>NC_140768.1:195268222-200268222 GCF_044657685.1 Stegodyphus dumicola | reverse complement strand
TTTTGCAAAAATTGATTTCATAGATAGAATATTTCGCGGAATATCATTATTTTTTAATATGTTAAGATAAATTTCGACATGTATGTATTTTGGAGTTCCGAGAAGTATCCACCTGTACTCCGTTGCAGGTAATGAGTGTCAAGTATAATTATCAGCAGTGGGATATCCATCAAAAACATTTAAATTGCAATTCCTCTGAGGCTTCTTTTACATAAATCCCCACTTTTTAACTGTTTATAAGATTCTTATCTGAAACTAATTAGTTATTATGATTTGGGTCTTCATTTTAACTTCTTTCCATATTCTTCATCAGAATGATAATTAATGGGTGTATATTGAAGTCAAGGTTTCTGGATCTTGAGAGATAGTGTTTCTGGCATGCATGCTGTGTGGTTAGATCAGAGCTTAAATTGCTTCGGTACTTCTGAGTTTTTGAGATAAATTTAGTCGGTGCCCTAAATAAAAGAGTTGCGGCACTTCTTTTATCTAAAGAAACCATAACTTCAGCAAACAGATTTTATTTGGATAATAATTATGCCTCAGAATTCAATTCTAACTTTGAATGTAGGCCTGTCTTTCCCTCGGACACAAACCTTGGTTAGCGGTTGAGATTTTTAAGGAAAGATAAGCTCCCACCCATACGCTAATGGCTTATTTTCCAGGAAATGCAATGAATTTATAATAGCGGCTAAATATTTCTTTCCTAAATGGGCTAAACAGGCATCACCGTAGTCATGCACGTGCCACGTTAGTGATTTCCTACTAGAACTCCTGTACTCTTTTTGAACAGTATAATCAAACCGCGGGGGACCACTACTGTCACTTGAATAGAGAGTCTTACGTATATTTTCATGTTGTTATCGGAACGTATTAAGGAAAATTTCCGCTCTATGGCTAGAATTATATGAACAGGGCATCGCGATCAGAAAATCTTGGACTCTTCCCTCTTTATTTTCAAAGCTACACTTTTTCGTTCGAATTTTTTTTTTCCATATCCTGATATTGTTTCTAGAATCTCACTATTCTCGTTTGTGAAGCTTTAATAATTTTTTCATTGGTGTGCTGGGAAAAAAAAAAAAAAAAAAAAAAAAACCTGGTTTTTGAATCTATTATACCTTGAAACAGTACATGGATAATAAGGGCTTAAATTCAAACGGAGATCGGCCGTGGTACTTCTTAGCTTCTGAGTGGATTTGTAATTCCAGTCGGAGCGAGGTCCGATAACTTATTTTTTTTATTTAACTGCGTATAATTAATTTAATAATTTATGTATTCTCTATTTATCTCTTTGTATTTCTTTTAATTTTAATTGTATTATGTAATTATTTTATTTTTTAGTTATTCCATTTATTTATTGTTTCCTTCCTTCCTGAGAGTCTTCCATAGGGCTTCGGCACTTCTAATTTTAGAAATTAAGCCTTGGGTTTGATTCTGCTAGCTCTAATTAAAGGCAACTATTTCAGCTTTCTGTCGCCTCCGATACTTTTATCTAACGTGCCGGTAATTTATTAAGCCAAGTTTTTAACTGTATTGTCTTAGACTACGGATCAGCATTTAATCTGAATTGACTATTCGTATTTTAATTTGCATTTTCACAAGCTGTGGTTATTTATATATGGGATATCTCAGACATCACGATAATTCGCTACATGTCTGTTAAAGTTATAGGATTAAAGTAGCAATACTAAACCAAGTTAACTTTAGATGGTCCATATTGCACATACTGTTTTTCCATGTTGCACATATTGTTCGTCCGTATTGTACATTGATAATACAATAACTATTTCCTTCAGTTTCTTAAACCAGCTACTGTTTCACTTTTAAATATTAATGTGTGTTTTGATGATGTTCTGAAATGCAGTCAAGTTTCATCTGTATTATAAATTTTGTGTGGCATGTATCCATTTAACAACTCAGGTAAATGTCTTTTATGCAGTTATCAGTTATGCATGATGATACGTGTTCCTTCTCGCCATGCAATTACTGATGAACAAAGTTGGATTTCTTACCTTCCAGCTTGTGAGTCATCTGTCAGTTTGATATAAACTTACTTCTTAGCATTTTAGGAAATTCCTTTGCTTTGTAGTGAAAAGAGTTCTAAAAATAGAAGCATTTTTAGTTTCTCAGCTTAAAACCATTCTTAAAGTGAAGTTTCAACGTCTGCCAATTTCCTTTTTTTCACTTCCTTGAGACATTTTCATTTTTCATTAGTTCATCATCAGTTATAATTCTCAGTTAAAGTAAATTGTACAATGCTGTTTGGGAAATTACCAGTTTAAATGCAGTTTTTCTCTAGCTGCATTTATCGGTGTTCTCCAAATACATCGCGGAGAAAACAACGCAAGGGGGAAACGTCGTCTTACAAAACATTGTGGGAGAAAAGAAAGCAAGAAGAAAAATCACGGTTCTAAAACATTGTGGTAGAAAACATCATGCAACCCATGTGGTACAAACAAAAATTTTGAAAGACATACTAATAAAATTCCACCCGTTTTCTGAAATATGAACAAACGTTCAGCAATTTTACTTTTTGGAGGCCTATATATAGAAGTCTATAGTATATATAGAAGTCTTCATAGAAATCACATAAAGCTTTGAATAAAAAGTGTAACGTAAAATTAAAACTTATGTTGCATTAAGGATGACGAAGAAAGCATGTAAGCGGAACGCTCTTTAATTTCATTTAAGAACAGTCTAAAAATATAAGCTGTGTTTGAAAGATTTTAACCAATTTACAAAGAGCTTAGAATTATGAGCTGCCCCCCCCCCAAGGAAAATGTTTAATTTCAATAAATGGTTTCTAGGAATTTTTCAAACTTTGTATTGTAATAAAGGATGTTTTGTGAGGAGTTTTATTAAATGAGCCTTAGCAAATTATGAAAATGAATGAAATAACGTTGTAAATTGATTTTATTTACTCTGAAATATAAGCATTTCCTGCAGTTAAATCAGTAGAATAATAGAAATATAATTTATCGACTGAGTATCTATAGCAGGGGTTCTCAACCAGTGGGGAATTCCTCCCTTGGGGCGGGGAATTTTATAATATCAATGGGCCGAAAAGTATTTAGTTTTAGTTTATGAATAAAAAACTGCTTTAATATTCAAGATCGGTAAGTAGCATGAAAATGACAGTTCTGCATCAGGTGGGTCAGTGGGTCAGGGGGCGTGCTCAATGACATCACAGAGGGCGGGGCCAAAGGCAACGTCATCACACTAGAGGGGCGTGGTCACGAGTGGAGTTGAGTTGTTGGTAGACTACTGGTTGAGTTGTAGACCTCCTGCTTTTCATTTAAAGTTAGTTTTTTTAATTTGGCAACGGGAAATATTTTCTGCATCTTAATTTTGATGATATAGCGATGCTGCCCTCTCTTGACGAAAAAGTGAATTATATGTTTTAGAAATATATTTTTTAAGTCTGGTGTTAAAATTATTCAATGCGCGACTCTGAAAACAATGTAAAAGAAACAAATATAAAAAAGACTTTCCTTTAATGATAGTTCAAATGAAACTACAAGATAATTTGTTTTTATTACTCAATTTTATTCTGATACTTTTATCCTTTCTAGTTTTAAATGAAACTTTAACTTATTTCTTAGGTTTTCTATTCATAATAACATATTCATTTACTGTCATATTTTTTAATACTTAACGTTTCTAATTTGTAATATTTTATTTAATTTCCACATACTATTTTTTTTTTATACCTTTCATAAATTTCAGCATACCCTGATTTTTAACTTATATGTTATATTTCACAAACGTTCCCGCACATGCTGTTTATTTGTTACATTACTTAATTTTAGATGCAATTTCACACTTATTTTAACGTTATAATGTTCAATATATTCTGAATTTTAACTTCATTTACTTTTTTTTAAACCATTCTAGTATTCTATACACACTTTAACTTAGTGGTTTGAAATTCTATTTAAAAAGAAACGTTTATTTTTCGTGATCTTAGTTCTTTTACTAAATTTCCTACAGAATTTCTAATTTCTTTCACATGTTCAACAATATCTTCCTTACATTACCGAATATTTTTTAAAAAAACTTAAGTCTATAACTCTTAATTGCTTTTTTTACGTTCACGATTTCCCTTCTGTGTTTATATTTCTTAATTCTAGCTTAACTTATTTATTATAATGTTTTTATTTCCGTCTCATCACTCGTAATTCCAACATTTTATCCCTTTTTATTCATTTTGACGATATAAATTGTTTTCATTTACTCCATATTCAAATATTTCCTTACAATTTTTATAATACTTGTTTTATTCCTCGATCATAATAGATCATCTACAGGTTTTACTCAGAAATTTCCATTCACAATTTTACAGTTTAATACCATTTATATCTAAATGTATTTCTTTCTCATATAGTTTTATGGTCTTCAAAGTTTCTAACGTCATGTTTAGTTTTAAATCCCGATTACCTTTAAGTGTGTTGATAATTTTCATTTCTAATTTTACAACCACGTTCAGTGTTTCATCCACACATACCAAAATATTTCTTACATTTTTCTGATATTTAGTCTATGTCATATTTCAGTACTTCAAATGAATTTACACTGCTCACACTATTATTTTTTCATGTTTTAGAGACACTAATTATACTAATTTTACTATTTTTCCTGCACTAATTGCATCTATGTCAGCACTCATGATAAACTAGCAATTGTTTTGCATCACATGCATAAAGAAATTCTTAAAACCAACTTTTTCAATATCGTACTCAAATTACTGTTTTCCAGATGGGAATTACCAGTATTCTTTGGTTTTACTCTGTTACATCTTTTTAAATTTTAACATCTTACTTTTAATTCTAACATACATCTTTTAAACAGTTTTTTCTTTTAATGATAGCCTTACCTTATTTGTTCAAATTAATTCTTTCATTCACCTTCTTTACTACCTTTCAGTACCTTCATAATTCACTATGCAAACGCAATGTCTTTCACTGACATTCTGTTTAATAATACCACAAGTTTCCTTAATTGACAAAAAGCGAATTATTTCTCATTTCAAAATAGAACTACTATATTTTTGCACAAACATTACCTTTATCCATTCAAGCCACCCCTTAACCTGTAACTGATGTAGCGATAGGAAAGGAGATTCTTATCATATGCTCTTTCGACATTTGAGGTTTTCTAGAACTTCTTTGACAAGTATATCAATACCATCAGAAAATATACTTAACACTTTTACCCAGTTTAAAGGCAACATACTGTTATAAGAATGGTTTTAGTTAAATTTATAACTCAAATAAACGCATTTTGTGCTAAATAGGCATAAACATTTAGATTCAGAATATTTCTTTTTAATCCGATGTAAGACTTGAATTTCATTCATGATACGGATTGTCTCTTGATTTTCTTTTTGTTTACCTTATACTAATAGAAAATTTTTATTTTACAAGTTCAGTTTTTAATGAAATAGAAATAAAAACTACGATACACCTGCTGTTTTTAAGAAAAGGAACTTTGATATATTTCTGGAAATGTAAATGCTTTTAGAGTTTTCTTTCAATAACGTTGATTTTCATTACTTTACTAACTTCAATAATTCTCTTATTAGCTAATATGAATGAAAGAAGATTGTCAAAAATGTGACACAGTATAATTCTTACGAACATATGGACCTTTACCAGCATACAGATATTACCGATTGAAATGAAGAAAGATACAGATATTTTACTCCAATCTACATTAAATTTAAAAAAAATATTTAAACTTTCATACATTCCAAAGAATAAACGAAAACTCAATAGATATTGTTATGTTTGTATATATGAGATAAAAGTCTTATGAATGGTATCTAAAGTAATGCTTAGAACTTCATAAAAGTGAACATTCACTATGTTAATACACATATCATCAGTTATTTACATTAATCAATGTAATATTAATCATTACATGTACTATATGCATATATATTTAAAGTTTAATTGTCTTACAATTGAATAATTAACTATTGAGAGAAAGAGGTTCTTATCTTACACTATTTAATTCACATGGAACAAATTTTTCCATCAACCACATTGAACCACGTTTATTAAATTCGCCAAAGCTTTTTTATTTCTGCATTTTCACACTCACGACACATTTTAAATGTAACTATTGATTACCATTTCAAACACCGATATCATAACTCAGTGTAAAACTACATCATAACTCATTTTTTCCCTACTAACTACAATTTTATATATTCAAGAAGTACATCTAAGACATGATCATTTTCTATGTTCTAGCAAATCGATTCAATTGCGAACATACTATTAAGACTTGCGATTTTAGAAGACTTGCATGTATTAACGATGTCAACGTTTCTTCGTTTTTATAAGATTCACATCAAATCATGTCGCATTCGAATGTGGTGTAAGAGATCACTTTTTCTTTTAAACACTTGTAAACAATGGATGCAATTTATAAGAAGAGAAGTATCATGCTGTTTCAAAACATCATCATCAGCATATTTCTGTTTCTTTTGACACCGGCAACATTAAAAAAAAAAAGGTTCGTGAGATTTTCTTCAAATTCTGTTTTACTTGAAAAAATGTCCGAACATTCAATACGATGTAAAGATTCATATTGTTTTAAATTCTTATGCTCACTAAATATTTTTTATCACGATTTACTCTTAAAAGTAACTTTATAAGTTTTCATATCCTTTTTACATGAAAAGAACTTGTGATTATTCACTACAAAATTCTAAGACGAGAAGCTTCGCGACTTTTCAAACTACAAACTTAAATTTCTTAGGACATACACTACATCTGATGTTTCTTTCATGAGATTTCAAATATCTCTTCAGATTACTCGTATTCAAGAAACCTTACAAATATATCACATAAGTTCAGCGAATAATCGCTTCATAAACTCTTAAATTTTCAACACGAGTGAATCACTTGAAGCATATACTGCACTGTAAACATACAATACTTAAAAAAATTGTTATAAAAAATAAAAATACATTCATTTCACCAAGAAGCTTTTCTATTTAAATACATTTATTTATTTCCAAAGAACAAGTTTCTGTATTATACATAAAATATACTTAGAATTTTCTTTCATTAGTTAATATCAAATTAACAACAATATCCATTTAGTGATATTTGATATACATGTTTGCTTTAAAATTAAAACTAAAATTTCAATATATTTCTATTAAAAAAAAACCATAAGGAAAAAAAAATACTCATAACATCAACCAAAGACAGAAATTTAAATAGAATAGCTGTACTTATATTAGTACATTTTTATAATCTTCATAACATTTCGATTCAAAAAACCTATTACAAAATAAATGAAACATTTTTTTCTGCCTTAAAGAATCTCTTATATTTTTAAAATTAATACATAAAAATATATCTTCCCCAATATATTTAATTCTATCCTCAACACTTATTATAATGCAATCATGTCTTGTTTGTGAAGGATGATTTACAATACAACCTTCGCATTTAAATAGTTTTTTAATCACTGAATTTAATTCAGTTTTGATAGAGTTTATGAGTTCTTTAAAAAGTTCATCATCATCACTTACCATATCCGAACAATTGTTTTTACATTCGATTTGCAACGGTAAAATAACAAAAATACTTTTATATAAAGTATTAGATACATCAGGAATAATTTCTTTCAATTTTTTTAAAATATCACAGTTTACTTTTAGGTATGTAGGTTTTAGTTTAAAAGAATTTTCATCTTGTTTAAAAACTTGTTGAAAAATACACTCACCTTCTTTGTTGAAAACTACCAACTCATTATTGCAAATGATGCTGGCAGTCGTATAGACAAGATTAAATTCATATATTTTTGAGGAAAATTCTTGCCATGTTGCAGGAGTTATAACAACACCGCGTGTAGTAGGGTAATATATTTTATTTTGTTCCACACATTCACGTAGATGAATGTTCATTCTGTTTTCAAACTGATTTATGGACACAAAATATCCCCAACCAAGAGTTCACTGTGCAATCAACTTCGAACTTTCTTTTTTCTGTTCTCGATTATTCGGCATGAAGATATTTTCAGGAACAGACTTCATATAGTGGGCAAACCAGTCATCCTCTGGAAGTTCATCCTCATTATCTTCCAAGCGTCGTTTTTTAATTTTCGAAATTTTTATGTTTCGGAATGTGATACTAATTCTAGGATATTTAACGTCAGGTTGAGAGGGTATTCCGTGCATCCAAAATTGATTCGTTGGGGGTTTCATTACAAGGAGAGTTCCATGAGTTAAGTCCACGCTTCGAGATGTGAAATTTCGCCTGGTAAATACCATTTGACGTTTTGCACCTAAACTGATGATAGGTATATCACTTTCAGGTTCGAGACAAGTTTCATTGTCTTTATGCGTTGAAATTTTCGCCACTCCGTCAGGATAATAGTTCAATAAAGCAAAATTACATTTTTTGCCAGTTATCCTTTCAACATAATCTTTTACATTTAGAAGAGTTTGAGTCCATGGTTCTGCACAAATGCTCGTTCCAGAGAATTCGTAACTAAGTCCTTCATCACCAAAACCGAGTACTTTTCTTCGTGGAACATACTGAGTCCCATTAATTTCAAAACTAATATTTTTAAAATCATAATTTGATAGTTCATCTAGCAAAATATCAGCTTCATTTCGTGAATAAAATTCTTCGTATAATTCCACATTTAACTCTGTATCACATATATTCCTCATATTCGCTTCTGAATCTAACGACAATTCTGAATGATATAGAAATACGTAGCATTCTTAAATAGCAAAAATTATCTAAAACATACATTAACGAAATGATTTCATCAACACTTATCGTAATACATTCTTGTCATGTCTTGTTTGTGAAGCCAGTCTTTCCGGCGTCATATGTGTAAAAATAATCATGATAGGATAGTGGGAAAGAGTTATAGTGTCCTAATGTTGTTATTCTGAACCTCGATATTACATATATGCATAAGGAGAATCTTAAAAGCATCATCCACTTATCATGATAGAGTAATGGAAAATTTCTAAAACTCTGATAATCATACGCGAAAGAATGTATTATCTTAAGGTTATTGTTGCTATTCCAAATTTGACAATACATACAGAAGTGATGGAAGATCCTTGATAAGCGCTGTAGACTTCACGTTATCATGATAACGTGCAGCACTTATCAAGGGTCTTCCTTCACTTCTGTATGTATTGTCAAATTTGGAATAGCAACAATAACCTTAAGATAATACATTCTTTCGCGTATGATTATCAGAGTTTTAGAAATTTTCCATTACTCTATCATGATAAGTGGATGATGCTTTTAAGATTCTCCTTATGCATATATGTAATATCGAGGTTCAGAATAACAACATTAGGACACTATAACTCTTTCCCACTATCCTATCATGATTATTTTTACACATATGACGCCGGAAAGACTGGCTTCACAAACAAGACATGACAAGAATGTATTACGATAAGTGTTGATGAAATCATTTCGTTAATGTATGTTTTAGATAATTTTTGCTATTTAAGAATGCTACGTATTTCTATATCATTCAGAATTGTCGTTAGATTCAGAAGCGAATATGAGGAATATATGTGATACAGAGTTAAATGTGGAATTATACGAAGAATTTTATTCACGAAATGAAGCTGATATTTTGCTAGATGAACTATCAAATTATGATTTTAAAAATATTAGTTTTGAAATTAATGGGACTCAGTATGTTCCACGAAGAAAAGTACTCGGTTTTGGTGATGAAGGACTTAGTTACGAATTCTCTGGAACGAGCATTTGTGCAGAACCATGGACTCAAACTCTTCTAAATGTAAAAGATTATGTTGAAAGGATAACTGGCAAAAAATGTAATTTTGCTTTATTGAACTATTATCCTGACGGAGTGGCGAAAATTTCAACGCATAAAGACAATGAAACTTGTCTCGAACCTGAAAGTGATATACCTATCATCAGTTTAGGTGCAAAACGTCAAATGGTATTTACCAGGCGAAATTTCACATCTCGAAGCGTGGACTTAACTCATGGAACTCTCCTTGTAATGAAACCCCCAACGAATCAATTTTGGATGCACGGAATACCCTCTCAACCTGACGTTAAATATCCTAGAATTAGTATCACATTCCGAAACATAAAAATTTCGAAAATTAAAAAACGACGCTTGGAAGATAATGAGGATGAACTTCCAGAGGATGACTGGTTTGCCCACTATATGAAGTCTGTTCCTGAAAATATCTTCATGCCGAATAATCGAGAACAGAAAAAAGAAAGTTCGAAGTTGATTGCACAGTGAACTCTTGGTTGGGGATATTTTGTGTCCATAAATCAGTTTGAAAACAGAATGAACATTCATCTACGTGAATGTGTGGAACAAAATAAAATATATTACCCTACTACACGCGGTGTTGTTATAACTCCTGCAACATGGCAAGAATTTTCCTCAAAAATATATGAATTTAATCTTGTCTATACGACTGCCAGCATCATTTGCAATAATGAGTTGGTAGTTTTCAACAAAGAAGGTGAGTGTATTTTTCAACAAGTTTTTAAACAAGATGAAAATTCTTTTAAACTAAAACCTACATACCTAAAAGTAAACTGTGATATTTTAAAAAATTTGAAAGAAATTATTCCTGATGTATCTAATACTTTATATAAAAGTATTTTTGTTATTTTACCGTTGCAAATCGAATGTAAAAACAATTGTTCGGATATGGTAAGTGATGATGATGAACTTTTTAAAGAACTCATAAACTCTATCAAAACTGAATTAAATTCAGTGATTAAAAAACTATTTAAATGCGAAGGTTGTATTGTAAATCATCCTTCACAAACAAGACATGATTGCATTATAATAAGTGTTGAGGATAGAATTAAATATATTGGGGAAGATATATTTTTATGTATTAATTTTAAAAATATAAGAGATTCTTTAAGGCAGAAAAAAATGTTTCATTTATTTTGTAATAGGTTTTTTGAATCGAAATGTTATGAAGATTATAAAAATGTACTAATATAAGTACAGCTATTCTATTTAAATTTCTGTCTTTGGTTGATGTTATGAGTATTTTTTTTTCCTTATGGTTTTTTTTTAATAGAAATATATTGAAATTTTAGTTTTAATTTTAAAGCAAACATGTATATCAAATATCACTAAATGGATATTGTTGTTAATTTGATATTAACTAATGAAAGAAAATTCTAAGTATATTTTATGTATAATACAGAAACTTGTTCTTTGGAAATAAATAAATGTATTTAAATAGAAAAGCTTCTTGGTGAAATGAATGTATTTTTATTTTTTATAACAATTTTTTTAAGTATTGTATGTTTACAGTGCAGTATATGCTTCAAGTGATTCACTCGTGTTGAAAATTTAAGAGTTTATGAAGCGATTATTCGCTGAACTTATGTGATATATTTGTAAGGTTTCTTGAATACGAGTAATCTGAAGAGATATTTGAAATCTCATGAAAGAAACATCAGATGTAGTGTATGTCCTAAGAAATTTAAGTTTGTAGTTTGAAAAGTCGCGAAGCTTCTCGTCTTAGAATTTTGTAGTGAATAATCACAAGTTCTTTTCATGTAAAAAGGATATGAAAACTTATAAAGTTACTTTTAAGAGTAAATCGTGATAAAAAATATTTAGTGAGCATAAGAATTTAAAACAATATGAATCTTTACATCGTATTGAATGTTCGGACATTTTTTCAAGTAAAACAGAATTTGAAGAAAATCTCACGAACCTTTTTTTTTTTTAATGTTGCCGGTGTCAAAAGAAACAGAAATATGCTGATGATGATGTTTTGAAACAGCATGATACTTCTCTTCTTATAAATTGCATCCATTGTTTACAAGTGTTTAAAAGAAAAAGTGATCTCTTACACCACATTCGAATGCGACATGATTTGATGTGAATCTTATAAAAACGAAGAAACGTTGACATCGTTAATACATGCAAGTCTTCTAAAATCGCAAGTCTTAATAGTATGTTCGCAATTGAATCGATTTGCTAGAACATAGAAAATGATCATGTCTTAGATGTACTTCTTGAATATATAAAATTGTAGTTAGTAGGGAAAAAATGAGTTATGATGTAGTTTTACACTGAGTTATGATATCGGTGTTTGAAATGGTAATCAATAGTTACATTTAAAATGTGTCGTGAGTGTGAAAATGCAGAAATAAAAAAGCTTTGGCGAATTTAATAAACGTGGTTCAATGTGGTTGATGGAAAAATTTGTTCCATGTGAATTAAATAGTGTAAGATAAGAACCTCTTTCTCTCAATAGTTAATTATTCAATTGTAAGACAATTAAACTTTAAATATATATGCATATAGTACATGTAATGATTAATATTACATTGATTAATGTAAATAACTGATGATATGTGTATTAACATAGTGAATGTTCACTTTTATGAAGTTCTAAGCATTACTTTAGATACCATTCATAAGACTTTTATCTCATATATACAAACATAACAATATCTATTGAGTTTTCGTTTATTCTTTGGAATGTATGAAAGTTTAAATATTTTTTTTAAATTTAATGTAGATTGGAGTAAAATATCTGTATCTTTCTTCATTTCAATCGGTAATATCTGTATGCTGGTAAAGGTCCATATGTTCGTAAGAATTATACTGTGTCACATTTTTGACAATCTTCTTTCATTCATATTAGCTAATAAGAGAATTATTGAAGTTAGTAAAGTAATGAAAATCAACGTTATTGAAAGAAAACTCTAAAAGCATTTACATTTCCAGAAATATATCAAAGTTCCTTTTCTTAAAAACAGCAGGTGTATCGTAGTTTTTATTTCTATTTCATTAAAAACTGAACTTGTAAAATAAAAATTTTCTATTAGTATAAGGTAAACAAAAAGAAAATCAAGAGACAATCCGTATCATGAATGAAATTCAAGTCTTACATCGGATTAAAAAGAAATATTCTGAATCTAAATGTTTATGCCTATTTAGCACAAAATGCGTTTATTTGAGTTATAAATTTAACTAAAACCATTCTTATAACAGTATGTTGCCTTTAAACTGGGTAAAAGTGTTAAGTATATTTTCTGATGGTATTGATATACTTGTCAAAGAAGTTCTAGAAAACCTCAAATGTCGAAAGAGCATATGATAAGAATCTCCTTTCCTATCGCTACATCAGTTACAGGTTAAGGGGTGGCTTGAATGGATAAAGGTAATGTTTGTGCAAAAATATAGTAGTTCTATTTTGAAATGAGAAATAATTCGCTTTTTGTCAATTAAGGAAACTTGTGGTATTATTAAACAGAATGTCAGTGAAAGACATTGCGTTTGCATAGTGAATTATGAAGGTACTGAAAGGTAGTAAAGAAGGTGAATGAAAGAATTAATTTGAACAAATAAGGTAAGGCTATCATTAAAAGAAAAAACTGTTTAAAAGATGTATGTTAGAATTAAAAGTAAGATGTTAAAATTTAAAAAGATGTAACAGAGTAAAACCAAAGAATACTGGTAATTCCCATCTGGAAAACAGTAATTTGAGTACGATATTGAAAAAGTTGGTTTTAAGAATTTCTTTATGCATGTGATGCAAAACAATTGCTAGTTTATCATGAGTGCTGACATAGATGCAATTAGTGCAGGAAAAATAGTAAAATTAGTATAATTAGTGTCTCTAAAACATGAAAAAATGATAGTGTGAGCAGTGTAAATTCATTTGAAGTACTGAAATATGACATAGACTAAATATCAGAAAAATGTAAGAAATATTTTGGTATGTGTGGATGAAACACTGAACGTGGTTGTAAAATTAGAAATGAAAATTATCAACACACTTAAAGGTAATCGGGATTTAAAACTAAACATGACGTTAGAAACTTTGAAGACCATAAAACTATATGAGAAAGAAATACATTTAGATATAAATGGTATTAAACTGTAAAATTGTGAATGGAAATTTCTGAGTAAAACCTGTAGATGATCTATTATGATCGAGGAATAAAACAAGTATTATAAAAATTGTAAGGAAATATTTGAATATGGAGTAAATGAAAACAATTTATATCGTCAAAATGAATAAAAAGGGATAAAATGTTGGAATTACGAGTGATGAGACGGAAATAAAAACATTATAATAAATAAGTTAAGCTAGAATTAAGAAATATAAACACAGAAGGGAAATCGTGAACGTAAAAAAAGCAATTAAGAGTTATAGACTTAAGTTTTTTTAAAAAATATTCGGTAATGTAAGGAAGATATTGTTGAACATGTGAAAGAAATTAGAAATTCTGTAGGAAATTTAGTAAAAGAACTAAGATCACGAAAAATAAACGTTTCTTTTTAAATAGAATTTCAAACCACTAAGTTAAAGTGTGTATAGAATACTAGAATGGTTTAAAAAAAAGTAAATGAAGTTAAAATTCAGAATATATTGAACATTATAACGTTAAAATAAGTGTGAAATTGCATCTAAAATTAAGTAATGTAACAAATAAACAGCATGTGCGGGAACGTTTGTGAAATATAACATATAAGTTAAAAATCAGGGTATGCTGAAATTTATGAAAGGTATAAAAAAAAAATAGTATGTGGAAATTAAATAAAATATTACAAATTAGAAACGTTAAGTATTAAAAAAATATGACAGTAAATGAATATGTTATTATGAATAGAAAACCTAAGAAATAAGTTAAAGTTTCATTTAAAACTAGAAAGGATAAAAGTATCAGAATAAAATTGAGTAATAAAAACAAATTATCTTGTAGTTTCATTTGAACTATCATTAAAGGAAAGTCTTTTTTATATTTGTTTCTTTTACATTGTTTTCAGAGTCGCGCATTGAATAATTTTAACACCAGACTTAAAAAATATATTTCTAAAACATATAATTCACTTTTTCGTCAAGAGAGGGCAGCATCGCTATATCATCAAAATTAAGATGCAGAAAATATTTCCCGTTGCCAAATTAAAAAAACTAACTTTAAATGAAAAGCAGGAGGTCTACAACTCAACCAGTAGTCTACCAACAACTCAACTCCACTCGTGACCACGCCCCTCTAGTGTGATGACGTTGCCTTTGGCCCCGCCCTCTGTGATGTAATTGACCACGCCCCCTGACCCACTGACCCACCTGATGCAGAACTGTCATTTTCATGCTACTTACCGATCTTGAATATTAAAGCAGTTTTTTATTCATAAACTAAAACTAAATACTTTTCGGCCCATTGATATTATAAAATTCCCCGCCCCAAGGGAGGAATTCCCCACTGGTTGAGAACCCCTGCTATAGATACTCAGTCGATAAATTATATTTCTATTATTCTACTGATTTAACTGCAGGAAATGCTTATATTTCAGAGTAAATAAAATCAATTTACAACGTTATTTCATTCATTTTCATAATTTGCTAAGGCTCATTTAATAAAACTCCTCACAAAACATCCTTTATTACAATACAAAGTTTGAAAAATTCCTAGAAACCATTTATTGAAATTAAACATTTTCCTTGGGGGGGGGGGCAGCTCATAATTCTAAGCTCTTTGTAAATTGGTTAAAATCTTTCAAACACAGCTTATATTTTTAGACTGTTCTTAAATGAAATTAAAGAGCGTTCCGCTTACATGCTTTCTTCGTCATCCTTAATGCAACATAAGTTTTAATTTTTCGTTACACTTTTTATTCAAAGCTTTATGTGATTTCTATGAAGACTTCTATATATACTATAGACTTCTATATATAGGCCTCCAAAAAGTAAAATTGCTGAACGTTTGTTCATATTTCAGAAAACGGGTGGAATTTTATTAGTATGTCTTTCAAAATTTTTGTTTGTACCACATGGGTTGCATGATGTTTTCTACCACAATGTTTTAGAACCGTGATTTTTCTTCTTGCTTTCTTTTCTCCCACAATGTTTTGTAAGACGACGTTTCCCCCTTGCGTTGTTTTCTCCGCGATGTATTTGGAGAACACCGATAAATGCAGCTAGAGAAAAACTGCATTTAAACTGGTAATTTCCCAAACAGCATTGTACAATTTACTTTAACTGAGAATTATAACTGATGATGAACTAATGAAAAATGAAAATGTCTCAAGGAAGTGAAAAAAAGGAAATTGGCAGACGTTGAAACTTCACTTTAAGAATGGTTTTAAGCTGAGAAACTAAAAATGCTTCTATTTTTAGAACTCTTTTCACTACAAAGCAAAGGAATTTCCTAAAATGCTAAGAAGTAAGTTTATATCAAACTGACAGATGACTCACAAGTTGGAAGGTAAGAAATCCAACTTTGTTCATCAGTAATTGCATGGCGAGAAGGAACACGTATCATCATGCATAACTGATAACTGCATAAAAGACATTTACCTGAGTTGTTAAATGGATACATGCCACACAAAATTTATAATACAGATGAAACTTGACTGCATTTCAGAACATCATCAAAACACACATTAATATTTAAAAGTGAAACAGTAGCTGGTTTAAGAAACTGAAGGAAATAGTTATTGTATTATCAATGTACAATACGGACCGAACAATATGTGCAACATGGAAAAACAGTATGTGCAATATGGACCATCTAAAGTTAACTTGGTTTAGTATTGCTACTTTAATCCTATAACTTTAACAGACATGTAGCGAATTATCGTGATGTCTGAGATATCCCATATATAAATAAAGGTTTTAAAACAAACTTAAAAAAAAAAAAAAAAAAGAACTTTGAATTAAGGGCAACATTTCGTGTTACAAATAACCACAGCTTGTGAAAATGCAAATTAAAATACGAATAGTCAATTCAGATTAAATGCTGATCCGTAGTCTAAGACAATACAGTTAAAAACTTGGCTTAATAAATTACCGGCACGTTAGATAAAAGTATCGGAGGCGACAGAAAGCTGAAATAGTTGCCTTTAATTAGAGCTAGCAGAATCAAACCCAAGGCTTAATTTCTAAAATTAGAAGTGCCGAAGCCCTATGGAAGACTCTCAGGAAGGAAGGAAACAATAAATAAATGGAATAACTAAAAAATAAAATAATTACATAATACAATTAAAATTAAAAGAAATACAAAGAGATAAATAGAGAATACATAAATTATTAAATTAATTATACGCAGTTAAATAAAAAAAATAAGTTATCGGACCTCGCTCCGACTGGAATTACAAATCCACTCAGAAGCTAAGAAGTACCACGGCCGATCTCCGTTTGAATTTAAGCCCTTATTATCCATGTACTGTTTCAAGGTATAATAGATTCAAAAACCAGGTTTTTTTTTCCCCAGCACACCAATGAAAAAATTATTAAAGCGTCACAAACGAGAATAGTGAGATTCTAGAAACAATATCAGGATATGGAAAAAAAAATTCGAACGAAAAAGTGTAGCTTTGAAAATAAAGAGGGAAGAGTCCAAGATTTTCTGATCGCGATGCCCTGTTCATATAATTCTAGCCATAGAGCGGAAATTTTCCCTTAATACGTTCCGATAACAACATGAAAATATACGTAAGACTCTCTATTCAAGTGACAGTAGTGGTCCCCCGCGGTTTGATTATACTGTTCAAAAAGAGTACAGGAGTTCTAGTAGGAAATCACTAACGTGGCACGTGCATGACTACGGTGATGCCTGTTTAGCCCATTTAGGAAAGAAATATTTAGCCGCTATTATAAATTCATTGCATTTCCTGGAAAATAAGCCATTAGCGTATGGGTGGGAGCTTATCTTTCCTTAAAAATCTCAACCGCTAACCAAGGTTTGTGTCCGAGGGAAAGACAGGCCTACATTCAAAGTTAGAATTGAATTCTGAGGCATAATTATTATCCAAATAAAATCTGTTTGCTGAAGTTATGGTTTCTTTAGATAAAAGAAGTGCCGCAACTCTTTTATTTAGGGCACCGACTAAATTTATCTCAAAAACTCAGAAGTACCGAAGCAATTTAAGCTCTGATCTAACCACACAGCATGCATGCCAGAAACACTATCTCTCAAGATCCAGAAACCTTGACTTCAATATACACCCATTAATTATCATTCTGATGAAGAATATGGAAAGAAGTTAAAATGAAGACCCAAATCATAATAACTAATTAGTTTCAGATAAGAATCTTATAAACAGTTAAAAAGTGTGGATTTATGTAAAAGAAGCCTCAGAGGTATTGCAATTTAAATGTTTTTGATGGATATCCCACTGCTGATAATTATACTTGACACTCATTACCTGCAACGGAGTACAGGTGGATACTTCTCGGAACTCCAAAATACATACATGTCGAAATTTATCTTAACATATTAAAAAATAATGATATTCCGCGAAATATTCTATCTATGAAATCAATTTTTGCAAAAAATGTGTGAAAGACAAACTAGTTAGCGGAATCCAATCAAAAATGACCAAATGGTTTCTGATATGCAAAATCAAGCTATTATGTCATGTGATGGTGAATCAAGTAAATGTCTGCAGCACAGCGCTTGATTTTAATGTGTCAAGACTCGAAACAGTTCATTATGGCTCCGAAGTATCATTTGGAAGAAACACGTGGCAAATCATCGGCTGTTTAGAAGTAGAGAAAACAACCATGAGAGCAGTGAGATTTGCGAATATTTCAAGACAGTCAATCTCTACATTATAGAAACAATTTCAGAATTTTGAACTTGTAAAAAGACACTGAAGAAGGTCGTGAATGAATAACAAGTGCTTCTCAAGATCGTCGTAACAGGAAATCTCATTTAGTAAAGTTCAGAGCTTGCAGCCGCTACTGGAACTATTGTATCATGGCAAACTTCATACGGAATGTTTAATGAAAACAGCCTTTATGCCAAAAAGGGAAGGATGCGTGTTTCACTATCTTCACAGCAAAAGAGAGATCACTTTAATTGGTGCAAAGAACATCACAACTGGAGTGATTGCCAGTGGCCCAGTGTTTTCCTTAGTGATGAGACCAGGTTTAGTTTATCAACTGCTTCTAAACATATTTATATCTTCCTTCGAACGTTATGAAACGTGATCGGTTCGGTAATGCTGTTGTCGTAGTATGGTGAGCAATAACGATAGATGGGAGTGCGCTCTTACATATTTCCATCAACGGATTTGTGACTGGCCAGAGGTATCAGGATGAGGTCTCTTAGAACCTTATATAAGCCTTTTTGGAGGTGCTTTCGGATCTGAATAATTATTTACAGAAGATATTGATCGGCCACATCGAACAAATCTCATCCACGAAGCGAATATCGTGGCCAACAAAATCTATGCACAACTTCTGAGACTACCTTAGAAAAACAGTTGCACAGAGACATCCTCCTCCTAGAGATGCAAATGACCTGAACACCACACTGCTGGAAGGGAACTTAATTCTCCAAAATGTGGTTGACAACGTTATTGCAGGATTGAAAATATGTTGTGATATACGTGTACAAGTCAGAAGAGATCATATTACAAATTAAATTCATATGCCTTATTTTTTCCCCTGAATTCTTCTTATAACATATTAACATTTCTACTGTTTGATGCTAAAGATTTATATCATACACAATGTCCTTAAATTTTTTTGGTTTGTATTCACGTGATATGAGGTTATGTATCATTCTACAGAAATTGAGAAAATTATAGTCAAGAACTTCTGAGACAACTGTGATTTCATGAAAGTAACAGATAATTTTGGACACAAGTGTACTATATGTTCTTATAAGCTAATACATTTAATTGCTTCACAATGAAAGCTCCTCTTGTTAAGCAGTTTATTGCCGTTGCATTTAGAATAAAGAATTCCAAGATTATATTTAATGCTTATGAACGCAGTGTCTCATTCACATACTTATTTTAAATAGCAAATTTGAGAATTCTGGGATTATCCCCTAATGCATTTTTTTACAAAAGCCTGTTCAGTGCTTGAAGAAAAGTATCACTTCCGTTTATCAATTTTAGCCAAAATTAAATATGTTATTCCCACTGATATAAAATTTTCTTAAATACTAAAATTGAAATGTTTTTTATTATACGTTAATATAGTTTTTCATTACAAACTGTTATGGACTGCAAGTAAAGTACCACTTTTGGTTGCCCATTACAGACTATTATAGGCTTCGGATAAAATACCACTTCCAGGTGTTCAGTTTTACCCCAAATCTAATCAATGAATGAAGAATTTATATGAATCAATGAATTTATATGAATGAAGAAAATTTAAATATTGAAAATAAAAATTTCTAAAAGTTTCACTTAAATAAGATGAAAAAATCTTTGTCTACATTCAGATACATAGACATTGCCAAAAAAAAAAAAAAAAAGCGCTGTGGGGATCCTAATTCATATTCACTGAAAACTCACTATTAAACTTTAAGACTGAAAATTTTACCTACTACCTACATATCCAAATTAGCATGAGGTAAAAATAATTTGATTAACAAAATTTTAAAAAACAAAGTAAAATATATGTCAAAATAATGAAATAATTTTTGTTTTATTAATACTACCATTACTTTTATTCAACATCATATTAAAAGCGAAACAAAATACAGGGTGCTTCCTAAATTTAAAATGAATATCAAACTTAAATTATTTTTATCATATATTGTCAATGATTAGCAAAATAAATATACTTTTAACAATTTACTGAGAATATTTTAAAGTTTCTACCAATGATACATAAATACATTATTAATATTTCTTCTCTATAAGATTAAAACAACAGTTCTATTGCTCACTTTCTTCATTCTTTTTTTAATATGTTTTTGTTTGCAGTTTTTAGTTACATTACACCCCTCCCTCCACAAAAAAAAAAAAAAAAAAAAAAAAAAAAACTGAATCAAAACTTGAATCATGATCCAAACAAGGCAATTAAAAGATTTAATGGGGGGAACCCTCTTCAGTTTTTGTTTCATAATTTTAAAATATTCAAATTATTATTCTCGATATATTTGCCGCCCAAAGGGTATAATGGTTAGGAAGCCTGACTGCGTTACCAAAGGGCCTGGGTTCGAATTCTGGAGAAGGCATGGTTGTAACTGTCCGTCCCCTTCATAGGAGGTGATGGTGGCCCACCTATTAGGTGCCTCCATAATATAGAGACTACCACTTCTGGCCTTGTAAATAGATTAATGGACTGTGTTATACTGCAACTGTTCAGGGAAAAAAAAAATAATCTAGATATATTCAATTCAGATATTAAGCATGCAGTTTTATAACACTACTTTTTGAACTCCATATTATTGTAAATTTAACCTTCAGTTTGTTAATGTTAATTTAGTATTCTCTTTTTAAAGTTTCTAGTAATTTGCCTTTGCATTAATTCAAACAGATTTTGATGCTTTCTGCATTACATAGGTCTGTTCCTGCTAAATATTCCCCTGGCTGCTTTAAATAAAACTTTAAATATATCAAAAGTCAGGTCAAACTGATAATAAGAGCAGAAGAATTTACATCATTAATATGCTAAATCACAATCATATAGATGAAGATGGATGTCTTGCTTTACATTCATTAATTAAGCATCATAAGAATAACAGGTGTAGTTATTGATTAAATACACTTGAAGCTACATAGTAAGAGTTTTAGATGAAATTTTAGCCAAAAATATAACTTGAACTAACTTCATTAATACTAATTTCTCATTTAACATTTGGTCCATTTTAAAGGAACTGCATCACAGAAAAATGCTTATAATTTTGCTAATAGAAAGTGAATTTAAAAATGGTTTGCCAGATAATGTAAAAAAGAACATATGTTTGGTTTTTAAAAAGTTATGAGCTTTTTTGTTTTTTTTTTTTTTAAACTGGGAGATGAGATTTTAAGCATTCTTTACATTAAAACTCAACTTATATATATAAATAAATATATTTTGAAAGGTTTTTTTTTGGCTTTTTCTCCCCCCCCAACCAGCATAAAACAGTATAAACAAGAAGATATCAAAATATTAAAAAAGTACATGACTATTTAAATAAAATTAAATAAATATATAGAAAAAAAATTGCTATTTGTACATTTCTTCACTTATTGGATTTTATTTTGCATGCAGTTGATAAGTGTACAAAAAGCTTGAAATTCTGCAATCAATTATTACAAAATGTTAGAAGTGTATTTTATTCATGACCTAAATGGCATAAAATAATACTTATTGTGAAATTCTATTAAAAATGCAGATAAAATTATAAAGTTCTAGTCTATTTGTGTGTGCTTGGCAACTAGAACTTTAGTGAAAAGTCTAGAGAATATTCACTGGTCTTCGTACAACCATAATTATAAGTCCGAAGAAGGGTTAAAATACCCTTTTATTCACTCAAAGAAATAATGCAGTTGGCCCCTCTTGGGCTTACAGGAAAGCTCCACTTAGGCTTAAGATAAAAATAAGAAACTAAACAAATTCTAACCAGCTAAACTTTAGGAGAAACTGTACAAAAATAACTGAGTTGGCCCGTAACTAATCCTCACCGGCGAATACTAACAGGCACGTAAGATTGTGGCCGAATGTAATATGATAGGCAATGACATGACCTGAAGACACGCTCTCCCGAGAACTTCTGAGCTTTTCTATGAAAGTGACTGAACTTTCCATTAAATATTAGTAGTTCTCCTTTATTTACATAAAAGGTGATACTGAAACCTCATTCTGGCAGAGTGTAATAGGTGAAAAGCAAGAATTTAAAGGAAAGGGTTTCAAAATTAAAAACTACTATCAGAAAATTAAAACAATCCCTACAAAATGATTCATTATATTTCATTCATGAGCAACACATTTTACAGAATGGAAGTTAAATAAAAATTCTCATGTCTCATCACCTGCCAACAATTTCTAATTTTTATTTGTAGCAGATAAAAATTGACTTAATGAAGACAAGAGTATGCCATAAGGTGTTGAAAATGTTATTTGGATTGGTTTGGTATGTTACATGTCTACAAAGTAATGCAGTTAGTTAATTTATGGTTTAAACAGTATTAAAAAAAAAAATAATAATAATAAAAAAAATAAATAAAGGTGCATCGCCCAGTTCTCTCAAATAATATTAACAGAGTGCGTAAACCACATTTACCGTCATTTTTACTGAACAAATATGCCAAATTTCAAAACTTGCCAATATATAAATTAAAAAAAAAAAAAAAAAAAAAAATCTGAAATGTTTCAGATTTTAAATTACATCCAAAGGGGCGTTTTTTAACATTTTGTGTGTTACCTTTCTTTATTAAATATCATGTTCCTCGCACTTAAACCATAAGATCCAGTGCAACAGCAATATCGCAAAATAGTTTTAAAACGAGCATATCTTTAGAATTTCCGATACAGAGACTCACGCGCTGGAGATAAAAATGTTTTTTCTGCACAACGTTGCCATTGCTCGCTTTGAAATCCTTGAGTTTGTTAATCAAAAATTCATCAAAGTTTTAAAAAATAGGAAATCGATCATAAAACAAATTTCAAATTTCAAATTTGATCTTCCACATGCTCATATTCGTTGGAGGATTACGTTATTCAAAATTCGATGACTCTATGTACCGTTGTTTTATCACAATATGAGAAATGTACATACATTTATGCAGATTTTTCATTATTTAATTTCTTCAAATATAATGCAGGACTCTATCATTTTGTGGCAACAGTTTGAAAAGTGAACCGACATTTATGAGTCCGACGCAAAATGCCAAAACGAAACTAATAGTCCTTCGGGATTCAAATCCCTTTGGACTAAAAAGAGAGAGAGAGAGAGAAAGAAAGAAAATCAAGAAGACAAATATTACATAAGTAACAAATGTTTTATTAACATTTTTTATAATGATATTTGAGCTGTGTTTAAAAAAAAGCTGCAAACAGTATCTTACAGTGAAGTGTGGCTAATGCTACTTTTTATAGTTACAATGTTCAGCTTGATTGAGTCCACATTTCCCTCTGGAGGACAAAAAACATACATAGCAAAATGTACAGGTAATTCGCAAAGTAAAATTTAAGCTGCCCATGGCAGTCCCCTCATGGGCACTGACTAACATTTACAATGCACAATATTTGTTAGGTAAAATGTACATTCTAATACAAAGATTTATACAGCAGACTCACTAGTTAGATTTAAAAAGTAATGGTAAAACTATGTTACATACAGTTTAAAATAGTAGGAAAGTATATCACTTGAAAAATGCATGACTATTTAATATTGCCAATTTGAGATATGGAAACAATATATGACACAGTGGCAAATATTCTGATCATAGAAATTTTTTCAATATGCCAACAAAAAGTCAAAAGGATGTATTTTTTACAAAACCACAATCTTCTAATTAGAATTTCTTAATTTTAGTTTTGAAAAGGTTAACTACAGATTATTATGAGATTCATTCCAAAAATAAGTTTACGGAGGTTATTACTTCCAAATACCAAATGCTGCTTTGACATAATACATCATATACTGAATTCTAAGAAAGATATTTTATTTGGCATGATGACTGATACCTGCTCACATGTGGGTCGCAATTCTCAATACTTAACCTCATAAAATATAGTAGTCTGGACTTTGAGTCACCACTGTGTTACAATGTTTTAATTACCTCTAAAACCTATCAAAAACTGTTTCTTATCAGTGGATAAATGGAATTTCATGTAAAGTAACATCGTGGGTCCCAAAGACCCTTTCATGAATCAAAAGGCAAGGAAATTGATATACACTCTGTCACTCCTGACAATACAATGCAAATATCATGATTTAATGTCCAAGACACCACATTTTACAAGATGGGCACCAAAGAACATGAAAATGTTTGTCATCATGCCAAACTATGTGAAAAAATAAGGTTATCAGTCACAGAATACAGTACACAATATGTCATTTCTATATACATTTTGCTTGAAAAATCCTTATAAACTTATTTTTGGAATGCCTTTTTCAGTTACAATTTCTATGAATAATACTCTTTTATAATGAAGAGATATAATGGCCACATGAAACTAACAAGTTAAATATGATATACTTCTTCTATAAGCTCAAGAAATTCAAATTTCTTGCACATGGATCTTATCAATTTAAGAAATTAAAAAATTCACAAAATTTCTATCAAATGAATTAGCAATAAAATCTATAATATCTTCACTACTTTAGTAGAATTTCAAAGCAAATATTTTCAGCCTAAAGTTGCATAAATAAACATGAATTTTAGATTAAGCAGCTGCAATTCACTTACTATTACCATACATAAGAAAAGGAATTAGCACCTTTCTGTATCAAAAAATAAGGAACCTCTAATCTAATTATATCACGCAAATAAATACTGATAAAAACGCAAAAAATTTCTTACTTAAAATATACAAAAGATCAATCAAACAATTTCTTGCAGTTCACACAAACTTAAATACCCACAGACAAGAAAGAATTTGCTTAGACATACGGCAATATTTTATACCACAATTTTAAATTAAATAAGTACTTCCTAATAACTTCAATTATCTCACAGAATTTAAAAACATAGTTACTATCTTCTAGTAAATACCATTCACTAAAATTGGTTTTCTTTATAGTTTCCCTTTACATCCTAATGATATAATTATACATCAGAAATAAAAGTACACACTAAAATTTTAACAATAGGTTCTCAAATTAATGTTATAATTGATTCCAAATGCTGAACTCCTTTACTGCAAGCTTTTAAAGCACCTTTAACAACAGTTAGGTAATTTTTAATAAAAGCAAACGGGATTAGACGGCATTATAAGATTACATTAAAAAAATATAAGTGCATTTATTTTTTTAACAATAAAAAAACAGCAAAAAATGTTGTAAAATAATAAAATACAAGGGAAATATTTACATTATTACTTAGCTTTGTAGTCAATGTAGTATACCCACAGAATTAACTTAGCAGAGCATATTAAAGTGAGTTTTACACAGCAAGTCACTTTACTTGAAAGTTACTTTTCAGTGAAATAACAGCAACACTTTCTGTATACTTTAAATATTAACTTAAAGTAGTTTCTATAATTATTTCACATTTACTTGATATCTACCAATTAAAAAAAATGAAGTAATTAATATCCTATTCAGTGATAGTAACTTATTATTTAAATGTTATTTCAATATTTATGCAATTTAACTTACTGCTTAAAAATTATAAGAGAAAAATAAATCATGTACATTATGGCACAAAAGACTAAAATTTCACTCTTATTTTTCAGATTTGAAAATAATGCCTGGCAGACTATTAAGATATACAATAAAAATATGATCATTAAAAAATTGCATTGTTTTAGTAGGAAAAAAAATTACACAATTTACATTGCTTATTGTCAATAAAACATATTTGACTCAAAAAATTGCACTAAAAATGAGAAAGACATCAGACTGTTTTAGACCATATATTAAAATTATTTTAAAGAACTAAATATTTCAAAATAATCTCAAGCCAAACTTATTGTTCAAAACAAGTACATAGGCACCAATCATTCATAAGACATATTAACACACTACATAACTTCATGCATATAACTACAAAGCAGTCATCCTTGATTTCGTCAAATAGCAGAAGTTGACATGCTGCCAGATCCCCTAGTTCCATCTCCATCATCAGATGAGAGTGTCTGTAATGGAGTGTTCTTGGAAATAAAATAGGTAGATCCTGTTTGACGACTTCGACTAATGCTTTGGAATAAAACAAGATCGCGATTCCAAGGCTGTACTTTCACACGATAGAATTTTGTTCCTAAAACTAATTTATATCGATTGTTGGGCTAAAAAGAAAAAATTATGAAGAAACTTGTATCATTAATTTATCATTCAAAAGGACATGCAAAACAAAAAAGATGAATGAATATCACAATGAATATGAATGAAAATTTTTGTGATAAATTCTGGCATACTGGGTAAAATTAGGCAAAGGTAGCTTGTTGTACATATAATGCTGTGTACCTTAAATTTTAGCATAAAAATGCTATCATATTATACCATAACAAATAACATTTATGAATTTCTAATAATGAATATCATTCAAGTACATTAACTTTTAACCGATAGCATATGATTCCAGACACACATCAGTTTTTGTAATACAATATCAGATCTCCTCTGATAATTCCTCCTCCCATTTATTAAGAGATACAGGGGAAGTTTAAAAGTTTAAAAGAGATCAGATACATTCTTGATAATACTTCAGGTTCAAATATACAATGACTCAGACACTTGAAGAACAGTTAATAAAACCGTAATAATAAAAATACATGGTGTTACCATGGTATATGTCATTAATTTGTTCCAGATCCTTGGACTTACCAAATGAACTTTTCCAATAAGAAATAAAAAGAAAATAATTAATCCATTCTAATAAAAAAACACCTATTGTTATTATAACACTATTTAAGACTAAAATATAAATGCAAAGGGTGAAATACTGCACATAAATGAAAAATTTACCAAATTTATTTACCTCTTTTCTGTATCTTTGTTACAAATTGATTTACCCCTCCTTCACAATGTTAGCATATTTAACAGTATCTTTGTATTTCAAAACTTTAGATAATGTCAGCTTCAGCATATGATATGCAACAGCCAAGTCCTAAATATGTATGCCATCTTCATACTTTTCAATACTCTCTTTTTTCACCTTCTTGGTGATCATAACAATATTCTTTATAACTTGACTGTTCTCATTAACTTTTTTAACCTTAATTATTAACAAATTTACAAGAAACTGACATGATAAAACACAAAAATCAGTTGAAACTTCAGAGTAAAGCCACTAATTGTTTACTTGAATAGCAGAAACAAGTATACTGATGCTCATGGGTAATCATAACATTGTCTCGAAAAGAGGTACACTGTGTATATAGTAAGTAAAATGTGCAGCCGTGAGTCATCAAATTCAAGCCATATTCCAAATAAATATATACGAAACAAAGATGTTCATGTCCAAACAGCATGTCTATCAAGTTGAACTTATTTTAAAGGAGACTTATACTGAAGTACCACTGTAGTACAATGACCTATATATATAATAAAAACAGCAATGATAATATAGTAGAATGGCTCATAGGTGGTGATAATGATATAGTGCAACACTATAGTAACAACAATGTGCTTGCATAATACTAAGATATAGAAATTACTGGAATTCAAACAAAACATTGCAGAAAAAATCTAAGCAAAAATTTTAATAAAACATAGAAATTTCATACAAAAGTATAAGAAATCGTTCACAACATAATAAAATTTCTCTTCTTATAGTGCACGTTGTTTATTTCAATAGTATCGACAGGCATACTGATGCTCAATGTCTCGAAGGAGGTAAGCAACAGTAGTGCATGCAGCTTTAAGTCATCAGACTCAAGTCATATTTCAAACAACTGCTGTACACCAAACACAATGAACTGCCTACACTATGTGAATTTGCTGATTTACACTGGGGGGGAGGGAAGAAGAAGGAAAAACGGGCAGTTCTATATCTCCTGTTCTACTGGGATGATTGATGAAATTCAAATTGCGTTTTTCATGTCTTGAAAGCGCGACTTGGGATATATATTAGATTTATACATAGCATTGTTCTAATATAGGTATTTTGACACAAAATTGGACTTTTTCTGAAATGGCATGCTAATCCATATTTCGATTGTACGACCCAAATTAGGCCTAAATATTAAATTTTGTAAAATCTGGTGAAATTTTCAGAGAAATTCAAAAATTTATCTTGCCACTTTTCCCCCCCCCCCAGTTTGCAACAAGAATAATAATTCACTTGGCACACTTCTTATTTATAGCAACTTATTTTCCTTTCCTTTTTTTGAGCGGAAAAAACATGAGCGGAAAAAACATCATCGTACATACTTTCAAATAATTCTAACAAACTGCCTAAACCACATTTGGCGCTATTATCGTGTCTAACAAATATAACAAACTTCAAAACAAGCCAACATATAAATTCACGCATATCTTAGCAAATTTTTAATAAAAAAACTCTATTTTTTTTGCAGGTATGTTTAAAAATACATCTACTTTAAGTTGATGGTAAAAATTTTATAGGATATAATACAAAAAGTATTTTGAAAAATTAATAAAAATATTTAAAAATAAAAATTTAAAAAAATGTGCAAATTATATTTGGATTAAGCATAAACTTTGAATTCTGAAAGAAGGAATTAGGTAAGTCTAATAAAAAAATCTGATGTGTAAACCACACGACTTCCTTGCACGGAATATTAAATTATACACATTTTTTCTTGCATTTCATTTAAACTTATTGGATTGAATTAAATCTACATCATCAATAGTGCATAAACCACAATAGAATAAATGCAATTTTTAAAATTCACTATATTTGCTTACCATAGCGACAATCTGGCACTAGGTTCACTTAACAGCGTTACATTTTGTGCATATTATAACTCAGAATGCATATAAATTTATATCATTTGAAGAATTATCTAATTGTTGCATCATGTTCTATTCAAATACTAAATTTAATCTAAAACAATGTATAAAATAAATTAAGCAAACAAAACAAACAAACAAAAACAAAACAAAACAAAAAAAACAGTTTTTCACAGACGATTCAGTATTTCTCCTTCAATTAATTCAGTTCTAACTTCCTGACAAGGCAAAAATACATAAAAACTCAAAATGCCTATATTAAAAATTACAAAGTAAGTTTGAAACACTTATTTCCTTGAATAAATTCCAGATTGCATTAAGCATGATTTAATTCGCAATAATAAAACAAGGCATTATCTTTGTTGTTGCAAAGCTTAGTTTCTCTAGATCTGCAACAAATCCGCTCTTTTGCCAAGTTTGAAATGTAAACAATAATGCAAAATTCATTAGGCTTAACTGCACTAAAACAACATTTAAATTGTTGATAACTCCACAAATATTGCATGCAGATTTACTAAAGGTATAAAAACCTTAACCGGAAGATAAGAACAACATAATTCAATCCTTTTTAAAGCAAAAATGCACAATTTACAAGCATATAAGAATAAAGAAACTGAGCTCACTGAGCCGAGTAACAAAGTGGATATATAGAGATATACATATATTTATATACTTTTGGTACGGCCGTTTGCAACTAAAATACGAGGTGCACATCTACATGTTATAGCAGTCCTATATACAAAATTTCAACGCTCTGAGGCTATTGTTGAGTTATGCAAGATACGTAAGTAAGCACAGACGCCACAAAAAATCCCCTTCAGAATTCATTTTAAATCAGTTTTATAATCTTTTTGGGAGAAAAGAGCCCTTTATTATGTCCTTATTGTGGATGTCACACAAAAACATCATTAAAATTGCATTGGATAGCGGTCAAAATCCATATTTTCGTTGAAATATGATACCCAAAATTTTTTTGCGTTTACAATACTTCCTTTTTACTTCGTCCAAGGAAGTAAAAAGATATATTAATATTATCAAATTCAATTAACATTGAAGAGCTAAAATTTTGAGAGCTAATTTTTCAAAAACTACCCATATGATTTTTACAAAACTTGGCAATTTGGCATAGCTTGAGTAATAGAATCGAAATATGGTAAATCGGCCCTATTGGCATGTCAATTTCAGAAATTGGCATATCATTTCAGAAAAATCCGATTTTGTGTCAAAATACCTATATTAAAACAATGGTATATAGATCAGTGTTTCTCAGCCACCGGTCCGCAAGAAATGTTTGGCGGTCGACGAAATATCCAGCTATCTGTGCAAAATCCAAAGTGTCATCGGCCAACAAACGATATTACAACAGCACCTACATTACAATAAAATTGATGTGAAAAAATTGTGCCAATGGATCGAATTATTAAACTTAACGGTCTGCGAGAATGTACCGAAATATTTTATCAGTCCTTGGAGTAAATCCAGTTGAGAAACACTGATATATATGAATCTAATACATATCCTAAATCATGCTTTCGAGACATGAAAAATGCAAGTTGAATTTCATCAACTGCCCAGTAGAACGGGAGATATAGAACTGTCCCAACTGTTGTTGTTGAGCAGTGTCCATACTAGATTTTTAATTTAAGCATTTAATTATACACTATACTTATAGGAAGCTTTAGGAACCCCTATATAATTAGGGAATGCTATACTTCAGGTCATCCATAACTCAGGGATTGTCTGGATGTCTCTATGTCCTCATTATTTCCAGTGAAGAACTTTAATATATTTTACTTTAAAATCATTAAACCTTTTCTATAAATAACTGATTAGACATTGAAATAGATCTAAAAAACACATAAATTTATATGTGTGAGTCCACAGGATGCAACTGTACCAACTGCAGACATTGCCAATTGAAAGTTAGGTACACTTAAATCTCAATTTAAGTGTGAAATAATTTACACGAAATAAAGAAATCGCCTTCTGAATATAAATCTGGCACTACGAGCATACACTATAGTGCAGTCTGATAGACCATAACAATTCTTTCAGACAGTTTCACAGAACACGTGACAGATTTCAATGCAGATGCATAACCTTGCAGCCTTATACACCATAATGTTTCCCATTTTCAATTTTAAGGTGGGTGACCGTGCAAAATTTTATTAGAATATCAATTGCAAGACAAAAATATTTCTGAAACCAACAAGCAAGTATATATTTGGCAAATGAAGGTAAAAAAAAAAAAGACTGAGAGATAAGATTAAAAATTATAAAAAATTATTAATATTTCTAGCATAGAAATTTATTTACTCCTACTCAATTTGGCAATTTTGGCTTTAACTCAAATTGCCAGTTTGGCATCATACTTCTTACTTGAGTAAAAGACGAAACACCTTCGCATTTATTAATTATTGCTAATTGAATGGGAGTTGGTTTGCCCTTGAAAGGTCAACCAATTTACGATCAATGACGATAATTGCCTAGTTTATTAATTTTCATTTTAAAAGTTTACATTTCTATTTTTCATGATTTAAATTCAAGTTCCTTTAAAAATATTATTTTCGGAATTAAATTTCAATGCTTCTGGGTTACTTCATTCAGATTCATTCTACTAACTTTATATTAGGAGTTAATATAATCAATATTGCATTAGTAAATAAATTTTAAAAAGCTTTAGTTTACAGTTTAGTTTCAGTTGTAAGGAGAGGTGTACTTCATTCCTCTTTAGTAAAAAATATAGCTGAATTTCACTTTACTAGCAAACGTTTTTATTAAAGTGAATAATGATATTAATAGAAGGTAAATATCCACAAAAATCTGTACTTAACAGAATGTAATTTCTTAATACAGCATGAATAACAAGCAAGATTTATCAAATGAAAAGGATAATTTTTAAAAAATTAATATAAATAAAAAAAATTTAACTACCTTTTTAGTGACACAAAATTCTTTATTTACAACTATTCCTAAAGCCCATTTTTCTGATGATTCTGCAGCTAATTAAGCAGGAAAAATAGCAATTATTTTACAGAACTTTTCTTTTTAAACTTGAATTTGTGTCAAGAAGTTTAGAATGAAATTTTACTTACGAATCTTCAGATTAAGAGCCTGTAAGCTATCTTGATGAAGGAAATGAACAAAGCTTCCAAAGTGAAAGACTTTAAAATTTTCGTTCCTTTCTTCATAGCAAAGAAGTACTAAGTCACCAACATTACATCTTCATAAAAAATAAATAAAATAGAGGTCAATTTTACAGTCTAGTTTCAGATTAAATAATTATAATAATTTCACATGATTATGATTAATTTAAACCTAATTTTTTTTAAATTTGACAAAGAATAAAATTATAATGATGGAGATGTATGCTAAACAAGAAAGATGCAGTGATGACTGGTTGATATAGTTTTTATTATTATTATTTTAGCATAGCATTATGAAGTAAGCACATACGGGGGTTGTAAATTAAATAGTGGCAACTTACCTTGAAACTTGCAGAAGGGCGGGCATGCACAAATAGGATATGTTTGGTGAGGAGGCACTGTTGTCGATGTGTAGAGTGCAAAAAACAGTCGATCTGCATAGAAGGGTAGTTGTTGTGTGGTGTTAAAGTGAGGAGTTTCGTTTCCATTGCTCTAAACAATGTTTTCAAAAGAGGTTGCCTGTGGCAAAAATGCAACAGAATGCTATCGAGGATTAGCAGAAGCCTGTGGTGCAAATGCTTTACTGTATAGGACAGTAGCACAATGAGTTCAAGCATTTCGTTCGGGTCGGAATGGGACTGCGGATTTGCAACTCACAGGTTGGCCCTCCATTTCTCAAGAGCAGATTGACATCCTGAGCAGTCTCCTTACGATAAACCGCAATGGACTGTCCGAGAATTATCCTTAGAGGTTGGTCTGAGTCATCAAACGGTGTGGCACATAATGAAGAAATCTCTCAACATGAGGAAAATTGCATCCCGCTGGGTTCCACATCGACTAACCGAAGTACAAAAATGGCACCAGTATGCACTGGCTGGCACCTACTTGGAGAGATACCGCAATGAAGGAGACACATTTCTGCAGCGTATTGTCGCCATTGATGAGACATGGGCACGAGCCTTATAGCCTGAATTAAAGCGTCAATCAAATGAAAGGCATCACCGAGGTTTGCCATATCCATGGAAATTTCGACAGGAACCCAGTCGGGTGAAGGTTATGGCATACGACTGGGATGGTGTGATTCTTACACATGCTGTACCTGAAGGATAAACTGTCAACGCAGATTACTATTGCCAATTTTTACAGCACAATCTACATCCAGCTATGCGGCACAAATGTTCACGTTTATTGCACAACAATTCCTTATCGTATTGCATGACAACGCTTGCTGCCATGTCATAAACAATGTCACTCTCCTTTTGCGACGGTGGCAGTGGGAAATCCTGGAACACCCTCCCTACTCACCCAACATGAGTCCTTGTGACTTTGATCTGTTTCCAAAGTTGAAGGAACCCCTCTGAGGCCACCGATTTCATGACGTTTCATCTGTACTCCATGTAGTAGAGCGCTCGGTCGCTCACATCAACAATCAACACCTTGCCACTGGTCTACAACAGCTTCCCGACATTTGGCAAAAGGTTATAAGCTTTGCTGGTGATTACATAAAAGGAATGTAATGCAATTGTACTTGTAAGTTCATTAAAAATTGATTTATACCTATTTTGCCATTGCTTAATTTACAGCCCTTGTATATAGTTAAACTGGCACAAGATGTCCGCCCGTTATTCAGTAACTAAGAATCTACTTTTTATATGTTTGAACAACATCAGCAAGACAGAGGCAGACTGCACTGTGATGTCAGATTAAGAATGGTGATTTTACTTAAGTCCCAATCACATATGTTTCCACTGCAAGGGAGTGGACGTCGAAAAGGACAGGTTATCATTTTTACCTACTAAACAGACCTGAACACCAAACAGTAATCAATTATCGCTCAGACTGGGATCACGTGATCCTTCAGAAGCAAAACTTTCGCCTGATTGGTTGATCTCTACCCGGGACAGAGATGCAGCCAAAATATTTTTAGTGAGGTTAAAAAAAATCTCACATAGCCGGTACATCGTTTCCACAGCTAGGCGAGACTTTGCATCAGGTGAAGCTGTTTTTTCTAGGAATCTCCCTGGTTAAACCAGTGCTACCAGAATCTTGTTTCTCAGAAAAGACCCGTCTAGCAAGGACCATCGCTAGATGCGATAACCCCTTTAGTTTCTCAAAGATGTACACTACAAAAAAAGGGGGGGACAGTTACATATCTCCTGTTGCGTTTTTCATGTCTCGAAAGTGCGACTTGGGATATATATTAGATTTACATATAGCACTGTACTAATATAGGTATTTTGATGCAAAATCAGACTTTTTTTAAATGACATGGCAATTTTTTCCATATTTTGATTCTATGACTCAAATTATGCCTAAATATTATATTTTGCAAAATCTGGTGCGAAATTTACAAAGAAATTCAAACATTTACGAGGGCCATCCAGGAAGTAGATTACGTTTCCGTCTGTGTCTGCTAGGGGCGGGGCTAGTGCGGCCATCTTGGGGTCAGAGCGTTGCGCAGCTCAGTCTGTATCTAGCCGTGCTAGTGAGAGGTTCGTGCTGTGCTCTGTTCAGATACTGTGACGGTTTGAAATGTCTGCGTTAATTGAAAATCCCGCGAGCTGCGAGGTGCGCTCAGTAATAAGGTTTCTGACTGCAAAAAACTGTAAACCGATAGAAATCTATCGGCAGCTTCGTGAAGTGTATGGGGACAACATTATCACTGAAGGTGGAGTGCGTCAGTGGGTCATAAGATTTCAAAATGGCCGAACCAATGTTCACGACGAAGATCGAAGTGGGAGACCCAGCATAGTGACCGCCGAACTTCTCGAAAAAGTCGATGCTAAAGTCCGTGAAAATCGAAATTTCACAATAACGGAACTTTCTTTGAGTTTTCCACAAATTTCGCGAAGTTTGTTGCACGAAATCATCAGCGAAAAGCTTGGTTACCACAAGTTTTGTGCAAGATGGATTCCAAAAATCTTGACAGAGGACCACAAAAATCAGCGAATGGCTGCAGCGTTGAACTTTTTGGACGCTTACCATAAGGATGGTGACTCTTTACTCGATCGCATCGTTACTGGTGACGAAACATGGGTGAAACATGTGAACTGTGAAACGAAATTGCAATCAATGCAGTGGGGGCACACAAGTTCTCCCCAAAAACCCAAGAAATGCATGCAAACAATGTCGGCAAGGAAGATGATGGCGACTGTTTTTTGGGACAGAAAAGGTGTAATTTTGGTGGACTTCCTGGAAAGAGGCACTACAATAAACTCTCAAAGGTATTGCCAAACTCTCCAAAAACTCAGAAGAGCAATTCAAAACAAGCGCAGAGGAATGTTGAGCTCTAAGATCTTGTTGATTCACGACAACGCCCGGCCCCACACGGCAAATGTCACTCGTAAAGTTCTTGAATCTTTTAAGTGGGAGTTGTTTCCTCATCCGCCGTACAGTCCCGACCTGGCACCGAGCGACTTCCACCTATTCCCAGCAATGAAGAAGTGGCTGGCTATGCAGCGTTTTGATGACGACGCACAGCTGCAAGAAGAGGTAACGAAGTGGTTGAAGGCGCAGGCGGCCGAATTTTTCGACGAAGGAATTTCCAAGCTCGTACATCGCTACGATAAATGCCTTAATTTGTATGGTGACTATGTAGAAAAGTAGTATTTGAGTGTGGCTTTCATCTGTATATAATAAAATTTGTTTCCTATACTTTGTTTATTTTTTTATTCCAAAACGTAATCTACTTTCTGGATAGCCCTCGTATATTCACACATTTTTTTAGTTTGCGCCAAGACTAATTCACTCGGCGAACTTCTAATTTACAGCAACCTATTTTCCTTTGCCTTTTTGCATTGTGAATGAGCGGGGGGAAAAGGCACATCATTCCTACTTTCAAATAATTTTAAGAAAGTCCGTAAACCAAATTTGATGTTATCATAGCTTTCAATAAATATGCCAAATTTCAAAACATCTCAATACATAAATTCACATACATCTTTTGAAATTTTAAATAAAAAACTCTAATTTTTTGCATGTATGCTTAGAAATACATCTGCTTTAAGATGATATTAAAAATCTTAAAGGTTAAAATACAAAAAATTTTTCGAAAAATTTATAAAAAATACTTCAAAATAAATTATAAAAAATGTGTTAATTATATTTGGATTAAGCTGAAATTTCAAATTCTAGAAGAAGGAATCGGGCAAGTTTAATTAATAAAGAGATATTAATAAACATATATCAACTTCAACTAACATCACAGAGCTAAAATTTTGAGAGCTAATTTTTTAAAAAATTCTCACACGATTTTTACAAAACTTGGCAGTTTGGGCATAATTTGAGTTGTAGAATCGAAATATGGAGTAAAATTGACATGTCATTTCAGAAAAAGTCCCATTTTGTGTCAAAATACTTATATTAGAACAGTGCTCTATATATAAATTTAACACATATCTTAAGTCGTGCTTTCGAGACATGAAAATGCAAGTTGAATTTCGTCAATCGGCCCAGCAGAATGAGAAACATAGAACTGTGCCCTCCCCCCCTTTTTTTTGGCGCAGTGTACATAGTTCCATTTGTTATTACTGATATTTTGGTGTATTTAGTATTATTTGATAAAAGGCAGGGTACTTTTCCGTTTCGCCGGCGCAAATCTCGCCAAGCAGACTTTATTGGCGACAACATACAGTATACACATAAAAAATATTTAAAAAATTTTAATTCTAAGAATTCTCTTTTTGAAGGCATAAACATTTTAATATCGTTTAAAACTTTATAAAAAGCCAATAAATAAAGACAATAAATTTGTAAAAAGACATTAATTTAAGAATTTACTATGCTTTCATGGTTCAACATACTAATTCGCCGGTTCATATCACGTGACCCCAAGCGATCTCATCACACGTAAACTACTCTACAAAAATCTAATGCTCTCAGTAATTATCTACATTAATTTCAAGTTAAATCTTAATTTGGAACACAAGTTTAAATGCAAGAAATATTTCAGTGCGTACGAATAGCTTACTTAGAAATTATGTAAAACTGCAGTGCTTCACTAATGCATTCTCATTAGAATTGATGAATTTAACCCTTGACTTTCCTTTTCTATATTTTCGGCTTCGGGTAAGCGCTGTAATTGCATCCTAATTGACTTAAACACCGAAAATGGCCTTAGACATAAAACTGAACTATCTGATAAAAATTCTGTGTAATAATATGCCAGCATTGAAAGAATCAATCAATCTGATAAGAAAAAGCTGCGACTTGTTTTGAAAATGAGGCGTAAAAGGTTACTAGTGAGAATATTCCGTTTGGCATCGGTTGTACCATTATTGGCGACTTTATCGCTTGCGCCGGCAAAACGGAAAAATACCAAAGGCAGTTCTGCATTTACTTTGTGCAAGTAGGTACACTGCTAAAAAAAAAAAAAAAAAAAAAAAAAAAGGACAGCGCTATATCTCCTGTTCTACTGGGCCGATTGACAAAATGCAACCTGCGTTTTTCATGTCTCGAAAGCGCGACTTAGGATATATATTAGATTTATATATAGCACTATTCTAACATAGGTATTTTGACACAAAATCGGACTTTTTCTGAAATAACACACCAATTTTTTTACATATTTCGATTCTATGACTCAAATTATGCCAGAATACCAAGTTTTGTAAAAATCGTACGAATAGTTTTCAAAATATTAGCTGTCAAAATTTTAGCTCCTCAATGTTAATTGAATTTGGCAAATATTTATTAATATCTCTTTTTTTATTAAACTTTTTTGATTTTTTTCTCTCACATTTCGAAATTTTGGTTCATTCCAAATAAAATTTACCCATTTTTTGTGTTTTATTTTTTAAATTTCTATTTTTAAATAATTTCTATAGATTTTTCGAAAAAATTTTCGAATTATAACCTATAAAATTTTTACCATCATCTTAAAGTAGGTGTATTTTTAAGCATATCTGCAAAAAATTAGACTTTCTTATTCAAAATTTTCTAAGATATACACGAATTTACATAATTTCGCATTTTGAAATATGGCACTTTTTTTTGAGCGATAATAACGCTAAATGTGGTCTATGGATTTTTGTTACACTGAATTGCCGCAGCTATTTTTAACCTTAAACTTCAAGTAAAATTTTACGGAGAATTAATTATATGACATTTTTTCCCCCAACGATGCGTAATAAATATTTATTAATACTATATGAAAGGCTATTTTTTTAAATTATAGATGATATTATTCAAATTTTTAACTATTTTTTTAATTTCTCTCGTATCTTTTCTTTTTTTAAAAAATTTAAGAGTAAGTTTTTGTAAGAGTAAATTTTTACCTTCGGCGTTTTATCGTCTGCTTCGTTTAAATTGAATTGTCTAAAACTGAGAATTTTCGTTTGATATTTATTTGAATTTTATGACATTAACTGCATAATTTATTTCTAAACAAACTGTTGCTTTTGAAGTGGCTGAAAGAGTGGCTGATACTATTATCCATATTTTTAAAGCACAATATATTTTTATAGAAACATTATATTTAGAATAATCATTTTTTATAAAAGTCAAATTATGATATAGACATACAACCCTCTAGAGACTGAATTAATGGAAGTTCAATGGTTATGTAGAAATGATCTGCAGCTACTTAATGGCTGGATAAGTCAGCAGATTCTATGGACAAGTAAGAATAATTATATAAACAACACCAACATTCTGGATTCATTAAACAACGAGGATACGATGTTTACTAAATGAATTTAAGAAGTTTTAAAACATAAAAAATCAACTCATTTTTTCCCTAAAATGTATTTTTGTGCGTAGCGTATTTTCATTATATCCTTAAAATTCTAATTTGGAATGTAATTGACAAGAACTGAATCCTAATCATAAGTAATATAATAAGTAATTATTACGGTTATTAATAAATCCGTCTTATAAAGTAATTGCAAATATTTCAAAAAACTTTCTGTCTGAATGCAAACATTTTTCTATGCAAATATTTTAAATTTTATATTAATCAAGATTGCACACCATATTACTTATTTCCACTTCAATTCTTACCGTCAGTTCTAGTAGAATTTACAAATCAATTATATTTAATTAAGGATTGGATTGGATTATTTAATTATGGCAAAGCACACGAGGGCTATCTGCCTAAAGGGAGGGATGCCTTCGTGGAGGACTTTCTAAGGGAAACTGGCTCGTATACACATTACACATGGGGAAAACCACGAAACCACCATGCGGCCTGCCCGTTCGCGGGATTCGAACCTCGGACTGAACTACCAGTGTTCAGCGTCTTTACTGCTCGGCCGTTGGTGGGCTATTTAATTAAGGAATGACCATCTAAGTTAAGAAACAGTGTACCGTAAAAACATTTCAATTATTGGCGCCGTATCTTTCATGTTACTCCCGATTGGCTAGCTACATGATTTTTAATGAGTATTCGGATTTTACTAGTAACTTCACTTGGAAATCGCGCTTAAACTAGGTTAGTTGGTTATTTGAACATGGGAACATGGGTTAAAGAACATGGGAGCTATTTGATTAAGATGCTTTCATAGAGAATCTTTGTAAAAAGAACCTAAAAAACTACGAAAACCAACCATGCAGCCTGGGTTAGACTGAGCAGCAAACAATTAGTATTTAACAATCTTTTTTTTTTTTTTTTTTTTTTTCAAATGCTAGGCAACTGATGAGGCTCCAATTAAATCTCCAATTTAATATTTTATTTGTAAATTTTTAAAATATTGTTGTATTCTTAGACACAAAAAGCAGAATTTAAGTTTTGTTAACTCGTTAGTAAACTACCAAGCCATAGTGCAAATGAATATTCAATTTCTTTGGCAATAATTGTATTCACTTAATATTCTTGGAATATGAGCTAAAGAAGGAACATTCTCAGAAGATTAAAGAAGTGTTTAAATCAAGTGATATTAGGTTTGTCTTACAACCTCAGGATCAAAACGATTCTGCAATTGCCCGAGTAGTTGACTTGTAAATAGATGTGAATTAAGCAGATGACTTTTAATCTTACGTTATTCAGCCAGAAAACGTATTCCAAATGTTTTGTATTGCATGACAATGCATCTTTTCATTATTCAATAACCAGTCGGAGAACCGCTTGTGTTCCGAAAATAAGTATGTGTACTCAATCGTCCTGCATGTTCTTCAAATTTGTCTTCTTGTGATTTTTTTTCTTTCTCAGAAACTAAAGTTGCCTCTCAAAGGAAAGTTTTTTGACATTGAAGAGACAAAATTAATATGACATCTACTTTTAGAGGCATGTCAAAAACAGATCTCTACAAACCTTCTCTTCCATTACATGTTGTGCAGTCAGACAAAAAGTTACATCAGTGTAAATTCTATAATCTATTTTTTTACACTCTGATTACTTTATTAACATACAGTGAATCTAAATATATACTAAATCTTTTACTTTAGCTTAAGTATTTCGGAATTGTTGTCGGAACTAGGACTTAGAAGATAAGTCAAATTAAATATTTCGATAACCCAATAAATTCAAGTTCGAAATTTCAATATTTTATTTTCGGAGGGAAAGGGAAATGTTTTGGTCCATTATACTAAGTATATTTGCTTCGATTTTTTATTTTTCCATAAAAGCAAAAATAATTTGAAGCAAAATATATCCATAAAAGCAAAAATAATTATGTATACCATATAATGCATAGCTTCAAATTAAAATTTAATAATATACAGAGTGGTTATAATTAAAGTTCCACATTGAAACAGTCATAAAAGGAAAACTACTGGATCAAATGTTATCAAACTTGGAAATCGTGTAAAGGAGGTCATGGGAATTTATTTTCCGCGAAAAAAAGGAATTTCGAAACCTCACCACCAGGGCGGAAAATGGCGCTGTATGCAATATTGTTAAACGAAATATGGGTCGGAATCTAACTTAACCTTTTGTTAAACGGGTTTAATATGTTGTATAGCCTTAAGAATCTTTGAAGTAGGCAAATTACCATTTAAAGACGTTAAATTCGATAAATGTCGAGTGCGCCATCCCTGTAAGTGAGAATTTCGTCCGTGAAAACCACGAATTAGCGATTAGAAAATGTGAGATCGCAAATCACTTTCACAAGGGCGTACAATCTGGAAATCATTTTCTTACAGATCGCTAATTTGTAATTTTTTAAGCCTGAATTCGGCACTAAAACATGAAGATACTGATTCAAAGCACTTTTAACCGATTTGGGCCAAAGAAATCTCTCATGTTATCTATCTAGTTCCATTGCATTCTCCTACTGCATTCGATTGCATAACAGTCATTTCACACCGTTTACTGTTGAATGACAGCTAGTTTTATAACTGAACCATTTTTGTCTGAAGAGCAGTGGACAGCTGGACTACTGCGATTGCAGCTCACTTAGAGCCAATAGTAAAATGTTTCGTGATACATGAACTGCAGTAACGTGGCATTTTAGATACTACGATTTTTATGCAGGGCTGGGACCACCTCAAGAGTGTCGCATAGTTACTTAGGCAACATTTCACGAATGAACGTCTTATAGGCCAACACTTCCCCTCTTCCCACCAGACCTCAACCTCTGTGACTTTTGTCTATGAGGTTATCTCAAAAGCACTGTTTATGGTGATAATCTAAACAATTTGGCAGAAATGAAAAATGTGATACACTGATAACATTCCTCCTCATATGCTATGTGTAACGTGTATACGAGCCAGTTTTCCTTAAAAAGTCCTCCACGAAGGCATCCCTCCCTTAAGGCAGATAGCCCTCGAGTGCTTTGCCGTAATCTAATAAACCAAACCAAAACCAAACCTGATATGCTAAGAGCTGCTGTTGAGAATTCAGTAACATGATTTAACTTGCTTTCGGAAAATGCTGGACGCTACATTGAACATGCTTTGTAACACGTTTCGGAAAATATTAAACGCATTTTAAACAGATGTTTTCGTGTCTTATTTCCTTTAACAATATTGTATACAGCGCCATTTCCCCCCGGGTGGTGTGTTTTTAAACTCTTTTTTTCCGCGGAAAATAAATTCTCATAACCTCCTTTACACGATTCCCAATATTGATAACATTTGGTCCGGTAGTTTTCCTTTTATGACCATTTCAAATTGAACCACTATGTAAATTAAACTTTAAAAGTTTGACAGTTTGGTTCAAGTCCCAGCTTTAAAAATATATATATAAATATAATCTTTTATATTAATTCTCTTAGAAAGAATGTTTTAAGAAGCTAATTTTTCTCTCTCGTTCTAGACTGTATAAAAAACACATGATCTTTAGTATGATTTAGATTGTTTCAGCCGATATAAGAATCGGGTTACTCTGTGGTGCAGAATAAACCCTGCTGGACTGTTTTATTTCTTTGTCATTTAGCAAAAATTTTTTAATTAAAATATTTATCCTTTGGACTTCGCTTTAAACTTTATTTATAGCTAAAATGACTAGAAAATGAAAAGCTGTCTTTAGCTGAAACGCAATTCATATAATTGATATTTTAAAAAATTGACAAGAATGCAAAATGTATGGAAGTCTAGCAGTCGAAAAATCTTAATTTTCTTGTGTGAGCACTGAAAATAACTGTAGAAGGAAAGAAGAAAATTAGGGAGAAAAGTAAGCAAAAATTTGCAGGGAAATTTGGCTGTCAGACATACCAAGATGTTCAAAAAGTTGGACGCTTTCGAATATACTTTCAGGATACTTCAAAGAATTTAGGTGTTCAAAGAGAAAACACTTGGACGTGTACACCAGCAAATACCATCAATTGAGCTTGTGTTAACAGAAAAGACAAAACGATATCATTGCAGATTAAAGTGAAGAGCGACTGGTTTTAAACTATATGGTTGTGTAAATTACGTTATAGAACATCATATCGTATCATAAATGGTGAATCCCATGATTTTCTCAGTCGAATTATTTGAAGATTCAGGAGTTTATCCAGTGATGTATGTGGATGTCACCTAAAGATGTTTTTTTTTCCCTTCCTGATGAAACAGCGGCCGAGCGGTAAAGTCGCCAAACACTGGTAGTTCGGTCCGAGGTTCGAATCCCGCAAACGGGCTGGCTGCATGGGCATTTTCGTGGTTTCCCCATGTGTAACGTGTATGCGAGCCAGTTTCCTTTAGAAAGTCCTCCAGGAAGGCATCCCTCCCCTTAGGCAGATAGCCGTAGTGTGCTTTGTCATAATAAAATAAACCAAAACCTTTGGATGAAAATAGTCTTTCCTTTCCTCTCATACCTTCAAAATGTTTAGCCTCTAAAGACTGATAAAGGCTCTGACGAAATACTTCGTGAAGAACTTTCTAACGGAAACCAGCTGTCATACGCGGTATACATGAGAAAATCCACAAAAACGCCCATGCAACCAGCCCGTTTACCGGTGTTCGAACCCCGGAGTGAACTACCAGTGTTCAGCAACTTTACCGCTCGGCCGTTTGTGGGCCTTTATGAAATGGAAGGCGATAACTTTATTTAAAATGATTGTCAGAAATACCAAAATGTTTCGAAAAGTTGGATACTTTTCAATATACTTTCAGAATGCTTAAAGAAAAAGAGAAGAAAAATAAATTTTTTCGTAAAATTTAGCATTCATATTTTTTTAAATTTAAAACTTTTCAATCTTATGATATTTGATTCTTGCGATTTCAAAAAAAAAAAATAAATAAATAAATAAATAAAAAAAAATAAATAAATAAATATTTGACTAAAATATGAATAACATTTTAAGAAACCAAATGTAGGATAAAATTGTGTGAAGCAATGGGCACAATGATAAAAATGTTTAAAGCAGTGTATGCAAGTCATCCTAAGTTAAAATATCAGTTATACATCTCTCTTATTTATATATATTTTTTCCGAACGGAACATTGAAAGGCGTGTAAAACTGTACTTTACTGTATTTTCTCTTTTAATATAGTATGCAGTTTTCAAACGCATCGTAGTCTGGGTTACAAAGAATTTTTCCGAAAGAAACGCAGTTCAAATAAATAAAATCAAATTCTGGAAAATTGATATTAATAAATATATTTAAAATGCTCAGTTCGAAGGAATAAATAGAAAATTTTAAAACAATTATCTGAAGAGACAATGCAACACAAACAATTAAAATAAAAGTATAAAAATTTAAAAATGACCTAAAATAAAAACTATGACGAAAAATATATATAAAGAAAACTATTTGAAAAAAAATAAATAAATAAACGCTGCATCTTTATTTCCGCAGTTCGAATAGGTAAATGGAAATTTTTAAAACAGTTATTCGGAAAAAAAAAGTGCAACTTAAACAATTAAAATGAAATTCGAAAAAGAAAAAATTACTTAAAATAATAAGTTATAATTAAAAATATAATATAAAGAATATTATTTGGAAAAAAGGAACGATGGTGACTTTTTTCCCTCTCACTGGAAAGGAAACTAGGTTGCCATATATTAAGAAGTTCGCCAAGTAAAGTATTCTTGGCGCAAACTGACAAAAAAGTGCCAACATAAATTTGTGAATTTCTCCGTAAATTTCGCTCCAAATTTTACAAAATTTCATATTTAGGCATAATTTGAGTCGTAAAATCAAAATATGTAAAAAAATTGGTATATTATTTCAGAAAAAGTCCGAATTTGTGTCAAAATACCTATGTTAGAATAGTTCTATATATAAATCTAATATATATCCTAAGTCGCGCTTTCGAGACATGAAGAACGCAATTTGAATTTTGTCAATCGGCCCAGTAGATCGGGAGATATAGGACTGTCCTTTTTTTTTTTTTTTTTTTTTTTTGAGCAGTGTACATCACTTACATTATGTAAGAATCATATGGCAGAAATATATTTTAGAATGACGTACCACAGAAAGATTTATAAAAAGAACTTTACTATTTTTAGAATAAAGAGGCAAAATAACCAAATTAAAATAAGATTTAGAGGCTATTACAAATAAAAGTTAAAACTTTTATGTCCCTTTCTCTCACACAAACACATACCCACACCCAGCTCTTACATCTGAAATGAAATTATTAGATTACAATTTTTTTAACACTATCAATATACGACAGTTCAGAATTTTACACAGTCAAACAGTTTATTAACTCCTTGCATTATGATAAAATTGCATGCTTTACGACCTTTATAATAATTGTGTATATATTTTGCAGATAAATTATCTTTTTCTCTCCTTTGCCTAGATTTCTGTATTTAAACAGTAGCTTATGCAATGTAAATGCTATCAAGAAACAGCAATTGTGATATTGTTTAGAGGAAAACATAAAAAATTGTTCATATACTACTTGCGATGACAGAAACATTAATCACAAGTCAATAAAAAGCATATCACATTACACCCAAAATATATAATAAAAGCATCACATAGTCACAAAGTGACTTCTAGAAGCATGACATATGCAATGGACAGGCCTTATAGATCTTATTTGACTATTTCAGAATTTCTAAACATTAATTAACAATTCATTATTTCTCTTCTTTTAACTACTAGTATATATTTTTGTAAAACTATTTAAGAATGACACAAAGGCAAACCAATCTAAAACTTTATTTAAATTTTATGGAATATAAACAAGATACAATGGTTATGCTAAATAAAACTATAACTAGCCTTACGATTAAGCTGATGAGCTCATTTCATTTCTTAGAAATGGCTTTCCATAATTAAAAGCATAATTCATAAATATATATTGAATAAAATAAAATTGTATGCTCTTAGACATGAATACTTCTGCGCTGCATAACATTCTTTACGTAGATATTGTTACGTTAAATTCAAAGAATATAAATGCTACTGAAACCAATTAATTTAATTTTCTCTGATAAAAAGTAAATCACTACTTACGTCAAAATTGAAATTTTGTTTTTGCAATCTAAACATGATCGATCCTCACCACTACCAGATTTGTATAAAGCTGCCTAAAAACAAAAAATAACATTTCTATTATTGCAATAATATAAATACACCAAACGTAATTAAAAAAAAAAAGTTAGAAATAATGATAATAAAAACAATCTTAAACCTGAAACTGGCCTTTCTTCATCACTGAAAAATAAAAAAAGGGGGCAGGCAAAGTAAAATACAAGTAAAACACATAGTGATGAGTCGGTACTACCGAATCGGGTATTTTGTAATGGGTACTGAAAATCGGTACATCCAAGTACCCGTTACTTCAGTACCAAAAGCGGTACTTATTCGTTACTTCTGTACCGAAATGGGTACTTTTCGGTATTCGTTACTTCTGTACCGAAACGGGTACTTTTCAGTATTCGTTACATCTGTTCCGAAACGGGTACTTTTCGGTATTCGTTACTTCTGTACCGAAATGGGTGCTTTTCGGTATTCGCTACTTTGTAACGAAAATATGCGTCTTTTCTCAGTATTTCGGTATTCGTTACTGGAGGATCGATGGGGGTTCAGCTCACTTCGGTTTTGGTACGAGGACAGTAGTATCTGGTTGTATTTGCGAAATGGTGATATGCGCTCCTTGTGTCTATGAATGACCTTGAAATAGGGCATGGAATGGCAAACGTGAAAGGGGGAAACTTCCGTTCCGTTCGCCACGGAGACTAGAGTTTGAGGTAGTATAATTAATTGTCTTTGTGTGCGCGGGAGGACGAGTGTGAAATAGTGGAAATTTTTCGAAAGGCCGTTCGTTGTGTGTGTGGGGGGGGAGGAATAGTAGCAGTTGGAGTCACTGTCGCCAGATTGCTCGCTTGTGATTGGAGCCGGTATAGTCAGGAGGGAAAGGGAGGGGAGCGCTAGATGATTTGCAATCCGAATTGTGCATGTTTTAATTTTTCATTGTTTGTAGGAGAAAAACTGCGTGGATCTGAAATGATTGATTTGGTAAGTTGCTGTTGTTGGATTGGCGAATGGAATCAACTACCAACTAGATTACTTCCATTTCCTCAACATATTTTTAGCATAAATCATGAAAAATATTTTTCGTTTGCTTGCTTAAGAGGGCAACATAAATCATATGATCCTTTTAAAATAAATATGATCCTTTTTTTATCCCGCTGTACCTACTTCAGAAAATGTCACAGCATCTAGTAGATCACTAAGCCAATCAACATAAAATACAGACGCAATTTTAAACTTTTCTAATGAAAGAACAAAGACAGCTGACCCACTTATGATAATTCTTCTCTTTTCTAAAAACAGATTTTCATCTCGCCAAAAACTAAACCCAGGTCATGTGTCTAACACAGGATTGTCAACGCCTGCTTTACCCCCCAGGACGTGACGACGCTCCTCCAATAGGAACAGAGGAAAACTTTGACCTGGCAGACCGATTTTTTTTTTTTTTTTTTTAAACTCCCTTTGGAGCTTATTTGAGGGGGGGGGGGGCAACTATCGAATGGAACACCGGAAATTATCCGGACATGTTTATGTAAACATACTTGTCCCTCCCTTTTTTCCTTTGCATTTTTTTGCTCTTTCATGCTTGATTAAGAGAATCATTACCCAATATTATCCTTACCCTTTTCACAGCGTAGTGCTGATTTTAGAATTTGCAGGTGGAGTGAACAGCGGAAGTTGTTAATAGAATTTTTTTATGCTGATGACCATCTCCCAACTTCGTCCCTTTTCCCATAAGATTCATTCTTGTCTCGTACTGGTGAGTATCGGTTTGTTATAGAATTGCTTAGTCTCTATCAGTTTCTTACGCCTCAGAAAAAAAAAAATCGAATTACAAAATGTCTAGTAAGAAAAGGAAATTCAGCTTGGTTTGGCAGCACTTTTCCTATACTAATGAAGACGAAAAAGTTATGTGTGACATTTGTAAAGACCTTTTATCCATCAAAGGTGGTTCAACAGGAAATTTAAAAAAACATTTGCAAAGGAAGCATCCTTGTGTAAATCTGCACGAGAAATGCGCTTTGCCGAATCAAGATGTTGATGATATTGATGCCACTCCAGCCCGTTCTGTCATCACTAGCCCTGCAGATGGTGGGCAACCATGCACATCCCAGCAGACTACACAACTTACGGTAGACAACAGTGCTTGTGATATTGTTGGTGTGTTTTCACAAAAATCCCAGTCCAGCATAATGCAGTTTGTCCAGAGAAATACGATGGATGTACATAAAAAAAGTAATCAATCTCGCACTGATCAAAATGGTATATAAGGATTTACAACCAATAAGTATCGTAGAAGATGAGAGATCCCGAGAATACTCAAAGGCTTTGAATCCAACCTATTCTTTACCTTCACGGAAAACGGTTTCTAAATCCTTGCTTCCTGCTGCTTATGAAGAAAAAAAGAATAGTTTAAAAAACGTTCTTAGCGCTGTACAAAATATCTGTTTGACTGTAGATTGTTGGAGCAACCAAAAGGCTGAAAATTACATGGCCGTGACAGGCCATTTTATTGACGAACACATGCAAAGGAAAACGGTACTGATTGACTGCTCAATTTTTGATGAACGTCATTCAGCCAAAAATATTGCAGAAAATATCATACACATTTGCCAACCATATTTTCCAATGGAAAAAGTGTCTTTAATAGTGACCGACAATGCCAAAAATATGATTAACGCTGTCGACAGCGAACTAAGTTAAAACATTTAGGATGCATTGCACACTCTCTCAATTTGGCTGTCACAAATTCTCTAAGTGAGGTTAACGACCTTCTAACAAAAATTAGGGATATTGTGATAGTTTACAGGAGAAGTAATATAGCTGCAAAAAATTTACGAAAATATCTGTGCTCTAGCGAGGAGAGAAAAGACTTAAAAGTCATCTTAGATGTGAAGACTCGTTGGAACAGCACGTTTTATATGGTAAAACGTTTCCACGAACTGAAAGACGCTATTCGTTCTACAATGGGTTTGATGAACAACCCCCCAGAGGCTCTTGATGTGCCAGAATGGGAAAGTGTCCAACATCTTTGTGACGTTTTGAAACCTTTGAAAAGGTGATTTGCGAGTTGAGTTCGGAAGAATACTTGTCAGCATCTATGGCGCCTGTGTTAATCGGCGGATTTTAAAAAAATCTGTGAAAATCTGCTTAGTAAAAGTGTTAATGAACAAGTACAAAATGTGGTACTAGTACTACAACGTGAATTGGGTAATAGATTTACAACTATCGATTCAAGAGAAGACATTGCTCAAGCCGCTTTCCTTGACCCCCGAATAAAAAAATTGGGGCTCAAATGTGATGTCGCCAAAAAAATTGAAAGTGATATTATCTGCGAGTCATCGGTAGTTGCACAAACTACCCATAATCTTGTTGAGGATGTGGAAGAGGATGATGAAGAGATAGACGAATCAGCGGTTTGGTTCGAGTTTGAGAGTAAAGACTGTCGAACTTCATCAGCTCCCGCAGCAGACGCGGCGATCAACAAAGCTGCGGCAGAAGTGAAAAGATACCTGCAAGAGCCCATTCTTTCCAGAAATCTGATCCACTGGAGTGGTGGGAAAAGAATAAAAATGTATTTCCTAATTTGTATGAATTATCACGGAAAAAATTAGGCCTTGTGGCTACTTCAGTGCCATGCGAAAGGGTGTTCCCTAAAGCTGGATTAATACTGAATGATCGGCGAAACCGTTTGAGTGGACAAAAGTTGAAACAACTAATTTTCTTACATTACAATTATAATATTTAATCATTTGTTGACCTTCTTAAAATTCCAACCTAAGTTCAGCTTAAAATGTTTATTTTCGCTGCATTATTTTCAAAACTGTTTCCGGGAGTCAATTTTTTTATGCTTAATTTTTCGTTACATATTTTAAGTGGTCTTTATAAAAAGAAATAGAAGGAATTAAATGCCTAAAATTTCCATAAAGTTAAAAAATTTGATACTTTTATAACATTTTGCACAGCCTATCAAAGTTTTATTTGTTTTAATTAAATGAAATATTACTTCATTCAAATGTCAATTTCTTAAAAAATATTATTTTGAAATTGTATTTAGATCATTAATATAATATAAAGTTCTACAGTTCTATTATTTACTTAGCTGTACTCACATATGTTAAGTTCTCATATAGTTGAAAGCATGCTATCTTATTTTCTAGTGTTTAAATCATGTTTAATTTAAATTTTTATGTCGAATGTACTTACTGAATTCATATAATGCAGTTTTACAAATATTTTTGTTGCTTTTTGCTGTTACAGCATCCAGATATTACGTTCTCATAGTTTTAAAGACATGCTGCCTTATTTCCTAGTGTTTTTAATAATCTTTCCCTCAAAATTCTTATGTCGAATGTGCTTTGGCTGTAATTTGAGTTTAAAAAATACTTTTTACCATTCTGTTGCATTTTTGTGTTTACAGCAGTTACTGCATCCAGGTATTGCGCTCTCACAGATTTAAACACTTTGCTATCTTATTTTCTAGTGTTTTTTGATAATATTCAATTCAAAATTGTTATATTGAATGTGCCTTTTAAAATCATATTGTGCGTTTTTAAAAATATTTTTAACCATTTTGCTAAAATTTACTTATTACTGTAGTACATCCAAATATATTACATTATCTCACTTTTCAAAACATACCTCATTTTCTAGTGCTTTTGGTAATTCAAAATGTTTAAATCCAATATATGTGTTTATGCATTTTTTAAAATCATATTTTTTGTTTTTAAAAATAGTTCTAATCATTTTGTTGTTTATTGTACGGTGCCAAATCTCCAAAAGTACAAATTCAACTCAAAATAAACCTAAATGTAATTCAAAAAGGAACAGTATAAACTTTTTTGTGGAAAAGCTCTTCAACCATGTGAATATGAATGTGTAAATTTTATTTTATGCCAGTATTGTACAATTAAACACACAAGGTCATTTATGTTATATTTAATGTTTAAATTATCTTACTTTTTTATTCAGAATTTTTAATATATATAGGGGACAGTAGAGAATAAGAGATTTATCTTTTTTAAAATTTGGTAGCTTGAATAAGTTTTATTTCGCAGTGGTACTGAAGGTCATTATCTTATCTATAAATGGGATAAAAGTTTGTGATTATTTTAATGTCTAGACCCTACGCACCCCTATGCCCTTTACTACCGAATTGTAGATATTAAACGACTTCTGTGGTATGTTATTTATCCGTATAAATAAAAAATATCATGTTAAAACAGATTGATCATTAAATTTCTGATATTTACTTAGGAAACTGCATCATATTGGGTTGCTACACAGCTAGTTTTAGTTAATTTTCTATTTTAAATTTATTGCGACATTTTTACTCATAGTATAAAGTTGCATCAAAATTTCTATTTTCCGATTTTTTTCCCTTTGTTTCCCTCCAACAACACAACACAGCCGAAAAAAACATAATGTACTCTCCCTTCCTTCAATATCATATAAAGAAAATTTTCCGACGTTTTTCGATGCTCATTTGGGGCTGTCCATAAATGATGTCACACTTACATTTTGGACACCCCTCCTCCCCTTTGTCACATGTCACGCAATATTACGTAAACTTATACTTGCAGTTCAAAAACGTAGCACTACGTTATAGATCCTATTTCAGACTTTATATTTAAATTTAAACTATATGTTTTAATGACATCTGAAAATATAACAATAATAATGATTTGTGCACTTATTTTGCATTTAATAACAGAAAAGTTTACAGCAAAAACATAATTAATACACAATAGCAATAAAATTACAATTTCTGATGCTACCCTATTCTCAAAACCTACTCTGAATGCCCCCCCCCTTTTTTTTTTTTTTTGGAAAAAAAGGAATGTAAGTAAAAAAAAAAAAAAAAAAAAATCACATGAAAGTTGCTTTCGCCCTAATTAAGGAAATACCTTCAAATTTTGGTACTTTTAAAATAGCTTCAAAATTCAATCTGCTGATTTTAAGCATTTTTATTTTAAATCAAAATATGATTCCCCCGTCTTGTCACAAACTGTCACAATTCCCCCCCCCCCTCCAAGCGTGACATCATTTATGGACGACCTCTTTCACGAAATTGATAGAGCACCCATCGATTTTGCTGCACCTGCACACAAGACACAACCGAAAGCGAAAATGTTTCCATCCATCCGCTTCCCGCGCCAATCCTCCCAACCCCCACTGGCCATCAAAGACAATCTACACAAACCCAACACCAGAAACAACCCGTCGCGCTCTCCTGCTCCTCAGACACTTCCATAGTTGACATGTTCTCTGATATTCAAAATCTTACTCCGTACAGATAAAATCAAACACATGGTGACGTGGCAGAGTTCCCTTTCCCTCAGTGCGCAAAATTGCTAGCTGCGTATTTCGGTAATCCCAATTGGTACTAGGGCACTTCAGTACTCCAAACCGTTACTAGGGTACTCCGGTACAGCAAACCGTTACTAGGGTACTCCGGTACAGCAAACCGCTACTCCGATATTTCGTTACTTGGGTACTCGGTACTTGAAATCGGTTTTCGGTACTTTTCAAAGTAACGGTTACTTGAGTAACGGGTATTTTGTACAAAGTACTTGTCTGTACCCGTTACTCTCGTACCGGGTACAAGAAAGTACCGAAGTTGCCCATTACTAAAAACACATTTCGCTTATTAAGAAATTTTAAATGAAGAATTTGATATGGGGTGCAGGAAAATTTGCAAGAGATGAATTGATGTGGAAGGAAGGAAAATTGCCACAGCTGATGTTATATAAAATATATATATATAGATATATATAAACTGGTTGGAAGGGGAAATAGCCTAAGAAAAAAGTACCCCCAAACCCACATTTCAATTTTTAAATTTATCTGGAGACAGCCGCAAAATATTCAGCCCAGAAGGCATACTGAATACGTAAGTTATGATAAATGACTAATTCATATATAAATGAAATATATACATAAGTTAAGAGCATTTTACTTCTTGTATTATTTACTAATTTATAATATGATGTCATTTTGTAATGAAACACAATTTTTTTTAAAATTTTATTATACTAAAAAAGTACACAGCTATCTTAAAAGAATAAAGCTGTTATGAACAAGAGAAATACACTTTTCATTTCTGTCTTGGTTTTCTTAATAAGCAAAATCTTAAACAGAGCAAAACCCCAAATTACTTTTGAAAATGACTAGCATTTCTTAGAGATCATAAATAAATACTATGTTAAATAACCCAACTCTAAAACAACGATCTCCCTGCATCAGGAGACCGATAAGAGAATTGCAGATGGGACAAAAGAGATCTGCACCAGATCACCTCTTGAAAAAGTGACATGAAATCACTGAATCAAGCTATGAAAAGTCACTGAAATAATTACTTAAAAATTTTGTTTACCTTACCATTTATCCCCTCTTAAAATACAAAGCTTCTTTTACTACAGACACACAATACTAACACATTTTGTGTAATAAAACATCACTGAAGAACACACACACAATAGGACTCTTCACATATTTATACATCAATTCCACAACCAGGGTTCATAGCCACTTTTTGGTTAAAAAAATAAGCACCTATAAGCACTTTTCAAGCACATTTTAAGAAAAAAATAAGCACCTGTTTAATTACATTATACACAACTGCATAACCTTAAAAATTAGACTCGTAATTTAAAATATGAGAAATGCAGTGTTTGTTAAGAGAGAATAAGCATTACCTCAGCCATGGAAAATAATTACTTTTTATAATTTTAAATAACAGTTCAATTTACAGAACTAGTTTACCATTAGAGAAGAAAAAAAAAAAAAAAAACTATGCAGAACTAAACTATATTACAAGATTTAATGATGAAATTTCAGTTCAAAATAGAGGAAATAAATAATAATAAGGCATATTTATACTATTTACTTGGAACTTAAATACAATTTATTTTCCACTTATATTGATATTTAACTAATTTAAATCTAAATTCTGAACATTTTCTAAATTTTCATTGTATATCAGTTTTCCCTTAACAGATATTGCAAGCAAAGTAATTTAAGTAAAAAAGAGGAACATTTCTGAAAGCAGAAGACAGAAATTTGCTTCATGCAGTCATCCTTTAACAGTAAACTTTAACTACCCGCATACTTAAAAACTGGCGAATATTCGGACTGTCGAGCATAACTTGAAAAAGAGGAGCGGAGGGGGAAATAGACTGTAGTCATTCTTTAGATTTTTCTGCTAAATAAATACTTTTGACATTTCGGTGTGTGCATCATATAAAAACAAATCAATGGAACTGAAAAATATTCTGCTTGCAAGCACAGTAAAACTCTTTTAAGTACTCATAAACAAATCTCGGACCGAACATCAAAATTAATTATCTCTGCAAAATATCGTAATTCTTCCCTAGATGATATTACGCAATCGGATTCAACAGCTGCCGGTATTGGGAGAATAAAGAACTAAATAAAGGAAAAGAGACTTACCAATCTGGGGTGTTTTTCATTCTAATTTTCAACAGACTGCATTAAATTTCCGGAATAGACTCATTCTTCTCTTGGGTTGGTAGACCGCAGAGTACTTTTAGTCCTATTCAATCCAGATTGGAAAATGACAAACAAAAAAACAAAAAAAAAAGTCCGTTGCTTGTTTTTCAGTGAACTGTAACAGTTTCAATATTCGAGATTTTGCAGAGAAAGGGGAGAACCTTTCAACCTTCGTACTGTATAATGTATTGGCCAAAAAAAATGAAATTTTTTGACTATTCGATTACTTTCCCTTTATTTAAGCCATTCCGAATATTATTAATTCGAAAGCTAATCTGTGTTAAAACACAGCCATTTTTGGAAGTTTACTATACTTCAGCAGTTACTGCAACTATGTTATTATAAACATTCATACATATGCTCATAATATAAGCATAACGATCATAATAAACACGAATATGAACTGACCAAGCGGAACGAGAATGCAAATTATTAAGATCTTGATAGAAATTCAAACGTGTGTAATATTTGGGTGGGAGGAAAAGAATGCCGAATGTACCGGAATTTTCTACTGCTTATGCAATTCTTTGACCAACAGAACGACGGGCACCTGTCTGTACTCTCCGCGCATACCAAAGGTTATGTTAATACAGAGAAAGAGGGAAAAGCTATTTCCAAGAGTGTGATTCTCCATCTGACATTCCATATTAGGAAGAAAAGTTTATTTAGTTTCAGCTTTGGTACGGGGGAAAATTGTGTGTTCATTTAAAAAAAAAAAAAAAAAAAAAAAGAGACATTAAAAGCAAAAAAATAAGGGCTTTAAAGCAAAAGTAAGCACCTATAAGGGCCTTTATATTTTATTTTCAAATATAAGGACTTATAAGCACTTATAAGGACCACTACAAACCCTGACAACGTTAGTTAGCTGCATTACTAAAGAGCACAATATTATTACAATATAAATAATTTGAAACTTTTGATTAGTTAAAAGAATCAAGACTGGCATTAAAAGAATGTATACACTTTAAACAGAACTATAATTTCAAACTGCTTCTCAATTACAAAACAATTAAAATAAATACAATACACTTACAAACTTTGCAGTCAACTCTTGACATTCTTTTTCTTTCTTATGAAGCTTCTGAAATCAAATGCAAAAAATATCATACCTTAGAAGTGCTTATTTTATAAAATATTATAAGCAAAAACATTATATTACATGATATGCATGGATATTAAAAAATTTAAAAAGAGAACGTATATGCACAACTATGTCACTTATACATTTACAAAAACTTTTCCTTCACATTTTTAACACCAGAAAAGAATCTAAATAATGTTTCATGAAGATACACAATTATAAATTTGAAAAAAAAAAAAAAAAAAGGGCGAGGGCTACATTTCAACACTCATCTTAAAAGCACCATTTAAACCGTACACACAGAAGAGGGAGGGGTTCACTCAATTCCTGTACGATTTCAGTAATTATGTTTAAAATCAAAGTATATAATTGTAATTCAAATGATAAAGCAAACAGGGAAGAATATAAATTAATGTTTTCAAATCTGTTGTTAACAGCTTTCAGAAAGACATTCCAGTATAACAGCATACGCACCTAATTCTGAACTATCTGCACTAATTGACGTATAGAGATGTTCAGATAAATTTAAAAAAAAAAATATTAATAATACAGAATTAGATGAATAAAATTTTAATGAACGCATGCCTAAGACAAAAAGAAAATTTTAAAAGGCTTTAAATAAGTAATATACAGTATATAATTTAAAATAAAGAGCGATAAAAATTCATGAAGGAAGGAAGAAGAGGAGAGACCTTAACTAGTTTCTCCTCCTGTGCATTGAGTTGAAGCAGTGAGACACCTCCTCTCAATACTCATTGAATCGTTTACATTTAGTTGCTGCATGTTTAATTTAGTACGTAGGTTAAAAATTTGTATTGCATCATACAAATCATTACATAAGTGTAATTAAATATAGTTTTAATAAAAATACATTGACAAAAAAATTGAAGAGATTCACAGTGCAGTAAACACACACTGTGAATCTCTAATTTTTTTTTTGTTTTAGATAAACTCATCCTTTTGTTTGCATACCCTATTTTAAAATTAATCAAATTTATGTGATTAGCACATGCAAAATATTTTTTAGTTCACAATATTTCAGACATTGAGTTCCAACTTAAATATACTTTCTAGCCGTTTAATTGTAATTCATGCAATGAGCAAGCTTGTCTATACTATAGCGAATCTAGATAGATAATTGAAGAGATTTTTCTAACATTTAAAAAAAAAAAATCTGATGCGTACACCACATGACTTCCTTGCATGGAATATTAAATTATACGCATTTTTCTTGCATTTAATTTAAACTTATTGGATTGAATTAAATCTACATCGTCGATAGGGCATAAACCACAACAGAATAAATGCACTTTTTAAAATTCACTATATTTGTTTATCATAGCAACACTTCGGCGCTAGGTTCACTTAACAGCGTTACATTTTGTCCTTATTATAACTCAGAATCTTATGAGGATGCAATTCACTGCAGAGGTAGATAGAAGTATACAAATATGTTAGGAAACAGCCAATCGCGCTTTCATGTCAAGAAATATGCAAAAAAGGCAGTTCTTAAAGGGTTACAGAAGTTGATTGTAAGTGCTGAAAGAAGGTGTTTAAAACTTTCGTGCAATTTGTTTTCAAGACATACGTGTTTCTATGAATTAAAGAAGACGAATGGAAAATTCTGAGCGCTGCCGTGCTGTGGGGCGCATTGAAGCAGGTCAGTCGATCACAGATGTTGCTCTTTTCTTCGGCGTTCATCATTCTGTAATTTAACGTTTATGGAAACAATTTCAAACCACACAGACAGTTGTCCAAAGGCCCGTAGCTGGTCGCCCAATGGTTACAACCCCCGCGGAAGATTGATATATTGCTATTGTAGCCAAGCGGAATCGCAGAGCGACCTCCACACGTGTGACATCTATGGTTACAGCGCCCATTGGTAAGGCAATATCTGCAGCTACTGTACGCCGAAGATTACATATGAGTGGACTGTACGCCCCCCGGGTACCTCGAATTTGTGTTCCTCTATCTGTCCAATCAAGAGGGGCACGATTATAGTGGTGCCGGGAACATGTCAATTGGAATGTGTCTCACTGGGGCATTGTCATGTTTACTGATGAGTAAAGATTTGCTCTGGAGCCCTATGACAAGGATATGGCGTGAACAACGAACACGCAATCAGTCCCAAAACATCATGCATTCCGAGGCGGAAGCATTATGATGTGGGCAGGGATTTCATTAGGATACCGCACCGACCTGCACATCTTTAAACGGGGTTCTTTGACGGCTGTCCGGTAGCGGGATGAAGTCCTAGAAAATATTGTGAGATTGTACGCTGGAGCAGTTGGCCCTACTTTTGTTTTAACGGACGATAACGTATGTCCCCATACAGGCGACATCGTCGATGACTAATGGTTCACAAACTGGAGAGAGAAGGGATTGCGCGTATGGCATGGCCAGCATATTCGCCCGACCTTAATCCCATTGAAAATCTTTGGGATGCTTTCGGCCGTATTGTATCTTCACGCTTCCCACCTCCAGCCACTCTTATTGAGCTGGAAACTGCTCTACAAGAAGAATGGCGATTGCTTAATTCTGCGGTGGTTGACCACCTAATTGAAAGCATGGTCACAAGTTGTAAACTTTGTATATAGATGAGGGGGGGATCACATACCATATTAATGTCCTCTTTCTTTTCATTTCATGCTGTTTATTTTCACTTTATACGTAATTCTGTCTAAATCTCCAGTATGTCATTATCTGATAACTTACAAAAATTGATTATTGTTTTTATTTCTGAATATAATTATTGATTTTATTTTATGCATAAATATATTTGCTACTGCCGAATTTTGTGTTAATCAAAGCAGTACAGTACAAAGTCCGTAATCCGGACGTCCATTATCGGGAATGATCTATAATCTGGACCTCAAAGCCACAAACTTATGCATGCGTGTAACACGTTTACACAGGTGCGTTTGATGAGCGCATGCGCGTAAGCGTTTACATGCATGCTTCCAATAATGAAGAAAGTTAGAGGTTATTGAAAACGAAAGAATTTCGATTGACAAATTAGTTGGTATTCTTGACACAGCAATTACAGGACTTGAACAGTGGGACTTTGTAACTGAACAAGAAATTATGTCTGTTTATAGAATTGAGAAAGTATTAGCACAAAAAACAAAGCAACTTAAACAATTTACATTGAAAGAAATGTTTAATAAAGTAAACAAATAAATATTAAGCTTGTTTTTTTTTTTTTTTTTTTTTTTTTTTTTTTTAATTTTGATACCGTTTAGATCGTAATTCAGGGTTGCCACTCAAACAGGAGAATGAAATTCCCTGACTTTTCCAGGTTTTCCAGGTATGTTTTGAGGCTGTGCTAACAGGTAAATTAATTATGGTATTACTTGTACTGTGTAGCAAATTCACTTAATTATTCAATAAATCCCAGAGGACATTTATTCTTAATTATTCTTGGTACACTTTGTTTGATAATTTCGTTTACTTTTCCACTTAAAAAACTTAATAAAATTTAAGATATATACATTGGATAACAACTGTTTGTTTTATTTAATTATTACTCATGATCATCCCCAGTTCAACACGAGGCTAATCCGGTTCTTATAAATCACAACACAATGCTAAAAGTTAGGTTAGATTTTAGGTAAATTTAATTTGTGTGAGGTGTATTCTTAAAAGGCACCTTAACACTTGAAAACACAAATATAATTATAATAGGAGTTGTTTTCTCCACTGAAGATTGAGATCAGAATCTGCCCAATCTGGAATAAAATAAGGCTTTTTTTGCAGACAATCTGCAGCTAAACGAAAGAAAGAAATCTATTTAATGATAATTTTTCACTAAATTGAGGTATTTTATATTTATTTCGCAGCATACATTAGGAAAAAATATGTGCATTAAATTTCGTGATGTCATCATACTGCTAGAATTAATTTCAGGATTATGCCAGAGAAAATTTCCTGAAATTTGGAAATATTATTTACTAATGATAAATAAATTTAGAGGAAAGAAGCAACATTAAATGATATGAATAACATAAAAATAAAGATAATTACTTAAAAATTTAATTAGAATAATCAAAGATATTTTAGCGAATATAGTTATATTACATGGTTATCCTAGATGATTGATTACTATTTTTTTATTTTACTGCAAAATGACAAGGTATTTATTAAAAAGAAAAGAAAAAAAAAAGAAAAAAAGATTTTGCGGTAAAATTCTAATAATTTTTGCAGTTTGTGAACCAATAAAACTTGATCATGAACAGTTATCTTCAAGATTACAGTCTATGAAGATTACACGTCCATATGATAACAAGGTACATAACGATGATTATGTGTACATGCAATTTCTCAAACCTGGAACTTCTAGATCTGAGAAAAAAAACTAATCCAGAATTTTGGATAAATCTCCCTTGATTTGCATGTGTTACAATGTATGCCTCAAATACAAACTAGACTTATTCATGGCCAACAAAGTGTTCACTGAAGAAAGGAACAGAATACACCTGAATCTTCTTCTTCTTAAGAATTACTCTCAAACAAACATAGTTATGTACTTCACTATATATCCCAGCACAACACTTTACAACAGAAAACATTCCATTCATTTAGGACAGATAAATTCAAATACATCTAAAGCTTTTCAGGTTATAGACATATGAAAACGCTGCAGTCATTAGGATTTTTTTATGCTGGGAACGTAAAAAAGGTGCCATGCCCTCGCCAGAACTCCAACCACGGACCTCTTGAACAAGCGGCGAGCGTGGTTCCAATTATATCACGAAGGGATGCGGAAAAAGAGGGAGAAAATACATTCATCCTTTGGATTAAAGGAACCAGTCACCAAATCCTGATGGTGACGAATTATTGTCCACCACCTTTTAGTTCAGATACCTTTTGTAAAGTCATTATGATTTTTTGATGCTAGAGACATGAAAAATGTGCAAGGCTTTCATTGGGACTCGTACCCTGGACCTCTCAAATATGCGCTGAGCATACTTTCAGTTAGACCACAAAGGCATGCAGAAAGGAGGCAGAAAATACATTATAACATATTTAAATACATTTAGATTTTATCTACCTTTTCCACTTATAAACCAGGAAATTATTTTGTTAACCCTTTCTGAAATATTCATCAATTATAAAATACGAAACAAACCATTGAATTTAAAGTGCAAGAAAATATAAAAGTGCAAGAAATATAAGATAAACTTTTATGAATTTTATATATATATATATATATATATGGTCAATTTCGATGAATTTTTATCTTACAATGTATTAACAAAGAATTATTTTTACCTTCTTTAAACTTTCCATAGTTTGCTGTGTATCACTGGAAGAAGAAACAGGTTTTTCTCTAGAAAGGGAGAAAAAAGTTAACATTGCAATATTTACAACATATGTACTACTTAACACCTTATTTTTAAAGAATTTTCTTACACGGCAGGCTTGAATTTCAAGTAAGGTCCCAAATCTTCCCGAATTTTTTCTAGAAAACATCCAAATTGAACCTCTTTGCTGGAACTATGTATAAAAAATTATGACTTATATAAAATAAATTAAACACATAACATATTATTTTCAGGTATTTCAGCATTTAAGATATGAAATAATACATGTAATTATTAATGTAACAGAAATAGCATATTTCAGTTACAGATAAGATCATAAGAGATTTTGCACAGCAGTAAGTAAAACTTTTACAGTACATTTCTGTACGTACCATTTGGCATAAAATAAAAGTTCTCTTTTTAAAAATTTTCTTTTCATTTACATCACATAAAGAAGTAATAGTACTTGCATAATTGAAAAAGTTAAATTTTTATTTTTATTGTAACTACACCTTCTAAATTATTAATCTATGGATGAAAAAAAAAAAAAAGGCTTGATGAAAATTAACAATTAAAACATGAGTATACATAAAAATAATAACAGTTAAAATAAGAACAGTCCATAAATACTCATTATTAAATTTCCAGTTTCAGCTACAATCAGTATCAGAATATTGTCAATAATGGCAAAAAGCGATTGAAAATTTCCGTACAGAATGGTAAAAATTTATTTCAACTATACGGCATGTATAAACAGATGGATAATTCCAAAATTTGTTATGTTTTCATGATGACAATTTACTTATCTTCAAAGAAATTCTTTTCAGGCAAAAGACTGTATTTTGCATTTTAAGATTTTCATTATAAAACAAGTATTTTCCTCTGCAGAATGAATCAATGGTAAATGGCTTGCAGGTGGGATTTTTCAGAAATGACTGTTTTCAGATACAATGTAATTTTATTCTGTTGCTTCATTTGACCTGGATTTCAGTGCACATAGCTTCTCCAGAATTAAAAGAGAAGACAGTAAAATGCAAAGAATCTGTACAGAAGCAGTACAAATCGTGTAATGTAACGCCATTATAACCTGCAAAGTTTGTTTCCAAAATATGGTTGAAAGAAAACAATTTTTTCTCCTTTCTGCCTGAGACAGCAAATTATTTTTAAATGTAGAAAGTCGCTAAGTTATTTTTTTTTAATCACTCTTTTTTTTTTAAAGAGAGGAAAAGAATTTTTTTACTAATCTGCGAAAATTTCCTAACTTAACATTTGATACACTTTTAGATGCAGAAATTTTAAAATAATGGATGTCAATTAGTTGAGAAACATCACTATTTTCCCAAAATTCAGATATTATTAAGTTAAAAATTTCATATAAATTTCATTTAAAATGTTTTTGCCTGCCCTATCCAGTGGTGGAAACAATAAAATTCAGATATTTTTAGTCTGTTCATTAAACAAAGATATCTGTGAAAAAATCTTTTTAAATTTTCAAAAACTTAAATCGAAATTTGAAAGAAAAAAAAAAAAAAAAAAAAAACCTTTACCACCTAATATTGTCATCCACAAACAACGAGTGTACAAATTTTGAACTCGTCAGCTTACCAGGAAGTAGTTTAAAAACTAATGACAAACTTTTGACAACAGTGACAAACATCATGAACTAACTAACTAAAAAAAATAAAATGTAATTTATGTCATCTTATAATGAACACTGATATAATTTTATTAAAAGATTTTGAGAATTTCAAATGTTCATATCTTGAATAAATATCCGTAATTATTTGGAAACAACTAACAATATATTACAATAAATTCATATTAATTAAAAAATATAGTTAGTATACAACTGAATGTTAAGAATTATGGTCAGTTTAAAATAGTCAATACAATCGATCAAATAGTTGTTTATACGGCAAAAGTCTTTCCAAGAAGTACTAATTAAATTGAACTTATTTTTAAATGTAAAAATGACAGGAAAAAATTATTTCCCATTAATTTTCTTTTTATAAAGAAAGTTTTATCCTTCTTAAAACAACAGATTATGTTTTGCTATTTCTGCTATTTGTAATATCAGATAAGAAATTTTATTTGATGTAAATGTTTCTTTAAATTCTTTTTTAAATTTCTAAATAACACTTCCGTGACATGGTTTGTTCATATTTTTCTTTAATAATAATAATAAACTTCCTGAAATATAAAAATTTAACATAAATGAAAATTAAATTAAATAAATGAAAATAAGTTTATTTCTTATCAGGGTTCCCACCGAAATTCAGCTTTTAATTTCTTTTAATTTTCCTGATTTTCCATTACCAAACAGAATCATTTCCTGAACCAAATATAAAGACACAATTATCACATTAAACATGAGTAACTGAATAATTCTATATGTTTATGCCATAATCAAGGATATACAGTGGTGGCCAAAATTGTGGACACTTTTGGAAATTTTTATGTTTTTGAACTTTGTATGCTTATAGAAAATGTTACATTTCGCAAAATGCAAACTTGTATATATCATTTTAAAGAGAATTTATTACTGAATTCAATACAAAACACAAAATTCAATTATTTGCAATACAAAAAAAGTTATATGTACTTTAATATAAATAAAAAACACAGTTATGAAGTGGTTTGTAATGTCTAGCTTTCCTGGCCAATCACTGTTCTTTGTTCTGAGAACCAATCAAACGTTAGTAACTGCCAGTAGAAGCTGACATCATGTTTACACTTGAAACAATTCATTATTTTGCTTTGTTCTGTAGAAGGAGGACCTGTTTCTTATACACTGCGATTACAAGTAGGAATTTTTGTAAAAATTTTTAATATTTAGTCAAGAAGCAATGACATCAAATAAAAGAGTAGATTGGACACCTAGAAAGAGATGTAATGTTATTGTGTTACGAGGAAGTGGTCTTTCCTATGCTGAAATTGCAAGACAGGTGGGTGGTTCAGTGACTACATCTGGAGTCAAAAAGTTTTGTTTACGATATGAGACAAATTCAATAAAAACCAAAGAAGGAAAAGCCGAAAAAGGTGCACCACATCTATTGATGACAGAAGAATAAAAAGACTATGTCTCCAAGATAGAAAAATGTTATTAGCGGCCATCAAAAGTGACCTGAATGATGCTGGTGTTTCTGTCAATTCAAGAACAATTAGAAGAAGATTAACAAATGTTGGACTGAGAGGTAGAATTCCACGAAAAAAGCCTTATCTTAATTTTCAGCAATGAAAAAAAAAAAAAAAAAAAAGACTACAGTGGGCAAAGGAACACATTAATTGGACAGATGATCAGTGGTCACAAGTTATATCGAGTGATGAAACTAAGATATCGTTATTCGGTAGTGATGGGCGAAAATATGCAAGACGTAGAATAGGAGAAGAGCAACATCCTGACTGCATTCAAGCAACTGTGAAGAACCCAGTTAGTGTTATGATTTGGTCATGCATGTCAGCAGATGGTATTGGTCGTCTTCATGTCATCGATGGGACACTGAATGCCAGAAAATACATTGACACTATTCTAGAACCAAAACTTCTACCTTCCATCAGAGATCTCTTTCCCAACAATGCTTCGTTTATTTTTCAGCGGGATTCTGCTCCTTGCCACACGGCCAAAATATCGAAAGAGTGGTTTCATACAAAGAGCATTAAATTGTTGTCATGGCCAGGAAACAATCCTGACCTCAATCCTATCGAAAATTTGTGGCACCGTTTGAAAACTTTTGTTCGAATGAGGTGCCCATCAAATAAAAGGGAACTAATTGAGGCTAATTTGTTTCCTGGCATCATGTAATAACGAAAGAAGAGCTTAAAACTCTTGTCAGCTCAATGAAACATCGATGTGAAGCTGTAATCAAAAATAAAGGGTACCCTACTAAGTACTGATAACTCACTGCAATCATCACTATCTAATGTATACGGATAACTATTATCGTTTAACTCTTTTTATATTGCAAATAATTGAATTTTGTGTTTTGTATTGAATTCAGTAATAAAATTCTCTTTAAAATGTAAGTTTACAAGTTTGCATTTTGTAAAACGTAACGTTTTCTATAAGCATACAAAGTTCAAAAACATAAAAATTTCCAAAAGTGTCCACAATTTTGGTCACCACTGTATATATAAAAAATCTTATTTATTACTTATTGTGAAACAAATAAAAGAAACCATATATAGGAATATACATAATCAAGAATATATATATATATAACTTATTTATTACTTATTGTGAAAAAAATGAAAGAAACCATATATAGGATATAAACATCTAATCTATTTGAAAAAAGAGGTAGTGTTCCTGAAAAAGGTCAAATTTTTGGAAGAATTATACATTCATCACAAAGTATTCCTGTGTTTAAATTAAACGAGAAATTTGAGAAATATGCTGCATTGCTGTGATTTGTGCCAGTTGCTGTAAAATATGTTTCATATGCTGTACTGGGTAGCTATTAAATAAAAACTATCATAAATTTTTCTCCTAATGTTAGTTCAGTAACATTGCATGTTAGAGTTGCATTAACAAAATATAATTCCTAAATTTGGAAGGCAATACTAATACTAATTCTATGATTAATTAAAAATCAAGCATATTTACCTTAAAAGTGCAGAATCACTAACTGTCAATGCTTCATAGTTATACACAGACCCTAACGGCGTTTCTAAATATTCTGAAAGCAAATATAGAAAAGATTTAAATAATGTAGAACTAAATAATAATAATATTAACTAAAACACTAATTATAGCAAATAATAATAATAACTAAAATACTAATTACAGAAAGAAAAACTAAATAATTCAAAAATACTAACTATAAAAAATAAAATTGAATACTTCTAAAAATAATAATAATAATAACTTTCCATCATTTTAAGTGATAATCCCCCCCCCAAAAAAATAATAACTAATTTGAACAATGGAACTAGTGGCAAAAACTGAATTATTGTAGCTTTTAAATATTTTCAGACATAATATTTTGATATTCCAAAGTTAAAAACCAATTATATTAATGTTTAAATGCATAAGTTTGTCACATTCTTTTAAAATGTGACAGAGAAATGAATTTTGTTTTTGTTACCTCCTTTAAACTACAGCCTGTTACTTTAGAATAAACATTTCAAGGTCACATTTTCCCCTTCTGGCTTGCCTTGTAATTATAGTAATGAATATTTTGGAAGACGGATCAGTCCTCTAATTCCCTAATCCCCTCAGTGTATCAATGATAACACGTTACGATTTTGAAGTGCTTATTTTAAATGGACTACAGCAATTTCACAAGTATGTGGCAAAACACTTAACTATACTTGCAGCACTGGTTAATCATCCATTAATATTTTATTGTCTTTAGAAAGCACTTATATCCTAAACAGACATTAAAACTATTGGGATTTCTGGCCTGCTAAACATATAAATACATGCTGAAAGCCAGAATCATCCCTCAGAGCTGTCAATGCAGCAAACAGAATTTAAAATTTATTAATGACAACAGCATATACCATATTATTATTGCATTTGATATAGCTACATTTACTCTTTTTGAAGGCACCCTTAGGTGTCCTATCTCATTCCTGTTGAAGAATCGACTATTAAACGCACAAAATATTTCTACTGTTCTGAGAAAATATCTGCATAACCAGGTTTGTGTTCCAGTCTTGGGAAATAATTGATCTCCCATGTATGTTTTATTTTCCTAGAAATGATTTAGAAAGTGAAGAATTTTGTGTTCAGAATCAGTACTATGATCAATTATACGATTAAGACATATTATAATTTTGCACTTAAAGAACTTTATTAAACTAGCTAAAACATAATGAATTTGTCCTTAGTTAGAAATCTGGTTCAATGAGGGCTATATGAAAATTATATTTTACTACTTACTCAACTCACTCATGATGAAAAATTGTTTTTTAAGGATTATACTTTTTTTTAATAAATCTTTTAATTGGATGCATATTGCATCTGTAGTTATTATTTAAGGAAATAAGGCAGTATTTTTTTTCCAAGAATACTTCATCATAAGTAAATTTTAATAAATTTCTTTATTTTCAGATCTTACGACAAAATTTTCCAATCAATTGCAAATTGATACTAAGTCTGCTTTGAAAATTGTGTCAGCTTTCAAAAAGATATCTGTGAAAAGAGTTCATCTGGCTGCATATGCAGAGAACAAACAATGATGTATTCAACTATTTTTTTCTTTCCTTTTCCTGAAAATGAACCTAAGTTGTAACTAGGAATTTCCAGAACAGCTCAGCCATCGGATGTTATGTTATACTGACATAAAAATTAAATGAATAAGACAAGAAATGCATATTAATTTGAATCTTCTGCACAATTGATTTTATCAAGTTTTTTTGCTATTAGGTATTAAAGTTCAGATTAAAAAGAAAAAGATGTCGTCCAGGATTAATTCTGCAAAAATGAAAGTAAGAAATCGTAAATTTTATTTTCAAGGTAATCTTGCAAGATCTCTGTTGGATTAAGATCAGGAAATTTTGCTAGCCACTGTGACTTTCAATGAATTTATTCATCAACAAGGTTTGCTCAATGTGGATGAACATTATTTTCAACAATTAAATATTCAGATCCATATGCACCACTGAAATGTCTTACATAAGATTCCAAGATCTCATCACTGGCTGGTCAGAGGTCTGTTGAAAATATGTATAGGCAATATGTGTATCAGTCATTATTCATTCTCATACCATCACACCTGCATTAGCGAAATATTGATGTTTCATAAGTTCAAAGGAAGATTTTGTGTTCCCGACTCCTAGATGTAAAAAATTTAGCATTAAATGTTAAACTAAACCTAGATTCATCAGTGAAGAGAACATGAAACCACTGATATTGGACCATTTTTTTTAAACCACTTTTCATAGAACCACTTTTTTTAAACCACCTTCCCCTGCCCCCAATGTCTGTCTGAATGTATAAATGATTTTGTTTCATCCTCTTTAACTGCTAAGTGAAACTTTCAAAAAAAATTTATTTTCGATATTTAAATTTTCTTCATTCATATAAACAGTTGCTTAGATTTTGGGTAAAACTGGGCACCTGGAAGTGGTACTTTACCCAAGCCTATCACAGTCTTTAATGGGCAACCAAAAGTTTTACTTTACTTGCAACCCATTACAGTTTGTAATGAAAAACTATATTAACATATAATCAAAAACTTTTCAATTCTAGTATAGTGTGGGATACTAGAATTGTGGGAATAGCATATTTAATTTTGGCTAAAATTGATAAATGGAAGTGATACTTTATTTCAAGACTTTTGTAAAAAAAATGCATTATGAGATAATCCCAGAATTCTCAAATTTGGTATTTAAAATAAGTATGTGAATGAGAATGACACACTGTGTTTATAAGCAATAAATGTAGTTTTGGAATTATTTATTCTAAATGCAATGAGAATAAATTCCTCAGAAAAATGAGCTCTCATTATGAATCATTTATTTCAAGGGGGGAGGAATTATTTAAATCAGCCCTGCTTATATCAAGGATGTACAAAAGACTGTTTTATTTGGGAAAAATAATTGACAGTATTCAGATTTTACGAAGTCTCCCCCTCCAAGCTGAATTTTCTGTTAACATTTAAGTTATTTGCATGTTAATAATTAATATTGTATTTCTATAAATTCTAGCTTTACTATAAAAGCTACAGAAATCAAGATAGGTAAAAAAAAAGTTGCATATGCTAGAAATTTTCTTGTTCTAATCCATATTCCATGGACCAAACAAGTAATATGACTGTCGTTACAACATTACTTATCAATAGTTTTTTTTTTTTTTTTAAACTTATTTGCATTATTTTTAGCCTAAATATACAGTTATCCCTATTTTATAAATATTTAGTAACTAGCAAACAATAATAATCAAAATGAATATCTAAGAAAATACTAAGAATCTGGATCAATGATTTTTTTAATCATTAAAAACAAACAAAACAAACAAACAAATAGTTTACCCTCTAACATCTCAGAGGAATTTACCAGTAAGCTAATACAAACAGTATGTTACTAATTTAAAAAACTAAACCTTTACTCTTTAAGTTTATTTAGTCAATTTAAAAAATAATTTCAAGTTTTAAAAACTCATTTATATGAGTGTTTTTCCTTTCTGAATGTAAAATAGGATAAAAAGATAACAACACCAAAGTATTTAAGTTCCATTACCATTTGAATAAAAGAGCTATACTGAAAGAATTTTGAAATACATGTTGCTAAAAAATTTTCAACATTACCTTTAGATTTTATTTTTGATAGAGGTGGTGATGCATACACAGAAATTTTATAATACATTTTATGATGATTAAAAACACATTTTATTTATTAAAAGAATAGTCTAAAATAAACAAGGTTGCAAAACATATAAAAAAGAAATTATTGAAATAAAATTACTTCTCAAATTAATTTTTTTTATTATGCTGAAGACACTTTTTAAATACAGAAAACAAATGAAAAATCTTTGGCTTTATCAACTAGCAATAATTTTCAATCTTTAACTGTAATGAATAAAAAGATATTTAATACTTGATAGTTTCCACTTTATATTCAGAAAGGAAATACAGAAACAGACATCACAACTTTAAAAATTGAATTTTCCTTTTGAACTGAGTTTCAATTCTACTAAAAGTAAAAAATTAAATTAATCAATTTGTAACATTGTTGAGCATTCTATTTTATAAATTGGAAAAAAAAATGATAGATCTTAGGCCACATTAATAAGCAGCAACTTCTGATCTTTATGTGCAACAGGAAGAAGGCTAAAAAATTAATGTTTTAATAAATAAAAAAGAAAGAAACGAAAACTAAGATAAAAATGATTTTTTACAGGTAACTAACCATCAAAATAAGTTAAAACTACATATCAACATGCTAATCACAAATCAAATCTAATCAAAAAATTACACTGTAATAAAATCTGAACTTTTAATTAGATTTCCTAGTCATCTAATGACTTATCTGTAAAAGATTATAACAAATATTTATTTAAATTATTGAATCAAAATCAGTTTTTTCAACAAAGAAAATTTTACTAATTTTCTTTCTGATCTAATACTTTTAATGTTCAAATACTTCAATTAAAAAATAATGCAGGAAGTGAAAGCTACTCAGTAGTTGACTCTTATCCAAATTACCTCAGCAGAGTTCAAAAATTATAATTATTATTATTATTCAATATTATATACCATTCACTTAAATGTGTTGTCCATTCTAATCAACATAAGCTCTATAAAAATGATTAAAAAAAATCAGTAAATAATTATTTTTAAATATTAACATTAACAAAAACTACCCCTTCAATAAAACAGGTTAAAATAACTTACTACATATAGATGAGACATTTTCCTGCAGTGATGAATTTTCCACACGCAAATCTTCAATAACCGCATCTTTTTCCTTGGCAAGTTTATTTATGGCCTCATTGAAAGAAACCTATATTAGTGATAAATAAATTCCAAAATATATTCAGATTTATTATTTCAACACAAAGCTTCTTTGCCGATAAATTAAATCTGCTTTCAAAAAAAATTAAACATATAATTATTATACAAGAAAAAGAAAATAATAATTAAATAAAAAAACCTGAAAGTTTTCAGATTTTATATTACGTCCAAAAGAGCATTTTTTTAAACATTTTGTGTGTTACCTTTAGTTATTAAATAATGAAGAATCTGCATTATTTTATCTGTAATGTAGATATTATATATACAATGCAGATCTTCTTTGCAGTTAAACCATAACATTCAATTCAACAGAAATATCACAAAATATTTAAAAGAGCAAATCTTAAGAATTTCCAATACACAGTATCCTGCCACAAAATCCCCCCCCACACACACACAGTGTTGCCAATGCCTGCTTTGAAATTGTTGAGTTTCTTAATCAAAAACTCATAAATGCTTTACAAAATCTGAAATAGATTCTAAATTTGTGCTCCCAGATGCCCATATTTGGCTGGAGATGTACGTTATTCAAAATTTGATGGCTCTAGCTACCGTTGTTTTATCACAATGCGAGAAACATTCATACATTTATGCAGGTTCTTCATTATTTAATTTCTTTAAATATAATACAGGGCTCTAATATTTGGCAGCAACAATTTAAAACAGTGATTTGCTATTTATAGTGAATCAAAGCAAAATGCTGAAATTAAATTAATATCTCTTCTGGGCAAATTGCCCTTTGGGCTTAAGTTTCTTTTGTGCATATTTGGATATATTTTTGAATTAATTGCCACACCTTCATAGTTTACAGATACAGTATTTAAGTACCACTGGAAATGCCAGATGCCAAATATCAACAATTTTGGATAACTGTATAAAAAATTAATTAACGTGAGAAATATGAAATGAAGGGAAGAAATTTTCCGTTTAAAACTACAAAAACAGCCTTTTTTTTTTTTTTTTTTTATATATATCAACTTGAATATCAAAAGCCTACATTCAAGATTAGGGGGGGGGGAAATTGCTTTTCAGACATCATTGTTAATTCATTTTCAAAAAAAAGTTGCACATCATGTCTTTGTTTAATTCCAGAATCCTTTATAACTTAAAAAATACACCACTACATGCTCTCCCATAGAAGGCAGGTTTATAAACATTAATCACTTTTTCAAAAAAAACTAAATTTGTTATTGAAGAAAAAAACTAAATTTGCATTTTTCTTAACAAAAATTAGGCCAGCTTATCTAGAATTAATTCAGTTTGCATAAAACAAAGGTGAAGTTTTTATGACTGTGAAGTGACATCTCGTGCATCCATTACTGGCACTAACTCGCACTGTAGAGCAACAATGTATATGTGCTTATAGCATAACAAGCTCTATAATGGTGTTACAAATCTTCCGTTAACTTATTCCCCCCCCCCTTCCAGAGAACACTTTCTTTTTAACTTTTAAATATTCCAGTTATTTGAACTTTCTGGTTAGTTCAATGCTGGATAGTTGGGATTTTACATTATTCCTATTTATTGTTTTCTTTGAAAGAAAAGGGTGCATAAAACTTACCTGCTTTTCAGCAGTAAATCTAGCTTTCATTTTCTCAATCTTGCTTTCATGGTCCTTTCGCATATTTTCAATCATTTCTTGTCTAATCCTTTCTTGTTTTTGTCGCTCTTCTTCCACAGCTTCTTGTAACTTTCTCTTTTCCTCTTCCAAAATAACTTTCAAGTTTTCATTCTTTTCTATTTCCCACTGACTATGTTTTTCTGATATTATTTTCTTCTGTTCTTTGGGCCCTATTAAAGCCTGCAAATTTTAAGAGAGTTTAGTTTGAAAATAATAAAAGCAAATTTCCGTAGCCACAGCTCAAATAAATACCATTTAAAAATGTTGTTATTAAATTATGATAATGGTATAACTTTTAATAAAATTAGTAACTACTGAAATACAACATAATAAATTTAGAGAAAGTACAATGTTTTTTATACTGATTACTCTTTTTACATTCATAAGCTTACTACTAATAAAAAAGGGGAGAAGAAAACAGAACATATTTTTTTGAATAAATAATTCTTCCAAAAAAATTTCCCTATTAAAATGAAAAAGAAAAAAAAAAAAACTTTATTTTATATAGTTTCCTGAACTGCACTTGCAATAAATTTTAGGACAGATTTTTCAGCTATGGAAAGCACAAATTTTTCATAATATAATAAAACTTTAAAATATGAATATTAAAAACAGGAAACTGTTTTCGAATTCCATATTAACACCTAAAAATATCAGACTAATATCCTTACAGAATAAAAAAGAAATACAGTCAAACGTCGTTAATTCGGACACCCATAATCCAGAGTGATCTATAATACGGACCTCAAAGCTAAAAACTTTCTGCGCATGCGGCGCTTTGACACATGCACATAGGCGTTTACGCGTGCGCGTAAGACCTTTACGACTGCGCATATGCGTGTGCGCAAGTGCAGAATATGTTTTCGCGTGCGTGTTTAATGTATAATGGACGGTATAAGCTAAAATTACCTAATTATCTATTTCAGTTAATGTTGATGATTGCGTTGTTCCTTAATCTTCGAATTGGATGCGGCTTATTATTTTTTGCAGACTGTAAGAGCAATTTTATAAAAGTAAACTTGAACTTTCGATTATGTCAAATAGAATTTCCGATGCTGGAGTTCCCAAAGGATCTACAAAATGAAAGTATGTTTCGATGTCCATCAAACAAAAAGTGGAATTGCTGCAAAAAATGGATAAAGACATGAAGAAGGTGACAGAGAGGTTAGTGAAAATGAAACAATTTCGATTGACAAGTTAGTCGGTATTCTCGGCACAGCAATTACGGGGCTTGAACAGCGGAACTTCGTAACTGAACAAGAAAGTGTGTCTGTTTATAGAATTAAAGAGAAAGTATTATCACATAAAACGAAGCAACTTACATTGAAAGAAATGTTTAATAAAGTAAACAAATAAATATTAAGCTCTTTTTTTTTTTTTTTTTTTTTTTTTTTTTTTTTGTAAATTTTGATACTCTTTAGATCATAATTGTTCTTTATTTCATAAATTACGGTTTCATATTTTTAATTTTAGAGTTTCTGCATGCCATCTTACGAGATTTAAACTGATGATCTATAACCCGGAAAAATCGATAATCCGGAATTGCCGATGTCCCGACGAGTCCGGATTAACGACTTTTGACTGTAATTATTTACATATAGATGTGATATGTGTACTAGGAAAGCTCTTACATAAAAACAGTACTTACTTTTCACATCTAATAAAAGCAGGTCTTTATTGCTTTAAACAAATAAATAAAAGGAAAAATACAGATAGCTACATTCCAAAATCTGCTGTAAAGTTTTATTATATTTGATGCAGATATGTACAAGAGTAGGTAAGAAATTTCTGTAGCCACAGCACAAATAAATGGCATTTAAAATGCTATTAAATTATCCTAATCATATAAACTTTAATAAAATTAATAAGCAATGAAATATAATAAATTTAAAGAAAGTACACTGTTTTTTATACTGCTTACTCTTTTTACAGTAATAAGTTTACTACTAAAACTTTAGTAGATACATGAAAAATTATATGATGCATAAACTAACCAATTATAAAAAATTAAAATATTACATTCCAACAGGTATTTAGATATGATCAAAACTATATATAGTAGGAAATAATCTCCTAAAAGTACATAGGTACAGGTATCAGAAAATTTAAAAAAATGTAGTTAATATTTCTCTGATGATCTCAAAGTCTTTACATCAGAATTCACTAAGTTATCAAATTTTGAATCTTATTCTCTAATAAACACTTCAGCTAATCAGACATGATTGCATTATTTAGAACAAATACATAAGCAGTCATTTTAATTGCAATAGACCCAATAAATTTATATTTTCCTATAAAGAAAATACAAACATGACTGATAAAAATTATATACTCTGTCACAAAAAAAATATATGCACCCAGAATTACACGAACTACTATCACAAAACTTAACACATATGTAGTGTAATGAGAAGATAAATTTAAGAATTTATGACATGAAAAGTTACAAATCAGTAAGTAGTATAGGTAGCTCTGGCAGCTATACAAGCCAAAACACAGTATGGCATCGAAACAAGTAGGTCACCTATGACCCCCTGCAGAACATCATGCTATAATCTTTGTAACCTGTGCAGTTAATTCACCAATATTCCAGGACGGCTACAGTTGCCCTCCAAGCATGTCCCATACATGCTCTATTGGTGAGAGGCCTGGTGACCTGCCAAGCTACAGGAGCATGTCATATTCTTGATGACACTTTTGGTAGAGTCATGCAGTATGTGGACCAACATTGTCTCGCTGATAAATGGTAACTGGGCTACTTGATACCATAAGCACTACAACCAGCGTTAAAATGTCATCCACGTAACTACGAGCCATAATAGAACCTTGAAGAATGATTAGAGGTGATCGTGTGTCCCAATAAATCGCTTCCCACACTGTCACACCTTGTAAAATCAAAATATGCTGCTTGACAACAAATGACGGATTGGACCGCTGGTCTGGCTGCCTGTAGACTCGGGTGCATTAGTCATCAGCACTGAGACTGAATTGGGATTCATCACTGGAGATCACATGCCTCCAGTCACACTCCAACTTGCCCAGGTTTGGCAAAATTCCAATTGACACTACCTATGATGTGGCATCAGTGGTAAGTCAATGAACATTGGCAACATATACCAGCATTGGCCAGTCGTCTCCGTTTAGTTTCCTGAGGCTGAATTGAGTTTCATCACTGAAGATCACATGCCTCCAATCAGTCACACTCCAGCCTGCCCGAGTTTGGCAAAAATCCAACTAACACTTCCTATGATATGGGGTCAGTGGTAAATTGATGAACGTCAGCAGCATATCCCAGCGTCAGCCAATGGTCTCTATATGGTTTCCTTTAATACCACTGGATGCCTAGAAGTGGTAAATGGTGTTGAGTCAATGCTAGCAACATTGTTGGGGGCGGAAGAGGCCGCTCTTATGATTGCACGATCATAACACTCATTTGTGTTCCTGGGATCACCTGACCCTCCGCAACATTAGGCTATCCCTTCTGTTATCCATTGCCGCCAAGATCAAGCAATTACCATATTGCTCCAACCGAGGTAGTGGCCGATACACCTGCTCGACCAACCTGCTTCTCTGATGCCTACTATATGCTCCTCCTCAAAGACTGACAACTGTTCATACTGCCAGCAGTTACGTATCAGAGGTCACTGTCCATCCAATTTGACAGATTCATTTGAATTGCCCTATGGTCAAGCAATCAAGCTTTGAAACTCTCCCAGCTACCCACCTCATATGTGCATACCCTTGTCTCATTGCCGTCGAAATTTAAATCATTTGCCTTTCTCTTACCAGACTATATTCTTGCCAAGTTTCGTGATTGCGGCTTGATTTCTTTCGGACTTTTTTTTAGGGGGGGGGGCAGAGTATATATTTAACTTAAAAGTTCATGTGATTTCATAAAATAATTTACAGGCACAGTTAATTCCTCTTTTGGCCTTGAAAAGCATTTTATAATTGCTATCACAGTCAATCCACTTCTCAGAGATTAATCCATGTTTTTAAGACAAAATCAAAATTGATTCTTTATTTTACTTTAGTCACACCTTATTCTTTTGGCCTTGAAAAGCATTTTATAATTGCTATCACAGTCAATCCATTTCTCAGAGATTAATCTATGTCTTTAAGACAAAATAAAAATTGATTCTTTATTTTACTTTAGTACCTTATTTTTATGTACCTTATTTTACCTTATTTTTATGTAACTCCAGATGATTTATTCCTTGTTCCCCCTGACAACTTCTAAGTATGAAAAAATTAATTAGGCGAAAATGGCAACATCAAAGCAATACAGGCAAAAAGTTAGCATATTTCTTTCATGCTGGGAAGGAACACAGAAAAACAAAGAAGAAACAGGTTTTTTTCTACTTAATTTATGTATTTATTTCAGACCTATTTTAATTCACATGTAGCAATACTATATCAGTAAATAATTTAAATATTTTCATGTGTTTATTCTTACTTGTATATCTGTAATAATCTTTTTAAGCGTAATATATATATATATATTTTTTATATAGTATTATTTTTATATAGTAATTACTACCTAGCTTTTTAATATATATATAAATTTACATACTTGCTACATTTTCATGTTTGTGAATCTGGATAGGTTTTGAAACTGAATCTTTCTCTACTAAAATAGCATATTAAAATAAATATTTAAAAGAATCTTAGCTACATTACAAAGCTATGAGGTAACTAAAAAATTATATGTTTTCTTTTTTTATCAAAAAACAGGTTTAGCGCACTGCATCAGCAAGATTTAAGAAATAGTTTCTAGTTTAGAAACTTATCACAAAAGCGATCATTATTTTTTTTGTTAGCATCCAGTTCTCTGCTATTTCTTACTATTTGGAAGGTTCAGTTCTTCTTGTAGTTACTTTGTATTTCATAGAAGAATTAACATTTATTTTCATGTAAGTTAAACTATAGAGCAAATTGTTACAGAGATATAAGTCGATAAGGATTCAGTTCTAATAGCCCACTCTGGATTATTAATATTTGTAGGAAGGAAAGTAAAATATAAATGAATGTGATAATTAATTCACTGTATGCATTTTTTTTTTTTTTTTTTTTTTTTTTTCCCCCCCTCAAAATTTTATTTTGTAAGTTTGAGGTTGAGAGCTTTTAGCAACTTCATGGATACTGCTTAGCCTACTTTTACCAATGCCTTGGAAGTAATCCAACTCTGACAGGAATACCTGGATAGTAACAAAAGGACAATTTTCATAAATGCTAAGAGAAATATATCCACTAGAAGATGAAATGCACGTAGGTTGGAGATAAATATACACTACCTGACACTGAAAATGCAACACCAAGGAGGAGCGGCCAGAAAGCAATGAAACTAAGTGAAGATGTGTGAAGACAGTGCCCACTCAGTATGTTGTAGGACCACAATGGACGATGATACATAAAGCAACATGTCTAGATACAGACTCAATGAGACTGCTGATGGTGTCCTGAGAAATGGCTCTCCATTCCCTGTCGACTACTTGCCGCAGTTCGTCTTCTGAATCCGACAATTGCATACAATCACATCCCAAAAGTGTTTGATTAATGAGAAATCTGGAACGAACGGTGGCCAAAGAAGCATCTGTACACTTAGCAGAGCATGTTGCCTGATGTGAGCAGCGTGTGGTCGGGCGTTATCCTCCTGATAAAAGGCAGTGGGCACTCCCTGAAGGTAGAGGAGCATCACCGGCTACAGCACATCATCCACATATCGTTGGGCCATCAAAGTGCCCTTAATACAAATTAGAGGTGACCTGAAATCATACACAATTGTGCCCTAAACCATGGTATCCTACGCTGTTGTGCGTTGGCGTGTTCCACAATTGCTGTCGGATTGGACCTGTCTCCACATCAATTCCACACTCTTATGCGCCAACTATCAATGGAGAAACAGAAGCGTGATTCATCTGGGAACATGAACCTGTGCCATTCCATCACCCACACAGCTTGAGCCTGGCACCATTGTGGATGCTGGCATCTATGATGCGGGCTCAATGGCAGTCTTCTTAATGGATGCTACAAGTGCAGGCCACTAGCCACAAATCAACGGCAAATGGTTCTGGTCAATATGGGAACATCCAGGGTGTCTTGAATATACTGCAGAATGGAGGTAAAGTGGCTTGCGGGTGTGCCATAGCTTGTCGGCGGATCCATGTTACTCTGGCTGCACCAACACTCCTCGAACTTTCCACATTTCCTTGTTCCAACCATTGTCTCTATAGCCAATGCACTGTTCTAGGAGTGTGTCAGCTGAGATTTTGCTGCATCGACCAACCTGCCCTTATCAGTCTGATCACCATGCCCCTCGTAAAATCTGCTGGAACTACCTCTGTTGACGACAGCCTGGCCTTCTCTGCTATTACATGCATCCTCTGAGACAAAAACAAATTTTCTACGATAACTTCAATAGCAGAAATAAGGCAAAGAAATTGAACATTCTCCAGGTTCCTTCCCTTATACCTTCTTCAGTGTGCGCTGGAGAGCTGCACATTTCATATCATTCGTATAACTCAGTGATGTGCGTCTATCCTGAAATTCGCATAATTTTCGGGCCATTCCTTCTTGGTGTTGCATTTTCAATGTCAGGTAGTGTACAAGATATGCTAAATAACAAAGAATTATGCCTGGTGTTATACACATTGGAAAAAAGTTGAATTATAATGCTTCAAAGGAAACTAAAACTAAACATCTAAGAAATTAATTTAGATTTTTACATGCATAATTTTAAGCAAAGTAATAATTTCTAATTTAACCTAATTTTTTAGAATTTAAGCATTCTAAAAAATTTCTTCCTTTAACAATTTTAATTAGCAGTATTGCACAGTTTTCAGAACTACTTACCTCAGAATCTATGCTTTCTAAACTACGTACAGATGGTAATCTTTCGAAAGAAGTAGCACTAACTGCCAATCGATAGCGAGAACGCAAAGACTCCATAGCATTAGTGTGCTGAGAATTTAGTTTTTCCAATTTATTTAATTCTTCTTTGCTTTTCTCAAATTCAGATTGCAAATCTGATAATTTCTGACTTGTTTCCTTCAGTTTCTAAAAAAAGACAGATAAGCCATTTTTGACAACTCAACAGAACAAATTAATTTCATATAAAACATCCACACAAAAATACAGAACAGCTTAATAAATCATAAAGCATGCATTTAATATAGCTGTCTAGAATGGATTCACATTGACAGCTATCATCCAAGATAAAGGACTGTGGATTCCTAATATATATTTCATTTTTACAGCATAAAATTTATACAATTATTTAAGGCATTTTAGATTTAAAATTCTGAGGAAACAATCTCTGGCTCACTTTCATAAAAACGTAAAAAATGCATAAAATTTTACAGCAACTATAACAGTCTCAACTGCACTTTTGGCTAAAAAAAATATTAGGTATAACCATAATGTTTCATTTAAACACTGGTAATAATTATAGGTGTATCTGATTATAATTTACAGTATTTTTCTATGAAATATACATTTAAAATATCATTTTTTTTAATAATTTATAGCAAATACAGTTCTATGCAAATCAAAACCAGACCAAACAATTATGGTATCTTGCAATTATGGTTATTATCTATTAGAATTTCACAAGAAAAATATCCCAAGTTTCTCACATTTTCAGCTAACTTACAATACATCAAATTATATTTCAAAATTTATTTTTATAGTTATTCCTTCTTAGAAATTCTTGTAAATTCCAAGGTATCTTCACATTATATTAAAATAAAAAAAAAAGTATGAAACAAATTAATTAAGTGAAAATGACATCATCAGAGCAAAACAAATTACGGACAAAGAGAAATTCAATATGCTGTACATAAAAGACTGTAAATGTCATGTAAAAAGTAATCACATTCCTACCTCCATACACTGTTTTTTCTCTGTAGCACTTAATTCTAATTCTTTTTCAACTTTAGCCAAAGATTCAGCAGCAGTTTTAGACTCTTGCAGCCTAAAACAATTTATACAAATTTTTATTACATAAATTAAAGCCTCTTCATTTACTTCTTATACTTAATGTAACTTCTTACAAATCTACAGTCAATATATATAAAAGTATTTTATAAGAGATTAACAACATGATGATACATGGTTTAAGACTGTTTTTATACAGTATACAAAATACTTTTGCAGTCATTAAACTTTGAGTATTTCGTGAATAAAAATGGTAATAAATCATGTAAAAATTCTGCTTAGGTCAATTTAATCTTCTCATTTCAACCTTGAATTATTACTGTTCTAATCTGTGCCTGATTTATTTCCATCGTGATGAACAACATATAGCAAGTTTAATGAACACAGAAATTATTTTTAGTAGAATTCTATTTCCCAAAAATTCAACATTTTTGATTCTATTCCCCAAATAGCAACTTTTGAATCTGTCCTAAATAATGCTTCATCAAAGACATTTTGTACTGAATTTGCCACTGACTTGCAGCCTCTAATCAAAATTAACACAGGTAACGAAACTGAAACAGTACTTTAAAAACTAAACAATTTTCAAGCTATGATTTAAAAAAAAAAAAAAAAAAAAAAAAAAAAAAACTTTATAATAAACACCTTTTAATTTCCTCTTGCAATACAGCTTGTTCTTTTATCATCTGTAACAATTCAGCCTCTTTCTGAGCTAGAGTAGATGACATAATGAGGCCTTCTTGTAGCTTTTTTTGTAGTTCTGCTTCAAGACATTCTGTTTTCTTTTGTAAGAGATCCTTTTCATTTTCAATTTCCATATGTTTCTATAAATAGGGGGGAATAATTAATAAGGGAAAATTTTTTATTAAATAAAAACAGGAAAGTTTTTCCTTGATATAAATTTATGACTATCAACACAAGGTGCAAATAATTTTTTTTTTTTTTTTTTTTTTTTTTAATTTATCTCTCCCTCCCTTACTTCAATTTATAACCACTCCAATTTTCTCTCTTTATCTCCTAATAAAATATAGCTGTTCATAAAGAATAAAATGACAGATAACACAGTACAATCAACTAGAAAATTTATAGTGATATCTCCTCTATGTCTTACACACAACACAAAATCAAAATATCAGAATAATTAATGAAAATGTTTTCATTAATTATTCCCCCCTCCTAGTTCCCTCCCCTCCCTAAAAACTAACTAAATAAAAAAAATAGGTTAAGGATTCTTTTCCCATGGCACAAGCAGAAGTGGTTTTAGATCGTTTGGGTGAAGCAAAGGTTTTTTTCCGACGTTAAATTTCAAAAATGGATGTCAGATAAAAAGTCAGAAGATGAGCAGTTACACCCCATTTACTTCATGAGTAAAAAAACTAGTCTCCAACAAGAGAAGCTATCTAGTTATGAGCTTGAAGTTTTAGCTATAGTAGAAGCTCTAAGAAATTCAGAAATTACCTTTTAGGATCTAAGGTCAGAATAATTACGGATTGCGATGCTTTCCAGAAGACTATGTTAAAAAAAGATCTAACTCCTAAAGTGGCGAGATGGACATTACTTGTAGAAGAATTTGTTCACAGATCTGGACAGCAAATGAAGCATGTGGATTCGTTAAGCAGAAACGCTGTCATGATGGTTACTTGTTCTCAGGGAGAAGTTACAGCCAAAACTGCAGCTGTGCAAAGAAGTGATGAGCATCTCCAGTTGCTAAAATCCTTAGTCGAGCAAGGACTAAAGAAAGATTTCCTAGTGAAGAATGGTATATTATACAAGTTCGACAGTGGTCGCGAACTACTTATGGTACCCGAAGCATTAGAGCTAGAAATCATACATAGTATCCACAACAAGGGACACTTCGCAGTGTCCAAAACGGAAGATCTGCTGAAAATCAACTTTTATATTCCTAACCTTAGAAAACGAATTGAACAAGTTATTTCAAATTGTGTAGAATGTATTTTGTGCAACAGAAAATTAGTTAAGGACGAAGAGTTGCTGAATCCCATACCAAAAGATAGTATCCCATTGAGCACTTTTCATATCAATTTTATATGGCCATTACCTTTGACAAATAAGAACTACAATCATATCTTAACCGTGGTTGATGCATTCACACAGTTCGTGTGGCTCTTCTATCCAGTAAAGTCTACATCAACTCAAGAGGCATTGCAGAAACTGAAACTGCAACAATCAACTTTCGGTAATCCTTTGAGAATTATAAGCGAAAAAGGTACGGCATTTACCTCTAAAGGCTTTGAAGATTACTGTAGTCAAGAGAAGATCCAGCACATATTTACAACTACAAACATTCCTAGAGGGAATGGACAAGTGGAAAGAATTCATCTCACTCTGATTCCAGTCCTATCTAAATTATCCATAGATGATCCAACCAAGTGGTACAAATATGTTGGAGATGTACAATGGATCTTGAACAGCACTAAGAGCAGAAGCACAGAGTTCTCCATTTGAGTTCCTCACTGGTGTTAAAATGAGAAATCGAGAGGACTTAAAGATTATAGAAATTCTCGAAGAAGAAGAAAGAAATATTATGATAAAAGATCGAGAAGATATGAGAGAGGAAGCAAGGAAAAACATTCTAAACATTCAGGAAGAGAATACAAAAACATATAACACGAAGAGAAAAGAGGCACAGATATACAATGTGAATGACCTAGTTGCCATATAAAGAACGCAGTATGGAGGTGGTCTGAAGTTAAGGCCTAAGTTCTTCGGTCCATACCGTGTAACAGCGAAACGAAGAGAAAAGAGGCACAGGTATACAATGTGAATGACCTAGTTGCCATACAAAGAACGCAGTATGGAGGTGGTCTGAAGTTAAGGCCAAAGTTCTTCGGTCCATACCGTGTAACGGCGAGGAAAGGTAAAGATCAATACCAGGTGGAAAAAGTGGGACACCATGAAAGTCCTGGATGTACCACTACAGCAACATGAAGGATTGGACTGTTCCTGTCTAGGAGTGTGTGTGGTTCTTCTGCACTTCTTTCTTTTGTTTTTTCCCTTTTCTTTTTAATTTATTTTCAGGTGCTGTCTTGATGAACCAGTGTCACTGATCCATGTTTTCGAGGCCGAAAACAGTGTCAGGACGAACAAGCTGTGGTATCCGTAAGTGCAACACAGCCACAGGAGGGCCTCACCTATGCGCCAGCAGCGAGAGTGAGGTGAAGAGGAGTATGGAATATAGACAGACAGTCTTCTATCCCACGCGAAGGTGGTAAGACCTAGGTCTCCACGAGGTGGTGGTGAATAATGAACTGTATGTTTCCATGAAGAGGTGGTAACTTGACAGCATATAGGACAGCAAGTACGAGTATGCACTAAGCTGCTATGTTATAAAATAAGCTATCCAGAATCCTGTTTGTATTCAACAGCATCGTGACTCTATTTAATGTACCTTCTGTTATTTCCATTAAATGTTCTGTGGTGTAGAAAATGTTAGACTTGTTAATGGACCCTAGACTAGCAACCTCAACTCCCCTACCACATATATATATATACATGTAAGATAATAAAATATGTAAATCAAAATTATAATTTAAACTAACATTAAAAACTTTAATTCTCCCTCTCTGTTTTAAAAATCACAGTAACTTATCTAGTTTCCATCATTTCTAGATCATTCTATGGCCTGCGCAGCTCTGATAACGTAAGAATTGAGAACTGAAATGACCATCGTAAACCAAAACTTTTTCTCTTCGTGTGCTTCCATCTTTCATAACTACGCACTTCAGCTTTTGTATCTGCTTTGCTTGGATGTAATTTTGCTATGCTGCTTGCTATTGCAATAATATCAAAGGTGCCAAGTGATCTGTGGTCACATAATGCCAATTGGAAATAAAAATGGAATTAAAATCATCTCAACTGCCAAGTTTTATTTACGAAGTCAACACATTAGCTTACGATGCAACCAGAATACTTCCTCTTCAATGTGGATCAACTATCTATCTTATCTGGGTATTACGCATCAACAATGCTCCGTCTTTTCCATGCTTTTATTACATCATACATATGTTGACATCGGCAAAGATTACAGGTTCAACCTGTAATTGTGGACAATACACTTATACTAACAAAAATTTATTTTTATATGAAAAATTAAACTTTGAAAATGATAATCATAGATGATAAGATTGCATTTAATGCTATTTGAATAAAGAATAACTAATTTGTTGTTTAGATAAGCTGTATGTATATGTGGAAATTAAAAATGTAGATAAGCCTTAAGCATACATAGGAAATTGACATAAATACCATAAATAACTAAATTAAAATAATTCAGACTCAACTTTCTTAGAAAGGAATAGAAATAAGGCAAAATTTAGTGGAATATGTCTCTAGTTGCCAATCTCATGATACATCACCAATAGTGGATAGTGGTTGATAGCTGTGAATTTGATGGTTTCCAGAAATCAAAAACAAAAAGCAAAGTTTTCCAAATTATTGGAAACTGTTAAGAAATGCGGAGAAATTATAATAAATGATGATGCTACAACAGAATTTTTCCACTGCGATAACAAATCAACTAATGGATGGCAAATCCTGAGAGTCTGAATCTTGAAAATTTGTATTATAATGATATACCATACCTCTCCCTTACTAAATTATTTACCATGCTGCAGAATAAAGCAATATGTTCTTACCACAAGCTTTCTGGTTACTCAACTGAGAACTTTATAACCGTACTTTGCTTTCTGCGCATACCATCATACTCGGCCGAAAGCACAATGAGATACAGGTTTACATCCATTGCTTCATTCATGCTGTAACTGTATCGTTACCATCCATCCAAATTTTTTACTTTTTTAACCACATTCTTTATTGAACAGCTTTTGTATTTTAATGACACACTTTCAAAAAAATAAATATTCAAAATCGCAATATTTCTTCTATTAACACTTAGACGCGCGGTGGTCGCGCCCTGAAACCACCATTTTTCGAATTTTTTTCTCCTCTTCTTTATGAAATTTTTGAGTGAAAATCGATTGATTACTGATCTTTTACCTCTTTACCTCTTTTTACAAAATGACTGCAGAATCATACATGTTTTAGGTCTTAGTACTTCAAATCGGATGCCTTTTAAAATTCGTTTTCAATGAGACAAAATAACTTCCTTTCATTAATATAAAAAAATTTAAATTTCAGAAGTTATTCATTGCACATCATGATTTCTATAATAAACAATAAAAAATAGCAATAATTAAACTGCATATATATATATATATATAAAACCTCTATATGTATGGCATTTGCTTTGTGGTTTCAGGGCGCGGCCACTGCACCACTAGAGCATTGTGTCACAATGCTTTAGAGGCTTGGTGGTCGCGCCTTGAAACCACTGGTGTTTGCTTCTCAATGGCGTTTGCTTGCTTCTCAAATAGAAATGTTTATTTTTACCCGGATATAGATAAAGGGTTTTAAAAACCACAGAGTTATTTTATTACTAAATACATGCCTCTGCCCAGTAAAAAGATCTTTCTTTTACAGAGACCTTTCTCTGACCTCAACACACTTGCTCCCCAAGCTAGTATTGTAATTATATAAATTATTTCCTGTGGCTTAAATTTAATATAAATATGCTTTGCTATAATTAGAAATAGAAATCGCGTAAAGTTTTATTTAAATTAAAAATTTTTTCTGAATATTTTGGGACGAAATACGAATAAAATAAGTATGAATGGGAAACGAATGATCTGTACCAAAGCCAAAAAGAACAAGCCCCCCCCCCAATTAACATAAAAAACCACAAATTTCATGTGCCAGATGAAAAGAAACTAAATAATGCTGGACATATACCAGTGAAACCCCTCATAGAAGATATATGTGCGAAACGTGCAATGTGGGTCTATGCATGTACCAAAAAGACAAAACATGCTTTGAACAGTATCCCAAAAAACATTTGTTCTTTGAAATTTAAAAAAAAAAAAAAAAGAAAAAAAAGAAAAACCGCTCAGTCTTTTTTTATCCTTATTTTACCGAGTTTTTTTTTTCCATTTAGCCAAACGTCCTTATTATGTAAGTACTTATATTTTCACTGCTACAGAAAAATTACACAAATTTTTATTTTTAAATTTTTTTTCTGACGATTTACTTTGTAAAATAATGTAAAAAAATTATATATAATGCAATTCTTACATACATTTTTTCAAAACTTGTAGATTTCATCATTTATTGGAAACATGCACAGAGAAAGGTAAGTTTTTTTTTCTACTACCTCAGTATTCTCTAGACACACTGTGGTTTCACAGTGCGACCACCACCCACAGAACAATGGGCAAGAGTAGATTTTTTTATTCATATATTCTTTGTCTCTAAGATCATAATATTCAATCTCTAGAGTTTTTAGTTAAAAAAATTACAGAAATAATATCACGTGCATCAAAGGATCAGAAGAAAAAGCATTACAGTTTTCTATTTTTAGGTACTCAAACATTATATAACTTCTCAGCTTAAAATTGAAATGTTTTGTGTGCATGTATGCATTAACATACTTTCTCAAACAAGTTAACTTTCATTAATACTCACTAACTACCACTAATATTACCTACTGCTAGATATTGTTTTTTTACAATAAGCACATCAAGCTCTTATTTAAAAAAAATGAAATAATGAAACTTTCGTGTTCTATTTTATAACACAGTTGCTTTACCTCTTTCAATTCTAATATTTCCTCATCTCTTTCTTGGACTGCATGAGTCATATCATTTCTTAAGCAATCTAATTCTATTTCATGTTCTAATACAGTACTTTCAGCTATCTTCTTTTCATAGCGAAGTTGATCTTCTAACTAAAATTAAATACCAACAATTCAGTAAAACTTAAAGCAAGGAAGAGAATATTTTGAATTTGAATAACTCTATACATGTCTTTAATTACTCTAGTCTGGCATTACATTAAAGTTGAAATTTATAGTTTGAGATTCAAAACGTATGGAAGAAAATATGTAAGGACAAGAATAATAACAGTTCGTATATTATCTCAAACAATAATCTGAACTATACATACATTAGAAAACATAAAAATTATCAGTTGGAAAGATTATACCCTTACACATGACTACTTCAGCAGAAATATTAAAAATAAATTACATGTTTTACTCTTCTAAACTACTTTCAAATGTTTCCATAACTGAAAAAGAGCAATTAATGATTTATTTTTACATATAACATATTTCAATTCAGTTGTGCTTTTGGTACATAGGTATAAGGAACTTCTATCTACAAAGCACATTTATAACCACCACCCATGTACATTAGGGTGTTTCATTTTTCCAAAGACGTGATTTTTGCACAATTTTGCTTATGCCCCAGTCTCTGTGATGTAAAAGATATACATGCCAAATTTCAAGAAGACTAGATATTATTTAGGGGTTGCACAAATTGATCACTTTTACTTCAGACTAGAGAAATTTCTAATACTGAAGTTTATTTATACTAATGAACTTCTCATATATTTTTTTCATCTTTTGCACATAACTGAACTTTAAAATGGAAACCAAAAGAGGAATTTGGTTGTTACTAAAGGCACCTGGTGGTGAGTTTTTAGGAACTCAGATCTCTTCAAAGGAATAAATACTTTTTGGTTTTTATTTACCATTACAAGAAAATGAAAGAAACACTTTCAAATGCTGCTAAATATACCAGTACTAAATTACAGGACATGTAGAGGAAAGCAAATGTTCCTGTTAAGATGGAGAAGAATATCCACGCTGATATGCAGAAGCTGTACACAGAATACCAAAATCTGGGTAAAGAGAAACCAAGAAACACTTATAAAGCAAATGTGAAATGGCAGATATGTAGAAGGCGATTTCGGCATTTCGCGGTAAAATGTTATTTGACATTTCCTGGTAAGATATGATGGACATGACTAGCATATCACAAGAAGATAAAGAATTTCTTATGTCAAAAAAAGAAGATCGTATGAGTTTTTGGTGAATTCCAATGAGTAGGATAGAAAAGGGTTTCGTCTCAAAAATAAGAACTAAATATACAAAAGACAAAAATGATTTATACAAGAATAAATATTACAAAGCTATTCCCAAAATCAATATGACAGTTATACCGGAAAATTCATTTGAATCTTCATCAACACCTATTGACCAAGAGGCTAAGTGTTGCCTCCAGTAACGAAAAAATTATGTTCAAGTCCTATATTAAAACCTCTTGATCTGATACTCACTTCTTGAGATCAAGAACAACTCTCTATTCAACAAGTAAGTACTTCACTTATAGCAAATGCAAAAAGCTTTAGCCACGATGTTTAAAAAATTTCCATATCTTCAGTACCTTTTACTGTGCTCGGACGATCAATAGAAGTAGAATGGCAAAGAAAATGGAACAGTCATTCTTTGAAAATCCTCCTCTTTTGGGCTTTCATTTGCATAGCAAACTGTTGCCCATAGGAGTGCCAAAATATTGGAAACTTTGCGGTTCTAGTGAATAGCAAAAACTTTGTGAGCTTTTACTTGGCGTAACTGTTGCCCTGAAAGGCACTGGTGAGTAGATGGCTGACGTAGTTCTTTATAAAATGGACCGATCTGGGCTACTTGATAATATCACCGGTATCTCTTTTGATACCACAGCCTCTAACACTGGACTGATTCATGGGACTACCAGAATTGAGAGGGAATTTGGACAAGCATTGTTGTAGTTGGCTTGTCGTATCATACTCATGAACTAATACTGAAAAGGAGTATTTGAAGAGTTTTGTGGCATACCATCAACTGGTCCTGACATCCAGATTTTTCAGAAGTTCCAAAGTCTCTGGGTTTGGTTTGGTTTATTTAATTATGGCAAAGCACCTAAGGCTATCTGCCTAAGGGGAGGGATACCTTCATGGAGGACTTTCTAAGGGAAATTGGCTTGTATATACATTACACAATGAGAAAAACATGAAAAACGCATATGCAGCCAGCCTGTTTGCGGGATTTGAACCTCAGACCGAGCTACCATTGTTCAGCGACTTTAGCCGCTCGGCAGCTGGTGGGCCTCCAAAGTCTCTGGGTTTCACTTGGTAAAGAAGTCATATACGACAATGTTGGAAGAAGAAAGTCCTGTTTCACTATTTCTACAAAAACAATGAGTGAAAATGATTAACTGCATTCAAAATGTCCTAAAAGATGGAAGTCATCCAAAAGAAGACTACAAAAGAGTTATTACAACTCTCCTCACTCCTGTACCTCGGAGGTTGGTCTTAACATCAAGCACAATGCATGGCAAAGGCAACATATGTACTTAATATTGTCTTCTTCACTAAATAATTGAATATTCCTCAACAAGAATTGAAAGGAAACAGGTTGCACATTTTGTCAGCCTCATATATGTTCACTTTTGGCAGATGGCAATTGAAAGCCAATGGGGCTCTAAAGAATGATTCGTATATGCTTCAGCTTCTCAGCATTTAACATAGATGCAGACATTTAAAAAAAAATAAAAAGTGCTTTCACAGTTGCTAAGAGATAACTTTGGTATCTGTCAGAAACAAATGTAGAATAGGCTTTTTTGGATGACGGCTTTTTTGGACAAATGTATTACTCAGGCTGATGAGGAAAATATGACTGAAAATTTAGAAACCAGATTTGCAAAGCAAAAGAAAATTATTAGAGGGTAAAAACCTAATTTTTGAAGGAAAAGACCTGAACCACTATGTTATTAATAAAACAAAGACATTCTCTGAATTGTTTGAGATCCACGACAGGACAGAATACTGCAGTGATTCTCTAAGAAACCATGTGAATGCTCTTAAGGTGGTCAATGATACCACAGACAGAGGAATTGCTCTGACAAAAAAGTTTCATGAATCAATCAGGGACAAGTAACAAAAACAATTTTTGTTGACTGTAGTCGAGCATCACAGCAAAGTTTTCACCAAGTAAACATAAGAAGGGACTGCATCGTTCAAAGTTGATTAATGTAACACGTTTTGTCTACCATACTACCGATTAATCTTAGTGTCTAATTTTAATATTTACTTAAGTTTGTAAATTCTAGTTTTAACACTAAAAGTAATTAACATTGAAAAATCGGGTTTGCCTATTTTTACAAAACTGATCAAAGTTGCAACCTCTATATATTATCCAATCTTCTTGAAATTTAGCATATATATCTTTTACTTTACTGAGATTTGGGAAGTAAGCAAAGTCTGAAAAAATTTTATATTTTATTTTTTTGCCTTACAAAATGAAACACCCTAAGGTACACAGTAACAAACATTGTTATGGACAAAACATTATATATTTTTAAATGTCATCCAAATCTTCAAAAATAGATCAATAATAATTTATCTTGGTGAGAAAAATTATCAATGATCATCAGGTCTGAGAAATCAGCATTAAAGAAAACAGCACACCCTGTGCTGCAGTAGTTAAAAGTCTATTAAGGTTGGAAAAGTGTTTATGCCGACAGTGAGACTTTATGTGATACTGAATTCAATCATGGGTATCATGGATGCATGGCAACTTACTGTGGATCAATAATTCTCAACTGAATCCAGAAACCACAAGAAGGCTGGTACACACTGTATTATAAAACAGAATTTGAGACAGCACATGTAGTGAAAGTTATGCATTGAAAATACAAATTTGCATTGCTATATTGGGATCCAAGTTAAACGACAGTCCTCTCTCATAAGTCATAGTTTCTTCCTTATACATTGAATATATAGTAGCATTTTAAGCGTCGACATCTATCTACTCTATTGAGAAGAGAAACTTCCATGAGCAGATATCGAGATATAACTAGATGTACACATTTTATGAAAAGGTCCCAAAGTATAATGCTAAATCCAATAGTTCACGGCTGCTGCTAACTAATGGTAACATTATGGTAGTTACATACTAACAAACCAGAATGGTAACATTATGGTAGTTACACAAGGTCATTTGCTTTCATGGTATGCCTTCAGAAAGCTAATCTCTCTAGAAGGCAAAAAATTGCAAATGGTTGTTTCTCAAACATCACGTACACCTTCGTATCATGATTATGTGCCTAAAAGGCAATGAAGCTTAGCAGCATGATAATGTACTGTACATGGAATTAAAATTGCTTACAAATGACTTCAGAAGCATACAAAACCCTAAAATCCACATATTTGAACATACAATTCCTTAGACTTTAAACCAATTGGGAACTTTCAGCACTACCTTAACCAATACATGAGTTAGATGAATATTCACTAAGAAACCTATCAGATCTCTAAACTCTACTGTAGTCAGATGGTTTTTAATACTTTTTGTTGACTTACTGAATTTATTTAACAAAAGTTAGCTGCAATGCTTCCTAAGAAGAATTACTATTTTTGAAACAATAAGTGATTTTTAATAACATGACTGGAATCCGCAAATTAAATAATGAAAGAATTTTCCAGATATGGGAAATGATTCTTCATTTATAGTATTTCCTGCATTTTACTGTACAGAGTAGAATGAGGAAGTCAAGAGATTTTCAAATATGTAGTACATGGTCATTGTTAAATATAACAACAATGTAAGACCATGATGATGTAGCATATACAATGTCATTTCATTTGCTAAGAAGCAGTGATCAGGAGAGCACAATGAAAGTACAATACAAAGTCTTTAATCCGGATGTCCATAATCTGGAATGATCTATAATCCGGACCTCAAAGCTACAAACTGTCTGCGCATGCGTAAACGCATTAATGTGTTTACGCAAGCGCAAAATACTTTTACGCATGCGCATTTAATGTATAAGAGACGGTATAAGCTAGGTTAAAATTATCCAATTATCTATTTCAGTTAATGTTGCAGATTGCGTTGTTCCTTAATCTTCTAATTGGATCCGGATTATTATTTTTTGCAGACTGTTAGAGCAATTTTATAAAAAGTAAACTTGAACTTTCGATTATGTTAAAAAGAGTTTCCGATTCTGGAGCTGCCAAAGGATTTACAAAGCGAAAGCATGTTTCGATGTCCATTAAACAAAAAGTGGAATTGCTGCAAAAAATGGATAAAGGCATATCCTTTGTTTATCTAACCATTCCGAAATCTGTTTATCAATTTTACGCTGCTCGACGGGGGGAAAACGTAGCAGCGTGCAATGAACTGGAAGTTGATCTGTCAGCACTATTCTTATCTTCAGGGCAGATGTTTTTATTTTATTTGGCTTATAATTCCTTACTAAATGTAGTATTTCATCTCGATGTACTCCGTCTTTGATATGATTTAAATCAAATTCCTCATCATTATAAATATCACGATTTCTGTATGCCATCTTACCAGATTCAAATTCTGGTTCAGGAAAAAAACCTAATCCGGAGTCATTGAAGTCTCGATGAGTCCGGATTAAAGACTTTGTACTGTATATTTCAAAAACAATGATAGATGTGAGGCTGCACGGCATCACTTTCAGCTGTGCTGTGATGATATTGTTCTGTCAGTCCATGCTGTGAAGAAATGCGTGGAAAGATTAAAAGCAACAGGGGTCAACACTGAACATGAAACATATTGATCAAGAAAAATGGTACAAACTCCAGATACTACCCAAGTAGTAAGTGCAGTGAATCAGCAAAATCCACAAAGTTCTGCACAACGACATGGAAAGTCATTAGGATTAACATATCAGAGTTTGGGTAGAATACTGCATGCATAAAAGCTCCAAGTAATCCATGTATAGCAGGATAGCGATCTCAACAATCAGCAAATGTTTGCTGAAACATTTTTAGCCAAATGCAATGTAGATCCAAAATTCTTTGAAAACTTGTGTATGTCTGACAAAGCACCAATGTTACCTCAAAAAGGAAAGCCATTTAGAAGACGTTATTTTCAAAAGTGAGTTATTTTTATGTAAATGGTATACTTATACTTTCTTATATACAGAACTATAAGAATATTGTTACGAATTTGGTATTTAAAAAGCTAATGTTAGTTCAATTAGAAATTAAATGGTTTTATTTCTCGCGCAGTGCAGCGCATGACGAATATTAAAAGAAAGCTAAGCCGGAAAATTGAAAATACAAGAGCGCGTGCATTAAATAAATAAATATCTCTTTTTGATTTCAAGAAAGTACTGGAAAATTCTAGCGCGTGATTTTAAAATCTTATAAAAGGAGGAAAACATCTCAGTTTGTAGTAGTTGCTTAGTTTGTTGTTGTTTAGAAAACTACTGTTGTTGATTGTAGCGAATTCGCGGATTAGCGTTCTTTAGCTGTTTTGAATTACGTTCTATTGACATTTGAGTAGTTAAAAGAAAACTACTGTGAGATATTGTAATACTGCATGATAATTTGAGAAAATTTAAGCATTTTTGTTGTGATAATAATAAATTTTTGTTCATTTTTCATCGGACTTGTGCATTCATTTCATAACGAACCCGTACGCACGCAACAATTTTTGGTGGCAGCGGTGGGATTTGAATGCCAATAACAAGAGCGATGGAAGAACAATTGAGACAGCTCATTAGTGCTTTTGCTGCATTCCAAGAAAAGATGGAAGCTGGCCAAGCATCATTTAAGGAAGAAATGAAATTGGGCCAGGAATCCGTTAAGGAAGAAATGAAATTGGGCCAGGAATCCGTTAAGGACGAAATGAAAGCCGTTCAAGCTGGTCAAGAAGAAATTACTTGCATAATAGAAAATAAATTTGAAGCTATGGAAGGCAGAATTGACGCAGTTGAAAATAAAGTTGGACATATTGAAGAAAGAGTTTCTTCGGTGAAAGAAGAAATAGAAGAAAGAGTTTCTTCTGTAAAAGAACAAATTGATGAGAGAGTTTCTGCAGTTGCCAAAGAAATGGATACTTTAAAGAAATTCGTATCGTCGGCAGGGAGCAGGAGTGATGATTTTAAATTGTTACCAATGCCTGCTCGTCCACCTCTGAAGCTATCCACATATGATGGGAAGACCTCCTGGCAGGTGTATAAGACACAATTTTCTATCGTGGCGGATGCGAATGGATGGGATTCCCAAGCTAAGGCCTGTCATCTCGCCGCTTCTCTAAGAGCCGACGCAGCGGATATCCTTCAGACTCTTCCCGAAAACAAAAGGTTAGATTTCGAAGCTCTGTCCGGCGCCTTGGAGTTGCGCTTTGGGGAGAAGTGTTTAAAAGACTACAGCAGGCTCCAATTAAAATCTCGTCAACAGAAGCCTACCGAAACACTTCAGGAGCTCGCCGCGGATGTTGAAAGGCTGTCCCATCTCGCCTTTTCGGAATGCCCGACAGAAACAAGGGAAATCCTGTCCCTGCAATACTTTATCGACGGCATCCGAGATACTGAAATACAGAAAGCTCTACGAATGGCGAATGTAAAAGATTTAAAAAGTGCTCTAGTGTACGCCATGAAATTTGAGGCAGCCCAGCAAGCCACTCGTCGAGACCGCCACCCAGTCAGAGCTGCTCAAGTCCAGGAGCCAGGGGATCAAGTCACCGCTCGACTTGACGATTTAACTAGACAACTGAACGCCTTGAGACGGAATATTGGTGAGAAGAAACCGACCGTTAAGTGCTGGAATTGCGGTGCTGAAGGACACATACGACGAAACTGCAAAACACCCCAGGGTACTGATGTTAAGACCGCTTCTAACAAGCAGCAGGGAAACTAATTAGTGGCCATCTCGCGGGGCGGAGGTTGCCAGATAATGAAAAGCCCCCGTTTAAAGCGCTTCAGATTTCTGCAGTGAGAGGCGGCAGTAATGGACTTTTCATAATAGGACATATTAATGGAGTTCCGTGCAATATGACTATAGATACAGGAGCCAACGTCACCATCATCCGAAAAGATTTGGCTCAACAACTAGGAAACAAACTTATCTGGACGCCGCCCTGCGTTACCCTCCAGACTGTGTCCGGTGAGAAGATCGACATCGACGGAAAAGTAAATGTTAACATCACGTTTGGAAGTGTCGCTTACCATCACACGGCATATGTAGCAGAGATCACTGATTCTTGCATACTCGGATTGGACTTTCTAAGGAAATACAATTTTTCCTTGGATTTTAAAAATAACGAATTGCATTCTACATCTGAGGACATAGCGTTATTTCTCGTTAATGATGAAGAAGTTAAATCTGTCCATAAAATCATAGCACAAGACTATATTACAATACCGGCAAGAACAGAAATTTTACTTCCTGGATCCATAGCCGAAAATAGAAATTTCCGCTACGGCATCATAGAATATCCCAATAACTGTAATATCCCAAAAGGAGTATTAGTAGCCTCAACACTCGTCGACCTATCCAGAACGGTTATCCCGGTGAGAGTCGCCAATGTAACTGAAAAGTCGAGAGTTATTAAGAAAGGTGAAGTGGTTGCAACATGTACTCCAGTAACCAGCGTTGAAAAAAAGAGTAACATCCCAGAATCCGTGTCCTCAGAGAGCATTACATCGGAGTTATTGCAGAATGCACAATTAAACGATAAAGAGAAAAATGCTGCCGATCGCGCCATTAAAGATCTTCAAGTTGTTTTCTCCCGCTCGTCTTCTGACGTGGGTCGAACTAGTTTGACACAACATAGAATAGATACTGGCGATCATCCCCCGATCAAGCAACATCCAAGACGTCTACCGTTTGCTAAACAGGAAGAGGTGCGAACACTGTTAAAAGATATGGAAGAAGGCGATGTCATTGAGCCTTCAGCGAGTCCATGGGCCTCTCCCATCGTTCTCGTCATTAAGAAAGACGGCTCAACAAGATTTTGCGTTGACTATCGCCGGTTGAATGAGGTTACGAAGAAAGACAGTTACCCTCTTCCTAGAAGTGATGACATTCTAGACACTCTTTCTGGAAGCAAGTGGTTCTCAACACTTGATTTAAAGAGTGGGTATTGGCAGGTAGAAATCCATCCTGATGACCGAGAAAAGACGGCATTTACTAGGGGACAAGGACTTTGGCAGTTCAAAGTGATGCCGTTTGGACTGTGTAATGCGCCTGCAACATTCGAACGTCTTATGGAGACTGTTTTGAAAGGCCTTTCTTACGAAGCCTGTCTGATATACCTGGACGATATCATCATCGTCGGAAAGAGTTTTGAAGAGAATCTAGAAAATCTTAGAAAGGTGCTTCAGAAACTGAAAGAGGCCAATCTGAAGCTGACTCCCGCTAAATGCAAATTGTTTCGAAAGGAAGTGACTTACCTGGGACATGTCATCTCTGCAGAAGGTGTGCGCACGGATCCTGAAAAGGTATCAGCGGTTAAATCCTGGACGCGTCCCGAAAATGTCCATCAGCTGAGAAGCTTCCTAGGGCTTTGCACCTACTATAGGAGATTCGTGAAGAACTTTTCTTCCATCGCAAGACCACTTCACAAGCTGACAGAGAGCAAGCAAAGATTCTTGTGGACAAAGGAATGCGAGGATGCATTTAACAACTTAAAGGAAGCTTTAACATCTGCTCCAATCCTGACGTATCCTCAGCTCGACAGACCATTTATTCTCGACACCGACGCGAGCAACGAAAGTGTCGGTGCTGTTTTGTCCCAAAAAATAGACGGCCAAGAACGTGTAGTAGCTTACTGGAGCAAGTGCCTGTCTAAACCGGAGAGGAATTACTGTGTCACAAGGAAAGAGTTGCTCGCCATAGTCAAAGCTGTAGAACATTTCCATCATTATCTATACGGGAGAAAATTCCTCCTCCGCACGGACCATGCCTCATTGGCGTGGCTTTTAAATTTCAAAAATCCTGAGGGTCAAATAGCCAGGTGGATACAGAGACTCCAAGAATATGACATCACTATCCGTCATCGTAAGGGATCATCACACGGAAACGCCGACGCCCTGTCTAGAAGACCTTGCCAAGAAAACTGCCGATATTGTTCCAGGGTGGAAGCGAAATACGAACTGCTGACTCCGGTCGCAAGACAAATTACAACATCAACATCGGCTGCTCGAGACCCGTGGAGTGATGATGAAGTCAGGAAAGACCAGCTGGAAGACCGCGACATTAAACCCATACTTGATTTAATAGAGTCATCAAACAGAAAACCTACATGGCAGGACATTTCTATCTGTAGTCCTACAACAAAACAATACTGGGCACTCTGGGATTCACTTCACATTCGAAACGGCGTCTTATACCGGAAATTCGAGTCGGATGATGGGAAGACGTTCCGATGGCAACTGATACTTCCGAGATCCCGGATTCCTGATGTCCTCAAAGAACTACATAACAGCCCTACAGGAGGTCACTTTGGAATTATGAAGACCTTACAGAGAGTTCGTGAGCGCTTTTACTGGAATAATGCAAAGAATGACGTGCAAAAGTGGTGCCGATCTTGCGATGCCTGTGCAGGTCGGAAAGGACCGAGGAAACGCAGCCGAGGCAGACTGCAACGTTACAACGTAGGTGCGCCTTTTGAACGTATCGCCTTTGACATCCTGGGACCTCTGCCACGAACTGCTGATGGCAACAAATACATACTCGTTGTCATTGATTACTTCACCAAGTGGCCTGAAGCAATCCTATTCCTGATCAAGATTAGCTGAGGTAATGATACAGCACTGGATTTCCAGGTTCGGAGTGCCTCTTCAGTTACATTCCGATCAGGGAAGGAATTTTGCCTCGGCAGTAATCAAAGAACTATGCAAACTACTTGGCATTGACAAAACTCAAACGACGCCATTGCATCCCCAGTCGGACGGCATGGTAGAGAGGTTCAATCGAACCATCCTTAATAACCTCTCATTAGTGGTTTCCAGAAACCAACAGGACTGGGACAAGAAATTACCACTCTTTTTACTGGCTTACCGCAGTGCTGTCCACGAGACTACCGGCTATTCTCCATCACAGATGCTCTTCGGTCTTGACCTTCGTCTGCCTTGTGATCTATTGTTTGGCCGCCCTCCGGATGCTCCTTCATCGTCTGAGGAATATATTCAAGATCTCCAGGCCCGGTTTGAAGTGATGCACAATTTTGCACGAGAGCGAGTCAACTTGGCGACGGAGAAGATGAAGACCCGATACGACACAAGAGCTACTGAACATCAATTCCACAAAGGAGACAAGGTGTGGTTGTGGAATCCGACTCGACGGAAAGGACTTTGTCCGAAATTACAGTCACCTTGGGATGGGCCGTACACAGTCCTAAACTGGCTGAATGACGTCGTGGTTCGGATTCGTAAGTCTTCGAACTCTAAACCTAAAGTCGTTCATTACGACAGGTTAGCTCATTACTATGGCCATAGTACGTAATGTAAATAACTGTAAATAGTATCAGACCATGGTCCTTTTTGTTTATAAATGTGTATTTGATTTGTATTCAGTATTTGATTTGTATTTAGTATTTGATTTGTATTTAGTATTTGTTTTGTATTTAGTATTTGATAGCATTTGATTTGTTTAAGTTAGTTATTGCATTTATTGTTTATATTGTTTGATATTGTAATGTAATGTTTATGCCTCAGTTGCATTTATGCCACAGTTGTAAGTTTTGCTTCCTGTCCAGGGATTGTACTACCCGGGACGTGCAGTCCTTGGGAAGGGGGCAGTGTTACGAATTTGGTATTTAAAAAGCTAATGTTAGTTCAATTAGAAATTAAATGGTTTTATTTCTCGCGCAGTGAGCGCGTGCATTAAATAAATAAATATCTCTTTTTGATTTCGAGAAAGTACTGGAAAATTCTAGCGCGTGATTTTAAAATCTTATAAAAGGAGGAAAACATCTCAGTTTGTAGTAGTTGCTTAGTTTGTTGTTGTTTAGAAAACTACTGTTGTTGATTGTAGCGAATTCGCGGATTAGCGTTCTTTAGCTGTTTTGAATTACGTTCTATTGACATTTGAGTAGTTAAAAGAAAACTACTGTGAGATATTGTAATACTGCATGATAATTTGAGAAAATTTAAGCATTTTTGTTGTGATAATAATAAATTTTTGTTCATTTTTCATCGGACTTGTGCATTCATTTCATAACGAACCCGTACGCACGCAACAATATGTATAATATTACTGTGCATTAAGGCATTTTGAAAATCTCTCACTCCCCTGCACCACCCTGTAGAACAAAAAGAATTAAAATATTTTGAAGTAGTCTATTTTGAAATTAACATAATAATTTTAACAGGGTTCATAGCCACATTTTAGTTAAAAAAATAAGCACCTATAAGCACTTTTCAAGAACATTTTAAGAAAAAAATAAGCACCTGTCTAATTACATTATACACAACTGCATAACCTTAAAAATTAGACTTGTAATTTAAAATATGAGAAATGCAGTATTTATTAAGAGAGAATAAGCATTACCTCAACCATGGAAAATAATTACTTTTTTTTTTTTTAATTTTAAATAATAATTCAATTTACAGAACTAGTTTACAATGAGAGGAAAAAAAAAACTATGCAGAACTAAACTATAGTGCAGGATTTAATGATGAAATTTCAGTTCAAAATAGAGAAAATAAATAATAATAAGGCATATTTATTGTATTCACTAGGAACCTAATAATAAATACAACTTTATTTTTCCACTCATATTGATATTTAAATAATTTTAATCTAAATTCTGAACATTTTCTAAATTTTTATTGTATATCAGTTTTCTCTTAACAGATATTGCAAGCAAAGTAATTTAAGTAAAAAAGAGGAACATTTCTGAAATCAAAAGACAGAAATTTGCTTCATGCAGCCATCCTTTAACAGTAAAATCTTAACTAACCCGCATACTTGGAAATTGGTGAATATTCGGACAGTCGAGCGTAACTTGAAAAAGAGGAGCGGAGGGGGGGGGTAGACTGTAGCCGCTCTTTAAATTTTTCCGCTAAATAAATGCTTTTGACATTTCGATATGCGCATCATATAAAAATAAACCAATGGAACTGAAAAATATTTTGCTTAGCAAGCACAGTAAAACTCTTTTAAGTGTTCATAAACAAATCTCGGACAGAACATCAAAATTAATTATCTCTGCAAAATATTGCAAGCGTTATTGCGCAATACGTGCGCCGTAATTCTTCCCTACGTGATATTACGCAATCGGAATCAACAGCTGCCGGTATTGGGAGAATAAAGAACTAAATAACTGGGGTGTTTTTCATTCTAATTTTCAACAGACGGCGTTAAATTTTCAGAATAGAATCATTCTTCACTTGGGTTGGTAGACCGCAGAACTTTTAGTCCTATTCAATCCAGATTGGAAAGTGACAAAAAAAAAAAAAAAGTCCGTTGCTTGTTTTGCAGCGAACTGTAACAGTTTCAATATTCGAGATTTTGCAGAGAAAGGGGAGAACCTCCCAATCTTCGTACTGTATAATGTATTGGCCAAAAAAACAAAATTATTTTGACTATTCGATTACTTTCCCTTTATTTATTACTTTCGCATTTCTTTGACCAATAGAATGACGGGCACCTGTCTGTACTCTTCGTGCACACCAAAGGTTATGTTAATGCAGAGAAAGGGGAAATGCTATTTCCGGGAGTATGATTCACCATCTAACATTCCATATTAGGAAGAAAAGTTGTTTATTTAGTTTCGGCTTTGGTACCGGGAAAAATAGCGCGTTCATTAAAAAAAAAAAAAAGCACTAAAAGCAAAAAAACAAGCACTAAAAACAAAAAAATAAGGGCTTTAAAGAAAAAGTAAGCACCTATAAGGGCCTTTATATTTTATTTTCAAATATAAGGACTTATAAGCACTTATAAGGAGCGCTACGAACCCTGTTTAAATTTATTTACATATTTTCCAAAATTAATAATAAAATATACACTAAATATTACCAATCAAAAATTTCATTTTACTTCATATACTATATAATACTTCCATTACATCCAGCATTAAATGATACTACTGTTACAAATGTCAAATTTGTAATATGAAGTTGCCAGAAACTTAGCAGATAAATTTTTAAAAAATTGCCATGCCCTTTTTTAAAAAAAAATTAGCACAGTTCTATTCACTGAATTTTACTATAAGATAATTACTCTTATAAATTTTCTCACAGCTCCTCAGTTTCTCAGACAGAACCATACTGAAACTTAAGTTTAATTTCCTACATCTTACTGAGAGGTAACTAGTTGCTATGTTTAATGCTTTATATAATTTCAAAGCATGGTTTGAAAACTATTTATACACTGCAAAAAAAGTCCTGTACATTCAAGTACAAAAATACAGCAAGTAATAAGTTTCCTGAATATCAGCCCATAACATGTAAAAACTATTTTAAAATATAACTAATAATATATTGACAATAAGACAATGATGCAAGGAATTCCAAAAAATTTAAGCATATTTGAAAGTTAGTAATACTTAAAGTATGACAAGAAGCATGATTTCAGAATAAGCAATAATAACAAATGCACTCACATATTCTACAAGACTTTTCACAAAACTACACCAGAAAATTTACAATTCACATTTTTGACGACTGGAATCAGGGGCGTAGCTAGAGTTTCTAGTGCCCGGGGGCAACTGAAGAATTTGCGCCCCTTTCTGTGTGCCAGAAATGGAAAATATTTTATTAAAAAATTTCGTAGTATCAATTTGGCGCCCCTTGGATGCTGCGCCCGGAGACAGATGTCCCCCCTTGCCCCATCCCTAGCTACGCCACTGACTGGAATGAATTAGAGTTTTGCATAATCAAAAATAGCCAAATAACTGAAAAACAGTTATTAATATTTACTTAACTATTACAATAAAATAATAGGTTTTTTGAATCTATGCTTTATGTAATCATGATTACACTAAGGAACAATTTGTAACACAATTTCTGTTGATTTCGATTCTTCAGCTGTTTTAGATAGGCAAGCCGATTTAAAAAATGTAGCTAGTTGTCTTCTATTATGTCAAGTGTTCTCCCTACATCTTATCTGAAAGTGGCAACTCTTTGATACATTGAGTGTGAATCATAGGAAGCACTACGGCTCTCTGGCTGACATAAATCCTTTGACTGGTGCCGGGTGAATGATGCCACATGACACCAGCGACAAGTGCATACTTGTTAGAGTAGTTTAGTTACACCTGAGATCCTGTAGTAAGATGTTGTGTGTCACTCTGATATAGTGAAGTGCATTCCAACGTGGAAGTTGTTTTTCTGCAATACCTTCAAAGTGATGATGGATTTGTATACTGCCATAATTTACATGGTTTAATGGAAAAGTTGGGAATTTCACTCAATGGCAATTGTTCATTGTTAGCTCAAAGCAGAGCATGAAGTTTGTCCTCCACAATAGAAATTTATTTGGTGCAGCCCCAACAGGCCATTTAATTGTTTGTGTGAAGAATATAAAGACATGCAGAGCTTATGAAAAGCACTGAGTGCAGATAAATTGTCTTCTAAGATCTGACAGGAAATCCGGTGATCCAAACATTCTACATCAGCAACTTGTTAACAGAAAGAACATCAAACTTCTGCACATAAAAACTTAATCTCATGAAGCAATTTTTTAAAGCTTTGCCAGTTGAAGAAGACTACTACTTCAAGTAAACTCATCACTGCATTCCCTAGCCTGTCATTTAAAAAGATAAAGGCTGGTGTGTTTGATGGTCCACAGATTTGACAGCTCCTTAAAGATAAACATTTCATTGGGCCAATAATAGAACTTCTAAAGAATACTTGGTTCACATTCAAAAACATTGTCTAAGAATTTCTAGGAAACACACAAGCACAGAGTTATGGCGAAATTGTTCAAATGCTTGGCTGCAACATGAGCATCAAACGTATTTGTTTATGTAGCCATCTTGATAACTTTGCAAAAGCATCTTGGTGCATCTTGGTGATGAGCAAGGTGAGTGATTCCACCAAGATCTAAGGTAAAATTTTTATTATCAAAATTTAACATATCATACTATATAGCCCTCATGTGAATATATATACTATATAGCCCTTGTGTGATAAGTTTTCTCTTTCCTTTATACACATATTTTGTATGACTTTTGAGACAAAAAGACCGTATAGCTTAGAAAGTTGATATGACAAACAAAAACTGAGGTTATTTTGGGATTCAGAAGCCCAAAGTTAAGTGATAAACAAGCTACAGGTCCCAGACAACAAAACTGCTGTTCCCCAGTGTTACGTATTTTTAATCCTTAGCTTAATTAATAAAGAATTTTAAGATAGCTGTCTGTTATAGATTAAATTTTATTACCATGATCTTTTCATGCCTCAATTCCTCAAAACTCGAAGAAACTTCTCTCAAGCGCTTTTCATAATTAGATATTTGGGTTTCAGCATCATTAAGTTTCTGATTTTCAACTTCAAGTCGATGTTTATAGGAGTTCTCTAAAGAAGCAGTTTCAGCTTTAGCGGCCTTTACTGCTTCTTCCTACAAAAATGGGAAAATACTTTTTAACTAAAAGCTTACTAAATATTTATAGCAACAATACATAATTACCTTATATTATTAAGTATTATTTTGCAATTAGTTCTCTTTATCTTTCATCCATTAAATTTAATAACTAAAAGTTTTATTATTACTAAATTATTATTCTTTATTTTATCATCAGAGAAAGAAAAATAGTATTATGAGGGAGCAATTTCTATTTAATAATTTTAACACTTATAGCTGACTTACAAACATTTTTTCATTAATGAATTTCAATCTATACCATTTCTTTAAATCGTTAACTTGATTACTTATTATTTCTGCCATAAAAAAAATTTATAAGAAATCAGAAGTTCTCTGTAATAGCTGTGTACTGATATAACAAATTACTTTTTCATTCATAACTTAAATAAAGAAATTATTGCATCAAACTTTTAAAATAATTTAAATAATATTTTTCAAATAAGCAAATAATAATGTATTTTGAAGAATACAGAAAACAAATGCCTTATGAAGTTAAATAATTAAAATAACACAAAATCAAGTGTTCCTGATTTCTTTTATTTATATAGCATTAACATTTGTTTAGAATGCAAACACCACTTTAAATTACTGAACTTCATATTTTTAAAGTGTTAAACTATAACATATGGATCTAACTAATAACAGTACTGCGTTTTCTCCCTTTGCTAAGCTCTTAAAAATAGTCATGTAATAAAATTTTAGGTAAACACATATATAACTTTTTCTAAATGTACGAAATTTTTAACATACCTTTTCTAACAAAATCTGCTGTTGCAAATTTGCCATGCAGCTATTGATATTTTCCACAATTTGTGAGACTTCAGACATCCTTTCCCAAAACTCTTCTTTTACAAATGTTTTCAGGTTGGACAAATCACTCCGGAAACTACCTTGTAGCTCTTGAATGAATTTCTGTAATGCAGATATTTTGGCATGCAGCTTCAGTATAATGGAGCGGCTATTCTTCATTGAACTCTGAAAGCAGCAATGCCTTTCATTCACTACACTACAAACTAAGAACTACTGACTGGCAATCCTGGTGATCTTAAAAGCGTAACAACAAGAGGACAACATGCAATTTTTTTTTTTTTTTTTTTTTTTAGAAAGCATGTTTTTAAATGTTACTTATTTATTTAGTTTAATACTAATGTAAATTTTTTTGGTAGGTTAACTAATCACAGCACACTACATATTTATCTAAGCTAAAACTATAATTTGTAAAGCATTTTAATAAGTAAATAACAATGGTGTCATATAGTCATAAGAATAACACTTATGGGTTTTTTTTTTTTTTTTGGGGGGGGGGGGTAGGTTAACTAACTAATCAACATGTTTGTTAAAATTTTAGCTTGGATATATATTTATCCAAGCTAAAATTTTAACAAACATGTAAATAGTACAAAAGCAAATTTAAAGTTAAAATAATTAAAAAAATGTGCAAACATATAAAAGATTTAATTTTCGAACTAATCTATGAATTTAAATGATATTGAATTTAAATAATATTGTAGATTAGTTTGAAAATTAAATCTTTTATATGTTTGCACATTTTTTTAATTATTTTAACTTTAAATTTGCTTTTGTACTATTTACATGTTTGTTAACTTTTCGAACTAATCTATGAATTTAAATGATATTGAATTTAAATAATATTGTAGATTAGTTTGAAAATTAAATCTTTCATATGTTTGCACATTTTTTTAATTATTTTAACTTTAAATTTGCTTTTTTACATATTTACATCTTTGTTAAAATTTAAATTTCATTCCTTGCAGCAATGGCGCAAAGAATTAATTAAATTTGTATTTAAATTCAATTTATTCTTTTGAAACAATTAATCCAAGCTAAAACTTATAATTTGTAAAGCATTTTAATTATTAATTTAATTAGTTCCATAGGTGTCATATAAGAATAACAATTATGTTTAAGGCATGTTTCAAATGTTACTTATTTATTTAGTTTAATACAAATGCAATATATATACACACATATTTAATCGATAATAGAGCATACTACAAATTTATCTAAGCTAAAATTACAATTTGTAAAGCATTTTAATAAGTGCCTTCCATAGGTATCATAGATTCATAACACTTTTTTTCGGGGGGGGGTTACCTGTATTAGAAAGCATGTTTTAAATGTTACTCAGTTCCACTGGTGTCATACATTCATAAGAATAACAGCACAATTTAAATATCCTTACTAGGTGTAATTTCCCTGAATTAATAAATACCCAAATAAAGGAAATCTTACAGATCTTTATTGATAAAAATATTTCTTCAAATTAGTCCATAATGTACCAAAGTAGAATTTTTTAAAAACAAATATGTAGCTATGTTAGAATATTTTCATTTCATAAGCATTTTTTTGCCAAACAAAATGGCAATAAAGACCATATACGTCTACTCTGGTACTTCAAATGCATAATTATCTTACATCTACTAATGTATTACAGCTACATCATATCTGCCGAATGTATGAAATCCATGCAAAATTTTGTGATCAACTTATAATATACCTCCAAGAAGATTTTTACATAGTCAACTTTCAAAGTAATAATATTAAATCCTCTTGCATTTCTGACATCATAAAAGTACTTATTACTCACCATGATACTATTAATTTACTTAAAATGTGAAATTATGTGATCAAATTTACATACAAAAGTTACAATTATAAATACAAGTTTTGGTAAATTCAATTTTAAAACCCAATTTCTATCTACTGTAACATGTCACAATAAATATAAGCAATATATAAAAAAAAAAATCTCTTACAGATACTTTATAGTATTACACTAAATTGTTACACATGCAATTAATAATGAACGAGCTAATGTGCATTACTTTCAGTGTATATTTCACTCAAGCAATCACAAAAGAAAATTACTAGGAAAAGAAAGCATACTGCAAGATTTGTTAATGCATGTGAATACAGGTGTAAGAAAAAAATGCACATGAAATCACAATAAATTTGCAACATAAAAACATTAAAGAAACACGAATAATAAAAATCTTATACATAAAAACAGTATAACAGATATGAGTAATATATAATGAACACTGCTTAACAAGTGCTGAACTAAAAATAGTAAAAGCTTGATTATCCATATCAAACAAAGTGACATGGAAATCTTGTGAGATGCAGCTGAATTACTGTTTTGACACTTTGTCATGGCTGGTCTGGTTTGTCTTTCATCTACAAAAAAAATGCTTTCGTGCAATTTTTATTGCAAGAAATGATTTCCCCCCCACTACATGCATACATGTGTATATAATAAACATTTACATATGCATACAGGTACAAATGGATGGGATACCAGAATTTCCCGCTACGTTGTATAGTCCTATCATACTAACTCTACAACTCTCCCCAGAGAGGGAGGTCCTATTCCTCTTCCCTTACCATCAACCAACTTTCAGCTTACCATGTTATTTTGAGAGCCCCCTTGCCGCATAGACATTATACACACACAAGCAACCACACCATCTCTGGAATTCGAACCCGGGCCCAAGAGTATGGCAGTAGCATCACTAACCACTCTAAACTCAGAAGTCATGCTTTGTTCAACAGCAACATAAATAGCACAGGCAAAACTCAGGCAAGAATACCTACTGCTTGCAATTTATGTTTCTTAGGTAGATGTATAGTAAATAAAGGATGCATTCATAAGATGTTTTTAACAGCCTATTACATAATCAATGTTCTAACAGTAAAACTAGCTGCCATAAATGACTTCCAAAAGCTATAGATGCTGCAAAGCAAAACCCATAAAAATATTTTGAAACTTCTTCATTTGTCTAGAGCAATTCTATCCATAGGGATTTGAAAATATTGTACACTGAAGACAATTTTAATAAACTCAACACTAATTTTGACTATGGTGTTTCCATCAATGAGGTTTACTAATGTGAAAATTTTTAACTGTGAAATAAATATAGGTTCATTATAAATGATGTATCGAATTTCAGTATACCGTTTTATAAAACATTTGAAAAAATAAGCATTATTGATGACTCTTAAGTTCTTTTAATATTGCTAGCAGTGAAAGTATACAACCATTGTTTTTATAACACCCCTACATGGTCAGGCAAAAGGTCAGGAGATCTCAATAGCCATCTAAATTAAACTAGACTAGAAGAGAAACACGCTAATGTGACAATCAAAATCGTAAAAACAACCTTGTATTTAGCGTAAGTATAATGAAACACTCAATCGATTTCGAGGGCAGCTAAAGGTCCCTCCTCATCCATCCTCATTGTGCCCTTTTCACAAAATGTCCACTGACAGGAACCGATTTTGTAAGTTACGCCTTAAGCTTACGAAATTCTTGAATCATCTACAGTTTCTACTTAAATGCAAACATCAAAATATCATTCCCAAATTTATACATGTGAAATGTAGCCTTAAAGCTTCCGTTCACGATTCAAAAATTTTGCATAAATTCAAATTGGCACTTCTTTGTCACATTATAAGAGACGCAAACGTTTTATCTAAAATTGAATTTGAATTATATTACCTCCATTTAAAAATTGCTAATTCCACTGAAAATTTTTCCTCATTTGAACATACATCCTGGTCTAGAACCGATACCGTTTGTCAATGGCATAAAAATGTGCTTACTTCTAAATTCTTTAAACTCACACACCAGTCGGATAGTCCCAACTATCTAGCTGATCTTCCCACTGTCCACCTTCTTTCCACCTCCTCACGTTTGGTACTACCAGAGGGTATAAAAATCCGTTCAGTGGTTGCTTTCCATTATTTGAAGTTCAGATTTTGAGCGTGAAGGTGCATTTGCCCCTCGCTCCCTATTTTAACTTCGCTAATTTTCCTTGTCCTTTATGCTTGATCAGATAGCCTGGCTCAGTAAAAGTAGGCAGCCAGTGCAACTCTGATTAAAAATCCAGTTATAACCACGTGCTGTGCTGATAAGGACCACGTGTTTCTGAGACTCCTTCTCCTTTATTTTCTTCTTTCTAGGTATTTCTTTCTCTTGATGAGGAGGGACCTTTAGCTGCCCTCGAAATCGATTGAGTGTTTCATTATACTTACGCTAAATACAAGGTTGTTTTTACGATTTTGATAGCCATCTAAATAATGCTAAATCATCAATTACATCCAATAATGAGAGAGATTATTATTCTGGTAGTAACGTACTTCACTGTGCCAATGAGATGTGACCCCATCTTGGTTGAATTTAAAATTTTCTGGATTATCCTTCACTTAAGGAAATAACCACAATTGTAATGGTTCACTCATCACAGCATCTCTTTTACAATAACCACATATTTGATCAAAAGCAATTTGCAAGAAATAACTAAAATATGCATAATAAGATATAGACTGATATATATACCAGCAAAGAAGGATGGAAAGACACATGCATATAGCTAAGTCTTACAGAAGAGTCAACCCTGCAGGTTTGGCTTTAGACTAGCAGTTGGTGTCAACTAGCCACTAGATGATCCATGGCAACTTCATCACAGTATTTCTGAAGGAAAAAGGGATCATAAACCTGTGTCTGTGAAATGTAATAATGCTTATTTTGATGCCTATTTCTGTTTGATAACAGCATAAGAATTTTTCTATGTCTTATATGGATAATGACATAGTTTACCATTCTGTACAATGAAACATCATTTCATCATTGAATTTTAAATGGATGGCAAAATTCTCACACAACGGCTGTTACGCATGATTACCAAATTCATACTGTCAGATACAATCATCTGAAAAAGGTATGGTGTCAGGCGCAATTCCCACTGCATGATCTACCTAATGGTTGGCTGCAGGATACTAAGTTCATTGCCACAGCAATTCATTGATTTCTATCAGCTATGCACAAAATTCTTTCTATAATACAAATCTAGGACTTTTTCTAGAACAATATCCTTTATTTTACACATGTGATCACTGATCTTGAACTATCAGGACCTTCACATAATGTTTGGATGGTCAGATGCATCTATATCATACTGTCTTCAAAATATGCACAACACAAACACAATATATTATATTCTAATGCATTAACCTTTTTCTGCTGTAAACCTGCCACTTAAAAAATGGAGCTTACACTTGCTTAAATATGGAATTCATATGTTAAAATATAATAATAATCCCACACCATAAGCTAACACACAGAAATTTTTAAAATTAAGGTATCTTCTTTCATTAACTAAATTGAAGAAAAATGTTATCTTCCATTACATTTGCCACTTTAACTTTTGATTACCTATGTTCTGATTTTCTCTCAACTCCTGAACACTCAGTCGTCATAAACCACTGAATCTCTGCATTCCTATTGCTATTTTCCGACATCAGGCATATGAAGATAATATGAAAATGTCATTTTAGTCTTAATACAAAAATATGTATGTAGTACTGCAACATAACCATGAACCAGACATTTAGACACTTATTCGTCATTACTCACATTAATAAAAACTACATAAATTAGACCTGAAGGTTTTACTAATTCTAATTACTAGGTAAGGCAATTCAACAGCTTCCAAACATCAAAACAAATCTGCAGGAGGTTATGCCTTTTATAACAGAACTTAAAGCACTGATTTAAGTAAGACTAAAAGTGCAATTAATGATAATTCAGCACATAATGTCTTTTATTACAAAACTTAAGACATTGATTTACAATATTTTAAATGAAAAAGGTTAAAAATGTGATTAAATGCTAATTCAGCACATCATAATTGTGTGATCCTCTTTAGCAGATTAATTAGAAAAGAAAACTAAAATTCCACTCGTAGAAAAATAATCGCCTGGCTTAAAGATGCTACAGCAATTTCCCAAAAGATCAAATTGTAACTTTCATACATGTGCTGTTACTTCCCATAGTTCAAAACATTACTGCCTTAATATGCACAAGGGAACTACCCCAAAAGTGACTGCATTATGACGCCAGAGTGCAATTATGCAGTGATCTCTTCGGCAAAAAGATAAAAAACTGCCCAGATAATATTTACTGGGGTTGATAAAACTTGATTTATGTATACTCCCTTAAAACATAACAGCAGCGACTACAAAGAAAATCTACCTGTTTGTCACAATCAAAGAAAATTCATCAAATGAAAAACAATACCAATTTGATATCATCAATAAATTGTCTTCTTTGGGATATCAATCTTGGGAATTTTTTCTTGCTAATTACAGTATGACTGCTGAAACCTACTGTAGTACCTTGTGACCCCCCCCCAAAAAGCAGGCATCAGACAAAGAAGATGAATACAGTAGAATCTCTTTTAAGCGGCAGCAATGAGACCTCACCGATTTCAAACACAAGATTTTTTTCAGATAATTGAATATATATTTCCAGAATTCACTTGTTCATATTTTGTGATGTCACACAAAGAAAATAGCATAAATAGAAATTGCAGCATGCGAAGTCCATTGGTCATGTTTTTTAATCTATTGCCCACAAATAAATAAATAAATACTATCAAAAATTGGTACATTTCCATATGCACCTGTCACATATTTTGGCAAGTTTTTTTTTTTTTTTTTTTTTTTTTTTTTGTAAATAATTTTTACTTATAAGAATAGTTTACAGATGGCACACACACGCACATAGTAAATTTCCATGCTGTTATTTGAAATTTAAACACATACACAAAGTTCTATATTTTATAAAAATAAAGTTAACATTTAAAAATTGCTTTATTTATGATCATATGACAGCTACAAATTTCTCCATGTGATGGCATATAATTTTGAATGTCTACCTGCTTACATGATTTTTCACCATAGCTTTAAAAATTCACTATGTGTTTGAAGAACCCATCTACTAACATAGATGATAATTAACTAACTGATAACATCTACTGGCATAATAGATATAACATCATCTACTAACATAAATGAACATTTATCAGCAAATCTCGTGAAAGGTCTGCAAATCCTTTATCCGCTTCCTTCCATCTAACTTTTTTGCCCTGATGCTATCTTTATCTTCATCTACACCCTCATCTCTTTCTTTTTTCAGCACATTTCTGATCATAATCATAATCTTGAGAAAATGTGAGGAAACAGAATGATCCAAATTCACTTAAACATGCATCTCCAATTTAATAATACTAACCTTCTGAAAAAGAAGATTTATTAATTTATTAACTTAATCCAAGATATCAACCATGAGCGGCAAACCAATTTAAAATCCAACAGAATTTTCATCACTCAACTAGTCATTTACACCAATAGTAATATAAAGTTCTTCGCATTATTCTAAGCAACAAAATCAATCTGGCATTTTTCAATGTCAATTGTTTTTAAACATCATGGACACTACTTTCAAAGAGTGCAAGTTTGTCTTTATATTCTAGATTAGTGGTCTTAACCCTTTGTTGCATCTTTGTCCACTCTAGTAGACAAAAGTTTAAATTTGTTTATTCTTCTGTAAATGCCTTAACAGATTCCATTCCTGTGTTTATTCATTCTATATTATTAGAACTTTCAACTGTCGATCATAGATGGCTGTATAGCATCACTAAGTAAAGCATTGCTATTTGGAAAATGGCTGCTACTGTTTCCAAGTTAGTAAAATTTCTCATAGTACACATTATATAATATTGCTTACATTTTCTTATACTGCCATTTTTTATTCATACTTAGTAATTTAGGCATTTTATTTTAAATGTCAGTTTGAGAAAATTGTGGAGTGGGTAGATAAAGATCTACCGAAAAGAGTGAATTGAAACCCAAATGCATTGCTTATCAAGCCAAAAAACCACTGGAAATGTTTACGCTTGGCAAGGAATTTCTAGAACATTTGAATCCAATAGGTACAGGTTACAAAATCGTAGCAAAATGAATTCAATCACAATTGACAAAATGAAGGTATTTTGGAGGATCTATGTAGATGTCAGTTGTAGACTTACCATTTAGAAGATGGTAATGATCACTGCAAAAGAGGCAGGAAATTATTTCAAATGCAATGACCGTAAATCTTTGGAAACAGATTTGTATGCATATGCATGCTGTCCACTGTAGTGAACAAACTGTAGCAATTATTTAAAACGAAATTTGAATAAAATTATTTTTTTTATTATTACTATGCTTATTTTAAGTAGAAAAAATACAAACATTTTCGTTTAACTTCTCTCTAGATTATTTGTATGCAACAAAGGGTTAACCTTTTTCACTCCACATACCCTTTCCCCACTTCTACCTGATCAACACATCTACTGGCATAGATATAATTTCTTTAAAACTATTAAAAAATATTTATTTATTTAAATTTAGATTATTTTTAATGTATTTTATAAATTAAACAAGTAAACAATAAAAATGAAAAATAAACAACAGCATGTTGATATATATGCCAAAACTTGAATTAATTTTTTATATTCATAAACTAAATACTTAACAGATTAATAAAAAGCTGACAACATTCCCCTTTGAAACTATAAAATTCTACCAGAGGAGATTTCTCCCTGCTTGAGATCCCCTATTCTAGATAATTCCGACCTACTGCTTGAATAAGGCATGTTAGGCTGGGCACAAAAAAACATACCATAAAAATAATTCGACATTTAAATCCTCAGATCGTTAGCTCATGACATTTTTTTACCTCTTAAGCCTAAATTTCAGATTTTAATTTAGATCTTCAAAAGTGCTGTTATTTTGATATTACCGGTTAAGAGAGATTTACAGTAAATGGATCCTCTATTGAAACAGTGCACTTGCTGCTTGGACCATGCAGCAGTTACCAACATTCAATGCAGTTTATTTTCTTCTGCCATTTTTATTTGCTAGGTTTAGAAACAACAAACTTTCTCTTGAAAAGGGCTAATACTCTGGACAAGATCCAGAAAGAATCATGGATGATTCTGACAATGACAAAATTAATATATGTGTGTAAATGCAGAATATCTGAAGGTTTAATGCATGGTGTCACATTCATTTATGTGTCGAATTGAGTTAAGACTGCTTCTAGCACCTCAGTTTAAAGGAGATGAAGGAAAAAAGAAGTAAAGATAATCTAATAAACACATTTTGAAACATTCTGAATATCTATGATAATCACAGCTACATATTTACTTTCATCCAAATTAAAAATTAAATCATTTATAATAATCTTGAGGTAAAAAATTATCAAATACTGCCAAACAATCAGTTCAATTAGAGATTTTTCCGTTTGTAAACTACATAGCATACGGAAACCTATATCCCAAAAAGCTATTAAACACTAATCAGAGAATTTACATATCATGATTAAAAAAAAAATATTAATGTTAAACTTTGGTAAATTAAAGTGTATAAAAACGTTGCTGTAAAAAAACATACCGTAGCTCCAATCAAGGCACCAGTTTTTTCTTCCACTTGCTTTTGCAATTCAGCTAACACAACATGATGTGATTTCACCATTCGATTGCCCCTCAGAAGAGGGGATGTAGCATTGCTCTCTGTGTAAGAGGACGGCATTGAATCATCTATATAATATTCTGTTGACTGAAAATCTCCAGATACTAACAAAGATTCTGAAGATTTTAAACGTTCTTGAATAGGAGATATTGCATCACCATCACTGCGGGCCTTGGAAATTTTAGGCTGATGCTTATCACGACTTTTATTTACAGCTATCACATCTGAAGAACTAGTAGGACGGGGACCAGATACACTTCTTTTACTATCAATTAACTGAGTACAAATATCAACTGGAGAAGTTCCATAGCGTTCAACAGTTTCAAACTCTTCACCATCAGATTCACCAGCCACTGTGCCATCTTCTGGAAATTCACTCTTACCAAAAGTACCACTTAATAGTCCTGAGTGTTGAGAGGATGTTTTTGTGCGCTTTAAATTCACTTCCATTTCAGAGCTAGGTAAGAGAGGGTCTTCAAAAGGACTTGAAGTAAGGCTAAAAACTTCGTTGGGTAAGCTGGCATATTCACTTGGAAGGCTACTATAATCACCGGCAGGTGCTGCCAATTTATGAGGATATATTTCATCTTTCTTTTGATGAGATTTGTCCCCTAAACTGGAAGAATCACCTACAACTCGTGATAAAGGAATGTTACTGCTGAATGCAGAGTCCGTCTCAGCTTGTGAGATGCATGGCATAGGTTCTGGAGGCGACACTTCACAGAAGTGAGAGAGCTCTGGAAACTGCAAAGTTAACCATTCTAAATCCTCCTTGACAATATTTGGCAAATTTTGGTCAAAAGGTTGAGGACATTCAATCTGGAAAAAATACTTAAAATAACTACTCTATATGGTAATTTTTTTTTTTTTTAAAGAAAAAGAAGAAGAATGTAAGAATTTTAGTTATTTCCTAAAGCTTTTTAGTAGTTTCAAAACCAAATATTACTTTTAAATAACAATTTTAAATATGGCAGAGGGAAAAAAATCTTTTCATGGCTATCAACTAATGAAATGAATATATATTTAATAAAAAAAAAGAAGCTAATGTTTGCAGATCATTTTACAAGCATTTATTTTACAATACTTATAAATTCACACACTGAAATGCAAGCATATGTTTAAACATTTCAATAACACCTTCACTGAAATACAAGGCAAATGCAAAATGATTTACTTAAAACACCCTGAATGAGTTTTGCATTGGGAATGCACTCTTTTGGTATATCTAATACAATGATCAAGTATCACCTGTTATCAATAATATTTGAGCTGCCATACCATTTGTATCCTTGATATGTAATAAGGAAATGTTTGCCAGTAATAGAATGTACATTAACTAAAACCTATTTGACTATCAGTAGATAGATAGATAGATAAGATCTAGAACAGATATCAGTATTTTAAAACAATATATATGTTAACTACAACTATCCTAAGACACTACGAGTGGATTAACAATAAGCAGCCATTTGACAGAAGGCTCACATTACGCAACCATGTGTAGCTGGTCCTAGAAATGCTTGTATTACCAGGAGCAATACAACCACAAAACCTATGATGATAATCAGGCATCTCAGATTTTCTTGATACTGAACAGCATCAACAACAGACCCCTTGAAGGATTTACAAAAATTAGCTACTGTGTTGACTGCTACTTCCACCAGAACCTCAATGATAGCAGGATTCATGTATAGTGTAAACAAAATCTAAATGTGTACCCCGGTTATGCAGCTGAAGTTCAAAAGGTGGCTGGAGATAATGTTCTGGTAATAGAAGCCTTATCCTGGTAACCTGGGTCTCTTGATTACCATTCTATAAATACTGCAATTATTGAATGTCAAAAGCTGAGGACCTAACAGTTAGCCACTTTCCTTTGTATATGTATGAAGTTTAACCAGACTAGGGCATCCTATTTCAAAAGCAGAATTCAAATAATCATTGAGTTTCCTACAGTCATTGAGTGTCCTGATTTAATACAAATAAAATATCAAAGCAACCCAAGAAGCGAGTGTAAAGCTTAAAAGAAATATCAAGACCCCACCCTGATAATATATTTTACTGTTGCAATCAAGGTTCAAGACTGGCTTTTAACATGGACCGACAGATTATTCCCCGCTCCAAGTTGAAGCAAAAAAAAAAATGCATTTTGAGTGGAAAGGTGGTTTTAAATCTTCTTTAAAAGTGTGCGATGTAATTATCTTCATTTTGATATATTTCTTCTGTTTATACATATCTATGTTCCTGTTATAAAACAGAAAAACTTTTATGCTGTTATCATTATATTAAAAAACACAAATTAATAAAGTTTAATTTATTTAAATATGTTTTTATACATTTTTTGTTCATCAGTCTTAGGCAGTGGCAGCTGGTCATCTGAATCAAGTGAATCACTGATTCATTTAGAGTTTTTTTTATATATGCATTTTCTTATATATAGTAAACACTCAGCAAATTTGAACTAATGTGGTCACTACTGCATATTTCTCTCCTAAATGAGAAATTCAAAAATTTCTTTCAATGGTCAAATCTCAGCAAATCTAAAAGTTTTCAATAAAACTAATGCAATTGAGTAATTTAATTATTTTGGAGATCATGAGTTGTCACTGATTTGTATGGTCCAGAATATCTCGTCTTCTTCCAGTGTAGCTCATGGAAGCCAAAAGGTTGGACACTTCTGGTTTAGAGAAAAATAACAATGAATTTCCCATATTACCACAGCTTCCAATCTCCAGACTGTAGAGTAATTAAATATTTATGAAATAATTTAGAATGAATTCTGACAGTAGCTGATCAGCCTTCATGAAATAAACATGAATTTACAGTACAGCGGAAGACAAAAATAAGAGAATCTTAGTTTCCCAACATTACAAACTGTTTTTCATAAGTTGTTACAATCAACTAACTTTCATAATCTGTTCCTAGGCATATGTGATTCATGACTGCATGCAAAGATTGACCAATGAAACTGTCATTAAAATTCTTAATAACAATATGCTTGGAAGACTTGAGGCAGGACAACCTGTTAAAAAAGTCATTACTTTCTTTTCTATGGACCATTCTGTCATATTTTGATGAAACAATTTCAAATGCATGAGATAATTATAACGAAATCCATCCAAGGATATAGCTCTAAGGTGGCAATAGGCCTCACATCACTAGCTATTTAAAATGTTGAGCATTACACAGAAATTTGAAATTTCTGACACATAAATCCATTGTGTTTCATTATTTGGTTAAAAATTCTAATGCAATTATCAGTAACACTTTTTTTTTTTACCTCGAAAGCTAGTGTCTGGGACATTTCCACTTATTAATGGGACATGAAAGACAAAATGTGTAAAATTTACATTTTTTTAGTAATCCTATCTAAGAAAACATATCTGAGCTTGAAACAGGAAAATTATTCACCAACTGCAAGTCCCCCATCCTATACACCATGTTTAAAATATTTTTAAGGAGCTATGTTAGGTTGTACAAAATATAGAAGAGTTCTACAACCAAATTTAATAAGAGAAACTAATGGAAAATTCAGAATACCATTTCCTGCTGATTCATACCTGTTTCTAGTTTTTCAAGCATATTTCACATAATGTTGAACTCTATAGTACTACAAGCATGATAAAGTAATGCCTTGCAAAACTTCTTTGCATGCTCATAAATCATTTCTTCAAAGCTTTCCCCAGAGCGACTCTTTTTTGGGGGAAAGGGGGTTTATGGGGGGGAAACAGGATTATGAGAGCTAATAGGATGATTAGAAAGGTTCCTAAAATCATAGATAAAATGTGTATCTAAAGCTACCATTTCTTTAGATTATGAACAATAAACAGCTCCTGGGAAGCTCAGTGATAATAGTAATAATAATAATAATAAATCATACTACATGCAACAAACAAAATATGCTGAATAAGCATTGCATAATTATAATTAAGTACTAATAAATATACTCAATTCAATAAAAATATTAACAGTAAAATTTGCAGTTTAAGCAAAATGCTTATGAAGAATAATAAAAATAGCAAGTGCCTGTTCAGAAACATATTTGAACTTAAAATATCAAATGACAAGGAAAAAATAATTAAATTTGAGAAAAAATAAATTGTTTAAAATTAGCAAGCAAGAGTCTACAAAAATCACTTATTAATTTTTTCTCCTCTGATGTTTTCTGGCTGCTGATCCACATTATCAGAATGAAGTACAGGCTTTTATTAAAAAATAACTGAAACAATTCAGAAATAATTCTTAATGGCAAATAAGGGGAAAAAGTAATCAAGTGACATACAGCAAATGGTGGAGGCAGATCATCCATTCCAGGAAACAAATTGTCTACCATGTTTTTTGACTCTTCACTGTTAAAGCTCTTTCGCAAGGAAACTTCTTTATCATAGGTTTTGAAAGCTTCAGCTGATAGCTCAGTTGCCCACTAATGAAATCAAAATAAACATAAGATCATAGATAAAGTTGAATAAACTACTGGTACTATATAAAACTGACATTTAAATACATAAAATATTACATTAATTTATAACATGAACAAATGTTTAGTAATAAACATGTACAATTATTTATTGTCTTTTATGAGAAATGAAATGAAAAATCCAATAAATAGATGTTGAACATTTAAAAATACTGTAGTACCTAAATACATCTCACGCCTCCCCCAACACACAAAGAAATGGAAAATGTAGATAAGATACATTTCAGGCAAAGGTTATTATTGTCCCCATTCTGATCATAATAACTTCAAGGATACATTATATTCATTGGTTATTCTTTAGATAAATTTAAAATAATTTGAGGTACTGATATTCTGAACTAAATAAATAATTATTGGAGATAATAAGGCAACAAGAATCAGCGTAATATTCATACATCTGCATTTCCAATAATCATTATATGGTGTGTTAACTCAAATTTAAATAATTATTTTAAATAATAATAATTTTAAATCAATAATATAAATAAATAATACATAAAATAAATAAATATAATTTAAATAAATAAATAATAATAATAATGCATAACTACAACATATGTGCACACTTTTTTATAATCTAGTTTCTAAATATCATTTTATTGGCCTTTCCAGAATAAAAGAAATGTTGATCCAGCCTAAATCTAATTCTGTAAAATACAAATCAGTCAAAAAAAATTATTTTACTTGGAATTGACATCACTTTTAATGAGTTTACCTCCTCAAATTAAGCACATTTTCACCAAGCTGGTCTTAAAACACGTTAGACTAATCAGTATTAATGGCTACTCAGATTTGTTGATGGTCATTCATTCAAAAGGCACTTGATAATATTCCTTTATGAAAAAACATATATCTAACCATAGCATTATAAGTAATTCCCTTTGCAAAAATTACTTTTGCACCTGATTTATCAAAAGATTAAAAGATACAATTGTCTATAAAAAACCAAATTCCGCAAATGAATAATAACAATATATAAATTTAATTCTTGTTAACTTAAGTTATTAATTCCTGAAAGCTAAATGAAATTTCTCAGTAACAAAACTTGAAAACATGCTACATACAATTTGGTACAAAAATCGTATAACACATGCCTATTTTGTAATTTGAATCCATTAAAAAGAATGGGAAAAATCATTCTACACAATACATAGCACATCATTAAAGGAAAATTTTGCAAAATACTTAGTACACATTTTAAAAATCAAAACCTCATGATTTTTTTAAAAGTTATACTCAAGGGAAATATGCAGAAATGCAAGTACCCATAAGTTTTTTGCATTGTGCTGCATACCAGCACAAATATTTTACACAAAAAGTACTGTAGCAAAAATTGAGACTAAGCAGATCAACACCTCCTAACATCATAAAAAGTGCACACACTGAAGCATATCAGCACTGCTTATTATATGAACTGTTCTTTCAGCAATAATATACTACAAATCAAATAGCTAACTACATGTTAATACACATTTTATATTTGCAATAAGATCAAAAAACTATACACATTCTGCATTGGAGTAATTAACCATTCTTACTAAGCATATGCACATGAAACATTCAAAAGTAATGAAATATAAAGAAACATTTTAGATAATAAATTTTAAACTTAATACCTAGAAATACAAATTAAAAATAACATATGTCTACAACTTAATGGTTTGGTCTTAAAAATATTGTACTTGTATATTAACCAGATATGCAATACTTACAACAAACTAAATAGCCACCAACCCAATGAAAAATGACTTTCATACTCAGTGGCGCTCATCTGCTCGCAGTAATTATGCGTCTCAGATTGATCCTCCTTTTTTGCTGGCCAAGGTTGATGATGTAATTCGTAATTTAAGGCTTGGCAGGGCTCCTTGCAGGGATTTCTATTCCCAATGAAACTATAAGATACTTCGATGCACTTCTGCGTCTTAGCAACATTGTACAGAGGGGCAAGACGAGAGGTTTGTACACTATTTTAATTTTTCTTGATATTGAAGGAGCTTTCGATAATGCATGGTGGCCTGCTATTCTTAATTTACTAAAAGAAATGAAAATACCTCATAATGTGTTTAATGTTGTTTCTGATTTGCTGAAAGACAGGACGGTCGAACTTTTTTGGGTGGCACCTCAAGTGTTCATCGACCTCAGAGAGGATGTCCACAAGGCTCTGTTTCTGGTCCCAAGCTTTGGAATATTATTATGAATGATCTCTTCAGTTGTGAAGTCATTGCCTTTACAGATGATTTGTTGATTTGTATTCAAGGAAAAGAAATGCAAAAAGCTTTTCATCTTGCCCAAGATGTTTTAGATTTCATTTATCATTGGTCAATAAATTTTAAGTTAAACTTTAACCATGCAAAATACAAGACCACGTTTATTGATAGAAAAAATACTACTTATGAAGGATATCAATTAATTTTGAATGACAATCCCCTTGAGAGGGTGAATGAAACTAAATATTTAGGTGTTTTGTTGGACAGCAAATTAAACTGGAAAAAGCACATTTCCTAATAAATGTGAGAGACTTCAGCGTGGGCTGAATCGCATTGCATGTTATAGTTTTGGTGTTAAATCGAATGTTAGCGCAATTATTTATAAACAAGGCATTGTACCCTTTATTTCATATGGATGTAGAGCTTGGAGATTGTCTCTAAAAAAGAAAATGAACTCTAAACGTCTGCTTCGAGTTCAAAGATGAATTTTGCTGCGAGTTATAAGGGGTTACCAAACTATTAGTTACAATGCTGTTTTCTCTCTTGCCGGATTTCTACACCTGGATTTGTTTATTTTGACCTTTATAGATTACAAGAATAGTCTTGAAAACTACTCCAATTCTCATTTTGATCGTTTTTTGCCCCTATCTGTTCTTCCACATCCTTCTGTAAGACAACCAGTACAGATTCAGGATAGTATGGACACTGATGTAAATTCATTCTCATTTGTGTTGTATACAGATGGTAGTAGGATTGATGATAAAGTTGGTTTTGCTTATGTTATTTTTGAAGATGATATTGAAATTGAGTGTCACCAATTTCGCATTAGAAATGAATGTACTGTATATATTTCTGAGCTTCTGTGTATTAATTTTGCAATTAGTGGATAATTAGCCATAATGGACGTGGTTCCAGCTACTAATCTGTACAGATTCACTCTCTTCCCTGGAATCCCTTAAAAATACCTCTTTATGTAATGATATTATTGTTAATAAATAGTAGTCTCTAAGAGATATCGAGAAGGGTATTTCAGTGTTTTTTACATTTGTCCGTGGTCGTTCGGGTAATTATGGAAACGAGAGAGCTGATTGGCTTGCTAAAAATGATATTAATGTTGATGTAAATATTCCAAAATCTTATTTTAAAAAAACATTCAAAGCTGAAATGATTGAACTGTGACTATATCTCTTCTGATGTGGGATCTGTTACAAAAACATTCTTCCCAACTATTTTTGAAAGACTGAAAAGTAAGGACTTGTTGCTCAATTTTAAAGTTACGCAATTTTTGTCTGGACATGGTAAGTTTAATGTTTATCTTGAACGATTTAAGCTGACATCTTCCAATTTGTGTTATTGCAATCTTAGCGTTCAGCAAAGTGTTTTCCACCTACTTTTTGACTGCCCATTGCTTGATAAAGCAAGAAATCTATTGAAATGTAGATTAAAATTAGTTGGAATTCATTGGCCGCCGAAATGTTATGATTTTGTATCTTCAGCTTCGTCCTACCGAGCTTTCAACGATTTTGTTGACTTTTATTTTAAACATTGTAAATTATTTCTTTATACATTTTTATACTTTTGTATTTACTTGTCTTTTTTTATCTTTGTGTATGATTTCACTGTATTGTTGAAAGCTGATGATATTACTTACAATTTTGCCTTTCTTACTTATGATTTGTGTGTGATACTTCGTGGTGCACGAGGATCTCTTTTTCTTTAAATATATATAATTTTTTTTTTTTTTAAATGAAATAAATTTTTTTAAAAAGATCAAGTTTATTATGAATTGGAAACAAGAAATAGTTTTATATTACCTTATTTGATACAAAGGCAGAAATAAAACTATTTAAGGTACTTAATTTATAAAATAAAGGAGCATTACGAAATAATTTTGCACCTGGCTAATATGTATATGTCAAAAATATATATATTTCAATTACTTCGCAGGTAATGGAATTATAATTTTTACACTGATCTCAGCAACACTTATCAATAGAATTGTTCTTAAAAACAACTTTATCATTTAAAATTACTTAACTGATACAATGGTTTATAAAATTGAATAACAGACACAAATAGCATATCTAACAAATGCTTAGATCCAGCTAACTCTATTATGTCACAGGTGAGGTCAGTGAGACGTATTTGTAGTAATAAATATCACTTTTTCACAATACTAAATTTTAACTTATGATCAGCATACTGCCAATTGAAGAGCAATTCTCATGCTCATTAGGGTTAAAGCCTGGACACATAGCATCATTTTCAAAGCAATCCTGGACCAGATAAACTCAGACTGCTTAGCATTAACATCTACAAAAATTCAGAATTTGAAGAATTTCAGCAGAAGCCCAACAAGAGTATATCCCTAGAATGATGTAGTAATTAATCCGTCATAGATAACAGAACAAAGAGCAAAGCTATCTCATATTAAATTGACGACTTCACTAACTTTGATTCCTTTACAATGGTGGTGACTGACTACTTCTGTTAAGATAAAGCCCATCAAATATAAACGTGCACAGATTATCTGAATTTGTTTAGAAAATGATCACGGCTCTTTCCAAATGCGCAGGATAAAAAAAGGGGGGGAATGCCGCGGCGCGCAATGAATTGGAAGTTGATCTGTCAGCACTATCCTTATCTTCAGGGCAGATGTTTTTATTTTATTTGGTTTATAATTCTTTACTAAATGTAGTATTTCATCTCGATGTACTCTGTTTTTGATATGATTTAAATTAAATTCCTCGTCATTATAATTCGCTTCCGATAGTGAAGAAAGTGACACAGAGGTTATTGAAAATGAAAATATTTCGACTGACAAATTAGTCGGTATTCTCAACACAACAATTATAGGACTTGAACAGCGGAACTTTGTAACTGAACAAGAAATTATGTCTGTTTATAGAATTAAAGAGAAAGTATTATCATATAAAATGAAGCAACTTAAACAACTTACATTGAAAGAAATGTTTAATAAAGTAAACAAATAAATATTAAGCTTTTTTTTTTTTTTTTTTTTTTTTTTTTGTAAATTTTGTAAATACGATTTTTGAAATTTGATCATAATTGTTCTTTATTTCATAAATTACGGTTTCATATTTTTAATTTTATAATTTCTGCATGCCATCTTACTAGATTTAAATTGATGATTTATAATCCGGAAAAATCGATAATCCGGAATCGCCGAAGTCCTGACGAGTCCGGATTAACAACTTTTGACTGTATAGCACAAAATCTGAGATCCAGAATCACTGGGACTTTACTGATTCTGGATTTTGGAAATTTCTCCATTTTAGATCAGGAAGATGACATGAAGACATGGCAACATTGGGGCTTTATTTATCATTTAAGTCAGATAGAAGAATCTAGCCCCACCCAACAAGGCCAGCACCAGAGCTGATCCAGCCATACTATGAGGCAAATGTTTTAAAATTTAGAAGAGCACCAAACAGCAAAAATTAGGAAAGACAAATTTTTTAGAATTTAGGAGCAGCAAAATTTTTAGAATTTGGTAGATGATGGGTAGCACAATTTAAGACCCACAAAGACTGCAGTGGGTGAGGAAAATGCAATGAATGCCCCAGCCCTATTCCCCTTCTAACCACTCAATCCCCCAAAAGTGTAATCTCACCAACATCAACACAATATTAATCAATATACTACTAGAGTGCAACTATAACAGTGTTTGAAAGTGACATGCACAAATCTTAGTCAGAATCACAGAAAAAATGCATTTGGGGTACATCTGCTTCCTTCAGCTGAGTTTTACATTCTGCAATACTAGATTTTCTGAGGGATTTCTTCTTATTATTTTAATTATTTATTTATTTTCGGCTAGCAATCTGAAGGTATGGATATTAAATCATTCCAGATCTTAAACTTTGTACTTAGTTAAACTAACTCCATTGTAAATACATATGCAAAATTTTTGGTTCATTCTGGATATTAGACCGATAGTCTAGCATCATACATACTGTTTGATTAAGTAAAACATAAATACATTTCTCTGTTTATCCTTCATATATACCATTTAATAATTTACCATTTAAATCACTTTAGATAGAGAGAGTATCTTTTATGAAATTGGTGTTTTCTACACTACAAAATGATATATTTGTAGCATATAAAAATTTAACTAATTAATGACCTATTTTAGATTTTTGAGAAGATAGCTTTAGAAAATATTTCTTGGACCATGCATTATGCGTTTTGACTTAGAACACTTATCACACTTGCTAATCGACACTGAAAAACCAGATTTTCTTTTTAAGAAATAATAAATATACACAGAAAGAAAATATATTTCTTAATAACCAATTAACTTTAAATAATAAAAAATTAATACCTGAAAGTTCAGTTACTAATAATAGACTAATGCAAATAATAAAAAATACTTAAATGTTAATTTTTTATTAATATTATTTATACCTTTTAATAAAAAAATACTTTAATCAGCTTCATTAATCATTAAATAACTTTCACCAGATCAATAATAATTGATAGCAAAACACGAATTAATGGAATTCTGCATGTAGAATTGTGTTAAGAACATCGAATGATAGCAAATTGGAGCGTATGAAAAAACAAAGAGCTTTGTTACAGTCTAAAGGCAAAAACACAAATATTTGTTCTTCACAAGATAAACTTAATAAAAAAAAGTGTCTCCTGTTGAGCAATCTTTTTATTTTGGGAAAGCTTTACACCTATATTTTGTAGCATTATTTTGAGAATTGCCAATTAAATTCCTCACAAGTGCTGAAATTACGATATTTTCCACACCTATTGTAAACAGTGGAAGTAGTAACTGAATCTTCACTTACTTTTTAAAGTACTTTATAACTTTCAAGAGAGCCTTTTATCTTGACTATAGAAACATTTACTCCTTTCTTAAAAAATGAAAGAAGTGGCTGGTCGAGGATTCTAGATCAACATTTCTCTAAACATAACCAGCATGTGCCCACGTTTCAAAATTTTATTATTTGAGCATTATACAGTCGTTGGATTTGTTTTAATTTTCCTTTTCATTTTGAATTAAGATAATAATAAATATCAACAATGTGTGCCACCACACTTATTAGTAAAGAAACTGCCTTTTTTTTTTTTTTTTTTTTTTTTTTTCATTTGCTAAATTTAAGAGGCAACAGTTGCACTTCATAATTTGCAAAATCTGAATTTTCTTTCTTTAAGCTGCCTGCAACATCAGTCTTCAAGCCTACCATTCCCGGCGCACTGTCGGCACTAAATAGTAAGCAATTATCCAAAAGAACTGGGTAAAGTAAACTACACTAAATTTCTGAAGACTAAAAAGAAACAACAATTGTACAGTTTTGCATCGGTATTATTGCTTCCATCCATTGAGAGGCAGAATGAAACTGTTTTAATGCTATCAGTAACTAAAGATTTATTTTTCATACACATTTCTTCAAAAATTGCAGCCCCTTTTTATCCTTGCACTTGAGTATTTCTTAGCGATTTCATGACCAAAAATTATTTTTCTAAATAAAGCTACAGTATGATCCAATACATTCAGTGGCAGGTTGTGCTCAGGTAAAAAGACAGAGAACAGGCATTCTACATTAATAACTTTTTGGTCCTTTGTTTCCACAGAAAAAAAAAAAAAAAAAAAATTCTTTCCAATACAACTCATTTTGTACTTCTGTACACACAACTTTAAAAATATCGGCCCTTTCACTGTGCAAAATTGAAAAATCGCAATAAGAAACAGTACACATCACAAATGTCTTACATTTTCTGTGCGAAATATAGAAGAAAAATCATGTGTGTAGAATTTTTGAGAAGTACATGACTATTTTACCTTTTTCACAGACATAACTAAGACAAAAATTGCAATTTCTTAAACTGCTTCTCTGAAAGCACATGAAAATCACAGCAGTCACTAGCGAGATGAACGAAATAACAACCTCAATCTTGCTTTGTGCTCATTGGCTAATATATGCCAGTTCACCTTCAGCAGAGCTTAATGCTCATTGGAAAACTTAAAGAGAATGTTTTTGGACTCTCACAAAGCAGAAGCATGCCATATCTCACTGATGAAATAACTTTGGTTTTCTTTCATACATAATCTAAAGAAAACCAAGTGCTTTCAGATGGCAAAAATCACTTTTTTTTATTTCGAATATTAAGTACATAAAAGCTCCAAAAAATTCATGAGAAATTTTAAGAATATGAGAAGGTCAGGTTGGAAGGAGTAAGGTAATAAATGAGAAGAGTTGGCAACTCTGACATATCATCAGATTTACATCTGATATTAGACAGGCACACAAGTAATGCATTTTCATTCCCCCCCAAAAAAAAGCTTCTATTTTGTTGTCAGTAACTAAAATCTCTTAAAAAATATTATCTTAACCTTTTATTTTAATATATCATTAAAAAATTGCTGATAAAAACACACATTGCTATTGCATCCAGGAATAATGTTCATGTTATCGTGAAAGATATCCTGTGAAATGAGGAGAACGGATACAAAGTATTTGCAGCCAAGCATATAGCTTTCTTTCTTTATTGAAAATTTGCAGTTTGTTTCTGATACCACCATTCCACCTACAGCTAAGCTCAAAGTAATGCTGACTGCCTGTCATCTGCTTACAGCAAGGTACACCTATGCCACTTTAATTTTGACAAGAAGCTATTACTCTTAGGCAACTTTGGCTTGCTTCTTTAGCAATATTACCAGCATTGGCTAATTGTTTTAGCAATGTTAACTAATTTGTTAGAGCTGTTTCCCTGATATGCATTTTACTTTTTATTAATATGCATGTTACAGCGACTTAAGTGCTGTTCAACAAACATATTACTTGACCTGTAGCTAATCCAAGATTGGTAATTTCAGCTACATTGCATGCGAAAAATAATCTTATCACACTCTCATTTCTCTGATGATAATCACCACTTGATATTAAAAATGTACTGGTAAAAAATATCATTTCTTTTTCTCCTTAACAAACTGCTAGCTTCCATCATTTTTATATCAAATGAATTTGAGTGTTTACAAATTGTCATTCAGAACTGCATGTACTTTTAAAATTTCTGCCCCCAACAGATATTTCAGCTTTTTATTTTAAAATGAATTGTTAGTTTTGAACATCAGTGTACTTAATGATTAATTATATTTATTTAAAAATAAAATTTATAGGCATAAATACATTATGTGTAGCTTTCTAAAGGCATATATCATTAACCAGTAATATAAAACATTAACAAATAATTCGTAAATCAAATTAAACATAAGCATAAGTAACTTAAATCCAGAAATGAGGAAACAATTCAGACCTTCATATAATTTGCAGAAAACGCTTTTCTTCGGCAGACTTCTGCCAGAGATTTGAGATACCTTTCTGGAGCTAGATGTACTTGACGGAAACTCTCTATTTGCTTGACAAAAGATTCAACATGTTTTTGGAGAAATATGTACTTTACTTGCAGGTCATACATTTCACTCTCGACTCGGCAAATGTAACTAAAAAAAAAAAAAATCCACAAATTGAGAAGATAATAGACATGTTTCACTTGGATAAGACAGAGGCTGTATAAATAATGCATACACCATATTGTTTTAGATTGTACAAATAATGGGTATACCACAGAAGGCTTTTGTGAAAGTTTGTAAAATCTGGTTCAAGCTGAAAGCAAAATGACCAATTTAAAATATTTTCAAAGAGAATAAATACTGGGTGCCTAGATAACTGATGCACCTGTAACAGCAGTCAAAGTTACAGGGAATACTATCAAGAGTGTTAGTTGGATAGCATCATTCTATAGTGCATAAGGGCAACAATGAATGTTTTTAGGTCTGCTAATACAGAATAAAGGAGGGTGACACCTCACCACTATACTGTAGGCACTGGCCTGTATCGTATGATAGTACAACAAAATTCAGCTGTTAATTTGCATTTTATCTGGAATAAGGCAAATTCTACTGAAATATCAGCAATACATGAGCTTTCTTATGATTTTATATGATTTTTGGAAAGAACTGCCATAACAGAAATAACTTCAACTTGCATTTAAGGCAAAAAGTACTATGCAGCTAGTATCAGAATATGTGCTTCTGAGCTGCTGAATTGCATTTACAATTACCTGAGGTTATTTCATATTCAAAATCACATTTTTTTCAGCTATGCACAACACTGGAAATACAACAGCTTTTGACTGAACTACAATGTAAAAACAAACCTTAAGATGTATGTGAAAAGAGCATAGAAATTCAAAAAAATAAAAACTACAATTCTCAGAAAAACCTCACTTAAGAAGCACTTACAAAAGAAGGGGGGAACTTCTGGATAAATGGATAAAGGCATATCTGTCTCAAAATTATGTGATAAGTATGGCAACGGACAGTCAACTGTATATGACATAAGAAAAAAGAACGTTTTGAATTTTTGATGGATTCCGACATCCCACTCGTAATGAATAACAGAAAAATTGTTCGTTATACTAAACGTGCCAAACATGACAAAGTGATGATTGAATGGGTCAGACAGCATCACAGCGAGGGTGTGTCATTGACGGGTCCAATGGTAATGGCTCAAGTCAAAATATTTCAGGAAGTGATCTTAAAAACTGAGTGCACATATTCGACAGATTGGTTAACCAAATTTAAAAATCGCCATGGTATAAGGCAATTAAAAATTTCAGGCGAGAAAGCTTCAGCTGATACTGAACTACTTGCAGATGAATTCAATGAACTTCTTACTAGTGAAAAATTATCGACAGAACAAATTTACAACACTGATGAAACTGGTCTTTTCTGGCAATATGTACTGCAAAATACCTTGGCAATCTCTACAGAAAAGGCTCCAACTAGTGTCAAAGATACCAAAGTGAGACTAGCAATTTTAGCATGCACAAATGTTGCAGGAAAACAGATTCGCAAACCTTTCTTAATCGTAACAAATACACAACCTCGAGCATTTAAAGGAGTAACGATTTTCCCTGTTATATTTTATGAAATTAAAACAGCATGGATGACTTGCGCATTAATGAATGATTGGTTTGAAAATCATTTTATACCCAAGGCTCGGCAACATTTGAATTTCGTTGGTTTACCTGATGATGAAAAAATTGTCCTGGTTGTAGACAACTGTTTGGCTGATACTTCGCTTAAAGTTTTAGTGAAAGATATGTAGCCGTGTTATTCTTTCCTCCAAATTGTACGTTCATCATTCAGCCTACAGATATTGGAATAGTGCGAGCGCGGAAATGCAGATATAAAGTAGCATTTTTTTAAATCCCATGTTAAATTTCTTGAACAATGGCAAGGCTATTCAAGAATTTTTGAAATGTTTTAGAATAAAATCTGTTGTGTGAAGCATAGTAAGATCGTGGGAGGACGTGTCTCCGCATGCTTGGCATAATTTATGGTCAGCTACCATATTTCATGGAGAAGATGACAAAAACAATAGACCGGAATCTGAAAGTTTTCAGATATCGCACACCAAAGGTGAAATTTTCCAATTAATGGATTTTGTAAAGAAATGTGGAGAGGCGATAATAAATGAGGATGATGTAACACAAGTTTTTCGATGCGATGACAATGCCCCAATCATCAATCAATTAACGGACGGCAAAATTTGTAATATGATTCTATATCCAGAAAATAGCGCTATCAACAGTGAAGACAGCGACACAAAGGTTATTGAAAATGAAAGAATTTCAATTGAAAAGTTAGCTGAATTCTCGGCACAGCAATTACAGGACTTGAACAATGGAACTTAATAACTGAAAAGAAATCATGCCTGTCTGCAGAATTAAAGAGAAAATATTAGCACAAAAAATGAAGCATCTTAAATAACTTACATTGAAAGAAATGTTTAATAAAGTAAACAAACAAGCATTAAGCTTCTTTTTTTATGTGTGTGTGTGTGTGTAAATTATGATACCCTTTAGATCCTAAATGTTCATTATTTCATACATCACAGTTTCATATTTTTAATTTTATAATTTCTTGTCATATTACTAGATTTAAACTGATGATCTAATATCTGAAAAAATCCCAAATCCTGAATGACAGAAGTCCCGACGAGTCTGGATCTCAGACTTTGTACTGCATTCCAACGGCTCTTTCAACAAAAAATGGAGAAACCGAAATTAGACTTTTATTCCGTTTTGTATTAGCTGTGAAATGCTTGGCACCAGAGCGGAATCTTGGCTAAAGGCGCATGCGCCGCCGAAATTGGTACTGAAATGTATTCTGTGAAAAACTTGATTTTTGTGGTACATTGGAAGTTGCGCTTTAAGGTGAAACCTAGCGCCAGAGAGTCGCTATGGAAAATAAATGTATTGAAACTGTGTAATGTGTGTGGTGTTATTTTATTATGATATATAGCTATCGACGGGAAATAGAATAAGTCAATTCAAGTATTGTGGTCCGTCAAGCCGGAGCAGCTAATGAAGTTTATGAGACTGTGAATTTACTTTCGATTTTGTGAAACGAAGAATTACAAAGGATACTTCCAGATTGAAGTTCTGTAGAAACAAAAGGGTAAGTACCCTCCTCCTCTTTGAAGCTCATTGTACTTTTTTGAAGCTCTTTATTTGTTTATTGACTTTTGCTAATTAAAATGTCACTGAAGGAGATATTAGCGAAAAAACGTACATTGAAAATACAGTTAACAAAGTTAAAGCAAAATATTGCGGATGAAAATGTCCAAGGAAGTGACTTGGAAGTACTAAAGAATAAATTTAAAGTTTCTGAGACAGATATAAACTCTAATTTCGATTCTTGGTTCGGGTTATGTACGGAAGAAAGTATTGATGCTTATGTAAAAGAGAAAGAAGAGATTGACGATATTCTCTTAGATGTAGAAGTCGAATTAAATCGTAAATTAGCTAAACTTTCCAAAGAAATTAAATCCAAAGAAATAAAATCCACGAATACTGAGAACAATGTTAAATTACCCAAAATTAATTTGCCAATGATTTCGGGTAACTTACATGAGTGGCTTTCATTTAAAGATATCTTTTTAGCCAGTGTTGATTCAAATCCTAATTTAACAGATGCAGTCAAATTACAGTACTTAAAATCTTCTCTAAGAGGAGATGCTTATCATATTGTGCATGTTCGAACTAAAGTTCCGTAAAGGAATAAACTGATGTTTGCTTTTACCGCGGCGGGGGGAAAATATTGTTAGAACACACAGGAACGAGGATGTGCTAACATGTATAGATCCGGCACTATGCCGCATATGATATTTCATATTTGTTTCAATCATGTTGTTATTGTTTTCAATAAATAATCAAAAGACAACTACTGTGAATTAAATGACTCAACACTTCAGAATGAAGATATCACAAATTTGTTGGTGAACGCCGGACATGATTTCAACCTTCTGATGGAATGTGAACCTTTCTTTGTTTTGGAAGTTTCTGATTCGCGACCATGGAATTGAGGTAGGTCCCTTTAGATTCAGTTCTTGAAGTGTTATGATTTTGTATGTGATAGGAAGTTTTGAATTTATAGTGGTGATTTGATTATTTAGTTGATGTAATTGAAATTTAGTTTTGAGAACAGAAGTAGTTTATGTAAACATGGTGAAACGAGTTAAAAGGTTAAGGCAGAAACGAAACTGCATTAGGCAGCTCTTTTGGCAAAAATTGAAGACGCAATAAATAAACCTTTAAGTGAAAATTACAGTAAAGAACAAAAACTTGATGTTCTTTATGATCAAAGAAATCAGTTGATTGAAAAGATAAAGAATCTTAATCGTTTAGATAGTGAAATAGAAACAATAATTGGTATAGATGAGTTAGAAAATGAAATTGCTGAGAGTGAAGAATATCATGGAAAACGAAACTAGATAGGCATGTAGAAAGTGCTTTTAACGGGGCTTCGCAAAATGAAATTCGGGTTAATTAAAATGTTAGGTTGGAACAATGCGTAGTAAGAAACGAAAGTAGTGTAGTTAAGCTTCCGAAATTAAGTATTGAGAAGTTTTATGGTGATTGTAGCTCATGGTGGATTTCTGGAATTCCTACGAAGTAGCTATTCATAATAACAATTCCTTAAGTAAGGTTGAGAAGTTTTCGTATCTGAAAACATTTTTGGGAGGTACTGCCTTATCAGCAGTTTCGGGATTTTCGTTAAGAAACGAAAATTATGATTCCCCAATTAAGTTGTTAAAAGAAAGATTCGGAAGGCTAGATTTGATTGTAAGCTCACACATGAATAAACTGTTGCTGATTGATTCCGTTAAGACATGCGCGAACATTAAAGCATTGCGAAGGATGTATGATACGATTGAGATTCAAATTCGATCATTAAAGTCTTTAGGTGTTGCAGCAGGAACTTATAGTAGTTTACTTTGCCCAGTAATACTACAGAAAATTCCAGAAGAGCTAAATTTGTATTACAATAGACAACGCGAATCGCGTGAATCATTTGATATAGAACACTTAGTAGAGTTTTTGAGAAAAGAGGTAGAAATAAGAGAAGTGTCTTCTTTATTATCAGATTCAAAAAACTTTAAGCGAAATGAAATTTCCTTTACTAATAGAGGAACGAGTCAAAATTATCAGAAAAATTATGTAGACTCAAAACGAAACATTTCAAAAGCGTGCATTCCAACAGCAGGTGCTTTAACAGCCGTAGCGAATGAAATATGTAGTTTTTGTTAGGATAAATCTCACGAAACACATAAATGTCCTTTACCATTAACAGAAAAAAGAAATTCGTTAAAATCACAAGGGCGATGTTACATTTGTCTGAAACGTAGACATACCTCAAAATTTTGCTGGAAAAAGGACCACCTTTGCAAAATATGTAAAAAAACCTCACAATTATTTAATATGCGATAAGGCTGAACCGACAGATAATGCAGCCGAATCAGATAGTACAGAAACAGACAATAATTTATCTGCAGTAGAGTCATGGCATTGCTTCGGAGGAAGTAAAAAGGAATCTGTAAACAAAACCGACAGCACAGAAGCCTCGTCCCTGGTTTTACTACAAACATTCAGCACTATAGTAAAAACAAATAAAAAGAGCAAAATCTTTAGGGTGTTCATAGACCGCGGGAGAAACATAACGTTTATCAGAAGGAAAACTGCAGACTCGTTAGGATTGAAGGCTACCAGATGTGAAACGTTTGAAATATATGGGTTTGGTAGCGAGCGTAAACCTAAACAGCAGTATAATATAGTTCAGCTTGATTTGCGGAATAGAACTAACCCAAGTAAAAAAACTCCGCATAGAAGCAGTGGTAATTGATGCGATTACGCATGACCACATAGAAGTTCCTTCAAAGTGGGTCAGAAACACGGCTCTAAGTAAGGGAACAGAATTGGTCGACATTGGAAATACGAAGTAGATACACATGTTGATCAGCTCAGATTACATTTGAGAAATTTTATATGAAAGAAACATAAGATTAGGGAAATGATTAGTTATTTATTGACAGTTTGTTTGAGTTTGTAATCCAAGGTAAGGAAATGGGACCGGATAATCATGGAAATTATGATAAGACTTGTGTAAACCATATCTCTGTAAAGGAACAAACATATTTTGAAAGACTTCGGAATTTATGGGATTTGGAGTCTATAGGAATAAATCAGGAAAAGGAAATTTCGCGATCAGATGCAGATGTAATGGATATGTTTGAAAGAAATACCACGTTTAAAAATAGGAGGTATGAAACTAAATTATTATGGAAGGAGGGTTGTAACACATTGAACAGTAATTATGAAGTTGCAGAAAGACGTTTGATAAGCTTAAATAATAAATTTAGGCATGATCCACATTTGTATTTTCGTTATAAAGAATTAATGAGCAGTTAATGGATGGTATTATTGAGCAAGTTGCATTTCATGGAGATTGTGATAGGAAAATTGGTTATTTTATGCCTCATCATGCTGTAGTAGGCGAATCAAAAGAAAGTATGAAAGTTAGGATTGTGTATGACGCATCGTCGAAAGTTAGAGATGGGCAGTCGTTGAATGATTGTTTAGATAGTGGTCCCAACCTTAAACCAGATTTGCTCAGGATTATTTTAAGATTTCGTTATCACCCAATTGCGTTTTGTGCTGATATTCAGAGAGCATTTTTAGAGATTGGCATAGCAGAGGAGGATCGAAAGTTTTTGCAGTTTTTATGGAGAAATGAGGGGGGGAACCGAACTTGATTTCAATGGTCGTGATATCAGAATTTTATGAATGACACGTGTCCCCTTTGGTGCGAAATGCAGTCCTTTTATTTTGACAGCAACTATACGACTTCATTTAAACAAATATGCAAATTCACACGGTGAAGCATGTTCTATTTTGAAAGAACTTTATGTTGATGACTTGATATAAGTGAGACATCAACTGTTGAAGAAGCAGAATCTCTATCAACAGACTCTAAATTTATACTGAGTGAAGCAAACATGAACTTACGGCAGTGGTCTTCGAATTCAGCTATCCTTAGTCAAAGATGGAAGGAAACCCAAATAGAATGTCGGACACCATCGAATCAAAGAGATATACCATTAAAGGTATTAGGATTAATTTGGGACAATGATAAGGACACCTTGAACATAGATCTGAATCAATTTACAAAATTTAAATATGTGACACCAACAAAACGTACATTTCTAAGTGCATGTGGCATGCTGTTTGATCCACTAGGTTTAATTACACCATTCAGTGTTAGAATTAAATTGATAGTGCAAAATCTTTGGGAAAAGAGCTTAAAATGGGATGAAAATATTCCAGAAGAATTGGAATCTATGTTCCAGATGTGGTGGAATGAAGTATCCGAGCTTGAGAGGCTTCTCATACCTCAACCATATTTTGCTGGAGATTCAGCAGCTGGAAGTACATATATTCTCTGATGCAAGCCCAAAGGCATATGGTTCGGTCGCATATTTCAAGATTAAATACCATGACAAATGTGCAACAAGTTTTATAATTTCAAATTGTCGTCTAGCTCCACTGAAGAAAATGACTTTGCCGTGATTAGAACTACTAGGAAATTTGATTTCCGCACGATTGTCTGATTATATACGATCCACATTTTCTTCTCTGAAAGAAAGTGACATTTTCATGTGGACAGATTCCACAGTATGTCTAATTTGGATTAGAGGTGTTGCAAATGATTGGAAGCAATTTGTTCGCAATCGAGTGTTGGAAATCAAAGAAAAGACAAATCCACCGAATTGCAATTTTTGCAACGGAAGGCTGAATCCTGCAGATAAACTTACTAGGGGAGTAAGTGCATAATCTTTAATTAATGATGAAACATGGTGGAAAGGCACCTTGTGGCTAATAGAAAGTGATGTTCTAAACAGTAAAGAAATACCGAATGCTGATATTGATACATGTTTTGTATTATGCTTATTCTTAAGGAATTCCATCAAACGGTCTGTGTCTATACTCAGTCTGTCTTCATTAGTATCCCAAAACATTCCCAAGATCTTAAGTGTCTCGTTTGAGTCAATGATTTTATGTGGATGCATCTCGAACTTTTCTTCTTCCCATTTTCTCATCAGCTCAGGATCATTGGATACAAATTTACGCAAGTTCATATTTGCTGCACTCATAATTTGTTTAGCTTTACGCGATAAGCTTAGAGCCTCATCTATACTGTCCTGTCCATTAATAAAATCATCAACATAAACACAAGAATTCACTATTTCAAATACATCTGGCTGCTCATCTCGATATTTTCTAAATGTGTTCTTTAATTGTTGCAGCCAACAAAAACGGACTTGACTTAATCCCAAAATTTACGCGCTTGAATCTATACGTAGCTAGTTTTAGATCATTTAATTGTGTGCTTTCCACAAACAGGAATCGCACTGCATCTTGATCCTTTTCTGTCAAAGCAAACAGCAAAAATGCTTTTTCTACATCCGCTGAAATTGCAAATTTATTTAATCGGAAATTGATTAGCAGATGGAACATATTAGGATTTAAATTTGTCCCTGTCCATAGACAATCGTTAAGTGATAGCTGCCCGAACTCATGTGAGCTGCCATCAAACACTATTCTAGTCTTTGTTGAAGCACTAGTTTCTCTAAATAGCGGTTGGTGCGGTAGGTAAAACACTGGTTTACCGATAGGTATATTTCCATCTGACACTCTCTCAATGATACCTTGCTTGAGATAATCATCTAATATTTCATTATATGTAGAAAACAGTGTTTTGTTATAATTCATTCGCTTTGCAAGAGTTTTTAATCTATTTTTCGCTACACGGTAATTATCAGCTAATTCCTCTAGTCCATTTTCCAAGGTAAAGTAACCTCATAGCGACCAGCTTTAAAACAAACTTTCTTATTAAATATTTCCAATGCTTTGTCTTCCTCATGACAATAAGGATCATTCTTTAATTCCTAATGATTCTAGTTTGAAAAACATTTTCAATTCACTCTCTGAATTATCATTTATTAACCCACAATACGATAAATTATTTCTCCGTGAATCATTTACATTTCCACTAACTATATATCCAAACACACTATTTTGTAAGATCTATAAGATTTGTAAGATCAGATAAGGGCAACTGCTTTTCTTTTTATCGTAGTTGAAATACCTGATATACTGCAAACTGAAATATTTGACTTTTCCCTTTTTAAATTAAGTATACCCGCTAATTCAGTGGTACAAAAACAAGAAACACTTCCACTATCACATAACGCTTTCACCTTAATTAAAGTTCCATCATTAGTCTCAATGAATACAAAGGCAGTAGATAAAATCACGTTTTTCCCACTGTTTGTACCCGTAGTGGCTGTAAAGGTTTTGTTTTGAGTTTTAGCTTGAAATGCAGGTGCGTGTACATTTAACGCGTTGCTGTTTTGATCACCCAACTCCTGATCTAAAGTGTCTGCTCTTTCTACTGTGGTGCCAACGGAATTATTTTCGTTTTGATAACACAAGAGAAAGCTGTGTTTTTTCTTACACTTCTTGCACAAGTAATTAGAACGGCAATTTCTCACACTGTGCAAATTAAAACAACAAAAACATAAATTCTGTTTTTTTCACATATTTTACCCTTTTACATTTAATTTCTGAAATTTGGGACAATTAAAAGGCTTGTGATTGCTCAAATTACATAACCTACATGAATTCTGCACGTTTTTCATTTGCATTAGAAACGACAGCGGTAACACTATTTGTAACTTTTTTTGTGTTAGTCACACTATTTGAAGCGTTGAGAGTTCTTGCATGATCTTTAAGAAATTCTATAAGATCTGTTAAATTAGGCAAATTCTCTTTCTCTAATTTTCTTTCCCACCATATTTTGGTGTTAGGGTCTAATTTTTGCCCTAAAATGTATGCAAACACATTGGAAGAAAAACCATTAACACTCTGATTTAAAACTTCTAATGATCTCAAGCATTCATTTGTAATGTCAATTAAGTTTAATATTGCTGACGCAGACTCATTTTGCATAGGATGCATATTCATAAATCGTCTCAGATGAGCATACACTTGTTCACGGTGATTAGTGAACCTTTCTTCTAATAATGAAAAGACTAATTTATAATTAGAGTCAACTATGGATATTGACTGCACAATACGATAAGCATCTCCTCTTAGCGCAGTTTTTAAGTACTGTAATTTGACTGCATCTATTAAATTAGGATTTGAATCAACACTGGCTAAAAAGATATCTTTAAATGAAAGCCACTCATGTAAGTTACCTGAAAATGTTGGCAAATTAATTTTCGGTAATTTAACATTGTTCTCAGTATTCGTGCAAACCGAAAGCTCCGATTTAATTTCTTTGGAAATGATTTAATTCGCCTTCTACATCTAAGAGAATATTGTCAATCTCTTCTTTCTCTTTTACATAAGCATCAATACTTTCTTCCGTACATAACCCGAACAAAGAATCGAAATTAGAATTTATTTCTGTCTCAAACACTTTAAATTTATTCTTTAGTACTTCCAAGTCACTTCCTTGGACATTTTCATCCGCAATATTTTGCTTTAACTTTGTTAACTGTGTTTTTAATGTATTTTTTTACGCTAATATCTCCTTTAGTGACATTTTAATTAGCAAAAGTCAATAAACAAATAAAGAGCTTCAAAAAGGTACAATGAGCTTCAAAAAGGAGGAGGGTACTTACCCTTTTGTTTCTGCAGAACTTCAATCTTGAAGTATCCTATATAATTCTTCATTTCACAAATCGAAAGTAAATTTGCAGTCTTATAAACTTTATTAGCTGCTCCGGCTCGACGGACTACAAAACTTGAAATGACTTATTCTATTTCCCATTGATAGCTGTATATCATACTAAAATAACTCCACTCACATTACTCAGTTTAAATACCTTTATTTTCCATAGCGACACTCAGGCGCTAAGTTCCATCTTACAGCGTAACATATAAATCGCAGCTTCGAATGTACCACACAAATCCACTCTTTTACATAATACATTTCAATGTCAATTCCGGAGGCGCATGCACCATTAGCCAACATTCTGCTCTGGCGCCAAGCATTTCTCAGCTAATACAAAACAATACATTTGAAGCAGAAAAGGAGAGAAAAAAGAACTGTATTGCTTTACCAACATACATTGAACGTACCGATAGGTTGTTAAATTTGCACAGATACAGTGACTTATCTAAGGTTCTTCGAATCACTGCATATGTCCTACAGTTTATTAATAACTGTTAAGAGAAATTCTGAAACGTGTAAAGAAGCGCTAACAGCTAAAGAACTCGCAAGCGCTGAACGCTATTGGATTCAATTTATACAGTGAAGTGAGTTTGAAAAAGATCTTATTAAATTGACACGAAAGGAAACAGTTCCGATTCCAAATTATATGGTCTAAACCCAATCCTGACAGAAGAAAAACTCATATATCTTGGTGGTAGATTGCAAAATTCTGATTTTCCGTTTCAAGAAAAGCATCCATGGATTATACCGAAAAAAATCGAGATTTACTGAACTGCTAATCAAAAGAGAACATTAGAACTTACTTCATGCTGGTGTTTCAGATACACTTACTCAAACTCGAGAAGCAAACAAGCTGTAAAATCGTGCTTGAATAACTGTTTTGTTTGCAGGAAATTTAAGGCTAAAAAGGGCACTCAAGTGACTGCTCCATTACCAGCGTATAGAATTCATGAAGCGAATCCCTTTGAAATCACAGGTGTTGATTTTGCTGGACTTTGTCTACGAAAAATGGAGACAAGGTCTATATTTGTTTGTTTACTTGTGCAGTCACACGTGCAGTTCATCTTAAAATTGTTTCTAGACTAAGCACCGAACATTCCCTTCTAGCATTTCGTCGCTTTGTATCAAGAAGAGGTGTTTGCCGAACTATAAACTCTGACAATGCCAAAATTTTTAAAAGTGCAGATGTAGAACTGAAAAAGTTATATGCAAATATTGTTGATCCATCTGTACAAAATTATTTTGGTACAAAAGCAATAAGATGGCATTTTATTGTCGAAAGAGCAGCTTGGTGGAGTGGATATCGGGAGAGAATGGTGAAGATGACAAAAGGTATTTTGAGAAAAGTACTAGGAAAGGCTTCAGTTTCCTTTGAAGAATTACAAACCATTTTGACAGAAATAGAATCTATTCTAAATTCTAGACCACTTACTTACATTTATAATGATCCATCAGAGCCATTCCCTCTCCCTCCTGCTCATTTCCTAACTGGAAAACGCTTAACATCCTTACCGCACTAGGCTGGTCATGTTAAAGAACATATTACAAGTAACAAAAGAATTTTAATTAAAAGATATTTGTATCAGGAGAAAATTTTAAATGGTTTTTGGAGGCAATGGAAAAGAGAGTATCTTCTCCAATTAAAAGGTGCAAATTGTTTCAAACCTGTTAATATAACCACTGATTTTATTATAAATGATGCAGTTTTGATAAGGGATAACAAACTACCTCGGCAACTGTGGAAGCTGGGAAAGGCGATAGAGTTACACACAGGCAGGGATAACAAGGTCAGAAGTATCACAGTGAAAACTTCTTCAGGTTTAATAAAAAGGCCTATCCAAATGCTATATCCTTTGGAGCTTGGAAAGAGATATGAATGATTGTTTTCAGAATTTTCAGGTATCTATTTAGTATTTCTTTAGTAACTGAAATTTGTTAGTTATTGTTTGATGATAATTGTTTTCTTTTCCATTTGCATTTAGCTTGTAGTTAGTAAGATAAAATGTATAGTAGTAGCTAGTATGATGATAATGTCCTTTATATACAAAGTATTCATGCTATGTTGTATATTACAAGTTTTGTAAAGTTATAAGATGTACTATTTTATTGTAAAGGTTTTGAATTTATGATAAATACCTTCGTCGCGGACTGGAGGATGTTCCAACTAAAATTCCCTAAAGGGATAAACTGATGTTTGCTTTTCCCGCGGCGGGGGGAAAATATTGTTAGAACACACAGGAATGAGGATGTGCTAACATGTATAGATCCGGAAAACTTAATTGACATTACAAATGAATGCGTGAGATCATTAGAAGTTTTAAATCAGAGTGTTAACGGTTTTTCTTCCAATGTATTTGCATACATTTTAGGGCAAAAATTAGATCCTAACACCAAAATATGGTGGGAAAGAAAATTAGAGAAAAAGAATTTGCCTAATTTAACAGATCTTATAGAATTTCTTAAAGATCATGCAAGAACTCTCAACGCTTCAAATAGTGTGACTAACACAAAAAAAGTTACACATAGAGTTACCGCTGTTGTTTCTAATGCAAATGAAAAACATATGCAAAATTCGTGTAGGTTATGTAATTTGAGCAATCACAAGCTTTTTAATTGTCCCAAATTTCAGAAATTAAGTGTAAAAGAAAGGGTAGAATTTGAGAAAAAACAGAATTTATGTTTTTGTTGTTTTATTTTGCACAGTGTGAGAAATTGCCGTTCTAATTACTTGTGCAAGAAGTGTCAGAAAAAAACATAGCTTTCTCTTGTGTTATCAAAACTAAAATAATTCCTTTGACAACAGTAGAAAAGAGCAGACACTTCAGATCAGGAGTTGAGTGATCAAAACAGCAATGCGTTAAAAGTACACGCACCTGCATTTCAAGCTGGAACTCAAAACGAAACCTTTACAGCCGCTACGGGTACTAACAGTGGGAAAAACGTGATTTTATCTAGTGTCTTTATATTCATTGAGACTAACGATGGAACTTTAATTAAGGTGAAAGCGTTATGTGATAGTGGAAGTATTTCTTGTTTTTGTACCACTGAATTAGCAGATATACTTAATATAAAAAGGGAAAAGACAAATATTTTGGTTTGCAGTATATCAGGTATTTCAACTACGATAAAAAGAAAATCAGTTGCCCTCATCTGTAATCGGGAACAAACGTATAAAAGGAAACTACAGGTTTTGGTAATTCCAAAAATAGCAGGTTTAACTCCAGCAAAGTTTATCGATGTTAGTAACCTTGCGATTCCTGAGAAGGTGAATTTAGCGGATCCAGAATTTTATAAACCAGAGAAAGTAAACCTGTTGCTCGGAGCGGAAGTTTTTTATGATATGTTATGAGCTGGTAAAATCTATGTTCCTAACACAGGCTTGATATTACAAAATAGTGTGATTGGATATATAGTTAGTGGAAATATAAATGATTCACAGAGAAATAATTTATCGTATTGTGGGTTAATAAATGATAATTCAGAGAGTGAATTGAAAATGTTTTTCGACTAGAATCATTAGGAATTAAAGATAATCCCTATTGTCATGAGGAAGACAAAGCATTGGAAATATTTAATAAGACAGTTTGTTTTAAAGCTAGTCGCTACGAGGTTACTTTACCTTGGAAAAGGGACAGGAGGGAATTAGCTGATAATTACCGAGTAGCGGATAATAGATTAAAAACTCTTGCAAAGCGAATGAATTATAACAAAACACTGTTTTCTACATATAGTGAAATATTAGATGATTTATCTAAAGCAAGGTATCATTGAAAGAGTGACAGATGGAAATATATCTATCAGTAAACCAGTATTTTACCTACCACACCAACCGGTATTTAGAGAAACCAGTGCTTCAACGAAGACTAGAATTGTATTTGATGGCAGCTCACATGAGTTCGGGCAGCTATCATTGAACGATTGTCTATGGACAGGGACAAATTTAAATCCTAATATGTTCCATCTGCTAATTAATTTCCAATTAAATAAAGTTTCAATTTCAGCGGATGTAGAAAAAGCATTTTTGCAGATTGCTTTGGCAGAAAAGGATCAAGACGTAGTGTGATTCCTGTTTGTGGAAAACACACAATTAAATGATCTAAAACTAGCGACATATAGATTCAAGCGCATAAATTTTGAGATTAAGTCAAGTCCGTTTTTGTTGGCTACAACAATTAAAGAACACATTAGAAAATATCGAAATGAGCAGCCAGATGTATTTGAAATATTGAATTCTTGTGTTTATGTTGATGATTTTATTACTGGACAGGACAGTATAGATGAGGCTCGAAGCTTATTGCGTAAAGCTAAACAAATTACGAGTGCAGCAAATATGAACTTGCGTAAATGGGTATCCAATGATCCTGAGCTGATGAGAAAATGGGAAAAAGAAGAGTTCGAGATCCATCCACATAAAATCAATTACTGAAACGAGACACTTAAGTTCTTGGGAATATCTTGGGATACTAATGAAGGCAGTCTGGGTATAGGTACAGACAGTTTGACGGAATTTCTTAAGAATAAGCGTAATACGAAACGGTTCATCTTGAAAACTGCCGGGAAGATTTTTGATCCTTTTGAGCTAATAACTCCATTTACTGTTAGACTTAAATTCTTGCTACAAGAACTTTGGGTTTGAAAATTGGCATGGGATGAACTACCTACAGATATCTGTCAAGAGTGGGCAAAGTGGTGCTGTGAGTGTCATCATCTAAGTAAAATTGCAGTTCCAAGATTCATTTTGAATCCCGAAATCGATTCCATAAAGATCCATTGCTTTTCAGATGCTAGTCAGAGGGCGTACGGTACTGTTGTCTATGTAAAACTGCGTAAGGAAGAAGAAATTTCTGCGAGATTCGTCGCATCAAAATGTCGTGTTGCATTGTGAAAAGAATTATGTTACCTCGTCTTGAATTATTTGGTGCATTACTAGCAGTGTGTTTAGATTCTGGAGTGAAAAATTTGCTCTATCAAAAGAAATCCTCGAGAATATTTTATCGGACTGATGCCAAAATAGTGCTATGCTGGGTTACTGGGTTAAAGGTACCAGTACTAAATGGAAATTTTTCATCGCCAACAGAGTTAACAAGATTAGGAAGTTAACACAGCCGACAGAGTGGTTCTATTGTTCAACAAAAGAGAACCAGCAGATGTTATGACGCGTGGTGTTCAAATTGACTTTCTTGTGAACTGTTTCAAATGGTGGTCATGCTGTGACTTTCTAACATGCTCAGAGATTCCTCATCAGGACTTATCATTTGAGGTAGTTCAAGAAGTGTGTCCAAATGAACTTAAAAAAGACAATGAACTGCATAATGATTCTAACTTAGTTTTAATTGCATGTAATGAACCAAACCTCTTTAATGATATTCTTAATTTGTCTTCTAATTACACTAAACTTATTCGTATTGTAAGTTTCATTTTCAGGTTTATCCATAATCTTAAGAACCCTCAGGTAAGGAGGTATGGAGTACTTACTTTAGAAGAGATAAAGGATGCTGAGGTGTACATTTTATTAGAGACCCAAAAAAAGTAAGTTTGGAGAAGAAATATATCAATTAAAAAGAGGTAAGTGTGTAAACCCCAAAAGTACTAGTGTAGAACTTAAAAAATTGAAAAAATTGGTTGAGTGTCCAGATGATAATTTAGCGAGTTTTTATACCACTGAAGGTATAGAGTGGAAATTTATTCCTCCAAAGTCGCCAAATTTCGGCAGAATTTGGGAGGCCGGGGTTAAATCATTTAAGAGTCATTTGAAGAGAGTTATTGGTAATCAGTGTTTAACTTTAGAAGAATTTTTAACTGTTTTAACTGAAATTGAAAAAGTATTGAACTCAAGTCCTCTTACTCCAATTTCAGCTGGTTACAATAATTTTGAAACTTTGACCCCAGGTCACTTTTTGGTTGGTAGACCTATCACAACTCTAGCTGAGACAGGTTTATCCAACATACATGAGAACAGACTTTCTAAATGGCAAAGAATCACTAAGTATACACAAAAAATTTGGAAATTATGGAAACGTGATTATCTTAATAATTTACAAGAACGTCACAAGTGGAAATTTATAAAGGATGATGTTCAGTTGGGAACTCTTGTATTAATCAAAGATGAAAATTTGCCTTTAACCAAATGGTTAGTGGGGAGAATAGCTGATGTTTTTCATGGTAGGGATAACAAAATAAGAGTAGTAACTGTAAGATTGCCTAATCAGCATTTGCTGAAATGAAATGTTCGAGATATATGTATACTTCCTGTAGAATGATGGTTTATTTCTATTATAAACTGGTATTTGTTGTAATAATTTGAATGTATGTTTTTCAATATTGTGATTTGTTATTGTGAAGTAATCTATTGTAGTGCCTTTATATTTACATTTATTGAAATAATAGTTTTGAAATTGTTAATTTCAACGTCGGGAGTGTTTTGTATTAGCTGAGAAATGCTTGGCGCCAGAGTGGAATCTTGGCTTAAGGCGCATGCGCCGCCGGAATTGGCACTGAAATGTATTCTGTGAAAAACTTGATTTTTGTGGTACATTGGAAGTTGCGATTCATATGTTACGCTTTAAGGTGAAACCTAGCGCCAGAGAGTCGCTATGGAAATTAAATGTATTGAAACTGTGTAATGTGTGTGGTGTTATTTTATTATGATATATAGCTATCGACGGGAAATAGAATAAGTCAATTCATTCCCTATTTTTTTCATTCACTTATTGTTTACTTCCTTTATAAATTTACATTTCTCTAAACAACATAGAAAATGTTGATTATATGTTGAATCATGTCAGTAAAAAAAATAAGTACATAGTTTAAACCATTTTCATTTACTCACTTTATGCGGTAATTTATGCTGCCAGACAGTTCCTTTTTAGCGTTAGTACATCTTTCAAGGATATCCCTAAGGCACTTGTGATTTTGCAACATTAATTCTAACTGGTTCTGAAATGTCCCACAGAGGTCAGGCAAAACCATGGGATCTCTGGCAATCATGCACTGAGTTTGATTAAACCACTAAATAAAATATTACATAAATTATTACACAAAGCATTTTCATTGTAAAAACATATTAGCAAAAACTGTTACCTTTTATGATATAAGAAAAATTTTATTACAGAAATACTGACATCATAATACAATATTAAACTTTTTCCAGCTAAGGAAAATATATGAAATATAAAAGATCAGCAGTTACAGTCACTGAATAATAAAAACAATAAATATAATATATTATGTATGTGTATGACTTACACTTGCAAGATCACGTTGGTCTTTCTCTAACTTCTTGGCATCTTCAATTTGTTTATTTAATGAAGATAACCTTTCTTCAATACCTTTAACTTCCTTTATATCAGGATTATCAGCATTCTTAAGGACGTTCTGAATAGCTTCATTAAGGACAACAAGACAATGTTCATTCAACTAAATGTGAAAACAAAATCTCGCTGAGACATCAATCCTCTTTATGATATAAAAAAGATAATCTCTTTATAATATAAACAAAAATAAAACTCTCTTTCATAAGCTTTTAATGATTAAATTAACTAATATTCAAAGCTGACAAAAATTACAAATACAATGAAGCAGATAGTTAACTAATACATGCTGTTCCTGCTGGTAATAACTTGCCATTAAATCCTTGTGATGGCAATTTGCTAGCAAATATCTGATCAGTTGATGCATCTACACATAATCATAGCTCAACTCAACATGTTTAATCTCTATTTCTCATTTCTTGGTCATCTACCCCCTTCACATTTAAATGTCTCCTGATCTGTTATGCCCAATCTTATAAAGGATACACTGCCGAAGAATCCGATATATGCTAATTCTTATACAGTACAACTATGTGTCATTCATGAAAATACCATACTTGCCAACCTATGACACTCAAAAATCAGGAGATTTTTTTAAGAAATCGGGAGATTTTTCACAATGTTAAAAAGACTTTTTAAATGAGAAAAATATAGTTTTTAATAATGAATTAACTTTAAATAGTAACTAATTCTTAAATGCAAGCAACACAAAAATACCTTACACATAAAAAACATTTTTATTACTTGCATCATTTAAGAAAACAAAACAAACAAAAAAATTTTAATCAGTTTTTGTACAAATGGTATAAACAGTGGCAGATTTTGCTTTCTTTAAGAAAGAAACTTCATAATTTTGTTCATAGCAATTGCCACGTAGGCCTGATTTCACTAATAAAAGTTTTCTAATGTGTCATCACTAATATTAGATCTAAATTTAGTCCTCGTTTTTGCAACAACACTGAAAATCCTCTCACAGTCTGCATTACTATGGGGAACTGTCAAGATGGCCAACATAATTCTAGACAGTTCACTATATTTTAAAATTCCATCAGCATCTTTCAGTTTTCCAATTAAACTCCACTGGGTGTCAATCCTAGCTGATTTTAGTTTTCTATTTGTAAACTGCTGTTGTGCAGCTGTTGGACCTGTTTCAATTTTTCCTCCTTCTTAGAACTCCTTTCAAGATAATAATAAATATCAACAATGTGTTCATTCACATTTATTGGTAAAGAAGCTACTCCTTTTTCAGCTGCTAAATTTAAGAGGTGACAGGTGCACCTCATAATCTGCAAATCTGAATTTTCCTTTCTGAAGATGCCTGCAACACCAGTTTTCAAGCCTACCAATACTAGTGCATTATCAGCACCAAGTGCTAAGCAATTATCCAGAGGGACTGCATTTTCTTTTAAAGTTTTAATAATTAGCTGTGCTATATTAAAGCCTGTCAAATGTCCTTCTAAAGTGGGGACAGAAAGTAAACTGCACTCAATTTCTGAAGACTCTGGATTAAAAAACGAAACAACAATTGGATACAGTTTTGAATCGGTATTATTGCTTCCATCCGTAGAGAGGCAGAACGGAGCTGTTTTAATGCAATCAATAACTGAAGATTTATTTTTCAAATCCATTTCTTCAACAATTGCACCTCTTTTGGTTCTTGCACTTAAGTATTTCTTAGCGATTTGACTATCGGGAAACATTTTTCTAAATAAAGCTGCAGCGTGATCCGATGCATTCAGTGGCAGGTTGTGCTCCAGTAAAAAGGCACAGAACAGTCATTCTGCATTAATAACTTTTTGGTCCTTTGTTTCCGAAGAAAAATTTAATTTTTCATATTTTTTCAAAACAATTCATGTTGCCCTTGTGTTTTTGTGTACGCACATGTTTGAGAACATCCGCCCTTCCACCATGCGAAATCGAAAAATCACAACGACAGGCGGTACATACCGCAAATTTATTACATTTCCTTGAGGAAATAATGGAAGGAAAGTCAACTGTGTACGATTTTTGAAACGTACACAAGTATTTCACCTTTCTCGCAGCCATAACAAAAGATGATAATTTCTAAAACTATTTCTCGAAGGCACATGTACTCACACAACTCAGGACAAAATGACCGAAATAACTAAAGAACATCCAAATAACAGCTTCTTTTGTCCTCATTGGCTAATATATGCCAGATGACACGCAGTGCAGCACGATGCCCATTGGAGAACTGGAGAAGGACGTTTCTGGATACGTATATGCTCTCACTCACAAAGCAGACGTTATGAATTCGCAAGGTTTTGTTTTAGATATAATCTAGAGAAAATTCATTTGCTTCGGACGTCCAAAATCACTTTTTTTGTTCATATAACAAAGTATTAAGCCAAGTTCCATAAAAATCGTGAGAAATTTTAAGAATAAGAAAAAGTCGGGAGAAATATATTGTAAATCGGGTTGGCGGGAGAGCGGTCAAAAATCGGGAGTCTCCCGCCTAAATCGGGAAAGTTGGCAAGTCTGAAATACATACATAAAAAAAAAAAAAAAAAAAGTTGCATTAGGCTACATTAGTCAGAAATGCAGATAAGTTGTAATAACAAAATAAAATAATTAATCTGAAGGAGGCAAATTATGTCTATAACTGCTATGCAGTTTAGTTACTATTGATGCCTACATAGCTATGTAGATTTGCAACAGCAAGAGACATTAACTGGTATGTCGGCATCAAACATTGTCATCACATATTTCAACTAATATGCATGTACTGTGAAATTTTTTAAGGTGTTCACCTCCTGTACATGACTAATTTAAAAATAAGTATATAAATAAACACTTGTATTGAAGACGATTGATAATCACGTTCTCAAAGGTAACCCCAATAACAGAAAACTTAAATTGTCTGGAACCATGGAAGATCAGATAAAATTTCAATTTATGCTATTTTATAAATAACTGATGTAATTTCAAAAGATATTCAATTTTAGATTCAGAATGGATACAACTGCAATTGGTACAATTTTAATCTACAAGGTGATCTGAAATGTTTCATTAAATTCAAATAATTACATACAGAAACTACCTTTTGCACAGAACCACCTCAGAAAATGTGAAGTATTTCTTAGAATATTAATAAACATCAATGTTGAACATTACCTTTCAAATAAAACCATTTCCATAGCAGATGAAAATCATTTAGAGGTATAAATACTCACCATAAAGAGGTTCATTACATTTTTGAAGCTGACAAATATGATGAGAGATACATCAAATTGAAGATAAACTACATATAATATTTAAGTATGCAATGTGACTTTCTACAACAATGATGAGAAAATATCAAAATTCATGCTACATTTGCTCTTATATGCCCTCTTTTACTGATTTTAAAGGAATAAAATGCAGCTTCTGAACTTGCAGAAGGTTTTAGGCAATATTAGCATACATCTATATACTCTGCCAAAACTCTAACATATTGAAGTATAATATCAAAATTAAAGAAATGTTAATCTACATGCTGAGTTGAAAATACCAATTAATGTGTGATGCCAAATAGGAGTTATTACATTATAAAATGTTGAGGAATGCAAATTGTAAGTATGCATGAGCATTAATACTTTAAAAAAATTCACTCTTGAATTGAATTAAGTTTTATAGTAAAGATTTAAGAATTAAGTAGAACTGATGGCTTCAAGCATTTACAACTAGAGTTTGATTTGATTTTGATTTGGTTTCTTTGATGGCAAAACACTTAAGGGCTGTTTGCCTACAACTAGAATTTAAAAAGACATTATTTTAAGAACACAAGTTCTTGCTGAACTGTGTCTGAATCCAAATTATAAATTGAGTCCGAATTATTAAAAAAAAAAGAGAGAGAGAGAGAGAGCACTCAACAAATGCTAACTTCACCCCTGCAGCTAACCGTTACTGTGACCACTATTAAACACTTAATAAGACCCATATATTTAAATTTTAGCATAAAAATTAAATTTTTAATCAAAAATACCTACTCTTTGATGATTTAAGTATTAGTAAATACAATACATAGTTTACACAAGTTCTATAACCTCACTAACAAAACAAATTTGCAGGAATTAATTAAATGCAAATGAAATAACGAAATGGCAGCTTAATTTAAATCTCATTACTCTTTGTGAAAGAACAGAGACAGTTCCAAATTACAGGTGATTTTAAAAGCCTGATTACAAGTCTAGTTTATCGAAGTACAATTCTAATGACTGGAGAAACACTTATGCACTTACACTAAGTGAAGGGGCGATACTGTAACAAAGTTCAAGAAAAAATTGGTTTTTTACTTTAAAAAAAAAAAAAAAAAAAAAACTTTTATATTTTTAAATGCAGTGGTTTCAAATTGGTGGTTCTTGAAGCAATTTTATGCAGCCCACAAAGACATTTCAATTATGCATTCCCGCCCCCCAAATAACAATGTTGAGAAGATTTCAATATTTTAGTTATTTGAAATCCAAGTTAACATTATTTTAATTTCCATTAAAAATGAACATGAATGAAGAAGCAGAAAATCTATACATGTTGCTAATTTATTTACAGTGCATTATAAATCTTATTCAAAGATTTGAAGACAGAGATTTTATTAACTTTTATATATACTTGTAAAAAAATGCTTCAATTAAAAATTTTTGCAATAAAAATAATCACTTTATTTAGGAATACACTGATATGTGAACATTTATTTGTGCCTTCTCCCAATTTCTTGAAGTTTGCTACTGTGCTTCTGTTTTTCGGTATTAGCATGTGATTTATTCAAATTGTATGATGAATTTCAAACATATTTTTTATTTTATTTCACATTATTACTACCACTTGTTGCTACCATCAGTGAACAACTGGATTGCATTCATTTTATTTATTTTTTTTTATTTCACATTATTACTACCACTTGTTTCTGCCATCAGCGCACAACTGGATTACGTTTTGAACTGTTCTTTACTTTGTGTTTAGTGGAGAACTTTTTTTCGCAGCTGAAAATTAATAAGACTGGCCGATAAACATCTACAATTTGTGATGGAGATAATTTCTAGTAATGTCATTCTGAGACAAAGTTAATCAGAGCCCAAACAACATCAAGCATCAAGTTGTGAGAAATAAACACATTTGTAATTATTTACATACAAACATATGTATTTCTATTTATGGATAGAAGAAAAATTTAATAAATAAGAGAAAGAGACTAAGTTATTATTATTCATTCTCAAGTTTTGTGTCCCTTGGTAAATTTTCTCTGAAAATGCTTTCATAATTTGTTTACTTTTAGTGTAAATTAAAGTAAGTTATCTAATGTTTAAATAAACATCTTAAGAATTATTTGAAAGAAATGACAGTCCAAGACTTAGCTGTAAATATATTTGAATTACAGAGGGTAACTAACAAAAAAATGTCTTTACAAACTTTAAGGTAACAAACTTTAGATTTTAGATAGAAAATAAATATAAATTTGAATTTTTTCCTTTACAATTAATTTTCATGTGTTTTGATAAATATTTACTAAACTAAATTTTAAAATTTATTTATTTTTGTTAATAAATGTTTTTTTGTAAAAAAAAAAAAGTTAATTAAATTCTAGCCCGTCAGCTACTTTCAAATAAAGCATTTGGTCCACATGCAATCTGAGTTTGAGACCACTGTTTTATTGTTTAGTTTCTTTTTTTACAAGCTACCTCAGCTTCAATCCATTCACATATATATGAGAGAACCTTTTAAATAATCTGATATTATACACTAGGCTACAAACATTATTTGCATAATAAATTTCAACAAAAATATTATGATGTTATAAAATATATATAAATATTTTAATGATCCTGTAAAACATATGAATATACAAACATATGAATGTAAAACATATGAATACAATACAAAAATAACTAAAATCAATAAAAGGTCAAATATAAATTTAAAGAATAAAAATATTACTTCTTCTAGTGATCGCTCACATTTTTCTGCTAATGATTCTAAAACAGGTTTTGGCTGAAATATATTTTTAAAAAAATCAGCAAGAAAGAAAACACTAAATCATTACATACAAGCATAATTTTTATTTATAATATGTATTAAAACACTATTCCTCATTTACATATTTTTTATGTGGAAACCGCTTTCATAAATTCGAATATTGTGTGGACCATCAAACTCTCGTCCCCTTCAAAATGCATGATGAGCCAAAAGTTTGTTAAAACTTTAAGAATTCATAAAAAAGAAAGATATTATGATAAAAAAAGTGCGGAATGCAAGAAAGTTGGATTTTTTTTTTAAACCGCAAAAAATTTTTTAGTTAAAAATGTCATCAGTAGAGGTCACTGATGACCCGAAACATAATGAACAGGACAGCAGTAGCTCTGTTCATTTATTCTTGCAAAAAGAATTGTCACCGTGACCTCCAAAACATTGTATGACACAACTAAGGTGACTCATAACACCCATTGCAACTTTGCCGGGATCTCCACAAACTTTTACAGCTGACATGACAACAGGAAGTACCACTGGAAAAAAAATTTTCATGGACAAAATAAACTTCCAAACATTATAGGAATAAAACTGATGTAATGAAAACTTTCACATTAATGTCTTTCAATGTTACAGTCAGTTTTACGGGTAGACTAGTTTTGATAAATCTTCCACACAAGTGTGTAGCAATTTATGAGAGCTTACCAATTTTTGGCAAATTTCAGAAAGAAACAAATTTACTGAAATCAGAGAAAGCATGTCTATATAAGTTTTAGCATGACTTTGTTTTTAACACAATATTTCCATTTTTTGCTTTGCACATTGCCTCTCAAACAGGAGAATGAAATAACTTTCAACTGACTTTTAAAGTTTTTCCAGGTGTTTTAAGAAAATTCCAGTCTAGCCACATAATGCACATTGGCTGTGCTGAATTATACCACTTGAAAACAGAAAAATTTGCTATTAACATACAGCTTACATATTTAAAAAAAAAAAAGAAAAGAAAAGAAAGAAAAGAAAGGGAAAAAAACTTGCTTTTCAATTATCAAAGCAGTACTATTAGAGAACTATAAGAGGAGTTGTTGTCCTTTCAAATTAAGTTTTTGCCAAACTAAGAAAACGTGCTATACAATATTTACACACTAAACCACCATTTTCTTCAGCAATCAACTGTATCACAATTAGTTATATCCAAATAAATTCTCTTTTAAATTACATGAAAAGAGTATATAAGACCAAAACTGAAATATTTGCAGTCATTGACATTGAAAGGCATTTCTAATAATATGTTAGCACAGATAAAATTAGTTTAAAATATAATTTTAAAATTAATTTTACATCCATAAAAACACACATTTACAAAAGAAATGAAATACAATGCATTCCATCTAAGTAATAAATAAAGAAATGAAATTCATTGATTTTTTAACATATAAATTTTTAAACATTGGACTTGTTCTACCATTAATTGTGAAAAAAATTATGACATGAATGGCATAGCTTTATTGTTTTAAAATGTTAGAAATAAATTCTGCAATAGTGGTCATTGTTTACAAAATGTCAATGGGGAAGCAGTTATATCTATCCTAGTAAATAACATATAATTGCATAACAATCACCTCTAATATTATGACAATTGCTAAATTCTGAAAGGTAAAAAAAGCAGTCTTCTTTAGGAAGTCAATACACTTTTGATAGAAAACTTTATATATATGTATATATAATGCAAATTAAATGTAATTTTTGATTAGAATTGAAAATGTTAAAAAATATTTTGAATATTTAAACAAAACATGCTAATAAAAATTAGCACAAAACTAAATTTGTTGCTTTAATTCTGCAATTTGCAAGCCAACTGAAGAAATATATATCTCTGCTCAATTTTTTTTTTAACTCCCAAATTTTAATCTGTGCTTGTGCTTTCCTTCTGTCTGATGATTTTTTTTATCTTCACTGTCACACAGCTTTTTATTTTTGAGTGCTTGATGATATGCACCACAAGCATATCTAGCATATTGTAACATATCAGAAGTTATATCAATACTCATCACATCTCCACTGGCTCTCCAAACCAAGAGGCAAAATCTTCCTTCATTTACATGCACGGTACTACTGAGAGACAGACTTTTTGCTCTTCACAAGAACATCTGAATCATGCTGTCTGGAATCCGGAGGTTATTAGAAACTTGGTTGGCTATTCTGAAAGACAATCTGACCAAAGAATTTGAATAGGAAGAAGTACAGCTTAAATGAAGACAATCTGACCACAGAATTTGAATAGGAAGAAGTACAGCTTAAATGACACAGCAATGCCATGGAGAAAAATTAAATCGAAAATATGGAAGACATCAGCAAACTTGACAGGCGTAAAGAAAGGCCTTGAAATTCATCTATGAATGCAATCCAAAACCACCAGCAACATATGACATTTGTCAAAGCACTATAATGAATGATTTAAAAACACTAATACTTTAAATTCTTATTTCTTAGAAATATCTTTAAGTTGTCAGCATTACATTGAAAATCCATTTCATGACATGAGAAGGTAATAAAAAATCATATGTATTGAAGGATAGAATGGAAACTCATTGGAACATTTTGTTTTAAAATTATAATCCAGATTATTAAAGAAATTAGAATCCTTTCAAGGTATATCAGTATGAAGTTTTCTTACAAAATACAGATTCTCTGCCTTACTTTTAAGAGCAATAGCTGCTCAAAATATCCAAAAACCAAATCCATCAATTTTCAACCTAATAATGCTACCCACAAAATGGACAATCCTAGAAAACCTCCTCCTGACAAGGATAAAACAGTCAATCTTCTGACAATCTTCTAACAGAAGCAATTCCAAATTTACTCCTATCTTAAGACTTAAATCTTGTTCCAAAACAGTTAACAACGTTAACCCTAATAAAAATTTTATCAAATTCTTTTGCATGATGAAAGAGCTCGAAACCATCTTCAGAAGCACTGAATTATCATAATTAACATTTCTTATAAATCACAACTCGTAAACAGGAAAGGAGTACTGTAATGCCAATAATACCTTTGATTTATAATCTTCAAAGAACTGAGTACATTCCAAAATAATATTTAAACTTATGCCTTAGTTTGATTTTTCTTCCCACTACTCCACTAAGAAACAAAAACCGGATTTTTCGCTATGCACCCAAAATGAAGCAGTCAAGGGCACGGTCAGGATTTAAGAAACACTATGAAAGTATACTGGCTTCAGTTCTCACTACTCTGCGGGTTGTTTAATATTTTTTTAATAACAAAATGTTATATTTATGACATGTATATATTTACGGAAATATAATAGCACAGACATTTAAAATTAAAGCATAATTTAATATAGTAATACATTAGACAATTCATCAATTATTTAAGCATGAAAATGATTAATTGCAAAATGAAAATTTTTTATGTAAAATCAAAAAATCATATGCAAAGCATACTGTAGAATAAAAATTTCAAATTATAAACAACAGCAAAAAACTAATTCTTAAGCAGCAGATTTAAGCTTTGTACTTCAGTAACACTTAAAGTAGGATTGATTCTCCACAAATGAATTTCACCAGCAGCCTACACATGGCTGCAATTCAAAAGTCACCTGAGGTGAATGAGGCTGGTTTACACTATGTCTATGAGAGCTTGCCTTCTTCTATTTATATTCTTTGTTCTGATCAGCACTGCAAAAAATTAGCTCAAAGCCAGCTGCCTGAATGATGCTCACACAATACATAATTGATGAAGAAATTAATATGCTTCAACGTTGGCGCAAAAATCGCTTTTTTGGGAAGATCGCCATACGAAATTCTCTTTTTCAGATTTGGGCTAAAATAAAATATTCAAACTCCCTGACTTCTCTCTGAAATTTTTCACTCTGGTCAATTTTTGAATTCCCTTACTTTTTTTTTTTTTTTTTTTTTTTTTTGGTTTTTCCAGTAGCATGGCAATTTTGTTTACATTACCTAAAAATAAGTAACAAAACTTACAAATCTTTTATATTAAATTTCACAAAAAAAGATACCTCTGAGCAAAACCAAGATAACAGGGTATACTTTGTGTCCAAATTCTCAGTCATGCATTCATTATGTGGCATTAATTTGGGCAAAAGAGGAACTTTTGCAAGCAACTCAATATCCTCTGGGAAGCTGTGCAATTAAAATCATTAAAATCAATACATGTTAAAATAAAATTAAAAATAAAAATATTTAAAAACAAGAAAACATTTAAAAATTTCTCAAATTATTCATTTTATTTCACCCCTCAAAAACAGCTTTTTTGCATAAATCACACAAATCAAAAAATGAAAAATTTACAAACAAAATTCAAATCACCAGTCAATATTCTAAAATTCAAGTAATAAGATATTTTTGTAGTTCACTTACCTTTTTATAATTTCTTGATAGCTAGACCTATTTGCTAAGTACTTTTGAAAATGATCTTCAAAACGGCTTTTTCTCTTAAGAAGGGAGCTGCAAAAGAAGTGAAAAGAGATCTCTTAAACCATTTTAAATGTTTAATTAATTTATTTTTCAAAATAAGCATAGAAATTCTCATCATTATAATTGAACATACTCACTTTGAAATTGTTGAATTTGTTAATCAAAAATTCGTTAAAGTTTTACAAAATATAAAATATATAATAAAACAAATTTCAAATTTTGGCTTCCAGAAGCCCATATTTGGGTTGAAATGTATGTTATTCAAAATTTGATGGTTCTAGATACTATTTTTTTATCACAATTCGAGAAACGTGCATACATTTATGCAGATTTTTCATTATTTAATTTCTTTAAATATAATACAGGGCTGTAATATTCGGTAACAACAGTTCGAAAAGTGAATCAAAGCTAAATGCCAAAAAAGAAATTAATAGCCCTCCTGGGCTAAGGCCCTTCAGGCTTAAAAAAAAAAAAAAAATTATGAGAAAGTGTCTACAAATCTAAATTTGCCCTCAAAATCAATACAATTTTATTGAAAATTTACATTAAATTAAGTTTGCGTTTTCCCAATTTTAAATATTAGTTTGGCTACTGTGTGTGGGGGGGGGGGACTTACTCTTTTGCATCTTCCAAATTGGCAATGACAGCTGCCCAGCCTTGTTGTTGCAAATGCTGCTCATGAACAAGTTCATCACACTGACGTCGGCCATTCAAAGCAGCTTCAGCAAACCTCTTATAAAAATAATACAAATTCATGAAATAAATTATAAACATTATAATTAAAATTTTTTATCACAAAATATTTAATGATGTTAATATATTTATAGTGTTCATTGAAATATGACCACCAAACTAACACTTTATAGATCACTTTTGGTATGGAGGGCAACACTGAATGATATGGCATGTCAAGATCTGATTCAATATCTCACCATGTATACTATTCAAATTGCAACTTGTAATGAGCATACGGATACAGATGCAGGATACACAATTCAAAATACCCTGTTAACAACATCTCATAGATGCCTAACTAAATTAAAATTAAAAGATTAAGAGCGCAAGCCAGATAAAGCCTCACGGTGGAATATTCCTCCACTCAATCAAGGATAACTTTTCCTTAGCGGCGCAATGCACTGCCATCCTACACCATTGCCATATGAATAAAAGTATTGAAAAATATACGATATGCATTCTCAAAACCTTATAATACCCTAAAGTTGTCACACTGCGATCCATAAACAATAGTAGTCCTAGTTTATATCACAAGCATTCCCATATCACACAGCACAGTTCTGCTAACACCAAACACAAATAAATTTATAAGTCTATATAAAAAAATTAAAAAAAAAAAATTATTGAATATATTAGAACAATCTTTTCTGATTCCTTTAAGTCGAACTAGTGTACTTACGACTCAAAGAGATGAAGATGACGAGGATGTTTCAATAAGATTAACAAGAGTGACATCTACTGCAGAAGTTTATGCGTACTATGCATTATTTATACTGCAAAAGTTTATGACTGCTGGCCATTAAAATTTTCACACCAGGAAGGAATGATTTGACAAACATCAAAATCACATGAAAGGAAGATGTAGGGATATGCAAATGATCAGCATTTCACCGCATTTAGACATTGCAGGTGGTGAAACGACATCTGAAGCACTGCATAAAAGAAAAATTGTGTAGAGGATTTCTCATTCAGAAAGTGCTTTATAAGGTTGGCTTTTGCTCAGAATATTGTGTTATGCCTCAAATAAAAAGAAGAAATGCTTACCAGCAAGTTTCGAAATTTGATAGAGGCAGGAACATTGCCTATCAAAAGTTCAGGTTATTGTTCCGTGATATCGCCGGTCACACTGGTCGACATCCAACCACTGTCATGTGAATAAGGAATCAATGGATTGCTGAGGGGTCATACTGAATGGCATGCAGGATCTCAACACCCTCCCATGACTTAATGTCAGTGAGGACAGACATACTGTGAGGTCAGCCCTGCAATACTGTACGACCACATCATGGACCACTAGTCAGGAAATAAGCATGTTTGCAGCATGCCTAGTATCAGCTCGTAAGGTGCTTCAATCTGTGCAGCAGTGTGGATTATCAGCAGGGTGACCATTACTTTGTCTTCCTTTGATAATGCATCACAGAGAGAGATGGCCACTCTGGTGCTCCAAATGACAAAGCTGGATACAGGAGTGGCACAATGTCGCATTTTCAAATGCGTCCCGGTTCTACGTGCAGAATTCTAATGGCTGTATACGTGTCTGGAGTGTCCAAGGATACCATATGTCGCCTGCTTGCATTGGATATTGGAATAGGGTCCCTGCACCTAATGTGACAGTTTGGACAGCCATTGGGTACACAACATGCACATCTCTAGTTCAGATCGACGGTACTTTGAAAGCAGGTGGGTACATTTCTAACATCTTATGTCCAGTGGTTGTACCTTAACTGAGGCCCCCAAACGACATGTTCCAACAAGATAATGCAAGACCACATGTTGCACATTGTGTTATGAGCTTCATTGATACACAGTGTATTTGATTGCTGCCCTGGCCTGCATGGTCTCCAGTTCTGTCACCCATTGAAAACACCTAATCATGGTTTGCTGAGAGACTGGCCCATCACCGCTCTCCAGCTAATACAGTTGATGAAGTGTGGCATAGACTTGAAGCAGCATGGAATGAGTTGCTCATTTCTGTCATCCAAGCCCAGTTTGACTCCATGCCTAATGGGATAAGGGCCATTTTAGCCGCCACGGGCGGCAGCTGTTTCTACTAATTTCGCACTCCTGTAAACCTCCAAAATGGTTACAAATTTAATAATTTTGTCTTCATGCCATACTGTTTATATGCAATAAATATCTTTTTTGTATTTGCTTTCCTTCATGGTGTTGCATTTTGAATGGCCAGCAGTGTAGTATGCAGCACTTATTCTCATGGAATATGGATGCTGCAGAACTATAGCTATTTACTACTAGTAAATTTTGGATGCAGATGCATGAGCCTGTTTATTCAGCACTCACCCTGCAATGTAACCTATAAATCTTTGCAATAATGCTAGTGATAGTAGTTATTGCACTTTTTTGCTATTCCCTACAAACATTAATAATGCTAGAAAAAGAAATATTCAATCAGTTGTCTGAGCCCTAATCATGACTTTTTGGAAGGATCTTCAATCATCCTCATATCTCATCTGGACTAATACAGTATAACTACAATCCTATTTTAATGTCTTTAATAAAAGTTGCTGTGGTCATATGATAGTTTCACTGCAAAAGTTATCTAGTACCTTTTGCAGGAGCTGTTACATTTTAATGTCCTAAGTGACGTACACTGCGCAAAAAAAGGGGGGAGACTGTTCTATACCTCAATTCTACTGAGCCAATTGACGAAATTCAAACTGCATTTTCATGTCTCGAAAGCACAACTTAGGTTACATATTATATTTATATATATGACATAAGTATTTTGACACAAAATTTTACTTTTTCTGAAATGACATGGCATTTTTTTTTTTTTTTTTTCCATATTTCAATTCTACGACTCAAATTATGCCTAAATATTAAGTATTGTCAAATTTGGTGCAAAATTTGCGGCGAAATTCAAAAATTTATCTTGTATCTAGTTTAAATACTAAAGCTTTAAAGCTTCATTCAAAAAAAATATAGAAGTGTACTTGCCTTTCTAATGGATCACAAAATCACTTTTTACTGAAGAAAAAGCTGTTGGAGCACAAAATAAGTTCCATAATTTTTAAAAACCAAAGTCAAAATTATAATTAAATTTCCAGCAATGATTAGCTATAAAAGACTTGTTAACTTCGCCTTTTCAAACATAAAATTCACGTTCCTTGAGTTATGAATTCCCTAAGAAGTTAAAGTTGGAAATGGAATCTTTAGGAATTGTACCATGGATTTTATTGAATGGTGAAATTAACAAGTCCTTGATAACTAATCATAGCTGGGAATTTAACCATAATTTTGACTTTGGGTCCGCAAAAATTATTCAGAAATCTTCATCAGTTGGTGAAATGGATTTTTGAACCTTTTCACATTAACAAAGATTTGCCTAATCCTTCATAATGCCCTTAAAATTCTATTAACTTTTATTTTTCAATTTCCTTACTATTTTTACCACCAGATGGTGCTATCTTCTTGTTTACTTTACTGCTGTAGGGTATAAATACAAAGATTGGGTCTGCTGTTTTCCAGTCTTGGAGATTTCTTTGCTCCTGATTGAAGAGAAACCTTTACCTTTTTGCCTTTGAAAATCATTGAGTTATTGACTAAATCTATGCCAAACACAAGGTTGTAGCTTTAAGTAGTAATTCTTTTCAAAATATTTTTTAGCCATAGATGATATTAATACAATATGTAAATATATAATGGCTCACATATAAAATAAATCTGTTCAGATGTAGATTCAGAAAAACTGGAAAGAAATCATTAAAAATTTTAAAAAAACTTTATTCTATTCTCAGATCTTGGAATTTATCTCAATCTTCAATCAACTTCTTTCATCGGAAGGAAACACAGTTCACTATAATACACATTTTGATTCAGAGCTGCCATTTTAGCAAACTGGAATACAATTTTTTTTTTTTTTTTTATAAATACAGTAGAACAACTAGGCCATGAATAACTAGTGAAAAAGACACTTCCAGGAAGACACACTGACATCAAATCTGAAGAACTGACATTGAGAACAAACGACTTTTTAAAACCAGAAATGTGAAAAATCTCTTGGGATGATGGTCGCTCAACCTGATCAGCCCAGGCTTCTAAGTCTTAAGGAAAGAGCTTTCTGTCACAAACTGCATACTATCATTCAACGATGATATCTGAAATGCTAATACTGCAACATAATACCAAGCTACTACAAACAAATGGAACAGAACCATGCCAATGTAAAATTGAAGAAAAAAAAAAGCAACTTTTGTTTGTCGAAGGTTTTTGAATAAAATTCTGTTGGAAAAAGAATTTTGTTTTCTCTTAAGAAAAAAAACCCTATGTCTGACTGCCTTCAATAACAGTTTTCATTCAGTATCTATGGCAAATTACAGTTGCTTTGTTGCCTAATTTAAAATAATCATATCCAACTGATGATTGACTTTTAAAATTTACCCAACTTTTGCAAGAAACATAGCAAATGTTGTAAAGGAGTACAAGCACACAAATTGCCGAAAACCCCTTGTGCACTATATGTTCTCTATAATTACAGCTCTACAAACACGCATGTCTTACATATTCGACTCTGAATATGTGCATTATTCAGTACCTTTGGTTCAATACTTTTTGTAAAAATAGACACAATTTGGAAATTCTCTTAATTTTGCATACGAGTACATATGAATAGAGCTACAATATATAATGCTCACAAACCTGAGCTAATGTGGATCTGACAGTGGCTGCTCCTGTGCTAGGTGTCATATTAGCACAACCTCTAACATCATCTTCAATGCTAAGATCTAAATAAGAGAAATAGTTTAAATAAGTAAAAAATGAATTATTTAAATAAATTATGTTCATTTATATAAAAAAATTATGTAGTTTTATTTATGGATAATTAATTAGCCTTTGAGAGACAAAACTTATATAGCACAAAGTCTGAAATCCGGACGTCCATTATCCGGAATGATCTAAAATCCCGGCCTCAAAACCTCCAACAAAAGTTTTCTCGGAGGCTTTATGCATGCGCATCTCATTTACCCCTCTGCGCATTAAACATCTGGAGAGTCCCGATTCTTAATTTCACTTTGACACTAAATAAAATATCTTGTTATTGAAGAAACAATCATTTTAGCATAAATTTGTATGATCAGTAATTTGGCTCTGTTGTTGCATATTTGCTTGGCATGCATCTCAAACAGAAACATTCCACAGATACATCGTTGATCTGACGCCAACCTGACAAATCATTACTTATTATACTTTCCTTTCATTACCACATGTTTATCAAAACATGACATCTTGAGTAATTACTCGTGCAGTAATACCTAAACAATTTTTTTATGTTAGTATTTGAATAATAAAGGAGTGTAGTAAACTTTTATGTTGACATTATGCTTAGCGATGATTACAGATTTCAATTGTGCTAAAAAATGTTCACGAGGAAAAATTTACCAAAAATTTCTTTCCATATGCTAAAAATGGATTTTGTTGATGATACTCATACACCTAAAGATTACATTTAGATCATAAATACTTCATTATTTCATAAATCGAGATTTCATATTTTTAATTTTATAATTTCTACATGCCATCTTACTAGATTGAAACTGATCTATTATCCCGAAAAATCCCAAATCCAGAATCGCTGAGTCCAGATTTCGGATTTTGTACTGTATTTCTAATCTTAAGTTGACCATAAAAGGTTAAATAAACTCCATAAGATTTAAATATATGTTCGCCATGTAAGGGTGCAACTGATTTGCAATTATGTTCAGATAGTCCGCAGCTTTCATGGTCTGTTCTACCACATATTATGGGTCTTAAGAGCCACCTGTGAGAACGTCCCCCCAGAACATAATATCGCCACCACCAGCTTACGTCTGACCTACTGTACAGGGGGTGAGCAAGTATTCGCCTAGAAGATGGCAAAACCTGACATGACCATCAATGTTATAAATGAGAAATTAATATTCATTTGACCACTCAACTGTCGTCTATTTCTCCATCATCCAGTATCGATATTCCTGGGCCCACAGTAGGCGTAGTTAACAAAGACCCTTGCTCAACAGAGGCACACAAGTCAGACGTCAGCTGTGCAGTCCCATATCCAGCAGTGTCCACTGAACTATATGTTCTGAAACACTTGCACTTGAACTCACACTATACTGGGCTGTCAGCTGAGGCACTGTCTGGCACCTATTTTGCTGTACCATGCGGGACAGTCTCTGTTGTCTTTTTTCTTTAATGATGCGTGGACGTCCAACACATTGGTGTCTAATACTGGTTTCAAAGCCATTTATCCACTCTGCATAAATACTAACAACAGTAGATCGTCAACGTCAGTCAGTCATAGTCATGCAGCTTCGGATGTAACTCGTTCCGAGTCTTCGGGCCACTAAAATCTGCCGTCTATCAAATTCGCTTAGATCAGCAGCAGTTCCCCATCACTCGCAAAAATAAGTGCAAGAATTCCTTACCTTCTCCAGCAGCAGTTAAACACCATTCCCACTTAATCACGTGCCCTCCAAGTCATCCAGACGAGTTCATTGAGAAATGTGGGATGGTCATGATTTTTTGGCTTGTCAGTGTATTTGAAGAAGATTAGTGACGTTTTTACTTATGTTTTAATGACAGTTAGCTTGAGTTTTTTCTTTTATGTCTCATTTTGTCCCGTACTTGCTCTCTAGAGGTTTAATAAATAATGGGCAGGTTTTATGTCAAACGGCGCAGGTTGAAATGAGACATAAAATCATAATTAGCATGATTCATAACAGAATAGTGGCTGTTGCCTAGAAAGACACGCAGATCAGAACAGACCTGAATGCCTGATGTATTTATTCACAGAATTTTGGCAAGTTTTGAAAGTTATGCTCTGTCTGATGAAGTTAATGTCCTACCTTCATGGAGAGTTCTTGGGGTTGCAACCCAGTTAATATACTTTAAGGTTCCAATAAGCCACTAAAGCACCAAAGAAAATAAGCTGTTTTGTATTTGTATTGTTAACTTATTACTAGCTGCAAGTAATAAGTTTTACATTTAATTAATTTTTGCATTTTTGTGTTGTTTCTTGAAACCACGGTAAGGATTAATGAAAGGCAATAACTCACTTTATCATGATGAGATAACTTTTAAGGGTGAGCAATGAATTACAAATAATATAATGAGCAATGAATTACAAATAACTAAATTAGTAATTTATGTCTCCATTATTTTATATATTTTTATAAACATTTTATATATTTTTTAAAGACATTTGCTAAGAAAGCACTATTAAAATCAGAATCTAATAACATTTCACAGTTTAAAACATATTTAATTTATGACACTGATTCTTAAACAATATTAGGATAATTGCACATTAAAAGCATGTTCTATAGCAATAATACACAACAAAATATTTATACATCTTTTTAATTTGAAGCCTTCCCACACATTCTGGTTAATTTATATTAATTTCCTTGTCTTTAAGCATCTTTTCTGACAATAAAGAAGTTTGCTTCAATATGCAAACCAATGTTCTCTCTAGTTTCTGTTTTATCTCCTAACTTATCAATCTCTTGGCAATTTACTTAGCATGTTTTACTTAATCTAATAAAAATTAAGTATTATAAATAAATCACATTTATTTATTTTTATGCAAAAAACTATAAATAGAAAATCAGGAAAATGTTATAAATTTAGGACCACTTAAATAAATAAAAAGAATACAAGATAAACAGACAATCGGTAATCTGTTCAGGGTTGCCACTCAAACAGGAGAATGAAATTCCCTGACTTTTCCAGGTTTTCCAGGTATGTTTTGAGAAAATTCCAGTCTATCCGCGTAATGTACGAGGGCTATCCAGAAAGTAGATTACGTTTTGGAATAAAAAAATAAACAAAGTATAGGAAACAAATTTTATTATATACAGATGAAAGCCACACTCAAATACTACTTTTCTACATAGTCACCATACAAATTAAGGCATTTATCGTAGCGATGTACGAGCTTGGAAATTCCTTCGTCGAAAAATTCGGCCGCCTGCGCCTTCAACCACTTCGTTACCTCTTCTTGCAGCTGTGCGTCGTCATCAAAACGCTGCATAGCCAGCCACTTCTTCATTGCTGGGAATGGGTGGAAGTCGCTCGGTGCCAGGTCGGGACTGTACGGCGGATGAGGAAACAACTCCCACTTAAAAGATTCAAGAACTTTACGAGTGACATTTGCCGTGTGGGGCCGGGCGTTGTCGTGAATCAACAAGATCTTAGAGCTCAACATTCCTCTGCGCTTGTTTTGAATTGCTCTTCTGAGTTTTTGGAGAGTTTGGCAATACCTTTGAGAGTTTATTGTAGTGCCTCTTTCCAGGAAGTCCACCAAAATTACACCTTTTCTGTCCCAAAAAACAGTCGCCATCATCTTCCTTGCCGACATTGTTTGCATGCATTTCTTGGGTTTTTGGGGAGAACTTGTGTGCCCCCACTGCATTGATTGCAATTTCGTTTCACAGTTCACATGTTTCACCCATGTTTCGTCACCAGTAACGATGCGATCGAGTAAAGAGTCACCATTCTTATGGTAAGCGTCCAAAAAGTTCAACGCTGCAGCCATTTGCTGATTTTTGTGGTCCTCTGTCAAGATTTTTGGAATCCATCTTGCACAAAACTTGTGGTAACCAAGCTTTTCGCTGATGATTTCGTGCAACAAACTTCGCGAAATTTGTGGAAAACTCAAAGAAAGTTCCGTTATTGTGAAATTTCGATTTTCACGGACTTTAGCATCGACTTTTTCGAGAAGTTCGGCGGTCACTATGCTGGGTCTCCCACTTCGATCTTCGTCGTGAACATTGGTTCGGCCATTTTGAAATCTTATGACCCACTGACGCACTCCACCTTCAGTGATAATGTTGTCCCCATACACTTCACGAAGCTGCCGATAGATTTCTATCGGTTTACAGTTTTTTGCAGTCAGAAACCTTATTACTGAGCGCACCTCGCAGCTCGCGGGATTTTCAATTAACGCAGACATTTCAAACCGTCACAGTATCTGAACGGAGCACAGCACGAACCTCTCACTAGCACGGCTAGATGCAGACTGAGCTGCGCAACGCTCTGACCCCAAGATGGCCGCGCTAGCCCCGCCCCTAGCGGACACAGACGGAAACGTAATCTACTTCCTGGATGGCCCTCGTACGTTGGCTGTGCTAAGAGGTAAATTAATTATGGTGTTACTTGTACTGTGTAGCAAATTCACTTTATTATTCAATAAATCCCAGAGGACATTTATTCTTAATTATTCTTGGTACACTTTGTTTGATAATTTTGTTTACTTTTCCGCTTAAAAAACTTAAAATTTAAGATATATACGTTGGATAACAACTGTGCGTTTTATTTAATTATTACTCATGATCATCCCCAGTTCAACACGAGGCTAATCCGGTTCTTATAAATCACAACGCAATGCTAAAAGTTAGGTTAGATTTTAGGTAAATCTAATTTGTGTGAGGTGTATTCTTAAAAGGCACCTTATTACACTTGAAAACACAAATATAATTATAACAGGAGTTGTTTTCTCCACTGAAGATTGAGATTGGAATCTGCCCAATCTGGAATAAAATAAGGCTTTTTTTGCAGACATTCTGCAGCTAAACGAATGAAAGAAATCTATTTAATGATATTTTTTTACTAAATTGAGATATTTTATATTTATTCCGCAGCATACATACGGAAAAAATATGTGCATTAAATTTCGTGATGTCATCATACTGCTAGAATTAATTTCAGGATTATGCCAGAGAAAATTTCCTGAAATTTGGAAATATTATTTACTAATGATAAATAAATTTAGAGGGAAGAAGCAACATTAAATGATATGAATAACATAAAAATAAAGATAATTACTTAAAAATTTAATTAGAATAATCAACGATATTTTAGCGAATATAGTTATATTAGATGGTTATCCTAGATAATTGATTACTATTTTTTTATTTTACTGCAAAATGACAAGGTATTTATTAAAAAAAAAAAAAAAAAAGGTTTTGCGGTATACAGTAGGGCCACGGAGTATAAAACGGCCTTCGCATGATTTTGAAAATTGTCGCCAAGAGCAAAATGACCCGTTTACTGCTCATCATGTCGCCAAATCCCGCTGTACCATACATGGAGATTATTCTGACCAAAGAACGTCTATGTAAAAAGTGGAGGGAAAATTTGCCAAGGGATTAGAAGACGGAACGGCCAGAATTTCCCTCTCCGCGATGTGTACAGGAAATTGAGAAACACATGTTAAGAAGAAACGTTCTTTGACAAAAAAGAAAACTACGTAAATCCGTTTTAAAATTATTGCGAAAAATCCAAGAAGAAATGTTTTATCAAAGAGTTTTTTTCTGGGATTTTTTGCAATAATTTTAAAAACGGATTTTCGTAGATTTCCCCCCCCCTCAAAATAACTAATCCATGAATTAATTTACTTGCGCCAAAAAATATTTTCTTTTCCTTTAGAGTTTAAAGACATTTTAAACGATATTCATTTTATGAACTCTTGATAACGTGACCTTCGAACTTCGACACCGGTTTCGAGTTTTGGCGACAGATATATTGCGCATGCACAGCTATTTCCCGCTATGATGGAACCGAGCCACGTCTGTTGAAGAGAGGTTTTCCTTCTTTACAATACATATTTTTTTAATTCTAACCTTCATGGTACCGTATACTAGGATTAAATCCATTTTGTTTTATACGAGAACAGGTACTTTCTTTAGTTCATGCACTGCACATGCGATTCTCGACAACCTTGAAGTGCCTATTTTAGAGTAACACAGTACATGACATTTTTTTTTTTTTTCGAAATGCTATTAAACACAGATTAGTCTTGAATAATTTTCTTTATTATGCTGATGAACAATGTACACTGCATAAAAAAAAGGGGGTACAGTTCTATATCTCCCGTTCTACTGGGCCCATTGACGAAATTCAACTTAAGTTTTTCGTGTCTCAAAAGCACGACTTAGGATATGTTTTAGATTTATATATAGCACTGTTCTAACATACATAGGTATTTTGACACAAAATCGGACTTTTTCTGAAATGACATGCCAATTTTTTCCCATATTTCGATTCTACGGCTCAAATTATGAAAAGCTATCAAGTTTTGTAAAAAAACGCACAAGGTAGTTTTTAAAAATTAGCTCTCAAAATTTTGCTCTTCAACGTTAATTCAATTTGATATGCATTTATTAATCTCTCTTTTTTTTTTTATTAAACTTGATTCCTTCTTACACAGTTCAAAATTTAGGTTCATTAAAATAAAATTCACCATTTTTAAAGATTTATTTTTAAAATTTGTATTTTTAAATAATTTTTCTAAATTTTTCGAAAAAATTTTTGAATTTATAACCTATAAAATTTTTACAATCACCTTAAACAGGGTTCGTACACATTTCTGCACATGGAAATTAAGTACTTTTAAGGACTTTTAAGGACCATTAATGAAAAAAATTAAGGACCTGTGAGCATATGGGAACTGATTAAATTCAATTAAAAATATTATTCTATGCCTGAATTTCACTTTTCTAATACCATCCTAAAAATAAAAAAAGATACCTAAGTAGTATGCATTATTACCAAACGCAAATTAATTAACATAATTATTAATTTGAGAATAAAATAAACTTCGTGCAGTTTATCAAGTAGTATTAAATATTTTACACTTATAATATGTTGGACATATTTGAAAGAAAATAAGTGACATTTACGTTTTACTAATAATTAGCTTTATGTTGATTTTTTTTATGTGTCATTTTGTCACATACTTGGTCAGTCTAGAGCAGAGGTTCTCAACCGGTGGTATGCAAGAAAAAATAGGTGGTACACAAAGAAGCAAAGTATTTTTAACTATTTATTTCAAAAATTAAAACCCCAACATCCTGATTGAGTTTTTTCTCCAACACTCGTAAATTTATGCAAGCTCAGATCAATCATTGTTTGGTAGTACTACTTTGGATGTACTACAGGTTTTCAATTTTTATTCAAATGGTACACGTGAGTCAAAAGGTTCAGAACTGCTTGTCTAAAGGTTTAGTAAATAGCAGGTAGATTTTATGTCAAACGGCATAGGTTAAAACGAGAAGTATCATAATCAGCATAATTCATAACAAAAGACTGAATGTTATCACTGCTGCTGCTTGTCTAGAGAGAGACCTGCTGATTAGAACAAACCTGAAAGGCATGATGTAGGCACGGTTGGCAAGTGTTGAAAGTTAGTCACGCTCTGATGCAGTTAGTGTCGTAGCTTCATGTAGAGTTCCAGGGGTTGTAACCCAGTTAATATACTTTCAGATTCCAATAAGCCACTAAAGCACCAGAGGTGATAAGTTGTTTAGTATTAAGTCTCACTAGAGGCAAAGAATAAGCTTTACTTGAATTTCTACATTTTTGTGTTTTATCATCTGACCACAGTGAGTATTAATGATAGGCAATAACTCGCTTTAATATGTAGAGATAATTTTTAAGGGTAAGCAGTTAGCTATAAATAAATAAATTAGGTAAATAGGTAACCGTAGTCATTATTGGATTTACATGGCCAGTATTAAATTTTATTTTTTTAACATTTGTTAAAAAGCCCTATTAAAATCAAAATCTAATAAAATTTCACATTTGAAAATACATGTTATTTATGACACTGATTCTTAAACGGTATTAGAATAATTACACATTAAAAGCTACAAAATATTTATGTTTTGTAACAACAACACTCAACAAAATATTTATCCATGATTTTAATTTGAAGCCTTCCCAAACATTTTGACAAGTTTATACCGATTTCCTTCTCTTTAAGTATCTTTTTTTCTAACAATAATTAGAGATTTGTCTCAATATGCAAACCAATGCTATCGCTAGTTTCTGCGTGCTTTATCTCCTAATTTGTCAACCTTTCATAAATTCTATGATGCATTAAAACATATTAGATGGATCTTTTAAATTGTAAGTTTTCAATTTCTTTATTAATAAAAAAATCCCTTTCTATAATGCCTGCCCAAGTAATACGATTAGAAGCATTTTTGATATTTTCCATGCTTGTGTCTACTGAAAAGTAGAGAAAATAAAGGGAAGATAAACATGTTAAGAAAAAGATTCTAGTAACAGGAGTAAAACACTCAAATATTATGTCTTCAGAGTTCTCCAAAAAGTAAGAAATTCATCGCAAACACTCTGTAAAACACATCCATTATGCGCTGATACCATGGTGACATTTTTCACTTTGTCACATATTTCTCGAATCTTCTAGAACCGTTGGTCTATAAATCTTGCCTTCAAATCCTTCTAAATTTTCCAAGCTGCAATGTCAAAAATACTAAAGAAAAATTATCCAAACCAATTCTGTAACAGCAAAAAGCCAGTAATATTTTGGAAAAAGAAGGGAGGGAAAAAGTGTAAAATTACTTTTATAGATAAAACTGATGCATATTCTGAGAATTTTAAATATTCTGAGACAATTAATTTACATGGGAAAAACGGCTTACTATGAAAAAATTAAAAAGAAGATATTTTTAATTAATTACATACTAATTTTGCTTTTGCTAAGAGTTGTTTCATAAATTGTGCTTTATAGCATTATACCTTGTTCATTTTTCAGATTCAAAACATTGTATAATAAGTTGCCAAAATGAAACTTTATGACAGTGGAAAATAAAAATGTTTTATTTTAATGTTATTTTTTAAATATAATTCCAATATATTACCATTATTTTAATGAAATTTATCAAAATTATGATGTTTTAAAAAAAATCGTTGAAAAATTCTGATTTTGCAATTAAAAATTTTCTACAGAAACTGATCTTAAAATTGCCAAAATGTTGACAAGTCGCCAAATTTAGAACCGTTTAATAAAAGAATTCACATTCCCAAAAGCGAAAATTGTTTAAGAGCTCTTTATTACAAAAAATTAATTTCGAAATGCTTATGCTTCACTTCTTGCTTAGAAATTCGAGTATCCCGTCATTTATACTAAAAATATAAACAAATTAAAACCTATGAACCCATTCAAAAGATAACAAATATACGTCAGTGAATCGCCAAAAATATTCCTCCAAAATGCTAATTCACACTCAAAATGGCAGTCCTAAAAACAGACAGAAATTTCAGATGATTAAAATTAAGGACCTTTTACTGATTTTGGCCAAAATTAAGGACTTTTAAGGACCGTACGAACCCTGTTAAAGTAGATGTATTTCTAAGCATACCTGCAAGAAATTAGAACTTTTTATTTAAAATATTTTGGTGCTTTTCATTTAAAATATTTTTTAAATATTTTATTTATAATATCGATGCATTTTGAAATTTGGAATATTTGCTGAAAGCAATAATAACGAAAATGTGGTTTACGCGCTTTGTTAAAATTTTTTGAAAGTAGGAACGATGTAATTTTTTCTGTTCCAGCATAATGGAAGGGTAAGGAAAATAGGTTGCCATATATTAAGAAGTTCGCCAAGTGAATTATTCTTGGCATAAACTGAAAAAATTCTGCCAAGATAAATTTTTGAATTTCTCCATAATTTCGCACCAAATTTTACAAAATTTAATATCAAGGTATAATTTGAGTCGTAGAATCGAAATATGGAAAAAAATTGGTATGTTATTTCAGAAAAAGTTCGATTTTGTATCAAAATACCTATGTTAGAACAATGCTATATATAAATCTAATACATATCCTAAGTCGCGCTTTCAAGACAAGAAAAACGCAATTAGAATTTTATCAATTGTCCCAGTAGAACGGGAGATAAGGAAACAGTGATTACTTTGTTATAATAAGAGTTATCTTTCGCAAAATTACCTTTATATTTTGCATTTAAAAAGAAGAGATGTTAAATAATGCTAATAAAATATGATTAAACAAATATATATCTAGCCTTCTTCGAATCAGATATTGCAATGTTAGACATTTATCAGTTTGAATGTATTTAGACTACATTTGAAATTACAATGGACTTCGTAATTTCTAATAATTGTTAAAAGGCTTGAATTCATTTAAGCCTTTTGACAATGAACTTAAACATATACTCAAAAGTAAAATAATAATAAAAATCTTAAGGAAAATTTATACTTATGTGTAATATTATTCAACTTAGATGGTATTTAAGTATTATCCCGTCAACTGTGAAAGTTGGCTACCACTGAACCATGAAAGTTGAAGACAATCCCGCCAAAGTTATGACAATCGTTCCTGCAGAATTCTAAGCCAAACTTATGTAAGTTTTGTTTAGAACAATCTAAGACAATCTATTACTGTTTTGTCAGTAATATGCAGCTGTTCTTTTCAACAGATGTTAATTCTTCCAATCAGCTGCAAATGAACCGGACTGCAGTCACAAATGTCATTTTACAGCACTCAAACTCACGTTTGTTTTCAAATTCAAGGAAAAAATATAACAGTAACAGTTAATTTATACGCTTGTTCCTATCCCGACATTATGCTTATCCATAATTGCAACTAATTCGCATTGCTCAGCGAAAGTTTCACAGTCGACGGGATAATATGTAAGTACCGATATAACTAATCCATATTTGCATATAATAAATATATTTATATGGGGAAAAGGCAATGATTCTGCTATTGTTTAAAAACTTTAATAAGAAACAAAATTACCTATTGATTTCTTCAAATGCATGGGGCATGGTAGATCTGGTTCACTTAAATTTTTGCTAAAAAGAAATATGGGATTGGTGTCTGTACCAGCGCCATAATAATTTCCTACTATGTTGTCTGACTTCAGTTCTTCTCCACCACTGCATAATAATACTTGATCTTCTACAGAAATATTTACAGATTTTGCTATTTCAGTCTTTAATTCCATTACCCTAGAGAAAAAATAAATTAAAGCATTAATGATATTCAAGACATGGCTAGTAAAAAAAAGTGACATTTATTCTTAATATTAGTAAACTCAATAAGCTATGACTTTGTTTAAATATAATAAAAACATTATTTTTCAGTTAGACTTTTAGTAATTCTACATAGTGCAACTACAAAGTTTTAGAACCAATCGTGTATTATTTTTGACTAATTCCAGCAAACCTGCCAAATGCCAACTGATAGTATTTATTACTATGACATCTCAACCTGTTTTTCTCAAAAATATTGTCTGCTTATGAACAGAATTTTCTATGCTGTGAATCATCTGTCCTGATCCAAGGAATATTTGCTGTCATAGATATGAAAGGTCAACAAAGAATAATAATTATGTTTATCTGTAAAGCGGAAATTAATCCTGATTTTTCAAACAAATTGTGACAGGAGGTGAAAAGTATCAGTCATCAACTACCATTACAGAAAATTTGCCATGGTCACAAAAACTACAAGTACAGAAATCTCAAGTAAAGAATATATTGGTGACATTTTTTAATTGGAAAAGTATAATTCACGAGAAATTTGTTCGTATGAGATGAACTATTACATTTATATTTTACAAAAACATGATGAGCAGACTTCTGAAGAGAATACAGTGCAAAAGGCTCAAAAAAACTCAAATATAACTCAATCCCACTGCATAACAAATCACACAATTCCTTTGCATTAAGCAGTTAGACAAAAAGGTGTGGTAAAATGCCTACTCCAGTGTGCAGTGCAGTGAGATATGAAAGATGAATTTTTAAAATTGTCAATTTTCAATTTCTTTATTAATACAAAAATTCTCTTCTACAGATGCCTGCCCATGTGACAATATTTGAACCAATTTCATAACTTTCCACCATGTATCTAGTGAAAAGATGAGCTAATAAAGTGAAGATAAACATGTTAAGAGAAAGACTTCAAACGTAGAAAATTCAAATAACTTTGTTTTCACTGTTCTTAAAAAATTTTCCAAAAAATAAAAAATTCATTACACATTTCCTATAAAATCTATTAATTATGTGTTAAAGCCATGAAGTTATTTAACATTTTGTCACATTTTTCTATAAACCTTGGTTTCAAATCCTTCAAAACCTGAAGTTACCAGGTCTAAAAATCATCCCCTCTGTAAGAACAAAAAGCCAGAAGATTTTTGAATAAAATGTTTAGAAAGAAAAGTGTAAACTTTTAAGAGTAGACAACTTTTAAGAGAAAACTGACACACTTTTCAATATTCTGAAATAACAATATGGGGAAAAAACTCTTATGAAAAAGTATAAATGAAATTAATTTTTAATAATTAAGTAGCTTTCATGCTTTTTGGTAAGAAGTGCTTCAGAAAGTATGTTTTATAGCATTTGTTACCTTATTTATTTTTCCAAATCAAAACATTTTCAAGATCCCAAAATGGAAAGTAATGTCAATTTAAAATCCGACATGGGAAAATAAAAATGTTTTATTTTAATGCTATTTCTTAATTACAGTTTCAACAGATTATCATGATTTTAATGATATTGATTATTATTTTATATTATTTTAATGTTATTTATCAATTTTATTATGTTCCTAAAAAGAAAAAGAAAAAACGAATAAATCACAAATCTCCGGATAAAAAATTCTGTATATAAATTGATCTTGAAATCGCTAAAATGTTGACAAGTCGCTAAATTTAGCTCCGCATAATAAAAGAAATCATATCTCAAAAAGGAAAATTTGTTTTGATGTAATATTTTATGAATTCATCATTCTCAAAAAAGAAATAATTTCAAAATGTTTCAAAAGATACAGAGTCTCATACCCAAAAATTTGAACATCATGCCATTTATATTAAAAAGTAGGAAAAAATTCATATGATAGCCCATCAGATGTATATATTTGTCAATGAATTGCCAAAAAAATATTCCTCGAAAACGTTAGTTAACACTCAAAATGGCAGTCGTAAAAAAACAGACAGAAATGTCAGATAAGTGGAATTAAGGACCTTTAGTCGATTTTGGCCAAACTTAAGGACCAAAAACCTAAGGCCTTTTAAGTATTTTTAAGGACAAGACAAACCCTGTTTTATTATAGATTATAAAGTCAGAGCCACATTTGTGCTGTCCAAAGATAGCATTGTGGAGGAAACAATAGAAGTTTTAATTGAATGTTCACACTACTAATCCAACTTTATAAAGAGATTACTACTAGTTCAAATTTATAAAAATACAACTATCCCATTCAATAATGACATTTAATAGTTAACTATGCAAGTTTGAAATTCTATTAACTGCTGTACATTTATATTCTTAAGTTTCCCCTTGCTTTTACAGTAAAACTTGATTTATTAATTTAAAAACATGAAATATAGAAATAAAAATATGTCTCATTCCTTCTTACACTCACAAACAATTATGTGACCATGAATTTTTTCAGGTGAAGGACAAAAATATAGTTATTCATACAAGCAGTGTTTAATATCTTGATTTTTCCACATAAGAGATTTCCTACATTTATTATGAATACCTGAAATCACATTTTTCAATACAGCATTTACAATTTTATATAGAGGCAATGGCTAATAGCTTGAAATATATACAAAAATTTTGATACTTCTTAATTTTCATGGCCCCAGTAATAAACCACTAAATTATGCAAACTGCGCGAAATCAAAAAATGCCCAATTATGTACACTGCATGAAATCATAATAACCCTCTTTTCACTTTAAATTTTATTTTTAAAAAAATGGCAAATTTTAATTGATCGAGGAGTGAGTAAGAGCTGTATCGTTTTTCCATAAAAAAAATATATTACCTCATAATCAAACATGTATAAATGACCATGTAGTACATGGTTTTCTTATGTTTATTAGGGATGCCTGGGACTTTATTTACCATCTTTGAATACAACATTAACAATAGTTTAATACTACTTTTTCCCTATTTCTCTACGTATTTTCTCTTAAAAAAATATTACTACTCCCCTAAAACAAACATGCTTTGTCATAATCAAATTAAGCAAACCAAAACTACCTCTTAAACAATGTTCTTATTACGGTTTTCCTCCCTCAATTTTTGAATAACATTCGTTCTGGTAAATTTCTGAGTTTATTTCTTGAAAATAAATCCATGCACTTATTAAAAAGGAACAACATGTTATGGAAACTGGATAGGCCACTGTCTAAAACAGCTTTCATTAAAAATTATGTTTCTCATCATTACATATAATAAAAGAAAAAGTCTGTCCATGTAAATGTCTTTCGTTTATGCTGTGCGTAAGCTAATCGACTCAGAGCTACGGAATTTTGTACATAGGTGCATCTAGATAAGAGCCAGTGCACCTCAAAACAGTGTTTTTTTTTTTTTTTTTTTTTTTTTTTCAAATTTCAAATCAGATTTTTTTTAAATCTTTTTTGGTGAAATCGCATAATTTTGAATAGCTTCATTCTTTTAGAAATGTGGTTTGGGCAACAGTTTTTCATACAATGCTTTGTATACTGGACTTGAAAATATGAGATAAAATATGCATTGCTTATTTCACTGTTTTTAAGATACTGAATAGTTTAGCATGAATTTTTTTCAGGAAGTTGGTTAATTTATTTATTAGAATAATTAATATTTGTATAACAGGATATTGCTTATTTCATGTGGCTTATTTTCTTTTGATTTTTGGACACAAACATCACAATCTTCTTATACTGACGTGCATGTGTCTCGCAAGGTACAACAGAAAGAAGTTCCTTTTTTTCTTCCCCCCTCTTTTTATTAGCTAATGGCAAAGAGGTTTTATATTTTGAATTATGTCATCCACAAAGCACAATTTCGATTGGTTATTGCTTTCTGGTGATAGTTTCATTCTTTTAGAAATGTGGTTTGGCAAGTTTTTCATTCATTGCTTTGGATGCTGGACTGCTGACTGTTTTCTCTTGAAAATATGAGATTTCTTGCTTATTTCATTGTAATTTTTTTATACAGTACAAAGTCCGAAATCTGGACATCTATTATACAGAATGATCTAAAATCCGGACCTCAAAACCACCAACAGTTTTTTCTCGTAGGCTGTAACGCATGCACATTTGATTCCCCCCTCCGGGCATAATAAAACATCTGGAGAATCCTGAATCTTAATTTCCCTTTGACACTAAATAAAATACCTTGTTATTGAAGAAACAATCATTTTAGCATAAATTTGTACCATCAGTAATTTGATTCCGTTGCTGCGTATGTGCTTTGGCACACATCTCAAACCGAAACATTCCACATAAATACATTGTTGATCTGATGCCAAACTGGCGAATCATTATTTATTATACTTTCCTTTCATCACCACATGTTTATCAAAACATGACAACTTGAATAATGACTCATGTATCGATACCTAAACATTTTTTTTTATGTTAGCAACTGAATAATAAAGGAGTATGGTAACCTTTTATGTTGACGACGAGCGTTTAACACTTTGCGATGATTACAGATTTAAGTTAAATGCGCTAAAAATGTTGCCAAGAAAAAATTTACCAAAAATTTCTTTCCATATGATAAAAATAGATTTTATTGATGATACCCATACACCCAAAGATTATATTCAGGACTATTTGGATTAAGAATAACTGATTTGTTATTCGCATAAACCCAGAACCAGTGCCAGGGCTTGTATGGCCGCAGCGAGTCGCATAATTTAGGACCCACAGACACTGCATTAGGCAGTAAGATATCTAGTGCCGGCCTTCAATAAAGCTTTAGTATGTGTGAAAACTTATTTATTCAAAACTCTGATAAGGCTTTAAGCAAGTGCAAGAAATAAACATAAGTATAATAAATAAACATAAGTATAATAAATAATTAATACAATTCAGGCTAATTGTCTCAGCATGCGATAGAAGCAAGATAAAATTTAATGGAACAACTTCTTGTTAGCCGCCAAGCTCATACTGCATACCCAAATATGTATAGTGAAGGATAGCTAAATTTGATGATGATAGTCACTAATTTTAAAGGTTTTTGGATATCGCAAAACAAAGGTGTAATTTTCCAATTAACGGATTTTGTAAAGAAATATGGAGAAGCGGTAATAAATGAAGATGATATAAAAGGTTTTCATTGTGATAACAATGCTTCTCAATCATCAATCAATTAATGAATGGCAAAATCAGTAGTATGGTTCTAGATCCAGAAAATACCGCTACAGACAGTGAAGAAAGTGATAGAAAAGTTACTGAAAACGAGAAAATTTCGATTGACAAGTTAGTCGGAATTCTCCAAACAGCAGTTACAGGACTTCAACAATGTAACGAAACAAGAGATTTATGTCTGTCTATAGAATTAAAGAGAAAGCATTACCACAAAAAATGAAGCAACTTAAACAATTTATATTTAAAAAAATGTTTAATAAGGCAAACAAATAAATATTAAGCTTTTTTTTTTAAATTTTGATACCCTTTAGATCTTAAATACTCATTATTTCATGTTTTTAATTTTATAATTTCTACATGCCATCTTACTAGATTTAAACTGATGATCTAATATCCGGAAAAATCCCAAATCCGGAATCATCGAAGTCCCGACAAGTCCGGATTTCGGACTTTGTACTGTATTATGTTTTAATTATATAAAAAAGTTTGCATGATTCTGTTTTAGGAAACGAAGTTCTTAACTTCCTTTATAGCATTTGAATTCTTAAGATTTTGCAACGAGAAGTTAATTTATTTATTTGGATAGTTAATATTTATATTAAGGGATATTGCTTATTTCATTCTAATTTTTTAAATATGCAATACCTTTTCTTTTATAAAGTTGTTCTGCAAAGTAAATTTCTGTGCAGGTTTTAAATTTAATGTCCGGTGTTCCCTTTAGGCATTTTTATGGTACATTTAAAAAGCCAGGGCACCGAAACACTGAATTTTCTTGGATGACGAACAAATTAAAAAGGCAAAGAAAGCCATCTATGAACTTTCATGAAGAATAAAATTATTCTCATAACAATTGGAAAACTCAAATCAGAACAATCAAACTGCAGACATAGCAATTGAGTCTCTACCATCCTCTTCCGGTGATGAATTAGATTTTGAGAAATATTTTTGGATAATATTGAAAAAGCTAAGGCTAAAAGTGAATGAAAATAAAGAGCCAAGAGCCTTTAGATATAAAAATGAAAAAATACAAACAAATTTCTACACGGCCTTTGAAGAAACAGAGAAATATGATTGCGCTTGCAAGACACCTCTTTTAGAACTTTTAAAAATCTATCCTGAAAAGTTAAAAGAAGTAGCTCTGACAGTAAGAGCTCTTCCTCCTACTCAAGTTAGAGTGGAAAGACTCTTCACAGCTCTGAAGTTTATCAAATCAGATCTATGGCCCTCCAACAAAAAAGATCTTGCCGATACTACACTGTTTCTTAGAAATAACTGATGCCACTTTTTCCATTTCGTAATAAATGCCGATTAATGTAAATAATTTGCTATGCCATCAATTTTTTCTGTAGCATCTATTACTTCTTTTATATTAAAAAATTAAGCTGTAACCCACGTGTATACGTTTACATATAGAGTCAAAAGTCGTTAATTCAGACACACATAATCCGGAATGATCTATAATCTGGACCTCAAAGCTACAAACATTCTGCACATAGGCGTTTACGCATGCTCGTAAGACCTTTACGGCTGCGCATATGCGTGTGCGCATGCACATAATACGTTTACGCACGCGCGTTTAATGTATAACAGACGGTATAAGCTAAAATTACCTAATTATCTATTTCAGTTAATGTTGCAGATTGCATTGTTCCTTAATCTTCGAAATGGATCTGGCTTATTATTTTTTGAAGACTGTTAGAGCAATTTTAGAAAAGTAAGCTTGAACTTTCGATTATGTCAAACAGAATTTCTGATGCTGGAGCTCCCAAAGGATCTACAAAGCGGAAGTATGTTTCGATGTCCATCAAACAAAAAGTGGAATTGCTGCAAAAAATGGATAAAGGCATAATCCTTTGTTTCTCTAACCATTCCGAAATCCGTTTATCAATCTCACGCTGCTCTGCGGGGGGAGGGGGGTTGCTCGCGCAATGAACTGGAAGTTGATTTGTCAGCACTATCCTCATCTTCAGGGCATCTTCAGGCAGAGACAGTGCTTATTTTATTCGGCTTATAATTCCTTACTAAATGTAGTATTTCATCTCGATGTACTCCGTCTTTGATATGATTTAAATAAAATTCCTCGCCATTATAATTCGCTTCCGATAGTGAAGAAAGTGGTTATTGAAAACGAAAAACTTTTGATTGACAAATTAGTCGGTATTCTCAACACAACAATTATAGGACTTGAAAGGCGGAACTTTGTAACTGAACAAGAAATTATGTCTGTTTATAGAATTAAAGAGAAAGTATTATCACATAAAACGAAGTAACTTAAACAACTTACATTGAAAGAAATGTTTAATAAAGTAAACAAATAAATATTAAGCTTTTTTTTTTTGTAAATTTTTATACGCTTTAGATCATAATTGTTCTTTATTTCATAAATTATGGTTTCATATTTTTAATTTTATAATTTCTGCATGCCATCTTACCAGATTTAAACTGATGATCTATAATCCGGAAAAATCGATAATCTGGAATCGCCGAAGTCCCAACGAATCCGGATTAATGACTTTTGACTGTATACAGAGATTTTTTTTTTTTTTTTACTGATGGTACTCAGAGACCTCTGTAGCTTGAACTATCAGCTGCAAAGACAGAAAACTTTGTAGAGGGAGTATTGACGACATGGGGAAAAGGAATCCATGGAAAAAAAAATGTAGTTCCAAAAGTTGCCGATACGGGGAATACGACGCTTTGATCTAAATTTTAATTACACGATAAATTTCTGACCACTTTAAAAAGTTACAGTAAACAGATAAATGAATAACAAAGAATTAATTTTTCCACAAATATGCTTTATTTTAAAAAGTAACTTCTGTAAGTGGTTGCAAATTATAAAAAAAAAAAGAGAACACTCTATTCGACTTCCTTTTATTCTTTGTTCTTTTGTTTTTATTCAGTAGAATCGCTTTATCAAGGAAGCTATCGGCCATTTTCAATATGACCTCAATTTTCTTGGACTAAGCATTGAATTCTGTTCACCATACTCTCTACAGCTGAATGGAACTCAAAATACTGGCGCTGGTGTCGACTACATAATCAGGATTTCGTAATTTTTTCCCGTGTTTTATGCAAAATTTTAGCTATTGTAAAGTGTAAAGCGCCCCATTTTCCCTTATCGGCAATTTTTTAAACTAATTTTTTTCCGCTGATTCCTTTTCCCCATGTCATCAATAGTCCCTGTACAAAATTTCGTGGCTTTGCGGCTGATAGTTCAACTTTGAGAGATCTCTGAGTACCGTCAGTTTAAAAAAAAAAACACTGTACATATAGATATATATATTATATGAGGTAGTTGGAATATTTAAAATTCCAGGAGTCAAATCAGTCATTTTCCCTACCCACTCCACAGCTCTGGTTTCAATGAGAAAACACCACAAAGTTATGTGCCATGTGTTGGAGGTCATTGTTGTAATGGAATATGAAATTTCCCTCTAAACTTATCTTTTTAGTACTTTCTATCATGTTTAGTCACTATCCTGTTTAACGACATAAAATTTTTAGATCCAAAATGGTGTTGGGCTTTCTCCATACAGTGCAAAAACCGTCATTACTGAAAATGTTGAATTTACTCTCATCAATGAACATAACTTTCTTTCAAAAGTTATTCACCTTCAATTCAGGAGTTTTCAGAAACACCACTTTTTCTAATTTTGCAAAGCTGATGCATGGTTTCTTTTTATATCCTTCTCATTGAATTACAATTCGCACAGTTTCAGCACCTAACTTCTGCTAATGATTTGAGAATTTTCTGCAATAAGTTTGACTGCACTTACTTTAGGTCCTTTAGGCAACATTACTCAGAACACCTTTCCTTCCTCTTTCACTTTTACTTTCAATCAATCCATCACTTTTAAATTCTCCAATGATTTTCTGGACCCACATGCAACTTCTACTAACAATTTTATCTATCTCACGATAAGATTTTCCTTTTTCATATAATCTTAGCAGGGATTTCCTGATGTCAATACTCGTTTCTCTTTGAGGAGCCACTTCCTATTTAAAAGTGTGTCTTTATTTCATACAACAAACTTCATCATAAAAGTGAAAAATTATGCAACATTAGATTAAAATAGAAGCTGCATAGAAAAAATGTAGTGGTAGTTAAACATATATTTCATAGGTGTATTCTAAATTTTTTTAGGCAAAAATCTGCATATGTTTATTTAAAACGATTCTAAATTTTTTTTTTTTTTTTTTCAAGATTTTTTCGTTGTCTTTTACTTTTAATTTAAATTAAATGAACTGTTATGTGTAAAATTAAAAGAATGTTTCCGCTTCTTGGTAATGTGTTATTTACACTGAAAGTTAAGATTCTTCAAATAAAAGTAAGGTGTATTCTCAGCTGCTTGAGCCATTGTACGTACGAATGCATATATGTGTATATATATGGAATCTGGTCCCCATAACAAAAGAGTACTATATTTTTTCTCAATTCTTAAATCTGCACCCACTCTTACACACTTTTGTATTAAGAATCAAACTGAGATAAACATTTTGATTTCACAGCTTTTCTTTCACACACTGAAAATAAATCTCTTTTCAAAACCAAAACTCCTGTCCTCTACTATTCAGAGAGATGCTCATTCATATAAATCTTATTTTCTTTAATTATTATGAAAATTGTATGCAATAAAAAAACATAAAGTTGCAAGATAGCACACTATAAAAAATTCTGTCCCTTGTCTTAACCCTTGATCCTAAAACATTACTAATTTCAAAATTTCACACGCATAGTTGAATAAAGGCAATAATTTTACCTTTAAAGCTAGCATACTTTGGCATCTATAAACATTCAAAGTTTACCAGCAATTAAGTTTATGAATGCAATTAAGTTAATGTAAAATGAAATTTAATTAAAAAAAATTATAGTAAATTAGCAAGAAAACGATCAATGTGCATCACAAATATAAACTTTCAAAAATCTAAGAACATTCATCATTATTGATTGTAGCACATATAAATTAATTTTATGCAAGAATACATTAAATCAAGAAATTCATAATGAAATTAATGTTCATATGAATTTTAGTTGCTTAAAGCAGAATAAAGCAAACCTATTCTACTTACTTTTTCACAGCTAGATTCATGTCAAATTTCATCATGGTTCCAGAACTCACAATAAACACATACAACATATTTGCAGTTTTTATTTCTCAAACTCCTTGCAAATAAAAAAAAGGGGGGCAGAAAAAAATCCTAAAAAATGGTTAATACAATTAGAAACAAAAAATACACTTCAAAGAACTTCCTCATAACAATGGACTTTTTGACACACAATAACAGTCTAAAGTGAAATTATTAACATAAAAAATGCACAATTCAAATTTGGATATACCTCAGAAAACATAATCATGTATCAATAAATTTATGGGACTGCATACTAAAATCCATAAATGCTAATAACAATTTTTTAAAAACTATTTATTAGAAAACAAGCTTTCGTTTTTGATGTACTACAATAATTAATAATCAACTTTTAACTCATTACAAGTTCATTAAAGCAGCATAATGATCGCATGTGTTAATTTCAAAAATCAAAATAAAAGACTTCAGCAATGAATAAATGAATATAAAAATTTACTTTAAAACTATCCAGATACTTAATGCAACTTCAGATACATGAATTTATTGGACACAAAATTTAAATATTAAGAACTATGAAACATTTAAAAGCTATATTTTTAAATAATGCAGTGATATTTTAAATTAGCATTTCACACTATAAAAAAACAATTACGATAATTTTTTGATCCGTAATGCTGTACATATACTTATCATATTAACAAACTGAAATTTATATAAAATTTTTTTTTGCTTAATTCATATTTGCATAATAATTTATATCAAAATTCCTAACAACAAATGTTAAAAAAGTTTCTTTTGCAAATACAGTCCGACTTAAACAATTCGAATACTTACTTTTGGATAAGAAAAAAAAAAGTTTGAAATTAATTAATTTATATTTTGTAACCCCATCACCCTCGTGGTACACCTTTTAGGCTAATTTTTCCCAGCCATGAATCTAAAATCTTTCGTCAGTGTTCTAAGAATCATAGCAGAATTAGGAAACTAAAGTGACGTCTTCTTTAGGTGTTGTGAAACCAGACAAAATGTTCAGGAATTACATAATCTAAAGGAAACGGATACATATATTCTTCAGCATTTTAAAATTTTCATTCCTCTAAGTTTAATCACCATCATATTTAGTTTACAAAAATTGCTCCAAACTAATCGTGAATGACCTCTCAGAATGAAAACATTCAGCACGACAAAACATCGTACGCCATTTTATGTTTACTTCGAGTTATTGTTATGATCAAATTGAGATAGGATTGGGAGAGAGGGGGATCACATTGTCAGTGGCGCAAGTTTTGAAAATCAGATGTTGCACTCCTTATTAACTATTGCTGATACTTTATGAAATAAGTACTAGGCATGCTTCTAGCGATAAATGAAAACTAATAATTACTTCCCAACTTTTATTTTTATTAAAAAGTACCTCAATTACAGTGAATATTTACCGTTCAAATTAATATATATTATGAAGTCATTTGCAAAATACGGCAAGTTAATTAAGCTGTAGATTTCTAGTTAATAATTTCTAACTAAAATAACTTTTGAACGTACTTCTAAACATACTTATAATCAAACTTCTTTGTTTACTGTCCTAATTTTGTTTTTCAACAAGATGTTAGTACTGCCAGACTGTAATTAAAATAAGAGGAAAAAAAAAGAGAGACAGAAGGGATTAATAAGACCTTTTAAAATCAATGAAGAGCATAATATAATTAAAATCATACGACTTTAAATTTAAAAAAAAAAAAATCTCAAAGCTCACAGATTTTACATTACGTCCAAAAGATGGTTTTCTTAAAGTTTTGTGTTTCAAAATCTTTATCTATTAAATATCAAGTTCGTCGCACTTAAAACCATAAAATTCAGTTCAACGGCAATCTTTAGAGCATATCTTTAGAATTTCCGATACACAGTCTCGTGCGCTACAGATATTTTTTTTTATACAGTGTTGCCATTGCTCGCTTTGAAATCGTTGAGTTTGTTAACCAAAAATTCGTTCAAATGTTGCAAAATATTAAATCGATAATAAAACAAATTCCAAATTCCAGGGTTTCCAGATGATCATTTACGTTATTCAAAATTTGATGGCTCAAGGAACCGTTTTTTTATCACAATGTGAGAAACATACACACACTTATGCAGATTCTTCATCCGAACACGTTGAAAAGACCAGTTTTGACCAAAAAAAAAAAAAAAAAGAAATGGCAATCTTCTTTTATTCGTTCATAAGATAGATTGTCCATTTAGCTTTCAAAAACTTGTCTGCTTTTGTTTCTGCGTTAATTAGAAACCGAGATATTAAGAATTTCATAAAGATGGGAAAACCGGAAATGGGCATTTAAATCACCGAAAGTGCACATTCAAAGGATTGAAAAGAGTTAGAAATGGCCATAAATAATTTTTTTACCTTTGAAATATAATGTAAAGAGTTTTAAATAAAGGGAATTAAAAGAATCTTATCTGTAATCTATGCAGCAACATGAAATTATTTCCAATAAAATGCACAATATATTTATTAATTACCATAAAAAGCATATGTCCTCGCTAGCATATGAATGTGATTTGATTCAAAACATCGCAATTATAGTCATCTTAGTCTTCGATTATTTTAATAACATTCTAATTAAAAGTATAATAAAAGGTGATAAAAAATCGAAACCATGTTTGTAAACATAAATGCGTAAGGAACAAATTTATGAAACGGGTTGCGAAGGAAATGTTTTCGAAAGTGACTTGTGAAGTAAAAGATATTTATATTTAAGTAGTGTCACCAAATTAAACGTATAAGTCATAGTCAGAAGTCCCGTTCCAGAATTAGAAAATTGAAGAGAAAACAGAAATATCTTGATGGATGGGTCAACGTCACTCACTAATGGATGTCTTTATTGACAAACTTCAAAACAAAGTTAGAATCGGGAAAATTGAATGGAAAGTGCTGTAATTCCCCCATTTTTTCACACTTTCTCTAGTGCAAAGTTGCCTCTACAGATCAGCGCCCAGATGGACCAGACATTTTTTTGTAAATATCAGCGAGCTGTATCAATTGGAAGAGCATACACAAACAAATCCAAAGGACTGGCCAATGAATGAAATTAATATTCTTTAGAGTGTATATATATATAAAACTATGTGAGAAGCTCTTATAGAAGTACTTATAAATAAAGACACAAAATGCAAACAAAATTTTAATGACATTTTTTTTTTTTTTTTTTTTTTTTTTTTGAAATTTATACCGATGGATGCCATTGGGAATTATAAACTCTTAAATTGGGAGAATATATGGCTGTTATACACTTTAACAGAGGGCTTTTATGCTTATTAGATATTTTAAATGGTGAATATGCAGTCGAGAGATTTAACATGAAGCGAATAAGTAAATCAAAGTGTCACTCACTACCCAGAGTAACAATTGATTCCCAAAAAAATAGGCTGAATATAAACAGTAAAATAGATAATATATGTATATATACGGGTGGAGACGTACGTTGTTCAAAATTTGATGGCTCTAGGTACCGTTGTTTTATCACAATGCGTGAAACATACATACACTTATGCAGATTCTTCATTATTTAATTTCTTTAAATATAATAAAGAGCTCAAATATTTCGTGGCAACAATTTAAAAAGTGTTTCGCCGTTTGTAGTGAATCAACGCAACATGCCAAAACGAAATTAATAGCCTTTCTAGGCAAACACCGTTTGAGCTAATAATGCAAAGAAAATAAGTAAATAAACAATCTGAAAGGTTTCAGATTTTAAATTACGTCCAAAGGGGCGTTTTTTAACATTTTGTCTGTTACCTTTATTTATTAAATATCTCGTTCTCCGCATTTCAACCATAAAATTCAGTTCAAGAGCAATATCGCAAAATATTTTTAAATGGAGCATATCTTTAGAATTTCGGATACAGAGTCTCGCGCGCTGCAGATGAAAATTTTTTTTTCTGTACAACTTCGCCGTTGCTCTCTTTGAAATCCTTGAGTTTGTTAATCAAAAATTCCTTAAAGTTTTACAAAATCTGAAATCGATAATAAAACAAATTCCAACGCCCATGTTCGCAGTAAGATTATTTTCTTCAAAATTGGTGGTGGTGGTGTGTGGTGTATTTAATTATGGCAAAGCACACGAGGGCTATCTGCCTAAGGGGAGGGATGCCTTCGTGGAGGACTTTCTAAGGGGAACTGGCTCGTATACACGTTACACTCTTCAAAATTGGATGACTCTAGGTATCGTTGTTTTATCACAATGCTACATGTATTTAAACAGATTTTTCATTATTTAATTTCTTCAAATATAATGCAGGACTCTAACATTTGGTGGCAACAGTTTGAAAAGTGAAACGGACATTTATAGTGAACCAACGCAAAATCGCAAAACGAAAACAAAAATCCTTCAGGGACAAAGCCCCTTTGGACTAAAAAAAAGCAAAATCTGAAAGGCTTCAGATTTTTTTTTTTTTAACGTTTTGTTTAACCTTTATTTATTAAAACTTTATGTTTTGTAACCTTTATTTATTAAATATCATGTTCTACGTACTCAAACCGTAAAATTCAGTTCAACAGCAATATCGCAATAATTTTAAGAATTTCCGATACACAGTCTCGCGCGCTGGAGAAAAAAGTAATTTTTTTTTCCCCTTAGTGTTGCCGTTGCTCGCTTTGATATCGTATAGTTTTTTAATCAAAAATTCGTTGAAATATTACAAACATATCGCCTCTTTGGGCAAATAAAATAAGGTATTATGCAAAAGTGTTCTAAATAGTTCCCGAAGTAATTATAGCTTGCTAGGAAACGTTCTAGCTCCCGCACGAATGAAAAAATGACGCACATTTTGTTCGAGATTTTACAGGTGCCCACCACCTAATTATTCATCAAGTTATTTATTAATTACTTTTCCGTTATGCACCTGCCAAACATTTTGGAAGCACTACTACAGTAATGTGTGTATGTGTGTTTGTTTGCATACACCCTTCTTGCACACATAATCTTCAGATGAAGCTACCGCTGGGTATTGGCATGCGTTTGGTTTCTCTTTCACACTCACTATAAAGTGAGGAAGGAGCATAACGGAGAAGCACCATTTTATTTTTATTTTCTGTGTAGAAAAATTATCAAATCAAGCGGTTTGAAAACTCTATTGTATTGTTTTGTTAATTACAGTAAGATGCTATAGAAATATTTTTTTATGCTTTCGTAAAACCTTGATAAAGGGTGAATTTAAATCACACTTAATAAATGCCAAAACACCAGCACCATAATGACTTATTTATTTGCTTACTGCAGCTTCCAAATTCTTCGTGAACTGTTAGATTCAGTAAAGACATTCGATGATAAGGATGAAGTAATAGATCAACTCATGAGTGACCGAAGACTACCTTTCACGATAAAAGATGATGCTTGATTTATGCCATCGGTGGCAATGCTTGTACATATGGATTCCTTCAACAATCTTCTCACATAAGTTTAAACACAAATTTTTGATTTTCTGGAGTACCTCACAGACTTTTGAAACCTTATCGTACAAGAAAGAAAACCTTTAAAGAAAAGTGCATGACCATTTTTACTGATAAATGGGCTTCGAGTATGTTTAAATTCCAATGGCGTTTTGTCATCAGACGAGAAAGAGACTAGGCTAGTTTCGGGAATTTTTATTAGTAACACTGCCTCACGGCATTTTGTCAAGCATTTAAAAATATTAAAACGAAAATAAAGTTTCCCTAATTATACGTTATATTTAAATGTAAACGGCTGTTCATTCATATTGACGAGATCGACGGCTGCATTCATGAGCAGCAACTGGCTATTTGAAAGCAGATTTTCTCCTGCTTCTAAAGCCACAGTATTTGAAACTAATAAACAGTATTTGAAACCAAAACTGTTTTAATAAGCAACGGCTGGATGAACCTTACAATAACCGTCTCTTTCATTTTAAGCTAAAAATTCAAACAAAATGAATAATAAAATGTTTCCCCAAAATATTTACATTGTAACAAACATACCGAATTCAATTATAAATACTGAGTTCGTTCACGTTTCTTAACACACAGCATTTCCCCTTTTCATTAACGGAGATGTTAAGTTAGTCGAAAAATCACGCGTTATTTCCAGAGACCTGTTATATACATTACAGCTCTATGGTTATCTCGCGTCTTTTCGATGTAAGGAGCAGTCAGCTCTTAACTGTTACTCCAACTTTCTGTATTCTTAACTTAGTATCGTGCGCTCGTCAGAAATTCCAATTTCTTCATCCGTTTTGCTAGTGACTTTGCTTAAGTTTTTAGTGCAATAATTTACGTCCAATTCATGAAAGTACTTCAGCATTCGATTGTCAAATATGAATAGGTTTGAAGTGAAACATAGTACCATTTTAATTCCTTTTAAAATATAGAGAGGGAATTGGTCTAAAAAGTTTTTCTTTTAGAAGATTTTATCACCGCGCATGCGCAAACAGTCAACGAGACAGGTTTATATCAAACTGATCAGCTGTTGACTTCATTTTGTTATATTCTCAATCGTTTATCTGCCACCCAGCCAGTATAGTGGTTAGTGTCACTGACTGACGTATCGATGGGCCAGGACTCGAATCTCGGAGAGGGCATGGATGCTTGAAAACGTATAGTGTCTGTGCAGCAAAAGGGCAGTCAAAATACACGAGGAAACGAAAGTTCTTTCCAGAGGCTGGAGGTGGGGGAGAGGATTGAGAAACCCTTAGATTGCCCTCAGGGTCTTATCTGTTATCCGTCAAAATTTGGGTATAACTGCACAGTTAGTGAGGCGGGATTACATCTCTACGACCAATGATGAAATTCTGGTGTTCGACACACTTCTGCCTGTACCTACCTTATCTTTTGGGGGAATCTTAAACCTTCAATAAATGCAAGATTCTATATACGTAGGGCATCCAGAAAGTAAGTTTCCCCTGTTTAAAGAAAAGAACCCACACTTTCAGGAACATATTTATTGGCAACAAGTACAGCAATGTTTCAGCTATTTTTCAACATAGCCACCACCAGAATTGAGACACTTGTCGTATCGTGGGATCAACTTTTGTATCCCTCTGTCGCAGTAGCTCTGCCGCCTGCGAATGGAAACAGCGTGTGACAGACCTCTTTAGCTCTTCGTCGCTGCCAAAACGCTCACCGAAGGACAGGAATTTCTTGAGGTGCAAGAAAACGTGAAAATCCCTGGGAGCAAGATCAGGGCTGTAGTATGGATAATCAAACAACTCCCAGCAAAATTCCGTCTAAACAGCTACTGTGCGTCGAGTCGTATGTAGACGAGCATTGTCATGGAGGAGCACAACACCTGCAGTAAGCATTCCACGCCTCTTGTTTTGAATGGCCACGTCGCAATTTCCGTATTGTTTCACCAAGTGGAAGGAACTCAATGAGCAGAATGCTCTTCCTGTCCCAGAACACCGTGCACATTACTTTCCATACCGGCAGCGTCTGTTTGAATTTTGTCCTGACCGGAGATCCACTACGCCGCCAATGCATTGACTGCTGCTGGGTTTCCGGGGTGAAATACGAAATCCAAGTCTCATCGCCCGTGACGATCCTGTCGAGGAACTCGTCGCCGTCATCGTGATACCGTTGCAGAAATGTCAGTGCTGCTCCTAAGCGTTCGGCCCATAGGCCTGTCAGAGCTGACTATGAATTTCAGTTGGCGCAATGCTTGTGCATTCAAGAACTTTATCACCGACCGAACCTCGCAGGCGGAGGGAGAAGGAATAAGAGCTTCCATTTCAAACCACTGCTACCACGCTACTGGCACGAGGTGGGACCTGTTCGGCTGGCATATTATTGATACGTCATAGATCTGTTACTCAAGCGCAATTGACACGGCTGACTGCGTTTAAAGGAAAAACATCGGGAAACACACTTTCTGGATATGCCTCGTATCTATGAGTAAAAAAATGAAGCGTTACACCAGTCGTTCCAAAGCAGAATATATAGCTGAAGAAAAACAAAGAAATAGAGTATTTTGTTGACTTTGTATTCTTTTTTAAATAAGCAAAGGTTTGTAAAATAGCATTGCTTCTGTGAATTAGAAATCTTCACAAAGCCAAGATTCGCCATAAATATTGATGTGATGTTTGATGTTTGTGTGATTATAGCAAAGCCTTGAGGGTTATCTGCCTAAGGGGAGGGATGCCTTCGCGGAGGACTTTCTAAGGGAAACTGGCTCGTATAAACGTTACACATGGGGAAAACCACGAAAACGCACATGCAGCCAGCCCGTTCGCGGGATTCGAACCTCGGACCGAACTACCAGTGTTCAACGACTTTACCGCTTGGCCGCTGGTGGGTCATAAATATTGAAGTTGGTTCAAATAGAGGAATAATGAAACGATTAAGTGATAAACATTGTTTGTTGTCAAAAACTAGAACTTTAATATAGATGCCACGATAAATGCGAAGATTCTTTTAATTGGATAAGTAATGTCCATTTCTTGCAGAAACTTTTAAAGTATAATAAAAATTTAATAAAGGAAAGTTAAAAAAAATTCAAAATGATATTATTGATAGTATTGGAGAAGTAATACTGGATGGAAAAAAAAAGGATAGAAATAAATAAAGGTTTCATTTGTAATTATAACGTTAAATGAAGGTACTAATATCGCAAACCTATCTTAGCTTTCTCTTGTTTCTACATTTATGGAAGATGGTGACATCAATGAAAGATTTTTTTTCCCGTTTTTACGAATGTCAAAAGCTATCCCTTTTGCAAATGGTTGGAGTGAACATGTTTTTAAAATGTTTCCAGACTTCTAGTGTAAGAAAAAGCTTGTAGCTCAAGTATATGATGAAAAAGCGACATTTCCCGGACACTTGAATGATTTGTAGTCATTTGCAAAAAACGATATTCCCAAATACACTTTTCATGCTACGCACACAAACATAATCTAGTCTAATCTGTGAACTTCGTTAATAAATGCAAAATATTTTTTTTGCCATTAGTCTTCCACAATTTTTTTTTTTTTCCATTTTATATAGTGCGCAAGTGCCCTAAATGCATCGAAGGACAAGAAATGCTATCCACTTTTTGCGAATATAAGATAGAGTTATAACTCTGAAATTGTTGACACAGTATACAGAAATAAAAAGAATTTCGTTAGATTTTTTAGAGTATTGCCAAAGATTCAGATGATTGGGACACCGAGGCTTTTATGACTTCTAAAGTTCTATGCGTCATCATTGATAGATTTTGACTTCTCTTTTCTGTTGGAATTTTCAGTCTTATTTTTAAAGCTGAAAATCCTTTTCTTAATATTCTTCAGACTAAGATGTTAGATGTCAAATATTACGTTAAGAAAGTTAAAGAAACAGTTTTTAACTTCAGAGAAGGTCGAAATAATTTTGATCAAATTTATACAAAATTGTGAGAAACTGAGTTTGTTGAACTTGCTAAGATGTGAAGTAGAGAAAATGATATACGGAAAACCTTAAATAACTAAGTCTCTAGAATAAAATTATTAACACGCTAGTTCATAATATGGAAGGGAGATTTCAAAGGTAAGGCAGCTGCAATTTCCTGATCTAGTTAACTGCTGAAAATTCAACAGTTTTGGTCCTTATTTCGAGATAACTTATTTGTGTCGATTAAATCAAACTATCACAATCTCCTTAATTTTCCTAATTTACGAACAGTAGCATACCTAGAGGGAGATGATATGAGACATGAAGGACGCAGCCCGACCCTCCTGGCAGACTTTACGTCGCCCTATGGCTTTTTGCGGGCTGCGCCAGAGCAAGCTAGAAACAACACCTTCAACAAACAGACATAAAGAACATAACTAAAAAACAAAAGTAAAATTCCTACTGCAAGCTTATCATGATTAATATTCTCCAACATTTCCCTGGCAAATATTTTCAAATCATTTAAAATATCATATATATTAAAAACATCATTTTTCTTAAACTCGTTCCTGATAACAGCAAAATATTTACATGTTTCCACATAATGCTCCGCAGTGCCCAGTTTACACATATCACAGAGGTCAGACTCTTGTAATTTAAACCTTTTAAAATAGAAAGGAAAACGGCCATGACCTGCAATGATTTGGCTAACGTCAATGTCTGAATAGCATAAACTTTTTTTTAAGTTTAACAAATTTCATACAACCTTTATTTCGATCAGACCCTTCCCACTCCTCCCTCCATTTATCATAAATATAATTTTTCATAATAGTCACAGCTCTCCTTGTTGATCCCTGTACATCAATATGCGGCTAGTATCGAGCGCTTCGCACGTTGAGAGTTATGCATTTCTTTAAATCTTGTTGGCAAGCACACAGAGAAATCCTAGTTGCAGCAGCATATTCCTAGTTGTAGCATTATCTGTCAATAGTTAATGCTACAACTAGGAATACGCTGCTTGCCATAAAGGCATTCACAAGGGGCATTTCGATATGAGAATAGTACAAAGCTGCAGTGAATATCCTGGGTTGCATGCCATGAAGTCTGAACATAGAACTCAAACTCACCACAAGAGACATGAGATCGGAGATGGCAAGCCAAGTAAGATAGACGAATGTAACTCCTTTCAGATTAGGCCTAGTGAGAACGGCTAAATTGATAGAATTACCCAATATTCCAAGGGCGATGATGACGGAGCTCACGATGCCATAAGCGATGAATTTTAATTTTTCCAAGCAAATGAGGACATCCGTTCCCGAGCGCAGCATATATAAAATATTTTACCCTTCCTCATTCTATTCTGGTAAACAGAAGGGGGCGCGAAATCTTCAGTCGTCCCCCGGAGCTGACAACCCTACCTATGCCTCCGTTTACGAAGAGAATTACTATCAGTTTCCATATAATCAAAACTTTCGGGAAAATCAGACAAAAAAAATTACGAAGCTTTTTAAAGAAACTGACTTAGCAGATAAAGCATTTGCAAAAGCTTATAAATTATGTTCTTGATGTGATGAGTCATGGATGAATTGATGGACCGCGCACTGCCTCTCTCGCTGTTGCTTGCAAATACGGCAAACTTTGTAGAGTATTTTTGTGTATGTTTTAGAATCATATACTGTAGACCCTAGCTGAAAAGAGTAAGCGAATTCTCGCTAGGTCTTAGAAGAACAGATGACTGCAGAAGAAGGTTTAAATAACCTTTATATTTTAACGTAACAGAAATTGCACGTGCTCGGTGCTCATAATCTACCACCACTTGTAGCTAAGTAACGTAACAGAAAAATAAGCTTGTGGTTAAGTAACTTAACAGAAAATTACGATTTAAAATCACAATAAAGTAAGATTGGCTACACGACTGGCTCCTTATTTATCTAAACCGCAAAATCGGCTGCACACTGCAAAGCCGAACCTAGAATATCAATAAAAGCTAAAGAGAGTGGCTAAGCACCGAATATTCACGTACAAAGTTATCATCAAAGTTGTATCATCAGCTAAACATAGTGTTTTGTATTAGTTGAAAAATGCTTGGTGCCAGAGCGGAATCTTGGCTAATGGCGCATGCGCCGCCGGAATTGGCACTGAAATGTATTCTGTGAGAAACTTGATTTTGTAGTACATTCGAAGTTGCGATTCATATGTTACGTTGTAAGGTGGAACCTAGCGCCTGAGTGTCGCTATGGAAAATAAAGGTATTTAAACTGTGTAATTTGTGTGGAGTTATTTTATTATGATATACATCTATCGACAGGAAATAGAATGAGTCAATTCAAGTTTTGTGGCCGATCAGAGCCGGAACAGCTAATGAAGTTTATGAGACTGTGATATTACTTTCGGTTTGTGAAATGAAGAATTACATAGGATACTTCAAGATTGAAGTTCTGTAGAAACAAAAGGGTAAGTACTCTCCTCCTTTTTGAAACTGATTGTACCATTTTGAAGCTCTTTATTTGTTTATTGACTTTTGCTAATTAAAATGTCACTAAAGGTGATATTAGCGAAAAAACGTACATTGAAAACACAGTTAACAAAATTAAAACAAAAGGTTGCGGACGAAAATGTCCAAGGAAGTGACTTGGAAGTACTAAAGAATAAATTTAAAGTGTTTGAGATAGAAATAAATTCTAATCTCCATTCTTTGTTCGGGTTATGTACGGAAGAAAGTATTAATTCTTATGTAAAAGAGAAAGAAGAGATTAACGATATTCTCTTAGATGTAGAAGTCGAATTAAATCGTAAATTAGCTAAACTTTTCCAAAGAAATTAAATCGGAGCCTTCGGTTTGCAAGAATACTGAGAACAATGTTAAATTACCCAAAATTAGTTTGCCAACGTTTTCGGGTAACTTACATGAGTGGCTTTCATTTAAAGATATCTTTTTAGCCAGTGTTGATTCAAATCCTAATTTAACAGATGCAGTCAAATTACAGTACTTAAAATCTTCTCTAAGAGGAGATGCTTATCGTATTGTGCAGTCAATATCCATAGTTGACTCTAATTATAAATTAGCCTTTTCATTATTAGAAGAAAGGTTCTCTAATCACCGTGAACAAGTGTATGCTCATCTGAGACGATTTATGAATATGCATCCTATGCAAAATGAGTCTGCGTCAGCAATATTAAACTTAATTGACATTACAAATGAATGCGTGAGATCACTAGAAGTTTTAAATCAGAGTGTTAACGGTTTTTTTTCCAATGTCTTTGCATATATTTTAGGGCAAAAATTACACCCTAACACCAAAATATGGTGGGAAAGAAAATTAGAGAAAGAGAATTCGCCTAATTTAACAGATCTTATAGAATTTCTTAAAGATCATGCAAGAACTCTCAACGCTTCAAATAGTGTGACTAACACAAAAAAAGTTACACATAGAGTTACCGCTGTTGTTTCTAATGCAAATGAAAAACATATGCAAAATTCGTGTAGGTTATGTAATTTGAGCAATCACAAGCTTTTTAATTGTCCCAAATTTCAGAAATTAAGTGTAAAAGAAAGGGTAGAATTTGAGAAAAAACAGAATTTATGTTTTTGTTGTTTTATTTTGCACAGTGTGAGAAATTGCCGTTCTAATTACTTGTGCAAGAAGTGTCAGAAAAAAACATAGCTTTCTCTTGTGTTATCAAAACTAAAATAATTCCTTTGACAACAGTAGAAAGAGCAGACACTTCAGATCAGGAGTTGAGTGATCAAAACAGCAATGCGTTAAAAGTACACGCACCTGCATTTCAAGCTGGAACTCAAAACGAAACCTTTACTGCCGCTACGGGTACTAACAGTGGGAAAAACGTGATTTTATCTACTGCCTTTGTATTCATTGAGACTAATGATGGAACTTTAATTAAGGTGAATTTAGCGGATCCGGAATTTTAAAAACCAGAGAAAGTAAACCTGTTGCTCGGCGCGGAAGTTTTTTATGATATGTTACGAGATAGTAAAATCTATGTTCCTAATACACGCTTGATATTACAAAATAGTGTGTTTGGATATATAGTTAGTAGAAATGTAAATGATTCACGGAGAAATAATTTATCGTATTGTGGGTTAATAAATGATAATTCAGAGAGTGAATTGAAAATGTTTTTTGACTAGAATCATTAGGAATTAAAGATGATCCTTATTGTCATGAGGAAGACAAAGCATTGGAAATATTTAATAAGACAGTTTGTTTTAAAGCTGGTCGCTACGAGGTTACTTTACCTTAGAAAAGGGACTGGAGGGAATTAGCTGATAATTACGGAGTAGCGGAAAATAGATTAAAAACTCTTGCAAAGCGAATGAATTATGACCAAACACTGTTTTCTACATATAGTGAAATATTAGATGATTTATTAAAAGCAAGGTATCATTGAAAGAGTGTCAGATGGAAATATACCTATCGGTAAACCAGTGTTTTACCTACCACACCAATCGGTATTTAGAGAAAGCAGTGCTTCAACGAAGACTAGAATAGTGTTTGATGGCAGCTCACATGAGTTTGGGCAGCTTTCACTTAACGATTGTCTATGGACAGGGACAAATTTAAATCCTAATATGTTCCATCTGCTAATTAATTTCCGATTAAATAAAGTTTCAATTTCAGCAGATGTAGAAAAAGCATTTTTGCAGATTGCTCTGGCAGAAAAGGATCAAGATGCAGTGCGATTCCTGTTTGTGGAAAGCACACAATTAAATGATCTAAAACTAGCTACGTATAGATTCAAGCGCGTAAATTTTGGGATTAAGTCAAGTCCGTTTTTGTTGGCTGCAACAATTAAAGAACACATTAGAAATTATCGAGATAAGCAGCCAGATGTATTTGAAATAGTGAATTCTTGTGTTTATGTTGATGATTTTATTACTGGACAGGACAGTATAGATGAGGCTCTAAGCTTATCGCGTAAAGCTAAACAAATTACGAGTGCAGCAAACATGAACTTGCGTAAATGGGTATCCAATGAACCTGAGCTGATGAGAAAATGGGAAAAAGAAGATTTCGAGATTCATCCACATAAAATCAATGACTCAAACGAGACACTTAAGATATTGGGAATATCTTGGGATACTAATGAAGACAGTCTGAGTATAGAAACAGACAGTTTGATGGAATTCCTTAAGAATAAGCGTAATACGAAAGGGTTCATCTTGAAAACTGCCGGGAAGATTTTTGATCCCTTTGGGTTAATAACTCCATTTACTGTTAGACTTAAATTCTTGCTACAAGAACTTTGGGTTCGAAAATTGACATGGGATGATGAACTACCTACAGACATGTGTCAAGAGTGGGCAAAGTGGTGCTGTGAGTGTCATCATCTAAGTAAAATTGCAGTTTCAAGATTCATTTTAAATCCCGAAGCCGATTCTATAGAGATCCATTGCTTTTCAGATGCCAGTCAGAGGGCGTACGGTACTGTTATCTACGTAAAACTGCGTAAACAAGAAGAAATTTCTGTGAGTTTCGTCGCATCAAAATGTCGTGTTCCACCTGTGAAAAGAATTACGTTATCTAGTCTTGAATTACTAATAGATGGCGCTAGCGTTGCGTGTTAACGCGATGCAACGTGCCTTCTGAATTTCCATAGACTCTCCACCGGCAGCGCGATAGATGGATGTCTGATGGTTCGCACACTACTTGATTAGGAACACTTCGGTTCCTATTTGATTTTGATTTTTGATTATGAAAGCATATAGATTTATTTGTCAACTGAACCACCATGTTTGATCTATGATCTGTAAATATTGTACATTTTAAAAGCGATTGATGTCGATTTACAGATCTTAGAATATTTTGAAACAGCTGGTGCATTAGGCCGTCAAGAATTGGATTTAGCACGTTGCAAGTGTGCGAAGTCAGCAAAAAAGGTGAGACTAAATTTTCTAATTTGTAGAGTAACAATGGTAGAAGAGTCTGTTGTTAAATTAAAATCGAAACGCAAAGTTATCAGGACCACCGTGTCCAAGATTCTAAAAAAAATCGAATCGGAATTGAATAAAGAAGAAATTGATACAAGTACATTAGAAGAAAATTTAGATCAATTAATCACGAAATCGAAAGCTCTGAGTGAGTTAGATGCTCAGATAGAGCGTGACTTGAAATCAGAGGCGGAAGAGTTTGAAACAGAAATTCTATCTTGTATCGAATACGAAGAGAAAATTCAGTTATGGCAATTCAGAGCAAATAAAAAATTGAAAGAATTAAATAAAGTAACAAATTGGGATAATGAAAACTGTCTTAACGAAACTAATTCTAAAATCGAAAGCAATAAATGTACGCGTCTGCCAAAGTTAACCATCGCTAAATTCTATGGAGATTATACCCAGTGGACAAGTTTTTGGAACTCTTTCAAGGTTGCAATCCATGATAATGAATCTTTAACAAAGATCGAAAAATTTAATTATTTAAAATCGTACTTATGCGGCAATGCTGCAAACGCGATAGAAGGTTTTTGCATTTCGGAACCAAATTACGATGAAGTTGTCGAAATATTTAAAAACAGGTTTGGCAGAAAAGATATAATTATAAACTCACACATGCAAAAACTCCTGAATCTTACCCCAGTAACCAAATCCAGTGACACTTTAAAACTTCGCAAACTTTGTGACACTATAGAAACTCAAATACGCAGCTTGAAATCATTAGAAGTCACACCGGATAAATACAGTTATATGTTGATTCCAGCCATAATGAAAACTCTGCCGTCTGATATAACCTTAGAATTCAATCGTAAAACGGATTCGTCATCTTTTTTTAATGTTGACGAATTATTGCAGTTTGTTCGTTCAGAACTGGAAAGTCGCGAGAGAAGCCATCTTTTGCTCTCCACTCATAAATCAGAAAGCACTTCCTGTGTTTATAAAGAGAAGGGTGGGAAAGGGAGTATCGTCCATTCCACTCAGCAGCTGCTGGCGCCGGTTAAAGAAAACAAAACTACTAATTGCTGTCTGTTTTGTAATACATCCAAACATGTTACTGAAGACTATGAATCACTGACAGTTGATGAGAAGAGAAATTTATTACGTAAACATTCCCGATGTTACCTTTGCCTGAAATTAAACCACCGCCTAAAGCAGTGTCGAAGCGATCTCGTCTGCTCCAAGTGCAAAGGTCGACATAACCGTTCAATATGCTTTCGCGCTGAGAAAGAACGAAATGAAAAAAATAAAAGTATAGAAGATTCGCATGTTCTTTCAGCATTCTCACGCAGCAAAATTAAAACTATTTCACTTCAAACTTGTTGCGTAACACTTCGAACAACTACGCAGTCGGTTTTAATTCGAGCTCTACTGGATTCAGGTAGTATGCGTTCCTTCCTGAGCAAAGAAATCGCGGATAAATTGAAGCTTCCTGTTATTCGAACAGAGACTCTTTCGGTATTTACGTTTGGAAATAAAACACCCATCAGAAAAACATTTGACGTTGTTAAGATAAAATTACCGAACAAGGAAACACCGAATTTGAAAATCGAAATTGAAGCTTTCGTGACTGAACAAATTTCAAGTTATGATTTACCACCTCCTAATCTGTATAGACACATTTTAGGCAAACAGTTAGAAGGTTTACAACTCGCAGATTCTTGGGATTGCAAAGAAAAAATTACTCTTTTGATAGGAGCTGATCATTATTATGATGTAGTAACTGGGAAACTTAAGAGTTTAAACAAACATTTAGTAGATGCTGAAACGTTATTCGGTTGGTCTCTGCTAGGTTACACTAAAGGTACAACACACACGTCCACAGCCTTTAATATTATAGTTGAGGAAAATATAATATCTGATCAGATAAAGAAATTTTGGGAGCTTGAAAGTTTAGGTATAAAACCTGAAAATGAATCATCCGACCCATTAAACAATACCATAATGGAAAAATTCGAAACGGAAATTTTATACAAAAATTCCCGTTACAAGGTTAGGCTGCCATGGAAGTCTGATAGACAATATGAATTACATGACAATAAAGCGATTGCGCTGAAACGATTTGAGAAACTTGTAAAGCGATTTCAGAATAACCCTGAACTCTTTTATTCGTATCAAATAGTTCTACAAGATTATTTACAACAAAACATCATTGAACCAGTTCCAGACACTGTTGATAGTGAATCTCAAATCACATTTTATTTGCCTCACAGAGAAATCGTTCGTAGTGATCGAACTACTAGTAAACTTCGTATCGTATTCGACGCGTCTTCACATGGACCTGGTGAAATCTCGTTAAATGACTGCTTGCATATTGGTCCAAATTTGTATCCTGACATTTTTGAACTTCTGTTGGCCTTCAGGCTTCATCCTGTAGCATTTACAAGTGACATAAAGCAGGCTTTTCTTCAGATAGAAGTAGATGAGAAGGACAGAGATGTAACGCGTTTTCTGTTTACTAAAAACCCATTCGATGATCCACAAAATTGTATAACTTATCGGTTCACACGTGTGTTATTTGGCGTAAATAGCAGTCCATTTTTACTGGCTGCAGCCATTAAACACCATTTGAAACAATATGAGAAAACCTACCCTGCCACTTGCGAATTTCTAAATGATCACATTTATGTAGATGACATCATTGGAGGACACCAAAACGTTGAACTTGCTTTCAATACCAGTTTAGAATGCGTTAACATTTTTAGAGATGCTAGTATGATTCTACATAAATGGCACACCAATTCTCAAGAAGTGCGCGAATTATGGATTAAAGAAGGCATTGAATCCGAGGAATCTCCTCATGTTTCGGAAGCTAAAAATCCTCCATTGAAAGTGTTAGGAGTCGCTTGGGACAACCAAGGTGACATAATTTACTTTGATGTAAAAAATTTGATAACATTTCTCTCAAAACAAGTTAATACTAAACGTTTTGTCCTACAAGCAATAGGACGAATTTTTGATCCTATAGGTCTATTATCACCGTTTGTACTTAGAGTCAAAATCTTATTGCAGCAAATTTGGACACTTGCTTTAGATTGGGATGATGAACTACCAGAAAATTTATGTTCTGTTTGGAAAACATGGTGCAAAGAAGTTTCCAATTTAGACCAAATCGGTATTCCACGATATTATTTTTCTGCAATCGGTAATAGTGATGTGGAAAGGATTGAACTGCACTGTTTTTCTGACGCTAGCAAAAAGGCATATGGTACAGTAGCGTATCTACGTATAATTTCTAGAAATGAACAAATATATACGGTTTTTGTTGCTTCAAAGACTAGAGTAGCGCCTTTAAAACCGCTCACCTTACCTAGGTTGGAACTAATAGGAGCTCTTTTATCAGCCAAATTAGGCACTAGCATAACTAAAATTTTGAAGTTACAACTTTCTTGTTTTTTCTGGACTGATTCGAAAATCACACTTTTCTGGATAAAGGACTGCGCAAAGAAATTTAAGCTTTTCGTTAAAAATCGTATTCAGGAAATACAAAATTTGACATCCCTAGAAAATTGGCATTATTGCCCCGGTAAATGTAATCCCGCTGATTTGGCTTCGAGAGGAGCTATACTTCCAGAGCTGAAAAACAATCCTATCTGGTTTCAAGGACCAGTATGGCTTAGAATGTCGTCTGAATTGTGGCTTCGGGCGTCAGCTTGTCAAGAAAATAATAAACAAGTGTCATATTTGTAAAAGATATTCTTTGAAGTCTGCTGACCAGACCACTTCTCAACTTCCAGAAGATAGAATCAATGAGACACCACCATTCTACGTGTCTGGTATCGATTTTGCTGGACCGATTTACGTAAAAAACATCGAAGGAAGTCAAAAAGCCTATGTAACATTATTTACATGCGCTATCACTAGAGCCATACATCTGGAACTTGTACCGAATCTCTCTACAGATTCTTTCTTGATCGCATTCAAAAGATTCACATCTAGGAGAGGCAATTGTCGAGTAATTTATTCAGACAACGCGAAAACTTTTAAAAAGGGAAAAAAAGAACTCGAATATTTCTCTAAACTATTGTCGAATGAGAAATTGCAAGATTTTCTGTCGAATGAAAGAATCAGTTGGAAGTTTATAATAGAACGAGGGGCTTGGTGGGGAGGCTTCTACGAGAGATTAGTAAAATCAGTGAAAGAGTGCTTACGAAAAATTCTAGGTAAAGCTTTACTAACGTTTGAAGAATTGTCAACAGTTTTAGCACAAGTGGAAGCTGTTTTGAATTCTCGTCCTTTGACATATGTGTACAATGACCACAAGGAACCGTTGCCACTAAAGCCAGTCAATTTTTTTGATTTTTGGAAACAAAGATTCTACATTACCTATCAACTTTAATTCCATTGTTAAAGATGGCTCTACCAAGTCCTCTCTGACCAAAAGAAAGATTTATCAAGATTTATTGGTTAGGCAATTGTGGACTAAATGGAAAAAACAATATTTGATGGATCTTCGAACAGCTCATCAATTAAAAAATCCTAACGTTTATGATGATCTAAAAGTTGATGATCTTGTTTTAATTGAAGGCAACAATAAGTGCAAACTTTTGTGGAACTGTGGCAGAGTGATAAACGTTTTTCGTGGTCGTGACAACAAAGTTCGTTCTTGTGAACTAAAAACTGCTGATGGAACAATAATAAAACGACCAGTTCAATTATTATATCCTTTAGAACTTTAAAAAAAATTTTTATCGTTTAATAATATGAATATGATTGAATATGTTTTATGCAATTGTTTATTTTGATAATCTAATTTCATATGCTTGGATTAAGAATAGTTTAGATACTGAAGTAGTGTCAAATTGTATTTGGTGATTAACATACCCTTTTTTAGAATTTATTATAGTGATTATAGTTTCAATATATTTTCTATTCATTTAATATACTTATCAATTGTTTTATAATTATATGTTAAAATACTTATTGATATAAATTTGATTGTGGTTAGATTAATGTGAACTCTTGACAAAGTTCAGGTGGGGAGTGTGTGGAAATTATTTTGATTAATTGATAGATGGCGCTAGCGTTGCGTGTTAACGCGACGCAACGTGCCTTCTGAATTTCCGATTTCCATAGACTCTCCACCGGCAGCGCTATAGATGGATGTCTGATGGTTCACACAGTATTTGATTAGGAACACTTCGGTTCCTATTTGATTTTGATTTTTGATTATGAAAGCATATAGATTTATTTGTCAACTGAACCACCATGTTTGATCTATGATCTGTAAATATTGTACATATTAAAAGTTACATTTTAAAAGCAATTGATGTCAATTTATAGATCTTAGAATATTTTGAAACAGTGCATTACTAGCAGCTCGTTTAGATTCTGGAGTGAAAAAATTGCTCGATCAAAAGAAATCCTCGAGAATATTTTATTGGACTGATGCCAAAATGGTGCTATGCTGGATTAAAGGTACCAGTACCAAATGGAAATTTTTCATCGCCAACAGAGTTAACGAGTCAAATCGCAATTCCATTTGCGGTTTTGCAGCTGAGGATGGTGGTTCGGTAAAACCATCGAAACTAGTCCTGTGAAAATTTTGAAAATTAACGCTGATTTTTGTTTTATGACTTCTGAATTAGTATTCATATATCTCTTTGGTAATAATTCTGCATGCATGAATTGAGAAACTTGAATATATTGTCAATATGTAAAATTAATATTAGTATAATATCTGCAGTGATTTCTATCATATCAAATAGTACAGGCATAGATATTGAAACCACCGATCATATATTTCCAATCACAAAAATGTTTTACATGTTTTACAGAAATTCATGTTCTGATATTTCCAAATTTTTAAAATCAGTTTTATAAAAATCACAAAATCTAACGTTTTATGGAGTCCCAATAATTATATTTAGTATACAGTTATACTTATTATTGAAAATAAAACATAAGAAGTTTGACTCTCGCTCGACAAGATTTGACAGGAACATTTAATTTTAAAATTTAGGATTTTTAGCATTGTTTTCGGTTTCTCTTGTTGGTGGGGAGAAAATAAATAAATAAGAGTAATTACAGATTGATTCCCCCCCCTTTAATGTCGTTCAGTAATACTTACTAGTGATACTTGTTAATTACCAGCGTGTAATATTATTTAATTTTTAATTTTGTTGCATATGGTTATTCTAAAAGAATTTTCACTAAAGCAATTTACAAACTTTCATATAATAATCATACAAAAATTCATTAAACTGGAAATAAATTTTCATTTTAAATTTATGCAAGTGATGTTATACAAGCTGACTATGTGCCTAGAGCAAAACTTACGACTGCGTTTACAAAACACAAATTCGGTTAATAAGGCCTCTTTTTTGAAGAAATAATAATAATAATAATAATAATAATAAACAGATTGATCAATCCTTTTCATAGACAATCTGCATTCAAATTCTCGTCACTTAGGTCTCTAGTTTCCACGTTGTCGAGATCGATGGCTTTTAGAATCCGCTTTCGATTCGAAACGCTTATCTAAACTGATATTTCGTTTTTAGTTACTTACACATGTAAACATGTCGCAGTTTAATTTATGTACGACCCCTGAATATGAACTCGAACTTTATATATTTCAGTCAGTATTTATCCTACAGGTGTCGAACTTCTTGCGCTTTATTTTTTGGAAGTAAATATAAACTTATCCGAAATACAATTATTATTATTATAAAAAGTTAGCTTCCGTAATTTTTATAAAATTGAATTTTTAAATTTAATAGTACTATAATATGAATACTTGCCTCATTTAAAGTGTTTTTGTAACTGGACGTATATATCTACGGTCAAAAGCTACAGAAATAAATGCCGTATAATAACTTCTATAAAACACTACATATAAAAATCGAAAACTGTGTTACTCATTAATGTCGAATGTAATATTTCAAGTCAATAGAACGTTATCTCGTTTCAGTTTCTGTGAAATCAGAGCTCTTTTTCAGATTTTAACAACTGGTGTTAGTGGCCTTAATACCCTGTGCAATTTGTAGGTTAACTTCAGGGTCGGACTGAGACTTTTAGAGGTCTTAATCAATTAAAAGGTTTCTGTGCTCCCACAGACATTTACGCCTGTTCTGCCCGGCCATTCTTTCCTCTCTTGGTCTTAGTTTAGCTGTACCATACACTCCAAGATAAAACCTGCCAATTAAAAAAAAATTGAGGTGCCCCCTTTCTTTGATGCCCTATGCACGTGCCTATTTCACTTAATTAGTCCAGCTCTGGTTAACTCATTCCCTTGCAATTCATATGTCAGAACGCCCTTCAAATGCAATAACCCACGGATTGGCACATTTCAAATGACCCGTCACTATCACTAGGTGTTTTCAGCTGACACATTCACCACTCTTCATTATTTTTCAAGCATTTCATTAGTTATAACATTTAATATGTTATCATATTTCGAGCAGATCATTCTTAACTGTACCTACTCATAAATTATCACTGTTCTAAACAGTTCCTGTCGCTTGCTTTTTGATATAAATGTAGTCAACATATTTCATTGGTAACACAGATTTAAAAACTTCGTTTTTATTAGTGTTATCTATACAGTATTCCCATATAATTTTTGCTGCAATCATAAAGTTTCTTCCCAATAAGTGATACTTTTTAAACAATTGTAATAAGATTAATTAAAAATTATATATAAAAAAACACATTAAAAAATTTGAAAGCTTTCAGGTTTTGTATTACGCTCAAAGGAATGTTTTTTAACGTTTTGTGTGTTACCTTTATTTATTAAATATCATGTTCTTCGCGCTTAAACCACATAAAATCCAATTCAACAGCACTATCACGAAATATTTAAAAACAGCATATCTTTAGAATTTCCGAGAGACAGTTTCGCGCGCTGGAGATAAAAATGTTTTTTCCGTACAGGGTTGCCATTGTTTGCTTTGAAATCGTTGAGTTTGTTAATCAAAAATTCGTTAAAGGTTCACAGAATATGAAATAGATAATAAAAACAAATTCGAAATTCAAAATTCGGGTTTCCACCTGCTCATTTTCGGGTGGAGGATTACATAATTTAAAATTTTATGGTTCTAGGTGCCGTCGTTTTTTCACAATGCGAGAAACATCCATGCAGATTCCCCTTATTTAATTTCTTTAAATATGCGGCGGACTACACAAAGATAAGAAAATCGTGTGTGGTCCCCGCACTGTTTCCTAGCTTTTATGACTTGCCAGAAGACAGTCTGACATCCCAGATGCATTAATTCGTTCCAGTTGACAGTGCAAGAGACATAATTTCACGGGTAGTGTCAAGAGATGCCAGACACGTTTTGTATCGTGTCTGTCATCAAAGCCTCTGGATTTCAGAAGGGCTGACGAACCAATGATCTTGTGTTCCCTCTGATATCGTTCCAGATAATACGAATCAGAGGATGTGAAATACTACTGAAACATTAAGGAGACGTGGCTAAATCAGTCTGAAGCATTTTCCATCGGAACAAGACCCCAAGAAGCCTCCTGGACTTTTCACTAGAGAGACCTAAAATGCTCTTGAAATCTCAGCTAGAGAGACCCTCGCTGGTAGGTTCCTCACGTCACGAGGACTATAATTCACACACATAACTGTTTTATGTTATCCATGAATTATATATATTTGTAAAGAGCTTTTCGTAACTGTAATAAATATGTTTTGAGTTCAATAATGCAGTAAGTATTACGCAACCTCACAAATGTATTAATCATTATAAGAAGTCAGATGCGCTATCTGCCGCCACTCAACACAGTGGTGACCAAGGACTGACAACTGCATTAATAAACTAAACTATCATGAATTCTTCCGATAGTTATACGGCAATTCGTTCGATAAAGCTTCATTAACTGCATCTTCACGTAATTGTTTCACTTAATTCGTCTGGTAAAGCTTCATTAATTGCCAACCCACTTGCATCTTCATGTAATTGCTGGGTCACCTAGAAATTCAACTGCACCACTAAACTCTCCATGCGTATACGCGATAAAAACTTTTAATACTAAGAAACACCTCTTATACAGACTTATGTAACGCGTCGAATAGTAAAGGAAATACAAATCTACTGTAGTCGTAAAGCGAACATTATATCCATCTTCTGCAGCCGATTCTCCGACAGCATTCGTCATCCCGAAAAGTCTTCACAGCACTCCCGTCTTAACCGGTAAATCAGAAAAGGGCATCCATCTTCGCTAAACGTTTTCTCCAAAACAGAAGCATCTAATTCTCACTTTAAACACTGTTGGTGCTGTGTGTAACAACTGTGTACAGCATCGTATATTCAGTGGTTTGTGTGTGCTTCCCGTGTGCCTTATATTCAATTGTGCTTCTTCAAAAAATATTTTTTGCAAGAGTCCGCTGTTTCACCGAATCGAACGGACGAAACAAGAAAACGAGGTATGTTTATTTCCCTCCATCCCTTATTTTGCCTTGCCTATAAATAACATGGAGGTAGGAAGTAAGATGGAGCATAGAGCTGTAATGTACTAGAGAGAGAAACGGCAACCTTGAAGGGGAACAGGAATGCGAATCACGTGACATTTGGAACATTTCCCAGATCGTTTTTCCCGCGGATCTTCCTTACCATTACAGTTCTATGGAGAATTTGTGAGAAGCTAGTGTTTTGCGTGTAAGCGCATTGTTTCGGACTTCAAAAATGATACTTTCGTGCTCCGCTTATGCATGTAATTCCAGATATGTGAAAGATGGAGGAGTAACATTTCACAACTGAGCTTTTTCTAATGTTTTAAAACCTAATTTTATAAAATGTAGAGGTTTTTTTATCCACTCTACTTGCCTTTTTCTAATAAAAAATAGATTTTCTAATTTTATATAATGTATGCATACTTGAAATAACATTTAAATAAAAGTATCTTAATATATATGTATGTTTCTAATAAATGTTTTCTGAAAAAAATGTTAAAATTTTAGTAATACAATATAATTTTAATTAGTCTAGTATTCTGCTTTGGCGACATTTTTTATACGCCAACAGACTGCTTTGAATACGTTTGTTTATATATTCTTTGTATGCGTTTGCTCATGCGGACATGTGCGAAGTAGTAATGTATGTATTTAATACTTGGTAAAGTTGATGTAACACTGTGCAAGAACTGCATAAAATTATGTTTTTTTTTGGGGGGGGGACATGAATGACTTTATTTATCCCCTTTTCTTGCATCCAAATATAACAAATTTGCAGTGGCGTAGCTAGGGTGGGGCAAGGGGGGATATTTGTCCCCGGGCGCCAAATTCATGCTACGAAATTTTTTAATGAAACGTTTTATTTTCTTGGCACACAGAAAGGGGCGCAAATTCTTCAAGTGTCCCCGGGCGCTGGAAACTCTAGCTACGCCCCTGCAAATTTGTTTACCTTCAATCACGTATTTTCTTTCTTATATCATGTTTCTGGCATTTATTCAAATATTAAGAATTTGTTAAGTATTAAGAAAATAGCAATTATATAGCAGTTAAATTTCAAAACTTTAATAGTTTTAAGTTTCTTTTTAAAAATAATGAACATTATTTAAATTTTACCTTCTAAAATTATTTAAAATAAGTACGACTATATTGTGCAACGTGCATAATATATATATATATATATATATATATATATATTTGCTAGTAAAAGGAAGTCTTAATTTACCACCTTTTTGTTTCATAATTTAATTATTTACCACTCTCTCTCTTCCTTTTAACTTATATCTGCTATATTGACATTCCTTTTTAGTTCATTTTATTTAATATCTTTCTCACTTTGATTTGCCTACTCTGTAGTTCTCTGTAATACACCGTATTAACATTAAATTTCCTTTTCGTATTAACATTAAATTTCCTTTTCGTATTAATATTAAATTTCCTTTTTGTACTATTTTCTGTTTTCACTCATTCTTTTTATGTTATCTATTTTTTATTCTGTCCTAAGTACTAAAAAGCCTTCTTTTTTATTTATTTATTTTTTAGTTTTCTATTAGTTTATTATTTATTAATTAGTTTTTTTTTTAGTTATTAGTTTATTATTTAGTTTGTTCTCTCCAGTTTTTTTATTTTATTTTAAATTTTGTTGACGCCGATGGACATATTGCAAAATATTATTCTACAGCATGAAAATTATTTAAAGTTTAAAAATTAAAATTTAAAATAAAGTTAAATTTTAAAATAATGTGTCCAATTTTAGGGAAATTATTAATTTTGGCTGGTGTTTATCGATCTAACCTCTTCTGCAAATTTAACGGCAGCTTCTGCGAAATGACGTCTTTCCAAGTTCGCATTTCGAACTGAGAGAAAAGAGAGGAAAAAATCGTCAGCCATGGCGATAGTACGCCAGTCTGGATTCAGTTCCATTTCATGCCCAAACTCCTGCAGCTCATTCCTGTGCCACTTTTCACCCGGTTTTGAATTGCGATGCTCCGTCTAGTATATAACAGGTCTATGAGATGGAGTTGCCCTAAACAAGTTTCTCCGGTACCCTGCTTTGAAGCACAGGCGATCCCTACGTGGTGACCAAAACATTGGGTCATTTACCATTGAGTTCAGTGGGATTTGATGCGTTCGGATGTAAATATTTCGTAATTACGTCGTAAATATACATACAAATGTATATATTTTCTTTTTCTACAACACTTCAGAGTCCTAAGTATATGAAAACATTTCATTCTGAACGGAATTAAATGCTATACTTTTCACAGGACAGTTTTCTCAGAATGGTTTAATTTGAATGAAATATTTTCACAAGTTTTCGTTAATTACATTAGAAAAAAAAATTAAGGTAATTCGATTTTATTCGGTTAAGGTACAAAGAAAATTAAGATCAAAGTTTACTGTATTATTAATATTAAAGTTATGCATTATTTCTTTTCTATTTATAGAGCTTCTTCCTAAAATACTTTCTTAAATATGACATGATTTTTTGGCTTCTGAGGCATCTTTTAAATCGAAAAATGTAAGTCAATTTATAATTAATGCTCTATTCAGTTCATTTTAAATTAGAGAATTATTAGGAATTAGCGAAATACTTTAAATAGTACTTGACTTTCTCTGAACATTTCTGAAAGGGAATAAAATAAGTTTTTTTTTTTTTTTTTTAAGTATTATTTAAAACTTGTAACTGAGTTATTATAAAATGTAAGGGGAATAATTCTTTTATACTTATCAGATTTTTTTTTACCCTTCATTTCAACAATACATATTCCAAAACCCTTTATTACTTTCTTAAGTGCGCATCTCATAGCATTTGCTTTACAATACCTTTTAACAGATTGCTTTCCAATACGAACAATTCTTGCTTAAATAGTTTTATAACGTATTTGTCAACAGGATTTCAATTTATGTTTACAATTCAATATTAAGGTTATTATATATTTAGATAACATTTATAATCATTATAAATTAGATACATTTAATAATTAGATTTCTTCACAGTACTTTCACAGTTGTTTATAAGTGAATAAATTCTTCATTTCAAATACATATATAAATAATTTAATGAATATTTTTGTATTCTGTCAAAGGCAGATACATGCTTTTTGCAATAATATGCAACAATAATATATGGATGTGAAAAAAATTTGTTTTATTTAAAACATTTTGGCGTTTGGAAAATAAAATAAAAGTAGCGAATACTCTATCAAGGGTATCGAAAGACGTATACAATTTTAAATGTACCGTAAGGTATTTTTCATTTTTTTAAGCATAACATTTTTCGGTACTATTCGGTTTTGAGGGCCGTAAAAAATCGCCAAACTATTGTTGATGCCAGCGCTGCCAAAAATAATTGCGGCAACCCTAACGCAAGAAAGGAAGTATAATAGTAAATAACTATTCAAGATTGATGTTTTAATTTAGATGAAAGGTTAATTTCCTATAATACTTTTTTATTATTATAATTTATATAAAAAAAGGGTAAACATCACTGAATGGAAGTATAAGAGTAAATAACTATTTCAGATCATTATTATAATTTATATAAAAATTGCTAAACGTAACTGAATGGATGCCTGCATCGCTAAAGCATAGTTTCATCTCGTTGGTTGTTCAAACATAATTTTCTATAATGAATGATGTCTTTTCTTTGAAAAAATTTTCGGTAAAGTGCAGAATCGTCCACTTATTTGTTTGCCGCTTTTTACAAGGGTAAAAACAATTGGATTTTTGTCAATTTTCTTTTACTTTTTAAGTGAAAATAGATCGATGTGTACATAGATAAAGTCAAGGGTGTGCGCAGTGCCATTATTGTGCAATTCTGGGATTTTTTTTTAAGTGAAAATAGGTCGATGTGTACATGGATACCGAGTATGTGCAGTTCTTAAAAACGCGTCAAATAGTGAGTGATTCTGCCCTTTACCCAAAATTCTATTGCACAGTTTTCGTCATGGGCAATTCCCAAATTGTTAAATCCATAGGATATCAAAAAGGAATTTAAAAATTAAACTAGTATTTCAATGGCGTCTTTCTTAAGACGAACAATATAAACTTACGCAATCTGAAATCAGCGCTTACGCTAAATTTGGCGCGCTGTTAAAAATGGGCGCGTTTGCTAGATTTGACGCTTTTGCGCATACATTTTCGCTGCAATTTTTTTACGGTCCTCAAAACGGAATAGTACCCATTTTTCTTAAAATCTATATTTTTGTAGTTCAACAGCTTAGAATTTTATAAAACAAATTCATAATCAAAATCGCGCTGTTGTTAGTTATCGAAAAATAACCAAGATGTGATTTTTGCGTAAATGTCACTAAACTATACAAATTGCTATTATCCATCACACTATGAATGTTTCTTTCATGCGAAAGTGTCCCTTTTTCGATTTGTATGGAACTGTCGTGTGTCGAAATACTATCAGAACCGTGTCAAGCGAGCTTCTGAATGTAAACAAAGAACACCCCATCTGGTGACCCAAGCTTCAAAGTAGTGCTTCACTTCTAGAGCGGATTGGCCCCTCCTTCCTTTCCTACCTCCATGATAAATAACGCAGTCAAACACAGCTGATCGGGTCTCCCACTTAGTTCGCCCATTAGTGGCAATCCAAATAAGGTCTCATACGCGAGGAATCCCCGTTGAGGGGCTCCTGAGGTGATGGTAAGAGCGCGATGAAGCTCACGCTGAGAACAGCCTAAGAAACAGTATCACAGATGATCGGGCGAAGACTACTAGACGAAAACCTCCCGCTTTTCATTTCATGAGGCAGTGAAAGCTGTTCCTGGAAAATGACGGATCCGCACGAAATTATAACTGATCAGGTTCATACAATAGCCTTGAAACTACCTTCCATCTAAAAATCGAATATCGCGTTATGGCTAAGACAATGCGAGATCCAATTTGATGCAGCTGCAATTACCAAAAATAACACGAAGTTTCGCCTATTGTACCAAATTTAGACACATCAACTTTACCACACGTCTCAGATTTAACCTTAATATTTCCTGTATCTAACTTTAAAAAACAGACTTCAAAATTCTGAAGTACAGCAAATCCGTAAACTTTTACGGATTTACAATAAATTACAATTAGGTGACAAAACACCTAGTTTCTTATTGAAACATATGAAAGAGATAGCGTCAAACAAAATACATGATAATTTCCGAAAAAATCTGTGGATACAAAGATATCCTTCCAATTTGCAAGCAATTGTATCTGTTTCCGATGCAGATTTAATTCGTCTATCCCAGATAGCAGGTAAGCTTGCGGAAATCACAAATGATGCACAACTCACTATTTGCGCAGCATCAAATAATGAACAAAATTCAGAGTAAGTTCAGCACTAAGCTTAATGGCCAAACAGATAGAGAATAAGCAAACTGAACAACTGTCTCGCAAACAATACAATAAAAATCCAATCGTTCAAAAAGTAGGCAACGTAATTTGCATGTAAATTATGGCAACACTGGTTTATTGTTACTATCACCAAAAGTTTAAAACTAATGCTCGTAAATACTTCTCCATGCTCACTTCAGGCGGAAAACTGAATTCCATTGCAATTCCGATATAAGCCATGGATACTGGAATAGCAACGAATATTTCCAACAGATTACACATATATGACAAACATACAAACATGAAGTTTTTTGTTGACACAGGTAGTGACATTTCCTGCCTTACAGTGCCAAAAAAAAGCATTTCACTGCTATTACTCTACAGCTATTTGCTGCAAATAATACTAAAATTAAAACATACGGCATTAAGCAACTAGCCTTAACTTCCGATCTTGGGCAAAATTTTAAATGGATTTTCATAATAGCTGGTGTTTTAATTCCCATAATAGGCGCCGATTTTCTCACCCATTTTGAATTAGTAGTTGATTTACAGAGAAGAAGAAGAAGAAAAAAAAAAAAAGAAGAGAGAGAATCGTTGATACATTAACTTGCTAGTAACGGCAAATTGGAGCATAATACTCAATTGAATGTTAAGACTGTTTCGGAATGCCCTCAATATCAACAAATTGTTAGACAATTAACAGAACTAACTAATCCTTCTAATTCATAGCAAAGCAATCAAATATGGCATAGTTCATCATATTGAAACTAAAGAACAACCAGTCCACTCCAAAGCAAGACAGCTGCGACCTGAAGTTTATCAGGAAACAAAAAAGGAATTTGAATTTATGATAAAACAGGGAATTTGTCTACCCTCTAAGAGTAACTGGTCCATCACCCCTACACGTAGCACATAAAAAGCCTACTGGCATTACACCAGTTGGAGAATACAGACCACTTAATTAGGTTACAGTTTTTGATTCATATCCTATTCCATATATACAAGATTTAGCTCAATCTCTTCATAGCAAAACAGTGTTTCCTAAATTAGATACAGCAAAGGCCAGGGTTTAATTTCTAAAATTAGAAGTGCCGAAGCCCTATGGAAGACCGTCAGCAAAGAGGAACAAGAGTAAATAAATAAATAAAATGACTATTAAAATCATTAATAAATAAAAAATTAAATAGTTCATAATTATCAACTTAATTAACAGTCATCAATTATTATTTAATTAATAATTATTATTTAATTAAATAAGAATTAATTTATCATTGTTTATTTAAGTAATTAAAGATTAAGGTAATTAAATAATTAAAAATAAAATGTAAAGAGATAAACTAAAATTTAATAAGCGATTTTTAATAGAATTTTATTGAAAAAAACACAATTTTCGAGATCAAATTTCTACTGAAATTGTTGTTCAGTTACATAAAAGAAGTGCCGGATGCTTCATATTTAGAGCTCCAGTGCGCTCCGCCTAGAATTATGATTTATCCCCAAAATTAAGAAGTATCGGAGCTCGGCTCCGCCGCAATTTAAGCTCTGGCAAAGGCTTATCATCACATACCTGCATATGAAAAGCACATACTTAAAACAGCAGTAGTTACCCCTTTCGTTCTTTTTGAGTTACCTTACTTAAATTTTGGACTCAAAAATACTGCTCAAATGTTTCACCGTTTCATGCACGAAGTGCTACGAGGACTAGATTTTTGTTGCACATACTTAGACGACATTGTAGTATTCTCAGAGTATAAAATGCTTCATAAACAACATATTTTCAAAGTTTTACACAAACTAAACGAATATGGACTTAAGTTAAATACTTCAAAATGTGTTTTCAGGGTTCCTGAATAAATTAGATAATTTAGCAAAAGAACTATGAGGTCAAATTTCGCAATAAATTTATGCATGTAATAACAATTACTAGAAAATTTATTTAATTTGATTTGTGCTACTTTATGTACGGTCTTAAAATTTTGTTTGTTTTAGTTATCACTTTCATGTACTTTATTTTATAAAATTATACATATTTAAAAATATAAGGATTGTGTTTACTTATTATTACAACACTGTGATTAAAAATCAATCAAATCAATCATTTTTTGTATCCCAAAAAATTGCACTTCGTGCTATCAATGATTTTTATAATTTTTATCGTGTTCTAAGCCGCAAAAATAGCTATTCACTCCTGCAATACGCACAGCATCTGAAACACAGGAGGGGGGAGGAAAAAATACAGCTAGTCTTTGCATTTGAATACTTTACTCAGCACTAAATTATAGCTTATTATTTTTTTAAAGGAAGAAATGTATTCACATTTGATTCAGATTTTTTAAAAATATATATATATACACCAATGAAATTTGCAATTTCAAATGGAAAACATGATTTTCTGTGAACAATGGGAGAATAAATAATATTCCATTTTTACTATCTTACAAAAGTACATCAACCAGGAGCAAAATGAATAAGGATTAAGAGTATAACAACAATTCATTAAAGCATCTGTTTTAGACATATACAAAAGATAACTGTGATATATAACTGCAAATGTATTCATTACAGTCTATTATTCAATAACAAATATTTCATTCTATTTAGATTATAATTTGGCTAATTTTCAACATTAACATACATAAAATGCATACATATAGAAGAAAAATTAATAAATCTAACTCGATTTCATTTAGATATTATTAGTTTGTCACACCGACTAAAATAAACTTTCAACAACATATTTTCTTCATTAAACAAAAACTGCTTACATTAGTGATTATAATTAAAAGTAGCTATTTATTGAGCATTATAAAAATTAACAAATGACATTAATTACATTCATAAAAAACCTTTATAAAAATCAAGCAACATAATTGCTTTCAAAGGCAACATGATAACTTACATCCAACAATAACTAAATTTCTGAGCAATATAATTGCAACCTCCTAAAATCTTTGAAAATCAACTGAAAGGATCAGTAATACTTTAATTTTTCAATCAAACAACAACATAAATATACATGGTATGTGAGTGATAATAAAGCGAATTGCAGGTATTTTCTTATTCGTAACACCATCTCTGAAATGTTTTTATTAAAAAGATTACGGGAAGATGATGCTAAATGCTGCTTTCTGTTTTTTCTTTGGGGGGCGGGGGAGGTGTGTGTTTGACAAGTAAAATATTTTCTTTTAAATCAGCAACACTAGCATTCTAAACAAATATATCAACATTCGAATACATACATTATCAGTTTTAGTGCACCCAAACATGAAAATGACTCAATTATCATATTTTAAGTGATGAAAGAGAGAAATTTCGAATATTTAAATAATAAGTACAGTCAAAAGTGTTTAATCCGGACTCGTCGAAACTTCGGCGATTCCGGATTATTGGTTTTTCCGGATTATAGATCATCAATTTAAATCTGGTAAGACGGCATGCAGAAATTATAAAATTAAAAATATGAAACCGTAATTTATGAAATAAAGAGCAATTATGATCTAAAGGGTATCAAAATTTACAAAAACAAAGCTTAATATTTATTTGTTTACTTTATTAAACATTTCTTTCAACGCGCACATGCATAAAGCATACATTACGCCTAATCGAAATTAGAAAATTGCAACCACAACACTATTTGATCTGTATTCGTGATATTTATAATGATGAGGAATTTGATTTAAATCATATCAAAAATGGAGTACATCGAGATGAAATACTACATTTAGTAAGGAATTATAAGCCGAATAAAATAAAAACATCTGCCCTGAAGTTAAGGATAGCGCTGACAGTTCAACTTCCAGTTCATTGCGCACCGCGACGTCCCCCCTCCCCGCAGAGCAGCGTGAATTTGATAAACAGATTTCGGAATGGTTAGAGAAACAAAGGACATGCCTTTATCCATTTTTTGCAGCAATTCCACTTTTTGTTTGATGGACATCGAAACATGCTTTCGTTTTGTAGATTCTTTGGCAGCTCCAGAATCGGAAACTCTTTCTGACATAATCGAAAGTTCAAGCTTACTTTTTGTAAAATTGCTCTAACAGTCTGCAAAACGTAATAAGCCGGATCCTATTCGAAGATTAAGGAACAACGCAAGCTGCAACATTAACTGAAATAGATAATTAGATAATTTTAGCCTAGCTTATACCGTCTCTTATACATCAAATGCGTATGCGTAAACGCATATGTAAACATGTTATGCGCATGCGCAGAAAGTTTATAGCTTTGAGATCTGGATTATAGATCATTCCAGATTATGGACGTCCGGATTAAAGACTTTGTACTGTAGTATGTTTACATAAGATCTGAAGTTAAATTTAACGTATGAAACAAATATTGAAATTACGGCCAAATGTAAAATTAAAAAAAAAAAAAAAAAAAAAAAAGTACAATGAAAGCAAATATGTTTTTATAATTACAGTATCTTTTACACGCTTTTACATATATACAACAGTACTTAGCAGGGGGGGACAAAAATTATGGTTATCACACATTCATTTCAGCCCCTCAGAGGTAATGTTGCTAATGAAGAAAGTACCGAATTATATCCTGTCTCATGACCTGTAAACACAAAAATACTACATATTTTTGCTTCTCAAATATTTCCCATTTCTACGAGCTTACTGAATTTCAAAAGCAAAACACAGACAAAAATTCAGTCTTATTCAATTAAATTTCACTCTTAGCATATTCGCTTTGAGTATATCTCACTAACAGTAATTACTATTTAAATCCAAACTGCCTCTTCATCATTCTAGTATTAAATGCATTAAAATCTAGGATATTATGACTTCTGGTCATGAACAAAATATTAATTGAGTAACATTCTGAAAACTGAGCAAAACTGGAAGGACACAGAACACTATGTTATTAATGTAAAATTATCTCTTTGTTCAGCTTCTAATATATTTTTCATTACTCTTATGATGGGAGGAAGGCAGTTTGTTCAACTGACATGTTTTCACAATATTACGGCATTTGATGACTTATATTTAATTTTTCTTTGAAGATTATTTTAATTATCATTATCTTCAAGTGAAAATTATAAATATCAGAAAACTTCATTCTGGAAAATCAATAATCAATTGTTCTTATGAAGCAAAGGTGGAAGAAGGGCAGTACACCATTTAAAACAACAAAAAAAGAAATTCAATTTTTTTAAAACAGCAATCATGATAAGACAAAAATTTAGAGAAAAAGCTTTGGCTGAATAATTTGAGATATCTACCAACAGTGGTATTACTCTACCAAGAAGGGTAAAAGTAACAGTTTAAAAGATAATATAACAATGATTTCAATAAGTGAGCAGGTAACACAAAAGATAACAATATTGCTGAAAGATTTCCATCTCAATTTCAAAAAGAGTTTAAAAAACAGAAAACAGATAGTATCATACCAGTCCAAATATAAGCCACACATTTTATCCAAATTTCAATGGTGAAAATGAGGATGAGTCTTATATCTGTTATCTTACTAAAATGATTATATTTCATCATACCTAAGCAGTCAAAAAGGCCTGATTTTTCATTTTGAAATAACAAAAATGCAGTAATAGCTTTAGAAATCAGCTGCATTATTATGATAACTTGATAATATACAAGATGATAATCAGTTAGGTGGCTCAGCTTGCCTAACTGATTCTCTACCGGATTTAAAACTATAGAACTCAGCCCAAAGAGTTCCTACTAGTAAAGGTTCCAATAATAACACTGTCCAAATGGTTGGCATTTTTGACTTTTTTATCTTCCAAATTGTTCGTTATTCTATAAGCCAATGGTCTTAAAATGGAGGGCTGCATGCGCTATGAAGAAATTTTAAGCGGCCCACGAAGACATTTCAATTATGTATTTGTTACAAAGATTTGAAGATTTTTGTTATTTGAAGTCTGAGTTTATATTATTTTTACTTCCATTAAGAATGAACATGATAATGCCCGGTGACGAAGTGGCTAGCGTGTCACGCAGCTGCACCACAGGTCCGGGGTTCGATCTCCGGGACGGGCAAGGTTGATTCAGCCTTTCATCCCTTAAGTGGGTCGATAAAATGAGTACAAAGTTTGCTTGGGGACTAATAACCGAGGGTCCTGCAACAAGCTGACCACTTATCTAGGGCATATGCTGATGCTCTCCAGGACCCAAAAGTCCAGAAAGCAGGAAAAGGGCACTGCAGGCTATGGCCCACTGAGTTTAGTTTTTTTTTAGTTAAAAACTGAGCATGAATAATGCACTAAGAAAACCTATAAATGGAGCTAATTAATTTACAATGTGATATAAATCTAATTTGAAGATACAGATTTTATTAACTTTTATTTGTACTAGTCAAAAAATGAATAAGCCAAGTTATGAATTTTTGCGCTAATAAATGATCACTTTGTTTGCAAACAGCATCCCACCTAGAGTAGAAAATAAGTAAGGAAAGAACTCGACAGACCAAAAACATCTACTATCCACGATGAAGATAATTTCCAGTAAATCCTTTTCAAAGCAACAAACTTTATCAGAACTGAAACACCATCAAATGTCAAGCAGTTGTAAGAAATAAAAATGTTTATAATTATTTACACACACACATATATATATTTCTATTTAAGTGTGCAAGAAAAATTTAATTAATAACAGAAAGAGACTAGGCTATTATTATTTACATTTAAGTTTTGTCTCCCACTTGGAAAAGTTTTCATAATATATTTATTTTTAATTTAAATTAAAGTAAGCTATTTAATGATTAATTTAACAAATTAGAATTATTTGAAATAATTGTCAAGGAAAAATTTAATATTTAGCTGTCAGTATATTTGAAGTAAAAAGTGTAGTGAACAAAAATGTCTCGCAGTTACCAAACTTTTGATTTCAAATAGAAAATAAATACAAATTAGAATTTTTTTTTGCGATATTGTTGTTATTGTTTATGTATGTTGTGATAAATATTTAATAAGAGAAATTTCAAATTTAGTTAAATTTCTCTCATTATTTAAAATATTTTTTATTTTGTTAATTAAAAAGTTTCATTTCATTCCCTCCTTTAAAAAAAACGTCTCGCCCGTCAGCTCTTTTCAGATCATACAATCAGCCTGCATGCAATTTCAGTTTTAGGCCACTATTATAAGCTATTCATTTCTATGGAAGTGGATTTTCTGTTTTGTCACCAAAATAAAGGACTGTGTAGAGAAAAAGCTTCATCAAATTTAAGAATATGGTGCAATTACAATGCAAATTTCAAACTACAGGTAATTGATTAGCAATATTTTCTTTTCTTCCCCCAGTTTAAATTCGGGGATCATTTTTCCTCCTTTTTCCAGTCCTTCGAATTTTAAGGCGTTACTTATATTCCGACCAATAAGGTAATACATATAAAAATATTAAATTAAAACTCTGCTTAACTGAAATATAAATTTATATGTAACCATTAAACACTGTTTAAACAGAAATTTGAAGCTAGGAGACAGCTGGGGAAACTCCACCTTCGAAGAACATTTAAGTAATATTATATTTAGATATTTTTCTCTGGTTAGAAAGAATTATATTAATACAGGATTATAATATCCCATTAAAAAATTCTTTAATATACTCAAGCTTGTGATTTTTTTTGTAAAAACATGCAAAAGTTTATAAAATATGCTTATGTTTCTAAAGTTAAAACAATGGGGTACTCAGTGTGTTATGTAACTAGCTACATGATATTTTTCAAAGGCAACTAGTTTAAGTTAAAAAATACTGAAACAGAAGAAAATTGGCAAAATTAAATATACATACTACAAAATGGCTTTGATAGTTGAACGTGACAAAATGAACACACACAGATTCAGTAAACTCTGGTATACGACTTGTTTACAATGGCAGAAAATGAGGGTGAAAGGAATTTTAAATAACAACCCTGCAATATCCCCTTTCATAAAGCCTGGATTACATTATTTTCAGAGAGTATCTCAAAGTTCTGTACGAAAATATGTTCAGGTTTGAAAAGTCAACTGTATATGACATAAGCAATAAGAAAAAGGTACATTTTGAATTTTTTGTGGAAGCATCTTAAACAACTTACACTGAAAGAAATGTTTAATAAAGTAAACAAATAAATATAAAGTTTTTTTTTTTTTTTTTGTAAATTTTGATACTGTTTAGATCATAATTGCTCTTTATTTCATAAATTACGGTTTCATATTTTTACTTTTATAATTTCTGCATATCATCTTACCAGATTTAAATTGAAGATCTATAATGCGGAAAAACCTCTAATCCAGAATTGCCGATGTCCCGACGAGTCCGGATTAAAGACTTTGTACTGTATAATGTATGTTAATGTTTTTGTAGTTAACTGAAACTTGTAACATATGGTTCTTGTTAATTGTTTTTGTCTTAAATGTAAGACCTGCTTTCCATAATTTTAAGTATTATTATTCTCTTAAATTTTTTCAGAAAAAAATCCATAAAAAATTAATTTTTCTAACTTTTGTTTAACTAAATTATCAGTTTATCATCTTTACAAGCAATTTCCAATTTTATTATAATAACAAATAAACCAATATACCATATTTCAATGCTTTTCTTTAGCAGACTAAAATTTAGCCTTGGATGTGATAAAACTTATTATGCAAATCGTTAACCTTCATGACTATTAATGGAGGTTAATGTCATCTTCCTTAACATTAATTACACCCTCCTCACGAATCAAAATCTAGAAATACACGTAGTCATCTTACAGAGCGTTCATCATATTCTGAAATTTTTAGCTTAATCATTTTTAATTTTAGTGATTTAACCAAACAACTCGAAATCAGGTATAATTTCAAATGGTCATCTACAATAATTAAAATGTTATCCCATAGCTGAAGTGATTTATAATAAAATCATAATCACTCAGGTACTAACTCAATAAATGAGCTATAATGAAGACTGCAAAGTAATTTCTTAAATTAAGCATAAAAAGTAAACTATGAATGTCACATGTATCTATACCATATAACTAATTGATTAAAATATTAATAATTCTCACTATGAGAACCATTCTGACATTTAATTTCATAAACAAGTACAGTATTATTTAAGGATAAAAATTCACCCAAACAATTAGTGCTTAGTTCTGAATACAAGAAAATAAAGAGGCACATGAAGATAATATCTTCATTTAGAAATATGTTGTATTTCGAGCATAATTTCAGTTTATGGAATTAATTACAGATACGCACTATATGACACAAAAAATAAAATCTTTATGCCATTCAGTCATTGCAGAATTGCACACACAAATATGTCAAAAAATACCCGGAATATGACTCCAGTGAATTTAAATGATGAGATGGATTGACTAGGACAATGAGATGCACAAAGAAGCCGTGATTTACAAGCTCATTGTACACATACAAATATACACAAGCATATATATAATATGCACTTTCTGACATTTTTTTTAAAGACATCAGATCTTGACCCCTTTAATATTGAAGATACTCCAAATATAAGTTTAAAAGGGTTATTACTTCCTGAGCAACAATTTAATTAGATATAATACACTATCTACTGTGTTCTATCATGAACTCCTAATTTTTTGCATAATTAGGATAAACGTTTTTACGACTCTCTCATAAAGTATGATATCCTGGATCTTGAAGTATTCTGTTTTGACATCCTCAGTAATGGCTAGTGCAAGATGTTTTAGAAGCTGTAAAGAAATTAAAATCACTTGGCATCAGATAGGGACTAAACCAGATGTCAAAATCTCACACTGAAAAAACATTGCAAAAGGTTCCAATTTGAAGCAACTGTATACAGTACAATACTGGTATATTAAATAATTGTTAAATATTATTAACCTGAGTTGGTGATTAAAGACATCTTATTCTTCAATGCTGATGTTCACTCACAGAGAGCTGCTGCAATTTGAGAATTCCTGTAACCTTTTTGTTTCAAGACCTTAGATAATTTGCATCTGAAAAACGTTCCTGGTTTTGTTTCAAAATCTGTGGCAATATAAAACTCTCTAAGAAGTGGAAATCTCTTGGCATTAAATAATGGTCTTGCAATGAAAAATACTTCAAAAATTTTGAAATGAAGTAAATGTTTAATAGCTGCAATTACATATTATCATCATGGGCTGATGGGAAAAAAATGTGTCTTATTCTTCCAAGCTAATTTTTGTTCACATATAAGTACTTATTTCGAGAACTTTTGCAAGATTTTTTTTGGTGAAGCCTTTGGACTATTAGCATCAACCAAATATTTCTGATCTGATACCAAGTAAATCATCTCTGTTCTCAAGATATATGATAGTGGCCAAAGATTTCAGAAAAATGACATCAAAATAGTGACAAGATGGTGGTTGAATAAACAGGCACTCCATTTTATAAAATTAGCATTGCACTATGCAATCATATTTAGATAACTGCTTCAACTGTAATGCAAACTAAATATGGTACCCATCATGAAACACAGCATATAGGTTGTTATATTCAAATAAAATTTCTTCTAGATGCAAACCCTTGCAAACTTCATTTTGGACATTCTTTCTACTGTAGATTCTCACAAAAATTTTAAACAAAGAAAATGTCATAGTGATAATAGTCATAAAAATAGAAAAAGTACTATGATTAACGTGATTTTCTGTCTTAAAATAGAAATTTAAAAAAGATGTTTATTACCACATAATTTTACAAGAATATGCAAGAAGCAAAGTTAATTTTCTAAAAATAAATACTATCAGCATATATACACTTCACTTGCATGCCTTTGCAGCCACAGCATTAAAACAAATGCAACAATAATTCAGTATTTGTCAATTAAATGCATGAAACTTTTCAGGGGGAAAAAATGAAGCAAAAGAAAAATGCACAAGATTGCTTTATGCTATGATAATGCAGATGTGTACGACTCTTGAAGGCATAATCATGTATATCCAAGAATGCAACACATTTGTTACACAGAAGCTTTTAACATAGTATTCACATTCAGTTTCTAAACTCTTTTCAGTGTACAGGGAGATGCCATTTCTTCTAGCTGTTAGCAACACCTCCTTTAAGGAAAAGTGAGCATATTTTGTGAGAAAGTTGCCAGTAGAATTCAAGCTAATAAGCTTTTGATATGCTTTGGAGTTGACTCATCATTCAGATGTCTTGTAGTATATCTAGATTTCAAGAAACAAAAATAAAACATTACTTTTTTATGCATTTACATGATTTTTTTCAACTTTAAGGGAACACAAATACAGTGTCTGCATGCATATTTATGTTGGCATAATTAATGACTTTGTACTCTATTTAGAATAGCAAATCCTATCTCGTGCATAATATTATTTTTCATTATTATTCTTTATTTATTTCATGACTTTACCTTATTTTTTCATTTTATAATGTATTACTATGTCAATCTATAAAATATACCACTACTATTTGTAACTATTATCTATATATTTACATAAGTTTTTTCGGGGAGCATATCTTTGATGTTATTTTACATTTCCTTATACTTTCTTCAGTACCAATTATAAAAGCAAATATATAATAAGCATTTAGAAAAGTGTGCACAACTTTGCATGAAAGTAATAAGTAACAGACAAACAATTTTTATCACCATACAACACACAGACAGAGACTTCAAATTTTAACACAAATTCAGTATGAAATGTCTTCAGTAAATTTAAAGGCATACAATTCAAAATCAAGTTTTGCGCTACATACCAAAAAGCATATCTGCATAATGTCTACAGTGGTATTTTCTGGAATGCAGCCCTCAACATTGGCTCTGCAAAACCAAAAGGGAAAACTAACAGCATAAAACTACAATACTCATTACAGCTTGCTGTGCATCAGCCACTGTCATAATTGATGATGTAAGTGACGATGTATTTCAATATACTACAAAACACTTCATTAGTACACTACCTTATTCCCACCATTCAATATGTTATGGCATCTGGTCAATTTCTGTATTTTTTAATAGCATGACATTTATTTAGTTTTTATAGATCTTTTAAGTCATTCTCTGTTCCACTGCAAAGTTGTACACCACCTTGTACAATGAATGCAGAGTATCTTGCTTAGTTTGCACACAAGATATATTGTATTCAAATCCAAATGGACAAAAGTCAATTACCACACATGGGATATAAATATTCAGACAGATTTACAAATGAAAGAGCACAGTAATTTATGATATATTTTTCGATATATTTTATGATATATTTAAAATTATACATTTTTTATCACCTCTTCAATGGCCACTATAACAATAAAATTATATGATCACATTAATGTTATATTTACTTAACGTAATAATAAAATAAAATAAGAAAAAAATTAAATTAGAAAATATTACTTTTTTGGGGGGGGGGAAGGGTAAACCTAAATAAAATGCTAAAAGGTACATTTCCTGGCTACAGAAATAATTTTTATTAATAAATTATTCACATAACAAATTAAAATTTCACATTCACTGACTTTTCAGAATAAGGGAGAACGATATTTTTGTCAAAGGTCTATGTCAAATTTTACAATGTTTTGCAATTTATATTTTTTGTACTAACATATTTTCTACACACATGATTTTTTTTTTACAATGCTAATCTTTAAATGTTTAGCATCACATACCAAAATTAGCCACTTGAGAACTTAGCTCAGCATAACTCAGACTGAAAAATTTCAATTTGAAATTTATAATTATAAAAAACTTAAAATAATACTTTCAAATTTGCAGCATATCATTTCATGTTATTAACATTTTTGTAAAAGATTACACTAATTTTACGATTTAAAATAATTATATTCAATAGAAAAATGAAAAAACAATTCAGCCCTTTTCCTTTTAAACATCAATAATTAATTTGCAGTGTTATTTTTAACTTTATTACATATTACTCTGTCTTAAACTGTATCTGCGCCTAACTTGGAGACCTTGTATTTGAAAGCAGACGCCCCTGACTTAGCAAGACAATCCCTCTAGGTGGGCTCAACAAAGATATTGTATCTGCAGCAGGTCCAATATGTCCAAAAAAATAACTGCCGAGACCATTGGTTCTAATGATGTATTACTTATTTATTGTTTATTGCTCTGCTTTAATAAAAAATACACAAAAATGACATCACTTCTATCATTAATACAAACTACCAAAAAGAACATTCCCTATGTAATATAAATATGTAATCTATAATAATGATTAATACTACATACAGTAATTAATAAATAAAGAAAGCATAAAAATGTGTACAAATAAAAATACAATTCTGAATGCAATTTTACTGGAGCTGAGTCCAACTTATAAAATTGTTACTGTTACTGCTAACTTCTGAAAAGAAATGTTTATCAGAAGATAATAAGAAAATAATATAAACTAGATATAGGATTCAATTCAATAATATAAACTAGATATAGGAGATACTAGGTTTTCATTTACTAAGGAGCTAATACATATGGTACAGAATGTACATGTGGCTACACAGATCCAGACAAACGTCCTTTGTGTTCTATAACTAAAAATGCTCGAGGCTTTCACCTCCTGTTTACAAATACCTTGAAGTCCAGTACACCAGATCTGGGAATATCTCAGTTAGCTGAATGTACCAGTGATTAAACATAGCAGGAAAATCTTTCAGTTGTTTTACTATGCATAGTTTATTTACATAAAGTATTCTTTTCAATAAAAATTCCTTTCCGCATTCAAGAGGAAACTGGCCTCAAATTTAGAACAGTTTAGAGATCAGAATTCTTTACAGATAACGCAACAATCATTAAAGAGCTAGTTAGAATTCTCTCAGACTTTTTGAATCAATCATGCTTGAAATAATCCCACTGCAACCCAGTATTGTACATGAGATAAAAAATATATTACACTTGGTCATTGACTTACACAAAAAATTACAAATAAAGAAATGACTTTTGTGTTAATAGTAACTATTGCAATGTGTAGGATTATTAGACATTACTAGAGCATTATTATATAACATGGTCAAATTCACAGTGATTTTACACCGTAAGCAAAATTGCACATATGAGATATTTATGTTCTGTTGACGAAAATTTAATCTTTTTTTTCGGGGGGGGGGGAGGGGGAAGAGATGACAGTTGTATATTTTTTTCTAAACTGGTTTCCAAAAGGCACATACTGGCACTAAATGTAAATTAACAGTTTCTGAAGGTGGAGTTTGAATGGTTAAAAATCAATGTCAATCTTATCCATATGATAAAACCAATCATGATTAACTGTCCAAGCATATGCTAATTAGGTAGTCATTGATGGCACTAGCATTCTGAGGGGTTTGGGAAGGTTAATTTAAATGCTGATGAGAAGTGTTTATAACTTCTGTGGGGTAATTTCTTATGATATTTATGTTTCTATGGCTGAAAGAAAATGAATGGTAGATGGTGAAAGCTGTATGCTCTTGAAAAAGTTGACACAGGATAGTCAATCAAAGATGTTGCTCTTTTCTTTAGTATTGATTATATCATAATATCTTGAATATGGAAACAGTTCCAAACAAGTCAAACAATTATTCAGAGGTTTGGACTTGATAGATTAAGGGTTACAATCATTTTTGAAGATACATACATTGCTATAGTAGCCAGAGAGATCTCCAGAACTGTTATTTTCATGTTAGCAGCATCACTTGGTCAGAATATATCTGCCAGTACTGTGCATGACATGCAGAGATTGTACATCTGAGTACCAAGTGCTTGTGTTCCATTAACCAACCAGTCCAGAGAAGGAAAAGTAAAATGGTGACATTAACATTTCAAACAGATTCCTTTAGATTTGTGCAACATCCTGTTCATGGATGAGTCCAGGAATCAGAAGATAAGTATGTCATGGTCTGGAGAGAATGATGCATACAGAATAAGGCCCATAACATTGTTGAATATCACCCACTCAAGAGATGGCAGCATCATGGTATGGGATGGAATTTCAAAAGGATACTATTCCCGGGTGTATATCTTTAAAAATGGTTCTTATAATTGAAATTAAGTTCTGCATCCCACAGTGAGACACTATACTGCAGCAGTTGATCATGATTTTCTCCAAATGGATGATAATGCTCATACCCATCTAGCCACTATCGTTTATGAGTACCTGAAAAGAAGGCATTTCTCGTACGCAGCTGTCAGAATATTTCCCCGACCTTACATAATACAAAGGTTTTCAACATCTAAACCTTAAGATTGTTAGCCTATCATATGCATTTTATTTCATCGGCCTAAATTTTGGATTTAAAGCTAGACTTACAAAAGTGCCATTATTTTGATATTCACAGTTACGAGGGATTTTACGGTACTAAGGAAATAGAAACAAATAATCTGTTCAAATTAAGCTCGGAAGGTTCTTTATCATCAAAATATCTATCTCGACTCAAGAACATAGCTGTGACGATCCACAGCCCAGCACAAGCAAGTATTACAATTGATATTGTAAATTACATTTGTACTAAATGTTTACAATATTTCTGGTTGTATTTTCTTGTTTAAATTACATTTAGTACTATTTTAGCAGAACCAATAGCGTAATTAAGCTTTATAGTTTTGTGTATTTAATAACGGTGTGAATAATTAATAAATTTAAATGCAGAGAACCCTAGAATTTAACTGTATAATGTTTAACATTTCCTAATATGAAAAATAAAAAATGATTAGAATAAAAAATATTTTAAAAACAAAATATAAAGTTGGCAGAAAGATCAGAAAGGTAAAAAAAATACTAACATACTACTACTTCATATAAAACAATGCTGTTAATAAATACCTGGCCGATATACAACCAATTTGACTGACAACCTGTCAGCCAGAAGGAAATTTGGTTATAAGCTGATTATTAACCTTAATATTACAGTCTACACTTGTGTAAAGTCTATCCCAAAAGAATTATAGGTGCTATGATTCCCACATCATAGATCCAGACTTCTTACAGTTTACTGAAAGGCCATTAAACCATACACAATCCAGAAAGTCATAAAGAATATACTCTCTATTATTGATGACATTAGTCACATTCAGCTCATTCAAACAATTAGGAGAGTTGTGTTGGCACGATATTTATAGAAATAATGTAATCACTCCTGGAATTTGCAATAAAATAAGCAACACACATATTAAATTGGATATCTTACATCTGGAAAGTACAATTACATTTTTCTATTGTATATAACATGCTCACTGTAAATGCTAACCCAGAGCCTCTTGCAAGCAAAGCACCCTGTGTTAGGATACAGGGTGTTTCCTTTCAGAAGTAACATTTTATGTTATTCCAGATAATAAAAAGGAACAAAATATAAAACAAAACTATTCAAAAAGTTTTTTTTTATTAAAGATTGAATAATAACCTGAGGGCATTAAGAAGACCTTCAACAACATTAGGTGGCTGATCTTTCAGAACTTTTATGGATCCTTTGACCTAAGATTATAGACATAAAATATTTTTATTTTGATATATAATTTCATAGGAATAGTCACATATAAAATTAAATATAACACTTACATCTATGTGTGCAGATTTTGCGAAGGCTCCAACTGGGTGAACATGATCATATAAAATGATTAAACCAACCATCACCCTCAAGACAAACAGTATTGTTTCTTCATTTCTAAAACGACTGCAAAACTCCCTAAAAATATACATTCATTTTTATTAAATACACAAGATAAAAAGAGTAAAATTAACTGAACATATATTGTGTATGAAAAGACACACATTCAGAAAATCAAGCAATTATTACAGTACAAAGTCCAAAATCCAGATTTTGAGACAACTAAGGAGGTGGAACAAGTTTAAAAAAGGGGAATGTAATGTTTAACAGAAAGATGGTGTGCAATAAAAATGATTTTTCTCCCAACTAAGATTCCTATACGTCACTTTCAAACACCTGCTGGCAAAAGAATCATGCCAATGACAATATGTTGATTGACAATGGCCATGACTACACTTTTGACCCTTCAGTATTGTGAGAGATTAGTATTTTTCTATCTGATTAAGTGAAGACCTGAGGCATTTTTGCTTGGAAAGGGATGTTGCACATGCTCGTTTCCCTTTTGTAGGCATCGTAGCAGAGAAGGGAGAAAAAATTAGTTTCTGAGGAACTTAAGTTCAGTTAACAAAACAAATGTGCTCTTCTTTAACTTTCTAGTTTGATTTAGCTTAAAATATATATAACATTAAAAAAAGAAAAATGTTTTTTCTATAATTTTTTGTGGATTCTGACACTCTACTTGCATTAAAACAACAGACAAATTTGTTATGTTACAAGTGAAAATCATTACAAAGTGATCATTGAATGGCTGAGACAATGTCACAGCGAGGACACGCTACTGATGAATGTAATACAAATCACTCAAACCAAAATATTTCATGAAAAAATGGACTTAAAAACTAAGTGCAGATATTCAAGAAGTTGGTTAACCAAACTTAAAAACCACCATATTGTGAAGCAACTGAATAATTTACAGACTGAGAAAAGTTATCTGAATAATTTACAGACTGACAAAAGTTATCTCCAGAGCAATATTGACAAGTGCTTATAATGCTAACAAAACTGATCTTTTTTTATAAAATCTGAAATAATTAACCCTGAAATACATTGGTGATCTCTGCAGATAATGTCCCAACTGTTTTCAAGAATTCCAAAGTGAAATTGGTGATTTTGGAACATGCAAATTCCACAGGAATGCACAAATATAAACTTTTCACAATTAAAAAATATATATACAATCTTGGAGTAAAGATTTTCCGAGTGATCTATTTTTCAAATAAAAGCATGGGTGACATAATGTTAATGAATGACTGGCTTGAAAATCATTTCATACTGGAAGCTCAGCAAGATTTGAATAAAAATTTAGAATAAGCTACCCCATCTCATTCTTTTTTCCATACCGTACATCCATCATTTAGCCTATGGATATCAAATTATTGCGCACATGTTGAAATGTGGAAATACAGAAACTTTTTAAAACCCATACTAAGATTTTTTTAAACAGGAGCAGAATCCTTCAAGAATTATTGAAATATTTGAACACAGAATGTGCTGTGGGGTATATTACCAGGTTGTTCAATAAGTTCGCAGGACGGAAATGAAGAAACCAATTTTTATTTGTAAAAATGACTTTATTTTTCAACGTAGTTTCCTTCAACTTCAATACACTTATTCCAACAGTCTTCTAATTTATGGATCCCTTGACTGTAGTGGTTTTTCGGCAGCTCTGCAAAATATCCCTCCATGGCATCTGGTGAATAGACTGGATGTTGCAACAATTCGTACTTCAATTCAGTTATTTTAGAAATGGTTTTTTGAGCTGTGTGCGCAGGTGCGTTATCTTGGTGGAAAATTATTTTCTTCTTCTGTAATCCGGGTTCTTCCTTCACGAATTTTTTCGTCTAATTGATTCAAAAGGTTACAATAATAATCTGAATTAATTGTTTTGCCAGTTTGAAGGTAATCTATAAACAAAATTCCTTTTGCATCTCAAAAAACTGATGCTAACACCTTCTTGGCTGATTTTTGCTCACGAACTCGCTTCGGTGCCGAAGAGCCAGATTCACACCACTCCTTAACCTCCTGTTTTGATTCAGGATCATGATGGTAGACCGAAGTCTCTTCCATTGTGATAAATCGATGGATAAAGTCAGTTTTATTCTTCTTAAAGCGCTCCAAATGTTGCTCGCAAAGTCGCATCCGAATGTGTTTTTGCTTCATCGTTAGAGAATGCAGCACCCATTTTGCACAGAGTTTTTGAAACCCAAATTAACACTCAAAATATTGCTCACTGTGCCCAATGAAATGCCTAAAGCCTCTGTTAAATCTCTTTCAGTCAATCGACGGTCTTCCAATACCATACCTTGTATTTTTCCGATGATTTCCGGTGTTGATGCAGTTTTTGGACGTCCCTCTCGCGGATCGTCTTCAAGGCTGGTACGACCACTTTTGAATAAACTAGCCCACTTGCAAACCATTGTTCTTGAAGGAGCAGATTCACCCAACACATTCACCATTTCGGTATGAATTTCCATTGCCTTTAAACCTTTCTTTACAAAGAATTTAATAACTGCACGTTGCTCAATTTTATCCATACCTGAAAAAAGCCACAACACGTTAGATATAAGGGGCGGTTAAACAATGAATAAATTAACAGATCGAAATGAAACTTTTGACATGTTCCTAAGAAAGAACAAATATGAAAATGGCATCGAAGTTTTAGGTCTAATATTGACGAATAGATGGCGGTCTGCGAACTTATTGAACAACCTTGTACAAGGTCATAGGAGGATATACCTGCATATATTTCAAACCATACTTGGTCGAATTTATGACCAGCTACTGTATTTTATGGTGGTGGTGGTGATGATGATTATAGCTGAAAATTTGAAGGTTTGTGATATCGGAAGCAAAAGATAAAATTTTCAAATGAATGGAATTTGTAAAGAAACAGCAATAAATGAAGATGTAGAAGCTTTCCATTGTGATGATACTGTCTTGATCAACTAATGAACAGTGAAATGTAAAGTATGATTTTAAATCCAAAGAAACAATGGCACCAATAGTGAAGAAAATATCAAAGAAAAAAGATTTTGATAGATAGTTCAATGGGAATTCTTGACACAGCAATTACATGACTTAAACAATGGAACTTAAATTAAACAAGAAATTATGTCTGTCTATGAAATTTAAGAGAAAGTATTAACACACACACACACACACACACAAAAAAAAAAAAAAAAAAAAAAAAAAAAAAAGAGAGAGAACAGCTTAACCCTGAAACCGCATTTTCAACATTTTTTTTTTTAATTTAGAAAATTTGGTTTTTTTTTCCCCTCAAAACTGCTGCTAAAATTAAATTACTTCTTAAAGCTGATAACAGATGACAGCAGCAAACCTTTCTGAGCATCCATTAATTGATACGAATCATTCAAAAATAGCTTCTTTTGCACCCTACTCTTTTTGAAGCATTTTAAAAGCAAAAAACCCAAAAAATTTTAATTTTTCCAAAATATATTTTATAAGCAGGCATCAATGAGTAATGAATTGTCCTTAGTTCACAAAAAAAAAAAAGTAATGGAACCCTTTTAAATTTGAATGTTTTCATTGCGGTTTCAGTATGAAACCACCGCCCCTCTGGGACATCGAAGAAATGATCAGATGACGCAGTCGCGAGATTTTTTGCAGCTGTGTTTATTGCTTTCGGATCACTGCTGTACACAGTTGCACAATATCTTCGTTTGAGTGGCTTCAAAGATGAGGATTTATGGAACTTTTGAGAGAGGGAAAAAACATTTCTTATTTTTTACAGAGACACAGAGCACACTGAAAAACACTCGTAGTTGCGTTTTTATTATGCTTCTCTTAGCGGTCGCTTTTCTCATGCTTCTAGTTCATAGTAAAATAATTGTATGCATCTTAATTTATTTTATTTTTACATAAAATTTTCTTAGTTTTAAACATAATTTTTAAAAATATTTCATAGTTTTATGCAAGTAATTTAGTGCATTATTAGTTACTTTTTGTCTCATACTTTTTTGTTTCCTGTTTTAAATTTTTTACTTATAATTAAAAATGTGTGTTTATGCAAATATTACTTACTTTATTAGTTGTTCAGTAATTTACTAGTATAATCTGAGATTTGGGTTACGTTTAGATACTTTTCAGCAAAGTAAAGATAAATAAGCAAATGTCTAGTCTTAAGTGTTCTAGACGGGCGCTGGTTTCAAGGCCGGTCCCCTCTCCATAAAGGGGGACGAAAAAATTTTTTTTAAACTCATTTATGTTGTCTATAGGACCATTGCATGTCATTATGCCTACTTTTTCATAACTTTTAAAAAATCATAACATTGCGCCCCTGAAAGGGTTAAACGATTTATATTGAAAGAAATGTTTAATAAAACAAATAAATAACTATTGAGGTCTTTTTTATGCCTCCAAAATTCTGATTCCTTTCAAGTCATAAATGCTCTATTATTTTATCAACAACTATTTCATGTTTTTGATTTTATTATTTCTACATGTCATCTTACTAGATTTAATCAATGATCTAAAATCCAGAAATTTCCAAAATTTGGAAGAGCCTAAGTCCCAAGGATTTTGGAAATCAAACTTTGTACTACATAAGACAAGCATTATCTAATTCAGAAGTCAAACAACAAGAATCAGCGTTATATTTTCAAAATTTTCACAGGACTAGTTTCGATGGTTTTACCGAACCACCATCCTCAGCTGCAAAACCACAAATGAACAAGATAGGAAATAATGATTAAATAAGATAAGGAAGCCTTGACAAGAATAGCAAGTGGCGCCATCTGTTGATGAAACCAGAACTAAAACATAATTAATTTCTTTAACCCTTTGATGTGCGGTGGTCATGCTTTGAAACCACCATTTTCCGAATTTTTTTTTTTTTTCCTACTCTTTTTTCTGAAATTTTTGAGTAAAATGAATTGATTACTGATCTTTTACATCTAAATAATACAAAATGACTGTAGAATCATATATGTTTTAGGTATTAATACTTCAGATCGAATGTCTTTTAAAATTCGTTTTCGATGAGACAAAATAACTTCCTTTTATTAATATAAAAAACTTTAAATTTCAAAAGTTAGTCATCGCACATCATGATTTCTATCATCAACAATAAAAAATTGCAGTAATTAAACTGCATATATAAAAAAACCTCTCTATATGTATGGCATTTGCTATGTGGTTTCAGGGCGCGATCAGTGCGCCACTAGAGCATTGTGTCACAATGCTTACAATTCTCTAGAGTCTCGGTGGTCACGCCTTGAAACCACTGGCGTTTGCTTCTCAACGGCGTTCGCTTGCTTTTCAAATAGGAATGTTTATTTTTAACCGGATATAGATAAAGGGCTTTGAAACCACAGGGTTATTTTATTATTAAACAATACATGCACCTGCCCAGTAAAAAGGTCTTTCTTTTCCAAATACTTTTCTCTGACATCAACACACTTGCTTCCCAAGCTAGTATTGTTATTTTATAAATTATTTCCTGTGGTTTAAATTTAATGTAAATATACTTTGCTATAATTAAAAATAGAAATTGCATAAAAGTTTCATTTAAATTAAAAATATTTTCTGAATATTTTGGGACGAAATATGAATAAAATAAGTATGAATGGGAAAGGAACGATCCGTACAAAGCCAAAAAGACCAAGCCCCCCATTAACATAAAAATCATAAATTTCATGAGCCAGATGAAAAGAAACTAAATAACACTGGACATATACCAGTGAAATTTAAATCCATGCAGTGTACATTTTATAGCACAAGGAAGAAACCTCATAGAACAAGATGTATGTGTGAAATATGCAGTGTGGGTCTATACATGTACCAAAGAGACAAAACATGCTTTGAACAGTGTCAAAAAAAAAAAAAAAAAAAAAAAAGAGAGAGTTCTTTTTTTTTATCTTTATATTATTGAGTTTTTTTTTATTCCATTTATCCAAATGTCCTTATTATGTAGGTACGTATATTTTCACTGCTATAGAAAAATTACATAAATGTTTAATTTTTAATTTTTTCTGACGATTTACTTTGTAAAATAATGTAAAAAAAATTATATATAATGCAATTCTTACATACATTTTTTTTAAATCTGTAAATTTCGTCATTTATTTCAAACACGCGTGGAAAATGGTACGTTTTTCCCCCCCTACTACATCAGTAAGTTTCAAAGTCCTAGACGCACGGTGGTTTCATAGTGCGACCACCACCCACAGAACAATGGGCAAGAGTAGATTTTTTTAAATTCATATATTATTTGTCTATAGGATCATAATATTCAATTTCTAGAGTTTTTAGTTAAAAAAATTATAAAACTAATATTGTGCGCGTCAAAGGGTTAAAGGCCGGTTGGCCTTTAAAGAAATTATGTTTTAGTTCTGGTTTCATCAACAGATGGCGCCCCTTGCTTATTCTTGTCCAGGCTTTCTTATCTTATCTAATCATTATTTCCTATCTTGTTCATTTGTGGTTTTGCAGCTGAGGATGGTGGTTCAGTAAAACCATCGAAACTAGTCCTGTGAAAATTTTCAAAATATAATGCTGATTCTTGTTTGACTTGTGAATTAGTATTTGTTCAGCGTGTTATTGTGTCTTATGCATTATCTAATCAAAAGTATCCGGCTATATACAGTAGATCAGGGGTCATCCCATCTTCCATTCTTTCCAAAACTCGAAAAATAGATACAGTACAAAGTCTGTAATCTGGACATCCATTATCCGGAATGATCTATAACCCGGACCTCAAAGCCACAAACTTTTTTTTTGTATGCTTTATGCATGCACGTAATGCGTTTACACATGTGCTATGCATGTGCGTTTAGCACAAAAAACAAAGCAACTTAAACAACTTACATTGAAAGAAATGTTTAATAAAGTAAACAAATAAATATTAAGCCTTTTTTTTTTGTAAATTTTGATACCCTTTAGATTATAATTGCTCTTTATTTCATAAATTACAGTTTCATATTTTTAATTGTATAATTTCTGCATGCCACCAGATTTAAATTGATCATCTATAATCCAGAAAAAACCTTAATCGGAATCGCTGAAGTCCGGATTACGGACTTTGCACTGTATACATTTATTTATATAGATTTAGATGATTTTTCAACATGTTTTATAAATTAAGCAACAAAAAAGTGTACAAAATGTTGACAAATATCAAAACTTGAATAAAAGTAGTTTTTATATCATACATACTTGCCAACCTACGACACTTAAAAATCAGGAGATTTTTCCCTTTGTTAAAAAGACTTTTTAAATGATAAAAATATAGTTTTTAATAATGAATTAACTTTAAATATTTATTAATTCTTAAATGCAAGCAACACAAAAATACTTTACACATAAGAAACATTTTTATTACTTGCATTGTTTAAGGGAAAAAAAGACACTTTAATCAGTTTTCATCCAAATGTTATGAACAGTGGCAGATTTTGCTTTTGTTAAGAAGGAAACTACATAATTTTGTTCATAGCAATTGCCACATAGGCCTGCTTTTGCTAATAAAAGTTTTTCCAATGTGTCATCACTAATATTAGATCTAAATTTAGTCCTCGTTTTCGCAACAACACTGAAAATCCTCCCACACTCTGCATTACTATGGGGAACTGTCAAGATGGCATATATAATTCTAGATAGTTCACTATATTTTAAAATTCGATCAGCACCTTTCAGTTTTCCAATTAAACTCCACTGGGTGACATTCCTAGCTGATTTTATAACTTCATCCAAGTTTTCTAATTGTAAACTGCAAAATTGCGACTGCAATATTATCAATGGCAACATCAATATCATCATCTTTTATGACTAAATGAAGTAACACAGGAAATCTGTTTAAAAAGTACCTTATACCAGAAAAAGATGCATTTGCTAGAGCAGAAACAACAGCAACTTCAGCATGCAAAATCACTTAATCGTTGACTTGAAATTTATGTAGTATGTAATCACTTACTCGACAGAAGTAACTTCTAACATGAAGATAAAACTTATTTTTATCTTCAAGCCTACTATTACTTGGTGCATTATCGGCACCAAGTGCTAAGCAATTATCCAGAAGGACTGCATTTTCTTTTAAAGTTTTAATAATTAGCTGTGCTATATTAAAGCTGGTCGAATGTTCTTCTAAAGTGGGGACAGAAAGTAAACTGCAATCAATTTCTGAAGACTGGATTAAAAAAGAAACAACAATTGAATACAGTTTTGAATCGGTATTGTTGCTTCCATCCGTAGAGAGGCAGAATGGAGCTGTTTTAATGCAATCAATAACTGAAGATTTATTTTTCAAACCCATTTCTTTAACAATTTGCACCTGTTTGTGTGCAATTGTATGAGTATTTCAATCTTGTACTTTGAGTACGCACATGTTTGAGAACATCCGCCCTTCCACCATGCAAAATCGAAAAATCGCAATGACAGACAGTACATATCCCAAATTTATTACATTTCCTTGAGGAAATAATGGAAGGAATGTCAACTGTGTACGATTTTTGAAACGTATACAAATATTGCACCTTTCTCACAGACATAACCAAAGATGATAATTTCTAAAACTATTTCCCGAAGGCACGTGTACTCACACAACTCAGGGACAAGATGAACGAAATAACTAAAGAACATTCAAATAACAGCTTTCAGCTTACTTTGTACTCATTGGCTAATATATGCCAGATGACACGCAGTGGAGCTCAATGGCCATTAGAGAACTGGAGAACAATGTTTCTGGATACGTATGCTCTCACTCAGCAGAAATTATCATCTGAATCACAAGGTTTTGTTTTAGATATAATCTAGAGAAAATTCAATTGCTTTCAGATGTCCAAAATCACTTTTTTTTTTTTTTTTTTTGTGTGTGTGTGTATGTGTTCATATAATAAAGTATTAAGCCAAGTTCCATAAAAATCGTGAGAAATTTTAAGAATAAGAAAAAGTCAGGTAAATCGGGTTGGCGGGAGAGCAGTCGAAAATTAGGGAGTCTCCGGCCTGAATCGGGAGAGTTGGCAACTCTGATTATATAATAATACATAATGTACTGTATCCCCACCATTATTCGCAGGGGTTACGCTCCTTTCCCTCCCACAAATCCTGAAAATTATATATGCTAATATATGTTCCCAAACACATTCTAAAGACAGTATTACTCATACAGTAATAATGTTGTAATATGTAGTAATGATAAATTTAAAAAAGTAATAATATAGTATTATATGTACGTAGTAACGATAAATTTAAAACATTTAAATTTTGTTGTGTACATACTTACCAATAATGAATGATGATGATGATGAAATTTGTGTAACATATGATGAGGATGATTACGGTGACAATGATGTATGGCACAGCTTAACGGCTGCTTCACAGCAGTTCAGGCAATTCCTCCTCTTCAATCACTTCAAGAGGAGGTGTTGTTTCTTCAGGACAATCAGGAGATGGTGTAGTATTTTCTTTGGGTGTGGCTTGGTTACTTTTCTTAACCTTCGTTAGGAAGATTATTGGCACCTGGCGTCATTGTTTTTTCATGGTGGTGAAAAGGGTTTTGTATGATAACATGGATGAATCACTTGCATTTGAGAACTGTAGTAAACGAACCATCTAAGGGTCCCAAGATTTAGCTTTCTCTTGCTGTTCACACGAGTTCAGCCAACCAATCTAGAGTCAGACCTTCATCCTCTTCCTCTTGTGATGTCTTCTGGATCTTTGTTTCTTCTTCTTCTGCAGACTTCATCAGCTCTGCCAAATCTTCATCTGTCAGAGGTTGAGTGTGGATATCAATAAGTTCATTGAACTCTTCTTGAGTTACAAAGCCATCACCCCTGATTAACCTGTGTCAGTTTCACTGACTTGTTGACAGTATCCTGATAGATTTCATCAGGTGAAAAGCTTTTGTAATCATGTACACATTCTAGCCATACTATTTTCCAACACTAGACTTTCTTTTTTCATGTCTTGAAGTGCCTTGTGTTTGACTGTCAGGCACGATGCAACTGTAAAATTGCACCAGTATACTTTTAACTGGAAGTCCTCTTCCTCATCTATGCCATAACTAACTGATTAAGACAGATCCCAGCATAAAGTGCATTAAATGCACGAATTACCCCCCCTTCCCGATCCATAGCCTAGAGGAGTGATGTGGTGTTGGGAGGGAAGAACTCGAATCTTAACTCCATGATACAAATCCACAGGGTGACATTCAGCATCATCCATGAGCAGCAACACATCAAACTCCATTCCTTTTTACAGAGGTATTCTTCTACTTGACGAAGTACTGATGAAACCAGGTGGATGTCAGAACCTTCGTAATCCAGGCCTTGGAATTATGTATCCAGAAGACAGGCAAAGTGTTTCTATTTTTGTTCTCGAGAGTTTATTCCCTGGGATTTGCAGACTTATAAACGACACCAGTTTCATGATCCAGCCAGCAGAGTTGAAACACTCTGTCCTTTTCTGTTTTGAATCCTGGGGTGTTCATTTTATGCTTCATGAGAAATGTTCTGGAAGGTCTCTTCTTCCAAAACAACCCTGCTTCATCAATGTTGAATACCTGCTCTGGCTTGAATTCCTTCTCCTTAACGAGTTGCTAAAAGGTCTCGGGATACTTCTCTGCAATTTCTGTATCTGCAGATGCAGCTTCTCATAGGATTTTCCAATTCACAGTTGGTAACGTTTCACAAACTGATCAAACCAACCATTGCTGGCACGAAATTCTTCTGCATCTGATGTTGGCCTTCTTATGAATAATCTTTGTGTCCAAAGAGGTATTTTTATTCAAGTCTTGTATCCAGAATGCTAAGGCAGATTCCATCCCGACGATTGCCTTGTTTCATACAACACTCACCCTCTTAGCACTTCCACAAAAACTCGATGCTACACTAGATATGATTACCTTCTCATTTTTCTTTATGTAATGCATGGTGCTTTCATTTACTCTGTAATGGCACCCTACCGCAGCATAACTTTTCTCTTCCTTTACCATATCAAGCAGTTGTACCTTCTCATACAAAGTCATTACGTTTTTCTGGTACTTAAGTTCCTTGCCAGAAGCTGGAGAAGATGCAGGGTGTATTGGTGGCATCATGAGGCGTAAATAATATAGGGGTACAGTAGTAATTATATAACATGCCAAAAACTTGAATTCACAAATTCGAACAATCATTTATAGGGCATAAATAATACAGGGGTACAGTATAATTAGATATAACACACAAAAAACTTGAATTAACAATTCAAACAATCATAAGGCATAAATAATACAGGGGTAATAATACAGTATAATTAGATATAAGATATAACACCGCAAAAACTTGAATTCAAACAATCACCCTTGATGTTTTAAGGAAAACCCACAAGCGACTGAGGGGAGAACTGTTTGGCCTCTCATGCATGAAGATGCTTGTGACATTACATCGTCTGCAGCCAATCAGCAGGAAAGAGAAACGAAAGCAATGAGAAGTGTCTTGCCAAGAGGAAAGCTTAAGCGAAAAAGGATGCCACAATTCAAAGGAAGAAGTGAGGGAGCCAAAGGTTTCAGTTCGAGTTAGAAAAGTTTTGGTTTATAATTATTTTGATTGGACAAGTGGTATCTGCATTAAAGACATGAAAAGATCTCGAATTTGGGAGAACAGATGAATTTAGGGGGATCGCATAAAATCTAGAATAGTTAATTTTGAGGTCACAAATTATTTTTAAAGCAGCTATCATATTTTGCTATATCTTACATACACATATATCAAGAGTACCTTGCAACGATTTATGTAAATGCTAAATAAGGCAGCATTTTTAAACATAATTAATTAAGGCTCTATATAAAGTTGGTAAGTAATCATCTAGTAATTTGTTAACATGTAGCACTATTCAAGAAATAAATAAACTAAAATTTTTATTATCTCGGCTAATAAATCACAGTTCTAATTAAAAAAAATCAAACTTTTTTAAAACATGTACTGGAACTATCAGCTAGTATATAAAATTAGCTTAAAAAAAACTTCCAATTAATATTGCTTTTTAGAAAAATCATAGATTCTGAGGGAGACAAATATATGTCCCTCTTCTTAAAAAATGAAGTACTTTGCCAAAAGTAATGCAGAATATTTTTGCTCGTTTAAGAGTGACCCAAAATCTAACCCTTTAAACTGACATGGTTAACTTCATAAATTCAATGTCAATCTGAGATAAATTTTGGCTAACCATGTTTATCATGAATCCATGTTCTTTTTCCATACATGTCATTTAATAATAAGTAGAAATTCAGAAACCTCCTCATATCACTGAAAATTCCAATTAACAATTCCAATACTCAACTCGGTCAGCAGTGATGCTGCAGAGTACATCAATCATGCTAATAATTCTTTTCAGTGCAAGGCATACAAAACAATTATTAGTTACAGGTCACAGAACTCCTTTCCTTGAACACTTTTATGGTACTTAACAAACTGTTACGTGTTTAAAAAAAGAATTTTGAAACTTCAGCTATAAGGTATTTCTCTCGCTTTCCTAGCGTGCCTTTTAAACAACATGATAAATTAAATGACAAAAAAGTGTACAAAATATTGACAAATATTAAAACTTGAATAAAAGTAGTTTCTTATATTATATAATAATACATAATGTACAGTATCCCCCCTTTATTCGCAGGGGTGACGTTCCTTTCCCTCATGCAAATCCCGAATATCTGCGAATTATTGATGCAGTTTTAAAATGCCTATGTATGATATTATATTCATTAATATATGCTTTCCAAAGACATTCTAAAGACAGTATTACTCATTGATACAGTAATAATATAGTAATATGTAGTAATGTTAAATTCAAAACAGAAAATTCAGAAACCTCCTCATACCACTGAAAACTCCAATTAAGAATTCCAATACTCAACTCAGTCAGTAGCCAATTTCCCGTGTTTGTGAGCTTCCCTCTAGTGTGATCTTATTACTCCCCCCCCCCATGTTTTGTGTGACCTTATCTAAACCCCACTAATATGATAAATTAAACATTAATAACTTCTTTTCATTCACTGTATTCTAGGGTTTGGAAAAACATGAAGCGATGGGTGTCTTTGGGGGCTGACAAGATGCACTTAACCCTTACAACTGTGTAATGTTTTGATGCCAGACGAAAATTATCAAATCAGCGAGTTTGGGGGAAAGGGTAATGAGGTGAGATTAAAATTTTAGCTAAACAAAGACAAATGAAAACTCCACAGGAGTAAGCAAAGTATGAAAAAAACATTAAAATACTTTTATTCATTCCTAGCACAGAGTCATTAAACTCCCAACATGAATATAATATTTAATCATAAACAACTTGTAAATAAGTCATAATAACTATAATATATGTATCAAATTATGTCATAAGCAATTATAATATAAATAAATTCAGTCACCCCAACAGAGTAGAGAAAGAGATGAATGGTGCTGCCATCTATTGGCAACATACCCTCAAAACAGGCTATGGCATTTTTTATATAACTGTATTAAAATCGTATAATCTTCTTTTAATTACCAGTTTTAATTGAAAAGCAGGAGGGTTTAGCATATGTGTGCATATTGAAGATTTTGAATTTTTTCTTCCCTTCCAATAAGAATTTATGATATGATACCTATGAATGAGGTATACAGTCAAAAGTCGTTAATTCGGACCTCAAAGCTAAAATCTTTCTGCGCATGCGCCGCGTTCACGCATGCTCATAAGCGTTTTACGCGTGCACGCAAGACATTTACGACTGCGCATATGCGTCTGCGCAAGCACAGAATACGTTTTCGCGTGCGCGTTTAATGTATAACAGATGGTATAAGCTAAAATTATCTAATTCAGTTAATGTTGATGATTGCGTTGTTCCTTAATCTTCGAATTGGATCCGGCTTATTATTTTTTGCAGACTGTAAGAGCAATTTTATAAAAGTAAGCTTGAACTTTCGATTATGTCAAATAGAATTTCTGATGCTGGAGCTCCCAAAGGATCTAGAAAACGAAAGTATGTTTCGATGTCCATCAAACAAAAAAAGAATTGCTACAAAAAATGGATAAAGTTATATCCTTTGTTTATCTAACCGTTTCAAAATCCGTTTATCAATTTCACACTGCTCTGCGTGGGGGGAGGGGGGGACGTCGCGGCGCGCAATGAACTGAAAGTTGATCTGTCAGCACTATCGTTATCTGCAGGGCAGATGTTTTTATTTTATTCGGCTTATAATTCCTTACTAAATGTAGTATTTAATCTCGATGTACTCCGTCTTTGATATGATTTAAATCAAATTCCTCGTCATTATAAATATCACGAATACAAATCAAATAGTTTTCTGGTTGCAATTTTCTAATTTCGGCTATGCGTAAGGTACGCATGTGCGCATTGAAAGAAATGTTTAATAAAGTAAACAAATACATGTTAAGCTTCTTTTTTTGTAAATTTTGATACCCTTTAGATCATAATTGCTCATTATTTTATAAATTACGGTTTCATATTTTTAATTTTACAATTTCTGCATGCCATCTTACCAGATTTAAACTGATGATCTATAATCTGGAATCGCTGAAGTCCCGACGAGTCCGGATTAAAGACTTTTGACTGTATTAATTTCATAACTGCAAAATATTGAGAATTCATAGGGAAATACTGTCATTTAGAATCAAAAGGAAACATTAGAAACTCACAATTACAGCTTTTGGTGTACAAAAATGATAATTTTTAGGAGGTTAAAAAATTGACAAACTGCCAATATCCTGGTGTCCTTTAAATATCCTTAGTGATTTTATAAACTAGAAAAAGCTTTCTAATATTCTAGGAAAATTGAAGAAGCAAACTTCATAATTTTTAATAGATTATTAAATTCATATTTAATAAAATATGTCTTAATGTAGCTGAAAACACTTCCTTCTAATTAAACTACTCACAACCATATTTTTCACAAAAGCAAATGCACTTTTAGCAACAATAGGATTACACTCACTAATTAGCTATTAATAAACTTAATCTTTTTATCTCATTGCTCATTCTTTGTAGTAAATGCTTTTTTGACTGATTCATTCATTAACCTCCTGAAGCGACATTCAAGCATCCCTTGAATTACTCATTTTTACATATTTGGTTTTCAAAACTGAGTTATTGTTCATTCCTTCCCATTATACATATTTTTAAGTAGATAGCCAGCCATCTTGGCTACTGAAGTTCTAACTTCTGGATAGGTCATCAAACCTTGTGTGTAAGTTTCAAACTGTAATGGTAACAAGCAAAAAATAAAGGAATTACTTAATTTCATATTTTCCTTGCACTGTTTATGTGTACAAGTAGAAAGACTGACAGTAAATATTCTTTTTCAACTTATCATGACTGGGGGATGAGAAAAGCTTTGATCAGATACACTTATCTTATCTGTTGTTCCATACTTTGCAACATTAATTTCAAAGAACAAATTTAAAAAAAAAAAGTAATTTTTATAAAAATATGTTTTTTCCCAATATTTTAATAAAAAAATACAGAAAAAAAAATTCACCTGTTTTCTATCATCCTCTGACACACTTTAGCCATAGTGCCTAGGGTTTCTGTAGTGTTTTCAATAGGCAGATCCTTGTTTTCAGCAACAAAACGCATTGTTGCATCACTAAGGACTTTCAACATTGGAGTTGCATGAGCATAGAATAATGACATTTTATTTGCTAATTCATTCGGCACTTCAAGTTCTTCATCAATTGGCTCCTGTCAATATGTAACAGATAATACTGACAATCAGATATATAACTTCAGTTTTAATAAAATTTAGTTAAATTCATTAAAATTTTTTATATCAATTTTTTTCAGTTGTTTAATCTTTTCGTACTTTTATTCAAAACTTGGAAAATTTACAGGAATGTTTACATCATTTTTCACACATTACTTACATTTCTATAATCCTATAGCAGTTAGCAGCTACATTTATTCTTTTTCATTTTTCACAAAGAACATCCATTTTACATTACTTTAGAGTTAGCAACTATATCTTTTTACAATACCTAACAATATTACCAGATTAATACTACTCAACTTTACATAGTATCAGTGCCCTCTGTTTACAGAGTTAGCAGCTACAAACTACTCAACCTTACATTGTTGAACAACTGCTACAACACTCTCCCATGTAGAAAAATATGTAGTTACATGGTAAGTTAAATTGAAACTTACTATTTACTTGCTTTTTTTGTACTATTTTTATAGGTAGTATTTATTTTATATTATTTTTTTTTCATTTCTATAATATTTAGATTAGTTTTTTACTTCCTTGTACGAAGTAAAAAGGAAGTACTGTAATCGTAAAAAGCTTCAGGCAGCCTATTTCAACGGAATATCCACTTTGACAGCTTTCGAATGCAATTTAACGATGTTTTTGCGTGATATCTGTACGTAAGGACAGAATAAAAGACTCTTTTCCTCAAAAAAAAAAAAAAAAAAAAAAAAAAGCTTTAAAGTGAATTCTGAAGAGAATTTTTCGTGCCGTCTGTACGAACGTACAGAGTGTGCACACGTATCTCGCATAACTCAAAAACGAGTAGCCTCAGAACGTTGAAATTTTGTATATAAGACTACTATAACATGTAGATATGCACCTCGCATTTTGGTTTCAATCGGCCACGCAAACGTATATAAATATATTTATAAATATATCCACTCTGTTACCCGACTCGATGATCTCAGTTTCTTTACTCTTACATGTTTGTAAATTGTACATTTTTTGCTTTAAAAATGATTGAATAATGTTGTTTTTATCTTCTGGTTAAGGGTTTTATGCCTTTAGTAAATCTGTATGCAATATTTTAGAATTATCAAAAATTTTAAAATTGTTAAGTGCCGCTAAGCCTAATTTGATGGCGGCCATTGCTCTTGTTTACATTTGAAACAGCTGAGTAGCGGATTTGTTGCCAATCTAGAGAAACTTAGCTTCGCAACAACAAAGATAACGCCTTCATTTATTACTTAAATCATGCTTAATCCTTTCTGGAATTTTTTCGAGGAAATAAGCGTTTAAGATTTACTCCGTAATTTTTAATACAGATATTTTGAGTTTTTATGTATTTTTGCCTTGTCGCGAAGTGACTGTGAAAAACTGTTTCTTTTTTGTTTTGTTTGCTTAATTTCTTTTACACATAGTTCTAGCTTTATTATAGTATTTGAATAGAACATGTGGCAATGATTAGATAATTCTTTAAATGATATAAATTTTTCTGAGTTATAACATTAACGAAATATAATACTGTTAAGTAAACCTAGCGCCAGAGTGTCGCTATGGTAAACAAAGTGAATTTTAAAGAATGCATTTATTCTATTGTCTTTTATGCACTGTCGGTGAAGTAGGTTTAATTCAATCTAATAAGTTTAAATGAAATGCAAGAAAAAATGCATATAATTTAATATTCCGTACAAGGAAGTAATGTGGTGTACACATCAGTTTTTAGTTTATTTTGATTTGCACGAATAATTCGTGTCAGGGAAGTACCTATATAGGTAAGGTTTCTAAATTACTTTGAATTTGTACTCTTGATTACATTGGCTATGTACTTTTAATTAATTATTTTGTTTTCCTATAGTGGATTTCATTACTAAATTTCTCAAAATTCTTTTACTATTCAATTTAACATTTCACTACTTTCAGTTTTGTGTTAATTCTTTACCTATGCCTATATGGAGGATGACACACAAATTGAGTAATTGAAGAGTTAGGTTTGGAGGCAACTTCCCTTTGAAAAGATGTGTCTCCTGCCTGCTCAACAATTATTCACTTGATGCAAATTAATTTAATTTAAATAAATTTTTTAAAGTTTTTAAGCTAAAATTTTTAGATTATTATATATCTTTTCATGTATGTGCTTGCACTTATGCTTTCTGAATTTAAATGGTTTGGTTTGGTTTATTTAATTATGGCAAAGCACACTAGGGCTATCTGCCTAAGAGATCTGCCTCGTGGAGAACTTTCTAAGGGAAACTGACTCATATACAAGTTATGCATTGGGGAAAACCACGAAAACGCCCATGCAACCAGCCCGTTTGCGGGATTCGAACCTCGGACCGAACTATCAGTGTTCAGCGACTTTACCGCTCGGCCGCTGGTGGGCCCTGAATTTAAATTATACTTTTAATATGCATTATATGAATGAGATAATGATATCGTATTTGTTAAATTCAAACTTCTTTCCTTGCAGCAATGGCATAAGAGAATTATTTAATTTTATTTAACTTTACTAATTAGTTCCTTATGAAATAATATATATATACTGTTGGCCATTAAAACTGCTACACTATGAAGGCAGCATGCAGCAAATGTCAAATTTGCATGAGAGGTACTACAAGCTGGAATATGCAAATGATTGGCATTCCAATACATGCATGCAGTCATCTGCATTGTACATATATAGGAAGATTACACAGCAGGTTTCTCATTTGGAAATCCTACTTGAATTTTTATAATTTGAATAAAAGGAGAAACTTTTACAAGCACATGTCTGTGGTTTATTGTTCTGGCACCGTGTTGGATGGAAACCTATGACTGTCAGGTGAATATGAAATTGACCGAAATCCATACAAGATCTCAGTGAGCCCCAGCTACAAATGCCCAAGGGTAGACATCTTGACCTCTCAGCTTTGCAGAATCATACAGCCATGTCACATGCTTGAATCATGAACTTGGTTTGTTCGCAGAATAACAAGTGTCACAACAGACAATATGATGATGTCTGCAGCACAATGGACTGTTAGCACGACCGTCAATGTTGTGGCCTTTCGTGATATGGCTGTGGAGACAGCTGCACCTACAATGATGCTAATCATGTCACCTTTAAGATATCATGCCATCTTTCATTTTTTCAGATGAATACCAGTTCAGTGCGCAGCATCATGATGGATGTATCTGTGTGAGGAAGCACAAAGGAGAACAAATGGTGTCAGAACAAATGGTTGTCACTGCCATATGAACCTAGCATTTGGTGTGCTGGTATGTGTGCCAATTGAGTCTACATCCAAATAATTTCTTGTTCGCATAGTCAATAACACGGACAGCCTTCATTACATTTTTTATGTGTTAAATCCTGTAGTTATGTCCTAACTTAAAGGTCTGGATAACACCATTTTTTAACAAGATAATATTCAAACCCATGTTGCTCATGCTGTCCTGACCTTTCAAGACAGCATTTGAATATTGCTCTTACCAACACATTCTTCAGATCGCTCACCCAATGGAAACACCTGGTCATGGGTTGCCGAAAGACTGGCATGGCACGACTCACCAGTCATTACAATTGGTGAATTCTCACACAGAGTTGAAGCTCCATGGAATAAAGTACTTATACCTGTCATCTAAGCTGAGTTGCACTGATTACAGCCTTTGTTGCTGCCATAGCTCAAAGCTCTGCATATTAAATTTTGTACACTGTGTATTTCAAACCACCGGCAAATTTGATCATGTCTTCCTCACATTATACTGTATATGTACAATAAATAAGATTCTGCTACTTGCTTTCCTTCTTGGTGTAGAAATTTTAATGGCTAGAGCAATGTATAATTACACATAAACACACACATATTAAAAAAAGCAGATGAAAATTTAGAAATGTTGTTGCATTAGAATAAATAAGATTCTGCTATTTATTTTTTTTCTTAGTGTAGAAATTCTAATGGCTAGAGCTGTATTTAAATAAATACACACACATACATATATATTAAAAAAAGGCAGAAGAATACTTAGAAATTTTGGAGCATGGAAAAATACTGATAAAAAATAAATATTTATCACAACCAAACGATACTGTAATAATTAACAGAGTCAAATTATGTTTGAAGACACTTCTATTCCATAACTTTTAAACTGTCCAATAGTTTAAAAGACAAACAGACTACCAAGTTTAAAAGTTATTATGTGAACGAATTACCAATGAATGCCAATTAAAGATTAATAAAATATAAAAAAACTTAGTAACTAAGAGAGGTATAATTGTGAAAAGTGAAAATTTAACATCATAATCAATCTTAAACTATTATTAAAAGTAAATACCTGATTTGCTAACCGTAGCCGACTGACTGTTCTTCTATAATAACTAAAATCATTCTGAATGGCTGGATTTGTCATCTAAAAGAAAAGTATAAAAATTAAAACTAGATTAGTGATTTTTAATGTAACACACTTTTACAATCAAGAAATAAGTAAAAGTTAAGACCTTTTTAACAGTAGTAAATTTTTATTTAAGAATGAAAAAGATGGTATGATATATATAGTGTCTAAAAATAATGCTAATAGTAGAGTTTTATGCAACTGTTGATGGCATCATGCATGCAATTATGATGCAGCGTTTTTGTTTCGATAAATCAAACATACGAGAATCTGAATTATATCATTCATGCCCAGGATAAAACCACATTTTGATAATCAAAATCATAAAAACAACCTTGTATTTAGCGTAGCTATAATGAAACACTCAATCGATTTCGAGGGCAGCTAAAGGTCCCTCCTCATCAGGAGAAAGAAATACCTAGAAAGAAGAAAATAAAGGAGAAGGAGTCACAGAAACATGTGGTCCTTATCAGCACTGCACGTGGTTATAACTAGATTTTTAATCAGAGTTGCAATGCCTGCCTACTTTTACTGAGCCAGGCTATCTGATCGAGCATGCAAAATTAGCGAAGTTAAAATAGGGAGCGAGGGGCAAATGCACCTTACGCTCAAAATCTGAACTTCAAATAATGGAAAGCAACCACTGAACCACTGAATATTTAGCAGGTTTAGTTAATGATTTGAAGTCCAATCCAGTTCTTCCCAATGCCTTTAAAATTCTACTATCTTAATTCAGTTATTTATGCCGATAGATGGCGTTACCTCCTCGCGTTTGGTACTACCAGAGGGTATAAAAATCCGTTCAGTGGTTGCTTTCCATTATTTGAAGTTCAGATTTTGAGCGTAAGGTGCATTTGCCCCTCGCTCCCTATTTTAACTTCGCTAAGTTTGCATGCTCGATCAGATAGCCTGGCTCAGTAAAAGTAGGCGGCCAGTGCAACTCTGATTAAAAATCTAGTTATAACCAGGTGCAGTGCTGATAAGGACCACGTGTTTCTGTGACTCCTTCTCCTTTATTTTCTTCTTTCTAGGTATTTCTCCTGATGAGGAGGGACCTTTAGCTGCCCTCGAAATCGATTGAGTGTTTCATTATACCTACGCTAAATACAAGGTTGTTTTTACGATTTTGATTGTCACATTAGCGTGTTTCTCTTCTAGTCTAGTTTGTGCTATCAACCGGCACTTTCAAGAATATTTTACTGTTTATTGTTTTACCACATGCACCATTTTATTTACTTTTTTCGGATTTGGTTTATGCTATCAACCGGCATTTTCGAGGAAATTCTATTTTTTATCGGTTTACCAAGTGCACGATTTTGACTTTCGTTGCTTCTTTCCACGTGGCTATTGGTTTTCAATATTGGATGTTTCTCTCCTTTTGGAATGTTTTTGTCATATGTTGATGAAAATTGTCTTCATTATTTATTGGTGTTTTATCATGTTATAAGTAATTACTTGTTTGGACTTTCGGAATTATATTTCTTTTGTTCACTTGTTTCTTGCTTGTGCCCTTTTCACAATATGTCCACTGACAGGAACCGATTTTGTAAGTTACGCCTTAAGCATACAAAATTCTTGAATCATCTACAGTTTCTACTTAAATGCAAACATCAAAATATCATTCCCAAATTTATACATGTGAAATGTAGCCTTAAAGCTTCCATTCAGGTTTAAAAAATTTTGCATAAATTCAAATTGGCACTTCTTTGTCACATTATAAGAGATGCAAACGTTTATCTAAAATTGAATTTGAATTATATTACCTCCATTTAAAAATTGCTAATTCCACTGAAAATTTTTCCTCATTTGAACATACATCCTGGTCTAGAACCGATACCATTTGTCAACGGCATAAAAATGTGCTTATTTCTAAATTCTTTAAACTCACACACCAGTCGGATAGTCCCAATTATCTAGCTGATCTTCCCACTGTAAACGTTAACCCCATCGTTAATATCTCCAATAGGAATCTTTCGGAGGATCAGTTAAAAGTAATAAAATATAATTTTAACTTTTCAAAAACATCTAAACCTTCAATTCCTCAAATCATCGCCCCTATGGAGAAAGCCTTTAAATTCTCCAAAATTTCGGAAATGCAGAAGGATACAATCCGCCACCTAATTACTCATAACGTTAATTTTAACAGCAAATCTTTGGGTTCGAATTATAGCAAAAAAGGAAAATGAGATCTTACGTAAAATTCATTCTGATACTAATATTATTCTCTCTAAAGCTGATAAGGGTGGACAGCTCGTTGTTATGGACAAATACCCATATATTATGGGAGTCTCTAAACTGATAAATGAAGGCCCATACTGCTCGATCCCTAAAGATCCTTCAACTTCGGACCTCACGAAAGTAAAAAGTGCCATTAAATTTTCCCACATTCTGCCAACTCAGTTGAAGAAATAACTTATTCCACCTATTACTAAATGCGCTAGACTTTATGCTCTTCCAAAAGTCCATAAAACCGGTATTCCTTTTTGACCAATTGTTTCCAACATAGGTACTGCTTCATATCCTTTGGCCAAATATTTAGTTTCCAGATTTTCCTCTACTTGCTAACAATATTCACACTGTAAAAAATTCTGTTGAAGTCATTGATAAACTTAAAAATATTTCTCCACTTCGTTCCATTATGGTTTCATTTGATGTCAAATCACTGTTTACTAATGTTCCGGTCAAAGGAGCACTAAATTGTCTTGAAACTAGGCTTCGGGAATTTCACTTCACACATACTGAAATTAATGAGTTGGTTTCGCTTACTAAAGTTTCTCTGAGTCAAACCCACTTTGTTTTCCAAAATGCATATTTTTGTCAAGTTGAAGGATTGGCTATGGGTAATCCTCTCAGTCCGGTACTTGCTGACACTTATATGCACTATTTTGAGATGAAATTATTTAATAAACTATCTTTTCGTCTTTGGATTCGGTATGTTGACAACACTTTCGCACTTTTTGACGGTTATAAAGAGGATTTATCCAAGATTCTATCTATTATGAATTCAATTGATCCAGCCATCCAATTCACTCTTGAAATTGAATCCAACAATTCCCTCCCCTTCCTCGATATTCTTATAATCCGCAATGAAACTGATTTTAGCACCACTGTGTACCGTAAACCCTTTGCAGTTTGTTTACCAACCCATGCCAAGTCATGCCACCCTGTTAAGCAAAAAATGGCTTCTTTTTACTATTATGTATTCCACGCGCTTAAAGTTTGTTCCTCTGAATCTTTGCTTACCAATGAACTTAATTATTTGAGAGCAGTTGTGATTGACTGTGGATTTTCTCCCGTGATTATTGATAAAGCCGTTAAAAAATTTTCAGATTCCCATCAAAGACGACCTTCCACTGTTAGAAATAATATTAATGACCTTGTCGTGCTTCCATTTCATCCTTCTGTTAGCTATAAAATTGCACGGATTCTCCAGAAATTCAATTTTCAAGTCGGTTTCTCCCCTATTAATAAAATTCACCCTTCGATTCTAAAAGATTGCGTTTCTGTCTTGAATTCTTGGGGAATTTACAGTATATCGTGTCAGTGTGGTTTAAGATATATCGGCCAAACGAAAAGAGCGTTGAAGTTTCGTATCAAGGAACATGAATCTTATGTCAGAAAAGGCGAAATTAACAAGTCTTTGATAGCATATCATAGTTGGACTTTTAACCATAATTTTGATTTTGGATCTGCAAAAATTATCCAAAAGGCTTCTTCCATAGGTGAATTGGATTTTCTTGAGGCTTTTCACATTCACAAAGATTTAGCAGGTTTAGTTAATGATTTGAAGTCCAATCCAGTTCTTCCCAATGCCTTTAAAATTCTACTATCTTAATTCAGTTATTTATGCCGATAGATGGCGTTACCTCCTCGCGTTTGGTACTACCAGAGGGTATAAAAATCCGTTCTGTGGTTGCTTTCCATTATTTGAAGTTCAGATTTTGAGCGTAAGGTGCATTTGCCCCTCGCTCTCTATTTTAACTTCGCTAAGTTTGCATGCTCGATCAGATAGCCTGGCTCAGTAAAAGTAGGCGGCCAGTGCAACTCTGATTAAAAATCTAGTTTTAACCACGTGCAGTGCTGATAAGGACCACGTGTTTCTGTGACTCCTTCTCCTTTATTTTCTTCTTTCTAGGTATTTCTTTCTCCTGATGAGGAGGGACCTTTAGCTGCCCTCGAAATGGATTGAGTGTTTCATTATACCTACGCTAAATACAAGGTTGTTTTTACGATTTTGATTGTCACATTAGCGTGTTTCTCTTCTAGTCCACATTTTGATATTTTTAATGGTGATAAAAAATAACTAGATATTACACTTCACTAATTGTTTTTCCAATCTATTAATTCATACACATAAATTTTGCAGGAGAGTTGACTGAATAAAACTATACTGGTGTAATAAATTAAAAGAATTTTCATATTTGATCTACGATCTCCAGAACTACTGGACAGATTTTTATAAAATTTGGTGTGAACATAGGTTGATGTAATACAAACAAAATAAACATTCAACAGTTATAACAGACACACATGTTTGTGTGTAACACTCATGGGAGTCTGAAGGTCTGAAACAGTGGTTGGAGAAGACAAAAAAAAAAAAAAAGGGGGGGGGTTAATAAGGGGTTTGGTCTCCTCTTACAGCCATACAGGCCTCACAGCATGATGTCATACTGAAAATAAGGCAGTTTATCAGTGCCTGTGGCAATTGGTCTCACTCATTCAGCAACACTGTTTTCAGTTTCTAAATTGTTCTCGGAGGGGAGTTGCGAGTTGTCTTTCCCAGAGCATTCCAAACATGCTCTATAGGGTTGAGGTACCTGGCTGGCTAATCCATCCGGCGAATATCCTCACTCTCAAGAAATTCGTCGACCACAAGAGCTCTATGTGGCCTCACGTATCGTCACGTTATCCTATAAGATGAAATTGGGGCCCACTGCACCCCAGAAAAGGTGAACGTAGGGCTCCAAGACCTTATCCCTATACCTCACACCAGTCACACAGCCTCTGTCAAAGACGTGGAGAGGTGTGCGGCCATCCAACATGATGCCTGTCCAGACCGTTACACCGGCATAATTGTTGATTTCGCTGACATTGGAGTGTAGGCAGCATGTTCCTGGCTCTCTCCATATGAAAGTATGGCGAAAATCTGTGTTTAGGCTAAAACGGGACTCATTGCTAAACAGAAAGGTCACCTATTGCTCTGTACTCCAATCACTATGCAGTCTGCACCATGCTAATCGGACTCTCGTGTCTGTAGACGCGAGCGGGACGCAAACACCCGGTCTTCTGGCAAATAATCCTCTCTCATTCAGTCTTTTGGAAAAAGTAACCCTTGTTACACGGGTTCCTGTGGCTGCATACAGGTTCCAAGAGAGCTGAGAAGCTGTAGCCCCTCTGTTACGCCTAGCTAAAGTGGACAAATAGTGAACTTCTCTGGCCATCATGGCTCTTGGACGACCTTGCTCAGGCTTTCTCTTGATAGATTCAGTATCCTGGAACTGTTTCCATAGGTTACACATGACGCTGGGCGTTAATTTAAACTCTCTGCATATATGGACTTTCAAACTAATTACAGCTGGCAAACAACTCTTAATATTTCTTATTTAATAATAAAAAATCAAACAATTTGATTCAATTGAAACTTTGACCAGATGTGACATTTGCAGATATGTAAAATTTAAAATACTGTAACTTTTTCACCAAAGAGTGATTTTTTTAAAAATACAACTTATTCATATACAACTAATAAATGAATAATCAAGAGATAAAAATATTTTAAATAAATAAAAATACTTTACTTTTAGGTCATCAAACTTTAACACAAAGTCTAATATTTCTGCAAATTGTTTGACTAGTGCTTGTTGTGTATGCAGATGCTGAGCAGGAGGAAGTGGGCCCGAACACAGCTCCCACAAAATACGAGGAACTACTTCATCTACATTGAAATACAAAATTATTTTGCATAATTGATTTTACAATATGAAATGGTGGACACACAACAATTCCTCACAATTTTTTAGAACAATTTTCAAATTCAATAACAAAATAATTACCTATTTGTTGTGAAAATTCATAAAATCTTTTTAACTTTGATACTAAAGGAAGGACTGCTTCCCAAGCTTTTGCTTGGTATAATTCATTACGAGGATTTGTAATAGCCTAGGGAAAAAAGGTTATATGCATATTAAAGATTTATAAAATAGAAAAATGAAAAAACACACTGATTTACACACACATACAAAAACAAAGTTAAATAGCAATAATAACGGACAATTTTTAAAGATCCAGTAATAATGAAATGCTTTGAAGGCCATAAAAATCTGCTGGTAGGTATGGGTAGATCTCAAGGAATGATGTTAACGTAAATAGTCTGATATTGAAAACAAATTCCATAAAAACTTTATTTGAAAATGGAAATTTGGAAACGATTCTAAATTTTTATTTTATTCCCAATGAGGCTGAAGAATTAACATATATATCTAATGATAATCCTCCTCCTCCCCTTTTCAAAAGTTTCTTGAATACAATGGCTTAGTTACATTCCGCTCATTTACCATGAAATACCAGCTTTACATAAACAGTCACATGAAATTAACTAATGCTTTCCGATTTACAAATAAATCTTCAGGGAAAATTGTTTGCAGATGCTAATATTCATTATACATTTCATACAGGTCATTCCATAAAAAAATGCAATCCACTTAATTAGTATTCCATAAAATATACATAATTTGTAACAATGCACTTATTTCTTACCTTTATTATCATTAATGCAATATATAAAGCTTTTAATTAATTTTATTGTATTTTTAGATGAAGGTGAATGAAACTAGTAGTTTAAAAAAAAGGAGCGCCATTACAGCAGTATGCAAACTTATCTGAATGCATAGTAAAACAGCATAATTTTAATGAAACATAGGGCAAAAAGAAATATAAGGTGACCAGAAAATTATGTTGTATTTTTTGTTCAAATTGAAACAAATAATTTTAATAAAATAGGATAATTTTAGTGAAATATAAATTTAAAACAATCTAATAAGAAATATTTAAGGAGTGCCAGAAAGTTTTGTTGCATTTCTTTTTTGTCAATTCAAAGCAAGTAATTTGAGTTAATGATGTAATATCACTCTCATTATCAGTAATTTTTATCACCTAGTGGGTAGGCTGTTTAATTCCAGATCTGGAGAACAAAGATGGTTTTTGATCAAACAATTTTGATGTTTTTGAGCTGTATTTTACACATAGCTACTGCATAAATATACTGTAGACAAACGCATACACAAAAGTAATGGAGTCATGGTTAGAAGTGGAGGTTCACACAGTTTGATTAGACCTTTTTTCACATTCAATTAAAACAGATCAAATTGATATTTTGTATAAAAACAATGGGGGTCCCATAATAATTTAGCAATGACGTCCCTTCACATCCATGAAGAGGTTTATAAAGTTAACAAAAACTTCAAGAACTGATAACATACTTCTCGAATTTCATTGACAGCTCCTTTATATGTTTGAAGTTCTTGTAAAATATCTTTAGAATACTGTAACACCTCATCAACTATTTCATATGACTCCCGTTCTATTTCTGTCGGCTGAGCATCTAAAAGACAACAACAACAACAAAAAAAAAAAAAAAAAAAAGATGAATGTAACACAATTTTTCAGTTAAATTAAGAAGCACTAATTCATTTGCAGTTCATGATCTCCCCACCACCCAAAACACGAACTAAATAACAACAAAATCTAACTTTTATTAACTGTCTACAGCAAATTGTTAATTAAAATAATCAGAAAGCGATAAATGTGGATAGCTACATTATGCAAAATGAATCGCCATATAAACACAGGTAAGTTCTGCAAAAGCAAGGGAAAACTTATTATTTGTTAGAAAGCCTGTTTAAAAAATTTTGAAATTTCAAGCTTATAGATAGCAGGTAAGTTCTGTTGAAAATATAACTGCAACTCTGTAATACAGTGAATGCTTTAACAGACCTTGTAAAAAACACATGAATAACTAGATTTCTATTTGTTTATGCATAACTTGATACAAAAGTTCTGAAACATTTCTATTTTTTAAAAGTCATTATTTTCACCATAATAGTTCAAACATTCAAAATAATGCTGATATCTTGAAATCTGTAAATGGTACCAGAACATTCATTTCACTTTTAAAATGAATTATCAGTAATTTTTATCAAAAGTCTCAAATTACATATTTAAATAAGTTTGCAACACTTTTGAAACAAGCCACATTTATAGGTTCAAGTCTTATGCATGGAAGTTAATTAGGTTGACCCCTTACATCTGTTATGGTCATAATAACAAAAAATAATCTATACATGGATTTACTGATTTCTGCTAAACATGTGTTGGCTATCTGTTTAAGATGAGATAGGCCTTTGTGAAACACTTTATAGAGAAAACTAGCTTACATACATGTTATAAAAAACACCATGGATACTTCAGAAGGAATCAGAAAATATTTAAGAGAAAAAAAAAATAATATACTACTAGCTTCAAAGTCAAAATGTGTTTACTCCTATCTTTTGTGAAATAATTCAGCTAGGCTTAACAATCAATTATATAAATTAATTTTATTTTATTCTATCTGAATAAGCTTTTCAATAAATAGTCAGTTTTAATAAAAAGGACTGAAATACAAAATGAAATTCTTAATATCAGAAATGGAAAATTTATTACACATCTCGATGAAAATGTTTTATATTGAACACATACAGCATTCAAATCCACATTAAAAAGGAACGGTCATTCCAGTGTACTAGGTAATGCATCATTTTGAACAATTATTCAAAAATTTAAATTATTCTACAGATTTAAAATTATAAAACACTTTTAAAAACTGTAATAATACAAGCTGATCGTAATTAAACTTGGCCTATTCAGAGCACTCTGCAGCTGCAACTAAAATGCAGATTGCTTCGAAAATTTGTACATATTAAAAAGATGCGCTAAAAGATTCTGTCAAAAAAAGTTCCAAATAATTTCACTAAGAAGTGCATTACATTGAATTACAAACAAATTAAAAATTTCAATACAAGCATCTTTTATTTATTGCTGACTGTTTGGTGATGTAAAGCATATTGTTCAATGTCGGCTGCCTCGCCAAGTTGTAAAATGTGCAGGCGATGAACAGTGCATTCAACAGCTGACTGCCAGTGATCTTTCGCAGATACAATGCTGTACAGTTCTTCAGGTCAACTAAAGTTGTAAGACTGCACTGATAAACCACGCTCTTTACATGGTACCATAAGTAAAAATTGCGCGAAAGGAAATCAGGAAAATGGGTCTGCCAAGGAGTGGGAAATGAACGGCTAATCAGCTTGTCATCGGTAAAATGTTGCCGTAAAAGTCTTCACTTGCAGTGCCACAATTAGCATTCTTTGTACTGTCATAATTCTTCAATGTGTAAAAATAACAGTTTTAAATACCATAATGCTCGAAAATGTTAAAATAACCCACAGTTATTCACTGCATGTCTTTTCTAGCATTTCGGCTGTCACCTTCGTAATGCACCTCTTAGGGGAAATTATTTTAACTTTTTTTTTCCTTTCTGGAATCTTTAAGTGCATTCTTTGAACTGTCTACCTAGTAAAATTTTGAATCAATCCAAGGTTCAGTTACAAACGTTGTATGGTTGTCCATCTGTTTCAGTTCTGTTACAACCATCTTGTACATAACTACAGCTAAATTTTTTAAAACATTGAAAAATTATACAATTTATTGTTAATGTAAATTGTAATGAAAAAATATAAAATCTTACTTTCAAAATCTACAAATACATCATATTTTGGATTATCATCTCTTGACAAAAGTCTTAAAAGATTTCCCATGTTATAATTTCAAACCTATAAGAAGAATACATAATTAGCATCATTATAAATTACATTCTAAGCTACGTTATTTGAAAAAAGTAATTATTGGCTATGAATAAATTAATAATTCTTTATCTTCAGCTAGAAGATATATATTTTGAATGGCAAAAATATTTGCTTTAAAAAAGAAATAGAAAGGACTAGAAATGTAGAAAAATACAAAACTTGCTTTTTTCCTAGTCATAATACAGTACTACCAAATCCGAAATACGGACGTCCATTATCCGGAATAATCTAAAATCCGGATTCCAAAGCCACACACTTTTTTTTTTTTTTTTGAATGCTTTACGCTGCGCATTTGATTTTTCCTTCCATAATAAAATGTGTGGAGATTTTCACTTAAGAATTCCGATTCTTAATTTCACTTAGGCACTAAATAAAATACATCGTTATTAAAAAAACAATCGTGTGGAGATTTTCACTTAAGAATTCCGATTCTTAATTTCACTTAGGCACTAAAAAAAAATACATCGTTATTAAAAAAACAATCATGTAAGCATAAATTTGTGAGATTAATAATTTGGCTCTGCAGCTGAGTGCCAGCTTAGCATCACATCTCAAACCGAAACATTCACCTATTTTATATCCCTGACGCCGACCTGGTGAGTCATTATTTATTATATTCTGAACCCCGCATGTTTATCAATACATAACAGCTTCAGTAATAACTCATGCAGCGATGTCTAAACTTTTTTATATATTAGTAATTGAATAACATGAGTAAGACAACCTTTTCTGCTAACATTACGCTTGGCGATAATTATAAATTTTTTAATTGATGATTATAAATTTTTTAATTGATTTAAAATGTTGACGAGGAAAAATTCAACAAAAATTTCTTTTCATATGCTAAAAATACATTTTGTTAATGAAACTCATGGGCCAAAAGATTACATTTAGTGCCATTTTAATTAAGAATAACTGATATGTTATTCACCATAAACCCAGAAGCGGCGGCAGAATTTAGGGAAGACACAATTTTTGGAATTTGGCGAAGCATCGAGCGGCAAAATTAAGGGATGTGAAGTTTTTTATAATTTAGGAGGGGGGGGGCGGAAGCACTGGGATCCAAAGTTTAGGCGCGGTGAAAATTTAGAACTTAGGAAGGCGCTTTGTAGCAGAATTTAGAGGCCATATCTAGCCGCCGGCCCTAGATAACGCCTTAAGTATATGTGAGAGTTTATTTATTCAGGACTCAGATTAGTTTTAAGCATGTGCAAGAAATAAACGAAGGTATAGTAAATAACTAATACAATTCAGGCTTAATTCAGTGCGCAGTAGGAGCAAGACAAAAGCAAGACAAAATTTAGTGGAACAACTTTTGGCTTTCGTCGCCAATCTTGTGATACACAGCCAATAATGTATAACGGAAGCTATTAAGCTAGACTAAAATTATCTTTACTGATTCTGCGTTGCTCCTTAATTTTCTAATTTGATGCAGCTTATTACTTTTTGCAGACTTATTATTACAGCAATTTTATAAAAATTAAGCTTGAACTTTCGATTATATCGAAAAGAGTTTCCAGTTCTGAATCTGCCAAAGGATCTAAAAAGCGAAACCATGTTTCGATATCCATTAAACAAAAAGTGGAACTGCTGCAAAAAATGAATAAAGGCATATCCGTCTCAAAATTATGCGAGGAGTATGGCATTGGAAAGTTAACTGTATATGACATACGAAAAAGGAACTTTTTGAATTTTTTGTGGTAGCAACTTAAACAACTTACATTGAAAGAAATGTTTAATAAAGCAAACAAATAAATATTAAGCTTTTTTTTTTTTGTAAATTTTAATATCCTTTAGACCATAATTGTTCTAAAGGATATCAAACATAATTGTTCTAACGGATATTAGAACATAATTGTTCTAAAGGATATCAATCTTAATCTAGGGTTAAACAATCTGCTTGAGATGGATTAGTTTCCCCCCTCATGAATAACGATTTCTAGAGTAGATTTTATTTATTTTAATGATCATGCATTGCTCTAATGTGTGTCATAATAAGTGTTTGCATAATTAGTTTGACAAATTAATGAATTTGTATTGTGAACCACAAGTTATAGCTATAATGTCTTGATATTTTTTAATCAAAATTTAATATATTTCTTGAGTTTTTTTTTGCATTTTTGTATTAAGATTTAACTGTTAAGACTTATTGCATTTTGTCCTTATTTTTATTTAATTATCACAGTTGGAAATTGTGTAAACAACAGTTACGCTGAATAATAACGATAATAAAATTGTACATGTTGTGGTGAAGCCACCACCATTTTGAGAAAGTAGTCCTTCTGGCATGTTCATTAAATAAACTTGCTACACATTGCTGTGATAGCTGCTTCGCTGCTACTGGCTAAAAGAATAATACATAACATGGAGCTTTACACATCTTTTGTTTTGTCACGTGGTCAAGCTTATGATACCTGTTCTTCATCTCTTTCAGAGGTAGCTTGCTGGTGACCGTCATCAAAAGCGCAGGCTTCCAACTTACTCAACAGGTCAAACAGTTATCGCAAATAAGTCAAGAAAACATTCCCTCCAAATCTTCTATCAATGAGTAAAAATAGGAATTTAAAAGCGCTTTTAAATGTGATGATATGGAATGCTTGTAGCATTCACGGAAAATTATTGGAACTCACCGACTTTATTCAAAACAATGATGTTGACATTGCGATGGCAACAGAGACACATGCAAATCCTGGTATTAGTATTAACATAATGAATTTCAGATGCTATCGCACAGATAGACTTAGTCACCGTGGTGGTGGGGTAGCGATATACGTAAAGAACTCTCTCCAATCATGCATGATTAAGCAGTACAGAAATAATGGGCAAGAATATGTCACTGTCTCCGTGTTTCTTCCAGGTTATGGAAACACATATTTCCCAGCCTTCTTATAACCCACCCAGATACCCTTTAGAAGCTGATATATTAAAGGACATATTATTCACAAATCTTCCTGTTATATTAGCAGGTGATTTTAATGCGAAACATGAGGAATGGAACTGTCGTAAAACAAACCCAAATGGAGAACAACTCTTTGAATTTATAAACAACGAACCTGTTTATTTCTTTGCGCCTGAGGAATACACTTATCTTGCACACGACCCGAACAGAGGTGACATTCTTGATCTACTACTTACCTCCGCTTCAATTCCAGTATATCTTGAAGTTGTTAATGATCTAAGCTCGGATCATTTACCTGTAATGGCCACACTTGGAATCCTAAAAGACAAAATGACGCAGAAGAAAACGTTCACAGACTGGAAGCAGTATAATCTAATCTTAAGTAATAGTACCTTCCTGAACACAGCTTTAAGAACCAAGCAGGACATAGACTTAGCTGTGCACCTGTTTACTAATAGTATCATTAATGCAGTGAATACTGCCACCAAGAGCATTCCCATTAAACAGACATCTGGCAGACTCCCCCCCCCACATCAAAGATAAAATCAGAGAAAGAAATAGCTTAAGGAAAGCTTGGAATCGAACATGGAACCCGAGTACTAAAACGGAAATTAATAGACTGAATCGTGACATCAAGCAATCAATTCTTCAGCTCAGAAAAGACCTTTGGGACGAGAAAATCATGAATTTTAATGAACCAGACAATGCTTTCTGGTCATTTGTCAGAAATCTAAAAGGAAAGGCTGTAGCGAACAAACCACTTCACTTCAATAATTGCGTGGCTCTCACTAATAAAGAAAAAGCAAACGCCTTTGCAGAACATTTTGAAAATCAGTTTAAACCGAACGAGAGTCCTTGCGACATAGACTTCGCTTATGATGTAAGATACTGCATTAATGACTGGTTTACCTCACATGAGGACTTAGAAGACAATCTGGAACTCACCTCTCCACATGAAATCCAAATCATACGAAAATTAAAAAACAGGAAGGCTCCGGGCTATGATGCAATAACCAACCTAGCGATCAAGAACTTACCGAAAAATTGTATTGCAAGATATGCCAGTATTTTAAATGCTTGCTTAACTATCAGATACTTTCCGCTTGCCTGGAAAAGAGCCAAAATGATTGTCTTACCTAAAGCCGGCAAGGTTACCACTCGCCCAGAAGGATTTAGACCTATCAGTTTGCTTCCCGTCTTGGGAAAAATTTTTGAATGCATCATTTATCATAGAATCCATCCATACTTTGAGAAACTACCAGAAGAACAGTTTGGTTTCCGAAAAACGCTTTCCACCACGAAACAATTGGTCAGACTTTCTGAGTTCATCGGCAGTGCATTACATAACAGACAAAATGTGGCTTTACTCATGCTAGACGTGGCCAAAGCTTTTGACCGCGTCTGGCACGAGGGTCTAATTTTTAAGCTCCGTTCCCTTGGCTTCACCAAAACTTTAACGTGTCTCATCTATTCATTCCTGAAAGGCAGAAGTTTTCATGTTTCTATTGGAAATGAGATATCTGAAGTCAAAAGAATTCACGCCGGCGTCCCGCAAGGGTCAATTTTAGGTCCGATCTTATATCTTTTCTTTGTGACTGACTTCCCTAAAACAGGCTTTAACTACAATTACTTCATTGGCTGTTATGCAGACGATACGGCGCTTGCTGTAAAATCTATGTGTCCTAATCAAGCTGTCAGGAAACTTCAACAAATCATGCCGCAAATAGAATTTAGGTATACCAAATGGCGTATTTCAATTAACGCAGATAAATCCAAGCTGCTCATTATCCGAAAGAAGAACTCTGCCACTGAAATCACGGAAAAGCTTAAACTATTTAATACAGAAGTTCCTAGAGTACGCAAGGCGAATTACCTTGGCGTTATTATTAATGATAAATTTTCCTGGAAGGATCACCTGACTCATGTCAGGGGAAAAACACTAGGAGTCATTCAGAGTCTCAACCCACTTATTAACGAGCACTCTAAACTGGACTTAAGAAGAAAACGGCACTTAAACATCTCTGTTATACGGCCAATCTTCACGTATGCTTCCCCTGCGTGGGCATCAGTTAGAGTCAGGGACATATCTAATTTACAAATTACACAGAACAAGTTGCTGCGCACTTTCACGAATGCGCATTATTTTGTATCTAATAGGACTTCACACAAAGATTTGAAAATTGAAACTGTCATAGAGCATCTTCAACGCCTAAACTCCAGCTTTTTCCAGAAAGCAATTACATGCCCTCACATGACAAAATTACATGTATTTGACTACATTCCACTACCGGAAGATAAAGAGTTACGACCGCTGGCAGCCCACCTAGCCAGAGATCTGAACTTTCCTACATAAAGTAGAAATTCCTGTATATAGTTGTACATATTGTATATAGCTTTTATGAATACTTTTCTTATTATTTCATCGAAACTTCTATATGATTTCTGATCTTCTAAACTGCATTTTTGTCACTGTAACTCTATATTTGCAAATGTATGCCTTTGAGAGTTTGTATTTTTACAAACTCGTTCTGTCATGTATACTTTCACAGTATCTTATCTTAAAAACTCATTATTGCTTTACCTTGCACAGCTCCGTCTGCGACGCGTCTTCTTGTCTGGCCTAATTCCTAGGCTTGCGGCATCTTGCTCGCCCCCCCTTCTGCCTCACCTCATTCTCTTAACTCCTACCACGTCAGACTTCCTACCGTCATGTGCCTACTGGCTCTCCTCATGAGATGGAAACAGCGCGCTTTGCGCGTTACTCCAGCCATACTTGTTCGGATCGGATCGGATAGGTAGCTTGCCACACAGTGGTAATACTTTAATCCTTTACAAAATCAGTTAAGAAATTATGGGGTGATTTTATATGCTACTGAATTAAGGCACAGTTAATACATGAATATATATTTATTGATATTGTTAGTGATGGACTGGATTAAATTATTGACACATGCAAAGCAGATTTGGGACTCTTTTTACTTTACAGGGTAACATTTGCCAAATAATTTTCTACAGCAAGATATATATACCTACATTATCTATCAGCCACCATTAAATTAGATGTATTCTTCTAATCTCTAGTAATATTGTTCTCGTTTCAAAAGTTAATATTTTTAGCATACTTATATACACTGAAGTGACAAAAGTCATGGGATATCTCCTAATATTTTGTCGGTCCTACTTTTGCCCGGCGAAGTGCAGCAACTCGACGTGGCATGGACTCATCAAGTCGTTGGAAGTCCCCTGCAGGAATATTGAGCCATGCTGCCTCTATAGACGTCCATAATTGTGAAAGTGTTGACGGTGCAGGGTTTTGGGCACCAACTGACCTCTCGATGATGTCCCATAAATGTTCGATGGGATTCATGTCGGGCGATCTAGGTGGCCAGATCATTCGCTGGAATTGTCCAGAATGTTCTTCTAACCAATCGCGAACAATTGTGGCCCGGTGACATGGCGCATTGTAATCCATAAAAATCCCATCGTTGTTTGAGTACGTGAAGTTCCTGAATGGCTGTAAATGATCTCCAAGTAGCTGAAGGTATCCATTTCCAGTCAATGATCGGTTCAGTTGCACCAGAGGACCGAGTCCATGCCATGTAAAAACAGCCCAGACCATTATGGAACCACCACCAGCTTGAACAGTGCCTTGTTCACAACTTGAGTCCATGGCTTCGTGGGGTCTGCGCCACACTCGAACCCTACCATCAGCTCTTACCAACCGAAATCGTGACTCATCTGACCAAGTCACGGTTTTCCATTCGTTTAGGGACCAACTGATATGCTCACGAGCCCACGAAAGTCGCTGCAGGCGATGTCGTGCTGTCAGTAAAGGCACTCGAGTCGGTCTTCTGCTGGCATCTAATCTAAGAAAATAAGCCGTACCGCCAAAATTGGCACAACCGGCAATTTAAAAGAAACAAACTGAAAGATAACTGGATAAACACTACAACAGAATAAGGACTACTTATCCAAAAACTCATCCTCCGCTGGAGATGTGTCGGCGCCGCCAACGGGTCATCTCGACCTTCATTCAGAATAGAAACCACCTATTTCTTAACATAAAATGACTAAATTGAACTCAAGACAACTGCTAACCTAAACAAAAATTATAAAATACAAATATTGCCTAGCTTAACGAACAATAAGCATTTACAGTTTTCAGTAAATTATACATTGTATGTATACAAATTACATTATAATTTATGCAATTCAACTCAAAAATTTAAGCAATTAAACAAAAGGATCGAAATATACATAATTATTCAAATTGGTAATAATTTTTATAAGTCTCTGAGGAGTCTCTGAGGCAGCGAATCTCACTCCTGCAGCAAGGCATTTTTCAACTCTGAGATGGTTCTTGGAGGGGGATGGCAAGATGAAATTGCCCTCAAAAGAGCATCCCAGACAAGCTCTATAGGCTAAGGTCAGTTATTAACATGAAACCAGGACCAACTGCACCACTGACAAATTGAACACATGGCTTTTGAACATAGATCTACTCTCTATGTCTCATAGCAGTCTGGGAGTTTTTGTCAAAGATGATGCACTGTTGTCCATTATGGTAACATGAACCCAGGACCAAATGCACCCTTGAAAGGTTGAACATAGACGTCTCTATACCTCATAGCAGTCTGGGACCCTTTGTCAAACATACGCAGGAGTGTGCAGCCATCCAACATAATGCCAGCCCGAACCACTACACCTCCACCATTGTAATAACCCTTTTCTCAGTTAGGGGATGGTATTGTGTCCCAGATTCTCTCCAGATACAGGTATGCTGAGAATCAGTGTCCAGGGTCTCACCAAATACAGGTACAATGAGAATAAGTGTCCAGGCTGAATCTTGAATAAGCTGTAAAAGCATAGTGCTCCACTGAAGTCTGGTCCACAGGCATGTTGCCTGCATCATGCTAAATGCGCTCTCTTGTGTGCTGCAGTGAGCGGGACGCAAACAGCAGATCTTCTGGTATGCATCTGTATCTCGTGAAACCTTCATGCAACTGTAGACCATGAAAATGACGTGCTCCAATGCCAGCATACAGCTTATGTGAGAGCTCTGAAGCTGTATCAATCCTGTACCGCCTGCTTGCGACTGGTCTGCCTCCAATCTGACTGGTCTATTCTGCATCTCATTCCATTATCCATACAGTCATGGCTACTCATTTTACCTGATACCTTATAAAATTTACCCAACTCTTGAGAGAAAGATCGCGAATGTCGTGAAGGTGCATAAGCATACAAATCACTGAAAATCCCTCATGTGCTTATATCTCCTCCATAATCACAGCTCTGTAGATGAGCATGTGTATGCTTATATATTCAACTCTGAATACTTACATAGTTTTGTGGCGGTATAATTAGTACCTTTGATTCAATACTTTTCATAAAATTAGACAAAATTTGCAAATTCTCTTAATTTTGCATATAGGTGTACATTTTGTGCCAATACCTGTGTTTAGTGATGATTGTTGCACTATTAATGGAAACATACTGATGAAACGTTTGTGTTTAAATACGTTCAACTCTAAATCAAAGTTCTCATGTGTAAGACAGGAACATCTTTTATAATGTATATATGGAAGTTTTTAATACGTCCCCACAGAAAAGTTGTAAATGCATTGGAAATTTTGGAAAGCATTTGAAAATTCACTGGTGAATTAAGAGAGAAATGTTTGTTTGCAGATCTTTACATCTTTTTCAATGATGCATCTAGCACTAGATATTGTTTCACATTCTTCTTTTTTCATACGAGACATGCACAATTCTGGGTTTTTTTCCAACTATGTTGACGTTTTTCATGTTGTTTTCTCCATGTACAGAGCAATCTGTTTTTCAGAAAATTGCGCAATTTTGGCACCAGAATCCTCAAATGAGATGGAAATATGATGCCTTTAAAACCACATTATGCTTCATGCATGCAGAATGCAATGTTGCTAACTATGACAAAATCTGCATTGTGCTGCCCACCGCAATGTTAAAATCTTGATATTCATAGGAATCCTAATCTGCAACTGCACTAGTGAAAATATCTGGAGATGTAGAAATATGTTTAGAGGGATGCTATGCATATGCCTACGTTGTCACATAAATACTTTTTGGTGACATCCTGTGTAGCCACAAAGTTTTTGGCAACATTATATACTGTGTCATCAATACTTTTTCTCTGGCCTTATACAGTTTTCCACTGGCTGAGGAAAAATCTCTAGTTTCTTCCCATTTCTTGCAATTACTGGAAGCCATTTATGGTAAAAGGATCAATTACCCGTTATACAGGGACCAGACCAAAATGTTGCCAATGGTCACTAAGTTTGACGAAAAATTAGTCACCAAAACCATCATTAGGTTGGCGATATCTCACAAATTTAGAGAGATAGCCATTTACCTCAATGTTAAATAGACTTGCCCATGTACTCTAACTTTTCTAGCAGCATTTTCCCTCTTTATCAGCATTTTCCTTACATTATACAAAATTAGTTACATTGCCCCCTTCCTAAAGACTGGGCAGTACAATCCCTAGACAGGAAGTCATGCTTACAATTAGAGAAATTACTGCAATACTAAAATAATAATTTCAATAAATAACATACAAAAAATCAAATACTAAATCAATAAATAAATGCATAAACTTACAAATTTTATACACAAATGCGACCACGGTCTTAGTATACTATTTACATTATACACATTATGTGGACAATGTACTATGGCCATAGTAATGGGCTAGTCTGTCTAAATGAATGACTTAGGTTTAAAATTTGATTACTTATAGATCTGAAGCATGACACTGCTCAGCTTCTTTAGGCCTGTGCAAGACCATCAAATGAGATTCCATAACCACACTTCATCACCCTCACTGAATCGATATCCTGTAGCTTCCGTGCCGTATCAGGTCTTCATCTTCTCCACCGCCAAGCTAACTTATTCACGTGCAAAATTGTGCATCACTTTAAACCATGTCTGGATATCTTGAATATATTCTTCAGGCAATGAAGCCGCATCCGATGAATGAAAAAACTACATCACAAGGCAGATGAAAGTGACGCCGAGGAGCATATGGGATGGGGAATAGCTGGTAGTCTTGTGGACAGCATTGTGATTAGGCCAATAAGAACAGAGGTAGCTTCTGGTCCCAGGCCTGTTTATTTCTGGAAACCATCAGCCAGAGGTTTTTAAGGATGGTTCGATTAAACCTCTCTACAATGCCGTCCAACTGAGGGTGCTTTCTGACTGTGGATGTAAAAGTGTTGTTTGGATTTTGTCGATGCCGAGTAGCTTGCTAAGTTCTTTAATTACAGCCAAGATCAAATTCCTTCCCTGATCTGAATGTAACTGAAGAGGCACTCCAAACCTGGAAATCCTATGCTATATCATTACCTCTGCTACTATGACAGCCTCTTAATCAGAGATAGGATATGCTTCAGGCTACTTTAAGTAGTAATTTATGACAAAGAGGATGCATTTGTTACTTACAGCAGTTTGTGGCAGAGATCGCAGGATGTTAAAGGCGATGTTTTCAAAAAGCAATCACACTATAGCACTACAGCTTGCGTTGGCTGCATTCCTCTGGTCCTTTCTGGCCTGCAGAGGCACCACAACATTAGTACCACTTTTGCCAGTCAGCCCTTTTATTACATCAATAAAAGAGCTCTCGAACTCGATGAGTCTTCATTATTCCAAAGTGGCCTCCTTCCGACTGCTATGTTGTTCCTTAAGGGCATCTTGAGATACGGGAATTTCGAAGTACCATCTGCCATGAGAATGCCTTATCATTCGATTTCAACTTCCAGTATAAGACGTCATTTTGAATACGGAGTGAATCCTAGACAGCATAGTATTGTTTTGTCATAGGCTATAGATCAAATAGCAAGAAGGTTTCCTATTTGAAGACTGTTTAAGATAATGATGGCTTCAGTGACACTGTTTTCCAACTAGTCTTTCGTGACACAAGGTTCGTCACTACAAGGGTCTCAGTAAGGTGGTGTTGAATTTATATCTTGATATATGACTGGAGAAAGCAGCTCATATTTTGCTTCTACCCTGAAGCAATATCAGCAGGTTTCTGGGCAGGCTCTTCTTGACAGGGCATCAGCATTTCCATGTGATTGATCCTTCCCAATGACGGATAGTAATGTCATAAGGTATTTCTCCCGCTTTCCTAGCGTGCGTTCGTGGTGTGGTGGTTCTGCACGCTGGGCCGGTATCCAGAGGTCTGCGGTTCGATTCCCGGCGAAGGCATTGCTAATTTTTCATCTTTCCTGCTTCCAAAAAATACCTAATGTCTCTACAATGTCATATTCCTGGAGTCTCTGCATCCATCTGGCAGCATAGCTCTATATTCCATGTGACTCTTAAAATTTAAAAGTCAGATTAATAATGCAACATTTATGCGGAGCAGAAATTTTTTGCTATAGAAGTTATGGAGGAAATGTTTTACGGATCCCGTGATGACGAGAAATTCTTTCCTGGTGACAGAACAATTGCTCTTCAATTTAGATAGATACTTGCTCCAGTATGCCATGACACATTCTTGACCGTTTATTTCTTGGAGGAAAAGATCACCGATACTCTCATTGCTCACATCTGTGTCAAGAATAAATGGTTTTCTGAGCTGAGTATATGTCAGGATAGGAGCAGATGTCACAGACGCCTTCAGTTTGTTAAATGCATCTTCACATTCTTTTGTCAACAAGAACTTTTGTTTGCTCTCTGACAGTTTGCAAAGGAGTCTTACAATGGAAGAAAATTTCCCATATTAGGCGCAAAGCCCCAGGAATGTAATGCAGCAGAATGCTTCTCAACTGATGGATGTTTCTGAGCTGTGTCCAACCTTTAACTGCTGGCACTTTTTCTGGATCTGTAAACAGAGACGACATGTTCGAGGTAAATCACTTCCTGTCTGAACTATTTACATTTGGTGGGACTTAATTTTAGACTGGCTTCCTTTGGTTTCTGAAGTATCTTCCTAATATTTTCTAAATGTTCTTTACACTTCTTTCTGATGATGATGTCATCCAAGTAAATCAGACAGGTTTTGTAGGAAAGACCTTTCCACACGGTCTCCATGAGACGTTCGAATGTGGCTGCTACATAACATAATCTAAATGGCATCACCTTGATTTTCCAAAGTCCTTGCCCGGTAGTAACTATCATTTTTTCGTGGTCATCAGGGTATAATCTCTGTCTGCCAATATCCACTCTTTCAATCAAGAGTTGAAAACCCCTAGTTTCCAGAAAGGGGGTCCAGAATGTCATCAATTCTAGGAAGATAGTAGCAGTCTTTCTTCATAATCTCATTCAGCTGGCAATAGTCAATGGAAAGTCTAGTTGAACCATCTTTTTTTCGGACCAGAATGATAGGAGAGTCCCATGAATTTGCTGAAGACTCAATAATGTTGCTTTCTTGCATGTCCTTTAGAAGTTTTCCTACCACTTCCTGTTTAGCCATGGGTAGACATATTAGATATTGTTTGATTGGCAGATGATCTCCTGTATCACTTCTACTTTCAGCCAAATTCGTTCAACCTTTATCAGAAGATGTGCAGGAGAAAACATCTTGAAATTCTTGAATGACACATTTGGCAGCACTCCTTTCTTCATTGCTTAATTGTAGATTCTGCAATACTCTGATGTTAGGCAATCTGAAGACACAGATATTGGCAGCATATTGGTTTATTTAACACAGATGGTCTCTGGAGTACATGTTGCAACCACTTCGCCTTTGCTAATGGCTTTTGACTTATCACTTATGTTGTCAACTTTCACTGGGATGATGGTCCTTGTTAGGTCAATGAGTGCTGAGGCTTACTAGTACTACTTTCGAGCTGTTACAGTTCTTAGGATAATCTATTATGCCATAATGAAAATTTCTGTTTTCAGCTACAGATTCTGGAAGTAAAAATTGTGTTCTTGCTGGTTCTGTAATATCGTCTTGAGCTTTGATTTGGTGCACAGATTTAACTCAATCCTTAACTCCAAATAAGGTCTTTAATTCCTCAGAGGCAGAACGCTGTTCATTTTTTTAAAGACCAGCAATAATTGCTACATATGTGATGGTAGGTGCACATTCAAACAAGATTTTAACATTTAATTTTCCATGGGTGCAGATTTTATCGTTGGATACAGCCTAGAAGGTAACGCAGGACAACATCCAGATGAGTTTACTTTCCAATTGTTAAACTAAAACTCTTAGGATGATGGTAACGTTGGCTTCTGTATTCATGGTCATATTGCAGGAAACTCCATTAATTTGTCCCGTGATGAAAAGTCCATTACTGCTGCCACTCACTGCAGAAATCTGAAGTGCTTTAAAATGGGGCTCCTCAATATCTGGCAACCTCTGCCCCATGAGATGGTTACTACGTTTAGTTTCTCTCTTCTTTGCTGAGAGGAGTCTTAGCTGCCGTGCTTTGGGGTGTTCTGCAGTTCCTTCACACGTGGGTTTCTCTTCCACAGTTCCAGCACTTTAGGATCAGTTTGTTGTCATTCCTTTTCCACTTCAAAGCATTGACTTGCCTGGTTAAATCATCTACACAAGCAGCCAGGTAATTGGTGGTCTCTATGAACTAGTTGCTAGGCTGCCTCAAATTTCATGGCAGACACTAAAACGCTTTTTATATCCTTGACGTCTGCCAATTTACAGGGCTTTCTGTATATCAGGATCCCGAAAGTCATCGAAAAAATACTACAGAGACAGAAATTCCCATTTTTCTAATAAGCATTCCGAAAAACTGAGTTGAAACAGGCGTGGCAGGCTCTTGGAATGTTTCTATAGGTTTTTGTTGGCAAGATTTTACCTGAAACTTTCTACATTCTTTTATCTGTTTTTCCAGTGCAGCTCCAATGTAGCAGATACAGCTTTGAAATCTAGCCTCTGGTTTACAGGCAGAGTTTGAAGGATATCTACTGCATCTGCAGTGACGAGTTGGTTGAGAATCTCATCCTTTCTGTATGCCACTATGGAAAACTAAGTTTTGTACACTTGCTAGGAGGTCTTTCATCATAAGCAAATAGCTTTAAAGAAGAATGAGAAGACATGGTTAGAAATTTAAAAGCCTCAGAATTGTTTCCTGCTGTAATCATGGATTAATCAACTTTCTTAGTATCTACAGCAGGAACTCTGTAATCGATTTGTTGTTTAACAGCAGAAACTTTTTCTTTGATTTACTGTTAGAAAGCAGAAACTCAGTCTCCAGTTTATCGTTCAACAGCAGAAACTCTTAATTCGTTGTTGGCAGCAAAAACTCTTCTTTAATTTCTACAGCTTTGTTTTTAACCCTGTCTATTTTGTTTTCCAAAGCTTCAAACTTCTTTTCTAGTATGTCAGCAATTTCTCTTTTCATTTCTTCTTAACCTGCTTAAATTTTTCTTGGCCAGCTTCCATCTCTTTTTGAGTTGATTTTACACCCCCTTTCATCTTTTTTTGGCCTGCTTTCCTGTTTTCTTGGCCCATTTTCATCTCTTCTTTTGCGGACTTGACGGCCGCTTTCGTATCTTCCTGGAATGCAGGAAAGACTGCAAGCAGCTGTCTTAGTTGCTCCTCCATCGCTTTTATTACCACATTCAATCCCACTTCGGACACCAAGAACTGCTCCGCGCGAATTGGTTCATAATGGACTGAATGCACACAGAACCAATGATAGCTTGACAAAATTTATTTTCCCAAAAGAAACACTTTACAGTTCTGGAGCTCTTCCATAAAAGAACTCTCACGGGTCTTCTCAGTATCACAGACCTCAACCAATAGTTATACTTCAAAACTACTAAAATCGTTAAACACAATGCAATGCAAAGCGTATCTAAAAGGCGAAGCTCTCACGGAGATACCAATACTCAAACTCAGCTCTAAACTAATAGCTGAGAAGTGATGCTATCTTTGGTCTGATACAGTTTTCCCTCAGCCTCCGAAAAATCTCTGGTACCAACCATTTCTCGAAATTACTGGAAGGCGTATACGGTTACAGTAACATATAGGGATCAATTACAGTTATAAAGGGACTGGACCAAAATGTCACCAAATGGTCGCAAGTTTGGCGACTTTTGGCAATATTTCGCTAAATATGAAGATAAAAATTAATAGCCAAAACCATCGCCAACTTGGCGATATCGAGCCAATTTAGCGAGATAGCCATTTACTCCAATGATAAATATACTTGCCCCTGTAATCTTATTTTCCCGGGAAAGCTTCGTTTTACAAACATTTCATATTACATTATACAAGAGATACTATAATTTCACATATAATGTCACTAAATTTACATATATATACAATATTATTTGCTACACTATTAATAAGTTCCATGACAGCATCTCTGCTCTTAAGCAGAATACTTGTGAGAATTAGTTAGCTACACTGCTAGCCACCATAACTGCACCACCTTGAAGGAAGCATGCAAATTACATGAAATTTACAACATGCATTAGCGGAGGTGAGATATGCAAATGATTCGAATTTCAGCGCAGACGCACATAACGCGCGCCTGTGGCACCACTCCAAAGCGCTATTTAAGGCTTGGAGTTTTCGACGATTTCAAGTTCGGCAATATATTTTTTTTTTTTTTGGTGTGTGTGTGTGTGTGTTAAAAAAAAAACGATCAATTATGCCTCGTAGTAAACAGCGACCATCGTTTGATCAAGTATCCGAGTTCTACAGAGGAAGGATAGTGGCCTACCGAGAGTGTGGATTATCTTTCAGGAAAATCGGTAGTTGTGTTGGACGAAACCAAACAACTGTAATGCGGATATGTGACAGTTGGATGCAGGAGGGTACGACGGACCGACGTGTTTGATCACATCCTCCTCAGTGTACCACTTCACGTGATGACAGGAACATTGTGCGCATGGCAGTGACGGATCGTTCAGTCACATCACGAACCATAGCACAGCACATTCAGTCTGTAACGCATCATCAAGTGTCTGCGCGTACCATTCGACGCCGTTTACAGCAGAGTGGTCTGTCCGCAAAACGTCCACTGCTTCGTCTACCCTTGACGCACAACCACAGACGTCTCCACCGCCAATGGTGCGATGAAAGAAGGATGTGGACGGCAAAACGGAATGAAATTGTCTTTACTGACGAGTCACGCTTCTGTCTGCAACACCACGATGGTCGGATTCGAGTCTGGAGACACCGTGGAGAAAGAATGCTGAACATCTGTGTTATGCACCGCCACACTCTTTCTGCACCGGGTATTATGGTATGGGACGGTATTGGATATCACTCTCGCACTCCTCTTATACGCATTGGCGGTACTTTAAACAGCCAGCGCTACATCTCCGAGGTGTTGGAACCAGTTGTCATTCCTTACCTTCAGGGCTTGCCCACAGCCATATTTCAACAGGATGATGCGCGACCACACGTGGCACGCATTGTCCAAGAGTTCTTCGTTAATCGCGAGATTGAATTGCTTCCCTGGCCGGCTCGCTCTCCGGACCTTTCGCCGATAGAAAACATGTGGTCCATGGTTGCTGAACGATTGACCCAGATTGCATACCAAGCTGCCACATCAGATCAACGTTGACAATGTGTAGAAGCTGCTTGGTCTGCTGTACCCCAAGAACTCATCCAGTCTCTTTGAATCAGTGACGAGGCGTGTGGCAGCGGTGACCTCCAACAATGGCGGCTACTCTGGCTACTGATTCTGGAAGGAACCACACTTCACAGAAGTCTATAAATTTAATCATTTGATACTTGGTCAACATGATATCTACTTTGTTGTGATATCTCTTGTCTTTCTTGGTGTTGCAATTTGGGTGGCCAGCAGTGTAGCTTTTTAATGTACATTAAAAGCATGCTGTTATTATGAAGAGAAAAACTAAACAGTGTAAAAACATTTTTTATGTACAAATTAGCAGGTAATTCAACCTAAGGCAGTTTATTCCTGCCAAGCTTTATTATAGCAATATATTTTATCATTTTAAATTTTAATTCTTTTTACTGAGAAAAACTACTGTATTAAGAAACTTTATATTCTCATAAAAAATATTACATTACGAAAAATATAATATTGTTTTTATGCAGAATAAACTACTTCTTTTACGAATTATTTTATTACGTACAACATATTATTTTGATGTCAAATAATAGATACGTATTACTCAATTAAATATCAATTGTTCATTGAATCATGTTTCAAAACTAATATGTAATTTGGTACTCATTAGTGTCGGAAACAAGAGATAGTAAACAAATACTTTCTTTTCACAAGACATGCTGTTTTCGTTTGTATAAGATCTGACTAGTGCTTTCTACGCAAGATAACCTTTGAGAAGGTTTTTGTTTGTACTTCTGTCTGATTTATCACTTAAGAAATCTGATGACTATAGCAAAAGACTATCACAGAGCTAAAAATATCTGATGACTATCACAAAGCTAAAAATTAATGCTACTAAGGCATTAATTCTATACAATTATACACGATGGGCAAATATTTTTTTATGCTTTTAATGAAATCTGACCCGCAGCGTGCACAAATATAATAAAATCGAGCACAGTTAGTAATTTATGATGAATCAGCCTGCTGTACGTATGTAAGATAGAAATTCCCCCCAAAAACCAGGAAATATTTATAATTATTGTTAAGTCCCTAATTTTAAGATTTGGAAATGTCTTTGGCCCTACATACATTACAACTGATTCATTTAAGGGATGTCTTCCTGTCAAGTTTCTAGTACTTTCTTATTAAGAAGTAACTGCAGAGAAGCCATTGCAGTTAATTACCAAAATTGGCAAATATAATAACCCAATTCGTAACTTACAGATCTTAAATGTTGATTCAAGCCTACGCAGTAGCCATTTAATAAGGAAGTAAGGAGTTTCTTTCTATTATTACAGTCAGTATCATTCAGAACAGTTTTATATAACTTACATGCACATGACCCCAACATAATGATGAGGTACAGCGGTTTCTCAAAATTTCCACCAAAATCTTTTATAGGATTAAAGAGGCAGGGGAAAAACATTTCAAGAAGAATTTTCAATTTGAAGATGTTCCCTGGCGTTCTTCCCTAGGCATACAATTTACGGCCCAGTGCGTTTCGTGAATAAAAAAAAAAAAAAAAAAAAAAAAAAAACACATTTAGTTCCACTTCTATTAATTCATGTTTTACAACGATACAACACGTGCGGATGCGGAAACATCAGCAGCATTGTCAAACGAATTATTCATCCTGATCTTGCATGATAAAAATATTGTTCGGTCAACCGTTCACCCGCCGAATTCAAATACAGTTAGAGTTTTAACCCCCCTTTCTTATTCCACTGCCATTTAAGCAAAGGAAAAATCAAATTACCAGCACCAAACGAGATTCGGCACATCGCCGAATTTGTTTGAAATTAATGTTCATCTAGTTAATCCTTAGAATATAGATAAAGAACAATTACCTTGAATTTTGAATTTAATCACTTTTAATTTTTGTGGATTTTACATTGATTGTATAAAAGGAATTAGAAAACTTTTCAAAAACAGAATACGCAACAACTGATCAATAATAATAGTAGAATAATAGTACAACAGCAGGAGTATCAATTATCCTATGTAAGCTGAGCGAAACAGTAATAGGATAACGGGAAGCATTTAAACAAACCCTGTACCTTCCTGGTTATGGAAAAATAAACTTGTGAATTAAGTCGCGACAAAAGTTAATTTTCTTCTGTTTGTTCCCATATTTAATTGTCACACCTTAATCATTAAACAATGATATGCTTCAATATTCGTCAGTAACCAGTAATGAAATACATAAATTTATAAAATAAAATTTTGTTCCCACCTACGACAAAGAATATTATCACAGCTAAAATTATAATTTTACTTCTTAATGCATTTAATTAAAATCCCATAGATTTTTAAAGTATTTTATTTTAAGGTTCTAGCTTACAGAATACAGAAAAAATAACAATGAAAATCAGCATCTGTGAATGCCGCAAAAATTATTCTACTTAATCAGCGCGTCATATCCCTTCCCCAAACGCTTGCCGATCTATCATCTCATAACAACATTCAACACTTAAATTTAGGTTTGATTTAGAAATCTGATCTCAAAACACTAAAAATCATGACAAATTTAGATCTGTTTGATTTAAAAAAATATTTTTGCTAGCAACTGTACAATAGCAAAAAAAAAAAATTAATTTCTTTTTACTTCCATGTACGAAGTAAAGGAAATGTAATCACAAAAAATTCCGGGTTTCATATTTCAAAGAAAATATCCATTTTGAACGCTATCGAATGCAATTTAACGATGTTTCGAGTGACAACTGTACGTAAGGACAGAATAAAGGGCTCTTTTTCGTCAAACGAATTATAAAACTGATTTAAAATGGATTCAGGTTTTCGTGGCGTCTGTACGTACGTATCTTGCATAAGTAAAAAAACGAGTAGCCTCAGAAATTTTGTATATAGGACTGCTATAATATATAACATAACATAATAAAAACAAAATGTGAACTAACAATGTGGAAAATACTTTCGAACCCCAAATGATGCCAACGCGATTTATAGTAGAGAAATGATGTCATCGAAAAGCGTATTCGATCACGAGGATGGATTTTCCCCCGAGTCTGCTATGTAGGATAATAAGGAGCTGTCAAAGCTGGATTATAAAAACAGATCAGCAGAACAAAAATAAATTTTTATTTTAAGCCTGTAACGATGCAAAACAGACATACACACTCATCAATAAGACATACACACTCACAGACAACCATATTGCAGCAATTAGATATACTCGTACACACTCACAGACATCCATACTGCATTCCTGGAATCGGTATGGAATTTTATCTTTTTTTATGATTACAGCAGTAAAATTATCGCTTTGGGAGATAAAAATAGGTCCATTGCGACTGTATAAAAGTAGTATAATTAAAAAGAAATGTACTGTGATAGCAGAGTCGTAGCTAGGGTTTTCAGCGCCCAGGAACAACTGAAGATTTCGCGCCCCCCTACTGCTTGCCAAAGATGGAAAACATTTAATTCTAAAATGTCGTAACATCAGTTTGGCGCCCCTTGGATTCTGCGCCCGGGGACAAATGCCCCCCTCTAGCTACGCCCCTGTGTGATAGGTATTAAAGCAAAACGTTAAATATTATCTCTAAAATTCAACACTTCTTTATAATAAAGTTATTATACCTATTATGATAAAAAGTGCTCTCGTCCATATTTCGACCGTCTTGGATGCCATACGGGCAGTGTACTGTACCCTGAATAATGATGATGATAATAATAATATAATAATATAAGAAATAATAATAATAATTTACAATATAAATTAAACTTTTGTGACATACCGGTTAATCGGGACTTAATCATTCTTTATGAATTGAATCATATTATTTTAAAAATTATTTCAATGGAAGCAGCTACTGAAATTCATGAGATACTATGTAATAGAGAAATAATTAACATCTTTTTAATAAATGATCCCAAGAGGGAATATGAATAGATTAAAAAGTTAAAGAATTCGAAGGCATCAAGGCATGTAACAAGAAGCCAATTTTCAAGCACTAGATTTTGCTCTCCGTTTTAGCAGCCATATATATAGGTGAACAGCCTTCAATGACCCATTCATCCAGAGCGTAGCTGCAAATCATTCAAGTTAAATATAAATTCTCAGAACATAGTTATGAGATGGTTAATTGCCTGCAGCAAGCATTTCCGCAGGGCAATCTTTCTCAATGGTGCATTCATGCAATATGAAAATCCAAAATCCAAGCAAGTGAAGAGATGTAACTTAACCTTCACATTTCGAACATATAGATAAAATTTCGGAGCAAAGCAACTTAGTCTTGAAAACACTTACTGTATAATAAGTTTACAAAGTTTCAGGGCTGAGTTCATAAAAAGTGATCTTTGAAGTATACTTTATTAAAATCTAGCCTCCTACATAAATTCTTTCAGATGCTAAATATATTTTAGCTTAGAAATTTTTAAAATATGTGTTCTTGTAGCAGGATTGACAAAGACATGAAAATACCGCGACATTATACTCATTATTATGTTGTTTGTTATTAAGTAAACTATTATTAAAGTATTATAAATCATGGCACTATTATTTTCTGTACTATAAAATGATACCACAGTGATATCTCGTTATTTCGCTTCATGGATAAATCATTAATTCGGACAACCTGACTACCTGACTTTTATTGATTCAAGGTACTGTACCGATTTTTCTCGACACAGTAAATCAAATACCCATTAAGTCATGCATTTTTTCTCTTCAATAAAATCTCCTTTACCCTATATTCTGCAAGTGAAAGCGCCTGACATTAATTTAAGAAGAACATTTTAGCAAGCTACAGCAGATATTCTGATATTACATCCTTATCAGGTGTGTATATACAGATATTCCTGATGAAGGTGACGACTCAAAAGAACTTGTCACTCCGATTCATGAAAAAGTTCCTCCATTTCTTTAATTTCAAGATGGTGCAGATAGACAGCTCTTATACAGTATACAGCAGATAGTTCATTTATGATTCGAAATAAAAACTTATTCAAGTCAGTTTTTAAATGTATTGTGCATCGCTGTAAGTCAATCGGAAGTTCAGCATTAAAAAAAAAGTACTTATAATAAAACTGTTAAAGTAGAGAATAATTATAAAACTGTCATCATTTTCTTCAGAAATTTCAAATTTAGCGAAACTCTCAATTTCTCTCTACACACTTCTACATCGATTATTTGACATAAATTATTAATTCTATGATATGCTAACTCACTGAGTTTTCATTATAACAGATAACAGTATAGTTAAGAGCAAGTTTCATTGATTGTTTCTGTAAATAAATTCAGATAAGCAGGAAGAATGAACAATTTATTACAAAAATTCCACGACACAGCAATACAACACAATAAATAAATAGCTAGAAAGAGCTCAAAGAGAGTGAAAACATTAATCAATTGCTCCTTAACGCATGAATCCGCAAACCACTTTCAGAGTAAGTTCCACAAAATACTTTCAAAGTAAACTCCAAATCGCAATTCAGTCAACCCCTGTATCTCACAGCTGACTCACAACTAAAGTCCGTAGATCTCGGACCCGTATTTTCATACTGTATCATGGGTTCTAGAAACTACTGGCAGAGTTGGTCGCAGGGCTTAAAATATATTCGCAAATTTTTCCAAAAAGTCACTAAGTTGACGAGAAATCGCGAAATGTCGTTAATTTGGCAACAAAAAATTGTCGGACCAATTGGAACATGATTGCCTGGGCCTCGCACTTTAGTTGAGCTAAACGTTATTGCACTCAGAACTGAAAGATCCACTATGTAACAAATAAATACTTAATTATAAAGTATAGCGCCACAAATTAGATTAAATACAAAATGAATCTTAAAACTCTCATTCAAAAACCATCAAATAAACAAAAGTCTAAAGAATATAGAAAAAGTATAATCAAAAATGATTTAATTATAAATATTTAGAACATCGCCCCTCCTTAAGTACTGCACATCCTGGGTAGTGTAGTCACCGAGACCTATGACAACTAATTCGTATTAAAGTGCAAATCTATCATAGAATTTATAAACGTTTTCTGGATATGCACTACTACAGTAATAAAGTGCAAATCTATCGTAGATTTAGGGGAAAAAAAGAAAAAAAAAAGAATTCTCTGGATATGCACCACTACCTTGTTAAGTATATTGATTACATAGAAGGGTCTCTCCCAGGATATCTGCAGTTTGACAGTCCTCAGCGACGATTCACGTACCAGACTTGATCTCCGTCCACTTGGCATGTCTTTCGCCTTCATCCTCCCAATAGCTGAGTTAATACTTACCTTAGGGAACAGGTGAACGCCTTTCAAACGCGCCTGCAGGTATTCCAGGTACTACTCAGGCAAAAAAGGCGTCTCCGAGGAGCAGAATACGGCACACAAAGATCACAGCCAAAAATCATTTACGATGGAGAAAATCCAATGCTCGCCTCAACGGCGTTCATATACGCCAGCAGATATAATAGCAATTTTTGGTCTTAATTATTCGATTGACTCTCTTCAACATGCCGTCCAACTGTGGATGCAAAGGAGTGGTTTGAGTCTTTTAAGATAATTCTACAAAGTTCTTTAAATATAGCAAATTTGAAGTTTGTTCCTGGGTCAGACAGAATACGGAAGGGGACTCCCAAACGTGAAATTCAGTTCTCCACTAAAATCTCTGCAGTGGTAGAAACTTCTCGATTAGGAATGGCACAAGCCTTCCGGCTATTTACTAAAGCAGTTCATGATAAGTAGGATGTGTTTGTTACGCTTAGTTGGACGAGATGAAGATCCCAAAATGTTCGAGCAATCTTTTCGAATGGTACTCCCATGTTGTAAGGCATCACGAGGCATCCCATCTTCCTCGTGTACGTGTTTGAGAATTTTTTCGAGTTTCATACGCATGGCAGAATTTACATTATCTGCTTTGGCTTTGTCCCAGAAAAACAATTCACAAATTTATCTTCATTACACCAAAATGACCACCAGAAGGGCTGGTATGAAACTTTGGCACAACACTAGGTACTCGAGATCTCGGTAAGATGAGCTGCCATTTAAAACCCTTTCCGTCCCATTTGCGATACAGAATTCTATTTTATCGATGAAGAGAATTTCACGAAGAGAATTTCACAAAGCCCAATACTTTTTCGTCGTAGGACTAAAAAGTGCCATTTCTTGAAAGCTGGGTTTCCCATTCGTTATATTCATTAATTCCATTAAAGGCTTCGAATCCGGATCTTCCCTTTGTGCCTTTCTCAGTTTTCCGCTGCTTCAGGGAGTCAGTCCCTGATGTTATGCAGTCTGTATTGTCTGATAACTGGAAATTCAAATATTTTAACTAGGCTTTCAAACAGTATTTTCACTTTTCTGCACAAGGTCTTAAAAGTGCATCATTCCATTCAAAGTTCCTTTGCAATGCCGAATTTCCATGTTATATTCCCGCAGCCACTGTATAAATCTAGCCGCTTAAACCTCTGAATTTTTTAAACTACGCATCTGCTTAGTTTAAAAAATTAACTTAAACATAAATTAATGACGCAGGTTCGGTGCACAACAGGAATTTCCGACCGTAGAGATAATGGTGGAAATGTCCTACTGCGTTCAAGATGGTTAACAGTCCTTTCCTGGTGGCACAGTAATTTCTTTATGGTATTGAGAGGCTTTTATTAAATGATGTAGTCCTAGTCATAAATTTCCTGCGAAACAACAGCTGAAACTCTTTCACTGCTGTTCTGTGGCGTGTACATCGAGAATAATCATTTTTCGGTTGAGGATTAACTAGCAGAAGAGCGGAAGTCCTTCAGCGATTCAAATGCTTCTTCACATTCATTAGTTCACGAAAACATTAGCTTCCTTTAGCTGATGTAAAGGTGTCTGTTAACTTATGTCGGACTGTGTAAAGATCTTGTGATTAGAGGGAAACCTTTGGTAATTCTTTAGTAACTGCAAAGGTCGAAAAAGCTTCTTGAGGTTGACACTAGTCACCAACAGTTTTGGTTTTCTCAGGATTTGTGCATAAACCATCAGCAGAGATATTATGTTTAAGATAGGTAAATTCTAGATGAAATAATTTACATTTCGAAGGATTGATCATTAAATTAGCTTCTCTGAGATTCTGTAGTACTTTTCGAATATTTTTCAAATGTTCTTCAAAACTGCTTTCCATTATAATGATATCGTCGAGATACACAAGGCATGCTTCATATGAGTGTCTATCAAAACTGTTTCCATAAGACGAACATATGTCGCTGGAGCTCTGCATAGTCCAAAAGGCTGCCAGAGTCTTTGACCGGTAGTCAATGCAGTCTTCCTTTTGCCAACAGCCGCTCTTTAAATCTAGAATAGAAAACCATTTGTTTCCTACTAGCGTGTGTAAGATGTCGCCGATTCTAGGTTAACACGTTGAGCGCGGCGCCGAATTTGTTGTCCTTTCCGTTCAGCCGGCAGCGAGCTAAGCCGTATTTTTGTTTAGAATGTTTCAATACATTTCATTAAAACTAAATTTGATCACATTTGAGACTATATTTATTTTCTAACTTTAATACTGTCGGTCCCGCGGACAGATGCCAGCCAAACGAAAGTTCCAGTGCCGGCCACACGGAAAGTTCACTGCCGGTCCCCAGGGACCGGCGCCGCGCTCAACGTGTTAACTGCCTTTCTATATAATCTCATTTAGACGTCTCTAATAGATACAAAATCGCGTGGACCTGTCTTTCTTCCAAACTAAGACGAAAAGTGATACCCGAGGGCTAGACTAAGACTTGATAACGTCATTATCCTGCATCTCCTTCAGAAGTTTTCCAGCTTCCTTTTGTTCTGGAAAAAGAAATGTCACGTTTGTGCCAAGAACATTACTAAACGAAATTGAGAAGACATCTTTAAATTCTTCTATTAAATGACTTTATGGTGTTGCGTGGCCCCAACTTTTCCGCAACAGTAGTAGTAACTGCTATGAACTGGAAATTACACAAACTCGTAAGAAGGGTTTAATCCCTTTTTATTTCACTTTAGAAATTACAGTTGCGTTCACTTGACGCTCACAAACTACGCCGACCCGGCGGTGTAACAAAAATAGAAAAGTACAACTAAAAATAAATAACAGGATGCATAAATAACGAGGTCACTACCTACGAGGCTCTATAAACGTGACTAACTTAACCGCGTTCTAAAATACAGCTGAGATTCAGCAAACTTTCTGATTAAGAAGTTGAAAGATTCAACTAACTGCCGAAGTAGGCACACAGGCCGAAACGCGCGGTTTTTAAATTTCTACCTAGCAACCTTCACGCTCGTGATTCAAGAAGCACACTTACAAATCTCGTTTCCCTTCTATTTAACTCAAATTACTTCTGCTAAAAATTTGAATACTCTGCGCGTTCTACTAAAATTTACATACTCTGGCATTGGCAATTCCAGGGGAAAGTAAAGGCTTGACAGGAAAGATAGCTTAAACTTAAAATAAATGTTAGTTAAATATAAACCCTACAACTTGCAACTTAAATTTTTAGCATTTAATTCTGTACTACAAACTAAATCTTTTAATTCAGGTGGACTCTGCTTCTGATCGACAGAACTTCGCACGTACTTGTCCCGGGAGAAGAAACATCAGGCTATTTCCTCTCCTTCAGCAAAAGTGCAAGACCTATCACTTACGTTGGCAATCCTGACCACCACATTTTCTTTTGATAAGTCCTAGAAAGTAGCTGCAATTAAAAGCTCTTTCCAATGTTTACTTTATCTTAGGGAAATCAGCAATACCAATGTGCAATTTCTCGGGAGTTTTCACTGCATCGCTGATGATGCATTCCGTTCTTGAATGGATAGTAACATTACCATCAGCAATTGTGCTAGAGCAGCTCATTTCATTTTCATTCACTCTAAACATCGGTATTTATTCATTACAACCACGTAAACCATATTTTTAATACTCAAACAAAATAGATATTTATTTTCAAAGTCAAGTTCGAGGATGCATGAGTCGGTTATATCAGCCACATAGACTATGTACTCATGTATAAAGGATGCGAACTTGTTGTGCTCAGTCATATTTGCTTACATTTATATTTTCTCTCCATTCACAGTTTGTAGAATTAAAAAGTGAGCCGTATAACGAAAGATGCCAATTTCAAGTCGCAAAACACGTGTTCGCTACGGTATGAACATGCAGCATGAAAAGCCATCCACTTTTCTTTCCACACACAACCCTCGATTTCCTGCGTGAATTGATGATATCGGTAGGGAAAACCAACAGGTTACCTATCTGCTTTCACTAATTTCTGCTCATTTGTATAGTTTCCATTTAGTCATAAGACACGATCTCTGTAAATATTCTTCACTGCGTCTCCAGCATTTTGATCATTGTTACGGCTGCAATGAGTCTTGAACATTTCCATCGCCTCCAGTCATTTCATCAACTCCGTCATCGATCCAGTCTTTTACACTGTTAACAACACTTAGAAGTCTCTTCTACTACCTTTCTGTGCAATCTCCACTTTCGACATAGACGACGGCACGCTTCAGATTTTCGTCTGCTTTTCGTGTGCCAGCGGTATTTCAGTACCCCTGATAGCAGCCATAAAATATTGGGAGACTCAGTTGTTTTCAGTTTCGCGGCCTCCATCCGGAAATATTAGCTGAGTAGATTTTTGGATGACAGTCGCCAGTTCTTGAAGAGTTTCTTCTGCCTCCTGTTATTTGGTCTTAAGCTGCTGTCGGTAATATTCCTTCAGAAATGTTTCTCCAAACCGTAATTCTAAGCAATTAACTAAGGCGTCAACGCCACCCAACCTGGATAGTGGTTAGTGAATCTGACTGCCATGCCAAGTTCAAATCCCAGAGAAGAGTTGGATGTATGTAAATGTATAGCGCCTGTGCGGCATAACGGCATTCTAAATATGCGGCCAGCCGGAAGTCCTCTCGAGAGGTTGTGTGGTAGGGAAAAAGGGACGGGAGACCCGCGGAACTCGCCTTCCCCTCCGAGGTACTCTCTCTCAAAATCGGAGGCAGAATTGAGCAGTCGGGTTGTCACTTATATAGCTTTCTAAGCTCTTGCCATCGACAGGCGCATTGACTCTTTGCCATGACGAATGTCATGGGCTTGTGCTGATCATTGTCACACAAGTGAGATTGGTAACAACAAGGCGTCGACATCCGAGCGTTTTTCGCCTGGAAGCGTTTGTAAAATGTCAGCTTTCTCTTCTCGTAAACAGGCTGCCAAGTTTAACTCTCTGGTGATGGAGTTCCACTGATTTGCCTCTGAAACCATGTCAAATTGTGTTTTGTACACATTAGATGATGACTTCCTGTCACATGGCGAAAGCTTAACTGCGGGATGAGATAACTAAACACGAATGATATTCAAAGCAAAATACGTCGAAATATTCAAAGCAGGTTGAACTGGCAAGTTGTTTACGAACAAAGCTGGTATTAGAAATTTCTGCTATAGTCTTAAATTTCTTTCTCGAGTATCTCTTATTCACTGCACAAATTTTTTGACTAATACTGTCGATCTCTATTTGCAATTTTTATTTCTATAGCGACTATTTTTTCGAAAATAGCACTGACAATATTTCCTTTAACAGTGGCGACACTCTCCTTCATTTCAATGAGGGGTTGACAAAGTACTTCTTTATATTTCTGCTATTTCCTTCCTCACCTCAGCGGCATTTGCTTCAACGGGTTTCGTCTATCCGAAGCATTCGCTTCTATTAAGGTATTTATTTCAGAGGCATTCGCTGCAGCTTTATTTCTCATTCCAGCTGTTTCTTCTTTACTGGCAGCAATCATTTCAATAATGGCTTTCAGCTGCTTTTTCGTGTTCTTGATTATCGGCATTCAAAGAAACCTCATTCCAACACAATAAATAGCTGAGACTAGCTAAAGGAGAACGTGGATATTAACACTGTTAAGCAGAGAACAGGGGCTCCATTACCTAGCTGACATGATGTCTGCCTTACACGGATTAAAGCCCCAGCGTCCAGCAGCTATTTATTATAACTAAGCAAAATAGGTTTACAGTGGCATACAAGGCCTTCAAGAACACAAGGACATAAGTAACATAGTCAATAATAGACCCTAAAGAAAGCATGTTACAAGTAGTACCTATAGCATTCAAACAATAAACCGAGTATACTTTCATAATTTGTACTGAAAATACGAAATACTTTCAAAACTGAGTCCAACTAATTTAAATAAAAACTATGGTACAAACAAACAAACAAAATATAATACATCCATTACTGTATTATACACAATTAATTTCAATTAGATTCAAAATATCAAGAAGAACCATTCAATTTAGAAAAAATGCACAAAGATAAACTAAGACAATAATAAACTGCCAAATAAAATTTTCTTCATATGAATTCAGAACCAATAACTTTGATAACTGAACAATATTATCATAAAATACACTGAACCTGAGATATTATTACAATACAAAGCATAAATTTGGTTTAAAAACAAAACCACTCCAAGTAATACAAAAACTCTACATCAGGTTTGCTGGCAACGCAATAGAAATACAGTACAAGAATAATGCCAACATAAAGATATGAAAAATTTCCAATTCAAAAACCACATTCATTCAAAAATAAGTCAAAGAAAATTATTATAAAATACTGCCTTAAATGCACATTTTACAATAGAGAACTCAAGTAAAACCAATCAAATTCACAAAAACAGGTCAAATGTCAATTCAGAAAAGTGCAAAAAGGTATACAAAATAATTATTCTATAGATTAGGTTTGCTGGCATCGCTAATACAAATGCAATACTAGAAAAATGCCGACATACAATTTTACAGAATTTCAAAATCAAATACAAAATGCATTCAAGATTAAAGTAAAGAAAATTAATATAAAATAACTATCATGAATGCAAATTTTTATAATAGAATACACAATTAATGCCTATCAAATTCACCAAAGCGAATCAATTCAATTACAAAAGAATGCATTAAAATATGCAAAATAATTAAAATTGTCACAAAAATTTTCTGTTAAATTTAATTAACAATTGCAAAACTGAACAAAATAATCATGATATATATATGATTAAGAACGATTTCAGTACCATACAACAAATACTATGTGCGTCACAAATAAAACCGACTATTTGTACAATATAAGAAAGTAAGTACAAGTAACCGTTACAATTTATAAGAGCATAGATGCATTCAATGTTAGATACGTCTGTTCTACGTAAAACCATTTCTAATTTTAAATCAGTAACATAAGTAGTGGAAACAGCAAAACTGAACAATAATAAGCATCAAACACAAAAAGTTAAACAATTACCATTATGCAGTAAAAATCTAACAGTCGCTCAAAGTCAATTACTCACTCCCAATAGAGATGATCTGAGAGAATTATTTACAGAAAAATTTAATTCCTGACAGAAAAGCATAATTTCCTTAAATTTCTTACTCTCACTAGAGTTTTTTAATATCAAGTCAGCCCATTTTGGCCTGTGTTGATCTAACGGTTTATTCAAGTTAAGTTTTTTAGTAAATGGACAGTGAAAGATAAAGTGTTCAGGGTCTCCCAACTCCCCGCAAGAACAAAGCTCAGTCGTACGTAGTCCAAATCGAAAGAGATGTGTATTAAAAGGTCCATGACCAGTAAAAAATTGAGTATAAAAATTCGATGTGCTTCTTTGACTGAGTGAAACTTTTGGAAAGAAAGAGAAGACTCGTCTTCCTGTGGAGTCATTAGTCCATCTTTCCTGCCATTTCACAAGCAGTGCATTTAAAGTCTTGCTCTTTTCAAGTGTGAAAAAGGCAATTTCGTTGAATTTTCAATTCCTTTGATATCATTAGCAGCCCATTTAGCTAAAGTATCTGCTTCTTCGTTGCCCAGTATGCCAACATGAGCTGGCACCCAGGTAAGAAGTGGTCTTTCAGATGAATTAAATCTTAGCAATTTCTCTTGAATAACTTGTACAATCGGATTTCTATTCGTAATGTCTGAGATAGCCTGCAGACTAGATAATGAATCACTGAAAATCTTAGTCTTGCCCGATAGATTTCTTTTAACATAAGTGAGAGCAGCGTTTATCGCTAAAAGTTCTGCCTGAAAAACAGTATTTCTGACATCAAGCCTCCGAGTCCATGTATATACCTTTTGAGTTTTGTGTAGTTTTTGCTAGAACGCCCCAACCCGCCTGATCACAAAGTGATCTTATGGTCCAAAAAGGGGGCGTCCCATTCACACCACATTCCGAGTAACTAAAATTGTTAGTATAATCAACTAAAGAAAATAATAATTATACATCCAGCAAGGTTGCCATACGACTATATAATTTTATTTTATTTTTATTTATTAATTTTTTTAAAATGGCTGGATTAACGACACAACAGGAAAGAAGAAAACCAAAAATAACTAAATCAAGAAAACTGTATTAGTAAAAATGATAGCATAAAATAAGGAAGGAAAACACACATAAAACACACAACGAAAATATGACATACAGTCACACATATCATCAAAACACGACGGAAAAGATATCCTAAAATAAACACATTGAAAATAAAATGAACTTAGTTAAAAACCCCAATCGCATGTCGATTGCCATTAATAAAGGCCATCAATTCTCTTGCATATAATTTCAAATGTTTAAAATCAAAATTCAATAAATCAAAATGTAAATCACAAAAACTTCGTCTAATAAAATCAGTCGATTGGCAGTCCACCACGAAGTGTTTGGCATCACCCAAAACATTACAATTTGGACATAGATCATTATCTTGTACATGAAATCTTTTTAAATAATGAGGAAACCTACCATGTCCGGTGATAATCTGATTCATATCAATGTCATCATAGATTAAAACTTTATCTGTAATTTCAATATTAATCAACACATTATTTTTTCTTGTTGAACATTTTCACAGATCTTTCCATATATTTATATAATATTTCTTCATACTCGTAATGGCAATTTGTCTAGAACCAGAAATTTCCACAATGGGTGCATTAATTGAAATACATGCCTCCTTGGCCAGACTGTCAGCCCTCTCATTACCAAAAAACCCCACATGGGCTTTAATCCAATGAAAAGAAATCGTAGAACTGATAGATTGTAACAGAAACTTAATATCCATAATAATACAGTTAACATTATCGGGGCAAGAGAGCGACTGGAGCAAAGAAAGACAATCAGTATACAAATTTATAGTAACACATGTTTTAATATTCATTTTAATCCATTTCAAGGCCTTCAAAACAGCAATACATTCCGCTTGAAATACTGAATTATAAGAATTCAATCTATATAAACCATAATCAATTTCAACATCATAAAAATATACAACAAAAGCAGCTCCAGTACACCCTCCTAACCCCGAACCATCCGTATAAATATCACATATTCCAATTTTTGGAATTTCTCTATCAAACCCATAACTGATTCTATTTACAGGGTGTAATAAATGTACATTAAATTTTTCAAAAACATATTTAGTAATAATATTAGAATCAAAACAAATCATATCAATATTTCCAGAACGTAAAAGATATTTCTTGTAATAAAATTAGTAATAAACTGAGAGGGGAGGCAATCTGGCCAATACACAAACCACCTCCGTGGGGACTGTCCTAAAGCAGCGAGTAATTGCAAGACCCCAAGCTCTCTGTATAGAATCCAACTTCATTCGGAGCCTCACCAGCTCCCCCGCTCTGGAACCCAAGACGCCAATTCCATACATCACAATAAGTAATACAGCGGCTTTATATAGAACCAATAGTATACCAGATCTCTTAGCAAAAATATCGCCCGCAAAGTTCCTTCTGTAAGCAAGTAAAAGCTGATCTGTTCTTCGCTGCAAGTTCTTAAAGTGTTCAACAAAAGTGAGCTTACAGTCCAACACAACACCTAAATATTTCATATTTTCTGTAAATCTAATTCTCCTATTATGATACCGAATTCGAGGAGGTCTCACCACACGTCCTCCCCTCGGGAAAAACATAGCTTGTGTCTTACCCATATTAAAATTCAATTTTCCCCCATTACTCCAATTATCAAAAATTGCACAGGTCTCATCAAACAATTTTTCCGGTTTTTCAAGTGAGTCCCCCCTAAACAATGCAACGACGTCATCAGCATAAGCAACAAGTTCCACATTGCCAGAAAATTCACATTAAAGCAATTTATTCATAATCACGTTCCAGAACAGAGGAGCGCTGCAGAAACCCTGCGGGCAGCCTTTACCAATTTTAAAAGTGGACCCATATTTACTTTCCGAAAAGCAATTAAAATACACTCTTCTACTCTTAAAATAATCCAAAATCAAATAAAAAATATTTCTGGGTATATACAAACCTTGAAGAGTCCCCAATAAAGAGACCCAATCCACGTTATCAAATGCAGAAGCGATGTCAAAAGAGACAAGAAGAACGTGCTGGTTAACCCTATGTTCTCTAATATATGAGATAACTCGAAAAAGAGCATCATCGGTACTTCGACCAGGAACAAAACCATATTGACTATCATGGAAAGGACTATATTTAAAAATATAATGTATCATCCTATTAGTTATCAATTTATCAAGAACCTTTCCAAATATCTTTAATAAAGCAATTGGCCTTGATTTTCCTTCAGTCTTAGGAATCAATATGATTTTACTTATCTTCCATGTGCCTGGAAATATGGCATATTTTAAACATGCATTATACAAAGTGTTAAAAAAATCAGGATATAAATCAAATAAAGTCTTAACAATCACAGAATGAATGCCGTCAATTCCAGGTGCAGCTTTGTCTCTAAGACGTCGAATCACTCCAGCAATTTCATCACGAGTAAAACAAAAATCATCATCTTTTAACTTGGAATCATCAATATTCGAAATATCAAACAAAAAATCATAATCTAAATCAAAATAAACTTTAGCATGAGCTTTATTCACTTCTTCAAAATTTCCAGCAACGCCCTCTGGTCTCTTGACAATAACTTTATGTCTACTCTTTCCAGCTGCAATCTTATAAAAACCATCAAAATGATTCACACAATCCAAAAAATATTTAATCTTACTATTCTTTCTTGCTTCTCTAATAGAACGTTTATAAATAGGTAGTTCTTTCTTATATCTAATTTTCCTTTTTAATCTAGTAACATCATCACTATTCTTTACCTGAAAACTCTTCCTAAAAGCCCGCACTCTTCTCTTTTGTTTTTCAAGACCAACGTTCCACCAAATAATTTTATTACCAAATTTTCTTTAAACCCTTAATTTAGTAACAATCTTTTTAACCAAATAAGTCTCAATTTCAGAGACTATACAATCAATTTCTTCGTAACACCCAGGATTTCTTATTTTCTGAATAAAATCCTCAATAACAACATTTACTTTTTTACACAATTTGTAAACTTTAGGAACACTTCTACTTATAAAGTTTCCACTCCCATGCTGGAGACAAACACCTTCCATGTCAAAGAGAATATATCTGTGGTCGCTGAGAGATTCTTCTTGACAAACCTCATACTTATAATCATTAATATCTAATGATCTTGAACCTAACACAAGGTCGGTCCAACCCTGTCCAACTGAAGATGAAAAAGTTGGGGTAAAATCTTGAATATTAGAAAGCACCAAATTCTTAGATGTAATAAAATCAAATAATAAAATCCCACGTGCATCTGTATAACCAGCCCCCCAACTAAAATGCTTACAATTAAAATCACCAAAAACTAAAAACTTATCATAAGTATCTAAAACATTTTCCAATTTATACAAATTAATAGAAATATCTTCAGCTGGAGAGAAATAAATAGACACCGATCCATATTCTTGATCACCGAGCACAGCAGAAATACTGGTAACAACGTCAGTCTCGAAATCTACAACAAAATCTATATCTTGATTGACGACAATAATGGCAGTTCTTCCCCCCATAACAAGCAACGACTCTCCAATTTTTATTAACATAGGCCACTCTACCCCTAATTAAATATGGCTCCTGCAGCAAAATGACATCAGGCAAGACTCCCACAACTTCCTGGATAACAGAGAGCTGGGCAGCAGCGATGGCACAATGATTCAAATTAATACTAATCACATGCATTAAGATAAATACTTCAATAAACAATTTCAGTATAAAAACTATAAATATTAAAAGCAACAGATAAGATACACAAAGACAAAAACAGAACCGCAAATCACAAGATAAAATAACAAAATAACTTTACAAAAACACATAGATCCAAGTTAAAAACAATTTAAAATCAAATACAATTACTATAATCAATATCCAAATGATTCTTAATAAAGTTCACTTCTCTGATATATGTTGGACAGTTTTTATCCATTGCATGATGCGAGACATTAAGATCTAAACCAATTTTTTTATTACAAGAAAAACAGTTAATACATTTGAATCCCTCACTCTTTCTGCTGCTAAATGATTTCCAGTGCATATTGCACAGCAGTAGTTAGGATTTGAGTATCCCTGCACCCCGGAAGTGCAGTCGACCTTCAAAAGTACTTGGATGTAGTAGTAGGCGGTAATGTAGGCGAGACTGTTTGTCATATACCATGTTTTTCTAAAATAGTGCGTTTAATGTAGTGAGGGAAGAAAAAGGTTAAATGAAGAATGAGAGGCTTGTAAAAAAAAAAAAAAAAAAAAAAAAAAAAAAAAGGAAATGATTTAATTAAAATTCACGAGTCGAATGTAATATGCGCATTTGAAAGGGTTGGTTTCAGTTCAGTGGGCTGGGATAATATTCTGCATTGCTAAATTAGAAACGAAATGGTCGCTTTTCCTTGAGAAAGGTTAGATCAAGGTTAAGATTTTGAGGGGGAGGTGAAAGTAGTATTTGATGTAATACGTGTTTTGAAAGCGAAAACTTCCTGTAAGCGCACAAGGCGAGACTTGTGAAACTTTCACTTGATCATTACATTTCGAAGCGGTGAGGTTGGTGCTATCATCCTCCATAAGGATTACAATAAGCTCGTAATGGTGAGTGAAACGTAAGGTTTTTTTTTTTTTTTTTTTTTTTGTTTGTTTGTTATTGTTCTTTTATTGTTAAATACTTTCTGCGATAAATGTTAAGCATAAAATTATAATTAAAATTAGTTTATTTTAGAACGCAAACGTAGATGTGTTGACACGTTGGGGGATGTGCAGCCGTCGGAAGATCTTATTTTAAACCTTGCTCCCGAGGAAGGCGAAACCTCCCGCAAAAAACTCAAAAAAATTAAAATATACATTGGAAAAAATGTTTCAATAGAAACTTGTGACTTCAAAAATGTCAATTATGTTTCATTTGTAAGGGTGTATCCCGAAACCGCCGCCACCCCCAAAAGATTTAATATAAATATGAATTGTATTGATCGTATAATCGAAGCTTTGGGGGTGATTAAGAGTCACTGTATGTAAAATTAAAAAAAAAAAAGATATCAAAATGCTAATTTTGCTGGAAAGCGGTAGTGGAAGTTAGTAAATTAATATGAATTTTATATAATATTGTAAACAAAAAAGTTCCATTATTTATTTATTTATTTATTTATTTTTTCAAATGATGAATTTTATTCAGTTAGCGCAAGCCCACCGAGGCTATTTGCGCACTTTAAGAACAACATTCGATGCTTCTCAGAAAGATCCGTATGAGATATTCAGAACGGCACGCCCTGCCATATACAACATTTTAAATACTAGATCGAGTTTAAGACTCAGGATTTTAATATGTTTGAAAATATGTTTTGAGAAACTGGGGAAAGATGAAAAAGAAATTAATCAGTGTTTTTATTTTTGTTCTCATTGCGAAAGGATTTTATCCTCTAACCAAATCTACGAAAGCATTGACTGATGCTTTAAAAAGATTTTAAATTTGATAGATAATTTTGTGCGTAATGGAAGCGGGTGGAAAATAAAAAAGTTAGAGTACCTTGACTTACACGTTGGAAACTATCGGGAAAATCGCGGTGGTTGTAAAAACATCGCTTTACCGACGGGATTAAAAAATAGAAAAGCGTTGTTAAATATCAAATGTGGTGACGACAATTGTTTTTTATATTCTGTTGCCGCAAGTGTTTTTCCGAAATCCACTAGAAATCCTCAGAAGGCTTACTTGTATAAAAAGGATATATCACGTTTTAAATTAGGATCCCTCAAATTTCCCTTAGCGTTAGGCGATGTAAAAATGTTTGAAAACCTGAACGATGTATCCATAAACGTGTATGGATATGAGGAAAATGAAATATTACCTTTGCAATGAAGTGAAAAGCGAAATGCGACAAAAACAGTAGATTTGCTATATTTTCAAAAACATTTCTTTTGTATTCGAAATTTTAATCGTCTATTACACGCAAACGAAAAACGAGTAAATTTTTTTTGTAAAACTTGCTTAAGTGGGTTTCAGAGAAGGGAAACGTTAGAGTATCACAAAACTCTTTGCAATGAAAACAAACCGCAGAAAGTTAGCATTCCTAAAAACACACTTCTTAAATTTACAAATTTAATGAAAATGCATTATCATCCTTTTTGTGTCTTTACCGATTTTGAATGCCTCACGCGCAAGATTCAAACTGCGTTTCCTTCTCCGCAACAGAGTCATACTACCCCAATTGAACAGCATATTCCTATTAGTTATACCCTAATAGTTACTGACGTGGAAGACAAGATTATTTTTCATGAATATTTTTGCGGAGAGAATGTAATGGAACATTTTCTCACAACGTTGAGCGAAATCAAATCTAAAATTTTGCAAAAGATGAAAGAGTGTTTACCGATGCAGGAGACGTCGGAAAAAAGTTACGATTCAAATATATGTCATATATGTTTGAATCCTTTCTTAGAAGGCGATGTTGGGGTCAGAGATCACTGCCACTGGAGTGATGGGCATGTGAGAGGTCTTGCACATCGCTCCTGTAATTTGAATTTTAAAGTGTCAAACTACATTCCGGTGGTAATTCATAATTTCAGGAATTATGATAGTCACCTGTTACTAAAACACATGCCGAAAATGTATGCAAATAAAGTTAACATTATTCCGGTGAATTTGGAAAAATTCACCATGTTTACACTAGATGAAATGAAATTTATTGATTCGTTTCAATTTTTAGATGCGTCTTTGGACACTTTGGTGTCGAATTTGAAAACGTCACAACACGAATTTAAATTGTTTAATGCATTTTTTGAGAAAAATCCCCAACGAGAATTGTTATTGCGGAAAGGCGTATTTCCTTACTCATATTTTGCGTCAACATCGGTGTTGGATGAAACTTCGTTTCCACCGCAGAGCGCGTTTAATAATGTATTACAAGGAGAAGCAGTTTCCGACGAAGATTATGTACATGCCACACACGTGTTTCTTTCGTTTGGATGTAACACTTTTGCCGATTACTTAGAGTTATATCAAAATACAGATGTTATTTTGCTAGCCGAAGTATTTTTATCTTTCAGACGCACCGCTCTAAAATATTACCAGTTGGATCCTGTACATTTTATAACGGCTGCCGAATTAACGTGGAATGCCGGACTGAAAGCGTCTAAAATTGAATTAGAGCTTCTAGGAGATGTGAATCAATACATTTGGTTTGAAAACCAAATGCGAGGAGGTATTTGTTTTCTGGGTAGACGTTATGCTCTTGCAAATAATCCTTATATCCCCGAGAGTTATAAACCCGATTTACCACACACCTATATCTTAGCCTTAGACGCAAATAATCTATACGGGTGTGTAATGAGCCAGCACCTGCCATTGGGAGGTTTTTACTGGTTAAAGGAAAATGAGATGGAGGCGTTTGATATTTTGTCTTGTGTTGAAGACGGTGATGTGAGGTATATTATCGAATCCGATCTGTTATATCCCTCCCATCTGCATGACCAACACAATGATTTACCGCTAGCACCGGAACTTTTTTAACTCACTTTTTGACATGCTATCGCCTTATGCCAAAGCCCTGAGCAAAAAATTTCAGTCAGAGACGACACTTCCATGCAAAAAATGATTACCCAAGTTTTTTGAAAAAAAAAAAAAAAACTACATCGCTCATTATTTAAATCTAAAGTTTTACGTAGAACAGGGTTTAATAATTAAGAAAATTCATAGAATTTTAGCTTTTAAACAACGAGCGTGGCTTAAAGAATACATTGCTTTCAATAATATGAAAAGACAAAATGCGTCTAGCGAATTTGAAAAATCTTTCTTTAAAAAGATGAATAACGCTTTCTATGGAAAAACCTGTCAAAATGTTAGGAAACGTATTCGCGTACAGGGCGTTTTTAGTGAGGAACAATGCCAAAAAAAATTAAACAGTCCTCTGCTGGAATATTTTGAAATAATTAATGAAAATTTTTCAGTTTTCAAAATGAAAAATCCAAATTTGTGTCTAGATAAACCGATTTATATAGGTTTCAGCGTTTCAGAATGAGCGAAGTTGCACATGTATAAATTATTCTATTCCCATTTTAAACACTTTTACAAAGAAAAATGCGAGTTGTTATACACAGATACAGATTCTTTGTATCTCTATATAACAACTGAAGATGTATATAGTGATTTAAAAACGAATTTTTTAAATATTTTGGATTGCAGTAATTTCGAACCCAATCATATAATGTTTAATGAAGAGAACCGTGGAAAACTGGGATTTCTAAAAAGTGAGACACTCACCCCCATATCGGAATTTGTGGGTTTGAAATGCAAAATGTACGCATTTCGTTTCGGTGATACTGTTAAAAAGACCGCGAAAGGAATCAAAAGGAGCGCGCTCAAAAACATTGGATTTGAAACGTATAAAAACGTTTTCGAAAATGCTTCCCTGATTAGGAATTCTCAATATTCAATCATTTCAAAAAAGCACGAACTGCAAACGATTTTTCAAAATAAAGCTAGCCTCTCGAGATATTATGACAAAAAATATTTGTTAGATGATGGAATTCAATCATTGTCTTATGGTCACTATAACACGCGTGAAGAAGACATGAATTAAAAAAAAAATGATGGAACTTTTTTGTAACATTTTATTGTAGAGTGTGACATTGTATTTTTGCAACTTATATTTTTTTATGCTAATGATCGCCAAAAAACAAAAATGTGTTTCCCTCCCATAGAATACCCAGAAGATATGGCTTTATTTTAACCAATTTCTTTGCAAGATATGTGTATTCAAACTATTTTATCTTCGATATTATGTATAGCTGAACTGTATAATGTAGAACTGCACTGTAAAAAAAAAGTTCGCTCTTTACAGGCAAAAGTTTTGTAAAGTTACAGAAATCAAAAAGTTACACAAGAATTTCCTGTAATGGTAACAGGTTGAAAGCAAACTGTGGCTGGTACAGCTAATTTGCCTGTAATTTTACAGATAATGTTTCAGTAGCCGCGCGGAAGAATCACGTGACTGACTGGAAATCAGCCAATCAGAAGAAAAGTGTTTGAAAGCTAGTTACAGAAAAAAAAAACATGGCTGAATGCATGTTGGTTGTATAGCGCAGGTAAGTAAGAAAATGTTTACAATTACTACTTGAAATATTTTTTGTTCATTTTATGCAGATTATTCTCATGCACTTTGCACTGTTATATGTAGTGAGTAAGTATTTAAACGTTTAAGCTTTGCGATTAATTAATATCAATGTTCATAATGTCTAATGAGTTGAAAGAGTGCAAAATATTTATTCCAAATGCAGATCTAATAGTAGTATTTTGTCATTGTGCATCCGATAAATTACGCCTTAAATTGCCCGTATTATTATTTAAAACTAATTATTCCAAAATTTAATCACTGTTTGTGGTATATAATTGAAATGGTAATGTGGTTGTTGAAAACAAAACTAATCATGTTAGCGTTCTTTTCCAATCGTCTGACCAAAGAACATTTGACATCTTTTTCCCGGCAGGCCTTGCGAGAAACGTTTATACTCGTATAAACATTTAGAATTCTGAATGTAATGTATATATTTTTGTTTACTAGGTTTAGTTTATTCTTTTTCTAGGATTACCTAATTAGTTATACCTGGTTTATAATTCAGTCTAATATGTTTATGTACGAGTGTGTTATGAAGTAAAATTACAAAAACGTGAACAACGCGGTCGAGAATCTCGTTTATTCCTTTAGTGTAATAATATTTTTTTCAGTGGTATTAATTTCTTACGAAAATATTATAATTCCAAAATGAAGTAATTATATTGATAAAAAATATGCCGTATCATACTTTTCGTAATGTTTTGTTTGTTTTACTAACTAGATGCAACTTAATTATTCCATATATTTTAATATACCAATATCAACAGGGGAAAAATGGAAATGACCTAAAATATTTTTCTAACAATTCGTTAAACTAATTATAAAACAAAACTAAAATTGTGTGCAATATTTCCAAAAATATCATTTCATTAATATTTTATGAATGACAACATATATTATATTATAAGTATGCAATGGTAGTTATATATACAAGTTTTTAAACATTTAATGTAGAATTTAAGTTGATTTTATTTTGCCCAGTTTTAATACAGTTTTGAAGTATGATAGTCTTGTTACTAGGATAGCATGAATCTGCTAATACAAGTTTAATACATTTCTTGACGAATGTTTCTCTTATTCATGTAATATAATATATAAATCATAAAATAAGTTTTCTTAAAAATAAATTATTATTGTTTATTGGAATTTAAAACAATTCTGTATCTGTATGTTCTATTAAAAATAAAATAATAATGAACTTTTAATGAAGCATTGATTTTAGCATCAACAATGTAAATATATATATCTATACACACATGAATAAATGGAAATGCAAGCTACGTTTCCTTACAAAACCGCCCATGAATATATACTTCCCTTTAGGCTGATAGCCTTTGCATGCTTTGCCATATTCTATCAATCCAAATGATGCAAATATGCAGAAAATTTTACTTTCCTTGAAAGTTAATACCGGAAATAAAATTCAATGCATTTGTAAACTACATTAGTTCTCTTATAGCTTGGCATTTAATTGCCCAATGATTTACTAGTCCAAACTAAGGCAGAATTCAGATATCGTTCAAATAAAAGAAAATTAATAAGGTCTTATATATGAAGATTTATTTTTTTAAATATTATTTTAAGTCAACCAAATTAATTTTAAATTTAAGTAAGTATTCATTCCTTTCAGTAGCATTATTTTTGATATCTTAAATTAAATAACTGAATGCAATATTTCTTGTTAATAAAAGAAAAGCAATGTTATGAAAGACTAGCGAAGTGGATTTGCAAGTTCTAATTACGAAAAGGTCCCATGCTTTAAGGAGTCATTCTTAAAAATACTTAATTAAAAAAAAATATTTTATGTAAAACTTCCAAACTTCACACATGTGGAATATTAATTCTATATATTTTATCTCATTCTTATTTTATTAATTAATTTCATAGCATTTCGTGTGACACTAGTAGTAATTATTAATTAAATTTTATGCAGTTTCTGATCTATGTTTTGATTTTGTTATTAATTACGTTAGTTTACATAAGATTTAAAATTATGTAAGGTACAAAAACCTTCTGCATCTATTAATATACGCTGAAGTGAATGAAATTATGCCAGTGAAATTTTTTAAAATCAAAAACAAATTTCTGTGGAAAATTAAAGTTATAAATTCTAAATGCAAACAAAGGAGTGAATTTGAAAGTTATCAAATAAGCCAAAGTGTTGGTCATTTTTTCAGTTTTGCAGAAGAAGTTTTATACTTTGCAGAATGGGAATGTGATGTTTGGTTTTGTTAGTATTAATTTTTACAACTGAATTATTGCAACTTATATTGCAACACGTAATTTAGCTTAAAATTTATTTGAACTTAATTTTCTAATTTATTTTGATCATGTATATTTCATGTGTCATAAGTCTTTGAAATGAACTTAATTCTCATCCTATTTATTTACACAATTTTTTTAAAGAAGAAAAAGTCACATTTGTTTTGCTTAGTTGCACACGAAGATACATGTCTATATATATAGAGAGAAAGAGGAGTTATGTTTACTTGCAGAATTTTTTCCTCTTATATTATAGTATGAAAATCAAGGGCGAAATTAAGCAATCAATTTAATTTTGAAGGATGTGATTACAATAAGATCATAACCAATCAAAAATATTCATGAATGAACTACTGGTAACTATCATAGTATTATTATTTAAAAGAAACCTACATTCCAATAAGAACGCTTAGTAACATAACCATTTAAGTTATCTGATAAAAGTAATTTTCATTCCTACTTCAATATACCTTGAATTTCACTCTTAGTATTGCCTACTGCTACTCCCTAGACCTCAAAGCATTTAATGCATCTGGAACTGCAATTTGTGTCTTCTTCTACAGCATGCAAGTTATCACCGTTTAGTTTGTACTGCCACAAGCAATGATCTTCAGAATTACCGTATTGCGTTGCATATTCCACCCCACCCAGCTTTAGAACCAGATTCTGAAAAGTAAAAAAATATTTACATAATTTTCCCCCTTTTAATGCATTCAGAAAATGAATATCCCAAGATTTTAAAATGGATTTATCAACATAATGATTGTTTTCCTAATACTAACAAAGGCAAACTATTGCACACTTAAGGCCCCGTTGAATCTTTCTCTTCTAACTATTGAATATTATGTCAGCCTAATACAAACAATGATCTATGATAGTGAAAGCAAATACCAACTGCCATTCACTGTGCAATTTTGCCATATCAGCTGAATGTTCACCCTAGCAAGCATCGGACCACAACCTTCTCTAATTATTTATGTATGATCTGAGGCCTAAGGATTTGCAAGAACAACAATGAGAATGACAGAAGTTCAAATTATAAAGAAGAAATGAGATAATTTATTAGATGTTGCAATTATCTGTATTGTTATTGAAATAGAGGTTTCTTTTAAATAAATAATATTGTGATAGTAGTAGTTTATCCATGATTACTTTTCATTTGTTATATTCCTACTGTGACTGTGCCCTTTGGAAATTAAATTATTCGTTTAATTTTTCCCTCTTAATTTTTGGAAGATAAAATTAGTAAAAATAAGTGGGAATATGGCATCAAGAGCATTAGATATCCCCATTTTCTTGAAGCTGCTCACTATTATTGTTTCATCAATGATAGGCCATGCGCCCAAAATCCACTAGCAAATCAGTTAGTAAGATGAAAATGACCACTATGCGGACAAAACATTTAGGGTAACTTGTTTTGTGACCGCCTTAAGGAAGACAAACATTACCTAAATCATTAAAACATATTCAGAATCCTGTGCTAAAAGAAAGCTAGGGGGAAAATGTTGTCCGAGTTCCAGTGATTCCTTTGGACGAATATGTAATATTGTTTTAGAAATTTAAGGTAATAAATATAATATTTTTCGAATGCTAAAACAGTTCGAGAAATTTATTCAAGTTCTGAATATAAGTATACTGTATATTATATTTAATAACTATGGTGGCTTCATTTATGAAAATATTTGAATATTGGCTGTTTTTGTACAATGAACCTTCTCTAAGCTAGCTATACGTGATTCCTGAAAATTTTGATCTTTAAATGATAGTGGGCATCCTAGAGAAGTTATGTTTACTAATTAGTTATTTTATGAGGAATGCTGGTTAAATTTAAAAAGTGATTGACTGAGGTAGCTTGTAATGAGACGGTTCACTGTAATCCAATTTTTTAAAGAATTTAAGCTGTTCTTAATTAATTAAGATATTATAAAGAAATATGATTAAAAGTGTTATATAAGCACATGTTTAAAACATCTATTAAAATAATTTTTATAAGCTTTTTAAGAGCATGATTATGATTTTAAAAGAAATGTTTTTTTCTTTATTTAGGAGACATGGTTTACAAAGAAGGGGGAAAACCATTCATTTTTTCCAAGCAGTCGAAACGAATTTTTATGAAATGTTATATTGTGTTATTTTTTAATTAATTCTTTTTTAAGGTTTTATGTAAAGTTTATGAATTAAGTAATAAATTATTTTTACTTCTGTATTTTAATTAGCATATTATTTGCTTCATAATGTTTCACGATAAAATTATGAATTCAATAAACTTCATAATTAACATGCTGTAATATATATAGAGAGAGAGAGCATAAAGTTTGTTTTCTGTTGTCACATGTATATTTCACAATTTTGTATGCAAATCTCAAAATTTATAATAACTAAGAATACTTTTTAGTATCACTTTCTAAATGGTAACTATTAAGCTTAAAGTTTTATTACATATCACATTTGTAAAAAATTATAGGTAAAATTAAAATGCATTAAATTTTAAGTTAAACTGAAGTATTAATTTTTGAAACAAATTTGTTAAAGGCATAATTGTATTAAGCATGAAGAATTTTAATGGAAGCAAGGCTTTAAAAATTAAGGTCAGTTGGTGAAGTTTTATGCTTATTCAAAAAGCATGATATTAGGTTTTTAATGAAAGACTTCTATCTGTTAATTCAAAGGAAATTATTTGAAGGTAGGGTAAAAACGTTATGCAGTTGCCATCTATTACTTCAAACAATAGCAGACTGTTGTCAAACACCGAGTGCAGATAAGAATAAAAAGGTTAGTTGGACGTTGTAATTCAAGCTTATGAACAAAATTTTGAATTCCTTGTAGTAACAAAATAAAGTGCATTGCTATGTTGAATTCTTTAATTTACTGAAAATGTCATTTTTTAGAAGGAGAGAATATAATATTTTTGAAACATAAAGAACAGCTGTTCTGAGTTCTTCATAGAAATATTTCACAAAATGTCTTTTATTGTAATAATATGATCATATCAACATGCAACACGTTTACTCATATAAGTTAAATCTAAAGGAACATGTGTCTATTTTAACTAAAATTACTAAAAAGAAAGTTCTAGAACATATGTTAATAATTGACACTAAAACATGCAAATAAAGCATACTGTTTTTTTTTTTCAGCTATTTTACAGGCCAAATATAAATTCCAGATGACTTTCCATTATTTTATGTAAAGGATATACATGTAATTTAATGTAAGGAGTAGCATATCAATTTGAACTTAATTATCAAATTAAGCTCAAATCGATTATTAATCAAAATGATATATATACCTACAGATATCATTGCTTTATATGCATTTCAATGTATTTTATTATAATAAGCATTATTTTAGACCAAAAATCTATTACTTTTATAGACATATCCTTTAGTATTTCATCTATGAAAAATATATTCTACACACATATAATTACTTAATGAGATATTAGAAGGAAATAATCTGAAACCTTTACAGATACAACCATTGGAATTTTACGTAAGAAAAGTATCTTCTACTCACATAATAACGTGCTGTAATAATACAAGCAAATAACCTGTAACGGTTACAGATATATCTGTTGAGATCTTACATGAGAAAAACATGTTATTTTTACATAATTATTTGATGTAATATTACACGCAAATAATCTGTAACCATTACAGATATATCGTTTGGGATTTTACATAAGAAAAATATGTTCTACTTACATAACTATATGCTGTGATATTACAAGAAAAAGATCTGTAACCATTACAGGCAAAACTCTTTTAAAGTTACAAAGAAAACACCTGTTGCTGTTACTCAAATAACCCATGGCATCCCAGTTTCCATGAGTTTTCTTAGTAACCTTACAGATTTTTTTTTACAGTGTGAATATTCCTCGTATGATTTTAAGAGATATAATAGAGAAAGGTCGATTCTGGATTGATTTTGAAAGTAGTTTCTCCTTAGAGAACAGAGATGTATTTTGGGATGAAAGTTTAACTCTCTATGAAAGAATTCGATTTAATAAGTGGTTTTCTAAACAATTTATTGCCTGGTTTTTCTTTGATGATGATGTTATATTTCTTTTATACCTAAAGATTGCACATATCACATTTGTAAAACATGTAATTGTTCAAAATAATGAGTCTAATATTTATTTGAAAAGCTGCAACAAATGTTTAGAATTGTGGTTACGATGTCAAACAGACACTATCAGAACGAAATGTAAAATTTTCAGAAAATTCAATCATTTCTTATGTTATAATGAAAGGGATACCCTTTCTTATATGCGAAATGAAGATAACTGGTGTGAGATATGTAAGCAAAGTCCTCTGTATTTCATTTGCGACGAGAATTCATGTTGCATTTCTTTTGGAAACTTGATACAGGAATGTCCCTGAATTAACCATGATCACTGTTATAATAATTGCTATGGAGGTTATGTAGAAAACTTTTTCTTTTAACTGTCGAATATGAACAAAAATACTGATACATTATGGCAATATTCTGATTAATCATTTTTATTTTATAAACACCCTGAAATTTTTGTTGATATGTAATGATTCCATTTATGTTTGTAACAATGTGAAATGTACTTTTTGTTTTATTTGATTACTTATTGTATTATCAATATAACATTTCACATGGTGTAATGAAGATAATGGGTTAGTTTCTATATAAATTTACAACGAAAAATCGTTTTGATTTCTTTAAATGTTCATTTTAATTTCTGATACTTATATGCGAAATGAAGATAATTGGTGTGAGATATGTAAGCAAAGTTCTCTGTATTTCATTTGCGACAGGAATTTATGTTGCATTTCTTTTGTAAACTTGATACACGAATGTCTCACGAATTAACCATGATGACTGTTATAATAATTGTTATGGAGGTTATGTAGAAAACTTTTCTTTTAACTGTCGAATATGAATAAAAATACTGACACATTAAGGCAATATTCTGATTTATCATTTTTATTTTATAAACACCCCCTCCATGTATGTTTCGACGAAAAAGAGGGGGGGAGGGAAAGAAATTTTTGTTGATATTTAATGATTCCATTTATGTTTGTAATAATGTGAAATGTACTTTTTGTTTCATTTGATTACTTATTGTATTATCAATATAACATCTCACATGGTATAATGAAAATAATGGGTTAGTTCCCATATTGGATTTACATCGAAAAATAGTTTTGATTTTTTTTAAATGTTCATTTTAATTTTTGATACCTTTATATATTTTACAACAGTAATATGTTTTTTGTTTCATTTGATTTTTTCATTGTATCATGCATACAAGAATGATTATTTTGTATTAAGCTTCTGTAATCCTTTAGAAAAAAAAATAAAAAAATGGACCTTATCCAAGAGGTCCGGTTTTAGTATCTTCTTGGAGGAATTTACATTTTATTAATTTCTTCAAGGCAGATGCTTTTACCGGAAAACAAAACAGTGGAATAGAAAAAGGCAGCTCATAAATAAGTGTAAAAATGTATTATTTATCTATATATCTGATATTTTTTTTTTTCAGAGACAAAAAAAAAATTGCATTTGAAAGAAAAAAAATCCTTTTTATTGATCAAATTGTTTGTGTTACACACAAGTGCGATGTAATTCTCGCACAATAGCATCATCATTCAGAATAACAAAGTAAGCAATTTTAATTACATAGCTTTCATCTCTTATACATTCACTTTCATATTCAGTTTTTTTCGAAGAAACACAATCCAACATGCTATTATATAATTTACTACATGCCGAAAAAAGAGCTATTTGTTCATTTTGAATGTATAAGTAGCAATATCCATATTGTTGTTGTGGTTGATGGTCAGCTTTATGAATATGCTTGACCACTTCGGCATTCTTCAAAATTTTCAGGTAATGACGATTTCCTTTCCCGCTAGTGTTTTCATCGTAAAGAGCATTACGAATGCAGTCGCTTAGGTTTTTAAAGAAAAAATGATTAATTTTTTCAACGTGTACTTCTTCAACAGGACTGTTTTCGGAGTTTCCAGTGTGCAAATAGCCGTAACGTTCCATCGTCGACTTCTGAAGCGTTAGTGATGTTTTGCAGGAATAACACGCATATTTATCAAAGACACACAATTTTGTTTCTTGGCATGAAAAGCATGACAACAGCGGCGACGTTTGAATTTTTTTTTTTTTAATTCCCTAATAAAAATTTCATTTTTTTTCTTATCTTTCGTGCAGAGGTCCTTCAAAGAGTACCCTCTTACCATACAAAATAAAAAATAAAGAGAAAATTTTCCGCAGGATGTACTGGTATCACCTTGAAAGCATATTTTATTATAAAATGTTTTGTTAGCGTTGGTCATTAAAAAGTTTAAAATATTTTTGTTAGATGGAGCAAGACCATAACTGTCGAAGTAATATGCCGTGCTGTTTTTCTTAAAATATATCGAAATCCAGTGGCTCCCAGGTAAAGTATGCAGATCCGAATTCACTATAAATGAGGAGTAATGTCTCTTTCGTAAGGGTATGAAATCGGAAGGATATACACCTCCAAATGTTTTTTTGATTCGACTGTCGCCACAGGCATATTGACACAGAGATCCATTACCGCCTTTGTTCGAAATGAATATTTCTGTATATGCTTTTAAACACTTCTTCGTACACTTGATGTTTCTTTGATGGGAAAATTTCAATAATTTTTTCGGCAAAAGTGAGAAAGAATGCAATGCGCAGGTTCGCTATTTTATTGGAAAACATCATATCGCCTATACTTCGAATTACCTCCTCGCCTGTACCCGCCTCCTTAGCTAGTTTGATAATTTCATTTCCGTATATTTGCAAAACTTCGTCCATGATTTTTAATAATCTGTCGTTACTCCGCGTGACTTGTCTATTTCAATTATGTTCCTGTATTCAGCATAGACTATCAGGGTAACTGTTTCTGGCAAGGCCGCTGCAAATTTGATATCAATGGCTATGTTTCCGCTCTTATTTATGCTTACGTGGCTTTCATTAGATGCCATATCTGGAGTCAAATCAACGACATATAATGTATACCCATCTTTGTATTCATCAAAGGAGATATTAATGTTGGGGCTTGAATGATATCGATTTAAATCTGTAAAGATGCTTAAATAACTTCGCCCATAAAATGTTTTTTCGAAATTGGGCTGATAGGGTTTGGAAGGTATCATCTGTCCCCCATTTAATATGCATAGGTAGTTTAGGTTATAGTGACGAAATTTAAAAGGATTTCTGTTGATGCTTCCATTATAGGCGGCATTAGATACAAAACCTAGAATGAGACGTGTGGGTAGCTGACCAATAAAAACGTTTGCTATAGTTGTCGATTGCAAACCGCTCGATATTGCAAAACTTTTTATGTCAATCCTACGAATGGGCATCTTAATAACTCCTTTTTCTAAAGCCTTTTCGTGTGCTATTAGGATGGAGGGAGCCACGCTGACTTTTCTCACGTATAGTTTTGCTAGCTGAATTCTAATTTTATAATTGTCGTTTGCCGACATCAAAGTGAAAACATCTTTATGCCTTTCCAGTTTAATGCGTACATTAACCCCGTTGACTAACAATTTCGGTTGAGTGGCCAAATCGAAGTGCAATGGTCCCACGAGGTCGAGGCTTTGGCTAAGCTTGCAACGAATTGCACGCGTTGTATAACCTTCGTTTTCGTCTCCCACAACATCATGCTTAGATGCAGTATCTTTTGCAAGCCAGCACTCAGTAGATTATCTTGACCTGATTTGGAATAGAACAACAAACTTTCCAAAAGGACTCTATAAGAATAATTCACTTGTGACGAAACCTGTTTATCATTTAAAAATATTGAACAGTCGGAAAACAATGTGTTTAAAATATAATTAACAGGTGCCACCCCGTCGGCGTCGGTGAGATTGGTATCGTTTTTTTAAGTCGTGTGTGTAGTATCGTATGCGCCAAATCCAAATAGTGTTCACCATTACCGCTAATGTAAAATTCTATGGGCGTCTTATCAGACAATGAAGATACGGGGTGGATTTCCACGAAGGAAGAGGAATCGATGCCCAGTTGTACGGCGACACCATTAAAGAGATCCAATTCGCTCTTAAGGCATATAACCCCCTGAGTTTCCATTACTATTAATCTTTATGTAAAAATATCTGCTTTTGTCTTACAACGCTTGCTCTTTGATTGACGATTTTTCCTCTTGCGCTTTCTTTTTATACCTTCTCCCCTCTGTAATTTTTCAAAAATATCACTTTTTATTTTATTAGAGGTCTCACGTAACCTGCTCCGAGCAGAGTCCTTAAATGACGATCCCGCTGCAACATCTGACAAGACGTTTTTTCCTGTTTGCCCAAATAACGACCGGCTCTAAGTGCCAACGGCGTAATGTATCGGCGGAAATCTCCAAAAAACCCATAACCTCGTTGGTGAGGTATACCTTGAAAGTAAACACCACCGCCGCCACCAACTTGAGCACAATAATAGGATTCGCACACTTTCTGATTTAAGTGCATTTCTCTAAGGATGTTTTAAGAAAGTGAGAGGAAAGCTTGAAAAATCTTCAATTTATATAGTTTTCTTACGGCGAAAAGACAGGACTACAAATGTTTTTCCTCCCGTAAAGGTAATTTTTTTCCCGCTACTCGTTCTCAGTTCTATTTCTGTCGTTTCCACATAGTGCTTTCGCAAAGGAAAATATATAGTTTTTTCATAATGCTTCACAATTTGATCATTTTTTTCATTCACGCAGGGAATAACCCTTAGCAGCGGAACATGCACATCTCCAACGTGATGTGATTCGATTAAATCGCTGTACACAAAAATTTCTGTAATGCCCCCGTCCAGTTCTAAAGGATAGTCGCTTATATATTTTCCGCTCTTGAAATGGGTGTTGACGAATCCCAGCATGTCTGCCAGCCCTTTCCCAAATGCCAGCTCCGATTCTGGAGGAACTTCTAAAAACACTTTTGAATTCGCTAATTGTCTTAAATGTACGTGTTGAAATTCGCGAAATAAAGTTTCCGGTGATTTATATATGCCTGCGCTGACATGCAAATGTAAAGTTTCTTTTTCAGTCATAGTTACTTCGGGATATCCTTTAATTATAAGTTCCACAGCTTTCCCCTCCTCCACAGTTAGGGGCAAAAGCACAGGAAACTTTCGCGTTTGCGAAATTATAAGGTTTTCGCGGACGCCGAGTATCCTTAAAAGGGAGGATGCTCTTTCTTGAGTAATATGCAGCTCCGTGTTTTCTGACACCTTTATTTCTAGTTGGGACTTCGTCTGATCGTAGGTGAAAGTGACAAAATTTTCCAATTTAAGATCTTGGATATTTTTTGCTACGTCGCCAAAGAGACCCCTAGATACATCTGCTTTTATTAAGGTTAACGGAATCAAATGCAGTTTCGTGCTAGAAGGGCTCCTATTTATGATTGAAAATAACTGATCTTTATTTTCAGCTACTGATCTGAATCTCATCACTTGAGATTTTTTAATAATAGTATCTTCATCTGGTAAGTAAAACATCTGTAACATTTTAGGAGCTTTTCTTTTAGAAATGTGTACTTTGAAACCATTTGCAAGAACCCAGCGAATACTTCTCCCTTCATGTTCTAGAACGAATTTCACAGCGTCCTCTCTACCGAGAATGGTACTAATTTTATCATTCAGTTTTGATAAAAATTTCTCTAGAGAAACATCTGCGTTTACCGAAACTAAAACGCCATAATTAAATGATAAAGTATGGCGTGAAAATTTAATAGGAATGCTTTTCTCCACATTCCTAGTTATTACATAGTCATTATTATACTCTCCCACATTATACCAATTTCGTGGAATAAAAATTTCAGTTAGACCTACTTCCCAAGAATCGTTCAATAACACAGGAGAGGCGAGTTTTGTTCGATAAGATGATTGATTGTTTTGAGGGAAATACTGCATGCTCGCATTGCTGGGTAGAGTAACGTAGAATTCGTCTGTCATTTCATCCATGACGCTTTCACCCACGAATTAAACCGTCGATCAAAGCCTTTCCACTTGACGAAATATTCTTTCTTAGCACCGACACCTCTCGTTTGCAGAATTTTTTCCACTCTCCAGAAATCGTGAGAACTCTTTAATACTTTTTGTAACTCTTGTTCGTAAAACCTTCCTTTCAGAACTGTTCCTTTTAAATCTTTAAGCAGATATGTCGGAGGACTCGAAGGATATCTCTTATATATGACAAAAACCTCATCCGTCCAACTGGGCAAATAACCTTTGCGAAATGCTCGCCTTGTTTTAGAAATCCTCACCTGGTCATTTACCTCAAATTTGTATCTCGGTTTTATGCTATAGCCATACAGTTTTTCAAAAATTTCACTTTCTAGTTCCGGCTTCACGTCGGCAGGTGCATAACCAGTACTACGATGAATACTCAAATTATAGCTTTTCAAAACCGATTTCAAGACATGCACATACCTGTAGGAATTGGTGTAAGTAAATATTCGATAGAGTTTAGATTTTAGCGTTCGATTAAATCGCTCTACAACACTCGCCTTGTATTCGCTGTTAGAGGCATAATGATGTATTCCATGTCTTCTAAAATAGTCACGAACTTTTTTATTAAAAAATTCTTTTCCCTCATCTGTTTGTAAATTCACCACAAAATTTGTCTCCTTAAATAGCTTCTTAAATCCTTCGAGTACAGAATCTGAACTCTTCGATTTTAAAGGAATGGCATACCCGCGTTTAGAAAACACATCAATTGCTGTTAATAAATATTTTACACCATCGTTATATTTAGAGAGCTTAGACAAATCAATCAAATCGCATTGCATTAATTCTCCAATGCCGAAAGACAACACCTTCCGTCGTTTGAAATTAACCAGTTCACTGTTTGCCCCGAGAGAGATACGTTCACAAGAAAGGCATCGTCATCCGTTAGCGTCGGCAGACTCTCGTCGGGGTGAAATTTGGGCTGAACCGTAACCCCCGAGACACATACGACGCAGCGACCTTTTTCCAACCCCCACAGAGTGAATCGAAAATCAAAAGGGATGATTGGTGCGTTACTTATCTTCTCAGCGGTGTCGCATTAGGAAAACAGCGGGGCTGTTTCAGAAAAGTAAAGGATGGGGACACTTTCTTGGAATAGCTACCCCCTCAACATATCTTATGAGATCCACAACAGCTTTCTCCCTTTCTATTAACGAACAAAGGGATTTAAATGCTATCTTTTCAATTCTTACCGATTCAATTCTTCTCTTTTGTTACAGGCCATCAAGAAAATAATAAAACAAAATTCAAGGACATTCAAATACTAGCTAATGCCCTTATTTTTACTTTATATAAAGCTTTTTCTTGACAATGAAAAATTTCATTTACATTGTAATAGATTGCAATAGATTTGGGTTGGGTGCAGGAAGTGGAAGTGGGGTTGGGTGCAAAGGGCAAAATATCTGCTCTAAGTACTACACCAGTCCTTGTGTTTTATGTTGCCCCTTAGGGGGTCGTTATTCACCATCCTTCAGGATCAGATTGACAGGTACGCTGTTCAATCTGATTTGAACAGAAGTTCTAAATAGTCTTTCACAGGTGGTGAAAGGGGGAAATACTCTGAGCCCAGTTTTAGACACAAAAAGTTTACGTTTGAATGCGAAAAATGGCATGAAATGTTTGCGATTTTCCTAACGGCGAACTGGTTAAAGCGAACTGGTTTATGTAACGTATAAGCATCCTGTTTCATTAACCATCGACGCGTCGTTTTCAACGGAAGTTGTGCGGCACGAGCCAATCTTACCACTCCGCCATACGAAGCGGGGTTTTCTACATCGTAATAGATATTTTCTAAAATTGCGTCGGCATTGTTTAAAGCTCCTCCCATTCCTCTTTATAAGGTGCTTGACTTTGGGATCTCCCTCTTCTTTCCTGCTGTACTTTATATCTCTGCTGTTTTCTTTTTGTTTGATGATCGAAGTCTTTCACATTTGATGGGGGCCATCGAAAGACATTTTCCTCGCCGCTCGAGGATTTATTTTCCGTGAGGGGGTAGTGCGATGAGGTATCTCTCATGCGAGACAACACATTCTGATTCCCTATCCATGAGCGCGGTATATTAATTTCTTCGATAGCCTTTAGAAATACATCGAAATGCCTTGGCTCTTGAGCATTTTTTATATTTCTCATTAGGTAATTAAAGAAATCCACCATACTGGATCCCTGAATCGTTTTACCATCAAGAATCATTTCTCCGCAATCGTTCCATGAATAAAGCCTCGATTTTAATTTTTCGGTGACCAGAGGCACCAATCTAGAAAATTTCTGGGGTGTTGATAGAATAATATCCCTAATAACAGGATCTTCCACTTGCTGGAATCCCTTCTCTTCTTTAGTTTCTTTCGCTTCATTCGCAAGGCTCACACGTATAGGTTCTGGTGGTGCGTGCACTGTTCTGTGATACCGCGTGATTAGTTGCCCCAACAACTTTGCTTTCATGTCGTCGGGTAATTTTGCTCTTTCTAATAACGTGTCTATGTCATCTTCCAATCTCAATTCTGGCTTCTGAAGATGATAAGACGATACCAATTCTTCGGGTATGAGAGCCACTCTTCTGGCCATTGTAGCCCAAAATTGGGATTAAGAATTTTTTTTTTTACAGTCGTTTGCTGATAACTGGTCCTAAAATACCACCCAAGGCAGATATTATTGCCGGAGCAATCAATGGTAAAAAGCCTCCCGATTGGTTGACTAATTTTTTTTTTCTTTTGTATGCTTTCGTGTTTTTTAGATAGCAACCTTAAGAGATTCTTATATTTTTTCAGCTTACGTACATTAACGGGGATATTTCCATTCAAAATATTTAAACAAACTTCGCAGAGAGATAAAATTTGATTCTTATTTGCAGTCTGTAACAAAGCACGTTTCTGCGATGGGTGGGAATGAGCTAATATTCGCAAGAAATGATACTGCTTTTTCAAATTCTTCTTCGTCATTTCGGACGAAATAACCACAGTATTCCGTCTTTATCTGGAAACGGATTTTCGCGCATCCGATACTCCTCCGATGTTTGAGGGTGTAAGTCAATAACTAAATAACCAAAGGGTTTCGTAGTTGCTTTTATATAAGCATCCGTCAAAAAAATGCCAGTTCCGAGGATATAACTGTCGTCCTAAGCAACTAACTTGGGAGACATCTCTTGCATTTTTAAACAAAATGATATAATGCGCATTAAGACTAATGTCGCGCATAACCTTTAAACGAGGGAATAAGTTTTGTAATATCACTATAACGCTGACTTCACAATGGTGTGAGGCGGCAGTAAAAAGATCGGCAATTTTCTCATTTAGTCGATGCATCAGGTCATCGACCACTATCAAATCCCCTTTTCCGTATCTATCCGGAAGACCTTGAATGAATTTAATGTCTGGTTCTTCCCAAAATCAAGGTGCGGAATACGAATAACACCATTTTACTTTTCCGATAGGGGCTTCATATATTCGATTTCGTATCATTTCGCGTACCAACGAAGTTTTACCTGATTGACTCGGGCCAATAACCAAACAGGAACTTGGATGTTTGAATTTTAACATCGCTGATAAATTCCTTTTTTTTTTTTTTTTTTTTTTTTTTTTTTCTTTTAACAAAAATATATTTACATTCATCCAACCGTTTCCGATATCCGAGGACTTAAATGTCTATACATTTTGTCTGCAAAAACTGCATAGTTTCATAAATTCCCCCCTCATCATTTGTACGCCAATTATATCGGCTTTTAACATATCGATATCTTTCCAAAAATAACGTATATCATAAACTGTTTTATTCTCTTTTACACATACATGCAAAAACAATTTTCGACCAATATAAACCGATTCCTTACAAGTAGAATTTCTTAAATCCACTTTCCCTTCACCCCATTCACAATTCCTCATTAATTCTCCGAAAAATATTCCTACGACAACTATTGTTATTGCCAACAATAAAACGAAATTTATAATAAAAATACTCCATTTTGTTGCACTCATCTTGCATCTACTACTCTTAATTCTTCCTTTCAACTCCCTTTTTATACTAAATATTTCCAAAAAGAAAAAAAAAAAAGAAAAAAGAAAAACGAAAATGCACAAGCGAACTCAAGACGACGAACCCAATGAATGATCTGACGTTTTATGGGTTACTGCTGGTCGTCTCCGACCCCCGCCGTCCAAAGAAGGTTAAAAAAACTACCAAAAAGAAAAGAAGAAGATACTACTTTTAAGAAAATCGAAGGCGTTTTATGAATGGTGTTGGTGGTGGGCATGCACTCACAATGTCGCTGCTGTCCATCTCCAACCCCATCCAAAGAACGTTCAAAAAACTACAAAAAAGGAAAGAAGATACTATTTCTAACCAAGGAAAAATCGAATGCGTTTTATGAATGGTGTACGAGGGGGACAAGCATTCACAACGTCGCTGCTGTCCTTCACTTACACCATCCAAAATAAACGTTAAAAATACTACAAAAAAGCACTCACAGCTGGTGGCTATCAAACAAAAGAAACCTACCGAACGACAACAAACATGTTCCAAAAGTCAACAACCGAGAGGTCAGTCTCTAACTAAAGCAATCCCATTTTAGAAAAACATAGTATATGACAAACAGTCTCACCGCCTACTACTACATCCAAGTACTTTTGAAGGTCGACTGCACTTCCGGGGTGCAGGGATACTCAAATCCTAACTCACAGCATACTTTCGAGTTACAAAACTTTCTTGAATGATTGAATGACCATAGGATAAACACAAAGAACATTGTCTAGGTCGCAAAAATAATTTCACTGAGTACGATTTCCAACCCAAAGAAAGTTTCTGTTCCTTAAAAAATTCTCCCTGACACAACGAATTGATGGAGAAAACTCTATGTGAAGATCCCTTAGATCCTTTAACAGGAATATCAAATAAAGACTTAAAACATTCATTATTACAATTACAATCGCGTTTAAAAGCATCTATTATACTTTCATTCGTTACCGAAGAGCCAACACCATAAACAATTACACGTGATTTAATAAAACGTCTACGTCTCGGCTTAATAAATTTTCTAAGACTCTCTTTTTTCTCAATATCACACTCAAGTCTCTGCACCTCTTCACGACTACCCAATTTAAGTAAAAAATCACCATTTTCTCTCCTGATAGACTTTTTAATCTTGATTTTAAGATCTTCCGGTCTAATCATACTGCTAATTTCGTAGAAGGCATCAATGTTTTCATCAATTGGCTTTAAAATAATTTCCTCCAGACCATCAACTTTCGCAATCGGTTCCGTAACACGATCAGAGACAACATTATTTCTATTACAGCAAGATCTTTTCAGAATCATATCTTTAAGATCAGCAATTTCCTCTCTAACGTACTTAAGTTCTTGTCTGTTATTACGAAGAGCATCAGCCTCGACTAAATGAACCGCCTGAGCAGACGCAAGTAAAAGAATCCTGTCTAACTCGGTAGTAAGTCTATCAGGCAACGTAACCGCGATCTTCTAATTTTATCCACTATTCCATGTAACTCTCGCACAATAGTCGTAATATTATTGGCTCCATCTATAACAATTTCTGACACATCCTCTTCTCGAGGATGAGTACCAACAGAACTAAAAACAGATTCTGATTCATGCATCCTACAACGGTATCGATTCTTTAACATACAAACAAAATTCCTTCCAAAACAATTCACCAAATATACCAGAGTTATAATACTTACAAAATTATCCAAAATACATTAAAATATCAATACATGCGGTCTGTTTTCATACAAATACTTAATTACACATAATAAGAACACAAAATATTTACGATAAAATATCTTAAAATTCAATAAGAACAGTTAAAATAGATATTTACAAAAGTTCTGCACAATACCAGCAAAATATAATTAAAAGTCACCTCAAAAAACCTCAAAAATTTCTTTAAAATCAAATAGACACAATATCACAAAACAAGCCAGCCAAATAGTCTTAAAAACGCTTTAAATAATTTTTAAAGTTTTTCCCAAAATTTTATCTGAAAAATTGAACAATTTTTCCAACGGGCGGAAGATGAAAATTCTGGTGCACCAAAAAATTTCACACATCCTCCTTTCGGCGGGCACAAAGTCTCATAAAACCGGTGCACAACATGACTTAAGTCACTTTAACACTAAGATGTTCAACTATCAACAAATATCCGCCTCGTTAGGCCTAGCTACACTCAAAAAGTTCAAATAGCTAATAAAACATGCATCCAAACACTATGCTTTTAAATATACAGGTAACACAAGTTATAAAGAGTCAAAATCAATCATCAAAAGTAATTTGCACAATATATGTATAAAGATAGAGACCAAAAAGTATTTATCGTATGCAAATGAGGAAGCAATCCAACATCAAACTTTAAAATCTTCACATCTTGCAAAATAAAGCTTCAAATTCAAAAAGAATCACTAAAACACAAACCGGAACACATATAGATCAGAAATAAAGCACCTTCGTTCACTAATCTCGCAAATTAACTAAGATATAAGCGTTCTAATAGCGAGCTCACCAAACACCACACAACATGGATGCCAGCCACGAGCAACCAACCAGGTTCATGGATCCAGTGTCCGAAACTCTTTCCAGAAATTGCAGACGACACTTTGCGTTTCATTGAGCTCTGTCAATACCTTTTGAGTATTGTTAAATACACAAAATGTACAACATGTTCCACGTTCAGTTTTAGAACCATCTGTAAATAGAGCAATGTCATTGGCTACTGGAGCCGTATAGTATAAATTGACTGCAGATTTGAGTTTTAAAGAGGCTGGATGGCCAAGATTAGATGGAACCCGTAGTTCATAATCATTTACTAGGTGATGTTGGTTCCATAAATCCCCATTCAATCGTAATCGTAGGATCCGTCCTAAGAAAGAGTCTCTTTGAGCCTGCAGATCTAATGGAGGTATACCCGCCAAAATCCGCAGTGAGGCTGTCGAGGTTGTTCTATAACCTTTGGAAATAAGTAATAGCTGATGCTTCTGTATTGAATTCAGTAAGCCACTCATAGTTTTGTTCATATCAGAACCCCAAATGGAGACTCCGTACAAAAGAACTCTTTCAGTGATTGTTTTATACCACAGCCGCAAGATTTTTGGGGAAGTACCCCAATTAAGGCCCATAGTCTTTGTCATGCCATTCGTAAGAACGGCACATCTCTGTTTAAGATGTTTCACATGTGGAAACCAAGACAGCGTATTGCTGATAACAAAGCCTAAATATTTCAAGGTGTTTGCACATTTTATGGGCCTTCCATGGATTTTTATAGACGGATTTCGACGCATTTTTCTTTTCCTACCGATAAACAACATAGTAGTTTTTTCTTCGGAAATTCTTAATTTATGCATGTCTGCTCACTTTACAAACTTATTAATCGCTTGTTGAGCTCTTACTTCAATGTCCTTTACGCCTGAGATAATTAACAGAAAATCATCGGCATAAGCTTGTAGAGTTACTTGTTCAGTATTTTCAAACATACCAAAGGCCGTATTAGCGACTAAGTTCCACAGGGTTGGTCCTAAACAGGAACCCTGTGGACAGCCTCTTTGCAAATCCTTTATTAAAATTTCATTATCGAGGGTTAATTGAATTTTGCGTTGCTCCAAATAATTTCGAATTAAATTAAAAATTTCTACAGGGCAGTTTGCGCTATCCAATGCATCAATTATGTCAGGCCACCAGACCGTGTCAAATGCACCACGTATATCAATGGAGATGATTAACGTGTGCCTGTTACCATCCCTGTTGCCTTTAACACTTTACCGACCGATCGCCTATTAATCGGCTTTTTATCGCCAACGCCTACCGACCGATCGCCTATTAATAGACTTTTTTTCGGCAACGCCTACCGACCGATAGCCTATTAATCGGCTTTTTTTCGCCAATGCCTATCGACCGATAGCCTATTAATCGCTTTTTTCTCGGGGCTACCTAAAAATAGCCTATCAATCGGTAGCCATGGCGATAAACAATTGCCATTTGCTATATAATTTGCATTTTTATTATTAGTATTGAGGTACATTGCTCACTTGCGTTAACTCCCACATTCTCACACCGTTTTTTAAAAAAAATTACCTTGTAAACAGGTTGCCGTTCACGATGAGCGAAAAAAAATGGTACTAGAGAGTTTTATTTAGACGATTTATCAGATTGTCCTGACAGTTATTCAGAACATGAAGAATCTGCGGCTGAGCGGCCGGTCGGACGTGCGTATGCTGTTGAACCGCTAGCGGTCGGTAAAGTGTTAAGCAATTCTTCCTTAGAGCACAAAAAATAATATAAACCCCAAATTGCAATTCAGCTATGTTTCACAACTGAGTTAAAACCTGGGTTTCGAACCCGTATTTATATACTGTAGCTTAGGCTCTGGAAACTTCTGGAAGACTTGGATGTAAGGCTTCAATAAACCGTAAGCCGTTGTAAGGCTTTATCACACATCTTTGAAAAAGTCGGCAAGCTGGCTAGAAATCACATAATGTTGTTAATGTGGCGACAAAATTTTCGCTAAGACTACTCAGAACGAAACTGTCTATGTCTCGCGTTCTAGTTGAGCTATATTTGCAATTTAAACGGTATTATGCTCAAAATTGAGATCTACCATTTTTTATAACAAATAAACACTTATATGCAAACACAAGGCCACAAATTGGAGTAAACAGAAAATATACCTAAAATTCTTATTCCAAAAACAACAAATAAACGAAAGCCTACAAATAATGTAGAAAAACAAAAATACAATAAAAAATATTTAAATATTTTGTACGGTTTTATTTTATTTTTCTAATAGTTATTTTTATTTTGGAACAAGTATTTCCTATACATTCAAATTTCACACCTATGTTTCCCTACGAGGATGAGTTTTCAGGATGACAATCATGCAAATATGGTACAAAGAGTATTTAAGCTGAAGTCTGGGTTACTTCAGTAGGAGAACATGTTCTGCCTTTCGGCCATGTTGTTGCTATTAATTTAAGCTTGCTATTCTACGGCCGTACTTAATACCCACCTGTTAGTATACGCAGGTACTAAGTACGGTCCAACTCCTCGAATTGAATCTGTGCAGCTTTGGTTCATTAATTTATTTAGTATTACATTAGCTTTATTTTCTATTTTCAGTTAAAGCTCTAGTAGAGGCTTCTTGCACGCCCGAGATGGGCTATGTGTTAATACATTTTTAGTTGGAAGAAAGGGTAATTTAAGCCTTCACCGGTGTTGTTACACTAAAAGAACTCAACGAATCGTCGCTACATAGTTCTTCAGTATTCTAGCTGACAAGGAACTCTTTAACTAGGATATTACAATTTACAAATATATACAACAATATTTTACGAATGTAATAAAACCCGCTAACAGATTAAGTTTCGTATGTTTCAAATCAGCATTTAATTCTAGCGCAAAATTTCCAGGTGAATGGATTATCATACGTTGATGCAATTCCGCTTATAAGAATTAGGCCTAGTAAATAAACAAAATAGTCAAGCTATTTTCGACTGCCTTTTCTGAGAGCCTTATGACGCTAAGAAGTAAATCTAAGCAGAAAGCACTTTCGTTCATCGAATGCCTGGGAAGAGGGCAAATTTTCCAATGCTTTGAAGGGTTTTTTTTCTGATATTTGTCTCTTGACCTAAGAATTTTTAAACCTGGCATGTTAATTACCTAGTAATTTTCTATACTCAAATCCAAATTTCTTAGCAATATTATAATGCTCAGACGATAGCCCGATTCAGCACCAGTAAAAACGATGGAAGAAGTTTTTCAAATATGCAAATTTTGATAATGACTGAGAAGACTTTCACTTCCTATCTGATAATGAATGCGCGCACTATGAATGTAAAGTTCCCACCCAAGACAGAAAGACATCTGTTCAGAAAAAAGCTTTTTGTAAAATCAACCAATTCAGTTTTCACACCAATTTTTAAACGAGAAAATCAAGTAACGAATTTTTTAATGACATCAAAAGGGGGGCGGGAATTATGGAATACCATAAAAAAGGCCACGAAAATAATTTTATATAATTATTTCAATTTTGTTTCATAAGAATAAATTGAATTTAATTAAATAAATACAAATTTAATTAAATAATTCTTTGCGCCATTGCTGCAAGGAATGAAATTTAAATTTAAACAAATTTAAATTTAAATTTTAACAAACACGTATAAAATGACGAAACACGTATAAAACGAATTGAATGATTGGAGAGTTAGGTTTGGAGGCAACTTCCCCTTGATAAGTCTGTCTCCTGCCTGCTCAACAGTCATTCACTTATGCATTTTTAAAAAATTGTTTGAATTAATTTTAATTTGCTAAATTATTGAATTTATTTTCATGAATTGTTTTTGCACTTGATTTGCTTATACTTCTGAATTTAAATGATATTGTAGATTAGTTCGAGAATTAAATCTTTTATATGTTTGCACATTTTTTTAAATATTTTTTTTTAAAATTTTTTGGCTTTAAATTTAATTTTGGCTTTAATTTTGCTTTTTTACTTTTATACGTGTTTGTTAAAATTTAAATTTAAATTTGTTTAAATTATTTCAATTTTAATATACATTCGAATAAAATTAAATGACATCTACTTGACTTAATGAAACCTTAGCAAAGTCGCTATGGTTGCAGAACTATAATTATGATAATAATAGTTAATTATTAGTAGCAGTTACTTGACATAAGTTAAATAATACATGAAAAATATTTGAAATCATTAAAACTCCATTATTTATTTAAAGTCCCTCTTCTTTTTTTTTGGGGGGGGCCTTATTGTATCCTGAACAATAGAATACACAGCTCAATAAAGTAATTTTCAATGCCAAAATACTTATTCCAATGATAGATTTGACTACATTGAGAATCTCCGCCCCAATCGAGCCCTGTGCTCTTTTTTTTCTCTTCTGCGTGTGTTTATGCGCAAATTAACTTTAATGTTCAAACTTTCCTTCCCCAAAATTCGGAAAGCAATACTTTTGAAACCAAACTGGCTTTACAAACTTTCGGGAAATGAACATGAAATAACTCTGTTCTTAAAATTAATATGTTTCACAAACAATAATCAATCAACAAATGGACTGTATTCCTACACTTTTATTTTATTACACTTGTCAGCGATGCGAAATAATTGATACAAAATAAGCGAGCCATTCTACATGGCTGTCACAAACACAATTCTATCAATCAATTATCTTGTTGCCACACATAAAGTTCAAAACTAAAAGAAGAAAAACAAAAGGAATTTACGCTGTTTGCAACAATAAAATGAAGCAAACGATACTCACATAAACATCCTGGCCCTCAACAGTTAGCATTTTGAAACTTCTTAGTCTGTAATAAAGATAAACATAAGAAAAATAATACAAAATATTATATGCGAAGCAGTTCATAGTTTTTTAATCTGAATAGGAAGAGGACACAATTTCACGACTGGCCGTTTAATGACACCATGACCAGTTTTAATACTAGCAACTCTGACTCTTTGATCTGAGCCCGGATGAACAGCAATTATTCTCCCTAACCTCCATTTAAGAGGCGGAAGGTTGTCTTCTTTGATGAGTACTAAGTCAGTGACTTCTAAATTGTTTTGACATTTTTGCCATTTAGGTCTTTGTTGAAGCTGAGACAGGTATTCTCGACTCCATCTTTTCCAGAAGTGCTGAAAAATAAACTGTCTCACATGCCATCTGTCAATGTGATTGAAGGAATTATAATTTAGGTATGGCAGGTAGTTCAGGTATGGCAGTTAAAGACGTTCCTATTAGGAAATGACCAGGTGTTAATGCAGTTAAATCATTTGGATCAGCCGATGTTGGACACAATGGCCTAGACAATATGTTGAGACAAGCCTCAACCTGCGCTATCAAGGTCTGAAATTCCGGATAGGTCAGCACAGTATCACCAACAGTCCTTTTTAGATGTAATTTCATTGACTTTACTGCCGATTCCCATAGTCCACCAAAATGGGGAGATGATGGCGGGTTGAATATCCATTTTATTTCCTCTAAAGATAAAAATTTGTGAATTTCTTGATTTTGCTTACATTGCAAAAAACATTTTCTGATTTCTTTGTCTGCACCTTTAAAGTTAGTACCGCATTCACTATAAATCTCAAATGGTTTCCCTCTTCTTGCAATAAATCGTTTCAATGCACTTAAAAATGCCTTTGTTGACAAATCTTCTACCACTTCAAGATGTACTGCCTTGATTACAAAACACACAAATAAGCATACGTAATATTTAAATGATTTTTGTCCACGTCCTGCACGATGTTTAATCATGAACGGTCCAGAAAAATCTATTCCAGTTCGATGAAATGGTCGCGATTGTGTTACTCTAGATTCCGGTATATCAGCCATTATTTGACTTGCAGTTTTAGCTCTAATTTTGCAACACGTGATACAAGATCTTACTACTTTTCGGATAGCAGATCTAGCAGCTATGATCCAAAATTGCTGTCTAATTAAAGATAGAAGAAGTTCCGGTGCTGCATGCAGATATTTGACATGAAAGTGTCTAATTATGATTTCTGTCAGATTGTGTTTTGAAGGTAATAAGATTGGATGTTTTTCATTTTCTGATAGTTGCGCATTTTTCAGTCTTCCTCCTACACGTAACACTTTGTTGTCATCTAAAATTGGACACAAGCTAAGGAGGTTGCTGTTTGTAGGTAAGTCCTTTCCCAACTCCAAACATTGAATTTCTTTAAAAAAGTGAAATCGCTGTATTATTCGGACAATACAGAAAGTTGCAGCTTGAATTTCATTACTAGATAAAAAAGACGTATTTTTTTCTAGATATGCTACTTTAGAATTCGATATGAATCTTAATATCCAAGCAAATATGCGTTGTAACTTTGGAAATGAAGATACATTTGATATAATAGCAAGTTCCTGTACAGGTTCAGAAACTACAAATGAGACTGTTTTACGTGCATCTGGTAATGCCTCTTCATCTATAAGAATATTTTTAGACAAGGCAATCTCACTGCACTTTAACCAAGAAGGACCATTCCACCACAATTGATGAGATAATAGTTCTGCAGGAAATAATCCACGTGAAGCACAATCAGCTGGATTTTCCTTTCCATCAACATGACTCCAGTTCTCAGGTGGTAAGATGGATTGTATTTCAGAAACTCTATTGGATACGAATACTTGCCATTTTTTAGGATCTGACCTTAGCCATGACAACACGATTTGTGAATCACTCCAAGCTTGCACTAAATCAAAATTTATAACTAATGCAGCTTTTACAGACTGAATCAAGCGTGCCAATAACACTGCTGCACATAATTCCAGTCTTGGAATCGTAATAGATTTTAATGGTGCTACACGAGTTTTAGCTGTTACGAGTTTAACATTAATGTCAGAGTTATTGCAAGTTTTGATATAAATAACTGCTGCATAACCTCTTTCAGACGCATCACAAAATCCGTGAAGTTCACATCGAAAATAATCAGGTAGCAGAATTTTCCTAGGTATATTTATAGAATTCAAAAGTTTAACTTCTCTACATAGATTTCTCCAATTTCGATCAATCTCTTCTGTTACAGGATCATCCCATGATAACTGTAATTTCCACAATTGCTGAAGGATCATTTTAGCGAGAATTACAAACGGAGCTATCCACCCCAATGGATCGAATAGTTTTGCTACGAATGACAAAATAATTCTTTTGGTCGGAACACTTTGATACTCTATTACACCGACATTACATTTGAATTCATCATTGTCCGGATGCCATTCCAATCCCAGAACTTTCAATGGTTTGTCTTCTATTACACGATGAATATTATCACTATCTGTGTTTGTTAAGCCAGAGGTTTTTAACAACGACGGTTCACTTGCCGACCATTTGTGAAGCTCAAAGCCACCACTTTTTAGCAGATGTTGCAATTCGTCTATCAATGCAATACCTTCCGAACTATCTTTTACACCAGTTAACATATCATCAACATAAAAATCTCTTAAAACTATATTCTTTGCCTTTGGAAAGTTCAATCCTTCATCAATCGCTAACTGACTCAAAACTTTGGTTGCAAGATATGGAGCAGCTGCAGTTCCATATATAACTGTTTTCAAACGACAAACTTATATTTGCTTATACGGGCTATCTCTCCATAATATTCTCTGAAAATCTCTATCTTTTTCATGAACCTTTATCTGTCTGTACATCATTTTAATATCAGCGGTTATTGCAATGTTACGAAGTCTAAATCTTAGTAAAATACAAATTAAGTCATCTTGTATTTTTGGGCCTATCATTAGTGTATCATTTAAAGAAACACCTGTGGTTGTTTTAGCGCTCGCATCGAAAAAAACTTTCAATTTTGTTGTTAAGCTAGAGTCCTTCAACACGAAGTGATGTGGGATATAATAGTGTTTATTCTCTAATTCATAATCTGTGTCTGGCACTAATTCTACGTGTTCTAGTGAAAAGTGCTCTTTCATAAACTGAATATACTGGTTGTAAATTTCTTTCATAGATAACAGTCTCTTCTCCAAGTATTGAAATCTTCTGTACGCCATTTCACGGGTGTCACCTAGAATATCTCTATTATGTTTGAATGGTAATGCAACTGAATAACGACCTGATGTGTCTCTAAAATGCGAGTTTTTAAAATGTTCTTCACAAAGCTTTTCTTCATTTGTTAAAGGTTGTACATTTGGAAACTTTTCTAACTCCCAGAAAGAATTTACTAACTCTTCTGTGTTTGTATTCAAATGATTTACATATACTGGCTCAAAATTTGTAGATTCAAAATTTGCAGTACCCGAAATTATCCATCCCAACCTCGAATTTAGAGCAAATGGTAGATCAGGACCACGTTTGACAATTTCTCCCTTCATTAAATCAGAAATACATTTACTCCAAATAAAATGTCAACTGGTTGTGACTTGTAAAATAATGGATCAGCTAATTGTAAATCACTGAAGTTATCGAAGATGATTGATGGCAAAGATACATAGGGAATGTTATCTGTCACCTTGTCCAGTACAAACGCTGATGTTGATACACGAATATCACTTTTAAAATGAGAAGTGAATACTAAATCGACTTCCCCATTACTTATAGTATTAAATTCTCCTAGACATGATACAGAAATGGAATTATCTTTCACTCGTAATCTTAATTTCTTCACACAATCCCTTGAAATAAATGATCTCTGAGATCCAGTGTCACATAAACATCTGCACTTCACAAATTGTTGTTTAGAATTTTGAACTTTTTTTAAAGCAGTACACAATAAAATGTGACTGGTTTGATTACCTTTTGCATTCGAATCATAATGAGAGGCACAAACTGTGGCTGAAACGTCCTTAGGACTCATTAATTCATCTCTTAATGATAAATTGCGTAGGCGGAGATATACTGTTTAACTGAGTTTTATTCTTTGAATTATTTACAATGTGCAAAATACTGTGATGCTTCTTAAAGCAATGTTGACATGTATTTAAACTCTTGCATTTTTTGAGCAAGTGCATATTAGATAAACAATTAAAACAGTAACGATTAGATTTTACAAAATCTATCCTTTGCTGAACCGATAAATTTAGAAATTTCGAACATTTGGCTAAACTATGATCTTCTTTACAATAACCACAACCCAAAGTAGCAACCAGAATATTATTCTTATTTTGAAACACAGATTTAGGTACCTTATTACTTGTTGATTTGCTATTTTGAAGTGTTCTTGCATAGTTTTTTAGGAATTAAATTAAAGTCGTAAGTTTTGGAATTTCATTAGATTTTAACTGACGTTCCCACCATAATTCTCTAGAAGGGTCTAATTTTTGCAAAATTAAATAAGTTATTAAAGTGTCACCAAAATTATCAATGGTTTGATTCAGTACTTCTAAAGAACGAATTACTTCATTAATATTGTCAACTAAATTTAAAATAGCAAATGCTGATTCATTTTGAATAGTTGGTAGACTTAAAAAAACGTTTAATATATGCAAAAATTTGTTCTCTCTTATTTGAATATCTTTCGTCTAACAGATTCCATGCTATTTCAAAATTACAATCCGAAATTTGAATGGTTTGAATAATGCGATATGCTTCACCTTTCAACGAAGCCTTCAAATACTGCAATTTTTGAGCATTAGATAAATTTGTATTATTTCTTACACAAGCACTGAAAAGATCTTTAAAAGCTATCCATTCTGTAATATTACCACCAAAAGTCGGTAATGTTAACTTGGGTAATTTAATATTGTCAAGAACCTGTTCTGAAATTACACCATTAGAATTATTTTTACTATTTTGATTTTTTAATATTTTTTCACCATTAAATTTCCACAAATAAATTTTATCTGTGTACTCCTGAACATTATCTATTTCGTTTTCTAATTCTTTAGTATCTGTAATTAAACTTTCGATTTCAGAATCAAGCTTCCTTAACTCAGTTTCTTTTTGTGTCAATAATTCGACACATTCCTCTAGTTCTATTAAATTAATTTCATCTGCAGTTAAAATAGTTTCAATTTTCTTTACATAATTAGTAACACTCCTGCGTAAGACCGCTCTTTTTGTTTTAAAAGTTATAAGTTCACTCATAATTGATCAATTCAAATACAGAAATTGTTCTTAAATCACTTAACACTATTATTAAAATGAAATCGAATTCTATGTTGTATTACAACATTGTTCTTAAAATTTAACAACAAATTAAACGAATTTTTGTTCAAAATCCACTTACCTCACAAAGTGGAGGAATATTTTCACCAACCATATGCATATTTGCGTTGTTAGAATACACTTAGAACAGTCACTATCTTCACTAGCTCTCCGGCTAGACTTTTGACCAACAATAAATGTTCTTAAAATTAATATGTTTCACAAACAATAATCAATCAACAAATGGACTGTATTCCTACACTTTTATTTTATTACACTTGTCAGCGATGCGAAATAATTGATACAAAATAAGCGAGCCATTCTACATGGCTGCCACAAACACAATTCTATCAATCAATTATCTTGTTGCCACACATAAAGTTCAAAACTAAAAGAAGAAAAACAAAAGGAATTTACGCTGTTTGCAACAATAAAATGAAGCAAACGATACTCACATAAACAAACTCTTTTATCTTCTCCATCGGAAGATTGGCAAATCGCAAATTGCCTTTATAAATTTGTTTTATGCTACATAATACCCTTTCTTTCACTATATTGTTATACAAAGGAACGGTGTGGCTACTTTTCCATCTCTATAAAAGTCAAAGAAGGCGAATTAATTTTTTAATAAAAAATATTAAATATAATTTTAAAAATGATAAAAATAATGTTAGTTTGGTCAAATACGACTCTATTATATATTTTTCTGGCTACGAACATCTTTATGAAATATTTGTTCATACCATACCCTTCCTTTTTTTCCCTTTCCTAAAATACTGTTTTGAAAAAATGCCCTGAATCATTATATTTGACTTCAATCAAAAGGTCTAAATGTAGCAATGACCGAAAACAATTAAACTTTTCTTTGCAAACAGACCAACGCAATGATAGCTGCACTAGGAGAGGCAATGCTTCTCGTTATGCTCGCATTCGCAGCAGCAGTATCAGTTACGGTAGAGGTGCATAATACATACGGCATTAGAAAGTCATATCAATCATCAAACTAATAACATAAACGTTGACATAGCTTGCTGCAGAATGTTACTAAACAATTTTGGAAAGACTTCACTAAAGAATATATGTGTATTCTGAAAATACAAAATGCTTTAACTCTTTAAAAATAAATAAATAAATAAATAAATAAACACTGTATAAATGCAGTTTTACATACGAAAAATCTTTTGCCGGTCGGTTGGCAATAAGCTTCTTTTGACAGCTTTTTACTTGATTATGTTTAGCAGATTAAAACAAAAAGTGTTCAAGGTGATATTATTCCCAATTAGATCCATGATTCACCTGACTAACTCTTGTAACAGTTTTTAGTTAACAATTTAATATTTGCTACGCAGAGTCGTAGCTAGGGTTTTCAGCGCCCAGGAACAACTGAAGATTTCGCGCCCCCTACTGCTTGCCAAGAATGGAAAACATTTAATTCTAAAATGTCGTAACATCAGTTTGGCGCCCCTTGGATTCTGCGCCCGGGGACAGATGCCCCCTCTTGCCCCCCTCTAGCTACGCCCCTGTTGCTAGGAGAAAATACGTAAAACTATTTTATTAGGGGGCAGTTTTTTGGGGAGGGAGAACGATTATGTCTATTCAGTATACTACAAATCATTATGAATTTAAGCTAAAAATATGATAAAAATCGCGTTCTTGTAATTTAAAATTCAAAGACTATCAGAATTTTTTTACCCTATAAGTTTGGCTAATATGTTTTAAGTACACGGAAATGAAATATTGTATATTCTCCGAGAGTAAAATCTGAAATACGGCGAAATGACAGGGAGATCAATAAATTTAGCTAATTGGAAAGAACTTCATTTGGAATTAATCTAATGGAGAATTCGGGTAGTTTTACAACTAAAGAATGGAATAATGGGAACAGTTTTTCGAAGAATGCTTTTCATCATAGTAAAATAAAAACTATGGCGCATTTTTCATGGAAGCATCATGAATTATATCAACACCAGATACATAATCTTCCTAAAACGTAAATTTTTAGGCGAGGTTTACATTTAGCAGAATATGCGATTATTTTTCCTTATCTAATTTTAGCAACATCTCTAGTTTATTGAGATTTCGAGTTAAATCCGACTACAGCTTTGTGCCAAATTCTTCCCCCCCCCCTCATGACTTCCTGCATAGATTATTTTTTTCAAACTTTTTCCCTTTATACCAGTTCCTGAGAACGCCTACAATTCCCAGTGGAAAAAGCGTTGCCGAAAACACGCAACACAAATATATTCCCTTAGGAAACTAAAAATAGCATTGAGGAATGTAAAAGCAGCAGCCGATTTAAATATAAAAAGTTTGTCTGTTGTTTCTGATTATCTCTGAGGAAGCTTATTTACGCCAGCCAAAGGCTCGAAATATCAAGAAGTATATTTGAAAACTTTAATTTAGGGTAAATCATTTGGCTTGAAATAAGTAAACAAATAATAAAATTAATTATTTGATCTTTCAGATTTTAGCTTAATAGCTTATATTATCAAAAACTAGTATTTTTTAAATGTGAAATGAGCGATTGCTTCAAAATCAGAACGGATCCCCCCCCCCTCCATAATACGAAATATTTACTAATACATAAAATGATATGCAGAGATTGTAAAGACACATAGTTTGCAAAAACATAAACTCTACCGAAAGATAAATTAACAGGAAAACATTGAAAAATCTGCTTCTCATAGTTTATAATAAGTAGGAACTTTTAAGTTTTTTAACTATTATCCCATTATATCAGTGCGATCTAAGAACGTGATTTTTAAAGTTGTACGATTACTCCAACAGTCGACCCAATTGAAGCTCACAGAGCTAGTTGACACGTCTTTTATCGCAGGGTTGCGGACGGAAACAGAGCAGTAGCGCTCAAAGAATGTACTGAGAATTGAGTCTCAAGCAAACAACCGAAAAATCGCCAAACGTTCGAGTGTGTTAATCAGAAGCTGTGCGATACAGGATCGTTGAATACCTGCAGCATTCTAATAAAAGCATGAAAGACATCTAAGAAATCCTGTAGTGAAAGAAGCTGTAATGGATACTCCCGAGAATAATCCTCCTTCCAAGCAGCAGGGCTACTGGACATCGTCGGGTGTACGCCAACCAATTGTTTCAACCAACCTTCAAATGAGGCAGAAATGCATTCATATCATTTGCAGAGAGCACGCATTGATATAAAAAGATTACCTGCGTGATAACTTTGCCCATGCTAACTAGAGTAGGTTGCGGCAAATTCAGACTGCACGTTCCGATATGTTTAAAACCCATAATTCTCGTTTGGGGAAGCCTGATAATCCACACGGCATGAGTTCACATGGCTTACTTACTTAACACCAGCTGAGTTGCTGTACCGCCTGTTATATAACTATGATCATTTGTACTCAATTGGTGGAGCATTCTATTGTCGCTAGACTTAGCCAAAAATCTCTATAGAATACTAAAATTTGTAGCGGAATTTATAAATTTCCTACGGAAGACGGGTATTTGTGACCTCTGGTTATTAAAGAGACCCTATCAAAACTTTGTTGACTGTGCGTTTGACTGTGCTGAATGAGGATTTTAGCAATATTTTATGCATTGTGATTCTGAGTTTACAGAGAATGTTTACTCTAGAAGTCAGTGGTAACTTAGATATAAGAAGTTATTCTTATGCATTACACTGAACAAAATCAACTGGGTACATTAATGTACACTGCTCAAAAAAAAAAAAAAAAAAAAAAAAAAAAATGGGACAGTCCTATATCTCCCGATCTACTGGGCCGATTGACAAAATTCAAATTGCGTTCTTCATGTCTCGAAAGCGCGACTTAGGATATATATTAGATTTATATATAGCACTATTCTAACATAGGTATTTTGACGCAAAATCGGACTTTTTCTGAAATAACATACCAATTTTTTTACATATTTCGATTCTACAACTCAAATTACGCCTAAATATGAAATTTTGTAAAATTTGGAGCGAAATTTACGGAGAAATTCACAAATTTATGTTGGCACTTTTTTGTCAGTTTGCGCCAAGCATACTTCATTTGGCGAACTTCTTAATATATGGCAACCTAGTTTCCTTAGGGAAAAAAGTCACCATCGTTCCTTTTTTCCAAATAATATTCTTTATATTATATTTTTAATTATAACTTATTATTTTAAGTAATTTTTTCTTTTTCGAATTTCATTTTAATTGTTTAAATTGAACTTTTTTTTTTTTTTTTTTCGAATAACTGTTTTAAAAATTTCTATTTACCTATTCGAACTGCGTAAATAAAGGTGCAGCGTTTATTTTTTTTTTATTTATTTATTTATTTTTTTTTTTTCAAATAGTTTTCTTTATATATATTTTTCGTCATAGCTATTATTTTAAGTCATTTTTAAATTTTTATAGTTTTATTTTAATTGTTTGTGTTGCATTGTCTCTTCAGATAATTGTTTTAAAATTTTCTATTTATTCCTTCGAACTGAGCATTTTAAATATATTTATTAATATCAATTTTCCAGAATTTGATTTTATTTATTTGAACTGCGTTTTTTTCGGAAGAATACTTTGTAACCCAGACTACGATGCGTTTGAAAACTGCATACTATATTAAAAGAGAAAATACAGTAAAGCACAGTTTTACACGCCTTTCAATGTTCCGTTCAGAAAAAATATATATAAATAAGAGAGATGTATAACCGATATTTTAACTTAGGATGACTTGCATACACTGCTTTAAACAGTTTTATCATTGTGCCCATTGCTTTACACAATTTTATCCTACATTTGGTTTCTTAAAATGTTATTCATATTTTAGTCAAATATTTTATTTTTGAAATCGCAAGAATCAAATATCATAAGATTGAAAAGTTTTAAATTAAAAAAAATACGAATACTAAATTTTACGAAAAAATTTATTTTTCTTCTCTGTTTCTTTAAGCATTCTGAAAGTATATTGAAAAGTATCCAACTTTTCGAAACATTTTGGTATTTCTGACAATCATTTTAAATAAAGTTATCGCCTTCCATTTCATAAAAGCCAACAAACGGCCGAGCGGTAAAGTTGCTGAACACTGGTAGTTCACTCCGGGGTTCGAACCCCGGTAAACGGGCTGATTGCATGGGCGTTTTCGTGGATTTTCTCATGTGTACCGCGTATGACAGCTGGTTTCCATTAGAAAGTTCTTCACGAAGTATTTCGTCAGAGCCTTTATCAGTCTTTAGAGGCTAAACATTTTCAAGGTATGAGATGAAAGGAAAGACTGGTTTCATCAAAAGGTTTTGGTTTATTTTATTATGACAAAGCACACTACGGCTATCTGCCTAAGGGGAGGGATGCCTTCCTGGAGGACTTTCTAAGGGAAACTGGCTCGCATACACGTTACACATGGGGAAAACCACGAAAACGCCCATGCAGCCAGCCCGTTCGCGGAATTTGAACCTCGGACCGAACTACCAGTGTTCAGCGACTTTACCGCTCGGCCGCTGTTTCATCAGGAAGGGAAAAAAAACATCTTTAAGTGACATCCACATACATCACTGGATAAACTCCTGAATCTTCAAATAATTCGACTGAGGAAATCATGGGATTCAACATTTATGATACGATATGATGTTCTATAACGTAATTTACACAACCATATAGTTTAAAACCAGTCGCTCTTCACTTAAATCTGCAATGATATTGTTTTGTCTTTTCTGTTAACACAAGCTCAATTGATGGTATTTGCTGGTGTACTCGTCCAAGTGCTTTCTCTTTGAACACCTAAATTCTTTGAAGTATCCTGAAAGTATATTCGAAAGCGTCCAACTTTTTGAACATGTTGGTACGTCTGACAGACAAATTTCCCTGCAAATTTTTGCTTAATTTTCTTCTTTCCTTCTACAGTTATTTTCAGTGCTCACACAAGAAAATTAAGATTTTTCGACTGCTAGACTTCCATACATTTTGCATTCTTGTCAATTTTTTAAAATATCAATTATATGAATTGCGTTTCAGCTGAAGACAGCTTTTCATTTTCTAGTCTAGCTATAAATAAAGTTTAAAGTGAAGTCCAAAGGATAAATATTTTAATTAAAAGATTTTTGCTAAATGACAAAGAAATAAAACAGTCCAGCAGGGTTTATTTTGTACCACAGAGTAACCCGATTCTTATATCGGTTGAACCAATCTAAATCATATTAAAGATCATGTTTTTTTATACAATCTATAACGCGAGAGAAAAATTAGCTTCTTAAAACATGCTTTCTAAGAGAATTAATATAAAAATTTATATTTATATAGATATATATTTTTTAAAGTTGGGACTTGAACCAAACTGTCAGACTTTTAAAGCTTATTTTACATGGTGGTTATTATTAAAGTTCCACTTTGAAATGGTCATAAAAGGAAAACTACCGGACCAAATGTTATCAAACTTGGGAATCGTGTAAAGGAGGTTATGAGAATTTATTTTCGGCGGAAAAAGAAAGAGTTCAAAAACTCACCATCAGGGGAAAAATGGCGCTGTATACAATATTGTTAAATGAAATAAGACACGAAAACATCTGTTTAAAATGTGTTTAATATTTTCCGAAACGTGTTGCAAAGCATGTTCAATGTAGCGTCCAGCATTTTCCGAAAGCAAGTTAAATCATGTTACTGCATTCTCAACAGCAGCTCTTAGCATATCAGGTTTGGTTTTGGTTTTCTTTATTAGATTACGGCAAAGCACTCGAGGGCTATCTGCCTTAAGGGAGGGATGCCTTCGTGGAGGACTTTTTAAGGGAAACTGGCTCGTATACACGTTACACATAGCATATCAGGAGGAATGTTATCAGTGTATCACATTTTTCATTTCTGCCAAATTGTTTAGATTATCACCATAAACAGTGCTTTTGAGATAACCTCATAGACAAAAGTCACAGAGGTTGAGGTCTGGTGGGAAGAGGTGAAGTGTTGGCCTATAAGACGTTCATTCGTGAAATGTTGCCTAAGTAACTATGCGACACTCTTGAGGTGGTGCCCAGCCCTGCATAAAAATCGTAGTATCTAAAATGCCACGTTACTGCAGTTCATGTATCACGAAACATTTTAATATTGGCTCTAAGTGAGCTGCAATCGCAGTGGTCCAGCTGTCGACTGCTCTTCAGAAAAAAATGGTTCAGTTATAAAACTAGCTGTCATTCAACAGTAAACGGTGTGAAATGACTGTTATGCAATCGAATGCAGTAGGAGAATGCAATGGAACTAGATAGATAACATGAGCGATTTCTTTGGCCCAAATCGATTAAACGCGTTTTGAATCAGTATCTTCATGTTTTAGTGCCGAATTCAGGCTTAAAAAATTACAAATTAGCGATCTGTAAGAAAACGATTTCCAGATTGTACGCACTTGTGAGAGTGATTTGCGATCTCACATTTTCTAATCGCTAATTCGTGGTTTTCACGGACGAAATTCTCACTTACAGGGATGGCGCACTCGACATTTATCGAATTTAACGTCTTTAAATGGTAATTTGCCTACTTCAAAGTTCCTTAAGGGTATACAACATATTAAACCCGTTTAACAAAAGGTTAAGTTAGATTCCGACCCATATTTCGTTTAACAATATTGCATACAGCGCCATTTCCCCCCTGGTGGTGAGGTTTCGAACTTCCTTTTTTTCGCGGAAAATAAATTCCCATGACCTCCTTTACACGATTTCCAAGTTTGATAACATTTGGTCCAGTAGTTTTCCTTTTATGACCGTTTCAATGTGGAACTTTAATTATAACCACTCTGTATATTATTAAATTTTAATTTGAAGCTATGCGTTATATGTATACCATGCGTAAAATTTTCGCTTTTATGGAAAAATAAAAAATCGAAGCAAATATACTTAGTATAATGGACCAAAACTGAAAACATTTCCCCTCCCTCCGAAAATAAAATATTGAAATTTCGAACTTGAATTTACTAGGTTATCGAAATATTTAATTTGACTTATCTTCTAAGTCCTAGTTCCGACAACAATTCCGTCAAAAATTCCGAATTACTTAAGCTAAAGTAAAAGATTTAGTATATTTTCACTGTATGTTAATAAAGTAATCAGAGTGTAATAAAAATAGATTATAGAATTTACGCTGATGTAACTTTTTGTCTGACTGCACAACATGTAATGGAAGAGAAGGTTTGTAGAGATCTGTTTTTGACATGTCTCTAAAAGTAGATGTCATATTAATTTTGTCTCTTCAATGTCAAAAAACTTTCCTTTGAGAGGCAACTTTAGTTTTTGAGAAAGAAAAAAAATCATAAGAAGACAAATTTGAAGAACATGCAGGACGATTGAATATACATACTTATTTTCCGAACACAAGCGGTTCTCCGACTGGTTATTGAATAATGAAAAGATGCATTGTCATGCAATACAAAACATTTGGAATACGTTTTCTGGCTGAATAACGTAAGATTAAAAGTCATCTGCTTAATTCACATCCATTTACAAGTCAACTACTCGGGCAATTGCAGAGTCGTTTTGATCCTGAGCTTGTAAGACAAACCTAATATCACTGGATTTAAACACTTCTTTAATCTTCCGAGAACGTTCCTTCTTTAGCTCATATTCCAAGAATATTAAGTGAATACAATTATTGCCAAAGAAATTGAATATTCATTTGCACTACGGCTTGGTAGTTTACTAACGAGTTAACAAAACTTAAATTCTGCTTTTTGTGTCAAAGAATGCAACAATATTTTAAATATTTACAAATAAAATATTAAATTGGAGATTTAATTGGAGACTCATCAGTAGCCTAGCATTTGAAAAAGAAAAGATTGTTAAATACTAATTGTTTGCTGCTCAGTCTAACCCAGGCTGCATGGTTGGTTTTCGTAGTTTTTTAGGTTCTCTTTACAAAGATTCTCTATGAAAGCATTTTAATCAAATAGCTCCCATGTTCTTTCTATGTTCAAATAACCAACTAACCTAGTTTAAGCGCGATTTCCAAGTGAAGTTACTAGCAAAATCCGAATACTCATAATAAATCATGTAGCTAGCCAATCGGAAGTAACATGAAAGATACGGAACCAATAATTGAAATGTTGTTACGGTACGCTGTTTCTTAACTTAGATGGTCATTCCTTAATTAAATAGCCCACCAACGGCCGAGCGGTAAAGACGCTGAACATTGGTAGTTCAGTTCGAGTTTCGAATCCCGCGAACGGGCTGGCCGCATGGGCGGTTTCGTGGTTTTCCCCATGTGTAACGTGTATACGAGCCAGTTTCACTTAGAAAGTCCTCCACGAAGGCATCCCTCCCTTTAGGCAGATAGCCCTCGTGCGCTTTGCCATAATTAAATAATCCAATCCAATCCTTAATTAAATATAATTGATTTGTAAATTCTACTAGAACTGACGGTAAGAATTGAAGTGGAAATAAGTAATATGGTGTGCAATCTTGATTAATATAAATTAAAAATATTTGCATAGAAAAAGTGTTCAGACAGAAAGTTTTTTGAAATATTTGCAATTACTTTATAAGAAGGATTTATTAATAACCGTAATAATTACTTATTATATTACTGATGATTAGGATTCTGTTCTTGACAATTACATTCTAAATTAGAATTTTAAGGATATAATGAAAATACACTACGCAAAAAAATACATTTTAGGAAAAAAATGAGTTGATTTTTTATGTTTTAACACTTCTTAAATTCATTTAGTAAACATCGTATCCTCGTTGTTTATTGAATCCAGAATGTTGGTGTCGTTTATATAATTATTCTTACTTGTCCACAGAATCTGCTGACTTATCCAGCCATTAAGTAGCTGCAGATCATTTCTACATAACCATTGAACTTCCATTAATTCAGTCTCTAGAGAGTTGTATGTTTATATCATAATTTGACTTTTATAAAAAAATGATTATTCTAAATATTATGTTTCTATAAAAATATATTGTGCTTTAAAAATATGGATAATAGTATCAGCCGCTCTTTCAGCCACTTCAAAAGCAACAGTTTGTTTAGAAATAAATTATGCAGTTAATGTCATAAAATTCAAATAAATATCAAACGAAAATTCTCAGTTTTAGACAATTCGATTTAAACGAAGTAAAGTAGCAGACGATAAAACGCCGAAGGTAAAAATTTACTCTAACGAAAACTTACTCTTAAATTTTTTAAAAAAAAGAAAAAATACGAGAGAAATTAAAAAAAAAAAAAAAGTTAAAAATTTGAATAATATCATGTATAATTTAAAAAAATAGCCTTTCATATAGTATTAATAAATATTTATTACGCATCATTGAGGGAAAAAATGTCATATAATTAATTCTCCGTAAAATTTTACTTGAAGTTTAAGGTTAAAAATAGCTGTAGCAATTCAGTGTAACAAAAATCCATAGACCACATTTGGCGTTATTATCGCTCAAAAAAAAGGTGCCAAATTTCAAAACGCGAAATTATGTAAATTCGTGTATATCTTAGAAAATTTTGAATAAAAAAGTCTAATTTTTTGCAGATATGCTTAAAAATACACCTACTTTAAGATGATGGTAAAAATTTTATAGGTTATAATTCAAAATTTTTTTCGAAAAATCTATAGAAATTATTTAAAAATAGAAATTTAAAAAATAAAAAGCAAAAAATGGGTAAATTTTATTTGGAATGAACCAAAATTTCGAAATGTGAGAGAAAAAATCAAAAAAGTTTAATAGAAAAAGAGATATTAATAAATATTTGCCAAATTCAATTAACATTGAGGAGCTAAAATTTTGAGAGCTAATATTTTAAAAACTATTCGTACGATTTTTACAAAACTTGGTATTCTGGCATAATTTGAGTCGTAGAATCGAAATATGTAAAAAAATTGGTATGTTATTTCAGAAAAAGTCCGATTTTGTGTCAAAATACCTATGTTAGAATAGTACTATATATCAATCTAATATATATCCTAAGTCGCGCTTTCGAGACATGAAAAACGTAGTTTGAATTTTGTCAATCGGCCCAGTAGAACGGGAGATATAGCACTGTCCCATTTTTTTTTTTTAGCAGTGTACATCATATGTGCTGTTCCCATATTTTAAAAATTCTGTGTAATATTTGCTTGTCACATTCATACTAGTTCACTTACAATTCACTTATATATAGTCTTCCTGATAACTGAAAGGTAACGCTGCGAAATACAAATCAGTGTGTAGATTTGGAAATTTATGTGTTCATTGAAAAACATGTGCGGTTCACTTATACACAGAGCACCATTTTATATCGATTACTGGTACAAAACACCTGAAAGATGGGAACAGAAAATATGAAGTTCATTATACCACCACTCAGCCGCTAGATCTGTGCTGAGAACTTTTTTTTAAATTTTAGATTGTTTTTAGATTTTCGCAGTTCATTGCCAGGTAATATGAGAGTTTTAAGTTTGTTTCGTAGTAGCTTACTTTTCTGGAGTTGTTTCAGCCATGCCTGGGCGTTTTCAGCTCTATACAGCCGGAAATGTAGGTTTTTGGTGATTTCGCACTCGAGCATGTAGTGATTGATGGTACCTGTTTAGCCGCATAAGCATGAATATGTGTGGTGCAATCCGAAGCAAAACAGATAGGCTGCAAAAGGGTCATGTGCTGCCAGGAAATATGTCACTGCTCTGCCTCTAATGGTTAATTCTCTTGAAGGGACCGAGAGAAAGTTAAATGTCCTCCTGCTTGTTAGCTCTGGCGGAGTCTGGGTTAGACCCGATTAGTCTAAGTAAGCCGTACAGGGTGTTCAGGCTCTGCTCTCAACTTCAACTGCCTGTTAGCTCTTGGGGAGGCGTTACCAGTTCACCCATGGTACATCGCTGGTGTCCCCATACTTTTACCTGTACCTGCCTGTTAGTTTTTGTGTCCAGTTAGTTTACAGGGTCATAAGATCCCGTTCCAGTCTTGATTTAAGATGTGATAATGGAACTGGCAGACAGACGGTTGCGGCAAGTTGTCCGTTTGCACTGCCAAGATTCTCCATTTGTTTGGGCAAACATGGTAAACAACTACTTAGTAAGACCGCACATTTTGCCTAGTCTTTTGAAAGGCCTCATGTCTGGAATCTTCCTATAAGATATCTTACTGAAATTTCTTTACGATGTTCTTTCAACTGCTCACACACAAATTTGTTTCAGCACGATGAAGAGTCAGCAATCTTTAGCAGCAACATCAAGAAATTACGCTACTTACGGTCTGCACTTCGCAGCCGCCATAGCCAGACCCTCAGCTATTGCTGGAAACCGAGTTCAATCCCTAAGAGCTGCTAACGAATGCCAAACTCTGCCACTTTAAATATTGTATTACTGTTGGCGGTCGCACTTTCGCACACCTATAGTAAAATGCTCAGTCATTAAAACATTTGCTTCTTTTAACCTTCAACTCTCTTTCTTATTTACATCTTGTTCATACTTTCATTACGAAAAGCACTTATATGTGTTATTTCCGCATATACATATTCAACTGCAAAATTTGCTTATTTCTGTCCCCTCTACATGCCTTAACATACTTCCCAGATATTTAGAATCAACCTGTGCAAAAGATTTTATGTAATCGTAAACTAACAACAATAGGTGATATTTATTTGTAAAAGACAATATGTTTTTTTATCTCTAATAAACAAAAACAAGACCTCTTCGAGATATTAAACTTTTTAATCAATTAAAAAATTTAACCGATTAAAAGTGTAATTAATGTCTAATTTTTATTTAAAAAGTTTGAACAGGCAAATGGCGGCAAATATTATTATTTTTACAACTGCTCTTCGCGATCTCCCGACGACTTCATTTTTTCTCTCAGACAAGGTGAACCTCTTCTTATCCGAATCGGCAAGGACCTGATCATCGATGTTCTATAACATTTTTATAATAGTTTGGTTTATGTGATTACGGCAAAGCCTCCAGGGCTATCTGTGTTGTACCTCTTACACATAGCGAGGATAAGTCTGGCAACAGCTGCAGGAAGAAAAACTTGGCAGTGCTGGAATGGCAACAGCGGATGATATTCTACAGATTTTTTGATTTTGAGTCGAGGTTCTTTTGCGTCTTTTGCGATACTATTTGCGTTATAACATTTGAGTTTTGGGTGAATGAAATGGAATCCGCTGTCCCGCTGCGGATATTAGTAAAATATATTTAGAGAATTAACTGCGTTGAAAAGGATGAAACCCTCGTGTTTGAATTTGCGGTATTTTACCACCCAAAGTTGCGTCGAGTTCAGAATATTATGCCAGGCTTATTCACGCTGGTGCAGATAAGTTTAAATTGTTATTGTGTTTATAGTGTATAACTTGCAAATATATGAATAGAATCTATTAAATAAACATTTAAAATTCTGGAATGGTGTTTTAAAATTTTAGATGTAGAGTATTCACATTGCTATGTCGGATCCAGTGGCAGTCAGGTGTAAAGTAAAATTGTTTTTGCTCCACGACATAACAAAATGGCGAGCCTGCCAGGATTGCGATCCTGATTCGAATGTGTTGGGATTATTATATTAATATAGTTGAGAAAGTATTGTGTTTGCTATATTATATTATTGTAGAAGTAAATATTAATTTAAGTGTTATTTGGAAACGTAATGTTGAATTTCGTATTTGTATTCGAATTAGTTTAAATTTTCAATTAAAATGCTATGCGCTAAATCGTCTGCAGTGTAAACGTAGAAAAGGTTATGCGTTAAATCTTCTACTGTGATATTCAAAATAATTTTGTTTTGCTGTATTATGGATGTTATGACATATTGTTATTCATTTTTATTATATTGAGTTATATTTTTGGAATTGCTGAGTAAAGACGTTTTTGAGGATTTGTCGGATTGATGATAACATTACAGATTTTGAGTTTTAAGTGGGTCTGCATTTAAAGATAAAAATGGATGTTGATATGTTGAAGAAAAAGCGTGCAATGGCACGCAGTGCCTTTACTAGGACGGCTAAGATTCTAAAAGCCGAACTTTGTAAAGATGTTCAAGCGGATAGAGATGTATTGAAAGACAAAATTTTGAAGTTGCAGATGATAGATGATAATTGCTGAGTTGAGATCTTGCGATTCAGAAATACTAGATTCAATGATTAAGGGAAAAGCCGCTGAAGATGATCTGGAAACAGAGGTTATAGGCTGAGAAGAATATTCAGATGAGTTTATCACGCTCAATCGTCGGGTGAAAGAGAATATAGATAATGCGGCTGACCGTAGTGTCAATACGAGTTCTAACACGGATAGTAGCATAAGTGCTTCTAATGAAAAACGGTACAAGTTGCCGAAAATTCAAATTAAAAAATTCGATGGACAATTATTAAGTTACCTTACATTTTGGGGTCAATTTAAGAAGATCCATGAGGATAAGGAGATTAATGACGTTGACAAATTCCATTATTTAGCCCAATCAATGTTACCCGGAACTCGGGCTAGTGAGTTGATAGATAGTTATCCTTTAACGGCTGAAAATTACCCGAAAGCTATTTCTGCGTTTGAGGAGCGTTTTGGAAACAAGGAAATTTTAACTGAGATATATATGAGGGAATTGTTAAAATTAATTATCCAAAATGTACGCTCACAAGGGAAGGATCGGTTGCCGCTACTGTCACTGTTTGACAAAATCGAATCCCATCTAAGATCTCTAGAGTCTTTAGGCTTAGCCCAGGATACTAATGTTTCCTGGTTATATCCCATGGTCGAGTCTTGTCTGTCTGCTGAGATGCTTCGAGTATAGCAGAGAAGCGTTTTGTTCAGTAAAGAAGGATCACGTCTCACAAATCTCCTGGAATTTTTGCGTAAAGAGGTCGAAGGAGAGCAGAGAGTTAAACTAGCTAGGTCTGGATTTGAAATTTCTTCTACTTCGCGCAATGAACATTCTAAAGATGTAAAAGTTAAGACCAAAAAACCAATCGCTAGCGCAGCAAGTCTAGTTGCTGCCAAAGAACAAAAATGTGTTTTTTGCGGAAAATCTCACGAAAGCAAAGAATGTTTTACAGCTCGATCGATGAGCTTAAAGGAAAGATTAGACAAATTAAGAGAATTAAAATGCTGCCTCCGCTGTCTTATACCAGGGCATTTTGCGAAGAAGTATCCACAGTTTATTCAATGCTATTTGTGTAGGCGATCTCACCCTATAATTTTATGCCCGGAGGTATCAGAAAACAATGCTGACAATAAGGAAAAACGAAACGAGTCAGTAATGGTACAAAGTACAATGTCCTCTCCCTTATGTATGAATGAAGTCACTCTTATGACGTTAATGGTTGAAATAGTTGTAGGCACTGTAAAAAAGGTGGTCAGGTACCTCTTGGATTGTGGATCCCAACGATCTTACGTTTTACAATCCACAGCTGAAGCTTTAAATCTGAAAAGCACTTCCTCTGAAACTTTAACTCACGCGTTATTTGGCGGAACAAGGACTGAGTCAAAAATTCACAAGAGATATTCTATAGGTCTAAGCCCGGTTGGGAAAAACAAAGTGTGCCAATTTAGTTTTCTGGATCAAAATACCATTTGTGGAGGCATACCACGCATACCTAAAGGACCGTTATTGAAGGAATTAAAAAGACACAGAATTTGGATTTCAGATGTCGGTGAGGGTCACCCAGAAATAGAAATCCTCATAGGGAGTGATATTTATGGGCAAATACTTACTGGTGAAGTAATTCAGCTTGAGGGTGGTTTGACAGCCATAAATACTAAACTGGGATGGACGCTGTGCGGGGAATCGAAAGGAACGATTATCCAAAGTTTTGAGGGTACCCCATCTATGTTAGTAACTAATCTTCTTATTCAAGACATGGAACCTTCCTTTATGTGGAAGTTAGAAACTATCGGCATTGCAGATGATGCGCAAAGCATTTCCAGGGTCGCAGATCAAGCAGCGAAAGAGCAGTTTCTTAGGGGCCTTCGCAGAACCGGAGATGGTAGATATTGCGTGAGTTTACCTTGGGCTCTAAAATTCCCTCCTGATATTCCCTCTAACTGGCATATTGCAGAAAAGAGGCTCTTTGCTACTTCGAGAAAATTGAGAAAATTAAATAAATTTGATGAGTATAGTACAGTATTTAACGAATGGCTAGCGGAAGATGTCATAGAAATTGTCCCAAAATCACTAAAGAATGACGGAGGGCATTATTTACCACACCATCCAGTAATAAAATTAGGTAGCCTTACTACCAAGATTAGGCCTGTATTCGATGCGTCGAGAAAAGTCGTTGGTTCGCTTTCGCTAAATGATTGCTTGATAAAAGGTCCAAATCTTGTAGAAAAAAATCTCAGCCATTCTAATGCGGTTTAGGGAAAAGGCAATTGGTGTAACATCCGATATTAGGCGGGCCTTTTTACAGATTGAGGTAGAGCGTGAGAATCAAAATTACTTAAAGTTTTTGTGGTGGGTAAATAATAGAATTGAAGTGTTTCGTCACAAGAGGGTTGTTTTTGGTTTAACTAGTAGCCCCTATTTATTGGCAGCTGTGATTTCATTTCATTTATCCCACGTTTAACCTGAATTCAAAGCTGTTGCGAATAAACTTGCCAAATCATTTTATGTTGACAATTGTGTCACGTCAGTCGATGATAACGAAGAGCTAAAAGTTTTTATGAGCCAGTCGATTACTATTATGGCAGAAGCCAAAATGGATCTTCGAATGTGGACTTTTAATCAATATGGTGATCAAGAGCTAGCAGCTGAAGATAGTGATCCAGCCTCCGCAGTTCTAGGCTTGCCGTGGGACCGACGAGATGACAGCCTTACAATATCCGTCCAAAAAGAAATCGTTAAAAGAGACTTATCAAAAGGGAGACTATTGTCTCTAATCCATGCTGTTTTTGACCCGCTAGGTTTCTTTGTGCCCGTCATATTACCTGCGAAATTAATTCTTCAAGAGGCTTGGGCAACAAAATCGAACTGGGATAAGCCATTACCAGATGAATTTCAAACAAGATTTGAGAGATGGTAAGAAAGGTTGCCTAGTCTTTCCAGCTTTAAATTACCTCGTCGCATGGGTCATGGAATTAAGGATTCATGGACTCTACACGTCTTTTGCGATGCCAGTCAAGCCGCTTATGCAACTGTCATTTACTTACGAAGTAAGGAAGAAGACAAAGTTTTCGTGAAATTCGTCATAGCAAAATCACGCGTATCGCCCTTAAAGAGAATAACTATTCCACGTTTGGAGTTGCTAGCCTGTGTTCTAGGTGCACGCTTGGCAAGGTATACTGTTGAAACCCTGTGCTTAGTCGATGTCCCAATATATTACTGGACAGACGCTACTGTGGCTCTTAGCTGGATACAACGAGAGGAAAACTGGGGTGTATTTGTGAATAATAGAGTAAAGGAGATTCGGAAACTCTCGAAGCAGGAATGTTGGAGACATATCCCTGGGAAATTGAATCCGGCAGATGTGGCATCTCGTGGCTGTACGCCTGAACATTTGCGGCAATGCAATTGGTGGGAGGGCCAAGAATTTCTGAAAAGCTCTCCAAAAGAATGGCCAGACTTTGAGTTTACTCCAGACGAAAATTCTGTTGCAGCAGAAATTAAGGGAGTAATTGTTAATTTGAGTATAAAATTAGAAGATTCTGAGTGGTACAAACGTTTTTCGAGTTTTTATAAAATAGTTCGAGTATTCTGCTGGGTTCTACGCTTTACTAATAAACTCCTAAAGAAGCCCTCGTATTCTTCGGATACCTTAACAGTAGAAGAAAAAACTAACGCCGAAACATTTTTGTGGAGTTTAGAGCAAAGGAAGCACTTTCAAGAGAAAGGAGATTCCGTCCATGGATTATTGGTAGTGAAAGACAACGACGGAGTCCTCAGAGTTAAAACTAAAATCATTGAACGTGATGATGAATTCTGCTTCCTTTATCCCCTGTTGCTTCCGTCCAAGCATTACTTAACTGAATGCCTCATAAGAGAGTATCATGAAAAGAACTGTCATGCGGGAGTGCAGATATTAGCTGCTAAGTTAAGAGAGCGATACTGGATCATTTCGTCGAAACGTAATATAAGATCTTGCGTAAGTCGATGTGTAGTATGTAGGAGATTTACCGCTAAGGCTTCATCTACCCCTCCGATCCAGTTACCCCTTGACAGAATAAGAGATTCGGCAGTCTTTGAAACAACTGGAGTCGATCTTTGTGGACCTTTACTTCTGAGACCAAAGAGTAAAGCTTGGATCGTCTTGTTCACCTGCGCCGTATACCGGGCAATTCACCTAGAGCCTGTCACCTCTCTGAGTACCGAAACGTTTCTACAGGCTCTGAGACGGTTCATTGCCAGACGAGGCCGTCCTGCGTCAATGTATTCAGATAACGGAACCAATTTTACCGGAGCAGACAATGCTCTGAGATGCCTGGATTGGAGAAAAATCACAGAAAACGAGTGTTTTCCAATAAAATGGAAATCCACCCCTCCTACGACTGCGTGGTGGGGGTATGGTGGGAGCGCTTAGTTCGTTCCACCAAGACTCTTCTCGTGCGAATTCTAGGGATATCGTCGGTGAATTTCGAGGAGTTACTGACCGTCCTGTGTAATGTTGAATCCACATTAAACAACCGTCCTTTAACATACATCTATGATGATTCGGAAGAGCTCGTACCTCTGACACCTTCCCTGTTTTTGCAAGAAACAAAACAAGTGGGGGTACCAGATCTGGATTACATCGATTCACAGAAACTGAATGTGCGTGTATATTACTGCAATACGTTGAGACAAGAACTGAGAAGTCGCTTCCGCAAGGGTGTTTTCTAAACTAATACATAGTATTGTTTTGTTTTATTCGTAATGTTAGAAAATTTTGTGCAATGTCTGATTTTGAGAAAATCAGAGTGGGAAGATGTTGTACCTCTCACACACAGCGAGGATAAGTCTGGCAACAGCTGCAGGAAGAAAAACTTGGCAGTGCTGGAATGGCAACAGCGGATGATATTCTACAGATTTTTTGATTTTGAGTCGAGGTTTTTTTGCGTCTTTTGCGATACTATTTGCGTTATAACACTTGAGTTTTGGGTGAATGAAATGGAATCCGCTGTCCCACTGCGGATATTAGTAAAATATATTTAGAGAATTAACTGCGTTGAAAAGGATGAAACCCTCGTGTTTGAATTTGCGGTATTTTACCACCCAAAGTTGCGTCGAGTTCAGAATATTATGCCAGGCTTATTCACGCTGGTGCAGATAAGTTTAAATTTTTGTTATTGTGTTTATAGTGTATAACTTGCAAATATATGAATAGAATCTATTAAATAAACATTTAAAATTCTGGAATGGTGTTTTAAAATTTTAGATGTAGAGTATTCACATTGCTATGTCGGAGCCAGTGGCAGTCAGGTGTAAAGTAAAATTGTTTTTGCTCCACGACATAACAATCTGCCTAGGCGGAGGGATACCCTTGTGGAAGACTTTCTAAGGGAAACTCTGCACATTATACATGGGAAAAATCATGAAAGCACCCATGCAGCCAGCCCGCTCGCGGGATTCGAACCTCGGATCGAACTACCAGTGTGCAAAGACTTTACCGCTCAGCCGCTGGTAGGTCCCATATTTTAATAATATAAATCACAAATGAAATTTTTAGAAAATTCGAACATAATCTGAAGGAAATGCATTCCCTTTTGCTAACTCTAGTTTTGAAGCCTAATAAGGCAGTAATTCCAAAGGAGGAGCAGACGAAATATCCTAACCCTTCTCTGCAGCCGTGGATACAAAATTAATTGTTTCAAACACACATAGCGCAAGACAAGCAGCTTGACCAAGGCTCTGGAAACCGAAACGTATTGCCTTCTTAATGGCCGAAAACCAGAGAAGCATGAAATTACGAGCATAACAAATGATCAAATTAACGATATCTGACAGTTATGCAACAAATACCTACAGATCTGCAAAAATGCGAAATGAAAAAATGTCATGGATGAACTCACATTCTTTTTTGTTAGAAGTTCGGAATATGGTTTGTAAGTATCAGATTCACTGGCCGCGACTTTTCTTTGAAAATCGCATAATACAATACCGATGCAGTTAGGAGTTCTCTTCGACTTTCCTGTCCGTATCTTCGAGAAAGAAACACTTTCACAATTACCTGAAAATTTTTAATCGGCATTAAACACCTTGTGATAAAGCAAATTTCCCATCGGTAATACTTACTGATATATTACAGCATTGCATTTAAAATTTGCAATTATACACTGACTACCAATAAGTATTTGGACACCTGTGATAGAAAAGGAAAACTAACTTTATTCAAAATCAATAGTTGGTAGAGCCTTCACGAGAGGCAATTACAGAGTGGACCCTCCGAGGCATACTTTCCACAAGTCTTTGTATGACAGCTAGTGGTATTTTCTTCCACTCGGCTTGGAGAAGACATAGAAGTTCCTTCACCGATTTTGCACGGGTAGCCTTGGTTAACGTCCAATATACAATATAATACCAAGCCTTGGTTAACGTCCAAACATGACAACTGGCATTGTCGTCCTGAAAGTAACAGGGGTCCAACCCGTAAAACTGCCACAACGTAGGAAGCACATTGTCATCCAAAATAGTGCAGTAGGCATCGGAGTTGAGCTTACCATGAATGGGGACCAAGGGTCCCAGCCCATACCAGGAGAAACATCCCCAGACCATAATTCCACCTCCGCCGAACTTGACTGTTGGCACAATGCATTCTGGCAGAAGACGTTCTCCAGGTAGACGCCAGACCCAGACCCTGCCATCCGAACGGTAAAGGGTGAACCTTGATTCGTCACTCCAAAGAACCTGTTTCCACTGATCTATGGTCCAATTTCGATGTGCTTTGCACCACATTAACCGAGCAGCGCGGTTGGACTTTGTGATCAAAGGCTTATGGGCAGCAGCACGACCTTGAAAACCAAGCAGATGTGCTTCCTTACGGATGGTATTTATTGAAACAATACTCCCGGATGCCTCTTGAAACTCCTCGCGGATGAGAGCTATCGGTTGGGTGCGGTTCTTCCGAATTTATCTGGACAGCACTCGTCAGTCTCTATCCCCCAGTTTCGTTGGTCTGCCGACTCGTGGCACATTCCGACAATCACAGCTCACCTTCCACTTATTAATCACATAGGCCACTGTCGATTTTGGGTACTTCAGATCGCTAGATATGTCCCTTAAGGATCGGCCACATTTGTGACACCGGATAATTATACCTTTCTCGAAATCAGAGAGCTCCGAACTGCGAGGCATCTTGCATGCGACTAAAGCCGATGCTGTTTCCTACACGATATATACCGGCGGAGTCCGTGACGTACCTTAGGACCGCAGATATCGTCATGTGCATAGGTGTCCAAATACTTATTGGTAGTCAGTGTATAATATATCAGATAATTTTTAATTCATCAATTACAAATATGTATACGGCACATGAAATTATTATATATCTGCTGTCTGTACAACGCAGTTTGTTCAAGTATAATATCAATCAAAGCTATTGAAAAGATCATTTTCCGTCCAAATACAGTAAGGAGTTCAGCTACAGAGATGTGCAAAAGATTACAACACCTTAATATTTTGCCTGATCTAATATCCAGGTGCATATTCTCTTGCGCTTTTAACTTGACGATGTTGCATTAAAAGAAATTAAGCTTGTGTTTCGCTTTTCTGCAACATTTCAAGTGATTGCACCATTTTACTATAGATAAAACTGCTTTACATAGCGAACCATCATTATCTGGAAGCAGCGTTAGGAGATATAGCAATGAGTTTATTATGCAGTTGACCTCAAAGGTTTAATTTATTTAATAAGTTTTTTTTTGTGTTAATTTTTCCTTTGTTTCTTCTATGTCTTGCGTCAGTTGTTGTTGTCTTGTCCAAATTACATGGAATAATGATTGCCAGCGTCTACTCCAGACTGAGGTTAAACTTCCATTTTATACCCCAATTTTGAGGAAGAGCACCCCGAGGGGATCCGGGGATCTCCCACCCATCTCCCCTTCCACCAATTCACACGAGAGGACTTTCGGCTCATAACATATTTAGAGTGCCGCCATGCCGCACCGACACAACACATGTCTTCTCCGGGATTCGAGCACAGGCACTTCGGTATTTCGGTTAAATTTAAACAGACATGTGAACGCCCACAAAGTCCAAGCCGATTTTTAAACGGTTCAAGCTGGCTTCGGTGAGTGATTTCTGGCATGTCCTATTTTTGGTTTATGCTGGGATGTCGAGAATAATTTTTAGCCGAGTTATTTAATTAATAAATCTACTTACTTCATTATACATATTTAGGATTTTTGTATCGCAAGACTCCGCAAAGAATGGCGAAAAAGTTTTTTACGTTTTTAGTTGTGCCTACAAAGCAAACGTGTGAATTAACTTTTACATTACTTTTATCGTTTGAATGTTATATTTTTTAGATTTCCAGACTTCTAGTTCAGCACCAAGATGATAAAGTCGTATACCATATAGAAAGATAAACTAGAAATAGTTAATAGTCATCCAGATTTACAAAATCCTCTCAAGAAAACTATTGTTTTAGACCTGGGTGATGAACGCTTTTCGACATGTCATAGGAAGTGCATCAGACAGAAATTCTAAACAGGAATGTGGGCAGTGGTGAACGAAAACCATTTACACTATCACAGAACTGATCTTGTTCACCTGGAACTCAAACGTGTCTTAGGTATACAAGGGGCATAAAATGCAGAGTGAAGGTAAGCAATTGTACTGTACGCAGACATTTGATTTCAAAAGGCCTGTTTCACTAGCGGAACTTCGAGCTCATGACATGCGCGCGAACTTAGCGACTCAGCTCAAGAGGAAAAAAGGCACTCACTCTTTTTCAGGTAAAATTAAGTAGCTGTTCAACTTATTGCATAAAAGAATAGACAGGGCGATAATGTCATTCAAAATTCTAAGATTAAAATACTTCTTCAACGCATGAAAATAATTCCATTAAAAAGACATCAAGCAGAGCTGTCAACTTCGCGCGCGTTTCTTGGGCTTAAAATTCCACTAGCATAAATAGGCCTAAAGGGCCGCTCACCACCAGAAGAAGACACTTTTGTTCATTTAAAAAAATGAGATCGCAGCGCGTAAAGTTCAAGAATACGGTAAATGGACTAGTGAAAAATATAAGATAGTTATTTTTTTTATAAGTCTAAATTTAACTTGAATGGTCCAGATGGTACGACATAAATTTACTAAACAAGAATAAGACTGAAGAATTTAGCCACGATCGCCTCCTATATACTCTAGAAGTGAAGCATTCAAATCTCACACGAGCTGGAAGTGATTTTCAAATGCAAATGGTTGGCTTGAATTAATTTATACCCACTAGAAAAACTCTAGAACAAGATGGATTGGAAGATGTTTAACAAGAAACCCGACATATTAAACGCAACTACGGGAAGTACATATTCTTGTTTAGTTCTACGAAATATTCCATGAACGAATTTAAAATGTCATTTTGCATATATCTTTGTTTTGTGCAACCATCATTAAGGTAGGAAAGTACCACCAAATATTAGTGCCATCGGATGTTACTACATCAAAGAATTTCATTCTTTTCCCAGCTTGTTCTAAATACTAGTCCTCCTCTCTCTCGATAAAAATAACAGCAATTTGATGCCCTTAATTTTTTACACAAGTTACAACTGCGATTTCAATTAATTTATATGATAAATATATGACGTTTTATGTAGATCAGTGATTATTTTCCGTAATAACCAACGAATGCAACAATGCGATGCAATATTTTTTGCACACTGCTATAGAGATAATGGACATAACGTTCTTGTGTTAGTTATATCAAATATCTGCAGTGAGAAGATGAAGATGATTACCCAAAATAAATAAATGGTTGACAATTAAAAATGAAAAAAAAAAAAAAAAAAACTTTTTTCTCTCCCCTTCTCTTTTGTATGTATACTATAATCAATCTAATCTTTGTATGTATACTATAATCAATCACTCTATATACCAGCAGCTATAGTAACTTTTAGTTTTTGTGAGGTCGTCATATTTGTTTTTCAAAGTGTTATACAGGGTGTTTATAAAGTCCCGGACACATTTTGATGTTTAATAACTCATAAAATTATGAAGATATAAGCAAACTTATGGCATTTATTAATGAAATAACTTATATATTTTCCTTTTCAGGTTTGAATATTTTTACTTTTGTAAATATCGTCTGCGTGTGTGGTTAATTTCAGATAATTTCATTTTCCAGTCTAAATATCTGTACTTTTCTAAATATCATCTGCTTATTAATTGCATTTTTCTCTCTTTTATATTTGGCAATTATTGCAATGTTATGGACTTTTTCCTTTGGGGATTTGTAAAGGACAACGTTTACAGGAGGAGAGTGTCGAACATGGATGACATAAAAGCCAGAATTGCAACAGCAATAGCCTCTGTGGATGCCGACATGCTTGCCGGTACCTGGCGTGAAATTGAATATCGACTTTATATTCTCCGTGCGACGAAGGAGACACACGTGGATGTTCATTGACAAGGGTCATGAAACTTTTTGAGTCTATCTAACCATTTATGTTATTAATTTTAATCTATCTTTTATGAGTTATTAAATATCAAAATGGGTCCGAGACTTTAAAAACACCTTGTATATTTTGCAACTTTAAGTGTTTTTCACACCTATCAACATGGAATAAACAGCATTTTTTTTTAAAAAAAAAGTTTCAAGTGTGCTTACTAAGCATTCTCAGTTCAATGCAATTCTAAATGGCACAATTTTAACCTCAATTCTTCTGTGCTTTTAAAACATTCTCTTTCTCACTGAGGATATTGTTTACTATCTTAAAAGATGAACTAAGAAAGAGAAAGCTATCATCGTCGCATATAACGTAGAACCCACCCAATCAAAAAAGTATTTGATTGATGACATTAAAATTTACTGCTTTATAAATGATAAAAGTTCTCTATTTCACTGATAAGTAGAATTTTCTGAATCTATTCAGTTATGAGAAGGCTTGAAAGGTAAAAGAGAGAAATGAGTAAGAGAAGCTTAAATACAATGAGTGTAGAAAGTTATTCGTACAGTAAATGTTATGATCTAAAAATGCCGCTTTGATGAAAACTGCAAATTTAAATTCCACAATAAGTAATTAAATATGTATAATGAAAAATATTTCTATGTGAAATTTACATGAAAATAAATCCATGTATAAATAAGACATTTACAAAACAAAAGCAATCCATCATCTTGTGGTAGGAAAAATTTTCGTGCTGAATGCTGAATATTTTCATAAATATACTTTAATTAATACCTTGTAGGATATCCTTTAGCGTGAATAACGACTTCCGAGTCTCCTTGGCATTGATTCCATCAAATTTGCAGTTACTGAGCTAGGCACGGACTCCCATTCTTGTTCAAGAGCAATTATGTCATTTTTATTAGAAATGTGACTGAATCTAACACGTTTATCATGAGTTTCCCATAAATTCTCAACGTAATTGAAGTCGGGTGACTGAGGAGGAAATTTCATAAGCTTTGAGTAGTTATATAATATCCAGAGCCGTGTATTTAGGGATGTATGCTTGGGGTCATTATCATACATGAAAACATATTCCCTATCCAAACTCATTTTTGTCGCACTAGACCACAAAATATTTTTCAAAATATCAATATATAGAAAGTGGTTCATAATGCCACTAATGATCGCTAAATTACCGACCCCGAAAGCACTCACAATACCCAAAACCAACACACTTGCACGTTTTACTTTTGGTACATATTAAAAAAAAGAAAAAAAAAAAAAAAAAGGATCATCTCCGTATTTTATTTCCTCCAAAACATTAGCCTCCCTCCCCAATCCTAAAATATTGAATTTGCGTTCATCTGGGAAAAATAATAATAATAATAATAACAATGTTCTTCCAGAACTCTGGGCTTTCATTCACGTATTTTTTTTTTTTTTTTTTTTTTTTTTTTTTTTGGTGAAGAATAAACGTGACTTCAGATTGCTCTCCCTCACAAAGAATTTTCGTCTCGCAACACGGCCATAGTAACCTTGTTTTCTGCATTCATTTCGAGTTGTACTTAAGGATACTGTGCTCTTACAATGTTTCTCAACTCTGCTGTAAGGGTAGGAGCACTTTGTTTCGGATCTTTCTTCAATGAACGTGCCAGAAATCGTCTGTCAATGGATGTAAGTAGATATGGTCGTTCTGAACGAGAACTATTTTGCACTTTTCTAGAGGTAATAAACTTTAGAATAATCGACTGCACAGCTGAACGTAGTATGGAGACAAAAACTGAAATTTTATTGTACGATTTAAAGCCTTTAAGAAGATTTAAGATTAATTCTCTTTCCGAAACACTCACTTCTTTGTCCTTACGACCGATATTAAAATTTTATGTTTCTTATGACATTTGAAGTTACACTCGTTCATTTTATATAACTCGAAAGATATGTCAATTATCAAAGAATCAATCAGAAAATGCTAACAAAATTTTGCATTTGTTTGAATGTACGAATACATTGACTCACCAATTAATCTCCAGTCCTTAGTTTCTCGTACATTTAAAAGCTATTTCAATATCTTTTCCATATCATTTTTTGCCCTCGTATTTGGTAAAAGCTTTTTATTAGATATTGCCTTTGATGAGTGCACGAATAATTTCTACACTCACTGTATGTCAAATTACAATCACATTTTGTTCCTAGAAAGCAAGTTTAAATTTTTTAAAATTTCCAGTATTAAATGTTAAAAGTGATGAGCGGTCATGTGTTCAGATGTATTAAGAATACCATTCACAATATGCCCCGCTTAATGTGATCGCGGTTAATGTTATCATTCGGCTATTATCGTGGAATTGCTTAAGTTCCCCAGTTTCTTGACTGTTCTTGATTTCAGACTTGTCGGGGAGTAAGGAATTAAGCCGCCAAGAATCTTGATCTCGATTTATGGCAACATTTAAGTCTTAGAACCGCGTCACAGAGAAGAACTGCCATCCTTTCAATTAAAAATGAAATAAAGGAAACTGAATAACTAAAAACATCTCCAACTAGCATGAACTGCAAGGAATTTTACCACTTGAGCGGATATTGAAGAAAAAACTGCAGCATCTGCCAGTCATTTTCTGAAACAAAATTCCAGAAACATAATGAACAGTTGTTAAATGAAATTCAGAGTAACAATTCCACATAATCAAATATTAATGACTTTTTCTTAATTAAAATATTGTGAAAGTTAAGTATGTATAAGCTTATAGCAATATTTACCTTAAACTAAAATTCACCGATAGTTTGAAAGATATTTTCCCCATCACTTAATTGCATATTCCAATTAGACCTACGCATATAAATCTGGAGTATATAAACTTCGGTATCGTCTGACAGCCCCTGATTTTCCAGAAATATACCTCTATGAATACTCTACAGAACACATTATGAAAACACCAATAAAATTTCACAAACTGCTGTGCTTAAATGAGTACGAGAGCCTCTTTCATATGTTATGGATTTTGCCGGGCTCCTAATCATTAAATGATTTAATATTTGTGTTATACATTTTTCATGACTTTAATTTGCCTACTGCTAAATTTTGGAACCAATAGAAATTATTTTTTAAACTGTTAGATAAAAGAAGAGAATAATTTCGCCCAGGGACAAGTTAAAATGGATTTTTTTGGATAATGTAAAATTTTATTATGTATCGTCGCTGCAGTAACAATACTCAGCGGAGAGAATTTTGCATTATGAGAGTGGTAACAATGTTCCAGCATGTGGCAGACTTTTGCAAGTTGCAGTATGTTACTTGAAAAGTGCAATGTATATTCTTTCAAAACTGTTCCAAAATTTCCCTCACCACCACATGTATAGCGCTTACAGGGTCAACGCTTAGTCTTAGCTATTTGCAAAATGAGGTATTGCTTCGGAAAGCAATATTAAAAGCAAGCCAATGAGAAAAGCAAAGAAATAATCGATAGGAGACTTGTCACATGATATCAATAACTCCGCTCCGCAACCCTTTGAGAAGCCTTATATATAAGTGACAAGCCATTCTGACTGACATATATAATTACTAAGTAATGGATTTCCGATACAAATTTTTCAGTACGTTGGATGGGAAAAAATTTAACTGATTAACGGCTAAATTGAATTGTACTAGAACTCAAAATAAAGCTCTAAATTTTTTTTTTCATTTTAATCTGAGTGTCAAATACATATTAACTGTGATGCAAGTAAAGGAATTTTACTTCATATTTTTTTTATTTACATTTTTAACAATATTACACAGTTTAAAAAATTCAAATATTTTGTTTCTGGAAAATAAAATACGAAATATATTATTTTTGATGAATTTCAATAACGAAATAGTTTCTATTCCTTTGACCATAGAATTAAAATGAAGAATGGAATTTATTATTTGTTCATTATTTTATTTACCAAATGTTACACCTAATCTAGATGCCGTATATACGAGTATTTATCTTACTGAATAGCTTCTTTAAAATATTATGTAAGTACTTATTATCTTTTCATGATCAACGAAAAAATTAAAATTATAAAAGACAAATAACAAACAATAAACAAATTTAATAACAAACTTAACAAGCGATTCGGATAATTAGAATTTTGGATATATGGAGTTCGGATTGTCAGAGTTCTACAGTACATTTAAAACTTTGTGACTTTATACACAATCTTCTGCAAATTATTATGGATTTCTGGAAAACTTGTCGCTGAAGCATATATGCTATCATTGCGAATAATTTATTATACATCAAGTGCATTCAATGATATTTTCAAACAAAAGATATATAACGCAAACAAAATACTTACATTTTAATCAATATTAATTTATTTCAATATTCAGCACGACGTTGTTAGGCTTCTGGGGATAGACTTTGTTGTTCAAGATCTTTTGACATAATCCCATATTTTCTGAGCTATTTAAATGAATTCATCTATCTTTGCTATTTTCCCTTTATGTATTTTATTTTTGAAAATATATCATACTCCTGCTATGGAGTTCATATCAGGATTGTTTTCAAGCTAAGCCAGCACTTGATGCCTTTTAAGAGTAAAATAACTTTTCAGGATCCTGGATGTATGGGATGGGGTAATATTTTGTTGAAAAATAGCATCTCCTCCAGGAAGCTATATAATAAGATGCAGAAAGAGATCTCTTTGCGTTTCCTTTAATTATTTCGATGTGGCCAGCACTATAAACTTATATGCAGCTCCAAATAATTAAAGATGGATAATGCTTAATTTGAATGCAACTTTCTTTACTTCTCCATGCCCCCTATGAATACTTAATGAATGCTGTCAATAAGTATTTGGATTGAAGTCTTCACGGATAAAACAACTTATTCATAAACATTTGGTTCAATCGATGCATTATCTGGACACCACGCAAGGGGCAGAATTAGAGAAGGCACAATAACACGCAACTCTTCTTTCCCCACGTTTAAACTTCTGATTTTAATTCAATAAATTTAATCGATGATTCAATGCAAAGCTATACATTTAAAGTAATTAATAAGAATTTTACTTTACTAACGAATCAAAAAATAATTATTCCTTTTTCGCAATTTAAATTTATAGGCATGCACCGAATGTTCTAAGAAGATGCTCTTGATTTCAAGATTTTATACTCTACGGCAGCGCTGTCCAACTTATCATAACCCGCGGGCCACATTTTCTTCACTAAACATTTCGGGGGTCAAGAAGGTTGATAAATGAAAAGTCAGTTTATGTTAATTAAAAAAATATTTTATTTGTACTAAAAAGAAAACTTTAAAATATTCGTAATATATTAATGAGAACATTCTGGCCGTAACTGTTTAGCAACGATATCTTTTATTGTCCACATCAATATTTGTTGTGGCAAGTCTAATGATATCTTCAAGAGTGGAATCTTTCAAACTGTTTCTATATTTTGACTTTATATATTTCATATCGGAGTATGCACGCTCGCAGATATATGTACTTCCGAACATTGATACAATTTGAAATCCAAAATCTCTCAATTTGGGATATTTCTCTTTATCTAAAAATTTTAATATTTCTATTCCAGTTACTCCATGAGATATAAAAAATGGGTCAGCCTGCAGGTCGCATAATTCTATTTGATATTTAAGATCAACGGATTTGATATCAATATGAATTGGATCACAAAATATATCAATAGACGGTTTAAGATCATCAAATTGAGAAAATCTTTCATTGAAATCTGTAATTAGCATATCCAATTTGGGTAGAAATATTTTAAAATTTGCTTCTATATTGCATTCCTTCATAGATCTCTTTGCAAGATTCAAAATGAAATAAATTATTTTGCTTAAAACTAAACAATTTTAATTTGTTTCTAAATCCTGTAATATATTTATAAAAGGCTACACACATTTTGATCTTGTCCTTGCAAGGATTTATTCAAAATATTTAAATATTTTGTAATGTCCGTTAGGAAAGCAAGAGAATGAATAAAATTTTTATCAACTAAATTTGCTGTTAAATTTTCATCGACGGCAATTTCTATGAGAAAAAGATGAACTTCTTTTCGAATCTCCTTTACGAATCTTTACGAATGAATCGTAAAGAATCTCCTCAAGCACTTTCCAGCACTTAACCAATGAATGTTACTATGTAAAAGCAGATCTACATACTCAGTTTCCAATTCATCCAAAAATGTTTTAAATTTTCGGTGTATAAGAGAACGATTTTAGCCGCGAATTAAATTAGTAATTTTGCAAATCTTTTCCATTACATCTTTTAGTTGAAGGGATAAACCACATAATGCCTTCTGATGGATAATACAGTGCAACATACGACATGTTATTCCTTCTTTTTGCAAAAGTCCCGCGAGCCCAATATTTTTGCCCGTCATAGCTCTAGCACCGTCGGTTATAATAGCAGTGCAGGTATCAAATCCGCCATACTGCTCTACTGCACATTTTAATTGTTTGTAAATATCTTCACCTTTTGTTGTTCCGTGTAATGATTGCAATTTTTGAAAATTCTTTTGAATAATTATAGTTTTCATTTACAGTTCTTATAAAGATAAGCATTTAACTTGTATCGGAAATGTCTGTGCTTTCATCCGATGCTACCGAAAAATAGCAGCAACTATTGATTAGGTTTTTCTAATTTATTAGTGACATGCATGCTAATCTCGTTTACACGTTGGCTTACAGTCTGGTGAGAAAGTGATACTGTTTGAAATTTTCTTACCATTTCGTTGTCATTAAATGCTTGAGCCATTTTTATGGCATATTTTTTGATGAAATCTACACTGGTGTGCAAAAATTAAGGACGAGGCGGTTTTTTCAATATAACTTTGTACAAAAGCTTTCCAAATCAACACATTTAATACCATAAGATCCCCAATACGTAAGGACATGAGTAACGTAAGCAACACTTACTAAAAGAGAAATCAGAGGGATAAAAAGAAGCTTCATTGAAAAAGAAGCATGGAGCGCTATGCGACTGAAGGCCGAAACATCCCTGAGATGGGTGTCCAGCAAGAAACATCCGGTCTTTAATAGGGGATATGATCTCCCCTGACTGCTAGACAGGTTTCACATCGTCTGCCCATGCTGAGAATGAGGGTGTCAATGAGTTGTTGAGGCATTGCTGCCCATTCGTCTTGCAGCGCCAATCGAAGCTCCGGAATCGTTACTGGTGGTAAGGTACGAGCTGCCAAGCGTCTGCCTAGAAACTCCTATACATGCTCGATGGGATTGAGATCCGGCCAACCCATACGTTCAATATCCTCACTCTCTAAGAGCTGTTCGGCAGCTACTGTGCGATGACATGGTGCATTGTCGTCCATGAAAAGGAACTGCGGACCCATAGCGGCTCTAAAAAGACGCACATACGGAAGAAGAATCTCGTTACAATAACGGGTCCCGTTGACTGAACCTGCGTCGAAGATGTGAAGGTCTGTACGACTACCAAGCATGATGCCTCCCCAAACGAGAACACCGCCACCTCCATACCTGTCCCTTTCAATGATGTTCGAGGGATGAGTATGCGAAGAGAATCGCTACTCAGACTGAATCTGCTCTCATCTGTAAAGAGTACTCGTCCCCATTCATTGTCTCTCCAATTCCGCTGTTCCCGGCACCACAGAGAACGCCTTCTCCGATGAGCAGGCGTTAGAGGTACACACCGTACAGGGCGTCGTACAAACAGACCACCACCGTGCAGTCTTCTGGCCACGGTAAAACGCGATATCGGTCGTCCAGTCGCCTGTGTCGTGTGTCTAGCGATTTCTCCCGCTGTCTGCCGCCTGTTTCTTCTGGCCTGTAAGGCAATATACCGGTCATCTGCGGGTGTGGTTCCTCGTGGACGACCACTACTAAACCCCCGGATAGCTGTTCCTGTAGTTTGAAATTGTCTCCAAAGTCGTGAAACGATGCTGTGAGCAATTCCGAACTCTGCAGCCACACTTGTCACACTGCGGCCTTCCTCCAACTTCCCAATGATTCGACTTCGAGTAAAAGCATCCAGATGTCGTCTAACAGATTGATTATTCGCCATTTCTCGCTGAGGCAGCAACTCGGTGTGATTTTAATTGCTATACGGCGTGCAATCTCTTTGCCAGAAATACTGATCTTACACCGGCAACATGCTTTATACTACTCAGACACTCCCCCATTACTTCTACCTGCATATCTGCGCATGTGCTACCGTACATCACCTTAATTAATCTCCTGATTGGTCTTTCTGTCCTCTCTGCCTCTTCGTTCAGCTGATATGCTAATTTTTCGACTTCGTCCTTAATTTTTGCACACCAGTGTACATCCAAAAATGGCTTCTTATTTCTAAGCAAACTTCAAACGATGCAGCTACTAATGCTTCTTGAAATTTTGGTTCTTAATTAAAATAAATCGTTTGATGATCCAGCTGCTTTTAAATTTTTTTCACTAGTGGTATTTTCATGTCTCGCGTGTACGAATGATACTTTTTTTCATGCATGGAAAGATAATGCCTCTTCAAGTTATATTCTTTACACACAGCTATGATTCGTAAACATTCCAAACACTGTGGTTTACCATTCTTGTTCAGAATAAATAAATAATCTATCTCCCAGCGATCTCGAAATTCTCGATTTTCGAGGTCTATTTTTCTTTTATTAGTAGCAGTCATATTCAATAATTATTTTGATTAATAAATAAATATGAAATTAAGCTAATAATATTATAACACAGTCACCCCTCAACTAATTCTAGACAAGACTGCACTCGCACGATTGCATGAATCAACCATATAGCGCAGGGTAATGTGCGCATCACGTACGCCAAACATAGATAAATAACAACCAACCATAAATATAATATGTGGCGCCAACGTTGAGCCAAACATCATCAGACGTTAAACGGATTGCTGCTGTATTCAGCCAGGTTAAGTGAAGTTACGCAAATTAATAGTACCTACTTTAAATTCAAATTAGATTTAAATTTTCACTTTTATTTTCAATTTAGTAAAGTAATTTTAATATTAATAATAATAATTCAGTAACATAATTTATTCATAGTAAAATGTTCTCGCAGGCCGCGGGCCGCCAGTTGGACAGCCCTGCTCTACATCATCAGATAGATAAAATATAAATTAAAAATCTTCCAAAAAAAAGGTTCCACGTATGTTATCAATAAAATTTTGGCGAGTTTCTCTCCCCACCCCTCCAAAAAAAATACTTTGACGCTTTGGTTATTGTGCAGTGCATTCGTCGGTTATTAGGTCCAAGCCTAATAACCGAGAACTCGAATCGGCCGACTCATCACCGAGAACACTGCCCAGGAAATGGTCAATTTTACATCCGCGAGAAAGAGGAAGCTCTGTCCTACATATGATCGAGAAAACCCGTGGGACGAATCCAAGGTCTCTCACACCTCTTTCCATTCCAACAGTATCATAAGAAAACTTTCGGCTCGATAGTATTTTAAGTGCTCCATGTCACAAAGGCATTTAAAATAATACATGAGGCATTAATTTAAATAACGACATGATGTCATTATTTTTCAGTACACTTACAAACATCCAAGGCTTCGAGTTTTGAACCTGGGATCAAGACTACGGCAGCCACCTCTTCTAGCACAGTGGCAAAAGGGCGGATGAGGAGTATTGGATTTTTACATTAAAAATTTTTAGAAACCTTTATTGTTAGCAGTCCTGGCTAAAGACCTTGTCACATCGTGTGGAGCTAGATGCAGCAATAAATATATAGAGAGGTTTGGCTAGATTTTTTGTACGATGAACAAAAAGATTTGATTTTTTTGCATTAATCAAAAGATTGATTCATTATAAGAAAAAAGTTTAATTGCAACAATTACAACATAATGGCTACACATTAAATTAATATTGATGATATTTGCATCGGAGGAAAAATCCGACCGACGACGGAGTGTGAAGTGTGTGAGCGCACTTCGAAAATCTCCGTTAAAGATTACCACTAGATTTGGGCACTCGGTTGACGAGTAAAGAGAGAAAAAAAAAACTTTAATTAGTGTCCAACCAAAAATCCCGCATTACTTTATTTTTTGAAAAAGAGTTTGAAACTTTTTTTATTACATTTCTTTATGCATGACAAACATTTCACATTAAACTTACAAAAATGTTATAAGTTTTCATTTTTTTAAAATTTAAAATTGAAGCTTAAGGGCCATAACTGAGCGATTTTATTGATGGGACGTTAAAGTCTCGTACGGTAATAAAGGATTAAAAGAAAGAGAAGGGAAGAGATCATAAGTATTTCCTGGCTGTACTGGTTAGAAGGCATATCATTCGTATTTTTAGAGGTGTGTTTATCTTCCTTAATTTCTTTCCGTTCTATACAGCAAGAGTGGCCCAATCTTCACAATAGGAGTAAAATGGTAGATTTCGTGACAGTTCGAGAGTTATGGCTGAAGAGTTCAGCTGGTAGATAGATGAAATATGTGCTTGACAAAGCATTTATATATCTTGGCATAATATGAAAGTCCATGTTTACATTATTTAGGCATACTATTCCTATTTTCAGAGGTGTGGTTATCTTTCTTAATTTATTTCTATTCTACAAATCAGGGATGGCCCAATCTTCACAACAAAATGAGCGGAATGGTAGTTTTCATGAAAATTCAACAGCTGTAGCTGAAGATCTCAGGAATATTCAAAAAGATTTTAAATTCCAAACCTCGACTTTTTTCCCATCATCCGAATCTTTTGAATCCTGACCTATGAAATCGTTTAACGTTTTAACCCAAAATTTTATAATAATAAACTTTACTGATGATAAGTGTAGGACAATTACATACTTGTCAACTTATGAGACTCAAAAATCGGGAGAATTTTTTAAGAAATCATGGAATTTTTCTCAATGACAAAAAATAATTTTAAATGGTAAAAATACATTTTTAATAATGAATTAACTTTAGTAGTTACTAATCAATATCTGAAAGTTCAGTTGCTAATTCTTAAATGCAAACCGTACATTCTGCATTAAGAACTTTCTGGTCCTTTCTTTATAGAGGAAAAAAAATTACTTTTCTTTTTTTCAATAGAACTCGTGTTGTTCTTGTGTTTTTGTGTGCGTACATGTTTGAGAACACCGTGAGAAATCGGAAAATTGCAATGACAAACGTACACATCGCAAATGTATTACATTTGACATTTTCTTAATGAAATAATAAAAGGAAAGTTATTTGTTTACGATTTTCGAAAAGAAGATTAGTATTTTACCTTTTTCGCAGACGTAACTAGAACAAAATATCGTAATTTCTTAAATTATTTCTCGAAAGCACATGTGCTCACACAGCTTAGCAACAAGATGAACGAAATAACAACCTCGATCTTGCTTTGTGCCAGATGACACGCAGTGGCACTCAGTGCTCACTGGAGAAATGGAACACGACGTTTTCGGACACGTGTTCTCACAAAGCAGAAGCGCGCCGTAATATCTCACTGATGAAACTACTTTGGTTTTCTATGCAGTCTAGAGAAAAACCAAGTGCTTTCAGATATCCAAAAGCTTTTTTGATTTTTATTTTTATTCTTATTTATTTTAATTTAGTTTATTTATTTATTTATTTATTTATTTGTACCAAATATTATGCCAAGCTACGCAAAAAACGTGAGAAATTTTAAGAATAAGAGAAATATATTGTAAATCGGGTTGGCGGAAGAACAGTCGAAAATCGGAAAAGTTGGCAACTCTGCAATTAACTAAAAAAAGAACGATTGCACTTTCAATGATATCTGAATCATCAATAGCATTCATTAAAACTCTTGAGTGCTACGCTATTTCAGGCTGACATCTAGCGAAATCTGCAGAATTTTAAGTAATGCGCACACTGCGTATTATTGAAATTTCAAGAAACTATCTCTCGAATCGTCTTGATAATTCTGGACACAGATAGCCTATTGCTAATAAATCTAGTAGTTCATGCCAAGATACACTGCCCTCCAAAAGTTAGGGAACAGCATGTTTTTCAAAACTCACCATTATAAAAATGTCAGTAAAGTTTAAATTCGCAGTTCATATGTATGACAGTAACGATGTTTAAGAAAATATATGCAAAAACAATAGCTATCACTTTTATTTCATAGAAATGAATACTTATATAGTAGTTGGAGAAAAAATGCAAAAACTGCAATTTTTGTTCACGAGTGTTGATCATCAGTTTTTATCATTAATTGTTGTTAAAATTCATCAGTTTCGTGGACAATATAAAAGAGAGTCTATTAATGTCCAGGAAGTCCAAGAAGTCGTCTGCCCACTTAGTTAAGGTGGCGGGCGATCGGATGGATGGAAACGGAGATGTCACAAACTGATGCTGCTAGACGTCTTAAAGTCTCTCGTAGTATGGTCCACTGACTATGGAATCAGTTTGAATCCGAGGATTCTGTATCTAGAAGACATGTTCTAGACAGACCTAGAGTTACAATACCTGCGGGAGATCGTTATTTAGCTCTTTCGGCCCGAAGGTGGAGTAACATTATTGTGCCTCAGCTCATGGCAGATAATTTAGCGGCAACAGGAACAAGAATCTCAGCTACTACAGCACAGACGCCTGTATGCAAGATGACCAGTTGTTTGTATCCTTTTGACCCGAGAACACAGGGTTGCCCATTTATGTTGGGCAAGAGAACACGTTTTCCTGGACCAGTCACAACAATGGGCATCTGTTCTCTTCACAGACGAGTCCAGGTTCACACTGGAGAGTGATTCAAGTCGTCAGCTGTTCTGGATGGAACAACGCACCAGACACAACCCCTCCCACATTGTGGAAAGACACAGTTACAGAAGTCGTGAGATATAGAGACGAAGAATTGCTGAAGAATATTTTTAAATTCTTCAGCAATTCTCGAGGGTCACGGTATGGAGCGGATGGAATGGCCAGCTCAATCCCCAGACCTGAATCCGATAGACCATCTTTGGGACTACCTTGGGACACAGGTTGCTGCTTTAAGTTCACCTCCAGGTCGTTAGATGAGCTTGAATAAGTATTACTCCATGTCTGGTCGTTGTTTCCCATTTCACTGACCGACAATTTAATTGACTGCATGGATGGTCGCTGCCGCCAATGTATTGCAGCTAGGGGTGAACACATTCCTTATTAGAAACCCTTTTTGTAATGTTACCACCCCATTTTCTCTCAAAACACATTGATATAATGTTTCTCCAAGACTGGATTTCTCTGCCAAGAGAGCAATTTTTTTGTTGTAATTCATGCTTGTGTTGAACTTTAGAAATATTCTATATGGCATTCATTAACGAACTATTTAGTGAACATGTCCTGTAAATTTCTTGTTTCTATGTTGCTCCATTCTCAAATTAGGCACAAAAAACATGCTGTTGCTTAACTTTTGAAGGGCACTGTATATAAGTACATTGTCAAGCATATATTCCAACTATCTACCAGCCGAACTCTTCAGCCATAGCTGTTGAATACTGAGCTGTTTTTAAAATGCAAGGTAAATCAAAACTAATGGTTCCGAAATAAAATACACACGTGACTACTATAACGAATTTATTTCATAGATACGTGAAATATAACATGAACGTTTAACTCAACACAATTTTCTATGTACATGCACAGATGTACTATGTGGAGGTCTTTGTGGCATGGCAGTGATCTACATGATAGTTTAGTTACTGAGTTCCTACCAAAGAGATGTACACTGCTCAAAAAAAAAAAAAAAAAAAAAAAAAAAGGGACAGTTCTATATCTCTCGATCTACTGGGCCGATTGACAAAATTCAAACTGCGTTTTTCATGTCTCTAAAGCGCGACTTAGGATATATATTAGATTTATATATAGCACTATTCTAACATAGGTATTTTGACACAAAATTGGACTTTTTCTGAAATAACATACCAATTTTTTTCCATATTTCGATTCTACGACTAAAATTATGCCAGAATACCAAGTTTTGTAAAAATCGTACGAGTAGTTTTTAAAATATTAGCTCTCAAAATTTTAGCTCCTCAATGTTAATTGAATTTGGGAAATATTTATTAATATCTCTTTTTTTATTAAACTTTTTGATTTTTCCTTTCACATTTCGAAATTTAGGTTCATTCCAAATAAAATTTACCCATTTTTTGTGTTTTATTTTTTTAAATTTCTATTTTTAAATAATTTTTATAAATTTTTCGAAAAAACTTTTGAATTATAACCTATAAAATTTTTACCCTCATCTTAAAGTAGGTGTATTTTTAAGCATATCTGCAAAAAATTAGACTTTTTTATTCAAAATTTTCTAAGATATACACGAATTTACATATTTTCGCGTTTTGAAATTTGGCATCTTTTTTTTGAGCGATAATAACGCCAAATGTGGTTTATGGATTTTTGTTACAGTGAATTGCCACAGCTATTTTTAACCTTAAATTTCAAGTAAAATTTTACGGAGAATTAATTATATGAAATATTTTCCCTCAATGATGCGTAAAAAATCTTTATTAATACTATATGAAAAGCTATCTTTTTAAATTATAGATGATATTATTCAAATTTTTAACTATTTTTTTTTAAATTTCTCTCTATCTTCCTTTTATAAAAAAATAAGAGTAAATTTTAAGAGTCAATTTTTACCTCCGGCGTTTTATCGTCTGCTACTTTACTTCGTTTAAATCGAAATGTCTAAAACTGAGAATTTTCGTTTGATGTTTATTTGAATTTTATGACATTAACTGCATGATTTATTTCTAAACAAACTGTTGCTTTTGAAGTGGCTGAAAGAGCGGCTGATACTATCATCCATGTCTTTAAATCACAGGGTATTTTTATAAAAACATAAGATTTAGAATAATCATTTTTATAAAAGTCAAATTATGATATAAACATACAACCCTCTAGAGACTGAATTAATGGAAGTTCTATGGTTATATAGAAATGATCTGCAGCTACTTAATGGCTGGATAAATCAGCAGGTTCTGTGGAAAATCCTTAAAATTCTAATTTAGAATGTAATTGTCAAGAACTGAATCCTGATCATCAGTAGTATAATAAGTAATTATTACGGTTATTAATAAATCCTTCTTATAAAGTAACTGCAAATATTTCAAAAAACTTTCTGTCTGAATGCAAATATTTTTAATTTTATATTAATCAAGATTGCACACGATATTATTTATTTACACTTCAATGCATCTTTTCATTATTCAATAACCAGTCGGAGAACCGCTTGTGTTCCGAAAATAAGTATGTGTACTCAGTCGTCCTGCATGTTCTTCAAATTTGTCTTCTTGTGATTTTTTTTTCTTTCCCAAAAACTAAAGTTGCCTCTCAAAGAAAAGTTTTTTGACATTGAAGAGACAAAAGGAGTATGACATCTAATTTTAGAGGCATGTCAAAAACAGATCTCTAGAAGCCTTCTCTTCCATTACATGTTGTGCAGTCAGACAAAAAGTTGCATCAGCGTAAATTCTATAATCTATTTTTATTACACTCTGATTACATTATTAACATACAGTGAATATATACTAAATCTTTTACTTAAGTAATTCAGAATTCTTGACGGCATTGTTGTCAGAACTAGGACTTAGAAATAAATCAAATTAAATATTTCGATAACCCAATAAATTCAAGGTCGAAGTTTCAATATTTGATTTTCGGAGGGAGGGAAAATTTTTTCAGTTTTGGTCCATTACCCTAAGTATATTTGCTTTTGCTTCGATTCTTTATTTTTCCATAAAAGCAAAAAATTTACGCATGGTATACATATAACGCATAGCTTCAAATTAAAATTTAATAATAAACAGAGTAGTTATAATTAAAGTTCCACATTGAAACTGTCATAAAAGGAAAACTACTGGATCAAATGTTATCAAATTTGGTAATCGTGTAAAGGAGGTCATGGGAATTTATTTTCCGCGAAAAAAGGAAGTTCGAAACCTCACCACCAGGGGAAAATGGCGCTGTATACAATATTGCTAAACGAAATATGGGTCGAATCTAACTTAACCTTTTGTTACACGAGTTTAATATGTTGTATACCCTTAAGAAACTCTGAATTAAGCAATATATCATTTAAAGGCGTTAAATTCGATAAACGTCGAGTGCGCCATCCGTGTAATGAGAAATTCGTCCGTGAAAACCACGAATTAGCGATTAGAAAATGTGAGATCGCAAATCACTCGCACAAGTGCGTACAATCTGGAAATCGTTTTCTGACAGATCGCTAATTTCTAATTTTTGAACCCTGAATTCGGCCCTAAAACATGAAGACACTGATTCAAAACGCTTTTAATCGATTTGGGCCAAAGAAGTTCCTCATGCTATCTACCTAGTTCCATTGCATTCTCCTACTGCATTCGATTGCATAGCAGTCATTCCACACCGTTTAGTGTTGAATGACAGCTAGTTTTATAACTGAACCATTTTTCTCTGAAGAGCAGTCGACAGCTGGACCACTGTGATTGCAGCTCACTTAGAGTCAATGTTAAAATGTTTCGTGATACATGAACTGCAGTAACGTGGCATTTTAGATACTACGATTTTTATGCAGAGCTGGCCCTAACCTCACGTGTGTCGCACAGTTACTTAGGCAACATTTCACGAATGAACGTCTTATAGGCCAACACTTCACCTCTTCCCACCAGACCTCAACGTCTGTGACTTTTGGCTATGGGGTTATCTCAAAAGCACTGTTTATGGTGATAATCTAAACAATTTGGCAGAAATGAAAATTGTGATACACTGACATGTCCGTAACATTCCTCCTGATATGCTAAGAGCTGCTGTTGAGAATGCAGTAACAGGATTTAACTTGCTTACGGAAAATGCTGGACGCTACATTGAACATGCTTTGTAACACGCTTCGGAAACTATTAAACACATTTTAAACAGATGTTTTCCTGTCTTATTTCATTTAACAATATTGTATACAGCGCCATTTTCGTCCTGGTGGTGAGTTTTTGATATTTTTTTCCCCCTCCCGCGGAAAATAAATTCCCATAACCTCCTTTACACGATTCCCAAGTTTGATAACATTTGGTCCGGTAGTTTTCCTTTTATGACCATTTCAAATTGGAACTTTAATTATAACCACCATGTAAATTTAAAAGTTTGACAGTTTGGTTCATGTCCCAGCTTTAAAAATATATATATAAATATAATCTTTTATGTTAATCCTCTTAATTTTTTCTCGCGTTGTAGATTGTATAAAAAAAACGTGATCTTTAACATGATTTAGATTGTTTCAGCCGATATAAGAATCGGGTCACTCGGTGGTACAGAATAAACCCTGCTGGACTGTTTTATTTCTTTGTCATTTAGCCAAAATCTTCTAATTAAAATATTTATCCTTTGGACTTCGCTTTAAACTTTATTTATAGTTAAAATGACTAGAAAATGAAAAGCTGTCTTCAGCTGAAACGCAATTCATGTAATTCATATTTTAAAAAATTGAGAAGAATGCAAAATTTATGGGAGTCTAGCAATCGAAAAATCTTAATTTTCTTGTGTGAGCACTGAAAATAACTGTAGAAGGAAAGAAGAAAATTAGGGAGAAAAGTAAGCAAAAATTTGCAGGTAAATTTCGCTGTCAGACATACCAAGATGTATCCAAATGTTGGACGTTTTTGAATATACTTTCAGTATACTTCAAAGAATTTAGATGCTCAAAGAGAAAACTCTTGGACGTGTACACCAGCAAATACCATTAATTGAGTCTGCGTTAACAGAAAAGATAAAAACGATATCATTGCAGATTAAAGTGAAGAGCGACTGGTTTTAGACTATATTGTTGTATGAATTTAAATTACGTTATAAAACATCATATCGTATCATAAATGGAGAATTCCATGATTTTCTCATTCGAATTATTTGAAGATTCAGGAGTTTATCCAGTGATGTATGTGAATGTCACCTAAAGAGGTTTTTGTTTTCCTCCTGGTGAAACAGCGGCCGAGCGGTAAAGTCGCTGAACGCTGGTAGTTCGGTCCGAGGTTCGAATCCCGCGAACGGGCTGGCTGCATGGGCGTTTTCCCCATGTGTAACGTGTATGCGAGCCAGTTTCCCTTAGAAAGTCCTCCACGAAGGCATCCCTCCCCTTAGGCAGATAGCCCTAGTGTGCTTTGTCATAATTAAATAAACTAAAACCTCTTGATGAAACCAGTCTTTCCTTTCATCTCATACCTTCAAAATGTTTAGCCTCTAAAGACTGATAAAGGCTCTGATCAAATATTGTTGAAATGGATTGAATTGGATTATTAAATTACGTCAAAGCAGGGCTGTCTGCCTAAAAAGAAGGATGCCTTTGTGAAGAACTTTCTAAGGGAAACCAGTTGGCATACACGATACACATGAGAAAATCCACGAAAACGCCCATGCAACCAGCCCGTTTATCGGGATTCGAACCCCGGAGTGAACTACCAGTGTTCAGAGACTTTACCGCTCGGCCGCTTGTGGGCCTTTATGAAATGGAAGGCGATAACTTTATTTAAAATGATTGTATCAGAAATATCAAGATATTTCGAAAAGTTGGATGCTTTTTAATATACTTGCGGAATGCCTAAAGAAAAAGAGCAAGAATAAAGTAGAATACCTGAAGAAAAAGAGAAGAAAAAATAAATTTTTGGGTAAAATTTAGTATTTGTATTTTTTTTTTTTTTTTTTTTTTTTAATTTAAAACTTTTTAATCTTATGATATTTGATTCTTACGATTTCAAAAATAAAATATTTGACTAAAATATGAATAACATTTAAGAAACCAAATGTAGGATAAAATTGTGTAAAGCAATGGGCAAAATGATAAAACTGTTTAAAACAGTGTATGCAAGTCATCCTAAGTTAAAATGTCGGTTATACATCTCTCCTATTTATATATATCTTTTCTGAACGGAACATTGAAAGGCGTATTAACTGTGCTTTTCTGTATTTTCTCTTTTAATAAATGCAGTTTTCAAACGCATCGTAGTCTGGGTTACAAAGTATTCCTCCGAAAGAAACGCAATTCAAATAAATAAAATCAAATTCTGGAAAATTTATATTAATAAATATATTTAAAATGCTCAGTTCGAAGGAATAAATAGAAAATTTTAAAACAATTATCTGAAGAGACAATGCAACACAAACAATTAAAATAAAAGTATAAGAATTTAAAAATTACCTAAAATAATAACTTTGACAAAAAATATATATAAAGAACACTATTTGAAAAAAAATAAACGCTGCACCTTTATTTACGCAGTTCGAATAGGTAAATAGAAATTTTTAAAACAGTTATTCGAAAAAAACCATGCAACTTAAAAAATTAAAATGAAATTCGAAAAAGAAAAAAATTACTTAAAATAATAAGTTATAATTAAAAATATAATATAAAGAATATTATTTGGAAAAAAGGAACGATGGTGACTTTTTTTCCTAAGGAAACTAGGTTGCCATATATTAAGAAGTTCGCCAAATGAAGTATGCTTGGCGCAAACTGACAAAAAAGTGCCAACATAAATTTGTGAATTTCTCCGTAAATTTCGCTCCAAATTTTACAAAATTTCATATTTAGGCGTAATTTGAGTCGTAGAATCGAAATATGTAAAAAAATTGGTATGTTATTTCAGAAAAAGTCCGATTTTGCGTCAAAATACCTATGTTAGAATAGTGCTATATATAAATCTAATATATATCCTAAGTCGCGCTTTCGATACATGAAGAACGCAATTTGAATTTTGTCAATCGGGAGATATAGGACTGTCCCTTTTTTTTTTTTTTTTTTTTTTTTTTTTTTTTTGAGCAGTGTACAAATCCATCTTATCCTAACTGTTAACTGTTGGACTCGTAAATCTTTCCTTACTTAATCGTCAGCCTGACGGCTATACAATCTGTGTACAGAAAAAAAACCTGAAACTGAGTTTAAAATGAATGTTTGAAATCGAGCTTATGAGTGAGTGTACTGAGGCATATGAGTGTACTGAGGCTTTAAGAAATGAAAGATTAGACTTTAAATCTGAAAGTACGGGGCTAAACTACAGCAAAATTTCACATTACGTTAAGCGAAATTTGTTATGATTAGCCAGTGGATCATACTACAACTTAATGGGCTACTAACCTTTCGTGAAAGAAGTCTTAGACGTATATGATGATCGAACAGGACCATCAAAAATAGCAAAAGATTTAAGCAGAGGCTGCAGAGCTAAAGCAACCATGCAGCTGCAATGAATGGCAGAACTGAGGAATGAAAAATTTTAGAAGCTCTCGACAGCAAAAAGCCTATCGCCGGCTCTAAACTAGTACGATATTTGTGTCGAATTAAAAAGAAAGACGTTTATTAAGCAATATAAGAATAAATATTACAAGCCAAAGCGATTTCACCAACATCAGTATGCCGTATTTTGATAAAATGTTGCAGAAAAGAGAAATTGGTGTCTACTTTATCCCTCATTGCTTGATGCAACGTTACTAATATGGAGATTTAACGATGAAGGTGAAAAATTTTTATTTCGAATAACAGCAACTGACAAAATGTGAACCAGAAATTTTGACCAGAATGAAAATCTTCGGCACTTCAGTAGTTTTCTCCACGACTCCAAATATTTCAGCACGCTCAACAATTGTGAAATAAATTATGATCTCTGGCTAGTATTACCAAGGAATTACGAAAGATAGTTTCATGCTGAAAAAGCTCTAATTGCAGAATATTACTAAGAATGGTTACGAAAATTGTGAAGGACCTGCATAATAATGACCTGACTTGCTTAGAGATGAAGTGTTAATTTTGAAGGACTCGCGCAGAAAATTGTTACACGTCTCTTAACAGAGGCGTAGCTAAGGTTTTAAGCGCCCGGGAACACCTAAAGATTTTGCGTTCCTTTCTGTGATGCAAGAATGGAAAACATTTTATTCTGAAATGTGAATCATCAATTTGGTGCCCCCTGGATGTTGTGCCCGAGGGCGGATGTCCCCCCTTGCCCAACCTAAGCTACGCCACTGTCTCTTAACCAAGTATCCAAACGTAACAGAAATATATATAATTAAAAAACTTCGATAACTTTCAATTAGAACAGTACCAAACTATGAAAAAGATCTTTATAAGTAGTGACTTTTAGGTTTGCCAGTTTGGCGTTATTGGCGAAAGTAAAATTCAGTGGCAAGAAAGTAATCCCTCAAAAGGCGAAAAATTGCAACAAAAAATAAAATTTTGAAACCAAAAGAAACACATTTAAAAACTTATATTAAAATTTTAATTCAAAATTTACTTTTTGATAAAGAATACTAAAACTTTAGTAAATAAAAATGAAATTTAAGTAAATTCTGACCTTTCTCAAAACAAATAGGGAATAAAGAATGTGATTCAGTTAAAAACTTTAATTAAATTTTAGAATTAACTATATTTTAAAATCATTAAACTCAAAAAGGGTTCAAAAGTGGTCAAAATTTTTTTTATAAATTGTTTTGTAGAAATGAGTAGAAAAATCCTATTAAGTTGAATTATTTTAGATTTTTTTAATTACAGAAATATGCAGGAAAAAGTTAGAAAAAGAAGTAAAGGAAGTCTATCATAAGTAAAGCAACTTGGTTAGAAAATTAAAAAGTCTTCACGTCATGAGCTTAGCATAACAACTTGTTTCAATAAAATTTTATTAAAATTAAATAATAAAGAGATACAATAAAAGGACAGTAATAAAGAGAAAAAAATAAAAACCTAATAAACCATTTAAAACATCTTTCTCTTTTGAAGCTTTTCAAATAAAAAATTCATACTTTTAAAAAGTATTATACGGTGTAGACTACTTCAGATTTTTTTAAAAGTCTATCAATGCATTTTATAGGAATTTCTTTTTTCTTTTAAAATTTTGGTGAGAATCAAAATTTTTTCTTTTCGTGCTTCTATTTCAGTGCAAACTTTTTTAATTCTGCTAATTTGGTTAATAATAGTATTTACAATAACTTTTTTAGATATGTTGGAGTTCCAGTTTATAAATTTAATAGTAGAAAATTTTAATTCTTTTCTTTTATCAAAAAGTTTAATTTCTTTAAGATTATGAATACTAAGATCAAAATAAACTATTTCTGATTGGTCTTTTTACGTTTTAGACAGCTTGGGCAGATGTTGCTACTTTCTATGAGATTATAATTATTTAAAGTTATAATGTCATCAATATATCTATAAGTGTGTTCAAATTTACTGTATTCTTTATCACAAAGGCTTTTTAGGAATTTAAATTCTTTAGAAAATAGTTGCAAGTTACAAAGATGAGTTAAATATGAACTTCCCATTGGAATTCCTTCTGTTTCCAGGTAAAGAAATTTTGAGTTTGTTTAATATGGTTATTGTATAACGAAAAATGCAGAAATTCTTTCCACTTTTGTAACTCCAGAATATGAAGTATTTCAGGGAAAAAATTTGTCATTTCTAAAAGACTTTTGTAGATTTCTTTGAGGGTTAGAGACGTGTAATGATTTTCAAAGTCATAGTAGTTAATATTGTAAATTTTAAGATTTCTAACTTCTTCAATGATTTTCAAATTATCATAAATAATCCAGCAGAAGATTTTTTCAGCTTTAACTTGCTCAAAAACCATATTACTAATAGTTTTAAGTAAATTGGTAAAAATAATATCAAAATTCTTCTTGAAGTTTCTAGTACTACAGGCTATAAATCTATATTTGACATAATTTTTATGATATTTTGGTAATGCAGTAAGATTGGTGAATCTATTATTTGAAGTGAAAAGAGAAATTATCCTTTTTTTTTTTTTTTTTTTTTTTTTTTTTTTTTTTTTTTTTTTTTTGTGTGTGTGTGTGAAAAGCAGAAATTTTGCTAATAACAGTTCTTTCTTTATTTTTGCAGATACTACAGGCAGAAGATTTTTTTCAGTTCATTTTTAATTATTGAATTCTAGAACGTTTTTTAATAAAATACTGAAATTATTGTTTGCTTTATCAATTTTGGTAATGGTAAATTGCTTTTTTAATTCTGAAAACTTCAGAAGTAATTTTATCCAGTTATTAATTCCTCTAAATCCCCTAATTTTTTTATTTGAATAATAATCTCATTCTTCCATTCTTTAAATAGATGCGAAGGTAAACTTAGTTGAAAGGTTATTTTCAAGATGAAATTATCAATAACTACAGAAATACTTTCAATGCAATGGAATTTGTTAATGAATTTAAGAAGTCTAAACTCCATTCCTTTTCTTCATAAGCAGTCTAATTTCTTGGCCTTGAATAATGTCTAGATTTCCTGTTATAATATGCTTGTGATCTTCATCAACAAGTGATAGAAAGTTTCTTCATTACAAAATCATGGTGCTGCTAAATCTTCTTATGGAGAACAGCAATATGGGAGGGGGGGATGATGAATCTTTTTTTAAAAAAGCGGTACATTTTTTATTGCAGATGTTTCTCTCTCTCTCTCTCTCTCTTTTTTTTTTTTTTTTTTTTTTTTTTTCTTTTAGTCCAAAGGGGCCAATTTGCCAAGAAGGACTTTTAATTTCGTTTTGTCATTTTGCACACTGTAAAAAGCGAATCACTTTTTAAATTGTTGCCACTCCAGAATATGAACATAAAATACTACACACAGTGGTACTTCCTTAAGTTGACCCTTACATAAGTCACACTTTAGATAACTTGACATTTTACAAGATTTTGTTTGGACATAGACAAAAACATCACTAATTTGATATAACAAAACAGATACCTATGTAGGACAATATAAATTTATCTTTTTTCCACAAAATTCACTTTTCAATAAGAGAAAATAGCTGACATTAATTTATAAAATGGTGATTCAAAATACCTGATAAATATTAGAGCCCTGCATTTTATTTACAGAAATTAAATAATGAAGAATCTGCATAAATGTATGTACGTATGATGCATTGTGATAAAACAATGACCCATCAAATTTTGAATAACATATGTCTCCACCCGAATATGGGCACCCAGAAGCCCTAATTTCGAATTTGTTTTATTATCAAAATTAACAAACTCAACGATTTCAAAGCCAGCAATGGCAACACTTTATGAAAAAAAAAATTCCTCCAGTGTGAGAGACTGTGCATCGGAAATTCTAAAGATGCGCTCATTTTTAAATTATTTTGCAATATTGCTGTTGAATTGAATTTTATGGTTTATGTGCAAAGAACAGGATACTTAATAAAAAATAAAGGTAACACACAAAACATTAAAAAAATGCCCCTTTGGGTGTAATGTAAAATCTGAATGCTTTCAGATTCTTTTTTATTTTATTTTATTGACTGACTGCTCTCCTACAGAATTCTTAGTCTGTTGCCATTATTAAAATGGTTGCTGCCTTAGCAAAAAACTGGTTATTAACAAATTTGTTAATGCTCTCCAAACTCGTGCAAGAGTTTGCAACTTTCTGTTTGGGGTGAGGATAATCAGAAATGACCAGTTTTTGTGTAACTTTAAAGAAAATATAATTACTGGACATGCTTTCATATCATATATCCTTCAAAGATATTAAACATTACAAAATGACTGGTCCCCTTTGAAAATTTTTAGTGTTTTACTATGTATTAATTCCCTATGTGTGCTTTATAGACAGTATATCTCCTATATTAATAAAAAAAAAACAGTAGCTTCTAGAAAATTTCCTTTTGATGCTTAAATCAATGAATGAAGTGCTTTTTTAAATCTATATACAGCAGATAAAGTATAAAATGAACTGTTACTGTTTTAAAACCAAAATGCTTATTATTATCAAAAATTAATGATTTCAGGGACTACCTCCAATTTTTAATTATGTAATGTTAATAAAATTTTTTATCTGCTTATAAATATTATGTGAAGATTAAACACTTAACATAAAATACTACACACAGTGGTACTTCCTTAAGTTGACCCTTACATAAGTCACACTTTAGATAACTTGACATTTTACAAGATTTTGTTTGGACATAGACAAAAACATCACTAATTTGATATAACAAAACAGATACCTATGTAGGACAATATAAATTTATCTCTATTCCACAAAATTCACTTTTCAATAAGAGAAAATAGCTGACATTAATTTATAAAATGGTGATTCAAAATATCTGATAATTGGTACTGTTTAATATAACTGTGGGAATCGTAAATAGAGAATATAAATGCAATAAATAAAAGTATAAGAATAATGCACTGTTGAGCTTAGGATAATGAAGAAGAAAATTAAAACCCTGGCGTAATATAAAAGACTTAACACTATGACAAAACAAAAGCAAACTATAATTGAGACTTTTTAAAATAATTCTAAAAACAAACTGAAACATCAAACAGTTGTATTCAATTCACAGATAGTGTATCATTAATTCCTTACTCTGGACATGTCACCTTATCAAGGTTTCATAATAGGTTCATTGTGTAAACAAAATCAATATATACAAACTTTCAGAAGTAAATTCATATATATAATTAAAAGCTAATCATTACATTTTCCTGTTTCTTAGTCTTCAAGATATAAACTCCATAAGTCTATACAATACTTGTTACATTCATACAACTGTTTATTTGTTTCACAGAATTCATCTTTTGAAATATAGTTAAGTCTTGGGTTGTAATTTTCTGAATCCCTTCAGTGCAGTTAAAATAATGGCATTACACTCGTAAAGAAGAATAAGTGAAACAAAGAATCACTTGGTCAAAAGCTATAATACAGCTTATATCTCTACCTAACCTTTTTATACAGTATCTTCATTAACATTTTTATTTAGTTCTTCAGAATTTATGATACTTGTTCATATATTTTTTATGCTAGTTTTTTCAGCATATAATTTAAAATTTTTTATTTCTGCCAGCAATACATAAAATACGAGTGCAAGTAATATATAATATGCAAGTAAAATAATTAGTATTGAGAACAAAAACTGTAAATGACTTTGTAGTATAAAATGCATTAATATTAATCCATATATTCATATGCAGGTTTTAATCTGCTAAACTTTTCCATTACCTTCTTCCTTCAAAAATATTATATACTACTACACAATTTTACACTTTTTTGATTCTTAATATGTAAAGTTAGTAAACTGGCAGGGGAAAAAAGTGACTGAATAAACTAATATAAAATGGTAGAAAAATATACAGTTGCAAAAATTCTCAGGACTGGATATAAGTAGTCATCTAAATATCTATATTTTCCAATTCCTGTACCTTTTATTCAAGAACACTGTGGGTAGGCAATTTTGAACCTGTCTGCCAAAACTGCCAAAAAAATTACCAGCCATCCACTCAGTATATGCAAGCATAAGGTAGAAGGCATACAGACTAACCGCTTTCAGCTGGAAAATTTGTTAACTTCGTCAAGAAAACCCACTGGTTCTTTGTTTAAATATGTGGTTAGCCTATATTTTAGGGTTTCCCTTGGATTATTGCCAAGTTTCTCATTTATGATAACCTGACTAGTTCAGTGTTATGGAAACCCTATTATGATGTGACTGGTTGCAAAATTGTGGTGACTTTGACTGATGGGAAAATATTCATAATAATTTGACTGATGGGAAAATATTCATAAGGGCTTATTTCTGTGTTGCGTAGTGTGTGCTTTGCATCGTAAAATGGCTGCTGGTGGTAAACTGGGTGTTTGGTGGTATAGAACGAGAGAGCAGATTTTTTTTTTTTTTTTTTAAGTGGTTGAGGACACTGAGGAAAAGAAACTTTGCTGGATGTAATTCAATGGAATTTTAAGTGTCCTGTTTATATGAAGGAAATGCATATGGTTGAACGTAAAGATCATTCAGATTGCTCATTAATGGGTTTGTCGCAAGAAAGGTTCAAATGCTCACGATATAATATGTTCCATTAAAAAGGGAACATTGTTTGAAGAAAGGTTTCGGATGTTGTTAAGAAATTTTTTGTGCCACAGACTGAAGACACAGAAATTTCTAAACAAGGTAAATGGATATTTCCTTTGTGTGGTGCTAGTACTTTTTTGGGGTTACTTCATTGTTTGATTTAAAATGCAGTTTACTGAAATTATATATGTTTTGCTTAGCTCTAATGTAGAATTGGGTGCTCATTCGATTTTTAAGTGAAAATAAAATAGATCAATGCGTACATTCAAGTCATTCAGCAATGCTGAGTTTGTGCAATTCTCTGATTTTTTTTTAAGTGAGAATAGATCCATGTGTACATGGACACTGAGTTTGTATAATTCTTTGACTTGTTATTTTGGTTTTGTGCAGCGGCCATCTTGAAATTGTGCCATGCTGGCCAGTTTTCGCCAAGGGGCATCCTTAAATATATTTTTACCAAATATGTAACGCAATACACAATAGTAGGGTAAGGAAGGAAAACATACACAAGATATACAGATGGAAAGAAGACTTAACAGTTTGAGTCCCAAGCAGCACAATCGTGCTGTTAAGATTTTATGTTGAGAAAACCCAGTACATTTTGAACATTGTGGACAACTGACGGTGCACTTGATATTGATAATGTGGATACTTGATTTAAATCAAATGCCCATCGATGTAAAATAAACAAAGCGCTGTCACGCTGCTTAGTTTACTTTTTATTGTTGGTATTTTTCGACATAAAATAAAACAAGCACTGTTATGCTTCTTGGGTCTTTTTGTACTGATTTAGAGAAAGCGCAGTTGCACTGTTTGGGATTCTTCGACAGTGTTTTTTCAATACCCCTTGGGGTTCAAATGGTTAATATACTCTTCTATTACTCTTCTTTACAGGACTCATAATAATTTTCAGTTGCTCTTAAATAGTACTTACTAATTTATTCATATAATATGATTAATTACTTTTAAGTATCATGTCTTTGTTTACAATAATATATTTCATAATTTATTGAAGTGCAAACACACACTTTGTATATACAACGAATACATATATACAACGAATCTTTAACTGGACGATTCCCCTCCCCTTCCAAATTATGGTAAGAGCTTTGCTTTAAAGATTGAAAGAAATAGACAATGCCAAATATAATGCTTGACTTGTGCTAGATGTGCTGGTGTTTCGCACCCACATTTTAAATTTTTTCTCAAAAATTGCTGGAAATAAGATGGAAACTTAATATGATTTGGTGCTAATTGTACTATCATAAAATTTATTTTTATTCTTTTTAGTGATACTTGTGGGAAGTATTCATGAATTAACTTCCCTGTACCTGCCTTATCTAATCTTTGCCATCTTACTAAAACTTGGTTAAAAATGTTATTCTTGATTATAAGTCATGAAATAGGAAGATGGATATCGATTGCATCTTTTGATGTGGTTTCCTTACCTGTTGTATGTCCAATCAATATTTCGAACTAAGTGTTTGAAATATTGATTGAAGTTTCGAACAAGAGAATAATTCTCTTGTTCTGAAATTTCTTTTGGATTCTTTGAGTATAGTATAACTAAATGCTCTTCTTCAGTTTTTCTTCTGTACAAGATTGATCAAGAATTGGATCTTGCTGTTTTTTACACTGTTTTTGCTGCCTTGTTGGCTACGTTTCTTTGTTGCTCATCTGAACTATTTTCATAAGTTTCTTCTCTACATTTTTATAAAGTTTGGCTTGCCTTCAGCCATCCGTAAACACTCAGTCATTAAATTTAATAGATAAGTGAACATTTGATATATTTTAATACCACAGCCTTTAGAAACACATTCTTTAACTAAATAAGCCTTTAATTCAACCATACAATTGTTAGCATGCAGTAATAAGTCATGCTATTCAAAGAGTTAGTTGAAAATTGTTTAAAATATTTATATTTTTAAGGAATGACATTTTTTACAATTCAAATTCTGGTTCAGTTTCTGTTATCGGGACCGAATTCAGAAATGTATGAACGTGTGTTTGTATGTATGTGCATATATGTGTGTATATATATATACAGGCATGCATTTGTACTTACATATATACATACATACATGAACACAGACGTGCATATGTACATTTCTGAACTGGTCCCCTGATAACAGAACAGTACCCAAATTTTGAGCCTGCAATTGAATTCTAAAGAAAATTGTGTCACTGATCATCCTAATGCTGAATTTTACTCGAGTTAAAAGATCATCTCAAATGAATATAATTATATTTAAAAAAACAATATATGTAACTTTCAATCTAGTTAATATTAATGTCAATCATTAGAAAAATTGTCCCATTAACAGAAAATCTAGATCCTTTTTCAATGTTAAACGACTTTTTATAATAAATAATAGGCCATATTTAAATCTGTAATATAATTTTAATGACTTGGAATTTAAATTCAATGGATAAAGAAAATTTTTCCCATCAAAAAATAATGATACAAAGAAGTTCTGGTAAAATCCTAGTATATGGTGCAGCCTTGGTGCGATTTTGATGATTATCGCCAACACCAAAAATGACCCAAAGAACGTCTATGTATATACTATACACTATCACAATATATATTCTTTGAATACTCATTTACTACTCATTGTATATGTCCCGTTTTTACTGCTCATCATAAAAGTCGCCAAATCCCGTGTGCACCGGATACTGGGATTAAACCGAAGTTCTCATGTTTCTGATTTATGTAAAAAAAGAAATCTGTCTTATTTATGCCTGATTACATTATAATGTTACATAATACAAAGCAATCTACTGGTCAATATGAGATTGAATGAGATGAAAAATTCAAACCTTTAAATGAATGTTGAAATAATTTAAATTAAAAAAAAAATAGCAACGATCTAAAATAATATTTACTGTTTTGTTCTGTGATATCAAGTATACATGTGAAAGTGGTTATCCTTGATATGCACCTCAACAAAACTGATAACAGATATTTTTTTTAAAAATGCCACCCCTTGTATTCAGGTTTCACACATTAAATCAGATTCTGAAAAAGAATCATGTGAATATTTTTTTAACTAAATTCTTCCCACTGGAAAATGTATCTACTTACGAATAACTAAGGATTACATGGAAAAATGTAAATACTGTTCCAGAAACAAATATTTAATAACAATTCTAATAAGAGATATAATGGCTTTCATTTTCAAATAATTTTAACAGATTGTTTACCGATATGTAATTAATATTGAAACAACTTCAGTCTTTCAAAAGCATGAAGAGAGAAAAGTTTCTTAAGATTTATTGAAAGACATAGGATCTTAGCACACACGCTGGTAAAACATGAGAGTTTTTTCCCCACCACTTCTAATTACAGCGCTGCAAATTCATATCGATCAGACCGCAAAATTAACTTTTTCTGATACTCGCATAACAGCAACAGAGAGAAACCAACAAAAAAATACATTTTTAAACACAGTAAAAAAAACATTTCAAAAATCATTATTAAATTTTGTTTACTTACTTTCATATTTAGTCGTTGAGATGCACAGCAAAAAATAAATATTTACATTCATAAAATAATTTCATCCTGAAACATTATAAGCAAGTATTTTCTTTCTAAACGTAAACAAGAACAAACATGCGAAAAAATGCGTATGCTACACACATTCTCACATCTCCCACCCTGAAAAACATTTTGACAGGTTCCAAAAGTAGAAGTTAAAGTCTTTTTTAGGATACCAAAAATTTGAGGCTAGACCAAAATGTTTTTTGTGGTTAGTTTCAAGGAGGTTAGAATCTAACCTATTCTAACCTCCTTACTTAACCTTAGAATAGGTTAGATTCTAACCTCCTTGGTTAGTTTCATGTGGTTAGTAAAAGTTATAAAAAATGTAAATGTTCTTTAATAGGCACGACTCACATCTTAATTCATTGGATTATCTGTTTAAAGGTAAACGTTTTAATTTAAAAATTTTCACTGAAGTATTTTGTTTTTTCACTTTCGTTTTCAATTCTTTTTATAAAATAGAATTCTCTTTATTTCAGATTATTCTTATTATTATAATTAGAATTTACTTTGTTTTTCTTTGCTTGGGGAAGGGCCAGAATTTTCCAAAGAGTTGGAATTTTCGAGTGAACTATTATAATTAAAATACATTGAAATGGTTCATCGACTAATTCTGGATACGGAAAAGCAAGGACTTTTGTAGAAGAGAGATTTCAGTTAATTTCAATGTCCCCCCCTGATGAAGTGGCATTAAAGTTGGTTGAATTCCTTTTTTTTTTTTTTTTTTTTTTGTTGTTGTTGTTGTTGTTCATTTTTCTTTAAATTTCTTTAATTTATTAAATGGGGCTTTGCTTGTTTGAAATGTTTTGGTTTTAACGTTTTCAAATTCTTTGTTGCATTATACGATTATTTGAAATTTATTAATTATGAATTTCAATTTCTCGTCTTTGTGAAATATTTGTTATGAAACAGTACCACAAGATAGAGACTGAACAGTGTTGATGCGTGCTTAGATCTATACTGAAGAGGAAGAATTCTGATTGCGTAGTATGCTAATATGTTGACTTTGTAAGATTTAAAAATATTGGCAGTTGAGGCAGTTTTAATTCCATTTTTATTTTCCGGTTGATATTTGTGGCCACAATTCACTTGGCACTCGAGTTGCGTCCATTCAAGAACATTTACATTTTTGACATTATTGCAAAGGAAGTAGCATAGCAAAATTACGTCCAAGCAAAACAGAGACAGAAGCTGAAGTGCGTAGGTATGCAAGGTGGGAACACACGACGAGAAAGGTTTTGGGTTGAGTTAAAAGTTTCAGTTCACAATTATTACGTCATCAGAGCTGCGCAGGCCATAGAATGATCTAGAAATGATATATCCCAATAAGTTATTACGATTTGTAAAACAGAGAAAGAAAATTAGTGTTTGACCGTTAGTTTAAATTATAATTTTGATTTATATATTTTTTTATCTTACATATATATATATATATATATAATATCTGGGTGCCTTATTTAATAACTATTAAGCTTGCGCTACTATAAGGGCCGGAAGTGGTGACCATTTCATTATGGAAGCAATTAACGGGTGGCCACCGTTGTCTCCTATGAAGAATGGACAGTTACAACCGTGCCTTCTCCGACATTCGAACCCAGGCCCAATCGCTACGGCAATCAGTGTCCCTAACGAAATCACCCTATATGCGGTCAAGTCGTAAATTTAGAACCCCTTTGTTCACAGGGGGTGCTGAAAAGGAGGGGATAATCTTGCTCGTGGTCTTGAGAAAATGTGGGGGTCGTTTAAACATCTAACTTCTCTACGTTCAGTTTTTATACAGAGGAAAATACAAATTGAATTCTTCGAATGAATGCAATTTTGTACAATGAAAATGTATTATTGAACTATAAACTGTAAGGCAAATAACATCTCTTTTTAAAGTAGGAGTAGAAAGCTAGAAAGACAGATATTTGCTATTTGTAGTAAATATTGTATTTTTCATTTCGAATGCTATGTTCCATGTATGCGAAGTAGCTCAGTATCTGAGAAAATAGTCTTAACCCAAATGGCCTTCAACCTTTCTACGTCTAAGGACTGTTTTTCAATTACATTGTGGTCAATGCTTTTTGGTTAATTTTCTAATGACATATAAACATTAAATTGTTTTTAATTTGAGACTTATGAATAAAATAACGCAAACTAGACTGCAGAAAATTCTTCAGAATGAAGTTAATACTGAAAAATACATTTATCCTATTATCCAATTTTATCCTACAATAAATCTTTTAAAAATTGTGGAATTAACAGTGCACTAGTTGGAAATAAGGATGACATTGTGTTTTAGGAAAGTTGCAAATCTAGTTACAGTGACAACCTAAGTGAAAATAACTATGATTTTAGCAACAGTGATGACGAATTTCTGGGATTCTAAGAAACGCTGATGTATTTGCTAATTTTTTAATGCAACAGTTCCGTTTCCGTTGTATAAAGTGTTATCATTAAAATAGGTACTTAATCCTTTTCTGTCGAAGTATTTTTCCCAAGTTTTAACCTGATAAATCACTGCGCGTCCTACAGGCCAGGCAATTGAGGTATTGTATAAATCGCCCTTCATTTCGTATCAGTGCCGACAATTTCGATGAAAAATGGTACCTTTTTAAAAGCGAACTTCTTAACGAAGAAAAGCCGTTTTATGTACAACATAATGTCTAAAAATACCGTCAAATTAAACAGTAATCTTGACATCAATACTTTTGTATGCATTTCTTGAATTGATTAATAAATGTAAATTTGTAATTTAAAAAAAAATATAATATTTTATTTAGTTACATGCTAGTTATCTGTGTTATTGCTTCGCTTCTGGTATAGCCCCTTCTTCGTCCCAGAAAAAAGCGTTTTCCTCCTCGATCTCAAAAATTTCTCAATTTTCCATTACTTAACCAGTGGAATTACCTAATTAAATAAAATTACAGCTCTGCGACAACAACTGAGGGAAATATTTGCAGCTATCTACACATAAATTCAATGTTTATTTAAAAATAAAATATTTCCTAATTTTTATATCCCTTTTCTAATTTATATGAAATTTCAAAATTTAACGATATCAGTTAAGGAAATACTTGCAAGTAATATAATGGTTCTGCGAAATATATTCTTGATTCCAAACCCTTACTGCTAGGCATCAGCCCATCGCTCTCAGAATACATTATTAGTCCAAAGGGGCAACTTGCCCAGAAGGATTATTAATTTCATTTTGGCATTTTGCGTTGAAAACTATAAACGGAGAATCACTTTTCAAATTGTTGCCACCAAATATTGTCGCCCTGTATTACATTTAAATAAATTAAATAATGAAGAGTCTGCATGAATGTATGTATGTTTCTCGCTTATGATAAAACGACGGTACCTAGAGCCATCAAAATTTGAATAACGTAAATTTCCATAGAATATCTGCGTGTGGAAGCCCTAATTTGAATTTAAAATTTGTTTATTATCGATTTCATATTTTATAACACTTCAACGAATTTTTTATTAACAAACTCAGCGATTTCAAAGCGAGCAATGGCAACACTGTACGGGAAAAAAAAATTTATCTCCAGCGAGCGATATATATTCGTGATATACTGATACCGAAAGAGACCTAAAAACACTTTTCTTTTAAAATATATCTCCCCTTATGATCCTTGACACAGCCGTTTACCTTCCTCTTCCGTAATTAAAGTCAGTCTCTTACTCTTGACCGCATTTGCAAAGCCACCGTCTCTAACCACTATACATGATAAGATATATTGATCACCTTGTAGTCATAATACTTCTTGGAGCAAAAAAATTAAGAATTACAGGCACAAAATGATAAATGCCAGTTGTTTATTTTATATCTTCAAGCTTCTCATTGCATTATTCGGGAAGTTCGGTTATTTAGTTATTTTGTGCAGTTATTTGGTTAGTGCAGTTGTTTAGTTATTTAGTTACTGCAGTTTTAGGCTTAAAATGCTTAGAGAAAAATAAGGAGACTGCTTTCTTCTCTTGGATATTAGAAATCATCCCTTGTAAGTCTTGGAATTCAGTTATCTGAACCTGGGAAGGTTTCTTATCCGTAAACAATGAAATACTTAGTACAGATTTTAATGTTGGTTTTCACAATCAACATATGTTCTTTCTCGCATTTTTAAAACAGTGTCTATTTTAATTCAGGAGTGTAGCCAGGTGCGTATACCCCTAGGTCGTCTAATTATATAAAACAAATATAACAATTTTTAAAAAATTGGCACAAATTTATGAATTTTTTTATCAAAAATTATTTTTTAAAGTTAGCGAAAATACTTCAGATTTGGTACAATTTCCTTTGGTTAGCAAATATTTCACGTAAAGCTCAAGGGCTTTGTTCTTTGTTATAAAGTCTGCTGTGTGATATGAGAACTAAGGACAAAAAAGGCATAAAACCTATTAGGACAGAAAGAAAATCTGAACTTGAGGGATGGGGGAGAAAGAAGGTGTTCCCCCCTAGCGTTTAGAGGTGTAGAAAATATAATCACCCATTTGGGGTAAAATACCTGTATCTTTTCTCCTCGTTGTCCTGAAAATTTAGCTTATGGAAATTTAATTTGATTACCTGCCAGTTAAAAGAAAATTTTGGAAAAGCTAGGGAAAATCATATTTGACATACGCTTCGGTTAATTACTTTTTGTTGCATTAAATCTCCTTCCGATTTCAGTTATAATAAAAAGCATAACAAACGTATAAAACACTGTTTGCCGATCAAGCAAACAATATAAGTTACAGTTATTATAGCACCCTAAAATTTTATAACCAATTTTTAAAAATATTTAGCCTTCATTTATTTGCCTTCTACTGATCAATTTTTTAAACAAGTGCGATTTCTTGAAACTTTAAAAATACACTCATGTCCATAAATTAAGGATAATGCAAAATCAGGCAAAGGAAGAGTTAGAAGCAAAACAAATTTGACTTATTTGTAAAGCTTATTTATTAAACAAAAGGTAAAAAGCAAAAAAAGATGCTATATGTTTGATATTATTAAAAAAATTAGCGATTTTTTCCTCCCTGGAGCAAATTACAAAAAAAAAACCTATTTACAAAAAACCAATATTACATGGTTGGTATGATTGTTAATGCATTGTATGTCTCCCAGACGATGCAATACAGTCCGTGCAACGCCTAGGCATGCTGAGTATCAAATTATCGATCTGATCTTGGAGGATATTACACCACTCAAAAAGCAGTGCTCTCCGAAGTTCCGGTAGACATGTAGGAGGAGGTTGACGGACTGCAACTCGTCGGCCAAGCATGCCCCACACGTGCTCTACTGGATTCAACTCCGGTGAGAATGCTGGCCAGTCCATATGGGTGATATCCTCCGATTGAAGGCATACGCTTACGATGTTTGCACGGTGAGGACGTGCGTTGTCATCCATAAACACAAATTGTGCGCCCATCGTGTCCCGAAACAAACGTACATGTTGTTCCAGAATGACGTCCCGATAGATTTGGTTTGTCATGGTTCCCATTTGAACAAGCAGGCCAGTTCTGGAACCCAGAATAATTCCACCCCAAACGAGCACTCCTGCACCACCGTAACGGTGTCGTTCAATGATGTTTTCTTGGTGGTAACGAGTACCTGGAGCTCTCCATATGAAAGTCCGGCGAGAATCAGACTGCAAGCTAAACCTGGACTCGTCGCAAAACATCACACAAGCCCACTGTTGCGGTGTCCACAATGCATGTTCTCTACTCCAGGCTAACCGCAGGCGACAGTGAGTTGCAGTAACTGGAACGCATCTGACAGGTCTACGAGCATATAGACCAATCTGCCCTAAGCGTCTGTACACGGTCTGCCTTGAAATTGTCGTACCAGTGGCTGAAGAGAGCTGACGAGACAGGTCTGAGGCTGTGCTCCGCCTGTTTCTTTTGGCAGTAACTGCCAAATACCGGTCCTCATTCGGCGTTGTAACTCTGGGGCGACCTGTGCTGTAACGTCTACTCACATTACCATCATCTTGGAATCGTTGCCAAAGCCTGGAGATGACACTCTGGGCTATTCCAAGTTCATCTGATACTTCCAGTTGGATACGCCCACATTCCAGACTGCCGATAATTCTACCACGTAAAAAATCATCCAAATGCGTCCTTTGTGTCATAGCTATTCGGTTATTGCACTGAAATGCTTATAAAGCGCCTGCGAACAATTTTACTTCTTTGCCTGTATTCCTTATTTATCACTCTCTTACACTCTCGTCATTGTGACGTACCATCGGTGTCATCTGGTTACTTCCTGAAATTTGCATATGATTCTTGAAGATGTGTGTAGTGATTTTACAGGTGATATATTTATTTTAGAGTTCGATTTCCGCGTAACTTCGAATTATCCTTAATTTATGGACATGAGTGTAATTAAATCATCTCTCTTTACATCACAGATTGTTTTAATTATCTACCACCATCTTTTTTTTTTTTTTTTTTTTTTTTTTTTTTTTTTTTTGTTTACATTGGTTAAGATATCCCACAGTAAAGTGTTATAAAAGTTTAAATTTTGCTCAAGTTCCCGTGCGTTTCGTTTTGGAATTTTATATTGGAGCATCAGTTTGCAATAAAGACATATTTCAGTTCCTAGTTTAATTGTACTAAATGAAAAAAGAATTGTTTATGTATTCTGATGTGTAACAATTAGGTACATAGTAGTTAAGAGATGAATAACTATTTCTGCTGTGTATGGTTTCCTTGCCTTTAAAGATAGCCATAGATTTCTGTTACAAAATAGTCTTGAAATCAAGGAGAGCTGTCAGTGCCTTAATTCTTGTACTAATTATAATTTATGCTCATAAATTAAATTTAATACGTGATTAGAAAGAAATTTCTGTTATATAAAAAAAAATTCAGCTGTTCTCCGAAAATTGGTCGAAGGTTTTAATGTAGCTGAATATAGCTTTAATATAGTTAAAATTTGTGTTCTAAATTGGTGTTAAATATCGGTATTATTGCACTCTATGAAAGTAATCTTTCGCAAGAGTCATGGTTAACTTCTAAATTGCATTAGCAAATAGCAGATGTCATGAAACACATCAGCTTTAAAATTATCCAAAATTCCATGTTAGAGTCACATTCATTAAAAAAAAAATTTCTTCACATTTCGAAAGAATCTGGCAAAAACCTGTCTTCTTTTCGTCATCATAAACTAACCCTTTTTTTGTAAACTACATATTAAACTTAAGTTCATCCACAAAATTTCGTAAATTACAACCATAAATTAGTATTACTCTTGAAGAAACGATATTTGGGGGAGGGACTCGGATCTCTCTTTATTAAGCTGATCAGTATTTGAATGGATAAAGCCATACAATGGCAGTTTGGCTCCATTTTCACGGTAACTGAATTGTACGAGTATGAGTGGCTGTATGTGTTTTTCAGAAGTTTCTTTACAGTATACATATTGTTACGAATTTGGTATTTAAAAAGCTAATGTTAGTTCAATTATAAATTAAATGGTTTTATTTCTCGCGCAGTGCAGCGCGTGACGAATATTAAAAGAAAGCTAAGCCGGAAAATTGAAAATACAAGAGCGCGTGCATTAAATAAATAAATATCTCTTTTTTGATTTCGAGAAAGTACTGGAAAATTCTAGCGCGTGATTTTAAAATCATATAAAAGGAGGAAAACATCTCAGTTTGTAGTAGTTGCTTAGTTTGTTGTTGTTTAGAAAACTGCTCTTGTTGATTGTAGCGAATTCGCGGATTAGCGTTCTTTAGCTGTTTTGAATTACGTTCTATTGGACATTTGAGTAGTTAAAAGATAACTACTGTGAGATATTGTAATACTACATGATAATTTGAGAAAATTTAAGCATTTTTGTTGTGATAATAATAAATTTTTGTTCATTTTTCATTGGACTTGTGCATTCATTTCATAACGAACCCGTACGAACGCAACAATTTTTGGTGTCAGAAGTGGGATTTGAATGCCAATCACAAGAGCGATGGAAGAACAATTGAGACAGCTCATTAGTGCTTTTGCTGCATTCCAAGAAAAGATGGAAGCTGGCCAAGCATCATTTAAAGAAGATATGAAAGACTCTGTTAAAGCAGAGATAAGATCCGTTAAAAAGGAAATGGAAGCCGTTCACGAAAAGTTGGAAGCTGGTCAAGTAACTTTTAAAGAAGACATAAAAGCTGTACAAGAAAAGATTGAAGCAGGTCAAGACGAAATGAAAAGAGAAATAACCTGCGTAATAGAAAGTAAATTTGAGGCTATGGAAGACAGAATAGGAGCTGTCGAAAATAAAGTCGGGCAAATTGAAGAAAAGGTTTCTTCTGTCAAAGATGAAATAGAAGATAGAGTGTTGGCTGTGGAGCATCGAGTCGAAGGAAGAGTTTCGGCCTTCCAACAACAAATTGATGATAGGGTTTCTGCTGCCGTCGCCAAAGAAGTTGACAGCCTAAAGAAGTGCATCGCGACGGTAGGAAACAATTCTGAAGGTTTCAAATTTTTATCGATGCCTGCTCGTTCCGTTCTGAAACTATCTACTACAGAATTGACGCAGTTGAAAATAAAGTTGGACATATTGAAGAAAGAGTTTCTTCGGTGAAAGAAGAAATAGAAGAAAGAGTTTCTTCTGTAAAAGAACAAATTGATGAGAGAGTTTCTGCAGTTGCCAAAGAAATGGATACTTTAAAGAAATTCGTATCGTCGGCAGGGAGCAGGAGTGATGATTTTAAATTGTTACCAATGCCTGCTCGTCCACCTCTGAAGCTATCCACATATGATGGGAAGACCTCCTGGCAGGTGTATAAGACACAATTTTCTATCGTTGCGGATGCGAATGGATGGGATTCCCAAGCTAAGTCCTGTCATCTCGCCGCTTCTCTGAGAGCAGACGCAGCGGATATCCTGCAGACGCTTCCCGAAAATCAAAGGCTAGATTTCGAAGCTCTATCCGGCGCTTTGGAGCTGCGCTTCGGCGAGAAATGTTTAAAAGACTACAGCAGGCTCCAATTAAAATCTCGTCAACAGAAGCTCACCGAAACGCTTCAGGAGCTCGCCACGGATGTTGAAAGGCTGTCACATCACGCCTTTTCGGAGTGCCCGACAGAAACAAGGGAAATCCTGTCCCTGCAATATTTCATCGATGGCATCCGGGACCCTGAAATACAGAAAGCACTGCGAATGGCAGATGTAAAGGACATAAAAAGCGCTCTGTTGTACGCCATGAAGTTCGAGGCAGCCCAGCAAGCAACTAATAGAGATCGCTACCCAGTTAGAGCTGTGCGAGTCCATGAGCCAGTGGATCAACTGATGGCTCGTTTAGATGATTTAGCCAGACAAGTCGACGCTTTGATACGGAGTAGGAGGGAGAAGAAAGTGGCTCTAAGGTGTTGGAGATGTGGTAGTGAAGGTCACCTAAGACGGAATTGCAGAACACCCCAGGGTACGGAATATAAAGCATATGATTTTACCAGACAAGTCAGTGGCTTGAGACGGAACATAAGTGAAAAGAAACTAATTCTAAAATGCTGGAAATGCGGAGTTGAAGGCCACATACGAAGAAATTGCAGAACATCCCGAGGTACGGAAAATAAGACCATTTCCCAGCAACGACGCAGTAAACAAATTAGTGACCATATCGAGGAACGGAGGTTGTCAGATAATGAAAAACCTTGTTTTAAAGCGCTTAAAATTTATACAGTGAGTGGCAACAGTAACGGAATGTCCATTAATGGGAATATCGATGGAGTTCCTTGCGATATGATCATTGACACAGGAGCTAATGTTACCATCATTAGGAAAGATTTAGCTGAACAGTTTAAAGATAAACGTATTTGGACGCCATCCTGTGTTACCCTTCAGACTGCGTCTGGTGATAAGATCGACATAACTGGGAAGTTAAACGTAAACATCACGTTTGGAAGTGCCGCCTACCATCACACGGCTTATGTGGCGGATACCACAGATCCATGCATACTCGGATTGGACTTTTTAAGGAAATACAATTTTTCCTTAGACTTCAAAAACAACAAACTACTTTCAGCATCTGGTGACATGACTATCCATCCTCAGAAGAGATCCTCACTTGGAAATGCCGACGCCTTGTCCGAAAGACCCAGCTCGGGAAGCCGCCGAAATCATGCTAGGGTCGAAAAGAAACGCAAGACTACCAGCTATTCTCCATCTCAGAAGCTCTTCGGTCGAGACCTTCGTCTGCCTTGTGACCGCCTGTTTGCTCGCCGTACGGATGCGCCTTCATCGCCTGAGGAACACATCCAAAATGTCCAGGCCCGGTTTGAGGGGATGCACCGTTCTGCACGAAAGCGAGTCAACTTGGCGACGGAGAAAGTGAAGACCAGATACGACACGCGAGCTACTAGACATAGATCCAACAAAGGAAACAAGGTGTGGTTGTGGAACCCGATTCAACGAAAAGGACTAAGTCCTAAATTACAGTCACCTTCGGATGATCCGTATACAGTGCTGAACAGACTAAATGACGTCATGGTTCGGATTCGTAAGTCTTCGAACTCTAAACCTAAAGTCGTTCATTACGACAGGTTAGCTCATTACTATGGCCATAGTACGTAATGTAAATAATTGTAAATAGTATCAGACCATGGTCCTTTATGTTTTTAAATGTGTATTTGATTTGATTTGTATTTAGTATTTGTTTTGTATTTAGTATTTGATAGCATTTGATGTGTTTAAGTTAGTTATTGCATTTATTGTTCATGTTGTTTGATATTGTGATGTAATGTTTATGCCTCAGTTGCATTTATGCCACAGTTGTAAGTTTAGCTTCCTGTCCAGGGATTGTACTGCCCGGGACGTGCAGTCCTTGGGAAGGGGGCAGTGTTACGAATTTGGTATTTAAAAAGCTAATGTTAGTTCAATTATAAATTAAATGGTTTTATTTCTCGCGCAGTGCAGCGCGTGACGAATATTAAAAGAAAGCTAAGCCGGAAAATTGAAAATACAAGAGCGCGTGCATTAAATAAATAAATATCTCTTTTTTGATTTCGAGAAAGTACTGGAAAATTCTAGCGCGTGATTTTAAAATCTTATAAAAGGAGGAAAACATCTCAGTTTGTAGTAGTTGCTTAGTTTGTTGTTGTTTAGAAAACTGCTCTTGTTGATTGTAGCGAATTCGCGGATTAGCGTTCTTTAGCTGTTTTGAATTACGTTCTATTGGACATTTGAGTAGTTAAAAGATAACTACTGTGAGATATTGTAATACTACATGATAATTTGAGAAAATTTAAGCATTTTTGTTGTGATAATAATAAATTTTTGTTCATTTTTCATTGGACTTGTGCATTCATTTCATAACGAACCCGTACGAACGCAACAATATGTATTGTTGCTCTTTTGTCTAACTTTAAACATATGCACCTTATTTAAATCACGCATAAAGTTACATGCAAACCGAAAAGTTCTGTTATTAGTTAATTAAAGACATAATTATCAGTTGCAGTAGCTCATAACACTACTCTGTTAATTGAGTTATTTCAATTTCTAATAATATGGAAACAAAATTTTTGCATTTTTTACTTGGTGTAACTTTTCCTTTCCAGAAAGCTGCACATTTTTTATCATTATTCACGCTAATCAGATGACAACTACTCACATGACAGCGACTCCATTATACCTATTCATTTTATGAGACTGAAAGCTTTTTTTTTCTTTTTTGAAGCACAGGGAAGAAAATGAAAACAAAACGTTTACGCTTGTTTTCTGAGTTAAGCGACGTTTTACACTCAGAGCTGTGTGTATGTAATTAACTGTGAGTATAGAAGTTAGGGAATAACAAAACGTTTACGCTTGTTTTCTGAGTTAAGCGACGTTTAACTGCGAGTATAGTAGTTATGGGATAATAAATCTGAAGTCATTCGTAAGAGATAGTTGTGGTGAAGATGTGCTGAATGGTGTTAGTGATATGCAGCCAACGGCTTCTTTGCTTGAATTCTTTGTATTTGAAATACGACATTCTAAACGTTTATACAAATTATATTTCTGTCAAAATTATTTTGCCTTAAATTCTTAGAATCTTTTAAAGGCACATGATTAGAGACAGCCATGAGTTCTGATTTCTTTCATAATTAGACACCTATAATTTTTTCCCATGTGTAACGTGTATACGAGCTAGTTTTCCTTAGAATGTCCTCCACGAAGACATCCCTCCACTTAGGTAGATAGCCCTCACTTGCTTTGCCGTAATCATGTAAATAAAACCAACCTATACGAATTTATACAGGATATATACTTTTATATGACATATTTTTCATTAAATTTGTTAACATTTACTTTTCTAGAGAATTGATATCATAGACTATAAATCTTTAATGATTATATAAATCATTTTCAGTACAAAGCATCAAATTTAGTTCGTCTCTTAATGCCTTTTCGGAAAGGGTTACTTCGCTTAATGATTTTTCGGAAAACCATTATACTGTTCTGATCATTATCCAACCTAGTTTATTGGCAAGTCAAAAACCTAAAATTTACTAATATGATTAATTTAAATATGACAGGGTGTGAGAGGTTAAATTTACTAATATGATTAATTTACATATGACAGGGTGTGAGAGGTTCGGATCAATTTCTCCTGCTATTTGCATCAAGAACTGAGACAGGAGCCCATCGGAGTCCGGCTCCAGTACTTCTCAAATTTTTAAATAAATCTGAATTTTTACCGAAGCTCTTTAATAAGACAGATCCGGCACTTCTTTAATGTAACTGATGCATAATACTCGTATCAACAGAAAATCCTTTGGATCTTGAAAGTTCTACGTTAATAACAAGCCTGCCTTAAACGGTTTGAACTTCTGAATGTATGCCTGGCTTTCTCTGGGAAACAAAACCTTTGATGGTTAACTTGAGAGAACTGAAAATCCCTCACCATCCTAGTGTCGAAGGCTTTATATCTAGGACATATTTTCCGGAAAGGTATTAATTTATGAGGGCGGGGTAAATTTTTCATTCCCGAAAATACGGAGAACTTTTTGCAAGGATGTAATCAAATACTAGTTTGTCGAAAATTTTCACTTGTCCAAAGAACCTTTCTTTCTCAGTATTATGTCAGACTTCGAATGACATTTTTTTATCATTGTCACATTCTGCTTGACGCTAGGACTGTATCGGCATCGATCGTATTCAGAACGCTTTGGACTTTTTAGCTCAAAGCGGAAATTTGGCCAGAAGGACTATTAATTTCGTTTGGCATTTTGCGTTCGTTAACTACAAATGGCGTTTCACTTTTCAGATTGTTGCCACCAAATATTAGAGCCCTGCATTATATTTAAAGAAATTAAATAATGAAGAATCTGTATGAATGTATGTATTTTCCCACTGTGAAAAAACAACGGTATCTAGAGACATCCAATTTTGAATTACGTTGTCCTCCACTCAAATATGGGAATCTGGTAGCCCAAATTTGGAATTTGTTTTATTACCTACTTCGTGTTTTGTAAAACTTTAACGACTTATCGATGAACAACGCTTTCAAAGCGAGCAATGGCAACACTGTATTTAAAACAAAGTATTTTTATTTCCAGCGCGAGAGACTGTGTATCGGAAATTCTAAAGCTATTCTCTTTTTAAATTGTTTTATGATATTGCTGTTGAATTGAATTTTTATGGTTTAAATGTGAAGAACACGATATTTAATAAATAAAGATAACACACAAAACATTATAAAAAGCGCCCCTTTTTACGTAATATAAAATCTGAAAACTTTCAGGTTTCTTTTTCTTTGTTTGTTTTCAGACTAATACATTTCCGTTAAAATTTCACGGGCCATGTTGTTTCTCCCCACTTACGTTAAAATTTCCCGGGCCATGTTGTTTCTCCCCAAAATTCCTTTCCGCGTCTCCGGTAACCTGTTGCATGTCCTCCATCAACTTCCCCTTTATGATTCTATCTCACCCAAATAACCCTGTCTCACTGATGCTTTTATGTTACATTCCTAATATTTCATAATGGCATACTAATAAGTTTAACTCATTTACTAAACATGTAAATCTATAATTCAGCATACTTTTATGTTTATAAGTATTTTATCTTCTCTTTTCTTTAATATATTGTTGAACATATTGCATCTGATCGGCCTAATTTCAAAAGTCTATCATCCTTGAACGAGACGTTCGTTGCAACGGGCGCCTGGACTGGAGTGTCCTATCCCCATCGATTTTATGTCACTTTTCGAACTTTGATTTCTTATGGTGTGTAAAGGCATATCTTATTGTAAAGCAATTATAGTAATCTTTTTTCTAGGCAATAGTCCGTGATAAGCAATCAAGTTGAGAATTTGTGCAATAATTCGACTTATGGGATGACATAAGCAATTGAAAGGCAGTCTATGGAGGATCAGGTCGTAGTATCAGGCGACCAGGCAGTAAAGTCACTAAACATTGGCAGTTCGACCGTAATTTCAAATCTCAGTGATACCCCAACTCTTTATTTCTTTGTTCATAATTAATATGGAAAAATGCATTAAGAAAAAATATTTTTAAAATTTAATCTTTAAAAATACTGCAAAGTTTTATTCATTGGTAATTTTAACCTTTACCTTAGCTATATCTTTGCAAATCCCTTTAATATTAAAATAATAAGTGAAGAAATAAACTTGGTTTCTAATGATTGATACCTTGGTGCAAATTGCACGTTACGTTTTTCCAAAAACATACTTTATACGGATATTAATAAATTATGGATCATTTCTCCATCTAATTTGCTTAACATGTTCTAATATGCTTAACATAACCGCCCCCAAATAACTTCTAACTATCCCCGCATTATAGGTGTCAACTCTGCGCCATAATACTGGTTTTCTCCCCTAGTTCGTGAAATCAATCGTATCTACGTATCTTTCGGCGTATAACGCGCACTTTTAATACCAAAAATGAGGTCGAAATTTACGGGTGCGCTTTATAAACCGGATATAAAAACGATAGATTAAAAATAAAGAAAACTATCAGCATATAAAAATTACATTTTTTTTTTACATGTACCTAAATGCTGTTGTCTTCATTCAAAATTAAATTATATCAACAATTCGATTGATTTAGAAGACATTATGTCAGAATTGGAAAAGGTTATACTGGAGAAGGCGAATAGGTGCCTTAAAATTAAATTTAAAAGACACGTGATATCTAGTTGGTGGACTGTTAAAGACTCATGAAAAGTGTTGGACATACTGATTTCTAATAGGCTAAATCATTTTGTAACCAGGAATGGTTTGATTTCAGAGAATCAGTTTGGCTTTGAGGCTAGAAATTCGGCCGAAGATGCGTTATTTGAATTTAGTAATTTTATAGGAGAAAGAAGAAAGGAAAATCATATTGTTGCTATACCCTTTGATATACATAAGGCCTTTGATTCAGTATTTTATTTGCCCCCTCTCTTGCGTGTACTGCTACGTATTAAAACACCGAGAGATTGTTTTGCTATATTGGTAAGCTATTTTTAACATAGACAAATTGAATCCTCGATGGAATTTTCAAATAACCGATTGTTTAAAGTTGGGAAAGGCTGCCCACAAGGATCTAATAGAGATCCGCTGCTCTGGAATTTTTTTTATAAAAAAGAGTTTCTATTGGCGAAGTTCCCTACAAGTGTTAGATTAATTTGTTATGCTGATGCTTTGATGCTCCTGATTGCTGAGACCTCACTTGAAAAGACTGAGAAGACATTTTGTGAAATTTCAAGTATTATGGAGAATTGGCGTTTAGAAAGTTACGATTTAACATTGCTAAAACTAAAGCACTCTTTTTTCCAAAGGGCGGAAAATGTACAAGGAAACCATTGTTGAAATATAAAGGAGAAAAGGTCAAAATTGAAGAAAATTTGAAATATTTGGGTGTTATATTTGATAGTAAACCTTTATATAAAGAACACTTTAATGCCATCCATAGAGAGACGGACTCTATATTACAGTATATTACAGTTTTACAGAAGATCGTTTTCAAGCTCAAGTTTGCCCATTAAAAGTTTTACAATGAAGCAAATATATGAATGCGTAGTTCTCCCCACAATTATGTACGGAATTGGTGCGTGGGGTGCCAGGGCGGCGGAGCTGCTTAGAATCAGAAACAAGTTAAATTCTACTCTACTCAGAGAGTCTGGCTGTTGTCTATGACAAGATTGCAGTCTTGTCATAGACTGCATTACAGGACAGACTTTAGGACAGCACCAAGAGAGATTGCAAATATTTTAGCCGACATATTTTAGCCCCTCTCATTGCTCTACGAATTTTATTACGGAAAATGTCTACTAATATCAGGCAAGACTGATTTATATATATATATAATGATAATTATGTTTTTAACACAGCTTTTTATGTTTTTAACTATCATTTGTTGCACCTAAGGGAGAAAAGATCCATTGGTTTTAATAAATGCATACCGACTTTTAATGACATTGACGTATATACTGATGGTTCGGGGTTGGAGGAGAATATTGGATTAGCTTTTGTCATATATTATCACGGTACTGAGATTGAATATAAAAAGTTTAAGCTAGAAAAATTCAATTCAGTAGATCAGGCCGAAATGGTTGCTATCCAAAAATCATTAGAATGGTTAATTAAAAATCTTAGAGAATCATGTAATATTACCATTCATTCTGACTGCATGTCTGTGCTTCAAGCTCTCGAACAACAAAATCTAAATATTCAAACAGTGAAATAAAATATTCAAATAATGATCTGTCCGAGCTTAAAACTGTATTTTGAAAAAGTTCGTTCCAAAGAAAAAAATGAATGTTACATGTGATATCGACTTAAATCAATTGATTTCTGGTCACGGCAGATTCCCTAAATATTTAAATAGATTCAATTTACAGAATAATGACCAGTGTTTAGTTTGTCATAAAATTGGGGATAATATACACCTCATAGCAGAATACAAGCTTACCAGGCATATCGAAGGTGTAAATGCAGAACTTATGGAAAAAGGATTGCACAGGGCTAAACAAATTGCCAGAGAAATTATGAATGTAATTAATAGTAATAAGGAGTCCATTGGCATCGGTTAATTTTTTGTGTGTGAGTGTGAGTGCTGATGTATGTTTGAATTATTTAATTTTTCTTTATTTTAATTTTGGTTCTTAACACACCATTTTGATTAGTTTGAATTATTTTATGTTTACTCCTTTCCTTTGCCTTTGCGTGTTATTGAGAATATTCAGAAGCTATATGTTGAAATGCTCTCTAAATGTTTTTTTTTTTTTTTTTAAAGTTCTTTTTCTTGCTTTTTTATAATTTTTTTCGTTACTCGGGCTCGGAGCTTTGTTTCCTGTTGATTAATTTTTAGTTTTAAATTGTCATGTTTAGTTGGTAGTTTGGGACGCGACCGGGCCACTAGATGCCTTCGTTTGTGGTTTTTGAAAGGTATTTTTTGGAAGCAGGCAAAATGAAAAATTAGCAAACACTTTTGCCGGGAATTGAACCACGGACCTCTGGATACCGGCCCAGCGAGTAGAACCACTACATTACGAAGGCATGCTAGGAAGGCGGGAGAAGTTTCCTTACAACTTTCTTGAATAGCATATCCTACACAGCAATACAGCGTTAAAAAAACAGTATTCCATACCGTATTATTATATATAATTGAACTCTGTAAACATGTGCAATATTCTAAAAATTAAAGTTATTTGACCACTACCTACTTACTTAAAGCATTTTTACGACTTTACGAAATAAATTACGATTATATGATGCTTGTTTAGCTCATTTACTAGCAATTTATGCACTATATTATAGCGATGAATGCTTTGAAAATATTAAAGGTTTCTCGAGGTCAAAATTCAAACAGATTCTGCAGTTTAAGCGGTATTCTTAGAAACAAGCCACTATGAACTTCTGTTTCTGTTGACTTTTTCCCTTACACAGCTGAACAGTTTTCAATTCAATTTTGGATAATTTCCAACACAGCGGAAAAGTTTTAGTTTTAAGATAGTTTATTGCAACAATGTTTCTCATCACGCATCAAGTGAATTATATTGGAATTTATTATATAGCCTTTTTAATATTAGCCTAACTTCTAGGTGAGCTACCCAAAACCCTGGCTATTGGTCGCTCATGCTCGATGCTTTGCCAGTTTTACTTAACGTAACCTAAACAGAAAAAGTTCTATATGTATTTCAGGATAAAGAAATAATACAATAATAATTGAGAACACGAATAAGGGACACAGAAAAAACTATCAGTCTAGGAGGGTTGTTTTCACGAAATGTTCTTTGAGAGAAACTGACTCGTCATCACATTAAAGATATGAAAAATTCCCACTAACGAGTCTATTACAAAAGCATAACTACAAAAACCAGTAACTGCAAAAGCATTACAAAGTGGTGACATTCATGTTAATTTTCATCTTCAGCTAGAATGTATTATATCGGTAATGTTAGACTAGTTTGGTAAAATTAATAATTTTAGAAAACACGTCTAACGAATAGTCTTTGAAATGGTCTTACCTTTCCCTTCAGGTTTTCTTAATTTCGCAAATCGGAAATTCCAATAACCCCTCAGCACACTTGCAAACCAATATCAAGTAGCCGGGTAATATGTTTTATAGAATTGTCTCTTATTAAGACTACATTGTCTGGGCATGGTGTATAAGTAATACCAAATATTCATTCCTAAACTTTTTCATCAAATCTCCTTGTAATTTTCGTAAAAATCTAAATCTTCATTGACTCAAAGTACATCTACCAATGACATCTAAGTCTGGAACTTCGCTGTTAGAAACACCTCATGTAAACACTGCTGAATTATATCTTCTGTACCATTAAATATACGCAAGTCAATGATTTCGAATAAATAACGGCTTCTAATGTCTCAAAATACTGTGTAAATTCTTCATAGTGGAAATTTTACTAAGGATTCGTCTTAATAATTCGTTAGGCATCCTGATTATCCGTTCTTACCAACTGCTCCATTATGCGGCGGAAGGAGAGATATATTTCCATGTTATTTACTTGATGTTAATACAATTTTATTCCAATCTAGTGACTTTATAAGGTATTTCTCCCGCTTTCCTAGCGTGCCTTCGTGGCGTAGTGGTTCTGCAAGCTGGGCCGGTATTCCAGAGGTCCGTGGTTCGATTCCCGACGAGGGCGTTTGCTAATTTTTCAACTTTCCTGCTTCCAAAAATTAACCTAATATGGCGCCGAACTAAAAGGGTGTTGGGTGAGAATTCTCCACACTCAGGATTTGGCGATTGGGTCCCCTAAAAACCCCAGTCGCCCTTTAAAAAGGGGAGTATATAAGGTATTTCTCCCGCTTTCCTAGCGTGCCTTCGTGGTTCTGCACGCTGGGACTGTATTCCAGAGGTCCGTGGTTCGATTGCGGGTGAAGGCGTTTACTAATTTTTCATCTTTCCTGCTTCTAAAAATAAACCTAATGTCTCTACAACTTGTTACTATTCTGCCTTGTACATCACTGGAGCTCCCTATCTCGAGAATTTATCTCTATCGAAGAATAGTATTTTCAAGAATATCTCCAAGAAGTTGGAAAATTCATTATGAGTTATAAAATATCTTTGGAAGTTAAAAGGTTCTTCGCATCAGATGCACTACTTCCACAACACTGCTGAAACACAAAAGACAGGCTGGCGAATTTGGTTTAACAATATAGCTAAGCAAAGCATGGAATTAAAACTGGCAATATGAAGGATTAGTAATATGAAAGAGTAGTTAAGACTAGCTTGAAATCAGTACGTCACAGAATGAAAGTAATAAGATAAAATAAATATACGAAATTAACATACTGGTAGAAAATGCAAAATACCAAGTATGCACATAATTTATGCATAGGAAGATACAGAAAATCAAAAGTGCAAATAAACTTTAAGAAAACCATATTTACGCTATATAAAAAAATTAATTAGCATGGCCAGAGGCATTACTACTAAAAATATCTTCAAAAATTGAGAATAAAAAACAAATAAATAAATAAATAAAATAAAAAAAACCTGTTGATGGCGTCGAAGCTTCTTTAACCTCCGATATTCTGTCAGCTATGAGTTGAATTAGGTCAGTAATGAGAAATTTAAAATCATGCTATTGATTTCTTAAAGGACTGAAAAAAATCAAAGAATTTCGTAGAGATGTCTTCAGAGGTCTTAGTAGTCCTAGGAGGTTATTTTTCTGACCCTTTTCTTGAATCAGAAACTTTTTCGAAATGAGTACACCACCTGTCATTGAAAGTCCAACACCAAGAAGGAGTGGCCAGAAAGTGATGATACTCGGCAAACAGAAAAAAACAGCAACGAACAATAAGCGATCTTTATTTTGAAATCATATGCATAACACAGAGCGAGAACAGCGTCGGCTCAGAAGGTTGTAGGACCACTTGGACGGCGATACATGAAGCAATACGTCTAGGTACAGAGTCAGTAAGACTACGGATGGCGTCCTGAGGAATGGCTCTCCATTCCCTGTCAACCATTTGCCACAGTTCGTCTTCTGAACGCGGCAATGGCAGGGTCTGTAAATGGCGTTCAATCACATCCCAAATGTGTTCGATTGATGAGTGATCAGAAGAAAACAGAGACCAAGTAATCTGTACACATTTCAGAGCGCGTTGGCTGATGGGAACAGTGTGTGGCCGAGCGTTATTCTGCTGATAAAGGGCATTGGGCACTCCCTGAAGGTAGGGGAGTGTCATAGGCTGGAGCACATCATCAATGTATCGTTGGGCCATCATAATACCCTGAATATGAACTAGAGGTGACCTGAAATCGTATACAATTGCGCCCAAAACCATGATGCTGCGTTGTCGAGAGGTAGGGCACTCCACAATAGCTGCCGGATTGGACCTGTCTCCGCATCCCCGCCACACCCGTACGCGGCGACTATCAGTGGAGAAACAGAAGTGTGCTCAGCTGAGAACACGACCCTGTGCCATTCTACATCTCTCGAGCTGGGCACCATTACAGACGTTGGCGTCTATGATGTGCGGTCAATGGCAGTCTTCTTAACGGACGCCACAAGTGCAGGCCACTAGTTACTAATCGATGGCAAATGGGTCTCGTCGATATGGAAACACTCAGCGTGTCTTGAAAATGCTGCGGAATGGAGGTAAAAGTAGCTTGAGGGTGCACCACAGCTTGTAAGCGGATACATTGATCCACGTGTGCTGATGTCAGTCTGGTTGCACCGGCACCCCTCGAGCTTGCCACATTTCCTTGTTCCAACCATCGTCGCCACAGCCGATGCACTGTGGACGACTCTAGGTATGTAATTTTGAGATTTTGCCGTATTGACCAACCTGCCTTTTCCAATCCGTTCACCATGCCCCTCTTAAAATCGTCTGTTTGCTGGAACTGCTTCCGTTGACGACGGCCTGTCATTCTCTGCTATTTCACGCGTCCTCTGAGACAAGAACAAATTTTCTGAGACAATTTCTTTCCTAGAAGAAATAATGGCAAGAAAACTGAACATTCTCCAGGTTCCTTCCCTTATATCTCCTTAAACGTGCATTGGAGACCTTAGCATTTCACATCATTCGCATAAATCGGTGACGTGAAATTTGCATAATTTTTGGGCCACTTTTTCTTGGTGCTGCATTTTCAAAGTCAGGTAGTATATCGGGGTAAAGGGGCTTCAGTTGGTTTGAAGACTGTTATTGCGGATTGTCTGGCTTAAAAGTTTCCACTGAATTTTTGACTGCTTTTCCTTGGGAATGGGTATGAAGGAATATCCGACCTTATGCCCAGGCGAACCACTTGGGGTTACCTTGTCCTTTAAGAAGTTCTTTTCCTCATATTTATGGGTTTGTAGGACATAATTTATAACTGTTCACGTGACCCAGATTATAGTTACAATATTTCAGGAATTAATCCGTTTTGCCTCACATTCGCTGCTAATATGTTACAGCCGGCCCACTAAACGTACCTAGACATAATTTTACTCTCAGCTGAGGAGTAGAAAAACTGCCGATGAAAGCTTAACAATTCAGTTACTTCATAAATTTTTTTCATCCCAGAATCGGTAACTAATTAATTTAGCGACTTCTGCTCATTAATCAATTTCTGATCTAATTTAGCGACTACTGACCTGTGCCTATGAAATTTTTCCCATTGTCGAAATAAAGTACACATATTCTTCCTTTTCTGGATATAAATCTTTTAATAATTTAAGTATTGATCGTCAAGAATTGCATGGCTTCTACTAAATAGACTGCATGGTAAACAACGCAAGATATGGATGCTCTTAGATCGAAACGCAAGATACAGCACTATCCATTATACATAGAATATAATTCTGCTATAATGAATTAAAAATATATATGTTACCGTGAATGACCGAAATTGGAGAATGCCGACTTTCACCGGAGAATGTCAACATTCACCAAATACGTCGGTGAAAGATCGAATATTTCTTTACATTCTTGTACATTCGGACCCTCACCGGTGTATGTCGACAATCACAGATATACTCTGGTGTAGGTCGAAAAGAGAGGAGTATATGTACACGCTGCCATTCCAAAAGGAAGTGTTCCACAAATAAATGCAGTGATAAAAGCAAAGGCCTCTTGTGCAATTCAAAGTGTCATAATAGTCTAAGTTGTTGCAATAAATAAGATTTGAATCACATAATTTGGTAAGTTTATAACTTCTATTATTTTCCTTTCTCATTTTGAATGTACTGTGTGTTTTAAGTTCTTATTCTGAGTTTCAAGTGCGTTTTTTCGCGAATGAATTAAGGAGAACATTCACCATTAGTACATGGTGAATGTTGACATTCACCGGTGTAAGTCAGATATAAGATTATTTGGAAAACATTTCGGACATACACCAAGCGACTATGTGAATGTTCACATTCACCGGTGAAAGTCGACATTCTCCAGATTTCGGTGTTTCACCGTAACATATATACTCAAAGACTTTTATACCGGACTAATTAAAACCTTTCAATACCTAGAATGCGGTAGATGTAATCTAACAGGAACTAAAAATTCGCGGATTTAATGCCGCAAAAATTACACAAATGCTTAGGATTAAACAAGAATTCTTACGCCCTTGTTTGTCATCCACACTGCTTCCTGATAAGATATCGAGCTGAAATTCTCTATTCTACGTACACAGTTTTATAATGATAATACGGTTACGAATTTTGTATATAGATAAATGACTTTAGTGTAATTGTATGTGAAATTCTTGTATCTCTTTTGTATAATGTAACATGAAAAATCTAAACGAGACCAGCTATGCCGAAAAGGTAAGAATACAGGGGCAAGTCCCACTTAACATTGAGTAAATGAGTATTTGTGTAATTTGGCGAGAAATCGCCAAAAGTCGCTAAACTTGGCGACCGTTTGGCCCGGTCCCTGTATCACTAAAATAGGCATTGTAACGGAATAAATGTAATTGATCTCTATATTAGCTGTAATAACTGGGGGAACATCAAGTTTGGAAGTTCCGCCTACCTTCACACGACATATGTGTCATATTACTGATCCTTGCATACTCAGGATTGGACTTTCTAAGGAAATATAATTTTTACTTAGATTTTAAAAATAACGAACTGCATTCAGCCTCTGAGGACATAAATATCCGCCATCAGAAGGGATCTTCATGTGGAAATGTTTTGTCTAGAAGTGTCTGCCCAGAAAGCTGCCGATATTAGGTCAAACTGAAATACGAACTGCTTAATCCAGTCGCACGTGAAGTTACGAATTCAACATTGTCTAACCCAGACCCTTGGAGAGACGAAAAAGTCAGGAAAGTCCATTTGGAAGACAGCCACATTAATCCCAAAAGTGAATTAATGGAGACTTCAAATAGGAAGCCTACCTGGCAGGACATTTCGATCTATAGCCCTATGACAAAACAATAGTGGTCTCTCTGAGACTCCTTTCATATTCAATACGACGTCTTGTACCGGAAGTTCGAATCGGATGATGGAAAGGCTTTCCGATGGCAGCTGATACTTCCAAGATACAGACGTCCTTAAAGAATTACATAGCAGTCCAACAGGAGGTCACTTCTGAATAATGAAGACGTTGCAAGAGTTCGAGAGCGGTTCTTCTGGAGTAATGCCAGGGCTGAAGTAATGTCAATCTTGCGATGCCTGTGTGAGTCGGAAAGGACAAAAGAAACGCAGTCGGGGGAAGTTGCAACCTTACAATGTGGGATCTCCTTTTTTGCATGATATCCTGGGACCTCTGTCATGAACTACTGATGGCAACAAATACATCCTCATCTTCATTGCTTACTTCACCAGGTGGCATACAGTTTATCCTATACCTGATCAAGAGGCTATTACTATAGTAGAGGCAATGATACAGCATTGGATTTCAGGTTGGGAGTACCTCTTCAGTTACATTCCGATCAAGGAACATTCCTCTTCAGTTACATTATGATCAAGGAAGAAATTTTATCTCAGCTGTGACTAAAGAAACCTGCAAGCTACTCGGCATCGGCAAACTCAAACGACACCATTACGTGTCCAGTCAGACGGCATAAAAGAGAGGTTTAATCGAACTATCCTTAATAAAGCTCTTGTTTGTTGTTCCTAGAAACCAAAAGACTAGGACAAGAAATTGCCACTTTTCTTATTGACCTATCGCAATGCTGTTTACGATACTAACGGCTGTTTCCCATCGCAGATGCTCTTCGGTCGGGATCTTCGTCCGCCTTGTGATCTCTTGTTTGGTCGCCCTCCGGATGTGCCTTAATCGTGTGAGGAATACATACACCTCCGAGCACGGTTTGAAATGCTGCATAGTTTTGCAAGAAAGCGAGTCATGTTGGCAACGGAAAAGATGGAGACCCGATATAACACTAGAGCTACAGGATATCGATTCTGCGAAGGTAGCAAGGTGTGGTTATGGAATCCGATTCTATGGAAAGGAATGTCTCCTAAATTAGAATCCTTGGGATGGTCCTTACACAATCCTAAACAGGCTAAACGACGCAGTTGTTCGGATCCACAAGACGACAACGAAAATTAAGTCGTTCATTGCGACAAGCTAGCCGCTCGCTATGGCCATAGTGCGTAGTGCCCACAGTGTATATAATGTAAACAGCATATTAAGAACATGGTCCTATTTGCGTATAATTTACGTATTTGTTTATTGATTTGTTTTATGTCATTCATTGCAATTATTGTTTATGTTATTTGTGATACCATTGCAATTTTTATTATTGCATTGATTTTCCTTAGTTGTAAGTATGGCTTCTTCTCCAAGGATTGTACTGCCCAGAACTTGCAGTCCATGGGAAGGCGGCAATGGTACGCATTTCGTACACAGATAGATGATTTTAGTGTAATTGTATATGAAATTGCTGTATTCGTTTTGAATAATGTAACATAAAAAATTTAAGAGAGACAAGCCGGAAAAGTAAGAATACAGGGTCAAGTACATTTAACAGAGTAAATGAGTATCTCGGTAATTTGACGAGATACCACCAAACTGGCAACGGTTTCGGGGACTAATTTTTATCACCAAATTTCGCGAGAAAGCGCCTAACGTGGTGCAAATTTGGCGACATTTTGGTCTGGTCCCTGTATCACCATAATGTAACTTAATAAATGTAATTGGTCACTGTATTGACTATACTAATTCGCCCCTCATATTGTCTTCCAGTAATTTCAAGAAGCAGAAAATACTAGAAATATCTCGGCGGCCAGGAGAAAACTATAAAATACTCGAGAAAGCATCTGCTCTCAGCTTTTAAGATTATTTACACAAATTATAATAGTGAAATTTCAACATTAAAAGAATTTATTTAAATGACTCAAATACCTGGAGTTAAATTTTTACAAATTTGGCCTTGAATATTAATTTAATGCTAATTTCAGAAAGAAACTTTCCCATTAGCTGGTTCACGTCACGTGACTAATAAACCACGAGTGTCAACATTCTGCATATCTAAAAGACTCTGTAAATACTGTATATATAAATTAGAGCCTGAATTTTAAGACTTTAAGACAGCAGTGATCAATTCGCTAGCTGATAAGAACTTTCTGAATTTACGAACTTAGCTTTGAACTCCAGAGTAACAGCGCCACCTTCGGGTGTAAGGTACGTTTGCACCATAATTTCAAAAAATTACCGTGATTGGTCTTAAGCAATAAACTAAACTGACTAGTAAAAACTCACATTAATTGAAGCTATTACAAAGTGATGATCTGTTATTCTGCCCTCAGCTGTAGTTAGCTGCTAGCTCACAATTTTTTGCACATATCTTCGTTTAACGAACAAACTAAATCTCTCGGCTTTTACTAATTGAACTAAAAACTTTTGCTCAATCAATCAGATAGAACGGAAAAAAAAAAAAAAAAAAAAAAAAAAAATCAATAAGTGAAACTTGATCAAATTTCTAATATTATTTCGGAATTTTCGAAATTCGTTTAATTCCATACACCCCGTTTGACGTCTTGTTTTAAAATTTCAACATTTAAAAATATACCGGCAAATACCCCAGTGTGTTTTGCCATAATCAACTAAACCAAACCAAACCTAAAAAATATACCTGTTACAAAGTTTTAAAATTTTCACAGATTTATAGCTCAGACGCGCTCTTTTAAAACAAGGATGATAAAAAAAAAGGATTAACTGGGCGGTTTTCTACATTTTACATTTTTTTATAGGAAGCTAAAGCGGAAGCAGTATAAAGCTTGGAAGTATAGTTTGAAGTTTATAATCATTATGTCACACTATTTTTTTATATTCACTATTCATTTCAATCTATTAATTTCCGATACAGCAGGATTTTTAGGCACTGATTTGTATGTTGAGATTCAAGCTTAATTATAGTTATTTGTTGGCTAGATTTCTATTGAATTGTGAAGTGATAATGGCTAAGTTCAGCTTCTAATACAGCTGAACTTAGCCAATAGCCAACAACATATAAGAAAGAGTAAAATAGACCCTTTTACTCAGGTACAGTATGTACAGTTGGCACTCCTGGTGCTTAGAAGAGCCTCACCAACACTTTTGGTGATAATTCAAAATAGAAACGTAAATTAAAACTAAACCTAAATTTCCGAAGCTGCACAGAGATATTTTAACGTATAGTTGGCACTTGAACTTACCACCGATGTAGACTTAACCGGCAAATAATATGGAAGCCAAGAAACAACGTGGCCAAAAGGCAGAACATGGTCTGTCTGAAGTAACTCAGAAACCAGCTTAACTAGTAGCTTTCTGACCTACTCTGCATAATGCCCAAAAGTGAAATCTCATTCTGGCAAGAGAGCATGGGTTGAAAGAGCGAGCAATAGGAAAGGTTGCTTCAAAAATAAAATTAACTGTTAATTAAATTAAATAAAACCCTTAAACGAACAAAATAAAACCTCATTAAACAAACAAACTAAAACTCACAGAATTTTATCATTTGCACCATGGAACGTAACTGAAAAAAAATCTTTCAAATGAACATGCTACATGTTCTATGAAATTTTTAACGTAATTTCTACTAATGTTATATGCTAGATGAAAATAATACAATATTTTATATGAAAATAGTATTAAAAAGTAATGTTATATGAAAGCAATGTAAATCTAGGTTTTGTAATGAGTTATATGATATTTTTAAAGGTATTTTTACCTTCCTTCCGGCATGCCTTCGTATTGTAACGGTTAGTTCACTTGTAAATCGAGGTTCCAGAGGTCCAGGTTCGAGGCCCGGCAAGGGCATTGCTCATTTTTTATGTCTTCTGCTTAAAATAATCTAATGATTCTACAATGGCACCCAAACTAAAAGGTGGTGGATGATGATACTTCATCACCAATATTTGGCGATTGGGTCCCCTAAACCCCAGTCGCCCTTTAAAAGAGGAAGTATTTTCTCCCTCCTTCTGTAACTTCGTGGTGTAATGGTTAGCACAATCAGCATGTATTCGAGAGGTCCAGGTTCGAGCCCGGTGAGAGCACTGCTCAGGTTTCCTGCATCCTGCCTCAAAATAACCTAATGACTCTACAAAGAAATTTGGGGCCGAATTTACAAAAATCGTTCAATTTTTTCCGACCATTTAAAGCAGTTTCTTAAACGTTTTTCAGTCGCGACCCCTTTTTATTACTGAGATTGTTTCGTGACCCCCTGGACCCCATATTTACAAAAATTTTGTTTGACCCCATAAGTATTGCGCAAATCCCGCGCATGCGTGAGCCAAACTGTCAATTTTTGCACTTGTACTGTAATATACTATATCAGTTTTAGGGATTAACTTTAATTTATAATTTTAAGACATAGAACAAGGTCATAATTTTAAATAAGTAACAGACGAAATGACAGCGTCACGTTCAAAGCAAGGGAAATGAACGCTTCTATTATAAAAAGAATGCGTCGAAACGTTTTCGTTTTTTTTTCTTTGTCTGTATTGTCTTATTTTTATCTATTTTCAGATACATTGTGTAAAAATATTTGGTAATTGAAAAATTATTATAATAAGTTAAAGAAATATCCGAACTGCTAAAATTTTTGGCGACCGTCTGCTGCAGGTACCGCAATCCACAGTTTAAGAAACCCTAATTTAAAGCATCAAAATCGTTGGAAGTAAAGGAGTGACAACATGTAACTGAAATTTAAAAAGATGAAATAAAATTACTTATTTTAATAAACGAAATTTTAAACGTTTTAAAACTTTTTTTTATTAAAAACCTCATCAAATAGTTAATGAATTGAACTAACACACTGAAACAATCAGCAACACAGTCTTCAGGTTATAATGGTGAAGAAAGCTTCACGGCAAATCACCACAGTACAGCTCCCGACACCGTTTGGTCGTTCTCAGAACTCAACGTACTCTCCACACTATAACTCGCAATGCACTCTCACGACAACGAACTTGATACTAGACTGACGATCAATTCGCTAGACGAGGCACTGGACTCTCCTTTGCTTGCAAGCAGGGTTTATCTAGCTTTTGAGCTGCCTTCAAGAACATTCTGGTCCAAACCGGTATGAATTCATTCCAGAAGGTTCTCTATCCATAAATGGCATATCGTTAATGTTGTAGTCAAATGGATGACTTCTTGCCAAATATGGCAACACTACCCTGCTTTGCGGCGAAGCTAACTTACCACAGCTGGGCTTTTCATAACATAATAAGTCGCCAAAATGGAAAGTAATGTCCCTTTATTATAAATATGCCTGAGAAAAATTAAAATGTTTTATTTTAATGTTATTTCTTAAATATAATTTTAATATACTACCAATATTTTAATTAAATTTATCAATGTTATAAAGTTAAAAAAAAAAATCGTCGAAAAAACCCAGATCTCTGAATGAAAAATTTTCTACAGAAACTCATCTTAAAATCGCCAAATTTAGAACCATTTAATAAAAGAGTTCACACCCCCAAAAGAGAAAATATGTTTTCTTAGAAAAAATGAAATAATATCGAAATGTTTATGTTCCACTTCTTGCCCGGGAACTCGAGTATCCCACCGTTTATATTAGAAATTGAAACAAATTATAACCCATTCAAAAGATAACCATATTCGTTAGTAAATCGCCAAAAATATTATTCCAAAATAGTAATTCATACTCAACATGGGTATTTTCTCTTACTATTTGGTATTCGTAAAAACAGACAGAAATTTCAGATAATTAAAATTAAGGATCTTCTGTCGAACTGAAATTTATTTATGTTGCACATGCATATTAGAAAAATTATGAAAACCCTCTGCAGCCAACCTGTTCAATAGATCGGGACAAACTACTAGAGTTCAGCCATCTGACCCACTCAACCACAGGTTGTTGGAAAGGTAATTTGAAATATCGCTTTGGATATCAAAATAAACTATTAATTTGATTTACTTCTTTTATTTCTCTTACTATGAATTTAAAATCGATGATGTATTATGTTCTGAACAACTGTTTTCAATGTGGGGTAGATGGTAAAATTTTGCAGTAAGCAATGAAGATCCAAGATTAAAATTTTATAAAAGTCTGAAGATAAATATAGGGCTAGGTTCATCATTGAAGATCATTTTTTATATATTAGCGATGCATTCTCAACAATTAAAGAACTGTAAATGAGTACAGCCACTTCATTGCTACATGGATAAGACTAATGAACGCTGGTAGTTTGATCCAATGTTGGACAAAGACAATTTTGCACTGCGAGTGGAAGGCATCCCTGATATCATTTAGCAATGAATGATAATTCTAGCATCCTTGCATTAGCAATAAGTATATAACTAAATTAACCTTAAAGAAATTGGTGGCTTATGCAATTTAGTGCTTTAGATCAGTGGTCTCAAACTCGCAATCCCGGAAGTAATTTTTTGTGGCCTGTGAATATATTTCCAATAACGTATTTGTTGCAAATGCAGTGCTTATAATTTTAGAGACATAAAGATATGGACTGTGCTTATGTGTGTGATTACTATTGAAGTATAAAATGAAATAATAAATAAAATAAATGGATGCTTGCATATCAAGCTACATGACTAGGGTAATATGGAATAATTTAACACATAGTTACAACCAATTAATTAAATATGCCAGCTGACAGCTGGTGAAGCTTCAGTATTTTGAAATTTCTGATTAAGGATTCTGATTAATTTTAATTTCTGATTAATTATTTCTGATTGTTTTGTTAACAATGTTTTCAAATTTAATTGAAAAAAATTTCTGACCTGTCATTTGCTTTCAGATTCAGCATGCAATTTGAGTTCGAGACCACAGTAATATTGTTACTGTGTTTCGCAAATATGGTTACAGCCACTGCATTGCAAAGAGTGGATTCATCAACGATTTTATTCTGGGCTCGTCCTTAAAGAACTGACACCTTGAGATCTATATGGTGTATTGGCTATGAATGCATATTACTGTCAATTTCTTACACTGCATATGGTTGTAGGGACAAGGATGTTTACAGATCATCTTCAGGGATGAAGCAATATCCCTAAAATGATTTGTAAGGGAAGAAACAACTTCTTAACAGTTTTAGTGATGATCATGACATTTAAAAAAAAATTCTGTGCTGTGACTTATCTCACTTATCTGACAGTAACATCAGAACAAGCCCACAGAATTCATCATGACAAGGAGTGCAAGATTATGCCTGTTGTTGGCAAGAGCCTTGAGCACCATACAGGTGACAGTACGACTTTGCTCAGTTCCGCCCCCTCCCAATGTTGAAGCACCCTGGGGGAATGGGTCTGAGGATCTTCTCCCTTTACCTATGGCACCAACCTCTCGAAAAGAGTTTCAGCTCGCCACATATTTAGAGTGCCCCATACCTTCTCCGGGATTCGAAACCGGACCCTTCGGTGTGGCAGTTAGCGTAACTAACCATTTTCCTGGTTTGGCAGCAAAATTTTAGGTCTTGGTGTTACCATTCACAAGTCCTGAAATCACGATTCCTAGCAGTGGAATTTCTTAGAGATCATGTTTATCAGACAAGCATACAGAAACTTACAAAGCTTTAAAAAAAAAAAAAAAAAAAAAAAAAAAAAGTCTCTCTAACATTTCCCAGGAACTGCTTTACAAAACCCATTGATCTGCTAATTCTTACACTTCAAATAGTTCATTCATGCAGAAGACCTGCATACTGAATTTTTTTTTTTTAAATTTATGTTTGCATTTCATACAAATTTTTATCAGAGACAAAAATCAGAATAATTATTTTCATCTTTTAAATTCTTTTTCCTGTCATCTCAATAACCTATATATGAAGCTTCAATGGACTACATTGATTAAAAAAGCTCTAGAAGGCTCTGAGCAGGAACAATTATAATCACACAGTGTATTAATGAAAGAAAATGAAAACTTGCCTGAAAATCTTTTATCACAAAATATGGACACCTTTTTCTGTTTCTTCATTTGAATAAATATTTTAAATGTTTTTATTTAAATAAATAAAATACAATTTGTCAAATTTTTGACAGGTTTTTGACTTTTTTATTTAAAAATTTAATCAATCTAAAAACTAACTTTGGGTGATCAAGGCAGCAACTGAGTTATAAGCAAATATATTACAGATATGAGATATTTCAATTAATGTGAATCAACTGTATATTGAATATGTCTGAAGAAAAAAGCTAAAATGTTCATACAATTCTTTTCACATTCATTTTAGGGTTTAAATACTTTAGATTTTAACATTTCAGTTTTAGTTTTACGTGCAGTTATTAGTTTTAGTTCTTTCTTCTACAAATGACATGCTTTTAGGTTTTTGGTTGGTAACAAAATAATGTATTAAATTATTCAAATAGAAAGTTATTAATCAAACCTGTTCACTAAAACAAGCAGTTATTAATATAAAAAAGTGTCACACACAGGTAATTACTGCACAATTAAAATAGTGTGCATGTAGTGAAAGCTTATTATATAATTTAGTTTAGCATCTCTATATGCTTATCTATGGGTAAAATGATAAGTGAAATTTCTTCTAAAAATTCTTGTATATTTTATCTGTTTAAAAATTTTAACAAAAATTTAGATTATTATGAGTTTGGAAGAAATTTAGTGTTGTTTTAATATTTATTATTAAATAATACAGAAAGTATATTTATGCAAGTATATATTGTGAGAAAACAGCAGCACCACCCACAGCCACCAATTTTGAACATACACAGAACAACTTGAAGCTTGAATTTTTAATTTGTTTCATATTTTATGCAAACCTAATGACATTTTGATTAACAGACTCAATTATTTAAAAACAATGTGTTGATATTTGGCAAAGCGTAAGATACTTACATTTAAAATGTAACCGGAAAACTCAGCGCTTTAAAGGTAATGTGTTACTTTTGCTAAAAATATATTTTTTTAATATTCCACACATCATTTGTAAAAGCATATGATATTCACTTTTTAAAAAAAATTAATTTGTATGTTACTGATTAACAAAACAATCAACTTTGAAGCAATAAACACAGTCTTTCACCTCTGTTATTAATTATCAGCTGAAACTGAGAAATTGCATTAGTTGGACTCATTAAAATCCTTTTACAATGTTATCTTTTTTTTTTTTTTTTTCATAATAACCATTTTAAGTGGCTAGTTATAACATAAGGGAGAAGCAAGATTTAAATCTCCATGTAAAAGGCAAAGTAAATTGCTGTAATAGGGAGGAAAAACCAACTAATGCATAAAAAGGAATAATTACATACCCAGGTATTTAACAGTTAACTTTAAAATCATTATATGCATTTCAAGTTCTGCAAGTCGAAAGCAATAAACAATATATAAAACTGGAAGCAATAGGTAATGCCTCCCAAAAATATGTATGACCTTATATATGTATGCACATAAAAAGACTATATATGAGTGTATAAAACATATATACATGTGCCTTACATAATTATTTTTTAAAACATCTACAAAACTTTTTACTGTTTATATATTTTTTTATAAAATAAAAATATATTAGTTTTATTTTCTATGAAATGAAGTAAATTGTCTGAATGAAATCGGCAGCTTAACTCTAAGCTTGAATGCATTCATAGCTTTAAAGGGCTGCTGACTTAAAAGCGCCATTTCTTCAGCATTGCTATGAATTTTGTTAAACTGGAAAATTTCCTTTTTTAAAAATTTATTTAGTCATTTAAATGTACAATTCCTGAATTATGTTATAATAGTTTTAAAGAAACATTTGCTTGGGGTAAAAACTACTATGTATGAAGCAGCATTACAATAACAGAGTACTTTAAATTACTACAGATAAAAATCCCATACAAAATGACATAGGATACATAAAGATCTAAAGAAATCAAATAACAGATACAGGCTATGAAAACTTCTGCATATATAAACAAAATATACATTTATTCATTCAATAAATTTATTCCCTATGGTGAATATCATATTTTAAATCATACAGATATTTAAAATGTAATGCATATATGATAAAATGAGTGAAAAAATTAAGGAACAAACACAATAAACTTCCTTATAAACATTGAATGCATATTTAACAAAATTACAGGACTTACAGGATGAAAAGCGTATCCGGAAAAACTTAGAACTCTAAAGAACAGTTTATAAATATAAGAAGTAATATAAAATACAAAAAATAAGGATAAATACATAAAAACAGATCACCCCTTTTTTTAAGTCTATTGACTACATAAAGAAGCATTTTCTGGGAAACATTTGGTAAACAAAATTACAGACTGTGATAAACAGCAAAATTATGACAAATGCAGGGGGGAAACTTCCAATTATATGTCACAGATTCCAGTCTGTGAAAGAAGTCTACAAAGGTAAAATAATAAACCATTTAAGTTAATTTTTTGAACACCATTTTCTAAGTGTAGAATCAATCATCAATCAAAATTAACTATTATAAACTTTATGTGAATTCAATATGTTTCTCACAAAGATAATTTATTAATAAGAAAAGCATAAATTACTATCACACTATGATAAAAATATTTCTAACACAGCTATCATATTTTCATTAGATTATGGTTCTTTTATTTTACCTTTATCCTTTTGATAATAATTAAAATGACCTACTAAACTCAAAAAATGATTTTTTTAAACACAAACAAAACTCAGCAAATTTATTAAATATACTACAATTTCTTTGTTAATGTACATCAAAATATTTCTGACTAGATAAATTCTTATGTAAAAGTAAATATATAATTAAAAGATAAATATTTTGTTATAATATAGGTCATTTTTTATATAATTTGCTTTTAGTTTGCTACAAGCAGAATTTTCTTTTTCTTTTTTTTGGTTTCATTAGCCATTTTACAGTCATTTTTTTTTTAAAAGTTCGAATTTAATAAATACAGTTTTGAGCATTATCAACATCCATATATGCATTAGGATGTGAACTGGGTATCAGCTGAAGATATAGATGAAGTCCTAGTCAAACTTAATACAACATTAGTATAAAAACCAGTAGCAGCAGAAAAAGTTGTTTTTCATTTATATCTCTAAACACATTGAAATTTCAAACAAAGCAAATAGTTAAAAAGGGGTAGAATTATTACGATTAACTTAACAGACATTATAACAGATATATAAAATATGAATTCAAACATTTAAACCCCCTCCCTCCCAAAAAAGGGCTGTTCTTAAAATGATAAAAATAGTGTACAGAAGTCAAAACATATTAAGCATCTAATCCCCCAAAATATACGTGAGATTATAGATCACATTTTGGGAAAAAGTAAATTAATTTTGAAAAATATTTACTCAAGATTCAAAACAAAGCAATTACAAAATGGAGTTACATCTATTCTAGAAATGCATTTTTGATCCAATGGTATTCACAAACCTATCTCCACACTAATTAATTTCCTTTAATTTGCTATTATAACACTTTTTGAAATATCGTGAAAATTATGAATCATTATGTAAATTTCGACTGTCTCTACACTTGATGAAAACTGTTTTTTACTGAGTTTACAAATATCCTGAATATATATATATATATAAACTTATACATATAGTGCAATTTTGATTATCCAATTTGCGAATTATCCATGAGTGGTGGTGCCCAAGCACTCACACTTAATGCCATGTGCAAAAGAGTATGTAAAAACCAAACATGTGCAAATCCAATTATTGAGAAAGATTCAACCTAATTTAGAAACTGTCCTTATCTAATTGTGAAGAAGTTGCAGCAGTAATTAATTAAAGCTATATGCCAAAAAAATTAAAAATGTTGATCAGGAAAACATTGAGGAAATGGTTCAATGGTGATTTAACTGAGCTGGGTTTTCAATGCTTGAGTGATGTGGTTTTCGTTTCCAATATCACAATAACACATAAATCAAATATCAAATCAGTTTCAAATATCACAAGACGCATAGAATGATAATGGCAATTAGATTAGTCCTCAGACAACAGTGCCTTTTGTTGAAACTCTATTGAACTTTGTTGATCAAAGGGGATTCGAAGATGATGTTAAATAGCACTTTATAAACTATGCAGGAAAATACAAAAAATATTTAAACATTCTCAAATACAAAATAAAATTACTAATTCTTTTTAAGAATTAAATGCATACAATATGCATGGAATTTGATGGTTTGGATTATCATTGTTTTCCGATTATCCATGACCTGCTTTCCTATCAGGGATAATTGAAATAATTGTTATAGACGATTTCCATGCTTGATTATCCAGCCTAAGCCTGGATAGTCAAAAGTACACTATAATAAGTTCAATGAAATAATTTTTAAAAAATTTGCGATGAACCAAATTTTAATACTATGGTTATGATATTGATATAAGCTCATTAAATTACAACATTTCTTGTAAATATTTCAAAATATTTTCTAAAAAATCAAGAAGATATATGGTTTCCTTTTAAATGAGAAAAACTTATCAATAATGTAGATACACAAAGAACAGATTTAAAAAAGAAACAAACAAAAACTTCATATTTTGGAAATAAAAAGTATCTTATTTTCCTTCTACATAAAATAACTTCATTAATGATTACACAAAATGAATCAAGTTACAAAAGATCTTATATATATCTTTTATAATGACAAATTTATTAACAAAATGCTTACCCTGCATTATACAAAGATTTTGCTTTATACATGCTGATGGCATTTTGCGCACAAGTTTTTGAACTAAAAAAACAATCCCCCCTTAAAAAAGAAAAACTGATGGCAAAATAATAGCAGAACTAGTACAATAATATGCGCTTCTCAACACCTTTACGGCAGATTGGGCACTCAGACATACGATCCCCACACATTTGACATGTTCCATGGCCACAAAGGAATATCATGTTCTTCAGACGATCCAAACATACAGGACACATTGTCTGCAACATAAATAATATTACTTAACAAACACAATAATAATTTTGTGAGGTGAAGATTAAAAAATATGTCTTTATTTGTCAACGCTCTATCGACAGAAAAATTTCAGTTGGCACTCCTCGCACCTCCATTATTTGTTGACTGAAAGCCCAGAAATTTTTTTTTCACCAGTGCTTAATGAACACAACCCTATCAACTGGCTTTTTTTCCCTAACTGCTAAATGACCAAATTCCCATAAGTTGATATTTTACTGTTTTACACATTAGCTGGATTCATTTTCAGTTGGAAGTATCTAAATTTTGTCCTACCAAATGAATACTCTTAATAAGAATAAAGAATTGTGTGTAACTGATTTGTTAATATTACAGTAACTTTTAGTCAGGGTTGATATACACTGTTTGTCCTCTACTGCAAATGTATACTCACTTCCCTTTTTTTCCCTCAAAATTTTTTTTTCTTTCAGTTTACTTCATCATTAGGATAGAGCAAATAATACATGCAGCATACAAATATGTCTTATATTAATACATAGCTGCTTGTTATACACATATAATCGTATTATTAGTTATAATCAATAGTAGACTATACTTTTAGTTGCATATTATTGGTAAGGTATTTGATCTTGATTGGTAAGGTATAAGTTCTGTTTCAGAAAGGGTCATTGTACAAGTAAGGTAAAAAATTAAGTTGCACATGCCCAGAAAATTTTGTTGTATATTTTGATGGAAGTTACAGGCAACACTATCCATAGCACCCTTTAAAAATAAAGTAATGACTGTGCAAAGGCAGCTAGAGATTAGCTGCTACCAGTGGTGACCACATCCAATCATTTAAAATTGGTGTCAGATTGGGTGTGCACACCACAACTTTTCAGCAAGAAGGCATACCTCACTCAGATTCAACATCAACTCCATGATCTATATTAGTAATAAAGCAATTTAGGGTTAGTGCAAAAAAGTATGCATTATTCATGCAGAAATCATCACTGTGACATTAAAGTGGTTAACATAAGTTAGATAACAATTCTTTGGACAAGATGTACTTGTGCAATTTGAACAATTTTGCAATTACGCAGAAAAGTAATTTTGACAGTATACTTACTTACATGTAAATAAAATATTATTTACATGTTATATATACTATAATTAAAAGATACTTACATATTATATAAACTTTATATGTCTATGCAATTAACTTTTTGATTACCTATGGTATAAGTGAATTTCAAACTATGTAGTTTGCTACATTTTTTTATCCCTCTGTAATTCAAGGTCAGCTGTAATTTTATAATTATGCTTTTATTTGTACTACTACAGATTTAAAATAATATCTTCAATGAACGCTGTAAATAATATTCCAGAATTTTAACATAATCTGGGATATTACTTATTATGCTGGGCAGGTACAACTTTATGATTCAAAACTACACTTTCTTACGTCATAGACAAAATTTAGGCAGCATTATAAAGAATGAGCATTCAAATTAGACGATCGTTTTCTATGTACAATAGAATCTTGATTATCCAAAATAATTACAACCATGCAGGATCAGATATACAGAAAGTTCAGTTAATAATAATAGCATTTTATTTAAAATTTTATAAATGCTCCTAGTGGCAATACCTGTTTTATTATAAAAGGATAATTCAGACCTAAAATAAGCAACCAATCACACTTTTAATTCAGTAAAAATAAATTAGTGCAGCACAAACTAATTTTGATGCGTACAAGACTACAACAGGATGTTATGCAGTCTTATAAGTTTTGATATTTCTAAGCTGCTAAATGATGCAATGTTTTTAGCATCGAGTCTTTTGGATTACATTTAACTTGTTTTCCTGTCAGCATGCCACAAGTTAAACTGCAAGCTTGAAATAAGATTAATTTTAGTTGCTTCTTTTTCCTTCATTCTCATCTTCATAAGTTTTATCAGTGATTAGAGCTTGGTATCTAGTATCAGTACTAACAGTGTTTAACCATACATTTTCTAATATACAGTATTCACAAATAAAAGTTTTAGCATTTACTCTAGAGCTGCAAATCACCAACCAATTTTCCTCATTTTGAAGCAGGTTACCTTGCCACTGTTTTATTCTAACCATTTTATAAAATAGATGACTTTGCCTCATACTAAGCTTTGATTAACATGTAAGCATAATCCTGAAGTTTATCGCTTTAATTTGAAGAATACTGATTCTATTTGGCTATTAAGGATCAAATGAATGGGTAGTCCCTTAGAATATACATACTCAAAGCTTCGAGAAAGTCTTGATACAGCTTTATGACTTCTTGATATCTAAAATCGTGGATCGATCAATCTACCATACTTGTTTGCTAGTGATTTGTTGTCATGCCTTTTCTGCATGTTTGTATCTCAAATAGACAAAATATGCTGTTTAAATGCAGGTATTATGAATGAAAGTCTTGAAAAACAAACAGCAAATCTTACAAAATATATTCACAATGTACCAGTTAGGTAGAAATTCATTAGCACTTAATTAAGAAGTACATGAAGAAATAAGTACATTGCTAGATTATGTGGGCCATTTGACCAAATCTATGCATACTTGATTTGATGCATAAATGTGTAAATATATGTTCTGTGCATTTGTATTTATGTATATTAAATAGAAGAAACACATTTTCAACAGTAACTGTGAAAAAGGACATTTTCTTCCCTAAAGCCTCTAGTTTTAACTGAAAACCCAATCAAAAGCCTAGCTCTGGTTTTAGAATGTCAAAACAGCTGCTCAGATTCATCTAAAAATTGTTCACTTTTAATTTTACTTGTTAGAATAATCAAAGTTCTACTAAAGACACATCACATTTATTAGATACCAGAACTATCACAGATAAATAAAAGTACCAATAAGTTCATCATCAATTTGCTTACAGCTCACAATATAAATTTTACTCGTAATATACAAAATTTAAAAGATAGTTATAAATTTGATGTATATTACCTACTACAGTCAAAAGTCGTTAATTCGGACACCCGTAATCCGGAATGATCTATAATGCGGACCTCAAAGCTAAAATCTTTCTGCGCATGCGCCGCATTGACGCATGCGCATAGGCGTTTTACTCGTGCGCGCAAGACATTTACGACTGCGCATATGCGTCTGCGCAAGTTCAGAATACGTTTTCGCGTTCGCGTTTAATGTATAATGGACGGTATAAGCTAAAATTATCTAATTATCTATTTCAGTTAATGTTGATAATTGCGTTGTTCCTTAATCTTCGAATTGGATCCGGCTTATTATTTTTTGCAGACTGTAAGAGCAATTTTCTAAAAGTAAGCTTGAACTTTCGATTATGTCAAATAGAATTTCGAAATCTGTTTATCAATTTCACGCTGCTCTGCGCCAGGGGGGGGACGTCGCGTCGCGCAAAAAACTTGAAGTTGATCTGTCAACACTATCGTTATCTTCAGGGCAGATGTTTTTATTTTATTGTGCTTATAATTCCTTACTAAATGCAGTATTTAATTTCGATGTACTCTGTCTTTGATATGATTTAAATCAAATTCCTCGTCATTATAAATATCACGAATACAAATCAAATAGTTTTCTGGTTGCAATTTTCTAATTTCGGCTATGCGTAAGGTATGCTTTACGCATCCGCGCGTTGAAAGAAATGTTTAATAAAGTAAACAAATAAATATTAGACTTCTTTTTTGGTAAATTTTGATACCCTTTAGATCATAATTGCTCATTATTTTATAAATTATGGTTTCATATTTTTAATTTTATAATTTCTGCATGCCATCTTACCAGATTTAAACTGATGATCTATAATCCGGAAAAATCGATCGCCGAAGTCCCGACGAGTCCGGATTAAAGACTTTTGACTGTATAGCTTTCTCATTTTGTGTAAGTATCCGAATGTTTTTAAAACAGCTTAAAGACACAACTGATTTCATATATTTAATTTAATAAGAAGTCATAAAGCTGTATCAAGACTTTCTTGAAGCTTTGAATATATATATTCTAAGGGACTTCCCATTCATTTGATCCTTAATAGCCAAATAGAATCAATTCTTCTTCAAATTAAAGCAATAAACTTCAGGATTATGCTTACATGTTAATGAATGAAATATCATACAGTACAAATTTAATCTCTTAAGTTAAATATAAAAACAGACCTGTTCTTTAATATCTTGAAGCTGCTGTTGAAGTTTCTGAATATCATTATGAGAGTTATCCCTACATCCATTGTTCATCATCATTCCAGGAGTAGAAGCGGGAGTTGTAGATGCTTGTAAAATAGACAGGCCAGCCCATGTCAGTACTAAAATAATTATACAAATTTTAAACTACAAGTCATTTTGAAATGATGTACAATTAAAAATGTTACAAATATTTTACTATGCAAAATATGCTTAAAATTAATTTTTTGTTGCCTCTTTTTTCAAAAATATCATTAATATTGAGAAACTACACATTTTTTCCCAAAGTTCTTTTCAAATATTAGTCATATTTGAAGGAATTATTTCTTAGCTTTTCTCAAAGCCGAAACAACAGTAATGCAGTAAATCTGCCATGATCATAATGGCACTCAGGAACCAGGAGGGACTCTTGGTCTTGCAATAGATTTCATAACACAGAAGAAACTACAAATTATCCTTGCAATACCTGGCAGTAGTTATGTCAAGTCTCTTAAATTAATAAAAAAGTAAAAAGGTTTTATTGGACTGTCCAAAAGGCATGAAGGCACAAATCTCTTCCAGTCACATATTTGTTTTGTGTGCTAATTTAAATCCTTATGACCCAATCCTTCTTCCTTATTACGATTTCAGAAAAGAAAAGCAGACCAATTTTTCTTTTATGTAGGCCAAGTACCAGCTAGACAAAGAGGAATAGCAACAGACAATAGAAAAATAATATTTCTTTAAGAATAGTATGCATGTTTATTGCAGAACAAAAACATTATAACTACCCTCTTCAATAATGTGCTATGCGAGTTTTGGCCAGCAAAACAGCTGCAACACGCCTTGGAATGGAAGATACAAGTTCTTGTTAGATGACTGGAGACAGGTTGTACCAAATGCCTAGCGACAATCATGCAAAATCGAGATAATCCGACATGGTGGTGTTTGAAATCTGAGCTGCCCCTCCATGACATCCCAAATGTGCTCTATTGAGTTAAAATCCAGCATGTTAAACTACCAGAATATTAATTGGAATTCAACCTTATGCTTCTAAAACCACTCACACAATTCAAGCCTTATGACATGGGGTGTTGTCCTGCTGGAAGTTTCCATTTATAGTTGGGAAGACAGACACCATGTAAGTGTGCAAAAGATCCGCAATTATGTTCAGATAGTTTGTAGCTTTCATCAGTTCTACTACAACTCAGGGTCTCAGAGCCATCCGTGAGAACGTCCCTCGAAGTATAATACAGCCACAGCTAGGCTGCCTATGACTTGCTGTACAAGAGGGGAGCAACTGTTCGCCTGGAAGACGACGTACCTTGACAATACCATCGACGTGATGAATGAGAATCGTGATTCATCTGACCAGGCAACTGTCTTCCAATTATCCATGGTCCACTCTTCATGTTTCTGGCCCCACTGTAGGCATAGCTGACAATGATGCTTGGTCAACATATGAACATGAGCAGAACATCTGCTGTGCAGTCCCATATCCAACAGTGTGCACTGAGCTGTAGTGTTCTGAAATACTTGCACTTGCACCCAGAGTCGTAGCTAGGGTTTTCAGCACCCAGGGATAACTGAAGATTTCGCGCCCCCTACTGCTTGCCAAGGATGGAAAACATTTAATTTTAAAATGTCGTAACATCAGTTTGGTGCCCCTTGGATTCTGTCCCGGGGACAGATGCCCCCCCTTGCCCCCCTCTAGCTACGCTCCTGCTTGGACCAGCATTGTATCGGGCTGTCAACTGCACCACTATCTGACATCAATTTTCTGTACCAAATGGGGACAGTTTCTTTCGTCCTTTCTCTTTTCTTTGGTGACGTGTAGACGTCCAATACTTTACTGCTGGTTTCACCATCATTTATACACTTTGCATAAATACTAACAATGGCAGATCAAGAACAACCTACCAGTCATACAATTTGAAATACTCATTCCAAGTCTTCGAGCCATTACAATCTGCCCTCTATCAAATTCACTTAGATCAGCAGCCTTTCCCATCACTCACAAAAGTAACAGCAAAAATGATTCCTTACTTTCCCCAAGCACCAGTTAAATACTATTCCCACTTAATCACATGCTTTCTAGGTCATCCAGATGAGTTCATTGAAAAATGTTGCGATGGTCATAATGTTTTGGCTCGTCGATGTACAGCAGTCTATTATTTACTACTGTTAATAATTTACATTCCCTTTACATCTGAACAATTTTGACAAAGAGGCAGTGAACTTAAATGGCAGCAGAAATTCAGCTATGTTAATATGCAATTATGCTGATGTGGATGCAATAAATATTACATTTACTAAACACACACATTTACAGTGGTACAAGCTGACCAGAATGAGAAGATGATGTAGCAGTAGCAGTAGCAGTCAGCATCCACTATGTACTACTGTATCAAACACGGTTTTTGGATCTTATGTACCTGCAATAAAAGCTATCAATACACAGATCTACTAAGCTATTCTTCATAGACCTATTTCTCATGACATAGTAAAGTCAAATGATTACCACCTGTTTCATTGTAGCACATGAATTCATGTACATGAATTTTTTCAATGGTCATATGTTTACACATGGTTGTTCATCCTTTATTTTCACTTGCAAAAACTCTTTTTTATGTCCAAAGCAAAGACAAATGCTCTCAATTTGCTCTCTCTCAATTTGTTTTTCACTTAGCCCTGTGGGCGTCACATGTGTATCCTCCTCAATAGGGTTATGAGCTCATGGAATGGACATTCTATGGAAATTAAGGTGTAGGAAATAAGTCAAACATTCCTGTGAAATGCCAGTAAGGAGAAATAACTTTATGGCTTACATGATAATAGCTTCACTGAAAGTAAAAATAGCAAACAACGATGAACTCTACTTAATCAACCGACAAGTTACGTAAAACCGGCATTGAAAATATGGTGTTTTCAAGTAAACATGTTTTTAATTCAGTCAGTACTTTAGAAAGTCACAAATTTAGGGTAGTTAACAAAGGCAGAAGTTACTGATGATCACAAAACTTGAAAAATGAGTTCAAAACCTGAAAGGCTACAACTAAAGCAAGTCAGCTAAAGCTCTTACAACTAAAGCAAGTCTTATGAAGCTGTCAATAGCTAAAAAAATTAAGCTGATGAGACAATGCAGGATTAAACCAATTTCTCTAAAACTGTACATATAAAAATTCTAAAAGAATTCTCAACTATTTTGCTACTTTGCAAATTAATTGGAGATTTCAAGAACTTTATAACTGTAATAAAATCATGTAATCAGTTGCTGGACTTTATTATGCTAAAAATAAATTACCAAGGCAGCAAAAAAGATGTCAACTTAAAAAATAAAAAAATAACCAAATTTGGAAATTGATAAAATTTAGTTACTATATGTAATGGCAATTAAAAGGTATGTTCTAAGAACATAAAAGTTAAAAATGAGACAAAATACTCTAGGTTGACATTTTGGAACTATGTTTAAACATAAATAAAAAATCTAAAGCTTTTAGGTGTTATAATTGCAATATATATAATTTTAGGTGTTATAATAAAAAAAAGGATATAAAATATCTGAATGTAGGAAAAATAAAAGCAAAATCAAGTAATAAAGAAACAAAGTTGCTCATTCAGCACTGTTAATGTAATACGAGAGTTAAGACTACAAAACTGGTATCTCGAAACAGGAGTTACTGCACACACATGCAATGACAAAAGTGAATTCACATCAACAACTGAAATTGAAAATCAAGTTCAGATAGCAAATAACAAATTTGCAGATGTTGAAGGTAAAAAAAGGGAATGTTGAAATTTATGCAAGTGTTAATTCAATAACTCAAATTATAATACTAAATGATGTCTTATATGATCCCAAAGTGTAAATGTAGAATTTATTTATACATTAAAGATCATAATAAACACATAGTTTAACAAGGAAAATGATCTGTATGTTGTAAATCAGCAAGAGGTACAAGAAGTTTCAAATGCTGCACAGTGAAATGCAAATACTCAAAATAGTAAATTGAAATTACGCCACAAATAGTGTAATCACATAAATCTAGCAAATTTAAAAGCATTTCATTCTAAAATGATGGCATATTGCCATCCTCTTTGATTTCAAAGTGTAACAGTGAGTCATCCTTTTGCAAATTATATGTAAAATGCAAATAGGCTATAAAGTACAAAGTTCGAAATCCGAACGTCCATTATCTGGAATGATCTAAAATCCGGACCTCAAAACCACCAACAAAATTTTTCTCATAGGCTTTACGCATACGTACTTGATTTCTCCCTTCGCGGATAATAAAACATCTGGAGAGTCCCGATTCTTAATTTCACTTTGACACTAAATAATATACCTTGTTATTGAAGAAACAATCAGTTTAGCATAAACTTGTACGATCAGTAATTTGGCTCTGTTGCTGCGTATTTACTTGGCACGAATCTCAAACCGAAACATTCCACATAGATACATCGTTGATCTGATGCCAAACCTGGCAAATCATTATTTATTATACTTTTCTTTCATCACCGCATGTTTATCAAAACATGACTACTTGAGTAATGACTCATGTAACAATACCTAAACAATTTTTTTATGTTAGCATTTGAATAATAAAGGAGTATGGTGACCTTTTACGTGAGATTACACTTGGTGATGATTACAGATTTCAGTAGCGCTAAAAAATGTTGATGAAGAAAAATTTACCAAAAATTTCTTTCCATATGCTAAAAATAGATTTTGTTGATGATACTCATAGACCCAAAGATTACATTTAGATCATACATAAATACTTCATTATTTCATAAATCGGAATTTCATATTTTTAATTTTATAATTTCTACATGCCATTTTACTAGATTTAAAACGATGATCTATTATCCGGAAAAATCCCAAATCCGAAATCACTGAAATACCAATGAGTCCGGATTTTGTACTGTATTACCTTTCTCACAAGAAGCATATGTAACAAATCGTGAGACACTTTTAAAGTTGTTCACATTAACATTGTGGTCCAACGAAAGTCACATTCTTAGTTGGTGTAAAACATTTTATAATGTTCACACATTACAAGTTGTGGAAAATTAAAGTATACACTTTACAAAAAAAGGTCTGAAGCTCTTCAAGTATTTAAAAGGTATAAATTGTAGGCTAGAAAGCAGTTTAAAATTCTCCAAAGCAACAATGGTAAGCAATTCATCAGGAATTCAATAAATTGTTTGAAAGGGAGGGCATTAAATGCCTGTTTTCAGTTGAGGACAAATCTCAACAGAATGGAGTTGCAGAAAATGCCAATCATTACTCTAGTTGAAATGGCCAGGTATCTGTTGTTCAAGTTGAAATTATATCAAACATTATAGGCAGAAATGCTATCTACAGATGCATACATGTGCTACCGATGCCCTACTAAAAGTACATCCAAAACACAAGAGCAAATATGGTCCAAATAAAAGCCTACAATAAAGTTTTTGCATTAACCAATGGAAAAAAGGAGATTCTTTTCCAAAGTGAAGAACAAATTTTTATTGAATATTCGGAGGAAGTAAAAGCACATTGTGGGTAGAAACTTGGATTCTCTTATGTAATAAAAAATTGTGATGCTTGCTTCATGGAAATGCCACAAAACATAATCAGAAGCTTCAACAGTTGACTAAGAGAAATTTATCATCAAATATTTCCCCCTATAAACGAAAATTCATAAATGAACAAGAATTCCGAAATATCCAATGAAGGGAGAGTAGATGTTAAAGGAACTGCAATTATGAATGAACTTACCTGTTCCACCACAGCACACAATGAAAGGTATTACTTTATCAATCTGGGCTCGACATTGAACGCATTTTTTCATTAATGCAGCACAGCCTGTTTAAAAAAGTAAAATAAAATAAACATAAAAGAAAGAATATATTGATGATAACAAAACCATACAGTTAAGCAAAAACACAGAATATTTATATTATAACAAGCTTTTTCGCATTTTTTGGTTGTCATATGGTTATTCTAAGCATTTTTTTAAAGTATCTCGAGGCACATCCTCCCATAATCTCGTGATGCTCCACACAGCAGACTTTATGTTAAAATAATTTTAAAAATTGTTAAATAGTCTTGCCGTTATTCAAGAAATTTAACATGTATTTTAAAAATGCGACTTTATATTTGCACTTCAGAGCGCACCATTCCGATATCCATAGGCTGAATGACAGACATACATACAGTTTGGAAGAAAGAATAACATGGAGAGATTATCTTTCTTTAAAACTTTAAGTGAAATATGAGCTGAAAAGTTATCTACAACCAGGACAATTTTTGCGTCATTAGGTAAACCAACCGAATTCAAATTTTGCCGAGCCTTGGGTATGAAATTATTTTGAAACCAATCAAACATTAACATTTGTATCATCTGTGTTCTTTTAGTTGCATGATATATAACGAGAAAACCTTTACTCCTTTAAATGCTCGAGGTCATGTATTTTTTCCGATTATGAAAAAGTTTACACTTGTGCTTTCCTGCAGCATTTGCGCCTCCTAAAATTGTTAGTCTAGCTTTGAAATCTTTGACACCAGTTGGAGCCTTTTCTGTGAGGTTGCCAAGATATTTTGCGCTACATATTGCCAAAGACCAGTTTCATCAGCATTGTAAATTTGTCCTGCAGAAAATGTTTCACTATTAATGAGTTCAATGAATTCATCTGCAAATAGTTCAGTAGCTTCAGTATCAGCTGAAGCTTTTTCAACTGAAATTTTTAATAGCATTATACCACAGCGATTTTAAAATTTGGCTAACCAGTCTATTGGATATGTGTACTCAGTTTTTAAGTTCATCTCTTCATGAAATATTTTGGCTTGAGCCATTAGCATTGGACCCGTCAATGGCACACCCTCGCTGTGTCTCTGTCTGACCATTCAATCATCACTTTGTCACGATAATCACGTTTAGCACAGCGAGTAATCTTTCTGTTATTCATTGTGAGTGGGGTGTCGGAATATATGGAATGAGCTCGATTATCATCTGGATGTGTGTCATGTCACCAAAGGGGCACATATTAAACATTTGTTGAGAGGTATACACTTGGTGAGTTCGTGGTTCTTTTCGAATATCTTTCACAGGTGTACATGTAATACTTTTGAAAACATAGCCTTTTCAAAATGAATAAATAATTTATGCCAGCTTTGTAAAACAATCTCCTACCTGGTAAAGTAATTCACATCAACAGAAGCTGCGTGTACCCCTGCCAGTTTCATTCAGCAATTTACACATGCAACAAATTCTACATTTTCATTAATTTCCACAACACACTCTGAATGCAGACATGTTATCCAGACATCAAAATAGTATTATTACATGCTCGGCTTCTGGAAGTCAGCTCTATTTCACTAATTTCTACAAAATCATAACTTAAATATTTTCAGCAACTTTACTTTTTGTTTCAATGATATAAATGATTTCATAGCTACTATTCTACTTTCATCAACCAACATGTAACATAAAATTCTGGGCTAGTTTGATCCTTATGAGAAATCTCAGCAGTGTTGTCAAATATCATAGAAAAATACTTGTTTCTTTTACTTGTTTGATAACTTTTTAATAGATTTAGAACAAATTCAGTGAAAGCAACACAAACTTTAAGAGATTAAATTCAAAGTATGTGTGACGTTTATCTTTTGTATTGATTAAAATAATGAAATTTAAAATGCCCTTTATTCCACCAGCCACAGCTCAACATTTATTAGCACGGGAACTGTATTCAACTACATAGCTATTTTTTAAACATGTGCTAAAAATAAAAAAAAACTATTTTCCAGCTGCATTTTGACAATAACCTATTGGATATAAATTTGTAACAGGCTGAAAAGCTAACAAAGAATCAGATATTTGGGGTAAAGGAGTAAAAAGAGGAATACATCTTTGTAACGTGAACTAATTATGTGGTATGCAGCCACCAAGGCACAGCTATAAAGCAGTTGCCTAGGCATGCATTTTATTGCTTTACTTTTAAGAATTAGAACAGCATTCTGGTAAGAAAAAGTAATGTTTTTGTTGGACATGCATATTTAATTCTTTTAAATCTACATATTGTTATTAAAATCTTATTATTAATTAAATAATAAGAATTTCCAAATCAACATAAATACTGTCAAAGAATAAAACTGCATCTCGCATGTGAAAAATGTCACTTCCAAAAATGTAACGTCATCTTACATATGTCTTTAGCACACTAACTTAAACTGAATAAGCTGATTGTGAAAAGATTAGTGAAGCACAAAAACTTTTTAGTAGTTATAAAGAATAAGCAAAGGGGAAAAACTTTCTCTTCATATTATTTTCCAACAATTTGTTTCCAGTTCCCAAGTTTAACAACAAATATTAACAAAAATTTATATTATTATTACTTGCAGGAATATGAAAAATTTCCAGTTTTATATAGTTTTATATAATAAGCAGTTGCAATTTTTAATGAAATTGTGTAGAATAAAACTAATATTATATAGTTAAAAATTAACTGGCAAAATGAAATTAAAAATGAGAAAATTTTAGGATTTTACATTACAACAGAACTACATTTAAACATAAATAAAATGAAAGTGCAAGAGGGTTTTCATAGATGCAGTAACTCGTCTATTTCATCAGATGAAGCTGGAATGGATGGATTCACCATGTTTGTTGTCTTTTATCAATTTCCATAGGGTTGCTGTATTCAGAACTGCGGCCCAGAGGCTTTCCTTTCAATTTTTCATACATCTGAACTGCAATTCTGAGCATAAGAGCTCCATAGAAACTGATAAAACACAATGAACATGGTGAATCCACCCATTCTTGCTCCAACTAAGGAAGCAGATGGGTTGTCTGCAAAAGCTCGTACTTTCATTTAGGTTTGAATGTGGTTCTGGCATGTCACCTAAAATTTTATCTTGTTCTGAACTAGAGTTTTAAAACATGCAGTTGCATATAATTTTGCAAAATTCTTAAAACAAATGAAAATTTATATATACAAACCATCACATGCACACATATGGCCACAAGGTTTGAAAAGAACAGATGCCCTTTTATCTGAACACACAACACATTCTTCAATCTAAAATGGCGAAGGAAAAAATACAACTGATTAATAACATAACAAACATAATGTACAATTAAAATATAAAACACAAAATTAAATTGTTGCAGGGTTTATCTTTTTAAATTAAAAATATTTTCCCCTGAACTGCCCTTATACTAAAGTCACCCTCTGAAACTTGAAGCGATAACAGTATAAAATACTTTAAAATGGAAAAGTGATTATTTTTACCATTTTTTTAAAAGTAATTACTCATAAAATAACTCTGTAAAGTGTTTTCTCTCCATCAAACTAAGCTAGCAAACAAAGTTATCAGACATGGAACTGATCATTTAACATGATAAGCTGCTCTAAAAAAGTTGGTTTTTATTACATTCCTGCTGAATGCAGTCTATCCACTATGATACAGAATTGTGAAGAATATACTATTGAGAATGGAATGAAAGCCCACAAACTAATTTTACAGATGGTCAAGATATGATATAATGGTAATGAAACAAGCAGGGCATTCTATGTTGAATATGAGAAGAAAATATGACAAGTTACTTTCAGAGATGTTCTTTTTGGTCTAGAGACTGCAAAAGGATTTCTAACAAAACAACTAGCTGATTAAGCAATTTAGATATCCAAAATCAGCAGTTTTACTAAAAGCTATATGGTCTCAATATTGTATAAATAGGGCCTAAGCCATTAGATAAAATCATTGCTCCTGTACCCCAAGTCACTTAAACAAAGTTTCAAATAATTCACCTGCATTATTTTCAGAAAGGTTAGGAATTCCACATTCAAGATATCTGAACATGGCTTATTTTGTGCAAAAATGCTCAGTGCATTTCCAAAACAGATAATAAATGCATTAAGGTCTGCTTTTTCTTTGACATAATGGTCCAAAACAGATAAAAGTCCTTATTTAAGATAATACAGTCAAAAGTCTTTAATCCGGACTCGTAGGGACTTTGGCGATTCCGGATTATAGATCATCAGTTTAAATCTGGTAAGATGGCATGCAGGAATTATAAAATTAAAAATATGAAACCGTAATTTATGAAATAAAGAACAATTATGATCTAAAGGGTAAAAAAAAAAAAAAAAAGAAAAGAAAAAGGGGGGGCTAATACTTATTTGTTTACTTTATTAAGCATTTCTTTCAATGTAAGTTGTTTAAGTTGCTTCGTTTTATGCAATAATACTTTCTCTTTAATTCTATAAACAGACATAATTTCTTGTTCAGTTACAAAGTTCCGCCGTTCAAGTCCTATAATTGCTGTGTCAAAAATACCGACTAATTTGTCAATCGAAATTTTTTCATTTTCAATAACCTCTGTGTCACTTTCTTCACTATCGGAAGCGAATTATAATGACGAGGAATTTGATTTAAAACACATCGAAGACGGAGTACATCGAGATGAAATACTACATTTAGCAAGGAATTATAAGCCAAATAAAATAAAAACATCTGCCCTGAAGATAAGGATAGTGCTGACAGATCAACTTCCAATTCTTTGTGCGCCGCGAAATTTATAACTAGATAAGAAAGAAATCTATTTTAATAAATTGAGGTATTTTATATTTATTTCGCAGCATACATAAGGAAAAAATATGTGCATTAAATTTCGTGATGGTATGTCATCATATTGCTAGAATTAATTTCAAGATTATGCCAGAGAAAATTTCCTGAAATTTGGAAATATTATTTACTAATAATAAATAAATTTAGAGGGAAGAATCATCATTAAATTATACGAATAACATAAAAATAAAGATAATTACTTAAAAATTGAATAAGAATAATCAACGATATTTTAGCGAATCTAGTTATATTACATGGTTAGCCTAGATGACTGATTACTATTTTTTATTTTACTGCAAAATGGCAAGGTATTTATTAAAAAGAAAAGTTTTAAAAGATTTTGCGGTAAAATTCTAGTATACGGTAAGGCTTTGGCACGATTTTGAAAATTGTCGCCAAGACCAAAATGACCCGTTTACTGCGCATAATCATGTCGCCAAATCCATACATGGAGATTATTTTAACCAAAAAACGTCTATGCAAAGAATCTCTAATTCTTTGGTCTATGTAAAGAAGAAAATTTTCCATACAAGTAAAATGCTATTACGCCGCTAGAATGCGGAGGGAAAATTTGCCAAGGGATTTGGCGACGGAACCTGGCGGCCAGAATTTCCCTCTCCGCGATGTGTACCGGAAATTGAAAAACGTGTTAAGAAGAAACGTTCTTTGACAAAAAGAAAGCTACGAAAATCCGTTTTTAAATTATTGCGAAAAATCCAAGAAGAAACGTTTTATCATAGGACGTTTCTTCTTGGATTTTTCGCAATCATTTTAAAAACGGATTTTCGTAGTTCCCCCCCCCCCTGAAAATTACTAACCTATGAATTAATTTACTTGCGCCAAAAAATATTTTCTTGTGCCGTGCGCTACAATATAGCAAGTGGTAAAGTGTCTCATTTACGCCGCTCCGCATCTGCGAGTGCAATCCAGAGCTGTAACTCGAGAAATAAACAATCTCGTTGTTAGGCGACGTGTGCACCATGTTATTTTCATTTTTGCGATAAATGCTTATCGACGTGGTGTTCACGTCGCTCGCAGTTTGAGACAAAAGCATCTCGACGTGCGTGGCACGTCTTTTTAGCGCAAGTGGTTAAAGAAATTTTAAAGGATATTCATTTAATGAACTCTTGATAACGTGACCTTCGAACTTCCACACCGGTTTCCAGCTTTGGCGGCAGATATATCACGCATGCACAGCTGTTTCCCTCTATGATGGAACGGAGCCACGTCTGTTGCAGAGAGGTTTTCCTTCTTTACAATACATATTCTTTGATTCTAACCTCCATGGTACCGTATACTAAGATTAAACCCATTTTGTTTTATACGAGAACAGGTACTTTCTTTAGTTCATGCACTGCACATGCGATTCTCGAGAATACTCGAAACCAAAAGTTGCGGGAAACTTGCTTGCTTTGCCTTTCTAAAAGGCAATCAAATTGGAGCTGCGAAAATTGGTTCTATGCCAGCAGACACTCACGTGATCGGCAATTCTCCAAAAAAGTTATCTCTTCCGAAGTCGGCGCAAAAATCGCTTTTTTTGGCGGGATCATTGTATGAACTTCCCTGACTTTTCCAGATTTTGACAAAAATACTTAAATTCCCTGACTTTTCCCTGAATTTTTTGGTCAATTTTCGAATTCCCTGACTTTTCCCGGTTCTCCCGGTTTTCCAGGTAGCGTGGCAACCCTGTAATTAGGATTTCTCTACAGTAATTGCTTTTTACTCCAAATTGAATTGACTAAAATGCTTCATAAGAATAAGTTCTTTGAGTATCAGCATTGGTTCATTATCCTTTCTATTCGCGGAAATATTTGGCCTGACTAGAATTAGCGGTTTGGCTTTTACTTATAACTCGAGTAAAGACGAAACACTTTCGCATTTACGTATTTTTATCAATTATTGTTCATTGAACGGAAGTTGGTTTGTTCCCCTTGAAAAGTCAACTAATTTCCGGTCAATGACAATGATTACATGTTTTTAATTTTTCCTTTTACAATTGAATTTTATTCTTCATGATGATTTAACTCCAGTCCCCGTTAAAACATTATTAACATTTTGCTTTCAAATTACTTCAAAACATCTTTCAAAATATAACTAACCAGTATGGATTCACTCTTTTAAAACAATTCTACTTTAATTAAACTTAGGAGATAATATAATCAATACTGTTTAAGAAATAAATTATAAATATATATATATATATATATATATACAGTACAAATTCCGAGATCCGGGCATCCAATATCTGGAATGATCTAAAATCTGGACCTCAAAGCCACCACCAACCAATTTTTTAGGGCTTTTTTGGAGGGAAGGGGTATGCTTCACACATGCGCATTAGATTTTTTCCCTCATCATAAAAAAACATGCCGGAAATCCCGCTTCTTAATCTCAGTTTCGCCCTATCTAATTATTGAAGAAATAATTATTTTAGCATAAATTTGTGTGATTAGTAACTTGACTCCATAGCTGCGTATCTGCTTGGCATAATCTCAAACCAAAACATTTGTTAATTTTACACCAACTAATATTTTATATCCTTGATGCCGAAATCGCGAATCATTATTTATTGTATTTTGCTTTCATCACCGCATGTTTATCAACGGATGAAACTTGAGTGATGACTCATGCAGCGACGCCAAATAACAGAATATTATCCGATTACAGATTTAAGTTTAATGCACTAAAATGTTGACAAGGGGAGATTTAACAGAAATTTCTTTGCTAAAAATAGATTTTGTTAATGATACTCATAGGACAAACGATTATATTTAGTGCTATTTGAATTAAGAATAACTGATTTGTTATTCACATAAAGCCAGAACCAGCGCCAGAGCTCGCATGGCCGCACCAGGCGGCAGAATTTAGGGAAGTTAAACAGAAGTTTTTCATTGCGATGACAATGCCCCAATCATCAATCAATTAACGGAGGGCGAAATCTGTAGTATGGTTCTAAATCCAGAAAATCCAGTTACCGATAGTGAAGAAAGTAACAGAGGTTACTGAACGAGAAAAAATTTTGATTGACAAGTTATTCGGAATTCTCGACACAGCAATTACAGGACTTGAACAATGGAACTTAATAACTCAACAAGAAATTATATGTCTATAGTATTAGTCTAAAGTATTAGCAGAGAAAACAAATCAAACAACTCACATTGAAAGAAATGTTTAATAAAGTAAACATATAAATATTAAGCTCTTTTCTTTTGTAAATTTTGATAGCCTTTAAATCATAAATGCTTCATTATTTCATAAATCACAATTTTATATTTTCAATTTTAAAATTTCTACGTGCCATCTCAGTAGATTTAAAATGATCTAATATCCGGAAAAATCTCAAATCTGAGATCTCCGAAGTCCCGACCTCAGACTTTGTACTGTATAAATATATATATATATATATATATAAATATAATACGGAATGTATATTTTAAGTTAAACTTCTACCCAATAACTTTAGTAATTCATGAAAGTTAATTTTGCGTCTAGTTAATTCAGGAAAATTAGTTTCAATTAGTTGTTTTCAGCTTTAAAAATATTAAATTATTTTTAATTAGTTAGTTATTTTCAACTAATAATTGTATCGCCATTAGCAAAAATAATGCATTACTATCAACAGCATAGGATTAAACCAAATACTTAATTGTCTATTGAAGCTTCAAAACATATTTCCGAACTTCACTTTTTCTCGGCTAGTGTTACCGAATTTGCCCTTGGCGACCTAAAATCGAAATGGAGCCATTAGATTTCCCGCGAAATCGATAACAGACCCTCTGCAGAAATAAACTCATAATCCCGATATCCCATACATAGAGTATGTGCAAAAGAGAATAACTGCGTAGAAGATGATAAAAAATTAATTTATGGCTTAATTGAAACAAACACAGAAATTAAGCTAAGCAAAACTGTGTAAAAACAAATTGAAATGATAAAACGAAACTTAATTTTCATGTGAATTTTCAGCGCTGACTCTCCCATTATAGAAATTTCAATTTGTTTCAGACAAAGACCACATTTAGCTTTATAAGGATTGTCATCCATCAATATCCAGTCTTTGTAGTCAGCTTGATGAAGCCACAGTTTATTGAAAATGCACTTTCCAGGCATCTCGTTCCTATTGTTGTTGGAAGGGTTGTGGCCTTCCAGGTTGGGATTGCTCTAATTTTGGCAAATATTTTCAGAATATCCCCCCTTTTTTTCTCGAGCACCTTCATCATCATTTTCGCCTCTTAAAGAACTTCCGGCTTCACGCTTTCGTCACTATCTGCCTAAATTTATGGATAACACCTGTTTCGAAAGATTGAGTGAATAGCCAATCAGACACCGATACTTTCGTTTGGGTAGCTAATTGTTTTTTTCTATCGTTTGCAACGCAAATCCGCCAACAGATTGCTTAAGAGCCGTGCAATTTTAATTCCATATTCATGAGAAATCGCAATTCACACATAGAATGGCAATCATTAGAAATGATAAGAAATGTCAAATGAGCAAAATTAAGGACCGTTTATTCATTTTGGCCAAAATTAAGGACCAAAAATAATTTTTGAAAAAATTAAGGACTTTTAAGGACCGTACGAACCCTGTATAAATAATTATACATGAAAATAATCTTACAATATTTAAAAAATATCATGGAATAATATTACAATGAAAATAATAATGCAATGCAAATAATTACAGTCTATTTATGAATCATCACATCTAAACTATGTTTACCTTAGTTCGTGACTGAACTTGTTCTTTGCACATAAGGCACTTCTTCACTCTTGGAGAGCACAAAGAACAAGTGGCAATATGACCACATGGACCAAACAATGTATCTCTTTTCATATCGGAACAAACCATACATTCTTCAAGAGTTTCATTATCTTGGGAGGGTGAACTACTGGACGGTGTAATGCACTGATCACTGGGTAAAGAATGCAAGATTAATTTTCCTCACATAAGCATAAAAAGCATAAAATGTATATAAAACCTTACATTACCATACATTGCCGTTTATACCATTAATATAGTTTTCATTAATACTGCTTTAGATTCAATATTTAATTTTTCGGCACAGAGATTCTTCGGAAGATTTAATAGTAAACCAAAATGAAAATCTGTCAGCACATCCTATTTCATGTTTTGTTGGAAAAGTTTTAGTTGTTTTAGAACTTGAGAGGAAATCCCAGAGTATTCATAAGATTTCTACTGCAAAAGTATTTACTGGGAGGGTATTATGTAACACAAAATTAACCTTTTAAGCATGAGCATTGATGCGTTTTCAAGTCAATTCTTCGTATGTTGCTGTTGTCTGCTTTGCAATTTCCTAGCTTGGCTCAGTGTTGTAAATACACTTCCATTAGTGATTCTGATGTTTCTTGAATGGGAAAATGAATATTCTGGATTCAGCTTTTAATACTTTATGAATAATAACTATAAGAATACAAACAAGTAACTATTTACATGCTTCATATCTAAACACTTTCATTCAAACTTTTCTCTAATTGCCTCAGACCTTAACTACTTTAAATTAATACTTTTTCTACAGTCAATGGTGTAAGGTCATCTACAACTTTCTCTAAAAGCGCTGTCATTCTGAATTACTATATTAACAGCCTATTTCCAAAGGGTCCAGCAAAAAGATGCTACACAAACTATTAGTTCATGGACTACCATAATGGAATACAGTAGGTGCCACTTAATGTGATCACACTTGTCCATAGGTATTTTAATAACATTAAGCAATGAGAAAAAAATAATCTCTGAGAATAACAAAGAATTTAAATAATTTAATATAAATATCAAGAACATATAAATAGGTATTTTCTTAGAATTTCAATTAAGCACATGCAAAAATTTATGAACTATTCATAAGGGTTCTGAAAATTATTTGACTCATACTGTACCCCTAATATTCGAAAAGCATTTCTCATTGAAAGAAATTATTCCAGAGTAAAACATAAAAAAACAACCTTAGTGTTAGTCGTACATGTTTTCAGAATCCTCCCCCCCAAAGGAAAAGAAAAAAATGCTGTAGATTCCCCCCCCTTAAGAAGAAAGACGCGTGTTCTTGCACCCTCAAAATTGATACAGTTATTAAAAATATATGATAAAGATTGCTTTTTTGCTTAATTTTGAATAGTTGACTGAAATCGAAACCAAGTTGTTTAGCATCTTAAATCTCTCATCTGGTGGAATTTCTCTGTCACTTGGCAATTTTTATAATCAATTTTCACCCTGTTCGGCCCATTTATTTTTTATTTTGTGAATTTAGTTTATAAAATTTATTCTATTATAATTTGATTATATCAACTGAAATACTGATTACAATAAGCAATGGATTGAATATTGCATTACATTCTTGTACATTCGGACCCTCACCGGTGTATGTCGACAATCACAGATATGCTCTGGTGTAGGTCGAAAAAAGAGGAGTATATATACATGCTGTCATTGCAAAAGGAAGTGTTCCACAAATAAATGTGATTGTAAAAGCAAGGGCCTCTTGTGCAATTCAAAGTTTCCAATAAATAAAATTTGAATCACATAATTTAATAAGTTTTATACTTCTATCATTTTCCTTTCTCATTTTGAATGTACTATGTGTTTTAAGTTCTTATTTTAAGTCTCAAGTGCATTTTTTCGCGACTGATTTACGGAGAAGAAAATATAATATTCTTATATGTTCAACATTCCCCATTAGTGCATGGTGAATGTCGACATTGACCGGTGTAAGTCAGAAATAAGAGTATTTGGAAAATATTTTGGACATACACCAAGCGACTATGTGAATGTTGACATTCATCGGTGAAAGTCGACATTCTCCAAATTTCGTGTTTCACCGTAACATATATATTACATAATCTAACTGCTTATACAGCCTTCTAGTTCCATATATTTATAATTAGGAAAATTTTATTCTTATTACAAAACAACAACAACAACAACAATAATAATAAATGTAACTCCTGTACAACAAAAATAAATTTATTTTCAAAATTTCTGATATTTGACATCACTTTCAACCTGGTTCGATTAATAGGTTGGTTAATAAATAAACTGGAATAATTCAAGATTGGTTTGTTCCCCTTAAATGCCATTTACTAACATTCTTTTGTAATTTATTTTGTGTGTACTATTCTTTAATTTATAATCCGGTTACAACTAGTACATCAATGGAATTTTCACACATGTATTTTATAAGTTTTCAAAGGTTAAAAGTGCATTATTAATATTTTCATAAAGTTTTACTATTTTAGAACTGTAATCTTATAATCGTATAAAAATTCCATTAAACTAGAAATATTTAAAGTTTTTAATTTTTGAAAATATGTTAGGAGTTGGCTATATTGAAGCTCGTGAGTGGTTTCTAGAACACAAACTCTTCGAAATCTCTACAAAAAACTTTATATTAATCAATATTTTTAATAACAATCTGTATAGAAATACTTTTCACTTAATCTATTAACATCAGATACATTTTTCTAAACTGCTATTTTATTTTTCATTATGCACAAATGCAAATATTTCATTCTTCATTTTGCATACAGCCACTGAAAGATAAAATATCTTCATAATTTTTTTTTTCATATGGAAGTTACACTCTTCATATCTTATTTATTAATGATTATAAAATTTTCTTAAGTATGGGTATCAAGGAAGCATAAAAAAAGTAAAATTTTGTAATTTTACAAAACTGACTTTTCGAAATCTAAAAAAACTCGAACCTGAATATTTGCATCATTGAAAATACCTTTTTAACTGGAAACTTACGTCTATGATCGATAGTTGTGAAAATAAAGGGCAGGTAAGAATTTTTGTGGACACAGTGTACAACAAACTGTGCATGAACTGGGAAAGAGTTTAGAGATACACACTACCACTGTGAGTAGCTACTTGCAAGCCTTGACTTATTAACTTGGCAAGAATAATTATTAAAATGATCTATTCACTAAATAATGTATAGCCAAACGTTTAGAATGAATGAAATATAGTTTAGAATGTCCTGCCTGCATGACTGATGATTTTGAAGCAAGAAGGCAAGAGTATGAAATTTTTTCTTTTTTAAATTTTATTTATTGAGTTTCACATACATTTTGAGATGATATAATCTTTGATATACTTTCTATAACTAATAATTTCTGTGTAAAAATACTTTTAGGAGCAGTTAAAAATAGACTGAAGTGGAATTCTGAAAAATTTCAATATTTACATTAAAGATAATCTTCTATAGCAATTTTAATATTACATTTTATTTTACATTAGATTTACATACATTTTAAATTTATTTTACATTAGAGATGATGATCTACACCAATTTTAATATTACCTCATTTACTGAAAACTTTTAATATCAAATAGCAATGCAACCATAGTTACAAAGGATCAATAACATTTTAAATATACAATAGCAATATCAAAATACTTACTTAGATTGCTCTTTATGACATTTTGTCAAGGCTTTGCATAGATTTGGATCAGGACACAAGTCTAATGGAGTCTGACCTTTTTTATTCTTTATATTCAGATCAGCTCCATTGGATACTAAGAAACAGGCAATTGATGCATTGCTTTTCTTATCAGAGCTTTGAGTTCCTAAGCCCATCAACAACTGAAATAAATAATAATTTCCAATGTAGCTCTATAGATGAAAGACTTAAAATTTTAATTAAGTACATGGAATTTTTAATAAACTTCCTCACTAATAATATGCAATAAATGCAACATAGAAGAAAAGAAAAACAAACTTTTGAATTACATACTGTACTACAGAGGCTGTTCGCACATTTTTTAGACGATTTTGGCAAGCAGTAATAAAAAATCGTTTGCTGCAAACAAGTAATTGCAATTGTACTATATTTTTAAAAGTCAAAATTATGGTCTGTGGCTTGAAAGTATTGTTTTTATTCAAAATGGCGAATTTAACAAAGCAATGATTCGAAGGCTACATTTACGCTCTTTCCGAAGAGAAATATGCATACTCCGTTATCCAAAAACGATGTGAGAGTCATGGTTTTGTGATATCTAAAGCGTCGATAGGTAATATCATCAACAAGAAAGAAAAAAACGTCAAATTGGAGCCTCAAGTGGGACAAAAATTCTAAACAAGCATCCAAGGAAAAAATGGGCATCTTCGACTATTGCAAAAGTACTTTGTTTAATGTTAAAAGATGGGTGTATTTAAATGAGTGTAACAAAAAAAAAAAAAAAAAAAAAAAAAAAAAAAGCCATTTATTATCATAAAAGGGGAGAAAAAACTTAAGTACATGGTTCAAAGAATCAAAAGAATGTTTTTCTAAGGGATTCATGATTGTTGCTAGTTTTTCTTATAATGGCAAGTTAAAAATAAAGAGAGTGCAAAAAAATGTCAAGATTAACTCCAAATACTATCAGGAACATATTTTATTGCCAATTTTTCTGAATGAAATACCATTGCTTTACCCACAGTGCCATCAATCTGTGAGACTCCATCAGGACAAAGCTAGCAGTCACACATCAAAAGCCACTGTACATTTCCTAAAAGAAATGGAACAAAAAACTAGTATCAAGGCCATACCCTTCACTGATATCCCTACTAAATCTCCCGATGTGTCACCTATGGATTTTTGTGCTTTCGGACTTTTAAAAACTGCATTATCCAAACGTTGTCCCCAAACCCTAACAGGACTCTGGAAAGCTGTTCGGGAGGAATGGGATAGAATATCTCTTCTGTCACTTCAAAAGGCATTATTATCCTGGAAATTGCAGTGTCGAAAGATAGTTCAGAATAAGGGATGTCAAATAAAACATTTAAAACACAAGAATTTATGTAATTTATTTTTGTAAATACAATATACATTGTCTAAAAAATGTGTGAACAGCCTCTGTATACCAGTTATCTGAAGTAATGGAACCAATATTACTTTGAATAACTTCAAACTGAGGTTACACAAAACACTATGACCATTTCAGATTAAGCGTTCATGAATTAAAAAAATCTTGTCAACTTTTATGATACCACTAATTCTTTTCTCACAACCTTAATAAATTTAATATTACATAAACAGAAAAATAAACATTTACTTATTTTGGTGGCTAATATATATACAATTTTAATAAAAACTTGTGTTATTGTATGCTATAAACCCCTTTATGCAAACAAAATGTGCCAGGACACTTTGGAACCACACCTTTTTCACATTAATTCTGATCAAGCTTGTCTTCTTAAAGAATAGAAAAAAACATATTTTTTGCATACATAACTGTAAAACAATGACGATATTTTGGAGTACATTTATAATAAAGCAAATTTTTAAGTTTCCAAATTTTAATTTTTAAACTTATTTTTTTATTTAAATCACATGAGGGAAATTTATTTGTAAACATAAATAAATACATAACACTAAGTTTACATTTAAGGATTCAGACATGAGGCACTTGGTGGCTTTTCTTCTGCAATCTTGGATGCTAAAGCACCATAACTGCAACTGACCTAATCCATTTGCAAGGCAAAGATTTCATAACCCATTTTTTTCACATGTAGACATATAATGTGAGTCAAAATGACTGATCTGATTTCACAAGTTTTTGCTTCTGAAATTTACAAACTTAAAGGGACAAATAATTAATATATTCAATAATAGGAAAACTGTCCAAGTTTTACCTGCAAATGTTTCTTTCTTTTTTTTTTCCCCCTGATTATTTTAGTTAAACAAACAATGGGAAGATTTTGCCTGTACTTGCTCCATATCCTTCAGTTACTGCTTCTGAAGCAATAGCTGTTTGAGTTTTTGAAATTATGTATGCTGGTAGACAGTTTTAGATAAGAACAATAGTACATTTCAAATTTATCATGTAAGGACTAAATTGCATGATATAAATCTGGTGACTTAATGTTGTTAGCTGCGAAAACCAAGTCATTGGATAAGCAACAGATTCAATGCAGCAGGAATACTTCAATTTACATTATAAAATATACATTTATTTTCAAGTAACGGTAAAATCAAAAACCTTTTATTTAAATGCAATAAAAAATTAAAACTCCTTCATTTTTGTTGGAAATTTGAACTTACCAATTAAGTCTTAGTTTGCAACATTTTGATTAGCACATTTTTATTGCAGTTACCTTTATAAAGTGATAATTATGATTATCACTCATTAAATATATTATTTTGCAATATATTCTATTATTTTTAATCTTTTTAAAAATACTGTTTACAAATTTGTCACAGAAGAATTTCTTGCTTCTTTGTCTCTCTTTTTCTATTGACTGTGTACAGACACAGTTGTCACAGTTCAACTGTCTCTATGGCTCACATAGAGCTTTTTAATGCAGACTATAAATTTCATCATTTGCATAAAGCTACAGTTTATCAATGAAAAACTACCTAAATTATTTTTAATTATTTTACACTTCCATGAAACATGGATACTCTAAAGAAGCTTAAAATATACAGAGAATAACGTGAAAGGCAAAATTTAAAATATAATGGACTGTAGACCTCGGATGTGCCACTAATAGTACTTTCATTGGTAATTCCAACTTTTCCACCTTCCTGCATGTCTTGTAATTGTCTCAGCTGAGAAAGAGTATGATGTCTTAAAGCTTCATGAAGGGGTGTGTCTCCATCCTTGTCAGGAATGTTCAAGTTACATTTCTCCCGGACAAGGAGCTAAAAAAAAATTCATTTTCAACCATCACGAAACATACAATAGCAACACAATTTTTGCTGAACAAAAAGGAGGAGATACAGGAAAGGAGCAAAACTTCAAAATATATATGATATTCCTTATAAGATCTTGAGCTTTTAGAGAGATCGAACTATCATCTTGTACAAACAAATACAGCAAATATTACATTTTGACTATTCATTAGAAAAATAATAATAATCATCTACCAATTACCTAAATATTAAATTAACAGTAAACTATTTAATGAAAATTTCATTTTCAGTATGGATTTAACAAAGTTAAATTTTCTTGCATATGAATATTCCTGAACATTTTACTATATAATTAGTTTGTGATAATTTCTAAACACTTATTCCTCGTCTCTACTGAATATTTTGGGTTTGTTTGAATACTGTTACAATTTTTCTGAAAATACTCAAGTTTTGGATTTTATGCATTTATATATTCTTGAATATTGCTTTATTTACTCAGTGCATTTTGTATAATAATGTTGTACATAGTTATTGTGATTTTATTTAAATTTATGGCCACTTATTCTGTTTGTTATGTGCTTAATTTTATGTTTTTGTAGAACTTTTTATTTTAAGTCAAGTGACACTGGCACCGTAAGGACAGATCAAATGGAATAAACAATTTTGGCAAAAATCCTCCAATCTCAGACTTGGTGATAAATTGACTATTCATTGCCAGTCTGATGACTTATTACATCATTCTGCATAATACATATTTTCTGAAAATTTTCACATTTGTGTTTCCTTTTTTTAAAGTAATAGTATCAATAATAGGCTCTGAGAAAAAGTAGACCTATCTTGTAATACACAGTTTCACAACTCAGCTTGCTGAATAATGATTATTGCTCTAGACTTTTGCGCTGTAACTTCTTTTCATTTCCTATAATATTTTTGACATGTTAAGGAAAACTTTTTTTTTTTAATATTCTCATGAGATATTTTTAGTAAAAACTGTTATTTTTCTCAGTAAGCGTTTTTAGTAAAAACTTATTTTTCGCAATTTTGAATAAGCTTCAAGTTTTTGAATCCATTTGATCTAGTTAGTTAAGGCAATATCTACAAACCCATAGCATGTAATAACATGAGACATCTAGAAGAATAATTGCAAACTTAAAAAATTAATCATCTTATTTTACATTGTTAATTTTAAGACATTGCTAATTTTAAGACATAATTGCTTTCAAGCAAATCAACTTTTACAAAGAAAATTAATTTTACTTACCCTAACAATTTGTGTATGCTGCCTCTCTACTGCTAAATGAAGAGGTGTTTGTAAATTCACATTCTGAAGATTCATATTTGCTCTACCCTATAATTAACAAGATGGTAGGTAAATAAATAAAATAATTTTAAAAAATGCTAAAACTAAATTACTCTAATATCTGCAACAAAATATCTACTGGTAACATATTGAATCACTGGGTAGAGTAACACCAATAGTAGAAAATATATTTTTTCATTATGAAGTGCAAAAAAAGAAAAATAATCTTAAATCTTGAAGCTGAGCAACCCAGTTGACATTTGAAAGGAATTGCTTGGAATTTAGATATCCCTTAAAAGGACGTGAAAAATATTTTGATCCACTTTGCTTCACTAGGGAAACACCTAATGCCAGGATTATGAGGAGGATGCTTTCCATTATATCACATATTGATCAATCAATTTCTTGTTTGTTGTTCTTTGTTTCCTCTAATTTCATAATTGCTTCTGTTCTGAACTAATTTATGACAAACTAGAATACATTCAAATGAACAAGGACACATGTTAAAAATGTGTGAAGACTATTTGACACTTGAGATTTATAATTTTTTTTTGCAACATAGTGGTAATTAACTCCTTCTAAACTAGTTGTGCATTAATGATATTTCTACTCCCTGAGAGGAATTGCCTAGGAATGGTGGTGTAGTGTATTGAGAATACGGCAAAGCACACTAGGGCTATCTGTCTAAGGAGAAGGATGCCTTCGTGGAGGACTTTCTAAGGGAAACTGGCTCGTATACATGTTACACATGGGGAAAACCACGAAAATGCCCATGCAGCCAACCCGTTTGCGGGATTCGAACCTCCGACCGAACTACCAGTGTTCAGCGATTTTACCACTCGGCCGCTGGTGGGCCAATTGCCTAGGAATGACATTACATGGTTATAGATTCTAGCCTTGCAATTCGAATTTGACATTATTGTGGGGCTATAAGTTGCTATTCAAAAGCTGTTAGGACTTTTAGCTGTTAAACTATTCCACTACAGCTTTCCCAGCATCTCTGTAACAGAAAACTATCCCTTTATCAATATCTTCATCTTTGGGAAAAAGTTAGAGGTCTGATAAATGGAGAAACACATGGTGATTTTTTCTGTACTCTAGATCCAAGAAAATGCTATTATTCAGCAAGTTAATGAAACATATATGTATAAAATTTGCATCAAAGGAATGTAGGACACTGGCAAAAGAGGGGACATTTCTGACATTATCAAGTCAATAACTTAGTGCTAGCAACACCTCATGTACACGTTTCCAGACTGTATGCCGTGGAAATAGACCTTCGCCATGGTGCTGTATGCTAATGAAAGAGAATGATGTTCACCAGAGAGCAGTGTGTATATCTCATTCATAATTACTAAATGAGCAGTTCTTTTAAATAGTGTCAGGCTGCATTTATGAGGAAATATGATGGTAGGAAACAATCAACAAAGCAGATGATTGCAAATATGGTGAAGAAGTTAAAGATAACAAGAAGTGCTCTTGATATTCAGGTAGGAGGAAAACCACCAATGTTGGATCCTTATGTGGAATTTCTCAAATTGTTTTCTTTCAGCCAACCTATCATGAAGCAGAAAAGACAATTTTGAAGCTTTACCACAATATCATTATCCAAGAGTTACAACCATAAATGGCATACAGGTTCATGTCTAAGGTGAAGATGATGAACTGATGGACATAACATAGTATTCAGAAGAAGTTTGATTTTATTTACATGGTTATGTGAACTCACAGAATACATGGATAAGGACTACAGAAAACCACCATGAGATCCAAGAAGTACCTATTCATTCGGAAAACACTGCTGTTTGGTGTGCAATATCTAGGTATCATACAACTGTTCCAATTTTTTTCCCATGTGACTTTGAATACTGCTTACTATTTCAGAATCTTTAGCAACTGTGTAAATCAACTTGATGCTGACAAGCTTCAAAAGAGCTATTTTTTAGCAAGAATGCAACATGTCAAATAACAGCATGCATGCAATCGAAAGCAAATTCTTTTTTGATGATCAGATTATCTCCTAATTTAAGCCTGCCAGATTTTTTCCTGTGAAGCACTTTAAAGGGAAAAGTTTATGCTAACAATCCACATCTCATACAGGAATCAGAAAATAACATTTGATGTGAAATTGCTGAAAGTTTTGTACTTTCACAAATACAAAGTGTCACATATGGCAATGCTCGAATAATGCTAGTGGGCATTTTTAGCATCTCCTCTAGATCAATATACTTCTCAAAATGCATGGTATGTAATCATATGTGCTTGTTCAAAATTTAATAAATAGTCTTTAAGACATTATCATGGTATTATTGTGGGTGTAGTATCAAAAGAATCAACATGTATTTGACAGATTTCAAAATAACTATGCTTATGTACAGAGATTAATAACCACAGCCTAGGTAAAATACAAAAATAATTTTTATCTTGTGTTATACTACCTGCTGAACCAATAATTCTGCAACTTCCACATGATTATTCAATGCAGCAAGATGTAAGGCTGTGTAACCATCATCTTTCTTTTCATCTACTACCCATGAGCGGGGAAGTTTAGAAAGTAAAATACGCATTGCACTGTAAAAGAAAGGCAAACAATTGATAAAAATTCTAAACACAAAATAAATTACATGTAAACAACAAGCATAAATTAAAAATTTGTCTTATTATCCCTAGTTTCAGAAAAATAAAATAAAAATAAATGTAACATTAGCCAAAATTTGTTTTTGGATTAACAACATTTTTACAAAGAATTGTCAATTTTGATGGTTTTGAACAAGTTCTTTTTCTTCAAGACATGCATTGCTAAGAAAGGAAATATTGTTTAAAAGAATCAAATGAAATTGAATGGATATAATGCCACCTATCAAGCAAAACTAACACTAAAATAAAGAAGAAAATCAACTGAATATTAAGGGGTTAAGATTTTTAAAACTACAGGATAAAATGGATCAGAATTAATAACATCAATCAAAGTTGATAAATTTTGGTAACTGAAGATTGTTTCAAAGAAACCCAATGCATTAATTAAAAAACAAAATCTTATTGAACTTATTTCTGATTTCCTTTCCCCAACTGAAGAAATTTTCTGAATAATTTTATGCAAACTGTAACTAAAACCTTAAATGGGTAATCAATGAGGATTAGACATAGAAAATTCATTTATTTACTTTTCTCCGACATAAAATTCATGCTCTCTAAGCAATATTTTAATGCATTCTTAATTAGGCTGATGCACGTTAAATACACTGATGAGGAATTTTACACAGTCCCAAATAAAATGAAAGTGACGGCCAGAAACAGAAGCAAAATGGAGTTGATCTAGTCTGCATGGGCAGTAAGGAAAAGGTGCTGCCACCTTTTCCTTACTACCCTTCATTTGCCAAGATGCAAGATTGATGTAGCATAAAAATACAAATATGCTGACACCATTTGTGTAATGCCCATGTGAAGGTCTTAATCATGGCACACAACCAGAACTCGCACACCTTCTTTCAAGTTCGTCATTGCTCACCAAGTACAAAGGTGCTCTGTCGAAAAAGTGTGGGCATCTTTATGAAGTTCAGTATCATGAATAAAATAACTCTTATTAAAGCTCCCAGGCCACCCATGTTAAATTCTTAATCTTGACAAATAATTGTCTGCTCTCATAAAAGCGCTGACATTTTTAAAACTTTTTATGAAATCATGCTGGGGGAGGGACATGAAAATTCCTTGCTTTTATGCTGCAAAGTCTAGAATTCGATCCAACACTTATGAATCTGTGATGTGCTAATGACAGTGGGTTAAGACACTGAGTTTAATATGATTACCATTAGTTTATCTTTTCAAAGATTTAACCACACACTAAAAAAATATTTTTAGTGTGTGATTAAATCTTTTTCTTTCTATACATTTCTTGTTTTTTTGCTGCATAAATTCTACAATTATAATTAATGTTTTATCTTTGTAATCTTAGCAATATATAATCCTGAAGGTTTCACAATTCTAGTTATGAAGTGAATGTTTTTTTTAATCAGTTCTGAATAAGCAACTAAACAATGCAATAATGTGATTTATTTTTATCAAAGTCTGAAAATGTTTAAATGAATTTCTTCAGGTGTTCTGCAAGTTTGTTCAGTGCCAAACAATTGCAACATAATTGGGAAAATAAATTTTTTTCTACAATAGCATAAAAAATTTCAGCTTGTTCCAGAATCCATTGATGTGTCCCATACTCTACGATTAGAAAACAGCTCATGATTTTGCTATACTCTTAAGTAGATTTTGTGGCAGTAGTCTGCAATATAACTGACTTTCATTTGAAGCTTAAATTGTGGTCACATTAAAACTTTTAGGAAGAATTGAATAATGTCATATGCAGTTCATACTTTATATCATACTTATTTTATCCTATTCATTAAATTTTATTTTGGACACGGATAAGAATATACACAAGAAGTAAAGTTAGAAATTTTGCAATCAACTAAATTCTGAGAGTTAGAAGCTTATTTATTCAGAAATCTGGATAAAATAAAGATAACATATATCGAGATAAATAAAATGACTTTTTAATACTAATTTAGGTTAAATGAAAACACTTTTGTGATATTAAACTTAAGAAGTTTTAAGCATCGTCACTTAGATCATCAATTTATTGTGGACATGATTTTATCACAAAGTGATAACAGTAAATACTATTCCCCCCCCCAGGTGTTTGAAAAACTTTTAAAGCAGAATTAAAATGATAAAGGTTTAAATCGTTAGGAGATACTCAAGAGAACAGGACAGAAGAGGCATTCGCCCAAGTAGTAAGTAAAAAATTAAAGGGAGGCCAAAGTACATTAACTACTACTACAATGAAAGTGATAAAAAAAAATTTGGTATGTACAGTTCTGAGATTTGCTTTTGTTAAAATCTATTAGCGCAGTTTTGCTGTGCTTATTATACTTATTTTCCTTCATCACACAGAGTTTTGAAGGACTATGATGATGTTTATTTTCTATTCAACAGTCCTTTAACTTAAAAACTGACTTTCTTTTTTACTTAATGTTCTATTAAAACACATTTGAACTACCCCTGTTACTCATTAAAAAGGAAAATCATATGGCGCCTACAATATGGAAAATCATCTGCTGACTTTTCATTTAATCATAAATTGCATTTGCCGACTTCCCACAGTAAGAAATAATACTTATTAATGGATACTACTTAGGTATAGTACCTAAACTGACAAGTATAAAAGTAATAAATGAATAATTGTGATACAAAACTGTCTTAGTACCACCCTACATAAAAGCTGGATATAACTGAAATGAAGCAACAATTAACAAAACAGTTTATATATAGAAAGAAAAAGAAGAACACCATATATATTGAATTGGTCTTTAAGGATGTGAGAAAGCTACTGAATATTTTAATTTAGTAACAAAAGGAAAGTTTTGTTAATGGTATAATACCAAGAACACAAAATAAACTACTTTTTAACTTATTCTTCGCTTCTTCTTGTACGGAAACTTCTGGAGAAAAATTAGCTTTATTTTATTTATATAAAATACTACAAAAATTACTTATTTATTATTTATTTTGTATATAAACCACACCAACAAAGAGAGTTAGTTGAACTGAGGAAACATAACCCCCCAAAAAGTAATTTATCATTAATAATTGCAGTTTCTGTGACCATCTTATAATTTTTCATTCTGTTAAAACCACACTTTTTCAGTCGATAAATTAAATTTCTTGAAGTACTTCCTCCACATTCAGTCACTCAAGTTAATGATTTCAATTCTAAACCTGTTTTTAGCAAAGTATTTAAAAAACATAGCTTATCATTTTAATCCCTTCTTTCTTATTTTGTTTAATATGTGAGGCTATAATTACTGCTTCCGTTTTTACCCCAAAGGAGCATTAGCCCTGAAGGGCTATTAGTCTGGAAACAGCATTTTGCGCCGGTTCACTATAAACGGGGTATCATTTTTAAATTGTTGCTACCAAATATTATCACAATGTATTATATTTAAAGAAATTAAATAACAGATAATCTGCATGAACTTATGCTTCACGAGCTTTGAATCTGTTTTATTATCTACTTCATATTTTGTAAAACTTTAACGAATTTTTTATTTATAAACTCAACGACTTCAAAGCAAGCAATGGCAACACTGCGCGGGGAAGGAAAAAAAAAAAAAAAAATATCTCCAGCGCGCTAGAGTGTCTATCAGAAATTCTAAACATATGCTGTTTTTAAATGTTTTGTTATACTGCTGTTGAATTGAATTTTATGTGGTTTAAGTGCGAACAACATGATATTTAATAAATAAATGCAACACACAAAACTTTAAACGCCCCCTTTGAGCGTAATATAAATTCTGAAAGCTTCCAAACTTTTTTTTATTATTCTTTTATTTATTTATTCTTTCTATTTATAGGATATACCGTATTTACTCGCGTAATAGTCGCACTTTTTTTTTTTTTTTTTTTTTTTGCCAATTTTTCATTGAATCTGCGATGAGCTAATGAAAGTCTAGGTGCGACTATTATGCGGGGAAATCTACTGCACTATATTGTAATGTACACTTTTGATGATTTTTTCTGCTTCAAAACGAGGATGCGACTATTACGCGAGTAAATACGGTAGTTCAGAAAAATAACGCAATACGTTTTTATAATTTGAAGAAGATGCCTAGACCCCAGTAAAAACGCATAAAACTGTTCTATAAAAATGTGAAACTATGCTTGTATTCGATTTTGAAATAAAAAGAGATTAATTCCGACTGCAAAATGCTTAATGGGTATACATTTCAATTCTCCAGCTGTAACAAAACACAACTGCACTGGCGTTGCTCCAACGAATTTAGAATGTTATGATAAAATAAATTAAAGCCTTTTCGTTTTAAATAAGTCATTAAACTGATTTTAAATACAGTCCGCATAATAATTTTTTGTGACTGCATTTTCGGCGATTACAAACTTAAACTAACCCTGAAACACCAATCTTCTATCGGTTTCCTTTAATGACGTCATTCATTTGCCGAACCGCGTCCAGTAATTCACGGACGATGTCATACATTTAATGACGTAATTCAAAGTGTTCCCATTACGATCGTCATCAAATCAGCTTTTTCGAAGTCTGGATTCTACATTTGTTCTTGTTCTTCGAAGTCCCAGCTATTCGTATAATTATTAAAATAATTAATCCTACTTGGAGGGCAATGAGCAGTAATTCCATTTAACAGAAACGTTACAGCGACTCTACAGGAAGAGGTTATTCTTTAATTCCGGTAAAAATATTTGTTCAGATGAAATGAGTTTACAATCATAGCATAGCTATAATTTTATAACTGACATATAAGCTGCAGTTAATGTTTCTGAGAATTAAACCAGGGTTTCTTAAACTTTTCTCAGTCGCGACCCGTTTTTATGACTGAGATTTTTTCGCGATCCCCAGGACCCTATAATATTTACAAACATTTTGTGGGACCCCCATAAGTATTGCGCAAATCAGACACACGCGTGAGTAAACTGTCAATTTTTTCACCTGTCCTGTAATATACTATTACAGTTCTAGGTCATTAACTATAATTTCTAATTTTAAGACACAGAACAATGTGATAATTTTAAATAAGTAAAAGAAGAAATGACAGCGACACGTGCAAAGCAAGGAAAATGAACGGTTATATTATAAAAAGAATGCGTCGAAACGTTTTCGTTTTTTTCTTTGTCTGTATTGTCTTATCTTTATCTATTTTTCAGATACACTATGCAAAAATATTTGGTAATTTAAAATTATTATAATAAGGAATATGAAAACTGCTAAAATTTTTGGCGACCCTCTGCTGCAGGTCCAGCGACCCCTTTGTCGCGAATCACAGTTTAAGAAACCCTGAATTAAACAAATTCGATTAATTTATTTTGCTTAAAAATATTTTTCTATATATCTTCCAGTGAACACAGCTTAATAATAGCAATAAGCCCTATTAAAGCATTAAGTGTTGAAATAAATAATACTTTGGTATACGTCGGTTAATCCATTGCAGATCCTTGGACGTACCAAACGAACTTTTTTATAATAATAATAAAAAAGAAAATAATTTATCCATTCTTATTAAAAATCCTACTGCTTGAATACTAAAATACAAATGCACAGGGTGATATATATATACTGTACGCACATGATATTGTACATAAATGTTTTTCTGCTATACAGATGAAAAGCGATTTTTCAACATTTTTTGACGTCTCTGATGTTTGTTTCGTAATCGATTTCACCCTCTTCGCAACGTTAACCGATTTAATTCACAATCGTAAACATCAATGTACTTGGCATGCGGTAAGCAATAGCCCAAGTACCGGATACGCATACCATATCTTCATACTTTTCAACAATCTCTTTTTTCACCTCTATGGTGATTCTAACGATTTTCTTCGTTGCTTGGTTCTCATTAACTTTCCTAAAACTCATTGTTAATGAATTAACAAAACATTTATACGAAAAACTACAAAATCACTTGAAAATTCAGAGTTTTAGCGCGGGGTATATATTGAACAGTAACAAGAAATATACTAACGCTCACTGGCAGTCGTAACATTGTCTCGAAAGAGGTAAACAAGTGTAGTGCACGCAGTCGTGCCTCGTCGAAATCGAGTCTTATTCCAAACAAAAATTTTCTTGTCTAAACCGGCCGCATACCAAGTTGGATGTATAACGAGGTAACAAGGTGTGTTGTGACTTATCTCACTTGTCTGACAGTAACATCAGAACAAGCTCCCGAAATGCATCGTGGCAAGGAGTGCAAGATAGCGTCTATCGTTAGCAAGAGCCTTGAGCACCATACAGGTGACGGTACAAATTTTCTCAGTCCTGCTCCCCAATTTTGATTGAGAGCACACCGGGGGAACGAGTCCGAGGGTTTCCTACCCTTCTTCCCCTAGCACCAACCTCTCGAGAGGGCTTTCGGCTCGCAGTATATTCTGAATGCCCCATGCCGCACAGACACTATACATTTACAAACATGTATGCCTTCTCCGGGATACGAACCCCGGCCTTGGGTACGACAGTCAGCGTCGCTAACCACTATATCGGTTGGGCGGGAGGTACCACGCTACATGACATTATAAAGAACTTTCATTAATTAAACTAACATTGCATATGTTTGTAATTATCATTAAATCAAAAATTAAAAAGGTACTTGAAAATTTTAGAGTTTGCTATTTAAAAGAAAAATAATTTTGTTTGCTTTCATTCTGGAACGCCAATGGGAGATAAAACAAAAAATTTAACAATAAAACAGAAAATTCAAAAGCACATTACACTAATTTAAAATATAAATACATAAACGCTTATAAATCTATATGCTGATAAAAATTTTTCTCAGTCATCAGATTTGTTTTCTTTTTTTTGGGGGGGGGGAGCGTAACAGATGACACAAACCCGAAATTCTGGAATTAACTTTTAATAGGTAGTATTATCTCACAGATTACTCAAAAAATATCACAGATCTACCGATTTTCAAATTATACATCAATGTTTATAACAGGTAGGGTTTTATGAAGATCATGAGAGGTTATGTTTCTGATGAACGAAAATTCTGCAGCAGAAATAAAATACATATGGCTAGAAAATACGGAAATGCTGAAACAGGTAATAATGAAAAGATTAAAAAACATTTTAATAGAAAATCAAATGTAATTTCAAAATATTAGACTTAATAAATTAAGACTTAAATATAATTAAAAAATACTAAGTATATGATTTTCCCGCTCAAAAAAGACGGAATAATATATATATATATATATATATTTCTACTTCAGTTTTTTTTTTATTTTTGGAAAAATATTTAGTATGAAAAGAAGACCAGATAAAAACACTGCTTTAAAAAAACCACTTCTAGAAATTAAAAGTGTCTGTTTTTATGAAGTAATAGATGGAGAACATTTCACTGCGCAAAAATTAATTTAATAATGAAGTTCATTTTCAAACCGAGTCTCTATGGAATCTTTAGCATGATATTAATAGCTAAAGAGCCGGAATATACTTCCTGTCTCCATATATGGACTACGACTCTTTTTCACTCGGCTCCCACATTTGGCCTGTCATCGCCGCTCGGAAATTTATAATTATTTTTTAAGCTAAAGATTAGAAATCAATACTAAGCTAAGGAGTTCCATAAAAATAATTTCGCATATCATATAAATATGTGATTCATATAAATATTCATTCCTTTTCAAATGAAGAACTAAGTAACAACAGCTTTGCGAGATATGTGATATTATATACTTCTTACAAAGTTTGCAGACTGTTTATACTCAGAGCATATAACGGTTATCTGCTTAAACAGGAATGCATTCTGAGAGGACTTTCTAAGGGAAAACGGCATCTTAAAAAAAAAAAAAAAAAAAAAAAAAAAAAAAAAAATTACGTCTTAAGGGGCGTTTCTTTACCATTTTGTCTGTTACCTTTATTTATTAAATATCACGTTGTTCTTCGCATTTAAACCAAAAAATTCAGTTCAAGAGGAATCACGCAAAATAGTTTTAAATTGAGCATATCTTTAGAATTACAAAGTCTCGCGTGCTGGAGATAAAAATGTTTTTTCTATACAACGTTGCCCGATTTGAAATCTTTGAGTTTGTTAATCAAAAATTCGTTAAAGTTTTACAATATATAAAATCGATAATAAAACAAATTCCAAATTTGGGCTTCCACATGCCCATATTCGCAGTAGGATTACGTCATTCAAAATTTGATGGCTCTATGTACGGTTGTTTTATCACAATGCGAGAAATATAAATACATTTATGCAGATTTTTCATTATTTAATTTCTTCAAATATAATGCAGGACTTTAACATTTGGTGGCAACAGTCTGAAAAGTGAAACGGACATTTATAGTGAACCAACGCAAAATCGCAAAACGAAAACAACAGTCCTTCCGAGACAAAGCCCCTTTGGACTAAAAAAAGAGAGAGAGATCTTACTTTTAAAACGTAGTTTCTTCTTTTTAATAGAAAAGTAACTTTAAAAAAAATAAATATATGCAATTTTAGACACATTACATATAAAGCAGCTGGGAAACCTTTTAACAAAATAAGTGCTGAGCGAACGTTTAAGAAATCTAGCTCTACTTGACGGCACCTTGCTACTGTTTATTATGAACATATTGCCTAGCCAAAAGAAGCGCAACCCCTTATGCTAAAAACACTTAACCTGCTCATAAGGAGGTAACAGTTAGAAATCACGGTCAGAAATAATAAAAACCATTTGTAAATTAAAATAAATAAAAACGGGACCGATCTGCAGGATATTAAATAAGACAGATGGGATCACACCCATCTGTCTTATTTGATAAATAACATTAGTCAAAATAACGCTTCGATTCAAAAAGATATTGGAATTTTTTAATACTTGAAAAATTTGTATTATTATTTTTATATAATCAATCCCCGTTTTTTGACTTACGTTAAAATTCACGACTTTTGCTGTAGAAATTAAATGAAACGAGGGGAATAAATTAAACTATTAAAAAAAATCTTGAGCAAAAATATTAGCTGAGTATCAGATTCTTAATAAAAAGAAAAGAAAGGCAGTAGGAAGAAGACTAGATTCTTTCTTTAGCTATATTTCTGAATAACATTCACAAAGTGGCGCTGCAGTCCGCCTATAGATCCATGTACAAATTTTTTCTTACTTAAATTAACATAAATTCAGATATTTTAGGCATGGATTGTAAGAGTGTAGTATCTGCACGGCAAGGAGGCACTCAAAATACAAGAAAACCGAAACTCCCCAGGAGAGGTTATAGTAAGGGATGAGGAGTGGGAGAATCTCGGACTGTTCTTCCTCAAACGTCCCCGGACGTTCTTCCTCAAAATTTGGGCGGAAGCTTAACAGTTAACTATGTTCAGCAATACCTCAATCGCCTGTACAACAGAGGTGCTGGCCTAGCTTCTACTTGTATCTGTATGAGGAATGAGGTACAGGATGGACAGCCTTTGAGCGGGAAAAGAATCGCAATCGCATCTCAAAAACTGGCTTCACTCCTGAACAAGTAACCTAAAAATAACAATTTAATCAAATTCTTAATACTTTATCCTGTATCTTTGCTAACTATATGCCTTCTTTACTTCTTCTGTATAAGGCCTTTTTTCTTTTAATTTTAACATTTTTAAATGCATAAAAAGAAATAGTTATTAAACTACCTTTTAATTTTTTCTTCAAGATTAAATTTGAATAATAAGAACTTGTAAATTATTAAATTTTAAACAAAATAAAAAAAAAATGATTTCGGGACATAATAAATACGATGATTTTAAGGATCGCTAAATTTCGGAATCTTAGCAGCCTTGTGATCCTCGGCGGTAATTGAAGCTTGGTTATTATAGACAAAACTCAAGACTATTTCACAGACATTACCTAAACTTGTCTCTAATTTTATTGCAGGAAAAGGACTTCACGCAATAAAATTATAGACAAGTTTTCAAAACTTTTCAAAGAACCTGAAGTGACTTCGTAAACTACACTCTTCAACAAAACTCTTTCCATTAATCTTTTCAAGGAAATGACAAATCTTGGCGACAAATTTGGTTTTCGGATACAGAACAACAACAACAAAAAAAAAAAAAAAAAAAAAAACACTATCACTCCTAGTGATATGAAAAAAGAGACTCTAGTGGCGTATCGTATGGGACATTTTGTGACATCACAGGCTAACATGGTCAATCCCACATGAGGCAGCCCAATTGAGAGAGCCACAGTTTGCGAAAAGAAGAGGCGGAGACAAGAACGTCACTCAATTACAGCAGTCCAAGGGGTGGAGTGGAAGACACATCCTAACAAGAGGCGCCTTTGTGCGTGTGTGTTGTATCTGTTGGTCTGTCTCTCTCTCCAGTGCGGATGTAAGACATAACTCTCGCCTTATCTTCTGCCCAGTTTCGCAGAGATCTCTTCCTGTCGTATTTTGCCTCCACTTTCCAGTACGGTACGTATTCTAGATTTTAAAAAACATATTTTCCATGTTTGATCAGACTGAGATTGTGACTGTTAAAAAAAGGCCTCGCCCTTCACACTTTTCTCTTTGATTTGGTGACTTCACGAGGAAGGATGATGTTATTTACTTCAGATGGATTGTATAGTGGAACAAATTCGGTAAAGGTGCGTTTCTATCGTGAAATACTGTGAAATCTAAATTGGCTTCTCTTCTAAGAAAGCTTGCATTGTACTAGAAAGGTTAAGGGATTTATGACCGTTGATTCCATCCAGCACATGATACTTTACGTTGTGTGATTGAGAAGAATTAGTCCACCTTTCTGAAGAGTTACTAAATTCTGAAACATGTAATGCGATAACAGTTCTCCAAAACCTGTCTTCTTCAAATTTCATCTATAATAGAGGATAAGAGATTACCAGTTTGCACTAGTATGATGGAATTCAATGTATTGTTGCAAAATTTCTTAGGTTGCACCCTTAAGATTTCGGCGCACAGCATAATATAACTTGTCGAATCATGAGTATTGCATATGTAACCGTAAAAGAACATCAACTTAAACTTTTTAAACCTAGGTTCTCAGGTTTAATTGCACCCTTAAGATTTCGGTGCACATCAAAATATAACTTGCCGAATCATGAGTATTGCATCTGCAATCGTAAGAGAACATCAGCTGAAATTTTTAAACCTATGCAAGATAATAACATTGATTTTAGACTCACATTATATTACTTCACATACTAACATTAATTTTACACGAAAATTTTATGCACTTCAAGAGTATTTTGACATTTTAGTAATTCTAAAAAATGGTAAGAGATGAAATTTTGCGAAGATAGAGTTGTTTGTAATAATCACAACTTCAATTATTTAGACGCAACTATTTAAGATTTAATACTGGAGGATTAGTTCAATTTCTAGTACAGCTATTTAAAATATTTTAGAAATTAATAAATAAATGAAGGTGTTCAACGTAAAAGCTAATAATATGTTGAATTTTATCACTTGTTCCTATTGCAAGTTATTTTCTTCAAGTACTTTGGAATTTTTTTGTTGTTTACGACAAAAAGATAACGTAATGTTCGTTAAAGTATGTCGCGAAAACGAGAACTATAGCTTTAATTATCATATAACTAACATATTATCTGTTGAAAAACCAACAATCTCAACAACAATAATTTTTTATTATATATATCAGTCGTCTTTCAAAAACAGAGGATCGTATTTAAACGAAATACAGTTCAAAACTCACTAAAATAATTATTTTACAGCAAAGCACTAACTTGAATCATGATTCATATGAAAATTTCGAATTCCTATATCTTTTGTCTTCTAAATTTTCGATTTCAAATCCTATTCTATCAGTATGCCAAGGAATTTTCAATCGCCAGTTTATTTCTGTATTTAAGAAGACATCACAGACTGACATGCTTCCTATTTCATAATTTCATTATTGATGAAAATAATAATTATCATTCTTAATAAATCTCACTGTTATTTTCAAAACTGCATGTTAAAAAAAAGACAGTAATAATGTTTGAAAATAAAACGATAATTAAATGCATCTGCTCAAAGTTAGCCATATTTAGTGAATAATAATTTTTTTCACGCCACTCTAAAAAGAGGAGCCAGAATTTATTATCATATTTTGTTTATTTGATTTAAACACACTTCTAACAATCAGTATGTTACATATAGAATTTGCCATTTTCCTACATAAGGACAATATGCACTATAAGGTATTTCTCCCGCTTTCTTAGCATGACTTTGTAGTTAAGGTTCTTTAATATACTACGCTTCGTCAGCACGCTCGGCGCGCATTCGAGAGCCCCGTGGTTCGAGTTCCGACGAAGGTGTTGCTCATTTTTCCTCTCTTCTGCTTCGAAATAACCTAGTGACCTACAGCAGTTTTATAAAGAGATCCATATGCATGCAAGTAACTGATGTATCTTCTCGAAAGTATATTCTTTGGGGGCGGGGAACGCTTTCAGGTGACAACTTTACCATTAGAATTTTTCTTTAGAAAATCATTAGAATTTTTCTTTCGAAAAATTGTTACATTGTTTACTGTTACATTCATTATTTTAGTTACGTTGACATGCATTTTTCATCGAAGCGCTACTGAGGAACAAACGATCACTATTTACCTTCCATACGATGCTGCAAATAGCCAATTCTCAAACGGCGAACACTCGGCAAAGATTCAGTATTTACGAACTCTTCTTATCTTCCACGTGGTGCTACAAACAGTCAGTTCTCAGAGTGGCAATTCTCATTTGATGCTCATTTGGCAATTTCTTTGATTTAGGTTTCAGATGTAGGCAATCAGTTTTTGATTTAGAAACGATTTAAAAGCAATAAACTTACTTCTTAATAACTAAAACTAAATCTTTATTTTGTGATGACATATCAATTTGATATAATTCAAAATACATTCGACTGATACCTTTATGAATAAGAACGCATCCAACTGCTAAATTCAGTTAAAATGCCCTTAATAAAACCATATTCCCCTTTCTATTAGAAACTTAACGTTTAAGAATATATTAAGATAATTTATTTCTCACTCCTTAACTCTTTTAATATGAACTCCAAGTACCTCTTTACATAGTTGAAATGCCAGTCTTATAGAACACCTGAATATATCAAGGCCATATATATGAAACTGTCTTACATGCAAGCTCGTATTTTATCTGGTAAAATTAATCAATTTCCTAGGTCGTTTTATACCTGCAGCTGTTTTAAATTTGCGGTAATGTAAAAAACACCGTCATATTTTCTTTCTTAATCCAATAATTTGTCACCAATGATATAAATCTGAAAAAAATAATCTGAATTTCAAAGTCTTTATCCGGAAAACTGTCATCTTGTTATCCTTGCGATGCGAGCCGAGGTAGTAAATAAAAAAATTCTGTTTCATTCAACTCCATTTTCTTAAGTAATTAGAAATCAATTTTCATAACAAGCAATATTTTCTTACACAAGTATATAACGTAAATAGGAAACCTCTAGTTAACACTATTTTGCAGCAAAATATGGCGTACAAAACTGAAGTGTATTCGTCATAGTTTTTATACCTCGTTTTGGACCACAGCTTTCAAAAATACGTTTTTCCCTTTTCTTAAAAAAAAAAAAAAAAAAAAAAAAAAAAAAAAAAAAAAAAAAAAGTAAAAAAAGAATCATGAATATTAAAAAATTCCAATTTAATATTTTAAAATTTTATTTACTAAATATTAAAAACACATTTTTAATCATAGATAAATTTAAATTTATCATTATAATTAATTATACAAACACCATAAATTTGCATAAAACAAAAAATAGCACAAGTAAGGGAAAAAAAAAAAAAAAACCCTATGTCATTTTAATAACCTTATTTTCATGATGGACAAGGTTAAATGACTAACCTTAAGCTGTCACAAAATAGAAACTGTAGGTATTTTAATCGAGTCATTCGAATATATTTAAACGCAGTTTCACTTTTTTAATGTAATTTACTTTGCTTTTATTCTTATACATCAAGCTATATATACGAGAGAACTTAATTAAAAATTCGAGAACATTTCTTCAAAAAACATACAACCAAAGTAGCGGTGGTATCTTGGAGTTGATTCTAACGATTATGATCCTTACTATCATAGAACTGCGTGTTGGCTTCAACAAATATTTTTTTTTCCCCTCATGCGTATGCAACAGTTAAACAAGTCATGGTCATTACATCATAACAAAAAATTCTCTCGATGTAACTGATAATAAAACTAATTTAGTAGGCAAAATTTAGCTCTATGTAAAACTGAGACTTATCAAACTGTTTGTTATTTTAAATGACGTAATCAAAATTATGCATAGAAATTTACATGTACAACTTTCAAATACAACACAGTTATGTACAGAAAAGGATGCGGATTTTAAAAGAAATTTCTTGGTACTATTGTGTTAAAAGTCTTTGGTTTATTTTCTACTAAAAAAAAAAAAAAAAAAAAAAAAAAGGAGAGAGAGAGAGAGAGGAGGTAGTAAAAAAAATTATATAATGTTTGGATTTAGATGCGATTCCCAAAAATAAAACAGGATTAGGAGATGTCGTTTTTTAATACTGAACAATATATCAATGATAATAATTTTCCTCTTTCTTAAAAGCATATTTTGTCGTTCTTATGACATAAATATTAACAAAACCTGTAGTGAAATTCTATTAAGAAATATAGATTGTTTGTCAATAGCTAACTTTGTTTTACACTGATAACCAACGCGATCGTTTCCGGGCTCGGACAGGCCCACCAGCGGCCGAGCGGTAACGTCGCTGAACACTGGTAGTTCGGTCCGAGGTTCGAGTCCCGCGAACGGGCTGGCTGCATGGGTGTTTTCGTGGTTTTCCCCATGTGTAACGTGTATACGAGCCAGTTTCCCTTAAAAAGTCCTCCACGAAGGCATCCCTCCCTTAAGGCAGATAGCCCTCGAGTGCTTTGCCGTAATCTAATAAACCAAACCAAACCAAACCGGGCTCGGACATGATGTGGGTCAAAAGAATAAAACCTGACAAGTCTTTTAAATACTTTTTGTACCGTTGCAACACATAGTATATAAATAATGTACTATTATTATGTAACCAAAGTTTTATTTAGCATGCATGACAAGTTTCTGCTTTAACTTATTGTTTTGTTATAGTTCATCATAACTAATAATACATTAAATGTTATTACAAATAATTTCGGGAAAGCAATTATACTGTTTATAGAATAATAAAATAATTATATTTAATATTTACGTTTTTATTTTAATATATAACAGAGGTGGCCATAACGCGGCTCTCGCAGGTGAGTAGTGCAGCTCTTACGCAAATAAAACATATGCATAAAATTTGGTAAACCAAAAAGTCCAAAGGAAAGTAGTTAATTTATCTATTTTTAATAGAGTATAATTAATTTACCTTTCTAATTTCCTTTTACAAACTTAATGTTATTCAAAAACAAAAATAAAAATATTATACTAATTCTATCAAACAATTTCAAAATATCAAACTATCAAAGAATTTACGGCAGATGGAACTTTGGTAATTTCTAATATGATGACAGTCACAGTTTAGAAGATGATATTACCTTTACAAAATTTCGAGAACTCGTAAAATTTGAGGACAACAGATATATGGTTTGATTGTTATCAAACGAGTAATTACGAAGTAATTCTGAGGTAGCAGAAAAGCGATATGAGTCACTAGTGGTAGATCAGCACTTACAAAAAGGTATCGCGGAAAAATCGAAATACATAAAAACTCAAAAATAGTACTTTTTACCGCATTAAGCTGTAATTAGAGAAAACACAGACATCACAAAACTTCGCGTTATATTTGACGCATTATCACATGCTCAATGCAAACTATCACTTAATTATTATTTAAAATCAAATTAAAACTTGTTTCACTAATTTTAAAACGATAATGCTTTAGAAAATCTAGTTGTAGCTCTCGAATTTCAATATGAAGTTTAGCCACCACTTTATAAGTTAACAGGGGTGATTGGAACTCCATTTCAAATATCCTGAAAAATGCTGTGCAATAAAAATCCGGCACAATTTCAAATAATTCTGAGTACTGCAGTGAAACACTTACATTGTGTATATACAATTTTTTACAATTTTTAACTATTTCACTAGCAAAGCAAACAGTATAATTTTGTTTAATTTATTACATATTGATTTACATTTCCCACAGTTGCCTATTTACTTGGTTTCTCAAAATTTTTTTAAATAATTGCTAAATTGAGCTTGCTTTTTTGGCAAAAGGCTGCTCTCTCTGGGAACTGCTGCATCATATTTTTCTTTGCTAACAGTTGAAAATTCAGCATGATCAGCAAAACATTTTGATGCAGACTATTATGGCTTTTAACTAAGCTCTTTAAAATATTAAATTAGAACTTCCACTATCGACAAATTTTAGAGATAAGGAACAGCTAGAAAGAAGAGAATGAGTTCATGGAATATAAAGAATTTTGGTAAGCTGTCGAGTTATACAATAAATCATTATTAGAATTTTTACCAACAATCGCCAGAGGGGCTTTCTGATCCAAAATCTTCATTAATTTTGCGTAATGCGAACAAATTTCAGTCTGTGCCGCATCTAAGGTTCTGATTAAATATCACTAATATAATTTCGATTTAATCAGTCTGGTCAATAGTATTTCAGTCTGAATTCTTCAGCTCAAAACTTTACAATATAAGTTTTTTTAACAAACAGGGAAAATAACTTTTCTGTGTAAGACAAACTTAGTTCACTCAGACAAGGAGTTCGACACTTACTTAACTTTGTTCAGCCTAAAAGCTTTAAATTTATGCAATCATTCAAAGATATAAATGTTCTAGAATAAAATTTGGAAATGATTTTGATTTCATAGATTACAGTGACTTCATTTCCCAAATAGTGAAATTCGAATTTCAGAAAGTAAAAAATCCAGAATTCATGCTATATCTGGATCACAATCACCGATGAATTAAACATAAGATAACACAAACGCTAATTAAAAAAAAAAAAAAAAAAAAAAAAAAAAAAAGAATAACAAACATCTGTGTTAAATTTACCTCAAAGCCACATACGCGGTTATAAGTGCCCTATCCCTCTTTGCTTCCGCCAGTTGTCGACGGAAGTTAATTTCATGAATCACCATCATCCAATTATAGTGCTGCCTTTTATGTTGAGAACGGTCAGTTTCGACGTTCAGTTTGATGTCTTTTAAGTTCATCTGTTCAAAATTATTATACCTAGCAAACTTTTACTAGAGATTTCTTCATCAATTCCCTAAATTAGCTGCTTATATATCACAACCTGAAGTATTGTTGTACTTGTCCAGATTATTAAAAAAATATTACAGTTTACAAGAGTCTTAAATAAAACAGAAAATTTTTGAGAGTCTTCACACTTTAAAAGGGGGTTCGATTTACATTCCCTAAGAAGTTACTTGAACGTTGCCCTGAGTTTGATAGCTTGACTGTATTTCTTAACTTTATTTCTACCAAATTATTCAATACAGCCATAAAATTAAAACAAAAATGATAAATCACTCAATAAAAAGAATTAATATCCACGAGCAAATACTGAAGACAACAAACAGCTCAATTCGTACAAGTAACGAATCGTCCATCTCTACAGCACGATGTGGATATTTAGAACTCCAAATATCCAAACATGGATAGGTTCGGATAATTGGATTGCTTTATATCTGCCAGCCAAATAACTTTTAGTGGGATGTAAATAAAAGAATCAAATTCTTTCATGAACTTTGATTCACTACATATAAATAAATAAAATTAAAAAATTCCGATTCCATAAAACTAAACACTAAATACGTTTCTTTGACAATTATTTCTTTACCAACTAAAATTAAACACTGAAAATGAACCTGATTTAAGCAGGACTTGAAACACTGAAAAGAACTTGATTTAAGAACTTAATATTACATAATCTTGCCTTATTTTTGCTATAGAAAAATGAAACAGAGAAAGAATATTTCATTTACACAAAACAAAACAAATAATTTATTGCTGTTCAAGTAAAGGTAAACATGACATTATCTTTGGATGTAAAATAATTAAAAATATTTTTAGAAGATAATATTGCTATGCAAGGATTCATGAAGTAAGCAAAGAACAGCAGGTGACATCAAAACTGTAAGAAACCGTTGGTCGCACTATTATTGCATATAATTAGGGAGGAGGAGGTATTAAACGTTTTGTAAGATAAGCTTCTATTTAAAAATTATAAATGCAATAAAAAAGAAAAATAACTTAGTTTAATGGGAGCAAGAGATTAAATAATTCTCATGAAATTCTTCTCCAATTTTATATCATTCGTGATATAAAATTATTATTATTCGTAATAAAGGGGCGGCCCTGATAATTTTATAAAGATAATGCCTATGCTTTTGACAATGCAGTGCTTCGCCATATTTAAATGCACCACACCAAACCATTTGAAAATGTGATTCGATTAACCGGTTTCGTTACTAAGGCACTCACGCTTTTATTATTCGTGATATAAAATTGTAAATGAATATTGTAACAATAATTATTTAATCTCTTGTTCCCATTGAACTATACACTAAATTATTTTTATTTTTTTTAATTCCTTAATTATGAGTTTTAAATAAAATTTTATTTCACAAAAATTTTAATTTATTTATTTAGCTTTATTATTACTTATTTAATTAACTTTAATTTATTTATTAATCTTTTTAGTCTTAGTGACATATTATTAATTAAATTTTTCAATTTAAAAATAGATTTTTTAACAATGAAACAAACACTCTTTTACTTCTAACAATTCTGCTAGGTCGAATAGTCGAAAAAAATCAAGCAATATTAAAAACTTTGCTAAAAACTCAGAAAGGAAGTTAAAAAAAAAAAAAAAGATAGAAATGTAAAGTTTTAATGTAACCCCCCCCGGCCTGTTGTATCTGATGGTGCAAATAGTAAAATTCCGAGGTCTTTAGTTTGTTCGTTAAATGAAGATACGTGCAAAAAGTGGTTTCAATATTAAAAATTAAAAAAAAATCTAAACCGAATTTCGAAAAAACCAGTTCACCGCACTATATTATCATTCACAAAGAATGAGTATCCCTCCCAAGATAGCCCTCGCGTTATTTGCCGTAATTCAAATAATCCAATTCACAATCTATTGATATTTCATCGAAGTTCAGAGTACGAAATACAATTTATACAAATTCATAAATTGCATACTCACAAGGAAGATGTATTGAAGAAAATACATTCAATAAGTTTATTTTTCGTTTGAAGTTACTGTCCAAATAAGTGATTTTTATCATTATTTTCCTTTTCCCTTTCAAATTTCTGATTTTAGGTACACTTTACATTAGGTTACTCATTACAGCAAAGAACTCGAAGGCTATTTGCCTTGGCAGGGAATATGCGAAGGATTTTCAAGGAAAAACTGGTTCATATTCACATTGCATGGCATGGAGGTAGGAAAGGGAGGAGGGGCCATTCCGCGCTAGAAGTGAAGCACTGCTTTGAAGCTTGGGTCACCAGACGGGGTGTTTTTTGCTTACATTCAGAAACTCGCTTGACAAAATTCTGATAGTATTTCAACACACGACAGTTCCATAGAAATCGAAAAAGGGACACTCTATCATGAAAGAAACATTCATAGTGTGATGGATAATAGCAATTTGTATAGTTTACTGACATTTACGCAAAAATCACATCTTGGTTATTTTTCGATAACTAACAACAGCGGTTTTGATTATGAATTTGTTTTATAAAATTCTAAGCTGTTGCACTACAAAAATATAGATTTTAAGAAAATTGCTAAAAGAGATCTGCCAAAATTTATTTTCTAGAAGATTTGAAAAGTTTGAAACTTGATGGCTAAATGTAAATATAAAATTATGTATGTTAAAATATTTGTAATTAGGCACATAGGTCAGATTAAGTTTTTATTAAATAGAGTAACGCATGCAAGGGCTATCTGCCTAAAGAGAGAGATGCCATCGTGGGGGAATTTTGAAGAAAAACTGACCTTTGAGTGGGTATTAAAAATAATACTTATAATTTTCATTCAAATTATATTCATATATATTTTTTATGTAAAACTTTCGGGTGTATGCTAAATTAGTGTAAATTACTTTACACGAAAAATATAGTGAATGCACAGAAATTAAAGATTTGCACATGCCGGAAATGATAAATAGGAAATATGTATGGGTATTTATGCATGTGCTTGTAAAAAGCATGTATCTGCCTTTGACAAAATACTTAAATATTCATTAAATTATTTATAAATGTATTTGAAATGAAGAATTTATTCACTTATAAACAACTGTGAAAGTACTGTGAAGAAATCTAATTATTAAATGTATTTAATTTATAATGATTATAAATGTTATCTAAATATATAATAACCTTAATATTGAATTGTAAACATAAATTGAAATCCTGTTGACAAATACGTTATAAAACTATTTAAGCAAGAATTGTTCGTATTGGAAAGCAATCTGTTAAAAGGTACTGTAAAGCAAATGCTATGAGATGCGCACTTAAGAACGTAATAAAAGGTTTTGGAATATGTATTGTTGAAATGAAGGGTAAAAAAATCTGATAAGTATAATTAAAAGAATTATTCCCTTTACATTTTATAATAACTCAGTTACAAGTTTTAAATAATACTTTGAAAAAAAAAAAAAAAAAAAAAAAACTTATTTTATTCCCTTTCAGAAATGTTCAGAGAAAGTCAAATACTATTTTCCTAATAATTCTCTAATTTAAAATGAACCGAATAGAGCATTAATTATAAATTGACTTACATTTTTCGATTTAAAAGAAGCCAAAAAATCATGTCATATTTAAGAAAGTATTTTAGGAAGAAGCTCTATAAATAGAAAAGAAATAATGCATAATTTTAATATTAATAATACAATAAACTTTGATCTTAATTTTTGTACCTTAACTGAATAAAATCGAATTACCTTAATTTTTTTTTCTAATGTAATTAACGAAAACTTGTGAAAATATTTCATTCAAATTAAACCATTCTGAGAAAACTGTCCTGTGAAAAGTATAGCATTTAATTCCGTTCAGAATGAAATGTTGTTTAAAAATATGTTGTTTTCACATACTTAGGACTCTGAAGTGTTGTAGAAAAAGAAAATATATACATTTATATGTATATTTACGACGTAATTACAAAATATTTACATCCGAACGCGTCAAATCCCATAGAACTCAATGGTAAATGACCCAATGTTTTGGTCACCACGTAGGGATCGCCGGTGCTTCAGAGCAGGGTACGGAGAAACTTGTTTAGGGCTACTCCTTCTTACTTCCTACCTCCATGTTGCATGGGGGAGGGAGACCCTTAAAAACAACTACCTGACAACCGAACTATGGGAATATCAATCTTCAATGGCTCATTCATTCAGCAACCTAAGACCTTTTCACTTATATAGCTCAAGATTTTCCTTTTATATAGCATTCTAAGCGCCTCATTAGTGGGGTTCAATACAGGCCAAATGAACAAAACTGCTGAACACTGGAAATTTGAGTCGATTTGAATCTCAGCGAACGGGCTGGCTGATGGGAATTTTTTCAGTATTTCCCATGGGAAACATGAATATGAGCTAGTTTTCCTTTGAAAGTCTTCACAAAAATGCATCCATCCCTTTAGGCAGATTAGCCTTTGCGCGATCTGCTTATTTAATTAGTAAAACTAATTACCACATTCAATTTTTTTCTACGCTTTAGCACTTTCCAAAGCTTTCATTTTGGACTTAATGAATGGCAGATGTTTTACTTCACATTTTATATACGAATTAAGTTACTCCTCTCTTAAAGAGAAAGAGGGGGAGGGGAATTGCACATCTGAACTTTATTCGTTATATTTGATTTCACTTATGACTCCCCCCACCCGCAAAAACGTGCATTGAGCCAGCCCGTTCACCTGAAATCAAAACCACGTCGAATTACCAGTGTTCAGCGACTTTTATCGCTCAGCCACTTGTGCGCAGTACAAATATACACTATAAGTCAAATACGTATTCACTGTAATGCCATGTGATGGAACTTTATTTTTTCTTTTATACTACTTAATTTCAAGAAAAAATTCACAATTACAATAGTCCTTCAGGGACAAAATGCCTTTGGATTAAAAAAAAAAGAAAATCTGAAAGGTTTCAGATTTTAAATTACGTCCAAAAGGGCGTTTTATTAATATTTTGTCTGTTACCTTTATTTATTAAATATTACGTTCTTCGCACTTAAACCATAAAATTCAGTCCAAGAGCAATATCGCAAAACAGTTTTAAATTGAACATATCTTTAGAATTTCCAAAACAGAGTCTCGCGCGCTGGAGATAAAAATGTTGCCATTGCTCTCTTTGAAATCCTTGAGTTTGTTAATCAAAAAATTGTATGAAATCGTTAATAAAATAAATTCCGAATTTAGACATCCACATGCCCCTATTTGAAGTAGGATTACGTCATTCAAAATTCGATGGCTCTATGTACCGTCGTTTTATCATAATGCGAGAAATATACGTACATTTATGCAGTTTTTTTCGTTATTTAATTTCTTCAAATATAATGCAGGACTTTAACATTTGGTGGCAACAGTCTGAAAAGTGAATCGGACATTTATAGTGAACCAACGCAAAATCGCAAAACGAAAATAATAGTCCTTCAGGGACAAAGCCCCTTTGAACTAAAAATAAAATATTTTTATTCCAATAAAAGAAAATACAAAACACATTACTTTTTGAAAAAAATTAAACAAGGAAATTATTTTTGCTAACCTAAACCGGGAGTTTCCATAATACTACCGGATTTTTAGTGGGCCACGAAAAATGTCCGGACTTTATGTATTTTATTACAATATACACTAATTTACAATTATTAATTAATTTTATTAATATTTATTTATTGATTACTATATCATTCCTTTCTACGAATACTTTCACTCCCCCCACCCTTCGCCATTTAGCTCAGAGCAATTTGTATTCATGCGGATCACAATAAAATGCAACGATACGCAAGAGGCTAAAAATTAAGCATATATTTTATTTTTTAATTAAAAATTGAAATAATAAATTAATTTTTATTTGAGTCAAACAAAACTTATAAATAATTTCTATTTAACCAAAACTAAACTCACAAAATTATTTTTATTTCAATAAATAGTATTTATTTATGGAAAGAATCGCTTACGCTAAGACATTACTCTGTCACGGAAATAAAATAAGAATCTGAAATTATACAACAAAAGTTAAGGTGAAAAACAATAAAATAGCTTGTTTTACTTATCGAAAAAATTATATACATGTAAATAAATTTACAAAATGAATTTTGTTTGGCTAGTGTTACAACTCGAACGCGAAATGAGCGAAAGTTTCTCTTCTGCCAGGGGCAACGAGGAGTCGAAAAACGAACTTGGAAGAGAGCGGTCGCTCACTCGGTTTCTCTTGATAGAATTTGATACGAAGGGGGGATAATCCCCATCTTTTGATTTGAAATTAATCTCGAATTATGTATATATTGTAATATAAAAGATGTTTGTAAATAAAAGTCGTTAAGACTTAATTGAAGTAGTGATTTGAATCGAATATAGAGATCGAAAGCGCTCCCAAATAGAACTATGGATTTTAGAAATGACATATTTTAGTGGTGCTTTCACCAAGGGAATTTTGGATTAGAATTTAGAAGATTAGCAGATGGATTACCTTCCTTTTTCTTCGAAAATTTGGGGAAAAAAAAAAAAAAAAAAAAAAAAAAAAAAAAAAAAAAAAACTGAGTTTTAATATTGTGATTAGCGAATTTTAAACATGGAAGCTTTAGACAAACTGAAGCAGAAACGTAAGAATGAACGCAGTAGCGTTCCGAAATTAATTACAAAAATAGAAGCTTTATTATCAGAAAATATCGAAAACACAAACATTGAGGAATTGCAGGAGATAAATGAAACAATTCTCGAAAGAGAAAACACGTTGAAAATGTTGAATTCACAAATCGAAACTCAGCTGCGATTGATCAGAACAAAGCGTTAAGCAAGATTGAAAAATTCGTATACTTGAAATCATTATTGATAGGGCAAGCATATAATGTCGTTGAAGGATTTCAATTAACCGAACACAACTACGATTCGTGCTTAGAACTTTTAAAAGAAGGCTTTGGAAAACCAGAGAAAATTATAAAATCACATATGAGTAATCTTTTGGGCTTAGAACCAGTTAAAAATTCTTCTAACTTAAATGCACTAAGAAGATTACACGACGCTTGTGAAATAAACATTCGAAGCTTAGGTAATTTAGGAGTAACTTCAGGTTCGTACGGACACTTGTTAAATCCGATATTATTGAAATTATTGCCTCATGATTTGATTCTCGAATATCACCGAAAGCGTGATCCAAAAGAGGGATCTGATGTTACAGGTTTAATTACTTTTTTTGGAAAACGAAATTGAATGCCACGAACAAACGTACGCAGTTAACAAACCGGAACCGAAACTCGTTCCATTGAACGGAAAGAATAAACACTTCGACAAACACAAAAGTAATTATAAATACACAAACAATAAGTTTAACTCTAAAAGTTAACCCCTCGTCGGCGGCAGAATTATTAGCTCCCGTAAAAGAAGAAAACTGTATTTTTTGCAAAAATAACACACATAATAGTGAAAAGTGTAATATGAGTGTAAATGGAAAACGAAATGTACTGCGATTACAAGGTCGTTGTTATGTTTGTCTGGCTCAAGATCATCGATTTTCTGATTGTTCTGAGAAGAACTCTTGTGTATACTGCCACAAAAAACATAATGCAACCCTTTGTTACAAAAATGAGAAAAAACCCGAAGCACCGCAATCAAAAGGCGTAGAAAATTCAGCGTGCAATCACATTAGCATCGGTAGGAATAAAATACTTTTACAGACGGCGACAGTAGAACTTAAAAGTAGGTAACACAATAAATTAGTTCGTTGTTTATTTGACAGCGCTAGTCAACGCTCGTATATTCAGAAACGTCTGTCTAAAGAACTGAGATTAAAAGTCGTGGGAAGGGAAGAAATAATGATTCATACTTTCGGATCTCAAGTGCCTACCAAAGAGAACTGTGCGCGAGTAGAAGTAAAAATAAAAAAACATTTTCGATAACCAGGAATTAATTATTCAGGTTTTAGAGACTGATGAAATATCGAGTGCTGAGTTAGACTATCCTCCGGAAAATATTCGGGAGTTGTTAAAATATAGGGGAATAATTTTAACGGATGTTGACACGAATCTTTAGATAACAACAACGTATCTTTACTCATTGGAGCTGATAATTATTGGAAATTAGTAAAAGACAAAATTGAACGTTTGAACTCATCATTAGTTACAATGGAAACCAAAATGGGTTGGATTTTAATGGGAAAATTGTTTGATCATACCGACGATAAGGAATATGTAACTAATGCCGTCGCAGTGACTTCTTTATTAATTCACACATCGAAGATTGAAAATTTGTGGAAATTAGATTTATTGGGAATTCAAGACCCTGTTGAAACAAAATGTAGAAAGGAAATGGAAATTGCCGCATTGAATCATTTTAACGAAACTGTTACCTTTAAAGAGGGAAGGTATGAGGTTCAGTTGCCTTATGTAACAGAAAAGGACTGTTTAAGTCAAAATTTGGATATTGCCAAACAGCGTTTAAACAGTACGACATACCGATTGATACAAAAGGGCAAATTCGAGGATTACGAAAATGGTTTCACAGATTGGTTAAATGAAGGAATTATAGAGGAAGTTCCTGAACACGAAATGAATAATCAGTGTCACTATTTACCACATAAAGGGGTATTCAAAGAAACTTCGACCACGAAATTGCGACCGGTTTTTGATGCTTCATGTAAAGATAAAAATTCGCGGTCACTTAATGATTACCTAGAAAAGGTTCCAAATTTGCTGGAACAAATTATTCCTATAATTTTAAGATTTCGCAAGAATAGAATAGGAGTTATTTCAGACATAAGAAAGGCTTTTTTGCAAATGTCAGTGAATAAGAGTGATCGAGATTTCTTACGATTTTTATGGTGGAAAGACATTGACAAGGAGGAACTTAGAATTTTTAGACATAAACGCGTTGTTTTTAGATTGAATTGCAGTCCCTTTTTATTGGCTGCTGTATTAAGCCATCACATTGATCTAAATTCGTCTAAATATCCTGAAACAGCGGAAAATTTAAAAGAATCATTCTACGTAAATAATTGCATCACATCTGTTCCTAATGAAGAGACACTTACGCGATTCATCGAGCAATCGAAACAAATATTAGATGCTGCGTCATTCGATTTGAGAGGGTGGGAGCACTTTTCTCTTTTGAAATCTGAAGACAGTATAGAACCTACTCCTCTATTGGGAATTTTGTGAGATAAGGAAGATGATAGCCTTTTCTGTGAGATGAAGACAGCTACTGACAAACCAGTAAATCTTACTAGAAGAAATATATTGTCTGCGGTACATCGCATTTTCGACCCCATGGGTTTTCTCTGCCCTATAACGCTAACACCTAAACTACTCATACAAAAGACATGGTTGTTAAAAATTGGTTGGGATACAAATATACCCAAAGACTTAGGAAAAGAGTTCTATTAGTGGACTGATGATTTGTCACTTTTATCCAGTATTAGAATTCCAAGGGCTTTAGATATAAATGGAAATGAAAGTCTTAGTCTTCATATGTTCTGTGACGTAAGTAAACAAGCCTATGAATGTGAGATTTATTTAAGAAAAGAAACAAGTGAAAATGTATCGGTGTATTTTCTTCTAGCTAAAAGTAGAGTGAGTTCATAAAGAAAAATGACCATAAATCGTCTAGAATTATTATCCTGCTGTATAGGAGTCAGACTCGAAGCTCTTGCTTTACAAACACTCAAATTAGACAACGTTCTAAGGAACTATTGGACAGATTCGAGTACTGCTCTTTCTTGGATCCAAAGAGATGACCATTGGGCGCCATTTTTCGCAAATAGAGTAAAAGAGATACGAAAATTGTCATCGGAATCTGAATGGCATCACATTCCAGGAAATTCGAATCCAGCAGATGTACCATCACGAGGGTGTTCGATTAAGAGTTTTGTGAAATCTCGCTGGTGGCAAGGGCCAGAATGGCTTATGAAGAACGACGAAGAGTGGCCAAATAGTGAAGTGATTACTAACGAAGAAGAAATTATGAAAGAAAAGCGAAAGAACATTAATTCGACTTTGGCTAATATCACCGCTGAAAAATGGTATCTGATTTACTTTTCAAGTTACTTTAAAATTGTGAGAATGATTTTTTGAATTCTAAGATTCATAAATAATTGTAGACATGGAGGAAGAAATTATGGCAAAACCCTGAGTGTTGAAGAATTGGACATTGCTGAGAAGAAATTAGTGAAGATTGTTCAACAAGTATTCTCTAGTGAAGAACAGTTGAAGGGACATTTTATTTTCAGAGATGAAGAAGGGATTATAAGGTTGAAAACGAAGATTTTGAGAAGACATGATGATGAAAACTTCCGGTGCCCCATTGTACTTCCATCCAAACATGAATTAGTAGAAAGAATGATACAAGACTACCATTTACAACTTTTACATGCTGGTACTCAAGTTCTTTTGACTAATATTCGTCAAAAATTTTGGATAATAAAAGGAAGAAAAACAGTACAAGGAGTCATATCGAAGTGCGTTCAGTACAAGAGACACTCGGCGAAAGCTCTTGATACAGTGCCTTGTCCTCTCCCAGAGGATCGAGTCAGAGATGCTTATGCATTTGAGGTGACAGGTGTTGATGTAGCAGGACCACTTTATTTAAAAGAAAATAGAAAAGCTTGGATCTTGCTTTTTACTTGTGGAGTTTATCGTCCGGTTCATTTAGAATTAATTGAAAGCTTATCGACTAATGGGTTTTTTCTCGGATTTAGAAGATTCATAGCACGAAGAGGTCGGCCTAGAGTAGTATACAACGATAATGGCATAGGGGCAAGGAATTTGCTCCGATCTGTTGACTGGAACCAAATTATCAGAAGTTGTTCGATAATGAAAATTCAGTGGAAGTTAAATCCACCAACCGCAGCATGGTGGGGCGGCTGGTGGGAGAGACTGGTTCAGATGATCAAGAAATTATTGAGAAGAGTCCTGGGAAAAGCATTACTTTCATATGAAGAAATGTTAACTATCCTATGTGATGCAGAAGCAAATATCAACTCTAGACCGTTAACATACGAGTCAGAAGATTCCACCAATTTATATGCACTCACTCCATCTATGTTTATTCAGGATGTGCGAACTGAAGGTGTTCCGGATCTGGATTGGATAAAATCAACTTATCGAAAAGATGGCGATACCACCAAAAGTTACGTGTGGAATTTCGTAAAATATTTAGAGATGAATATTTGGGTACGTTAGTACATCGACCAAAGACTGTACCTTCGCGAACCATCAAGAATGGTGATTTAGTGTTTGTAGAGGACGATAAAAGGAAAAGAACAGACTGGCCTATGGGTCGTGTGATCGAAACATACCCAGGAAAAGACAACATCAAAGTGGTGAAAGTAAAAACATCTAATGGTGAACTGTTAAGACCAGTTCAAAGAGTATTTCCAATGGAGATAGACAATAAAGAATCTATCTTCGAGCTTAAAACTACTGAATCATCCACATCTTCGAGAAATACTGGTAAAAGGACTGATTTAGTAATTGATAGCAAAGACTGTGAACTTGAAATTTCTGATAAAAACATTCAGTTTAGTAGATATGGCAGAAAAATTGTAAAACCAAAGAACTTTAAATAGTTTAATTTTGTTTTCAGTATCACTATTATTTGCTTTCTTTATTTCTTTCTTTGAATTTAAATTTTGTATACAATTTGATTTTCCAGTTTAGTGAATTAATCTCTTTACTAGTATTTTTCAGAAAGAATTTTTTGGCTGTTGTTTAAAGAATGTAAGTTTGCAGAATATTAAGTAAGTTTAAAATATTCAAGATATTTGTTACGCCTAGATAAAATTGTTGATTTTGGTAAGATTTAAAATACTCATCTTATATTCGTATTCCAATTTTCATTTCACAATTGTTTTGATTTTTTTCATACTTTGTCAAAAATCAAAAGGTGGGAGAAATGTTACAACTCGAACGCGAAATGAGCGAAAGTTTCTCTTCTGCCAGGGGCAACGAGGAGTCGAAAAACGAACTTGGAAGAGAGCGGTCGCTCACTCGGTTTCTCTTGATAGAATTTGATACAAAGGGGGGATAATCCCCATCTTTTGATTTGAAATTAATCTCGAATTATGTATATATTGTAATATAAAAGTCGTTAAGACTTAATTGAAATAGTGATTTGAATCGAATATAGAGATCGAAAGCTCTCCCAAATAGAACTATGGATTTTAGAAATGACAGCTAGAAAGAACAACAAGCTATTCAGATAATTAAATTTTCGGATACAGTCCTGATAACGATGATCTACTATAGGTAAAAACTGGTAACCCCCACTTACTCTATTAATATCCTGTAATTACTTTATTCTTCAATTAACTAATTATGACTAAACTATGCTTTCTTCCGAAAACCGATCAATGACTAGAGAATTTCTTAACTGGAATGAAGCCGAACATCACAGTCAAAAGATGATTAGTATGTATTCATATAAGAACTTAATGCTAGTTGGACTGGACTACTTAATTATTTCAAAACGTGAGAAGCTACCTTTCTTAGGGGAAATATTTTCGTGGAGGTTATTCTGAAAGAATCTAACTCGAACACATGCAGTGAATTCCCAAGGGTGAGAACAGAAAGGAGTCTATGTAAAATGTTCAGAGTTTTGGTTAAGATCAGAATACAATCTCACTTATATCATCCTGTGCTACACAAAGCTTAAAAAAGGCTTATTTTTGTTGAAAATGGCATTGCGTTCAAGATTAAATTCCGAACTTTCTTTCATTCATAATAAATTCTCAGTCATTACGATATATTAACTGGCACAATTTAATTATCCCCTAGCAGTGATACGAGTTGACCAGAAATGCCTCAAAATACGAATATTTTAAACCATACGGCTTTACAATATGAAACAAAAACGGGGGCCACCGTTTAAGTTTCAAGTCGGCATACAACTCTTGCATCTGTTCGGACCACTTCAAAGGAGTAGTATTTAACACCTAAAGGAATCACCTCAAGAGAAAGGGTACAAAGACAGCCTAAATAGCTACGACACAATCTTCCAACATTCGCGAGACGAAGGAAATCTTCCCATCCACAAGAAACCGACTGGCGCCCTTTGAAAAGCGGTAACGAAAAAAATGTAATAAAGTCAAGGTTCACAGAAGACCCCTCCGAAGCACACGGGTTTTCAAAAAGCGGAGTTCCGTTTGAAAATACTCCTTTGATATGCGATGTGGGCCGACACACTTTTTACAACCAGCACCAATCCGGGACGAAGAATGACCGATGTCACTGATAAATAATAATCACCGGTAACAGTGGACGTAGTATCTCAGCTTCAGACTGCAGAAACTAGTCTAAGAACCATTTAAATTTCTCGTCACTAAATTAGACAGTTATTTCACTGTCGTACGTAACGTAACGTAAAGTATTTTACTTTTGGAATATTGGCGAATTTTCAGTATCTCAGAAATTTTCTGCCATCAAGCATTTGTCGATGTTATATCGCCACAGAAACAGATTTTCATGAAAGTAAAGAATTGAAAAGACATGCCTAAGGAGAAAAACTACTTTTATGCCATTTTATGAGTTACTTGTTAAATCAAGCTGCAGCTATAAAGTTGATTTATGATTCGGTGCACCAACATTTAAAGCAGGATTAAAAATGAGGTAAGGTTTCTCCCCTCTCCGGAGGTTTCTATCCTCTCTATGTAAAAATTTTTAATTTGCAACTTTCTTACGATTATTTTAAGACATGCACGTATGGAATGATATGAAATTTTACACACAGTTTTTCTATGAATTTTCAATTATAGGAACAAAATTTAATAAACAGACAGATGTGAACATTTATGACGGTACGTTCAGTAAGAAAAATATCAGTATATAGAAAACTAAATTCATTCATTTTCCATAATATATCAATTAGATATATTATGGAAAAACAATCAAACAATTCTATACCGAGCTAAGTAATGCACGGCATAAGAAATATCTTTATTGACAAAAATAATGCTCATAATTATCAATTAAATGCATTATTAAATTTAAATAAGTTTAGTTATGAAGAAGCATGTTAATTACTTTTAAACTATATATATATATAAAACTATAAAATTTAAATGTGACACAAGCATATTAATACATGATTAGCGTTTTATGACTACTTCCGTACGAGCGCGAAAGTTTTAGAAAGGTTTCCTTCAAATATGCTGTTATAAATATTACTGGAATCAATATCTTACAAGATCTTTCCCTGATACATTACTTAAGAAGCAGACGAAACATCAGCATTCTATCGACCGGAAGAACTGACGTCAGCTGTCCAGGATGCCGTACTTCACTACTTCCCATATGTCTAAATATATTCCATATGGAATGTGTTGAAGTATGGAACTCTGGCGGATATAAATCAGCGTGAAAAGGTTGGCATCTAGAAAGGTAAGTCCTTTTTGATTCATCAGATCATCACAATGGCCTAAATCTTTTTGCTAAATGTGGCTTAACTGAGCCCTGCTAAAACAATTAAACACCCCCTCTTTTTAATTAAATATTAATTCTTATAATTTAAATACGTAGCTTTAAAACATAAATACTGAAGTTAATACAAGCGAAAATAAATGGTCGCGACTATTTATTTACAACTGATACAAAAATATATACTTCTGCGAAAATGTTGTAAAGAACCCGTTACTAGTAAAGTGAAACCCTTATTTATACCTGTATAAATACCTTTTAGAGCATTTCTCAGCTCCATCTGGTAAACAAATCAGCCAGAAGTTGTGCTATCCATAACAAAGCACTACCCTGAAAAAATGATGGAAGGACTCTGCCGAAAATATCGCAGCTTCTTTTGCAGAATTGAAGAAGCAAGTTATATTAAAAAAAATGAATAATAATGTTACTAACATTCGGGTTCTTAAGGTAAGATATATGTAAGGATAACGTCATTACAGTGGCACATGCAGTATAACTGTAGACCGCCAACTCAAGCGAGAATCTACACTTCACGTAACAACACAAGTGAGTAGTATTAGAAAACAAGAATCCATTTACTGTAAGGGGCAGATTAAGTATCGAACCAACGTCTGGTAAGCGAGAAACACTTTTCTAATTTCATTACGCATGCAATGCAGTACTGCATTTAATACAGTTCCGACCAGCGTATTTTATTCTATATGTACTCAAAAATAAAATAATGGTCGAAATGATGTGCAGGAAAGGAAAAAAAAAAAACTCTTTTTACTTTTTATTTAACGAAAAGAAGTCTGACTACAAATTGTCTGGGAAAAAAATTTGCCTAAAATTCTTCTGCTCCGTTTAATTTGGATATTTCGGGTTTTACTGTATTAAACTCCAGTGTATCTATCTAACGGTCACTTTAAACCAGATCCATTGTAACTCCAGTAATTTCTCAAGTGTGATATGATTATTATCTTGCAAATCGATAATAAAATGTACAGTTCAGCATCTTCGCATTTCTTTAAAAAAAACATTCTGTAAAACTGTAAACTCTCATATTCTAAGTTGAACCAAAAAGGCCCTAGATTCTTTATGGTGTCATTACAAAAATTCGACCAAAAATACTGCTCACAGTTGGACTGATTAATTATTTTACGCACTGCATGTGAAGAATATTTGCCTGTTAAATCCATCCCAATAGTGATTCAAAACATTCTTTTTAGACTTCATCAAAGATTCTCCAATCCCTCCCCTTCCTTCATCAAATTATTCAGAAAACAACTTTTGGATCAATGTATTTTTAGTACCTCCGATCCACAAAGAAACTACAGTAACAAATGTCCATGCCTCGTACGGAATTCAAGCTCGAGTAGTTAGTTTGTGATAATTTGACGGAAACGGTAATATTAGTCTCAAACGCATGCTTTCACTGCATCTTTAAAAATGAGAATCTCTACATATAATAAAAGAAAGAGTGTGTGCTTCTTTTGTTCGTGCTGCGCGTAAGCTAATAGACACAGGGCTACGATATTTGGTATATAGGTGCATTTAGACAAGAGCCAGTGCACCTCGAAACGATTTTTTTAAAAAATTCGAATCAGATTTTTTTTTTTTTTTTAATTTTATCTTTTCGATTTTATCGCATCATTTTGAATAGTTTCATTCTTTCAGAAATGTGGTTTTGGCAGCAGTTTTTCATTCAATTGTATACTGGACTGCTGACTGTTGAAGATCAGCACAGTTGCCAGTCGGAAAAATGAGGGCTATAATTCTGTGCAGTTTTTAAATTTAATGTTTCTCTTGGATACTGGACTGAGAGAAGGCATCGGGAAGTTGGTTAATTTACTAATTAGGATAATTTGTAAGGATCTTAAGTTTTACTAACGATTATTTTATTTTAAATCTTTACTATCACTTCTTATTTTCTACTTCCGGCCAGAATTATAAGCGTGAAGGAGTTTATGCAAAGTTGTCTGGCGAACGCCAAGTATTTAAGTGTGGCCTTTTTGCCAAGCAGAAGAGAGGAAGCCGTGAGTTCGAAGCAGGCCGCTTACCTTAGAAGTTACGCAGTTGCTACTTTGCCTTCCAGGCCAGAGGTTTTAATCCTCTTGATAAATTAAATGTATTGTAGTGTTCACAGTCTCTGTGCTACATACGCTTCCTGTTATTATAAGGCCAATCTTATTCTAAAGTTAAATTAGAGTTTAGTTTTATTTTGATATCTTTTAAGTTAGACCCCGAGTGGAGGGTCATTGTATTCCGAAGTACGGAAGTCATTGTATATAAAGAAAAAAAATAAAGGGTTTTGTATACCCTTCGTCTGTATCCTGTCTACTTACTACAATTAGTGAACATAGCTTTAGTAAGCTCTCTGTTCTAGTCAGGTCATTGTATGTTTCCGAAGAAGGTTAGAAGAAACATTGAACCTGATAAATTAATATTTTTATTAAGGGATATTGCCTATTTCATTGTAATTCTGTTACATGTAATATTTTTGTTTTTTGAAATTTGTGGTTTTTATTTATTTATTTTTTTAAATTTATTTATTTTAAATGAAGTTGTTCTGCAGAGTAAAATTCTGCGTAGTTTTTACATTTAACGTTTGGTGTTCCCTTCAGGCATTTTCCTGGTGCATTTAAAAGCCAGACGAAGGCTGGCCGCGTAGCTGCTAACTAGTATTTTATATTTGTAAAATTTTATTTCGCAGATTTCACTCGTTTCAGTAGAGCGCATCGTGCTGACTAAGATATGAAGCTTTGCCTGTGACGATAACATGGAATTTTGCTTAAATTTGTTCCGCATCTTTTTTTTTTCCCTCCCTGCTATAATTTTAAATCTTAAGCTCTCGCGATTTCTACTAGAGTCTAATGTTTGTTTAATCAGTTACAGTAAAGTTCACGAGGCCCGTTAAGGGAGAGATTTTTTTGTAGATGACTTCTGAAGAATGCATGGATAGTGAGATTTATAGCTCACAGCGTGAAGAAACCATAATGCTTATTCCACCTTGTATAAAATCAGAGAGGAATTATGAAATTCAATAGAATTATGAAGGAAAATTGGTTCTTATTTGCATTACGCTTAAGAAAAACCAGAAAGCGCCCAGGTAGCCAGCCCGTTCGCCGGAATTCGAAAGCGAATTAAACTACCAGTGTTCAACAATTTTATCCACTTGGTTACTGATGGGCTGAATTATATCATATTTTTAGATATTACAAAACAGCAGACGAATATATTACATCTAGGTGCAAGTTTAATTCCGTCTCTGACCCCCGGAAAAATTCCACTACGAGTTTTTCAATCACCGTCGAAGAAAGTAAAATCAATCTTTGCAAGTTCATCAGTCATCAAGTTTTTATGGCCGTTCTGTCGTTAATTCTATTTATTCTATAATTAAATAAATATATTTTTTAAACTATGTATAAGGTATTTCTCCCGCCTTCTTGGCATGACTTCGTGGTGTGGTGGTCTGCACGCTGAACGTGTATTCCAGAAGTCCGTAGTTTGATTCCCTGCGAAGGCGTTGCTCATTTTTCATCTTGCCTCTTCCAAAAATATCTAATGTCTCTACATAAGATTTTTCATCATTAATAAATATAGGCACTTCACTTTTCTCTGTTCTAATTATCTATTTGAATAAATAATTTAGTTTTATTACACTTTTACACTGTCTTTAGATTTTTTTTAAAGGATCATATTGAGGCTAACAGAAACATATTACATACAATGTGACGTATTCCATTCAATCCTACTGTTTAATAATTGTATTGCTGCCTTACAATAATACAATTATCCCAGGGAAATATTAAACACAACAGAAACTGAAAGCAAGATAATGTAGAGAATGTTATAAAACCACCTGCTTGTAACGCATCATGACTCTAGACAGCACACGTTGTGATTGACTTGGGTTACTTCTCGAAATGCAGAATTACGAAATCACGAACTTGCAGAGAAAGACGAGGTAATTTTTTTTTTTTTTTTTTTTTTTTTTTTTACACTCCAGCACTTACCAACGGATTCACCTGACGTCACAAAAGGCGCTTTATATGACCTAGTGTAATTGAAGAACCGAGACCCACATAACCTATCAGTAAAAGGAACCGACAAATAAAGTGGCGCTTGGGGAGTCGGAAATTGTAAGAGTGTCCCCACACCCCTACCTCCATGGTGATACATGAGGGAAAAAAACACATATCATTTTCGATCCCCCGGGGAGGGGGACCAAATCAAAACAATTTATGTCTAGTAAACTGATAAAGAGCTTAAGTTTACAACCAAATCCTATTTACTTTAACATACGACACTGTTAGACATAATTCCATTTGATGCCTACTATTTTTTTAATTTACAAAGAAAACACAATAAAAACTTTAATTTACATTAGATTACAGACAGCACAGGATTTCCACTGATTTCAATTTTTAACTTCCCCAACTTTTGATGATTAAAATATTTCCATGAATTAGTTATTAGACGAATAAGTGCGAATAACTGAATAATTTAATGTATTTAATTAAAAATAAAATTTGTAATTAAGGCACATCATTAAATTATAAGACCGTAACAAAAATCAAACTTATCCTACTCATTTATTGTATTAAGAAACATTTGAAAGAAATATATGTAAAAAAATTAATTTAGAAGTACTGATGTAGGAACACTGAGACGTAGATACGCAAAAATACTGATGCCGCAACACCTAGTTAGTATAGAACGTAAATCTGTATTGATGAGGAAGAATTCCGATTGTATAGAATGCTAAAATGTTGAATTCGCAATAACTAGGAAATTTCGGAGCAGAGCAAGATCAAATATTCATTTTTATTTCAATTGGCATTCGTTCGCGGCCACAATTCACTTGGCAAAATAATCATGGCTATTCCCAGAATAGAATATTTACTTTTTGATATTGTTGGATAGGAACAGAGCAAAATGAAACAGCGTCTAAGCGGCATAGAGGCAAAAGCTAAAGTGGGTAATTATCCAGTATGGAGGCTCACCAAGAGAATGTTTTGGTTTAGGTTAGAAAGGTTTCAATTCTCGAAATTTTGAGTTCAGGTTCCAAATTAGCTAGGTCATAAGCGTTAAGCAAGCTATGTGACAGATTAATCAAGAAATGGCGAAGTCTAGAAATTTTATTACTGCTTTTAGAATACGGAGAGAAATACCCAAATTAAAAATGAGTAATTAAGAGACTATAATTAAATTAAATAATAAAGCTGATTTACATACTTTTTTTTATCTTACACATACACACACACACACTATATATAGGAAATATTAAAAGCAATAAAAAAAGGAAGTAGAATTTTTAAAATGAAATACTAAATCTGGGAAGTACGAAAATGGAATATTTATAATAGTATTACAATCTCTGGTATTTCAAAATAAAACTGAAGAACACTGAAATGAAAAAGTATTTAATTAGTACAATATTTAATATAATGTACAACCACACAATATGGTGATTTTTTAGTTACGTTATTAAGCTTCTATTTAGCTCATTCATGGTGTTTGTCGTTATGGTCAACAATCTGACATCGATTTTTAAAATACTGTCTGATAAGCTAACGAGTTCAAGTTTTGTATATAGACTGATTGCGGATGGCCCATACAATGAAATGAAGTGATTTTTTCAAAATTCGATTTAGACTTTTTTAAAATTTAATTTGGAAACGAATTCTTGCACATATTTTTCCGCTTAAAAAACAAACGAAAAATTCATGATATTACAGTTCGCACTATCAGATAGAGAATGGGGGAACTAAATAAAATTTATATGAAATTTTTTACGTAGTTTCTAATATTTCGGCAAACTTTCGAAAATCATTGAATTTTCTCGATTATTGAACTTTATTTATTTTATAACTTAAAAATCGAAAAATGCATTCGTAATTACGTTTTGAAAATTTCACAAATTATAAAACAAACTCTTCGCTCTCTTTTGAGACAAGAATGATTAAAAAAAAAAAAAAAAAAAAAAAAAAAAAAAAAAAAAAAAAAAATTGATAGGGCGTTCTATTACCCCCCCCCCAAAAAAAAAATTGCTGTATCGATTGACCGATATTGATTAAAAAATTAATGAACTAAAAGGAGAAAAATAATTAATCATATAGTTTAATAGGAACAAGACATTAAAAATTTTTCTTCACAAAAACAATCTCCAGTTTCATATCACAAATAGTGAAAGCGTGGACACGTAAATAACGAAGTCCAATAATCGAATTGTATTGTCAAAAGTAAAAGCCATTATCTTTATAAATTTATCAAAGCGCCCACCCCCCACGCTTTCATTATTCGTGGTGTAAAATTGTAGAGGAATCTTGCATAGAGAATTATTCATCTTTTGTTCCGATTAAACAATGTGATCATTTATTTTTCTCCTTTTAGTTCATTAATTATTTTATAAGCTTTAAGGCCCTCCTTAATTTGCTTTTCCTGAATCCCGCAGCTAAATACCTCCTCTAAATAAAAATTAAAAAAAAAAAAAAAAAAAAAAAAAAAATTGCTGTTTTTAAATTTTGCTGGACGTTACTTCTTTAAATTCTAAAAATTTTGCTGCCCCTAAATTCTCCGGAACTGGTGGTTGTACCGGCTTTGGCGCCGGCCCTGAATGGAAAGGAGGCTTGGTAAAAGAGTATCAAATAAGAAGTGGTTAAAATATATTCTGCAAAGATTACAGCAAGTCTTCATTTGTTTATTTTAAGAGTAGCAATTTTTGCTTATTGGTTATTATTTAATACAGGAATTTTAAATATACGATTTTTATTTTTATTTATTCTCCCCCCTTGTTTTTCACGACTTTTACTGGTGAATGGGATACTGCACAAGGGACCTCAAAACATTTTTAATGCTCTATACAAGAGTTACCACCAAGAATTAACATCATTCATTATTTAGAATCCTCTTCAGTGTTGGCAGTAGTAATTTACTTATAAATTAATATTCTTAAGGTATTTTGTATATTTTCAAAACGCTAAATTATATCAAGATAAAACCACCTAATCAGGATAGTGAAGAAGATTAGGGCATTCCCCGTATCGAGAACTCAATCTCATTCCGGGTCCACTCCCCCTTTGGGCACATCATGGTGGTTCAACCTCCACTATTACCCATCAGGAGAGCAGCGCACCACCTGGGGACGCACCCCAGGCAGCACTGGTCGTCTAATGCTCCTACCAGTCGCTTGGGCGAGCCCGTCGCAGCGGGACATTACCCAGCGACCCCGGGTTACTTGAACCACGCCGCGCTAGGACATGCCAGACTCCGGGGCCGGCCAATAAGTGACCTTTCCCAGAGCCTTCAGAACCACCAAGTTCATAAATTTTATACCCCAGTGGCCGAGACTGCCTAGGTACAGATCCTAACCAGTAGCTTCGCAGAGTTCTCTACGTCGACCCCCGGGGGGGGAATCAGGATAGTGACTCAGACTGCCTTACCCCAGGCCTGGGTTCGCATAACGGAGAAGGTATGGATGTTTGTAAATGAAAAGTGTCTGTGCGGCATGGGGCGGCCAGCCGAAAGTCCCCTGGAGAGGTTAGTAGCAAGGGAAGAGAGGTGGGAGACCGTCGGATTCGTCCTCTTTCCCCGGCGTGATGTCACTAAAAACTGGAGGCGGAACTGAACTAAAGTCGGACTGTCACCTAACTATATGATGCTCCAGACTCATGCCGACGAAAGGCGCATTTGACTCCTTGCCACGATGAATGTCGTGGGCTTGTGCTCACATTGTCAGGGAAGTGAGATTGGTAATAACAACAAATCAAGATACAGATTTTGCATTTCTGATACAGTATTAAAAGTGGTATCATTTTTCTTTTAATTTTGGTAAAATTTTGTTCTTATTGTATTTCGAATCGGAGATGAAGTTATTTTAATATTACCACACAATTTATTTTTGAAAGCGGCTCTGCATGCTGCAAGTTCAACATAATGTTTATTTAGATGGTTATTTCCATAAATATAGTGCTATTATATTGGGTTCTGACCTATATAAATATTTAAAAATAAAAAATTCAATTATGAAAATATTTAAACTGCATTTTGTTATTACACCTTTTTTTGAGTCCAAAGGCGCTTTGTCCCTGAAGTACTCTTGTATTGTTTTCGTTTTGCGATTTTGCATCGATTCACTACAAACAGCGAATCACTTTTCAAACTGTTGCCACAAAGTATTATCGCCCTGTGCTATATTTAAAGAAATCAAATATTGAAAAATATGCATAAATGTACGTACATTTCTCGTATTGCGATAAAACAACGGTCATCGAATTTTGAATGACGTAATCCTCCTGCGAATATATGGGCATGTGGAAGGCCAAATTTGGAATTTGTTTTATTATCGATTTCCTGTTATGTAAACTTTAACAAATTTTTGATTCACAAACTCAAGGATTTCAAAAGCGAGCAATGGCAACGTTGTACAGAAGGAAAAAAAAAAAAAAAAAAAAAAAAAAAAAATTATCTCCAACGCGTGAGTCTGTATTGGAAATTCTAAAGATATGCTCATTTTAAAACTATTCTGCGGTATTGCTGTTGAACTGAATGTTATAGTTTAAGTGCGAAAAACTCGATATTTAATAAATAAAGGTAATACACAAAACGTTAAAAAAATGCCCCTTTGAACGTAATTTAAAATCTGAAACCTTTCAGATTTTCTTCACCACTTTTTTTTTGGGGGGGGGGGCTATTCTTGAACTCCGATAATTTCCTCTTAAAATATTCTTATTTAATTGGATAATAGTTCATCGCAAATAACACATTGAGGTTGAGAGCCATTTCATCTCCATTGCAAGTAAACCAATTGATAATAACCTTCATTATATTTTCTATAATAATAATTTTTTTTTAAATTTTCGTTTAAATATTGTTAGTGCGAGTAGACTGTCCTGGATCTACCACCTGTGAATCATCACTTTTCCGCTTAGTCAATCAGCTATTTTTCCATTTTGAAAATTTAGGTCCGTTTTATTATTTTTTCACAAATTTTTAAATGCACAATATATTAAGAGTTCTTCAAAAACAAACAAAAATATCTGCTGTTAGGGACAGCAAATCGACGTAAAGAAATAATTCAAATTGAAAATAAAGCAATATGAGGGCGGAAATGGTGGCCACGTAAAGTGCAGACATGCTAATAAATCGATCAACTCTAAAGGAATTAATGAGATACTACTATCTTTTTATAAGAACTTATTTTGATTCTCTATTAAATACAACATCCATTTATATTACTCCTTTTAAAAACATCCTCTATGACAAATTTTGTTATGCATATGGCTAAAATATTATTTGTGAAAATATAAACGGATATTTTGCTATAGATGCTCTTGATCTTGAACAAAGCTCAGATCGCATAAATTTCCGATGATTGTAGAAAAAAACTTAAACAGGATGTTGGGGTATTTCATTTTTGAATTTAATAGTTAAAAATACTTTGTTTCTTTGCGTACCACCGGTTGAGAATCACTGGTTTAGGCGTTAGAAAAGTTATCAAAAGAAAGAAATGCAGGAAAAACTGCTTTTCAGTTACACTGTGCTGCAACGAAATCTGAATTTATCATGGGCGTAGGACTAATTACAGAGAATTCGGCTGTGCAGGAACCTACTATGGCTAGTATTTTACAGTCGAAAAGTCTAAATATGATGCAATGTACGGACCACATAAACAGAATTTTAATGCGCCTGAAAGGACATTGTAAAGCAGCAGATGTTTTATGCTAGAAAATTCTTTCTTTCGTGAGTACAATAGCTGAAAAGAATGGCAATGAACTGAAAGTACCGAGAACAGTAAAACTGCAACAGCATCTCTCAAATCCTCCAATATCTACAACCGAAGAATTTTGGGAAATATATCTTATTATCTCAAATCTGAAGCGCTCATTTAGTACCATTGTTAGAATAAAAAAATTGTTTGTGCTCAACAGTGACAGTCGCTTGAATGGGCTGTGTATGTTAACTGAGCATTGAAAGCTTATTCAAGAGGAAAAATAGAAATAGAAAAGGGAGCTCTTGAAACATTTAACTCAGATAGAAGAAAAACTGTCGTAACTTAGACTAAATTTTAAAAGGTTCAAGAGCTTGTTTAATCCTCTTCCATGGATTTCAATACTGCTTAAACTCACTTATTCCAGCCCATTATTTTTTTTCTCGTTCATTTGATAGCAGCAAAACATGTACGGGATCTCTAGCGAAACAGGATAATTTATGGGAAATTGTCTCGCGTCCACATTATAATACATGAGAAAAACTACGAACATACTCATGCAACCAACCAATTCGCTTTTAAAGAGAATTAACAGTGCTCAGCAGTTTCATCCGCTCTACCACTGATGTACGAATTCCAGACGCACCTTAATTCCGTTTCCTCGGCCCTGGAACCCAAGTCATTCCCATTCCTCTGTGCCCTTTGTATTTTCTCGATCACAGCTGATGAAGTTGTTATGCAACTGGATTGCATTTATGCATGTAGGATCGTATGGCAAATAATACAAAAGAGGTATTAAGACTACGAAATGTGGAATACATCATATTTGTACACAATTTAATGGGGACTTCTAAGTCGCTCACGGATTTTAGAAAACATTAAAAAATATTTAGATAACCGAATCGGCGATTCTAGACGTTCTTCTCTCTCTATATATATAAATAACACCGCTTACATGAAAGGAAGAGGAAGTTTTCGCCGGCCTGGTCGGCAGCTTCAAGAAATGATATTAAAAAGCTACAACTTACTCAGAATAGATATCTGCGCACTATCACAGAGGCGCAGTTCTGGGCGAGGATAAGAACCTGAAGGTAGAAAGTGTTGAAGATTTTCTAAACAGAATGAACAAGAATTTCTTTATGAAAGCAGTCAACGGTGAGCCTTTAAATGCATTTATTATTTCAATTATAAGATTCTGGGAGGAAAAGAGTAACATCCGTCCCCTTGGCGGCTCAGCTCACCCGAGACTCAAATTTCCCCACTTTTAGTTATCTACGGCAGCGGTCGTCAACCCTTAGAACTTCACAGACCACTACATATATAACTTTATATTTAGCGAACCACTAATATGAATTAAAAAAAATCTGAAAGGTTTGAGATTTTAAGTTACGTCCAAAGGGCGTTTTTTTAACGTTTTGTATGTTACCTTTATTTATTAAATATCATGTTCTTTGCACTTAAACCATAAAATTCAGTTCAACAGCAATATAATTTTAAAATGAGCATATCTTTAGAATTACCAACACACAGTTCCGCAAGCTGGAGATAAAAAGCTTTTATCTAATGATAATAATAACAATAGATAATAAGTAAATAAATGTTATAAACAGATGAAAAATATTAAAACACGGCAATTTTTATTCAAAAATTTTACAATAATAGGAAGCAAAACTCATTTAAAATTAACATTTAAATTCGTTTCTACGTTGTCACACCGATACTACCAACAAGCGATAAATTTTGACTTCTTTATTTTAAACCATTTTGAAGGTATATATGCGTGTATACGTGTGCTTTAGCTAACTGCCTATTTTCAGCTGAAGTTCAGTGCAGATGGACTGCAGCAGGAACAGGGTTAGAGGTGGGAGGAAGGAATCTCATTTTACAGATGAACTGCAATTTTTGGCCATTAAACATGCATCAGTATCTTTTCTAAAGAAGGTATCTATGCTTTTGGGGTTTAGAACTTTTTGCAGTCGGGGTGTTTTGCCGTCAAGACATTTTTCTTTATATGACTGTATTTTATCCTGCCGTATTATACTCATATTAAATTGATTTAGTTTACCTTTCGTATACTTAATAAAGGTTGCTTTTAATACATAAAGTTATTTACAAGTATGACATATAAAGAAATTACACATAGTTAGTTGGAAAATTATGTCAGTATCAAAGAGAACTGGGGCTAAACTTCTGATATGAAGTTATATGATCGATTTTAAATTATGCATGAATCATCAAAATTTCTTGAAATTTTAATCGGCTAGTTCAGAGGAATGACTTATGCAAGCAGGAAAATCACCTTTTTATGAAATCTGAATGGAAAACGGAATTACTTTGGAGTCTTGTCAGCACCTAATTCTCTTAAAATGAATATGTCATGTGTAATGGTGTATTTGTATAAAACTGTACACAAAAACATATTACATAAAATGTTTATATTACATAAAATGTTTATTAAATTAAATTATTTACCTAAACAGAGTTGCTAATTTAATCAACTTAATATAATACTGCAAGATATAATACTGTCAAGTAAAGAAAAATATGTCTTGATGGCAAATAGTCCCATACCTGTGTGCCGAAGGATGACGTGTTTTCTGTACACTTAGCTTCAAGTGAAAATTCAGAAACTTTCATCTACAATGCTAGATAATGGAAGGCAAGATTAAATAAATAATTTCCCAGCAACCATTAAAGCAAATACCATTAGCTACCATGCTCTTATATTCGCTTCCGCACAGAGTAGATTTTATTAAGCATAATAATGGGCTGGGGCATACGTGATTAGTGTTTTAAACATCAATTATGTGAAGGTACTCGAGAATTAAGGAATAAATTTAATCAAGATATGCAAAAGAAACAATTTTAATGTAATTTAAACATTTAACAAAATCCGACTTTAAAATGGCATTAATTTTAGAGAAACAGATTTACCTATTTTAAGAAAATCTTAATTGCAAAATTTTGAAAATTTTTCAAAAATCAGTACATTCTGCGAGAAATCAAAAATATGCTTTAAGGATCAAAACATACTGCGCTGTTTTACTGACAAAATAACAAATTTTTCTCTTTAAAAACGAGAAACTTATTTTACACTCATTGGCACACATTATCAAATGCATACATTGATATGGATTATTTAACCCGCAGTTTGCCACATTTACATGTAGAAGCCAATTTTATCGGTAGCAGAAATTGTTTTACTACTCCCCACCAGAGGCCTCATATGGCGGCTTCTCGGCATTTTTCTTGGTCATCTTTTTGGGTATTTGCTTTTGAACATTTTTTTGTGGAACGATTTGACATGTAACAATGCAAAGAAACCCCTAAAAGTACGAAACTTGTTAATATGTTGCAAGGGAGTTCAAACATCAACAAGCTATATTTTGCAGACTTCTTTGGGGGCGCACATTAAAAATTCCCAGGCTGAAAGGGCAATGTACGACAAGACTATACAGAGTGTTTCTTACATCAGGGGACAAACTTGGTGAAGTTGTGGAGTGTACTAAAACATGCATTTTTTGTATAGGAATGTAGGGCCTAAAGTGACCACGGTAAAAAAAAAGTTCGTTCTTTACAGGCAAAAGTTTTGTAAAGTTACAGAAGAATTTCCTGTAATGGTAACAGGTTGAAAGCAAACTGTAGCGGTAACAGCTGATTTGCTTGTAACATTACAGATAATGTTTCGGTAGCCGCACGGAAGAATCACGTGACTGACTGGAAATTAGCCAATCAGGAGAAAAGTGTTTAAAGCTAGTTGCAGAAAAAAACATGGCTGAATGCATGTTTTTTGTATAGCGCAGGTAAGTAAGAAAATGTTTACAATTACTACTTGAAATATTTTTTGTTCATTTTATGCAGATTATTCTCATGCACTTTGCACTGTTATATGTAGTGAGTAAGTATTTAAACGTTTAAGCTTTGCGATTAATTAATATCAATGTTCATAATGTCTAATGAGTTGAAAGAGTGCAAAATATTTATTCCAAATGCAGATCTAATAGTAGTATTTTGTCATTGTGTATCCAATAAATTACGCCTTAAATTGCCCGTATTATTATTTAAAACTAATTATTCCAAAATTTAATCACTGTTTGTGGTATATAATTGAAATGGTAATGTGGTTGTTGAAAACAAAACTAATCATTTTAGCGTTCTTTCCAATCGTCTGACCAAAGAACGTTTGACATCTTTTTCCCGGCAGGCCTTGCGAGAAACGTTTATATAAACATTTAGAATTCTGAATGTAATGTATATATTTTTTTGCTTACTAGGTTTAGTTTATTCTTTTTCTAGGATTATCTAATTAGTTATACCTGGTTTATAATTCAGTCTAATATGTTTATGTACGAGTGTGTTATGAAGTAAAATTACAAAAACTTGAACAACGCGGTCGAGAATCTCGTTTATTCCTTTAGTGTAATAATATTTTTTTCAGTGGTATTAATTTCTTACGAAAATATTATAATTCTAAAATGAAGTAATTATATTGATTAAAAATATGCCGTACCATACTTTTCATAATGTTTTGTTTTACTAACTAGATGCAACTTAATTATTCCATATATTTTAATATACCAATATCAACAGGGAAAAAATGGAAATGACCTAACATATTTTTCTAACAATTCGTTAAACTAATTATAAAACAAAACTAAAATTTTGTGCATTATTCCCAAAAATATCATTTCATTAATATTTTATAAATGACAACATATATTATATCGTATATATAACTACCATTGCATACTTATAAGTTTTTAAACATTTAACGTAGAATTTATGTTGATTTTATTTTGCCCAGTTTTGAAGTATGATAGTCTTGTTACTAGGATAGCATGAATCTGCTAATACAAGTTTAATACATTTCTTGACAAATGTTTCTCTTATTCATGCAATATAATATATAAATCATAAAATAAGTTTTCTTAAAAATAAATTATTATTGTTTATTGGAATTTAAAACAATTCTGTATCTGTATGTTGTATTAAAAATAAAATAATAATGAATTTTTAATGAAGCATTGATTTTAGCATTAACAATGTAAATATATATATATATATATATATATATATATACACACATGAATAAATGGAAATGCAAGCTACTTTTCCTTACAAAACCGTCCATGAATATATACTTCCCTTTAGGCTGATTGCCTTTGCATGCTTTGCCATATTCTATCAATCCAAATGATGCAAATATGCAGAAAATTTTACTTTCTTTGAAAGTTAGTACCGAAAATAAAATTCAGTGCATTTGTAAACTACATTAGTTCTCTTATAGCTTGGCATTTAATTGCCCAATGATTTACTAGTCCAAACTAAGGCAGAATTCAGATATCGTTCAAATAAAAGAAAATTAATAAGGTCTGATTTTTAGACGTATATATGAAGATTTATTTTTTTAAATATTATTTTAACTCAACCAAATTAATTTCAAATTTAAGTAAGTATTCATGCCTTTCAGTAGCATTATTTTTGATATCTTAAATTAAATAACTGAATGCAATATTTCTTGTTAATAAAAGAAAAGCAATGTTATGAAAGACTAGCGAAGTGGATTTGCAAGTTCTAATTACGAAAGGTCCCATGCTTTAAGGGGTCATTTTTAAAAATACTTAATAAAAAAAAAAAAAAAAAAAAAAATTAACGTAAAACTTCCAAACTTCACACATGTGGAATATTAATTCTATATATTTTATCTCATTCTTATTTTATTAATTAATTTCATAGCATTTTGTGTGACACTAGTAGTAATTATTAATTAAATTTTATGTTGTTTCTGATCTATGTTTTGATTTTGTTATTAATTACGTTAGTTTACATAAGATTTAAAATCATGTAAGGTACAAAAACCTTCTGCATCTATTAATATATGCTGAAGTGAATGAAATTATGCCAGTGAAATTTTTTAAAATCAAAAACAAATTTCTGTGGAAAATTAAAGTTATAAATTCTAAATGCAAACAAAGGAGTGAATTTGAAAGTTATCAAATAAGCCAAAGTGTTGGTCATTTTTTCAGTTTTGCAGAAGAATTTTTATACTTTGCAGAATGGGAATATGATGTTTGGTTCTGTTAGTATTAATTATTACAACTGAATTATTGCAACACGTAATTTAGCTTAAAATTTATTTGAACTTAATTTTCTAATTTATTTTGATCATGTATATTTCATGTGTCATAAGTCTTTGAAATGAACTTAATTCTATTTATTTACACAATTTTTTTAAAGAAGAAAAAGTCACATTTGGTTTGCTTAGTTGCACACGAAGATACATACCTATATATAGAGAGAGCGAGAGGGAGAAAGAGGAGTTATGTTTACTTGCAGACTTTTTTCTTCCTTTTTACTAATATTATAGTATGAAAATCAAGGGGGAAATTAAGCAATCAATTTAATTTCAATAATTCAATAATCAATTAATAAGCAATCAATTAATCCTTCAAATTTAATTTTGAAGGATGTGATTACAATAAGATCATAACCAATCAAAAATATTCATGAATAAACTACTGGTAACTATCATAGTATTATTATTTAAAAGAAACCTACATTCCAATAAGAACGCTTAGTAACATAACCATTTAAGTTATCTGATAAAAGTAATTTTCATTCCTACTTCCCTATACCTTGAATTTCACTCTTAGTATTGCCCACTGCTACTCCCTAGACCTCAAAGCATTTAATGCATCTGGAACTGCAATTTGTGTCTTCTTCTACAGCATGCAAGTTATCACCGTTTAGTTTGTACTGAGACGAGCAATGATCTTCAGAATTACCATATTGCGTTGCATATTCCACCCCACCCAACTTTAGAACCAGATTCTGAAAATTAAAAAAATATTTACATAATTTTCCCCCTTTTAATGCATTCAGAAAATGAATATCTCAAGATTTTAAAATGGATTTATCAACATAATGATTGTTTTCGTCATACTAACAAAGGCAAACTTTTGCACACTTAAGGCCCCGTTGAATCTTTCTCTTCTAACTGTTGAATATTATGTCAGCCTAATACAAACAATGATCTATGATAGTGAAAGCAAATACCAACTGCCATTCACTGTGTAATTTTGCCATATCAGCTGAATGTTCACCCTAGCAAGCATCGGACCACAACCTTCTCTAATTATTTATGTATGATCTGAGGCCTAAGGATTTGCAAGAACAACAATGAGAATGACAGAAGTTCAAATTATAAAGAAGAAATAAGATAATTTATTAGATGTTGCAATTATGTGTATTCTTATTGAAATAGAGGTTTCTTTTAAATAAATAATATTGTGATAGTAGTAGTTTATCCATGATTACTTTTCATTTGTTATATTCCTACTGTGACTGTGTCCTTTGGAAATTAAATTATTCGTTTAATTTTTCCCTCTTAATTTTCGGAAGATAAAATTAGTAAAAATAAGCGGGAATATGGCATCAAGAGCATTAGATATGCCCATTTTCTTGAAGCTGTTCACTATTATTGTTTCATCAATGATAGGCCATGCACCCAAAATCCACTAGCAAATCAGTTAGTAAGATGAAAATGACCACTATGCGGACAAAACATTTAGGGTAACTTGTTTTGTGACCGCCTTAAGGAAGACAAACATTACCTAAATCTTTAAAACATATTCAGAATCCTGTGCTAAAAGAAAGCTAGGGGGAAAATGTTGTCTGAGTCCCAGTGATTCCTTTGGACGAATATGTAATATTGTTTTAGAAATTTAAGGTAATAAATATAATATTTTTTGAATGCTAAAACAGTTCGAGAAATTTATTCAAGTTCTGAATATAAGTATACTGTATATTATATTTAATAACTATGGTGGCTTCATTTATGAAAATATTTGAATATTGGCTGTTTTTGTACAATGAACCTTCTCTAAGCTAGCTATACGTGATTCCTGAAAATTTTGATCTTTAAATGATAGTGGGCATCCTAGAGAAGTTATGTTTACTAATTAGTTATTTTATGAGGAATGCTGGTTAAATTTAAAAAGTGATTGACTGAGGTAGCTTGTAATGAGACGGTTCACTGTAATCCAATTTTTTAAAGAATTTAAGCTGTTCTTAATTAATTAAGATATTATAAAGAAATATGATTAAAAGTGTTATATAAGCACATGTTTAAAACATCTATTAAAATAATTTTTATAAGCTTTTTAAGAGCATGATTATGATTTTAAAAGAGATTTTTTTTCTTTATTTAGGAGACATGGTTTACAAAGAGGAGAAAAACCATTCATTTTTTCCAAGCAGTCGAAACGAATTTTTATGAAATGTTTATTAAATTATATTATGTTATTTTTTAATTAATTCTTTTTTTCAGGTTTTATGTAAAGTTTATGAATTAAGTAATAAATTATTTTTACTTCTGTATTTTAATTAGCATATCATTTGCTTCATAGTGTTTCACAATAAAACTATAAATTCAATAAACTTCTTAATTAACATGCTGTAATATAGAGAGAGCATAAAGTTTGTTTTCTGTTGTCACATGTTTATTTCACAATTTTGTATGCGAATCTCGAAATTTGTAATAAGTAGGAATACTTTTTAGTATCACTTTTGAAATGGTAAATATTAAGCTTAGATTTATTACATATTATGTTTGTAAAAAATTATAGGTAAAATTAAAATGCATTAAATTTTAAGCTAAACTGAAGTATTAATTTTAGAAATAAATTTCTTAAAGGCATAATTGTATTAAGAATTTTAAGGGAAACAAGGCTTTAAAAATTAAGGTCAGTTGGCAAAGTTTTATGCTTATTCAAAAAGCATGACATTAGGTTTTTAATGAAAGACTTCTATCTGTTAATTCAAAGGAAATTATTTGAAGGTAAGTAAAAAAGTTATGCATTATTTCAAACAATAGCAGACTGTTGACAAACACTGAGTGTAGTAAGAATAAAAAAATTAGTTAGACGTTGTAATTCAAGCATATGAACAAAATTTGAATTCCTTGTAGTAACAAAATGAAGTTCATTGCTATGTTGAATTCTTTAACTTACTGAAAATGTCATTTTTTAGGAGAGAATATATTTTTGAAATATGAAGAACAGCTGTTCTGAGTTCTTCATAGAAATATTTCACAAAATGTCTTTTACTGTAATAATATGATCATATCAACATGCAACACGTTTACTCATATATGTTAAATCTATAGCAACATGTGTCTATTTTTGCTAAAATTACTAAAAAGAAAGTTCTAGAACATATCTTATTAACTGACACTAAAACATGCAAATAAAACATACTATTTTTTTCAGCTATTTTACAGGGCAAATATAAGGAGTAGCATATCAATTTGAACTTTTAAATTAATCAAAATGATAATATGAAAGGCCTTTCAATAATATCAGACATAAGTTTCTCTTCATAAAACAAAAATACTCTGCAACAGACTAATGTTACTTTTTGAAAAAAGAACATTGCTGTTGAAAGCACATCTTTTAAATTAATGCTATTCTGAGGTCAAATTGACTAATTTAAAAAGCCAAACTATTATGCTTCACTTGCATATATCTGTATAATGATATACACATGCAGATATTGTTTTACTCAAAACATCTTGATTTCAATATATTTTATTATAATAAGCATCATTTTATACAAAAAAATCTATTACTTTTATAGACATATCCTTTAGTATTATCTATGAAAAATATATTCTACACACATAATTACTTAATGGGATATTAGAAGGAAATAATCTGAAACCTTTACAGATACAACCATTGGAATTTTACGTAAGAAAAGTATCTTCTACTCACATAATAACTTGTTATAATAATACAAGCAAATAACCTGTAACGGTTACAGATATATCTGTTGAGATTTTACATGAGAAAAACATGTTCTTTTTACATAATTATTTGCTGTAATATTACACGCAAATAATCTGTAACCATTACAGATATATCGTTTGGGATTTTACATGAGAAAAATATGTTCTTTTTACATAATTATTTGCTGTAATATTACACGCAAATAATCTGTAACCATTACAGATATATCGTTTGGGAATTTAAATGAGAAATATATGTTCTACTTACATAACTATATGCTGTGATATTACAAGAAAAAGATCTGTAACCATTACAGGCAAAACTCTTGTAATGTTACAAAGAAAACAGCTGTTTCTGTTACTCAAATAACCCATGGCATCTCCTTTACACTTTGTGTTGATTTTTGTGTGCTCCTTTGCAGCAATACAGTATTCACAATAAATGTTCAAACACTAACAGTAATAGGAACTACAGCTGTGATTGGCTGGAAATGTAGTGGTAGAGGATGGTAGTGAGGCGGACAAACCACGATCCGATGCATCAGAGGATCATTCGCAACTCTGATGTCGAGTGTGATGCGCAAGTTTACGCACAGGGAAAAAGCTGACATGCATCTCATGTATGGTGCTGTTAATGGGAATGGCAGAGCAGCGCTACAGTTGTACCAGGAACAGTTTCCGAACAGGCATACGCTGAAGCACACAATTTTCGAGAGGTTGCATCGGTCTCTGTGCGAAAACGGGTCATTTGAAGCCACCTCTGACACTAGGAGTGGAAGAAGAAGCGCATGACTACCTCACATTGAAGAATCCATCTTGAACATTGTGCATGAATCACCTCAGACAAGTACAAGAGCTATTGCACATTATTTGCAGCTTAGTCATTCCACCGTTTGGAGAGTATTGCATGAAAATGGTTTGCACCCATACCATTTGCAGAGATTCCAAGCCTTGCACAAGACGGATTACCCTCTTCAAGTTCATTTCTGTCATTGGTTCTTGCAGCAGTGTGCAGTGCAGGCGGATTTCGCATCGGATGTGCTATTCAAGGATGAGCCAATTTTCTCACAGGATGGCATCTTCAATAGCCACAACATGCACATGTGGGCAACTCATAATCCACACGGCACACGTCCACATGTATTCCAATCCTGCTTCTCCGTGAATGTGTCGGAAGGTATTGTTAACGACTACCTCATAAGCCCATACCTCTTACCTGCACATACAAATGGCTTATGTTATCATATTTTTCTGCAAGAGGTGCTACCGGAAATGCTGCAGGATGTTCCGGCTGTCGTTCGTGATTGCACGTGGTTCCAGCATGATGGTGCACCAGCCCATAATCACGTGCGGGTCCGTAATTACTTAGATGGGACATTTCCGGGCCGATGGATTGACCGTGATGGACCCGTTCGCCAGATTTATTCAGCTTGGATTTTGTTTATGGGGCCATCTGAAGAGCATTATTTATGAGACTCCCATTGACTCACTGGAGGACCTTGTTGCGCGACTATCCATTGCGGCTGCAAGCGTGCAAAAAATGCCTGTCATTTTTCAAAATGTTCATCAATCCCTTCTGCGACGTTACCAAGCATGTATTACTGCTGGTGGTCACAATTTTGAACATTTATTGTGAATATTGTATTGCTACAAAAAGCACTTTGCATTGATTTTGTACAAAAACACATTTTCCTCTCATGTCGTTTTTTGTGTTCCTGCCTTAACACATGACTTTAGAGTCTAAAGTCATGACTAAACTTTAGACTCTACATTCCTATAAAAAAATGCATGTTTTAGTACGCTCTATATCCCCTCCAAGTTTGTCCCATGATCTATGAAACACCCTGTATGTTTCTGAGAACTTTCTAAGGCAGGGATTCTCAAACAGGAGGGGATATGGTCAAACTTTCATTTAGCTGTTATGTACTTATCAACATTTTCTATACTTTTCTTTGTTTAAATGACACACACACACACAAAAAAAAAAAAAAAAAAAAAAAAAAAAAAAAAACATTCAAATAGAACCTGGAGCCATCAAAATGGATATTTTCTTTGAAATATGATACCCAAAACTTGGGTTCTGAATCTAGTGGTTTGGCCACAACTTTGTTTTCATCCTCGGGCTAGATTTTGGAGGATTGTGTAAACAAGTCACTTAAGAAAAATGCTATGGTTAAATGATTTTAAGTCCCAAATTGCATCAGACACTTTCCCATTCCAGAGCAGAAGCCTCACTTCAGGGTATGTAAAAAAAATGCGACACGTCTGTCCTTATCTGCCTGAGTCAGCTCATGCACTACCCAGCAACTGAACGTGTACACTGAAAAAACACACACACACAAAGGACAGTTCTATATCTCCCCTTCTACTAGGCCGATTGATAAAATTCAGATTGCGTTTTTCATGTCTCAAAATCACGATTTAGTATATATACAGTGGTGGCCAAAATTGTGGACACTTTTGGAAATTTTTATGTTTTTGAACTTTGTATGCTTGTAGAAAACGTTATGTTTCACAAAATGCAAACTTGTATATATCATTTTAAAAAGAATTTATTACTGAATTCAACACAAAACACTGAATTCAATTATTTGCAATACAAAAAAATTTAAATGATAATAGTTATCAATTTACATTAGATAGTGATGATTGCAGTGAGTTATCAGTACTTAGTAGGGTACCCTTTATTTTTGATTACAGCTTCACATTGACGTTTCATTGAGCTGACAAGAATTTTAAGCTCTTCTTTCGTTATTACATGATGCCAGAAAATAATTATAGTTTCAATTAGTTCCCTTCTATTTTATGGGTACCTCATTCGGACAAGAGTTTTCAAACGGTGCCACAAATTTTCGATAGGATTGAGGTCAGGACTGTTTCCTGGCCATGACAACAATTTAATGCTCTTTGTACAAAACCACTCTTTCGATATTTTGGCCATGTGGCAAGGAGCAGAATCCTGCTGAAAAATAAACGAAGCATTGTTGGGAAAGAGATCTCTGAGGGAAGGTAGAAGTTTTGGTTCTAGAATAGTGTCAATGTATTTTCTGGCATTCAGTGTCCCATCGATGACATGAAGGCGACCAATACCATCTGCTGACATGCATGACCAAATCATAACACTAACTGGGTTTTTCACAGTTGCTTGAATGCAGTCAGGATGTAGCTCTTCTCCTATTCTACATCTTGCATATTTTCGCCCTTCACTACTGAATAACGATATCTTAGTTTCACCACTCCATATAACTTGTGATCACTGATCATCTGTCCAATTAATGTGTTCCTTTGCCCACTGTAGTCTTTTTTTTCATTGCTGAAAATTAAGATAAGGCTTTTTTCGTGGAATTCTACCTCTCAGTCCAACATCTGCTAATCTTCTCCTGATTGTTCTTGAACTGACAGAAACACCAGCATCATTCAGATCACTTCTTATGGCCGCTGATGACATTTTTCTATCTTGCAGACATAGTCTTTTATTCTTCTGTCATCAATAGATGTGCTGCACCTTTTTTGGCCTTTTCCTTCTTTGTCTTTTATTGAATTTGTCTCCTGATATCGTAAACGAAACTTTCGGACTCCAGATGTAGTCATTGAACCATCCACCTGTCTTGCAATTTCAGCATAGGAAAGACCACTTTCTCGTAACACAATATTACAGCTCTTCTGGGTGTCCAATCTACTCTTTTATTTGATGCCATTGCTTCTTGACTAAATATTAAAAATTTTTACAAAAATTCCTACTTGTAATTTCAGTGTTTAAGAAACAGGTCCTCCTTCTACAGAACAAAGCAAAATAATGAACTGTTTTAAGTGTAAACATGATGTCAGCTTCTACTGGCAGTTACTAACATTTGATTGGTTCTCAGAACAAGAACAGTGATTGGCCAGGAAAGCTAGACATTACAAACCACTTCATAACTGTTTTTTTATTTATATTAAAGTACATATAACTTTTTTTTTGTATTGCAAATAATTGAATTTTGTGTTTTGTATTGAATTCAGTAATAAGTTCTCTTTAAATGATATATACAAGTTTGCATTTTGCGAAACGTAACATTTTCTATAAGCATACAAAGTTCAAAAACATAAAAATTTCCAAAAGTATCCACAATTTTGGCCACCACTGTAAATATATATATTAGATTTATATCATCATTCTAACATAGGTATTTTGACACAAAATCGGACTTTTTCTGAAATGACATGCACATTTTTTTCCCATATTTCGATTCAAAGACTCAAATTATACTTAAACATTACATTTTGTAAAATTTGGTGCGAAATGTATGGAGAAATTCAAAAATTTATTTTGGCATATTTTTTTCAGGTTTCGCCAAGAATAATTTACTTGACAAACTTCTTAATTTACAGCAACCCATTTTCCTTTTCTTTTTTTCATTGTAAACAAGAGGAAAAAAGTTATCCTTCATACTTTCAAATAATTTTAACAAAGTGCGTATTATCGCTTCCCCCCAAAAAGATTCCATATTTCAAAATGCTCCAATACATAAATTCATGTATATTTTAGAAAGTTTCGAATAAAACACACTAATTTTTTGAAGGTGTGCCTAAAAATATATCTACTTTATAAGATGATGTTAAAAATATTGCAGGTTATAATACAATTTTTAATACAAAATCTTTTTGAATCAATAAAATTCAAGCAGCGTATGTGTGTACACTCAGCATCTTTTTCAATGAAAGAAAACTCTTTTCACTTTTCTATTTTTCTTATCAACCTTTTAATGCCATTCTGTTGTGGGAACAGAACCTTAGGAATTTATTAAAATCGTCTTAGTTTCATTCATCTAACGGCAAACTGGTAATAATTAGGAAAAAAAAAAAAAAAAAATAAATCCTTGTTTTCTTTTCTTTTAAAGCTAGCAATGTTTTTGTTTAAAATAAATTTCGTCAGCAAAAGTTTGTTTTGATTTTTAACATGAATATTTTTATTACTGATTTTGACAAAACATGCAAAGGTTATCCTCCCTTATTTTAAAGACGAGAGAAGGTAATATAATGTTAGCATATTTACATAATATTCATAATCATAATGGCTATTACTTGACAACTAATAATCTTCTTCCAGTGAAAGAATATGGTTTTAGAAAAGGACATAACCAGATACTATATCAAGATATAAGACCAGATACTATATTTTACTCAACATGTTAAAGATGCTCATAATAAAAATCTGTCTAATCATATCATCATGGTTCTTCTGGATTTGAACAAGGCTTTTGACAGAGTATGAAAAAATAGATTAATGAATAAATTATATGAAAATTTTGCTATAAATGAGAGGGCTCTTTTATGGATTTATAATTTTCTTAGAAATAGAGTTTTCAATGTTAAATATAATGGTGCTTTATCTGGTACATACTAATCAGAACAAGGGATCTCTCATCGTTCCGTATTGAGTCCCATCCTCTTTGCATTATACATCTCGGAATGGAGCCTGTTATTGCTCATGATTGCAAAATTGGTTTATTTGTTGATTATAATCTCGAATCCAGTACAAACAATTCAATTCGGAAAATTCAGGACTTTGCTGGAGATCACAAACTTAATTTTAATCTTCTTAAATCTATAACTGCATTCTTTACAACAGACAGACAGCTATATAGTTATGGTCCGAAAATTTTCCTAAATGATCACCTCTTACAGTGTGAAAGAAATCCCAAATATCTTGTTTCGTCCTTGACTCTAAAATCACATGTAATAAGCACATCGATCTATTGGTATCTAGGGCTAGAAAGAGACTCAATATTTTGAAATTTATTTCAGGCTACGACTGAGGGCCCTGACACCCAGACCTTGCACTCAACTGTACTCTTTTCAGTTTTTGGAGATTTGTATCCGAGGTGACATGATAAATTTGAAAACCATATTCAAAAATCAGTCTTTTATAATGAACAACTTATGTCTGTCTTATAAGACCGATTTTTGAATATTTGATTTTCAAATTTATCATGTCACCTCGGATACAAATCTCCCAAAACTGAAAAGAGTACAACTGAGTGCAGCACGTCTTATTACAGGATTTTGCAATAGTAGACCAACTGAAATCATTCTCTACAAGGCTGATTTGTAATCCTTGTGGCCGAGAAGTATCCCTAATTTTACTAAACACTTTAGTCAACTCTTAAGAGCCGTTTCCACTGGGGTTTATCTGAGCTAACGGAGTCAGGTCCCTGTGACAACTAGCTCTATTATGCCTGCAGTTTATCCTGCCCTGTGGAAAAAAACTGGTTTGGAGGGTCGGCTACGTTAGTTATGTCCGTTAGCTCAGATAAACCCGAGGGAGAAAGGCCCTTTCAGTTTTTGTGATCAACACCTTACTGCAATCTTTTTTAATGGTTTGCAAAATAATCAAAGATTAAAAAGGAAAAGAAATTGGATTTATTGCAGTCTTCTGTTGAATTTAATTCTTAAAACGTATTGTTGCGTTTTGTTTCTTTTGACACCAGTTGTTGCATTTTTCTTTTTCTGACACCAGTTGTTACGTTATTTTCTTCCTTCACATTCGTACGGGGTTCGTATGGATTTGGAGTGAATAATGACGACACGACTTGATGAAGTATCGAAACACACTTTATTAGCCAGTATTGTCAGGACACCTCCAAAACACATTTGAATGTCGTTGATGAACTACTATAAATACACTGACACGATCAGCGACATAGCCTTCAGGTTATCAGGCTATCACGGTGACAGGGGTGTTTGTGGGACCCAAAAAAAAAATCCCCTGAAACTTTTACGGACTTTTTGGAGTTTCGAGAAGGGGGGGACTACAACTTCATTTTGATTGTTGTCATAAAACTGCACCAATATTGCCAGTATACTTTCTTGAGCATTGCTAGTACTTTCATCCAAATTTAGAGAAAATGGAGTCTCCTTTAAAGTTTTAATGATATTTTCCTTAATAGTTTTTGTGAGCCCATATTTCATCTTATAACATGCAGTAGTCCTGGACATTTCCAATGAGTTTAGTGTCGTCTGATCGCGGCTCAACTGTTTGCAGAGTTCAATTAAATTGAGAGCTTCATTGAAAGAAAGAGAATTCTCGGCGATAAACGAAGTTATTAATACCTCTTGGCGTGCTTTTCTTGTCACTATATCTAATGGCCGAGCATCAGTCTCCAGTAAGTCATCAGTATTTTTTGAATTAGCATAATTACTTTAAGTCATTGAATGTCTAACGCACTTTGAATATTTTATGTGCGTCACAGTTTTAGAATGATTTGTGAAAGCCTTGAATCCTTCCCCACCATACTTCAGCAGTGAGTTACAAAAAACACAATATGCTTGTCCAGCAACATTTATTTTCTTGCACCATGTGCCGATGGTATCCCCATTACCATCACTCCGTTCAATCCAATTCCACCTAAGTGCATTCCGGACACCTTCTTCTAATTGTATAATATCACTATTTATATCGAGAAATTTCATAGTGAAATTCTCTTGCGTACATAAATAAAAAAATATTTCAATAAACGAAACGAAAAATTTACACGTGCATCAATAAATGAAATTAAAACTTTACACAGCGGAGAAAAAAAGTTGAGAAGCGATCAATGACAAATAGCTAATACGGCGAAAAATCCCCCTTCTCTACTTATTGGCGCCACGCCAGGAGAGATAAGACCTTTGAACCCAGAGTCACGTGATTGCACATCTGGTCAAACAAAGTCTCTCCCTTTTGTTTTCTGCCGCGCCTACTTGCCGAAAAGAATCCAGAAGAGAATGTCCGAGAACCGGGGAATGAGTCATAACTAGCAATAAGGAAAGAACAAAAAAGAAGTTTTTTCCTTCTTTTCACACATTATCACTGCCTTTGGAGAAAGAAAGGAAAAGTTTTCACCACACACACTGACCTTGCGTTTTCTGCTTTCAAATCAAACAAACTTACCCAGATCAAAATAAATAATTCATTATTATTCCTACTTCCTTTTGAACGATGATCCCTGGAATTTCCGGGTAGCGAAGTTCAAAATCCCCGGAATTCCGAGGTTTCCCCGGAGCACAAACACCCCCGTGGTGAAGACAGCTTCACTGCAAAGCACCAGAGTACAGCTCCCTACTCTGCTTGGTCATTCTCGGAACTCCACATACTCTCGAGACTCTCCAGGCTAGAACTCGCGATGCACTCGATGACACGCAGAGCCCGGCTTCTGACTCTTTGGTTCGTCATTCCAGGAGCTCAACATGCTCTCTCGATGATGCGCTAACCGCGATACCCTAAGAGACTCTTTGATGCACTCAATGACTCACTCGGCACTCGCTGCCCAGCTGTCAACTTGATCGACTCCGCAGGGATTGATTCGCTAAACGAGACACCAACTCGATACTAACTATCAGCTCGTTAGTCGAGGCACTTACACACTAACTGACTGCGAACGAGCAAGGTTTATATAGCTTTCGGCTTGTGTTCGAAAACATTCTGGTCTAAACCGGTAAGAATTCGTTTCAGAAGATTCTCCATCCATCCATGGCATATCGCCAAATGTGGCAACCCTGCCTTCCCTTGCCCTTTTATCGCAACCCTAAAACTGCTTTGTGGGGAAGCCATCTCACTGCGTCTTGACATTTCGTAACAATATTACATCCCCTATGGATTCATTGTCTGGTGTGTTTTTTTATACAGAAATATTGATTACTACGTCCTCAACATCCTAACAGGCTGCTCTAGAAGTTATTAAGAGAATACCAGTTGAGGCAGTTCCGATATAACAGGTAGCATAAAGAATGAACATGGACACACTGGTAGCTAGGCTTTTGTTAAATTTTCAGTGGTAAAAATATCTTTAAAGCGTAGAAATACCGATTTCTGTTCTGTTTACGGCTCTGACTTGATTCCTATTAATATAGCTCTGGACTATGTTTTAGAGTGTCATTTATCCAGGAAAACCTGGATCCTTACAGACAGCCAAAATGTAATCCAATACCTGGATAACTAGAGAAATATTAGACAACTGAGAGGTATTAAAGTTATTGAAAAATTCAAGACCTTGTCCCATTCTTCTGTCCTACATCTACAATGGATACTGTCATGTATCTGGCTGCGGTGAGCCATCAGCTGCCTGCCAGAGCCCAGCAAGTGAGAGAGACGACAGTTGCATGTTACCCTGTGGTAGAATTCGCTATGTTGTAGGTGCGAGGTACTGCTCCAAGTTTACTATTATTCTTTGAACGTTAATTTTAATAAATGTTTGTTTCGTTTTTTTAATGGTGCCTTACTGAACCGTGAAGCCATTACAGATACCATCTCATGTAAATCTAAAATATAATAATATAGTTGACAGACTAGCAAAGAAGGGTACTTCCATACCTCAGTATGTCATATGGTTTATGCTAAACCTTTGATATACCTTGAATTACACTCTAGAATTATACTGGAACTATATCTTGAACTCGAAAGGCTTTAATAAACAATTCCTAGAGACTGCTACCAACATACTTATGGTATCGTAGTACTGGTCATGGTACCACTATTGGTTTCAAGAGAAATAGGAAGGACCAAATGACTCTGCCTCGGTTGACTTCAGGATATTTAAAGAACCTCAGATATTCCTGTGGTACTAAAACCTTTCCCACTTGCGCCAAATGTTAAAAACTATGAAGTTACTGTGCAACATTTGCTTAGTTGTGTTGCCTTGGTGCATGAATATCTGCTGAAGAGACCTAATTTCAGGTTCGAAGTTATGAAGGTGAATGACAAAATGGATCAAAGGGATTAGTAAGAAAAAGAAAATATTCACAACCAGGGAAGGGGGGAACCTTCAATGTCACTTTACTCATATTTTATAACCACTTTCCTCACAGTTTTAGAAACCAATGAAGACATTTCATTTAATGATTCTAAATGGAAACAGTTTACCAGAACAAAGTACCATAATTTCCGGAAGAAACGCCGCGGCGTTTACGTGTTTAAAACTTAAATTTTCAGCGGGTGTGGCGTTTCTACCCATGCAGCGTTTAGGTGCACTAAAAATAAAATATTTCCTATGATGGTCATTGTACATAGTTTGGATGGCCTTGTCATTGTGCATAGATTGGTGCTGTTCCCACACAAAAGACCACTCAGTTGCTTTTTGCGAACGTTATTTTGTTTACGTTCTTTCCCTTGAACGGACCTACATGCCTTATTCACCCTAAACAAGATCTCAGAACAATACCATTCTTCCCCCTTTCAAATCAACATTCTCATCAGTTTGAATAGTCTCGCTCCTCTGCCATTCGATGAATCTTCCAGGACCCATCCTCTTTCCACCCCTGCCTTTTCTGCAATTTTTTTCAAAGGCGGACACGACTCCACCTGCCTCGCAATAACGAACTCTGACATATTTCCCCTTCAGCATGAATGGATTTTTCTTGGCATTCTGCCAAATACAGATCCCATCAGTTAGGGTACAAGTACTTGTTGAATAGTTTTTAATTAGGGAGCGGAAAATTTTTGAAAATGTCTCTAAACGGCACAGAAGCTATACATTTCTTACCTTTAATTTATTTTTGAGTTATGCTTTCATTTCATGCATTTTTCTTAACTGGTATGTCATATATCAGGACTTAGGTTGAGTTTTTGCATCTATATGGCCCACGACGATGTCACGCGCAATTTAATCTATTGCGGTGTTTCTGTGTAATTTAAATTTTTTTCCCGCCATTTTTCTTGAGTGCGGCGTTTACGCTGATGCGGCCTTTCTTCCGGAAATTACAGTACCTATCAAAGGAAGGCTAAACAAACAGTCTACAGAAAACTGAGCCAATAACCCTAGAAAACATGTCTACCAATGTTTAAGTGACCTTATCAAGAACCAAAATTTTCAGGTTTTTTGAAAATAATTTTTGATCCTTAAAGATCCTTAATTTTAGTCATCTGACATACCTCTCTCATTTTTTTCTTTTTTATTTTCCTCCCCTTCTCCTACAACTGCCATTTTTAGTGTGGCATTTATTTTTTTAAAAAATGAATTAGTCTTTTGGAAGAGTAATTTTTGGCGATTCATTGACAAATATTTGTGAATTTTTCTGCAATTTTTTAGAAGCATAATAGCATTCGCAAATATAATTAAAATAATAATTAAATTTAAGAAATAACATTTTTATTTTCCCTTGTCATATTAGAAAGTGATATTACTTTCCATTTTGGCAACTTGGGAATATTTTGAGTCTGAAAAATAAACAAGATACACACTATACAGCACATTTTACATAACACTTCTCAGCAAAAGCAAAAAAGCTATTGTAATCGTTTAAAAATTAATTTGTTATATATTTTCATGTTCCGTTTCATTTGTTTTATTGTTTTCTGTTATATTTTCCCCATGTAATTATCGCAGAATATTCAAATACGGGCATCAGTTTCCTCTGTAAAATTCCCTCATTTCATTTCTTTCCTGCTCTTCTCTCCACCGCCCATCAAAAATCTTCTAGCTTTTTGCTCTTACAGAGTAAGCAGAGGTAATTTTTCTTACGAATTTTAGACCCTGCACCTTGGAAAGCTTAGAAGGATTTGAAAGCAAGATTTATACACATATGGTTTCAGTAAAGTGTGTTAACATGAAAAATGTTTTCGTGGTATTAACACATAATGAATGTCTTTTACAGGAAGTCTATAATGAATTTATTTATTTATTGAGAATATTTGAAAGAATGGTGAAAACAATTACTTGGATTTTCATATTTTTGATCCTAGATGCTTTCTCTTAAAACATTTGTCTTTCTTTTACTTAATCTTCTTTTCACTAGACACAATCAAGCAGAGAAGGCTGAGATCATTAGTCTTCAGTTAGCTGCTTGAGATCATCCAAATCTCCTTGATCAATTGTGGTTATTTGGAGACAAATGAACAGAACAGAATAAAACCAAAATACAAAAATTATTTTGTATAAGGAGACACACTAACAAAGGAACAGCATTTGATGGATTGTTAAGAGGGGTGAGGAGACTCACCTCCACTGAAGGCTCACAGTTTCAGCATAGTTTCCTGTATTGCCAAGCAAGTAGGATGCTAGACATCGATCATATTTTTGATATTAACCCTCTCGCTGCGCATCCCGCGAAGGGTGTTAATTGTACACATTTCTGCCAAATATACAAGAATATGTAATGTAGCATTTTGTGCGCGCATTTCACAGCTCAAAGATGTTTGGCAGGAAGCGTTTCGCGAGTGATATAACCTATATTCCTGACGATATTTCTGACACTCATAGTTCTGATCTTATTTCAAGTACTGAAGATAGTTATAGCAAAACTGATGAGAATGTCTTGGATTACTCTGCAGATAGTGATGAATCTGAAAATTCAGTTTCTATTGAAAACATTCGACATTGGTGCAAAATTGATATGCAAAATATTACATTATGCAAATATTTTCATTAGTATAGTATATATATGTAAGATAAAAATGTATGAATCAGAATTATAATATAACTATAAACATTAATTCTTCCTCTCTATTCTAAAATCGTAATAACTTATCTGCATAGCGTCATTTCTGGATCACTCTATGGCCCGCGCAGCTCTGATGACGTAATAATTGTAAACAAAAACTTTCCTCTTCGCGTGCTTCCATCCTTCATAACTATGCACTTAAGCTTTTGCTCTCTACTGGGCTAAGATGTAATTTCGCTGGCTTGCTTTCTATCCCAACAATATCAAAAATATAAATCTTCTGTGGAAAGGCACGACTAGAGTGCCAAGTGATTGTGGCCACAAATATCAATTGGAAATAAAAATGGAATTAAAACTGCCTCGACTGCCAAGTTCTTTAAACACTACGCAATCAAAATTCTTCTTCAATATGGATCTAAGCACGCATCGACACTGCTCCGGCTTTTTCTTGTGATTTTATTTATGGCAATTAAGCCGGTAGAATAGTTTCCTGCAGCCTGAAACTTCAATGGAAAATTTAGTTCAGCTCTTCAAATCATCGTTTTGTGATAAATCCAAGATAATGTGAAAGAAGTGAATCATCAAGTTTGTTTTTTCAGTGTTTAAAAAATAACAGATCATTCTTCTGCTGTGGTGTTTTGCAAGTGCTTCAAAAAAATAATCTTGCGTAGTGTTTACAGATTGAAAGTAATCTCTCAATAAATTGAGAAGTTCGAATGCTAGTGAAAAGGAAATCATCAGTGAATTACCGTTTAGGAATTAAGCATTACAGCGGGTTCAAGGTCGATCTGAGTTAGTGTTCGCAAGTATGTGCGACAGAAAATTATTTGCACTTCCGCTTTTTCGACAGCTTAAAAATTATTACATTCGTGTGAATCTAGCTCAGGAACTAAATTATTTAATGTGCTGCGGATTCTATAGTTTTCATTTCAACTTTGGTTAAAATTTCTGCAATTTGTTTTGAGAAAATCCGAAATTCTTGTTCATTAATTTTTCTAATTTTTCATAAATATGTGTGAGCAAATTAAGTAACGAATTTTAAGCTATTTAAATTATTCATAGGGAAGGATATTAAGATAAGTTTTTATGTTTTTGAAATTTTGTTGAGAATTTTGAATACGAATTTTATAATTATTCTAAAAATGAAATAGGTGTAAAAAATAAGTGAAATTATTACACATATGTAATATGAAGTTATGGTAAATGCATGTTAAAATTTATGCGTTATTGTGTGTTAAGTATAGTATGATGAGGGTTTACAGGTTCCTTCAACAGAGGCCTGTAATTACCTCTGTACAGTTGTTCCTTTTACCCTCTTCATGCAAGATAATGTTGGAGGCTCTCATTTTATGAGTGTGTGTAATTTTTTTATATTATTATTATTATTATATTTTTTTATTATGGAATGTATTAGAGCAGTTCTCAAAGGCCAGTTACCTTAATGCAAGGAACGGAGGCCTTTTCAAGTAACTGCCTAGGCACCCTGGGCCACCAGTGCAGAGAACACACTGGTTAGCTCAAGAGGACAGCCCTATTGATGGATATGGTTTGTTTAGAAGTATTGCGAGGCTTCCAGTTTGGTAAAATCAGGAATTGTATATGAAAGATGATAACGGTGAAATCATAAATTCTGAAAATCTTAATCCTATTATTTATGATGTTAAATTATAATTTATCACTATAGAAATAAGTATCATAAATATTTATGTGCATTGCATTTAATTATAAACAATTATTATGTAAAAGTTTATTTTGTGATATTCTGTAATAACAAGAACCTTCCCTGAAGAATTATGACTATGTGAATTCTCAAACAAAAAGACTTTTGGACTGAAATGCTGAAAAATTCAATAGGACTCTAAAAATTAAAAATTTATTTAAAAAAATTGATATTTATAAATTATACTTTACAGAACAAAAATTTCATGATTTATTTATTTTTATTTTTTTTTTTTACATTTGCTAGTGTTTTAACTATTTCTCTTTAAAAAGGCTTCTCTGTCGCTAAACCTTTTTTTTTTTTTGAAGGGGGAAATATGTAAGATAAAAATGTATGAATCAGAATTATAATATAACTATAAACATTAATTCTTCCTCTCTATTCTAAAACTGTAATAACTTATCTGCATTGTGTCATTTCTGGATCACTCTATGGCCCGCGCAGCTCTGGTGACGTAATAATTGTAAACAAAAACTTTCCTCTTCACGTGCTTCCATCCTTCATAACTACGCACTTAAGCTTTTGCTCTCTACTGTGCTAAGATGTAATTTTGCTGGCTTGCTTTCTATCCCAACAATATCAAAAATGTAAATCTTCTGTGGAAAGGCACGACTAGAGTGCCAAGTGATTGTGGCCACAATTGGAAATAAAAATGGAATTAAAACTGCCTCGACTGCCAAGTTCTTTAAATACTACGCAATCAAAATTCTTCTTCAATATGGATCTAAGCACGCATTGACACTGCTCCGGCTTTTTCTTGTGATTTTATTTATGGCATATATATATATTTGAAATATATTAGTATATTTCAAATATTTCATTAGTATTAATATTAATTATAATCATAATTTAACCAATATTAATACTAATGAAAATATTTGCATAATATATTATATATTATGCAAATGTTATCATTAGTATATATTTTATTAGTATTAATATTGGTTAAATTATGATTTATTTTATAAAATACAAAGGTATATATGTTTTACCTTTGTATTTTATAAAATAAATCATAATTTAACCAATATTAATTTTCAAAATTTTCCTTTTGTATCATTATTCTTCAATTTCAATATTCTGACAACCTTTTTCTACGATCTAATTCTATATTGAAAAAAAATTCTTTCACAAAAAATTTTGGTATATTTTAACTCTAAAATATATGTAGATTTGAAATGTGTAATAAAAAATACGCAATTTTTTTTCAGTCGCTCTTCTACATCTATATCATAATCTAAACGTTAAAAGCTCATGCCCCCAAGAGCTGATGCTCTAGCTTCTATGCAGTTTCACAGTTTTTGTTTGTTTCCTGCTTGATTATGTTTTTTATTATTATTTTGTATATTTTCTATTTGCATAACATTCCCTTGCCATGGCAGGATATCATGGCAATGCAAATGATAGGAGATATTATCCATGCAAATGTAAATATAGATAAATATCCTGCCATGGCAATGTAAATGACTGCATTATTATGGCAGGATATTTTGATATGGGCTAAACATTAGTACTGAAAGCACCATAATGAACTCAGAGTGTGTGACCTGATGGGAAAATTTAAGAATAAAGTTTTAATACTTTTTTGCAGATAAGACAAGCGGAAAGTCATGATAACACATTTTGTGTTAATTAGTAGATCATCTTTTTACATTTTGATTCACCAGACAGCACATTTTGATCTAACAATTCACTGAGTATTTCATCCTTTGTAACATGTAGGAGATAGAGTTTTGAAATTGCACCTCACGAGAAACTGAGAGTTTTATGCCTAGAAATTTAAATGGTAGCCTGTCTCATGCTAGTTATGTTTAGAAGTGAAGACTATTTTAGTTGAAGTTTCTGAAAGCAGGTCACCTACATGAAGTTTTTTCATTCAGGTTCTCTTGCATAAGTCTGTAAATACTCTTGAACAAGGAATAGCAACATCTTTTGCAAATTATCTGATGAACTGCTGATGACAAGAAAATGAGAACAGAGTGATCTGGTATTCTTTCTACTGGTACTGGTTCTATTCTTGGCTTCTTAAAATGTTTAGTTTCAAGATTAGTTTTAGGATCCATATTTAAAAGATAAGAGAAATATGGACCTGACAGCCTCACCTACCACAGAGACAAACAGAGAAATGGAGATCTCTATACCAGTGTTAACTGGATATTACACAATCTAAAGCCCCACAATCAGCTTTTCCAAAAGCTGATCTTCAAGCCATTAACACTAAGGATTAGTGACTAGTTAATTGACACTATCGGGAACTGCTAAGTGCTTCCCAGTTGAAATGAAGCAAATGCCAAAGCAGTGCACCTTGCTCGCCCCTCAACTATCAGGAATCTCCTTTTCAGCATGTGAACTTTAAAACTAGGACCATATGGCTTCCCATGCATGGTATAAGCACAGTCAATTCTATTACCATGATAAACCAGAGGCAAAAGAATTGCAATATCTTCTCACTATTACACATCACATCCATCCTCCGAAGCGGAAACCATGTAGTGGGAAAAGTCACAGATAAGAAAAGAGAAAAAGGCGAAAAATCACTGGAGCTAAAGGATTGCGACACTCATCTCATTAAGATGGTGTCCCCCTGAAGGGTTAAAGTACCTTGGGATTGGCACGCTCATACTTACAAAAAAGGGAGCCTTGAGGGCAATAATGCATGAGATATCGATTTCTTCACGTTCAAACTGGATGAAGTTTTAATCACTCTGTTTTTGTATTATTAGATATTAGTAAAATAAATATGATTTAGCTCCCTTTTTATCATGGTGTTTCAACTTTAAAGATCAGCAATTAAAATTCTATAAAAGTTTAAAAATTAACCTAAAATAAGGTACATTATTTAGTGATTGGTAATGCAACTCTGTAAAACAGCTGATCATTTGTGGCATTAAATTGGCTATATTTGTATTGCTTAATATGGCAACACTATGTTGCTACGATAATGTAGTTTTTAAAAACTTTTAGTCGTTCACTTGTTTCATTGCTTCATCGGAAGCAAGATATGAAAGGTTAAATAAAATATTAAAAAATTTTAAATTGCGTTTGTATTTTAAATTTATATTAGAGTCCACTCAGAAATAACACAACATATTTATGGCCCATTAATAGCCAGAGAAGGATCGGTTAAATAAATTGTCATTTTGAATGGTAAAAGCATTATATTACTGGAATATTACGATGTCATTGACAATGAAAATATATAGTGTGGATTTAGAATACTTATTTGTGCCCATGCCTTCACTGAGGATAAAGGGGATAGGGAAAAAACAAATTTTATGATCTTCTTGATAAAACTCACAGTGAATGTCACTCAAATGATATAAAACTTATATTGGGTGATTTTAATGCACAGATTGGTCACAATGAAGACTTAAATGTGTTTCTTGGGAAACCACAGTCTACGCAGGGAGTCAAATGAGAATGGACTTATGAACTTGGCCATTTCTGATAATATGATGATTGGGAGTACAGCATTCAAGCATAAAAATATACATAATGTCCCCTGGAGATCTCCAAATGAAAAAATTAAAAATCAAATAGATCAGATGTCATCAGATGAAAAACTATAAGTGCTTAATCAATGTTGGGGAAACTTTAAAACTAGGATCATGAAATTTGAAACTTTTTTGATTTAGCTTTGAATGCTGACAAGATGTGCCTTCAAATCAAATTGGACATGGTTTCGTACATATTACCTCAGATCAAATTGCTGATAAGATGTGCCTTCAAATCAAATTGGATATAGTTTCGGACATATTATCTCAGATCGAATTGCTGCAACTGGAATATTACGATGTCATTGACAATGAAAATATATAGTGTGGATTTAGAATACTTATTTGTGCCCATGCCTTCACTGAGGATAAAGGGGATAGGGAAAAAACAAATTTTATGATCTTCTTGATAAAACTCACAGTGAATGTCACTCAAATGATATAAAACTTATATTGGGTGATTTTAATGCACAGATTGGTCACAATGAAGACTTAAATGTGTTTCTTGGGAAACCACAGTCTACGCAGGGAGTCAAATGAGAATGGTATTAGACTTATGAACTTGGCCATTTCTGATAATATGATGATTGGGAGTACAGCATTCAAGCATAAAAATATACATAATGTCCCCTGGAGATCTCCAAATGGAAAAATTAAAAATCAAATAGATCACATACTGATGGTTACAGCCGAAAACATCGCGGACGAAAACGTCGTGGAGAAAACAACGCAAGGCGAAAACGTCGTGCTACAAAACATCGTGGGAGAAAACATCGCTGTTCTAAAACATCGTGGTACAAAACATCGTCATCGAAAATAAAGCGGTTCAAAAACTTCGCAGTTTAAAAACATCGTCGTCGAAAATATTGTGGTAAAAAACAAAGTATCTACAAATCATCGCATGATGATAACATCGCAGACATGCTTTTTTCAGGCTTTAATAACTATAAACGGATATTCCCGTAATGATTTGTGAGCGCAAGATGGAAAGAAGGATAATTTTTACTTTCATATTTTTTATTAATCAATAAATTTTTGCTGAGAAAATAAAAAGGAAAATTAAGCATAGAAAATTAATGCAACTTATAGCACTTAATAGAATTTTAAACCAACATAGTTAACTAACAAAGATCATTAATAAATCATTCTTTTATAAAGTTTTCACTGGTAATTTTTCATGAAAAGTATAATCTATAAGTTGCATTTAATTTTCTATGCTTAAGTTTCCATCTTACTTTTTCAGCAAAAAATTATTAGTTAATAAAAAACTGTGAAAGTAAAAATTATCCTTCTTTACATCTTGCGCTCACAAATCGTTATGGGAATATCCATTTAAAATTATTAAAACCTGAAAAAAGCATGTCTGCGATGTTATCATCCATGCGATGATTTGTAGATACTATATTTTTTCCCACGATATTTTCGACGACGATGTTTTTAAACCGCTTTATTTCCGACGACGATATTTTGTACCACGATGTTTTAGAACTGCGGTGTTTTCTCCCACGATGTTTTCTCCGCGACGTTTTCGTCCGCGATGTTATCGGCGGACACCCATACTGATAGACCTAAGACACAGAAGTAATCTTATAGACGTACGTACATTCAGAGGCACGGATGCAGATTCTGACAACTTTCTAATTATTTTGAATATGCGCTATAAGATCAACATATCTTACAATAAAAGGAGGGAATGAAAATATAAAAAGCTTGATATGGAATAGCTGAAGAAAACAGAGATAATTGAGAAGTATAGGAGAGAACTACAGAATAAAATGTCAACAACTGGGGAAACCCCGATAGCTGAGATGCTTGGCAAAATCTAAAGAGAATTATTCTTGAAGCATCTGAGAATACATTATCGGAATACCAAAAAAGCAAACGTAATCAATGGTTTGAAGAGGAATGCAGTGAGATTACAAAAAAGAATGAGGCATATAGACTAATGATTCAAAGACATTACACTAGAAATGCAGATGAAAGGTACAAGGATTAAGAAGAGAGGAGAAGAAAAAGTGATTATACCTGGATGAAGTTTACAGGAATACTGAAAATCTAAAAACACAGAAAAAAGCTAGGAAATTTTATCAGCTGATAAATAATATAAGAGCTGATTTTAACCCCAGAACAATAAATTGCAGGGGGGAAAAAATGGAAAAATCACCAGAGACATAGACGAAGTTCTGGTTTGTTGGCATAAATATTTTAAGGGTCTGCTTTTGGGTAGAGATAGAAAAGAGGAGATAACTATTTATAACATGCTACTTACTATGAGTTGTGAATGTGAGATTATGGAGCTTAATCCACCAACTCTATATGATGTCGAACTGGCAATTAAAAAGTTAAATAATAATAAATCAGTTTGACTGGATGACATCAAGGCAGAGCTTTTAAATATCAATGAAACAAATTTAAATAAAGCAATCCATTATCTAATTTGTTGCATATGGACACAGGAAAAAATGGCCATTGAGTGGGAAGAAGAATCTGTTTGTTTTATTTATAAAAAAGAAGACAAGCTAAAATGTTGTAATTACAGAGAAATTACCTTACTGAGTTCAGCATATAAAATATTCTCCATTACATTATTTTGTATAAACGATTGTTTACATATACTTCTAATGTTATTGTGAATTACCAGTGTGGATTCCAGAAGAGAAAAACAACAACTGATCAATTGCATTCTATTAGACAAATTTTGGAAAGAACTAAAGAATATAACATTGATACATACCACCTGTTTATTGACTTTAAAGCTGCCTATGACAGTATTAACAGAGAAAAACTACTTGAAGCGATGTTAGAATTTAATATCCCGAAGAAACTGATAAGCCTCACAAGGATGACCTTAAAAGTCATATGTAGAGTAAAAATTTTGACATACCTTTCAGAACCTTTTTATACTGAGAAAGGATTAAGACAGGGAGACTCACTATCTTGTCTGCTCTTTAATATAGCTTTAGAAAAGGACATAAGAGACTCCGGAATAAACACAAGTGAAACCATCTTGCACAGAACCATTCAACTGCTGGCTTTTGCTGATGACATTGATATCATTCGGCAATCAAAATGAGCTGTGGTTGAGGCTTTTGTCTCACTTGAAAATGCAGCAAGAAAGATGGGCCTAATTATTAATGAAGATGAAACAAAATTTATGATTACATCTAATAAAACTGTTGATTTATCCCCCTTGAAGATAAACAGTTATATCTTTGAAACCGTAAAACAATTTAAATATCTGGGCTCATTGATCCCAAGTTGCAATGATATAAAAATTGAAATAAAGAATAGAATATGTATGGCTAACAGATGTTACTACAGCCTTAAAAAACAACTTCAATCCAAACTAATCAATGTAAAAACTAACTAAACTAATCAACGTAAAAAACTCATTAAATATATATAAAACTTTAATAAGGCTGGTTGCCATTTACAGAAGTGAATGTTGGATACTTAACAGAGCAGAGAAAGACCTGATATCAACTTTTGAAAGAAAAATGTTAAGAAAGATCTTAGGACCGGTACAACAAAATGGCATGTGGAGGATTTTCTATAATCATGGAAATTAATAAGCATGATATAGGAAATTGGACTTAAATGCTTCTTCCCTCTTAGCATGTAGATAAAAATTGCTTTCCCCCCAATATGCAATCTGTTACATCCAGGAACATGAATACTTTTCCTCCTAAAGCAACTCATAATACAGACACTATTCCTATTATTAATACATATGGCATTACTACTTCAATTAAAATAAAAGAAGGGGGGGACATAAATTCCCCCCAGGTCTTTGAATATAATTAATAACATTACATCTCTCAAATAGTTTAAAATAAAAATATTCATTTATTCTATAACTTCTTAAAATACTATAACCTATATTGTACATTGAATATGACACCCTGATCAGTATAGTGAATAGTACCAAGCCAGCAATACTAAGCACGACAGAGATGCTTATCTTAGAGTCCATACTTCAATGTTTGTAAGTGTTTAGTGCCTTTGCAGCATGGGTACTAAAACTAACACAGTGAGCTAACAGTCATCTCAAATGGCTTGGCTTTAGGAAAAGTGAGGTAAGAGACCACTGGAGTTGTTTCCCCAGGAGATTTTCATTCAAAACAGTGATGGAACTGGACAATCGTTCTATCATCTATAGAATACCATGTCAACAATAAATTCAATCATGCTAGTCAAGATAAATTCATGAACTTATTCTGATGTTACTTTCAGACATGTAACATAAGTAATAATATAGTTCAGATATAAAAGAATTTCTCTGAAAATCTTAAAAGGAAACATCAAACTACATACCTTGGGTTGCCACGAAGTGCTGCATGATGTAATGCATTAAAACCATTGTTATTTGTAAGACATATGTCTGCCCCATTGTCCAAAAGTAAAGTCAGCATGTCATCACGTTTTTTACTTATTGCATCATGCAGGGGTGTATCACCTTCTGAATCCTAATTTGCATAAAATGAAAGCATTTAAAAATTGTTGAGATCTGGCAAAAATTAATATCTGAAGAAATTTTAAATATCTGGATTTCAGTTTCTTAGTGCTACAAACCTGAAGACTTGGGCGGCATCCAAGTTCTAAAATGCTTCGGACAACACCTACATGCCCTTTATTGACGGCAATATGCAAAGGTGTCTGCCGCCTTTTATTACGAGCATTTAGATCAGCTCCAGCTCGAGCTAATAATTCCATAACACCAGGTTCATCCCCAAATGCTGCATGATGAACAGCTCGATCTCCATCTTTATCCTAGTATTTAAATAAAAATGACTATTGTTTATTCTTTCACTGACATCATTAAATCAGTTTACTTTTAATACTTAGGAAATGAAGTTTGGCAAAGTAGTTCAATTTGTAGCTCAGTTATTATATGGGCAACAAGTGAAAGAGATCCTATAAGAATTACAGCACAATTTTTGCAACTGAATAATTTATTAAATATAGAAAAATTTCAATGACCCATGCAATTTGCAACTGAATGTTTTATTAAATACAGAAAAACTTCCATGGTCCGTGTAATTTTGGGTACTGTTCTGTTTATCGGGACCGGAATCGTCATCAAATGCTTCGCTAAATTCAACAATAGACTGGCTCATATGAAATCGCCAATTTTTTTTTTTTTTAATTCATTATAAAACTAAACCATTTTCTTTTTTTTAAGTAAAAGTATACCTTTTCAAATTTGGTAACAAGAATACAAGTTCTAAAGATGTAATGGTCACTTGTGTTTTTATGACTAGACTATTTTATTTATCATGGATATAAAAATTTGAGATGAGATCTGCCATAAAATTTTTTCAGGCATGAGGAATAATTCACTCTGAAAGAAATTGCACAAAAAACTTTACAATGAAGCTCGACTTCAGTTCAAAGGAAGCACCGAAATGGAGATGGTGAAGATATGACGTGCTGAGGAAAAAAAAGGATTACGCTCTCAAAATTGGTTTGAAGGATCTAGAATCAGTTTCTTAATGGCAGTTCGTTTTATTTATACTTGGTGTTTAGAACTAACTTCGGCTAATCTTTGGAATATGATAACAGGTAGTTTGGCGACATTTTGGTAAGGCAATAAAGGTTACTAGCTAAACTTTACAATGAAGCTCGACTTCAGTTCAAAAGAAGCACCGAAATGGAGATGGTGAAGATATGATGTGCCGAGGAAAAAAAAGGATTACGCTCTCAAAATTGGTTTGAAGGATCTAGAATCAGTTTCTTAATGGCAGTTCGTTTTATTTATACTTGGTGTTTAGAACTAAATGATATAGATTTTGTGCATTCTGAGTTACAATATGAACGCAATATAACGCTGTTAAGTGAACCTAGTTCCAGAATGTCGCTATGGTAAACAAATATAGTGAATTTTAAAATGTGCATTTATTTTATTGTGGTTTATGTGCTATCGAAGATGTAGATTTAATTCAATCCAATAAGTTTAAATGAAATGCAAGAAAAATGCGTAGAATTTAATATTCCGTGCAAGTAAGTCATGTGGTGTATACATCAAATTTTTTTAATTACAAAAAGCTAATTAAGTTTCACTTTTAATGGAATGGTAAAAAATGCATATTTTTAGTAATACGAAGGAAGGAGATATCTAAATAATTGTGTAATCCATGAAATGAAATTACATTTAAAAATTTTTAAACTTCAATTCATTCTCAAAGGGTTAAGTTAATAGAATATGGCAAGCCTAAAGAGAAGATGACTTTTTGGAATGAAAACTGGTTCATGTTCACCTTAGATGTGAGGAAAACCACGAAACCAACCATGCAGCCACCGCTTTTGCCAGGGATCGAACTCTCAGTATTCAGTGGTCTTAACCAATCGGCCTCAATGAATTAAACTAGTTTAGGCTAATCTTTGGAATATGATAACAGGTAGTTTGGCGACATTTTGGCAAGGCGATAAAGGTTACTAGCTAGGACTTTAGCAGTGTACATGGATAAAGTCAAGAGTGTGCACAATGCCATTTTTGTGCAATTCTGGGATGTTTTTTTAAGTGAAAACAGGTCGACGTGTACATGGATGATACCGTGTATGTGCAATTCTTAAAAACACGACAAGCAGTGGGCGATTCTGCACTTTCTCCCAATTTCGCACCTAATCTTCGTCATGATTAAGCACTTTTGTTCCATAAAAGTTCTAGCATAAGCGTAATTCGGCTAGCAGATTGTTGGAAAAAAATGTTGATTAAAAAAAACATGCCTTTTCTTCGTGAAAACAAAATGGCGTCCAAAAACAAACTAGTAGGTTGCTGTAGCAAGGTTGGTCACCAAATTTTCGCCAAAAATCGCCAAGTTACCATAATTCAAAGATTAATGCTAACTTCCCTAGAATTTTGTCAGCATCAACTTCCCTCATATCAATCATTGCATTTCTCAGCAGTGCAATGATTCACATTTTGAATCATTGCACTGCTGTTGACTGGAATAGTGATATGAGGGAAGTCTGCGGCCATGTATTAATGTCTAGACTGTCAGTTAAAATAGGCAGCACTGACAATATTGTTGAAGTTGACGAAAGCCTGTTTTCACATCAAAAAAGCAAGGTTGGTCATATCCTTCTGCCTCAGTGGCTGTGCGGTAGGATTTTCTGAGAAACAAAAGAATGTTTTTTAGTTACTGTGTTTAACTGCTCTGCCAGAACTTTGCTTAAAGTTATCGAGGAAAATATTATTGATGCGACTACAATATAATTATACTGTTGGAAAGGATATAACACTGAAGAACTGAAAGTGGTTGGATTTAAACATTTCTATGTTAACCATAGATATAATTTTATCAATCATGATACTGGTTGTCACACACAAACTATTGAAAAGTTATGGAGCAGTGCGAAACGGTGAAACAAGCATCACTGTGGCACTGACCGTAAGCAATTAGATTTTTATTTAATTGACTTTATGTGGCGGCGCCCTAAAATGCAAATGTTTTCAGACATTTTAAATGATATCCAAAGTTCCATGCCTCCATGCTAATATTGATTCCCAAACTGATTCGTTTTGTGATTTCTTTGCAAAGTAGTCAAATTTACATTAAAATTTTTAATTTCTTTTTTCTTTTGGATATTTTTGAACTTAATGATATTGTAAATATTTTGGTGATTATTTTTATGCTTCAAATTTTTTGCCAAAGTGCCAGCTTTTGGTGATATCTGAATCCAGTCCCAATAACAGAACAGTACCCAATTTTGTTATATTTAGAGAATTTCACAGATTATAGGCCCAGTGGCGTAGCGAGGGGGGCAAGGGGATGCCTGTTGCCCAGGGCGCCTCTCGTAGAGGGGCGCCAAATGGTCACCAAACAAGATTTTCTGGAAAATTTCAGTTTTTATTTTGATCAATTTCTGGAAAATATATTTAAAATTAATAACTATTGTAATATAATTAATTCTTTATTTTCTTGATTTGTCTGATAAAATGTGCAATAAAATGTTTGCAGTACATGAACCAAAACGTTCTTTTGGACCACTTTATTTCTCCAAAGTAGAGATATATTTTAATTTTTTGAAACAAAATGCACATATATCTCCCGCTTTTTATTTTAAAATGATAACACGACCTCGTCCCGAATTTTTCAAACATATCCAGCTTCTGAAATCCAATTCCACAATCTGGAAATGACATTTTGGAAAAATCTTAACTCTTCCGCTACAATGGATTGCATTTGACTCTCCTGTAAACGACTGATGGCCTTTCTGGCTACCGAATCAACTAAGTCATCTTGCTGACACATCGTATATTCATTGCTACAAGGCATTCAATGCATGTCAATTGTTTTTAATCTCCTATTACAAAAGGCGTACTGCAGGTCGCTCCTTACTCCTTATCTAAAACGCATAGTTTTCGACGTCAAATACTAAATTTGCATATTCCCAACTTTGTAAACATTATAATTTTCCTTTATAATCTCTTCTATTTCCTTTTGTTCAAAAAGGTTGTTGATTATATGGTTATTTCCTACCGAACCCACAATGTCCCCTAATTCTTTTGAGCAGTGAATGTGACTGCATGACGTTAATTTGCAGTAGAAAAGAAACGGAACCTAAAACTCCACTACAGATCTTTAGAAAAAATGTTTTTCCAAACCTAAGAGTCGCACTTCAAATACTACTAACTATTTCATTATCAAATGCTAACTATGAACGTTCATTCAGCAAATTAAAATAAATTTTCACATATTTACAATCAACTAAGGGACAAGATCCCCTAAGTCATTTAGCATTTTTAAGTGTGGAAAGAGAAAAATTTGAAAGGATCGACTTTAATGAAGTAAATGATAAATTTACTTCATCCAAGGTAAGAAAAATGCATACATAGTAATTAATTGTATTAATGTATTATACTATTGATAATAAATATAAGTGCCCGACCAAGTCGAGGTGCACGTGATTGAAGTGAGATGAGGGCAAATTAAAATTTTTAAGTTGGCTGGTGGTGCGTCTTACAATTTTAGATCTTTGGCACTCCTAGTACGAACGTGTCCAGTTGGCTATGCCCTTTTGCATGCTATATGGTCACTTTACTTAACCTGTTCCGCCAAACTGAGTTAATGGCACTACAGGGTTAGGAAGTTATCCTATTCATTGCTAGCAATCTGACGGTTAGGCCGCCTTTCTACATTTTACTTTAATCTGTAGTTTCTTGGATATAATTATTTTCATTCACTTGCTTCATTATCTCTAAGATGCCCTTGTTGCAGTAATAGTCCGTGAACAGTCTATTCACAGGATATGTGATGTAGTCGGAAGGAAAGAACTGCTGTCGAAGGTGCTCTGTCAGAGGGCAGGAGAGCAGGTAATGAAGTGCGTCCGCGTCTTCCCCGCGAAAACCGCAAGAACAGTTGACGTCCCGTCTGAGGAAACGTCTGTAATACGCTGGGAATTTCCCGTGGTTGGTACAGGCTTGGAGGAAGAGTCGGTTGCATTTCAGCCGCTTGAGAGAAGGTATTGGGAAGATGTTGTAAGTAAATCTTCCTGTCTCTTCTTCCTACCATCGTGATGCCCATGTCTCTTGAAATGCTGTCTTGAGGAGCCTTTTTGCAACTTCTGCGGAAAGCGGAACTTCCTTGTCAATTTCTGGTTTGAGAGCTGCAGTCTTAGCTAGTTCATCCGCTCGTTCGTTGCCTTTCTGCCCGGTATGTCCTTTTATCCAGTTGATCTTTAAAGGTATGGAAGAGCCTAACGTCAAGAAGATCTCTCTAAGTGCTGCCGTGTGTGGATGTTTTGGAGGAAAGGAATTCAGCGCATTCAGAACACTCATGCTATCTGTGAAGAATGAAGTGTGAGCTGCTGGTTGTGTACCTAACCATAGTGCTGCTTCTTTGAGTGCTAGGGACTCGGCTTGGAAGACTGAAGCATGATCGCTTAGACGGAATTGTGCTTGATAAATTTCTTCATTGTTCGAAAAGACAGTGAACGCTGCCCCTACTCGTCCTGAAATTTTTGAACCGTCAGAAAAAATCTCTCTTTGTTGTCCTGAGGGTGGCGATTTGCACCAGGAAAGGATGGGTAGATCTCCTGGGTGTAAGTTAGGGGAATCTTGGAAGCTTTCTATGCTGGCATATGATAGATGTAAATCTTTTTTAGTGTGAAGGTCCTCTTTGTAATGTAGAAGTCGATAGATTGATCTTTCTAATTCTGCTTTTAGGTCGAGTGGGAGCGTGCCAGCTAAGACCTGAAGTGCTGCGGTTGATGTGGTGCTATACGCACTGGTGATTTTTAACAGGATTACTCGCTGTATTTGATGTAGTTTTTGACATATTCTTGCTGTGCCATTCATCCAGACTGGGCAGCTGTAGAGGATCATGCGTTCAATTGCATTAAGGTATAGATGTTTTAACAGGTGCCCCTTTTGGCTCCACTTGTCTGTGATTATCCTGTTTAGTTTATTGATGATTCGATGCGTCTTATCTCGGACTTCCGTAAGATGTGATACCCACGTGAGCTTCTTATCAAGCGTGAATCCGAGGTATTTAATGGTATTCTGGCGTCGCAATGGATGCCCTTCCCACTTTATGCGTGGTGGATTCGCGTCTATTTTTGAACTTTTTGGAAAGACTATCATCTGTGTCTTTTCAATACTGAAACACAGTTTGTTGTCTTGACTCCATTTTGCAAGCAATTTGAGTGCTGCGTCTGCTTTACGCTCTATTGTTGTCCTATTGCCTTCGTCTATTATGAGTATAATATTGTCGGCGTAAGCTTGTATCTTGGCATTGTCTCCAAAGTTGATGTTCAGCGCTGAGTCTGCAATTATGTTCCACAAGATGGGTCCGATATTAGACCCCTGTGGGGCTCCTTTGTGGTAATTCATCGTGATATTTAAGCCGTCTCTTTTGTAGGTCACTTGACGTTCTGTGAGGTAGCTTGCGATCAGTTGGTAAAGATTCTTTGGACATCGCAGGTCTTTTAGTTTTGTTTTGAGCGCTGGCCACCATAGTTTATTGAATGCGGAAGCTACATCAAGCGATATTATACACGTATGGAGGTTATTTTGTCTGTTATTTAAGATGATGTCTTGAACACGGTTGAGGGCGTCGGTGGTGCTCCGCCCTTTAGTAAACCCGAATTGGGCGGGGTTTAGTAGTTTGTTTTTGACCAGGTAATACGTTAATCTCTGCGTAAGCATCTTGTCAAGGACCTTGCCCCACGCTGAGAGTAAGCAGATAGGTCTGTAAGAACTGGGCATGGACTTTGGTTTTCCCTCTTTTTGGAACAATACTAGCTCTGCGTTTTTCCATTCCTTTGGAAAATAACCTAATTCAAGGCACTTGTTAAAGAGTGCTAGAATTTGTTTGTCGTCCGCGAGCCTAAGCTCTTCAATGGTTTCAATCGTGAGGCCATCCAGCCCAGGAGCTTTACCTCGGCGTGTTGAGTTTATCGTACGTTGCATTTCTTCGAGTGTGAACGGCTGATCGTCTTCCGAGTTTGGAATCTCGGTTGATTGGGAACGAATATCTGCATGGTATGTAGAGTCCTCGTTGGGGTCGTCTTCTGGAAAATGGAACCTCATGATTTCTCTAATTGTATCCTCAATTGTGTTCGTCATTGTGCCATCTTCTTTTTGAACTGAACCTATCTGTAATGGATCCATGCTCTTCCCTTTAGCTAGATCGAAGTATGTTCCGAACGGAGAGCTAACAGTGATTTTGTTCCATGTCATGTCCCATGCTTTTTTCTTTTCTTTATACATCTTTTGCCGGTACTGTGCATGTACCCTCTGGTAAAGCAGCCTGTTATGGGTCCTTTCCTCTCCAGTTGTTTTTTGGATTCTTTTCCTTGTTGCTCTGACCTTTTTCCTGAGAATAGTGAGATCTTTTGTCCACCATGGACAGGTGCGCGATCTTGGTTTCGAGTTATGTGAGAGAACTGTTCTTTGATAGATCTCGTGAAGACTAGTGGTAACTTCTCTTACATATTTATCGATTTCTTCGATAGTTGTCAGATTTCTAGGGTCTGCTAAAGATTTTTAGATATACCTTTTGAAACTTAGCCAGTCGGTATGTCGTACATTGATTTTCGATCTTCTCCATGTTGGGTAATGAATGCTGGAGATGTCAAAAGAGATATTATTATGATCGCTATTGTTTGCTTCGTCCGTTACCTTCCAATTATCGATCCGGATTCTGTCTCTGCTTATGATAAGTGTGAGGTCAATCCAGCTGTTACCACTTACTCCTGCGAAGGTTGGCGTATCCCCTATTTCATTGACTATCGATAGTCCAGTGCTGGCAATGAATTCGCATACTTTGAGGCCTCGTGTGTCCGTATTATGTGAGCCCCATAGGGGACTTTTGGCATTGAAATCTCCGGTAATTATTGTAGTCATGTTGTTATTGTCCTGCATAAACATTTCTAGGGTTGTCAGGATTGGTGCAATATCTCGCGATGGAGGACAGTATACCGTGATTAGTATAAATCTTGAGTCACTGCCTATTGCAAGCGCTATAATCTCCGGAGAGCTGAAAAGTTCCAGAACTGGGAGATTTGAGTCCGCTATAATCACTGCAGTTATTGCGTCTGTTCGAGAGTAGAACTTCCTATATTTTGTGGGGAATCCGTACAGTTTGTTCTGTACTGTGTACGGTTCCTGGATACATGCTACTTTGAGTTTGTCGTTTTGTTCAAAATTTATCTTTAAGTTTTCTGTTGCACTCCTGGAGTGCTTATGATTAATCTGGATTATTTGGATACTATCCATAATTTGTTCGTTGTTTTAATCTTTCGAGCTCTTTTAGGTAGCATGGGCATTTCTTATCTCGGCTATCATGTTGGGCATCGAGGCCTGTATTATATCGTTTATTCACCTTTGTGCAGTTGACACAGCTTGCTGCTTTTTGGTCACAGTTGGTCTTCTCGTGGTGTGTGGAGCCGCATCCGGCACAGACTTTATCTTCCTTGCAATATTATGCTGGGTGGTTATATAAATAATTTTTTAAGCAGAAATTTGAATTATCTGACGAAAATTAAACAAATCGACTAACGGGCAGGAAAGACATCAAATTCGATGCACCAAAATTTTCGATCTCACCCTTTCGGCGGGCAGTAAGACTTTTGTGGATGATGCACCTATTTGACACATTGCGAAACCTTTATAAACTCCCTTACGTTATATCTTGACCATTGTATGTTCAACTTCTTCGTTTTCATAAGGATCTTGAAAGCTACTGAGTCTATAGATAGAACCCAGTGCTGTCCAAAGCGGGCCTTCATGGCGAACAGAATCTCTATTTCACTTTCTGCTAGGTCGGTGTTCTGTATTTTAATGAAGTTTACTATCTCGTCTTTATTAATGTTCTCGTTGACATTGTAGACTATTATTCTGGGGTTTCTTTTTTGTGGATGTTTCGTCTCCACTACGTCCTTCAGCTTCCGATTTTCATTTATGGCCTCTTCAAGTATTGCCAGTTCTTCCTTTTTCGTAACTTCTACTAGGAGCCCTCCTTTGTTAACTCTCTTTATATTCTTGACACCTACTTTGAGTTTTCCTGGATCTATGTACTTCACCAGCTTCTCCTTTACCTCGTCGGATGTACTACCCTCAGTCTTAGGATAGACTAGTAATACATGCTCTGTCTCTTACCGTGATCTTGATTGTGATCGTCTAGATCTAGAACTACTTCTGGATGGCTGTCGAGATCTTGCAACTTCTGCAAAAGACAGCTATTGAGTGGAAACTATTCCTTGGATGTATGTCTCTATATTCTTAGTTTGTTCAATTTGTCCTTCCAAATTGGCAATTTTGTAACTCTGCTTCGAGACTATTCTTAACATATGGTCAAAGAAACCTCGTATCTTTTTGTTTGCTTTTGTGGAAATGTCGTCTCTATTTAAATATCCAATTAGATTAGTATAGCACTCTGAAGCCTATTGATACTCTGTACTGGCATCTACCAAAGTTATATCAACGTCTAGCTGTCGTGTACTGCTCTGTTTCTGTGTCTTATCTATTATTGGAGCACTGGCCGACTGCGTCTCATTGTCGGGGCGTTGCCCCTTAGGCTCTTTATTTTTTGGACGAACCATCTCACTTTGTGTTTTAAATGGTTCCAAAATAATTTTTTAAGCAGAAATTTGAATTATCTGACGAAAATTAAACAAATCGACCAACGGGCAGGAAAGACATCAAATTCAGTGCACCAAAATTTTCGATCTCACCCTTTCGGCGGGCAGTAAGACTTTTGTGGATGATGCACCTAGTTCGTGGTGTCAACATATATCCGCCACACTAAGCCTAACGCTTACTCAGAATTACAAATGCATATAACATTTTTCATACATGTACCAAAATCACAATTTTCAAAAAATAGGTAGAGAAACAGATATAAAATCCTATTTTGTACTCAAAAGTTATTAGCACAGTATATAAAAGCCTTGAGAGACAATGCTTACTCAGGATATGCAAATGAGGGCGGCGGACAGCAACAATTTTAAAAGTCTTCCTATCCTCGGAGATTTCCCTTCTTCGCAGAGAAACACCACAAATATCGCAACCGGAACTAGTAATCCATGGAAGAATCACATTTTCACAAACACAAGTGGTATAATTACCAAGATTTTAGCACTTTTAACGGAGCACACAAAACCACAACCAATATGGCCGCTGACATGCGCAGAACCTTTTGCATGCTATGCCATACGAAACGTTGCTGTATCAGTTTCCTCGAAGCCTTGATGCCAGGATGTGATAGACAATGTAACTGACTAAAAATGGCATGGCAAAACCCGGAGGGAACATAAGGTCGAAATCTTGAATCCTGAACATCACAATAAAGTGATTTTCCAGGTGACAGCTGCATAGGCTGCAAGTTGAGATTGGTGGAAGATTTGCTTTTCAAGAGGGTTTGTAGTTCTGAATCCAGGTGTAGTTCATCCGCAAGGGCAGCAAAGTTTATTGGCGAAGGAACGGCTAGTTCTTCAATACAAGACAAGGTGTCTGCAACAATGTTCTACGAACCCTCAATATAACGGATATCTGTTAAAAATTGCCTTATGAAGTCTAGGTGTGTCACTTGACGAGGAGAAGCTTTATCCGAAAGCTGTTGAAAAGCATAGGTTAAGGGTTTGTGATCTGTAAAGATCATGAAAACGCGTCCCTCTAGCATATGTCGAAAATATTTGACAGCTTCATAAATTCCTAATAATTCGCGATCGTAGGTACTGTATCTGGTTTGTTCTAGTGAGAGCTTTTTAGAAAAATATGAAAGTGGTCTCCATAATTCTTGATCTTTCTGTTGTAAAACTGCTCCTATACCTGTTGTTGATGCGTCAATGTGTTGAAAAATTAGGTTCTTTTTTTGAAGCAGAAGAGATGAAAAATATGAAACGTCTTCGCCAGGAATCAAGCCGCATACCTCTGGAGTACCGGCCCAGCGTGCAGAACCACTACACCACGAAGGCACACTAGGAAAGCGGGAAAAATACCTTATAAACGTAGAGTGATAATGGTTTAGGTGCGGAAGGATACTGCAAATTCGTTGCCGAAATTAAATCATTTTTGGAAAGCTTTGCGAGATTCTGTGGTCCAGGTTATAACAGGTTTATCGTTTTTCTTACTTCCAACGAAAAAAAGAATTTAGAGGTGGTTTGGGCATACCACGGATAGCGGTGACTCTATCTGTAAGGGGTCGAACGCCAGGGGTCGAGCGGAAATTTCATGATCAGGAAAGGATACTCTTGGTTGGCCAAAAACGCATTTGGAAGGATTAAGACTGACACCGTACCTGTGAAAACGTTCAACTGTTCTCAAATGTGATAGGTGCTCTTGCTCTGAAGAGGAGGAGATTAAGACATCATCAAAATAAGGTACACAAAAGTCGAGGCCGTTTAACACCTGATTCATGAAGCGTTGGAACGTTTGAGCAGCATTGCATAAGCCGAAAGTCATGACCGAAAACTCAAATAGTCCAAAAGGCGTAATAACCGCAGTTTTTGGAATATCAGCTGGGTTAACGGGCACTTGGCAATACGCCCGCTCAAGATCAAGGGTTGTAAAAATAGCTTTTCCCTCTAAAACTTGCATACAGTCTTGAATGTGCGGGACTGGCTAACGATCAGGAATTGTAGCTGCATTTAATTGAATCACATGTTCAGTTCGCGCCTCGACTCAATGCAACTTTCAATTATTATTGCAAGTTAAGAGAGGTAGATGACTTTAAGAAATTGTGTGATCTCATTGTATCTGATAAGTTGTATGAAACTCTTGATTCTAAAACAAAGGAACATATTAGTGTTCGGGAGGGCCAAAGTTGGTTCCAACCAAATCAGTTGGGAAGAGAATGTGATTTATTTTATTCATCCAGGGGTAAATCTTTAGCTGATACCAGTAACACGCGAATCGAAACTCCAGAAAATAAAAAGCTTAATTTTTTCAAAAACAATCTTAGAACAATCTTGGACCCCACTGGGCTATTAAATTATACACATTTCTTGCAGCACTTCATTCAAATATATGTAGTATCTGTAAGTGCGACACAACCACCAGAGGGCCTCATCGATGCGCCAGCAGCGAGGTGAAAGAGGAGTATGACAGATACTTTCTTCTGCTATCCCACGCGAAGGTCGTGAGATGTCTGTCTACACGTGAAGGTGTAGAATAAGGAACTGTAGTTTTCCACGCGAAGGTGGTAAATTGACTGTATAATACATCAGCAAATGCGAGTAGGCACTAATCGGTTAAGTGATAAGACTGGCAAAAGCTATACAGAATCCTGTTTGTATCAAACAGCACTTGTGATTAATCTAATTTATAACTTTTCTGATTATCTTTATTAAATGTTCTGTGGTGTGGAAAACAACGCTGGAATTGTTATTTAACATCTTCAACTCCCCCACTACAGAAAATCTGGGGGCTCTGACTGCGATATTTGAATACTTCATACTTGGATACTTCAGAGAAGGTACTGTGAAAACATTGCTTTATTTCTTTCTTGAAGATAGTGATACTTTTGTTTCGTTTTTAAAATGAGTTTCTTAAATAATTTAAAGAAAAGTGATTTAATAGTAATTGCGGAACAAATTGGACAGACTGTTCCAGAAAATGCTAAAAAAGCTGACATTAGAAAAATTATCGAAAATTCTGATATTTTCAAAACGAGTGTTGAATTTGTTCGTGGCGTCGTGAAATCGATCGCAGAGGATCGGACGCCTAAAACAAGTAATGAACACTATCTATTAGAGATCAAACGTCTTAAATTAGCTCAAATTGAGAAGCAGATTGAGCTAGAAAGTTTAAAATCACAATCATTATCGGCTGATAGAAAAACGCGCAGACTAGTGTTGAAGATATCATTAAAAGCGTCAAAACGCTAACTATAGCTGTACCCCAGAAACCGGAAGCTCTGCATTTGTTTTTTCAGTCACTTCAGAAAGCTTTTACTACTAAAAGTGTACCAGTGGAGTTAAAATCAGAAGTGTTGATTAATTTGTTAGGTGATAAATGTAATAATGTTTTAACATATGTTTCTGAACAAGAAATCGTGGATTATGATAAATTAAAACTCTAATCTTGAAAGAATTTCAGCCGACACCGCGTGAGTGTTTGAACAATTTTAAAAATGCACAGAGACATTCATTTGAATCACATGTTCAGTTCGCGCCTCGACTCAATGCAACTTTCAATTATTATTGCAAGTTAAGAGAGGTAGATGACTTTAAGAAATTGTGTGATCTCATTGTATCTGATAAGTTGTATGAAACTCTTGATTCTAAAACAAAGGAACATATTAGTGTTCGGGAGGGCCAAAGTTGGTTCCAACCAAATCAGTTGGGAAGAGAATGTGATTTATTTTATTCATCCAGGGGTAAATCTTTAGCTGATACCAGTAACACGCGAATCGAAACTCCAGAAAATAAAAAGCTTAATTTTTTCAAAAACAATCTTAGAAAAGCTCAGAACAATTTCAAGGATTCAGGGAAGTTTGTAAATCAGGGTAGTAGTAAACCAGAACGTATTTGCTATGTATGTGGGAGTAAAGGGGCATTATTTCATTTTGCGAGAAATTGTCCCAAACGGTTAGAAAAGGAGGAAAGTTTGTCTCCAAAAAATGTATCTGAGTTAGAGATTGGATGGGATAATGCAGCTAAAAATAAGTTAGAATTTATTGAACTGTTGATTGATGGTAAGAAAGTAAAATGTTTAATAGATTCTGGAAGTGAATTGATAGTTGTAAAGAAATCTCTTTTTCCGAATAAATTATCAAGTGGATGTATAGAGTTCAAAAGTTCGTTTGGTCACGTGGTTAAAGCGGAAACGGCGAAGTAGGAAAAAAGATCTAATAGCATCACTTGTAGACCAACTGCCCAATTTCAATCCCAGTGCTTTTTAAATACGAGCAAGCCATTCCGGGCAAAGCAGAAGGAAAAACTGGGTGATAGACATAGATCCTAAGTCAGCAGAACACCTAGTTAAGCTAGGCCGTCTTTTAGTGGGTTTTGAGTCTTGTCCTCTCCGTCCGTACATTAGGATCATACGCTGTTACAACTGCCAGGAGTTCGGTCACTAGGAAATGTAAAAACGCTACAGTCTGCGCGAAGTGTGGTAACAGCCACTCGACGCAGGAGTGTAGCTCGGAAAAAGTGAGTTGCACTAATTGCTGCAGTAGTAATTCTGAAAAGGGGACCTCTTTCAGCACAGATCACCCAGCTACTTCAAGTTCCTGCCCAGTATATGGAGCCCATTTCGAGAGTCTGAAAAGGACCACTACAAAGAACTAAACCAAGATGACACTAAACAAACATATAGCAGGTTTTCGATTTTTACAGTGTAACTTGCAGAAGTGCTATGCAGCAACCATAAATACGCTGCAAGTAATGACATATACTGCTGCCAATGTCGGAATCTTCCAAGAGCCATATGTTTACAACGGAGTGATTCCTAGTGTTCCAACACATTGCAGAACGTTTCTCTCAAAGAATCAGCTAGCTGCGATTATTTACAGTAGCCCTCTTTCCTCTCTCCTAATGAAAATCACAGAGCATACAGTCTCCATCAGACTAGACACTAGTAATTGCAGCATTGATATTATTGCTGTGTATCTACCCCCGAGTGAAGATATTACCTCTCTATTAGAGGAACTTAATTCTAACCTTCTAACTGGGGCATCACACTGTATCATAGCAGGAGACTAACGCCACCAGTCAACTATGGGGTGCTGACTCGGAGAACCGAAGGGGAATTGCGGTACTTGAATTCTTAGACAGTAAGCATTTCATTGTCATCAACGCTCAGGACTCACCGCCTACCTTTGAAACATCTAGAGCTCGAGGGTGGCCAGATCTAACAATATCAACTCCCAATACAACTCCGTACATACAAGATTGGACAGTGAGTGACCTGCCGTCACTCAGTGATCACAAAATTATTACTTACAGGCTAGATACTCCTATAGACTACATAATAAAGAAAAGATTCAAAACAGCATTTGGAGGACATTCCGTTTTACGGGAACACATTCGAGCGCATGTAGAGAAATTTATCAAAGATTTCAACAACTGCCAGGACAGAAACTCCTTAGATAATCTCTACGACTTACTAGTTACAAAAATAGTGCAAGCCGCCCACAAAGCATATCGTTTGAAATCTGTAAAGGCAAAACACTCGATATCCTGGTGGTTACCAGAGCTTAACACAGAGAGGAGCAGAGTTCGAGCACTTCGCAGAAAAGCACAATGCACGGTAGATCCATATCTACGGCAACTCAAAATGATAACATACAATAAAGCCAGAGCTTTATATAAAAGAAAAATTAAAGAGGCCAAGTTAATCTCATGGAGAACTTACTGTAGTAATGTCACTAAAGCCTTTGGACCTACTCAAAAGATAACATGTAACAAGGTGTTTCGTCCTACGACCCTTTCGCCTATGGTGAATAGCACTGCCTCATCCAACATCGAAGTAATCAGTGAGATCATAAATGCAGTTTTTCCTGACGATGATGAAGAGGTGGAGAGGAAGGAAGAGGAAGAGGAGCAAGAGGAAGCGAGAAAAACCTACAGTATGAACTTTCGCCAAGTTACCAGAAGAGACGAACTCCCTCTTACGCAAATGGAAGTGGATAGCATCATACGTACTCTGGCACCCAAAAAAGCTCCAGGTCCGGATGGAATTGATAATATCATCATTAGAGAGATACACCGGGAATTCCCAAAACTATCCCTTGTGGTCATTTCAGCTTGCTGGAAACATCAGTACTTTCCTAAAAATATGAAGTTGGCAGAAGTGGCGTTATTCCTAAAATCAAGCAAAACTCTGGCAGAACCTACATCTTACAGGCCAGTCTGTCTACTGCCAGCGCTTGGTAAGGTATTGGAAAGAGTAATTCTTTACAGATTGGACTTCTTCCTGCAAAGGAACAACGCCCTGCATCCCAACCAATATGGATTCCGAATGGGCAACTCAACTGAACATGCCATAAAAGACTTAATGGCCACTATCAAACAGAACAAGGATAACGATTTGCACTCACTGGCAATAGCCATTGACATCAAGGGAGCCTTTGACTCCCTTTGGTGGCCAGACGTAATAAATTTGCTGCACAACATGGCGTGCCCAACGGCCATTATTACCATCCTTCGCTCGTACCTTCAAGATCAAAGTGTACAAGTAACATCAGACAGCGGCATTTATGTCAAAAATGTCTTTAGAGAATGCCCACAGGGGTCATGCCTTGGACCAACGCTGTGGAATATAGTGGCAAACTCGGCATTTCGTCAGTTTGAGAGCGTAGAATATGCTCGAATCATAGCCTATGCGGACGATTTTATGCTAGTTGTGGCAGGAAGGAGTAACCTCGAAAAGAAATCTCAATACTGTCTTGATCTGTTCTCCCAATGGGCCAGAGCACATAAGCTTCAGATTTCGGCAGAGAAAACTAAAGCTTTGCTCATAGGACGCAGCAGGCAGCTAAGACGCAACCCAAGCATTAAACTCCATGGGATACTGGTAAAATGTTTCCCCCAATTGAAATATCTTGGGCTATTACTCGACAACAGACTTTCTTGGATGCCACATGTCAGGAATCTTAAGACTCGAATTAGCATCCTAAGCAACAACATGAGACGCATGACTTCGCATAAATGGGGTATCTCATCTAAGCTACTAAAAATTTGGCATAGAACCATTACAGAAAGAGTAATAACTTATGGAGCAGCAATCTGGGGTGGCGAACTTACCTCTCATATGAAAAGATCCCTGCTCTCTATTCAGAGACAGCAGCTACTTCAAGTATGCAGGGCCTACCGTACCACGTCAACACTAGCCCTACAACAACTAGCAGGAATTCCTCCCCTAGATTTGATAGTAGAAAGGGAGGCAGCTATCGTAAGGGTTACCAGGCTGGGTCAAACTTCAACAATCTGGGGACATAGTTATCATTACTTGGACTACGAGGAGCAAAACAACTGCAATAACTTTCATCCAACAGCTTTTAATCTCTCTGACGGTATCAGTATAAATGACCAACCAATTCAGAGGTACAGTAATAACCTTTTCACAGATGGCTCCAAAACTGAGAATGGCACGGGCAGCGCCTTCTGTAGACTAGAAAATGGAGTTGTAACATTCGAGTGGAAAAGGAAATTAGGCTCGAACAACTCGGTATACCAAACAGAGCTTCTAGCTATCAGTGCTGCAATTAGATATGCGAACACATGTCAACAGGAGAAATTCTCCATACTCAGTGATTCGGCATCAAGTCTGGCGGCTATCGCAAGTCAAAACAGCCGGAGTCCATTGGTATACAGAATTCAGAAAGAGCTTCTGACAATGCCTATTTCGCAAAGACCCACTTTAAAATGGGTTCCCGCTCACACAGGGATTCAAGGCAATGAAGCTGCTGACCTACTGGCCAAGCAGGCAGCCAACTGCACGGATATATTAGAAAGACCAACTAAACTTCCTTGGTCTCATATTAAGCGAACAACTTTGACAAGTTTGCTACAAAATTGGCAAAGTAGATGGACAGAGGCAGAAATAGGACGAAGGACATTTCGCTTACTGCCAAAAGTTAACATGGAAATAAAGACCCACTGTGCTAGCCTAACACAGTTCTTGACAGGTCATGGACCATTCCCAGTATACCTGAACAGATTCAGACTTAGGGATACTCCTTTCTGCGAATGCGGAGAGGAAGGCAACACGGACCATTATTACTTCCATTGTGTATATACAAGAGCCTGGCACTTGAAGAAACCAGCGGACTGTGCCTGGGCAATGTGGACGACTAACACACTCAAAAACAGAATAGCCCTTGATAAAATAGAGAAAATCTCAGGACACTGCCTAAGCAGAAACAACCGTGGATAATATTATAATGTTTCAAAAGTTCAGAACTTAAATCAGATAACCAGAATAACGCTTAGTGCCTTGCAGATAACAATATGTAAAAACTGTTATTAGTTTATAATATTCAACCTTGTTACTCTGGAGTCTTCCCCGCCGTGATGGTATATAATTCCGTTTGGTTCATGTCCGTGGTCGGAAGCCATCATAGTGGTGCACTCACTCACTCCTCCCTTCCTGTCTAAAAATGATCTGTTGTGACCAGGTGATGTTTACACAATATGAAAATGATTTTGTCGCGTCGGAAAGGAATATTTTGTCTTTTATTTCTGCAGCCATTGAGGGAGACAGCGAAACAGATTTATAGCATATTAAAGATGAAGGATTATGCAATACTGTTTCCACTCTTATTAATGAGCATAAACCATTAGAAAAGCCGCGCAGTACAGACTTAAAAATGAAAATAATATTAAAAGATGAAATTCCAGTTTCTCAGCTTTTGAGGAGAATTCCTTTTGCGGATCAAAAAATTGTTGATAAGAAAGTAAAATGTTTAATAGATTTAATGCGCGAACCAAATAGATGAATGGTTAAAGGATGGGATTATAAAGCCGTCGTGTTCAGAATATGCTTCGCCAATTGTTTTGTGTAGGAAAAAATGTGGGAAGACACGGATTTGTGTTGACTTTAGGCAGTTAAAAAAATAGTTAAGGATTCTTTTCCTATGGCACAAGTAGAAGAGGTTTTAGATCGTTTGGGTGAAGCAGAGGTTTTTTTCGACATTAGACTTAAAAAATGGGTTTTTTCATGTTCCAGTGGAGGAAAACTGTACTAAATATTTGGCATTTATTACTCATTCAGGCTTGTACGAATTTCTAAAAGCACCTTTTGGTTTGTGCACATCCCCTAATGTGTTCCAAAGATTTATTTATAATGTGTTTAGAGACTTAATTCGGGATGACACTGTTGTTACTTACATGGACGATTTTATTATTCCAGCGCGAAACGAGAAAGAAGGTTTAGAAAAGTTGAAATGCGTTTTAGAAGTAGCCAAAGAATATGGTTTGGAGATTAATTTTAAGAAATGCCAATTTTTGAAAAGAAAAATAGAATTTCTTGGGTATGTTATTGAGGATGGTAGAATTCGCCCCTCTACTGAAAAAACTAGGGCTGTTCAAAATTTCCCGGAACCCAAAAACCTTAAGCAGATTCAAAGTTTCTTGGGCCTTACTAGGTATTTTAGGAAATTTATTGCGAATTATTCAAAAATAGCGAAACCACTAAGTGATCTTCGTAATGGAGCAGAATTCAAATTTGGGCCTGAGCGAAAAGATGCATTTAATAAATTGAAAGAACTTTTATCCACAAGTCCGGTTCTTCATATTTTTAAACAAGGAGCACCATTAGAATTGCATACAGACCCAAGCAGTCAAGGTTTTGGCGCTGTATTGCTACTAAAGTCAGATGATGGACAGTTACACCCCATTTACTTCATGAGTAAAAAAAAAACTAGTCTCCAACAAGAGAAGCTATCTAGTTATGAGCTTGAAGTTTTAGCTATAGTAGAAGCTCTAAGAAATTCAGGAATTACCTTTTAGGATCTAAGGTCAGGATAGTTACGGATTGTGATGCTTTCCAGAAGACCATGTTTAAGATCTAACCCCTAAAGTGGTGAGATGGGCGTTACTTCTAGAAGAATTTGACTATGAAATTGTTCACAGATCTGGGCAACAAATGAAGCATGTGGATTCATTAAGTAGAAACTCTGTTATGATGGTTACTTGTTCTCAGGGAGAAGTTACAGCCAAAATTGCAGCTGCACAAAGAAGTGATGAGCGTCTCCAGTTGCTAAAATACTTGGTCGAGCAAGGACTAAAGAAAGATTTTCTAGTGAAAAATGGAGTATTATACAAGTTCGACAGTGGTCGTGAGTTACTTGTGGTATCCGAAGAATTAGAGCTAGAAATCATACGTAGTATCCACAACAAGGGACACTTCGCAGTGTCTAAAACAGAAGATCTGCTAAAAACCGACTTTTATATTCCTAACCTTAGAAAACGAATTGAGCAAGTTATTTCAAATTGTGTAGAATGTATTTTGTGTGACAGAAAACGAGATAAGAGCGAAAGGTTGCTGAATGCCATACCAAAAGATAGTATCCCTTTGAACACTTTTCATATCGATTTTATAGGACTATTACCGTCGACAAATAAGAACTACAATCACATCTTAACCGTGGTTGATGCATTCACAAAGTTTGTGTGGCTCTATCCAGTAAAGTCTACATCAGCTCAAGAGGCATTGCAGAAGCTGAAACTGCAACAATCAACTTTCGGTAGTCCTTTGAGAATTATAAGCGATGAAGGTACGGCGTTTACCTCTAAAGACTTTGAAGATTACTGTAGTCAAGAGAAGATTCAGCACATATTTACAACTACAGGCGTTCCTAGAGGAAATGGACAAGTAGGAAGGATTCATCTCACTCTTATTCCAGTCCTATCTAAATTATCCATAGATGATCCAACCAAGTGGTACAAATATGTTGGAGATGTACAAAGGATCTTAAACAGTACTAAGAGCAGAAGCACAAAGAGTTCTCCATTTGAGCTTCTCACTGGTGTTAAAATGAGAAATCGAGAAGACTTAAAGATTATGGAAATTCTTCAAGAAGAAGAAAGACATATTATGATGAAAGATCGAGAAGATATGAGAGAGGAAGCAAGGAAAAACATTTTAAAAATTCAGGAAGAGGATAGAAAAACATACAACAAGAGAAAAGAGGCACAAGTATACAATGTGAACGGCTTAGTTGCCATACAAAGAACGCAGAATGGAGGTGGATTAAAGTTAAAGCCAAAGTTCTTCGGTCCATATCGTGTAACAGCGAGGAAAGTCAAAGATCGTTACCAGGTGGAAAAAGTGGGACACCATGAAGGTCCTGGATGTACCACTACAGCAGCTGATCTCATGAAGCCGTGGAATTCTACTATATAGGACTATGTGTGGTTCTTCCACACTTCCTTCTTTTTTTTTTTCCTTTTCTTTTGTTTTTTTAAATTTATTTTCAGGTGCTGTCTTGATGTTCCAGTGCTGCTAATCCGTGTTTTCGAGGACGGAAAAGTGTCAGGACAAGCTGTAGTATCTGTAAGTGCGACACAACCACCAGAGGGCCTCACCGATGCACCAGCAGCGAGGTGAAAGAGGAGTATGAAAGAGACTTTCTTCTGCTATCCCATGCGAAGGTGGTGAGATGTCTGTCTATACGTGAAGGTGTAGAATAAGGAACTGTAGTTTTCCACGCGAAGGTGGTAAATTGACTGTATAATACATCAGCAAGTGCGAGTAGGCACTAATCGGTTAAGTGATAAGACTAGCAAAAGCTATACAGAATCCTGTTTGCATCAAACGGCACTTGTGATTAATCTAATTTATACCTTTTCTGATTATCTTTATTAAATGTTCTGTGGTGTGGAAAACAACGTTGGAATTGTTATTTAACATCTTCAACTCCCCCACTACACATATTTCCTTAAATTATTTTAACTTAATTAAATGATATTTCAAGTCAAGTAGAAAATAGCATCCAAAATTGCAAATTTTTTAGATTAAATAACCCCACCAATTTTTCTCGTACGGCAATTCTTATAATTTGTTTTTGAATTTGTGGGATATATACATATGTACATAGAACTGAACTTTAGAACTCCTAATGGATGTTAGAATGAAAAGATGTAATCAGCAACTTTTCTCTGTGTTATGTATATATGTATATGATTAGTTAGTAATGTGATTTGTAAATTAAATATCTTATTATCTTAGAAGCCTTTCTTTTTATGATGAGTAGTGCCTCTGATGAAAAATATTCCCAGACATCCACCTTAGGATTAGAAAGAGAAAATTTTCAGAAAAGGTAAGCCTTTATTCTAAGAATGATTATCTTATTAATCATAACAATAGTAGATGAATCTCATGACAGTGACAAATGGCAGTCTACTTATTACAAACCAGTTACCAACTTATATTCCTACCGATTACATGTATTTTGAACATCAACATGCACTCTACGATTGACTCGAATAAAACTTCATTTCATGCAAATTGGAAAATTGACGATTACTCAGCAATACATTATATTCTTGTAAGAAACTATCATTGTTTAGTACATCTCACAGACCCATGATTGAACTATAAACTGGGGGGGGGGGAGTCCTTTTTTCAAACTGTAGCTTACAGATGATTTTAAAACTTAGCGATGCCATAAGATTGCAATCGCAATTTATTTGGTTATGGTGCTAAAAGCACCTACTTTTATATATTAAAAAAATTTTTTTTGGTTGTTTTGGGCTAATTTTAGCTTTTTTTGCCATTAACCCTTTGCGGCTCAGTGTTCCACTACATGGAACACCCAAATTGAATCGCTTCTGAAACCGTAAATAGATAAAAATGCCTTTATAATATACTTTGAACTTTTCTTTTTAAACAGTAGATAGCAGCATACCACAAGGAGACACAGAATTTTCATTTATGATGTGTTATTAAAATTCACTTTTTTTCAAGTAATTTTTTTCAATTTTTTAATGATATAAAAAATTTTATTTGTAAAAAAAAAAAATTAGGCATAATTTTGCTGGCTGTACTCCAAATTATTTGTTCTATATTTTTTTAAATCTTTCACACAAAAACCATATGCAGAACCATTGAATGAAACCGGGTGTTCCATTACCGGGAACACTGCGCCTTTAGCGATCTCATGCTGTTACGAATCAGAACATCTGTGCTTAGGAGAGAACATCCGTTGTTTTGGGGAGGGGGAATGAATTCAAACAAAGCAGTATTGAGGGGTGAGGTGTGTTTTGTGTTATGAAAGCCCTAATATTGGCATTTCAAATTTTTTGGGAGTGGTTTTTAGGTGTGAATTTTATTAGTAGCTTGACTCATCTTTACTTAGATCTGAGCGAATTTTTTGCTGTCGCACTTTAGTCTCATTCCCGTTAATTTCCAATAATTGTGTAGATATTTTTCGTGTATGTACATATTATAGGCTTATTTTTCTTTATTGTTAATATTAATCGTAGTTAATTTTTTATTATTAATTTTTCATAAATGGTGCGGAGAGATCTAACTCTTTCGAAAGTGCTCTTTCCGAAAATTTGTAAATATTTTTGTATATAGGACTTGTGTATATAAATATTTATCTCATTTATCCATATATATTCAAGAATATTGTGTATATCCAGGAAAAAATGTATACAGCCATAATACAGAGTGCTTCAATGCAATGCTCGCTTAGTCACACTTTTAAAAGCTCTGACGGCGCAGTGTTCCATCTCATGGAACACCCACATAATTAAAACGGTAAGTGCAATTTTTACAAAATTTTACCTGTATACTCCTTTAGGACTAAATAGACTGCGTACAACTTTTTTTTGTTGAAATTCCGACGTTAACGTATAGTGCGCCGCAAAGGGTTAACACGTAAATATAAAAAATAGTAACTATGATAGGAAGAAACCACAGCTATCTTATGGGGGTGGGAAAAATTCTTAAATTCAAAAGTTAGAGTCAATCAGATGTTGATAAGCTAAGGTGTTAGCAAGTGTAATTTCCTATTTTTTGCTCTCAGAATTGACAGTAAAAGTAGAATCAAACAGGATGCAAGGGGGGAGGGATGCATGATGTAGATTTTATTTTAGCATGAACGCTTTCAGCGATTCATACATGATTGCCTTCTTCAGCTGCAACTAAAGACAAGAACAGTAAACAGAAAGACACATTTTAAGAACATCCTAAAAATTGATCCTAGGTGCCTTCTATTATGAAAAGAAGCAAAGCAAGTGGTTGCTATCTAGAAACAAAGGATATCCTGCCTTAAAATATAGTAGTTAGATTTACCTAAAAGCATATTTATTCATATTTGTTCATATCAAAATTGAGAAATTATAAACAAAATTTCTCAAAACATTTATCAAAAGGTTATGTACATAATATGAAACTAGCATTCAGAAAGAAAAAAAAACATTATTTTATGGAGGAGCTAATTCACTACATGATACGATTTAGGAAAAGAAAAATGAACAAACCTCTATTTCTACATCTGCATTGTGCCGTAAAAGAATCTTTATCACTTCAATGTGTCCATTCTGACTAGCAGCTTGAAGAGCAGTATGACTAGCAAACACTCCATTAACCTGAAAGTTTTTATATCATTTTTAGCATAAACTGCAGTATGAATACAAAATCATAATTTATAAAAATCAAATGTAAGAAAAAGATATTTTTATATACATGATTATTTATCTTTAAAGTAGATAATAGACATATAATAAATAGTTCATTACCATATTTAAATATTAAACCACTATGTGTCTGTTATTACATTTAACAGAACCCACTTATCTGAAAGAAGGGCAAAAGATTTTGATATCATATTTTTTTAATAACCCATATCAGGCTTGTTTCCATATAAATTAGTACTTTTGTATACATCATTTTCTTTAATCACATTATTTTTAAATATATTTTAAGTAAAATAAACTTCAGATTCATTATTTAAAAAATATGCAAATAATTATAAAAAACTGTTACATTTTTATGGCATGATTCAGATTTGTCATACTTGGAAATTTTTATTCTACTGTTTCAGATACTAAAAAAATGCAATTCCTCAAAGAATAACAAAAATACACTGGATATGCACAGCATTTAATTTAATGAAATTTTTTATATAAGTTTTTGGTAGCTTATATACTTTAAAACCAATCTTTTAGCAAACTGTACATTTTAATTGATATAGTCTATGAATGAATATAAACACTTACAAGATTTTTTTCACAGCTCAATATTTTTGCATGCAAATATACTGTGATCTCTTGTTTATATTATACAAGGTGTTTCATTTCTGAGGTTATGGCCCTCTTTACTGTCTTCTTTTTTTAGCATATTATACAAGCCATGTCTAAAAAACCTCCAGGACTGATGTTAGTATAAGGAAACAAATACGGTGAAACTTTGACTCAAAAATTAATTTATCCCTAAAGGACATCTGTTATCTGAAATGTTCATAAACAAAACATTTTCCCCATAGGGATTAATATAAAATGGATTAAGCTGTTTCTGGACCAGAGATGATCGCCTATTTAAAATTTGCATCTGTATTTTTTGCACAAGAGCAGTATAACAAATATTGCTCTTGTGATACAATAATGAAAAGCACAAAATAATGAAAATAAACAAACAAAAAAAAAAAAAAAAAAAAAAAAAAAAAAAAAAAAAAAAAAGAGAGAGAGAGAGAGAGAGAGAGAGAAAGAAAGAAAGCACAAAAATAATGGAAATCATCAAATCTAAGACACCGGGGGGGGGATATGAAGGTTTTCAGGTTTTATATTATGCTCAGGGCATTTTTTTTTAACATTTTGTGTGCTACATTTATTTATTAAAAAACATGTTCTTCGCACTTAAATCACATTAAATTGAATTCAATAGCAATATCACAAAATATTTAAAAACAGCATATCTTTAGAATACACAGTCTCACACAGTGGAGATAATTTTTTTTTCCTCCTGTACAGTGTTGCCATTGTTTGCTTTGAAATCATACAGTTCATTATTCAAAAATTCATTAGAGTTTTACAAAATGTGAAATAGATAATAAAATAAATAACATATTCCAAATTCAGGCTTCCAGATGCCCATATGTGAGTGGACGACTACGTTATTCAGAATTTAATGTCTCTAAGTACAGTTGTCTTTTCATAGTGCGAGAAACATACATGCATTCATGCAGATTCGTCATTATTTAATTTCTTTAAATATAATGCAGGGCTCTAATATTTGGTTTTATTAATATTCAAAATTCAGGCTTCCTTGTGTCCATGTTAGAGTGGAGTATTACATTATTAAAAATTTGATGGATGGCTCTAGGTACCATCATTTTTCACAATGCAAGAAACATATCTACATTCCTGCACAATCTCCTTTATTTAATTTCTTTTAAAATAACACAGAGCGTAATATTTGGTGACAACAATTTGAAAAGTGATTCAGTCTTTTACAGAGATTCAACTCAAAAATCCCCTTTTGAGATTAACAGCCCTTCTGAGCTAATGCCCCTTTGTGTTAATAAACATAATATTAAACTGTTAAAAACAGATGGAAGTTTAATTTTATTCTACTGAACCTACATGAAGGAGAGAACAGAGCATAACTAGAAGTGATGAGGAAGAGAAAAGAGAGAGGTGTTTTGATTTGAATGATAATTCCCTTTCATAAAAGCATCAGATAACTGTTTTTCAGAGGCATTTTCTTATACTTTTGTCTCTTAGAATGACGATTCTGTGTGAGATACACTGGTCTCCATTTCATTTAAAATTTGCCAATGTTTTAACATACTTCTTTTGAGAGACATGATATTGTCATTCAAAATGCTTTGCAGTAGCTTTATACTGCTTTATCATAGTGGTATCACTACATGAAATTTTGATATCAGCATGATATCATTACATGAAATCATATCAAGGTGATATCATTACATGAAATTTTGCACATTTCAGCTATTTGGATAAATTTCATAGATCAAACAGCTATGCTTATGTTTGAACTTTACATAGTATAGAGGACGCTGTTGCGCCGAAAGAATTCATCTGCGTGTCTACGTTATGTAACTGTAGGTTCGCTGTTTCGATGTCTCTGTATTACTGTGATATATGTTGGTGTTTTCATTAAATATAAACGAAAGATATCGTCATGTATTTTTGGATTACCAAATCAAGATCAAAATTAGACTGATGCAAACTCGTCAAAACAAAAATAGCAATCGAAGAAGAATTGTGAAGTGTTATACTTGCCTTTCGAACTACGCATTCGTATCGTTAATCGCTTCGGAATATGTGGTGCTGTCGCCGGGAAACATTGTACAGTCAAAAGTCGTTAATCCGGACTCGTCGAGACTTCGGCGATTCCGGATTATCGATTTTTCCGGATTATAGATCATCAGTTTAAATCTCGTAAGATGGCATGCAGAAATTCTAAAATTAAAAATATGAAACCGTAATTTATGAAATAAAGAACAATTATGATCTAAAGGGTATCAAAATTTACAAAAAAAAAAAAAAGCTTAATATTTATTTGTTTACTTTATTAAACATTTCTGTCAATGTAAGTTGTTTAAGTTGCTTCGTTTTATGTGATAATACTTTCTCTTTAATTCTATAAACAGACATAATTTCTTGTTCAGTTACAAAAGTTCCACTGTTCAAGTCCCGTAATTGCTGTGCCGAGAATACAGACTAACTTGTCAATCGAAATTTTTTCGTTTTCACTAACCTCTCTGTCACTTTCTTCATGTCTTTATCCATTTTTTGCAGCAATTCCACTTTTTGTTTGATGGACATCGAAACATACTTTCGTTTTGTAGATCCTTTGGGAGCTCCAGCATCGGAAATTCTATTTGACATAATCGAAAGTTCAAGTTTACTTTTATAAAATTGCTCTTACAGTCTGCAAAAAATAATAAGCCGGATCCAATTTGAAGATTAAGGAACAACGCAATAATCAACATTAACTGAAATAGATAATTAGATAATCTTAGCTTATACCGTCCGTTATACATAAAATGCACACGTGAAAACGTATTCTGCGCTTGCGCACACGCATATTCGCAGTCGTAAAGGCCTTACGCGCACGCGTAAACACCTATGCGCATGTGTCAATGCGGCGCATGCGCAGAAAGTTTTTAGCTTTGAGGTCCGGATTATAGATCATTCCGGATTATGGGTGTCCGAATTAACGACTTTTGACTGTATTGTGGGGTGAGTAAATAGTTTTGTTGAAAATTTGTTTGAATAGAATATTTTGTTATTGTTGAAGTAGTAAAGTGGTTTGATGTCGTTGATCTTGTTTGGTAAAAATTTACAACTTTCGGTTTTGCATTTACTGAATGTTTGCATTGATATTTGGAAATTCGAATGTATTTGCACGTAAGAAAATGTTGTATTTTCTTAGAATTAGAATTTGTTGTTAATGCTTTGAAGTGTGATTTGCTGCTGAAAATTACAGTTTGTTTTCTTAGAATTCTAGAATTAGAATTTATTGTTAAAGTATTTGAGGGGCAAAATTTGTTACTAGAAATTGTGAAAATGGCTAAATAGTTAAAACTTCGAACTAAGCGTGACACACGTCGTGAACAAACTTTAAAGTTAGTAGAAAAATAAACAAGTATTTGAATGAATCGCATATCGACGTAGATGTATTTAGAACAGTTGAAAATTGAAATTATTAACATATTAAATAGTGACATTGATGAATTGTTGAAAGAAGAACAAGAAATTAAGGATGAAATTAACACAGTAGATGAATATAACAAAAAAATAACACCAGTTAAAATAAAGTTGCAAAACAAAATTAAATCAATTGGAAAGGTTCCATATCAGTCAGGTGAACAAACAGTAAATCCAGAAAATGTTCACGTAGAAAATAAAATTTTGCATTTAGAAAACAGAACTAAACTTTCTAAACTTTCGCTTCATCAATTCTATGGTGAGCCTTCAGAATATTAACATTCTTGGAATCAGTTTGAGAATTCTGTGCATAATAATTCTAATTTAACTGAGGTTAACAAATTTTGCCATTTAAAGTCGTTGTTAGGTGGTAAAGCCATAGCTAATATTAAAGGATTCTCAATTACTCCAGAGAATTATAAACAGGCTGTTAAATTCATTTCTGAAAAAATTGGCCAAAGAGACATTTTAATAAATGCTCACTTGTTGAATTTATTAAATCTGGCACCTGTAAAAAATGCTTCCAACATCCAGGCTCTTCGTAACTTTTATTTTGAAGCCCAAACTCAAATTAGATGTTTAGAGGAATTAAATGTCAAATTGGAAACATACACAACAATACTGACTAACATAATACTAAAAAATCTGCCAGGAGAATTGACTCTTGAATTTTCTAAACAAAATATAAATAATTGTCATGATTTACAGGAAATGATGAAGTTTTTACATAATGCTATTAGTGCAAGAGAAAAAGAATTCCGTAGTAATTCTAAAAATGTATCATCACATAATAAATTTCATTCTAACCAACACAAACAAAACTTCCCTTTGAGTTGTAATAATCAACACGCGTCAGTAACGGAATTTATGGCAAAAACTTCCCAAGTTTGTTTATTCTGCCGTCAAGGTCACTATAAGACTGAATGTGAAAACATGACTGGGCAACAAAAAAGAGATAAATTAATTAAGAAAAGCAGATGTCTGTTGTGTTGTAACACAAACTGTTTTGTGAAAAAATGTAATGCTAAACAGTGTTCAGTCTGCTCTGGTAGACATTTCCAAAGCTATTTGTTTTAAATTTGAAAATTCTAGCAAGTGTAAATCTAATTCAAAACCGGAAGAAAAACCAAAGAAAATGGAAATTCAGTCTACTATTTTGAATTCAGTTGTAAATGATAGGAATGCGATTTTATTGCAGTGTGTTAGGACAGAAATTGTTAGTGTAAATCGTCAGGTATAGTTATTGCAATGTTTGATAACGGTAGTGAGAAAAGTTTTATTAAAAGAAATGTATCTAGGAAGTTGGGATTAAAATGTCTAGGGTCAGAAACATTAAAGATTTATTCATTTGGAGCAAAGGATCCTTGGTTGCAAACATGTCGCAGAATTGAAGTGAGATTGCGAAATATTTTAGATGGAAAAGAAGTAATACAGGCGTTGAAAACAGATGAAATTTCGAGGGCCGCGATTAATTTTCTGAATGAGAGTACAAGAGCTGAAATGGAAGCCAAGGGATTAATTTTAACGTGGGGATATAATCAAGTGTCAGATGATAATGAAATTTCCTTGTTAATAGGTATAGATTTTTATTGGAATTTGACAAAAGGTTTTGAAAGGTTAAATACGTCTTTGGTAGCTGTAAACACTGAACTTGGATGGTCCTTGCAGGGAAATTGTGGTGATATGAGTAAAACGGCTGCTGTAAACTTAGTTTTGGGTGATCAAAGCATTGTGTCAGCTGAACTCAGGCGTTTCTGGGAACTGGAAAGTTTAGGTATTGTAAACAAGGAAGCGGAGTGTTTGACTTTAGTGGAACAGGAGATACATGATGAATTTAATAATTCTGTTGGGTTCGTAGATGGAAGGTATTATGTAAAGTTGCTGTGGAAACCAGGAATGCAGGAGAAATTAGCAAATAATAGAGAAGTGGCTCGGAAACGTTTCGATGGTCTGGTTAGGAGATTTAGCAATGATACAGATTTTTTTTAGGATTATAAAAAGGTAATTAATGATTATCGTAAGGAAGGTATCATTGAGAATTTGTCATCAGATATTGAAGTGTCATATTCTGAGCAGTCACTTTACTTACCCCACCATGCAGTCATTCGCGAGGACAAATCTACTAGTCAACTTCGAATCGTGTTTGATGGTTCTTCTCATGAAGGAGGGCAACTTTCGATTAATGACTGTTTATTTAAAGGACTAAACTTGTATCCAAATCTATTTGAAATGATTTTAAAGTTTCAACAAAATACAATCGCCTTCACATCGGATACAAAGCACAAGCGTATCTACAAGTTTTGATCGATCCTTGTGATAGAAAATTTATCGGTTCTAATTCATATCAAGAAATGAACTTTAGTAGAGTTTTATTTGGACTAAAACCAAGTCCATATTTATTAGATGCAACTCTGAAATATCATTTTGATAAATGTAAACAAGAATTTCCTGATACTTGCAAATTACTATCAGAATGGTTTTATGTCGACGATTTGATTGGAAGCAAAGAAGACTTGCAAGCGGCTTTGAAAATTACGACTGAAAGTGTAGAAATTCTCAAAAGATGTGGCATGATATTACGAAAATGGAAAGCTGAGTTCGACATCGATGAGGAAAAGAGCTCAAGTATGGGACTTGACTCACCATCCAGGGTGTTGGGTCTAGTTTGGGATACAGATGCGGACAGTATATCGTTCAACGTGAAAGAACTAGCAAAGTTTATCAAGAACGGAACTGCTTCGAAAAGGTTTATTCTTCGAGTAGTGGGTCGTATTTATGATCCTATCAGATTTCTTGGACCTTTCATCATAAAGCTGATGTGCATTCTACAAGAACTGTGGAGTCATGACATGGACAGGGATGACAAACTTCCATCGTCACTGGATAACAAGTGGCAGTTGTGGTGCAGTGAAGTCGAATACTTAGATCTCCAGATTCCTAGATGTTATTTTTCAAATTTGAACTGTAAATTTATTTCATTTGAAATTAATTCTTTTTCAGATTCATCTCTTTTAGCCTATGGAACTGTGTTGTATTTAAGAGCTATATCTGAAGATAGGAGGATAAGTATCGGTTTTATTTGTTTCCTCTGAAAGATCTTACATTACCAAGAGTGGAATTAATGGGAGCTTTATTGTCTGCAAGGTCCATCAAGTAAGTAAATGTCTTAAATTTAATACTTCTAGTTATTTTTGGACTGACTCAATGATTACGTTATGATGGATTAAGGGACAAGCTAGTAAATACAAAACTTTCATAAAAAACAGAATAGAAGAAATTCAATCTTTATCAGATACCAATAATTGGGCTCATTGCCCTGGTAAGGATAACCCTGCAGATATCTTGTCCAGAGGAATTTCTGCAGCAAATTTAGCTACAAACCAGCTTTGGTGGCACAGTCCACCATGGCTAAGCCAATCACCTGAATACTAGCCTACTGAAAGAGAGAACTTAAAAAATCTACAGACGTAAACTTAGAGCTAAAAAAAGAATTTGAATGTACAGTGCAAAATAAATGTTTAATAGAAAATTCAAAATTTATTTTAGATTTAAGGAAATATAGTTGTTTGTTAAAAGTACTAAGAGTAACTGTGCTAGTTAAACGGTTTGTTAATAAACTACAAAAACGACAAACGATTGCAGGTCCCCTCACAGCAGAACTTCAAAATGCTGAAATAGACTGGGTAAAACATGAACAAAACATTGAGTTCAACTTAGAATTACAGAACCTTAAAAATGGTAAGTCGATTGCTAAAAACTCTCCACTTTCAAATTTAGCCCCATTTCTCGACAACTGTGGTGTATTGCGCATAAAAGGAAGATTAGAAGAAGGAGCATTTACAAAGGATGAAGCTCACCCTGTGCTTCTTCCTAAGCAGTCTAAATTTACAGAGTTAATTATTATTCGAGAGCATAACAAAGTTTTTCATATTGGAGTTACATTTATGCTTGCCAAAATTAGGTCTAGATTTTGTATTCTACGAGGCAGACAAATTATAAAAAGAGTATTAGGTAACTGCCTAATTTGTCGAAAGTATAAGTTGAAACCAGCTAAACAAATAACTAGTCAACTACCTAAAAGTAGAATTACTGAAAACCCTCCTTTTACTGTAACTGGCATAGATTTCACTGGCCCAGTTTTAATAAAATCAGGAAAGGATACGCATCAGAAGGCTTATATAACATTATTTACATGCAGTGTTACTAGAGCTGTGCACATAGAATTAATCACAAATATGTCAACAAAAAATTTTATTTTGTCATTAAGGAGATTTTTAGCTAGGAGAGGAAATTGTAAAATTATCATTTCCGACAATGCTAAGAGCTTTAGAGCCACTAATGAAATTCTTAAAGAATTAGCAAAAATTATAATAGATTTAAAATTGAAAGATTTCATATCAATAAACGGCATAACTTGGCAATATATTGCGCCTCACGGACCTTGGTGGGGTGGTTTTTATGAAAAGTATCAAAGATCACTTGAGAAAGATTCTCGGAAGGATTCTTCTTAACTTTGAGGAAATGATGACTATTCTATCAGAAATTGAGGTAGTTCTAAATCATAGACCTCTTACTTATGTCCACAATGAAATAAAAGAGCCACATGGTCTCACACCTGCCCATTTCTTGTTTCCAGGGCAAGAAAATATTTCTTATCCTGTACATTTCGCCGACCTTTTCAGGAATGAACCATTGAACAGGCAGACTTTGACTAGGAGAAAACTGTATCAAACTAACCTTTGAAACAAATTTGGAAAAAGTGAAAGGAGAATTATCTCCTCAAATTACGGTCTGCGCATACTTTTCTAAATCCATCTCCTGAAAGGAATCTTAAAAAGGGTGAGGTTGTATTGCTTGAGGGGTCGACGAAATCAAAATTTTTATGGCCTATTAGAATTATAGAAGAAGTTTATAAAGATAGGGATGGGTATGTGCGTTCATGTTTGATCCGTACTTCTCAAGGACTTTATCAAAGACCTGTCCAATTGATCTATCCTTTTGAAGTTTAAAATTATATATAATATATGTTTGTGCCATGTATTGTATTAATTTGCAATGTAGTTTTCAGTATTGATTCATGCATATTGATTTGTGATTATATCTACATATATTATTGATGTGTAAATTTAGTGTGCTCTTAACAGAGCACAGGTGAGGTGTGTTCGAACTTTTCATGGTATAGAAGGCACTGTTGCGCAGAAAGAATTCTTCTGTGTGTCTACGTTATGTAACTGTAGGTTTGCCGTTGCGATGTCTCTGTATTACTGTGATATATTTTGGTGTTTTCATTAAATATACACGAAAGATATCGTCATGTATTTTTGTATACCAAATCAAGATCAAAATAAGACTGATGCAAACTCGTCAAAACAAAAATAGCGTTCGAATAAACATCGTCAAGAGTTATACTCGCCTTTCGAACTATGCATTCGTATCGTTAATCGCTTCGTAAGAGCTTATCTTTCGTTTACTCTTCTTCCTCTTCACAATAGATATCTCCTTCACAACTGACTTTTGCTGGTGACTTTTAAGATGTTTCAGTTCTTTCTTTCTTCCAGCAATTCTTCCTTATCATTATTAAGTTCTAAGGCCATGCTTTTGCTTGGAGACATAATACTATAGATTAAAAAAGTATCCTCAGTAACAAAGCCCTTGACATCTCTGCCTACGCAACAATCTGGCCATAATTTCCTTCAGGTCAAATTCATAGTCCTGCAAGTCATTTACTGCCAGGTTTTGTTAATGACTAAAATATTAAAATGATGTTTCTATAAGTCCACAACTGTTGATTTTGAGACATAGAATTAACAAATTTGAAAAACATTTGTTTCCAACTAGAGCGTTGGAACCATTTGCAGTGAACTCGAGATAAAATTTGTGAAGATTTTTTTTGTTCAAATAATATTTTTTTATGACAGATGTTCACGATCCAAGGTTCCATTACAAAGGAAATGAAATTTTAATATTCTTACTCACCTCCAGCAGCATTAAATAATCACTTCCAGCATCTATACAATTTAAAGCACACCTTATGTTAGTAACTTACTGAAACAAATTTCACATTCATTTGCAGTTACACACTAAAATCCCACCATCACAGTTTTTTTTAACATCTTCTACATCAGAACAGTGAGTTTCAATTTCAGAAAAAGAATATAGTCTGATGGTGCCAAATCAGGAAAGCAGAGAGGGTACAGTCTTGCCTTCTGATGCAAGAAAAACAAAGAACCTTTCTTCAGGATATGATGCCTAATACAACATACTGTTTTTTCAAACCTGTCCAAAACTGCCACATACTATTGTTTGTTAACAGCACGAACCTGCAGGAACTGACTTTTAAGTGTATTAATCTTTGTAACAAAGAAAATTAACATTATTTTGTCTCTAGATTTTGCTAAGCAGAATTTATGCTGTCATGGAGAGCTTGGTGATGTGATCATTACTCTGTAATACTACTTTTTTTATTCCAGATCATAAGGATAACACCAACTTTTAAGGTAAAAAATCTAATGTGGACACAACATGACATTCTTGTATGGCATATTAAATTAGGCACATTTCTTGCTGCTTTTCATATAAACTTATTTCCTCAAATTGAATCATTTCATTCATTATTTCTCATTAAATTAATTCAGTTCCCACTTCACAGCAAGGTAAAAATACATAAGAACTGAAAACATCTTCATTAAAAAATTTAAAATACATAAAAACATAAAACAGCAAATACTGTTAAAAACAGTTAAAAAAAATTTTTTTACAATTAAAATTAGAATTTCAATGCAAAAACAAGCAATTCAGCCAGTGGGACAGAAGCTAAGTTTTTCGGTGGACAAAACTGAAAGTTTACTTTTGGTCTAACTCTGCAGAAAGACACTGAAGCACCAACTGAGTTAATTCACTATTCTAAGTGTCAAACATATATAATGACATCATTAGGCTTAGCACCACTTTTAAAATTACTGATGATTCTACAACTACTGCATGCAGATTTAAAGGGATAAAAATTTTAACTGGAACATAAGAACAACATCACTCAAACACTTTTAAAAGCAAAAAAATGCACAAGTTACCAACATTTAAGAATAAAAAACCAGTTCACTGAGCTGGGTAACAGAGTGGGCGTTCATATATATAAACACTGATGTGCCAAACCATTATAACCATTGCCATATATTTCAATGAACTTGTATGGATAACATGGAGGGCACGTGATTAAGTCGCAACGGTATTTAACTGCTGCTGTAGAAGGTAAGTAATCATTAATGCACTTACTTTTGCGAGTGATGGAAAAGACTGCTGATCTAAGCAAATTTGATAGAGGGCAGATTGTAATGACCGAAGACTTGGAACAAGTATCCCTGAAACTGCACGACTGACAGTTGCCGTTGTTAGTATCTATGCACAGTGGATAAATAATGGTGGAATTAGCATTAGATGTTTGACTTTTATGTATCATTATCCGCTTGGTACAGCAAAATCGGTGCCAGACAGTGGCTTAGCTGACAGCCCAATACCATGCAGGTTGCAAGCATTTCAGAACACACAGTTCAGTGGACACTGTTGGATATGGTACTGCACAGCAGATATCTCACTTGTGTGCCTCTGTCGACAAAGCGTCATCCTCAACTTCCTATAGAGGCCTGGGAATACTGAGACTGGACCATGGATAAGCGAAAGATGGGTCAGATGAATCCTGATTTCTCATTCATCATGACGTTGGTCGTATAAACATATGTCATCTTCCCGGTGAACAATTGCTCCTCCCAGTACAGCAGGTCATACACAGGCTGGTGGTGGCTGTATTATGCTTTGAGGGACGTTCTCATGGATGGCTCTGGGACCCTTAGTTGTGATAGAACAGATCATGAAAGTTGCAAATCAGATACACCCTTATATGACATATGTCTTCCCAATTGGAAATGGAATCAGGCCAATGCCGCATGTCACAAAGCGTGAATTGTGTTGGAGTGGTTTGAAACGCATATGGATGAATTGGAGTTAATGTCTTGACAATCAAACTTGCTGGATCTTAACCTGATAAAACACATTTGGGATGTCATGCAGCAGCTCAGAGCTCAAATACCACCATGCCAGATTATCTTGACTCTGCATAACCACTGCTTACAAATTTGGTGCAACCTGTCTCCAGTCAACTACCAAGAACTTGTCGCATCTATGCCCTGGTGAGTTTCAGCTACTTTGCAGGCGAAAGGTCGAAGAACGCTTTATGGTGTAGGTGATCATAATGTTTTCTTTCAATGTATATTTGTATACTTTCTACAAACGTATAAGAATAAAGAAACTAAGCTCACTGAGCTGAGCTGAGTAACAGAGTGGATATATATATATATATATATACACATTTGTATACCTTTGGTGCAGCTGATTGCAATCAAAAAGGGGAGGTGCAAAACAACATGCTAAAGCAGTCCTATATACAAAAATTCAATGTTCCGAGGCTACTCATTTTTGAGTTATGCGAGTTAAAGGTATACGTATGTAAGTACATAAAGACATCATGAAAAAATATCTTCTAAATCCATTTTTAATGCATTTTGGAATCTGTTTTGGAAAAAAGTCCTTTATTCTGTCCATACATACAGATGTCGCTCAAAAACATCATTCAAATGGATTGAAGAGTGGTCAAAATGGATATTTTCGTTGAAACATGATACCCAAAATGTTCCACAATTACACTACTTCCTTTATACAAGGAAGTAAAAAGGAGTCATTATCAGGGGTGCTTGTGGGGACCCCAAAAATTTCCCTGAAACTTTTACGGGCTTACTACCGACATTTTGGAGTTTCGAGAAGGGGGGGGAGAGAAATGAAAAATTACAATTATGAAGTATTGAATGACCTAATTATAAAAGTTCAATGAATTACTTTTTTTGCAAAATTAATAACCATAAATTTTCAAACATATAAACTACTACATTTTATGTAAATATTTTAAATTACCTGAATTAATTATTTTAAAAAAATTATCTAATTTCTGCTGCTTTTTTTTTTTTTTTTTTTATTTTCTGATGTTTGTGGGCTTGTCTTTCTTTTGTGGTGAACTTCATAATTGCAGGAAGGTTGACTTTTATTTTCCTCATTTACAGTTGAAGAAATTTCCTCGAGAACTGCACATGCAGAGGTAGAAGCAGTTTGCTTTTCTGCTAATACAGAAGGTTTTTCAGAGACTTTTATAGGTGACTCATCTGAAATACATGTTTTTAAGTTCTCTTGATATGTTTTCCAACTTCTGTTCATATTCAGTAAGAGATCTTTGTGAATTGGATCAGTCATTGGATTTTTTTAGCCATATTTTTCACATGAGGTTTCTTTAGAAGCCATTAAATCATATTTAATAGTCTGCACTGCATCTAGGGAATCAATCTTAAGAGAGGTTCTATAGTCAGTGACAAGTGTATCCATTAAGTTGAATGCACTTTCCACTAATGGGCCATGGAAGCAGCTAAGGCAGGCTTTGACCAATTTAGCCAATGTAGGATACTTATAATCATTTGTGAAATCATCTTTTAAATTAAAATCTTTACACCAATATTTATCAATTGTACAGTTGACTTGATTTCCACTTTCATCAGATGTGTAGAGCATTTCTTTGGTGATATCAATATCACTCTGGTATAACCTTATTTCAGCTTCTACTTTTGACTTTTCATTATCACTAAAAATATGGGACATAAAAGATGATAATTTTTCAAAAGCTAATATTGTACTGGTTTTACCTCTTAGCTCTGGATCTAATGCTGTAAAACTAATTAGATATGAATTTTTAAGGGGTAATTTCTGTTTCATATGCTGTGCTGTATTAGTATAAGCTTTCATCAGAGAAATTTGGAATTCTTTTGCTATTGGATGATTTTTTGATTTCTTCAGGAGAGTGGAAGCTTCTGCACCAGTAAATATTACTTTGCTAGGTAGATGGAATTCTGGATTTGTGACATCAACCTTTAATAAATCATTATAAGATGTGCACTCTATATTTTCTGGCTTCATAAAAAAAGAGAAAAATTTTGCCATCAATTTATAAATACTGGAATGTAATAAATGAAGCATTGCTTTTTTTGTTTCAAATAATTTAATATATGTGTTGAACTCTGGTAATACTGCTGAATATAATGCCATATGCAATAAAGTTTTGTTTTGCATAACAAATAACCCATTTAGTACTCTTTTTTTCCGAGCTAAAGCATCCTTTGTGAGTTGTTGGGAATGCAAGCAAGAATACACCCCTTCAACAATTTTTTCTGAGCTGCAGAAATATTTCTTTTATTGTATACAGTTTCAACATAAGAAAAATAATCCCCTTTATCAGTTTTATCCAAGTAGTGAAAATAAAATGCAATAAGAGCATCCCACAGATCTTTGATTCTTTCTAAAACACATAAAATGTACACCCACCTATGGTCTGGTTTCTTCAAGGGCTTAAGTTTTTTAATGGCAAGGGATTCACAGATTTTGAAAAAGTTTTCACTTTTACTGCAGCTTTTCATATCAAAATAGATGTCATCAAACAAATCTTCTAAGTATCTATCAAAACATGAAGCAAATTTTTTTGCACAGTTATTAGCTGTGTGACATGTGTCACCATCAATATCTAATAATTGGGGTGCTTTGTTTGATCGTAGTCTGGTTTCAACACTCTTTTTTTTTTCACGCATGGTGTTACATGAGTCTATTAATACACTAATTAAGTTTGCCCATGGAATATTATTATCTTCAATAGTACTAACAACTGCTTTAAAAACAGCTTCTGAATTGCAAGATTCCATCTTTAGAGATGCAAAATGATGAACTACAACTTCATTTTGATTGTTGTCATAATAATATTGCCAGTATACTTTCTTGCACCAATATTGCCAGTATACTTTCTTGAGCATTACTAGTACTTTCATCCAAATTTAGAGAAAATGGAGTCTCCTTTAAAGTTTTAATGATATTTTCCTTAATAGTTTTTGCGAGCCCATATTTCATCTTATAACATGCAGTAGTCCTGGACATTTCCAATGAGTTTAGAGCCATCTGATCGCGGCTCAACTGTTTGCAGAGTTCAATTAAATTGGGAGCTACATTGAAAGAAAGAGAATTCTTGGTGATAAACGAAGTTATTAATACCTCTTGGCGTGCTTTTCTTGTCACTATATCCAATGGCCGAGCATCAGTTTCCAGTAAGTCATCAGTATTTTTTGAATTAGCATAATTACTTTAAGTCATTGAATGTCTAACGCACTTTGAATATTTTATGTGCGTCACAGTTTTAGAATGATTTGTGAAAGCCTTGAATCCTTCCCCACCATACTTCAGCAGTGAGTTACAAAAAACACAATATGCTTGTCCAGCAACATTTATTTTCTTGCAACATGTGCCTATGGTATCCCCATTACCATCTCTCCGTTCAATCCAATTCCACCTAAATGCATTCCGGACACCTTCTTCTAATTGTATAATATTACTATTTATATCGAGAAATTTCATAGTGAAATTCTCTTGCGTACATAAATAAAAAAATATTTCAATAAACGAAACGAAAAATTTACACGTGCATCAATAAATGAAATTAAAACTTTACACAGCGGAGAAAAAAAGTTGAGAAGCGATCAATGACAAATAGCTAATACGGCGAAAAATCCCCCTTCTCTACTTATTGGCGCCACGCCAGGAGAGATAAGACCTTTGAACCCAGAGTCACGTGATTGCACATCTGGTCAAACAAAGTCTCTCCCTTTTGTTTTCTGCCGCGCCTACTTGCCGAAAAGAATCCAGAAGAGAATGTCCGAGAACCGGGGAATGAGTCATAACTAGCAATAAGGAAAGAACAAAAAAGAAGTTTTTCCCCCCTTTTCACACGTTATCACTGCCTTTGGAGAAAGAAAGGAAAAGTTTTCACCACACACACTGACCTTGCGTTTTCTGCTTTCAAAGCAAACAAAATTACCCAGATCAAAATAAATAATTCATTATTATTCCTACTTCCTTTTGAACGACGATCCTCGGGATTCCGGGGTTTTCCCGGAGCACAAACACCCCTGCATTATCTACAATCTCAAGTCCTTGCAAGCATCCGTTCTGCATACCTTTTGCTCAGCCATTAAAAATATGACACAAACTTTTCTCTTTTTCAAATCCTGCTTCAGAATTACATGAATTGTATCCTTACTTATGTTCAGCTGATCTGCAATCGTCCTACATACTATATGATATCTTGCAGCCACTAAACTCTGAACTTTTTCAACCATTTCCTGCAATTGAACAAAATGATCAGCTGACACCTGGGTCATATATATTTTAACTTGGTTACAAAACTGCAAATACCAGCCAAAAATGTGTGTGCAGAATGTGTCTTTTTTCCAGCATTTGATTTGTTTCAGTCATAATTTTTCTGAAAGTAAAACAGGACATTGCACACACCTTTTTTTCTCCATTTCTATGAACATGCTCAAGTGAGTGTCACTATAGTATGCTTGCCAGAACATGAACTTAAGCATAGATGTGTGCAATTTGTTATTTATTAGCGAAATAACTACAGATTCCCATGCAGATTATGCCATTTGTTGATGCTTTTCCATTGCTCTGAAGCACACCCGGCTTTGTACTTTTTATGCACTTTGAAAAATAAAACCTTCTTTAGAATGATGGAAAGGGGGAAAAATTGATTAAGAGTGTGAATAGCTAGTTTTCAGGTTTACTGATTCAATTTTAGTTAATCATACTTTTTAGCATATCGGATTTTATGTAACTAGAGTTATCCTGCACTCAAAACATTAATTAAAAAAAATTTTGACATATAACATACAATACTGCATGTATATGCAATATTCAAAATTCAAGATGCTTTAAACTGCTCTTCTTTGAGGTTGGCACTGACTTAATAACATTGCAATAGCACTGCAATTCTTAAGTTAGGATTGACATGCTATAATATTTAAATAACAAAATCCAACAAAAATGAAGCACTTAGTAAAACATTACAAGTTGTATTGAGTATATATAAAAACTACCATTTTACATGCATGATGTTAATAATTGATGTTCATTTGCAAATTTATGCAAGTACATTCAGGAACTTTTTTTTTATAATCCAGCAATTGACAGCAACCACAACCATAAAGTAATAGCTCTTCATTTTATGGCTGTCATGTTTCATAGTTGCCTAAGTGTAATACCTTCCTGTCGTTCAATGCAGAAAAGCTGTCTGAAAAGCATTTACAGAGTCTGCACAAAGAACCTTGTGATGATTTTCTATGGGCTTGATTTAGAATTGATGGCAATGCTCTTATGAATTATAAGAAAAGCATAAACACATATAAAGTTTACCTCAGATAATATGGAGTCCTGTTATTTGTTAGAACTTTAAGATGGTAACAAAAGTCTAAGATAATAGCAACAGGTAAGTAATTTGCCTTACATCAGCTTCAGATCTCTTCAGAATTTCTTCACATTTCTGTGCATCACCATTTGCAGCAGCTTTGACCAGTTCTTCATTAACGTCTCCCGAAACATGTGTCTCAAATAATTTCTTTAGAAGAGCACTAAGTCTCTCTGTTGGGAAGGAAAAGAAAAGTTCTTTAGAAAAGCAATAAATCTGCAATAGAAAACTTATGTTATTATATGAAATTTAATAATTTTATAAAGCATATGCCATATCTATCTAGGAATTTAAAACAAAAGGGTGGTTTTGTTTAAATCTTAACAGAAAATATTCTGTCATGGATAGCTATTAATTTGTCATGCTCAATCAAAAATGTTATGCTTTGGCTTTCTTAAAAATTTGATCATTGCAATAAGATTACTGTATACCAGGGATGTCAAACTCATAGGTACACTTGGGCCAAACAAACAAGGTTTAACTTTAGGCGGGCCGCAAAAAAAAAAAAAAAAAAAATAAATAAATAAATAAATTAATATTCATAGAAACATAGATTTATTTCGAATAATACAATAATAAACATATATATATATATATTTATATAGAAAAGAACAAGAAAAATTTAATGTTTACGTCCTGATACTTGACATCTCTTCTCTGCTATTATCTTTCCTATTTTGGGAGAAATTTTGCTTGCAGTGATAACAGGGTTCGTACACATTTCCTTACATGAAAATTAAGAACTTTTAAGGACTTTTAAGGACAATCAAAGAAAAAATTAAGGACTTATCAGAAAAAAAAAAAAAAAAAAAAAAAAAAAACCCGAATAGGATAAAGCAATTATCCATTTAAGAAACTAACAGAAGCATGTATTATGCACTATTATTAAATTCAATTTAATACTTAACATAAAACAATTTTGAAAATTAAACTAACTCCCTACAAGTTATGAAGTAGATAACATTAAATTAAGAACAAAATTTCTTGAAAAACATGTATAAGTGTATTTCACACTAATAACAGCCACAGATATTTTAGAGATTTACATGATTATTATTTAACTTATTTGATATTTATTTAAACACAATCAACTGCAATGTAAGAATATTTTGCAGATTAAAATAACAGATTTGTAAACATACAATTTATTTCTTTGGTTTTTTGAAAGATACTAGAATAATAAACTATGCAATAAAAGATACAAAACATTTATGCTTTTTTAAAATCTGAAATTTTTTCAGATATTTTAACATCTAATTTATTTATGTCTATTTCCTTTTCTTTAACTATTCTTCTAAGTTCATTTGCTTTGATAAACAAATCAATGTTCCAGCTGGTCTCGGCTTCATCTGCTAAAAGTATCTATCGCAGCTGCTGCTGATCTCATTTCTTCATTAATTTCGATATTAAGAATACCTCCAAAAATTTTATGTAATCAAATACTGTGTATTGAGAAATGTATGATGAGTCACTTAAATTTTCAATTTCAACTGCTTTATTTACAGAGAAGCCCCTTTCCACAGAGGGCTGTCCATGTGACAAGATAAGAATCATTTTCACTATTTTCCATACTTTAGAATAGTGAAAATCATGAAAATAAGAAGTGAGAAATGTGTCAAGAGAAAGATTTTGAGAATCAAAAGTAGAAAATTCATGTAAATTTGCCTTACCTACTTTGTCTAGAATTCTCTCCAAACTGCAGCAGAATTTCATCACAATTATCTTGTAAAACACGTTTATTCCGCATTAATACGATTAGAATTATTTTCATTTTGTTCTGGGTTATTTCTGGACTTTAAGCCATCAACTGTGGGTCTATACAAGATGCATTTCGAATAAGAGAATACTTTATTGGACATTTAGCCATTAAGTGTTGTACCATTGTTAAGACACATTGTTGACCTTCTTGTTTCAATGCAAAACTTGCAGCTTAAATGTCCTTCTTGCGGCATTTATCATTCATTAACTGCTCAGCAATGAATCCCAAATAAACTTTACTTTTATCATTATAACAATTTGGATCATTAAAATTAAATTTATAAAGATTTTTTGCTTTAGTTATTTTTGAATATTCTAGTTTCAAAATTTTAAAGTGCTAAAAGCAATCATTTACAAGTTTTAAGATATCTTCAGCAAAAAAGGGAATAAGTGGTTTATCGCTTTGATAATATTCAAAGAAAGGCAATAATATTTTCGACACAGAGAGAAAAAAATTTAATTTTATAAGAAATGTTTTATCCTTAGTTGCCTTCAAAATATTTGAGAAGGATTTCAATGATTTTTTTTTTTTTTTAAACTGCCCCATTTCAACTTTTTTAACATATAGTAACAAGTCATCCCATAATTTAATGGCTCTTTCAACTGCTGGGACAATTTGCAACCATCGGTAAAGGCAGAACTTCACAGCAGAAAATTTTAATTAAAACATTATTTCTTTATCTATCAGATGATGGAGCAAAGATAAAAATTCTGCAATAATTGGTTTTATTGTTAAACAAAAATGTATGAATTTTTCTTATGCATTATATTTTAACACTTAAAAAAATGTACTATATCGATAAAAAATTGCGACATCGCAAAATATTCTAGGCAAGCATTAATGCAGAGATTCCATTACATCGCTAAAATTGCCAGAAGAATGCTATATTGGCAATACCATGAACACGTTTTCTCTGTGTAGCAACCATTCCGCTTATCGGTCATGTTCTTTTAATTTATTAATCTTCCGTTTCTTTTATTTTTTCCTTATCATTTCAACACTGACTTTTTATCCAGGATTTAGCTTTTATTTTAATTTCTAGTTATAAACAGGTGAAATTAGCTTAATAACAAAAGATAATTTCAACCATTATCACAATGAAATTTTATATCAACCAACTATTTGGATAACTGATGCGATATTAAAATTCAATAACATTCTTCTGAAAGCAGTATTCCTTTTATAAAAATACTTAATAAAATTCTAGCATACGGTGCAGCCTTGGCGCAATTTTGAAAATTATCGCCAACACCAAAATGACCCGTTTAACTACTCATCGTATATGTCCCGTTTACTGCTCATCATAAAGTCGCCAAAAGTAGCAAAATCCCTTATGCAACGGATACCTTGTGCATAGGATTAATGTCTATTGAAGCTTCAAAATGTATTTCCGAACTTTTTTTCGGCTAGCATTACCTAATTTGCCCTTGGTGACCTAAAATCGAAATGGAGCCAACAGATTTTCCGCGAAATCGATAACAGACCCTCTGCAGAAATAAACTCATAATTCCGATATCCCATACATATATGTGCAAAAGAGAATAAACTCCGTAGAAGGTGATCAAAAATTAATTTATGGCTTAATTTAAACAAACACAGAAATTAAGGTAAGCAAAACCATGTAAAAACAAACTGAAATGATGATAAAACGAAACTTAGCTTTCATGTGAATTTTCAGCGCTGACTTTCCCATTCTAGAAATTTCAATTTGTTTCAGACAAAGACCACATTTAGTTTTATAAGGATTGTCATCCATCAATATCCAGTCTTTGTAGTCAGCTTGATGAAGCCACAGTTTATTGAAAACGCACTTTCCAGGCATCTTGTTCCTATTGGCGTCGGAGGGGTTGTGGCCTTCCAGGTTTGGATTATTCTAATTTTGGCAAATATTTTCAGAATCCCCCCTTATTTTCCTCGAGCACCTTCATCATCAAATTCGCCTCTTAAAGAACTTCCGGCTTCACGCTTTCATCACAATCTGCATAAATTTATGGATAACACCTGTTTCGAATGATTGGGTGAATAGCCAACCAGACACCCGATACGTTCGTCCTAGGGTAGTTAATTGTTTTTTATCGTTTGCAACTAATATCCGCCAACAGATTGGTTAAGAGCCGTGTAATTTTAATTCCATATTCATGAGAAATCGCATTTCACACTTATAATGGCAATTATTAGAAATGATAAGAGATGTCAAATGAGCAAAATTAAGGACCGTTTATTCATTTTGGCCAAAATTAAGGACTTTTAAGGACCAAAAATTATTTTTGAAAAATTTAAGGACTTTTAAGGACCGTACGAACCCTGGATAACTTTCAACGCTGACCCAAGGTGAGCATCATTAATACGGTTTCTAATAGGAGACTTATTAGCTTTCATGACTGAAAATAACTGCTCGCACCGATAAGTGCTACCAAACATGGAAATAATTTCATATGCGAATTTTCGAGTATTTTCAAACCTGGCTGGTAAATATTTGTAAAATTCAGGCACGGCTACATCAATGAATTTTGCTTTCAAATTTGAGTTGCATTGAATCTCGATCACCTCCATTTGCATATGACTGGGTACTGAGTCAATACTTATTGAGAAAAATCGAAGAAAACAAAACAAAACAAACAAAACAAAAAAAAAAAAAAAATTGTCTTCGAGGGAACTAATTCAGTTGTTTCAAATTCAGTTGTTAAATTTGCAATTTTTTCTGCGTATTTTTGATACGAACAAGTATTATCTAAACTTGATTTGTTCATGCTGCACGTCGGAAAGTGCGTCAAACCTTCATTTTTAAGTTGTTTTTCCCAAAGAACTAGTTGACATTTGAATGCTTTAATTATGTCAAACATGTTCATAATGATATGATCTTTTCCTTGTAACGATAAATTTAAATCGGTTAAGTGTTTGGTTATATCAACCAAGAAAGATAAATCTTGTATCCATAACGGATCGTAAAACAAACTTGCGTCTTGATTTTTCGTTTTTAAAAACTGACATATTTCTTCTTTCAAATCCCAGAATTGCTTGAGAATCTTGGAGCAAAATAACCAACGTACCTCGGTATAGTAGGACAAATATTCACTATCTAACTCACTTAAGAAAGCAGTGAATTGACGCTGATTTAAACCTCGAGATCTTATAATATTTATAACTTTTTTTTATATATGACAAAATATTCTCCATATTTATTACTTTCGTGCATAGAACTTCTTGATGTATAATACAATGCATATGATGAATGTTTGAACCGTGAATTTCACCAAGTTTTTTTTCTTGGTAATGCTACGAAGCCCTTGTTTTTCCCGGTCATTGATGGAACGCCATCTGTAGCTACAGAATTTAATTTTGCCAAAGGTAGATTGTATTTCTGCAGAAGTCCAAAAACACAAGTAAATATATCTTCTCCTGTGGTAGTACCAGGCATCGGTATAAGTTCCAGTAATTCCTCAAAAATGTTAAAATTCTTGTCACAAGAACGAAGAAACACTGCTAATTGAGCTTTGCCACTAACGTACGTGCTCTCGTCACAAGCAATGGAGAAACTTTCGAAACTAGATGATTTTGCTTTGATCTGATCACTTAAATTCGCGGCTAAATCAGTAACTCTTTCCGCAACTGTATTTCGAGACAATGAAATTGATTGAAAAGCCTTCACATTTCCAGGACAAACAATTTCCCCAGCTTTCATTAGGCATTCCTTGATGAAATCACCGTCAGTAAAAGGCTTCGAATGTTTAGCTATCAACTCGGACAAGACAGAGATTGCATGTACCGCCGCTTCACTTTCTTGCAATACTTTACTAAACATGGACTGTTGCTTTTTCAGTTCTAACTTGAGCTCTTTCAACTTTTCTTCTCTCATTAATCCTTCGTAATTGTTATATTTCGATTTGTGTTGTTCGTAATGACGTTTAATATTATATAACTTTGGTGCATTAATAGTATTATTACATATCAAGCAGATTATTTTATCTTTTATTTCACAGCAAAAATATTCTAATTCCCATTTTACTTGGAATATTCTATGTTCGTCAGCGATTTTTCGTTTAATTTTACTACCACTTGGTTTTGATATAGACATACTGAATAAGGAGTACTGAATAAGAAATACTGAATACTGAATAAGAAAAAGAAGTACGGTGGTACCTCGCGATACGATCTTAATCCGTTCCTGGACCGGGATCGTATCTTAAAAAAATCGTATAATGAACAATGTAATCTTATGTAATTTAATTAATTCGTGCAACGCCCAATATATAAACACCAAAATCGTCTATACGTAATAATAATTAATCACAAAATAATATATTAAGTACCACATACACACAATAAACATTTATACCACATTTATAAATTAAAATAAACTTATAAATAAATAAAAAATAAAAAGAAAAATTAATTTCACTTACCGTAAAGTACTGTACAGTCAGCGAGGGGATAGTTTTTATTACGACACTGATAATTTATTACGCACAGCTTAAAACTTAAACACAGTAATGAAAACTTAAAATTAAATTTCTTTTAAAATTAAATTTCTTATGTAAAATTACAGACACAGTAATGAAAACTTAAAATCAATTTTTTTATATAATTTTTATCTTTTGTAATTTTTTTTGCTTTTCTTTTTTTTTAACTAACTGAACTTAAATTTGAGGTGATACATCATCATCTACACATTCCTTTCTAGTTTTCTTACTAGAAACACTCACTTCTTCACTTTCTGGGGCACTTCTCTTCGAAAAATATCTATCTAAAGAAGCCTGTTTCTGACGACTCCTCAAAATGTTTCGAAAATGACTCATACAAATGTCATTCACATTGTCCATTGCACGAGCTGTACGCATTTTTTCTGGGTGCTTTTTTTTTCAATAAAACTGTTTAAGTTTTCAAACCAACCGATGGCTTCCCGTATTTCCGTAGATGTCAGTGCCACCTCCACCTCCTCCTCAACACTCGAATGATGTTCCTCTTGAAGATCGCTGATTTGCTTCGCCTCCAATGCCTTCAAGTCGTCAGTGTTGAGTTCCTCCTTGTGCTTGTCGAGTAGGTTGTCAATGTCAGCCTCATCAACAACAAGCCCCAAAGACTTTGACAGAGAAATAATCTCCTCCAATGGAGCAGGTTCATCCCCAGCTTCTTCTTCAGTAGGGATTTCGAAACCCTCAAAGTCTCGTTCTGCAACCACAGCTGCGCAGAGTTTCCTCCATGCTGAATTCAAGGTGTGCCTTGAGACCTCACCCCATGCCTTTTCTATGATTTTTAAGCAATGGACAATAGTGACTATTCCATAACTCACGGAGTGTGAGTTGCGTGCTCTCTGTCACTTCGAAGCATCGTTTGAAAAGGTGCTTCGTGTAAAGCTTCTTAAAATTAGCAATGACTTGCTGGTCCATAGGCTGGAGGATGGAAGTGGTGTTCGGTGGCAGATAGAGCACTTTGATGAAGTCGAAGTCGGGATGTATCTGTTCTTCAAGGCCAGGAGGATGAGCAGGGGCATTGTCGAGCACAAGGAGGCATTTTAGAGGAAGACCATTCTCCTCTAAATATTTTTTCACTGCAGGTCCGAAGCAGCAATTAACCCACTCAACAAATAAAAGCCTCGTGACCCAGGCTTTAACGTTGGACCTCCAAAAGACGGCGAGCTTATCCTTCAACACATTATGTGCCTTGAAGGCACGAGGATTTTCTGAGTGGTATACCAGTAGGGGTTTTATTTTTAAATCCCCACTGGCATTCGCACATAGGGCAAAAGTAAGCCTATCCTTCATGGGTTTGTGTCCAGGAAGTTTCTTTTCTTCTTCTGTGATGTATGTACGACAGGGCATTTTCTTCCAGAAAAGCCCCGTTTCATCACAGTTGAAGACTTGTTGAGGGATGTAGCCTTCCTCGAGGATTAACTTTTTGAAGGCCTCGATAATTTCACGCTGCTCGATAATCAATTTCACGCTGCTCTGCGCGAGGGGGGCCTCGTGGTGCGCTATGAACTGGAAGTTGATCTGTCAGCACTATCGTTATCTTCAGGGCAGATGTTTTTATTTATTCGGCTTATAATTCCTTACTAAATGTAGTATTTCATCTCGATGTACTCTGTCTTTGCTATGATTTAAATCAAATTCCTCGTCATTATAAATATCACGAATACAAATCAAATAGTTTTCTGGTTGCAATTTTTTAATTTCGGCTATGCGTAATGTATGCTTTACGCATGCGCACAATGAAAGAAATGTTTAATAAAGTAAACAAATAAATATTAAGTTTTTTTTTTTTTTTTTTTTTTTTTTTTGTAAATTTTGATACCCTTTAGATCATAATTGTTCTTTATTTCAAAAATTAAGGTTTCATATTTTTAATTTTATAATTTCTGCATGCCATCTTATCAGATTTAAACTGATGATCTATAATCCGGAAAAATCAATTATCCGAAATCGTTGAAGTCCCGACGAGTCCGGATTAAAGACTTTTGACTGTAGTAGGTAGATTTTATGTCAAGTGACAAAGGTTAAAATGAGAAGTAAAATCATAATCAGAAGAATTCATAACAAAAGACTGGCTGTCGTCGCCACTGCTGCTTGCCTAGAGTTAGACCTGCTGATCAGAACAAACCTGAAAGGCCTGATGTAGGCATAGTTGGCAAGTTTTGAAAATTAGTTGGGCTTTGATGTAGTTAGTATCTTAGCTTCATGTAGAGTTCTAGGGGTTGTAACCCAGTTAATATATATTAGGAAATAGTATTTTATACTTATTTATTTCCTAACATAGACATGAAGTATAGAACAAGCAAAAGAACATTTATAAATACGAAAAATGGTATGTCCATTGGTGCACAGAACACAAGTATGGACTTTCTTGTCGCGGCCAAGGATTAGCTCCTCAACACGGGCCTTTTTCCAGGTGTGGCGAGGTCTAACATCTTGTAGTAGGATAATGTCCCCTTTCCGTATTTTATTTGTTTCAGATGGATTCCGCACTTGATGAAATGTACGCAAGTCCATCAAATATTCCTTTTGCCATCTTTCCCCTCCCAAAAAAGGAGTTTATCAAATGTTGACGATTTTTCCACATATGATTTAAATTTGTTTCAGGATTTGTGGGGCTGGAAGGAATAGTGGTTAATTTCCTTCCTATGAGGAAGTGCGAGGGTGTTAAAGCTTCCTCAGAGTCATCTTTTATTCCATATTCATGGACAATCGGTCTACTGTTAAGAGCGGCTTCAATATCACATAATACAGTGATCAAACCAGCGTCATCCAAAAGAGCCTTATTTAATGTTTTCCAAAGGCATCGCTTAATTGAGCCTATCATTCTTTCCCACCATCCTCCCCACCAAGCTGCTCGGGGGGGGGGGGGGGGATGAATTTCAATTTGATGTTGCGGTGGGCATAAAACTGTTGTGCCTTGGCAGAGGATATAGTATCCCACAATAATTTCTGCTCTTTGTCCACAGCGGAGAACATTGTGGTATTATCAGTGTACACTGACTGTATGAGGAAGTGAACGTTTAGAGGCAAAACATTGTAATGCAAGTAGGAAGACGTCAGTACACAGATCAGAAACTAATTCTAAGTGGATAGCTCGAGTTGTAGCACATGTGAAGATGACAATATAAGCTTTTGTAACGGAGTTATGATTTTTTACGTAGGATGGTCCAGCAAAATCAATTACGGTAGTTTCGAAAGGAGATGACTTTTGAATTCGCTCAGCTGGTTATGGAGCTTCTATCTGTTCACTTCTCTTTTGTTTCAGTACTTTACATGGAAGGCAAGTCTTTATCACTTTTTTAATGGCTTGTCTTGCTCTTAACTTCTGAACGAAGCTGAGAAAGTACAATCCGAACACCGAGATGATGCATTCGTAAATGTGTTTGGCGTATCAGTAGGCTTGTAAAATGATGACAACCTTCCAATAATATGGGATGTTTTTCAGCATGAGATAAATCAGAAAATTGTAGTCGACCACCAAGAAGTAGAATATTGTTCTTAAAAGGGTTAAATTGTTTTATCCTTGATTTTTTAGGGAGTGATTTTCCTGTCAACAGAGCTTCATATTCTGAAGGAAAGGATTCTTTCTGAACGGTCTGTAGCCAATAAATACGAGCTTGATTCAGTTCTGTGGCATGTAATTCACCCACTAACTTTTCTTGTTTCCTACAGTTGTGAATAAAGCGAAGAATCCAAGATGCTACACGTAACAATCGAATGTAAGAACTGTAGTTTCCAGCCTTTATGATTGGTTGAGTAGATACGATGTGAAGGGTGTGAACTTTTTCTTTCTTTGCCTCGAAGTTATGACTGTAATCTTTAGAAATAGTATCAGAATGAGGCTAATATTCTAGAGATTTGACTAACCATGGAGGTCCGTTCCACCAAATTTTCAGGTTTTTTAGTGTTGATGGTGAAACACCTCGAGAAAGTTTGTCAGCTGGATAGTCTTTGCCAGGGCAATGTCTCCATTGTGAAGGATTGGTATAGGAAATAATTTCTGTTACTTTGTTGGTAACAAAAGTTTTCCATTTGCTGGGGTCACTGTGTATCCACCCTAAAACAACTTGAGAATCACTCCACAATGTTGCATTTGATGAACAGATGTTTGTTTCAGCACAGAAATATTGCAACAATCGTGCTCTCATCAGGGCCGCCAAGAGCTCCAAACGAGGTAAGGTAACTTTCTTTATAGGAGCTAGTTTGTTGCGACTACACACTAAATTCACATTCGATTGGTCACCTTGAAAGGTAACAATGTACAGAACTGAACCATAGGCATGCTCAGATGCGTCACAAAACACATGAATAGCAAAAGGAACATGCGATGAAATCCCTATGCATCGAGGAATTTGAAGGGAGCAAATGTCATCAAGTCTTTCACAGTTGCATACCATAAAGTTGATAAATTAGCAGGTAGTAATTCATCCCACTTGATTCCAAGAATCCATGTATCTTGGAATAAGATTTTCCCAAGAATAGTAAACGGTGAAAAAAAGCCAAAGGGATCATAAAAACTAGCAATGCAGCGGAGTAACCATCTCTTTGTAAGTGGCTTGTCTGTAGAAACACAGAGGGGAAGTCTTGAATGCATGCTTCAAAGTATCAGAAGTTGTATTCCAGCCAATACCTAAGACAGTTGTTTCCATTTTGTGAGATTCTTCGTGTTTGTAGTACATCTTTGAGTTTCAAAGAGTTTGTAGCCCATTTTTCCATAGGCAATTTCATTAGAGCCATTAAATTCTTGATCTCGTGATATAGCATTACAATGCGTGATTCAGTTTCCATACTAGTAAGAAAGTCATCCATATAGAGATGTTTATCTATCATTGGTGCAGCAATTGGAAATTCTGCGATATGTTTTGCAGCCAATTCTCGTGTTGCAGCACAGAGTAAAAACGGACTGCAAGTAAGGCTGTAAACAGATATTTCATCTGTAAAAGTAGTAGGTTGAGATGAATCAGATTTTAATTCGTACCAAAAAAATTTTGTGACGTCCCTATCTTCTTTATGTAGTGACAACTGTAAAAAAGCTTGCTTACTATCATATGTAACAGCGAATTCATGCAATCAAAATCTTAGTAGACAACCAATAGATTCAGGAAGAAGATTCGGGCCAGCTTCCAAGGTATCGTTCAGTGAAATCATTCCTGGAGCATGCGAGGAAGCATCAAACTCAATTCTCCACTTGGTTTTAGATTGTGTTTTCTTTCTTACAGCATGATGAGGGAGGTAATATACTGGCTTCTTATTGTATTCATCTATGGAACAAACTTCAACATGCTTTTGTTCAATGTAATTCAGCATGCATTTGTCATATTGTGTCTTTAACACACCACTAGATGCAAGTCTTTTTTGAAGAGAATGAAATCTGTTTTCCGCTATAATTTTGTTTGCAGGCAAAGGTGTGACCAATGGTTTTCTAGGCAGAGACACAATTCTTCGATTGTCTTCAGTGCTGTAAGTTTTGTGAAATTCTGATAAAATTTCTTCACCTCGAGTATTCATGTTTCATTTTTGCGCATCTTGTATCCCTATGGAGTCTAATTCCCAGAAGCGACGTACCTGGTCATTTAAACAATCAGTTTTAACTTGCACACAAACTTGATGGACAGAAGTCTTCTCAGCAATTGTAGTATGTGTTCTTGTTCCACTAAGAACCCATCCAAACACTGACGGTACATTAACAAAAGATTCCAAAAGCTTGATTGGAGCTTCAGCGGAAACAATTTGCCAATAATGATCACCACCAATAAGTATTTCTATGGGTAGTGAAGCATCATCCGGAGGATCAGCAATTCTCAATCTTTTCTTCTGAGCAAAGTGAACTATTTCTGTTGGAGCAGTAGAATGTGTAGTATAGGAATTGGAGCTTTCAAATGCGGAGATCAAAAATGCTTGTTTGCTCCACAAACTTGAAAGTGACAGTTGAACACATCTACATTGTTCTTGTGAAGTAAAAGATTCAAATGCTTGAACTGAAAGTAAGGCAGGACTGACAACTTTAAGCTTAAGGTTTTCAATGAGGTTTGTGTGAACAAAACTTGCTTGGCTACCTCCATCTAAAATGCAGCGTGTTAATTTAGTAATGCCTGTGGGGCCAGTAACATACACACAAGCAGTTTGCAAATGTGTGAAAATTTTTTTAGGAAAGGTTATGTGATTTACAGCACTGTTTGTTATCTGCAGTTGATTATTCTGAACAGGAGGACAAATAGAAACATGATGCCTTTTCTTGCATTTAATGCATCGTGCAGTATTTTTTCTTGGGCAGTTTGAAACTCTATGACCACGGTTAGTACACAGAAAGCAGCAATTTGAAGTTTTAAGTTTCTGAACATGAGTATCATAGTCTGTAACAGTTTCAGAATATTGAGGCCAATGTCCTGTAGTATCACAAAATGAACAAAATGGTGAAATTTTCTTACGTTTGTTTACTCTTTTGGAATTGATACTAAAATTTTCTACAGTGCACTTTACGGTGTGATCAGAAAAAGACGTACCTTTAACTCTTTGTGCTGCAACTACACTTTCCACTTCTTCTGCCAAGAACTGCATCAATCTAGTAATATTACCTTCGTTTCGTTTTTCGCGCTTGGCATAGCAGCAACAAATAATATTGGGGAATGCACGAATAATTTTTGGCACTAGGATTCTACCGTATGCTTCAATATTTTCACCCAGAGCAGTTAAAGCTTGAATTCTTCTGTTACATTCTATGTAAAGATCATTTAGATGCGTAGAAGATGGGTCTTGAATAACATTTAAATGTTCTAAGTAATCTAAGTATGATTGGATAAATCGATCTTTATTTACATATCTTTCCTCAAACAATTTTTTTGTTGTTTCATAGGTGTCTCCTATTACACTAATTCCATCAACAAGGCATTTAGCTTCACCATCTAAATAACCTCTGAGGAAAACATGTTTATCAATAACAGAAAGATGTGGATTGGCATCTATAGAAGATTTAAACTGTTCCCAAAAACATTGCCACTGTTCAATTTCTCCTGTAAATGATTGTAGTTTAATTGTTGGCAATTTAACTGTATATGGTTGATTCATAAGCACTGTAGTAGGAGGGTCGCCAAATGTCATCCCTAAATCATTGGTATCCACATTCGAAGCAGTAAGATTATTAGCAGTTGGCGATAATTTATTTTGAATAATTTTTCGTGCTTTGAAAATTGCGGATTCACCAGTATCTATGTAGTTTTCACACTGCAAATTATCACTTTCATATTCATCGTCAGAAAGTTTCGTTATCTATTATTTTCATATCATTTAAAGCAGTTGTTAAGCGATTACAAATATATTCAACTTTCTCAATTGAGAAATCATCGTTCAAGGTATCAATTTCAGTAGAAAAGCGAGAAACATTACTTCGCACGGCTTTCTGCTTTCGTTTCAGTTGCATCATTTTGTCTACAGCTTCACCGGTCAGCGCCATTGCCCAAGTAGTAGAAAAGAACAAAAACAAAACTAAGTTTTAATGTCAGAAGTAAAATAATTCAGCAAGAATAATCCAACAGTATGAAGTATAAGTTCAAGGTCATGTTTCGTAAATGGTTTTTTTCGGCACCAGATATTAGGAAATAGTATTTTATACTTATTTATTTCCTAACATAGACATGAAGTATAGAAGAAGCAAAAGAACATTCATAAATACAAAAACGTAAGTGATGCCATTAACAAAAAGGGTAATGTATTTTTAATAGTTTGCTGGCTTTGCCGCAACAATATACTTTAAGGTTCCAATAAGCCACTAAAGCACCAGAGATGATAAGTTGTTTTGTATTATTTTAAGTCTCACTAGATGCGAAGAATAAGTCTTACATGAATTTTTACTTTTTATATATAAGTTTTGCATGAATTTTTACATTTTTTATCTTGTGACCATGGTAAGGATTAATGAAAGGCAATAACTTGCTTTAATATTATTTAATATTATTATTATTTTAATTATTTAAATTATTATATTATTAATATTATTAAATTAGGTAGTTAGATAACCTTAGTCATAATGGATTTACATGGCCACTATTAAATTTTATTTTCTTTTTAACAATATTTGTTAAAGAAATCACAAACTAATAAAATTTCACAGTTTAAAATACATGTAATTTATGACATCGAGTCTTAAATGGTATTAGGAAAATTACACATAAAACATTTTTGTTTTGCAGCAAGAACACTCACCAAAATATTTATCCACCTTTTTAATTTACAACCTTACCAGACATTTGGCTAATTTATATTGATTTCCTTCTCTTTAAGCATTTTTTCTAACAATTAGAAATTTGTCTCAATACGTAAACCATCATTCTCACTAGTTTTTGTGTGTTTTTTCTCCTAACTTGTCAACCTCTCCACAAGAGCTATGAAGATTTACTTGATCTGGAAAAGTTAAATAGTCCAAAACCCCTGACAGATATGAAGTAAATTATCACTATGTCTGAAAGCAAAGTCAGACAAAGGTTTAAATACACCTCTTATTTAAAAAGAACTTAGAACATAAACACATGTTCTTATGTTAAAAACAACAACAACAACAAAAAAAAAAAAAAAAAATACAGCTAGCCGTGATCTAATTAAATAAGAAGAGTCAAATTCAAACTAAAAATGTGGACTAGTGGTCAAAGAATGTGGAAAACTAAAAATGTGGACTAGTGGTTTCCAAGCTACAATGAAATTTAATTTTAATTTAAGCTGACTCAGCAACTCTATCCTCATAACACATTCAAATGTCAGCAGCGATAACGCAAAGATGGAAAATTACAAATTATCAGAGCTGACAGGAACTAGTGCAGCAAGCAAGCAGAAGTCAGAAACACACTCTGTCTTACACTCCAAAAACCTCAGTTTAAAAACCGTCTAAGTGATTTGCATTCTGGTGACAAAACAGACACGGGAAATTATAGTAAAGCCTGAAATTAGAAACAACTGGGTAATTTACATAATAAATGTACATATCTTTGAAGAATAATTCTTTCTCTTTATGTATTCAGTTCCCCCCCCTTTAAAAGTTTCCTTTTCCTTTTCCTTTTAGAAATTTTGATTTAATAAAAGATTTCCGTAATGCTAAAAAGCTAAATGTATATAGAATGTACAGAAAAAGCTGCTAATTTAATTTCTTTAGTAATATGAACATTCAGAAGAAATATGAAACATACATGGTAAGGGCCGGTTACAGAGTTGGCATAGCAGAATTTTTAGAATTTAGTGACACACCAAGCAACAAAATCTAGAAATAGCAAAACTTTTAGAATTTAGAGCAGGCATTGGAAGCAGAATTTATAAAGGCACAAGGCAACAGAATTTAGGATCCACAGATATTGCATCAGGTGAGAAAATGCCTAGCACCAGCCCTATGTATGATGTATTACGACATATTAAATGAATCTTTTAAATTGTCAGTTTCAATTTCTTTATAGTTAAAAAATACCTTTGTATAATGCCTGTTCATGTAATAAGATTAGAAGCATTTTTGACATTTTCCGTGCTTTTACCTAGTGAAAAGTAGAGAAAATAAAGGAAAGATAAACATTTTAAGAAAAAGATTCTAATATCAGAAGTAACACATTCAAATATTATGTTTTCATTGTTCTTCCATAAGTTCTCCAAAAAATAAGAAATTTATCACCAATTTCTGTAAAATACATCCAATATGTATTAATACCACGGAGACATTTTTTATTTTGTAATCTTCTAGAATGATGAGTCAATAAATCTTGCCCTCAAACCCTTGTAAACTTTCCAACCTGCAATGTCTAAAATCCCAAAGAAAAATTACCCCTACCAATTCTGTAGCAGCAAAAAGCCAGAAATACTTAGGAAAAAAATCAGATGGGAAAAGTGTAAAATTAATTTTATAGAGAAAACTGATGCATATTCTGAGAATTCTGAGACAATTACATGGGCAAAACCTCTTACCATGATATTGTATAAGTGGCCAAAATGGAACATTTTAATACAACAGTGAAAATTAAAAATGTTTTATTGTAATGTTATTTTTTAAATATAATTTCAATATATTACCATTATTTTAATGAAATTTATCAATGTCATGATGTTTTAAAAAAATCATCGAAAAATTCTCAGATTTCCGAATTTAAAATTTTTATAGAAACTGACCTTAAAATCGCTAAAATGTTGATAAATCGCCAAATTTAGACCTTTTTAATAAAAGAATTCCCATCCCCAAAAGTGAAAAGTTGCACAAGAGCTCTTTATTAGGAAAAAATTAAATAATTTTGAAATGCTTATATTTCACTTCTTGCTCAAAAACTCAAGTATCCAACCATTTATATTAGAAATATGAAATAATAACCCATGATCTCATTCAAAAAATAACCATGTTTGTCAGTGAATTGCCAAAAATATTCCTCGAAAATGTTTAATTCACACTCAAAATGGCAGTTCTAAAAACAGACAAATTTCAGATGATTAAAATTAAGGAACTTCTGCCGATTTTGGCCGAAATTAATGACTTTTAAGGACCAGAAATCGATTAAAAAAAACAAAAAAACCTAAGGACTTTTAAGAATTTTTAAGAACCTTACGAAACCTGATTTCATTTATTGGTTAAAAGAGTGAGTTAATGCATTTCAGTATTGCAGCAACACACTAAATTATGAGAAACTTAGGTTGGCATACCAAATTAATCAGCAAAATTATGTTGACATAATTTGATGGTAAAAAGTTGCTGATCTCTGTCTTAGAAGACAGCCAGAAAAATTGCAAAACTGTAGCAATGAATAAAAAATATTTAAATACAAAATTATAAAAATATTTAGCCAAAAAATATTTCCATTTGATAAAAATTATAAAAATATGTACCTCCACTAGATGTTCCAGGAATTGCTCCATCAGAAGCTACTTTAGTAACTGCAGCAGGATTGTAAGTCCATGAGGTACTACAAACCTCTACTTTTAAATCATTATCATGATAGATTTGTTGAACTCTGCCAATTTTCCCCAGAGTCTAAAATCGTAAATAAAATATACATTTACGTTTAAAACAAATCATACATGTCTTATTAAAAAAAATTATATCTGAAAAATTATATGAAAAATGCTTTATCTGTAGTAGCTTCAAACACACACTATTGTTACGTTTTTTCTGACACCAGGTGTTACATAATTTTCTTCCTTCACGTTCGTACGGGGTTCGTGAGGATTTGGAATGAATAATGACGACACTTGATGATGAAGTATCGAAACACATTTTATTTAGCCAAAATTAATCAGGACAGCTCCAATAACACGTTCACACTCATCAAAAAACTACTATAAACATGCTGACACAATCAGAGACACAGCCTTCAGGTTATCAGGCTATAACAGTGGAGACAGCTCCACTGACTGCAAAGCACCAGAGTACAGCTCCCGACTCTGCTCGGTCGTACTCAGGACTCCACGTATTCTCGAGACTCTCAATGCTACAATTCGTGATGCACTCGACGACACACAGAGCACGGCTCCCGATTCTTCGGTTCAGTCATTCCAGAGCTCAACACTCTCTCTTGACGATGCATTAACCGCAAATTATCCCACCATTTATATTAGAAACACTATTACACTAAAAGACTCTTCGATGCACTTGGCACTTGCTGGTCGGCTGTTAGCTAGATCGTCTCCGCACAGACTTACTAGATGAGGCAAACTAACTCGCACTCTAGACGAGGCACTAAGTCGCCCTCTTGACGAGGCACTCTGACTCACCCTTTCGACGAAGCACACTCTGACTGCGGACCAGCAGGGTTTATAGAGCTTTTGGCTTGTGTTCGAGAACATTCTGTGCTAAACTGGTAAGAATTCATTCCAGAAGGATCTTCATCCATCCATGGTATAGTGCCAACTTCGTTGCCAAATTGACGATTTCTCGCCAAATGTGACAACCCTGTCTTAATTGCTATTTTATGGCAACCCTAAAGATGTTTTGCGGGGAACCTATCTTACCGTACCTGTACATTTCATAAAAATATATGCAGATATGTGTGTAATAATTTCCTTGGTACACTGATAGAACTTATTAGATAGTTGGTGTATTAGAGAGAGAAGATGAAACCAATCACTTTTCAGTCATGGCAAAGAAAAATTGCTGCATAGATATGAGTGGAGGGAAAATGACAACTGGCTTTACTGTTAAAATGTCATTTTTATTTTGAACAGGAAAAATTTTTCATAAACATATTTTTGTTTAACTGGTACAACACTACGGCTGCTAAACACATCCCATAATTTCTATATATGCAGCGTACATTTTATATATTAGGAAGAGAAGTTTAGCCAAAAGACTTGTTCTCAAGAAACCTTATCCTATATAGATTCTTCTGAAAGCTATTTCATGAAATGGAAAAGTGTTATCAGGTAAAAAAAAATTAGATAGTATTTTTAGAACAAAAATTATGTAACTTACAGGCAACATAGCCTCTGCCCATTCTCCATGACCTCGCTGCAATATTTTAACACGCTCTAAATCTCGGCAGATCTGAACTAAATCCCCAACTGCAAACTGTTGGCTAGAAGCACCATCGCCTGAAACAGAGGATGAAGCTGTGGTAGTTGTATTCACTTTTGTTAGAACAGCAGGATTAAAAGTCCATCTGGAAAAAAAAAAAGAATTAATTTTAAAATGATTAATTATGGGGTGAAATAGCGTAAATAATTATATTATGCCTGAAAAGTCATTTTCAAAAAAAGTCACATTATTAAATATGCATGAGAAAGTGCTCAGATATAAATCCATTACATGTAATTTGTGCCACGGTAAAAAAAAAAAAAAAAAAAAAGTTCTAAAGAAACACAAAACATATTATTCAAAATTTTACAAATAAGTTTACCAAAACAGCACTGAAATAAGGATGCACAGCACTGTTCCTCTTATTCAGTTCTACATTTATTCGTCAAGATTAATTTTTCCCTTATCAATTAAATTTCTTTTACCAGTTCTAGAAAAGTGTAAAATTTGCATACTTGGATGCAATATATTACTTCACTCAGGAAGTAAAGTAAAATAACTGGTAAATGGTAAATAACATCACTGGTAGTAAAAGCTTTGAAACCTCTAAAATATTTATATTGCTATGAATTTTGTACATATATTGATGGTTTTAGTGCAATTATATGTGAAATTATTGTGTTTTTGTGCAATGTAACATGAGATACTAAGAATACACAAAAACTAAGAATATAGGAGCAAGTCCATTTAACAATGAGTAAATGGGTATCTCAGTAATTTGGCAAGACATTGCCAAGCTGGCAATGGTTTTGACAACAAAAATCTGTCGCTAAATTTGGGAGGAAATTTCCAAAATTCACCAAACTTAGCGACCATTTGGCAATATCTGGGTCCAGTCCGTGCATCAGTATAATAGGTATTGCAAGTGAAATAAATGTAATTGATCACCATATTAGCTGTAACTATAATATAATTCTACCTTCATGTTGCCTTCCAGTAATTTCCAGGAGCATAAAGTACTAGAAATATCTTGGTGGCTGTGTTAAAACTATACAAAACCAGTAAAAGCATCTGCTCTCAGTTGTTGCTGCGAGTTGCTAGTTCAGCGCAAGTTCGGAGTACTGAGACATCTCAGGGTTAGCTTTCTCTTTAGATGAACTTTGCATTACATTGTGTTTAACATTCTTAGTAGTTTAAAGCATAACCACTGACTGTACCCTGTGATTTATTCTTGTGGAAAATTCCAGAACTCAATGAAATGTTTCTTTTGACATAATAAATTTTATGTTGTATCATAAATTATAATACAGTCAAAAGTCGTTAATGCGGACTCGTCGGGACTTTGGCGATTCCGGATTATAGATCATCAGTTTAAATCTCATAAGATGGCATGCAGAAATTCTAAAATTAAAAATATGAAACCATAATTTATGAAATAAAGAACAATTATGATCTAAAGGGTATCAAAATTTACAAAAAAAAAAAAAAAAGCTTAATATTTATTTGTTTACTTTATTAAACATTTCTCTCAATGTAAGCTGTTTAAGTTGCTTCATTTTATGTGATAATACTTTCTCTTTAATTCTATAAAAAGACATAATTTCTTGTTCAGTTACAAAGTTCCGCCGTTCAAATCCCGTTAATTGCTGTGCCGAGAATACCGATTAACTTGTCAATCGAAATTTTTTTATTTTCACTAACCTCTCTGTCACATTCTTCATGTCTTTATCCATTTTTTGCAGCAATTCCACTTTTTGTTTGTTGGACATCGAAACATACTTTCGTTTTGTAGATCCTTTGGAAGTTCAAGCATCGGAAATTCTATTTGACATAATCGAAAGTTCAAGTTTACTTTTATAAAATTGCTTTTACAGTCTGCAAAAAATAATAAGCGGGATCCAATTCGAAGATTAAGGAACAACGCAATCATTAACATTAACTGAAATAGATAATTAGATAATTTTAGCTTACACCGCCCGTTATACATTAAACGCGCAGGTGAAAACGTATTCTGCACTTGCGCACACGCATATGCGCAGTAGTCAAAGTCTTACACGCACGCGTAAAACGCCTGTGCGCAGGTGCCAACGCGGCGCATGCGCAAAAAGTTTTTAGCTTTGAGGTCCGGATTATGGGTGTCCGAATTAACGACTTTTGACTGTACGACATTTAGCTTAAGAGAGCTTCTCCTGACGCATGCACCGTTCGCGTTTATCCGCGCGGTGATGATGACGTAACTGTTTATTACGTATCTATGTATATGTATATCTTTCTTACTTTTTCGCCCTTTTTCTCTGCTGTACGCAACTATGTTTAAGTTAATCTCTGTCATTAAAAATGTTCATTGATATTACAATCTATTTAGGCTCATTTATTTCTTCAATGATTATGGGCCCAGGAACGTCTCAACTGTGCCTAATTAGCAAAATATGTAGTTTAAAATGAACATTTTGAAGTTTTCGAGCATTGAACTCTTAAGTCTAATTCAGTGCAAAAACAATCAACGGTAAGAACTGATCAGCTTTCAGTTAAGCCTATTTTTATAGCGCTCAATCTTGTTTTTTTGGCTGTGAGAAACTGTATTACATTATGTCGCATTTGACTACTATAGAAAAGCTCGGAAAAGATAATTTTGACAGTTGGAAATTACAAATAGAAGCAGTATTGATTAAAAACGACCATTGGGATTATGTAACCAGTAAAGAGCTAAAACCTGCTGAAGAAACCAAAGATGAAAAGAAATGGCTCGCACAGATATAATTCTTGCTATTAATCCTAGTGAACTGTGTCATATAAAGCATTGTGTGACATCAAATGCTGTGTGGAATAAACTCAAAGCTGTATATGAATCGAAAGGACCTGCAAAGAAGGCTACATTATTAAAACAGCTTTTATTTAGAAAAATGGCAGAAAGTGAAATGATGTCTGAACATTTGAATAATTTCTTCGAACTAGTTGATAAGCTTAAACAAATGGAAATTGACATAGCTGATGATTTATTATCGATTCTTCTGCTCTATAGTATTCCAGAAAATTTTGAAAATTTTAGATGCGCCATCGAATCAAGAGATCAGTTACCTAGTCCCGAATCTTTGAAAATCAAAATGTTAGAAGAATGGGAAGCAAGAAAAGGGAAATCGTCTCAAGATTCACAGAATGCATATTATACTGATTATAAAAGAAGAAATCAAGAACAGAAGAAAAATGAAAAATGGAAGGTAAATTCAAACAAAAATTTTCCTGCTGAAAGAAATTTTTGAAACTTGAAGTGTAATTACTGTTCGAAAATTGGGCACTAGGCATCTGAATGCAGAAAGAAAATAGCTGATAGAAAATATGCGCAATCAAATAAGGGAAATCAAGGTTCTATGATGGCTTCTAATTATGAAGAGCAGATTAGTTTAGCAGTAAACAATGCTTATCAGAAGACCTCCTCATGGTGCTTAGATAGTGCTGTACATGTGCAATGACAGAAGGTTATTTTCAGAATTTCACCCTCGAACGAATTCAACCATAAAGTTAGCAGTTGACAAAACAGCAAAAATTACAGGAATTGGAACTGTCTTTATAACAGTACCTAATGGAAATAAGACAATTAAACTTACGCTCAAAAATGTGTTATGTGTTCCGGAATTAAAATGTAATTTGCTGTCAACATCTAAAGCTACTGCAAATAATCGTGCAGTGATTTTTACAGAACAACATGCTAGAATAATAGAACCAAATGGATCTATACTAGTGCAGGCTATTCGTCATGGTGATCTTTATTATATACATCCAAGCACTGAAACAGCTGCAATAGCACAGGTAAGTGATTTTGTAAAGTGGCATCTTAAATTAGGTCACTTAAATGAGTCTGATTTGAAAAGACTTAAAAGTCTGATAACATGGTTAGAAATTTAAATTTTAATAACACTGAATCTCTAAAAGACTGCAAAGTCTGTATCCGAGGTAAACAAACTGTGCAACCTTTTCAAAAAGAATCAAAATTTCAAAGTGATGAATTACTGAACTTGATTCACTCAGATTTGTGTGGACCTATGAGAGTCCCATCCCATGCTGGTTCGCGTTATTTTGTTACTTTCATCGATGACAAATCGCATTATGTCGAAGTCAGTTTTCTTAAAACTAAAGATGAAGTGAAAAAGGCATTCATTAAATACATAGCTGCGGTCGAAAATCGTCTGGGAAAGAAAATAAAAATCCTTCGGACTGATAACGGTCTCGAATATCGCGGAGAAGAATTTAATAAATATATTCAAGAATGCGGGATTAAACGAGAATTCTCTGCACCAATGACTCCTCAACAGAATTCAAGAGCTGAACGTATGAACCGCACTTTAACTGAAATGGCCAGATGTTTGTTACTACAAAGTAATCTTCCCCAATCCTTTTGGGTTGAAGCCTTGAACTGTGCTGTTTATATTCGTAATCGTTGCCCGAATCGAAGCCTGGGAGTAAACAAAACACCTTATGAATTATTTTTTGGCATCAAGCCAACTGTATCTCACTTCAAAGTATTCGGACAGAAATGTTTTGTACTTAATAAAAGGTCTAAAGGGAAATTCGATTCTCGATCAGAAGAACATATATTTGTAGGATACTCAAATGAATCGAAAGCATACAGGCTGTGGAATAAAAATTCCAGAAAAATCGTTATAAGCCGAGATGTTAGATTCATTGATGAATTTGAAAACTCTACTAATTATGATAAAGATTTAGAAGTTTTATTTTTCGAAAATATTCCTGATAAAAAGAAGGAAGAACCTCTGAATGTAAAGCAAATATCGGCTGATGAAATAACAGAAGGCCCCTCAAACATGGCAGAATCATCTGATAATGAAGATTCTGATTCCGAAGCACTACCTGAAATGCAGATTAAAAGGGGGCCAGGTCGTCCAAAGAAAGTCAAAGACTGGGAAGCCAGGAAGACTAAAAAAGGAGTACCACAATATAAACATAGAAAAGGAAGAAGCACAAATTGCTGAAGAAGATACAAATCCGACATTAGAAGAAGCATTAAATGGAAGTTATGCTGAAGAATGGCATAAGGCTATGCAAAGTGAGTATGAAGCACTTGTTAAAAAAGGTGCACAGAAGCTTATGAAAAATGCTGTTTATCACTCACGCACTAAACACATAGATATTAGACATCATTTCATTTGTGAAATTTATGAAAGAAATGAAATAGACGTTAAATATGTGCCAACATTCTAAGTGCTGTAAATTAATTGGAATAACTGTAAACGATTAATGTTTATTTTTTTTTTCAGCCGCCAATCGTCGAAAGGGGGATTGTTGCATCATAAATTATAATACGACGTTTAGCTTAAGAGAGCTTCTCCTGACGCATGCGCCGTTTGCGTTTATCCGCGCGGTGATGATGACGTAACTGTTTATTACGTATCTATGTATATGTACATCTTTCTTACTTTTTCGCCCTTTTTCTCTGCTGTACGCAACTATGTTTAAGTTAATCTCTGTCATTAAAAATTCTCATTGATATTACAATCTATTTAGGCTCATTTATTTCTTCATTTTATCTATCTATTATCCTGATCTGTGAGCATTCAATCTATTACAAACCCGCATGAAAGCAACAATATGATTTTTGCGATTTTTTCCCCCTGGCCTTACGCCCATTCTAATAGAGTTTAATTAATTGGGAGTCTTTTGTAATTCAAACTATAGCTAAAATATATAAGATAAGTTTGTATGATGGTAAGTATGAATGTTCATCATTACTGGTATATAGATTTTGAAAAAGATGACTAGATTCTATATTAAATTAGTATATTTATCTTAATTAAGGCAGCAATTTCATTACAAGAAGAAACAAAGATAAAATTCATGTAGTGACAGGGAGGGAAAGTAAATGGGGACATAAAAACTTTCTAGAATTATGTTAAATACAAAAAGTTCCATACCTTCGTGTAAAAAAATTGTACAGATAAGAGCATCTGAGATTTTCATAGACCCACCACCAAGTTTGTGTATATTTTTTTTATTCAATATAAAACCACTAACTGTTTAAAGGGGGAAAAACAATTTTATAGTTGCCCTTTAAATTCAGTTACAGTATCTTGAATTTTTATCAGTAATAAGCACTGAAATGTGATCTGTGACAGGAAATTTGATTTGATCATCTATAAAAAAGTTCCAACAATTAGAAACAGAATTCATATTTCAGGAATTAAAAGAAGTTCTTTAAGATAATGAAGTCATAATGTAAGTTTATTAATGGATTCTGTTTCAAAATCAAAGTATAATTTAATAGAGAATGTGCAAAATCGAGCAACTATCAGTGTTAATGATAAATCAGCTCATTGCATTCACTTATCATTAATTTTTCATATCTAAAACTGTTCTTTTCGAATATATGGCACAGCAGACATGCCACATACATCTTTATCTGATAAAGAAAACTTCAGATTATTACCAAGGCCTACGAATCATATTACCTGTTTCCACTGGGATATGACACCACAATATCAGAATCTTCATCAATACCTACAACAGTTCCTGTCGTTCCAAGGCACTGAAACAAATTGAAATGTTAAAAATGAGAAAACAGATACAGAATCTATCATATCTTAATGAAGGAAAAATCCTAATGAGATGGCCCTATGGATTGATTCAACTTTTTAAAATTAAAAAGGTACTTCCTGATTATTTACACCATTATTGAAAGGTCGCTGAAGATTTGGGAGAGCACTCCTGAACTCACTGGCGAATAACTTTTTGTCAGGGCAATGCACTAAGAATTTCAAACAAGAGCCAGTCTATCTACAAAATTAAAAAAGCAAAAAACATGGTAATAAAATGCCTACATTTTTCCAGAAATCCTTCCTTTTTGCACTGTTATTTTTCCCATGTACACAGCTATCTGTTTTTGCTTTAAAAAATTCTGAGAATTGCATTAACTCAGCAATGAGCAGTGGCCAACACAGAAATGTGCTATGTACATATCTGGATTGTCCCATAAATGCTTTTTAGAGATATCACTGGGTTGACACATAACAGTTTTGGCAATATACTGCTTTGTCTCCCTTTTGTACAACTTTTTGGTGAGAGTGCGAATAATCAGAGAGTACCAAATAAAATAAAATTTTAAATACTTACTTCAAACATGCCATCTGTCCAACCACCATGGCGGTGCTGTAAAGATTGCACTATTTCCAAATCTAAGTCAACATTTACATTATCACCGATTTGAAAGCCATGAATTCCAGATCTTCCAGGCCCATGTCCTGAAAAACACAGAGTACAAAAAAAGTAAAAATTAGAAGAAAAAAGGGGGAAAGAAAATATTTACTGTGCAATAAAATCCTAACACTGAAATTTTCACTCATAATAACTATTTTTCCAGTCGTTACTACATAAGATTACAATTAAATTCCAAAAGCAAATTTCTTAACATTTTAACTCATTCCTTTTAAATGATTTTCAGACAGCAAATTTCTTAATATTTCCTTTTCACTTATAATCTGCATCTCATTTTCTTCAGCAATTGTTGTGTAGAAGTTTTTTTTTTTAAATGCCTGGTAGCAATTTTCAAATAAATTATCCTGAAACACATACACAAATTGTTGTGTATGCTTATGAAACAAATTCACTTTTGCAACAATTTCAATTTCTATTAATTCATATTCTTCCTCCTTGAGAACAATATAGTAATTTTTAAATAGCTAGAAATTATCACAATAACCTGAACTTTTAAAAACAAACAATAAAGTAAATAATTATACAAATTCAGGTATTAAATACTAAGTAAATATGGCAATTCAGAAGAGGGCTTAAAAGCTCTAGCATCTACAGAGTTAATAAGCATTTATAAAAAGATTGTACTGATTAATAATATAAAAAAAGCAATTAAAATACAAGCCGAAAAGATATTTGTGTTGCAAAAAATAAAGTCAATCTATTCTTCATTTACATCTTTTAACATTTTTTCACTTAGTAAGTATGTAGAAAATTATATTTACATGAACAGTTCAACAATAGCTATACATGCAGAAAAATGAAAGAATTGTTACACATGTCAATGTAGCATTCTCAGCAGTTTTCTACTCACCCCCCGAACAGAATAATATAATGAACATAAAGTAATTGCCTGTAATTAGCAAAAATAAAGTATCTGAAGATGATACATAACGCAAATATAAAAATGGTTCTGAACCTTTTTGGACCCATACATCCTTTTCACCATTGTTAGATGATCATCTATTCCCTTCTTTTCAAAACTCAAAAAATACATATGCATTAAATTAAATTTTGGATATTTTTTAATGTTTTATAAATTAACCAAGAAAAAGTACAAAAAATATAAATAAATACCATAAGTTCAATAAACGTAGGCTTTTCATATTAATAAACTAAAACTAAATATTTAACAGGTGAGTAAAAAAATGACTGCATTTCTCCCTGAAACTATGAAATTCTCTCCTGGTTCAGATCCCCTGAACTATATAATATTTTGCACTTGACTGATAAAAGAAATTCAGATCTGAAGATAACAAAATAGTGAAGATCCTACTGCAATAGAATCAACAAAAATAAAGTCTTTGTAAATAATATACAGTGTGCATACATAATTTTAGCACTCAGATCATAAAATTAAAAAAAAAATAAATAAATAAAAATAAAATAAAATAAAAAAATTTAGAAATAGAGGAGCTTTGTGATTTTTAGCCTTCTCTATGCTTTCATTTTTCATATTCTTCTAATGCTACACATCTCTCAGAATTTCCATACAGCTACTGAATTTGCCCGTTCAAATTTATTGATTGAATGCCCTATTTGCAATACCCTTCTGAATTTCTGAAATGCTCTTAAACTAGTGTTTCTTAACACTCTGAGTGGCCAGGGTTTTCGCTGAGAAAGCACAAATTTCCCAAAACTACTATGGGAACAAATTGTTTTTTTTTTTTATATTCTTTCTTACAGATATCACAAAAAATATTCTGGAGAATATAGAATATTCTAGATATATTTAAAAAATATTCTTGCCGCTTAGAGGGTTAAGGTGAGATTTTATTCAGAACAGAAAATGCCTGTAGGAACAAAAATTAGATAAATTTGGAATATAATTAACAACTTTTTCAAAATATTTGCATTGTGCAAAAGAAGATTCTCTCACAACACAAACCAGCTAATCAAACCAAACATTTTCAAGTATCAAGAAAAATGAAATATTTGCAAAAGCTGGCCCATGTTTTCTTTGCAGAACATGGAGTTTACTCTGTCTATTCTTTAGCTTCAAAAATCTCACTTCATACTGTTATGAATTTTGTATATATGTAAAATTGTAGAATATCCTGTATTATATAGCATGAAATGCTTCAAAAATGCAAAGTTCTGCCAGAAAATAAGATTGCAGGGCCAAGTAAATTTTATTGGAAATTTCTCAGTGGCTTGAGGAAAACTATATAAGACCAGAGATCATGTCAGTTTTTAGTTTAAAGTTGATTTTGGTGCACTGAGAGATCTCCATGAGAGCTTCGCTTTTTAGATGCATCTTGCACTGCATTGTGTTTTACGTTCTTAATAGCCTAAAGTGATAACTGCTGATCGTGATACTGAGAAGAACTGTATAAGTACTTTTGTGAAAAGTTCCAAAATTGTAGTGTTACTTTTGGAAAAATAAATTTTATCAAGCTATCATGCATTCTTTGTACAAAGAATCCATTACAAACCTGAATGGAAATTTTTGGTGTCAGAAGTGAGATTGAATGTCAGAAGCAAGAGCAGTCGATGAGCAACTGAGACAACCTCTGCAGTATTTAAAGAAGATATGAAAGCAGACCAAGAAAGATGGAAACACCTCCTGGCAAATGTATAAGACTCAGTTCTCTAGAGTAGCAAATGCAAATAGATGTGATTCTGAAGCTAAAGCCTTTCATCTTGCCGCTTCTCTGACAGCAGACGCAGTGGACATCCTTCAAACTCTTCCTGAAAACAAGATGCAGGACTTCAAAGCACTGTCTAGTGCACTAGATCTGTGATTTGGGAAGAAGTGCTTAAAAGACTATAGCATGCTTCAGTTAAAAATCTCACCAACAGAAGCTCATGGAAACACTCCACGAGCTCGCACAGATGCTGAAAGGCTGTCTCATCTCACTTTTTAGGACTCCCAAAACAGAAACAAGGAAAATACTGTCCCGCAATACTTCATCAATGGCATCTGGGATTCTGAGATACAGAAAGCCCATAGAAAGGATTAAAAAAAGTGGTTTAAGGTACGTCATGAAATTTGAGACAGCTCACCAAGCAAACTCGCAGGGACCGCTACTCAGTCAGAGCTGCTCCAGTCCAGAAGCCAGTGGATCAAGTGAATGCTCATCTAGACAATTTAACCAGGCAAGTTAATGCCTTCAAACAGAATAAAAATGACAAGAAACTGATCCTAAAGTGCCAGAAATGAGGTGATGAAGGTCATGTACAAAGGAACTGCAGAACAAACCAAGGCAGTCTTAGCTTCCAGCTAAAACTGCTCTCAGCAAGGAGGGAAACTAATTGTTGGCCAACTCTCAAAGAGCGAAGGTTGCCAGATAATAAGAAGTCTCATTTTAAAGCACTTCATATTTCTGCAATGAGTAGTGGCAGTAATGGACTTTTCATCATTGGACATATCAGTATAGTTCTTTGCAATATGATCATTAATATATCCAAAACGATTAGGCTCAATAATTGGAAGGCAAACTCATCACCCTCCAGACCATGTCCCAGGATAAAATCGACATTGATGGAAAGTTAAATGTTAACATAATATCTGGATGTGCCGCCTACCATTATGCAGCTTATATGCCAGATAGTACAGGCCATTGCATACTCGGATTAGACTTCTAAGGAAATGCAATTTTTTTCTTGCACTTTATGAATAAAGAACTGCATTCTGCCTCTGAGGACATAACCTTGATTGGAATTAAAAATGAAGGAGTTAAGTCCCTCAACTTAACCATAGCTCATGATAATATAACAGTATCAGCAGGAACGGAATTTTTACTTCCAAGATCCATAGCTGAAAACATAAATTCCTGGCACCACATAACGAGAATTTTAAGAGTCCAAAAGAAGTACTATTAGCCTCAACACAGGTTGACCTATTAAAGGACCATCATCCTGGGAAGAGCTGCCAACAACAGTGATAAGGTGAAAGCCATTAGGAAAAGTGAAGTGGTTGCAGTATATACTCCAGTCATCTGCATTAAACAAACCAGTAGTTCTGCACCTTTGCGGAGCCTAATATTGCAGTTATTGGCGGATGCACAACTACATGATGAAGAGAGAGTGCCATGTCACTGAAGAATTTCAAGGTGTTTTCTCCCACACATCTTCTGACATAAATCAAACCAGTTTAGCACAGCTTAGACTTGACATGGGAGATCATCCACCAAGCAACATCAAGATATATATAAAGACTGCTAAACAGGAAGAGATAGGAAGACTTTTAAAGGACATAAAAAAAAAGTGATGTTATAAGGTATTTCTCCTGCTTTCCTGGCATGCCTTCATGGTGTAGTGGTTCTGCACACTGGGCCAGTACTCCAGAGGTCCGTGGTTCGATTCCCGGCGAAGGCAGCTGCTAATTTTTCAATCTCTCTTGCTTCCACAAAATCCTAATGTTTCCACAGCCGTGCCCGAACTAAAAGGGTATTGGATGAGGTTTCTCCACACCCAGGATTTGGCAATTAGGTCATCTGAAAATTCCAGTCGCCCTTTAAAAAGGGGAATATATAAGGTATTTCTCCCACTTTGCTAGCATGCCTTCGTGGCGTAGTGGTTCTGCATGCTGGGCCAGTATTCCAGAGGTCCGTGCTTCGATTCCCGGCGAAGGCATTTGTTCATTTTTCATCTTGCCCGCTATTAAAAAATCCTATAGTCTCTACAGTGGCGGCTGAACTAAAAGGGTTGTGGATGATGACTCTCCACATCCAGAATTTGGCGATTGGGTACCCTGAAAACCCCAGTCGCTCTTTAAAAAGGGGAGTATATAAGGTATTTCTCCCACTTTTCTAGCATGCCTTCGCGGTGTAGTGGTTCTGCACACTGGGCCGATATTCCAGAGGTCCATGGTTCGATTCCCGGTGAAAGCGTTTTTAATTTTTCATCTCTCCGGCTTTTCCCAAAAAAAATCCTAATGTCTCTACGATGTTACCATACCTTTAGCAAGTCCTTGGGCTTCTTTCATTGTCTTGGTAAAAAAGAAAGATGGTTCAACTAGATTTTGTTTTTCCACAACTGGCTGAATAATGTCACAAGTAGAAACAGCTATATTCTTCCTAGAATTAACCACATTCTGAACACTCTTTCTGGAAGTGGTTTTCATTGCTTAATTTAAAGATTGGATATTAGCAGGCAGATTTATACCGATAATGAAAAAACAACCACATTTACTACCAAACAAGTACTTTGGCTGCTCAAGGTGATGCCATTTGGATTATGTAATGGACTGGCAAGAATAGATTGCCACATGAAGACCATGATGAGACAGCTTTCCTCTAAAACCTATGTGACATATCTGAATGATCATCATTAGGAAAAGTTTTGAAGAACATTTAAAAATAACAGGAAGGTGCTCCCAAAATTGAAGGAAGCCAATCTATCCACAATTTACATTTGGCGGGACTCAATCTATAGTTAAGTCCCGCCAAATGTAAATTGTTAAGACAGCAACTGATTTGCCCCAGACAAGTCATGTCTGCTAAAAGTGTGTCCATGTATCCAGAAAAAGTGTCAACAGTTAAAGTCTGGACACACCCTAAAAGCATTCATCAGCTGAGAAGTTTCCTGAGGTTTTATACCTAACTATAGGAGATTTGTGGAGGACTTTTTCTTCCTTCACAAGACCCCCTTCATAGACTGACAGAGAGTAAGCAAAAGCTCTTGTGGACGAAAGAATGTTAGCATACATTTAACAAACTGAAGTGGAATTTAACACCTGTGACAATCCTGACATGTCCTTAGCTTGACAAAATATTTATTCTTGATGCAGATGCGAGCAATGAAAATGCTGATACTGTTTGGTCCCAAGAAATAAATGGTCAAAAGCATGTCATAGCATGTTGGAGCAAGTGTTTATCTAAACTGGAGAGGAATTACTGTGTCACCAGAAAAGAATTGCTTGCCATAGTTAAAGCTACAGAAAATTTCCACCATTGACTTCTACGGCAGAAAATTCCTGCTCCGTACAGATGTGTCACTGGCCTGGCTCTTTAATTTCAAGAATTGATAAGGCCAAATAGTCAGACAGATACAGAGACTCCTGGATTATGAAATCACTATCATCAGAAAGGATTGTCACAAAGAAACCTGGATATGCTGGGACCTCTGCCACAGTCTGCTAAAAACAAAAAATACATGCTTGTTGTCACTGATTACTTTATAAAGTGGCTTGAAGCATATCTTATCCTTGATTAAGAGGTTGTCACAGTAGCAAAAGTAATGATACAACATTGGATATCCAGATTTCAAGTGCGTCTTCAATTACATTGCAATCAAGGAAGGAATTTTATCTTGGCTGTAATTAAAGACAAACTACTCTGCATAGACAAAACATGAACGATTCCTTTACATCCAAATTCAGGTGGCATGGTAGAGGTAGAAATTTCATTAATAACCTCCTGCTAATGATTTCAAGAAACCGAAAGGACTGATAGAAGTTATCACTGTTCTTAATGGCCTATCATGGTGCTGTCTGTGAGACTATCTGAAATTACCCTTCCCAGATGCCTTTTGGTCTTGAACCTTTGTGTGCCTTGTAATCTGTTGTTGGGTCACCCTCTAGATGCACCTTCATCTTCTGAGGAGTACATCCAAGATCTCCAAGCACGGTTTGAAGTGATGCACAATTTTGCATGAGGGCGAGTCAGTCAACTTGGTGATGGAAAAGATGAAAACCTGATATGACATGAGAACTACAGGACATGGTTATTGAATACGATTCAACAGAAAGGACTTTCTCCTAAACTACAATCACCCTGGGATGGTCCTTGTATAGTCCTGAACAGGCTGAACAATATTGTAGTTGGGATCCACAGGTCATCATATTCTAAGCCTAAAGTAGTTTATTACAACAGGCTATGTCTTAGTGTGTATTCCCCATAGTATACATAATGTACAACAAAATCATTGCCCTATTTGGACATAAATTAATAAATTTATGCATTTATTTATTGAAATTATTGTTTTAGTATTTGTAATACAGTCAAACGTCGTTAATCCGGACTCATTGGGACTTTGGCGATTACGGATTATCGATTTTTCCGGATTATAGATCATCAGTTTAAATCTGGTAAGATGGCATGCAGAAATTATAAAATTAAAAATATGAAACCGTAATTTATGAAATAAAGAACAATTATGATCTAAAGGGTATCAAAATTTACAAAAAAAAAAAAAAAAAAAAAAAAAAAAGGGGGGGCTAAATATTTATTTGTTTACTTTATTAAACATTTCTTTCAATGTAAGTTGTTTAAGTTGCTTAGTTTTATGTGCTAATACTTTCTCTTTAATTCTATATAAACAGACATAATTTCTTGTTCAGTTACAAAGTTCCGCTGTTCAAGTCCTGTAATTGCTGTGCCGAGAATACCGACTAACTTGTCAATCGAAATTTTTTCGTTTTCACTAACCTCTCTGTCACTTTCTTCATGCCTTTATCCATTTTTTGCAGCAATTCCACTTTATGTTTGATGGACATCGAAACATACTTTCGCTTTGTAGATCCTTTGGGAGCTCCAGCATCGGAAATTCTATTTGACATAATCGAAAGTTCAAGCTTACTTTTATAAAATTGCTCTAACAGTCTGCAAAAAATAATAAGCCGGATCCAAGTCGAAGATTAAGGAACAACACAATCTGCAACATTAACTGAAATAGATAATTAGATAATTTTAGCTTATACCATCCGTTATACATTAAACAAGCATGCGTAAATGTATATGCGCAGCCGTAAAGGTCTTACGTGCATGCGTAAACGCCTATGCGCATGCGTCAGTACGACGCATGCGCAGAAAGTTTGTAGCTTTGAGGTCCGGATTATGGGTGTCCAAATTAATGACTTTTGACTGTAACATGTTATTTATTGAAATTATTATTTTAGAATTGCATTGATTTTCTTTAGTTGTAAACACTTCCTGTCCATAGATTGTACTATATAAAAGTAAATCACAACACTGCAGTATGCTGAATCTTAGTAGGTTGCATAAACCATTTTAGATCTCTGCAATAATTTCGAATAGGCTTAATTCAAAACTTTACTGCTTCTTGCTAAACATCTTTTAAACCACTATAACATATACTGCCTGTAAATTAAAAATTCCATTTGAACTTCTCCATAGTTCAGCTGTGAGTCAACACTGCCACTAGTTACTATTAGAAACTTAGAACTGGCTCAGAGAATTTAACTTTGAAACCTTTTAGATGAATTTAAATATAAGTTTTATAAATTTACTACTCAAAAGGAAAAGGCCAAAAGGACAATACAGAAAAATTTCTAATTAAAAAAGAAAAATTACTTTTAAATGATTAAAAAATACAATGATTAAAAACAGACACAAAAGCATTTAAAATACAAATTTAAAAGAAATAAATGGCATATTACTTACCCAATAGCGGTAAATGGTCTTTATATACAGTTCCACCTTTAGCATCATTTACCACTTTTAAATCAGCCTGAAATAACGAAATGTAAATAAAATTCTAGCTTCATAGGGAAGGGGAAAAAAAAAAATTTTTTTTTTTTTTTTTTACTCTTAAAAATAAATTTTCAGTGTTTTATTCTTAAGACTGCTAAACCATATAGAAATGCAAAAACTAGGTGACCAACTAATGTTTACACCAGACAGACCTGTATATTGGCTGTGGTGACCACAGCCAGATTTAGACTTGTTAAGGCAGTTTATACGTAAATCCATCCCTGGTGGTGACTGAGTGAATTTTTGCCTTGTGGTGTACTATGTATTTTCTATGCTGTATATACTTTAGTTCGACTTCCAAAATTATTTAAAAGTTCAAAAACATCACAACAGAAGTGGTAAAGTTAACACACTTTTCTAATAAATGGCACTATCAGACAATGCCTCAAAAGCAAGCTGACATAGAGGTCTCCTGCAATACTTTCAAAATAAGAATCTGTATTTTTAGTTGTCACATCTGGAACTTATAAATAAAATGATAAAGGACAACAGAAACAAAAAAGAAAGAAAATAAATACTAAAAAATAGTAAAAAGAAAATCTGAAACATTTCAGATTTTAAATTACGCCCAAAGGGGTATTTTTTAAACATTTTGTGTGTTACCTTTATTTATTGAACATCATGTTCTTCATACTTAAACCATAAAATTCAGTTCAAGAGCAATATCGCAAAATAATTTTAAATTGAGCATATCTTTAGAATTTCTGATACACAGTCTCACGCACTGGAGATAAAATTTTTTTTCTCTGTACAACGTTGCCATTGCTCGCTTTGAAATCCTTGAGTTTGTTGCATGTATTTTGCAGAAAGTTTAACTTTTGGGTTGTTTATTCTCCCATCAATATTATTCCGAGTTCCATACTCAAGGATCCCATTCCAGATATGAATTCTTGGGGTATTTACAGGATTCCTTGCCATTGTGGTTTAATTTACATTGGCCAAACTAAGAGAGCCTTAAAATTGCAGGTTAAGGAGCATGAGGCATACGTTAGAAAAAAGGAAACACAGAAGTCTTCTGTTGCCCAACATTGTTGGCCTGAAAATCACACTTTCAATTTTTCTGCAGCCAAAATTATTCAAAAAACATCTTCCATAGGTGAACTGAATTTTCTAGAGGCATTTCACATTAAGAAAAACCTTTTTGTTCCAGTTAACGACCCTAATTCCAATCCATCTTTGCCTCCAGCCTTTAAAGAAATTATGTTTTAGTTCTGGTTTCATCCTTGAGTTTGTTAATCAAAAATTCATTGAAGTTTTACAAAACATGAAATCAATAATAAAACAAATTCCAAATTTCAAATTAGGTCTTCCAGATGCCCATATTTGCAGTAGGATTACATCATTCAGAATTTGATGGCTCTGGGTACCATTGTTTTAACACAATGCAAGAAACATACATACATTTATGCAGATTCTTCATTATTTAATTTCTTCAAATATAATGCAGGGCGATAACATTTGGTGGCAACAGTTTGAGAAGTAACACGGACATTCAGAGTGATTCCTCACAAAATGTAAACAACAGTCCCTTAGGGACAAAGCTCTTTTGAACTAATAATTTTGTAATACAGTGAATCATCGTGAACTTTCTGAATATTACCTTTTAAAAATAGTTGAGCTTCATCAAAACTACCTTGTAACAATTTTTCATTTTATAATAAAGTCATTTCAGCATTAAAAATGCCATCCGATGTTACATCTTCCTACTGTTAAATATATAAAATATTGATTTGGATAACATTTAGATTAGTTATTTAAAAATTCCTGTGAAACTTTCACTACACTAACCATAAAATTCATCGCAAGGTTTTTATGAGTAATGAGATAAAAAATGTATTACATTTACAGATTCATCCTAAAGCTGAATCTTAATTATTTGGGATTCAGATAGATGTGGATTTTCCTACTAAAATTGCATAGTAAATTAAATTATGGAATTAAACAAACAGAAGAAATAAATCATTTTGCTTAAGAATTAATAAACATGATGGAAATAAGCAGCACTTTAGGTGTAAAATTTATTTAAATCAATGCCCCCCTAAAGTTAGGCATTCTGAATATCTACACCCAACCCTCTGAAAAGTATCTACAAGGCAACATGCTGTGTTACCAAAATAGGCAACTCATGATGTCAGCAATGTGTATTTAACGCCAGTTATGCTCATGTGCAGGAGATGAATGTTGATTTCCACTGAAGGCTGTTAAATGTTTATCTGTGTCTTTCTCTCACTAGAGGGCGCAAGGTGTTCCACTTGTGAGAGAAATTAAAATCTTGTTTTTTTATTCTTTTTCTGTAACCAGTAGATAGTTCGTTTTTGAATCCGTGTGATGGATAAATTGTTTCGTACAGCCATGAGAGAAAAACAGAGGCTGTACAAGAAAATGTATTTAAATATTAATTTTTTCTTTTTGAATGTTATATGTAAATAAAATGTGATGTCAAGAAATAGAATTGTGGTTTTTCTGTAAAGAAGATTGCCAGCTGAAACATCACCTCAGATTCAACAATGCATCAGAACAGGTAAATGAATTTTGTTCTTGTTTTTTAAATCAGTTATATAAATAGAACCTGCATACGTCAGTGGATTCTGACAACTTCGATCAACAGTAGTTGATTAATTACATAATATAATAAAGTTGGCTTCCGCCATTAGGATGTGTTGTCCTAAAGAAGAACTAGTTATTTATGCTTTCGAAAACGGAAGTACTTGAAATATGTTTATTTTATGAAGATGCATTTTAAAGAATGAAAGCATGCTAATATTTAAGTCGAACAGAAATAGATACAGTACAAGGTCTGTAATCTGGATGTCCATTATCCGGAATGATCTATAATCCGGACCTCAAAGCCTCAAACCTTTTTTTTGTATGCTTTATGCATGCGTGTTTAATGCTATGCATGCACGTTTAATGTTTACGCATGCACGTTTAGCACAAAAAACGAAGCAACTTAAACAACTTACATTGAAAGAAATGTTTAATACAGTAAACAAATAAATATTAAGCTCTTTTTTTTGTAAATTTTGACACCCTTTAGATCATAATTGCTCTTTATTTCATAAATTACGATTTCATATTTTTAATTGTATAATTTCTGTATGCCATCTTACAAGATTTAAATTGATCTATAATCCAGAATCGCCGAAGTCCCAACGAGTCCGGATTACGGACTTTGTACTGTATTTAGTATTTTCAGCTTAAAATATATAAGTTTTATGTTCTTGATTAAAGGTAATTTTAATTTAAAAGATATTAATGTGTAAGATCCAATTAAGGATTGAGGAAATAAGATTATGTTAAAAGGATTACTTTAAGATTTAAGATAAAATATTTGAGTGGAGTTAAAAGTAAAAATGAATGTTGATATGATAAAGAAAAAACATGCAACAGCAAGCAGTGCTTTCACCAGAACGGTTAATATTCTAAAGAACGAAATTAGTAGATGCTCAAGCAGATAAAACTGTATTAAAAGATAAAACTGTGAAGTTACAAATGATAACTGCTGAGTTAAAATCTTATGATTCAGAGGTACTAGATTTATTGATTAAGGGCAATGCCACTGAAGAGGATTTAGAAACCGAAGTTATAAGCTGTGAGGAACATTCTAATGGCTGTACAAGAAAATGTATTTAAATATTAATTTTTTCCTTTTGAATGTTTTATGTAAATAAAATGTGATGTCAAGAAATAGAATTGTGGTTTTTCTGTGAAGAAGATTGCCAGTTGAAACATCACGTCAGATTCAACAATGCATCAGAACAGGTAAATGAATTTTGTTCTTGTTTATTAAATCAGTTATATAAATAGAACCTGCATACGTCAGCAGATTCTCACAATTTCGATCAACAGTAGTTGATTAATTACGTAATAGAAGCCATGTTTGCACCTTCAAATTCAAACATTAATGTTTGTTTTTGTTGCACTGAGTGTAGTTGTTTTCCTTGTAAGGAATCATAATGAAACTGTAGAGTTTGCCAGCTGAAGAAGAAAGAATTGCATTTCTTCAAAAATATGGCAGTTTGGTTAACATAGAGAATGCGAAAACTTGCATTCCATGATGATGTGTTTAGTAAATGACCCAATTTTATGGATAAAAATTTGTATACCGATGCCAAATTTGTACAATTCTCTGATATTTTTTAAGTGAAAACAGACCACTGTGTGCATGGGAAAATAACAGTATGCACAATGTGAAATATGTACAATTCTCTCTATCTTTTTTTTTTTTTTTTTTTACAAAAACAGATCTCTGTGTACATGGGGAGAACTAACAGTGTGCTCAGTGCCAAGTTATGCATGATGCTGAATTTCTGCAACTGTTTAATGTTTCGCGAAAGTTAAAACAGATTGCTGTGTACATGGAAAGAACAATGGGAGAAAAAAGGTAAAGTGTTTTACTATGGCTGTTTCTTGGATTTTTAAATTTTGTTAATTGGTTGCTATTTTCACAATTCTTAAAGTGACTCATTTGTGAAAATATCAGTTGTCTCTTGCACCTTAGCTTGGCAGAACATGGTTGTTGAATTTTTGGCAGGGGAAGGCAGATAATCAAAAGTACCAAATATTATTATTTATCTTGAAAATACAATTCATAAAAATATGCATAAAATAAAGTTTTAAATCAAAGAGAAATATTAAAAAAATATGTCTATAGTTTACTTTTTGGAGAGCACACAAAAAACATACATATTTACCTAATGGCAGACAATGATAAGCATTTTTTCTAATTATCACAGACAAAATTATCAGATATCTCATTTTCTGATAAAAACCTTTCAAAGCCCAGAACTTAAAAAACAGAGAAAGCTGGAACTATACCACAATGTATGTCAGCATTGAAGCAAGAGGGCTGGAATAAAATATATATATATATATATATATATATATAAAAAGCAAGCACCCTAGAAATTCAAAATTTTTAGAGGCAACATTTACATGTTGTTGCTTATACTCAAAAGATCTGACATATGTCAGATCAGCTAAGGGTATTGAATGTTAAGTCTCTCTTAGAATGTCCGATGCAGCTCAGAATGTGATCTGGTGAAGCTGGATAGTCACAGTATTTTTTACAAGGTTTTTGTTTGGGGGGGCACTATCAAAGGAAAGGCATTTAAGACGGCCACTTGTTAGTCTAGCCAGAGCTGTCTGGAAGCCATGGTCACATTTGATTTCCAACAGAAAGCCAGGGGATGTTCTTGTATAATATTGGTGCATAGGTGGAATATGCCATACTAAACTGAGTCTTGAGCTTTCATTTGAGTATAGGTAAGTGAAGAGCCAGTGACCGTTTTATTCTCACTACACTCTTTGCTCAGTCTATCAGCGACCTCATTACCACCAATGTTAATATGTGATGGGATCCACTGGAGGTGGACATCGTGGGTCTGAGACATCTTCCTCAGTTTGAGCAGAATACATATGCTGGTTTCATCATTTGTGGAGGACCAGCCACTAAGATGTTGTAATGTACTGTGGCTATTTGATAAAATCCATAGTTTCACAAAATCACAATCATAAGACATGATAGCATCAAGCCCCACATTAATTGCAATTAACTCACCCCTGAAGACAGAGCAAGTGTCAGGGTTGTGTTGCTTTATTAGAGCTGAACCTTAGTAGACCTGAACTGCATCTTTAGGAAGACAACTAATAATTTCCAGAGCCAGCTGTCTAAGATGTAGCCCCATGGGGCTAAAGGGAGTTGCTGCTTCTAGATAGGGGAAGGCTTGGGACATATGCCTGTTTACCACTGTTAAACACCAGGCATTCCCATCTTCCATCACGTGTCTAAGATGGTCTTCATAGGAGTTTGCTTGTTTGCAGTGGGTAAGAACAAAGAAAAAATAATAAGAATAAAGAAGAATAAGATAAGAATAAAGAAAAAATTATAGAGTGGCACATTCGAGATATGTTACGTAAAAAGATCATAACGCCCATCTCAAGTAGTTATGCTAGCCCGGTTGTGTTATGTAAGAAAAATAATGACTATCCAGTAACACATCCGAAAAGGTGGCGTTTTGCAATTAACTATCGTAAATTAAACTCCATGACTAAATATCCAGTATATCCGTTACCCATTATTGAAGTCTGGCACTTATGCATTCTTGTGTATGCCGTTTGGCCTTTCAGGGGCACCGGCAACATTTCAGCGATGTATGGACACTGTGCTAAGGCCTGTTCTAGGAAAGAACACATTTATTTATTTAGACGATATCATTATTACTAGTGATAATCTGGACCAACATGTACAGGGTTTAAGACAGGTGTTTTCATTATTAAATGAGGCCGGTCTAAAAGTTAATGTCGAAAAGTGCAAATTTGCAGCCCCTGAATTAAAATACTTAGGTTACAAAATATCTCAGAAAGGAATCGAGACGGACGAATCAAAAATAATCGCTGTGCAAAAGTATCCGCCGCCAAATACGGCGAAGAAGCTGTCTTCCTTTCTAGGACTTTGTTCACATTATAGGTCCTTTATAAAAGATTTTGCAGCTATTGCTGAACCATTGTTAAAATTAAAAAGGAAAAAGGCAAGATTCTCGTGGACGGCCGAAGCTAATAGTGCTTTTGAAAAATTAAAGCAAGCATTAACGCAAGCCCCTGTTTTGAAATTTCCTGAGAACGATGAGAATTTAGAAATTTCAGCGGATGCTTCGGATTATGCGGTAGGAGCTGTACTTTCGCAAAATCAGCAGCCCGTGGCATTTTTTACTAGAACTTTGAATCAAACACAAAGAAATTATTCCGCGACTGAGAGAGAGGCACTTGCAGTTATGTTAGCAGTGCAAAAGTTCCGAGTCTATTTTGGAAGGGTGCCAGTAACAGTGTATTCTGATCATGCGGCGGTAACTAGATTGTACTCAGGAAAAAACTTATCCCCAAGGTTAATAAGATGGGCACTCAAGTTACAAGAGTATAATTTGGTAATTAAGCACACCCCCGGAAAGAAAAATATTGTAGCAGATGCCCTATCCAGAATAAAAATAGATGAAAAAGGTAATACTGTAAAGGTGGCAATGCTCACAGCATGTACGATACACTCCCGAGAAACTGTAATAACCGAACTGGGTAAGGATCCGGAATTTAAAAATATTTATGATTATTTAAAAGATCCTGAAAATTTTAGCCACCAAGATGTTGTGGCGATAAGAAATAGGGCGGCTCATTATGAACTAATAGATGGTCTATTATTTTATACAAAAACTACAAATTCCAACAACGAATTTCGACCTGTTATCCCAGCTAGTCTTAGATTAAATATACTGCAGGAGTTGCACGACTCCCCTTTAGCTTCTCATGCTGGTATTCGAAAAACCATCCAATGTGTACGCGAAGCAGTTTATTTTCCTGAGCTGCAAAAGTTAACAAGGGCGTATGTCCAGTCCTGAACAACATGTCAAGCAGTTAATTATATTAATTTTCGCCCGGCCGGGTTTCTAAATAGAATTAAATCGGAATTTCCAAATGAAATAATTGGCATCGATTTATTGGGCCCTTTCCCGAAAAGGCAGTTAAATAAAAGTCGGTATCTCCTTGTTATGGTTGATCATTTTAGTAAGTGGAATGAAATTGTTCCCTTAAAACGAGCCTCCACGAAATTAGTTACCGATTCTATTTTAAATAAATATATTTTAAATTACGGGGCGCCCCTAAAAGTGATATCGGATAATGGTCCTCAATTTGTAAGTAATATATTTGAAGACATGTGCCAAAAACTGAGCATACGTCATTTAAAAATGGTCCCGTATCGGCCGCAATCAAATATAGCGGAACGGGTTAATAGAAATATAGTGAAAATTATCCGTAGTTATGTTAAAAATTTTCATAAAAGCTGGGATAACTATTGATTCAGAAGTCAAACAACAAAAATCAGCGTTAATTCACAAAATTTTTTTTTCATAGGACTAGTTTCGATGGTTTTACCGAACCATTATCTTCAGCTGCAAAACCGCAAATGAACAAGATAGGAAATAATGTTTAGATAAGATAAGAAAGCCTGGACAAGAATAAGCAAGTGGCGCCATCTGTTGGCGAAACCAGAACTAAAACATAATTTCTCTAAAAGCCGAAGGCAAATTTGGATTGGAATTAGGATCGTTAACTAGAACAGAAAGATTTTTATGAATGTGAAATGCCTCTAGAAAATCCAGTTCTCCAATGGAAGATGTTTTTTGAATAATTTTGGCAGCAGAAAAATTGAAAGTGTGATTTTCGGACCAACAATGTTGAGCAACAGAAGACTTCTGTGTTTCCTTTTTTCTAACATATGCCTCATGTTCTTTGACGTGAAATTTTAAGACTCTCTTAGTTTGGCCAATGTAAATTAAACCGCACTGGCAAGGAATCCTATAAATACCCCAGGAATTCATATCCAGAATGGGGTCCTTGAGTATAGAAGTTGGAATGGAATTTTATTGATGGGAGAGTAAACAACCCGAAAGTTAAATTTCTGCAAAATATGTGCAACTTTATAGCTAACTGATGGAAAGAAGGGAATGACAACAGAATTTTTATAATCTCCTAAAATAAGAGTGTGGCTTTTAGTGTGTTGAGATGAGAATTTTTTAACTGCTTGATTAATAATGTTGGGTGAAAAGCCCCTGTCAATAGCTATTGCTTTTAAATAATTTAGTTCTTCATCAAGGGCTAGTTTGGAGGAGCAAACTTGAAGAGCACGGAAAACATAGGAATAAAATGAAGCTAACTTTTGTTTAGTCGGATGACATGATTTAAAGTGTGGTGGAAGGCAAACCGATGAAGGTTTACGGTAAACCGTAGTACTGAAGTTGTATGTGTTACGTGTGACCAGAATGTCGAGAAATCCAAAATTCATATCCAAAATTCACTACCCTTGAACAAAAGTCTTGGTCTAGAACGGAGAATGCAGTTAACCGTCATAAAAACACCCTTGCAGTTAAATTCGAAAAACTTCTTTTACAGTCTTCCAGTTCAAGTAGTTCAAAAAATCTTCCCATTGTAAACATCAAGCCAATAGTTAATATTTCTAATGTTAGTCTTTCAGAAGAACAAGAGAGAATTCTAAAATATAATTTTAACTTCTCACAAACCTGTAAACCCTCGATTCCAAAGATTTTGGCTCCTATCGAAAAAGCTTTCAATTTCAGTAAAGTTTCAGATTCACAGAAAGAAATGATTAGGCATCTTATCGCTCATAATGTGAAATTCAATAATAAACCTTTGAAACCAAATCTAACTGCGAGAGATTATGTGCTCTTCCCAAAATTCATAAAAGTGGTATTCCTTTCCGCCCTATTGTATCAAATTTAGGTACTGCCTCGTATCCATTAGCTAAATATTTAGTTTCTAGATTTTCCATTCTATTAGACAATAACATTTACACCATAAAAAATTCAATAGAGTTTGTAAAAAAGGTTAAAAACATTTCTCCTCGTAATTTACTCATGGTTTCTTTTGATGTAAAATCATTATTCACCAATGTCCCAGTGGAGGGTGCATTAAGATGTCTAGAAACCAGACTTCGCGAATTTCATTTCTCTTGCATCGAAATTGATGAGCTAATTTCTCTCACTCAACTCTGTTTGAAACAAACACATTTTGTTTTCCAAAATAAATATTACAAGCAAACTGAGGGATTAGCCATGGGAAGCCCCCTCAGTCCCATCCTGGCTGATATCTACATGCATTATTATGAATCAAAATTGTTTGAAACTTTAAACTTCCCGGCATGGTTCCGCTACGTAGACGATACTTTTACCCTGTTTGAAGGTAATAAAGATGATTTAAATAGAGTTCTTTCAACAATGAATTCTATTGATCCTGCTATTCAGTTCACTTCTGAACTTGAGACTTGCAATTCTCTTCCGTTTCTCAACATTCTGGTCACACGTAACACATCCAACTTCGGTACTACAGTTTACCGTAAACCTTCATCGGTTTGCCTTCCACCACACTTTAAATCATGTCATCCGACTAAACAAAAGTTAGCTTCATTTTATTCCTATGTTTTCCGTGCTCTTCAAGTTTGCTCCTCCAAACTAGCCCTTGATGAAGAACTAAATTATTTAAAAGCAATAGCTATTGACAAGGGCTTTTCACCCAACATTATTAATCAAGCAGTTAAAAAATTCTCATCTCAACACACTAAAAGCCACACTCTTATTTTAGGAGATTATAAAAATTCTGTTGTCATTCCCTTCTTTCCATCCATTAGCTATAAAGTTGCACATATTTTGCAGAAATTTAACTTTCGGGTTGTTTACTCTCCCATCAATAAAATTCCAACTTCTATACTCAAGGACCCCATTCCGGATATGAATTCCTGGGGTATTTATAGGATTCCTTGCCAGTGTGGTTTAATTTACATTGGCCAAACTAAGAGAGCCTTAAAATTTCGCGTCAAAGAACATGAGGCATATGTTAGAAAAAAGGAAACACAGAAGTCTTCTGTTGCTCAACATTGTTGGTCCGAAAATCACACTTTCAATTTTTCTGCTGCCAAAATTATTCAAAAAACATCTTCCATTGGAGAACTGGATTTTCTAGAGGCATTTCACATTCATAAAAATCTTTCCGTTCTAGTTAACGATCCTAATTCCAATCCAAATTTGCCTTCGGCTTTTAGAGAAATTATGTTTTAGTTCTGGTTTCGCCAACAGATGGCGCCACTTGCTTATTCTTGTCCAGGCTTTCTTATCTTATCTAAACATTATTTCCTATCTTGTTCATTTGCGGTTTTGCAGCTGAAGATGATGGTTCGGTAAAACCATCGAAACTAGTCCTGTGAAAAAAAAAAAATTTTGTGAATTAACGCTAATTTTTGTTGTTTGACTTCTGAATCAGTATTTATTCGGCGTGTTATTGTGTCTTAATTATTTGGGATAACTATGTCAATGAATTAGCTTTCGCCCTTAGGACCGCAAAACATGATACGTCGGGCAAAACTCCTGCTGAGTTATTTTTAGGTAGAAAGATTATAACGCTGTTAGATAAATTATTTTATGTTCAACAAAGAGCCCCAGAATTTAAAATAGGCGATATAGAAAAATTAATTAAAGAAGCAAAAAAGAACACTGAAGAAGCACAAAAAAAAACAAAAGCTGTATTATGATACGAAACGACGGGGAGTAACTTATAAAGTAGGGGATGAAGTGTTAAAAATTAAGCATTCACTTTCTTCAGCACCAGAAGATAAAACTGCCAAATTTTATCCACGATTTGAAGGACCATATGTCATAGAAAAAGTAACTCAGGCTGTAGTGGTGTTAAAAGCCAGGAATGTTGAAACTTGCACCGCAAACGTTGACCAGATAAAACCATTTTAAAATCGTAATAAAATGCCAATATTTCAAGATCTTTTGCAGGATCCGGCACGGCAGGCACAATCTCCAGAGGTGGAACACCGACAATCACAAGGGCAAGCCATGAGTAGACAGGAGCAGTTGAAAAGAAAGTTCCCCCGTTGGAAAACTGAAGGTAACAAGAAAAAGAAGCCGTTCCACCGACCAGAAAAGAGAGGGCACGACTACCCCCAGAATGAAGAAGGGAGAAATTCGACTAATACAAAGAGAGCCAGGAGAAATGGCAGCAACTATAACACGGTTCCAAAACGGAAGATCTACCCATCGGATAGGAGTCTACGCAGCAAACATCGACGAATTAATGAAGGAAAACCGGCTGCAGATGCAAAGAAGCAAGAAAAGTTTGAACAGCCAGCAACGAGATCCAGGCAACAACGAGAGAGAGTTGTCCCGGTTCCGCCAAGACCAGCTGCCATCAAACGGCCGAGACCACAAGCAAATGCTAAAAAGAAGGTCTTCAAGGGTGACCGAACTGGAAGAAAAAGAAAGCTCATGGAGGAAGGAACTGAAGGGTGAACCCGCACAAGACGGAAGATCAACCAGACTGTAGACTTCGCCACTTTCCAGGACTGGGCAGAAAAAAGGATGTCTGAATATCACAAAGATAAGTAAAACTTTATGTTACTTTGAAACTTTTAAGTTAATTTTTCATTCTTACTGCAAGTGGCAGAATTCAAGACGTTTTACCTCATGTGAGGCCTACTTTTATAGCCAAAATGGCGAGAAATGAGTTGTTACCTATTTTGGTATTATGTTTTTCAATTACTCGCGAGTAAAACTAAAATTAATGTATAATAGGAATGTGTAAATACTTGAATATTGTAAAAGCGTTGATAATCTTTGAGAAAGGTACCTTAAGAAAATTGTAAAAAATTATTGTGTAAAATTTTATTTAAAAGATTCTGGCAAGAAAGAAGTTTTAATCTGAAAGATTTTTGAAATCTAGTATTTCAATGTAGAAGAATTGGCACTTGCTTGGAAAAGAATAGAAGTTAACAAACAATGTACTACTAATGTATGTTTTAAAATGCGTAAAATTAATGGCATGTTAATATGTCCTTATATACAATGTGAACTGTTATCTTAAAAGTTAAGAAATACTGTGATATGTTAAAAGTGAAAATATTAGAGTAATGCCAAAAATTTTAACTTATTGGTGTGACTGTAAAAAGAGCAAATTATTGTGAATATGTGTTAAAGGTTGAATGAATGTAGTTAGGCTCTCTGATGTTACACTTCAGAGTTAGCCACTTTTCAGAATAGTACCTCAGGGTTTAGAGATGAATATAAGGTGTGTTCTGAGGTCTTGTTATGTTGAATTTTAACACGTTAGTGTTTGATTGCAGGCGGTAGTGTTGAACACTTATACATAGGCACGCACGTGTTTGGTGTTTTTCTTTACAACACATGTCAGAGAGCACGGGGAGATAATTAAATAACGTCATGAATGAAATAAGAATTTTAAAAGAGAAATATAAATATTCATGTTACTTGCCCTTTGATTGTGTAACATTTCATTAAACTAGTTTTCCTTCCAGATCTCTGGAAGGAACCAGATTCCACCAAGAAACTCCTGTTTATAGATGCAGTACAGATGAAAATTATTTGTCCATGGAGTTGATAATGTAGAAACGACTTTTTTTTAATTTCTAGATTAGATAATTTCTAGAGAGAAATGTTTGTAAAAGATTGGCCTCACGTTAGATTCTAGAGCTAAAAGTTTTCAACAAGGTCGTATTAGACCTCAGTTTCAAACTAATTAACTCTGGCAGGGAGTATGTAAGGATCCTAACTTTTACTAATGTTTATTTTGTTTTAAATCTTTACTATCACTTCGTATTTTCTACTTCCGGCCAGAATTAAAAGCTTTAACTTATTTATGCAAATTTGTCTTGCTAACACCAAGTACTTAAGTTGTGGCTTTTTGCCAAGCAAGAGAGAGGAAAGAGTTATTGCAAGCCGCTTGCCATAGTAGTTTTACTCGTTTGCTGGTTGCTTTCAAGGCCAGAGGTTTAGTCCTCTTGATAATTTTAAAAGTATCGTAGTTTTAGCAGCTCTCTGTACTACATACGGATTTTGTTAAATAACGGCCAATCTTAAAGCTAGGCACTTGTATATTAATCCAAAGTTAGTTTTAGTTAGAGTTTTAGTTAATAGTTTTATATTCTTACGTTCAGACCACAAGTGGTTGGTCTCTGTATTCCGAAGTTCTGGAAATCTCTGTAAAGATAAAATAAAGGGTTTCGTATACCCTTCCTGTGTGTATTGTCTACTTCACAATTTATTGAACATAGCTTCAGTAAGCTCCCTGTTCCGAGTCAGGACAGTTCATGTTTACAAAGCAAGTTAAGAGGAACACAAGTCCTGATAGTGGCGCCCGACGAAGAAGAATAACCATGGCCGAGTTTCAAGAAGAACCTGTGGTGCCTGCAGGAGCGGCTCAGAATCCAGAAATGCCAGCTGCCGCCCTGGAAGGATTTGGTTACATCGTCCAGACCATGCGCGCATCGATGAAACCAGAAGCAACATTCAATGGAAACTCACCGGTAACCAGTTTTTTTGGAAAAATTGGATGACCACTTCATGCTGTATCCAGTCCATGAATTCCAGAAAGTCACCTTAGCTACCAGCACTTTGAGGGGCCAAGCGCTTAATTGGTTCAAATGTATAGGCAGAAACCTCTTGGGTCAAGCGGGAAGTCCCACCTATACTTACGAAAATTTTAAGACTGCCTTAGTAAAAGCCTTCCCTGTCGTAAGAAATCGTTCAAAATTAGAAGCGGAACTCTTCAGCATATACCAGCAACAAATTGAAAATCTCTCAAGCTTTATTTTATGAAAAATTCACGTCTTTAAACTCTTGTATGGAAGCCGTCCGGATCCTGAGATAATCCAAGTGATTTTGCCGAGGTTACTTCCCCAAGTACAAGACTTATTAATTGAATTAAGGAATCCGACTACACTGGAAAAGTTATTTGAGCTAGCAATCCAGTTTGAAAGTAGAAGAACGGCGGACATTGAAAGAAGACGCCAGTATGAGCAACGAAGCCAATTTGGTGCGCCAAGACCACAGCAAAGGCAAGAACACGGCTACGGAAGCAAATCGAATCAGTGGGCAAGGAAACCTGAGTATCCAAAAACAACCGGCGAACGTCGACAGTTCAATAGTAAGCCAGAAAAAAAGTCTGAAGGTCAGCGGAAAAAGAAGGAAGGCATGGAAAGGAAGAAAGAAAATTTAAACTAAAACGGATTTCTGCTGACGGGAGGGTGCGGAAATCCGAAGGCCAAGAAAACCCCTCTTCCTTCAAGTTAAATACAGTTATTGTGAAAAATTTGACTCTTCCAAAGATTGAAGTTTTGGTGAACAACATCCCAGCCACCGCACTCCTGGATACAGGCGCGCAGTGTTCCTGTGTGGCAGAAGATTTTTTTAGGAAGTATTTCCGTAGATACAGAATATATAATTCGGATAATACGACAGTGTTAGCTGCGCAGGGAGAAAGATGCAAATGCATAGGTAAAATGCCATTTTATATTCGCATTAAGGACGAGCAAGTAAAGATCATGTGTTTTATCGTAAAAAATCTACAAGCACATGTGATTCTAGGGATAGATTTTATTATTCTAGGGTTTCGTATACCCTTCCTGTGTGTATTGTCTACTTCACAATTTATTGAACATAGCTTGAGTAAGCTCCCTGTTCTGAGTCAGGACAGTTCATGTTTCCAAAGCAAGTTAAGAGGAACACAAGTTCTGATACTGTAAGATCCCCAATACGTAAGGACATGAGTAATGTAAGCAACACTTACTAAAAAAGAAATCAGAGGGATAAAAAGAAGCTTTATTGAAAAAGTAGCATGGAGCGCAATGCGACTGAAGGCCGAAACATCCCTGTGATGGGTATCCAGCAAGAAACATCCGGTCTTTAATAGGGGATATGATCTCCCGACTGCTAGGCAGGTTTCACAGCATCTGCCCATGCTGAGAATGAGGGTGTCAATGAGTTGTTGAGGCATCGCTGCCCATTTGTCTTGCAGTGCCAATCGAAGCTCCGGAATCATTACTGGTGGTAAGGTACGAGCTGCCAAGCGTCTGCCTAGAAAATCCCATACATGCTCAATGGGATTGAGATCCGGAGATCATGCCGGCCAATCCATACGTTAAATATCCTCACTCTCTAAGAGCTGTTCGGCAGCTACTGTGCAATGACATGGTACATTGTCGTCCATGAAAAGGAACTGCGGACCCATAGCGCCTCTAAAAAGACGCACATATGGAAGAAGAATCTGTTACAATAACGGGTCCCATTGACTGAACCTGCGCCGAAGATGTGAAGGTCTTTACAACTACCAAGCATGATGCCTCCCGAAACGAGAACACCGCCACCTCCACACCTGTCCCTTTCAATGATGTTCGAGGGATGATTGCGGCTTCCCCGCTCTCTCCAGATGAGTATATGATGAGAATCACTACTCAGACTGAATCTGCTCTCATCTGTAAAGAGCACTCATTCCCATTCATTGTCTCTCCAATTCCGATGTTCCCGGCACCACAGAGAACGATTTCTCCGATGGGCAGGCGCTAGAGGTACACACCGTACAGGGCTTCGTGCAAACAGACCACCAACGTGCAGTCTTCTGGCCAGGGTAAAACGCGATATCGGTCGTCCAGTCACCTGTGTCATGTGTCTAGCGATTTCTCCTGCTGTCTGCCGCTTGTTTCTTCTAGCCTGTAAGGCAATATACCGGTCATCTGCGGGTGTGCTTCCTCGTGGACGACCACTACTAAACCCCCGGATAGCTGTTCCTGTAGTTTGAAATTGTCTCCAAAGTCGTGAAACAATGCTGTGAGCAATTCCGAACTCTGCAGCCACACTTGTCACACTGCGGCCTTCCTCCAACTTCCCAATGATTCGACCTCGGGTAAAAGCATCCAGATGTCGTCTAACAGATTGATTATTCGCCATTTTTCACTGAGGCAGCAACTCAGTGTAATTTTAACTGCTATATGGCGTGCAATCTCTTTGCCAGAAATACAGATCTTACACCGACAACATGCTTTATACTACTCAAACACTCCCCCATTACGTCTACCTGCATATCTGCACATGTGCTACCGTACATCACCTTACTTAATCTCCCGATTTGTCTTTCTGTCCGCTCTGCCTCTTCGTTCAGCTGATATGCTAATTTTTCGACTTCGTCCTTAATTTTTGCTCACCAGTGTATCTCAACCACCTACACATGCGGCCAAAAGCCCTGCACTGTAAGCTAGCTAATATTTTCACAAATTTCTGCATTAGTCTTATCAAACATATAACAAAATTTAATACATACTTGCTTTTTCATACATCATTCACTCTGACATGCAATAAAATCATTATAATAGAATTATTAATCTAAATCCCCTTCCCACAGCTAGAAAGCCCTCACGAATTTATTTTTGGTTGCAGCATTCAATGTACTTGCAATTTGTTCTGATTTTTCTAATGGCACTAAAGTCTTCCCTTTTCAGCTTTATTTTCATTTTAGAGAAGAGTTGCTAGGAACTAAACTTGATAGTAAGGTAAGATAATGACATGTACATATTACTGGATGCCAAAAATTGCTGCGTTGCACAATCTTTCATGGCATCTATTTCACAGCAACCCTTCCCATATTCAGGGACAACTCTAAAATTTACTGGCATATGCGGCAAAAATTCACAAATACCATCATCTTCCTGGAATATTATAAGATGATTCATGCAGTTCTGCAAATTTTTCTGACATTTTACTATTTAAATGATATCTAAAATTATGACTCTCTTCAACTGACATTTGGCCTTTTTTGAAATACTTCAACCACCTGCCCAGTACTATAAGTCAGCTAAAGTTTTTTTGCAAATTTCTGCATTAATTTTCTTCACTGTCATATTCAATAAAATCATCACACACAAAGTTAAAAGAACGTTCACGAAAGAAAGATGATAGATTAAATGTGGCAGTCTAATTTTAAAAAGTATTATCAGCATTATCTAACTTAATAATTATAAAACTTCATATTTACTCAAAAATAAGACACTACTTAAATTTTAGGGTAGATTTTTAGAAATAAAAATGCATACGAATAATTATTTTGTATTGTAGTAATTTAGATAAAGAGAATCTCAGTTTTATTATCTTTTCTTCAGAATTTCATAAAATAATAATCCTGTTAACTGTGACTAAGGTAAAGAAAAGCTAATCATACATTGTTACCTATTTGTTTTCAAGTACATAGTACAATGGATGCAGGCCTAAATTGAAATCACTCTTAGACATGACTATTATAATTAGCAATAGTTATCCATTTATATACAGCATTATTACTGTACTGCGGTACTGTATGATGTAGTTTATTTAGTATTTAAACAGTGTAATTATTCTATGTAGCATGATCATTAAACTCCTTCCTCTCAACTGGCAATTTCACTTATCAAAATACTCCAAGACTCAAATTTTAGAACAAAAATATAGGGAAAAAAGTAAGATCTTACTTTTGAGATTTTGTGGTATAGTAAACAAGTTTCTTTCTATTTCCAAAAACGTTTTTTGCAACACCTCTTAAATGATAAATTATTATTGTCAGAGTTGTTGATTCTGTAGATAATATACTAGCTTGAGTTAAAAATTCTACCACCTTGAAAAAAGATAAAAATAATGTTTAATTCTAGACAATAAAAATCTAATGAAAAACCATACCATGCCTTCAAATCCAACACGATACAAATTTTTGGCTCCATTATCCCACATGACATATGCAGCACTGCGAGGACTTGCAGCACTCCAATCTTGTATTTCAGTTACCTTACCTCGCCGACCATTACCTCCATCTTGATCTTCCCATTGCCAATCAACACCACGGACAACTCTGGCACCAGGGAAAATACCACGGATAGCAATCTTTTTGCTTTTTCGTCTTGGATCTGCCAAGACCCTTGAAAAAATAAGAAGGCCAAAAATAAGTGAGTAATTTAGAAAAAAAAAAAAAAAAAAAAAAAAAAACTAATAGAAAAAATACTTGGGGAAAAAAAAAAAGAAAATCTGAAATGTTTCAGATTTTAAATTACATCCAAAGGGGCATTTTTTTAACATTTTGTATGCTACATTTATTTATTAAATATCACGTTCTTCGCACTTAAACCATAAAATTCAGTTCAACAGCTAAATCGCAAAATAATTTTTAAATGAGCATATCTTTAGAATTTCCGATACAGAGATTCATGCGCTGGAGATAAAAAATGTTTTTTTGGTACAACGTTGCCATGGCTCGCTTTGAAATCCTTGAGTTCGTTAATCAAAAATTCATTCAAGTTTTACAAAATATGAAATTGATAATAAAACAAATTCCAAATTTCAAAGTTGGTCTTCCATATGCCCATATTCATAGGAGGATTACGCCATTCAAAATTCGATGGTTCTATGTATCGTTGTTTTATCACAATGCAAGAAATATATATACATTTATGCAGATTTTTCATCATTCATTTTCTTCAAATATAATGCAGGACTCTAAAATTTGGTGGTAACAGTTTGAAAAGTAAAATGGACATTTATAGTGAACCAACGCAAAATCGCAAAACGAAAATAGAAGTCCTACAGGGACAAAGCCTCTTTGGACTAATGATTACATAACATTCAGTTTCTTCACGGCATTTGAGAACAGCCATTTGAGACAAATTAAACAGGCATTTGAGAGAGAAAAATCCAGTCTGCATCTCACTTCTGAAAAGCTTTAGTATAACTCTAAATCATATAAACTGGATTCAGAATATATTTTTGGCACTTTGTTCTTTACTTACCTGTGTTGCAGTTGAGAGTATATTCTTTTGTTTTCTCGGTCAACCCCCCCCCCCCAAAAAAAAGAGAAGGAGATAGAGAAACATAATGCCCCTGTATTTTTAAGCTTTAATAAAAGTATGAGCATAGCTACTATTTTCAAATAAATCCAATAAGGAACTTCCTGTACTTTCAAATATGATAAAAAGACATTCTCTTGCATTAATACTTAATTAAACTTTTACCAGAAGTTCCAATAATTTAAATAGAAACAACAATGACATACAGTTGGCATTCCAATATGAAATAAGTAATGAAAAATACACTTAAACCAGCAAAAATTTGTCTAGCATAGGGCAAAAAAAGGCTTTACAACAGATTTGTTTTAAATTTTAATATTTATCATTATGTAGAGCAGTAAGTAAACAAATTCAGCTGAAACATCATTAATTACACTTGTAAAGGCGGTGTTGGACACACAGATTACCACAGACTCTGTTAGGATATTTGCTATGTAAAAGGATTAGTTTCCTTTCTTAACTGCAGCTCTCAGATGAGCCATATAAATAAACTTATGGTTTTTGGAAATTTGTCATTAAAACAGAATTATTGGTGTACAAGTTAACCTTTTATATACAGGAATCCTTAACACATTAATACATATCAATGAAATACTATATTAACACTAGAACAGCAGTAGGGGTCATTTTGACCCCTGAACACTTTTAACCATTGATTACTTTTCTTTTATTGGAAGAAATCATTTGGAATTTTTTGACTTTTCCTAAATAGATAGCAAATATTTGTAAAAAATTTTCAGCATTCTAGGTTACTTAGTTTTTGAAATATCGGCATGTATTCCTAGAACGGCGGACGGGGGTCATTTTGACCCCTTTACTTTTATCCCTCTTTCTGCTCGAGGCATGTCAAATAACACATGAAAAACATTCACTGATAAGGATTTTTCGATTGCATTCACACTATCTCCAAAAGGGATAAAAACCTGAGTGGCTCACGACTTTGTAATATCTACATAAATTGTTGTTCCTTTGTTTGCAATTACCTATTCGTTTGAAAAAAATACTGCAAGGAAGGTGGATGCAGAGTTTTATGCCTACATTTCGTTTCAGAAATAGTTTATTTTACAGATTGCAGTTGATACAGTTAGGACAGATGTTTTCTTGGTAATCCCAAATTAGTATTTCAGTACATATGAATTCTGCCCTCAAGTTCATTATCACCTTTCCAGGGTTCGTACACATTTCCTTACATGAAAATTAAGGACTTTTAAGGACCATCAAAGAAAAATTAAGGACCTATCAGCAAACAAAAAAATGAATAGAATAAAGCAATTATCCATACAGCCGACTTCATGCTTGTAATTTCACTTTAAGAAACTAACAAAAGTGTGTATTATGCACTATTATTAAATTCAATTTAATACTTACCATAAAACAATTTTGAGAATTAAACTAACTTCCTACAAGTTATGAAGTAGATAACATTAAATTAGGAACATAATTTCTTGAAAAACATGGTATAAGTGTATTTTACACTAATAACAGTCACTATTTTAGAGATTTACATGATTATTATTTAACTTATTTGATATTTATTTAAACACTGTCAACTACTATTATAATCACAATGTAAAAATATTTTGCAGATTAAAATAAGTGATTTGTAAACATACAATTTATTTCCTTGGTTTTTTGAAAGATACTAGAATAATAAACTGTACAAATAAAAGATACAAAACATTTGTGCTTTTTTTAAATCTGAAATCTTTTCAGCTATTTTAACATCTAATTTATTTATGTCTATTTCCTTTTCTTTAACTATTCTTCTAAGTTCATTTGCTTTGATAAACAAATCAATGTTCCTGCTGGTCTCAGCTTCATCTGCTAAAGCATCTACTTCTTCATAAATATCTTTAATGTCCCTTTGAAGAAATTTTTTCTTCTGCTTCATATAATCAATTTCTTCCTCAATAATATTTCTTTTCCTCTTTGAATTTTCAGATTTAGTTAAAGATTTTTGTTCTTCTAAATACTGAACTTCTAAATAACGAACTCCACTTCTTGCAGAAGCTGCTGCTGATCTCATTTCTTTATTAATTTAGATATTAAGAACACCTCCAGAAAATTTTATGTAATCAAATACTGTGCGTTGAAAAATGTATGATGAGTCACTTAAATTTTCAATTTCAATTGCTTTATTTACAGAGAAGCCCCTTTCCACAGAGGCCTGTTCATGTGACAATACTTGAATAGTGAAAATATACATTTTTTACTATATATATATATATATTATGTATAATTTATTTCCTAAACAATATTGATTAATTGATTATATTATCTCCTAAGTTTATTTAAAGTAGAATTATTTTAAAAGAGTGAATCCATACTGGTAAGTTATATTTTGAAAGATGTATATATATTATATACAGTACAAAGTCCGAGATCCGGACATCCAATATCTGGAATGATCTAAAATCTGGACCTCAAAGCCACCACCAACCAATTTTTTAGGGCTTTTTTCGAGGGAAGGGGTATGCTTTACGCAACGCGCATTAGATTTTTTTCCTCATCATAAAAAAACATGCCGGAAATCCTGATTCTTAATCTCAGTTTGACGCTAAATAAAATATCTCATTATTGAAGAAATAATTATTTTAGCATAAATTTGTGTGATTAGTAACTTGACTCCATAGCTGCGTATCTGCTTGGCATAATCTCAAAACGAAACATTTGTTAATTTTACACCAACTAATATTTTATATCCTTGATGCCGAAATCGCGAATCATTATTTATTGTATTTTGCTTTTATCACCACATGTTTATCAATGGATGACAACTTGAGTGATGAATCAAGCAGCGACGCCAAATAACAGAGTATTATCCGATTACATATTTAAGTTTAATGCGCTAAAATGTTGACAAGGGGAGATTTAGCAGAAATTTCTTTCCTTATGCTAAAAATAGATTTTGTTAATGATACTCATAGGACAAACGATTATATTTAGTGCTATTTGAATTAAGAATAACTAACTTGTTATTCACATAAAGCCAGAACCAGAGCCAGATCTGGCATGGCCGCACCAGGCGGCAGAATTTAGCGAAGTTAAACAGAAGTTTTTCATTGCGATGACAATGCCCAATCATCAATCAATTAACGGAGGGCGAAATCTATAGTATGGTTTTAAATCCAGAAAATACAGCTACCGATAGTGAAGAAAGTAACAGAGAGGTTACTGAACGAGAAAAAATTTTGATTGACAAGTTATTCGGAATTCTCGACACAGCAATTACAGGACTTGAACAATGGAACTTAATAACTGAACAAGAAATTATACCCGACGAGTCCAGACCTCGGACTTTGTACAGTATAAAAAATATATATATATATATATATATATTGTTTTCAGCTTTAAAAATATTAAAAAACTTTTAATTAGTTAGTTATTTTCAACTAATAATTGTATCGCCATTAGCAAAAATTATGCATTACTATCAACAACATAGGTTTAAACCAAATACTTAATTGTCTATTGAAGCTTCAAAACGTATATTCGAACTTCACTTTTTCTCGGCTAGCATTACCGAATTTGCCCTTGGCGACCTAAAATCGAAATGGAGCCAACAGATTTCCCGCGAAATCGATAACAGACCTTCTGCAGAAATAAACTCATAATCCCGATATCCCATACATAGAGTATGTGCAAAAGAGAATAACTGCGTAGAAGATGATAAAAAATTAATTTATGGCTTAACTGAAACAAACACAGAAATTAAGCTAAGCAAAACCGTGTAAAAACAAATTGAAATGATAAAACGAAACTTAATTTTCATGTGAATTTTCAGCGCTGACTCTCCCATTCTAGAAATTTCAATTTGTTTCAGACAAAGACCATATTTACGGATTGCCATCCATCAATATCCAGTCTTTATAGTCAGCTTGATGAAGCCACAGTTTATTGAAAATACACTTTCCAGGCATCTCGTTCCTATTGGCGTCGGAAGGGATGTGGCCTTCCAGGTTGGGATTGCTCTAATTTTGGCAAATATTTTCAGAATCCCCCCCTTTTTTTTCTCGAGCACCTTCATCATCACTTTCACCTCTTAAAGAACTACCGGCTTCACGCTTTCGTCACAATCTGCCTAAATTTATGGATAACACCTGTTTCGAAAGATTGGGTGAATAGCCAATCAGACACCGATACTTTCGTTCGGGTAGCTAATTGTTTTTTTTTTATCGTTTGCAATGCAAATCCGCCAACAGATTGGTTAAGAGCCATGTAATTTTAATTCCATATTCGTGAGAAATCGTAATTGACACTTAGAATGGCAATCATTAGAAATGATAAGAAATGTCAAATGAGCAAAATTAAGTACCGTTTATTCATTTTAGCCAAAATTAAGGACTTTTAAGCTCCAAAAATCATTTTTGAAAAAATTAAGGACTTTTAAGGACCATACGAACCCTGCTTTCCTTTACACTGTGAGAATCATACGCTAAAATATATTCCATATCGTTTTCTGACAGTCTGATATTTTTCTTCTTTTTTCAGCTTTTACAAAATATGTCTAATAAGCAGGAATAAGGTCTTACGAATAAAGAAATTTAAAAAAATGTTGCAGGAGCTATCTGAAAATGAGTCTGACGGAGGAAAAATTGATAATTTTTCTGTAGAAACTGAAGATGAAATCCAGACACAAACTATTAGTGAATTCGAGAACAGTGAAGTAAACGAAAAAAGAACTCAGCAGAAATAAATGGGCAAAAATGGATCATGGTATTTGCAAAACTGTTTACAGCTCCTGATAACACTATATGGAATGAAATAAATTCCAAAAATTCAGTCTGCGGCCATGTTCCTGCTTATAATGTTCTAAAAGAAACAGTTAGATGCTTTTGTCGCTATACGTTCAAGGAGTAATAGGAGCAAATAGCCTTAGATTTATATGCCTTGTGGTCCGAAGTGTGGGGAACACCATTTTGCAAAGAAACTACATCAAAGAAACAAAACCATTCTTAAGGTTCAATGAAAAGACAACAAGATCTACTCGATTACAGACTAATAAATTTGTTCTTGCATCAGACATGTGGAACAAATTTGTTGAAAATAGCAAAACGTGCTACCGGCCAGGATGAAATATTACAGTTGATGAACAATTATTCTCAGCTAAAGCTAGGTGTAGATTTACACAATATATGCCTAATAAACCTGAGAAATTTGAAATAAAATTTTGGTTATCTGGCAACATTGATATTAAATACCTCTGAAATGGATTTCCTTATCTAGGAAAAGATGAAACAGCAAATCCTCAATTACGTTTGTCTGAAAATGTTGTCATAAAATTAACGGAGCCACATCTAAACAAAGGGAGGAATATTACCACGGATAACTACTTTACTAGCATCAAATTAGCAGAAATGCTAAAAGAAAAAAATACAACTATGGTCAGCACAATGAAAAGAACTGAAGAGAAATTCCTATATCTTTGAAAACTATGCGTAGTAATCATTATTTGTCGATAATAGTGGAACATGATAATACCACACTTACCATCTATCAAGGGAAAAGAAACAAAAGCTTTTTTCTACTGAGCTCATTACATGCTACTGTAAAAACTGCAAACAGTCTCAAGAAGTTGCCTGATTCAATAACATTTTACAATGCAACAAAGTATGGTGTGAATATTCATGATCAGATAAGCTGAAAATATTCAGTTAAATTGGCTTCTATATGATGGCCTGTACATATCTTTTTCAATATTTTGGATTACTCAGCTTTGAACACACGGATAATTTATAAAAGTATAGCAGGAAACACCATTAACAGGAGAGACTTTCTACTGAAATTAGGAGAGAGTTAAGAGTGGTGCATAACTTCAAAACTCCCAAAGGTCCTTCTTAAGTCTTCAGAAAAAACACATGAAAAGAAAATGGATATAAAGAGAAAAAAGTGTCACGTACAGAGATGCAATGGAAACAAATCTCAAGAATATTGTGCATCTTGTTCCAAAGTTGTGTGTGGAAAATGCACTGGAAAAATTGTTAAAAATTATTTTTGTATCAACTACATTAATTCTTAATATGTATGTGTAATCTCTAATATTTTAAACATTAAATAGAATTGAAATGAAATGTTTTACATATTCCATTCAGCTAACATATAATGATATAACTGAAACATCATAGAACATTTCTCATTTCTGGATTTAGAGAGTGAATCATCCTTCGAGTAAGTACATAAAAAAATATTATTATATAAATTGTGGATAATGGATACATGATACAGTAATGGATACAGGATGATATTTGTTGTCTTTTAAACAAAATGATTCAGCTGAAATTCTGACTGCTTGGTTCAACCCCCCCTCCCCCAAAAAGTCCCAACGTCTTTGTATCAGATCAGTGCCTGTCCTTGAAACTGGGTCTCATTGACACTTGCATTGTGTCTATAATGAACCCAAAGCTTTCCAATGGACTTCTGGTGCCAGTGGAGCCTGCGATCTTGGGAAAGTCAGACTAAATGCTGCCTTGTCTTGTGACAGAATCTGTAACTTATTCTGACACCCCTTGTAGGGTTACACTTGATTTGGTAATGCTAATTAATTAGTTCAATCACACCAACAGATGTAAAGTCAATTATCGCGATATCTGAAAAAATGATAAGGGAGTAAAAAGGTTAAAAATAACCTTTTTTATTAAAAAAAATTTAGAACACAAAAGTTGCTTGCTTGTGCTACAATATAACTACACCTCGCTGTGATGCAAATAAACAGAACACTGAAAATTAATTAAATTTTTTCACAATAGTCAAGGTTACAGAATTAACTACAATACTAGATGCTGGTTCACTACTCTACCAGAAAGTCAGAATAAAATGCTAGCAGCAAGAAAATGTGCAAGGCCAAATAATTACAACTATCAAACCTAGCAGGAAACTAACAAGTAATGTGAACAAAATGTCAGAAACATGCTCTGTCTTAAAATCCAAAAACACCAATTTAAACACTGGCTACTCTGAGAAATGTGGAAAGGGAATGTTACAATAAAGGCTGAAATTATAAATAACTAGTCAACTTACATAAAATTCCTTAAAAATTTTCAAATATATTTTTGAGACTGATAAGGCTAATGTCAATAAAAACGGAATTATGACTGCAATGCACAGTAAGTGTTGACTCTCTCAAATGCAAAAACAAGACAGGAAAAAAGAACCACTTTATCTTGCTCTCAAAGAAAACAACTACTTTATTGGTGAACTCACAAAATGACTTGAGTTTTATCCAACTTACACACAAAAAAAAACTTAAACAGATCTAATAAATCTTATTTATTACTAATTAAAGATCAATCGATGTGTAGCCTGAAAATTACTGAATTGGCCACTAGTAAATTTATATTCTTATACAGTACAAAGTCTTTAATCTGGACTCGTCGGGACTTCGGCAATTCTGAATTAGCAGTTTTTCCGGATTATAGATCATCAATTTAAATGCATGCAGAAATTATAAAATTAAAAATATGAGATCGTAATTTATGAAATAAAGAGCAATTATGATCTAAAGGGTATCAAAATTTACAAAAAAAAAAAAAAAAAAAAAAAAAAAAAAAAAAAAAAAAAGGCTTAATATTTATTTGTTTACTTTATTAAACATTTCTTTCAATGTTAGTTGTTTAAGTTGCTTCGTTTTTTTGTGCTAATACTTTCTCTTTAATTCTCTCTTCTATGGATCTTAGATCTTATCTTTATAGATGGCATTAACTACAAAGAGTTCTAACCAGTATCCTGAAAATTATAACCATTTAAACATTTGCTCGGTTTTAAAAGAAATCAAAGATGTACTTCTAGTACATCGTCACACAAGGCGAAAGTTCAAAATGCGAGTTCATTAGTATGTAAAATAAGAATGAAAGATGTGTTATGCTGGCGTGGAGGCAGTCAGAGGAGAAGTCATGTGATCTCGAGAAGGCACCTGGTTGATCGAAATCATTAAAGTTCATAAAGGTTCTTAATTTAACAATAAAAACACTTAATATGTAATAAATTTATGTATATTCCTTTAAAGCATCTCTCTTCTGTTTACGTGCATGAGTAGCGGATGCGCGCATTAAATGCACATGTGTAAACGTATTATGTGCATGTACAAACGCATAAGGTCCGGATAATAGATCATTCCGGATTAAAGACTTTGTACTGTATTAAAAATGAAGTGAAGTTCATTGTCAACAGCCTTTTTTCAGAAAGGGGGAAAAAAGGCAACATTTGGAATGAATTCCAAATGTTTTAACAAGTTTTTTTTTTTTTTTTTTAATATTCTGGGGAGGAGAATGAATTGGAATCTTAGCTTAACCAGACTGCTTCATGAGGCTATTTTGAATTCTTATTATTGTTACATGCAATCTAGGGCATGATGACCACCAAGGCTCACAAGGCCAGGGCCCAAGATTCATCCTGTACTTCTCCATAATCTTAATTTTGCTCTTATAAAACCAAAGAATGTAGGCACTGAAAAAGTGCTTTGTTGAACACAAATAAATCCTCAGTTTATCACAGAAAAAAAAATCTACTGCTGTTGCTCTTGTAAAGAAAATGGTACAGACACAAAATCCATAATATGATATCGCAAGTGCTTGCAAGATGTTATTACAATGAAGGGCAGGGGGCTTTTTGTAGCTAACTTATATAAAGCATTAAAAGAATTGCAACATTTTCAGATAACCGAATTTGTACTGCAGTAAAAATGGCACAATTAACTAACATTTAATTTTTACACAATATTAAAGTCTCTACTAAATACGTAAATAAGTAATAAATACGTACCTTTCACTCCCAGGAGTTGTAATCCTAAAAAACCTGTGTCTTAAATGATGCTTATCTCCATGATAGCATATGGAACACAAATCATAGTTTGTACATTCTGCACATTTCCAACGGATGCCAAATATAGGTTGCTGTCGACAAGTGTCACACATTGTCCCTTCATGTCTGATACCTAAAATTCAGATATATCAGTTAAAAAATTAGAAATATAATAACCAAACAGTATTCAATAGAAAAATCTATAAGAATTTATTAAACTGAACATGCAATTAATTGCTGAAGCTTATGAGCAAAATCTACAAATGCAAAATAAATAAATTAGAAAATGCAAATGGATAAAAAAAATCTTTTATGAAAATTTCAATTTCCTACAGTTACAGTGCTCACAAACTAAGCCATTTATTGACAGGATATGAAATTAATAGCAAAAATATAAACTTCATACAGAAGTTTGAAACAAAAATAATTTTGGATAAGTTTGGAAATACTTCTTTGGCTATAATCATATAATCATACAGGCATGAATAAAAAATGGAACATTCAGTATGTTGTCAATAGTTTGCCATAGTAAATAAAACATAAAATCATAATTTAGTTATAAAAAATTATGAATCTATATTAATTTAATCTTATATCTAAAAAGTAATTGTGTTCTAAGATCAATATAATTTATTTAAAAAAAATTAAATTACACTTAATTTTTAGGCAGTAACAAAAAATAATAGCATTTCAAGTTACGTTCTCATTATATTGCTGGCTGTTAAATGTAAAGTTTTTAAAAAATTTACCAATATTTTGTCAACAACAACAACAACAACAAAAAATTATTAACAACATCTCGAAGTACATTCTTGTGACATGATGTTCTGTTAATTAAAACTATTTGAAGACTGCAAATTTTTTAGAAGTAAAAATATCAGTTGATATGAAGATTCTAAGAGTCGATTCTCAGTTTTATAAGCAGCTTATTTAATATTTAAAGAAAAAAAAGTTTATTCTGAATTACTTTTTACTGTAGTTGTATAGGAGTCTGATTCCTAATTTTTCCAATAATCTCCTATTTCTTGAATTGCAGTTTATATATTCCTGAATTTGCAAAAGGTGTCAGTACCAGTTATATTATAAGTCTTGTTTTTCTAGAATTTGATATAAATAGTTATAGCATAAAAAAAAATTACATATTTTTTGTTGAATCTGTTGATGGCCCATATGCATCAAACGATCCAAAGGAAGTGGGCATGACAACACATGGCCCCATCATAATTAACATTATCGGGCTCCTGTTTAAAGAATATTTAGTCAGTATTATACAGATGAGTTTCTGTTATAATAATATTTTGTTGGCATTCTTTTAACAGTTTTTGTTTTATTATTATATCTTGTTTAGGATTAGACAGCATAAGTTTGAATTTACAATAATGCATGCATCACTATATTAAATGTTGGCTTGTTTTTATAGAAAATTTAATATAAATAGTAGTTATAAAAATTTTAAAAAAATTATGCAGTTTTTGTTGAATCTATTATACGACCCACATGCACAGGAGGATCCAGGCGAGTATTAGTTAAAGAAAATGAGTTTCCTGTAAACAGATGAGCGTTAGGTTGCATTATAAGTTTTTTTCCTGGCGTTAACAGTAAAATTAGAGTTACAGAAATTCGAATAGCAAGAGGTATCATTAAGCATAGAATTCCAAAAATGCAATATTATGGGGGAAGCTTACTAAGTTAGTTACGCATTTCTCCCTTGTCATAATATCATGCACAGACAAAATAACATATTATAAGAGAAAATCCTAACAAAGAAACACTGAATTTGAACTATTATTATAATTTATTTCCAATCTGAAAAGAAGAGACGTTCTGTGAACCCGTTTGACTGCCAAAAATACAGCCCTTGAATTTGAAATTTGCAAGCACTGTGTCAATTTTAGAAGTTGCTCAGGAATCTTCTACAAAAAAAATTTTTTTTTTTTTTTTTTGTTAATTTCCTTTTCTTATTAATAATCCTTCTTCCTCGAGAATTAAGGTAAATTGTGATCAACGGTTGTAATCTTGTATTAATTTTTAGTACATTCAGCATCACTGTTTACTACGTTTATCAAGAAATGAAAAACAAGCAATTCATTATTTTCAGGCTTATGCCATTTTAAAAGAGAATCACAAGTATTTCAGATCTCATGCAATCAAATTGTACATGAAAGAAGATAAATGCAACAAAATGCAATACTTAAGGCCAACAATTTAATTTAGTAAATAGAGGACCTTTATCTTAAAGATACACTTTTGGCTATCCAAAATGCAGCACCATGAAGAAAAAGATATCAAAGCCATATTTATTGGATAATTAATGTAAGGTACATGCATGTGAACTGATTAAAATTACAGTCCTGTTCAACTTCAGGAGCACAATGAAATCAGTTCTTTGTGTAGCTACCACTGTTCCGTCTCGGTTAGAATATTTCTGTGTATTTGTACTGGCTTAACGTTTGCAGCGCCACATAAGGTCAGTGGCAAGAGCCCAGTACTAATAAGTAAGCGATAGGGATGCACTTGGTCCACACCGAGCCTCCATTCCTCTGCCCGAACAAAGCGGCAGTCAATTGTTAATTGTTCCTTACTCACTCTTTGCCCATTTAAGCGGCATTATTGTGCTTGAAAGAAAATAAATGTTAAATTTCTCAACTTGACTTTTATGAATTAATATACAGTCCACAACTACCAATTGCTATCAACATTTTCGTCCTAATCGACCCGAAGAAAGAACAGCAACTATGGATAATATAATATCTTTGAATAGCCAACGCGGTTGTCTAAAAGCAAAAGTAACAAAACAGGAACATTCTCTGCGCGACTTGGTCGAAAATGAAGAAAGTGAATCATTTTTAGAAGTGAAATTGCAATCGTTACCAGGAATAAAGCAATCCTTGAATGAATTAAAACAGCGGTACTTCAATCTACCAGCAAAAGTCTCCATAGAGGAATCCTGTGAAATTATTGAAGAACTAGAGGATGATCTGGAAAAAATGGAGGTAGGTCTCCAAATACCTCCTTTCAAAATTAAAATCAAAAGTTAATGCATTACCATTACTTAATAGTACTGTTGAAAATATTAATGTTAAAATACTGTTACCTCAGTGCTCTAGAAAATATGAAAAATTTCATGATTTTAAATGCCAATTTATATCCTTAATTGCTGAAAATAAAAGGCTAACTGAAACACAAAAACTTTATTACGAGGGCTATCCAGAAAGTAGATTACGTTTTGGAATAAAAAAATAAACAAAGTATAGGAAACAAATTTTATTATATACAGATGAAAGCCACACTCAAATACTACTTTTCTACATAGTCACCATACAAATTAAGGCATTTATCGTAGCGATGTACGAGCTTGGAAATTCCTTTGTCGAAAAATTCGGCCGCCTGCGCCTTCAACCACTTCGTTACCTCTTCTTGCAGCTGTGCGTCGTCATCAAAACGCTGCATAGCCAGCCACTTCTTCATTGCTGGGAATAGGTGGAAGTCGCTCGGTGCCAGGTCGGGACTGTACGGCGGATGAGGAAACAACTCCCACTTAAAAGATTCAAGAACTTTACGAGTGACATTTGCCGTGTGGGGCCGGGCGTTGTCGTGAATCAACAAGATCTTAGAGCTCAACATTCCTCTGCACTTGTTTTGAATTGCTCTTCTGAGTTTTTGGAGAGTTTGGCAATACCTTTGAGAGTTTATTGTAGTGCCTCTTTCCAGGAAGTCCACCAAAATTACACCTTTTCTGTCCCAAAAAACAGTCGCCATCATCTTCCTTGCCGACATTGTTTGCATGCATTTCTTGGGTTTTTGGGGAGAACTTGTGTGCCCCCACTGCATTGATTGCAATTTTGTTTCACAGTTCACATGTTTCACCCATGTTTCGTCACCAGTAACGATGCGATCGAGTAAAGAGTCACCATCCTTATGGTAAGCGTCCAAAAAGTTCAACGCTGCAGCCATTCGCTGATTTTTGTGGTCCTCTGTCAAGATTTTTGGAATCCATCTTGCACAAAACTTGTGGTAACCAAGCTTTTCGCTGATGATTTCGTGCAACAAACTTCGCGAAATTTGTGGAAAACTCAAAGAAAGTTCCGTTATTGTGAAATTTCGATTTTCACGGACTTTAGCATCGACTTTTTCGAGAAGTTCGGCGGTCACTATGCTGGGTCTCCCACTTCGATCTTCGTCGTGAACATTGGTTCGGCCATTTTGAAATCTTATGACCCACTGACGCACTCCACCTTCAGTGATAATGTTGTCCCCATACACTTCACGAAGCTGCCGATAGATTTCTATCGGTTTACAGTTTTTTGCAGTCAGAAACCTTATTACTGAGCGCACCTCGCAGCTCGCGGGATTTTCAATTAACACAGACATTTCAAACCGTCACAGTATCTGAACGGAGCACAGCACGAACCTCTCACTAGCACGGCTAGATGCAGACTGAGCTGCGCAACGCTCTGACCCCAAGATGGCCGCGCTAGCCCCGCCCCTAGCGGACACAGACGGAAACGTAATCTACTTCCTGGATGGCCCTCGTATTTAAAGGCTGCTCTTAAAGGAGAAGCAAAAAATATCGAAAATTGTGACGATACATACCAGTCACTGTTTCAAGCTTTAGAATTAACGATATGAAAATGAACGAGTGATAATGGATAGTCATATTCAAAATATTTTGAATCAAGAAAAAATTCAGCAAGAATCACCTAAGGAACTTCGCCGATTATTAGATCATACCAAACGCAATCTACGCACCTTTAAAATGTTAGAGTACAATCTTGATAGGCTATCTAATGCAATTTTAATAAATATTCTCCTTCAGAAAATTGACAAGGAAACTCGAAAGCAATTTGAGCTTACCTTCAAATCTAAAGATGTTCCATTACTCGATGAATTTTTAAGTTTTCTTGAAAATCAAACTTTGGTTCTAGAAAGCATTCATAAAAACATGCCTATCAAATTTCCTCCTAAACCCAATATCAGTGCAAAACCAAAAGGTTTTGTTATAAATTCAATTAATTCCAACTCAAAAAAAATGTATCCATTGTAAAGGAAACCATACCCTCTTTAAACGTAGTGCATTCAAACAAATGAACGTTAAAAATAGGCTCATTATCATCAAAATAAAAAATTATGTGCGAATTGTCTAAAAACTCATTCCGGAGAATGCAATTCAAACTCTTCATGCAGCTACTGTCCGAAAACGTCATTCCCTTCTCCATAGGGACAATGACCCTCAGTGTCCAACGGACACTCCCTGCTTTCCGCCACATCATGGGAAAACAAACCCCTAAGAATAAGCTTCGAGTGAAAATATACAGCAAGCAGTACACAGTCTTGCATCCACTTCTGGTACGGAAAACACTGTCTTACTGAGTATGGTGATTATTTATGTGACGAATGTGCTCGGGCAGCACTGCAGAATAAGAGCCTTACTGGACTGCGGTTCGCAAATGAACCTCATCACCAAAGAATGCGCAGAATTTTTGGGCTTGAAAACTACACCCATCCGAAAGCACATTTCGGGAACAAGTGGATCAGCTCATTCAATCAAAGCGAAGATTTTCGCCCATATTTCGAATGAAAAAGAGACCTTTTCTCACAATTTAGAATTATGTATTATTCCAAAAATAACAGATTTAATTCCTTCAACAAAACTGGATATTTCTAATCTAATGATACAGCATGACATTAAATTAGCAGACCCTAACTTCTATACACCTGGTAAAATCAATATATTGATAGGAAATGAACTATTCTTTAACATCTTGAAGGAAGGTAGAGTTCAAGCGCTGAATGGAAACATGTTAGCATAAATTTAGGTATTTTGCATAATGAAACTCGAAAGGCATACGAAACGAACGTGCGCCAAGATATATATTGGCGAGAGAAAGTAAAGTTCGGGTACAATGCAGTATACTCTATTCTCACCTAGCTACTTGTACCTGGCTAAAGGTCTAATCCAGTAGTACTTTCTTCTCTTTCAGGTACGATGTCGAAGTATGTTCCTGTTTATTTTTCTTATTGCCTAAAATAGGTAAGCCTGGTGATTTAGGACTGATGATGATTCTCTGTAAGTTATTCTTTTCAATACTTCAGTGTTTTAATGTCCGTGAACATTATTACTTTTGTTATGCTTAAGCAAAATTATCCTATTTTTTTTAAATAAAGATTTCGTAGTTAATCTTTTGACTTATGATTCTTTAATTCTGTGCTTGAGGAAACGTACTCATTACGCCTTCAGTGCTAATGCATAACCAACAAAACATAATATTGCAAAACACAGAATTTGGTTATTTAATGGCAGGAGTTCTACCTACGGTTAATAATCACTCCTACTGTTATTTGATAAACGATTCAAGTCTCGATAACGCAATTAAGAAGTTTTTCGAATTAGAATCCTTTCCAGGCGATGGTAATGAAGTTGCAAAGAATGAAGAAATATTTTGCGAAAGGAACTTTAATGAAACATACTCGCATGATGAAACAGGTAGATACATACTAAAATTACCTATGAAGGATGATGCCACTTATATGCTGAGTTCATCTAAAGAAATTGCTATTAAGAGATTGAACACAATTTGGAATCGTCTTGATGCTAATAAAGACTATGGCTAATTTGTATAAGGAATTTATGAACGAATATTTAAACCTAAATCACATGGAACCTGTTATGCTCGTGGATAACTGTGACACTTGTTACTACATTCCCCATCATGCATTCCCCATCATATCACCCGGAGAAAACTTCAATTCGATTTAGAGTTGTTTTCGATGCATCGTGTAAATCATCCAGTGGCTATTCGCTAAATTCAATTCTATTAAACGGAGGCACAATTCAAAATGATCTTTTTTCTATAGTTTCCAGGTTTAGAAAACATCGCTTTGCCTTCAGTGCAGATATTAAGCAGATATATCGACAAATACTCATACACCCATCGCAAAGAAATTTACATCAAATTGTTTGGAAGCCAAGCCGCGAGGCCCCTGTTCAAGTGTATAGGTTACGTACAGTTACATACAGCACTACTAGCACGCCATTCTTAGCCATGAGAACCTTAAAGGCATTGGCAGCTCACAAACAGGAAAATTTTCCCAGGGAGGCCGTGGTCACATCTACGGATTTTTATATGGATGATATCCTGACAGGAGGAAATACTTTAGAAGAAGCAAAGGAGCTTCAGTCTGAATTAGAACAAATGCTTCATCGTGGAGGTATGGAGCTACATAAATAGGTGTCCAATCATCCTGACCTAGTGCATGATATTTCAACAAATGAATATTCTTTTGAATCTCAAGAAAGTACAGTGAAGACGCCAGGAATACTCTGGAAACCGAAGGATGATCACTAAACTTTCAAAACAGCTGTGAACAATCAAGATAGTTTTACTAAATGTCAGGTGTTATCTGAAATAGCTAAGCTTTTTGATTCCTTGGGTCTCATCGGACCCATAGTGATGAGGGCAAAAATATTCATGCAAAGACTATGGTTGCTGAAACTGGACTGGAACAAGGAATTACCTCCCAAGGAGTTGTGTGAATGGAAGACATTCCTTTCCCAGCTTCACTTAATTGATCAATTGAATATTCCCAGGTATGTTTTAACTGAACATTCTGTTAGAACTGAGATCCATGGGTTCTCAGATGCTTCGGAAAAGGCTTATGGTGCGGCTATTTACGTCCGTTGTATTTCCACTGATAGAATGAATTATTCCAATCTCCTTTGTAGCAAATCCAGAGTTTCTCCTATAAAGCCTGTTACAATTCCCCGTCTTGAATCGTGTGGGGCATTACTTCTGTGTAGGCTTGTGTCATAGGTAATAACAGCTCTGCAGCTAACTATCGATGATGTTTATTTGTGGTGTGATTCTACTATTGTTCTAGCATGGATAAGCACACCTGCATACAAGCTCAAAACTTCTGAATCGAATTGCTGAAATTCAAAACTTGAGTCACCAATTCAAATGAGATCATGTTGCCTCAAAGGAAAATCTAGCAGATATAATATCCCGAGGAGCAGACATTAGTGAACTTTTGGCTAATTTCTTGTGGTGGTCAGGTCCTGAGTTCCTCAATCAGCAACTTCCATAGGCAGAACGCATTTCTTATTCTACGGATGAAGAGTATGAAAAGGAACTGAAACAATCATCGAATCCAGTTCTGACTTTGACAATGAATGAACATTTTATAGACTCTTTTTTGAAACTTTCCAATAATTTTCATAAACTAATCAGAATTCTCAGTTTTATTTTCAGGTTTATCTTAAATTGTAAATCGCAGGATAAGATGCAGGGATATTTAACTCTAGATGAGATGAAAAAGGCTGAGGAGTTTCTTATACGGCATGCCCAATTAACTGCCTTTAATTCAGAAATTACAACTCTTCGACGAGGTAAACCTGCACAAAGTAAGTTAAAAAGTCTTGACCCTTTTCTAGATGAGAATTCTCTTTTAAGAGTTGGAGGAAGATTAAAAAACACAAATTTATTATTTGATTGTAAACACCAGTTAATTTTGCCTCCTACTCATAGAGTTACTGTATTGATTTTTGAGTATTTTCCTAAGAAGTATCTACATATTGGAGAGCAGGGTTTACTTCATCAGGTGCGTTTGAAATATTGGCCCATTCACGGCAAGGGCTTGGCTCATAAGATAGTTCATCCTTGTGTGATTTGTTTTAAAAACAAACCTATCACAGCAAATCAGGTCATGGGTAATCTTCCCACTGAGCGTATAACTCCAACTTCACCCTTTCTTAATTGTGGCGTTGACTTTTGCGGACCATTTCATGTACTATTCAAGAGTCAACGCAAGGGAATTTTTCCTAAAATCTATGTTGCTGTATTTATATGTTTATCCACAAAAGCAATCTATTTGAAGATAGTAACAGACTTGACATCTGAAGTCTTTATAGCAGCTCTTAAGCAATTTTGTGCTGAAAAGGGAAAATCTCTTCCATCATTACAGATAATGCCACAAATTTTAAGGAGGCTCATACAGAGTTAAAGCATTTACAGAAATTGATTAAAAAACCAGATGAGGCGTTATCCATCTATTTCACGTCAGAATGTATAGTCTGGAAATTAATGCCCCCTAGATCACCGAATTTTGGTGGACTGTGGGAAGTGGCAGTTAAATCCTTTAAGTACCGTCTTAGAAGAACTATGGGAGGTACTAAGGTTACTATGGAAGAATTTCTTACAATCATTACTCAGATTGAAGGAATTTTAAATTCATGCCCGTTAACCCCTATGTCTAATGTTATTAATTAATTTGAAGTTTTAACACCAGGACATTTTTTAGTTGGCCGTCCAATCACGTCTATACCAGAACCTGAACTTATTGAAATTACTGATACAGTCCAGTCTTTAATCCAAACTCATCGGGACTTTGGAGATTCCAGATTATAGATCATCAGTTTAAATCTGGTAAGATGGCATGCAGAAATTATACAATTAAAAATATGAAACCGTAATTTATGAAATAAAGAGCAATTATTATCTAAAGGGTATCAAAATTTATAAAAAAAAAAGCTCAATATTAATTTGTTTACTTTATTAAACATTTTTTTCAATGCACGCATGCGTAAAGCATACGTTACGCATAGTCAAAATTAGAAAATTGCAACCAAAAAACTATTTGATTTGTATTCGTGATATTTATAATGACGAGGAATTTGATTTAAATCATATCAAAGACTGAGTACATCGAGATAAAATACTGCATTTAGTAAGGAATTATAAGCCGAATAAAATAAAAACATCTGCCTTGAAGATAAGGATTGACAGATTAACTTCCAAATCATTGCGCGCCGCGACGTTCCCCCCCTCGCGCAGAGCAGCGAGAAATTGATAAACAGATTTCAGAATGGTTAGAGAAACAAAGGAGCCTTTATCCATTTTCTGCAGCAATTCCACTTTTTGTTTGATGGACACTGAAACATGCTTTCCCTTTGTTGATCCTTTGGCAGCTCCAGCATCGGAAATTGTATTTGACATAATCGAAAGTTCAAGCTTACTTTTATAAAATTGCTCTAACAGTCTGCAAAAAATAATAAGCCAGATCCAATTCGAAGATTAAGGAACAATGCAATCTGCAACAATAACTGAAATAGATAATTAGATAATTTTAGCTTAGCTTATACCGTCCGTTATACATTAAATGTGCATGCGTAAACGTATTATGTGCATGTGTCAACGCTCTTTGAGGTCCGGATTATAGATCATTCCAGATTATGGGTGTCCGGATTAACGACTTTTGACCGTAACAGGTTATCGAGGTAGCAGCGCACAACAAAGTTTGTTCAAATAATATGGAAGCGTTGGCAAATAGATTACCTCAATCACTTGCAACAGCGCAATAAATGGCAGTTTCAGAAATTCAATGTAGAAACAGGTGCAATGGTTTTACTCAAGAATGAGAATTTGCCTCCTTGCTATTTTGCCTTAGGTAGGATATTTTGCCTTAGGAGACCATGCCTGGTTCAGATGGTAAGGTACGTGTAGCCAAAGTTAAAACTGTGTCAGGAATCTACTAAATCTATATCAAAGATCTGTTTATTGCCAATGTAATATTCAAGTTTCTACTGACTTTGTATATATTTGTGGAATCAGTTTATACATTATAAGAATTTAATTATGATTATATTGTTTTGTATGGCTTATTTTGATATATATGTGTATTATAACACTTTTTAATTCAACTTATATATTGTTTACTATTTTCAATATTTAATGCTCTTCATTCCATACTTCAATTTTAGATCTATGGTAATCTGACAATTATTTATGTGATTATCAATTTTGAACTATTGTAATTTGTCACTAATTAATTAATTGAAATTTTTGTATCAAATTTCAATGCCGGGCAGAATGTTCCGTATTGGTTAAAATATTTCTGGGTATTTGTACTGGCTTGCTATCAACAACCACAATTGAGAAGCTATGGATGCATGTCTGGGATATTTCAGTCCAAGCTGTTTCCATATGTTGCTTGACTTCATATGGCATAGCCACTACATTGTATGCTGTGCATTATGCCAGCCATCAACATCATTTTGAGATGGGATATGGTGTGTGACAGACAATATATTGAGAGAACAGCGTTGCTAAAATAATAGTGTGACCTGGTGGGCAATGACAGATCATTGTATGAAGCATGCCATGCAATCATACATTGTCTGGATGAATTTGGCTGCAAGCAAGCCTTAAAAGCTAAGGAAGGACAAAAGGCTAAGATTTTAAAGAGGTAGCAATGGCTACTGAGTGTGTCAGTAATATATCTAGCAATTAGGGAAGTCCAAGAGTAAAATCCAATACTCCTAAACTATAACTCTAGGTAGCAGACAATATGTCATTGTAGGCAGAACTGAAATTTATCTATAAAGACAATGTCATGTCATTTGTTTGTCCATGACTGACATTCAACACACCACTGCAGTCACATATAATCATAGATGTGGCATAGAATACTGGTGTTCAAAACAAGTGATGCCTTGCAAAGATTCTTCTTCTCTGCTGGCAGCATCAAATGGTAAATGCTGACACAGACTGATATGAAACAGACATTCTTACACATCGTGAGATATTCTTGAGATTGCTGTGCATTTTGTCATAGAAATGCACACAGCAAGCTTGTCCTCTCATTTCATGCTGTGTCAAATTTGATTGAATCATTCCTGTTCCCACTGATTTTGTACTCACATCAACGTGTTTTGATTTTGTCCAACATGAGCACCAATTTCCAGTAGTCTTTAACATCTACAGTCCACAAATCCTTTATTAAACACAGAAACTTGCTCAAGTAACTGTCATATTTTTTGACGAGGCATTCTTCTCATGCAAGGAAACAGTGAGATAATTTGCAATTCTAGTTCTAAAGCCTACTGTTCTCCCTTTAATAATGCTTCTAAGGCTGCTATCACACGTCGGTTTGTTTCGAAAGAACAACTGTTTGGAACAATTTTTCTGCTTTGTCACAACAGCCAATCACCACAGGTCGCTTTGGGGTTAACACAGGGGAAACTGGTTCTCCATTACAAACAAGCTAACAGCATTTGGCGCTGATAGCTGATTGGTTGAAAACGAACAACTTGCAACTTTTTTCGAAAGGAAGAAAAAAGTCGCACGTCTTTCTTTCAATAGTAAACCAGGCAGAAAAATTGTCCCAAACAGTTGCTCGTGTGAAACAAATGCCGTGTGATATAGGCCTAAGTAGCATTATTGGTTTATCATCAAGACGATTCAACAAAATGATAATTTAAATATTGCCTTAAAAAATATATTTGGAGAACTCAGGAATTTCTTTTGCGTGTTTTTCCCAAACAAAGAAAGTTTTTCTCAAACAAGTATTTTTTCCACAAGAATTAACAACAAAATTTGTTGTTATACTATTTACACAATTGGAACTTTTGGTATTTGTGACCTTAAAACAAAATGATGATTTAACCATTATGGGGAGACAAAATGTTATGTACAATACATAATAACAGAATGACCAGAAGCCAAAATAGGGCAATTTTGAAGAATTAAAAACGTTTGAAGCATCCTTTTATCATTTAAACAATGAACACATTCAAATTTCTCCCTTTCAGTTGTTCATCTGTTATAAAACCACTCAAGTAGATTCCACCATTCCCAATGATTTTTGGTTTTTTCTAAAAGCAGTTGCTGTTGAAAATATGGAAATAAGTGAAATTTAGCAATAATGTTAACTGGACTAAAAAAAATTTTTAAATGGACAGTATATTCTCAGAAATAGGGCCCATCTTTAGACAAGTTTCATTGCGTTTATTATCAAGACATACATTCCGATGCTACCTTTGCTTCCAACAAACAGAGTTTATTATCAGTGTTACAGATTTGGGGGAGGCAATGATTCCTTGATTATGAGGAGAATATTGCTGTACTTCACTTTGTTTTGGTTTTGAACAGTAGGCATTGCTTACTGTGATCATGTTTGTTATTTTGATAGCAAAATATGATGAGAAGAAATATCTTTCAAAATAGCAAATAAATTTAACTAATTTAATATAACTAGAAACATATAAATACACACCTTCACAGCATTTTAATTGCAGAAAACATCATTTTTAGTGGAATTGATACAAGAGTTACACAAAAGTTCATTTATGGAATGTTCAAGATGTTTCTGCAAGTTGTTTGACCAATGCTGTAATGTCTTTAATACTTTGACAATGCCCTTAATACTTCGACAGCAACCTTCATTTCAGCATTTTTAGGATATTCCCCAATTTCATCATCATCATCTTCAGAAAGTTTATCATATATGTTTGGATTTATTTCAGAAAATGATTTGCAAATATCTACTTCTGTTTCAATTGACAACTTGAATTTTGTTATCAGTATCCACCCATGCATTCCCTTAATTCCTCAAAATCCATGCGCAAATCTCGAGATGGTTACGAATTTGCAATGAGCTCACCTTCATTCAAATCATACATATATGCTCATCTGTGCGTGTGTGAGCGCAGATGATTTGTGTTATGAAGGGAAAAGTGTAGAATCAGCTTTCGCTGAACTGGAAAAGATCCTATTTTTTTCAATTATGAAAAGTTTGCATTTGTCCTTTTTTAAAATTGAAAATGTAAAGAGGCAGGCTGCTCGAGATCTGTGCGGAAAATGAAGAATCCAACACTAACACATCAATTCCTAATAAATAAATCATTCCATCAGGATCCATTGTTTTCATTTCAAGCGAATTTGAATTCAAAACTCATATTTTCTGAAATGTGAATTATTTTGCGACATTGCTGTTCAACAGAATCTGACCAATAAGTTCGGGCGCCAGTGAAGGACAGCACAATTATTCTAAAGCATGTGATGGTTGAAAGACATACAATACAGAATGTGCTTGATTAAGTTTCATCGGAATTTTTTGTTTATAATTCAGAAATACGCTATGCCCTCTCCGGGATTCGAACCTAATTATAGACGAGCTCACAAATCAGCGAATGATGAAACCATCCATATGTTTATCAGTACTATTTCTGATTGAATTCTGCCAATTGCACGATTTGGAAGCACTGTTCTTCCTCATCCCTTAAAAAGAAATGCTACAATCAACAATACAGCACAAGGGGTAACTATGCGAGTTCAACAATCCAACGGCCGAAAATAGGAGATCCAATGTAATATGAAAAATTTACTGAGTGCTGATATTCAGTGCATCTAAGTTGAGGAGCTACACAACGTTTCTGGATTACGGCTTCCATGTTCCCATATCTGGGTCCGGGGGTCTAATCCCGGCGAAGGGGCTGGCTGCACGAGTTTTCTTTGGCCTCTGCTAAAAGGGTTCTTGTGCATAGATATTTTTATGTCACAGTCTGTGGTATGGAAGACATCTGGATTTGACGCGATTCACAAAAGTTTCTGGAACATGAGAGATACGATCCAGTTTCCCTTATCGATACTCTCAAATCTTGCAGTGATCCCTTTCGTAGTTGAAACTGTATCAGCGTCTTTGGGCCCGGAAACGCAGTTAGCTGGAAACATTGCTTTTTCTTCTTCAACTTCATCTGTTTCATCCTTCATTAAAAAACAGTTATACTTAAAACACTTCTTTTTTGTCTTTTCTAAGATGCAGCTTTAAGACATACTCAGCAAATGCAGAACATTAAGAAGGACAGTTCTCCTGTATCATCCACATTATAAAGGATTCTAACACTTATCTCACAACAATAATATTCTTCCATCAGTCTAATAATCCATTAGTTACATGGTTGAACTAGAGCTGTGTTATTTGCTGGTAAATATAAAACTTCAATATGCTTAAGAGACATATTTACAGGTATTTACATATTGTTGTGTTTTTTGGTATGGGTTTCTGGATTTGAAGTGATTAACGACAACACTTGACGAAGTACCAAAACACAATGTATTCGTTAGTATGTAACAGCATAGTTCCTAAAGACATGTTACAGTCGTTGAAAAACTATAATAAAAAGGCTGAAACAATCAGCACAACAGCCTTCAGGACATCATGCTATAATGGTGGAGACAACTTCACGGCAAAGCACCAGAGTACAGCGACTCGGTTCGGTCGTTCTCAGAGCTCAACACACTCAAGATAAGACTCGATGAGGCACAAACTCACGATACACTCGATGACCTACTCGATAGACTCGCAAACAACTCGCTAGACGAGTCACTGACTGGATTGACTGATTTGACTCACTGACTCTCACTAGACCCGTGATCAACTAAGAGACTCTGACGAGACACACCAGACTGACGATCAATTCGCTACACTAGGCACTCACTGACTGACTGATTCATTCCGTGTACCACCAGTATTTATACAGCTTTTGGGCTGCCTTCAAGAACGTTCTGGTCCAAACCAGTAAGAAAAACCAGTAAGAATTCATTCTGGAAGGTTCTCCATCTGTCTATGGCATATCACCAATTTTGTAGTCAAATGGGTGATTTCTTGCCAAATATGGCAACTCTGCCTTCCTTTGCCATTTTCTGGCAACCTTAAACCCACCTTCCAGGAAAGCTATCTTACCACGGCTGGACATTTTGTAACACTGTCTCCTCCCAAGGACTGCAGGTCCTAGGCAGTGCAATCCTTGATCAGAAGCCAAATTTGATACAAATAAAATGTAATAAAACAAATAAATAATATAACTAAACAAACATTTACAGTAGATGCAAGTTATATACACAAATTAACCACACAGCAATTTTAAATTACATAAAGTTCAGAATTAATTTCCGTCTCAGGTTTTTCATTAAGTTATACCTGTGTCAAATACTCTTTCACAGTAGTTCTCAAATGTTTTGCATATCACAGTCTGAAGATTCAGTTTTTTCAGATTTTTCAATCCATGGGGAGATCTGAAACAGTTTGTTCACCACTCTGTAGTTTATTCGCATCATGTGCACAGTTCACATCGGAATTTATAGCAGTTAGTACATGCTTATTTACCTGTTCCGATATTTGCATTAGAGTTATGAACAGACTCCAATTCTTTACAAACAGCATTGTCCTGGTTTAGAATTAAGCAGGTGTCTGTACAACTTATATTACGAGACACACACTTAGTTTGTGAAGTGATTGAATTTTCTTGCAATACTGGAGCACTCTGAATAAGCTTTACATCAGCTTCTTCCATCTCAGCATCACATGCACTTTCAGATGGTTCAATACTTGCTAACTGCGACTTAGTAACTTCATTATCAATTTTTACCAACTTAACAGTACCATTTTCACTTTCTTTCAACTCCACTTCAAGCACTTGAGAATCAAGAACTTTATTTCCACGAATTATTCCTTCATCTTTTTCAAATGCTATACTAGCTACTTCTTTTATTTCTTCATCTTTACAAACATGATTATCACTTTCTTCCATCTCAACTTAAGACATTTGAGACTCAAGAGCATCTTTCATTTCTTCATTTTTTGTTTTCTTTCTTCAATCTCATAAGATGTTTCATCCTTCATTTCCTTCATTTTGATGTTTCATCCTTCATTTTGATCTTTCTCAGACACTACTACCTTCATTTCTTCATCCTTTAATTCTTCAGATGTGACTTCTGCCATTTCTACATCTTCTTTTATGGCTCCAGTTTCTTCTGCAAGCTCCACTTTCATCTGGATTTGCTCTCACAGCTCTTCTTGGCCAACTTTCATCTCTTCCGGCCCCACGTTCATCTTAGCCATGATCTCTTCATATCCAGCTTTTATCTCAGCCTTCATCTCTTCATATCTAGCTTTAATTTCTTCCAATCTGGCTCTTACAACTGCTAAGAAGTCTGTGAACTTCATTTTTCCGCCATGGCTTTCTCCTGCCAGGCGGATCACTGGCATTCCTGGTATTCACTCGCAAATCCCACTTCTGGCACCATCTAGTGTGCTTTATGTACGGGATTGTAGATTTGGAGTGATTAATGACAGCACTTGACAAAGAATCAAAACAAAATTTATTCGTCAGTATTTCACAGCATAGTTCCCAAAGACATGTTACAGTCACCAAAAAACTACAATAAACATGCTGAAACAATCAGCAACACAGCCTTCAGGCGACCAGGCTATAATGGCGGAGACAGATTTATGGCAAAGCTTCAGAGTACAACTCCTGACTGGATTCAGTCATTCTCAGAACTCTATATACTCTCGAGACTCTCCATGCTACATCTTGCGATGCACTTGACGATAAGCACTAGAGTACAGCTGCCAACTCAGTTCAGTTGTTCTCGGAACTCTACTTATGTCGTGAAATGAAGTGAAGTAATAACTGGAGCGAAGCACTGCTGTTCGTGACGTCAGCCTGCGTGCTGAGTGTTTCGAATGTTTTGCTTGTAGACAGAATGAAATCTGATCTCGGAAGAGTAAGACTGTTTTGATAAAAACAAAGAATGGCTTATTAAGAATTTTTTGTCTTTATTCATAATGCACCCAGCCTTGGGTTTAGGCAGCCCACAATTGAATGAACTGTTTTAAATATATTTGATTTATATATTTTCTGTGTTCTTCTTAACAACGTACTCTCGAGACTCCTGGCGCTACAACTCGTGATGCACTTGAAAATAAGCACTATAGTACAGCTCCTGACTCGGTTCGTAGTCAACACTCTGATTCTTCGAGCTCAAGAGAAAAATTGAGGAGGCACTCGCGATCATCTCTCTAGACGAGGCACTGACAGACTCACTAGACTCGCGATCAACTAAGAGATTCTGATGAGACACACTAGAGTGACGATCAACTCGCTAGATGAGGCACTGACTGACTGACTCACTCCGTGTACCAGCAAGATTTACCTAGCTTTGGGGCTGCCTTCGAGAACATTCTGGTACAAATTGGTAAGAATTTGTTCTAGAAGTTTCTCCACGTGTCCATGGCATATTGCTAATTTTGTTGTCAAATGGATGATTTCTCACCAAATAATGGTAAAGCTAAACCCATTTTGCGGGAAGGCTACCTTATTGCGACTGGCCATTTCGTAACAATATTATCCCATCAACTGTGAAAAGGAGGCTACCATGAAAGTTGGTGGAAATCCTGCCAAAATTGCAACAAACATTCCGTCATAATTGAGAAAGAACTGATGCCTCTTTATATATGTAAGTACCCATTTACATTATGAGCTGTGCAGTTGTCAAGAAGAAAGAGTATTTTCTGCTTATCTGCACTTTAATTTGTTCCAGCATTGATCTCATATAGCAAATTTCTCATATCTAGAAACAAAATTCCCCATTGAAAATAATGAAAATTCAGTTAATCTGTTCCCCACACACAAAAATATCAACATATAAATCAATTTTCCTAATAAATAATACTGGTAAATAATATAACTGTAGTTTACTTTTATGAAGGGGGGGAAGAGATCTGAACAAGAACAGTTACTGTGGAGTTACTTCTTGAGAATTTTACCTCACTGGAAGCAGTTCTGGGCCAGAATCACTTAACTTTCTTTTAGTTGCACATTGCTTTACCAAAAACTTATCCAATAACACTTGCTTCTATCTCCTTTTTAAGATGCCTCTAAAATGTAACACTACATTGTCATTACACAAGTTCATGGTGACCCACACACAGTGCTTTATTAAGGTGCTTCAAAGAAAGTTTTCACTTCTTTCCACTTTTTCAACACTTCTTTAATCTAACTGGAAGAGAGAGGACCTCATCTCTCGTTCCCTCCTCCCCTTCTACCACCAGCTCTTCTACCACCTCTTGTGCTGCAGCTCATTGTGAAGTTCTTTAAGTTCGTCAAGCTCTTCACTATGGTCCTCCAGTAACTCATCCAGATCAGCACCATCCACATCCAGACTCATACTTTTCCCCAGAGATACAACTTCTTTGACTAGCTGCAATGTGTTATCCACAGGTTGAGGATCAAAACCTAAGTCAGGAATACTCTGAGGCCACAGTTTTTTTTCCCTGCTGAATTCAGGGTTCTTGCTGAGATTTCTTCCCAAGCCATATCAATGAGGTTTACACAATTTAGGATGCTGAAGTGATAATTCCAAAATTTTCTCAGCGTCAGGCTCAAATTTTCAGTAACTTCAAAACACCTTTGAAACAATGCCTTCGTATACAGCTTCTTAAAGTTGGAAATAACTTGCTGGTCCATAGACGAGAAGTGGAGTGGTGTTGGGAGGAAGAAACTTGACTATTATGAACTGAAACTCCTCTAGCAAATCATCTTCAAGCCTTGGAGGGTGTGCAGCAGCATTATCAAAAATGAACACAACGTTGTGTGGCAACTTATTTTGGTGAAGGAATTTCTTCACTGAGGGACCGAATCCTTCATTGACCCACTCGATAAAAAACTGCCGTGTTACCCAGACTTTGCTGCTGGCCCAACATATCGCATTCATTTGGTTTTTCTGCACATTCCTTCTCTTGAAGAGAGTAGTGGATGAGCAACAGCTTGATTTTAGAATCTCCACTTGTGTTGGTGCAAAACAAAAAACAAGAGGGTAAGCATATTTTATCTTTTATTGGCTTGTGGCCAGGTAAAGATTTCTTTTCTTGCGTGTCCTCTTAGGCATTTTCTTCCCAAAAAAAGACCTGTTTTATTATAATTAAATACTTGCTGGGGAAGAAAGCCCTCACTAATAATAAATTGTTGGAACTCTGGCCAAAATTTATCAGCAGCAGTTGTATCAGAGCAAACAGCCTCCCCATGTCGCACAACACTGTGAACACCAGTTCTCTTTTTAAATTTTTCGAACCATCCATGGCTTGCCTTAACTCTTTGAAAGGGCAGTGGTTACCCACTGTAACCACTTTTTCTATTGAACGTCTTACTCACTCGTGCGAGTGGTTTTCATGACTGACCATTTCTGAAGTTCCCTTGTAGATCACTAGATGGCAATCAAGAAACATAAGCCAGTAGTTGATGTAGCAATTAGTCTTCAAGAAAATAAGCATCAGCCATTGAAGACAACATTACTACAATGTGCACTCTGCAGCACCAAGAAAAAGCTTGTAAGAACAGTGTGAGAACATAGCACATGCAAAGTTACACTCTGCTTGAAAAACTGTTTCCATGAATACCATAGAGACTGATTTGTAGGGGTGTGTTCTGTAGGCGGTGGTCACTGACACTAACCACCAGAAGCAGTCATTTTTTTTCATGCGTCTTGAACAAAATATGTGTAACTGTTGCAAATAATTTCAGTGTAACACCTGATATAGTAAATAAAACAAAAGTGTTACTGAAAATGTTAATTGCCTTTTCCTGGCCCTCAAATAGTTAAATACCGTCTCAACTTCAGTCAACATGTTTTTCAGAGAAGGTCCAAGTACAGATTCTTAGCCTTAGCGCAAATGATAGCTTCCAACAATGATTAACCTTTTAACTGCTTCTTGTTAATCCATACCAACAACAGCTTCATCTTCTAACAGCTTTTGGTGGTGCTTGGATGTAACGGTAATTCCTATGGCCAGATCAAATTTCTTAAGTTATTCCTTCTTCTGCAGAATAGTGCAGATCATCGATATCAAATGGTTGTAAGTCTTTTGAATTCCAGCCATGACTTCTTTCTTTTTCTTCTCAGCACCATCTGGGGATAAAGTCTTCTTGAGAGGCATCATAAAATAATTATTTTCACATTAAATGTAAAAAAAAAAAATTAACTAACAAGCACACAAACACATAGATCAAAGAACAATGAGTGATCTGATGAGGAGATTCCCTGAGTTGAGCTGAATCGGAAAACGCACCATGCATACCAACAGCCTGGCTCGTTACTTGAGTCAATGCTTGTATTTAAAGACGAATTGTTTGCTCATTTCGTATCTCGAATTTCTCGTATATAGAGATGCTCATATCTCAAAGTTTGACTGTAATAGTTGGACTGTAATATTTGAAAGAAGATAAGTGACATTTTCTTTATGTTTTACTAACAGTTAGCTTTAAGTTGATTTTTTTTTTCTTTTATGTCTCATTATGTCACATACTTCCTCAGCCTAGAAGTTTAGTAAATAGAAGGTAGATTTTATGTCAAGTGGCATAGGTTAAAATAAGAAGTAAAATCACCATCAGCATGATTTATAACAAAAGACTGGCTGTTGTCATTGTTGCTGCTTGCTAAGCGAGAGACCTGCTGATCAAAACAAATCTGAAAAGCCTGATATAGGCATAGTTGGCAAGTTTTGAAAGTTAGTTATGCTTTGTCTGTCTGATGGAGTCATTGTCATAGTTTCATCTAGAAACCCATTTAATATACTTTAAGGCTCCAATAAGCCACTAAAGCATCAAAGATACGTTGTTTTGTATTATTTCAAGTTTCACTAAAATAAGTTGTACATGAATTTTTACATTTTTCTGTTTTATCTTGTGACCACAGTAAGGATTAATGAAAAGTAATAACTTCCTTTAATATGCAGATATAATTTTTAAGGGTAAGCAGTTAGCTATAAATAATTAAATTAGGTCAATCTCTTTTTAGTTCTCGAGCTCTTTTTAGTTTTCCAATCTCTTTTTAGATCTCTCTTGTAACAATTAGGAAAGGTAAACCCGGTACCCAGGTGCCAATACCATTTCTAGAATCGGAATTAAATTAGGTAGTTAGATAACCTTAGTCATTATGGACTTACATGGCCACTATTAAATTTTATTTATTTTTTAACAATATTTGTTAACCTTTTGAGGCCGGGGCTTTGGTAGCAGTAAAAGCTACCAAAGGAGGGGGAATCTTGAACTGAATGCTTTCCCCCCAATAAGAAATCACCTCCTATTTGCAACAAAGATTCTTGTGTGTAGTTTAATGGATTCTCAGAGGGTTGCATCTATGTCGCAAAAGGAAACCTTTGAAAGAGATCAGTGGTTAAAACCCTAGGGATGTCAAATTTGACATTTCACCCCACTTTTAAGCCTGGAAAATGGGGGGAAAAGACATGGCCACTAAAGTGGACAACCCCATCTTTTCAAAGAGAGGACTCTATGGATACTATGATGGCCATCCCGTCTTCAAAAGATTAAAAAAGCCCTATTTTTAGGATACACATTAAAAGCTACAAAACATTCATGTTTTGCAGCAACAACACTCAACAAAATATTTATGAGTCTTTTTATTTTGAACCCTTCCCAGACATTTCGGCTGATTTATATCAATTTCTTTCTTTTAAGCATCTTTTCTAACAATTAAAAATTTGTCTCAATAAGCAAACTAATGTTCTCACTAGTTTCTGCATGCTTTATCTCTTAACTCTCCACAATGTACCTATGAGGGTTCGCTTCATCTGGTAACAGTTAAATAGTCCAAACCTCACCCTCAACAAACCTGAAGCAAATTATTACTATGCCTGAAAGTAACTACAAAATCAGACAAAGGTTTAAAGAAGCCTCTTATTTAAGAAGGACTCAAAAGATAAATGCATGTTCTTATGCTAATAAAATCAATTACAGCTTGTAGTGACGTAATTAAACAAGAAGAGTCAAATTCAAACTAAGAATGTGGATTAGTTTAAGCCGGCTCAGCAACTCTATTGTTATAACAAATTCAAATGTCAGCAGCGATAATGCAAAGATGAATACTTACAAATTATCAGAGGCAGGAACTAAGCAAATGGAGGTTAGAAACACACACTGTTTACACCACAAAAACCTCAATTTAAAAACTGTCTAAGTGATTTGCATTCTGGTGAGAAAATAGAAATGGGAAATCATAGTAAAGGCTGAAATTATAAACAGCTGGGTAGTTTATATAATAATAACTGTACACATCTTTCAAGAATAATTTTCTTTATCTTTACATGTTCAGTTTCTTTCTTCAACACATTTCCTTTTCATTTAAATTTAAAAAAAATGGATTTAATTAAAGATTTCTGTTAAAAAAACTGAATGCATTTAGAATGTATAGAAAGAGCTGCTAACTTTATTTCTTTAGTAATGTGCAAATTCAGAAGAAATATGAAATATATATGATATGGGCTGGTTACAGAGCTGGTGCGGCAAAATTTTTAGAATTTAGTGACACACTGAGTAACAAAATCTAGAAATGGAAAAACTTTTAGAATTTAGAGCAGGCACTGGAAGCAGAATTTAGAAAAGCACTAGGCAGCAGAATTTAGGAACCACAGAGATTGCATCAGGTGAGAAAATGCTTAATGCCAACCCTGTGTTATGATGCATTAAGATATATTAGATGAATCTTTTAAATTGTCAGTTTTCAATTTAATTTTTAATAAAAAAATTACTTTCTATAATGCCTGTCCATGTGATAAGATTAAAAACATTTTTGATATTTTCCATGCTTGTGTCTAGTAAAAAGTAGAGAAAATAAAGAGAAGATAAACATGTAAAGAAAAAGATTCGGTTAATCTTTGGATTATGGTAACTTGGCGATTTTTTGGCGAAAATTTGGCGACCAAGCCTGCTACAGCAACCTGCTAGTTTTTGTTTGGACGCCATTTTGTTTTCACGAAGTAAAGAAGGCATGTTCCCCCCCAACATTATTTTCCAACAATCTGCTAGCCGAATTACGCTTATGCTAGAACTTTTATGGAACAAAAGTGCTTAATCATGACAAAGATTAGGTGCGAAATTGGAAGAAAGTGCAGAATTGCAAACTGCTTGCTGCGTTTTTAAGAATTGCACATACACAGCATCATCCATGTACACGTCGACCTATTGCACAAAAATGGCATTGCGCACACTCTTGACTTTATCCATGTACACTACTAAAGTCCTAGCTAGTAACTTTTATCGCCTTACCAAAATGTTGCCAAACTACCTGTTACCATATTCCAAAGATTCTTGTATCAGAAGTAAAACATTCAAATATTATGTTTTCATTGTTCTTCCAGACTTCTCCAAAAAGTAAGAAATTCATTGCATACTTTCTGTAAAATACATACAATATGTGTTAATACCACGGAGACATTTTTCTAGAATCGTGGGCCCATAAATCCTTCTAAACGTTTCAAGCTGCACTGTCTAAAAATCCTAAAGAAAAATTACCCCTACCAATTCTGTAACAGCAAAAAGCCAGAAATATTTCGGGAAAAAAAAAGGAATAAAGTGTAAAATAAATTTTATAGAGAAAACTGATGCATAATGAGTATTCTGAGGCAATTACATGGGAAAAACTCTTACAATGAAAAAATTAAAAAGACATTTTTAATTAATTACATAGCTATTTTGCTTTTGCTAAGAACCGTTTTGTAAATTGTGCTTTATAGCATTATACCTTATTTTTCAAATTCAATATATTGTATAATAAGTGGCCAAAATGGAACTTTATTATATGACAGCGAAAATGAAATTTTTTTTTATTTTAATGTTATTTTTTAAATATAATTTCAATATATTACAAATATTTTAATGAAATTTGTCAATGTTACAATGTTTTAAAAAAAATCATTGAAAAGTTCCCAGATCTCGGAATTAAAAATTTTCCATAGAAACTGATCTTAAGATCTCCAAAATCTTGATAAGTCACTAAATTTAGAACCATTTAATAAAAGAATTCACATCCCCAAAAGCGAAAAGTTGTTTAACAGCTCTTCATTAGAAAAAAAGAAATAATTTTGAAATGCATAATTTTCTCTTCTTTCATTACGAAACTCGAGCATCTCACCATTTATATTAGAAATAGGAACAAATTATAACCCATTCAAAAGATAACAATAATTATCAGTGATTTGCAAAAAATATTCATCAAAAATGCTAATTCACATTCAAAATGACAGTTGTAAAAATAAAATTAAGGACTTTCTACCAATTTTGGCTGAAATTAAGAACTTTTAAGAACCAAAAATCGATTCCAGAAAAACCTAAGGATTTTTAAGGACTCCTAAGGAACGTATGCACCCCGTTACAAACATCCATGTTTTCTCCAGGATTGTAACCCGGGTCCAATGATATGACAGTCAGTGTCACTAACCACTAAACAGTGTTACTACTAGTTGGAGAACAATAATGAATTAAACAAAAGCATAGAGCACATTTTTACCTACATACATAGGTGGATAAAGCTTGTTCAACTAGCACAGCTAATCTGCATGAAGGTGCAGGCTATGTATCATTCACTACGACTATGGCATAAAGAATAAAGATGATAGCACCCTCATGAAATTCAATTTATACCACAAAGACTACAACCTCTATCAAGATGCCAGGATACTCATATGAAGATTTCTGGCTTAATGAGAAGGCTATAAATATGCGATGAGCTAAGGACAACAGGATTAAGATGTGTTTACTACATTTACCATCAACTCCCTTTGATTTTTTTATTGGAATGCCATTAAGTGTTTATTTTCCAATGTGTTTATTACTATTATTTTAATCGTAATCTTTTTTATTCTGCAATTATGTTTAATATTTCATCTCTATTTAAACCACCAATATCAGGTATACCAGGCAACAAGGTCAGCCTACAGCCAGCAATGAGGGAAATTTCCCAAACCACTCAAGATTCAGTAATGGGAATTATATGCATAGGAGAGAGAGAAAAAAAAGCTCATGCATTAGTCTTTTAATGATTGAATATGGCAAGTAGTGTTCTGTGCAAAACTTAATGTTAGGTTTTGGGAATGGTGATTTATGCAAATGAGAACATTTTTAAAAAATGAAGTTGGGAAAACTGATTTTTAATTATTGAAGATACATAACTACGATAGATAAATAGATATTTGAAATATGCATATTTTTACAAGTGTTCCTTTCAGTGTTTACACATTATAAAGTCATTAAAATTATTTCACCTAAAATGCAAAAAGTCATTCCATAAAGCTAGCTGAAATATGTTTCATTTTGGATGCTAATTTAAATGCCTTGTCATTTAAGCATTGATATATAGTAAATACTTGCCAAATGTGGGGGTTATAAGAAAGTATATACAAATTAAACAAACATAAGCATTATTGTAATGTAACCAGTTTTAATTGAAAGGATTTCTATTATTGCTAAGTAGGTACACGAAACAATTTTTTTTTTTTTTTTTTTGCTTGGGACAATGTCTGACACAACTCATTAAACATTTTGCAATTTTTGCAACAAATGCAGAATTTTTTAACACCTCTCATAATGTATCCTCCTCTTTTTCATTCAGGTATTCTTTTTCATTCTCCATTACAAAAACAGACAGTTCTTTTACCTCTTTTAACAATTTCATTACATTAAAGACTCTTTATGTTCTTCATTATTGCTCCTTCCAACATCAGCTAGTGCTATTAGATTATCCAATTCTTCATATGTCATTTCAAGATCATCATTTTCAACTAATTCTTTTATTTCTCCTGCCTCCATACCTAAAAATCCTTTGATAACTATTGCTTTTGCAATTAGTACATTTTACATTTTCAAGTGATGGAACTCATTTAAAATTATTATCAACTTCCGGCCAGTATTGATGCCATCAAGCATTCACTACTGTTGATGAATTCACTTGTGTCGCATGTTGAACTGCTTCCAAAATGCCACTGGTCTGTTACATTTTCTTCAATCTAATCCTATATTTACAGACATTTCACTTTACAACCAACAATGTAAACATGCCTGACATAAAAGGTTCGGAATGTTTTTATGAAACCTTGATTCATTGGTAGGATTAAGGTTAACTGGTTTATTTGATTATAGCAAAGCATTCAAGGGTTATCTACTTAAGGGGAGGGATGTCTTCGTGGAGGTCTTTCTAAGGCAAACTAGCTCACATATAAGTTACACATGGGTAAAACACGAAAACACTTATGCAGCTAAGCCCGTTCACCAGGATTAGAACCCCAGATCGAACTACCAGTGTTCAGAGACTTTACCGCTTGGCTGCTGGTGAGCTGGTTGGATAAAGGAAGGGGTGTTCAGTGAAAGGAATAAAATCTTTCATTTGAATACAATGTTACAAAGTATCATGTCTTACTAAGTGCCATGTCTTGGAGCAATACTGAGAGTTAGAGAAACTTTGAAGCTCAGATTTCCCTGTTGTAAATAATGTTTGACTTCTTTAACCTTTCAGCGGGCACGCGTATGTGCGAAATACACTAGATATTAATTTCGCATTTGTTTCATAGGCCAGAAGGCGCTATGACCGCGTGTTCTTGGCTATTCTCTCCTCTTCATTCGCCCTTTTTTCAGTCGTCTGCTGGATTTCGAGGGGTTAATGCGAGTCTGCAGATTTACTATTTGTATTCCAGAAATACGTGCGACCGTTGAAGTAAGTTTTTGTTATATCTAATTGCCTTTTTTATTATAGAAAATCTTTATTCTTTTGCATCTAAATCTTATGATTTTATATAATTTGTGCGCATAATTACGTTTAATGATAAAATAGGAGCACTGTATGCGTCACATACGCGTGACCATGCATGATATTTTTGTTCTTTTCTTTTTATTGATGGCGAATAAAAGTAAAATGCTCGACATGAATGATCCGAAGGATCTTATGATTATAGGAAATATGTTTTCATGTGACAGTGATGACGATGAGGACATTACTTTCGATGAAAGCATAACAGATGAAGAAGAGCGAATTTCAGAAAGAGAAGGTGATTCAGAATAGAATCGGAGATAAGTGCAGAGAGCAATTCTGAAGAGGAAAATAATGATGATAATTCTTCCAAAGTGTATATAGCTCATCAAATGAAAAACAGAAAAGTCATTGATTCTTGGACATGGCATAAAGAACCGTTTAAGAAAACTAAACGAGCGCCTCGTAACATATGTGTTAATGTTCTGGAGTCATCGGTGAAGCTAAATATCTAACAGATATTTTGGATATATGGAAATGAATTTTTACTGATAGTATGATAGAAATCATCGCTGAAGATATATTTCTTCTGTGAGGTCTAATTATTCTCGTATAAGGGACAGCAGAGGCACGGATGGAGCAGAAATAAAAGCTCTTTTGGGCTTACTTTACTTAGCTGGTATTTATCATGGTAACAGAGTTAATCTTGAGGAAGTGTGGAGAATGATTTTAAAGTAGTAATGAACTTGGAGATTTTTGTTTTTACTAAGAGCTTTACAGCTTGATGACATAAAGAGCAGAATGAAGAGGAGTTGACTGCTTGGCTTCAATAAGAAACATTTTTGAAAAGTTTGTCTCTAATTGCCAGAAGTGCTATTCACTTGGAGAGAATGTCACAACCAGTGAGAAATTAGAAGGATTTCGAGGAAGATGTGGTTTCATTCAATACATTCCTAAAAAATCGAATATGCATAAAAATTTATGACATGGTAGAAGCTTGTATGTTTTACACATACAATAGGGAAATTTATGCTGAAGCATAAGTCCTTTTTGCGTAAGCAACAAACCACAAGATGTTGTAAAAAGGTTGACAGAACTTATTCATAACACTGGAAGAAATGTAACCACAGACAACTGGTTTTCAAGTTTTGAGTTAGTACGAGATTTAGATGAAAAAAAAAAATTGTCATTTGTAGGTACTTTGAAAGAAAAATAAACCTTAAATTCCAGATCAGTTCAAGCTGACGAAAACTCGGGAACCAAATACGAGTCTTTTTGGATTTAGAAAAAATATGGCACTTCTCTCCTATGTACCAAAACGTTATAGAAATGTCATATTGATTTCAAGTCTTCATGATGACGTAGCAATAGATGAAGACACCCAGGAATAAAATAAAAAAAAAAAACCCGAGCTTATCACATTTCACAATCGTACCAAAGAAGGCGTGGATACAGTGGACAAACTTTGTGCTTCCTACAATGTTGCCAGGAACACCATGAGTTGGCCTCTTGGGTAAAAGTATAGTTTAGGATACTCCTTGACGAAACTTGGCAATTTTGGGCGGTACATGGATACCGATTTTGTGCAATTCTTTGACTCGTTATTTTGGCTTGTGAAGCGGCGATTTTTGCGCCAAAATAACAAGACAAACAATTGCACAAACTTGGTATCCATGTACACATCGACTTATTTTCACTTAAAAAAAAATCCGCAAATTGCACAAAAATGGCATTGCGCACTCCTTTGACTTTATCCATGTACAAGTCAACCTATTTTTACTTTAAAAAAAAATCCCAGAATTGCACAAACTTGCATTGCGCACTCCCTTTACTTTGTCCATGTACACATCGATATATTTTCACTTAAAAAGTCAAAGGAGCACCAAATTCTACAATATAGGCAAACAAAAAATACATAATCTCAATAAAATACATTTTAAACCAAACAATAAAATAACATAAAAAAGGAAAAACATGTTATACATTTAAGCACTACCAAAAGCAAATATTCACTTACCATGATTTTCGAGTTTGCTTCGTACACCCAGAGCCATGTAAAAATCAAAATATCAATCATACTCAAAATGACTTTTTTCAAACCAGGTACTCTTTCTGATCGAACGCTTCACATAGTGACCATCTGAACCTTTCTTCCTACAAACCCATTCAAATCCATCTAAACAGTTTTTACGTTCGACTAGACGCATATTCTTTCAACATACAGGACACTTATAATGGCTACTAAGTAAACCTTCATTTACACACCAGTCAATTAAAGCTCCGGTTAATCTTTGGATTATGGTAACTTGGTGATTTTGGGCGAAAATTTGGCAACCAACCCTGCTACAGGAACGTTCTACTTTTTTTTTCGGCGCCATTTTGTCTTTACAAAGTAAAAACAGGTTTCTTTTTTTTTTTTTTTTTTTATATTTACTCAACATTTTTTCCAACAATCTGCTAGCCAAATTACGCTTATTCTAGAAATTTTATGGAACAAAAGTGCTTAATCATGACGAATATTAACTGCAAAATTGAGAGAAAGTGCAGAATCGCAAACTCCTTCCCGTGTTTTTCAGAATGGCACATACACACTAACCATGTACACGTCAACCTATTTTTACTTAAAAAAACATCCCAGAATTGCACAAAAATGGCATTGCGCACACTCTTGACTTTATCCATGTACAATGCTTTTTTCTCATAAATTAGAAAAATTTGCACGAAAATGCAGGAAAATTTTGTAAATCTTTAAAGTCAGTAAAAAGGACATATATGAAATTACCTGATCGCGAAAAAGTATATACCCTTTCCAAAGATGAACATTTGCACGTATAAAATAAATAAATTATTCAAAAACTTTTCCCTCTAAATTATCTATAATAAACGTCACCTGCGAATTTAAACCGCAAACATTAAAAATGGTTGCAAATACTTAGTGTCAAATATTTAAATTATTTCCATGCACGTTTACTTCTACTGAAATGTATTCCAAAATGCTACAAACATATAATTCACAAAATAACTATCATTTAATTAAAATATAATTAAATTAAAAAACACTACTTAAAATATAAATAAACACATACATTAAATTAATAAAAATTAACTTAAAATCTTAATTACTTTAAACTAATTCATTGCTAATAAAAATTTTCCAATAATAGCATATTAATTTATTTATTCCTTATATTTAGAACAATGCATAAAAATAATATCCTCAAATGATTAAAAATACTAACTTACCTAATCTTCTACAGAATCATGAGTGCATGGCGGATCACAAAATGTCCATTTTCACCAGATTTCTTGCACCGCCACTCAAACTTATCTGTAATATCCTTCCTTTCACATAATCTCATTTCATTCCCACACAACACACAATGAAGATAAATACAAAATGCTTAACACAATAAAAATTTCGAATTCACTTTAGATAGAGCCATGGGATCCAAAAATTAAGCAACACTCTTTCACACAACACACAATGAAGCTAAATACAAAATGCTATAAAGTACTGCAGATATTTTTCCAAATTTACCCCTTTTCCGATTAAAGAACTGTGATTTGTCCATAAATGTCACATGACATATCTCATGATCTCTTATTTCTCTCACACAAAATAATGAGTAATTGGAACTGGGTACTTCTCACATTATTGCCAAAATCCTAGGTAATAACCTTTATCGCCTACCAAAATGTCGCCAAACTGCCTGTTACCATATTCCAAAGATTAGCCATAGCTCTTAACTCCTTTCGCTCCAAATCGTACAGAAACTTACTACATTCGGCCATTCTACTGTCTAAAGAATCAAACCAACACACACCACAAAAACGCTTACAAAACATCCCATGATTCAAAATTTCTCAGAATCATGCACCCGATTACGTGACAATAGGGTTTCCATAACATTCAACTACTCAGGCTACCCTAAATGAAACAACAAGTTGGCGATAAATCAAACAACAACTTTGCCATAATACAAGGGTACCTTAAAGTCTACTCTACCCACCTCTTGTAATTTTCTTCTCTATGCTGAATATAGCAGCAATCAACAGCTACATAATTCATTCAACAAATAATAGTGAAAAATTACTTAGAAAGCAATATCTGCGAAAGCTAGCAAATGCTCTTATGAAGGAAAATGTTGAAAGAAGAAGCCCTACCTCTTTTCAAAGTGCGCTGAAATTAAAATTGTTGAAACGAAAAGCAGAATTAGGTGTTGTTAAAGAAATGACTTCAGGGGAAAAAGATGCAAATCCTGCCAAAATGACAAGCACACTAGATTTACGAGGTTCAGCTGTGAGATTTGTTTAAATTCATTTGTCTAGAGCACTGTAAACATATTTGTTCAGACTGCAGCGATGCAATGAAGTGATTATGAAATTTATTTTTTATGTAATATTTAATGTGTTTTTCCACTTACTGATTAAAAATATAAAAGTTAAGTTGAAATATTGGCAGTTTAATTTTGTTTTACTTTCAAGTTAGTTTGGTAAGTCTTTAGTCCTTTTTATATTGTTTTAGTGTTTTATACTTATTTTATTTTCCTTAATTTAAAGTTAATATTGTTTAATTCAATTGTACTTGTTAACATTTAACTATTTACAAAATAATTTTAATATTTTTGCTCTGGAAATTTTATTTTTTATAATAGCATATCTAGGAAATACGCGCGACCTTTCTTGTTGGTGCAGAAGACGCGCCCGCTGGAAGGTTAATGAATGAATTTCTAAACCAGTCTTTTAAAGAGAAATATTGCAACACGGCCAATGCTCAGCAGTGCTCCACATATAAATAAAATTCTCATATTAGACAAATTAAATACAGACAATTCAAATAATCTGTATATGCAAAATCACATTCTGCAAGTCTGCATCAGTCAGAGCTTAAATTGCCCCGAAACGTTGCTTCGGTACTTCTCAGTTTATTACATAAATCATAATTCTAGCCGGAGCACACCGGAGCCCTAATAAAAAGGCTCCAGCACTTCTTTTATGTAATGAAACGGAACAACAATTTCAGTAAGAAATTCGATTTAAAAATTTTATTTTTAGCAGCAATGAAATTATATTAAAAATCACTTTTTAAATTTACCTCTTTACATCTAATTTCCTTTTAATTATTTAAATAAATAATAATCAATCATTAATTAATTGATTAATGATTAGATAATGAATAAAATATTAATTGTTAGTATTAATTAAATAATTTTTATTAATTTGATAAATTAACAATTTGATTTTAAAATTATTAATGATTTTAATAGTCATTTTATTTATTTATTTACTCTTGTTCCTCTCTCCTGACAGTCTTCCATAGGGTTCCAGTACTTCTAATTTTATAAATGAGCCCCCAAGTTCCAAGTTCCGCTGGATGCGCCGCTGATTAACTTGCAGGATTTGCAAGTTTTGTTCCTGCTGTCTGAGTTAGTTGCTATAGAGCGCTGGAAGTAGGAGAATGCATAAGTGAGACCTAAGTCAGGATTGCAGATGTTGAGAGGGCGTGACTACCTTGTCACGTGAGGTGTGAAGAAGTCATTAATACGTTGCGAGATTTCAGGTTAAAAATGCTGAAGAAAACCTTAAATGTACAAATGTGCGGAAATAATTACATAAAAGGGAAATTTTTCAAGTAATCATCAGAGTAACAACATATGGAATAAACCAAATTTCATCACATAATACAGTCTAGCAGTCCAGTAAGTTGAAGTTCTGAATCCATGATAACATGATGGGGGGTGTAAACAGAATCATGGTTTCATCATAACAGTCGAAGATGTTCCAGGAAAGCAATAATTTTAGTAAGAGTTACAATATAACAGAATAAATGCAGAACACATGTTAACACAAAATACGTATATACAAATTCAAGATGTCCATCCCAGAGCATACTTAGAATAAGTCACATATCACGTGACTGGAATCAGGCATTCTGATTCGCTTAGCGCAAACTTGTCCAAAACTGATGAAGAGTAAAAAATTAAATAATGGGTTGCAATAGCGAAAAATCACTATTTTTCTCATTTTCTCATAATGTTCTTCAATATGATAAATACCAGAAATTTCAGTCCTAAAAAATGCAGAAAGTCCTACAACAAGGCTGAACATAGAACTCAAGTTCTTAGGTCACGTGGGAGGTCACTCTCCCAGGTGCTGACTTTTAGAAGTGCTTCTTGAATATTGAAGAAAAGCAGTATTCTGGAGTAAAATAAAAGAAAATAAGAGTAAAATCACTATGTACAGATCAAAATTTCCACTAACTTGGTATTAGGTGGGGAAATTTTTGTTTCCACTGAGTATGTAGGCCGCGAAAGGTCGAAGAAATCGATCATCGGTGAGAACTTCATAATGAAACATGTTGAAATGATTCATGAAGTTACATTCCTGCGCATTTTTGAAGAATTTATCGTTAAGTTTTCGCAGATGTACCCCGATGGTATCAATTTTGAGGTCCTCATGGAGGGTCTTGTTGTGGACATAATAGTGTGCGTTCGTGATAATACGCAGGAGTTTATTTTGAACGATTTGGAGTTTGTTTACATCTGAGTCTTTGGCTGCCATCCAGGCAGGAGATGCATAAGTCAAAATAGGTCTAATTGTGGAGAGATAAACAAGTCTTTTTTTCCCCAAATCCCTTCTAGAGTATTTACCGAGTATAGGAAGCAAACACTTGATAATTTTTAGTGCAGTGGTTCGAACATTGTTGATATGGTCAGTCCAGGTAAGACGATCATTAAGAGTGACTCCGAGATATTTGGCACTTTTCTCTATAGGAACTCTTTCATTAAAGAGGAGAAGGCGATTCTTCAGTTGCTTATTTCTTTTCCTTCTGCAAATGATCAGTAATTGAGAATTTTGAGCATTAATCTTCACTTTCCAATTCGCGCACCATGACTCGATACTTGGAATGAAGGCTTGTAGTTTCTTAATAGCGAAGTTAATGTTCGCAGACTTAACTGCCAGGGCAGTACCATCTGCGTAACATGCAAGGATAGAGTCGTTACTGTTGGGTTTAGGGAAGTCTGCAGCATAAAATAAATAGAGTACAGGGCCTAAACAAGACCCTTGAGGTAGTCCACTTTGCATATTACGTTCTGAGGAATAAGCTCCTTTCCCGTACACTTTAAAAGTCCTGTCCGAGATAAATGAGAGGATGATCAGAAGAATTTCTCTTTCAAAATTAAGGTTGATTAGTTTTGCAATGAGTCCCTCATGCCAGACGCAGTCGAAAGCTTTTGCTACATCTAGCATGAGGATAACAGCATTCAATTTATTATGTAAAACAGCTCCAGAATACTCCGTAATACGAAGAAGTTGTTTTGCAGTTGAGAGCTTCTCTCTAAAGCCAAACTGCTCCGGCGGAAGAAGTTGAAGATAATTTTTCATTCGGCTGAGAATAATTCTTTCAAATATTTTACTTAACACAGGCAGTAATCCTGTATCCGTCAGCTCGTGAGTGGTTTTTTCCAGGTTTTGGTATTAAGATGACCTTAGCAGTTTTCCATAATTTGGCGAAATATGAGGATGTAAGGGAAGCATTAAAAATACTTGCTATTATTCCGATAGTGTTTCTGGGAAGGCATTTCATAGCTTTATTTGTGATGCCATCTATTCCCGGTGCTTTCCTGGGATGGAGTTTCTTGATAATTTCTTTGATGATCTCAGCTGGGTTGGTGAGTTTAATTAAGTTTCTAGCAGTGGGGGAATATAACCAGTCTTTGACATGTGTCAATGTGCTATGTTCAAAGTCCTTATCATTTGGCCATTCATTGGGTGTAAAATGTTCCTCTAGGTGGGTTGTAAACACATTTGCTTTATCCTGATGAGTGACTGCGAGAGCTCCATTATGGGTAAGAAGGCGATTTGTAGTATAGTGAGATTTAAGATTCTTAATTATTGTCCATAATGACCCATCTCTAGTGTCAATATTAATTAATTTCTCACACCATAATTCTTCTCTATAATTTTTTATGTCCTTCTGAATTTCTTTATTAAGTTTATTGATTTCGCGTTTCATTCGTGGGTCCCAGGTCACGTGATAGGATTTCCTCATTCTGTTGTGTTGCCTAATCTTGATGCGAATGTAATTAGGGAGTCGAAGGCTACCTTTAAGTGGTTTAGTGTCACTTGCTTCTGCAATAGCACTTTTAATAATTTCAGTAAGTGCAGAAACCGTATTTTCAATTCCTTGCACTGTATTGAGGTTATAGAGAGGAATAATACGATCACTCATAAGATTTTCAAAAAGAGACCAGTCAGTAATTGTGTTAAGAGTACGAGCTTCAGTTCTAGTAATTCCCAGATAAGCAGATTCCAGTTCGTGAAGTACTTCAGTAGTAATAGGAATAGTAGTGGTAGAAAAAGCGATGTCTAATATAATAATATATCATTGAATAGGGTCGGGATATCACTTGGCAAAAAAGCATTTAATACCTTATCACTAAGCCTGTTATTAGGCGGGTTGTATAGAGCATTGAAATAAATATTTTTAAAAACTGGTATCATGATACTGTAGAAAATTATGAAGTTCATATAAACTGTTCTGGAGACCATTGGCATTCCAGATGACGAAATGGATGGGATTCACAGTTCTGGTAGTTTTATCCATGTTGCTGGGTTTTGTCAGGAAGTGAAGCTTTATCAGTAGTTAATTGCTTGAAGATTTGAGTTATTCCAGATTTCTGAATGATGGAAACGATGGCCCAAAGTCACAAAGCACTTTTTTAGCTTCCATGAGAGATTCAGGGGCTAATCCAGAGCTTAAGGCTTCAGCGTATGATTTGTTTGTGATGACTTGATCTGTGAATGGTTTCGGTTGAGAGAAAGTTTTCGTCTTAGGAAATCTTTCACATCCTCTGTAGTTTGCTGTGTGTCCTTCCATAAGGCAATTCGCACACTTTGGATGAGTAGTTTTATCTTTTTTGCATGTGAAAGATTCATGCTCCTCACCACAGCGAACACAGCGCAGGGCGTGATGATACTTTGAGAGTGGTGGAACCCTTGACAGCGAAAACACTGTAAGGGCCCAGCTCTTCCTTTATAACCTTCGACTTTGATTTTCATTCCAAGCACAAAATGTTCATGGAAGATGGCATTGCTCTTTTCCTCTCTTTTTAAAGTCACAAGGAACAGTGGTATATTTATTATTTCTCCGTCACGGCGACGCTACATAATCTCGGTTAATAGAGATGTTATATCCGATTAATAAAGCTTTGAGTTGCATGAAATTTTTCCTTTGGTCTTTAATTATTATCGGCGGTGTTCTTTTAAAAGGTGCTGCATCCAGATTGGCTGCGTCTTGAGCAGGAGTTTTGTTAGGGACCGTTTCCATGTTTTCGAAAGTTTCATTTGCAGTCGTCTCTGGAGGAGGTATTCTCGACGAATCAGAATTATCCGAGGAGTTGTTTTCCGGACAGGCTTTCTTAAACGTATGGTGGTGTCTCCTCTGGGTCCTGTATCAGAATCGCTGCTATCCTCATCTAGGGCTATATATTTTTTGGAGCCTTCCTCATCAGAATCGGCTGGGCTGTTGGCTCGTCGAGCGTTAGGTTTAATCTGACCAAGAGTCGGAAATTCATCGTCAAATGTTTTAGCAGCAGGGATATTAGGCTTCGGTGCAGCGGCGGTTCTTTTCTGGGTGATCTCATTTTCTATGAAAAGTTTTAGTCTTTGAAAAAATAGGAGATCCCTGTCATCTTGTTCACTAAGGGGGCCATCTGCTTCTTCTATGCACTGCAGATTCGTAATTTCAGCGCTAACGAAATCAATCATATGTTCCATGATCAAACGATGAGCAAAACTGGTGAAATCAGAGTTTTAGCAACAGTGGCCTACTTTTACAGCACCGTGCACTCTGATTAGGCATAGCAGTTAAACTATAGCACAAGTAAAGAAACAGAGCTTCGGTTGAAAACACAACCTACTCACACGACGGCTAAAGGCCGAATCCTAAATTAAGCCCTCGCATTTGTCAAGGTTTTATTGTGTTACCTCACCATTTATATTAAACCAATCACTGTGACAACATTTTCTATGCCTACCTGGCACAATACTGCGGGCAGAAATTTTTTATGATCTAGCTAATGAGAAAAGCTTGAACTAAGACAATGTGCTTGACTACTAAAACTGTGTTAATATTCTATCTAAATTGAAGTTACTTTGTTGGCTAGATCTTTACTTGAACTGTGAACAGAGGTGTAGCTAAAGGGGGGGCATCTGTCCTGGGGCGCAGGATCCAAGGGACGCCAAACTGATGTTATGACATTTTAGAATTAAATGTTTTCCATCCTTGGCAAACAGTGGGGAGCGCGAAATCTTCAGTTGTCCCTGGGCGCTGAAAACCCTAGCTACGAATCTGACTGTGAAGAGACTATTCTCTAAGTTCAGCTGTATCTATAACACCACATAGGAAAAGACCTTTTTATTCAACTCAAGAACAGTATGTATGATTGGCCCTCTTGGTGCATACAGGGCCTCACCAATACTTTTGGCAGCAACTCAAACAAAAAACATAAAATTAAAACATAACCAAGTTGAATAATCAGCTGAAGGAGCACAGAGATAATTTAACACGTAGTTAGTTGGCTCTTGGCCCTACCACCGATGCAGACTAACCAACAATTAATCTGCACGACCATAAAATAGTAAGCTTAAGTAGCAGAGAAACAATGTGGGTGAAAGGCAGAACATGCTTCGTCTGAAGTAACTCAAACACTGGCTTAAATAGTAGCTTTCTACCCTACCATGCATAATGCACAAAACTGAAATCTCATTCTGGCAAGAAAATGTGTGTTGAAGGCAAGAGCAATACGAAAGTTTGGTTCCAAAATAAAATTAACTGTTATTAAAATTAAATAAAACACCACAACTGACTTGCTCCTTTTTTCCTACCATACAGTTCTCTGTAGGCAATTAAAAGTTAGGGAAAGAACAGAATCACCCACTGCTTGGCTCATTTTTAAGAATTGCACATACTTGGTATCCATGTACACATCGACCTATTTTTACTTAAAAAAAGATCCCAGAATTGTACAAAAATGGCATTGCGCACTCCCTTTATCCATGCATATATCAATCTATTTTCACTTAAAAAGTCAAAGAAAATTGGCAAAAATCCAATTCTTCTTACTCTTGTAAAAAGCACCAAACATATAAACGCACAATTCTGCATTTTTTCTTAAAAGTTTTGCACATCAAAATCTACCTTCAGTCTGTATGCTAATTTCAATTAGCCACATATTTATGTAATCTATGAGTACAATAAACACTAAGCTATATTTTTCTTTTTTATGTAATCAATGAGTACAATAAACACCAAGCTATATTTTTCTTACTTTTTTATATTTTTCTCCAGCTTTGTTTGTAAAAGCAAAAATTGTTTCAAATTTCTTTCATTAACCAAAAAAAGCACTATAAAAACAAAGTTTTGCAAAGATGTATTGATAACATATCTATATGTATAATGTATGTTATTTATCATTCACCAACAAAAGTTCATAAAATGGAATGGACTTGTATAATGATTTTAATATTTCTAGTATATAACGAAAGTATCTACTCTGTTAAAAAGAAAATTGGCCACACAAATAGAGAAAAGAAATTAAAAATGAAAAAGTTACAACTTGAAATGTTTTATCAAGATTCAGGCAACTAAAAAAGAAACAATAAAATAATCACATTCATGGGAAATCACAATGTAGAAATTGCGACAAAAAATACTGAGTTGCCCGAATAATAGCTCTTCACATAAACAACATTTCACGAATTTCTAAATGAAGTAATGGTTACAGAAAACAAATGAATATTTCAGACAGCCTTTTTGAATATGTGTGGGTTGATTAAATGCACTCGATACATTATTGTATTAAGGAAGACATTGTTAAATATAGTGATTTTATCATTATTATTAATGATATGGCATAAAAATACGCATATTTAAATATATTAAATGTAATGTTGCTTATTTTTGTAATTATTATCCTTTTTCATGAAAAGATATTATGCATTTTTAGTATTTGGGATCTCATTGTAGAGGAAAACAATTTAGCACTTTCAGAAGAGAATATGACAATTTTTAAAGCTTGCACATACTTTTTATGCCAAGAACGCACGCACAGTATTTGTGGCATGATTTGCTTAAAAATGTCTTTTCTAGACATGCCATATATTCTTTTAGCGATGTAAAGATCAACCTTGTTCATTTCATCTACAGTAATGTCAAAAGATTGCTGATTGTGAAGTGAAAACATGATGAATTCAACAAAACTGAGTCATAAAATTAACTGTCAAAAGGACTTAAAATAGAAGTTTAAAGGGAAAAGTTACACATATTTATATTGATTGCATACATAACAATTAAATTTTTTTAGATGTCAAAATAAAACAGGACTGCATTATAATTAATTAAAAATCCATAATGAAGTGCAGTGCTGAAATATAATATGCATAATATTTATATCATACGGATTTACTAGCAATTTAGACTTACCGGTAGGAGCACTTTCCACAATTCTAAGATCATAAGCTCCGGAACATCTGTAGTTTGCAGCTGTCCCATTGTCCCAAACAACCACTACTTCTTCAGGAGATTCAAAGTTTCTTACAGTGCCCAGGTGCCCCTCACCTCCGTCTTGTTTTCCCCATTTCCAATCGGGTCCTCTCATCACTCGAGCTCCAACACCTTCCATCGTATTCATTCGGCTACCACGATAATTACTCGTATTTTCACTGTCCATAGTATTAAAAAATTAAAAAAGGGATTACAACACACCCTTCATTTGCATAACATGGAATTTAAAGTATGAGGAGCCAGGATTACAGACACACTCGAAAACCGAAACAGACAGGAAGTTATCCACAGGAAGCAGACGAGATTTTGCGAGATATCGTTAGTGATGAAGATACCATATTTGGCTGTAACTCCTCCTTTACTAAAGCAAAATACTTGCTAAAAGCAATTGAACTTATTCGAATCTACGGCAAGAATTTGGCGATAATACTGACAGTCTTCGCCAAATGCGACAATACGCAAAAACATATGTTTTAATCAAAGAATTTGGTTCTAATACTCACTGTGATTAGTGTTTACGTTTCGTCTGAGTGTTATCTTGAATTTTAATTTTGTGAAATTTTTTTAAAGTTCAAATTTTTTATCATTTTGAAGTAATGGGTATTTACATTAATCAGCTTGCAATTCCAAAAAAATGACGAGTACATCGAGAAAAATTCATTCCCGCCGTCGTTTAGCAGCTCTTACCTTTCTTTCCAATATATCTCTGGATGGGACTCATCGTGATACAAACCTTGCAGAGCTAAATTTTAATTTGCATTTTAAAAGAGCACGATCTGTCCCTGTTGATCGTTTGGAATTCACAACCAAAGAGAGCTGTGTGAGACCGGCGAATACTACTGAATGCAAGGTGAAAAATGTGGTGGAAAATTCGAATGTTACCAAAACTTTGGAGTTTGGAGAAAGAAAATTATTTAGAAGAGAATCTCAGGATAAAATTCTTGAAAATTTTTATCGTTTAGATGACCAAGCGCAGTCAAAAAGTAAAGATAGGTAAGACGTCATCGTTTTATCAGATTCATACTAGTTTATAAAATAGTATACAATGTCTCACAAATGAAAAGCCGCTATAACCCGGAACTGAATTCGAATATATATCCCAATATTTTTTCATAACATCTCCATGTAACTTTGAATAAAACCAAATTTTGTAATATTGACTTACTTTCGTTTTCTAAAATTCAAAATGTAGGGAGGCATAGATAAAACACGCCACAAAAGTGATCATACACCGAAACATTTTGTAAAATTTCATAAATAAAATGGTCGTCTAACACATTTTATTTTTTGATTTTGGTGATGTTTAAAAAATTTCTCTTTATTTAAACATTTTAAAAGATCTGTTATCTTTTTCTTTCCTTTTTATCGCAAAATTTGGATACTGGAAATAACTTTATTTTTGTTTATCAGGATAACGATTCTAAGCACACGCCCTTCAACGTTCACCTTTTGGGTGTCTATAATTGTCCACAAGTTCTGAAAACACCACCTCAGTCACTAGATCTAAGCCCAGCAGAACACATATGAAGAGAATTAGAATATAAAGACACAACATCAAAACAAAAATCGAACTAAAAACAGTAATGATGGAAGAATGGAGGAACATTGTTGCAGATATTACAAAAAAAAAAAAAAAAAAAAAACTGGTGAACTCTATGCTCAGATATTTGAAAGCTGTCATTAATACTACAAAATATTAACTGACAGAAATACTACAATATTTACTAATATGTGCAGATTTCTTTAAAGCATACGAAGACTTTTGTTGGGTAACTTTTCTGTTACTTTTTTATTATTGGTTTTCCAAAAAATAAAGTTTTAATATGTACATAAAATTGTTAAGTAATTTGATTAATGATTAAAGCAATATGTCACTGAAACTTGTAAGTGTATGAACACTTTTATGTCCAAAATGAAAACAATATATATACACAGTGGCTCATGTTTGCTTTCGGATGCTTGTATTTGTATTTAAATTTATTTGTATAGATCTTTAAGTTAATAATTTAGTTTTACTAAAAATATTATAATTTACTAATTTATTAAATACTGAAATACAGACTCCAAATTGTTTCTTGGTAAATTATTTATTTTCTTTTTTAAGACTTGCTTGTTACAAAATAAATGTAATCAAAATAGTCTTTGCAAAAAAATAATTTCTTCCAAGTATGTTGATCAGTAACTCTGATAATAATTTGGACACTCAAAAGTTTGGTTGAGATGTTTCGGAAGATGATGTGCCTTGTCTTATTTCTTGTTTTAAATTAAAGAACATATGAGAATTATTGCTTGCATTTAGAAATTTCTACTTCAATATCAAAATATATTAACAGTTCCATATCTGAAGTGAATATGGAAAGACTGCAAATTAACGAAAAGTTCTGTTCGAAATTTAATGATTCATGATATTAAAAACATGATAAAAGTATTCAAAGTGTTTAAAAAATCCTTTATGCTAAACATTCTCTGATGCTTTAAAATAATGAAAGTTCTCTGAAAGTGTTCAAAATGCAGTGAGGTCTGGCCCACTTTTCAAGTTAACACAAAGGCGTCAAGGGATCAGAGATTTATCCCTTGAAAAATCAAACAAAACCTAAAAATGAGTATTATAAAACTTGCAGTGGATAAGAACAGTTTAATGTAAAAGTTAATCCTGTAACTATTGGGAGAGTTATTAAGGCACATGAATACGGTAGGTGATCAGCAAGAACAAAATTCTTTAAAAAGAAAATATTCTCCTGGTGTTTACAAAATCCATTGTGAGTAAACATTTTCATAATGAAATAATGTTGTATTTGTAGATGAGTCAAAGTTTGAATATATATGGGAAGACAAGTTACTGTGAGGCAAAAGCCAAATGAAGAATCTGAAAACCTTGTTGACTACTGTTAGAGGTGGATGCATAATGGTTTGGATATATTTTGCTGTCTGATGAGAAATTTACTTTTTATAGAAAATATGGATCAGTATAAATATATAAATATTCTTAATGAAAAACTGGAAGTGTCTGCAAGAAAACTTTAATATAAAATACATTCAGGTTCTATGAGGATAACAATCTCAAACTTTCAGTCATAAGTGCTTGCTTGTGATAATTATACAACTGAACTAAAGTTACCAAAATTCTTCCATATTTTTCTGACTTAAATCCTCTCGAGCATGCATGAAGTGAGTTGAGAAAAAATTGTAAATATGTCTTCTTCGAAAGCTCTATTAATAGCAATTTTTCTGATGAAACGGCGGTACTCTTCTGTTATTGGGACTGGATTCCAAAATGTATGTATGTGTATATATATATATACACACAAAGAGATGTATATACTAGGGCTGTAAATTAAGTAATGGCAACATAGGTATACATCAATTTTTAATGAACTTACAATTACAACTGCATTACATTCCTTTTATGTAATCACCAGCAAAGCTTATAACCTTTTGCCAAATGTCGAGCAGCCGTTATAGACCAGTGGCAAGGTGTTGATTGTTGATGTGAGTGACCGAGCGCCCGACTGTGTGGAGTACAGATGAAACGTCATGAAATCGATGGCCTCGGATGGGTTCTTTTAACTTCGGAAAGAGATCGAAGTCACAAGGACTCGTGTCGGGTGAGTAGGGAGGGTGTTCCAGGATTTCCCACTGCCACCGTCGCAAAAGGAGAGTGACATTGTTTGCTACATGGCAAACGAGCGTTGTCATGCAATACGATAGGGAGCTTGTTGTGCAATAAACGTGGACGTTTGCATCGCATAGCCGGAAGCAGATGGTGCTGCGTTCGGCTATGCGTCTGGCTATCTTCATTATGCCCCACATTGTTCGATGACTCAGACCAACCTCTAAGAATAATTGGCTGATCTTTAGAATATGGTAACTGGTAAATTGGCGATATTTTGGAGGCGATAAAGGTCACTACCTGGGACTTTGGTAATAATGTGAGCAGTACTCAGTTCCGATTACGCATTATTTTGTGTGAGGGAAATGAGAGATCATGGGATATGTCATGTGATATTAATGGACGAATTACGGTTCTTTAATCGGAAAAGGGGGGAATTTGGAAAAATATCTGTGGCTGTATATTATTTTGTATTAAGCGTCATTGTGTGTTGTGTGAAGTAGGGTTGAATGATTTTGTGATTGTATGGCGCTGTCTAAAGTGAATTCTAGATGTGATAAAGAGAATTTTGCTTTTTATTTAGCGGAGGAAAAATTCGCAGAAAAAATTATTCAATAATTTTATTGAATCCATAATAAAAGTGTATCCACCATGTAAGCAAGATTCTGAAGAAGATTAGGTAAGTTAGTATTTTTAATTATTTGAGGATATTATTTTTATGCATTGTTCTAAATGTAAGGTGGAAGTAAAGTAATTTGGTATTATTGGGAAAATTGTTATTAGCAATCATTTAGTTTAAAGTAATTAGGATTGTAAGCTAATTTTTATTAATTTAATGTATGAGCTTATTTATATTTTAAGTAGCGTTTTTTAATTTAATTATATTTTAATTAAATGATAGTTATTTTGTGAATTTTATGTTTGTAGGAATTTGGTATATGTTTTAGTTGAAGTAAAAGTGCATGGAAATAATTTAAATATTTGACACTAAGTATTTGTAATGTTTGCGGTATGAATTCGTTGGTGACGTTTATAATATAATAGATAATTTAAAAGTAAAAGTTTTTGGATATTTTATTTATTTTATAGGTGGAAATGTTCATATTTGGAAAGGGTTTTTTTTTTTTTTTTTTTTTTTTTTTTTTGTTATTGGGTAATTTCATATATGTTCTTTTTAATGGGTTTAAAGATTCAGAAAATTGTCATGCATTTTCGTGAAATTTTTCTAATTTATGAGAAAAAAGCAGTGTACATGGATATGGTGAAGAGTGCGCGCAATGCCATTTTTGTGCAATTCTGGGATTTTTTTTAAAGTAAAAATAAGTCGACGTGTACATGGTTTAGTGATATTTTAATTAAATGATAGTTATTTTGTGAATTTTATGTTTGTAGGAATTTGGTATACGTTTTAGTTGAAGTAAACGTGCATGGAAATAATTTAAATATATGACACTAAGTATTTGTTATGCTTGCGGCATGAATTCGTTGGTGATGTTTATAATATAATAGATGATTTAGAGATAAAAGTTTTTGGATATTTTATTTATTTTATATGTGGAAATGTTCATATTTGGAAAGGGTATATACTTTTTCGCGATCAGGTGATTTCATATATGTTCTTTTTACCGGGTTTAAAGATTAAGAAAATTGTCATGTATTTTCGTGAAATTTTTCTAATTTATGAGAAAAAAGCAGTGTACATGGATATAGTGAAGAGTGTGCGCAATGTAATTTTTGTGTAATTCTGGGATGTTTTTTTAAGTAAAAATAAGTCGAAGTGTACATGGTTTATGTGTATGTGTTATTTTGAAAAACGCGTAAGGAGTATGTATTGTGTACTTTTTCCCAATTTTGCAGTGAATATTTGTCATGATTAAGCAGTTTTGTTACATAAAATTTCTAGCATAAGTGTAATTCGGCTAGTAGATTGTTGGAAGAAGTGTTCAGTAGATAAAAAGAAAAGAAGCGTGTCTTTACTTCGTGAAGACAAAATGGCGGCGGGAAAAAAAAATAGAGGGTTGCTGTAGGAGAGTTGGTCGCCAAATTTTCGCCAAAAAATCGCCAAGTTACCATAATCTAAAGATCAACCGGATAATTCTCGGACAGTCCATCGGCGGTCTATGGTAAGGAGACCGCTCAGGATGTCGCAGCGCGCAATGAACTGGAAGTTGATCTGTCCGCACTATCCTTATCTTCGGGGCAGATGTTTTTATTTTATTCGGCTTATAATTCCTTACTAAATGTAGTATTTCATCTCGATGTACTCTGTCTTTGATATGATTTAAATCAAATTCGTCATCATTATAAATATCACGAATACACATCAAATAGTTTTCTGGTTGAAATTTTCTAATTTCGACTATGCGTAATGTATGCTTTATGCATGCGCGCATTGAAAAAAAATGTTTAATAAAGTAAACAAATTAATATTAAGCTTTTTTTTTGTTTTTTTGTAAATTTTGATACCCTTTAGATCATAATTGCTCTTTATTTCATAAATTATGGTTTCATATTTTTAATTTTATAATTTCTGCATGCCATCTTACCAGATTTAAACTGATGATCTATAATCCGGAATTGCCCAAGTCCCGACGAGTTCGGATTAAAGACTTTTGACTGTAATATATTTTAATACAATTTATACTGTATTTTATTTTTGGTAAAAATATATGTATGGGTGTCTCTAGGCGAAAATTAGCGATTTTTGTTGGTATAAGGATGCTGAGTTTGTGCAAGTCTTTGACTTGTTATTTTGGCTTTGTGTAGCAACGATTTTTGTGCCAAAAGTTGTAAAAAGAGAATGTAAAATTGTGTCTCAAACCAAAATTGACAGTAATTGTTTTACAACCATAAACATTAATGGATGTTTCATGGGCAGCATAAAATGTTTGGAGTATTGTAGCTTTCAGCTCAGATAGCGATAATTAAACTGACATCACTTTATGAATCTATTAGAAAACACCTATTTTAGTATCATAGAATAAGTGTAGATCAGTCTGCAATGAAAAGGTGATGCAATGTGTGAGGGTTGAAAAATCATTTGCCTCTACTCTTTCTTTGTCAAGTTTCCCTTGTAGGAATACAATGAAATACAGTTTTTTTTTTTTTTTTTTTTTTTTTTTTTTTTTTTTTTTTTTGTTATTTTTGAATTTTGGATGATACCAGCAGGACTTGTCATGCAACCTGAAACATTTGCAGCCAGAAAAATTGGTACAAGGTGAACTTATGATGAAGTTTAGAAACTTCTTTCTGAAGAGCTTTGATTTCCTCATGAAATAGAGCCTGAGAGAAAGAACTGGCATTGCCCAGAAAAGGGTTGTTGTTAGGAATAATAACAGAAATGTGCATGTGGTTTATAACCGAAATTCAATCAGCTACTTGCACCACTTTATCCAAAATAATAGCAGAGATGGATGTTGATATAGTTAGGCCAAAAACAGGCATCACTTGCTTAAATAGTTCAAAGGAGAGTGAGTCATAAATATTGTAATTCTCAGCTCAACTCTTCATGTTGCAGAGGCTGGCTTGGCTTTCATTCACCGAGGCTTTCACATGCTAGCAACCATCGAATCTTTTGAGTCTTTGTTTCGAAACATCTTTCGATAGTTTTTGATTTCAGATCCTGATATGGGTTGACTTGATCAGGCTGAATGATGACATCATGAATGACAGTGGTGATATTAGGTGACAAGTGAGCCACGACATAGTTGATTTTGGTCTTTTGTGCTGATATCGGTTTAGGTGTTGTTAATTCAAACATCACCTCCAATTTGTGAAACCAAAGAGATAGATCGACTTGAATAAAAGGTAGAATCACCATGGTGGGAGTTTCGGAATCAGCCACTACCAGGTGGAACACGTGCCAGTGGGAAGAATCAAAACTGGAAGTGTCCATTACTGTAAAAGAATTCAAGTCTGAAAGTCACCATTGCACGGGGGCATTTTTGATCTGATTCTCGTATTTTAATGAAGCAACAAAAAACAGCATTAAGTATAAAAATATAATTTTATTCCACAAACAGAAATGAAATTAATATAGCAATCTTAACTCCCAGTAGGCCTGTCAGAAAGAATTCTAAGGGAAAAGAGAAGTTGTGATGTAAAAACATACACATGATGTGCACCTCTTACTGACTGGTTGATGTGATGCATCTCTCACACGCATGAATGAAATGCTACATACAGGGTTCGTACGGTCCTTAAAAGTCCTTAAGTTTTTTAGAATCGATTTTTGGTCCTTAAAAGTCTATAATTTTGGCCAAAATCGGCAGAAGGTCCTTAATTTTAATCATCTGAAATTTCTGTTTGTTTTTACGACTGCTATTTTGAGTGTGAATTAGCATTTTGTTGGAATATTTTTGGCGATTCACTGAAAAATATGACTATTTTTGAATGGGTTCATGAGTTCTAATTTGTCCTTATTTGCAATATAAATAATGGTGGGTTACTCGAGTTTCTGAGCAAGAAGTGAAACATAAGCATTTCAAAATTATTTCATTTTTTGTAATGAAGAGCTCTCAAACAACTTTCCGCTTTTGGGGATGTGAATTCTTTTATTAAACGGTTCTAAATTTAGTGATTATCAACATTTTGGCGATTTTAAGATTGGTTTCTGTAGAAAATTTTTAATTCCGAGATCTGGGAATTTTTTGACAATTTTTTTAGAACATTCTAACATTGATAAATTTCATTAAAATAATGGTAATACAGGGGTTGGACAAAAATATGGAAACACCTTTAAAAAAACATGTTTCTTTGCTTAATATGGTGTAGGAAACTCGTTGGCATCCAAAACAGCTTGCAGTCTTCTCGGAATGGATAAATGCAGTTCCTGTATGTTTGCCAAGGGAATATTATACCATTCTTCCTGCAAAACGGTGGCAAGTTCAGATAACGATGTTGGCGGTGGATAACGAGAACGAACTTTCCGTTCCAATGTAGACCACAAAGGTTCGATAATATTCAGGCCTGGTGACTGTGGTGGCCAGGGGAGATGGGACAACTTATCCTCGTGCTCAGAAAACCAGTCCTGGATAATGTGAGCTGTGTGAACAGGGGCTTTGTCCTCTTGGAAGACACCATCACCATTGGGGAACAAAGTTTGTACCATGGGATGAACTTGATCGGCCAAAATGTTCACATAAGTCTTGGCAGTCATGTGCCCTGACACAGTTATCATGGGGCTAGCAGAGAATCACGATATGGCTGCCCAAACCATAACAGAACCCCCGCCATGTTTCACTCTTGGCAACAAGCAGTCTGTATTATAGGCTTGAGATGGCGTTCTCCAGACATAAACTCGGCCAGAAGTGGGAAACAATGTGAAAGAAGAATCGTCAGACCATATTACTTCGCTTCCACTGCTCTATAGTCCAGGCTTTATGACATAAACACCGCCTTTTCCTGTTACGGACATTAGCATCACTGATGAGTGGCTTCTCAATTGCAGCACGGCCAGCAATTCCCTGTTTATGAAGCTCCCTTCTAATTGTTTTGGTACTCACAGGGTTCGGTAACACAACATTCATTTCAGCAGTAACTTTTGCAGCTGTGGTCTTCTTATTTTTCGTCACAATTGCCCTTAATGATCGTCTGTCACGATCACTCAGGACACACTTTCGTCCGCGCTGTGATTTAGCAGATGATGTTTTTCCGCTTTTCAAATATGCGGAATAAATCTTCGATACAGTACCTCTTGAAACACTAAACACCTCGGCTACCTTGCTTACGGAAGCACCTACAATACGTGCTCCAACAATTTGCCCACGTTCGAAGTCTGTTAACTCTGACATAATGCAATGACAACCTCACATAACAGTACTCCGACAACAACTGAACTGTTTAGCACATTTACGAAGTTGTAAGTTGTATAGGTGGCGTCAGTAGTCAAAAACGCCAGCACCACCTACATATTTCATTAAAATCAATCTTTCTTTTCAAACATGCATTTCACAAGGTGTTTCCATATTTTTGTCTATCCACTGTATATTGGGATTATATTTAAGAAATAACATTAAAATAAAGCATTTTTATTTTCCACTATCATATTATAAAGTTCCATTTTAGCCACATTTCATACAAGTTTTCGAATCTGAAAAATAAGCAAGGAATAATGCTATAAAGCACAGTTTACAAAACAGTTTTTAGCAAGAGCAAAATAGCTGTGTAATTAATTAAAAATGTCTTTTTAATTTTTTCATGGTAAGAATTTTTCCCATTTCTCAGAATGATCAGAATTCTCAGAAATGCATCAATTTTCTCTATAAAATTAATTTCGCTCTTTTTTCCTCCGATTTTTTAAAAAACATTTCTGGGTTTTTGCTGTTACAGAATTGATGGGGTTGTAATTTTTCTTTAGGATTTTAGACATTGAAACTTGTAAAGTTTAGAAAGATTTTAAGGCAAATTTATAGACCCACAATTCTAAAAGATTCCAGAAAAATGTGATAAAATGAAAAATGTCTCCATGGTAGTAACACGCTGTTTCCTACATATTGGAGAACAACTGGAAGAACAATGAAAACATAATAGTTGAATGTTTTACTTCTGATTCTAGAATCGCTTTATTAACATTTTTATCTTCCCTTTATTTTCTCTACTTTTCACTAGACACAAGCATGGAAAATATCAAAAGTACTTCTAATCTTATCATATGGACAGCCATTATAGAAAGGAAATTTTTTATTAATAAAGAAATTGGAAACTGACAATTCAAAAGATTCATCTAATATGTCTTAATGCATCATACACAGAGCTGGCACTAGGCATTTTGCCACCTGACACAGTCTCTGTGGAAATTCTGCTTCCAGTGCCTGCTCTAAACTCTAAAAGTTTTGCTATTTCTAGATTTTGTTGCTCAGTATGTCCCTAAATTCTAAAAATTATGCCACACCAGCTCTGTGACCAGACTTTACCATATGTATTTCATATTTCTTCTGAATGTCCATATTACTAAAGAAATAAAATTAGCAGCTTTATCCATACATTCTAAATTCATTTAGCCTTTTAGAATAACAGAAGTCTTTAATTAAATCCCAAAAATTTAAAGTGAAAAGGAAACGTGTTGAAAAAAGAAGCTAAATATGTAAAGAAAAAGAAAATTATTCTTCAAAGATATGTACAGTTATTATTATGTAAATTAACCAGTTATTTACAGTTTCAGCCTTTATTATAATTTCTCATTTCTATTTCCTCACCAGAATGCAAATCAGACAGTTTTTAAACTGAGGTTTTTTTAGTGTAAGACGAGTGTGTTTCTGACCTCCACTTGCTCCCTGCATTAGTTCTGCCAGCTCTGATAATTTGTTATTATTAGTCTTTTCATTAGTGCTGCTGACATTTGAGTTTATTATGACAAAAGAGTTACTGAATCAGATTAAATTGAAATTAAATTGTGTAGTCTTTAACCACTAGTCCATATTTTTAATTTGAATTTGACTTGTTATTATCACCACAAACTGTAATTGATTTTGTTAGCATAAGAGCAGGCCTATATGTTCCAAGTTCTTTTTGAATAAGAAGCTTATTTAAACCTTTATTGAAATTTATTATCTGATTTTTAATTACTTTCAGACATAGTGATAATTTGTTTCACGTCTGTCGGGGGGGGGGGACGTACTGTTTAACTTTTACCAGATCAAGTAAACCCTCATAGGTAGAACATTGTGGAGAGGTTGGCAGTTAAGAGATAAAGCATGCAGAAACTAATGAGAACATTGTTTTGCATATTGAGACAAATTTCTAATTGTTAGAAAACATGCTTAAGGAGAAGGAAATCGATATAAATTAGCCAAAATGTGTCAGGCCTTCAAATTAAAAAGACGCATAAATATTTTGTTGAATTTTATGTTTTGTAGCTTTTAATGTGTAATTATCCTAATACTGTTTTAAACTGTGAAATTTTATGAGATTGTGATATTAATATTGTTTTTAACAAATATTATTAAAAAATAAATTTAATTTAATAGTGGCTCTGTAAATCCATAATGACTAAGGTTATCTAATACCTAATTTGATTATAACTAAATGCATTCTCTTAAAAATTATCTCTCTATATTAAAGCAAGTTTTTGCCGTTCGTTAACATGCTGAGCCCGGCGTCGGTCCCTGAGAACTGGCACTGGAATTTTCGTTTGGCTGGCATCGGTCCGCGTGACCGATAGTATTAAAGTTAAAAAATAAGTATAGTCTCAATGAAATGTGATCAAATGTAGTTTTAATGGAATTTATTCAAACATTTTAAACAAAAATATGGCTTAACTTTACACATATTACAATTTGAAACAACTATTTTGGTAACATTTTTGGCTATCTTGCATCCAAATAGTTTTAAATTGTCATCATAACATTTCGAACAGTACTTTCAGACTTTATGTGCATCTCCTTCCTTTTTGTATAATTTATGAATAATTTAAGTCGGCAATATTGCACCGCTTGATCGCAATATTGCCGCCGACTGATAGCTGCCGGCTGAACGGAAAGGACAGCAAATTCGATGCCAGGCTCAACTTGTTAAACCTTTACCATGGTCACAAGGTAAAACACAAAAATATAAAAATTCATGTGAAAACTTATTTTTTGCATCTAGTGAGACTTAATGCAAAACAACTTATCACCACTGATGCTTTAGTTCCTTAATAGAACCTTAAAATATATAAGGGAGTTACAACCCCTGGAACTCTACATGAAGCTACGACACTAACAGCATCAGACAGAGGTCAGCTAACTTTCAAAACTTGCTAACTGTGCCTACATCAGGCCTTTCAGGTTTGTTCTGATCAACAGGTCTTTCTATAGGCAAGAAGGAGCGGTGACAACAGCCAGTCTTTTGTTATGAATCATGCTGATTTTGATTTTAATGCTCATTTTTTAACATATGCTGCTTGACATAAAATCTACTTACTATTTACTAAACCTCTAGACTGAGCAAGTGTGTGACAAAATGAGATATAAAAAAAAAAAAGCTGTTAGTAAATGGTAACTGAAATGTCACTTATCTTCTTTCAAATATGTCCAGTCATTATGAGTGTAAAATATTTAATGCTACTTGATAAATTTCATAAAATTAATTTTATTCTGAAACATATTAATAATTATGTTAATTAAGTTATGTTTAATAATAATGCATCCTACTCATGTTCAGGCATAGATATACTATTTTTAATTGAATTTATTCAGTTCCCATTCGCTCATAGGTCCTTAATTTTTTTCATTAATGGTCCTTAAAAGTCCTTAAAAGTACTTAATTTCCTTGTGCAGAAATGTGTACGAACCCTGTACATATGTAAATTATTATTATGAGTTACAAGTAATAGTTTTTTAATGTTTTTTATATTTCTATTATATATATATCTGGAACTTGATATTTGTTAAACTGGTTGTTTCTGTTCTCTTTTAGAGTTCATAAATTTGTGACTGATGCAAAAACTCGGTTATGTAACTTAAGTCAAAAAAGGAAACAATTAACTCATCAGAAATCAATAGAATCATATGGATTACCATCAGGGAAAAGCACTGAAAGTTTAGGTATGTATAACAGATTTTTGTACTTTACTTGAATGAGTAAAATAGTCTTATTTGAAATAAAAAAATTTTTAGTATGCAAATTTCCTTTCTATGTTACCATTATTTTCCAAAATAAAAGCCATTCTCTTATATTATCTCTAAGCTTGAATCACAATCACGTTACTGTCAATCACGATCCTGTATGTTTTTAAAATCACAATACCATAGGCTGAATTATAATCTCGTGGGCTGAATAACATTCTTTGGCTTTTGTCTTGCTTTCCTGCATGGCATGCTAAATTTTAACAGGACAAGCTTTAATCAAAGTCGTAAAAACAACCTTGTATTTAGCGTAAGTATAATGAAACACTCAATCGATTTCGAGGGCAGCTAAAGGTCCCTCCTCATCAGGAGAAAGAAATACCAAGAAAGAAGAAAATAAAGGAGAAGGAGTCTCAGAAACACATGGTCCTAAAAACTCATTCTGGTAGGAAGTTGTAAGCTGAAGCTAGGAGAGACAGAAAAGAGGCATAAACTTAAAATAACTGTTATAAAAGTAAAATATACCTTACATTGGAATTAACTAATAATAGTCTACAGAATTTATTTTCTTCAAAGAAATTTGCTCCTGTCAGATCCTAAAATATTATTTTAGGGCATTAGGATATAACATCTAGATACGATGGTGACTTGTTATGGCCTATAAACATACAGCCTTCACCGACAACAGCCAGATACCTGCCATAGGCTTGGTTTCAACAGCACTGAGCACAAAGATGTCTTATTCTTGGTCAAAGGATTGATTTTCCAGTTTCTGTTAACATTTGTATCCCCAGATCAAATATGCTAAAACCAGTTTCAGCTGCATAGTTATCTATTGTTCCTCATATCTTCAATATCGCAGGTTACAGTAGGATCATTAAGCTTCTTTTTTTTAATAGCAAAAAATATCATAGTAACTGAAAAGTGTTTTTGTCTTCACTGATAACAATCTGCTAGTAGGATGAATTTTTATAATGTCTTTGCATAATCTCTAAGTTCTATATTGAATGATGGCAAAAAAAAAAAAAATTTGTTGATTCATGTAGTTAATTACATACACAAAAATTCAAAATAATATATTATAATAAGTGCCATCAATTTTTAAGCCATCCTAGTGTTTATATCTTTGTTTTTAGTATTACAAGTATTTTTATGTTTGTACTACAAGTATTTATAATAAGTAATATATGTAAATATTATATGCAGCAGCTGGTGGTTGTCGAAGTCGAAAAGCATCATTGTGCCCGTCGGAATGTTCCTTTCTTACAGTTGCAGAACTCAAGTTTCTCAAAAGTCTTAATGAATATAAGAATGAAGCTGAAAGGTATTGCAATAATTAGAAGTAGGAATATTAATTACTTTTCTTATTTACTTATTATCAAATGTGATTTATTTGTTGTATTTCTTTTTTCCAGGATGGTCTTAGTGTGTGGGAAGAAATCACCATTTGTGATGTTTTCTGTTTTGCCATTTAGTAAATCTCAAGGGTCTTCAAAGTAAACTATGTTATTTTTTTAAATTCTTATATATTCTACAAAAGTTATATTTTCTCAAGGATTTGTTACCCATGCAAGTGGGAATTTTTTTATGTTTTAAATTAAACAATGGCTAAAATCAGTAATATATGTAATTTAAATTCAGTTGGTGGCACAAGCACTTTTTAAACACATGTATCTCTGAGATACAGAAATAAATTTAAAAAAGAAAAGGGCAAAGGAATAACTCTTAATTTTTTAAGAGAGTTTTCTAAGAAAAATCATGTATATTTGTAATTTGAATGATTCCAGCAATTGTGTAAAATTATATACAAAATTAAAAATATTAATTACCATGCATTCTCCCAGTCTGCATAATTCATATTAGAATTTTAATTTAGGTATCATTTTGTAAATAAATTTCTGTCATCTGGTCAAATTTCTTTAGTCTAATTTAAATCAGTATAGACAAAGGCGTCTGAAGAGACTCATGTTGCTTTATAAAACATCAAAATTTGAATGACTAAATATAAAACAAGAACATTTGATTTCAATGATCAGAGAAAATGATATATATATATATATAAATATGTAAGGTATAAGAAAATACAATAGCTGCTTTAAAAATAATTGGCGACCTCAAAATTAATGATTCTAGATTTGGTGCTGTTCCCCTAAATTCATCTGTTCTCCCAAATTTGAGATCCTTCTATGTTATGTAACAACCTAAAATTAATCAATCATAGCTTTTCTCTACAATTATATCAGGCTTAGTATAAATACTCTTGGCACAAGAAAACTCCATCGTTCCTTTCCTAGCTTCCGCCAGTGCTAAATTATTTTCTGTGCTCTGCTTGTCCGTCTAAATTTGTTTCACCACCATTGACCTGTGTAAATAAGAAATTATCTTAATTGTTGTGATTACAGAGTATATTGTCTAAGAGGAATTATTCTAGTAGGCCTAAAATAAAGATGATAATTAGCTGAACTTGGTTTCGTATCAACTTCTTCCTCACAACTGCAAGCTGATTCCTCCTACAGAGTAAATTACAACATATATATATATATATATACAGACATAAGTACTGAGCTATCAGTACTGGACAACTGATTATTTTGTTAATAAAACAGATATGCATGCACACATGCTTACATTACTGATTATTTTATTAATAAAACAGGTATGCATGCACACATGCTGCTTATATATTATCAACTACAATGAAGTTATTGAAATTGAGGGTAGGATAACTTTCAAAGGGGTATGTGTACTAGTTATTCAGTTTATGCTGAGGTAATATGAGGTTTAATAATGATTTGGTGATTTCCCCATGCTGGATTCTGTCTAGCTATTGTTTTGAAAACAGTTTTTTCCCCATTATTTGATATCCAACTGACTATCTGCTTGAAAAGAATATGCCGAAAGTTAAAAACATGAAGGCAGACGTTTATTGGCAGTTTATCATTGTTTGGAATTAAATAAAGTTTTTGATGACAAATAACATGCAAGTACCTGATATTATATTTACCAGCTGCTTACTTGACCATCCTCCTAAAATAGTTATTATAAAAAAGAAAAACTGTGTAATGATTATATTGAATCCAGCTAATATAATTCCACAGGTCCAGCTAGCAGTTAATAATAATTGAAATGAACCTGCATTAATTGCTTTTTAAGTCACTTAGTTTGTTAATTAATAAGTGAATAAATTTGAAAGAAAAATTAAATACCATCTTATGCTTTGCTGAACACAGTGCCATATGGAAGTAAAAATATTTTAATTCAAGCAGTAGCGACACATTTCTTTCCAATTGTACGGTCCTTAAAAGTACTGAAAAGTCCTTAGGTATTTTTGGAAACAGTTTTTTGTCCTTAAAAGCTCTTAGTTTTGTCCAAAATCGATTGAAGGTCCTTAATTTTACTCATAAATAATTTCTGTCTGCTATTTATGACTGCCATTTTGAGTGTGAATTAACATTAACAAATGAAATATATTAAAAGATTCATCATATATGTCTCAATGCACCCATACATACCTCAATGCCTGCCCTAAATTCAAATAATTTTGCCATCTCTAGATTTTTTGTTGCTCTATGCTTCACTGAATTCTAAAAATTCTGCTACACTGGCCCTGTTGCCGGCTCGACCTCATATCATTTCATATTTATTGTCAATACTCATATTATTAAGAAATAAAATTAGCGGTTTTTTTTTTGTTTTTTTTCATACATTTGAAGTACAAACAGTTATTTAGAATGAAGAAGTCTTTGATGAAATCTGAAAATTCTAAAATAAGAGGAAACTCATTGAAGAAGAAATTGATTTATAACAGAGAGAAAACTATTCTTTAAAGGTACATTGAAGCAGAGACTAGTGGGAACCTTGATTAGTTTACTGAAACAATAAACTTAGAAAAGATGCTAAAGAGAAGAAAATTGTTGTAAATTAGCTAAAATATCTAGAAAAGTTTCAAATTATAAAGACAAACATTTTGCTGTTTGTTGTTGCTACAAAACATAAATGTTTTGCAGCTTTTAATGTATAATTATTCTAATATCATTTTACAATGAATATCATAAATTATAACTGCTATAAAATGTTCTTAGTTCTTTTTAGTCCAAATGGGCAGTTAGCCCAGAAGGACTATTAATTTTGTTTTGGCATTTTGCATTGATTCACTATAAATGTTGGTTCACTTTTCAAATTGTTGCCACCAAATATTAGAGCCCTGTATTATATTTGCAGAAATTAAGTAATGAAGAATCTGCATAAACGTATGTATGTTTCTGGCATTATAATAAAACAACTGTACCTAGAGCCATCAAATTTTGAATAACGTACATTTCCACCGCCGAATATGGGAATCTGGAAACCCAAATTTGGAATTTGTTTTATTATCTGTTTTGCATTTTGTAAAACTTTAACGAATTTTTGATTACAGACTCAATGATTTCAAAGCAAGCAATAGCAACACCATACAGGGAGGGGGACTTTTTATCCTCAACACGTGAGACTGTGTATTGGAAATTCTAAAGATATACTCATTTTAAAATTCTTTTGCGATATTGCTGTTTAACCGAATTTTATGGTTTAAGTGCGAAGAACATGATATTTAATAAATAAAGATAACACACAAAATGTTAAAAAAAACACCCCTTTAGATGTAATTTAAAATCTGAAACCTTTCAGATAAATTTAACGGATATTTTTTAAAAATTAAGGGGGGAAAAATTGTAATTGTGATTATGTAGATCTATTATGATTAACCTTCTAAAACCGGACCGAAATTCTCATAATATAGCCTTCAGATCGGCACGATCCGAAACTCCCATAGTAGATGGGTTGCTAGATTTGGGTTTTTTTCGATGATTATTTTGCTTTCATTTAAATGAAGTTCTAAATAAATAGTGCATAAATAAATATGCAGTACTGGATGCATATCCAGTGCACTACAGTCAAAAGTTGTTAATTCGGACACCCATAATCCGGAATGATCTATAATCCGGACCTCAAAGCTAAAAACTTTCTGCGCATGCGCCGCGTTGGCACATGCGCACAGGCATTTTACGTGTGCGCGTAAAACCTTGACTGCTGCGGATATGCGTGTGCGCAAGTGCAGAATACGTTTTCGCCTGCGCGTTTAATGTATAACGGACGGTGTAAGCTAAAATTATCTAATTATCTATTTCAGTTAATGTTAATGATTGCGTTGTTCCTTAATCTTCGAATTGGATCCCGCTTATTATTTTTTGCAGACTGTAAGAGCAATTTTATAAAAGTAAACTTGAACTTTCGACTATGTCAAATAGAATTTCCGATGCTGGAACTTCCAAAGGATCTACAAAACGAAAGTAGGTTTCAATGTCCAACAAACAAAAAGTGGAATTACTGCAAAAAAATGGATAAAGACATGAAGAATGTGACAGAGAGGATAGTGAAAACGAAAAAATTTCGATTGACAAGTTAGTCGGTATTCTCGGCACAGCAATTAACGAGACTTGAACAGCGGAACTTTGTAACTGAACAAAAAATTATGTCTTTTTATAGAATTAAAGAGAAAGTATTATGACATAAAATGAAGCAACTTAAACAGCTTACATTGAGAGAAATGTTTAATAAAGTAAACAAATAAATATTAAGCTTTTTTTTTTTTTTTTTTTTTGTAAATTTTGATACCCTTTAGATCATAATTGTTCTTTATTTCATAAATTATGGTTTCATATTTTTAATTTTAGAATTTCTGCATGCCATCTTATGAGATTTAAACTGATGATCTATAATCCGGAATCGCTGAAGTCCCGACGAGTCCGGATTAACGACTTTTGACTGTATTTATTTAGAACAAAATGTATGCAATGTTTCACTCACTATTTCTGATCAATCTCATAAATAATTTGTGAATTTTTTAACTTTGTTTTCACTCTTCATTTATATTTCATATTTTTGTCTTAGAAAACAAGAACAAAGTTTTACAAAATATAATAAATACGAACTGGCTTTGTAAGTCTGCAGGCTGGAATGCGATTTTTAATAACATATTTTCATTAACAAAATAATGGTAATGACTAATTTAATGAAATAATAATAATAATAATATTTATTACCATTAGATGATTAGAATGAGATTCAATACAATTAGATTTTGAGATGAACTTGCAGCAATAATAAAGCTTTACATGACAATAACAGAGATTTAAATGTTTTTTCGATAATTTTGTTATTATAATATAAAAAAGGAAATCTGAGATATATTGGTTGCGTTTCATCACTTAACTTTAACAAATATTACGTTGGACTATCAGGCAAAGGAGGTATATCTTTAACGAGAATTTTTCTTTGTAAAATTGGCTTTTGTTTATGTTAGCAGAGAAAAAAAAATCTGTGACCTATACATGCAATCATCAAAAGTATTTTTCAGAACAGTTTTAAATGTTCATGAAGAATTAATTATACATCAATTTCTTTTCATAGGTAGAAATTTCATCTAAAACCATCGTTATATCCAAAGGTTGAAGTCTATTTCATTTTCAACGAATATTCTATTTGCACATAATATATTTTCTAATTTATTTTAGAAAGAGTAATTTTTCACATTTTTCAAAAGAATAAGGACATACTGGGTGTTGACACTTACAATGTAGTAAATCTGTTTTTCATATTTCTTCCAGTAATGAAAACGATTACCCTGGAATATTTTCAAAGCAAAAAAGAAAACCGTTTACGCCAAATTTTGCATAAAGTATCTTCCCGTGCATTTTTTTATTTAAAGTGTGAAATTTTCTCTTTGAAAATATAAAAAATCATGAATGGAGCAAAATTAATTCATGAGAAATAACTTTGAAATGCAATAATTCCGTCGTAATATGAAAAAGGGGAGAAAAGTGCAATACAGTTTATTTATTCGCAAATAATCCCCTCATATGCTTAATATATGTAGTTTCGATTGAGAAATATAGGTTAGTAAATTAAACCGGTTATTTCAATACTTTTTCTTTATCAGTTTTTTTTACGAGCCCTTCAGTAGAGCGGTAAAGGTGGCTGAACACTTGTAACTCGCTCGGGTTTGAATCCAGGCTAAAGGGTTGGATTCATGGTTTTTGTGTAACGTAAATGCAAGCCAGCTTCCCTTAGAAAGTCCTCTGCGAAGGCATCCCTCCCCTTATACAGGTAATTGTTGTGTGATTTGATGTAATTCAGTAAGCGAACAAAATTAATCCAATCAAACCTAAAAACGGGTTGATTACATGTGGAGTGTTCCGCCAGGAACGTAAATGTGAGCAATTTTCTCTTAAAAAAGGTTTACACGAAAGCATCCATCCCCTTAAGCAGATAGCGTTCACGTGCTTTTCTGTAATCCAATCCTAATTCTCATACATTTAATAGTAAGTTGACATACACCTTATTACAGACAAAATAACAAGCTTTTTTAAAGATTTTTTTTTTTATTAACTTGTCTGAATTCCCTTTATCTCGTGAGGAGTATAAGAATTTCAGCAAACAAAACTGGCCGAAATTTTATACAATGTAACTGATGTTTTGATTCAATTTAGAAGTAACGTGAGCTTTACTGATATTTAAATACTTTTTGGCAGATCTCATCCGAAAAGAGGGTTTAAAGATGAATTGATTTTATTTAATTTACAGTCAATGAAAATCATTGAAAGCAATCATTGAATAAAATCATTGAATGAATGAAAATCACAAAAACTATTATGCATTCAATTGTCTCTTATTTATCTCCTGATAAATCAGACAAAATTGCCTATATAATAGAAGCACTTTGAAAGAGTTAACAGTTCTTAAGGGTTTTATGCACTCCAAAGAAAAAAACGTCAAAATAAAATTGTATTATTCATAAGTATAAAAAGGAAGTAAACGATAAAAGCAGTTTTAGCTATTTTCTAGAAGGGCATTAAATCTAGAAAATTAATCTATTCTTATTTTCTATGATTAAAAAGAATTAAATCTGGTAAGCTTAAACAGCGTGCAAAATCGCTGACATTTTAATCATAGCAAAAGTCAGTACTAAAAAAATTAGAGATGGCCTCTATTTCATTTTCAAGTATATTGGCACGAGACGAAACCTGCGGATTTTGCCAAAATGTAGCCAAACTGATAAGAAGAGGGACATAATGCGTAGCCAGCAGCTATTCTGAGCAGTGACAATGGACCACCCTGAGATCTACAGCTAGGCGATTCTCTAAAATAGGGAGGGAATGGGTGGTACGACAGTTGTACCAGAGCCAGCGTTAAGGAAGGTCATTTTCCTGGTACAACTGCTGTACCAGCCGGCTTCAGAAAGTTAAAGATATCTAACTATGTAATTTAATTACTTGTAACTTACTACTTACCTTTAAAAGTTATTGCTTTTCCTTAATCATTATTGTGGACGTAAGATACAACATAAAACTGTATTCCTTACAACATGAGACTTAAAATAATAGTACATAACGTGTCGCCTCTTGCTTTAGCAGCTTATTGGAACTTTATATTAAATACTGTATATTAACTGGGTTACAACTTCAGCAAATCTACACAATATGACACTAATTGGGTCAGACAAAGTGCAACTAACGTTTAGTGCTTACCAACCATACCTATGACAGGTATTTATGTTTGTTCTGATCAGTGGCTGTCTGTCTTTGAGCAAGCAGCCATAGAGACAATAGCCAAGCTTCTGTTATGGGTCATGCTACTTATAATTTTACTTCTCAGTTTAACTTATGCCAGATATAAAATCTGCATAAACCTTTGGATTGAGCAAGTACATGATGAAATGAGACATAAAACAGCATAAAGCATACTGTTGATAAAATGTAAATAAAAAGTCACTAATTTTCTTTAAAATATGTGGGAGGGTTATAAGTGTAAAATATAAATGTTTCAAGAAATTTCATAATTTAATGCTAATTTCTTGAAAACATTTATGAAGTTGATTTCATTCTTGAATTTGTTTTATAAAAAATAATTATTAAAGCAATCTAGATAAAACAATAAGTTTAATATTAGATTTTGTATAATAATAATGCATCCTATTTTGCAGATTTATTTTATTTTCACAAATTGCAAAAGTGAAGTTTAGGTGTAAACAATTGCTTTAGTTTATTCAGTTTCAATTGACTAATACGTCCTTAACTTTTTTCATTGTTGTTCCTTGAAAATACTTATAAGTACTTAATTTCCACATACAGAAATGTATATGAACACTGTTAAATTCAAAAGACAAATATTTTATGTTTTATCGAGTGGCAACATACTTCTTTTATATTGCTGACTTTTCGGATTAAATTTGAAATAAGATACTTTATGCTTTGCTACATAAAGTTTTTATATCACCAAGTTTTTAAGCAAAACGTTCCTTAAATTTGCACAAAATATGAAATAAATTCAGGATTTGTACTTTGAGTTAAACATGTTTGGGTGGAGAACTATATATATTCAAAATTTGATGGACCTTTGTTCCGCCATTTTTCCTCAGTGCAAGGAACATACATACTTACATGCATACAGATTCTTCATTATTTAATTCTAGGGATGATGTTTTTTCCCTTCCCTTTGAATGCAGTAAATTTAATAATAATGTTAAAAAAAAAAAAAGAAATTTAATGTCATTATTTTTAATAAATGCTAAATTTTTAATGAATGCAGTAAAAAGTTTGAAAGTACTGAGTATTCGTATAAATGGGTGTCAAATTTGCTTCTTTAGTAATTTTTCGTGCCTTTGAAAACTTTAAAAGTTTATTTTGGTAATTTATATTGCATATTACAGTATCAAAAATACAATGTTAAATAATCTTGGCAAGAGAAAAACTGATTAGAGTCCCCAGATGAAGCTTTAGACTTGAAATAAGGAATCACTGGTGCTTTGATGGTTTTTAAATAATGAGCTTTCACCATAAAATTTAACAGTGGTTTTTCAGAATTTTGTATGCTTGCTGATATTCTTATTGAGTAATTAAAAATAGTTGTAAGTAAATTAAAATTCCTTTACATGTAAGCTCTTGCAGATAGTTTTGTTTTAAGTTTGTTGCAAACTGTTTGTTATGTAAAAATGTGGTGACTGCAAAAATTGTCATGACACTTGTCATTTTTAAATCGGCAACAAATATATTTTTTGCTTTTTATTCTATCTTTTGTATGTATTTCTTGCCTGTTAATAAATTTGCTACACTTCTAATCATTACATTTGCTTCATAATAAGTTCAAAATATGTGATTAATACAAAAGAAGTCATTAGGAAAAATTTAACTTCAGGAATAATTCTTACATGAGATTGTTTTAATAATTATTTTTGAAATTAATACTAGTATTGATAATATTTTTTGTATTTAAAATAAGTACAATATATTTAGTGAAGTAACGAGTGTTTCAAAAAGAATATACATATTACAAAGTGTTATTTTGTCCAAACTATCGATCACTGCGCCTCGGCTCAGCTATTGGTGCAAAGAATACATAGTCTAGTTTATATTTATAGCCGCTATATGTCAGTTGTCTTCTGTTTTGCGTGGTAGCTACCACATGTTTAAAATGGTACTCCACAGCAGAAATAATTTTGTGTTCTCGAGTTTGCGAAGTGCAATTCCGTGATTACAGTGCAAAGACGTTTCAAGTTAAGGTACCAAAGTGATCCTTCGAATGGGTGGAACATTTGCAAATGGTATTAACAGTTTGTAAATACAGGATGTGTATGTAAAGGAAAGAGTCCTGGCCGCCCTCGTGTTCCCGACGAAAATGTTGCACGAATTCAAACTGCTTTCCAATGTAGTCCTTCAAAACTAACTCATCATGCCAGTCGGGAATTACAACTGTCTACAACAACAATTTGGCGTGTTTTGAGACGTCAGTTGGTTATGAAGCTGTACAAGTTACATTTGTTACAGGCTCTGCGTCCTGATGACAAACTCAAACATGTGGCATTTTGTAACGAGATTATTGATGCTATTGACAATCATAACACTTTCGCACAACGCATCGTGTTCAGTGATGAAGCGACTTTGAATGTTATTGGTCATGTAAACAAACACAATATTCGAATTTGGGGCCTACAGAACCCACATGTAGCCATTGAACATGTATGAGATTTGCCCAAAATCAATTTGTTTTGTATGATATCCCGATCATCTGTTTACGGCCCATTCTTCTTTGACGGAAACATGGTTAACTGTCAGCAGTATCTTGCTATATTACAAAACTGGTCATTTCCGAGGCTCACGAAGACAACTTCATTTTTCAACAAGTCCACCTACTCACTGGTATCGCCAAGTGCATTATTATCTGAATGAAATTCTACTGAACCATTGGATTGGTTGTCAAGGAGCTGGCGACTTAGCATGTCTCAGCTGGCTTCCACAATCACTGGATTTGACACCCTGTGACTTCTTCCTGTGGGGTTTCATTAAAGACAACGTTTATGTACCACCACTTCCACAGAACATGGGAGAGGTGAAGAGCCGGATCCATACTGTCATAACATCAGTGACAACGAACATGCTTGCCTGAGTATAGGATGAATTTGAGTATTGATGTGATATTGTTCGTGTCGCTGATGGAGGATATATTGAACATCTGTAATCTGAACTTAAGAGATTCGTACATATGTGTGTAAAGTTTCATATTCGTATGTCATACAGTTTAATAAATATATACATTCGAAATATGTATATTCTTTTTAACCCTTTCGCGCCTAATGGGACACATACGTCCCAAGCAAATTTCAAAAAATACTCTTGGGATAGAAACACTTCTCTGTCTAATGGGAGACTTTCCCACCAGTCCTGCCAATATTTTTGAAGGTATTTTCATTCACAGAACATAGATGGCACTACCATACGTAATGCGATTCCCGCGTTTTTGAAGTGTTGTAGCAGCTCATTCCATACTCTATGAACGTAAATAGTTTAGTTTTGGAAAATACCGCCTATTTTCGATTAAAATTTTATTTATCCGTAAATCTAAGGCCAGATAAGTTACTCACGAAGCGGATTACCTTTAATAAACTGGTAAGTGGCAAAATTTTATGTCTGTTTTTATTATCGGGACATATGTGGATAGTGGGAACACATTGTCCCAACAGTCCTATGTGATCATTTCTCTAGATATTATATTTTTCGGTTACTTTTGAAATAGTTGCTTATTATTTTTAATTTAGGCATATATTAATTCAATCTAAAATGACTCGACGCCGGGGACTTACTAAGGAAGAAATAAAAAAAATTTTAGAAGAGTCAGATGACGAAGATATTGATTTGGATGATGAAATAGATGATCCCGATTTTCAAGATCCAACACACAATTTGCAGTACTCATCCTCAGACAAGTGTGAAATGGATATCGATCATGATACCATTCCCCAAAATACAAAGAACAGCGGTGCTTTGAGTGATACTGATACGGCATCACTTTCATCAGTTGATGAGATACCATCAGCTAATACTTCAGGCAGCAAACCAATCTTATGGTTTCATGCAGATTCAACTTTCCAACCTCGAATGACAATTCCAGCAGAGTCATCGCCTAGTTTGTTATTCAAATTAAATCGTTCAGCTACCGAATTGGACGTGTTTCTCAAGATATTTCCAAAAAGTCTTATGAATTGGATTTCTCAATGCACAAACCAATGACTCGAAAAGTTAGGACAAACAATTCACCCTACAGACCCCTCTGAAATTATGCTTGTCCTTGGATGAATGCTTGTCATGTCTTACAATAGGGTGCCAAAATTCTCTCATTATTGGTCATCTAATCCTTCTTTGGAAAACATAGCAATAAAAAATGCTATTTCAAGAGACAGATGTAAAACGTTGCTGTCGAAACTATATTTTGCTGCACCAGAAAAGCCAGAAAATGCAAGTAAAACATATTATATTGACGAGGTTGTTTTGTGCCTGAAACAAACCTTCAAACAGTGCCGAAGCGAAAGCTCATATCAAGCTATTGATGAATCAATGGCAAAATTCAAGGGACGTTCATCCCTCAAACAATATATGCCGATGAGACCTGTGAAAAGAGGGATAAAAATTTGGCAGCAATGTGATTCAAAAACAGGATATGTATATGACATGAGCATTTATTCCGGAAAAGAAACGGGTGAAGTTCAAGGCACACTCAGGGAACGGGTAGTATCAAAGCTAACGGAGACAATCCAAGGTAAACACGTGATGCTTGCGTTTGACCGATTTTTTACAAGTGTGCACCTGATGGAAACCCTGAAATTTCCTGCTGTTGGTACATGCATCAAGACACGCAAAGATGTTCCTAATTTTGCAACAAAACTACGCAAAAGGGGTGAGGCTGAGTTTCTCGTAACTAAAAATGGAACATTGTGTGCGAGGTTGCTTGATTCAAAGAAAGTGATGATGCTAAGTAATTGTCACGAAGCTAAATACACTAAAGTAAATTGCACCATGAAAGATGGAATCAAAGAAGAATTTGAGTGCCCTGTGGCAATCAATTCTACAACAAAATCATGGGAGATGTAGATCAAATGGCAAATGTCTATGAATTAGATCGAAAATCTTGCAAGTGGTGGAAAAATGTATTTTTTCGCCTATTGATGAGCGCAGTGGTCAACTCATGGATTGCGTACTGCGAACTCAAACATCGAAAAACCCCACTTCTTGACTTCATTGTACCTCTTGCAGAAGCCTTGATGGCGTCCGGAAAGCTCAACGCACTGTATCAACGCCGTAGAGGAACTGGACGCCCATCCAAAACATCACGAAGCTTACTCAGTGTTCCCCCCGGGGGTCGACGTAGAGAACTCTGCGAAGCTACTGGCTAGGATCTGTAACCTAGGCAGTCTCGGCCACGGGGGTATAAAATTTATGAACTTGGTGGTTCTGAAGGCTCTGGGAAAGGTCACTTATTGGCTGGCCTCGGAGTCTGGCACGTCCTAGCGCGGTGTGGTTCTAGTAACCCGGGGGTCTCCCCCGGGGTGGCTGGGTAATGTCCCGCTGCGACGGGCTCGCCCAAGCGACTGGTAGGAGCATTAGACGACCGGTGCTGCCTGGTGTCATATCCAGGTGGTGCGCTGCTCTCTTGGAGGGTAATAGTGGAAGTTGAACTTCCACGATGTGCCCAAAGGGGGAGTGGACCTGCAGTGAGATTGAGCTCTCGGAGCAGGGAAGCCAAAACTTGTTGTTGTTACTCAATGTTGGTGACCATCTGCCAGTAACAACAAAAACACGCGGCTGTGCCGTAAATGTGCACAAAAAAAGGAATCGTGCACTAAAATAATGTGCACGATGTGTAATGTCGCATTGTGCATTGATTGTTTCAAACCATACTGTTTGTACTTAAATTTTTATTACTAGAAAATCATTGGTTTTCTTTACAAAATTACTCATTGAAGACTACTGGGACACATATGTCCCAGTGGTCAGGACTGATGGGACATATATGTCCCGGTCCTAAATCAGTGTTCAAAATTTTTCAAAAAGTATAGCATCTTAATTTTTAGCATTCTAGAGTGCCCTACTCATAGTTTATGTTATCAAAATTGTTCTGTTGTAAAAAAAAAAAAAAAAAAAAACATCGCGAAAGGGTTAAAACACGCTGTAGACTATATTTACTTTTTATGTATATGTTAAATATTTAAAGATAAATTTAATTTTTAATATCTGTTTTTAGGATTGATATAAAGTTAGAAGGCAATCGACGGAGGCATGCTTCCAGCATGAGACAGTTGGCTGTAATTAATGACGGGCCAGATCCTCTTGATTTACTTTCTTTGCTGGGAGTTGAAAGACCTCAAGAAGGTCAGGTAAGTAGAACAATACAGATTTACATTCACTTAAGCTGAATATTTGATTTGCTCACTGAATATTGATTTGCTAAGCATAATGATTGACATCATATCATTAATTCTTTCTCTACCAAATTAATAATTATTGTCTCCAGTTTTATCTTTCATTCTAAGCAAATTAATTTCATAAGACAGCAGTTTTTTTTTTTTTTTTTTTTTTTTTTTTTTTTTTTTTTTTTGTCACATCTTCAGTGACTCTTGTTCCTCTTCTGTTCTGTCAATCGCCTCCAAGTCAGCTTAATTCAGGTTAATATGTATATCAACTCTTCTTAAAACAGTTTGCTGGAAAGCAAGTATTTGACACTGGCTATAATATTTTTTACTTCCCTTTGAATGCAGTAAATTTAACAATAATGTTAAAAAAATTTAATGTCATTATTTTTAATAAATGCTACTGAGTATTCCTTTAAATGGATGTCACATTTGTTTCTTTAATAATTTTTCATACCTTTAAAAACTTTAAAGCTTATTTTGGTTATTTACATTTTACAGTATCAAAAATACAATGTTAAATACTCGTAATCTTGGCATGGGAAAAATTGATTAGAGTCCTCAGTTGAAGTTTTAAACTTGAAATGACAAATCACTGGCACTTTGATGTATTTTAAATAATTCACAACAGTGGCTTTTCAGAATTTCATATGATTGCTGATATTCTTATAGAGTAATTAAGAATAGTAGCAAGTAAATTAAATTTCCTTTATATGTAAGTTGTTGCAGATAGTTATATCCCCAACAGAAATAACTTCAAATAAGTAAAATAATAAATGTATTAAAATTTTATAAAAATGTATTTCTAATTTTTAAAATGTAGTATTTTAAATATAGGATTGTGTGAGCATTTTTTGCAATACATTGTAAAGATATGCTTTAATAATATGGTGAAAAATGAAAAAAAGGGGTATAAATGTAAGCAAATAACTTTAATAACTGTGTTAAAAGTAGATAAAAATTTTGTGACTAATATTAACTATGAAAACATAGTAATTAATATATTTATGAGCTATGTGAAAGTATGAAAATCATTTAATATATAAATTAATGTTGCACTTTTTATTCTTTTAAATTAGTTCAATCAGTTATAGTAATCAAGTCATTAACCGCTTCCCTTACAAATTTTTTTGAAGAAAATTGCAAAAAAATCATCACATTTTTTTATTTTATTATTAAATACAAGGAAACGAAACAAAACAAAATATATAGGTTTTAAGTTGAATTTTTAGTTTTTTACAGGTGTGAAAGTATTTAGTTTTAATATTAGTTTACTATCCTGATTTGTCTCGGGCAAATAAAAAAAAATTAAATATTAGTCGTTGTATGATAACAAGGTACAACACAAAGTGATACCTGACACTGATATCTGGTCTCTTTTTTTACTGGCTTACCTCAGGAATCTCTTTTTACGGGAGCACAGAGAACACAGTCTTGTTGGACTAGATTTTTTTTTCAGTAGCAGGAATAACGTCTGGAAAATGCCTGGAGGTTATAATTACTATCTGAAAAATCATCGCTTTTGCTATCTTGCATCATCCCCATTATTTTATTTTTTTCAATGCAACTTTCTTCATTATACATTACTAACCCACAAGCTGACGTACACTAGACAATAGGGAAAACGCGATACTGACAAATTGTGCTTCATCTGAGTTTTCTCGGTAATAAAAATTAACTGCAATATATACGAACCTGCGATAATCGGGCAAGTGGTTAATATAATTTTTCTCATACTATTACTGTAGATTTCTGATAAACTGCACACTTTGGGAACAAAAGTAAATTCTCTGGATTATATGACTGCATTTTATTCTTTTTTGATTTTCCGAGTTTTGTTTACCTGTTTTCCTTTCCTAATTTTTTTACTTTAAATTTAGATTATTTACACATAACTAACCAAAATATACTCGTAAATGTTATTTAATCAAGATTTATTGAATACAGTATTATTATAGTTTTTAATACACAAAGGAACTCTTGTAAAAGTACATCAAATTTATTCTGTGTAAAATGTAGTGGTCCAGCTACTAATGAAACAAGCTCTTAGTAATTTTTTTGCTCTTAAATGAGAGAAAAAATAAGAAAATATAGTATTTGCAAAATCATAGCTATAAGATATTCTTAAAATTGAATCCTAATGCTGAAATATATTCCTCATGCGCACAAATGAATTAAATACCAGATCTGCTAAAAGAAAATTCCTCTCATCTTTACCTTACTTTCAATTTTTATTGCCAGGAAAGTTTCTGCAAGTGCTATATTTAGGAATGTATCCCTCTTTGCAAACCAATGTTAACAAGCTTGTTTGTTTAGCAGAATGTAAAACAAAAGATTGTTATTATCATGTTTAGTACGGCTAAAAGTTGCATTTAAATTTGTAATTCAGCATCTAGAAATCTGCATACAAATAAATTTTTACTCATTTTACCACACATACATTAAAAAAAAAAAATAATGTGAAATAAAACACAATATGTAGATTTACCTAAAACAGAAAATTTTCAGAGATTCATGGTTTATGTTAGCTAGCTATAAAAAAGGAGCACTAATGTGAACAAATAAAATTCTAAATGACTTCAATAATAAGTTAAATTTACATAATCAGTCAGAAAAGACTAATGTGTATTTTTATTAAAACATTTACTATCTATAATGAAAATAATTGCTGTTAAATTTGTTGCGTTGAATTTTCAGACTTCCCCCCCCCCTTTCATTAAAAAATTAGCATGCTTTATAGCCAATTTTAGAGATTAAACTATAACAGATTATTGAAATTTTATTTTATACAGCAGTGATCTCAAAACTCAAATCGCATACAGGCTTACAGGCCGAATGCACAATCTAAAAGCAGCTGATGAGCTGAATTTTTATTTTTTTTAAACAAAAACGAAAAGTCTTTTTTAAACAAAACAGATATTAAATCTTATTTATTAAATGTTTCCAAAATATACATAAACAGTAAGAGTAATAATGCAAAGCACAGAATTCCAATTTATATTAATTTTTTATCTGAAATCTAAATGTTTGCAGCTGCAAGAAATTTCTGTTGGTCATACTATCTGTTGATAGCTAAATATGAAATTTTTAGTCTGATGCCTATTTCAGATAACCATAAATATGTTGAATTAGCTCCTAAATAACTTAATTTTAACGTAAACTAAAAATAAACAAATTACAAAAACTGTGCAAGTGGTCAAAACTTGAAAATAAATGCTGACAGCATATTATCTTTCTTTTATTTATTAAATTTTTCTTTGATGCATACATAAAAAATACACATATTATCAGGTTCAATGTTCCGTCTTACCTTCTTCGGAAACATGCAAGGACCTGACTCGGAACAGAGAGCTTACTAAAGCTATGTTCAAAACTGTGGGAAGTAGACAGGATACACAAGAAGGGTATACAAAACCCTTTATTTTTCTCTATTTACAATAACTTCCGTACTTCGGAATACACAGACCCGCTACTTGTGGTCTAACGTAAAAATATAAAAATAAAACTAAACTCTAATTTAACTTTAAAATAATAAACGTGGAAGATTGGCCTTATATTAACAGGAAGCCGTATGTAGTACAGAGAACTGTGAACACTACAATACATTTAAAAATTATCAAGAGGATTAAACCTCTGGCCTGGAAGGCAACCAGCAACTGAGTAAAACTTCTAAGGTAAGCGGCCTGCTTCGACTAACTGCTTCCTCTCTCTCGCTTGGCAAAAAGCCACAACTTAAATACTTGGCGTTCGCCAGACAAACTTTGCATAAATACATTAACGCTTATAATTCTGGCCGGAAGTAGAAAATAAGAAGTGATAGTAAAGATTTAAAATAAAATAAACGTTAGTAAAACTTAAGATCCTTACATACTTCCCGCCAGAGTTAATTAGTTTGAAACTGAGGTCTAAAACGACCTTGTTGAAAACTTTTAGCTCTAGAATCTAACGCGAGGCCAATCTTTTACAAACATTTTTCGCTAGAAACTAGAAATTTAAAAGAAAGAAATTTGTTTTTACAATAGCAGCTCCCAGGACACACAATTTTTTTCATCTGTACTGCATCTAAACAGGAGCTTTTATTCAAATGTGGTTCCTTCCAGAGATCTGGAAGGAAAACTAGTTTAATGAAATGTTACACAATGAAATGGCAAGTAACATGTATAATTATATTTCTCTTAACATTCTTATTTCATTCATAACTATTTTAGTTATCTCTCCCCGTGCTCTCTGACATGTGTTGTAAAAGGACACCAAACACGAATGTGTTTATGTCTATGTGTTCAACACTTCCTCCTATAATCAAAACACTAACGTGTTAAAATTCAACATACCAAGACCTCGTAACACACCCTAATTTCAACTCTAAACCCTGAGGTACTATTCTGAAAGTGGCTAACTCTGAAGTGTAGCGTCAGAGAGCGTAACTACATCATTCAATTTTTAACACATATTCACCATGATTTAGTCTTTTTACAGTCACACGAATAAAAAAAAATTTTAACATAGCTTTCACTTTTACCATATCACGGTATTTCTTAACATTTAAAATAACAGTTCACATTGTATATAAGAACATATTAACATGCCGTTAATTTTATACATCAACTTTAGTTTTACGCGCGAGTAATTGAAAAACATAATACCAAAATCGGTAACAACTCATTTCTCGCCCTTTTGGCGATAAAGGTAGACCTCACATGAGGTAAAACTTCTTGAAATCTGCCACTTGCAGTAAGAATGAAAGATTAACTTAAGTTTGCAAAGTAACATAAAATTTTACTTATCTTTGTGATATTTGGACATTCTTTTCTGGGCCCAGTCCTCAAAGGTAGTGCAGATTGTTGTTTGATTTATCCTCCTTCTTGTACGGGCTCGCCCTTCAGTGCCTTCCTCTAGATGCTTTCTTTTTTCTCCAGTTCGGTCACCCTTGAATACCTTCTTTTTCGCTTCTGCCTGTGGTCTTGGTCGATTGATGGCAGCTGGTCTTGGCGGAACCGGGAAACTTCTTTCGTGTTCCTGCTTGGACCTCGTTGCTGGCCGTTCAAATTTTCCTTGTAACTTTTCCTCCGTCGCTGGTGGCCCTTCCGCAGTTCGGCGACATTTGCTGCGGAGAGTCCTGTCGGATGAGTAGATCTTCCGTTTTAGAGCCGGGTTATACTTGCCGTCATTTCTCCTGGCTCTCTTTGCATACGTCGTCCTTCTCCCTTCTTCATTCTGGGGGTGTTCGTTAGCTGTCTTTTCTGGACGGTGGAACGGCTTCTTTTTCTTACCACCTTCAATTTTTCCGCGGGGAAACTTTCTTTTCACTTGCTCCTGCCTCTTAATGGCTTGCCCTTGTACTTGTCGTTTTTCCACCTCTGGAGCTTGTGCCTGCGGTGTCTGCTGTGCCGTATCCTGCAAAAGATCTTTGAAAATTTTCATTTTATTACGATCATAGTAGGGTTTGATTTGATTAATGTTTGCGGAGCAGGTTTCACCATTTCTAGCTTTTAACACTACTACAGCGTGAGTTATTTTTTCTATGACATATGGTCCTTCAAATCGTGGAAAAAATTTGGCAGTTTTATCTTCTGGTGCTGAAGAAAGTGAATGCTTAATTTTTAAAACTTCATCCCCTACTTTATAAGTTACTCCCCGTCGTTTCAAGTCGTAATATAGTTTTTGTTTTCTCTGTGCTACTTCAGTATTCTTCTTTGCTTCCTTAATTAGTTTTTCTATATCACCCATTTTAAATTTTGGGCCTCTTTGTTGCACATAAAAAAATTTATCTAACGGCGTTATAATCTTTCTGCCTAAAAATAACTCAGCAGGAGTTTTGCCCGTTGTATCATGTTTTGCGGTCCTAAGGGCGAATGCAAATTCATTGACATAGTTATCCCAGTTTTTATGAAAATTTTTAACATAACTACGGATAATTTTCACTATATTTCTATTGACCCGTTCCGCTATATTTGATTGCGGCCGATACAGGACCATTTTTAAATGATGTATGCCCAGTTTTTGGCACATATCTTCAAATATATTACTTACAAATTGAGGACCATTATCTGATATAACTTTTAGGGGCGCCCCGTATTTTAAAATATATTTATTTAAAATAGAATCAGTAACTAATTTCGCGGAGGCTCGTTTTAAGGGAACAATTTCGGTCCATTTACTAAAATGATCAATCATAACAAGGAGATAGCGACTTTTATTTAACTGACTTTTTGGGAAAGGGCCCAATAAATCGATGCCAATTATTTCATTTGGAAATTCGGATTTAATACTATTTAGAAACCCGGCCGGGCGGAAATTAATATAATTAACTGCTTGAGATGTTGGGCAGGACTGGACATACGCCCTTGTTAACTTTTGCAGTTCAGGAAAATAGACTGCCTCGCGTACACGTTGGATAGTTTTTTGAATACCAGCATGAGAAGCTAAAGGGCTGTCATGGAGCTCCTGCAGGATATTTAATCTAAGACTACCTGAGATAACAGGTCGAAATTCGTTGTTGGAATTCGTAGTTTTTGTATAGAATAATAGACCATCTATTAGTTCGTAATGGGCCGCCCTATTTCTTATCGCCACAATATCTTGGTGGCTAAAGTTTTCAGGATCCTTTAAATACTCATAAATGCTTCCAAACTCAGGATCCTTACCCAGTTCGGTTATTACAGTTTCTCGGGAATTTATTGCACATGCTGTGAGCATTGCCAGCTTTACGGTATTACCTTCTTCATCTATTTTAATTCTGGATAGGGCATCTTCTACAATATTTTCCTTTCCGGGGGTATGCTTGATTACCAGATTATATTCTTGTAGCTTGAGTGCCCATCTTATTAACCTTGGGGATAAGTTTTTCCCTCAGTACAATCTAGTTACTGCCACATGATCAGAGTACACTGTTATTGGCGCCTTTCCAAAATAGACTCAGAACTTTTGCACTGCTAACAGAACTGCAAGTGCCTCTCTCTCGGTCGCGGAATAGTTTCTTTGTGTTTGATTTAAAGTTCGGCTAAAAAATGCCACGGGCTGTTGATTTTGCGAAAGTACCCCTCCTACCGCATAATCCGAAGCATCCGCTGAAATTTCTAAATTCTCATCCTTTTCAGGAAATTTCAACACAGCGGCTTGCGTTAATGCTTGTTTTAATTTTTCGAAATGCTTGTTTTAATTTTTGGAAAGCACTATTGGCTTCGGCCGTCCACGAGAATCTTGCTTTTTTCCTTTTTAATTTTAACAATGGTTCAGCAATAGCTGCAAAATTTTTTATAAAGGACCTATAATATGAACAAAGTCCTAGAAAAGAAGAGAGCGTCTTCGCCGTGTTTGGAATCGGATACTTTTGTACAGCGATTATTTTTGATTCGTCTGTCTCTATTCCTTTCTGAGATATCTTGTAACCTAAATATTTTAATTCAGGGGCTGCAAATTTGCACTTTTCGACATTAACTTTTAGACCGGCCTCATTTAATAAAGAAAACACCTGTCTTAAATCCTGTACATGTTGGTCGAGATTATCACTAGTAATAATGATATCGTCTAAATAGATAAATGTGGACTTTCCAAGAACAGGTCTTAACACAATATCCATACATCGCTGAAATGTTGCCGGGGCCCCTGAAAGGCCAAACGGCATACGCAAAAATGCATAAGTGCCAGACTTGGTTATAAAAGCAGTCTTAGGCACGTCCTCAGGCCTAACCCCTATTTGAAAATAACCAGTCGTTAAGTCTAAAGTCGTCATATATTTGGTGGATGTTATGTTCCTTAGAATTTCTTCAATTATAGGTAACGGATATACCGGATATTTAGTTATGGAGTTTAATTTATGGTAGTCAATTGCGAATCTCCACCTTTTTGGATGTGTCAAAGGATAGTCATTATTTTTCTTACATAAAACCACCGGGCTAGCATAACTACTTGAGATGGGCGTTATGATCTTTTTACGTAGCATATCGGTGATATGGCATTCTATAATTTTTTCCTTATTCTTATCATACCGGTATGCTTTGTGGCGAACTGGCATTGAATCTCCGGTGTCAATACTATGGTTAGTAACCTGAGTAAATCCTGGAATATCACTAAATAACAAAGCAAATTCACTTACCACTTGTCGGATTCTTCCTTGCTCGTCATTAGACAGGTGGTCAAGATTTAACATCGGCGGTTCAGCCTTTTCTGCACGAACTGGTTTCATTGTCAGCTTAAGGGACGCTTCATTAAAATCCAGTGTTGCTTGTGCCTCTGAAAGAAAATCTATTCCTAAGATTATATGTCTTGCAGATTCTTTACTATAAAAAACATCACCTTTACTTGTTCGTCCTTGATACGGACATACAGCGGTACTTTACCTATACACTTACATTGTTCTCCTTGCGCCGCTAACACTGTCGTATTATCCGAATTATATATGCAGTATTTCCGAAAATACTTCCTAAAAAAGTTCTTCTGCCACACAGGAACACTGCGCGCCTGTATCCAGGAGTGCGGTGGCTGGGATATTATTCACCAACACTTCAATCTTCGGAAGAGTCAAATTTTTCACCATTACTGTATTTAACTTGAAGGAAGAGGGGTTTTCGTGGCCTTCGGATTTCCGCACCCTCTCGTCAGCAGAAATCCGTTTTAGTATAAATTATTTTTCATTTCCGTGCTTTCCTTCTTTTTCCACTGGCCTTGAGACTTTTTTTCCTGGATTGCTATTGAACTGTCGACGTTCGCCGGCTGTTTTTGAATGCTCGGGTTTCCTTGCCCACTGATTCGCTTTGCTTCCGTAGCCGTGTGCTTGAGTTTGCTGTAGTCTTGGCGCACCAAATTGGTTTCGCTGTTGATAATGGCGTCTTCTTTCGACGTCTGCCGTTCTTCTACTTTCAAACTGGATTGCTAGTTCAAATAACTTTTCCAGTGTAGTCGGATTTCTTAATTCAATAAAGTCTTTCACTTAAGGCAGTAACCTCGGCAAAATCACTTGAAATATCTGAGGATCCGGACGGTTTCCATACAAGAGTTTGAAGACGTGAATTTTTCTTAAAATAAAGCTTGAGAGGTTTTCGATTCTTTGTTGATATATACTAAAAAGTTCTGTTTCTAATTTCGCACGATCCCTTACAACAGGGAAGGCTTTTACTAGGGCAGTCTTGAAATTCTCGTAAGTATAGGTGGGACTTCCTGCTTGACCCAAGAGACTTCTGCCTATACATTTGAACCAGTTAAGCGCTTGGCTCCTCAAAGCGCTGGTAGCTAAGGTAACTTTTTGAAATTCGTGCACGGGGTAGAGCATGAAGTGGTCATCCAATTTTTCCAAAAAACTGGTTACCGGTGAGTTTCCATTAAATGTTGCTTCTGGTTTCATCGAAGCGCGCATGGTCTGGACGATGTAACCAAATCCTTCCAGGGCGGCAGCTGGCATTTCTGGATTCTGAGCCACTTCTGCAGGCAGCACAGGTTCTTCTTGAAACTCGGCCATGGTTTTTCTTCTTCGTTAGGCGCCACTATCAGGTTCAATGTTCCGTCTTACCTTCTTCGGAAACATGCAAGGACCTGACTCGGAACAGAGAGCTTACTAAAGCTATGTTCAAAACTGTGGGAAGTAGACAGGCTACACAAGAAGGGTATACAAAACCCTTTATTTTTCTCTATTTACAATAACTTCCGTACTTCGGAATACACAGACCCGCTACTTGTGGTCTAACGTAAAAATATAAAAATAAAACTAAACTCTAATTTAACTTTAAAATAATAAACGTGGAAGATTGGCCTTATATTAACAGGAAGCCGTATGTAGTACAGAGAACTGTGAACGCTACAATATGTTTAAAAATTATCAAGAGGATTAAACCTCTTGCCTGGAAGGCAACCAGCAACTGAGTAAAACTTCTAAGGTAAGCGGCCTGCTTCGACTAACTGCTTCCTCTCTCTCGCTTGGCAAAAAGCCACAACTTAAATACTTGGCGTTCGCCAGACAAACTTTGCATAAATACATTAACACTTATAATTCTGGCCGGAAGTAGAAAATAAGAAGTGATAGTAAAGATTTAAAATAAAATAAACGTTAGTAAAACTTAAGATCCTTACAATATATGCAAATAAACATCTTTGTTTCTTTCTACAACTTAGTTAAAACACCTCATAGCATTCTAGTTTTGAAGACATTTGTAACCTTTAAGAAAAATTGATAAAAGCTATCTCTGTAATGAATTTTAGATAATCATTGGTCAACCTGATTCCTTTTAGACTTTCTTTTAGACTTTTTAGACATTTTCAATTGAGGGAAAAAACTGTTCGCATGTAAACAGAGCAGTTATTCTTATTGAAAATATTCATAACTGAGGGTATTTAACATTTGACAAGTACAAAAAAATTTATCAAATTTCTATCATCAAATCTTTGAATAAAATTTATTTGTGATAGTGTAAATTAATTAATTCAATTTTTACACTTTTGGGCATGTTACGTTTGTTTTCAATAGTAATGCAAATAATGTAAAATTGGACTAAAAATCATAAACCTTTCTTATTCGTCATAAAAATTAATGTTATATAATTATGCTAATTAATTTGTGTAAAATACATTATTCATAATATAAAACTGTAAATAAGTTCTGTAAATAGAATTATTTAATGTAATATTCCCTTTAAATTATATGATCAGTTAGTTTTCTACTTTTAGTGCATTAATTACCATATCCATTTTAATTAAAAGCTTATTGTATAAAAACCTTTTTTTTTTTTTTTTTTTTTTTTAAATTGTATTTTATTTGTAATTCTGAAAGCACATACTGCAATTATTATTTGAATAAACTCTTTTATTAATAAATAACACTTATTTCTTTCACTGAAATAAGTAAACCATACGACATTTTATTTCATGACAAGAATATTTATGAAAAACTGGAATAAATGAATTCTGTAAATATTTACATAGAACATGAAATTTTGTTACATTCCTTACATGCACTTTTTTAGACATTTTTTTTTTAAATGTGATAAACCTGTAACTCTATCAGTTGCCACACAATCAGGCCTCATTTCTGTCAGTGGACATAGGAGAAGCATTATAATATTGATCTAAAAATTAAGGCTTAACTCTCTGAGTTGCATAGCTTTTTTGATTTGCTTGTGAATTCTGTATTTAAAGAACTTTTATTAGCTAAATTTGTATAATTACTTATTTTAGTGTCTGTTTTCATAAATCTCCATTCATTAACATGATATTTCCAACATTAAAGAAAGTAAGAAAGCAGAATATACACTGGTGAAATAAATTAAGGGAATTTGCATATTTTATCGAATTGCATGAAAAGAACTGAACTGAATGAAAAACCACTGCTTCTAGATAAAAATGCAAATCTTGTATGGCAAATACGTAAACGTACACGTGTGTGTAGGCAGAGCCAGCAGAAAACAGGCTTTGTAAGCGCGTGAAGAGTAAGACAAATTATGTTCACTTGTACACTTTGGCGAATTTCTTGGTGCTATCTTGCAGCAATTGGTTAAATTCACATCAGAACAGTAAAAATGAGTAACCACCAATGTTTAAATGATGGAAGAGGTGGCGAATTGTGGGGAGGCTAGAAGTACGCCAGTCGCAAGTCCCGATATGCAGAGAGTTTAATTTAACGCCCAACGTCATGTGTAGCCTATGGAAACAGTTCCAGGATACTGAATCAATTGAGAGAAAGCCTGTGCAAGGTCGTCCTAGAGCAATGAATGCCAGAGAAGACCATTATCTGTCCATTTTAGCAAGGCATAACAGAGGGGCTACAGCTTCTCAGCTCTCTTCGGACCTGTATGCAGCCTTAGGAACCCGTGTAACAAAAGTAATTGTTTCCAAAAGACTGAATGAGATAGGGTTGTTTGCCAGAAATCCCGCTCACATCTACGGACAGGAGAGTCCAATTAGCATGATGCAGGCATCATAGTGATTGGAGTATGGAGCAATGGGTGACCATTCTGTTCACTGACGAGTCCCTTTTTAGCCTAAACATCGATTCTCGCTGTACTTTTATATGGAGAGAGCCAGGGACCCGCTACCTACCCTTCAATGTCTGTGAAGTCAACAATTATGGTGGTGGCGGTGTAATGGTGTGGGCAGGCATCATGTTGGATGGCCACACACCTCTCCACGTCTTTGACAGAGGCTCTGTGACTGGTGTGAGGTATAGGGATGAGGTCTTGGAGCCCTATGTTCAACTTTTCCAGGGTGCTGTGGGCCCCGTGTTCATCTTACAGGACAATAACGCGAGGTCACATAGAGCTCTTCTGGTCGACGAATTTCTTGAGACTGAGGATATTTGCCGGATGGATTGGCCAGCCAGGTCTCCAGACCTCAACCCTATAGAGCATGTCTTTGACGCTCTGGGAAGGGCAATTGCAACTCAAAATCCCTCTCCGAGAACCATTCAGAAAATGAAAACAGCGTTGCTGAATGAGTGGGACAAATTGCCACAGGCACTGATAAGCTGCCTTATTTCCAGTATGACATCAGGCTACAAGGCCTGTATGGCTGTAAGAGGGGACCATACCCCCTATTAACCCATTTCTTTTGTGTCTTCTGCAACTGCTGTTTCAGACCTTCCGACTCCCATGAGTGTTACACACGAACATGTGTGTCTATTATACCTGTTGAATGTTTATTTTGTTTGTATTATATCAACGTAATAACCTATTCACATCAAATTTTATTAAAATCTGTCCAGTAGTTCTGGAGATTCTCTTAATTTATTTCACCAGTGTATAATAAAATATCTATGTCAAGTGACAAAAATTCTCATGACTGGAGAAAGACAGTCATATCACTCGAGGTTAAGCATGCTTAATTTTCACATCGTTCACTTCCTTTTCATCATCATCCTCATCATCACAGAAATTTTTATTGTTCTCTGGATTTATTCAGCAAGCAATTTCTTCGTCACTCAAACAGTGAAAGTGTGGTTCCCGTTCGCACTTATATATTCTAAAATGTCATCTTGAGCAATATCTTCACTGCTTACAAATTCATTGTCAGTTGATGTCTGACGTTCAGTATTGCTTTCATCTTTAATCCATGTGAAACACTTCCTTTATTGTATTGTAATGCAAAGCCATAAAATTACTTATCACTAATAAAAAAAAATCTGATGTGTACAGCACATGACTTCCTTGTACGGAATATTAAATTTTACGCATTTTTTCTTGCATTTCATTTAAACTTATTGGAATGAATTAAATCTACTTCGCCGGCAGCGCATATACCACAATAGAATAAATGCATTCTCTAAAATTCACTCTAGTATTTGTTTACCATAGCGACACTCTGGCGCTAGATTCACTTAACAGTATTATATTTCATTCACATTATAACTCATGATGCACAAAATTTATATTATTTAAAGAATAGAATTATCTAATCGTTGCCACATGTTCTATTCAAATACTATAATAACGCTAGAATGATGTATAAAAGAAATTAAGCAAACAAAACAAAAAAGAAACAGTTTTTCACATATGATTCAGTATTTCTCATTCAATTAATTCAGTTCTCACTTCGCGAGAAGGCAAAAATACATAAAAACTCAAAATATCTATATTAAAAATTACGAAGTAAATCTTAAACACTTATTTCCTCGAAAAAATTCGAGAAAGGAATAAGCATGATTTAATTGGCAATAATAAATGAAGGCGTTATCTTTGTTGTTGCGAAACTAAGTTTCTCTAGATTGGCAACAAATCCACTAGTCTGCTGTTTCAAATGTAAACAATCAATGGCCGCCATATAAAAAAGGGCTTAGCGGCACTTAAACAACTTTAAAATTGTTGATAATTCTAAAAATATTGCATAGAGATTTACTAAAGGCATAAAAACCTTAACCGGAAGATAAAAACAATATACTTCAATCATTTTTAAAGCAAAAAATGTACAGTTTACAAATATATAAGAGTAAAGAAACTGAGATCACTGAGCCAGGTAACAGAGTGAATATATATATAAATATATTTATATACGTTTGGTGCGGCCGATTGCAACCAAAATATGAGGTGCACATCTACATGTTATATCAGTCTTATATACAAAATTTCAACGTTCTGAGGCTACTCGTTTTTGAGTTATGCGAGACACGTACATACGTTCGTACAGACGCCACAAAAAATTCTCTTCAGAATTAATTTTAAAGCAGTTTTATAATTTTTGAGGAAACGAGTCATTTATTCTGTCCTTACGTACAGATATGACGCAGAAACATCGTTAAATTGCATTCAATAGCGGTCAAAATGGATATTTTGGTTAAAATATGCTGCCTGAAACTTTTCGCGATTACAATACTTCCTTTTTACTTCATACAAGGAAGTGAAAAGGCTTACATTTGAATCACTAATAATAGAATTTGCAAATATTATTTAATTTTGCTGTACTTTTTTCTAATTTTATTTATTTGTATTGCTTATATCACATTTAATTTTATTCTTCGGCAAAAATAAAACTAAGAGCCTTTGGCTAAAAGTACAATTGCCGAAGCTTATATATATGAAGTTTGCATATATATCTGTTTTGACTTATTTCACTTGTCTGACAGTAACATCAGAATAAGCCCACATAATTCATTGTGGCAAAGAGTGCAAGATTGCACTGTCATTGGTAAGAACCTTGAACACCATACAGATGACAGTATGACTTTGCTCAGTTCAGCCCCCAGTTTTGACGAAGAGCACCCGTGGGGTCTGATAATTAACCACCCCCATTCCCGTACCACCAACCTCTCAAAAGGACTTTCAGCTCAGCTCATATTTAGAGTGCCCCCATGCTGCACAGACACTATAGATTTACAAACATCCATATCTTCTTTCGGGTTCAAACCTGGCATCTTATGGCAGTCAGCATTGCTAATCACTATCCCAACTAGGCAGCCATATATGTGTGTGTGTTTATATATATATATGTATGTAAATAGGTATTTTTATGTATTCACTGCAAGATCCCCTTCACATCTGTGACTATAAATCAATTCTAAAACTGAGTTTCTTTTATTGAAGGAACAAAAAGCAAAATTACTTGGAAAGAATAGAAATCAGTGCTGAAATTTTAAAAAATATAAAATTGAATCTTCATTATCATAAAAGCAGAGTAACACAGAAGAAAATTTTGTGCTGTCATATACACACAAACAACATATGAATAGCCTATTTTGATATTTTGATGATGAGTGGATAAATTCAGAAGAAGAGAAAATCTTGCTGACCTTTGATATCAGCTACATTACTCAGTTTATGTGAACTTTCAGGAATGACTCATTCCTTTATACCATACAAGATTTTATGTATTGCCATTAAAGTAAAGTTTTAAAATTGGTTTATTTTTAGAATATTTAGCAAGCTTCTTCTATGGTGGAGAAAATCATTTATAAGAAATTGATTTTTTTTACTTATTTAATAGTAATATCATATATTACATATATTTAATATAATATTTAATTTAATATATCATATATTACTATTAAATACCACAGTATTTTATTCACGTGTAACACTACAGTATTACTAATCAATTTAAATGTTTTCCTTATGGTATATTTAAGACTTGGAATTCTGACTTTGTTTAATACCTGATTTATTTTCATTTCAGAAAGATTAATGAGACTATTTACATGTATGATTTAACATAATGATCAAGTGATCTGTACATCTTAATGATAAAAACATTCAATATTTTCTGTAGCACAAATTAAGTGCTGTTTAGCTTAAAACAGTAACAAATTTTCCTTGATCACAGCATTCCAAACAAAACTAGGTTGCCAGATTCATATATCGAACAAACAGCAAAGCAAATGATTAAATAATACCAAACAGGACATACTAAACTTAATAGGAGTAGTAAAACCTGCAGTAACTTTCTTTGGTCATATATGTAAATGAGTATAAGTATCTAAGACAAAAAATATGAAAAGCAAAATTCTTATCTTAATTTGTAGTATTCCCTTAATTCTACATTTTAATTTGCTTATTTCCCCTTTATGTTATAAAAATAGTAACTGTTTATAAGGAATTCCTCTAAACTGTGTTGTCTCAAAATTAATCTGTGTCATATAATGTTTGTACAATGCTAGTGATTCAGATAATTTCACGAATTAAAACCAATCAATGCAAAGTAATAATCAGCCTTTACCAAATTTTGATCTTAGACATGTTGCATTCCTGATGTTACTTGCTGCTGTGCCAACATATTTCTGCTTTTTTCTCTTTCATCAATTATACTGTCATAAGATGTAAAATAGACAATTTTACAATCAAGGCTGGCTCTGAATTGCACCCTTCATGATGTATTGTTTATTTTAAGATTTTCCTTCTTAAGAATAAAATAAAATGTGTTAAATTGTCATGACAGCTAACATTGGACTGCACTTACACCTTTATGCATCTACATGATGACAACATCTACAACATTCCACGTATGTATGTTTTTGCATTTGGTACAAGGCCTGCTTTCGTATCTGTGAGTTTGGATGGATTTTAAATCTAAATTTCAACTCCTAGCATCAATAAGCAGAAAATTAACATATTTATTTAAAAGATAGAAAAAGATTGCATTAGTTATTAAAAAAGTGAATTTACATTATCATAGGATGTAACATATTTATTATAAATGAATAAAAATTCTACCACACTTTTCACTAGACTTTTTAGGGAAAGGTATTTAATTATTTTCATTTCAGGAATCCTGAAACATTTATTTTCTAACAAGTTAAATTATTTTCAGTATATTTATCTCCGTTAACAGTCATATGGTCATATCATTGTTCATTTTTCCTCTTTCTTCCCTTTTCTTCTAAACCTTCCCGCACAGTTTCTTCTAGAATGAATCCAACCTTGTGCTTAACTCAGGGCTCACATTGTGATTTATATTACTTTTGAGTGTATCAGAAAGTCTTTGAATATCTAAATTATGTTTTCAGAGAAAACTCTGAAATAAGACTTTTAGATTGTTTAGTATAATGATTTATATATATTTGTTTGTTTATTAGATATTATTTCAAATTTACACATCTGCAAATGTTCTATCAGCACTTTTGTTAAATACTTCTTTGTACAGTTTATGTGACATTGAGTTTGCTTCAGTTTTACTTATTATCTTTGGTGAAATGTAAAAAAAAAAAAAATTGCTGTCACTTTATCTGTATTTAATATATATAGAATTTATCTTTTGTTGTGTTGGTATTGTTATACATGAGCTTTAAAAAAATAGTATTTTTTGATTAATTGGACACCAGCTGTAATTGTACAGCAGTGTACCTGACATGTTAACCTAGTTTCTTCAATTTCATGAGTAATTATGTAGTAAGTGAATAAGTGTGGAGAATGAACATCAATCCAAATTTTCCCTTTGGCATTTTCTGTTGCATTTTGTTTAAACACTGATTTATTAATTTTTTTAAGATTCATATGGATTATGCAATTTGAGAATGACCAAATGCTGAAGATTTGAATTTATATTATTCCAAGAAAATGTATCAACCATACTGAAAGACAGTTCCAAATGCCACAAAATTGAATTGTATTTTACTGGAGTACCAAAATGGTACATTAATAAAAGGTCATGTTGCAAATAAAGGTTTCAAGAACAGATGCTAATTTGAAGATTCACTCTCCTATTCTGTTAATTGTTTGGTTTATTTATTTCTAGTATCAAGAATTCATGTTAGTGAAATTCTGCCAGCTACAACTAGATATGAATTGATATAGATCAGTAAATTGGAATAATTACACGCAATCTTATTTATGAATTTTAATATTTGTCTTTGTTTTTGGCATTGTAAATTTGTCAATAATTATCTATCAGAGTTCCTTGATAGGATCTAAATCATGTAGGAGCTTGTTCCATAATATTCTTAATTGTTAAATACTGAATGCAAAACACCAAATCTGACTTTATCGACTTATTAGTTTATGTGAATGATCTAAAAATAATATTGTTCTTCTTTGATGCATTCTGCCTTACTTAAATAATATTACACGATTCAAAACTCATAAACTTCATAATAATAATAATTGTTTTTCATAAAATATTGTCCTCAAAGGTTTTTAACTTTAAATACTTTTGCTGTGAAAATTTCTTTGGGAAAACAAAATTCAGTATATGTCCTTTGCGTGATTACATTCTATATTTTCATAAACTACAAGGCAAAAATTCTTCATTCAATAAAAACAAATTTATTTTCAAATAATTAAAAAGTGGAATGTAAATTGTTGACACATGTCATTAAAAGCTGTAATAATTTAAAGAAACTACTGTAAATAATTTCTTTTACATGCTTATTTTAAGTGAATCATTCTTGATATGTTTTTAATACTTTTTAACATAGTAGTCATATTGGTGATATTGCTTACCTTCATAAAAGGTATTGATCTAATCTAGTTGAAATAGAAACACCACTGAAAAATTTTACATTGGGCAGAAAGCAATTTTAGCTTGGCATATATTTTAAATAAAACTATATTGAGCAGTCTAGCTTAGCTTCCTCTCCTTCAGGAGCACAACTGACATGGGAAAAAGGTAGCTATTAAAATTTATAAAGCACTGGAAAGAATTAGATTGGATTAGTATTAACTAAACAAGGTTTTTTTTTTTTTTTTTTTTTTTTTTTTAAATGCGAAAGTGTTCAAGGAAATTCATTTCAGCAACTGAAGAAGCTTTGTGTATAATTCTTGCAGATCCTGTTGCATTTGATTATCTGGGAAGAGTTGAGCATTTTTCTTTTTCAAACATTGGATTTGTATTTCTCGGCAGCAAATTTAAGCAGTTTTTTCAGTTTGACTGATTTGTGTCAAATTACACTGACAAGGTATGGTATGAATTCGCCAAAAATTATTTATTGGAGATGGTATATTTAAGAATCCAACATTCAATTTCTCAATAGGTAAGAAAATGACACAAAAGTTGAATGCAAAAAGAACTAAGCACTCAATAATACTTGATAGTAGGAATAAAGGACAATAATTGTGAAAATGGCAATAGTAATTATTTCTACCACATCCATCACTCAGAAGACGGACGGACAGGAAGGGCTTGTGGATAGTTAGTGAAGGCACCAAGAAGCAGAGGCAAAAGCAAAATACATTTCAACTATATTTGGATGAGGTTGCAATTTTTTTTCCTGATTTTATGTTTTGTCAGTTAACCCAAAGAAAACTCGCCAATGGCTGGTAATGTCTCCTTATACATTGCACGACATATAGCGCATGCATTTGATTCAGCATTGTAATTGAACATCACTTTTACAGCAAGGCTATTTGGAAGCAATTTCTCAGAAAACGTCTTGATAGAAGTGGTTTTTTCGAATATCGAATTCTGCAGATCCTGTGTTTTTTCAGTACGCGATATAATAAATTTTGTTTGGTGTTGAACATTATCATGAGTTTCAGTTGCTTGTGCTTCTGAGAATTCTGCTGGCAAAACATCCGCAAGGACCAACCTTTCTTCTAAATTGATGTCTGAAATTTTAATGGACTCCTCCATGTTACTGGTTAACTTTCTTTCTTCTGAATGCTCATTATTCACGACCCTTTCGCTTTCTATCTCTTTCTCTTCTTCCAACCTGGAATCAGAGTCTTCTGCACTCGCTCTCTCTAAACTCCTGCACACATGCGCCTGACTACGATTCTCCACAACATTCAAGAGAACCGGTCGTTCCCTAATTTCCTCTATCACCTGTGCAGTTTTATTTCCTAACAAATAGTACTCTTTATCTAACTCTACTGAAGTAACTGCTGCCTTTGTAGTGGCCACACTAAAATCACCTTCAATGGTGACTTTCGCCAAAGGTGAACATTTACATTCTGTGTCCAAAGGCTGTTGCAGCCATACAGTTTCCCCTAATAAGTCACTAGTATTAATCCAAGTACTATTACACAGATCTATTCCAGCTCCAGTATCTCTCAGATATTCTTCTCTATCCCATTAATTACTGCTTTCTTGAAATACGTCTCAAAACATTTTCCTAAACTCTTCATTCCTAGATTATTTACCAGATTAGCCTTATTTTTTTAGGCTAATCTTGTGAATTTTTTATTATTTTTTTCCAGTGATAGACGGTTAGGTTGAATATGTCCGTCCTTTCCACATTGGTAACACCTTATTTTCTGCTGTTTCTCGAAACCTGCTTCATTGAAAACTTGCTTTATTTTAGGAGTCTCCATTTTTCTATGCTCTTTAATTCTTTGATGACCACTACTTTTCGGATTGTAACTACCATTTGAATTTACATACCGCTCTCTATCTTTCTCAAATGGTTTCTTTAACCCCACTCTCTATTCTAACTTCCTCGTATCTCTTCGCAAAGCCTCATACTTGTCGCATTTCTCTGCTAAAAGAGAAGCTGTTTTAAATTCTTCCCAATTGTCTAAGTAGTGCTCTCTTATTTCTAGAGGGATTCTCCACTTAATTTGCTTGGTGAGCATATGTTCCTTAAGACTTTCAAAATCTTGAACTTCCACTGAATCCAACCAATTCTCTAAATACACTCTTAATTCATACACTAAATCCCCCCATAATATTCCATTTTTTTTAGAATGATCTTCAAATTTTGTTTTTAGTGCCCAAGAATTAAGCTTGAATCTCTGCATGAGTAATTTCTTAACATGCTGATAATCATCCGATTTATCTGCTGGTTCTTTCACTATTAACTGGGCTACATCATGAGGTAAAGAAGGAATTGGGAGACCCAATTAATCTCATTATCGTTCTCTTTTTTAGCTTGTTTTTCAAATAGCATAAAGAATAATGAAATATCTATATTACTTGGTTCAAAACGGGGTACTAGATCTTTCAAGTTAACTTTTTTTTCTCTAGATTGTTCAACTGTTGAAGCCGTGGAAGCTAGGTTGTTAGTCTGAACCACATTCATCAGTTTTAACCTTTCCAATTCAAAAACTCACTCCCGCTCCCGTTCTGCCCTCTCTTGTTCACGTTCCCATTCTGCTCTCTCTTGTTTTCGTTCCTGTTCTACTCTCTCTTGTTCATATTCCTATTCTGCTGTTTCTTGTTCAGCTATTTCTTCTGCTTTTTTCTGCTCAGCCACTGCCCAAATTCTTGCCGCGTATTATTTCGCCGCTTCTTCTTCATAGTCCTCGGCATTTAGAATAGCCTGCCTAATTTCTCTTACTATATTTGCCCGAGACACATTTGTACCAAACTCCTCCGCTAACTCCAATAGCGGAGCTTTAGAAAATTTCCTCATAAACTCACCCATTATGGAAAATTAAAGAAAAATAACCTACCCCAAAATACAATAACACAAAAACAACAACAGGTCTATCTCTCCAAAACTGAATAATACCCTAATAATTCTGAACATAAATTTCCTTACAACACTAAATGAATATACCTGTATACAAAACATATATCAAAAATGCTAATTGAGAGGCAACCTTTTCTTGCTCTATTTAACTATATAAATATTGTCCTCTAACTCTGGATGGATTTAAAAAACTAAATTTTTCTAAAGCATACCGTTACAATACTTCATGCAATTTAAACAGTTAAATTCCAGTTAGCAAAGGTAACCACAAGACTAACTTTTAATAACCACAAGAAAACTTTTGATCCCCAAAAACAGAGCTATATCCAAAATAAACATAGTCCCAAATAACTGACATAACTGCTCCAGAATCACAAAAATGATGCTCGCCAATTTTGAAGACGCCTCCGATTGACTCTCCTGGCACTGACTTGGATACTCTTCCAAGAAATTTCTCTATTTTGTGGCACTAGATACGCTTCCTCCAGCGTTCCCTTCTGACACATTGTCACTTTTCACTGACACATGTCATTGAAGAGGCTTCACCACGCGAACTGTCCTTGCACACAAAATTAGATAATTCTTGTGCAGAGAAAGTCTTGACTGCTCACATAAAACTCAAGTTCACAGGCGAAAAAGTCCATTCCTAAATTTACTTTCAGGAACAATCCCTAAAAGCTGCCATCAATTTTTTAATATTTACTGATGTGGTGTAGTATTCATGCTTCAAGGGTGTGGTGTTGAACTCCAATGAAAACGCTAATGATAGAACACCACATGAAAATTTTATTGAACACCCCCCCCAAAAAAAAAAAAACTGGCTACATTCCATCAACAAGAGAAAAACCTAAATCTTTTTCTTAAAATCAAATTCTATACATTTTACGTGCGAGAGCAATACATGGCTCTTGAGCCTGCGTTTGAAACAATGCCAACATTAATTTTATTTTTATAACAATTAATTCAATTTACCAACTATTGAAAACGTATAAAAGTTAATAATAATATTAATCTTATGCTCTCGAGACTTCCTTGTCCATATTAATCTTCAGTTTCTTCTTCCTTTATGCGACCTTATCACAATATATAATGATGTTTTATCAATGACATTGATTAGTAGTAATTTGTTATTGTAACTTAATAATACAAATTTTTGTTTAAATTATAATCTGCTAATCTCTTCTTTTCAGGACATATCATATGGTGAACTGTTAGCTCCTTCTACTAAAAAATACAGATGTTGTTTAGATTCAGCGGTAGAAACAGATAATGCTTTCAGATTTCCTTATCAAGTGTACTCTACTGGGTATTCTATAGATCATGTGAGCAGGATTCATCCAAAATTGTCGACTACACCACCAAAATCTTTTGATAAATGTAAGCATACATTGATCTCTGTCTTCTGACTGTATCTCTACAGAGTCTTGTAAGTTCAGTATTGTGGTAAATTAATTTATAAAATCTGGTTAAAATGGTTCTACAGCATATAAGTGCACTGTAAGATAAACTTTTATTTTAACTGTAAAATAAACTCAATAATTCATTTTTTTTTCATTCTTTTAAATCTTTTCTCTCTTTATTTTGTTAATTTTTTTTTTAAAGTTTCTATCTTTAGTGATCTTCATAATGTCAATTACAGAAATACCTTTTGATGAGTTATATTATATTAAGTGATGAGTTAATGGGGTTAGCTTGGTTCGATGTTCATTTAGAAATTTCTCTTGAAAAGCCAAAATGGACCTCGAATTAGGCTAATTAACCATTTTCTGCTTTTTAATTATAATATATTTTTTGCCATTTACTTTGGTCAATCGATTAATATTTTACTGTGTTTTTAATTTACTTTTTATTTCGCATATAGCCTATTATATTACCTCATTCAATTGATTTGTTTTTTTTTTTAAATACTGTGTTAAAATTTCCGAAAATATTTAGCATATAGCTTTTATTAATCGAACTTGTAAATATACAAAATTTTTTCCATTTCCACACTTTTCATAACTACTGAATATGCTTATGTTGGAGTTTTCTTGGAGCCACAGCGTTTGGTAACTTTTTGGCGAGCTTACTACAATTTATCTTCTCATTTCCTTATTTTGCAGCACAATGCGCAGAAAAATTTTGACCAAAATTGGTCTTTTTTGTATTGTTCTTACAACTTTTCTTATTATATATATATATATATATATATATATATATATATACTTGTACCCTTCTCTTTAGTTCAGTAATATGCGTATTGTGCTATTATTATGCAGAATTAGGCATAATTAGCTGACTATTTTAAATTTTGAAAAGTTGCTACATTACACTTTTAACAGTATAGAGATAATTTGTGCCACTTGGATTAGTGATACAACTGTTCATACTGACATAGCAGTTATAACAGTCCTATAATCTAAAAATGCTGTCTGTGAAATTATTACCTACTTAGCTCTAATGTCTTTCCTGAAGTTAAACAGCAAATGCATCAAAACATCAATTACAAGTGACTGTGTACATTATGGACCTATGCTGTTGAAATTATGTATTCGTACATTCTTTCATTTAGGGGGTAAGGAAGGGTTTCTATTAAACTTAGGATGTTAAACTCCAGAAGAAGATTAGAATGTTGTATGGGATGCCAAAATAACCACCTGAAAGACTTTAGTGTTTAAGTCATCAGACTATTAGGATTGTTAGGCAATATCAGTAACAGAATTTTTGTATGGATTAATTGTCAAGTAGTAAAAATGTTCTATACCATTAAACGTGTGCAGCAATATAGCTTTTTTTCTTTCCTAAATTTGAAACTGTTAACTACTTGTGCCCAGTACTAACAAATTCAGACAGGAAGAAAAAAAAAAAAAAAAAGTTGCATAAATTTAATTATTACTATTGTATCTGAGACTTTATCCTATCTTTCTGGCAATTTGAATCTCCTCCTTAAAAAATTTCTTTTGCTGAAAAATATTTGTTTATTTAAAGAAGTTTTTTCTGTGAAGTGACATAAATAACTAATAATGAGAATTTTTAACTAAAAATTCATTAAAAATAAATTATTAATTTCGGAACTTTATTAGATGTATGTAAATTGCATGATAAACTGAATGTTTACGAAATGTATCGCTCATCATAGTTTAGGACAAAAAATTATTTAGTTTTCAATAATTGCATTTTCATGTAAAAATCATAGTTTATTGATTTCGCTAAGTGTATTTTTTATTTATATAATAACAAGGTAATAAAAATTGTAACCATTTTTGGCATAGTATGTAATTAAAAATTTATAGTATGATATAATAATTTTTATGGCATTGCCAAAAAATTTTTAAGTTAGTGTAAAATATTTTTAAGTATAATAATTTATATTCTTTAAGATGTATTTTAATCTTTCTACTTCTGATTAGGTTCAGAAAGGGAAGAAAATTTTGGATTTATTCACCCCTGGCACACAAGTTGTTCTGTATACCATCCTAATTTACTGGATGACCCAGAACTTATAGCTGGCAAGCATAGTACCCTTTTAGTTTTTCCATCTTACATAGTAAGTCAAAATGATTTTGATTTTGCATAGCAAGTATTTTCTTTGTATATATATGAGAATGTTTGGTGCAAGTCTTTAAAAAGATTGTTAGTCCAAAGGGGCTTTGTTCCTAAAGGACTGTTGTTTTCATTTTGTGATTTTACACTGAAAACTTTAAAAGGCTGTAGCATTTTTCAAATAATTGCCACTAAATACTGTCACCCTGTATTATATTTGAAGAAATTAAATAATGAAGAATCTGCATAAATGTATGTATGTTTCTCGCATTGTGATAAAACAACAGTACGTAGAGCCATCAATTTTGAATGACGTAATTCTACTGCAAATATGGACATCTGAAAGCCCAAATTTGAAATTTGGAATTTGTTTTATTATCGATTTCATATTTTGTAAAACTTTAATGAATTTTTGATTAACAAACTCAAGGATTTCAAAGCGAGCAAAGGCAACACTCTAAGGGAGCAAAAAAAAAACCTTTTTATCTCCAGTGCATGGAACTGTGTATTGGAAATTTTAAAGCTATGCTCATTTTAAAATAATTTTGCGATATTACTGAACTGAATTTTATGGTTTAAGTGCAAAGAACATAATATTTAATAAATAAAGGTAACACACAAAACGTTAAAAAAACGCCCCTTTGGATGTAATTTAAAATCTTAAACTTTTCAGATTTTATTTTATTAATATTTTTAATGATTATAATTATTTATTTATTCTTTATTTTCTCTAAAAAATGTTCTTTATCTTAAAAAGAATTAATTGCAATGATGAAAAAAGTAATTTACAGGTATTTATCATATGAGTACGAGGTTAAATTATATGAAGAAACAAATTGTTAGCTGTTTGCTGCTATTATTATTATTAGTTAAGAATATTAAGAATTATTATTAACAATATTTATTTCATATAATTATTTTATTGAGGTTGATAAAGGTAACACATTTAAACTCACACATTATAAAATAATCAATCACTTACACATCTAGACAATTAGAGTCTCCTGTATTATTTAACTGCATTTTAAGAAATATTGATTATTTTAGGGGATGGTGTCTGGTGGAGAAGGGTTAATGTGAAAGGTTTCACAGTGCTTCTTTCCTTATATTATTCAGCAGTTCTCTTTATCAGTCCAGTGTTAAGCATAATTATGAGCTGGGTAACGAAAAAGAAAATATACTCTTTTGAAAAGTAGAGGATAAACAGTCTTGATACTTTTACATTCTCACATTCAAGAATAAATTCCTAAATAAAGAACTCCAGCAGCAGCATACATGTGATCTTTCCTCCCCCTGTTAATCTAATCATATTGTAGATGAAAATTATACAAAGGCAGTAAATATAAATAGTTCTATTCTGAAACTATTCCAAATAATTGCTGTTGAACTTCCAGAAAAGATAAATTTTATTATAGTTGAAATTTGACAAACTGCAATTAAAGAGAGTAGGGAAGAGGAAAAATGCATAATCAAAAAAATTTAACAAAAAGTTTGCATTCATTTTAAATTTCAGCCTTTAGTCTATTTAGTAAATTTTTACTGTTCAAAAACATGCTATAAAAATATTGCCTGAAGATGATGATTTACCTCTGGCATTTGATGTTAACAAAAAACAAAGAAAGTTTCTGTTGTTAAATTGTTATAGGCTAAGCAAGATAGAGAGATGATTCAGTATCGTTTGAGTTAACAAATCTGTTCTGCGGAAGTTGCATACAAATAACTTGTATCTTTATGGCAAATAATTACTGTGAATGTCAAAAGTTAACTTGAATGTGATATTTCATTATTTTAATTCACAAATGTGTTTTCTTATCTAAGGGAACTGGAAGAATAACCGTAGATCAAGAAGTTTTGTATAAGACTATTCTAATATTTTCATATCCAGTTTTAAATAGGAATTTCTGTGAGCATCACAGTTTCTTGAAAAGTAAAAGGATAAGTCTCCAGTAGCTTGCTGATATAATTTAAGATAACCAAGATTTTTTCTTGTCATTGATTATATAAAATAATGGTCTATAAGTTTTCATTTGAATGGGTGTTATATTGTAACTTCCTCTGCGACAACTCTGAAGTGCTTCACCTGCTAGGTATATAATCACAAGATTTTGCACTATTCTCTTTGAGCACTATTCAGTATCTTGCCCGGTATTTATCTCTATGAGGTGTGACACACACACACACACACAAAAAAAAAAAAAGAGAGACTAAATGTGTAGCTTGAAAACAGAGTGGAGTTGGCAACAGCTGTTTTGGTGACGTCATGCCACACACGTCCTCTATCCATGCAGCCAGTTTTGACTTAACCGACCACGCTAGTGGGGAGTACTGCGTCATTAACCGACCACGCTAGTGGGGAGTACTGCGCCAGTGAACACATGTAACTGCATTCTGCCAGAAAATTGTGTAATGTAAAAAGAATATTTATTTCATATAATTATTTTATTAAGGTTGATAAAGGTAACACATTTAAACTCACACATTATAAAATAATCAATCACTTACACATCTAGACAATTAGAGTCTCCTGTATTATTTAACTGCATTTTAAGAAATATTGATTATTTTAGGGGATGGTGTCTGGTGGAGAAGGGTTAATGTGAAAGGTTTCACAGTGCTTCTTTCCTTATATTATTCAGCAGTTCTCTTTGTCAGTCCAGTGTTAAGCATAATTATGAGCAGGGTAACGAAAAAGAAAATATACTCTTTTGAAAAGTAGAGGATAAACAGTCTTGATACTTTTACATTCTCACATTCAAGAATAAATTCCTAAATAAAGAACTCCAGCAGCAGCATACATGTGATCTTTCCTCGCCCTGTTAATCTACTCATATTGTAGATGAAAATTATACAAAGGCAGTAAATATAAATAGTTCTATTCTGAAACTATTCCAAATAATTGCTGTTGAACTTCCAGAAAAGATAAATTTTATTATAGTTGAAATTTGACAAACTGCAATTAAAGAGAGTAGGGAAGAGGAGAAATGCATAATCAAAAAAATTTAACAAAAAGTTTGCATTCATTTTAAATTTCAGCCTTTAGTCTATTTAGTAAATTTTTACTGTTCAAAAACATGCTATAAAAATATTACCTGAAGATGATGATTTACCTCTGGCATTTGATGTTAACAAAAAACAAAGAAAGTTTCTGTTGTTAAACTGTTATAGGCTAAGCAAGATAAAGAGAGATGATTCAGTATCGTTTGAGTTAACAAATCTGTTCTGCGGAAGTTGCATACAAATAACTTGTATCTTTATGGCAAATAATTACTGTGAATGTCAAAAGTTAACTTGAATGTGATATTTCATTATTTTAATTCACAAATGTGTTTTCTTATCTAAGGGAACTGGAAGAATAACCGTAGAACAGGAAGTTTTGTATAAGACTATTTTAATATTTTCATATCCAGTTTTAAATAGGAATTTCTGTGAGCATCACAGTTTCTTGAAAAGTAAAAGGATAAGTCTCCAGTAGCTTGCTGATATAATTTAAGATAACCAAGATTTTTTCTTGTCATTGATTATATAAAATAATGGTCTATAAGTTTTCATTTGAATGGGTGTTATATTGTAACTTCCTCTGGGACAACTCTGAAGTGCTTCACCTGCTAGGTATATAATCACAAGATTTTGCACTATTCTCTTTGAGCACTATTCAGTATCTTGCCCGGTATTTATCTCTATGAGGTGTGACACACACACACACAAAAAAGAGAGACTAAATGTGTAGCTTGAAAACAGAGTGGAGTTGGCAACAGCTGTTTTGGTGACGTCATGCCACACACGTCCTCTATCCATGCAGCCAGTTTTGACTTAACCGACCACGCTAGTGGGGAGTACTGCGCCAGTGAACACATGTAACTGCATTCTGCCAGAAAATTGTGTAATGTAAAAAGAATATTTATTTCATATAATTATTTTATTGAGGTTGATAAAGGTAACACATTTAAACTCACACATTATAAAATAATCAATCACTTACACATCTAGACAATTAGAGTCTCCTGTATTATTTAACTGCATTTTAAGAAATATTGATTATTTTAGGGGATGGTGTCTGGTGGAGAAGGGTTAATGTGAAAGGTTTCACAGTGCTTCTTTCCTTATATTATTCAGCAGTTCTCTTTATCAGTCCAGTGTTAAGCATAATTATGAGCTGGGTAACGAAAAAGAAAATATACTCTTTTGAAAAGTAGAGGATAAACAGTCTTGATACTTTTACATTCTCACATTCAAGAATAAATTCCTAAATAAAGAACTCCAGCAGCAGCATACATGTGATCTTTCCTCGCCCTGTTAATCTACTCATATTGTAGATGAAAATTATACAAAGGCAGTAAATATAAATAGTTCTATTCTGAAACTATTCCAAATAATTGCTGTTGAACTTCCAGAAAAGATAAATTTTATTATAGTTGAAATTTGACAAACTGCAATTAAAGAGAGTAGGGAAGAGGAGAAATGCATAATCAAAAAATTTAACAAAAAGTTTGCATTCATTTTAAATTTCAGCCTTTAGTCTATTTAGTAAATTTTTACTGTTCAAAAACATGCTATAAAAATATTACCTGAAGATGATGATTTACCTCTGGCATTTGATGTTAACAAAAAACAAAGAAAGTTTCTGTTGTTAAACTGTTATAGGCTAAGCAAGATAAAGAGAGATGATTCAGTATCGTTTGAGTTAACAAATCTGTTCTGCGGAAGTTGCATACAAATAACTTGTATCTTTATGGCAAATAATTACTGTGAATGTCAAAAGTTAACTTGAATGTGATATTTCATTATTTTAATTCACAAATGTGTTTTCTTATCTAAGGGAACTGGAAGAATAACCGTAGAACAGGAAGTTTTGTATAAGACTATTTTAATATTTTCATATCCAGTTTTAAATAGGAATTTCTGTGAGCATCACAGTTTCTTGAAAAGTAAAAGGATAAGTCTCCAGTAGCTTGCTGATATAATTTAAGATAACCAAGATTTTTTCTTGTCATTGATTATATAAAATAATGGTCTATAAGTTTTCATTTGAATGGGTGTTATATTGTAACTTCCTCTGGGACAACTCTGAAGTGCTTCACCTGCTAGGTATATAATCACAAGATTTTGCACTATTCTCTTTGAGCACTATTCAGTATCTTGCCCGGTATTTATCTCTATGAGGTGTGACACACACACACACAAAAAAGAGAGACTAAATGTGTAGCTTGAAAACAGAGTGGAGTTGGCAACAGCTGTTTTGGTGACGTCATGCCACACACGTCCTCTATCCATGCAGCCAGTTTTGACTTAACCGACCACGCTAGTGGGGAGTACTGCGCCAGTGAACACATGTAACTGCATTCTGCCAGAAAATTGTGTAATGTAAAAAGAATATTTATTTCATATAATTATTTTATTGAGGTTGATAAAGGTAACACATTTAAACTCACACATTATAAAATAATCAATCACTTACACATCTAGACAATTAGAGTCTCCTGTATTATTTAACTGCATTTTAAGAAATATTGATTATTTTAGGGGATGGTGTCTGGTGGAGAAGGGTTAATGTGAAAGGTTTCACAGTGCTTCTTTCCTTATATTATTCAGCAGTTCTCTTTATCAGTCCAGTGTTAAGCATAATTATGAGCTGGGTAACGAAAAAGAAAATATACTCTTTTGAAAAGTAGAGGATAAACAGTCTTGATACTTTTACATTCTCACATTCAAGAATAAATTCCTAAATAAAGAACTCCAGCAGCAGCATACATGTGATCTTTCCTCGCCCTGTTAATCTACTCATATTGTAGATGAAAATTATACAAAGGCAGTAAATATAAATAGTACTATTCTGAAACTATTCCAAATAATTGCTGTTGAACTTCCAGAAAAGATAAATTTTATTATAGTTGAAATTTGACAAACTGCAATTAAAGAGAGTAGGGAAGAGGAGAAATGCATAATCAAAAAAATTTAACAAAAAGTTTGCATTCATTTTAAATTTCAGCCTTTAGTCTATTTAGTAAATTTTTACTGTTCAAAAACATGCTATAAAAATATTACCTGAAGATGATGATTTACCTCTGGCATTTGATGTTAACAATAAACAAAGAAAGTTTCTGTTGTTAAACTGTTATAGGCTAAGCAAGATAAAGAGAGATGATTCAGTATCGTTTGAGTTAACAAATCTGTTCTGCGGAAGTTGCATACAAATAACTTGTATCTTTATGGCAAATAATTACTGTGAATGTCAAAAGTTAACTTTAATGTGATATTTCATTATTTTAATTCACAAATGTGTTTTCTTATCTAAGGGAACTGGAAGAATAACCGTAGAACAAGAAGTTTTGTATAAGACTATTCTAATATTTTCATATCCAGTTTTAAATAGGAATTTCTGTTAGCATCACAGTTTCTTGAAAAGTAAAAGGATAAGCCTCCAGTAGCTTGCTGATATAATTTAAGATAACCAAGATTTTTTCTTGTCATTGATTATATAAAATAATGGTCTATAAGTTTTCATTTGAATGGGTGTTATATTGTAACTTCCTCTGGGACAACTCTGAAGTACTTCACCTGCTAGGTATATAATCACAAGATTTTGCACTATTCTCTTTGAGCACTATTCTATATCTTGCCCAGTATTTATCTCTATGAGGTGTGACACACACACACACACACACACACAAAAAAAAAAAAAAAAAAAAAAAAAGAGAGAGAGACTAAATGTGTAGCTTGAAAACAGAGTGGAGTTGGCAACAGCTGTTTTGGTGACCTCATTCCACACACGTCCTCTATCCATGCAGCCAGTTTTGACTTAACCGACCACGCTAGTGGGGAGTACTGCGTCATTAACCGAGCATGCTAGTGGGGAGTACTGCGTCAGTGAACACGTGTAACTGCATTCTGCCAGAAAATTGTGTAATGTAAAAACCCGAACAGCGAGTGAACATAAAGTTTCTTGTGAAACTTAAGAAATCAGCCATGGAGGAAATATTTCAAATGTTAACCGAGGCATATGGAGATGAAACTTTGTCTCATGCACATGTGTTTGAATGGCATAAGCAGTTTTCAGGAGTAAGGGACATGTGTTTGAATGGCATAAGCAGTTTTCAGGGGTAAGGGACAGTGTGGAAGATGATGAACATGCTGGACGCCCAGCACGTTCATCATGATTGAATGGGCTTCTAGTGGTCAGACTGTTTATCAATACTACTACATTGAAGTACTAAAAAGACTTCATGAAAATAATAGGGGGAAAAAAAAAAACGCCATAGTTGTGAAGTGAAGGATGGCTGTTGCAACAGGACAATGCACCTGTTTACACGGCCCTATCTGTCAAGCAGTTTCTGCCGAGCAAAAACATTATTGTGATGAGGCATCCTCCTTATTCACCTGATTTGGCTCCACGGAATTTTTTTTTATTTCCTAAAATTAAATCTTACTTAAAGGGAACCCATTTTACCTCAGCTGAAGAGGTTCAGGCAAAAAGGCGAATCTCCTGAAGAGCCTTCCAAAAACCTCGTTCCAGAACTTTTACCAGCAATAGCAGAAGTGTGTGAATGCTAAAGGAAACTACTTTGAAGGTGATAATGTCGTGGAGAACTGATTCTGTAAGTATAATGATTTATTGGACCAGTCTCCTTTTTTTTTTTGTCACACCTTGTATATGCAGTAATCAAAGTAGGACGTTTTACGAAATAACATTACACAAGGTCATCTCGTCATGTAAATAATGGAGTAGGAGAAAACGGGTATAAAATAAAAAATTAATCAAGTATTTTGTTATTTAAATTCATTAAATATGTTGTTATAAAAATACAAAATATTAACTTATTTCTGACAAATATTGAAACAACAAATAAATATAGAGAAAAAAATTAAATTTTATGTCACCATTCAGATTTTTCTGAATCTGATTTTTTTTTTTTTTTTATCTTTTTATCAAGAAGGTATCTAATGTCATTTAGATTTTTCTTTTGTGCTCCATAAGAAGTTGTCGATAAGGGGACAAGGCATCCATGACACTCCATTTTGCCTTCGAACTCGTATCAAAATCTGTGTCATTTTCAATAAATAAGTCCATAATTTTGATTATGGAAGCTAAACTGGTTTTTAGAAATGTAGTTAAAAATTTCTTTTGCTCTTCTTCAGAATCACTATTTTTAATATTTTTGCATTCTTCTTGATCCGCTAATTCCTTGAGCTCATCATTTGAAAGACTTTCTGCTGTTTCTTACAAAATTTCTATAAGATCTTCTCCATTTACTTCATCTAAGCCTGTTTGTTTCGCTAATTTCACTATTTCCATCATATCAAGGACAGAGTCTCTAGTGTCATTGTTGTTGTTTAAATCTGGCCAAATGTTTTTCCACAATCCTTTCAAATAGTTTTCTTTACCTCATTCCAAGAAAGATCTATGTTTTCTATAGGAACCATGATATTATAGTTCTTCCAAAAATCTAATATTGATTGTTTATCATCTTCATCTGTTTCTTCAAACTTATGTCTAAATGTTCGCTGCAGCTAAAGCTTTAAAATTTAATATAACACCTTGATCCATTGATTGAATTAATGTAGTTGTATTTGACGTCAAGAAAACCACTTTGACTGGAATTCATATTATTAAGTCAGATAAATTCGTTGGGTGGTTTGGAGCATTATCCATTAAAAGTAGCATTTTTGGTTCTAGTTTTTTTTGTTTTGTAGTAGTGTTTATCAGATGGGCAAAATTGTTCATAGAACCAATTCTAGAAAATGTTCATAGTTACCTGTGATATTTTATTAGATTCTCAAATTACAGGTAAAGCTGATTTTGATATTGCTTTTATTTCTCTTGGGTTTTATGAATGCTAATCAAGATGTGGCTTTAATTTGAAGTCTGCATCAGCATTAGGACCCAGGAAAAGCATTAAGTGATCATTCGCAGCTTTAAATCCTGGTTCATTTTTCTTCCCGGGATAGAAATTTATGTTTTGGCATTCTTTCCCAAAATAGGCCCATTTCATCGACATTAAAAAATAATTCTGGAGGATAGTTTCGCCGTTCAGGTACTGTTTGTAATGTTGGGAATTCAGCTGCTGTTTTTATATCTCCACTTGCTGCTTCTCCAGTAATCTGTGTGTGTTATGAAGATTATTTTGATGTTTAAATCTTTATTCTTGAGAATTGTCTTTATTGTTGAATTTGGCGAGTTAAATGCAACACCAATTTGACTTTGATGTTCACCATTATCTAATCTACTAAGCACTTGCATTTTAGTTTCTTGTGAAATGCTTTTTCTTTTCGCTTTATTTTCGTGTTTCTTATTATTACCCATATTAAAAACTAAAAATTATAATATCACTGTATCAATCATTACATTATATAAATGTATACTTACAATAACAGCATTGAATGTTTGAAATAATAAAAATACATTTGTGTAACAACTACAGAGAAGAAGTAATGCAGATAAATTACTTTCAATTTCGGGAAAGCCCAATGCTGCATGCAATTTCCAGGGAATCCCACTATTCCAATAAGAGCGCATTAAACCAAACAATGCTAAATGGACCTACGTTTAGTGGGTTCTTGTAATGCAAAATAAATTAAAATGAAGCATATGTTTAAAATTAATCCCATATTCAATTTGGAATAAACTATATACAAAAAAACAAAAACCAGAAGCACAGTGGCAAACTGCAGAAAAGGGGGGGGAATATGCCAAAAAATGAATAAGAAATTTACATCTTCTGCTGCATCGACATCAGGGGGTTGGCACAACAAAAGAAGTAAAATCAAACTATTTCTCAACTAATAAAAATGCAAAGTAAAGTTTAAAACATAATGTTAACTCAGAAAAACAATCAAAATAATTTGTGCCTTTATAAGACAAAGCCCTACAAGCCGAAGTAAGTAATTATACTGCTAGCCATTAAAATTGCAACACCAGCAAGGAATGATCTGACAAACGTCAAAATCACATGAAAAGAAGAAGTTGGGATATGCAGATAATTAATATTTCAGCGCATATAGACAACACAGGAGGCAGAAACAACATCGAAAGCACTGCATAAAAGAAAAGTTGTGTAGTGGATTTCTTATTCAAAAAGTAAGGTTGGAGTTATAAGTAAGGTTGGAGCGATAATAACGCCCAATGTGGTTTATGGATTTTTGTTACAGGTGAATTGCCACAGCTATTTTTAACCTAAAATTTCAAATAAAATTTTACGGAGAATGAATTATATGAAATTTTTTCCCTCAATGATGCATAATAAATGTTTATTAATACTATATGAAAAGCTATTTTTTTTAATTATAGATTATATTATTCAAATTTTTAACTATTTTCTTAAATTTCTCTCTTTAAAAAAAAATGTTTGTAAGAGTAAGTTTTTATCTTCAGCATTTTATCGTCTGCCACTTTAACTTCAATTAAATCGAATTGTCTAAAACTGAGAACTTTCGTTTGATGTGTATTTGAATTTTATAAAAATTTTTTATGACATTAACTGCATAATTTATTTATAAACAAGCTGTTGCTTACGAAGTGGCTGATACTATCATCCACATTTTTAAAGCACAGAATATTTTTATAGAAACATAAGATTTAGAATAATCATATTTATAAAAGTCAAATTATGATATGGAGACCGAATTAATGGAAGTTCAATGGTTATGTAGAAACTGCAGCTACTTAATGGCTGGATAAGTCAGCAGGTTCTGTGAACAAGTAAGAATAATTATATAAACGACACCCAACATTCTGGATTCAATTAACAATGAGGATATGATGTTTATTAAATGAATTTAAGAAGTTTTTAAACATAAAAAATCAACTAATTTTTTATCCTAAAATGTATTTTTACGCGTAGCGTATTTTCATTATATCCTTAAAATTCCAATTTAGAATGTAATTGTCAAGAACTGAATTCTAATCATCAGTAATATAATAAGTAATTATTACGGTTATTAATAAATCCTTCTTATAAAGTAATTGCAAATATTTCAAAAAACTTTCTGTCTGAATGCAAATATTTTTCTATGGAAATATTTCTAATTTTATATTAATCAAGATTGCACACGGTGTTGACGCCAGAGGCGCCATCTGTAAAAAATATGTAACATTTGTGTTCTAAAACTTAAGATTATTGTACTCTGATTTTCTACATGAATATAGTGAACTAGGTCATATGACTGAAGTGAACGATGAAGATGAGCAAAAGGGGAAGTATTATATTCCACACCTTGGCATTTATCTCCCTGAGAAAAGTTCGACACCTTTGAGAGTAGTGTTCAATGCTTCAACTGCAACATCAAAAGGTAATTCACTGAATTCAATTCAGTATAATGGTGGTGTAATTCAAGAGGACTTGTTTTCAATTATGGTATGTTTCCGAAAACATATTTATGCTTTTACAGCGGATATCGAAAAGATGTACCGAATGATATCGATTCATCCTACTCAATGGCAGCTACAGAGAATTTTGTGGAAAGAGTCAATTAATGGTCCAGTTAAAACTTTTGAGTTGAACACGGCGACCTATGGCACAATAAGTGCACCTTTTTTAGCCATGAAAACATTACATCAGCTCGCTATAGATGAGTTCACAAATTTTCCATTAGCAGCTGCAGTTCTACAAAGTGACTCTTCGATAATCTTGGCGTGGCTGAAAAAGGAGCCCTGTTGTATGAAAACGTTTGTTGCTAATCGAGTTGCGGTGGTTCAAGAAATGATGGACGTGCGACAGTGGCATCACGTCCCATCTAAACAGAGCCCTGCGTATCTTGTATCAAGAGGTGTTGATCCGGTCAAACTTCAACTATGTGAACTGTGGTGGTGTGGTCCCTCAGTTCTTCTTCAACCTGTGATGTCTAAGTGCCAAGATGATATCCCTGAGGAATCTGAAGAACTGTATCTTCACGAATTAAAACCACCAGCAATAAGTGAAATATGTGCACTTATTAACACTTATGAGCCATTAGATGTCATCAATAATTGTTCATCTTACAACAAATTGCTAAGAGTAGTAGCTTGGTGCAAGAGATTCTTGCATAACACCAGGCATCCATTGCATGCTACACGCGGAACTTTGACAACCAGTGAACTTTCTAGTGCGTTATTGTGTATTGTGAAAAACGTTCAAAGGACTTCATTTGTGACAGAAATCCAGTGCTTAGAAAAGGGTGCTCCTATTCCTAATAATAATAAACTATTGAATTTGTGTCCATTTTCAGATCATGATGGAGTACTCAGAGTGGGTGGCAGACTGAAAAACGGTGACTTAAGTGAAATGAGAAAACATCCTATGATTCTGCAAACTAAACATAATTTTACTGTAATTGCGATTAATCATTTTCATGTTCTTTATTTTCATACAGGGGCTGAAACAACACTATCACTTATCAGGAATAAATTTTGGATTGTTTCTGCAAGAAATGTAATTAGAAAAATTATATTTAATTGTATGATTTGTAAAAAGGTAAATTCTAGGTCTGTGCAGCAACAAATGGCTGATTTACCAGCTGCGAGAGTGACCATATCAAGAGTTTTTGCTAAAACACGACTCGATTTCTGTGGTCCATTTGTGGTAAAACATTTTGTAGGTAGAAGTAAACAGGTAAGAAAAGTATTTGTATGTATTTTTGTATGTTTCACTACTAAGGCATTGCACTTTGAAATTGTAAATGATTTAACAAGTGCAGCATTTATAGCAGCACTTAAACGCTTTATTGCCAGGCGAGGTAAACCCTCAGATATTTTCAGTGATAATGGCAGAAATTTTGTGGGTGCTCATAGAGAATTAAGAGCGATTTTAAAATCTTTATTTAAGGATAAAAGTGAGGAAGAAATCAAAGGTTATTTGGCTACTGAAGGTATAAACTGGCATTTTAATCCTCCCTCTGCTCCTCACTTTGGAGGTTTATGGGAAGCTAGTGTCAAATCCCTTAAATATCACTTGAAACATTTGGTGGGAAAATCAATTCTAACTTATGAAGAATTTTTTACTCTAATTATTCAAATTGAATCTGCACTTAATTCTCGCCCTCTCTGTCCCATATCAAATGATCCAAATGATGTAGAGGCATTGAAACCTGCTCACTTTCTTATTGGTTCATCTGTAATTGCGTTGCCTGAACCTAATTTTACAGAGATTTCTATAAATCGGATAACTAGATAGCAAATGGTTCAGAAATTAAATCAAAATTTTTGGAAAAAATGGTCGTCTGAATATTTAAACAAACTTTTAAATAGACCTAAATGGTATAAAGGAAAAGTAGAAATGAAGGAAGGAGATTTAGTTTTAGTAAAAGATTCAGATAATTACTCTCCTTTAAAGTGGCATTTAGCACGAATCATTAAAACCCATCCAGGTCAAGATAATATTATTCGAGTTGTGACACTTAAAGATAAAAATGGAACCTATAAAAGGCCAATGACAAAAATTGTACCTTTGCCTTTTGTTATTGAAAAAGTTTCAGTTACTTAAATTTTATTTGTAGTTAATTATCAATTTTGAGTTTGTATAATTTATAACCATCATTATTATTATCTTGGAGTGTTGTGTTTGTATTTTATAACTTGTGTTTTAAATTTATTGTTGAATGTAACATTCAAGGCCGTGCTGAATGTTGACTCCAGAGGTGCCATCTGTGAAAAATATATTTGTGTTCTAAAATGATGACGCTGATGTTTGTTTAAAGCGCTACCTTGCGGCCACTTGTATTGACTTTTGAGTGTGTTCTGAGACGACGCCGAGAGATGTGAACTAACTATGCGGCTTGAGTAATTAATAAATTTTAGTATACAGTCCATTTTTGAGTTTTTGTGTAAAGTGATTTATTTAATTATGAGTTTTACTGAGCTATTGACGGGCCCACACGGTATTATTTATTCGCACTTCAATTCTTACCGTCAGCTCTAGTAGAAGTTACAAATAAATTATATTTAATTAAGGAATGACCATCTAAGTTTAGAAACAGCGTACCGTAACAGCAATTCAATTATTGGCACCGTGTCTTTCATGTTACTCCCGATTGGCAAGCTGCATGATTTTTAATGAGTATTCGGGTTTTGCTAGCAACTTCACTTGGAAATCACGCTTAAACTAGGTTAGTTGGTTATTTAAACATAGAAAGAACATGGGAGCTGTGTGGTTAAGATGCTTTCATAGAGAACCTTTGTAAAGAGAACCTAGAAAACTACAAAAACCAACCATGCGAGGCCTGGGTTAGACTTCTCAACAAATAATTAGTATTTAACAATATTCAAATGCTAGGCAACTGGTGAGGCTCCAATTTAATATTTTATTTGTAAATATTTAAAATATTGTTGTATTATTAGACACAAAATGCAGAATTTAAGTTTTGTTAACTCGTTAGTAAACTACCAAGCCGTAGTGCAAACGAATATTAAATTTCTTTTGCAATAATTCTATTCACTTAATATTCTTGGAATATGAGCTAAAGAAGGAATGTTCTCGGAAGTTTAAAGAAGTGTTAAATCCAGTGATATTAGGTTTGTCTTACAAGCTCAGGTATCTAAACGATTCTGCAATTGCCCGAGTAGTTGACTTGTAAATGGCTGTGAATTAAGCAGATAACTTTTAATCTTACGTTATTCAGTCAGAAAACGTATTCAAAATGTTTTGTATTGCATGACACTGCATCTTTTCATTATTCAATAACCAATCGGAGAACCGCTTGTGTTCCGAAAATAAGTATGTGTACTCATGTTCTTCAAATTTGTCTTCTTGTGATTTTTTTTCTTTCCCAAAAACTAAAGTTGCCTCTCAAAGGTAAGTTTTCTGACACTGAAGAGACAAAAGGAGTGTGACATCTACTTTTAGAGGCATGTCGAAAACAGATCTCTGCAAGCCTTCTCTTCCATTACATGTTGTGCATTTAGACAAAAAGTTGCATCAGCGTAAATTCTATAATCTATTTTTATTACACTCTGATTACTTTATTAACATACAGTGAATGTATACTGTTGCGTGCGTACGGGTTCGTTTGAATTGAATGCACAAGTCCAATGAAAAATGGACAAAATTTATTATAAACACAACAAATATGCTTAAATTTCCTCAGATATTCATCCAGTATTACAATAGCTCACAGTAGTTATCTTTTAACTACTCAAACGCTCAAAAGAACTTAATTCAAAACAGCTAGAGAAAGCTAATCCGCAAATTCGCTACAGTCAACAAGAGCGGTTTTCTAAGCAAACTCTTAAAACAACATCAAATTAACTGAATAAGATTTTAAATCGCGTGCGAAAATGTTCTGGAATTTTCTCGAAATAAAAAAAAAAAAGAGAGATTTATTTATTTATTTATTAAATGTTAAATGCACGTGTTCTTGTATTTTTAATTTTCCGGCTTAGCTTTCCTTTAATATTTGTCACGCGCTGCACTGCACGGGGAAAACAACAATTTAATTTATAATTCAACTAGCATTAGCTATTTAAATACAAAATCCGTAACAATACTAAACCTTTTACTTCAGCTTCAGTTATTCGGAATTTTTGACGGAATTGTTGTCGGAACTAGGACTTAGAAGATAAGTCAAATTAAATATTTCGATAATCCAGTAAATTCAAGATCGAAGTTTGAATATTTTATTTTCAGAGGGAGGGGAAATTTTTTCAGTTTTGGTCCATTATTCTAAATATATTTGCTTTGATTCTTTATTTTTTCCATAAAAGCGAAAATCCTAGGCATGGTATACATATAACGCATAGCTTCAAATTAAAATTTAATAATATACGGGGTGATTATAATAAAAGTTCCACTTTGAAACGGTCATAAAAGGAAAACTACTGGATCAAATGTTATCAAACTTGGTAACCGTGTAAAAGAGGTCATGGAAATTTATTTTTCGTGAAAAAAAGGAAGTTCAAAACCTCACCACCAGGGGGAAACGGCGCTGTATGCAATATTGTTAAACAAAATATGGGTCAGAATCTAATTTAACCTTTTTTTACACAGGTTTAATATGTTTTATACCCTTAAGAAACTTTGAAGTAAGCAAATTACCATTTAAAGGCGTTAAATTCGATGAAAGTCGAGTGCACCATCCGTCTAAGTGAGAAATTCGTCCGTGAAAACCACGATTTAGCGATTAGAAAATGTGATATTGCAAATCACTCGCAAGAGTGCGTACAATCTGGAAATCATTTCCTTACAGATCGCTAATTTGTAATTTTTGAAGCCTGAATTCGGCTCTAAAACATGAAGATACTGATTCAAAACGCTTTTAATCGATTTGGTGAAAGAAATCCCTCATGTTATCTACCTAAGTTCCATTGCTTTCTCCTACTGCATTCGATTGCATAGCAGCGGTGTGGAATCACTGCTAGTTTCATAACTGAACCATTTTTCTCTGAAGAGCAGTCGACATCTGAACCACTGTGATTGCAGCTCGCTTACAGTCAATGTTAAAATGTTTCGTGACACATGAACTTCAGTAACGTGGCAGTTTAGATACTACAATTTTTATGCAGGGCTGGGCCCCCACCTCACATGTGTTGCACAGTTAACGTTAATTGCACATTTCACGAATTAACGTCTTATAGGCCGACACTTCCCCTCTTTCCACCAGACCTACCTCAACTCCTGTGACTTTTGGTTATGGGGTTATCTCAAAAGCACTGTTTATGGAGATAATCTAAACAATTTGGTAGAAATGAAAAATGTGATACACCGACATGTCCGTAACATTCCGCCCGATAATCTAAGAGCTGCTGTTGAGAATGCAGTAACAGGATTTAATTTGCTTTCAGAAAATGCTCAACGCTACATTGAACATGCTTTGTAACACGTTTCGGAAACGATTAAGCACATTTTAAACAGATGTTTTCATGTCTTATTTCATTTAACAATATTGCATACAGTGGCATTTTTCCGCTGGTTGTGAGTTTTTTAACTCCTTTTTTTTTTTTTTTTTTTTTTTTTTTTTTTTTTTTTTTTTCCCTCGCGGAAAATAAATTCCCATAACTCGTTTACCCGATTCCCAAGTTTGATAACATTTGGTCCAGTAGTTTTCCTTTTATGACCATTTCAAAGTGGAACTTTAATTATAACCACCATGTAAATTAAACTTTTGGTTAGTTAAACAATGAAACAGTTTGGTTCAAGTCCCGGCTTTAAAAATATTTATATAAATATTAATTTTTATATTAATCCTCTTAGAAAGAATATTTTAAGAAGCTAATTTTTCTCTCGTGCTATAGATTGTATAAAGAAACATGACCTTTAATATAATTTAGATTTTTTCAGCCGATATAAGAATCGGGTCACTCGGTGATACAGAATAAACACTGCTTGACTATTTTATTTCTTTGTTATTTAGCAAAAAATATTTTAATTAAAATATTTATTCTTTGAACTTCGCTTTAAACTTTATTTATAGTTAAAATGACTAGGAAATGAAACGCATATAATTGATATTTTTAAAAAAATTGACAAGAATGAAAAATTTATGGAAGTCTAGCAGTCGAAAAATCTTAATTTTCTTGTGTGAGCACTGAAAATAACTGTAGAAGAAAAGAAGAAAATTAGAGAGAAATGTAAGCAAAAATTTGCAGGAAAATTTGGCTGTCAGACGTACTAAGATGCTTCAAAAAGTTGGACGCTTTTAAATATGCTTTCAGGATACGTCAAAGAATTTAGGTGTTCAAAGAGAAAACACTTAGATGTGTACACAAGCAAATACCATCAATTGAGCTTGTGTTAACAGAAAAGACAAAAATGATATCATTGCAGATTAAAGTGAAGAGCGACTTGTTTTAGACTATATGGGTGTATAAATTTAAATTACATTATAGAACATCATATCATATCACAAACGGAGAATCCCATGATTTCTCAGTCGAATTATTTGAAGATCCAGGAGTTTATGCAGTGATGTATGTGGATGTCACCTAAAGACGTATTTTGTTTCCTCCTGATGAAACAGCGGCCGTGCGGTAAAGTCGCTGAACACTGGTAGTTCGTTCAGAGGTTCGAATCCCGCGAACGGGCTGGCTGCATGGGCGTTTTCGTGGTGTTCCCCATATGTAACGTGTATACGAGACAGTTTTCCTTAGAAAGTCCTCCACAAAGGCATCCCTTCCCTTAGGCAGATAGCCCTAGTGTGCTTTCTCATAATTAAATAAACCAAAACCTCTTGATGAAACCAGTCTTTCCTTTCATCTCATACCTTCAAAATGCTTAGCCTCTAAAAACTGATAAAGGCTCTGACCAAATACTGACGAAATAAATTGAAATGGATTATTAAGTACGGCAAAGCAGGGTTATCTGCCGAAAAGGAAAGATGCCTTCGTGAATAACTTCCTAAGGGAAACCAGCTGGCATACACGTTACACATGAGAAAATCCTCGAAAACGCCCATGCAACGAGCCCAATTACCGGGATTGGAACCCCGGAGTGAACTACCAGTGTTCAGCGACTTTACCGCTCGGCCGTTTGTGCGCTTATGAAATGGAAGGCGATAACTTTATTTAAAATGATTGTCAGAAATACCAAGATGTTTCCAAAAGTTGGATGCTTTTTAATATACTTGCAGAATGCTTAAAGAAAAAGAGCAAGAATAAAGTAGAATGAAAAAATAAATTTTTGCGTTAAAATTTAGTATTTGTACTTTTTTTTAATTTAAAAATTTTAATCTTCTGATATTTGATTCTTGCGATTTCAAAAATAAAATATTTGACTAAAATATGAATAACATTTTAAGAAACCAAATGTAGGATAAAATTGTGTAAAGCAATGGGCACAATGATAAAACTGTTTAAAGCAGTGTATGCAAGTCATCCTAAGTTAAAATGTCGGTTATACATCTCTCTTATTTATATATATCTTTTCGGAACGGAACATTGAAAGGCATGTTAACTGTGCTTTACTGTATTTTCTCTTTTAATATATGCAGTTTTCAAACGCATTGTAGTCTGGGTTACAAAGTATTCTTCCGAAAGAAACGCAGTTCAAATAAATAAAATCAAATTCTGGAAAATTTATACTAATAAATATACTTAAAATGTTCAGTTCGAATGAATAAATAGAAAATTTTAAAATAATTATCTGAAGAGACAATGCAACACTAACCATTAAAATAAAAGTTTAAAAATTTAAAAATTACCTAAAATAGTAACTATGACTAAAAATATAGTATAAAGAAAACTATTTGAAAAAAAAGAAATAAATAAACGATGCACCTTTGATTTAAACTACGCAGTTCGAATGAGTAAATAGAAATTTTTAAAACAGTTATTCGAACGAAACCATGGAACTTAAACAATTGAAATGAAATTCGAAAAAGAAAACAATTGCTTAAAATTAATAACAATAATAATTAAAAATGTAATATAAAGAACATTATTTGAAAGAAGGAACGATTGGGTCTTTTTTTCCTCTCGCGCACTATCTAAAAATGGAAATAAAAATAGGTTGCCACATATTAAGAAGTTCGCCAAGTGAATTAATTTTGGCGCAAACTGAATAAAAAGCGCCAACATAAATTATTAAATTTTTCCGGAAATTTCGCACCAAATTTTACAAAATTGAATTTTTAGGCATAATTTGAGTAGTAAAATCGAAATATGGAAAAAAAATTGGTATGTTATTTCAGAAAAAGTCCGATTTCGTGTCAAAATAACTGTTAGAGTAGAGTTATATATAAATCTAACATGTATCTTAAGTCACGCTTTTGAGACATGAAGAACGCAATTTGAATGTTGTCAATCGGTCCAGTAGAACGGGAGAAATAGAACTGCCCCCCCCTTTTTTTTTTGAGCAGTGTACATGACATGCACATCTCTACTTCAGATCAACGGTAATTTGGAAGCAGGTGGGTACATTTCTAACATCTTATGTCTAGTGGTTGTGCCTTAACTTCGAGGCCCCCAAACGACATGTTCAAGATAATGCAAAACCACATGTTGCACATCCAGTGGCGGACTAAGGCTAAAGCGGGCCCTAGGCAACATTGTAATTCCGGGCCTATTTTTCTGTCATGACACATACTTTGCGTTTGTTAGTTTGGTTTCAAAGCATATACCGTATTTATGCAAATCTAATGCGCATCCCCATTTTAAAACTTTAAATAATAAAAAAATTGTTTGTCGGCGAATGTAATGCGCATCAATGGTATGAGGAATTTATTGAATTTTATTTTATACAACAATGGATTTGTATATAAACTATCAATCAATGGCATGATAATTTTATTTAAATTTAGATACCATATTTTATACAACAATGGATTTATACATAAAGTAACAGAACATAGAATTAACCTATTAGTGGGCTATTGTTATGTGAAACAATCATTGTTAATTACCACTACCGTATATACGGTACATATCGTAAAGTATGAACATGAAATAAATGGTAACATTTCTATCTAGCTAACAGTTTCTACAATCAGTGATTAATAGTAAACGTCTTTATTCACTATTTTGATGATAACTTTTTTAGTCCCCTTCTCCGTAATGGTGTAGTTACGAGGCATATCAAACCAAATTGGCGTCTCGTCAGCGTTGCCAATTTGCCCCATTGAAAAATTCTTTTCCTTCCGAAGTGTGATGACATACCGCTAAAATGTTAGTAGTTTTCCCTCAAAATCTGCAGGAAGCTTTTGGCATATTGTTGTACGGCGTCTTAGAAATAAGCCCATCCGCTTCATAAACCGATCCAGCCATCGACGGCTAGCTTTAAACTCTCGTTTCGGTATTCCAAGAACTTCAGCCTCCTCTTTTGCTTTATTTCTTATAGTGTCGCTAGTCACAGGTTGTCCATTCTTCCTCCTTTCACGTACAAATTCCAAAACTTTTTCTTCAATTTTAGGGTGTCTTCCTTTGAGAGGGCCGGTGAATTTCTTTCTACTAGTTTTAATTGCAAACAGTGCCAATTTCTGTTGCCGCCACAAGCGAACATTGCTCTCAGCTACGTTGAACTCTCTCCCAGCCTTTCTATTGCCATTTCTTTCAGGATAAAGAATTACTTTACGTTTGAAAGTAGCGTCATATGACATTCTTCTCTGCTTGCCCTCCATTTCGTGACTACGTACTCTGCAGTATGCAATAATGTGTTAACGATAAATGTAACGGTATATGTAGTCGAGAAATACAGTAATCCATTGTTACGATTTAAATTCGGTTGACGTCATCGGCGAAATTTGCACTCGAATCTAATGCGCACCCCAATTTTGAGTACTACATTTGGCCAAAAACGATGCGCATTAGATTCGCGTAAATAAGGTAGTATGTAGTTATATTTAATTATCGGATTCCAAGAAAAAAAAGGAAAAAAATGATATACACGTACAAAAATTAAATAAACATAATTTATTAAAACAAACAAACATAAACATGATTTATTAAAACAAACAATAATACTTACCAGATTGATTAGTTGTATTGCCTTTTTTCTCACTTTTAATTCTGTAAACTCGTCAATTAGTTTGTCAAAACTCATAATTAATAGAGTTATTTAATAATTCTTTTTCTATATAAAGTAATGATAAACTATTTAATTTTTGTTAGCCTAATGTGGATCTTAAATTTTTTTTTTATTCTGGCCATTACTGAGAATGATCTTTCATCGCTTGCATTGCTTATTAGAAGTGTTAAATAAATTCTCAGAGTTGTGTTTAAATTAGAGAATGTTGGAATAATATTATTTTCCTGAATAAATTACCACATGGATACAGGCGAAATAATATTTTCTTCACTTATAAAAGTCTTAAATTGTAATACAGTAAACTCTCACTACAACGATACCCGATACAACAATAACTCCCTCTACTACAATAATCTTTTGTGGTCCCGCTTATTTTGCATATAAACTAATGTTAATATCCCCTCAATATTGCTATATTCTCTAGAACAATAAACCTCTGTAAAACGATTTTTTCAATCTAAATTTCAGTATTATTTTCTCCCTTTATAATAATATTTTGATTTTCAAATGCTTTTTTTTTTTCGTTTCCTTTTGTTATTTTTTCCGTCTATTAAGACTCTTTGTGGATATTCAACTTATCCCTGAATAAATAGCTATTGTTCAGATTTCAAAACAGATGAAGACCACCCTTTTTGGAATTGGAGTGGGTGGGGGTGAAGTGTAAATGTATGCCTAGTCTTATTTCCCAGTAAGCTTTGGAATTCTGATAAGGTTTAAGAACATCTAGACCTGTCTGGTCACCTTGTCACAGAACAAGTGCAGTTTGTTAGAGGAACAGGGGGAGATGGAGGCAGGGTGTTGTTAAGTGACGTACTGAAAAGTGAGTTCAAAGGTTGTTTTATAGTCTTTAACGATTTTGAGTTCTACGCGAAACATTTAGTTTAAACTTTTCTTTCTTTCACGCGATATTGTTCCCTAAGATGGCAGGGCGAAAGCAACGATTTTTTCGAGATAAACTTTCGCACCAATTAATTATATATATATATCATTGATATCAATGATATTGATGAGGGAATGAAGCAGATTGATGCGACTAAGAAACATGGATTATCGCAATCTACAGTTGCAACGTTCCTAAAGAAGAGAAAGCAAATCGAAGATGCCGTAACTTCAAATGAAATTAACCCAGAGCGAAAACGACTGAAAGTTGTGACAAATGAAAACATTGATGCTGCTGTTTTAAAATGGTTTCAAGTAATGAGAGCAACAAATGTCCCAATAAATGGACCTTTATTATGTGCAAAAGCACGGAAATTTGCAGCAATGCTAGGGAACGAAACTTTCAAAGCTAGCAATGGTTGGTTAATGCGTTTTCGAGATCGTCATGGAATAACTTTCCAAGAAGTTCACGGAGAGAAAAAGTCAGCCCCGATAAACGACGCAAATGAATGGCGGCAAGACAAGATGAAAGAAATCTTAGAAAAGTATGCTCCAGAAGACATTTATAATGCAGATGAAGCTGGGCTGTTTTTCCAACTCCTACCCGATCGTACATTGGCATTCAAGGGTGAAACGTGTTATGGAGGGAAGAAATCAAAGCAGAGACTGACAGTTCTTCTGTGTACAAATAGCACAGGAATGCATAGAATACAACCTCTCGTCATTGGTAAATCATTGAAGCCAAGGTGCTTTAAGAACGTGAAAAGTCTTCCCGTGGAGTATAAAGCAAATAAGAAGGCTTGGATGACGTCTAAATTTTTTTCCGAATGGTTACAGAAGTTAGACAATGAAATGAAGAAGAGAAAGAAAAAAATCGTTTTGTTGATAGATAACTGCGGTGCTCACACGTCATTTCCAAAGCAACAAAATATCGAAATCGCTTTTTCCCTGCCAATTGCACTTCAATTTTACAGCCTCTTGATATGGGCATAATTAAGTGCTTCAAAGGATATTACAGAAAACTGTTGGTGGACTCCATACTTGTAAACTTCAAAAATAAAGTAGAAGACCCTTTCAAAGCTGTAAATGTCAAGGAAGCGTGTGACAATATTGCTGGACGTTGGTGGGAAGTAACAGAAAAAATCATTCGGAATTGTTGGAAAAAGGCCGGTCTTTGTGTTATGGAAGATAAGAAATCTGATAATGATGAAAATTCCATAGACAATGATCTCTCAGATGATCAAGAATGTGTTTTGCACATCAAAAAATCCGTATCCCAACTTGAGGAAACAAGCGGTAAAAAGTTTGGAATTAGTATAGAAGACTATTTAACAGCAGATGATGATCTTATGGTTTTCGCAGGAGTTACTGATGAAGATATTCTCTCTGAAATTACTGATGAGATAGGAAACAATGATGAAGATGATGATGATGATAATACAGGTCCATTGCAGTCCTTATTGTCATCCCAGGAAGCTCTTCAATCTGTGAATTCTCTACGGACGTTTTTTTCAAGCCTTCCGTCGACAAATGAAGAACATTTTCGTGCACTAGACTCAATGCATACAGTATTGGTGAACTTAACAGTTAAAAAAATCAATAAACAAACAAAAATATTGGATAATTTTCAATAAAAAGTGTTTTCAGGTATGTGAATATTTCTGTGCTTATTTTTGAATTTATCTTATTTATTTATTTTTTTAGTATTTAAACCACTATTATTAGTATTTTACAAATTAATTTCTTCTAAATATAGACTTAAAAGTAGTATGTTATGCACTTTAAACTAATAATAATAAAAAAAAAAACTTATTAAATGCTCAAAATATGTGGGCCCTGGATATAACAATATGCCTCTCTACAACAATATATTTATTTGGTCCCTAAAATATTGTTGTAAGGAGGTTTCACTGTACTTCATTTTTCAGTTCTGGGTTTAAAGCTTGTTCATAACATTTTAATTCCTCTATTGAAGAGTCACTAACATCACTATCATTAAAAATTGTTTTGAATTTATTGTTAATAGTTTTATATCCCTCGGATCTTTTTTTAATGTTTCTAATTAAAGAATCGCATACAACAAAAAAAATATTAACTTTAAAATGTTCTTTGCCGCTGAATCTTATTTCATGTTCTGGAATTTCCTCATAAAATAGTTTATGTATTTTCTGCCGTTTTTTATCATTAGTATATGCAATGGATATGCTTCTTTTTCTAAATTGCCAAAATCATCTCTAACAGTTTGTATGAAATCTATCAATGAATCATATATTAAAACTGCTGTAATTAGGGATTCATCTTTTGTTGAATAGTCTTTTTTGAAGCATCTATTCTCTCTAAAATCTTTTTCCATATAGTAAGTAACAGTACATACTCAAATGTATCAAGTTTTTTATGTAAATCGGCAGCTTCATAACTTGTTAATGGTTTTTCATCTTTGTTTGAGGAAACATGACGTAAACAATGTTTAATTTCTTCATAATTTTCCTTTAAGGATTTCACAGCATCGGAACGACAGACCACCTGGTGTCACAAATAGTGTTTGCTCTTACAAATTTTTGTAATGCATTCCACCTATGTGTAGAACTTGAAAAAAATATGTACAATTCCTGAATGATATTGAAAAAAGTGGTCATTTCCATGCAACTTTCAGCAGCAGCGTTTCCAATTAAGTTTAATGAATGATTTGCTCATCACAAACAAAATCACAATTTCTGATATTTTATATTATATATTATTTTAATTAAATAATGTAATACTTCTATAAAAACTTATGTTTTTATTTTAGGAATTCCAGAAAGTATTAACTATGAATCCAAAACAATCTATTTGCAATCAAGTCTAGGTACTTAAGTCTTAATTGCACAATTTTCAATCACAACTCACATAAGATACAATACGTTCAGGAGACACTGATTTTAAATAGCTACGTTTCACTTTTTAAAACACGTGCATAGTAAAGGCTTGATAGCCGCGAGGCTCGATCGTACTCACGGGCGTAGATGCATAAGCATGGGAATGCTCGTCCACACTTGTCGACTTTATCAATCATCGATTCGGCATAATTTGGATATGTTTCAGCAATAATTGTGAAGATCACATTTTTCTGTTAAGTAAAAATAAAAATTAATTATAAAAATTAAAAACCTAATTTTCGGGCCCCAAAAATTATGGGCCCTAGGCACATGCCTAGGTTGCCTAGGCCTTAGTCCGCCCCTGTGCACATCATGTTCTGAGCTTCGTTGATACACAGGGTATTCAATTGCTGCCCTGGCCTGCACGGTCTCCAATTCTGTCACCCATTGAAAATACCTAGTCATGGGTTGCTGAGAGACTGGCCCGCCACCCCTTCCCAGCTAATATGGTTGATGAAGTATGGCATGTACTTGAAGCAGCATGGAATGAGTTTTCCATTTCTGTCATCCAAGCCCAGTTTGACTCCATGCCTAATGGGGTAAGGGTCGTTTCAGCTGCCAGGAGTGGCAGCTGTTTCTACTAATTTTGCACCCCTGTAAACCTCCAAAATGCTTACAAATTTAATCATTTTGTCTTCATACTGTACTATTTATGTGCAATAAATATCTTTTTAGTATTTGCTTTCCTTCATGGTGTTGCAATTTTAATGGCCAGCAGTGTACTTACTTCGGCATGTAGGGCCGCTTTCTAGGCTTTAAGTCTCAGGCATGTCGGTCGTCAAATTAGTGTTGCCTACAAATGGTGTATTTATATCAGATATTGTCCAAAACCCTGAACATCTTTTAAAATTTTAGTGAGAAGAAGTTGTATTCTAAACTTTGCTGTAGTATTTTACCGTCTTAACTTTAATTACATTTTAGAATATTTTTAATTAAAGCAATTTCTTTTACTTTTCTTTGCAGACATCTGTTATTGATTATGTCAAACCTTCTGATTTAAAAAAAGATCTAAATGACAAATTTCGAGAAAGATTTCCTCACATTCAGTTAACTCTCAGCAAACTCAGAAGGTATTCTGAAGATATTACTCTTTTTTTTTGTTTGCATCTAATTCATCCATTAAAAATGAATATTCTGCGATTTTATTTAAATCTAGGTTTATTAGTATCTAAATAAAACTGCAGAATATTATCTCATTTTTAAAGTATAAGCAGAAACTATACTAAAAATGTTCTATTTGTTAATGGTTTATCTATTGTATATATGCTACACCGACATAATATTTGCTGTATTTAGCACCCATGTGAAATTGCTAATTTTTCCTATTTTACAACAACAACAACAACAAAAAGAGTTCCTATCACATTTAAGCAAGGTTGTCAGTTTGGTATATTTTGATGGAATACCTTGATTAACAGAACTCATGAATTTAATAATATTCTTAATAGTCTGCAGTTTTTCTTAGTGAACAACTTGGAATTAGTCCATTTTTGCTAAGTGTGAATAGTCTAAAAAGAAAGCTGAATGAACTGATGAATGTGCAAATTCTGTTAACTGCAAAAAAAAAAAAAAAAAAAAAAAAAAAGCAGTAAATAAGATAACTGATTATACTATTCCTTGTACAAAATTAGTGCCTTTCTCCCTAGAATGCAGATTCATAAATGTCAGCATTTTTGCAGCATCCATTACACTGGAAATTAAGTTTTTCTGAAACACTTCTTCAGTTGTGTTTCCGAATGTTAATTTCTTGTCTCTATTATCCATTCATGCTACTTAGACAAACTTAAACTCACCAAACATAGACATTATATTTTACCTTAAGGCATCAAGCTGGATTTACTGCCAGCCATCTACTCTGCGTAAGCCTTAGAATCTCATTTTTAAAAGGTCTATTAACAGAGACATTAAATGATTGCAAAATTGAAGTTAATCCTTCAGAAATCATATTCTTTCTTTGATACTTTATCTGTCCTCTGTTTCTAGAAGATCACATGTAATATATCTAGTTTAATATTTTCCATCTGAAAAATACTTTGCTATTACCGTAGTTAGAAAGGAAACACAACAATGCTGAATTTAAAATCAAGTACATAAATTTTTAAATAAAACTGTCAGTTTTGAAAGTATGAGATATAGATACCTCTGCTTCAGGAATAAAACTACACTCATGTCCATAAATTAAGGATAATTCGGAGTCACGTGGAAATCAAACTCTAAAATAAATATATCACTTGTAAAATCACTACACACATCTTCAAGAATCATATGCAAATTTCAGGAAGTAACCAGATGACACCGATGGTACGTCACAATGATGAGAGTGAAGAGAGTGATATATAAGGAATACAGGCAAAGAAGTAAAATTGTTCACAGGCACTTTATAAGCATTTCAGTGCAATAACCGAATAGTTATGACACAAAGGACGCATTTGGATGATTTTTTACATAGTAGAATGGCCGTCTGGAATGTGGGCGTACCCAACTGGAAGTATCAGACGAACTTGGAATTGACCAGAGTGTCATCTCCAGGCTTTGGCAACGATTCCAAGATTATGGTAATGTGACAGCACTGTTCGCCCAGAGTTACAATGCCGAATGAGGACCGGTATTTGGCAGTTACTGCCAAAAAAAACAGGCGGAGCACAGCCTCAAACCTGTCTCGTCAGCTATCTTCAGCCACTGGTACGACAATTTCAAGGCAGACCGTGTACAGACGCTTAGGGCAGATTGGTCTATATGCTCGTAGACCTGTCAGATGCGTTCCACTTACTGCAACTCACTGTCGCCTGTGGCCGATGTTTTCCGACGAGTCCAGGTTTAGCTTGCACTCTGATTCTCGCCGGACTTTCATATGGAGAGCTCCAGGTACCCGTTACCACCAAGAAAACATCATTGAACGACACCGTTACGGTTGTGCAGTAGTGCTCGTTTGGGGTAGAATTATTCTGGGTTCCAGAACTGACCTGCATGTTCAAATTGGAACCATGACAAGCCAAATCTTATCGAGACGTCATTCTGGAACAACATGTACGCTTGTTTTGGGGGCACCATGCGTGCACAATTTGTGTTTATGGATGACAACGCCCGTCCTCACCATGCAAACATCGTAAGCGAATGCCTTCACTCAGAGGATATCATCCGTATGGACTGGCCAGCATTCTCACCGGACTTAAATCCAGTAGAGCACGTGTGGGACATGCTTGGCCGACGAGTTGCAGCCCGTCATCCTCCTCCTACATGTCTACCGGAACTTCAGAGAGCATTGCTTTTTGAGTGGTGTAATATCCCCTCAAGATCAGATCGATAATTTGATACTCAGCATGCCTAGGCATTGTACGAACTGTATTGCATCGTCTGGGAGACATACAATGTATTAACAGTCATACCAACCATGTAATATTGGTTTTTTGTAAATAGGTGTTTTTTGTAATTTGCTCCTGGGAGAACAAATCGCTATTTTTTTTAATAATATCAAACATATAGCATCTTTTCCTGCTCTTTACCTTTTGTTTAATAAATAAGCTTTACAAATAAGTCAAATTTGTTTTGCTTCTAACTCTTCCTTTGCCTGATTTTGCATTATCCTTAATTTATGGACATGAGTGTATTTTCCTTTATGACATCAGTTTTATTCAAAATCTAAGATTGTGTATTTTGTCTAATTTTAAAATCTAATATTCTCCCCTCCCAAAAAAAAATATGTCAGAAATAAGGGTGCAGAAATATGCACAGAAATTTAAATTACATCAATGCAAAAAATAGCACATTGTTACTAATTGTAAATACTCATTTTTAGGCACTTTCAATTTCGTATTGTAAAACCACAGAGGGGGGAATGAGTGAGTGAATTGAAAGATTTGGAGTAAAATTACTTAATAAATATTTATAAACACTTGACGACATATTCTATAGTTATTAAGTAATTTTATTCCCAATTTATGTAATATATCTAGTTTAATAAGTTCATGAATGTCTAGTACAAATAAATTAATTAATGATAGAGCTATTCAGCTTACAGTTTTTGCATGAGAACATGCTGAAAAAGCTATATAAAACAAATTTTTCTAATAAAAGATACATTTTTTCCTAACTAATTTATAATAAATATTATCCAAATCATAATCATAATTGAATTTGAGGGATAAATGGTTGAACTATTATCTAACTCTCAAGCCTACTGAAGACCAAGTGGCTAAAGCTTAGAGAATCCTTGTATTTTGTCTCAAATTCAATTCCAAGGGACTGAATAACAGCTTGAATTGTTTTTTGTGTTTTTCAAGTTACAATGAATGCAGCTAGTTTTCTTAAGAAATCCTCTGTAAAGCTGCTAATCGTAAAGCAATGTTTCTGTAATAAATTGCCTACATCAGATTTAAATGTGACTTTAATAGTGTCATTTATGTTAATGGTGAATATTATTTTCAAGAGTTAAATTATCTAAAATTATTACATCTGCAGTGCAGTTGAAAGCATTTAGTTCATCTTACAAGGCCAGTTCTGCTTACCAGTTGTCAGAGTTTCAGTCATGCAAGTCAGACTACTCACCCATTTAAAGTTTGAGAATAAGTTGGTCATTTTAGCTTAGCTTCCTGTGACTGCATAATGATTGCTAGCTATCCTGAGAAAAGCTATGGAGAGAACAAGTTATAGAGAGTTCAACTAGTTTTTCACCTTTAGGCCTGAATCTGACAATAGATTTGCATGTCAGAACCACTATGGACCTCAACTAGAGTTTCCTTTGGCCTCATTCTGCCTGGGCATAGTTCACCGTCTAACCTCCCTCTCTTAATTTCAACAGTGTTTTTTTGCCAGATAAATCTGACCATCAAAAATGATCATTTTGCAGGTTCACCTTCAAAAACCTTGTTATTGACTTTTACTTCCTTTAAATAATCAGGTTTAGTCATCTTTCTGGCGTACCAACACAGCCTGAATGCTGTTTCGAGAGCCAATCCAGAGTCGTCACTAAATCATTCAAGTGGTAGCAATGATTCACCTACAAAAACCTTGTTATTGACTTTTACTTCCTTTAAATGATAAGGTTTGATCATCTTTCCAGCATCCCAATATGACCTGAAAGCTACTTCGAGAGCCAGTCTGAAGACATCACTAAATCATTCAATCGGTAGCAACAATGGATATAAATTTGATGGCAGATAAATATAAACATGACCAAAAATATTTCTCAATTATACAAAGAAATTAGAAACATCAAAATTCTGCAACTCCCCTCACAAATAATGGTAACAATCGAAGAATATATTTGGCAAATAATCCTGTAATATTTACACATTTTTTAACTAATTTCACTTCTCCTTACTCTTTATATTGAAGCCTTGGATCAAAGTATAAATTTACAGATATATAAATTTAAATTTAAACAAATTTAAATTTTAACAAACATGTATATATGTAAAAACGCAAATTTAAAGTTAAAATAATTTAAAAATGTGCAAACATATAAAAGATTTAATTTTCGAACTAATCTACAATATCATTTAAATTCAGATAGCATAAGTAAATCAAGTGCAAACCAAACCATGAAAATAAATTCACCAATTTAGCAAATTAAAATTAATCTAAATTTTTTTTTTTTTTTTAAACGCATAAGTGAATGACTGTTGAGCAGGCAGGAGACGGACTTATCAAGGGGAAGTTGCCTCCAAACCTAACTCTCCAATCATTCAATTCGTGTTTTGTCATTCATGCAGACAAGGGTAAAAGTCAAAACCAAAAGTAAAGAGAGAAGAAATACCAATAAAGTAGTACCTTTAGAAATTAGCAATTAAAAATTAAAGTTCTAAAGGGAAAATACCAATGAAGTCTTTTGAAAAATAAACAATGTAAAGTATTAAATTAAAATTTTTAAAAAATTTTTTTAGAAAAATTAATTCAGAAACCAAAGCATTTTAGAAACCTTTGCCTACAGAAACCTCCCCGACACTATGCATATCAATAAAAAGAAACCAAAAAGGAACTAGGCATAATTTATATAAACCAATAAGAAACAAAAAGAACTAATTCATAATTAAAAAAAAAAAAAACAAATATATACTTAAAAATATAATTTCATATCTAGAAAATACTTAAATACTACATAAAAAATATTTAAAAAATACTTAAAGCAAGTAAATAGTAAGTTTTAATTCTAACTTACCTACTATATTAGCATATTGCGGTCTGCAAAAGTTTTTCCAAAGTGATGTAAGTGTGTTCTTCAAATTATATAGATGGCACTTATGTAAGTAAAGTTGAGTGCCAAGCTGCTATCTTTGTTTTATTAAAAATATTGTGCAAACTTTAGTATTAAAATATTTAAATATAAATCTTAAAAAATTAAATATCCTTAAAAGTATGTAATACAAGTTTTAATTTTAACTGATCAACTATTTATGGTAGGGAGTTAAGTAGCTGAGCCAATCAAGAGATGTAAGTTTGCTTTGCAAATATCATAAAAAGAGTACTAATTGAAGTAAAGTAGAGTTAAGTGGTTATTGTGAATTAATAAATGTAAACTGTTTATAATGTGAAATGTGTGTTCTGTTGCAAAATTGTGTAAATATTGCAAATAATAACGTTAAGTGAAAAAAAATTTTTGTGAAAATTGCAAATAATTAAAAAATAATTAAGTAAAACTGAAATGTTTTTAAATTTTTTTAAATAAGTTATAAAGTAAAATTTAAAATTTAAAAAGTCTTAAAATGTCTTTAAAAAATTCTTAAAGAAATTTCCCAAAATTTTTTAAGTAAAAATAAATGAATTCCTTAAAAAACCTCTAAAAAAATTCCTAGAAATTTCCCAGAAATCTCCCAAAATTTCTTTAAAAAGTTAATTAAAAGTTATATTTAATGAAAGAAAATATTGAAAGTTTAATGAACTTGATTTTAACTGGTATATCAAAACTTGATAAATACTATAAAAATAGTTCAACTTTAGCCAGATATAAATACTGGCCACACTTTAGCCAGATATAAATACTGGCTAAAGTGTGGAAAATTAGAAGAAGATTAAAATCTTCACTCAATTCGGGCTATAATTGAGACTTTTGAAAAGAGTTGGCCCTTTATTAGTAAAAAGAAAGAATCCAGTATTGATTAAATATACATATTTACAAATTTATTTACAATAAAAATTTACAAGATAATTCCTTTAGTCTTCTATATCATCCATTACACTCCAGCTTAAGGTTTAAGGTAATGTTATCATACCAAAAAGAGCCAAAAATTATAAAGTAAATTTAATGCCTGCCTTTTTAATATATAAATTAATAAATTTTGATGGTACTTGGTTATCAACTTGAACATTAATTAGCTTTATTATTTCTTCCTTTAAATCTTCTATTTCAGTACATATATTTTTTATTCTGATTATTTGGCTATGAAACGTGTTTTCTATTACTTTTCTAGAGATATTAGAGTTCCAATTAATTAGCTTAATAGTATGAAAATGGAAATTCCTTATTTTATCATATAATTTAATTTTGCTGTGTTTAATAATTAGCAGGTGTAGGTATTTAATAGTATCTTGATTCGTATTCATTTTATTAAGTGTTAAACTATTTGGGTAAATTTTGAATTGCTCAAAAGCAGAATTATTATTGAAAGTTATAATATCATCTATGTATCTAAATGTATGTGCAAATAGCTTTAATTCATTCTTATTTAAACTTAGTTGGAATTTATATTCATAAGTAAAAGAAATAGGTTACAAACTTGTGTAGAACTGTTTGCTCCCATAGGAATCCCTTTCACTTGCTGAAAGATCTTATTATTGAATTTAATGTAGTTATTAAATAATGCATAATTCAGATAAGTATTCCATCTTTCAATACAAAGGATGTCAAGTATGTCAGGAAAAAGTTGTGGGAGTTGCATTAAACTAGTAAAAATTTCTTCTAATGGTAGAGAAGTATAAAGGTTTTCAAAATCACAGCAGTTATTGTTCTTGATTTTTAAACTTTTAAATCTGTTGAGAACTGGAGCATTATTATAAATAATCCAACTATAATTGTGTTGTTTGTTAGCGAGTTGTTGGATTAAATTACAGATTTTTAAGTTTAATTGCAAATATGTAATCTATATTCTTTTTATAATTATTTGTACCATTAGCAATAAATCTAAATTTGAGTGGTGATTTATGAAATTTTGGGAGAGCATATAGATTTACTAATCTATTGTAGTTAGATGGTTGTGAAATTTGCAGTTTCTTATGAAATGCTTTTAGCTTTTTTGCAATAATATTTTCTTGTATATTAGTGAGTTTGTAAGTAATGGCATTATTTAGTTCAGTATTAATTGATGAGACATAAAAAAAATTTTCATATTATGCTAAAATTATTATTGGCTTTGTCAATTTTGGTGATTATGAACTTTTGTTTCAACTCTACTTTACTTCAATTAGTACTCTTTTATGATATTTGCAAAGCAAACTTACATCTCTTGATTGGCTCAGCTACTTAACTCCCTACCATAAATAGTTGATCAGTTAAAATTAAAACTTGTATTACATACTTTTAGGATATTTAATTTTTTCTAGATTTATATTTTAATATTAAAGTTTGCAAAAAAATTTTAGTAAAACAAAGATATCAGCTTAGCACTCAACTTTACTTACATAAGCGCCATCTATATAATTTGAAGAACACACTTATATCACTTTGGAAAAACTTTTGCAGACCGCAATATGCTAATATAGTAGGTAAGTTAGAATTAAAACTTACTATTTACTTGCTTTAAGTATTTTTTAAATATTTTTTATGTAGTATTTAAGTATTTTCTAGATATGAAATTATATTTTTAAGTACATATTTGTTTTTTTTTAATTATGAATTAGCTTTTTTTGTTTCTTATTGGTTTATATAAATTATGTCTAGTTCCTTTTTGGTTTCTTTTTATTAATATGCATATTCGTGTCCCCGAGGTTTCTGTTGGCAAGGGTTTCTAAACTGCTTTGGTTTCTAAATTAATTTTTCTACAAAAATTTTTAAAAATTTAATTTTTTGAAAAGTTTAATTTAATACTTGACTTTACATTGCTTATTTCTCAAAAGACTTCATTGATATTTTCCTTTTAGAACTTTAATTTTTAATTGCTAATTTCTAAAGGTACCACATTATTGGTATTTCTTCACTCTTTACTTTTGGTTTTGTCTTTTACCCTTGTCTGCATGAATGACGAAACACGAATTGAATGATTGGAGAGTTAGGTTTGGAGGCAACTTCCCCTTGATAAGTCTGTCTCCTGCCTGCTCAACAGTCATTCACTTATGCATTTTTTTAAAAAAAATTTTAGATTAATTTTAATTTGCTAAATTGGTGAATTTATTTTCATGGTTTGGTTTTGCACTTGATTTACATATGCTATCTGAATTTAAATGATATTGTAGATTAGTTCGAAAATTAAATCTTTTATATGTTTGCACATTTTTTAATTATTTTAACTTTAAATTTGCTTTTTTACGTATATACATGTTTGTTAAAATTTAAATTTGTTTAAATTTAAATTTAAATTTCATTCCTTGCTGCAATGGCACAAAGAATTAATTAAATTTGTATTTAAATTCAATTTACAGATATATACATATATATGTGTGTGTGTGTGAAGTTAAAAGTAAATTGGAGTCAAAGCAAGGCAGTTTTTCAACCAATATTAATAAATGAAACTGTGTGTATAAGAGGTTTAACACAATATCTAAACAAATCAAAATTAAAATAAGAATTCATAGTACTACAAATTCGATAAATAAAAATGTAGAAGGGGGAAAATATAGAAGATAATACAATTTTAAAATTAACCTCCTTTTACTGAAACTCCAATTCAGAACTCATCAAGGGATAATGAACCAAAGTTTCATAAAAGTTGATTAATATGTCTCGAAAACATGTTTCGTTTTCTGGTTCATTTGAGATCAAAAACCAAAAAAATAATCTATTAAAATTTCATTAAATTATTAAAAATGAAATAATTAAATGAAAAAATAATCAAAAGAATTAACTAAATTTTCAATAAAGATAAGAATTTGGAATCACTAGAGTGAGAAAACTGGCCAAGTACTTTTCATCAGTCACATTCATCTGACCATAGTTTCAGCACAAAGTGCAACTACACTTACACATTTAATCTTTATTATTAGGAGTAATTTTATTATTGTAGGGTAATGTTGTTTTACTAGTGGTTTATATATATATATATATATATATCAAGTGTATAATGTAATTGATTTTTTTTTTTTCCATAAGAGTAAACTGAAAATTTTTTTAAGGAATGAAGGTTTTTGGTTCTATTGTATTGAAGCATCCCAAAGCCATTAGCCAGTTATGCTGATTTGCATTGTACAGTACCTGTCCATTTTTATAAAAGTTTATTTTAATTGTACTGAATTTTTATCAAGTCCTAAATTTCATTTTACATAGTTTTACAATTAAGAAAATGTGGATTATTTTATAAATAATTAATTTTAATATGAATTTCATAAATATGTAAAAGAAAATTTTGGTTTCATATTGACAACAGCAATTTCTATGAAAAACTTTCAAAACAAGGACTTAAAAATATTCATGATATTCAAGCAAAGATTTTCCAAAACTGAAGTTTTCCAGCTATTTCTTGAAAATGTTAGGATAGGAGTCTCCAAACGACGGCTCGAGGAGCTAATCTGGCCTGCGAGCAATAATGATCCAGCCTGCCAGTGGTTTATTTAAAATAATTTTATAAAATTTAAGTAACAAATAATGTGCATTAACTATTTTATATAACAGCTAATCTAAACATGCATTGCCTATCAGGCACATTCTTTAAAAAACATATTATAAACAGATATACAACCATTTCTAAATTTACAATGAAATACAGCAACACTCTACATGAAAACCTCGTGAGACACACACAAGATTTCCTCATGCGTTCTATTAAATGACACACATTTTCTGCCGCACTTCATTTAAACTTATTTCCTCGACTTCCATTAAAGATATATTTCTCATTCAATCAATTCAGTTCTCACTTCGCGGCATGGCAAAAATACATTAAAACTTAAAACGTTTTCAAACGAAACAAAATTTTAAAATATGAAGAAATGGAAGCTCCATTAAGCTTAGTAGTACTTAAACAACTTTTAAATTGTTGATAATTCATCAGCTATTGCATACAGATTAACTAAAGTCATAAAAACCTTAACCAGACTATAAGAACAACATAATTTAGTCACTTTAAAAGCAAAAAATGCACAATTTACCAACATATAAAAACAAAAAATATTGAGCTCACCAAGCTGGGTAATGGATAAGGTGGGTGTGTGTGTGTGTGTATATATATATATATATATATATATACTTTTGATGCAGCCAATTGAAACCAAAAAGGGATGAGCACAGCTACATATTATAGTAGTCGAAATTTTAACTTTTTGAAACTACTCATTTTTGAGTTATGCGAGGTAAATGCATATGTATGTATGTCACACAAAAATAATAATAATAATAATCGTTAAAATGGATTCAAGAGTGGTAAAATTGAATACTTTCATTGAAATATATGGTATTAGAAAATTTTCACAATTACAATATTTTCTTTACTTCATACAAGGGAGTAGAAAATTCTCGTCGTACTTTTTACAAGAATAAACGTTTCGTGAGTTATCTTTACTACTTTTCTGGTAGTATTCTTAATAACCTTTCTAGACTGCACTATTTCTAGATTAATCTACATCACATGGTTTGTGTAACAGTGATGATGTAACTAATTCAGAACTTGAACTCAAAATTTAAGAACTGAAATCTTTCTAACCTAAACCAAAACCTTCTCTTGGTGAGCTTCCATACTGAATAATTGTGCATTTTGCTTCTAGATCACTTGCTGTTCTGACACTGGCATGCTACTCTTCTTCCTATCGCAATACTATTCAAAAATGTAAATGTTCTTGAATAGACACAATTAGAGTGCCAAATAAATTGTGGCCACAAGTGCCAATAAAGTAATATAATATAAATAAATATAAAATAAAATAAATAAATGAAAAAAGTGAATATTTAATTTTTCATGGCTGCCAGGTTTCCTAGTCATTACAGATTAAACATTTTAGCATTTTACGCAATCGGAATTCTGTCTCTTCAGTATGGATTTGCATTCTAAGCTATGTGCTACGCCATCAACTTTGCTATGTCCTTTTCTTTTTTTCATCATATATACACATATATAAATAAATTTTTTAAAGAATGTTTACAAAACTTCTGTCTTAGATTACATCAGAATCATACAAAAGTTTAATGTGAATGAAAGCTACATAGAGTTAACATGATACATATGGAATGATCAAAAAGCTTCTGTTCAATAATACTGTGATCTGATAAGTTTTTAATCTAATAATTAATGTGTTTGATATGATGACTTTAAACAAACCTAATTTTGTTTTTTCTCTCTATCTAGCCAATTTCTAAATCATGCACTTTAAAAAATAATATTTTCCCTTAAGTATTGTAGCAAAGCAAAATATAATAAATCAATGTATTATTAATGTGATGTCATATCAATATAATAAATCTATGTAGCAAAGCAAAATATAATAAATCAATGTATTATTAATATGATGTCATATCAATATAATATATATATGTATTATCAATGTCATATACAGTGAAACCTGAGACTGCTGCTAAAGGTCCTAGATATTTTTGGCCTTTGGAGGTGACAGACTGTCTTAGAGAAGTAATGTTCAATATTACTGTTTATTCATATTTTCAGTAATACTGACCATTTCCAGAGGTGATCAGTACAAGAGGGTTCACAGTACTTTTACCTTTTTGTCTCTTTTCCATGTAAAGTTACATGCAAGGAAGAAAATCAAAATGTTTGTTTAATAGTCTATGAAAGACAGTACATATGAAAATGAATATGTTAACCTTTTTACACAAATAAATGTTAATAGTTTTTCTCTCTTACAGTATAAAACGGGAGATGTACAAGATAGCCAGGCATGAGGTAATTAATCTTCAATATTTTGAAATAAATGCATATATTTAATTCAAAATTTGACATCTTTTCCTTATTCCAGTGCAACATAGATCTTTCAGTGGTTGCCCAAGCATTTGTTTATTTTGAGAAATTAATATTAAAGGTAAAAAATAAAAATAATTCCATTAAAAAATTTCTTATATTTTTATTTTATTAATTTCAAACATACATAATATTGCTGTTTTTAAGTTATGCTACATTTGCACTAGATTTTAGTCAACAAACAAAACAGAAAACTTTGTGCTGGTGCATGCCTTTTACTTTCTGCTAAATTAAATGATGTTCGAGGGATTGATCTCAGATTACTACTAGAGGTAAGTTTTTTACATCCTTTAACATTACTTAAATGGCAACTTCTATTACTTTAGAATTTTTTAATATCATATTATGTAAAATATGAAGAAGTAAAAAAAAAAAAAAAAATCTGTAATTTGCATAGTATGTTAACCCTCCAAAAGGGTATGAACATAAAATTCCACATAGAAGGCTAGCTTTCTAATTCATTACACTCAAAAAATTCTCCCAGCTCGTGATTGATTCAATTTAGTTTTCAATGCATATTGAAAAAAAAGATACAAATTGAAACAATTGTTTAGCATTATAATAAAAATATTACCATTTACTTGTGGCTTTTGGGGGAACCTAAGCCAAACCCATAATGGTTGGAGGGTTAAAAAACATTTAAAAAGATTTCTATACTAAGGATTAGAATATGCTTCTCTGATTTTTGTTTATCATTCTATAATCTGATAAGAAAGATTAAAGTACAATATTTTTTGTCATTTAGTTCTTTGTTATTTTTTTAAATCCTAATATAATTTTAGTGCTGTAATTTCTAATGGCATTATTTTCTATCCTTTCAGAAAATTGAAATGGTGTTCAGAGTAAATCGCAAAGATCTGATGTGTTTGGAATTTGGTGTTCTTGTAGCTCTTGAATTTTCCTTACTCTTAAGCACTTCCGAGATTCTGCCACATTACCAGAGGCTAGTATATGAGTCTTAGATATAAGAATTTGATGTGAACAAATGATATTTTTCAAAATGTAGTTATTAATATAGTCATTTTTAAAAGTATTATGTATACATTTTTCAAATGAATTTTTTAAAAATATAGTTAAGTGTACTGCAACATTTTTTACAAATTATTTTAAATTTATACTTTCATGTACAAATGAAATACCTGGATTATAATTAAGACAGTGCAAACAAAAGATTGAAATGTTTTGCTTTGTTCCTGTTAAATTTTGCTTCCTATTTCATGTTTGCATTTCTGTTACAAATTGTTGTGTTAATTAAAGACAGAGTTTGTTACTTTATGTAAGTTAATTTATTATTAGTAAGTTAAGAATCTTCACAGTGCTGTTTTTAAAGATTTTGTATTTTAATATTTCTGTCTAAATGAAATATACAATGTGCAAAAATATTTTTAAATTAATAAAATGAAAATTCAATATAGCAACTTAAATTTAAAAATTATGTAATTTTTTATTCTTTCAGTAATTATCTTTTGATAATAATACACATTAAAAATCACATAGTTTTTAATATGTATCTTATTTTAGACCAGTTTTCCCAAAATATATGTTATGAGTGTACATGTCATTTAAGTTTAAACAGAAATAATCCCTTCCATTTTTTAACATATTAACTATTAAGTTAATATTTAGGAACAATTTTCTGTCATTCCTTTAATTTGGTGTACATCAAATGATCTTTCAAATGTTCATGAAACTTTGGTTTGGTTTATTAATTGTTGCAGTCTTAAATTTTATAAAAATGTGAGAGTTTTTTTTAGTATAACTGTGCATGTAAAAGAAAGTAATTGTTTATGAGTGTCTAAGAAGTACCTTAAATGTTTGCTTGCATGTATGATTAAATGAGTATTATACTAATTAAAACTATACTTCCTGTAGCAGTATATGAACATAACTGCAACAGAAGTAGAATTTTTACCTTTAAGCATTCAATTTTTTTTTAATTTACATAAAGAAAGATATATTTTTCAAATATTAGCTAGATATTTTTATGTATCTTTATGTACTTAAATAAATGCAGGATATGCTGCAGGTGGTTTTTTTTGGGGGGGTGGGGGGGTCTATTTTGGTTGTTATTGTGGTTGTTAATTTTCTTTTTTAAAAGAAATTTCAGGATGAATTTTATACACTGTAAAACTGAATTGCCACAATAATCTCATGTACAATTTTTGTTGTGTTATACACCTTACACATTAAAACTCCATTGGCAGCACTGCAGCAATACATAAAACTGACTGAATCTGCCATCAGAAGGTATCCAGTGATTTTTTAACCCATTGTTATAATTGATCAGCCTTGATGATGAGTAATATCTAAGATTATTATAAAAGGAACATATATTATATTATTTTTAATACTGATGTTTTGAAAATGTTTTAGTTACTCATATTAAAAAGAATACTATTGCAATATTAGTTTTTGAATAATTTTTCTGATTTTTGATAACTACTGAGAAGTAACCATTCAAAGTGGATATATTTAAATGTTAATGTTTTGTAAAAATGTGCTGAAAATATAAATAGATTATATGATTTTGCAGTATAAAAAATGAAATTGAATTTAGAATTATTTGTTATGTAAAGCAAAAATAATCACTTTATGTGAATTTTTCTTCTTCATAATGTGAAATAACGTTAAAAAATTAAGTTCTGTTTCAGAAGTTCATGAGTTAATGAACTTGGTTGTTGTGCTCTTATGTAGCAAAGTTATAGAGAAACAAATCAAATTATATCACAAACCAAAGTATCAGTGTTGAAATCTGTTGTCTTTGATTGTTAACTATGTGTGTTGTTAATCTTGTTAATGTTTTCAGTGTTTTAGCCTAACAGATTATTATTTTTTTATTGCAGTCATGTACAATTATTTTACTCATTACATGTAATCATGCATGGTATAAGTATGGTTTAAGTATCAAGAATGGTAGAAAGTTTTGTTATTAGTATGTTCTATGATGTTTTATTAAGCGATGTACTTTAAACACCATGCTGAGGTAATATAAATTGAGTTATACGTTTATTACTGATATGAAAAAATTGTTTGGCCATGTTATTGATGTTAAAAGTGCTAAGGTGAATTACTAAAAGTAGTTATAATACTGCTGCTTAGTATTATTTTAATTTTACACACCAAAGTAAAAGCAATATGATGCAAAAAAAATTTTTTAATTTTATTAGGGAGAGCTTTCAGTCAGATCCTCACAGCAAAGTAAGATATCTTACTCAGTAAAATATAACTAAATGGAATGATATACAGTTTTATCATTCTTTTCATAACACTCACACCCCACATAAATGTTTTTAGTTTTATCTTCTCATAAGTTTCACTGCCACTCAATTAGTTCAGTGATTAGTGTTGATATCTTGTTCACTAATCTGCCCATGTTAAGATCTCAAGTGTGGTATAAATATTTGTAACTGAGATGTGGTATAAATATGTGTCATGCCCATGATAATAGTGGCACATAAAATCCAATGATCTAAACATTTTCCTAATTGATTTGTGTAAATGCAGAAGCAAAAATAAAAGACTCTCAGAAACCATCACCCAGTGTGTCTTGACCCAAACTGGAATGGTGATGTGCAAAAAAAGACGTGGTTGCAATCACTGCCTGAGATAAACAACAAAAGCACTTATTTCACCATTTACAGTTCTTTGCCAGTTTTTTTTTTATTTGAATACAAAAAACTGGCATGATATAATAAGAAGATTCACCCTATTGTATATAGTCCAGTGATTCTTAATTAGTATTCACATCAACAGTTTGTAAAAATTTAAAAATATGTTTATTTAAATATGCAGTTTTGGCCATACCATAGTTAAAGTCCATTAATTCTTAATTTCCTTACGCATTATTCAGCTATGTAATAAAAACTCATTGGATTGTCAAATGGAGACCAGCCATTACAAAAGATTAAACAAGCATATTATGTTTGACCCCTGAGTAAGCTGTCTCGGGTAATTCCATTATTGCTGGTATCAATAAAAAGTCCTTCAGGTAAACGTAAATTAAATATTATCTAGTGCAGAAAAACTACAAAGTACAGTGTTCACTCTTAAAATGACTAATTTTATAGTTTTTTTAGCCACTGATACTCTCTTTATTTAAAATAAAGTTCATGCTTTCATTTTCAAACCCCAAAAAAAGCAAGTATTAAATCCAGTAATTTTTTACTGAATGTTACTATATTAGAGCCAGAATCAAGTATTGCACATAAATCTATCTTTTAAAAAATTTTCTTGCATCATGCACATGCTGTTTAATTTTAATTGTTAAATGTTCCCAATTTATATGAAATAATTTTATTGCACAATCATTTAAATATTAAACTTCAGTAGTTGCTAATAATTTGTATAAGTACGTAGTTGCTAATAATTTGTATAAGTACCGAAAATTTACCAAGTTACATTGTGCCAAGTTTATGGTGTGTTTCAGATGTTATTACATAAATAACAGAAAATTATTTTTATATCTTTAGAATTTTTTTTAATATAGATTAGAGACTAGCAAATATTCCTATTTTAAATTTTTTGCTGCAGTATTCATTAGCTTTAAAATTTTACAATGTAGCGATCATGTGTTTACATACAGTAGAATTCCAGTAATTTGCAGTCATCGATACCAAGAATCTGAGAATAGAAGATTTTTCAAATGACAAATTCTTTCTGATCACTTTCTAATTTTTATATTAAATCTAGATTGGTTTTCACATAAATAACTAATGAAATTATGCTTACAGTACTTATTAAACACAGGTAAAGGCAATATGATGCATTTATGCAAATTATATATTTAATTCAAGTATGTACAAAGAAAACAATATCAATACAAAAGCAAAACATAGTAAGAAAAAAGCATAAATGATTGATAATTTTTTTAGCAAGTAAAGAATTTTTTAGTTAAAAGTGCATTAAGTATTTTATACTAAAAAAAATGTATTTTTACTAGAAAATGACATTTAAAGCCTTTAAATGCATGAATTTTTATTTTTATTTTTAAAGTCGAATAAAATAGGAACTAAATTTAAATAATAATAATTTTAATAAAATACAAAAAAATACTAAAGAAAATCCAAACTAAGATTTATTCCAATATTTGAAAAAATATTATTAACTTTTACAAAAAAAGTATGATAGGTAAATGTATAATAACAATTCATGTAATGCTTTACACATACTTTATAAACTTGTTCAAACAATTTTAATACTTTGAATACATCAGAATAAGAACAAACACAAAATAAAAAAAAATTGTAAATACAAATTAAGTCCACATCAATTCACTATAATGACCATTACACCGTTAGTGGTGCCACCACATTGAAACTTTCAAAACTAAGTACGTAAACAGTGGTATCCAATTAGTTACACTATGCAGTAAGATAAAATTTGTGTTATGATTTGATTTACATGACTAAATATGAATATGTTGCCAAATGGCAACTACATGCATTTAAGATTTAAGAATCTATTCCTATTTATCATCAGTGTAAACCTAGCTATGAGGTGCATTTAAATTGGAATGCAGAGTTGCCAACTCTCCCGATTTAGGCGGTGTTAGCGATTTAGATTCATCGAAAGAATAATGGACTGTAATCAATTATAAAGGTTTATTCATCAATAGAAAGGCACAGGGGCCTGAAGGATCAGAGCTGAAAGTTCTTGCTAGCGCTGATGGCTATTACAAAGAGATGCTGTAGGAGCCCAAAAAGAACAATCGCTCTGTTCGCGGTCTACAGAAGTTCTATCTGTTAAAAGCGGGGACGTCGCAGCGCCCTCTAGTGAGATGAATGTTACAACAATAGGATGGGACGGAACATCCTGCCCCGCGTTGAAATATTTATATTTCAATACAACATAAGACTTATAACATAATAAAGTATAATATAATACTATTAAAATGAGAATATCCATTACAACATAGTGAATTCTGGGATATAATAGAATAAAAATAGCATAAACATTTATACAGTTACAGAAAATGATACTATCTAATATAATATGATTCTACATTAATGAGGTTCATCAAATAAACATATGTATTATTATTCAATAGGTAGCAGACATATTTTGGATATGCACCTTTTGAATGTGCCGGTAGGAGTTCTAACTATAACTACTCTGACCTTTCCATCAGGTCCGGTTATAACTTTCTGTATACGACATGTAACCCATTTACAAGGAGGCAAATTATCTTCCTTGAGTAAAGCAAGGGCGCCAGGGTTTACGTTTGTCTTGGCAAACTGCCATTTATTGCGCTGCTGCAAGTGGTTAAGGTAGTCTCGATGCCACCTTTTCCAAATTGACTGAACCATCTTATAGTTTTTTGCCAACGAGACAGCCTATTTTCTTTTAGATGCAATACATCAGGTTCTACCATGGCATTTAATGGGCGTCCAATCAGAAAATGCCCAGGAGTGAGGACTTCATAATCTGTAACTTCAGAGGATAATGGAGTTAAAGGGCATGAATTCAGAATTCCCTCTATTTGAATAGAAACAGTCTGAAACTCTTCTAGTGTAAGCTTAGTATTACCAACAGTTCGTTTCAGATGGTGTTTAAACAATTTAACGCCGGCCTCCCAGAGACCTTCAAAATTAGGGGCTCTAGGTGGAAGAAACTTCCAAACAATGCTTTCTGAAGCTAAATAGCTAGCTACTCCAAATTCTGATTGTGTTACCAACTTTTCCAACCGTTGTAATTCAGAACGTACACCTACAAAATTCGTTGCATTGTCTGAAAAAATTGCTGAACTCTTACCCCGTCAGGCAAAAAATATTTTTAAGCCAGCAATCAAAGACTCAGAAGTAAGGTCTGTCAGAAATTCGAAATGAACAGCTTTAGTAGCAAGACAGACAAAAATACAATATAAATCCTTTGCAAAATGCCCTTTCTCTGCCCCTTGTATTTGATTTGAAAAGGACCGCAAAGGTCAATGCCGTATTGGTAAATGGTGGGCTTGGTGATACTCTTTCAGACGGAAGATTACCCATTAATTGAGTCACTGCAGTGGGATGCATTTTAAAGCAAGTTAGACATTCATGAACTACCTTTCTGGCTAAGTTGCGGCCATTGATAGGCCAAAACTGTTGATGTACACTATGTGAAAGAGACTGCGGCCCTACATGTAAATCTCTTTTGTGGAAGTATTCCATTATGAGCTTCGTATCTACTGTCTGGGGGGAGGATGATGGGATATTTTTGATTGTAATTCAAGTTGGAGCTACTTAAATGGCCTCCTAAATGTATTAAACCTTTCTTATCCATGAAGGGATTAAGAGATTTTAACTTACTCTTGTTGGACGTACACTATGTAAAAGAGACTGCGGCCCTACATGTAAATCTCTTTTGTGGAAGTATTCCATTATGAGCTTCGTATCTACTGTCTGGGGGGAGGATGATGGGATATTTTTGATTGTAATTCAAGTTGGAGCTACTTAAATGGCCTCCTAAATGTATTAAACCTTTCTTATCCATGAAGGGATTAAGAGATTTTAACTTACTCTTGTTGGAGACCGGTAGACCTCTTTTTAGAGCCGAAAGCTCTTCAGGGAGATACTGTACCTGCTAATCTCGAATGAGGGTATCTCGAGCCTCGATGTGTTCTTCTAAATCCAGGGGACCCTGACGTTTATGTTTGGAATTTCTGGCATTGTAAATAAATCTAAAAATAAAACTTAAAATTCTAATGAGTTTCTTATAATTATTAGTCCTGTTCATAAGTTAATTTAACATATCACTACTTGTGGACATAACTAAAGTCCTAGTCACAGGAGTTTTCAGTTCAATGAAATATTGGTCATCTGCAGGGCTCACAAATGTCTTAATCATAGGTGCCATACTTCCTTAAATAGAAATGATGGTCCATGCCACCACATGTTATTTGATGCTATTTCTTCTGGATTCAGACCTCAAGAAATTAAATCAGCCGGATTGTCCTTTGAGCAAACATGTCTCCAAATAAAGTTTTCCGTGAGATTTTGTATTTTTGTTACTCTATTGCCTACAAACGTTTTGAGTGAATGAGGCGATGTGGCAATCCAGGCTAATGCGATCGTTGAGTCTGACCACAGGAATACTTTACTGATGTCTAATTTCAGTGCGGAGAGAGCCTTCTTCACCAATTGAGCTAGAAGGAGACACACACACAGTTTGAGTCTTGGTACAGAGATTTTCTTTAATGGTGACACTCTGGATTTACTACACAACAGTTCAGTAGAGCACTGCTCATTAAATATTGATTGAAGGTACAGAACCGCTCCAAATGCTGTTTCACAAGCGTCAGCAAAACCATGAAGCACAACTGTAGTATTCGGGTTCACAGCCCGTCTAGAAATACGAAGCTTCTCGATTTCGGAAAGTGTAGAGACAAAATGTTCCATTGCTTAGCTAAAGGTTCAGGAAGATGCTCATGTCAATCAATGTTAATAAGCCATAATGATTGCATAAAGGTTTTAGCTCTTGTGATTACTGGGCCAATTAAGCCCAAAGGATCGTATATGCGGGCGATATCTGATAAGACTTCCCTTTTCGTACAAGTAAGATGGGAACTGATGGTGACTTTATAGGAAAAGGAATCATTTGTTGTATTCCATTCGATACCTAAAGCCTTGACAGTTCTTTTATCATCCTGGAAAGGAAAAGCATAGTTCTGCTTCGTAGAGATATCAGCGTAGAGTTCTGGTTTATTAAAACACCATTTGTGCAAATTCATCTTTCCTCGTTGTACCATCATTGTCAACTCGGAACACAATTTTCTTACCTGACTTAGTTCTGATCCTCTAGAGAGGATGTCATCCATGTAAAAGTCAGTTACATGAGGGAAGCTTTTCACCTCATCATAAGCTAGTTGATGTACGGTTTTGGTTGCCAAATAGGGAGCACACACGGTTCCATACGTTACAGTCGTAAGCGCATTTGCTAAGTTCATTTGTGCCCGTCTTCTACAGAATTCTTTGGAGATCAAGTTCAGAAGGATCGATTTCAATTTGGCAATACATCTTTTCGATGTCCGCAGTAAATGTATGTACATGCTTTCTAAAACGCAGCATAATTGAAAATAAATCATCTTGGATTGTGCCACCCTTTAGTAAAATGTCATTTAATGAATGCCCATTTGTTGTTTTACAGCTAGCGTTAAAAACCACCCGAAGTTTAGTGCTACTCTTTTCCGATTTATAAGCCCCGTGGTGAGGTAAGTAATAGGTAGCCTCAGTTTCAGTTTCAATTTCCATCATGTGATTTAGCTGTTCATATTCTCTCATAAATTCAGTATACAGCTTCTTCATTTGTGATTGGCATTCCAAACGATTCCATAAGTTATCCAAGAGTTTTGACGCAATTTCCTTGAACTTCCAAGAGTTATATTTTCTTCATCAGTTTTTACAGGCATCTTTACTACATAACGTCCATCCGATTTTCTGTTATGAGTTTTTGCATAATGTTCTTCGCAGTATTGCAGTTCCTTACTAGGCGGGGGAGGTTATAATCTTCTATGCTTTCCACCTCCCAAAATTGTTTCATCGTTTCATTTAAAGACTCTAGACTTCTTGTCAGATAACAGTATTGCTTTGGTGATACGATACCTTTAGCTTCTAATGCACCTGAAACTATGTATCCGAAAATTGTTTCATGGAAAAGCAGTCCGTTATCTTCGGATCGAATTTTTCCCGTCTCTAAAATTTCAAAAAATAGTTCGGCACCTATTAACAAGTCTGTTTTTTTTAGGTTTAAAAAATTGAGGATCGGCCAATTTTATGTTTTTTGGAATAACACTATTCGAAATCATTAGGGGTTTTGAAGGAGTGATATCCGTAATTTTGGGGACAATGAAAAAATCCAAATTCCATTCAGATGTGTGTTCTTTGTTTGATATTTTAGCATTTATTTTTGACTTTATGATTGTTTCGTTTATTCCAGAGATCGGTGCGTAAGTTCTCTGTTTTGGTAAACCCAATGCATTAGCGCATGATGAAGTAATGAAGTTTGTTTGCGAAGCGGAATCCAAAACCGCTACTACGGGACGTGCACAATTTCCGGTATCGCGAATGTAAACGACAGCTGTACTTAGTAAGACAGTTTTCGTTTGACTAGAAACGATCAAAGAGCTTTGGCCGGGAGAACTTTGAAACTGAAAAGACTCGCATCTCTGTCCCGTTGTTTCACCTGCCACATCTGCTCCCTTCGACGGGGAAGAAACAATCTTCATCGGCTGGGTCCATGGTTCAGCCATAGGAGACAAGGCCTTATGTCCTTGCGGTAGTTTTCTCTTGGCACTATTATGAAGTAATGAGTGATGCCTACCCCCACAAGCGAGGCAGCTGGTTTTACATCTGCAGTCAATGACCTTGTGAAAGGGTTGTAAACAATTAGAACAAAGCTTATGCTTCTTAACAAGATCAATTCTTTCATTAATAGTAGCGTTTTTGAACGCTTCACATTAATATATCGAGTGCTTAGAAAGGCATATTCTGCATTCTTCCTTTCCGTTGTTAGATTTAATTAGAAGACTTTTAGAACGATTAAATGAAGAATTTGCGAAAATATGAGCATTATTCAAAACCTTGTTAGTTTGCGGTACGTTTTTAGAAATACTTTCTAAGACCTAACTTCTTTTTTCTAAGAAGGAAATGAAGTCATCTAACTCTGGAACTTCAGTTGAATTAGCTGACATCTCGAATTGTTTGCGTGAGTCAAGGTCTAATTTTTGGAGAAATATGTTTATTAATAAAATGTCTGATAATTTGTCGCGCTCATAGCTGAGTAGTTTCAATGCGCGCAAGTTCTTTTTTAAACAGTCTAAAAATTCTTTTGCTGATTCCCATTTTAACTTCGGATAACTCATAATATTACGAATATGAGTATCCACTAAAATTCTTTTGTTTTCGTATCTTTCCTTCAGTGCTTTCATCAAAGATTCGTAAGTGTCATCTGTTGTTTCGATTTGCTTTGCTTTGTCTTTTAAGGATGAACGCAAATAAAAAACCTTTTGACAGTTTGATAAATGAGAATTATTAGAAATAAGATTTTGAAATGCAATTTTAAACGCATTAAAATCTTCATAACGACCGGAAAATTCTGGTAACGGTATTTGCTTGCCGTATTAACCGCTTTCTCTGCATTTAATGTACCATCTAATAATTCTGATAGTGAAGAAATGAGGTTTAAAAGACTTACCTCATTCTTTTCTATTCTCGAGTCCATATCAGCTAGATCCTCATCTATTTCTTGTAACTCTTCATCTTTAGCTTCTTGATAAAATTGGTTCTGCAGCTCTTCTAAGTCTTTAGCGGATTTCCTCGTGGAATTCAATTTAATATTTATTTCCACTGCTGAAGGCGGCGGATCCAAGGTGATATTGCGGATAAAAGTTTCTACTTGTGTAATTTTCGTTTTCAAAGAAGCTCTCTGTCTTTTAAGATATGCTAACGTCATTTTAATCCGCTCTCCGGGTCGTTAAGGACCAAATGTTAGCGATTGAGATCCGTCGAAATAATAATGGACTGTATTCAATTATAAAGGTTTATTCATCAATAGAAAGGCTCAGGGGCCTGAAGGATCAGAGCTGAACGCTCTTGCTAGCGCTGATGGCTATTACAAAGAGATGGCGTAGGAGCCCAAAAAGAACAACCGCTCTGTTCGCTGTCTACAGCAGAAGTTCCATCTGTTAAAAGCGGGGACGTCGCAGCGCCCTCTAGTGAGATGAATGTTACAACAATAGGATGGGACGGAACAGGCGGGAGACTCCCGATTTTCGAGCGCTCTCTCGCCAACCCGTTTTACAATATATTTCTCCCGACTTTTTCTTACTTTTAAAATTTCTCACGATTTTTATGCAACTTGACTTAATACTTTGTTATATGAATTGTAATTACTTTGTTAAAAAAAAGTGCTTTTGGACGTCTGAAAGCAATTGAATGTTCTCTACATTATATCTAAAACAAAACCTTGTGAATCAGATAACTTCTGCTTTGTGAGTGAGAGCATTATACATATCTAGAAATGTCGTTCTCCAATGGGCATCGAGTTCCAATGCGTGTCAGCTGGCATATATTAGCCAATGAGGATAAAGCAAGTTGTTATTTGGATGTTCTTTAGTTATTTCGTTCATTTTGTCGTGAGTTGTGTGAGTACACGTGCCTTAGGAAAATAGTTTTAGAAATTATCATCTTTTGTTACGTCTGCGAAAAAGGTGAAATACTCGTGTACGTTTCAAAAATCGTACACAGTTGACTTACCTTCCATTATTTCCTCAAAGAAATGTAATACATTTGAGATGTGTATTGCCTGTCGTTGCGATTTTTCGATTCGCATGGTCGAAGGGCGGATATTCTCAAACATGTGCGTACACAAGAATAACATGAGTTGTTTTAAAAAAAAACGAAAAATTAAATTTTTCTTCGGAAACAAATAACCAGAAGGTTAGTGCAGAATGTCTGTTCTCTGCCTTTTTACTCTAGCACAACCTGCCACTGAAAGCATCGGATCACGCTGCAACTTTATTTAGAAAAATGTTTCCCGATAGTGAAATCGCTAAGAAATACTCAAGTGCAAGAATCAAAACAGGTGCAATTCTTAAAGAAATGGGTTTGACAAATAAATCTTCAGTTATTGATTGCATTAAAACAGCTCCGTTCTGCCTCTCTACGGATGGAAGCAATAATGCCGATTCAAAACTGTATCCAATTGTTGTTTCTTTTTTTTTAATCCAGAGTCTTCAAAAATTGAGTGCACTTAACTTTCTGTTCCCACTTTAGAAGGACATTTGACAGGCTTTAATATAGCACAGCTAATTATTAAAACTTTAAAAGAAAATGCAGGCCCTCTGGATAATTGCTTAGCACTTGGTGCCGATAATGCACCAGTAATGGTAGGCTTGGAAGACTGGTGTTGCGGGCATCTTAAGAAAGGAAAATTCAGATTTGCAGATTATGAGGTGCACCTGTTACCCTCTTAAATTTAGCAGCTGAAAAAGGGGCAGCTTCTTTACCAATAAATGTGGATGAACACATTGTTGATATTTATTATTATCTTGAAAGGAGTTCTAAAAGGAAGGGAAAATTGAAACAGTTCCAACAGCTGCATGACAGCAGTTTACAATTAGAAAACTTGAATGAAGTTATAAAATCAGCTAGGATTGCCACCCAGTGGAGTTTAATTGGAAAACTGAAAGGTGCTGATGGAATTTTAAAATATAGTGAACTGTCTAGAATTGTGTTTGCCATCTTGACAGTTCCCCATAGTAATGCAGAGTGTGAAAGAATTCTCAGTGTTGTTGCGAAAACGAGGACTAAATTTAGATCTAATATTAGGGATGACACATTAGAAAAACTTTTATTAGCGAAAGCAGGCCTACGTGGCAATTGCTGTGAACAAAATTATGAAGTTTCTTTCTTAAAGAAAGCAAAATCTGCCACTGTTTATAACATTTGTACGAAAACTGAAGTGTCTTTTTTTTTTTTTTTTTCCTTAAACGATGCAAGTAATAAAAATGTTTTTTATGTGTAAGGCATTTTTGTGTTGCTTGCATTTAAGAATCAGTTACTATTTAAAGTTAATTCATTACTAAAAACTATATTTTTATCATTTAAAAAGTTTTTATACATTGTGAAAAATTTCCTGATTTTTGAGTGTCATAGGTTGGCAAGTATGGGAATGCAATATCTGAAAAGCAATGGACAAATATTTTCTATGCTGGTTAGTCATATACTCAGCATTAATTATAGATTATAATTAGATAGGATAAATACCCACCCAGAAATACTGTTTTGCCCCTCCCTCCAGATTTATGATATGTGTCTACAGTAATATAATAAATTGACTTTCTTACTATAATAATTAATATAATATAATAAATTGATTTTCTTACTAAAAAAATGTAATTAGTGTAGTGGTTTTTTTGTTTGTTTGTTTGCTTGTTTGTTTGTTTGTTGTTAAAAAGTCTTCTTTGTAGATATATATATATAAAAGTTTTGTAGATTTATATAAAAAAAAGATAAATTTTTAAATAAACCAAAATTTTGTTTCTTTACATTAAAAAATTAGCACAGATTATGAGCATTTACAGATTAAACATCCACAAATAATTAGAATTCTACTGTATTTAGAAACTGGGCCATGTTTTCATTGTTTACCTGCCAAATTAAGTTACAGCTAGACTTTTAGTGAATTTTTTAAATTATGTATTTTATTACTATTTACTTCAGCAGAAATTCTGGTTTCAAGGAAGCATTCTGTGTGAGAATATGTTCTCATTTAGGAACACTCCCCATCTATTTCACGTATAGTCTTTCTTTAATGAATTTATTTTTACACCACCTTATAAATCTAACCTCTTGAATGTTGAGTTATTACTAGCAATTACTTTAATTTTTTTGGATTCTATGACAGAAAATTTTTAAAGAAATCAGAAGTGATAAAAATTGTTTACATTAAAAAATGACATTTTTCCCCCTTGCATAAAAATAGGCTAAAATGAAATTTTGACAACTGCTTGTTATTCATGTTGATATTGTAGGTATTTAATACTTTTACTGTTAGTACAGAAATGCTAAAAGCAAAATTTTGCTTGTAAGACAACTTTATAAACTCATAACCCTTGTTTTCAGCATTTAATAATAAACCTTTCTAGTCATTATAAATATATATCTATATGCACACACTTGTCAGGATTTTTTCAGTTTATGTCTGTTATTCACTGTTGTGGAATCATTATTTTTGTTATATAATCTTGAATTTTTGTATGTTGTAATATGCAAAACTTAATAAATGTTGTTGTAAACTTTTTTTGCATCATAGTTATGTAACTTTTAGTTAACTTTTTATGATCACCGCATCTGATTATCAAAGATCTGAACTTATTATCATCTGAGTTACATTATAATTATTAGAAACTGTTCCAAATAAAGCAGAAATAATGTCATTATGTGTAAGCTTAGAGAATATTTATAGTATTAGTGTAGGAAAAAAGATGACATTAATGTAAAGTATAAATGGCACTGATGGCTGTCATAAATGGCTGTCAGATTTTACATTGTGTGTTTTGTTTCAACTTATCAATACCTTAAACTATACAGAATTTCACAAATTTATTTAAATATAAATTATTTTAATCCCATGCTAAGAAATACCTAATTTTCTAAATTAAAGATCCACTTTTTTTTTTTTTTTTTTTTTTTTTTTTTTAATAATAATAATTAGTCAGGATGCAAGTAAGTAATGAAAATGTACCTTTAAAATCTTGAGAAAATTGATGGTAAGTTTACCCAATATACAAAAATGTAATTCTTTTTATGATTGTTTGTACATCAAGTTCTAGGTATAGCACTGTGTGGATATTAAATAATGGCATTTTTTATATAATGGTGCTCACAATTCAACATAAACTACTACAGTACAAAGTTTGTAATCCAGACGTCCATAATCCGGAATGATCTATAATCTGGACCTCAAAGCTACAAACTTTATGCGCATGCGCATAATGCGTTTATGCATGCGCATTTAATGTATAATGGACGGTATAAGCTAGGCTAAAACTATCTAAGGCATTTCAGTTAATGTTGCATATTGCGCTGTTCCTTAATCTTCTAATTGGATCCGTCTTATTATTTTTTGCAGACTGTTAGAACAATTTCATAAAAATTAAGCTTGAACTTTCGATTATGTCAAAAAGAGTTTCCAATTCTGGAGCTGCCAAAGGATCTACAAAGCCAAAGCAAGTTTCGATGTCCATTAAACAAAAAGTGGAATTGCTGCAGAAAATGGATAAAAGCCTATCCGTCTCAAAATTATGCGAGAAGTATGGCATTGGAAAGTCCACTATATATGACACAAGAAAAAGGAACTTTTTGAATTTTTTTGTGGAAGCCTCTTAAACAACTTACATTGAAAGAAATGTTTAATGAAGTAAACAAATAAATATTAAGTTTTTTTTTTTTTTTTTTTTTTGTAAATTTTGATACCCTTTAGATCAATTGTTCTTTATTTCATAAATTACGATTTCATATTTTAAATTGTATAATTTCTGCATGCCGTCTTACCAGATTTAAATTGATGATCTATAATCCAGAAAACCCCCTAATCCGGAATCGTCGAAGTCCCGATTACGGCCTTTGTACTGTAATTAACTAAAAGAAAATATAAAAATATTACAACATTTGCATAACAAAATAGTTAACTCTTATAAGTAAACATTTTAAAGAAAACTTCAAAAGTGATTAAAAATGTTATACTTCAATAACCTAATTGCGATAACTAATTTCGGTAACTTTACAAATATTACTTAGTAAAGAAATATCTTGCAATAAGATTCAAAGAAAATTAACAATCAATCTAAACACCAAAATTAATGTCTTTATAAATCGTCCATAAGTATTAAAAGTTTTTCGTTCCATAATATTTTTTTTTTTTTTTTTTTTTTTTTTTTTTTTTTTTTTTTTTTTTAATCAAGTCTGGATAAAACATCTGCTCTACCCACTTTGACTCTTGGTAAATGTTTCATGTCGATATTATATTTTTGTAAGGCAAAAGCCCAAAGCTGTAATCTAGACGATTAGAGGTGTACATTTCACAAGGGAAGGTAATGGATTATGGTCAGTAAATTTCAACTTTGGATCTGAAAATACTTCAAACTCCACACAATAGCATATGCTTCTCTTTCAATAGCAGAGCACGACTGCTGAGCTCGAGTTAACTTCTGACTTGCAGAGGCTATGGGATAATTGCGTTCATTGAAATTTTGTGATAAACGTGCTACAACCCCTATTTGAGAGGCATCACAATGTATAATGTACGGTTGCCCCAAAATTGATGTATACAACGATGGAGCTTTAATCAGAGCATTATTGAGTTCCTCAAAGGCGATGCTGTGCTGTTCTTTTCATATTATTTCCTTGGGTATCTTATTCTTTGTAAGTTCAGCAAGTGGATATACTGATTCAGAGAATATTTCGGAATATAACCTCTATAATAGTTGCACAGGCATAATAAACTTGTGAGTTCCTTCGTGGTTTTCGGTTTTGATAATCTGGAAATCGCTTTTATCTTCTCGGGATCCACTAGGTGTTTTCTAAATCCAATTACATGACGCAAATATTTGATTTGCGGTTTGGCAAAATCACATTTGCTGATACTGTCTGTAAAGCAAAACTCTTTCAACTTAATGAGTATCACATCCAAATGAACCACATGAGATTCCCATTCATTTAAAAAAACTTCGTTGTCCTCAGTATATGCTCTGGTAAAGTCTCTGTATTCATAGAGTCTTTTATCTTCCCCTTGAAATGTTGCTGCAGCATTCTTCAGAAAAAAATTCATAACTTTAAAAATTTGTACTGTTGTCGATGAGTTTTAAACGAAGTGTAATCACGACTTTCAGGATGCATAGGAATAGCCCAATACCCTCGTAATAAATCCAGTGTTGATATTATATTAGTTTGTCCTACTGAATGTATAAGTTCTGCTGCACTTTGCATAGGAAAATCATCAGTAATTGATATAAAATTCAGTGCACGATAATCAACACACAATGGAATTCCCCCGTCTTTCTTGTTCACACTATAAGGTATTTCACCCACTTTCCTAGCGTGCCTTCGTGGTGTAGTAGTTCTGCACGCTGGGGCGGTATTTCAGAGGTCTGCGCTTCGATTCCTGGCGAAGGCGTTTGCTCATTTTTCAAGTCCTCTGCTTCAAAAAATACCTAATGTCTCTACAACACAAACTATAGGATATGCAATTTATGCACTGCTTTCTTCTATTAAATCAAGTTGTAACAGCTCTTTAATTTGTTTGTCAACTTTTAATGGTAAATATGCGGCTTTTTCCTTTCTTTCTTGCGTTTTAATTTTATTTTGTGAAAACACATCTTTGCAGTTTTCACTTTACCTGTAAATAATGATTCGTGCTTTCTTATGAGTTGTTGAATTTGCTGCTGTTGATCACTCGTTAAATATTCAAGTTGCAGTTCCTGGAGAACACCTTTTATATCTGGAGATGAAGCTTGCGGAGTTGGATGAATCTCTCCAAATTCTTCTTCATTTTTGAAAATAACTCCCACGGCCTTTACTCTAGCGATATACTTTCTGATTTTTTTTCACGTGAACATGTCTTAACTACCCATCTGAAAATTTGACTTGATATGAATGAAATGGACAGTAATTTATAATCTCCCCTGGACCAGTACATCTTGCATAGAGTTTATTGTTTAAGTCAGGAATAAGCAAACTAAAAACTTTTATCTCCTACTTTAAATTCTTATAAATTATTTAAAGATATAGCTCGACTATTAAAGTAATTCGAATAAGCTGCCTGTCTCTCAAGTATGCTTGATCAGCTGCTCGTTCTAAGTTTTTTTTCACTTCTTGTAAATAATCAACGACTGATTGCTTCCATATTTAAAGGTATCGGCATCTGACCACGCCAGCTGGGCTTCAGAACACTCAGTGGACCACGTATCTCTCGACTATACATTAACTTGAAAGGATAAACACCTGCTGTAGAATTGGAAACCTCTCGATAAGTAAACAGCAAATATGGCAGATACTTATCTCAATTAGATGGGTCCATGCGGATGATATGGTGCAAAGCGTTTTTCAAAACTTGATTGTACCTCTCAACAAGACCGTTACTAACTTGATATCCTGGAACTGAAAATTGTGGATGATGTCAAAGATGCTTCATAAATTCTTGTGTTAGCTGAGAAATAAAGTTAGTCCCTTGATCACTTGCTATAATTTTTGGAATACCAGTTTTTGTAAATATTTCCAACAGAGTATCACAAGTAGCTTTTGCTGTTGAAGAACGTAATGGAATGGCATCTGGCCAATGTGAATGTTGATCCATTAAACATAAAACATATTTATGTATCCTAGCCGAAGGAGATTCTATAGGAAACTGGGGTAATAGGAATTCTATCAGCTATTTTTTCGGTACTTCTAAACTGATATGTTTCGCAAGATAGGCAGTATTCTGTAATATCTTTAGCCATATTGGGCCAGTAGAAATTGCATTTGATTCTCTCTGTTGTTTTCTTTATTCCCATGTGAGCCCCTTAAACAGATTCATGTGCTAATTTTGAAACATCCTTTCTTTGATTCTTTGGAAGAACTAATAAAATGAATCTCCCATTGCTTTATCCTTATGAAAAATTATATTATCCAGTTCCTTAAAATTTCCTTTCCTCTGTTTTAAATTAATTCTTACTTCGGAGAACAGCCTTGACGCCAAACAAGGAAGAAACAGCTCATTATGGTAGATCAGAATATGATTGTCATCCGATGACATACTTCCTCTAGGGAGACAGCCTTATTCACACAAATATGTTGTGCAGAAACGCGATAAAAATAATAGCTTTGTTTGAAATACCTTTAAAATCTCTCTCTCTTTTTTTTTTTTTTTTTTATTCGATTCTTCAGTTAAAAGTTAACAAGTGTGTTATTTTTTAAATCTTCAGTTAGAGTTCAATCACAGGAAATTTCTATAAATTGTTCTTTTTTTTTTTTTTTTTTTTTTTTTTTTTTTTTTTTTTTTTTCCATGTGATAAAATTTTGGGTACATTTGAACAAAATGGATTTCTAATCCAATTTTCTTTTTCATATCCTCCGGAAAATAAATGTTGAAATTATTTATCAATGGAAAATAATTATTTTTAATATCGGATGCTAATTCTTCTTTTATTTTAGGTTAGAAAACTTTCTGAAAGTGGTAAAATATATTATTATCCAATTTGTTGATTATTAGCTTGTGTAATATATTATCCAATTAATGTATTATTAAGTTTAATATATTATCGTTTATTATATTATTAAGTTTCATATGTTATTATCCAATTTGTTGATTATTAGCTCGAGTGTTTTTAACATTGCATTTATTTTATATGTAATGGTAAATAAAAACTTTCTAAAAATAACAGCTAAATATGTAAAACTCGCCAACCATAATTCACTAAATAAACATTTCTGCAATTCAAATTTTGAATCACACACGAAAATTTGAATTTCTGATCAAAGTTCAAAAAGACAATTTAAAACTTTGCCTCTGGATAACCCCTTGACTTCAGAATGTAACAAAAGCGTTTCATGTTCACTGCTCATCTCTTGGCATAAAATCGTAAATATTCTTGAATTTAAAACTCGGCTTTTAATAAAATTAACAATTTTATACGGTAATGCACTTATTCCAAGGAATATTATTCTGAGGCATAAAATTGTCATCAATTACTATGGAAATTTCATTTGTAGATGCTCTATTATGAAGAGATTCAAAAAATCATTCTTCGGCAATTCGTTTATCTTCTTCGAAACGTATGTAAACTAATAACTGAACAAATTTCGTTATATAAGTACTTTCATCCAACTACAATGTGAAATAATCTTTCGCTACTGGTATAAGGTTCTCTCCCATAGGAATGAAGCGGTCCGGTTTTGGCAATTTTTAGGCTTACAAGGTATCTAGCTTCCTAACTCTTCTAGCTAATTCCTTAACTTTAGTGCACCACTTTCTATTTGTACCGTAACTCTTCTGGCAATTCTGAATCCCAGTCCAAACCTCTCTTATTCTTTATTATTTATCTCTTATTCTTTACACTGTAGTATGTCTACAGAACTAACTTATCTACCAACTCCGGAAAAACTTTCAATAAATATTTCCCTAACCTAGCTGCAACTACGGCTCCCATCAATTCCAACCTAGGGAGGGACTACTTTTTTAACGGCGCTATCCTACTCTTTGCATTGTAAACGAAGTACGTACCTCTCCTCTCTCATTCTTATATCTAAAATATGCCACCGCTGACGCATCACAGAAAGAATGAACTTCAACCGAATTAGAACTTCTACAAAATAGTACTTCTCTATTTTCAACGCGTTTAATTCCTTAACTTCAGTGCACCACTTTATCCATTTGTACTGTAACTCTTCTGGCAATTCTGAATCCTAGTCCAAACCTCTCTCTCTCTCTTACTTCCTGTATAAGTCTCTTAATTCGTACCACAAATGAAGAAATAAATCCGACTGGATCAAACACCTTAGCTGCTGTACTTAACACCGATCTTTTACTATTTCTCAGCGATTCTAAAGTACTTAACATGAGCTGCTGTACTTAACACCGATCTTTTACTATTTCTCAGCGATTCTAAACTACTCAACAATGACGTAACGTCTACTTTCAAAACATCATCTTCCAAGTTCCACACCAGGCCTAACACTTTTAACTTACTAACTCTCTCGTACCTACTTTCATCGCACAACCCATTCTGAAGTCACAAGTCATACAGCTCTATAGAATTAGTCATTAGCTTTCTCAAATTAAAACTCGCGTCTCTCAAAATAATATCGCTTCTAGCCAAAGAATGAAAGGTTGACTCTACACTTTCCCCTCCATAACACAAATCATCTGCATACAATGAGCTATTTAACACCTGGACACAGTTTTTGTTTGTTTCTGAGTATTTCTTTAAATATTTGATCGTTGCACTCAATAAAACCGGTGAACAATTACATCCAAATAATATTCTGTTCATTGGCATAAATTTAAAGTCTGTAGGATTCGCCACTGTGTAATTTATTCTAATAAGTTGAAAGTGAAGAATCTTAAGAACTAGTAAACGAATAATCGCTTGAGTTCGTGTATAGGAAACAACAAATAAGAAGGGTGAAATAACCCTTTATTATTCCAATTAAAGTTTAACAAAACTCCGTCTTGGAGTTGTACAATAAAGATGACACTTGGGCTTGAACTTAAGAAACTAAGAATTAAACTAAACTAATCTTAACTAAAGGAGATATAGCCGAAGCTATCAAAATTCTAACAGAGTTGGCCCCTTAACGCTAATTGACTGCGAAACTATCAAGAGCCTAAAGTACGGCCGAGCGTAATAATAGCTTACGAGAGAGTAGCCTAAAAAGGCGGACGCGTACAGCCAGAATATCTGGTATCTCTCTCATTAAGACATCAGTAGAACTTCGCGGTTAAATACCGCTCTTCCTCATTAGCAATCAGACGTGATTCTAAAACTACGTTCTGGCCGGAAGTGGTAAGTTGAAATTAAGAATCGATAAGAAAGGAAGTTTAACTCAAAATGTAACTGTTAATAATATTAACATAATCCTTACATAACTCCCGACCAGACTTTAAACAGTCGTAAGCTAAAGGTCTTTAAACGACCTTGTTTAAGACTTTAAAGTCTAAAAATTTTCTAACTTTAAACTATACATTTCTAACTCTTTCATTAACTAGATTCACTTAAACTTTTGTTGTTAATGCCAACTTTACAGCAAATCTAAAGCTAGACTAAAACTATAAAATTTTATAAATTTTCATGTGTTTCTCGACAAACATCAACTTTTTTTAATCCATAAGTTATTTTGCAGCTTTTAGTCTTGGTACTTCCATGTCTGGAAGGAGACAATAATAGTACTGGATTTTACAAAGATTTCCGTGTTCCTTACAGTTATACCTTTATTGCCTCATTTGGCTCTCATACACTTTCATTCATAAATTTTAAACTTCTCTTTCCCCGTGCTCTCCAGAAATTGATCTGAAATGTACTTAGGGTACTTGTGTTGTGTTACCGCGAACAAAACTACCGCTACACAACATCTAACATTGTTAAATTTGACATACTAGACCTCACAAGACTCCCTACACGCCAACACATTCCTAATGTAGTAAGCGAAAGCTTAAAGTGTTAACTGGAGAGCCTAACATTAAACATATATATATATATATATTCTAAAACATTCAATTCTTTCACACATTCATTTACACGGAGGCAAAAATTTATTTCTTTTAAACGTTTAAATTTACGACACTTTAACACACATATATAATATTTTCTACTTTAACATTAACATTTTGATAATTACACATCACTTTTAAATTCACTTTACATCGAAAGTCATATTTGCTTAATTACAATTTACCATCTTTACACGAAATCTTAACTTTAAGTTAACAGATTTCAGTATTCAAAGAGTCTTTCCGACTAAATATTTTCACAATTTAATTCTCGCAACTTGCGAGTTCTTAACAAAAATATTTACTGCTAGTAACTTCTCGCCAAATTGCGAACATAAAAATCTATGATTACAAACTATTTACAAGTAAGTTATCGCTATTTCCGATTTAACTTTTCTAAAAGTCTTTGAAACTTAGAACAAGATGATATAATTTGAATGCTTCTTCAAAGTAAAATAAGCAAAGAAATTTTCACTTATCTTTTTCTGTACTCCTCCATTCTGATCTGGCCGAATTGTTCAAATGTAGGATACCTGATGCTCCGTGCCGTTTCCTTCACACATTTTCCTCTTCTGTCCTTTGTGTACGAATTTGCGCGGGTCGGTTGCGGGTTTTGGAACTACAGTGTTCTCTTCAGCTCTGGTGGAGCCATTCGTCCTTCAGGGTCTTTGAACTTACGCTTGGACCTTCTAACTTCTTGGTCAGGCACGATTGTATCGGCTGGTGTTTTATCTCTTTTCGTTCTCAATCCTGGACCTCCTTGGGCCTCCCTCGTAGTTGTTGCCGCTGGAAAACGTAGCTTTCGTCTGTTGATTCCGCCTGTCGTTAAAATTGCTGTTTCGCTGGAACCTTCTCATCAGGCCTTACTCTCTTAGCCGGCGGTACTCGTGTTTTTGTTGAATCTTCGGTTCTGGCTCTTTGGTCCATCCTTCATTACCTTCCTCCGTTTTGTGCGCCTGGACCTTTTCCGGGTCGGATCAGCTTGGTCGGTGATTGATCCGTCTGTTTCCGTTTTTCTGTTGAGGGGCTCCAGCTGAGCTTTTGATCTGGCTGAATTCTTTCCTCCCTCCCGGGATCCTGTAATAAATCCTGTACAATTTGAAAATCATTACGACTGTAGTAAGGCTTTATTTGGTCAACATTTGCAACCAGTTGTTGGCCATTTTCGGCCTTTAAATAAAAAGTGGCTTCCCGTATTCTCTCGACTATGTACGGGACTTCAAACCTGGGTTCAAATTTTGACACCCTGTTTTCGGGTGTGGACGATAATGAGAGTTTCAACTGGAGTACTTTCTGCCCCACTTTATATTCCATTTCCCTTCTATTTCTATCACAGTAAATTTTCTGTTTCTGCCTTGCTACATCATAGTTCTTAATAGCTTCATCAATAATTATCTGTATGTCTTTTAACTTGCATTCTTGCCTTTGCTGTACAAAGAGCAGCTTATCCAAAAGCGTCATAATTTTTCTTCCTAAAAATAACTCCGCGGGTGTCTTCTGTGTAGTATCGTGCTTTGCTGTTCTCAAGGCAAAACCTAACTCATTGACACAGCCGTCCCAGCGGTCATGGTAATTCTTAACGTATCGCCTGATAATTTTTACAAAAATCTTATTTACGCGTTCTCAATATTCGATTGCAGTCTATATGGTACCATTTTTAGATGGCATGCCAAGTCCTGTGCACAAATTTTTAAATATACTGCTAACAAACTGTTTTCCATTATCTGATATTATTACTTTTAGTGGGGCCCCGTATTTTAAAATATACTTATTTAAAAACGAATCTGCGACTATTTTAGCCGAAGCTCATTTAAGATCAATTCTGGACCTCCTTGGACCTATTTCTACCTATTTTGAAAAATGTCTACAATTGTTAACAAATATCTATTTTTATTTATTTTTGTTCTAGGGTAGGGTTCGAGCAAATCTATGCCAACCATTTCATTTGGGAAAGTGGTCTTTATATTTTTTAAATACCCGGCCGGGCTTTAATTAACATCATTTATTAATTGGCACAAATGGCACGACTTAACATACACCGTAGCTACTCTTTGTAACTGCGGAAAATAAACCGCTCCGCGTACCCTCTGTACGGTTTTTCGTATTTCGAAATGACCAGCGGATAGTTAAGTAAGATAATTTACCTGGCATCAAAATTGATGAATTTATTTACTAATAAACAAATTAAATGTTATAAAAATAATAAAGGTATATGAATTTATAGTTAGAAATATTTTGCAGTTGTTTGCTCATTAAATGTTTTTAAGGAGGGTGAGTAGCATATTATAAAATAAAATACTTTAACATAAGCAACTTAGAAGTTTAATGAACAAAAAATCTACTGACAGCTGTGTGGATTCTTTTAGTTTGGAAAAGTATTTTTGGCCACAGTTACCATATAACTTTGAATTTAAACCACAATTTTTTTTCCTTCAGATTTTTTAAGACATAATATTAGGATGTGCCTTTTTTGCATTAGCAAATTTTTAATGACTTATTTCTGCTGATTTTTCTAAATCTATGGTGGGATTTTAAATGGATGAAAATTGTTTTATAACATTTTTCAATACTTCATATAAAATAATTTTTCTTTTTTATTATTTTTCCAATTTTGAAATTTTTAATATCTACCATAGCTTAAATTTCAATATCATGCAATTCTTTTAAAATATTTAAACGTAGGTTCGCTGGGATCACTGGCCGGTATTCCTGATTATCATTTGCTACTTTAGTATAGAATAAAAGTTAGTCGATTATTTCGTAATGCTCCGCCCTATTGCGAATAGCTGTTCAATCTATATGTTCAAACTTTTCGGGGTCTTCAAGCTATGCGTAAATGTCTTTAAATTCCGGATCCTTTCTTAATTCCTCATCTATGGATTCACGGGATTCAATAACTTTTGAAGTGAGCATAGCACACCTAACTGTATTCCCACTTTTAACACTTAACTGTATAACACTTAATTACTGTATCACACTTAACTGTAACCGTCTTCCGAAGTAGACGCGAAATTTCTGAGCCGATTATAAAACAGCAAACGTTTCTCGCTCTGCTGCTGAATAGTTCCTTTGGGTAGAATTCAGCGTTTTCGAAAAGAATGCTATTGGTTGCCCTTTCTGGGAGAGCACAGCTCTCCCAGCTCTTGCATAATCGGATGCATCTGCAGCAATCTCTAGATCTTTTTCGCCTTCTGGGAGTTTGAGGACTGGGGCATTAATTAGGGCATTTTTTAGTTGTTCAAAAGCGGTGTTCCTCTCGGCTGATCAAGAAAATCTGGTTTTCTTTCTTTTCAGCACTAAAAGAGGCTCAACGATTTTCGCGACGTCTTTAATGAGCATTCTGTAATAGGAACATAAGCCCAAAAACGAAGATAATTTCTTAGGCGTGTTTGGGGAAGGGTAACTTTTAATTCCTATAATTTCTTAGGCGTGTTTGGGGGAGGGTAACTTTTAATTCCTAATATTTTGGAATTATCGGTCTCTATGCCCTTATTCGAAATCTTGTACCCAAGGTACCGCAACTCCTTGGCAGCGAACTTGCATTTATTTTGAAACCGGCCTCGTTAAGCAAATTAAAAACTTCTTCCTAGTGTTTCACATGGTTGTCTATTGTTTTGCTGGTGACTATTATATCATCAAGATAAATAACTGTATTTTTACCCAAAACTGGCCTTAAAACTATGTCCATTTCTTTTTGAAAAGTAGACGGTGCTCCGCTTAAACCAAACGGCATTCTTAAGAAGGCATAGACGCCTGACTTTATAATGAACGCAGTCTTTCAACATCTTCGGGTTTTACGGCGATTTGAAAATAATCAGACGTTAAGTCTAAGGTTTTCATAAGCTTAGTGGAGCGAATTTTTCTAATGATTTCATGAGTTAGTGGTAGGGGATACATGGAATACTCCGTTATACTATTAAGTTTGCGATAATCAACTGCAAATCTGTATGCGTCCGGGTGCTCGGGCGGTAGTCCAATTTACTTCCTGCAAAGGATCACCGGACTTGCATACGGACTAGTGCTTGGCACAATGATTTTATTTTGTAACATTGTTTTTAATATGATGTTCCAGAACCCGTTACTTAACATATAGATAAGGTTTCGACCGGACTGGAGAGGCATTGCCCGTATTAATAGCATGATTCACTATCTAGCAGAAGCCAGGTTTTTCATTAAACAAAGAATTAAATTTTCTTACCAACTTCTCAATCTTTTCTTTCTCTTCAAGCTTCAGGTAGTCTAAGCCCATTTCTGGCATACACCCGTCCTCTTCTTCCACGGGGTCCATGTTGTAACAGCTTTAAATATTAAAAATATAGCTTTAAATATTATTAAAATCTTGTAATTTAAATAATTTAAATAGATGAACATTAAGGTATATGTGAATGGCAATGTTTGAAACCAGGTTCGAGTGCCACGTGCGACTGTCGCACGAAGAATGTGATTTATTTTTTAAATGTTAGTATTCTTTCTTCTTGTTTTGTATGTCGCCATTTTGAGTGCTAAATAAAGTTTTTTTCTGTATTCTATCATTGGAGTTGCTTCATATTGCCAAAGAAGTATCGCAGTCATAATTATTTTGGAGGCACCGACAGAGATCGAATAATCGTGCGTATTTTTATTTTATTAGTTCATCACTGAACATAATATTAGTGATACCAGATTATTACTTCCTGTTAATATTCAATTGCTTTATTTTATTAGTTCATCAGTGAACGCAATATTAGCGATACCAGATTATTACTTTCTGTTAATATTGAATTGATTTATGTTATTAGTTCATCACTGAACGCAATATTAGCGATACCAGATTATTACTTCCTGTTAATATTGAATTGTCTTATTTTATTACCGTTTTGGATATTATTTTTAATATTCATTTTAGTTGTCCATACAGTAGATATATATATTGCTCTTTGTTGTTATTCTTATTTTAGTCACAATTAATGTGGTAGAGAGAATTAACTTCATATAATTTAAATATTTCATTTTTGAGGTACACGTATTTAACAGAGTGCATTTAATTCCGTGCATTTAATTCCTGACTGCATTAAATAATTAAAATAATTGAATTGAGCTATTTTGAGGAAGTATAAAGAACTCAGTGTTCGTTAATTTTAAACATAGAAACAATGTCTTACTTAGGAAGAGCTCGTAAGGAAGATTTGCAAAATCTCGCGGCTGAACTGGGAGTTCATGTGACTGCAGATTTGAAAATAGTCGATTTAAAACAGAAAATTGTTGAAAGTAGAGATTATGATGAAGTATTCGTCAAAGGAGTCTTAGACACAATAACAGAAGAACGGAAAGAGAGGGAGGAAAGAGAAGAACGTAGAAGACAGGAAGAAGCGGAAGGGCGGAGAAGGAAAGAACAGTATGAATTAGAGAGATTAAGACTTCAAGCAGAGACAAAGTCTCAAAATACCGGACAGATTCGGCTGAAAACTGAGCTGCGTCACCTTATGCAGAAATTCGATGACAAGAAAGGAGATATCAGTCTATATTTGCTATTGTTTGAAAGGCAAGCAGAATGCGCTCAAATTGATAAAGAAGAATTTGTATCTCATTTACTAGGACTACTTCCTTAAGAAGTAACCCAGTTAATAACTAGAGAACCCTCCGATAAAGCTAAAGACTATGAACACGTGAAGAATTTATTGCTAAGACGATTTAAACTAAGCCCGGAAAAGTTTAGGCAGAAATTTATGAAACATCAAAAGAGTACCGAATCCACATGGGTGGATTTCAGTTATGAAATAGAAAATTATTGCAAAGAATGGGTGACTGGTCTAGGAGTTAAGACTTTTGATCAGTTGCTAGATTTGATGGTGATTGACCAACTTAAGCGTCGAGTTCCTCCTGAAATTCGAGATCATTTTCTTGAAGAGTGGGTAGAGATGATTTCATCTAAAAAATTAGCTGAAAAACTTCATGTCTATGAAAACGTTTGCGGAAACTTTCAAAAAACGCCAGTAGTGGATCGGCAGAAAGAAAAATACAATGCACTAATTCAAGGTAAATTGAGTTCAGATAATAAAAATAAAACTGAAAAAAAAAATTGTCATCAGGATTTAATTTGCAAAGCTGTTTTCATAGACCTAGAAGTCCACGTCCAGATGATAAATATGAAAAACGAAAGACGCCACAATGCTATCAGTGTGGGTTCTATCAACATTTAAGACCCCAATGTCCAAAACTTAAGAATAGTACTAAATATCTTGGTAATCTTAACAGAATTAGTGCAAAACCATAGGATAAATTGCTATTACCTTATACTAGTATGGGTTACGTAAATTGGTCATAAAATTCCTATATTAAGGGATTCAGGTGCTAGTATTGATATAGTTTGTCGAAAATACATCACGCAGGAAATGCTGACTGGTGAAAATGTGTGGGTGCAACAGCCATCAGATTTGAATCCAACCTGTTTACCATTGGCTGAGATCGAACTAAATTGCGATCTTGGGCGAGTAATAACTAAGGATGCCATTATTAGAAATGAAGTCGCCAAAGGAAGGTATTTATTAGGCAATCGAACTTTTGCACTTGAATAAACAAAGAAAGGAACCTGATAGTCATCCTCACCAGGTTAATGCCGTCTCTACTAGAGCTCAAAGGAAAAGAAAAATAGCTGAAGAGAAGATCTTGGAACCGATGAAGGAAGAAAATAAAGCATCTAGAGATATCTTTGAAGAAGTTAAATCACCGGAATTAAACGTGGAAGATGTTCACAAAAATTTGAAAAACGATAAATAAATTAATATTGAAAATCATTTTGCAATGCAGCGTTATCATCATCTTTCGGCTTTCGATTCAATATCAAAGTCGCTACTAATAGACGAAGAAAACAATTGTCGAAAGTAAATGAAAATTGAATATTATCCGAAAGGCACAAATGAACTGAGGAAAGGCTTTGTTGTGAATTATAGCCGAGGAACTGATCCAACATAAAAGAGATCTAGGCACCGTCCAAAAAAAAAAAAAAGGGGGGGGAAGACTAATTTGAACACTGTCCATTTTCTTCCTATTTAAATGTGGTGTAAAAATATTTGTTTAAAACTTAAAAATTTTGGCCTGAAGTTTGGGAACTTATCAGAGAATTTACCTTTTCTCTTTAAGCAAATGAGCAAGCCGAGCTTATAAACTTTCGAATTTTACAGATTTTTTCCCTTCGGTAAAAGTCTCTCCGTTGGGGAAGAGGTTGTAACAGCTTTAAATATTATTAAAAATCTAGCTTTAAATATTATTAAAATCTTGTAGTTTAAATAATTTAAATAGATGAACATTAATGTATAGGTGAATGGCAATGTTTGAAACCAGGTTCGAGTGCCACGTGCGACTCTCGCACGAAGAATGTAATTTATTTTTTAAATGTTAGTATTCTTTCTTCTTCTTGTTTTGTATGTCGCCATTTTGAGTGCTAAATAAAGTTTTTTTCTGTGTTCCATCATTGGAGTTGCTTCATATTGCCAAAGAAGTATCACAATGTGCACCTGAAACGTAGAATTCTGAAAATTACGATTCGCGCCAGCGGCGCGTAAGAAATCGACCCCTAATATTCCGGATGTGAGTAAATAGTTTACGACTAAAAAAGTTGACTTTTAACACCTCGTTTTCAATTTGTACATGCAGTGCGGTTTTCCTCAAACATACGCACTGTTTGCCTTGGGTGGCAATTACTTTTTGCAATGTATTAGTTTTAAATAGTCTATAACGACGAAAATGTTTCTTATAGAACTCATCTGAGAGAAATAAACTGTCCTCGGCGTCCCGGAGGGCAGTAGTTGGAATGTTATTTACAAGAATATGTATCTCCGGCATAGCCAGATTTTGCACCACCACTATATTTAGACTAATTTCTGAGGGGCTTTTCTTCCCACTCGGTGATCGTTTTCCCTTCTCGATCACCGGTTTTCGTTTAAAGTTTGGTTCCCCGGCCCCCTCTTTTCGCTGATTTTTGTGTTTTGTTTTGTTTTATACAGGTGCAGCCCTTCCGCCTGGTTTGTTGAACCTTATGAAGAAAGCTGACGCAACCCTTCCAACAACAAACGATACGAGCCAGCGAGCCGCCCGTGTCTAAATAAGAACAAAATTAATTTAGCAGCTTTTGCACACAAAATCTTTCTCTCCCTTTAAGGGTAGTTTCCATAAATTGAACGCTTTCAGTATGTTAGTTCGATCAATCAGAAATACCGAACACATTTTTATGAGAATTTATGACTTTCATAATGTCTTGTGCAAATTTTACTCCTTTTTTATAATTTTGAATCATTTCTCTTACATTTCCGATTCCATGTAAGGCTCTTACCCCGCCCCCCGGTGAGTGTACAACTTTCAATAAAATGAATGCAGTCACCGGCAGTATCACATTTAAGACATAAATTTACCCCCTGGAGGTGGAATCTCTGTAAGTACATAGGAAAGCGTCCATGCCCTGTTACTAATTGATTATAGTCTTTATCGCAAAATATAGGCATATTCTTCTTAATTATTATATTTGACAAGGCCTCTGATCTTCTAGGAGACACATTCCATTGATCAGACCAGCTTTTATACATGTGATCTTTCATTTTGCTAACTGTAACTTTTTTAGAATGTTGTAGATCACCATCAGAGATCCCATCCCCCAGGGCAGCCTCTTTTGCCAGGGAATCCACCCTCTCATTCCCAATGATACCAATATGGGCCTTTACCCAATGAATATTGATTGACATTTTATATTTTAAATTCATAGAATCATTTTTAATTTTATTCATGATATCATTTTTATGGTCCGGTCGAGAGAGGGCGACGAGTGCTGAATAGGCATCTGAGTATATATGAACTGTACATTTATAGATCAAATTGGATTTAATGCATTCCAAGGCTTTATAAATGGCGTATAGCTCATTGATAAACTGAATTATGTTTATTCAGTATGTATTTTTGATAATTGATCTCCAAACCATAAAAATATAAGACACACCTCCCTCGAAACCGGACCCATCTATCTATATAGATTTCATATTCGCTGGTAGGCAATACATTGCAATCAAATAAATACCATGTCTCTGTCTTGGATGAATCGAATTATTGTCAATTAGGGCAAATGCGTTGCTCTCAACCTGGATTCCATCCAGAGTAAGAGAGCTTTCTATTGAATATTGTAACAGGAATTTATTGTAGAAAAATTTATAATGAATGGAGAGAGGGAGAACCCCGGCCAAAATACATGCAACTGCAGATGAAACTGTTCTAAATCATCTAGAACAGAATTGAATCAGTCTTAGTTCTAATCCTGACAAGTTCCCCTGCCCGGCGGCCCCAAGCTCCGATACCGTACATAATCTTAGGTATAATAACATTATCATACAGATTTTTCAGAATATCAGTCTTGACCTGTAAAGTATTAACATTAAATTGAGACCTGTAAAAATTTAAGATCTTGTCGGATGCTCTATGGATATTCTTAAAATGTTCTATAAAAGTCAATTTTTCATCCAGTGTGACACATATTTAATTGCACTATAAAATTTTATGTTTTTGTCAAGAAATTTAAGTCTTGGATTCTTACTTTTTTCCCTTCTTTTGGGAAAAAAATTCCACAAATTTTATCCATGTTAAATAAAATATTTTCTTCTTTAGTCCAACTATTTAGAACGCAACCCAATTTCCTGAAATGGGACTCAATCTTATCCAAAGAAACATCATAGATTAAAAATAATAAGTCATCTGCGTAACAATAAGTGGAAATATTAGTTATATTTAAATCCTTGAGGAAATTATTTACAATAAGACCCCAGAACAGGGGAGCGCTACAGGAGCCCTGGGGACAACGTTTTCCATGGCATATTTAATGTTGAATTCTCCAACTTCTCCCGTGTAGACCAAATACCTGCCTCTGAAGTAATCCTTGACTGTGTCAAACATTTGACTTGAAACATCAAGTTTCTTTAATGTGTACAAAACAGAAGACCATTTTACTGTTTCAAATGCATCCTGGACATCAAACGAAACCAGGGCCACATGATAAAGTATTCGTTTACAACTTATTTCTTCAACTACTTTATAAAGTGCAAGATCTGCACTTCTGCCCTTAAGAAAGCCATATTGAGAGTCTGAGATATAATTTTTGCTATAAATAACGAATTGAAGTCTATTAGTTATCAGTTTTTCAAGTAACTTACCCATAATATTCAGTAAACATATCGGTCTAAATTTGTCATTTGTTTTTGGTATAAGAATCAGCTCTCCAGTTTTCCATGCTTTAGAAAATGTATTTAGATTTAGACATTTATTGTAAAGAAATAGCAATAAGAAAGGGCAGGATGAATATAATGTCTTAACAATAGTAACCCCGATCCCGTCCGGCCCAGGGGCAATTTTTTCACGAAAAGAGGCAATAGCAATATAAATTTCAGTGTATGTAAAGTCCTGTTCTTTATTAACCTGGGATTCATGTAGAATACTTTCAAACTCAGTGTCATTAAAGTTTTCATCCAAATTCAATATGTCTTTTACAAGTCCTCTACAGTGGCCTTCCAATGTGATATCTTCCTGTCTTTTCTAGAGGATGGTCTTTTTTCTCCTTTTCTCTGCGGCAATTTTGTAGAATTGATCATAATATTCTTGGCTTCGCAGAAATAATCTCTGCCTAAATTCGTACTTTGTCCTTTTTATGGTCTTTTTGTATAATGCCAAGTATTTTTTATAATTGACTTCCGTGTTAATCTCAAGGACTCTGACAGAACCGGAACCTGACTGCTTTTCCTAAAGAATCTAACCTGACGTTTCAATTTCTGAGTCCACCATGTAACATCATTGTCTTTTCTCGTGGTTTTCACAATTAGTCTTCTTGCCATCTCCCTCTGAATACGCAATTCCATATCAAAAATAATTTTATTCAACTCCTCAGCATCTTGATAGTTGTTAATATTATCCTCCAGATCCTGAAAAAATGAAAGTAGACCCTTTATGAATCTCCCAACTCTTCCTTTATGTCTAGAGTAGATAACACGACTTTTTGTCGATTCATAATTACTCTCCAAATTGACTGAAACATAGCAATGGCCACTCAAAGATTCACAGTCTAGAATCTCCATATTAATATTTTCCATACTTAAGTCAGCTGAGCCCAAAACCAGGTGTGTTCAGCCTGTTCCAACAGGAGAAACGAAAGTGGGCGGTGAATCACTTTCATTAAAAAAAATCAACTCCAACTGTAAAATAAATTCCGTAGTTAAAACAGCCCGCTGATCAACAATAGAAGCCCCCCCCCAATTAAAATGTTTTGAGTTAAAATCACCAAGAATTAAAAAACTATTGTTAAAATCTCTCAACAAGTTCTCCAATTGAATTAAGTGTTCACTGATATTTTCCGCAGGAGAAAAGTACACCGATAATAGAGATTGTTTAGTATTTTTTGTTAGCAAACGATTTACTAGTGTGTCTTTGCAACAATAGATGGCGTTGCTGCCTGATGATTCAATTCTGGTTGCTATGGTAACGAACTTTCAACTCATAATTTATGTGATTTGTATTCTATTCTTTTTTTGTTTTTATTAATTGCTACTGTGCTTGGAGTGATGTGAGCTGTGTCGTCACGTGGACGGCATTCCTTCTATTTCAAAGCGTTATGTAAAATATACTAGTGATAATTACAGTCCGCTTACCTTTTTTTCTGAACTTATTCTTATCATTTCTGGTCCTAGCGACCGGAGAGAAGAGTTAGCGATCTTTGGATATGATGTGATTTATTCAAATATTAGCAAGTTAAATCACTTTCGATTTGTGGATTAATAATCAGTGTACTTTCGATTCGATTTGTGGATTATGCGTGTGGCATCTGTGGTGAAATGAGTTTCGTTTTGTGGAATATTCCCGTGGTATGGTGTAGCGTAGAAACCTCAACATTGGGGTGAGTACGTTCCAATATTTCATCTTCTTTTGCTAGAGTTGTTAGTATAATATTTATTGTTATTCATTATGGCTGATTTGAAACCAGTTTTAACTAAAAAGAAGGTTCTAAAAAGCAATATAACAACGTTTAAAGCCAAGGTAAATTCGAATTTAGAACAAGCAGAAATTTTAGAGGTAAAGTTGTTCGAAACGAAACTAAATGCTTTTAACAGTGAGCTTCGTTCTATTTATGAGGAAATATTTTTGTTGTGTCCTGAAAAAGATTGTGATACATTCATTACGGAACAACAAACAATACAACAAACTTTAGATGAATTATGGATAACTATAAATAAAAAGTTACAGAAACTTTCCAGTGACTCTGTTATCGAAACAAGTAGTGTAGCAAAAGTAAATTCGTCTGACGTTCGATTACCAAAATTAGAACTTTCTACCTTTGCAGGGGAAAATATAGATGAGTGGATTAGTTTCTATGATCTTTTTAAGGCTAGTGTAGATAACAATCCGAATATTTCTAAATGTCAGAAGTTTCAATATTTAAAGGCTTCTTGTAAAAAAAAGGCTCTGTCTATTATTGAGTCAATTCCTATTTCTGATGCTAATTATGATATAGCGTTGCAACTTTTACAGGAACGTTATTCTAATAAAAGAGAATTAACTAATGCATTAATCCGTAAAATGTTTAATTTGCCAAATGTTTCTGATTCAGCTCAAGCTATTTTACATTGTGTTGATGTAGTGAATGAATATGTACGCTCTTTGAAAACTCTTAAGCTAGAAGTTTCTGATCTTTCTGATGCTCTTTTTGTTTAACTGATAACTGAGAAATTAGATAAAAACATAAAATTTTGGTGGGAAAGAACTTTGAGAAAAGATGAATTAGGTACTTTAGATAATTTACTCGAGTTTCTAAAAGACCACGCTAGAACCCTTCAGAATAGTAGAAACCAATCTAAAGATTTTAGGAAATTTTCTAATTCCAAATTAACTTCTTTAGTGTCGAGTAAAAACAGTTGTATAATGTGCAAGGAAGATCATTCTCTTCACAAATGTGGTAAGTTTTTAAACTTAAGTGTCCAAAAAAGAATCGAATTTGTTAAGAAACACAAACTTTGTTTTAATTGTTTATCTTCTCAGCCTCATTTAGTGAAAAACTGTCGTAGTTTACATAAATGTATGACGTGTAAGTTACCTCATCATACTGTTCTTCATTTTGATCTAAATATCAAAACTAGTGAAAATGACAAACCAAAACAAACGTCCTCACTCTTCCCCCAAAGCCGAAGTGTTCTTACCAAAGAATGAAGTCGTTACAAATGCCACAACATGTACAGGTCAATTTAGTTATTCTAAAGGTGAATCAAAACGTGTATTACTGTGTACTTCTCTCATTAAAGTTAGTGATTCTAATGGTAAAGCTATCTCTTGCAGGGCTTTACTAGACTGTGGCAGTGAAGCCAGTTTTATAAGTGAAGAGTGTGACAGAAAACTAAAGTTAGGTAGTTTTAACAAAAAAAATTGAAGTATCGTGCCTTGGTTCGTTCAACACTGTAACAAGTGGAGAAGTGGAATTAATCTTTACCCCGCACTTTGAGTCAAATTCCAAATTTCGAACATATGCATTCGTGATTCCAAGGATAACTTCAGATGTGCCTAACGTGTCGCTTCCTTCTAAAATTGCGAATCATTTTGACGATCTAGTCTTAGCTGATCCTAAGTTCTATGAAAGAAAACCTATAGATATTTTGTTAGGTGTAAATGTATTTTTTACTATGCTTAAGGGAGATATCATAAAGAGAGGAGAATCATTACCCTTTGCAATTTGTTCTCAGTTGGGTTGGATCATTTCCGGGAGCACTATTACTGATGACTCGAATCTAACTAACACGTGTACAGTGAATAATCTTCAGTTGAATACAAACGAATTAGTTGAAATATTTTGGTCTTTAGACTCCAGTCCGGAAGTCAAACGTACTTAAAGTGAAGATAAAAAATGTGAAGAGTTCTTTAAAACAACACACTTCCGTGATCAAAATGGTCGTTATGTAGTGAAACTTCCATTTAAAGATAACCCTTCAAGGTTCGGTAATTCTAAAGATCTTGCTTTACAAAGATTGAAATCTTTAGAGAGAAATCTCTTAAGATCTCCTGATACATATGATATGTATAAACATTTCATGAAGGAATACTTGGATCTCGGGCATATGGAACTAGTCCGTAGTTCAGAGTCCCCAAGTCAGGCATACTACATGCCACATCATGCAGTAATTAAGGAATCTAGCTCTACGAGTAAAATACGTGTGGTATTTAATGCTACTAGTAAGTCTTCATCAGGAATATCTCTTAACGACATATTGATGACAGGTCCCAGAATACAACAAGAGCTGTTTCCAGTTTTGGTCAAATTCAGATGTTACCCAGTAGTTGTCACAGCTGATATCATGAAAATGTTTAGACAAATTCTAGTTAATGAAGAGGATAGAAACTTTCAAAGGATATTTTGGCGGGACAGTCCAAGTGATCCTATTCAAGAATTTCGACTTAATACTGTCACATACGGCACTGCCTCGGCTCCATATTTGGCTACTCGTGCTTTATACCAACTTGCCTACGATGAGCAGAATAACTATCCTTTATCTTCGAAGGCTGTACTTCAAAACGTTTTTGTAGATGATTGTTTGGTAGGTGCTCAAAATACTGAAGAGTGCAAAAATCTAGTAAATCAACTCTTGCAAAATGTTAGAACGTGGAGGATTTCTTCTGCGTAAATGGCCATCCAATGACTTGTCAGTGTTAGAGAATATACCTCAGGAGTTGAGAAATGATTCTGAGGCTATGAAAATTCAAGACGATAGCTCAATCAAAGTTTTAGGAATTAATTGGAACCCCCGTGAAGACTACTTTAACTTTTCCGTATCCATTTCTGGTGAAAAGTTTAAATACTCTAAAAGAGATATCCTTTCTGATTTAGCGAAAATATTTGACCCATTTGGTTGGCTTGCTCCTTGTATTATTTATGTCAAAATCTTGATACAAGACATGTAGAAACTCCATTTATCGTGGGATGAACCTGTTAGTGATGAGATTGCTAACAAATGGAAGATTTTCCGAAATGATTTACATCTTATTCAACAATTAAAAATACCGAGATTTGTTTTGATCTGTGCTTTTTGTGATGCCTCCGAGAAAGACTACTGTGCAGCAATTTATTTGCGTTCAGTGTCACGTAATTTGGACATCAAAGTAACACTCTTAACATCAAAAACAAGAGTTTCCCCTCTGAAAGTGCAATCATTACCTCGATTAGAGTTATGCGCTGCAGTTTTTTAGTGAATTTGCTTAAATCAGTGTTAGAACATTTAGAGTTTCCTATACGTAAAGTTTTGGCCTGGACAGATTCAACTGTTTTACTGTCCTGGATTTCTGCAGAACCATACCGTTGGGTTCCCTTTGTTGCAAACCGCGTTGCTAAAATACAGAATACAATTCCTAATGTAAGGTGGAACCATATCAATGGAAAGCGGAACCCAGCTGGTTCAGGTACAAGAGGAATGTTTCCAGCAGAATTTCTGAAGTGTGAGCGATGGTTCATTGGACCTACTTGGTTATATTCACAAGATTACGAACCATGTCCTGACAGTGAACATCTTGCTGATGTAGATTATGAAGGAGTTCGTAGAGAAGAAAGAAAAACTTGCATTTCAGTATCTTGTGCGGTAAAGGAAAATGACATTTTTAAACGGTATTCATCTTGGACAAAATTGCGTCGTATAGTTGCATTATGCCTAAGATTTATTTACAACTGTCGAAACTTCTCCGAAAATCGTTTGAGAGGTTTTCTGACAACCGATGAGCTTCGATTAGCTACAAAAACAGTGATAAAAATGTCCAAGAATCATATTTTCCTCAAGAGCTCTCTTATTTAAAAACATCGAGAGAATTAAAAGGTGTGAGCAGCTGAGTAATACAATTAACTCCCTTCTTTGATGAAGAAGACATTCCTGAAAATAGCAAACATCCTATTTTGCTTCCAAAGGAAGGACATTTCACTAATCTCATCGTAACTCATTACCATGTCAATTATTTGCACGCTAGTTAAGAGTTATTAATAAGCACTTTGCGAATGCAGTTTTGGATTCTTTCGGTGAGAAGCGTAGTGAGAAAGATTATTCACAGGTGTATTCCTTGTATTAGAAATCGAGGCAAGACTGTGACCCAGATAATGGGTGATTTACCCTCGCCCAGAGTTCAACCATCAAGACCTTTTGCAGTCACCGGTGTTGATTATGCTGGTCCATATTCTATTAAGTCCCAAGTTGGGAGAAGAACAAAAACTTTCAAGTGTTACGTATGCATTTTTGTGTGTTTCTCAACAAAAGCTGTACACTTGGAGTTAGTCAGTGATTTATCAACTTCAACGTTTTTAGCAGCTCTAAAAAGATTTATCGCCCGACGAGGCAAACCATCTAAAATTTCGAGTGACTGTGCTACTAACTTCAAAGGTGCTAGTAAGGAACTGAAGGAGATTTATAAAAATGCAGCACGTATTGAGAAAAGCAGTGAATTATGTGACTACATTACCTCAGAAGGTATAACTTGGTTATTTAATCCTCCGACATCTCTTCACTACGGTGGCTTGTGGGAATCTAATGTGAAATCCATGAAATTTCATCTTAAACGAGTATTAGGATCCACACTTCTAACTTACGAGGAATTTTTAACAGTGCTTACACAAGTGAAAGCGTGTATGAATTCCCGTCCTCTTTGTGCGATGTCTAGTGATCCAAACGACTTTAGTGCATTGACTCCAGGTCATTTTCTGATTGGAGTCCCTTTGCTTGCCATTCCGGAATCTGACTTGAGTGACGTGAAATCTTCACGACTTAAACGTTGGTCGCTAGTTCAACAGACTGTGCAACATTTTTGGAAACGATGGTGTGTAGAATCTTTAACAACACTTCAACAACGTGCTAAGTAGTTTCGTGTGTCTCCAAATCTAAAATGTGGTGATTTAGTTCTGATCAAAAACGAACAACTGCCTCCAAACCAATGGAAAATTGGGAGAATTGCCTTAATTCATCCAGGTAGTGATAAAAAAGTTCGAGTGGCTACAATCCATACAGCCGCTGGTGATTTCAAACGAGCTGCTACTAAATTGCGTCTTATCCCCAATCATGACTAATATGAACTACGAACTATTGACTTTTTTCATATTATTGAACTTTAATTTTAGTTATATTTTCAATTAATTTTTTTTGTTAATGTTATTATGTATGCTTTAACTGTTTGTCTTTTTTGAACCCTTAGAAGGCTTCAAGGCCGGGGGCTATGTTTAGTATTTTTTGTTACCAAACGATTTACTAGTGTGTCTTTGCAACAATAGATGGCGTTCCTGCCTGATGATTCAATTCTGGTTGCTATGGTAACGAACTTTCAACTCATAATTTATGTGATTTGTATTCTATTCTTTTTTTGTTTTTATTAATTGCTACTGTGCTTGGAGTGATGTGAGCTGTGTCGTCACGTGGACGGCATACCTTCTATTTCAAAGTGTTATGTAAAATAAACTAGTGATAATTACAGTCCGCTTACCTTTTTTTGTGAACTTATTCTTACCAGAGATAATATAGAATAAAGAACATTTTCCCTTGTTTGACACAGGTAATACCAGTAATAATGTCAGAAACATAATTGACATAGAAATTTATATTTTTATTGGTAATAATAATAGCAGACCTGCCGTTTTTGACGTTCACTGATCTCCATTCATTTTTCTGATATGCCAGGTTGTCCCCAATATAATAAGGCTCCTGCAAAGTCAGGATATCAGGCATGTATTGTATAATCTTTTCTAAACATGTAAGCTGGGCAGATGCAACAGCGCAGTGATTGAGATTGATATTTGAGATCTTCATAGTAAAATCAATATAACTTAAGATGATATAGATCAAAATAAAGCAGTTTACAATAAAATTTATTAGCTAATATCCAAATCTCTATATACAGTTAAAACTCCAATTCAAAATTAAAATTTCTATATACAAGTAAAAACAGCTATATACAAAATGTAGTTACTCGCAACCGGGAGGGAATCAGAGCATTCAATCTTTCTAGAAAAATCTTGAGCAGGAACAGTATTCAAACAAAATAAACAAAAATAAAAAATTACAATATTTAAGTCCCCATCGCAGTGCAACTGTTTAATAAAACAGAGATCAAATGTCAAGGTGATCTTTTAAAAATCTAACTTCTTCTTTATAAAGCGGACAAGAGCGTGAAAAGGAATCATGAGCGCAATCATAGTTAGTACCGTATTTCTCGTTAAACTTTAAACAATTACCGCAACCAAGATTGTCATTTTTACAGTCTTTTTTTCTCATGATTAAGAGAGCAAGTTGAACAACGTAACTCACATTTGCAATTTTTTCTAGTATGCCGAAAATGTAGGCATTTAGAGCATCTCTTAGGGTTCGGGTAGAGACGCGCGGCGTAAAATTTCCAACCGAGTGCCAGTCTCACTACTTCGAGAACTGTGCTTTGGCAATCTGAGGAAATAACATAAATACGGTGAGTAACACCTTTCTCCTCTGCAGGAATTCGAAACAGCGCTCTGGCACATTCTCCAGAACAATAACATTCTTCTTTCAATTTCTTCATAATATTTCCATCCTCAACATGATCTCCCACATTATATAAAATGATCTTAGGTTTAATAAATTTGTATTTTGGCCTTACAATAGTTTTCAATTTCTGTTCTTTTAGAATAGCCTTCTCCAAAATAACAACCTCGTACTTATCCTTTAATTTTAATACGATCACATCTCCGTTCTTTCGAGTAAACGAATTGACCACTCCAATACCCAATCTGCCAGGATCCAGCTGATGGGTTATTTCATCGTAAATATCAATCTGTTTATCAATAGGTCTAAGTAAAATTTCGTTATCTTTTCTTCTATCCCTTTTAATCTTTTTTCTATATCTTTATTCTCTTTTTCTGCAATTACTCTTACTTCCTCCTCCTCCATCTTACACTCACCAGCTGTTCCATCACCATTTCTAATTGAAATGAGGTCCTTAATCTCTTCTAAGACCTGGCCTATTCCTTCATCTCTCCTTTTGGAATTCTCAAAGTCAATTTCATTTGTAGAACATCACTCTATCCATTTAGTAATAAATGTCAGGCCAGAAGATAAATCATATATGATATTCTTGGCAATTCGTTTATCTCTCATAGTTTCGATAGTGTCGAAAAGACCCTGAATTACTCCTAAAATATCAGACTTTAAAACATCTTGTTCAGGTTCTCTATAACTTTGACTAAGACTGTCTTTTGTCGTTAATAGAGACATATTTTACACTTGGTAAAGCACTACGATAAGAGGACTATATTATAAAATCAAATTTTCATGAATTCAATATCTTAAAACTCAATAAAAACTTTCTAAAATACAAAACACTCAAACAGACAGTAAAATCCTACAGCATAAATGATAATATAATTTTTTAAAGCAAAAACTAGAGTTCTAACGCAGAAATTCAAAAAGTTAACCAACGGGTAGAAAGACTTAGACTTTGGTACACCAAAATTGGATCAACTCTTCTTCGACGGGCAGAAAGATTTCAGTTGATGGATCACCAAAGAAAATTTTTCAACTATAATTCAATTAACTTGCAATGAGACTCCTTAAAACAATTCCTCAATACTTCGAAACATCAAATGTTGGGCAGTTACTTCTGGTAATAAGATAATTCAAAAATTTTTAATCACCTGGCAAAAGGTCTAAAATTACAAGTTTACAAGTGTAAAACAAAAGATCTAAAAGTATAAACACTTGGCAGCCATGCTGACTTCAGAGAGTATCCAAAACTTTAAAAATAGCAGCCAGAATTGAACATAAATTTGTACAAGCATAAAGTCAAGCATTTAGATCAAAAGCATGGTAAAAAAAAAATACCATTTGCACGGACTTTTAAACCCAAAGTGACCGAAAACAGCACTCCTGTATGCAAATGAGCTGCTACGTGGACTTCATATCTTAAACTTCTTCAAACTTTGTAGAAATCCAACATCATGCACAAAGTAGCACTTTTCCATAAACCGGAACTCGTAAGCAATGATATAAGAGCACTTTCACCAAGAGCACTTTCAAAAATCAAAACACACCGGAATATAAGCAATTTAAGAATCACACTTCAAAACACCAACCAACATGGCAGACAACCTGCGCACCTGATTTTTGTGTATCCGCCACCCATAGATTTATCCGCGCTTTTGTTATTAGACTTTTCTCCTTTTCCCGTCTGCCGATACGCTTTCTGTTCTGCCAATAACCTGACACAAGCTGATTTTTGTGTATCCGCCACCATAGATTTATCCGCGCTTTCGTTATTTGACTTTTCTCCTTTTCCCGTCTCCCGATACGCATTCTGCTGAACTTGCGGTTTCTTCTGAGGAGTAAACCTTGAATGTTGGCCAAACTGATTCGTATGCGCTTTCTCAAGTTCCTTCTGCTTTGGAACTTCACCGGAGCTGGAATAAATTTTCTAATGTCTGCGGGTTACGGACTTCGAGGAAATCTTGCGCTAACGGTAGTATGACGCGGTAGATTTACCTCGATAAGTTCACTATCGGGCCTTTTCCCGTATAATAAATTGAATATCTGAATTTTTCTTAGAATAAACTCCGTCAACTCATCGAAATTACTTTGATATTTGGTAAACAATTCCGACTCTAGCTTCGCACGGTCTTTAACAACTGGAAATGCTTTTGATAATGCAGACTTAAAAGTTTTTCCTGCTGTACGATTCTGAACCTGGGTCCCCCAACAAAAACTTCCCAATTCCTTTTTAACAGCTGAGAGCTTGACCTCTTACGCTTGTTGTAGCGATGGTGACTTTCTGCAGCTGGTTTACTGGGTATAAAGTAAAATGCAGGTCCAGTTGGCTCAGGAAAATCATCACTGAACCTTTGCCATCAAATGTTGCAGCTGGCTTCATAGCACCACGCATCGTTTCCACGATGAATCCGAATCCTTCCATTCCAATGTAGGATTTTCCACTGTGTAATTCTAAGTTACAGTTGAAAGTGAAGAATCTTAAGAACTAGTAAGCGAATAATCGCTTGAGTTCGTGACACAATAAATAAACGTGGAAAGGGTTAAAAGACCCTTTATTATTCAAATAAGATTTAACAGAACTCCGTCTTGGAGTTGTACAGTAAAGCCGACACTTTGGCTTGAACTTAAGATACTAAGAATCAAACTAAACTAATCTTAACTAAAGGAGATATAGCCGAAGCTATCAAAATTCTAACAGAGTTGGCCCCTTAACGCTAATTGACTGCGAAGCTATCAAGAACCTAAGGTACGGCCGAGCGTAATAATAGCTTACGAGAGAGTAGCCTAAAAAGGCCGACGCGTGCAGCCAGAATATCTGGTATCTCTCTCACTAAGACATCAGTAGAACTTCGCGGTTAAATACCGCTCTTCCTCATTAGCATTTAGACGTGATTCTAAAAATACTTTCTGGCCGGAAGTGGTAAGTTGAAATTAAGAATCGATAGGAAAAGAAGTTTAACTTAAAATTTAACTGTTAATAAAATTAACATAATCCTTACAAGTCCTCACTGTCATTATCAGGGTACCACAAAAATTTTAAATATTGTCTATCTTTCTTTGCCATCCAAATCATCAAAAACGCTTTTTCTATATCACCGCAGAATCCAATTTTAAATTTTCGAAAAGCAAGAATGATATCCGAAATATTCGGGTTTAGGTTTGGGCCTTTTTCTAAGCAGTCGTTTAATGATAGCTTTCCTCTTTTGCAACTGCTGCCACTGTTCGAAATGGTATAAAATATCTTTTTCATCTTTCACGATCTTGAATAATGTTATTTTGTATTTGATATTTAATTATCTCCATAAGCTGTTCCCTCACAAAGCTGTTATTTTTTAATTCTCGCTGCACCCTTTCGAACTCCTTTTTCGCTAAACCAGGTGATTATGCGCTAAACCAAAAATGGGCTCCTATTCCACAACAAACGAGCCTCATACCTCCCGTCTACGTATTTCAAATCATCTTACAAACTGCTTAATTATTCGCTTATCGCATTCACTCATTTCTGATGCACAATTAGTAATTCCTAAACTTTCCTCTTCCCATAGCTGACGAAATCTGTTTCAATAATTTTCCTTCCTGTAACGAATCAATTTGTATAAACAAACCCGTTGACCCTTCCTCTAGTCAACTTAGCTTCTTATTCTCTCCCTCCGCTCTACCACGCAACGACCAACCGACTATGCTTTCATACAATACTAAACATTCTGTCAAACGATGTGTATTCCCCGTTAAAATGCAGTTCAAATAATCATTCCCAATTAAAATCTGCACCTCTCCGCGTCACTATTTTGACTGTCAGATAAATCAAATTCTTCCTTAGGAAGCTTGTTTATAATATCTCTACTTGGAGACTACCGCATTGGAGAACATATGGTTTTAATTTCGAGTGCCTCGATAATCAAAGTAAAACCACTTTTATTTTTTAATGCAAGTCTTTTTCTTTTGAACTCTTTTACTGGCGGATTCGAAGATGCAAATGTATGACTTCTTAATTTTTCCTTTCCAAAAATTGGGAAATCTTCCTTTTTACAATTAGATTGCCACACAGATACAGAAGATCTTCAGAAGCAGAATCGCATGACAACCTAACACTAAATGGAGAATTATTTCTGACCAGTTGGGCCCTCAAAGTTTGGTAATAAATCATATCCTTAATTTGCTTACTCAGATTTTCGAAGTAATCAACTGACGTTTGCTTCTTTTATTGCGCTTGCATTTTTGTTGGTTTTATTTTTTTGCACGTTTGCGTCTCACAGTCACTCTAAATGCAACTGAGATTTGCAAATATTACATTTAACCCATGTCGCCTTACAAAATGGTTTTTTGTGATCTTTTTTTAAACAGCGCTTGCACTTAAATTGATCATATAACGCTTTGTGTTTCTCTGAAATACTTTAGTCGCAGTCTTTTGAGAGGTGAGGTTTAAGACAAAAGTAGCAGATATAATTTTCAACTGATGTATTAAGCGTCGCCGCTGATGATGGTTCGGCTAAATTCTAAATAAACTGTAACTCTTAGTTAAACTAATTAACAAACTAATCTGTAATATATCGTTATCTTTCTTTTACTAATTTGTGAAAGACATTCAGGCTTCCACATTCACGTTCTGCTTCGCCATTGAAGCAAACTCCAAAGTAATTAACATTCTTTTTGTAAACAGTAACGATGGCAGCGCCATCTGGCTTCGGAGGGATTTAACACTCCCCCGGATTAAAATTACTAAAATTCAAGAAATTATACAAACATTCTTAAAACAAAATTAGTATACTTATAAACAACATAATACTATTACTATAACTACAGCTATTACAATACTAGAATTGCATGCATATGCAAAAATATCATTTCAGTTTTCTACAGGAAGAACGGCGATCTGTGATCGCTCTTTTAAATTCTCCTGATTTTGTTTTGATTTTAACAGTTGTTACTTTATTGTCAGATCCATGATAGACTTTAATAACTCGACCTAAAATCCATTTGCAAATTCGCAGATAATCCTCCTTGATGAGTACCGTAGTACCAACAGAAATGTTGTCCTTCTCTATCATCCATTTGTTTCTCTGTTGCAGAGTTTCTAAATAGTCATTCGACCATTTCTTCCAAATAATCTGAACTACTTTTGTTGTCCTCTGCCACCTGCTTAACCGATTTTCTTTTGCATCTATTACCATTGGCTCCGGAATCGCCTGTACGAAGAAATCTTCCTATTAAGAAATGACCTGGGGTTAAAACTTCAAAACAATCACAATCATTGGAAATAGGTGTAAGAGGTCTCGAATTTAGTATTTCCTCTACCTGCACCTAGTTTCAGTACCCAGTTTCAGACTCCTCATATGTAAAACGCAAATTTCCTATCGTTCTCTTTATCGGATGCTTTACGGACTTTACACCGGCTTCCCATAGCCCTCCGAAATGAGGGGAGGAATAATGTTCCCGTCTATTCTTTCGGACGTGAAATATGAGGCCAAAGTTTTATCAGGAAAATTAATTACATTGTAAAATTTCTTCAACAGAGAATTTGCTACTACAAAATTAGGGGCATTATCAGTCAATATTTTCATACATTTGCCACGTCTGGCCATGAACCGATTAAGAGTGGCAATTAAAGCACTAGAAGCACTCGAAATGAATAGCTCGTATCACAAAACATATACATACACAAATGTAAATTTTATTTAGGACGCCCTTTCTCTGATGCTTGTAAGTTACATGAAAGGGACCGCATAGGCCCAAATCTGAAACACTAAATGGGGGGTGATCTATTAACTCTCTCGTATGGTAAATTGCCCATAATCTGTGAAGACAAAATCGGTTTGCATTTAAAGCATGCCACACAAAAATGTACTGTTTTTCGCGCCAAATCCCTACCACCTAATATCCAGAATTTTAAACGTACTGCAATCAATAATCCTTGAGGGCCAACATGCAATAATCTTCTGTGCACACTAGAAAAATAAATATTACTTAGCTTAGAATTTTTTAGCAGGATAACAGGATATTTCTGAGAAAATGGCAAAGAAGCTTTTTCAAGACGGCCACCAACACGAATTATTCCTTTACGATCAACAAGGAGATGTAAATTTTTTAAGTTACCTGTTATGTCTTTTTTTACAAAATAGAACCCTCTGCTCATGCTTAATAAGTGTTTTTTCAGCTATTCTTACCTCTTCTAGTTGAAGAGGGCCTACCTTTCTTGATCCACCTTTCCTGCAATTACAAATAAACCTAAAAATATAAGAAAGAACATTAATAATTTTATAGTAATTGTTACTAATATTTAAGAGTTCGTCTAAATCGTTAGCGTTCATGTCAATCAACATAGTTCTCTCAGAAATGTCATTAATGTCAATAGAACTTTTGCTTTCTTGCACAAAGGATTCCCTTTCACTTGGTGTTAGATTCTCAACCTCTGGAACTATTGCTTGTAAGCATTTGTAGGGAAGATGAGGCTCTGTCAAAAATTCTGCACAAGTCCACCACTTCGAATTGTTCACTAGAGAAGAGGCACTAACTCCACTCGTTAGAAGATCGGCTGGATTGTCCTTGGTTGAACAATAAAACCATGAATCTGGATTAGTCAACTTCTGAATCTACTCAACGCGATTTTGAACGAAAGACTTCCATCTTCTGCTTGATCCTTTAATCCAATACAGTGTGACTTTACGATCACTCCAGAAAAAGATATTAGATGAACCTTTATGATCTAGAACTTTTTTAACTTCCGTTCCCAATCTTGCAGCAATCAGTGCACCCAGCAAATCAAGTTGAGGCAAGGAAACGTTTTTGACAAGTGAAACTCTGCTCTTGGAAGCCAGCAAATTCACAGAATTTTTTTCTCGATTCTGTATTAAGTTCTAAAAGCTCGCTGCACCATTGTGACCACTCGTCGTTCAAATCAGAAGAAAGCTCAGCCTCCCATAGTAATTTACGTAACTATACCTTTTGTAGTAAAAGTTTTATTCTAACAGTGAATGGCGTGATGAGTCCAAGGGGATCATATATTTTTCCAGCTGTTTGGAGGATGAAGCGTTTGGTACTTTTCTTTCTCCTCGAAATTTCAGTCAAACAAGAAGTCTCTATACTCAAACTATCTTCTTGAATGTTCCATTGAATTTCTAATACTTTGAGTATCTTTTCATTTGAGCTTAGCAGATGAATGTCAAAATTTTCTTCTTCTCACTTTTTAGCTAAATGATTATCATACGTCACCCATTTGCATAGATTCATCCCAGCTCCACGCATAATTTTCTTTGCTTCCCTTGAAATTTTTAAGGCTTCTGATACATCATCTGCTCGTGTAACAAGATCATCAACATATATACATGTATCAAGAATTTGAAAGGTATCGGGACACACGTTGCTATACTTTTCGATATGCAGCTTTATAGTTGCCGCTAACAAAAAGGGACTGGAATTAACACTAAAGAGCACATGCTTAAATCTATACATCTCTAGCTGATCCTCGGTATTCTGCAAAGGTGTATCAATATTCTCAAATAAAAATCTAACTGCATCTCGATCTTTCTCAGCTAACACGAACTGTAAAAATGCCTTTTCGATATCTCCTAAGATTGCAACTCTATTAAATCTACAATATATCAGCAAATGAAATATATTTTGATTCAAATTAATACCATGCCACAAACAATCATTCAGGGACAGACTACCTATTTCATGTGAGCTCGCATGAAATACAATACGCATTTTTGTCGTAATGCTTTCTTCTCTATAAACTGCCTGATGCGGCATATAAAAACTGGCTTGTTTACTGGTTTCGTGGAATCTAATACTCTTTCTATTACCCCTTGATTTAGGTACTCTTCTAAAGTTTCTCTATATTTTAGGCATAATTCATTATCATGCTGCATTTTCCTCATCAGGATCTTTATTCTTTTTTCTGCGACACCAAAATTGTCGCCTAGATGTTCCCAACTTTTTTTTCCAAGGCAGGCTAACAATATACCAACCATCTTTGAAACTAATAGTTTTGTTGAATATCTCTAATGCTTTATTTTCATCGTAAGAATTGGGATCATCTCTAATACCAATTGATTCCAAATCAAAATTAACCCATAAATTAACCCACAATGCATTAATTGTTTAGCATGTGGTAAATCTTCAACGCTCCCGCTTATTAAATACCCAAATGCTGAGTTTTGTAACACTTTTTTTTTACTTTTACACTGCTAAGGAGGACTACTGACCGGGAACAAGCCCTTGCAGTATGATGTCCGCCCTGCAGACATTTATTAAGTCTAAATTAAAAAAAAAAAAAAGATTACAGAGTCACATCTAGAATAGGAATACAAAGGACTACCTTGAATACATATGACATTCCTGATAGCATAGATTAAAAAAAAAAGAATACTTAGAATTACAAAGCTGCATTGATACAAAACTGGTAAAGGTAAAACAAAAACAGTAAAATTTAAGACTAACATTGGAATTTAGAGCCGGCACTTATACATCACACTGACTTTCTATTATACACTTACTATAATTCCGCACATTACTAAAAAAATATTATGCAATATATTACTATAATACTGAACAACACACTAACATAGTAAAACTGATACTACAAATAAAATAACCATATACACTGCTCGTATCAGAAAAGTACACACTGACATAGTAAAGCTGATACTACAAATAAAACACAACATATACACTGCTCCTATCAGAAAAGTAGACAATTCTGTACATGATGCTATACTGTAACGCTAAAACTAATCAAAAGAACACTATACAATAACCTTTGGAAACAGTCACAGTGAAATTAGGAATATAATATACTGTAGCAGAGTTAGAATACGAGTCATTTCAAAACATTAAATCCAGCAAAATATTTCAATACATATTTACAAAGTTCTACAACCAAGAAAGTCTGGTTCAATACTACTATTATACATCACACTTACTCATCATTATACACCTTAAACTATTATACTTCACATTAATAGAAAAAAAATTATGCATGATACTTAATGGAATACTGTACATACACTGAAATAAAATGGCGAATACTACAAAATAACAATCAATATACAATGTCCTTATGAGAAAGTTGGTTCTGCGGCCACGAATATTTGTTAGAAACTGTTGCATTTTGCACAATACTAGAAACTGTTACAAAACATTTGCACAGAATATTTCATGGTACTAGCCGAGAGCTCTATATATGTATTTACTATTATACTGCAAACTTAATTTGCTAACATAACACAACGCACTTACTACTTAATAGGTCAATACACTAAGACAATATGTAAATTGTAATACACAGAATACAATACAAAAATTAAGTAAACACAAAAGAATTTAAAGATTAATAATGAATAGAAGCGACACTGAAGTACAAATAGACAGACATTGATTCTGGTAATCTGCATCTAGGAGGTAACGTGTTCCAGCAAAGTTATTCATGTACTGCACTAAACATGGCTGTCATGCATATACGTAACATAGGTACAATGGCATGCCATTAGTCTCTGAAATTGTCCTAATTTCAGTAGTTGAATATTATCGTATATAGTAAGATACCAAATTTGTAAGGTAAGAATTATGAAAGCTACTGATCTTCTATAGTTGTTGGTATAGAATTGCCTGCTGTAGCTGCTGTTTACACCGCTTCTGTTCAACAGAATTCACGAGCACAAATGTCCATTACTCGATGAATCTGATTAAATGCGAGCTTACTTCTCTTGAGGGTGTCTGACCACCCGGACCAGTGTGCTTCAGAGGGTTTTTTTAAATGAAATGGTATCGTGAGAGAGCATTCAAAAGCAAAGTGATCCGGATCACCTAGTGTTCCACATCTACAACTGGCTGAAGTAGATAATCTGAAGCGCCGTAAATAGCTTGGAAATGGTCCGTGTTCAGTAAAGTAATGTGTAAGATGAGCACTACTAGTGACCAGATTCAGACCAACTTTGGGGAAGAAACGAAAGGTTCTGCGGCCTGTGGTGGAGTTGTAATCTTTTTTAAATAGGAAACTGGTGCTTTTAGGGGTGTTACAGGCATATTCAAGTCGTTAGCTGCTAGCTTAGCAAGCCTATCGGCCTCTGCGTTTCCAGCAATGCCTACATGCGCTGGAACCCAGCTCAAGTACGGTCGTTGGGACTCGGGAATCTGAAGTAGAGCATCCCTAATAATGTGGACAGAATCCGCTTTGCTGTTGAGTTCTTTAATGGCCAGTAGGCTCGATGCTGAATCACTCAGTATTCTGACTGGTCCTGTTAGATTTTGCTTAATATAATCTAATGCTGCCTTAATTGCTACAAGTTCCGCCTAAAATACACTATTGTAATCTGACAGCCTCTGTGACCAAGTGCAGCAGTTAGTATTGCCTCGCATGACGCAGAAGCCGCTACCTGTGCCAAGCTCCGTTTTGGAACCATCCGTATAAAGACAAATTTCGTGCCTAGCCGGAATTAAGGGCTCTATGGTGACTTTGTCATCATAATTTATGTCCGCCGGATGTCCCAGAGAACGAGGGGAATGATCCTTGTAATCACGAGCGCGGTAACGAGCACCCCACAAGATAAAATCTTCCTTTATGCGTAGGATCCGTGCATGTCCAGCCTCCCTCTCCACGACAAGATCCAATGGTGGTAACCCAGCGAGCACCTGCAATGAATCTGTCGAGGTGGTCCTATAAGCTTTAGTAATCATGAGGAGTTGGAGACGCTGAATAGAATTGAGTTTCCTCCTCAGGTTTCCATTGAGATGAATACCCCATGCTGAAGACCCGTACAAAATCACCCTCGCTGTTATTGTGCGATACCAGATCTTCAACATGTGTGGTCTAATGCCCCAATACATACTAGTAGTTCGTCTCATGTTATTGGTAGGAGATACTACTTTCTGGTGTATATGATGCAAATGTGAAATCCAGTTGAGACGGTTGTCTATGATGACACCTAGATATTTCAATTGGGAAACAGTCCTAACTGGATGACCTAATAATGTTATAATTGGATTCCGCCTCAGTGGACCTTTACGCCCTATGAGTAAAATTTTAGTTTTGGACGCTGAAATTTCCAATTTGTGATCGGCTGCCCATTGTGCAAAGAGGTTCAGTGCTCGCTGTACATTCTCCTGCAGTCTGTGTCTTCCAGTCACCAAAAGCAGAAAGTCGTCGGCAAATGCCTGGACTTTGACAGTCTCATCACCATTGTAAAGATCAAATATCGTGTTGGCAACCAGGTTCCATAAGACTGGGTCCAGGCATGAACCCTGGGGACAGCCACGCACCAGTCGTCGTTGAAGTTGGCCATTTGGCATTGTTATCTGTATTTGCCGATCAGACAAATAGCTGCGAAGAATCCTGAGGATTTCAATCGGGCACTGAATTCGGTCTAGACATTTGATCACATCTGGCCACCAGAGTGAATCGAATGCCCCTTGGATGTCGACTGACTCGACTGCTGTGTGCAGATCATTATTTCGGTTATCCTTGATTGTGTCCAACAGACTGGTCAGAGCATGCTCTGTTGAAGTACCCTGTTTAAAACCAAACTGAGCTTGGTGTATTATATTTCTTTTGCTTAAGAAATGATTGAGTCTACTCAGTATTACTTTACTAATGGCTGACAGGCCTGTAGGATCTTGGATCATCGGGGCCCCTCCCGACCTTCAGAAAGAGAACTATCTCGGCTATTTTCATAGTTGTTGGGAAATGACCCAGTCTCCAACATGTGCCGCATAATTTAACCAACAGCTTTGGGCATGCTTGATGCACAACCTTGATTAAGATGTTGTCAAGGCCGTCTGGGCCCGGTGCCTTGTTATTGACTAGGGCCTTGACTATTCTGTGCAATTCTTTTGGCGTTGGCGCTTCGAGTCACTTTCAGTGGTAGTCCAATTACAGTTATCATAGTATTTTCTGATGTCCGCCTGTCGTGCTGAGTCTGTCTAATGTGTGTCATTGCGAAAGATAGCTTCAAGTATGTTGCCCAAAATTTCTTCGCTAGTGGTGCCAAGTTGCGAAGCTGCTAACTGTAGTGGAGGAAATACTTTCGCACAGGCTACTTTCTGTACCTTGCCATAATGCTCTATGACTCTGCTGCAATGGTTTTGCCACGCTTCCAGTTTGCTATTAATGATTAGTTTTTTGTAACTGGCGTGTTCCATTCTGTAAAGTTGCATTCTACTTTGCCTGGCAGCAGGGTCTATTTCCGCCTGCGCTCTTCTGCGTAAAGCCCTAACTCTACTCCTCTGCTCCGTAAGTTTACCGTTCCACCAGGATAAAGAGTCATATATTTTTAGTCTCTTCCTTTTGTACGACTTCCGACCAACTGCCATTAGATCACATATTAATTTATCGTAGATCCTGTCCAAATCGTTACCAGTTGTACAGTTGTCTAGTCCTTTGAGGTACTGGGGCAAAATCAGCCTGCACTGTTACATGAACTTGGAATGTCCGCCATATTTCGTCTTTAAGCGATAATGCGTGTAATATATGCTCGGCAATTGCAATTCAAAGAGAATCAGCCTGTGATCTCTTTGGATCTCAGCGGCGTATCACTGACTATCCAATTGCTGATAAGATGTGCTAGTGGGGATGAAGCTAAAGTCAGATCAGGCCAACCCTCCGCCCTAGGAAAGTGGGAGGGGACTCCTCAGAGTTGATCACAACTAGCCGACTTTCCGAGATAAAGTCTAGAACCTTCCGGCCTCTCTCATTTTCTCCCCGTGCTCCCCAAAGTTTAAATCCCCTGCTATAATGTGAAACGGATATCTGGCAAGAAAATCAGGATTCAGTTCCTGCAGAAGATCATCCATAGAACCACTGGGAGGCATATAGACGCTCGTGAGAGTTAGCGAGGAAGTGTGTAGTTCTAAAAGGATTGTAACTTGTATGTCCGGTTTGTCGGATTAGAACTGGTGACAATGGACCATGATAAATCAAACCTGCGAGTTTTAAAGTTGACAAGTAGATTTTAGCTACGCTCGGCAGACCAGGTATGTATTCACCACTAGTATAAAACTCCTGTAACACTAAATTTGTATTTGGTACATAAATTTGCCCGGATCTTATCAAATCGAAAAATATTTCAGATCCTAGAAGTAACTGAATTTTACCCGGTTTGTGAAAGTCTGGATCAGCTAACGTAACTCCTTGTGGAATCTCAATATTACAGACATCAATTTTTGTCTAGAAGGCATCAAATGAGTAATTTTCGGAATTACGAAAAACTCTAGTTTACGACTATATGTTTCCTCTATTTAAAATAACCGCAATTATTTTTGATTTCACTTGTTGTTGAAATCCCAGATAAACATCCTACTGATACGTTTACATTTTCTCTTTGCAATTGAAGCTTTTCAGCTAATTCTGATGAACAAAGATGAATCATATTTCCACTGTCAAGCAAAATTCTGGCTGGAAATATTTTTACTTCATTTCCCTTAATATAAACAATCGCTGTCGATAGTAGGACTCTATTAACTGCATTACAATTTTTATTTACATTAGCTGTCATAAAACACTCGTTATCCTTATTTATGAATTGACCTACATGATGTTGCTCAATTTCGCTGCTTCCGTAGACTTTCGCGTCTGACTTTTGATCCGACGGAGACGCGATTTTGCAACTGTTTCTATTTTGAGGAATCGAAACTTTTTCTCGCTCATAACACAGTAACGAATTGTGCTTTTTTCTGCATAAGTGTAATTTGAAGGGCAACTTCTCACTCCATGATTTCCAAAACAGCAGAAACATAAGTTGTGCTTTTTAACATAATCGACTCTGTCTTTTAAGCTGAATTTTTTAAATTTAGGACACTTAATGAATTTATGTTCCACATTATACACTTTACAAATAAATTTACACATTTCTCAGTCGCACATGAAACCATTGAAGAAATCTTTGGCTGGCTTCGTTTAGACATTACTGGAATTCTAGAAGCGTTTAATGTCCTCGCGTGATCCTTTAGAAATTCTAATAACTCTGTGATATTCGATATTTTTCTTTCTTTAAATACCTTTTCCACCATAACTTAGTATTCTGATCAAGTTTCTGGCTAGGAATAAAGGCAAATATAGCAGATGAAACCCCATCTAACTTTTGTTCTAAACATTCTAACGATCTTACACCTTCACTTGTAACATCAATTAAATTTAGAATCGCAGAAGCTGAACAGTTTTGAATAACGGGAATACTCATAAATCTTAAGATGAGCATACACTTGTTCTCTAGGGTTTGAGTATCATTCTTCAAGGAGAGACCACACTTACTTATAATTATTATCCGTTATAGCTATCGTTTGGATGATTCTAAAGGCATCTCCTTTCAATGCTGATTTAAAATATTGCAATTTTACACCATCTGATAGATTTGGGTTTTGATCAATACTCGCTTAAAAAATGTCCTAAAGGAAAGCCAAGAATGCATTTCTCCTGAAAATGTCGGTAACGAAATCTTAGGTAAATGCACAACAGTATTTTCAGGAATTACTGTATTTTCTACTGTATTTTCTTTAATAGCTTTGGGCAATCTATTATTTATTTCAAATTCTGTATCAATAATACTACTATTGATTTCATATTGCTCACTGAAGATTTTTTCGATATTTTCTTCACCACTTAAATTGATAATAGAATCAAAAATATTATCAAAGTCATTTTGAAAATTGTTAAATTTAGTTTTTAACAGTTCTAAATCACTAACACTTAAATCTGGCTCACAAAGTTTCTTTTGCAACTTCGATAAGATAGTTTGGTTTAATCCTAGTATCCGGTGCACAAGGAATTTGGCTACTTTATGATGAGCAGTAAACGCGACATATACAATGAGTAGTTAAACGGGTCATTTTAGTGTTGGCGATAATTTTCAAAATCGCGTCAAGGCTGCACCGTATACTAGGATTTTACCGATAGTTTTCTGAGTCCTCGTTTTAGTGAGAACATCTTTTAATTTCGTAGCCATTTTCGCTACACTTATCAATAATAACAAATTGTCACACAAACTTAATTCAGAATTTACTAAATGCAACAGTTAATAATGAATAGAATTTCAAGGGTTTTTACTTACCCCTTTCTTTCAGCAACTGGCTATAATCCACAAACACAAATTCCATAGAAACAAAAATGGCAAAATCACAGTTCTATGCTAGATTATTTACTTAACCGATATCACTCGGGCTCTACAGGACGACTCAAAATGGTTCGGACGGAATTCTAAACGGACTGTAACTCTTAGTTAAATTAATTAACAAACTAATCTGTAATATATCGTTATCTTTATTTTTATTTTACTAATTTGTGAAAGACGCTCAAGCTTCCACACACTCACTCTCTGCTTCGCCATTGAAGCAAACTCCAAAGTAATTAGCATTCGTTTTGTAAACAGTAACGACGGCAGCGCCATCTGGCTTCAAATTGATTTAACACATGCCATTTTCTTTTTAATTGGAGCAAAATTCTTACGATAATCATCCGTATTTCTTCCGTTGGTTTTCGAAAGTGTTTGTTGATTAAGACCTAGAGTTAAGGACTTTTTCGCCTGCTTCTACTTCTTTCTTTAGAAACAACGATAAATCTGACACTGTTGACTGCCGGAATTTTGCTGTCTACTAAACTGTAACACTAAATCTTGGGTTATACACTTATATAAATTAGTAGATTGCCATAAGAATTAAAATTAATATCTAATGTTTCTAAACTTCTAGTATGAACCGTTATTTCATACAGTTTTCTTAAACTGGATACATCACTTGAACGACGTACTGGCTCCAAAGTTAGGAGAACGCTCATACATATGTGTACTAACTAATATTTCTTTCTTTTTTTTTTTTTTTTTTTAAATCTGTCAATTAAAATTTCGATGGCTTTTTTTAGTCATAGGTCATAGATCTTCACTTATTTAATAGGTATACGACCCTGAAGTCTTTACCTATCTATATCTGTCCTTATTGGATATCCTAAAAGTGAAAAATAAATCCAAATGTTGGAGCAAACCTGTGCACTTCAAGTGCTGAATGACATCCAACGTGGCAGTATGTAACAGTGGCATAACTTAAGCAAAATAGCGATTTAAACAACGATAACATATCTGAAGCATAAATTTCACATCGTATCTGTAGCATAAAAACTTTGGCATAACTTTCTCCTCGTAGGTGCTACAGCTGTAGCGTCCTTCTTCCCCGGTGTCTTGAAGATAACAGAATATCATGGGCGTAGTAGTTGAAGCATATAACAGAAGTTGACGGAGCATAGTTGCACTGACCGGTCGATGAAATTTTTTACACATAATACAAATCAAAGTCCTGCCCTCGGGGGCGAAAAGTCCATATCGCTTTGCGAGCAATAATTGAGTAAATAATGAAAAGTAGAAAAAACACAATATGCACTATGTACATCGATCACCATAACTCGTTATGGTGTATCGTTCTTGGTCTTTTTGAATGACTGTAAAGTCATAATCTCCTATGCTACGCATAGCTTTATTTTCGTGATTATCGCATTTGGTGTAGAAATTATGTGAGGTAATTAAGATCTCGCTGTCTAATAATTTGATTTTCATTTCACGATGTATTGCAGTGTTTCTTACAAACCACGGTGAGTCTGTAATAGTTCTAAGAAATTTATTTTGCAATCTTTGCAAAATCTGGCGATTTGATCTGGCCAAAGCTGCGTACAGTAAAATCGGTCTTATTGCTTGGAGACAGAGATTTTTAGAACTTAATAGGGAGACATTCAAAATTACAACTAAGGCATAAATAGAATTAAAAGCTTTATGAGCTTTTTCACGAGTATACATAAAATGCAGCCTGAATGTAAGTATTTAATATTTTTAACTGTGGGTGCTGTGGCACTATCTAGTGTTATGTTGTTTACTTCTTTGAGGTTGTATCTAAAAAAATATGACTTGGGACTTAATTGCATTGGTTTTGATCTTCTATGCGAAAAACCACTTGGTGAGGATATTAACGGCTTTTTGAAGCTTATCTCTTGCTCTGATGAGGCTGATAGAACTTCACATGATCGCGGTGTCATCCGCATAGCAGGCAAAAGTAGTATCTGCGATATTTGGCATATCTTTGATGTAAAAACAAAATAATATTGGCGAAAGTAAACTTCCTTGCGGAAGACCGGCCTGAATTATTTTCTTGTTGGATAAAGTATCTATAATTTTGACCTGAAAGATTTTACTGTGCAGGTAGCTGAATACTGTGGTAAAAAGGTCCGGGGATAATTGATAATTTATCATTTTGACAAGGAGGCCTGCATGCCAAACCTTGTCAAAAGCCTTTTCGATGTCCAAAAATAGGGCAGCAACAGTCTTTCTTATTTAGACATTGTCTAATAATTTCAGTAATCGTTGTGATTAGGTGAACCATAGAATGACCCGGTCTGAAGCCAAACTGGTAATTCTTTAGGAACTTGTGACTTTCAATGAAGTTATTAACTCGATTTACAATAATACGTTCAAATAATTTCGCATCCTGGTTTTCTTATGACTGTAATTGTAGCGTGTTTCCAGATACGAGGGAAGTAGTTTAAATTTAAGATGCGTTAAAAATTTTTGTGATGAGGACTATTCCTTTCCTGTTCAGGTTCTTGATGGCTTTGTTACCAATCCCGTCATAACCGGCCGCTTCCTTTGGGTTCAAAACATCAAGACAATCTTTTACTTGTTTGGGGGTGTGAGATTTCCTACGCTGCGACTATTAGTAGCAATGTAATCTTTTACATGGTTTTCGATGTTAACATCATTTGGGTTGAGGAACTGATTTAATGTGAATTGATCTTCGTAATCACTAGCGAAGATGTTTGCAATATCCTCAGCTTTATGAAAAGCCTGGTTGTTATGTTTAATTGGGCAATGTTGTTCTATTCCTTTCTGAGCGCTTTACTAATTATCCAAACAGCAGAATCTGTGTGGGACAGGCTGTCTTCGAAATTATCCCATGTCTCTGAGCTATATTTAATCATCATGAGCCTTTAGTGCATTTATTAAAACTTCTTCTATCCTGCAGATTTTGAGTTTTCTGAACAATCTTCCGAAGTCTGTTTTTCTCTTTAATTTTTAATCTGATGTTGTAGGGGAGGGTCATGTCTTCCTTTTTAACAAACTGCGCATTTTTAAGGCACTCTGAATTTTAATATTTAAGCTTTGGATAGCAGTGTCTATCTCTTCTAAGATTTGCGTTAGGAGTGATGTTATTATAAATTTCATTCTGGTACTGAGTCCAGTTTGTCCGAGTCTTCATGGGAGGTAATACATGTCGCAGCCCGTATAGGGTAAACGAACAGGTAAATGATCAGAAGATAAATCATTGTCCACACTGAGATAAGGCTGTTGCGAAACATTAAAAGTTAGCATAATATCTAAGATATCAGAGTTGCTGCGAGTCATAGGGCAATACGTGTGCTCCGCAGGAGCAAAAATTTATACATTTTATTTATTATGTAGTTATTCAACACAATTCTATCTTGGTTGTTTGTCCTGCAGTTCCAATTTGTATTTTTACAATTCATACCACCTGCGATTAATTGTAGGATAACCCAATCTTACAATATAATCTAAATCCTGCGTATTGAGCGAGTTTCCGGGTGGCTTATAAATCGAAACAATGAGATATTCTACTCCTTTGCTATTCAGAATACACGCACATGCTTCTATGCTGTTAAAAATGGGTAATGTAAATTTGGAGCATTTTAGGGACCTTTTCGCTTTTTCAGTCATGGCGCTGGGTATGATTTTCTTATTTTCAAAGTGTTTGGGAGAATGTTCTATATTTCCAGGCCTCTTGGGGCAATCAATACTATACGCTGCGTGCGAAACGTTACAAAGGACATAATGGACTTCATGTTTTTTTTTAATTTTTATATGGGCATTCGAAAGACTTATGCGATTCAATACAGCGTACACATCGCGGTCCGTTATGACAAGCCTTCTGGGTATGTCCATACCTTTGGCAATTAAAAAATTGCGTTGGTCCGGGCCTACCTTTGAAAGATTTTATAGTAACCTTCACATCACATAAATATTTAACTTTCCATATTTTCTTACCCTCGTCATTACGGGGGGTTTCAACATAAAAAACCGGCAGTTGTGTAGCGATACCATCTCTCATACTAGTGATGGGTTTGACTTTCATTATCGGTATTTTTTTAGCCTCGTAATCCGTAGTGAGTCCTTTTATGACCAATCTGTTAACATTTTGCATGTATCTAGTAACTTTACATCTAATGGATTCACTGTATTCTAAAGAATGCTCTACTTCTAATTCTCGCACAGTGCTTTGAGCATTAATAATCATATTTTAAAAAACTAGTTTCTCTCTCAATTAACACTGAAAGCGATTCCTCTACATTTGGATTTTAATTTTGTAATTCGTCTTCAAGTTTCTTAATTAATTTTGTGACGCTGGTTCGAACCGAATCTCATCAACAGTTTCTTTGAGAATCATTTTAATTTGCAAAGATAAACAGCATGCTAATGGAACTCACCTTTTCGGCCTGATGGCACCAGAAATGTATGGCATAAATATACTTAATTTGACTTAAACATTGGTGGTTTTTCATGTCAAGTTGCGGTGAAATAAAAACACTTCTCTGATTCTATATACAAAAAATTTACAGATTTATTGGAGTTACATGATGGCTGTTTAATACCACACACATCCCGTCTCTCTGCTCTCTTTAATTAACTATACATACGTGGCGTCGCAGCGCCCTCTATAACTTTTTCTACAGAGGCTGATGGTCCATTTCATCTCCATTCCAAGGAAACTCAAATGATAAATAACTTTCATTATATTTTCTATAAAAAAATTTTTTTTTTCAATATTCTTATTGGCAGTACATTATCCTGGATCCATCACCTATGAATCATCGTTTTCCCGTTTAGTCAATCCTAGCCATCTTACCACTTTGAAATTTTAGGCTTGTTTTATTATTTTTTCCCAAATATTTAAATACACAGTATATTTACATGTTCTTTAGAAACAAATGACGACATTCTCAAATCGCGAATTTGGAATACAAAGCAACAAGAAGACAAAATACTTCCTGTTAAGATAAAGCAAATCGACGTAAAAAAAAAAAAAAAAAAAAAAAAAAAAAAAAATTCTGATTGAAAACAGAGCAATTTGATCCTGGAAATAGTGGCGACATAAAGTGCTGACATGCTAATAAATCGATGACTTCTAAAAGAATTAATGAGATACTATTACCTTTTTATAGGAGCTTTATTTCCTATTAAATACAACACCCATTTCTATTTCTTTCAAAAAACATCATTTATGGCAAATTTTATCGTCCATGGCTAAAAGAATATTTGTGAAAATAAAAACGGATTATTTTGCTAATGTCTATGAGCAGCTATTAACCTTGAGCACAGCTCAGATCGCATAAATAGAGAAAAGTTGTTAGAAAAAATACTTAAACAGGGTGTTGAGGTACTTAATTTTTAAATTTAACAGTTAAAAATAATTTGTTTCTTTTTCATTTGCTGCTCTAGAGTATCCTAATTTAAAATGGCAGATGTTTTGAAATGGAATCTATAGGCATCTAGCTGTAGAAAATCAAAAATGATTCCACAATTGGAAACTTACATGGCAAGACTCCAAAAGAATTTCATTAGTACACTCAGAGCATTCTGCTACCATCCTAATTTCTGGAAATTTTTCAGTTCCTAAACTTTTCCCAGAATTAAAAAAATTCTGCCATCTCTAAATTTTGCTGCTTTGTGCTTCACTAAATTCTAAACATTCTGCCGCCTGGTGCAACCGCATTGTTTCTGGCCCTTCGTGCGGCGACTGGTCTTCTGCTAGCTCTTCACTTTCATGAAGATGACTGAAGACGAGGAATACCAAAAACATCAACAAATAAACAAAGTACGACTTGTAGAGGAGCTAGGAAGGAAGATTATGTAGTGTACTAAAATAACACATGTTGTAATTTCACCAGCATAAATGTACTGGACCAGTAGCGTAGCTACGATTCCAGCGCCCGGGTATAACTGAAGAATTTGCGCCTCTTTCTGTGTGCCAAGAATGGAAAACATTTCATTAAAAAATTTCGTAGCATCAATTTGGCGCCGCCTGGATGCTGCGTCCGTGGACAGATTAGATGTTCCCGCCTGCCCAACCTAGCTATGCCACCGTATTGGACGGAAGCCTCTGAAAAGACAATTTCATGATAAAGGTAAGGAATTTCTATATCGAATAATCGCTAATGACGAAACGTGGAATAGACTTTAAATCGAAATTTTAATTGCTGGCACGACCTTGAAGATTTCGATACGTACAATTGTAGATGAAGTAAATGTTGATCTCCGACTAGGATTCTAAAAGGTTGAATTATATATGGCAAAAGTGTGACAGAAGCACATTTTTGTACACAGCTCCAAAAACTGTGCAGTAAAATGTATAAAAATAATTTGACTTGCTTAAAACGATGAACAAGTACCGAAAGCTTTACAAATCTGTTGACTAAACGAGTGGCAGTTTTACTTCACCGATCATAAATCTCTTATTCCGACAATCAGGGTACTGTGCACATTTGAAGTCTATTAAATTACTACTAATTGATTAAAAAAAGCATGATTGTTTCAAAATGCAGCTATATCTAAAAAATAAAATGACTTTTATTGCAAGAGATTCAAAGAGCCACATATGGTTCATAAGCCGTAGAGGGGCCATAAAATCGCCGTTTGGCTACGTCTGTTACGTATCATTACAACATAAGAGGTAAGAATACTTTAATACCTTTATTTTACATAATGCCAGTGGATAACCATCACATAAGTATGGCAGATGTAGACACACATAACGAGACAAGATATCACTTAATTTAAGTTCCCAGAGAAAATTTGTGTCTCAATAACACTTGGCCTTTACTTCAGAAAATGAAACGACTTCTTTCTCACCCTTAATAAGAAGCAATGGTTTTAGATTTCCAAAATGGAAACAAAAGCTCTCTCCTCTTTCCTTCACAGTGCTATGGTGTAGACCTATCATTTGAGGCGTCTTAGGTTATTATTAAACATTTCATATTTCTTTGCTTTTCAAGCGAGGACATTTTAGCTCATATCATATATTAAATGACAGAGTAAATATAATCTACGTATATTCTCGTATTGAAAGTGTGGGTTTAAAAAGTAGTCCAGTAGATGGCGAAGATTTATGGCCTTCATGTATCTATCTCTGAATGAAATGACAAAAGTAGATGAAATAAATAGTATTATTTTTCTAAAATCTTTCTCCTTGGTGCATCACCTAAATTGAAACAAAATTGATAAAAGTCATCAACAGTTCTTAATTTTAGCTAATAACTCTTTTTCCGTAGCTATAATCGTTCATAAATCTGTCCACATTTAAGATTAAAGATGAGCGATAACAAAACAACAATTTTTGTCAATTTACAAAAAGAGATCTATCCTATTCGAGGCTTCTGATGTTGGAAATAAAATTGCAGTAGACTGGCCTATTAATGCCACTATATTAATAAAATTATGCATTACAAATACACACTGATTTTGCCAAAATTCAACATCACTACAGAAGACCCAACCTAAGTATAAAGAGACAGCCTGCAACTCTCAAAAAATGAGAAAATTGAAACTTAAAAACTCTGAGAACATTCATATTTTTTTTTTTTTAATTTTGCTAACCAACAAATGAAACTAGCCTGATGGTATCACTTTGAAATTCAAAGAAAAGTCCTCAGACTGAGTCCCTCCGTTGCCAATGCTTCTTTTACTGATGTTAATAATTCTTTTAACGTTATTTCATTTTTGGAGAAAATTTATTAAAAAAATAATGCAAAATTTAAAAGTTCTATTAAAATTTCATACAAAAAGCAATTTTTAATTTATTTTATACTAACTTATTGTATTTTCCCCAACTTTGAGTTGATAGATGATCTTTCATCACAAAAACATTCAAATTACTGTCATCAGGCACACCAAATAAACCATGATTTATCCCAATTTAAATTTCCTTCATAATAATTTTTTTTAATGTTCTCTTTTCATTTACTTCTATCAAATTCTCTTCCTCTCCTGTACTTTAATCCTTTTCAAATGCAGATTATGAATTATGAATAAAAATTTAAGCTGTGACAAATTATTTATTTAATATACTCTACGCCACCAGTTTAAATATTTAAACATTTTTATGAAAAAATCAGTTGCAAATAAATTTGTTAAAATATATGTTAGGACAAAGTAAATAGAAAACCACATTTGGTACTGCACTTTTTTATATTATTTTACAGAAAGATATTTTTCATGAACAATCCCCACTCTACTCAAGTAAAGTATAATTAAACCCATTAATATCAGTGATTGGAAAAAAAAAAAAAAAAAAAAAAAAAACACTTATGGCAGCAGCAATCAATTTCAGGATTTTGCATTTAATAATAATAAAATAACTTATATGTACACAAAAAACACCTTAATATTGTTAATTTGTTCCATAATTTTAGTGATTCTCGCTGTTTATTCAAGTATGTGTGCAATGAAATCTTCCTTCTTTGATTATTAACTAAGCATGTTCATCTTTAAAACAGTTTGAAACAATAAATCACCTATTACTATCAACTCTTTGTCATGCTGTCATAATACTTTCAGAGCAGCAACAAACTGCCTGTGGCATCTTGAATAACTTTAAATAGCATTTCTAAATTTGAAAGTACATTACCTACAACATTTTCCAGACATCATAACCTAAGGATATTAAAACAGTGCACATTAAAATTATCCTTGAAGATTTATGAAATTTGGCTTTGAAAAGTTACGGACATGTATTCAGCTGTCAATTTTGAAATATATTAGACAGATTCCAATGATTCTTTGGTGCAACTTGAATGCTGATTTGTTGTACATTATCAACTCTACCAAATGAAATTTATAAATGGTACAGTTTAGAAATAAAATGAATTTACAGAATGGCATATTGCAATTGTCAAATAAAGCCTATATGATAAATTATACCAGGCTGAGAAGAATAAAATTAATGGTTAAGAAAATTGTTTTCAGAAAAATTTTACCATTATCATACAAATTCAAAACGCACATTCTTAATTTCTTTAGCACACTATATTTGTAGTAAAAATATTTTAGTTTTGAAACTCATTTTGCTGGGTGCCTTTGTATATATCTGTTGATCTTGGTATGGTTACAGAATAATCATCTAACAAAATATGATTAACAATACTAATGGTTATTTTACTTAGAAATTTTGGTCCCTTTCAGAGGTGGTTGCTATGAGAAGGTTCACTGTATTTCCTAATTATACATTATGTAGTAATTTTAAAATTCAATTAGTTAACACTTTAGATCAAAGGACACCTAGACATGGGTCAATCAATTAGATCATTGGGGTTGGTATTGAACGAGGTTGTCGATGAAATTTTAAAGGGAGAGGTCAAGGGGTCAGCAGCCAAACAAGCAAGAGGAAGTGACAGGCATAATGAAGATCCCATTGATTATAAAAAATAATTAATATTGTAAATCTGATGAATACTTTACGATATAAAACTATATAATATAATAAGAAAAAAATCATAAAATAAAAACGGAGGAAATACACTAAAAAAATTTAATATATTTTTAAATAATATTGTTTTAAAATGTAACAGTAAAACATAAGAATGCAAGAAAACATAATAAAAAAATATGAAATCAGACCGGGAAAACAAGAAACAAATTGAATATTTTTGAATGAGGTGATTTAAGAATTAAATTATTAAGCAATTTTATGCCAAATATTAAAAAAAAAATTGCATCAATACATCAAGAGCAGCCATCACAATAATTAAAATCGAACTTTATGCAATTAGAATCAGGTTTTGTTTCTGAAAATTTTTTATTTGTAAAATTAAAAATACTAAGAAGCCAATAATAGCAGAACATAAATCTAAAAAAACACTTTTTTTTTCAAAAATAGTGATCATATTCTTAATTTAATGATTATGTTGTAGACTATATATTAATGAGAAAAATGTAAAAAAGGTCAATGAATAAAATCATTCTTTCAAAAATGATTAAGGCAAGAAGGTTGAGAATCCCCACTTTAGATCACAAATTGCCCAGATCTCATTTCAAATACATAATATCTTTTAGCATTTTTAAACTTCTCAAAATTTGGTAATGAACTTCTTACACTGAAAAATGATGCTTCATTTTTAATTGATTACGGAAATTAATGTTTGCATGTTTTCAGTAAATGTGTTTGAAATTAGACTGAACTGAATAATGTAAAATAAAACTCCAAGAATAAGAAGAGTTGCTGATATTTGATTAAATTTAACAGGTACCAATTAGTAAAAAAATCACAGCATTTTGTTTAACAGCACTGAAATCAATTTCCTAAAAAAATTTTTTAATTGAATACGAAGTATTGATTAATGGTTTTTTTTTTTTTTTTGAAAAACAAAGAGATGTGGAAACTTTTAACTTAATAACTTTCTTATCTTACCTTATTTACCTAATGTTTTAACTTAATAACTTTCTTACCTACCTGAATAGTAGATAAGAAAAAAGTGCAGACTTCATGCTAACAGTGTCACTTAAGCAATATGAGGATTTTAGTATAGAGAAATTTTTAATTTAATTTTTCATGATCAGATATATCCAATTCACAGCTTCACAGCTAAAAACTAAAATATTCCAAAAATTTATTAAAAAAAAATTCTATTGAATGAAAAAAATCTATAAGAATTTCAAGAATAAATAAATCTTTGGTATGTTTCTATTTAACAAACATTTCTAAATCCTGGTGAGAAAATCAGCTTTGGGTTTGTAAAAATGTCTTCTAATTGAATTTGTTATATTTTTTTTCTGTTTTTAAGAGCACAACATTCAGGGTTAACAAGAATAAAATAATCAATGTATTTGATTTAATATGATCTATACTTTACATATATGAATACAACTTTCTACAGTTATTCTTCAAAGAAGTAGTACTGTTACATTAGTTTAAATTTTAGATTAAAAATATTTTATCGAAATTATCCAAACTTTTTTTTTATACAAATCAAAATTATAAAGAAGACAAAGCATTTCACTAAGATTTCCTTGCCTTACCAAAATGAAGATGCAAACATAAGTCTATTATAATCTCTATATAATAAAAAACTATAATGTGATAAAATTTGCATTCTGAAAAATGTTTCACTACTCTTTCAGAGAGTAAAAACTCAATACAAAAAACTCTTGATATCCTGAATTCAATTGTCTTAAATTATTGTTTATATAAAAATGCTGATAAATTCATATTTTTACAATAATAGCTGACAGGAACTAGAACAACATTTGACTCAAATTTGCATGAGACCTTGACAATAAAAAAAAAAAAAAAAAAAAAAAAAAAAAAACTAAATTACTTGAAACAAAATTTTACCAATTCTTTTACTGCTGTAAATAAAGTTACATAAACAATGCATCTTAATTGGTAAATATTTCATCTATCATTTGTTTATGCTGTGCTCTATACAATTATTAAAAATTATCTGAAAGAACAGACAATTTAAGTTGTGTAGTTGATAACAGTTATAAAAATTGAATGGGATTAAATATGGAATTCAACCTAACATATACTTAAAAATAATGTAGGGCTTTTGTACACACAGGCAATTCAAGAATAAGAATTAATAATGTGCAAAATATACAATATATGAATGGATGTAACAGATTTTTAACTTAAGAAAAATATTTTAAATACAACTGCCAAATATACTGCTAGTTATTGTTCTGCTGAAATTTTTTATTAAAGGATAGACAGTCAATATCTTTTAAATAAACTTAAGAAAACTCTTATAAAAGTATAATTTAAATATTAAAGCCAGTAAAGGACGATACAAAAGGCCCTAATTCAAGTAACTCATTTACTCAACATTCTTAGCAACTTACTCCAATTATCAGTTAAATAACCTTTCAACTGACATTCACATTTTTCATTTTTATACCTGTATTTTTTATTATTATAATGCATTTTATGCAATAAACTATTTTTGAGGTAGGTAAATCTACTGCCCAAAGGAATATGGAAAAGAATAGTGGTTTTCCCCTTTCTGATAAATTTAAATTGCACATTATTTCACCCTGAGAATTCAGAGATATTAGGAGTTACAATATTTGTTATCCTGATTACCTCCAGACAGTTAAAAGAAAAGCATATACTACTTGAAATATATTTTAACTTCAAGTTGTGTTTTTAAAATAATATTTTCATTCAAACTAAAATCTTGTGTTTGATTTATGTATGCAATATAAAGAATTTTTGAAAAATAATGCACAATGGTTCTCTATCATAAATGAAATTGCACATAACATTTCTTCTGCAAAGATGTTCTTTTTAATGTTCCTATGTGCATAAGAATGTGTTGCCGCATGTCCTTGGCATTTTTGAATGAGAGTCAACAGAGTGAAAAATACTGTTATAATATAATCAACAAAACACAATATACATACTAAAAATTTAAAAGCTGCTCATATAACATTTAACTTTCAATGGAACATGTAGACAGACTATGATGAAACATTTTACATATCACACACAAGTCATTTAATTATGCAATGACTAAAATTATTTTCTATGCTCTGAGCAATTTTTCAGTCTTATTGGGCTGCCTCTTTTGTCCATAGAAAAAGTAAATGCTGGCACACAGCATTCGTATATATATATATATTAGTAAACTTTTAGGAACAGGATAAATCCAATTTTTGAGCTGCAAAACTTCTAAATGAGAACTACACATACAAATACGCAGCAGACAGTATTTCAGAACAATAAACAAATATACAGCGAGCTCACAGCTTTGAATCTGAAAAAACCTCTAATCAAGTACATCCGAAACAACAACAGAAACAGATACTGAAATATTCAGTTTTAAACAGTTTACATTATACGAACACATTTGAATGAACCATTACAAAGAACAAAAAAAAAAAAAAAAACTTGTTAGCAATGATGTAATGCTTATAAATTTGAATGTTGGTTGAAAAGTTTAATATGTTGATAAAACATGAATTTTTCAAAAAAGGCACTATATTTGAATGGACATGCCCAAAATTAATGATCAAAAAGAAATGCTTTAGGAATTAAAATAAATTTGACAACACTCTTATAGATATATGTATGCTTATTTATATATGCGTATATATATATATATATATATATATATATTAATTATATATATGTATATTTAAATAGGTAGAGATACAAGTATACATTCCTTTTTTATACATTCATCATCCAGGCAAATTCAACAAATTTCAATTTTAACATATCTGTACAAATTTTTCACTAAAAATATTTACTTTACAATCACATCTCTATCCTTATAATTTACTCCCTGTTCCAAAGATTGATAGGCACAGTTAAGGGGGAACCAAATTATACAAGTATTACATGCACATTCTAAAAATACTTAATATTCCTGTTTGCAAATTTTTTTAAAAGTAACGTTTAACTATTACAATTCACACTCTTACCCCATTTTATGAGCACAATTTATTTATGAACATTTTTAAGATGGATAAACTTCAATAAGCATAATCTGCTAATTAAATGCTTAGAATAAAGACTTCAAATGAGATTTCGGTCAAATAAATCATGATTTAATTAAATTAAAAAATGCATGCACTTAATTATACAAATTTAAAAGATCACTTCATTTACATGCATTGTTTTATCTGGTACTTGCTACTATTAACATTTTGTTAACAGGAATACTAATAGATATCCTAACTCATATTATTAGTTACACGTAATTATTAATAGCTGTTCATTTTTATTAGCCATTTTAATTTAACATTTAAATTTAGAAAGAATAAATTTGTGAATTAGAGATAGTAAAAATAAACATAATAAACTGAATATGAAGGAAAATAAATCATGGAATGTCAAACAACAAAACTATAAATTATTTTAGTTAAGAAGTTGATAATGTTCCCATTATTAAAATGTTAAAATATTTTAAAATTTTACTTTTTCAAACATTTAAAATACACGGCAAATTAAAAAAACAGTTTTCAAAATTTTACCTTTCGTCTTAAAAATAGAGAAATTAATCCATGAAACATACATATAAACTAATAAATATTATAGCCTGTTAATTTTCTGGTGCATATTTTAAACTTTTACTATTATGAAAAAAAATTTTAAGAAGCAATTGATATTGTTTGTTTATATGCTTTCAAATAAACATCAGTTATGACAAAAACAGGTGATGGTGTCACAAACAGTTTCATTATTTACTTTACTATTCAGCAATATTTTCTAGCCCATGTTTATACTGCTAAACAATCACACTATATAACTATTTATTCACATTTCTCATTATTAATACTAAATAAATATGCATACAAATATATTTGGGTCAGTTTGTGACCAGTTTAAATTGATGCTCATCAATGGGAAAAGAGAATTTTTAATGAATATCAAACTTTAGTAAAAAAATTTAAGTTAATATTTTTGCCTCTGAGAAACACAAATTCACATAAATCACATAGCAGTATTTTAATTCCAACTTTAAAGACAGGAAGTCTATCAAAATTAGATTATTCTTCAGAATCAAATCAGACTTTATTTCCATAGGCTATATTTACTTTTATGTTACATTTCATTTCAAACCAGATCACTCAAAAAGTCAAAGCAATTAATTCTACTCATTGCTCATCAACGGCACAAAATTTAACAAGCTGTAAATATTTTCAGCATCTACTGTGAAATAAAATATGAACTGACATATACTGTTTGCTGTTTAGTTAATTATATATATATATATAGTAAAGACAGTGGTTGAAACCAGTCAATAGCATATTGAAACTATACGTAAATATTAAAGCACCAAAGTCAAAAATTACATAGTTAGTTAGCTTTAGCTCTTTTTCTGCTGCGTCACTTAAAAATAGAGGGGTGATAAATTTTTATTAAAGCTGCCACACCATTGAAGTTTTTAAGTACAGGCAATGACTGTACTTGACATTCTTTACACTCGTAATAAATACAAACATACTGTTAACAATGATACTGTTTCTCAGGGCAACTGAAAGAAACAGAATTAAAATTTCAGGCAACATAAATTTAATGAGCTTAAAAATGTTTACTATTTATTATTTAAAGTAGAAATTTAAACGATCAGAGACTAAACAATATTTTTCAGGCTTATGATGAAACTTGCAGCTAAATAAAACTTGCAGAACATGCAATCAAGAGCCAAAATATTCACTTACATAATCATACAACTATTATTATCATTTTAACATTTCTGCTCTTCAAACCTTATGTATATGTATGTGTGTATGTGTGTGTGATAGTTTGGTTTTGATTTGGATTTGATCAATCATTTCCAATATTATTGTGTTTGAAATTATATCATTTGTTATTTATACCCTTCCCTCTACCTACTACTAGCATAAGATGCTATGGGAAAATTACTGATTTTCACTTTCAGAGATAGATAGATGATCCTGCTTATGAAAAGGGAAGAATGAATTATGAAAAAGAAAGAAGTATACAGTATTCTGAAATGAAGTGTCTACAAGAATGACTGTTTCAACTACAAATGCAAAAGGTATGATTGTAAATAATAAAATGATATAAAAGTATTACAGAGATCTTTTAACGAGAAGACACAACCTACCCTAAAATACTGCTAGGAACGGATTTACTTTTTAATATAACTAACTAGTGCCACACCAGAAACTAAACATAAAATATTAAGATTACTATGAGGAATGTAATTTTGTTAAGTGCAGTGGTAAAGAAGGGAAGAAATTCAACATAAAAATTAGCACAAGTAAACATGACATTTATTATTTACTGTAGTTTCATTGGAACTTGGTCCAATTTTATGACTACTGCAGTCATTTGCAGCAGAAGCTGTACTACTACATGTGGCAATTTGAACGCTGAATCCAAAAAAGAAAGGTACAGCTCAGAATTTATTCATGGTAGAAGAATTTAAAGCTGCATTACTCTTGATGCTATTTCTATAAATTGATGACTGTTATGCAATGAGTTTAAAAAGAAAGCCAATAGATTAAAGCAATGAATAATAACAGAACAGTTCTACTATTTTTTATATTGAATATGAATACTTAATACTTAATTAAGAAAAAACAGATTATGTAATATAATTAAATCAATAAAATCTACTTTAAATAATTCACCATTAGCAAACAGATTTGAAAATACCTATTTATATGAATACTTTTTGATAACCAGTCAAGAATTAATACACTGGTTTACTTTCTTGCTTTTGTCTAAATGTCTTGGAAATATGTTCCTTTCAAAAATATATACTTTGCTTATCATTAGCTTAGTGCATGAGAAAAGAAATACAAGAACTTGGGACTTCCTTCCACAGGGCCCCATGATCAAAACTGGAATGAAACTTGGGCATATAGCCCTCATCAGATGTTCATTTTTAGGTTTGCACTTCCTTCTTAAACCTAGAAATATAGCAACTTTCACATATTTCAGGACATCTTTAAAATGTTTTCTTATGATTTGTTTTCATTAAATACACACACACACACACACATATACACATCCATACATTTAAATGTCATTTTTTATAACATAAACATGAACATAAATTCAGAACTTCGTAAATCTCTATCAGCAGATATGATTTGCACAAACACACAATAACAAAACTCACAAATTTAAAAAATGAATTTATCTTTTACTATAGGGTGATATTATTACCGAGATCATACAGATTTTATAAAAAAACCTTAGAAAAGCACAATTTAAAGTTGCAACATAAGCTCAGTTATACAAAGAAAAGTCAAAAATGCAATAAGACAGTGTTTATATGAAAATTCTCTTATAAACAATATAAAAGACTTTTAGTGACTGCAAAACAAAAGTTAAAAAACACTGAGATGAAATTATACAATTTTCAGAGCATAAGAAACTTCTGTATTTCTTAATTGAATGCATATTATCATGAAAAACAATATGGTGAAATAACAAACCTTCCAATCCTTTATTTGACTTTGATAAATAAATCTACACTGTCAAAGACTTTTATTTTTAAATACCTATCAGAAATACTCAAAAAATATTCAATATTTTTTTTTAAAGAAAAAAGTTTGTAATCTAATTTTGATAGGAATTTTCCTCAGATTTATAAAAATACTTTTAACTTCAGTGTTCCCTTAGGTATCCTTTTGAAACTTACATATATTCAAAATTTTAAAAATATCAAAGTACAGTCACTCAAAATTCTAAATTTGAAAAAGGATTGGCAGTTTTGCCACTTGCTCTTCAACTGATGCACCAAAAGCCATAACCTTGACATAAAGTATATTGTAAAATCTGTTCCTTTCAGTCTTGAGGCAAAGAAAGTCTATTTACAAAAGAAAACAACACATATATGTATTCCCCAATCACAGTAAGCCATTTTGCGTAGACAAGCTAGAACCAACTCTGATTATCAGAAATGCTGATGCATATTACACTCTGCTACTTCAAGTTGTGGCAAAGCGATAGTCTTTGTGTTGGTATTGTGCAGAACAATCTAACAAAAGAAATAATAATAAGAAAAATTAAACATATTAACTCCTAATAAGTATCTCTCAAAAGAAGGCATTTTATACTTATTTTCAGCAATCAGAAGCAATTCTATACAGCATTATAAAAAAAGGGATCTTTTATAATTATTCTCCCCCAAAACATCAACATTTTCACTGATTTATAAAAGCTAGATAAAAGAGAGAAAATACTCATTCACAGCACAACACAAATAACATATTTTATAAGAGCTGGATATAACAGACAAAATACTCACTCAGAACACAACACAAATAGCAATTTTACATCCAATATCTTCTCAATGAAAACAAATTACTGTTATAACCTATGAAATCTCAAAGTGATATAAAATGTCTTATGTGATACCCAAGATATAATATGTTACACTATTGAGCAATTTCTCAGCTATACAATCATAATGTAAAGCACTATGAAAGGTTTCCTAAAATTATCATCTTCCTGCTCTGACAGAAAGTGATGACATTTCAAAATCACGCGCCCCTTTCTCACACTGTTGCATTTCGAAAAAGTGTGTGGCAGGTCACAGTAGAAAATCTGCGATTTCTCACATAGAAGTCTATAATTTTTTCCCCAAAATGAATGAATGCCTGTCAAAACAAAATATTTTTACTCACCCCTCTGAGCCTTATGGCAATTATCTGCTGACATAACCTTATTGATGGTCCCTTTCCCATCTGTGACAGAAGTTCATAAATATATGAGATTAAACTCAAAGAATGCTAATATTTATTCACTGAAGATAATAAATTTATCACATATAAATAATAGGAATAGAACATTTGAATCCTGCAAACCTTGAAAAAGACTCAAAATTCAATTATGCTTTTTTTTCATCCTTTGAATTCTTATTTGAAACACGCTAAATGTTTTAATTCAAAACTTATTTAAATAATAGTTTTATTGATAAAATATTAAATAGGAATTAGGAAATATTAGTTTTATTGATCTGACTATTCAAAAGGAACTTACTTGAGCAGTTACTTAAAACACTTAATTTCACATGCTCATTCACCTAACAGAATGAAAGCATGACAGTGACACAATTACAGAAGAAATGATACAAATCCCAGGTATGTCTGGCAGAGTTACATTTGTGGCCAGTTCATGCTAATTAACAATCTAAGAAAAAATTCCTTTAACGAACGATACTTTTATGATAAACAAGGTTTTTTTTTAAATTCATTTTCTGGAGAGTGTGTAGAATTCCATGTTTAGAGTTTATTAATTCTTGAAATAACACTCCTCTAAATTTCATTTAATTTAAAAGGATTTTAGTAACATGCAAAATGTGTGAACTGTAACTCAAATACTTTTTTCAAGTTCAAAAGAGAAATCGGATAGAGTAGACTTTAAGGTACCCCTTGTATTATGGCAAAGTTGTTTAATTTATCGCCAAGTTGTTGTTTTATTTATGGTAGCCTGAGTAGTTGAATGTTATGGAAACCCTATTGTGATGTAATCGGGTGCATGATTCTGGGAAATTTTGAATCATGGGATGTTTTGTAAGTGCTTTTGTGGTGGGTGTGGGTTTTTATTGTTTAGACAGTAGAATGGCTGAACGTAGTAAGATTAATTTCAAGTTTCTGTACGATTTGGAATGAAAGGGGAAAAGAGCGTTAATTGACTGGTGTGTAAATGAAGGTTTACTTAGTAGCAATTATAAGTGTCCTGCATGTAGGAAAGATATGCATCTAGTTGAATGTAAAAACCATTTAGATGGATTTGAATGGGTTTGTAGGAAGAAAGGTTCAGATGTGGTGATGCTGATATACGGATATTCAGATAATTTTAGGAAGTTTTTGGATGCTGTTAAGGAATTTTGCATGTCACAGACTAAAGACGAAAGAACTACTAAATAGGGTAAGTGGATATTTGCTTTTTGTAGTGGTTAAATGTATAACATATTTCCTTTTGTTATTTTATTGTTTGGTTTAAAATGCAGTCTATTGAGATTATGTATTTTTTATTTGCCTGTATTGTAGAATTAGGTGCTCCTTTGACTTCTTAAGTGAACATATATCGATGTGTACATGGATAAAGTCAAGGGAGTGCGCAATGCCATTTTTGTGCAATTCAGGAATTTCTTTTTAAAGTGAAAATAGGTCGATGTGTGCATGGATACCGAGTTTGTGCAATTCTTTGTCTTGTTATTTTGGCTTTGTGTAGCAGCGTTATGCAAGCCAAAATAATAAGCCAAAGAATTCCACAAACTCAGTATCCATATAATGCCAAAAAATTGCCAAGTTTCACCAAGGGGTACCCTAAAATATACTTTTACCAAGAAATCTTTATATAAATTTAGGGGAGGGGGAAAATGGGGTAAGAAATATAGCAGGAAATAATTTAATCCTCTGAGCAGCCTGGGCCTTTGTATCTGTCATGATGACCTATATCTAAACAGCCTATATAAGCTACATTTGTATATTTACCTATTTTAGTCTCTGTTTTCATAAACTTACATTCAACAAGATGACATTTATATAATTAATGAAAGTAAGAAAGCAAAGTATCTTAAATTATAAGCTAGTATATGCCAAGTAACAAAAAATCTTATGACCGGATAAAGTCGGCCATGGCACTCAGAGGGTTAAAGAAATGGGCAAAAGCATGCATAAAAATAGAACTAACTGGAATTTTGTATGGGTTAGAGATTATTATTTATTTTTCTATTACTCTCTGAAAATGTATTAATCCAGATAACGGACATGCATGTATTATACATACTTCAGGGGCTGATGCTAATAGCTGAAAGATGAGAAGCATCATATAATTAGTACAGTCAAGAGTCGTTAATTCGGACACCCATAATCCGGACCTCAAAGCTAAAAACTTTCTGCGCATGCGCTGCGTTGGCACATGTGCACAGGTGTTTTACGCGTGCGCGTAAGACCTTGACTACTGCGCATATGCGTGTGCGCAAGTGCAGAATACGTTTCCGCCTGCGCGTTTAATGTATAACGGATGGTGTAAGCTAAAATTATCTAATTATCTATTTCAGTTAATGTTAATGATAGCGTTGTTCCTTGATCTTCGAATTGGATCCTGCTGATTATTTTTTGCAGACTGTAAGAGCAATTTTATAAAAGTAAACTTGAACTTTCGATTATGTCAAATAGAATTTCCGATGCTGGAACTTCCAAAGGATCTACAAAACGAAAGTATGTTTCGATGTCCAACAAACAAAAAGTGGAATTGCTGCAAAAAAGGGATAAAGACATGAAGAATGTGACAGACAGGTTAGTGAAAACGAAAAAATTTCGATTGACAAGTTAGTCGGTATTCTCGGCACAGCAATTACAGGACTTGAACAGCGGAACTTTGTAACTGAACAAGAAATTATGTCTGTTTATATAGAATTAAAGAGAAAGTATTAGCACATAAAACTAAGCAACTTAAACAACTTACATTGAAAGAAATGTTTAATAAAGTAAACAAATAAATATTTAGCCCCCCCCTTTTTTTGTAAATTTTGATACCCTTTAGATCATAATTGTTCTTTATTTCATAAATTACGGTTTCATATTTTTAATTTTAGAATTTCTGCATGCCATCTTACAAGATTTAAACTGATGATCTATAATCCAGAAAAATCGATAATCCGGAATCGCCGAAGTCCCGACGAGTCCGGATTAACGACTTTTGACTATACCTTTTTTTACTGCTCTCTTGCTGATTTTAGAATCAAATTCTAACAACAACAACAACAACCAAAAAAAAAAAATTATGGTGGCAAACTAATGCATGAATTACAAAATTTTATTTCACATATTTTAAATCCAGATGAACTTTGAATATTAATTTAAACGAATACATGAACAGCAAATTGAATGGTAAACCATGAAATAGAATTTGCAATAAAAAAAGGATAATTAACTTGCTGGTAAAAATAAATGCTACATGAATTTTTTCATTCCAATGTTACTCTTAATTTAAGACTTGAAAAAAAGGATGAATGTTTGATAAGCTTTCAGTTCATGTCTGCTTTAATCTGTTAAAGCAGACATGAACTGAAAGCTTATGGGATTTTGTTATTTACACATACAAGCAAGCGTTATAGATCTTGAATGAAATGCATATGCATACACTTTCTGTAAATTTGTGCACATTGTTATTTACACATACAAGCAAGAGTTATAAATGTTGAATTGAAATGCATATGTATCGATTTTCTGTAAATGGGTGCATAAGCATCTTCTGCTTCATGTACATTCACATTATGCCTTTTGCTTTTACAGAAATACCTGCATCTTAATATAGTTGCTTTTTTGGAAAAAAAAGAGTGCCAACAGAATTTTCGCTTTTACAATAAAAAAAAGCAAATACAGTATCTAGCATTTATTTTTACCAGCAACCACAGAAAAGATGTGATGAACTTTTAAAAGAAAGAATATTTTTTAAAATTTTTTTATTTTCCTGCAGAGAATTTAAAGCTTCATGATTGAATTTATTAATTCTTGAAATAATCATCCTGTATTTTAAATTTCATTTGATTTAAAAGAAATTTTGATAATATGAGAAATATATGAACAGTTATCAAATATTCTTTCTCAAATTATGTTGAGAAAATTAACCTTACGTTTTACAAATAATATTTACTTTTCCCATCTTTGTAAATACCAATTGCATTTTAAAAATTGTATTCTTAAGTTTGTTTTCATTAAATGTAGGTTTCAGATTTTGCTTTTATTAGAACTTTTTTAATATTAAGTGGGTGTTTCTTCTTTTTTTCTTCCTATTATATCTATCCAAAGGGTTCAAGAGTGACATAACAAATTTTAGAATTTATTCCACCTCAATATCCTGTTATGGATATAACAATCACTAATTTATACCTGATTCCTGTACATAATTATGAATTTTGTCTATATACCTTTGAAATATATTCAATGCTGTCAACTTATGAACATTCCTAATGTATGATTCAGAACAGTATTAAAAATGCTTGAATGCAGTTTTTAATATTTTCCTTATAAGCCATTAAAAATTTATTTCTTGTAAAATCTATACTTAATGCAAGTATTTATTTTCATGTGGAAATTATTCAAACTGCTTCTTCAACATGAATAATTAAACACCACAAAATTAACTCTAATAAGTGTTTATCCTTTTCCGTTTGCAATAAATTACATTTATGATAAATTCATGCTGTAGCCATAAGAATATTTATCTACAGTATTATGTAAGTGTATTGTTGAACCAGTAAATTGTAATAATTTAAAAAGTCATTTTACTTAAATTATACTTCTTTTAAATACATCAAATAGTAATAAAATTTTTTAAAATTTTTTGAATGTTTTCTGTTTTTATAGTAATAATGAAACAAAAGGTAGAAATTTTAAAACTGAAATTTCATTTTGAAAAATAAAGACAGAAATTGTAATTTTATTTGACAGTAGAGATTTAAATTTCATACAAAAGCAGATTGGGGGGGGGGAGGGTGATTTTTTTGTTCAGTTATGAAAGTTAACCAGAATTTAAAAGCTGTATGATTTGATTATTAACACACAATTTCTGTTTACAGAATTGATTTTTAAATTTTAAAGAAACTTTTCAAATAAACATTTAATTTCTATAAAGTATCCAAGAGTAAATATTAAGGACTTCCTTCCTAGGAACATATATTCAGAATATCTTATGTGAGACAAGTAGCATTTCCTATATTATTACAAACTACTTGAATCTGTTAAGACTTTTGAATTACTCGCTATCAACAATAAGCTAATGCACGCATGTTATATGAAGCAAGTAGAAATAATATATACCACTAATATATTACTGATGATGCAAATTTAGAAACAAATTTAAATGGGCTATTTTTGCTATAAATATGCCACTGTAACAACTGAAGTTCCAAGGAACATACTTTAACTAAGCACATGATTCAAAACACAGTGAACCTTTTCTAAGATGATCTCTTGCAGTTCTAGATGATTTATAGTATGCTCTGTAGAGGTGGTCATCTTATACAAGTGTTGTTCAATGCCAGTGTTTACATATCTTTTGGGAATATTGAAGAATTAAAAAAATATTGATCATAAAGAGGCTGCAACAAAACAGTTTCTGCAGTGCGCAGTTTCTAAAATTTACTACAAAGAAAACAGTTGGCCCTATCTATAATTGTATATTACCCCAGAAATCAAGTTATATATGTATTACATAAATACATGCGTATTTATTCAAAGATTAAGGCAAGCACATATTACATAAAAGTTTCATTACAAATTAATCATTAAAAAGTATTACCTTCATTTACAGTTACAGTTTAATTTAGATTCTTAAAAAAGTGTTGAGATTTATAGTTTTACACATTAACCATATGAAACATTTCAAAGAGAAAAAATAGGACCTATATGCCTTTTCACTGGCTCGCTGGTACTTTGTAACATATAACTTCCAGAAAATAAATACACTTTACTCACGTTAGAACTCTTTCTCGTACAGTATACACCATGTTTAACTCACATATAGTTACTGTAACTGTTGCAAAAATGCATTTTGTGGATCCTGATTATATAACTAGGATTAGCCAGCATGACATGCTTACTGCCCATATGAGGAGGCAGCTTCTCACCATACAAAGAATGCAACTTTTGATCATATGCAAAGGTTATAGAACATCCCCAACTGCAGCACTGCAAGTGCTGGTGGGTATCCCTCCACTGGATCTTCTAGTGGAGAGAGAATCACTATTAGTAAGGACATTGCGCTTAGAAAATAACATCTCTCTGTGGCAAAAGACATTCTACCATACAGACTATGAGAAGCGCAAGCCGATCATGCTTGGACACCCTGCAGATACTGATTTATCGCACACAATATACATGCAATACACGCCACCAAATGAGTAGGCATTTGCTATTTATACAGATGGCTCAAAGACGGAGAAAGGTGTTGGAAAATATGACTTATTGTAACCTTTTTTCTGCATCATCTCTCCTCCTTGAAATATTTATTAGGCTTAGTTCTTATTTTTAAAGGGACATAGTAGTTACTTCTTCTTTTTTTACTGCCACTGTTTGTGTTGAGAACGGACTGTTTAAGCCTAATTAAGATACAAAAACGAAACGTGATGTTACGTCATCTGGAAAGCCGAGTCGTGGCGATAGCTGATTGGTTGCCGTGAGATTACGTCATGCCTACTTCTGGTATAAGTATCTCGTGTCGCTCTGCTCATTCCTTCTAGTTCCTGCTTTCTTGGCTCTTGGGTGTGCAGTTTCCAGCCCCTATTGAAAGACGTCTTGCGATGCATGCAGTCCGGGGATAAGTTCCGAGGTTCCAGTCTACAAGATGACTTTTCCTGAATAAGTTCCTTGGTTCCAGTCTACAAGATGACTTCTCCTGGATTCTCAAAAGAGGCTATAATGTGAGTGACTGCCGTGGGTGGCATCCATGTTCTTCATGACGGCGGAATTTAACATAAGTTAGCAGCGATGTTTTACTGGGCTATGATTCTTCGTGTTCAACTATAGTGGAGTTAGGCCGGATTTGCGTGCTCTCAAGGACTTAATTTAATTTTTCAGGTGCTTTCTTGATCATTAAGCGTGGACCTATTGATAGTGTAGCTAATTTCACTTGAAACCACATAATTTCTGTTTAGGATACGTTCTTCGCGTATTGAATGCCAGTATTTTGGAGACCAGGTAAAATATTACTTAATATATGAAATTTTTTATAATGATGGTTATATTATAATTTCTAAGTTACTGATATTGTTTAAATTTATTCATTGTGTTTTTATTTTTTATATATTGTTAATAAATTGGTTAAGTTTGAAACTTTTTATTGTCTTCAATGTCTGCATAACACATAACATCAGGGAGCTTCTATTGCTACTGCTGCTAAATGTTTAATTTTATAAACTTTAAACTTTGCTTTTGCATCATTTTGGTTATGGGCCCAGCCCCTGAGTTATCTTTAGTGCAGACTTTTGAAGTTTTAAGTTAATTTAGGACTTAAGAGACTGGGGGTGGTGGTTTTTGTTGAAATTCAAATATGGCTACTGTTAATGTTATACATAATATTGCTAAACTTGAGGCATGTAATTATTTTACATGGTCTAAAGATATGAAGTTTGTCTTAAATGAGAAAAATGCATGGCTTTTGGTCAAAGGTATTGAAAAATGTCCCGATTTAAATGATGTTAAGGGTATTACAAAAGAAATTGTTGCTGACTATCAAAATAGAAGTCGTTTGGCATTATCTTTAATTTATATGAATGTAAGCCCTGAATATAGAAACTTGATAAGTGAAATTGATGACCTGGTAGTTGCATAGAATACGCTTGCCAAATACTTTCAGCCAGATTATTGATCAAGACATATGTCCTTGTTTTCAGAGTTTTTAAATTGTAAAATTAAGCCAAATGAAAGTATTAGTTTCTTTTCTTCTAGATTAAAACAGGTAACTGAACAATTAGCTGATATTAATCAGGCTGTAAGAGATGTATACATATTTTTTCAGTTTCTTAGGTTCCTTCCAGATAAATATGATCAAGTACTTCAGAATGTTTTGAGGTGGCCAGATGAAAAGTTCATATTTAAAAATGTTGATCTTGAAATACTAGCAGAGGAAACATGTCTTAATTTAAGAGAGATAGATAGGGAAAATTCCAATAAGACTATAGAAGTTAAAAGTACTCACTGTGAACCCAAATTTAAGCAGATTAAAGGTCTCAAGTGTTATAAATGTGGCCGTTCAGGTCATATTAAAAAATACTGTAGAATGAAAGGCAATTTTTTCAGATCACCCTTGCCTTTTCTTCTGTTTCCTCAGCTGTATCTAGTAGTAATAAAACATCTCCTAAGTGTAAGAATAAACCCAAGTTGTGTAAAGGTAAAAATAATTCCCATGCTCAGTCCCATTTTATAGCTCAAGCTAATGTTAACAATTTGGAGGAAAATGATGATAGTTGGATTTTTGATTCTGCTGCATCTCATCATTTTTGTAAAAATCGTGAATTGTACGATACTTTTTTCTCCTGTGAAGAATGAGAATATGCTAGTAGCTATTGATGGGGTAACTTTTCCAATTCATGGGAAGGGTACTGTTAAAATGAAATTTGGGGATAGAGTTATTTTGCTTAAGGATGTTTTATACTCACCTGAACTGAGACGAAATTTAATATCTGGACCTAAGGTGGATATCAATGGAGCGAGATTTTATGGTAAAAATGGGCAAATTAAAATTACTGATGATGAAAATGAAACTTTGTACAAGGCTAAGTTGATAGGAAGTAACTATCACGTATTCACGAAAATAGTGAAAAAGGGGGGCAAATCTTTGAAATTTGAGGCATCCACAGTTCAGCATAACAATAGTGAATTATGGCATGGTCGGTTTGGTCATATAAATTATGGTGCTATTGTCAGGACTAGTAAGAGACATTCAGTTCGAGGTCTTCGTGTGTTAAAGCACTCACCTAATTTGTTTTGTGAACATTGCCAAATCAATAAGCAAAGACGAATCTCCTATAGACCCTTAGAAGGAATTCAAGTAAAGAGGCCGCTTGAAAGGTTTTTTTCTGATGTATGGGGACCTATTAACATTCCAGGTAGGAATAGTGAACGTTATTTCGTTTCCTTTATTGACGAATATTCTCGTTATGTGGTAGTGTACCCCACTGTATAGAAAGGTGTTTGAAATATTTGAAAGGCATATAGCACGTGCTGAAAAATCTTTGAACCTTAAGTTGAAATACTTTAGGACTGATAATGGACGAGAATATGATAATGAACAATTCAGGTCATATTGTAATAAAAATGGTGTAAAGCACGAATTTACAGACGTATATACTCCGGAACAAAATGGAGTTTGTGAGAGATTCAATCAGACAGCTCTCAACAATGTACGTGCAATTTTACATGATAGTGGAATGAGTCCTTAATTTTGGTCAGATGCAGTGATGTACTTTGCATATTCATTTAATAGAATTTGTCATAAGGGCCAAGATAGAACACCATTCGAATTGTATACTAAGCAGAAACCATCAGTACGTCACCTTAAGGCATTTGGAACGATTGCCTATGTGGGAATTCTAAAGGCTAAAAGAAATTCTAAGCTTGATCCAAAGGCAACGAAGGGCCGATTGATTGGCTTTTGCATCATAAGGCACAGGCTGCGCCTAGTGTGTACTCCAAGAAGGAGAAGTGGGTAAAACTTGGAAAAGACGACTGGCAGACAAAAATACCGTCTTTCAGGCAGAGCTTCTTGCATTAAAAGCAGCCATCAATTTGGCAGAATATCAATCAGGATTAAAGGTCAACATATATAGCGACTCTGCCTCAAGTTTGGAGTCCATCCGAGGGCACAAGACAAGGAGTCCTTTGGTGCAAGATATTCAGAAAATTCTTCTAAGTATCCGACCTGATGACAGACCTATCCCGATCTGGGTTCCAGCTCATGTGGATATTACTGACAATGAAGGGTGGACCTGCTTGTGAAATCTGCTCCCAATGACTCCAGTAGATTGGAAAATGCAGTAAGTGTTCCGCAGTCCTATTTAAAAAAAAAAAAAAAAAAAAAAAAAAAAAAAAAAAAAAAAAAAAACACTGAATAGCCTTTTACAAGAATGGCAGAAAAGATGGGAAAGGAAAGCACAGGGAGGCGAACCTACAAGTTCTTTCCAAAAGTCACGTGCTCAGTTAATACATACAGCGGAGCACAAACTCAATTCTACACTGGCCATGGTCCCTTCCCACATTATCTTAAGAGATTCGGCATACGAGCATCAGATTTGTGTGAATGTGGTGTGGTAGGTGATGCAGATCACTTCCTCTTCAACTGTCCACAAACCGATAAACTGCATTTAAAAATGACAAGCAGTGAATACTGGCTGCAATGGGCGGAGAATACCCGCGGCAACAAGCAGACGAAAACTAAAATAGAGGAGGTCATTAGGCTTTGCTCAGCAAGATACTAAGAAATTCTCCCCCTCTCTTGACAATTGTATCTTCGCAGCATAATTTTAATACCAATTCAAAATACTACAACAACTGAATATCAACACTAGGAAAATAGCTCACCCTGTAGAATAATAACATTACTGTAAGAGCAAAACTATTGTAATGTAAGCATATTACTATCCAGTTTGTATGTACTTGATAAAAATAATATTGTAAAGCAGTTTAATTGATATTGAAAATCCAGTCAATGTGTAAATGAATTACAAGTTTAATTTGATTATCTCAGTAAAAGTATTGTAAATATGAATTGATATAATGTTTAAATGTACACATAGCTGTCATGATTTTATGTATCTATCATATGTAACCTGTACAAGACAATGATTGTAATCAACATATCTATGCTTATACACAGGCCTTGTATGCTCATGTAATATTTATATGTATATTTTTACACGGAGGAAATTTTCCCTTCTGCTGGGATGACTATAACACTGTAAGACTTTTACATCAAAATCAGGTCACTGGTTATCTCAGGCGGCGCTCAGCATGACACATTTAATGTATACTAGATATAACTGGCACCAGCTGGGAAAACGTTTTTTAAAACTAATAATCAAAATGTTTATTTTTTTTTTAAATCTTTTTATACTAACTTACCATTCTGTGAATTTAGAAAACAAATAATAAATAAAAGGGTACACACATTTAGTTCAAAACTAATCCTATATTCTATTAAGTACATCAATATTGAGGAATTTACAAAAGAATGAACGCTACATTTTTTTAAAATGAATTCTGAAATGTTTTACCTAAAAATCATTGCGAACTTGATTGCTGTTGAATTTCTATTTTTTCGACAGTCATGTCAGGATTCATTCTGGTTGCTTCTTGGATAGCTTCTGCAAGAGCTCTGTCATGGTCTATGGGGTCTCCATCACTTTGAATAGTAATTTTCTGCTCCACACGAGTTTCTACTACACCATCACGCTCCATTTTATACTGAAATTAATATTACAATTTCTTAACACAAGCACTGGACAAAATTTTTGCTTTCTATTTGCAAGCATTGATAAAAACATGGCAGGATGATATTTGAAAGTATTTTTAAATGGAATTAAATTAAGAATTTATATGAGGTATAATTAGACCTTGGATATGAGGTATAATTAGACCTTGGACATAAGAGCTCTTCATATTCTTTTTAATGCATGCAAGTAACAGTGCACTACACAGTCTTTATTTTATTATTTATTCACTACTATATTTATTTATTATTATTATTCACTTATCAAGTTTTGAAATAAAATGTACACAAAATTACTCTGGCAGAGGAGAATCTTTCAACTCCTAACTAACAACAAACTGTAAACTTAAAAAATTATATTACATAGAGGGAAAGAATATATAGAGCTTTGAAAAATTTAGTCTACTTACTGTACCTTCATTAAAAACAATTGTTAAAGAGAGTTTTCAGATATAATTTAAGATAAGGATATATAGAGCTTTGAAAAATTTATTCTACGTACTGCACCTTCATTAAAAAAAATTGTTAAAGAGAGTTTTCAGATATAATTTAAGATAAGGGTTTTATACTTTTAAAATCATGAATTTCTAGAACCTGATTTAAAGGATAGTTTTATTAAAATATTGAGCATTTCAACACAATTAGAATTAAAAGTACACAAATAAATAATATAATATTTTGATATAATCATTACCTTTATTGCAAACAGGACAAAAAAAATTAAGACACCTATTTTTTACTCACAGTAATTGTTTCCACAGTCTTTGTTTTGCTGGAAATTGTTGAAGAACTCAGTATTTCACCATCTTCAGATAAGGGAAGTATTTCACCTTCTGACTCAAACTGTGGTGGTGGTGGCACAGGGAGGTTGACTTTCCTGGTCTCTGTTGCAACCAGAGGGATAGAAGTCGTACTGTGCTGAGCATTATTTATGGTGCTAGGGTCATATTTGATAGGTTCAGTCTTCACTATGGCAGACTATAAAAAGAACATACACAAATATATATGAATATGAAAATAAATTAAGCTCAATATTGAAAATTACATGCACAATGATTACTTTCATATGTAACTAGCTATCTCAATTAAAGGATAATTTAAATTGCAGGTTTAACCCTTTCACAATGGCGCACCTTTGTTTAAGACACTTGCGCGGGACGGAAGGGAATCAAAGGCAGTCACTGTACAAACTGTACAGGACGGAGGTTTTACATCGCTAAGCCTAATTTTATATATTTAAAAAAAAAAAAAAAAAATCCCAGGGGGTGGCGAGAAAAAAACACTTCTAGCATCATAATTTGTGATATCATTTTAGATTATTACTTGAGCTCTTATATATGTTAAAATTAGCACTTAACCTATTTTTTCTTTATTTTACATGAAAATATACTTAAAAATTTCCTTATCTTGTAAAATAATTTTTGGAAGCGCTATTCAAATTAGTCCAAAGTTTCAATCGATAAAATCCATCAATAAAGTTTAAAATTAATAAAACAACACAATAAAGACTATTTACAGTAAGAAGTAACAAAATTTAAAATGAAGACTGAGTGTGGTAAATCTCGAAGCTCGGAAAAGTATCACTTTCTAACTCTTAGAAAAAGTATCACTTTTCTTCCTCTGATAAATAGTGCCTTCCCGCCTTAATAGACTAGAGGTGAGGCTTTCCGAAATAAAAAGAGAAGAAAAGGAAATATATCTGAAGGCAATGCAAAACTAGTTTTGCATTGCACATAGTAACCCTAAAAAACTGTATACAGTAGAGGGGAAAAATAGAATTAAAAAAAAAAAAAAAAAAGAATTGGATATAAATCAGACACGTGAATATATTTATATTAGCATGCGGGGATTTAAAGAGCCCACCTCTGTTTACGCTTTTCCTCCCTCTCACCCTCACAACAGTTGATGAGTAAAATACCAAAGTCAGATAGAATATATCAAACTCAAGGTCAGAAACCTAAAACTGTGTTCATTTCAAAAGTAATGGACATAGGATGCCATCTAGTGGCCTTCAGAAAAACGTTCCAGCTTAAAATGCGTATACGCATCACCCGTTCGCTAGTGTTGCATGGATGGGACGCCCGGCTGTAAGAGATGTTTTTAGGGAATGTGTATATGGGATGCCCGACCTGAAAAGGATAAAAATACATTTAGCTGCTGGATGTTTCTAACTAACAAACAAAAAAAGAAGAAGGAATCAGACAGAGCAAAATGCTATATGCTATATCAGACAATATTCTCCACTGACTTAATTAGGATGTTCAAGAATTCCATGTCTTGACAAGTCTGAATCAATCTCTCAAAGTGATTTCCATGCTCAGATGTTGAAGAAATGTGTGCCAAACAGCTTGCTTTCCCCCCTCTGCGAGAACCCATAAAAGCCTCTCTTCTTTTCTGTTAATCCAGTTACTAAAAAATATACCAGCACCTTGCTTCTTTCTATGTTATGGGAATTTATTTACCAGCCAATATAGCATGTTTCTCTACACGTTAAGAGTGCTCATATGGAATTTTTTTCTAAAATTATCTGAAAATGTATACAGTTTTGCTCAGTTTATGCTCTTAATACATGAAACAAAATAGGAATTAAGCAAATCAAACGTAAATGGGTTTTAAGGAAAAATTACAAAAATAGTGATAACTTGTTCAAAAATAAAGCAATCTATATAAAATTTGAATATGTTGTCAAATAAGAGTTACTCAAATAAGAGTTAATAAGAGTTGTCATATAAGAGTTAGTATACAGATTAATATACTGCAATATGCAAATTAGTGGTGCTGTAATCAGAACACTTCATCTGTGAAAAGCATAAAACTGTTTGAGGGCAAGCCTGCAACTTTCAGGGATAGCCAATTCTTAACAATGATCTCCAGGTGTTATTTGCCCAATAAACTGAGATGGACAGTTACTGGAAGAGGCAGGACAAAATCACAAAGAAGTGGCCAGATGGCTAAATGTGGGTCCTCCTGTGGTTCATAGACTTTGGCAATAATTTTTAACCACAGATTCGTCATCTTGGAGGTTCAGCCAAGTATGGCTAACTACTACCCGATGACCGGTATTGTTGTTATGCACATGAAAGAATAAAACTGCAACTCCGACTCAACTCAGATCTACCCATGCTGCAGTCCCAGAAGGTTGGTGTCAATGTCAACCATGCTTAGAAGGCTTCAAGAAGAAAGTCTGTACGCCAGGTCACCAGCCATCTGTTTGCTGTTCACATCATGCCACAGAAGGCAAAGTTTGAGGTTGGCCCGTCACCATGTTCATTTGATGGCTGATCAATGAAGGGCTGTTCTGTTTACGGATAAGTCCAGTTTTAGCCTCCAAAGTGATAGTAGACATTATTTGATTTGGAGAGAACCTGGAACCAATTATCATCCATCAAATATAAATGTAAAAAGATGCAAATGGAGGAGGCAGGGTCTGTGTTTGGGGTGGTATCTTTTTGGGTGACTGCACTGACCTCCATGTCTTTCTACATGGATACATGAATATTCAAACCTATAGACATGTCATCCTTGATGCTTATGTGCACCCTTAATAGGTGATAATTTCCTGGTACAAGACAACAAGACTAGCCTGCACAGGGCTCACATTGTGGATGATTATCTTCAGTAGCAAACGATTCAGCCCATGAAGTGGCCAGCTTGATTACCGGACCTGAATTCTATCGAGCATGTTTGGGATGCTTTAGGAAGATGTATAACTGTTCTCAACCCTCCTCTTCAAACCCTTGCCAAGCTTGCCACTGCTTTGCAAGAGCAATGGCTCTCATTTCCTACAGAACTAACAGACCGCATAACACAACATCACACAACGCTGTATGTGCTATATTGCTTTTAGGAGAGAACACACTCCATATTGAGCACAATTTTCCTATTCCAAACTGACTTGTTAATTTTATACATGTGCTAATTTTCTATAACACCATAATAGCCTGATTTCTTTTTATATTATTTTATACCTTATTATGTGTTGTACACTGTGGGTCAGTTTAATTAAATTCTACATGTAACTTTGTCACTTTTGTGATTTTTCCTTAACCGTTTGAGTCCGGCGCACGCTTCACTTGTCGTATGCCAAAAATACGGCACAGTGCGATAGTGCTTCTCTTGTTTTATATCGAGAATGCGAAGATGCTGCTGTTGGCTAGTATACTTGAAAAAAAAAAAAAAAAATTACTGAAATATTCAATTGGTTTTGCATCAGGAGGAGGGGCATTCTTTGGTTCAGGTACTTCAGAAAAAGTATTTGATTCGTTTGAAAAAATTGTATACACGGGTAATAACTCATCAATAATATCGTCATCGGAGGTACTTGCAGTTACGTCATCCTCATCACTGTTATCACTAATAACTCGTAATCTCTTAGAACAAATAATGATGTCACTTCCACTATCACTTTCAAGGTATACTATACTCTTCATTATCACTTCTCATAACATAGTCACTTTCAAATGAATCAGAACTTGACATGGGTTAGTTCATAATCATCAGTATAACACTTAATAAAAAAATGAAACAATTTCCAATTCCTATAAAACAAGTGCTACTGATATCACAACTGCTCTCAATAACTGCATAAAGTACACTAACCAACAGCAGCGTCTTCACATTCTTGATACAAAACAAGAGAAACGCTATTGCGCTGCGCCGTATTTTTGGCATACGACAAGTGAAGCTCATTAGCGCTTCGCCGGACTCAAACGGTTAATTAAAGAAAATCAGTGCGTTATATATATGTATTTTAACAAAAGAGAGAGATTCTTAATTAATTAAATACATATTATAAATATATATATATTTTTAATGAAGAAACTATCTAAAGATGATTGTTTCTTTGTTTGAGTCTTTGAGTCAGCATTTCTTCATAACTACTGGAGTCTATAACTCCTCTTCCTGTCTTTGAACTATACTTCTCAATTTAGATCACGCTCCAAAAACTTATCCATTATTTTTATAACAGTTACCATGCTCTTCTTTCAGATAAATCTTTTAGTTTTCTTTCAGCAACATTTTCTAAAGCATTTTCAATACATAAATTCCCTTCTGATCTTTTTATATTATCTGTCAAACTTTTCAGTTTTTCACTTGATAGATTTTCTCAAAGAGATTCCAACAAATTCTTAAGTCTTTTTCAACTCTGTTCATTACTGCTTCATACGACAAAGCATTAATTGTAATATTTCATTTCTCTCCATAGCTTCATCAACATTTTCACAAACTTCAGGCTAAATGTCTGCCCAAACTTTATTTATACAATAATAAGTCACTTCGTACCAAGCATGCTTTAAATTTTGTAAAGCTTCAACAGTGATGTAATTTTCCCAAAATTGTTAACTTCATTAGAATTCAGTTTCAATTAAACAGTGATATACTACCTAAGTACAGTACAAAGTCTGTAATCTGGATTCGTCGGGACTTCGGCGATTCCGGATTATAGATCATCAATTTAAATCTTGTAAGGATGGCATGCAGAAATTATACAATTAAAAAGATGAAACGTAATTTACAATATAAAGGGTATCAGATTTTACAAAAAAAAGCTTAATATTTATATGTTTACTTTATTCAACATTTCTTTCAATGTAAGTTGTTTAAGTTGCTTCGTTTTTTGTGCTAATACTTTCTCTTTAATTCTATAAACAGACATAATTTCTTGTTCAGTTACAAAGTTCCACCTATCGGAAGCAGTACTTTCTGGATCTAGAACCATACTACAGATTTCGCCGTCCGTTGATTGATGATTGAGGCATTGTCATCGCAATGAAAAACTTCTGTTATATCATCTTCATTTATTACCACTTCCACATTTTTTTACAAAATCCAATAACTGGAAAATTTCACCTTTAGTTTATGATGTTCAAAAATCTTCAAATTCGAGGCTATCATCTTCATCGTCCTCACAACGAAATATGGCAGCTGGCCATAAATTATGCCAAGCATTTTTTAACGTATCTGGAGAAACATCCTCCCAATGCGCATGCATAAAGCATACCCCCCCAAAAAGTTTATGGCTTTGAGGTACGGATTATGGATCATTCCGGATAATGGATGTCAGGATTACAGACTTTGTACTGTAGTATGCTTAGAGTTGGATGCTATGCTCTGATCCATAGGTGTATAAGCAAGGTTCCATTTTGTGGCAGAGAGACAACTTTCACTGGAATACAAATATTGAGGGGTTCCAAAATTTCAGGATGGCCAGGAGCAATGTCTATCAAAAGACAAGTTTTCGATTTAAAGTTGTTTTCATTGCAATAATTCTTTACCAATGAAGAAAACTTATTTATAAATCAGTCTTCAAAAACTTCTATAATCAAAGTTTTTTTTTTTTTGTTCAATCACCAAATCGCAAAAAGTGTTGATTTATCCATTTCCTTCTATAGCCATGCGGTTTCAGAATAATGTACAAGCAAAGGCTTGAGTTTAAAATCACCTTTTGCATTACTCAAAAGCAAGGGAGTCTGTCCTTTGATGTTTGATGTTCTAAATCCAGAAGCATTCTTGGCTCATGCAATGTATATACAGAATGGCATCTTTTATCAGAATAAACCAGTTTCACTCATATTGAACACAACTTGTGGTGAAAAAGTTTCCATCAGTAATAATTTTCTTTAAAATTATGGAAATATTTTTCCATGGCTTTATTATTAGCACCAGCTGTCTTGCTAGTAATCCTTTAACTATGAATATTACATTTTTTGAACCTATCAAACAATCCTCAACTAGCCAGAAAAGATTTAGTTATATTATATCATCTCTTTTTTTATAAAATTAAAAATGCTTCTTGATTTTACTACAATTATGTCTTGATTTAAGGTACTCTTGGGTTGTGTTTAGTGATCAATCTAAATGCTGAACTGCCTTACCATCTCTTCAAAAACTCTGAGCTTCCACATTTCAACACTTTTTTTGCTAACATACTTGATAATGTAGCAAAAGATTTAATTCACTCTGAATTCTGCAAAATTTTCACAGTTGATGGTGCCATCATAAAGGAACTTGCGATGTTGACTTGCTGCTGTCCAATGAAATAACTTTTCTCTTTTCAGAAAAATGCATCTTAAATAAGGTAATGGATAAAAAAAAAAATATTTTTTGTGAAACTATGAAGATGGAAAATAATTCACAAATCACCAAAGTAACTTAAAAACTCATCTGTTAGTAAAATGCAAGCCAAGCTTTAAGTAATATGATGAGCAGAGAATGAAAGACCATGCTGCTCTTCTGTATTGCAGCCAATGTAAAATCACCGTTCTGCCACTCCCTCTCAAACCGTACCTGCAACCTAGTAATATGCAATTAATTTCCACAGTGATATTTTTTTAATTATTCTCATTGAAAAGTGACAATCAACTGTTTTCTGATATAAAAATTATGAAATTTTGAACTTTATAGAAAAGTAGTTTTTTAAAAAGCATCCCAGTGTTGTGAGCTATATGATTTATATCTGTTAAACCCTTAACCTACGATTTAGATTCGAAGATGTTAGGTCGAAATTGTGTACAAGCTCGCGCAGCATTCGGGACATTTGCACAACTTAGTGTTACATGCTAATCCGGGCAATCATAAACATGACGAATTATGTAATTTTTGAAGAAAGTATAGCCGAATAATTATTGATGATACATCCGATGATGATCAATTACCAGAGTCCCAGCTTTGGAAAGAAATAAGAAATAGTCCAAAAATCTGGGACTATACGATGACTCCTGGCATAAGAGAAGGAAGCCTTATGTCAATTAGGAGGAAGTAGAGGAGAATTTGATATATTTCATCTAATATTTGATGACATATTTTGGAACAATATTGTAACCGAAACGAATCAGTATGCAGATCAAGTATGAGAAAATCCACATAGAACACGAGTGTAAAAGTGTAAAGTTCTGTTACATGTACCAGAATGCTTTGAAATATATCATACCGTTACAGATTACTAATTTTGTATTTTGGAGTTTTGTATAAATAAACATTTTGTAATACTTGCGTCTACCACAATTATTGCATCAGATTGTAATTACGTATCAAATATTCCACATAATATTCACTTCTGGCCCGATCACCATACGTGGGCTATGCCCGTGAAAGTTAGGTTTGGCACGACCATCGTACGCGGGCTATGACCGTTATTGTAGATCAAGGGGTTAACGATATTCAACAGATGTTTTCCTTTTTAGAAAGAGTTTTGTTTTCATAGTTTGGCAACAGTAAGAAAGATTAGAATAATGTTTTGATTTCCTTAAGTGTGTAAGCAAATAAAGTTTGGCTTTCTTAAGAAAGAAAATGCATTTGTTTATTTAAAATATTTCTTTTCAAGTGTTATAGAATGGAGTCAGATTTAATTTAAAGGCGAGAATGACTGAATGAAATAATATTCAGGTAGATTCACTGCAACATTAGTGGTGACAACCCGGACGTGATCTCGCTGGATTTTGAAGGTAAATACCGTTAAACCTTTAAGCATGGAATTATTAGTAAAGAAATGTTTGCCTAATTTTACTAAATACCTTGAGTGATTTATTAAATCAGGAAAAACCTAATGAGGTAGAAATTTGATCAAATTTTGCTAGTTTAAAAAGGATATATGCTCAGCTTTCTACTTTCAATTCTGAAATAAGTGATTTATTAGTTGCAGATGCTAATGCAGAAAAATATGAGCGCGAGTATTTGATTATTGAAGAATACAATGAGAAGATGGATAGTATTACAGTAAAAGTAGACATTTGTATAAATAGAATTCTGAAGGATCAGTGTAACCAGTTTGTTCTTTTCCCATTCAGGTTAAAAGGAAACTACCAAAGATTGAACTCATTAAATATACCGGTAAAATTAAGGACTGGCTTGCCTTTTGGAGTCAGTTCCAAAGAATTCATGAAGATGAAAATATAGAAAAGGAAGATAAAATTCAGTATTTAATACAATGTATGTCGGAAGACACGGGAGCTCATGATACTGTTAACAGTTATCCGGCAACAGGTGAAAATTATAATAAAGTGGTAGAATGCCTACAATCTCGTTTTGGTCGAGATGAATTACTTATTGAGTTCTACGTGCGAGAGCTGTTAAAGTTAGTCGTAAAAAATGCTACAGGCAATAACCGAAAATTAGATACTATTAGACTGTACGATAAACTGGAATCCTATCTGAGAGCTTTGAAATCTATTGGTTTGACTTCTGATAAATATTCTGCCATGCTTGTTCCTCTCGTTGAACCTTGCATATCGGAAGACATTTTTAGGGTGTGATTGCGAAATCCGATAGTTAGTACACTGGATGAGTCAGCAGAGAATCCATACATTGAGAAGCTAAAAGGCTTGTTATTGTTTCTGAAAACTGAAGTAGAAGTAGAGGAGCGAGTTCTCTTAGCGAAATCTGGGTTTTCAAATAAAGCGGAGAAAGAAAAGATGAATAAAGCTCTTTATCAACTGACAACTGAAGATTTATTTTCAGGAGTTTTCGAAAAGAGAAAACAAAACATGGCTTGTGTATTTTGTGAAAAGTCACACGAGACCAGAGATTGTTTTAAGGCTCAAACTCTGAATTTCCAGCAGAAACAAGATATTTTAAAGGATAAGAAAGTATACTTTACATGTTTAAGAGCCTGACATCGATCAAAATTTTGCAAGACAAATATTATATGTATTCTTTGTGGCAAAAGACATTTGGTTTTAATGTGTCCAGAGCTGAAAACTAACAAATTAATTAATAATTCTCTTAAATCTGAAGAATCAAAACCAAGCGATAACAGCCTGTCAAATCATTGTTACTTTGGTGAAGTTCTACTTCAGACATTACAGGTTAGATTGAAATCAGGAAATAAAGAAAAACAAGTACAGGTACTCATGGATAGTGGTTCCCAACATTCATACAAATTGAAGACAACTGTAAAAGAGATGGGTATGGAACCAAATGGTAACAGGTTTTTGATTCACACACTTTTTGGAGGATTAATGACAAGAGATGAAGGAGCATCGTCAGTATGAACTTCACATTGAATCCTTAAACAATACATTTTCCTGTAAGATAGAAGCTCTAGATCAGTTTATTATTTGTGGAAAAATTCTGCGACTAAAGAAAGGAGGATCATGGGAAAAGCAGTCAAAGGAAAAGAAGATATGGCTTAATGATTACGGAGAGAATTTTCCCGATATCGAGATATTGATTGGAACTGATTTTTGTGGTCATTTGTTTACGGGGAAAACTAATTATCTTAAGTGTGCCTTAGTCGCATATGATACGTTTTTGGGCTGGCTGATTATGGGGAAAATGTTTGATGAGAATCCTGCTAACACCTCTGCAAACTTAATCACCTCTCAATTACTGATCTGTGGAACTTGGATACTCTAGGCAACAGAGATTCTACTGAAATAAAATCTAAAGAAGAGACGCATCAATTAGTTATGCAAAGTTTCCAGCGAACAGTGAGAAGGGATAAAGAAGGTCGTTACATCTTGAAGCTGCCTTGGTTAGAAAAACAGGAAATTTGAAGGAAAATAAATTGGTTGCAGAGAGCAGGTGTGCATCAACTGTGGGGAAACTTATTAAGGAACACAGATATGCAGATTATGATGCTGTTTTCCAGGAATGGTTAGCGGAGAATAATATTAAAGAAGTACCATCTGAGGAAGAAAATAAAATCCCATGCCATTATTTACCCCATTGAGACGTTTTAAAAAACAACTCCACCACAAGCGCTCGACTTGCTTTCGATGCTTCATGTAGATCCGGTCATTCTCCATCACTTAATGATGTTCTAGAGAAAGGACCGAACCTCTTAGAGAAAATCCTTCCACTGCTACTGAGGATTCGGGAAAGATCGATTCGTATCATTTCAGGCATAGGAAAAACCTTACAAATTTCTGTTGCGGAAGAAGATCAAGACTTTCCTCTTAGCTGCAGTCATTAATTTTCATTTGGAGGAATGCCGTGATGATTTTCCAGAAACTGTGCGGAAGTTAAGAAATGCCTTTTATGTGGATAACTGTGTCTGATGAAAAGGAATTACTGCAATTTGTATGTGAGGCTAAACAAATTCTAGCTTCAGCATGTTTTGACTTATGCGGACGGGAATATACTTCTTTAACAGGAGATAAAAGGAAAAAGGAATCTTCCGTTCTTGGATTATTATGGAACAGAAATAAAAATGTCCTTTTTTGTAACTTAGAAAATGTTTCCTTTAAGAAAGAACATGTAACAAGAAGAAATATTCTTTCAGCTGTCAACACTATTTTTGATCCCACTGGAATGTTGTGCCCAGTAAATGTATGCATGAAGATGTTAATATAAGAAAGCTGGACTCTTATATTAGGCTAAGATGAGGTATGACCTGAAAGTGTTTGTAAAAGTTTTTCACAGTTGAAGGAAGACCTCCATTTATTATCGGAAATTAAAATTCCAAGATATGTTGATTGTAATGGTTCCTGAGATGGATTAAGACACACTTTTGTAGATGCTAGTAAATCTGCTTACAGCGCAGTTGTATTTCTTTGTAAAGAAAATTGTGATGAAGTGAAAGTTCATTTAATTCAAGCTAAGAGCAGAGTTGCTCCCTTGGCGAAAGCAACAATTCCCAGATTGAAATTATTAGCCTGTTGTGTAGGAGCACACATTATATCTTATATTAGAAAAGAAATGAATTTGACAGAAGTCCCAACCACATGATGGACAGATTCTTCAATCACTTTGTTTTGAATTAAGAATGAAGATAAATAGAGTACTTTCATTAAAAACAGAATTACGGAAATTCGAAGTGTCACTTCAGTGGATTCATGGAAACATATTCCTGGCAGTCATAATCCGGCAGACCTCCCATTATCCCCTTACATTAAAATGGTGGGAGGGACCAGAGTGGCCGAGGTAATCCGAAGGCAACTGGCCCAAATCTCAGATTCAAGCCAACAGTGAAGAAGTTTACGAAGAGCAAAAGAAAGGAGAAACTGCTTTAGTTAACACTTCTGTGTCAGACGAACGATGGTACTTACGACCATTTTCCAAGTATTCACAGATTTTGCAATTAATAGCCTGGATATTGCATTTCTACAATAACTACAAAAGTTTTGAGAATATAATGAAGAGAAAGTTGTCTGTACAAGAAATTCTGTGCCAACTGTTTCTCATAAATGGAAAAAAACTAAAACTAAAAAAACTCAGTGGCATAACAGCCCTAACAGGCCAATGCATGCAGTGCCCTGAAATCTGCTTTCTTGACTGTGGGCCCTGGGGTGCGTAAGCATATGCCCTGAACAAGTGGTCAGCTTGTTGCAGAATCCCCAGGGTTTAGTCCCCAAGTGAACTTGGTACACATTTTATCAACCTAAAGGATGGAAGTCAAGGGATAAAAGGCTGAGTCGACCTCGCCTCGCCCGGGGATCGAATCTCGGACCTGTGGTGCTGCTGCGCGATGCGCTAGCCACTGCGGCACCGGGCCTCTCATAAACGTAACATTCCTCTTAAATCTGAAAGTGTTCAAAGGAACAGTGACTTTAACAGGAACTGATTTTGAAATAAAAACAATATATGGCAGAAAAATTGTCAAACCTTCTTGTTACAAGTGATTTTTTAATTATATGTTCTGTATTATTATTTAACTTATACTGTGAGTATATTGAGTACTATGCAAATGTATTGAGTAGAAAGTTTAAATTGTTATTTTTATTTAATGTTTTGATTTTCATAGACCATTTTAAGAAAATCAAAAGGTGGGAATATGTTATGAGCTCCATGATTTATATTTGTTAACGATATTCAACAGCCGTGTTCCTTTTTAGACAGAAGTTTTGTTTCTGTAGTTTGGCAACAGTAAGAAAGATAGGAATAATGTTTTGATTTCCTTAAGTGTCTAAGCAAATAAAGTTTGGCTTTCTTAAGCAAGAAAAAGCAATTGTTTATTTAAATTATTTCTTTTCAAATGCTATAGAATGGAGTCAAATTTAATTTAGAGGCGAGAACGACTGAATGAAATAATATTCAGGTAGATTCACCGCAACACCCAGTAAATCAGCATGAAGAGGAACAACATAACTGAGGTTTTAGTATATAATAATTTGCTCATATAGAAATGCATAAAAGTGAAAAATTAATCTGGTAATATTCTAGACACTAGCTAAAAATGTGTAGAAAGTAATGAAATTTGACAAAGGCACTAACTATCTGGCGACTTTCCAAACTTTCAAAATGTGATGCTGAAAATGCAAGCTGATAAGTTGCAAAGCTGATCAATTCACACAATGATAATATAAAACTATACACAATGAGGTAATATTTTGGCTGCTGATATACAAATAACAGAAACTGATGGATATTTAATCTTTGGAAAATTAGACCAGAATACAAGAAATTTTGGAAGTTGTGTACCTTATTGTTGCAGTTATTTTAGTGCAATAAAAATAAGATATAATGTATTTGATAATAAATGCACTTATTATGAATTAAATGAATGCCACAGATGAAGAACAGTAAAAAGTGAGTAAAGTAATAATCATTTTTATGAGAACTGCAATTAACAAACTTACAAGCTTAAAAAATGCAAGCCCTACATTGATAAAATCTACCAAACTAATGTAGTTCATCAGCTTAAAATCCAGTAAAACGACTGACTCCATGATAGTTTTCATGGCTTTTGTTATGTGTAATGATAATAGGTGCCAGTTTCCTTGGCTTAAGTTCCTCTGTTTCTGTTTTTCTTTCTTTCCTCATCTCGCACACCCCAATTACCAGACCTTTATAGCTCTTCTCAAACTAATAAAAATGTTAAAAATTTTTCATCTGCTTAAATTCCTTTTGAACATACTATAAGCTTCTGTGATACATGTAGGCTTTAGCTTTTTTCAAATTTATTATTTGACAATACACCTGGAAATTCACTTTTAAATGTCTTCTCAGTTTCATTTTCATTAATATAAGAGATTATATATTGATGAGGCTATATCGATTTTTTCGTCAGCTGTAATTTCCCTTGGATTTTTCATATTCTTTTAAAACCTTAGAAACCAGATTTTTTTTTTTAATTATCATCTCTATAAAGTCTATTAATTTCAAATACCTGACCATATAACCTTGAAGAAACACCATCCAGACCACTAGATTTTAGAGTCTAATCTATTATCTCCCAAAATTTTATATCTTAGGAATAAATTTGGCACCACAGAAATTGAAAAAAATATCAGAGGTATACAAATTTCATTTTTAATTAGAAAGCATCTGATGATTTAAATAAAACAAAAAATTGTCAAAGGAGTAACTATTATGTCATATTATTTACTCTGATATTTTTTTGCGAAAGGAGTCAAAGCGAAAAGAGGAAAAGTCTATTTTATTAACTATAATGTTTATTTCTTTTAGGTTTCTTCATTTTTATTTCATTTACAGGAATTGAGCAGTTACTTTAACTTAATAGCTTTCTTTTTGAGGATATAGAATCAACAGTAATTTTTTCTTCTAGAATGAGTTTGAAGTTCAAGTAAGTTTGCAGATTGCAATTTTCTTGAAAAATCAAGGAATTGTATTTTCTGAAATATTAAAATAAGTGGAAGTAAATTAATATAGAGGAAACAGCAATTATTTTTGGTCATTTAGAAATAAATAACATTAAACACTAAATCAACATAAATTGTTAATTGAAATTATACAATTCTAACTGCATTCAACAATGCAACATTATTTTGGAGATTTTACAAGATTTTAGTCACAAAGTTTGCCATTGGGTAGTGACAGAAAAGGGGGGAGGCATTTTCTGTGAGAGTGAGGCACAGATTATCTATACTATATAAGCACTTTTTTTTAAAATAACAATTAGGTATTTCTAGATGATGAATGACATTTGAGAAAAACAGAGTTCAAGTTCAGATGATCTTCACTGTCAGTTTAGGAGCTATTAGTAAAACAGCCTCAAGTATTTTGCAAATGATCTGACTTCCAAGGGATATTTTAATTTAAAATATGGCAAATACATATATGAAAACCTCATGTAACAAATGTAATATGAGCACAAATGCAAAAACAATTTAAAAATTTATTTTTAAAAGACAGCGAATATTAAGCAATTCCTTGTTTGTGAATGAACAATACTGTTACGAAATGTACAGGCGCCGTAAGATGGCTTCCCCGCAAAGCAGTTTTAGGGTTGCCATAAAATGGCAAGGAAAGACAGGGTTGCCACATTTGGCGACAAAATTGGCAATATACCATGGACGGTTGGAGAACCTTCTGGAACGAATTCTTACCGGTTTAGCCCAGAATGTTCTCGAACACAAGCCGAAAGCTATATAAACCCTGCTGGTCCGCAGTCAGTTAGTGTGCGTCTCTCGAGTTAGAGTGTGTCTCGTCTAGCGAGTTAATCCCTGCGGAGTCGATCAAGTTGACAGCCGGGCATCGAGTGCCAAGTGGGTCGTCGAGTGCACCGAAGGAGTCTGTTAGTGTATCGCGGTTTGTGCATCGTTGAGAGAGCGTGTTGAGCTCCGGGAACAACTGAACCGAACAGTCGAGAGCTGTGCTCTGTGTGTCGTCGAGTGCATCGCAAGTTGCAGCGTGGAGAGTCTCAAGAGTACGTGAAGTTCCGAGAACGACCGAACTGAGTCGGGAAGCTGTACTCTGGTGCTTTGCAGTGAAGCTGTCTCCACTGGTATAGCCTGATAACGTGGAGGCTGTGTTGCTGATTGTGTCAGCGTGTTTATAGTAGTTTATCGATGACTGAAAAAGTGTTTTGGAGCTGTCCTGACAATATTGGCCAATAAAGTGTGTTTCGATACTTCATCAAGTGTCGTCATTATTCACTTCAAACCCATACAAATGTGAAGGGAGAAGAAAAATGCAACAACTGCTGTCAGAAGAAGAAAATGCAACAATACAAAAATTTCCAAAATCACTTGCAAAGTGTATTCTAAAACACAATTCAGCTAATCTCCTTTGAACCAAAACATAAAAATCTAATTTTTCCTAGCTTTCTGAACAATGTAGTTATCATAGACTAGTTATGGTGCGTATAGGCTTCTGAAGAAATCAGCTGTATGTCTTCAAAAATGTCAACCATTTGGTAACAAAAGCAAATCTACCTTGTTTAACTGTGATTGTGCTTTCTCAGGGTGTGTGTTTTAATTGTTTATTATCATCAAGAATGTAATAATAGTATTTTAAATGCATTGTAAAAAAAAATCAGTAGCTATTTAGCTTGCACAATTCAATGACACTCAAATTTTATAAGATATCTGTTATACTTGGTCAGTATCTTTAATTATCACTGTTTACTTAGAAATTGAATAAATGGATAAAAAATTAAAAGTGCATTGTGAGATAAATAGATTAATGTGAGATATTAGATAAGGTATATAAATGAGATAAATAGAGATGCGAGTAGGGATAAATAGAGAGCAATAAATGTGAGATAAATAAAATTATGCAAATAATTTTTTTAATGCCTTAACTTTTTTTTCTTAATGGCTTATTGCCTCAATAAAACTTTAATGCCTTAATAATTTTCTTGAGGCATTCAGCAGATATATTCACAGTCATTCTCCCTTTTTTTATTTACTATGTACCATACTCGCCCTTAAAACAGGTTGTTTTCTGCAACATCCTTAGCTTTGCGCATCTGAATCTTTTGTTGAGACTGTTTTTGAGAATTGTGTCTTGGCTGTCAGTACTTTTAACCAGCTCTGTTTAAAATTTATATTCCTACTAGCCGATGCTTTAAATACATGCTAGTAAAATATATGAGCCAGCTTATTCCATTGAATTTATAGAGTTTCTTTCAGTCTATCTCTCAGCTTTGGCTTCCAAGAACAGCACTGAATGTTCATTTGCACTATGGCTTTGTAGTTTAAAACTAATGTGTTCACAAAACTCTGTTGTTTGTATCTGAGGATATGATAACACTTTAAATATTTTCGAATCAATAGTAAATTTAATCTGTAGGGTTGCTATTATAACTGGAAACTACAGTTAAAATCCTGCAGACCCTTCTAGACAGTCTTAGATAGTGAGTCATTGCTACATCTTGGAACAACTCCTAAAATACAGAAGAAGGTTTAAAGCCTTTTATTTTATCCTCAGTTTCAGCATTACGACACAACGTGCTACAGAAGGAATTTCTACAACTTGTGTATATTTTAAATTAATAGCACAGACAATTATATTCAAGCATCCATAACATAGTCTAAGACTACATATTAAATAGAATAAGTTGGCTTATATATTTTACCAATGCATGCATTACAGCTTCGACTAGTGAGAATGAACTTTTACACACAGCCGGCAGCAAGATGCGACTGCCAGAAGCTCTCAACTAAAGTTTCAAAACCCTCTGCTTAAATAAATGTACAGCTAATTTGCATTCTGGTGAAGAATACGCAAAGGAAAATTTATAGTAAAGACTTCATATCTTTCAACTGTTTTTCAATAATACTTTCTAACATATATGTTACTTAATTTGATTTATAATATACCTGACTAAAATCTTCAATAGTGTGCTTAATCTAAATCAATAAGAAAAGCTGATATATGGAACATGATACATAATTTATGCATAAATCAAAATACAGTCAAAAGTCGTTAATTCGGACACCCATAATCCGGAATGATCTATAATCCGGACCTCAAAGCTACAAACTTTCTGCGCATGCGTCGCGTTCACGCATGCGCACAGGCGTTTACGAGAGCGCGTAAGACCCTTACGGCTGCAAATATGTTTGTGCGCATGCGCGTTTAACGGAGTTATACGCTAAGCTAAAGTTATCTAATTCAGTTAATGTTGCAGATTGCGTTGTTCCTTAATCTTCGAAATGGATCCGGCTTATTATTTTTTGCAGACTGTTAGAGCAATTTTATAAAAGTAAGCTTGAACTTTCGATTATGTCAAATAGAATTTCTGATATATATTTACTACAAAGCGAAAGTATGTTTTGAACTCCGAAATCTGTTTATCAATTTCACGCTGCTCTGCAGCAGAAGGGGGGGCAGAAACCTCATTATTAGATTATGATAGATTAGAAAGATTATGTCAAATAGAATTTCGGATATATATTTACTAATATGTAATTTGTATCTACAAAGCGAAAGTATGTTTTGAAATCCGAAATCTGTTTATCAATTTCACGCCGTGGATTGGAAGTTGATCTGTCAGCACTATCCTTATCTTCAGGGCAGATGTTTTTATTTTATTTGGTTTATAATTCCGTACTAAGTGTAGTATTTCATTTCGATGTACTCTGTCTTTGATATGATTTAAATCAAGTTCCTCGTCATTATAATTCGCTTCGGATAGTGAAGAAAGTGACCCAGAGGTTATTGAAAACGAAAACATTTCGATTGACAAATTAGTCGGTATTCTCAACACAGCAATTATAGGACTTGAACAGCGGAACTTTGTAACTAAACAAGAAATTATGTCTGTTTAATAGAATTAAAGAGAAAGTATTATCACATGAAACGAAGCAACTTACATTGAAAGAAATGTTTAATAAAGTAAACAAATAAATATTAAGCTTTTTCTTTTTGTAAATTTTGATACCCTTTAGATCATAATTGTTCTTTATTTCATAAATTACAGTTTCATATTTTTAATTTTGTAATTTCTGCATGCCATCTTACCAGATTTAAACTGATGATCTATAATCCGGAAAAATCGATAATCCGGAATCGCCGAAGTCCCGACGAGTCCGGATTAATGACTTTTGACTGTATTCAAAAGTATGTTAATCAACTGTTCATTGTACACTAGACACTGTATGCTTAAAGTGAACTAAAAGCATACATAATGAAAAGCTTCAACATAAATTTTAAGCACATTATTTAGCAGGTTTCAACCAGCATTGCTACTATTTAGGTAACATGCTTTCTCATACCTGCTAATACGAGGCGTATTCGGAAACTAAGTACCGTTTTGAAAAAAAAAAAGTAAAACAATTTTTTCGAATCCAATTTTATTTTTACATGAAAATACATGTCTTATACTATTTTTCAACATAGTTTCCGCCAATGATCAAACACTTGTCATAGCGGGTGACCAGTTTTTGTATACCATCGTCAAAGAAACTTCCCGCCAGTTTCGATATAACCACGACTCCACAGCATTTTTCGTGTCATCGTCAGATCCAAAGCGCTTACCACCAAGCTCGCGCTTCATGTGCAGGAACAAGTGATAGTCGGACGGCACCAAGTCTGGGCTGTACAGCGGGTGATCGAACTGCTCCCAATGAAACTGTCGAATTAACAATCGAGTTACACCAGCAGTATGGGGCCGAGCATTGTCATGGAGCAACACAATTCCTTTACTGAGCATTCCTCTTTGTTTGTTTTGAATGGCACGCCTTAATTTTGTTAAAGTCTCACAATATTGTGCCACATTAATAGTTTCACCTCTGGGAAGAAATTCAGTAAGCAAAACGCCTTTCCTATCCCAGAAGACAATGCACATGATTTTTTGTGATGCCATTGTCACTTTGAACTTTTTGTTTTTTCGCAGAATGAGTGTGTCTCCACTCCATCAATTGTTGTGTCGATTCTGGTGTGAAATGACACACCCAAGTTTCATCACCTGTCACAATTTGGTTTAAAAAGTTTTCTCCCTCTTCACTGTACCGCGTGAGAAATGTCAGGGCACTACCAAGTCGCTTTGTTTTGTGAACATCAGTGAGCATTTTTGGAACCCATAGGGAACACAGTTTGTGATAATTCAAGCGGTCAGACACAATTTCGAACAAAACAGTACGTGAAATTTGTGGAAATGCCTCTGAAAGAGTTGTCGTTGTGAAGCGTCTGTTCTCATGAATTGCTTCATCAACTTTCCTTACCAAATTATCGGTGACAACAGAAGGCCGACCACTCAAAGCCTCGGCGTGGACATTTGTTCGACCTGCATTAAACATTCTTACCCACTTTCTCACCATTCCGACACTTATCGCGTATTCACCATAAACTTCTGTCACTCAACGATAAATTTCGGCCGGTTTAACATTCCTCGCATTCAAAAATTTAATCACGGCACGAATCTCACAGTCAGCGGGAGAACTAATTGTCTTAAACATTTTGAATGTGCACAGCAAACTGAAAACACAACATAGAGCAACCAAAATGGCGACAATTGAAAGTCAGTGAACAAGAAAGACTAGTGCGCATGCGCGGGACGCCTACCACGGCGCTAGAATGAAACGGTACTTAGTTTCCGAATACGCTACGTAGTACGAAAATCTTTCCTTGTTGTCTAAATAATGCATTTGCTAAAGCATATTTAGAACCCTTAATCCTAAAAAATAATATATGAATTTGTTTATTACCTAAATCTACATTCATATATATGCAGCAAACCTGTTCATTATTTTTTACTAAACAGAACAATAATAAAAAATATTATTTTTTAATTATCAACTACATCTGTCTTAACTGCATTATGCTTTCAAGTGCAGAACATTTGCATTTTAACTGACAAGTTATGTTTTTTGATAAGGCCTCATTTCATCTTAATAAAACAAGACGGCTATTGTATATTCCAGCATATAACGTGCACTTGTAATTTCGAAATACTTTTTTAATTTTTAGGTATATTTTCTGTACAACATACACTCTTTTCTTTATGAAGAAACCTGAAAAATACATGTGTGACGATGCTATCTTATATGTGGAACACAATATATAATTTATGCATATATTAAAATATTCAAAAGTATGTTAATCAATCATTTATCATACATTAGACATTCTATGCTTAAAGTGAACGGAAAGCGTACATAATGAAAAGTTTCAACATACATTTTAAGCACATTATTTAGCAGGTTTCAACCAGCATTGCTACTATTTAGGAAACATGCTTTCTCATACCTACCAATAGTATGAAAATCTTTCCTTGTTGTCTACATAATGCATTTTCTAATAACTAAAGAACGTCCAAATAACAACTTGCTTTGTCCTCATTGGCTAATATATGCCAGCTGACACGCAGTGGAGCTCGAAGGCCATTGGAGAACGATCTTTCTGGATACGTATAATGCTCTCACTCACAAAGCAGAAGCTATCTGATTTGCAAGGTTTTGTTTTAGATATAATGTAGAGAAAATTCAATTGCTTTCAGACGTTCAAAAGCACTTTTTTTATTCATATAACAAAGTATTAAGCCAAGTTGCATAAAAATCGTGAGAAATTTTAAGAATAAGAAAAAGTCGGGAGAAATATATTGTAAATCGGGTTGGCGGGAGAGCGGTCAAAAATAGGGAGTCTCTCGCCTAAATCAGGAGAGTTGGCAACTCTGTTATAAAACAAGACGACTACCGTATATTATGGCGTATAATGTGCACCTGTAGTTTCAAAATACATTTTTTTAATTTTTAGGTATACATACTGTATAACACACACCCTTTTCTTTATGAAGAAACCTGAAAAATACATGTGTTATGCTGGTTATCTTATATGTGGAAAAAGATATATAATATATGCATATATCAAAATATTCAAAATTATGTTAATCAATCAGTCATTGTACACTAGACATTGTATGCTTAAAGTGAATGAAAAGCGTACATAATGAAAAGCTTCAACATAAATTTTAAGCACATTATTTAGCAGGTTTCAACCAGCATTGCTACTATTTAGGTAACATGCTTTCTCATACCTGCCAATAGTATGAAAATCTTTCCTTGTTGTCTACATAATGATTTTGCTAAAGCATATTTTAAGCCCTGAATCCTAAAAAATAATATATGAATTTGTTTATTACCTAAACATGCATTCATATATATGCAGCATGTGTGATGCTATTATCTTCTGAAGTTATTCAATAGAAGATTTTTCGCAGTCTTTCAAACAATGGTATACTGAATTGACAAACGATAAGGGGAACAATATGTACACGGGGGAAAGTGCTTGACAAACGAAATCTGCATAAAGGGCTGGTATTTAATGCAGATGCGCACAAGATTGTCATTTTAAGTTCTCATGAAAAGGGCGACATAATTTTGGATATGACTGGAATGAATTCGCAGAATAAGGAATCAGAAGTCTTATCTTCCAGTAGTAATTCGAAGCCGTGATTTTGTAGTGAACATTGACGGCTTTTTAAGAAAGAAACTTCATAATTTTGTTTACAGCAATTCCAACGTAGGCCTGCTTTCGCTAATAAAAGTTTTTCTAATGTGTCATCACTAATATTAGATCTAAATTTAGTCCTCGTTTTTTGCAACAACACTGAGAATGAATCCTCTCACACTCTGCATTACTATGGGGAACTGTCAAGATGGCCAACACAATTCTAGACAGTTCATTATATTTTAAAATTCCATCATCACCTTTCAATTTTCAAATTAAACTCCACTGGGTGTCGATCCTAGCTGATTTTATAACTTCATCCTAGTTTTCTAATTGTAATCTGCCTTTATGCAGCTATTGGAACTGTTTCAATTTTTCCTTCCTTTTAGAACTCCTTTCAAGATAATAATAAATATCAACAATGTGTTCATCCACATTTATTGGTAAAGAAGCTGCCCCTCTTTCAGCTGCTTAAGAGGTGAGAGGTACACCTCATAATCTGAAAATCTGAATTTTCCTTTCTTAAGATGCCTGCAACACCAGTTTTCCAAGCCTACCAATACTGGTGCATTATCGGCACCAAGTGCTAAGCAATTATCCAGAGGGCCTGCATTTTCTTTTAAAGTTCTAATAATTAGCTGTGCTGTGCATTATCGGCACCAAGTGCTAAGCAATTATCCAGAGGGCCTGCATTTTCTTTTAAAGTTCTAATAATTAGCTGTGCGATATTAAAGCCAGTCAAATGTCCTTCTAAAGTGGGAACATAAAGTAAACTGCACTCAATTTCTGAAGACTCTGGATCAGAAAAAGAAACAACAATTGGATACACTTTTGAATCGGTATTATTGCTTCCATCCATAGAGAGGCAGAACAGAGCTGTTTTAATGCAATCAATAACTAAAGATTTATTTTTCAAACTCATTTCTTTAACAGTTGCACCTGTTTTGATTCTTTCACCTTGAGTTTTTCTTAGCGATTTCACTATCGGGAAAAATTTTTCTAAATAAAGCTGCAGGGTGATCTGATGCATTCAGTGGCAGGTTGTGCTCCAGTAAAAAGGCAGAGAACAGACATTCTGCATTAATAACTTTTTGGTCCTTTGTTTGAAGAAAAGTTTAATTTTTCGTTTTTTTTTAAAACAACTCATGTTATTCTTGTGTACGCACATGTTTGAGAATATCCGCCCTTCGACCATGCGAATCGAAAAATCGCAACGACAGGCAATACACATCTCAAATGTATTACATTTCCTTCAGGAAATAATGGAAGGAATGTCAACTGTGTACAATTTTTGAAACGTACACGAGTATTTCACCTTTCTCGCAGACGTAACAAAAGATGATAATTTCTAAAACTATTTCCCTAAGGCACGTGTACTCGCACAACTCAGAACAAAATAAATGAAATAACTAAAGAACGTCCAAATAACAACTTGCTTTATCCTCATTGGCTAATATATGCCAGCTGACACGCAGTGGAGCTCGAAGGCCATTGGAGAACTGGAGAACGATGTTTCTGGATACGTATAATGCTCTCACTCACAAAGCAGAAGCTATCTGATTCGCAAGGTTTTGTTTTAGATATAATGTAGAGCAAATTCAATTGCTTTCAGACGTTCAAAAGCACTTTTTTTTATTCATATAACAAAGTATTAAGCCAAGTTGCATAAAAATCGTGAGAAATTTTAAGAATAAGAAAAAGTTGGGAGAAATATATTGTAAATCGGGTTGGCGGGAGAGCGGTCGAAAATCGGGAGTCTCCCGCCTAAATCAGGAGAGTTGGTAACTCTGTTATAAAACAAGACGACTACTGTATATTAAATACAGTACACATTATACTACAGGTGCACATTATACGCCATAATATACCGTATATTATGGCGTAGGCGTATAATGTGCACCTGTAGTTTCAAAATACATTTTTTAATTTTTAGGTATACATACTGTATAACACACACCCTTTTCTTTATGAAGAAACCTGAAAAATACATGTGTTATGCTGGTTATCTTATGTGGAAAAAGATATATAATATATGCATATATCAAAATATTCAAAATTATGTTAATCAATCAGTCATTGTACACTAGACATTGTATGCTTAAAGTGAATGAAAAGCGTACATAATGAAAAGTTTCAACATAAATTTTAAGCACATTATTTAGCAGGTTTCAACCAGCATTGCTACTATTTAGGTAACATGCTTTCTCATACCTGCCAATAGTATGAAAATCTTTCCTTGTTGTCTACATAATGATTTTGCTAAAGCATATTTTAAGCCACTCAATCTTAAAAAATAATGTATGAATTTTATTACCTAAAGATGCATTCATATGTATGCAGTATGTGTGATGCTATTATCTTCTGAAGTCATTCAACAGAAGATTTTTCGCAGTCTTTCAAACAATGGTATACTGAATTGACAAACGATAAGGGGAACAATATGTACATGGGGGACAAGTGCTTGACAAACGAAATCTGCACAAAGGGCTGGTATTTAATGCAGATGCGCAGAAGATTGGTATTCTAAGTTCTCAAGAAAAGGGCGACATAATTTGGGATATGACTGGAATGAATTCACAGAATAGTCTTATCTTCCAGTAGTAATTCGAAGCCGTGATTTTGAAGTGAACATTGACGGCTTTTGTAAATCGCATTTGCTTTATCTGAAGTGCAATCTATCTAATATTCCTTTTAGTAGTAAATATGGCTCCAGCCAAACGAAACTAACATAGTGCTGGTTTCAAATGCAAAGCCATTCATTTTGTGAACAAAAAAATGGAAATCATGCGCAGCAAGGATGTCTCATATTAGTGAAAGCTCCACACTGAGCATCCACTCAAATAATATGGTGTAATAAAATGGCCTATCCTAAAAGCAAGTCTTGCCAACTGGGTCCTATAAAATCACCAGATTTGCTAGTAACAGCATTTAGATACATGTAGAAATCATTTTTTTTATGCTCATCTTTTCCTTATTAAACCTATCTTTTTTTTTTTTTTTTTTTTATATATATATCTGGTGTATAGCGAGCACCCCTAAATTTCGATCTCTTTTTGTATTAAAAGTGCACGTTATATACCGGAATATATGGTACATATTATTTTGAACCCATCAATAGGACACTCATTTTGCTAGGTCATGCCCGCTCAATATAAAGTGCAATAATCTGAAATGCTCTGGAATCAAATTTTAATTTCACCTGCTAAGAAATAAGGACGGGAACATAAACAACTAAGATATATTACTAATACTAAAATACTTCATGCTGAAAACATTTTGTACATGCATTATACTCTAGATGAACAATGCTTGCCCATTAGAGAGAGGCCTGATTCATCGAAGACTGTACATAATAGATACTGCTTGTTAGGCAGCACACCTTATTCAGGGGGTTGCATTCATCCATGAGGGTTGTGTGCTCTTAATGCTAATGCCTGGCTCTTGCCACACGATTTTGGCATATTTTGCTACATCTAACGTTCACCGCTCACTTCTTGTTCACCAAGCCTATGCTGTTCTGCATTGTTTCGGACATTCTAAAAATAATTATGATGATAAAGAGTTCTATCAGGCTCTCAGAAATGTTGATGTTTTACAAAAGCAATTAAAAGATGGTACGCCTGTCAAAGCAGCCTTACGAAGAGCAAAGATTTTCCTTGCTATCTTGGATGGAAAGGACTTAGGAAGATCGCTGTTTCATGATATGAATGATGTTAAGTTCTTTCCCAAAGATGATAAGTTTACTACAGAACTTGTCCGGAGACAGAATATGAGAACAAATAAGATGTCAGTGAAGTCGCTGTCTGCTGCTTCTTTGAGCAAGGCAGATGCTAAAAATACTGTGAAATCACCTGATGATGAAAGGTGGTTAAAAACCACAGAACCAAGCTGATTCCAGCTTCAAGTCCTGAAACAAGGAAATCTCCACTCCAGATGACTCTTGCTCTGGTATTAGTCACTGATATTTCTACAAAAAAATAACTTTGATGTGCTGACTGATCCTCCCATGATGGAACCCATGGACTGTGCTAATGACTTACTGACGAAGGATGACAATTGTGAGATTTCTTCAAATCCCTTGCATGAGCAGAAAAAAGAAAGAGTGCCTCCAATAATATATTCCAGACTAGAGGTAAAATGGAGTGATTTATGATGACTCTTTACTAAACATGGAGTACGGAATTTTACTGGTATGCTGACAAGAGATAAAATTACTATTATTTTTTACTCTGCTAAATATTGCGATCTTGCATTGACTAAACTCATGAAGAACTAGGTACAGTTCAGTACTTTTAGAATGAAGAATGAAACACTGCTAAAGTATGGATTCGAGACCTTATGGATGATTTGTCCATTGATGATATCAAGACTGAACACTGTGAAATCACTGAGCCGGGTGGTGCAGCCGTTTGCAACCAAAATATGAGGTGCATATCTTCATTACTCATTTTTGAGTTATGCAAGATACATACAGATGCCACGAAAAATTCTCTTCAGAATTCATTTTAAATCAGTTTTATAATTTTTTTTTGGGGGGGAAAGAGTCTTTTATTCTGTCCTTACATTCTGATGCCATGCAAAAACATCGTAAATTGCCTTCAATAGCGGTCAAATGGATATTTTCGTAGAGATATAATGCCTCAAATTTTTCGCAATTACAATATTTCCTTGAAGCAAAAATCACCTAATATACTTTTCAACAGTAACTTTACTTACATTTTATTTAAATCTCTCTTTGCGTGCTTTCAAACTTTAACGGTTACTCTTCGATCTCACATCCTTTTATATCTATGAATGGCAGTCTATGACCTAAATTTTACTTCCCCCAAGGGCAGGCCTTTTTGCAAAAATTTAAGCAAAGATGAACCCAGCACCTGGCACAAAGAGAACGAAATAAGATTCTGCAAGCCATGGGCCTTTTATTGCTCTTGAGATTTATAGCATTTGTTTATAAATAGCAGGATGTGAATTCATGTAATGACAACCAGGAGATGGAATTCACGTCAGAGGCAACCAGGAACAGAATTTGAAGTCATGCGAATTCACATCCGCCACAAACATGAACAGAATTTCAAATGACATGAATTCATGTCACTGGTCACAAATGTGTTAATACACATATATAGGATAAGATATCAAAACAATGTGTTCAGTATGCGCCTCTACCCGTTGCCAAAAATAGGCTGCTGTCTTGCAATGAAATATACCAGACCTTTTCTCAGCAAATTATTCAATATACTTTCTCCTGTATCAACCTGGCCAGTTTGAAACACTACAGAAGACCTCATTATTATTGCTCAAGATATCATACAATACTCAATTTTGAAGAATATCTTCCATATCTTTGCAAATGTAATCAGTTATCTTACATAAGTATTCTAATACATTTATTTCAATTAATAAACTCAATTCTTTCTTTAAGTAACATTTTAACATGGATAATTGTTTATTTTAGAACTTACTCAATATATGAGTAATAATAAAACATGTTATGCTCAATTCACACAAAATTTTCTTTTTCATATAATTATGTTATTCCCGAATAAGAACTGAAGAAGAAAATTTATTTATGAAATCTGAGTAAGACATTGAACACAAATGCTAATAAAAAGAGCCCTTCCACAGTGGCACATACTATTTTTGAAAACACATCAAAGAAAATAATAAAATCAAGCACATTTAAAAAATAAGCACATTTTTTATTAAATAATCTCAAGCAAACATTTTGCACATTCACATCGCAAAAGAAGAGAGAGCACATATCTTAACTGAAAAAAGTCTGAAAAGAAAATTATGTTACTGAAGTTAGGTTAAGAATAACAATGTTACTATCTTTCTTAACAGATGATAATAGTACTGCATTATCACAATTGGTTTATAAGAGTTTTGATTTGAATAGTACCAAGTAAAAAACTTCAATTTTATTTTTTCTATTATGTAAATGTGTCCACCACTTATGTTATATACAAATCATAGGACAGCTACTAATTTTGAAATGATATACTTTAGAAAGCTTTACTGCAAGTCTTACTATTTTTAGCCCAGAAAAAGGAAAATAATCAAATGAAAAGACTAGGAGCTATTATAAATTAGAGCCCCCCTCGTGTGTATGTTAATTATTCATTTGTTGTTATCTATCCTCAGTAAGCTTAAAGTAAGAAGCATTGTAATGAAGAATAGTACAATATTCAAAATAGTTCAAGACATATTTCAAGAAAACTGCATATAAAAACCTTAAATGAAAACTTCTGCAAATAATAATGCAAAAATATTTTAGAGGAAAGAATGCAAGCATATAACAAAATTTTTCGGAAAATTAATATAATGGATATTTTGCCTCAATGATCCATTCATATAAAATTGTTTCAAAGCGCTGTTTGATAAATAGGAACTTAATTTAGAAAGGACTATGGCAATTCAAATAAGTCATCTTATTTAAAAAGGACTAAACTACTTCAAATAAATTATTTACAAAATTTATATTGTTTTACAAAATATAATTTTAAGAAATATCTACCTGTATATCATCTAAAGTGCCTGCCATCACTCTAGTGCTCTTTGTGACTTGCTGAGTAATAGTTTTCTCTTGATTCATACTAGTTTTGGAGCTTTTTGTAGAAGTTACACTTTTATCTGGAGATGTTGTCACTTCCGTACCTGATATCTGCTTACTCGTCGATGTTGTTACCGAGCTAGAGGCTGAACTTGTTGATTCTGTTACTAAAGTTGGTCCCTTCCATCCATCTGATACCTATGCCATACAAATAAAAATATTAGAATCAATTAAATTTTGAATTACAGAGGGTAAAAAATAAATGAAAAAAAATAAATAAATTTTGAAAATGTTCATAACGTTTAATTCCTAACCAAAACAGCATTTAGACTAAAACAGTCAGTTCAAGATACATAAAAAAAAAAAAAAAAAAAAAAAAAAAAAAATGCATTTAATAACACTAGAATATCAAGATTTCAGAGCTTTAGAAGAGCCAGTGAATCTCTAGATTAGCATCTCTAAACTTGAATCAAAATGACTCCCTTATTAGGAATAGAATAGTAGACATAGTGTTCTTTCAAAATACTACAATTATATACAATTCATATAATTCTGGGATTACTATTTAAGTGTTAGCAAACAGGAGTTAATTAATGCAACAGCTTTCATGTTAATAGTATACTCATACTTATGAAAATATTGGGTAACAGAGATTGTTAAACTGCAATGTATTATTTACTAATCTTATTAATTTTAAAGTGTACATTACCTAATTTTTAAAACAAATTATTCCTTGAAATATATATTTCTAGAATTGTATTTTTTCTTGCAATGGAAGCAAGAGAGGAGGAACATGAAAGCTTGAGATGCCATCCTCTGAAAAGTTATGATCCAAAATGGAACAGTATTAGGAAATAGGCTATGCTGTTCCCAGGTAAGAACCTAGGTACAAGAATATCAACTAAATATTACTCTCACTTATGATTTTTCATGAGTTTGTTGATATGGAGATGGAAGTGACAAAATTTCAGGATTTACTGAATGTACTGCAAGGTAGTTTTTGAATGTATTTTAATTAAATATATACCATCCTGTATTATCTTTAATGAATGAAGAATGCTGCAACACTCACTCTTCTTTATTATATATGTGGGATTTTAAATCCATAGCTTAATATTTTTCCTCGTGCGCTGTCTAAATTTTAGCTGTTGAACTGCATGAGTGAAATTGATAGAACTCTTGCCACTTTGTTTTATTAGTGGAGATGTAAGATGTTGTTTTATAGATGTAAGATGATATAGATGCTGTATTAATAGACGAACAGATCTTATAGATGTATTAATATTTTATTAAATGTGTTTTGTTTGAATATGAATTGTGATTTCAAAACTAAAGAACCCACAAAATTGGTGTCAGAAGTGAGATCAAATTACAAACAACAAATAGAGGAATATTAAGCAATATTGGATGAAAGAAGGAATACTTCTGTTAATAGTGAAATCGATGCATCAACTGCTCGAATTTTCAACGACTCTTTCTTTTGCTGCTGTTGAAGATCATGAGTTAAAACAAAATATTAGTAAGTCATCAGTTAAATTTCCATTTTCACAGTTTTCAAATATGTATATAAATTTTAATGATATTGAAAGTTTGATTTCTAAATTTGATAGTAATGCTTATAATTCGGTTGACAAATTCACTGAAAACTTTGAGGATGAATCTAATTTGTTAAAACTATATCAATTACAGAAACTGATATTTGCCAAAAGATCTTTCAACTGGTAAAGCAAAATTATTTATTGAAAGTGAAACGAAAATTAATTTGTGGAATGCACTTAAGGCTTTATTAGTAAATGAATATGGTGTTCAGTATAACTCTGCTCAGTTACACGAATTATTATCGAAACGTAAAATGCAGGAAAAAGAATCCCTACATGAATATTTTTTGGTAATTAAAAATATGTGTTCTAAAGGTAATATTGAAAACGCCGCTTTAATGGAATATGTTATTAAAGGTATAAATGATTCTACATTTAATAAAGCTATTCTTTATGGTTGTAAAACTTTGGCAGAATTTCAGGAAAAACTTAAGATATATGAAAAAATTAAATTAGATAATGATAAAAACAAATTCGTTAAGCCTAATTCTAAAATCAGAAGCGATCATTTTGAAACTAAAATAAAAACAAATATTCGTTGCTATAACTGCGGAAATCTTGGTCACGTGGAGAATTTCTGCAAAAATAAAAGCAAGGGAAAAAATGCTTTCATTGTAATTTATTTGGACACGTAGCTGCAGAATGTATGAAAGTTAAGAGAAATATAAAAGATCTTGCCACAGTGAATCATATATTTGTAAACAAGCAGTTGAATGATATGCATAAAACTGTATCGATAGATAATGTAGAAAATAAAGCTTTGATTGATACAGGAAGTGATATAAATATAGTATCGGAAAATATTTATAAAGTAATTGGTTCACCTAATATTAATTCTTCTGACTTGATTCTAGTAGGCTTTGGTAATAATAAAGTAAAGCCTATTGGTTATTTTAAAGGTTCCATTCGCATTGATGATTGTGAAATTAAATCAAATATTTATGTTGTGCCTCAAGGAATAATGAAAGAAAATGCTGTTATTGGAAATGAATTGCTTTCACAAATGGAAATTATTATAAACAAGAACGGCATATCTATGAAAGTAGCAGAAGATGAAAAGGAAGACGAAAATGAATCGAATTTAATGTATGTAAATGTAGATCAAGAAGATGCGTTAGATAATTGTTCGGATATTAATAAAGCATGTGAGTCCAAAGTAAAACACTTAACTGAAAATCGTATTCTTAATAAAAGTGAAAACCCTATAGAAGGAACAGATGTAGTTGAAGATGAATTAAAGGTAGAGGAGTCTCAGGAAGAAAAACGTGATGTTAAAAGTGGGAAAGGAAAATTGCAAAATGTAGAGGATAAAAAGAATTTAATTCTTAAACAAAGAAGAAAACATCCACCTAAGAAAGTTGAGGAAATCAAAGAGAGTAATAGAAAAATTAATGATTCCAAAAAACCCACTTCAGAGCCAAGAAGTTCTAGAAAAGGAAAGAATTCAAAATCTGAGAAATTGGTTGAAGATAATAATAGAGAAACAAAAATATCAACAACAACAACAACAAAAAAAAAAAAAAAAAAAAAGAGTAAACAGCAAGAGAGACTTCCAGCTGAAGAACTGGATCCTGGTATGTCTGAAAAACTGAAAGGAACAAAAGCCAAAGGAAAACCTACTAATACCGAAATGCATGTTATTTTAAAAGATGACCAACCTATTTCTTCAAGACTCAGAAGTTTACCAATTATAGACAAAGAAAGTAAAGAAAGTGTCCGACTAATACAGGAAAAAACTATTTTACAAATGGATTTGGATGCTAGATCTTTGGAAAGAAAACTTTCTGTATCAGAACAGACTGTAGAAATGTTACAGAAGCAACTATCAGAAGCAAAGAATGAAGTAAAAGCTGCAAAATTTCAGATGAAAACCAAAAATAAAATCCTGTCTGAGAAAGAAATAGAAGTTCAACATGTTAAACTGAAAATGCAAGAAAAGCTACTTTTTGAAAAGGATCGCATGAGAAAAATTATGGAGAATAGATTATTTGCTAAACAAGCAGAATTGGAAAGAAAAATGTGTTTCACTCGTGAAGAATTTCGTCGTTGCGAGAAATTCTTAATGCTGATGATTGGGATATTACAGAGACCTGTGGGATGCTGCTGCTGTTCTAACACCATCTAGTGTGACTTCAACTTACAAATCAACTAAAGATAAGGCAACGTCATATAAGAGGCATAAATCTTTCCTTGAAGAATCTTCTGTCCCCAAAACAAGATTTCCTAAAGCAATATCAGTTAATGTAAATTAAAGTTAATTACTTTTATTTCAGTTAATGTTATTTTTAAGATGAAATTAAGTTTTCCAAAAATGTCAAAGATTGAAGATATTTTTTGGCTTAGATGAAGATTTCTGAAAAACAGAAGGGACTGTTGAGGATGTTATAGTTGCAAAGATGAAGGACAATTAAGATGTTTCCTTTCAATATTGTCCTTAGCACACAATCTTCCCCTCTCCTTTCGTATTTCTTTTCAGGTTTCGGCTTATTCATTGTGATGGTTCTTTTACCAAAGACAACGAAGATGTAAGATGATCAATGATTTATAATATCAAGAGTAGAATAATGTCGTTGAGGTCAACGCATAGCAGGAAGGCCGAATGTGGGATTTTAAATCCATAGCTTAATATTTTTCCTCGCGCGCTGTCTAAATTTTAGCTGTTGAATTGCACGAGTGAAATTCATAGAACTTTGTTTTACTAGTGGAAATGTAAGATGTTGTTTTATCGATGTAAATGATATAGATGCTGTATTAATAGATGAACGATCTTATAGATGTATTAATATTTTATTAAATGTGTTTTGTTTGGATATGAATTGTGATTTCAAAACTAAAGAACCCACATTATCAGGCAGATGATTTAGTATTATCATGTGCCTTTACAAATGGAAGGTGGAAAAAACATTGAAAAATGTTTTGGAACTGCTAAGTCTATTTAATTTCAAAGAAATAAGATATCTATAGATCACTGCTTGCATGGCCCCTTTCAGAACTTTAATATTTTTCAGCATAACCCTAATTAATGACAAAAGCATTACTCAAATAACAGATCCATTATTCATGCCCTTACAGCATTAGTGATAGCTGCAAAATATTTTGTATATTTAAAATCAATTGCTATAAATTTTAATACACTGAAACTTAAAATAATTCTGAATCACAGAAATTATTTTAAATAAAAAAAATATGAAAGCTTTCAGATTTTATATTACGCCCAAAGGAGCTTTTTTTAACGTTTTGTGACTGTTATCTTTATTTATTAAACATAATGCTCTTTGCACTTAAACCATAAAATTCAATCCAACAAAAACATTGCAAAATATTTAAAAGCACATACCTTTAAAATTTCTGATACACAGTCTTGTGCGCTGGAGATAAAACTGTCCGCACCCCCTCCCCTGGTACAGTGTTGCTATTGCTCGCTCAAAAATCATTGAGTTTCTTAAGCAAAAACTCATAAATGCTTTACAAAATATGAAAAAAAAAGAAAAAAAAAAAAACCTCCAAATTCTAAGTTTGGGCTTCCAGATGCCCATATTCGGGTGGGGATGTACATTTTTCAAAATTTGACGACTCTAGGTACAATTGTTTTATCACAACGCGAGAAGCATACATATATTTATGCAGATACTTCATTATTTAATTTCTTTAAATATACTAATATACATTAAATATAATGTTTAATATTCGGTGGCAACACAAGTGATTGATTCACCGTTTATAGTGAATCGATGCAAAATTCCAACACTAAATTAATAGCTCTTCTGAGCTATTGCTCCTTTGGGCTAAAAAACAAAAGATATGTTTCACTTTTAAACATAATACATTATAACAATAAATGCACTCTATTTCATAAAAACATGTTGATTTAAGAAATAAAAGCATTTTGCGACATCAGACAGTTTCTTATCATCTTCAATATAATTTGATTTCTTTTAAATTTTCATTTTCTATAGCTGCTGGCACTGCACATCCAAATTTGTAACATTTAAGTAATTATTTCTCTTATTAAAATTACAATTTATTATAATCACTTAAACACTTCTGAGTGTATACTATACTGCTTTTGCTTCTTGATAAAAAAAATCAATATGCTGATATTACTTTTTTCTTCTGAGCTATTGCTCCTTTGGGCTAAAAAACAAAAGATATGTTTCACTTTTAAACATAATACATTATAACAATAAATGCACTCTATTTCATAAAAACATGTTGATTTAAGAAATAAAAGCATTTTGCGACATCAGACAGTTTCTTATCATCTTCAATATAATTTGATTTCTTTTAAATTTTCATTTTCTATTGCTGCTGGCACTGCACATCCAAATTTGTAACGTTTAAGTAATTATTTCTCTTATTAAAATTACAATTTATTATAATCACTTAAGCACTTCTGAGTGTATACTATACTGCTTTTGCTTCTTGATAAAAAAAATCAATATGCTGATATTACTTTTTTCTTCCACTGGCTCCAAGTTTAAGCTGGAAGATTTCTGTAGGATTAAAAAGTCTATTTAATTTCAAAGAAATAAGATATCTATAGATCACTTCTTGTATGGCCCCTTTCAGAACTTTATTTTTCAGCATAACCCTAATTAATGACAAAAGCATTACTCAAATAACAGATTCATTATTCATGCCCTTACAGCATTAGTTCAATCCTTGCAGATTTTCAATAACAGAAGCTTTGATTTTTTAAGAAAAAATGAGAACTGAGCTGCTACCCCAGATAAAAAGAAATGGATGTGGCTTCAGTCACATTAATTCTCAAGATACTAACAGACTTGGTTATTATTGTTACAAACAAAGGATTTATTGCCTCAAAGAATTACTTAGAATAATGATGACAAAGCTTTCAGAAGAAAAATAAAAATTATATAGAACTATGAGAAACTGAACAACTTTTTTTCCTCTCACATAAACTAAATAAACCCAGTCAAGCTCTATTCCCCCCCCATCAGACCCTGATTTTGGCTCACAAAAAAAATTAAAATTATTTTTAGTTTCAGAAAATAAACTTATATATCAAAATTTCACTAAACGGGAATACTAAAAATCTAAGCCAACCACATGCGCAAACTATTTTGAAATAATAACAGTAATAATAATAATAATAATAATAATAATAATAATAAATGAATATATTAATCAAACTTATAAAAACTAGAAATATTTTTAAACATATCAACCTCTATGTGTAGATCAGGAGACATCTTGCCTGCTTTATCCCCATGACGCTTGCCACTCGGGCTTGAATATGGAGATTCATCTAGTTCTAATACAGCAGTTTCAGAACTGAAGGAAACATCTTTAACATTTCCAGGAGGGAAAGAGTCAATATTGTTTCGTAAGGAACGATTTGGTGTGGAAGTTACTAAACCTTGGGCAGTATCAACACCATCATCACTGGTCACATTAGTGCCATACTCAATCATACTACCTTCAGATGAGCTACTAGACACTGAAGATGAATCTGAATTCTTTTTGTTAGTCTTTTTAGGGCTTTTTTTGACAAGTTTTGAAAGAGAAATTTTTGACTTTTTAGATTTTGGTTCTTTCTGCAAGCTCTCCTTGCTTTTACTTTTGATGTCTTTCTCTTTCTCTTTATTACTATCTACAGCCTCAACTGGCTTAGAATCCTGCACAACCACTTTTTCTGGAGATTCTTTGATTTTATCTTTTTCAGGAGTTGCATCTTTATCTTTTTTATTCAACTTACTATCAGATTTCTTCTTTTCAGACTTCTCCTTTGCCTTCTTTTCCTTTGCTTCTTTTTCTTTTTGTTTCTTTTCCTCCTTAGCTTTTTTCTTAACTGCCTCTTTTTCTTCTTTTTCTCTCTGCTTTCGTCTGGCTTCTTCTTCCTTTGCTTCTTTCTCTTTTAGTTTTTTATCAGCATCTTTTTGTTTCTTTACATCATCTTTTGCTTTTTTCTTCCCATCTGCATCATCTACATCTTTAGATTTGCCTTTTGCAAAAGCAAATTTCAATTTATTTTCTTTCTCTGCCTGATCTTTCACTACTTTTTCTTCCTCATCAGATGCAATATTCTCATCTAATGCTTTATCTGACTTTTGATCTTCTTTTATATTTGCAGATGTTACAACTATTTCATCTACCTGCAGATCTGCTTCGATGGCTGAATCTCTCTTGTTGGGTGAATTTTCAGTTGATATTTTGCCTGATTTGGTTACTTTTTTTGACTTTTTCTCTTTTTCTTCCTTTTCCTTCTTTTTCTCTTTCTCTTCCTTTTCTTTTTTTTCCTTAGATTTTTTTTCTTCTTCTTTTTTATTTTTCTTATCTTTTTCTTTACCACCTTTCTTAAAAATAGCAATTGGTAATTTCTGTTTTTGCTCAGCCTTTTCGGAAATTTCCAAATTTTCTTTATTCTTAATCATTTCTTCTTCTTTGGAATCATCCCATTTTAGAGATTCATCAATAGTTGTATCATTCCATTCTGATGATACATCCTGAGTTCTATTATCATCTACAACTTGAGGTGGTAATATTACTTCAGTCTGTGAATTGTCAATCTCTGTTTCTGGTGGAGCATAAGTAAAAGCAAGACCTTTAGCTCGCTTACTTCCTGGAGATGTTTCAAGCTGAATTGTTTCACCAGGAGGTGGAGAAGTATTCCCAGTTTTTTGACCTTCATATGTAAAGCCATGCTCAGCTGGACTAAATGGTGTCTTCTGTTCATTGGTATTAACTTCATAAATATATTCTTTTGTGTACGGGGTAGGTTTACCAGTGAAAAGTGAAGTTGGCCTTTGAGCTTCTTCCCTACCAGATTCTTTTTCTCTAAGAGCAACTGAATCAGGTCCCTGAGCATTGACTGTCTGTTTTTGAGCAGTTGGTGAAGAAGGAACTTGTTCCCTGCACTGAAAATCAGATCAATTCAAACAAAAATTCACGATCATGCAAAAGGGATGATGTTTTCCAGGAAAGGTCAATGGGAAGTCATTGTCATGCAAAGGGAAAAAAAAAAAAAAAAAAAAAAAAAAAACCCAAATTAGAAACAAAAATAAATAAATAAAAAATATTTATACTTTCTAAACTAACATGCGTAACTCCTATTACATGAAAAATGTACTACTATAGAAAATATAAATAAAACTTTTACGAACCTAATAAAACACAAATGCATACCTAACATAACAGATCAAAATGTTATTACTTTTTCATATATATTATTTACATAAAATATTTAACACTTTAAAATTTCCTAATTCACTTTACTTCTGAAAGCTAGCAATACATCAAAATAACAATTAAAAAAGAAAAGAAAGAGAGAAGAAAAGGAGAAATACCTCTTCAACTCCTCTTTTATAAGGCTCTTGGTTTAAATTTTTTACTTCAACTTTTTCTACAACTTCTGGAGGAACAGGGGATTTTCCTCTACTGCCAGGTTTGGGTAAATCCATTGGCAACATCACTGCTACCCCACCAACTGGTTTCTAAACAAAAATATTACAAATGGTTAAATAAAAATAAAAATTGCAGCATAAAAGACTTTTATGGTGAAATAACACATAACTTCTATTATATATTTCAATAAGAATGCATTTTTAGTTTACTAGCACATTTCAAAATTCCCCTTTTTTAAAATTTACATTAGCGCATTTTGTTTAAATATAAAATTTGTATGATAATGTATGATATGTTGTAATTTGTATGATATGTAAAAAATGTGATAAAGGGGGATTTCAGTTTTGAAATAAAATTCTAGTAGAATCAAAACTGTGAGGCACAAATTAAAATGCCATAAATCCCAGTGACATAGAAGACTGAACACGGTTTAGAGTGTGATATATCAAAAAACAGAAATTTTTAATATTAGTCACTAAATATTCATCCTTTCAATAAATAACCAGAAAAGATGTAAAAAAAAAAAAAAAAAAATACAAAACATCGACAAAGTTTGTATTTTTCTGCAACTTTTTTGTGCTGTCCTGGCATGCCTGCCTTAGGAACGGGATGTGAAACAAGATGGTAACACCATTGCAGGTGTGGTTTTGATGAATAAGCAAAATTGAAACTGATCAGCCAGGGCATTTCATAAGTGAAATAAATGCTTATTTTGGTCTTAAAAGAAACAACATATTTATTTTTAGAATTTCCATTCTTGTTTGCAATATGTTACTTATTTTTTACATAAAAATATAACAAACTTTTAAGAAATAAAGCTTACGCAATGCTTATCAAGGACACTCCAAGTAACAACATTTTTAGCTCGACTCGTTGCCACACCGCGAATCTTAATAACTATTCAAAACATTACATCCTGTTGCCACTTAAGAAATCTTAATAATTATATAGAAACATTAAATTATGTTCCACTACATAGGTTTGCAGTAAGATGCAGCAGCGGAGTGTCATTACGTTTCTGTTAGCTGAAGGGTTGAAACTAATTGAAATTCACTGTTGGATGGTAGTGCAATATGGTGAAAGTTGTTTAAGTTGAACACAAGTATATGACTGGGCACATAAGTTCAAACAGGGTGTAATATGTGTTGAAGATTTGCTACATCCAGGATGCTCTGTATGTGAAGTCACAGAGTGTGAGTTGATGAGTTACTATGGGGAGAAAAGGCATATTACGGTGAGTGATATTGCAGCCCATCATATTGTACATGACATGCTGATGTTCAAGTAAGTGTGTGTGAGGTGGGTTCCAAAACATTCAACATCAGAAATAAAAGAAAGGTGCATGGATGTAAAATGGGAGCTACTATGACAGTACGAGGCTGAAAGGGAGGCATTTCTTTATCATATTATAATGGGAGCTGAAAGTTGGATGCATTTTGCAAACCTGAAAGAAAGTAGGCTTCAGTGGAATAGTGATATTCTTTATCTCCAAAACCCCAAAAGTTGTGAACTGAAAGAAGTGTCATTAAATTCACGTTGACTTTGTTTTGGGACCATAAGGGAGCAATTCTTAAACATTACATACTTAAAAGTCGGAATGTAAACAGTGCAAGCTATGAAAACCTTATGTGTAAAAATCTGAAACTAACAATTTTGAGGAAATGGCATGGATTGGTGTGCAGTGCTATCCTGTTACTGCATGACAACATGAGGCCACACATTGCTAGAGTCACATTATATACCATCAAAGACTTGAAGTTCGTCTACTTGCTCCACTTAAACTCTCCAAATCTAGTACCTTTAGATTTTCACATTTTTAACCCATTGAAAGAAGCTCTTAATGGCTCATGGTTTGCTGGTGATGAGGAAGTCCAGGCAGTATTACATAACTGGTTATGCACATGCCTTAAGAATTCTTTGCACGTGAAACTGAGAAGCTTGTCTAACACTGGCACAAGGTTAGAGAATTTCAGGGATATTACATTGTAAAATAAATGCTGTATTTCATGTTCATAATAGATTCTTTAAAAAAAATTCTGTTCCCCCCTAATTGAATGACCCTTGTATAAGCAGTGTATCACTTAATTTTAAGGACTACACTATAATCATTTATAAATACAGCTCTATGAAATGAAGTTTTTTCTATATCAGTAAGTTAGTACACTTCACAGCCATTACAATTTGCGTAAAAAGTTGCAGCAGTAGTAGCAAAGTGTGTCCCATGCAGTTATGTTGCAATATTCGTAGATACATAGCTAAGAAATCGGAAAATCTCACTCATAAATTTACAGTATGCTGAAACAGGTTTATAATGATGATAATTACCATATTTAAATGCTTTTCAACAATTTAAATGATTTTACTAATATTGGAAAGATTACAATGATGATCAGTGCACAAGTCATAATGTCAACATAATGACTTGTGCATTGACCATCATTGTAATCTTTTCAATCAAGTCATTATGAACACAAGTCTGATTATACCAAGAATTAAGTTTAAACAGTGTAAATTTTATTGAAGATTTCATTTAAACAAAATCATAATTCTTAACAGTTACTATAAGTGAGAACAAAAAGTGTTAATGAAACATTAAGAATACATCACAGTTTATTTGGAGAAGCCACGGATTCTTCTAACTCCAAAAAACATTCCTGTGTAATCTCCTGCAACACGGTACATCATCACAGTCTTTGATTACAGTACAATCACATATATAAATTTTATTTTTAGAATTCTATTTAAAGGCTTCCAGAATTTGGTGAAATAATTCATAGGCCTGGCATAGTATAGATAACAGGACCTTACTGGATTTTTTTTAATCCAAAGAACTATTGAACTTAATCTCCCTAATTATTCTACAAATTCATCCCCTTAAAGGCTATTAACTATTTTCCTAACTAAAACCAAAAGAAACCTATACTATTGATATTAAGAATATCCTACTAATCTCAAATTTCTCAACTATTAAGAATGCTTTAAAATATTCTATGTATGGCTGCAACAAGTGCACTGCGATACAAGGAATGTAAACACTTCATTATATGCCAATAAACTGTTCTTTAAGCTTATCCTGAAAATTATAATATATATGATGGATATAAAAACTAAAATTTAACAAATTCAAATACAAAGCTTGTAACAAACCTTGCTTTCTTTCTTCTTTTCAGCTTCAGCTTCTTTCAGTTTTTCTGAACGAGAAACCTCCTCTGGAGTTGTCGTTGCAGATACTGATGACTGATCGTTCACCTTCTCATCACTCGGGTAACCTCTACTCGGAGGACCTGAAAGAGTGTGGCGCTTGCTTTCGTCTGGTCTTTCAGTTGGTGAGGGACGCTCTCTAGAGTAGCCTGGGGCTGGGGAGGCACATCACAGACAATTCAAAGAGGGAAAGACGAAGGGAAAAGGAAGCAAATACAAAGGCATGCACAGACATTCAGTTAGTTAAGCACAGCTGCCATCTTTAATACCATATGTTAAGAAAAATAGTTTACTACCATTTCTAAGACAAGGCAATGGGATTGTCCATTTCAGAGCATTACAAAACTACTTTGCAAGCAAGACACCAACTTACGTTTGATTAGATATTAAAAACACAGAAATCTGAATACTAATTAATAAAATTGGAATTCATGAATACTATAAACAGACTCTCGGTCAGGCAGTTTTATATATGAGGCATAACAAGATAGGCCTTCTTGTGGTTCATCCTGAGTAATCTTAGATCCAAAACAGATTATGGGGTATAAAAATACTCAGTATCTCTAACCCCGGTAGCATGAAAGCCAGACTATATTATTTATTCATTATTACTTTAAGTGCTGAAAATGCCTTTTGTAAAACATTTCTTTCAATATCAAATGAAAATTCTTTTAACTATGATTCTTAATATGGAAATACATAGCTGGATATCTGGAAATAACAAATTATACGTGTGGTTGCCTTTTAAGATTTTACAATTGAACAATAGATGGCATTAGTGAGTTGTGGCATCAGTGTGTTTGTGAACACTGATGTTTGTTAGTGCGAAGCCAGTGGCAATTTAGTAATTGACCAGTTAGGTTGTTGATAGTGAATGTTTAAAACAAGCAAGTTTGTGCAAAAATGGAAATCACTCGTGAAGGTTTGCATTGGATGATTTTTCATATTTTAAAAGATGCCTTGCCCAACAACAATGCATAGAATCGCTTCATGTAACTTTTGGTAATGAAGCACCATCAAAGAAAACTGTTTACAAATGGTTTGCAGAATTTCGTCATGGTTGTGAGTCCATCAATGATGAATGTCAAGAAGGTCGGCTAAACTCAGTTGACATTCTGAGAAACATAGTCCTACTGTATTCACCTGACGGAAAATGAATGCTTCTAATTATCCTATGAACCTGAAATAGCTAACAGACATATTTTTTACCCTAGCTACTGACATGCAGGCTGAGAGGATTGTTTGTTTTTAAATGAATGTACATTATATGAAATGAGCCACTATAGAATTTTATCTACTCCACACCTTTACAAATTCTGAAACTGCCAAAGGTATAAATAAATCCTCAAGAAAGAAATTTTGAAGCATTTTCTTATTTTTCCAAGTGAACAAATCTGGCTAGAAGAATTTGGTCTTTTTTTTTTAATTCCCCTCAACTGTCTTAAATTTTAAATAGAATTTTTTAAAAGAAAAGAAAGAAAGGGGGGGGGAGAAAAGAAAAATATAGAAGAAGAAAAGAAGTCAAGATTTTTTTCTTTTCATGCACATTTAATTTGCTGGATAATCATTACATCTCGCATTTAAGTAGGAAAATGGATACTAGACAGATATCCATTATATTCCACATTATAATGTCTATCTACAATAAAAGCACATGGAATGTTCTTGGAAAGTGAGAGCTAAGACACTTGGATGCATTCCTCTAAATAATCTTTATCAGAACATATAAAAGTCATACTGTCATCTTTAACAATCAAGACCTTTGATCGGTGATTGATGCCCACTTTGCCCGACCAATGATGCACACTTTACTCCATGATTTGTTTAAGTGTGTCAATGACAGAATAAACAAAACAATAAAATTACTCATAAATTCAATATACAAGGGTTTTCAATATATAAAACTACTTGTCAACATACAAGTAGTTTTGAACTGTTCAGCTATCTTCCCACGACAAGTGCAATTTCAATGCACAAAGGTTTTCTTTGAGTAAATTTTTATCTGCTTGTTACAAAAGGTGAAATATTATACACCTGATTAATGCTTTCTGTCTCCTTTATGACTAAATCAATTTGTTTAAATCCGAAAATAAAGGACAGTTTCTCCAATAAGATTAATGGTAGTAGCAGGTTTTTGACATAATGGTACTATTATAAATAAAAGTAGATCCAAAAATATAACTTTATCTAATATTAAATCATTATCTATCATTTTCCTCACAAAATTCCTACATTCAGGAAAGTGTTCCAACAACAGGATGATAAAGCCTCTAAAACTATACATTACGTTCAGTAGAATTAACTGAAATCTAATAACTGAAAATAAAATTGGTGATATTAATAATGACACTATTATTTTTTCTCATTTCTGGGTGAATCTAATGAAATTTCTTCCAGGAAGCCTGTGGTTACAAGGTTTGTGGAAAACAGGTATATTGTGGTCTAAATGATCTTCAAATTTAAAAGAAGAACACATATGTTTGACACTTTCATACAGAACTATACATTAAGAATTGAAGCATTCAGAATGAATATGTTGTATAATATAAATCCAGTAATTAATAATAAAATTTGTATAGTTAAAATTGTTATATGAATAATTACCAATCATCTCTGCATATAATTTCATTTATATAATAATTCTGAACTAACTAAAAAAGAAGTTTTTTCCCCCCTTAACAAAAATCATTGTTAAAGAAAACAGAAAATACAGTGAAACCTCATTACAACAATATTTTAGGGACCAAATAAATATATTGTTGTAGAGATGCATATTGTTATATCCAGGCCCCACATATTTTGAGCATTTAATAAGTTTTTTTTTATTATTATTAGTTTAAGGTGCATAACATACTACTTTTAAGTCTATATTTAGAAGAAATTAATTTGTAAAATACTAATAATAGTGGTTTAAATACTAAATAAATAAATAAGATAAATTCAGAAAATAAGCACAGAAATATTCACATACCTGAAAACACTTTTTATTGAAAATAATCCAATATTCTGTTTGTTTATTGATTTTTTTAACTGTTAAGTTCACCAATACTGTATGCATTGAGTCTAGTGCACGAAAATGTTCTTCATTTGAAGACGGAAGGCTTGAAAAAAATGTCCGTAGAGAATTCACAGATTGAAGAGCTTCCTGGGATGACAATAAGGACTGCAATGGACCTGTATTATCATCATCATCATCTTCATCATTGTTTCCTATTTCATCAGTAATTTCAGAGAGAATATCTTCATCAGTAACTCCTGCGAAAACCATAAGATCATCATCTGCTGTTAAATAGTCTTCTATACTAATTCCAAACTTTTTACCGCTTGTTTCCTCAAGTTGGGATACGGATTTTTTGATGTGCAAAACACATTCTTGATCATCTGAGAGATCATTGTCTATGGAATTTTCATCATTATCAGATTTCTTATCTTCCATAACACAAAGACCGACCTTTTTCCAACAATTCCAAATGGTTTTTTCTGTTACTTCCCACCAACTTCCAGCAATATTGTCACACGCTTCCTTGACATTTACAGCTTTGAAAGGGTCTTCTACTTTATTTTCGAAGTTTACAAGTATGGAGTCCACCAACCATTTTCTGTAATATCCTTTGAAGCACTTAATTATGCCCATATCAAGAGGCTGTAAAATTGAAGTGCAATTGGCAGGGAAAAAGCGATTTCGATATTTTGTTGCTTTGGAAATGATGTGTGAGCATCGCAGTTATCTATCAACAAAACGATTTTTTTCTTTCTCTTCTTCATTTCATTGTCTAACTTCTGTAACCATTTGGAAAAAAATTTAGACGTCATCCAAGCCTTCTTATTTGCTTTATACTCCACGGGAAGACTTTTCACGTTCTTGGCTTCAATGATTTACCAATGACGAGAGGTTGTATTCTATGCATTCCTGTGCTATTTGTACACAGAAGAACAGTCAGTCTCTGCTTTGATCTCTTCCCTCCATAACACTTTTCACCCTTGAATGCCAATGTTTGATCGGGTAGGAGTTGGAAAAACAGCCCAGCTTCATCTGCATTATAAATGTCTTCTGGAGCATACTTTTCTAAGATTTCTTTCATCTTGTTTTGCCGCCATTCATTTGCATCGTTTATGGGGGCTGACTTTTTCTCTCCGTGAACTTCTTGGAAAGTTATTCCATGACGATCTCGAAAAAGCATTAACCAACCATTGCTAGCTTTGAATGTTTCGTTCCCTAGCATTGCTGCAAATTTCCGTGCTTTTGCACATAATAAAGGTCCATTTATTGGGACATTTGTTGCTCTCATTACTTTAAACCATTTTAAAACAGCAGCATCAATGTTTTCATTTGTCACAACTTTCAGTCGTTTTCGCTCTAGGTTAATTTCATTTGAAGTTACAGCATCTTCGATTTGCTTTCTCTTCTTTAGGAACGTTGCAACTGTAGATTGCGATAATCCATGTTTCTTAGCCACATCAATCTGCTTCATTCCCTCATCAATATCATTGATAACGTTCAGTTTATCTCGAAAAGATGGTTGCTTTCGCCCTGCCATCTTAGGGAACAATATCGCGTGAAAGAAAGAAAAGTTTAAACCAAATGTTTCGCGTAGAACTTAGAATCGTTAAAGACTATAAAACAACCTTTGAACTCACTTTTCAGTACGTCACTTAACAACACCCCGCCTCCATCTCCCCCTGTTCCTCTAACAAAGGGCACTTGTTCTGTGACAAGGTACCAGACAGGTCTAGATGTCCTTAAACCTTATCAGAATTCCAAAGCTTACTGGGAAATGAGACTAGGCATACATTTACACTTCACCCGCCTCACCCACTCCAATTCCCAAAAGGGTGGTCTTCATCTGTTTTGAAATCTGAACAATAGCTATTTATTCAGGGATAAGTTGAATATCCACAATGAGTCTTAATAGATGAAAAAAAAATAACAAAAGAAAATGAAAAAAAAAAAGCATTTGGAAATCAAAATATTATTATAAAGGGAGAAAATAATACTGAAATTTAGATTGAAAAAAATCGTTTTACAGAGGTTTATTGTTCTAGAGAATATAGCAATATTGAGGGGAGATTAACATTAGTTTATATGCAAAATAAGCGGGACCACAAAACATTATTGTAGTAGAGGGAGTTATTGTTGTATCGGGTATTGTTGTAGTGAGAGTTTACTGTATATTATAAATTATTATTAGTCAATTGAATAAATATTTCAAATACAGTAACCTGAATTTACATTAGATAAAGCTATTGATTCAGAAAACCAATTATGCTAAAAATAACTAATTAAAGTTAGTTATTTTTAGACGGCAACACTAAAATTGGTTGCTGTTTTAATCGGTCCTTTATATTGTCATTTTATTACATATTTGAATTTTAAAATAGCATTTTAGTGACACTAACTAAGAAATAACAAACTAACTAAAAAAGGACTAACTTATATGAGGAATCATGTAGCATCGTATACTACATAAGATGATTTTTTGTCATTTGCACAGAGAATCAAATACTTTTATTTCACTGCACTAATATTACTGTGACCATTAAGAAATAACACGATTTGTGTTTCATTTTTGAGTCCACTTTACAATTTTGTATGCATCACATTTGTGATTACATGTAACATAACATGGATTTAGATTTAAAATTGCATGAATTTATATATATATATAAAATATAAAGGCTTTGCTCTACGCGAACAGGCAACCACTAAGTAACTTTCTGCAATTTCAGGAGCTTCCCCCTAGAGCAGTACTTTCGAGGACATTTGGGCATGTAACGTAACCGGTGCTATAAATCAAGAGTTCGTGCCATTTTCCATCAGATTGCTTTTCTCCGCCTGCCGAATACATTTTTGTTGCTGTCCTGTCTTTTCTTGTTTTAATAGTATGATGCAGTAAATTTAAAGTGAATTATATTCAGTCTAAATTGCTATCGCATAAGTAATCTTGAATGATCTGCCATTTGCATTAAATAAAGATATGGAGCTAGAAAGTTTAATTCTTTGGTGTCGTCGTTTGATGTCTTACTTACACTCAGCCACAACAATGTCAGGAATTCTAATGTGACCAGATTGCCAAGCTCCACTCATGTGCCCAACTGCCACAATACTACACACACACACACATATATATATAGAGAGAGAGAAATTTACTTTGAAAAAGTCAAAAATAAATTATAAAATATGAGACAGGCTCAAATAATGGAGCAATCAACAACCTAGCATTTTATCTGAAATGCAAAAATATCCTATTTACAACATATGTATTTTGGAGAAAATTCTTTGACATTTTCTTTTTAGTATTTGATTTTATGCATAAAATTTTCAGCATAGAAATTTGACTAATATGGCTTTCCAGAATAAAATAGTTATTAGTGTATGCATGGCAATTTTTTGTGCAATTACCTCCCAAATTACTTTAAAAAAAAAACCGACTTTTAAAAAGATATCTAAAAGGTTTAATTGTTAGCTTCTTAAAAAACAATTTCAAAATTCTTCCACAGTTCATATATAAATTTAAAATATCAAAAATATTTGCAAAGACCTGACTACTGCAAACTCTTCTATTTCAGGTACAAAACTTCTTTATGGCAAAAGTACATAACAAAAATAACTGAAAAATGTGACAAATTCTTCAAAAAAAAATATGACTTTATAATTAAAAATAAAGAAATATACACTTAAAAGACCAACATTAAAAAAGGAAAGAAGGGGGAAAAGGGGAAAAAAATCTCCTTAATCAAAAAATAGCCTGAACATTTAATAATGCCTACACCATACAACTGACAACTGACATCTGACCTTTGAAATGACCAAGTTATTCATTTACATGAAACACAAATTACTTTTAGACACAGCAATTCTATGCTTCTGAAAGGAATCTTCAATGACTAATATTTAGATGGTGAATTTTAAAAAGTGAAAATGCATACATAACTTATCAGTTAGTTATAACTAACTGATAGTTAGTTACTTGGTTCAAAATAAAGCATTGTCAATGACTGTTGAATTATTAATTTATAATTTACTTGACCAAAATGCTATCTATATGCCTAGTTCAAAAGTCTTAGTAGAAAAAACTTCAAAAGTTCCTTTAGGATAAATATTTTGAAAAATGTGGTTTAAATAATTCAGCATCTGTGGATTCATGGAATTTATTTTTGAAAGTGGAAAACGTGGCACTTGAATTTTCCCACAGTGAAACACACTTAGAGCTCTTCAAAAGAATTAGTATGACTGTATCAAAACTACAATACATAAATTTATGATATTATAAGTAACTTAATTGTTACTTACAAATAATTACTTAAAAGTAATTATATCTAAAGTCATATAAATGCTTCTACAAACACCAGTTTAACATTAAAACTAACTACATACATAGTAAAACATACAAGACATAGAAACTTAAAACAGTTAATCAAATAACTAAAACTTATTTGAAACTGACAGATATAAATATTAAGATGAAAATCGAAGCAAAAATATTTTAAAATTTGAAGCACAAAATAATTACACTGCAAAATTGATCTCACATTGCATAAGCAAGCAAAAAGCTTTATGATATGTCATTAGCAGAACAGAGGTTAACACTTGGAAAGATTCAGGTGATGTTATAAACAGCAGGACAAGTTACTGCCACTCTAAAGAGACTTTCACAAAAGGTATTTGACATCAAAAATACAAATAACATAAGAAAATTCTCTCATACAATAGTTTGCATGTGCAGGTAGTTTCTGTATTGCATGTTGGCTGCAATAATACCACACCTCAAAAAACCTTACTTTTCAGTATAATCAAAAAATAAACTCAGCTTTTCAAAAATTCGTCCTATAAATTTTTGAAATCATGTATGGCAAAGCAGTTCCCACACATTTAAAAATTAGTACATAAATGATATTCAGATTCATTCCACTTAACCCCTACCAGACAAATTAACTGTTTTGTTGTTTTTGTTTACAAAAACCGGGTTCTTCTGCTTTGATTCTAATTTTAAACGTGACTAACGCTTTGAGAACTCGTACACACCACGTATTCATTCACACAAAGATTAAACCAAAATGTAAAATACAGATTCAATTAAAAGTATAGTTTTCAGGCCGTTTTATTTTTGAAGTGCATGTTTTGGATCTGAACTTACACATGAACTTTAAGGTGACAGTGCCTCAGACCTTTGTTCTCTTCCTCCAATTTTTCCATGAGAACAATATTATTTTGCCTCATTATAAATCTGAACCTTTCTAATCCCAATAAAATACACTCAACCACCAATTTTTAAGGTGTGAAGTTACAATAGCCAACAAGCAACTTGCTTAACTCATCATAACAAAGTTGTGTGAAAATGTTAATAGAATTCTGAATTTATATGCAATATAAAAAAGAAAATTAAGCGCAACAGGAAAAAAAAAAGAGCAATACTATGAAATATTTTTATTAAAAATCTTTATCACAAAATAATTGTATAAATTCTAACCAATGCTATGAGTATCGCTTATTACTTTTTTTTTTTTTTTTTATTTACAAATGGCACGATAATATAAAAAATTTCCATTTACTTAAATTACTCAAATCTTGAACATTTAAATGATGTCTGCATATAGTGTTTTGGTGGGGATATTCTTAGAATATTAACAGCAGCATGCTGGAAATATTTAGAAACTCATATCATAAATAGTAAACCACATACCACCATCCATGCTCCGAGATGCAAACCGTTTATTGCTTAATGTTCTTTCAAAATGAGGAGGAGGACGATCAATTAGGGCACTAGCTTGTCTAGTTTGATACTGTGTCCTACCAGAATATCTAAATTTTGATCCAAATCGAGGCAAAAATAACTTTGGCTTTGGTGGAACTTCTGGAGCCATCAATCTGAAAAAAATTAAATGTGTAAAAATTTTTATTACACATTTTATATACACATAAAATTAGTACATTCAAACAAAAGGAAATTTTTTCAGAAAAAAATGCATGTGTATTCTTTTAATATGTATGTACACAAACAAAATCTACTATATGAAGAAGGTATAAACTTTTATTTAATCTCTTGAGTGTGGCATTACCATCTTTATCCAGGCATGAGATTTTTCATTTGGTATTGTATTACCTTATTATTTAAAATACTTTGGTTTATTATTTAATGATTTAAATATTATCCTAGTGAACAAAAGTTTATGGAAATAATTAATTATAAAAACTTAAGTACAGTTTAAGTACAGTTCTTCATAAGGGCTATGTTTATGTTCTTTGTAAAGAAAATTATTCATACCTAGTTATTAAAAAATTTTAAAACCATAGTTTTTTACATATAAGGTTACAATAGTTAATGTTAATAACAAAGGGGAAAAAACACCAAACTTTGGCTTCAAGTGGAAAAACTGTTCCAAAGACTTATCTCCAAGGAAAAAACAGAACATTCTGAATGTTGCAAAAGTAAGATCTTTAATGTTACAAGAATCTACCAAGTCAAAGGAGGGTTGCAAAATCATTAAAATATTCAGTGTCAACTGTAAACAAAGTGATCAATGCTGATTTGAATCTTAAAAACGAGAAAAAACATAATGTGCACATCTTTTTCCACACCATATCGCTGAATGCAGAACACACTGTGGAACTTGTTATGAGAAACTTTTATCCAGACAAAAATGGAAAAGTGTTGTCACAATAGACAATATTATAATCAACAAGGAGAAAAAAAAAATCTTAAAACATGGTTCAAGGAATCTAAAGAAAGTTTTTCTAAGGGATTTATAATTGTTCTGGTTTTCATATAAAGTCAAATTAAAAATAAAGAGAATGGAGAAAAATGTTAAGATCAGCTCCACATACTGTCAAAAACATATTTTATACCCAATTTTCAAACATGAAATACCTTCTCTTCCCCCACAGTGTAATCAAACAGTAAAACTGCTTCAAGACAAAGCAGCGACAAATCAAAACCTACTGTTAATTTCCTGGAAAAAAAAATGAAACAAGAAAACAAGTATCAACCCTTCACTCACATCCCTACTCTCTTGTTTTATCACCAATGTATTGGATTTTAATGAAAGATTCCCGTCACTACAAATACTGTCTGCTCAAACAGTTCACGTTGCCGTGTTTAATCATATTTTGTAAAATTAATTTTGGCATTCGTTTTCTTTTAGAATACTGTGCTGTGAAAAATGTAAAAAAAATATCGTTATCATTAAGTACAAGGTGTCTGAAATGGAACTACTTCCAGTTCTGTTGCAAAAAGTCAGCCACAGAATATCACCAAATCATGTGTACAGCTTGTACTAATGTTCTTATATGACAATGCTTGCTACCGAAAATTCAAAAACAAGGAAAGGAACAAGGATATTCAAGAAGCAGAGCAGTCTGGCTGGCCTCCGAGAAGAGCGGTAGACAGCGGTACAAGCAGAGCGGTAGACAGCCTCCGAGAACTTGTGCAATAAGATCAGTATGCAACCACTTGAGAGCTTGCTAAGGAGTTAGACGCTAATGCCATATCCATTAGTTGCGCACTATGCATCGCATAAACTTTGCTGGGTGTCAAGGAACTGACTCAAGCAGATACAGACAGACGGATTCTCTAATCTGCTTGAATATCAACGTAAGGATAAAATTCTGGAATGGATTATCACTTGTGATGAAGTGGATTTACTTCAACAACAAAGGCCGAAAAGGGGGCTAATCTGTGCCCAGTGAGCCCATCAACAGCTGATGACAGACTCACATTCAAAGAGCATGCAATTACTCAAGGAAATAAAGCAAATGGAGTCTTCATGATGCTCTATAATCCAATAGGAAGGAAGTCTCAACTAAGCATAAATGCTAAACGTACAATCTACCTTACCCTGATTAAACCTATGACTACCCGCCTCGGCATGTTGCAAATAAAACCGGAAGGAGAAAACTAGAAATCCTTCAGAACAAAATTTTGTGAGCAATAACAAACATGCCCCGGTTTGTTAAGAATACCATTATTCATGCCGATCTGAAAATCAAGCCTATTTCTGAACAGATTTTCATGGATACACACAATTTTTTTGAAAAAAAATGGATAACTCCCCAGTCAGTACGTCAATTCATCATAACGTGAAGTGATGATTGTAAATATTGTATATATCGCACTGTACACATTTCTTTATTATGCTCTCCTCTACTTTTTATTATTTCTATTTAAATTTATTTAACCAAGATTAGTGTATTTTGCCAAGACTTATTGCCTGGTAGAGCAGGCTATAGACTCTACGTTATTATATTATTGTGTAAAGAATTGTGTTAATTATATGTGATCTATTTTACCAAGATTAGTGTATTTTGCCAAGATAGGATTTAGTGCCTGGTTGGTTGGTTGATTTTTTAATGGCACAAAACCTCGAGACTTAGTGCCTGGTAAAGCAGGCTATAGACTCTATGTTATTATTTTCTCGTGTTTGTGTAAAGAATTGTGTTAATATCATGTGATCTCACCACATCCACCGAATTCTCTCAGGTAGGGTTACTACGCTGCAATCTAGAACAAATTCTAAGCTCATGAACTTGAACTAAACTGGATGTCTTATGGGATCAAATGCCTTATAAATATGAACTAAATTTTTTTTCCTTCGCTAAGTGTTGTGATCGCCAACTTGACTGCCAAAGACCGATTGCACAGTGCACTCTCTTTCTGTGCCTTCGGGCAAGGTGCAGTTGACCCCTAATTATTCTATAACCGTGATTGGCCTTTTATGTGGACTCGGATAGAACAGGTAAAAACTCTCAGAAGTTGTACACTTGATGTGACAAAGACACAAAGCATAAAACCATCAGCAGTGTCGCAAAGAGCAATTTGACTAACAAAAAGATCATGCTTTGTATCCGGTGGGATTGCTGTGGTATTATCCCCAAAGATTACCTGGACAAAGGTAAAACCCTTGACAATATGTTGTACAAGCGAGATGCTATTCCATGTTAATGATGCTATCAAGGAAAAATGTGGAACCGAATTCTGACGCAAAAAGGTAATGTCCAACATGCATCTGCGTTCACTGGCTGGACTCTATATAGACTGAAATGGGACCTTTTGTCACAGCCACAACATAGCCCCAAACATCACTCCTTTGAATTTCTACCCTTTTTCACACCTGCAGCTACATCTTGCAGGTGCGATCTTCTATTCGGCATGAGGTTGATTTTTTTTTGGACTCGGGGCCACCAAACTTTCGTGCTGAATACTTTGATAAACTACTAAAATTTTGGTGGAAAATCATAGATTTGGGTGGTGGATTACTACCCATTACAGAGGTATTGCTTTCATGTTTTTTTTACTAACTTATTAAGAATGTTTTTTGGCACAAAACTTTCGTTACAACCATATATTTTTGCACGTTGGGACTTTTAAAGTGGATGGTTCAAACGCCAACCTACAGACCCCTTTGGAAAGCAGCTGTTTGAGAGCAATGGGATAAAATACCTCTTCCAATACTACAAAAGGCATTGTCTAAAAAATTACAGTGTATAAAGATAGTGAAGAATAAGAGTTATCAAATGGGGCATTTAAAACATAAAAATTTTAGGTAAAATATTTCATTTATTACAATGAAAATTGTCTAAAAAATATGCGAACAGCTTCTGTATTATACTGGAAACAAGAAAATTCTTGTCTATTAGCTTCTTGGAAACTTATTTACAAGAATACCCCACCTTTATATATAAATTACTTCCTAAGAGTAATTTATAGTTCTGCAAACTAAGGAATAATTATTAATTAAAATTTTGTCCTCCACTAATGTTATCTCAATGATATATAGCAGATAAATGTTTTGTAGTGGGCAGAAAATTTTTTTGATATTTTTTAATTCTTTTGTTAAATTTAACTTAAATTTTATATAATATTGGAAAGTGATGCCGGTTGCCATGATGCTCTTAAAGATGGCTCTTTGTTAAGACATAAATTTATTTATAGCTTTTCCGGGAGAACAGTGAGTGAGAAAATTAACTTTCATTTACAGGCCAAACATAAAAATCATGTTGAATAATAAAGATTCTTTTCAAGAAAAGTAAAAGTATTAAAATAAACCAATTTGAAACTAAATGTTAAAGAAAGTTTACTTAGTGAAGCAGTTTAAAATAGCCATAAGTTATTCATAATTACCAGAATGTTTTAAAACTTACTAAAAAAATATTTCAAATTAAAAAATAAGTGTGAATTTGATTGTATTGCTTAATGATTAGAAATTATGACATTAAAGAAATATGACTTGTAATCACATTTCTTTAAAACAGTCTGTAAATACTTCTGGAAACTCAAATATTTTATTTTTATGAAAAATGTACATAAATACACTTGATATGATATACAGAAGAATACAACACATATATATGGATATTTTCTTCCACTGAAATACAAGATTCCTAAGCATCTTCCGAATTTTATTTTATTTTTTTTAAAGAGGGGCATCAAATGATTCATACTAACCATAATACTCAGAAAATATTAGGCAAATGGAGTCTAACTTTGCATAAAATTTAGAGAGATGAACTATACAAGATTTAAAAACCATCATTTCTACTACACAACAGGGAATTAAAAAAACATTTGATTAAAGGTTTAGGAAATGGATTACATAAATAACAAATTTTTATGTCGCTCATAAGACATACTAAAAATATGATTTAAATAGTGTGATTTTCTTCACAACAGAAATCTTTTTATGTACTATACAGGCAGAGGAAAAAAAAAAAAAAAAAAAAAAATTGTTTCAAGACAATAATCCTTCATTTTATTTATTTACTTAATAAAATCTTAACTTTTACTAACCTGAAGAATGTGTGATGCTCTACACAAACTTTCCATAAACGTTTTGCAGCTTTGTGATTATGCAATTTAAAGCCAATGGTACTTTCAAACTGGTCAAACTGGAACAAGTATTGTAATCAATTTATACAGTTACAAAAGCTACAAATGTTAAATTTCATATTTATATGCATCAGTGTCTTCAAAAAAGCATTTTAAGAAATTGATAAACTTTTTTACCAATGAAGAAAAACATTTCAATGAAAATCAAATTTTGGCAACATTTGATTAAAAAAGTAAACATTTATTTGTATGCATACCGTTTTAAACTGACTCTAAAATAATATGTACAAGCAATAACTACAAAAGCTATTATTTTCCTCCAAATATTATAACTCGTCAATCAAATGAAATAATTTAATATATGTTCACACATTTATGCTTCAATACTGTTAAAATGAATTTTCTAACTTCTGACCGAAATGGTTTAGAATCTCTCGAAGTTTCCCTGGTTTCATAATACATATATATGAAATACATCATGTGCTGGAATGGTATCTTGCCCTCCAACAGAAACAAGCAGGCTGAACATTTTGGCATAAAATGCATCATCAATACTCCTGGGTTTTAGTTCTAAAGTTTTCATGGCCTTTTTCTTAAAAAATAAAATACTTCTTTGTTGAAGTGGCACCACAAATGCTTTGGCAAAATTTAGTGATATTTAATATTAATTTGGCTAAAATTAGAAACTATGGCAACCTTTAAAAACCGAAAAACTGCAATGTATGTGAGAGGGGGAATAACATTCACAAAAATATGAAGGAATGAAAGAAGAATGAAAAGTGCATCATGATACCAAAGAATGATCAAACTAACTACCACTTAATTAAGAAACAATAACACGCCGAATAAATACTAATTCAGAAGTCAAACAACCATCCAACTGGTGGAAACTAACTACCACTTACCATCCAACTGGTGGAAAGTATAAAAAGTCAGTATTAGAAAGAAAATAATTAACAAAAGAACATATCATATGATCCAAAATGAGGATGGAAATCAAATATTATAAATATCATAAAAATTACTGCTTCTTTTCTAGTTAATTATAAGCTAAAAATGGTAAGTATTTTAAAGGAAAAAGAAATATTGAATTGGTAATATCACACACACATCATCATAATCATATTAACATGAAAACCAAATCTGTTCAACATTAAAAATCTGATGGTTATATTTGCCAAGATTAGTGACTAAATTTCTGATTTTGGCAACAGATCAAATTAGCTACTTTTACAAAGAAATATTCAAAATAAATAAATAGATAAAATAAAAAAAATTTAATTAAAATTTATAACAACAACATAGAGAAAAAAGAAGCCCTGAATGCCAGGTGTAGTGGCCAAAGGTTTTTGAAATAATGCAAGCACCACAAAAATTCCTCCATTTTGAAGATCAATTTTTAAAATGTACTAGCGGACAAGCCCGCCAGCTGAAGCGAAGCCAGCTGATTTTCGCTGAAGCCCGCTTATCATTGTTCGTTTTTAAAAGAATTCCCATGTTGAATTTCGCCTATATTCGAAAGCTGGACCGAACTACCAGTGTACGTCGATTTTACCTTTGCTGCGGCCCCTTTAATAACGTATGCATTCACAAGCTACTGCATACAAGTTACACATGCATAAAATCACGAAAACACCCATGCACCCAGCCTGCTAGCCGGGATTTGAAGTTGAACCGAACTACCAGTGTCCAGCGGTTTTGCGCGGGCTGTACCTGTTTTTTTAAAGTATGCATCCAGAATATACTGCATACACAACATGCATGCAGAAAATCACGAAAACACCCATAGAGCCAGCCCGTTGGCCTTTATTCGAAAGTTCGTCTGAACTACCAGTCTTCAGCGATTTTACCCGGGCTGCGCCCGCTTTATTCGCATATGCATCCAAAAGATACTGCATACACATGCGGAAAATCATGAAAACATACATGGAGGCAGTTGGATTGAACTACCAGTGATCAGCAGATTTGCGCGGGTTTCGCCTGCTCTATTCTCGTATGCATCCAGAAGATACTGCATACACGACACACATGCGTAAAATCACGAAAATACCCATACAGACAGTTCTTTAACGGGTATTCGAAAGTTGGACTGAACTACCAAAGTTCAACGGTTTTGCGCGGGCTGCGCCTGCTTTATTCACATATGCATCCAGAAGAGACTGCATACACGATACACATGCATAAAATCACGAAAGTACACATGCAGCCAGCCCGTTCGCCGTCATTCAAAAGATGGACCGAACTATCAGTGTTCAGCGGATTGGCGCGGGCTGCACCCACTTTATTCACGTATGCATCTAGAAGATACTGCATACACGATACACTTGCGGAAAATTAAGAAAACATCCATGCAGCCAGCCTGCTCGCTGGAATTCGAAGGATGGACCTAACTACCAGTGTTCAGCGCGGACTGCGCCCACTTTATTGGCGTATACGTCCAGAAAATACTGCATACATGATAAACATACTTAAAATCACGAAAACACCGATGCAGCCAGCCCGATCGCCTTTATTCGAAAGCTGGACCGAACTACCAGTGTTTAGCGGTTTGCGTGGGCTGCGCCTGCTTTATTTACGTATGCATCCACAATATACTGCATACACGTTAAACATACGGAAAATTATGAAAACACCTATGGAGCCAACCCGTTTGCCAGGATTCGAAATTTGGACTGAACTACCAGTGTTCAGCGATTTTACTGCTCAGGCTTTTTGCCAAGTGTAACCACAAAACTTTTCGAGTATAGTATTCAAACAGTAGATTCGTTAGTAAAATTCCTTTTGATAAACTTCAACATAATCACACACAAAAGTGCATCAATATATATATTAATGTAATTAATCAACCATAATTATTTATAATAAGAAAACTTTCCATATACCATGTTCAAGCAACAGAAATTCAATTTAAAAGCCTGAACGAAAAAAAAAAATAGTCAGAATTTAAATAAATAGTTTATTTATATTTATATATTTTTTTGCAATTAAAATTTCTTAATTTAAATTAAATTTAATATTAGCTTTATGCGAACAGAAACACTTGTTACCAAAAATACAACAATATATATATTAATGCACTTATATATGTGGGAAATGTTATGTCATGATATTCCCCAATCCCCTACTGTGTGACATATGCATTGCGTCACCATGTGTTTCCCGCCTTCGGGGGAACAGTAGGATTAGCTGGCAAGCGGAGCACACGTCGCTCGATCGCTCGTATACCATTTTCATTAATTGTAATCCTAATGTAGCCTATATTTGTAAAGAGTAATAAATGTGTGTTATAACTATGGTCGTTGCCTTTCCCCACATTTTGGGGGCTCGACCGTGCCTTTTGTGCATGCGTTAAACGAACCCTAGACACCAGCAATCACTAAAGACTTTCAGAAAGCTAACAAAGGCAAGACGTGCCTTTATGACGATTATGACGATATTCTTCAAGCCGATCATTCGATATATTATTTATGACGATATTCTTCTTCAAGCCTGACGACGTATGTGAACATGACGTAAAGACGTGCCTTTATGATGATTTAATATTCTTCAAGCTGGACGACATATGTGAATGATGTTACATGCTACTTGTCCGTTCTTCTGATTTTGGACGTTAAATCGAAATTCAATTTTGGATTACATTGGATTGGCCAAGAAATATATCGGATTATAAGGACTGCCCCGACGTTAGGTAGGACCATTTTCCCCTGGATTCGTTCATAATTTATTAGTATTACGATTTTAAGCTGTGTTTATACTGTTTAATTCTCATTCATACATACCCTATTTCATATTCATATTGTCCTATTTTCCTGTTTAAAGAACTATGGCCCTAAAATTAGGTGATATCCCATTGATAGCGAATTCTCTCAAATATGGCACAAGACGAGTTATTAAATTATTTAATACCATGCTCGGATATTCCGATTTTGATCATTCTTCGCGAAAGCGAATGCGAAATTTTGCTACGTTCCCGGACAGTTTCGATTTGGCAAAACATAAAGAACTTCTATTAAAAGATTTCTCTTTATGAGATTTTATATCAGTGGCGAATTTATTACATTTGGAAGCTTCCACTAATAAAGATGTTTTATGTGAAAAAATTTTTCATGCGCTCACTAATCTGATGGATTTTCACAATTCCCTAGATGTTAGTTTTTTTATCCGATGACGATCATTCAATTTCAAACACCGACAGTGCACCGACGCCTGTAGGTCTAAGTTCTTCTGTTCCCCCTTCCCCTCCCTCCACGGCGGCAAGCCCAAATGGCGTTGTTTCTTCTGACGCGGAAGTAATAAATTTGAATTCGAGTCGCTCCGGTGTTTATATGACGGCGAACACCGAGATTCGCGAGATGAGTCATGATTTATTGTTTATTTTGAGAGATCTTTCAAACACTTGCAGAAACTTTTCAGGCAATGATTCCTATTCAGTCCGTGCTTTTTTCAACGATATAGAGGATAATTTCCAATTATTTCCAAATCTTACCGACCAGCAAAAATTAGTTTTTGCGAAACGACTTGTTGTGGGTACTGCTACAACTTTTTTGTTTTCACAACGAAATCTCAATTTACACGACATGTTTAAAACAGTATTACTTAATGAGTTCTCCGATAAAATTACGTCTATTGAAATTCATAAACAACTCGAAAGAAGAAAAATGCGCTCGAATGAAAGCTCTTTGCAATATTTTATCGCAATGCGCGAAATTGCGAATCGTGGTGACGGTGTTATCGATGAGGCTTCTGTCATTCAGTATACCAAGTATTCAAGGAATACTAGGTACCTTGTAAATTATTCTCTACGGTGCAAAATCATATTCTGAATTCAAGGAAAAGCTACGCACTTATGAATCTGTAGTTACGACTAGACATACAAATATCTCTCATCCATCAAATTTTAAAAATACGAATAATGGCCCCAGACGTGGTACTGGACGAAAAAATTCAGACCAACAACACGACACGAAATTTAATAATACTGGTCCATCTAAAACTAAACCACAAACTTGTTTTAACTGCAATGAGGTCGGACACTTCTCACGGTCCTGTCCTAATCGTTGTCTTGGCCCAAAGTGTCTAACTTGTGGTCATTTTGGGCATAAATCTATGGATTGCCGCCCCACTACATCAAATGAGACTTCCACTCCACCTGCCGAAGTAAATACAGTACAAACCTCTCACGGTAATATGTGTAAAACTGTCGTTATACTCAATAGCACAGTTTCTGGATTAATTGACACTGGAAGTGAGGTCACATTACTGAATGAAAACACATGGATTCAACTTGGTTCCCCACCACTTTCAAATAATTCTGAAGTGTTAACTGGCTTCGGATTCTCGAAAATTCCTATTATTGGTTGTTTTCAAACCATTATCAACATTGATAACCAGGACTTTCCGGCTAATATTAGAGTTGCTCCAAATCATTCTATGCAGTTTTCTCTTATTGTAGGATGTGACGTAATTAAAAATGCTAAATTAACTATTACACCAGACAGCATATATTTTTCAAAACCTTCCGAGCAATGCTTTGAAACTGCTCCTGAATCCTTCATTTTTGCAATAAATGACGATGTTCCAGCTTTTGATATTGGTTTGAATGTTTCCAAAGAAACTCGTGCTGTGGCAGAACGTTTGCTGAATTCTTATGTCCCAAATAAAACAAAGACGACAGATATTAAAGTTAATATCACTCTATCCGATGATAAACCGATTTTTTACCCTCCTAGACGCCTTCCTTTTGTTGAACGGGAAATTGTTGACAGACAAATAAATGAATGGTTGAAACTTAAAATTATTGAACCTTGTTCATCTCCATATGCCAGTCAAGTTCTCGTGGTGCATAAAAAAGATGGTACACCCCGTGTTTGCATCGATTATAGGAAACTTAATCGACTTTTAATTAAGGATCATTTCCCTCTTCCTCTTATTGATGACATTTTGGATAAACTTCAAGACGCGCAAATGTTTAGTACTCTTGACCTACGTAACGGCTTTTTTCATGTGCCAGTAGCGGATGAAAGTAAACCATATACAGCTTTTGTAACTCACAACGGACAATTCCAGTTTCTTCGAATGCCATTTGGTCTTTCAAATTGCCCTTCAGTATTCCAGCGCTTTATAAATTATGTTTTTCGTGATTTAATTGTCAAAGCTTATGTTTTACCCTACATGGACGATGTAGTTATTCCCGCCAAAAATGAAAATGAGGCCATTCATCGTCTCAATCAAGTACTCAAAGTTGCTAGTGAATATGGTCTAGAAGTTAATTTTCGTAAATGTCAATTTCTTCACAAAAAAAAAAAAAAATCGAATTTCTTGGACATATCGTTGAAGGTGGTAAACTTTTTCCTTCCCCTTCGAAAACAAAATCTGTAATTAACTACCCTGAACCTAAGAGTACAAAAGACGTCCAACGCTTTCTCGGTCTCACGGGATATTTTAGGAAATTCATCCCCTCATATTCTAGCATTGCAAAACCCCTTAGTAATCTCCTTCGTAAGGACGCCCCCTTTCAAATTCATGCTGATCAGAAAACCTCATTTCAGAAATTAAAATATTTGCTTTCTCAACAACCAGTTTTAACCTTTTAACTGTCATGCCCGAGATAATCTCAGGCACAGCACTAGTGTTCGAAAATGTCACGCCTGAGTATTACTCGGGGTGATTTTTTTTGGAGAGCATCGTATTGTTATACCCAAATATATATCGGGAGACGTTTATTTCGGCTTCATCTCTTTGTCAAACCCGACTGTATCTCGGGAAAAGTTAATGTGCGCTCAGTTCAATAGATGACAGCACTTTACTGAAGATTTCAAAGGTTAGAGGTTATTTTGTTCAAGGTGCATGGTTTCTTTTTGTTGTAAAATAGCGTCCAGTTCTTTGAAACGTTATATAGATGATTTAGATTCTTCAACCGAAGATGAAGGATGTGTGTTTGATGAGCAGTATTCATGATACTTCCATGGTCAGCCTCAAAAATAAAAAATGGAGATATACTCAAGCCGAAGATTGTTTCTAATTACGGTCTAACTATGGGTGGTGTAGATCGCTGTGATCAGGAAATATCCTTTCATCCAACAATTCGAAAACGTCAGATAAAATATTATAAAAAGATACTTTTACATTTACTAGACAAGGTACTCTGGAACTCATATTTGCTCTATAAAAATGTAGTTGGGAAACGTATTACATTTTTAGAATTTCGAATCCAAGTTGTAGAAGAGCTTTTACATAAATATGATGATGCAGCTTCTGGACAAAAGAATGTTGGCAGACCACCTACAATAGATAACCCTGCCCGTCTTACTGAACGACATTTTATATCCCATTTTCCTCCTATTCCTGCGAAACGTGAGCCTACGAGATAGTGCAAAGTGAGTTGTTCGAAAAAGGATAAAAATGGGGAAAAGATAAGGAAGGAATCACGATTCTGGTGTAGTGATTGTGGAGTTGGTTTGTGCTTGGAAAAGTGTTTCCAGTTGTACCACATAAGACTGAATTACTGAACTACTAATAGGTATTCACTTATATTTATTTATGTTTTAGAAAATAGTTAATTTTTTTCATTTTTAGAAAATAATGCTCCACTAGAAGCGAACTTTGCAACTGCCATGTTGAGTGACAGCTGCCTCAAAGAAAATATGCAGTGGCTACAAAACTTTAAAAATTTTACCCATGTACGTCAAAATATCAATTTTTAACTACTTAAGTATATTTTATTTTGTACTAAACATTTGGTTTTTGCAATAAAAAAATTTGACAATTTGTGTACCCAAATCATCAAAATAACTTGACAGTTAAAGGGTTAAGTATTTTTGATTAAAAGAGTCCTATCGAAATTCATACCGACGCATCCATTGATGGCTTGGGGGCAGTCCTACCACAAAAATCTATGAACAATAACAGCTTTCACCCTGTCTACTACATGTCAAAGAAAACATCGGACAATGAGCGTAAATACACCAGTTATGAACTCGAAGTCCTTGCAATTGTTGAAGCTTTAAAAAAGTTCCGTATTTACGTCCTTGGTTCACATTTAAAAATTATCACTGACTGCAACGCTTTTGTGCAAACTTTAAATAAAAAGGAACTCAATTCGAGAATAGCCCGATGGGTTTTATATCTCCAGGATTTTGACTATGAAACTGAGCACCGTACCGGCTCAAAGATGGCTCACGTGGATGCCCTCAGTCGCAGCCTACCTTGCATGACTATCCAAGACAGTGTCCTTCTCCAATTTTGCAAAGCACAAGAAACCGACGAGCATATTACGGCTATTAAAGCACTCCTTCAAACAACGCCTTCGTATGATAACTTTCTCATTAAGAACAATCTCCTGCACAAAAATGTCAACGGCATTGACTTACTTGTGGTGCCTGAGGATATGCAGGCAAATGTCCTTAAAACAGCTCACAAACGAGGCCACTTCGCTGTAATCCGCACTCAAGAACTTTTAAACAACGAATATTTTATCCCAAATCTGAAAGAAAAAATTGAGCGGTGTATCCATAACTGCATCCCATGCATCCTCAATAATCGAAAGCAATGGCAAACAAGACGGACTTCTGCACCCCATTGACAACGACGACGCACCCTTGCACACGTACCATATCGACCACTTACGTCCCCTTGCCACCACATCAAAGAAATACAAACATATTTTGACAGTTATAGACTCGTTTACTAAATTCGTGTGGCTTTATCTGACAAAGTCTACAGACGCAGATGAAGTTATCAGTCGGCTGGAATTTCAAAGATCAGTCTTCGGAAATCCTTCACGGATTATCTCTGATCGAGGCCCTGCATTCAAATCCACTGCATTTGCAAACTATTGTGACACACAGAGAATAAAGCACATTCTTATTACAGCTGGCCTCCCACGATCGAACGGTCAAGTTGAGCGTTTGAACTCCATTATTATTGCTGTCCTTTCTAAACTCTCCATAACCAACCCTGAGCAATGGTACCGCCATGTTCCCGCCGTGCAACAAATTATTAATTCAACTTTTCAACGTAGCATCAATTCTACTCCCTTTGAACTTCTCTTTGGGACTAAGATGAAATCGCAAAACGACATCAACATCGCTGCTCTAATCGACGAGGAGATCAAATCTGCATTCATTCAGCAACGTGACGATCTCCATAAGGACACAAAACAGCAAATCTCTAAAGTGCAAGACGAAAATCACCGTACTTATAATTTGTGACGAAAACAGGCACAAAAATTTCAACTTCATGACCTCGTGGCTATCAAACGAATTCAGTTTGGCCCTGGTCTAAAACTCAAACAGAAATTTCTTGGACCTTATAAAGTCACCAGGCTCAAACAAAATGAGACATATGATGTGGAAAAGTGTGCATTTTTCGACGACCATCCAAAACATCCACTTGTGCTGAATACATGAAGCCCTGGTCCAACAATATTGAACGTATCACTTGATTTTTATACAACTGTCAGCATGATAGGTCCTCTGAGTTTGGACAGATGACACCTGAGAACTTTCTAATAATTTTTTTTCCTCATATCAACTTTTTAATTCAGTTTGTCATACTAATGTTCTTTTTATTTTTAGTTAACTGCTGTGGTGTGTTTAATCTATTTTTTTGCTCCATTTGTGTACGTATCCTCAGCTTTGTATCTACAGATTATTTTTTCATACCTATGTTACTATATTATAATATTTTTTTTTTTTAATTTGATGATATACTATGTTGCTTCAGGCGAGGTCGCCTGTCCGGTCATGATGGCCAAATGTGGGAAATGTTATGTCATGATATTTCCTAATCCTCTACTGTGTGACGTATGCATTGCATCACCATGTGTTTCCAGCCTTCAGGGGAAGACGAGGATTAGCTGGCGAGCGGAGCAGACGTCACCCGATCGCTCGTATACCATTTTCATTAATTGTAATCCTAATGTAGCCTATATTTGTAAATAGTAATAAATGTGTGTTATCAACTATGGTCGTTGCCTTTCCCCACATATATAATAACAAAAGCAGTGAATGATTACGTAGCTCAGTGAGCACGCTGATTTAAGCTATTAGAAATATTAAATTGTATTACTCAAAGTTGCTTTTCTTATTCAGATCCAAAAATCAAGAATTATTCAAAAAATATTAAAGACCTCATCTAGCACATGATGTGACATACACACAGTGAATGTAAAACAATGTTATGTTTCTAGAAGTTGTCAAAAATTTCTATCTAATCATTTCTTACTGATATCAAAAATTCTTTTGGATTTAATTTTATGAAACCTCACCATTATGTTTTATTAAAACAGATAATGCATAAGTTATAGAATAGTTTGTATTAATTATATTATAATAATTTCACCATTAATTTTAAAAAGTTTTAGCATTTTCTGATTAAACCTAATGTGGTCTCCCTTCAAGGTAAAATATGAGTCTAAATCTAGAAAATACTCCAATTTTAATTTTTACAAAACACCTCAAGAAGAAAAAAAATCTTACCTCGCCTGGTCGTATTTTGATATAGAAGTTATTCCTTTTGTAGGATATTTTGAGAATTTTAGGCCAGGCAAATCGATTGATTCGCAGTCGATCTCTGTACACTAATAAACCTGATGCACATACACCAAGCATTATATCTATGCCTTCAGAATCCTTTGCCTGATGCAAGTCGACACCATACATGGCCAATTTTTTTGCGTTCTCTAAATAATGAAGCTCTGCTTCAGCAGGTGTTTGACCCCTAAAATTCAAAAAACTCAATTATCCTAATATATATATATTCCAAACTATAAAATAATTTTCCAAAAGACTAAAAATATGCTAATAATATTCTTAAGAATTTCTTTTTTTAAATTTAGAATTATAAACTGGTAATCATAAAAAAAAATTAGTTAAAAGTACAAATATTTTTCATTTTTAATTAAATTGCTTGGTTTGGTTTACATGATTATGGCAAAGCCTCGAGGGCTATCTAACTAAGGGGATGGATGCCTTCATGGAAGACTTCCTAAGTGAAACTAGTCCTATACATATTACACATGGGGAAAACTATGAAAATGCTCATGCAGCCAGTCCATTCATGGGATTTAAACCTCGGACCAAACTACCAGTGCTCAGTGAGTTTACTGCTCAGCAGCTGTTGGGCCATTTTTACTTAATCCAAATAATAATGAGTTGGCTATGTGCCTATACTGAAGCCTGTCAGTGTTTTCCAGAAATGCAAATTGCATAAGATTCTGTGAATGAAATCCCCATTTTGAAATAAAATTTATATTGATGAATATTTTTCTCAATAATCTGCATAAAAATACTCATCACATAATCTCTTAACATCAGAAACCTTTTTCTAACCAATATGTTACCTTTAGTTACATATATACATTTTTCTCTTGGATTTGTGTATAGCCCCTGAATATGATTTTCGAGTTTAATACCAAATATTTCGTCAATTTTTGTCATTCGGAAAACAAGCTATTTTGTGTTTTATTTTTTCTCAGTACAAAATTTTCCTAAATGTAAGTTTAAGAACATTATATATATACACAGGGTACACAGAAAAGTCTCTTTAACATGAAAATTCTTGCGAATGGAGAGAACTACAACTATGCAAGTGAGGTAACAGTATAATAAAGTGACTACCCCCCACCTAATGCAAACGACAGTAGTGCCCCCTAGTGGCAAAATTTGGAAGATAGTCATTGCAAATCGAAAATGAAAAGAGATAGAGCAATATTTCCAAAAAGAAAGTTTTAGAGCACCAATTAATTAGTATGAAACAACATTTGATTCACATAGATAAGGTAAACTGTAGCCTGTATACCTGTATTTATGAATTTCATCTTAAGTATCTAAGCAACTACCTTCTAGTCATCAAGATATTTGCAGAATTTATTACAGTATACTAAGTTGACTAGAATGTTTACCTGCCACGTAAAACTCTAATGAAACTTACTTTAGAAAAGAAAAAGCGTTCTCGAAATAATTTGTGATTCAGCACTAGAGCCAAGGCCAGTGATCGTTTCAGTGAAGTGCTGTGTGAAAAATTTATTGGCTTTGAATTTAAATCCAAAGTATTGCATACGAAACTCATTTGCTTCGAATTTCGATCAAAAGCATCATGTTAATCAATTAAATGTCTTTGAGTGAAGAGAAACACATTCGTTTTTAGGGTTAAAAATAAGAATTATGGGGTGAACACATTACATATGGTCTTTAAAATTAATTCAGGAAGTTAAAAAAAGAGAGAAAGAGAGGTAAAAATAAGAGAGTGAAGTGAAATATTGTTACAATTTAAAAGCATTATAACTCAGCACCATATTTGACAGTATATAAGACACACTGGCATATAAGATGCATCCTTATTTAGAAGGCCACACACATGTAGATGTAGGAAAAGTTATGTTATGTATCAAGTTACCTTTATCCAGGCTAAAAACAGCATTCAGTATTGAAAGTTAACCTGTGTCCTTCACGTATAAGACGCAGATAACTTTTTTTGAGACCAAATTTAGGAAAAAAAGTGTGTCTTATATGCTGTCAAATACGGTATTTGTTTAATATAATTTTTAATTTATTAATTTAAAATATTCTATTATCATAATGAACAAGAAATTTATTAATTTTTCAACTAATAAAAATATAAATGCTTACAAGGTCCATGTTATTATTTTGAGGTAATGTAATTTTTTTTTTTTTTTCTAAATTTGCAAGATGCAACTTAAACATACAAGTTTTTAGTCTAAATTTTATACATTTGAATTTTTGTCTATTATGGAATAGATGCAGATCTTATTTGTTCATATCACATTAAATATTATCACTATATTAATCAAGAACTTTAATCAGACATTATAACAAATTAAAAATTGTTCTTCAAATGTGCACCTCTCGACAGTGGTCCTGTTCTCTCTGCACTTCTAAAAAATACTTCTTTGGGTTATCTTATTTATCCGCAACAACGGAGCAAGGCATGCTCCTTTATCTCTATAACCACAGTATTTATTTTTATGTTTATATTGCATACTTAATAACTTTGATATATCTCTACAATGCTAAAAACTAATTACCTTCTACAAGGAATGGAAGTTTTTATGTGTTATTGTATTTAAGCATCTCAGTCACCAGCAAGTAGTTATGCTGATTTGCTGGTGAGAATTTGCCTATTTTTGATCAACATTTATTTTGTTATTAGTCCATAGCAGCAATTTGACCAGAAGGACTATTAATTTCGGTTTGGCATTTTGCATTGTTTCACTTTTCAAATTGTTGTTATCAAATATTATCGCCCTGTATTATATTTAAAGAAATTAAATAATGAAGAATCTGCATAAGTGTACGTATGTTTCTCGCATTGACATAAAATAATACCTAGAGCCCTCAAATTTTGAATAACATAATCCTCCACCGAATATGGGCATCTGGAAGCCCTAATTTGGCATTTTTTTTATTATCTATTTCATATTTTATCAGCCTTTTAAACAATTTTTAATTAACAAACTCAAGGATTTCAAAGCGAGCAATGGCAACGTCGTACAGAAGAAAAATTTTTATCTCCAGCGTGCAAGACTGTGTATCGGAAATTCTAAAGATGTGCTCATGTTAAAATAATTTTGCGATATTGTTCTTGAACTGAATTTTATGGTTTAAGTACGAAGAACATGATATTTAATAAGTAAAGGTAACACACAAAATGTAAAAAAAATGCCCCTCTAGATGTAATTTAAAATCTGAAACCTTTCAGAATTTTTTAAATTATATTTTCTTACTGTTATGTTTATTAATTGCTAAAGCCCATTTTACATTGATTTACAATATCTGGATTTCTTTATAATGAGTAAATTATTAATTTTAATAGAATTTCATGAATATGTAAAGCAAATTTTTTGGTTTTATATTGAATACAACAGTTTTTATATAATACTTTCAAAAAAAGACTAATAATCATACGTGGTATTCAAACAACATTCAGTGAAATGAGATCCAGGAAATGAGAAATTTTATAATTATTTCTTGCAAAATTTAGCATAGGCCTTTCTTACATAATATTTTGAGAGAAAAATGAACTCAAACTTTTTAAATTCTACTGAACATTTCACTAAAACTCTAAAGTTTGCATTTATTATCAAAAGTGTCAGATACAAAATTTTGTTATTTAAAAATTACTCAGATCAAAATTTCACGAATGCTTTTTAAAATTATATTTATCTTCACTCACTAATGCTCTAATGTGTTTTTTAATCTGTGGCCAAACCTTTTTCTCATTGAAGAAATACGCAAGATAATAAATACATAAATCAAAATTATAATTTAAATTAGCAATGTTGCGTAATTCATCATTTGTATATGTTTTTTCATATACAAACTATGAAAAAACATACAAATGATGAATTATATATATTTTTTGTATTTTAATTTGTATATGTTTTCCTTCTATTCTAAAAGTAGGAATAATTTATAATAAATTTTCCTGAACTGAACCTTTTCTAAATTAATCCATTTCATACTTTCTTATGTAATCCTGCTGCAATGCAGACAGCTCTTATTCAATCATATTAAAAAAAGTTCTATTTTCCTTAACTTACTCTTTTTTCCACTTCACTTGCTACTACTCATTTTGCCACTCCACTATATAAGCTGTCTGAAAATCAAGCTATACAATATTCTGTCAGATATTATTCTGTGAATGTAATCTTATGTATCTACACAGCCATGTTCTAATAATCAAGATATTTACAGAATTTATTACAGATATAAGAAAACATGACTCAAACATGACACTCAAACATGAAAACATGACATGTTATTTTTTAAAATACACTCACGTTTGTGAAAATTGCAACACCATGAAGGACTTACGCGAGTGAGCTGAAATTTTCAGGAAATGCAAAGTAGCGCATGATATGCAAATGATTAGAATTGCAAATCCGTAGCGCATGCGTATGCTGAGCAGCGCCCTCTGAACGGCTGATGGATCCGAATAAATAGACGGCTGTAGCGAGGCGTGTATGGTTATCGGTGGTTATCTGCTAGTGGTAAACGTTAACTCAATCTGTACTTACGCCTCGTCGACGAAAGAGAGCGAGATTTGAACAACTTACAGAGTTTGAACGAGGGAGAATCATCGGCCTTCGTGAAGCTGGATTGTCGTATCGTGCAGTAGCCTCTCGTGTGCAGCGTAACAGCAGCACAGTGATGCGCGTTTGGAAGCAGTGGACGGACGAGTGTCGGACAACTCGGAAATCCGGGAGTGGACCCCGAAATGTGACGTCAGCTCGCGATGATAGACACCTGGTCCGCATGGCGCGGACGGACCGTACAGCTTCCTCTAGACAATTGGCAGCACTGTGGTCAATAGCTACAGGTGTTTCATTGTGTGCTTCATCAATTCGTAGACGTCTGCTGCAGTGTGGACTGCGCGCACGGACTCCTTTATACAGGATCCCCCTAACGCACGACCATCGCCGCCTGCGGCTACAATGGGCCAATCAGCATAGAGACTGGCGTGCTGATTGGCAGCATGTCGTGTTTTCTGACGAATCCCGCTTTAATTTGTGGTACCATGATGGCCGCATTCGTGTCAGACGCTATGTCGGTGAACGCCACCTTCCGGAGTGCATTATCGAACGCCACAGTGGACGAACACCCGGAGTTATGGTCTGGGGCGCCATAGCATATCATAGACGATCTCAATTGCTACGAATTGTGGGCAATCTGAACAGCAACCGGTATATCCGTGAAGTTCTACAGCCCGAAGCTGTTCCCTTCCTTCAAAGCTTGCCAGGCGCTGTATTTCAACAGGACAATGCCCGCCCTCATACTGCTCGGATTGTTAAATCCTTCTTTGCAGCGCAGCAGGTACAGCTTCTTCCTTCGCCTGCGTGTTCCCCGGATATGTCGCCAAATGAACATGTGTGGGATGTCACTGGTCGGCGTCTTGCTCGTGATCCTCGTCCTGTTGCGTCTGCAGACGAACTTTGGGTACGCGTACAAACGATATGGAATGCTCTTCCTCAGTCAGACATTCAAACTTTGTTTGACTCCATGCCACGTCGTGTAGCAGCACTTATTGCGGCGCGTGGTGGCCACACAAAATACTGATTCTGATCTCTTGTTCTTGTTTGTTTGCTTTGAACATTTAATCATTTATTTGTACCACCACCACTCAACTGTGTATTAAATTGCATTCAATTATGACGATTCCTTCTTGGTGTTGCAATTTTCACAAACGTGAGTGTATTTTTGCAATTGAAAGTATGCAGCCTTGACTAGGAGTGTGACATTACAGATCAGGTAAGGTTTTCTGTGGACCTGCTGTATAATCCAGAGTATTGCATCAATATTTTAAGCCATCTGTTTTGCGTATTAAAACATTATTTTAATTTACAGTACTCACAATGTCTAGAACAACTGCAAACTGGATTATAAACCAATTCATATCAATATTAAACATTATTTATTGCATTACAAACTTATTAATAAGTATTATCACAGAGAACAAAAGAGAGGAAAATGCACAAATTACTTGTGCTGCTTATGTAGCTCCACAACTTTCTCTTCTAATTCAGGTGTCTGATTGGGAGCAAACCGGAATTCAGATAAATAGTTACTTCCGTGTTCTTCGGGATCATAATCACCGAGTTCAGATTGTACTAAATAGGATCCTAGCAGAGCATGGGTTACAAATGAACATGGCAATCTAAAACAAAAACAGTAATTAAATAAAACAGAAAAGAGTAAATGTTTTCAACATACTCGCTTTTGCATTTGCTTATCTATTTTCAATGCTTGCATTTGAAAAAACACTACCTACATTTGATATTAAAGTTACACATAATGCTTTTTTGTAAATATACACTGCATTAACAGGATAATAAAAGAGCTTAAAATTTTGCCTTGTCTCAGACTCAGCTGTCCTATAAATTAACAACCAGTCTTTCACATCCAAAATGCACATTCCATCCAAGAATCAATAAATAATGTTGCCATTTAAACTACAATTATATATGTCTATAAACCACTACAGTTTTCTAAATTAACCACCTTGTTGAAATATTTAAAAAATGGCTAACTACAGTGAGCCCTGAGTAAGAGATTCATTCAAGATTCCAGATGATTTTAGACTTCTGTATAGATAGTCTAATGGATAAAGTTAACTTATCAAGACTGCTGTGATTGAAAACTCTCCAAAATGAGTCAAAAGATTGCTACTCCTTTTATTCAATGTTACTCAACCTTTCTTATGCAAGATTTTACATGACTCATGAACTATTATATGTACCCGAAAAGATCACAGAGCTAAGAAAACATGACAGATTTAAGGCAGACCCCAAAATGAGTTAAAAAAATGCTACTCCTTTTATTCAATGTTACTCAACCTTTCTTACGCAAGATTTTACATGACTCATGAAACTATTATTTATATGTAGTCGAGAAGATTACAGTACTAAGAAAACATCACAGATTTAAGGCAGATCTTTAATGCTTACAAATGTTCATAAAAGAGATGCACCAGCCATCGGTCCATTAATAAGGACAAAACTGAAGAAGTAGCTGTAGGAATAGGGAAAGAGCAAACTGTAACAATAGGTACAGGTAGAAGTGAGCAGGACATTGGAATTTCAACATTGGTATTATGGGTGTAGTTGCACTTCACTAATATACAGGTTTTTTTTAATTATTATTATTTAAAGAAAAAGAAATCCTCGTGCACCACAAAATATCCCACAAGTTTTACAAATCGAAAGTAAAAAAGGCAAAACTGTAAGTAATAACATCAATTTTCAGTAATACAATGAAATCATACACAACGGAAGGGGGGGGAAATAAAATAAAATAAATAACTACAAAAATATAAAAATGTATAAAGAAATCATTTACAATGTTTAAAATAAAAGTCAACAAAATCGTTGAAAGCTCAGTAGGCCGAAGTGGATCATAACATTTCGGCGGCCAATGAATTCCAATTAATTTTAATCTGCACTTCAATATATTTCTTGCTTTATCAAGCAATGGACAGTCAAAAAGCAGGTGGAAAACACTTTCCTGAACGCTAAGATTTCAATAACAATAAAATAAAATAAATAACTACAAAAATATAAAAATGTATAAAGAAATCATTTACAATGTTTAAAATAAAAGTCAACAAAATCGTTGAAAGCTCGGTAGGCCGAAGTGGATCATAACATTTCGGCGGCCAATGAATTCCAATTAATTTTAATCTGCACTTCAATATATTTCTTGCTTTATCAAGCAATGGACAGTCAAAAAGCAGGTGGAAAACACTTTCCTGAACGCTAAGATTTCAATAACACAAATTGGAAGACGTCAGCTTAAACCGTTCAAGATAAACTTTAAATTTACCCTGTCCAGGCAAAAATTGCATAACTTTAAAAATGAACAACAAGTCCTTACTTTTTCAGTCTTTCAAAAATAGTTGGGGTTTCAAAACTAGTTGTAACAGATCCCTTATCAGAAGAGATATAATCACGGTTCCATTGAACAATCATTTTAGTTTTGAATGTTTTTTTTAAAATAAGATTTTGGAATATTTACATCGACATTAATATCCTTTTTAGTGCAGTTCCACTCCAATTTTAAGGCAGAAATCCCAAGAGTGGTTTAAGGGTAAAAAATCATGTGTTCAGTTCCAAATTTTCCAATATATTATAAAAAGGTGAAAAAATGTTATTTATAGGCTGATATGGGATTTTTATGCATATAGTACATGCAAGCTCCCATGCACATCAGAAAGGTGGAGATTTAAGAATATTGTTACTTTTTTCCCTCACACCAGTTCGTACGGGGTTCATATGGATTTGGAGTGAATAACGACGACACTACTTGATGAAATATCGAAACACACTTTATTTAGCCAGTACTAATTAGGACAGCTCCAAAATCACGTTACAGTCATTGACGAACTACAATAAACATGCTGGAATAATCAGCGACACAGCCTTCACACTGTCAGGCAATAACGGTGAAGACAGCTTCACTGCAAAGCACCAGAGTACAGCTCCCGACTCTGCTCAGTCGTTCTCAGAACTCCTCATACTCTCGAGACTCTCCACGCTACAACTCCCGATGCACTTGACGACACACAGAACACAGCTCCCGACTCTTCGATTCAGTCTTTCCCGGAGCTTAACACACTCTCTCGACGATGCACTAAGAGCCTCTTTGATGCACTCGATGACCAACTCAGCGCTGGACTTCGAGAAACTCGCTCAATGACTGACTATCAGCTCGCTAGATAAGGCACACAACTGACTATGGAGCAGCAGGTTTTATATAGTTTTCGGATTGTGTTCGAGAACATTCTGGACTAAACCGGTAAGAATTCATTCCAGAAGGTTATCCATCCGTCCATGGTACAGTCAAAAGTCTTTAATCCGGAATGATCTATAATCCGGACCTCAAAGCTACAAACTTTCTGCGCATGTGCATAAAACCTTTATGCATGCGCATAATACATTTGCGCATGCGCGTTTAGTGTATAGCAGATGGTATAAGCTTACCTAAAATTATCTATTTCAGTTAATGTTGCAGATTGTGTTGTTCCTTAATCTTTGAATTGGATCTGGCTTATTATTTTTTGCAGACTGTTAGAGCAATTTCATAAAAGTAAGCTTGAACTTTCAATTATGTCAAAAAGAATTTCCTATTCTGTAGCTGCCATAGGATCTACAAGTGAAAGCATGTTTCGATGTACATAAAAAAAAAAGTGGAATTGCTGCAAAAAATGGATAAAGGCATATCCTTTGTTTCTCTAACCATTCCGAAATCTGTTTATCAATTTCACGCTGCTTTGTGGGAAGACGTCGTGGCGCGCAATGAACTGGAAGTTGATCTGTCAGAATCTATTGAAAGAAATCTATTGTAGTTCAGATTAAAATTAATTGGAATACATTGGTCGCCGAAATGTTATGATCTTGTATCTTCTTCCGCTTTGGCTTACCGAGTTTTCAACGATTTTGTTGACTTTTATTTTAAACATTGTAAATGATTTCTTTATACATTTTTATACTTTTGTATTTGTATTATTTGTATTTCTGTTGGTCCTTATCTTCAGGGCAGATGTTTTTATTTTATTTGGCTTATAATTCCTTACTAAATGTAGTATTTCATCTCGATGTACTCCGTCTTTGATATGATTTAAATCAAATTCCTCGTCATTATAAATATCACAAATACACATTAAATAGTTTTCTGGTTACAATTTTCTAATTTCGATAATGCGTAATGTATGCTTTACGCATGCGCGCATTGAAAGAAATGTTTAATAAAGTAAACAAACTGCTTTGCAGATAAGCTATCTTACTGTGACTGTACATTTCGTAACAATATAATAAATAAAATTAATTACAAACTTAGTTTTTATTGTTAATAAACATTGTTAAAATTCAATCAAGTTATGTATAAAATAAAAATGAATAACTTGGAACATTTAATTCTGAACAATTATTAAACGGTCAGTACTTAAATAATGTGGCTTTTGAATTTATAGTTTAAGTCATCTATATCAGGTTTAGTTCTTGAAGACACTACATTAGGTGTTTCAGGTGCATATCCGTTAATCTTGAATGATATTTGATTTTACTATGTTCATAATAGAAAACATTTGTTATATATTCAAATCATGTAAATTTGGAAAATTGCTTATTGTAGAAACTAAACGAAATTCAGTATAATTTGGATCTGCATTTGAAATAAGTTCCATATATTTGCTTTACTGCGTAATATTATACTGTAGGTCAATAATTTTGATTCTGATTTCAGGTCTTGAAAACAATGGAAAAGGATTAGTGAAAAGATCATTTTTTAAAATTATCTTGTAGCTTTGAATGAATCCTATAAAATGGATTTGAAAATTCGATAGTTCCGAGCATTTTGACTTTGATAAATAGCTCCTGCATTAATGACAAATGTGTTAAATCTTTTTTCATCAAAGCAAAAGTTTGTTGACACACACACACACACACACACAAAAGGGGGGGTATATGACCAACACAGGTAGAAAAATTAAATCCCAGAACCAATCTTTATTTCTGAGTAGCAAGCACTCACTGGGCAGTTCACTATTTTATTCTAGATACTTTTAAAACACACTCCTGCAAATTACAAAATCTCGCGAGTGCAAACTTCCTTTGGAAAGACAACGCACACTACAATGAAGGAGTAACTTGCCCTCCTCTTCAATTTGTTCCTGGAAAACCTCATGAAATAGTCAATGGTTCTGAGCTCAAGCTCGCCTTTTGTTGACACAATGTGTTACCAGTCAACAAAAGGAAACAGGTTTAAGTCCTTTGCATAAAGAGATCTTTGATGGATAATATGATGCTCTTTAAAAACTTGATTTCCCTAGTATGTAACAAAACCTTTTATCCTACCAACCATGGAAGAAGTTCCATCTGTGAAAAAATTATTTAATTTTGTCCACTCTACTCTTTGTTTATTTCAATTACATTTTAAGTTTGTTAACAAATGTCCTCACCTGTAGTTAAAATTACTTGGAGCAAATATTCTTCTTCCACAATATCAAAATTATCATTCGTGTAACGCAAAAGTATGCACTTAACTGTGCATTGTTTGTGATGTCAAAGCTTTCATCCAAAGTTAATGAAAAGAATTTGCAATACTAGAGACAATTTGTGTGCGAACATTCTGGCCCATATCATCTGTAGGATGCATAACAGTGTTTTGAGATAAAGCTGTTTTATCAACCAGATTTCTCATGTTTATGTCTCTGACATTTTGGGCAAGGCTATTTTTCATTATTTGCTCTCCATCAGAATAGTTCTTCTTGTAGGCTAACAATGCAGGATGATCAAGCACAACTGTCACTCAAAACACATGGGTAAACTAAATGTTAGAATTTAAAAGTAATTTGAGAGAAATATTTCAAAATAAAAGTTGTAACCAGACGAACATCATAAACTCTTCCCTCTCCTTACCTAGTGGAAGTAGGTTTCTGTCAAATCAATAACTTACTATGGAAAACAAAAACAGTTAAATATTTTTGAATGAGGCAATTCAAGAATAAAATTAAGCAATACTATGATAAATATTAAAAAAAAACTGATTCAATACATCAAGAGCAGCCATCGCACTACTATGAATCAAACATTTGTGAAATTAGAATCTGAAATTTTGTTTCAGAAAACATCATAGTCATAAAATTACAAATAATAATAATAATTAAAAAATATAAATAAATAAATAAAACACAAATAAAAAAATTTATTTATATACTTATATAATGTTACCTTTAGGTTATTTATGAGTTATGTATGTGCAATTATTTGAATTACAATTACATTATGTGCTCTATATTATAAAAAGAAAAATATAAGCAGGTCATTGAAGACAACCATCCTTTTGAAAGGGGTGGATGTAAGAAAAACTATGTTTTAATGGTCAATAGGAGGTCAATTTCAATATTAAAATTTTAAATAAACTACTCCAAATTGTCTCCGTCAAAAAAAAAAAAAAAAAAAAAAGGAAGGAATGGAAAAGAGGAAAAAATGTGACTCAAATGCAACCATTTGATAGAAAGTACTCCACTTTAATATTCTGCAAGATGACACTTTTGAATGTCTTGCAATTTAATGCATTTTAATTGAACTTGCCTGTGTTAATCGACCTCGAAAGTTTACAAACATTTTTTATTTAACTATGTTGAACATTAGTTGAGAGATCAAATGGTAATAATCTGCTTCACCTAAAGACTTTTCCAGATGGTTTTTGTAAATTTCAGTCATATCCAATTTATCTTCAATGTGCGAATTATTTTCATCAGTTTTTGTATTACTACTAGGAAATAATATTTACAATGGCATACAATGACATTACTATACTGTTATTACCTGAAAGTTCACGGCCACAAAAAGAATAATCTAACAACTTACAAGTAATTATTTTAGTTCAATCACTATGGCTATCACACCAAGCCATTTCAAAATGGACAAAATTGCAAAATAAAGCACAATTTCTTATAAAGCCACAAAGAATAGTGTTACCAATTTTGTCTATATATATATATATATATATATATATATAATCTGAGTGAAATTATATGTGAAATTGTTTTATTTTTTTCTGCATAATGTAACGTGAAAATCTAAAGAGACGATGCTCTGCCCGAGATATCGCCAAGCGAGCAATGGTTTTGGCGACTAATTTTTGTCACCAAACTTGGTGACTTAAACTCTTCTGCAACAAATGTTATTTATTTAGGGGCAGTGCTCGTAATACAATAATAAAAGAAACATTTGACTACCACTATAGTAGAGGTATAAATAAATCAGATACGGCTACAATACAAATGCATAAAATATAGTAATATCTAAATCAATTACTCTATTAAATTTTAAGTTCAGTTTTTCTGCATTAGCTTCGCTACTTCCATACACGAGTAGATAACAACTAGATGGAACAAAAGCATCCTCCCCCACAAAAAACAAATTATGAATTGAAAAGAAGAATTTATTTAAATATTAAGATCTCAGATTACAACAAACATATTAACACTGTTACATCCTCAAACTTCTAAAATATTCTAATGGCTTAACTAATAAGTAAGAAAAGGCAGATAAAAAAGATGCATTTTTCTTGAAAACAAGATTTGTACTTTACCAGAAAAGTACCAATAAACACACCACTAAGTTTTCTGTAAATCATTTTAAAAAAATAATAATTAAATAAAGACATTTACAAGATTTTACAAAATGAAAATAATAAAATATACTTACTTTCCACAGAGAATGTCATTCCTTATCTGCAAACACAGCTGGTACCTATTTTTAAAATTTTAAAGAAATACTTTATTTGTATAACACACTTCAGAAAATTAAAGAAACTATTGAAAGTTAAAAAATACAGCACATTCAAAATAGCACAGCAAACCTAGTAATGTCTTCTTGTAATTGAGCAGGATCAGGAGGATAAAATTTGACTTCAAAACAGAAAACCCATGGGGCATCTAAAAGAGAAAATTTTGCATCATAAATTGTTTCAATGTTTCACTTTCAAATAATAATATTTATACAGTAGACTACCGATCATCCGCGCCTGGTGCAAAGTTTTCTTTCTTTTTTTCTTTTTCTTTTTTTTTTTTTTTTACAAGCGTAAAGCAAAGAAAATAAAAATGTTTATAAAACCGAGCGAAACGTTAAATTAGCTAACATCGTGCTTATTTATGCCAAAATATCCCAGGCCTTCTCGGAACCTTTCCCTCTGATGAGTAAGTGATTTCTTACTCACCCTTGCAGTGCCCGCTCCACCGCCCTCTCTCGTCTTAATCTTGAAATTCAAGAAATTGGACTTCATGGGGAGAAACTTAGTGGTGACCAACAAGCAGCTGTTGTTTTAAAAGAAGAGCTATCTTTTGAACAAATTTACAATTCCGACGAATCGGGACTTTTGTGGACACGTCTTCCCACTCGCACTTTAGCATTTGAAAGTGAAAGTAAAGTGACGGGTCATAAAAGCGGCAAGGAAAGAATCAATATCATGTCTTGCAGTAACGCTACGGGTGGACAAAAAATTAGACTTATTGTCATTGGAAAGTAAAAAAAAAAAACGAGATCTTTCAAAGTCACAAGGATAGAAAATAAAAAATAAATAAATAAAAAAGAGGATGGATGAACCGAAACATTTTTTAAGAATGGTTCGAAAAAAATCTTTGTTCTTCAAGTGCGGAAACATCTGAAATCGGAAAACATACCTGAAAAAACTGTGCTATTGATTGACAACGCACCTTCTCACCCAGCAACAAGCGTGCTGATGTCTTCTGATGGACAAATTTTTGCTAAGTTTCTCCCCCCAAACGTTAATGCGCTAATCCAACCCGTGGACCAAGGAGTCATTGCAACAATGAAGAGAACATACCGAACCAAGCTGCTAATGACTAAAATTGAAGAAGATTATGATCTGAAAGAGTTTTGGAAACAATACACAATCTTGGACAGCATCTATGATATTGCATCTGCATGGGACTCAGTGAAACCGTCAACCCTCATAAAATCATGGAGAAAACTCATGCCCAATGTTGAAGCCAACAACAACCTAACCCCTTTGAGTAGTGAATCTTCACAACTAGATGGAATATAAGTGAATGAAGATGTAGACACGCCGATGACAACTCTTGCCGATATGGTGAAAACAGTTCCGAGAGGTGAGAGCGTCGATGCTGAAAACATTAACTAGTGATTGGAGTGTGACGTCAACGAACCTGGCTTCGAACGCTTGACAGATGTCGAAATTGTGAAGAAAGCAAAGGGAGAGACCGAGAATGAAGGACAGCGAAGAAGAGCTGACTGTGCAGATGCGGAAGACTCACGAAGCGGTTTTGCAACAAGTCGACGGACTGCTGTGCTATTTGGAAGAACAAGAAAGTTATGCTACGAAAAATGCAATCTCGGATCAAGAGAAAATGCTTCCAAAGCAAGAAGCAAACACAAATGACTGATTTCTCCAAAAAGGTGTAGTTTTACAGTTATGCTTTTGTAATTACATAATACATTAAAGTATTAAAACAGTACATGTGTATTAATTTTTCTGTGTATCCTTGACGCCTCTCGTAAGTACAAAGCACTTTTCCATTTTCATTAACAAAATGCATTATAGGTTAGTTTTGAGTGATATACTAAAATATTAAGCGTTATTTAAACATTTCCTGCTCTTTATTTTATATTTTATTATACATAAAACAATTTTTCAAAGTTTGAATGACTGTTTTCGTTTTTGCTATACCCGTTTTTAGCTTTTTTCGGATTAATTGCGATTTTTGTTACCTGTGGCGGCCGCGCCACCCAATTCTACAGATAATCGGGAGTGTACTGTACTATATATAATCAGTGGTTTTCAAACTAGAGGTTGTGAAAAAGATTTTTGGGGTTGTAAAGTTGCAGAAAAACTGCATAACAGAACAGAGGTTCGAACATATTTGGGGTCGCAATATGGCCGATGCATTTAAAATGGGTCACAATCCAAAAACGTTTGGAAACCACTGCTTATACCTAAAAGTCTCCCTTCCCATCCACATACAGAATAATTTGGATGTTAAAATGTAAAGCATAAATAGTAGTTGCAGTCATAGCTAAATTCAGCAGTTTTATTTCTTGACAAACCAACTGTATTACTGCAGATGAACCCTTTGATTTTGATGCATCATTGATAAGCTGGCACTAAGCATGCCTCTTCTGGAATGAATTTGACATCTTTAAAATGCTGCTGTTAAGAAAAGTAGTGATCTAGCTAGAGAGAGAAATACAAAGTGAACGCAATATCTCCAAGATGAAATTCTAATTCGGAATGATTTAGTTTTAGGTCAGATTTGCCCCGCTGGCTAAATTCTTGGCTCTCAAACTTGAAATGATTATTGACTGAAGGACATGTAATGGTTAACAGTATATAATAAGTGTAAAAATACGTAAATAAAAATTCTAGCTTTAATTCCAAGTAGTTCTTGCATGATGCTAATGATGCAGGCACTTATCATTAGCATCATGCAAGAATCGTGTGTGACATGGACTAATTTTGAAACGACACAGTTTAGAAAATTTGATTATAAGAAATTACTATTTTTAGGACAGAACGAGAATATATCCAAATCAAAGGGAACAGATAAGACACTACTTGAAATTAAAGACAGAATTTTTATTTACAGATTTTTATCTTACATACACACACATATATACTGCTAACCATTACATTTCCAACACTATGAAAGAACCAACTAATCAATGTGAAATCTGCAGATAACTAATAGAATCTAAAATGGACTACCAATGCTGTGCATTTATGCAAATTAGTGCTTATAACACCACTAGGTTTTCTATATCAGTGGCAGATTTCTTCCTTGTTTTTTTTTAATCAGAAGTAAACAATATGCTTCAAATAAGAAGACGGAATATATAGTAACATGTGCCCACATATGATTATAGGAGGTTACAGCCAAAAACATCGCAGACAAAAACATCACGGAGCAAACAGTGCAAGGAAAGAACATCATTGTACAAAACATCATGGGAGAAAATAAAGAGAAAACATTGTGATAAAAAATTCTCTCCCAAAAGAAAGCGGTTAAAAAATTTCACAGTTTAAAAAACATAGCCGTTAAAAAATATCGTGGTAAAAAATAAAGCACTTAACAAATCATCGCATGATGATGTCGCAGACATGCGTTTTCCAGGCTTTAAAAGTTGTAAAGGCATATTCGCATAATGATTTGTGAGTACAAGAAGGAAAGAGACATATTTTTACTTTTATATTTCATATTTTTGAATTAACTAATAATTTTTGATGAAGCAGTAAGAAGGAAACTTACGCATTTAAAAACTGAAAATGAGTAAAAAATTAATGTAACTTACATAGTTAAATAGAAAATATCATTTATAAATTAATAATTTTTTATAAAGTTTTACTGCTAATTTTTCATGAAAAATAAAGTCCAAAAAAGATTAGAAAAAGGAAGATCATTATGTGAATATGCATTTACAGCTTTTAAAGCCCAAAAGACGCACGATATTTTAGATGATGCTGTTATTAAACTACGAAGTTTTTCAACAGCTTTATTTTCGACAGCAATATTTTGTACTACAATGTTTTAGAACTGTGATGTTTTCTCTTTGCTTTCTTTTCTTCCAAGATGTTTTCATCCCTTACATTGCTTTCTCTGCGATGTTTTTGACCACAATGTTCGGACACCATTACAGCAGAATAATAGCACAGCATAACCCAACTGTTAATTCGCGTTGGTCAAAATTCAACAAATCATGAAATTAATAGGTCAAAGATGGATGAATAGAGTGGACACACATGGTCACAACTACTTCAATGTCCCAGTGTCTGAAACAACAGACATCTCAAATGGCCTGTTCTAAGATATATAGCCAGATCAAACACCCTGGCACAGAAAATATTGTTTTTGGCATGGCAAGAGTTGTCTGCCAATCATCATCCCATATCTTCACACATATGCAAGAGCCCACTACTAACAGCACAATATTTGGCCACAGCCACACTCAACATCCCACACTTCATTAACACACAGCAGGTTACACTTCTACTTTGGCTGCATATTCACCTTTCGATGGCTGAGTTCATTCGTACTATGGCAGCACATTCTACATTTACAATGCTATGACTAAAGGCTTATCTTCAAATACATATCTCTAGAAGTCTGTGGCACCCATGCAAATCTGTTTACCAAGGGATACATTATCTCCAGCTTGCCAGATACATACGAGATGTATATCCTCATACATTCGATGAGAGACACTACCATCAAAGACATATTTGGCGACAGCCAATGGAATTCATATGGAAATCAAGTGTTTGAAAAGCAATGATGGCTACTGTCAGCATTTAGCTTACTGAATAACGCAAGTCATTTGGAGTTTTAGCAAATTTAATTTATTATGTGATATTATTTTCTTAAATCATAATTTCTGTCTGATTTCTTTATAAATAGAGCACCTTGATACATGTGATTTGCTATTCTCAGCTATAGAGAGATGTATTATTATTATTTTTTTACCTCATTTGTTAGTATTTAAAAATAGGCCAAATGCAATCGAATAGTATTTTTACGACTGATAGTACACATGTATCAAAACTTTTTTTGCAATGGCAACTCAGTCGCAAAAACAGGTCACAAAAATGTTTTAATTAAACGAAAAAAAAAAAAAAAACTCTTTTTCAGATGTCATAAAGTATACAATAAATACACTTTTATACAAATTTTTTTATTCTAATATGTGTATATGGGTAAAAAAACCTACTTTTGATTTGCTTGCTAATCCTTTTATCAAAATTTAGCCAATTCTGTAGAGATAAAGAAGAAAGGAAATTAGCAAAGATGTTACTTTAGTCTAAAATAACAGCTTATATGAGGGAGGAAAAAACTTAATGAAAATATACCCTTGCATCTTCTTGATCACGATACGTCAATCCAAAATAATCTTTCTCCATTATGTTCAAGGTGTCACAAATTTTATCAAATAATTCACCACCTTTGGCCCTTCTCTGCAAAATAGCAAACTCTTAATATATACATATAATCTACTTTTATTATACAATTGCGCATTTAAAACATTTGCTACAAGACATTTTGAGTCCCATAAACTTGATTATCATTTATTATTATTATTATTATTATTATTATTACAATACAAAGTCCAAAATACGGAATGATCTAAAATACGGAACTCAAAACCACAAACTTTTTAACTTTTTTTTTTTTTTTTAATACTTTACGCATGCGCATTTGATTTATCCTTCCATGATAAAACATGTAGAGATTTTCACTTAAAAATTCCGATTCTTAATTTCACTTACGCACTAAATAAAATACCTCGTTATGGAAAAACAATAATGTAAGCATAAATTTATGAGATTAATAATTTGGTTCCGTAGCTGAGTATCTGCTTGGCATAAATCTCAAACCCAAACATTCACCTATTTTATATCCCAGACACCGACCTGGGAGTCATTATTTATTATATTTTGCTTTCATCACCGCATGTTTAGCAATACATGACAGCTTCAGTAATAATTCATGCAGCGATGTCTAAACTTTTTTTTATATTAGGAATTGAATAACAAGAGTATGGCAACCTTTCATGCTAACTGTTTGAAATTAATCAATTTGTCTTATTTAATAACTTTGGAGGAATGGCAATATATTTCACAGAGAAAACCTTTTTAATTAACAATGAACTATTTTATTTAGCATTCTAAACACAACAAAAAGAATAACATTCCATGCGTTATCACGCTCAAAGTAATACATAAAAGCATCACTGTTGCCACAAAAAATCTACATTATAATGAACATATTAAATTATTGTGTATTAACTGAGTTTGTGAATGTTCCTGAACATCCTCCCACCTTGCAATATTAGGAAATTGCAACATATTCTCTACTCAGTTCATCAGTTTCTAGTTCTGATTCTTCAGAGAGAGGCCATTTATCTGGCTCTTGTTTAAGCCAATCCAGCCACTCAGCCACTCCCAGCATCTGCTCTGTAGCAACATTTTGGCATCGCACCCTCTAGAGCAGGGATGTTAAACTCATAGGTACACTTGGGCCAAACAAACAAGGTTTAATTTTAGGTGGGAAAAAAAAAAAAAAAAAAAAAAATCAATATTCATAGTAACGTAGATTTATTTCGAATAATACAATAATAAACATATATATATATTTATATAGAAAAGAACAAGAAAAATTTAATGTTTACGTCCTGATACTTGACATCTCTTCTCTGTTATTATCTTTCCTATTTCGGGAGAAATTTTGTTTGCAGTGATAACTTTCAACGCTGACCCAAGGTGAGCATCATTAATACGGTTTCTAATAGGAGACTTATTACCTTTCATGACTGAAAATAACTGCTCGCACCGATAAGTGCTACCAAACATGGAAATAATTTCATATGCGAATTTTCGAGTATTTTCAAACCTGGCTGGTAAATATTTGTAAAATTCAGGCATGCCCACTTCAATGAATTTTGCTTTCAAATTTGAGTTGCATTGAATCTCGATCACCTCCATTTGCATATGGCTGGGTACTGAGTCAATACTTATTAAGAAAATCGAAGAAAACAAAAAAAAAAATTTGTCTTCGAGGGAACTAAAATCATTAAACCTCGTTTCAAATTCAGTTGTTAAATTTGCAATTTTTTCTGCGTATTTTTGATACGAACAAGTATCATCTAAACTTGATTTGCTCATGCTGCACGTCGGGAAGTGCGTCAAATCTTCATTTTTAAGTTGTTTCTCCCAAAGAACTAGTTGACATTTGAATGCTTTAATTATGTCAAACATGTTCGTAATGATATGATCTTTTCCTTGTAACGATAAATTTAAATCGGTTAAGTGTTTGGTTATATCAACCAAGAAAGAAAAATCTTGTATCCATATTGGATCGTAAAACAAACTTGCGTCTTGATTTTTCGTTTTTAAAAACTGACATATTTCTTCTTTCAAATCCCAGAATTGTTTGAGAATCTTGGAGCAAGATAACAATATACCTCGGTATAGTAGGACAAACCCGAATATTCACTATCTAACTCACTTAAGAAAGCAGTGAATTGACGCTGATTTAAACCTCGAGATCTTATAAAATTTATAACTTTTTTTATATATGACAAAACATTCTCCATATTTATTACTTTCATGCATAGAACTTCTTGATGTATAATACAATGCATATGATGAATGTTTGAACTGTGAATTTCACTAAGTTTTTTTCTTAGTAATGTTACGAAGCCCTTGTTTTTCCCGGTCACTGATGGAGCACCATCTGTAGCTACAGAATTTAATTTTGCAAAAGGTAGATTGTATTTCTGCAGAAGTCCAAAAACACAAGTAAATATATCTTCTCCTGTGGTAGTACCAGGCATTGGTATTAGTTCCAGTAATTCCTCAAAAATGTTAAAATTCTTGTCACAAGAACGAAGAAACACTGCTAATTGAGCTTTGCCACTAACGTCCGTGCTCTCGTCACAAGCAATGGAGAAACTTTCGAAACTAGATGATTTTGCTTTGATCTGATCACTTAAATTCGCGACTAAATCAGTAACTCTTTCCGCAACTGTATTTCGAGACAATGAAATTGATTGAAAAGCCTTCACATTTCCAGGACAAACAATTTCTCCAGCTTTCATTAGGCATTCCTTGATGAAATCACCGTCAGTAAAAGGCTTCGAATGTTTAGCTATCAACTCGGATAAGACGTAGCTTGCATGCACCGCCGCTTCACTTTCTTGCAATACTTTACTAAACATGGACTGTTGCTTTTTCACTCCTAACTTGAGCTCTTTCAACTTTTCTTCTCTCATTAATCCTTCGTAATTGTTATATTTCAATTTGTGTTGTTCATAATGACGTTTAATATTATATAACTTTGGTACATTAATAGTATTATTACATATCAAGCAGATTATTTTATCTTTTATTTCACAGCAAAAATATTCTAATTCCCATTTTACTTGGAATATTCTATGTTCGTCAGCGATTTTTCGTTTAATTTTACTACCACTTGGTTTTGATATAGACATACTGAATACAAAGGGCTGGAATAAACACGGTTAATGTTAAAAGGTTAACAAAAATTTATTCTTTTCAGAAGAGATAAATCAAAATGCTGAAATATTTCTTCAAAAATATTCTAACAATATCACAAAATGTCAAACGTTTAGCAAAAATCAATTCAACACAGAGAAACTAATTCTATCTCACAGCGAAATCACTACAAATCAATCACAGCATTAAGTAATCACACAGTTTGCTGGAACTACAGCTACTACTGAGATGAGTTGTTTGTTCTCGGCTTTTATAAGCTTTATAATTAATTTCTCGAATATACTGGAAACATCTATAAATATCTGGATTTTTGTGGATGGCAACAGCAATTACGAGATATTTATTTATTAGGTATTAAATGCACGAGCTGTATATAAACAAACAGGGAAATAAATGTTTCCGAATGGCGTGATTTATGACGTCTCTTTAAATCGCACTTTATTCGCACGTGGTAGTTGTTTACTGTAAGTAGAGAAGTTTTATTTACTCTAAAGCGTTGGGTATTTCGGTTTGCAGTTCAGTTTTTAGAAAATAATTAGATCTTGTTAGACGTGAATTCTTTGTTTTTACCGTTGCAATGTCGAAGCGTCGAAAATGTTTAACAGAGCATGAAATAGCAGAAATGATGCAAAATATTTCAGATATTGATTCTTAAATTCTGATATTGATTCTGAAAGATTAATTGAAAGACATTTTCCAAAACTTTGTTCAGAAGAGACATAAGAAAATGAGACGACGATGCTTCGTTTGTTCACATTCCCGGAAAAATCCTCCAAAACGGCAAATGAGTTATTACGAGTTCAAGGAATGTAACGTAGGACTGTGTGTAGATCCCTGTTTTCAAATTTTTCATACGAAAAGAGAATTTTAAATAATATAGTTAGTTTTCAGATGTATAATGTTAAAATTCATAAAATGGTGAGTAATTAAAATAAAATGTGTAAAATATGCATTTAAACAAGAAATAAGGTAATTAAAGTATATATATATAAATATCTATAAAGCATAAGCCGTTTAAATACTCTATAGAGCATTATTAAACAATGCGTTGATACTTCGGAAATTTCATGGATTTAGGCTTAGTAGCAAAAAAGACCCCGGCCCTGGAGAGACGCTCGCGTAAGACACTGCCGGCTTCAGCGATAAGCGTGCATTTTCGCTACCCATCTCGAAGGAGTTATGTAATAATTAATAATAAAGCAAAGTGCATGCACATGCATGTACCAATATATCGTACAAAACTACGATTGGAAAACTGAGACCATGAGTTTGGCCACATTCGGCTATCGGGAGATGCGTACAAGTTCTGAGTGCACGTGTCTCCCAACAGCCGAAGGTAGCTGAACGCAAGCTACTCACACACATTTGTAATTTAAGTAGTGTGTGTGTGTCAGCTCGCTGTGAGTAATCTAACAACACTGAATAAATTATCGTTAATTACTTAGCAGTAAACATTTCATATTTTTCTTCATCGATATGTTATTTTATTATTATAAATTATTATTTGCCGATATATTGGCCGGGCCGCAAGAATATTTGTTGTGGGCCGCATGCAGGCTGCGAGTTTGACATCCTTGCCCTAGAGTGAAGATCAGCTGGATTGCTTAAGCTTGGTACATAATGCCAGTCATCCGGATTTGTGCATCTCCTTATTTCAGCTACACGATTTGCCACAAAAACACTCCAGTGGGAGTCTTTTTGATCCATGTCAGAATTACAGACGAGTCACTCCAAAGGTACACTTGGCACTTTGTCAATTTAAGAGCAACAATGACTTGACGGTACAGCCGAGTAGCTATAAGTGCTCCAAGCAACTCTAATCTGGGAATAGTTAATACCAATTGTACTGAAGTTTTGCCCTCAAAATATGCACGTAAGAAAATGTATGCTGCATAAGATACCTTACTAGCATTACTAAAAGAATGTAGAGAGATAGAGCAGTCATCGAAGGATCCAATCACAAGTCTTCTTGAAATTTTACATTAGTTCAAGAAGTGTAGTCTTTTGAGCCAAGCCTGAAATTCTCTTTCTAATTCTCTTTCTATACCTTGTGGAAGATTTTCATCCCAGGAAAGTTTCATCTTCCATGTTTTCTGCAGAATGAGTTTTGGAATTAACATAGTTGGACTTGTAAATCCGATGAGGTCGAATATCCTCTGTGAGACTGACAGAAGAGATCGTTTTGTATGGGCACTCTCCGAAAATGTCAAAGGGGTTAAATTGCAATAGATTTCATCATTCTCGGTGTCCCATGACAGTCCCAGAATTGGAATGATCTTCTGATCGGAAGTCATGCTTCTATCTTTGAATGGTGCACAAGTCCACCCTCTAAGGTCAAAACCTCCTGAAGACATTTAGAGTTTGGGACTCTTCTTTGAACTTGACTACTTCTTCGGTTTCGAAACTAGCTACACAATTGTCGACATAAAAGAATTTTTTCAATATAAATGCCATTCCTCTTAAATCTTGTGGATCATTATCCAAATGGTAAGAAATCGTTGCTCCCAACAGGAATGGACTCGAAGAAATGCCGAACACGACACGACAGTGTCTGTAGGTAACAATCTTGGTTTTGTTTGAATCTTTCCACCACAGGAATTTCAAAAGGTCTCTGTCTCTGACACACAAACTGATTTGTATATCGGCAGTAACACCAATTGCATGTTGTCGGAATTTATCAAAAGTTTTGGAAGCATTTCTATTAAATTTGGCCCCTTTTCGAGGCAAGCATTCAAGGAATTCCCATTTTCATCCTTCAATGATGCATCAATTACAGGTCGCACTTTCGTAGTCAGACTGGAATCCTTGATTATTGCTTGATCAGATAAATAGTGACCAGTATCACTATTATTCAGAGCTATTTCAATTAAACCTTCCTCGTGCCAGCCTTTAATAATACCATCATATTCTTCAAAAAATCCCATCTTCTGCAGTCTTCGTGTATTGGTGAAAAGTCTTTTTTCCACTTTATTTTTATTATCTTCAAGAATCCGATGACTATCCTTCCAATGCAAATAGACTTCATACCTATTGCCCTCGATTACTTTAATGTTCTCTAGGAAAAATTTGATCGTTTCATTGTCTAAATTCTCCTTAGTCTTCACTTCCACCGGATCTTTTATGCCAATTGTCTCTAAATTCCATAGTTCTGCGAGATCCAAATAACAAAGTCCGACGGTATCAAGCAAGGTATTATGACTTTGCACTGGGCCTTGTAGGGTCCAACTCAATTTTGTTTCAATGGAATGATATTTATTATTCATCATCAACAGTCCGGAATAGTCGGCTCCTATTAACAATCCGATATCTGGTATATCTCTTCCAGAATCACTGATTTTGATTTTATGTTCTCGAAGTGAGGAACATATATGTTCGAGTTTCACTCAAACACTATGTTCCTCACTCACAATAGGAATGTATCCACAAATTTTGTCTTTACCTAAAACCAGTAATTCACATTTGAATTTATTTTCCGTTCCTTGTATTTCGATATCAAAAACACCATGGACCTGAGATTCAGTTTCAACTCCACCAAACAAATTGTGGCTCAAAGTCTCTTGATCTAATGGGACTAAATCTAATCTCTTTAAGATGTCTTTCCGTAAGTAAGATCTTTGTGACCCACTGTCAAAAAGCGTTCTCACAAGCTCCTTTTTTCCATTATGGACAATCTTCACCATAATAGTTTGGGAGAAGAGTTGTTTGTAGTTTTTGGTTAGACAATAAAGTCTCACTCGTTTCGTTAGCTGCTTCAGGTGCTTCCTTTTTTAAACTTCTAGAACCTTTTAGTTCTCTGCACATCACCGTTACATGATGTTTGTTGCAAACTAGGCATTTCACAGAACTTTTACACTTTTCGGCAGCATGCCCAATTTTTAGGCAGTTAAAACAAGCTTTTTTCTTTCTTAGTAAATTTTTCTTATCTTCCAATGAAAGGTTGTGCAGCTTAAAGCACTCATAAGAATTATGTATTTCCTTGTCACACCTAACACAAAAATTAAGCTGTTTCTTCTTTGAATCTCCTGCATAAAATACAAGCTGCTGTGGCTGGAACCGAGTCATATTTGTCTGGAGCAGAAAAACTTGTACGTTCCAACTGAAGACGCTCTTCACTTTCAACTTCAATTTGGAGAAAATGCAATAAATTTTCCACATTTTCAGTGTGTGCAACACTTTTCCTACGCTGGAGAGATCGCTCCCATACCCTCAGAATTTCTTCAGGTAGTGAAGACTCTACAAGGGGATACAGCATAGCTGCATAAATCTCACTTTTTACCCCCAACGTCTCCAAAGCCCTGAGTTGCATCTCTAACTTATCATATAAGTTATATTTCCTTTTTTGCTTCGTGCCTGAGGGAGAATATCTATGAGCTTTCTCGCTGGGGATCCAACGACTGTTGCCTGCAATAAGTACTGAAATTTTTCATCGTCATCTATATTTACATCTTCGTTGATCTTCTTAAACTGTCCCCAAAATCCTAACCAATTTCGGGTCTCCCCATTAAATTTTTGAAGCTCCAACTTTGGTAATTTAAAGTTTCTTTTCGTGGAATTTTCTAAAGTCCCAGGTGTAATTACAGGAGTGGAATTCATAGTTCTATTTTCTACTTTTGTTTTTAAACTGATACATTTATCATATATGTTTCATCTGTGTCAAAATTAGCTAAATATTCACTTTCGTTTTCACTTTTCAACAAAAGTTTGGAAATTTGTGATTGAACTTCATCCAATCTGTTGAATTTTCTCTACAACTATGAGCTCAATACTTGGAGTTGATTAACTTCCACATAAGGGTTTAGAATTTCAGCATTTAAAGCATTGGCAGTAATCGTAAACGATTGCCTTAGAGGCTTACGCTTTCGTAATAAAAATTCCATGATTTTAAATTCAATATGTCCAATATAATCAAATAATTCATAAACTCACTTGATAAATTCCAATACGAAATTGATGTTTCGTTTTCTTCAAATAGCCATTCCGTCCTGTCACCGGATGCCAATTGTTTGAAATTAATCAATTTTTTTACTTATTTAATAACTTCGGACAAATGGTAATATATTTCACAGAGAAAACCTTTTTAATTAACAACAAACTATTTTATTTAGCATTCTAAACATAACAAAAAGAATAACATTCCATGCGTTATCACACTCAAAGTAATTTATATAAAAACATCACTGTTGCCACAAAAAATCTACATTATAATGAACATATTAAATTATTGTGTATTAACTGAGTTTTTGCATGTTCCTGAACACTAACATTACACTTGGCCATGATTATAGATTTTTAAATGCTCCAAGAAATGTTGACGAGGAAAAATTCAATAAAAATTTCTTTTCATATGCTAAAAATGGATTTTGTTGATGAAACTCATAGGCCAAAAGATTACATTTAGTGCTATTTTAATTAAGAATAACTTATATGTTTATTCACCATAAACCCATAAGCGGCGGCAGAATATGTCGGCAATGAACGGCAGAATTTAGGGAAGACAAAATTTTTGGAATTTGGGGAAGCACCGAACGGCAAAATTAAGGGATGAGAAGTTTTTTATGATTTAGGGAAAGCACTGGGATCCAAAGTTTAGGTGCGGTGAAAATTTAGAACTTAGGAAGGCACTTTGTAGCAGAATTTAGGACCCGTAGAGACTGCACCGGGCGGTATTAAGCACCGACCCTAGATAAAGCATTAAGTATATGTGGGAATTTATTTATTCAAGACTCAGATTAGTTTTAAGCATATGCAAGAAATAAACGTAGGTATAGTAAATAACTAAACTAATACAATTCAGGCTTAATTCAGTACATTTTAGGAGCAAGACATAATTTTGCGAAACAACTTGGCTTTCATCACCAATCTTGTAATACACAGCCAATAATGTTTAACGGACGCTATTAAACTAGACTAAAATTATCTTTACTAATTAAGGCATTTCAGTCAATGTTCTGCTGCTCCCTAATCTTCTAATTTAATGCAGCTTATTATTTTTTGCAGACTGTTGTTATTACGGCAATTTTATAAAAACCGAGCTTGAACTTTCAATTATGTCGAAAAGAGTTTCCAATTCTGGAGCTGCCAAAGGATCTACAATCCGTCTCAAAATTATGCGAGGAGTATGGCATTGGAAAGTCAACTGTATATGACATAAGACAAAAGAAAAAGGAACTTTTTGAATTTTTTGTGGAAGCAACTTAAACAACTCACATTGAAAGAAATGTTTAATAAAAGGAAACATATATATATATTGTAAATTTTGATACCCTTTAGATCATAATTGTTCTTTATTTCATAAATTACGATTTCATATTTTTAATTGTATAATTTCTGCATGCCATCTTACCAGATTTATTGGCGAAACCCCGACGATTTGGGATTTTGGACTTTGTACTGTATTGCAGTTATTTTAACAGCTGAACGATTTTTGCTGGAAAAGCAGAACATTATCTTTGAAATAATGTGGAAGTTTATAAGTAACTAGCCCAGGGGTTCTCACCAGAATGATACTCCCCCAGGGAGAAATTCCATAGTTTCAGGAACGAGAACGAGATCGACCTTTTATTTAGCTGTTAAGTATTAGTTTGTGAATATAAAAAATTACCTTTATTCAAGTTTTGATATTTATCATAATTTTCTATTCTTTTGCTGTTTAATTTATAAAACATGTTAGAAAATATTCTAAATCTACATAAATGCATATATGTAAGATAAAAAATATGAAAGCAAACTTTTAATTTGAATTGGCTACAACCTCTTTTACTTTTCTTCTAATTTGGAGACTTGCATTATCTTAAAAATAGTGTTATAAGTCTAAACTGAGTCATTCAAATTAATCATGCAATCCTACGTAATGCTTAATGCAGATACACCTCTTGCCCAATCACCAAATTATAAACCAAAACTTTTTTAACTTGAACTGAAATTTCTGAAACCCTCTCTTCTTCCTTTGAATTGCTGCGACACTTTCGCTTAAGCTTTCCTCTTGGCCAGACGCTTTGCAACTACCTTCTTTGTTCACTGAATACGTGCTGAGCTAACAAAAATGTAGGGCGCATAAGATGCCCATCCGTATGTGAACCAAATATTGTGAATCCAGGATTGCTTTCCTTAATAATAAAATTATCCTGAATCCCGCCATGTCTGCATTGCCAAGTTTCTTCACTATGCATTACGCCACCGCCAAGTTCCAAATCAATCCTATCATGTCATATGTATATTTTTCAAAGTTTTGAAAGGAGAAGGGAATGATCTAGTAGTGGTGAAAGGGGTGCATGAGGCAAAAAAGGTTGAGAATCACTGAACTACTTTACTTATAAGGTGCAAATATATTGGTCATCAAAATTAAAGCATAATGACAGAAATAAAACATAACTGATACTTAATGAAAGATTATTAATAAAAATTTGTACAAAAGCATTAGATAACATAAACTGCAATGTATGGCAGCTGATTATTTGCAAAATATTGAAATTAAAGCAAAATTTATAGAAATTGGAAAATGATAAGAAGTCTTGTGGTAAGTTTTTTTTTTTTTTTTTTTTTTTTTTAATATGGTGTATGGTCACCTTGATGCATATCTAACATCTTCATTTCATAGGCTTTAGGTGTTGATCAAGTCTTATGGAATTACATGCCACTCTTCTTAAAATGTACTTTTCAGCTCCTGCAGAGTCTGGCAAGGAATTAGGCGTGCTGGAATTTGGCACCCAAAGGCATCCCACACATGCTCAATTGGGCTTAAGCCAGGTGAGTAAGGTGGCCAATCCATTCAAGTGATGTCTTTTGTTTACAAGTATTCTGACATCACGCATGTTCGATGAAGCTGAGCATTGTCATCTGCTAGCAAAAACGCTGGGCCAACAGCACCCTTAAACAGTCTAACTTGGGGTTCCAGTACCTCACCCACATATCTCCAAGCAGTTAGAGAACCTTTCTGAAAGTGCTGCTTAGTGTGGCCACCTATCATAATTCCTCTCTAAACCATTAAACCGTGATCATGGAAACAGGATATTTTATGTACAAAGGAAGGCAAGTTGCATTTTCTTTCTCTCTCCAGATCAAAATATGTCTAGAATAACTGTTCAGACTGTATCTGAACTTGTCAATAAACAATACTCAGGTCCAGTCGTCTTGGATCCATTGAATATGACAATGCACCAGTTTAAACGGGCCCCTGTGGAAGCTGGAGTGGGACACAAACCACTGGCTTTCTCACGTACAGTCCAACCTCGTTAAGCATTCGTGCAACAGTAGAATGGCTAATTCAAGGTCTTATCTTACACTAAATCTAGTTCATCTAATGCAGGCCTAAAACCAAATCTTTTGTAGTAGCTTCACAGTTTCTCAGTGCCGATGGTGACAGAAAATGGTCTTCTGGTGTAGTTGCTGCTCTCGGTTGCCCGACCAGACTGACTATCAACTAATCCTGTACGTTAAAAGCGGCTCAAAACTCCTGATATGACACTTTTGAGTGATATTAAAATCTTGGGCGACCTTCATTTGAGTTTGACCTCCCTTGATTTTACCAATCATTTGCTACTTTTGACCTTCACTTAAACGATGCCTTTGAGCCATAACTACTGAATACTGATCACTCTCAGAAACCACACTGACTTAAGAAAGCACTACAAATCAGAATTCCAACGTGCGTCCACTGCGAACCACACTGTCAATCACCGAATTTTCATATTTCCTGCATTAACATATGGGAAGAAATGCAGTTTTGCATTCAACTGTATTTAACATAAACAATTAGAGCACTGGTTCCAACATTAACTTAACGAGCATGTTTTTTCTCATTATCCTTTACTTTTGATGACCAGTGTAGTATACATGTATTTTAATTACTGTATTATTGAAATTACAGTACATATTTGTGCACGTGAATGTTGGCATGCTTTACTGTTCTATTCAAAGATTTGTTATGGTATTCTACTTCTGCAATTCTTATCCCCTTCCCATAGTAATATTAAGCCTTAGAACTATCTAAGGAATCTGATGATAGTTTTTTTTTGGGGGGGGGATAGATTTTAAAACTCAATTTCAATATTATAATAGCAATTAAAATAGAAAATTAACATATTTATTCTGAAAGAATAGGGGGGAATAAATGAATTGTTACAAAATAAAATCTACATTATCATTAGCACAGTGCCACATTATTATTTAAAAAATGGGGAAGGAATATCTTTGCTATTATATGCAATGTTCTATTTTGTAATTTTGAATGGATAAATCTAAAAGAACAGAACACTTTCTCTATTCTTGTTGAGCTTGAAGGGCAGCTTAAAAGTATCTCAACTTTATTTATTACATTCTTTCAACTTTAGGCATTTCAAAAAATGCAGTACTTTCCACCATATAGCAGAACCTAATACACAGCAAAGAGCATCGCCTTATTTTCAAATAAGTTGGTGTTAGCAAATTTATCCCCAATTGGATGCATCATTGTTTATCTTTTCCAGGACAGCTAAACCTATCCCTGGTGAATGATGGAAGCCATTTTTAAGAACTAATTTGATCAGCAGTTTATTCCTCTGATAGAAAAGTTTCTAAAATTGAAAAATCTGGAAAGGAATGCTTTTCCCATTCTCCACAAGCCATATTCCTGCTGTGAAAGAGCAAATCTAGACAGTTGCACATTGCAACTGATGTAACTAATTTAAATGGAAATACATATTAATACAGCTGAAGTAAGCATAAATAAGCATGATTTATAATAATGCAATTCATATTAATTGTTGCACATGAGGAGAAATAAATATGGTCAATAAAATTGTCATTTACTAATAATTAATTTATGTTTCTCATGCATGCAAATAACTCCTGACTAATAGAAAATTCATATTCCAGACTTTTAACTGCTTAGTTCAAAATTATTTGAAATCCACATACCAAGATCAGATTGCAAACTCTATTCAGTCTTATGTTAACATATTTTTTGGGGAAAGGAGGACTTTCTGAAACTTTAACGGTAAACTCTTTGAGATGTTAAAAATGCAATCTGAAATTTTAGAAATTACTAGAGATATCTCGCAACAGATTGAAATCTATAAAAGCCAAAGAGAGAATGCCTCAGTTCAATTGTTTAGTTAGCAGCTATTGTTACTGTTGCAAATTCAGTGCAAGAGTGGATTAGCTTTCTCTTTGCATTGTGCTGTATTTTAATGTTTTTAATATTTTGAAGTATAACTATTGATTATATTCTGTGATATTGTGAACACTTGTATGAATATCTTTGAGGAAAATTCCAGCGTTCTGTTATATTTCTTTTGATAAAAATAAATTTTATTAATCTTTTATTGGACTTGTGCATTTAATCTATTATATTATGAACCCATATGCACAAAACAATATTACAAGCATTTTTAAATTGAAAAAATACCTACCTCAACTTCAGTCTCATAATCAGTTCCATCTAAGAGTCTGACTTTACATAAACCAGATTTACTTTTTCCAGATGTAGACAAACGCCTTCCTTTTGGAGAACTGTTTGAGGAATTAGTTTCAGCCTCCTGAACACTTTTTTTGTCATCTGTCGCAGGTTTTTGATCCTCTGCTTCTCCTTTTTCCTCAGCCATGACTAACAACGACTGAAAAATAAAATTTATTACTGCATAAATACTTCTCAGTGAGAAATATATATTTTAATACATATAAAAGTATATATTATTTTCCTCATTATCAATATTGCAAAATTCTTATAAGAAAAATATATTTATCAAACAATGGATTCAAAATCAGGCAGAGCAAACTCAGTTTGGTGGAGATATCAAACAGCGTAATTTAAAATTTAACATTGGCATATTTTTGTTCCAACTTACTAATGGATTTATTTGACTCTTATTTGCCCTGGACTGCAAGGTTTAGAATTAGTAAAAATTAGTTTCAAAAGAATTACATAATTATAACAAGAGCAAAGCAAACAGAAACTACCTCTTTTAATGGAAGTTTCAGTAAGAAACATATTTAGTATTTAGTTTAGAAAATGGTAAAACCACACTAAAGTAAAAGCTACACTCTCATAAAAAATTATCTAGCTACAGTCAAAAGTCGTTAATTTGGACACCCATAATCCGGACCTCAAAGCTACAAACTTTCTGCGCATGCGTCGCATAAGACCTTAACGGCTGCGAATAGCGTGTCCGCAAAATACGTTTACGAATGTGCGTTTAATGTATAACGGACAGTATAAGCTAAGCTAAAATTATCTAATTCAGTTAATGTTGCAGATTGCGTTGTTCCTTAATCTTCGAATTGGATTCGGCTTATTATTTTTTGCAGACTGTTAGAGCAATTTTATAAAAGCAAGCTTGAACTTTCGATTATGTCAAATAGAATTTCTGATATATATTTACTAAATATGTAAAGGATCTACAAAGCGAAAGTATGTTTTGAAGTCTATTAAACAAAAAGTGGAATTGCTGCAAAAAAATGGATAAAGGCATATCCCTTGTTTATCTAAACTTTGTTTATCTTTAACGTCGTGGCGCGCAATGAATTGGAAGTTATCTGTCAGCACTATGCTTATCTTCAGGGCATATGTTTTTATTTTATTTGGCTTATAATTCCTTACTAAATGTAGTATTTCATCTCAATGTACTCCATCTTTAATATGATTTAAATCAAATTCCTGGTCATTATAATTCACTTCCGATAGCGAAGAAAGTGACAGAGTTTACTGAAAACGAAAAAATTTCGATTGACAAATTAGTCGGTATTCTCGACTTAGCAATTATAGGACTTGAACAGCGGAACTTTGTAACTGAACAAGAAATTATGTCTGTTTATAGAATTAAAGAGAATGTATTATCACATAAAAAACGAAGCAACTTAAACAACTTATTGAAAGAAATGTTTAATAACGTAAACAAATAAATATTAAACTTTTTTTTTTTGTAAATTTTGATGCCCTTTAGATCATAATTATTCTTTATTTCATAAATTATGGTTTCATATTTTTAATTTTATAATTTCTGCATGCCATCTTACCAGATTTAAACTGATGATCTATAATCCGGAAAAATTGATAATCTGGAACCGCTGAAGTCCCGACGAGTCCGGATTAATGACTTTTGACTGTATTTCATTTTAGAAAAATTATAAAGTAGCACATTTCAAAATTTTGCATTAGGCTTCAGTTTTCATAGATAATTGTTCAAATATATGTGTCAATACTCATACAGTAGACACCTGCAAACTCGACATAATGTGGACTGATGAGTTTTCCAAAAAGTCAACTTTTACAGAATAAATGGTGGGTTTTTCAGAAGTCTTAATATTTAACTGTAAATTACTCTAGACATTTGTAGCACAATATTGGACACAGAAAAGTACAGCATAAAATTAAATTAATGTTTTTTTATTGCCTAATTCTAGCAAAATAGGAGTCATAAAAAGAACAAATACCCTAAGAAAATTGAGTATAAAACCTTACATATAAAAATGAAGAATATTAGTAGTTCTTGGTAGAAAATATAGTATGATGGTAAATTTTCTCTCACACTCATTCCGTCATCGTGCAGCTTCATCCCGTGTGTGATGGAGGAACAAAATGTCTATACCAGATGCACCGTACTCTTCCATGTAACACAGCATTCCTTCAGCTGTCTTCAGTCTTTCACTACAGGTCATAATTTTAGATTTTCCGTTGCCTTCATACTTCTCATTTTCTGATTCATCTTCATTTTTATCCACATTGTCTTCACCAATGCACCTATTTCAGCATGTCGAAAAATTTCACAATTTTCATCTTATCCCATCCACTTATCAGTATCACCATCAGTAACTTCTTTGCAGTCTAGAATTTTCTTAAATAAGTCAACTATTTCACAATTTACTGTCTCTTTTCTGCTTTCATGAAATTAGTTTCCTAAATGGTCTAGCAATTTTCTCCAGGAATGAACAAGGCTTATCTGCTCGATTTCACTCCAAGAATAAACTATTCATCCAACAAGATCCATATCTATTTTCTTTAGTTTCTCAATCATATTACAATCTTCCTGTATGGCTAGGTCAAGAGATTTGTGTCTGTTTTTTTCTTTTTCTTTTTTTTCTTTTTCTTTCTTTTTTTTTTTTTTTCTTGTTTTTTTTTTCTTTTTTCTTTTTTTTTTTCTTTTCTTTAAAGCCTAGAAAACACCCTGGTCCATCAGTTGAAACACTGAACTTACGTTTGGAGGGAGAAAAATGGCTCTTCGTCTCATAGCTGTTCTGCACCAGGATGGGATGAGGCATTGTTTACAATGAGAATCGCCTTCCTTGGTAGATTTTTCGATTTTAGAAACTTTTCCACCGATGGAATGAACTGCTGATGAAACCAATCATTAAATATTGCTCCATTCATCCACGCATTTGACCAATTCCATTACCAAATCGGAAGATTACAGTTGCTTTTGTTCCTATAACTGTACCTTTTTACATTTTTAAAGGTTTTTTGATTTGCCTATAAGCACTAGCTTGAGCTTATGGATACCTGTTGCATTGCTGCACACCAAGATCATGACTCTCTCCTTGCTTCTTTTGTAGCCAAATGCATATTTTTCTCTTCTGGATGTCCGCGTTTTCGAAGGCAGCATTCGAAAATTCAGACTCTCATTGCAATTATAAATTTGATCTCCATATATACCCTTCTTTTCAATTAGTTTGTGGAAATTTTGAATATTGCAGCATTTTTTAAGTTAGCAGATAGCTTTTTCTTACAAACGTTTAACTGCCTCATGCCGTACTGCTTTTTTCATCTGTTGAGCTGGCCAGAATTAGCAGGCTTCTCTTGAAATTCATTATAAAATTTTATGGCTTTCTCTTATAAAATTGGTTCTGAAATGATTCCCTTTGCTGCCTGAAACATAAAGCACACTCTTTAGTATTCACCATCTTTCATACCCTTTCTTTCCTTTAAACTATCTGTACATACTCTTTTCATGCATCAAGACTCAATTACAGATCTCTTTTTCCACCCTTTTAAAATAGTCCATCCAACAACTAAAACCATGGTAATTTTGTTTATACTTTCCCCTTTGTACAGTCTCTTTAAGGCATTTAGTTTCATTTCCATTGACATGTCAGTTTGTTTTCTTTTCTTTTCGAATGACATTTTCACTTCACAGAATATTAAAAGTTCCCAAAAATATGTTAACACTTATATGCCTGGATGTGAACTGAAGAACGATACCTGCAATGAACTGGTGTGAGTTTAATTTGCAATAAGATGCAGTCACAAAACTTCAGATAAGTCTCCTAATGCTTCACAACAACAAAAAAGAACATGAGCCAGCGGTCAGCTGCTACCTGACTTTGTTCATATCCTTGAAAGATGCAAACAGCATGGCCAAGTATTATAACACATTTTGAACTTGGTTAGGCAGTTCAATGACACAATGTGAAAACAGCAAAAATTACAGAAAAAGTACAGTCAAACTTTTTAGCAGAGCAGGAAAGACATATGCATAAATAATAATTATATGTACTGTATGTAATATTTGCTTTGTTTGGCCTAGAGATATGTTAAGAAAGTTCCTAAAAAGTTGTCAAGTCATACAGAATGTCGAGATATCAGGAGTCGAGTTTGCGGGACTCTACTGTACTGCAGATGAGTAAGCTCTAGAAAAATACTGCATACTACTGTTTTCTTCTAATATTAAATGTATTTATAAACTTTCAAACCTTAGAAAACTTAATCGGAAAACATTTTTTAAGTCAGCTTTTCAGGAAGAAGTGATATGTTAATTTATGTTATGAAATTTCATAGATTAGTTCAGTAATTAATGATAAATACTTGTTAAGAATGTTTATACAACATATAGCAGTACAGGAAATTTCCATGAAAAAGATCATTAGTCCTATCATCTTTAGAGTAAAAACAGGATTCGAACTCAAAATAGCACAATCAAGATCCCACCTTTTTTTTAATTTTTATTTTCCACATATTTTTCACAGAACAAAAAATATTGCATTAAACAGTAATTTTAAATAACTCTTGAAAAAGGTGGATTCTGTACATCAAGATTAAAGTAATAAAGGAATATGTACAGTAAAGTCCGTAATCCGGACTCGTTGGGACTTCAGCGATTCCAGATTATAGATCATCAATTTAAATCTTGTAAGATGGCATGCAGAAATTATACAATTAAAAATATGAAACTGTAATTTATGAAATAAAGAGCAATTATGATATAAAGGGTATCAAAATTTAGAGTAAGAAGGAAAAAAAAAAAAAAAGCTTAATATTTATTTGTTTACTTTATTAAACATTTCTTTCAATGTAAGTTGTTTAAGTTGCTTTGCTTTTTGTGCTAGTACTTTCTCTTTAATTCTATAAACAAACGTAATTTCTTGTTCAGTTTTAAAGTTCCACCTATTGGAAGTGGCATTTTCTGAATCTAGAACCATACTAAAGGTTTCGCCGTCCGTTAATCGATTAATGATTGGAGCATTGTCGTCACAATGAAAAACTTCTATTATATCATCTTCATTTATTACTGCTTCTCCACATTTCTTAGAAAATCCAATAACTGGAAAATTTTACCTTTAGTTTGCGATGTCTGAAAACCTTCAACTTTGCAGCTATCATCTTCATCGTCCTCATAATGAAATATTGCAGCTGGTCATAAATTATGACAAGTATTTTTTAACGTATCTGGAGACACATCCTGCCAACGCGCATGCGTAAAGCATACCCCCCCCCAAAAAAAAAAGTTTGTGGCTTTGAGGCCTGGATTATAGATCATTCTGGATAATGGATGTCCGAATTACAGACTTTGTACTGTAATTATGAATTTGTCAGTCAGCAAAAGACTAAGACATTAACATACATAGCTGAAAAATTATCTAACTCTTTAATGATGAAGGTGTTAATTACACTTCATAATAAACTTTATTCTGAACTAAGCATTTTCAAAGGGAATAAAAACACGTTATAAAATTTAATAAGATGTAATTCAGATTGTCTAGTTCCAGCATTTAAACACTGCAAGTAATAATAATTTGAATTTCATTACATGATCTTTACTATATACTTACTCAGTGGAAAGAGATTTTTATTTGGCCCCAACCACAACATGAAATTTAGAATACTATGAGAAACCTATAAGACCCATTATATTATACAAATAAAGTCAAAAGTCTTTAATCTGGACTCGTCGGGACTTCTACGATTCCGGATTATCGATTTTTCCGGATTATAGATCATCAGTTTAAATCTGGTAAGATGGCATGCAGAAATTATAAAATTAAAAATATGAAACCGTAATTTATGAAATAAAGAGCAATTATGATCTAAAGGGTATCAAAATTTACAAAAAAAAAGCTTAATGTTTACTTTATTAAACATTTCTTTCAACGCGCGCATGCGTAATGTATGCTTTACGAAATTAGAAAATTAGAAAATTGAAGACGAAATTAGGAAATTGCAACCAGAAAACTATTTGATGTGTATTCGCGATATTTATAATGACGAGGAATTTGATTTAAATCATATCAAAGACAGAGTACATCGAGATGAAATACTACATTTAGTAAGGAATTATAAGCCGAATAAAATAAAAACATGTGCCCTGAAGATAAGGATAGTGCTGACAAATAAACTTCCAGTTAATTGTGCGCAGCGATTGTTCAAGCTTATGCAATTGAGGCTTTTTGAATTGTCTTGTGTTAGGTGTTCTTAGTAGGCTGAAGTGCTAACTACTGATTGTGCTCTCTGTTATACTTAGAACAACTGTACAAGTACTTTTGTGCAAAGAGTTCTAGAACTGGAAAGTGTTTTAGAAAAAACAAATTCCATTAAGCTAACATCCCTTCCATGTTGTATTCAATTCATCATGAACACACACACATGTAACAATATAATGAATAATTCATTTTAAATAAAAGCTTATAATAAACAAATCTTTTTTTTTAAATTATATTTCATTTCCTTCTGTAGTGTTTTAAAGTACAAGGTCTGTAAAGAAAGTATTGAGACTTAATTTTTCACGCCAAGCAAAAGGTAGGAGTGGAATGTCAAGGCTGTTAGCTGCAGAATCTGGCAGATATCAGTTGGTCCTTGAGACTCTGCAAGTGCACAGATCGCTGCTGAAGCAGACACGAGTTTAAAAGTGGCATTAGGTTATCAGAATGCAGAGGAATGTCGAGCAGCTCTACGCCATAATTTTTCTGTAAAATTAAAGAAATAGGCTACTTGAGGTGCTTGTCATATTACACCAAGCCTAAGGAAAGGATTCTTTGCCCAAGGCTCAAGTGTTTAGATGGCACAAAGCCTTCGAAAATGAAATAGAGGCGTCCATGACGAACAACACGCTGGGCATCCAACAAGTTCCCGAACTTCAAATAATGTGGCTAAAATTAAAACGTTTTCGTCGTTGTGACTTACAAAATCAATTGTACATCAAATCATTAGGGATGAACTTCAAATGCGGAAAATTTGTGCCAAGCTGGTTCCAAAGATTTTGACCGACGGACAGAATGAAACAGCGAGTTAATTGCTAGAGTGTGTTACAAGTGATCCTAATTTTTTGAAACCAGTGATTACCGGTGACAAAACATGGGTTTTTCAGTATGATTCTGAAACAAAGAGTCAGATGGCAGAGCGGCACGAGCCCCAAACTTCTAGTCAAAAGAAGGCTCGAGTTAAAAAATCAAAATTAAAAGCCCATACTCAGTCTTCTTTGACACTACTGAAGAGTGCAAAAAGAATTCGTGTCACCCGGACAGGCAGTTAATGCACATTTTTACAAGCAAGTGTTGCAGATCGAATCGCATGCGCCCGCCCGGAGCTCGCAAACAATTGGACTGTGCACCACGATAATGCACCAGTCCACACATCTTTCAGTCACTAAGTTCCCGGCAAAACACAACGTTACAAAGCTGCTCCAACTCAATCTGTCAACACCAGATTTTTTTTCTATTCCTGAGGTTACAATACAGGCACCGATGTAATCATCATTTTGGCAATCTGAAGAACTTGCAAAAAAAAAAAAAAAGGTAACAACAGTTTAGAACAGCCTTTCAGTTGAAAGCTTCCTGATAAGCATCAAGGGGTGACGATGAATTAATGCAGCAGGATGCTATATTGAAGAATATTAAGTATCCGTAAAATTATCTTCAAATAAAAGAATTTTATGGAATCATTCTCATTATTTTCTGGACAGACCCTATATCTTTATTCTTCATTGTGGTAATTTTTTATCATTATGTTCTGAAATTTTAACAAAATAATTAATACTATAAGTTTCGAAAGTACCTTCAAGCAAATTCAAAAACGCTCCTGTAAATGTTTTCCAAAACTCTTTTTGATTTTTTCCTCTTACAAAGTTGGCAGGTACGAAGATCAGGCTCGGTTTCTTTATGGACCCTTCCTGCACTATTATATCGGAAACAGTCGGTGGGAGTTCAACTGAACCTTCGCTCAAAGTTCAACGTCTACTATAAGTTCACCAAGTCATGTCAAACTCAATACACTTGACCTCGGCTTCTAGTTTTATAACTGGATTTCTGCTTTGATCACATAAAATCAAGTTTTTATTGCTACTGGAAATATTTTTGAGAAGATACGAAAACAACAACTCATTTTATCTATTTTTCACCTTTGAACTAAAATTAAAAACAGAGAGTGGATAAGATAAGTAAATAAGAAGCTTAATGTGTTACAGGAAATTAATCTCCTGTAACACATTCCAAAACTAAGATCGAACTTGTTGAATATTTGATCTTTTGTTATCTAAGAGCTTTCAGAACAGGAAAATGCGAAGATTGCATTACGAGCAAGTGACAGGGCAAATGCGTGAGCTTTACTCCTCCAACACATACGTGATAATAGACACGATTACCTAATAACAATGTGAAACATCAGAGTTCAAAAAGCGTCTGACGAAATCACCTGAGATGTCTTACTTATTATTCATCAAGATCTCATCTACCATAGGTATACCCAATACTACTAGATTTCTTGATCGTTGAGAAAAACAATTTTTAATTTAACAAAAAAAAAAAAAAAAAAAAAAGCAAACTACTACATTATTAAGTTAGAGGAGGGCTGCTAAACACTGACTAAAAGAGACTGATACTAGTACCACACATATAATTCAGCAGACACATTTCAATAGCTAGAAATCGTTTAAAAAACTACAGTCAAACCTTTCTGTAGCAACGATTGTACAATAACCACCTCTCTTAGAAAAGAAAAAAAAAAAAAAAAAAAACTCCACAAAATGCAAAATCGACAGGAATCGTTGATGAACACCTTTAAAAAGGTTTCACTATATTAAAACAGCTGAATCCTGATTTAACGACTATCTAATGCTCCAACAAAAGTTACAAGTATAACCAGAATTTCAAGATTATTTTATGCTCATTTAACAAATTTTCAAAATATTTTTAATGTTTTTACTTCTAAACTACTATTTTCTCTCAAAGTCAGTAATGAGTTTTTTGATGATTCATCAAATGTTTAATTAAATACAGGATAGCACACAAAAATTACTTAAAAATGGAGGATGCTTTCGTGCAAAACTTTCTTAGGAAAATTAGTTCATATTTAAGTTATTCAGTGGATTAGGCTTAATTAATAGATTACGATAAAGCACACGACTGTTAACCTTCCTGATGGCTGAGATGTTTTAATGAAGAACTACCTACAGAAAACTGGCTTATATTCACGTAACACATGAAGAAAACTACGAAAATAATAAATACAGCCAGCCCATTCGTTGAGATTTGAACTTTGACCGAACTACCAGTGTTTTGCTGTCATATCAGCTCGATCAATGTTGGGACTTGAAACACTGGGAAACCATTGAAAACAAACACGCAACCAGTTCGCTCCCCACGGATTCGAATTCAGATCGATTTACCAGTGCCTGCTGCTTTAACTATTCCACCGCTGGAGAGTTCTAATTCAAGGAGCGAAGTGACCTAAACAGTAGTTGCTTAAAAAATATACAGTTTTCATAACATGGGGCTACCAGCTAATACCAAAGCCTGAATATGAACTAATAAGCTAATACCAAAGCCTGAATATGAGCTAAGAGCTTTTAAATGATAGTATGGAAGGGCGCAATGAAATTCTACCACACCTACCAATTTTTGGTTTATGTACATATCGACTTTGAAAACTATTTTACTATAATACTGTGGGTGTAACAACAAAAGGAACTACTTTTTTCCGATTTCAGATACCCTTACATTTCGCTATACAAATTGATGAATGCCTAATTAATATTTGCTCGCTCAACGACTGTGGCATGACCATGACCCGACAAAATAGCCTAAATATGGCTATAAGTATCTTATTTCTAGTTTCAATTCTAAAAACATTTTAAGCGAATATCGACTTTTTATGTTATTCAAAAAAATTTGCAAACTTTAATACCTAAAAATAAATATTTTCTATACTTTATATACATTTTAAAATGAAAACAAGTTCATATAAGACCAGTAAAAACAAAAAAAAAAAAAATCAGAGTTTATTAGCATTCATATTTCAAGATCACTGGGATACTTACGATACATTTTTAAGCAAACCGTGTAAAGCTTTTGTAAATATAACAATTATAATTTAAAATATAGGTCAGAGCATAACAAACTTTTGTACGCCACGGGATTCAGTACGTGGAAATTATTACTACGCCACCCTACTTGATAAATGACTGTGAAACATTTTTAATAAGTCAACATATGTAAATATGTTTACAACATCAAATCTGACCGTGTATATTTTTTATAATGCATTTGAGTGCAAGATGTAATTACTGATATTGATATGCCGTGATATTCTTTCATAGTGCTATATAGTTACAGTGCTTTTATAGTTAAGAACTTTTCATGGGACACAGTTCAGAAGTCTTTGATTTAGGCTATTTTTTCACGGACTATATATTGTCTTGAGCTATTCTGACGGAGTACCTGAAATAACATTAGTCGCTCGTTAGCGAACATTGAGAAAACAAAAAAGAACACTCATTACTTCAAATAAAATAATACCTACATACAATGCAAAGCAATAATCTTTTTTGATTATTAATGCATATTTTTTTCCTTATCTTCACATTAAAACAAACTGTTCAATTTTTTTGGGGCGAAAGCAAGGGTGCAATTCAAAACGCCTCTGCCCTTTTTAGGTTCAAATAAAGTGTTCTGTAAATTTTTAAATGACCTCCTCCCCCCCCTCCAAAAAAAAAGACAAGAAAGGGAAAACAGGAAGAAACCAATCACTCGCTTAATTCAAACCATTAAATTCAAAGGAACTCCAAAAATATGAAATTTATTTTTCTGTAATGCATGCAACGACAAGAAACAGAACTTCATCAAAAATTTCATTAGCACAATTTTTCAGTAATGAGTTTCATACACGAGAGAGAACTAACTCATCATTCCATTTTGTTTGTGGGTATAACGAGTATGATTCTGGGTTAAATCAGGCTTTTATCTGGGAGGTGACTTCTGTTTCTTAATGGTTCCACAGATTTACAACTTTTGCCTTCTCAAATCTATCAAATTAATCTCCTTTCACCGGACTGGAAAAACTTGGATATCTTCTTCCATCTGAAATCAATTTCTTTCGAAACAGAATTAATTTTCATTGTTGATGTCTAAAGATAATACCTATATCCGAAGGTTATTTTTAGTTATACTATATCTAATCTTACTGCTACTTAAAAACTTTGCTAAAGTTAATCTTGCTTTCTCAGCAAAGAACAGAATAAGGAAAACTAAAATTGCAACCTTATCCTTCAAATTTCAGTCCTAACCTAATCTCCCCCCCCCCCCCCGAAATAACCATTAGCTTTAAACCTCAGTTCTTTTTATTTCTTCTTATTATCTGCGTTTTTGATTTGTAAATGCTGTATCAATGGTCGCTTTGCCCCAACGTAATGTAATGTTTTGGATAGACTCGCGATTCCAAACACAGTTGGGGGTGAAAAGTTTGCACGCGAATAATACTGCCATCATCTACGTCATCTATAAAGCTACATAAAATGCAAAAAGACTTGAAACACAATCTATATTGTTCATACATAGACATTGTTGAATACATAGACGCTCTTTGCCAAAGGGTTATGTTAATGCAGAGAAAGGGACGAAAAGCTATTTCAGGGAGTACGATTCACCATCTGATGTTCCATATAAGGAAGAAAAGTTGTTTATTTAGTTTCGGCTTTGGTACGGGGAAAAAATGTGCGTTCGTTTAAAAAAAAAAAAAAAAAAAAAAAACACTAAAAACAAAAAATAAGCACTAAAAAGTGCTTTAGAGAAAAAATAAGCACCTATGAGGGCTTTTATATTTTTTTTTCAAATATAAGAACTTATAAGCACTTGTAAGGATCGCTACGAAACCTGCAATAGGACAGCCATCATAGCCGTCACTTAAAAAATTCACGGACGCAAAATCGAAGAGAGGTCCATTCGACAATCCATTGACTGCACCAGAACTCAAAATCATTTTTTGGATACACTTTTTTAGTTTTTGTATTCTTTTTTTTTTCCCCTAAATGCAAAGATCCAAGGATCCAAGTTTACTGGACTAAGGTTTTTAGATACCTCGCTGGAGACCACCAGCTGTAAAATCGCTGAATACTGGTAGTTCCAAGCTGGGTTCAATTCCAGGTAAACGGGTCGGCTTCATGGGCGTTTCGTGGTTTTTCCCTCCACATGCGACGTGTATACGAGCCAGTTTCTCTTACGAAGCTCTCCAAAAAGGAATCTCTCCCTTTTAGCAGATAGTCCTAGTATAGTTTGCAATAATTAACTAAACACTGAATAGATATCTCGCTAATGACTTCAATTCAAATATTAGGGTACTTCCTTGTTAAAACGGCTAACAATTTAAGTTGCCAAAACTGCCAAATTTAATCACCCAATCTGTATGTATAAATTTCAAATATCGTGAAAGGGGGATATGATGGCAGATTTAACAGAGAAGTATCAACACGGATACCAGTTTTAAAATGCAACGTCTTACAACGTATTATCAAATGTGCATCTATATAAAATTTTCAATTTCAGCGAGCTTGCTACCGCAACTATCCGAAAAGAAAGAAAACATAGGTTCTACTGAATTATCTACAACTGATTTAAAAGGAGGAAGCTTTAAAATAAACAACAACATAATAAAAGAATACTATAACAATGTAATAAATAAGTTTCATAAAAGCTAAACTTTATGGAATAAATTTATGAAGCAATGAAAACTTGTTATTTATTTGGTTCAGAAAATTTGCTCTAAATTTAAAGCATCTAAATAACCATTACAAATTCAATCAAAAGACTAGAACATTAGGTGCTACTTTGGTAGACGGTTGCACGGATTTTGGCGATTTTTCTTTTGGCGTGTAATACAACTTATGGTAAACCCATTGCTGGATAAGTTATTTATGGTAACTGATACTTTGTTGTCATTTTATTTATAAAATAATGAATTTTATTATGCATAAATTCCGTGTTTTAAATATTATTTATGGCTTCTAAATATTAAAAATCAATTTAATTTTGCATTTTTATTTGAAATAAAAATGTTATTGTTTATGATATTTTATGAAATTTTATGTTGTGGATGATGTAATCAATGACGTCACCTTACTTTAAAAGTCAATTAGTTTTAATATCTACAAATTTAATCTAATGTTTTAAACATTATTTATGGCTGTTAAATATTAAAATACAATTTAATTTTGCATTTTTTAAATGATTTTATTATGTATGATTATTTAAATAATTTTAATTCTAGGCATGATGTAATCAGCTCTCTGAATGGTTATAAAATATTTGTGCATTACCGCGCCATTTTAAAATTTAATTCATATCTTCGAATTCCTTCAAAGATGTCTGTTTCAAAGATGAATGTTGTTATTAGTAAGTACTAAGAATTATTGGCATCAGAATAAAAAAATTGTCCTTTGTACTTCAGCGAGGGGCGGTTAAAGGATCTTTGAAATCTTAAAAACACCTATTATTAGATTTCCCCCCCCCCATTTTTTTTGTTATTTTTAATCTTCATGATAATTTGGCTCTAAATTGCTTTATCTATTTTTTTAATTTTTACATTCCTGCCCTTGATATTACATTTTTCAAATTTTTTTAATTGATATCTAAATTATGATTCCAATTTCTTTTTGTGGTACTTATCAATAAACGACAGGTTAAATGACTCAAAAAAATGTAAGTACATATTTTTCTTTTAGTTCATAATTGTATACTTCAATTTTCGTTAAACATATTAATACACTATTTTCAAAAATTGCTGAGATAATTAATTATTGTCACATATGTTTTAATGTTAATTATATTTTATATAACATATTTTAAAGTATTTGAATTTAGTAACATTTTAAATCTTTTAAATGTTGGTATAATGTTTTTAATTCAATATTCAATTTAAGTAATATTTTAGTCTAATTAAACGTTGGCACAATGTTTTTAAAGCGGTGTTTTCATTCTCTTTCTTTGCTATATGAAAGTAATAATAACCTTACTTTAGTATTTTATACTCATAGTAAATGTATTTATTTACACTTGCCTGCCATCTTAAAAAACGTCATTTTCAACAAAAAAATTAATCCATTACTTTTAACGATATTTATTTATTTATTAAAAGTTTTGAATACATTACTATGCTTAAAAACAGCGTTTTTCAAGATGGCTGACGATTGTCAAAACCGCGCCAACATAAATCGCCAAAAATCGGTGCAACCGTCTATTAAAGTAGCATCGAAAATTATTTCTATTCAGATATTGGAAATTTTAACAAACAGACCTTTTAAAAAAATACAAAAAAAAACTACGAAATCAGATACAATGTAAAAGAACTTATTTAAAATTTATAACGCATATTTGTTTACACAACGCTTTTCAGAATTTTATTTGTATAATAAATGATGACTGCTGCTAAAATTAAAAAAATTAAAAAAGTTATTTAAAAAGTTAAAAATGTATTCCTTTTTATTTTACATATATTATTTCATTAACTCTTTATTAACTCAGGCACAGTTTTTTTTATTTTTTATTTTTTATTTTTTTCAATCACATCCATTCAAATCGAAAGCGGCATCGCGATCAAACCACTCGAGGACTTAATGGAGTTGCCTGCATAGAGATGCAACTATGCTTCACTTAACCAGTTAATTGTGGGGTGCTCTCGCTTAAGAGTGCGCACCGTTTTGTGTCACCAGAATCGAGCCATGACGAGTGTATTCGTCAGTTGCGCTGGTAAGACATTGGATGAAAAAGATGGGTTTATTTTACAAAATTGAAAACTTTATTACTAATATTAAATTAAATATTATACATATAAAAGTAAGAATTTAAATTCCTGCTGTGGATGATATTCAACGAAACATGGTACTATACACAATGGGACTTTGCAAATCGGACACCTGTAAAGCGATTCCTTCCTGATCTTACGTTTGTAGCAATGCGAACACCTTCGCGCAGGGTTGATTTTTTTTCGATGTTCCGGGTATATAATCCGGAACATGATTCCCGTCTAATTAGCTTATATTAGGCCTAAATGGCCGAGTTTGTGTCGATTTATTTCTTTCAATTAGATACGTCGAAAAAGTGTCCAATAAATTTGAGCAAAAATTTGATACGCGATAATGTTTCATTATTATTTTTTTTTTATATAATATGAATGCATTCAGACATATAATGTCTAAGAAATGGCGAAATATCTTTTTGTAGTACTTTTTTAGTCGTTTTCTTGCTGTGGAGTACGCTATGATAATTCCGTCGCTCATATCCACTCCACCCATTTTTTTATTATAATCAATCACTAGTTCCGGTTTCTTTATTATTATTTTTCTTTTCTCCGTTTCTATTACGTTGTCATTATGTACAGTACTTACTAAATACACCTCCCTCTTATCTTTCCATTTCATTAACATAATATATGCGTGATGAGTATACTCGTCAATCACAGTTAACTGGTTAAGAAATTCAATGAGCTCACCGGAAGCTGAACACTGACAATTGAACCCAGGGTCGAATCCTGGGGAACGCCTAGCTGCATGACAGCTGTAACTAAAAGTGTCCGATTATTTTTGTGTCTTATTTCTCATTAAACAAACAATATTGATTTTTTAATTTAATTTTCATCATTTCGAAAATCAAAATAAAAGCCTTTTTGTTTTATTTTAGCCTTTTGCTATATTTAGTTTATAAAAGCCTTTTTGTTCATTAAAAATTCAAAACGTCCGATAATTTTTGTGAGCCATTGTAGATGTTTTCTCCCATGTGTAACGCGAATACGAGCAAATTTTTCCTAGAAAAGTCCTTCACGAAAACATCCTTCCCTTAGGCGCGTAGCTCTTATGTGACTTACCATGCTCAAATAACGTAACAATTTTTACCGCTTTCATTAATCAAACAGAATAGATCATTATCTTTCATCTCTTCTTTACATATAATAAAAGAAAGAGTCTGTGTGTGTGTAGTTCGTGCTCCGCGTAAGCTAACAGACCCACGGCTACGAAATTTGGTACATAGGTGCATCTAGACAAGAGCAAGTGCAACTCGAAGCGATTTTTTCGAAATTCGAATTCGAATTTTTTTTTTTATTTTATGTTTTGTGACGAAATTGCGTCATTTTGAGACATAATGGGCTATAGGAAAGCGAGATCATACTCTACATTCTCCATTTTCCCATCGTCATGAAACGTAGGCACTTAGCTATTTTACGAACTTAAAATAAATTTTGTGTTTCAATAAATCGATTAAATAGGAATTTATTTAACAAAGCTTAACACCTTTTCAACGGGACTTTTTCTAAAAGAGTTTATTTTTTAAAATGTACAGTTTATTTTTCTTTGATTTTTGGACATGTTAAACTTTCATCCTTGCGACTGCTTTTACAAGAAAAATTTTGGAAGAATGATAATATTTTGTATTTTTAAAAACATTTTTAAATGAAGCTTCTGAGTACACTTCTCACATCTTTAAAAATGTGATTTTGGCAACAATTTTCCTTTCTTATTTGTTGTTGATAGATTTTTGATGAAATCGCATCATTTTGAATAGTTTCATTCTTTTAGATATATGGGTTTGGCAACACTTTTTCATCATATTTCTTATGTCACTGTTTTTAAGAGATTGGCATATTTCATTGTACAGTCAAAAGTCTTTAATCCAGACGTCCATAATCCGGAATGATCTATAATCCGGACCTCAAAGCTACAAACTTTCTGCGCATGCGTTAACGCATGCGCATGCGTTAACGCATGCGCATAATATCTTTACGCATGTGCGTCTATGCATGTGCATCATACCTTTACGTATGCGCGTTTAATGTATAAACTAAGCTAAAATTATGCAATTATCTACTTCAGTTAATGTTGCAGATTGCGTTGTTCCTTAATCTTCTCATTGGATCCGGCTTATTATTTCTTGTAGACTGTTAGAGCAATTTTATAAAAGTAAGCTTGAACTTTCGATTATGTCAAAAAGAATTTCCGATTCTGGAGCTACCAAAGGATCTACAAAGCGAAAGCATGTTTCGATGTCCATCAGACAAAAAGTGGAATTGCAGCAAAAAATGGATAAAGGCATATCTTTTGATTCTCTAACCATTCCGAAATATGTTTATCAATTTCACGCTGCTCTGCGCAGGGGGGGGGGGCTTCGCGGCACGCAATGAATTGAAAGTTGATCTGTCAGCACTATCCTTATTTCAGCGCAGATATTTTTATTTTATTCGGCTTATAATTCCTTACTAAATGTAGTATTTCATCTCGATGTACTCCGTCTTTGATATGATTTAAATCAAATTCCTCATCATTACAAATATCTCGAATACACATCAAATAGTTTTCTCGTTGCAATTTTCTAATTTCAACTATGCGTAATGCATGCTTTATGCATTCGCACGTTGAAAGAAATGTTTAATAAAGTAAACAAATAAATATTAAGCTTTTTTTTTTGTAAATATTGATACCCTTTAGATCATAATTGCTCTTTATTTCATAAATTACGGTTTCATATTTTTAATTTTATAATTTCTGCATGCCATCTTACCAGATTTAAACTGATGATCTATAATCCGGAATCTCCGACGAGTTCGGATTAAAAACTTTTGACTGTATATATAATACATTTTTATTGATTTTTTTTTTTTTTTAAATTGTTCAGCAGAGTAAAATTCTGCGCGGAATTTTTTGTTTTTTTGAGTTTCTTTGTTATTTTTTGCTTATTTCACTATTTGTAAGATATTGAAAAGTTTTGCATGATTTTTTTTTCTTCAACGGAAAGTTGGTTAATTTTTTTATATGTAATACATTTTTTTGTTAAATTTGTGTTCCCCCCCCCCCGGGAAGTTTTCTGCAGAGTAAAATTTTGCGCAGTTTTTAAATTTAACGTTTTGTGTTCCCTTCAGGCATTTTTACGGTATATTTAAAAGCCAGACAAAGGCTGGCAGCGTAGCTGCTAGTATAATCTAAAATTATGTTTGTGATCTGATTTTGCTCTAATCAATTTTAGAGACGAATCATTCAGGTATTACTAGCTTTATTTTGTTTTTCAGTAATAACTATATGTTAGTTACCCGTGTAATAATGTCTCTGCCATTTAAATAAAAACATAAATCTTAACATTTTCAACTAATACAAAATTCTAGTAGCATATAATATGTTTAATCCACAATAGAAATAATTTCTAACTTCCCTATCCACAACAAAAATAAAATATATTCGTCAGCATCAAATAAATAAAATGTATCAATACTAAAATTCAAATACAGCATGCATACAAAAAATCGTCAATATTTTTAATTCATATAAACAGCATTATGTTACAATTAATGATCACGGACAGTTGTGTTGAACTGCAATAATATGGTTTTATCAGACGACATCTAAATTTGTAATTTTCGGAAAAGACAATTTTTTACTTAAATTTGTATCTGCCGGCATCTTTACAAACAAAAATTTTTATAAATCGAATATTATATAAACTGCATATTATATAACTGTATATTTTATCCACACAGATAAATAAAAACAAAAGAAAATCTCACTTTAATAAAATTCTTGATCTGCATTTCCAAGCGATAAGAAGAGCAGAAAGCAAGCAAATAAATCCTGGAACCTATACAAAAGGATGCCATTATTTGTTTTATATCACTCGATTTACACGCTTTTGTGCCAGCAGCTGATATATGGAAGCCTGAAAAACGTTTAAATAACTGCCATTCCATCGAAACGTTACGACAGTTCTGAAAAGATCCCCGAAAAATGAATAATCGACTTCTATCTGAAGGTTTAAAAATTTTGGGCCACCATTTTGGCTTAACATATGCTGTAAAGCTGAGGTGTGTTGTCTAGAGCTTCAGCACTTCTGAGTATTCGCCATTACTGCGCGCTATATGTAGAATCAGATATTTACTTTAAGGGGTTTTTTTGGGGGGGTGAGGAACTTCGCAGAGAAAATGCAGTCATTCCCATTTACATTTTGAACGACTTACTTTTAAAACTTTCATCCAAAGGAACTTAAAAAGTTTTATTTATATCATCTATCATGTTATATAGTTTCACGCATATTTTTCACAACCTCATTTTCGTAAGATATGGATAGATGCGTGTTGAGGGATAATATTGACTTTCATTTGCATGGAACACAGATTAGATTAAATGCGCAGTAGGACTAGGCTTACTAAATAGCGAACAGAAGAAGGCTGTCCAAGAAGGATATGTCTGAAATCCCTGGACGTATTATTTTAGTCTTTTGCAAAGTTTCCGTTAATAAACAATTCAAGGCTGAAGATAAATAGTAATTTAATGACCAGCAGTAAAATGCTATAGCCAACTTCAAAAAATATATGCAAATGATTCCCTGACACAGTTAATTGAAAATAGCAGTACTTACGTATTATTCCGCTTCATCGAAAATAACGGTAATTGCATATTATCTAGACGATGGTGAAGTTGACAGAGGTGCCGCTAAAGTTGTGCCAGTCATTTCTACGGAGTTCTGAAGGACTAATGCTTCTTGATTTAATAAAAAATCAATACTCGAACCGCTTCGTTGCTTAAATTTTGTTACGCATTCCGATTTTACCGGAAGTTCCATTTAAAACGCTATGAGTGCAAATTTCCTGCAGGTTATTGTTCCAAGCCATATTTAGCTGACTATATCGTGAGCATCAATACACACTATCTTCGACGGCAGGATCCCGTAATTTTTAAAATAATTTACTGCTTGCTATTTATTCTGTTGAAGGCAGGTCCAAAATTTTTATCATTTTTTCCAAAATGTAAGAAAAAAAGTACAGTGGTAATGATATTTGTTCATAAAAGCAAAAGATGGTGTTCCGGTGCGCCAGAACAGAACAACTCAACCTCACTCTTTTGCATTTGGAACTATGCCAAAGAACATTTAATTCAGTTGAAGAGTCAGACTCAGACGAACGCATTCGCAAGGCAGCTGCTATGCTGTCTATTCTTCACTGTTTTCTGTTCTGTTCTCGTACTTATAAGTGTTATATGTTATTTTCTTGTTTATACTTGTATTGTGCAGTTATTTAATATAAGTTTCATGTTTAAAACGAGGACGTGTTTTGAGTTCCTTCACATTTACATCGCAACATAATAATTTTGGAGGCACCAGCGAGATTAAAGGACTTTTGATTTCGGTTTCGTCAGCACTGCAACGCTGCATTCAGTACAGTAATGAATACTACTGGATACGTTTAGCATCGAACTTCATTTAAAGACCAAGCAAGATAAGTATTTTTTTTCTTTTTTTACAAGTTTGACTTTGGTTTTCCTCATTGCAGCATTACGTCGTAATGGAAGACAAGGTTAAGATTGCAAAAAATAGTAGAGGTAGAGCGAAAGCTGCTCTTACCAGAATTTCAAATTTCATTAATGATGATAAGCAGTTATTCGAAAAATACGATTTAATGAATAAACTTCAAAAAATTGAAAGCGTTTATTCTGATTTTGACAAGGCAGACTCAGAACTTCCGCCGGAAAGTTCTGAAATGGAAGAATTTGAGAAAAAATATTATGAAACCAAAGCCAAACTACAACAAGAACTTGAGAAATTAAATGTTACTGTTAATATGCAAGTTACTAATGTTAATGAACGTCAAATGCCAGGTTATAGTACTACAAATACTGCTAACAATTTTAAATTACCGAGAATAAATATGCAGTCTTTTAATGGTAATTACAGAAATTGGATGTCTTTCAAGGACTTATATGTATCATTAGTGCATAACAATGAAAATTTAAGCAACATTCAAAAATTTCAATATCTAAAGGGTTTATTAACTGATGAACCGGCTTCTATTATTAAACATATTCCCATTTCAGAAAATAGTTATATGGAAGCCTGGGGAAAATTATTATCTAGGTATGATAAGAAAAAACAAATTGTCACATCACTAATAAAAACTTTCATGGAACAATCTTGTGTAATTAATGCAAACTCAATTAATTTGCGAAAAATTGCCAATACTTCTGATGAGATTATCAGAGGTTTAAAATCTATTGATCCAAAAGCTAGTGAAAGGGATGTCTGGCTAATTTATATTTTATTACAGAAGGTTGACAACGAAACATGTAAACGGTGGTCTGAATTTTCAGCAAAAGTGGAATTTCCTACTTTTGAAATGTTTATTCAATTTATAAATGATAGATGTTCCTCATTAGAAATTTTCCACGAAAAAGAAAGGGAAAAAACTCAACCTGGTGTTAAAAGATTTTCTGTGAACAAAGGTATCAAATGTATTATGTGTAAATCAGATCATTTTCTGTTCAAATGCCCCAAATTTAAAGCACTAACTGTCAAAGAAAGAAATCAATTTGTCAGGAAAAATAATCTTTGTTTAAATTGTTTTTCTAGTCAGCACAAAAAATCTGAATGTATGTCTCAACATCGTTGTCATTATTGCCAGTTATTGCATCATAGTACTCTGTGTGAAAATCAGTTAAAAAGTTATTCAACATCTGCGTCTCTTTCTGAGACCAGTTTTCAGTCAGAACAGCAAAGAAAGAATCCAACCGCGAATGAAATACCAAACATTGCGTCTACGAATGAAAACAAAAACGGAACTGTAATTCAAAATAATAGCGTTCAAACAACTTTTGGCTTATTGCCAACTGCATATGTAAATGTAATTGATTCATTCAATGGGTCAAAAACGTAATATTAGAATGCTTTGTGATAGTGGTTCCGAATCAACATTATTATCTGAATCTTGTATTAATTTATTGGGATTTAAAAGGAAAAATGCGCGTTTTCCTGTCAAGGGTTTAGCTGAGTCAGAAGTCGCAGTTACAAAAGGTTGTGTTGAAATCGAGTTGATGTCAATCCATGATGCATCAGTGAGAGTCGTTTTCGACGCTTCATGTAAAACTTCCAACGGTAAATCATTGAATTCTATCTTGGGTGTTGGTCCTAAATTGCAACGAGACATTTTCGAAATTTTACTTAATTTTCGATTTCCGGAAATAGTCTTTTCAGCAGACATAGAGAAAATGTACCGTCAAGTTTTAGTGTCCGATGAGGATCGGAACTACCAACAAATTCTTTGGAGGTTTAATCCTAACGAAGAAATACGCACATACAAGTTAAACACCATAAAATATGGTTTAGCTCCAGCTTCTTTCTTAGCCACTAGGTGCATTAAGCAAATTGCACTAGATTATTCACAAAATAGTGCTGTGTCTCATACTTTACTAAACGATGTATACATGGATGATTTGCTATCGGGTTCAAGTACCGATAGTGATGCAATATCACTTTGTAAGGAAATTACCAATATTTTACAAACACACAGTTTCCACCTATGAAAGTGGAATTCTAATTCAAATACATTTCTTGCAGAATTTCAAGAACATTGTTCAACGGACATTAATTTAGAAATAATTCCTTATGATAAGGAAAGCACGAAAGTCTTAGGATTATTTTGGAACTCTTCAACAGACACATTCATTTTCAAACCCGCACTTGCACTCACCTCACCGCTGACAAAAAGACGCATTTTGTCCCAATCGGCACGCATTTTCGATCCATTAGGATTTAATTTCACCATGTACTGTTGTAATGAAAATTTTTATCAGAAGCTCTGGCTTACAAAAGGGGACTGGGATTCTCCTATTCCACAAAGTCTTGCTGAAGATTTGTTTAAATTTCAGAAATCTTTCAATGCAGTTGAACATTTTACCGTTCCTAGAGGTGTCACGCTTATTTCCTCTGACACATTTGAATTGCACGGCTTTTGCGACGCGTCAACACTTGCTTACGCTGCTGCAATATATTGCAAACAAATACACAGAAATGAAATAAAGGTTTCTCTCTTAGTTTCTAAAACTAAAGTCGCACCTATTAAACAAGTATCTGTTCCTAAATTGGAACTGTGCAGTGCTCATTTGCTTTCAAAGTTATATCGTACAGTCATGAACACTCTAAAAAAATATAAGTTTGATGTTTACGCTTGGACTGACTCCAAAGTCGTACTATCCTGGCTCTCGGCACATCCCCGTAAATGGAAGACTTTTGTTGCAAACCGGACGTCTCAAATAATCGAAGTACTTCCAACAAAATACTGGAGGCATGTCCCTTCCAAAGAGAACCCAGCAGATATCGCTTGGCGTGGTATTGATCCCAAATGTCTTCCTAATTGCAACTTGTGGTGGAATGGCACAAGTTGGCTTTTTTTGGATTCGTCTCACTGGCCGAAAGAGGAATTCGCTTCCAAAGAAATTAAGGATCTAATTAAAGCTGAACAAAGATCTGATCCTATATTTTCATTTCATAGTGCTACATCAAATGAATTATATAGTGATTTATTTGAAAAATATTCATCATTTTCTAAGATTATACGCATTTTAGCATATTGTTTAAGATTCATCAATAAGTGCAAAACCAATAACAAATGTCAAACACTTATAACTCTATTGGCTCAGATAGAAGCCATTTTAAATTCTCGTCCGTTATGTAGTGTAAACAATACTGACATTGATTGCATTAATATTCTCACTCCTTCACATTTTCTTACAGGAGACGTGATCCTATCCCCTCCTGAACTACCTCTTACTAGTCCTGCTAATATATGGAATAGGTGGGATCTCCTTCAAAAGATGCGCAAGGACTTCTGCAAATCATGGACCAAAGCATATCTATCTTCTCTTCAAACCAGAAAGCAATGGAAGGACACTCAGCCGAATATGAAAAATGGAGACATCGTCCTGTTACTAGATGATGGTCATATTCCAGGTTCTTGGCCACTAGGACAAGTGGTCGAACTTCATCATGGTGCTGACGGACTAGTTCGTGTGGCCATGGTTAAAACTAAAAACTCTTGTTTTCAAAAGAAACATTCATAAATTAGCACCTTTGCCCATATATCAGGACTAATGCCTGATAGGGTGGGAGTATGTTTCGGTGCGCCGGAACAGAACAACTCAACCTCACTCTTTTGCATTTGGAACTATGCCAAAGAACATTTAATTCAGTTGAAGAGTCAGACTCAGACGAACGCATTCGCAAGGCAGCTGCTATGCTGTCTATTCTTCACTGTTTTTTGTTCTGTTCTCGTACTTATAAGTGTTATATGTTATTTTCTTGTTTATACTTGTATTGTGCAGTTATTTAATATAAGTTTCATGTTTAAAACGAGGACGTGTTTTGAGTTCCTTCACATTTACATCGCAACAGATGGCTTCACGAGAGAAGAGAAACAAGCCAAAAATTTGCTATAAACACAAGGCTGTTGTTTTGCCTAAAACTTGAGTATTCGATACTACTTCATATTATTTATTAGCTTATTATCTACTTCATATTTTGTAAAACTTTAACGAATTTTTGATTAAAATATTCAGCAACTTAAAAGCGAGCAATGGCAACACTGTACCAAAAAAAATTAATCTTCTAAATTAAGCGCGTGAGACTGTGTATCAAAAATTCTAAAAATACACTGTTTTTAAATATTTTGCTTGAATCGAATTTTATGTGGCGTAAGCGCCAAGAACGTGATATTTAATTAAGAAAGTAAGCACGCAAAACGTTAATAATAAAAAGACGAGAAAAAAAAGTTCTGTAAAACCATTTAAGTAAAAAACTGAACATCGATACCATGAACTGAGAAAAGCTTGAAGCGAAAAGACAACCGGGAATTCTAAACATATACTGCTATGGTCCTTTACAATTTTTTGTAATTTTGCTGTTCAATTGTATATAGCGCAAGTGCGAAGAAAATAATGCTTAATAATAAAGCTTAAATAAAAATTCACTACCAGTGAGTGTAACAGCAGACTGGCGAGCTCTTTTTCCCCTTTTTCACTATTTTCGGTGGAATTTTCGCTTTTAATAATATTAATTACGCGAAGTTAAATTAATTACTTCAAAGGTTTCTCCTGCGAAACGTTCGTGTAAAACCTCTTATGTAAATATTTATGTGTGAAGTCAGCACTAATCATTTATTTCGTCATTACCACTTTGAGCCCACAATTTAAAATTGTATATTACAAAATACATAAAACTGCATTCCAATGAATGCTTCGATAGCACTCAGCAGTTAACTGAAACTAAAGTTAACTATAATCTAAATAAATAAATAAATTTGCCCGAAAGCTTAAAAATAATGCACTGATAATGATGTCACTACATATTTTTAGTTTTTTACAAGACGCAAAGAAGAGATACGAAGCTCGGTAGTTGAACTGAAATAGCATTAAAGAGACACAGCTTTTGTAATTTCAACACGCTTCGCTAAACAAAATGAGAAAGGCACGCGTGATAGAATAATTCTCTTAACAACTCAATCGAGGCTTCCGTTGCCATAACAAAAACGAAAAGTTCCAGCTCAGAAAAACTACATTTTTTCATCACCTGAGATAAATATGATTTTTGTAAAAATTTCATAGTGCTGTATAATAAATCACTGTGCAAGACAAAGAAGCTGCACCAAATTAAATTATGATTTTTTTTTTCACAAATAATTGCACTGCATCACACAAATTATTAAATAGCTACAGTGAGCTCGTGCGCATTTCGACGTGGTTAACAGCGTTGCCAGATTAAAACTTTGATTTAAAGTCAAGGTATTAACTAAAAGCTAAGTTATTTATATATTTAATATGTTTTTCACGTTCCTATCACATATAAGATCATCACTGTCATTCTCAATGAAATTCCCGAGATGCATCTTTTTTAAAGTACTCTTGTCTGGTTTTAGAGGTAAGGCTTAAAACCTTTTATGTATCCAGTCTTTCGTTTTGTTTTGAAAAGAGAGACTGACTATATTCTCAAGTGCAGCTTTGCTAAATACAGTTAACAGCGAAGTAAAAGCACAGGAAGAAAAAAAAAAAAAAAAAAAAATATGCGTTTCGTTCTCAATTTACGGAATGAGGTCATTTCCAATGTACATTCCAATCAGTTTCTGAAATTTGAAAATTTGTATTATTTTTACAAAGATAAACAATTCTGAAGATCTATTAACTAGGAAATTGCAAGTGTTTATTTTGGAAGCTTAAAATATTTTCGTATATAAAACTGCTAAACAATAATGCTTTCAGAAAAAATTCTTTAAAAAAATTCTAAAATTATAACTGAACAAATATCCTTTAATCCCAAGAGTTTCATACCAGAACATTTCAATAAATACGATAAATATAACAGCTTTTGCAGCTGAGGATGATGTTTCATTAAAACCATCGAAACTAGTCCTGTGAAAATTTGAAAATATAACGCTGATTTTTGTTGTTTGACTTCTAAATTAATATTTGTTCGGCGTGTTATTGTATCTTAACGATAAATATATTCCCCCCCTGCTATTAATTTTAAACACAGTTGCAGCACTTTTCATTATTCCCTCTATATACTATAAAAGTGTGGTTTACATGTGTGATAACTGACACTGATTAGTAAAAGTTTTATACTTTCATATGATTCTTACACGCATGCCACAAAAGCAACGACACTTACTAACAATCACTTCTATTAAGAAGCAGCACTTATTTTACACTTATTGTAAGAGGCCTATCTAACAAACAAAAAATCGGGAGTTTTAAGAAATCATAATACTCTCAAGAATAAAAACATACCAAAAGAAGAGGATTTTTTTTTTCAGTTATCAATATCGGCCTTTTCACCAAGCGAAACGAAACATAAACACCACGTAATATAATAATTGTATTAAAATTTCCTTGATGAAATTATAATGTATTTTTTCCTTCCTTTCCGTATGCCTTCGTGGTGCAATTCAATCATACTCGACGCGTATTCGGCAGGTTCAGAGTTTGAGTCTCAGCGAGGGCTTTTCACATTTTGCATTTCCTGCTTTAAAAAAAAAAAAAAGAAAAGAAAGAAAGAAAGAAAGGTTTCAGATTTTAAATTACGTCTAAAGGGGTGTTTTTTTAACGTTTTGTGTGTTACCTTTATTTATTAAATATCATGTTCTTTGCACTTAAACCATAAAATTCAGTTCAATAGCAATGTCGCAAAAGAATTTTAAAATGAGCCTATCCTTTAGAATTTCCGATACACAGTTCCGCGCAATAGCAATGTCGCAAAATAATTTTAAAATGAGCCTATCTTTAGAATTTCCGATACACAGTTCCGCGCGCTGGAGATAAAAAGGTCCCCCCCCCGTAGAGTGTTGCCATTGCTTGCTTTGAAATCCTTGAGATTGTTAATAAAAAATTCGTTAAAGTTTTACAGAATAAGAAATCGATAATAAAACAAATTCCAATTTTGGTCTTCCACATGCCCATATTCGTAGGAGGATTACTTCATTCAAAATTCGATGGCTCTATGTACCGTTGTTTTATCACAATGCGAGAAATATACATACATTTATGCAGATTTTTCATTATTTAATTTCTTCAAATATAATGCAGGACTCTTAACATTTGGTGGCAACAGTTTGAAAAGTGAAACGGACATTTATATAGTGATTCAACGCAAAATCGCAAAACGAAAACAATAGTCCTTCAGGGACAAAACCCCTTTGGACTAAAAAAACTAATGCCTCTACAAAATAAATGCAGTCTTCCGTGTTCGATTTCTGAAATGTATAAATGCATAGGTGCACTTTACTTTTCTCATAATATAACTAAGACACAAGCTCATAAATTCTTCAATCATTCTCGAAACATGTGAAACTTACATTGTTTAACGACGAGGAAAATGCAACGAACAACCTCGAACTTCTGCTCATTCGTAATATACGCCAGCTTGATCGAAGTGGTACTTGATGCTCACTGAAGAAATGGAACAAGGCGATTTCAGATACACATGCTCTCAAACGCATAACTGCTCTGTGATGAAACAGCTTTCATGGGTTATTTTCCGGGTAATTTAATGAAAAATCAGATAAAGACAATTTTAAGATGATAGAATACGGGTTTTGAGGTGCAAACAATAAAAACTATGCCAAACTACAGAAGAATCGTGAGAAATTTTAGGATTAGCAGAAAGTCGAGAGAAATATGTTGCAAATCCGGTTGACCGCAATAGAGTCGAAAAGTCTATAAGCAGCCTTCATTTTGTTGAACGCCCACGAGCGGTAAAGCACGTGAACGGGGTTCAAATCCCGGTGAATGGGCTGGCTGGATGTGAGTTTTCTTGGTTCTCCCCATGTGCAAAGGGCCGGCCACACGAGTACGCTCGCGACGTACTCGACGCAACGTTTATGACGCCGGCGTAAATTCGCGTGACGCAGAAGACGTACAACTGAGTTCGCTCCCGTTCAGCTTTTTCGCCCGCGACGCGCGCGTATAGCCAATAGCCGACCGAGTTCTTATCACGTGTCATAATCAGAAAACCTTCTTGCTTACCCGTCTAAATATGGCGTCAGAACCACTAAGAGATGAGTTTTTGCTTAGAAATATCATAACTGTATACAGCAATAAAATAATCGGCATTATTCACGCCATCTTCAGATTTCTCAAACCGTATATATTGGTATAAATTTAAAATTCTCATTAAAGGGGAAAACTATATTTATAAAGCAATGATCCGACCAGTATATCCATATGCTTCACCTATTTATAACACCGTAAGTAATAGGAACCTAAATAAATTACAGTTTCTACGAAATCAAAGTTTCTGCCTTACAAAATTCTCCTTAATTATTATAAATATTGGCTACATCATATGTAATAAAAAGCTCTATAAATAGCCCAATATTAAATACACCAAAACCTAACTTCAGCAATATAACAACTTCTAAAATAAAGCAGTTGACTGTGAAACAGTATTCCAGCGACTTCTACTTGTTACATTATTTTTCATAAACACTGCTATCACGGATAGCTGAGTGGTCAGCGCGCTTCTTTGCAAATGGAAACATAGCGAGGTCGAATCTCACCCGTACACAGAAAAAAAAAACTACCTTATATTCATATCCTGGGATTTTCAGTTCCCTTTTAATCCATTCCTTTTTCACATATTGTTGCACTGTAATCAAGTTTTCATGTATGTAGAATTTATATACTTTGTATTGTATTTATGCCAATTTATATTTAAATGATAATTTTCACAAATTCTTGGATCACAACTCTAGTTAATAGAAGATGTTTCTAACACCTTGGCAAAGCTTAATCTTCAGCATGTAGCTTATTTTCTAACCTAGCTTCAGGCTAAATTATTTGTAAAATTAATTACTTGAAATTTAATGAAGTAAAAATACTTTTTTAATCTATTCTTTAAAAATATTGCAAAAATTTTCACCTTTACCTTAGCATATCTTTTTACAAATCCCTCTAATAAGAAAAAATAAGGAAGGAAATTAACTCGGTTTCGGTGATTGATACCTCGGTGCAAATTATATGTAACATTTTTCCAAAAGCATAGAATTTATATGGATATCAATAAATTAAGAATTATTTTTCCATCTAATTTTCTTAACATGTTTATTCCAGAATTTTCTTTTCACACTGTAGCGCTTAACTTTATGAGTTTTCTATAATCATTCAATTTCTCTAGCCATGGCAACTTTGCATACCTTCTGACAAGTAGTTATATTTTTAACCACTGTATTTTAATTCCTGTTGACTGTCAGTACATTATTCATTTGTTTCACAAGTGCAACTTTTATTTTATACTCAAATCTACGTAAAATAGCATTAAAACTTCGCAGAGATCCTGATCGATTGCTTGTTTTATATTGAATAAAATTAAGCTTAATGTTGCTGTTAATTAGCTTGTTATTAATTCAATTATACTTTTCTAATTAATTATATGTTCAGATATTTCCAAGTACATTACTCAAACTTTTGCATCCCAATTTTTAATTTTTGGTTAAAAAATAAACTTTTATTTATTGAGAGGCCTGATTGATTATATTAATTTGCAGTATTGTTTATCTAAGTCCTTTCTTCTAGATAAATTTTAGAAAAAAACTTCTTAGCATAATAATTTTAATTTATTTACAATTTATACGTCAGTGTTCCAAATGCATAGTAATGTTGTTATAATAGATTTCATGCTAAGCTTTTTTTAAATTTAACTAAATTCAATTTCTGCAAACATTTACATGATTACTTTAATTAACAAAAAATATTTTTAGCACACTTTAACACACTTTGATATGGAATGCTTTATAATTATTTAATTTATGATATTATTATAATAAATGAAAGATGTTTGTAATGCTAATATGTATGTTTACCAATACCTTTTATTTTCTTTGTTAGCTCCCGCATTTATTACTGTTATTCAAGTAATTAGCCTGCTTGTTAGATATTTTTTACTTGTTCTTGTGATATGTAATTCTATTTATTTATTTTTATTTTCCTCTTGGCTACAATTGGCTTCGAAAAGTTAAATTGTAACCCTGTAGGCAGCAGGGGGAAGAAATTTTGATTGGCGCAGTTGGACTATAGCTCGACCCGGGGGGGATTTTCATTAGCGCAGTTGGAGTACACCCATCTCTTTAATCTCAAGATAAATCTTTCCGCCAAATTCAAAAGTTGGCAACATTTTTGACAAATTAAGATAGTGGCTAAGATAACAGACCGTCCACGTCCTCTAAATTGGCTTTTGACATGGAACAATAACGTCAATAACATATTCTGTTACATCCCAAAAATATGTAAGTTTCGATTTAATAATTGAGATTAACAAAGCAAAATGAATGTGAGTTAGGAACAACGGTATTTTCTGATAATCCGCATCGCCCTCCCCGGCACGAAAAGTAGCCAATTTATTGAAAACTTGGCAGACCACATTCGTCTGGCTATCTTTAAGGCTATCTATATACTGCTCTGCTCATAAATAATAATAAAAAGAAGCATTTCACACATTTTATAAGAGTTTTTTAAAAAAAATGTAGATGGCCGAATTTACATTTTTTTAACTTAACGAATATTGCTCAGCGAAGTAACGGTTAAATATACGGCGAATGGTTCCAAGTACACTAGAATAGCACATACGCAGGTTCTGAAACCAGGGGTGCTGTTTTTTGAATCTAAATATTTCATGCTGGGAACAAAAATTTTTTGTAGCATATGTGCATCTAACTTAATCCTATGTATTTCATAAAAATTTTCCTGTAATCAAAAAGTGAGATTAAAAATAACTGAACAAGTTTTTCGATTAATTAAAAAAATTCATTTCAAAGTATAACAGTCAAAAAATTCAAATGATGTACAAGGCTTTTCGCAAAATGATTTAACATTGAAAAATATAGAATTTAACTCACGTACACAAGAAACTCACCAAAATTAATAAAACTAATCTGATAATTAAAAAGAGAGAGAAAGAGAAGAGGGGGCAAGAAAGGGAGAGGAACTTTGAATTTTATTTGCACTCCCTGTCATATGTTTTTACCTGATTCGCCTATAATTTCATTACTCATGTTAACATTTCTTCCCATTCAAGAAAAGATGACGTTAAAGCTGAAAGAGTTTCAAAATCGCACGGGGGAGGGGACCCAAAGAGCAGCACAGCCTTTCTCAAACACACACACACACACACACACAAAATTCTCATTCTTGAAAACACTTCATTTTCTACTCTCCTCCAAAGAATGTTTTTTGGAAAACATAGAAAATAAATTCATTATGCAACCCTCTCAAAAGATTTTGTAAGCGAACAATACACATTTCCTGCTACGGAAATTAAATTCCTCTCGCAGAAAAATGAATAGAAGGCGGAGGGTTTTTCTGGTATTTTCTGGTATTCTGCAAGTCTAACACGCCCTTTTTATTGCAGCCTTCTTCCGCAAACAATGAAGACCCATTTAAACGATTGGGGGGGGGGGTCACTGCCAAATGACTACGACAGACAATCGCAAGAAAGCTGTCATACATGCACATACTGAAACAAGATGATGACAACACAATCAAATCTCTTAAACAATTTTAAGCATAAGGCATTCAATGTATGCATTACTAAAATATAATTTAGTAATATATGCATAATTTTACATTGTATCTATCATGTGTAAGACGATATTGTCATATGAAAGCTATTGGGTATTTTTGTCTTGCGTGTCGTGGAGCCATTTAATATGAGCCTTGTTAACTGCTCGTTTTTTTCTTGCCAAGGACATGGTTACCACGTTATCAAATGCTGTCAGATAAAAGCTAACCATGAACCCCATGTAAAGTTAGAACTAACCCAAGTAAAAGCACGTCTCAATGGTAGAAGATGCAATGAAAATTCCCTTTCAACTCCGAAATATTTTGCACTTTTATGTGGCTTAGTAAAAAAAAAAAAAAAAAAAAAAAAAAATTTTTTTTACAAAGATTATAATTTCAGTTACTGAGAACTTGAAGTACCTTTCTTTTTACTGCTATCACAACATACAGGAAAACTATTTTAAAATACCATTCATGAAATTTAATTATTTTTATTGTTCTGGCATTACAATCTCATTTTAACTTCACCAAAAAATGGAAATTTAACTCGCTTTAATACCCTAGGTGGGAATATCATGCATCCAGCCCTTTCGCTGAAAACTGCGGTAGTGCTATGCCGTAATAAAAATACTATGATAAGATCCTATCGTATCACCGCTATTGGAGGTTGACCAGTAATGGAATATCTGAAGCTGCAAAACACTAGTAGTTAACCCATGGTTCCATATCCGATAGCTGTAAATACTTAGTAGGTACGTGTTTTTTCCCGTTTTTCATGTCTAAATAGCTATTATAGACATGCACAAGTTACGAAAATACCATACCAATCACAACGCGTTTTGGAACTCTGCAAGTTACCATCATCAAGTTAGCTTGAATCGGATGCTTTACCACTCCTACAAAAGGAATACAATTCCCAATCATCTTCTACATCGCTCCTGATTGCTTCAGCTGCCTGCAAATCAATTCTGAGACAAAGTATTACGGCTGAAGACTATCCTTCAAACTGGTTGGGCCAGAGCGCAATTTCAGGAAAAGTTGTTTGGTGCCTCTGGTATGCATCAATTTAATAGCGGCAATTGTAAAACACGGCTTGTTCTCATTAAAAAAAAAAATTGTACATAAAAATAAAATAAAATCTTCATAAAATTCATTCTTCCCTCAGCCATAAAAACTATAATGTGCTTAGTCGTAATCAAATGATCCAATTCAATCCTTTGAGAAAGAAAAAAAATTAAACTCCAACATGTTTGGATGCATGCTACCATATCACAAAAGCTCACCATTACTTTTCAGATTTTATAAGCAGAATGCTATGAAATGAATAAGAAGTATGACTAAGAAATATGAAAAAATAAAAGCTGGCAGAAGATTAAAATATCACTAAAATTTTTTTAATTTTGAGCTTGTGTCCTCATCATTGAATACTCTTGGAGAGCAAAGAACGAGTCCTCAGTTTTTAGTCTAATTTATCATTCTAGAAAAGCAAATGTTTGCTGTTGTCACTTATCTCAGTTATCAGACAGTAAAATCGAATCAGTCCTCGAATTCTATAGTGGACATGAGCACAGGGTTGCACCTCTCGTGGGCACCTTATGGGTGACAGTTTCTGCTCCAATTTTGAAAAGCACTTCGGAAGACAAATCCAAATCTCTCTCATTCTTCTCCCCTTTCCACTGGCCAGAATTTTCAAGCTTGGCCTTGATGTCGGGAAGATTTTAAACATTTACGAACATTTCATGTCTTCTATAGGGTTCGCGAATCCGGACCCAAGGTTGGCAGCTAGATGTCTTCATGCCTACAAGGCAGCGAAATACCTTTTCTTGCACAAGAAGGTATCAGAATCAAGGTCTTCGTCAGGGCAGAACACCTTGCATAACTTTTGAAAATTTTAATAATGATGATGTGATGGAGTCTTCCATACCCTCGAAGAACAAAAAAGTTCCAGCACGTTACCCCCACACTAGATGCTGTCAACCAAGAGGAGGGAGAATAAATATTCCCCATTATTTTTTTAACTAACGATTATTACAACGTATAAACGAGACATCTCCAATATACATATCCATTTCAAAACGCAAAGTGCAGCGAAAATAAAGCTGATGCACACAATAAATGATAGAATGATTTCGAAAACGCAAAAAGTGCTACATTTCCGAGTATCGCATGCTCCATTCAAGGTCGCGTGAAACAAGAATTTTACGCACCGCCGCTTCGCGTGAAAACCCACACACTATTCAACGTTTTCTGGTATTGCTCTTTAAACAACAGTTTTCAAAAAAATCATAACACGGAAAATAGTTTCATCCTCTTGAGTACTTACCTTGAGCTGTTGCTATGATCCAAACTTTTTAAATCATCCATTGAGGCGATCTTAGGTCAATTTCTCCTTTATAATTCTTAAAAATTTACATTTAGGCAACAAAACGGCTAATGTCATCCAACTTCAACACAAAATGTCTAAAGCTGTACGCATGTTCATTCTATAAAGTGATTTTAGCTCCGCTCCGTAAATTTCTGTTGTTACAGAATTAATGTAATCCAGTTCCAAAACGGAAATTGCCAAAGTGTGAGTCACGACTCAAGATTTAAAGGGTCCCTCCGTGTGGGGCCTTAAGGATATGTAATTTTGTTGCAGGTTTTATCATGAGGCTTTGTACCTGGAAGTACCTATACAGAACTAATATTTAAGGAAATAGATTATGTAGTTCTCTTGAACACAATGTATAAATACACATATTTATTTATTTATTACTTTTAACTGTTAATAATTATTTAGTATAATTTTTTATTTTCACATTACTTCTTTTTAAGTCTTGACTATCTTTGGCACAGCCAATAAGAAAGTCTTACTAGCATGGCAAATTCCTATATCCGGTAATCGTACTATGGCGAAAATTTATATAAATATATATTAAAAAAAAAAAAAAAAAATTCTTACTTCAGCAAAAAGTAAACATTTGCATATTTTTGTTAGTACGCCAAACCTACTATTCGAGGGACGACATTTCTTTGACACAATAAGGATTTTTGGTCACCTAGAAATTAAACTTCCTCCCCCCACGTGAAAAGGATGGGGGAAAATAATAATAAAATAAAAGCATGCCTCCTAAGTGCTCTATAGACTCCCATCTATATATCTGGTGCACGAAATAATAATTACATACGGAATTCGCCATTAATTTGGATTAGTAGACTAGAGGTCATCTCAACCATTCCTAATTCCTTTCAAGTAGTTCAAGAATTTACAATAGCATGCCATCAATGCACTAAACGCATTAGGTTACTCCCCTAACATTTTACGCATTAACACTTAAAACATATATTTTTACCTAACATTCAAAAGCATTAAAAGAGACATCACTTCACTTCTTTTGAAATCGTGAGTCATTACAGCGTAGTCTTGTTTTCGCGGGAATACGGAGGATTTTGGGTCTCGTTGGCTAAGCGCGAGGAATGACTAGCTGTCTTTCATTTGTTCCCCTAACTGCTTTTAGATATGATGCTAATTATTGGCAGTAGGTCATAAGCAATTTTAATTTTCTCATGATTCTAATAAGCGAAATTAATTTAATTTTTATTGCTATATTTTATTTCCACTTTATGGAAGCGTTTTTATGGTACGTGAAATAAGAAGTTAAATACAGGTGTTTATAAAGTCTCGGACCCATTTTGATGTTTTATAACTCATAAAATAATGAAGATATTAACAAACTTATGGCATTTATTGATGGAGTAACTTATATTTTCCTTTTCAGGTTTGAATATCTTTACTTTTGTAAATATCGTCTGCGCGTGTGGTTAATTTCAGATAATTTCATTTTCCAGTCTAAATATCTATACTTTTCTAAATATCGTCTGCTTATTAATTGCATTTTTCTCTCTTTTGTTTTTGGCAACTATTGCAATGTTATGGACTTTTTCCTTTGGGGATTTGTAAAGGACAACGTTTACAGGAGAAGAGTGTCGAACATTGATGACCTAAACGCCAGAATTACAACCGCAATACCCTCTGTGGATGCCGACATGCTTGCCGGTACCTGGCGTGAAATTGAATATCGACTTGATATTCTCCGTGCGACGAAGGGGGCACACGTGGAAGTTCATTGACAAGGGCCATGAAACTTTTTGAGTCTATCTAACCATTTATAATATTAATTTTAATCTACCTTTATTATTTTATGAGTTATTAAACTTCAAAATAGGTCCGGGACTTTATAAACACCCTGTATATTGATGCAGTAATTCTAAATTTGAACTATTTCTAAATTTGAACTTTGGAGAAAGAAGCGGTATGATAAGCTAGTCCTCACACAGGACATCATTACGGAGCATGCGCAAGCAAATTACGAAAACGCGCTGATCAGCTGTTAGCATCACAATCGTATGGTCTCGATCGTTTGTCTACCATGTTTTTGGGGATAATATATTGTCAAAACACAGAAAAATAATGTCAAAAATTAAATCCGTTCTACATGCCCTCATCTGTGCAAGTATAAAGCTCCTTACTGCAAAGTCTCACCACCCCTCCAACGGCGGGCCCAAACCGTCCATAGATGTTGGCCAAAAGCAGTGGTTACATTATTATGGAGGCACCTAATAGGTGGGCCACCTTTGCCTTCTATGGGGGCCATACAAATACAACCATCTCTTCTCCGGGATTCAAACCCGGGCTTTTTGGTATCGCAGTTGGCTCCCCTAATCATTATATCATCTGGACTGCAAAGCGGGATACTAAGTAATTTCAAAATGATTAATGGCATGCAAAATAAGAATCTGTTTTCTTGGCCTTGTATTCTTTTGGAAATAAAACGTTTTAAACTCAGAGCATTTTAACCATTATGGTACATATTAACCTTCATATTTAAAATGTACCTGTTGTGACCAGCATCTCTTTAAGATGACCATTTCTAAAAGTGCCCAATATTTCAGTGATATAAATAAACACTTTACTTAATTTCTTACAATAGTACTTAATTTCACCTCTTTAAGACAACTACCCATGTGCGCGGAGGTCTTGGTTTACAAATTTTCTTCATACTCAGCCTTCTTCGGTAAAATCCACGGCACGTCACTGAAATGCAGTATTTTTTCAGTGTGCTTTTGGTATCTAATAGTCAGCACAACAAGCCATGCCATTTTCTAAGATTCGATGCTCAACTCCGAGCAAGTGTCAGTGAATTTTTCAAGATTGCCATTTAAACCTCTACAGTCCCCATGACGTTACATAAGCAAAACTTAATCCTTTCACTACATTATGACACTCACTTATTTTCGCACGTCTTTCGAGTTATTCTTTGGCGTGCTGCTTATGCTTTGATTCATCTTTCTCTCACAAAAATAAAATGATTCTTTTAAAAAACCACGCTTGCCAATCGAAAAATCTCCAATCCTTGCATCTATAAATCATACACTGTTAGATAGAACCATATCTCTCACAGCTGTAGACGATATGAAAAGAGAAAAATGAATACGTAGTAAAAAAAAAATCGATTAAAAATCCTCCAACTCTCGAAAATCTAGAAGTAAGGAAACCAAACAAACACAGCTCTTATCACCTCTCACGCATATCACCGTCAGCCATCTCCAATTGAGTAAATACAGCTGAGAAGAAGATAACATCGCTACCAGCAACCCCTAAAAAACACAACAGACTTCCAAATGGCAACTATCTGCTTCATCATTACAGCCTATATATGATATCCAGAAAAAGTATATGAAAGTTTCGGTACATTGCGCGTGAAATTCCCCTACTACTTACCTCCGATGCCATAACAGTGTTGCCAAACACCAAGAGAGTAATAAAACTACTCACAACGCAGCAAGACAGTAATAAAATTTTTTCTATTATTGAAGTATCTTCTTCATGATGATCAGATAAAGAAATGAATTTTCGCCGGCTACTGTGGGGGAAAAAAAAAGGCATCATCGTTCGAAATGTTTAGTTTTCAACGCCATCTGGTGGAAGCCATGTAGTTTTCTTCAAGCGCAGGAATGAGGAAAAAAATCTAGCTGGGATGAATGTCAAATAGTCCAGTGATAAGATAAAAGTTCGCCACGTCTTAATTTTTCAAAACGTCTGTATGGCTCTACTCACTGTTAAGATAAAGGTGTGAAGTATAAATAAAGACAAATACGGGCGGGAGGGGACAAAGATCAAATATTGAAATAAAACAGTGTTTACTAACAACGAATGCTGTAAGAGACTTACCTTTCTAAAGCACTAATATTCGAAGCACGTAAAACATTTTCAGGGATTGTTTTACCTTTCGTATAAAAGTGCATATTTTTTGTGAGTTACGTCATTTCAATACAATACTTTAAAAATGTTTTGTTATTACAGATTTTCGACAAATATATTTTACACCACTTTTAAGATCTTGAATACACTGACTACCAATAAGTATTTGGACACCTATGCAAATGACGATATCTGCGGTGGTCCTACGGTACGTCACCGACTCCGCCTATCGTGTAGAAAACAGCATCGCATTTAGTCGCGTGCAAGATGCCTTGCAGTTCGGAGCTCTATGATTTCGAGAAAGGTATAATTATCGGGTCTCACAAATGTGGCCGATCCTTAAGGGACATACCTAGCGATCTGAAGTACCCAAAATCGACAGTGGCCTATGTGATTAAGAAGTGGAAGGTGAGCGGTGATTGTTGGAGTGTGCCCCGAGTCGGCAGACCAACGAAACTGGGAGAGAGAGACCGACGAGTGCTGTCCAGAGAAATTCGGAAGAACCGCACCCAACCGATGGCCCTCATCCGCGAGGAGTTTCAACAGGCATCCGGGAGTAATGTTTCAATGAATACCATCCGTAAGGAAGCACAATCTTCTTGGTTTTCATGGTCGTGCTGCTGCTCATAAGCCTTTGATCACAAAGTCCAACTGCGCTGCTCGGTTAATGTGGTGCAAAGCACATCGAAATTGGACCGTAGATCAGTGGAAAGGGTTCTTTGGAGTGACGAATCAAGGTTCACTCTTTACCGTTCGGATGGCAGGGTCTGGGTCTGGCGTCTACCTGGAGAACGTCTCCTGCCAGAATGCATTGTGCCAACAGTCAAGTTCGGCGGAGGTGGAATTATGGTCTGAGGGTGTTTCTCCTGGTATGGGCTGGGACCCTTGGTCCCTTATTCATGGTAGGCTCAACTCCGATGCATATTGCACTATTTTGGATGACGATGTGCTTCCTACGTTGTGGCAGTTTTACGGGTTGGACCCTGTTACTTTCAGGACGACAATGCCAGTTGTCATGTTTCGACGTTAACCAAGGCTTGGTATGGTGCCCATGGAGTTCATCGAATGGACTGGCCTGCCCAGAGTCCAGACCTGAACCCCATCGAGAACCTCTGGGACGAGTTGCATCGCCGAATTCAGGGGTGCACTACCCGTGCAAAATCGGTGAAGGAATTTCTATGTCTTCTCCAAGCCGAGGGGAAGAAAATACGACTAGCTGTCATACAAAGACTTGTGGAAAGTATGCCCCGGAGGGTCCACACTGTAATTAGCTCTCGTGGAGGCTCTACCAACTATTGCTTTTGAATAAAGTTAGTTTTTCTTTTCTATCACAGGTGTCCAAATACTTATTGGTAGTCAGTGTATTTTTAGGATATCAGCCCACTACTTGGACGGGAGATTTTAAATCAAACGCGTGCCCAACAAACCAGATCACTTGTAATTCTTTCTAGTCAAGTAAAATGCAGCTTGTTGTAAATTTAGTTACGCATTTTTAATTTTTCGTTTACTTAAATTTAATACGAAAGGATATTTTATTATTATCATTTTAGTTTTGTTTATGTTATTTGTTTACATACTGTTATTCTATTCCAAAAGGAGTAATAATGCCTGAGCTTTATTTTGGTTGGATAGCAAGGGGTTAAAGGATATTTATTTTATTTGTTTACAGACTTATTCTACATAAGAGAAAAATATCCGTGTTTAGTTTTGGTTGAATAGCAAAAGGTTACTCCTTTTACTTCATACTTCTTTTGCTTCATTCAAATAAAAGTAATATCTTCTTTTCCTGCATACGTATATCAAAAATAAAAACAAAATTATAATGTTTATTTCTAGGATCTACATGCAAAATAAAATTTCAACTAATTTCATTTCTAATAATCCCTCAAGTTTTTTCCCCTTTAAATTTTGTTATTTCTCCTTGCTATCTTAAAAAATAATAATAATTAATCTTCTCGGAGATTTACAAATTAATCTCTATCACAACAATCATAAATAACGCTTCACATCTAGCGACAACAGACGCTGCAAGAAACTTTTCCAATAAAAAGGTTTCTTCTAGCACTAGTTGAACGAGATTTTTAGTGGTTCCACTCGACAATGGGTTGCGGAAAAATTTTACGACGAGAAAAAATGATTCGCTGCGCATGCTGTCTCTGTGTAGGAAGAAAGATGGAATGTATTTCTGGAACATGCTCTCATATAAGCTAACCAATCAGATTTCCTGGAAGCGGAGATTCCCGAATATTTCCCCCGATTTCGACGTGTAGCTAAGGGTAACTAACAAAGCTGACAGCGGTTTTACATATGGATAACTAAAAAAACTCCCATGCAACTAACCGATTCGCCAGATTTTGAACCCGGGTCGAACCAACAGTGTTCGATAGTCTTAACTACTCGCCCGCAGCTGAGCCCTCTTACATAATGCAAATGACACAAGCAATTATATAAAACTGAACTGTTTTACCCGACAATACTTAAAGGGAAACTTTTATCAACCAATAATAACAAAGCGATACTATGTCTTTACACTGAAAAATAAAGTAACTTCACCATTTTTAATACAACACGAGTAACACTCTAACGGCCTTTAATTCACGAATATGTAGACTGCAGTTTCTTTACCCTCTACTGCTAACCATAGTAGCCTAAATAAGTGATACGGTTACTTATAATTTTGAATAAAGGGTGCACCAGTCTAAGCGCTTGCAGTACTAACTACATTTCTACGAATAATGTTCCAATAATGATGATTTGTGACAGTCACAACATGTCTGATTAAGGGGAGGAGAAAATAATCATTAGCACCAACGTCATTTTCTATGTCAACCAATCTAAATTCATTATTACGTACACATATCGAAAATTCATTTCATTGCTGTAAGCTTGTAGATACATAAGGTATTTTAGAAGCACACAGACCTCTGGAATCCGCGCCCAGCGTGCAGACTACTACACCACGAAGGCATACCAAGAAAGGCGGGAGAAATACCTTACATACTGCCCCTTTTAAAGGGCGAATTTTAGGGGACCCAATCGCCAAATCCTGGGTGAGGAGAATCATTATCTACCACCCTTTTAGTTCGGGCGCCACTATAGAGACATTAGGTATTTTGGAAGGAGGAGTGATGAAAAATGAGCACCGCCCTCGCCGGGAATCGAACCACGGACCTCTGGAATACGCGCCCATCGTGCAGACTACTACACCACGAATGCATGCCAAGAAGGCGGGAGAAATATACCTTGCAAGCTGAATAAGATTTGTGCTTAGATAAAATAACTTTGATGTGTAATTTTGATGAAAAATATTAGCATTTTGGTGGATACGGAAATAAAAATAAAATAAACCCTCTATACAAAGATTATCCATGGTTCCAGGGAATTTTTGGTTTCAGCAGAAATGACCATCTTACAGAAAGAATGCTCAATAGCAATAATTGTTTAAATTATTGAAAATACTAGTCACTTTCAAAGGTGTTTAACCATTACTTATAAAACTTATTTAAAAAAACTGCCTCGCTTTCATAACAGTAAATATATATTTGGTTTGCCCACCAAATTTTTTCCCCCCAGAATAGTAAAAATTATTAATTAGGAGATTTTCTATATATATATATATATATATTTTAAATTAAGGTACACAGAATTTATACTCCCTGCCACCTAGAAGCACTGTCTTAGAGCTTTCTTTCCATTTCTATTTCCATTTATTAAAATTTCTTTCTAAAAAGTCTTCTTTCCGTTGCCTTCTAAAAAGAGCACTCGTTCCTCCATGCAGACTGAAGACCAAATATTTTCACAGCATCAAACATGCACTTTATATGCAGGATTACACACATTACATAAGAATTAAGTAGCCGAGATTATGCTAAGTTCTCGCACTTTACTTATTATCAAAGGTCTAATGCATACTGACTACATGCAATGAAAACTAATCTTAAGGGTGCTCTCTTAACTGGTTGTAAAAATAAGGTATCTCCCTTCAAAACTATAACCAAATACCGAACACGATGTTTTATCTAACAATTTTTATCGGGTCACAATTTATCTGAAGATAATATTATACATCATTTCTATGTGTAAATGATTACGTATGTTAAAAATATTCCCATAAAGCGCTCTTTTATGTATGTGTCCAGTAAGACCGGATCATGCTGATTATGCACAGAATTTTCTATTATAGCGGTTAGAATTTGAGGACATTTTTCGTTTATAATAGGTTTATCAGCATATAACCTTACTATGAGTAAAGAAGCATTTGTTTACAAATCTTCTGCTTAAGTCGCTATCAATTTCACACTACTGAATAAGAATAATAAGCTATTTCAGTTACCATTTACGGCATTTCCTTGTCAAACGAGAACTGTATCCGAAAATGACTTCTAAAATCAATTCATGCGGTGGGGAAGAAAGAAAGAAAATGAACAAATGAACCGAGACTACCTTGACCGTTTTCCCTTGGCAAAATATTCCTTTCTCCGGCACAATAACAACGGAAAAATAGATTTATACTCTAGCACATATGGGTTATCGTCACAATGTCCGTCCAATTTTAATTCGACGAACACGTTATATTTTATGCACAGTGAATGCGAATAAGATTAAAATTTGATACTAAAAATGAAAGTTCGCGTGAAAGGAGTTTCATTTTCATAGTGTGTTTGAACCCTCTCAGTGAAACTGGTCATGCACCACTTATGCAGAAGCTGAATCGAAATTTTTTGGCACAGATTAAAAAATTTCTGGAAACTTACCCTGCATCAAGTCGAATACATCCTTCAAAGTCTGATAACTACCTAGGTCCTAAAAATGGACCAAGCCTAAGGCCTCAACATCCTCCAATAATTTCTTATAATTCTGTTTTTCCTTCGTACAATTAAGGAAAATGAGCGTTGAGGACCACTTAAAAATGTTGGGGTAGATGGCGCTTGCTACTTATGAACCCTTATAACATTAGATACTAGAAATGCATTCTACAACGTACAGGCTGACGTCTAGCTGTTTGTTTTGGGGGAACTCGGCATAGTGTCAAAACATCAAAATTTATTTCTAATCTCATCGGCACTATTCTTTTGAAATCTTGAAAGTTCATGGGATGTCCGTACAAACTCATAAGAGAAAGGGCTAGGCGTATCAGGTGGATCCAGGTTCTCCGAAATTAATGCGTTACTGGAATTCATTACGAATTTCTATTTTCTCGATACTGAATTCTGGTAAGCCGCATCATGTTACTAAAGATCCAGAAGATGGTCTAGTTGTTCCACTAACTCAGCAGAAACCACTACAACGATTTACCAAACGAATGGTATATCACATGAAAGATGTGCCGTCAAAGGAACAAAGAATTACTTCCAGCATCGAGAGGCATATATATTCGGCATGAGACAATATTAAAAGCTGCAACTTTTCCTCTCTCTACCTTCACACTGTTCTGTAGGAAGCACTTTACCATTTATTATCTAAACAAAGATTAAAATAGGTTTCAGTTTCAAAAGCAAGAATTTTTGTTTCCTCATATTCCTATTCAGTATAAATGACAGAAATCGGAAGCTAATTAGGGGGGGAGAAATCTTGTTTCAAAAAAACATATTGTATTTGTTATTGTTGCTTATTCTTCAAGGTCGAGCACGAAAAAAAAATTGATCAAACCCATTATTTCAAACATCTGCACGAAATTTTATATTAAATTCGGTATAAGTGAAGATTTACCTGCTACCAATCTGGGAGACCATTTGGTGTGGCATTTTATGCAAATTAAAAACAACATTTTGTCCCGACAGAACATGAGAACAGCTGCAAGAAATCATAGCTGAATAAGCCTTGAAATAACTTTCTACCGTTAATTGCCACATTCACATGCAACTCCAGTTCCAGTACAGTCCCTGTGATATACAACATATACAAATCGTGGACTTTTTACGTACTAATTAGTAAGCATTTTCTTAATGATAAAGTCCTTGAGAGTAAGTGGATAAGTGAAGGTAGTAGCTTTGGTGTGCTCTCTTTTGCCAATTTTTGAGCAATATTGTTGTTTTTGATGTCTATATGCAATGGAATCCACTAAAAACTAATATTTTGTTAATGTCACGTATTAAAATACTAATATATTATAATGAATATTTTTCTTGGTTTTTCAACACTTGTATATCGTGAACAACTGCAAATTTCTCTCAGAAATTCTTTCATGAGGGCAAATGTCCCTTTAGAAAGATTGTCCTCATGTGATTTGGAAAAAAAAAAAAAAAAGAGGTTTGCATATTATTATTGTTTTAAAATCATTGCTTTAATAAGCTCTGATATTCTGATATAAAATGAAAGGTCTTAAGACGCATAAATTCGCAAAAGTACTATTTTATGGAAGACAAGTAGGGTCCACTGTCCCAGATATCACTTCAGTCAAAATAACAGTTAAAGTCTTTCTGATACGGAAAAACAATTGTACGATTGGGAATAAATATTCTTGCATTAATCTCTCTCATTCAAAAGATAAATCATTATGAAAAATTCAAGAATAATGTACCAATAATTAATACATAACAATACAAGATATCAAACACTTGAAATAAAAAGAACAACTGAAAACAAAATAAGCAAAATAACTAATAGTTATATAACAAAAGATTGAGCTCAAAAGCTATCTTCAAGAAAGTCATTCTGCTCGTAAAGCACACAGTACGAATGAATGATCGAAGCACACACGAAGCGGGTGGAATTACATCTCTCAAAAGAGGTCACGCTCCGCATCGCGTGACAGATGGAGTTCTCAAATGGACCCATCACACGGCCATCTCAATTGTATGCTAGAACTTCTCTTAGGCGGGGGAAAAAAGAAGAGATTTTTCAAACTGCCGGTTTTATGATACTTCAGGGAGACAGGATGAACTTGTTAGGCTCGTTTAACACCAACAGTGGCACAAGGAAATCAAACAGAGCGATTCCGAAGTAACCTGACACTGTCGGGAACAATATAACTATTTATAACCACGGAGATAACCTTACGTGATTACCATACTTTTGATCTGTATACTCAGCCGCATGCAAAAGTTAATGGCAAAACGCTTCTAAAGACAGTGCTATATTTGCTACTTATCTTTATTTTTTACGGTCCACAATATGATCACACAGTTAAGTTCTCGTTTAGAATCAAACAAATGGAATAAAAAGCTGGAAAACAAGCCACTTAAAAGGTGACCAAAAACGTTCTTACCATTTTGACGTCTCTTTTTGATAAAACGCTCACAGAAAGGAAATAAAGTGCCTCACGAGCCGGTAAAGCGATGGATGGTTAACGTAATCACTGGCCCTCACTAATACAGGCACGTTAAGCACACACAGCATAGCATGGCATGGCACCAGACACTCAGACCCCCGTCCTGAATCTTCCTCTCTGAGTTTATCGTATCCGAGGTCTAGAGACCTCGTCCATGCGGGCACGATCCCCACAGCCCCAGTTCGGCTAAATACAAAGCCTAGGATAGAGCTTAATCAAACTAAATAAAATAACAAAGCTTATTTTAACTTTATACAGTTTGTCTCCGGGCACCACTCCATCGGCATCGATTAAATGTCGATTGAATGCTCATCCACCTTGTCAGTCCCCGTCACCAGCGTTGCGGAGGTCCAACCCGCAAGGACTCAGTCTGAACGACACCACAATTTCGCTCCACAGCAGCCCAGGGAACGGATACGACAGTACCAATACGGTCCCTGCCAAGCTCGAACCTACCCCCAAATAATCGGAGGCTCTAGTCCTGTGAAGGCTGTTTATCTACCCCAGAGGTCGAGGCTGTCTAGACACAGATCTAGCCAGTTGTCTGGACCTTTAACAAATGCAACTAAAGGCAGCGGCGATTAAAAGCAAAGCATGCTTCGCTGTCAACTTACAGGGTTAGAAATCCCAACCACTCTGGATATTTTTATTTACAGGCAAATTAGAATTAGAATTTCGATTCTGCTATCATTAATACGACAAACAGAAAACTTTCACAACTGAAGAGTTTAAAGCAATATTTCATACTAATGGTAAAACAAAACAAACTAATTTCTGGCGGAAGAGTGTGATAATATTCTTTCGCAAGCTTGGTCCTTCAAAATATCAGACTATGGGTGTCATCAAAAACCTTCATATACATTCTTCAGCTGATCAGATGCTAACTGAAAACTTCAGGGGTGATTCAAGCTTCACAGTTCTAATTTGGATTTTACAATACAAGATTTACTTTGCGGTCTACATTTTTCGTGTTAAGGCCCATCCACACGAGGGGTGTACTCCAACCGCGCTAATGAAAATCCCCCCCCGGGTCGAGCTATAGTCCAACTGCGCCAATCAAAATTTCTTCCCCCTGCTGCCTACAGGTTTACAATTTAACTTTTCGAAGCCAATTGTAGCCAAGAGGAAAATAAAAATAAATAAATAGAATTACATATCACAAGAACAAGTAAAAAATATCTAACAAGAGGGCTGATTACTTGAATAACAGTAATAAATGCGAGAGCTAACGAAGAAAATAAAAGGTATTGGTAAACATACATATTAGCATTACAAACATCTTTCATTTATGATAATATCATAAATTACATCAATAATAGTCAAGGTGTCTGAACTAGACTGGAAAATTTAATAGAGTTCACTAGCGTGCAAAAAAATTATTACATATCAAAGTGTCTTAAAGTGTGCTAAAAATAGTTTTTGTTAATTAAAGTAATCGTGTGAATGTTTGCAGAAATTAAATTTAGTTATATATAAAAAAACCTTAACATGAAATCTATTATAACAACTTTATTTATCTAGAAGAAAAGAATTAGATAAACAGTTATGCAAGTTCATATAATCATATGCAAGTTATGATATGCAAGTATGCAAGTTAATATAATCAATCAGGCCTCTCAATAAATAAAAGCTTATTTTTTTAACCAAAAACTAAAAATTAAGATGCAAAAGTTTGTGAAATATACTTGGAAATATCTGAACATATAATTAGTTAGAAACATACAATTAAATTAATAACAAGCTAGTTAACAGTAACATTAAGCTTAATTTCATTCAATCTAAAACAAGCAATCGATCAGGAGCTCCGCATAACTGAAGTTTTAATGCTATTTTACGTAGATTTGCGTATAAAATAAAAGTTGCACTTGTGAAACAAGTTAATAATATACTGATAACCAACAGGAATTAAAATACAGTGGTTAAAAATATAACTACTTGTCAGAAGGTATGCAAAGTTGCCATGGCTAGAGAAATTGAATGGTTATAGAAAACTCATAAAGTTAAGCGCTACAGTGTGAAAAGAAAATTCTGGAATAAACATGTTAAGAAAATTAGATGGAAAAATAATCCTTAATTTATTGATATTTATATAAACTCTATGCTTTTGGAGAAATGTTACATATAATTTCCACCGAAACCGAGTTAATTTCTTTCCTTATTTTTTCTTATTAGAGGGATTTGTAAAAAGATATGCTAAGGTAAAGGTGAAAATTTTTGCAATATTTTTTAAGAATAAATTTAAAAAGTATTTTTACTTCATGAACTGAAATTTTTACACTACATTTTTATACAGTAAATAAGTACAAAAAAAAAGAAAGAGCTGGGGGATCACTGGGACTAGAAACTCAGGTCGAACTACCAATGTTTAGTGACTTTTCCACAAGACCTTTTGAAATTAGGCTGAACAATATATTAAAGAAAATAGAAGATACAGCACACGTAAGAACAAAAGTGGGCTGAATTAGAGATTTACATGTTTGGTGAATGAGTTAAACTTATCTGTATGCCATTATGAAATATTAGGAATGTAGCATAAAAGCATGAGTGAAGAAGGCAATGGCAATCTAAATCACTGTAATCTAAATGTATATCATTATCACTATCTGCTATTAATTTCAATACTGCTAAAAAAATTATAAATGAATTATGTTATAAATCACATGAACTCGTTGCATTATAAATTATAACAGTTAGAAATATTATTACCGTGATTTAGCATCCATCTTTGTTAACAAATAATTTCAAGTAATTAATTTTACAAATAATTCAGCCTGAAACTAGGTTGGAAAATAAGCTACATGCTGAAGATTAAGCTTTGCCAAGGTGTTAGAAACATCTTCTGTTAACTAGAGTTGTGATGCAAGAATTTGTAAAAATTATCATTTAAATATAAATTGGCATAAATACAATACAAAGTATATAAATTCTACATACATGAAAACTTGAGTACAGTGCAACAATATGTGAAAAAGGAATATATTAAAAGGGAACTGAAAATCCCAGGATATGAATATAAGGGAGTTTTTTTTTTTTTTTTTTTTGTTTTGTTAATTATGAAAATTCTGCTGACGCTCATAATTATTAATTTATTAATTAAATGTGTATTAGAAATTAAATGTATGCTGAAGTACATCAGGCAGTAAACAGAATAAATATTTAAACGTTTCTAGTATTAAAATATGGAATTTGTAACAAAGTTAAATAACCTTAAAATAACTTCAATGATTAAAAATGGAAAGCTTAATACGGGAATATATTGCAATAATATTAGTGTGAATTTAGAACGACTTGAGAGTCCAATTTTTAGATTTAATAAAGAGAATTTTTATAATTAAATTAGAACTGTTTACCTAAAATGGTAAATTTGAAAGTTAAAACCATCCCGCTTTCTAAGAAGATTTGTTAACATTTATCTAGACAAGAAACTTATTTAAGGTGAGCTACAAATCCGATATTTGATACGTTGATTATGTATCAGTTTTGTGTATGTCATTAATCTATTCAATTTTAGTATTCAAAACTGATATATATATATATATATATATATATATATATATATATATATATGAGCGACTAAAATCTACAACTTGGAAAGTTTTTAATTCTTACAGAGAATAAAAGAGATCTGGCTCATCATTTCTTTAAGCATCATAAAACTTTAAAATGAAGGTAAAAGAAATTTATTTTTTAGCACACGCCAGACTTTAAATTAATATTTGTTTTACAGGCACAATTTTTACAATATTGATAAACGAAAATAAAGGCTTGCAGTCTCAATAGAATGTTCCATTAATGGCGATAAACGACTTTTTGTAGCACTCAATCTTCTTTGAAAGAAATTGGGGTCAGGAAATGTCACGCAGTTCGTGGATTAGAAAAGAGGGGGACGAGGATTTTTGATCAAATTTGGCGCTGTTCGTACCCTACCCACACGAGTACGCTCGAAACGTAGCTGACGAACGCGCTTTTACGTTACCAGCGTAAAAGCGTCCAAACGAGTACGCTTGTGAAGAGTGCATTTAACCAATAGAATTATTTTGCGCAAAAATCACGTGATGCTGCAATATAGCGTCAACAGAGCTGTATCTTATTACTTCGCTGTGCTTCTGTACGTTTTGCGGCAAGCTGTCCGAATCAGATGATTTATTTATATATATATATATATAGCTGAAACTTTACTATTAAGTGCAATTATTAAGCAGAGGCAAAACCGCAAGAAATGGCAAGAATGGGTCCGAAAAATTTATTTAGAGCGACCTGTTCAAAGTTTTTTTTTTTTTTTTTTTTTTTTTTTCCTGCCTCGTTTGCGAAATGAATATCCGGAATTATTAGCTCACACTCTCCCTACATCTTGTTCAAATTTTCTGTACATAAAATGCTTTTTATTCATCCACTCAAATTCAAATACAATTTTTTAAACTTGTAGTGAATGACACTTTATTGAGCTTTATCACATATCAAAATTTTTAATTCAAAAAATTCTGTTTGTATTTTTATTTATTTATTTATTTATTTATTTATTGTATTTTTTTAATTTTTTTGGGGGGACCTAAGTAGGAATTGACTTTTTTCCCCCCTTTTTGTATATTACTTGTTTTTTAATTACTCCAGGATGAGTATCGATCAGTTTGACAGACTTACAGATTCTATATTGTATGAAAATTAGGATTTATAAAATTGGTTTGGAATACAGTATATAAAGAGAATTAAATTACTTAATTCTCTTTATATACAACATCCACCATATAATAAAACCAACTTCATATTTTTTTAACTCCCCCTCCCTTGGTCTTTTGTTTTTCTTTTTATTTATTTTTGAATTTAGAATGAGGTTCAAACTTTGTACAGTTTATGAGAAATTATATGCATGATAAAATATGCAATAAAGTAAAAATAGAGAATTTAGATGATATATGATAAAGAGATGCAGATATATTATTACAAATGATTTCTATTTGAAATGCACGTTTTTAAACTAAATTAAAAACAATAATAATAATGAATAAAATAAGAAATGAAAACAAACAATAATAATAGGTAAAATAAGAATATAAATAAATAAGAAATAGGTAAAATAAGAAAAAAAAGCCTTATAACTGTACAATGGTTCATGATTAAATATAAGAAACACGTTTCAAAATGAGAAAAGCTAACTGAATTATATACTGTTTATGGGTGAAGTTCGAACTCGCCACCTTTCCATTTGCAAAGCAGCGCACTGACCACTCAACTATCTGTGATAGCAGGGTTCGTGAAAAATAATGTAACAAATAGAAGTTGCTGCAAAGGTAATTTAATTCAACTTCAATAAACGATTGCTGTATGACGCAAGTTGTAACTTTCCTCCAAAATTTCGTAATCGTATTTTATTGAATACTCTTTCACAGTCAACTGCTTTATTAAAGGAGTTGTGTTGCTGAAGTTAATTTTTGGTGTATTTAATATTGGGCTATTTATAGAGCTTTTTATTACACATGATGTAGCCAATATTTATAATAATTAAGGAGAATTTTGTAAGGCCGAAACTTTGATTTCGTAAACACTGTAATTTATTTAGGTTCCTATTACTTACGGTGTTATAAATAGGTGAAGCATATGGATATACTGGTCGGATCATTTCTTTATAAATATACAGTTTTCCCCTTTAATAAGAATTTTAAATTTATACCAATATATACGGTTTGAGAAATCTGAAGATGGCGTGAACAATGCAGATAATTTTATTGCTGTATACAGTTATGATATTTCTAAGCAAAAACTCATCTCTGTGTGGTTTTGACGCCATATTGAAACGGGTAAGCAAGAAGGTTCGCTAGCGTCCTCGTGTGGACGGGCCTTTAAGGTCTATGAACGGGCATATTAAAATTATATAAATGCGAGTATAAATTGACAAAAATAATGAAAACATAAATCTCCGGTTTAAATAATTTCCGTGAAATATCAGCACATTAACAAAAATTCGTGACGATTCATGCTGGTATAAAATCACTACCCTACCCTGGAATGCCTTGATTTCAGGCAACGATCTTCTAGAAGATAGATACCTCAACTTTCCCATACAGAGAAAGAAAGATAGATGCCCATCTTCTCTGTCACTTAGAACAGATACAGCAACGTGGTTAAGGCGACGGATGGAACAGATAACGAAAAAAATTAAGGTCTTTCAACGATTATTGTGCTGACGAAATATGAACCATAATGAAACAATATTCGATTAATATTACACCGCCGACAGAGAAGGAAAGACACTAATCTCATCAAAATTAATCGCACTGAGCAGCTTAGTTAAAGACACAAATGTGGCGCAAACGTCTGTTTACTGCTTTATAAAAGAGATCTAAAGAACTAGTCTTCGTGGGTAGCATTTAACAATGTACTTGCATATACTCAGCTACAAGAACTATGAAATTTCTGCAACGTTAAAAGCAGCAATCTTATATTACATTGATCTATATTGATTTGTTTTATACTCAAAAGACTCATTTCATTTCCTGTGATAAAGGAAAATTTAAAAGAAATCGTTTTTGCATCAGATAATGCCGTAACAGCTTGTGAACAATCTCTAAATAACACCAGATAAGATCACTGGTTTAACTGTATTAAAAATCTGTTCCAAAGATTAGTTGACGTTCTTTCAATTCAGCCAAAATTTACAGCGGTATTCTAAGACAAGGCCCCCACAACAAAATGAGAATGTAAAAATGCAGCAGACACATGGCAAAAAATTGGCGTCACTGCAGAACACTATCCTGAACAAAACTTCCCCTCTGCCAGTAAAAAATAATTTTTCAGCCAGTAATAGAATTTATATCTAATTAATGTCATTTTATGAGTGCTTCATTAAATGCTTTTAGGCACTTATGTTTATATACGCATTGCATCCACTGAAATCCTTACCTTGGTCTATTTTCGCAAGTGTTGGTCGTATATACTTACTTCCACTTACAAAAAAAATTTTTAAATGACGCGCAGATTGCCATTTCTAAAGTTAAAAAATAAACAAATAAATAAATAAAAATTTAACAGGAAATCTGAAAGCTTACATTACGCACAAAGAGGATTTTTTTAAAGGTTTTTCTGTGTTGCCTTTATATATTAAATATCATGTTCTTCGCTCTTAAACCGTAAAATTCAATTCAATAGCAATATCGCAAAATAATTTCAATATGAGCATATCTTTAGAATCTCCAATAAACATTTCTCTTTAATAATTAAAACAAACTTTCACAAGTTGCATTTAAATGGGTGTTTTTTTGCCTTCCTTCCTCCCCCATGGCAGAATTCGAAAATAATGGGTTTAAAAGCCGGTTTGAATGGTCTGAAACTGAAACTGGAACGTTGTATTCAATTAGAAATGAAATTACATAGCATTCGGCTATTATAGCATTACTTTCATCGTCTTTTATGAAGCAACTTGATATTTTTTCGATTTTATAGCACTAATGTTTTTTTATGCATGTACAATGAAAAAAAAGGGGGGGACATTAGAATCGAAATATGGGGGAAAAATCGGTATGTCATTTCAGAAAAAGTCCAATTTTGTATCAAAATGCCTATATTAGAAAAATGCTATATATAAATCTAATACATATTCTAAGTCGCGTTTTCGAGACATGAAAAACGCAAGCTGAATTTCGTCAATCGCTCCAGTAGAACGAGAGATATAGAACTGCCCCTTTATTTTATTTGCGCAGTGTACATGTACAGGAAATACATGCCAGTTACGCTATGCGTAACTAAAATGTCTTTGTTACTAGTGCAATGCGCATGACTTGCAGAAATTTTAGAAGCGTTAATACATGGAAATTTTCAGAATACGAGTCTTTAAATTTTTGCCTTCACAATTTTAACTTCTTATTCTGAAAAGGCATAATTTACGAACGCAAAAAACTTCCAGTTTAATCACAACTCACAAGAAAAGTGTTTCTCATCGTAATATAATTAAACGGGGCCTCACAAGCCCTCCATTGCAACTGCTTTACTGGAAAAACAAAAGCTGGAATTTGCTGATTGATAACTCTTCAAAATCAGCAAGACTATGAATTTAACACGAGTATTCCGCCTATCATCAGAGAAATAAGTTGGTTCGGTATTGCATACTAGTTGTATTGCCCTTTTCAGTAAAATACGTAGTTCTTTAGATATTTTCTGTAGATCGCAGTTTTTAAGAATATTCGTAGAAACTACAGAAAATTCGTAGTAGATGAAGTCTATGTGTGCGTGCTCTTTTCGCGTAATAAGTAGTAAATCCGGCTAGTATGGGTGCCAAAAGATCCAAGATCGATGGTTCGAATGCTGAAGGGGGCATAGCTGTTTTTTTTTTTTTTTTTTTTTTTTTTTTTATTATTATTATTATTATTATTTATTTATTTATTTATTTTTTATTTTTTTGTGTTTCCTGTTTCAAGGTGGAAGGCCAGACTAATAGTTCTACAGTGGTGCTCAAATAAAATGTGATGGACGATAATTTATCACCGGTTGAATTTTGCCAAATTATCTCGTTCTTTCCCCGTCGCCCTTTAAGTAAAGGGGGAATGCAAGGTATTATTCCCTTCTTTCGCGTGTGCTCTTGTGGTGTAACTGGTAGTATGTATGGATAGCAAATCTGTGGTCCGAATCCCAGCAAAGGTGAACTTAATTTTTTATTTTTCTCGCTTCTCCCCCCCCCAAAAAAAAAACTAATAAATAGCACTACAGTTCATACCAAGTAAATTAAAAATATATCTTCTGTTGAACATGTTCGGATATTTGTGAGCTTGTTGCAAAAATACAAAAAGTTCTGCTCTACAGGCGCAGGCAGGGCTTACATGAATACCAATTTGTGAAATTAGTTCGAATTAATGTTACATGCAAGGTAAAACCACGAAAATCACATCAGTTCGTTTGGCGTCTTGTCCATTCGGCCATTAATGAGTTTCTTATCGCTTGGAACATGCATAAAATATTCCAGTAATAACCTCGAAAACATAGAATAATATAATTTTAGTAATGTTCAGATGACTGACTATTCCAGTAGAATAAAAAATATGTCACGAATTTAAAAACCCACCAAATAAAGCGAAAAAACATCAAACATACGGAAATACATTTCCCTCGCCATGGCAACAGTAATTTATCATTCTTAGACTGAAAATTAACGCCACAAAATAATCAAGTGTTAATTAAAGTCCACACGAAGGTACAGACTTGCACGTATAGTTACTGCCATTCAGTCCTTAAGGCGGGGGATTCTGGAATCTTTTCAACATCTAATTGGTTTGTAAGAATATTTCCAAAAGTGACACGCATTTAACTATTACAGCAATCGTCGGCAAAATGTACCTCCAAGCTCTATTTTCACTTTAAATGTGCTTCCAATGAATGCAGCTCCAAGAACTGACTGCATCAATTTAGAAGCGCTATTTTTCATCTGAATAAAGATTCGTAAGATTTGAGTTCTTGAATAACAAATTGCAATAAAATACTAGCTTAAATAGACTTTTTAAAATAAGACTTCCTTGCTGGATACGAAGTAAATAAAAGCAGAAAGCTATCTTTACGATTTAGTCAATGAAACTGTATTACTTTCAAAGATGTAAAAAAAAAAAAATTCTTTTATATTCTTCTGTATACTGTAGGCAACGTTACTAAATGTCAAAAGTCAAATTTACTAACAATCGCTGCATTATTTAAAGTGGCATTTATATTCACCGACTGAAATTCATTAAGTCTCTGCACTCTAAATATTCATTCCAGGCATGAATAATTATTGCTACTCTAATCGATGTACAAATTCAGGCACGTAAAAAGAAAAAGATTACCGTATTGGCATAGTGTTCAGTACAAACTTAACACGCCAGATGATAGGGCTCTAAATCTCAGACAAGGCATGGAAATTTATGACATATAAGGTACTTAAAATTCGCCGTCGAAACAATCCTGTCGAGAGTCTTGCAGAAAATTAAGAAGGAAATGAAATGATGTTTTCAATAAAAAACCGTAAGGACTAGGTTATTATGGGAAATTATAGTCGTCGATGGCTAAATTACTAGTCCATCGACGGTGCCTAAAGATTAATCCCCCTACCATCCATCGTTCCTCATGGGCCTTTCTACTCAACAGCCTCAGATAAATGAAGGAGGAATAAATCGGTGAAATTAAATTATGCTCGAATTCCGAAATGTACACTTGATCTAACGAAGTTATTAAACAAGCACTGATTTCGTCACAGATTATAGAAGTGGTCTGTATGGACCCCCAGGGGTCTACTCCGATCTGCAAGGGGTTCATGTGAAAGCAAGAAAAAATTGGAGGTGGAGGAGATGCTAATAAGGGTCCTCTACAAGATTGGATCCCTCTTAAACAGGACATCATCAAAATTTAGACGTTCCGTAAATGCCATAATGCATCTAACACAGATCTTATTTCTGTACTTACGCAATGTTTATATAACAGTCGTACAAATTAACTAATTATATATTAAGTATATTTCGTAAACTTGTGTTAATTATGAACAAACACAGCATTTGTTTTCTGAATAAGAAGGAAAAAAAGATAAAATATTTTCAAAAAAATAAATAGGTATTTAAGTATACAGAAGTTAAAGTGAATCAAAGTTATCTTCTTTGAACTTTCAGAAAATTAAGTAATTTTTTTAATAGTCTTTTGATTGCATAAAGATGCCAATCATGTTTACAATCACGCGTAATTTCTAAAATTCAACGCGGTCACGTTAAGAATAAGAACAAAAGTAGTTCTGCGTATTGTTTATGTTTTGTGGGAACGAAACATCCCTCTTTAACAACCAACACACTATTTTGCATTATAACGAGTATAACCCAATTTCAGATTGAGCAATGAGTTACCTTTTGCTTTTGAAAGGATTAAGACATTTTGTGGTGAACAACAAGATAGAATTTTTAATTGTTTTTAACACTTTTCTAAAATGAAAATTTTGCAGAATAACTTTATTTAGCGATCCTGATAAAAACAATGTTCCAACTTAAAACACATCCTGTATACCTAAAATTACCTAGATTAAATTCAGGTTTTTACACCGGGAATCAAATTTGAATTGCTGTGTCTCATCACATTTAACAACTTCACCGCCCTACTAAAGTCAAACATTTGTTTTCCCCTCCTCCAAAGATAAAATTTTTGTGTCTGAAACTGGCCATATATTATGCTCCCTTGGAACGCCTTGGGTGCAACTTTACCCTCAGTTTCTCTCTGTTTTGGAACGTTCGAGTATAAATATTATACTGACTGAGTGGTTTTGGAACGACCCCTAAGAAGGAGTTTATGAAAAACACAAAAACTCGGCCATATGTCTACGAAAGAAAAAGTTTCAGTACCTGCAGTTTAATACACATACTTCAATAATTACACTTACCTTCTTAGGGTAAATATTCTTGAAACAAAGCACAGAATTAGAGATTAACTTGCGCATTCCGCAATTGAAATTGCACTTACTGCAGCACCGAGAATCTTTCTTTCTCTTCATACTTACTATTAAAAAATCATATTACAAATCGCACGTACTTTAAAAATTAAAAAAATTCAAAATGTTCAGATTCAAGAAAAATTCTTAACATTATCGTTCAACGCTAGCTCACTAAAAGCATGACGGGCGCATGGAAAACGTCGACTGTGTGCCATTACCTACTAAACAAGGGATTCATAAAAAATACCATTCATTTTCACCATTCGATTTTTATGATTTGAACCTTGAACACGATTTCTTTAAACTGTGGAAGATAAATCAGCACCACTATTAATTTTCCACAGACAATGTTTGTCCTCCAACAAAAAAGAATCGATTGTCCACAAAGATTACCAGTAGCTGGAGTTGAATCAACAAAGATGATGGGTGCTTCACCTACTTCTTCCCACTCCTCTCGAAATCTACGAGATTTATGACGCTGTAAAGGCACGCAAAACTTTGATTTTTTGTAAGTCTCCAGACGATAGACTTATTGGCAAGGATAAACGGAATTACGACAAGATATAGGAAGGCTCTCAAACCTTTAAGGTTCAACATTTAGTGTAATATTCTTCTTTAATGTATTTGCAGGATGATGTCGGATAATTTTTTAAGTATTCCTAAAGAAATTTAACCTTTTCGCGACGGCGCACCTTTTGTTTAAGACGCTCGTGCGGGACGGAAGAGAATCGAAGGCAGTCACCGTACAGAACGGAGGTTTTGCATCGCTAAGCCTAATTTTATAACAAAAATCAGAAAAACAAAAGTTTCGTTTCGCTTCTAACATCGTAATTTTCGGTATCATTTTAGATTATTACTTGAGCTCTTATATATGTTAAAATTAGCCCTTAAAACATTTTTTTCTTTATTTTACATGAAAATATACTTAAAAAATTGCTTATCTTCTAAAATAATTTTCGGAAGCGCTATTCAAATTATTTCAAAGTTTTAATTGATAAAATCTATCAATAAAGTTTAAAATTAATAAAAAGAACACAATAAAGACTATTTACAGTAAGAAGTAATAAAATTTAAAATGAAAACGAGTGTGGTAAATCTCGAAGCACAGAGAAGTATCACTTTGTAACTCTTAGAAAAAGTATCACTTTTTAGAAAATGAATCAGTACTCTCATTTGCGTTAGTAAATGGTTCACTAACCATACTAGGGTATTCTTCCTCTGATAAATAGCGCCTTCCCGCCATAATAGACTGGAGGTGAGGTTTTCCTAAATAAAAAAAGAAGGAACGGAAATATATCTGAAGGCAATGCGAAACGTAAAAAAACTCCGCACAGTAACCCTAAAAGACCGTACATAGTAGAGGAAAAAAATATAATAAAAAAAAGAACTGGATATAAATCAGATACGAGAATGTTTTCATTAGCACGCAGCGATTTAAAGAGCCCACCTCTGTTTACGCTTTCCCTCCGCCCCCCCCTCGAACACTTGATGAGTAAAATATCAAAGTCAAGCAGAATATATCAAACTCAAGGTCAGGAACCTAAAACTGTGTTCATTTCAAAAGTAATGGACACTGGATGCCATCTAGTGGCCTTCAGAAAAACGTTCCACCTTAAAATGCGTATACACATCACCCGTCCTCTGAATGCGATTTTTACTGATACGTGGATGGGACGCCCGGCTGTAAGAGACATTCTTAGGGAATGCGTATATGGGACGCCCGTCCTGAAAGGGTTAATCTCCATTTTCCCTTCAAGAGTTTGGTTATTTATTATGGCAAAGCTCTTGCCTGTTAACTGCCTTATAGGTAGCTGCATGGAGCACTTCCCAAAGAAAACTAGACCATTGTCGTTTTACAAATAGGGATAGGGTGTAAGTAAACAACAAAATCCCCTTACGAGCACTATGAATTTTTGTGAACCAATCCCTATTCCCCCTCTGACTCACCTGGATGCAAAACGTTATCTTACTTCTTCCCACAACTTCGCATAAAAATGGCCTACATATAAAAATACAGCACAAACAGTATTTGATTTTGTATTCTTATGAAATATATATTTAAATATCCCTAAATAAACATAGGCGATACTCTAAAAATTTTAAGCAATATGAGAGCTACATTTTAAGTATTATCACCACTTTCAGAAATAAATAAGGATTATAACAATTAAGTATCCATAATGTGAAATAAATTAGAAAACTAGACTTTCTGTAAACCAAAATGCTTGTTTAACTCGTAGATTAACTATTTAAACATTATATTATGATGACGAATATAATTTGAAAATATCAAAAACGTAGCTTTCTGCGCAGACAAAAATTCAAAAAAATTCTGCAGTTTACGTGGTATTCTTAATTCGCTATTCTACTAAAAGTTTCAAATGTAAACAAATGGCAGGCTCGTTAGGCCTGGTGCCACTTGAAACTTTTAAATTGTTGATAATTCTACAACCACTGCATGCAGATTAACTAAAGGTATAAATACCTTAACCGGAACATAAGAACAAAATACAGACACTTTTAGAGCAAAAAATGCACAATTTATCAACATATAAGAATAAAAATCTCATCTCAATAAGACGAGTGACAGAATGAAAATATATGTGTATATATTTATATATGTTTGGAGCGGCCGATTGCAACGAAAATTGGAAGTGCACAACCACACGTTACAGCAGTCCTTTATACAAAATTTCAACGTTCTACGACTATTCATTTATGAGTTATGCGAGATTATTCAAACGCATGCACAGACGTTAAAAAAAAATACCTCTTCTGAATCCATTTCACAATCCGTTTTGTAAAAAAGGGATCCTTTATTTGGTCCGTACATGCAGATGTCACGTAAAAAAATCGTTCAAATGGATTCCAGAACGGTCAAAATAGATATTTTCGTTGATATATGATACCCGGAATTTTTCGATATTACAATAATTCCTTTAATTCGGACAAGAGAGTAAAAATAAGCAGTTAACTTTATTTACATGTATTCACATAAATTTAGTTACATTACAACATTTATACTTCTAAAGAAATGCAGTATCTTACAATATGGATGTAATTCTCTAACAAAATTTCATTACTTAATAATAATTTTTCCTTTCAGATTTTGTCTTTTATTTCATTCATTCATACTTCTACGAGAGCGTTAACATCATGAATTGAAATTCAGTTAAAAATAATTCACTAATAATTTTAGATGTGAGTTACTGATATAAAAATACAAATAAAAGTTAGAGATTAATGAAATAAAGAATGAAACGATAAGATAGAAGAGGGTTGGGTTTGCGTTTATTCGATACGGAAAAACATCTAAAGGTCGTCTGCTTAAGAGGAGGGATGCCTTCGTGGAGGACTTTCTAAGATATACTGGCTCGTATACACGTTACAAATGAGGAAAACCACTGAAACGCCAATGCAGCCCAGCGCATTCGCCGAAATTCGAGCCCTTAACCAGAGCTCAGCAAATTTACTGCTTGCCCGCTGATGGGCAGACAGGCGAAGAATACTCCCATCAGGCACGTTGGGCCGAAACTAGATGAACAGTGGGGTTGGTAATCTTTTGCAGGTGATACGGGGAGAAAAAGACTTTTGGACCATTGACACCCTAACCAAAAATTCAATGCGGCCAGCCACTTTTAAAGTCTCATCCACACTGAACACTTCAAATGATCGTTTTACTTTTTAAAGAACAGCTGTCTCAATCGTCACCTAATTCATTTCATTTTTGGTGCATTATAGTGCACAGGTGCAAGACGGGTACAGGCTGAAGCAAAGTTAGTACCAGTGCATCCAAGTAGGCACATTAGGGACCGGCAGCCTAGCTAACTGCTAAGTTCCCGATTTGGGATGGAATAAGGAAGGAGAACACACTAGGGTGTGTCCGGCGGTCTCCTACCCCTCTTTTCATACCATCTTCCTCTCAAGAGAATTTCGGCTCGCGTCTGTTGTAAGTGTTCCCTTGCCGCACAGATACTACACGATTACAAACATCCATGCCTTTTCCGGGATTCGAACTCCGGTATGGCAGTCAGCGACACTAACTCCTAGACCGTATGTGGGGGTATAGGCACAAAATAGTAATTCTTATTCCAGGAACGTTAATATACAGCGTTAACAACATCATTATTATTAGCTTTATTATTAATAGCATAAACAAAACACACACACAAAAAAAAAAAAAAAACAGCCAGTCAATAAACTGAGTGGCTAAGACTGTTGAACACTAGCAGTCCGATCAGGGTTCGATTCTTAGCGAACAGCTTAGCTACCTGGAATCTTCCTCATGCAAAACGTTAAGTATGAGAAATCGTTCCGTAGATAAATCGTGCACGAAGACGTCCGTCAAGCAGATAGCACTCGCGTGCTTTGCTTTATCGTAATCGACAAATCATAAAAAATGATATATTATTCTGATTCACATATTTTGGGGGGAAGGAGGGGGCGTGCCCATGCGTGTGTTTCGGTCGAGATTTTCTATTTAAAAAAAAATTAACATTTTGGAAAAGTCAACTTTTTTAAAATAAAAAACTAGTTTCGTAGACTAACAAAGAAAATCTGAGATAAGAGCAGGGTTTTCATCTCATAAGCAATCATATCTCATAGTTTGCAATCATGGATATAACGAAATCCTTTTTGTTTCCTTCCTGTTTGTGACCTTCACGCGATAGAAGGCTTCAAAAGTGATAGAGAGAAAATTAGCGGATAGAGTGTTTCTGCTCGACTTTTTTTGCCTAAAATGATTTTTGAAAGACAGACAATAAGATCTTATTTACAGCCAACACTTTCGTACGCTCTTCTCTAAAAGTGCTATGAATTTCCTTTTTTATCTCTATGGCTCCTTAGAATTTTTCTTTTCTAAATTCAATTTTCTACCAAAGGGAATATATTTGAAGTTTATTAAATCTAAAATTCTCTTTCAGTGTTATTCCTTCTATTTCGAGGGAACTCCAAAGTCCTGAAAGAAGTTTTTGCCAATCTACGAGATAAAAATCTCTAGTTTTTTTCTATATTAAAAAAATGCACTGGTTATTAATGTAAAACAAAGCAAGACATCTAAAAATAACATTTACTAAATAATAATTTGCATCACGTTCCATTAATGTTTATATTATTGTATAAAGAAAGCTGTTCCTGACGCCGCATATTATGTATATTTTATGGGAATTTTTCTCTATTTCTTTTACTGCATAATACTTTCTGTATTCAAGATAAACACTCATGATAATGAGAGAATTCTGGAACAACATACAGACTCAAAATGTCTGTGCGTTGCTATCTTCTTTTAATTTAAATGTTTCAATATAATAATCAACAGAAGACCAAAATCGCCTAGAGCTATGGGTAATCGTCTTAGTAAGGGGTCATTTATTTCTTGCAATATTTTGACAGAGTTTGATTCTAATCTTTCGAAATTCCAAAAACAAATGCATAAGCAAGCACAATAACTTTTAAACAGAAACATATTTTATATGAATTAATTCCCAGACATCTTTTGCTAACAAGACTGTCGTCGAATGAGGCATTTAGGTTAATGAATTTAGGATAAAAGTGCAGAGTTAAGTACAGCTCTGGCTTTGTTACTCGTATTCGCGACTTTTTAGCGTCTAATCATGGTAATAAACCTTACCAAATTTCCCCTAGAAATGACTGAGCTTTAATGAGGTTCTCTAAGGCTGCCGAATGACCATTTTCTACTCCATTTTATGCTAATAAATTCCTACATCAAGATGACAGGTTTGAAGCATTCATTTGTAACTACATATCTGAAATTATGCACTTGGCTTACCAACTGGAAAAAGAGTTTTTCTTGTTTTAATTGCCATAGATAATTCAACAGGGCAGGTCAGATGACCATGACTAACGTTAAAATCGCTCTTGAAATTTACCTCTAAAAATACACAACTGAAGCCTTACGCACAACCCAAAAGCAATGCTTTGTAAAAAATTATGTTTAACGCTAAAGCAACGCCTGTTCTCAGGATGTTTTTACAGACACAGTTTTTCTTTAGGGGGGAGGGAATAATAATAATAATATGAAAGCGAAAACGTTTACCAGAACACCGAGAAATAACACTAACTGTTAGTCTTCACCTCGACGTGAGAATCTTTTGGTGTAAAATAAGCTGTATTAAGAGCTTTGAGACGTTTTGAAAAGAAGTGAACGAAAAGAACAAGTTAAAAAATGCGTTCAAGCCCAATATTTAGCAGCAACTCCAACAGTGCGCACACAGAACTCAAACTTAACACTAAGGTGTGGTGTATTTAATTACGGCAAAGCACACTAGGGCTATCTGCCTAAGGGGAGGGATGCCTTTCGTGGAGGACTTTCTAAGGGAAACTGGCTCGTATACACGTTACGCATGGGGAAAACCACGAAAACACCCATGCAGCCAGCCCGTTCGCGGGATTCGAACCTCGGACCGAACTACCAGTGTTCAGCGACGATAAAAATACATAGAAAAGGAGTGTCCGCCCCCCCCCTTAAAAATGTAGAAGCCTAGCTATTTTAAAGCGCATTTAAGTAGCTCATCTTCGAGGCCGACCCTGAAACTGTGGTCTACACCGAAAGATCCCAGAAGACATTTTCGTCCTGCTTTTCATAGGTAAACAAGAGAAAAATAGAACTCATCTGTGGATTTAAATCTTTAAAATAAAAATGCAGTATTAGCTCTCCATACGGGTATTGGGGGGGGCGAAACAAACCTACGCTGAGAAGCGGAAAAAAAAAAAAAAAAAAAAAAAAAAAAAAAAAAAAGAGGGAGCAAAGAAAAGAAAAATTCCAAATGCAGTACACTTCAACTTAAAGCTACTTTGACTTAATTCAATCCGTATTTTTGTGCCCAAGGAATATTGCACAGAATCGACAGCATTTCTCCCGGCATACGATCGATAGGACAGTTCAATAACCGGTTTTGATTAATTGATGTCGATTTTATGCTCACGCCGATCCTATGCCAGTCTCCATCCAACGCAGACAGCATTAAAAGCATAATTTAAACAAATTCTTCCTTAATTGCTTGCTTTTACTAATCATAAGCCTATCCATGTCAATTTATGTGTCTATTTTACCTTGTGCCGATCCTATGCGCAGCCCTATTTGGTATATTAATTTAGCTATGCTGACTGCCGTAACGCTGTTCCAGAATATGAAGCCCAGAAAAGGTTTGAATGTTTGTATACGTGTAGGGTATGGGTGCTGAGGGACACCTAAAACTACTGACGAGCCGAAAGTGGTTTGGTGGTAGAGGCAGATGGGTGACAGATTCTCGGATACGTCCTGAAGGTTCCTCTATCAAAATTAGGACGGAAGTCTACAATAAATACTATACCTATAGAAATACTGGTGAAATGTTGTACCTCACCCTTTTCTTCCTGTCTTATCGACCTAACGCACTGTCGATCCATCACACCTTTATGCTAGTGGCAAAATATGGAGTAATCCTCTTACTCATTATTAAATCATTACGAGAATATTTCCTATCAAGTGGATCGTATACCGGTAACCGGTAATCTTATGCAAGTGCTGATCTTGCGTCGGTGTTGATTTTGGAAGTCGATATTAAGCAGTGTCGATCCAGTAAATATATGGGAACTCTGTCTGTCCCAGCCTTAAACAAAATCGATATTTGTGCAGTTATAGGAGGAACTCTAGAGGAAGGAACCTAGTTCGATTTTTCATGCAAATCCGAAACAAAAATTCACGAGATCATCTGCAATTATGCAACCAAAATGCTATTAAGAAACTTATGCAACCAAAACGCTATTATGAAACTTAAAAAAAAAAAAAAAAAAAAAAAAAAAAAAAAAAATTATCCTTCCTACGGCAGAGGTGAATATAACGATTTTGAAGCTAAAATTTCCATTTTATAACACGATGATAAAAATGAGTAACAACCATCAAGCAAGGAATAAAATCCATTCTAAACATCTAAAGAAATTGCCAAAATGAAATATGAGATACCTAAATTTTAGTATAATATTCTATCACCTGCATTCCAGTAAATACATATTCAGCAAACAGAAAAAGGAAAATCCAATTATCTACATATCAGATGGAAAGTTTCAAGAATTCTAGTTTCTCCCCATTATGCACCTTTTATCACCTGGTATCGTAACTACAGAAATTGTTTCTCGTATGCGCTGCAGGCATCCTATCATACTGCCTATCAGAAAAAAAAAAAAAAAAAAAATTAATTTTAATTCGACATTTTATTCTTACTAAATGCGTACCGCTTCTACACCATGGAAAGATCGTTAAGTCGAAACGTCATAAACTGGTGACAATTTGGTGCTATTGGTTCAAAGAAAAAATTCTTTACAACCATAAGTGTATCAGCCTTCTATTAATATACACAAGATGATACAAAAATAATAACTGAGGCAATTACGTGCAGCATCTGAAAATAATCCATTCTAGATTCGAAGAATAAGAGCTTTCGAAAGCTTGCGACGAACTTATTTACTTCTGAAGAAAGCATTCCTTCTTAAGAGAGGCGTGAATGCGGGGGGGGGGATGAATTTATAATAACCGTGTTCGATGTTCTTCACTCAGCATGACTGGAAAACAGACAATTATGAGTAATGAGGTCTGGTCCCGGACGTCATTAGAGAAATGAAATTATCCAAATACTATGGGGAAAAAAAAAAAAAAAAAAGAAAGACAGACAGAGGGAAGCGCTTCGAAAACCCGTGCGTCCCTCCCACTCTCATCCTACGGCTTATCTAAACTTGGAATTTTGAAGGCGGGGAAACAATGGTTCGAGATTTTGAGATGAAGCATTCTTGCGAAATGCTATCAAACGCCCAAGATTCAAAGATTTTTTGCTGTCCCACATAAATACAATTAACTCTATGCATCTCTCCCGCCCAGTCCTCAAGATGTGCGTACAGTACTAATTATAATTAGCGTTGCAGAAAAATGACCAACCACAGTTTCAGATGATTTTAGCCTTCTATAGAAACGGTCGCTCAGGGAGCTTAACTAATAGCAGAAAGGACGGTAGACTGAACGGAAAGGGACAGCAAATTCGGCGCCGGGCTCAACGTGTTAATTCAAATTCCTTTCCCGTCAAACTGTCTTGAATATAACGGTTCATCTTAGCTATACAACTTATATCTATCACATGAATACAGAACTTAAAGCAACTAAATTAACACTAACTTCATTTGAACCACTGTTTGTTATTGAACTTAATGTGTTTAATTAAAATAATGTGCGTGTGTGTGTGTGTGTGTGTAATTATGGCAAAGCCACGAGGGCTATCTGCCTAAGGGGAGGGATGCCTTCGTGGAGGACTTTCTAAGGGAAACTGGCTCGTATACACGTTACACATGGGGAAAACCACGAAAACGCCCATGCAGCCAGCCCATTCGCAGGATTCGAACCTCGGACCGAACTACCAGTGTTCAGCGACTTTACCGCTCGGCCGCTGGTGGGCCCTAAAATAATGTGCAACACAAAGCTTAGAGATTTTGTGTTATCTGTTCTGTTATCTGTGTGTGTTTTGTGTTATTAATCCAACAGATGTTATGTGCATTCAACATCTAATGCACATAACATCTGTTGGACTAAAGCCGCTATTAATTTACAGCTTTAAATAATCAATGAATTACGCACACGTATACCTCTTAAACCTACACTTACCCCCAAAAAAGTGGTTCTCGGAATAACAGTCAATTAACAAAGCAGAACTTGCTCCCAAGTGACTAACCACAACATCTACTGTAGTTAAAACACTGTATATTTTAAACGTTACTCTTACATAACTGATATCTGAATATACTTCTGAATTGGACGAATGACTATCCACATTATCAGCACATGGAAAAGCTTCAAATATAAATGATTATTGCCATACTTCACCTGAAACAAATGGACTTGTTGAAAGTCGGTGAAATCTGCAGATTAACCTTGACGTGTGTTAAGGTTTCTCTCCATTTTGACGAAGAAATTCTCGCATTTCTTAGAAAATTACCATTTCGCTGTAGAATAAACTAGCAGTCTATTTCCTTTAGGTTCACGGAGGAAGGAAGAATTCTCTATTGCTACCTCCAATATTTAGGCTAGAGTATGTGCGATTTGAAAATATTTCAAGAGTAGAACAAAGAGTCTGAGGAAGAACTGTTCCAGGAAAATAAAATTACAGAATATTTGACATTTTATAGAGATCCATATTGTTCGCTCTTGTAATAAAAATCAATCCACCCTCTGCTTATCTACATTGTCACTGACGAGTTAATATGTACCAAAGTGTTACTATATTTAGTAGAGCTTTCGGGACTTTCTTCTAAGACGCAACTCGAAAACGAGGAAAAACAAATGCTATTAATACTAATATAATACTAATAATAACAAATACTAATATAAGCGTGGCAGGGCCATTTCCGGCGTGTGGTAGGAACAAAAGAGAAAAGACAGAAAACGAGCAATTGTCAGAATTGTCTCCCAAGGCCTGCCACAATACATCCACAAGGTTTTCCAAAATGACATCAATGTCAACCTCACGCATCATTTCCTCACCCACGATTGCCCGCTACTTTTCGTTTTGCATGCCAAGATAACACGACACGATAAACTAACAAATGGATCATTCAGACACTTATCACGGAAGGATCCAGTGTTTGAGAAGACAGGAGTACTTGTGGGAAGAGATAAAACTAAATCTCTTTAATCTCGTGGTGATATGCATATTACGATCAATCTAGCAGACACTTGTCTTTCAACAGATGCCTTCAAAGAATAACAAAAATAGCACCTCTATTTGTTACATTAAATCAACGGTCTTGGGCACTTTTTCTGAGGGCAGGATTGGCCCAGTGAGCATTTTTTTTCATATAAGTTAAATAAAAATTATTGTATTTTCCTTTATATTGATTTTCTTCCACGTATAAAGGGCGACTTTTTAAATAAAATACTATTATTTTAAGCTTTTCTCACGGTTATTGATAGTCAGTTATTTTCGGTGTAGTCATTCTTAACTGTCTAATATAACAAAAAATTTTTTAAATAAAATTAAAAAAACAGACTTATATCACACTGTACAGTTCTTTCATTAAAAACTATTAATTATTAAACCAAAGCAATTTAATGTAAGTAAATGTAACATCTCAAGCTGGATGAAGAATTAAGGACAATTACAACAGTCTGATTCAAAGTAAATTCATAAATTCATACACAAAAATATACTGATTATTACAAAGACCAACACTAACTTTCTAACCAAATTTGCAAAATACAAAAGTTGTTTATATAATTTTATAAACAATCTGACGGAGAATTTATAACCATTCTGAATGGCTACCCGTTGATTCTAAATTATTTTGATCTTCTGTACAGTCGTTACGTTCAACACTGATATTAAGTATATTTTAGTATTTCTAAATATAAAATAAGTAGTTTTACAAAGAATGAGCTACCTTACAAAAAAAAAAAAAAAAAAAAAGATTATGAAACACGTAATTTTATTTAAAACATTATTCTTATTGCAGAAAATCCATTCTAAAAATATATGAACGGCACTTTAAAAAAAAATGGATTTTCTGCACATCTTCATCATCTGAGGTTCTTCTATGACCCCCCCCCCCAAAAAAAAATATCTCAGTATATAGTATGCAAAGAGATGTTTCGCCAACTTAATACCATGTAAGAATTTAAACCAAAAGCTGCTTAGTCATTTTATAAACTCTGTTACATTTCTGTTAGTCATGAATTTTGATAATAATTTTATAAGAACATATAAAAACAGCAGACTAATCAAACAAGTCGTATTCTTCGCTCAGGAAGGGAAGTTGTACCTTCAAATCGAGTCCAGTCATGGCTTGCTTCTCAATCCTTGATAGCAGTGTTTTTTAAAAGACTGGATCTATCAGTTATATACACGACTGATTCGAAAGCGATTGATACTACGGTTCTCCGCGATAGGGAGAAGATATGGCGGGGGAAGAAGCTAAATTAGGAAAAAATAAAAGATATGGAAGGATTGTTTTGCTCAAAACAACACTGCGACGAATACTGGATTACAACTTGCTGATTATATTTTTATATTTCATTTAGCAACACAGAAAAATATTTAAAATTACCGTTCCAAATGATCTGAAAAATATTGCAAAGCTTACTCAAGGGTTATACTTCAAAGGTTAAAAAAAGTTTCAATAAGGCTTGTAGAGACATTAGGTTATTTCGAAGACGGAGATGTGAACAATGAGCAAAGCCTTCGCCGATAATCGAACCGCGGGCTTCAGGAATACGCGCCCAGCGTGCAGAGCACCACACTACGAAGACGGCATGCAGACCACTACACCACGAAGGCGGGAGAAATACCTTATATACTTCCCCTTTTAACGGGCAACTGGGGTTTTAAGGGACCCAATTGCCAAATCCTGGGTGTGGAGAATCATCATCCACCACCCTTTGAGTTCGGGCGCCACTGTATAGACATTAGGTTATTTCGAAGCCGGAGATGTGAAAAAATGAGTAACGCCTTCGCCGGGAGTCGAACCGCAGATATCTGGAATACGCGCCCAGCGTGCAGACCGCCACACCACGAAGGCATGCTAAGAAGGCAGGAGAAATACCTCATAGGCTTTCTAGACTAGAGCTCCTATAATCACAAATTTGATGAATACAGGAAAAGATATATTTACGCCACTGCGAATGCATCAACTTCTATTACACAAAAACATGAAGTTTCTCAGAAAAAGTGCTTTACTTAATCTTTATTTAGGCGAAAAGCTTTTTATTATTTTTAAGATAATTTTTAATTATTATCCCTTCATACAGGTGAATTTAATAATTTACTGTGGTGGAATGAAAGATACTAGTAAAAGAGATATAAATGTCAGTGCATTAAAAAACAGTATTTTACATTAAATAGAGAGCACGATAATAATAACTAAATTATATTTACATATTATTCACACATATTTTGCTTTTTTGAGGAAAATTTTTTTTCTCTAGAAGAAATCGCATATAACTTTCCCTGCATTCAAAATTATAAAAATTATTAAAATATTCGCTTCCTTTAAAAAATTTGAGTCTAAAACAGATTTATTTACTCGATTTAGACTTTATTACGCGGAAACAGCATTAGCGAAATCCTTTACTACTCCGATCTCTGCAAAACAAACTTCTTGTAACAAAACAGTGGTACTTGGTATGCAAACAGTCGGAACAAGTGCTTTCAAAACATATGCGCCGAGCTGTCATTTGTCACAATCTGCATTCTCGCAGAAACATAACACCCACTTCGAAAGATCCCCCCCCACACACACACACACCGATGGTGGAAATAAAAACATAAGACTCAAGGACTTAATTTCCAACTACTATAAAAAATGAACTAAAAAATTACTCTTTTCAGAGCATTACGAAAGCTGACACATTTAGTCCAGTTTTATGCTAGCATTCTCCAATAATTTATGCGTGGCACAACTGATAGAAGGAATATTACGCGTTTCAAATACTTTGCATTTGTTTAATATTAAAACAAAAGAATTCCTAATTCTCCGGAGTTCGAATAAGCGGGCCTTACCACATTATTATTCCGCATTATCCACATTATAAACAATTTTTCTTAAATTAATAAAAGTTTACAGTAAATGAAATCCGAACAAAGAACAGAATAATTAATTTTAACGATAATCATAAGCTGGTCTTATTAACCACGATAATGCCCTAGCAAATTATGCGGATAAACCAAGCACAAATTGCATTTATGGATGAATATTAGCGTAACACACTCAACCTCTCGTAGATTAGTTCATTGTCATGTTACAAACACAGTATTAAAACGCTTATACAGTCAGCCCGTTGACTCAGAATCAAGCCCTGGTTGAATTAAAGTGCTGACTCGTCTGCTGACGAGCGACGGAAAGGTATCAGAGCTCCCTATAGCAACAATATTTAATCTATAATTATCGGAGCATCTTTTCTCAGAATCTACAGTGCAGGCCATCCAAAAGAAACACGAAGAACGGCAAAAGATATCAAAGTCAAATTTATTTGACAGATTATCAATGTCAATCGACTTGAAATACAGCCTTGAGGATGAGGAAGACTAGAAAATCAGTAATGAGTGTTGCCTCCACGTTTGTCAATAACCACCGCGAGATTGAAAGAGGCTATGGATGTGTTCTTGGCGGATAGGCATCTCATATTGCCTCCACACGTAGCCGAAGTTCATCTGGTGCGGCATGCAGGGCTAGCCGTTCTCGAATCATATCCAGACATGTTCAATGGAGGATAGACCTGAAGAACGATCAGGCCACGGTAACAATCCAATACGTTGGCCTAAAAGAAAGCTTCAAGATTCAGTGCAATGTGTAATCGAGCACTGTTCTGCTGAAAGGTGGCCGCCCTAGAGAAAAAGAACAGGTCGCAAGAACTCAGATGCAACGTTGGCTGTTAAGTCGCATATGTGGAAGGTGATGTTTGTGACCACCATCAATCTATCTCGATGGTGACCCCATGATGTTCGGGCGCGCTGAAATCTTAATCAGGTGCATATTCCATCGTGGTAATGCAAATTTCATACTGTTTGGATGCTTCCTTCATGGTGCTGCCTTGAAGATTGGGTGGCCAGCACTTAATTAAAAATGCATACTCTTTTTTTTAATTAAGAACTCCTTAATGTTATACTGAAATAAACTTTTTACAAAATTTCAACTCTACAAATTTTACAAAAATATTTCATACAGCACTTGTATAAAAATAGGCTTTATTTACGTAATTTCATTTATATAACAAAAAATTAATAAATAAAGTACTTAATATTTATTTCAGCTAATATTAGGATACAAACAGAATGCGTCATGCAGATTTTATAAAAATGTGAGGTATAGTTCCTGAGGAAAGGAATATCTTACTAGGTAAGATACGCCATTAAAAATCATACTTTGGGGGAGAAAGATATTTTCGTCCCTTTAGTGAATGGAACCCAATATTGATTTGACATTGCTAACTTCAGTACATATGAAAATGCGATTTAAAAACATAATAATCTCAAACTGACTTGACTCTGGAGTTCCGACTCCTCTTAAACTCTGAATGCCACTCTTGTATCGCTCCATAAGCGGATTAGCTGTATAACGAATCACATGATAATAGGATTAAGCTGTAATTATCACTACATAAGCCAATTGTGTTGCCTCGAATTCGAAGAACATCCAACACATGTTGACCGAAAAATAATGATACAAGAATAATCACTGAATGACAGAGGGCAAACGAACGAATCAAATCACAAGCGATTCAAAGACATTAAAGCACACCATCAATTACCAATCCGATCATTAAACGACTGCGACGAGAGGTCCGTAACTACAAATCCTTTCTTCCTAAATCAAAATACTCGTAGCCCATAAGTTTCAAATCAATCACTTCTCCAGGAATTACGTACTTAAGCTTAGGCGTTTAGCGTGAATTGCTAACGATACGCTACACGAGCTCGATGCTATAGATGGGCCGATAAGAGTCATCTTCGCCTCTAATTAATGCGGATTGCAGTATGATCCATCTAAACTAGATCGGATAGGATGTCAGAGGGATTTCATAGATATTCCATAATATGAGGAAATACAAACACACACATACATACCTACAATAACATTGAAAATATGAAAGAAAGCTGTTGAATTAAAAAATTTTTTTTGCTACGTTCCTTTCCCGTCTTAAAACTACTAATATATGAATCTAAAGTGCTTCATCCGAAAGTTAATCTGCATCATGCCATTACGTAACAGTAGCATTGCGGATATTTTTATCCAATCACAGTTCAAAATTTAAACAAAGAGCTAAGTCTACAAACACCGCTGTTACTAACTGCACAGTTCTTTTTACTATTTCGTTTGCTACTACTTGGGGCTGTCGCTTACTCCTCCTGAAAATGCAAGCTGCACAATATCGTTTGAAAATGCAAGCTCCATAAAATTGTGGGGTGCACAGTGCAATCAAAAATGATGACGTGTGAATCTATTTTAAGGTAGTCATTTTATCCGTGGCCCTATCCGGGAAATTATCTCCCCTCAAATCAACTAAAAAAGATTTTAAAATATGTAAATAAATGAAAATGAAACAATAAGTACAATAAAAAAGTTATTTAAATTATAAATAATCCGTACAAATGATGAAATGTATATTGAAACAGATTGAACTTTTTAAGTAGTTTGTTGTCCTTTGAACTCTTCGAAAGTATTGCACTAGAAATAGCACTTACTTATAACCACTGACCTCACAGTACCAATGTTCAACTGTGAATTTTCTGCTGTCCACAAATAATTCATAACAGAAAACACCCTTTCAGTACGCTGCATTGATGCACACAAGGAATATGATTTTCATTAAAATACGAGGGTTGGAACTTTAATAGTGGCAACTATTTATTTACAAGGAATACAAAAGTGATTCATGTCACCATGTTTTACAGTCCTTCAATATAGTCGCCAGCATTGTATACAACCCGTTTCCAACGATGTGGAAGTCGCAGAATACCTGTAGCAGCGCCTGTTTTGTTGATAGTTTGAATGGACTGGTCTACTGCCTCAAGAATCTCAGGGACAGTTTGGAAGCGAGTGACACGAAGTGGTTCCTTCATCTTAGAAGTTAAGTCATAGTCACAATGGCTTAGATCTGGGGAGTATGGTGGATGGTAAAGCACTTCCCAGCCCCATCGCTTGAACAACTCAGTCACAGCTTGCGCTGCATGCGGCCGAGCATTGTCATGCAAAATGAGAGGAGCGTTCTGCAGAAAGTGTCGCCGTTTTTTTCTCAAAGCTGGTCGGAGATTTTGCTCCAAAAATTAGCATTAATACTGCGCAGTGACGGTCTGCTGTGGGGGAACGGTATGCGTTAGGATAACACCATCACAGTCGTACACGAGAACCACCATAACTTTCACATTGCTGGTGTTCACTTCCACGCCTGTCGAATTAATTTCTACCTTTTCGTTGCCCTGCGTTGGCAACACGCTTTTGAGATTTGTCGTTCGTAGGATTCGGTCGCTAAAAGCGTAGCTGGCCTGTAACAGTTATAATTATTATTTTATGCTTATCTGTACTCCTGAATTATTACTAAATGTTTACGTGTGAATGTTCTATTATTAAATGCATTCAGTTTGGTTTAAATAGACGTGAGTGACTGAATTTATTAAGTAAGTATGTTTAAAGTAGAAACTGCGTCATCCATGTCGGCGCCATTCTAATACGAGGTACGTAAACATCATTTGGAGGCACGCCGACAAGATCAGATCAAGAATTCGTCAGCAGTTCAAGTACAGATAAGTGATTATTTTTTAGTTCGATTTACATCTAAATTTGATTCTTGAAGTTTTATATCTATTTTGTATTGATTTTGATTTTGAACTTGAATACTTCGATTACTTATTATGGATCAAGCTACTGTCATTAGATTGCGTGGTAGGGCAAAAGCGGCCTTCACAAGGCTTCAGAATACTATTTCTTCCGATTTATCTAAAAATGAAGTAATTTTGCATCTGGAGCGCTTAGAAAGGATTTATTCAGATTTTGATAAATTTGATGCCCAATTACTAGAAGAACAGTCAGAAATTGAAGATTTTGAATCGAAGTATTTTAGTTTGAAACTTCAGTATCAAAATTTATTAGATGTATTAAATGTGGCTAATGTGCCAAATGTTACAGGAAATTCTAATATTAGTAACTTTAAGTTACCTAAGTTGAATATTCCTATTTTTTCGGGTAACTTTAATGACTGGATGAATTTTAAAGATTTGTTTGTTGCAACAGTGCATAATACTTCTTTATCGAATATACAGAAATTTCAGTATTTAATCGGATCACTTGCTGATGAACCAGCTTCTATAATTAAACATATTCCGTTATCAAATCATTCTTATGAATGTTATGTTAAGTTTCGGTCACGGCACCAATGTTATGAAGAAAATACCGTGAAAATTCAAACACAAAAAAAAAAAATTGACTTATCTGCTCTTGACACCAATGTTATATCTTAAATTTCGATATGTTAAATGTTAAATATGAAACTACTTGCCGTGAAAAGGTTTCTACTTCCTCTTAGGGAGGAAAACTAAACTCTTAAGAATTTGCCAACTAACAAAATTTTAGTGATCGTATAGTGAAACGTGTACAGCATTTTTGCGTTGTGAAAAAAATGCATCCTGGGACCGCGCCGTGAGAGGATCGAAAACATAAGAAAAACATATACAAGAAATATAGGAAAAAACATATTAAATATATAAAGAAAACATACTGTAAGAGGTTCCAGATTAAATATCAGTTTATTCAATTACATCACAATAAGAAAAATCTTAACCTCATCTGAGAGTCTTTTCATTTAAATTCATGAAAAAAACTTAAGGTTTGTCTGGTAAATTAAAAGAAAGGAAAGGGAAACAATTTAAGGCCTGAGAGTTAAACTGTAGATTCGACATTGTTTTTACTGCTAAGGACGTTTTTGAAAAACTTGCCTAAAGTTCAAACACACCAAAAAAAAAAAAAAATAATAAAACTTATCTTGAGTGGACATCTTGTATCTTAATAAGCGTTGACGTCGGCCGGGCTCATCTTTACACTGGTTCTCATGATGTCGACGCCACTTCACCACTGTAGAACAGAAACAGGAGCACTGCTGCCCAGGACGGCTATCCGCTTGGTCCTGAAAGTCCTCAGTCAACCGCAGGTAACTCGTTCAAATTTCGCCTCTTTACCAGCACGCCGCAAGGAAGAGAGTTTTCAGCTTCAGGCCAGAAACGTTTTTTTTTTTTAGGCAATTACGGCTCGCCTGTTCTTACTCATCCCAAGAGCAAGCTTCACGAGTACCGTCTCAAGTAAGTTCCACCCGCCAGTCAGCAAGAGAGAGTCGCCTCTTAACCCAAAACGCGGCCGGGGAGCATATTTGCCGCTCCCCGCCGGAAAACATCTCTCGTAGTGAACTACATATTGTCGATCTCTTTCCAGCCGGTTTTCAAGAGCAACGTCCACAAGTCCAGCAAGCCCGAAAGTCCGAGTGTCAGTCGGTCCAAGAAGTGAGTGTGTCAAGAGTAAGTGTGTATCCAACTCGAATTTCCTTCGTCTCCTTCACAAAACGGGCTCCCACTATGGCTTCACTTATCGCCCCCTTAATTATGGCAAAATCTTCGTTTTCAACTCCAGAATGCGGCAATAAGGGTGATCGCGCATGCGCGCCCTTCTTCACTTAGCCAACAACCGGACCCTCAATCGCCAAAAAAACCTGAATGACTTACATTGAAAGACAAGTAGCAACCTTTGACCTTTCTGTCACGTACTTTCCTCTCTTAAGGTCAACTAACAATGAAAATTCTTTCTCGAACATTCTAAAGGACAAAGCGCGCGAAATCATGACTAGGCAAAAAATTGCCTCCCTTTCCTTGCTTCTTTCACAATGAATAAAAGTTTGTACAAGATTTGCAAATAAAAGAAAATAAATAATATTCATTTAAACTAAATAATATTTCCAGAAGCATCTGTTTTTCCCCAAAATTAAAGCCTTAAAATAAATAATTCATAATCAAATAAAAATTAAGATTTCCATAAATCATAAAATCATTCACATAGTTTTTATAACGCTATCAGATAATTTCTCTACATAACATGAAGAAGCATGGGCAAAATTGCTCGCTAGGTACAATAAAAAGAAACAAATCGTACAATCGTTAATTAAAACATTTATGGATCAAAAATGTATTTCACAGGTTGATCGTTAATTTATGTTAATAATGTTAATTTACGGCAATTAGCTGATACTTCCGATGAAGTTATCAGAGGTTTAAAAGCTCATGGTGACAAAGCAACTTCTAGGGATCCATGGTTAATATTTATGTTGCTTCAAGAGGTAGATTCAGAAACTCGAAAGTTATGGGCACAGAAAACAGCGGAAGATGATTTTCCTACATTGGAATCATTTTTTTAATTTTTAAATTTAAGGTGTTCTTCTCTCGAAATTATCATAAATAAAGAAGCGGAAGCTAAAGTTGTTGATAAAAGTAGTAATGTTAGTTCTAAAACATTACAGAATTCTAAATTTAGTAATACTAAATGTTCGAAATGTAACGGACTTCATGCGTTATATAAATGCGTTAAATTTAAGAATTTGGATGTTACTGCTAGAAAGAACTTTGTGAAAAAACGAGGATTATGTTTTTTATGTTTAAATTCACATCTAATCAAAAACTGTAATTCACAGTTAAAGTGTAATTTGTGTAATTCAAAAACACATAATAGTTTGTTGCATGAAGATATTAAAGCTAACAACGTACAGCTTTTAACAGCGCCAAATAAAAACGAAAGCACTTCAGAGAGAATTTCGAATGAATCATGCGAGGGTCAATGTCAGGTAGTTGTCAGTAATACGATTCAAAATTGCAACTCGGCGATTTTGCCTACAGTTCTCGCACTCGCATTTTCATCCAGTGGCGAAACTATCGAAATTAAATTATTATTGGATTCCGGAAGTGAAAGTTCGTTTATTTCTGAACGAGCTGTTCGAAGATTAGGATTAAAAAGAACAAATCAAAGGTTACTTTTGCGTGGAATTGGCGGAGTGCCAGCGTCCAAAACTCGTGGTTCTGTTGATTTTAAAGTTCGGTCAAAGTTAAATAATCAAGTAATTGATGTTAACGCATACATTTTGGATAGGTTAACTTTGCCATTGCCGGAACAAGTGATTAATGTAAAGCATATAGAATACATTAAATCTATTCCGTTAGCGGATCCGAATTTTGCTCAACCCAAAGAAATTGATTTGATTTTAGGAGCTGATTATTTTTTCTCCGTTTTAAGATGTGGCCAAATATATGGTTTGAAAAATGAGCCTGTAGCTCAAAATACAATTTTCGGTTGGGTGATTGCTGGGAAGGTCGGAAATAATATGGAAGGCTCAAAAACAGCAAATGCACACACATTTATAAAATGGAACTGCAGTTAGAAGATAATATAAATATTGATTACGAACTTAAACGTTTCTGGGAAATGGAGGATATTGTCGATGTTGGGAAGAAGGAATTTCTGACATCTGAGGAACAATTTTGTGAATCATATTTTCAAAACACTCATGCTGTTAATTCAGATGGGCGATTTGTTGTAAAACTTCCATTTTATAAATCGCATTTGAAGTTAGGTGATTCAAACCGGCAGCAATTTCTAGGTTGCGTTTCATGGAACGAAAATTCAAAGATAATCCGGAATTTGAAAAACAGTATAAAGATTTCATACGTGAATATGAACAGTTAGGACATATGACTGGGATTAATGATGATTTATCTAACAGATCGGATACAGAAAAGTTTTATCTTCCTCATCATGCGGTAATTAAACCTTCTAGCACAACGACAAAATTAAGAGTAGTTTTTGATGCATCCTGCAAATTTGAAAATGGTATATCATTGAATTCTCTTTTAGGGGTAGGTCCGAAATTACAAAGAGATATTTTTGAGATTTTGATTAATTTTCGATTTCCTAAAATTGTTTTCACAGCCGATGTGGAGAAGATGTATCGTCAGGTGATGGTAGCTCCTGAAGATCAGAATTATCAATTGATACTTTGGCGATACAATTCCAGTGATGAAATGCGCACGTACAAGTTGAAAACAGTTACTTATGATCTTTCCTCTGCTTCATTTTTAGCAACTCGATGTCTGAAGCAGGCTTTAGAGTCTAAAGAGGAATCAGATGTATCTTGTATACTGCAAGAGGATATGTATATGGACGACTTACTGTCGGGTGCAAATACAGTTGATGATGCAGTATTTGTCAGCAAGAAAATATCTTCAATTTTACATGCACGTGGTTTTGATTTGAGGAAGTGGAATTCAAATTCTGTAGAACTCTTAACTTAATTAAAGAACATTGTTCATTGAATTCTGATTTTAAGATATCTCCTAATTCGAGTTCGAAAGTCTTAGGACTTTTTTGGAATTCAACTACTGATACCTTCAGTTTTAAAGCTACACTACACATCAACGCACCTATAACAAAAAGACGCATATTAGCAAAATCTGCTCGCATTTTCGATCCTTTAGGTCTCTTATCTCCTTGCACTATACTGATTAAAATATTCTATCAAAAACTATGGTTAGTTAAAGGCGACTGGGATTCAGTTGTTCCCCAGCATATCTTAGATGATTGGTTTAAATTTCAAGAGACATTCAGTCAAATCAATAATTGTGAAATTCCGAGATGTGTCATACTTACAATGGACAGTGTTATCCAACTACATGGATTTTCTGATGCATCTTCGCAGGCTTATGCAGCAACCATTTACTGTCGCCAAAAATGCAATGGTACGGTTAAGGTTAATCTTTTGGTATCAAAGACTAAAGTCGTGCCTATAAAGCAAGTATCCATTCCTTGATTAGAACTTTGTGCAGCGTATTTGTTGACCAGATTAATGCGATCTCTATTGAACATTTTAAAGAAGTTTGATTTTGAAATCTTTGCGTGGATGGATTCCAAGGTAGATCTGTCTTGGCTATCAACTCATCCACGTAAGTGGAAAACTTTTGTGGCAAACAGAACATCTCAAATCATAGAAGTGATACCTATTAAACATTGGAATCATGTTCCCTCTAAACAGAATCCTGCAGACATTGCTTCTCGTGGTATTGAGAACCTCAACTCCTACCAAATTGTACTTTGTGGTGGAATGGTCCACCATGGTTCCGTCAGGAAGAGGAAAAATGGCCTGAATATGAATTAAAATCTGAAGATGACACTGAAGTAACGGCCGAACAAAGATCTGATCCTATTTTTATTTCTAATATACATGAATCGAATGATTTATTAGCTAATTTGTTCGAGCATTATTCTTCGCGTTGTAAAATTGTTCGTATTCTGCCTTACTGCCAAAGATTTATTACTAATTGCAAGAAGCATCATGTTACTCAGAACATTTCACGTAGTGGCATTAACTCCAGCTGCCTTATGCCGCTAACATTTCTAGATAACATTTCTAGAGATTCGAGTAGCAGAAAATTTCATTATTCGTTGGATTCAGAATCATCATTTCAAAGATGATTTACAATGTATTAAAGAAGAGAAACCTTTACCCAAGAAGAGCCAACTACGTTCTTTGTATCCATTCGTAGATAAAGATGGTCTCTTACGGGTGGGAGGACGTCTTCGAAATTCATCTTTAGCATTTAACATCAAACATCCTGTCATACTTCCTTCTCGACATAAATTTAGCGAATTACTAGTGAAAGAACTTCATATTACTTACCTTCATGCTGGTCCTTCTTTATTATCACACCTCATCAGACAATCTTACTGGATAATTGGAGGAAAGAAACTGATACGCAGTTGTGTCAACCATTGCTTAATATGTCATCGATTTAAAGCTGCTTCAAATCCGCAATTGATGGGTGACTTATCTGAACATCGTGTGACTTTGGAACGACCTTTTCACGCATCTGGTGTGGATTACGCTGGTCCTATTACCATGAAATTTAATAAGGGTCGTGGCTCTAAAACAACGAAAGGATATATAGCTCTGTTTGTTTGTTTGTCAACTAAAGCTGTGCATATAGAAGCAGTCAGTGACCTGACGGCAGACTCGTTTATCGCTGCACTTGGACGTTTCATTTCACGTCGCGGTGCCCCATGGCACATTTACAGTGACAACGGTACCAATTTTGTGGGAGCATGCCGAAAACTACAAGAACTAAATCAGATTTGGTCTTCCTTGTATGCAACGGAATCAGTTTCCCGAGAACTAACTAAGTCATCTATTAAATGGCATTTTATACCGCCTGCTTCGCCCCACTTCGGAGGAATATGGGAAGCCGGCATTCGTTCAGCGAAATTTCATCTGAGAAGAGTATCGAAAGAGACTCTTTTAACCCTTTAACTGTCAAGTTATTTTGATGATTTGGGTACACAAGTTGTCAAATTTTTCCCGAGATACAGTCGGGTTTGACAAAAAGATGAAGCCGAAATAAACGTCTCCCAATATATATTCGGGTATAACAATACGATGCACTCAAAAAAAAAAAAAAAAATTACCCCGAGTATACATTTTCGAACACCAGTGCTGTACCCGAGATAGAGATTATCTCGGGCATGACAGTTAAAAGGTTAACCTACGAAGTGTTGTCAACGCTACTTATCCAAATCGAGGCTATTTTGAATTCACGTCCACTTACTTACGTGAACGATACTGATATTGACTGTATTAATGTTCTAACCCCTTCTCATTTCATTACAGGTGATACTTTCACTTCCTTTCCAGAGACCCAGATCATCAAAGATGGATCTCCACCGCTAGCTTGGCCTATAGGGCGGATCATCGATGTCCATACGGGCAAGGACGGCTTAACTCGCATAGCCACTGTCAAAACTAAAACTGGTGTTTTCAAAAGAGGAATTAATAAACTTTCACCGTAGCCTATGTATCAGGACTAAACCTGATAGGGTGGGAGTATGTTCACTTCCACGCCTGTCGAATTAATTTCTACCTTTTTATTGCCCTGCGTTGGCAACACGCTTTTGAGATTTGTCGTTCGTAGGATTCGGTCGCTAAAAGCGTAGCTGGCCTGTAACAGTTATAATTATTATTTTATGCTTATCTGTACTCCTGAATTATTACTAAATGTTTACGTGTGAATGTTCTATTATTAAATGTATTCAGTTTGGTTTAAATAGACGTGAGTGAATTTATTAAATATGTTTAAAGTAGAAACTGCGTCATCCATGTCGGCTCCATTCTAATACGAGGTACGTAAACAGCTGGGGTTCTGACGAAATTTCGAACGTTGTGGTGACCCGTGATGACACCATTCGTTTGATTGGCGTTTCAGTTCTGGCTGGTACGATCGGGCCCAAGTTTCATCCAGGTACTGGATAAGGCGTAAAAAAGCATCTCCTTCGCGCTCATAGCCCTCCAGGTGGGTTCGGGCAGCATGGTATCGTAGGCATTTCTGCATTTCTGTCAGTTGATGTGGAACCCATCGTGAAGCAATTTTTCTCATGGACAGGCGTTCCTTCAGAATGTGCAGCACAGTCGTATGCGCCAGTCCTGTTTGTCCGGCCAGCTGACGAATCGTTTGGCGGCGATCACTGTCCATTAGTGCGGCAACAGCTTACACATCTGCATTGCTGATACTCGGACGACCTGGCCGCAGCATGTCTGCCACGTTTTGGCGTCCTTCATTGAATGCTTTCACCCATCTTGCTACGGTTCTGTAAGGCAATGCAGATTCTCCGCAAGCCTCTTCAAGCCCTTGATGACACTGTTGTGCTGTACGACCTCTGGCATATTCAATTTTTATCCAACATCGTAGTTCTTGTCTTGAAAACATCCTGACAACACTTACATTAGACCGCGAGCTAATACAAGGATTCGTTCTTCGCGTCACTCCGCATGCGCGTGACGTAGGCAGAACGAGTCTTTTTGCTGAGAGGTAAGGTAGGTATGTAGTTTACGTGTGGTATACGCGATATTCTTTGGTTTTGTTGCATAGCATTTTTTCAGCTGTGTTGCCACTATTAAAGTTCCAACCCTCGTAATTTAAAATCTGAGTCCAAAGCTTATCAGCGGTTTTTTTTTTTTTTTTTTCCTTTCCCATTATTCCGTTTTCAAAGTTTACATACTTTTCAAATATGACACTTCGTCGAATTGTTCCTTCTTCATTGTTAAATATTCGTTTTTAGGCAAATATTTTTCTATGAAAACTATTGTTTCTCCTATTTTGGTCCAATCTATTTTACATTTTAAATTAAAATTTAAATCCACTTAAATTTTAATAAAAAATCTCCTCAAATTGTTTCCCTCATCATTCTAGATAAGAAGCAATATTCGTCTAAAAATTTTTATTTTGCCAACAGGCAGACAGTTTATTAACACAGTCCAATGGAAATTTTATAGAATATTTTTTAATATTTTCGTTCGTTTTTTTATTATTCGAAAACAAATTAACACTGAATCATTAAAGATTTAATTCTTTATTAGAAATATGCTACACTAGGGGAAAAAGTCATTTTATTGAAAAGTAAGTGCTAAACAGTAAAAATATGACTCGCCTGACTGATCAGCATTAAAGTCTCGAATTTTAAGAAAATTCCAAATTCTGAACAGGGAACAATCAACCTACCGTGTGTTTAGCAAAATTTGGTTATACAATCCATTTCCGTAATACTAACCCCAGGCATGTACTTCTAATTACAAAGCTTCTCAAAATTAAGCTAACAACTTTATAAAATCAATTTCCAACCCATTGGCTGGAAGAATTCTAAATATGTAACACCTAACGTTTCATGCAGCTTCTACAAAGCAAAAACTCCAATGACTGCAATATCCGTTATGCCTTACTAAATTCATTATAATTTATTTCATTCGTTTTAATAAGAAATTTGAGGATCCACAACTAAATAAACACTTTCATAAGCACAGAAACATATTTCATAAAAAGTTCTCTTTTACTCAATAGAGAATCGTTAATCGTGAAAACAAGCAACTTTTTGCAACTGCTCCTTAGGTTTAACTACAACATGTTAAGCTCTCAGCAACAGCGAAAAGTGATCAAAGTCAGTAAATTCGTTCTCGAATATCTCCGCGAGTTTTGAGCGAAAGACGTGGAATGTTTTATTAAACAATAATACGAATAAATAGGGGAGAAAAAAAAATTCTCTATCAGGTGAGAATTTTTGCTCTATAGCAACCCTATAAAAATGCTAGGTTTTTTATATTAACAGAACCCTCTCATGTATAACTGTCGAAATCACTTTCATAAAATTATCTAATTTATTTTGAGAAACAATGATTAGATGCACATGTTTAGAATCAATATTAAAGAAATGATCACAACAGCAATCGTTTTTGAATACCCACTATGTGAACACTTCAGTGAGATCTTTCTAATTATATTCTGGTATTCATACACCTGCAATACTATAAAGCTATTGATATCAGCTCAAACCCCGATTGATGCCAAAATGTCATCGTCGCATCATATCACAAAAAGATATGCTAAGCCGTAATCATGTTACAAAGCGGATCAAGTTACAGAATCCATAAAACAAATTATTATTCTGCTTAACACACTATCCATAAATGTACACATTTACTTCTTTTCAAGACCTTCGTAATTTGAGATAAACGTAACTGAGACATTACCTTTCTTACTGGAGAAATTAGGTGCCACCTGCCAATGGAAAGATCAACGCCCTTTAGTTTCAACATGCGCAATGATATTCTCTCCGCTAAAGACAAAACACCAGGTTAGAAAGAAGTCTTAAAAAATTCTAAACGTCAGATATGGAATTGTTTTTTGACATTAGTTACAACACCACGCAGCACCTGCACATTCGAACATCAATGTCGTCACTATTAAATTTTTATTGCCCTTTCGCACAATCTATTTGTGTGAACCAAGATTTTCTTCCATGTTATATTTGAAAAATACATAGCGAAAATTAAAAGTGGATCCTAATTTACGGTTAAAACTAAGTGAAATAAGACTAACAGACATAAAGAAACTGATCTGTCTTAAACAGGTCCAAATTTCATATTAAAGTTTAGAATTAAATAATTATAACTTAAATTTTGATAGTAAAAATGGTAATCATTTTTTAATCTAATATGGTTATGCGTGCAAATTTAATATAAATAGCCATCATAGGTTGTGCGAACGTCAAAATATTTTCTTAATATTTCTACTGAGAAACTGAAAAATAATCATTGCAGAATGTAGTAGTCGTACTGAAGGTTTTTAATTTTTGTTCAGATGGTATGCGTTAGTTAAAACGTCTAGAACCGTTGGTCTAAACCTTTATATTATTTGTCTGTCTTTAGTCGAAAATTTACTTCGTTACCTCTTCTGGCTAACCCAAAAATTTGAACACAAAAGCTGGTTATTATTATTTAAATATCCTTTTATAGTTGATGATTTGTGATCAATCCTCTAAGCAAATGCTTTTTTAATTAGTTACTGAATTAATCAGTTTTAATTAGTTACTCTAGCTTAGTTTTCGGCCATCATTCGGAAAGCAAAAATCGTGATCGGATTTTTTGTTTTGTTTTTGGTTGCGTAAATAAGCACATATACTTTTCATAACAGTGAAATGGCGTAAAGCGTGAAATAATTCCAAATGCAGAGGAGGCGCTACAAGATTTTAATTTAATTCCTAATATCAGCATAAACCTTCACTTTACTACGCTATAAACCTGTTATTAATTCAGTTTGAGTTTGTTAATCATCACACACAAAATATGGAATTAATAAAAAATTAATTAAAATAACTGAATGGCTACCTGCTTGCAAAACCCCACATACGAAATCAACTATCACGTATTCGAACTATAAATAATCGTTTAATAACTAAACTGCGGCAAAAGTGAAATTTTTTTTAACCAGTTTGATTATCAGTTCCCGAGTGCATAACATTACTATACGGTGACAGTTCGTTTCAGGCTAGGTTCACAGCTAGCAGACAACAGATCCAAAAGATGTTATTTTAAAGCCGGGTTCCCCTAGAAAGGTCTCCAAAAAAGCACGCCTCTTAAGGCAAACAGCCCTCTGTGTTTTGCCAAAACCCCTCATTATAATGATTCTTTGATCTTTAATTTTCAGGCACCCTGAGAGGGGGGAAATGGTTGCAGGAGAAAACAATCGTTGGAGAACAGAAAGCAAGGATAAAAACCATCGTCATAAAAAATAAAAGCGGTTCAAGAACTTCGCTGTTTTTTACTTCCTTGTACGAAGTAAAAAGGAAGCATTGTAATCGCGAAAAGTTTCAGGCAGCATATTTCAACGAAAATATCCGTTTTGACCGCTATCGAATGCAATTTAACGATGTTTTCGCGTGATATCTGTACGTAAGGACAGAATAAAATACTCTTTTCCTTCAAAAAAATTATAAAACTGCTTTAAAATTAATTCTGAAGAGAATTTTTCGTGGCATCTGTACAAATGTACGTATCTCGCATAACTCAAAATCGAGTAGAATCAGAACATTGAAATTTTGTATATAGGACTGCTAAAACATGAAGATGTGCACCTCGTATTTTGGTTGCAATCGGCCGCACCAAACGTATATAAATATATTTATATATATATCCACTCTGTTACCCGGCTCAGTGACTCAGTTTCTTTACTCTTATTTATTTGTAAATTGTGCATTTTTTGCTTTAAAAATGATTGAATTATATTGTTCTTGTTTTCCGGTTAAGGTGACAAGCAATATTTCCAGATATTTCTTTGTTGTATTCTTTTTCTGAATTATCTTCTTTACAAAGAAACTTTTCTGACTTATCTTTTTTTGAATTTTGTTGATGTTCACAGAGCCAGAAATTAGGCTATCTTGATCTTGAATAGGTAACTGCACCCTTTCTTCACAATTTGTGAGCTTTTCTTTAAATATAATATCACGTGAACAGATCACACTATCGGTTTCTTTGATCCATAGTCGGTATCTTTCGTCTCCATCATAACCAATTAAATAAGCTTTTGTAGCCTTATTATCCATTTTCCTTCTTATTTGTTTAGGAATATGGGCATAACACACACATCCTACTATACGAAGATGCTTAATTCGAGGTTTCTTTTTAAACCATAGCTCATAAGGACTCATGCCTTCTACTGATGATTTGCCAGTTCTGTTTAGCACATATATGGCAGTGTTGACTAGTTCAGCCCACATTGCTGCAGGAAAATGAGCTTCAGAATTTGAGTACTTAAATGTTCTTGCCATTTCGATTATTGTACATATGTCTCTTTCACTAGAGCCATTTTGTTCAGGAGAATAAGGTGCTGTTAGTCTTTGATTTATACCTTCAGAATGCAAAACAGCATGCACTTTGTCATTGTCAAACTCACCTCTATTATCGCTGAAAAATTCTTTGACTGAATGTCCTAAAATTTTAGCGTGTGCAAGCATGTGTTGTAACATATTTACAACAGCAGATTTTTCCTTGATAAAATAACCATAACGAAACTTTGTGTAGCTATCTTTAAACACAACTAAGTATCTTTTCTTCTGGAAAGATTCATCAAAAGGTCCACAGACATCAGCTGAAATTAATTCACCAGGCTTGCTGGCTGGCTTTCTTATGCCAAATGGTAAATGGTGTGCTTTGCCAAAAATGCATGGTTCACACAATTTTCTTTCAAATGGGATTTTAATTCCTAATTCTTTCTCAAGCATGTTCTTAATGTGACGTTTATCTTGATGTCCCCATCTCTGACGATATAACTCTAACAAGGAATTGTCTGCTTCAGCAGCATGCACTTCTATAATTTTATCAGGCATAATATGTTCGATAGCTGCCTTGTATGAAGTACTATATACTTTGCGAGTTCCAAAAAGCACTACTTGACCATTAACCTTTAACCAGCATTCTGTAACTGTTGAAATAAATTTACTATTCGGATTTCTATCTTGAGCAGCAAGTAAAGAAAATAAATTTCTGTTTATCTCAGAGACATACCAAACATCTTTAAGGTAAATTCTTTGGATTTTACTACCAATAGTTGTTTTGACACATACTGTACCTTTACCAAGAGCAACTAAAGTTTCTTTTCCAGCAGCCTTGATGCTACAGGGACTATCAAACTTCATAAAGTCAATAAAGTATGTGAAACAATTCATGATATGTCTTGTAGCTCCACTATCAATCCAAAAAGATGTTTGATCAGTCTTAGCCTCTTCGTCAATGGGCATCAGTATCACACTCTCTGTATTTCCTTCATTGGTTTTTGTTAACCTATTCTTGGGTGGTCTTCCATCAGCAATCCACTGTTTACAATCTTTTACCCAGTGTCCTTTCTTTTTGCAATAATTGCAAATATCTTCTTTTCTTGGTTTTCTTCTGAATTTGTCTTTTTCCTATTGCTTTTGTTTTTCACATTTTGACATTACTAATGCCACTTGTTCATTTGTATTGCCTTTCTCATGACTTTTAAATTCTCTTTCATGAGAGCAAAGCTGTGCTGTTAACTCATCAACTGTTCTTTTGTCTTCACCCAAGAGTAACCAACTTGACTTAAACAAATGGTATTGTCCTGGTAAGACATCTAAAATCTTGCAATTGAGTAGCATGTCAGGTAACTTATTTACTTCATTTTTCAAGTCCTGAATTCAACTCATTCCATAAGTTTTTTAATTTGGAAAGATAAGCTTCCATATTATCATTTTCATTCCACTTGAATTGAAAAAATTGCATGCATATATTATACAATTAATTTTCTGATGATGCTTCAAATAACTTATGTAATTCCAACCACACTTCTCTAGCAGTCTGAAATCTCATAAATTTTTGCAGTTTCTTCCGTAATGGAATTCGTTAATACCATCATAGCACTAGTGTTTGCATTTTGAAACTTCTTAACAGCTTCATTATATTTCTCCTGTTGAGCAATCGGAGCATCTACAGGAAGAATTTCTGGTTTCACTATAGTTCCTTCTACAATTTCTAAAGCACCAGGATGATAATTTAAAACAAATTTTATCCTGTATTTCCATATAAGCCAATCGCTTTCACCTGATAAAGGCTTTACTTGGACCTTAGATAATTCCATACTTTGATTTCTAAACAACTTTCGATTGCTATTACGATTGCTATTTCGATTGCTATTGCACCGTTTCCTCCACTATCGGGGAATGAAACCTCCGCCGAGCAAGCGGCGTCCATGTTTGTGACTTCAAAACATTGCATTACGTCAGTGACATGTACGTGTTTCTAAGCTGTTCCGTGCATGTATTTTCCAGTAAAAATATGTTAAATTTATAATGAAATGCCTCGCTACTGTTGAATTTTTGTTTTATACTTTAAAAAGATGATATCCATAATTTACTATGTACAGCAGATTATTAAGAAATAGTTCGAAATCTAAATGCATGCGCAAAACATTAAAGCCTTTAAAAAATGATGTTTCTGCATATTTCACGGATTTGCTTAGGTTTCATTAGCAACCTGTTGGGTGTACTTCCCAATTTTTCCTTTGAAAAGTGATATTTCTGATTTATTCACAATATTATCATAATTTATTAAAGAATCATTTCATATACAAAGTTTAAGGTATAGGAAAGAAAGTTATTTTATTTTACTATGCTTATATACATCAGCTTTTATTAGTAATACACTAAAACAGAAATTCACATATTATTTATTGGCTATAGCAGTTGTAATAGCTAATTTCAGGAGACTGGTACTTGATGCAAATAGTATTTCATTTTTTTTCAAGCACTTATTGGCATACTTTAAAAATTTAAATAATTCTTAATTTCAATTAGAAAACACATTGTGACTTTTATCCTTTTATCAATTTTTAGAAATATTTTAGGGGAAGGGAAGATTGTTTTTGTGGAAACCTGAGAAAAGTGTTAATTTTGATTAAGCTACGGTAAAGGTGTTGGTGTTGGTGTATTTAATTATGGCAAAGCACACTAGGGCTATCTGCCTAAGGGGAGGGATGCCTTCGTGGAGGACTTTCTAAGGGAAACTGGCTCGTATACACGTTACACATGGGGAAAACCACGAAAACACCCATGCAGCCAGCCCGTTCGTGGGATTCGAACCTCGGACCAAACTACCAGTGTTCAGCGACTTTACCGCTCGGCCGCTGGTGGGCCCCTACGGTAAAGGAAATAACTTCATGGAATCAGAAAATCTAAAAATGCTGAACAAATACAGATAAAAACAAACAGCAAATAGATTTGCATAATACATGTCAAAAGTGACAGCTCATTAAGGGACGATGGATTTACATGGTTGCTCAGCTCAGTGCATCTCCAAGTTAAAAAAAAATTACAAGATTATTTAAATTATATTCTAACTTATTTGATATGCTTTCCTGATCAGAAAATTTCTACGCATAATGGGAAAATGTCTTTGTCTGGTATTGAATAAAAAAATTCAGCAGTGAAAAACGTTTTGCCAATTTTTATTAAAATCATCACAATACCACAGTACAGCTATTCCTAATAGATTACAAAGGTATCTAAAGATGTTTAAAAAAATAAATTATATTCAATTCTATCCTTGGCAATTGAGTGAGAAAATGATGTTTTAAAGAGAATTCAGAAGTTTACATACAAAATTACAAGCAAATTCCTTTTATTAATTTACAACACTTTCTTCTTCATAAAACAGTAAGTATAATAAAATATTCATTATATATATATTAATCATTTCTAGAAACATGCAACCAAGTATTTTTTTAACTTCGGGTTATTTACTAAACCTTAGATACATAGAAGAAATACACCTGTAATGTCTGATACCTCCCTCCCCCTGGTATTCGACATGGAGGTAGGAAGTAAGATGGAGTCGCCCTAAACAAGTTTCTCCGTACCCTGCTCTGAAGCACCGGCGATGACTACGTGGTGACCAAAACATTGGATCATTTACGATTGAGTTCAATGGGATTTGACGCGTTCGGATGTAAATATTTTGTAATTACGTCGTAAATATACATATAAATGTATATATTTTCTTTTTCTACAACACTTCAGAGTCCTAAGTATGTGAAAACAACATATTTTTAAACAACATTTCATTCTGAACGGAATTAAATGCTATACTTTTCACAGGACAGTTTTCTCAGAATGGTTTAATTTGAATGAAATATTTTCACAAGTTTTCGTTAATTACACTAGAAAAAAAAATTAAGGTAATTCGATTTTATTCGGTTAAGGTACAAAAATTAAGATCAAAGTTTATTGTATTATTAATATTAAAATTATGCATTATTTCTTTTCTATTTATAGAGCTTCTTCCTAAAATACTTTTTTAAATATGACATGATTTTTTTGGCTTCTGAGGCATCTTTTAAATCGGAAAATGTAAGTCAATTTATAATTAATGCTCTATGCGGTTCATTTTAAATTAGAGAATTATTAGGAATTAGCGAAATACTTTAAATAAGTATTTCGCTAATTCCTAATAATTAAATAGGTATTAAATAGTACTTGACTTTCTCTGAACATTTCTGAAAGGGAATAAGTTTTTTTTTTTTTTTTTTTTTTTTTTTAAAGTATTATTTAAAACTTGTAACTGAGTTATTATAAAATGTAAGGGGAATAATTCTTTTAATTATACTTATCAGATTTTTTTTTTTTACTCTTCATTTTAACAATACATATTCCAAAACTCTTTATTACGTTCTTAAGTGCGCATCTCATAGCATTTGCTTTACAATACCTTTTAACAGATTGCTTTCCAATACGAACAATTCTTGCTTAATAGTTTTATAACGTATTTGTCAACAGGATTTCAATTTATGTTTACAATTCAATATTAAGGTTATTATATATTTAGATAACATTTATAATCATTATAAATTAGATGCATTTAATAATTAGATTTCTTCACAGTACTTTCACAGTTGTTTATAAGTGAATAAATTTTTCATTTCAAATACATTTATAAATAATTTAATGAATATTTAAGTATTTTGTCAAAGGCAGATACATGCTTTTTGCAAGCACATGCATAAATACCCATACATATTTCCTATTTTTCATTTCCGGCATGTGCAAATCTTTAATTTCTGTGCATTCACTATATTTTTCGTGTAAAGTAATTTACACTAATTTAGCATACACCCGAAAGTTTTACATAAAAAATATATATGAATATAATTTGAGTGAAAATTATAAGTCTGGAATCAATAAGAGGACCATTCATGATCGGACCTCCTTTGGCAGGATATACAAATGTTTTCACCTATTCTAATTCTAAATTCTTAATAAGCTGTCTTGATGATGTAGCACGTTCACATGGTCACATCATCTTGACCCCACATGGTACTTCCGCCAAATTCGCAAATGTATCCCTCTTCTGTTCCACACATTTGTGTAAAACTGTACATAATTTTACACAAATGTGTGGTTCCAAATCAAGGGAAAGCTAACTTGTTGGCATACCTGTGTGTATATTTATTAATTTCGACGAGGATTTCAGCATTTGATGGTAATTTTATTTTTAATTAACCCAAATAAGTAAAACGTGTAAGCCCAAAGTGATTATTTTTCAGATATATAAAATTAAAACGATGGGTTTAAAATGAGCAGCAGTAAAGCCTCTCCTCTAAAAAATTTTAAAAGGTACATGTTACAATAATATATGGATGTGAAAAAAATTTGTTTTATTTAAAACATTTTGACGTTTGGAAAATAAAATAAAAGTAGCGAATACTCTATCAAGGGTATCGAAAGACGTATACAATTTTAAATGTACCGTAAGGTATTTTTCATTCTTCAAGCATAACATTTTTCTTAAAATCTATATTTTTGTAGTGCAACAGCTTAGAATTTTTAAAAACAAATTCATAATTAAAATCGCTGTTGTTAGTTGTCGAAAAATAACCAAGATGCGATTTTTGCGTAAATGTCACTAAACTATACAAATTGCTATTATCCATCACACTATGAATGTTTCTTTCATGCGAAAGTGTCCCTTTTTCGATTTCTATGGAACTGTCGTGTGTCGAAATACTATCAGAATCTTGTCAAGCGAGCTTCTGAATGTAAACAAAGAACACCCCATCTGGTGACCCAAGCTTCAAAGCAGTGCTTCACTTTTAGCGCGGGTTGGCCCCTCCTCCCTTTCCTACCTCCATGGTATTCGAGGGGAAAAGTTTGTACAACTCCCTCTGGCGATTGATTGCCGCAGGGAAGAGTCAGTTGGGGTTTAGATAGCGTCGAAGGTGACTGCACGATTATCGCAGGCGTGCACGCACCGTATGTCTTAATAGGACTACACGATAATATGCAGGCGTGTACTCTGCAATTGACTTTAATTAATGTTAATCTTATGCAAATATTTTGTAATCTACTTAATACCTCTTATAAAAAAAATAAAATAATGTGTGAGAAGAAAGAAGTCCCATTATTGGATTAACACCACGGATGACAGCAAACCAAAGAACCTTTCAAAAACAATCATCACAACACCTATATAAGTTTTTAGATACATCTTTCCACATGTTCAATTGTGTAAATATTTTACTTAATTTTATTACTATACTGCCCAGAAATTTGTAAGTTTATGCAAAAAATTTTTAACAACAGAACAGTTTATCTTAACTTTAAAAAGTGAATAATAATGAATATATAAAGAAAAGCATTGCTTTATTTAACACCTTTACAATTAATAAAAATAGTAACAATTGATTTCTTACTTTTCATGAAAGTTATAAAACGAATCACCTAAAATATTCAAATTATACAATTTAAATCCTACCATATATCATTGTATCTTAAGGAAGGAAGATACCAGCTATAAACAGAAACATTAAAATGTATTTAACATTTTTTGATTATAGTTATATTACATAACATGTTTTGATTATTTAAATCCTTTTTTTTTTCACATCTGGAAAGAAAACAACATGACATTGTGATATTTTTTAACATAAATGTCATATTACGTAAAAAAAGAAAATCTATACTTACGTGTGAAAAGTTATGCCCGGAATTTTTTTCGAGAATCTATTTGTGCATCCATATGCAACACAAGCTGACATGCTTCAAAAAGAAAAGAAAAAAAATGTTGCAATGACAGACTTCCTTGCACAAGTCACGGTGATAACAGGAAGATGGCCGCCACGCTTCACCGTTTAAGTTGAACCTTCCCTCCTTCTATTCAAACCTCCTTGTTTTAAACTTTATTAAGGTCATTATTTAATTATTCTCTTTTATAACCCTGAATTAGAAGCGGGAACATTCATTTTAAACTTTTAAAGTCTGAAAACACACATCTAAGACGATTTGCAAGTACTTTATTTTTCACCACGATATTTTCCATGACCATGTTTTAAAACCGCTAGGTTTTTGAAAGACTTAATTTTCTACGACTACGCTTCATATCACGATATTTCAGAACGGCTTTCTTGCTTCTACAATGTAATAAGACGATGTTTTTTGAGTTGCTTTCTCCGTGGTGTTTTCGTCCGAGATGTTTAGATATTTTCGGCTAACACCACGCAAAATATGCTCCGTCGACTATCACATAAAATTTTATATCCGTCGCAGAATAGTCGGATACGGATTTCAAAGGAAGGGGGCTAGGTCAACGTGATTTATTTGAGAGCGGTGTCGCGATCACCAGACAGCTCACGAACACCGTTACGATCACCGAAGTTTCACAAATCTTTTTAGGATGATTTATGAGACATCATTAAAAAGATGTAGTACAATGGTAGGGAGGTGAGAATAGCAGATATCAACTTTTGAGCTGAAATATTATTCACGATATTTCTCCAAAATTATGCTTTATGACTTCTTATAATACATTTGAAGGGATTAACAACTGTCTTGCACTCAGTGGGCAACATTTTAAACATCTATCATATTCAAGTTAGTGTAACTAACTGCGTACTAACCGGAACATAAGACGACATCCCCCTTCCCTAAAAAGCTCGTCGCAAAATCATATCTTTATTTTAAGCGTAGCCTAACATTTCAAAAATGCATACAGATAATTTAAAAGGTTTACTTTAAAAAAAGAAAACGAATACTTAATTTTACTTCAAGACAAATTTTAAGATATAAAATGAGTACTTAATTTTACTTCAAGATACAATTTTAGACTATTTAATCACTTTTCTTGTAGAATACTTTCAACATTTCAGGCTCACATAAACGAGAATTCCCAGTCATAACTGTATTACCTAAGAGTAAAAATTATGACCATTTGAGAATGGGCGCGTTTCAAACTTATTTTCTCCTGGAACAGCTGACAAATCCACCATAAAATATGCCTTACCGTTGGCCACACCCTGTAGTTTGATTTCACATAATCGGACTAAAGGTAACTACTCTCAATTTAAAAATAGTGAGAGATACTATACTGCATAAGATTATGCTAAAATTATGATACTTATTACGGTAAACTATGGCACTGTGCTAAAACTTGCTTGAAAAAATTTATATAATTAGCACTCGTGTTTTACTAAAACAACTTTTATTTATTTGGAAATTTTCGAAGACATTTCCTCATTTGATTCAGCAATTCAAAATCATCGTTGCAAATAACCCTTCTTGCTTCCTCTCTTGGTACTTAAACTCTGCTGTAAAAATGGAGCTGTGATTGTCGGTTCGAAAAGGAAAGGATTTGGGTCTCATAATCTAAGAAATTGCGTTTCCACAAGCCAGCGCATGGTTTTTCAACCTTTCCGTTAAGCAGGCCATTCATCAACCCCCGTGTTCTAAAAATATGCCACCTTCTGCTGCGGCAAAGCCGCCTTTACGTGGGGCTGATAGCCGCAGCGATCTGTGTGTGGGCATCTTACTCAGGCACTGCCATTACCGCCTCCAACATCGCAGCCACGCGCCAGTTTCCGAAAATTACTTTATTGTTCATGATGATGAGAGAGAATTCCTTCTTTTATTTCAGTAACGCTGGAAACAGGCATGACGTTTGGAAAGTTCGGCGAAGCTCTCTTTAATGACTACATGAACTCATGCTTGTTGAACTCCTTCAAATACGAAGGGTGGAAGTTGAAAGTAGTTTTTAGAGACTCTGAATGGACTTTTTTCCTTCCCTCCCTGGATCAAACGCATCCATGACTGCAACTGTATCAGCACACGTCGAAACATTTAGTTCACCACTGGTGGTTTTATTTTTATACGCCTTCCACCAGCAACACCTGAAGAGCTACCTGAGTTGAAAAGCAGGTTAATTGCTTCGGTGTTTAAACTTTTTATATTTCTATTCCTTTTTCTTGATGACATGCTGTAACTAAACATCTGTTAACTCTGAAGTTAACTAAGAGTTTGAAACCAACTTTTTGCTCTTACTCTTTTTGTTTTCTTGTCTTTCACCAGTTCTTTGGCAACAATGCCGCCCTCCATATCCGCCAGACATGATGTCTCGTCTTCAACAAAGTCTTTCTTTTTCTTCCTATTTGAATTGTCTTTTCCTGATTTTTGAACACAGAAACCACACTTCGTTATCTATTAGATTTAACATGCACATAAAAACAGTATACACTCTACGGACGAATCACATTTTCTTAGAAAGGCCATATATGCCATGACGTGCATACCTTCGCTTATGCAGATTAGCTCCCAGCGCATTAATCCCCAACCTTCGCTGCACAGCTTTTCGGGCAACAGTAATTTTCTGATTTTGTCAAACTTCTTGTTCCAGAAAATTATCGCTTATTGTTTGATGGTTTATTTAATAACAGCAAAACAAGGGTTATGACGTTTATGCTATCAATATTTTGCAAAATGTCTACGACATACAGACACCAAGGGAACTAATTTTAGTAGGAATTCTTACGGCTGATGTCCTACTGAGTTCTCATAGTACAACGAGCACTGTGTCTGCATAGTTGATATTGTATATGGTACGCAGAGTATTTAGTGGGAAAAGAAAACATTTAGCGGTCGGAATAAAGAGATTTTGTGGTTAAAAAAATTCAGAGGGGAAAAAAGAAAAAATTCAGATTTTAATTCGCACTAGAGGTTTTGCGTTAACTGTTTTTTGCTCTCGTTGAGAATCGCAGGTTACTAATCACATCTTGAACACACTCCTGCTAACACAATTTTTTGTTCTTTTTAGCTTTATTATTCAGCATTGCTTTCTTCGCACTTACCCACATACAATTCAACAGCAAAATCACAAAATTTTTAAAAGCAGCGTAGCAGCGTATGTTTAGAATTTCCCATACAGAATTAAATGTTGGCCTACATTTTTCCATTTTTTTCAGTCTTCTCGTCAGTTTATCACATAAATGTTTAGTTTTCTTATGATGATGCTTACAAAACTTTTTTTTTTTCGGGGAGGGGGATCTTCTTATTAACTTTTTGCGCACTGAACATTATTTACTAAACATCACACCCTTCGCACTTACACCACATAAAATGTAACAACAAAATCATAAAATATGTAACAGTAACATATATTCAGAATTCCCGATACAGTGTAAGAGTTGCCATACATTTTTTATACCTGCGTTACATTATTTCTTTAAAACTAACCGTTTAGTTAACATACAGAAAAATTGTATAATGATTTCTGTTAGTGTAATTTCATAAAAATACTTAATTTCTGCTTAGACATCTTATGATTTTAATGCAACTTTGTATAAATCAATCATATTAAAATGCAGAAAAAATATTCTTAAGAACTGCGTTTATTGCTTTTAAATCATTTAGCCTGTTACTCAATAACATTCCAAATTAAATCTGTAATATTAATAAATATTAATAAATAAGTTAAATATTTTCGGCTTTACTGAATGGTAACAGCTTTGCACGTGGAAAATCAAAATATTCTTAAGATAACTTCCCCGCGAGGAGAATTTAGGGTTGCCAGAAAATGGCAAAGGAAGGCATGATTGCCATACTTGACGTAAAATCGCCCATTTGGAGACATTTGGTGACAAAATTAAGGATATGCCACAGACGGATGGATCGTTGAGGCTATCGAGTGTATCGGTCAAGCACATCGCAAGCTGTAGCGTGGAGAGTCTCGAGAGTACGTTGGGTTCCGAGAACAAGCGAACTGAGTCGGGAGCTGTACTCTAGTGCTTTGCCACGAAGCTGTCTTCACCGTTATGAAGGCTGTGTTGCTGATTGTTTCAGCGTGCTTGCACTTTTTCGACGACTGTAAACTTTTTTTTTCCGATCTTGTCTGGAGTAATACTGCCTAATAAATTGTCATTCTTCATCACGTGTTGTCATCAATCACTCCAAATCCGCGAACCCGTAAAAACGCGATAGTATTTTATTTCCGGCATTGGCAACGCACCGCTTTCAAATAGCCGAATTTGGTAATTAAAAACCAAGATCAGTAAAATACTTCTTATTTAGGATGTTTTAGAAACCTTGATTAAAACTGAAAGGTAAATATCTCACATTTTACCGAATGGCAAATGTCTAGCGCGCCGGAAATCAAAATGCTTCATTTTGAACCGAATTCCAACTGCTCGCTTTCAAATCACCGAGTTTGTTCATCAAAAATTCCTTAAATTTGTACAAATTATGAAATAAATTTTTTTAAAGTCAAAATTTGGGCTTCCCGGTGCCCATGTTCGGGTGGAGGACAGCGTATATTCAAAATTTGGTGGCTTTAGGTGATGCCTTTTCCCACAATGCAAGGAACATACATACACATATTCTTCCTAATTTAATGTCTTTTAAGAATAATAAATGGCGATAACATTTGGTGACAACAATATAAAAAGCGATTTGGACAAAAAGTCCGTTATTATTAGGTCATTATGTGTGTTTACTTCATTTACTAAATATTACGTTCTTGGCGCCTACGCCACATAAAATTTGATTCAACAGCAAAATCACAAAATATTTAATAACAGCATATCTTGAGAACATCCGATAAATAGTCTTGCAGATTTAAAAAAAAAAAAAAAAATTCTTTCCCCCGTGCATTGTTGACGCTGCTCGATTTGAAATCGTTCAGTTTATTAATAAAAAATTCATTGAAGTTTTACAAAATATATTATAAAATAGGTAAGAAAACAAATTCCAAATTCGAGCTTCCATGTGCCCATGTTTCCACTACGTTATTCAAAATTTAATGGCTGTAGGTACCTTTTTTTTTTTTTTTTTTTTTTTTTTTTTTCCCACAACGCGAGAAACATGCATACATTCATGCAGATTTTGCATTATTTCATGTCTTTAAATATAATACAGGGCTGTAATATTTGCTGGGAACAATTTTAAAAAATGATACGCCGTTTATAGTGATTCAACGCAAAATGCTGTTTCGAGACTATATCCCATTCGGGATTGACGCCCCTTTGAGCGTCGAAGGAGTTAGCTATAAAAATCTTCATAAGTAATTTCATTTCCCAATTTTTCTCGAGATAAGTTAATCGAATAGCAAAATCATCCCTGAAACCTTGGCACTGAACTCTGTAATCCTTACCCACACCCCTCCTTTTTACTGCTTGAGAGATGAGAGATTCAAAGGAGCATTTAACAAGCTTAAGCTGAAAGCATGGAAAATCGATGCTAGTCATTGGTCGACCTATCACCGCGTAGGTTAGATGGACAAACGCTCTTAAAAGGATGCTAAAAAGAGGACTTCTGGAAGGTACATAATTATTTTACCCGGAAAAATTAATTAAATTCTTAATAGGAAGCAAGGATAAGAAAAATATCAATTAACAAGTACTAGAAATTTCTTTCTGCGAGGTTCGTCGAAGGATATACAGTTTCAGAAAATATATTAATGCTTTAGTTATCAGCGACTAGAAAGTGCAAGTAATAAAAAGAATTTTACATATGTTTCAATTTTTAGCACTCAGTGTCATTAAGGAATTATAATGTATTTCTAGTATACAGTGTAATGTTAGTGTGTAATGCTAATAAACGTATCTCTAGTCATAACAAAAAATGAGAGTTTTTTTATTCAAAATTTCCCAAGATATACATGAATTTATATATTGGCGCGTTTATAAATTTGGCATATAAGCGATAACAACACAAACGTGGTTTACGCACTTTGTTAAATTATGTCAAAGAATGAATGATGCTCATGCACAATGAACTGGAAAAGAAAATGGGCGACCACAAATTAAGAATTTTGCAAAGAGAATTTTTTGACGCGAACCGAAAAAAAGTGCGCCAAGCTAAATTTTTAAATTTCTCGGTTTCTTCCCAAATTTTTCAAAATTTAATATTTAGCCCTAATTTTAGTTGTAGAATAGAAATATGAAAAGAAATCGGTATGTCATTCCGGGAGAAGTCTGATTTTGTGTCAAAATACATCAAAAAGGCTAATTAAATTTCGTGAACCGGCCCAGTAGGACGAAAAAACACAAAACTTTAAAAAAAAAAAACTCTTTTTGCAATCTCGCGATTTTTTACAGAAAACAGAATGACTTATAACGTCCCCCCCCCCAAAAAAAAAAAATTTTCATACATATATATTATTACACACATATTTAGGTTTTTAAACAGGTATTCATCCTTGAAATAGATTAACAACTTATTATCAAGTGGGGTTCTTTTTCATTTATTATTATTTCTTTATGTTTTTATGCTAATGAAAATTTTGTGACGACAGCTTCAAGAATGGAACAACAACAAGAATTCAACAAAGCAACTGCTTCTTTTAAGGGATTTTGCAGCAAAATACGGCATTCCTGCATAAATTTTGCTACAGTTTCTTTCACTGCAAGCAAATACCAAAAGAGTGCTTTTTTTTTTTTTTTTTTTTTTTTTTATTGAGGAAAAAGTATCACGATTTTTCTATAAAAGCTATTTGAACAAAACAGAATAAACGCTTATGAAAACGGCGACAACGCTCGCTAAATCTGAAAAATTATTCAACGTATGGCTGACAAAATTTGCGCATTTCTGCCGGCTTCCCTCGACTTTAATCCAATAGAAAAATCATTGGGTTGCCCATAGGTGTGCTGTCTGAACATTTACATCCTCCATTCAGTCTCAAACAAGTAAAAGCTGCCCTAATTGAGGAATGGCTCTTGCTAGCATCTGCGGTAGTTGATCACCTCACAAAGCATGGGCAATCGCTTCAAAGTTTGCTTAAGTCCAGGGTGATCATATACCTCATTAATATAAATTCTCTCCTTTTAAACACCAATTTGTTAATGACACAAATAAAACTTCATCACGTAATTTATGAAAATTAAATACGGTTTTCATCTTTCTACAAAATGCTCCCCCCCCCCATGCATAAATACATTTGTTACATTTCAGGTGTAATTCGGTATTAAGCTTTACTTTCCTATTTTGTTAATTTTACAGTGGCGTGTTTAATTTTTGGAAGCCGAAGAATCATTTAGTAGCCTTGTTAACCTAATTTCTCGGAACTCTATATACGAGCCGATACAAGATATTATACTGCACTGATATACAATCGTTAATCAGCGATGCAATGATGTAATTTTGACACCAATTTACTACATTAGCAATTTCTATTCGAGAACGGATCAATTTTACATTTTCGACCAACCAGACATGCTTCATCGACTCCTGCGGCATTTACAAAACGATGCTTAAGGGATTTTATACGTAATTCAAGGGGAAAAAATTGCAGGAAACACACACCATAAAAGCCCTGCATTCGATCATTTTGTTGCATTTAGAAGACTTGATTATGACTTTATCCGCGCATTAAACATTAAAATTTTATGATCAAAGTGTACCTTGATAACGGAGAAAATTTGCTATACGGAGTAGAAAGTGTACGAATTACATCAAGAATTTCCGGTCTCTGCATTTCTTTTCGCATCTTGCCCGAGAAATACTGTACGCATCTGTCCGAATAATGCGCAATTCCAATAAATTTATTTGCCAACTACAACATATTATTGTACTTCTGGCAGGATCCTTCAAAGGATTAAATTTAACGTGCGTTTCTCTATTTAACAAGCCCACTGGATAGGTCCAAATAAAAGCTGCCATCAAAGCTCATGCTTCGCATGATTGAAAAATAAATGACTTATTCTTTACTCTTTTTTTTTTTTTTTTTTTCCCCCGAGCGTTTGAAAAAGTACGAGAGAATTATCTGCCTAAGAGAAAGGATGTTTTCGTGGAAGACTCCAAGGAACACCTTCACTATCACGTGTTGAAATCTCATATAACCCATAAAACTAGACCGTTCACTCAGATTTTCTAACCCCTAATATATTTACACCTTTCAACTTTTTTGGCAAATTTCTAAATGCATAACTTTTTTCAAAATCCATACTATAATACTGTTAATACTCCTATAATAAATAAATAATGGCAGTTTTTCAATAGTGCTTACAGTATTTGAAACAGTATACCACAGATGCTTGTTGTGAGAGCACTTTGGTTTAATTGTAAAAATGAATAATATATTAAGCAATCTAAAATCGGAATAAAAGTTCTCAAAAGTATAATTGAAAATGCAAAAAATATCAATGCGGTGGAATTTTTAACTCCAATATTTACCTAAAATTTGCATTTAAATCGTCTTTTTGGAAATGAAACTTAGACACGAGACTGCTGCTCTACGCTAGAAGTTAAACTGGAAATAGAGCTTTAAATTGCTATAGAACTAGAAATAAAAGGGGGGGGGGAAAAAACTTGACCCAAGAAAGCCAATAAATTTACAACTCTGTTTTTCACAGTTCAAGGCCACTTGACATGGAATGAGGAAATTTTAAATTGAGGTACTTGAGCGATTGAAGGATGCAAAATGGTTGTACATCTGCTCAGATTCAATATTGAGCTGGCCTCTTCTAACGATTGAGCTTATATTTTTGCATGCAGCAAAATAAGAAAATAGTTTGGAATCTATAAAGAAATTTATATTTCACAGCATAATAGTTATTGTTTATATTTTATATTATTATTTAGTTCCAATAGCACAGTTATTGAAATATTCAGTTAGGTTTACAAACTTTGAAAAATTAATAATAATTTAATATAGATTTTCAATTACAACTTTTTTCTTATTAAAGTAAAAACTATTTACAATATTTGCTAAGAGTAGAATGGCGCATTTCTTTTCATTTTACAGTCACATACAAAATAACTAAGTCAGTATTTGAAATATGTACTAGGAAATCTAAATACTTTTTTAAGTGTGAAAAGCTTAAGTCCCCCCCCCCCCGCATGCTGTGCATAAGAAACTGAATGCAGTCTTCTGCTAGCTTTGCATACATATCTCTCATGAACCCGAAAGTCGGAAAAGCTATTCTACTGAAGACAAATTTGTTAGAACCGTCAAACTGCACTGTATCTTTTACTGATTACGGCAAAACTTACTAGAGCTATCTACCAACGAGAAAAATGCTTTTGTGGGAGGAAAACTGGCTCACATTCATGTTATATAAGAAAACTATATGCAGCCAGCTCTATTACTACGGAGAGAAAGAATGAACTATAAGAATTCAGTGTGCACACATTTAGTCATTGACAAACAACATTATAACTGTGTCAAGACTTTGATTTCTCGATAATGAAATTTGTCATCATGATGTTAAATATTAAATAAAATTTTATATGCAAATCGTTCGCGGGCTCTTAACTATTATCTATCCGTAGATCTGAAAACTACAGTTCAGAACTTCTCTACAAATGAAAAGTTCTCCCGGGGAGTACCAAAGACTCGAAATCCCCGCTCCTCCGGTTTTCCCAAACCTTATCTTAACCGTATCTCCCAAATATGTTTAATCATATTATGCCTACTTTATATAACAGAATATTGTCTCCATTTAATTATTACTCCACGTATTCTCAGCAAACTTATTTCCTTCAAGACTGACTCCTGTATGCCTCTCCTTCCAAGTACACAGACTTCTATAAAAACTAACTTAAAAAAAAAAAAAAAAAAAAAAAAAACTGAAAGGTTTCAGATTTTAAATTACGTCCAAAGGGGCTTTTTTTAACGTTTTGTGTGTTACCTTTATTTATTAAATATCAGTTCTTTGCACTTAAACCATAAAATTTAGTTCAATAGCAATGTCGCAAAATAATTTTAAAATGAGAATATCTTTAGAATTCCCAATACAGTTCCGCGCGCTGGAAATAAAAAGGTCCCCCCCCCCGTAGATTGTTGTCATTGTTTGCTTTCAAATCGTTGAGTTTGTTACTCAAAAATTCGTTAAAGTTCTACAAAATATGAAATCGATCATAAAACAAATTCCAAATTTCAAATTTGATCTTCCACATGCCCATATTCGTAGGAGGATTACGTCATTCGAAATTCGATGGCTCTATGTACCGTTGTTTTACCACAATGCGAAAAATACACATACATTTATGCATATTTTTCTTTATTTAATTTCTTCAAATATAATATAATGCAGGACTCTAACACTTGGTGGCAACAGTTTGAGAAGCGAAACGGACATTTATAGTGATTCAATGCAAAGTCGCAAAATAAAAAGAATAGTACTTCAGGGACAAAGCCCTCTGGACTAAGCTTAAAATTTATCTAATTTTAAATTACTTATACTTCATCCCTACATCCAGTCTTAAACTAAGATAACTAAAAAAATAAACGGCTGAAATATAATTTCGGACAGATTTGGTTTAAAATCTAAAATATTTTCTTAAAAGGAGTTACTAAAGAAGGGAATAACAGTTTTACAGAAATATCAGGACAGCAAACACAAAACGACCAGGAACTTGTTTAGTATCGCAATAAGCAAAGAATTACAGACTACGGCGTGGCTCTATCTATACTCAAGAGCATCTACAGCGAAAACTGTTTAAAATAAGGGAGGGGTGAATGCGAGCGGCATCGCATTTAACTGTTAATTCCAACCGCATTCCAAAGCAGCCAAATAACAATAAACGGTTTTAAGCAAATTTAACTCACTTGATAAAAAAAATATAGCATGATGTAATAAGGCATCATCATGTTAGTGCATCTTCCTGCTTCTTCACAAGTCAAGCAACTAAAAGCAAAAGGACTAGTAATTAACTTCAATTTTTCACACTTGATGGCTCAATTTTATTTCCGGAAAGATCAACGCTGGGATAATTCTAAGCTCCTTTTCTATCAATATTTATTTCTGATAATTTTCCTTTAGTTCTTGACGTTAATTAACTCTACGAAGCGACCTTCAACGTTATTTTTCTGAAATATATACAACGATGACAAATTACGTCGTTACCAACAATTACAAAACCTTTTTGGTGAAAGACTGCAATCAGGTATAGGTAGGTATTAATATATTTTATAAAATAATTTACATGCACAGTGCAAAAACAGTGACGTATTCTTCAGAAAACTCTTGCAAACACAATTAGGAACATTAAACGTTGCATCAGTCACTTCCGTGCTCTGCGCGGGGCCCACCAGCGGCCGAGCGGTAAAGTCGCTGAACACTGGTAGTTCGGTCCGAGGTTCGAATCCCACGAACGGGCTGGATGCATGGATGTTTTCGTGGTTTCCCCTATGTGTAACGTGTATACGAGCTAGTTTCCCTTAAAAAGTCCTCCACGAAGGCATCCCTCCCCTTAGGCAAATAGCCCTCGAGGCTTTGCCATAATTAAATAACCTAACCTAACCGTACGCTGCGCGATTATTCTCATTTCTGAGCAAATCGCTTCAGTTAAATTTCAATTAAAAGAAAAATGCTTAATATCATGAAAGAAAAAGGTATTAATAGAATTCAATCCAAAGCAGAAATAATTACCAATGATTTATCACTAAATTTATTTATTAAGTTAATCAGTTTTGTAAAGCCCTTCTTGAAACGTAATTAAATAAATAATTAAACAAAGCTAAGAAAAATAATTAAAATCTAAAGGGGATCATCTTTCATTAGATCTCAAAACTACTCGTCATTTAAGTTTTATATATATAAGGCATTTATTTTTGTACAGCAAAATTTTACGAGATTTCGAGAATACTTTTTTTCAGTCAATATCAAATTAATTCGGAAAACTAAGTTTTTCTACTTGTTCTCTAATTTTTGCTCTAACTGTTGGATTATACACTCTATGACAAAAAGTATACATACTCAGAAGGGAACTTGACATGTATCTAATGTATGACAAGATAAACAAATCATTATAAATTCAGAACAAAAGATTGATTTGTTAAGAAGTTACAAATCATTAAGTAGTTTAGCCACCTCTGACAGCTATACAAGCTGTAATACGGCGTAGCATCTAATCACGTCGGTTACCTATGACCCCCTGCGGAAGATCATGCCATAATGTTTGCAGCTGGGCAGTTTAATGCACAAATATTCCAGGACGGCTGCAGTTGCCTTCCAAGCACGTCTCAAACGTGCTCTATTAGCGAGAGGTCTGATGACTTGGAAGGCCACGGGAGTACGCCATATCATTGGAGACACGTTTGGAAGTGTCGCACAGTATGTGGACGAGCGTTGTCTTGTTGATAAATGGCACCTGGGCGCCTAGATAGCACAGACAATACAACCAGCGTTTAAATCTCCACTCTTTGACAGCCGTCACAGTGCCTTGAAGGACGACTAGAGTTGATCGTGTGTCCCAACAAATCGCTCCCTACACTTGTCACACCTCGTATAATCACTGAATGTCGCTAGACAACAAATATCGGATCGGACCGCTGGCCTGGCCGACTCCACACGCGGATGCGTTGGTAAATACTGAGATTGAATTGTGATTCATTGCTGAATATCACACACCTCGAGTCGGTCACACTACAGCTTGCCCAAGTTCGGAAAAAATCCAATCGACAGTGCCTATGATGTGGGGTCAGTGGTAGGCGTCTTAATGGACGTTGGCAGCACATACCAGCGTCGGCCAGTCATCTCCGAATAGTTTCCCTTGATACCACTGGATACCGGGAAAGTGGTAAATGCAGTCGAATCGATGCTAGCGACGTTGTTGGTGCGAAAGTGGCTGCTCTTACTGATCTCGCGCTCTTTTGTGTTCTTGGAACGCCCTGATCCTCCGCTAGGTTAGGCTATCCCTTCCGTGATCCATTGTCGCCAACACACAGCAACATATCGCTCCAACCGAGGTGGCGGTCGATACGCCAGTTCGACCAACCTGCTTCGCTAAGGCCTACTATATGCTTTTTCTCAAAATACGACAACTGTTCGCACTGCCGCCGGTTACGTCTCAGAGGCATCTCTAGTCACAATACCATCCATCCAAGCCGACAGATTCGTTTGAAGAGTCCTACTTATTGCCGACGTTAATGCCACGCCAAATTAGTAAAACAGTCAAACTTTTTGACAGCTTAATTAAAGCAAAGATGCTCTGTGGCGCTTTTAAAGTAAAAGAAAATATGTAATCTAGTAATAACACATCATGATGAAGAAGAAAAGGGGGCCAAAATATAACAGGGGTTAGAGACATAGTTGATCTTGAGGGCTGTAGAGGAGTGGCCCTACGGCACGAGCAACCATGCTTTAAAAAACTCGTTTCCCAGCTGCGCATCTCATATACGCAGAGCGTACTTATGCTTGGCTCATTTTCATCGAAATTTAAATCATTTGCATATTCTCTTACCAGTCTACATTCCTGCCAAGTTTCGTGATTGTGGCTCGATTTCTTCTGGGTGAAAATATATATATATTTTGTGATAGAGTGTATTTCATGTTTAAACAGTTTTAATTCTGCCTTCATTAGAATTTGAGAGAATAATAAATTGCAAAATTCAGTGCTCGATTAAGACAATTTGGGAAGGAAGGGACTCCGTTTTTTTTTCAAGAGCACTCCAACGGCTGGTTTTCTTGTGTTTACTAAAACCTGCTTTTAGGTCTACAAGACCCTGACCTTAAAGCTAAGGTTTTCGGGCGCCGAAAATTATCCTATACATCCTTATAATATACTTTTTCTATCAAGAAAAGAAGGAGCATTGAGGCTCTCTCTGAAAGACCTCTGTGCTCCAGGCTTTATAAATCGGATCACAGTTTTGTCAGATGATCCCGAAGACCACTTTTCCCAAGGGGGAAAAAAAATCTTTTAAGTCCCTTAAAATCTCAGGCCCTCAGTCGGACTTTGGCCGTATCTTCGCAGAATATCTTATGCTAACTTCTTACTGAATACAGCAAAACACACCAGGGCTTATTTACCGAAAGCAGAGGCAGTTTCATGGAGAATTTTCTCAGGAAAATACCTTATAAGTAGCAAAAACCAGTTTCAGTTTGCTGCACAAAAATACTACATGCGAACACTAGCTGAATAAAGTACTTCTAAAATTAAAATAATGAAAATGCTCTAAAAATTTGGTGTTAAATATACAGGTCCCTTCCTGCAGGGGTGGGTCCCTATACAATTTTAAATATATAATTTAATAATTTATTTCCGCCTTTGTACAATGCCAAGAATGGGCCTGCACATATATCCATGCACGAACGATAAAAAATACTAATGTTTTTTTCAAAAGTTTCTGAAATAATCTATGCAAAAATACCTGACAGTTATTTGAGAAAAACTGAAGGCATTCCAGTAAAAGAACTGCTTAAAAATTCAGTACTTTACTACGAAAATTGCCATGATTAAAATTTTTAAAAATGGAAAAAAAATCGGCTAGTATTGCAATAAAATCTGTTAATTCTGAAGAAGGGAGTTGATTCAATTAAGTTCTACTTCTGTAATATTTTTTTAGGAAGAAATAAGATAAGAATGTAAATTTTCGGAGAGATTATGCGATGCGTACTTAAGTTAGCACAGGCAAAATATTTTATTTTAATTATTATGCAATTAAAAAGATTAATTTAATGACAACTTCCTTTTAAGCAAAACAATCAAATAGCACTTTTTTTCTCGCAAATATGGGTTACGCCGAGTTTAAATACTATAAATAATGAAATTATAGCAAAGCATTTCAAGAGCGAATTCCTCCTTTAACATATTTAAAAAAGATCCTTGAAAACTTCCACAGAACTGGTTATTATTATGGGGGGGGGAACAGAGGAAGAATGGGACAAGAGAAAAAGACACATTCGCAACCAACGGCTCGGAGATCCGAACTCTTTGGCACAAAAGAATCGACCGCGGAAGATACTCTCGGTCACGGACCACGCCCCACTTTTGACTCCTACCTGAAGTGGAAAATCACGTTTAATGTTCCTCCCCCCTTCTCTTTCTACTACATTCGCTCCGGTCATGTACACCATCGATTAAAACCGCTGAATGGAACGGTCACTAAGAGCTTCTCCCTGAGACACGACATGGCACTTAATGAGAAGAAAATAGTGTTTCCAAATAAAACTTGGAACATACGGTGGGAAGGAAATCTGTCGCCAAACCGATGATTTTGCAAGTTTCCGCGATCTTCGACTTCAGGAACTCGGAGATTGAGCCTGTCATATATGATATCATAAATTCACTACACATAAACCTTTTGCACATTGCTCTCACAGCGCAGTTTCCCAATTTGTTGCAATTACTATTTTGATATATTAGCATTATAACGATCTTAATTTCCCCCGAAAGAGAAGTAATATTTTTCTAATACCAAATGTTAAAACATATATTCTTTCTCAAAAGATAATAGCCCACTGTATCGCTAGTTCATTTCTGAATTTGCTCTTTTGTATGTTCAATGGTAGCTTCAATAACTTATGTGAAGTAATAAATCTGAAAAAGAGCATTAGGATTTTTTAAAATCAATATGAATGTAAATTTTTGTAACATTTTCCTAGAACTGAGGTTGATAACATTTTATAATAGGATTACAAGAAATTATTCATTGTTATCAAATTTGAGTTAATTTTTTGTATCAATGCTACAGCAATAAAATGTGTCTCAATAACCAAATACGAATTTTTTTAATTTTAATGTCAGAATATTCTTAAAATTTTCTAGGAATTGTGTTTTCACGTAGTTCAAGTGGGGAAGGGGGAAACAAAAACAGTAATTTAAATATTGTATGTATCCTGAAGTATACTTATATACTCCATGTATATTGTGGATGAAAAATGATTTGCAAAAATGATAGACTGATATTTTCAAAATTATTTCTTCCATTGCAGCTCTTTCAATTTAAAATAAAACCCAGTGCATAAGGCTAAGAAACCACCTGCTGTTAGTCATTTCATTTTTCAATACACAATAAAAAGAAAAATTCATTTACCTGAAAACAATCTTTATCATCATCAGGCTTGGTGCATACTCACTTTAAATGATACATTACTAATGTAAAAATGTTACTCTCAGTGTCAAGCCCACATGAACCCCAATGTGTTTATGATGATTAATATAAAAATTAAAATGAAGCTATATTCAAACTTAAGAGTAGATCTTGAAGATATTTCAAAGCAATAACTGCTACAAATATATTTTTTTTAAATTACATAGTTAAAATATGACCACCAGCAAAAAAATTATGAATAAAAATAGCACTACTGAAAAATTAGTGTTTTTATTTTTTTGTACAAAGACAGAAAGACACATTCAAAAAATGGAAACATTTTGTTACAGAAGATTTATTACCACATATTTCAATAATAAATTTGGTCTTGAACTGGCAGATTAGATTCAAAATATAAAAAATTTCTACAGGATTCCCTCTTTATCACAATTATAAATCTCACAGAAGTTATCTTTAAATAGCTAAAATCAGCCCTAAAAAGTAATCTTTAAGTATTTAGTTTATGCTTGACATAACTGAGTTGACAAAAATGAGAAATTTCAATTATAATTTAACATGACTTTTCCAAAGATATTTTCTCCAAATTTTCACTTTTCTTTGCACCAAACTTCCCCTTAAATCATGAAATAAATTCCATTAATCTTAATAATTAATTCTATTCCTACTTCAATATTTTTCATGCACCTTCTTTTATAACAAATTTGCTGCCAGGATAGGTATCTGAAATTTGAGCAGAAGCTGAGTAACATGGAAACATAACCTCACTATGCACTGTGACTAGTTATTAGATAATACCACCACATTGTATGGCAGCACATGATCAGTAGTGATCGTGTTAAAGTACACACCTAAAGAAAGATTTGGAACCAGTTAGTGGTAACAAACATGTGTATTTCCCACCACGGTCTAACTGTTAAAGTTATAGCATAAGATTTTCATGCTTTCTCTCTTGCAACATTTATATAGATCTGTTTCTCCTGTAAAGAACTAAAAAAAGCAAAAATGGAAAACTTCCAATATACTCTGTCAAAATCACATAATTCAATCTTACTGAAGATCTTGGATTTCAATAATCAAAAGTTGTGGCTGTCTGCCACAAATAAATTACACAACTGAATTATTACTGCCTACTGTTCACTCAATAACATATAGTATACTATGCTATTTGCTAATATCTTATATATACTGAAGATTCAGGAGTCGACAGCTTTTCTAAAATTTTAAAATCTCTGTGGAAATTTAAAGAAATAATTTTGAAAACACAAGTTAAATACAATGTAAGCTACAAAAACTACATTTATACATTAGTATGCAGATATTTTTTCATGATGACTCTTTCAAGAAGTCAACAATTCCCACACCAGGAGTCAAGCCTGAGACCTTCCTGCTGCAATATTGATATGCTGACTACTATCTCACAAGGATATATGGGCATAATTCATTCACATGCCCCCCTTCCTAAGAGGTGAATGGAGGAAGAAGTGAGACTCAGCTGGGAAAATCCAGATAGTGCTATCACCTACACCTTAGTTTGAGCAATACAGCCGGAGGAATTGAAAAATCAGCCATTCCCTCACCAGCAGTACTTATTAGAAAACTGTATGTGTGACAAAGTATTTAGATTACATCTGTTCAACCAAGTATATCAACAGGACTTGGCCATTTCACTTATTTAATCTTATTTCAATACACTATTTTTACAGACTTGTCAAAACAGCTGCCTATTACTCACCATAACCAAGCTATGATCACGATCAGAAAAGAAATCATGAAATTGTTGAGTAGAAACTGAGAAACATGTGAAACCAACCTGCACATTATCACAAATTTTACCAATAAATATGGAGATACAGAGAGATCACAAGAGGTCATGCTCAAACCCAGATAACATTTGCCTCACCAAGAGTAACATCAGCATTTAGGCCTTCTAAAGGAGGCTGAAACATTAGATGACAACTTTTTCATATTCAAACATCTAGTGATCACACAATCTGAATTTAAGACTTGACAGTACCATTTCAAGTCCCTGCTATACCTGAACAAATATCTATAGGAACAATGACTCCCTATGTCCTGTGAAAGCAGCTAATTTACCATTGCCAAATACTCCCCACATATATACAGAGTGTGAATGAAGAGAGCTTTCATCAGCTTAAAATTGACTTATATGTTATGTCAAAATACATTGATATTAGTATATAGCTGAGAGATGAACATATTTCGGTACTTATGTATTAACGCAACCAGGCCAAAATTCGCATAAATCGCCAAATTTGGCGACCCTACTTATGACAACCCTACATGTTATACGTAGTTTTTCGTAAAGAAATTATTTTTTTTACTGGTTAGATTGAATGCCCTGAAATACTTTAATTACTTTTTTGGTTACTGTACCTAACAGAAGCGCCGTTACTCTCATGTAAAAAATTTGCGAAAATATCAAGGAAGGAAGCATCATTTATTCGGATTGCTGGAAAGGATACAATACAAGTGAGTTCGAAAATGCTGGATTTCTGCATGGAACTGTTAATCACAAATATAACTTTGTGGATCCCAACACGGGCGTTCACACACAACATGTAGAGCACATGTAGGGCTCAGCCAAATGGCGCAACAAAAAGCACAGAGGAACAGCCCGTCATCATCTTGACTCATACCTTAACAAATTTATATGGCGCCAAGCTCAAGCTGTTAATGGCGAAGACGGTTTTCAGTCAAAAACTGTATTAAAAATTATCTGTAATTAATAAATGTACATTTTCTTTCTATTCATACTTTTTTACTCAAACTTACAAATCACGCCAACCTGGTTGCGATGATACGCAAGTACTCATATTTCTGTACCATAAAAATAATCTCTATATAATAATATTTCATAGTTTAATTGAAAAAACTAAAAAGATTAATATTACCAAGCGTTTTCAATGAAAAAAAAATTATCTCTAATCGCAACTTAAAACGTTTCTCTTTCAGACAACTTCTACTCTCTTTCTAGCCTATTCTTCTATTATTCATAAAGAATTAATGAAAATCTTTTTGGCCCTTCCTAAATTTATGATATACGTAGGCTATTCAGAAAGTAAGGAACATTTCCGTCTGATGTCGCCAGGCGCGCGCCGATCACATATATTTTGGTGTCTGCATGCTCGGCATCTCAGTTGGCGTCCAGCCATCACAACGAGAACATTTCCATGCTGCCCGTTTTTTCGATATTCAAATTTAAAATGTGCGCTGCAATTGAAAATCCTGCCAGTTGTGAGGTGCGGTCTGTGATACGGTTTTTGTTGGCAAAAAACCTAAAACCTATGGAAATTTATTGGCAAGAGTGTGAAGTGTACGGAAACAACATAATGAATGAAACTTCAATCCGGAAATGGTGCATTCAGTTTAAAAATGGCCGAACTAACGTTCACGATGAAGAGAAGAGTGGACGCCCTAGCATTGCGACTGACAAACTGGTCGCTAAAGTTGATGAAAAGATTCATGAAAACCGCAGTTTTACAATAACAAAGCTTTTGCCAAGTTTTCCACAAGTTTCACGGACTTTGTTGTTTGAAATTGTCACACAAAAACTAGGCTACCGCAAATTTTGCGCAAGATGGGTGTCGAAATTGCTTACAGACCACTATAAAGGTCAGCGAATGGGGGCAGCTTTGACATTTCTGGAGGCCTATGGCAGGCATGGTGATTCATTACTGGATCGAATCGTAACTAGTGACAAATGGGTGAGACAAGTGAATTGTGAAACAAGTGGGGGCATACAAGTTACCCCAAAAGACCAAGAAAATGTTTGCAAATCTTGACACCAAAGAAGATTATGGCGACTGTGTCTTGGGATAGGCTAAATGTGCTTCTGATTGATTTTCTCGAATGCGGTGCCACAATAAACTCTGAGTGGTACTGTCAAACTTTGCGCAACCTTAGGACAGCAGTTCAAAACTAGCGCCAAGGAAAGTTTATGTCCAAAATTTTGTTTTTGCACGACAATGCTCGACCTCACATGACAAACCGCACTCAAGAACTCCTTAATTCATTCAAATGGGAGGTTTTTCCTCATCTGCCCTATAGTCCCGATCTTGCACCTAGTGATTTTCACTTGTTTCCGAAGAACTGGCTAGCAACACAGCGCTTTGACGACTACAAGGAGCTGCGGGTGCGCGTCACTGAGTGGCTGAGATTGCAGGCGGCAGAATTCTATGACGAAGGAATTTCAAAGCTTGTCCACCGCTTTGATAAGTGCTTCAATTTGTTTGGTGACTACGTAGAAAAGTAGAATTTTAGTCGCTCTTTCTAATGCATATAATAATTTTTTTTCTTGTACTTAGTTTCCTTTTAATTCCAAAACGTTCCTTACTTTCTGAATATCCCTCGTACAAGTTCCTTACTTTCTGAATATCCCTCGTACAAAGATAAAAGCTATTTAGCACTACATAATCAAATGAAGCAACTGTTTTTGGTCTTGAAATGCTTTTGAAATTGTAAATCATGTCTGTGCACCTATGTGTAAGTAAAAATATAATATGTCAGTATTCTAAACAGTTTCAATTTCCATTTCCATATTTCTTCTGATTAGCTGTTTCACTGGCACTAGCTAGAAACTAGTTTCATAGAGTATTAAATAATAAATTTAATTTTCTGAAGCTACAAAGCAAGTTTAAAAATTAAATTTTTTACCCATATAGTTCTAATTTTAATGTGTTAATAAGTTACCTCTGCGATACTATTAGATTTAAACACAAATTTTTTGAAGCATGAAAAACCTTCCACCCAAGAAGCACAGGCTTCAAAAGTAGAACGAGAACACCTGGCACTCTGCCTAAAATGATTAGACAGCAGCTTCTAGAAATTGAGACAGACATTAGAAAGTAGAATACGATTACAAACTGTAATTAAGTAATGCACTTAAACCCAATTAATTGAGATCAATCATCTTTATCTTGTGGCTCCCCGCTGAGCTGCATGGAAGGTCTGTCTTTCTCCAGTTGAATTGTTTTTAACTTTCAATGCACTCTGTTATTTAATTAAATGAGATTTTTTTCAACGATGAAAAGTAAAGGAATTTTAATTTTAAATAATCTTAACATCTCCCAAGTATGAAACACTACTTGTTTAAAATATCACATACAGGACTTGGTTTCCAAAATTAGAAGTTACAGCCCAAAATTAGAAGCTAATGAGTATCATTAGGAACAGTGATCAAAAAAATTAATTAATTACAATTAAATAAAAGCCTAAAAATAAATTAACAAATTAATCAAATTAATGATGCATGTGTAAACAATAAATTATAAAAATTATATAAAATAATAAAATAAATGAAAGAGATGTAAATTAATAGCAACAAGATATAGTAACTCAGGGTAAGAGGTAGGTATTTTAAATATTATTCTTTGCTGCCAGATAAAATTGGATGCTTAATATGGTTTCTTAGCCATATCAAAGCCTTCTTTATCTATGTGATGAATACAGCTCAAGCCTTTCTGATGCATACAATGTAAAAAACTCCTTTTCCTCATTAGATTACATTTTGATATTGTTGGTAAAATATTTCCACCAATTTTGCTCTTTCCAGAGAAAAGTGAGGCATATATTGTGTCCAGCACCAATACAAATTTTATTGCTGTTAAAGCAAATGTACTACTTATTACACAATGCAATTGAATTGTACAATAAATTACAACAGATGGTCTTGTTTGGGCTCCCTCAGCACTTGCTCTAACTTCATTCAAAATGTGCTCCAGCATAGTAAGAAAGACACTTCAAACACACACACACACACACACACAAAAAAAAAAAAAAAAAAAAAACCACTTTCATTACATTCTGGGAACATTCTAAAAAATTATATTCTGGGGAAGAAATTTTACAAGATCAAAAATGATAGCCTTCCAATAAATGCTTTTAAGTATATGCATGTCCTTTTTTTTCTGGCCCCCCCCAAAAAAAACAGCTGAGTTGTTAGATTTATAAACTGCTATTTCTAATTTTATTTCAAATTAAAACATTTCTGAATGTCTATAAAAAATTATATAAGAGGCATATATTTGGAAAATATGCTTTTTATGTAGTTATGGAATTAATTTTGGGAAAAAAAAAAGATTTTAAATGATACCCTTCAGATACATGCTTTTAAATACATAAAATTTTTTTCCAAAAAATTTGTTTAATTCTTCATGCCCTGTGCTTTATCTGCAAGATACTTTTCTATCTCCAAATTAATAATAAATTTTTTTTTTAAAAAACCCACACTGGCTGAATTGTTACATTTATAAACTGAAATGCTATTCCTAAACTTATTTTACATTTTTTGAATTTATATAATTTAAAAACTACATAAAGATGCACATTTTTAAATAATACAGATAACTCAATAAAATATTTTTTTGAAATTACAATGATAATTAACTGAGTAAATAAATTACATATATTTAGATAAGAAATGTAATAAAACTCTATATTTAATCATGTGTAAAGTTTTAATAAAAATCTAAATGCTATTTTTTTTAAACTAAATTACAAAATTCATACATCAATTTAAAAAATTTTTAGGCTCATGACTTTCTTACTGACCTAAACCATTTTATATCGCAAAATATAAATTTAGGTAATATTTCTTTACTGCCTTTTATGTGCTGCTGCTTTTTGCTATAAGAATCTAAAATATTTTTATTAAAACATGCTATTATCATCCATCCCTGTGATACTCATCCTGTTTACAAGTTTCCTTTGCTTTGCAAAATTAGAACAGTTTTGTTAAACTTTTCAAAACCTGAAATGACATAAATGATAAAATACTAACAATTTACATAGGAAAAGGTTTTAAGCTTCCTCTGAACTTCAAAACAAAATAAGTAAACAAATAAATAAAACTAAAAGAGAATACTATTACAAATGTGCAAACTGTATATGCGTCAACATTTGTAATTTCTTTCCTTAAAATCAGAAAAACATTAAGCTAAGTCTCCCAAGATTTTGTTAAGGGTAAACCAAGGATTATAGAAATATTTTATTTTCATTTAGATCAATCTCACTAATTTACACTGACCTCCTTCCTTTACAAAATGTGTTCTGTAGTCTGAAATAGGACAGCAGTGCATTCGATAGTTTGTTTACATTAACACCATAGAATGTCACCTTACGTTAACATCTTAGATAAAATATCTACAATAGCATTACTATTCTAGGCATTCTACCAATATGTTGGGAAAAATACATATATGAAATAATAGGTAACTGTACAGTTTCAAAAAATTTTAAAAATTTAATTCCCTATTAATAATAAATTTTCCAATTTTCAAAATAATGCTTCTGTAATTTACCATAACGTTGAAATGCATCTCATAGCTTATTTCCATATCACAGTTTTAACAAAAAAATTTATGATTATATGGGTAGTTTTACTTTTTTCCAACTATTTAGAAGCTTAATATAAAGTCTCCCTTATATTATGATAGAAGTTTAATAAAGAAATTTACATAAATATTACAAATGGCAATTTATGAAATACTATCTCTAAACTGTTAAGACATCATTCTATAGAAATTTTTAGCACACATATTTGCATTAATTTTCAATACTGACTAAAAATTGTTGAAAAATACATAACTCTAAAATTATATTTGATGCAAACTAGACCATGGACAACATATAACAGGATTTTATTCTCAACGTATGATAAAATTCGCATCAATAAAGTACTAGTTTTATTCTAAACAACGTTTTTTTTTTTTTTTTTTTTTTTTTAAATGCTTTCACTTAGAAACTATAACACCCAGCTAAATTTGAATTTTTATTCCCAATGTATGATAAAATTTGCATCAATGAAGTACTAGTTTTATTCTAAATAACCTTTTTTTAAATGCTTTCACTTAGAAACTATAACAAGCAGCTAAAATTGAATTTTTACAAAAATTTTCTATTACTATAAATATTTTAAAAATCTACATAAAATTCTTAATATTACAATATAAAAGAATTTAAAACACTTCTAAACTGTTTGTTTTATTTGTGAAAGACCCACTAAGATATGATAAGAAAAATAATTTAATATTTTTGCAAAAAATAAACTGGAGTAAATTAATTTAGATGTCTGAAAATTGTATGAAACATCTTTTACTTGTTTTAAAAATCGTATCAAATTAGATTACTATCTTATATTGCATTTTTTTTTTTCAAACATTATTTTCTTCTACTCTCCCTTTGTTTTTGATTCATAAAAATCTCCTACAGAAATGAAATAATTTTAAGCACTTACACACGTATAATACGTGAAATAGCAAACAGGGAATATTTTGTACATGTCTAGTATATTTTAATGAGAAAAACTATTAATTTAACATTATAAAGCAGTATCACTCGAATTCCGACATAAACACAAGAATTTCAGCTTAAGTTACATTTTCAAAACATTAACAGCTACGATTTTTTATATGCAAAAAATATTCGTTTAAAAACAATAAAACGAAACAAGTACATTATGTTGCTCCTACCAAATTGTTAAATTACACAGCTATACTATTTGATATGAATATAATATATTACATAACGAATAAATTTTGGATGCGCTAATAATCAGCTTCAAATTAATACAATAAATAAAAATAATGCCTTTATTTACATTTGGATTTCACTTCCATTCCAACCAATTATTTCGCATAAATCCCATTCATCTCGGTAGAAATTTTATTTAATCTGAATGAACTGTGTTTTAACCTGCATCACTATTATAAACATTAACGTAAAAAAAGTTTAATATTTGCTTATAGCAAATGGGTAGAAATGCACGTAAGTTAATATTATTGATGCAGTTTTGCAATAGGATGAACACTTTTTTACATCAGTTTACTTAGTTCTAATATTTCTTTTTCCGAAACTGCAAGTTAGTTATCTGTTGCTTGGTCTAAAAACATATTTACGATTTAGAGGGGGTGTGGCACTTACGGTGCTCCGCCATTTTATTAGCAAAAAAATGTTACATGTGTTGCAAAAGCTTCGGTGCAGTTGCTCTCGAGTTGCGTGGCTGTAAACGGTACTGAAAGATAGGCAAATCTTTTTTGCTAGCTTTTCTGGAAGACGCAGTCCAAACGCATCACACACCCTGCGCCTCGTAGTACACGTACCAAACATGGCGCGGTTAAGCCTACAGAAACCTCAGGTAAAAGACCCGCCATCCGAAGCTTGAAAATTCGTAAATAAATTTAGACTTACCCGAGTATCTAATGAAATATGCAGAGAGGATGATCTATCCAAAGTCTTGACGGTTAGAGTAAAAACAAAATAAAAGATCCTAAAAATTAGCACAATCTAAATTTCATTCTGCAAGAAGACTGTGTTACACACACCAAACTTTGAAGCTATGTATGGTTGCCGCACAAATGTGAAATTATTCTACCGCCAAGACGGAAATCCAGACGATCAAATAGCACCGATTTTTCTCGCCAGAGTGACTAAAATACCGGAGTGAATTGGCGGCGCTTTCGTTTGTTGATGTCCCATTTCGCTTACTTCTGTTCCAAGAAATTATTTATACTGTTCTACATTTATGATTATTTTATTAAAATGACGTGCAATAAATTCTGTTAATTAGCAATTATCAGAATGTACAGGGCCGGATTAAAACATTTAGAGGCCCTAAGCATTTAAAACATTTCGGTGCTTTATTGTTTACACCTTTTTTTCTCTCGGGCTTGGTTTAATTATATTATACATGCGATGGTAAAAATGGCAAAAAAGAATTTTTGTGGTATCGCCTATCCCTGAGCTGCTGAAACATGTGCTTGTTTTGCTTATTGGTTAATCCATCTCTGAAGAATATTAATTACGACAGTCTTAAACTCAGAAGCCTGGCCTTTTGTAGTGCTCTCGGCAGGGCTTAATTTCTAAACGTAGAAGTGTCGGAGCCCTATGGAAGGCCTTCAGCAAAGAAAAAGAAAAGTGAATAACTAAGTAAAATGACTATTAAAATCATTAATAATTTTAAAATCAAATAGTTAATTATTATCACATTAATTAATAATTATTTAATCAGTATTAATGATTACTATTTATTAATTATTATTTAATTAGATAAAATTAATTGCTTATTATTTATTTATTTAATTAAAATTAAGTAAAATGTACAGAGATAAACAAAAATTTAATACAATTTTATTGCAAAAAAATAAAATTTTCGTGATCAGATTTCTACTGAAATTGCTGTTCAGTTACGTAAAAGAAGTGCCGAAGCCCTCTTATTTAGGGCTCCGGTGCGCTCCGCCAAGAATTATGATTCATCCCAAAAACTAAGAAGTGCCGGAGCCGAGCTCCGGGCAATTTAAGCTCTGGCTCTCGGGTCTTTATCTACAGTGGCTCATTGAAGAATAAAATAAATTTGCTGGAATATTAGGTCCTTATATTTTCTGAAGCTTTGGCCAGTGCTCACTGTTATTAATTCGTATTTATCTTATCTGCATAACAGGATCGAATTTAAATTTGACGAGATGGTAATAAGCTGTTTGAGATATGGGGCCCTTTGTGTATATAAGTCAATTTTTTTATATGGGATATGGTACAATTTTTGGAGGTGGCCCCAAGAAAGTGGGAACCCTAAGCTATAGCTTGTGCAGGTTATACGTAAATCCGGCACTGCTGTATAATGAACATGTTATATAATTCATAATAAACTATTTTGTTGTATAACATATGGAGTGATTCTTAAATACTGCGTTCATATTATAGATGTGTACGCATTTCATTAAGCTACTTTGCAAATGTAAATAATAATATCTGGAGCAAATAAATATACAGTTATTCTTTAAACTTATTATAAATCGGATCTGTATATCTAAAATCAAATTCAATAATTTTGAAGAATATATAAATTTCTTCGTTGTAGTGCTATTACTTACAGACTAAGTGTACTTGCGGTTATGTTTTGAAATGAGGATAAATTTATAAAAATCAGATGAACGCCATGCATTTTATTTGTGATGTGTCACCTTCGTTATTTTAGTAATGCGGCGATGAGGGCATTTTTCATAACTGGCAATATGTAAACTACGATGATTATAATGAAGTTATTTTTATAAATAGAAAGGATCTTCCTCTATTTGCTTCAATTTAAAGTTTTCTCGAATGGGTTTTAGGTGGAGAAGAGAGAGGAGAACTGGGCTCGGTTACTTATCCTTAGATGAAACGAGTGGATAAGAAGTGTCTCCCAGTCATATTTGTCGCAAGTTAGGAACACTGTGTGTCAGGACTTTCAATAGGTGAACATTAATTGGTGATATTTGTTGTAAGGGCAATAGCACAAAAATAATTCTTCTTATTCGGAATGCATTTTAATAGGTGTGTGACACCTGTCACCTACGCGCCTAATTATGCAACGCGTGTAACGCGCAGAGTTAATTTTGGTATATTTATTCTCAATCAAAACTGAGATAGTGTTATTTTTTTTTTTTTTTTTTTTTTTTTTTTTTTTTTTTTTGTTTCTAAAAATTATTGGTACTTTCTGTTTCGATGCAATACAATCAAAATATCGACTTCAGGTTGTAACAACATCCGTTGTTAACTTAATAAAATATCATAATTTATTTTACATTTTTAGAAGTTAACATTCGATGTTATGGCATGATATTGATTCGGCACGTGATTCGACACGTATTGTTTTAAGACTGGTAATTAAATACGTGCCCTTAGACAGTTTTTCAGAAAACATTGTTTTAATTATATCATTCGTATTAGAAGTGTTAAGGTTTCACTAATAGAATGGAGTTTCCTGCTCTTTGCGACATGAAAACTTGCTTAATATGAAACTTCTAAGGCCTTTTTAATTGCGGAACCTACATTAGAAAAAACTTTGATTGCTTTGTTAAGTTTTTTCAGCACGCCTTCGAAAGCATTTGACATATTTCTTTTGCATTGTTTCATCTTTAAGTGCCATTTCAATTTCACGGGTTGCATGCACTCGTTTGCAAGCACTTCGTAACATACAAAGTAAAAAGTGATTTACTGTCATTGCCAGTTCCACGTAAATTCAAATTCCAAAAATTCTTGACACATTTATGAAAGTATTTTTTTCTTTGAACAGCTATTTAGATGCACATATTCTGCACTAATAGAGCTGCCGATTTTCAACAAGATGCAGTTTATTGACGTAGGTGACATTTCGGTGCGTCTCTCAAACTGTTAAGTAAATCGTTAATACGTGAACAGAAGGTTCGGTTCTTCAGTGTATTTTCATGAACTAGGATGGTCTCCAACTGGCTTACATGTGCGGTGCCAGATATGCAACGAAAGGAGAACGAGAAGCACAGTAATCGTAGTCCTCTTAATCTCTCTTTTGTTCGCACCAGTGGCCGAGCGGTAAAGTCGCTGAACACTGCTAGTTCAGTCTGAGGTGAGAATCCCGCGAACGGCCATGAACGAGAATCCGCCATGAAGACATCCCTTCCCTTACGCAGATAGTCTTGGAGGCTTTGCCATAATCACATTGTAAGATTCTGTACTGTTTACTTTTAAGTTACAGTTGAATTTGAGGAATCTTAAGAAATGGCAAGCGAATAATCGCTTGAGTTCATGAGACAGTGAATAAGACTTAAAAAGGGTTAAAGGCCCTTTATTATTCCAAATTAAAGTTTAACAGAGCTCCGTCTTGGAGTTTTACTGTAAAGCCGCCACTCGGGCTTGAACTAAGAAATTAACTTAACTAATCTTAACTAAAAAAACTAAGAAATTAACTTAACTAATCTTAACTAAAAAGATATAGCCGAAACTATCAAAATTCTATCCGAGTTTGGCCCTTAAAGCTGAATAACGGCGAAGCTATCAAGGGCCTAAAGTACGGCCGAGCGTAACAATAGCTTAAGAGAGAGTAGACTAAAAAGGAGGGCGCGTGCTAGCCAGAATCACTGGTTCTCTCTAACTAAGACAGTAGCATTTCGCGGTTAAATACTGCTCCTCAAATTTGCATTCAAACGGGATTCTAAAAATATTTTCTGGCCGGAAGTTGTAAGTTGAAATTAAGAAGCGATAGGAAAGAAAATTTAACTGTTAGAAAAATTAACATAACCCTTACAACATAAAACAACCCTCTTTTGTTCGTGTTTACTGGCCCGTTTCCCTTAAAAAGTACTCTGCGAAGGCATCTCTCCCCTTAGGCAAATAGCCCTGGAGGCTTTTCCATAATCACATAAAAGCATACCAAAAACAGCCGTCTTTTGTTGCTAAGAGTAGATAATGGATTTAGCTGCGCATGAACTTAAAGGCCGTACTATTTCAAACACATGGTGAGTGGGATACACATTGTTAGCATATAGAGTGAAATAATAAAACCAATAAAAAAAATCTGAAATGTTTCAGATTTTAAATTACGTCCAAATTAAATTACGTTTTTTTAACGTTTTGTGCGTTATCTTTATTTGTTAAACATCATGTTCTTCGTACTTAAACCATAAAATTCAATTCAACAGGAATATCGCAAAATAGTTTTAAAATGAGCATATCTTTAGAATTTCCGATACAAAAACTCACGCGCCGGAGATAAAAATGTTTTTTCTGCATAACGTTGCCATTGCTCGCTTTGAAATCCTTGAGTTTGTTAATCAAAAATTCGTCAAAGTTTTAAAAAATAGGAAATCGATCATAAAACAAATTTCAAATTTCAAATTTGGTCTTCCACATGCTCATATTCGTTGGAGGATTACGTTATTCAAAATTCGATGACTCTATGTACCGTTGTTTTATCACAATACGAGAAATATACATACATTTATGCAGATTTTTCATTATTTAATTTCTTCAAATATAATGCAGGACTCTAACATTTTGTGGCAACAGTTTGAAAAGTGAACCGACATTTATGAGTCCCACGCAAAATGCCAAAACGAAACTAATAGTCCTTCGGGATTCAAATCCCTTTGGACTAATAATATGCATTGTTAAGAATTCGAATGCATGACTACGCGTTGATGTAAAAATCTCGAGATGCTGGCATAAAACAATGTAAAATCTCAAAACATGAAATGAATTAAAATGCGTTGTCCATGTATTGAACTGCATTAAAACTAAATCAGATTAAATGGTAAAATTCGGTTTCTTTTAAAAACCTAAATACGTTAAAACTGACCTTTTTTTCTAATTAAAAAATGAAGAATCGCATGTCACACATCGAAAAAAAACTTCAGGTAAAATCTGTATAATTTATGCAGTATAATTTATGCAAACAGAGCGTCCTCAGCTTTTAACGGGTAATTATTAATAACTTGGGAGTCTGAGACGAGTTAAAAGAACCTCCCCTTCCGATTCCTAATCGCCTTCCAGTATTTAACTGTAGGCTTTATGCTCTTTATTTATTATTCAGCTGGTCATTCCTGAGAAGTTGGATAAGAATTTGGTTAGGATCACAAGACTTTTAGTTTGATGAATGCACTGATATCTCTTATAGAAACAAACCCACTGGACAGTTCAACAGCCAAACATTACTGTAAATCTGACAACTCGTTGTCTTTTATTCCTACATGTCCAGGAACCCAGCAGTAAAGAATCTCGTACCCACGATTCCTTAAGTTTACTTATTAGAATTTCCACAACTAGAGGATTCTGTAGACAAAACGTTGTTCTAAAACTTCTAGTACACCATACGAGCCAGTATAAATTAAAAACTTTCTCCGGCATAACTTCGAAATGAATGAAAGGACAGTTGATTTCCACATAGTAGTAAATTCTGAAGTTAGCACAGAGCAGACATCGTGAATCATCTGCCGTCTATATGATATCAAATGATGGCTAAGACTAGAATGGGAAGTGCAAAAGTAAGGTAACTGGTAATAAATTTCATACAATGTCAGTCTTGGGATAAAAAAAAAAAAAAAAAAAAAAAAAAAAAAAAAACATGACAGACGATGACCATGTGTCATTTCCAAATTCTGAGATTTTCAGTTGGAGTGTGGTATACGCAGTTAATTTAATTTTATTTTGTGTCTTTTTAGGAAATCTAGAAGGACAACAAGGCAGGGCCACAGCTTGAGAAACGCTGTCATTTCTTATTTCCGCTGTGCGTTCCTTTATCAATTAGTTCGCTCAGCACAATTTTGCACCAAACCACTCTTGGGCCTTTATGCTTGAGATCCTTTTCTGAGCTGACATTTACTAGTGCTTATACGACATTTACTAGTGCTTATACGACAGAGAGTCACAAACTCGTATATAGTTTTAATTTAAAAAATAAATCAAAAGTCTTCTGAAACGTCGAACAGCAACACTTTGAGAATTAGCAGTTTGCCAGGTCGCGCGTATAATAAATTATAGATGGTGGTATCCGGCTGAATAGCAGTATTTGCCAAGCCGCGTGGAGTTAGCATCATCTTCTACAGTAATAGGACTTGAACATCTGCAAGACTAAGCAACAGGAATTACTAACATCAAAAACTGAATAGAGTCTCGCTGTACTTTGTGCAGTTTGTTCTACAAAACTTGCTCGGAAACAAAGGAACTTAATTATTTGCAATCTAAGTAGACAGAGAGTCACAAACATGCACACTTTATTGAGCTTTATACCCATGCTCTTAAGAGTGAGAGCTATATACTTATACAGTATACCGATTGCATGATAATGGTAAAGCTTGTATGAATGAATATGAAGTGGTGTAATATACAGTGAAACTTACCATAGAGGACACATCCATGTGATGATCACCTTCGGAAAAGACCAATATGTTTTAGAGTATAAATAAACATTGATTTCGAGTATGACCCTTCTACAGCAATCGCCTGCACAGAAGTCCAAAGTTATCCAGAACCACAGATGATTTAATTTCTTTTATTTTTAAATTTTCTCCCAGAAAACGTGCTTTGTATACTTAAATACAAACACTTCATTATTTTTTATACGTACTATCTTTGTTGAAACCAAATGTGATGAACAAAAACATAAAATTCTTTTACTTGCACTACAGTAAATTAATATTTCACCTCCTAGTAAAGACACTTTTCTGGGTTATCCAAATATTTATATAGGTTGCGGAACGAGTGCGATTACCTAGAGTTAAGAACAAACTCCCGAATTAAGGCAAGGGTTCGTGAATTTTACATTAAAATTTTACCTGCAGAGTGAAAATATATAAAAGTTGATAACAGTTTTAATAAATCCAAAACCAAATTCGGAAAACTGTTTTTAAAAATTTCACAAAAAAGAATGAGATGATCCTTCGAGTTTTGTCACGTATACTGCCAAAGCATATAAAAAAATTCTCTCTCTTTAGTCATCTGCACTATAAGGAAGCAAGTTATCATTTCCTCTTTTAAAAATCAACCCACTGGCTTTTAAAAGATACAACGAATGTTGATGCCTGCTGTCATCAAGAGCTGAAGAGGGAGAAAGGGCGGAAGTTATTGGGAGCATTGGGCGATCATTCAACATCTGCGAGTGAGGCAAAAATAACTTTTTAAGTTCTGCGAAACGCATACTGCGACAGCGGTTTTCTGCAAAGGATATAATATAGGTAATTCATATTCAATATAACGCTATCCGTTATAACGCGAATCTTTTTACACAGCTTGACTTACTTAGCTTGACTACAAGTAATGATCCAAGTTATAAGATGTCGGCGTGCTTTGTCAGTTAATGTTAGCGAACGGAAATGTCTGCATTTTTTACTCTATTAGTCAGAAAACGAGAAATATCACAGCCATTCTCGTTGTATTCTGTTATAAAGTATTTTCTCCCTACTTTCCGCATGCATTCGGGGTGTGATTGAAAGCACACTCCATGCGTATTCGAGAGGTCCAAATTCCCGGCGAGGTCACTGCACACCTCCAGCATCGAAAGAAACCTAATGACACTACACCGTAAAGCAATCAGAAAGGGAAAAAGATATTGAATTTCCCTCTCTGCAAAATACATTTCTGACTATATCAAAAATGCAACGCTTGGAAAGACACATCCCAGTAAACCAAAATTTGCAAAATGTTTTCGAAATCAGTGGGCCTAATATATCTAAAAAATGAGACCTAGCATTTAAATAAAAAGCAAGCCAAAATTCAAGATTTTATAAAAAAAAAGGTACTAATAAAATTCTGAGCATGCTTATACACGAACAGTGTATGCATTATTTCGACAGTAAAATTCCTCTTGAATTACCTAGGCGATCCTCGTCTCGTCAACCTGTAGGTTTATGGTTACCAGATGTCATGGGTTGATCGAGATAATCATCCGTAGCTCTGTTGCATTGAATGAAAAACGTGATTTTTAAATGAATAAATAAACGTTAAGAATAAAGAATTTATTAATTTATAGGAGAAGACTTTCACAAAATCTAAGAAATTTTTATTGGAATGCAGGCTTTTTCGGATAAAATCAAGTCAATTTCGAGATTCGGGTGAATTATTTCTTTAACATATCTTCTCATCCTCCGCAACTTCACGACAAACCTCCTGTAAAATGTACACCATCTGCTTCACAACATTTTGTACGGATACTATTATTTTGCATTAACCAGTTATTTATAATTTCAGCCTGCACTATCATTTTCGCTTCTTCACCAGAACACAAATCAGTTGGTATTTAAGTTTGGTGTTTCGGATTATAAGATAAAGTGTGTTTCTGCCTCTCACAGCCACATATATTATTCAGCTTTGTGTTACTGCTGTCGACAGTTAATTGTTATGTGAGTGAGAAGTTCTGAGCCAGCTTAGAATTTAAGATCAATTGTATAGTCTTTGAGTATTATGCCTAGTTTACCTTTTGAATTTGACTGTTATTTGAAATTATGTTACTAGAAGTGGTGGCTGATATTGTGAGCGCGAGACGTGCCTTTATGTTCAAGTTCCGATTTTAAAAGAAGATTATTTTAACCGTTTCAGGACTCCGCAGTTCATTTCAGACACTGCAATAATTCTCTTATCGTCTGTTAGGTGTTTTGATTACTAAGACTATAAATTTTAATTTTTTATGAAGTATACTGGATTATATCTTTCAAAACATGGTAGATTTAAGTAGGGCACATCCAGGGCCGGAATTACGTACAAGTTACACAAGCTAAAAATTTAAAATATAATATAAATAGTATTAAAATATATTATAACAGACTTATAAAGGTCTCATATCTCAAATAGCTTAGGGCCTTATCAAGTCTAAATCTGCCTCTGGATATATAGAACTCTTCATAATCGTAGCGAAACTTAAGAAAACATATTCGTAACGTAGTACCATTATCTTGATTATTTATTGCACTACAGATGGGATATATACAAAAATATACATTCTGTCACAAAAAAATATATGCACCCAGAAGGAAAGAACTACTATAATGAAACCTAACATGTATTAAGTGCATGAGGCGATAAACAAATGATTACAAATTCAGAGCAAAAGATAGTTTTATTAAGAAATTATGGCATGAAAAAGGTACAAATCAGTAAACTGTTTGGCCACCTATGGCAGCTATACAAGCCGAAACTCAGCGTGGCCCCGAATCAGGTAGGTCACCTATGACCCCTCTGTGGAAGATCTTGGCAATTGGGCAATTAATTCACCAATATTCTGGGCCTTCCAAGCATGTCCCAAACGTACTCTGTTGGTGAGAGATCTGGAGACCTGGTAGGCCACAGGAGTACGTCATATTCTTGAAGATATTTGTGGAAGTTCGCAGAGTATGTGGACGAGCATTGTCTTGCTGATAAATGGCACTTAGGCCACTTGATAGCATAGGCAGTGCAACCGACGTTAAAATGTAGTTCACGTAACTGGGAGCTATTATAGCGCTTTGAAGCACGACTAGAGGTGATCGTGTGTCCCAACATATCGCTCCTGCCACTGTCACACTTTGTGTAATTGCCATATGCCGTTCAACAACAAGTGCCGGATCGGACTGCTAGCCTAGACGCCTTCACACGCGTGTGCGATCGTCATCAGCACTGAGACTCAATCGAGATTAATCGCTAAAGATCACACGCCTCCAGTCCGTCACATTTCAACTTGCCCGCGTTCACCAAAAATCCCGTCTACACTGCCTAGGTGTGGGGTCAGTGGTAGACGTCTTAATGGACGTCGGCAACATATACCAGCGTCAGTAGTCGTCTTCGAGTAGTTTCTCTTGGTACCGCTAGATACCTGAAAGGTGGTAAATTGCGTAGAATTGATGCTAGCGAGGTCATTGGTGCGGAAGTGGCCGCTCTTATGATTGCACGATCTACGCGCTCATTTGTGTTCCTGGGATGCCGGTTACGTCTCCGAGGCATCTCTAGTCACAATATCGTCCATACAAGTCGACAGATTCGTTTGAATAGCCCTATGGCACGAGCAATAATGCTTTTAAACCCTCCAAGTTGCGCATCTCATATGCGCAAAAGCGCGCTTACCCTTGTCTCGTTGATGTAGAAATTTAAATTATTTTCACAGCTCTTACGAGACTACATTTCTGCCCAGTTTCATTATTGTGGCTCGATGGCTCGATTTCTCCTGAGTGCATATATATATATATATATATATATATATTTTTTTTTTTTTTTTTTTTTTTTTTTTGTGACAGTGTGTATGTCATAGGGATCCAACTAACATGAAACATTTCTTTCACAGCAGAGTTCTTATATTATTCATTAGGAGTAAAGTTGAAAGAATGTAATTTTTTCGAAGTAGATGAATTTTACTTACTGAAGTTTATTGTTTTTAAAATGCAGATACTATAGAGAAGATATTTGGATGAAGAATATTTTCATAGCAATAGCAAATAAATACAGTCCGGGAATATTTTCTTTTTATCAATAAACCTTTCTGATAGAAGATCAGCACAGGACGCAAATGCGCCACCACGACACTCTGTAAGACGAGTAAATCAGTCGCATATGAGATTTGTCCCATTTCGGAAAACCCGTGAAGGCAGATTGCCTTTAATAAAATGCAATCAACGGTGCTTTTACTACCTGCCTTCTCTTTTTAAGAGATAAATTTTATATACAGCGTGCCTAACTATGACTCTGCTTTACAGAAAATAATTTGGTACAGTGCGGTGGGGGGGGACTCATAAATATAAAGATATAATAATATAAAGATTTTTAGAAATGGGAACAGGTATGTTGCAAAACCGAAAAATAAACATCATTGAGAACACAGTAGCTAATTTAAAGGAAGCTAATATTGTAGATAACGATATTTCTAAAAATGACATGGTTTGGAATCCCGTAATGGGAAATAAACCACGAATTGAATTCCCAAATCCTGCTTCGAACTCCAATAAAATATTAAACGGCGGCAAATCCTTGGTTTTAGACAAGAAAAGCGATATAATGGATAATTTAAAAAATACAGCAAAATTCCTTTTTAGGTAGATGGAAAAATAAAAACAAAACACAGCTGGGTAACCGTCGCAAAAAACATTAGAAATTTCTTGGGTGATTAAACCTAAGAAAAATTAGAAAACTAGCACTCAGAGGAAGCCAAATGATAAAACACTTGCACAAAATGTTGATCACGCAACTAATGCACAAAATGTTGATCACGCAACGTTGCAATTTAATGAGAAATGACATACGAGCAGGACGAAGGGTCCAAAATGACGAAGGAACCTTTCTTGTGGATGTTTCACCACAGGACGCTACGAATCAACTCAAACAAGACAATATTAGTGAATATCCTGTACCGGGGACGTTCGTCGAAAATTCTGGCAATTGTCATAAAGGATTGCAAACTCAGCTAGCCTCCTCTCACTGATCTATTCAAGAAAAATAATATTGTAGAAAGTAAAATATACGCTCAGAATGAGTTTGAAATAAAAGCCCTCGCCGCAGTGACGCAATGATAGGTCATCAAGTTCCTGTATACAAAGACATTTGATACCGTACTTACCTTCTCAGAGAGAACAAGGATATTAAATAATTTATCCGCAGCTTTCCTTTAGACATTTCAATGGTGATAATGCAAAATAAACTTCTACTTGATCGAAGGATTCAACATTAAGAGAGTCTATCAGCTTTTCCGAAAGAAGAGCTGGCAGGATAACTCCTGTATTTCTTTTCCTCAGTCTCAGTTAAGGAAAACGATAGATTATATCTTATATATAAGCTCCATTATCTGATGTATTTGAGAATCAAAGTACCTCGGTAGTAGAAGGAATACGAGCAATATTATCGTTGCCTGAGCTTCCATTATGCTTTATCATCCTTGTAAACATCCTGCCAGCTGCGTTCATTACAAGGAGGGCTACGAATCCAGTGACTCCCTGAGGATAACAACAACAAATTATTTAGACCACTCCTGCTACTGAAAGTAACTGTGGCATGTTTTGTCAGTATGTCGTTTTGTCAGTATGTAGTATTTGAATTCACGCTTCGGTACACTTGGTTGTCTCAACTCCGTATTCGGCAGAAGGAGAAAGGTGCTCAGTTCCACTAGGTGGGTTTTTATTGTATAAGTTATTTTTTATCTGCTTCCGCATGCCTTCATGATCTTATTGGAAGCATACTCGACGCGTATTCGAGAGGTCTAGGGTTCGAAACCCTTCGAGGGCACTGTACATTTTTCTCGTCTCCAGCATCAAAATCCCTATTGATTCTACAGTTGCCTTATGTCTAAGGACGAGGCAGTGGAGAGGAGTCTTTCGACTAAGGAATGGGACCTCAAAGAGTGGCCTTTCGGTGAAATTCCTGTCAGTCTTTCGGCTAAGATTGAAAGAAAGTGAGAGCTATTAAGAGCTGCCTTTGGTCTATGAGAAGGGCTTTGCGGCTAATACAGGTGATAAGCCTTTGCAGTTTATATGAAAGGGTTAAGAATGGAGGGAAGTTAGGATCACTAATTACGAGTACTCTGACTAAAAGATTTACCGGGAATTCTTAAAATGCAACAAATCTTTTATCTGGATCTCGTTCGAACTGGTCCGTTCTCTTTATATAAATTAATATTACAAAACTGAGATAAAAATAAAAATAAAATTGCAATGCAATATAAGAGAAAACTGCAAAGAAAAATATTTATTCCTATATTTATATAGTGATCGAAGATATGCCTTATCTGACATTTACAGAATAAGTCTATCCCGATGAATACAACAAAGGCTGAAAGTGATATGCCTTACTGACATTTACAAAAAACACCAGTGTGCTAAATATTACTATCGATTAATATTCTTGCTCCTTGCTCACAATTAGTTGCATGAATGCTCTCATGTCTTTGAGGGTTGAAGCTTTTCCAACGTCTCCAGGGATAGAAATGGAGACAGAAGAAGGGTTTGTCGTATTTTTTTTTTTTTTTTAATGTTAGGACATAAGTTACTTAGTGAACTGCTTTGGTTAATTTCCCTCTAGTCCCGCAGATGCACCGGACGGCTTATTTACGAAAACCTCTTGAGATTACAGAGGAAATTTCCGATGGTTCGTAAGAATTTGATTGAGATAGTGATCTGAGAAGAGCCTCGAGGCTGACCCTTTTGGCGAAGAAGGCGTAAGCTGGTCTTCCTGTTATTTTACGTTCCATCTGTCTTGCCATAAGCGGAGGAATTCTTGCAATTCTTGATGCTTTGCATTATCTTCCATCGAAGGAACTTCTATTCCTACTGTGTCCATCTGGTTGCCCTTTTGACTTCCATATCCGCCTGCTCATTGCCCGACAAGACTATATGTACTTTTGTCCACTCTTTCTCTACTTGGTATGAATTCTTTCGAGTTTTGATTAGTTCCCTTAGACTGAAGTGCTACTTTTTGTGATTTTAATACAGTTTAGGTTGTGTATGGTATTGAAACTGTCCGTGTAGATTTTGATTGGGGTATCCTGAGGCTGTGATGATTTTATTCAAATGAGGCCGCTTTTAAGTGCTTGCACTTTATCTTGATAAACCGTGGCGATGTCATTAAGCCTATAGGCCTACCCTTAAAGATGATAAACACCGCTTCCCTCTTTCCAGTCCATCTTCGACCCATCTGTGAAGGCTACGGTGTTCTCATTTTGGGAAATGTTTAGCGCCATGTAATCACACCTCCCAGCGCTGAATGATTGTGACCGAAGGAAATGTTTCTTTTATTGCATTGCTCCATGTAATTAATTAGGTTTTTTTAGTTCCAGATTTTCTTTGGAAGTGCCTAATCTAAATGCTTTCCTTTCTATGTCGGCTTGAGATCTAGATGAAGCCGGAAAGGATCTGCAAGGCTGATGTTGAAGCTGTTGAGAAATTTTTGATGATACACAGAAGTGCAGCCCTTTGTATTTATTTATGAAAGCTTCTTTCAACGTTCTGTACTCGTATACTTATAACCTTAATGATAAAAGTTTTGCTTTTGTAATATTATTTTATTACTGCTTCATTTTATTTTATTATTGCATTTTTATTTTATTATTTATTCATTATTTAGTTTGTTATTTTATTAGTTTCATTTTTGTTTTTGTAACATTATTTGATTTTGTTAAATAATTTCTCTAAATTGCTTAATTTTCTCAGAATATGCAAAATATTTTCTCAGAATTGTAAAATCTTCTCAGAATCTCAGATCTTATGTCAAAAGTATCCACTAACAAATCTGCTCATCAACTTTGTATTGCTCTTGGTAAAATACTCTATAGCAGTGCTTTAATTTCTCAAAAATTTTACAGTCTCAAAATGCTTTATAACAATTTTATGCTTCGCAGAAAAATCTCAGTAAAATGTAATATTCTTTGAAACAGTGTGACATTTTTTGTAAAAGAAAAAAATTTCTGTATAACATTTATATCACCACTATATCAAAAATTTGCATCCAAAGAATTTTTTAAAAATAAAAGCCGCTAAATGAGCAGAAAAAGCTGAATGTCTTTCAGACGGAACAGCTGTTCATTCTGTGGTTTCCTTCGTACACCACCGCTGCTGATATATAAGAGATTAAATAGTTTACCTTTTAGATTCCATTTCTCTGGTATTATTCGGCGTAACTTAATTAGATTCTGTCTTCTCTTTGAGTTCACCTAGATGGCGAATCTTTTTGTCTAGGTAAAACCTGCGTATTTGAGAGTGTCGCATTTTGGGATTGGAATATTGTCCGATTTTATTCTTGGCGGCTTTCTATGAAGTTTCGAGTCTTTAGGGAAGTGAATTAATTTAGTTTACTCAATACTAACTTTAATGGTCTTTAAGCCAAAGTCTGTTTCCTCAGGCAAAGATGACGATGAAGTCAGAGTGACTTTTAAATTTTGAAGAGCCAAAATTCCAAAAGGGATAAGGTCTAGTGAGTGTTGGAGTGACATAAAACAATTCAAGTCCGGGAACTGAGCTGGCCATTCCATCTTTTCTATACTGTAACCCTCAAGATATGCTTAAGCAACCCGAGCTCGGTGCAGTCGCACATTGTCGTCCATCAGAAGAAATCCAGGATCAATAGCAGCAGCATATGGTTATATGGTCAGCGACACATATTAATCAAGGATATCTATATTCAGTGCTGTGTTCGCTAGAATATTCCATAGGATCGGACCCAGGTATGGCCCTTGAGGTGCTCCTTTCTGATGTCTTGTTTGCATTGTCTCAATTATGTACGTATTGTCTCTCGTTTACATTGGATGATTCTATTTCTTAGTATTAGTCTAAAGAGGTTCTTCGGTCATTTCACTTTCACCAAGTCTTGCTAGAAATCCCGGCCACCAAACGCTATTAAATGCCAACCCCCCATCTAAAGATATTAAATACGTGTGCAGATTATTGCTGCAATTATTATGTATTTCTTCGATTAAGCATTGCGTGTATCTATTTTACTTCGATCTGGGGTAAACCTGTACTTATTGCTACTGAGAATTTTATTAGATGTTAGTAAGTGAGTTAATCTCTGCTAAGATTTTACCTAACACCTCGCCCCATGCAGAGAGTAGACATGTGGGCCCATAAGCACTTGGCGATATTTTGTCTTTCCCTCTTAATTGAAGAGGACCAGGTTGCCGATCTTCCACGAGTCTAGGAAATAACCGTTTTCTAAGCATGTGTCTGTAATTTACAGACAAAATCTTGAATGGCCATGAATAGCTCTTCTGTACTGTCAATTGATAGCTCATCGTCCTCTGGAGCTTTGCCTCTCTTTGTTGACTTTGATGTTCTTTTAATCTCTTCTATTGTGACAGGAGAATCATTTTCTGAATTAGATTTTTTTTGGGGGGGCCGTCGTTTTGCGCCTGATTTCTCTGTGTCCATCCATGTCATTTTCTATGCTATCTTGCGGAAAATGAAAGCTAATTAAACACCTAATTGTGTCTTCTACTACATCTACCCATTCTTCATTGTCTTTTTAATTTTACGTATTTTTAACGGCTTGTATACCTTTCCTTTATCATAATAAATAGTAAGTATTAAATAAAGATTTGATCTGGGGGCTTTCCCAACAATTTTTCTATGCGCCAGTTTAGCGTTGAATACACTAATCGACATTTAGAATGTAATACCAAGAAGGAGTGGCCCCAAAATTATGCAAATTTCATGGTAGACGCACGTCACCGAGTTATGCGAATGATGTGAAACGCGCAACTGTCCAGTACATGTTGAAGAATATATAAGGAACCTGTAGAATGTTCAATTTTCGTGCCGTTATTTCAGCTAAGGAAATCATCGTAGAAAATTTGTTCTTGTTTCAGAGGATCCTTGTAACAGCGACACACACTTAGACGCGTACACCCTGCATGTTCTCATATCGACCAGAACCATTTGCGTCGATTGGTGGCTAGTGGCCTGCACTTGTGGCGTCCGTTAAGATGACTGCCATTGACCTCACATCATAGACACCGACGTCTTTAATTGTGTTGGGCTCAAGATATGTGGACGGCGGAATGGCATAGGGTCGTGTTCTCAGCTGAGTCACATTTCTGTTTTTCTAATGATAGTCGCCGCTTACAAGTGTGGCGTCGATGTGGAAGTAGTTCCAATCCGGCATCAATTGTGGAATGCCCCACAGCGCGACAATGCGGTATCATGGTTTAGAGTGCAATTGCGTACGATTCCAAGTCACCTCTAGTGCGTATTCAGGGCACTACGACTACCCAACGATACGTGGATGAGGTGCTGCAGACGGTGACACTCCCCTACCTTCAGGAAATGCCCAATGCCCTTTATCAACAGGCCACTGATCGCATCATCCAACGTGCTCTGCAAGGTGTACTGATGCTTCTCTGGCCACTGTTCTCTCACCAACTGAACTCATTTGGGGTGTGATTGGAAGCCATTTGCAGACCCTGGCACTTCTGTGTTCAGAAGACGAACTTTGGCAAACGGTTGACAGGGAAGGCAGAGCCATTCCTTAGGACACCTTCCGTAGTCTCATCGACTCTTTACCTAGATGTGTGGCGTCGTGTATCACCGTCCAAGGTGGTCCTACAGCCTAATGAGCTGACTTACTTAGCCTACTGAGGACCTTATGTACCTGTGGAAAACTAACTGGACACAAGAGCTAACAAACATGTGACAGGTGAGAGAAGATCCGACACAGGGGCGGCTTGCATGGACTAATCGGGTATCGGTCCGGATCCCGCAACTATCTGAAGCTACACTCCGAAATCAATACAAGGGCAAAGTATAGATTTTTCTGCCATGCGGAATTAAACATTGTCCTGGCTCCATTGCATGTTAACACATTGCTACACATACTTGCTATACTATACATTTTATAATATGCATTGCATTGATCATTGCACTGTAATTAAGACACATTTACAACTCAATGCTACTCTTAATACACTATATATTCTTTGAAACATATTACGCTGAACATTATTCTTGACAATTCAACATAGATTTTGAACAATGTAATTGATTCAATAAGATATAACTTGATTATATAGTACATAATTTGATTATATACGTAATATAATTAACTTAAATAAATAACTTGATACAACAGGCTTAAATAAAGAGCAAAATTACAAATTACACACAAACAGAAATACACGTTGTTTACTTTATGCTGTACTTATAATATACAAAATACAAATAACAGATTTGAGGACACAGTACAGCCCATATTACTTTTGATTATATAACATTATGCTTAAAGTTCACTGTGGCATAAATTTTGCTGTATTCTTAAAACACACCAAAAATATCTTTGTAATTAAACATTCTACTGGTCACATTGCACGTTAACACACTGCTATATATAAAAGACTCAATACATTAAATTTTTTGTAATACATATTACATTGAACACTGCACTATATTTAAGACACCTTACAAACAGAGCTAACAGGCAAGATGATACTTAATTTCCTCCCGGTTCCCTCAAGGGAATTAACCACTACAGGCAGAACAGTGATACATTTCCTGACGGAGCTTAGCTTTTTTGCACCCTATCGGTTTCGCTTTGGATTGCACCACACAGACTCATGCATATGCTGCTCAACAGGCACCATCGATCACTACAAGTTCGAATGTGAAATCAACGAAAGACCTACATTTCCGGTCGTACACAGCCGAAAATGCCCAGGTATGGCTGAAATAACTCCAAAAGAGTAAAAAAAAAAACATTCAGTACAGTCAAAGTGCTGACAGAGTCTCTTTAATAACCACAGGTCACAAATACCTATCTTCGGAAATAACTTTATAAATTCAGCTACAAATTTATTTAATTTTTAATTAAATTTCAATATTCTATAGAGATTTTTGGCTAGGCTTAGCGATAATAGAATGCTCCACCAATTGAGGATAAATGCTGATAGTTATATAACAGGCGCTACAGCAACTCAGCTGGTGGTAAGTAAGTGAGCCTACTGAGCTGACGCTGTTCTCGCTCTGTATTATGAATATGATTTCGAAATAAAGATAACTTACTGTCTGTTGCTGTCTCTTTCTGTTTACCGAGTTTCTTCACTTCTGTTCGAGTTTCTTCACTTCACACAACTTTTTCAATGTTGGGCAGTGTATGTTGTTTCTTCTGTATGCCGCTTTTTGCGGCTTTATTATGCATTAAGTCATTTATCTTTCTTTTCCTGATCCTTTGAATTTCGATAATTCGTTTTAAGTAGTTTTAACTGCCTTCTTTCTTGTGAAAAGGAGTAGTTCCACCACGTTTTCTGCTTTATATGCCTTTATATTTTTGGGAATTCACTAAATTTGTCTATGGAATGCTATTAGATTTTCCGAGATATCTCTTACTAAGTTACGTATATCCTCATTTAAATTGACAGCATTATTTATCAGTGTTAAGTTTGTTATCACTTGCCTTAATGCCACTCTACATTTTTTTATTTTCATTTTGAGTCGCTGATAGAGAATTTTTAATATCATGTTACGTCGGGCTGCTGTGAATCGCTCACGATTGTAAGGCTAGTAGCGGCTATAAAATCTCCGATCCTGGAAACTTTTGGGTCAGTTGAGTTAGCGCCCTACATTATATGTTGCGAGTTAAAGTTTCCACAAACTATATTTGGGTGATCTGCAGTTTGATTTGTTAACACTTCTAGGTTGAATAAAATGGGGTCTCAATCCTCGTTCGGTGGGCAATAGACAGAAATTTAGAGGAATATTAGTAGTTAATTTAGGTATATCCCATGTATTTTAATTGCTATTATTGTCTCTGAGGTGCATACCTCAAGTTCTGGTAAAGCACTGCCCTTAAAAATAATTGCAGATTGTACATTCTTCTTGTGGTAGTAGATTCTGTAATTTAATGGGAACAGATTTAGAATACTTTTAACTAAGTATGGTTCCTGCACACAAGCGATTTTCAATTTATCTAAATTTTCAAAGTCCACTTTTAATTGTAGGTTTGCGCTCTGTTGTTATTCTAACAAAATCCATAGTTAATTTTCTATTTGAGTTATTCTAATACTTTTAGTTTGTTTCTGCAATCTTTATCAATACTACTATGATAAACTTCTAATTATAAGTTACACATTGCATTTGCTTTTTTTGTGAGTAACCAATTTTTATTTTTTGGATCCACAGCCTTTATGGCCGTGTGTTCTGTTTTTCAACATTTAATGCAGTACTGGTCTGTTCTGCACTCTTTTGTGTGTGTGTGTGTGCCTAAACACTTTTATGTATTCTCGGATGCTTTACGTTGTCTATTTTATATTAAAGTTCTTTGAGAGCATTATTTTAACAAATGATTTTGCATCTAAGGATGCTACCTAGTTCGTTCCATATTTTTCTTTCATTTTAAATTTTGTCCCTATATCTACTTCTTTTAACTTGTGGTTTTGTGTTTTAAGGAGTTTTAATAGATTCTCTTCTCTGATTTCTTCGTCAACTTTATAAATAATTTTTTTAGAACGTACATTAATTGGCCTTTTGGGCTCCACTAAGTCTTTAAATACTACGTTCGCTTTCATCGCGGCCTCAAGGATCTTAAGATAGACATCTTTTGTGGTCTGAATGAACATTGTCCCCTCTCTTATCTCTCTAACTCTTTAAACTCCTATTTTAAGTTTGGTGGGACTTATAGTCTTTCCTATTTTCTCTTTTACGTCTTCTGGCGTCGCTCCTTCATCTCTAGGCTACACTAAGAGTACATGTCCTGCTTTTCAGTCGCTCTCAACTTTGATTTACTTCTGTTTCTTAGTGGTTCAGCTAACTTTTCGGTGTATGTTTCTTTTTCTTTTCTCTTCTTTTAATTTCTATTAATTCTTGATGATAATATTCTTCACTTTGATTCTATTGTATTTAACTTTCTCGGTTTGCGATTTATGTGTTTTGTTTGGCCACTATTTTCAATATATTTACAGACAGTGTAGCTAACTCTTCTGATCATTTCTAACTGCGAACGCTTTCCGGCTGTGTTTCCGTCGAATGTGTGTATCTCATTGTGTCTGTACTTCGTGTTCAGCCATACTGGGGATGTCAATTCCTATAGGAACTACCGCAGTCTCCGTTAGAGAAGCAACAAAGGCAGTGTCGCTTTTAGCAAGTGCCGGTACCCTGGGGTTCACACCTGACACTTACTGCTCTGCTGGTCGAGTAAGTTTGGACTTTTCTTTCCAGGCAGGTGACAGGTGAAAATGTGGAGGACACCAGAACTTCACTACGAGATTTTACAGGTATTGTTCTCTCACACTAACCGTCATGACGAAAGACCCTTCCAGTGTGTCTCGCGGGAGCCCTGTTGAGAGAAAATTAAGAGCTTTAGGTACTGGGTGCTTAAGCTGGTGAGTTACCGGATAAAGCCTGCGTTCCGCTATCTTTATGGGAATATTGCCCAGAGTACTCAGTGGAGCTTACATTGTTATTTAATGGATAAATCTTGCAAACGCACTGACATAACTCTGTGGTGTAACGGTGATACCGTTGCTTAGGTTCTAAATACATATACAGTTATTTTCCTTTATCAGGGTGATATTGCAATAGATTGAAGAATTATTTGGTACTTGATTATAAAAATTGATAATAATCACTTATCAATACTGGGGGATACTGAACGTACCTATTATACAGATAATATAGGTAATTCATAACATACATTTTACATTAATAAGGAAGTAGTAGTTAAAAAGGAGGAGGAATCGAAGTACATATTAAACAAAATATGATATCTTAAATTACAACTATACAAAATGACAATACAGTTTTCTTATACGGATTTGGTGATTTCAGGAACATGTTAAGCGGAGTAGGTAAATATAGAGTTTGGAATTTCTGTATTTTTGAAGGGTCCTATTGTGCTATGGAGATATACAGTGCTCTGAGTCACTTGATATCATTTGTTCTCAGTACAGAGTTCTGTTCTTAGGTTCTGGATTCATTGTCCATCAGTTTAAGTTCGTTGGTCAGTACGTAGTACGTTGAGTCTATATTTGAACCCGTTTGGTTTGTAAGAATATGCCTCATTGCTCTGTGATATCGGGAGTAATTTGACAAATTTCTGTTCCATATGAGTTGACTTTATCTACTATTTTCTTTATCATGTGGTTGAAGTTGTGTTGTTTAATTAGAAGACGTTTGAATGCTGGAGTGATTGTTGGCGGATAACGTAGGTGAAGGTCTTGGGTTAATGGACAGCTAAAGGCATAGTGATCGGCATCTCTATGATCTCTTCCTATGCATACATCTGTTGCTACGATTCCTCTTTTCGGAAAATATTCAGGGAACGGTCCATGTCCTGTTAAGTACTGGGCGAGATAGGATTGGACACTTCTTGTTGTGCTGACGTTTGGGTAGAAAGTATAGGTTCTGTGTCCAGTGATGGGATTTTCCCATTCCTGTTGCCAGATTTTGTGAATTATTTTATAAATTATATTTCGAAGATAAGATTTCGGAAGTTTGACTGATAAATGCGTTCCTTCTTGGTTTGGGGCGTTCCTTCTTGGTTTTATCCAAATCATTATTATGGTCTTTGATCCAAGAGATGGAGATGTTAGGGTATGGTAATTTTTTGAAAGATTGGTTGATTTCAAATGCTATGAGGGATGGATTATTCGAATTTAAAATAGAGAATATGGCAGCTTGAATGTTGGATTTTATATTTGAAGTTTGTACATTATGAATATTCGCTAATTCTATTGTTGCTTTAATTTCACATAATTCAGCGTGATGGATGCTGTTAAATAATTTGAGGTGGCCTTTCTAGTTTATTGTGCTCTGCATTATATTCTGGGGAGGAATGTGACCTGCTCAGCCGACTTTTTCTTGAATCTTTGAGCCGTCAGTATAAGAGATTATTGCATTCCGTGGTGTGAAAATGTCATTCTTGGAAAATTTAATTTTGCTGTGAGGTTCAGCTACGTGTCTATTATAAGGTGGAGGAGTGGATTCATATTCTGCGATAAAAATCTTGTCTGCAAACGAGGTGTTGCTTTTGAGTTGTATGACTGTGGAGTAAATGGCTTCTAAGGATAACAAATTACTCAAACAAAGACTGCTAACTCTGCAAATAGATCATAAAGCATCGTTTCCATTAGGTTGGTGCGAAGGCGCAGCTTCATTAAGAGAAATGCACTCGAAGACGGATAACCGTTCACCCTACTGCAATCGGTTTGCGCTTAACAAGCTTCGATAATCAGTTGCATTTACTGCCACCAGATGTCTCTGGATTTAACTTACGGGATTCGGACTCTTAAGATAATGATATGAGCTATTGTTATCACACACTTCGATGTTTCGAATGAACAACTATTTCACACAGTTTTTCTACCGATAACTCGAAGAAATACGTAGGATTTTTTCCCTTCCTTTCCTTAAAATGTTGTAGCTTTTAAGTTTTCACCCAATCAGCATCGAATTAAGCAACTTGAATGGGAATTCTTCGTTGGAAGATTCGGCGCTTGTAATGAAGAGCTTACCAAGAATGATCCGTGATGACTGGTTGAGTTATACCATGCGACAAATTGCATTAAATTTGCTCCTCCGAAATGTTTTAAATTTGTCATGTTGTTAACGTTCTAATGTTAATATCATAAGCTCCATTTTTATTAATGTCCAACAAAATCAATGAAACCGTAAAAAATGAGATGAAAAATTTTTTATAGGATTTTCTTTACTTTATACAAATTTGAAATTACATTTTCTTTTTTTAAACCTCAGAAGCTATTATTGAAAGGTCATTTGACTTCTACCACGATCTGACAACAATTCGTGTTTCATTTACTTTTTTTATCATTTGCAAATAAATTGCTTTTTAATGAATAAAGAATTGTAAATTTCTCAAAGTGGCAGTGGAGCAAAGACCATGCATTAAATTTCATTTTTGCAGTTGAATTCTGAGATGGAAAGGTTTGTAATTTTGCCAAAAAGATTTGAAAACAATATTTTGATAAAAGTAAGAGATTTTGAATGTTTTATGATTAAGTAAGACCGAAGATGCATTGAAAATGAATCGCGCTTTGGTGGATCATATACTTTAACTAATCAGAAACACATTGATTAAGTCAGAAAGTAGGTGTACAGTGACCATTATTTAATAACCATGGATATTACTGATACTGATACGCAGTCGCATGGACCTCCGACCTAAGGTTCTACACCAATCAGAGTTATATGTCCATGCAACGGAAAAGAATCTACAATCCACCGCCAGCGGCATTCACTGAATCAATGATAGTAATATTACAATGCTAAATTGACAGTGTCATCTATGCAACAATTGTTACATAATAATCCGTATGAAAATAAATATACGATCAATTAATAATTACATTGTCATGGATAGGATCTATGTTGTGGAGAGTGGAACTTATATATTAACCAGTTTTTAAACCTATGTCTTCTTCAATACATCATAACTTCATGTTCTTATCAGTTACACACCTAATGATGTGTGTCCGTATTATTTTTGCAGTTATCCACAGAGTAAGCCAGTCACATCAGTTCAGGCAATTGATAGTTCCATAGCCCAAAGTATATGATGTTGTGTAGGCTATTCTATGTTCACTTTTGTTAAATTCATCGTTCAAGTAAATACTACTTGTCCACTTTGATACATCATAACTTCGTGTCCTTAACAGTTAGCACACCTCATTATGTGCGTCCATAGCAATTTGCACACTGTGTCGCAATTATCCACAAGACAAACATGAAATTGCAATTGGGAATTTCACTGTAATATGTACACTATTTTACTATTATCCACAGAAGCAAATGTTTTCTAAATAATGACTTGGCTCCCAGCTGATAAAAAAAAAAGGAAACTAATTCATAAATTTTTCAATACAATTCTAAATTGTGCAATTGTTAAACAGTTCCAGACAATAAAAATTGACCGGTATTCCAAAAATATAAAGCACATATTCTAAAATAAAACGTGTAATGGAAAACAGGAACTAATTCCCAATTAAAATAGACATAAAATACATAATTATTCAGCACATATTATATACCAATCATCATACCATAAAAATACACATGTTTCAAATGCTGCAACTAATTTTTTATTACAGTTAGAATATTTACCAATCAAACATACTACAAATGTACATGTTAAAAAAAAAAAAAAAAAAAAAAAAAAAAAAAAAAAAAAAAACCCTGCAACTAATTTTTTTTTATGGCAGTTAAAATAATAAATTTCTATTATACAATTATAAATAGCACAAATAAACAATTTCAATCTGTACAAATTGGCAAGTATTCCTACAACATAAGAACACATATTCAAATATAGCTAATCATTCTTGTAAAATGGCTATAATAGTGCCCAATTTCTTCAAATAATTAAAAAAATCTACAGAAAAACAGGAATCAATTCCCAATTGTAACAAACATGAAATATCCAAAATTATTCAGTACATATTATATACCAATCAATTATACCATATAAATGCACATGTTTCAAATGCTGCAACTAATTTTTCATTGCAGTTAGTATTGTTATCAATAGATCATACTATATAAATGCACATGTTTCAAATACTGCAACCAATTTTTCATTACATTTAGTATATTCCAATTTGCCAGCTAATAAAATAAATCCGCTCTAAGTTGAATTGGCTGTAATAGTTCACAATGCTTAAAATAGTTAATCTACTGGAAAACAGAAACTTATACCCAATTGTGATGGACACGATATACATACAAAATAATTAGATACAGCTCTAAATTCCTGTTCTTACTGAAAATGCAGATATTCTAAGAACTGTAATGAACTCTTTTTTTTTTTTTTTTTTTTTTAACATAGTCAGAATATTCCAGTTTACCAGCTAACAATAATTGTAATTAACTTACAAAATTGCAAAAATCTGCGCTTTGATGTAGAAGCAGCTCAACTATCGAGTGGTCTAACCAGTGACTGAGTGATTTAGACCAATGAATACTGATAGTTTGACCCAGGTTCGAGCCTAGGCAAACGGACCAGATGCATAGATAATTTCCGTGGTAGTCTTTATGCTTAACAAGAGTACGAGCAAGTTTCCTTCAGAAAGACTCTACGAAAGCCTCCCTCCTTTAAAGCAGATATCCATCGTGGGTTTTGCCAACCAACAAGCGAATGAATGACGCTTAAAAAGGTGAAGCAAGACCGAAACTACTACCTCCAAATCGATCAGAAACAATATAGTATTGGTTGTTTTTTTTCAAATATCATGGTGCTTTTCATCATGAATTTCCACTTACTGGCCAAACTGTCAGCAGGGAATATTATTTAAGTATTCTGCAGCATTTGTTGAAACGACTTGAGCTGTGGCGAGATATCTTATAGATTTCGCCCCACGATAACTCATCTGCTCATATGGTTCTTCTTTTTTTGTAAAATTTCAACAGAAATTCAACGTATACGCACCTGCAAGCACCGTTTCCGCCTAATAACGGCGGATGTTATTAGCCTGGATGGCTTTTTTTTTTAAATCACGATTTAAATTGCTGTTTCGTAATTACTATTTTAAACTATTGACAAAATAAAAGGAAATTCACTGTGACTGCTGATAGACTTTTATGAAAATGACTTTAAAATATTGTTACGTTATTTTCTTCCTTCACGTTCGTACGGGGTTCGTAGATTTGGAGTGAATAATGACGACACTTGATGAAGTATCGAAACACACTTTATTTAGCCAATATTAATCAGGACAGCTTCAAAGTCACGTTTTACAGTCGTCGAAGATCTGCTATACACTCGCTGGAACAATCAGCGACACAGCCTTCAGGTTATCAGGCTATAACGGTGGAGACAGTTTCACTGCAAAGCACCAGAGTACAGCTCCCGACTCTGCTTGGTTGTTCTCGGAACTCCACAAACTCTCGAGACTCTCCACGCTACAATTCACGATGCACTCGACGACACAGAGAGTTCAGTCGTTCCCGGAGCTTAGCACACTCTAAGACAAAACTCGACGATGCACTCACTCGCGATACACTAAAGACTCTCTCTCAATGCACTCAACGACCAATTCGGCACTAGACTTCGAGACACTCGCTCAATGACTGACTATCAGCTTGCTAGACGAGGCACTAACTGACTGCGGACCAGCAGGGTTTATATAGCTGTCGGCTTGTGTTTGAGAACATTCTGGGATAAACCGGTAAGAATTCGTTCCAGATGGTCCTCCATCCGTCCACGGCATATCGTCAATTGTGTCGCCAAATGGGCGATTTCTCGCCAAATGTGGCAATCCTGCCTTCCCTTGCCATCTTATGGCAACCCTAAACCAGCTTTGCGGGGGAGCTATCTCACCGCGCCTGTATATTTCGTAATAATATGTTCTGAAGCTAGGAAGAAAACATCGGCATGGATACACTACAGTCGAAAAGGAGTTCACTTTTGAAAGGGCAGCAAATAATATTAATCAATAAATTTATATTTTGTATCTTGTGATTTTAAGGAACCGTTTGCGATATTTTTATTTTTTATTTTTTTATTTTATTTATTTATTTTTTTTTATTTATTTTTTTTTTTAAATCACAATTAGTATAAGTGAATTACTGGTTAAGAGAAATACAATGCTCATAAATATGCAATTGAAACCATTTTCCGTTACACATTTCGAATAGTATAACTTACTACCTACCAACCTTTGAGCTTTCGTAAAATGGCAGATCTTTGTTAGACGTCTTCTAATAATATGAAGACCCCTACATTGTCTAACAGGAAGGAAAGTATTCTTTGTGAAATCAATTTTGCAAGGAAAAGCATCATTTGAGCAGTTGGCCCTTTTACTTCCTTCTTTAGTGTTAGCTGCATCTTAAATCGACGGTGTCTTAAACTAGTAGTAAATAATTAATGGTAATTATTGCTATTACAATAAACTCCCCATAAGCCGGATTCTATGGAGCCAAATCTCAGGCCAGGTAAACCAACGGCTGGTTGATCAAAAAAAGTACACGAAAGAGAATTTATAGATTGCACATTAAAATATTTTTTTTATTTCGTTAAAGTTTGTAATTAAAAAAAATAATTATTAAATTCCAAAAGCTAATAGAGGTAGCACGAGGTAACTTCTATCAAAAAGGGCATAGTATCAAAACACTAAATCAATGAAAACTCAAGAAATTTCAAAGACATGATAAATAATGCTGTTATTTAATTTTATTTACAATGCTCTGTACATTTTTCTAGACTTGGCATCGAAAATTAATTGGCAGAAGAAGGGGGTGTTGAATACTATACCCAGTTAAAGCAGGCAGAATAAATAGCAGACTGCTATACATGAATCCGAGTTAAGCTAATACTGCAAGGATTTACAATTTTAGAAATAATAATAAAATAGTAAATAAATAAATAAATAAATAAAAATCTAGGCATGAGCGAAATATCATGCCAGTTTAAAATTTTAATTAAAGGAAAGCTCGTCCTTCTATTGACACTGTTTCAGTAACAACGTTTTTATAGAAGTAAGGGTGCATTTCTAGGGAGATAGGCCCAAGATTTTTCTATTCAAGAAACAAAAATATTGCAAAGTAGTTTAGCTGCTTCTTGAATAGAGATCCCCATGCCTGTACCCTCGAAATTCACAGCTTTTCTTTCAAACATAAATGAATCCACCGGTTAATTTTGCCTTAATTTAAACTTTACATATGCTAAGAATTCTAAAGCATATTCCATTAGCTTCAGTATTAATCATTAAAGCGGGTAGAATTTGCAACATAAATACGTGAAACTTCGGCAATGATTGCCTAATTTTATATAGAATTTAGGTAATCATTGACTCTGATTTGATTACAGGCAAATAGACTCCTGTAGATTTTTTATGGTTTTTCACCATAAATACCAACCATTTCACTTTAGAAAGTCCTTCTTAAAGTTATTCTTTTTAGCTTTCATATAAATTTGTCTTTAACAATTAATCAGTCCTATTCCCAGGAAGCAGAGAAAGTCTTTCACATTAAATATAATGCAATCGTTGAGTATAGCTGATAGGATTTCCCAAAAATGATTTATTTGAAAATCTTAAAGTATCCTTTCCTTTCCTTCAAAATCCAAGAAAAAACAGTGAGATAAAAAGGGACAGTGGAAGCACCAATTTTAGCATCCTTTTTTTTTTTTTTTTTTTTTTTTTCCTTCCTGTTTTCGCCAATTCCTTTTCTCTAATGACGTCCGGGACGAGACTTCATTATTCTTAATTGTGCGCTTTCCACAATCTACCCAAGCAAAATAATTGTTACAAATTCACTTTCTCTGCATTTATTGCTCTCTTCGTAGAAAGCTAAATAGCTTCATTGCAAGCATTAAAAATCTTTATGCTTCAAATTTCGATGGGGTTGTTTTCGGTGCTGCGCTTAATGGGTGGAGTTATTTTCGCAGTCTCTATCAAACATTAATGGACAAATACTTAATTAGAATTCTTCACCCTTATTTTGTATGTTAATTACACAACAACAAATTTCCCTTTGCAGTAGTGTTAAGAAGCTTTCCGTCACAACATTAATGCATCTCTAAAAATTGTTCTCTCACCATCTCAGGATTCTTTATGATAGCGGATGAACAGCTTCAACCCTTATATCAGTTTAGCGTCCAGTCACTAAAAGCAGTTTCCAGGGTGTCAATGTCTGCCAGTGAAATAGTGAGGAACGGTAATATTACATTGATTAAGTAACAAAAGAGAATTATAACATAATATAGGAACGGAAAATTATAAAGCGGGACGGGAAATGTAGAGCACTGAGTGAAAATAAATAATGGTATAGAATATTACCAGTGTGCAGATAAAATGACAAGCTGCAGGAGACAAAATGCATAACACAATCTATCAGATGCAAGAGGAGTGTACAGAAATGTTAGAAACGCAGTAAATCTAGGTTAAGTTACTTGAATATGGCAAAGCATACAAGGGCTATTTGCTTAAGGGAGGGGTGCACTGTGAAAAACTTTGTAAGGAAAACTAGTTCGCATTCACATAACATACAGATAAAATCACGAAAATAAACCATACAGCCAGTCTTTTTGCCTGGATTCGAGCCCAGGTCGAACTACCAGTATTCAGTAGCCTTAACAACGTAGCCACTGGTGGTACCTCATTAAATCTAATTGCATCAGAAATACAGTTTGCTGGGGGAAAAAAAAAATTGCACACAGAAAAATACTGAGCTACGACTAAACCGCAGAATGCAAACATGGCTTGGCGAATTGTAGCATTAATCAGCATTGTGGAGCTATTCATCGCGCATCAGAATTGCGCAGCTGGTAAAATGCAAAAGGACAAGTGCGGCGAGTGACGAGCATTTACAACCGAACTGATGGTTTGGATACATTACATTGAAACGAAAGATGTTAAGACGTACTCGACGGTGTTATGAACAGTTGTCAGACTTTTCATAGGGTCCGCATCATACGGCTAAAAGACGCCGGTTGATTTAGCAGGTGGATCGGCCGACATATTAGTCGAAGCGATATGGTCGTTGTCCGTTGTAGGTACCAATGGCTCAGCGAAGGCATAGTCAACCTCCGTAGTGGCTCATGATGTCCCCGGGCCACCAGTGCGCGAGATGATAGCATAGTTAGAACAGCTTCTATATCCGCACCCACAGTTACGCTACCCAAAGATACAACGCCAATTGCCAATTTGCAGGGATCCCAGGATATTCAGGGACACTATGTACGGAAGATTAGTTGACGCTGGGCTCAAATCTCGACGTACATTAAGACGCTTGCTTGTCACTACATCATAAGCAATGTCATCTTACATGGTCCTGAAAAGTGTCCATCAGCAAATATGATCTTCAGCGACGAATCACGCTTTTCTCTCAATGCTGATGACCGCCGCATACGTTTCTGAGAACGAAGAGGTGAGCGGTCCAATGTCCCATTTGTTATCGAACGGCACACAGCCAGAAAACTGGGTGTGACAGTCGAGGGACTGATCAACTGGGACAGCCGTTCACCATTAGTCGTGCTGCGGGGTACTCTGACTGTTCGCAGGTACGTTAACAACATACTGCAGTCGATCATACTGCCTATGCGAGCAGGTTGCTCAGATTCTGTTTTTCCGCAGAACAACGCTCGGCCACATACAGCACGACTTTTCTAAAATTGTTTTCGTCTCCTTAATGTCTTCGTCTGGCATGCCAAGTCTCCATACCTTTCACCTATTGAACATTTTTGGGAAATGTTGGGCAGGCAAATTCAACCGTGTACAAGTACGTCCCAACTCGCTGACCATTTGCTCCATTTATGGCCCAATCTACCGCAGAGGGACATTGGTAACTTAATAATAGACTCTATGCCCAGCCGAGTATCGATTTGTATAGCTGCCAGGGGTGGTTTTATCATCTACTAATTTTCACATTCTTTGAACTGTTACTTATAAATAAAACGCTGTTTTTGCCTCAGTTTACTCGAATACTTTACTACTGCTGAGGTTTGTAGTTCTGGCTCAATTCTTTCTGGGTGCATATATATATATATATATATATATATTTGCAATGCAGTGTAAAATGATATCAATCATTTACAAAATGCATATGGCATAACACCGAAAAAAACTGTCTGTATATAGGAAAACTATAAGGTATAAAAAGACATTTGTATACAACCAGATATGAGCTGCAGTCTATGTTAAAAATAAAATGCAAATATGTAGCGAATATGCAGTGATTAAAATGTAATTCAAGTTTACTGATAATATGTTATTTACAATGCAGGATGTTTTAAAAGCTTAAATCTAACGATTCAGAATAATAAAATAGTCGTTATCAAATCATTTTAATACATTTCAGTTCGTTTTCCATTCATTTACACATAAATCCACCCCACCTCTTTTAAGCTAACGTGAAAATTTACTGTAGCATAGGAGAAGCAATTTCATTCATGGATGATGAAATGCGAAATTTCATTTGCCGATGGTTTTAATCTTCATCCTGTGTATCGGTGCCTCCATAATATCTCAAAAGTCAATTTGGTTAAAATGGAATACATGTATTTATGAGGCCGCTGATTAGGAAACGCGCTACTGAAACAATTTCGCATTAATGCGCGGTCCCACTGAAAAACATTTGTATGGCAAATGCAGTCTGAAATTAGTCGAGGCTCTAAAAAACTTTATAACATCAATAATCATTACCTTGTGTCACTATCGGCTCACAGAATTTTTTTTTATTACGTTCAAGCCAAATCTTCAGTCAGTTTCTCCCACTCAAGTATTGGATAAGCTGTTCATCAACCTGTGTCTTCCTGTTCTGGCGATGATTCCATAAACCTTAAATTTAATCTCATCAGTAAACAAAACATGTTCCTTGAAGTCTTTGTTTGCAGTAATCCGAAGGTGATCAGCATACATATATAAGCCAGGTATAAAGGTCTTCATCAGGAAGTGTGTGGAATACCTGAATTCGGTGAGTAACGTTTTTAAACGAATACCGTATTTTCCCGAACAGTTGCCCGGGGTGAGGGAACATCAGTCATCAAGGAATCATCTACAATCTGCGCAAGAAAGATTAAGGCTTTTTTCTACTGCTTCTTCAGTCATTTAACTAATCTTTTATTGATGTCAATGGCCTCCTTATGCCAGGCTATCCAGCGCTACGTTGATCTTCGAAATTTATTGACAAATAATTGACTCTTGTCGAATAAATATGCTTTATAGAAATGCCGCTGAAACTATAATTATGAAAATTAGCATAGCTTAAGCTTCTCAGACATGTAAAAGAAAAATCAATTCTTTCTTCACTGGTCAATTTAATTCATTTTAAGGACAAGAAAAACAAATTTATCAACGCTTTCAGTAAAATAGGGCGAGATTTTTAAATATCCTTTATATATATATATATATATATATATATGTGTAAAATATAAAAAATACAATGGCTTTACTCTACGCAAACAGGCAACTTTTAATTAACTTTGCGCGATTTCGAGATTTTACCCCCTAGACCAGTACTTTCGAGAACATTCTGGCATGATACGTAACCACTGCTATAAATGAAGAGTTCGCGCCATTTTTCATGAGACTGCTCCCTGCCATCGCGCCATAAGACCTTGCGCTGTTCTGTCGCTTCTTCTTCCCTTTGTTAGAATAGTTATGACGTCGAAAGAGTAAATTTAACCTTATCTTACTTTAAATCATTATTGGATATGTAGTTTTTGGAGAATCTGAAAGAATAATCATCTGCAATTTTAAGTGAATAAAGCTATGGAGTTTTAAAAAATGAAATCTTTCGGTGTCATCATTTTTGCTGTCAGCCAATCAGCCATGTCCGTATTTTGACGCCAAGCTTCATTGATGTGCCCGATTGCCAAGATATCATACATATATAATGCCACATAAAATTTAATAACAAATTCCCAAAATCTTTAGAAGCAGTATATCTTAGGAATTCCCACTACACTGACTACCAATACGTATTTCGACACCTGTGATAGAAAAGAAAAACTAACTTTATACAAAATCAATAGTTGGTAGAGCCTCCACGAGAAGTAATTACAGCGTGGACCCTCCGGGGCATACTTTTCACAAGTCTTTGTATGACAGCTAGTGGTATTTTCTTCCACTCGGCTTGGAGAAGACATAGAAGTTCCTTCACCAATTTTGCACGGGTAGTGCACCTCTGAATTCGGCGATGCAACTCGTCCCAGAGTTTCTCGGTAGGGTTCAGGTCTGGACTCTGGGCAGGCCAGCCCATTCGAAGAGCTCCATTGGCACCATACCAAGCCTTGGTTAATGTCGAAACATGACAATTGGCATTGTCGTCCTGAAAGTAACAGGGGTCCAACTCGTAAAACTGCCACAACGTAGTAAGTACATTGTCATCCAAAATAGTGCAGTAGGCATCGGAGTTGAGCTTACCATGATTGGGGGACCAAGGGTCCCAGCCTATACCAGGAGAAACACTCCCAGACCATAATTCGACCTCCGCCGAACTTGACTGTTGGCACAATGCATTCTGGCAGGAGACGTTCTTCAGGTAGACGCCAGACCTGGGTCTGGCGTCTGCCATCCGAACGGTAAAGGGTGAACCTTGATTCGTCACTCCAAATAACCCGTTTCTACTGATCTACGGTCCAATTTCGATGTGCTTTGCACCACATTAACGGAGCAGCGCGATTGGACTTTGTGATCAAAGGCTTATGGGTAGCAGCACGACCATGAAACCCAAGCAGACGTGCTTCCTTACAGACGGTATTCATTGAAACAATACTCCCGGATGCCTGTTGAAACTCCTCGCGGATGAGGCCATCGGTTGGGTGCGGTTCTTCCGAATTTCTCTGGACAGCACTCGTCGGTCTCTCTCTCCCAGTTTCGTTGGTCTGCCGACTCGGGGCACATTCAGACAATCACCGCTCACCCTCCACTTCTTAATCACATAGGCCACTGTCGATTTTGGGTACTTCAGATCGCTAGATACGTCTCTTAAGGATCGGCCAAATCTGTGATACCCGATAATTATACCTTTCTCGAAATCAGAGAGCTCCGAACTGCGAGGCATCTTGCATGCGACGAAAGCCGATGCTGTTTCCAACACGACATATACCGGCGGAGTCCGTGGCGTACCTTGGGACCGCAGATATCGTCATTTGCATTAGGAGTCCAAATACTTATTGGTAGTCAGTGTAGTGTTAAGTGTTGCCATACACTTTTTTAAACACTCGCTATACTACTGCTATTTGCTATATTTGTTATTATTTTATAAATATAATACATAGAGATAATATCGGTGGCAGCATCTTTTTTATTTGATAAGTGATTCGACACAAGAGTGAAACGGACACAAAATTTGGGATTGAGGCTAAATTTCATAATGAGCTTATTCTCATTGTATTTGGCATAGTTCCAAGAATACGTTTAATGCTATTAAATGTAAAATGTTGTTCTCGATCACATTCATGTTTCATATACCAAGTTTGAGAAGTTTTGGATTATCTAATATATTTTTGCACGAAAATCTATTCAAAGCTTCAAAAACAGTACCACTTGTGGTTTATCAGTTCAAGGCAAAATCTAATACATTGTCCCATCGATATTAGAGTTTTAAATACTAAAACTGGTAAGCTTTGAATTATATTTTAATATAGATTTCCATTAAGAACTGCTATGTGTTTCAATTAATATACCACTTCCGGTTGTCCACTAAAAATTATTTCAGGCTTCGTGGAAATTTCCACTTCCGAATGCCCAGTTTTACTCAAAATTTAACCAACTTTTTACATGAAAGCAGGAAGCTTAACTACGGAAACTAAACATTTTTGGAAGTTTCATATAAGAGTTATAGTGGATGAAAAAATCGTCACAGGCATACACATATGCATATAAGAGGGTGGAACAATCGACAGCAAGCATTCGAGAGAACTCGGTTTACTGTGCATTGAATGCCCTTTGCGGTACACACACCTAAGTGCCAATCACATATGTTTCCCCTACGAGGAATTTGACGTCAAAAGGAACAATTTTCAAAAACCGCACATTTCCGCGAAACCTACGTAGCTAGGTTATCATTTTCGCTTATTACAAAGACTTGAACGTCAAACAATAATCGATTATCGCTTCAGATTGGGATCACGTGATCTTTCAGAAGCAGAACTCGGGACAGAGCTGCAACCGAAACATTTTCGGCGAGGTTTCAAAAAATTCTGCGTAACCGGGACATGGTTTCCATAGCTAGGCCGGACTTCGCTTCCAGCGGAGCTTTTTTTTTTTTTTCCTAGGAATCCTCCCGTTTAAACCAGTTACCAGAAATCTCGTTTCTCAGAAAAGTCCCGTCTAGCAGAGACCGTCGCTAGATGTGATAATCCTTTTACAAACATCCATCTCTTCTTCGGGATTCGAACTCGGGCCCATGGATATAGCAGTCAGCGTCGTTAAACGTCTGGGCAGTCTGGCAGATACCGTCTGTGCAGACAGACTTATATTATTCTAAAAATAGTAAAACGGTGTTCTGGGGACTTTAATTGTATAAAATATAATGTATAATTTGCCAAGAAGTAAAAATGAATACAATGACGCCCTCTTGGAGCAACGACGAGAGATTTGATGGGTTTTGTTGTATTCAGATGGACAAACCAACTCCAGGCGTCTACTTTCCATGAGGGTATTTTTGAAAATGACAACTACTTCTGAATACATAAATAAACATGACTTCTCTAAAACGATCTCTTCTACAGAAGACCAAAATCTTAATCGCGTGAAGTTTTCTTAGGGAAGTTTTACTGCATTTTGCCTTTAACGACTGCTCTTGAAAAGTCCTATTGCCGGGAACTTTGAGATTAATAAAAGAATGTGAAGATCTGATTCTAGAAAATTGTTATTCTATATATATTCCGGTATCTCCAATTCCTGTCAAAAAGTCTTAGAAACCTCGGGAATATAAAAGAAATTATTACTATTCAATTAGCAGATTATGAAAGTTCTTAAACCTGAATTCTCCCTCCCATCAAATTCAGCAAGTGAACTGCAGGCTCTTGATATGAGAATAATTTGATTCAAGATTGCAAGTGTATATATTGCGTTTAATAAACATATTCCCATCTGAGTAGACTACCACTGTCTTTTATAAATTTATTATTATTGCGTTTGGAGGTATGTTATGATACCAACTGATTGCATTGTAATTATACTGTATGGGTAAAATCTGCAAACTCTTCTGTACATCAGGATACAATGCATTGAGCCAATTTAATAGTACATTAAATTTTCTTTTATTAGGATGTAAATTATAATGTTACAATGCTTTTAGCTCGGTAAGAGAATAAACTGCATCGAAATATTTCTAACATTTGCATACACATGATGATGAAATTAAAACTACTAATATTCGTGCTACCTGTCTAGCGGATGCGGAAGGTCTTGTGGAACATTGTGAAGCGGAAGATTGTGGAGTGTAGGAATTTCTCTCATAAATACATAAATCGTTTATGAATCCAAAAAAAGGCTTAAAAGTTCAAATTACAAAATTTAAGGAACTTGCAAAGGATGAAGGAGAGTATATTTTAGATTAAATAGGAACCTTACTTACTTATTTTATAATCTAGTATTGAAAAGTAGTATTATTTGTGGGATAATTCAATACTTAGCGTAGTATTAACATTTCTCAAGTTCGTTAAAGGGAAATTGGTTCGTTAATTGACTTTATACAGGGAAGGTTTTGGTTTGGTTTATGTGATTACGGCAAAGCCACGAGAGCTATCTAACTAAGGGAGGGATGTCTTCGTCGAGGACTTGCCTTTCGTATACACTTTACACATGCAGAAAACCACGAAAACAACCATGTAGCCAGCCCGTTAGCGGGATTCGAACCTCGGATCGAACTGCCAGCGTTAAGCGAATTTACCGCTCGTAAATTTCACAAGTGTACATCAGCGTAGCAACTGAGGGAGGATTTTTGAAAATGGACCCGTCAGCTTCTATTGCTCTTGTAACGGTCAATGTTTGAAACTGGGCATATGGGCATATGTTGTTTACGTTTTAATTTCTATTTCTTTCGCAGTCATAAATATGTAGCGTCATAGAAGAAATTCTCGTAGTGCTTTCGCTTTATGAGTTTATTTAATCGCTGACATTTTCACTTTCTCGATTTTTATCACGCATTGATATTCGGAAGAATCGAGATAGTGACTCAAGCTACAATTAGCCTCGAATATTATGCGTTAACTAACACCTGTGGATTAAGGGAATTCAAGTGCATATATATATATATATATATATTAATTATTATTATTATTATTAAGCTGAGAAGGCCTGGAAATGTTACAATAAATCTAGTATTTTCTTATTTCAGTGCTTGCTCTTTTTTTTTTTTTTTTTTTTAAATGAAAGCTTAAAATTCAAAATATATATTCTGTATGACCTGATTAAAAGGTAGTTTAATGTTAAATCAAAATCATTTAGTGGAAATTAATACAGAAGAACTTTGCTTACTGAAGTAAAGTTTTAAACACCAGTATGCTACTGTAGCAGCACGAATGAAATTCCTAAAAAAAAAAAACACTGAGAAACCATATTTTGATCTGTGGTTATGTATTTCAAGTTTTTTTCAATTTGACATAGCATTCACAGATTCAAACTAATTCTGATGAGCCATGAGTAACTCTAATTAAAATAAAATTCTATATGAAAAATGTTGGTACTTTTTAGTACAGGTATGGTTCCGCTTAAATATTAGTAACATTTTTAATTTGCGTTTATTTTTCTTTTATTCATTGCATAGTTTTTCTCTTTCCAAAATAAGGGCTTTAATAATATTTTAAGTAGTATATTGAAGCCTGAAAATAATTAAATGAATCTAGCTTAAATGCTATTTCTACACGCAGATGCAAAATATAGATATAATAATAATATGCAATTGCATAATTTTATTGAGATTTTTTAAATTACTCTCAATAAATTAACGCAGTTGTATTTAAAACTTGTAAGGCAATTTGTATTCCACAAATGTATAGAAATATATGTTTTTTCGTCTGAACTGAATGCAGTAACTGAAACAAATTTTAAATAATAATTACAAATTGGTTACATTTTGCAGTCAATTACGCTTAAATATCAAATGCTACATAACTGTTATAGAACTTTTAAGAGCATACCTTTACTTTACGATATGAGGAATGCTGACAAATGCAGTTCCTTGAAAACAGAAACCGAGATTGATCAATCGAAGTTTTGAAGAGTATCCAACATGTGTATGGATATTTCTTTTTAAATTCTTTCAATAAGTTAGCGAAATCTTCACAGTTGCTTACATTGACCTAACTTCACAATGAACATTTTCAGATGAAATCGACTGTGCTTTAATTATTTTGTACAGGAAATTGCGTGACAAAATGTTTCCAACCATCTTGCTTAAAGCGCGCCAAAGGGTTATTTGACATGATAGAAATATCCCTGAAAACCCATTGGTGCATCCTAGAAGCCCCTCCCATGGTGGCTACACAGATGTGCATTTGTGAAATATGCTTACCGCTCGGCCGCTGTTGAGCTATTACACAGGGAAGAAGGAACCACGAAAATTAATCGTACAGACAACCCATTCATCTGAGCTAAAACCCAGGTCAAACAGACAGTATTCAATAGACTTCACCACTCACCCATTGGTAATACAGTTCTTTAAATTAATTTCGTAAACCAAACGATTCTGGACCAGATGCATAATACATGGCATCAGAAATATCTTCTTTTAGTAATTACAACAGTGTTAAAATATTCCTAAATATTATCTAACAGGTTTATTAAAAATTAAGCGTATATGAGATTGCACTGGTTATATATATATTATTAAGAAAAAAATAAGATTTACATAGTTAAGAATTATATTTATTGTTTTCGCCGAGCTTGTTAAACAATTACAGATTGTTTAAATGGGAATGATAAACTCAAAAACCTTACGATTTGGCTAATAACGGAATGTGACAACTGATTATTTCCGAGAGGGCATGAATGATAAATTAAAAACCTTATTTTACGCAATGGCAACAGTTTTCAATTCTCATGGATGTTAAATGTCATGTGCTAATGTAAAGAAATGAACAAGACGATCTAACAGATTTACACTCATGACCATAAATTAAGGATAGTGCAAAATCAGGCAAAGGAAGAGTTAGAAGCAAAACAAATTTGACTTATTTGTAAAGCTTATTTATTAAACAAAAGGTAAAGAGCAAAAACGGATGCTATATGTTTGATATTACTAAAAAAATTAGCGATTTTTTCTCCCTGGAGCAAATTACAACAACAACAAAAAAAAAAAAAAAAAAAAATCTATTTACAAAAAAAAAACTAATATTACATGGTTGGTATGATTGTTAATACATTGTATGTCTCCCAGACGATGCAATACAGTCCGTACAACTCGTAGGCATGCTGAGTATCAAATTATCGATCTGATCTTAGGGGATATTACACCACTCAAAAAGCAATGCTCTCCGAAGTTCCGATAGACATGTAGGAGGAGGTTGACGGGCTGCAACTCGTCGGCCAAGCATGTCCCACAGGTGCTCTACTGGATTCAATTCCGGTGAGAATGTTAGCCAGTCCATACGGGTGATATCCTCCGATTGAAGTCATTCGCTTACGATGTTTGCACGGTGAGGACGGGCGTTGTCATCCATAAACACAAATTGTGCGCCCATGGCGTCCCGAAACAAACGTATATGTTGTTCCAGAATGGCGTCCCGATAGATTTGACTTATCATGGTTCCAATCTCAACATGCAGGTCAGTTCTGGAACCCAGAATAATTCCACCCCAAACGAGCACTCCTGCACCACCGTAACGGTGCCGTTCAATGATCTTTTCTTGGTGGTAACGGGTACCTGGAGCTCTCCATATGAACGTCCGGCGAGAATCAGAGTGCAAGCTAAACCTGGATTCGTCGGAAAGCATCACACAAGCCCACTGTTGCGGTGTCCACAATGCATGCTCTCTATTCCAGGCTAACCGCAGGCGACAGTGAGTTACAGTAAGTGGAACGCATCTACGAGCATATAGACCAATCTACCCTAAGCGTCTGTACACGGCCTGCCTTGAAATTGTCGTACCAGTGGCTGAAGAGAGCTGACGAAGCAGTACTGAGGCTGTGCTCCGCCTGTTTCTTTTGGCAGTAACTGCCAAATACCGGTCGTCATTCGGCGTTGTAACTCTGGGGCGACCTGTGCTGTAACGTCTACTCACATTACCATCATCTTGGAATCCTTGCCAAAGCCTGGAGATGACACTCTGGGCAATTCCAAGTTCGTCTGATACTTCCAGTTGGGTACGCCCACATTCCAGACGTCCGATAATTCTACCACGTGAAAAATCATCCAAATGCGTCCTTTGTGTCATAACTATTCGGTTATTGCACTGAAATGCTTATAAAGCGCCTGGGAACAATTTTACTTCTTTGCCTGTATTCCTTATATATCACTCTCTTACACTCTCGTCATTGTGACGTACCATCGGTGTCATCTTGTTACTTCCTGAAATTTGAATATGATTCTTGAAGATGTGAGTAGTGATTTTACAGGTGATATATTTATTTTAGAGTTCGATTTCCGTGTGACTCCGAATTATCCTTCAGAATAAGTAGTAAGTGTAGAATGCCTCCGCTGAAGACATTTCTAATCTCAACATCTAAGAAAAAGACTTTTTATCTTAAAAGAATTCCGCAATATTCTTAAAAATCATCAATTAAATATAAATTAAAGGTATTGCAATGTATATCAGTTAAACGTATTATTGAAAATAATATTAAAATTTAAATTATTAACAGACATGCTTATTGCTTTCAATCTATTTGCTACACGAATTGCACACTGATTTTTATATTTGTACTCTTAAGTACTGCAACGCGAAACGACACGTGAAAGATAAATAAATTTTGTGTAATTGGCAACTCTTTCCAAGAGCGCAGTTATGTAACATATATAATATAACGTATTGTAACATCCGAAACGTTTTTGAAAAAATTCCTTTCAGTGCTTTTGTAAAAGCAACAAAGTAGGAGGACCTAATTTTAAAACTTTTGTTTTGCAAATCGACACAAATTACGTAGTGTAACTTTGTAAACTGAGATTAATAAACTGTATAACCATTTCAGTTTTTAATAAATTCGAACATGTGAACCCGACATCGATTTAGCCCAAGTGTACCAAAATTTCGCAGGAAATGTTCTCGCATACTTGTGTTATGGCAGCCTTGACTTTATGCCAGTTAAAAACTGCTAATCATTTAAACAAAAAGTTTCGAATAAGGTATCTCATGGTCAGTAATGTTCCTCATAGGCCGTTGTGTGTTGTCCGATCTGGCGGCAATTCCAAGGTGAATAATATGTACACATCTAACATGGGATCAGGAGAAATCAAAGGATGAGAAATAAATCCAGTATTCTGTGGCAGAAACAAAGGTTTTATACATGAATGCATGCATCAAGATTTTGAAATAGGAATTTCCAAGAGTTGGAACTTCGATATATAAAACATGTTGTTTTTCTATTAATTGCAGGTAAGTCCATAAATTCGCTCTTGAGATTAAACAATTGATAAGAAAACTTATATCAGCTCTTTTTGTTAGGTATCAGGAAAATATCGAAAAGTTGAAAATCCTTTTTTCTCAAGCAGAAAGGCAGATGTCTAGACAAAAAATTAAATAGTCTAGACACTACTTAAATCAAATGGATATCGAAAAATATTTTAAATCTGAAAAGAAGCTAGCATTATTGATTTAAGGATTAAGGATATTATATTTTCCTCGCATTTTTTTAAATTAATTTTTACTGCTCGAAAATGAGAAAAACACGTGAAGTTTTCACCATTCTTTCATGTCATCTTCATTAACTCAAATCACGTTTCTTTGCGCACGTTTATTATTTTAAAATTCCATAATACTATTTACTGAAAACTTTTTAAGCAAGTAGCACGTAATTAATCCATTTTAGCTAGATGAGACTACTCTAAAAAATAAAAGAACATTGAACTAAAGACTGAATGAAGACACTTATAAAAGATGGGAAGAATTAACTCTGATGTTCACTGTATAAAATCAAAATACTCGTATTAATGAATTCGTGACTTTTTTGGTCTGATGCATCGTTTTTACTTTCCTCATGTCACAAATTCATAAACATCATAATTTTGAGGGTCTTGCCAGATTAAATATCACAGTCAAATCCATCTATATCACCAATGTTCCAGCTTCTTAAAACTCTCCATAGTTATTTTCAGTGAATATGTACATTTAATTGATTATGATAAAACACTTGAAGGCTATCTGTCTAAGGTATCAGATATCCATTTGTTTTACACAATTTTTCTACCTGCTTTTAGCGCTGAGAGAAAGACGCACGTTTTTTTTTTTTTTTTTCTTTTACAAAAAATTGTAAGTTGTTCGTTTTCAGCAACCAATCAGCTATCAGCATCGACTCGCCCGTCATCAATCATCATTTATATTGGAGAACTAGTTTCCTCTTTACATGGTAACCCTCAAACGATCCGCGATGATTTGCTGTTTCATGTCATCTGACAAAGCACAAAAATTGTTCTAAAGTGTTTTCTTCCGAAATGTTTTAAAATGATATGATCTGATACATGGAGGTAGGAAAGGGAGGAGGGGCCAACCCGCGCTAAAAGTGAAGCACTGCTTTGAAGCTTGGGTCACCAGACGGGGTGTTCTTTGTTTACATTCAGAAGCTCGCTTGACAAGATTCTGATAGTATTTCGACACACAACAGTTCCATAGAAATCGAAAAAGGGACACTTTCGCATGAAAGAAACATTCATAGTGTGATGGATAATAGCAATTTGTATAGTTTAGTGACATTTACGCAAAAATCACATCTTGATTATTTTTCGATAACTAACAACAGCGATTTTGATTATGAATTTGTTTTATAAAATTATAAGCTGTTGCACTACAAAAATATAGATTTTAAGAAAAATGTTATGCTTGAAGAATGAAAAATAACTTAGGGTACATTTAAAATTGTATACGTCTTTCGATACCCTTGATTATTCGCTACTGTTTTAAATAAAATTTAATAATGTTTTAAATAAAACTAATTTTTTTCACATCCATATATTATTGTAACATGTAGGAGAGGCTTTACTGCTGCTCATTTTAAACCCATCGTTTTAATTTTATATATCTGAAAAATAATCACTTTGGGACTACACGTTTTATAAATATAAAATTATGTATGTTAAAATATTTGTAATTAGGCACATAGGTCAGATTAAGTTTTTATTAAATAGAGTAAAGCTTGCAGGGGCTATCTGCCTAAAGAGAGAGATGCCATCGTGGAGGAATTTTGAAGAAAAACTGACCTTTGAGTGGATATTAAAATTAATACTTATAATTTTCATTCAAATTATATTCATATATATTTTTTATGTAAAACTTTCGGGTGTATGCTAAATTAGTGTAAATTACTTTACACGAAAAATATAGTGAATGCACAGAAATTAAAGATTTGCACATGCCGGAAATGAAAAATAGGAAATGGGTATTTATGCATGTGCTTGCAAAAAGCATGTATCTGCCCTTGTCAAAATACTTAAATATTCATTAAATTATTTATAAATGTATTTGAAATGAAAAATTTATTCACTTATAAACAACTGTGAAAGTACTGTGAAGAAATCTAATTATTAAATGTATCTAATTTATAATGATTATAAATGTTATCTAAATATATAATAACCTTAATATTGAATTGTAAACATAAATTGAAATCCTGTTGACAAATACGTTATAAAACTATTTAAGCAAGAATTGTTCGTATTGGAAAGCAATCTGTTAAAAGGTATTGTAAAGCAAATGCTATGAGATGCGCACTTAAGAACGTAATAAAGAGTTTTGGAATATGTATTGTTAAAATGAAGAGTAAAAAAAAAATCTGATAAGTATAATTAAAAGAATTATTCCCCTTACATTTTATAATAACTCAGTTACAAGTTTTAAATAATACTTAAAAAAAAAAAAAAAAAAAAAAAAAAAAACTTATTCCCTTTTAGAAATGTTCAGAGAAAGTCAAGTACTATTTAATACCTATTTAATTATTAGGAATTAGCGAAATACTTATTTAAAGTATTTCGCTAATTCCTAATAATTCTCTAATTTAAAATGAACCGAATAGAGCATTAATTATAAATTGACTTACATTTTTCGATTTAAAAGATGCCTCAGAAGCCAAAAAATCATGTCATATTTAAGAAAGTATTTTAGGAAGAAGCTCTATAAATAGAAAAGAAATAATGCATAATTTTAATATTAATAATACAATAAACTTAGATCTTAATTTTTGTACCTTAACCGAATAAAATTGAATTACCTTAATTTTTTTTCTAATGTAATTAACGAAAACTTGTGAAAATATTTCATTCATATTAATCCATTCTGAGAAAACTGTCCTGTGAAATGTATAGCATTTAATTCCGTTCAGAATGAAATGTTGTTTAAAAATATGTTGTTTTCACATACTTAGGACTCTGAATTGTGGTAGAAAAAGAAAATATATACATTTATATGTATATTTACGACGTAATTACAAAATATTTACACCCGAACGCGTCAAATCCCATAGAACTCAATGGTAAATGACCCAATGTTTTGGTCACCACGTAGGGATCGCCGGTGCTTCAGAGCAGGGTACGAAGAAACTTGTTTAGGGCAACTCCATCTTACTTCCTACCTCCATAATCTGATAAGAAGAGAGACGATTTCATGGACAACTTTCTGGAGTAAACTTGTTCATATTTAGGCTGCATATACAGAAAACTAGAAAGTTGTCTGTGTAGGCAGCTTTTTTTTTTATTAACGCTTTTTTGGTGATGAAATGTAACAAAAAATAGGCAAAGAAATTCGATATATTGCTTTTACACTGTTTGTCATTGATTTCAATTAAAAAAAAAAGTTTGATGCACGGGATGGAGGTCCCACGGTGATTGAGTGGCCAAGACCACTGAAACGTAATAATCTCACTCGGATTTAAATATCTTAGATAAAGTATCTGGTTAGTACTTTCATGGTTTTTCCCGTATGCAAATTGATTATAAGTTAGTTTCCCTTATAAAATCCTCCACGAACACATCGTCCCCCTTATGCAGTTAACTCTCAAGTGTTTTGCCATAGTCAATTAAACAAATACTAAAATACGAGATTTCCTTTTTATTTTGGCACTCTAAGTGTTAAATCCTCATGCCATTCATTAATTTGGTATATTGATTATATGACCCTCCCTTTTTTTAAAATTCATTAGCAATATTTTGAGAAGGTGTAATTATTTAAAGCAAGTGATAAAATCCTGTTCGTTGGAAAATCACAAGCATGATTACATGTTTTAGTTTTCGACATAGATAAAACCTTTATTTATGTTTTCGATATTATCAAATGGTGTCATTAGCGTTTAAAAGGTATAAGGAAGCGTTTAAGAGTTCGTATATCTGTACTTCTTCTTAACATTTCGAAGCAAAATTTGTTTTATACAATAAGTATGATAAGTAAAATGCAGTAAATTGTCTCTAATATAATCGTCCTCGATTCCAGAGGATTTTAAACTTCGTGGGACATGATCGCTTCGGAAAAGTGCTCATGTTTATTTGAATTCTCATAAATACTGATCATTTCAGAGCAGGTAAACTTAAAAAAGTATATTGCAAGGAAAGTTTCACTATATCTTTTAATACCCGAACTAAATCGATAGCCAAATTTCAGACATAATTTCTTCTGTATACTATCATATTCAATTAAAAGAATTATTCCCCTTACATTTTATAATAACTCAGTTACAAGTTTTAAATAATACTTAAAAAAAAAAAAAAAAACTTATTCCCTTTCAGAAATGTTCAGAGAAAGTCAAAATATTTGCAGTTTGGTACCAGCTGAGCCGCAAACATCGTTGCAGAAAATCACCTATGCAAGGCGAGTATCTTCATGTTTTTAATTACGAGTATCTTAGAGTATCTAAAAATTATCTGGAATAGGGTCCAACAGCAGGCCCACAGTTTCGATTAGTGTGTAGCGATCGAACAACGTTTAAACGTTTTTTTGACTCTGTTTAAAATCTTGTCAAACGGTCTGGCTGCATGGGTTTTCGTGGTTTCCTCATGTAAATATGAGCCCATTTCTTTAGCAAATTCTATACGACAGCATTCTTTCTCTTGGGTAGATCCGTAGTCTTTGCCATGTTCATGGATCAAAGTCATGTGGAACAATGGATAGATGGTTTGCGGTATTTTGATATTTTACTGCTTTCATGTTCAGAAAAGAACTGCAAAAATAAATGCCCAAGTTTCCCCAGTCTTTGCAATTAAAATTCTTTGAGACTTAATTTTTCAGGTTTATTCCACAATATACATTTAGTTTTACGAATTGACAAAAGTCTATATTATTTTCATTTTAAAAGAAAACCGAAATATTAATGTGATCTTTTGTATTCAAAATTTTTAAACATGTATGTTAAAAACATGTATGTAAACTTTTTTGAGATGTTGGACTAGGCTTCGACAAACCATGAACCCGAGTGCCAAGCGTTACACATGATACGGTTTTCTGTGGCATATGAGTGAACTGAAATACAGTGATTATTTTTGGTCGCATACAAATGTGAGAGTATTCCGATTTTTATCCTTCAAACCGATAGTTGTTAAGCATTGCAGACGAGATCATCTGAGAGTCGGAAACAGTACAACTCGCTCATTTAATGAAAATAAACGCTTGTATATTATTCAATTTATTCACAATTCAGTGAATAATTGTAACACGCCTCTGCGAAGGTGTTTCTAAGGGAAATTTGGCTAGTATTCGCGTTACACATGAGAGAAAGCACATTAAACACCCATTATAGCCAGCTCATTCGCCTGGTATCGGGTGCTGGGTCTAACTACTAGTAGCTATAAATCTTAAGCACTCGACCACTCGGTAGAGCCAGTTGTTATTTATTATCGGAAGAAGCTGCATTAACTCCACTTCTTGGTTTTGGATTAATTTATACAAATGAAAAATTTTCTCATACCTGAATATGTACGATTCTCTGTTGATTCAAAGCTATCCAAAGAAAAGTTGCTTAACATTTGTGCATTTAAGAATCTGTATGATGCAAAATAACCAAATATACTTAGCACTGAACAATCTAATAAACAGAAGCAAGGACAAAAGTACCATTAGTTTATTAATTATTTGGATTAATACTGTCGTGTGAGTACGGGTTTTGAATGCACATAGAACCAATGATTAGCAGTAATTTACAGCAGCAGTAATTTCATGCAAGCCTGCATTAATTCCTCAATGAGCCTTGTGATGAAAATTGCCTGAGGGATATCTCGTAGCGAGAGAACTCGTTGGCAAGAAAAATCGATAATTTCGTCATTTAAATTGACTGCAAATGTTGGTGGTGTATTGAAAATACAGCAAAGCACACTAGGACTATCTGCCTAAGGGGAGGAATGCCTTCGTGGAAGACTTTCTAAGGGAAACTGGCTCGTATACACGTTACACTTGGGGAAACCACGAAAACGTCCATGCAGCCAGCCCGTTCGCAGGATTCGAACCTTGGACGAACTACCAGTGTTCAGCGATTTTACCGCTCGGCGGCTGGTGGGCCCTGCAAATGTTGAAGCAGTTTTCCACCACTGTTCTCCATCTTGAAATTATTTGTAGCGTGATAATCGTAGGTGAGAAAAATACAGAAATGAGTTCAGAAATAAGGTGAATGATAAGATAAATTAATTTTTCTAAATAAAAAAAAAAATTAGTTGACTTGTAGGATGGAGTTTTTGTGAATTAAGGCTTGGTGAGGGGGAAATTGGACTTTAAAGGTTTTTCTCTAGCATATTAAGATTATGGACTGTGAATGGTCGAGAAGAATAGTCTAAGACTTTGTAATTTAGAGGAATTGAGAAACTGAAGCTTTCTTCGATCTTACATAGTCTTCACTGCCCGCTAAGAAATCTCTAGTATCTTCCACTTCTCGAAATTATTAAAAGGCATAATGAGGACCAGATACGGTTATAGTTACATTATAGGGACCAATTACAGTATCAATTGCAGTTATGCAGGGATTAAACCAGAATGTCGCCACATGGTCTCCAAGGTCTGGCGATTTCGCGCAAAATTTCGCTACAAAAATTAATCACGAAACCTTGGCCAGCTGGGCGATATTTCGCCAATTTAGCAAGATGGCCATTTATCTCAATGTTAAAAACAAACTTTTCCCTGTAGTCTTATTTTTCCGACACAGCTTCGTCTCTTTTAAGCATTTAATGTTACATTGTACAAACAAAAACTACAATTTCGCATATAGTTTCACTAACGTTATTTACAAATGTACAAAATCCGTAACAATATTAATCAGAAATTACTCTTATTAAAATCTTAATTACGTGTTTTATGTTTGATTTATTTGCTTTATACATCAAAATATTGAACTTTCATTAACCTCCGATTTTACAAACAAATTTTTGAAACTATATGTACAGAACTTAAATGCTGAAAACCGGTTCTTTGCATTTGCAGACATTTATACACTCACGTTTGTGAAAATTGCAACACCAAGAAGGAATCGTCATAATTGAATGCAATTTAATACACAGTTGAGTGGTAGTGGTACAAATAAATGATTAAATGTTCAAAGCAAACAAACAAGAACAAGAGATCAGAATCAGTATTTTGTGTGGCCACCACGCGCCGCAATAAGTGCTGCTACACGACGTGGCATGGAGTCAAACAAAGTTTGAATGTCTGACTGAGGAAGAGCATTCCATATCGTTTGTACGCGTACCCAAAGTTCGTCTGCAGACGCAACAGGACGAGGATCACGAGCAAGACGCCGACCAATGACATCCCACACATGTTCATTTGGCGACATATCCGGGGAACACGCAGGCCAAGGAAGAAGCTGTACCTGCTGCGCTGCAAAGAAGGATTTAACAATCCGAGCAGTATGAGGGCGGGCATTGTCCTGTTGAAATACAGCGCCTGGCAAGCTTTGAAGGAAGGGAACAGCTTCGGGCTGTAGAACTTCACGGATATACCGGTTGCTGTTCAGATTGCCCACAATTCGTAGCAATTGAGATCGTCTATGATATGCTATGGCGCCCCAGACCATAACTCCGGGTGTTCGTCCACTGTGGCGTTCGATAATGCACTCCGGAAGGTGGCGTTCACCGGCATAGCGTCTGACACGAATGCGGCCATCATGGTACCACAAATTAAAGCGGGGTTCGTCAGAAAACACGACATGCTGCCAATCAGAACGCCAGTCTCTATGCTGATTGGCCCATTGTAGCCGCAGGCGGCGATGGTCGTGCGTTAGGGGGATCCTGTATAAAGGAGTCCGTGCGCGCAGTCCACACTGCAGCAGACGTCTACGAATTGATGAAGCACACAATGAAACACCTGTAGCTATTGACCACAGTGCTGCCAATTGTCTAGAGGAAGCTGTACGGTCCGTCCGCGCCATGCGGACCAGGTGTCTATCATCGCGAGCTGACGTCACATTTCGGGGTCCACTCCCGGATTTCCGAGTTGTCCGACACTCGTCCGTCCACTGCTTCCAAACGCGCATCACTGTGCTGCTGTTACGCTGCACACGAGAGGCTACTGCACGATACGACAATCCAGCTTCACGAAGGCCGATGATTCTCCCTCGTTCAAACTCTGTAAGTTGTTCAAATCTCGCTCTCTTTCGTCGACGAGGCATAAGTACAGATTGAGTTAACGTTTACCACTAGCAGATAACCACCGATAACCATACACGCCTCGCTACAGCCGTCCATTTATTCGGATCCATCAGCCGTTCAGAGGGCGCTGCTCAGCATACGCATGCGCTACGGATTTGCAATTCTAATCATTTGCATATCATGCGCTACTTTGCATTTCCTGAAAATTTCAGCTCACTCGCGTAAGTCCTTCATGGTGTTGCAATTTTCACAAACGTGAGTGTATAAATATTGATATCATTTAACAACAGAACGCAGTGAATTCTGTATACGCACCATTTTAGGCAATATTGATCAGACAGAAGTAGTCAATTTAAGGATGTTACAAGGAATTACCGCATTCTTCTCGTTTCTTGCTCCGAGAAAAAATAAAATTTATCTCGACAATGGCATGCGGCCCTCGAGGTTTTTTAGAATGAAAGAGAGTTCGATTGCAGCTGTAGGAGCTCTTCTATCGAGATATATCGTATATCATGAATGCATAAAAGACCGGATGCGCGGTTGTGCGCAGGTTGTCTTCCATGTTGGTTGGTGTTTTGAAGTGTGATTCTTAAATTGCTTATATTCCGGTGTGTTTTGATTTTTACAGAAATCAAAATACAAATTTATTAAACCTAAGATAATTTTATATAATGTGAGAGATCATGTTGAGGATGGAGATATTATGAAGAAATTGAAAGAAGAATGTCATTGTTCTGGAGAATGTGCCAGAGCGCTCTTTCGGATTCCTGCAGAGGAGAAAGGTGTTACTCACCGTATTTATGTTATTTCCTCAGATTGCCAAAGCACAATTCTCGAAGAAGAGAGACTGGCACTCGGTTGGAAATCTTACGTCGCGCGTCTCTACCTCAACCCTAAGAGGTACTTACGTTGTTCAACTTGCTCTCTTAATCATGAGAAAAAAGACTGTAAAAATAACAATCTTGGTTGCGGTAATTGTTTAGAATATAACGAGAGATACGGTACTAACTATGATTGCGCTCATGATTCCTTTTCACGCTTTTGTTCGGTTTATAAAAAAGTTTTTTTAAAAGATCACCTTGACATTTGATCTCTGTTTTATTAAACAGTTTCACTGCGATGGGGACTTAAATATTGTAATTTTTATTTTTGTTTATTTTGTTTGAATACCGTTCCTGCTCAAGATTTTTCTAGAAAGATTGAATGCTCTGATTCCCTCCCGGTTGCGAGTAACTACATTTTGTATATAGTTGCTTTTACTTGTATATAGAAATTTTAATTTTGAATTGGAGTTTTAACTGTATATAGAGATTTGGATATTAGCTAATGAATTTTATTGTAAACTGTTTTATTTTGATCTATACCATCTTAAATTATATTGATTTTACTATGAAGATCTTAAATATCAACCTCAATCACTGCGCTATTGCATCTGCCCAGCTTACATGTTTAGAAAAGATTATACAATACATGCTTGATATCCTGACTTTGCAGGAGCCTTATTATATTGGGGACAACCTGGCATATCAGAAAAATGAATGGAGATCAGTTAACGTCAAAAACGGCAGGTCTGCTATTATTATTACCAATAAAAATATAAATTTCTATGTCAATTATGTTTCTGACATTATTACTTGTATTACCAGTGTCAAACAAGGGAAAATGTTCTCTATTATCTTGGTCTACTTTTCTCCTGCGGAAAATATCAGTGAACACTTAATTCAATTGGAGAACTTGCTGAGAGATTTTAACAATAGTTTTTTTTAATTCTTGGTGATTTTAACTCAAAACATTTTAATTGGGGGGCTTCTATTGTTGATCAACGGGGTGTTTTAACCACGGAATTTATTTTAGAGTTGGAGTTCATTTTTTTTTTTTAATGAAAGTGATTCACCGACTACTTTCGTTTCTCCTGTTGGAACAGGCTGGACAGACCTGGTTCTGGGCTCAGCTGACTTAAGCATGAAAAATATTAATATGGAGATTCTAGACTGTGAATCTTTGAGTGACCATCGCTATGTTTCAGTCAATTTGGAGAGTAATTATGAATCGATAAAAAGTCGTGTTATCTACTCTAGACCTAAAGGAAGAGTTGGGAGGTTCATGAAGGGTCTACTTCCATTTTTTCAGGATCTGGAGGATAATATTAACAACTATCAAGATGCTGAGGAGTTGAATAAAATTATTTTTGATATGGAATTGCGTATTCAGAGGGAGATGGCAAGAAGGCTAGTTGTCAAAACCAGGAGAAAAGACAATGATGTTACATGGTGGATGCCGACTCTTCAGAAATTGAAACGTCAGGTTAGAGCCTTTATTAAAAGCAGTCAGGTTCCGGGTCTGTCAGAGTTCTTGAGATTAACACGGAAAGTCAATTATAAAAAATACTTGGCATTATACAAAAAGACCATAAAACGGACAAAGTACGAATTTAGGCAGAGATTATTTCTGCGAAGCCAAGAATATTATGAGCAATTCTACAAAATTGCCGCAGAGAAAAGGAGAAAAAAGACCATCCTCTATAAAAGACAGGAAGATATGACATTGGAAGACCACTGTAGAGGACTTGTAAAAGACATATTGAATTTGGATGAAAACTTCAGTGACACTGAGTTTTCTACATGAATCCCAGGTTAATAAAGAACAGGACTTTACATACACTGAAATTTATATTGCTATTGCCTCTTTTCGTGAAAAAATTGCCCCTGGGCCGGACGGGATCGGGGTTACTATTGTTAAGACATTATATTCATCCTGCCCTTTCTTATTGCTATTTCTTTACAATAAATGTCTAAATCTAAATACATTTTCTAAAGCATGGAAAACTGGAGAGCTGATTCTTATACCAAAAACAAATGATAAATTTAGACCGATATGTTTACTGAATATTATGGGTAAGTTACTTGAAAAACTGATAACTAATAGACTTCAATTCGTTATTTATAGCAAAAATTATATCTCAGACTCTCAATATGGCTTTCTTAAGGGCAGAAGTGCAGATCTTGCACTTTATAAAGTAGTTGAAGAAATAAGTTGTAAACGAATACTTTATCATGTGGCCCTGGTCTCGTTTGATGTCCAGGGTGCATTCGACACAGTAAAATGGTCTTCTGTTTTGTACACATTAAAGAAACTTGACGTTTCAAGTCAAATGTTTGACACAGTCAAGGATTATTTCAGTGACAGGTATTTGGTCTACAAGGGAGAACTTGGAGAATTCAACATTAAATATGCCATGAATAAAGGTTGTCCCCAAGGCTCCTGTAGCGCTCTCCTGTTCTGGGGTCTTATTGTAAATAATTTGCTCAAGGATGTAAATATACCTAATATTTACACTTATTGTTACGCAGACGACTTATTATTTTTAATCTATGATGTTTCTTTGGATAAGATTGAGTCCCATTTCAGGAAATTGGGTTGCTTTCTAAATAGTTGGACTAAAGAAGAAAATATTTTATTTAACATGGATAAAACTTGTGAAATTTTTTTCCTAAAAGAAGGGAAAAAAGTAAGGAATCCAAGACTCAAATTTCTTGACAAAAACATAAAATTTTATAAAACAATTAAATATCTGGGTGTCACACTGGATGAAAAACTGTCTTTTATAGAACATTTTAAGAATATCCATAGAACAACCTACAAAATCTTAAATTTTTACAGGACTCAATTTAATGTTAATACTTTACAGGTCAAGAGTGATATTCTGAAAAATCTGTATGACAATGTTATTATACCTAAGATTATGTACGGTATCGGAGCTTGGGGCCGCCGGGCAGGGGAGCTTGTCAGGTTGAGAACTAAGATTGATTCAATACAAAGAGGCTGGCTTCTGCTTATCACTAGATGCTTTAGAACAGTTTCATCTGAAGTCGCATGTATTTTGGCCGGGGTTTCCCCTCTTTCCATCCATTATAAATTTTTCTACAATAAATTCCTATTACTATATTCAATAGAAAGCTCTCTTACTCTGGATGGAATCCAGGTTGAGAGCAACGCATTTGCCCAAATTGACAATAATTCGATTCATCCAAGACAGAGACATGGTATTTTATTTGATTACAATGTATTGCCTACCAGCGAATATGAAATCTATACAGATGGGTCCGGTTTCGAGGGAGGTGTGGGATATACGTTTGTCGCATATTTTTATGGTTTGGAGATTCATTATCAAAATATATACTGGAGAAACATAATTCAGTTTATCAATCAGAGCTATACGCCATTTATAAAGCCTTGGAATGGATTAAATCCAATTTGACCTATAAATGTACAGTTCATATACACTCGGATGCCTATTCAGCACTCGTCGCCCTCTCTCGGCCGGACCATAAAAATGATTATATGAATTAAAACATAAAATGTCAATCGATATTCATTGGGTAAAGACCCATATTGTTATCATTGGGAATGAGAGGTTGGATTCCCTGGCAAAGGAGGCTGCCCTGGGGGATGGGATCTCTGATGGTGATCTACAACATTCTAAAAAAGTTACAGTTAGCAAAATGAAAGATCACATGTATAAAAGCTGGTCTGATCAATGGAATGTGTCTCCTAGAAGATCAGAGGCCTTGTCAAATATAATAATTAAGAAGAATATGCCTATATTTTGCGATAAAGACTATAATCAATTAGTAACAGGGCATGGACGCTTTCCTATGTACTTACAGAGATTCCACCTCCAGGGGGTAAATTTATGTCTTAAATGTGATACTGCCGGTGACTGCATTCATTTTATTGAAAGTTGTACACTCACCGGGGGGGGGGTAAGAGCCTTACATGGAATCGGAAATGTAAGAGAAATGATTCAAAATTATAAAAAAGGAGTAAAATTTGCACAAGACATTCTGAAAGTCCTCAATTCTCATAAACATGTGATCGGTATCTCTGATTGATCGAACTAACATACTGAAAGCGTTAAGTTTATGAAACTACCCTTAAAGGGAGAGAAAGACTGTGTGCAAAGGTGCAGGGACATCTTAAATGCTTTTGTGTTTTTATGTGCCGTGTTATTCTTTTTAGTTTACTAACCCTTTTTTTTTTTTTTTTTTGGTTTTGTTTTGTTTTGTTAAGCTGCTAGCACCCGTATAAAACAAAACAAAACAAAAGACAGAGTGTATAGAAGTGGGCTGTATGCAAGAAAACTGATGATTTGTGTCCCACTAAACTGGGCTACGAAATGCATACCGTTTTAGCACAAAGATCATTCGTGAGTGTTATACTGACAGAAACCAAGTTCTCTTTATTGATTAGTCACGATTTTATTTGGAGAATGATTCCAGACGTGTTACAATCTGGAGGAAGCAAACACATACAGTAAGCCTGAAAACATCCTTACATCCATGGAAAGCATCGATACAAAGGTAACGCAATCATGGTAAGACGGGCATCATTTTATATGGCCGCCACACTGAATAACACAATTTTACCAACGCAGCTACCAGTACTGAAATATACAGAGGTGAGGTTCTTGATCGTCACGTTAATTTGCTTAGAGGTGCAATCGGTAATAATTTCTGCTGAAGTCCCATCATGCTGCTGTAGTAACCGATTATTTTAAGGGCGAAGGATTCAGCGCATAGAGTAGTTCACATATTCTTCGGATTTAAATTCCATAGTACATGTGTGGAACTCACTAGGACGCGACTTGCATCACTGCAGCACCCACCTAACATTCTGCAGGAACTTCAAGGTGCAATTCTTCATGAATGCAATTAGTTGCCTCAAAAACTCCTGGACAATCTAGTACACAACATGGAAAATTACTCTAAAAGCTTGCATTTCATCATAGTTGATGGCATGAGTTATTAATCCCATACCACTTCATACTGCGCACTGTAAAACCACATCCGCCTTAATCTATGCAGAATGCAGCTTGACGAATACTGAATGTTTTCAGATGGAACATATTTCCGAGTAATGTGACATGTTGCATTTGCAGCTCTTTATTTCGCATGCAAGAATTCCACATTCGGAGTTAAAAACTCTAGATTCAGCTTCAGCCGCCCAGTTGGTATAGTGGTTAAGGAAGCTGATTGCGGTGCCGAAGGGCCTGGGTTCGAATCCGGAGAAGGCATGGTTGTAACTGTCCGTCCCTTCGTAGGAACTGTCCGTCCCTTCGTAGGTTGTAACTGTCCGTCCCTTCGTAGGCGATTGTGGCCCACCTATTAGGTGCCTTAATAATAAAGAGACCACCACATCCGGCCATGTATAGATTAATGGACTGGATTACATTTGAGTAGTATAATATGGGGATTTGGAGCCATAGGGATCAGGGATTCAAGGGATTCCAGAGAGTGCAGACTCCTGAGGTGCAGAGGGGGGAGGGAATTGCGCACGCGAGGGTTGCTACGTCATGAACCACGCGGCTTAACCCCGGACGTGCTGCATCCTGTTCGTGACGTCATCACGCATTATCACCTCGTATTATCTTGCCATTGCTACGTCAAACACATGTTTCATCCTGTTTGTGTTGTAATCTGGTTTCATGTACACGTTTATCGATTGACGTAGAACTCCCAGCTGTTCTGATATAAATCCGCAACCTGATACTAAATCCGCAACCTGATTGCAGCATGCAGATACATGTTAGAATTTCTAGAACATTCTATTTAGTTCAGCAATGGCCTCTAGAGGGCAGTGGTCTCATCCATATCGCTTTCTGATTGGTTCTCGTAGATCCTGACGAAGTTATTAACCATTATTTTTAATTGATTATACTAGAGTTAATATAGTAGTATTTAATGAAAAACGTTTATGTAAATTTCATGTATTTGTTCATCTATAGCATGCGAAACGTGGACGATAACACAAAGCCGTGCTTTTATCTCTTGAATCCTATTATTTGCTTAGTATTTGATCGTATCTATCCTCTTTGTTCCTCTGACTTTGTGCAGCGTAAACAAGCTTCAGGCTGATGGATTGCACATAGGCAATTCTGTTCGAACTTGCTCAGACCTTTGTACATCCTCGATAATGAATGAATTCATAACTTTAAATTTATTTTGTTTCTATTTTAGGTTAAGATATTTTAAATTTCTCATTTCTTTATCTTACAAACATAATTTAAGTAATTGTCTTTTCTTTTCCCCGTTAAATTAAAAATGTACTAATTTTCACACCATATTTTTTATATACAAACATAAGATTTTCTTTTTTTTTTCTTCCCCCCCCCACATCTTTAAGTTTTACATTCTTTTCCCTTACGTTTAACTTGCAAAAGTAATAGATTTTATAAAAGTAATACGTTTTCACAATTTAATTTTTTTTTCTCTTTTTATTTTACAAAAGATTTTTTTTCCCTTCAGTTTAATCTTTCCTTTCCGTGTTTTACATTTTTCACTTTATTTGTTTTACAAAAGCTGTAGTTATTTTCATACGATTTTTTCTTTCTTTTTTTCCTATATTTTACTTCAAGAGGTAATTTTTAATTTTTCTTTTATATAAAAGTATTTTTTTAATTCTTTGAATAATTTTCTTTTTTCTTTCTTTTATTTTCCTCTTAAGGTTTTTCTTAATATTTTAAATACTTATTGATGTTACACATCCATTTCTCGAAGCGTAAAGTTACATATATATTTCTCTGTCTATGAAATTTAAGCTGGAACTTACACGCATATAATTTCCCTCTAGAGGCTTTCATGATAATATTTTCTGTAAATTTAAACCAATAAGTACGATGTTCCTTCCATATAGCTTACTTAGCATATTATATTTCTTCTTATTTTTTTTTACGCTACTAATCCTTAAGATATACAAAACGTTCTCTCCTAATGTATTATACCATACTACTAACACTTAACAGGTGATATTTCTAACGTATTATCCTAACTTTTTGAAACACTATACAAAAAACGCCGCGTATTCTCTTTTACACATCTCGTTTTTGTTCAAAGGATTCACGAAATGTGTCAAACAGTAGTAAGCCCCCGTAACCGGGAGCCCAAAGGATACCTCAATGACGTAATATAACAATAGATGACGTAAGAGAACAATAGATAACGTAACAGGAGGAGTGTCTTTGATGTGCCGCCGCCGACATCTTGGATCACGTGACAACTGGAAGGGTCGCCGCCATATTGGATTTATCCGGAGGTGACGTTGTCGGGTAGGATGACGTAATCGTGCTGAGTTTCGCTTTTATGGTGTGGCAACGATACTACCTTTTGAAAGTTTTTTATTTTTTGTGGCAACGAGCTCTTGAACCACGTGTTTGGCATAACATCACTTTTAATTCATTGTTTTTAATTATTTAATACGTCATTAATTTTAATTATTTACTCTTACATACCTCCTGTTACGTTATCTATCGTTCTCTTACGTCATCTATTGTTCTATTAAGTCATGGCGGCATCCTTTGGGCTCTCGATTGCGGGGGCTTACTACTTCAAACAAATGTAAATTTTTAACTTTCTATTTTCCATTTAGACATTTTGCCTTACATTTAACCTTCATCATGTTTTTAAAACATATCCCTGTTAACATTTCTGATTCTATTTTTTTTTTTTTTTCCTAAAAATAAATACAGACTTATACGAATTTTTTAAAGATCTACTGACTTTGAATTAAACCTTCTAATTCAGAAACAATAAATTTTCACAACATAAAATCTACTTGAACTAATATTTGGACATCTCTAGCCAGTTTAGTTCAAATACATACGAAAAAATACGAAATTTCTTATTATTCTCTACGCCAGTTTAATACGTACCAACAGCATTTACATGAATATATTCAGAACACTCCTTTTTATTGAGCAGGAGGTTTCAGATATATTACTAACACAGATTGACTCTTTGAAATATTTTACAAAAATATCTTGGAATTTCTTGTACACATTGTATTTAAATCACCGAACATACGTTAAATTTTGATTTCTATCATGTGAATTCTTCACCCGGATTCTTAATGTGATCCCACCTTTTACCGCAGACCTTTATAATCACTGCTATATTTGAACTTAACACCGCCATAATTTTTTAACAAGCTACAGAATTTTTAACTACACAGAACTACACATTGTAATGTAATATTTTAAATTCACTATAGAGCCATATTTGTATAAAACATCTAGGCCCACCAGCGGCCGAGCGGTAAAATCGCTGAACACTGGTAGTTCGGTCCGAGGTTCGAATCCCGCGAACGGGCTGGCAGCATGGGCGTTTTCGTGGTTTTCCCCATGTGTAACGTGTATACGAGCCAGTTTCCCTTAGAAAGTCCTCCACGAAGGCATCCCTCCACTTAGGCAGATAGTCCTCGAGGCTTTGCCATAATCACACACACACAGTATAAAACATCTAAAAAGAAAGGATGTCTGAACATGGAATTAATGTTCAGTCACGGAAGTGAAACATTGTCATCTTTTGGCCATCTTAAGATATAAACATTTCTCGACTCGGAATATTTTTTTCAAAGAGTATGATCATTATTTTTACAAGTCCAGAAGCTTCTTAATATATTCCTTCTAACTTAAGATATGCATTTCAAATTGACAAACACTGAACTCTTACAGCATTTTGAGAAGGAATTTTTAAGTTATGAGATATAGCAAGTAAAATCATGTGCACCAGGAAATATTGACATGAATTCCAAACAATAATCCAACTTAACATTATTTGGATTATTATTTGGAATTTGATATATTCAATTTAACTGAAGATACGTATTTCAAACTGACATTACTTTACTTTACTTAGAGTTCTTACAGATCTTTGAGTACATCTAATAATTAATTTTTCACAGATATCAATATAATTAATATAATTAATTTTTCACAGATATTTTGCATAAATACCATACAAGACATATAATATTGACATGAACTCCATATCATGGATCCAACATCGATAACTTAAATGACCTTTTAATACATTTTAGTATAAGTTAATATAAAAAAGAAAAATTCCAATGCAAGTATTCAAAGAGAAATGCTTCACAAATTTCAGATAAAATAGGAACGGAATGGACCTAATTGAAAATAACGAAAAAGCATTCAAAGGACTAGGAAAAGATGCATTCGTGAAAGACATTCTAAGGCCCTATTTAGCACATGGGCTGCATTTTTCATTTTTCACATTAAGCAGACATTCAAGATAATACCTATATATCCATAGATGTTATTTACACTAGCTGGTAATGTAATTTATTAGAACAGTCGCAGACGTATAGGAGAGGTATGCAATATCCACGAAAAAACTTCCTCCCAAGCCAAAGAGCAATAGTGAAATATAACATATAAGAAGGGGAAAAATATCTGAGTATGGAAAACGTGAACAAGGAATGAATATTTTTTCTGAAAATGTCCCGAATGCAATAAGTCAGGGGTTAACCAGTTTCAACATTAACCAGTTTCAGGAATAGGGCCTGAAAAATAATTTTAATCTTATTTTTGTCTTATTTTTAAAGTATTTTGAATCTAAAGTATTTTTAATTTAAAGTATTTTTAATCTTATTTTTGTCTATAATGTTTTATTATATTTATATTTATACTAAAATATTCTGTTTGAAGAATATATTCTACACTTAAAAAGAATTTGAAAAATCAGAATGATTTCGTTTTCTGAAGATTCAGGTTCAGAAATATTAATACTCAAAAGAAAAAAGGTTAGAGCAAGAATGAAGTATACCGTAACCAATAAAAAGTGTTTCTCTTCCTAAAAAAATTAAAGTGAAACTTTTTCGACCTAAAGAAATCTAAATGAACTTTTTTCGACTTTTCAAAATCAAAGTGTAAATTTTTCCCCTTGCATTTTGAATTTAACATGGGCTTTCCCATAGACAAAATAAAAGTGCAGATTTTTCTCCCTAAGAAAATTAAAGTGAAATTTTTTCGAACTAAAAAAACTTAAATGAATTTTTTTCGACGTTTCAAAATCATAGTGTAAATTTTTTCCCTTACATTTTGAATTTAACATGGGTTTTCCCATATACAAAATAAAAGTGGAGATTTTTCTCCCTAAAAAAATGAAAGTAAAACTTTTTCGACAAAAAAAATTTTAACGAATTTTTTCTTCATGTTTTTAAATTCAAAGTGTAATTTTTCTAACTACATTTTGAAATTAACATGGGTTTTCCCATAGAGGAAATAACAGTGGAAATTTTTCGTCTTGAAATATTAAAGTGAAAATTTTTCCATCTCAAAAAAGCGAACTGTTTCTTTTGAGCCCTTACGGAAATTGTAGTGAACATTTTTCGCCTTAAAAAAAAACAAACACATTCAGATATTATCATCAAGATATTCTACTCAGATATATTTTTCTGCTTTTCATGCCATTACATTTCCAATCAAATTTCATTGCCAGATACTTAAATGTTTGTTATTTGTTTTCGCATCCGAATGCATTTCGTGTCTCACATATGCTCATTACAACCAAGTTAGAAGTTAGGTGAATACTTCCTGAAATACTGTACATTTCATTCCGGAACAAATATGCGAAAACAAATAACAAACATTTAAGTATCTGGCAATGAAATTTGATTGGAAATGTAATGGCATGAAAAGCAGAAAAATATATCTGAGTAGAATATCTTGATGATAATATCTGAATGTGTTTGTTTTTTTTTAAGGCGAAAAATGTTCACTACAATTTCCGTAAGGGCTCAAAAGAAACAGTTCGCTTTTTTGAGATGGAAAAATTTTCACTTTAATATTTCAAGACGAAAAATTTCCACTGTTATTTCCTCTATGGGAAAACCCATGTTAATTTCAAAATGTAGTTAGAAAAATTACACTTTGAATTTAAAAACATGAAGAAAAAATTCGTTTAAATTTTTTTTGTCGAAAAAGTTTTACTTTCATTTTTTTAGGGAGAAAAATCTCCACTTTTATTTTGTATATGGGAAAACCCATGTTAAATTCAAAATGTAAGGGAAAAAATTTACACTATGATTTTGAAACGTCGAAAAAAATTCATTTAAGTTTTTTTAGTTCGAAAAAATTTCACTTTAATTTTCTTAGGGAGAAAAATCTGCACTTTTATTTTGTCTATGGGAAAGCCCATGTTAAATTCAAAATGCAAGGGGAAAAATTTACACTTTGATTTTGAAAAGTCGAAAAAAGTTCATTTAGATTTCTTTAGGTCGAAAAAGTTTCACTTTAATTTTTTTAGGAAGAGAAACACTTTTTATTGGTTACGGTATACTTCATTCTTGCTCTAACCTTTTTTCTTTTGAGTATTAATATTTCTGAACCTGAATCTTCAGAAAACGAAATCATTCTGATTTTTCAAATTCTTTTTAAGTGTAGAATATATTCTTCAAACAGAATATTTTAGTATAAATATAAATATAATAAAACATTATAGACAAAAATAAGATTAAAAATACTTTAAATTAAAAATACTTTAGATTCAAAATACTTTAAAAATAAGACAAAAATAAGATTAAAATTATTTTTCAGGCCCTATTCCTGAAACTGGTTAATGTTGAAACTGGTTAACCCCTGACTTATTGCATTCGGGACATTTTCAGAAAAAATATTCATTCCTTGTTCACGTTTTCCATACTCAGATATTTTTCCCCTTCTTATATGTTATATTTCACTATTGCTCTTTGGCTTGGGAGGAAGTTTTTTCGTGGATATTGCATACCTCTCCTATACGTCTGCGACTGTTCTAATAAATTACATTACCAGCTAGTGTAAATAACATCTATGGATATATAGGTATTATCTTGAATGTCTGCTTAATGTGAAAAATGAAAAATGCAGCCCATGTGCTAAATAGGGCCTTAGAATGTCTTTCACGAATGCATCTTTTCCTAGTCCTTTGAATGCTTTTTCGTTATTTTCAATTAGGTCCATTCCGTTCCTATTTTATCTGAAATTTGTGAAGCATTTCTCTTTGAATACTTGCATTGGAATTTTTCTTTTTTATATTAACTTATACTAAAATGTATTAAAAGGTCATTTAAGTTATCGATGTTGGATCCATGATATGGAGTTCATGTCAATATTATATGTCTTGTATGGTATTTATGCAAAATATCTGTGAAAAATTAATTATATTAATTATATTGATATCTGTGAAAAATTAATTATTAGATGTACTCAAAGATCTGTAAGAACTCTAAGTAAAGTAAAGTAATGTCAGTTTGAAATACGTATCTTCAGTTAAATTGAATATATCAAATTCCAAATAATAATCCAAATAATGTTAAGTTGGATTATTGTTTGGAATTCATGTCAATATTTCCTGGTGCACATGATTTTACTTGCTATATCTCATAACTTAAAAATTCCTTCTCAAAATGCTGTAAGAGTTCAGTGTTTGTCAATTTGAAATGCATATCTTAAGTTAGAAGGAATATATTAAGAAGCTTCTGGACTTGTAAAAATAATGATCATACTCTTTGAAAAAAATATTCCGAGTCGAGAAATGTTTATATCTTAAGATGGCCAAAAGATGACAATGTTTCACTTCCGTGACTGAACATTAATTCCATGTTCAGACATCCTTTCTTTTTAGATGTTTTATACTGTGTGTGTGTGATTATGGCAAAGCCTCGAGGACTATCTGCCTAAGTGGAGGGATGCCTTCTTGGAGGACTTTCTAAGGGAAACTGGTTCGTATACACGTTACACATGGGGAAAACCACGAAAACGCCCATGCAGCCAGCCCGTTCGCGGGATTCGAACCTCGGACCGAACTACCAGTGTTCAGCGACTTTACCGCTCGGCCGCTGGTGGGCCTAGATGTTTTATACAAATATGGCTCTATAGTGAATTTAAAATATTACATTACAATGTGTAGTTCTGTGTAGTTAAAAATTCTGTAGCTTGTTAAAAAATTATGGCGGTGTTAAGTTCAAATATAGCAGTGATTATAAAGGTCTGCGGTAAAAGGTGGGATCACATTAAGAATCCGGGTGAAGAATTCACATGATAGAAATCAAAATTTAACGTATGTTCGGTGATTTAAATACAATGTGTACAAGAAATTCCAAGATATTTTTGTAAAATATTTCAAAGAGTCAATCTGTGTTAGTAATATATCTGAAACCTCCTGCTCAATAAAAAGGAGTGTTCTGAATATATTCATGTAAATGCTGTTGGTACGTATTAAACTGGCGTAGAGAATAATAAGAAATTTCGTATTTTTTCGTATGTATTTGAACTAAACTGGCTAGAGATGTCCAAATATTAGTTCAAGTAGATTTTATGTTGTGAAAATTTATTGTTTCTGAATTAGAAGGTTTAATTCAAAGTCAGTAGATCTTTAAAAAATTCGTATAAGTCTGTATTTATTTTTAGGAAAAAAAAAAAAAAAATAGAATCAGAAATGTTAACAGGGATATGTTTTAAAAACATGATGAAGTTTAAATGTAAGGCAAAATGTCTAAATGGAAAATAGAAAGTTAAAAATTTACATTTGTTTGAAGTAGTAAGCCCCCGCAATCGAGAGCCCAAAGGATGCCGCCATGACTTAATAGAACAATAGATGACGTAAGAGAACGATAGATAACGTAACAGGAGGTATGTAAGAGTAAATAATTAAAATTAATGACGTATTAAATAATTAAAAACAATGAATTAAAAGTGATGTTATGCCAAACACGTGGTTCAAGAGCTCGTTGCCACAAAAAATAAAAAACTTTCAAAAGGTAGTATCGTTGCCACACCATAAAAGCGAAACTCAGCACGATTACGTCATCCTACCCGACAACGTCACCTCCGGATAAATCCAATATGGCGGCGACCCTTCCAGTTGTCACGTGATCCAAGATGTCGGCGGCGGCACATCAAAGACACTCCTCCTGTTACGTTATCTATTGTTCTCTTACGTCATCTATTGTTATATTACGTCATTGAGGTATCCTTTGGGCTCCCGGTTACGGGGGCTTACTACTGTTTGACACATTTCGTGAATCCTTTGAACAAAAACGAGATGTGTAAAAGAGAATACGCGGCGTTTTTTGTATAGTGTTTCAAAAAGTTAGGATAATACGTTAGAAATATCACCTGTTAAGTGTTAGTAGTATGGTATAATACATTAGGAGAGAACGTTTTGTATATCTTAAGGATTAGTAGCGTAAAAAAAAATAAGAAGAAATATAATATGCTAAGTAAGCTATATGGAAGGAACATCGTACTTATTGGTTTAAATTTACAGAAAATATTATCATGAAAGCCTCTAGAGGGAAATTATATGCGTGTAAGTTCCAGCTTAAATTTCATAGACAGAGAAATATATATGTAACTTTACGCTTCGAGAAATGGATGTGTAACATCAATAAGTATTTAAAATATTAAGAAAAACCTTAAGAGGAAAATAAAAGAAAGAAAAAAGAAAATTATTCAAAGAATTAAAAAAATACTTTTATATAAAAGAAAAATTAAAAATTACCTCTTGAAGTAAAATATAGGAAAAAAAGAAAGAAAAAATCGTATGAAAATAACTACAGCTTTTGTAAAACAAATAAAGTGAAAAATGTAAAACACGGAAAGGAAAGATTAAACTGAAGGGAAAAAAAATCTTTTGTAAAATAAAAAGAGAAAAAAAAATTAAATTGTGAAAACGTATTACTTTTATAAAATCTATTACTTTTGCAAGTTAAACGTAAGGGAAAAGAATGTAAAACTTAAAGATGTGGGGGGGGAAGAAAAAAAAAAGAAAATCTTATGTTTGTATATAAAAAATATGGTGTGAAAATTAGTACATTTTTAATTTAACGGGGAAAAGAAAAGACAATTACTTAAATTATGTTTGTAAGATAAAGAAATGAGAAATTTAAAATATCTTAACCTAAAATAGAAACAAAATAAATTTAAAGTTATGAATTCATTCATTATCGAGGATGTACAAAGGTCTGAGCAAGTTCGAACAGAATTGCCTATGTGCAATCCATCAGCCTGATGCTTGTTTACGCTGCACAAAGTCAGAGGAACAAAGAGGATAGATACGATCAAATACTAAGCAAATAATAGGATTCAAGAGATAAAAGCACGGCTTTGTGTTATCGTCCACGTTTCGCATGCTATAGATGAACAAATACATGAAATTTACATAAACGTTTTTCATTAAATACTACTATATTAACTCTAGTATAATCAATTAAAAATAATGGTTAATAACTTCGTCAGGATCTACGAGAACCAATCAGAAAGCGATATGGATGAGACCACTGCCCTCTAGAGGCCATTGCTGAACTAAATAGAATGTTCTAGAAATTCTAACATGTATCTGCATGCTGCAATCAGGTTGCGGATTTAGTATCAGGTTGCGGATTTATATCAGAACAGCTGGGAGTTCTACGTCAATCGATAAACGTGTACATGAAACCAGATTACAACACAAACAGGATGAAACATGTGTTTGACGTAGCAATGGCAAGATAATACGAGGTGATAATGCGTGATGACGTCACGAACAGGATGCAGCACGTCCGGGGTTAAGCAGTGCCTCCTAGATTATAAAGCCAATGGAGAGGTTGTAGAAACAAGTGTGACGTCAAAGTTAGTAGGCCCACGTGATGTTTTCGAGGTTTGGATTCTCAATTGGGAAGCCATTGCTTTGCGGTGTACATAGACTGGAATGTTAGCACGTGCTGTCGGGGAGAAGAAATACTTGGTAAGTTCGTATTTATTGAAATATAACTTTATATTTTGTTCATTGAAATAAACGCTTGCTATTACTAATGTTGAATTAAATTAAGTATTAATTGCTTAATTATTAGTAACACACGTATACTTATTATGTTTATCTCCGTATTGATTAGCCATTATTATTATTATTAATCTTATTTCTGAATTTACTTAATATATTTTGTTTAAGTGCATCACCGAAGTTTTAATTTTATGTGTGCAGTATCTAATGTTACGTATTTTCTTTTATAAAAGTTTTTTTTTATTATTTCATTACTGTTTTACGAATTTTTAACCTAATCATTTATACAAAGCTTAACAGTTTTTAAAAATGTAATTGAAAGTAAACCTATACAATAAATCTAGTTAAATTAATAATTACGTATATCAGTTAACAAACGTATGTACGCTAATATGTGAATGTGTAGAATAAATATAATAGCTAATATGTATAGCTAATATGTGAGTGCATTGTATAATGAGTGTAAGTATAAGTGAGAATGGCAAACTTTTAAAGTTATGTGATCAAAGCGTTCAGTATTTGAAGAACAGTCTAGTAAAAACGTTTGTTCTATTGTGAGTTTAATTATGTATTAACTTATCACTATTGAAAGATGTATTTTATGTGGTTTCTAAATTTATACTGTGTATTTGCATACAATGTATTTAAATATTAAAGCAGTAAATTCATCTTAACATTCCATAAATAGTGTTTAGTTTACCAAACAAAGTCTTTCTTCAGATTTCACGTATATATTTTACTGTTCAATATTCTAAATATTCTAAACATGATTCGCCTGAAGTTTGATATTATTTTCATTTGACTGTTTCAGCATGTTTTAAATATCAAAATTATCATAATTGATGCAAGTAATAATTTCAGTATAATAATAGATATCTTAATAGAAGCTTAGGTGTTCTTCAGATACGAATTTCTTGAAGTCTCATTTATTCAAATGTTTGAATGACATTTGAAATTCTCCACCGTTGGTTTATGGTGTATCGAATTTCAATGTATAATTATGCAAATTTAAATTGTTATAACATTTAGTATTTATATAACTGATTTTTGTACTGTTTTTACAGAAAATATGCATTTAAATGCTGTGTAACTGGTTGTCGGGGAAATTATAAAGGTACTGAAAAGGTGCATACATTTTCCTTTCCCAAAAATGATGCTCTTAGAGAGAGGTGGCTAAGAAATATAACTAGGAAGGACTTCTCAGCAACTCCATATTCCCGGGTAGGTGTAATCCTAATTAATTTATTAAGATTCAATAAATTGTGGTAGAATATTCTTAGTCTGCTATGGAAACTTTCTGCAAGCTATAATTTTTACCTCCCGTGTATAAATAGGTTTCAGTGTATAGGTTTCAGTGTATAGTTTTCTATTTGATGAATCAACAAATTACATTTAATTTACAAACAATCAAGGGCTAATGATACTCCGAAGCTCGTTGCTGTATAAGCCATAGAATAGGCAGGAGGTCGTATGCTGTCATGATCAGATTTTTTATATGTAGTGTTAACTGATCCTTAAATATTTGAAAAAAAATTTTAATTTGCATATATGCATTTAAAATTTAACCTGCCCAAAGCATTGCCAAAGCTTGAATGTTTTTATTTATAAGGAAAGTGATTCAATCTTGCTTTACAGTTGGTTGTTTTAAGAAGTTAGTTACATGATGTCTTCCTTTTACTTAATAGGTGTGCCATAAACATTTTCAGCCTGATGACATCATCTGGGAAACATCAGTTTTCGATGAAAAAAATGGGAAAATCATTAAAGCTTCACTGCAGAGACCAAAACTAAAAGAAGGCGCTTTTCCTAGCGTATTTGATGGCTGTCCATTGTATTTATCTTCACAAGCTGGTAGTTCGAGAAAAAGTCCGAATGAGAAAAAAATGGAACGAGAAGCAAACCTCATGATGAAAGCTATTGCTCATAGTAAATTATCAGCTGCTGAGTATTATAAATCGAGGACATTTTCAGACTTTAATGAACTTTTAACCTGTTGTATGCAATATAAATTTTCTACATTTTGGAACGTTGTGCACAAAGACAATATCTTGATGTTTTTGAATTTAAAATGCACTGATGGATGTGTAAAATTGCTTTATGCAGTCCACATTACTGCAGATCTTTTATTATCTGTATCGTTTCAAAATAAGTTATTGACTCATATCAGTACTAAGTATAATGAGTTACCTATAAAAGTAAGTAATATTAATGAAATTCATGAAATACTTGATCATATTGAAATGTTAGAAACTAAAGACTTAATGAATTCGATTGAAATTATAATCAACCTGATGAAATCTTTAAGTTTCACAAATGAAGGTGATAAAATTTTATTTGAGTTCATGATTGAACAACTTTCTCTTGTAAAATGTAAGCCCCAAAATCGTCAACATTCATCCAATACCTTAATTTTAGCTTCTATGTTTTATTTGTTATCGCCCCAAGCATATAAATTTGTCCGACAATCTGGTAATTTAATTTTGCCTCATCCAAGTACTATACATAAAATAAGTTCTAAATTAAATGTAAATCCCCAAAAGGAAACAGATGATATGTTGTTTTTGGCATATGCTAAGCAAAAAGCTTGCTATCTGAAAGAGCATGAATTATATGTTTCATTAATGATGGATGAAATTCACATCAGACCTTTTCTTGACTACAAAAGTGGAGATATTGTTGGAATTGGACAGGAAGTTGATAACTTAGCTTCTAGTGCACATGTATTTATGATACAGAGTATTTTGTGCTGCTTTAAAGATGTTGTCCATATATTACCATCGAAGAAAATGACAGCTGAAGTTTTGTTCACTGTTTTGAAAAAAATAATTGTTGGTCTTGAAGCAATAGGTTTCAAAGTAATTGTTGTTGTTAGTGACAATAATTCCATTAATAGAAGATGTATATCTCTGTTTAATAATCCATTATCAAATTTTGTATTTCCTCATCCTGTTGATGCAACTCGTCCATTGTTTTATGCAGTTGATTCTGTTCATATTATTAAAAGTGTTCGTAACAACTGGTTAAACCAGAAAAACCCTGAACAAGCTATGTATTTTCCAAATTTTGACTTGTCTTCAAATAATGTACCTCTTCATTTCTTACTTTAAAAAATATGTATGAAGCTGAAAGTGGTAATTTGTTAAAATATGGATATACAATATCTCGTAAAGCTCTGTGGCCTACAAATTTAGAACGTCAAAGTGTGAAACTGGCTTTACAAATTTTCAACGATCAAACATCACAAGGCCTGAAAGAATTAGGAGTAAAGCATAATTTGTTAAATTTTCACGAAACATCTGCATATATTAAAATATTTTCGTCGTGGTTTTCAATAATGAATGTTAAAACACCAAACAAGGGGGTACATTCTTGTGATGACTTCTGTAAACCATTAGTATGGAATGAATCAGACAAGAAGTTTGTATTTTTAAATAATTTTCTTGATTGGTTGATGAAATGGAAAGAAATGAAGAGTGATACGGGTAGGTTGACAAAAGAGACACTTTCTGCTCTTATATTAACAACAACGTGTATGATAGAAATGTGTAGGTATTGTCTAGGTGAACTCAACATGTCGTATTTTTTGCCCGGTAAAATTCAGACAGATGAATTGGAACATCGTTTTAGTTTATATCGCAGGATGACTGGAACAAATTATCATATATCACTTCGAAAGGTTTTTGAAGTAGAAAACAAACTACGTGCATGTTCTGTATTAAATCTAACTATGATATCGAAAAGTAAAGGGACAATTGTTATCGATGACTTTTCTAACTCTTTTGATTTGATTAATGATAGTTCCCATGAATCTATTGTAAAATATTTTCATAATTTCAAGCATATTAATGTCACAGATAATGATCTTGAAACTATGGTTGATAAATTACCTTTAATTGCATACTTGGCTGGATATTGTTGCCACTCAGTTATGAATAGGCTAAAATGTGATGACTGTGGAGGTAATTTAGTTATTGAAAAACCACTAATAATTCCTCCCAATTTCAAACATATTCATAATTGTGATAGAGGTGGGTTAAAGTACCCATCTGCTGATGTCATTAATGTAATACTGCATAATTTTATTGTCATACAGAAGCTCATAAGCCCTGAATATGAAAATAGTTTCCTCCAAGTATGTAACCAACGTAATTTAATATCCACTATGACATTAGAAATTCTTATGCGTAAGGAAATTAAAATTATTTCCTGTAAAAACCATTTGTCACGTAAAATTATGCAACTGCTTATATACTCATGCACAAATACTCTTTTAAACAATTATTGTAAATTCAAAAATGATAGCTTTTCTAAATATTCAGATAAAAGAAAACTAAAAACACTTGCTATGTAAGCATAACAAACAAAGAATATATTAGAAATGTACCAATATAATTTTTTGGCCTGAAAATAATGTTAGTGCATTTCACTTTTTTAATTTTAATTGCTCTCTAAACATGCATTAGTAAATATATGTGTAATTTTATTATTTTTGTAATTTAATTTCTTGTTTCTGTATTAAAATATTAAAAATTATGGAATTGTATTTAAATATGTTATATAAATAAATAATTTTAAAGACTTCATTTGTTGTACTGTATTATTTTATATAGGTAACAGCAATAGTTGTCCATTACATACCAGCAATTAATTTAGATTTATGTTAATGTTTTTCACATCAAAATATTTTTTCATTTAAAATATAAACTGTATGCTTGGATGTAACTTTTAAGTAATCTTTGTATATTATTATATATATGTGATATATTAGAAGTTTGTACGATGAGAAAACTTAGTAGGTACTATGTGTATATATTTACATGCATGATATTTTAATCACAGGGTTAGAAATATGGATGCGTAAACCCAGAAATTCGGAAATATAATTGAATAATTTGGAAAGATCTTGAATTTGGGAGAACAGATGAACTTGGGGAGGGGGGAGAAAATAAAATTTAGATAGTCAATTTTAAGGTCGCCAATTATTTCTTAACATAGCCATCATATTTTATTATATCTTACATATGTAATTATGTGTTTGTAGATGCACCAGGATGGGAACCTACATCCAAATTGGTTTTCATTCTAGAAAATTAAGGTCTTGTGAGCAAAATTATGCAATTACTGAATTAGAATGTTTTGTATTGGTGATGCAGATAAATTTTATTAATACTTACTCAGTAATTATTTTACTGTACACACTGATCACGCTGCTTTAGTTTAGCTTAAGAACATTAAAGATCTTACAGGTAGGTTATTTAGATGGTCTTTAAAATTATCTATGCATGATTTTGATATAAAATATGAAAATAGTTCTACTAATATTGAAGCTGATATGTTAACTAGAAATCCTATTTGTCAACATTTAAGTTTGGAAGTTAATTTATTCTCATTAGAAGAAATTAAAGAGCATCAAAATTTAGATAATGTATATAATCCTAAGTATAAAGAAATTAATGATGTGTTAACTATTAAAAAGCAAGGATTATACAAAATCATAATAGCAATATCTCTTTGTACTAAATTACTTTAAAAGGCTCATATTAATCTTGTCAATATTATTGGTCAGTAATTGTCTGTCCAAGATGCTAAAAGTTTTTGTAAACATTGCGAAGTATGTCAGTTTAATAAGAAAAGTAAACAAAAGAGATTTGGTTTAATGTGAACCTTTTGAATTATTATCTATTGATACTGTTGGTGGTTTAAACTATTATAATTATATTAAAATGTATATTCACTTAATTATTGATCATGCTACTCATTAAATACGGATTTTTTGCTTCTAAAAGTGTAACTACAGATAGTTACATAAATAGTTTAAGACAAATTTTTCAAATTCAAGTACCAAAGAAAATTTTAAGTGATAGAAATGCTGCTTCTTCCAAATTTAAGCACTTTTTAAGAAATCATAATGTAAAACAATTATTAACTACTAACGGGCCTCAAACTAATGGTAAAGTTGAACGAGTTACTCAAACAAATATAATTAAACTGTAAATTAAATTCTTATCAGGCTAACATTGCATGGATAAAATTGTTACCTCAAGTTACTGAATAATGTAATAATACACCTCATTGTGTTGCAAAATTCCCGCAATCTTATTTAATGTATGGAAAATTGCCTTATGATCCTCTGCTTGAAAATCAAGAAGTCTGTCCACCAATCCTTTCTTAACATAGCCAGAGTATTTAATTATATCATATATATATATGTATATGTTATAATTTCCACACATTTGAGAGTATATTTAAGACTAATAAATGTAAATTTTCCTTGATGAAATTTTAAATTCTGATTTTCAAGGAATATGATTTTATGAAAACATGATATTATGTCTATAGATGAGATAAAAACAACATATCAGAAATTTTTAAGATATTGAGGAGTTTTGGTTTTCAGAACTAATTTTTAATTGAATGATTTGAAAATTCAGCATCTACTAATCGTTTTATAAAGCCAAATTCGATATTCAAGATCAAGTTTTGCTGGACTAAGTATCAAATCTTATTACATTACATATGAAATTTTAATGCATCTTTAATGAGTTTTATTGCTCTTGCATTGTAATGTTCAAAGATATTCCGATAGTAAAATAAATTTTTTATTGCGGAAATATAGTTTCTGGATTATTCTGAGAGTTCATTATTTAACGCAAATTCATACTCGTATGCACGGAGAAATCGCTATCGGAAGTTCCGCCGTTTCATATTATACGGCCTAGTGCTCGTGACGTCACAGACCAGTCCGACGGCTTTATATCTAGGAGGCACTGGGTTAAGCCGCGTGGTTCATGACGTAGCAACCCTCGCGTGCTCAATTCCCTCCCCCCTCTGCGCCTCAGGATTCTCCGCTCTCTGGGAACCCTTGAATCCCTGATCCCTATGACTCCAAATCCCCATATAATCAGAACGAGTCAAAACAGTCGGTGCCTTGCATGAAGAAGAAAAAGAAACGAAAATTGGACGGATTCCATATTCTTTAAACAAAAATTTATTTAATTAGATGTGAAAAAAAGGGTCATGTCACAGCAGTAATGGCATCTGAACAAATCAAGATTAATAGGGTGATTGATTCGTTTAATAACAATGTCATACATTATTTCAAGATCTTGCTGAATAAAAAACAGGCCACTTAGACAACGTCTAAGCCAGGGGTTCCCAACGGGATTGATAATGACTTCTTGGGGATGGATGAAATTTAAAAAAGGGCTCAGTGAGAATGGGGGTGGTTGATAGCCAATTGTGGTTGGCTTTTGGGGGTTGAGAGCACTGAGGAGTAATTGGCATAGTCAAGATCCCGTTGATTACAAAAAGTGTTTTAAAGAATTTAACGAAACTGAAAGTTAATTGTCTATTGGAATAACGCTGCATTATACGGTAAGAAAGAATTCATATAAATATAAGGGGAAAATACACTCAAATCATTTAATAATTCATAATAATTTAAAATAATAAAACTTTCCATATACCATCTCCAAGGAATACAAATTCAATTTAAAAACCATGAATGAAAAAAATTTAGTCAGAATTTAAATTAAATTAAATTAAATTAAAGACTGTTTAATTTACTTTTAATTACTTTTATTTTGAATTTATTTTCAAATTATTTAATATATATTTTTAAATCGATAATATTTTTAAATATACAAATTTTCATGCTATAATTGCAATATTCAAAAGTAAAACGCAAGAACACGCTAAAGCACAATTTAAAAACAAAGAAAGAAGAACTTAAATGGGGAACAAGAAACAGGCAGAATATTTTTGAAAGTGGTGGTTTAAAAATTTAATTTAGGAGTTTTGTGCCAAATATTTAAAAAAAATGCATCATTACATCAGCCGTAGTTATCACATTAATTAATAATGAATTTTTCTGCAATTAGAATCTGTGATTTTATATCAAAAAACTTATTTATACGTGTAAAATTAAAAAAAAATAATAATACAAAAATTAATTAAACATAACAAACAAACTCTTTTTCTCAAAATTTTTGTTTATATTCTTAATCACTTATTATTTCTATTCTGATTATATTGTATGCTGTATATTATAGAAAAAAAAATGTAAGCGGGTTGCTAAAAAATACGCCTTTAAAATGAGCGATGCAAGAAAATATTTGGGAATCTCTGTTCTAAAGCAAACTTTTGGCATCTGGACTGTCCCCCAAACTAAAGGAAGGTACGCAATTAAAGGAATATGCGCAGATTTTTCTACCTCGAGTGTAAAGCTCAAAAGGTTAAGAATAAACGAACTTAAAAATAAATAAATAAATAAATAAAATAAAGGTAACACAAAATGTTAAAAAAAGCCCCTTTGAACGTAATTTATAATATGAAACCTTTCAGATTTTTTTATTATTTTTCTTTTTTATTTATTTCGATTTCTGGGCATGGGGAACACATAAAAATTTCTTCATAGTAGGCTGGGCGAGACAGTGCCATACACAACTCAAACCATTACGGAACGATTACGGTTGTTGTGCGAGGTGCCTATTCTTAGTTTTGTTTTTGATTCTTAGTTTCATTTCGTTACCATGGTTACGATATCATCTGCGGAGTACCCGTGGTATTACTAGTTCTGCCTTTAGCTTGAAATGTGAAACTCGGATTGACTTCATAAAATAAAATTAATTTTAAAGAACCGAATATTTTTCGTTTTTTTTTTTTTTTTTTTTTTTTCTCTTTCTTTCTTGTCCTTCTTTTCCACATTCCTTCCTTCGTGCGATATTTGCACGCCCCTCTTACACTCCTGCTTTAATAGATTTATCCGTGGCATCGGAGAAAACAATGCATTAGACCAGAAAAATTAGGAATCCATTAATATTTCCTTTAATGTATCGCCCAGCAGAGTTAATTATCTTTTTTAATAATTTTTGTTCCATGTAAATAGGTATGTGTGTGTGTGTGTGTGTGATTATGGCAAAACCTCGAGGGCTATCTGCCTAAAGGGAGGGATGCCTTCGTGGAGGACTTTCTAAGGGAAACTGGTTCGTATACACGTTACACATGGGGAAAACCACGAAAACGCCCATGCAGCCAGCCCGTTCGCGGGATTCGAACCGAACTACCAGTGTTCAACGACTTTACCGCTCGGCCGCTGGAACCATCCATGTAAGTAGGAACCAATAATTAATATAAATTCAACTTTCTTTTTATTTTTCGAATACCTACGCCTGGCAAAAGTGAAACTGTTTAACATGTTCTATGCTAAGAATTTTTTTTAATTGCTCAGAACATTTATACGTTTAAATCTGTCATAAAATCGTCTTATGAAATCGTTGAAAAGGTACTATGTAGGAATAAACAACCTGTATAGCCCGATCCGCGAAAAAAACTCGCATACTTCGATTTTCGATTCTTAAAGTCTCGCTAAGGTGCTAAAAATATGCGTGGAAATATGAGATGTTCGAATAAATGGGGTTATATTATAACGAAAAACGTCATTAAGCTACTGACCTAAATGATCCATCTCTACGCCAAAAAAGAGATAAAACCAACCCTTCCAAGCTTCCATTTGGCGAGGAAATGCGAGCAGCGACATGCTATTGTTAACCTGTATTAAAGAAATAATGAGAAGAGCAGCATCCGAAGAAAAAAGAAACAAAAAAAAAAAATTTCATTTTTCAGATTATCAAAAAGTAACTAAGGCGCGTTTCCCCCCCCCTCAGTTTTTTTGTTTTTTTTTTTCCCATAGTTTCCTGAAGAAAGAGTCATAAATCATCAAATGCAGGAAAATAACAGCTCAATCTGGAATTTATTTCTGCTATTGATATTTTGATCATTTCTTAATAATTCGCTTCTTCGGAAAGGCAGGACAGGTTAACAACACGGGGGTGGAGGATGTGCAGAAAACTAGAAACATGTAAAATTTATGGTTTTAGTTTTGGACTGCCGCGCAGGTCGTACAGTGGTTAGGGAAGTCGACTGCGATAGCAAAGGGCTCGATCTCGAATACCGTATGGTATGGGTGTATTTGTTCATCTCCTTATAAGGAGGCAAAGGTGACCCACCTATTAGATTCTTGCCTTAGTTGTGGTCAACGTCTGTGGGTGGTTCGGGCCCGCCATCAGAAAAAAAAAAAAAAAAAGGTTGCCTATTCTTTGCATATGCATACTACATACTAATACTACAAATGCATACTACAAATAAGAATGCATACTACCTTTAACCTAAAAAAAGGTTAAAGCTACCTTTAACCTAAAAAAAGGTTAAAGGTTTTAGGTTAAAGGTAGTATGCATTCGCACATTTTGCATGGTTTTATTTAATTTAATTTCTCTGCTTGTTTGTTTGGGTCAAATTTTTAAATTAATATTTAGCCTCCTATTATGAAGCTAATTTCTTTTTGAAAATATTCACACATACTTATTTGTGATGATAATAAAGCTATTTAAAAAAAATCGTATATTTTTTAGAGAAGGCTCACACTAATTACTGGAGGATTTTTATAAACTAATTACTGGAGGATAACCACCAGATAGATTAAAAATTAATTTTCCAGTGAAGGCTTTTCTAAATTTTTGACATATTGTACCAAATTTTGTAGTTTTTCAAAAATCGTTTGATTTTTAATTAGTTGATTATCAGCCGCTACCAATTATGAATTTGTAAATCAAAAGATTCATTGCAAATAATTCCATGATGAAAATATAAATTTACCTCATCGGTCAGATCAGAAATCCTTGAAAAGTATGACGTTTGCCATACGAATGGAAGGAATAATTATCCTAAGTTCACAGGCGATAAGATCCTTTCTTTGCAATTTTCCCGCATTCTATAGATTAAAAAGCATAAAATTAAATATATAAACACATTTTAAATTACATAATTTAAATAAAATGCAAAAAGTAAAACGGAATTTTCTTATTATAATATTCTTCGTAATATAGAACTAAAATCATGGGGCGGCCATTAAAGAATTTGATTAGAACATTAACATAATTTCAAGGAATAACAGATAGTGTGAAAAATGGTGTATGTAAGAAAGATTACTTAATTTTCTTCTTGACAGCTTTGATTTAAATCCACCTCTGTAAGCCGCTTCACAACAGTTTTGTTATTATTTTGAAAATGTCTCATTTTTAAAAGCAATATATGGTGTCTGTAAATTAGTTTCTGTACTTCTAAGCTAGAAAAATAAAAAATAAATTCTTTCAAAAGTGAATCTTTAAAGTATTAAATTCAGATACAAATCCTAAAATACTAGATAATATGTAATGCTACGAAACAAGAAAGCAAAACTGTAAAACTGAAAGACTTTTTTGAAAACATTAATTTTTTTTTAACTGAACAAGGTTTTTACAATAAAAATAGCTATCGCTCATAATAGTAAATTCAAGCAATGACACATCTTTTCATTTGATGATTGCAGTAACTTCATGTGCAGAAATAAATTTCTTGCGCATGCGCTATTTTCAATATCTTACAATTGAAATTCGAGTCGATTTTATATACTTTTTATTGACAAATTCTCATCTCAGCTAGCATCATTCATAACTCATTTTTAACATCACATGATATTTCGTGATATGGTAAAAAAAGTGCTTGAAGACGGTAAAAAAGAAATATTTACAACCTCACATTTATTTTCTCAAAAACACTTTAAATCATTTGCTGCCATCATATCACGCCTTCACCATCGTTCAGAAATCAAAAGAAATTTCATATTCTTAGAATTCTAGCATTTTATCGTCCAAGAGATTTGTTGGCAACAAACCAAGCACCGAGATTTTTTAATTCTATTTTCTTAGTTTCGAGTTTAACATCAGAATGGAAAAAAACATTCCTTCCTTTATTTTTAGTTTTATTTACACAATATATACGTTTACAGCTGAAATATAACCAGCTGTTTAGGTGTATGGGCATTGGAGGAGGGACAGCAATTATTTGTTTTTGGCCATTGACATAGTTTTTGATGATTGATTTTCAAATTGCATTATTTGTTGCATTTACACTCTCCAACCTTTATTTAAAGAAATGAAAATAGACATTATATGCGCATACACCAAAAATAATAATCAAAATAAATACAATGAACCTCAGTAAGACATAAGGTCTGGGACTATACACGGTCACGTACGGTTCCAGACGGTTTTGCTCCTCTATATAATTGATCGCTTTAGACAGATTTTATTCCGTATCGATGTTTATTTATGATCTCAAAAACACTTTACGTTTACATATTGTCATTTTACGAAGGTGGTCGCCACGAACGGCTTCGCAAAAAATCAGTTACTAATTGCAAAAATTATAAAATAGTATAGACATAATATGTTATAAAATAAATCAATAAAATTTATTGCTATTAACTACGGCGGGGGGGGGGTTCTCCCTTGAAGTTAAAAAGAATGGATCACTGGAACCGACCATTTATGGGAGGAGACCTGGGGTCCAGTCTGGACCTTCTGAGAGTGGGTGCAGCTGCCGGAGCAGTGACCCGGTACTCCTACCTCTCCTGTCCCAGTCCAGCATCGGCCTCCTCGTGGTCCCCGCCGGCAACCAGGTTCGCCTGGGCTGATGATGTTGGATACCTATCCCTGGGGTTCGACTGGATTGGAATTTCCGGAACCGACCCATTTATGGGAGGAGACCCGGGATTGTATCCAGGCAACTGCCTAGACCTATGTCTAGACAGTCACGACCTCTGGGGTAAATAAACAGTCTTCACAATGTAGGGTTCCACCATTTTATCTAACACTTAAATGAGTGTAAAAGAATCTAGTGAACAAGCACCTAAGCGAATAATCGCTAAGTTCAGGAACAGAAACGTGAACTCGAAAAGGGTTGATTACCCTTTTCTTATTTTTGAGCAATAAAAGGTAAAAACCCTTTATTGCTCAAAAATAAGAGTTAACAGATGGCTTCTTTCTGAGGGCGTACCGCAAAGCCTCCACTTAGGCTTGACCTCAAAATAATAAGAAATAAGGACTTAACTAATCCTTAACTAAAGAGATATAGCCGAAGCTATCGCAGTTCTAAGTAGTTGGCCCCTAAATATCGAATTTAGCTAGCGCAGCTATCAAGAGCCTGTAATACGACCGAGCGTAGTAACAGCTTAGAGAGACGTGCCCGAAAGGCAAATGCGCTCTAGTCAGAAACTCTGAGACTGTGTCTCGAAGTCAGTGGAACTTAAATACTACTCTTACTCATTTGCATTAAACGCGATTCTAAAAACACATTCTGGTAGGAAATTGTAAGCTGAAATTGGGAGCTATAAGAAAGGAGCTGCTTTAACTTAAAATAACTGTTTAGGATAAACCTTACAACAGGACTACAGCCATCGTTTATTTGGTGGCTTAGCAGGGACCATACTGATACTGTCTTGTCTGCCCCTTGGTTGTGGGGACGTTACATCGTCAGATATCGAAGGTTGGCCGACGGGGATGGGCTTCCCTCAGTTAATACTTCAAGACGGACGGAGTCCGACATGTGACATTCATGAGCGTTGACTCTGTTCTTATGAGCGTTGTTTATACTTTCCCAGACTTGAGATATTTAAAATCCTCATGGATTGAACGGGGGAGTGGCACCCCCTCGGATGGCCTCTGGAGGTTGGGGTGCTAACTTTGTAAGACTTGCAGGTACCTGCTCGCCAGGTCTAGGATATCCTTCCTCTGGTGAACTGCTGTTAGCTATGGGTTCTCTTCAGATAAACTTGTGCTCAAAATTAAGAGTGTTTTCACATTTGTTGAATTATCTCCAGAACAGATGGAGAGATTTTAATGAAACTTGATATGGCATAGGTTGATACATAACAAACAAAATGTGGTGGAGTGGCCGAAACCGCTACGCAAACCCTGGGTTGTGACACAGGGTTGAAATGAACTTCAAACTCAAGTTTTAACAATAACATGAATTTTAATAAGATGAAAACCTTAACAGTTGCATATTTTGACAGTATGGGACTTTGATATATTTAGTCCCGTAATTTCAGAATTTTGTTACAGGAAAAATGCTCTAACGCATTATACACGAGGAATGATCGTTCTTAGCAGGCCCACATGCCTATAGCTCTAAACAGGAAAGAGTTTTTCTCTCTTCTCAGGAAACCACCTTATATATCTCCCTGTGTTTACTTGCGCTGAATTTCCAGGGAAGGAATGATTCTTTCACTCATACATGACAAAGTATCCATCTCCTGACCCTGGTGAAAAGGCTTCTTTTACTGGAGTGACCAACGCTACCTTATCACAAAAAAAAAAAAAAAAAAAAATACCATACAATAGTCATGGCACATACGCATCATGACCTTCCGTAAAGCTGTATGGCGCATGAATGTCTAAAACAGTGTTTGCAAAATCGGAGAAAAAAAAAAAGAAAAAGAAAAAGAAGCTTATAGGAGGTATGGCTCCCGTTAACAGTCACACAGCTTTCACAGCGTCACTTCATACTGGAAATGAGGTAGTTTATGAGCTTTTGTGACAGCCGATCCCATTCCAGCAGCAACATCATATCTTCACGGGTTCTGAGAGGAGAAAGGCGAGTTGCTGTTGCTCTTTCAAGAGCATCCCAGACATGTTCTGTAAGGTTTAGGTATGGAGATCAAGCTTCCCAATCCATCTAGTTAATATCTTTACTTTCCAGAAAATCAACCACCAGATTATATGTGAACGAGTTTTGTTGTTGATAAAAATGAACTGAAGGCTGACTGCCCTCTGCAAAGGTGAACATAAAACTAGCAATCACTATTTCAATTCCCCCACATAAAAATACATAGTAACGTCCGCTATGCATGTAATCCATTGTGTGCGCCAATGAGTATGTAAAACGATAGACATCCCTTTCCAGCTATCAAGGCTGTTTACACCATGAGAATATTAAGTAATAATGAATTAAGCTATTTTCAACGCGGTATCATATTTAGCGCTAGTAAGATGATGGGCTGTAGCATTTCGACCAATTTTCCACAACATTGTGGCCCTACATATTAAGTTTTATAGTTTCCTATGGATTCTTAATTTAACTTATTTCTCATATTTTCAGTTCATAACAAAATATTTACTATTTTCTGTAGTCTTAATTGCATTGTTATTTTTATTATTTTTCCATTATGCACAGAAATTTAAGTTTTAACATATTCTAAATTTTTAATTAATTTGTTACATTTTCTAACAATATATATGATTTCTTTAACTATGTATGCAATTTATACCTTCTTTTGAACTTTTTAACCCACGTAATTTTCAAATTATTCTATTTTTAACTTATTAAGTGTAATTATTCACATGCAGGCTTTCTGTTAGCAATTTATTTCATTTTAAATATCATTTTTAATTTCTTTGATGTTTTTTATCTTTCTAGTTTATAATTACTCTGAGTTTTAACTCATTTCTTATAATTTTCGATCGTAATAATGCTTTTAATTTTATTTATTTTACTATTCACCTAAGTTTACATGATTTTTCACGTGTTTACCTAAACCTAAGGTAACCTAAACCAGCAGGTAAGGTAACCTAAACCTGCTGATATTTTTCTATTAAAGCATTTTATTTTATAACCATTAACTATTATGCATATATTATAATTCACGGAAGAGTCCTTACTTACTTTGTATTTTATAGTTCTGTTTCAATTTGCATGTTCTACAATTTTTCATTCTTCGTTTTTCATCTTACCATTATTAACTATATTTTGCTTCATCGAGCTGCTGTTATTAACTTCATTTGCATTCCCAACCTTAATAACATGCTGCATATTAAGATATTTTCTTATAATTTTTAATATCACTTATATCTGAATGCATGTTTTTAAGCTCTTAGATGTTACCAATGTTTAATTTCGAACCTCAATTATCTTTAATAACGAATTTCATATAATCAGAAGTCAAACTTTTCATATATAATTTTAGAACCATACTGAATGATTCATCCACTCATAAGACTATTTTTCTTACGTTCCGACATTTAATTCAGTACTTTTCGCTAATTGATTATATTCATACCATTGTTTTTACACTTTAAATGTAGTGACTAAGCAAAATTTCGTTTGCCTCTTTCCTGTGCTAACAACGACTATTTCTGCCTTCACGGACAATTTTCTGAAAAAAAAAAAAAAAAAATTATACTACATATGTAACAAAATAACTACATGCTAATGCTTCCAGAATTAGTCTATTAGATGCTGCTGAGTTCCTAAATGTATCACAGAAAATTTATTTAAAATTTTACAAAAAATATTTTCAATAATGCATAGGACTTCATAAAAGTGAGCATTCACTATGTTAATACATATATTATCAGTTGTTTACATTAATCAATGTAATACCATAATTTAATATATTATATATATATAAATACAAAACAATTAAAAAAACATAATATTCATACCTAGTATTTTCGCGCATTAAGCTGCTGAAATATTATAAGTAAAGACATAAAATAAGAGATTTAGAACCAATTTTTACCAAATTTGAAATTTGTAAGTAATAAATTTCATAAAATCCTATAAATGTAAAAAAGAATTTAATAATGTTAAAAACTAATATACTTCAAACAAGTAATATCCAAATTTTAAAAAATCAATGAAATTTAAAGAAAAAAGAATATAAAAGAAGAGGAATTCAATCAAATTCAATGCCACTTCTTCAGGAGGAGGAAAATTGAAATCAATTGAAATCTCTCTTCCATAAAAAATTCTTGCTTTTCTGTATCCAGAATTAGCTAACGAACCTTTCCAAAGTATTTTAATTATAATAGATCACCCGAAAATTCTGGCTCCTCCCCAAAGCAAGGAAAAAACAAAATAAATTCAAATAAAAATTTACCTTTAAACAAAGATAACGCTATCCAAAGAATTGAAAACAGAAGTGGAATAATAAAATACTTTAGTGAAATATTCAAATCAAAATTTTACCTTTAAACAAAGAGAATTTTATTCAAACAATTGAAAACGTAAGTGAAATTATAAAATAGTGAAAAAGCCTAAATCCAAACGTAACTGATCTACAAATTCACAAGAAATAATTAAAAACTTCGAGTACTTCAATTAGAACACATCCGAAAGTATAAAAAAAGATCGTTACAAGTGACGCTTAGGTTTTCCAAATTGGCGATACTAAAATTCAATTGCGAGAAATTAATCCCTCAAAAGGTGAAAAACTGCAAAACGAAGACATAATTTTGAAACCATATTAAAATTTTAATTTAAAGTTTATATTTTGCTAAACAAAAATGAAATGTAAGTAAATTCTGACCTTTGTAAAAACAAATATAGAATAAAGAATGCGATTGATTCAGTGTAAAACTTTAATTAAATTTTAGAATTATACTTAATTCAAAAATAGTAGTAAAAATTAGTAGACTGAATAAAGGGGCTCAAAAAGTTTTCAAAAAGTTTTTATAAATTTTTTTTAGAAATGAGCTGAAAAAGTCTATAAGTTGATTTATTTTCGATTTTTAAATTTTTTATTTAAAAAATTACAGAAAAATGCAGAAGAGTGCTTGAAAAAAAGTAAAGGAACTTTTGTTAGAAAAGTAAAAATTCTTCACGTCATGGGCTTATCATGACAACTTTGAATATAGGAGGCCCTTGTTTTAATAAAAGGAGAGTTATTAAATATTACGAGGATTTTTTTAAAAATAGAAACCCATAAACCCTTTAAAACATCCTTCTTTATTCTTCTCTTTTGGAGCTATCAAATAAAAATTCATTATTTTAAAAGTATTATAGGGTGTAGATTACTCCACATTGTTTTAAAAGAACTGTTATTTATAGGAATTGAATTTTATAGGAATTTCATTTTCTTTTAAAATTTTGGTTAGAATTAGCATTTCTTCTTTTTGTGTTTCTGTTTCAGCGCAAGTCTTTTAAGTCTTTTAAGTCTGCTAATTTGGTTAATAATAGTATATTCAATAACGTTTTTAGATATCTTGGAGTTCCAATTTATAAGCTTAATAGTAGAAAAATCAAATTATTTTCTTTTATCAAAAAGTTTAGATTATGAATACTAAGATCAAGGTAAACTATTTCTGGTTGGTTTTTATTGGTCTTATTAAGTTTTAAACAGCTTGGGTAGATGTTGCTATTTTATATGAGATTATAATTGTTGAAAATTATAATGTCATCAATATATCTATAAGTATGTTAAAATTAAATGAAATCGTTATCAGAAAGGCTTTTTAGGAATTTAGATTCTTCAGAAAATAGAAGTTACAAAGATGAGTTGAATATGAATTTCCCATTGGAATTCCTTGTGTTTGCAGGTAAAGAAATTTTAAATGTTTAATATAGTTATTGTTCAGTGAAACATGTGGAAATTATTTCCATTTTTGTAAATCCAAAATATTAAGTACTAAATATTAAGTACTAAAATATTAGTACTAGCGGGCAAGCCCGCCAGCTGAGCGGGCTGAAGCCCATTACTTCAGGGGATGGATGCCTTCGTGGTATTCGAAAGTTGGACCTAACTACCAGTGTACAGCGATTTTACATTTGCTGCGCCCGCTTTGTTAACGTATGCATGCAGAAGATACTGCATGCGGAAAACCACGAAAACACACATGCAGCCAGCCCGCTCGCCGGGATTAGAAAGTTGGACCGAACTACCAGTGTTCAGCGATTTTACCGCTCAGCTGCTTGTACGAAGTGTAATCGCGAAAATTTTCGGGTGTGATATTCCAACAGTATACTCGTTGTTAAAATTCCTTTATTTAAATTCTTTTTGGTAAACTCCAACTGCTGTCTATATATTTTATACTTAACATCTCTTTTGTAATTATGTTTCATAACAGTAAATATATACTGGCATTTAAATGCCTTTAAAATAGTAGAAAACATTTAAAAGCATTATGTTACAATTTTTTCATGCTCGGAAGTAATACTTTTAACTGCGAGCAAACCTTTGATCTTAGTCGTAACTGTAACTGCTTTCGGCGGCGTTTGTTTACATTTTTCAAGCGTGGGTTTTCGAGCTGATCAGTTTTCGTCAGTTATCTTTGTTTACCTTCTAAAAATGTTCTTCGAAGGGTCTTCTAAGACTCTTGATAATATTTTAGTCGTGAATTTGTTCTATTTTGATTATACTGGTAAATTTTTTTTTTTTACTTATGCTATCATAATGCATACTATTAGCAAGTAGTATCATAAACCCAAAGCATCAGCGGTTCTAAAATAAAACTCGTGCATGTGTGAAGAATATTCATGGCAGATGGTCATTTGTAGATGCTGTTACCGCAGAAAAAATTGCTGACACTTAAAATTTAGCGGATATGACAAATGATAAAAGTCCAGCGTGAAAATCAATTGTGAATACAACTGCGAGTGTAAAGGCAGCTGAGTTGAAAACAACTTTTCAATCTACATCAAATTCTAATCAAAATTTGATTGAAAAGTGTTCCTATATTTTAATGAACAGCGAAATGTTTGTTGCATAATGCTACAACAGTTCTTCAGATGTAATATGAAAGGGAATGTTTGGCTATTGAACTCGTTTGCAAATTGTGTAAGAAGGTGTTAATTTTAAAAAATCAAAAATTGTAAAACCAAAACTTGCAGATTATAAAATTGCTGGTAAATAACAGAATGTTAAATAATAATATGTGCAATGCTATGGAAATTCTAAGAACAGATAACAATTATCAAAATATTTTGAATAATTAGGCAACGACCACAGGAAGTGTCATTTTTACTTCCGTGTGTAATGTAGAGGTGTAGCGTATTCAGCTACGGCAAAGCACTCGAGTGCAATCTGCCTAAGGGGAGGGATGCCTTCTTGTCGGCTTTTTAAAGGAAAGTGGCATGGGGAAAATAACAAAAACACCCATGCAGCCACCCCATTCACTGGGATTCGAATGTTGGGTGTTTGTAAAAGACGCAACTTTGTGGAACAAACTCATTTGCTCATTACAGTCCTATCCCTCGAGTATATCAAATATCATGTGAATCATGCCCATGTCTTGCATCTGCTGCACACCTTGTTCCATCATTGTGTGGATATAGCTCATATTGTGTCAATAGTGTTGTATGTGTCCAATATCCCCTGTATATACATTTGAAAATATATATGTACATACATATAAACCAAATTAGTTAGTCGCCTGTTTTTATCGCATTCAAAATAAATAAATAACAGAAAATAATTTTTAAAATCTACCGAGTAAGTATTGCAGATGGGTGGGCTGCACCCACTCAATTCTTTGCTGGTGTCTAAAATAGTTTCTGTGTGAAATTTGTGGAAATATTTTGTATTTAAATCAAAAACAGAAAAATAATTTTAAATCTATGATTAAAATTGTTTTTCTCACTTTCATTATTATTAACACGAAACCGAAGGGACTGAAGAATTTTTTCGTGTTAAAGGATATTGGGAAAAAAAAAAAAAACATATTTTCAACAAAATTAAGTTTATTAGAGTACATTTTATTTGCACAGATATGCATATAGGCATGTATTTAATAAAAAATCAATGAAACAAAATCATCCACAAGAACTGCATTATTCATTTCGTTTTCTTTGTCGGAATCTGCATCAATGATATTTTTTTAGCTTTGAACAAACTCCAAAATATCCTTGTCTCCAATTATTTGGGGCTGTACACACATTATCATCAACTACTGCAACTGTTGTTCTTTGGATAACACAGTAGGGCAGCACACAGAAACTTTTCCAAACGTTTCATAAAATGTCAGTCGCGTGAACCCGTAAAATATTTTACTGTACCTATGTCTATAAAAGACACAACTTTGGGAAAGACATTACAGGCCTATCCCTTGAGTATATTAAATATCATGCAAAACAAAATATTTTATATGAATGAAATCAGTTATTGCGTCAATAGTTCAAAGAAAAACAGAAAATAATTTTTAAAATCTACCGAGTAAGTACGCCAGATGGGCGAGCTACAATCCGTATTTATCTGAAAAGAAATAATAATAATAATAATAATTTCTTAGTTATAAGTTTATATTAAACACAAAAACTTGAACAGAAAAAAAAAAAAAAAAATGTAAACAGAAAAAATTGGTGGGCTTTTGACGGCATAAACTGCCTGACACCTGGGGTCTCCTCTGCAACCTCATCGACCAGGGGGTTATTTTTTCTCCCAGGTATCAGCCCCTTCCCTGGTCTGCTGTTACAGAATCATAGACAAAATTGCATTACTACATATAAATATGTATATATATATATATATATATATATATATATTGATGCAATTGTATATACATATATACACACACGCACAATTAAGATATATATATATTTGTATGTGTTTACAAAAATTCAAGCAATGAATAAGAAAATTATTTACAAAAATTTACATGTTCTATGTACACCTGAAAAGAAAAACATTTTAATTTGAATGAAATCATTTCTATATACACCTGAAAAAAAGTATTTACAAGTTCTATGTACATCTGAAAAGAAATGTATAAAAACATTTTAATTTGAATCAAATCATTTCTATATACACCTGAAAAAGAAATATTTTTATGTGATTGAAATCAGTTCCATAAATACCTAAAAAAGAAAAATACATAAAATGTTTTAAAATTAATGAACGCAATTGTATGTAGACCTGAAAAGGAAAATTTATAAAAAATATTTACAACATTGAAAAAATAATACAGCTTCCGATTGCCTAACTACTACAAATTCCACTTTGTAACAACAGACATAAAAGCCGACTAATGCATAATTCTCAAACTGTTTCAGCTTCATCTTGACTTGCTTCAATTTATCCCAGTCATCCAAAAACCTCAAATCTTTTTCATTTTTGCTTTGGCTTGATTAACTTCATTTTGTGTTGCAAAAATCTCACTGTTTCAATGTCTCGAGTAACTTTTTTACTGCAGAACCTCCCTGTAAACAATATTTCTTGTGAATACTTTAGAACATGCGGGCATCAAACGGCCTTGCTTCTTGGTGTCTTTCACTAAAACACGAACATTCCTCATAGACGAACATCTTGAAAAAGCTACGTAAAGCATTCCATGACTGAAAACTGGTTGCGGTAAATAAATCCCAACTTTCTTAAGTGTCTGTCCCTGTGACTTATTAATAGTCATACAAAATGCAAGCCTGATGGGAAACTGTCTTCGCTTGAGCTGAAAGGGGAGGTTTGAATCTGATGGTGAAAGTTCAACACGTGGAATGAAAACTCTCGATCCAGCATTCTGTCCAGAGATGACTTCACAATCTAAAACGTTTGGCATAATTCTCTTCACAATGAGCCTTGTTCCGTTGCAGAGTCCAACCGATGGATGTAGATTTCGTAGAAGCATAACTATAACTCCAACTTTCAAATTCAGACGATGAGGTGGCATTCCAGAAGGCGTCAGGCTGTGGATGAAATCCAGCTGATACGTTTCTTGTTCTTCTTCGTCATCGCAAATAACCGAGTCTGCACTGTAGTGCGTGAAAACTTGACCTGGAAACGTGGAAAGAATTTCTTCATTAAGCTTCAGAGCTTCCTCGTTCTTTGGACATAAAATCGCTTTACTGGCCAAGTCTTGTAAGTCGAATTCATTACCGCAGCCAAACATTTCTTCTACTATCGATCTGTTGACCACACACAAAGATGGAATTTCGATAATGTCTTCGTCCAAGCCACTGTCATTTTTAAGACGACCGTCTCCCAACTGCAGAAGCCATTCTGAAAATTCTTGTTCTTCCGGATTCAATCGCATATTGGTGGAAAGCGTGCATTGTTTGAAATGTGGCCACAAAAAGGAGTTCCTGAGGCAGCTCTCGATCGCAGAAGTTCGGTTTCCATGTGCGACAACAGGTAATGTTTGTCTCCAGTCACCTCCTAAAACTAAGGTTTTACCGCCAAAAGGAACATCCAGTCCGGTCAAGTCTCTCAGCAATCTGTCGACAGCTTCCAAAGCGTAATGAGGCGTCATGGTGCATTCATCCCATATGAAAAGTTTCGCAGTCTTCAAGTACCTTCCTTCAGCGCTATCTTGTCTCACACGGCACGAAGAATTTTCCAGAAGTGGAACGGGCAACTTGAAAGTAGAGTGTACAGTTCTTCCACCGGTCAACAGCACAGCAGCAATGCCTGTCCACGCAACGGGAATGGCAACGTGGCCCATTCCTCGAACAGCATGAAGGATCGTCCTAAAAAGGAAAGTTTTTCCAGCTCCGGCAAACGCATTAACACAAAATGTCTTCGGTGTGTTAGGATTCTCATCTCGTACAGCTTCCAAAACCAAGTCGTAAACTAATTTCTGTTCAGGATTCAACATCCCGTTCAACACTTCGGCTTGTTCGTTTTCATACTGGACATCGAACTGCGGGACTTCGAGAGAAACAGCATCAGTCAATGTTGGTTGCGGGAGACCAAGAGAACATAGCGAAACATTGTGCACTTCTAACTGGTCTTCTATACTTCTCAGTGCAAGGCTGAAACTGTCTTCTAAGGAGTAAGATCTCGCAAAATCTTCAGAAAGGGACTCTTTGAATTCATTCCACAAAGCGACGGGTTCCGCAGGGTTGCAGAAAACACAGATGAAGCAAAAAAGCTGTCTTAGCTGCGGTGGCATTTGAAAAGCTGATGCTTCTGCCAGAGTATTTTTCCATTCTTCGTCGTCTTGCAGCAGATGCCTTGCACGGCAGGCTTCCTTGAACGTTGAATACTCCACACCTTCGTAAGTTCTTAAGTCGGCAAAACTCTTCGCTCCTTTAACGTGACACAGCAGCAACCTCAGATGGAAACGCTCAACATCTTTCGGGCTAACAGAATACATTCTTGAAATGATGTAATCTCCAAGTCTAACTCGTGTCTGCCAGGCATGATTCCTCCAGGTGAAATGTTTAGGAATTTCGGCATACAGGTAACCATTCGCTTCGGGAACTGTCCTGTTCAGTTCAAACCATCCGGTGAGCATGGTATTTTTCTCGGCAGCTCTCTGGAAAGCATTCCTTTCTTCGGATTCGGCAAAATAGACGGGCTGCAGGTTTTCCAAATGAACCGGTAGTCGTATGATGGAGTGCGACTTAGAATGCATTCTTTTTTCAAACAGCCTCCACGCTGCTTCAGGGGCAGACACGTATCTTGCATTTAAGAAGCATTTGATCTCGTCCCACATTAAAGTTCTATCTCCAGATTCTTCCAGAACAACTTTAGCTGCATCATGACCCTTGTACACGTATTTGAACAAATACTTCACCGATTTTATGCAGCTGCATACTTCAACGTTTATGTGGGCGTTGTACTTTTTCGATAAATACGGATTGTAAGGAACGACCCATCTGTTATCGATGGCATGACCCTTGATCACGATAAAGTTTCCATCGTCCCTTCTTCTGTAGAGTGGGTAGCCATTCACGTTCTCTTTAGTTTCTGCCTGAAACGGTTTCGGAAATCCTTTCGAACATACACCATCACTCATGCAGGGAGAGTTTCTATTCAGTTCACCGCAGGGTCCGTGAATCATCGATGACTTCACAATGTTGTGTAGCTCCGGATGTCCAGTAGCATCTGGAAGTTCAGCACACACCAGCGAGTCGATGCACTCTGCATCTCTTATTTTGTCTTCTTCCGCTAAAAACAACAAAAGGTGCATATGAGGCAATCCTCTCTTCTGAAATTCGATGACGTGTATATCTGCAATGGTCGCACCTAAGATGTGATTCTTTGTCAAATCTTGCATCAAAGCCGTTTTCTTCAGGTCAAATACCCTCGAAACGATGTCCGGGCGATCGTGAGCCTTCTGTCCTGGGAATAAGTTTTCTGTTATTTCCGGCCATTTAGGGTTGCACGTGAAAGTCAAAAACAGATCCGGTTTACCAAAGTCGCGCACAATGGCCATCGAGTCCTGATAGTTTTGCTGCATGCAGCGAGGGCTTCCTATAAACGTTGACGGAAGTATAACCGGTATTCCAGGGCGGACGCCCGTCTCTTGACCAACTCTGAATGTGATCGGCAAGACCCATGTAAGTTTCCACTCTCAGATTCGTCTGATGGCTCCGGAGGTACGCAATCCTGTTGCCTTCAACTTTTACGTATGCATCCACGAGATACTGCTGAAACAATTTCCGGCCATACAAAATCGGGTTGTAGCAATCTCGTCGTACGGACACCCTGTGACTGTAAAACTGTAACTCTGTGTATTGCTGTCCGACTCTGAATCCTTGCTCGCCGTGAGGAAAGAAAAGTACGTACGTCATGGGTTCCAAGTTGGGATTTAAGGTACTGATGTTGATGAGACCGCCACCTCTCGGATGGATCACGATGTCTCGGTTCGATGGAGGAGCGCCGTCCGTACTCTTGAAGACGACTGCAACTTCATTTTCTTTCGGAGCATTGTAACGTCCCCTGTGCTCGCCTGCAGCAACACTTTCACCCTTGATGTACATGCGGATATCCGCAGCAGTTTCGTCACCTTGCTCTCGTACAGTTTCTTCTTCGAATTCCTTCAGCATCTTGTAGGCTTCCGCATATGGATTAACGTTCCTTAAAACTGTGTCCAACTGTCTCAGGAGTTCGGCGTTCAGGGCAACATTTCCAAATATGTTCATTCTCTGCCTGAGGGCTTGATCCGAATCTAAAATGTACAGCTGAGCATACTGTTCTTGACCGGGATGAGGCGGATGAAGGTGGCTCGTTCGATGATATATGGCACCGTGAATCCTGAAGCAGTAGGGACCCGAACCCGAAGGCATTTCTATATTGGCACCCAATGAAGCAAAACTGAGCAGGCAGTTGTAAGTACGTATGTTGGCAAAAAACTCTTCAGAAAACGGGTGGTTCCCATTCATTAAACTGTGCCATTCTTCTGGATATCTTCTTTCAGCTTCGACAATTTTCCCATTGTTACAGCAGTGCATGTATCTTCCTCTTGCATTCCTTTCTCCCGTAAAGAACAATCCGTTGCAGAGATCGCAGGAAGCTTCCATTGAACCGGCGCTGTGTTGCTCAACATAAACTTCGAGTCCACATCTTCCTGCATTGTGAAGAGTGCTGCGTGAACGTTGTGCTGCATTCATGCGTAGCCTGTCTTCTCGTACGGACATTGTTTCTTCGGATAGGACTTGTCTGTGGCGTGCAGCGTCTCGCGTTCTTCGTGTAGCAGCGTCCTCTTCCGACTCTTCCGCTCGAACTTGACGATGACGATGAGAGTCCAGTCTGTGCCTCCTACTGGTTTCTTCTTCACTTTCTTGAGCACGCAAATTTTCTTGACATTGGGATTGCCTGCTGAGTCTCCTAATGGTTTCTTGTTCCGTTTCTGCAGCACGTAAATTTTCTTGATGTTGAGCTTTCCTGCCGAGTCTCGTAGCGGTTTCTTCTTCCGTTTCTTGAGCGCGTAGGTTTGCTTGCCGACGCGCTTGCGTGCTCAGTCTCGCAGCAGTTTCTTCTTCATTTTCTGCAGCTCGCCGTAAACTCTGTGCTTCAGCTCTTCGTCTTCTTGATGCATCTCCTGTAATGCCTCTTTTCCGTTTCGGCATTTCAGTACGTTAAAAAAAAGCACTACTAAAATATTAACTCGACTCAAAAAATTGACTACGCAGATGAAAGAAAAAAATTGCTCATTAAACCAATACTGCTGGAAAAAAAATTAATGCATTCTATATGTATACAACACAAATTTTAAAATAATCCTAGACTAAATGAAAAATTTTCCACTTAAGAGCAAATTAATTTTAAAAAATCAAAAATATAAAACAAAAACTTCCCTGTTAAAAAATTGCTGGCAAATAAGAAATAATATGGGTGATATTATGAAAAATTCCAAGCACAGATAAAAATTATGAAAATATTTCTAATAATTAGGTCAATCTGAGAACAATGCACATAAACAGAAAATGAAAACCTAAACACAAAATAAATAAAAGGTATAAATACAAATATAAATTAGGAACTTCTGAAATCAATTCTGAAATTCAAATAACAAACCTAACAAAATAACAAATCTAATAAAATATAGAACATTCGATCGCCTTAAAACGATAATTGTTATCGCACACAGGAAAATGTCAAAAATATAAAATGTAAATGCAATTTATCGACCAACAATAACAGAAATATAAAACACGAATGAATAGATCTTTAAAAAAATACAAAATAATACATTAAATATATAAAAAGAGTCACCAAGTTAATGTTCCGAAGAATTCTCAAGTTCTAAACTAACAGGAGCATATAAAAGTCTAAAATACTACTTTAAATTACTAAAACTACAAATATAAATGCAAAAAACAATCAAATATCCTGTAAAAAGAAATAAAGATTAAGTGCAATGAGTAATAATAAGAATATTTACGAAATTTGAAATGCTGGAAAAAATTGCGACGGTCTCCTTCCAAATCCAAAATTCGTAAATAAATTTTTTGTTGCCAAACCAGGAAACTAAACTTTTGATTCTATTTGATCTGTTGCCAGACCGGGAAACAAAACTTTTTATTTTATCTATGACGTCATTTACTCGACTTATCAAGGGCATAAACCAATCTACATTCAACTAACGACAACTAAATGAAGAGAATGTTTCTATTTTTAGTTTTATTTTAGCTTTTCAGTTTATTCCTTTAAGTTATTTTAATTTTTTATTCTTAGTTTGTTAGTGGCGAACGGCCTTGGCGTTCCCATAGCATTTTTATCTCCGACGACTGCCGAGACTGTTGCCACTCGGAAGACTGAGTGCCGAAATTATTGTTTTCGCAGTTTTTAATTAATAACTCCGCGGATTATTGTCGTACGAAGATGGGACCGGTATCGATGGATTTGTTGATTTTTTTCGAATCCGGAGATATGCGTTTCGAATTCCGACTCGGCGCCGTTCCCAAGTTATTCGAGAAAAACGAATTTGGCACTCGGCCAAATCCCTAAAACAGGGAAAACGGGTGAAAGAAAGTGCAAAACGTAGGGAAACGTAGGGGAAAAAGCAGTTTTTAATTAATATCTCGGCTAATTAAAGTCGCACGAAGATGCCGATGGTCAATATGGCGAGCCACGGGAATTCTGAATCCAACGGTACCTTCCGCTAAGCTCTACACCCAGCCGTTCCCGAGGAGATGATGTTACAAACACACAAACAGACAGAGGCACACAGATTTTAATAGTATAGACTAGCGGGCAAGCCCGCCAGCTGAGCGGGCTGAAGCTCGCTTATCATTGTTCGTTTTTAAAAGATGTCCTATGTTAAATTTGGCCGGTATTGAAAAGTTGAACCGAACTACCATTTTTTAGAGGCATTCCGCGGGCTTCCCCCGCTTTTTTCATCTATGCATCCAGAAGTTACCGCATACACTATACATATGCGGAAAATCACGAAAACACCCATGCTTCCAGCCCTTTCGCGGGCATTCGAAATTTGGACCGAAATACCAGTGTTCAGCGCTTTTGGGCGGGAGCCCGCCCAAAACAGTGTTCACGTGTGCATGCAAAAGATACTGCGTACACCGTACACATGCGTAAAATCACGAAAACACCCCTCCAGCCAGCCCGCTGCCGATTCGAAAGTTGGACCGAAATACAATTTTTCAGCGATTTTGCGCGTGCTGTGCCCGCTTTATTCACGTATGCATGCTGAAGATGGTGCATAAACGATACACATGCGTAAAATCACGAAAACAAACATGGAGCCTGCCTGTTCGCCGGTATTCGAAAGTTGGACCGAATTACCAGTGTTATGTGGCTTTGCGCGGGCTCTGCCCGCTTTATTCACATATACACCCAGAAGATACTCCATACACTATACACATGCGTAAAATCACGAAAAACCCATGGAGCCAGCCAGTTCGTCGGGATTCGAAATTACCGCATTACCAGAACCGCATTACCAGTATTCTGTGCCCGCTTTATTCACGTATGCATCCATGAGATACTTTATAAACGATACACATGCGAACAATCACGAAAACACCCATGCAGCCAGCCCGCTCGCCGAGATTCGAAAGTTTGAGCGAACTACCAGTGTTCAGCGGTTTTACCCGGTATCCGCGCGCTGTATTCACGTATGCATCCAAATTTTATATACAGTACCCCGGAATTCGAAAGTAGGACCGAAATACCAGTGTTCAGCGAGTTTGTGGAGCGGGCTGCGCCCGCTTTATACACATAAGCATGGAGAGGATACTGCATAAACGATACACATGAGTTAAAGCAAGAAAACACCCGGGGAGCCAGCTCGTTCGCCGACACCGAAAGTTGGATCGAACTACCAGCGTTAAGAGGTTTTGAGCAGGCTGCGCCCACTTTTATCACATATGCATCCAGAAATCACTTTATACACTATACACATGCGGAAAATCAGGAAAACACCCATGCAGCCAGCCCGCTCGCAGAGATTCGAATGTTTGACCGAACTACCAGTGTTCAGCGGTTTTATCCGGTATCCGCGCGCTGTATTCACGCATGCGACCAAATTTTATGTACAGTACCCCGGAATTCGAAAGTTGGACCGAACTACCAGTGTTCTGTAGTTTTGCGCGGGCTGCTCCCGCTTTATTCAAGTATGCATGCAGAAGATACCGCATACACGTTACACATGCGAAAAATCCCGAAAACACACATTGAGCCAACACGGTCGCTTGGATTCGAAAGTTGGACCGAACTACCAGTAATCAGAGGTTTTGAGCGAATTTCGGCCGCTTTATTCACTTATGCATCCAGAAGATGCTGCGTACACGAGGCACATGCGTAAAATAACGCAAACACCCATGGACCCAGCCCGTTCGCCGGGATTCGAAATTAGGACCGAACTACCAGAGTTCAGCTTTATTCATTTATGCATCCAGAAGACACTGCATACACAACAGATATGCGTAAAATCACAAAAAACATGAGTGTAGCCTGCCTGCTCACCGGGATTCGAAAGTTACCGTATACCATCTCAAAGGAGCAAAGAAAAATCTTTAATCTAAAAAAAAAAAAAAAAAAAAGTGTGAATTTAATTTTTATTGGTGCGAACTTATTTAAAATATCATTTGCATTAAAAGATAATATCTAAATTAAGTGCACGTATCTAATAACATAAAAAAATATATTATTCCAAAAAATCAAATTTATTATTAAAAAAATAACAACATATTTTTAAAAAATAGCTTTTTCAGATTTTTTAATTAATATCCCAGCTGATTAAAGTTGTACATCTTCAAGAACGTCATCATTTAAATTTAATGTAATATAATAACTTTTATTCAATATCAATAAAAGAATTAACGTGACAATCATCCTAACCTGAAATTAAAAAAAAATTGTGAAAAGCAGCTGTTTATTTAAAATGCCTACATTAACGAAATATTTTTAAAATACAGTTAGGTAACATGCAATCGCGTGCTTTATTCAACTTTAGAATATAACCTTGATTTGCATCTGCGGCGATTCAAGAAACTGTTGCAATCGGAAAAATGAGCCCGAAAAGTAGCGTTTTCAGTTTTTAATTAATATCTCAGCTGATTAACGTCCTACGAAGATGAGAATGGTATCATTGGATTCGTAGAATTTTTTGGAATCCGCAGACACCTGCCTCGAATTCCAACTCAGCGCCGTTCCATAGATATTTAAGAAAAAAGAAATTGACGCGTGACCTTTCGCCAGCACAAATCTCGAGCGGAAGCAATTGTCATCCCCCCGGCGCTTTCGAAAAAGCAATTTTATCTCAGCTAATTCCGAGACGGTTGCCACTCCGAAAAATGAAATAACGTTTTCGCAGTTTTTAATTAATAACTCCGCCGATTATTGTCGTACGAAGATGGGACCGGTATCGATGGATTCGTTGATTTTTTTCGAATACGGGGATATGCGTTTCGAATCGCAACTCGGAGCCGTTCCGCAGATATTCGAGAAAAACGAATTTGGCACTCGGCCAAATCCCTAAAACAGGGAAAACGGGTGAAAGAAAGTGCAAAACGTAGGGAAACGTAGGGGAAAAAGCAGTTTTTAATTAATATCTCGGCTAATTAAAGTCGCACGAAGATGCCGATGGTCAATATGGCGAGCCACGGGAATTCTGAATCCAACGGTACCTTCCGCTAAGCTCTACACCCAGCCGTTCTTGAGAAGATGATGTTACAAACACACAAACAGACAGAGGCACACAGATTTTAATAGTATAGGATATATATATTGATGCAATTGTATATACATATATACACACACGCACAATTAAGATATATATATATTTGTATGTGTTTACAAAAATGCAAGCAATGAATAAGAAAAATTATTTACAAAAATTTACATGTTCTATGTACACCTGAAAAGAAAAACATTTTAATTTGAATGAAATCATTTCTATATACATCTGAAAAAAAGTATTTACAAGTTCTATGTACATCTGAAAAGAAATGTATAAAAACATTTTAATTTGAATCAAATCATTTCTATATACACCTGAAAAAGAAATATTTTTATGTGATTGAAATCAGTTCCATAAATACCTAAAAAAGAAAAATACATAAAATGTTTTAAAATTAATGAACGCAATTGTATGTAGACCTGAAAAGGAAAATTTATAAAAAATATTTACAACATTGAAAAAATAATACAGCTTCCGATTGCCTAACTACTACAAATTCCACTTTGTAACAACAGACATAAAAGCCGACTAATGCATAATTCTCAAACTGTTTCAGCTTCATCTTGACTTGCTTCAATTTATCCCAGTCATCCAAAAACCTCAAATCTTTTTCATTTTTGCTTTGGCTTGATTAACTTCATTTTGTGTTGCAAAAATCTCACTGTTTCAATGTCTCGAGTAACTTTTTTACTGCAGAACCTCCCTGTAAACAATATTTCTTGTGAATACTTTAGAACATGCGGGCATCAAACGGCCTTGCTTCTTGGTGTCTTTCACTAAAACACGAACATTCCTCATAGACGAACATCTTGAAAAAGCTACGTAAAGCATTCCATGACTGAAAACTGGTTGCGGTAAATAAATCCCAACTTTCTTAAGTGTCTGTCCCTGTGACTTATTAATAGTCATACAAAATGCAAGCCTGATGGGAAACTGTCTTCGCTTGAGCTGAAAGGAGAGGTTTGAATCTGATGGTGAAAGTTCAACACGTGGAATGAAAACTCTCGATCCAGCATTCTGTCCAGAGATGACTTCACAATCTAAAACGTTTGGCATAATTCTCTTCACAATGAGCCTTGTTCCGTTGCAGAGTCCAACCGATGGATGTAGATTTCGTAGAAGCATAACTATAACTCCAACTTTCAAATTCAGACGATGAGGTGGCATTCCAGAAGGCGTCAGGCTGTGGATGAAATCCAGCTGATACGTTTCTTGTTCTTCTTCGTCATCGCAAATAACCGAGTCTGCACTGTAGTGCGTGAAAACTTGACCTGGAAACGTGGAAAGAATTTCTTCATTAAGCTTCAGAGCTTCCTCGTTCTTTGGACATAAAATCGCTTTACTGGCCAAGTCTTGTAAGTCGAATTCATTACCGCAGCCAAACATTTCTTCTACTATCGATCTGTTGACCACACACAAAGATGGAATTTCGATAATGTCTTCGTCCAAGCCACTGTCATTTTTAAGACGACCGTCTCCCAACTGCAGAAGCCATTCTGAAAATTCTTGTTCTTCCGGATTCAATCGCATATTGGTGGAAAGCGTGCATTGTTTGAAATGTGGCCACAAAAAGGAGTTCCTGAGGCAGCTCTCGATCGCAGAAGTTCGGTTTCCATGTGCGACAACAGGTAATGTTTGTCTCCAGTCACCTCCTAAAACTAAGGTTTTACCGCCAAAAGGAACATCCAGTCCGGTCAAGTCTCTCAGCAATCTGTCGACAGCTTCCAAAGCGTAATGAGGCGTCATGGTGCATTCATCCCATATGAAAAGTTTCGCAGTCTTCAAGTACCTTCCTTCAGCGCTATCTTGTCTCACACGGCACGAAGAATTTTCCAGAAGTGGAACGGGCAACTTGAAAGTAGAGTGTACAGTTCTTCCACCGGTCAACAGCACAGCAGCAATGCCTGTCCACGCAACGGGAATGGCAACGTGGCCCATTCCTCGAACAGCATGAAGGATCGTCCTAAAAAGGAAAGTTTTTCCAGCTCCGGCAAACGCATTAACACAAAATGTCTTCGGTGTGTTAGGATTCTCATCTCGTACAGCTTCCAAAACCAAGTCGTAAACTAATTTCTGTTCAGGATTCAACATCCCGTTCAACACTTCGGCTTGTTCGTTTTCATACTGGACATCGAACTGCGGGACTTCGAGAGAAACAGCATCAGTCAATGTTGGTTGCGGGAGACCAAGAGAACATAGCGAAACATTGTGCACTTCTAACTGGTCTTCTATACTTCTCAGTGCAAGGCTGAAACTGTCTTCTAAGGAGTAAGATCTCGCAAAATCTTCAGAAAGGGACTCTTTGAATTCATTCCACAAAGCGACGGGTTCCGCAGGGTTGCAGAAAACACAGATGAAGCAAAAAAGCTGTCTTAGCTGCGGTGGCATTTGAAAAGCTGATGCTTCTGCCAGAGTATTTTTCCATTCTTCGTCGTCTTGCAGCAGATGCCTTGCACGGCAGGCTTCCTTGAACGTTGAATACTCCACACCTTCGTAAGTTCTTAAGTCGGCAAAACTCTTCGCTCCTTTAACGTGACACAGCAGCAACCTCAGATGGAAACGCTCAACATCTTTCGGGCTAACAGAATACATTCTTGAAATGATGTAATCTCCAAGTCTAACTCGTGTCTGCCAGGCATGATTCCTCCAGGTGAAATGTTTAGGAATTTCGGCATACAGGTAACCATTCGCTTCGGGAACTGTCCTGTTCAGTTCAAACCATCCGGTGAGCATGGTATTTTTCTCGGCAGCTCTCTGGAAAGCATTCCTTTCTTCGGATTCGGCAAAATAGACGGGCTGCAGGTTTTCCAAATGAACCGGTAGTCGTATGATGGAGTGCGACTTAGAATGCATTCTTTTTTCAAACAGCCTCCACGCTGCTTCAGGGGCAGACACGTATCTTGCATTTAAGAAGCATTTGATCTCGTCCCACATTAAAGTTCTATCTCCAGATTCTTCCAGAACAACTTTAGCTGCATCATGACCCTTGTACACGTATTTGAACAAATACTTCACCGATTTTATGCAGCTGCATACTTCAACGTTTATGTGGGCGTTGTACTTTTTCGATAAATACGGATTGTAAGGAACGACCCATCTGTTATCGATGGCATGACCCTTGATCACGATAAAGTTTCCATCGTCCCTTCTTCTGTAGAGTGGGTAGCCATTCACGTTCTCTTTAGTTTCTGCCTGAAACGGTTTCGGAAATCCTTTCGAACATACACCATCACTCATGCAGGGAGAGTTTCTATTCAGTTCACCGCAGGGTCCGTGAATCATCGATGACTTCACAATGTTGTGTAGCTCCGGATGTCCAGTAGCATCTGGAAGTTCAGCACACACCAGCGAGTCGATGCACTCTGCATCTCTTATTTTGTCTTCTTCCGCTAAAAACAGCAAAAGGTGCATATGAGGCAATCCTCTCTTCTGAAATTCGATGACGTGTATATCTGCAATGGTCGCACCTAAGATGTGATTCTTTGTCAAATCTTGCATCAAAGCCGTTTTCTTCAGGTCAAATACCCTCGAAACGATGTCCGGGCGATCGTGAGCCTTCTGTCCTGGGAATAAGTTTTCTGTTATTTCCGGCCATTTAGGGTTGCACGTGAAAGTCAAAAACAGATCCGGTTTACCAAAGTCGCGCACAATGGCCATCGAGTCCTGATAGTTTTGCTGCATGCAGCGAGGGCTTCCTATAAACGTTGACGGAAGTATAACCGGTATTCCAGGGCGGACGCCCGTCTCTTGACCAACTCTGTAAATGTGATCGGCAAGACCCATGTAAGTTTCCACTCTCAGATTCGTCTGATGGCTCCGGAGGTACGCAATCCTGTTGCCTTCAACTTTTACGTATGCATCCACGAGATACTGCTGAAACGATTTCCGGCCATACAAAATCGGGTTGTAGCAATCTCGTCGTACGGACACCCTGTGACTGTAAAACTGTAACTCTGTGTATTGCTGTCCGACTCTGAATCCTTGCTCGCCGTGAGGAAAGAAAAGTACGTACGTCATGGGTTCCAAGTTGGGATTTAAGGTACTGATGTTGATGAGACCGCCACCTCTCGGATGGATCACGATGTCTCGGTTCGATGGAGGAGCGCCGTCCGTACTCTTGAAGACGACTGCAACTTCATTTTCTTTCGGAGCATTGTAACGTCCCCTGTGCTCGCCTGCAGCAACACTTTCACCCTTGATGTACATGCGGATATCCGCAGCAGTTTCGGAACCTTGCTCTCGTACAGTTTCTTCTTCGAATTCCTTCAGCATCTTGTAGGCTTCCGCATATGGATTAACGTTCCTTAAAACTGTGTCCAACTGTCTCAGGAGTTCGGCGTTCAGGGCAACATTTCCAAATATGTTCATTCTCTGCCTGAGGGCTTGATCCGAATCTAAAATGTACAGCTGAGCATACTGTTCTTGACCGGGATGAGGCGGATGAAGGTGGCTCGTTCGATGATATATGGCACCGTGAATCCTGAAGCAGTAGGGACCCGAACCCGAAGGCATTTCTATATTGGCACCCAATGAAGCAAAACTGAGCAGGCAGTTGTAAGTACGTATGTTGGCAAAAAACTCTTCAGAAAACGGGTGGTTCCCATTCATTAAACTGTGCCATTCTTCTGGATATCTTCTTTCAGCTTCGACAATTTTCCCATTGTTACAGCAGTGCATGTATCTTCCTCTTGCATTCCTTTCTCCCGTAAAGAACAATCCGTTGCAGAGATCGCAGGAAGCTTCCACTGAACCGGCGCTGTGTTGCTCAACATAAACTTCGAGTCCACATCTTCCTGCATTGTGAAGAGTGCTGCGTGAACGTTGTGCTGCATTCATGCGTAGCCTGTCTTCTCGTACGGACATTGTTTCTTCGGATAGGACTTGTCTGTGGCGTGCAGCGTCTCGCGTTCTTCGTGTAGCAGCGTCCTCTTCCGACTCTTCCGCTCGAACTTGACGATGACGATGAGAGTCCAGTCTGTGCCTCCTACTGGTTTCTTCTTCACTTTCTTGAGCACGCAAATTTTCTTGACATTGGGATTGCCTGCTGAGTCTCCTAATGGTTTCTTGTTCCGTTTCTGCAGCACGTAAATTTTCTTGATGTTGAGCTTTCCTGCCGAGTCTCGTAGCGGTTTCTTCTTCCGTTTCTTGAGCGCGTAGGTTTGCTTGCCGACGCGCTTGCGTGCTCAGTCTCGCAGCAGTTTCTTCTTCATTTTCTGCAGCTCGCCGTAAACTCTGTGCTTCAGCTCTTCGTCTTCTTGATGCATCTCCTGTAATGCCTCTTTTCCGTTTCGGCATTTCAGTACGTTAAAAAAAAGCACTACTAAAATATTAACTCGACTCAAAAAATTGACTACGCAGATGAAAGAAAAAAATTGCTCATTAAACCAATACTGCTGGAAAAAAAATTAATGCATTCTATATGTATACAACACAAATTTTAAAATAATCCTAGACTAAATGAAAAATTTTCCACTTAAGAGCAAATTAATTTTAAAAAATCAAAAATATAAAACAAAAACTTCCCTGTTAAAAAATTGCTGGCAAATAAGAAATAATATGGGTAATATTATGAAAAATTCCAAGCACAGATAAAAATTATGAAAATATTTCTAATAATTAGGTCAATCTGAGAACAATGCACATAAACAGAAAATGAAAACCTAAACACAAAATAAATAAAAGGTATAAATACAAATATAAATTAGGAACTTCTGAAATCAATTCTGAAATTCAAATAACAAACCTAACAAAATAACAAATCTAATAAAATATAGAACATTCGATCGCCTTAAAACGATAATTGTTATCGCACACAGGAAAATGTCAAAAATATAAAATGTAAATGCAATTTATCGACCAACAATAACAGAAATATAAAACACGAATGAATAGATCTTTAAAAAAATACAAAATAATACATTAAATATATAAAAAGAGTCACCAAGTTAATGTTCCGAAGAATTCTCAAGTTCTAAACTAACAGGAGCATATAAAAGTCTAAAATACTACTTTAAATTACTAAAACTACAAATATAAATGCAAAAAACAATCAAATATCCTGTAAAAAGAAATAAAGATTAAGTGCAATGAGTAATAATAAGAATATTTACGAAATTTGAAATGCTGGAAAAAATTGCGACGGTCTCCTTCCAAATCCAAAATTCGTAAATAAATTTTTTGTTGCCAAACCAGGAAACTAAACTTTTGATTCTATTTGATCTGTTGCCAGACCGGGAAACAAAACTTTTTATTTTATCTATGACGTCATTTACTCGACTTATCAAGGGCATAAACCAATCTACATTCAACTAACGACAACTAAATGAAGAGAATGTTTCTATTTTTAGTTTTATTTTAGCTTTTCAGTTTATTCCTTTAAGTTATTTTAATTTTTTATTCTTAGTTTGTTAGTGGCGAACGGCCTTGGCGTTCCCATAGCATTTTTATCTCCGACGACTGCCGAGACTGTTGCCACTCGGAAGACTGAGTGCCGAAATTATTGTTTTCGCAGTTTTTAATTAATAACTCCGCGGATTATTGTCGTACGAAGATGGGACCGGTATCGATGGATTTGTTGATTTTTTTCGAATCCGGAGATATGCGTTTCGAATTCCGACTCGGCGCCGTTCCCAAGTTATTCGAGAAAAACGAATTTGGCACTCGGCCAAATCCCTAAAACAGGGAAAACGGGTGAAAGAAAGTGCAAAACGTAGGGAAACGTAGGGGAAAAAGCAGTTTTTAATTAATATCTCGGCTAATTAAAGTCGCACGAAGATGCCGATGGTCAATATGGCGAGCCACGGGAATTCTGAATCCAACGGTACCTTCCGCTAAGCTCTACACCCAGCCGTTCCCGAGGAGATGATGTTACAAACACACAAACAGACAGAGGCACACAGATTTTAATATATATTGATAAATATATTGGCCCTTGATAAATATGTATATATATATATATATATATATATATATATATATATATATATATATTGATGCAATTGTATATACATATATACACACACGCACAATGAAGATATATATATATTTGTATGTGTTTACAAAAATGCAAGCAATGAATAAGAAAAATTATTTACAAAAATTTACATGTTCTATGTACACCTGAAAAGAAAAACATTTTAATTTGAATGAAATCATTTCTATATACATCTGAAAAAAAGTATTTACAAGTTCTATGTACATCTGAAAAGAAATGTATAAAAACATTTTAATTTGAATCAAATCATTTCTATATACACCTGAAAAAGAAATATTTTTATGTGATTGAAATCAGTTCCATAAATACCTAAAAAAGAAAAATACATAAAATGTTTTAAAATTAATGAACGCAATTGTATGTAGACCTGAAAAGGAAAATTTATAAAAAATATTTACAACATTGAAAAAATAATACAGCTTCCGATTGCCTAACTACTACAAATTCCACTTTTTAACAACAGACATAAAAGCCGACTAATGCATAATTCTCAAACTGTTTCAGCTTCATCTTGACTTGCTTCAATTTATCCCAGTCATCCAAAAACCTCAAATCTTTTTCATTTTTGCTTTGGCTTGATTAACTTCATTTTGTGTTGCAAAAATCTCACTGTTTCAATGTCTCGAGTAACTTTTTTACTGCAGAACCTCCCTGTAAACAATATTTCTTGTGAATACTTTAGAACATGCGGGCATCAAACGGCCTTGCTTCTTGGTGTCTTTCACTAAAACACGAACATTCCTCATAGACGAACATCTTGAAAAAGCTACGTAAAGCATTCCATGACTGAAAACTGGTTGCGGTAAATAAATCCCAACTTTCTTAAGTGTCTGTCCCTGTGACTTATTAATAGTCATACAAAATGCAAGCCTGATGGGAAACTGTCTTCGCTTGAGCTGAAAGGAGAGGTTTGAATCTGATGGTGAAAGTTCAACACGTGGAATGAAAACTCTCGATCCAGCATTCTGTCCAGAGATGACTTCACAATCTAAAACGTTTGGCATAATTCTCTTCACAATGAGCCTTGTTCCGTTGCAGAGTCCAACCGATGGATGTAGATTTCGTAGAAGCATAACTATAACTCCAACTTTCAAATTCAGACGATGAGGTGGCATTCCAGAAGGCGTCAGGCTGTGGATGAAATCCAGCTGATACGTTTCTTGTTCTTCTTCGTCATCGCAAATAACCGAGTCTGCACTGTAGTGCGTGAAAACTTGACCTGGAAACGTGGAAAGAATTTCTTCATTAAGCTTCAGAGCTTCCTCGTTCTTTGGACATAAAATCGCTTTACTGGCCAAGTCTTGTAAGTCGAATTCATTACCGCAGCCAAACATTTCTTCTACTATCGATCTGTTGACCACACACAAAGATGGAATTTCGATAATGTCTTCGTCCAAGCCACTGTCATTTTTAAGACGACCGTCTCCCAACTGCAGAAGCCATTCTGAAAATTCTTGTTCTTCCGGATTCAATCGCATATTGGTGGAAAGCGTGCATTGTTTGAAATGTGGCCACAAAAAGGAGTTCCTGAGGCAGCTCTCGATCGCAGAAGTTCGGTTTCCATGTGCGACAACAGGTAATGTTTGTCTCCAGTCACCTCCTAAAACTAAGGTTTTACCGCCAAAAGGAACATCCAGTCCGGTCAAGTCTCTCAGCAATCTGTCGACAGCTTCCAAAGCGTAATGAGGCGTCATGGTGCATTCATCCCATATGAAAAGTTTCGCAGTCTTCAAGTACCTTCCTTCAGCGCTATCTTGTCTCACACGGCACGAAGAATTTTCCAGAAGTGGAACGGGCAACTTGAAAGTAGAGTGTACAGTTCTTCCACCGGTCAACAGCACAGCAGCAATGCCTGTCCACGCAACGGGAATGGCAACGTGGCCCATTCCTCGAACAGCATGAAGGATCGTCCTAAAAAGGAAAGTTTTTCCAGCTCCGGCAAACGCATTAACACAAAATGTCTTCGGTGTGTTAGGATTCTCATCTCGTACAGCTTCCAAAACCAAGTCGTAAACTAATTTCTGTTCAGGATTCAACATCCCGTTCAACACTTCGGCTTGTTCGTTTTCATACTGGACATCGAACTGCGGGACTTCGAGAGAAACAGCATCAGTCAATGTTGGTTGCGGGAGACCAAGAGAACATAGCGAAACATTGTGCACTTCTAACTGGTCTTCTATACTTCTCAGTGCAAGGCTGAAACTCTCTTCTAAGGAGTAAGATCTCGCAAAATCTTCAGAAAGGGACTCTTTGAATTCATTCCACAAAGCGACGGGTTCCGCAGGGTTGCAGAAAACACAGATGAAGCAAAAAAGCTGTCTTAGCTGCGGTGGCATTTGAAAAGCTGATGCTTCTGCCAGAGTATTTTTCCATTCTTCGTCGTCTTGCAGCAGATGCCTTGCACGGCAGGCTTCCTTGAACGTTGAATACTCCACACCTTCGTAAGTTCTTAAGTCGGCAAAACTCTTCGCTCCTTTAACGTGACACAGCAGCAACCTCAGATGGAAACGCTCAACATCTTTCGGGCTAACAGAATACATTCTTGAAATGATGTAATCTCCAAGTCTAACTCGTGTCTGCCAGGCATGATTCCTCCAGGTGAAATGTTTAGGAATTTCGGCATACAGGTAACCATTCGCTTCGGGAACTGTCCTGTTCAGTTCAAACCATCCGGTGAGCATGGTATTTTTCTCGGCAGCTCTCTGGAAAGCATTCCTTTCTTCGGATTCGGCAAAATAGACGGGCTGCAGGTTTTCCAAATGAACCGGTAGTCGTATGATGGAGTGCGACTTAGAATGCATTCTTTTTTCAAACAGCCTCCACGCTGCTTCAGGGGCAGACACGTATCTTGCATTTAAGAAGCATTTGATCTCGTCCCACATTAAAGTTCTATCTCCAGATTCTTCCAGAACAACTTTAGCTGCATCATGACCCTTGTACACGTATTTGAACAAATACTTCACCGATTTTATGCAGCTGCATACTTCAACGTTTATGTGGGCGTTGTACTTTTTCGATAAATACGGATTGTAAGGAACGACCCATCTGTTATCGATGGCATGACCCTTGATCACGATAAAGTTTCCATCGTCCCTTCTTCTGTAGAGTGGGTAGCCATTCACGTTCTCTTTAGTTTCTGCCTGAAACGGTTTCGGAAATCCTTTCGAACATACACCATCACTCATGCAGGGAGAGTTTCTATTCAGTTCACCGCAGGGTCCGTGAATCATCGATGACTTCACAATGTTGTGTAGCTCCGGATGTCCAGTAGCATCTGGAAGTTCAGCACACACCAGCGAGTCGATGCACTCTGCATCTCTTATTTTGTCTTCTTCCGCTAAAAACAACAAAAGGTGCATATGAGGCAATCCTCTCTTCTGAAATTCGATGACGTGTATATCTGCAATGGTCGCACCTAAGATGTGATTCTTTGTCAAATCTTGCATCAAAGCCGTTTTCTTCAGGTCAAATACCCTCGAAACGATGTCCGGGCGATCGTGAGCCTTCTGTCCTGGGAATAAGTTTTCTGTTATTTCCGGCCATTTAGGGTTGCACGTGAAAGTCAAAAACAGATCCGGTTTACCAAAGTCGCGCACAATGGCCATCGAGTCCTGATAGTTTTGCTGCATGCAGCGAGGGCTTCCTATAAACGTTGACGGAAGTATAACCGGTATTCCAGGGCGGACGCCCGTCTCTTGACCAACTCTGTAAATGTGATCGGCAAGACCCATGTAAGTTTCCACTCTCAGATTCGTCTGATGGCTCCGGAGGTACGCAATCCTGTTACCTTCAACTTTTACGTATGCATCCACGAGATACTGCTGAAACGATTTCCGGCCATACAAAATCGGGTTGTAGCAATCTCGTCGTACGGACACCCTGTGACTGTAAAACTGTAACTCTGTGTATTGCTGTCCGACTCTGAATCCTTGCTCGCCGTGAGGAAAGAAAAGTACGTACGTCATGGGTTCCAAGTTGGGATTTAAGGTACTGATGTTGATGAGACCGCCACCTCTCGGATGGATCACGATGTCTCGGTTCGATGGAGGAGCGCCGTCCGTACTCTTGAAGACGACTGCAACTTCATTTTCTTTCGGAGCATTGTAACGTCCCCTGTGCTCGCCTGCAGCAACACTTTCACCCTTGATGTACATGCGGATATCCGCAGCAGTTTCGGAACCTTGCTCTCGTACAGTTTCTTCTTCGAATTCCTTCAGCATCTTGTAGGCTTCCGCATATGGATTAACGTTCCTTAAAACTGTGTCCAACTGTCTCAGGAGTTCGGCGTTCAGGGCAACATTTCCAAATATGTTCATTCTCTGCCTGAGGGCTTGATCCGAATCTAAAATGTACAGCTGAGCATACTGTTCTTGACCGGGATGAGGCGGATGAAGGTGGCTCGTTCGATGATATATGGCACCGTGAATCCTGAAGCAGTAGGGACCCGAACCCGAAGGCATTTCTATATTGGCACCCAATAAAGCAAAACTGAGCAGGCAGTTGTAAGTACGTATGTTGGCAAAAAACTCTTCAGAAAACGGGTGGTTCCCATTCATTAAATTGTGCCATTCTTCTGGATATCTTCTTTCAGCTTCGACAATTTTCCCATTTTTACAGCAGTGCATGTATCTTCCTCTTGCATTCCTTTCTCCCGTAAAGAACAATCCGTTGCAGAGATCGCAGGAAGCTTCCATTGAACCGGCGCTGTGTTGCTCAACATAAACTTCGAGTCCACATCTTCCTGCATTGTGAAGAGTGCTGCGTGAACGTTGTGCTGCATTCATGCGTAGCCTGTCTTCTCGTACGGACATTGTTTCTTCGGATAGGACTTGTCTGTGGCGTGCAGCGTCTCGCGTTCTTCGTGTAGCAGCGTCCTCTTCCGACTCTTCCGCTCGAACTTGACGATGACGATGAGAGTCCAGTCTGTGCCTCCTACTGGTTTCTTCTTCACTTTCTTGAGCACGCAAATTTTCTTGACATTGGGATTGCCTGCTGAGTCTCCTAATGGTTTCTTGTTCCGTTTCTGCAGCACGTAAATTTTCTTGATGTTGAGCTTTCCTGCCGAGTCTCGTAGCGGTTTCTTCTTCCGTTTCTTGAGCGCGTAGGTTTGCTTGCCGACGCGCTTGCGTGCTCAGTCTCGCAGCAGTTTCTTCTTCATTTTCTGCAGCTCGCCGTAAACTCTGTGCTTCAGCTCTTCGTCTTCTTGATGCATCTCCTGTAATGCCTCTTTTCCGTTTCGGCATTTCAGTACGTTAAAAAAAAGCACTACTAAAATATTAACTCGACTCAAAAAATTGACTACGCAGATGAAAGAAAAAAATTGCTCATTAAACCAATACTGCTGGAAAAAAAATTAATGCATTCTATATGTATACAACACAAATTTTAAAATAATCCTAGACTAAATGAAAAATTTTCCACTTAAGAGCAAATTAATTTTAAAAAATCAAAAATATAAAACAAAAACTTCCCTGTTAAAAAATTGCTGGCAAATAAGAAATAATATGGGTAATATTATGAAAAATTCCAAGCACAGATAAAAATTATGAAAATATTTCTAATAATTAGGTCAATCTGAGAACAATGCACATAAACAGAAAATGAAAACCTAAACACAAAATAAATAAAAGGTATAAATACAAATATAAATTAGGAACTTCTGAAATCAATTCTGAAATTCAAATAACAAACCTAACAAAATAACAAATCTAATAAAATATAGAACATTCGATCGCCTTAAAACGATAATTGTTATCGCACACAGGAAAATGTCAAAAATATAAAATGTAAATGCAATTTATCGACCAACAATAACAGAAATATAAAACACGAATGAATAGATCTTTAAAAAAATACAAAATAATACATTAAATATATAAAAAGAGTCACCAAGTTAATGTTCCGAAGAATTCTCAAGTTCTAAACTAACAGGAGCATATAAAAGTCTAAAATACTACTTTAAATTACTAAAACTACAAATATAAATGCAAAAAACAATCAAATATCCTGTAAAAAGAAATAAAGATTAAGTGCAATGAGTAATAATAAGAATATTTACGAAATTTGAAATGCTGGAAAAAATTGCGACGGTCTCCTTCCAAATCCAAAATTCGTAAATAAATTTTTTGTTGCCAAACCAGGAAACTAAACTTTTGATTCTATTTGATCTGTTGCCAGACCGGGAAACAAAACTTTTTATTTTATCTATGACGTCATTTACTCGACTTATCAAGGGCATAAACCAATCTACATTCAACTAACGACAACTAAATGAAGAGAATGTTTCTATTTTTAGTTTTATTTTAGCTTTTCAGTTTATTCCTTTAAGTTATTTTAATTTTTTATTCTTAGTTTGTTAGTGGCGAACGGCCTTGGCGTTCCCATAGCATTTTTATCTCCGACGACTGCCGAGACTGTTGCCACTCGGAAGACTGAGTGCCGAAATTATTGTTTTCGCAGTTTTTAATTAATAACTCCGCGGATTATTGTCGTACGAAGATGGGACCGGTATCGATGGATTTGTTGATTTTTTTCGAATCCGGAGATATGCGTTTCGAATTCCGACTCGGCGCCGTTCCCAAGTTATTCGAGAAAAACGAATTTGGCACTCGGCCAAATCCCTAAAACAGGGAAAACGGGTGAAAGAAAGTGCAAAACGTAGGGAAACGTAGGGGAAAAAGCAGTTTTTAATTAATATCTCGGCTAATTAAAGTCGCACGAAGATGCCGATGGTCAATATGGCGAGCCACGGGAATTCTGAATCCAACGGTACCTTCCGCTAAGCTCTACACCCAGCCGTTCCCGAGGAGATGATGTTACAAACACACAAACAGACAGAGGCACACAGATTTTAATAGTATAGACTAGCGGGCAAGCCCGCCAGCTGAGCGGGCTGAAGCTCGCTTATCATTGTTCGTTTTTAAAAGATGTCCTATGTTAAATTTGGCCGGTATTGAAAAGTTGAACCGAACTACCATTTTTTAGAGGCATTCCGCGGGCTTCCCCCGCTTTTTTCATCTATGCATCCAGAAGTTACCGCATACACTATACATATGCGGAAAATCACGAAAACACCCATGCTTCCAGCCCTTTCGCGGGCATTCGAAATTTGGACCGAAATACCAGTGTTCAGCGCTTTTGGGCGGGAGCCCGCCCAAAACAGTGTTCACGTGTGCATGCAAAAGATACTGCGTACACCGTACACATGCGTAAAATCACGAAAACACCCCTCCAGCCAGCCCGCTGCCGATTCGAAAGTTGGACCGAAATACAATTTTTCAGCGATTTTGCGCGTGCTGTGCCCGCTTTATTCACGTATGCATGCTGAAGATGGTGCATAAACGATACACATGCGTAAAATCACGAAAACAAACATGGAGCCTGCCTGTTCGCCGGTATTCGAAAGTTGGACCGAATTACCAGTGTTATGTGGCTTTGCGCGGGCTCTGCCCGCTTTATTCACATATACACCCAGAAGATACTCCATACACTATACACATGCGTAAAATCACGAAAAACCCATGGAGCCAGCCAGTTCGTCGGGATTCGAAATTACCGCATTACCAGAACCGCATTACCAGTATTCTGTGCCCGCTTTATTCACGTATGCATCCATGAGATACTTTATAAACGATACACATGCGAACAATCACGAAAACACCCATGCAGCCAGCCCGCTCGCCGAGATTCGAAAGTTTGAGCGAACTACCAGTGTTCAGCGGTTTTACCCGGTATCCGCGCGCTGTATTCACGTATGCATCCAAATTTTATATACAGTACCCCGGAATTCGAAAGTAGGACCGAAATACCAGTGTTCAGCGAGTTTGTGGAGCGGGCTGCGCCCGCTTTATACACATAAGCATGGAGAGGATACTGCATAAACGATACACATGAGTTAAAGCAAGAAAACACCCGGGGAGCCAGCTCGTTCGCCGACACCGAAAGTTGGATCGAACTACCAGCGTTAAGAGGTTTTGAGCAGGCTGCGCCCACTTTTATCACATATGCATCCAGAAATCACTTTATACACTATACACATGCGGAAAATCAGGAAAACACCCATGCAGCCAGCCCGCTCGCAGAGATTCGAATGTTTGACCGAACTACCAGTGTTCAGCGGTTTTACCCGGTATCCGCGCGCTGTATTCACGCATGCGACCAAATTTTATGTACAGTACCCCGGAATTCGAAAGTTGGACCGAACTACCAGTGTTCTGTAGTTTTGCGCGGGCTGCTCCCGCTTTATTCAAGTATGCATGCAGAAGATACCGCATACACGTTACACATGCGAAAAATCCCGAAAACACACATTGAGCCAACACGGTCGCTTGGATTCGAAAGTTGGACCGAACTACCAGTAATCAGAGGTTTTGAGCGAATTTCGGCCGCTTTATTCACTTATGCATCCAGAAGATGCTGCGTACACGAGGCACATGCGTAAAATAACGCAAACACCCATGGACCCAGCCCGTTCGCCGGGATTCGAAATTAGGACCGAACTACCAGAGTTCAGCTTTATTCATTTATGCATCCAGAAGACACTGCATACACAACAGATATGCGTAAAATCACAAAAAACATGAGTGTAGCCTGCCTGCTCACCGGGATTCGAAAGTTACCGTATACCATCTCAAAGGAGCAAAGAAAAATCTTTAATCTAAAAAAAAAAAAAAAAAAAAAAGTTTGAATTTAATTTTTATTGGTGCGAACTTATTTAAAATATCATTTGCATTAAAAGATAATATCTAAATTAAGTGCACGTATCTAATAACATAAAAAAATATATTATTCCAAAAATTCAAATTTTTTATTAAAAAAATAACAACATATTTTTAAAAAATAGCTTTTTCAGATTTTTTAATTAATATCCCAGCTGATTAAAGTTGTACAACTTCAAGAACGTCATCATTTAAATTTAATGTAATATAATAACTTTTATTCAATATCAATAAAAGAATTAACGTGACAATCATCCTAACCTGAAATTAAAAAAAAAATTGTGAAAAGCAGCTGTTTATTTAAAATGCCTACATTAACGAAATATTTTTAAAATACAGTTAGGTAACATGCAATCGCGTGCTTTATTCAACTTTAGAATATAACCTTGATTTGTATCTGCGGCGATTCAAGAAACTGTTGCAATCGGAAAAATGAGCCCGAAAATTAGCGTTTTCACAGTTTTTAATTAATATCTCAGCTGATTAACGTCCTACGAAGATGAGAATGGTATCATTGGATTCGTAGAATTTTTTGGAATCCGCAGACACCTGCCTCGAATTCCAACTCAGCGCCGTTCCATAGATATTTAAGAAAAAAGAAATTGACACGTGACCTTTCGCCAGCACAAATCTCGAGCGGAAGCAATTGTCATCCCCCCGGCGCTTTCGAAAAAGCAATTTTATCTCAGCTAATTCCGAGACGGTTGCCACTCCGAAAAATGAAATAACGTTTTCGCAGTTTTTAATTAATAACTCCGCGGATTATTGTCGTACGAAGATGGGACCGGTATCGATGGATTTGTTGATTTTTTTCGAATCCGGAGATATGCGTTTCGAATTCCGACTCGGCGCCGTTCCCAAGTTATTCGAGAAAAACGAATTTGGCACTCGGCCAAATCCCTAAAACAGGGAAAACGGGTGAAAGAAAGTGCAAAACGTAGGGAAACGTAGGGGAAAAAGCAGTTTTTAATTAATATCTCGGCTAATTAAAGTCGCACGAAGAGGCCGATGGTCAATATGGCGAGCCACGGGAATTCTGAATCCAACGGTACCTTCCGCTAAGCTCTACACCCAGCCGTTCCCGAGGAGATGATGTTACAAACACACAAACAGACAGAGGCACACAGATTTTAATAGTATAGACTAGCGGGCAAGCCCGCCAGCTGAGCGGGCTGAAGCCCGCTTATCATTGTTCTTTTTTAAAAGATATCCTATGTTAAATTTGGCCGGTATTGAAAAGTTGAACCGAACTACCATTTTTAGCGGCATTCCGCGGGCTTCCCCCGCTTTTTTCACCTATGCATCCAGAAGTTACCGCATACACTATACATATGCGGAAAATCACGAAAACACCCATGCTTCCAGCCCTTTCGCGTGTATTCGAAATTTGGACCGAAATACCAGTGTTCAGCGCTTTTGGGCGGGAGCCCTCCCAAAACAGTGTTCACGTGTGCATGCAAAAGATACTGCGTACACCGTACACATGCGTAAAATCACGAAAACACCCCTGCAGCCAGCCCGCTGCCGATTCGAAAGTTGGACCGAAATACAATTTTTCAGCGATTTTGCGCGTGCTGTGCCCGCTTTATTCACGTATGCATGCTGAAGATGGTGCATAAACGATACACATGCGTAAAATCACGAAAACAAACATGGAGCCTGCCTGTTCGCCGGTATTCGAAAGTTGGACCGAATTACCAGTGTTATGTGGCTTTGCGCGGGCTCTGCCCGCTTTATTCACATATACACCCAGAAGATACTCCATACACTATACACATGCGTAAAATCACGAAAACACCCATGGAGCCAGCCAGTTCGTCGGGATTCGAAATTACCGCATTACCAGAACCGCATTACCAGTATTCTGTGCCCGCTTTATTCACGTATGCATCCATGAGATACTTTATAAACGATACACATGCGAACAATCACGAAAACACCCATGCAGCCAGCCCGCTCGCCGAGATTCGAAAGTTTGAGCGAACTACCAGTGTTCAGCGGTTTTACCCGGTATCCGCGCGCTGTATTCACGTATGCATCCAAATTTTATATACAGTACCCCGGAATTCGAAAGTAGGACCGAAATACCAGTGTTCAGCGATTTTGTGGAGCGGGCTGCGCCCGCTTTATACACATAAGCATGGAGAGGATACTGCATAAACGATACACATGAGTTAAAGCAAGAAAACACCCGGGGAGCCAGCTCGTTCGCCGACACCGAAAGTTGGATCGAACTACCAGCGTTAAGAGGTTTTGAGCAGGCTGCGCCCACTTTTATCACATATGCATCCAGAAATCACTTTATACACTATACACATGCGGAAAATCAGGAAAACACCCATGCAGCGAGCCCGCTCGCAGAGATTCGAATGTTTGACCGAACTACCAGTGTTCAGCGGTTTTACCCGGTATCCGCGCGCTGTATTCACGTATGCGACCAAATTTTATGTACAGTACCCCGGAATTCGAAAGTTGGACCGAACTACCAGTGTTCTGTAGTTTTGCGCGGGCTGCTCCCGCTTTATTCAAGTATGCATGCAGAAGATACCGCATACACGTTACACGTGCGAAAAATCCCGAAAACACACATTGAGCCAACACGGTCGCTTGGATTCGAAAGTTGGACCGAACTACCAGTAATCAGAGGTTTTGAGCGAATTTCGGCCGCTTTATTCACTTATGCATCCAGAAGATGCTGCGTACACGAGGCACATGCGTAAAATCACGCAAACACCCATGGACCCCGCCCGTTCGCGGGGATTCGAAATTAGGACCGAACTACCAGAGTTCAGCTTTATTCATTTATGCATCCAGAAGACACTGCATACACAACAGATATGCGTAAAATCACAAAAAACATGAGTGTAGCCTGCCTGCTCACCGGGATTCGAAAGTTACCGTATACCATCTCAAAGGAGCAAAGAAAAATCTTTAATCTAAAAAAAAAAAAAGTGTGAATTTAATTTTTATTGGTGCGAACTTATTTAAAATATCATTTGCATTAAAAGATAATATCTAAATTAAGTGCACGTATCTAATAACATAAAAAAATATATCATTCCAAAAAATCAAATTTATTATTAAAAAAATAACAACATATTTTTAAAAAATAGCTTTTTCAGATTTTTTAATTAATATCCCAGCTGATTAAAGTTGTACATCTTCAAGAACGTCATCATTTAAATTTAATGTAATATAATAACTTTTATTCAATATCAATAAAAGAATTAACGTGACAATCATCCTAACCTGAAATTAAAAAAAAATTGTGAAAAGCAGCTGTTTATTTAAAATGCCTACATTAACGAAATATTTTTAAAATACAGTTAGGTAACATGCAATCGTGTGCTTTATTCAACTTTAGAATATAACCTTGATTTGCATCTGCGGCGATTCAAGAAACTGTTGCAATCGGAAAAATGAGCCCGAAAAGTAGCGTTTTCAGTTTTTAATTAATATCTCAGCTGATTAACGTCCTACGAAGATGAGAATGGTATCATTGGATTCGTAGAATTTTTTGGAATCCGCAGACACCTGCCTCGAATTCCAACTCAGCGCCGTTCCATAGATATTTAAGAAAAAAGAAATTGACGCGTGACCTTTCGCCAGCACAAATCTGGAGCGGAAGCAATTGTCATCCCCCCGGCGCTTTCGAAAAAGCAATTTTATCTCAGCTAATTCCGAGACGGTTGCCACTCCGAAAAATGAAATAACGTTTTCGCAGTTTTTAATTAATAACTCCGCCGATTATTGTCGTACGAAGATGGGACCGGTATCGATGGATTCGTTGATTTTTTTCGAATACGGGGATATGCGTTTCGAATCGCAACTCGGAGCCGTTCCGCAGATATTCGAGAAAAACGAATTTGGCACTCGGCCAAATCCCTAAAACAGGGAAAACGGGTGAAAGAAAGTGCAAAACGTAGGGAAACGTAGGGGAAAAAGCAGTTTTTAATTAATATCTCGGCTAATTAAAGTCGCACGAAGATGCCGATGGTCAATATGGCGAGCCACGGGAATTCTGAATCCAACGGTACCTTCCGCTAAGCTCTACACCCAGCCGTTCTTGAGAAGATGATGTTACAAACACACAAACAGACAGAGGCACACAGATTTTAATAGTATAGGATATATATATTGATGCAATTGTATATACATATATACACACACGCACAATTAAGATATATATATATTTGTATGTGTTTACAAAAATGCAAGCAATGAATAAGAAAAATTATTTACAAAAATTTACATGTTCTATGTACACCTGAAAAGAAAAACATTTTAATTTGAATGAAATCATTTCTATATACATCTGAAAAAAAGTATTTACAAGTTCTATGTACATCTGAAAAGAAATGTATAAAAACATTTTAATTTGAATCAAATCATTTCTATATACACCTGAAAAAGAAATATTTTTATGTGATTGAAATCAGTTCCATAAATACCTAAAAAAGAAAAATACATAAAATGTTTTAAAATTAATGAACGCAATTGTATGTAGACCTGAAAAGGAAAATTTATAAAAAATATTTACAACATTGAAAAAATAATACAGCTTCCGATTGCCTAACTACTACAAATTCCACTTTGTAACAACAGACATAAAAGCCGACTAATGCATAATTCTCAAACTGTTTCAGCTTCATCTTGACTTGCTTCAATTTATCCCAGTCATCCAAAAACCTCAAATCTTTTTCATTTTTGCTTTGGCTTGATTAACTTCATTTTGTGTTGCAAAAATCTCACTGTTTCAATGTCTCGAGTAACTTTTTTACTGCAGAACCTCCCTGTAAACAATATTTCTTGTGAATACTTTAGAACATGCGGGCATCAAACGGCCTTGCTTCTTGGTGTCTTTCACTAAAACACGAACATTCCTCATAGACGAACATCTTGAAAAAGCTACGTAAAGCATTCCATGACTGAAAACTGGTTGCGGTAAATAAATCCCAACTTTCTTAAGTGTCTGTCCCTGTGACTTATTAATAGTCATACAAAATGCAAGCCTGATGGGAAACTGTCTTCGCTTGAGCTGAAAGGAGAGGTTTGAATCTGATGGTGAAAGTTCAACACGTGGAATGAAAACTCTCGATCCAGCATTCTGTCCAGAGATGACTTCACAATCTAAAACGTTTGGCATAATTCTCTTCACAATGAGCCTTGTTCCGTTGCAGAGTCCAACCGATGGATGTAGATTTCGTAGAAGCATAACTATAACTCCAACTTTCAAATTCAGACGATGAGGTGGCATTCCAGAAGGCGTCAGGCTGTGGATGAAATCCAGCTGATACGTTTCTTGTTCTTCTTCGTCATCGCAAATAACCGAGTCTGCACTGTAGTGCGTGAAAACTTGACCTGGAAACGTGGAAAGAATTTCTTCATTAAGCTTCAGAGCTTCCTCGTTCTTTGGACATAAAATCGCTTTACTGGCCAAGTCTTGTAAGTCGAATTCATTACCGCAGCCAAACATTTCTTCTACTATCGATCTGTTGACCACACACAAAGATGGAATTTCGATAATGTCTTCGTCCAAGCCACTGTCATTTTTAAGACGACCGTCTCCCAACTGCAGAAGCCATTCTGAAAATTCTTGTTCTTCCGGATTCAATCGCATATTGGTGGAAAGCGTGCATTGTTTGAAATGTGGCCACAAAAAGGAGTTCCTGAGGCAGCTCTCGATCGCAGAAGTTCGGTTTCCATGTGCGACAACAGGTAATGTTTGTCTCCAGTCACCTCCTAAAACTAAGGTTTTACCGCCAAAAGGAACATCCAGTCCGGTCAAGTCTCTCAGCAATCTGTCGACAGCTTCCAAAGCGTAATGAGGCGTCATGGTGCATTCATCCCATATGAAAAGTTTCGCAGTCTTCAAGTACCTTCCTTCAGCGCTATCTTGTCTCACACGGCACGAAGAATTTTCCAGAAGTGGAACGGGCAACTTGAAAGTAGAGTGTACAGTTCTTCCACCGGTCAACAGCACAGCAGCAATGCCTGTCCACGCAACGGGAATGGCAACGTGGCCCATTCCTCGAACAGCATGAAGGATCGTCCTAAAAAGGAAAGTTTTTCCAGCTCCGGCAAACGCATTAACACAAAATGTCTTCGGTGTGTTAGGATTCTCATCTCGTACAGCTTCCAAAACCAAGTCGTAAACTAATTTCTGTTCAGGATTCAACATCCCGTTCAACACTTCGGCTTGTTCGTTTTCATACTGGACATCGAACTGCGGGACTTCGAGAGAAACAGCATCAGTCAATGTTGGTTGCGGGAGACCAAGAGAACATAGCGAAACATTGTGCACTTCTAACTGGTCTTCTATACTTCTCAGTGCAAGGCTGAAACTGTCTTCTAAGGAGTAAGATCTCGCAAAATCTTCAGAAAGGGACTCTTTGAATTCATTCCACAAAGCGACGGGTTCCGCAGGGTTGCAGAAAACACAGATGAAGCAAAAAAGCTGTCTTAGCTGCGGTGGCATTTGAAAAGCTGATGCTTCTGCCAGAGTATTTTTCCATTCTTCGTCGTCTTGCAGCAGATGCCTTGCACGGCAGGCTTCCTTGAACGTTGAATACTCCACACCTTCGTAAGTTCTTAAGTCGGCAAAACTCTTCGCTCCTTTAACGTGACACAGCAGCAACCTCAGATGGAAACGCTCAACATCTTTCGGGCTAACAGAATACATTCTTGAAATGATGTAATCTCCAAGTCTAACTCGTGTCTGCCAGGCATGATTCCTCCAGGTGAAATGTTTAGGAATTTCGGCATACAGGTAACCATTCGCTTCGGGAACTGTCCTGTTCAGTTCAAACCATCCGGTGAGCATGGTATTTTTCTCGGCAGCTCTCTGGAAAGCATTCCTTTCTTCGGATTCGGCAAAATAGACGGGCTGCAGGTTTTCCAAATGAACCGGTAGTCGTATGATGGAGTGCGACTTAGAATGCATTCTTTTTTCAAACAGCCTCCACGCTGCTTCAGGGGCAGACACGTATCTTGCATTTAAGAAGCATTTGATCTCGTCCCACATTAAAGTTCTATCTCCAGATTCTTCCAGAACAACTTTAGCTGCATCATGACCCTTGTACACGTATTTGAACAAATACTTCACCGATTTTATGCAGCTGCATACTTCAACGTTTATGTGGGCGTTGTACTTTTTCGATAAATACGGATTGTAAGGAACGACCCATCTGTTATCGATGGCATGACCCTTGATCACGATAAAGTTTCCATCGTCCCTTCTTCTGTAGAGTGGGTAGCCATTCACGTTCTCTTTAGTTTCTGCCTGAAACGGTTTCGGAAATCCTTTCGAACATACACCATCACTCATGCAGGGAGAGTTTCTATTCAGTTCACCGCAGGGTCCGTGAATCATCGATGACTTCACAATGTTGTGTAGCTCCGGATGTCCAGTAGCATCTGGAAGTTCAGCACACACCAGCGAGTCGATGCACTCTGCATCTCTTATTTTGTCTTCTTCCGCTAAAAACAGCAAAAGGTGCATATGAGGCAATCCTCTCTTCTGAAATTCGATGACGTGTATATCTGCAATGGTCGCACCTAAGATGTGATTCTTTGTCAAATCTTGCATCAAAGCCGTTTTCTTCAGGTCAAATACCCTCGAAACGATGTCCGGGCGATCGTGAGCCTTCTGTCCTGGGAATAAGTTTTCTGTTATTTCCGGCCATTTAGGGTTGCACGTGAAAGTCAAAAACAGATCCGGTTTACCAAAGTCGCGCACAATGGCCATCGAGTCCTGATAGTTTTGCTGCATGCAGCGAGGGCTTCCTATAAACGTTGACGGAAGTATAACCGGTATTCCAGGGCGGACGCCCGTCTCTTGACCAACTCTGTAAATGTGATCGGCAAGACCCATGTAAGTTTCCACTCTCAGATTCGTCTGATGGCTCCGGAGGTACGCAATCCTGTTGCCTTCAACTTTTACGTATGCATCCACGAGATACTGCTGAAACGATTTCCGGCCATACAAAATCGGGTTGTAGCAATCTCGTCGTACGGACACCCTGTGACTGTAAAACTGTAACTCTGTGTATTGCTGTCCGACTCTGAATCCTTGCTCGCCGTGAGGAAAGAAAAGTACGTACGTCATGGGTTCCAAGTTGGGATTTAAGGTACTGATGTTGATGAGACCGCCACCTCTCGGATGGATCACGATGTCTCGGTTCGATGGAGGAGCGCCGTCCGTACTCTTGAAGACGACTGCAACTTCATTTTCTTTCGGAGCATTGTAACGTCCCCTGTGCTCGCCTGCAGCAACACTTTCACCCTTGATGTACATGCGGATATCCGCAGCAGTTTCGGAACCTTGCTCTCGTACAGTTTCTTCTTCGAATTCCTTCAGCATCTTGTAGGCTTCCGCATATGGATTAACGTTCCTTAAAACTGTGTCCAACTGTCTCAGGAGTTCGGCGTTCAGGGCAACATTTCCAAATATGTTCATTCTCTGCCTGAGGGCTTGATCCGAATCTAAAATGTACAGCTGAGCATACTGTTCTTGACCGGGATGAGGCGGATGAAGGTGGCTCGTTCGATGATATATGGCACCGTGAATCCTGAAGCAGTAGGGACCCGAACCCGAAGGCATTTCTATATTGGCACCCAATGAAGCAAAACTGAGCAGGCAGTTGTAAGTACGTATGTTGGCAAAAAACTCTTCAGAAAACGGGTGGTTCCCATTCATTAAACTGTGCCATTCTTCTGGATATCTTCTTTCAGCTTCGACAATTTTCCCATTGTTACAGCAGTGCATGTATCTTCCTCTTGCATTCCTTTCTCCCGTAAAGAACAATCCGTTGCAGAGATCGCAGGAAGCTTCCATTGAACCGGCGCTGTGTTGCTCAACATAAACTTCGAGTCCACATCTTCCTGCATTGTGAAGAGTGCTGCGTGAACGTTGTGCTGCATTCATGCGTAGCCTGTCTTCTCGTACGGACATTGTTTCTTCGGATAGGACTTGTCTGTGGCGTGCAGCGTCTCGCGTTCTTCGTGTAGCAGCGTCCTCTTCCGACTCTTCCGCTCGAACTTGACGATGACGATGAGAGTCCAGTCTGTGCCTCCTACTGGTTTCTTCTTCACTTTCTTGAGCACGCAAATTTTCTTGACATTGGGATTGCCTGCTGAGTCTCCTAATGGTTTCTTGTTCCGTTTCTGCAGCACGTAAATTTTCTTGATGTTGAGCTTTCCTGCCGAGTCTCGTAGCGGTTTCTTCTTCCGTTTCTTGAGCGCGTAGGTTTGCTTGCCGACGCGCTTGCGTGCTCAGTCTCGCAGCAGTTTCTTCTTCATTTTCTGCAGCTCGCCGTAAACTCTATGCTTCAGCTCTTCGTCTTCTTGATGCATCTCCTGTAATGCCTCTTTTCCGTTTCGGCATTTCAGTACGTTAAAAAAAAGCACTACTAAAATATTAACTCGACTCAAAAAATTGACTACGCAGATGAAAGAAAAAAATTGCTCATTAAACCAATACTGCTGGAAAAAAAATTAATGCATTCTATATGTATACAACACAAATTTTAAAATAATCCTAGACTAAATGAAAAATTTTCCACTTAAGAGCAAATTAATTTTAAAAAATCAAAAATATAAAACAAAAACTTCCCTGTTAAAAAATTGCTGGCAAATAAGAAATAATATGGGTAATATTATGAAAAATTCCAAGCACAGATAAAAATTATGAAAATATTTCTAATAATTAGGTCAATCTGAGAACAATGCACATAAACAGAAAATGAAAACCTAAACACAAAATAAATAAAAGGTATAAATACAAATATAAATTAGGAACTTCTGAAATCAATTCTGAAATTCAAATAACAAACCTAACAAAATAACAAATCTAATAAAATATAGAACATTCGATCGCCTTAAAACGATAATTGTTATCGCACACAGGAAAATGTCAAAAATATAAAATGTAAATGCAATTTATCGACCAACAATAACAGAAATATAAAACACGAATGAATAGATCTTTAAAAAAATACAAAATAATACATTAAATATATAAAAAGAGTCACCAAGTTAATGTTCCGAAGAATTCTCAAGTTCTAAACTAACAGGAGCATATAAAAGTCTAAAATACTACTTTAAATTACTAAAACTACAAATATAAATGCAAAAAACAATCAAATATCCTGTAAAAAGAAATAAAGATTAAGTGCAATGAGTAATAATAAGAATATTTACGAAATTTGAAATGCTGGAAAAAATTGCGACGGTCTCCTTCCAAATCCAAAATTCGTAAATAAATTTTTTGTTGCCAAACCAGGAAACTAAACTTTTGATTCTATTTGATCTGTTGCCAGACCGGGAAACAAAACTTTTTATTTTATCTATGACGTCATTTACTCGACTTATCAAGGGCATAAACCAATCTACATTCAACTAACGACAACTAAATGAAGAGAATGTTTCTATTTTTAGTTTTATTTTAGCTTTTCAGTTTATTCCTTTAAGTTATTTTAATTTTTTATTCTTAGTTTGTTAGTGGCGAACGGCCTTGGCGTTCCCATAGCATTTTTATCTCCGACGACTGCCGAGACTGTTGCCACTCGGAAGACTGAGTGCCGAAATTATTGTTTTCGCAGTTTTTAATTAATAACTCCGCGGATTATTGTCGTACGAAGATGGGACCGGTATCGATGGATTTGTTGATTTTTTTCGAATCCGGAGATATGCGTTTCGAATTCCGACTCGGCGCCGTTCCCAAGTTATTCGAGAAAAACGAATTTGGCACTCGGCCAAATCCCTAAAACAGGGAAAACGGGTGAAAGAAAGTGCAAAACGTAGGGAAACGTAGGGGAAAAAGCAGTTTTTAATTAATATCTCGGCTAATTAAAGTCGCACGAAGATGCCGATGGTCAATATGGCGAGCCACGGGAATTCTGAATCCAACGGTACCTTCCGCTAAGCTCTACACCCAGCCGTTCCCGAGGAGATGATGTTACAAACACACAAACAGACAGAGGCACACAGATTTTAATATATACTAGCGGGCAAGCCCGCCAGCTGAGCGGGCTGAAGCCCGCTTATCATTGTTCGTTTTTAAAAGATATCCTATGTTAAATTTGGCCGGTATTGAAAAGTTGAACCGAACTACCATTTTTTAGCGGCATTCCGCGGGCTTCCCCCGCTTTTTTCACCTATGCATCCAGAAGTTACCGCATACACTATACATATGCGGAAAATCACGAAAACACCCATGCTTCCAGCCCTTTCGCGGGTATTCGAAATTTGGACCGAAATACCAGTGTTCAGCGCTTTTGGGCGGGAGCCCGCCCAAAACAGTGTTCACGTGTGCATGCAAAAGATACTGCGTACACCGTACACATGCGTAAAATCACGAAAACACCCCTCCAGCCAGCCCGCTGCCGATTCGAAAGTTGGACCGAAATACAATTTTTCAGCGATTTTGCGCCTGCTGTGCCCGCTTTATTGACGTATGCATGCTGAAGATGGTGCATAAACGATACATATGCGTAAAATCACGAAAACAAACATGGAGCCTGCCTGTTCGCCGGTATTCGAAAGTTGGACCGAATTACCAGTGTTATGTGGCTTTGCGCGGGCTCTGCCCGCTTTATTCACATATACACCCAGAAGATACTCCATACACTATACACATGCGTAAAATCACGAAAACCCCCATGGAGCCAGCCAGTTCGTCGGGATTCGAAATTACCGCATTACCAGAACCGCATTACCAGTACTCTGTGCCCGCTTTATTCACGTATGCATCCATGAGATACTTTATAAACGATACACATGCGAACAATCACGAAAACACCCATGCAGCCCGCCCGCTCGCCGAGATTCGAAAGTTTGAGCGAACTACCAGTGTTCAGCGGTTTTACCCGGTATCCGCGCGCTGTATTCACGTATGCATCCAAATTTTATATACAGTACACCGGAATTCGAAAGTAGGACCGAAATACCAGTGTTCAGCGATTTTGTGGAGCGGGCTGCGCCCGCTTTATACACATAAGCATGGAGAGGATACTGCATAAACGATACACATGAGTTAAAGCAAGAAAACACCCGGGGAGCCAGCTCGTTCGCCGACACCGAAAGTTGGATCGAACTACCAGCGTTAAGAGGTTTTGAGCAGGCTGCGCCCACTTTTATCACATATGCATCCAGAAATCACTTTATACACTATACACATGCGGAAAATCAGGAAAACACCCATGCAGCCAGCCCGCTCGCAGAGATTCGAATGTTTGACCGAACTACCAGTGTTCAGCGGTTTTACCCGGTATCCGCGCGCTGTATTCACGTATGCGACCAAATTTTATGTACAGTACCCCGGAATTCGAAAGTTGGACCGAACTACCAGTGTTCTGTAGTTTTGCGCGGGCTGCTCCCGCTTTATTCAAGTATGCATGCAGAAGATACCGCATACACGTTACACATGCGAAAAATCCCGAAAACACACATTGAGCCAACACGGTCGCTTGGATTCGAAAGTTGGACCGAACTACCAGTAATCAGAGGTTTTGAGCGAATTTCGGCCGCTTTATTCACTTATGCATCCAGAAGATGCTGCGTACACGAGGCACATGCGTAAAATCACGCAAACACCCATGGACCCAGCCCGTTCGCCGGGATTCGAAATTAGGACCGAACTACCAGAGTTCAGCTTTATTCATTTATGCATCCAGAAGACACTGCATACACAACAGATATGCGTAAAATCACAAAAAACATGAGTGTAGCCTGCCTGCTCACCGGGATTCGAAAGTTACCGTATACCATCTCAAAGGAGCAAAGAAAAATCTTTAATCTAAAAAAAAAAAAAAAAAAAAAGTGTGAATTTAATTTTTATTGGTGCGAACTTATTTAAAATATCATTTGCATTAAAAGATAATATCTAAATTAAGTGCACGTATCTAATAACATAAAAAAATATATTATTCCAAAAAATCAAATTTATTATTAAAAAAATAACAACATATTTTTAAAAAATAGCTTTTTCAGATTTTTTAATTAATATCCCAGCTGATTAAAGTTGTACAACTTCAAGAACGTCATCATTTAAATTTAATGTAATATAATAACTTTTATTCAATATCAATAAAAGAATTAACGTGACAATCATCCTAACCTGAATAGCTTTTTCAGATTTTTTAATTAATATCCCAGCTGATTAAAGTTGTACAACTTCAAGAACGTCATCATTTAAATTTAATGTAATATAATAACTTTTATTCAATATCAATAAAAGAATTAACGTGACAATCATCCTAACCTGAAATTAAAAAAAAATTGTGAAAAGCAGCTGTTTATTTAAAATGCCTACATTAACGAAATATTTTTAAAATACAGTTAGGTAACATGCAATCGCGTGCTTTATTCAACTTTAGAATATAACCTTGATTTGCATCTGCGGCGATTCAAGAAACTGTTGCAGTCGGAAAAATGAGCCCGAAAATTAGCGTTTTCACAGTTTTTAATTAATATCTCAGCTGATTAACGTCCTAAGAAGATGAGAATGGTATCATTGGATTCGTAGAATTTTTTTGGAATCCGCAGACACCTGCCTCGAATTCCAACTCAGCGCCGTTCCATAGATATTTAAGAAAAAAGAAATTGACGCGTGACCTTTCGCCAGCACAAATCTCGAGCGGAAGCAATTGTCATCCCCCCGGCGCTTTCGAAAAAGCAATTTTATCTCAGCTAATTCCGAGACGGTTGCCACTTCGAAAAATGAAATAACGTTTTCGCAGTTTTTAATTAATAACTCCGCCGATTATTGTCGTACGAAGATGGGACCGGTATCGATGGATTCGTTGATTTTTTTCGAATACGGGGATATGCGTTTCGAATCGCAACTCGGAGCCGTTCCGCAGATATTCGAGAAAAACGAATTTGGCACTCGGCCAAATCCCTAAAACAGGGAAAACGGGTGAAAGAAAGTGCAAAACGTAGGGAAACGTAGGGGAAAAAGCAGTTTTTAATTAATATCTCGGCTAATTAAAGTCGCACCAAGATGCCGATGGTCAATCCGGCGAGCCACGGGAATTCTGAATCCAACGGTACCTTCCGCTAAGCTCTACACCCAGCCGTTCTTGAGAAGATGATGTTACAAACACACAAACAGACAGAGGCACACAGATTTTAATAGTATCGTTTAATAGATCGTTTAATAGTTTAATAGATCGGAAGACTGAGTGCCGAAATTATTGTTTTCGCAGTTTTTAATTAATAACTCCGCGGATTATTGTCGTACGAAGATGGGACCGGTATCGATGGATTTGTTGATTTTTTTCGAATCCGGAGATATGCGTTTCGAATTCCGACTCGGCGCCGTTCCCAAGTTATTCGAGAAAAACGAATTTGGCACTCGGCCAAATCCCTAAAACAGGGAAAACGGGTGAAAGAAAGTGCAAAACGTAGGGAAACGTAGGGGAAAAAGCAGTTTTTAATTAATATCTCGGCTAATTAAAGTCGCACGAAGATGCCGATGGTCAATATGGCGAGCCACGGGAATTCTGAATCCAACGGTACCTTCCGCTAAGCTCTACACCCAGCCGTTCCCGAGGAGATGATGTTACAAACACACAAACAGACAGAGGCACACAGATTTTAATATATACTAGCGGGCAAGCCCGCCAGCTGAGCGGGCTGAAGCCCGCTTATCATTGTTCGTTTTTAAAAGATATCCTATGTTAAATTTGGCCGGTATTGAAAAGTTGAACCGAACTACCATTTTTTAGCGGCATTCCGCGGGCTTCCCCCGCTTTTTTCACCTATGCATCCAGAAGTTACCGCATACACTATACATATGCGGAAAATCACGAAAACACCCATGCTTCCAGCCCTTTCGCGGGTATTCGAAATTTGGACCGAAATACCAGTGTTCAGCGCTTTTGGGCGGGAGCCCGCCCAAAACAGTGTTCACGTGTGCATGCAAAAGATACTGCGTACACCGTACACATGCGTAAAATCACGAAAACACCCCTCCAGCCAGCCCGCTGCCGATTCGAAAGTTGGACCGAAATACAATTTTTCAGCGATTTTGCGCCTGCTGTGCCCGCTTTATTGACGTATGCATGCTGAAGATGGTGCATAAACGATACATATGCGTAAAATCACGAAAACAAACATGGAGCCTGCCTGTTCGCCGGTATTCGAAAGTTGGACCGAATTACCAGTGTTATGTGGCTTTGCGCGGGCTCTGCCCGCTTTATTCACATATACACCCAGAAGATACTCCATACACTATACACATGCGTAAAATCACGAAAACCCCCATGGAGCCAGCCAGTTCGTCGGGATTCGAAATTACCGCATTACCAGAACCGCATTACCAGTACTCTGTGCCCGCTTTATTCACGTATGCATCCATGAGATACTTTATAAACGATACACATGCGAACAATCACGAAAACACCCATGCAGCCCGCCCGCTCGCCGAGATTCGAAAGTTTGAGCGAACTACCAGTGTTCAGCGGTTTTACCCGGTATCCGCGCGCTGTATTCACGTATGCATCCAAATTTTATATACAGTACACCGGAATTCGAAAGTAGGACCGAAATACCAGTGTTCAGCGATTTTGTGGAGCGGGCTGCGCCCGCTTTATACACATAAGCATGGAGAGGATACTGCATAAACGATACACATGAGTTAAAGCAAGAAAACACCCGGGGAGCCAGCTCGTTCGCCGACACCGAAAGTTGGATCGAACTACCAGCGTTAAGAGGTTTTGAGCAGGCTGCGCCCACTTTTATCACATATGCATCCAGAAATCACTTTATACACTATACACATGCGGAAAATCAGGAAAACACCCATGCAGCCAGCCCGCTCGCAGAGATTCGAATGTTTGACCGAACTACCAGTGTTCAGCGGTTTTACCCGGTATCCGCGCGCTGTATTCACGTATGCGACCAAATTTTATGTACAGTACCCCGGAATTCGAAAGTTGGACCGAACTACCAGTGTTCTGTAGTTTTGCGCGGGCTGCTCCCGCTTTATTCAAGTATGCATGCAGAAGATACCGCATACACGTTACACATGCGAAAAATCCCGAAAACACACATTGAGCCAACACGGTCGCTTGGATTCGAAAGTTGGACCGAACTACCAGTAATCAGAGGTTTTGAGCGAATTTCGGCCGCTTTATTCACTTATGCATCCAGAAGATGCTGCGTACACGAGGCACATGCGTAAAATCACGCAAACACCCATGGACCCAGCCCGTTCGCCGGGATTCGAAATTAGGACCGAACTACCAGAGTTCAGCTTTATTCATTTATGCATCCAGAAGACACTGCATACACAACAGATATGCGTAAAATCACAAAAAACATGAGTGTAGCCTGCCTGCTCACCGGGATTCGAAAGTTACCGTATACCATCTCAAAGGAGCAAAGAAAAATCTTTAATCTAAAAAAAAAAAAAAAAAAAAGTGTGAATTTAATTTTTATTGGTGCGAACTTATTTAAAATATCATTTGCATTAAAAGATAATATCTAAATTAAGTGCACGTATCTAATAACATAAAAAAATATATTATTCCAAAAAATCAAATTTATTATTAAAAAAATAACAACATATTTTTAAAAAATAGCTTTTTCAGATTTTTTAATTAATATCCCAGCTGATTAAAGTTGTACAACTTCAAGAACGTCATCATTTAAATTTAATGTAATATAATAACTTTTATTCAATATCAATAAAAGAATTAACGTGACAATCATCCTAACCTGAAATTAAAAAAAAATTGTGAAAAGCAGCTGTTTATTTAAAATGCCTACATTAACGAAATATTTTTAAAATACAGTTAGGTAACATGCAATCGCGTGCTTTATTCAACTTTAGAATATAACCTTGATTTGCATCTGCGGCGATTCAAGAAACTGTTGCAGTCGGAAAAATGAGCCCGAAAATTAGCGTTTTCACAGTTTTTAATTAATATCTCAGCTGATTAACGTCCTAAGAAGATGAGAATGGTATCATTGGATTCGTAGAATTTTTTTGGAATCCGCAGACACCTGCCTCGAATTCCAACTCAGCGCCGTTCCATAGATATTTAAGAAAAAAGAAATTGACGCGTGACCTTTCGCCAGCACAAATCTCGAGCGGAAGCAATTGTCATCCCCCCGGCGCTTTCGAAAAAGCAATTTTATCTCAGCTAATTCCGAGACGGTTGCCACTTCGAAAAATGAAATAACGTTTTCGCAGTTTTTAATTAATAACTCCGCCGATTATTGTCGTACGAAGATGGGACCGGTATCGATGGATTCGTTGATTTTTTTCGAATACGGGGATATGCGTTTCGAATCGCAACTCGGAGCCGTTCCGCAGATATTCGAGAAAAACGAATTTGGCACTCGGCCAAATCCCTAAAACAGGGAAAACGGGTGAAAGAAAGTGCAAAACGTAGGGAAACGTAGGGGAAAAAGCAGTTTTTAATTAATATCTCGGCTAATTAAAGTCGCACCAAGATGCCGATGGTCAATCCGGCGAGCCACGGGAATTCTGAATCCAACGGTACCTTCCGCTAAGCTCTACACCCAGCCGTTCTTGAGAAGATGATGTTACAAACACACAAACAGACAGAGGCACACAGATTTTAATAGTATAGATTGATAAATATATTGGCCCTTGATAAATATGTATATATATATATATATATTGATGCAATTGTATATACATATATACACACACGCACAATGAAGATATATATATATTTGTATGTGTTTACAAAAATGCAAGCAATGAATAAGAAAAATTATTTACAAAAATTTACATGTTCTATGTACACCTGAAAAGAAAAACATTTTAATTTGAATGAAATCATTTCTATATACATCTGAAAAAAAGTATTTACAAGTTCTATGTACATCTGAAAAGAAATGTATAAAAACATTTTAATTTGAATCAAATCATTTCTATATACACCTGAAAAAGAAATATTTTTATGTGATTGAAATCAGTTCCATAAATACCTAAAAAAGAAAAATACATAAAATGTTTTAAAATTAATGAACGCAATTGTATGTAGACCTGAAAAGGAAAATTTATAAAAAATATTTACAACATTGAAAAAATAATACAGCTTCCGATTGCCTAACTACTACAAATTCCACTTTGTAACAACAGACATAAAAGCCGACTAATGCATAATTCTCAAACTGTTTCAGCTTCATCTTGACTTGCTTCAATTTATCCCAGTCATCCAAAAACCTCAAATCTTTTTCATTTTTGCTTTGGCTTGATTAACTTCATTTTGTGTTGCAAAAATCTCACTGTTTCAATGTCTCGAGTAACTTTTTTACTGCAGAACCTCCCTGTAAACAATATTTCTTGTGAATACTTTAGAACATGCGGGCATCAAACGGCCTTGCTTCTTGGTGTCTTTCACTAAAACACGAACATTCCTCATAGACGAACATCTTGAAAAAGCTACGTAAAGCATTCCATGACTGAAAACTGGTTGCGGTAAATAAATCCCAACTTTCTTAAGTGTCTGTCCCTGTGACTTATTAATAGTCATACAAAATGCAAGCCTGATGGGAAACTGTCTTCGCTTGAGCTGAAAGGAGAGGTTTGAATCTGATGGTGAAAGTTCAACACGTGGAATGAAAACTCTCGATCCAGCATTCTGTCCAGAGATGACTTCACAATCTAAAACGTTTGGCATAATTCTCTTCACAATGAGCCTTGTTCCGTTGCAGAGTCCAACCGATGGATGTAGATTTCGTAGAAGCATAACTATAACTCCAACTTTCAAATTCAGACGATGAGGTGGCATTCCAGAAGGCGTCAGGCTGTGGATGAAATCCAGCTGATACGTTTCTTGTTCTTCTTCGTCATCGCAAATAACCGAGTCTGCACTGTAGTGCGTGAAAACTTGACCTGGAAACGTGGAAAGAATTTCTTCATTAAGCTTCAGAGCTTCCTCGTTCTTTGGACATAAAATCGCTTTACTGGCCAAGTCTTGTAAGTCGAATTCATTACCGCAGCCAAACATTTCTTCTACTATCGATCTGTTGACCACACACAAAGATGGAATTTCGATAATGTCTTCGTCCAAGCCACTGTCATTTTTAAGACGACCGTCTCCCAACTGCAGAAGCCATTCTGAAAATTCTTGTTCTTCCGGATTCAATCGCATATTGGTGGAAAGCGTGCATTGTTTGAAATGTGGCCACAAAAAGGAGTTCCTGAGGCAGCTCTCGATCGCAGAAGTTCGGTTTCCATGTGCGACAACAGGTAATGTTTGTCTCCAGTCACCTCCTAAAACTAAGGTTTTACCGCCAAAAGGAACATCCAGTCCGGTCAAGTCTCTCAGCAATCTGTCGACAGCTTCCAAAGCGTAATGAGGCGTCATGGTGCATTCATCCCATATGAAAAGTTTCGCAGTCTTCAAGTACCTTCCTTCAGCGCTATCTTGTCTCACACGGCACGAAGAATTTTCCAGAAGTGGAACGGGCAACTTGAAAGTAGAGTGTACAGTTCTTCCACCGGTCAACAGCACAGCAGCAATGCCTGTCCACGCAACGGGAATGGCAACGTGGCCCATTCCTCGAACAGCATGAAGGATCGTCCTAAAAAGGAAAGTTTTTCCAGCTCCGGCAAACGCATTAACACAAAATGTCTTCGGTGTGTTAGGATTCTCATCTCGTACAGCTTCCAAAACCAAGTCGTAAACTAATTTCTGTTCAGGATTCAACATCCCGTTCAACACTTCGGCTTGTTCGTTTTCATACTGGACATCGAACTGCGGGACTTCGAGAGAAACAGCATCAGTCAATGTTGGTTGCGGGAGACCAAGAGAACATAGCGAAACATTGTGCACTTCTAACTGGTCTTCTATACTTCTCAGTGCAAGGCTGAAACTGTCTTCTAAGGAGTAAGATCTCGCAAAATCTTCAGAAAGGGACTCTTTGAATTCATTCCACAAAGCGACGGGTTCCGCAGGGTTGCAGAAAACACAGATGAAGCAAAAAAGCTGTCTTAGCTGCGGTGGCATTTGAAAAGCTGATGCTTCTGCCAGAGTATTTTTCCATTCTTCGTCGTCTTGCAGCAGATGCCTTGCACGGCAGGCTTCCTTGAACGTTGAATACTCCACACCTTCGTAAGTTCTTAAGTCGGCAAAACTCTTCGCTCCTTTAACGTGACACAGCAGCAACCTCAGATGGAAACGCTCAACATCTTTCGGGCTAACAGAATACATTCTTGAAATGATGTAATCTCCAAGTCTAACTCGTGTCTGCCAGGCATGATTCCTCCAGGTGAAATGTTTAGGAATTTCGGCATACAGGTAACCATTCGCTTCGGGAACTGTCCTGTTCAGTTCAAACCATCCGGTGAGCATGGTATTTTTCTCGGCAGCTCTCTGGAAAGCATTCCTTTCTTCGGATTCGGCAAAATAGACGGGCTGCAGGTTTTCCAAATGAACCGGTAGTCGTATGATGGAGTGCGACTTAGAATGCATTCTTTTTTCAAACAGCCTCCACGCTGCTTCAGGGGCAGACACGTATCTTGCATTTAAGAAGCATTTGATCTCGTCCCACATTAAAGTTCTATCTCCAGATTCTTCCAGAACAACTTTAGCTGCATCATGACCCTTGTACACGTATTTGAACAAATACTTCACCGATTTTATGCAGCTGCATACTTCAACGTTTATGTGGGCGTTGTACTTTTTCGATAAATACGGATTGTAAGGAACGACCCATCTGTTATCGATGGCATGACCCTTGATCACGATAAAGTTTCCATCGTCCCTTCTTCTGTAGAGTGGGTAGCCATTCACGTTCTCTTTAGTTTCTGCCTGAAACGGTTTCGGAAATCCTTTCGAACATACACCATCACTCATGCAGGGAGAGTTTCTATTCAGTTCACCGCAGGGTCCGTGAATCATCGATGACTTCACAATGTTGTGTAGCTCCGGATGTCCAGTAGCATCTGGAAGTTCAGCACACACCAGCGAGTCGATGCACTCTGCATCTCTTATTTTGTCTTCTTCCGCTAAAAACAACAAAAGGTGCATATGAGGCAATCCTCTCTTCTGAAATTCGATGACGTGTATATCTGCAATGGTCGCACCTAAGATGTGATTCTTTGTCAAATCTTGCATCAAAGCCGTTTTCTTCAGGTCAAATACCCTCGAAACGATGTCCGGGCGATCGTGAGCCTTCTGTCCTGGGAATAAGTTTTCTGTTATTTCCGGCCATTTAGGGTTGCACGTGAAAGTCAAAAACAGATCCGGTTTACCAAAGTCGCGCACAATGGCCATCGAGTCCTGATAGTTTTGCTGCATGCAGCGAGGGCTTCCTATAAACGTTGACGGAAGTATAACCGGTATTCCAGGGCGGACGCCCGTCTCTTGACCAACTCTGTAAATGTGATCGGCAAGACCCATGTAAGTTTCCACTCTCAGATTCGTCTGATGGCTCCGGAGGTACGCAATCCTGTTGCCTTCAACTTTTACGTATGCATCCACGAGATACTGCTGAAACGATTTCCGGCCATACAAAATCGGGTTGTAGCAATCTCGTCGTACGGACACCCTGTGACTGTAAAACTGTAACTCTGTGTATTGCTGTCCGACTCTGAATCCTTGCTCGCCGTGAGGAAAGAAAAGTACGTACGTCATGGGTTCCAAGTTGGGATTTAAGGTACTGATGTTGATGAGACCGCCACCTCTCGGATGGATCACGATGTCTCGGTTCGATGGAGGAGCGCCGTCCGTACTCTTGAAGACGACTGCAACTTCATTTTCTTTCGGAGCATTGTAACGTCCCCTGTGCTCGCCTGCAGCAACACTTTCACCCTTGATGTACATGCGGATATCCGCAGCAGTTTCGGAACCTTGCTCTCGTACAGTTTCTTCTTCGAATTCCTTCAGCATCTTGTAGGCTTCCGCATATGGATTAACGTTCCTTAAAACTGTGTCCAACTGTCTCAGGAGTTCGGCGTTCAGGGCAACATTTCCAAATATGTTCATTCTCTGCCTGAGGGCTTGATCCGAATCTAAAATGTACAGCTGAGCATACTGTTCTTGACCGGGATGAGGCGGATGAAGGTGGCTCGTTCGATGATATATGGCACCGTGAATCCTGAAGCAGTAGGGACCCGAACCCGAAGGCATTTCTATATTGGCACCCAATGAAGCAAAACTGAGCAGGCAGTTGTAAGTACGTATGTTGGCAAAAAACTCTTCAGAAAACGGGTGGTTCCCATTCATTAAATTGTGCCATTCTTCTGGATATCTTCTTTCAGCTTCGACAATTTTCCCATTGTTACAGCAGTGCATGTATCTTCCTCTTGCATTCCTTTCTCCCGTAAAGAACAATCCGTTGCAGAGATCGCAGGAAGCTTCCATTGAACCGGCGCTGTGTTGCTCAACATAAACTTCGAGTCCACATCTTCCTGCATTGTGAAGAGTGCTGCGTGAACGTTGTGCTGCATTCATGCGTAGCCTGTCTTCTCGTACGGACATTGTTTCTTCGGATAGGACTTGTCTGTGGCGTGCAGCGTCTCGCGTTCTTCGTGTAGCAGCGTCCTCTTCCGACTCTTCCGCTCGAACTTGACGATGACGATGAGAGTCCAGTCTGTGCCTCCTACTGGTTTCTTCTTCACTTTCTTGAGCACGCAAATTTTCTTGACATTGGGATTGCCTGCTGAGTCTCCTAATGGTTTCTTGTTCCGTTTCTGCAGCACGTAAATTTTCTTGATGTTGAGCTTTCCTGCCGAGTCTCGTAGCGGTTTCTTCTTCCGTTTCTTGAGCGCGTAGGTTTGCTTGCCGACGCGCTTGCGTGCTCAGTCTCGCAGCAGTTTCTTCTTCATTTTCTGCAGCTCGCCGTAAACTCTGTGCTTCAGCTCTTCGTCTTCTTGATGCATCTCCTGTAATGCCTCTTTTCCGTTTCGGCATTTCAGTACGTTAAAAAAAAGCACTACTAAAATATTAACTCGACTCAAAAAATTGACTACGCAGATGAAAGAAAAAAATTGCTCATTAAACCAATACTGCTGGAAAAAAAATTAATGCATTCTATATGTATACAACACAAATTTTAAAATAATCCTAGACTAAATGAAAAATTTTCCACTTAAGAGCAAATTAATTTTAAAAAATCAAAAATATAAAACAAAAACTTCCCTGTTAAAAAATTGCTGGCAAATAAGAAATAATATGGGTAATATTATGAAAAATTCCAAGCACAGATAAAAATTATGAAAATATTTCTAATAATTAGGTCAATCTGAGAACAATGCACATAAACAGAAAATGAAAACCTAAACACAAAATAAATAAAAGGTATAAATACAAATATAAATTAGGAACTTCTGAAATCAATTCTGAAATTCAAATAACAAACCTAACAAAATAACAAATCTAATAAAATATAGAACATTCGATCGCCTTAAAACGATAATTGTTATCGCACACAGGAAAATGTCAAAAATATAAAATGTAAATGCAATTTATCGACCAACAATAACAGAAATATAAAACACGAATGAATAGATCTTTAAAAAAATACAAAATAATACATTAAATATATAAAAAGAGTCACCAAGTTAATGTTCCGAAGAATTCTCAAGTTCTAAACTAACAGGAGCATATAAAAGTCTAAAATACTACTTTAAATTACTAAAACTACAAATATAAATGCAAAAAACAATCAAATATCCTGTAAAAAGAAATAAAGATTAAGTGCAATGAGTAATAATAAGAATATTTACGAAATTTGAAATGCTGGAAAAAATTGCGACGGTCTCCTTCCAAATCCAAAATTCGTAAATAAATTTTTTGTTGCCAAACCAGGAAACTAAACTTTTGATTCTATTTGATCTGTTGCCAGACCGGGAAACAAAACTTTTTATTTTATCTATGACGTCATTTACTCGACTTATCAAGGGCATAAACCAATCTACATTCAACTAACGACAACTAAATGAAGAGAATGTTTCTATTTTTAGTTTTATTTTAGCTTTTCAGTTTATTCCTTTAAGTTATTTTAATTTTTTATTCTTAGTTTGTTAGTGGCGAACGGCCTTGGCGTTCCCATAGCATTTTTATCTCCGACGACTGCCGAGACTGTTGCCACTCGGAAGACTGAGTGCCGAAATTATTGTTTTCGCAGTTTTTAATTAATAACTCCGCGGATTATTGTCGTACGAAGATGGGACCGGTATCGATGGATTTGTTGATTTTTTTCGAATCCGGAGATATGCGTTTCGAATTCCGACTCGGCGCCGTTCCCAAGTTATTCGAGAAAAACGAATTTGGCACTCGGCCAAATCCCTAAAACAGGGAAAACGGGTGAAAGAAAGTGCAAAACGTAGGGAAACGTAGGGGAAAAAGCAGTTTTTAATTAATATCTCGGCTAATTAAAGTCGCACGAAGATGCCGATGGTCAATATGGCGAGCCACGGGAATTCTGAATCCAACGGTACCTTCCGCTAAGCTCTACACCCAGCCGTTCCCGAGGAGATGATGTTACAAACACACAAACAGACAGAGGCACACAGATTTTAATAGTATAGATTTCAGGAAAAAATTCTGTCATTTCTAAAAGACTTTCATATACTTCTTTAAGTGGTAGAGACGTGTAGAGGTTTTCAAAGTCATAGCAGTTAATATTGTAAATTTTAAGATTTTTAACTTCTTCAATGATTTTCAAGTCGTCATAAATAATCCAGCGGAAGTTTTTGTCAGCTTTAACTTGTTCAAAAACTATGTCACAAATCGTTTTAAGTAGATTGGTAAAAATATTATCAAAATTTTTCTTGAATTTCTAATGCTATTGGCTATAAATCTCAATTTGACAGGAGTTTTATGAAATTTTGGTACGGCATAAAGGTTGGCAAATCTATTATTTGTAGCGAAAAGAGAAATTCTCCATTTTTGTGAAAAGTAGAAATTTTGTTATTAACAATTCTTTGTAATTGTTGTGATAAAGGGCTCCGTATCTGAGAATAATTAGTGCACATTTAATAACTTTTTCCAGAATCCATCGAAACTCGTAATAGCTATTTTGTATTTTTTCCGAAAGATTAATTTAATCATTAATTTCTCTTTCTATATCATACCCTTTCAGTAACTGCAAAGAGCTGCTACGGTAATGTGGAGAACTATTTTTAAATTTCTAGATTTTCACACTCGTGATCCATTTCAACCATAACAACTGTGTTCTGTCTTTTTGGCAGATAGGTGGCCGATAAAAAATATTCCACTTGACGCTTGTGGAAAAATCCCCCAAATGATTTATGTATCGCCGTTAGAGGGCGCTTCGCTTCTGAAAAGGAATGTTAGTTTTTAGTTTGCGACGTAGTTAGTTAGCAGTGAACCTTGGATGCAACGAAAGTTGCTTTGTAAATAAAATGATTATTTTTGTAGACTGTTGAAGTATTTCACTTCATTTAGAATTAGAACCACCTTTCGCAATATGGCGCATCGGTGCCGAGAACCTTTGGCCAATTTAGAAGTTTGTGTTTTTTAATTTTGGATATCATTTTATGCGAAGACAGCCAAGGTAAGCCTGTATTTTCTATTTTTATATAATATGGAAGATCTTATTGCTAAACTGAAATCGAAACGAAAGGTATTGAGGACCGGAGTGTCCAAGATACTAAAGAAAATTGAAACTGAACTGAGTAAAGATGATAGTAGTATAAATGTAAATGTATTAGAAGAAATTTTAGACCAGTTAAACGAAAAATCAAAATCCTTGAGCAATTTAGACGCTGAAATAGAACGAGAATTAAAAGTCGAAGAGGATGAATTTGAACTTGAAATCTCATCCGCTTTGGAATATGAAGAGAAAATTCAAGTGTGGCAGTTTAGAGGAAAGAAAAAGTTGAAAGAATTGAATAAGCTAGAAAATTCCGTCAATGCAAGTAGGGACATTTCTAATGAAACCGTTACAGAATCCCAAAACGAAAGTAACAAATTCACTCGTCTTCCAAAATTAACGATCTCTAAATTTTATGGTGATTCTTCGGATTGGTTAGAATTCATAGGTCAGTTCGAAAATGCGATTGATAAAAATCCGAATTTATCAAAAATAGAAAAATTAATTTACTTAAAAAGCTTTCTTGGTGGCTCAGCCGCCAAAGCTATTTCTGGTTTCGCTCTCATCGAAAATAATTACGAAGCTGCTCTTGAACTGTTACGTTCCAGATTTGGTCAAAAGAACATCTTAATTAATTCGCATTTAGGACAACTCTTAAGTACTTCACCTGTTAGAAATCCTAATGATATAAACGGATTAAGAAAACTTTTAGATCACGCCGAAGTACAGATAAGAAATCTTGAAGCATTAAAAATAGACTCTGATACCTACGGAAATCTCTTAACGCCTTTAATTTTGAAATTACTTCCTAATGAATTCGTTCTTGATTATAGCCGAAAAATTAAAGACGAAAATTGGGATTTAAAAGGTTTGTTAGCCTTTTTGAGGAACGAAGTATTCAGTAGAGAACGCGCGGCTTCTGTTAATTATAATTCTAGAGAAAAATATTCGCGATTGGAAAAGCATTTGCCCTTCAAACATAAACATTCTCCAGCCATAACGAGCAAGCCGTCTACAGTTGAGTTATTAGCGGCGTCATCCGAATCGCAGTGTCTGTTCTGCGGGAACACAAATCATAAATCTGCGGATTGCGAAGTTTTAAGTGTAGAAAAGAAAAAGGAGATCTTAAAAAGTGAATCGCGGTGTTTTTTATGTTTAGGTCGGTATCACCGGATCCAAAATTGTAAACAAAAAATAAATTGTGCCTTCTGCTTTAATAAACACTCGAAAGCCATTTGTTATTCATTCCATCAGAAAAAAGATAATGAAAAACCTAAAAAGAAAACGTCGGATTCGAGCGTTATTTCCGCTGTTTCGTCATATAATTCCGATGAAAATAAATCTAATAAAATATTATTACAAACGGCTTCTGCATTGATTCGAAATAATGATAAATCTGAAAATGTCAGAATTCTTTTTGATAATGGCTCAATGAGATCTTTCATAACCAAAGATGTATCTACTAAAATGGAACTTCCGATTGTTAGAAAAGAATCACTTTCTGTTTATTCCTTTGGTGATAAAGTGCGTTAGAAAAAACCTTTAATGTTGTTAGAGCAAAACTAGAAAATGTAAACGATCCTAATCTTAATATATGTATTGAGCTTCTTGAAACCGAAAATATATCTAATACTGTTATCTCTCCTCCAGATTTTAACTTTCCTAAGAAAAATAAAATTTTACAAAATCTACAATTAGCAGATTGTTGTAGAAAAAGTGACAAAATTGATATTCTCATAGGGGTAGATTTCTACTATTCTATAATTACTGGTAAAATTAAAAGAATTTCAAGAAATGTAGTAGCCACAGAATCTTTATTTGGGTGGTGTTTGCAGGGTAAAGTAAATAGTGATCATAGTGAATTATTAACTATGAAAGTAATTGTAAATGAAAACTTGATATCGGATCAGTTACAACAGTTTTGGAAGCTAGAAAACTTGGGTTTGGAAAGTGATACTCAAAACGACAAAACTGTTGATTTAGAAATTATGAAATCTTTCGAATCTGATATCAGGTATAAGAACAGCAGATACCAAGTAAAATTACCTTGGAAACCGAATTCAAAACATTTAATGGAAGATAATAGGGATATAGCACTTGAAAGATTTAAGAAATTGAGTAACAAATTTAAAATTGATAACTCTTTGTTTGTTCAATACACAGAGGTTTTAAAGGATTACGAGTTAAAACATATTATTGAACCAGTTCAAGAAGACAATCAAAATGATAAAACCCTATTTTATTTACCTCATAGAGCAGTCATCAGAAATGATAGAGCAACAAGCAAACTAAGAATAGTTTATGATGCTTCAGCCCATAAACTAAAAACACTCTCTCTAAATGACTGTTTATACACTGGTCCGAACCTATATCCTGATATTTTTGATTTATTGATAAAATTTAGACAAAATTCGATAGCCTTTACAGCGGACATTACACAAGCATTCTTACAGATAGAGTTAAATGAAGAAGACAGGGACGTTACACGATTCTTTTGGAAAGATGATCCTAATGATAACAATGAGAGTTTGAAAATCTTTAGATTTACAAGAGTTTTGTTTGGAGTAAAATCTAGTCCCTTTTTTCTCGCTGCTACTATTAAGCATCACCTTAAAAAATATTCAGAAATATATCCTGAAACAGTAGAACTCTTAAACAACTGCCTGTATGTTGATGACATTATTGGTGGTCAACAAAATTTAGAACAAGCCCTGAAAACAAGTTTAGAAATTGTGAACATTTTTAATGAAGCTAGCATGTCACTACATAAGTGGCATACTAATTCCAAAGAATTCAAAGATATTTGGCATCGCAAAGAATTTTCGATGCAAGAATCTCCTGAAGTTGTCCCGATCAAAGTGTTAGGGATTAACTGGGATACGGATAATGATAATTTTTATTTTGACACTCAGCACTTGACAAATTTCATTTCCTCGTCAATCAACTCAAAACGTTTTCTATTGCAAACCGCAGGCCGTATTTTTGATCCTGTCGGATTTTATGGCCCTTTCACTATAAGAATAAAGTGTCTGATTCAGGAAATCTGGTCTGCCAAAATTGATTGGGACGATGAACTGCCATCTGATCTTAGTTATAAATGGAAAGCCTGGTACGAAGAAATTGAAGAACTGAACCACCTCAGAATTCCCCGCTACTATTTAGAAGGAATATTAGATGCGGATGTGAAACAAATAGAACTCCATAGCTTTTCTGATGCTAGTTTGAAAGCTTATGGATGCGTGGTATATCTGAGAATAGTTTTGAACAATGGAACTTTTCAAACAGTTTTTGTTGCTTCCAAGAGTAGAGTTGCACCTCTGAAATCCCTTACACTTCCTAGATTGGAGCTTTTGGGTACGCTTTTATCCGCTAGATTGAGTGATAAAATAGCAAAATCTTTAAAATACGAAGTAATCCCCTTCCACTGGACTGATTCTCAAATAACGTATTTTTGGATTCAGGGATCTCCCGAAAGATTTAAATCTTTCATCAAAAACAGAGTTTATGAAATTCAGAAACTAACTGAAAGCAATAATTGGCATTATTGCCGTGGGAAAGATAACCCCTCCGACATCATATCACGAGGAACTACTGTTGCTAATTTAAGAAATTGTTCACTTTGGTGGTTTGGACCAGAATGGTTGCAAAACAAACATATAGACTGGCCAGTTCAACCGAAGTTTGACGTGGGAAACGATAACCAACTAGAACTCCGTAGTAAGATATCTGTTTATGACGTTGTTGTGAAAAGAGATGATCAACTATTGGATATAACAAAATTCAGTAATGTGCTGAAATATCTCAGAATTATGGCATGGGTTAGACGTTTCGTTGCTAAGGCAAGAAAACTGCCTGCTAATAGTGGAACATTAAGTGCTTCTGAAATTCAGGACACTGAAATTTTTTGTGTTCGTAAAGCCCAGATGGATTTCTTCACACCTGAAATTAAGGCTCTTCAATCTAACAAGTCAATTTCTCCAAGCTCTGATATATTCAGCTTGGCACCGTTTCTTGATGAAAATAAAATTCTTCGAATTTAGGGAAGATTAGAGGAAACCGAATATACAGTTGACGAGAAGCGTCCAGTTCTTCTTCCTAAAGATTCCAAATTTAATGAATTAATTGTAAAAAGGGAACATAATAACGTTCTGCATGCGGGAGTTGCAGCAACTTTAGCCAAACTAAGACAGAAATTTTGGATTCCTAAAGGCCGTCAGTTGGTAAAGAAAGTCTTAGGGAACTGTTTAATTTGTCGGAAATACGCAGTAAAACCAGCGAAACAAATGACAGCTCAGTTACCTAAAGATCGAATTGTTGAAACTCCACCTTTCTATGTTACAGGCGTGGATTTCACAGGTCCAGTTTACATCAGGTCTGGAAACGACATTCAGAAATCATACATCGTATTGTTTACGTGCGCTGTTACACGAGCGTTACATCTAGAACTCATTTCCAACATGTCTGCAAACAAATTCATTTTGGCTCTCAGACGTTTCATTTCGAGAAGAGGAAACTGTCGCACCTTTTATTCAGATAACGCGAAAACTTTCAAATATGCTGCCAAAGATTTACAGTATTTTTACAGCATAATTAAAGGTACAGACTTTCAAAAATTTCTAGCAAATGAAGGCTTGACTTGGAAATTTATCGTCGAGCTTGCTCCATGGTGGGGAGCTTTTTATGAACGCCTTATGAAAACCATAAAGGAACCGTTGAAAAAGATATTAGGCAGAGCTCAATTGAATTTTGAAGAATTTATGACTGTGTTGACAGAGGTCGAAAATATTGTGAATAGACGTCCTTTGACCTACGTTTACAACGATTTACATGAACCTGAACCGCTTGCACCGGCTGATTTTCTATTGATCGGACATAAGGATGAATATCCATACAACTTTGCTGAGATCCTGAATAACTCTCCAACAAGAAAGAGTCTAATAAAACGAAAGGAATATCAGACAACACTTATAAAACAGTTCTGGAAAAAATGGAAAAATCAGTATCTCCTTGAGTTAAGAAATGCTCACTTCTTCGGTACACCAGAAGCCAAGAAAAATCTTAAAATTGGTGATATAGTTTTACTTGAAGGAACAACTAAATCTAAGTTCCTCTGGGATTTAGGTCGAGTAATTCAAGTCTTCAAAGGACGTGATGGTCTTGTACGATCATGTGCGGTAAAAACTAAAAAAGGGGACTTTAAGAGACCTGTACAATTGATATACCCCCTTGAACTATCAGACTGAAAATGAACTAAATTTGTAACCTTTTAATTTTACTTCTTGTATTTCATATTCACTAACATTAATTTTAGATAATTAGTTTAGTTATTACTAATAATTTACTGTTTGTAATTTGAATTAATATTTACGTATTGAGTAACATTTGAGTTGATGCAGTTAACTATATTTGTTTATTTTATAGAATTTCCTTTTGCAGTTTATATTTACATCAGTTGAATGTATTTGATATGTAAGTTGCTTTCTTATATTTTATTATTTGTATGCTGAAATAGTGATAATTTTTGCAGAAATTATCAGGTGGGGAGTGTGGAAAAATCCCCCAAATGATTTATGTATCGCCGTTAGAGGGCGCTTCGCTTCTGAAAAGGAATGTTAGTTTTTAGTTTGCGACGTAGTTAGTTAGCAGTGAACCTTCGATGCAACGAAAGTTGCTTTGTAAATAAAATGATTATTTTTGTAGATTGTTGAAGTATTTCACTTCATTTAGAATTAGAACCACCTTTCGCAATAACGCTTGAACATGAAGAATGACGCATGTCATACCTTTTTTGATGCTTGATTATGTTTTCATGGCCGCTATAGGCGGAAGTAATATATTATATCTTTAAGTTTATCGTTAATAAATGTTATTTCTGTGTTCTGTGAAGTCTTGAAGTTTTGATTGCAAATTCTAATGCTCTCCCAACCTGTTTCCTGAAAACGAAACACCTTAGAAATTATGACTCATGGAACATCACCAACATTCAGACTGAATACCATTTCAGACACCGATACGTAGCTACATTCTCACTCAATTTTTCTAAAAGTTGCAATTTTATATATTCAAGAAACACGTCTAGGTCTTTATCATTCTCTGCATTAGAGAAAATTGACACAGTAGCAAACATATCCTTAATACTTATAATTTTAGCAGGCGTGAATGCATTGACAGAGTCAGCATCTCTTCGTTTTTCCAGGGTTTGATAATACTACGCTCCCTTCGAATATGATGTAAAAGATCACTTTTTCTTTTGAACATTCAACATTGGGTGCAATTTCTAAGATGAGAAGCTTCATGTTGTTTCGAAGCATTATCACTAGTGAAAATCTTTAAGCAGTTACTACATTTAAAAACAACCTTGTATAGATTAATGGACTGGGTTACATTTGTAATTGTTCACAATCTGCCATTGGGGAAAAAAAAGAAAACATTTAAAAACAACTTCATGTGTTTTCATATGCATCTTCAAATCTCTTTTACTAGTAAAACTTTCCGCACATTCAATACAACTTTAAAGATGGAAAGCTTCATGCTGTTTTAAATTATCAGGTTCACCAAATATCTTTGAGAATGATCTACATTTAAAATTAGCTTTATGAATTTTTATATATCTTCTTAAATCCGTCTGACTTGTAAAACGTTCCGAACATTCAGTACATTTTTTTAAAATGAGAAGCTTCGTGATGTTCCTACGCTAAATTTCTTACGACATTCACTTCATCTGCAAGTCCTTTCATGAGATTTTAGTTGTCTATACAAATCACTTGCTTTCGGGGAAACTTCTAAACTTATCACAGAAGTAGAATTCAGAATATATATCGCTTTGTGAAATTTTAAATAATCCTCGCGAGTGAACCGTTCAGAAAACATATTGCATTGGAAAGATGTTTTCTAGTATAAATCCCTGTTTGCCTAAGACTTTGTCGAATGAAAGACGTTTCACACTCCACACACAATGAAAGACTCGTTCTTTAGGTATCGAATCAACCTTCGTTTCATTGTAAACATTTTACCACAAGTGGGGCATACCTAAGAGAAAACATGAGACACTTATAAGTATTAGAATAACTTAACAGCTACTATATACTTAAAGCAATCTTATTAATAGGCATGGATTAACACATTAAAATGAAATTAAATGGAATATTGCTAATATGCAGGGTTTGTCCGGGAAGTAGTAAGAGTAGGTTTTCCTTGCGTTAAAAGCATGGTGAAAAATAAGGATGTCACTGCGTCGGTTGGGTTGTAGAGGATCTTAGCTACCAGCGCACTAGTCGCCAGTCGTCTCCAAGCCTTCACGGAGTGTAGAACACCTTTCAAGGTTCCTTGTTCTCTCCACAATAAATCGTTCGTTAAAGCAGCCTAACGTGGTGAAGTTTTGCGTCAAACTGGGTAAAACTGCTAGTGAAACCCATGACTTGATCTAGACTGCTTATGGGAATGATGGCCATGGGTCGATCCAGGGTAGGTTTATCCACTGGACGCTTGGGGCTGGCGCTCAGGGGCCGGGGGCCCGAATAAGCTGGACACAACCAGAATTTCTGGTTATAAATTTCTATAGTTGAAAATAAAAAATCTTTAGAAAAATAGTAAATGATTTTGCGAAAATAATCCGCGCCTCTCACCTGCACGTCCACGTCCGTATTGTCCGCCGATAACTAAGGCCGGCGTGGTGCAAGTTGGTAAGAGTGGGATGACAACTACAATGCGCCTTCTGTCAAGAAGTAGACAGATGAATTAGACTACAGACAGTACCTTACCAAATATGTAACGCGTTATAAATAAATAATGGAGTGGGGACTGCCAGACAAATAAAAAGATAGATTTATTGTACTGGGGTGCAGGATAGCGGATAGCAAGGAATAAATAAGAATGTTATAATTTTTTTTATGTTATATCTTAGAATGTTATTTTTATTTTTACCCTTTTTATGTTATATTTTAGAATGCTGTTTTTATTTTTAATATTTTTATAAGAAAACTTTTTATTTATTTATTTATTTATTAGTCCAAAGGGGCTTTGTCCCTGAAGGACTATTGTTTTAGTTTGCGATTTTGCGTCGATTCATTACAAACGGCGAATCACTTTTCAAACTGTTGCCACAAAGTGTAATCGCCCTGTGTTATATTTAAAGAAACTAAATAATGAAAAATCTGCACAAATGTATGTATATTTCTCGCATTGTGATAAAACAACGATACATAGAGCCATCGAATTTTGAATGACGTAATCCTCCTACGAATATGGGCATGTGGAAGACCAAATTTGAAATTTGGAATTTGTTTGATTATCGATTTCCTATTTTGTAAAACCTTAACGAATTTTTGAGTAACAAACTCAATTTCAAACTCAAAGGATTTCAAAGCGAGCAATAGTAACGTTGTACAGAAAAAAACATTTTTGTCTCCAGCGCGTGAGTCTCTGCATCGGAAATTCTAAAGATATGCCCATTTTAAAACTATTTTGCGATATTGCTGTTGAACTAAATTTTATGGTTTAAGTGCGAAGAACATGATATTTAATAAATAAATGTAACACACAAAATGTTAAAAAAACGCCCCTTTGGACGTAATTTAAAATCTGAAATATTTCAGATTTTTTATATATATATTTTTACAATAAAAATTAAGCATTAAAATTTTATTTCATTTGTTAACCTCCTTGGATCCGCCAATGCCAAGAGGGCCCGTAGATCTTCTGCGCCCAGGGGCTGAAATGAGCTTAAACCAGCACTGGGTTGATAAAGTGTTTTTGAGTGGCATAAATTGTTTCCGGAAGGAAGAGAGCAAGTTGATTATGAGCAACAGTCAGAACGCCCTTCAACAGCAAAAAGTAACGAAAACTTAGTGAAAGTGGGAAATCTTTTGAATTCTGAGACGCCCGCGTCCTTTCAGCAATCGCTGGATCGTGGAGGCTCCATCACGAAAATGGGCCGAGCTATACCGACTTTGCTGTCATGGACTTCCTGACCCAACATGGCATCACACAGCTTCCCCAACCATCCTACAGCCCAAATGTGGCTCTTTCTGACTTCTTCCTCTTCCCCCGACTGAAAAAGATCATGAAAGATTGGCATCACGGCTCGGTTCACGCCATTCAAGAGGCCATAATGAAGTGCATTCCGGTTTCTGTGTTCCAGGGAGCCTACAGTGATTGTCAGAGTTCCTTGAAACGCTGTGTTGATGCAGAAGGGGAATATTTTGAAAACTATTAAGTCGATGTGTCAAAACTGTCAATCAGATTTTTTAAAAAAAATTCGGCCAGCGGGCAGGAAGGCAGATTTTTTTTGGTACAAAAAGCTAAAAGCTTACATTTGGTCCCACTAGGCAAAAAGACACTGAAAGTGCAGAAACTGATCCACTATTCTGCTAAGTTTCAAATGTAAACAAACATGGCTGCTATGTAATCAAAAATTAGGCTTAGCTGCACTTAAAAAAACTTTTCTGTTGTTGATAATTCCACAATTATTGGATGCAGTTTAACTAAAGGCACAAAAATCTTAGCCAGAACATAATTTAGTCGGTTTTAAAACAAAAAATGCACAATTTACAAACATATAAGAATAGAGAAACTGAGCTCATTGAGCCGAGCAACAGAGTATATATATATGTGTGTGTGTGTGTGTGTGTGTGTGTACGTTTGGTCCGGCCGATTGCAACCGAAATGGGAGGTGCACATCTACATGTTATAGCAGTCCCATATACAAAATTTCAACGCCCAGGCTAGTCTGAGGTTACTTGTTTTTGAGTTATGCCAGACACGTACAGAGTACGTTCAGAATTCATTTTAAATCAGTTTTATAATTTTTTGGGGGAAAACAGTATTTTATTCTGTCCTTACGTACGGATGTCAAGCAAAAACATCGTTAAATTGCATTCAGTAGCGGTCAAAATGGATATTTTCATTGATATATGACATACCCGAAATTTTTCACGATTACAATACTTCCTTTTTACTTCGTACAAGGAATTTAAAAAAAAGCGCAATTCTTGATAACTGAAATCTTTATTTAATTTTTTTCAGTGCTATATATAATTAATATAAATTAAAATGACTTTTATACATTTTAATTTTAGAAATACAGGTCATAATTTTTCTTAAAACTAAAGTAGCTTTATTTTAATTAATAAAAGATGCTTTTAGTGTTGTATGCTACCCCTTTCTTTTCCCCCTTTTCTCAAGTTGTCGAGTTAACTTACTTTCATCTGAAAAGAAAAATCTGATGTGTACACTACATGACTTCCTTGTACGGAATATTAAATTATACGCATTTTTTCTTGCATTTCATTTAAACTTATTGGATTGAATTAAATCTACTTTGCTGACAGCGCATAAACCGCAATAGAATGAATCCATTTTTTAAAATTCACTCAAGTATTTGTTTCTCACAGCGACACTCTGGCGTTAGATTCACTTAGTAGTATTATATTTCGTTCATATTATAACTCATAATGCACAAAATTTATATGATTTAAAGAATAGAATTACCTAATCGTTGCCACATGTTCTATTCAAATACTATAATAAAGCTAGAATGATGTATAAAAGAAATTAAGAAAACAAAACAAAAAAGAAACAGTTTTTCACAGACGATTCAGTATTTCTCATTCAATTAATTCAGTTCTCACTTCGCGAGAAGGCAAAAATACATAAAAACTCAAAATATCTATATTAAAAATTACGAAGTAAATCTTAAACACTTATTTCCTCGAAAAAATTCCAGAAAGGATTAAGCATGATTTAATTGGCAATAATAAATGAAGGCGTTATCTTTGTTGTTGTGAAGCTTTCTCTATATTGGCAACAAATCCACTAGTCTCCTGTTTCAAATGTAAACATCAAAGGCCGCCATTAAAAAAAGGCTTAACGGCAATTAAACAACTTTAAAATTGTTGATAATTCTAAAAATATTGCATACAAATTTACTAAAAGCATAAAAACCTTAACCGGAAGATAAAAACAACATAATTCAATCAAAGATAATTCAATAAAACATGTACAATTTACAAACATATAAGAGTAAAGAAACTGAGATCATTGAGCCGGGTAACAGAGTGGATATATATATAAATATATTTATATACGTTATATATTTATATATATAAATATTTGCCTATTGCGACCAAAATACGAGGTGCACATCTACATGTTATAGCAGTCCTATATACAAAATTTCAACGTTCTGAGGCTACTCGTTTTTGAGTTATGCGAGATACGTAGGTACGTACGTACATACGTTCGTACAGACGTTACGAAAAATTCTCTTCAGAATTAATTTTAAAGCAGTTTTATAATTTTTTGGAGGAAACGAGTCTTTTATTCTGGCTACAAGTACAGATACTACGCAAAAACATCGTTAAATTGCATTCGATAGTGATCAAAATGGATATTTTCGTTGAAATATGCTGCCTGAAACTTTTCGCGATTACAATACTTCTTTTTTACTTTGTACAAGGAAGTAAAAATGCATTAGCAAAATTAATTTTTATTGATTTATTTTAGTTAAAATAAAAATGGATTTTGTTTTTAGGAAAAATAAAATTAAGTCCATTATTTAATTTTTGTATAAGAAACTTTGTTCTCCATTTGGTTTTAAGTATATAAACATTTTTTCTGTATAATCTTTGCTTAAATTAAAAAATGATAAGCATTAAAAGAGTTGGTTAAAAAAAATTACTAGCAGAAGAAGAAATCCCAATTATCCGGATTTTTTAATTACCCGGAACTGCTGGGGTTCCATTCGTCTGAATATTTGCAGATCAAGTGTATTACTTATAGTCTTTTTTTTTTTTAAATGCAAAATTTATCTCATTCATTTGTAAATTCTTTTCTTTGCGCTGCGGTTTAAATGAATATATAACAACTCATTTTCATTCAATCCTAAAATAAGTGAAAATAGAGGTATAAATTCGCAGAATTTCTTCGGTAACTGTCCCAGCAACTAACCAGAAAATGGCGCAAACACTGATAAAAAAGGCGGAAAAAAACATAAATTTTCCCAAAATGGAAATATCTCATAAAACAGAAACTTCCTTTGGTACTGAAATATTATTTTTTGGAAGTCGCCCATAAACATCAGCGAAAACGTTTTTCGACCAACTGCATTGTTTTGCAGAAAAATAAATTATTATTTTCGATGTTATTTTGGCTGTTTCATCCACCGTAAGCGAATAAAAATTGCATTTTCATAATGTATGTGACAAAAGAACTGGTGCAGTTCTATAAATAATTCTGACGTACGAGCTGAAGAGTCATTTCATAGCTCAGAGTTCAAAGATGAAATATTTTCAACGCAGCAGATATAAATTCGCAGCTGTTAAACTCTGAAATGTAACTGACGATAAAGTGTTTTCATTCGTCTAATAAAGAGAAATACAGGGGATCTTCTCCAGACGACCATCTACGATTCCATACGATTTTGGTCTTTTGTAGAAGTGGTCCGTTTAGAACGGTAATGTTCAATAGTGAGTTTATTTATGCTGCTAACTATGCAAAATGCAGCACCAAGAAAGAAGAATCTCATCTGCATATTGGATACGTATGCAAATAATGGAGATGCAGATAAGATGAAGCGCATACGCAAATCATGTTCGCTATAACGCTACTAAAAAGTACTATACGAATGGAAGAATAGTAATTTCAAATAAAAGTATCATTTTCTAACCAAGTGGTTAGCGCACAGCAGGATCGAGATTCCGAATCCTATAATTTGCATTTTTTTCAGAAAACGATAAAACAAATATGTTCGCTGATGTTATCCTAGATGCGTTTACCCCCAACCCTTCACCATATAATAACACAATATTAATCTCGGCGCGTATTCTAGAGGTCCACGTTCGAGCCCCAGTGAGGGAATTGCTTATTTCTCCTGTTTCCTGCTTCAAAAAGGTCCTAACGACTCTACATAGGCGCCCAAACTAAAAGGTTGTCGATGATGTTTCTTCACTACCAGGATTTGGCAACTGGGTCCCCTAATCCCCAGTCGCCCTTTAAAAGAGGGAGTTTATAAGGTATTTTCCCCTTCCTTTCTGCATGTCTTTGTGATGTAACGGCAGCACACTCGGTGCGTATTCGAGAGGTCCAGGTTTGAGTCCCGGCGAGAGCATTGCTCATTTTTCATGTGACATCAGCAGTGTGAAGAACATCACACATTCTCAGCTCCCCTAAACTTCACCTTCACTACGCCGACACTAATAACATAATTCATTAATATATTAAAAAGTAAAAAGGCTTAGGAACACTGCAACATCCCCCAAAATGTTCTAAAAAATCTCACAGTAAGCACCATCACATTCATCACTGCATCACCAAAATCATTAATGATGTAGTAATTAAATTCTCCATATTTTCTCAAAACTTGGAAGCATGCAACTGTAACGGTATTCCCCAAACAAAAACAAATCAACATTTTCCCCACAAAAGTACAGACCAATAAGCCACCTCAGCAACCCTTCTAAAATTACAGAAAAGTCATCCTCTATTTTATACATAGTAATACCCCCCCACACACACACACTCAGAACTATTTGGTTTTACGTATTCACACAGCTCCACATATTAGTTCCTTAGGAAAGTTAACTGCATTATAGATGCCTAAAATGCAAAAATCCCTTCGGGAACAATCTTTTCAAACGTGTCACAAGCTTTTGACAAATTGTGGCATAATTTACGAATGAATAAAATTAAATTTCCCAGACCATCTTATTACATTAGTTGCTTCATACCTTGGTAACAGAATATTTGCTATTAAAATACAGAATATCTATTTTACTACCTGCCCCATCCCTGCAGTGATGGGGGACATCTGCATATAACTCGCCCCATCACTGCAGAGATGAAGACCACCTGCATGCAGATGGCCCCCAGGACTCAGTCTATATGTCTGTAGATGTCCCCCAGAGCTCAGTTAGTAGTATAGAGTATGAGTACCTCCTACTTTATAGCATTTACACACACGACATCTCCTCTGTCACTGATATAACAGTATCCCTTTTCGCCGTCGGCATTGCAGTTCTCATCAGAGCAGTACACATAAAACCATATTCGCTTCAATTGCAAAATTATCTATCTACCTTAGAGAACTGCTCACACTGTCGAGAACAACCATTAACACGTACAAATCCAACGCCATAATATTTCCCAAAAGACACTCCATCTACACGTCCACATTCCCTATTTTATTTGATGGACAACATCGAATGGATCACCAAGGTTAAATATCTCGGAATTACACTTGATAACAAGCTTACCTCTAGGTAACACGTCTTTACTACTGCAGAGAAATTCAAAAATACCACAGCAAAACTGAGACCGCTCCTTGACCGTAATAGTAAACTTTAAGTTACTAACAAACTCATCTTTACAGAATTACTTTAAGACCAACCCTTTTATGTGCATCCTCAGCTTGGGAATATGCAGCAAAAACTCATCTAAAAAACGTGCCTCCCCCCAGAGCAAAATATTTACAGAAATTGTAAACACCCCATGGTATATTCCTAACAACACAATACACTCCAATTTAAATATTATTTGCATCGAAGAATACTAGCATCCAAGAGCTAACAATCAATTTCATTCGATAAAACTACACCATAATGCAGAAATTTCCAATCATCTTTATTCTCTCTTTCCACAAGAAAAACACAACTACCCCGCATTCATCGTACACTTATGTATTTACGGACACTCTCTTTACTTTACCCATTCCTTCCATTTAATAAAAATAAAAAATAAAAAAATAGATAAAAAAAAAATTTTTACTTAAATACGTGGTCCTTCCCACCGATATCGCTGAAAGAACAGCGGACTTCTGAAGCTACTTCATCACCAGACTCAAACTGTTCAAATATTTTTCTCTCAACTACGAAAATGAAAGTTACTGGAACATAGTAAAAGAGCGCTTCGCCCTGTGACATTATAAAAAATCTGATGTGTAACACCACATGACTTCCTTGTACGGAATATTAAAAATTATACGCATTTTTTCTTGCATTTTATTTAAATTTATTAGAGTGAATTAAACCTACTTCGCCGACAGCGCATAAACCACAATAGAATAAATGCATTCTTTAAAATTCACTTTGTTTACCATAGCGACACTCTGGCGCTAGGTTTACTTAACAGTATTATATTTCGTTCATATTATAACTCTGAATGCACAAAATTTATTTCATTTAAAGAATTATCTAATCGTTGCCACATGTTCTATTCAAATACTATAATAAAGCTAGAATGATGTATAAAAGAAATTAAGAAAACAAAACAAAAAAAGAAACTTTTCACATACGATTGAGTATTTCTCATTTAATTAATTCAGTTCTCACTTCGGGAGAAGGCTAAAATACATAAAAACTCAAAATATCTACATTAAAAAATACGAAGTAAATCTCAAACGCTTATTTCCTCGAAAACATTCCAGAAAAAATTAAGCATGATTTAATTGGCAATAATAAATGAATGCGTTATCTTTATTGTTGCGAAGCTAAGTTTCTCTAGATTGGCAACAAATCCACTAGTCTCCTGTTTCAAATGTAAACATCAATGGCCGCCATTAAAAACAGGCTTAGTGGCAATTAAACAACTTTAAAATTGCTGATAATTCTAAAAATATCGCACACAGATTTACTAAAGGCATAAAATCCTTAACCGGAAGATAAAAACAACATAATTCAATCACTTTAAAGCAAAAAATGTACAATTTTCAAACATAAGCGTAAAGAAACTGAGATCACTGAACCGGGTAACAGAGTGGATAAATATTATATAAATATATTTATATACGTTTGGTGCGGCCGATTGCAACCAAAATACGATGTGCACATCTTCATGTTTTAGCAGTCCTATATACAAAATTTCAACGTTCTGAGGCTACTCGTTTTTGAGTTATGCGAGATACGTACGTACGCACGCGCGTACGTACATACGTTCGTACAGACGCCACGAAAAATTCTCTTCAGAATTAATTTTAAAGCAGTTTTATAATTTTTTTGAAGGAAAAGAGTATTTTATTCTGTCCTTACGTACAGATATCACGCAAAAACATCGTTAAATTGCATTCGAAAACGGTCAAAGTGGATATTTTCGTTGAAATATGCTGCCTGAAGCTTTTCGCGATTACAATACTTCCTTTTTACTTCGTACAAGGAAGTAAAAAGCATGCAATCGCGTCGCTTCAAGTACGGAAATTCTATGTTCTCCCGCTATTGCTTTGCCTGAGAAGCCCGAAAACTTGAATTAGGCCTGCTCAACTATTATCGTAATTACATACAGAATTATGGAGAAATAATTCGCCTGTAGACAGACCTTATCAAAATGAAACTCCCGGAGATAATTTTACGGACAGATATTGAGGAAACAGTATTTTAAAACCTAAAACCTTAACTGTATAAAGCAACAAAACATGACACACCAGATCCAAAACAACCGTATACCACCCAGTGTGACGCTAGTTCCAATGGAGTTATTTATGCTTGTTTATCACAGAGCTATATAATAAAGGCAATTGGCATCCTATAAGCTTTGCAGCCAAAAATTTTCAAAGGTTCAGCAGAATTATCGACTATTGAACATGAGGTTTTATGCCGTTGTAGTGTCATTGAAGAGGTTCGAATTTGGGCGTTTGCATCAAATATAGAATTGATCACTCACAATTTTATGTACAAACATCTGCACCTCAAACTTCAGAGATAGGCAAAGACACATCAACGTTAAAATATCCATACTCACTGACCTGGTGCATAATTAAAAATTACTGATAGACTTTCACGACTAGTTGGTGAATGAGCTGCGATGGTTTCGTTTGATTTATTTAATCATGGCAAAGTAGAGGGCTATCTGCTTAAGGGATGCCTTGGTGGAAACTTTCTAAAGGAAAGTGACTCGGAAACACATTGCACATGGGGAAAAACACGAAAACTGGAACTGCTGGGATTCGAATCTCGGTCACTGGTGGGTGAGCTGCGGGTGAATTGATAAATAAAAACTTTGCACAGTTCTTAACAGATAAATTAAAACTTTGTACAGTTCTTTTGTTCCAGAAGAGTACGAAAACTATTTCCGTGTATTTTGAAAAATTTAATTTTTTTTTCATTTACTGTTTTATTTTATTATGTTATAGTGTTTTTTAATATGGCTGGATACGTGTGTTCTATTAACAGAAAGTCCAGTATTGTAACAAGGCATCTATTCATTTGTTGTGAAATGAAGATTAAACGCACTTATTTAGAGAAAGTATGCAATTGGACAATGTAAAGTATTAATAAGATGATAGGTAAGTATTATTGTTATTTGATTATTCATACATTATTTAAAACCTTCTAACCGGCAAGGCCGTCCGTATATATACGGCCTAGAATATTTTTAGTGATATCTGTAAGAATGTATATATACGTGCATATTAAAATATGTCAAAGAAATTACGGCAATATAGTAAAAGTGCATAAATCCACGTATAAAATACCAGGAGAATTTTTACATTAAAATCAAGAAAATATTTTTTCTCACATTAGCTTCGGGAAATTTGTGCTTACTTAGCGAAAAACCCGGACGGTCAGAGGGCTAAGTACATAATTTGTTTATTTCAGCATGAGAAAATCCGAGTGTTAAGTTCATAGTGCGCGTAGCACTAATAATTTATCCGTTAGATATTTCGTCAGAAAGGATTCCTTAGTTCTCCTGACTTTACATTTATAGAGTTTACACCCATTTTCTTTGTCGAGGAGAATCCAAATGGCGACATTCGGTTAATTCACGAAGGATTTAATACCTTTCATATCGTACGTATTGTCTCAACACCGTGAGCTAATTTTCAGTCATTTCTTTCTCCTGGATTTTCAAGTGAACGGTATTAAAGTGTGTTGAAACTTTGTTCAATAATAGAACTTTACCAATCTTCTTTTTATCATAGAAGTTTAAGTCAGTGGAATTTGTTATGTTATTGTCACAGTATATTTGGTAATCATTCTGCTTCATGTTTCACTAATGTAAAATGACATATCACTAGTGACACACTTCCTTAGTGTGTCTGCCAAGAGACCCTTCATAACACTTTTAGGGAAATTACCTAGCTTGCGACAACACATAGACATTCAAAACTATAATAGCGTACAAAATTTAAGCAACTTTCTGTAATTCCGCAAAAAGTCAACTGGGAGACATAATATTCATACTACAGAGGCACAACTTTGTACTTAAAGGATTAGAAAAGTATACTAGCAAATAAAATAATAATAATAATAATAATAAACAGAGAGGTAGAATAAGACGCGTACAGTATGGAACTAATAGAAAAAGGCTTTATTGACAGAATAGCATTGGTACGAAAAATTGTATGACTAACAGAACAACAAACCAAAGAGCCTTAGTAAAGAATACGGCCTTCCCTAACTGCAACGGTTCCTTGCATCGTCTGTCGATATTCAAAACCAGACTATCTAAGAGTTCTTGAGGTAAGAGTTTCCATTCTTCTAGAAGCATCTGTTTTAGTCGTCTGGTATTCTCGAGAGAGTAATATCGTACCGCCAGGAGTCTTCTTAAAGTATCCTACAAATGTTCAATGGGAGTTAAATCAACGGAGCGCACTGGCCAATCCATTCTGTGGATATTTTCATTCTTCAGGAGCTCCTCAACAGCATGACTCCGTGTGCTATGCTTTGTCATCTATAAATCCTTTATCAATTTAAAAGTCGGGACCAATAGCACCCCCAAAAGCACGCACGTGGGAGAAGGATAAATTCATCACAGTAATGAGCTTTGGTAAGAGAACCTCTATCGAAAATGTGGAGCTCCTTCCGTCCGTTCATTATAATACCTCTCCATACACGCGCAACAAGATCAGTCACCTCTAGCGCTCCTTTTTCCTGATGTTGGTGGGTTCAAAAAGTGTCCATGTCTCTCTTCATATCAATTGACACTGATGCCGAGAATAGTTTGTTAGACTGGAACGGTTCTCATCCGTAAAGAGGGCGAAACTCCATTGACGAGGTGTCCACTCCTTGTGTTTTCTTCACCACTGTAAACGGTGCCTCCGATGGGCTGCTGTAAATGGAATGCAGCGTTTAGGAGGGCGGCAAACAGGCTATCTCTATGAAGTCGTAACTGTAAACTGGAACATCTGTCTTTCCGTTGCCGTGCGCAGCTGCTGAACTATGTTGCCTACTGTCTGGTTTTGATCTCTTTTCGTCTTCTGGGCGATATACCGGTCATTAATCACTGCTGGTTTTCTTGCCCGATCACTACCAGTCTTTCTTACAGCTGTAACTGTCGTTCGAAAAACCAAGCTTCTAAAACAACACTTTTATCAATTCCAAACTCTTGGACGACAGACGTCAAACTACGCCTCTCCTCAAGCTTGCCGAGCATTCTACCAAGTGTAAAGACATCCTGATATTTTCTTGCAGCCATGCTGCACGTGCAGTCTAATTTCACTTACTTTCACCTGCAGAAGAATGCCTGTAAATGTGCCCTCTTTTCTTCTTTTTAAATTGCCTTGTACTACGTGCGCTGATGCCTCGAGTTCTGCGTGCCCTGATGTACCCTCCCTGACGCCCTGATGTTGATATTGACATGTGCATCACCGTTCTACTGAGTTGGCTTTTCATAGTACTGATCACAAAATGCCCTTTTCAAAAATTTCATGGATATATGTTGAAAAATGAATTCGTCGTTGTTGGAATTTTGTATGCTATTATATTTCCTAACGTAAATGTACCGGCATCATTATGAATTTTTGCCAACGTGCGCCAAAGCATATACCTCGGCATTAAAGAGCCAGCCCATTTATAAGATTAAATTTTAACTCAAAATAGCGATTTTCATAACGGTATCATCATTGTTATTCAATATAACTAGTTTATTTTGCATAAATATATCATGACTATATTCCACTTCTCACGTAAAAATTAAACCGAATAATAATCTAAAAATTTAATTCCACAGCAAAGCCCTAATGTCACGATGCTGAAATTGATGGTTGCTATTTTCAATGTAATTAAAATGTTTTTATAGGCGATGTTCTAATGTTATCGAGAATTCCTATTGTTTGAGTAGAGCAGTTATACCAGTTTATCAGCCGTGTAATCAGTGCAAGCTTAGATACATGTCGCTTCAACAAGAAATTTAAATGTCCTTATTATTCCAACTGAGCTAGTCGTACACAGTTCCATGATTACTGCCAAGCACACCATATTTTCGACTTGCAAATTATAATACTTTCGGCGGTGCTATCATGAGTAGCTAGAGTATATTCTTCTTTAACAATACATTTTATTTTAAGCGTTGTAAATAACATTACAAACGAATTCTCTTACAGCAACTAGGCGACTGCCTCTCGTAGACAACCAAATTTAAAACAGACCACAAATTCTCAGAATATAAATAAACATCAGATTAAACACTAAGGTAATCGCCTCCACCAAAGCAATGTAATCGCAGAACCGTGATAAGTAATTCAACGGAATCGCAGATGGTAATGCTTCTCAGAAAATAAAAATAACATCCCTAATTCCGCTATAATCCATAAGCTTTTATTTCTCTTATAGTTGCAGTTTCGATATAGATTTGAAACTTAATTGCCTTTAGCCAAATGACTTATACTATATATAATAGAGTAACAAGTTCTTATTTCTTAGGAACAACATTCTGATTCTGAGTAGTTCTAGATCTTCAGGTTTCAATTTTGGATGTGCAGATTGCCAACTAGAGCAACAGAAGAGAACTAGGATTTAAATAAGTATTAATCTTAGATATTAACCTGTGCATGTGGCCTGAATTGTTTATAGTGTACCTGTGAAAGTAACTCTCATTGAGCTCCCTACTCAGTAATCTGCTTCTTATCTTATATGCTTTGCAAGCGCTGCTAATCAAACTCCAAGAACATTGGAATAGTGCTAACACAGGTCAAAGCACTCACCCATTAACATCAAAAGTCAGCATAGTACTTTGGAGCAGCAATGCTTTACTAACTCATTTGTCACCGTTGGGACATGATTCGTTCCGCTCACACTTATTTAGGATTTATAGACATAACAGCATGTCCCTGTAGCCAGGAACGCAATGCAGACCACTTAATCTTTGAATGTCCTAACACTCAGCAACAGCACCTACGGAAACCAGCTCTTAAACATGGCTTTATCAATAATATGCAGGGAACCCAAGGGTCAGGACAAATATTGCTTCAATAATGTCACAATATTCAGTCAGTATATTTTTAATAGCATATTATTTAATTAATTGCATATTGTGCTGTAAGAGATGCTACGTTGCATAGCTGTTGTATAATATTGTGGATTTGTATTGAAATGCACAATTAATGATTATAGTTTTCCAAAGTTAATGTATTGAAAAGCATTGTTAGGATACTAGATTGTATTGTAAGATTTTACGATTAATGCAGTGCACTGTAGGAGCAATATATCGCACTGTAAGGTGAAAATTAGATGGACTATATAGGCTGATATGCACCTATATCTCTAGCGAACCAACTATACAGTCGATGATTAAAGTAACTTAAAGTGAGCCTGTAATGTGTAATAGAGAATACAGAACTTACGATATTGGTTTTGAATCATAATATTAAATGCAATGAAGGAATTACCAACCATTATTCGTCGTTCACAAATTGAATTCTTAAATTATAGAACTATAACTAAAAATCATGAATGCATATGTTTTTACGTGCTTAGAGTTTGGGATTACAGTTCTTAAAGAAGTAAGTTTTTCAAATCGTCCATCAAGTTCCTTAAATGATTTTAAAATACATAAACTCCTTAATTTTCCAACTTCAAAATGTCTAAATTCTGCTTCTTTTACTCACTGTCATTTACATCCAAAATAAATTCGAATGGTCATAAAGCGGCGATGAAATGTCGTTAAAAAACTGCAATTCTCTCTATATGTTTTTTTAATCATTTTATTTTATTAAAACGTACATTTATCTGTTACATAAAATTATTATCTATATCAGTTATTCTTTAAAACATTTTCCGGTTCATACTATTTTACGTTTAAATATAAAACGCTGAAGCTTTCTGATTTGGATTTTAATTTTATTCAACGATAAGGGATTAATTTTATGAGTCAAAAGCAGATATTATTTAAACTTGTTGTTACTGAAAGTGTTGTAATTGTTTTCATGTGCAATAAGATTCTGTTCATCTGAAATAGATATTGTTGCTAACGAACGATGTAAAAGAACCTTCAGTTATCCCCTGATTAATACAATGCTCTATATCAGCGACTCTCAACTGTTGGTACGCAAGAGAAAAATAGGTGGTACGCAAAAGAAGCAATGTATTTTTAACAATTAAATTTAAAAATCTTGTAAAGAAAAAGTACAATTGATAGAAATTTTCTGTGATCGAACTCTAACTGAAGATTTCAAAAATAACACGCTTGTTAACATTTGGCTGAACCAAAAAAAAAAAAAAGAATTTAAAGGCATTTCAAATAAAGCTATCAAATCGTTATTGCTTTTATGCATAACCTATTTGTGTGAACAAGTATTTTCTTCCATGTTATATTTGAAAAATAAATACAGATCAAAATTGGAAGTGAATTCTAATTTACGGTTACAGCTAAGTGAAATTAAGACGAGACATAAAGAAATTTATCTCTCTTAACAGGCTCAAATTTCACACTAAATGTTAAAATTAAAGTATTATAACTTAAATTTTGATAATTAAAATTATAACCAATTTTTAATCTAATATTTCTTTAATGTGCGCTGTTTGAAAACCGCTGCTCTGTATAATTAACGAAGTTACTTAAATAGGTAAGGAGTTCTTAACAATATTTTTGAATAAATATTATTTTATACTATAACAGTCGCAAATAAAAAAAGGTTTTAATAATCGATAAGATAAAATTTTCAAGCATCTGAATACTAGGTTTGCAATTTTTATTTCGTTATTATTTATTTCTCTTGCATTCAGTTCTTGTCGGTAAATTAAGAGAATAAGATTTTCAGATTTACTTCTGTGTCATAAATCAAAATATGTTTCCTTTTACATTCTACCTGACAGCTATAATCCTTTCGTTGGAACTCAAGAGATTCTGAGAGACACATCCCACTGAGGTGTTCTTTCATTGCAACTGCAGGGATATAAACAGAAAAGAAATTACCTTATTCTGATCCACAGCTGGAATTTTCCAGCTGCATCAGTGATTCATTTGGCTCTCGGATTACCGCTCGGAACAGGTTACAAAAAAAAAAAAAAAAAAAAAAAAAAAAAAAAAAGGAAAGAAACGGGAAATCACGAGCTAAATAATACCTCGAGTTTCAGAAATTTATGCAAACACAAATAGATGCCTGCGTCATGCACATCTTCTAAAAGTATGACGACATGCCTTGATAAAGGACTGGAACAAGGAAGGCAATTAAAGAACAATTGAAGAATGCTTCATAAAACGAATATTCGAACTATTAAACTCGTCAAGCGTAGGTGGCATAGTGTGAATTTTTAAGGAATTATTAATTTCTTTTATAAAAACTGAAGGTATTAAAGCCTCTTTTGCGAAAATGATTAAAGATGGTTGTTAGTCGTTTTATTCATTCTTTCTGTCATATAATGTTTCAACATTAGGATAAATATTGAAAACAAAAACTCCATAAACTAAGAGTACTATACTAAACCAAAAGTTAATAAAATAAATCAAAAGCTATTAAACTAAATTTTAAAAAACTGCATTTGAAAGCTTCAGGTTACAGGCTAATACAGTCAAGGGAAGTTTACCATTAAAAATGTTTCAAATATTAAAAAGAACACAGTTTAAATATTTCAGACTGCGGTACTACACCTCGAAAAAGATTTTACTATTTTTTTCTTTAGTCTAAGTATGTAAGAACACTTTGAACATATAATTCGTAAAAATAGTATTTCACAAATAAAAATATAATGTGAAATGTTGCAACATCTAAAAATTTGTTTATGGCGGTCACTAGCCATTTTAGTGTTTGGCCACTACTAAGACCCGAAGCGGTGGTCATTTTATTATGAAGGTATCTAACAGGTGGCCACCGATACCTCTTATTGAAGGGACAGACAATTTACATCCTTCTCCAGGGGATTCGAACTTGGGCCCTTCGGTACGGAAGTCAGAGTAAATAACCACTTTCCCGTCTGGGCGGACATATGCTAAACTAAATCTTTTTCTATTGAATAATATAAAAAACTCGTCTAAAAAAATTGTTTAAGCTCCAGTTTTTGTTTCAGCATTTCTTTTTGGAAGGTTTAGAACATGAAACAGCATAAAACTAGAAGTATCAAAATAGCGCAAAATTTCTGCTAACGAGGAAAACCATCGACGTTCTCGATTAAAGTTGCCACGAAACTTCCCAAAATTATCAAGAATGTGAAGAAAACAATAAGTACAAATAGCGCATTTTGCAATCACTCAGAAGCCTCAGAACAGGGCGTATGAAATGGCCAGCGCGCCCGCAATATTTGCATCCCCGGACGGACAGATCATTGACCTCCTAGGGATATCATCAAGGCCCCCTTCATAAAGTCACTGTATAACAGTAAGAGATTTCAAGAGAATTTATGATGTCATATCTTTTAGGGTGTCCCTTAGTTCAATTAATCTAATATTCAAATTTTTGTTATCTTTCCTAAACTCCTCAACTTCCCCTTGCATTTCCTCGCCAAGATGTAAATTTAAAGTTAAGTAAAGTGATTATTTAAACGGGTGAATCTCGGAGTTTATTTATAGCGTGTTTTCGCTAGCCAGCGCAAGTTTCGTTTCTGACCTTGCTGTTACGTAGAGTTGCTGATACGCTTTTTTGGCCATTTGAATAATTAGCACGCCGGGTAGGTTTGTCGAGTCAACCTAGTTAGCTGTAACTTAAAGTGCTAATCCAGCACTACGCTTTTTACACTTGGATTGATTTGTGTAACAACGCTTAAAGTAACACCGCAAGTTGTCGGTGTTATTGTAAAGCAGGAAGTACATGCCTCTCTGTTCATATTTGAAATTAATAAAGGGTTACTTTCACCCTTCTTCTGTGCTGGTATTATTTCATGCCTGCGCGAGAAGTTGTCAGGTTCATTAGTAGGATTTAATAGAGTTTATGAAGCCAAAGAGAGTTAGATCCTATAACCTACGGCATCCCATGCTGAGCTTGAAAGTTTTAGACTCTTTTGTTTGAACTGTTATTCAGGTAATAGTTCTCAAACAAATACAGACGTATACAAGTAAATTAAATTAAATTTTCAGCACTAGACAAAATATTAGAAAAAATGTTGCTTTAATTTTTTAAATTATAATTTAAGTTGGCTTTTTATGGCTGTGAAATAAATAAGAATCCTCTTAAATTTATAAAATCTCTTTTTTTTTTTTTTAATAGGTAGCAATAAGTTTCTCTTGTTTATAAATCCAACAAATTTTCTCAAGTACCTGACATTAAAATTGAAGTATACTTATTACTTTTGAATGATTTAGTTTATTACACTGATAGGCAACGTATTGCTATTTTATAAAAACCAAATAAGAGAATTTATGTCGCAGAGATTGGTAGCAGCTCTATTTTGGTTCTTTGAGACAGGTTTTAGCAAAATTAAAACAATAGCATCTAAAATAGTTTGTTTTGAAGTTGAGGAAGAAATCACGGAAACAATTGCAATATGTCTCGTATCAGAATAAAATATTCCCACACAGACTATTGATTTTCTTCTTTCAGATCTTGTCTTCTTAATAAAATATTTCTCCTTTAGCCATGAAGTAATCCTCTAACCAAGGCACGACCTCTTGTTCATAGGCTGCTCCAGACTCAAAGACAGGCTTCAGGAAAGATAGAGACCTATTCACTTAATGTCTTCAAATATCCGTTCGACGGTTATCATCGTATTCTATTATTCATTATGTGATACACAGCCGTGATGAATGGAATCTATAGACGACAGGAAACTGGTTGCCAGATATGAAAAATGGGGAAATGACATCTTCGGATAAAAACGTTTAGCCCAGGAGATCTGTCATCTGATTTTATGGGCATTAAGAAGGAAAGCCGTTAGATATAGTAATGTATATCTAGTCAGACACGCCTAAATCCACAAATGAATCAATAATTTTTACGTTTTCCATAGAATACTTCTCTTCGTAGAAGTACGAGTATAGAAATGTGATTATTCATTTTGCTTTCCAGAACATTGTATTTGTCCTCAAGATTTGGGAATTCCAGAATTAGTAACTGCTACAGCTGAAATTTAAAGCTCGCGTGCTTGAAACGAATGGGTCAACATATAAGGGGATTTTCCTTTTTTTCTTCTACCTCGAAAGGAGTGCATTGGTTATACTCAGTGCAGTGAGCATTCTCTTGTCAGAGACCACACGTTAAATGACCACCTTTAAAAGCGACCGGTATTTCTGAGACCACCCGTAAAACATCAATGATGAATATTCCTTTTTCATATAACCAGCTCTCCAAATAACCAAATTCGTCTCAAATTAGATTCGTCTCCCGATTCGTCTCTTTTTACAGAGGTTTCCCTGCATATAAAAGCGTGTCATCGCACATAAAATCCATAAGCACCATCGTACTTTGGAAACTCACGCATCTGAAAAATGATTAAAAGCTAGAACCAACCTGGTTGAAGCGCTGCTACGCAGAAAACGTAAGACCTTTAATTTATTTTCCATGCCCGTTCTTGTGCATAGCCGTTTCTCCTGAGTTTTGCTATTTAGTAATATAAGCTCTTCAATTTCTCTCCTAGGTTTAATGTCTATTAACGATTAACAAACAGAGAAATTAAAAAGAAATAAAAGCACTTCTTAATAATTTAAAACTTTATTTTAACCATTTAATAATACATCTAATAAATGTCAAATAAAATATAATACTATAACCAACTGCTAATTTTTGGGAACATTTTAACAGCTAATAAAAGGTGTTTGTAATACTACATGTTCCGTGACAGGTGTAGAATCGTGAATTTTAAAAACTTTTATCGTGTTTGAATTTTTAACTATAAATCGTTTTTAATTTTTTTTTAAATTGTATGGTAGATTTTTAATTGAGATGTTTTCTGTCTCTGAAGTATTTACGGTGCAATTTTTTATTTATTTTGTTAATAAATATATTGAAGAATTCGTAGCAATTTCAAAAAACTGATAGCTAAATCACACAGTACAAATAACAGAGAACTCTACGCAATGAATATGTATTATGTAACATAACTACGCAATTATGATACATGGAGGAGTTCCATAGAAAATTTATAGTCAAGGTTTAAAACAATAAAGAAAAATCTTTAAAGCATCCAAAAGTTTTTAGTTATAAACTTGACAACACGTGATACATCTTCGCAATAAACAACATTCCACAACACACTAACAAACAAGCTTGCAAGGCTACATTCATAAGCGCCCCTTTGACGTTTTTATATTAACAGTAAAGATGCAATTTAGTAATAATAATTTAAACATTCCAAGACATCACACGGATTGATGCATATGTATAGCCCAAAGAATTAGTACCATTCCACTTACATACCTTCCTGCATCAAAAAGCTTAATAATCTCTACAAACGTGTGTATATTATAATTTATATTAATATTTGCTACTATAGAATAAACATGAAACTGTTACAAAAAGTTAACATTTGCCAAGAATTTAACACACAACACTTTCAAGATTTAAACTGACGCTATTAGTAGTAAGATTTTTTTTTGTTTTCATAAAGAGAAGGTAAATACATCTGCAAAAAGTTAACCACAATATTTACTGCTGTAATGAAGTGCTCTTGTAAGAATTTCGTACTAAGGTTTTATTCTTAGTACTGCGATCAGTATTTCGTACGCAGGAATATAGCCAGCCCTTGGCGGGAGTCCATTTGTTAAAATAAAATTTCTCCAAAAAAAGCTAATTATTTGTGTAATAGGATATCAGATTTAAATTCAGACTTTTTGAAAACAAATCAGCATTTAAGCCGTGTTGGGTAACGATAAAGGCGCTAAGACACGAATTGATACAGAACATGTTAAAAGAATTTCTAAAAAATAATGTCACATAATGAATTTATATTCACACTTATATCACATTTATATGCGTTTATATAGATGTTTAATTCTGAAAAGAAGCAAAACTGATGACACTCTCTTTTCAGCTGCCTTTTAAATCTTCTGCGAAGATAAGATAAAATATTACTGAAAGAAATACTATTTGAATAAAGAGTTAGGATAATTTCAAACGGACATTCTGTCTGTCAAGAAGCCATTGGTTTATGGCCAGACTGCAGAGCTCCACTACAATTATGACTGCTGAATAACTTCAGATTTATTGTTTCATAATTGCTACATTATTGCTTAAAGTTAAATATCGCTTAGCTCGCAAAACGAGTGAAAACCTTTTGCTAACATATTCTTTCTTTCCCAACTAAACAAGAAATACTAATGGAGTCGCTTTTGTCATGTGAAATAAACAAGTAACTGCTTTAAAGTTATAATAGAAAAGCTAATATCCCACCCTATGGTTATATCTTACAAGTTTACGCATAGAGGACTAGAATTAGAAGTTTATGCACGATTTTCTACTACCAGATTTTCATTAAAAATTATTTTAAACTTTACAGCGGTCATGGAATGAATACCAAGTAAAAAGCGGACATATTCTGTTTCCATATTAATAAAAATATAAATGACTCAGTCAGCAGAAAAGTACTCTGAATTATTGCAGCTGGTAATTAATAACAGAGCGTTTTGGTTTACATGTAACTTCATGCTTAACTCAAATACAGTGCATACATTTATAATTAGGCAAAACAGCAACCATATAAACATACTCTTCACACAAAGAAAGTTTTGGAAAACTCACACACGCAGGCATTTCTGTCACAGAACTAAAATTTTTTAGGTTTTAATCGTTCAAGCACTGGTCTGCCTACAGAAAAAACATCCGAGTCCCGTCATCATTTCTTCAAGATTAATGCTAACGTATGGTCGTAATTTACTAAATTTTATGCATGAACTTTGGTTTAATGTACAGTTAACGTAATAATAATAATAATAATAATAATAATAATAATAATAAATAAATAAATAAATAAATAAACCAAAAAAAGGTTAGTCTATGAAGAAAAAAAAAGAAGAGAGAATTTTTTGAAATTCTTTAGAAATGCATAGAAAATTTCTTTAAAATTTATGCCACTCTAAGGTAGAATTTTGGATAATTTTAGAGCTGATTGCTTCGCTGTTTCTGTCATTTGCTAATGCAGTTTAGAAGTTACCCAAGATATATGAAAGATTACTTTGGTAGAATGTCGTAATACCGATATCCAATACGAATCCAGATGTAAAATTTAACATACGAATTTCAGCTACAAGTTTTGTGTGTATTCTTCCCTCGAATTTTCAGCTACATTAAAATTTCCTTCCAATGATTTATTAAATTTAGTTTACGTGCATGAATTATAATAATGTGCAAGAATTAAGGCACTCCTCTCCTTAATTTCAAGTTCATTTTTGAGTAGAGAATTTATGTTTATTTTTCGAAACAAGAAACCAAGCATAGCAGAAACAATTATTCAAAATATGCACCTAAATTTTATGCGTCTGAACAAAAAATAAATATTTTCTTGCTTTTATAAAAATTAAACTATGAACTGAAATCTGTCTTTATTGCAAATTAATGTCCATTTTAAAATGCTAAAACGAAATACACGTGACTCTAATCGAAGTTTTAACTTGATAACACTTTCTTTACCTCTTAATCAGTGGAAACTAAAAAAGAATCTGAAATTAGAGGATATTTAAAAATCTGTGACAGTAAGACTGTAGAGACATTAAGTTATTTCGAAGCAGAAGACGTGAAAAATGAGCAATACCGTCGCCGGGACTCAAACCATGAACCTCTCGAATACGCGCCGAGCGTGCTGACCATTGCACTACGAAGGCATTCTAAGAAGGCGGGAGAAATACTTTATAAGACAGGTGCTTGAATAAGTTTCTAACGTTTTGAGAAATTACGCTTATTTAAAAAATGTTATCGGAAGAAAGTAATGAAGGTAAAGTTAAATGTTTTCAAAAATTGTTTATAAGATAAAATTCATGGTGCTAAAATCATTAAAACTTATAGTGTTTGCTTAATCGACTTTTTACACGTTTGTTGTGTTTCATACGTTATATTATTATTACTGAAACTGAAAGAATATTTAATGCAACAAAAGTAATTAATTAATCAAAGTTTATATCAAATATTAACCTTTTCAAATATTCTTTTAACTAGTGGGCAATCAAACTAAATTTCTAAATGCTAAATTTTCAAGATCACGAAGAGGAAAGCGAGAATTTTGAGACATATAAGAACTTAATTTTTTATAAATTTTGGTCACTTTCTGAGATGTCCCAAAAAGAGGATTTACTGTATTTAATGTAATACAGAGGAAAGAAACATAGTTATTCAGAATTTCCCATTTGTTATTCCAGTTACTTTAGAAACATCAGAACTGTTCAGAATTACCGTTCTTGTTCAATATGCTTTTAACGTGAACATGCAATTTTTTTATTATTATACAGGGTGTTTATAAAGTCCCGGACCCATTTTGATGTTTAATAACTCATAAAATAATAAAGATAGATTAAAATTAATAACATAAATGGTTAGATAGACTCAAAACGTTTCACGACCCTTGTCAATGAACTTCCACGTGTGCCCCCTTAGTCGCACGGAGAATATCAAGTCGATATTCAATTTCACGCCAGGTACCGGCAAGCATGTCGGTATCCACAGAGGCTATTGCGGTTCTAATTCTGGCTTTTAGGTCATCAATGTTTGACACTCTCCTCCTGTAAACGTTGTCCTTTACAAATCCCTAAAGGAAAAAGTCCAGCAGCGTTATATCAGGTGATCTGGGTTGCCAAGGAATTGGACCTCCTCGCCGAATAAATGGTCCAGTAAAATGGTCTCGCTTCCTGTAAAATGGTCATTCAAAGAACTACGAACGATGTTACCCCAATGAGGTGGTGCACCATCTTGTTGCAAAAAGACATGTGGCTGAAGCTCTTCTAGCTGTGGAAATACGAAGTTTTCCAACATGTCTACGTATACGACTGATGAGACCGTCTTTTCTGTAAAGAAGAAAGGCCCAATGACTCGGTCGTGCATTAGTCCACACCACACATTAACCTTTGGGGAATCCCTTTGTGCCTCACGGTATTCAGATCCCCTATGCGCACTTTATGGCGATTAACAATGCCAGAAAGAGAGAAAGAAACAAAAGAGAGAAAAATGCAGTTAATAAGCAGACGATATTTAGAAAAGTACAGATATTTAGACTGGAAAATGAAATTATCTGAAATTAACCCCACGCGCAGACGATATTTACAAAAGTAAAGATATTCAAACCTGAAAAGGAAAATATATAAGTTATTCCATTAATAAATGCCATAAGTTTGTTTATATCTTCATTATTTTATGAGTTATTAAACATCAAAATGGGTCTGGGACTTTATAAACACCCTGTATTTTAAGAGATTTTTCAGAAATTTCACCTGTCACTTACTTTTTACAATTTTTCTCGATAACTAAGTTTTGACTACAAATAACTTTTCAAGATTTCAAAGAGATCCACTTTCTGAGCTTCAAGTCTATCATTAATACATTCATTATGAACTGACAATACACGAAATTTGACTTATTTAAACACATTTCTTACGTGAGGTTTTAAGCTACACACTTATCTGTACAATATCCAAAACGCATTTAATAACGAAAATAAAGCCTCTGTTCAGCACCATTATAACTGTGCCGCAATAATTTCAGCTGGTTGCGATCGATACGGATGAATCGAGCAGTAGAACTTAGAAGTAGGAATGTGGCACAGGATCAACAATTACAGCTAACAACAACTAATCAAAACTAGTATCAAAATCTAAATAGACGTTAAGCGAATTATCATTGCACACTGCGCAAAAATAAATAAATAAATAAATATAAATGATTTTTTTTTTTAATCTGAAAGTTTTCAGATTTTAAATTACGTCTAAAGGGGCGTTTTTTTACAGTTTTTTGTGTTACCTTTATTTATTAAATATAATGTTCTACGTACTCAAACGATAAAACACAGTTGAACAGCAATATCGCAAAATAATTTTAAAATGGGCATATCTTTAGAATTTCCGACACAGAGTCTCGCGCGCTAGAGATAAAAATGCTTTTTTTTTTTTTTTTTTTTTTTTTTTTTTTCTGTACAACGTTGCTATTACTCGATTTGAAATCCTTGAGTGTGTTAAACAAAAATGCGTTAAAGTTTTACAAAATATGAAATCGATAATAAAACAAATTCCAAATTTCAAATCTGGGCTTCCACATGCCCATATTCGCAGGAGGATTACGTTATTCAAAAATGGATGGCTCTAGGTACCGTTGTTTTATCACAATGCGAGAAACATAATACATTTATGCAGATTCTTCATTACTTAATTTCTTTAAATATAATACAGATTGATAATATTTGGTGGCAACAATTTGAAAAGTGAAACAATGCTTATAGTGAATCAACACAAATTGCCAAAACGAAATTAATAGTCCCTCTGGGCAAATTGCCCCTTTGGACTAACAAAACAAAAATCTGAAAGGATTCAGCTTTTAACATCGCACCAGAGGATTAATTAAGTTTGTTTATATATTTAAGATTGTCGCTATGTTATTTCTTTGAACATTAGTTGCTTGTGCAGCCAGCCGCCTAAAATAGTTATCATAAAAAAAAGTATACAATGATTTTAATTAGTCTAACAAGTGTAATTTCATAAAAATATTTAATATCTCTAATTAGACATCTCATATTCTTAATGCATTTTTATTTAAATCAATCACATAAAAAACAGCAAATTTATTCTTAAAAACTGTGTTCGTTGCTTTTAAATTGCTTAGTTTTTTACTCAATAGCCTTGAAAATTAAATTTGAAAGTTAAATATCTTAGACTTTACTGAATAGCAACAACCTGGCGCATAAGTGAAAATACTATTTTATTTCCGGCGGTCAAAACATATTGCTGTCCGATAGACGAATAATTAAAACTGAAAGAAACTTTTTTTTTTTTTTTTTTTTTTTAAACAGCATAATCCCCTTTTTGTGTGATTTTAAGTAGGGAGAACTAACAGATGTGATGAGACAAACTTTCAACACCTTGAGGTTCATCACAACAAACTTTGACTCTTAACACATATTACGTACACATATGACACACACATATTATGTATCTATGTATATATACACACCATATTTATATACCACATTCCCTCATGGATCCCCCCTTTTACCACAATCTTTTCATCCCAAAATTCGAAAAAGAAAATTATGCAAATAATTTAATTTTCAAAGGACGTGGTTACAAAAGAATATATAAAATTAAAAGCAGGCATGAAAAAAACTGCAGGTTATCACAATATTATTTCTTTAAATGAAACCTACATTCCAAGAAAAATATATTAACATTACAATATCTAATAAGATATCTTTACGCACTTCTGATACTAAAAAATCTTCTACTGGATCGATCCCGCACAAATTTCCTCCCAAAATAATAATTTAATCAAATTCTTTCACTTTTAATTATTCTTTCCCTTTTATTAACAAATGCTTTCGTTGTTATTTATAATTTTTCTATATTATGTCGATATCTATTGCATGTCGACCGCTGTCGACGTCCTGTGCCAGCGACCATTTATGGTGTGAAATCAAAAACAGAATTTAAAATTAAAGTTAATTTTAAGTTTTAGTTAGCCAAAGGCTACACATAGACTATTTAAACGCGCAAGCTGACTCTAACCTACAGCAGCATGACAGCAGTATTTGCAAGAATAAAGCAACGCCTTGGATAAGAATGCTCTCGTAGAATATCAACTAGTAATGTTGACTTCAACAGGCGGAACACGCTGTGACTTGAGCAATCTCAAACCTTAAATATACGCGAGCTAAAATTTGCATTCTGGCAGAAAACCGGAAAGGGAAAAGGGACAGTAAAGGTTCGAACCATAAAACAACTGGTTACTTAATACCTTGCAGCTGATGTTTGAATAATATGATAGTACGCCTTTCATTATTAAGCCCCGTCATAAAGATGCCACGTAGGTCAGTCTGTGTTCATACAGCCGAAAACTTTTACAAACGCGCAAGCACCTTTACACCAGGACATCATCATGGAGATTTACGCCTTGGCAAAGTATTGCCCGATCATTTTTTTTTAACCAATGACGGGCTCTCAGCCGACTTCAGCTTGGCAACTACTAAGCCCAAAAGTGGTGGTCACTTTATTGTTGAGGCACCTAATAGGTTCGCCATATTTGCTTCCTCAATCAGTCAATCAATTAATATCTCTTTCGTCTGGATGTCACTGTTAACAGGCAAGGTGTCCGGCTCGATGATACTTAGACCTATGGGCGCATGACGGTGCTGTGTCTGGACCGGGTAGTGCGAGGAGTCGAAAATGAAAAGTGAGTTTTAAAGTAGCAGCCAACAAGTAGCCTAAAGTAACGTAAAGTAGCTTATCAACGACGCGGACTTATACCAATGAGCTATGCTTATTACCTCTGCTTCCTATGAAAGGGCGAACAGTTACAACCATGCCTTCTCCAAGATTCGAGCCCGGGCCCTTTGGTATCGCAGTCGCCTCCCCTAACCACTATACAGTCTGGACGGCCCCGTCCAGTCATATAAAAAAGTACTGTTTAGCAGTTATGTAGTGATCCTGATATGATATTAGTGTGCAGAACGACTCCATCAATGTTAGAAATGATGCCAGAAGTATCTTGGAAGTGTACCCAGCATCAGAATGCGTTTAGTTCTTAGTAATATTTCGCCTGATATGAATAATAAGTGGGTATCTAAGAATTAAAAAAAAAAGACGCAATTATTTAACTGCCACATCACGTTCAGGCGATATGAATTCAAGATCTAATCGTTTGGAACAGCTAGAGCAAATTACAGACTGTGTGCTTGCGGGCAAATTGTTATGTATGATATCATATAATCATCGACCGCAGTCTTTTGGAAACACACAAAAAAAAACTCAATAACTAACACAAGCGGCAATCTCCTCACCTTTCTAGATCTTATCAATCTTTCACTTTGATTTGGAAAAATTACAGAAAACCTGCTTCGATTTCATGGGAATAAATTATATTAGGCATTAAGAAACTGGGTTAATTACAAGCTGAAATAACAGCTGAAGAAGAAATTTTTAATTCCTAAAATCAGGTGTTATTGTTTTGACAACGTGAAAAGTAAAAATTCCTGTTAGTTTAACTAGGAAGTTTCACTTCCGCAGTGTTTCTTGTTTTCATAGTTAATCATTTAAGAATAAGTTGTGCTTCTTAACAGTAGTGTGTGTTAACATTTTATGCTGTAGACGCTATTAATGCTTATGTCATAATATATGCTTATGTCATAATCATAAATACTAAAATAAGTTTTAACGTCAAAAAATGTATATCTGGATTATAAAAATCTCTAATTTTACTTTCTGCGCAGTGTGTACCGTCTGCAGCAAAAATAAATATACTAACAAAACTCTGTAGAAATATATACAGATTACAATAGATTATTTCTTCTATCATTATTTTTAACTTTTATTCAAAAGGGTAATTGTGTTAGTTCAAAGGGTAATTAGTCAAACGGTAATTCAAAGAACAAAGAGTGAAGAGCTTTCTAACCATAGTTTGATACTTTTTACTACTTTGGTACGAAGTAAAGGAAGTACCGTAATCACGAAAAATTCCGGGTACCATATTTCAACGAAAATAGCCCTTTTGTACGCTATCCAATGCAATTTAACGATGTTTTTGCGTGACAGCTGTACGTAACAACAGCATACAGGGCTCTTTTCCCCAAAACGAATTATAAAAGTGATTTAAAATGGATTCAGAAGAGATTTTTTTCGTGGCGTCTGTACGTACGTACGTATGTATGTAGCTCGCATAACTCAAAAAACGAGTAGCCTCAGAACGTTGAAATTTTGTGTATAGGACTGCTATACCATGTAGTTGTGCACCTCCCTTTCTGGTTGCAATCGGCCGTACAAAAAGTGTATAAATATATATAGAGAGAGAGATACCTACTCTATTACTCGGCTCCGTGAGCTCGGGTTTTTTTTTTTTTTTTTTTTTTTTTTTTTTTTTTTTTTAATTCTTATTTCTTAGAAAATTGTATACTTTTTGTTTTAAAAATAATTCAATTATGCTGTTCTTATCTTCCGGTTGAGGGTTTTATGCCTTTAGTCAATCTGCATGCAATATTTGTAGAATTATCAACAATTTAAGAGTTTCCTAAATGCGGCTTTTTTTTTTTTTTTTTTTTTTTGTTTTTGTTTGTTTGTTTACATTTGAAACTTAGCAGAATAGTGAATTAAGTCTTTCTGCACCTTTTAGTTTTGTGCACCGAAAAATCTGCCTTCTTGACTGCTGGCCTAATTGCTTGTTTTTGCGTAGAAACTGTAATTTTAATTGCAAATTCTTTTAATTGTTTTAACTTATTGTTTCATGCTTTTCTATATCTTTCAACTTTTAATGAAAATATTTTTGCCTTGCCGCTAAGTGAGAACTGAATTAATTGAAATTCTAGGAAATAAGTTGAAATGAAATATAAGAAAAAATGCGTTAAATTTAATATTCCGTACAAGGAAGTCATGTGATGTACACATCAGCTTTTTTCTATTTGCTTGAATTTTTTCTGATTGTTTGATTTTCTCTGATTATTACAAATAACACAAGTTATTTTTCTTAAAGAAAGGGATATTCTACGTGGAGGATTCTGAACTGGATCATATTTACGTTCCACGTGGGGAAAACCAAAACTCAGTTCGTATAATTCGACTGATTGGTTCACTAACTGATTAAGGTAAAAACATCTGAAAGTTATAACCCTATAACTTTCATATTTTACTCATAAAATTATAACGAAAGATGACTCTGAATGTTATATTGAATACTCAGAACTCACATTATCATAAGAGATGCCTTCTTGGAGGATTTTATAAGAAAAATTATTCTTATTTCCGTTAACATGTTGTAAAAAATAAACCACGTAAAATTCGAAGATTCTGAACTTTAGTCTAATACCACAAATATGCATTAATAAATAATTCTATTATTATGAAAGCATTTTAATGCTAATGTCTTTAGTGAAGTTTCTTAAAACGTTTTGGATTGTTAACTTGTGTTGTGTTACATTAGAAATGTAGCATGGCGATAATATTTATTTCATATGATAAGTTTATTGCACAAAATATAAGATTTTCAGTGTATCTTTCACGCAGTTTTGCAAAATAACAGATTCTCTGATTATTGCCATCTTTAAATCAGCTTTCAAATTAATCAACATGTGATTAAACGGAACAGAAATATATTAATGCACAATTTATAGTTAGGCAAAAAAAAATTATAGTTAGGCCTTATTCTGGGGTAAATTTTAAATAAAATTCTATTGATTTTTGCCAAATTTGAAATACCTGACTGGTTAAAATCTCTGAGATTTAAAAACAATAAAAGAGCTTCTTAATATTATTAGGCACCAGAGGTGCTACATGAGTCTAGATCTTCATTTTTCTTCTGTTATGACTCAAGGAGTTTAGAATAGATGAATTAAGTATGATGTCACAAAAATGAAGCAAAGGAAATGTCAACAACGTGACGTCACCACTTATCAGGCCGCCATACAGCGTACGGATAAAACTACGAAACATATTGTTAAACAAAATTACACTGACTATGAGAGCAAATATAAATGGCCGGAGGCTAAGAAAAGTGTCTTTAAGCAAAATTTGCGTAAAATACTATTGAAATTTCCACCGGTATTTTAGATTTTTGCCCTGTCGTATAGTTACCGTTTACACATTTTCATATACCAAGATTTTATTGAATTTTGAACAGTTACCTGCAATCCTTGTGATCTTTCTATGAATTAAGTAGAAAATTATTTATGTTAATATCAAAAGTAGAGTAAGAAAATCATAAACATTCAGTGATGAAAGCTAACATGTAGACAACACCGATTAGAATGCAAACTAAACTAACCAGAAGTGCGCTTATGGCAGCGGCCATGATAAGTCGTCACGTCATTCCGTGACGTTTCATGGTTTTATTTTCATTGCACGGGGCATACGGTAAAGGCTTACTCCATTTATTCTAATATGCTTGGTATCACTTTTCAATTAAAAATGATGAAAATTAACTTTTTAAATGAAATTCTCTAAAAGGATTTTACCACTAAATGTTATCGCTATGTACTTTTTTTAGAGAAATATAGCGAATATAAAGAAATACATGTCAACGCAAATAAAAGGATGTTGTCACTAAATATTATCGCCATTTATTATTTTTAAAGAAATTATATATCGAATGTTTAAAAAGAAACGAACTTTTTAACATACCAGACCTTACATACAAACCCTTCTTGTTTTCGCAAAGTACTTATAAAAATTCAGGTAAGAGCATTTCATTGCAGGAATAGTTTTTTCAGTCATTTATAATAATAAATTGCGGTTTTATCTTTTAAAATATGCATAAAATTTTCCTAAATATAATTATAGAGACCAGAGTATCGCATGAAAAGTTAGATTTCGTAATTTTTATAAAGTACATATTCTTTGAATCTTAATTTTATTTCTTACGGATATCACTTTTTAACAACTGATATAAATTAATATGCATTCAATTTGTAATCCGTTTGTTTCATGATTTTCGACTACTTCAACATTAATGTAGTTAATAAAATGAGGTCCGGTTTAAAAAATTTCGAAGTTCCCCGCAAGCTGGGGATGACGGGTCTCCTACCGGGATCCTTTTTAATATTATATTTTCTATTTCTATAGCATTCAGACTGTCTCATAAATTATTATGACTTATCATTGCATTGGCATATGTACAAACAAATTCTCAGCGCAACTGACACATTTTGGAAAGTTACTTCCAAATTCTTGTCGCAAATGTACTGAAGTACTGTCAAACTGTTGACAATTGGTGATAACGCGAGGGATAGCACTTCTAATGCATCAGAAAAATCTAAGGCATTTATACCATCTGAGTTTATTTCGGCTCACTTAGAGCATCTATAAGCTTCTTTTACAATTACTGTTCAGATACTTAGTATTTTTGCGCAAGTCCTTAATCTGGCAAATAACACTAAACACATCAAATCATCGGCTTAACCGATCAAATCTTTCTGTCAACGATATAGGCGCAGTGTCTACTACGACACTAAAAAGGTTTACAAGTAACTAACTCATTTTTTTCTGCTGAAGTGGGTCGAAAAAAAAACTGCTTTTTATAGATCTACATCTGAGATCTGAGATTCAACAAAACCTCTTACAGATGTAATTGCTTTAGTTCACTTTCTGTACTCTTCAATAACCCATAACATTGCAATTAAAAGTTTTACTATAGTACCTAATTATATGCTAATTACTGTTACTACTGTATTAATTACTATGTTAATTAATATATGCTTATCTAGTTATATGCCAATTACTTTAATTATATATTATTGTTAAATTTGCTGACATGAACAAGTAAATTATACAGAATCGAAGTCTGATTACGACACGCAAAGTATGTTTTTTTTCTTAGAATAAGTAAACAAACATAAACAAACAAACAAAAAAAAAAAGGTTTTCAGATCTTAACAGTTACCTTAAAGGGTTTGTTAAGGTTTTTACGCTCTCGCTGAGCTCGCAATCTACCCGTCTGCTGTTAGACTCACTTCTACTAACCCCCCTTTTTTGTCTTTTTAGCTTTATCTTTAAGCATTATTTTCTTAAAAATTTTACACCATGTACAATTCAACAGCAAAATTATAAAACTTTAAAACCAGCATAACAGTATACACTTAGAATTCCTGATGGAGCGTTAAGTGTTGGTATATATTTTTTATTTTCTTTCTTTTTGCCCCCCACCAATCGTTTCTCCTAATGCCCCCCCCCCAATCAATCTGTTTATCATGTTAACAATGTTAAGTTTTTTTTACTAAGATGGCTTTACAAAACTTTGTCTTTATTGTTAATGTTTTGCGTGTTTACTTTGTTTATTAAATATCGCCTTCTTATCGCTTACGCCACATAAAATTCGATTCAACAATAAAATCATAAAATATTTAAAAGTAGCATATCTTTAGAATTTCCGATTAACAATCTCGCACGGCTGGAGATAAAAATCAGTGTTGCCACTGCTCACTTTGAAATCGTTGAGTTTGTTAACCAAAAATTCGTTAAAGTTTTACAAAATAGGAAATAGATAATAAAACAATTGCGAAATTCAAAATTCGGGCTTCCAGGTGCCCATATTCGGTGGAAGACTACGTTATTCAAAATTGGATGACTCTAGGTACCGTTATTTTTTCACAATGCGAGACACATACATACATTCATGCAGATTCTTAAAATTTCTTTAAATATGATACAGGGCGATAATATTCGGTGGCAGCAACTTGAAAAGTGACATGTCATTTTAGTGATTCTGTGTGATTTAGTGAAAATGCTGTTTCGAGATTAATATCCCATTGGGAACTAATGACCCTTTGGGTTAACAAAGGCTTTCAAACTAAAAACAAATTTTTCAAATCACTCACGCGAACCCCCTATATAGTTCCCTGCAAATGTTTTACATGTACATAGTCCAAGGAAGTAATCACTTTCAAATTTTACTGGAAAGCATATTTTGCTTTCCCCTCTCAAAGCTACTGCTAATAATTAAACTCTCAAAAAGCCCTTGAAAATTATTTTCTGACACATGGAGACCGTTTTCATTTGTTCGAGTCGCTAACAGCTGTTTGCTGATCGCACACGATCTGTTTGAAAAGCCAGAGCGGGGGGCCAATAGCTGCATGAGAGAATTCAGGAATAATCGAAAGCCGCTACTAAATCTTCCAAGAGCCGCCATAATACTTTTTACTATTTTTTTTAGTAGTCGTAAAACAGCTTTTTAATAAAACAAAACTAAAACTAAATACTACTAATTTAAGAAGTCAAATACAGTGGCGTAGCAAGCATAACTGCCGCCCGGGGCAAAATACCTTTTTGGCGCCCCCCCCCAAAAAAAACACTTTCAGTAATATAATGTATAGAATAGATTCGTAATAAGAAAATAATGCAAATAATAATAAAATGCTGAATCTGCCATAAAATACTCAAAAATATATTAAGAATAGTCACTACCTAACTACATTATCCTTGAATTTGGAAATGCATCTGTGTCGGCGAAAAAATCAGACATACGATGATCTAGAATTAGTTAAAAAGGTGTTATTTATTTTACATATTTATATAAGTGTTTTTAAACAATTAAAAGTTTAATATACATTATAGATAAATAAATAGATATGTGGCAACTTTCCTACTACAACTCAACTCTGTCAGTCTGGTAACCCATAGCAACCAAAAACAAAATAATATTTATTCTATTCAATTGTTATAATTATTTAACGATCAGTCTCAAAAAATTGTACTACCATAATTGGTGACCCGTATTTATTACGAATAGCAATCTTCAATGTTGCACAAATATGGAGTTTATATATCAAAATTCTGAACAGCAGTAAGTTACCCAGTGTGATGGGATTCAAATAAGACATTTCACATGTGATTTCAAGCGTTGTACCATATTCCAATGAGTCAACATATTTTTGTCATAATTTCAGCGGATATATGTATCGTCTGCTGCATTTGAGCCGCCAGTTTCTCTGATTTCAAGTACAAAGAAACTGTGTCACTATATAAATATTATTTTTCTATACATATTATTACTGTGCATATTTGATTGATCTAAAGTGGTTGACAACGGTGCTGCTTCACAATTGGCGCGAGTGGCAGTTAAGCCACCACCTTTTTGTCGCCGAGACCCATCGTTATGGTTCATTCAATTGGATGCGCAGTTTAAATTGAGTCACATTACTGCCAACGAAACTCGATTTTATACAGCGATCGCCGTGTTAGCATCAGAGGTACTTCAATCAGCTCGTGAAATAATTTTGAATCCACCGACGACGGACAAATACACATCTTTAAAAAAATTAATTTCTGTTTATGAAGAATCCGAGACAGTTAAAATCCAGCAGTTGTTGCACGATTTACAGTTGGGTGATATAAGGCCTTCTCAATTGCTGTCTAAAATGTCAGACTTAGTCGCCGGTAACCTAACGGATAACATTCTTAAAACATTATGGATGAATAGACTCCCATCTAATATGCAAACCATTTTAGCGGCCAGTAGCGAGCCACTTAAAAATCTTCCCGAAATCGCTGATAAAATTCACAAGCTGGCCATTCCTGCGCAAATACACGCAGTGCAGGCTCCTGGGTCAGGTATTGTGGCGTTACAGGCTCAAATTGATGACTTTTTCAAACAGGTTGCTCAGTTAGTAGCCATTCAAGCTGAAGCTTTTCGCGCAACCGCTCCACATCACGTGGTCGAAATACACGTCGTAGCCCACTGAGGAAACGTTATGAAATCCCTCTTCCGGGTATTTGTTTTTTACCACCACAAATTTGGAAACAAGGCAAACAAATGCCACCCACCGTGTGTCGTTATAACGACCAGGGAAACGAGAAGGGCCGTTGCTTGAAGTCATATATGACAGCGACCGGAATCTTGCACGCCTTTTCGTCATAGAAGAGAATTTCGTGCTTAAGGTTTCTTCTAGACACCGGGGCTGATATTTCTGTCATTTCACCACATTTTCACGAACAAAAGCGCCTTACCAAGTTACAACTTTATGTAGCAAATGGAACACCTATTCAAACTTTTGGTGAACGCCTGATATCTGTTGATTTAGGATTGCGCTGCAACTTCCAAATAGCCATTCATTATTAGCTACTGTCCTATTATTAGTGCTTACTTTTCACAAAAATTTTCTTTGCTTGTCGATCTTAAGAATCGCCGTTCGATAGATTCCGCAACCAACTTAACTTATCCGGGAGTAATTCGCAATAGTCAATATTTGAGCATTAAACTGATTTCGAGTAACTCCCCATGGCATCAACTTCTCAGAGAATTCCCTACAATCACGCGCACAGTTATGGGTATTTCCGAACCCAAGAACGATGTACTACATTATATTGAAACTAACGGACCGCCAATTGCCGCTAAACCTAGACGCTTACCTCCGGACAAGCTTAAAGCCACCAAAGAGGAATTTTAATACATGATGGAACAGGGAATTTGTCGTCCTTCAAAAAGTTCATGGGCCAGTCCGTTCCATCTAAATGGTAAGTGGCGATTATCGCCGGTTAAATGCAGCTACCATTCCTGATCGTTACCCAGTCCCGCACATTCAAAACTGTATGCAAGTTTTAGAGGGAAAAGCTATTTTTACAACCCTTGATCTTGAGCGGGCGTATCACCAAGTGCCCGTTAACCCAGCTGAAACTGGGGTTATTACGCCTTTTGGACTATTTGAGTTTCCGGTCATGACTTTCGGCTTATGCAATGCTGCTCAAACGTTACATCGCTTCATGAATCAGGTGTTAATCGGCCTCGACTTTCGTGTACCTTATTTTGATGACGTCTTAATCGCCTTGTCTTCAGAGCAAGAACACATCACATTTGAGAACAGTTTTTGAACGTTTTCAAAGGTACGGTGTCAGTCTTAATCCTTACAATTGCGTTTTTGGCCAATCAAGAGTATCCTTTCTTGGGCATGAAATTTCCGCTGATGGCGTTCGACCCGTTCCAGAGTCACCGCTATCCGCGATATGTCCGAACCATCTACAATGAAGGACTTAAGATTATTTCTTGCTATGCTCAATTTTTATCGACGTTTCTTACCTCATGCAGCAACCATACAATCACCTCTGAATTCTTTTTCGGTTGGAAGCAAGAAAAGCGATAAACGCTTTATAACCTGGACCACAGAATCTCGCGAAGCGTTCCAAAAATGCAAAAAGGATTTAATTTCGGCAACAAATCTGCAGTATCCTTCCGCATTTAAACCATTATCACTCTACGTTTATAAGGTATTTCTTCCGCTTTCCTAGCGTGCCTTCGTGGTGTAGTAGTTCTGCATGCTGTGCCGGTACTCCAGAGGTCCGAGATTCGATTCCCGGCGAAGGCGGTTGCTAATTTTTCAATCTCTTTTGCTCCCAAAAGTCCTAATGTCACTACAGTGACGCCCGAACTGAAAGGGGTGTTGGATGAGGATTCTCCACACCTAGGATTTGGCGATTGGGTTCCCTAAAAACACCAGTCGCATTATACACGATATATTATATACATTATAAGCTATTTTTACCACTTCCCTAGCGTGCCTTCGTGGTGTAACGGTAGCACGCTGGGCCGGTATTCCAGAGGTCCGCGTTTCGATTCCCGGCGAAGGAATTGCATATTTTTCATCTCTTCTGCTTCCAAAAAATAACCTCTACACGTTGACGTATCAACAACAGGTATACGAGCAGTTTTACAACAGAAAGATGAAGAATTATGGAGACTCATATTTTTCTAAAAAACTCTCACCAGCACAAACCAGATATAGCACTCACGATTGCGAATTATTAGCAATTTATGAAGCTGTCAAATATTTTCAACATATGCTAGAGGGACGCGTTTTCATGATCTTCACAGATCACAAACCCTTAACCTATGCGTTTCAACAGAATAAAACTTCTCCTCAAATGAGACACCTAGAATTCATAGGGCAATTTTCAACAGCTATCCGTTATATTGAGGGTTTGCAGAATATTGTTGCAGACACCTTGTCTCGTATTGAAGAACTAGCCGTTCCTTCGCCAGTAAAGTTAGCTGCCCTTGCGGATGAACAACACCGAGATTCAAAACTGCAAACCCTCTTGAAAAGCAAATCTTCCACCAATCTCAACTTGCAGCCTGAGCAGCTGTCGACTGGAAAATCACTTTATTGTGAAGTTCAGGATTCAAGATTTCGACCTTATGTTCCTTCCGGATTTCGCCATGCCATTTTTAGTCAGTTACATCGTCTGTCACATCCTGGCATCAAGGCTTCGAAGAAACTGATACAGAAACGTTTCGTATGACCTAGCATGCAAAAGGACATAGCCAACTGGACACATTCGTGATTGGAGGGCCAAAGATCTAAAATTGTCAGACACACAACCAGCCAACTTAAAAATTTTAATTTGCCCTCATCTCGCTTCAGTCACGTGCACCTCGACTTGGTCGGGCACTTATATTTATTAATAATAATATAATACATGGATACAATTAATTATTATGTATACATTTTTCTTACCTTGGATGAAGCAAATTTATCATTTACTTCATCAAAGTCGACCCTTTCTAATTTTTCTCTTTCCACACTTAAAAGTGCTAGATGACTTAGGGGATTTTGTCCCATCGCTGAATGTAAATATGTGAAAATTTATTTTAATTTGCTGAAAGAACGTTCATAGTTAGCATTTGATAATGAAGTAGTAAGTAGTATTTGAAGTGCGACTCTTAGGCTTAGAAAAACATTTACTCCATAGATCTGTAGTGGAGTTTTAAGTTCTGTTTCTTTTCTACTGCGGAGTAACGTCATGCATTCACATTCAGTGCTCAAAACAGTTAGGGGATTAGGGGTTAGGATTATTCAATTATGGCAAAGCACACGAGGGCTATCTACCTAAAGGGAGGGATGTCTTCGTGGAGGTCTTTCTAAGGGAAACTGGCTCGTATACACGTTACACATGGGGAAAACCACGAAAACGCCCATGCAGCCAGCCCGTTCGCGGGATTCGAACCTCGGACCGAACTACCAGTGTTCAGCGACTTTACCGCTCGGCCGCTGGTGGGCCTAGATGTTTTATACAAATATGGCTCTATAGTGAATTTAAAATATTACATTACAATGTGGATATTTTTCTGTGTAGTTAAAAATTCTGTAGCTTGTTAAAAAATTATGGCGGTGTTAAGTTCAAATATAGCAGTGATTATAAAGGTCTGCGGTAAATGGTGGGATCACATTAAGAATCCACATTTATGCAAAATGTTTTTGATATCTGTGAAAAATTAATTATTAGATGTACTCAAAGATCTGTAAGAACTCTAAGTAAAGTAAAGTAATGTCAGTTTGAAATACGTATCTTCAGTTAAATTGAATATATCAAATTCCAAATAATAATCCAAATAATGTTAAGTTGGATTATTATTTGGAATTCATGTCAATATTTCCTGGTGCACATGATTTTACTTGCTATATCTCATAACTTAAAAATTCCTTCTCAAAATGCTGTAAGAGTTCAGTGTTTGTCAATTTGAAATGCATATCTTAAGTTAGAAGGAATATATTAAGAAGCTTCTGGACTTGTAAAAATAATGATCATACTCTTTGAAAAAAATATTCCGAGTTGAGAAATTTTTATATTTTAAGTTGGCCAAAAGATGACAATGTTTCACTTCCGTGACTGAACATTGATTCCATGTTCAGACATCCTTTCTTTTTAGATGTTTTATACTGTGTGTGTGTGATTATGGCAAAGCCTCGAGGGCTATCTGCCTAAGAGGAGGGATGCCTTGGTGGAGAACTTTCTAAGGGAAACTGGCTCGTATACACGTTACACATGGGGAAAACCACGAAAACGCCCATGCAGCCAGCCCGTTCGCGGGATTCGAACCTCGGACCGAACTACCAGTGTTCTGCGTCTTTGCTGCTCGGCCGCTTGTGGGCATAATTAGGGGATATTGTGGGTTCGGTATGAAATAACCATATAATGGACAACCGTTTTCAACAAAATGAAATTGAAGAGATTATAAAGGAAAATTATAACGTTTACAAGTTGGGAATATGCGAATTTAGTCTGTGACGTCGAAATCTATGAGTTTTAGATAAGGAGTAAGGAGCGACTTGCAGTATTCCTTTTGTAATAGGAGATTAAAAACAATTGACATGCGTTGAATGCTTCGTAGCAGTGAATATACGATGTCTCAGCAAGATGACTTAGTTGAATCGGTAGCCAGGAAGGCCATCAGTCGTTTACAGGAGAGTCAAACGCAATCCATTGTAGCGGAAGCATTAGGATTTTCCTAAAATGTCATTTCCAGATTATGGAATCGGATTTTGGAAAGTGGATATGTTTGAGAAATTGTTTTAAAATAAAAAGCGGAATATATACGTGCATTTCGTTTTAAAAAAATATACCTCTACTTTGGAGAAATAAAGTGGTCAGGAAAAACGTTTTGGTTGATGTACTGCAAAGATTTTATTACACATTTTATCAGACAAATAATTAATTATAATAGTTATTAATTTTAAATATATTTTCCAGAAATCGATCAAAATTAAAACTGAAATTTTCCGGAAAATCTTGTTTGGAGACCACTTGGCGCCCCTGTACGAGCGGCGCCCGGGGCATCATGCACCCCCTTGCCTCCCCCTCGCTACGCCACTGGTCAAATATTACCAATTTACAGTGCTATTCCAAATAGATTCCAATCAGATTCGAACAAAAGAATTTATAAATTGCCTCAAACTGGCATGGCGTTTTTTAATTAAAGAACATTAACACATGAGCGAAAAACTGACCCGAAGATCAAGTATTAAGAACTTTTTATTTATAAAAGTTCTGCTTTCAATATGTCTATGGAAATGTTTATTAAAGTGCAGAAATATTTATGAATGCATAATTTCCTTTTTAACTGTTTTTGATTTTTATTCTGATCATTTATAAAATTTGCTCGTATTTTCTTCTTTTTCATTTCCCGCGCTTTATTTATATATTTAAATTTTTAATTTAAAAGTTATGCAAATTTACTTATTTTTAATTCTACTTCTAAATGGCATCTATCTCGATTCTGCTGTTTACATGGCATGAAAAAGCTACACCTTTTCTTTATGTATAGGGTGTCTATAATTAAAAAACCCTATTTCAAAGCTGCCTGCAAGCGAAACTAGTGATTACAAAATTATGAAATTTTGTGGCGGACTTAATGAGGGGATGTGAATTTCTTTCAACGAAAGAAAAAGTTACAAATAGCACCACCAGAGGACATTATATTAATAAATTATACATTTAGCCACACCTTTACAATAATTTTATCAGTTTCGTTACAAAAATCATGTTCCACATGATGGTCACTATTTTCAGCTAACATCGGAAATCGCAAGATGACCAAAGTTCCATAGTTGACCAAAGTCTGTACTGGGAAATGTTTAGCACATGGCGTGAAATGTTGGCTTTAAGATCAGGTTAAATTCTTGGATTTTGACGACTTACCAGATGTTTCAAATGTCTCCAGCCCCCCAAAATCGTTTGGATTGAGGCCTGGGAATCGGAGAAGCCACACATTGCGAAAGTGCTGGCTAATGAGACGTTGTTCTGTAGAATGACGTTTACGAATATTCGTAAGACCCCAGTGGCGTAGCGAAGGGGTGGGCAAGGGGGTGTATGATGCCCCGGGCGCCGCTCGCAGAGGGGCGCCAAATGGTCTCCAAACAAGATTTTCATCATATCACTGTGTTTTTTTCGGGAGAGAAGGGGGGGCCAAAGAGGTATTTTGCCTCGGGCGCCAATTATGCTCGCTACGCCACTGTAAGACCCCGTGCAATGTGTGGAGGAACTCCACACGTGGAGTCTTTATGCAAGATGCATAAAGACTGTGCGTGCCAGGCACTGACGTGTTTGCAAAATTTCGTTCTCTAACAGCGACGCATATCACTGCCCAGTGATGGAACATGTCACTACACCTGTGAAATTTAGCTCCTAGAAGAAGTACGTGCCGAGAATAAATGACGCAGAAAATCCACACCAAACCTCACTTTGGTGAATGCAGTGGAACCTCTGAGATAGAGTACGGATCTTCTAATTGTCAAATGCGCCTCTGCTATTCAATACTGATGCTAGCCTATTGAATGTGCATAAGCTGTGGGTCCTCTACCACCTGAAGCGCAACAACCTGTATTGCTTCTGCAGGAACAGGTTTTCTTTCTCTTCCAGGACGAACAGAAAATGATCAACTTTCTTAATTCGTTTTCGTTTTCCGAAGGTTTTGAACATTCATTGGATATCTTAGAATTGAAATACCCTCATATGCGGTCAGGTCGTAAATTTAGAACCCCTTTTTTCACAGGAGGGCTAAAAAGTAGGGAATAATCTTGCTCGTGGTCTTGAGAAAATGTGGGGGTCGTTTAAACATCTAACTTCTCTACATTCAGTTTTATACAGAGAAAAATACAAATTGAATTCTTCGAATGAATGCAATTTTGTACAATGAAAATGTATTACTTAACGATAAACTGTAAGATAAATAACATCTTTTTTTAAAGCCATAGGTGTAGAAAGACAGATATTTGTTACACGAATGAATTTGTAGTAAATATTGAGTTTTTCATTTCGAATGCTATGTTCCATGTATGCGAAGTAGCTGAGTATGTGAGATAATAGTCATAACCGAATGTCTTTTAACCTTTTCACGGCTAAGGACTGTTTCTCAATTACATTGTGGTCGCTGCGTTTTGGTTAATTTTCTAATGACATATAACCAATAATTGTTTTTATTTGAGACTTATGAATAAAATAACGCAAACTAGACTGCCGAAAATTCTTAAGAAGGAAGTTAAATAATACTGAAAGATACATTATTGATGCACTTTTGTGTTTTAGTATGTATGTAGTAGTATTAACTACTACTATAATCCTTAAATGGAATCCTTAAATTATATATATCTATGTATAGGTATATATAAATGGAACCAAATATAGAACAAGGTATAAAATATCTTTATTATACAATGTTCATTACCATACGTATATTTACGTATTATCAATATAAATAGTTAGTTAGTTTCGTACATATATAATTTATTTTTATATTTTGTATTAGACTCAGTATTTATTGTATACGTATCTGAAGTTTAATTTATTCTCTTTTTGGGTTACGACTTTAAGTGGGAAAGAATTGTTAGGGCCTTCATAGGGATTACATTATATACAATCAGTAAGGATCCGACTTTTCCTTTCTTTTAATCATTATATATATTGAAATACTGATACTTGATAAGTATGCATAAAATATAGCAGTTTTTTAAGCTACTTATTTATATGGCTATTGTTTGGTCTGGTTTGTTTGATTATAGCAAAGCATTCGACGGTTATTTGCCTAAGGGTAAGGGTGCCTCGTGAAGAACTTTCTAAGCAAAACTGACTCTTATGCACGTTACACGTGGGGAAAACCTCGAAAACGCCAATACAGCCATCCCCGTCGATCCGGAATCGAACCCCGGATCGACCTGCCAGAGTTAAACGACTTTACAGCTCAGCCACTAACACACACACACACATCCACACATATACATTAAATAGTATTTACATGTCGTTTATAAAGTATAATTGAGTGCAATTTAATCATAAAGAGTTAGAAAATATTCTACGGAATTACTTCACTTCGTAGACTTTTTGTTAAGCTTCACCATATTTCTTAAAGAGAATCTCAATGCTAGTTCCATTTCCAAGCTGTTTATGTACCTTATTTTTCATACTTTGAATTATATTTAGAAAATTATTTCCCTTGGTTATAGCTGAAAATGAAATTTTTTTATTGAAGAATTTAAGGGTAAGAAGAGAATTATGCCCTTTTCTAATTATTCTTGAAGCATTTAAATTTTTTTTAAAAAAGCGCATATTAATACGGATCACTGAACTAAAGTGCTCGATACAGGACAGATTAATTAGCTACTAAATTTTGATATTCGTTGAGTAAAAATTAATTCATCTGCACTCTATAAGAAAGTAAATATTCAAGAAATTTTTTTTTTCCTATTCTCGCAGTCATAATATTTTTCTTAAATATTCAGCTAATTCATATTCAGATATTCCAATCCATTACAATAAGTAATAAATCGATACAGTAAATAAATATTTAAAATCAATTAAATGGAATTTTAATTGATTTTAATTGCCACTTTCCCTCTGATAAATCCCTCTTTAGAGTTCAATAGCAGTCGATCAGCTTTTGTTGGAGGTTCATTTTTCTTTATGGTATGCTAACGTTATATATGTATGTATTATGCATTGCTCATACTCGTCAATTGCAGCTTTTAATATTTTTTGGAAAAAAATTAATATGAGAATCCAGAAAATGATTCTTAGCGACGCTAAAACTATTATTACTATGCACTCTCATGCCACAGTGTTTAAAAAAAATCCCGTTGTTTAAAGGTAGATTCTATGCTCATATTTTAGTCTAAAATTAGAAGCTGCGAGTCAAAATTAAGGGGGTTGCTCTTAGAAAGTATCAATTAGAAGTAGTTATAGGAAATGTTAATCAATACTTATAATCTTACGGATTAAACACTTATTCCCTATTTGATCACGTGTATGGCAAACAGATATTTGTCATTCATAAAGTAAAGAAAGGTGAATCAAAATGATTTATATTCTTGTTTTTCCAACTGCAAAAACATCTTAAGATACTATCGGATTTAATCTTTAAATTATTCCAGTAATAATCAGAACAATGGGGGCCATTATTCTTAACTATAATTTACTAATGCAAATCCTATTTTGGTTTCAAATGGCTTTCATTAATTACGTTAATGATATACTGATATACTGATACTGAATGAGACCTAAAAACACTTTTTTTTTAAAATATATCTCCCCTTATGATCCCTGACACAGCCGTTTACTTTCCTCTTCCGTAATTAACGTCTGTCTCCTGCTCTTGACCGCATTTGCCAAGCCACCCTTAGAATTCTCTTCAAAGACCGAAATGTCCGTAGAGCAGCTACTGCGGAATTATTGATTTGGTAAGATAATTTTACTAAAAGATCTCTTAAACTTATTCTCATTGTGAGTACCAAGCACATTGAAAACAAAGTCTCCGAGAATGCTTCTAGGTTTTATAACAGCTGCTGCATGATGTAAGATTTACATTTTTACTACAGGTTTCCAAAGTAAAACGCCCTCTGGGAAAGCTAATTAAAACTTTTTTTAATTTGTTTTTCGCTGAAAGAAATTCGACAATTTTCTGATCATTGGTTTCGCAATGTAGGCAGCTTTGAAATAGGCATTTTAATTATAGACACCCTGTACTATGTAAACTCAAATTATTACAAATCTTTATGTTTTAGAGTTTTTTGACTATTCAAATGTAAAACAAAAGGAACAAGAATTTTCACTAGTGTATTTAACTTAAATTTTTTATAAAGCAAAATGAACAAAAAAGTAAATGATAATAGTAATTAAATCCAGTGGGATACGTCTATATATACATGTACAAGATATTAGCCTTAATTAATGTAGAAAGTAAATAAAGTTTATATACGAATTATATTTCGAAGACAATCAAAGTCTGTGTCTTTCAGGCAGGAAATGATGATGATAGATATGAGAATAATAATAACAAACTTGCAAACTGAAAATTATAGTTATAAACTAATAGCATATTGAAAGTTATCTTCTTAGTCTTTTAAAGTTTTAAAAATATAAAATATAAAAATTCGTAGATACATTTCATCGTTTGATATAAGATCGTAACTCTGGGGGGGGGGGAGGTTATTTTCATACTTTCTTATTTGTATCATTTTGCGTTCAATAATTGCAGAAATATTATAAAATTCGTTTAAATATTTATCATCTTCTCTTACACAAAATTAATACCTCTCACAGCCAACTGAAAGCAATATGCTGAATCTCTACTACCAAATAAAATAAAAATAGGAAAAAAAGAAAATATTTATATCAAAAAGTAGGAAAATAAGAAGCGTCACATCCGGAAACAAACTGAAAAAATCAATTACGATTGTCTTGTATGGATAATTTGGTTGGCCTTTTTGATACTGAACTAACAATATCCATCGGACTTTTAGTAATCTCCCACTTCGGTGGCGCAAATGAAAATTATTTAATGAGACCGCTGACGGATCAATACGTCTGAAGTATAAAACTTCAATATCGGTTTCAAATTCCTTTGGTTTGATGGCAAATGAGCAGCATCAATTCGATTGTAAAATTCTAGACATTTTGACAAAAGAATTATAGCTGCGATTTTTGCGGTGTTTTATTAAAATGCTGAGATGGAATTTCAGTGCATGAGCAAGATTTCAAAAATTTAAAGTACAAAAGTATTGATTCAGCGAGAAGTCCAGCCTTATTAGTATTTACGCACAGCGAGGTCCTTCTCGAGATGGGCCCCTTCCTCAACTGCCTCTACATCCCCCCTGAATGAAATAGAGTATTTTTAACACGATACATTTTACACGATTATTGTATAGAATATTTTTTTTTTGTTCATTTATTAAGTATTTGTAAAATTTAATCAGCAACTTTGTTTTTATTATACTAGGTACCAATTTATAACTCTGAATTATATGTAGCATATGAATGCAAATTATCTTTGTTTATGAAATACTACCACTATGTGTACTCTCTGACTTTGTTAAAAAGAAAAAAAGGTACAGCCCTACCCTGGTGGCGGCGGCTGCTGGATTGTACTTGATCTCCCGCTGAGCAGGTACTATTCTGTTTGGTATGCACCTTAGGCCAGAAGCCTTCTCAATGGTGATAAATAAATAAATATTCCTTGGCAAAGAACGTACTTCAGTATAGTTTACATCTCATACACAAGAATTTATTTCTTCTTATTAGAAAAGTAGATTTTCTGATCGACTTGCATATTTTACCAGAATGAAAAATACAAGTTTACTTTAGGTTTCTCAAGCTAGGCTTTAATTTGATTCGAAATCAAGTTAGAGCACTCTCATTCCTTTTCAATATCAGCGCTTTTTTGAGTCTGACCATCTCAAACTCGTCAACTTTTAGTTATTATCAAACTATTTTCTCTTTAACTTAGATTATTGAACTGTTTCGTCTTAAACTTGAAAATCCGCCACAGTACCCTAAACCGATGGTTTTTCAAACTTTCAAATTAAAAAAAAAAAACATTTCCCCTTGCAGAAGCCTGAAGTAAATGTTAAAAAAAAAACATTGAAAACATATCGCTGTTATGTAAATTTTATACCAAAAAAAAAAAAAAAAAAAAAAAAAAAAAAGAATCATTATTTTTTATAAATGGAACATTTAAATAGTTGAATCCCACGAGTCTTGGAAAATATTCGAAATTCAAAAATTCGAATTTTTGCTAATGTTTCGTATTCAGATTTTTCGAATTCTGACCTGAAGAAACATTAAACTTTTTTAATTAATCCAGTAGAAATATCCATTAAAAAGAAAACGAGATTGTTGAAATTTCAGAAGACCTGCATTATTAATATTAGCTCGCGAGAAGCCCTGACTACCATATATAATTTAATTTATGTTAATTCCTGAATTAATCCTTCTTCCCCTGTTTGCTTTGATTTCAATGTCTGTGTTAAAATAATTAAATAAAAAATTGAACTGGTAGCAACAATTTGAAAAGTGATATGCGTTTCTATTGATTCAACGCAAAATTTAGATTTAATTGCTATTATCTCTATTACGCAGCAATGATCCAATGGATAAAACACTGAGCATTGGGCTAAATCGCACTATCACCTGCAAGGTGCTCAAGGCTGTTGCTAAAGGCAGGCGTATCTTGCGCTCCTTACCATCAGGAATTTTCATGGGCTTGGGCTGATGTTACTGTGAGACAAATGAGCGTAAGTAACAACAATAGCAACAAGTCTGAATGATCGGAGCTCCTTTTTCTAGTTCTGGCAGAAATGGTGAAAAAGTTAAAATATAATGCTGCCTGGTGATTTCGACACTTCTTGGACTTATTCAAATCGAAAAGCTCTCTGCCATGCGTAGGCTGAAGGAAAAACGTCTCAATACTCTTTAAGATATGAATTACGAAGAGCTTTTTATAGACAAGGTTAACGTAACGAGTAAATATATAAACTAGTAGGACTAATAAATAGCATGTTTCATTTTAATTAAATATAGAGAGCTTTCACCAAGGTTCGCCTACAATTTCAGACGATTTTTCTGCTGACCTTAAACAGCTGATATTTAATATTGATGTTTATTTGGGTTTAATCAATTAGAGATGATAGTGTTAGGCACGCAGGGATTTCACATTTATTACCTTCATTTCATATCAATTAGCAAGAGGTTTCATATTAATTAGCTTCACCTCAATTTTTGTTTCAGTAGTGCGAAAGAAACATAACATATCCTGTACATTCCAGTAAATGGATCTACTGGTAAATTGGGATAGATATTTATTTGAGACAAATCATTAAGAAGAAATTTCAGTATAGACCTTTTTTAAAATTATACTTAGAAGTGAAGTTTCTGCGTCAAGTAAGTAATATATGGCTTGAGAAATATCATTTATTAATTACAATAATGCTGCAAATGCCAGTAATTAACAGCTGGGTATATAATAAATTATATATGCATATGCATTTAATTTAAATTGTGGAGGATGCATTACTTTTAAATCGCCCAATTTGTTAAATTGTTCGTATGGTAAATCTTCTTTGCGACCACTGACTTTTCCAAACAGTTTTGGTCTTTTTTAAGGGCACAAAGTTTGCAGGCCTTACAAAGTTTACTTTCAATACTAATTTATGATCTCAATAATTTGAGTAAAATCCCCCATCCCTAAGATCACTGAAAGTAAGCAATACTTTTGAGATCATATTAATTTATGATCTCAAAAGTATTTTTTAAGGGCACAAGGTTTTTACTTTCAGTGATCTTAGGGATGGGGGGTTTTACTCAAATTATAACTTGAATGGCAATAGAAGTTTCGCTGTAGATATGATTTGAAAGACCAATGGTCTTTTGTCTCGTTCGGTGACAACACTGACTAGGCCGCTTGCATGATAATTATAAGAATTGAGAACATAAATTAGGTTCTTAATCTCTGGTACGCGTAGACCTGAGGATATGCAATGGCTTAATAAGGGGTAAGCAGTTGTACCCATGCCATTCATATAGCTTGATTCCATACTCATCGTAAGTAACCTCTCCCTTTCCGGCTTTGTCACAGCGAGTCATATAAAACGACTGGCAGCCAATAAGAGATATTTTTAACATTGAGAGAATCATCAAATGAGTTATATAGCTGTCTTTCTTTAAATTTATATTGCATTCAAATTTGTTTGAGTGTGGAGATTTGTTTTACATTATTTTTTTGTTTCTTCTGTTAAATATAATGTCTGTTTAAATGAAAAAAATCTGATGTGAACACCACATGAATTTCTTGTAAGGAATATTAAATTATATGCCTTTTTTCTTGCATTTAGTTTAAACTTATTGGATTGATTTAAATATACTTCGTAGACAGCGCATGAACCATAACAGAATAAATGCACTCTTTAGAGTTCACTATATTTGTTTACCATAGCGACACTCTGGCGCTAGCAGGGTTACATGTACAAAATTTATATCATTTGAAGAATTATCTAATCGTTACCACATGTTCTATTCAAATACTATAATAAATCTAAAATGATGTATAAAAGAAATTAAGCAAACAAAACAAAAAAGAAACAGTTTTTCACAGACGATTCAGTATTTCTCATTCAATTAGTTCAGTTCTCACTTCGCGAGAAGGCAAAAATACATAAAAACTCAAAATTACAAATATTAAAAATTACGAAGTAAATCTTAAACACTTATTTCCTCGAAAAAATTCCAGCAAGGATTAAGCATGATTTAATTGGCAATAATAAATAAAGGCGTTATCTTTGTTGTTGCGAAGCTACGTTTCTCTAGATTGGCAAAAAATATACTACTCTGCTGTTACAAATGTAAACAAGCAATGGCCGTCATCAAAAAAATTATTAGGCTTAGCGGCACTTAAACAACTTTAAAATTGTTGATAATTCTAAAAATATTGCATACAGATTTACTAAAGGCATAAAAACCTTAACCGGATGATAAGAACAACGTAATTCAATCATTTTTAAAGCAAAAAATATGCAATTTACAAACATATAAGAGTAAAGAAACTGAGATCACTGAGCCAGGTAACAGAGTGGATATATATATAACCCACTCTGTTACCTGATAATTATTGTTCATCTGGATGTTCTATGATAATTATTGCTCATCTGGATGAGTATTATCATCCTTCTTAATTTGTAAACAAATTTAGAATCACCCTGTATATGAAGCTATCATAAATTATTTTAATATAATTATAAGTTTAATATTTGACTGTGGTACAACACTATATCAAGAATGCTTAAAGCTTTATTAAAAACCTAGATCTCATTAATAATCAAATTCATCAATTCACTAATTTTTTTCCTTTCTGTTTTAGAAAAACTTATATTAAAATTAATTATGCTACATTAATAATGTCATAGTTTAGCTTAAAATATGTGTTATGACAATGCTAATTAAAAACAAATAATGCTATAAATAGCCTGTTTCATTACATTTTCCTGACCTTATTATCGCGGTCTTTTAATTTTATAGCATTAAACAACAGAGTAGTACAGTAAATTGCGGGAATATTCTAAGGGGTTGAGGGAGGAGTTTTCGTTCTGAAAAGCTGTTAGGGGGACTCTACATTACAAAGACGTATTAAAGCAGCGGTTCCCAAACTTTTTGGCTTGCGGAACCCTATTTAGAATTAACTGCTCTAGCGGAGTTCTTTAGCCATATCCTATGCTTTACAAATTAATGATGTTTAAGAATAGTATTACATTAATAAAGAAATGCATAGATAGTAAAGGGAACGTAAAATAAGGAGATATCTAAATGTTGTGCAATATCTAAATGGTGTTCAATAAATTAAATAAATTGTTTTACCAATGACTGCAATATCAGACCAAAAATACATTACTAGTATTCGGTATTTTTTAACGTTGTACCGTAATAAAGGTAGTTGGAAGTTTTTGAAAAAAATGCAAAAACACAGTTGCCTCTTTGCCATATTAATAAGTTTTATACAGAAAATGTATAAACTATAAAACTTGTATAAACTATAAAAATATAAACAATTTTGTTATGTACAAATATAAAATAAAGGAACAAATGATATAAGCAAATATTAATGGTAGGTGCTTCCGTAACCAAGGTACCTGAAGTGTTTGGTGTTTCAAGAGGCTCAAAATCTAAGATTTTGCCGCCCAGCCGGTATAGTGGTTAGTGGCCAGGACTTGGAATCCCGGAGAAGGCATTGTCCGTCTCTTCATAGAAGGCAACGGTGACCACCTATTAGGTGATTCCATAATGAAATGGCCGCCACTTTCGGCCCTTGTAGTGGCGAAAAGCTAATGGCTATTAAATGAAGCGCTCGGCCATTAAAAAAAACGTATCTAACATTTTTAACTCATAACAAGGAAAGCAGAAAAACCGCATTCGTTAAATCACAGCACGGACTAAAATGCGCACTGAATGATCATGACAAACGATCATTGAAGAGGATTGTGATGAAAAATAAGAGGACTGCAGACGCAAAAGTGACTGCTGAACTGAATGTCACACTCGCGATCCCCGTCAGCAGCAAAACGATATGAAGGAAGCTCCACAAACAGGGTATCTTGGGGCGAGCTGCAATTCAAAAACCACTCATCAGTGATCAAAATGCCTGTAAGTGGAGAAAGTTATGCCAATGTCATAAAACCTGAACTGCAGAACAATGGAAGATTGTTATTTGATCAGATGAGTTTTGCTTCACACTGTTCCCGACTTCTGGGCGAGTTTACATCTGGCGTACGCCGTTCCAAGCGTATGATAGCGACTGCTTGCTGCCGGGAGTGAAATGTGGCGGGAATTCGGTTATGGTTTAGGGAAGCCAAATCGTGACATGGGACCCATCATTACTGTTCAAGGTCACATTACTGCCAAGGATTATGTGACCATTTGGCTGATCACGTGCACCCATGGTATAATTTTTATTCCCCAATGGTGAAGGCATATTCCAAGACAACAGAGCTCTTGTTCACTCAGTTCACATCATCTAGAACTGGTTTTTTGAGCGTAAGGGGAAACTTTCACATCACATGGATACCACAGTTACCAGATATCAATATTATTGAGCTTTTGTGGGCTATTTTTGAGAGAAATCTGCGTGCGATCTATCTGCCGCCATCATCGTTAACTGAAATTTCCAACGCTTTAAGAATCCCTTGCAAAGCATGCAAGACTTCTATTTATCCATTTCAAGAAGACTGCAAGCTGTTTTGAAAGCCAATGGTTTTCCTACACCGTATTAGTCACAGAATATATTTTTATTTCGGTGTTTATGTATTTTTGTTCAACCCCTATAGATTTTGTAAATTGTTTCGGTACCTGTATATACGGAGATTCCTGCAATACAGAGATATGCAGTTGGGAACAGCAGCATTAATTTTATTTTCTGACACAAAATTTTGAATTCATCTTGTACGCAGCGAGTACACTATGGTTTTGAAACAAGATTTTTAGTTTGCTGTAAACTGTGAGACACCAAATTTATCAGAATCTTATATTCTGTGGAGTTATATAGTTTTTCTTATTCGTTCTAACTTATTCATTACCCATCGAAGCTTCTGCGCCGAAGTTCAAACGGACCTTTCAAAGCTTCCAGATACATCGGAATATTTTCTTGAGTTTTGATGTTATTTTCTTCTAACACGGATTTTTCAATTAAATACCTAAGTATTTTCTTAAAAAGAGGCACTCTGATGTTTGAATGGAAAACTATGGTATTGTCTAACAATGGTAGATTCATTTCGCTCAGATTTCATAAAAATTTTGGCCAATACGCCATTTAATACACCCCGTCATGGCCATTTTAAATTGCCGCCAGTATTAGAGGTATGATTTATTAAAAATGCTACTAAGGGCACGTGAAATTTTATCAAATGTGGCAACGCGTTTCCTCGAGACAACCATCTTACTTTAGTGATCAATAGGAGGGACTCACGGCGGCTTCATACAGGGTGATCAGCGAATAAGCCCTGATTTCAAAATTAAATATCTCTACAACAAAGATCGACAGAATTATGTGATAAACTGTACGTTTATTAGCAAAACTGTAAAAATGGTGTACAAAAGTTTAGAAAATTTAGTTACGAAAATCGTCAACAGAGGGCGCTGTAATCGCATTGACCTATCAATAGCCTTTAACCTTTTCCCGTGGGCTACAGGGGCCAATTTCGAACGTATTATGGCCATTTAGTCACTTATTTTAAATGAAAGGAACAGAAAAACAATCGACAGGGTCTTGCATTTCCTAATTCATATTAAGGAGTAAATTTTAAATCTCCATAGTTTACTGAAATTTCTTGAGAAACCTTGAAAGTGATCAGTACGACTGTTGGCTAGTGAAAAGAGGCAAGCGTAGAAAGTAAAATAATGTATTCCATTAAACAACCCTTTTTTTTTTTTTTTTTTTGTTGTTGTTGTTGTTGTTGTTCTGGAATTTCACAGTATTTCACAGTCCTACGGCAACACGTCGCAGTTTTCAAAACCGATTCAATGTTCCAGTTGGACCCGATGCGAAAATCATTCGCATGCTCTTCGCGAAATTCGAACGGACTGGCAGCGTGGCTAATGATCGAAAGAAAATGTTGGGCCTAGGCAAACTGTAGTCACTCCTGAAAATGCAGCCAAAGTTTCTAGAATTGTTCACCAAAATCCTAGGAAAAGCATCCGACGGATTGCATCAGAGACAGGTTTAAAGTACACAAGAACGCAGAAAAAAAAAAAAAAATAAATAAATAAAAATAAAAATAAAAAAAAAATTAAAAAATTAAACAATAGTTTCCATACAAAATCCAAAGTCATCATGAAAGGTGTGCAACAAAGGGTTGACTTTGCGAATCAGATTCTAACAATGATCGACAACGACAGATTTGATGTGAGCTGCATCTGGTTCACAGATGAGACACATTTTTCATTTGAATGAAATTGTTAATAAACAAATCTGGAGAGTTTGGTGTTCCGAAAATCCTCATTTGTGTGAAGAGGAAGCACTGCATTCGCCTAAAGTTACTGCATGGGCTTCGGTATGCGCCAGAGGCATTATCGGACGCTTTTTCGTACGAGAAACGATAACTACTGAACGTTACGTTACGATTTTGGAACAGTTTGTCAGCACTCAACTAGCGTTGGAGGATCGACCAGGTGTCGATTAGTTTATGCAAGATGAGGCTCGACCACATCGAGCATATAAAGTTTTTCCCTTTCTTCATGAATACTTTGGGAATAGAGTAATTGCGTTAGATTATCCGCATTTGCTAACACAGGAATTGCTTGGCCTCCATATTCTCCCGATCTAAGTCCTTGTGACTTCTTTCTGTGGAACGCATTGAAATACACTGCCTATCGAAACAATCCCGCTACTCCCGCTTCACTTTATTGTTCTTTTAGACTCCTTTCAGAGAAAGAGTTTTAAGCGCAGAGTGCCATCTGTTAATGATTTACTTAACTAAATTTTCTAAACTTTTGTACACCATTTTTACAGTTTTGCTAATAAACGTACAGTTTGCCGCATAATTCTATCGATCTTTGTTGCAGAGATATTTAATTTTGAAATCAGGGCTTATTCGCTGATCACCCTGTAATTTTGTTCACACGTTAGTATACGGAGTCTATTTTTAAGAAGTCACGATTTTATAAAATGTGTTCTTTTATTAATGTCTTTCACTGATAAGCTAGCTACGCAGTTAAATTTCATTAATTACGCCACCACAAAGTCCTCACGAAGAATGAAACTCACATAAAACTTGTGCAAAAATCGCGAAGAAACCACAATATTTATCACTATGAATATTCACTGTGAAATGACTCCAAATTGGTTAGCAATTTGTATTTCTAAAAGGCTAAGTTTCAAGAAGCTTCATGTGGTCTTCAGGAACTCTCGAAAGATCGAGAATGAGCAAGAAGCTTATGTTCCATCAAAGTAGAGCGTAATATGAAACAGCGTTAAACGAAGTTATCTCATCATGTAAATAATGGGGTTAGGGGAGATGGGTAGAAAATTGGTCAGGTATTTTACCACTAAATTTATTAACTATGTTTTTATAACAATAAAACAAAAATCTATTTCTTACAAATATAGAAACGTAATAAATGAATATACATATAAAAATTAATAAAATTCTAAGTCAATATGTTTACATTTCAGATCATTCAGTCTCTTCTGTATTTCCAGTTTTCTGCCTTTTTATCGAGAAGGCATCTAATGTAATTTACGTTTTCCTTTTGCGCTCTGTAAGTTGTTGGTAAGTGGATAACACATCCATAACACCCCGTCTTGCCTTTGAACTCCTGTCAAAATTTGAGTCATTTTCAATAAATTGGCCCATAAATTCTGCTATAGTGCTCAAACTGGATTTTAGAAACGCTGTTAAAAGTGATTTTTGCTCTTCTTCAGAATCACTACTTTCAATATTTTTGTGTTCTTATTCCGCTAATTCCTTGAGCTCATCATTAGAAAGATTTGCTGCTATTTCTTGCACTATTTCTTCGACATCTTCTACATTTACTTCATCTAAACCGGTTTGTTTCGCTGATTCCACTATTTCATTTTTATCGACAGAGTGTCCACAGTCACCTCCCTTGCTTAGATCTTCTTCCACACAACTTTCAAACATTTTTCTGTTACCTCATTCCAAGAAAGATTTATGGTTTCTACAGCATTCATGATATAGTAGTTTTTCCCAAAACGCGAATTTTCCATCCGCTTTCCAGTGGCCCCATAATAGCAAATTGGTTTACATTACGTCTATGAAACCTTTCCTTCTTTACATAGACGCTGCGTGCAATTTCGGGGAATCCCATGATTCAAATAAAAGAGCGTTAAACCGAAACAGCGCTAAGCGAAATAGCGTTAAGCGGAGTCTTACTGTATGTAGTTCCAAGGAATGAAAAAGCACCGTTTGCTAGAGAAGACGCGAAATTTCTGCTTTCAAAATTATAGTTTCTAAATATTTTGCTTTCGTTCCTTGTTCTTTAATTTTACTACTGAGTTTTTATTTCTTTCATTTTGCTGTTGCTGCCGAGAAGCCCCTGAGAAGTGCACCCGGAGGCCTTAGGGCTGCACGGAGCAGAATCTGGAATGTATTGAGGGGTACGCTAGAGAGAAAAGGTTGAGAACCACTGATATAAGTTAAATCATATTAGTCAATTCAAAAAATTATCTGCTGGGTTCGTATACAGATGGCGCCACGAAACGAAGTAAATGCAATGCCCATAGAAACGGAAGATTTCCAAAAGAACATATATATTTTATTTTATAACCTAACAAATAATTATATAAAAAAATTTTAAGTACTAACTATCAGTGTATGTAGTTAGCTCTTTTTTATGGACTGTTGATAAAGAGCAAATTGCTATTTTAAAAGAGGATATTAATTTAATTTTGACAGAAAGGCGGTATAAATAATAATATATAAATAAGAATATGTTTATTTGAAGGTGTCAAAAAACGAAATCTCCTGTTCTTCAAGGATCGAAAGCATCAATAGAGTCTTCTAATGAACTGTCAACCTACAGCTGGAATTTTGCCACATTTCTTTTTGCTTTTAATTGAAGCTGATAGATGGCAGCACCTACCAAAACAGACTAATTAAAACTTTAAATTAAATTTTGGTGTAGTAGAATTTATTAATTAATATAATACGTATAAATAAGGTAAGCTAATATGCTTATATAGATTAATTCACAATTTAATTTAATCCTTAGCCAATTCTTAGTGTCTGAGATAAATCATAATTTTAAACTGCAGCGCTCTGCAGCCTTAAATAAGAGAGGATACCACAATTATTTTATGAAATTGAACCACAATTACGACAGAAAATTCTTTTCATCTCATAAAATTTTTCGAAGTCTTAGCAAAATTTTTATAGTATCTGAATGCATGCTTGGGATTTTTCTGGAAATCAAACCTTTGAACAGAAATTTAGACATTTAAGGAGAGAAAAATCCCACGCACAAGTCGAAAAGGCAATAAATCAGGGCTTAATTTCTAAAATTAGAAGTACCGGAGCCCTATGGAAGACTGTCAGCAAAAAGGAACGAGAGTAAATAAATAAATAAAATGACTATAAAACTCATTAATAATTTTAAAATTGAATAGTTAATTATTATCAAATTAATTAATGTTTATAAATTGTTATTTAATCAATAATTATTATATAATTAATTAATTATGATTTAATTGATAATTATTAAATAATTAATTATTTATTTATTGAAATAATTAAAGATTAACGTAATTAAATGATTAAAATTAAATTAAATGTAAAGAGATAAATTAAAATTTAATAAGCAATTTTTAATATAATTTTATTGCTAAAAATAATATTTTCGAGATCAAATTTCCACTGAAATTGTTATTCAATTACATAAAAGAAATGCTGCAGCCTTCTTATTTAGGGCTTCGGTGCGCTCCGGCTAGAATTATGATTTATTACAAAAGCTAAGAAGCCGGAAGCCGGCGCAATTTAAGCTCTGATCGTAGGGGGAAAAAGTTCTTTTATCATCACAAAAATTAAATATACTTAAAATATAGCTGATGAAAATTCAGATAATGCTAAAAATAGGGTGAAACAGAATGAGGGTAGGAGTGGGTGGAAGCAAAGCATGAGGGAATTCTTGGTGAGAGAGAACGTTTTCTTTAACCGCGGCTCTTTGCTGATATAATTATAGCCATCAAGCAGTATGTCAGGGGTAAAATAAGTCCTGAATCTGACTCCTAAGGATGAATGTAAAGTTGCTGGTTACCCTTTTCGCCCCCCCCCCTCCGCATTTGGTTACATTAGTGGATACTGTGGGAAGAAGGATGGGCTTGAGTAGTTTATCTCAGTATTTCACTCTTATTGTACTCGCTGTCACTTAACGCACATTTAAGAACTCAAATTTTCCTTCTTGCGAGGATAACTATAACCATCGACAACAATACACTAGATACGATGGCATGGCGAGAAATTTACGCATTCCTAAACAAACTCCCCAAAATTTATTGCCCTTCTTAAAGGGAAAGGTTTCCGCATGTGAGTGAAGGGACTTGAACGTCTCATGTTCTCATGAGTTCGTATTTCTAAGGAAATAAAGTGTTGCAAGATCTGCTTATTGTTAACTAAAATGTTAGAAATTCTAAATTTTTTTTCCTTGAAATTGTGGCTCAGTTGTATAAAAAGAAGTACCGGAGCACATCTTATTTAGGGCTCCGGTGCGCTCCGGCTGGAATTGTAATTTATTTTAAAAATTAAGAAGTACCGGAGCCGCGCTCCGGTGGGCTCCGGCGCAATTTAAGCACTGCAATAAATTAATTACAGCTTCTTAAGGAACGGTCAAATTCTTCGTTCCTTGAAAGTACTAGAACTGATCACCCTGGTCGAGCGATGGCATCCGTTGATTCGGTATCAAGTACTCGCGATTTACAATGGAACAGTCGTTGTTAGGGAAGTGCAATCGTTGATTATGTCCCTAAATGGGCTACAAGATATAACGGGTTTAGCCAGGGTAGAATCCTGACTTTTCATTAAGGACATGCTGCTGAATACCAAATTTTTAAAAAATTATATTCATAAATGGAAGTTCGAATTACAAGCCTTCGGAATCTGGTTGCGTAACATGTAAAATAATGAAATGCATATATTCATCAAATCTATGGTCATAATTTAGCTTTACTTGATTTATACAAATCGAACTATAGTATATTTCGAAGCATAATCAGCAAATCAAGTATATAAATCCAGTATTAATTCAACTTAGTCAGAGCTTAAATAGCGCCGGAGCTCATAGAGCGCAAAGGAGCCCTAAAGAAGGCTCCAGCACTTGTATTATGTAACTGAATAACAGTTTCAGTAGAAATCTGATCTCAAAAATTTTATTCTTAGCAATAAAATTTTATTAGAAATCGCTTATTAAATTTTATTATTTAATTTAATTTTAATCATTTACTTATTTTAATATTTAATTATTAATTAACTGAACAACAACGATTAATTAAATAACAATACAAATATTAATTATTTAAATTAATTTAATAATTATTGATTAATCTGGTAATAATTAATTATTTAATTTTAAAATTAGTAATGATTTTATTGGCCAATTTATTTATTTTACTCTTGTTCCTCTTTCCTGATGGTCTTACATAAGGCTTCGGCACTTCAAATTTTAGAAATTAAGCCCTGATCTTAGTGAAAGATAAAAGGAGAAAACTATCATAAATAATGTTGATACTGGTGGAAATCAGCGGCTCAGTTATAAGTATCATTTTATGTTACGAATTCCGCTGGCATTTATGCATAGTAGAAATTTACGAAAATGTTTATTTTCAAACTCAAAAATAGAGAACATTCGATTCAAACCATTCATAGAACTAATGTTAAACATATTTAATAAAATTTTGGAAAAACTAGAAACAGAAAATGGAAACTTCTCTGGGTTCGAAAGGTCGTAAATTATTATTAGAATCAAGCGTTTTACATATTTTCTTGATATATTATAGAGTTACAAAATAAATAACTGATTTACCTTTTTTCAGCGCTCATTCTGTTTGGAGAAGGAAAAGGGGACAATTTGCCCTGAAGGATTATTCATTTCGTTTTGGCCGTTCGCGTTGAAAACTATAAACGGCGAATCACTTTTCAAATTTTTGCCACCAAATATTATCGCCCTGTATTATATTTAAAGAAATTAAATAATGAAGAATCTACATAAATGTATGCATGTTTCTCGCATTATGATAAAATAACGGTACCTAGAGCCATCAAAATTTGAATAACGTAACCTTCCACAGAATATGAGACCTAATTTTAATTTGAAATTTGTTTTATTATCGATTTCATATTTTGTAACACTTCAACAAATTTTTGATTAAAAAACTAAATGACTTCAAAGCGAGCAATGGCAACACTGTACGGAGAAAGAAAACACATTTTTATCTCCAGCGCGCGAGACTGTGTACCGGAAATTCTAAAGATATGCTCAATTTAAAATTAATTTGCGATATTGCTATTGAACTGAATTTTATAGTTTGAGTACGTAGAACATGATATTTAATAAATAAAGGTAACACACAAAACATTAAAAAAAGTCTCTTTGGGCGTAATTTAAAAGCTGAAACCTTTCGGTTTCCCCCCCCCCCCGCGTGTGTGTGTGTGTGTAGTGGCTTTTTGTGACTTGTCACTGAGCTTTTTGCCTGAAAGAAACTGAGAAATTGCTGCTTGCTTTATATAGCATAACATTATTTTTAAGTGCAGTTTATAAAATCATCCTAAGCAATAAGAAAGATCCAAGCTAAATTGTGCCTACATTTTTTACTCTTACTTAAATTTATTAATATTACGCAGTTTTATCTGTTGTGGAATCAGCAGCTAATCGAGGGCTGCAAAGTCCCATCATGTTTTATGAAGGCATGTTATATAATTTAAAAATTGATTAGATGTTTTACTGCCTTTTTATCGCACCTTTATAAAATTTTTCAGGTATTTTTATTTGCTTATTTTACTAAAGATGTATGCTTTATCCTGGTACGTAAAAAATCTCTAAACTTGTTCTAATATTACAGTCAGGACTTAATTTCTAAAATTAAAAATGCTGGAACTCTATAGAATGCCATCAAGAATGGCAAAAGAAATTGATATGTGAAATAATAGGTAGGGGCGCTACCTATTATTTCAGCCGTGCCTGCATATTTTTTCACCTGTGGCAAAGCAGTAAATGTGCGCCCCTGTATACAATGGAAGATTATTTATTCACCTAATTTGTGGAGCGTGGGGGAGAATAAATAAATAATACTAAATATGTTTGAAAACATAACATTATACAAACATGCGCAATATATATAAGATAAAAGAATATGTAAATCAAAATTATAATTTAAACTAACGGGTAAAACATTAATTCTCCCTCCCGGTTCCAAAAATCGTAATAACTTCTCTCGAAGGCGCCATTTCTAGATCATTCCTTTTTGCATGGCCTGCGCAGCGCATGGACCTTCTCCCTCTTCTGAGGCATTCCCGGCTGTCAACTTGATCACATCCGGAGGAGTAGGGACGACTTGCAGATATTTAACAGTGGTTGCCTATTGCAGCGTGTATAACTGTCAAGAAAAAGCTGGTTGTAGCTTCTCATTTCACAAATTAGAATTTCTCCATATTTTTATTTTTGAAATTGAGATTGATTTTTAAAAATTTAGCATACTTAACAAGCATAATTAACGTTCCAAATAATTATAAAGCTATTGCATGCTTTCAGGGCTGGATATTTTTTTAGCTTTTCCCTATACTGTAAGGAAATTTATAACTACTTCTTTTAGAAAATAATATTTTAAATCTTAACTAATAGAAAATTTCAAACAAGCAATTATTATGCTTTTTATTGATGTAAATAAGCAAAAAGTACTAAAATATTTAAAAACGAATTTTTGAAAGTTTTGTTTAAAATTCTAAATTGTGCTACTTTTTTAAAATTATAGATGAATATTATAACACAATTTCTACAAAGGAATTTCATTTCAATTATATTTCATAATACATCATAGTGATAAACACTTTTGACTCCTTAATAATTTTTATACATTTAATTCTAATATTAAAATTGTATTTAACCGTAATAATTAATTTTGCTTGTATTTTATAGTGATTATTTTTTAAATTTATTTTTAGTTCTGCTTAAGATTTTTTTTATTTACTGTTAATTTAATATATTTGCTCATAGGGGCGGTAGTCTAGAAAGGTTGTTAGTTTCGGAGCGGCATTTTACGCTGTTTTACTATAAATGGCCGTGTCTCCTTGTAAATTGTTGTTACCAAATACTATCGCCCTGTATTATATTTAAAGAAATTAAATAAAGAAGAATCTGCATGACTACATGTATGTTTCTCGTTCTGTGACAAAAACGACAGTATCTAGAGGCCATCAAATTTTGAATAATGTAATCCTCCACCCGAACATGGGCATCTGGACGGCTGAATTTCGAATTTCTTTTAATCTATTTCATATTTTGTAAAACTTTAACGAATTTTTGTTTAACAAACTCAACGAGTTCAGAGAGAGCACTGTACGGAAAATAACAGTTTTATCTCCAGTGCGGAAATTCTAAAGATATGCCGTTGTCAAATGTATGTGGTTTACGGACGAAGAACATGATATTCAATAAATATAGGTAACACACAAAACGTTAAAAAAAGTTCCTTTTGGGCGTAATATAAAATCTGAATGCTTCTAGATTTTATTTTACCTTTTTCCCCCCTTCATTACACTCAGAAAATTTTATGCTCCGAATTTTATAAATTACCAAAATAAATATTCCACTTTAATGTTAAGAAGTTAATGATGATGTAATCAAATAAATGATTGTTTTGTAATGTTATTATAGTTTTGAAAATCACTGTCTGGAAACGGTCATTAAAGTTTTTAAAAAAAGTTATCAGTTCTTATTTTATTTTACCTTATTTATTTCAAAGCATCACGTGCTATCAATCTTATTAAATTTTACGGTATTTGTACGCAAAATTATGTTCTTAAATTTTGTGCCTATAGTTTTTACCGTTTTACCAAAGTAAAGATGTTTGTACAAGAATTAAGCGTGAAAAAAAATGCGCGAAATGCAGTAAAAAGTGCTCTAATGAGATATATTAAATCCTATTTAGAAAAAACTGTGGCTTTCATAATCTCATCACTATACAACGTATCACATTTAATAATTAAAAAAAATTATGTGATACAAACGCCATAGGTTTCAATGTTAAAGTAAACCAGATCGTCCCTACTCTTTCTTGCGGACATGTCGGTGATGCGCGCCCCGCCCACTGGGTTAGTCTATTTCTTATAAGGTCCATGGCGCAGCGCTGATGACGTAATAATTGGGAATTGATACTCTTAACTCAGACCAAAACCTTTCTCTTCATGGGCTTCCATATTGCATAACTACACACTTCAGCTTTTGTCTCTGTTCTAATAACGTAATTTCGCTATGCTGCTTCCTATTGCAATAATATCAAAAATGTAAATGCTTTTGAATAGGCACTGATGGAGTGCAAATCGAACTGTGACCACAAATATCCATTGCAAATAAAAATGGAATTAAATTGCCGGGTTTTTTGGATATTGCGAACTCAACGTGTTGGCATACTGCGCAATCGGAATTCTTAAGTATGGATCTACCCTATATAGTTATTATGCATCAACAGTGTTCCATCATTTCCTTGCGTTTATTGCATATATATATATGTGCATTATTGCGTATATATACATGTAATCATACATATAGAACAAATTAACTATATTTATATATATTTTATGCTCATTAAAAGGAACTATTTCAAGTGAAAATACAATAACTCTTACAGTAACATTTAATTATAACTTTGCATATTCCACAAAGTGAAACATATGTAATGATTAACAATTTTGAAATTGAAAACATTAAAAATATGCTTTTTGAAAAAGGCAAATAATATTAAGTAGTACAAATAAAATCCGCTCAAAATTTATGGCATAAACTTTTCAAGCATATTTATAATTTAATTTTACTTGCTTTTAAAGAAGCACAGTCATCAATATTTTTTTCAATGTCTATTTGATTACTAAACTCATTTTTATAAAGAGAATGGCAGTGTTTGAAAGATTTTCTTGGCCTAGTGAAGATCTCATATAGTTCTTTCTTTACTATTTTAAGTTTGCTAAAGCTTCTTTCGCCACTAGCTGTATAAGTGGCAACGTTAAAAAAATTCTTAACGCTGCTTCCAAATTCGACTAGGACTGAACTAAATTATAATTGTGAATTATTTTTAAAAGTTCTAAGCTTGTAGCTGCTTTTGTGTCCGGAATTATTGAAAAAGCATGGTTTTTAGAAGTAGAAATGAAACAATCCACACAGTTCCCGTGCAACATGAGTGTGAATACAAGCCCAAAACTTCGATTCATGCGCCTCGTTTATTGGAAAATTTCACGGAAAAAAAAAAAAAAAAAAAAAAAAAAAAAGCTATTCCAAAAGGCGGTTCACGAAATTGCAAAACTCAGTAGTGATGTCGCCGTTTCATGATCAGTTAGTGGACTTTGGCAAGTTTGTTATGACTAAGTAAAGAAGTCAAACTAATGAGAGACAGCAAAGAACACCTAATATCGGCAGTATAACATTTTCTATGAAAGTTTAGTCTATACAATTCGTTACAGAAAGTGTAATTAGTTCCTTAAAGCAATAACAAATTTTAATGTTAAATATTATATACACTAGTGTGAAAGCGCATGTCTTTTGAGAATAAATTAATGCTATTAGTTTTTCTTTTCCCTTTTTTAGCTGGATAGCTTATAAAAAAAATTCTTTTAATATTCACTGATGTATTCCGAAATTAAAAGTTAAAAATCAGAAGTTTTATAAATAAAAATCTGAATTTTTAATCGAATAGCTAATTTGGCGCCCCTTCTATTTGTTCACCTAAGGCAAGTGCCTCACCTGCCTCCCCCTCGTCCTGGCCCTGGGCCACAGTTCGCAACAAATAATGAAAGATTAAATAAAATATAAAGGGATAGAAATATTAATAAATTTAGCTAATAATACTCAATAAATAATGAATTAAAATATCATAAAAACTAAATGAAAATGAGTAAATTAATATTAAATTAAAATAAAGTTTAAATAATTAAACAAATGATACTTTACAATTTATCCCTTGTTATAATTATAACCTTAATTATAACGAAATAATTATAACGAATATAATTATATTCCTTGTTCCTTAATTACAACGAAAAGTACCATTAGAGGTTTTAAATTCCCCCCTTATTTTTTAAATATCTTATAATTTTATTCTTTTATTTATTAAAAAAGTAACATACGAACTTCTTAATACAATGAAACCATCGTGCCAAACAATTTTAGCTTTCTCTAGAGGTAGACAGTTTAGAGAATTTGGTTGTCAATAATGCCTAATACCGATGTTTCTTTATGTTCTTAGGAGTAATAATCCCCGTGGAAGATTTCTTTGTAATATAATGTCTTTATTTTTATTAATAATCACAGATTACAGTGTAAATGTATCTAAATTACCTAAATTACTTTATCCGGTTATCCTAAGTCCAGTTTAACAAGTTTAAACGCAGACTAGAACGGCTTGGAAAGAGTGTGTTAAAAGTTTCTTCAATTTTTTGGTTCCTTGTACGAAGTAAAGGAAGTACTGTAATCACGAAAAATTCCGGTTACCATATTTCAACGAAAATATCCATTTTGATCGGTATCGAATGCAATTTAACGATGTTTTTAGGTGACATCTGTACGTAATGACAGAATAAAGGATTATTTTCCCCCAAACGAATTATAAAACTGATTTAAAATGAATTTTAAAAAGATTTTTTTCATGGCGTCTGTACGTACGTACGTAGGTAAGTATGTAAGTATGTATCTCGCATAACTCAAAAACGAGTAGCCTTATAACGTTAAAATTTTGTATGTGGGATTGTACATGATTTGTATATGTGCACCTCTTTTTTTGGTTGCAATCGGCCGCACGAAAAGTATATGTTACTCGTTACTCGTTCACTCTGTTACTCGGCTCCGTGAGCTTAGTTTTTATTTTCTTCTTATATGTTGGTGAACTGTGCATTTTTTGCCTTAAAAATTATTGAATTATGTTGTTCTTGTCTTCCGGTTAAGGTTTTTATGCCTTTGGTTAATCTGCATATTATTGTAGAATATCAACAATTTAAAAGTCATTTAAATGCGACTAAGCCTATTTCTTTTTACCATAGCAGCCATATTTGTTTACATTTGAAACTTAGCAGAATAGTGGATTTCCTGCTAATCTAGAGAAACTAAGCTTCCCAACAACAAAGTAACGTCTCCTTTTATTACTGCGAATTAAATTATACTTAATTATAATTTAAGGTATTAAATTATCCCATATATTGATTCAGCGCAGCGTCCACAACAAATTAAATCAGTTTCTATGCCTTCAGTGTCTTTTTGCCGAGTGAGACCAAAAGTAAACTTTCAATTTTATGCAAAGAAAAATCTGTCTTCTTCCCCGCTGGTCGAATGTTTGTTTTTGCGTAGAAACTGTAATTTTAACTTAAGAATTTTTTTTTTTTTTTTTTTTTTTTTTTTTTTAATTTTTAACTGTATTTGGTGTTTTATGTTTTTCTCTATATCTTTAAATTTGTAAAGAAGATATTTCGTGTTTTTATTATTGTAGCCAATCAGCAAGAGGCGCAACAATATCTGTCCTATTACGTCACAACTTCTGTCTTGCCTCACAGCCTCTTTTTGGCAAGAAATTTGGAGTAAAACGATCGCTACGCAATGCTCCCGGTACGAGTCTTATTCCTGTGTGATAAAAATATATTTTATTAAACATAAAATATAGTTTTATATTGAATGCTGTTTCATTCAATTATGGAGTCAGATCAACTAATATACCACCTTCAATAGCAACCATCCCTCAATGGTGATTTCGGATGAAAATTCCTTTACAGTAACGGATACTTCTGGTTTTGATTCTTCCCGCTGGAGCGTGTTCCACCTGAAAAATGGCCGAAACCTAAACTTTTGCTGTGGTGATTCCTCCTTTTATTCAAGTTGATCCACCTCTTTGTTTTTACATGTTGGAATCTACTTTTGAACTAGCTGCTCCCAAACCGATAATGGAGCAAAAGAGAAAATTCAACTACGTCGTAGCTCACTTACCAGCTAATATTGCAACTGTTGTTCGTGATGTCATCATTCATCCTGGTAAAGTTAACCCATATGATGATCTGAAATCTGAATCTGAAAAGTTATAGAAAGATGTTCGGAATCCAAGACTTAAGAGATTCGTCAGCTGCTAGCAAGCGAAAGCTTCGGAGATAGAAAACCTAACGAACTTTTCCGCATTATGAAACGTCGCGTAGATAATCACAACATAGACGATTCACTTTTATTTGAACTCTTTAATCAGGCGATGCCTGTTCCTGTTCGGACTATTTTAGCTTCCATCTCTCCTATTACTTCGGATAAAGCTGCGAAGGTAGCTGATCGAATTTTAGCTATGAACAACACCAATATATCCGCCATTGCCTCTAATAACGAATCTTCTTCGGCGAATGCCAATTGTTCTTCTTCAGCTCAACTTCGTGAAGAAATCAAAGCTCTTCGAAAAAAAGTGTCCAAACTTCGTCGTTCCAGGAGTTCATCTCGTACCAATTTTTCTGGCCGCGAGCGTTCCAAATCGCGTGACAAAATTTTGTGGTGGTATCATCGGGAATTCAAGCATAGTGCAAAAAAAAATGTGTTTCTCCCATGTTCCCACAAGGTAAACTTGAAATCGGAAGAGTAGAGGCGACCGACTCTTCCCATCCTCACACATAGCGTCGTCTTTTCATTAGTGACCAATCAACAGGTAGATGTTTTCTAATAGATTCCGGGAATGATGCCAGTTTAATTGTTGCAAATAAATATGAACTGAAGGCACCAGTACTTCAAACCTTTCGTGCTGCTAATGGTTCGTCCATTAATGTGTATGGCCGCAAAACAATAACTGTTAATTTTAGTTTAAGACACAATTTTACTTTCTCTTTTTATATTTGCAATGTTACATGCTTAATCATAGGTGCAGATTTTTTATATTACTTTAACTTATCTCCTGATTTACGTAACAAGCGTCTAATTGATTTAACTACAAATTTTAAAGTACCTGCCAAATTGTAATATTTTTTCTGTAAAGTCTTCTGTAATGTATTTGGTAAAATATTGTTACAGTATTCTGATATTACTAAATTACCAGATCCCGATCAACCTGTGAAACACAATAGCTCCTGACCGCCTCAAAATTGCAAAAATTGAATTTTAGCGTATGATTCAATTGGGTCATATGAGACCTTCAAAAAGCCCCTATTCATCGCCCTTGCACATGGTGCCCAAGAAAGATTGACTGGAGACCTGTTGGCGACTATCGATCTCTTAATGCACAGACTGTTGACAGAAAAATATCCTATTCCTTGCATAGCTGATTTTACCTCAGATTGATCTCGTAAAAGCGTATCACCAAATTCCCATAAATCCGGATGATGTACATAAAACAGCTATATGTACTCATTTTGGTTTGTTTGAAAGTTTGTGAATGCAGTTTTGTCTTTGTAATGCTTCCTCAACCTTTCAACGGTTTATCGATGAAGTCACTAGAGACTTGCCTTTTGTTTACGCATTTATTGATGATTTATTTGTAGCTTCTAAAAATGAGCAAGAACACTTATAACATTTAAACCTGCCATTTTCTAAACTTCAGGAATATGGTCTATGTATAAATGTAGAAAAATGCAAATTTGGTCAATCTGTAAGGATCTTAAGTTTTACTAACGTTTATTTTATTTTAAATCTTTACTATCACTTCTTATTTTCTACTTCCGGCCAGAATTAAAAGCTTTAACTTATTTATGCAAATTTGTCTTGCGAACGCCAAGTACTTAAGTTGTGGCTTTTAGCCAAGCAAGAGAGAGGAAGGAGCTATTAGAAGCAGGCCGCTTGCCATAGTAGTTTTACTCGGTTGCTGGTTGCCTTCAAGGCCAGAGGTTTAATCCTCTTGATAATTTTAAACGTATCGTAGTGTTAGCAGTTCTCTGTACTACATACGGCTTTTTGCTAATATACGGCCAATCTTGAAGTAGGCACTTGTTTGATTAATCCAAAGTTAAGTTTAGTTAGAGTTTAGTTAATATTTTTATATTCTTACGTTCAGACCACAAGTGGTTGGTCTCTGTATTCCGAAGTCTGGAAATCATTGCAAAGAGAAAAAAATAAAGGGTTTCGTATACCCTTCCCGTGTGTATTGTCTACTTCCCAAATTTATTGAACATAGCTTTAGTGAGCTCCCTGTTCCGAGTCAGGACAGTCAATGTTCCCTAAGCAAGTAAGGAGGAACATAGAACCTAATAAATCTACCGTAGATTTCCTAGGATTTAAGTTATCGGAAGAAGGAATTGAACCCCTCCTTTATCGTGTCAAATACATCCTAGATTTTCCTCAGCCCCACTCTCTCGCACAATTACGCAGATTCTTAGGTTTATTTAATTTTTATAGACGTTGTATTCCCAAAGCTGCTCATAGACTCACCGTTAGTCAAATTCCTTGAAGGCCACACAAATAAAAAGAGACATCCTCATTCCAAAGCTTCTACTGAGCAATTACAATGGGACTATGAAGCAACACTCGCCTTCAAAGCGTCTAAGGAAGGTATCGCTAAAGCAACTCTGTTACAGCATCCCATGCCCGGTGCACAATTAAGTCTATGGGTCGATGCGTTTGATGTAGTAATCGGCGGCTCGCTCATAAAACTTGTTAAACAACAGGGGGAACCTATAACTTTCTATTTAGCTAAACTAAGTAAATCTCAAAGGAATTGGTCTAGACCGTGAACTCTATGCTATGTATTCTTCAGTAAAACAATTCTGACATATGCTTGAAGGGAGAAATTTTATCATTTATACTGATTAGAAACCGCTTAAATTTGCCTTCCAGCAACATCCTGATAAATGCAGTCCTCGCCAATTACGACATTTGGATTTTATCTCCCAGTTTACTACTCATACTGAATATACTAAAGGCTCTGATAATATTGTCGCCGTTACACTTTCCCGAATTGAGATAGATGATATTTCCTCTACTGTGATCGATTTTCAAAAATTCGCTGCTGCACAATCAAGCGATGAAGAACTTCAACAACTCTTTGCATCAAATATATCCTCTCTAAAATTAGAGAAACATTATTTTCCTCTCGAGGATATTCATCTGTATTGTGACATGTCACAAAAACATCCCTGTCCTTTTGTTACTCAGTCTATGAGATTAACAGCTTTCAAAACTTTACATTTTTTTTTTCCATCCAGGTATCTCAGCCTCCATCGATTTAATCGCTAAACGTTTTGTATGGGCAGGCATGAGAAAAGAAATAAAATCTTTTATGCGGAGCTGTGATCAATATCAACGAGCTAAAATCGCCAAACACACCAAATCTCCTATCGGCACAATAACTGGTTTATATTGAGAACTAAAGCCCTACGACAGAGAATCTACAACATCATTAACCTGCCAATGTCATCAGGACTAGTTATTGTGCCCACGAACTAAGTAAGATCTATGTCAATTTTCTTCCTGAAAAGTTTCTGTGGCGTTTTGTAAGAGCAAATTTATGCTTTACTCCACCAGCGACAGTGCCACTAGTGCCAGAATTGCAGCAGTAAAAATAATTAATCAAGTAATCCAGTGAGGTATATAAATATTCAAAGCTTACATGAATTTATGCATTGAATGTAAACTACGATACATACGTACTTTTATGTATTCAAGAATTATTGTACATATTGTTACGAAATGTACAGGTGCGGTGAGATAGCTTCCCCGCAAAGCAGTTTTAGGGTTAAAGGAAGGCAGGTTTGCCACATTTGGCGAGAAATCACCCATTTGGCACTATTTGGCGACAAAATTGCGATATACCATGGACGGATGGAGAACCTTCTGGAACGAATTCTTGCTGGTTTAGCCCAGAATGTTCTCGAACACAAGCCCAAAGCTATATAAACCCTGCTGGTCCGCAGTCAGTTAGTGAGAGTGTGCCTCGTCTAGAGTGCGAGTGCGATATAGTTAGTATCGAGTGTGCCTCGTTTAGCGAAACGTGCGGAATCGATCAAGTTGAGAGCCGGGCAGCGAGTGCCGAGTAGGTCGTCGAGTGCACCGAAGGAGTGTCTTAGTGTATCGCGGTTAGTGCATGGTCGAGAGAGCGTGTTGAGCTCCGGGAACGACTGAACCGAAGAGTCGGGAGCTGTGCTCTGTGTGTCGTCGAGTACATCGCGAGTTGTAGCATGGAGAGTCTCGAGAGTACGCGAAGTTCCGAGAACGACCAAGCAGAGTCGGAAGCTGTACTCTAGTGCTTTGCCGTGAAGCTGTCTCCACTGTGATAGCCTGATAACCTGGAGGCTGCGTCGCTGATCGTGTCAGCGTGTTTATAGTAGTTCATCGCCGACTGTAGAAACGTGTTTTGAAGCTGTCCTCACAATACTGGCCAATAAAGTGTGTTTCGATACTTCATCAAGTGTTGTCGTTATTCACTCCAAATCCTCACGAACCTCGTACGAACGTGAAGGTAGAAAATAACGTAACAACTGGTGTCAGAAGTAAGAAAGAACGCAACAATATATATAAGTGTCAAAAACCATACTAAGTACTCATAACTAATGTATATAGGATAATGTAATCAACTAATCAAATGTTTTTATTGCAATCAAGTATTTAAGTATATAACAAGTATTTAAATGTATAAACGGTATTCATAATATAATTATGTATCTATTATGTTTTTATTGCAATCAAGTGTTCAAGTGTATAACTAAATAGTATTTAAATGTACAAACGGTATTCATAACATAAGGATGTATCTATTATAACAACGCATGTATGTATTCAAATAAAGCAAGCCCCAAATAATGAATGTAAACAGCTCTAAGGTATGTCTTGCCGTAATCAAGCTGGCAAGTACATAACTAATGTATTCATGTAACTTTATAGTGTATCCAATGTATTAATGTATTTTATTGCTGGATCATATTTCATGCATTTAAGAATTATTGTTATTATTATTGGTACTAGTATGACTATTATTAATATTAGCATTTTATATATTATTATTATTTTGTATGTATATGTATTATTTTGTAGGTATGCGTATTATTATTAGTATTTGTTAATGTATCTAAGAATTTTGGCAACGTGCGCCCAAGAGCATCACCAACGCATTCTAATAGCTTATATTCATGCAGCTAACGTATTCATGTAACATCATCCAGGTCCCTGTTCGTTCATGCGACTTTACAGAGAAGCAAATGCATTTCCGGTGAAGGCCTCCTGGGACTCGGGAGCTGCCGGTTCAAGATAGTGGAGGACGTGGGACATATACCTGCTTACCTTTGTTAGACATCAGGTGTCCCCGTCTTCCGTCACCTGTCACCTATCGGCACATTTGCTGAACCCGATGCTTGTTTTGCACACATACATATAGATTTTATAGGCCCTCTACCTCCATCTGACAGAAAATAGTTTTGCATGACTATCATAGACACAAGATGGCTGAAAGTTATTCCAACAACAGATATGACTGCGGAAACAGCTGCTCGTGCATTAGTACGTGGCTGGATATCAAGATTTGGATGCCCAGTTACAATTACATCTGACCAGGGTAAAAATTTTGAATTTAATCTTTTTAGAGAACTTACTCGCACACTGGGCTGTAACAGTATTCGAACCTCTGCATACCACCCCTAGTCAAATGGAATTATCGAACGCTTCCATCGGCATCTCAAGACAGCCCTTAAAACACATAGCACCGCACAATGGATTTTGGACTGTGTTCACTGCCACGCCTATCGAATTAATTTCTACCTTTTCGTTGCCCTGCGTTGGCAACACGCTTTTGAGATTTGTCGCTCGTAGGATTCGGTCGCTAAAAGCGTAGCTGGCATGTAACTGTTGTAATTTTTATTTTATGCTTATCTGTACTCCTGAATTATTACTAAATGTTTACGTGTGAATGTTATATCATTAAATGTCTTCAGTTTGATTTAAATACAACAAGAGTCGACTGAATTTATTAAGTATATTTAATGTCGAAATTGCGTCATCCATGTCGGCGCCATTCTAATACGAGGTACGTAAACAAATTGGATTATTTAATTATGGCAAAGCACACGAGGGCTATCTGCCTAAAGGGAGGAATGCCTTCGTGGAGGACTTTCTAAGGTAAACTGGCTCGTATACACGTTACACATGGGGAAAACCACGAAAACGCTCATGCAGCCAGCCCGTTCGCGGGATTCGAACCTCGGACCGAACTACCAGTGTTCAGCGTCTTTACCGCTCGGCCGCTGGTGGGCACCGCACAATGGATTGACACTCTTCCACTTGTCGTCTTAGGCATACGCTCAGCTATTAAAGATGATGTCAAAGCAACTTCTGTTCAACTTGTCTATGACACAACATTAAGATTACCTTCCTATGTAGAAACGAGTGATGCCATAAATCAGACCTTAAATTCTGCATATGTAAATAGTTTACTTCAAATAATGAGATCTTTAAATCCTATTTCTACTGCCTTACACGGTAGTCCTAAAATGTTCACCAATCCCTCATTAAAAACTTGTTCTCACATATTTTTAAGATCACATATCTGATAAAGTTATCCTGCATTGACACCACCTTATACTGGACCTCATTTAATCGTTGACAGAAATGATGAGAATTTGATTATTGATGTAAATGGCAAACGTACTACAGTTTCAATTGATCGCGTAAAACCTGCTTACCTCCTGCCAGATGACGTTACTCATACCTCATCTTTACCTCCAGTTCAACTTTATCCCCACTATGCTTTAATAAAACGTCTACCACTAAAAGTGGGCGTAAAATCCGATTTCCAAAGCATTTATTCACAGACTACATTCCTTGAGTAGAAACCTATACTATAACGTTTTGTATTATGCATATGTTTCTACTGTATCTATACCACGTACAGTATATTTTTATTTTAGTGTATACTTCATATTCTATATTGCACTATTATATCATTATTTTCTGTATATATTGTAAATATTTATTGTAATTTATAATCGTGACTTCGTCACTGGGGGCATACTCTGCAGCCAATCAGCAAGACGCGCAACAATATCTGTCCTGTTACGTCACAACTTCTGTCTCACCTCACAGCCTCTTTTTGGCCGGCGCCGTTGGAGTAAAGAGATCGCTACGCAATGCTCCCGGTACGAGTCTTAGTCCTGTGTGTATAATAAAATATATTTTTATATTGAATGCTGTTTCATTCAATTTTGGAGTCAGATCAACTAATATACCACCTTCAATCGCAACCATCTTTCATTATTTTTGCTTTGCTGCGATGTGAGAATTGAAATAATTGAATGAGAAATACATCTGTAATGAAATTCGAGGAAATAAGTGTTTCGTATTAGCAGCAAATATTGTCGCCAGTTTGTTTCGGACAGAGGACAATGTTTGCGAGTAGCGCATGCGCACAAGGTAAGCTGTGCTGTATCGTATGTGAAAAACTGTTTATTTTGTATTTGTTTAATTTCTTTGATACATCGTTTTAAATTTATTATAGTATTTGAATAGAACATGTGGAACGATTAGATAATTCTTCAGATAAATTATTTTTTTGCATTCTGAGTTATAAAATGAATGAGATGTTAAGTGAACCTACTGCCAAAGTATCGCCATGGTAAATAAATATAGTGAATTTTAAAAAGCGCTTTTTTTTTCTGTTGTGGTTTATGCGCTATCGGCGAAGTAGATTTAATTCAATTCAAGAAGTTAAATGAAATTCAGGAAAAAATGCATATAATTTAATATTTCATACAAAGAAGATATGTGGTGTACACATCAGACTTTTTTTTGGGGAGAGTGGGTGGGTTCCAGTGGTTAGGCAAGAAATTACATGGAACTAAAATCTTGAAAACAGAAGTTACGAACAATAGAACTAAGAACAAAAAGACCGAAGTCAATGCTTAAAGAGAGTACTTGCCCAGTATCTCTTTTTCTGTAAGACCACGAAGAGCCCCACATCGGAGCAGGTGGTCCCTGTCCTGCAGGTGTCATTTCTTCTGCAAAATCCCAAAGTGGGTAAGTAGGATCGCTTGAAAAGCCTATGCGGTGCGGGTGGGTGGCAAGGCAATTATGTCCTGTAGACAGACGGAAAGCCGCAACTTTATTGCGTCTTGGGCTATAGGGAATAAGAAAATGACTTAACATTCTCCAACTTTTTAAGGCTGTACGTGTCTGATGATTTCGTTAAGATATTAGGCGAAAATAATGTTTTTTAAAAGTTTTATTCTCCAATGACGAAATGACTTTATCAGAATGTTGTGGTAAGCTGGCACTTCTTTTTGCAGAGAAGTCCGCTTGTTCATTGCCCCAAAGGCCACAACGACCAGGCACCCACTGGAGAACGATTTGTTTCCCTTTAAAGTGAGAGCTCAGGAATTCTTGACATTTCAAAATTTAAGGTGCTAATGGATGTTCAACAGAGCTAATTAATTGACTGAATGCTGTGCATTCAGTCAATTAATTAGCTAATTGACTTAATTAGCTAATTAATTACTAATTGACTGAATGCTCGAAATTGCCGGTACAGTTACATAGAGCCAGATACAGTACAGTTATATAAGGAATAGACTAATTACAGTTACGTAGGGATCGGATCAAAATCTCTAAACGTAGGCCAAGTTTGGATACATTTGGCGATTTCTTGTCCAATTCGAGTTCGCCATTTACCTCAATGTAACCCTGTAACCTCATTTTTCCCAGCGAACTTTCGGATTCGGCATTTATGTTACATTGGTAGACCCACATCTTCGTGGTGCACCCTGGAAACACTTTGCGGCTAAGTTATCTACAATTTTGATATACTTCCTACCCTTCGTCTATGGAACTTATGTCTCTTTAATATGTCTTATGAATTTCTGAGCCAGGTTTTAAATTAAAAAGAAAATGGTACTGAAATTAAGCAACATGATAAGAAATATCAGATATGTCAAATGTATGATACGAAGAAGACAGGAAGAAACCATTAGTATGGCACATATGGAATTAATGAATATTTAAATACTGAAACAATTTTAGGATGTCAAATTTTAAAATGATGACATCATATCGTCAAGACGTACAAGAAGTCTAGGAAGTTGGAAACGATTACTACGATAATGATCCATGCTCATCAAATACAGAACTTGAAATGTTTAGAAATAATTAAATGAGACAGAAAGAACTATGATTATGCTCTAATTAAAAGTGACCTCTGTGCCTTATTTTAATATATAACATATATATATATATATATAGAGAGAGAGAGAGAGAGTTAAATTCAATATTTCTCAGTTGTTTTCCCTGGCGGGTGGCGGTTCAAATTTCTTATTAATAATTTAGAAATATACCTAATTAAGCTCGGATTTTTATAAATATTATTGTGTATTTTTAAATAATGGAAAACTTTTGTTACATACACAGGGCCCTCCAGCGTACATAGCGTCGGTCTGAATAAATTTTACATTGATGCCAGTCACTTTCCAGTTATACTGTAAAGGTACCCAAGTAAAAAGACAGATATCGTGTAATTCACAAAATTTATAACCTTGTAATTACTACATCTAGTTTACGATGATACATTAAGTCTCGAAATACATTTTACATGAGGTTGCTACACTTTTATTGTCTGAGCTATAATTATAACGTCAAGAGGTGTGAACTATCAAGGTCAACGTCCGAGTATACATTAGTCCTCAGATTTATAACTCGGTGAGAATCTTCTCATAGCACACAAGACCAAAATCGTCTGTAACTGTTGAGAAGAATCGTCTGTAACCGTCTTAGACAAGTTTCACTGCAGTTCGTTCGAGAGGCATTTCAGAATGTCCTAATATTAGAAGTTAATATTGTTACGTGCGTACGGATTCGTAATGGATTGAATGCACACATAACTGACGACAGCTTGATGAAATTTATTTTCCCAAAAGAAACACTTTACAATTCTGGGAGAAAAAAAAAAAAAAGAACAATCAGCAATTACCACTACGCAAACTACTAAGAGCGTTAAACACGAGGCAGTACAAAAGCCTCAAATGCGTAAGCTCGTACAGTGACTCAATACTATGAGCTGAACTCCGAACTCAACTCTGAACTAAATTGAAAACTGATGATCTTTCCGGTCTTCTATAGTTTTCCTCCGGTGGCCAAGACATTTCCAGTACCTTCGATTTCTCGAAATTGCCGGTACAGTTACATAGAGCCAGATACAGTACAGTTATATAAGGAATAGACTAATTACAGTTACGTAGGGATCGGATCAAAATCTCTAAACGTAGGCCAAGTTTGGATACATTTGGCGATTTCTTGTCCAATTCGAGTTCGCCATTTACCTCAATGTAACCCTGTAACCTCATTTTTCCCAGCGAACTTTCGGATTCGGCATTTATGTTACATTATACAAGAAATACTACAATTTACGTATATTGTCACTAAAATTATTTACATATGTAGAAAATTCCTAACAATATATACTATCCTCTCGTGGCAATCACTTTCCTAACCTTTGAAAGTGACCATTATTTTTGGGAACACACGTAACACTATACTGAACTAATCTAGAAGATCGTCTCTAAAAAAGGCTAAAATCATCTGGAACTGTGGATGGTCACATTCGTTTCTTTTTTACTTCGTTAAAAGCCAACTTTAAATAGTATTATTATATAGCTATTATTCCACATTACAGTAATCTCTCAAAGCAGGACAGGATAGTTTCGGCGAACATAGAGAAGGGGCACTTTATTTCACGCATAGTCTTAGATTACTTTCAAACAGGTAATATGTTGCTGACATGTTAGAGCAAAACTACACAGACTTCGCGGTTCGAAATCATTTTGGTCTTCTGTGAAAATGTTGTCCTTTCGATACATGATAATTGATTCAAAAACCAAAATGTAATTGGTGCTACTTTGGTAGACTGTTGTACGGATTTTTGGCAATTTACTTTGGCGCAATTGTTGGCGCGGTTTATACAATCGTCAGCCATATTGAAAAGCGCTGTTTTTACGTATTTTGCGCGTAGTAAAGTATTCGAAACCATAAAAAAATAAATATCGTTAAAAATAATGGATTAATTTTGTTTTGAAAACTTTGTTTTTTAAGATGGCTGGCAAATGTAAATAAATACATTTACTACGAGTATAAAATACTAAAGTAAGGTTACATTATTACTTTCATATAGCAAAGAAATAGAATAAAAACACCGCTATAAAAACATTGCGTCAACTTTTAATTGGATTAAAATATTACTTAAATTGAATATCGAATTAAAAATCATCATGCCAACGTTTAAAAGACTTAAAATATTACTTAAATTCAAATACTTTAAAATAAGTAAATAAGAACGTTTCGTACACCGCTATAAAAACATTGCGTCAACTTTTAATTGGATTAAAATATTACTTAAATTGAATATCGAATTAAAAACCATCATGCCAACGTTTAAAAGAATTAAAATATTACTTAAATTCAAATACTTTAAAATAAGTAAATAAGAACGTTTCGTACACTAGAGCTAAAATGACAGCAATAAACTGCCAATAAAACAATAGACTGCCGGTAAAAAAGGAGAAATGTCTAATACCATTCTTTTTATCGTTACAGCGGTTATTTCTGCCATCGTAACCACAATACCATATACGGCCGTCATCAGAATCGGCTCTTTTAACGATCTTCATCTGTGATTCACATTTCTCACACTACATTGAAGAAGCAATTAGCGAGGTTTCCTCCAAAAATTAAAAATAAATTTCCTCTAACCCTTGTAACAATTTATAAATAAATCTTTGATTAGGAAAGCCAGGTTGGTCAAAATAAGGTCTCAAAGGACAATTTTTTGATTCCGATACCAATAATTCTTGGTACTTACCAATAACATCATTTTTCTTTGAAAGGGACATATCCATTCCCTGTGAAATCTAAGGAATTCAAAGAGATGAATAATAAAGTTTTAAAATGGCGCGGTTATGTACAAATATTCAGTAACCAATCAGGGAGCTGATTACAGCTCGTTAATGCACAAATATTCTGTAACCAATCAGGGAGCTGATTACTGCTCGTTAATGTACAAATATTCTGTAACCAATCAAGGAGCTGATTACAGCTCGTTAATGTACAAATATTCTGTAACCAATCAGGGAGCTGATTACAGCTCGTTAATGCACAAATATTCTGTAACCAATCAGGGAGCTGATTACTGCTCGTTAATGTACAAATATTCTGTAACCAATCAAGGAGCTGATTACAGCTCGTTAATGCACAAATATTCTGTAACCAATCAGGGAGCTGATTACAGCTCGTTAATGTACAAATATTCTGTAACCAATCAGGGAGCTGATTACAGCTCGTTAATGCACAAATATTCTGTAATCAATCAGGGAGCTGATTACATCACGAAAAAAGTTAAAATTATTTAAATGGTCATACACAATAAAATCATTTTTTAAAAAAAAGCAAAATTAAATTGTATTTTAATATTTAAGAGCCATGAATAATGTTTAAAACATTAGATTAAATTTATAGATATTAAAACTAATTACTTTTAAAGCAAGGTGATCACATCATCCACAACATAAAATTATATAAAATATCATAAACAATAAAATTTTTATTTCAAATAAAAATGCAAAATTAAATTGATTTTTAATATTTAGAAGCCATAAATAATATTTAAAACACGGAATTTATGCATAAAAAAACGCATTACTTTTTAAATAAAATGACAAAAGTATCGGTTACCATAAATAACCTGTCCAGCAATGAGTTTACCATAAGTCGTATCGCTCGCCAAAATACGTGCAACCGTCTACCAAAGGCAAAATGCAATACAATTTATCTTTCAATTTTAATCAGAAACCTCGAATATTGAAAGGTAATGCGTTGCCACTGCCGGAAATAAAATACTTTTATCCTCCACGCACCAGTCTGTTGCCATTCAGTTAAGTGATAGATATTTAACTTTCATTAATCTGTCTGTTACTGAGTAACAAACTAAGCGATTTTAAGCAAAAAAGGCACTTCTTAAGAATATTTTTACTTCTTTTAATATGATTGATATAAATAATAATGCATTTAAATCATGAGATGTTTGATTAGAAATATTAAATGTTTTTATGAAAACAAACTAGCTAGACTTATTAAAATCATTATCTATTCTTTCTTTTTTTATAATTACTATTTTAGGTGGCTAACCGCGCAAATGGCTACTCATATTTATTAGAAAGATGTTTCTAATCTCTTATATACTCCATATGTTACGTACCTGGTAAAAGAAATCATTTGGCTTTTAAATTGGAGAACGCGCGCGAGGGAGGGAAAAAAAAGTGAGTTGTTGTTGTTGTTTCATCTGTTGCTAATTGCCCTCGTTACGGTTTCAGTTTCGTGTTTTTGCCTCAACAGCTGGAAGAAGTAGAAGTTAACTGGTTCTCCTTCAAAAGAAGCGCACCGATTCCAAGAAACTGACAAATCAAATTTCGCTTTTTTTAATTCTCGATTCCCGAGGAAAAGAAGGCTCGGCACTTTTCTTCAGACAAACCTCGTTTTCTAAATCCAAGGACAACCCAGTTTATAAGAGGATATTGAGTCCAACTGACCGGTGCAACGCCTTCCGAATTTTCTTGCCGTTTATTTTCGCATTAAAGTGCTTTTTGATTGGTTATTATTTGATTCACCACGGCTACTGACCTTCGCCATTTCAAGGGCGCAACGCAATCGGTGCTAGATGCGCGATAATTTTGCCGTAGATCCTAAGTTGCAATTTTTTTTATATTAATTCTTACATGTACTCTAATGACTTTTGCATTCTATTACAAAACAAGAAAAACACAGTTGCAAGATTAAGTTTCTTCTGGCGTTCAGCCAAATCGAAACCGAAACGAACGAAGTTTTCTGGAGAGATAAAAGCTACCGATATAACGGGGAAAATATAACGCGCAAATTAATCTAAGTTATAACAGAAGTGTACTCAAAATTAAATAAAAAATTACTAGCATTTATATAGCATAGTAAAAATTTAAGCATACATGTAATTAAGAGTCAATTTCAGGAATATTTCTGAGTATTTCAGTTAACAATGCTGTCGAATGTTTCTACGAACTGAAATCGTATCATGTATGCATCTTTTACATACAGTCAAGGCCGGCATCAGACATTTTGCCGCCCAGACAGATTTTGAGGGCAAATAGGTCTCTGTTTATCCATCCAGTGTAAATGTGTTACACACCAGGGTGCCTGTGCATAGCGCACTATCCCTTTTGTAACTAAGTTAAAATTTTCGAAATAGATTAAGGCCATAACTTGAAGAAAATAAGAAATCTGAGATTTTTACTAATGTAACTTTTTTACCCTAAAACAAAAATTTAGAAGGATTTACGACAGTGTAAGCTAGAATGCCGTCGAACCACTGATGACAAGTGTGAATGCTATGAGCTAGTAGTGATGTAGAATAACTATATACAGGTTTACAAGCTGTAAAAATATATAATACAATATACAAAAACAACTTATTCACATATAACTTGTTTACTGAGAATATACATGGGTCTTTTGCTATTTCGTGAATCATTATAGTCATAATTATAAATATGTATTACAGGATTAAATAAATTGCGCTGTCTGGTATAAAAGGTTTTTGCTAGATGATAAAAATAGGTTCTGATTTGAAGAATTTTAAGTTCCTCATGAATCTTATTATTTCTAAAATATCAGGGGGACATTTGTGATCTGTAGTAAAATACAATTTTGAGCAGTCTGTAATTTTTTCCTGCTGGTCTTGCAGGAGTAAGCCCAAACCGGGCAGGCATAACAGCAGAGCATGGGACGCAAAATAGCTTTATAAATGAGTAAGTTTTTGTCGATAAATAAAATACTGTTTCGTGCAATTATAGGAAAGTGTTGAGCTTTACGTACACGGAACATTTTGATAACTTTGATAACAGATGTAATGTGTGGGGTCCATGAAAGAGTTTTAGTGAGGATCACCCCAAGATAAGGGACTGGCTTAGCCCAGGGCAGAGTAGATCAACAGAATTGTAGGTTTTTTATAATTCTATTCCTTCTGGTGAAGAGTATAGCAACTGCCTTGTTAATATTCACTTGAATTTTCTATTGGGTAGCCAGGTCTCCAGTGCCTGAATATAACTGAACTAACAGATGCACATTGGGCAAAGATCGTTGTATCATCAGCGTATATTGCTAGTGCAGTTTTGGGTGTGGGAGGAATGTCGTGCACATATATGTTAAATAGTGTGGGTCCTGAAAGTGACCCTTGCTGAACGCCTGCAGATATAACTCGGCGTGTGGAGTAGGTGTTAGAGAGGCGTTAGTCTCTCTAACACCTACAAGTTAAGTAAAGTGTCTACCTGTACAAGTACCTGTCTACTACAAGTAAAGTGTCTACCTGTTAGGAAGGATTTAATTATGTGTCTTAAGTAATCTGGGAAACCCAGATTGCGTATTTTGTAGATGAGTGCGTCCAACCAGACACGATCGAAGGTCTTGACTATATCGATGAATAGTCCGCCAGTAACATTCTTAGTTTGAAGACCCAGGGAAACATGCTCGACTATTTTGTAGAGCTAATGCGTCTTGGACAGATTACTCCGAAATCCAAATTGTTGGGGAATAATAATTCTATTTTCCTCCAGGTGATCCCGGACTCTTTTCAATATGACCGCTTCCATAAGCTTGCTAAGACAGGGGAGTAGACTGATAGGGCGATATGATTCAGGGATTTTTTCCCCTTTTAAAGGTAGATTTATTCGGCTGGAAAATAACCGTAAGCGACGCAGGCTTCCAGTCAGATGGAAAATATTGCCACAGTGGTGCAACATTGAAGTTTTGGTGACTAAGATTACGATCTTGAGTGAAAAGTGATTCAACATCTTATTCGTAACTTCGTCCATACCAGGACTTTTCTTGGGTTTGAGTTTTTTGATGCAGCCATGTACTTCCGACAGACGAACTGAAAACTATGTTGTTCGTGAGTGTATTTGTTGAATACCTGTTATGAAAGTCAGAGGCTGTGCGTTCTGTTATTACGTCGTGAATATTGTTAATGATAAACTGAGATTCCAGGTGCATAGCTAAAAGTTCTGCTTTCTCAGTTTCAGTGCAGTGGATCCTGTAGGGGCCTTTAAGGGGCGGAATGTTTATAGTTGCATCTTTCATGCCCAGAAACTACTTTCCAAACGGAATAATAATCCATGGAAAGTGATTCAATGTAGTTAGCCTAGCTGAATTCTGCTTGTGCATTAGAAAGAGACCTAACTGCACCATTCAGTCTACTAAATCTTGATTTATCATCTGGATGTCTGGTGCGTAGAAAGGTCCTTCTTGCTGCATTTCCCCTTTTAACCAGATATTTCAGCTCCCAAATCCTAGCAGGCTTTGGCTACGAGATTTCCTTGGAATTATTTTTACGGGCAGAGATAATAGCATTCGTGAATTCATTAATCGAGCTATCAATGTCACTCTCCGTATGCACTGTTTGTAAGGTATAGTGAATGTTGTTTGGAGCTTTGTCGTAAGCCACCCACTCTATGGTAACGGCTCTCTTGTGTGGTGTTATATAATATCTGACGTCCATGGTAATTCTGATCAGGTTATGGTCAGAAGATAGTTCATCCAGCATAGAAATATCCAGTGGATCACTAGTATTTCTAAGCAGGAAGAAGTGTATAATACCACAGGACCCAGAACTATACCGTGTTGGGGTGTGTGCAGCTGCAATGCGTAAAACAGCCGAGTTGGCCAGGTCATGAATTATGCGTCTATATGCATTGGGGTTGTAACAGTTCCACGCTCTGTGCTGTGCAATTTGGTCTCCACCTATAATAAGGCGGTTGCCAAGGGTAAGTAAGGTTCGCAAGTCAGCAGTGACAAGTGTGAGATTCTGACATGTGTGACAAGTTTGGGATAAGTGGAGATAAAAGTGTATGCCACAGCAGTGTTTATTGTAAGTGTAATAGCTGCGGCCTCAACAGCTAAAAGCTGTGGAATTGTAATCAAATAATGAGGAATGCAGCCCTTGATAATAATTGCCGTGCCTTCCAATAGATTATTCCGCCGATCATGGAACTCTCTGTGAGATGTGCACATTATAATTTACAATAAACAATGAATGGGCCGCACTAGCCTGTGTTCCTGTTGGAACATAATATCGGGGGTATACACATTTATAAAATCTCGTAATTCATTAATCTTACGAGGCAATCCACTTGCATTCCATATAACAATAGACAAAGATTGATAAATAGAATTATTCATTAACAGTTAAGCTAGGAGATCGAGAACATCTACGAATGTTGAAAAAGGTACGAAAAGCTTATCAACAAGAATTTTCTATCTCGTGTATTTCATATAATCTAGCAGCTACTTTTTTAATAACAGTAAAGAGTGACTACATAAATTTTTAAGTTCATCTATAAATTTCATAATATTATTGAAAACATCAAAAAACGTGCAGAAAACTGGCTGAGCAGAGAATTTCTTATTATTACTACTTGCACTTTTGAGAATATTCCCTTCCACAACATTGGCATATGCCAGAGGTTCTCAACCGGTAGTACGCGTACCACTGGTGGTACGCAAGAGAAAAATAGGTGGTACGCAAAGAAGTAAAGTATTTTTAACCATTAAATTCAAATATTAAAACCCCAACTTTCTGATTTTGTCTCTAACACTCTCGATATTGCGTGGTTCAAGAGTGGTGGTGGTAGTAGTACTTTGTAGTGTTGGTACTAAAGTTTTCCAATTTTTGTTTAGATGGTACGCGTTAGTCAAAAGGTTGAGAACCGCAGGAATATGATATACCAGGAAGAGTGGAAGAGGTACCTGGCTTGAGTCTATTTGAGTCCTGAATAACGTTTTCATTCTGGGTTTTGTTTTCAATCGGGTTTTTTTGGGGGGGGGATTACTAGGAAATTTACAACAACCCCTGTAGTTGGCAGTGTGACCTATTTGGCTACAGTTACAGCATTTGACGGTTCCTATGCGTTTAGCAATACAGTTTTCCGATTTGTGCGAGCCTGCACACCACTGCCTAAGATTGCAAACTTCCGGCGAATGGTTAAAATGTTCACAAGTGTGGCATTGAAACACTCCTCCTTTAACTTTAAACTGTGCAATAGAAACATTAAAAAATATTAAATTCTTAATTTCATATATACGTTCAACGCCGTGATCATTTTAGTGCTGCATTTGGAAAATAGGCATTGGAGCTTTTGTTTTGAGCCTATGTAACTTGTAAGGATCCTAAGTTTTACTAACGTTTATTTTATTTTAAATCTTTACTATCACTTCTTATTTTCTACTTCCGGCCAGAATTAAAAGCTTTAACTTATTTATGCAAATTTGTCTTGCGAACGCCAAGTACTTAAGTTGTGGCTTTTTGCCAAGCAAGAGAGAGGAAGGAGTGGTGGCGTGGCAAATGCGGTCAAGAGCAGGAGACTGACGTTAATTACGGAAGGGGAAAGTAAACGGCTGTGTCAGGGATCATAAGGGGATATATATATTTTTTTTAAAGTGTTTTTTGGCTAGTTTATACATTCAAAGGAAAATACAAGTTACTCACTGAACTTCGCACATTAGTCTGAATAACCTTTAAACCCGATGAACAGTACATTTGTGTGACAAGGCGAGCTTTCTGACTGTACAATCTGTTTTACATTTAGCGAGCTTGTGCCGAATAAGTTTATTCGCCATTTTATGTAATTTCTGCAATATTTTGTAATTCTTTTATTTTTTTCATTTAAATTTTATTTTTTTAAAGATAATTTCTTTTTATTCACAAATATTTATATTTTATTTTTCTAATAAGTGAAACATTTAATTAAATTCTGATATTTTGTTTTCATAAGATAAAGTACGAAGCCTTTGTTAAAATTTTCATAGCTCACTGTAGTTCAGTGACCGTATTTTAATGTGCCATTTTACTCGCGAGTCCATTCATCCGATTTGAAACTTGGGAATGAATTAATCGATCTTTCCATTCAATTGGTCCTATCGACTTGAATACAGTGAGCCTGAGTAAACGGGAAGTATCTTTCGTAAATATAAAAACCATTATAAGCGCATTTCTAAATAATAATTTTAAAATATAATTTTCACAGCTGTTTGACGCTGCTTTCATTTCTTAATTATAAATATAAATATATGTACTGAAAATTACGAAGAGAATAACACATACGTATCTGTTATTACGAGAATAAGTATTGCTAATGTATGCGATAGGGCTTGAAAACTAATTTTGATTCACCTTTCTTTTCTTTATGAATGACGAATATCTGTTTGCCATACACGTGATCAAATAGAGAATAAGTGTTTAATCCGTAAGATTATAAGTATTGATTAACATTTCATATAACTACTTTTAATTGAGGCTTTCTAAGAGCAACCCCCTTAATTTTGACTCGCAGCTTTTAATTTTAGACTAGGATATGAGCATAGAATCTACCTTTAAAAAATGGGATTTTTTTTTAAACACTGTGGCATAACAGTGCCTAGTAATAATAGTTTTAGCGTCACTAAGAATCATTTTCTGGATTCTCATATTGATTTTTTTCCAAAAGATATTAAAAGCTGCAATTGACGAGTATGAGCAATGCATAATACATACATATATAACGTAAGCATACCATAAAGAAAAATGAACCTCCAACAAAAGCTGATCGATGCTATTAAACTCTGAAGAGGGGTTTATCAGAGGGAAAATGGCAATTAAAATCAATTAAAATTCCATTTAATTGATTTTAATTATTTATTTACTGTATCGATTTATTATTAATTCTAATGGATTGGAATATTTGAATATGAATTAGCTGAATATTTAAGAAAAATATTATGACTGCGAGAATAGGAAAAAAAAAAAACATTTTTTGAATATTTACTTTCTTATAGAATGCAGATAAATTCATTTTTACTCAATGAAAATCAAAATTTAGTAGCTAATTAATCTGTCCTGTATCGAGCACTTTAGTTCAGTGATCCGTATTAATGTGCGCTTTTTTTTTAAAAAAATTTAAATGTTTCAAGAATAATTAGAAAAGGGCATAACTCTCTTCTTACCCTTAAATTCTTCAATAAAAAAACTGCATTTTCAGCTATACCCAAGTGAAATAATTTTCTAAATATAATTCAAAGCATGAAAAATAAGGTACATAAACAGCTTGGAAATGGAACTAGCATTGAGATTCTCTTTCAGAAATATGGTGAAGCTTAGCAGAAAGTCTACGAAGTGAAGTAATTCCGTAGAATATTTTCTCTTTATGATTAAATTGCACTCAATTATACTTTATAAACGACATGTAAATACTATTTAATGTATATATGTGGATGTGTGTGTGTGTAGCTCACTAGCGGCTGAGCTGTAAAACCTGGCAAATCGATCCGGGGTTCGAATCCGGATCGACGGGGATGGCTGTATTGGCGTTTTCGAGGTTTTCCCCACGTGTAACGTGCATAAGAGTCAGTTTTGCTTAGAAAGTTCTCCACGAGGCACCCTTACCCTTAGGCAAATAACAGTCGAATGCTTTGCTATAATCAAAGAAACCAGACCAAACAATAGATATAAGTAGCTTAAAAACTGCTATATTTTACGTATACTTATCAAGTAATATTTCAATATATATAATGATTAAAAGAAAGGAAAAGTAGGATCCTAACTGATTGTATATAATGTAATTCCTATGAAGGCCCTAACAATTCTTTCTCACTTAAAGTCGTAACCCAAAAAGAGAACAAATTAAACTTCAGATACGTATACAATACTGAATCTAATACAAAAAATACAAAATATAAAAATAAATTATATATGTACGAAACCTAACTAACCATTTATATTGATATTACGTAAATATACGTATGGTAATGAACATTGTATAATAAAGATATTTTATACCTTGTTCTATATATGGTTCCATTTATATATACCTATACATAGATATATATAATTTAAGGATTTCATTTAAGGATTATAGTAGTAGTTAATACTACTACATATAAAACACAAAAGTGCATCAATAATGTATCTTTCAGTATTATTTAACTTCCTTCTTAAGAATTTTCGGCAGTCTAGTTTGCGTTATTTTATTCATAAGTCTCAAATAAAAACAATTATTGGTTATATGTCATTAGAAAATTAACCAAAACGCAGCGACCACAATGTAATTGAGAAACAGTCCTTAGCCGTGAAAAGGTTGAAAGCCATTCGGTTATGACTATTATCTCACATACTCAGCTACTTCGCATACATGGAACATAGCATTCGAAATGAAAAACTCAATATTTACTACAAATTCATTCGTGTAACAAATATCTGTCTTTCTACACCTATGGCTTTAAAAAAAGATGTTATTTATCTTACAGTTTATCATTAAGTAATACATTTTCATTGTACAAAACTGCATTCATTCGAAGAATTCAATTTGTATTTTCCTCTGTATAAAACTGAATGTGGAGAAGTTAGATGTTTAAACGACCCCCAAGACCCCGAGCAAGATTACTCCCTACTTTTCAGCCCCCCTGTGAAAAAAGGGATTCTAAATTTACGACCTGACCGCATATAAGGGTATTTCGAAGGAGTTACTAGAAGCAGGCCGCTTGCCGTAGTAGTTTTACTCGGTTGCTGGTTGCCTTCAAGGCCAGAGGTTTAATCCTCTTGATAATTTTAAACGTATCGTAGTGTTAGCAGTTCTCTGTACTACATACGGCTTTTTGTTAATATACGGCCAATCTTGGAGTTAGGCACTTGTTTGATTAATCCAAAGTTAGTTAGTTAGAGTTTAGCTAATATTTTTATATTCTTACGTTCAGACCACAAGTGGTTGGTCTCTGTATTCCGAAGTCCGGAAATCATTGCAAAGAGAGAAAAATAAAGGGTTTCGTATACCCTTCCTGTGTGTATTGTCTACTTCCCAAATTTATTGAACATAGCTTTAGTAAGCTCCCTGTTCCGAGTGAGGACAGTTAATGTTCCCAAAGCAAGTAAGGAGGAACACAGAACCTGATAAACTTAGCCACTTTTTTTTAAACTTTTTTTATTTAAACCTAAGTTATTAATTTCCTCCTCGACCTCATCCTTAGACAGATCCATCGGAAGACTTTTTATTTTAACCTTTATCGGTTTCTCGAATTTTTGACTAACTGCATAGTAATCAATTTGTTTGTCATCCATAGACTTCGTAATAAAATGATCCGATGATCGTTTTCACTTTTGGAAAAGACTTTTAAGAAGTCCCCATTTACACGAGCAGAGAATTGGGCTTCAGTGTCTTTATTTAAAATCCTAACAAAATCCTTATAGTATTTATACTAGGTTGCACCATTATGGGTTTGTTCCTTAATGTACTTCATGACTTCTTGTAGGCGTAGCCACAAGTCCAACTCCGTAGGTGGTACAAGGCGTAGCCACATTGTCCATCTGCAAAGTGCAAGATGATCTAAAATTTTAATTTTAAGTTCCAAAGAAATCCTTTCTTTTCTGTTAAATAATAGGTTAATCATGTGATATTTTATAAGGGCTACGGAAATTACAGTTATTTTTAATGTAAAAAGTTGTAAGGATTATGTTAATTTTATTAACAGTTAAATTTTAAGTTCCTTTCCTGTCAAATTCTTAACTTCAACTTACTACTTCCGGCCAGAACGTAGTTTTGGAATTTGCTGAATACTTAATGAGAAGGAGCGGTGTTTAAACCACGAAGTTACTTACTGAGACAGAGAGAGAATCAGAGTTTCTGAACTACGCGCGTCTGCCTTTTTGGCCGCTCTCTCTCTCAAAGCTGTTATTATGCTCGGCCGTACTCAGGCCCTTGATAAGCTTCGTATTAAAATAAGTTAAGGGGCCAACTTTAATTGAACCTTGATAGCTTTGGCTATACTTATTTAGTTAATCTTAGTTTCAGTTTAATTCTTAGTCTTTTAAGTTCAAGTCCAAAGTGCGGGCTTTACTTGTACACTCCCAGGCGGAGTTTTGTTAAATCTTATCGAAATAATAAAGGGTTAGTTACCCTTCTCTCTTGTTGTTTCCTGTCATCGAACTCTATCGATTATTCGCTTATCAGTTCTTAGGTTCTTCCAACATTAACTTAGAATTCCAAAGTGAGGTACCTTACAATTGGCGCCCGAAAAGAATTCTAAACGGAGCATGTCGTTAGAATCCGGGAAGTTTACGTTGACCCCTCCGACCTTTCAGGTCCCTACAACATCCACGAATCCAGTAGAAGGGTTTGGATTCCTCGTGGAAACGCTGCATGCAGCCATGAAACCAACAGCCACTTTTGATGGCAAGGGCTCAGTCCTGACATTTTTGGAGCAACTAGACCTACATTTCACCTTACACCCTGTGAATCAGCTACAAAAAGTGATCATCGCTACGACAGCCTTAAAAGGTCAAGCCCTTAGCTGGAAGAAGAGTATAGGGAAGTTCTTGTTGGGGGACCCAGGATCTAAATCATATAACTGGAAAATTTCAAATCTGCATTAATAAAAGCATTTCCAGTTGTTAAAGATCGTGCGAAGCTTGAATTAGAATTATATAGCAAATACCAAGGCGGTTTCGAGGATTTGACGGAATTCATTTTAAGAAAAGTTCATATTTTAAATCTATTATACGGGAAAAAGCCCGATAAAGAAATTATTGAAATAATTCTGCCACGTCTTCTACCGTCAGCGCAAGATTTTCTCGAAGTGCGTAATCCGCAAACATTGGAAATTCTATTCCAGCTTGCAATGAAATTTCAAAGTAGAAGAAACTCAGAGAAAGCGCGTGCAAGTCCGTTTGGCCAGTACTCAAGATTTACTCTCCAAAAGAAACCGCAAGTTCAGTACAAGGCGTATCGGCAGACGGGAATATGTGAAAAGTTTAATAACAAGAGCGTAGATAAATCTAAGGGCGGTGGATATAAAAATCAGCGAAAAGAGGCGGCAGGTAACCAGAATTTAAACGCAAACCGGTGATCGAGAAGGGGCAACGGTCACCGAGTGGGACATAAGACTCCTCAAAAATTTGTTTAAATACAGTCGTAGTACAAAATCTTGCTATGCCGGAGGTACAGATTTTGGTAAATAATGTATGAACCACTGCACTCCTGGACACAGGGGCACAATGTTCATTCCTATCGGAAAATTTTTTCAAAAAACATTTTCGTCGTTACAGACTGTTTAAAGCGACGGGGCAAAAAGTTATTGCCGCCCAAGGCAAACAGTGCGTATGTTTGGGGAAAACCGCACTGCATGTTCAGATTAAAAACGAGGTCATAAAAATTAATTTTTTAGTCGTGAAAAATTTACTCACATCAGTGATATTGGGGGTCGATTTTTTACGCGCATCCGGCGCAAATCTTAATTTTCAGAATTCTACGTTTCAGGTGCACATGGACCCGGTAGAAGATGACGTTTCCATGCCGGAATTGCATCTAGAACATTTGAAGCTTGAAGAGGAAAAGAAGATTGAAGGACTGGTAAGGAAATTCAATTTTTTGTTTAACGACAAACCTGGTTTTTGTCAGGTAGTTAGTCATGCCATAGACACTGGGAATGCCCCTCCAGTCCGGTCGAAACCATACAGGTATGACAAAACTAAAGAAAAAATTATAGAGAAGCATATTGAAAAAATGCTACAAAACAAAATAATCGTGCCTAGCACGAGTTCGTACGCAAGTCCGGTGGTCCTTTGTAAAAAAAAGAACGGACTACCACCTGAACACCCGAACGCGTATAGGTTTGCAGTTGATTATCGTAAGTTGAACAGTATAAAAAAATATCCCACATATCCCCTACCAATAATTGACGAAATAATTAGAAACATTCGCTCGACTAAATTCATGACAACCTTAGACCTCACGTCGGGTTACTTTCAAATCGCAGTCAAGCCGGAGGATGTCCAGAAGACCGCGTTTATAACAAAGTCAGGAGTCTATGCCTTTTTAAGAATGCCCTTTCAACGGTTTGAGCGGAGCGCCAGCTACGTTCCAAAAAGCTATGGACATAGTCTTAAAGCCAGTTTTAGGTAAAAGTACAATTATTTATCTTGACGATATCATAGTTACCAGCGAAACATTAGAGGAACATTTGAAACATTTGGAAGAAGTTTTTGCCTTACTTAACGAGGCCGGTTTCAAAATAAATGCAAGAAAATGCAAGTTCGCGGCGAAGGAATTACGATACCTCGGGTACAAAATCTCTAATAAGGGAATAGAGACTGATGATTCAAAAATTAAGTCAATTAAAAATTATCCTTCCCCAAATACGGCTAAGAAATTGTCTTCATTTTTGGGCTTATGTTCCTATTATAGAATGTTCATAAAAGACTTTGCGAAAATAGTTGAGCCTCTTCTAGTGCTAAAAAGAAAGAAAAGTAGATTTTCTTGGACAGCCGAAGCGAACACCGCGTTTGAACAACTAAAGAATGCCCTAATCAATGCCCCAGTCCTTAAATTCCCAGAAGGCGAGCAAGGTCTAGAAGTTTCAGCGGATGCATCTGATTATGCAGTTGGAGCGGTGCTCTCCCAAAATGGGCAACCTATAGCTTTCTTTTCGAAAACCTTGAATGATACTCAAAGGAACTATTCCACTACTGAGCGAGAAACGTTCGCTGTGTTATTAGCAGTTCAGAAGTTTCGTGTCTACTTCGGAAGTTCACCGATAACGGTCTACTCAGATCATGCGGCAGTGGGTCGCTTGTATTCAGGAAAACATTTATCGCCTCGCTTGATACGTTGGACTTTAAAATTACAAGAGTTCAACTTAATTATAAAACACACTCCGGGAAAGGAAAACTTGGTCGCCGATGCCCTTTCGCGAATAAAAATTGATGAAGAGGGAAACACAATCAAGTGTGCCATGCTCACCTCAAGCATTATTGAATCCCGTGAAACAATAATCCAAGAATTAAAAAAGGACCCAGAGTTTAAAGATATTTAAGCATACCTGGAAGACCCTGAAAAATTTGAACATATAGATTTAACGGCTATTCGCAATAGGGCAAAGCATTACGAAATAATCGACAAATTGTTATTTTACACAAAGGTAACTAATGAAAATCAGGAATACCGACCAGTAATCCCAGCGAGTCTACGTTTAAGTATCTTAGAGGAGTTGCACAATCTACCTTCTGCCGCACATTTCGGAATACGAAAAACACTAAAGAGGGTACGCGAAGCGGTTTATTTTCCGCAGTTACAGAAAGTTGTTACGGCGTATGTTAAGTCGTGTCATATGTGCCAATTAATAAACGATGTTAATTACAGCCCGGCCGGGTATTTAAAAAACATAAAGACCACTTTTCCAAACGAAATAGTTGGAATAGATTTGCTAGGACCCTACCCTAGGACAAAAATAAATAAACACAGAGATCTTTTAACAATCGTTGACCATTTTTCAAAATGGGTAAAAATAGACCCTCTTAAACGAGCTTCAGCTAAAATAGTTGCAGATTCGTTCTTAAATAAATATATATTAAAATACGGGGCCCCACTAAAAGTAATATCAGATAACGGAAAACAGTTTGTTAGCAGTATATTTAAAAATTTGTGCACAGGACTTGGCATACGCCATCTAAAAATGGTACCATATAGACCGCAGTCGAATATAGCGGAACGCGTAAATAAGAATATTGTAAAAATTATCAGGGGATATGTGAAAAATTTTCATGACCGCTGGGACAGCTGTGTCAATGAGTTAGGTTTTGCCTTGAGAATCGCAAAGCACGATACTACGCAGAAAAACCCCGCGGAGTTATTTTTAGGAAGAAAAATCATAACGCCGTTGGATAAGCTATTCTTTGTACAACAGCGACAAGAAGAATTCAAGTTAAAAGACGTTCAAAAAATTATTGACGAAGCAATTAAAAGTTCTGATATAGTAAGACAAAAACAAAAAGTTTATTATTATAGAAATAGAAGGGAATTGGAATATAAAGTGGGACAAAAAGTTCTTAAGTTGAAATATTCGTTATCGTCATCACCAGAAAACAGAGTTGCGAAGTTTGAGCCCAGGTTTGAAGGGTCGTACATGGTGGAAAGAATAAGAGAAGCCACGTTTTATTTAAAGGCCGAAAATGGCCAACAACTGGTGGCAAATATCGATCAGTTAAAACTTTATTACAGCCGCACTGACTTTAAAATATTGCAGGATTTATTACAGGATCCTGGAAGTAAGGAGAGAAGCTCGCCAGCTCAGGAGTACAGCTAGAGTCCCCCAATACAAAAAAGAAAGCAGAGCCAGCAAACTTCGACCAGGGAAACCCATACCACTAATGCTACAAGCGCACAAAAAAGGAGAAAGTTAGCACCGACAGATCAACGAGTCAGAACCGATGATGCTGCAAAAACTCAAGTGCCATCGACCACAAGAGAGAAGCCTGCTGACAAGGTTCCAGGAAAGGAGAAAATTCAACGACGAATTAAAACTAGACGTAAAGCACAGTTTCCAGCATCAACAACTACAAGGGAGACCCAAGGAGGACCAGCGTGGAGATCGAAAAGCCAGAAAAGACCAGTAGACACAACCGTGCCGGAGCAACAAGTTAGAAGGGCCAAGAGAAGATTCAAAGACCCTGAAAAACGGATAGCACCACCGGAGAGAAAAAGGAAATTGGCATTCCAGAATCCACAACCTTCCCGCAAGAGTCCCAGATTCCTACATAAGGGGAAAAAAGGAAAGCACTGGAACTAAACGGAACGGAACATCAAACATCGAGAAGAAGATTGGAGGTCATCAGGTTTTTTACATTTGAACAGTTCTGTAATGACAGGATGCAGGAATACAGATAAAATAAGTGAAAATTTCTTTGCTAATTTTTCTTTGAAGTTTAAATTATATCATCTTGTTATAAGTTGCTAAATATGTTTAGAAAACTTAAATCGCAGATAGCGATATTTTGATTGTAAATGTTCGTAAGCATAGATTTTTATGTTAGTAATTTGGCGAGAAGCTACTAGCGGTAAATACGTTTTGTTAAGAACTCGCAAGTTGCGAGAAGTAAATTGTGAATAAGTTTAGTCGGAAGACTATTGGAATACTAAAATCTGTTAACGTAAAGTTAAGATTTCGTGTAAATATTGGTAAAGTGTAATTAAGCAACTATGACTGTTGATGTAAAATGAATTAATTCAAAAGTGATGTGTAAATATTTAAATGTTCATGTTCGTGTAGAAATGTTTGATCTTTGTGTTGAAATATCGTAAAGATTAGAATGACATAGAAAATAAATTTTTATTTCTGTGTATGGGAGTTATGGAAGAATGGAATGTTTATATATATGTGTTTAATGTTAGGCTCTCCAGTTAACACGTTTAAAAGTAAAATATAAGCTTTTGCTTCCTACAGTAGAAAACAGTTTTCGTGTAGGGAGTCTTGGCAGGTCTAGTGTGTCAAATTTAACAAAGTTAGGTGTTGCGTAGCGGTAGTTTTGTTCGCGGTAACACAACATAGAAGACCCTAAGTACATTTCAGTACATTTGCTGGAGAGCATGGGTGAAATAAAACTGTAGTATGAATGAAAGTGCATAAGAGCCAAGTGATGAAATAAAAGCGTAAAGTTAGGATTTAAAGTTTTGTAAAATGCATTACTAATGACATTTCCTTCCAGATATGGAAGGATCAAGACCTGACATAAGTCTAGCAGAATAAAGAATCTATGTAGGAAGAAGATATATGTCAAGATATAATGTCCAGAAAGGACACATTGTAAATTTTATGTTTCCTACCTTTAGTCTAGCTTTTAGAATTGTTGTAAAGTTGGCCCTAAAAACGAAACTTTAAAGTCATTTAGTTAATTTAAAAGTTGGAAGAGTGTAGCTGGAGTAAGTTTTCAGACTTTAAAGTCTTAAACAAGGTCGTTTTGAAACCTTATTTTTCGAGTATTTAAAGTCTGGTCGGAAGCTATGTAAGGATTATGTTAATTTTATTAACAGTTAAATTTTAAGTTAAAGTTCCTTTCCTGTCAAATTCTTAACTTCAACTTACTACTTCCGGCCAGAACGTAGTTTTGGAATTTGTTGAATATTTAATGAGAAGGAGCGGTATTTAAACCACGAAGTTACTTACTGAGACAGAGAGAGAATCAGAGTTTCTGAACTACGCGCGTCTGCCTTTTTGGCCGCTCTCTCTCTCAAAGCTGCTTCTACGCTCGGCCGTACTCAGGCCCTTGCTAAGCTTCGTAGTAAAATAAGTTAAGGGGCCAACTCTAATTGAACCTTGATAGCTTTGACTATACTTATTTAGTTAATCTTAGTTTTAGTTTAATTCTTAGTCTTTTAAGTTCAAGTCCAAAGTGCGGGCTTTACTTGTACACTCCCAGGCGGAGTTTTGTTAAATCTTATCGAAATAATAAAGGGTTAGTTACCCTTCTCTCTTGTTGTTTCCTGCCATCGAACTGTATCGATTATTCGCTTATCAGTTCTTAGGTTCTTCCAACATTAACTTAGAATTCCAAAGTGAGATACCTTACGAAGTTATGAAACTTGTGCAAACTTGTAGTTTATTGAGTTTGGCAAAATTAATAAATTTATATGTGCATAAATTTCACTAAAGTTGCTTTCTGTGTGAAAGAGAGTTACATGTTAAATGTCTCTGGAATGTACAAAGCATCTGTTTAAATTCCAAATTCTAAATGCGAACAGCTTGGAAACAAAAGTAAAAAGTAATGCATGAAGTTTAAGTATTGGCCGTGGGAAGAAGCTTCATTCTCCTTCACTAACTGTTATGCAGTCTCTTCACGCGTAGGCGTACTACTGTGTCACAAACAAAAAATTGTTTTTCTCGGAATTTAGGCCCCCCAAAATTTCTAAGAAATATTGGCTTAAATGCAAATGACATGCGTAAAAAGAGAATGACATATTTGCTTTCAATTCATGTTAAATCAAATTCGTGTAAAAAGGTACAGCTGTACTTAATTGCTAAACAACAAACAGAAGGACTGCAAATGCTAACAAAGTACCCGAATGACATTCTGCAAGCATTCTGGAGATACCTGCGCATGATTGGTTTATTTAATTATAGCAAAGCACGCTAGGGCTATCTGCCTAAGCGGAGGGATGCCTTCGTGGAGGACGTTCCAAGACCTGCGCATGAAACCTCGCCTGATACCGAAAGTTTGCATGGCAAGATAATAGATGTGCTCTTCCAGCACGTGTTATGCTGCGTAACAATTTAACTTGGGATACGACAGAGTGCAATAGTATCTTAATATCTTTAGAGCATAAAGAGCCTATTGAACTAATGTGACTTAAACTCATGGATATTGGAATTAATGCGTCCTATCATGCACATAAAACACCCTCTAATGGTACATCTAACGACATTTACCACATGATAATTTTATACATTATTTTTATTCCTACGAATTTATCAGCATTATTAGCATAACCTAATGTTTAATATTCGAAATTCCTCATAATCACCACTTAACTTAATAGTACATATCGAATAACCATCATATGTTCTGTATAAATCGTGTTTACTCGCGAAATAGTCTCACTTTTTTTGCCAGTTTTCCTTAGTGAAAGTTTAGGAGTGACTATTATGCGTAGAAATCTATTACACAATATTGTACACTCTAATGCTAAAACATTACTGTCATGTGAATCGGTGTCTGAAGAATCTCCGTCATTCTATAAAATGTCATTTTATCTTCCATCTAAAGCGTTGGATATGCCGCACATCCATCATTTTGTAACTCATTTTGCATAAAAGAAAGCAGTTTTTTTTCTATCATGGGAAAATTCCATGATTTAGTCCTCTGAATGCTCGCCTATTTACATTTGGTTCTTTTAGCGACTTTTTGGATTTTCTGCATCCTTTGATTTTTCACTTACATTCCATTCTCTTTCATCAGCTCTCTTTTCATTCTTTTCAGAATATTCAATAATCTTCAGTTTAAATCTCGCCGTATAACTATTATTCTAGCTAAACTTTCCTTTATTCGAGGAAAAGAAAAAGATGTTCAAAACACACCAGCACGAAATTCACCGCAAAACAAAATATCGGCAAAGATTATATTTCTGTAACTTTAGATATGTGCAGCCCAATAAATTTAGAGCCCATGCGTACTTTCTTTAATGAAGAACGAGATGAAAGCTTTAAAATGAGGGGGAGGGATAAGAAATCCTTCTCCAGGGAGCTCTCCCATCCTGCCAGTAACAATGTATCCAAGATGTATCCAAGTAGGCAATTCTTTATCACGCTATGGACTGACCATTGAGATGGGAGTGACAGAATAGATGAATCCATTAGGAGTACTAGTTCTGGAAAGAGTACCGCTAGTAATTTTCTGTTTTCTAGATGAAGGTCAAATACGCGATTGCGACTTTTATGCGGGGAATATATTTTGACGATGTCGTCTGCTTCAAAACGAAGATGCGACTATTATGCGAGTAAACACGGTATACAGGATGGTCATAAAAGACCTTCTCTGATTATATGAACCCGTAGAGGCATATAAGCTTAACCAATCGAAATGAAATTTCAGGTATTGTTATTTGAAGGTTATGCGCTCGAGATTGCGATGATTTAAAACAATAGAGTTTTCACGATTACGGTTATAGTGAAAACATTTCGAAATTTTCGAACAGCAACACCAATTTTTTTATGCGCAAATTGATTAGTGCACTTAAAACTCATAAATGGGTTCGAGCGATGCACATATATCGAAAATTAATGACCTAAAACATTTACAAAGAATAGCATTGTAAAGCACAAATGACAACACAAGAGAGGCGAAGAGAAAAAAACTTGTATTGCAACTTTCGCAGACGATAACGCATTGCATGCAGGAGAATGTTCACAACAATGACGAACGTAACATTGCAGGAGGAATTTGTGAAAGTTCACGGTTTATGACTTCAACAACTTTACGTTTGTGTACATCTTAGATTTCAGATAACTCCAGAACTAGCATCCAGATATCTCGTTACTTTGTAATTTCATAGCCACCGCGACACCCAACTCAATCTGATAGATTGCTGGGGTTATCTGCAGTCTAAGTTGTACACATCAAATCCACGAGAATTGTCAGAATTGAAAGATGCCATAAAAAATAGAGTTGTATAGATTCCTCCTGCAATATTATGTTCGTCATCCTTGTCATTAGTGTTGTTATCAACAATGTCCTACATACAGTGCGTTATCGTAAGCAAAAATGTACCCTTTGAAAACTTTATAATTCGAATAAAAGCTTTTTTTTTTTTTTTTTTTTTTTCCTTTTCCTCCCTTGAGTTGTTAGTGCTCCTTTACAGGTCTCTTCTTTTCAAATGTTTTACGTCGTTAGTTTTCGTCATACGTATCATTCCAACGTCCTTTATGGTTTTCCATTAGGTTGATCAATTTGCGCTGGAAAAAAGAGGGTGTTGCGATTAAAAAATTTCGAAATGTTTCCAACGTAACCGCAACCGTGAAAGCTCTATTTTTTAAAATCATTACAACCTCATCTGAAATTTCATTTCCATTGGTTAAAAGGATAAGCCACTAGGCATTCATAAATCAGGGAAGTTTTTTATTACCACCCTGTATATATACTTGTTTGATGCACATATATTACACACAATTTAAAAAAAAAGCATTTATTAATTTACCTATACATTTATGTAACAGCTGTATGTATTTAACGTACTTAACGTATTGTGTTTTATTGTGTTAATTCTATTGCATTCTATACCGTATCCTGTTATATGTATTATTATGTATATAATCATAGAACTTGTCAGTGTAAGTATGTAAATTAAAATAATATGCCTGCCTACTGCCAAATGAATAATAGAAAACGACTACACATATGTAGTACCCTAAGATAAGATTAAAGAAGCCATCAAAACTGACTACGGTAAATAGACGATGTCTCCGTCTTCCGCCAGCAAATAATAGGCCTTCATAAAGGCCATGAGGCCATCATATCTATTTAGAAAATGAAGGTGGAAGTAGGAAGTCAATATGTTCTGGAACAAATGCGGAGCAAATGTCAATTCGTCATCATATACAAGAGATACTGCTAAATGAAAAGGCTCTAGTAATATGGTTGTTGTTGCTTATCCTCGAAAGATCTGACATATATCAGATCAGCTCCAGAAGGTTGTTGACCGCCAAAAAGTCATTAACAGTGCTGGCACGAATGTCAAGTTCCCCTTAGAAAGTCCGATGCAACTGAGTATGTGATCCGGTGAAGTCGAATAGTCACAGCATTTCTTACAAGCGGGGTGGATTTTTCTGCCACTATCAAAGGAAAGACATTTAAGGTGGCCCTAATCAGAGCAGTCTGAGAGCCATGATCGTATTTGATTTCCAGCAGGGAGTCAGGGAATATTCCTGTGTACCATTGGTGCGAAGGTGGAATACACTATATTATATTTAGATCTTTCATTTCTTAATATGGTAATATGTATGAGTCACAGAAAAGAGAGCTAGTAGGTGTAAATGACGTTAAGTAAACAGCACTTAGAATTCATGGACAGAATTAAAGAATAGGAGACGTGCACTTAATTTAAACGGAAAATAAGAATTTTCTGCAAATACGGGTCTTGAAAACTTTCTTAAAAGACATACTTTTTATAACTTAAAAATTTACGGGGAAACAACATTGGCCGATGAATTGGCTGCTGCAGCATTCCCGCAGGAATTTGATAAAATTACAGAAGATGGAAAATATACTTCCCATCAAGTGTGGAATGCAGATGAAAGGTTTCTCATCTGGAAACGAATGCCCAACAGCCAAACCGCAGAAAACTGTTCGTGGTTTTAAGTTAGCTAAAGATCTTACAACCTAATTATTTTGCTCCAACGATTCAGGAGATCGTATGTTGAACATACTATTGGTAAACTGAGCGCTAAATCCACGTTCAGTGAAAGGTGTAGCTATCGCTATCAATAAACTGCCTGTTCACTGGGTGCCAAATAAGAAGACCTGGTGACCTCTGTTATCTTTATAGAATTTTATTATCTTTATAGAATGGTTTAACAGAGATGTCGTTTCAGATGACAGATGTTATAGGAAAGTTCTCAAATTTAAACTTCTTCTGATTCTTGACAATGCACCAATCCTGTCAATTGAATGTTTTAACATTCAAACGAACGAATTTTATTTCTGTCACCTAATACTACATCTTTATCAAAACTGTTACACCAAGGCATAATTGCAATATTTAAAACATACTACATAAAGCGAACATTCCAACAGGCTTGGACAAATTGGTTGATGAATTACTAACTGTCACTGATGCCCACACATCGATGAGATTACATATAACAATATATAACACATATATAGCCATAATATCAATGACAATCATACAAATTATGGATTGTATCAATCAAGTTGTATTAGCATTGAGAAGATAAATATTAACTGCATTAATCAGCAATTCTGAGTTAAAACCAGCATCTCCGAATGCATGACAGAAAACAGTCTGGCCACATTGTGTAAAGCACAGATCCCATGATCCTTAATGCGACCGAATTTCCCAGTATCGTTACAATGGCACACACAGTTGGTGAAGAAGAATTCGATGACCTGTCTTTTGAAGATATTGACGAATTGCTAGTCGACAAGGTCCTAATCGACAATTTTCAATCATCCCTTATATTTTAAAGGCATTAAACCGAAAGAAAATTTTAAATTTAAAGCAAAATCATTTTAAACCGTTGCTGTGGGTTTTAGAGTACATTGTATTTCACTTGTACGTCGCTATACAAATTTTCCTTGACTGTTCTTATGCAATACCATCTGCGTCGAATAATAAATCTAAAGGCAGTAAAATTCTTACATGCCGTTTAATTGTTTCTTGTTTTGTGCTATTAAACGTTTTAGTTGAACATCAGTTTCAAAACGATTTTCGAGATGCTATGATAAATTCTTCTATTTCTTACTGTCACCAATATAAATTTCACTCAAATTAGAGCAGTTTACATCACTTTCCGTGCTCTAATTTTATAGCTGCGCAGACAATTGCGTTGGTAAAACATTTCATCATTTAATGGCATGTCTTTTGTTTACATTTTAACTTTCTGAAGTTTCTGAAGCGGCTATTATGAAGTTACATGCACAGTTAATATTTTCTTTTTTATCTGAGGTTCAGAAGCGATAATTATCTACTGAAATTTGTTTATATTGAAAGAAACATAAAACTGTTTTGTCATTAATGACTCAAATAACTTTTAATACTCTCAGTAAATTGAGTAATCAACCTGTAACTCAATCAGTCGTAAACGGAAGAATAGAACAATTTATTACAGTAAGCTTCACTTAAAATCGTTATTTTATTTTCGCTATTAGCGGTTCGAAAGGTTGAGACTATAAAAGAATAAAATATAGCTGACTCTTAACATTTTACCGTTAAGGAGAAAAGAATGTCAACACATTTCTGTATTTTATTTTATATGTGCCAGTGAATCAGCCTTCTCTAAAACGACCATCCATGATTTCAGACGATTTGGGTTTTCTGCGATAGGGATCATTTTAGAAAGATGATATTCAGTATTCATGCTAGTTAATGATTTTAGAAATACCATTTACTTTCAAAGAAGGTCATTTTAAGAAAGTAGCCACTACGAGGAGTTTTATTGTACTATGTGTTGTATTCTTAGAAGAAGAAGTATTTAAGTATTGAAGGGAAGAGATTTGTTATATTGAGAAATACGGATTTAATTTTCAAACACAATGCTCTGATTTCACTTGAGTAAGGTTATAAGTTATGGTGTTTTTCTTCTAATTAATTCATTACTGGTTGATGCTTGCTGATCGTGGGGCCATATATAGGGTGTTTCTAAATGAATATCGGGGTTTTAACGCTAAACCCCGATTTTCGTTTATAGTATTTATTTAAAACTTAAAATCATGATTAATACATGAAATGAAAGAGAACAGTTCTGTTTGTTGGTCTGCACATATCACAGAAGCAAAAATGGCGACTAGCGGAAAGAAACCTTTTTGTGTTCTGCACTTTGCAGAGACCGAACCTATAGTTACTGTGCAACGTGCGTTCCGGATCAAGTTCAGATGGGATCCCGCAAATGATAATAACATCCGTAGATGGTATCATCAGTTTGAAAATACCGGCTGCCTTTGCAAAAGGAAGAGTACGGGACGACCAAGGGTTAGTGAAGAGAGTGTTGAGTTTATAAAGGATCGTGCGTATGTGCCTCCATTACCAGCTGACCTACCCGACCTAAGAAACAGAATTGAGGCAGCTGTTGCAACAATTATACCGCAAAACACTAATCAACGTTTGGGAAGAACTGGACACTGCTTGAGTTGCAATTTCATTTCATGTATTTATTATAATTTTAAGTTTTACCTAATAAATACTACAAAGCGTTAAAACCCCGATATTCATTTAGAAACACCCTAAGCCGATTTGCTGATTTGCAATTCCAAATCGGGAAGTCCCGACTCGAAGCCATCCAAAGTGTAAGATTTCATGTTAACATCTGTTTAGGGTTTCCATATACCCTTTCTTATAGCATGTAAATTTATTTACTGCTGGCTCTCATTAAATGGTGAGTAAAAAAATCAGGCATAGCTCATAAAATTGCGTTCAACTGGGATATCATCAAATATGCTGCAAAGTTTCAGATGAGAACTGAAGTCTTTGGCGCATGTTTCTTAACAGCGCCAACCAGGGTGTAACAGCTTTAAATATTATTAAAATCTTGTAGTTTAAATAATTTAAATAGATGAACATTAAGGTATTTGTGAATGGCAATATTTGGAAGCAGACTCGAGTGCCACGTGCGACTCTCGCACGAAGAATGTTATTTATTTTTAAAATGTTAGAATTCTTTTTTTTTTTTTTTTTTTTGTATCTCGCCATTTGAGTGTTAAATAAAGTTTTTTTCTGTGTTCCATCATTGGAATTGCTTCATATTGCCAAAGAAGTATTACAGTCTTAATTATTTTGGAGGCACCGACCGAGATCGAATAATCGTGCGTATTTTTATTTTATTACTTCATCACTGAACATAATATTAGTGATAACAGATTATTACTTCATCACTGAACATAATATTAGTGATAACAGATTATTACTTTCTGTTAATATTGGATTGCTTTATGTTATTAGTTCATCACTGAACGCAATATTAGCGATACCAGATTATTACTTCCTATTAATATTCAATTGTCTTATTTTATTACCGTATTGGATATTATTTTTAATATTCATTTTAGTTGTCCAGACGGTAGATATATATATTGCTCTATATCGTTATTCTTATTTTAGTCACAATTAATGTGGTAGAGAGAATGAACTTCATATAATTTAAATATTTCATTTTTGAGGTATACGTATTTAACAGAGTGCATTTAATTTCGTGATTCCTGACTGCATTAATTAATTAAAGTAATTGATTTGAGCTATTTTGAGGAAGTATAAAGAACATACTGTTCGTTAATTTTAAACATAGAAACAATGTCTTACTTGGGAAGAGCTCGTTAAGAAGATTTGCAAAATCTCGCGGCTGAACTGGGAGTTCATGTGACTGCAGATTTGAAAATAGTCGATTTAAAACAGAAAATTGTTGAAAGTAGAGATTATGATGAAGTATTCGTCAAAGGAGTCTTAGACACAATAACAGAAGAACGGAAAGAGAGGGAGGAAAAGGAAAGAGAAGGAGGAAAGAGAAAGAGAAGAACGGAAAGAGAGGGAGGAAAGGGAAAGAGAAGAACGTAGGAGACAGGAAGAAGCAGAAGAGCGGAGAAGGAACGAACAGTATGAATTAGAGAGATTAAGACTTGAAGCAGAGACAAAGTCTCAAAATATCGGACAGATCCGGCCGAAAACGGAGCTGCGTCACCTTATGCAGAAATTTGATGATAAGAAAGGAGATATCAGTCTATATTTGCTATTGTTTGAAAGGCAAGCAGAATAAGCTAAAATTGATAAAGAAGAATCTGTATCTCATTTACTAGGACTACTTCCTTACGAAGTAACCCAGTTAATAGCTAGAGAACCCTCCGATAAAGCTAAAGACTATGAGCACGTGAAGAATTTATTGTTAAGACGGTTTAAACTAAGCCCGGAAAAGTTTAGGTAGAAATTTATGAAACATCAAAAGAGTACCGTATCTACATGGGTGGATTTCAATTATGAAATAGAAAATTATTGCAAAGAATGGATAACTGGTCTAGGAGTTAAGACTTTTGATCAGTTGCTAGATTTGATGGTGATTGACCAACTTAAACGTCGAGTTCCTCCTGAAATTCGAGATCATTTTCTTGATGAGTGGGTAGAGATGATTTCATCTAAAAAATTAGCTGAAAAACTTGATGCCTATGAAAACGTTTGCGGAAACTTTCAAAAAAGGCCTGTAGTGGATCCGCAGAAAGAAAGATACAGTGCACTAACTCAAGGTAAATTGAGTTCAGACAATAAAAATAAAACTGAAAAAAAAATTGTCATCAGGATTTAATTCGCAAAGTTGGTTTCATAGACCTAGAAGTCCACGTCCAGATGATAAATATGAAAAACGAAAGACGCCACAATTCTATCAATGTGGGTCCTATCAACATTTAAGACTCCAATGTCCAAAACTTAAGAATAGTACTGAGTCTCCTGCTAATCTTAACAGAATTAGTGCAAAACCAGAGGATAAATTTCTATTACCTTATACTAGTATGGGTTACGTAAATGGTCATAAAATTCCTATATTAAGGGATTCAGGTGCTAGTATAGTTTGTCGCAAATACATCACGCCATAAATGCTGACAGGTGAAAATGTGTGGGTGCAACAGCCATTAGATTTGAATCCAACCTGTTTACCATTGGCTGAGATCGAAATAAATTGCGATCTTGGGCGAGTAATAACTAAGGCTGCCATTATTAGAAATGAACTCGACAAAGGAAGGTATTTATTAGGCAATCGAACTTTTGCACTGTTGAATAAACAAGGAAAAGAGCCTTATAGTTGTCCTCACCAGGTTAATGCTGTCTCTACTAGAGCTCAAAGGAAAAGAGAAATAGCTGAAGAGAAAATCTTGGAACCGATGAAGGAAGAAAATAAAGCATCCAGAGATGTTTTTGAAGAAGAAGATAATTTACCGGAACTAAATACGGAAGATGAAGCTCTCATGAAGCTGGTAAACATTGACTCAGAAGAAGTTGTACAACTTCAGCTTACTGATAAAGAACTGTCTAAAATCATCAAAGAAGTTAAAGAAGGTACATGCAAAAATGAGAACTATAGACTGACAAGAAAAGAGCTTTTAGTAAAAAAAAAAAAAAAGACGGATAAAATGGGCTTTGAAAGACAGCTTGTCGTTATACCTGAAAAACTCAAGGCGTCAATTATAAAGATGTGCCAACTTCTAGTCATTTGGGTGTCAAAAAAAGACAGACTTGCTAGATATTTTTACTGGACGAGGTATTACAAAGAAACTGAAGATTTTGTAAGAACCTGTGATGCTTGTCAGCGCGCTGGAAAACGAAATGACAAAAAGAAGGCTCCAATGACATTGGTACCAGTAATTTCTGAAATATTCACTAAAATAAATGTCGATGCCGTTGGACCGCTACCTATTTCAAAGACTGGAAAAAAATATATTATTACAGCTCTGTGTATGTCGCCAAATATCCAGATGCTGTTGCGGTGACAGACATATCTTCGCCATCTGTGATTGATGCTTTCTTACAGATTTTCAGTCCTTTGGGTTTCCCAAAAGTGATCCAAACAGATCAGGGCACCTCTTTCGTAAGTGCTTTGACAGAGGAATTTTTGGAGCGTTTCGGCATTAAACATGTAAGAAGCTCTGTGTATCATCAGCAGAGTAATCCCGTTGAGCGATTCCATACAACGCTAAAAAGGATGTTAAGAGTCGTATTATCAGGTTCAATGTTCCGTCTTACTTTCTTTGGGAACATGCACAGACCTGACTCGGAACAGGGAGCTTACTAAAGCTATGTTCAATCACTGTGGGAAGTAGACAAGATACACAGGAAGGGTATACAAAACCCTTTATTTTTCACTCTTTACAATAATTTCCGTACTTAGGAATACAGAGACCAACTACTTGTGGTCTGAACGTAAGAATATAAAAATATAACTAAACTCTAACTTAAATTTGGAATAATCAACAAGGGCCTACGTGTAAGATTGGCCGGATATTAACAGGAAGCCGTATGTAGTACAGAGAACTGTTAACACTACAATACGTTTAAAATTATCAAGAGGATTAAATCTCTGGCCTGGAAGGCAACCAGCAACCGAGTAAAACTTCTAAGGCAAGCGGCCTGCTTCGACTAACTCCTTCCTCTCTCTCGCTTGGCAAAAAGCCACAACTTAAGTACTTGGCGTTCGCCAGACAAATTTTGCATAAATAAGTTAACGCTTTTAATTCTGGCCGGAAGTAGAAAATAAGAAGTGATAGTAAAGATTTAAAATAAAATAAACGTTAGTAAAACTTAAGATCCTTACATACTTCCCGCCAGAGTTAATTAGTTTGAAACTGAGGTCTAAAACACGACCTTGTTGAAAACTTTTAGCTCTAGAATCTAACGCGAGGCCAATCTTTTACAAACATTTCTCACTAGAAACTAGAAATTAAAAAAAAAAAAATTTTTTTACAGTAGCAGCAGCTCCATGGACAACCAATTTTTTATCTGTACTGCATCTAAACAGGAGCTTTTATTCAAATCTGGTTCCTTCCAGAGATCTGGAAGAAAAACTAGTTTAATGAAATGTTACACAATGAAATGGCAAGTAACATGCATATTTATATTTCTCTTAACATTCTTATTTCATTCATGACTATTTTAATTATCTCTCCCCGTGCTGTCTGACATGTGTTGTAAAAGAACACCAAACACGAATGTGTTTATGTATACGTCTTCAACACTGCCTCCTACAATCTAAACACTAACGTGTTAAAATTCAACATGCCAAGACCTCGTAACACACCCTAATTTCAACTCTAAACCCTGAGGTACTATTCTGAAAGTGTCTAACTCTGAAGTGTAGCGTCAGAGAGCCTAACTACATCATTCAACCTTTAACACATATTCACCATGATTTAGTCTTTTTACAGTCACACGAATAAAAAAATTTTAACATTCACTTTTACCATATCACGGTATTTCTTAACATTTAAAATAACAGTTCACATTGTATATAAGAACATATTAACATGCCGTTAATTTTATACATTTGAAAACATACATTAGTAGTACATTGTTAACTTCTATTCTTTTCAAAGCAAGTGCCAATTCTTTCTACATTGAAATACTACATTTCAAAAAGTCTTTCAGACTAAAACTTCTTTCTTGCTAGAATGTTTTAAATAAAATTTATACAATAACTTTTTACAATATTTAAGTCTTTACACAACGCTATTATACATCAACTTTAGTTTTACGCGCGAGTAATTGAAAAACATAATACCAAAATCGGTAACAACTCATTTCTCGCCCTTTTAGCGATAAAGGTAGACCTCGCATGAGGTAAAACTTCTTGAAATCTGCCACTTGCAGTAAGAATGAAAGATTAACTTAACTTTGCAAAGTAACATAAAATTTTACTTATCTTTGTGATATTCGGACATTCTTTTCTGAGCCCAGTCCTGGAATGTAGCGAAGATTCTCGTTTGATTTATCCTCCTTCTTGTGCGGGCTCGCCCTTCAGTTTCTTCCTCTAGAAGCTTTCTTTTTCCTCCAGTTCGGTCACCCTTGAATACCTCCTTTTTCGCCTCTGCCTGTGGTCTTGGCCGTTTGATGGCAGCTGGTCTTGGTGAAACCGGGACACTTCTTTCTCGTTCCTGCTTGGACCTTGTTGCTGGCCGTTCAAATTTTCCTTGTATCTTTTCCTCCGCTACTAGTGGCCCTTCCGCAGTTCGGCGACATTTGCTGCGGAGAGTCCTGTCCGATGAGTAGATCTTCGGTTTGGAAGCCGGGTTATAGTTGCCGTTATTTCTCCTGGCTTTCTTTGCATTCGTCGTACTTCTCCCTTCTTCATCCTGGGGGTGTTCGTGAGCTCTCTTTTCTGGACGGTGGAACGGCTTCTTTTTCTTGTTACCTTCAGTTTTCCAACGGGGAAACTTTCTTTTCAATTGCTCCTGCCTCCTCATGGCTTGTCCTTGTGCTTAACGTTGTTCCACCTCTGGAGCTTGTGCCTGCCGTGTCTGCCGTGCCGGATCCTGCAAAAGATCTTTGAAAATTTGCATTTTATTGCGATCATAGTAGTGTTTTATTTGATCAATGTTTGCGGAGCATGTTTCACCATTCCTGGCTTTTAACACCCCTACAGCGTGAGTTATTTTTTCTATGACATATGGTCCTTCAAATCGTGGAAACAATTTGGCAGTTTTATCTTCTGGTGCTGAAGAAAGTGAATGCTTAATTTTTAACACTTCATCCCCTACTTTATAAGTTACTCCCCGTCGTTTCATATCATAATAAAGCTTCTGTTTTCTCTGTGCTACTTCAGTATTCTTTTTTGCTTCTTTAATTAATTTTTCTATATCACCCATTTTAAATTCTGGGGCTCTTTGTTGCACATAAAATAATTTATCTAACGGCGTTATAATCTTTCTGCCTAAAAATAACTCAACAGGAGTTTTGCGTTTTGCCCGTTGTATCATGTTTTGCGGTCCTAAGGGCGAAAGCAAATTCATTGACATAGTTATCCCAGCTTTTATGAAAATTTTTAACATAACTACGGATAATTTTCACTATATTTCTATTGACCCGTTCCGCTATATTTGATTGCGGCCGATACGGGACCATTTTTAAATGACGTATGCCCAATTTTTGGCACATGTCTTCAAATACATTACTTACAAATTGAGGACCATTATTCGATATAAAGTTTAGGGGCGCCCCGTATTTTAAAATATATTTATTCAAAATAGAATCAGTAACTAATTTCGCGGAGGCTCGTTTTAAGGGAACAATTTCGGTCCACTTACTAAAATGATCAACCATAACAAGGAGATACCGACTTTTATTTAACTGACTTTTTGGGAAAGGGCCCAATAAATCGATGCCAATTATTTCATTTGTAAATTCGGATTTAATACTATTTAGAAACCCGGCCGGGCGGAAATTAATATAATTAACTGCTTGACATGTTGGGCAGGACTGGACATACGCCCTTGTTAACTTTTGCAGTTCAGGAAAATAGACTGCCTCGCGTACGCGTTGTATAGTTTTTCGAATACCAGCATGAGAAGCTAAAGGGCTGTCATGCAACTCCTGCAGGATATTTAATCTAAGACTAGCTGGGATAACAGGTCGAAATTCGTTGTTGGAATTCGTAGTTTTTGTATAAAATAATAGACCATCTATTAGTTCGTAATGGGCCGCCCTATTTCTTATCGCCACAATATCTTGGTGGCTAAAATTTTCAGGATCCTTTAAATACTCATAAATGCTTCCAAACTCAGGATCCTTACCCAGTTCGGTTATTACAGTTTCTCGGGAATTTATTGTACATGCTGTGAGCATTGCCACCTTTACAGTATTACCTTCATCTATTTTAATTCTGGATAGGGCATCTGCTACCATATTTTCCTTTCCGGGGGTATGCTTGATTACCAGATTATATTCTTGTAGCTTGAGTGCCCATCTTATTAACCTTGGGGATAACTTTTTCCCTGAGTACAATCTAGTTACCGCCGCATGATCAGAGTACACTGTTATTGGCGCCTTTCCAAAATAGACTCGGAACTTTTGCACTGCTAACAGAACTGCAAGTGCCTCTCTCTCTCGGTCGCGGAATAGTTTCTTTGTGTTTGATTTAAAGTTCGGCTAAAAAATGCCACGGGCTGCTGATTTTGTGAAAGTACCGCTCCTACCGCATAATCCGAAGCATCCGCTGAAATTTCTAAATTCTCATCCTTTTCAGGAAATTTCAAAACAGGGGCTTGCGTTAATGCTTGCTTTAATTTTTCGAACGCACTATTGGCTTCGGCCGTCCACGAGAATCTTGCCTTTTTCCTTTTTAATTTTAACAATGGTTCAGCAATAGCTGCAAAATCTTTTATAAAGGACCTATAATATGAACAAAGTCCTAGAAAAGAAGAGAGCTTCTTCGCCGTGTTTGGAGTCGGATACTTTTGTACAGCAATTATTTTTGATTCGTCTGTCTCGATTCCTTTCTGAGATATTTTGTAACCTAAATATTTTAATTCAGGGGCTGCAAATTTGCACTTTTCGACATTAACTTTTCGACCGGCCTCATTTAATAAAGAAAACACCTGTCTTAAATCCTGTACATGTTGGTCGAGATTATCACTAGTAATAATGATATCGTCTAAATATATAAATATGGACTTTCCAAGAACAGGCCTTAACACAATGTCCATACATCGCTGAAATGTTGCCGGTGCCCCTGAAAGGCCAAACGGCATACGCAGGAATGCATAAGTGCCAGACTTGGTTATAAAAGCAGTCTTAGGCACGTCCTCAGGCCTAACCCCTATTTGAAAATAACCAGTCGTTAAGTCTAAAGTCGTCATATATTTGGTCGATGTTATGTTCCTTAGAATTTCTTCAATAATAGGTAACGGATATACCGGATATTTAGTTATGGAGTTTAATTTACGGTAGTCAATCGCGAATCGCCACCTTTTTGGATGTGTCAATGGATAGTCATTATTTTCTTATATAAAACCACCGGGCTAGCATAATTACTTGAGATGGGCGTTATGATCTTTTTACGTAGCATATCGGTGATATGCCATTCTATAATTTTTTTCCTTATTCTTATCATACCGGTATGCTTTGTGGCGAACTGGCATTGAATCTCCGGTGTCAATACTATGGTAACCTGAGTAAATCCTGGAATATCACTAAATAACGAAGCAAATTCACTTACCACTTGTCGGATTCTTCGTTGCTCTTCATTGGGCAGGTGGTCAAGGTTTAACATCGGCGGTTCAGGTTTTTCTTCTCGAACTGGTTTCATCGTCAGCTTAAGGGACGCTTCATTAAAATCCAGCGTTGCTTGTGCCTCTGAAAGAAAATCTATTCCTAAGATAATATGTGCTTGCAGATTCTTTACTATGAAAAACATAACCTTTACTTGTTCGTCCTTGATACGGATGTATAACGGTAATTTACCTATGCACTTACATCTTTCTCCTTGCGCAGCTAACACTGTCGTATTATCCGAATTATATATGCGATATTTACGAAAATACTTCCTAAAAAATCTTTTGCCACACAGGAACACTGCGCGCCTGTATCCAGGAGTGCGGTTGCTGGTATATTATTCACCAACACTTCAATCTTCGGAAGAGTCAAATTTTTCACCATTACTGTATTTAACTTGAAGGAAGAGGGGTTTTCTTGGCCTTCGGATTTCCGCACCCTCCCGCCAGCAGAAATCCGTTTTAGTTTAAATCATTTTTCATTTCCATGCTTTCCTTCTTTTTCCACTGGCCTTGAGACTTTTTTCCTGGATTGCTATTGAACTGTCGACGTTCGCCGGCTGTTTTTGAATGCTCGGGTTTGCTTGCCCACTGATTCGCTTTGCTTCCGTAGCTGTGTGCTTGACTTTGCTGTGGTCTTGGCGCAACAAATTGGTTTCGTTGTTGATATTGGCGTCTTCTTTCAATGTCCGCCGTTCTTCTACTTTCAAACTGGATTGCTAGCTCAAATAACGTTTCCAGTGTAGTCGGATTTCTTAATTCAATAAACTCTTGCACTTGGGGAAGTAACCTCGGCAAAATCACTTGAATTATCTCAGGATCCGGACGGTTTCCATACAAGAGTTTGAGGACGTGAATTTTTCTTAAAATAAAGCTTGAGAGATTTTCGATTCTTTGCTGATATATGCTGAAAAGTTCCGTTTCTAATTTCGCACGATCCCTTACGACAGGGAAGGCTTTTACTAGGGCAGTCTTGAAATTCTCGTAAGTATAAGTGGGACTTCCTGCTTGACCCAAGAGACTTCTGCCGATACATTTGAACCAGTTAAGCGCTTGGCCCCTCAAAGCGCTGGTAGCTAAGGTAACTTTTTGAAACTCGTGCACGGGGTAGAGCATGAAGTGGTCATCCAAATTTTCCAAAAAACTGGTTACCGGTGAGTTTCCATTAAATATTGCTTCTGGTTTCATCGAAGCGCGCATGGTCTGGACGATGTAACCAAATCCTTCCAGGGCGGCAGCTGGCATTTCTGGATTCTGAGCCGCTTCTGCAGGCAGCACAGGTTCTTCTTGAAACTCGGCCATGGTTATTCTTCTTTGTTGGGAGCCACTATCAGGTTCAATGTTCCGTCTTACTTTCTTTGGGAACATGCACAGACCTGACTCGGAACAGGGAGCTTACTAAAGCTATGTTCAATCACTGTGGGAAGTAGACAAGATACACAGGAAGGGTATACGAAACCCTTTATTTTTCACTCTTTACAATAATTTCCGTACTTCGGAATACAGAGACCAACTACTTGTGGTCTGAACGTAAGAATATAAAAATATAACTAAACTCTAACTTAAATTTGGAATAATCAACAAGGGCCTACGTGTAAGATTGGCCGGATATTAACAGGAAGCCGTATGTAGTACAGAGAACTGTTAACACTACAATACGTTTAAAATTATCAAGAGGATTAAATCTCTGGCCTGGAAGGCAACCAGCAACCGAGTAAAACTTCTAAGGCAAGCGGCCTGCTTCGACTAACTCCTTCCTCTCTCTCGCTTGGCAAAAAGCCACAACTTAAGTACTTGGCGTTCGCCAGACAAATTTTGCATAAATAAGTTAACACTTTTAATTTTGGCCGGAAGTAGAAAACAAGAAGTGATAGTAAAGATTTAAAATAAAATAAACGTTAGTAAAACTTAAGATCCTTACAGAATGTATAGGAGCGACTTCGGATTGGGAGAATTATCTACCATCAGTTCTTTTTGCTCTCAGAACAGTCACACACGAAAGTACTGTTTTTACACCAGCAGAATTAGTTCATGGCAAAAACCTACGAAAGCCAGTCACTTTACTTTATGAGCAGTGGCTAGAACCGATTGAAGAAAGTAATAATGTTGTCAGTTACGTTTACGAACTTATTAATCGAATGAAGAAATGCCGAGAACTTGCCGTGGAAAACATGAAAGAAGCTCAACAACGGAGGAAAACATGGTACGATCGAAACGCATTGAAAAGAGAATTTGCTAGAGGAGATTTAGTTCTTTTTTTATCAACGAATCGTCAAAGTAAACTACAAGTACAATGGAAAGGACCTGGTAAAATAGAGAAGAAAATTTCAGAAACCAATTATATTGTAAGTTTCGAGGAACAAAATGAGCCAAATCAAGTGTATCACATTAACATTATAACGTTGCGCGCCTCTAACTAGCACGCAACCAAGAGGTGACTGTGAAAGCTTGTATAAACCACAGAGTCTTATAAAGGGTTTAAGTCCCTTTTTATTCAACGTACTAATTTACAATTGCGTTCTCTTGACGCTTACAAACGGTGCCAACTCGGCAGTCAAAATAAAAATAAAAACCTGAAAAGAAATTAAAGACAATATTCTAACTACGAGGCTCTCTCAAATAACTAACTCACCGCGTTTTACAATACGGCTGCTAATTCAGCAGACTTGAAGCTCACTGGAACAATTGCAACTACTTCCCGCCAAGCACATAGGCCGCAACGCGGGGTTTTTCAAATCTCTATAACTACCTCCGCGCTCGCTAAGTAAGAATAACTCTCTCTCACCGAACTTGTTTCCTTCTATTTAAATCATACTACTTCCGCTGATAATTTGAATGCTTGCGCGTTCTACTCAAATTTACATATTCTGGCATTGGCAGTTCCAGGGGAAAGTAAGGATTGACAGGAAAGATAGTTTAAACTTAAAATAAATGTTAGTTAAAATAACTATAAACCCTACATTTGCCGCTGCCAGAATTTGGAAAACTTGGAAGCAGGTCCTACAAACGACCTGTTGTAAGTTTATCTAATTCTGAACTAACTGGCGAAAGCCTCGTTTACACAAAAATAATCTTATGTAACACTTAAAATTCTGTTACTCTTTAGAAAGGTTTCTTCTTACAGCAACTTTTCCTGGACTTCATCAATCAATCTTGGTCTTTCCTTCCAGCATCTGGAAGGAATAAGTATCAGTATCTTTCTACATACATTATAATTTACACTTTCTTGACACAATAAATTTTTGTTTTTAACGTTTCGTTTTTCTTAGTTATTGCTTACTTCACATTCATTCAATTTTTCAAGCATTAATTTAACTTTACCCTGGCTCTCCACCGTGTGTGGTGTCAAACGGGAATATTCGTGTTTTAGTCTTACAACACTTCCCCTAACCACCATGATTTGTTAGAATTCAACAACCAAATAGACACACCTTACTCGACATTCTACAACTCAATGAGCTACTTTAATATTCTTAAAAATTCAAATGTAGGTGGAGAACCCTACAAAACACATTCATTCTAGCTTCCCCCTCATTCATCTTTAAACATGCAGGCTTTCGCTCTAAAGCATGACTTTACAGTTTAATACTTAAATTTTGACTTCATTGCTTTTAAGCATTCACTTTTAGCATCTACAATTTTATGCTTCTAGACTAAATTCTACTTTTACATAACATGCAAGTATTTACATACATTTACAAAAGTTTAATACATATGCTTTTTACAATTTACCATAAAATGAATAAGAGAAATAAATTTTTACTTTACTCAATCTTCGCCAAGCTGGCGGCACTGAAACTAAAATTCTTATTAGTACATACAAGAATACGAAGTTATTTTTATCTCCGGCCAAATTTTGGCTTTAACATAACAGAATTAGTCTTTCGACCAACAGAAAATGCTTGTTTTTAGCTTTTACACTTAAAGAAAATAATACTTTTGTCTTAGCTAAATAAAGTAAAACAAAACTAAGTCTCAACCGAGACATATTGACTTTCGTCAAAACATAGAACTTCGTACTTATGCATAACATTTCGGAACAAAAGAGAAAAATATTTATAGAAGGTTTTAACTTATCTTTGAGTTTTCGATGCTTGAAACTCCGTCATCCGTTTTTGACAAAATTGATCCCAAGTTAGAGGTGTCATGGATGTCAATCTTCTCCTTGTTGATCTCCAATTGTCGTCCCCGTTGATCTTTCTTTTGCGTCCTCTACATGCTGGCCTCTTGACGGAGTAATCGTCTGGTTGTTGGCTTTTGCGTTTCTGCCTGGGACGGCTGGTCTTGACGTCCTCCGGTCTGGAGTCCTTGAATTTCTTCTGTTCCTCGTACTTCTGTGCCTCCTGTTGGCGTTTCAGTTTCCGGAGCGGCGGCCTTGCTGGCACCTGACTCTGTGGCCGTGTGCGCGTTCTTCTTGATGTGTAATTCCTCCTGCCATCCTTTGTAGGTGGTGTTTTTCTTTTTACCACGGTTTCTTTACCCGGTTCATCTGTACTTTTGTTTTTCTTAAACGCCGGAGTTTGATAATCATTTTTTCTTTTTGATACCGACGTCCGGGTTGTAGAAGTGCTAGGTCTCTCTTCAGTTCTCCGTTTCTTGGGTGGTGGAATAGTTGTTGCAGTCTCTGGCCCTTCTATTTCGTTTAGACTTGAGTCCTGCAAGAAACTTTTAAGGATTTCAAAATCATTGGGATTATAGTATTTTTTCACCTGGTCGGGACTTGCTTTACAGATTTCCCCTCTCTCGTTTTTAAGATATAAAACTACTCCTTTGATTTCCTGAATTACATAGGGGCCTTCAAACTTTGGAGCTAGCTTTGCCATAAAATTGTCTGGGGCACTTGATAAAGAAAATTTCCGTTTCAATACTTTATCACCAACTTTAAAATCTGCTTCACGGCGTTTTTTATCGTAATAAATTTTCTGCCTATTTCTTGCCGTATCCGAGGTTTTAAGCGCCTGATCAATTAGTTTTTGCACGTCCTTTTGTTTGAATTCCTGCTCTCTTTGTTGCACAAAGAATAATTTATCTAAAGGCGTAATTAACTTTCTGCCTAAAAATAATTCTGCTGGAGTTTTTCCCGTAGTATCATGATGTGCCGTTCTTAAAGCATAAGCTAATTCATTTATGTAGCCATCCCAGCGCTTGTGATATGTGCTAACGTAACTGCGAATTATTTTTACAATGTTTTTATTAACTCTTTCTGCTATGTTAGCCTGTGGTCTATACGGAACCATTTTGATATGGCGTATAACAAGTCCATTGCATATGTTTTCAAATATTTGACTAATGAATTGTTTTCCGTTATCGCTAATGACTTTTATCGGTGCACCGTATTTTAAAATGTATCTGTGTAAGAATGCATCTGCGACTGTTTTGGCTGACGCGCGTTTAAGTGGAACAATTTCTATCCATTTTGAAAAATGATCTACTATTACTAAAAGAAAACGATTTTTATTTAACTCGCTCTGGGGGAAGGGACCAAGGAGATCTATGCCTAAAATTTCATTCGGAAATGTAGCGCGAATGCTATTTAAGTACCCGGCCGGGCTGTAATTAATATCATTTATTAACTGACATTGATTGCAGGACCTGACATACGCCGTTACTATTTTGTATAATTGCGGGAAATATACCGCCTCGCGTACCCTTTTTAAAGTCTTTCTGACCCCGAGGTGGCCCGCTGTTTTTTTTTTCGTGCAACTCCCTCAAAATGCTTAATCGAAGCGAGGCTGGGATGACTGGCTTATACTCAAGATTTTCGTTCGTTGTTTTCGTATAGAATAATAAATTATCTATTATTTCATAGTTTTTTGCTCTATTTCTTATCGCATCGATATCTGTATGCTCAAAGCCTTCGGGGTCTTTCAAATAAGCATAGATATTTCCAAATTCAGGATCAGCTTTCAGTTCAGTAATAACCGTATCTCTAGAATCTAAAATTTTTGAAGTCAACACAGCGCATTTAAGTTCATTACCTTCCTCGTCCAGTTTTATACGAGAAAGTGCGTCAGCTACATTGTTTTCCTTACCCGGTATATATTTTATTGTGATATTATATTCTTGGAGTTTTAAAGCCCATCTTATTAACCTGGGCGTTAGGTTTTTTCCCGAGTAAAGTCTACCAACAGCCGCATGATCCGAAAAGACAGTTACTGGCGATTTGCCGAAATAAACTCGAAATTTGTGTACAGCCATTAATACGGCTAATGTTTCTCTTTCTGTAGCTGTATAATTCCTTTGTGTTTGATTCAATGTTTTACTAAAAAATGCCAGCGGATGGTTATTTTGCATAAGAACCGCACCCACCGCATAGTCTGATGCATCTGCCGCAATTTCCAGGTTTTCGTCCCCCTCAGGGAATTTTAAAACAGGGGCGCTTCTTTTAATCTTTCAAAAGCCGTGTTAGCTTCCGCTGTCCACGTAAATTTACTCTTTTTTCTTTTGATTACTAAGAGTGGTTCAACAATATTAGCGAAATCTTTTATGAAAGATCGATAGTAAGAACATAGTCCAAGGAAAGACGAAAGTTTCTCGGCGGTGTTGGGCGGTGGGAAATTCTTAATAGCTTTTATTTTTGAATCTTGCGTTTCTATACCCTTTTGCGAAATTTTATAACCGAGATATTTAAGTTCTTTAGTTGCGAACTTGCATTTTGAGGCGTTAATTGTAAGACCGGCCTCTTTTAATAATTTAAAAACTTGTTCGAGATCACTAATGTGTTGTTCCAACGTACTACTCGTTATAATTATATCATCTAGATAAATTAAAGTTGATTTTCCTAGGACAGGCTTTAGAACAATGTCCATAGCTCTCTGGAATGTTGACGGGGCCCCACACAACCCAAAAGGCATGCGTAAAAATGCATAAGTGCCCGATTTTGTTATAAACGCGGTTTTATGTATATCTTCGGGTCTCATAGCTATTTGATAGTAGCCAGACGTTAAGTCCAAAGTAGACATATATCTCGTCGATTTGATCTGTCTAATGATCTCGTCTATAACCGGCAAAGGTTAAACTGGGAATTTAGTTATGCTATTTAGTTTTCTATAATCGATAGCAAACCTCCAAGCCCTTTTATCCGAAGGAGGAAACTCGTTCTTTTTCCTACATAGTACGACTGGACTCGCGTATTCACTATTTATGGGCGTTATTATTTTATTCTTTAACATCTCCTGAATATGTTCTTCGATGATTACGTCTTTTTGTTTGTCATAGCGGTAAGGTTTAGTCCTACAAGGTTTTTCGGCATTTAATTGAATCTTGTGAGTTACAATCTGACAGTTTCCCGGCTTTTCTGAAAACAAATGAGAAAAATTACTCACCACTTGCTGTATTGCTTTACTTTCCTGGTCATTCAAATGGCTAAGGTCCAATTCAGGTGTCTCCACCGGTTCCACCACCCTCTGGTCCATCTCCAGCACCACGGAACTATCTTGAAAATTTAATTTGGCCCTCGCGGCCCTTAAAAAGTCCATACCTAAAATAAGAGAGTGTTGGAGGTGTTTCACCACAAAAATTAATACTTTGAGATTTTCCTCTTTTACCTGTACGTTTAATGCTACTTTCCCGATGCAGTGACATGATTTTCCTTGCACCGCTATAATTTCCGTATTTCTGGTTTTAAAGAGTCGTATCCTATAAAAATTCTTTTTGAAGAACTTTTCACTCATGAAATTGCCTTCTGCCCCTGTATCGATGAGGGCTTCTACTGGTACATCGCCAACCAGGACTTGTATAATTGGTAGCTGTGAGTTTTTTACGATGACTGTATTTAGATGTCTATTTGAGGGTTTTTCTAAAACTTCCGGGGTCTGGACCCTCCCTTTCACAGGCCCCTCTAGTCGTTTAAAGCTTTCCTTTCAATCTGTGTCTTCTGGGTACGCGGATGCTTATTTTCAAATTTTCTTTTTGGGCCTTGCCCTTCAAGTTTCGATGCGTTAGCTTGATAGTTCTTTCCCCCATATGAGCGATTTCCATTTCTTGTTTCCTCCGTCCTTCTGGTACTTTGAGAATATGTTTCCCCTCTCGCTCTTTCCGCGATTCTGCGATTTTGAAACTTCACCGCCAATTCGAAAAGTTCCTGCAATGTGGTTGGGTTTCTAATTTCAAAGTAGTCTTGGACAGCGGGTAACAATCTTGGTAATATTATTTCAATAATCTCCGCATCGGGTTTTTTCCCATACAACATATCCGTTAGCTTGATTTTTCGTAAAATAAAGTCCGTCAATTGTGCTGTATCCCGTTGATAGAAACTATATAGCTCGGCTTCCAGCCGTGCGCGATCTTTCACTATGGGGAAGGCCTTTACTAACGATTTTTTGAAATTTTCAAAAGTATACGTCGGGCTTCCAAATTCACCTGGAAGAAATTTGCCTATATTTTTCCACCATAGCGCGGCCTGTCCTCTTAGTGCTGATGTGGCGATAGCAACTTTTTGTCTTTCGGGCACAGGATAGAGCTGAAAGTGGTTTTCTATACCTTCTAAAAATACGGACACCGAATTTTTTCCGTCGAAATAGACGTTTGGCTTGATTGATGCTCTCAAAGTCTGGACCAGGTATCCAAATCCTTCTAACTGCGTTGTCATTTCTTGGTGTTGTCCAGCGGCTTCCATCCAGTTTTCGGCCATTTCAGTTCGATAAGTGTTCGGGCGCCAATATAACGTTGCGCGCCTCTAACTAGCACGCAACCAAGAGGTGACTGTGAAAGCTTGTATAAACCACAGAGTCTTATAAAGGGTTTAAGTCCCTTTTTATTCAACGTACTAATTTACAATTGCGTTCTCTTGACGCTTACAAACGGTGCCAACTCGGCAGTCAAAATAAAAATAAAAACCTGAAAAGAAATTAAAGACAATATTCTAACTACGAGGCTCTCTCAAATAACTAACTCACCGCGTTTTACAATACGGCTGCTAATTCAGCAGACTTGAAGCTCACTGGAACAATTGCAACTACTTCCCGCCAAGCACATAGGCCGCAACGCGGGGTTTTTCAAATCTCTATAACTACCTCCGCGCTCGCTAAGTAAGAATAACTCTCTCTCACCGAACTTGTTTCCTTCTATTTAAATCATACTACTTCCGCTGATAATTTGAATGCTTGCGCGTTCTACTCAAATTTACATATTCTGGCATTGGCAGTTCCAGGGGAAAGTAAGGATTGACAGGAAAGATAGTTTAAACTTAAAATAAATGTTAGTTAAAATAACTATAAACCATACAACATACTTAAACCATATTACAAAAGATCAGAAATGATTAATATGATAACTGAAGTGGAAGGAGACTTAGAAATGGGCATTCCTCATTTACCTTCCAATCCAAGTATATTAAATTTCTCGGACATCATAGAGGAGAATGAACTCGAGAAAAGATTGAAACCCGAGCAAATAGAAGATTTACGAAAGATTTTTTGGAAATATTCTGGTTGTTTTTCAAATAATCCTGTACTAACAAACTTAGTTTTTCACGATATTGAGCTATTAAATAACGAACCAATACAAATAAAGCCATACAGACTGTCACCCCGACAGACTGAAATTCTCAAAAAGGAAATCCAGAAAATGCTCGATCTTAAAATTATAGAGCTGGGAGAATCGGACTATACATCTCCCATGATTTTGATAGAATCTTCATCAAAGGATCCTCGGCCTTGTATTGATTATCGTAAACTCAATGCTGTTACTAAAACTGAATACTATCCTTTACCTAATATTGAAGAACGTATCGAAACTGTAGCAAAAGCAAAATATATTACGCTTTTAGATTTATCTATAGGCTACTGGCAAATTCCTTTAACAGAAAGAGCCCAAAGATATGCAACATTTGTAACTAGTTTTGGAAGTTTCCGGCCTCTACGTTTACCCTTTGGATTAAAAAACGCCCCATATTTTTTTAGCAAAGTTATGGCTAAAGTCCTGGCTGGATGCGAAGGCTTCGCTGTACCATACCTGGATGACATTGCCATTTACTCAGAAAACTGGGAAGAGTACCTTAAAAACCTAACTTCTGTTCTAGAGAGAATACAGAAAGCAAACTTACGACTAAAACCATCAAAATGTAAATTTGCACGAGATCAAGTGAGATACCTAGGCCATGTTGTGGGACAAAGACAACGAACCCCGGATGAAGTAAAGATCCTGGCTGTAAAGGAGTATTCTACACCTAAAACCAAAACAGAAGTTCGTGCTTTCTTAGGACTAGTAGGGTATTATCGCCAGTACATACCGAGATTTTCGGAAATTGCTTCACCCCTCACGGACGCTTTGAAGGGGGTAATCAAAAAGGAATTATACAATGGTCTGAAATATGTGACAAAGCTTTTAAAAATTTAAAAGAGTTGCTATGCAAAAAAACCAATTCTGTATGCTCCCGACTTTGATAAAAGGTTTATTATACAAACCGATGCCTCAGACAATGGCATGGGTATAGTACTATGCCAATTAGATGATGAACAACATGAACATCCTATCTTGTATACAAGCAAAAAATTTACTAAATTTGAAAAGAATTATTGTACTACTGAAAAGGAGTGCGCTGCTATCATCTACGCTATCAAGAAACTGCATTTTTATCTGGATGGTCAGCAAGAATTCTTGATTCAAACTGATCATAATCCTTTGGTCTGGCTACAATCCAACGCCAAATGTAACTCTAGATTGATGCGCTGGGCACTCTCATTACAATCTTATAATTTTAAGGTCATTCATCGCAAAGGATCTTTGCACAAGAACGTAGATGTTCTGAGTAAAATTAAGTAATATAATAACTCTTAGTGTATGTAACCACGTTTAGAATTAATTTTATTATTTAATGTATGCTCAACTGATGTATTTGAACGTTCTCCATTTCTTTCTATTTAAAAGTATTTGTTTAAAACTTAAAATGTTTGGCCTGAAATTTGGAATTTATAAGAGAAATAATAAATATATAATAATAAACTTTTTCTCTTTAAGCAATCGAGCAAGCCGAGCTTATAAACTTTCGAATTTTACAGAACTTTTCCCTTCGGTAAAAGTCTCTCCGTTGGGGAAGAGATTGTAACAGCTTTAAATATTATTAAAATCTTGTAGCTTAAATAATTTAAATAGATGAACAAAGGTATTTGTGAATGTCAATATTTGGAACCAGACTTGAGTGCCACGTGCGACTCTCGCACGAAGAATGTTATTTATTTTTAAAATGTTAGAATTCTTTCTTTCTTTCTTTCTTTCTTTTTTTTTTTTTTTTTTTTTTTTTGTGTGTGTGTGTGTGTGTGTGTATCTCGCCATTTGAGTGTTAAATAAAGTTTTTTTCTGTGTTCCATCATTGGAGTTGCTTCATATTGCCAAAGAAGTATTACAAGGGCCTTGTGTTCCCTGTTATACGTAAATATAAGACAAAGACAATCTTACCAAGACTGTCTTAAGGAAAAGGAAATATTCAATGAATCCTCTCATGTCGACTACTTCTCTACGATGACCATCTTTGAAAAAGTACAGTATTTTCTAGAATATAAATAAAAAATGGTACTGAATAACTAAGGCGATCACCTCAGCAGACTTTTAAGTTATCTGGAACCAAGCTGAAGCTTTATGAAGGTATGACTGTGTAGTAAATCTTCTCTGAAGACAATCACGTACCATTACAGTCTATTTTGTTCTTTTTCAAAGGTGATCACCCTTTAAAATTTGTTAAAATAATTACCCCAAAGCATACAAAGGCTAACTGCCTGAAAAGAATAATGCTTTTCTCGAGGATTTTCTATGGGAAACTGGTTTGTTTTCACGTCGCTTTAGAAAGCTCATATTCAGTAACAATGTTTACGTACATGCCAAGAAGTATTGGTTATTCTTAGAGAGATTCATTGTAGTGCTATGATCTCAAATTTAAAGATTTTGTGAACCTCTTTCACGTAATGCGCGTTTTGACGTACCTCTATAATTAATAACAATAATTAATAACATTTTTTATAAAGAAACATAAGTTTTACGTTTTTCATCAAGAAATTAAATAACAAATAAAATTTTCTATTGAAAAATTATTCGAAGATGCTTGACAACTTTTAACTGGGATCAGCGATCCCCTGGAGCCCCCAATTTAAGAATCGCTACTGTAATATTAGAACTATCCATATCTAGTATTAATTCTTTATTTGAAATAAGGATCAGCTATCTGTGATTATGTCACTGCTGTTTTATATGGTACAAGACACTGTAAGCCTTAGATAATGTACATACTGAGGTTTGACTACACAGTGAATTCTTTTATGGCAGCCATTTCTTAAGAAGAATATCCTTCCTTACTTTTGAAAGCAAAGAGCATTTCTGAAAACAAAAATAAGTGACAATGATTGAGAAATGTCGCTGTAGGCGACCACTTCTATAGACGATCAAACTCGTATGAAACCTAGGGGTTGTCATCTTACGGAGAATTTACTGTATCAACACTGTAGCCTCAAACCGTTCGCAAAACAAAGTAACACAGCACTATAACGCAAACCTCTTGTACGCAGATGTCCCTCCATCCCAGGTTTACCTTCAGATAAATAAATAAAATCCCTCTTTCCTACTTTTTTTTTTTTAATTCTCAGGGGTGTAGTCGTAAGAGGTCGTAACCCACAAGTCAATTTAAGACTGTTTACTTGCTTTCGAATCCGGGTACGTCAAATGAAATGTTTCGTCTGCAGTACAGCCCCCGCAATTCCCATGAACAAACGGCGCACTCAGTAAGCAAAATATGAAGGGAGTTTCGAAGGGTCTGTGTACATCGAATCAAGCAGTCGTTAAAATTACTTCTTTAATGCACTGAACTTTAAAGTATGTGAGACAGAACATGAGTTTAGGTGAAACTCATTCAAAGCATTTTTAGAAGTTGTGGAGAACTAACCATATTGAAAAAATGTGCACTTAAAGACAGAAATAATTTTTTATAATTCATATGAAAAATTCGTCGAAATTATTATTAAATTTATTAATTATGCCATTTATATAATTTATTTGAAATTTTAATAAAATTTAAAAAATAAACTCATTATCCGGTAGCTTGTGAAGGATTATTCCTCTCTGAAACATTTAACTCATTGCATTAGACGCATCTCCATCATTAAATTAATGATAGAAATGTTTATGAAGATTATTATGTAGAGGTGTTACAAATTATGTCACGAAAAGTAAAACAGGGATTTAAATCATTAAGAAGAAAGCATATTGCTTTCAAATCGTTAAATGATTTAAACAGGGTAAAACGATAACCCAGTATATAGAAAAAAATAAATCCTATGCTTTCGTATTACAAAAAAATTAAAAATCTTATCTTCTTTCGAACCCTGAGAACTGACAATTTGCAACAATCGGTAAGTTTCATAAGTTTTGGGTGTTAGTAATTTATTAAAAAATATGTGTGTAATTATTTAATTTATTAAAAAATATTTATTAAAAAATATGTTAAAAAATAGTGTGTTATAAAAATGGATTTGTATTGATCAGGTGGAGTTACGGAGTGGCCACAGATTCTTGAAAATTACACAATAGTTTGTAAGGATTATGTTAATTTTTTTAACAGTTAAATTTTGAGTTAAATTTCTTTCCTGTCAAATTCTTAACTTCAACTTACTACTTCCGGCAAGAACGTAGTTTTAGAATCACGTCTGAATACATAATGAGGAAGAGCGATATTTAACCACGAAGTTCTACTTGCGGAGTTAGATAGAATCAGAGTTTCTGATTACCGCGCGTCCGCCTTGTTGGCTACTCTCTCTCAAAGTTGTTATTACGCTTGGCCGTACTTAGGCCCTTGATAGCTTCGCAGTTATCTCGTGTTTAAGGGGCCAACTCCATTAAAACTTTGATAGCTTTGGCTATATCTCTTTAGATTAGTTTTAGTTAACTACTTACCCTCTTAAGTTCAAGCCCAAGTGTCGGCTTTTATTGTACACTACAAGACGGAGTTCTGTTAAATCTTATTTGAATAATAAAGGGTTATTTACCCTTCCATCTTGTTGTTTCTTGTCACACGAACTCAAGCGATTATTCTCTTATCAGTTCTTAAGATTCTTCACGTTCAACAATAACTTAGCATTTACAAACTAAGAAACTCTACAAGGTGAAAAGTTCCTCTATTTCCGACATCGAGTTTTCAGATATGTGACCTATCTTGCTTAGAAATGATATACATTGCTGTTCAAAATTAAGAAAATTCTCACATTTAATCGATTATTTCTAGAACTGATGGAACAGAATTGAATGAAATTTGGTGTCGGACTTCATAAATCCGACACCAAATTTCACTCAATTCTGACATGCTACAGACATGTGACGTAATACAAAAATAAATAAATACACGAATGAAATATAGGAATTATCGTACATGAGGCTCATGGGTGCAGGAAATAAACAAAGATTGCACAAAAACGAATCAAAAAAAGAGGCTAATAGTGAGTATGCAAGAGTTCTCTCTAACAACCAGTTCTGCACTTGAGGATATGGGAATGTTGACCAAAACGGATACATCAAATTTTATCGACCGCAACAGAATCAAGAGGCAACAGCAAAAGCTAGAAGTGATTTTGAAATGATAATAAAAGTACAGTCCTTACTACTGTTATAGTGTACTAGAAGATATAGTGGGATTATCGCCCCATACACCCCGTGTTAAAACACGGTAATCTTTTTCGTACAAATAATATAGGGCGCTGTCAGCGCACATGCCCCATCGAAATCAGGTAGACGTTTGTTTACAATCGTTGACATCTGTCACTTACTATCTTCCTGAATTCGACATATATTAAAGATCGAATCATTACTGGTACTTTTAATGCTGTAAGTGAGCTAATAATTTTACACAATAATCTTGGGTATTCTTTTTTGTTGTGAGCTGCTAAAATGTAATTTGATATGTCGGCAAAACTCTCACGAAAGTGTTTCGTTCCCGGCTGTATATCTGGTCACCAAAATGCCACAAAAGCATCACTTTTTAAAGTTCCCAAAGACGAAAAACTTCGTCGAGAAAGGGCGAAAAGAATCTCCAGAGGAGATACAGAACTATCGATCCACCACAGTGTGTGTGAACTGCATTTTGAAGAACATTTTATTGAGAAATTTTACCATCATATTGTTAACGGTGAGGAAATAAAAATTCCAAGAGGTAAACCACTGCTTAAACCTGAAGGAATACGTAGCATATTTCCGAATGCTCCAAAGTATTTCAATAAACCTCTACCACAGAAAAGGAAAGTCAGAAATAATATAACAACTGTGACAAAAAAAATATGTATGAATAAAGAAAATATTGGTATTTCAAACATCCCTGTTAAAAGAACTGTAGCGATAAGTGATGTAGAAACTGCCCAGTTACCTTCTCCATTTTGGTCAAAATTAAAAATCAAAAGCTGTCCTCAATCCATAGTATTCTTAAATCTGATTTCTAATAAAAATTTCCGTACCCTTTGGTCAGAAAATTAGTCAGTATCATTGAAAAAAATAATGAATTCACTGCAGATGTTTTCATGTGTGGCCAAAAAGCTCAATCTGTTACTTTTAATGCTGTGAGCGAGCTGGTAATTTTACTGTATAATGTTGAGGCAATACCTGTCTGCAGTGGAGTTGAAACCATTTTGGAATAAAATCAGCACTATCATAAATATGTAAATATTATGCATGATCAGATGTACAGTAAAAAGTGTACAATTAAGATTAATGAGTCTGCAACATGTGTGCATTGTAAATATGTAAATAGATTACTGAAAAGAAAAATTTGTAAAAATAATTATTTGAAATCAAAATTAAGCAATAATAGAAAAAACAAATTGATATGTTTTTTAAGAAAAAAATTACAGAGTTATCCTTAAAACTGAAGGAACAAAAAACAAATGAAATGGGCACTTCTGTTGTTGTCTCAAATCCGAAGCAATTACTTGCTATAAATGCTTATAATAATGCCTCCAAACGTAAAAGTACTCAAGGTATGATTTATGATCGAAAATGGTTAATTGAATGTATAATAATGAGAATGAAAGGACCCAAACTTTGTGAACATATCCGTGAAAATAAAATTTTGATTGTGCCTGGAAAGAACTGCCTACAAAGATATGTTAAAAATTACCGCAGTGGATTTGGTTTCTGTGATTCTGTTTTTCAGGCAATCAAAGTGAAAACTCAAAGTAGAGAACCATATTTTCTCCATGGTGGTATATTGATAGATGAAATGAAGTTGTCTGAAAATTTGCACGTGAGTTCAGATGGTCAAATTGAAGGATTTGTGGACTTAGGAAATTTTCAAAATGAAAAAAAAGCAAAGCAATCATGGATTAGTATTCCTATTTCAACCATTTGTGGGTGACTGGAAGCAGATTGTCGCAGTTTTTGCCACATGCAACAATATTAAAGGAACCTTGCTTGATGACTTGATAATAGAAGCAACAATTTTGTTAGAAAATGCAGGTCTGTATGTAGATTTTATAACTTGTGATGGTGCTACGTGGAATAAAGTAATGTGGAAGAAATGTGGTATGGGTACTCTAATCAGATAATACAACTGAATATCAGATAAATCATCCATATGATGAAACGCGCAAGTTAAATTTTATATCTGACTTTCCGCATTTAATAAAATGTATGCGAAATGCCTTTTTGAAACATGGATTTTACACACCATATGGAGAAGTGCGCCCAGAGTGTAGAGAATAGTTTATCCAACAGATGGCAGTATCTGCCAAGCTCCTTTGGTAATTGTCAGTGCGCATGCGCAAGCGGAGTGTAAAAAGAAGAAATTGATTAGGAGAATGAGCTTTCGTTAATAATGTTGCTGCGCGTTTTCGCTGTGTAAATAAAAGTATATTTTTATATCATAGATGTTCTTTACTCTCTAATGCGAAGCACTAGGTTAGTGCACGAATCTCTTCTGATTCAGAAACCATTTTCAAACCGTGGATCACCACAATAAAAAGTGGCGTCCGTGACAGGACGCATTAGTTAGGTAAAGGACACTTTTGATGGTTTAACAGCAGAAATGGAAGCCTTGAAAGTAAGAAGAATACCACTGCGTGCAGCCTTCACGAAAGCATATAATAGCCTACATGGACATTTGAATGAGTCAGAATTGAACAGTGATGTTCTATTATCGTCCCTGGAAATTCTGGAAGATAAAGGAATTCGACTACAACAGTTGGATGAAGAAATATTGGATCTCCTATCAAAATCGAAAGAAGTCTCGCAAGAAGAATATACTAAAGAATTTGAGTCATGTGAGACTTACAAGGAGAAATTAATAGCAGCCAGGATGAAAGTGAAGCAAATCACTGTGAAACTAGAGAAAAATTTGCTGACTCATGCATCGGTAAATGAAACCAGAACTGTTGATTCAAGAACAACGGCAACGAATTTGAAGCTTCCGAAAATAAATTTGATTGAATTTACAGGTGATCCACGACAATGGTTGAATTTCTGGAATACCTTTAGTAAGATACACGAAGATCCAGTGCTAGATGATCATTTGAAATTCGTATATCTGATCCAGGCTACTGCTGCCAAATCGAAAGCACGGGAAATAGTGCAGAGTTTCCCGACAACTAAAGAAAATTATCCGAAAGTCATCGAACATTTAAAGAATCGTTTTGGACGTGAAGATATTCTTATACAAGTGTACGTTCGGGATTTATTGAATCTTGTGTTGATAAATAATAATGCAACCAAAAAGGACTTTGCGCTATCATCGTTGTACGACAGTTTAGAAACAAAACTGCGTGCTCTGGAATCTCTCGGTGTGACTGAAGATAAATACGCTAGTGTTATTTTTCCGTTAGTTGAATCTTGCCTGCCCCCTGACATCTTACGCGTGTGGGAGAGGGAACGGGAGAGCTCGTCACAACAAGGTAAGAGCGATCTTGAATCTATTCTTCTGTTTTTGAAAAATGAAGTGATATCTGAAGAGAGAATTAAATTAGCGCGTTTTTCTTTTGATAAAAGTAGAAAATCTAAAAGTTACATTAATGATGAGTCTAATATTCCTACTTGTAATGATTTGTATACAGGAGACAAATTTAAAGAAAATGCTCCTATTAAGAAAGTTGAGGAATCGTGTTTATTTTGTGATAAGCCACATTTAACAGAAAAATGTTTTAAAGCTAGTACGCTTACATATCAGGATAAAAAAGATTTAATATTTAAGAAGGGTTTATGTCTATTATGCTTGAAGAAAAACCATATTTCTCGTAACTGTAAGTCCAAGGTTAAGTGTTTAATTCGCCAGAAAAGGCATTTGGCAGTAATGTGTCAACAAGTTCCTTCTCAATTGAAAGAGACTATACAAGTAGAGCCTGTGGCGAAAAATGAGGTCAATGTTTTGGCTAGCAGATCCGCGAGCTCCGATGTGTTACTACAAACATTAATCGTAAGGGTAAAAAATGGCAACAGGGAAAGGATAGTCAGAGGGATTATAGATACGGGTTGCGAGAGAAGTTATTTAACGAAAGATATTACAGATTCTTTGAAATGTAACAGTGTTGGTGAAGTGAAATTAGTTCATAAATTATTCGGAGGTGTAGAAACAAAAGAAAAATTGCATTCTAAATATATAGTTAATTTGAGTAGCCTTGATAATAAATATGTATGTAGTGTGCATTGTTTAAGTGAATCTGTTATCTGTTCTGATGTTAAGAAAATACCTAAAGGTCCTTGGTTGAAAGAACTTCGTAAATTAAATATTCAAGTGTCAGATGTAGAGGGTAATGCTCTCGAAAACGAAAGTGACATTAAATTGTTGATAGGTTCTGATATTGCTGGAAAATTATTCACCGGAAATATTAAATGTTTACAAAGTGGTCCGGTCGCGATGGAAACAAGTTTGGGATGGATTTTAATGGGTAAAATTCCAGCGAAGGAATCTTCGGGTATAAATGTTTCTCTTGCATGTGTTTCTTTATTGCTAAACGAAAGATCAGCAGAAAACTTGTGGAAGTTAGACGTTATTGGTATAAATGACCCAGTTGAGTCTAAAAAGAAAGCTGAAATTCATGAGGAGACCATGCAATATTTTGAGGAAAATTTGAATTTGGATTCAGACGGGAGATATGAAACTGCATTACCTTGGGTACTGGACCCCTCTCGCTTGTCTAATAATAAAACGTTGGCAGAAAAACGCCTGACTAATACGCGAAGGAAATTATTAGATTCGAATCAAATTAAAGTTTATCAGGAAGTATTTGATACTTGGTTGAAGGAACGAATTATTGAAGAGGTAAATGAAGGCGAAGTAGATAGAGAGCACTATTTACCTCATAGGCCGGTTTTTAAAGAATCTAGCGAAACTACGCGAGTAAGGCCAGTTTTTGATGCTTCGGCACACGCCAAAGGAGAACTTTCCTTAAATGATTGTCTTGAGAAAGGTCCCAACCTAATAGAAATAATTCCAACATTGTTGAATCGTTTTCGGAAATATTCTCTTGCAGTAATTTCAGACATTGAGAAAGCCTTCTTGCAGATTGGTATAAGAGAGAAGGATAGAGATTATTTGCGTTTCTTTTGGAAAGGTGCAAAAGAAGAGAATACTAAAATTTACAGACATAGTCGCGTGGTTTTTGGGCTTAACTGTAGTCCATTTTTGTTAGCCGCTACGTTGAACTATCATTTAAATCGTGCCCCAGATCAGTTTGCAGTTACAGCCAACATTTTGAAGGAGTCCTTCTATGTTGATAATTGCCTGACTAGTTTTAAGAATGTTGAAGAATTGAATAGATTTGTACTAGAATCGAGAATGTTATTGTCACTGGGAAAGTTTAATCTTAGAGGATGGCAGTCGAATTGTGAAACGGAAATAATTCCCAACTCTAAATTAGATACATTCGTTTGCGTTTTAGGGTTAAACTGGGATTTGAAGGATGATACTCTTTCCTGTAAAATTGAGTCACTAAAGAAAGAGGAGATTGTCGCGAGTAAACGAACACTCCTTTCTTGCGCGCATAAGTTATTTGACCCAGTAGGCTTCCTTTCTCCCGTTACCCTGTTCCCAAAGGTGATATTGCAAGAGTGTTGGAAATTACGATTAAATTGGGATCAAAAATTGCCAGAACATTTAGAAAAGAAGTCCATACAAGGGGTAAAGGAAATGAAACTGCTGTCTGATGTCAAAATTCCTAGATGGCTTAATATTGACAGATCGGTTAACGAAGATGTAAGTCTTCATGTTTTCAGCGATGCCAGCAAGCATGCCTATGCTACCTGCATTTTCTTAAGAGTGAAGACCGAAAATAAGGTTTATTTAAATTTTGTGCAAGCACGCACTAGAGTTAAGCCTTTAAAGAGTATATCCATTCCTCGTTTGGAATTATTATCCTGCTTAATCGGAGCACGCTTGGGACGTATGGTCTTTTCAGATTTGAACATGCCAAATTTAAGAACATTCTTCTGGACTGACTCAACAACCGCTTTGTGCTGGATCCAGCGAGACGTACGGTGGGGAACTTTCGTTTGGAATCGTGTCCAAGAAATCAGAACACTTACAAAAATAGAAGATTGGCATTACATCCCTTCGGAGCTGAATGCCGCCGATCTCCCTTCTAGAGGCTGTTCAGTTAAACAGTTTTTGCTGTCGAAATGGTGGGAGGGCCCATCATGGCTGTTAGAACCAGAATCGTCATGGTCAAGAGGCACCGATTTGCCGGACGAAGAGATCATAAATTCAGAAAGGCGTAAATCAGTATTGACAACTCTTAACAAAGATTCTAAACCTGACAATTGGTATTACAGGTACTTTTCATCCATAAAGAAAATTGTACGCATGTTAGGTTGGATTCTTAGGTTTTACTTTAAATTACGAAGAATTACAAACGAAACCTCCAAAATTTTGTCAGTTTCGGAAATTGAAAGAGCTGAGATAACTCTTATGTTATTGGTTCAAAGAGAATCATTTAAGAGTGTGAACGATGATAAAATTAAAGACCTCAGACCTATAGTTGATCGTGATGGTTTGATCAGAGCTAAAACCAATATTTCTTATCGCGACGATACTGATGACTTTAAGTTTCCTGTCATTTTGCCATCTGATCATGCAGTAGTAAACTTACTAATAATGAATGCACATAATGAGCTGCTGCATGCTGGTACTTCTATGGTGATGTCTCACTTGCGGGAAAAGTATTGGATCCTCAAAACTCGTAAGACAGTACGAAACTGCATTAGAAAATGTGTTAAATGTCAAAGATTTAAATCCAAAAGTTGTGATGTAACTCCAGGAATTTTGCCGAAAGATAGAGTACGTGATGCAAATGTTTTTGAGATAGTGGGTGTCGATCTGGCAGGACCCCTCTACCTTAAAGATAGTCGAAAAGCTTATATTGTTCTTTACACATGTGCGGTCTATAGGGCCATTCATCTGGAGTCAGTAACATCCTTGACAACTGAAGCTTTTTTCCAGTCATTGAGACGTTTCATTTCTCGTCGCGGAAGACCATCTATAATATACTCAGACAATGGCAGTAATTTTAAAGGAGCGGAGAGTCTTCTGCATACAATTGATTGGGAGAGTATGCGATCAAACGCCGCTGAGCAAAGAATTCAGTGGAAATTTATTCCTCCTTCCGCACCTTGGTGGGGCGGTTGGTGGGAACGTTTAGTTCAAATGGTGAAACAGATTCTGAGAAAAGTTCTAGGTCGTGCTGCTCTGGATTACGAGGAGTTGCTTACAGTACTATGCGACTGTGAGAGAGTTATCAATACTAAGCCACTTACCTACGTGTCGGAAGACGTTGAAGATTCATCCCCATTAACTCCAGAAATGTTCCTGCGGGAGATTTCCAAATCAGGAGTACCTGATATCGATACAGTGGATAAGGAAAAACTGAGTAAACGAGCTAAGTATCTACAAAAGGTGAGAGAACAACTTAGAGCAAGATTCCGTGTGGAATATCTAGGACAGTTACGTCAGCAGTCCATTAAAAACTCTATAGCTAAACCTCTCCAGGTGGGTGAAATTGTTCTACTTGAAGATAACAACAAAAAACGTGCTTTTTGGAACCTGGCGCGTGTCATAAAGCTGCTACCTGGTCGTGATGGACAAATAAGACTTGCTGTCATAAAAACAGAGACTTCTGAGTTTCTGAGACCAGTGCAAAGACTGTACAGACTTGAGCTGGATAACCCAGTCCAAAAGGATATGATTGAAAATATTCCTATGACTACCAGCAGTGGTAGAACTGTGAAACCAGTGATATGTCTGTGAAATGTTTTGTACTTGTTTGAATACTTTGTAATAATTTGATTTATTTTTATTTTTCTAGGTTTAGTATTATCTGTTAATATGTCTAGAAAATTATGGAATGCTGCATCTCCAGGTAAATTTGTATTTCAATTTAATTAGAACATCTTGGTAGGCATAATTTTATACTTCAATATTGTATACTGTACTATTATGCATATATTATACTTAACAGATGTGTGAATTTACCTCCCAGTAAATTCAGGTGGGAGGAATATGTAGCGAATAGTTTATCCAACAGATGGCAGTATCTGCCAAGTTCCTTTGGTAATTGGCAGTGCGCATGCGCAAGCGGAGTGTAAAAAGAAGTAATTGATTAGGAGAATGAGCTTTCGTTAATAATGTTGCTGCGCGTTTTCGCTGTGTAAATAAAAGTATATTTTTATATCATAGATGTTCTTTACTCTCTAATGCGAAGCACTAGGTTAGTGCACGAATCTCTTCTGATTCAGAAACCATTTTCAAACCGTGGATCACCACAACACAGAGCATATAATTTGTGCATGGAAGAAAGATTGTGGTGTTGTTACTTAAAAGCAATGCCCCATATTAATAGAAAGCATCTTTTTCCGAATAACTTTGAAAGATGCGAGTGGATTTAGCATTTCAGTTGTTTGGAAATGAAGTAGTCAATGGCCTTCATTTATTCCATAATGAAATAGAAGAAATGTACGGGAATTTAGATGGTACAATACAGTTTGTTAAACAGATAAAGTCATTAATTCATATAATGACATCTAGATATCCTGCAGAAGCTTTATTTTTAAATTCAGACAAGCACACGGCATTATTAAATTTTTTGTCATTTCTGGATGAATGGGAAAAGCTCACTAAAGAACAAAATATGAAATTATTGGTTTGATTAGTCATTCAACTGTTGAAGGGTTACATGTAACGTTAAAATCAACATTGTTTCTACTTCATTACATGACATAAGAATTAAATTTAAAATACATTTTAACTTCAAGACTAAAGTCAAGATGCATTAGAAAATTTATTTGGTATTATCAGACAGTCTAAAGGTTGTAATGATCAACTAAGTCTAAAGATGTAATGATAGTGAATTTTTGAACATTATTGAAACACTGCGTTTTTACAATCTTGCCAAGTCACCAAAGCATGGAAATGTATCAGAGGAAGTTATCACTGCACTTCTTGCACCCTCCATTGATAAAATGCATGCTGTAAAAAATAGTCAACATATTGAGTATGTAATTGACCAATTGATTGAAAAAGGTCAGTTGGTTGATGCATGCTCATCATTTGATTTCTATTGTACAGCTGTTGATCATACGTACACATCGCAACAAAGTGACTCACGTATAATTTATTACATTGCGGGATATGTTGCTAGAAAGTGGATTAAAGAGGAGAAATGTATTGCTTGTTCAGAAGTTTTAAGAAATGTAAGACTAGGAAGCACAGTAAAATCTGAATTTATTTCTTTAGTCAGTAAAAAGAATCTTACACATCCTTCAAATAGTTTATATGCATTGATTGAATATCTTGAGAAGTGTTTTGTGAATTTTCTTAATATAAATATAATAGAAAGAAGCAGTGTTGTACAATTTGTATCATCGCTCAAATTAAGTCATTATGTAGGTTGTGATTTACATAAAATAATGCTGACCAAAAAAATTATAAGATTTTATATTATCACACGATTTCATTTTTACACAGAAGCTTTAAACAAGCAAGCAAACATAAGTCAGAAAGGTAAATTTTTAAAACTTCATAGAACTCGACGAAAAGAAGCTGTACTTAAATAAGCTACAATTTCAAGATACAAGAAATATCACCTTTTAATGAAAACTCCCCCCCCCACCACAGCAAATATCATCTGTACTAGCCCACCAGCGGCCGAGCGGTAAAGTCGCTGAACACTGGTAGTTCGGTCCGAGGTTCGAATCCCGCGAACGGGCTGGCTGCATGGGTGTTTTCGTGGTTTTCCCCATGTGTAACGTGTATACGAGCCAGTTTCCCTTAAAAAGTCTTCCACGAAGGCATCCCTCCCCTTAGGCAGATAGCCCTAGTGTGCTTTGCCATAATTAAATACACCAAAATACACCATCATCTGTACTGACAGTTCACATTGGCGTGTTTAATAATATTTTGTCAAACCATTTTTACCATTATTGTACAACAATGTCAAACAATCGATGTAATAAATGTGATCAAGATCTTTCACTATTTCAGTGATCAAAGCTGATCATTGTAGTTCTGAATAGCGTAAGATTCGTTAAATATGATAAGTATTGCTTTAGGTTTATGTAATGATTTGCCTCATAAAATTTTTGTTTCCTCAACTCTGACAGTATGGCTGTAAAATGTATCAATAAAATGCTCTTCGAAATGCAGTTTGCACATATAATCCTATGGCTGTAAAATTTATCAATAAAATGCTCTTCGAAATGCAGTTTGCACATACAATCCTGATTTGATAGCTCTGTATTCCCTCAAAATTCTTTTTTCATTAATTAGAATACATTTAGAAGCTTTAAACAGTGACTCTCTTGTGGCATGTTATTGTCCACATGTGCAACTAACTATAAAAAAACTTTCAAAATAAATGTAGGGTTATATCATGGTAAAGTATCTCTTTTATTTTTTCCACCAAATAAATGGATTTTTTATACTATATATGTGTGTGTGTGTATTGTCATTTCTCTCATTTCATTCGTATATAATTTAATAATGTTTTGAAATCTAATTTGCACATTATTTGACTACTTTCAAACAATAAAAAATTGACATTGCTAATTTTGTTTTAAGTTAACCAGATCAGATGCAATAATTTTCATTATCCTTTCGAAATGAAAATTAGGTTGTACATTTTAGAATGCCAGTTCATTTCTCAAATATTATTAAATCAAACTGCCTTACTTGCATAATTCAGTTTGATTTAATAATATTTATAAATATATACAGTGGTACCTCGCGATACGATCTTAATCCGTTCCTGGACCGGGATCGTATCGTAAAAAATCGTATAATGAACAATGTAATCTTATGTAATTTAATTAATTCGTGCAACGCCCCATATATAAACACCAAAATCGTCTATACATAATAATAATTAGTCACAAAATAGTATATTAAGTACCACATACACACAATAATCATTTATACCACATTTATAAATTAAAATAACCTTATAAATAAATAAAAAATAAAAAGAAAAATTAATTTCACTTACCGTAAAGTGCTGTACAGTCAGCGACGGATAGTTTTTATTACGACACTGATAAATTGCGCACAGCATTTATAAAACTTAGACACAGTAATGAAAACTTAAAATTAAATTAAATTTCTTTTAAAATTAAATTTCTTATGTAAAATTACAGACACAGTAATGAAAACTTAAAATATTTTTTTTTATAATTTTTTATCTTTTGTAATTTTTTTTTCTTTTTTTTTAACTAACTGAACTTAAATTTGAGGTGATACATCATCGTCTTCACTTTCCTTTCCAGTTTTCTTACTAGAAACACTCGCTTCTTCACTTTCTGGGGCACTTCTCTTCGAAAAATATCTATCTAAAGAAGCCTGTTTCTGAAGACTCCTCAAAATGTTTCGAAAATGACTCATACAAATGTCATTCACATTGTCCATTGCACGAGCTGTACGCATTTTTTCTGGGTGCTTTTTTTCAATAAAACTGTTTAAGTTTTCAAACCAACCGATGGCTTCCCGTATTTCCGTAGATGTCAGTGCCACCTCCACCTCCTCCTCAACACTCGAATGATGTTCCTCTTGAAGATCGCTGATTTGCATCGCCTCCAATGCCTTCAAGTCGTCAGTGTTGAGCTCCTCCTTGTGCTCATCGAGTAGGTTATCAATGTCAGCCTCATCGACGACAAGCCCCAAAGACTTTGACAGAGAAATAATCTCCTCCAATGGAGCAGGATCATCCACAGCTTCTTCTTCAGTAGGGATTTCGAAACCCTCAAAGTCTCGTTCTGCAACCACAGCTGCCCAGAGTTTCCTCCATGCTGAGTCAAGGTGCGCCTTGAGACCTCACCCCATGCCTTTTCTATGATTTTTAAGCAATGGACAATGTCGTAGTGACTATTCCAAAACTCACGGAGTGTGAGTTGCGTGCTCTCTGTCACTTCGAAACATCGTTTGAAAAGGCGCTTTGTGTAAAGCTTCTTAAAATTAGCAATGACTTGCTGGTCCATAGGCTGGAGGATGGAAGTGGTGTTCGGTGGCAGATAGAGCACTTTGATGAAGTCGAAGTCGGGATGTATCTGTTCTTCAAGACCAGGAGGATGAGCAGGGGCATTGTCGAGCACAAGGAGGCATTTTAGAGGAAGACCATTCTCCTCTAAATATTTTTTCACTGCAGGTCCGAAGCAGCAATTAACCCACTCAACAAATAAAAGCCTCGTGACCCAAGCTTTGGCGTTGGACCTCCAAAAGACGGCGAGCTTATCCTTCGACACATTATGTGCCTTGAAGGCACGAGGATTTTCTGAGTGGTATACCAGTAGGGGTTTTATTTTTAAATCCCCACTGGCATTCGCACATAGGGAAAGAGTAAGCCTATCCTTCATGGGTTTGTGTCCAAGAAGTTTCTTTTCTTCTTCTGTGATGTATGTACGACGGGGCATTTTCTTCCAGAAAAGCCCCGTTTCATCGCAGTTGAAGACTTGTTGAGGGATGTAGCCTTCATCGATGATTAACTTTTTGAAGGCCTCGATAAATTCTTGCGCTGCTTTTTCATCGGCGCTGGCAGCTTCCCCATGCCTGACCACGTTATGTATCCCCGATCTCTTCTTGAATCGTTCAAACCACCCATGAGATGCTTTGAACGTTGGGGCCTCTTGTGTTGATGTCCTTCGCCTCCTTCGTCTCTCTGGGCTTTTGCGAGGTCTTCAAAGATCGCAGTGGCTTTATGGCATATAGCAGCTTGTGTTATCGTATCACCAGCAATTTCCTTCTCTTTTATCCAAATAAGAAGAAGAGTCTCCATCTCGTCATTAGGGCAGTTCTATTGTATGAGAAGGTGGTAATGCCCTTTGCAGACTTGCTGGCTTTAATGGCTTCTTTATTCTTTATAATGGTACTAATCGTCGATTGGTTTCGTCTATATGCATTAGCAATAGCCATGATGCGCATGCCACTTTCGTATTTTTTTATAATTTCCAACTTCACTTCCATGGTTATCAATGACTTTCTTTTCCCCTTATCACCACCAGCACTAGAAGCACATTAGGACCCATGGCGAATAAAGTTTATCACAAAATAATATTACGATCACACAATCACAAGAATATCGTATGAACTGTACGAACGCCACGCGGTCTCGAGAAGGAGAGAACGATATCACATCGACGCTTTGTGTGGACTCGGTATCCTACGATACTGTGATGCCGACCAATAGGAGAACAGGATTTATAGAGAAAGGAAGATGACGTCACGTCGACCAATACCAGAACAGCTTGAATAGTGACGTATTGAGGCTTGCTTAGTGACGCGTGAGGTTTGCCCGTAGCGCGCCAACTTCAAAACAATTTCAAGCGGCAAGAGATATTGGGATCGCATCGCGAAAAACGTATCGTTTCGCGAGCACGAATATTTGCGATATTCCACTTCGTATCTTGAACACATCGTATCGTGAACCCATCGTATCGCGAGGTACTACTGTACATTGCTATAATGATGTAGAAGTCATGTAAAATTTTCTATTCTTAAGTGATGATAAAATCAAAAAGCCTCTAAGAACCATGAAATTAAGGTAAAAATACATTTTTTATAACAAATACATAGATTTTATGTATGCATTTTCATTTTCTCACTTTCATTTCATTCCTACGATAGTGCTTTGACATTTGTTGTAAAATTTAATTTATATCTAAGTTGCCTGCATTTCAAATGCTGTTCGACGATAAAAATTAGCATTACTTATTTTGCTTTTAAATTAATTAGCATCTGAGATATGATAATTTACGTTATAATTTAGAAATTATTAAGGTTAGGTTGTTTAATTTAGGCAAAGCACATGAAAGTTATCTGCTTAAGAGGAGGTTTTATATTTGCCTTTGTAGAAGGCTTTTGAAGGGAAACTCACTGAGATTCACATTAGGTTTGAGAGGAAACCATACAAAATCACATGCAACCAGCCTGTTTGCTAAGAATGATTACAGGTTACCCAGTGTCCAAGAATTTTACCCCTTACCATTGGTGGGCCTCAAAATGATCAAAGATTGTTTCACACTTCTGTGCACTTAATTCAGACATTACCTGTCAGTAGAACCAGATAAACATTAAAAGATAATGCAAGAAAACCTGAGCAGTAAAAATGTAGAGCTCTAAATGTTCACAAATTTGAATTAAAATTGTCTAATTTTTTATGGTTTTATAGATCCATCCAGTTTTAAGTGATATATCATAGTTTCATATTAACATACTTATACAAAACAAAAAAAAATCATATATAAATTTTAGCATTCATGTAAATAGCTTTGAATGAAAGTGTGAGTCTATTGTTCCATGTGAATTCATTTGCTATATTACTTGATAAGAGGTAGAAGGTATTGAGTTTTATATAGTGCAATTTATAAAGAATTTATCAAATATTTCTTGATAGAAGAAATTTTAATGTTTATTACTTCAAAAACGTGTTTGGGATATATTCATGAAATTTTTAATATAAGAAATTTGTTTAAGCCGAAATTCAAATTTAAAAGGAGAAATATGCAATATAATATTTAGGAAATGGCAAACTTAAAATGGTCATACAAGATGAGCATTAAAAATATATAATTTCTGTAATATATGCAAGCAAAAAAAAAAAAAAAAAAAAAAAAAAACACTTCTGTAGGCCTCTTAAAGGCGCCATAAAATTAAATAAATATATTTCTTAAAAAAAAGATGAGAAAAATTTCGTGTGAAATATGTTAATTTAGACCTTTAAACATAATTGAAATTGCAGTAAACGTCTCGGATTTATGGGGCACATGTGATCACAGCGCCATCTAACGGAATGTCGAAACTCGATTACGAAAAATAGTGCCGATAATTCCACTATATCTTCTAGTACACTATACTACTGACTGTTATAAGGTATTTCTCCCACTTTCCTAGTGTGCCTTCGTGGTGTAGTGGTTCTGCATGCTGGGTCGGTATTCTAGAGGTCCGTGGTTCGATTCCCGGGGAAGGCGGTTGCTACTTTTTCATCTCTCTGGCTTCCAAAAATATCTTAATGACTCTGCACTGTGTTGTCTGGTGTTTATTTTAATTGTTAGAAGGATAAGACTCGAAACCTGATATGCAGTCATCTACTCGTAGAGAGATTTTAGTAGTTTTTATTTCAAACAATGGGAACTATCTTCGAGCTGCGTTGCATATTGGGTAATTTACGATTAGAATAACTGAGATGGATAGTTAACACAACTATGAATTTTCAAGGCCAAAATGGCAACCAACGCCAAGATATAAACCTACATTTTTATAAGATTATTAATAATGGCAACAGGCAACTTTTTTACATTTCGGTTTGCAAAGACATTAGGATTTTTTGAAAGCAGGAGATGTGAAAAATGAGCAATGCTTTCGCCGGGATTCGAACTTGGATCTCTCGAATACGCACCGTATGTGCTAACCGTTACACAACGAAGGCATGCTCGAAAGAGGGAGAAAATACACCCCCTTTTAAAGGGTGACTGGTAATGAGGGGACCCAATCGCCAAATTCTGGTGGTGAAGAATAATCATAAACCAACTTTTAGTTCGAGTGCCACTGTAGAATCATTAGGTGACTTTGAAGCAGGAGACGTGAAAAATGCGCAATGCCCTCTCCGGGACTCGAAAGTGGACCTCTCGAACACGCGCCGAGTGTGTTATCCATTACACCACAAACGAGTGAGAGTCTTTAAAGGCGACTGGGAACTAGGGGACCCAGTCGCCAAGTCCTGGTGGTGAAGAATCATCATCTAACACCTTTTAGTTCGGTCGCCACTGTAGAGAAACTAGTTTTTTTTTTTTTTTTTTTTTTTTTTTTTTTTTTTTTTTTTTAAGGGGTGTACAAGAGTGACCCTTTTATTCAAACATAAAATTAACACATGACACAGCTTGGTTTATAAGAAGCCAAGCATCCCTGGCTTAACAGAATAACGTAACAAATAGTATATTTTAAGTTGTGGTAGATTAGATCACAGAAGGCTCACAGAATAAATACTTTAACGTCCAGGAAGAGCTTTGATTTGTAGTAGATCGGCGAGACAAGCCTAATGGCTAGAACATTCAACGCCGCTAACGCAAGTCGCAAATAATCACAGCGCATCATGGCTTAGAATAGGCAGCCACGCTCTAAAGCAAACTTCCAAAACTCTTGCTTAAATAGCACTTTTACCTTAATCTGAATAAACTCTCGCTATCTCATTTACATTCTGGCATGAAAAGCGTGGGGATGAAACCAGAGCAATGGAAAAGGCTTTACAACTTAAAATGAACTATTAGTTAAAAATAAAGAGATAAACCTCACAGGTTAACAAATTTAAAAAAAGAAGAAGAAGAAGAAAGAAAGAAAAAAGAAAAGAAGAAAACAAAATCTGAAGGCTTTCAGATTTTATATTACGCCCAGAGGGATGTTTTTTTAACGGTTTTTGCGTTACCTTTATGTATTAAATATCATGTTCTTTGCAGTTAAACCATAAAATTCAATTCAACAGCTATATCGCAAAATATTTAAAACAGCATATCTTTAGAATTTCCGATACACAGTATCACGCGCTGGAGATATTTGCCCCTCACCCCGTACAGTGTTGCCATTGCTCGCTTTGAAATCGTTGAGTTTCTTAATCAAAAACTCATAAATGCTTTGCAAAATATGAAATAGATAATAAAACAAATTGAGAATTCCAAATTTGGGCTTCTAGACGCCTATATTCGTGTGGAGACGTACATTATTTAAAATTTGATGGCTTTAGGTACCGTTGTTTTATCACAATGTGAGAAACATACATACATTTATGCAGATTCTTCATTATTTAATTTCTTGAAATATAATACAGGGCGATAATATTCGGTGGCAATAATTTGAAAAGTGAAACGGACATTTAAAGTTTTCAATGCGAAATGCCAAAACGAAATTGATAGCCGTTCTGGGTTAACGCCCTTTCGAATGAAAAGCAGTGTCTGCTATTTCAACAAAGTGGACACACCGGAGAAATATGTAAAAATACTTAATTGAATTAATTACCTTCTCTTTCGATGTAATAAAATTTGTACTGGTTAAGTATTTTATTTGTTATGAATTTAAAAAATGCTTCACAGATTTATGAATAACGACGATTACGAACATAATCATTTAGTTGTGATGCTATACACCGTACATTACATAAAAATAAAGAGGAACATTCCACTGTACTTACAAGATCACAATTCATTATTAAAAATTGCTGCGTAGAACTCTCCGTCAAACTTTGTAGATAATATTTAATCTTGTGACATATTAAGAAACAGTAGAATATTGTTTTCAATTAAAAGGGAAAAGAAACGCTATTAAAAGTTGGTTAACAGAAAAAGCTAAACTGCTGTTACCGTAAAAACTGGGTTACGTTATTATAGTTTGTTGTGTAATTTGAAGAAAAAGGCTAGAGGGCGCTGTTGCTCGCTTAGTGAGAGAATAAAGTTTGTTCATGTTGAAGGCGGCGGCCTAAGAATACGCTCTGTATATAGTAATTAAAATATTGTTTAAAATGTAAAAGTGTTAAAATTAGTAAACCCACTGAACCACCATCATCTGATTTGGAGATGCACAAAATTATTAGATGGTGCATCGGCGTAAGGAAATAAGGCTTTGTGAAGATTTTAGGTGTTCGATCCAAGTGTTTCGATTTCAATGGATATTTCATATTCAAGGGCCAATGGAATTCCAAATAAAGGTAGGGAAATCTTAAATTAATTATTTAGTGATTATTTGTAGTACATTAGTAAGTATTTATTATTGCTGTCGTGGGTGTATTTAAATTAAATAAAATGGAAGAGAAGTTAGATAGATTGAAACGTAAACGTTCCACATTGAGATCGTCTGTTAGTAGGTTAATTAAAGTGATTGAAGATAAATTAAAAATTGAAGGGGATGAAAATTTGATTAAAGAATTACGAGAATTGTTTGAATTATTAACCGAAAAGAAAAATAATTTGAGAACGCTTGATGATGAAATACAAGAGTTAATTGATGTTAACTTAATTGAAGAAGATTGTAGTATAAGCGAAGAATACAATGACAAATGTATAATTGCTTGTAGTCAAATTAAGCAGTTTCTAGGTGCGGTTACCGCAGTACCGCCAGCGAGGAATCCCCAAAGTTCTGATTTAAACCAGTCTAGTGGTAATGGAATTTTGCATGTAAGTTCCAGTTCTAGTGGGAGTAGTACGCTGAAATTACCAAAATTAATGATTGATAAATTTTGGGGAGACCCCAAACAATGGAATGAATTTTGGAATAGTTTCGAAAATTCGATACATAAAAACGAAACGCTTTCAAAAATACAAAAATTTGTATACTTAAAAACATTTTTAACGGGACAAGCTTCGAATGTTGTGTCAGGCTTTGAGTTAACAGAAAGTAATTATGATAGATGTGTAGCATTACTAAAGGACAGATATGGTCGAAAAGACCTGATCATTAATTCATTCATGAATAAAATTCTCAATTTAGAAGCCGTTAAAAATTCTGCTAACGTAAAGGCTTTACGTAAATTATATGACGAATTAGAAGTTTCGATTCGTAATTTGGAAACTTTAGAAGTAACTTCTGGCTCATATGGACATTTATTAATTCCAATATTATTAAAATTAATTCCGGACGATTTAGTTTTGGAATTTAATCGGCAAAGAGGATCGAAAGATAAAGTTGAAGTTTCGGAATTAACACAATTTATTAAAACGGAAATAGAATGCAGGGAAGTTTCAAATCTAGTATTAAGCGAAAGGAAAAATTCTGTGCCTCCGCGAGTCGATCAATCAAAATATGAAACTAGAAAATATGTAAAAAATACACCCACGGCTGCATTTCATACTGCAGTTAACCGAAAATGCATCTTTTGTGATAATTTGCACGAGTCATTTAAATGCGAAGTGAATGTTTCTGATAAATTAAAGAAACTAAGATCCGAAAACCGCTGCTTTTCTTGTTTTAAAAAATTCCATACATCAAAAAGGTGCAGAAATAAAACTAAATGTAATAAATGTGGCGGTATGTATCACAATGAATCGATTTGTACTAATAAATCCCTTGTAAACAAAAAGTCGGAACAAGGTTATTCCAAAAATGAAACTGAATCTCTGACTTTGAATTCTGAGGAAAGAAATAAAGTTCAAAACTTAAAATTGATTGCTTCCGTTCCTCAAGGTGATAATAATAATGACTGCAATGCTAGGGAAATATTATTACAAACTTGTACAGTTTATGCTTGTTCTAAGTATAAATCAAAATTAACTAGATTAATTCTTGATCAAGGCAGTCACAGATCCTTTATAACGAAAAAATTGGCCGACCATTTAAAACTTACTCCAATCCGTTATGAAAGACTTTCTGTTTATTCATTTGGTGCGACGAAAGCAATGAATCATTCCTATCCGGTCGTTGAAATCGAAATTCAGAATTGGAAACAAAATAATAAAATAAAAATTGAATGTTTGATCTCGGATGTTATTTCCTCGGCGTCCATCAGTGTGCCTAGTAAACAAATTGCAGACTTCATGGAGCATATGGGGTTGCAGATCGCCGATTGCGCAAGAAAAAATAACATAGATGTTGAGATATTAATTGGAGGGGATGAATTCTGGAATGTAGTTTATTCTGAAAGAATTAAAATATCTGAAGGGTTGTACGTAGTCAGTTCTGTGTTTGGTTGGGTTGCCGCAGGAATCGAGAAAAATAAAACAAACAAAAATTGTTCTGAAAATTTAGCGGTAATGACAAACACTGTTGTGTTGAAAGATTTAAAAGGTTTTTGGGAATTAGAACATATGGGAATTAATGATTCTGATGACTATTCCGATATTGACTGCGAAATAGTAGACCAGTTTGAAAGAAATTTGCAGTTTAAAAACGGAAGATATGAGGCAAATTTAATCTGGAAATACAGTCCGAATAATTTAGGAAATAATTTTGAGGTAGCTAAGAAACGATTCGCAAACCTTCACAATAAACTAAGTAAAACTCCGGAGATTTTTCGGGAATATAAAAATATAATTGAGAACCAGATATTAGAAGGAATTGTGGAGGAATGTCCAAATAATGATACAAATTTGGGATATTTTATGCCGCACCGAGCAGTGATACGACCTAGTAAAACTACTAAGGTAAGAATTGTGTACGATGCTAGCTCAAGGACAGAGGACACGAATTCGTTAAATGACTGCCTTGAATCGGGACCTAATTTAAATCCAAATATACTAAACATTATGTTAAATTTTCGTAAGTTTAAGATAGCGTTTTGTGGAGACGTTGAAAAAGCCTTTTTGATGATAGGAATTGCTGAAGGTGATAGAAAATTTCTAAAATTTCTTTGGTTTAATGAAAATAATGACTTCTTTAAGATTATGCAAATGTGTCGCGTTGCTTTCGGTTTGACTATATCTCCTTTCATTTTGGCCGCCACTATAAAATATCACATTCGAAAATATAAAGATAAAATGCCGGACAGTTTCCAAATGTTAAATTCTTCTGTCTATGTCGATGACCTATATTTTGGAGCAGGAACGGTTGAAGATGCATATCGGTTATCTGTAGATGCGGTTAATATATTTAAGGATGCTGGGATGAATTTCAGAAAATTAAGAACTAATTCTAAAGCATTAAACGATTTATGGGTCTCAGATGGGATTAAGGAATCAGACAACAAATTAACTAGTGAATCGAATTTCTTAGGCATGATTTGGAATTCCATTGAAGACGATATAAAGTTAAATTTAAAAAAATTAATTGACTTTTCTACTGGAAACGATTTTGCTACAAAAAGGAAACTTTTTCAAAGCATCGCCCAAATATACAATCCATTTGGATTTATTGCACCCTTTGTTATTCGGGCAAAAATTATTATGCAAGAAATCTGGTGTTCCGGTTCTGACTGGGATGAGGTCCTTCCTGCAGAGATTAAGGACAAATTCAACATTTGTCGGGAGGAACTTAATGATTTAACTGAAATATCGATACAGAGAAATTTCTTTGATGACGATCCAATGAATATGAGCCTTCACCTATTTTCGGACGCTAGTCCTAAAGCATATGGGGCCATCTCATATTTCAGATATTGTACGAGTGATTCTAAAATTAAAACTTCCTTTATCATGTCGAAATGCAGAGTTGCACCTTTAAGAGCAATCACGCTTCCTCGTTTAGAGTTAATGGGAGCACTCATGGCTGCTCGAATGTATAAATATTTGAAAAAATTGTTTGGTGATTTAATTGAGGATGTTTATTTTTGGAGTGATTCCGAAATCGCCATTACTTGGATTAAAGGTTCGCCAAATAATTGGAAACCATTTATCGCCAATCGTGTTACAGAAATACAGAGTATATGCAACAACAAATTGTGGAACCATTGCGAAGGGAAACAAAATCCTTCCGATTTACTAACTCGAGGAATTAGTGCTCAGTCACTAGTTAAGAATGATCTGTGGTGGCATGGGCCACACTGGTTACGTTTTCCTATTGAAAACTTTCCAAAACAAAAGAAATTAAAACCAAATTCAGAATCGTTGGAGTTAAGAAAAAGTATTATTTTGACTGCACCTGTAATTAACAATGAATCCCCAATTTTGCATATAGAAAAATTCAGTTCTTTAGGAAAATTACTTCGAATTACTGCCTATGTATTTAGATTTATTGGGAGGCTTCGGAAAAGGTCTACAGAGAATGGACCTTTAAGTGCTTTTGAGATTAAAGCAGCTGAACATTATTGGGTAAAAATTACGCAACGAGAATCGTATCAAGCGGAAATAATTAAGTTATCAAATAAAAAATCAATTCTCGATTCTTCCATCTACTCCCTTAATCCAAGGCTTGATGAGGAGGGAATTCTTCGGTTGAAAGGTCGCATTCAATTTGCAGACTGTCACGAGAATTTAAAACATCCTATTCTATTACCCTCAAAATGCAAGTTTACCGAGTTGATCATCATGGACTCGCATGAAAGGGTATTCCATGCTGGAGTTAATTCGACACTAACTCAGATCAGAGACAAATATTGGATCATTAAGGGAAGACAGCGTGTTAAGACTGTCATCAGAAAATGTGTGATATGCATACGATATAGTGCTCGTCCTGGGCTACAGGATATCGCTCCACTTCCTCCAGACAGAATCCAAGAGTCGCCTCCATTTGCTGTGACCGGGTTGGACTTCGCCGGTCCATTTTTTACGAAAGACAGGCAAGGTAAAGTTTACATGCTGTTGTTAACGTGTGCGGTCACTCGTGCCTTACATATAGAGATAGTAACTGATCTCAGCACTGAAAGTTTTTTGCTAGCTTTCCGAAGATTTTTAGCTCGCCGAGGACTGTGTACCACCGTGTATTCCGATAATGCCAAGACTTTTAAAAGAGCTGATAAAGAACTAAAACATATTTTTAAAACTTTGAGTGATTCATCTGTGAAAGAATTATTTTCTGCTAGAGGCATAAATTGGAAATTTATTATTGAGAGGGGTCCATGGTGGGGAGGGTTTTGGGAGCGTATGGTACGAACCATAAAATCCAGCTTATGCAAAATTATTGGTCGAGCATCCCTTACTGTGAAAGAGCTTGAAATCCAGGCAATGATTAATTGTAGACCAATTACCTACGTGTTTACCGATCCCAATGAACCTTCTCCACTAACGCCCTCTCAATTTCTGGTTGGTAGACGATTACTATCTCTGCCCTGCTAATCAATTAACATCCCAGAAATCTCTGGACAATAGGGCCAATTTTGGAATTAATGCCAGGCAGAGATGGTAAAATAAGATCTTGCATAATTAAAACACCTACTGGTACCTTAAAAAGGCCTATACAATTGTTATATAATATGGAACTTAACTAATGTTTGTATTTTGTATTTTTAGGTTTGATTCTTCTGACCTTGCTGATAGGTATCATTTAATGTTTTGTAAAATTTTATGTGCTTATAATTATGTATGCATGTTTGTTATATTTAACCATTTCTCCAGGATTTATTGTCGAAATATTAATTGTATATTCTAGAATATATTATTGAAAGATGAACTCTCCACCGAGTTCAGGTGGGGAGTGTTGTGTAATTTGAAGAAAAAGGCTAGGGGGCGCTGTTGCTCGCTTAGTGAGAGAATAAAGTTTGTTCATGTTGAAGGCGGCGGCCTAAGAATACGCTCTGTATATAGTAATTAAAATATTGTTTAAAATGTAAAAGTGTTAAAATTAGTAAACCCACTGAACCACCATCATCTGATTTGGAGATGCACAAAATTATTAGATAGTTATCAAACTTCTTTTCCAGGAATGTCTAAAAGTAAAAGGATACGTTGTAACAACAGGGCGTTTTTATTTCAAATGTGTAAAATTTTTTTACCACTGGAAAGAAAAGGTTGGTACACTGAATAACGAATTTGTCCCTGAAAACGGAACCTGCAGATAAATTTAAAAACTCTTAGAAAACTGTAACTAAAATTTTATTTGGCTTCTCTTATAAAAGTAGCTGATTTTGAAACATAATTTCTTTTATGTGTTTTCGTCGAATTAATAACAATAAGAAGTTTTATTGTAAAAGAATAAAAAACTTCACGCGTAAAAGATCAAAACCATAAAATCATTTCTCTCTTTCCATTAGAAAGAAAAAAATGATATTTATTCAACTTTAGAAGGATACAAAACACAATACAAAAATGCAGAAATACGTCAATAAATAGATGAAATAAGTGATGCAGTGAATAATTCACAGTCCCGGAATATTTTGGTCTTCTGAGAAGATGGTCGTTTTACCGAGGTAACGTCCAATGATAATGTTTACCAGTGTTTTCAGAAAGGATGATTTCTTTCGGAAGTGGTCATGATAAGAGGGTTCATTGTAATTTACAATTCATCCAATTGATAATTATAGACATCTGCTATATCATTGTGATTAATAAAAGGTAGCACAGAGCTCCGCGGCAACCACCTCTGTAAAGTGACCACCTCTGAAACTGGTCAATTTTCCTTTAAATATACTTTCCTTAGAGCGTATGTAAACATTCATAATGAACATGAAATGCCTAACACAACCACCTCTGCAGCAAGCCAAACTTGTATACAACTTGAGTTGGTCGTACTGGAGAGTGTTTACAATATTTCTAAAGTCATAAAAGGCGAACGCTCTCCTTACGCTACTCCTTCTGACAGTAAGGATAGATTTTGAGAATTAGAACCATAATCTGTATTGGACATCATCTTGTGAAGATCATTCCTTTTTCCAGAGCGTGGAACGTAAAAATTCAGCTTTTGTAAGGACTAAAATCATTTGAAACCGTGCGTGGTCAGTTTAGAGAGTTCACTGTATGTTCTTCGGAAAATGTTATGTGCTTGTTGGAAAAAGTGAGGATTAAAATACAACAATCTGCTAAATTAAAAATGTAAGTTTTGAGCGAAATGATATCATAAATATCTGCATGAAATACAGTAATACCTCTCAATAAGGGACATCCACCGAACCAGACATTTTGTACCTTAAATAGGACTGTTCCTTCTTCAAAGGGTACGTACTAAAAATGTAATTTAGTTAGAAATTCAAGTTGTATCCAGCTTTAAATAAATTATATTAAATAAGTAACACAGTCATATGTATTTATTTGAATTTGGATTTAATGAAAAATGAAAACTCATCATTAAAAAAGTTCAATTATTGCAAAAAAGTGTGAAATGAACAATAGAGTTCTGCACTTACAGAAAATTATTTAAAGTTATCCGTTATATTATCCAATTTATAGTAATCCGTTATATTATCCGTTATAGTAATCCGTTATATTATTCCAATGAATTAGTTATGTGATGCAGTAGCGGGTTTATTAGAAAGATTGTGCAATACAAGGATTTTTTCCACTTGGTTATTAAAGTTGTAGAGACATTAGGTATTTTTTATGCTGAGAGATGAAAAATGAGCAATACCCTTGCTGGGACTCAAACCACGGACCTCTCGAATTCGCGTCGAGCATGCTGACCACTACACCACGAAGGCATGCTAGAAGGCGGGACAAATACTGTATAAAGCCACTGATGATCTTAAGTCCTTTCCTATCACCAACAGTTATCGCAAAATTTTTTAACTGGAAACTGTATTTTTAGATATCTTTGTAGTTTTTTATGTCATGCTTTTCGTCTGAATATTCTTCGTCTTTCTCACTGCTTTCTAAACTATATTTGTTAAAGCTCATAGCATCAACTACAGTTGAAATAAAAAATTGTATGCCTTCACTTAGTGCCTTTAGTACACACGTTTTCATCTGTTCCTATATTCTTACATTTGAGCACTGCCACTGAATTTGATGAGTTCAAACAATTCGTTTTCATCAGTAGTGTTTTCACCGTGGGCACTCGAAACTGGAATTTGGAAGTCTGCTTCTTCACTGCGCATTCAAGCAGACAAAGAAGCTGACTCGGGAAAAACTTTACAGTTAAAAACATGTTATATATTAATGATCACAAAATTAATTCATTACATTATGAATTCCCAAGAAATCCATATTTGTGGGACCCAGCATCAGATTTGAATATCAAAACTGACATCAAAGCAGATATTAATGCAATAATTGAATACCTAGTGGTCTATACAGACGGATCGAAAATTAACGACCATGTCTGGAGTACCCATGTTATTTTAATTTCAGAACATGAAGAAGAAATCTGCAAAGGCCACCTGCGTGAATATAACAACGAACTCCAAGTTAAGCTGACAGCTGTAAAAGGAGGAAGTATTTGAGCAACAAATCGAACGTTAACCTAATTACCATTTTTTCGGAGAGTCAGGCAGCAATTCAAGCAGTTGCAGATTACAAAAATAAAGCTACAATTGTGCAAGAGATTCACGATTTATTACTGGGAAACGACAGTACTAAAATAGTAATAAAATAGGTAAAAGCTCATGCTGGTCAAACATATAATGAAAAAGAGGATGTTCTTGCCAAACAAGCGGCACAGAATGAACCACTACCTACAGTAGAAATACTACTCCCAAGAACACATAATTTTGCATATTGTATGCCCTATCTGTAAACGTTTAAATTTGTGGCTATTATCACAAAGCTTAGCACTATTGGCGATATATCACGAGATTGGTGAAGATATGTTCCACTAAAATTTGTGTTCCTTCTATTGTATGCTGAGGAAATTAAACCTGAATAATGCTAGCTTTCTATAAATATGTGAAGTTGTGATTTGCATTAGGAAAAACAAAACATATAATGATCCATATTTCCAATGAATTAGTTATGTGATGCAATAGTGAGGTTTGATCTCTGTATTGGCCTTGAAATTAACTGTGTGTGCTGAATGCCCGCATAATAGGGAAAACCTATCCATAGTTTTCTTTAGCGCCAATAGTTTGAAATCTTACAGACTCATTGGAAAAATATGAAATCGGAGCTTGGGGCTACCGAGCAGAGGAGGTACTTAGGATTAGAATGAAATTGGTCACCCTGCAAAGACGCTGGATTCTTGCCATTACAAGAGCCCTCAGAACCGTTTCGACCGAAGTTCCCTGCGTCCTTGCGTGTGTTCCGACCCTCTCGATTTTATACAAATTATACTACAAAAAGTTTCTATTAGCTAACAAAATTATTATAGATCCTGAAATTGGACAAAAATTGGACAAGTAAAGCCTTTCAACAAGAAAATGAGGATATTATTCACCCAATTACACGATTTGGATTATTTTATCAAGAGCTCCTCCTTGGGGAAAATAAAAAGAACACTTGAAATCTGGAAAAAAGAAAAAGAATGATGCATAAGAATATGTAAAATGTATATGTTTCCCTCGAATGACTACACCTCATGTAATTTCTTAATAAATCTATTCATAACGGGACATGGGCCTTTTCCCACGCACTATTTGCTCGAAATCTAAGCGAAACAGATATATACATGTATGTGGGAAAAGGGACGACCCCTAGCATTATATATTTAGCTATCAACTCACAAAAGAAAATCATTGGAAAACGAGGCAGCTAATCACACCAAAAGATATCAGATATCAAAAATATCCTGAGTGTGAAGCAATCAAGGTTAAAAAAAAAAAAAAAAAAACTCGAAAATTATGATGCAGTTCATGACATACATAACAGAACATGTATAACAGAACAGAAACATGTCAAAACTAATGAAGTAAAATATTTATTCATGCGTCCATCTATGAAACGAATAAAAAATATACCCATGAGCAATGAAATATGTATAAGCACCAAGGTATTCTCAAAACATCTATTGGTATTTTCAAAATAAAGTAATTAGAACTGTATATAAAGAAGCGCAAAATGCATGAAAGAGACCGACAACACTGAGGAGTCGGCCAGTTGGAGAAAGGTCAGGACACTGTACACTGTGTACAGGTAGCTCTTCTACAACACGGCTTCGGTATAACACGAATCATAAATTGCGAGAACCCTTCTACAGCACGGCATCCTATAATAACACAATAAGAAAATTGCCCAAAAATGTTAACGAACTCCGCATGAAGTTCCTCCATCTTGAGTAAAGCACCAACATAGTCCATAGGTTGGCAAAATATAAGCCAGATTTGCAGGGTCTAAAAAAAAAACTGCTTTGACCCAAATATCAGTCAGAGAAATTGGTAACTTCAGGGTGCGGAGATCATGGAGGTAAGAAAGGACATCCATGGCGGAGATAGTCATTGTCCGGACAACCTTCCCTGCCACTCATCCGATGACCTTTGCGCTTTCGCCTAAGTCTGTTATCTGGAAATTAGCAAAGGCGACGCCCTAAAGATAGGTTTCAAAAGGTTTACTGTGCAGTTGATAATTTAACAGTTAAAAAAATTAAAAGAAGGCCTAAACTTAACTGAAAATCTTGAGTCATTTTTCTTGAACGCAGACCCTTCCGCTGAAAGAAGCCGAAAATTCAAAAAGGATCTGCAAAACTGTCTAGCTCCATGTCGAGAAATTTACAATGACCTGGTAAGAATCAGTATGCAAAGTAATATCACAGATTTTTTTAAGAGGGAAAAAGGTGCCAGAACTGAAATGAATGAAACTGAAATGAAGAAAAAATTCTGAAAATGAAAGCGATCTCATTCCACCGAAAAAATATTCTCAAATGCAAAGCACGTTAGCTGAGGGTTGTCTCAAAAGCAATAAAAACGCAGAAATCTGGTACAATCTTCTTTTCAGTAATACGTATTATGTCTATCCAGTCACTACGTGTTGCATATCTACTCATGTTTCTTCACCACAAAGTAAATTAAATACATGTTAAAAAGTAATGTTAAAAATGTAATCTTAAAAGTAATGTTATGTCTTCGCTTAATTTTGTGTAACCAACTATTTGATGCTCTGGAATTCTGGAATTCTGTAGTTCCAGAGTTTCCGAAACTTCTTTTACCTTTTCTTGAACTAATACTCCACTAACAGGAATCTTGTTTGCTCTTACAGAGCAAAAAGATTTGAACACTACTGTATCAATTTCACAAGATTCAGTTGCTCTAAATTTTACAATCTTGGAATGTTGATTTGAATTAGTAATCCATCATATCTTTATTTTCTTCTCTAATCCTTTAGCACATTATTTACTTGCTTTTTATGTATTTGAAATTTTGCCTTATATTTCTCATACTAAGCTTTTCGGATTCTGCTACGTGATTTACGTCAACTTTCGTTTTAATGTAATCTTTTCCTTTTTGAAACCATGCTGATAACGTATGCAAAAATAACACACAAGTTATAAACTACCTTTCTTTTGCTTCCCAATCCTAGCAAGGATTAAGAATGATAGAAATTTTCATTCCATCCACAATGTCAGGTCCTTGTGCCTTAGCAGATGGCCTTGGCACCTCACCACCTTAGCTTTCGCATTGATCTTTGTCTTCGATTGACTTTTAACTTGCTGCTGCCATTGTTTCTTCCTTCTGCTGAGAACTGTAGCAAGAATAACTGGGTTCTGAATTCTGTGAGTATAAGTATCTTTCTGAATTCATCCCAACTTGCTTTTCCCAAATGTATTGCTTCTCATTTCCCTATTGAAAAGCAGTTTTCAAAAGAGAGGATTAACTTTTTATTTTATCACAATATGTCACAATTTTTTTTTTTTTTTTTTTTTTTTTACGGAGCAGAAAACTCAAAAGATTATTAACAATGATTATTTTCTGTTATTATTTATTTCTGAATTTCTATCTTATTTTTGAAACTTTATTTCGGTGTCCCTTAATAAGAAGTAAACACATTAAGATCCCTCTTCAAAGGGGCTGGAATCAACAGAATTGTCCTTTAAATAGAGGTGATCCTTATAAGGTATTCTTAGCAAGCCTTCGTGGTATGGTGGTCTGCACGCTCAGCCCGTAATTGAGAGGTCTGTGGTTTGATTCCCGGCGAAGGCGTTGTTAATTTTTCATCTTGCCTGCTTTCAAAAATACCTAATGTCTCTACAGTGGCGCTCAAACTAAAAGGGTGTTGGATGATGATTCTCCTCACCCTGGATTTGGCGATTGGATCCCCTAAAAACCCCAGCCTCCCTTTAAAAGGGGGTGTATATAAAGTATTTCTCCAGCCTTCTTAGCAAGCCTTCGTGGTGTGGTGGTCTGCACGCTCAGCGCGTAATTGAGAAGTCCGCGGTTCGATTCCCGGCGAAGGCGTTACTAATTTTTCATCTTGCCTGCTTCCAAAATATCCTACTGTCTCTACACCCTTATCTCCTTAAGGCATTTTGACCTTATACAGAGGTGGTCGCTTTACAAACACGATGTTCAGTGTCGTTATTTGTATTTAGCATTTGCAGTTCTAAAATTTATTGTTCACATTCTGTTCATTTCTTTAAAAAAATAATTTTTCTTTTGCGATGTAATTTGGAAACAGAAATAGGTAGAGTCTAAATATTCTTACAGCTACGTTAGGTTTTTGATCTCGACTTATATATGTGTGTGTATGTGTGTGTGTCTGTATGTGTGTGTGTAAATACATTAAGTTGAGAGACAACGGTAATGGATTGGAGATAGACTTATTGCCTTGTAATAACTCGAAAAGACTTTATTGTGTGTTGAAGCCTGGGCAAGGTCGTAAACGATTAACAACTGCTTCTCAATATCGATATCTGGCAATAACTGCCTTTCGAAAGTTTATTGCTGGGCAACTAAGTTCAGAGCTTGCAGCCGCCACTGAACTGTTGCATCACAGCAAACTTTATATAGAAGGCTTAATAAAAAAAAGGGCAGCTTTATACCAGACAGCTAAGAATATGTGTTTCAATGTCTTTACAGCAAAAGAGGGGTCGCTTTAATTGCCGCTTGAGTTGCAAATAGGTTAGAGAAAAGAAGTTCTACTTATCTGAACGCTCCGTCTTAGTGCTGCAAAAGATTGCAAGGAAGACAAGACCCCCAGGTACAGGAGAACTCCCGGCCTTGAGAACGACACAATGCAGAGGATATTCGTGAAAATTTTCTTAAATAAATGAAGATTTTCCGGAAAACACCTTTGAAAATTCAGGAGCTTTTCCAAGATCCTGCCTCCATCGTACGTGATCACAGCGCCCTCAAACATCAGAGCATCATTGCTTCTATGCTTTTTTTTTTTTTTTTTTTAACTGAGCCAAGGTGTTTATTTTAACATCTTCTTCTAAACGTGTTTACGTCTGCAGGGAGTCAAGAACGAGAAATCTTACTTCGAACATTATGGAACACGAACTTTTCAGTAATGTATGTTTGATGGTACGGGAAGGAATTTCGAGGATTCATCGATGGACATAAGCACTAACACATTTTCAACACCAGATCTGTGACGGGCCAGAAACATCGGGATGAAATCTTATAACCTTTTATATAAGACTTTTCCAGATGCGCACATGAATCTGGCTTTTTATTTATGGACGATAAGGATCCTCCACATTCAGCAAATCTCGCTGACGCATTCATTGAAAGTGAAGACATTCAACAAAGACCGTGATCAGCAAATTATCTGAGCGATTGCACGTAGACATCCCCCTTCTAGAGATGTAAATATTCTGAAGATCGCATTGGTGGAGGAGTGTAACGTATTCCCCAAACCAGTGTTGTCAGAACATTTTCAGCTAAAGTAGCAAAAGCAGACTCAAAAAGTCTCAAAAAATAGCAAATGACGTCAGAGATCACGTGATTTTGTGACGTCATAGCTACGCATGCTCATATGACATCTGACGTCACCACAAAGTCACTGTCTATTGGTTCCGTAAGTTATAGACTGTATTCGATTCTTAGTCGTTTTAATTACGTATCTTAGCTTTAACGAAAAATTTTAAAACTATATGCCTCATTTTCAATTATTTTAAACATCCATTTTTTTTACTTAATTCTCATTTAACTTAGGTTCTATTTTTAAATTAATTTGTGCATTTCTATTCTTAAGAGATTCCTCGCGTTTAGATTGTTAGCGCTTTTGTACTAAATTTTTTGGGTTAATTTGTTTAATTCATTGTTTTTTTTTCTTTGTTTAATTGTGAACATTTTAATTGACGAGTGTTTTTCAGTGAGTTTTCTGTTCTGTCTTGTGAGCTTATTTCAGATTCTGATTACTTAAGAAAGCCTTGTTCTTTCACTACTAAATTTACTTGTGTTGCTATTTATAAAAATGCCGCTGGTTTGATTTTTAAATCATTTCCATTGCTTAGTTCTTAGCAATATTATAATCAGGAGAATTAATTTAATTTCTTTCTCTGGTTACCCAGTATATGTTTCACTCTCTTTCTCTGTTTGGGTACCCAATATATGTTACATGTTTTCTTCTGTTTGGGTACCCAATATATGTTAAATTTATTTCTCTGTCTGTGTACCCAATATATGTTAAATTCATTTCTCTGTTTGGTTACCCAATATATGTTTCACTCCTTTCTCTGTTTGGGTACCAATATATGTTACATTTTTTCTCTGTTTGGGTACATAATATATTGTTGCGTTTTTTTATTCTTCTGATACCAGTTGTTACGTTATTTTCTTCCTTTACGTTCGTACGGGGTTCGTGTGGATTTGGAGTGCATAACGACGACACTTGAAGTATCGAAACACACTTTATTTAGCAAATATTAGTCAGGACAGCTCCAATAACACTTTTTACAGTCGTCGAAGATCTACTATAAACACGCTGGAACAATCAGCGACGCAGCCTTCACACTGTCAGTCAATAACGGTGGGGACAGCTTTCTGCAAAGCGCCCAACTCTGCTTTTCGGAGTACAGCTCCCGACTCTGCTTGGTCGTTATCGGAACTCCACGTACTCTCGAGACTCTCCGCGCTACAACTCGCGATGCACTCGACGACACATGAGCACAGCTCCCAACTCTTCGGTTCAGTCGTTCCCGGAGCTCAACACGCTCTCTCGACGATGCACTAACCGAAGACACTCTTTCGATGCACTCGACGACCCAATCAGCACTCGTTGCCCGGCTGTCAACTCGATCGACTCCTCAGGGACTGACTCGCTAGACAAGACACCAACTCGATACTAACTAACACGCACTTTAGACGAGGCACACACACACTAACTAACTGCGGACCAGCAGGGTTTCTATAGCTTTCGGCTTGTGTTGAGAACATTCTGGGTTAAACTGGTAAGAATTCGTTCCAAAATGTTCTCCATCCATGGAATATCGCCAATTTTCTCGTCAAATGTCGCCAAATGTGGCAACCCTGCCTTCCCTTGCCATTTTATGGCAACCCTAAAACTGCTTTGCGGGGAAGCCATCTTACCGCGCCTAAAGAGAAACAGAGAAAGGAGTGAAACATATATTGGGTACCCAAACAGAGAAATAAATTTAATATATTTCGTAACAATATATTAAATTTATTTCTCTGTTTGGGTACCCAATATATGTTAAATTTATTTCTCTGTTTGGTTACCCAAGATATGTTTTACTTCTTTCTCTGTTTGGGTACCCAATATATGTTACATTTTTTCCCTCTGTTTGGGTTACCAATATTTATTTCTCTGTTTGGGTACCCAATATGTGTTTCATTTCTTTCTCTGTTTGGGTACCCAAGCTGCAAGTTCTTTTGTTCGATTCGTTATCATCATAGAACTGGACTTAAAACAAAACTGACTTAAAAACAAAACACACTGGAGGGGAGGGGGTAGATGAGAGGTCCCGAAGCAGTTTTTTTTTTTTTTTTTCTTTCTTTCTTTCCCCTCTTTCCCCTTCTCGTTATACTAAGGTCAGGCTGTGCAGCCTTAAAGAAAAGCCCTCATGTAAATTGGATTGCCAAATGCCAACTTCTTTTTAAGCCTAAATAAACTGTTTTTTCTAATGTAAATTAGTTTTAACTGATACATTAGTTTAACATTTAAGCATTTTACGATATATTAAAAAAATCTTTGCAGTCGCAAAAAAATAGAATAAGGAAATGATGGAGGTCGCAAAAATTTCGCAAAATCGCAAATACTAAAATTTTAGTAGCACAAGTTTATCAAAAGTCGCAAATTTTCGCAAACTCGCATGATCGGGCAACACTGCCCCAAACTGTACTTAACACTGGCTAACATTGGTTATTCCCAGCATGCGTGTACAAGTCGCAGGAGATACTATTCCATATTAAATTTATAAGTTTTAATTTTTTTCAGTGTTAATTTTTCCTCCTAAACTCTCCTTGTAACATACAGTTTTACAATATATCATACACAATGCTCTTAAAATTTTCCCACATGTTATGATGTTATGTATCATTCTACACAAATTCAACGTATAATTGTGAGCTACAAAATTATAGCTCACAGTTTCTGAGAAATCGGTGATTTCATACTTTTAAGTATATTTACCATGCATTTAAGTTGAATTCTCATACACCATGTAATGTAATCAATTATTTTATCCAATTATTTTATCCTCAGTTTTGAAAGCTTTCAATTCGTTTTGATTTACAGAAATAAAAGCACCTTTTGTATTGCCCAACCATAAACAAATACCTGTTTCTTCGCTAACATTTTGCTAATTAACATTGGCTAAATGTTCTCTCAAAAAGTGTTGTCTGCAGGTGATATTCTTCTCAAGTCGGCGATATTTTTTGCAAGGAATAGCTACTAAACTATTAAACTAGAAAAGGCAGTATCATGGCCAAGATCTTAGTGAATTACTTTGCTGAATGAGATTTATTTAATGCATATCTGTTAAAACTTTCTGTTTCAAGGCTAGTTGCTGAACTTTTCTAATTTTAGCCAGATGGCACTTCTCTCTCTACATTTCATTATGTTATTAATTTTTGTTAATTACCAGATATCATAGTCTTCAACAGCGACGGTCGTTATAGGCAGGTTCATGAATAATACCAAAGTTTATTTTTGTTTTTAGAGTTACTAATAACTTTGGATGCAAACGTCATGAAAAAGCTGATTGCATCTATTTATCACAGACGAAAATGTTTATGTCTATTAAATCTTTCTTTTAAAATATAACAAACCCTCTCTAAGATGACCACTCACAGTTCAAGTTGATTTTGGTCATTTGTGGAAGTGGTCGTCTAAGAAAGGTGCATGCACTAATGTTTTCACAGAAATATTGGTAATTTTCAAGAAACTTCCCTGTGAATAATTTCCCACTAAATTTCTTATTATTAAAAACTATAACTTCTTTCAAAATTTCAATAAATTTCAAGTTTCTCTAGCAAAATAAAACTGTTGCAGTTTCTGTTGACTTTTAAAATCACAAAGCATCAATTTCCTTTTATTTAGAACTTCTGAACGATATTACCCTGGTAACAAACAGGGATGATTTGACTTTAAATTCTTCTTCGTCTAGAGGTCAAGGTCAGGGTTCCTCCCTGCCAAGTAAACACGATCGTAAACTTCGTGAAGACGTAAACGTTCGAAATTGCTGTACCTAACATTAACAGATTTTGTATTAAAAAAAAAAAAAAAAAAAAAAAAAAAGAGCTCGGGTCGCGACCCAGAACTTCCTTCTTCCCAAATTCTCAATCGTTAAATAGTTCTTCAGGGATTGCGGATTCTTTTACCTATCTCATATACCCCAGAATCAAAATAGATTAATGATTATAGCTAAATGGATGCTAAATGTTCTTCTTAATGGACTCGATTTAATGAAGTTGCAAGTAATATCTGCGCAGTTTCTCCAATATTTCACTTTTGCGCATGAACGTGATTCTGTACTTAGAGATCAAATTGAGCTGAAAGGAATTTATTAAGACAGCATTCACCATAAATAATTTCAGCTAAAAGTTTTTTTTTTTAATAAAAATTTAGGCTTTATTTGTTCATTAACCCATTTAAGTTTCTTAATTGCTGACGTTTACATTTTTCCGTCCATCGTGTCATTTACATTCATTTACATTTGTTAATTGCTATCATTTATATTTTTTCGTTTATTTTATTTATACTTTTTTTCTTAATATTAACAAAATGTTATCATAATATTCCGTTTACAAATACTTCCTTAGCAGTAAAAATATAATCTTACCGGTAAAAATATTATAATATATCAAGTTATAATTATAGAAATAGTTGTTTAAAAATAATCGGTAAAAAACTTAGTGTATTTGATGTTTAACAGCTAATTTTTAGTCCAAAAGGGCTTTGTCCCTGAAGGACTATTGTTTTCGTTTTGCGATTTTGTTTTGACAACTTTAAAAGGCTGTATCATTTTTCAAATCGTTGCCACCAAATACTATCGCCTTGTATTTTATTTGAAGAAATTAAATAATGAAGAATCTGCATAAATGTATTATGTTTCTCGCATTGTGATAAAACAACGGTACCTAGAGTCATCCAGTTTTGAATGACGTAATCCTATTGCAAATATCGGCATCTGAAAGCCCAAATTTAAAATTTCGAATTTGTTTTATCATCGATTTCACATTCTGTAAAACTTCAACGAATTTTTGATTAACAAATTCAACGATTTAAAAGCGAGCAACGGCAACACTCTACGGGGGAAAAAACCTTTTTATCTCCAGCGTGCGGAACTGTGTATCGGAAATTCTAAAGACAGACTCATTTCAAAATTATTTTCTGACATTGCTGTTGTAAAGAACGCTCCTGAACTCTCTACTAGAAAGATCTATGATGCTCTCGACTAGAGATCACACTACGAGGACTATAATTCATTTTTAATTCATATTTTAAAGAACTGTGAATGGCAACGACTTAACTGAGAATTACGCATGCGTAAAGAGGTGAGAGTTCTGTTGAGACGCCTGTGAGAGAAGATTGGGAAGCTCCGCCAGCGAGCTGAGGTGTGGAGACTAAATTTGTCCAGTGATGACGAGTGCTATCTTCGTTAACGTCTCTGATCGTGTCACCAACTCGGATATGTACTCAAGTTTTTCTAAATGTATTAATTAAATGTTGTATCTGTGTTATGTTGTATAATTAAAGTGATTCATCACCAATACCAGTGTTGATTCCGTTCCCACTGAAGCATCCACGACGTCACAGACAAAAGAAATAAAAAATTGGAGGTTCCACCGAGATTTGTGTGACAAAAGACCAGGTATGTGTTCTCCACAATATTCATTTCCAGGCCTGAAGTGTATAATGTAGTTATTTATTACTTATTCGGGAAATCAATTCCCAAAGCAGAAGTAGCACATCAGTGCATAAGAGTTTTAAACACTCAATGTGTTTGGTTTATAGTATATCTAACAAGATATTTTCCTTTTGTGGTATATTCGGGAAAACATTTTCCCATTAACACGTAGCACATCAGTGCATTTTATAGCACGTCAGTGCATAAGAGTTTTTAAAGCAATCAAAGTGTTGTATTTATATATCTAACGAGATATTTTTCTTTTGTATGATAATGGGAAAAATCCATTCCCGTAAATAAACAGCACATCAGTGTATGTTTAACGTTTCGTTATAAATTGGTGTGATAGAATCTGAACTGTTTATTTTGTGTATATGTGGAAGCACATCAGTGCAATATTGCAATTTTCACTTCTAAGCCATTAGAAGAAAATGTATGTTAAATTCTTGTGAAAGAAATAAGTTGTTGAAAATATTAAAAACTTGTTACTTTGGTTTTCTCATGAAAGCACACCAGTGCTGTATTTTAATATGATATGTTTTTTCTGATAAGTAGAATGTTAAATTTTTATCATTTCATTTTACATTTTAAAACTTTGATCAGTAAAGAAAAGTTCTAATAGTGTTCTAATTTAAACCTGCGCCTATCGAATTTACGTAGTAATTGCGTTGGCCATATGGTTGCCAGCGGAAGTAGCTGTCATGAAAACGAGAGTTAATTAAAGGTGTTTATATTTATTGGCGCCACTCTGGTTTTTTTTCTGTCTGGCTGTACTAAATGAAAAGAATTTATTATTTTTTTATAAGAAGTATTCAGTAAGGTTGTTTATTCGTTTTATGTTTGAAGGTAAATAAATCCACAGTGATTAATGCTTTTATTAACCTTTTATTTTTATTTGCCTAATTTTGTAAGTAAGAAGAAAGTGTTTTTTATATCTCTGATATATTTTTATGTGTATTACTTGTGAATAACTATTTGAGTTATTTGTTTTGAACAATTACTTTTGTGAAAATGGCATTTCTGGGGAAAGCTAAGAAAATGGATCTATTCCTTGTCGCTTCAGAACTTGGGGAAATAGCTTTAGAAGATATGAAAGTAATAGATTTAAAACATTTAATAACGAATAGTAAAAATTATGAGGAAGAATTTGTTAAAAATTTGTTAGAAAGTATTATGACTGATAGAATAGAAAAGGAAAACTTAGAGAAGCAAACAAGAGCGAAAGAACTACAGTTAGAACAGGAAGCTAGGGAGAGGGAATTTCAGATACTACAACAAAATAAAGAAATTGAAAAGCAACAGTTAGAACTAGAATGCCTTAAAGCAAAACAGAACACTGAATTTGCTAAACCTGGAGGTGAAACCGTATTTAATCAGAATTTTCAGAAACTTATGCCCAAGTTTAATTTAAAAACTGATGATATCAGTTTATTCTTAGAACTCTTTGAGAGGCAAGCTAAAGTTCTAAAATTGCCCACGGATCAATGGGTGTCATATCTCATTGGTGTCCTTCCGGTTGAGGTAAATAATATAATTGCTAGGGAACCTGAAGAACAGGCTAGAGATTACCAACATATTAAAGAATTACTACTTAAAAGATTTAAATTAAGTGCGGAGAAGTTTCGGCAACTTCTTGTTACGACTCAGAAAAATCCGGATTCTACGTGGTACGATTTTTATCACGAAATTAAGACATTTTTAGATGGGTGGCTTAAGGGATTAAAAATCGAAACATTTGAGCAACTCAAGGATTTAATGTTGGTAGATCAGATTAAAAGGCGCACGCCTAATGAGTTTAAGGAACATTTTATAGATGAATGGGCTACGATCACTTCACCAAAACTGTTGGTGGGTAAAATAGAGGAATTTGAAGATGCGAAAAAGACGATGGTTGGGAAAACGAAATTGGGTGAAATGAAAACGAAAATATCAGGTATACAAATGGGTGTTTTTCAGTCCACTGGTAACGTTTTCAAAAATAGAAAAAACTCTCAAGGTACACAATTTAAAAAAGATGATGATGCACGCGATGTTGGGAAAAAGTCAGACTCGAATTTTGATAGGAGAAAAAGACTCCAGTGCTATGAATGTGGATCTTTTGACCATTTACGTCCTCAGTGCCCTAATTTTAAAACCCAAAAGGCAGATTTGTATCGGATAAGCGGGAGATCAGAGAAGAATCTGTTAGATCCCTATACGTTAACTGGAAGAGTAAATGGTTTTGAAGTACCTATTCTAAGAGATACAGGAGCAACGGTAGATATTATTTGTCAGAAATATGTAGACATAGATCGAATGAAGGGAGAACACGTGTGGGTTCGACATTTGTTGGATGATCATATGACTTGTTTACCTGTTGCTGAAGTAGATATTGAATGCGATTTGGGTACAGTAACCACTAAAGCAGCTGTTATAGGAGACCACTTAGACCAAGGACGATATATATTAGGCAACCAGACAGCGGCTCTTCTCAGAGGAACTGAGAAAAATTATTCGTCGTATGTCGGTAATGTTAATGCGGTCGTTACTCGATCTCAAGCACGACAATTAAAGGAAGCGGAAAATTTAAGTGAGACGAATCAAAATTCTGAGCAGAATGAGTTAGAATTGGAAGAGGAGGACGATGCTCATGAGAGGTCTGAAAACAGAGAGATATTACCTCCTGTCAACCTTTGTGTCCCCACAAGTCCTGCGATTCAAATAGACTCAAGTACTTTTATTGATGAACAACAAAAAAGTAAAGAACTTGCCCCTTTATTAGAACTAGTAAAAAGCGGAAGTAAAACAAGTTATAGGATTAAAAATGGGGTTCTAGTAAGAAAGAAGGTAAATAAGTTAGGAGGAGAAGAACATTTAATTGTTGTTCCAGAAAACCTCAGAGAGCAAATTAAAGCAATTTGTCATGAAGGAACTTCAGATCACTTAGGAGTTCTGAAAACAAAAGACCGGTTACTAAGACATTTTTTCTGGCCAAATTGTTATAAAGACATTGAGGAATTCGTTAAAACATGCGACTCCTGTCAACGTGTAGGAAAAGCAAGTGACAAAAAGAAGGCACCGTTGGTAATAGTACCTGTGCTATCGGAAGTCTTTAGTAAGGTTAATGTAGATGCTTGCGGGCCTATGCCTACATCTACTGAAGGTGGTGTCCGCCGATAACATCGCGGCAAAAACAACGCGGACGAAAACAACGCAAGGCGAAAACGTCGTTCTACAAAACATCGTGGGAGAAAACGTCGCAAAGAGAAAACATCGCAGCTCTAAAACATCGTAGTACAAAATATCGTCGTCGAAAATAAAGCGGTTCAAAAACTTCGCAGTTTAAAATCATCGCGGTCGAAAATATCGTGGTAAAAAATAAAGTATCTACAAATCATCGCATGACGATAACATCGCAGACACACGTTTTTCAAGCTTTAATAATTGTAAATGGGTATTCTCATGATGATTTGTGGGCGCCAAGATGGAAAGAAGAAGAATTTTTACTTTCATATTTTTTATTCACTAATAAATTTTTGATGGTAAAGTAAGAAGGAAACTTAAGCATAGAAAATTAATGCAACTTATAGCACTTAAAAGAATTTTAAACCGACATAGTTAACTAACAAAGGTCATTAATAAATCATTTTTTATAAAGTTTTTACTGGTAATTTTTCATGAAAAGTATAATCTAAGAAAGATTAGAAAAAGGAAAGTAACTGCATGACCTTAAATATATGAAAATTGTTAACTTAATTATGAGATTATATTCTTCACTTTTGTTTTAATCTAATATTCTTATAGTGAAAATTATTTCTTGTTTTGTTTCACTTTATTCTTAAAGTGACATTAAAATTCTCATGCACAGCTTGCAGTCAGTTACTTAAATGTCGATTTGCTAGTTATGATGAAAGTCAGCTATATAATATTTCAGTAGTGTTTGGATTTATTAGATTATGCCAAAGCACACTACGGCTATCTGCTTAAGGGGTGGGATTCCTTTGTGGAGTACATTCTCAGGAACTAGTTTATATGCATATTACACTTCAGGAAAATCACAAAAATCTTCACACAGCTTTTTCTTTTTTTAAAGAAATAATGTATACTTGCAGTGAGCCCTCTTGGTGACTATCTCCCTAAGACGAACAATGTTTTTGAGAATAATAAACATAGGTTTTAATCATTACGCAATTTCACCACATCCACACAAGATTAAAAAGATATCGAATTTTGAGTGGTCGCTTTAAATTTTGGATTGCTTACATTTATTTTTAGGTTTAGACTTTTCTTATTAGCACTTTAAAAGTATTATTTAATTCTTCATATACATTTTATTCGAAAATTTCGTAGTTATTTATTGAACTTACAGTGACCAACTTCCTAAGGCAATTTTAATGTTTTTTTTTTTTTTTTTTTTTTTTTTTTTCGTGTTTCTTAATTTTTAGAATATTTTAATTTATGGACTCTGTAGCGAAATAAAAATGAATATTTCTTGATTAAATTTATATTTCCTGATTCTTTGTCGTCGGAATTCTTTGCCTAGCAACTTTGAAGCGACTAATTTTTTTTTTTTTTTTTTTTTTGTACTTTCTAAAGTTTTAATCAAAGATAAAATTTAATCAAATAAAAATTTAATCAAATTTCCCTCATATAATTTTCAAGGATAAAAACTGCACATATTTTACGTTGACTTATTATCAGTTATTTTCAGTCACTGAAACGTTTCAAGTAAATTTTTTTTGTATTTATATGGCAAACTGTTTGGATTAAGAAAATGAAACATTTTTATGCATCATTTTAAATGCTTTAAAAGAATATAATTTTGAATATCAGTCATAACTAAATTTTAAAATCCGGGTTCGCTTTGTTGTATGATTATTTTTTAATTAATTGTACGAAGTAAAAAGGAAGTATTGTAATCGCGAAAAGCTTCAGGCAGCATATTTGAACGAAAATATCCATTTTGACCGCTTTCGAATGCAATTTAACGATGTTTTTGCGTGATATCTCTACGTAAGGACAGAATAAAAGACTCTTTTCCTCCAAAAAAATTATAAAACTGCTTTAAAATGAATTCTGAAGATAATTTTTAGTGGCGTCTGTACGTACGTTATCTCGCATAACTCAAAACCGCATAACTCAGAACGTTGAAATTTTGTATATAGGACTACTATAACATGTAGATGTGCACCTCGTATTTTGGTTGCAATCGGTCGCACCAAACGTAAGTAAATATATTTATGTATATATCTACTCTGTTACCCGGCTCAGTGATCTCAGTTTCTTTACTCTTATATGCTTGTAAATTGTACATTTCTTGCTTTAAAAATGATTGAATTATGTTGTTCTTATCTTCCGGTTAAGGTTTTTATGCCTTTAGTAAATCTGTATGCAATATTTTTAGAATTATCAACAGTTTTAAAGTTGTTTAAGTGCCGCTAAGCCTAATAATGTTTTGGATGAGGGCCATTGCTTGTTTAAATTTGATACAGCAGAGTAGTGGATTTGTTGCCAATCTAGAGAAACGTAGCTTCGCAACAACAAAGATAACGCCTTCATTTATTATTGCGAATTAAATCATGCTTAATCCTTTCTGGAATTTTTTCGAGGAAATAAGTGTTTAAGATTTACTTAATTTATAATAATTAGTAATTTTTAATACATATATTTTGAGGTTTTATGTATTTTTGTCTTGTCGCGAAGTGAGAACTGAATTAATTAAATGAGAAATACTCAATCGTCTGTGAAAAACTGTTTCTTTTTTGTTTTGTTTGCTTAATTTCTTTTATACATCGTTCTATCTTTATTATAGTATTTAAATAGAACATGTGGTAACGATTAGATAATTCTTTAAATTATACAAATTTTTTGCATTCTGAGATATAATTTGAACGAAATGTAATACTGTTAAGTGAACCTAGCGCCAGAGTGTCGCTATGGTAAACAAATAGAGTGAATTTTAAAGAATGCATTTGTTCTATTGTGGTTTATGCGCTGTCGGCGAAGTAGATTTAATTAAATTCAATAAGTTTAAACGAAATGCAAGAAAAAATGCGTATAATTTAATATTCCGTACAAGGAAGTCATGTGGTGTACACATCAGATTTTTAATTAAAGTAGCCAGAAAGAATATTTTTTTAATAAATTGAAAGTATTTAGTGCTTCTACGCATTAAACTACTGGAAAAAGTTATCTTGAAAAAGGCATGTTAATTTCCGTATTTTACGTTTTAAATTAAACAAAAGTATTTTTTTGTTTTAATAATTTTACAAATCTTATAGTTTTTCTTCATCTGTAATTAACTGTAGTTTTAGTTTCACAGTTCGTAATAATAAACAACAAAGGTGTACTGTTAATTAGCTAAATCAATGAGAGGTGTGTTATTAGGCAAATGTAGTATTCAGTTTATACATGTACACCACTATAAATACCAAATGTACTAATTGCTTGTCTGATTTCTTTTCTCAAGGTTAAACATTTTCTTCATCTTTCACTTCACAGGGAGGAAAGAAGGCTTCTCTATCTCTTTTTCCAGCCATACAAACTCTACTATAATGCTCATTATTGCATCTGCATGAGACAAAAGGAACAAACTGTTGCATATAAGTTTACAACTTCATGGAGTTAACCATTTTTTATATGGGATATGCGTTGTTTTTAATATTCATGTAAAGCTTAATTAGCATGTTGGTTGCGATTCATACTATATATTTATACTTGTATATATTCGAATCACATGCTTTTTTGAGTGCTAGATTGCTGTTAAAAAATCTTTTTTTTATTTCCATTTTATTATTGCAACATGACTAATTTTTATATAAAGTTCAGTGGTGATGGTGCCTATATAAGAGGACTACATATAGTCCTTATTCGTTTTTTGTATATTGTCCGTATTTAATAGTCCTTATTATAATACATATTATAATAATGCATTTTAGTAATATTTACGAAGTCTCATTGATCCTGTGATACAATCATTTTCTCCTTGAACGTTACTTTTGAAATAAATTTCTAATGCTCCAGTTTCATCATAGAAGGGGAATGTTTTTCATACTGAATTATTTTTATGGATATTTAGCGCTAGGATTTTGGTACGAAAAATATGAACTGAATTTTGTGCTCTAATTTTCCATTAAGTTGGACCAAAAATTCTGGGAAATCCTCTGGTTATTGAAAACTAATACGTATAACAGTAGAAGATAGTAGTTTCTCTAAATTATTTTGAATTTCTTTTAAACGAATGTCAAATGCTTCTGCGATTAATATATTCCTAAGTGTAATGGTTAAGAATTGCTATAAAATTATAGCTCATAGGAAATGTAGAATTATAAAGCAATCAGATAACTACGAATTTTCTCATCTGTAATTGAATTTTCTGAGAATTCTTGAATCATGTTTTAGTATTGAGTCATCTATGATTGTTTCACTAATGACCTAGCTAACTACAGTGTTATCAAATGAGTCTTACAAAAATGCATGATATTATGATGCTTAAAATCATTTTAACAATATAGATAATAGATATCTGGTTACATCTTTGTGTAAGCTCTTTCTGATTTGTATATAAAAATATTTGCGCTATATTTATTTTATTGACAAATGTTAAGAAAGCAGACGTAAAAATCTGATTGACTTAAGGTCTTTACATTTATGACTTAAATGAATGTAGGTCTTTATACCGAAAATAGTGCTAGTTTAACTCCCTACAATTAAATTTAATATGAATTTCTTGCTTATGTATGAATTTGCACTTTCAACGACACACACGTAATTTGAGTTTTTGATTTTCTTTCTCCAATCAAAGAACAAATCTCATCAAAGAACAAATAAATTCAGCAATTTTAACGAACAAGATTTCTAATTTTTCTACAATATTCATTTATTACCAATTATGTATAGAGCTTAATTGCAGAGAGAAGTTTAGAAATTTTACCCTTTTGTTTGCTCTGTGATGCTTCTTTGGCAATATGAAGCAACTCCAATGATGGAACACAGCAATAACTTTTATTTAACACTCAAAAAAAAAATGGCGACATACAAACAAGAAGAGAAAACATATTCTAACATTTAAAAATAAAATTACATTCTTCGTGCGAGAGTCGCACGTGGCACTCGAGTCTGGTTTCAAATATTGCCATTAACAAATACCTTAATGTTCATCTATTTAAATTATTTAAACTACAAGATTTTAATAATATGTAAAGCTGTTACAACCTCTACCCCAATGGAGAGACTTTTACCGAAGGGAAAAGTTCTGTAAAATTCGAAGGTTTATAAGCTCGGCATTCTGAATTATTTTAAGAAGAAGTAATTTCTGCCATAAGTTCTAAACTTTAAACCAAAATTTTAAGTTTTCAACAAATACTTTTACACCACACTTAAATAGAAAAAAATGGAGAATGATCTAGTCTTCCTTTTTTTTTCTTGACGGCGCCTAGATCTCTTCCATGGTGGACCAGTTCCTCTGCTATAATTCACAGCAAAGCCTTTCCTCAGTTCATCTGTGCCTTTCGGATAATATTCAATTGTCATTTGCTTTCGACAATTGTTTTCTTCGTCTATTAATAGCGGCTTTGATATTAAATCAAAAGCCGAAAGATGATGATAACGCTGCAATGCAAAATGATTTTCAATATTAATTTCTTTATCGTTTCTCAAATTTTCGTGAAAATCTTCCACGTTTAATTCCGGTGATTTAACTTCTTTAAAGATATCTCTGGATGCTTTATTTTCTTCTTTCATCGGTTCCAAGATCTTCTCTTCAGCTATTTTTCTTTTCCTTTGAACTCTAGTAGAGACGGCATTAAAATGGTATCACTAAGTTTACGTTCAAGTGATAAACTAATAAAATAAGTCAGTTCAGTGTTAACAGGAAGTAATAACCTGATATCACTAATATTACGTTCAGTGATGAACTAATAAAATAAGGCAATTCAATATTAACAGGAATTAATAACCTGGTATCACTAATATTATGTTCAGTGATGAACTAATAAAATAAGACAATTCAATATCAACAGGAAGTTTTCTGTGATGAACTAATAAAATAAGGCAATTCAATATCAACAGAAAGTAATAACCTGGTATCACTAATATTGCGTTCAGTGATGAACTAATAAAATAAAGCAATTCAATATTAACAGGAAGTAATAATCACTAATATTATGTTCAGTGATGAAATAAAAATACGCACGATTATTCGATCTCGGTCGGTGCCTCCAAAATAATTATGACTGTGATGCTTCTTTGGCAATATGAAGCAACTCCAATGATGGAACACAGCAATAACTTTTATTTAACACTCAAAAAAAATGGCGACATACAAACAAGAAGAGAAAACATATTCTAACATTTAAAAATAAAATTACATTCTTCGTGCGAGAGTCGCGCGTGGCACTCGAGTCTGGTTTCAAATATTGCCATTAACAAATACCTTAATGTTCATCTATTTAAATTATTTAAACTACAAGATTTTAATAATATGTAAAGCTGTTACAGCTCGCTTACCTGCTGTAAAAATATCTGAAAGTGGCATTCGAGGGTAATTTGAAGTTTTTACTTAACATTTATATAACACACTTAAGCAAAATCAAGTAATGTGATATACATTATAGAAGATATAATTTTACCAAATAGTTACAATATTATTTTTAAAAAATACTGGTGTAAATAACTTATTTTTCTTTCATGTCTTTATTTATTTGTTTATTTATTTTGTATCAAATTACTAAACAAACTGCGTACTTTTGACCAATCTGACTATAAAAGGTGTGATTCCTGGACTAATTAACCAAAAAATTTTTTAAATCATTTAAAATATGAAAAAGGTTAGACAGGAGGCAGGCAGCTGAATATTCCCGTTTGAAAAGTAAAGAAAATATATATCTTTTCTCATTTTAGATCTTTTTTTTTTTTTTTTTTTTTTCTTTTTCTTTCTTTCTTTTTTTTTTTTTTTTTTTTTTTTTTTTTTACACGAGCCAACCTTTTAACATATAAAATAAATACTTTGAAAGCTGCAGATCTCAGTAAGTTCAATCTCAGTGCAGATTTCAAAAGCTCTCTTGATGCCCTTCAAGTTCCATAATAGACATAAAATTTCCTGTCAAAGGCATTTCTCGTGAATAAAAAATGCATTTTTATTTTAACTAAATATGTTTACTTTTTGTTTATTTGTATTTTTTCTATTGATTAGTTCTTAAATGTTAATGTTTTTTAAAGAAATTGAAAGTTGATTATAGAAATCGATATATTCATATGCTGAAAAAAATTTTGCCTATGCTATTCACATACTTATAATACGTAATAAAATACCGTATTTTCTCAAAACATAATGATGTCATATATAAACAAGTTTTGTCTTTTAAAAATGTTTCAGAAAGACCAAAGGGGCTTGCATATAAGATGTGCCCGCGTATATAAATTTGATATATCAAAGTAAGTTACAAGAAAAGCCATTAAAAGTCTAATCTTATTATTTGAGATAAAATTAAGTAAATATATCTCCCATTGCTTTTACGAGTTAAAAAAAAAGAAAGAAGTACTCAGCTAGGATAAATAACATAGAAGGGAATTGCACGGGAAAAAAGTAACATGAAAGACGGTGTTATTTAAACCTGAATGAATTAATATGTGCCATTTTCTGTCCTGATAAATATTTTATGTAGGTTTGCAGTAATTAAGTCTTTTAATTAAGTTTTGTTTCATTAGGTTTTCGTTACATCGTGTGGAATTCGACCATTTAAGGTAATGTGGATTACCTCAAATAACAGGAAGTGAGAATAAATGAGCAACTGTCATTATTTCATAAAAAATTATCAATACGAAAATCTATTGCACATGGCATTGTTATTACGCACGGTGTTCGAAAAAAATGTCCCTGAAAAAATTATCCTGGAAAAAGTGTTCCAGTAAACATGTTTCCAGAAAAAAATAAATATTTCTGGAAACTGTATATCTATTTTCTTATTTTTCCAAAATTTAAAGCAAATTATTTAGTATCATATCATAAATATCACCGCATGTTTACATAACTTTTAAAATAAATTAACATTTAACAGCCTTACATTTAAAAAAATCTGTTATACACAGATGTACTAAATGTGAAATATTCTATAAAAGAGATTTAAATTTAATAGAATTAATCATGCGATTGTGTTATATGGATAATCAGATATAAATTTAAACTAGCTTTTTGGGAAAATGTGCAATATGTATATCAATGTAGAGGTTACGTCGATTACTTTTTTAACCGTTTTCGGCGTGAAGGCCAAATAATATTCCTAATTCGTAAAGGCCAAATAATATTCCCAATTCGTAAAGCCGTATATCATACTCCCTCCTAATTAATAATAATTCGTAAAATCATATTCCCAGTTCGTAAAGCCGTAGATGCTGTTTCAAGGCCGTAGATATTAGATATATCATCATTTAGTCTTTAAAGGGCTGTGTACAATTCTAAATTTCATTTTGTATAAATTAATTTTTTAAGGATTACATTTTAATTTAGAATTAAGATAAATTAGATAATTAAGATTACATTTTAACTTAGAACTACTTGGTCCTGTTATTATGTAGATTTAATCATACAGGAACAGACGTTGTGAACACGAGAAACACAAAGAAAGACAGTCGTGTGGGCCTTTGTTGAGCAATCGGAAGCTTAAATACATTAAATCGTGAAAGCAAATTTTATAATGTTTGTGTGTATAGACCGGAAACCAAATTTTTTAAGTTATTTTGACAGATTAAAACATGTTTCAGGAAAATCTGCACATTTCTGTTATTGGTCTGAAGAAGTATTTAATAATAAAGAAATAAATGAATATTGCACAGTTCTGAAAACACACTGCTTAAAACTTATATAATTAAAAAAAATATTTAATTTTGGAAAATCTTATTCCTCAGATTCTAAATATTTTCCATTCTCAGCGACAAAGTTTAAATTTATGTTTTTATCATACGTATAATCGGGAAGTTTCACCTCTTTAATCGAACTACATGGATATGTCATTTTATTGGAAAAAAATTTAAATATTGTATTATTAATTATTCGTAATGCTGAAGTTTGGCCAAAAAAGAAAGAAAAAGAAAAAATGTCAATTAAATCTATATTTTAATATAATTCATTGATGAAATTATATATTAATTAAATAAATCTGTATGTATGAATACATGTATGCAAAAGAGGCAAAGGGCTTTATCAAAAACAATGAAGGAAGGGCGATCTAAACATGTTTGGTAAACTCTAAACTTTTCTGGGTTTTTTTTTTAAACTGCATGATAGCTGAAAAACAAAAAAATATTAAGTTAAGAAATGCTATTTCTGTCTGTACATGAAGCATCATCAGTATTGACCGCAATTTTCAGCTGTCTTTTATTAACCAAATAGCCTTAAGCTCCAAGAGGGGACAGATCCCCAGGAGTTAAGCTTGATTGAAACACCCACTCCCACGGTTGACTCTCCCCAATAGTAAAATTAGCTGTAACTCATTCCTTCCTCCCCCCCCCTGAGTTCAGCTGCTTAGCTTGTTTTTCAGCTCAATACTCAGAACTAAAAGCTTCAGGCGTTAGTTTCCCGAAAATTTCCTAATTGCTTTCATCTTGCATACAGATTGCTACAGTTTCCAGCCAAACTCTGATTCTCACTTCTCTTTCGAAACAAATATATACTACTGTAGATGAAAGAAAAATTTCATTATGTGAATAAAATAACTGAATATAAAATGAGAAACTAAATCCTTTATTAAAAAATGAACTTTTGTAAAAAACTCATAAAACAATATTCTGAAAATTTTAAGTGCGGTGAAATATAGCATTTAGCTCTCTCCCTTAACCTTTTCAGTCCCAATGGGTTATATAAGTCCCAGCAGATGTTTAAAGAAGCCTAGAGGGAATTACACGCATCAGTTTACCACATAGTTAATGTCCCACTGGTAGTAGGCATCATTTCTAACATCCCCACTACAAAATTGTCGCGCGCCTCTTCTTATAGACGCTTAGTTACAGACTGTCAATTTCTGTCAATGTCATTTGTGTCATTTTTGATAATTACCAAAAATACATAAAAAAAAATCAAGTCAGTTGAAACAAACAAATAAATTGGGACTGAAAGGGTTAAACAATTTAAGATATTTTAAAATTTCAGTATTTAGTTATTCAGATTTCAAGCATCAAAATCATTTTCTTCAAACGCATTTCTTAAATGTATTTAACTCCTCAAAAAGAGTATTTTTCCTTTCATTTAAATATTTTATATTTTGACAACTTGTACATCTTTGTTTTTGATAATCTGCACTATATCACACGTAAAATTATAAGTTTTGCTCATAAAAAATTCATAGATTCATGAGTCTATTTGAATTAATTATGCTTCTTACATCGAAAATCTGTGTAATATGAAGACGTATACTAATAGAGTTTTATAATATATTTTCAGTGGGAAATATGCACTAACATATAGCAAGCATTAAAATAATCGAGTCACAGGATCAGTAAGAAACCGTGGTTATTACCAAAATAAATAAGGACAATGTACAATGTAATCAAGACTACAAAAATGAATGAGTACAATATTTAAAATAAATAAGGACTGTATACAACTTCTCACACTCCCACACCATCGCCATTATATAAAAATTAAACATATTGCAACAATTAAATGAACAAAAAGAGGGAGTCTGAGCAAACCAGTGCTCCAAAAAAGCAAGTGATTCGAATATATACAAGTATTAATATATAGTATGAATCACAATCAACATACTAATTAAGCCTTGCATGTATATTAAAGAGAACGCATATCAAAGTATGAGAAATGGCTAGCTCTATGAAGTATAAAGATGAAAAAGATCATCTGTTTGATTTAAAACGTAAACTATGGAAAACATGCCTTCTTTAAAAATATCTTTTTCCAAAATGTGTTAGATACTTTTAGTTGAATGCATAGAACTTTCATTTTATTGAAAAATTATTCTTTCTGATTATTTTAATTAAAAAATCATGCACGAAGCGAACTCGTATTTTAAAATTTAGTTATGCTTGATATTCAAAATCATACGTTTATAAACCATTTAAAATAATACATAAAAAATTTACATTTTCTTATTCCAAATAATCTGTCATTTAAGTACAAAAAATTGAACTTGAAACGTTTCAGTCACTGAAAATAAAAGTCAATGTAAAATACGTGCAGTTTTTATCCTTGAATAAAATTTAAGGGAAATTTGATTTTGTTTTACACGGAAGAAAAACATTAAAATTGTTTTAGGAAGTTGGTCACTCTAAGTTCAATAAGTAACTACGAAATTTTCGAATAAAATGTATATGAAAAATTAAATAAAATACTTTTAAGTGCTTAATAAAAAATATCTAAATCTATTTTTTATAACCAATGACCGGCCCTCAGCCAACTTCGGCTTGGCCACTACTAAGAAGTGATGCCCCTTTATTATGGAGGCACCAAATAGGTGGGCCACCTTTGCCTCCTATGAAGGGACGGACAGTTACAACCATGCCTTCTCCAAGATTCGAGCCCGGGGCTTTTGGTATTGCAGACCGGCTCCCCAAACCACCTGGATCCCCATACCATCTGGGCGGCCTAAATCTAAAAGTAAATGTAGGCAATCCAATTTAAAGTGACCACTCAAAATTCCATATCTTTTTAATCTTGTGTGGATGTGGTGAAATTGCGTAATGATTAAAACCTAATTGCGTAATGATTGCGTAATGATTTATTATTCTCAAAAACATTGTTCATCTTAAGGAGATAGTCACCAAGAGGGTTCACTGCAAGTATACATTATTTCTTTAAAAAAGGAAATAAAAAAAAAAAAAAAAAAAGCTGTGTGAAGATTTTTGTGATTTTCCTGAAGTATAATAAGCATATGAACTAGTTCCTGAGAATGTACTCCACAAAGGAATCCCACCCCTTAAGCAGATAGCCGTAGTGTGCTTTGGCATAATCTACTGAATCCAAACACTATTGAAATATTATATAGCTGACTTTCATCATAACTAGCAAATCGACATTTAAGTAACTGACTGCAAGCTGTGCATGGAAATTTTAATGTCACTTTAAGAATAAAGTGAAACAAAACAAGAAATAATTTTCACTATAAGAATATTAGATTAAAACAAAAGTGAAGAATATAATCTCATAATTAAGTTAACAATTTTCACATATTTAAGGTCATGCAGTTACTTTCCTTTTTCTAATCTTTCTTAGATTATACTTTTCATAAAAAATTACCAGTAAAAACTTTATAAAAAATGATTTATTAATGACCTTTGTTAGTTAACTATGTCGGTTTAAAATTCTATTAAGTGCTATAAGTTGCATTAATTTTCTATGCTTAAGTTTCCTTCTTACTTTACCATCAAAAATTTATTAGTGAATAAAAAATATGAAAGTAAAAATTATTCTTCTTTCCATCTTGGCGCCCACAAATCATCATGAGAATACCCATTTACAATTATTAAAGCTTGAAAAAAGTGTGTCTGCGATGTTATGGTCATGCGATGATTTGTAGATACTTTATTTTTTACCACGATATTTTCGACCGCGATGATTTTAAACTGCGAAGTTTTTGAACCGCTTTATTTTCGACGACGATATTTTGTACTACGATGTTTTAGAGCTGCGATGTTTTCTCTTTGCGACGTTTTCTCCCACGATGTTTTGTAGCACGACGTTTTCGCCTTGCGTTGTTTTCTCCGCGACGTTTTCGTCCGCGGTGTTTTTGCCGCGATGTTTTCGGCTGTAACCCTGAAGGTAATAAATATCTTATTACAGTTATGTGCTTAGCATCTAAATATCCTGACGCCGTCCCGGTACCGGATATAACGTCGAAATCTGTTGTAAGTGCACTCTTGCAGTATTTAGTCGGATGGGTTTTCCAACGGAGGTTCAAACTGATCAAGGAAAATCTTTCATGAGTCGCTGAACCGTTGAATTTTTGAAGAGGTTTGGTATAAAAATTTCCAGAAGTTCGGTTTACCACCCCCAGAGCAATCCTGTAGAACGGTTCCATAGGTCAATAAAAAGGGTCTTAAAGGTATTGTTAAGGCAGAAGTGATCTGGCAACCACGATGGGAGAAAACGACAACGTGGTTAGCTAGCGGCCATTATTAGTGTGCTTGATTGCGTGCTGAGAGGTGCACCTATGCGATGGCAAGAGTGTCCATCCAAACAGAAGTTAAACGAAATAAAGCTACAGTCCATTAAATCTTGGTGTTTGTGTTTCCTGAGTACTTATATGTTTATTCTCGAACATATATTTTGTGGTCCGTGAAACCCGGTAGGAAGATTAGTGCCTATGGATAAAGTGCTGGTTAAAAAGCTTAAAGGTGAAGTGTTAAATTGATAAAAAAGTGTGATATGTTACTTCGCATTCGACATAAAAATTAGTGTGTGTTTGGATTTACAAATTTCGGGTTCATTTGGATTACCTCAAACGGAGGTAAGTGAATTTGCTCATATGTTCGGTATTATTAATTAACGTTAATTATGGAAGCATTTTTAATTAAGAAAAGAATTTTAAAGTCAAATATAACGAAAGCGACATCAGATTTCGAAAAATATACTTGTGATGAATTTCAGTTACAACTTTTTGAAAATAAATGTGCAAAATTTAATAATGAATGTTCAGATACTTTTGATAAATTATTTGTAATAGTTGATGAAAAAGAGTTTGACAAATATGTAACTGAACAACAATTTGTTCAAGACATTATTGATACTTTGTGGGTTAAGGTTAAACGACAAATGTCAAAATTTAGTGATAAAGATGCAAGTAATGTAAAGATTGAAAATACTAGTGCACAAGGTATGAAATTACCTAAATTAAACTTGCCGTCTTTTAGTGGAAATATTCAAGATTGGTTAAGCTTTCGGGATCTTTTCATTTCAAGCATTCATAATAATAATGTATTATCGGATTCCCAAAAGCTCTCGTATTTGAAGTTATCGCTTCATGGCGAAGCAGCTAGGATTATTCAATCAATCACAATTTGTGACAATAACTATAAAATTGCTTGGGATTTTTTAGAAGAGAGATACTCCAATAAACGTGATCAGGTTTTCGCTCAGATAAAGCGTTTCATGTCAATTTCTCCCATACAAAATGAAAGCCCGTCTTCTATTTTGAAATTAGTAGACACAGTGAATGAAAGTATAAGGTCTCTGGAAATATTAGACCAAAAAATAGAGGGATTCGCAGAAACATTTCTTGCATATATTTTGCTGCAAAAATTGGATGTTTCCACTCGTCTTTGGTGGGAAAGAGATTCAAAAACAAGTGAGTTACCTAAATTATCTGAGCTTATTACATTTCTAAAAAATCATGCTAGAACTTTGCAGTCGTCAAAGTCATCTAATGTGTTTAATGCAAAAAAGGGTCAACCTATTCAAAAGGTGACTGCCTTAGTGTCAAATGTTAAAGGTCAAGATTTTAAATGTATTTGTTGTAAAAGTATCAATTTTCACAAGTTGTATAAATGTAATTCTTTCTTGACAATGACTGTAAGTGAACGTCTTGAATTTGTTAAGAAACATAAATTATGCTTTAATTGCTTGGGTTTTAATCCGACTCATACTGCAAAGAACTGTCGTTCAGAATTCAGCTGTTCAAAATGCATGAAAAAACACCATAGTTTACTGCATTTTCCCAATCAAGACATTTCGCATTCACCTGCTACTATAGCGAATTGTGTGGGGAAGGAGGAAGCACCGGCTAATAATTCTGACCCTCCTTTAGTAGACAACTCGAATCTAAACCCTGACGCCAGATGTTTTGAAATGTTATCTAATTGCAACCAAATAAACAATTCGGAATTTAGTGGTTCGTCTGTAACTGCTTCACAAGTGATTTCGAAGGAGGTATTACTATCTACTGCTATTATTTATGTTAAAGATTCTTGCGGGAATTTTATTGCTTGTCGAGCTTTACTTGACTGCGGAAGTCAGTGTTCGTGTTTCACCTATGATTTCGCTAATAGGCTTGGAATAAAAGGGAGTAAAATTAACATATCAATTTCATGTTTAAATGGAAAAGCTCTATCGGTAAAATCCAAGCTTACTGCTGTGATATCAAACAAGCGTGATTACCACCGTGCTCTCGAATTCTTTGTTGTACCTAAAATTAATGATTTAGTACCAGTGAATTATTTTAAATTTTCATTTTCACAGCTTCCGCAAAAGATCAAACTAGCGGATCCTCATTTTAACAAACCCCAGAAAATAGATGCCTTGTTAGGTGCAGAATGCTTTTATGAACTATTGAAAGCTGATCAAATTCATCCACGAAATTCTAATTTAACTCTTCAAAATTCCGTATTTGGATACATTGCTACCGGTGTAAATGTTGGTTCAAATTCAGGCAATACGATTCAGTGCGGATTTATGAAAGTCGAAGAAGACTTAAATTCACTAATCAAGTCCTTTTGGGAAATTGAGGCTGTTACAGAAATCTCTCAAAATAAAAAGTAAAGAAGAAGTAGAATGTGAGGAGCATTTTAGAAAAACCCATCAGAGGGATATTGAGGGTAGATATGTAGTGACGCTACCATTAAGGCAAGATGTTCATTTGGGTGATTCTTCGCAATTAGCCACCCAACGGTTAAATAATTTGTGGAAGAGACTAGACAAAACCCCTGACATGTCTAGGATGTATTGTGAGTTCATGAGTGAATATGAAGCGTTAGGGCATATGCAAAAAATGCAGAGTGTGACGGAAACTCCTAAATACATAATGCCTCATCAAGGTGTTTATAAGGCAGACAGCAGTACAACTAAGTTACGAGTGGTATTCGACGCATCGGCTCCTTCATCGTCTGGTTTTTCATTAAACGACTGTTTGATGAATGGAGGTGTAGTTCAAGATGACCTGTTTGCTATTTTGCTACGATTTAGAAAACACAAGGTGGCTTTCACTGCTGATGTATGCAAGATGTATCGGCAGATTCGTATAGATCCTGAGCAACGAAAACTTCAATGCATACTTTGGAAAAATACGTTGAATGATGCATCTAAACTTTATCAATTACTTACGGTAACATATGGAACAAAATCAGCGCCTTTTTTAGCAACAAGAGTTTTGAGGCAGTTAGCCTTAGATGAAAAAGATAAGTATCCATTGGCTTCTAAAACGACACTCAACGATTTTTATGTTGATGACATTTTGTCTGGTGCAGAAGATGTCACCTCTGCGGTAGAATTGCAGCGGCAGTTAATAGACATGCTACAATCTGCGAAAATGGAATTGCACAAGTGGTGCTCAAACAAAAAAATTCTTTTAGAAAAAGTTCCATTCGAAAAACAAGAGTATCGTTTTGGAGAATCTTCACAAAGCACCGTAAAGACTCTAGGTTTAAGATGGAATCCAGAAGAAGACTCTTTTAGTTTTACTGTGTCTAGTTCGTCAAAAATCTGTACAAAACGCACGGTTTTGGCTGATATTGCTAAACTGTTTGATCCTTTAGGTTTCCCAGGGCCTGTAATCATGCGTGCTAAGATATTCCTGCAAAGGCTGTGGCTTTTACATCTAGAGTGGGATGATCCACTTCCTTTCAAAGAGCAACAAGAATGGGAGACATTTCAAAAGGCCCTACCAGAGTTGAAACAAATCAAAGTCCCTCGTTGCACTCTAATAGAATCAATTAAAGAAATTGAGCTCCACTGTTTTGCTGATGCTTCAAAGTTTGGATATGGTGGAGTAATTTACTTGCGCTGTGTCTCTAAAATTGGCGAAGTTAAAGTGACTTTACTTTGCAGCAAATCTCGAGTATCGCCTATCGAGGTAATAACCATTCCTCGTCTGGAGTTGTGTGCAGCAGAGCTCCTTTCCAAACTTGTGTGTAAGGTAATAACATCTTTGAGTTTATATGTTGACAAAGTTATTCTGTACACAGATTCAACAATTGTGTTAGCTTGGATTGCTACATCTCCTCATCTTCTAAAAGTGTTTGTGTCAAATAGAGTAGCTCGTATCCAAGAGCTAACTAAGGATTTCTGCTGGCAACATATCAGAACAGCAGACAATCCCGCTGACCTAATTTCTCGCGGTCTGAGACCGGAAATTATTGCTGACAACTCTTTGTGGTTTCAAGGACCAAATTTTTTGCATCAACAGGTCATTAATTATAGTGTTAATAATAACTTTGAAAATTCAAATAAGAACTATGTGCGCGAACTGAAACTTATTTCTAATGTAAATTTGACCGTAACTGTTAAAAATTCTCTTTTGGATTATGTTTTTAGTATTACTAATTGTTATGCTAAATTAATTAATGTTTTTCCTTATGTTTTAAGATTTATAAGAAATTGTAGATCCAAGGAAAAACAAGTAGGTCATCTGACAGTATATGAGGTTTCGTTAAGCGAAAATAAATTACTTTCCTTAGTCCAATGTCAAAACTTTCCTGAAGAATTCAAGAACTTAAGTAAGAGAAGGGAAGTATATAAAAATAGTCAGTTAAAATTTTTATGTCCCTTTTTAGATGAATCTCAAGTTATTAGAGTAGGTGGTAGACTGCAGGAAGCTAACTTACCCTTTAACACAAAGCACCCTGCTGTCCTGCCAAAAAATCATAAACTGACTCATTTAATTATGTTACACTACCATATTCGAAACTTTCATACTGGAGCACAAGCGCTCTTGCATAGTGTTAGACAAAAATTTTGGCCGATAAGTGGGCGTAATCTTGCTAGAAAGATAGTAAGAGAATGTGTTATGTGTGCCAAAGTAAAACCAGTATTGCTGGATCAAAAGAGGGGAAATTTACCATTAGAGAGACTGAATCCATCCTTTCCCTTTAACCATACTGGTGTTGACTTTTGTGGTCCTTTTGGTATAAAGTATACAACTCAGAAGAAGAGCGTAGTGCACAAGATTTATGTTGCAATTTTTGTTTGCCCGTTCCCACTGAAGCATCCACGACGTCACATTGTTGAACTGAATTTTATGGTTTACGTTGTAATATCTTGTTATTTAATAAATAAATATAATTATTGTTGAAGTGGCAACGCCATATTTGTATTAAAACGTCAGCAACGTGAGATATTGTTTTAAAAGATAAGATTCTAAAGATTTTACCAGCTAGGAGTAGAATGCAAATTTTGCCGCTTAAGAATTGTATAAAATTTGTCTATCACCGTGAACTAGAAATAAAATTTATGTTCTACTAAGAAGATTGTCTGTTTTGTAAATTACTGCAAAATACATTACAATCTTAATTAATTGGAGGTCCCTCCGAGATCCTGGAAATTAGGAGTGCAATTATCAATTTCGATGATGCTGGTCTCCTAATCCCAGAAATTTGCTGAATTTTTTAGAACAAGTTTGCTAATACCAATTGCCGAGTTTGTTTATTTCAAGGAGAAATGGATGTAAGAAGTCTGCCGTTTTAAAGCCAGATTTGAAGCAGATCATTCAAAGGTTATCTTCTGTGTTTCTATAACTTGCGTCCGAGCAAAAATCTGTCAAAACAGGATACTGCTGATCTCTGAAGATAAGATTAACTTTTGGTTTTCTTAAAAAAGCATTTATTGAATTTTAATACTTTGTTTCAGAATTATAGTTTATCGTGTAAGATTGTGTTTAAAATAACTGACACTAAAAATGTTCAGCTTAAATTTATAATTGATATTTGTGGTAAAGAAGTATTAAAATTATTATTTATGCTTTACTTCTATTTGTATTGAATTTTTATGTTGATAATTGATATGTGTAAGCCATCCCGGCATTTATAAAAAGAAGAACTGCTAGCTGAGTTTTTGAATTTGTTGCCAAGCATGCGCGTGAAAATAAGTAATAACGTCAAACTGACGTAGAGTGAATTGATTATACTGCAGAATTGGCAAAAGTCTTAAGTTCTCGCCATCCAGCGTGTGGTAGATAGTAACGTCATCCCGACGTATTACAGATTGTATATTTTAAAAGTTGAATTGCCAAACTGGCAAAAATTGTTTTTGTTATCGCCAACGAAGCGTGGAGATAGATAGTAAAATCGTCAAACTGACGTGGGTAATTGCCTAACTGGCAAAGGTGTTTATATAGTTATAGCTAACGCGGCTTGTGAATAGTGAGTTAAAAAGTCAACCCGACGTAGTATTATAGTATTTTGTGCCAACCTGGCAAAGTTGTTTAAATAATTCTCTCCAATTGGTTAGTGTAAATTTCGTATTTGAGAAATTAAGTCTCGCCAGAAATTATATATTTTTAATACAAGTACGAGCTTTTAGATTGAATTTCAAAAGGAAACCTATTAAAAGTAACGTGTGTCAACATGTCATTCTTAGCTAGGAGTAAAAAAACATGATTTAAAAGTACTAGCAGAAGAGTTAGGTTTAACCGTGAAACCTGAATTTAAGATCGCTCAGTTGCATAAACTGATTACTGAAAGTCCCGGTTATGATGAGGAGTTTACTCGAGAACTACTGGCTGCAATTAGAGAAGAAAGGGAAAGAAAGGAAGAAAGCGAAAGACAAGAAAGAGAAAAAGAATGCGAAAGAGAAGAAAGAGAAAGAGAAAAAGAACGCGAAAGAGAAGAAAGAGAAAGAAGAGAAGAACGCGAAAGGGAAGAAAGAAAAAAAGAACGTGAAAGAGAAGAAAGAAGAGAGGAACGCGAAAGAGAAAAAAAAGAAGAGCGTAAAAGAGAAGAGCGAATTAGAGCCTTTGAGCTACAGAAACTTCAGTTGGAAGCAATGGCTGCAACAGCACAGTGTAACGTCAGTACACCCGTGTCGGGTGAAAGAAAGTCACTTTTCTTTTGTAGGTCCGCTATAAAAGAATATTTTATTGTAGGCAGTGATAGTTCATTCACTTTCGTTTCAGGCAGAAAGAAATTTGTTTTCTCTATCCTTTGTGTTTGAGACAAGACTTTACCCCTTTCTATAATGAGGGGAGAAACTTCGCTTGAGGGTTCGAGTTCGCCGCGTTCAGACTCCAGTGGACAACTTTTCCCCATTTCATTCTTTGATTGACTCGGAGCTCAAATACCTGTTTTCACCTGAAAGAAAAGTTTATCGTGTTGATCTACGGCTAATTTTTCGGCGGTTCTGTTTCCTAGCAGATAATGTTCCAATTCATTTCGAGTGACCGCTGCTTTTGTTGTTACTTGGCCAAAAGTTCCTTTTATTGTAACGTTTGCTAAGGGTACACAAATTGGGGCCTCATCAAACGGGTGTTTTACCCAAACAGTCTCGCCCGTCAGCATCAAAGGAGTGAGATATTTCTTGCAAATTACGTCAATGCATGACCCGGTATCTCTCAAAACTGGAAGATCAAAACCGTTCACTTTAGCCATCGTTAGATACGGGGCTAAGCAATCTTCTTCAATCGCCTGGACTCTATTTACAATAAACGGAGTTTTGAGATCCCTTTTAATTTCCGGACATTGAGGCCTTAAGTGTTGGGTTGAACCACAAGAATAACACTTAATTGGTCTTCTCATATCAAATTGACGCTCATCCTGATTCCGAAGATGTTCCTTTCTGTCAGAGGCATATCTATCTTCCCCTCCAGACTGGTGATACTTTTTCAGATCCCTCGAATTTAAATTATTTGTATTTCCCCTTTGTGACTCCGAACTATGAACAGGAGAGATCTTCTTCCGGGGTTCACGCACATTTTCATATTCTTCCAGCATTTCCGCTAATTTCTTTGGAGTCGTTATCTTCGACCATTCATCAATAAAATGTTGCCGCACTTCGTCATTTACACGACGCTTCATTTGGTCCGTTATCATGAGCTCCTTTAAAAGTTCAAAATCCGTAACTTCCAAACCTGCAATCCATTCTTCAAATTAATTCCTTAATTCAAAGGCAAAATCTCTCCAAGTGGTTTGGGGGTGTTTCTGAGATTGCACGAATTTGATGCGAAAATTTTCTGGACTAAGTTTGAACCTTTTAAGCAGTATCCTTTTTATATAAGCGTAATCATAAGCCTGCTGTTCTGGTTCTCGCATAATCAGCTGAACTATGTCAGTTGGCAAAATTGTCAATAAAACCGAAACCCATTCTGATTGGTGAAGATTCGCACGCTTTGCTTGGCGCTCAAACATGACTAGATACAAACTGATATCATTCTCTTCAGGATCAAATTTTGGCATCATTTTTTTTAGATCGTATCGGCTTTTTTTAGTCCATTTTCTTCATTCCCACCATTTCCAGAGTCATTTCCGTTAGCGGCTAGTAAACGTAACTTGGATAATTCAAATTCCATTTCTTCTCTTCTAATTCTATCCTGCCTTTCTTCTTCTTCTCTCCTAATTCTTTCCTGCTCCTTTTTTTCTTCTCTCCTAATTCTTTCTTGCCTTTCTTCTTCTTCTCTCCTAATTCTTTCTTGCCTTTCTTCTTCGTCTCTCCTAATTCTTCTTTGCCTCTCTTCTTCTTCCTTCCTAATTCTCTCCCGCTCCTTTTTTTCTCTCTCAAACCTCGTTGAAGTGATATTTTCTAACAGGCCTTTCACTAGTTCCTCCTCATAGGATTCATTTCCCATAATCAGCTGTCTTAAATCCAATATCCTAAGTTCAGGGCTAACTTTTCCCCTAACTCTTCAGCCAAGGATTTAAGATCCTCTTTCCTAACTTTTGCTAAGAATGCCATGATATAACCAAAATTATGATCCTACACAATTATAGCTCCCTCACACTACAGATACATACAATTGATTTAAACAGATATCATTTTCACAAGAGAGAGTAAAAATTAAACTTTTATAATTTTTTTCACAACCTATTTTACAGATGTTAGACAAAAACAAGACAGTTTACACTATAGTATGCACATTGCATTCAAAAATAAAAACAAAAATTGTCTACTTGAGGACGTATGAAACTACAAATAATATTATCCTCTGAAAAGCTTTAAATTCAGTTGCGTAAAACACACTTGCTTATGATAATTCAATATACTTTCCTCAAAATTTGGTATATGTTAAAATATGCATTCAGAAATACAATAAATTACACAATACCTATCCATATGCTAGTAATTAACATTAATATGACAACAGGTAAAAAGAAAGATACTGGGGGTTTTATCATTCCCCTTTTATTCCTTCAATAGAAAAAAAAATTCTCAGTTCTTACACAAATAAAAGTTTGACACACCTTAACTGAAATTCTAATATTTATAACGTCTTACAAATGATATGTCAGAATGCCACTTAACATTAAAACCTTCAAGTTACATTAATTCTACTCCTTTACACAATCCAATATATAAGTTTAATTTAAGCACAACGCATTAACATTTCAGATATTAAAAAAAAAAATCTATTAACACAGGTTTAAATTCTAAATTTTATACTTTCTTATTGTAACATAAAACCCAAAAAGCACATTTCTTTAAGCTTTACAGGAATAAGTTGACTTAAAACAGTTATATGAACTTACATACTGATTTACAGAAATAACTTAAATTACTTTACTGCCTCAATATAAAAATCCAAGGTACTTACCCGTCTGGATTGCAGAGTTGAAATGGTTGCGATGCGACTTCGCTTCTCACAATTTAAGATTTTATGGACACTGATGATCCAGGCACCTATAACGCACACACACAAGATCTGTTGATCTAAATTTTCTCGATCACAAGGGTGATCACCCACATATCACTTTTTCAATACTCTACACATCACAATGATCTGATGATCTTCGGACAATGATTGTCCCACACGCTCACTGCGGTAAATTTTCTCGAACACAAAAGATGATCGCACAAGTAGCACCTTTATCACCGCTCTTAAAGATGAGCTTATTTCAGGAGATTGTCGTTCCTCTTTTTCTGGACTGATGTCCGTAACTTCTTCGTGGATTCTATTCCCCACTTCGAAGAGCTGTAAATCACTTTTCGAACGGATGTTCGTAAATTCGTGCTGCACTTCAGAGCCTGGCGGTCTGTACTATCTGCAAACACTGATGACGTTCGGACAATGGCTGTCCTACAAACTCGAGATGAATTTCAGACTCGGACGGTCTGCAATCTCTGCATGGATTTTCTTATCTCATCACTTCGGAGAGCTGTAATCACTTTTTCGAACTGATGTTCGTAACTTTTCGTGCTGCACTTCAGAACCTGACGGTCTGTAATATCTTCAAAAAACTATTGATATCCGGACAATGACTGTCCCACAATCTTGAGATGAAATTTTAGAGCCTGACGGTCTGTAATTTCTGCATAGATTTTCTCATCCCACCGCTGCCAGCATTTATTATAGCTGTAACGTCAGTACACCCGTGTCGTGTGAAAGAAAGACAGGTTGTCTTTTAAATTATTTATTTGATAAACTAAAATAGATTTCTTGATTAAAACATAAAAATAAACTGATCATTACAGCTCTAAATCATACAATATCCGCTAACGCAGATTGGACGCAAAAAAGCGTCCTTTTTATTGTAGTTACAGCATAAAAAAACTATTGTTCTACAGAAACCACTGGCGTGGTTTAGAACGTAAAAGTTGCGTCCTGTCACCTCAAAATCACATGAAGAACTCTTACACAAAGATTTCACTCATTTTGTTATCTGCGAAGAGAAACATAATTAGTTCCTTGTGTCCGGAAACTCCCAGGGGTCTTTTATCTGCAGTCCTGCTTTTTGCAGGTATGGTCCATTTCGTCCGCGAACAAACAGGAAGTTATAATTCAGCACCTGTGCCCGCGGGGGGTGCTAGTAGCTGTATCGTCACAACAGCGGGTAGAAACTACGCAGTTAGCTGAGCAGCCTTTAAAAATCAGAATTCACGATGTCATGCTACGTTTCAACCCTAAAGAAGATGAAATAAGTTTATTTCTGGTGTTATTTGAGCGTCAAGCTAAAATAATGAATATACCTGCTGAAAATCAAGTGACTCAACTTATTTCATTGCTGCCTCCTGACATTGTTCAGCTTATTGCTAGAGAACCGGAAGAGGACGCGAAAAAGTATGACTATGTAAAAACTTTACTGTTACAACGATTTAAATTGAGTGCGGAAAAATTTCGACAACTATTTAATAAACACCAAAAATCTACTGAAAGTACTTGGTATGATTTCTACTATGAATTAAAGAATTATTTAGAAGGATGGCTTAACGGATTAAACATTAAAACTTTTGAACAGCTAAAAGATCTCATGCTGGTTGATCAAATAAAAAAGCGTACTTCTCCTGATTTCAAAGAACATTTTATGGATCAATGGACAACCATCATTTCACCTACTGAGATGGTTAAGAAAATTGAAAATTTTGAAGATGTCAGAAAAGCAATAAAACCGAAATTTTCTGCCAGTCAAACTGAGAGATGTAACAAAGGATCATTTAAACCTCGTTATGATAATTTTGTGAAAAAAATGGAGCATCCGCCTCATTTTAAGCATTCTGATAGATGGGATGATTCAGAATACAAGAAAGATCATCAGCAAAGGAATCAGTTCCAAAACAAAAACCAACAAAATTTATATGACAAAAGATATCGACCACGTTGTTTCGAGTGTGGGTCATACGAACATTTTAAGCCTCAGTGCCCTCGCTTAAAACCAAATGAAAAGGTAAATTGCGTATTTTCGAATGATGATTTGTTAAAGACGTATACAATTAACGGTTTAGTTAATGGGTATGAAATGCCTATTCTTCGAGACACAGGAGCCACTGTTGATGTTATTTCTCGAAAATACATATATAACGCAAAAATGATTGGAGAACATGTCTGGGTAGAATATCTCTTAAATGACCATTTAGTGTGTCTACCGTTAGCTGAAGTTGAAATTAATTGTGAACTTGGTCACATAAAAACAAAGGTAGCTGTTGTTACAAATGATCCTGGCAGATATGTATTGGATAACAAAACTGCTCAGTTGTTCAAAGTTAAACAGTTCTTAAATTTAGAAAGGATAAATGCGGTTTTGACACGATCTCAAATAAAACGATCTCGAGAAGGAGATCGAAGTAGAGACACCGAAATGGGGAAAAAAGAAGAACTGTCTGTTATTGAGTCTGACGAAGATATTTTACCGCAAACTGATGAGAAAGACAAGGAAATTAAGAAAGTGATTAATGTTAATTCAAAGGAATTAATTGAATCTCCGCATCAGAGCAGAGATCTAGCGTCATTGCTTAACGAAGCTAAAAATAAAAATTCCAGCAAGACAAATGATTTCAAAGTAAAAGAAAACGGATTGTTAGTGAAAAGGAAAATAGATAAAAATGGAAATGAAAGGGAATTAATTGTTATTCCTGAAAAATATAGGGATCAAATAAAGTCATTATGTTATGATAGCACATCTGGACATTTAGGCGTCGTCAAAACTAAAGATAGATTAACAAGATACTTTTACTGGCCTAATTGCTATAAAGAAATTGAAGAGTATGTTACAGCTTGCGATCCATGTCAAAGAGTGGGAAAATCTAAGGAAAAAGGCCAAAGCACCTTTGACTTTAGTACCAATTATTACAGAAGTATTTTCAAAAATTAACTTTGACGCATGCGGTCCTTTACCAATAACACCGAATGGCAATAGATATTTAATTACAGCTATTTGTTTAGCTTCAAAATATCCGGATGCTGTACCTGTTCCTAATATTGGCACAACGTCAGTAATTGAAGCTATGTTACAAATATTTAGTAGAATGGGTTTTCCGAAAGAAATACAAACTGATCAAGGTACCTCCTTTATGAGCAATCTAGCCATTGAATTTGTAGAAAAATTTGGAATAAAAGTAACTAGAAGCTCAGTACACCATCCGCAGAGCAACCCTGTTGAAAGATTTCACCGAACAATCAAACGAATTTTAAAAGTTTTATGTATCGAAGCAGCCCCTGAGTGGGAGAAGCAAGTTCCCGCAGCTCTATTTGCTTTAAGAACAATAAGGAACTAGAGTACGAGATTTACACCTGCAGAATTAGTATATTGTCGAAATCTTAGAACACCTGTAACATTATTATATGAATAATGGATGAATCCTGAAGACGAAGGAAATAATGTTGTTGAATACATTTTTCAATTGATAAATCGGTTAAAAAGATGCAAAGAGCTGGCTACAGATAAAATGCTGGAAATGCAAACCAAAAGAAAAGTGTGGTACGATCGTAAAGCTATCAAAATAGAATTTTCTGAAGGAGATTTAGTATTAGTTGTATCAACGAATAAACCAAACAGACTAGCAGTTGAATGAAAAGGTCCTGGGAAGGTTGAGAAGAAATTATCCGAAACTAATTATGTTGTGAGTTTCGAAGGAAAAAAATGACTTTAACCAAGTCTACCATGTTAACATGCTAAAACCTTATCATAGGCGAGCAGAATCGGTTAACCTTATGATTACAGAAGATCAATCTGAAATTGATAATATGGAGGAAAATTTCCGAACAATTGACTCTGAACCAACATTGTTAGATTTTGAGGACATTAAAGAAAGCAGTTCCTTAAGTGATAAGCTAAATGAACAACAGATTCAAAAATTGCATGATATGCTGCTGAAGTTTTCAAAAATCTTTTCTAATAAACCTGGAAAAACTCATTTAATAACGCATGATATTCAATTGACAGAAAACACCCCAATCCATTGTAAATCATACAGAATGTCTCCTAGACAAACGGATATATTAAAAACAGAAATCGATAAAATGCTTCAGCATAAAATAATTGAAATAGGCGATTCAGATTACACTTCTCCTATGATTTTAGTAGAAGTAGCAGGGAGGGATCCAAGACCTTGTATCGACTATAAAAAATTGAATAAATTGGTAAAACACAATTCTTCCCCTTGCCTAACATTGAACAACGAGTAGAAACGGTAGCAGGCGCAAAATATATAACTCTTTTGGATTTAACAAAGGGATAGTGGCAAATACCTTTAACACCTAATGCTCAAAGATTAGCCACTTTTGTTACAAGTTTTGGCACATTTAGACCTCTACGGATGCCTTTCGGACTTAAAAATGCACCTTTTTCATTTAGTGAAATGATGGCCGAAATCTTTCACGGTTGTGAAAACTTTGCTGTTCCATATTTAGATGACATGGCAATCTTTTCAAACACCTGGAAAGAACATCTAAGTCACCTGAAAGCCATTTTGTCCAAAATAAAGGACGCTGGTTTAACTATTAAACCAACAAAATGTAAATTTGCTCAAGATAGAGTAAAATATCTAGGACATATTGTAGGTCGTGGTATAAGAATGCCAAGTGAAGTGAAAGTAAAAGCTATTCTTGATTCTCCAGTGCCATCCACAAAAAGTCAAGTCAGAGTATTTTTAGGATTAGCGGGATATTATAATCATTACATTCCCATGTTCTCATCTATCACAGCACGTTTAACAGAAACTTTGAAAGGAAACTTAAAGAAAGGGAAAATAAATTGGACAGAAGAGTGCACAAAAGCATTTGAAGAGCTAAAGGAGACTCTGCCTCAAAGGCCTATACTACATGCACCTGATTTCAATAAGGAGTTTATTTTGCAAACTGATGCTTCAAACTCTGGTATGGGTGTCATTTTAGCTCAAAAAGATGAACGAGACAATGAACATCCAGTATTATACCTCAGTAAGAAGTTTACAGAAACTGAAAAAAAGTACTGTACCACGGAAAAGGAATGCGCCGCCATAATATTTGCTATAAAGAAACTTAAATGTTATTTAGACGGGCATACTAAATTCCTCATCATGACCGATGATAATCCCTTAGTTTGGCTCAAAAATAATGTGAGTCTAAATCCACGACTTATGAGATGGGCACTAGTACTACAACCCTACAATTACACGATCGTTCATCGAAGTGGTAAAAACCATAAAAATGTAGACGCATTAAGTCGTACTCCCTGGCCTGATTAAATAATTTGTTTCTCTGTATAGATAAAAAAATATTTTGTTCCTTCCTCTCTTCCTCAGTGTATGTTATTATGTTATATCTTGTATTTCAATTCTGTATTGTGCTGATATTGTTGTTTTGAAAAAAAAAAAAAAAAAAAAAGACCGTAAACTTTAATTTATAAAAATATAAATTAAAGTTTATCTGGAGGGGGGAGAGGTTGTAATATCTTGTTATTTAATAAATAAATATAATTATTGTTGAAGTGGCAACGCCATATTTGTATTAAAACGTCAGCAACGTGAGATATTGTTTTAAAAGATAAGATTCTAAAGATTTTACCAGCTAGGAGTAGTATGCAAATTTTGCCACTTAAGAATTGAAAAAAAGCCCGTTCAAGACGTAATTTAAAAACCTGAAAACTTTCAGATTTTTTTTTTAATTTAAAATTATTTTGAATGTTTTTTTTTTTTTTTTTTTTTATTTCGTGTGCTATGAAAGAAAGTGTCTAAGTTCTTACAGTATTTCTATTTATATTCTCAGAAGTGCAGACGACTTCCGTATAAAATGGCACATCTAAAGCACGGTTCTAACACAGTTCGACTAAGGATCTCGTAATTGCTACTGAGTATCTACGACAGAATATCTCGAGATCACAGCGTATTAAAATACAACATATTTAAAAAATATCATTGCGGAGAAAAAATAAAAGAAGGCCAGACGAAGAAACAGTTAATTGACTCTCCATCCCACTTGGGGAAGCGTAATTAAATATATTACGTTATATACAGAGTTAAACAAAAGAAAAAAATCTGATTTGTACACCACATGACTTTCTTGTATTGGAATATTAAATTGGAATATTAAATTATACGCATTTTTTTCTTACATTTCATTTAAACTTATTGGATTGAATTAAATCTACTTCGCCGACGGCGCATAAACCACAATAGAATAAATGCATTCTTTAAAATTCACTCTATTATTTGTTTACCATAGCGACACTCTGGCGCTAGATTCACTTAATAGTATTAATAATTATATAACAGTTAACTTATATAATAATTATATAACGGAAACTAAGTTAACTGTTATATAATCCAATAATTATATAACAGTTAACTTAGCTTCCGTTATATAATCCAATAATTATATAATAGTTAACGTATATATTTCGTTCATATTATAACTCATAATGCACAAAATTTATATCATTTAAAGAATAGAATTATCTAATCGTTGCCACATGTTCTATTCAAATACTATAATAAAGCTAGAATGATGTGTAAAAGAAATTAAGCAAACAAAACAAAAAAGAAACAGTTTTTCACAGACGATTCAGTATTTCTCATTCAATTAATTCAGTTCTCACTTCGCGAGAAAGCAAAAATACATAAAAACTCAAAATATCTATATTAAAAATTACGAAGTAAATCTCAAACACTTATTTCCTCGAAAAAATTCCAGAAAGAATTAAGCATGATTTAATTGGCAATAATAAATGAATGCGTTATCTTTGTTGTTGCGAAGTTAAGTTTATCTAGATTGGCAACAAATCCACTAGTATCCTGTTTCAAATGTAAACATCAATGGCCGCCATTAAAGAAAGGCTTAGCGGTGTAAAGAACGCTCCTGAACTCTCTACTAGAAAGACCTATGATGCTCTTGACTAGAGAGAACGTCGTTAGCAAACTCCTCACACTACGAGTACTATAATTCATTTTAACACCTTATTTAAAGAACTGTGAATGGCAACGACTTAACTGAGAATTACGCATGCGTAAGAGATGAGATTTCTGTCGGACGCCTGTCAGTGAGAGAGAGTTTTTGGGAAGCTCCGCCAGCGAGCTGAGGTGTGGAGACTAAATTTGTCCAGTGATGACGAGTGCTATCTTCGTTAACGTCTCTGATCGTGTCACCAACTCGGATATGTACTCAAGTTTTTCTAAATGTATTAATTAAATGTTGTATCTGTGTTATGTTGTGTAATTAAAGTGATTCATCACCAATACCAGTGTTGATTCCGTTCCCACTGAAGCATCCACGACGTCACAGACAAAAGAAAATAAAAAAATTTGGAGGTTCCAACCGAGATTTGTGTGACAAGAGACCAGGTATGTGTTCTCCACAATATTCATTTCCAGGCCTGAAGTGTATAATGTAGTTATTTATTACTTATTCGGGAAATCAATTCCCAAAGCAGAAGTAGCACATCAGTGCATAAGAGTTTTAAACACTCAATGTGTTTGTTTTATATATCTAACAAGATATTTTCCTTTTGCGGTATATTCGGGAAAACATTTTCCCATTAACACGTAGCACATCAGTGCATTTTATAGCACGTCAGTGCATAAGAGTTTTTAAAACAATCAAAGTGTTGCATTTATATATCTAACGAGATAATTTTCTTTTGTATGATAATGGGAAAAATCCATTCCCGTAAATAAACAGCACATCAGTGTATTTATGTTTAACGTTTCGTTATAAATTGGTGTGATAGAATCTGAACTGTTTTTTTTTTTTTTTTTTTTGTGTATATGTGAAAGCACATCAGTGCAATATTGCAATTTTCATTTCTAAGTCATTAGAAGAAAATTTATGTTAAATTCTTGTGAAAGAAATAAGTTGTGGAATATAAAAAACTTGTTACTTTGGGTTTCTCATGAAAGCACACCAGTGCTGTATTTTAATATGATGTGTTTTTTCTGATAAGTAGAATGTTAAATTTTATCATTTCATTGTATAAAAATTTAAGCTTTGAGCAGTAAAGAAATGTTCTAATAGTGTTCTGATTTAAACCTGCGCCTATCGAATTTACGTAGTAATTGCGTTGGCCATGTGGATTGCCAACGAAAGTAGCTGTCGTGAAAACGATAGTTAATTAAAGGTGTTTATATTTATTGGCGCCACTCTGGTTTTTTTTCTGTCTGGCTGTGTACTAAATGAAAAGAATTTGTTATTAATTTTTTATACGAAGTATTCAGTAAGGTTGTTTATTCGTTTTATGTTTGAATGGAAATAAATCCACAGTGATTAATGCTTTTATTAACCTTTTATTTTCATTTGCCTAATTTTGTAAAAAAGAAGAAAAGTTAGTGTTTTTTTATATCTCTGATATATTTTTATGTGTATTATTTGTGAATAACTATTTGAGTTCTTATTTGTTTTGAGCAATTACTTTTGTGAAAATGGCATTTTTGGGAAAAGCTAAGAAAAAGGATCTATTCCTTGTCGCTTCAGAACTTGGGGAAATAGTTTTAGAAGATATGAAAGTGATAGATTTAAAACAATTAATAACGAATAGTAAAAATTATGAGGAAGAATTTGTTAAAAATTTGTTAGAAAGTATTATGACTGATAGGATAGAAAAGAAAAACTTAGAGAAGCAAACAAGAGCGAAAGAATTACAGTTAGAACAGGAAGCTAGGGAGAGGGAATTTCAGATACTACAACAAAATAAAGAAATTGAAAAGCAACAGTTAGAACTAGAATGCCTTAAAGCAAAACAGAACACTGAATCTGCTAAAACTGGAGGCGGAAGGTGTTTGTTTATAGTGAACGCCTGCCTGAACTTGTATTTTATCCTGTAGGAACTTACAAATAATGTTTTGTTTCCTCTGTGTCCGAGGAAAACAAAATCTGGAGGCGGAAGGAGTTAGTCTGTAAAGAACGCTCCTGAACTCTCTACTAGAAAGACCTATGATGCTCTTGACTAGAGAGAACGTCGTTAGCAAACTCCTCACACTACGAGTACTATAATTCATTTTAACACCTTATTTAAAGAACTGTGAATGGCAACGACTTAACTGAGAATTACACATGCGTAAGAGATGAGATTTCTGTCGGACGCCTGTCAGTGAGAGAGAGTTTTTGGGAAGCTCCGCCAGCGAGCTGAGGTGTGGAGACTAAATTTGTCCAGTGATGACGAGTGCTATCTTCGTTAACGTCTCTGATCGTGTCACCAACTCGGATATGTACTCAAGGTTTTCTAAATGTATTAATTAAATGTTGTATCTGTGTTATGTTGTGTAATTAAAGTGATTCATCACCAATACCAGTGTTGATTCCGTTCCCACTGAAGCATCCACGACGTCACAGCGGCAATTAAACAACTTTAAAATTGCTGATAATTCTAAAAATATTGCACACAGATTTACTAAAGACATAAAATTCTTAACCGGAAGATAAAAACAACATAATTCAATCATTTTTAAAGCAAAAATATACAATTTACAAACATATAAGAGTAAAGAAACTGAGATCACTTAGCCGGGTAACAGAGTGGATATATATATAAATATATTTATATACGTTTGGTGCGGCCGATTGCAACCAAAATACGAGGTGCACATCTACATGTTATAGCAGACCTATATACAAAATTTCAACGTTCTGAGGCTACTCGTTTTTGAGTTATGCGAGATACGTACGTAGGCACGTACGTACATACGTTCGTACAGACGCCACGAAAAATTCTCTTCAGAATTAGTTTTAAAGCAGTTTTATAATTTTTTGAAGGAAAAGTGTATTTTATTCTGTCCTTACGTACAGATATCACGCAAAAACATCGTTAAAATGCATTCGATAGCGGTCAAAATGGATATTTTCGTTGAAATATGCTGCCTGAAACTTTTCGCGATTACAATACTTCCTTTTTACATCGTACAAGGAAGTAAAAAAGGAATGAAACTGCTTTCATGGAGCTGCATTTTATTAAAGAAATAATTTCAGGTTAGTTTAAGTTATTTGAATATAGAAATTCCACAAGTGCTAACTGCCTAAGGGAAGAGATATCTTCATGGAGGGCTTTTAAGAAAATTGGCTCATATTCACGTTAAACATATGGAGTGTATATGCTTTTTCGCCAAACTACGTCTTTTCGCCCCAGCAAAGGGGTTATCCGATCGATGACGCAGCCACGGAGACAGGTTCCTGGGCATCGCCCTAGGCTGTGTATAGCATGTAGAAAATAGTGAGCATATTTTTAATAAACAAAGCATTTCGCTATATGATAGCAATTATAGCACTGAAGAGGGTTATCCTTCCGATAACACTTGCGCCCACCACCGGCAGAACGGTAAAGTCACTGAACACTGGTAATTCGGTTCGAATCCCGGGAACGGGCTGGCTGCATGGGCGTTTTCGCAGTTTTTCTCATGTGTAATGTGCATACGAGTCAGTTTCTATTAGAAAGTCTTCACGAAGGCATCCCTCCGCTTAGGCACATAGTCCTCATGTACTTTATCGTAATCAAATACACCAAAACAAATCGATAACATTTTCTTCTTCCTTCTTTGCCCGAAAGCCAAGATTTCTACTCATTAAGCTAGATACTTTCGGCTGCAAAATATTATGTACTGATAAGATTTATCACTAAATCCAGTAAACATGTTTACATATAAAATTTTTGAAAAATTATAAAATTTTAAAAAAATTTATTTGATAGAATTTTTGGAAAATATATAAAATATATAAAAAAATATAAAGCATAAAACTTTTGAAAAATTTATTTGATAACTATCCATTTATTAAAACATTTTCACGAAGTATTTTATAAGAATTTACGTATTCTTTTATAATGGTGACCCTTATGAAAATCCGCTTTCATAAGGGTGACTATGAAATTAATGAAAGAGTGCTATTAAAAAACTGTTTTTCGAAATATGTAAAAAAATGATAGTGAGGTGATCTTGATACAGCGTAATAAATTTGTATTTTCTCTTTCGCTGAGACTAGGAATCGGTAAGATCGGTGAATGCATTTTTGTTTTCTACAAACATCTCATCCTAGCGATTTAGCGGCCCTGTAGTCCCGTCGTTCCTTCTTAGTAGTCATTTTGCCTTTTTTACGTCATTTTCTAACTTCTGATAAGTAGTTTCGGTTCTTCGAAACGAATCGAAAATGAATTTCATACTTTGCCATTTTGCATTCTATCGAATGCTTAGGAAATGTGTGAAATATGAATCGTTTCATACATTGCCGGCTAGTTTTGGGCATTATATACAATGTCTAGGCATTCTATAAAATGCCGGATTTCAAACTTTGCCGGTAACATATACATAGATTTTGTAAAACTTAGGGATTTTTGATTAACAAACTCTACGATTTGAAAGACATTTCGAAATAAAGCATTTTTATCCCCAACGCCCGAGACTGTTGCCACTCGGAAAAATGAATGCGAAAATTAACGCTTTCAGAGTTTTTAATTAGTGTTTCGGCTGATTCAAGTCGTACGAAAGTGGGAATAGCCGAAATAGCTTCCCAGAAATTTTTGGAATTGGGAATGACGTATTTAGTGTTTGGCAGTTGTTAAAAATTTTATCAACTTTGTACTATTAAAATTTTTTGATCATTAAATAGATAAGTGAAAATTCACTTACCTTCTAAATAGGGCTGCCCTGAACTGCCTGCCTTTCCTTCTTGTCGGTATCCGTCTCTATGATGAACTTCGATTCACTGCGTAACACAGCTATAAACTTTTTAAGAAATTTTAATTCATATGAAAGATATCTACAAAATATTTACAAGTTATAATGAATACAAGCATTATTAATACGGAGACGGTCTATCGTTATACATCTGTTAGACGCGTCAGCCGTTCAACTGACTACTTTTAGTCTCTTTCGCCAGAGGGCGTCCGTGGAAGTAAAGTTCTAGTAAGCAAACGCGACACTCCCACCTTGAGGTCCAGTATCAGCAGAGGATGAACCTCAACTGACCTGTAGTTCAAGTCTTTTGAGATTTCGTCATACGTCGAGTTCTGTACCTCACTTGCATATACGACTCAGGTGTAAAGTTGAGTTCAAGAGGTATGAGGTTCTTAGTAGGTCTTATAATCTCCCCTTGTGCAGTTTTCAGTTTCACTAATCTAATGTGTCCGTCGTGGGATGGAAAAATTTCCACGATTCTAGCTAAGGGCCAGTTTATCCTTTTTTCGTTGTTGGACACAATTACAAGATTACCAACTTTCACAGAAGATGGTTCGCGGATGAATTTTGAGCTTTGTTTTAGTTGCCCTAAATATTCTGATCGAAATCTTTTTCGTAAATCTTTTCTCAATTTCGCTCTGTAAAGGTATCTTTTATTGATGGATTTAGAATCCAAAAGATCTAATTCAGGAACTCCAGTCTCTGGAATTTCTGTTAGAAACATTGCTGGGGTGAGAGTTCTTAAATCCTTTACGTCTTCTGACAAATACGTGAGAGGACGGTTGTTCATAATGCTCTCGCAATCACAAATGATTGTCAACAATTCTTCGTAGTTCAGAGAAGATTTTCCTAGTACCTTTCGAAGAATTCTCTTTAGTACTCCAATTAATCTTTCCCACCACCCTCCCCACCATGGCGAGGAAGGGGGTATAAATTTCCATTCAATTTTCTTAACTGATGCATTTTCTAAGATAGAATTCCAATCTATGGTCTTAAACAAATTATTTGATCCAACAAAATTGGTTCCATTGTCGGAGTATACAGTGACAGGTCTACCCCTTCGAGCGATGAATCGCCTGAACGCGTGCAGGAAACTTTCGGTTGATAGAGATGAGACTAGCCCTAAGTGAACTGCTCTATATATTGCGCAAGTAAAAATGACGATCCATGTTTTTTGGCTTCCTTTTAAAATTAAGGGACCCGTCAGATCAACACCAATAATCTCAAAAATTAAAGCATCTCTTATTCTGTCTTCAAGTAGTGGCGCTTGAGGAGTCTTATATGAATCAGAGTCGAACCTTCGACATCGTACACCGTTTTGGATAACCTTGCGTACGGTCTTCCTACTCTTTATGATCCAATATTTTTCACGCAAAGCGCACATAATGAATTGTACTCCAGCGTGACTTAGCCTTTCATGTTCAGATTTGATCAGTTTTAATACTAATGGATGTTCTGAGGGAAGTAAAACTGGGTAACGAAACTCAGCATCATCGTCTCTCTGAAAGATACGTGTTTTCACTTTTATAAGGCCATTGGAGTCCATGATAGGTTCTAGAGCACGTATTCTTTTATCTTTGAATCCTTCGAAAGATTCTCGTTGGATGAGTCGGAAAACCACTGTTTCAGCTCCTTTTAGTTCTTCGACCGAAATTCTCCCAGAGTTCTTTCAGATGGTGGTGTTGTAGCATTTTTAATGAATCTAAAGATTCAAGATACGACCTTTATGATCTTTTCGAATTTTGAAATATTGTCAAAAAGATTAAATTTATCTGTATTCGTGTTATTGCTGGCTGAAACCACAGTTCGTTTTCTCTCTCCATTTACTATATCGAAGTCAGGATGTTCTCCATCTGCAATAGGCCACTCTTCTGGAGGTCGATAAATCCAATCTGGTCCTTTCCACCATTCGGATTTCCTCAATTCTTTTGCAGAGCAACCGCGTGATGGCAAATCAGAAGGATTAAACTTTCCGGGAATGTGATGCCAGTGATCTGGGTTACTCAATTTTCGAATCTCATTTACTCGATTGGCTACAAAAGTGGACCAATTTTCTTTCTGTTTTATCCAAAAGAGAGCATTTGTGGAATCCGTCCAGTAAAACACTGGAACCTTTTTTAGTTTCAAGTCTTCTCTTATTGTATGAGAGAGTCTGGATCCAATAGTGCAAGCGAGTATCTCTAGTCGAGGTATGGTGAGTGCTTTTAGGGGAGCAACTCTTGCTTTAGATTGTATCAATTGACAAGTGACTCCACTCTCACCGCTGTGTCTAAGGAAAATGCAGGTCGCATACGCATCCTTGCTTGCGTCCGAAAATACATGCACAGTGGTACTTTCGTCTATTTTGGGAAGCAATCTAGGAATTTTGATGTCTTTCAAATATTTTAACTGAGATGACCATGTGAAAAATTTCCTTGCTAGATCATTCGGCAGATTAGTATCCCAGTTAATTTTCTGTTTCCAGCACTCTTGCAGAATCAGTTTAGGCATGAGAGTAACTAGACTAGTAAACCCGATTGGGTCAAAGATTTTACTCAATTCGGAAAGAACAGATCTTTTGCTCAATATAGGGTTTTCTTCATATTTTACGTGACAAGACAAAGTATCGTCAAACAAGTCCCATTTCAATCCCAATACCGACACAACATCTTCATAATCTTTATCAGAAAGGTTTAGAATTGAAGTTTCATTTTTAAGTCTGTTATGTTTCCAACCTCTTAGGTCAAATTTTGCAGTAGCCATTATTTCTCTAGATCCTTTGATAAATGAGTTTAATTCTTCAATTGATTCCACGCTCGCTACGCAGTTATCCACATACATGGCTTTCTTTAGCTTTGAAGCTATTTCCTGTTGATGTTTTGGTACATTTTCCAAATGGTAGTTAATCGTGGCAGCGAGTAAAAAGGGGCTGGCGTTTACGCCGAATACAACCCTTCGGTGCCGATATATAGTCAGTTTTTCAGGCTGTCCTTTCTCCCACCATAGGAACCGGAGAAAATCTCGATCCGCTGGGTTCACACCTATCTGAAGAAATGCTCTTTTTATATCCGAAATTACTCCATACTTCCCCTCTCGAAATTTTGTCAAAATTTTGGGGATCAATTCAAGATAATTAGGACCCTTTTCCAGGCAGTCGTTCAGAGATACCGAATTTTTCTCCTTTGCAGATGCGTCGAACACTGGTCGAATTTTGGTAGTCGAATTTTTCCGAAACACTGCTCTATGTGGCAGATAAATGCCCTTTGATCTTTTCTGCCTCCGAAATATCGACAGGTTCAATTATTTCCTCTTCTACCCAATCCTTTAAAACAGTTTCGTAGGCTTCTAAGGAATTCTTTGTCTGAAGGGTTTTCACGCAAGACTTCAGACTCTTTTCTGCAATGATTCTATTATCTGGCAACTCAGGATGAATTTGAAGCCATGGAAGGGACACCTGATATCTTCCAGCGTCATCTCTTTCTAAAGTACGGATAAAATAATTTTCTGTAGCCTTTTCTATTTCTTGTTTTGTTTGCGAAAGAACTGGTTCAGTTATTCCGATAGAATCAAGAAACCACAAGTCACAAATTTTTCTGTCACTAATGTGTAGTGATAAAAGAATTTCATTAAAATTATTTCCCTTTATCTTCGTTCTCCCTAATAGTGTCCAACCAAGGTGTGTATTCATCGCTACTAAACTCTCCGTTACGTGTTTTACTTCCCCTGTAAAGAGTTTTCCGGCATAATCTGCTCCTACAAGCATGTGTATTTCGTTAGGGTGTTTTTCAAATAAACAAGAATTCTCATTAGTTACATCACTGGGAAAAACTTTGTAACCTCTTAGTTTCTTTAAGCATTCCCTATCCTCCAATTTTGGAATATGTGAGCATATGGTTTTTTGGCTCAAAACTTCCATTTCGCATGTGAATCCTGTTTCTGGATTATTTAACTTAATCAGATACTTCTTGTGATTTTCCCTTTTTTCTATTCCTCCAAAAAGCCCATGAGTCACACTTTCCTGACCTAAAGATTTTAGTTTTAATTTCTCCGCAAGAAATGTGCTGATATATGATCTGCTACTTCCGGTATCCAGAATTATTCGTATAAAATTGCTTTCACCATCTCCGTAAACATTGACAATTAAAGTTTGCAAGATTACGCTTTCGTAGGATGAATTATTCGTTAAGGCCTTATTTTCAATTTGTTCTTCCTTAATTTCTCCGTTTTGGTTTTTAAAACACATTATAGTGGCATGTCGTTGTTTACATAATTCACACCTTATTCTAGAAGTGCAATTAAAACTAAGGTGCCGTGGGTGTAAACAGCGATAACATATTCCTTTCGCTTTGCATTTCTCCCTTTTTTTCTCAGTAGACCATAAAGATGCTTGTTTACACGTTATAGACTCGTGATCAGAAGAGTCGCAGAAAACACATGGTGTTTGTCCCCCCCCCCGCAAACTTGCGTTCGTCAACTCCGAAGCTGTGTGTTTCGCAATAGGTCTGGTTTCACTCAGTTTGTTATGCTTTTGCGGCGCCGCCTTTGGCTGGACCGTCTGGAATGTACATTCCCGCGCAACTAACTGTTCAGAAAGAAATTCCACTAGATGATTCAAATCGTAATTTGATTTTCGAACTGTTTTATTATATTCCAAAACCAAATCTGCGGGCAATGTTTTAAGCAAAATAGGTGTTAATAAAGCTCCATATGTTTCTGAGGTCATATTTAATGATTCAAGACATCGAATATTTTTCTGTATATAATTGAATAACTTACGGAAATTTTGAATGTCATTAGAATCCTTTAGAGGTCTTATTTTCAGTAATTTATCTATATGGGCGTTTATCAGTACATCTTTATTTCCCAAATCTTTCTGTGAGGAGTTTAACTGAAGTTTCGTAATTTTCTTCGGTTAAATCGAAACCGTCAATGGTGTTATAAGCAGTACCTCCCAAAAAGGATTTCAAATAATTAAATTTGCTTATAGCGTCAAGCGTTTTATTTTGGTGTATGGCTGATGAAAAAGTGTTCCAAAATGTCAGCCATTCGCAGCTCTCGCCATAAAACTTCGGAATCGTAAGTTTAGGAAGCTTCACATTATGACTTTCGATTTTAACATTTTCTATAATACTTTCACTTAACTGTTCAGTGCTTCTTAACACACTAATTTTTTTTTTTGTTCTATATTAATTTCTTTCAATTTTTTGTTAGCTTTGTATTTAAATGTAGTTATTCTTTCACGATATTCGTCAACACCGTTTAATTCCTGGTCTAGATCCTTTATGTCTATTAATTTTTCTATATCGGCATCTATTTGTTTTAACTCTTTCGATTTTTCATTTAAGAGTTCTAACGAAATTTCTAGTTCCTCTGCATTCACTTCTGTTTTTGGTAATTCAGTTTCGATTCGGCCAATTAATTTTGTAACGGCAGCCCTTATGTGGTCGTGTTTCCTTTTCAATGTATCAATGAATTCCGTCATTGTTTAATATTCAACAAGTATCAGCAATCTACTAATTATTTATGCTTATATATTATCTATATAACTGATATCAATTTAGACAGTTTCAATAGTTAGGAAAACAGCAGTTACTGGCAGTCCCTGTTCGGGCGCCATGTTAAAAAATTTATCAACTTTATACTATTAAAATTTTTTGATCATTAAATAGATAAGTGAAAGTTCACTTACCTTCTAAATAGGGCTGCCCTGAACTGCCTGCCTTTCCTTCTTGTCGGTATCCGTCTCTATGATGAATTTCGATTCACTGCGAAACACAGCTATAAACTTTTTAAGAAATTTTAATTCATATGAAAGATATCTACAAAATATTTACAAGTTATAATGAATACAAGCATTATTTATACGGAGACGGTCTATCGTTATACATCTGTTAGACGCGTCAGCCGTTCAACTGACTACTTTTAGTCTCTTTCGCCAGAGGGCGTCCGTGGAAGTAAAGTTCTAGTAAGCAAACGCGACAGCAGTGCTATTTTTATTTCATCGTAAAACTTAGAAATTTTATATTAACAAACTCAGGATTTGAAAGCGAGCAGTGGCAACAACTTTCGAAATAAAGCAGATTTTCATTCCCAGCTTGCGTGACTGTTGCCACTCGGGAAAATTATCGTTCTTCCGAGTTTTTAATTAATATCTCTGATTTTAGTTTATTTATTTATTTATTATTTATTTTATTTTATTCTATTTTATTTTATTTTTATTTATTCATGTATTTTATTTATTTATTTATTTATTATTATTTGGGGGGAAGTGGACCTTTTCCAGGACCCCGAAAAGGAGTGTAGAAAGTTTGGTGACGATAGTTATAGTAGTTACTGAGTTATTAGATGACAAACACACAAACTTTCTTCTTCATACATAGAGATATAAATATTATAGACAACTTTCAAATACATGTAATTTTAACATCCATTCATAAATATAATTTTTTTTTAAAATTTGGTTGCTCTTTATAAAAATTCAGAATACGCTTTTGTTCATCGTGAAAAAAGCTATGAGCCCGCCAAAACTTAAGATCTTGTCAGAAATTATATCTTCGGCAATCAAAATTTTATTAATGCTTTTTGTATTGTTTGTACGAAATTTAACTATTTAATTTTAGAATATTACTTCCGCCCTTCTTCTTCTGAATGCGTACAATCAAATTTATTTTTTTCAATCAAATTTAACATTTCGGTTTAAAAAAAATTTCTAAATTGGTTTTGCAACTATTTCATATTTTCGAACCAACTGTTAAATTCTGAAGTGTTAAAAACGTAATTCCTCTTTACAGTTAAGGAAAGAAAACTTTTTAATTGAACAATTTATTTATTAATAAGCCATTTTCTGTTGTAAATGAGACAGAACACTTTTTTTGAAGTAATTTGCATCCCATTAAGCTATTTTCGCCGTCTTTACTATTCTGATGGCATTATCATGCCTTTTTCTCGTGTGTAACGTGAATACGAGCCAGTTTCCCTCAGAAAGTTCTCCGCGAAGTTTTAACACATTTACCACACATCAAATGAATCAAATGGATTTACCAGTTAACGATATTTTCAAGTTTATATTACATTACGTTACATCACGTCGCAAGTCGAGAAGCAGCTGTTAGTGGTAGTGGTGGTAACAGTTGTAGCAGATAATGGAATTATCTAATAAATATTTTTTCCAGTTCAGATTTATTTGGGCATATCACAAAAATCTGTGGCGTGAATTCTTTTGAAGAGATTGTTGGAGAGAACGCGGAATTTCTTTGATCTTTTCAACTTCTTTCGGCACGAAATGTAACTTATGATAAACCACTTTTCGCGCTGACAACACTGCTAGTTATCAAACCTCGCCGTGTCGAGTGAGGGCGTAGGGTCAACGCGCCGTTGACGGTCTGTTTAGAGCAACTGACCGTGAATTATGATGTCTCTTCGCTTGAAGTGAGTTTCCCATTTGGAGCACATTTCAACGGCGCTGCTGGTTTCTGTTACAGAAGATGACAACTTTCTTCCAGTCGTTTCTGGAAGTTCGTTTAGATGAACTTCCTATCTTTAAGCATCTAATAGTGCTAAATGTTCTAATTACACAGTGCAGCTACTAGTTTTTAAAAGAATTAAGGAAACAACATACTTATTTTTTAACTTTCAATATACAGTCCTTGGTAAATCTAAACAATGCCTCGCACGTTCATACAGCTACTTAATTTCTTCTCGGAACTCACGTTTTGGAATTCTTTTCAAGTCTGTTGTTACGTTTTTTTCTTAATTTCTTCATTTTTATTAAAATAATGAATAGTGAGAACTTTAAAGTGAAACTTTCTTTTAGCGAAACGAAAGTTGTTTGCACGCACCAAATCTAATAAATAAGGGCTGTGACTTAAAATTTTGGCACTTTTCATCGCTAGATTGAAAAGAACGGTATTGTGTTACAGCGCATTGTCGTGCAGCAGAAACCTTTTGCTCGACTGAGATATTATTTCAGTCTCAAGGTGCTGAATTCCTTTCAGAAGATTGTACCTTATGTTATTAGAAGATATAGAGTACACTGCGCCGCAAAAAATTAATTAATTAAATTAAATTTAAATTAAAATAAAAAAAGAAACAGTTCTTTATCTCTCGTTCTACCGGGCCTATTGACGAAATTCAAATTGCATTTTTCATGTTTCGAAAGCGCGAATTAAGATCTGTATTACATTTATATATAGCACTGTTCTAATATTGGTATTTTGACACAAAATCGGACTTTTTCTGAAATGACAAGCCATTTGTTTTCCATATTTCCATTCTACGACTCAAATTATGCCAAACTGCCAGATTTTGTAAAAATTCTCATGACTAGTTTATTAAAAAAAATTAGCTCTCAAAATTTTAGCTCCTCAATGTTAATTCAATTTGGTATGTATTTATTAATATATTATAGATAGTAATAAATATATACCAAATTATTTTTTATGAAACTTATTTGATTCCTTCCTACACACTTCGAAATTTAGGTTCATTTCAAATAAAATTTACCCATTTTTTATGATTTATTTTTAAAATTTGTATTTCTAAATAAATTTTATAAATTTTTCGAAAAAAATTTTGAATTATAACCTATAATTTTTTTACAATCATCTTAAAGTAAATGTACATTTAAGCGTACCTGCTAAAAATTAGAGCTTTTTATTCAAAATTTCCGAAAATATACGTGAATTTGTATATGGTCGCGTTTTGAAATTTGGAGTATTTATTATAAGCGATAATAACGAAAATGTGGTTTACGCACTTTGTTAAAATTTTTTGAAAGTAGGAACGATGTGTCTTTTTTTCCGCTTCTGCACAATGGAAGGGAAAGGAAAATAGCTTGCCATATATTAAGAAGTTCGCCAAGTGAATTAGTCTTGGCTCAAACTGGGAAAAAATGCGTTATGAATTTCTCCGTAAATTTCGCAGCAAATTTCACGAAATTTAATATTTAGACACAATTTGAGTCGTAAAAGAGAAATATGGAAAAACATTCGTATGCTATTTCAGAAAAAGTCCTCTTTTGTGTCAAAATACATATATTATAATGAAGCCATACATAAATCTAATATATATCCTAAGTCACGCTTTCGAGACATGCAAAATGCAATTTGAATTTCGTCAAACGGCCCAGTAGAACGGGTTATATAAAACGGTCCTCCTCCCCCCCGCAGTGTACCATTGTTTTATCACAATGCAAAAAACATAAAAATATTTATGCAGATTCTTCATTATTTAATTTCTTTAAATATATGCAAGGCTCTAATATTTGCGGGCAACAATTTGAAAAGTGAACTGACATTTATACTGAACCAAGGCAAAATGCCAAAATGAAATTAACAGCCTTTTTGAGCTAACGCGCTTTGGTCTAAAATCTTCTGTATCAATCAAAAAAAAAAAAAAAAAAAAAAAAAATCAACATGTTTTTTTTTTCAAGATTTCTAAAACCGAAGTTTCTATAGCCGAGATGAATCTTCTCAAACCAATGCAAATGACTGCCGTTTTTTCTAAAAAATATAAGCTACTCTCTAGTTAAAATATATTGTTACGGATTTGGTATTTAAATAGCTAATGTTAGTAGAATTATAAATTCAATTGTTCATTCCCCGTGCAGTGCAGCGCGAAACGAATATTAAAGGAAAGCTAAGCCGGAAAATTAAAAATACAAGAGCACGTGCATTTAACATTTAATAAATAAATATCTCTTTTTGATTTCAAGAAAGTTCCAGAAAATTCTCGCGCGAGATTTAAAATCTTATAAAAGGAGGAAAACCTCTCAGTTCGTAGTAGATAGTTAGTTTGTTGTTGTTTTAAGAGTTTGTTTAGAAAACTGCTCTTGTTGATTGTAGCGAATTCGTGGATTAGCTTTCTTTAGCTGTTTTGAATTAACTTCTGTTGACGTTTGAGTACTTAAAAGATAACTACTGTGAGCTATTGTAATATGAAGGAATATCTGAGGAAATTTAAGCATTTTTGTTGTGATAATAATAAATTTTGTCCATTTTTCATCGGACTTTGGCATTCAATTCAAACGAACCCGTACGCACGCAACAATATTTAAAAAATGTCAGAATGCACTCCCGTTTTACAGAAAAGCTTCATTGCCATTCTTTGCTCAGCTTTCGTATCCGTGACAACAGATGTTCACTGGAATACGAGCGATTAGATGTATAGAAAATCTGTCCGTAAGGCAGACGGTATTTTACAGAAAGCAAACTGAGAGAACATTGGAATAAGCACTGCTATCGATTATGTTCGGTAAATTTGTTTGAACGTGTTAAAAAAATTGTCCTATAACTTTATAGACGCGCTACATATATTTCCATCCATTCAGTTATAATAAGAATTAGAATTTATTGAATTAGAGTTTATGCAGGGTATTGATGTATTAGTATACAAGGATCTCAGTTATAAGGAGGGGACAGTAATTTTATCGCGGAGCAAAAGAACAAAATTAGTGGGTCGTCGTGAAGATTCGCTGACTAGGATTCAAGCGAAACTTTTCGCAGTCGAATATTTAACATTTCTATTTTGCGAAGGAAGCTCTATACTAAAAATGAAGAATTAGTGTAACTAAACAAAAAATTATATTACGCACTTTTTAATTTAAGTTTGCATTTATTAAAGCACCAAATTCTGAGAACGTATTCAACATCATTATTTTTTATTGAAGTTTTTATAATTCGTGTAGCTGATATTTGGACGACTTTTTTTAATCCATTAAATTGCCCATGTTTGATTCAATTTAGCAGCATATTTCTGAAAAAAGATCGTCCGGCATCGGCATTCTTTTTCGACATAGACGGGCAACAGAATCAAAGTTAGTGAGTATTGCAAAGCACATGAGGGCTATCTGTCTAAGGAAAAGCGTACCCTTCTGGAGGACTTTCTAAGGGAATCTGGCTCGTATTCACTTGGGTTCGAAGTCAACCAGAGGCAGAGTTAGTTGTTGATTACTGGTAGTACTGTCCGGGGTTTTGAATCTTTGCGAACGAGCTGGATGCATGGGCGTTTTCGTGTTTTTCCCATCTGTATAAATATTCCATATGTATCGGACGTGTATACGAGCCAGTTTCTTTTCTCAAGTCCTCCGCGAAGGTATTCCTTCCTTTAGGCAGCTAGCCTTCGAGTGCTTTGCAATAATTAAATACATCATATGCCATCGAAGCCAGCACGAACTACTAGCATTCAACAGCCTTAACCACTCGGCTAGTGTGGCTACCTATTATACAATGTAGTTCTTATCTACTTTCTATATTTTAAATAAAAACCACCAAACTCTATAAGGGGATGGTGGCATATCAAGTTCCGAGTCTTGCACTTCTGATAATTAAAATAAATATCAATAATCTTTTTGTTTCATTCTCGCTGTTGCAATCCTTTTATTTATTTTTTTTAAAGAAATAAATTCAATAACTTCACCTTCGTTTGAAGAGGACGAAGAATTGCATACGTGGCTTATTCAGAAGAAATAGAGGGACAGGATTAGAATATTTGGATTATCGGAAAGCACATTTCATAAGGGGAGGTGTGTGCTTCGTGGAAGATCATTTTTAAGAGAAACAGTCTCTGATTGGAATGGGGAAAAGCACAAAAAACACGAATTCAGCTCGTCCATTCGAAGAGACATGAACTCGGTTGAACTACCAGAGTTCAGCGGTCTTAAACACTCGCCCATTGGTGGAGCTGTGTAACGACAGACGACAGAAGTCATGCAAAACTTAAAGTTGTTGAATTCTCTAATCTGGATCTCGGAAGAGAATTATTTTGCAGCGTGTATTTTTTAGGAAAATTTCAATTGGGAAATAGCATAAAAATTACTTAAATATGAAAATAACTAACAAATATAACGAAAATGAGAAAATATTAGAGAGGATAATTCCAAACTTTTGCGGACTTATTTGACAGATGGGGGGGGGATCTGATATTCGCGAAACCCTTTAAAATTCATGAAAAGAATATCGGAAATTCATAACAAGATAAAGTTACTGCCCTGATTGCCTAAAAAATGAGCTGGTGCATTGCCGAAAAACTATAGCAGCGAAGCACCAATAATTCACTTTAAATTCTGTTCTCAATGACTGAATCCTTTTTATTTGTTTATAAAATCAAATATAATAAAGCAGGAGAAGGTAAACTGAATAAAAGAAGGAATGCCTTTGTGGAAATCTTCCTAGGGAAAACTGGCTCATATTCATGTTACATAGAGGAAAAATATAAGCAAAGAATAGAACTCGGGTCGAATTACCAGTATTCACCAGTTTTTTGCCCACTCGTCCACTGGTAAGCCGAAACTGACTAAAGAGGTTACATAGGTTTCTCCCATACACCAGCAGCTCCCAAATGTTTTTATCTTACCCCTTAATAAAGCTTTATAATCACAAAATATCTCTAACCTCCATCTCCCTTCTTGGAGTCGTATATACTCTCTTAGTATTATAAGCGATTAGTAAAACAGTCTACACGGACATAAAATACACAGACCCGGTTCCTACTACCCGAAAAGGCAGCCTATGCTGTTGAGGGTAGTGGCGGAAGCCACCCGAGTGGATAACGTGATGCCCAGTTTAAGCGTATGGCGTTTCACTTTCTTTGCAAGAACATAATGTACGAGACGTGGTAAAGACTTGGTAGTGAATTATATCTGTGTCTTATATATCACAGAGATAGTGAAAGGATGTTAAAGACCCTTTTATTTGAATCAAAGTAAAAGTTAACAGAAGTAAAAGTTAACACTCATGCTTACAAAAGCTAGCTATTAAAGCTTAAATCAAAGATAGTGAATTAACCAAACTAATAAAAGTAAGTTAGCCTAACGGTTTCACAATTAGAGTAACGCGCAAGTTGGCTGTGACCTAAGGCCGGAGTAACAAATCAAATGGCGAGGATAACGCAATGCCGCAGAATACTACTCGCAAGAGAATCGGAAACAGCATCTTGTCCTTTAGCAAGCAGAACACGCTCTAATTCTGCCCTGTAAAACCATCCTTTAAATACTGTCTTCTTTCTGCCTCATTTGAATATCGCGCGAGCTAGAAATTTACATTCTGGCAGGAAAATGGAAATGAGGAGAACAGGAAAGCTGATGAACATAAAATTTCTAGTCAAAGAACTAAACGATGCCTTATAAACGGTACCTTACAAACCTGAAAATATTTCATTTGCAAAATAATAGCCTTTGTAGTGCTAAAGGCAATGCTCGACATTACGTTGAAGACTGCGTATTATTGCGACATGCTAGGGAAAAACATGGTAACATAAAGGAATTCTACTGCCGCGGAAAAGATTTAGATTTGCAAAGGATTTGATGAAGTTTCTAAATGGCAATAGAACAATATTGGGATTTTTAGTTTAATGTTTTTAACTGTATTTTTGTTTTAATCTGTGTTGAGTGTTCTGCGTTAACCATGAGGCCGATAATTATCGGCCAAGAGGAGTGCAGCAACTTGTATATTACATTACATTATAACGATTTCAGTACGTTCCACACCCATCGTGATCTCGGTGCCCCTGGGAGTGGTAACTCTAGCGAAGTAGGGCTTTAAAGAGTGCTAAGTTTTGAAAAAATTCCTTTGCCAATGGGGTGGGAAGAAAGGAGGGTTGCCGCAAGGAAGACTTCTAATACTCTTTTCTGAGGAGTTTTTGATGGGAGTTGATCTCCCGCTTAATACGAAGGTAAAGAGGTAAGCACTCATAGTGCTTTTAAATATGGCGGAAAGCGTATTATCATTAACATTAACATCCATCATAAGGATTCAAGAAATCAAGAGAAGCACTATGCGATTAAGCAAATAATAAGAACTAATTTATTTTACAAGAATTCAAACTTCTAAACAATAAGTAATAATTGAAGCTACTACAATAATTAAAAAAGAACACACCTGAAAGTGACTTCTTGAGAATTTTAACTCTTAAATTGTTGATCAAATGTAACGTAAATTATTTGATCAAAATGCCTTTTTAAAAGGCATTATTTTACTTTAAAAAAAAATTAAAAGTATAACGATCTCCATCATCCCGCCTAACGCTGAAATCTCTCAACACTTTAAAATAAACATCTTAAAAAATGCTAAGCGTTATGATAACGTATGTAGTAATATCATTAGAGTTCTATAATAAACTAAAGATTATATAAAAAACAACAGTTTCTTATTGGACAGGTAATATGCACATTTTTGAAATACATCTTTTGAAGGTACTAGTTGGCGTTCTTAGACCACTATACGAATTTTCACATTAGACACTATCTATTACTTCTACTGAACAGAGAATGCCATTTGCAGGGAGGTAAGTTATCTTCCTTCAACAATGCAGAAACGCCAGAAGAAACATTAGAAAACTGCCATTTAGCTTTTTGATGCAGGTGCTAACCTATCTGCTAACTCCTCTCTGCTAACCTATCAGTTCTTGCCTTCCTCAGAGTTTTGATTCTGGAATTGCGTTTATCGGACTTCCTACCAAATAATGACTGGGTGATTAAGCCTCAAAATCATTTGCGTCTGGACACAAGGGGGTGAGATGTCTCGAGCTGAGAATGACACCTCAATCTGAGTAGAAATAATTAGCAGTTCTTTTAAGGTTAGCTTTGTTTCCCCACCCGTTCTTTTTAGGTGGTGGCTGAAAAACTTCACTTTAGCTTCCCATAGCCCTGCAAAGTTTACAGCTGTGGGCGGAAGAACTGTCAACAGTACTTCATTAGAAGCCAAACAACCTTGTAAATTGTCATCAGCAGTGCTTACAAGATTTTGTAAACGTTTCTGAATTCCGGGTAAGCATCTCTAAAGTTCGATGCGTTATCTATGAAAATTACAGAGCTTTTACCTCATCGCGCGAAAAAAGACATTTCAAAGCTGCAGTTAAAGCTAAATTGTTTGATCAAAATGTAAGGCTCTCATAGACAAAAATACAAAAATTGTAATGTTTTTTTTTTTTTTTTTTTTTTTTTTTTTTTTGTAAGATGCCCTTTCTTTGCCTTCTGTACTTAACATAAAAGCACCCTCTATAATCAATTCCGGTATTGGTAAAGGGGGAATCTGAATTACACGTTCGTAAGGTACCACCCATAGGCCAAAATTTTTACATGCACTGATAAGAAGAGTTTGATTTCCTACATGTAAGTCGTTAGTTTGTGACTAGCTGGCAAAACTACAGGATATTTCTGACTGTAGCTCATCAAATATGACTCACTCAAACGCCCTTCAACACGGATCTTACTGTTTTTATTTAAAAAAGGATTAAGAAATTTTAACTTACTTTTTGACGCAGCTGGTGCTCCTGTTTGAATGGAGGCAATTTACGGAGAGAAACCGTTTACCCGAGTTCTGATAATTAGAGGATCTCGAATAAAATTTAGTTCTTCTGACGTAAATGGTCTTCTGTGCTGGTCAGATGGGTTTCATGTATTATGTATGAACCTGAATACAAATCTTAAAGCTTGATTTCAATAATTTCAAATAATTATTCGTTAAGTTCATAAGATTATCTAAAACATAATTATCTACAGTCAAAATCGATACAATGTCCATGTTAAGTTAGAATACAGCGCCACCTATTGGATAAGGAGAGAAACTCTCACTTGGCCATCTGAATTCGGCTAAGACACAAGCCAGAGCATGTATTAGGTCTGAATGTAGTTAATTACCGTTAATAAGTTAGTTAGTTCTTTTTGCTATACAGTCCACTCATTAGTTTAGAATCATAGTACATGGTCAGCAAAGCCGGAGAAATAAACAAAATGATGGCATTAGATAGAAATAAGACTTCGTTAAAAGCGAAACTAACTAGATTAGAAAATGTAGTGAAGGAATATGATGATAGTTCGCATAAGCACGAAATTCAAATAAAGTAAAGATCCCTTCAAAGTATTCAAATGGATATTAGAAACTTAAGGAATAGATATTTCGAAAGCGTTGATGAAAAATATGTCACAGCCATCGATGAAGAAATCGTTGAAATGGAAGAAAGAACGGAAATTCTGGAAGTAAGAATTATGGAAATTCTATCATCTATCGCACATTCTGAAAATGAAAATGATTGTAATAAATGTGATTCTAAAGTACAAATACGTTTGCCAGAATTACCAATTCCTAAGTTTTCTGGTAAATATACCGAATGGAATAATTTTAAGCTTCAATTCGAAAACATTATAGTGAATAACACTCAACTTACAGAAGTTCAGAAACTCTACTATTTAAAGGCTGCATTAACTGATGAAGCAAAAAATCTTGAAACTGTTGATGATACTTTTAGTTCTCTATTTAAAGCTCTTCAAGATAGTATGAAAATAAAAGAATATTAATTGAGACGCATATAAAGTCAATAATGGATTTACGTATTTTAACATTCGAATCGTCTAAAGGAATAAGATATGTAATAGATAATGTTACTGAAAACGTTAGGGCTTTGAATGTTTTAAAATATGAGAAAAATAATTTATCGGATATTCTGTTATTAAATATCCTACTTCAGAAACTAGATTTTGAAACGCGCAAATAATTTGAACTAAGCATTAATGCTGCAAAAGTTCCTACGTTTGATGTATTAATTTCGTTTTTAGAGAAAAGATGTCAAATATTGGATAGCATTAACCGTAATGCTAATAAAGTGAAATATCCGTTAGAAAAAAGTTCGAAATCAAAGGCTCTGATGGTAAAAACCGATAATGTTTCGATTTGTGTTATATGTAAAAATAACAACCATCCACTGCATAAATGTGATTCATTTTTAAAACTAAATCCAAATCAAAGATATGAAATAGTTAAAAACCATAAACTGTGTCTAAACTGTCTCAGTAAGGAACATTTAATCGCAAAATGCAATTCTAAGTTCAGGTGTTCGGAATGCCACAAAAAACATCATTCATTAATCCATCGCCTGCTCAGAAATGGCGCCATCGAACAAAAGTTAGACAAAACAAAAACCGAAGCAACGAGTGACGAAATTATAAACAAGAATGCAGATGTATCTAATAAAAATCAATCAAGTTGTCTTTTGACACGCAGAAAAAACGTCTTATTGGCGACTGCAATAATATATGTTTGCAATTCAGAAAGAAAAAGAATTCCAGTTCGCGCAATACTTGATAACGGCAGCATGAGTTGTTTCCTATGTGAAGGAGTTGCTACTTTGTTAAATATTAAGAAAGAAAGAATTTATGCATCTGTATCCGGAATAAAAGAGAACGTTATAAATATTAATTATCAACTAGATGTACAGATTTCGAATAAGGATTTAACATATGTAAGATATGTTAATTGTTTAGTTATTTCTAAAGTAACCAGTGTAACTCCATCAAGGAGTTTAGATGTGCAGTCAATAAATATTTCCATTAATACTGAATTAGCGGATCCGCAATTTGGAACATCTAACAAAATAGATATGTTATTAGGTGCCGAATTGTTCTTTGAGATTTTAAAACAAGGAAAATTTCAATTAGAAATTCAACCGTTAATATTCCAAGAAACAGTTTTTGGATATATCGCGTCTGGTGCATGCAAAAGTAACTCAGAAGTAAATTATTGTGGTTTAATTCTAAATAGTGGAGAAAGAGTTGAAGAAATTTTGCAAATATTTTGGGAAGTTGAATCCATTGAAAATATCGAGGATGCTTTGAGTGAAGAAGAAAAATACTGTGAAGAACATTTCAGGCGTACTCACTATAGACAAAATGATGGAAGATATGTAGTTCAGTTACCCATAAGGGAAGGTGTAGAATTAGGAGAATCGAAAACGATTGCATCAAGTGTGGAATCGACTAGAAAGCGATTCGAATATGAAAACATTATATAAGAATTTTATCAAGGAATATAAGGATCTAAATCACATGGAAGAAGTTCAATAAATCGAAACATCGACTTGCAATTATCTTAGTCATCATGGAGTTTATCGACCAGAGAAAACCTCTAGCAAGCTTCGCGTTGTATTTAATGCATCAGTGGCTACTAGCAATGGAAAATCACTTAATTCAATATTAATGAAAGGGCGAATACCTCAAGAAGATTTATTTTCTATTATTATTAGACTTCGAGAGTACAACTATGCATTAGGAGCTGATGTTCAGAAGATGTACAGACAAATACTTATTGAACCATCTCAACGAAACCTGCAGTTGATCTTGTGGTAAGAATCAGTTGATAGTCCTGTGCAGACTTATCGTCTAAGGACTGTAACATACGGAACAGAAAGTGCACCATTCCTTGAAACAAGGGTCCTGAAGCAGTTAGCAATGGATGAAGCCACTGACTTTCCTCCTGCCTCAAGAGCCATATTGAAGGACTGTTACGTGGACGACATTATCACTGTAGCTAATACGCTGCAAGAAGCCAAGAAGTTGCAGACACAGTTAACATGTCTTCTAGAACGTGGTGGAATGCAGTTACACAAATGGTGTTAAAATAATCCAGAATATTGAAGAATAAAGAAAGTGCAACTCAGGATTACTCTTTTCAAGTTACGGATAAGCCTCAGATTACAAAGGCCTTAGGAATGTCATGGAATACGTCTACAGACTGTTTTTCTTACGATTTAAAGATGCCTGACTTTGAAGAAACAGGAACGAAAAGACATGTCTTATCAACAATAGGTCGTCTCTTTGATCCGTTAGGTTTGATTGGACCTGTTACGACAAAAGCTACAAAACCTTTGGCTTCTAAAATTAAATTGGAGTACACCTCTTCCTAAAAATTACTTTGAAGAATGGAAGGAATTTCTGCATGGTCTAAAAATAGTCAGGGATTATCACATCCCCAGATTTGTTCTAACCAATGGATTACAGCAAGTAGATATTATAGGATTCTGTGATGCTAGTCAGAAAGCCTATGGTGCTGCAATTTATATGAAATGTATGTCATCTTCAAATGAATGTTCATCAAGACTTCTGTGCAGCAACTCTCGTGTGTCACCTCTGAAGTCAATTACCGCACCGAACTTTGTGGTGCAGTTCTGTTGGTAAAACTAATGAAAAGAATATTAGAGGCCATTCAGCTGCCTATAGTCAAGGTGTATTACTTCACTGATTCGTCAATAGTGTTATCATGAATTAAAAAGGAACCTTATCAACTAAAGACATTTGTTGCTAATAGAGTATATGTTATCCGACTGACTGCTGTTCATGAGTGGTACCATGTTAGCACTCACAATAATCCAGCTGATTTGATATCACGTGGAGCTGAACCTAAAGATCTTCTTCATAATGATTTATGGTGGTATGGACCAACTTTCTTGACTAAGGAGAGTGTTTAGTATTTTTTGTTACCAAACGAATTACTAGTGTGTCTTTGCAAAAATAGATGGCGTTGCTGCCTGATGATTCAATTCTGGTTGCTATGGTACGAACTTTCAACTCATAATTTATGTGATTTGTATTCTATTCTTTTTTGTTTTATTAATTGCTACAGTGCTTGGAGTGATGTGAGCTGTGTCGTCACGTGGACGGCATTCCTTCTTTTTAAAAGTGTTATGTAAAATAAACAAGTGATATATATTCTTACCTTTTTTGTGAACTTATTCTTAACATTCCTGGTCCGTAGCGACCGGAGAGAAGAGTTAGCGAGCTTTGGATATGATGTGATTTATTGTGTATTAATAATCAGTGTACTTTCGATTCGATTTGTGGATTATGCGTGTGACATCTGTGGTGAAATCAGTTTCGATTTTTGGAATATTCTCGTGGCATGGTGTAGCGTAGAAACCTTAACATTGGAGTGAATAATTCCAATATTTCATCTTCTTTTGCTAGAGTTGTTAGTATAATATTTATTGTTATTCATAATGGCTGATTTGAAACCAGTTTTAACTAAAAAGAAGGTTCTAAAAAGCAATATAACAACGTTAAAGGCAAGGTAAATTCGAATTTAGAACAAGCAGAAATTTTAGAGGTAAAGTTGTTCGAAACGAAACTAAATGCTTTTAACAGTGAGCTTCGTTCTATTTATGAGGAAATATTTTTGCTGTGTCCTGAAAAAGATTGTGATACATTCATTACGGAACAACAAACAATACAAGAAACTTTAGATGAATTATGGATAACTATAAATAAAAAGTTACAGAAACTTTCCAGTGACTCTGTTATCGAAACAAGTAGTGTAGCAAAAGTAAATTCGTCTGACGTTCAATTACCAAAATTAGAACTTTCTACCTTTATAGGGGAAAATATAGAAGAGTGGATTAGTTTCTATGATCTTTCTAAGGCTAGTGTAGATAACAATCCGAATATTTCTAAATGTCAGAAGTTTCAATATTTAAAGGCTTCTTGTAAAAAAAAAGGCTCTGTCTATTATTGAGTCAATTCCTATTTCTGATGCTAATTATGATATAGCGTTGCAACTTTTACAGGAACGTTATTCTAATAAAAGAGCATTAACTAATGCATTAATCCGTAAAATGTTTAATTTGCCAAATGTTTCTGATTCAGCTCAAGCTATTTTACATTGTGTTGATGTAGTGAATGAATGTGTACGCTCTTTGAGAACTCTTAAGCTAGAAGTTTCTGATCTTTCTGATGTTCTTTTTGTTTATCTGATAACTGAGAAATTAGATAAAAACATAAAATTTTGGTGGGAAAGAACTTTGCAAAAAGATGAATTAGGTACTTTAGATAATTTACTCGAGTTTCTAAAAGACCACGCTAGAACCCTTCAGAATAGTAGAAACCAATCTAAAGATTTTAAGAAATTTTCTAATTCCAAAGTAACTTCTTTAGTGTCGAGTAAAAATAGTTGTATAATGTGCAAGGAAGATCATTCCCTTCACAAATGTGGTAAGTTTTTAAACTTAAGTGTCCAAAAAAGAATCGAATTTGTTAAGAAACACAAACTTTGTTTTAATTGTTTATCTTCTCAGCCTCATTTAGTGAAAAACTGTCGTAGTTTACATAAATGTATGACGTGTAAGTTACCTCATCATACTGTTCTTCATTTTGATCTAAATATCAAAACTAGTGAAAATGAGGAACCAAAACAAACTTCCTCACTCTCCCCCAGAGCCGAAGTGTTCTTACCAAAGAATGAAGTCGTTACAAATGCCACAACATGTACAGGACAATTTAGTTATTCTAAAGGTGAATCAAAACGTGTATTACTGTGTACGGCTCTCATTAAAGTTAGTGATTCCAATGGTAAAGCCATCCCTTGCAGGGCTTTACTAGACTGTGGCAGTGAAGCCAGCTTTATAAGTGAAGAGTGTGTCAGAAAACTAAAGTTAGGTAGATTTAACAAAAAAATTGAAGTATCGTGCCTTGGTTCGTTCAACACTGTAACAAGTGAAGAAGTGGAATTAATTTTTACCCTGTACTTTGAGTCAAATTCCAAATTTCGAACATATGCATTCGTGATTCCAAGGATAACTTCAGATGTGCCTAACGTGTCGCTTCCTTCTAAAATTGCGAATCATTTTGACGATCTAGTCTTAGCTGATCCTAAGTTCTATGAAAGAAAACCTATAGATATTTTGTTAGGTGTAAATGTATTTTTTACTATGCTAAAGGGAGACATCATAAAGAGAGGAGAATCATTACCCTTTGCAATTTGTTCTCAGTTGGGTTGGATCATTTCCGGGAACACTATTACTAATGATTCGAATCTAACACTTTTACAGTGAATAATCTTCAGTTGAATACAAACGAATTAGTTGAAAGATTTTGGTCTTTAGACTCCATTCATGAAGTCAAACGTATTTCAAGTGAAGATAAAAAATGTGAAGAGTTCTTTAAAACAACACACTTCCGTGATCAAAATGGTCGTTATGTAGTGAAACTTCCATTTAAGGATAACCCTTCAAGGTTGGGTAATTCTAAAGATCTTGCTTTACAAAGATTTAAATCTTTAGAGAGAAATCTCTTAAGATCTCCTGATACATATGATATGTATAGACATTTCATGAAGGAATACTTGGATCTCGGGCACATGGAACCAATCCGTAGTTCAGAGTCCCCAAGTCAGGCATACTACATGCCACATCATGCAGTAATTAAGGAATCTAGCTCTACGAGTAAAATACGTGTGGTATTTAATGCTACTAGTAAGTCTTCATCAGGACTATCTCTTAAAGACATATTGATGACAGGTATTGCGAAAGGTTGTTCTAATTCTAAATGAAGTGAAATACTTCAACAATCTACAAAAATAATCATTTTATTTACAAAGCAACCTGGATTGCATCGAAGGTTCACTGCTAACTAACTACGTCGCAAACTAAAAAAAAACTAACATTCTTTTTCAGAAGCGAAGCGCCCTCTAACGGCGATACATAAATCATTTGGGGGATTTTTCCACACTCCCCACCTGATAATTTTTGCTAAAATTATCACTATTTCAGCATACAAATAATAAAATATAAGAAAGCAACTTACATATCAAATACATTCAACTGATGTAAATATAAACTGCAAAAGGAAATTCTAAAAAATAAACAAATATAGCTAACTGCATCAATTCAAATGTTACTCAATACGTAAATATTAATTCAAATTACAAACAGTAAATTATTAGTAATAACTAAACTAATTATCTAAAATTAATGTTAGTGAATATGAAATATAAGAAATAAAATTAAAAGGTTACAAATTTAGTTCATTTTCAGTCTGATAGTTAGTTCAAGGGGTATATCAATTGCACAGGTCTCTTAAAGTCCCCTTTTTTAGTTTTTACCACACATGATCGTACAAGACCATCACGTCCTTTGAAGACTTGAATTACTCGACCTAAATCCCAGAGGAACTTAGATTTAGTTGTTCCTTCAAGTAAAACTATATCACCAATTTTAAGATTTTTCTTGGCTTCTGATGTACCGAAGAAGTTGAGCATTTCTTAACTCAAGAAGATACTGATTTTTCCATTTTTTCCAGAACTGTTTTATAAGTGTTGTCTGATATTCTTTTCGTTTTATTACACTCTTTCTTGTTGGAGAGTTATTCAGGATCTCAGCAAAGTTGTATGGATATTCATCCTTATGTCCGATCAATAGAGAATCAGCCGGTGCAAGCGGTTCAGGTTCATGTAAATCGTTGTAAACGTAGGTCAAAGGACGTCTATTCACAATATTTTCGACCTCTGTCAACACAGTCATAAATTCTTCAAAATTCAGTTGAGCTCTGCCTAATATCTTTTTCAACGGTTCCTTTATGGTTTTCATAAGGCGTTCATAAAAAGCTCCCCGCCATGGAGCAAGCTCGACGATAAATTTCCAAGTCAAGCCTTCATTTGCTAGAAAATTTTGAAAGTCTGTACCTTTAATTATGCTGTAAAAATACTGTAAATCTTTGGCAGCATATTTGAAAGTTTTCGCGTTATCTGAGTAAAAGGTGCGACAGTTTCCTCTTCTCGAAATGAAACGTCTGAGAGCCAAAATGAATTTGTTTGCAGACATATTGGAAATGAGTTCTAGATGTAAAGCTCGTGTAACAGTGCACGTAAACAATACGATGTATAATTTCTGAATGTTGTTTCCAGACTTGATGTAAACTGGACCTGTGAAATCCACGCCTGTAACATAGAAAGGTGGAGTTTCCACAATTCGATCTTTAGGTAACTGAGCTGTCATTTGTTTCGCTGGTTTTACTGCGTATTTCCGACAAATTAAACAGTTCCCTAAGGCTTTCTTTACCAACTGACGGCCTTTAGGAATCCAAAATTTCTGTCTTAGTTTGGCTAAAGTTGCTGCAACTCCCGCATGCAGAACGATATTATGTTCCCTTTTTACAATTAATTCAGTAAATTTGGAATCTTTAGGAAGAAGAACTGGATGCTTCTCGTCAACTGTATATTCGGTTTCCTCTAATCTTCCCTTAATTCGAAGAATTTTATTTTCATCAAGAAACGGTGCCAAGCTGAATATATCAGAGCTTGGAGAAATTGACTTATTAGATTGAAGAGCCTTAATTTCAGGTGCGAAGAAATCCATCTGGGCTCTACGAACACAAAATATTTCAGTGTCCTGAATTTCAGAAGCACTTAATGTTCCACTATTAGCAGGCAGTTTTCTTGCCTTATCAACGAAACGTCTAATCCATGTCATAATTCTGAGATATTTCAGTACGTTACTGAATTTTGTTATATCCAATAGTTGATCATCTCTTTTCACAACAATGTCATAAACAGATATCTTACTACGGAGTTCTAGTTGCTTATCGTTTCCCACGTCAAACTTCGGTTGAACTGACCAGTCTATACGTTTGTTTTGTAACCATTCTGGTCCAAACCACCAAAGTGAACAATTTCTTAAATTAGCAACAGTAGTTCCTCGTGATGTGAGGTCGGAGGGGTTATCTTTCCCACGGCAATAAAGCCAATTATTGCTTTCAGTTAGTTTCTAAATTTCATAAACTCTGTTTTTGATGAAAGATTTAAATCTTTCGGGAGATCCCTTAATCCAAAAATACGTTATTTGAGAATCAGTCCAGTGGAAGGGGATTACTTCGTATTTTAAAGATTTTGCTATTTTATCACTCAATCTAGCGGATAAAAGCGCACCCAAAAGCTCCAATCTAGGAAGTGTAAGGGATTTCAGAGGTGCAACTCTACTTTTGGAAGCAACAAAAACTGTTTGAAAAGTTCCATTGTTCAAAACTATTCTTAGATATACCACGCATCCATAAGCTTTCAAACTAGCATCAGAAAAGCTATGGAGTTCTATTTCTTTCACATCTGCATCTAATATTCCTTCTAAATAGTAGCGCGGAATTCTGAGGTGGTTCAGTTCTTCAATTTCTTCGTACCAGGCTTTCCATTTACAACTAAGATCAGGTGGCAGTTCATCATCCCAATCAATTTTGGCAGACCAGATTTCCTGAATCAGACACTTTATTCTTATAGTGAAAGAGCCATAAAATCCGACAGGATCAAAAATACGGCCTGCGGTTTGCAATAGAAAACGTTTTGAGTTGATTGACGAGGAAATGAAATTTGTCAAGTGCTGAGTGTCAAAATAAAAATTATCATTATCCGTATCCCAGTTAATTCCTAACACTTTGATCGGGACAACTTCAGGAGATTCTTGCATCGAAAATTCTTTGCGATGCCAAATATCTTTGAGTTCTTTGGAATTAGTATGCGACTTATGTAGTGACATGCTAGCTTCATTGAAAATGTTCACAATTTCTAAACTTGTTTTCAGGGCTTGTTCTAAATTTTGTTGACCACCAATAACGTCATCAACATACAGGCAGTTGTTTAAGAGTTCTACTGTTTCAGGATATATTTCTGATATTTTTTAAGGTGATGCTTAATAGTAGTAGCTAGGAGAAAGGGACTAGATTTTACTCCAAACAGAACTCTTGTAAATCTAAAGATTTTCAAACTTTCATTGTTATCACCAGGATCGTCTTTCCAATAGAATCGTGTAACGTCCCTGTCTTCTTCATTTAATTCTATCTGTAAGAATGCTTGTGTAATGTCCGCTGTAAAGGCTATAGAATTTTGTCTAAATTTTATCAATAAATCAAAAATATCAGGATATAGGTTCGGACCAGTATATAAACAGTCATTTAGAGAGAGTGTTTTTGGTTTATGGGCTGAAGCATCATAAACTATTCTTAGTTTGCTTGTTGCTCTATCATTTCTGATGACTGCTCTATGAGGTAAATAAAGTAAGGTTTTTATCATTTTGATTGTCTTCTTGAACTGCTTCAATAATATGTTTTAACTCGTAATCCTTTAAAACCTCTGTGTATTGAACAAACAAAGAGTTATCAATTTTAAATTTGTTACTCAATTTCTTAAATCTTTCAAGTGCTATATCCCTATTATCTTCCATTAAATGTTTTGAATTCGGTTTCCAAGGTAATTTTACTTGGTATCTACAGTTCTTATACTTGATATCAGATTCGAAAGATTTCATAATTTCTAAATCAACAGTTTTGTCGTTTTGAGTATCACTTTCCAAACCTAAGTTTTCTAGCTTCCAAAACTGTTGTAACTGATCTGATATGAAGTTTTCATTTACTATTATTTTTATAGTTAATAATTCACTATGATCATTATTTACTTTACCCTGCAAACACCACCCAAATAAAGATTCAGCTACTACATTTCTTGAAATTCTTTTAATTTTACCAGTGATTATAGAATAGTAGAAATCTACCCCTATGAGAATATCAATTTTGTCACTTTTTCCAAAACAATCTGCTAATTGTAAATTTTGTAAAATTTTATTTTTCTTAGCAAAGTTCAAATCTGGAGGGGAGATAACAGTATTAGATATATTTTCGATTTCAAGAAGCTCAATAGATATATTAAGATTAGGATCGTTAACATTTTCTAGTTTTGCTCTAACAACATTAAAGGTTTTTTCTAACGCAGTTTTATCACCAAAGGAATAAGCAGAAAGTGATTCTTTTCTAACAATCGGAAGTTCCATTTTAGTAGATACATCTTTAGTTATGAAAGATCTCATTGAGCCATTATCAAAAAGAATTCTGACATTTTCAGATTTATCATTATTTCGGATCAATGCAGAAGCCGTTTGTAATAATATTTTATTAGATCTATTTTCATCGGAATTATATGACGAAACAGCGGAAATAACGCTCGAATCCGACGCTTTCTTTTCAGGTTTTTCATTATCTTTTATTCTGATGGAATGAATAACAAATGTCTTTCGAGTGTTTATTAAAGCAGAAGGCACAGTTTATTTTTTGTTTACAATTTTGAATCCGGTGAAATCGACCCAAACATAAAAAACACCGCGATTCACGTTTTAAAATCTCTTTTTTCTTTTCTACACTTAAAATTTCGCAATCCGCAGATTTATGATTTGTGTTCCCGCAGAACAGACACTGCGATTCGGATGACGCCGCTAATAACTCAACTGTAGACGGCTTGCTCGTTATGGCTGGAGAATATTTATGTTTGAAGGGCAAATGCTTTTCCAATCGCGAATATTTTTCTCTAGAATTATATTTAACAGAAGCCGCGCGTTCTCTACTGAATACTTCGTTCCTCAAAAAGGCTAAGAGACCTTTCAAATCCCAATTTTCGTCTTTTATTTTTCGGCTATAATCAAGAACGAATTCATTAGGAAGTAATTTCAAAATTAAAGGCGTTAACAGATTTCCGTAGGTATCAGAGTCTATTTTTAATGCTTCAAGATTTCTTATCTGTACTTCGGCGTGATCGAGAAGTTTTCTTAATCCGTTTATATCATTAGGATTTCTAACAGGTGAAGTACTTAAGAGTTGTCCTAAATGCGAATTAATTAAGATGTTCGTTTGACCAAATCTGGAACGTAACAGTTCAAGAGCAGCTTCGTAATTATTTTCGATGAGAGCGAAACCAGAAATAGCTTTGGCGGCTGAGCCACCAAGAAAGCTTTTTAAGTAAATTAATTTTCCTATTTTTGGTAAATTCGGATTTTTATCAATCGCATTTTCGAACTGACCTATGAATTCTAACCAATCCGAAGAATCACCATAAAATTTAGAGATGGTTAATTTTGGAAGACGAGTGAATTTGTTACTTTCGTTTTGGGATTCTGTAACGGTTTCATTAGAAATGTCCCTACTTGCATTGACGGAATTTTCTAGCTTATTCAATTCTTTCAACTTTTTCTTTCCTCTAAACTGCCACACTTGAATTTTCTCTTCATATTCCAAAGCGGATGAGATTTCAAGTTCAAATTCATCCTCTTCGACTTTTAATTCTCGTTCTATTTCAGCGTCTAAATTGCTCAAGGATTTTGATTTTTCGTTTAACTGGTCTAAAATTTCTTCTAATACATTTACATTTATACTACTATCATCTTTACTCAGTTCAGTTTCAATTTTCTTTAGTATCTTGGACACTCCGGTCCTCAATACCTTTCGTTTCGATTTCAGTTTAGCAATAAGATCTTCCATATTATATCAAAATAGAAAATACAGGCTTATCTTGGCTGTCTTCGCATAAAATGATATCCAAAATTAAAAAACACAAACTTCTAAATTGGCCAAAGGTTCTCGGCAAAGATGCAACATATTGCGAAAGGTTGTTCTAATTCTAAATGAAGTGAAATACTTCAACAATCTAAATTGGCTAAAGGTTCTCGGCAAAGATGCAACATATTGCGAAAGGTTGTTCTAATTCTAAATGAAGTGAAATACTTCAACAATCTACAAAATAATCATTTTATTTACAAAGCAACCTGGATTGCATCGAAGGTTCACTGCTAACTAACTACGTCGCAAACTAAATAAAAACTAACATTCTTTTTCAGAAGCGAAGCGCCCTCTAACGGCGATACATAAATCATTTGGGGGATTTTTCCACAACAGGTCCCAGAATACAACAAGAGCTGTTTCCAGTTTTGGTCAAATTCAGATGTTACCCAGTAGTTGTCACAGCTGATATCATGAAAATGTTTAGACAAATTCTAGTTAATGAAGAGGATAGAAACTTTCAAAGGATATTTTGGCGGGACAGTACAAGTGATCCTATTCAAGAATTTCGACTTAATACTGTCACATACGGCACTGCCTCGGGTCCATATTTGGCTACTCGTGCTTTATACCAACTTGCCTACGATGAGCAGAATACCTATCCTTTAGCTTTGAAGGCTGTACTTCAAAACGTTTTTGTAGATGATTGTTTGGTAGGTGCTCAAAACACTGAAGAGTGCAAAAATCTAGTAAATCAACTCTTGCAAATGTTAGAATGTGGAGGATTTCTTCTGCGTAAATGGTCATCTAATGACTTGTCAGTGTTAGAGAATATACCCTAGGAGTTGAGAAATGATTCTGAGGCTATGAAAATTCAAGACGATAGCTCAATCAAAGTTTTAGGTATTAATTGGAACCCCCGTGAAGACTACTTTAGCTTTTCCGTATCCATCTCTGGTGAAAAGTGTAAATACTCTTAGAGATATCCTTTCTGATTTAGCGAAAATATTTGACCCATTGGGTTGGCTTGCTCCTTGTATTATTTATGTCAAAATCTTGATACAAGACATGTGGAAACTCCATTTATCGTGGGATGAACCTGTTTGTGATGAGATTGCTAACAAATGGAAGATTTTCCGAAATGATTTACATCTTATTCAACAATTAAAAATACCGAGATTTGTTTTGATTCCTGACGTGAACTATATTGATATCTGTGCTTTTTGTGATGCCTCCGAGAAAGGCTACTGTGCCTACAATCCATACAACCGCTGGTGATTTCAAAGGAGCTGTTACTAAATTGTGTCTTATCCCCAATCATGACTAATATGAACTATGAACTATTGACTTTTTTCATATTATTGAACTTTAATTTTAGTTATATTTTCAATTAATTTTTTTGTTAATGTTATTATGTATGCTTTAACTATTTGTCTTTTTTGAACCCTTAGAAGGCTTCAAGGCCGGGGGCTATGTTTAGTATTTTTTGTTACCAAACGAATTACTAGTGTGTCTTTGGAAAAATAGATGGCGTTGCTGTCTGATGATTCAATTCTGGTTGCTATGGTAACGAACTTTCAACTCATAATTTATGTGATTTGTATTCTATTCTTTTTTGTTTTATTAATTGCTACAGTGCTTGGAGTGATGTGAGCTGTGTCGTCACGTAGACGGCATCCCTTCTTTTTAAAAGTGTTATGTCAAATAAACAAGTGATATATACAGTCCGCTTTCCTTTATTTTGTGAACTTCTTCTTAAGAGACAGGTTTTTGACTAATCCTTGTGAAGTAATGTCATCTGATATGGATGATGTGGAATACGTCAAAGAACTAAAACTTAAGGATAATGACTTACTTAATTTAAATGTGAACTCCAATTCTTTTGTTTTAGATCATATTCTTAACATTAGTAATAACTATATTCGTATTATTCGTGTGTATGTTTTGTTTGTAGATTTATAGCCAATTGTAAGGGGAAAAATTTAATAGGTTCTCTAACTAATTCAGAAGTCAAACAACAAAAACCAGCGTTATATTTACAAAATTTTCACAGGACTAGTTTGGATGGTTTTACCGAACCACCATCCTCAGCTGAAAAACCACAAAACCGCATTTTGCGGTTTTTCAGCTGAGGATGGTAGTTCGGTAAAACCATCCAAACTAGTCCTGTGAAAATTTTGTAAATATAACGCTGATTTTTGTTGTTTGACTTCTGAATTAGTATTTATTCGGCGTGTTATTGTGTCTTAATTATAGAGGTTCTTTAACTGTTAAAGAATTGGATGATGCTGAGAAAATCATGATCAGGTATCTACAGTTACAGCAATTTAGCAAGGATATTCTATCCTTAAAAAATAAGAATTGTGTTTCTCCCAAAAGTAAGTTAAAATTTTTATGTCCATTTCTTGAAAATGATTCTCTTCTGAGAGTAGGAGGCAGACTTGTCAATAGTAATCTTAATTACAACCAAAAGTTTTCTTATGTAATGCCAAAAGCTCATGTATTTACTAGATTAATTTTTCAGTATATTTACATCTTGGTGCTCAAGCACTATTGCATCAGGTTCGTAGTAAATTTTGGGTTATTAATGGTCGAGATATAGCTCGAAAGGTTGTACATGAATGTGTAACATGTTTTAAGGTTAAAGCAATTGCATGTGAACAACTTATGGGAAATTTACCTGGTGAGAGAGTTAATCCAGGGTTTGTATTTAATACGTGAGAACTCGATTTTTCTGGTCCATTCTCATTAAGTATAAAAATCAGAGAAAGGGTAATTATGCAAAAGTGTACGTTGCTATATTCATATGTTTAGCTACTAAAGCAATACATTTAGAGGTAGTAACTGGTTTAACCACAGATTCATTCATTACTTGCTACTATTTTAAAGGATTTATTCCTAGACGTGGAAAATGTAATACTATAATGTCAGATAACGGTACTAATATGGTTGGTGCAAAATCAGAACTGAAAAAATTGCATAGTTTAGTCTAATTCTAAATCTAATTCTGACATAGCAGATTTCTTAACATCTGAAGGTATAAATTGGAAACTAATTCCACCTAGAGCACCAAATTTTGGTGGTTTATGGGAAGCAGGTATTACGTCATTTAAATACCATCTTCAGCGTACAATCGGCAGTTATAAATTAACTTTACAGGAATTTTGGACTGTTGTCACACAGATTGAAGGTATTCTCAATTCTCATCCAATTTTACCCTTATCAACAGATTCAAATGAATTTGAAGCCTTAACGCCGGGTCATTTTTTAATTGGACGTTCCATTACTTCATATCCTGAACCAGATTTGTCTCATCTTACAGATAATAGACTTTCTAAATGGCAAGTTATTACCAAGTTCATTCAAGTTATTTGGAAACGTTAGCAAACTGATTATTTAAATCATCTCTAACAACGCACCAAATGGTTTATCAATAAAGAAAATTTAAAGGCTGGCATGTTAGTTGTGTTAAAGGAAGATAATCTTCCGCCATTTAAATGCTCTTTAGAGTTCTAGGAAGAATAGAAATCTAGAAGTTTTACCTGGTAAAGATAATAAGACCAGAGTTGTTAAAGTGAAAACATCAAATGGTGTGTATATTCGATGTATTAGTAAAATTTGTTTATTACTTATCCAGGATAATAATGTTTAGTTTACATTATTATGTTCCTATTGAAAATTGTGCTTTACATTGTAGGGTTTATATATATTTTAACTAACATTTAAGTTTAAACTATCTTTCCTGTCAAGCCTTATTTTCCCCTGGAATTGCCAATGCCAGAGTATGTAAATTTTAGTAGAACGCGCAAGGATTCAAATTGTCATCGGAAGTAATCTGAGTTAAATAGAAGGGAAACGAGTTCGAAAGTGTGCTTTCTTGCTTCACGAGCGTGGAGGTGGCTAGTTAGAAATTGAAGAACCACGCGTTTCGGCCTGTGTGCTTGCCTCGGCAGATTGTTAACCTTTCAACGTAATATTCAGAAGTTTGCTGAATTATCAGCGGTATCTTAGAACGCAGTGAGGTTAGTTACATTTAGAGAGCCTCGTAGTTAGTCACTTGTTACTATTCTATTTTTTTAGTTTCTTATTTTTATTTTACCGCCGGGTCGGCGTAGTTTGTGAGCGTCAAGAGCACGCATTTGTAATTTCTAAAGTTGAATAAAAAGGGATTTAAACCCTTCTCAAGACTTTGTCTACTTTCCAGTTCTCAGCAGTCACCACTATTGTTGCGTGCAGGTTGGAAGCGCGCAACATTACAACATGAAAATCGAAATGTTTAAGAATAAGTTCGATTGTAGCATAGTGAATGTTTATGTTCAAATGTTTATAATATTTTATATTATATTCATGATGAAAGATTATCTATTAGCTTTCATATTGTGTTGTAGAATTAGTTAATCTTGAAATGTTAAATTGTATGTTTGTAATTTACATGTTGAAATTTGTAATTTCAACGGGCGGCGGCATGTTAAGTTAAAATACAGCGCCACTTATTGGATAAGGAGAGAAACTCTCACTTAGCCATCTGGATTCGGCTAAGCAACATGCCAGAGCATGTATTAGGTCTGAATGTAGTTAATTATTTTCAATAAATTAGTTAGTTATTTTGCTATACAGTTCCACGTCCTCCGTTACTACTACTACTACTACTGCTGCTATACAGTCCACTTATTAGTTTAGAATCATAGTACAGTCCACAGGATGTCTCAGTTCCTTTAAATAAAGATTACCTTGTGGTGTTCTATTAGATATCATAGTAGCTCCCTCAACAGATAGAACTCATAGTCCAAAATCAGTACCCAGTTTTAAAAATCTATGATGCGCGCTGCGCGTTCTGGCACTGTGCCAAGTCAGCAATGATTAATTACACAATTTCTGGTACATCCATCCATCGGGTTTTCGATGGTGAATCTAAGGGAAGTGTTCCTCACAATATCTCAGTTTTTTACTTGGAGGTGGACTGTAACTTTCTACATTTTCTATCACTCAAAAGAACTTCGTCGTTTAACGTTTACATATGCACAGATAAGTATTAAGGGTCAAAAAATGAATTATTTTCAATATGAATGATCAGTCAATCAATCATCAACAATAAACGAACTAGAAGTTTCAATTCAGCCTGAAGCTGCCACATAATCAAATACAATTTCTTGAAACAATAATTTGTTGTCTTAGTGTTAATCTTTCTACTTTCAAACTTAAAAAAAAAAAAAAAAAAAAAAAAAAAAAAAAAAAAAAACTCAGCCTCAAGCAATAAATCAATTTTGGGGGTTTTATATAAAATTCAGGATCTACTAAAACAATGTAAGGAATTTTTATTTCCGAAATGTTAACTAATTTAAAGGGATTTATATCAGTTATTTTTGGTATGACCAAAAACAATCTAAATTCCATTTATAATTGTCCTTTGAATCTCATAATTCACCTTTTACTTTTGTTTTAATGTTTAGAATGGAACCATGAATTCCTAAAATAGGAGCAGAAATCTTTTGCCTTTTCGATTAGCACATTTAGCAAATTCGCACATTTAGCACTTATAAAATTGAGTGATAGGCTGAGTTAAGGATTACAACCACAGGATGTTTACGTTGAAATAAACCTTGAATGTTAACGATAGCAGCACACAACAAAATCGCCTTCTTTTTAACAGCTGTTATTAACGATTGAACGCGAGTCCATTACCTTGACGTCTGTCTGCGCCTTATCACTTTCCACGATTCATTAAAAGAGGGTGGGAAATTTTTACTTCATTCTCTGTGCAATAAGGTACGACGTTTAAGTTTAAAGATTGAACAAGTGACCTTTAATTTACATTCAGATACTTTACTACATGGGAATAAGCATTTTAAGCGGAGTCAACGTTTTTTGAGGATTCCTGTCCTTCAACGTCGAACATTTGTAAGTGGAACGCGCTTTTTTGGGCGCAACCGAGGGAGTTAATTCGAACTACGAGACTTTTTGACCAACGAGATCAATTTGCCAAGCCTGAAAAATTTGTTTTTAAGCTTAAAAGGCATTTTTCCGGATAAGCATTTTAATATCTTATTTTACTTTTCAATAAACTGCAAAAATGCATCAAATTCTGGAACGCTATTTGAAGTCATTTCAAATTGTTTTCTAAACTTCCGATCAAGTTCCTGAATGATAATATTTATTAATAATGTATTCGAAAATTTATTAAAATCTAATAATGTCAATGCCTATATGCACATTTTACACAATGTAACATTACTTGAAAATCTTGAGCTGATTCTAGAATAAGTTTGAGATAGTTTATAATGTTTTGAACATGTACGGTTATTCTTTTGTTCTCGTAACGGTCTTCTAAATGCTTTACATCTATGCTCGTATGGTCGTCCGGTGTCTGAATTGACTTGCTTGGCCTCGAAGTGCAGCGTATAATTAAAAGCATTTTTGTAAATCTGTTCAATGAGGAATTTTAGATATCATATTAGTGTAGGGTTTACTTTCAAAATTCACACGGAGCACGGATATTGCATTGTTACACGCTTTATTTTACTACTAAGAAATAGATAAAAGTAATAAAACGTAAGTTGAGTAAAAATTAATGTTGCAGGATTCATGTAATGATGAACATTTCAGCCCTTTCACACGTAACATCCATGGCTAGCTTTAGAGAATATGATCGGCTTGGCTTAAACCAAAAGGCACTTAAACACCAAAGAAGACCGCCTGTCTTCTTTAACTCTTGAGGACAAGCAAGCCATCCGCTTGCATCTGCTACTCTCCACTCTCTTTCACGTCTGGACGCTATCTGGCCTTGTCTTAGCTGCTCCGCACTGCGCTAAGCTGGGATGACGTCACCACGCTGGTAATAAGTCAGCATCGGTCATCGATGATCTCCATAGCTTCGGCTATCCTGAGGGGGCATCGTCCTCGATGTCTGTTGAGTGGACGTCACTATCATCATGACGTACCTGCAAAGATAATAATAAAAAAAAGAGTATCAGGTCCTTAGGTTTTGAGCTGATACAACATTAATCAATTTGACCATGGCTTCATATGGTCAGCCGCAGTAAATGTCAAATTCGGTCCTTCATGGCATCCTACTTTTTCGACTTCATATTTGTCATTTGATCTAACAGCTATGATTTTATACGGTCCATGAAGCTTAGGTCCTAGTTTCAAACCAGTCCCATACTGAGTTCTCTGAATAGCTACCAAGTCGCCAATCTTGTACAGTTTCGGTTTCTTACGCCTTTTGTTAAACTGTTTACAATTCTCTTCTTGTATCTTCAAAATGTGGTTTTTCGCATCTTCTCTCATTTCATCACGTTCTTGCATCAATTGCTTTAGATATTCTTCATTCAATATCTCACTAATTCTCAGATCTTCCTTGTTCTTCATTTTCGTGCCTATGAGAAGCTCGAACGGTGAATATTTCGTACTTCTCGTAGTTGTACTGTTGATTATCCTTTGGACATCTGGAACATACTTAGAACCATTTCGTTGAATCCGCATGTGATAATTTTGACAAAACAGGAATCAAAATTCTATGGATTCGCTCAATCTGTCCGTTACCGCTTGGAATACCAGTAGTGATTTTAACATGTTCTATGCCTTCTTACGTACAATAAGCTGAAAATTCTTTCGATGTAAAGGCACTACCTCGATTTGAAATGATTCTGGCTGAATTTCCAAATACAGTCTGTTCTTGCTTCATTTTTGAAATGACTTCTTGCGTAGTTGGTGATTTCACTGGATAGAACCAAGTAAATTTCGTAAAAGCATCGACCACAGTTAGAATGTGTTATACAGAATCGACCACAGTTAGAATCTCTTGTTCGTCGATGGAAGAGGTCCAATAAAGTCGGCATGGTATGTACTCGGTATGTTATGTTATGTATGTACTCGACATGGTATATTTTCTTTCGGTAGAGGATGAAGAAATCCTTCTGCTTTTCCTTGCTTCTTGTTGTACAGTATACATTCTATACAGTTAGCAATTACTCTTTCAACTTTGCATTTCAGCCTGGGAATATAGAATTCTTGCTCTACAGCATTCACAGTTTTATCTACAGTAAAGTGACCTTTTTTATGTACCTTCTGTATGATTTCGTTCTGTAAGGACTCTGGCACTACTAGCAGATCTTTACCATTTTCAAATTTGTACAAAATATCATTTCTCACGAAGAATCCATTTTCTTCTCCCTTCTCAACTAAATTCTTGATCAATTTCACATGTTCATCTTCATTCTGTTGTTGTGCTAACCGAATCTTCTCAGTTACATCGGATGTATATGATGTTAAAATTAAAGCATTTCTGCTTAAAGCATCAGCATGTTACATTTGGCTTTCTGAACGATGTACAATTTCGTAATCGAATTCTTCAATAAACATTGCCCATCTCGCAATTTTGGGAGTTAAATCTTTCTTATCTAAAGTTTTCTGAAAAGCACTACAATCAGCTACAATTTTGAATTTAGACCCTAACAAATAGTTTCTAAACTTCTTCAGAGTTTCTATAACTGCAAGGGCTTCTAATTCGTAACTAAAGAGTTTCTCTTGCTGCGGTGAAGTCTTCTTACTCATATACTGGATTGGGTGATAATTACCATCATCAGATAATTGTAGTAGTACCGCACCAAAGCCTTGACTACTAACATTAGTATGAAGTTCTAATGGATATCCTTGCCTAAATATGTGTAGAACAGGTGCTTGAGAGAGAATTTCTTTTAATCTGCAAAAAGCTTCTTGTTGTTCGGAATCGAACTTAAAACCAATACCTTTTCTAAGCAAGTCAGTAAGAGGTTTAGCTATTTTAGCATGATGAGGAATGAATTTACGAAAATACCCCGTTAGGTCCTAAAAAGCTTTGTAGCTGTTTACAGTTACGCGGTTGTGGAAAGTTTTGAACAGCAAGTCATGAAATACTGAATAAATATATCTTTGGAAAAAATTTGGACTAATACAGAAACTAAAAGGAGCTTTAAGAAATTCATAAATACCATTATGTGTTACGAACGCGGTGTAGTTGGTGCACTTTTCATCTATGTCTACATGGAAAAAGCCATTTTTCAAATCTAGGGTCGTGAAGACCTTTGATTGCTCTAAACCAGGGATGGGCAAACTACGGCCCGCGGGCCCACCGGCCCGCCGAAAGGTTCTATCCGGCCCGCGGATAGAATTTCGCCGTCCTCTCCTGACAGCGAAAATTTCTCCCCAGCGGCTCTTTGTTTTTCGCAGCGTGTAATGTTATTTTCTCAGTATTTAGTACATAATTCCCCATACATAACTTTCGTAGTGGATGAATGTCAATGAATATTAAGTAAAATTATAAGGGAATAAAATATAATGGAAAAGTAATAATATCTCTGCTTATTTCTAACAGCAGGATTAATTTGATAACATCTGATTTAGGCGGTTTACTCCTCCCATTTTGTTGTTGTAATCTTTTACAATTATTGATTTTTTTACAGTTCTTTTCAGTGTTTCAACATCAGTCATAGACTTATTATGGACTGTACTCAACGGATATCCTTCTTCTCTTTCCAATTCACAGCCTCATTTTTTTCTCTTTTTATGCTGAGTAGATGTTGAAGATCTCTCACTGTCTTGTATCTTATGTAAAATGGCGCGAATATTCATGTAACCCGGGAGGAAATTCAATTAGAAATAGAATGCCTGGTAAGTACTGCCGTCTAGGAGGTATTAGAAGAAACAAAATTAAAAACTCAAACAAGTAAACATTTCGAAAGAGTTTTAAACGTTTAAAAGTTTTAAAATGTAGAAGAACGCTTGAAGTGCGTTACGGCCGCCCTGCGGAAGTTTCACTTGAACACGCTAGATGCATTACGGACGACGAAGAGGTTAATTTGCCGGTCCGAGGTAAATTAAAAGAAATATATATTTATATATTATATACGCATCTCCTTTTCTTCTACGTTTAAATATTATTATTTCTTTCCTTTTTTCAAAAGACTGATGATCATTTTACTTTCCCTTTTTTTGTTCAACGAAACATAAATTGACGGAAATAACAAACACAGACAGCTTTCAATCGGTAAAGTGTTAAAAGCGGGAAGTTCTTTGTTAGTTATAGCCGTAGTTATAGTTTGTTAGTTATAGCTGTAGATAGGCGCCAACATGCGTTATCGCTTTCTCGGGGAGCAGACATATGGGAATCTAATATAGGTGAATTAGACCTCACATGTGGCAGACCGCGCATTTTAAGCTCCAGCCAGCGGCTTTTTCTTTTGGCGCGAGTTCTAATATTATTGATTGCATATGGAAAGACTGCGGACATTAGCATCATTGTGAATAGTGGTGAAATTAATTAAAAAGTATAGCGTAGCTAGTGCTTGTTTGGGTTTCGTAAAATAGTTCAACCCCAAAATGGCTACTAAAAAAACGTAAATTTGATTCAGAGTGCCGTGGTTTTTACGATGAATGGACCTGGAAATATTTTTTTACAGTTGTAAAAGTTAAACTAGTGTGTCTCATCTGCAATGAAACTGTAGCAGTCTTCAAAGAATATAACATTTACCATCATTTCACATATAAGCATAAGAATTCCAATTACGAAACAATGTTCGAATATGAAAAACAAAATGTAGAAAGTCTTTGTAAAAAATTATCGGGCCGAAAAAAGTTTTTCAAGAAGATAAACAGTATCCAGATTCAAAAGTCAAACAACAAAAATCAGCGTTATATTTTCAAATTTTCACAGGACTAGTTTCGATGGTTTTACCGAACCACCATCCTTAGCTACAAAAACGCAAATGAACGAGATAAGATATAATGATCAGATAAGATAAGAAAGCCTAGACAGAAAATAAGCTAGTGGCGCCATCTGTTGACGGAACCAGAATTAAAACATAATTTCCTTAAAGACCGAAGGCAAAGATGGATTGGAATTAGGATCGTTAACTAGAACAGAAAGATTCTTTGAATGTGAAATACCTCTAGAAAATCCAGTTCTCCAATGGAAGATGTTTTTTGAATAATTTTGGCAGTAGAAAAATTGAAAGTGTGATTTTCGGACCAACAATGTTAGGCAACAGAAGACCTCTATGTTTCCTTTTTTCTAACGTATGCCTCATGTTCCTTGACGCGAAATTTTAAGGCTCTCTTAGTTTGGCCAATGCAAATTAAACCACACTGGCAAGGAAAATCTAAAGATTTCAGTGCCATTCAAACATAATTGGGTATTTTTACCATGCTTTTCAACGCAAATTGGGAAGCATTGTGTTCAGATTTGCAGCTTGAATGAATTGAGTTGCAATCTAACAATCATCTCAAGCAATTGTTTCTAAATATGCCAAAGTTAGAGTTTTATAAATCATTATTGAAAGAGCATTTTCCAAATTTAATATCTCATTACCAGAAAATCAGTGCTATGTTTGCTTCACCTTATATGTGTGAACAAGTGTTTCAACTATGAACCTTAGAAAGAATTGTTATCCAGCGGCCGAACGGAAAAGTCGCTAAATACTGGTAGTTCGGTCCGAGGTTCGAATCCCGCGAACGGGCTGTCTGCATGGGCGTTTTCGCGGTTTGCCCCATGTGTAACGTGTATACGAGCCAGTTTCCCTTAGAAAGTCCTCCGCGAAAGCATCCCTCTCCTTAGGCAGATAGCCCTAGTGTGCTTTGCTGTAATTACAAACCAAACCTAGAAAGAATTATTTCAGAAGTAGACTGACAGATAAGCATTTTTAACCCCGTTCCTTAGAATCAGTACATCTCACTTCTAACCTCAATAAGGAACTTTTGAAAATTAAATTGCAGTTTCATTCACCTCATTAACATATTTAAATTGTATATGGTTCTTAAAAATTTTTTTAAATGTATCCTGACCCGCCAAACATTTTTTTTTCGACTTTTGGCCCGCGACCGAAAACGTTTGCCCACCCCTGCTCTAAACGATCAAGTACTTCCCGAATTAAAGGCAGTGGAAATTTGTCTTTAATGATCTTCTTATTTAATTTCCGATAGTCAACGCATAATCTTTTTGAGGAATCTTTTTTGTTACACAAAACAATAGGCGACGCGTAGTTAGAGTTGCTAGGCTTTATTACTCGTATTTTTTCTTTCAGCCATTCATTAATTTGCTCGTCAAAAATTTTTTGTTCCGCGAAAGACATGTATCTTCTATTTTGGCAGAAAGGAATTTCATCGCATAAATTTATTTGCATCCTAAAGTCAGATTGTCTATTTTTCCGAGGCTGGTACGAATTAATTAATTTACACAGTCTTTCTTTATGTTCCACATTCGAAATATGCGATAAATCAATCTCGTTGACAGAAATAGCATTCACCAGATGTGAAAGGTAATTAATTTTCAAGCCACTTCCGCTTTCGGGGTTTTTGTTTACATTAACAGAGACGCCAGGCGATTGAGAAAGATCATAAACATTCTTCAATGACACAGCAATTTTCAAATTTCCCATAACGCAACGAACGTTAGCATTTCGATATGACTCAGCAGTTATCAAGTTTACATTACTTTTATTCCGATGAGAAATTATTTGAAGGCCATTCTCGGTAAAAGAGAAGTTAAACTGATTCATTACATCCAAACCTAATACAATTTGATTACATAACGACTTGACAACATAAATTTTCGTACGAAGTGAAAAACTATCAATTGGAATATCAGAAATAAAAAAGCCAATGGGATACGTTTGCTTTAATTCAATTCCGTTTAATGTGATATCGCTACAATTTAAACTTAGAGAACCAATCTGCTTGTATAACTCCGCGCTGCATATCGTGACATTTGAACCAGTGTCAACAAGACTATCAACTAAATGATTATTTATTTCTACAGTCTTCATAATTCTATCCTTATCAGAAATTCGTTGTACCAAAGCTGCTTGTTTCTCGGGGTTCTGGTCTTGACAGTCAGCTGATTTATGCCCAAACTTTTTACATTTGAAACATTTTATCCCCTTCGATTTGTTTATACAATGAGATGACTTATGCCCAAATTCCTAGCAATTAAAACATTTGACCTTATTAACGTTAGATTGATTTCGGTTTGATGACGCAAGCTTACTTTTATCTTTAACTTGAGTGTCTACTTTCGATTTCGGATTTTTAAACTTATCATTGTCCGATCTCATTCTGTCATAAATTTTAGCCTTTGTTTAAATTCAGATATTGTTTCGCAACCATATAGTATTATAGTTTTCCTCACCACAAAATCGGGAATACCATCAATAACATATTTAATTAATGAAGCATCTTCAATGTTACCTCGCGAACACATTTCTTTCATTTTAAAAAAGTACTCATCTAAAGATTCATTATGCATTAATTACGCTTACATAACATTTCATGCAATTCAGCTGAATTAAAAGCTTTACCAAATTCAGATTTCAGAAGCTCTTTTAACTTACACCAGTCATTAACTTTAGGTTCACTCTGAATAAATAGTTTCGCTTTACCTTTAATGATCTTTTAGCAAAAACTAATTTATGCAAATCACTCAATTTCAAAGAATTCATAACATCTTCAAATTCATCAATCCATTTATCAATATTTTCATATGCATTACCAGAAAAAGGATTAACAATACTTTCAATATCCGAAAAACTAAGATGAGGTTTAAAATGATCTTGAATCGGAAGCTGCATACTGTTATTTACTTGAAACTCATTAAAACCAGGATTGTCTCTTTGATTATCATCAAGCATTACTTCAGAAATTTTATTAACAGTTTCATCTTCAATATCACCATTTTCCTCATGCAAAATATTTTCAAATAATACAGATAAATCACATAGAAAAGAGACAATCCGGGTTACTACTTCCGATTTTAAACCTTCTGAATTTATGCACAGTACATTGCAAACTTTAATTAACTCATTCAAAGTAAAACTATTCTGGACTGTATCTATTTTCTTATTAAATTCTTCAGAATCTGGTTTAAATGTAAAGCCAGAAAATTCACGTAATCTTTTCCGGTTATTTCGGTCTCCATCAGTATTAAAAATAAGCTTATGCAAACTTTTGATTTCAGAACTTTTACTGTTCTTTACGGCTGCTTCCAATTCTGGAATTTCTACTAACTTCATATTGGAAAGAAAGTTTTGTACTCACCCAACAGATGATCGTCTTCAATTGGGGTAATCCACACACTTAAACAGTAATCCAATAAATCCAATAACTTGTAAGAACAGTTCACTCAGTCAGTTCAATACACAGTTCAGAATACTATTGGCACACTTTCGATTTGAAGTTCGTTGATGAGTTCGTTGCCGCACGGTTGGTCGCCAGAGTTTGTAGGGTTTACTTTCAAAATTCACACGGAGGACGGATATTGCATTATTACACGCTTTATTTTACTACTAAGAAAGAGATAAAAGTAATAAAACGAAAGTTAAGTAAAAATTAATGCTGCAGAATTCACGTAATGATGAACATTTCAGTCCTTTCACACGTAACATCCATGGCTAGCTTATCTAGAGAATATGATCGGCTTGACTTAAACCAAAAGGCACTTAAACACCAAAGAAGACCGTCTGCCTTCTTTAACTCTTGAGGATAAGCAAGCCATCCGCTTGCATCTGCTACTCTCCACTCTCTTTCACGTCTGGACGCTATCTGGCCTTAGCTGCTCCGCACTGCGCTAAGCTTGGATGACGTCACCACGCTGGTAATAAGTCAGCACCGGTCGTCGATGATCTCCACATTAGTAAATCTGCTTTTGAAATTACTCCATTCCTCGTACAAGCCACATAATTCAGGAAAGAGAAATATTAGGAGTTTTCAAATTCGGGAAAAAAATCCTCAACTTTTAGTTTTTTAAATAATCAGCAGTGAGTTTGAACTACTTATGCCATTCATCTCACGATGTACACTGCGCAGAAGGAAAAAAAAAGGGGGGGGACAGTTCTATATCTCTCGTTCTACTGGGTCGATTGACGAAATTCAGCTTGCGTTTTTCATGTTTCGAAAGCGCGACTTAGGATATATATTGGATTTATGTATAGCATTGTTCTAATATAGGTATTTTGACACAAAATCTGACTTTTCCTAAAATGCTATGCCAATTTTTTCCATATTTCGATTCTACGACTCAAATTATGCCAAACTGCCAAGCTTTTCAAAAATTGCACGAGTATTTTTTAAAAAATTAGCTCTCAAAATTTTACCTCCTCAGTGTTAATTGAATTTGATATATATTTATTGATATCTCATTTTTTTATTAAACTTATTTGATTCTTCCTTTCATATTTAGAATTTTAGGTTCATTTTAAATAAAATTCGCCCATTTTTTTATTATTTATTTTTAAAATTTTCATTTTTAAATAATTTTTATAAATTAAAACATAAAACACCAAATAAATTTAAAACAACTAAAAAGATAAATATTACAAGTAAAATTACCGTTTGTACGCCAAAACAAGCAATTCGGCCAGCAGGCAAGAAGGCAGATTTTTCGGTGCACAAAACTAAGTTTTCTTTGGTCCCACTCGGCAAAAAGACACTGAAGGTGCAGAAAGACTTAACTCACTCTGCCGTTTGCAACCAAAAAGGGAGATGCACAACTACATGTTATAGCAGTCCTATAAATCCGGTAACGGTTTTTATACTTTTAGTTAATCTACATGCAATAGGTGTAGAATTGTCAACAATTTAAAAATTGTTTAAGTGCAGCTAAACCTAATTTTTTAACATAGCAGCTATATTTGTTTACATTTGAAACTTAGCAGATTAGTGAATTAAGTCAGTTCCTTCACCTTCAGTGTCTTTTTGCCGAAGGGAACCAAAAGTAAACTCGAGTGCGAGGAGTGCAAGTTCGAGTCCCGTCGAGGGAATTGCTTTTTTCCCGCTTCAAAACGTCCTAATGCCTCTAGAATGGCGCGCGAACTAAAAATAAAAGGTGGTGGATGATGATTGTCCACCAGGATTTGGTGACTGGGTTCCCTAATCCCTCTAAAAGGGGGAATATATAAGGTATTTCTCCCGCCTTCTTAGCAGGAATTCGTAGTGTAATGGCCAGCACACTCGGCGTGTATTCGAGAGGTCCGAGTTCCGGTGAGAGCACTGCTCGTTTTATACTTCTCCAGAGGGGAAAAAAACAACTAATGACTCTACAGTTTCGCCTGAATTAAAAGGTGGTGAATGAAACTTCTTCGCCACCAGGATTCGACAACTGCGTCCCCTAATACCCAGTCACCCAGTCATTTTTTAAAAGGGGAAGTATATAACGTATTATGTTCGAGTCCCGGCGAGGGCAATGCTCATTTTTCACCTTTCCTGCTTCAAGAAATCGTAATGAGTCTATAATTCATTTTTCGTGGAGAAGGAAAAAATATCTGTTTAAATGTTATACAAGTATATATTGATTAAAATACAATTTTTATTCCAAAATTTAATATAGCTTATAGCAGTTCCTAAAGAGTTTACTACGCGTTAAACAAATTTTCGCTGTGTATGGCGGGTTTTCATTCGCTGTTTAAAATAATAGCGATAATTAAAGCTTTCTCAGAACCAGAATTTCCCTTTTCACATCTTTGATAGGCACGTGCTTGAGGCTGAAATTAAAGTGAAAATAACTTAGCCAACTTGAGATTTGAAACTTCCTCTACCTACACATAATGGTGTAACAAGTTTTAAAGGGCATCAGATGATTTTTGACGTGTAATAATTATGTTGCCAACTGAAAAGTTCGGCTGTCGAATTTTTCAGTCTTGTTTCTGCACGTTTTGTCACATGTTCTTTTTCTCCACTTAAATTTCTTCTTTCGAATAGAGTAACATGTTACGTGGAAGTAAAAAGAGACACCGAAATGAGCTTTAAAACTGAAAAACTTCGAATTTAGACCAACATTTGATTTTAAAGAAAAGCTCCATTAATATAATGTTTAACATTTCTCTACTGTCGCCTTTTCCCCCTCCCTCTCCATTTTTTTTTTTTTTTTTTTTTTTTTTTTCTCAAATTTATTTCTAGAGGACAGGTATTGATTTCATTTGAGTATAATTTATCTCAGTTTTCTCTAGAATTTGTGTAGCGGTTCAGAATTGTCAAAAAAATGTATTTATAATATAGTGAACCCTCTTGCTATGACCGCTTCCAAGGACGAACACCTCTGAAATTTTTGTTTCGAAAATGTATTACTTCTCAAAAGTAACCATTTAAACATAAGACAACAATTGTACGAAGCAGTGGCTGATCGTGTTAAGAAGGAAAATTTATTGTAGAACTTATTAAAGAGATTTTAGGGAGGATTGCTGAATTATATACAATTAGAGTTACACTGCAAACAGAGGACTGCTATCCCTGCAGCTAAACTTAATTAGCCTTGCAGCATTATCATCTTCTCTGTAGTTGCCATCTATTACTGTTGCCCTGCAGAACAAACAGCACTGAAGTTATGAAAAAAGAAAAAGAAAAAAAAGAGCAAGGACATAAAAGTAACGTCATAACTAAAAGAATCACCTTTCTTGTGCAGACTACATATTCTAAATGTGAAATCAAAGTGAAAAAGGTAATTAAAAACATAATTGCTGGGAAGAGAATGTACAAATATGGATTCCTCTCTGTATTATATACAGTAATCCCCTACATCCCCATCGGGTGGTTAACGATGCTGGCTGCTGTGTTATTGGACCCGGATTCAAATCCCAGAAAAAGCATTGATATTTGGAACAGTATAGTGTCTGTGCGACATGGGGGGCACTTAAAATACTGCCGAGGCGAAAGTACTTTCGAGTGGTTTAGGGGTAGAGAAAGAGGAATGGGAGACCTTGGGATCCGTCTCCCTGGGCGTTGTTCACCAAAACTAAGGCGTAGCTGCACAGTTATTACAGCGAGACTGTACTTGTACGACCAATGGGCAAATTATGGCTGTATGGTTAATGTATGCAGTTTAATAAAATGATTAAAATTCCTTCCATGAATAATTTCTTAAATTCTTTCTCCGAATATTCCTGAGAGCTTTGCGTCTAGAGGTACAGGATATTTAGTTTTCAACTTATTGAAGCATAGTGAATATTTTAATAACATGAAGCTTTTACGCTACAAGGACTGTAATTTTTTTTTTTTTTTACCGAAAGCTCTGCATCAAAGGCGTGAAAATTTCTTTCACGCATTCTACAGTTTGATTTCAGAAACTCTGCAATTAGAATTACACATTTATTAGCAGTATAGTGAATCCTCTCTAACTCACGATCTCTTCGACTGATTTTGGTCTTGTGCAGAGATAACTATAAATGCATGTTCTCTTATAGAAGTGATGTTCATCACGGAATTTTTTAATCGTCAGACATACTGGTTATTTCCTGTCCGTTCACAGGACATATCTCAGGGAGATTTCTTTGAATTTAAGTTCAGTGAAGACTCTTCAGCGTGACAACCCATGCTTCGAGCTCATTTTGGTATTCCGTGGAGGTGGGCCTCTTAGAGCGGTATCGGTCAACACCAATGTTTAGTTCTGTTAACGTAATCGTTTACGGTAGGAAGTCCCCAGGAAAACGTTCACTGTGTCTGGGTTAGAAATACTTTTATTAATATTAGTTATGTAACAAATTGTCATAAAATCTGTCAGTTGGATACATTGCAGATTAAAATATTTAAACTTAATATTAATTATTCTGAACTTTCTCGTAACTACTACCTCTCTAAGGCGACCATCATTCAAAGTAACCATTAGGTTTCAGAACGTAAAAAAAACATCGATAAGGAATATGCCCTCTCTACGTCTGCAGAAGAATCATTTCAGATTTTATATTACACTCTTAGGGGCGTTTTTTTAAACCTTTTGTGTGCTACCTTTATTTATTAAATATCATGTTTTTTCGCACTTAAACCATAAAATTCAATTCATCCGCAATGTCACAAAATATTTAAAAGAGCACATGCTTAGAATTTTCGCTGCACAGTCTCGCCTTGGAGATAAAAATGTTTTTTTTTTTTTTTTTTTTTTTTTCCCCGTACCGTGTTGTCATTGCTCGCTTTGGAATCGTTGAGTTTCTTAATGAAAAACTCATAAATGATTTACAAAATATGAAATCGATGATAAAACTCATTCCAAATTCTAAACCTGCGCTTCCAGATGCCTATATTAGGGTGGAGAAGTACGTTATTCAAAATTTGATGGCTCTAGGTACCGTTGTTTTATCAAAATGCGATAAACATACATACACTTATGCAGATTCTTCATTATTTAATTTCTTTAAATATAATACAGGGCTCTAATATTTAGTGGCAACAATTAAAAAAGTGATTCGCCGTTTGTAGTGAATCAACGTAAAATGACAAAAAGAAATTAATAGCCCTGGGCAAATAGCCTCTTTGGGATAATAAAAATTAAATTACCAAGAAGCTCTTTCATTGCTTTTAAATCGCTGTTTGTTAAGTAATTCGGTTATGCTTTGAGAGTTAAATTTAAAGTTCTTGTTTAAGGCCAGGCCGTATGGCAACACTCTAGCTTTTAACGATTGTGCTCCTACAAAGTTACGAGGAAGATAAATTTAAAATCTTATGCTACACGTAGATAACAAATTTTGTTTAAGAACGGTATCAAGAGAACTATAAATGCATGACTGGCGTAACGTAACGTAATGCAAAAAGTTTGGGAAACTTCCCTAAAGACGTTTTAAATACCCAATTTTTTGCATCCATTTTCAGCAATTCATCTACAAATTTCTACAGATACGGAAGAAGAGAAACTAACTCTCAAATAATTTGTTCAGCAGTGTGTCATACAATAAGCAATATTGCATTCAAATTACTGAGGGCATCGCACGCTGTCACAGCTTCTAAATCTGTGTCAGTACATTCTGAACAAGGACACCAAAAAATGAAAGTGGACGTGATAGTTAAGGAAGTACAACGGACGACTTCTTAGCCTGATAGATGACGAGAAAATTATGAGCAAGTGGACAATTTCTCCCGTGACAGCTTCTAAATCTGTGTCAGTACATTCTGAACAAGGACACCAAAAAATGAAAGTGGACGTGATAGTTAAGGAAGTACAACGGACGACTTCTTAGCCTGATAGATGACGAGAAAATTATGAGCAAGTGGACAATTTCTCCCGTGATTTCGAGTTGCCGTAGAATCTGTCGGATTTTGACCTCCAGCAACCTGGTATCTTCTTCCTTCTCTTGCTAAATTCTCACCGCAGAGGGGGGAAAGAAGGAAAAAAGAACGGTTCATGGAGCGAATTTTTGCCTCCTTTTATCCAAGGAAGCACGGTTGTCTGAGCAAATGAATTCTTCGACTTGTCTGCACCTCGATGGCCTCCCCGAGCAACTTAAAAAAAAAAAAAAAAAAAAAAACCCCACGTTTTGAAAGGCAGATGCTGCCGTGTCGTGCTTACGATGCAGATGTTTCGGTAGATAGGCTCACGGTACATTGGAACTGTTTATATGCCGAGGAAAATACTCGGATCTCTTTAGCTTGAGGTTATTTATAACAAATAGTGGCCATTTTTGTCATTACTCATTAGCCTACCAGCTTTCTTCAAAGCAATTAGTTCAAAGCAGTCCTTCAAAAAATATGTTGTCGATAGCTGCCCGCTGACACGAAAGATGCACTTTGAACAGATAAATTCGTAAAAAGGTAAGGTTAATAAGACATGATTTAAAGCCATACCTTGTTAATATTCAGAGTTTTTCGGACAGTGGATTTTCTAGTAACACCCTGAGGTATTACAAACATGGACCTTATAAGAGATAGACTAAACCAGTGGGCAGGGCGTGCGTCACCGACATGTCGGCAAGAAAGAGTAGGGACGATCTGGTTTACTTTAACACTGAAACCTATGGCGTTTGTATCACATAACTCATTTTAATTATTAAATGTAATACGTTGTATAGTGATGAGATTATGAAAGCAACAGTTTTTTCTAAATAGGATTTAATATAGCTCATTAAAGTAATTTTTCATGCATTTCGCGCATTTTTTTCACGCGTAATTCTTGTACAAGCATCTTTACTTTGGTAAAACGGTAAAAACTCTAGGCACAAAATTTATGAACTTAATTTTGCGTACAAATAACGTAAAATTAAATAAGATTGATAGTACGTAATGCTTTGAAATAAATAAGGTAAAATTAAACAAGATCTGATATTTTTTTTTTTTTTTTTTAATTTAATGACCATTTTCAGGCAGTGATTTTCAAAACTATAATAACATTACAAAACAATCACTTATTTGATTGTATCATTATTAACTTATTAACATTAAAGTTATATTATTAGGAATATTTATTTTAGAAATTTATAAAATTCGGAGCATAAAATTTTCTGAGTGTAATGAAGAGGAGGAAGAAAGGTAAAATAAAATCTAGAAGCACTCAGATTTTATATTACGCCCAAAAGGAACCTTTTCTTAACGTTTTGTGTGTTACCTATATTTATTGAATATCATGCTCGTCGCCCGTAAACGACATACATTTGAAAACAGCATATCTTTAGAATTTCCGCACTGGAGATAAAACTGTTATTTTCCGTACAGTGCTCGCTCTGAACTCGTTGAGTTTGTTAATAAAAAATTCGTTAAAGTTTTACAAAACATAAAATAGATTTAAACAAATTCTAAATTCGGCCGTCCAGATGCTCATGTTCGGGTGGAGGATTACATTATTCAAAATTTGATGGCTCTAGATACTGTCGTTTTTGTCACAGGGTGAGAAACATACATGTATTCATGCAGATTCTTATCATTATTTAATTTCTTAAAATATAATACAGGGCGATAGTATTTGGTAACAAAATTTGCAAGAAGACACGGACATTTATAGTAAAACAGCGCAAAATGCCGCTTCGAAACTAACAGCCTTTCTAGCTACCGCTCCTTTGGGCTAATAAATTAAATTAACAGTAAATAAAAAAAAACTTATGCTGAACTAAATAACTAAATAAATAAATTTTAAAAAATAACCACTATAAAATACAAGCAAAATTAATTATTACGATTAAATACAATTTTAATATTATAATTAAATGTATAAAAATTTTTAAGGAGTCAAAAGTGTTTATCACTATGATGTATTACGAAATATAATTGAAATAAAATTCTTTTATAGAAATTGTTATAATACTCATCTATAATTTTAAAAAAGCAGCACAATTTAGAATTTTAAACAAAACTTTCAAAAATTCATTTTTAAATATTTTTGTATTTTTTACTTATTTACACCAATAAAAAGCATAAAAATTGCAAGAGAAAATTGCTTGTTTGAAATTTTCTATTAGGTCAGATTTAAAATATTATTTTCTAAAAGTAGTTAGAAATTTCCTTACAGCATAGGAAAAGCTAAAAAAATATCCAGCCCTGAAAGCATGCAATAGCTTTATAATTATTTGGAACGTTAATTATGCTTGATAAATATGCTAAATTTTTAAAAATCACTCTCAGTTTCAAAAATAAAAATATGTAGAAATTCTCATTTGTGAAATGAGGCGCTACAACCAGCTTTTTCTTGACAATTATACACGCTGCAATAGGCAACCACTGTTAAATTTCTGCAAGTCGTCCCTACTCCTCCGGATGTGATCAAGTTGACAGCCGGGAACGCCTCAGACGAGGAAGAAAACCCATTTGGGTTAGTTTATTTCTTATCAGGTCCATGATTATAAAGCCATCGATTCTATTACAATGGCTTTGCTCGAAATTTCAAGCCTGTTGAATTTCTTACGATGTATAAACAGTTTGATTTCGGGAATGGGAATATTCGCCGTGGCCGTTTCTCCGTCAAGACATACATTTCTTTACACGACTATATTATATCTTGCCTTATTATATTATGTTGATTAAAATTAATAACTATGTTTAGTTTAATAATTTAATTTAATAAACATTTTATATAAAATGTTTTTGTGTACAGTTTTATACAAATACACCGTTACACATGACATATTAATTTTAAGAAAATAAGGTGCTGACAAGATTCTAAAATAATTCCGTTTTCCATTCAGATTTCATAAAAATGTTAATTTCCTACTTGATGAATGATTTCTCTGAACTAGCCGATTAAAATTTCAAGAAAGTTTGACGAATTATGTAAACATTGTACCCGCATAATTTTTAAATCGATAATATAGTTTCTATTATATCAGAAGTTTAGCACCAGTTCTCTTTGATACTGACATAATTTTCCAACTAACTATGTGTAATCTTTTTATATCTCATCATACTTCTAAATAACTATATGTATGAAAAGCAACAAAAGTACAACGAGTATAATACAAAAGGTAAACACAATTATTAAAATAATCAATTTAATACGAGTATAATATGGCAAGATAAAGTACAGTCATGTACTTTATCTTTTAGTAGTAACTTTTAAGACTACTAAAAGAACTTAAGTAACTTTAGTACTTAAGTAACTTTAGTAGTAACTTTTAGCAGTAACTTTTAAGAAAAATACGTCTCGACGGCGAAACGGCCACGGTGAAAGATTCTAGACCCTTCCAGAGTGTAACCACTCTCCACATCTTTTTTTTTTTTTTTTTTATTTATTTCTAATGGCAGAATGTGAACAGTTACAGTGTAACTCAGTCCATTAATCTATACAAGGCCAGATGTGGTGGTCTCTTTAATATGGAGGCACCTGATAGGTGGGCCACCATCGCCTCGGAGACGGACAGTAACAACCATGCCTTCTCCGGGATTCGAACCCAGGCCCTTCGGTATCGCAGTCAGGCTTCCCTAAACACTATACCGTCTGGGAGGCACTCTCCACATCTTAACCAGTAGATCCGCTTTGTCAATTGACGTATGTCTGGAAGGGCTGGAACGCAATGTAAAATTATTTTGTAAACCATATCCTTCCGAATCGTTTAGCATTTTTCAGTTTAGAATGAAATTAAAATACAAGGTGATCACTGTAATTTTTAATCTTTTATTTACTGTGGAAAATGTTGAGATTTCTTTTAAGCCTCAATAAAGGTCTAAGATATACAGCTTAGGGTTAACTTTTGAAAGTGATCAATATTTCCGACAACATAAATATCAGCAATTACTACCACATCTAATAAAAATACTAGTACAGAAACTAACTTTCTTTCTTTCCACCGACAGCGAGGCAACCAATCCACTGGAGCAGTTAGCATATCGGCTAGATAGCCCTGCTGACGGAATTAACTTGGTCTACATAACACCACTTTGGTGCATATTGAGCTGAAGACGTGTGCTGGGGGCAGTGCAAACAAATTCTGGGCGAGCTAGTGGTGCAGTGATGGAAGAAGGGTGCATTGTGGGTGAGGAGAACAATTTCCAGTTACATATTTACAGAGTTATAGATAGATGGTTACAATAGGCATCCACAACGTGAACAATAAATGAGTACTGAGCAATATATGAGTAATTAACAGAGTGAGTGATAAAACAGTAAAAATAATACATAAAATAAAGCAAAACTCTAAATAGCAATACTAAAAAGCAAAATAATATATAAAATAAGGCAAAACAGTAAAAATAATACATAAAATAAGGCAAAATACATAAGTCAAGGTTAACAGTTCAAGGAAATAAGTATAAATAGAAAAGAACTGAAAAAGCTAACTAAAAATAAAATAAAGTAACTACAAGTACAGAACATACGGGGTGGTGACAAGTGTGCTGGTGACAAGGATGGCAGTTGAGAATTACTCCAACCTGTCTGAAATTTCACGTGTAATATTAACGCAATCGCATATGCGTTTCAATGCATAGCGATTTTCCGAAGTGGCTTCAGCCCATCCAAGGATGTGGTCCGCTACTGGCTGTCTAAGATGATGTTTGGCGGTTTCTCTGCAAACGAACACATAGTGGTATGGATCTCCTGCCATTTCGCATGAGCAATAGTCCTTTTCGCGTCGTCTGAAGCGATGCAGGTAGGTCATGAAGGGACCATGCCCCGTTAGAAACTGGGTGAAGTGAGGCGAACCACTTTTTAGTAGCCGGCAGACTTTTAGAAAAACTCTGTAAACTCTTCTGCCGGTGGTCTCTGTCTCCCACAGATGCTGCCAACGCTTCAATAATTCTCTCTCGAGCTCGGCTTTTAAAAACGAGCCCGGGAGAGACACGTCAAATGTGCGAACGTGAGGGTCAGTTGCTGCTCTTTTGGCTGTTGAGTCTACAATCTCGTTACCGAACAGAAACTAACTAACAGAACTTTTTGTTTACTCTTGAAGATTAGTGCAATTACAGGATCTACTCCTTTTTGGTTTAACTCCATACGAAGCAGGAAAGGCGGGTTGGATAAACAGCTCCATTTCGAAGAAATACTTCACTGGTCTGATCTCGAAGGGGCAGGTCTTCTCAACTAATTAAAGATAGATGAAGGAATATTCAGACCTACAAGTCATCCGATATACTGAAGTTTCATAAAGGATTCTTAACTAGGAACCAAGATCGTGATGCTTTCATCTCTGAGCCAATCTTCTTCCATCCAGCAGGAAAACCAAAATCATCTGATACCGTGAGTGTCGTCTGAGAGAGGTTTCACTAGACAGTGAATTAATGGATTTCTGATAAGTGCAGTACAGTAATATTAATAAATAAGTGGTATTCATTGTAAAGAAAATTTTTCTGTGGGATTTCATAATAAATATGGCATTCTTCTTATTTATGATCTAATTAGAATTACCAGCGTTAATACACATAACATTTAAAACTAAAGAAACTATGTTTTTCCTTCCTAACTCGGCTTTTAATAGGTTAGTTGTTAGGTTATAATACATTTTATGTTACTTAAAAATTACTTTATGCATTTGATCTTTACAACAAATTCTCCTTTCTGTTAACCCTCACCAGGATTCAAATGAGATTAAAGAGTATTTAAAGCGAGGGTTTTGAATGTTTTAGGTATACAGCTTCTGGCAGAGATGCTTGCAGCTTTTCTTTCTATAGCCTAACTCTGCCAGTTAATATTCGCGCCATTAAAATTTGAATTTCGCTTAATGTTACTTTAATATTCGCAAGTGGCGGATATGATTGTAAGCACAAGTTTCACATTCTATTTAAATTCAACCTTAGACGAGAAACGTTCGCTTAAAACCTTCATAAGAATTTGTCGTGCATTTTAAGACTTAGCAATAATTCGTTTGCAGATCTAATAGGATCTGAAGGACTTTGGGTAAATAATTTACACAGTTAGACACTATAATGTCTTAGTGGTCGTCCAAAAAGAATATAATTTCTTCTCTGAATTATTTGTTATTTGGTGTGTTATGTGAATTTTCGAAGATAACAAAATGTATTATATATTATAACAATATTTATATACAGAAAAATAAACGTACCGAGGTCGAAACAATAGAGAAGGAGTCTGATGTTATGCTCAACAATATAAAGGTTATAATTTCTCAGGGCAAGAATAAGGTGATGGCTAAGTTATATAAATTCTGAATATATAGGCAAGTGTTTGAGAAAGAGTCTTTTTGACCGACGTTTAGAATTCTAGATAAAACAGAAAAATGGGATATTGCGCTGTAGCATTTTGACATTTGTTACTTCAGCTAGAATAGTAGGACTCAGACAAGAAAGAAAATGAATCATGAAATTAAAAAAAAAAAAAAAAAAAAAAAAAAAAAAAAAAAAAAAAATTGTTTAACAGCTATTTATTATCTCTATATCAAGTTTTTTCATTAATTAACCGAACTAATTAAAAAATTTAATTACTTGTTGGCAATTAAATATTTAAAGTGAGACCGTAAAATCATTATCTCGTACTGTAAATGATTTTAGCTCTTTATTCTTACTTTATGTTTATATAAAGTTAAAATTTATGTAAAGTATCAAATGAGAAATCTTCCCAATGGATCGAAACTTATAGGGTTTATATTTATTTTAACTAACATTTATTTTAAGTTTAAACTATCTTTCCTGTCAAGCCTGACTTTCCCCTTAAATTGCCAATGCCACAGTATGTAAATTTTAGTAGAACGCGCAAAGTATTCAAATTTTAAGCAGAAGTAATTTGAGTTAAATAGAAGGGAAACAAATTCGTAAGTGTGCTTTCTTGCTTCACGAGCGTGAAGGTGGCTAGGTAGAAATTGAAGAACCGCGCGTTTCGGCCTGTGTGCTTGCCTCGGCAGATAGTTGAATCTTTCAACTTAATATTCAGAAGTTTGCTGAAATATCAGCGGTATCTTAGAACGCGGTGAGGTTAGTTACGTTTAGAGAGCCTCGTAGGTGGTAACTTGTTATTATTCATTTTTAGTTTATTATTTTTATTTTACCGCCGGGTCGGCATAGTTTGTGAGCGTCAAGTGCACGCATCTGCAACTTCTAAAGTAGAATAAAAAGGGAGTGAAACCCTTCTTAAGAGTTTTGTGTACTTTCCAGTTCCTAGCAGTCACTATTATTGTTGCGTGTAGATTGGGGCCGCGCAACACCACATTGGCGCCCGAACACTTGTCGAACTGAAATGGCCGAAAACTGGATGGAAGCTTCTGGACAAGTCCAACAACCAGAAATGGCAAGCCAATTGGAAGGATTTGGATACCTGGTCCAGACGATGAGAGCATCAATCAAGCCAAACGTCAATTTCGACGGAAAAAATTCGGTGGCGATATTTCTAGAAGGCCTTGAAAATCATTTCCAGCTCTACCCTGTGACTGAAAGACAAAAAGTTGCCATTGCCACATCTGCACTAAGAGGACAGGCCTCGCTATGGTGGAAGAATATAGGTAAATTTTTATTAGGGGAATTCGGAGGACAAACATATACCTTTGAAAATTTCAAAAAATCATTATTAAAGGCCTTGGTCATAGTGAAAGACCGAGTAAAGCTAGAAGCCGAACTGTATAGTTTTTATCAACGGAATATAGAAGAGTTGACGGACTTTATAATGCGAAAAATTAAGCTGACGGATATGCTGTATGGGAAGAAACCCGACGCGGAGATTATTGAAATAATCTTACCAAGATTGCTACCTGCTGTTCAAGATTACTTCGAAATTAGAAACCCAAGCACATTGCAGGAACTCTTCGAGTTGGCGGTCAAGTTCCAAAATCGCAGAATAGCGGAAAAAGCTAGAGAAGCATCGTATTCTCAAGGTCTCCGTAGGCAATCTTCAAATGAGCAGACCAGAAACGCAAATCGCTCTTATGGGGAAAAGAGCTATCAAGCTAACTCATCGAAGCTTGAAGGTCAAGGCCCAAAAAGGAAATTTGAAAACAACCGTCCGCGTACCCAGAAGGCAGAAGTTCAAAGGAAAGCTTTAAACGAGTAGAGGGGCTTGTAAAAGCGAGGGTCCAGACACCGGAAGTGTTAAAAAAACCCTCAAAAAGACACTTAAATACGGTCATCGTAAAGAACTCCCAGTTACCAATTATATAAGTCCTGGTTGGCGATGTACCAGTAGAAGCCCTCATTGATACAGGAGCAGAAGGTAATTTTATGAGTGGTATTTTTTTCAAGAAGAACTTTAATAGGTTTCGATTATTTAAAAATAAAAACACAGAAATCATAGCAGCGCGAGGACAAACTTGTCAATGTATTGGCAAATTATCATTACAGATACAGGTTAAAGACGAAAGCCTTAAAGTATTAATTTTTGTAGTAAAAATTTGCATAGTCCACTTATTTTAGGTATGGACTTTTTAAAAGCCGCGAAGGCCAAACTGAATTTTCAGGAAAGTTCTGTTGTGCTGGAGATGGATCGGAGGGTGGTGGAACCAGTGGAACAACCGCAAGTCGACCTTAGCCATTTGAATGACCATGAAAGTCAAGCCATCCAGCAAGTGGTGAGTACTTTTTCGAATTTGTTTTCAGAACGGCCTGGGTAACTGTCAAATTGTTACCCATGATATACAGTTAACTGCCGACAAACCCTGTAGGACTAAACCTTACCGCTATCATAAACAGAAAGAACAAATCATCGAAGAACACATTCAGGAAATGGTAAAGAACCAAATAATAACGCCCATAAATAGTGAGTACGCGAGTCCAGTCGTGCTATGTAGGAAAAAGAATGAGTTTCCTCCTTCGGATAAAAGGGCTTGGAGGTTTGCTGTTGATTACAGAAAGCTTAATAGTGTTACTAAATTCCCAGTTTACCCTTTGCCGGTTATAGAGGAAATTATTAGAAAGATTAAGTCCACGAGATACATGACTACGTTGGACTTAACGTCTGGCTACTATCAAATAGCTATGAGACCCGAAGACACACATAAAACCGCGTTTATAACAAAATCGGGCACTTATGCATTTTTACGCATGCCCTTTGGGTTGTGTGGGGCTCCGTCAACATTCCAGAGAGCTATGGACATTGTTCTAAAGCCTGTCTAGGAAAATCGACTTTAATCTATCTAGATGATATAATTATAACGAGTAGTACGTTGGAACAACATATTAAAGACTTAGAAAAAGTTTTTAAATTATTAAAAGAAGTCGGTCTAACAATTAATGCATCAAAATGCAAGTTCGCAACTAAAGAACTTAAATATCTGGGTTATAAAATTTCGAAAAAGGGTATAGAAACTCAAGATTCAAAAATAAAAGCCATCAAGAATTTCCCACCTCCCAACACCGCCAAGAAACTTTCTTCTTTCCTTGGGTTATGTTCTTATTATCGATCGTTCATAAAAGATTTTGCTAATATTGTTGAACCCTTGTTAGTAATTAAAAGAAAGAAAACTAAATTCACGTGGACAGCGGAAGCAAATACCGCATTTGAAAGAAGCGCTTATCAATGCCCCTGTTTTGAAATTCCCGGAGGGGGACGAAAATATGGAAATTGCAGCAGATGCGTCGGACTATGCGGTGGGTGCGGTTCTTATGCAAAATAACCATCCTTTGGCATTTTTTAGTAAAACGTTGAATCATACACAAAGGAATTATACAGCTACAGAGAGAAAAACATTAGCCGTATTAATGGCTGTACACAAATTTCGAGTTTATTTCGGCAAAGCGCCAGTAACAGTCTTTTCGGATCATGCGGCTGTTGGTAGACTTTACTCGGGGAAAAACCTAACGCCCAGGTTAATAAGATGGGCTTTAAAACTCCAAGAATATAATCTAATAATAAAATATAAACCGGGTAAATAAAACAGTGTAGCTGACGCACTTTCTCGTATAAAACTGGACGATTAAGGTAATGCACTTAAATGCGCTGTGTTGACTTCAAAAATTTTAGATTCTAGAGATACGATTATCACTGAACTGAAAGCTGATCCTGAATTTGGAAATATCTATGCATATTTGAAAGACCCCGAAAGCTTTGAGCACACAGATATCGATGCGATAAGAAATAGAGCAGAAAACTATGAAATAATAGATAATTTATTATTTTATACGAAAACAACAAACGAAAATCTCGAGTACAAACCAGTCATCCCAGCCTCGCTTCGATTAAGCATTTTGAAGGAATTACACGACGCGAAAACAGCGAGTCATTTAGGGGTCAGAAAGACTATAAAAAGGGTACGCGAGGCGGTATATTTCCCGCAATTATACAAAATAGTAACTGCGTATGTCAGGTCCTGCGATCAATGTCAATTAATAAATGATATTAATTACAGCCCGGCCGGGTATTTAAATAGCATTCCCGCTACATTTCCGAATGAAATTTTAGGCATAGATCTTCTTGGTCCTTTCCCCCAGCGTGAGTTAAATAAAAATCGTTTTCTTTTAGTAATTGTAGATCATTTTTCAAAATGAACAGAAATTGTTCCACTTAAACGCGCGTCAGCCAAACAGTCGCAGATGCATTCTTACACAGATACATTTTAAAATACGGTGCACCGATAAAAGTCATTAGCGATAACGGTAAACAATTCGTTAGCCAAATGTTTGAAAACATTTGCACTGGACTTGGCATACGCCATATCAAAATGGTTCCGTATAGAGCACAGGCAAACATAGCGAACGAGTTAATAAAAATATTGTAAAAATAATTCGAAGTTATGTTAGCACACATCACAAGCGCTGGGATGGCTACATAAATGAGTTAGCTTATGCTTTAAGAACAGCAAATCACTATACTACGGGGAAAACTACAGAATTATTTTTACGACGGAAGTTAATTACGCCACTAGATAAATTATTCTTTATGCAACAAAGAGAGCAGGAGTTCAAACAAAAAGATTTGCAAAAACTCATTGACCAGGCGGTTAAAAGCTCGGATACGACAAGAAATAGACAAAAATTGTACTATGATAGAAAACGCAGTGAAGCAGACTTTAAAGTTGGAGATAAAGTGTTGAAGCGGAAATTTTCTTTATCAAGTGCCCCAGACAATTTTACTGCAAAATTAGCTCCAAAATTTCAAGGCCCCTATGTAATTCAGGAAACAAAGGGAGTCGTATTGTACCTTAAGAACGAGAGACGGGAAATCTGTAAAGCAAGTCCCGACCAGGTGAAAAAATATTATAATCAAAATGATTTTGAAATCCTTAAAACTTTCTTGCAGGACTCAAGCGTAAAAGAAGTGGAAGGTCAAGAAGTAACGTCACCCGCTCCACCACCCAAAAAGCAGAGAAGTGAAGAGAAACCTAGTCCTTCTACAAGTCATGCGACGGTACCGAAAGGAAGACCAGTTACAACGTATCGCAGTAGAAATTCTGCATCGAGGAAAACACTAGTCAGGAGCAAACAAGGCCACCGTTCACGAGAACGAAAAGACAGCAGGAGGAACAAGAAGACCACCACCAACAGAAGAAATTCAAGCACAATTCCAGACCGGAAGACGCCAAGACAGCCGTCCAGAGGCAAAACGGAAAAGACAGTAACTCGACGACTACCACTCCAAGAAGCCTGCATACAGAGGGCGAAAAAGAAAAATCAACATGGACGAAACTCGAAAAACACAAAGGAGACGACTGACTTCGATGAATTCCATATCGTGGGAGCAATTCTGCCAGAAGAGGATGTCGGATTTCCAATCATCGAAAACTCAAAGATAAGTTAAAATCTTCTATAAATTTTTCTTTTGTTCCGAAATGTTATGCGTAAATACGAAGTTCTATGTTTTGACGGAAGTCAATTTGTCTCGGTTGAGACTTAGTTTTGTTTTACTTTATTTAGCTAAGGCAAAAAGTATTATTTCTTTAAGTATAAAATCTAAGAACAAGCAGTTTCTGTTGGTCGAAAGACTAATTCTGTTATGTTAAAGCCAAAATTTGGCCGAAAGTAAAATAACTTCGTATTCTTGTGGTAATGAGAAATTTAGTTTCAGTGCCGCCAGCTTCGCGAAGAATGCGTGAAGTAAAAATTTATTTTTCTCTTATTCATTTTATGGTAAATTGTAAAAATCATATGTATTAGAATTTTGTAAGTATAGGTAAATACTTGAAAGTTATGTAAAAGTAGAATTTAGTCTAGAAGCATAAAATTTTAGATGCTAAAAGTAAATACTCGAAAGAAATAAATTAAAGTTTAAGTATTAAACAGCAGATAAAATCATGCTTTAGAGCGAAAGCCTGCATGTCTAAAGATGAATGAGGGGGAAATTAGAATGAATGTGTTTTGTAGGGTTCTCCACCTACACTTGAATTTTAAGAATGTTAAAATAGCTCATCGAGCTTTAGAATGTCGAGTAAGGTGTGTCTGTTTGGTCGTTGAATGCTAATAAATCATTGTGGTTAGGGGAAGTGTTGCAATACTAAAACACGAATATTCCCGTTTTGACACCACACATGGTGGAGAGCCAGGGTAAAGTTAAATTCATGTTTGAATACTTGAATGAATGTGAATTACGCAGTAATTAAGAAAAATAAAACGAACAAAAACTTTATTCAGTGTCAAGAAAGTGTAAATTATAATGTATTTAGAAAGATACTGATACTTATTCCTTCCAGATGCTGGAAGGAAGAGAACAGATTGATTGCTGAAGTCCAGGAAAGGTTGCTGTAAGAAGAGAGGGTAAAATGATTATCTACAGAAATTTATTCTAATTTGTGAGAAAACAGTTTGTTTTATGTAAACGAAACTCTTAAATTTTAGTTCAGAATATGAAACTCTTCAACAGGTCGTTTCTAGGACCTGCTTCCAAGTTTACCAAATTCTGGCAGCGGCAAATGTAGGGTTTATATTTATTTTAACTAACATTTATTTTAAGTTTAAACTATCTTTCCTGTCAAGCCTTACTTTCCCCTTAAATTGCCAATGCCACAGTATGTAAATTTTTGTAGAACGCGCAAAGTATTAAAATTTTAAGCAGAAGTAATTTGAGTTAAATAGAAGGGAAACAAGTTCGTAAGTGTGCTTTCTTGGTTGACGAGCGTGAATGTGTCTAAGTAGAAATTGAAGAACCGCTCGTTTCGGCCTGTGTGCTTGCCTCGGCAGATAGTTGAATCTTTCAACTTAATATTCAGAAGTTTGCTGAAATATCAGCGGTATCTTAGAAAGCGGTGAGGTTAGTTACGTTTAGAGAGCCTCGTAGGTAGTAACTTGTTATTATTCATTTTTAGTTTATTATTTTTATTTTACCGCCGGGTCGGCGTAGTTTGTGAGCGTTAAGTGCACGCATCTGTAACTTCTAAAGTAGAATAAAAAAGGGAGTTAAACCCTTCTTAAGAGTTTTGTGTACTTTCCAGTTCATATAGCTGTCACTATTATTGTTGCGTGTAGATTGGAGCCGCGCAACACCACAAACTAATAATCATTTTAAGCACATCGGGATTAAAATTCGTATATATGTCTTCTCGTAATTTGTTATTGAATATGCTAAAAATAAATTAATAGATTAATATTGTAAATGTATGGAAGCTAAGTAAGTTCATGAGTATATAATTCAATTGATTTAAAAAGTAAGAGCGAATACGAAAATCAAAATCTCCCCATTCGAAGCGAAGACGAATTTAACTCCTCTGCGCGCTGCACTGCGCTGGCTGCTAATCAGATGACGACTTCGCTGGCTGTTCGCTGATGATATCCCACATACATAACTTGCATACAACAAACACTGTAAGCCTATCTTATCTTTCGACACAGCAAATCATTGCTGATATCATGTTTAAACCAAATTTCAAAGTGAAATTTTAGTTTCGCAGAAATGAGTTACAATTTGTTTCAGTTTCATTAACAAAACAGGGCAAATGTTAGAAAAATTCAGTATTTTTACATAACGGAACTCGATGTTCGCCAGTTCCAAGTAAACGGGCTGGCAGCTTGAGTGTTTTCGTGGTTTTCCATACGGATACATGGATGCGAGCCAGTTTTCCTAGAAAGTCCTCCAAGAAGGCATCTCTCCTCATAGGCAGATCTACCCCCACCGTGCTACCGCCCCCATCTCTTCCCCTACGGTGTTTTGCCGTAATAAATTAAGCCAAATAAAAGCGAACGTAACGTCCACCAAAAATTGTAAAATTCATAAGATATTGTTACGGATTTTGTATTTATTTAACTATTTTTAGTAGAATTTGTAATTAAAATTGTTTTATATTCCCGTGCAATGCAACGCGAGACTTATTTGAAGAAAAAGCTACGTCGGAAAAATTAAAATACAGGAGCACGCGCATTTAACGTTTTAAGATATCTCGTAATTGTACTCTTTTGCTATCCAGAAAAATCGCGAAAATAACAGAATATTCTAGTGCAGGATTAAAAAGATTATAAAAGCTGTAGGAAAACATTTGAATTTGAGTTACATTTATGTTTTAGTACTTTAAAATATAACTAATTGTGAGATAGAGCGATATTGTAAGAATATCTCTGAGAAAATTTCAGTATTATGTTTTATTTGTTGTGATAAGAATCAGTTTTATTCACTTTTCATCGGACTTGTGCATTCAATTTATTACGAACCCGTACGCAAGCAACACTTTTTGGTGTCAAAAGTGGGATTTGAATGGCAATGACAAGAGCGATGGAAAAGCAGTTAAGACAGCTGATTGCAGCCTTTGCTTCATTTAAAGAAGAGATGAAAGCAGGCCAAGCAGAAACGAAAGCGGGCCAAGAATCCGTTAGAGAAGAGATGAAGGCGCTTCAAGAAAAGATGGAAGCTGGTCAAATGTCTGTTAAAAAAGACACAAAAGCCCTTCAAGAAAAGATGGATGTTGTTAAAAAAGTAATGAAAGTGAGTCAAGAGGAAATGAAAAGAGAAATCACCTGCATAATAGGAAACAAATTTGAAGCTGTGGAAGACAGAATTGACACGGTTGAAAACAGAGTTGGAGAAACTGAAGAAAGAGTTTCTGCCATTCAACAACAAATTGATGACAGGGTTTCTTCAGGCGCCAAGGAAGTTGATGCCTTAAAGAAATTCGTAGCGATGGCAGGGAGCAATTCTGATGGATTTACATGTTTATCCGTGTTTTCTTGTTCCTCCCTGAAGTTATCCACATATGATGGGAAGACCTCCTGGCAAGTATATAAGACACATTTATCTATAATGGATGGGATTCCCAAGCTAAGGCCTGTCGCTTCTCTGAGAGCAGACGCAACGGATATCCTGCAGACTCTTCCCGAAAACAAAAGTCTAGATTTCGAAGCTCTGTCCGGCGCATTGGAGCTGCGCTTTGGGGATAAATGTTTGATAGACTACAGCAGACTTCAATTAAATTCCCGTCAACAGAAGCCAACGGGAACACTCCAGGAGCTCGCCAGAGCTGTGCGAGTCCACGAGCCAGTGAATCAGTTGATGGCTCGTTTAGATGGTTTATCCAGACAAGTCGATGCTTTGATACGGAGTAGGAGTGAGAACAAACTGGCTCTAAAGTATTGGAAATGTGGTACTGAAGGACGCATACGACGGCATTGCAGAACACCCCAGGGCACGGAAAATAAAATGGATAATTTGACAAGATCAGTCAGTGCCTTGAGACGGAATAGGAGTGAAGAGAAACCAATTCTGAAGGGCTAGAACTGCTGTGTTGAAGGCAACATATGAAGGAACTGCAGAACACCCCCACAGCACGGAAAATAAGACAGACGATTTAAACAGACAATTAAATGCCATTGGACGGAAAAGGAGTGACAAGAAACCAACGTGTTGGAACTGTGGAACTGAACGCCACGTACGAAGGAACTGCAGAACACCCCAGAGTGTGACCACGCTTCTGTGAGATTTTGCGATATTGTACGAATGTCTCTGAGGAAATTTTAGCATTTTGTTTTATTTGTTGTGATATGAATAAATTTTATTCACTTTTCATAGGACTTGTGCATTTAGTTTATTACGAATCCGAACGCACGCAGCAATATGATACACTCTGGGCAATCCCGAACAGCGGCCAGTCGGTAAAGCCGTTGAACACAGGTAGTTCGAACTGGGTTCAATTCCAGATTAAGTTTTAAAGTTTAAATGCCAGCACATAAAATTTGTTGTTTTTATAAACTATGCTTCGTACACAATTCCCTCCCCCCCCCCATTACAAGAAACGTTTTTAAAAACGATATTACGATATTGAAATTGTTTGTCCGCATTGACGTAATAGCAAAAGGGCCGAAATTCATGGACTTCTTTGACATTTGCGAAAACGGTCTCCTATTCGCGAAATTTTAAAAAGGTCCCCTAAAATTCGCAGAAATCTGAGCCACAAATGAGATAAGGAATGAGCAGAAAAAGAGAGATAGAGAATACTCCCCTGTCGTACCCACCCTCATCTAGTCTTGCCCATGCAGGCGAGATGGGAGGATGGCGAGGAACTAAGACTTGGCATTCCTCAACAGGTGTGAAGCGGGGATACTGAAAATTGGAAGAAAAGCAATTTAAGTGAAATGCATCTAAAACCGTTTACCAGTGCTGGTTATTTCAGGTGTCAATTTGGTCTGGTAGTTAAAATCATACACTGTTATAGGCAGATACTTTAAATTGGGTATTTCAAGGCTTTACCGAACCTCTTTCATTTGCAATCATAACACGTCTCGTCATCACCGCGCAAGACTTTTTCTCCACCTCATTTGAGACAGTAGGTCAAATCAGCCAATATTTGAGCGCTTTTCATGAAGTGAAACAGGCTAAACGGAAATGAAGTGGGAGATGGAGAGTTAGAGAACTCAACCATGTGTCACAGCTGTCATTACCATGGTTACGAGGCAAAATAGACGCAGGAAAATAAACTTGAAATGCCTGTTCTTAAAGTAATGGAGTACAGCGGCTTCAAGCCAGATGTTAAAGGCTTGTTTGCAAGCTAGTGAGTTCATTTTCTCCACATTATTTTAAGTCATGCCACAAGTTTGATTCAAAAAAAGTTATTGTTCATTTAGCTGCACTGTAAGTTCTTTTTTATTGTGCAAGTAATGATTCACTATCACACCTGAAGAATCGAGTTAGATCGTTAGGTTAACACGAAGTTGACATGTAGAATTTAAGTTCAGAGCTAAAGTATAATTGAGAGGATATTATTAGTTCTCACTAAATGTTTCCTTACGTGCGCGACTATTTGGAACTAGTAACTTTAGTTGTTTAAATATTATAGTTAGAATAGTTTAGTTAGTTAGTATAGGGTTAAGTATTAAAATTAAAAACTAGACCTCAAGAGATGAAATAAAAAATCTTATGATTTCCTGAAATCGGTATTTTTGTAGTACCTCATAAAATCAGAAGCAGCGTTCGATCAGTATTAAGTTCCAACCTGCATTAACTTGAACATTAAGTCTGTGAAGACACTATTCAGGTTAGTAGTTTATCCTTCCCTTTTCCCCCGGAGGAAAAAAGATTGATCTTCGGTAGGGAGAAAAAATCAATAGTGTCTTTCCAATTAAAGGAACGGATTGGATGATTCTGGGGGAATGATCACCAGATTACGACAGAAAGCCCCCCTTACTTCCGGTTCCCGCTGGCAGGAAATTCGATTTTCTGAGCAAACAGAAACTGACTTCGTAACTGAGGGTATTTTGCGCGAGAGAAATGGGATGTTTTGGAAAGATAAGTTCCATAATTTGTGCATCTCAAATGCGTTATTTTAGAAGGGCAGCAATCGTTGACGCAGCATGCTAGTGACAAGCATTTTTTTTATATGCGTAGTCACCAATGCTTAGAACGTAGAACAGTTTTAAAATCATTTAAATTAAACTAATTATTTTCCAGATTTTATGCTACAATTCATTCTATTCAATTATTGTCTGATCTTTAAAATAATAATATTTCGGTAAAATTTTAATGCATTATTGCTTATTTTACATAAATATTTACAGTCACTTTTGACTTCTTTTCTACTTCTGGGAATGGAAATGATCGAAAATAAAAATACAGTAAAATATCTATGGCGACCTCCTTCCACTTATGATCACCTTTAAAAGCAATCAGCATTTCTTAGAATATAAATAAATATCGTTTAAACGTCAATCTTTTGGAACTACGGCAGTATTTATCACAGAACGAGTGGTAAAACTGCTGTACTGTGGTAGTTCTACTCTGTTTCAAATCCTGGCGAACGAATAGCAGTGAGTTTTTATGATTTCTCATGCGTAACATGAATAGCAACAAATTTTCCTCAAAATGTCCTCCACAAAAGCATCTTTCTCCTTAGACGAGACAGCCCATACAAAGCTTTTAAAAATTTAGAACGCATGCATGCAATCTAAAACAAAATCTTCTTCAGACGACCAAAATTGTTCGCAGCTGAGGTAGGTAGATTTCGCTGCATTTTTATTTTTCTTCATGACAAAATACTAATACACTCTAGTGCTATTTGCTTAAGGGAAAGTATGCTTTCGTGGAAGAGTTTCTAAAGGAAACCGTTTCCGAAAAGCACAAAAACAGTAATGACACAAGCCAGTCTTCAGGCCACTAGTGTAACTCAGCCGTTGTTAGCATCTTAAGAAAATACAAAACGGAATTTTCTCCAAAAAATTAAACAAGGGAATTTTTATTTTATTTTATTAAACACATAACATATTACCATTAGAAGTAAAATAAAACAACAAAACTAGTTTTTATTTACCAAGCCTTAATAATAGCACATGATCTAAACCATTATATTATGGCAAAGAAATTTATTATTTGCATATAACAAAATACATAATTTACGATTATTAAACTAAATTAAAAAATTGCTTTTTATGACACTTTTAGTAAAATTTAACATTATGATATAAGTTATTAAACTTTAGCTCCTAATAATAAATTTATGGTCTTAATAAAAAAGTTTTTAAATATGTAGTTTGTTTTCGTTGCGAAAGTTTGCAGCGTCACAGGCTGCATATCATATAAATTAGTTTTATGAACTTATTTAAGAACATCTTTAAAAAAATATACTGCATTACAGTATTATCATTTAAATAGAGTAAAAATAAAACTTGAAAGCTACCGTTATTTATTAAATATCATGTTCTTCGCACCTTTAAAAAAAAAAAAAGAAAAAAAAAAAAAAAAAAAAAGTCTCGAAGCTTTCAGATTTTATATTGCGTCCAAATAGGGCGGTTTTTTTGAATGGGGTGTTACTTTTAGTTATTAATATGTCATGTTCTTCGCACCTATACTACATAAAATTCAATTCAACAGCAATGTCACAAAATATTTAAAAACAGTATACCTTTAGAATTTCTAATAGACAGTATCGCGTGCTGGAGAATTTTTTTTTTTTTTTTTTTTTTTTTTTTTACTTGCGGTGTTGCCATAGCTCGCTTTGAAATCGGTTGAGTTTGTTAATCAGAAATTCGTTCAAGTTTTGCAAAATATGAAACACATAACATAACAAATTCGGAATATATATGAAAATATAAAATAGATAAATATTTTAATTTCAATATACGAAATAGATAATAAAATTAATTCGAAATTCAAAATTCGGGCTTCCAGGTCCCCATGCTCGGGTAGAGAATTACATTATTCAAAATTTGATGGCTCTAGGTACCGTCTTTTTTCACAGAGCGAAAAACACAGGTACATTCATGCAGATTCTTCATTATTTAATTTCTTTAAATATAATACAGGGCGATAATAATTGGTGGCAACAATTTAAAAAATGATACGTCGTGTATAGTGAACCGACGCAAAATGCTGTTTCGAGACTAATAGCCCTTCTGTGAATTCTTCTCCTTTGGGAAAAAATAAATAAATAAATAATTTTTTTTTAATAAAATAATCTGAAAGGTTTCAGATTTTAAATTACGTCCAAAGGTGCGTTTTTTAACATTTACGTGTATTTATTAAATATCCATTGGTTTTCTTAAAGCCAGGTTTCACTTCATTTGATTCTTTATATTTCCGCTCCATTTTAAAAAGCAGCTGGAGGAAAGAATTGGTGGCAAACGTCAAAAACACATTAGTTCGAACACCAGTGTAAGACCAGTAACATTTTTTTATTCTAAAAATCTTAAAAAGTAATTGTACCATCTTCGGGATTCAGATTCAGGTTTTCTAGCTGCTGTTACTTTATATGCGTTGACTACTACAGCACAAGAGCTGAGCAGAGAACTATCTTTCGCCTCTCTAAAATTGTAAATAAGGAGGTTAATGTTTATTTGCTTATAAAAAAAAGAAAAAGGTGATACCGAATAAGTGAAATTCCGGGTAGCACGAATCCGGACAACAAAAGCAATTCTATTGCACAGGAAAACTGCACGTTTAGAGGGAATATATGCAATAAAATTCTTTAGAAAGCTAATGGGGGCATTGTTGTGGTTCGTTTTCTGCCGCAACAATGACTCGTGTGTTGTGACAGAAAACGAGGCCAAGCCGATAATAATACTTGGTACTAAATTGCGTCAAAGTTGAAGGAACGCAAAACGTAAATATAGATTGCTAGAAACGTCTGAGGGTGGCGGGTTTGAGGATGAGTGACCTTGAGCGTCGCCGACCTTACTGTTCTGGCACTCTCGCTAGTTGAAGGTGCGCGCGACCTCGTCTTGTCATCGTTACTCTTTCTGGAACTATAACATTCTCAGAATGTATATCCTTAAGCTTTACTAAAGAAAACGGATAAGATAGCGAAACCTCGAGCGGCATCCGTAATAGCTTATGGCGGTAGCTTTATCACCGCCGTGATTATCTTCGCAAGGGGATTTTTTAGGATTTCGCGAAAATCAAACTTTTCCTATTAATGCCGAATAAATCTGAAATTTCGGATTATCCCTCCCCCCCTTTTTTTTATTTCTGCTACCAACTCTTTTATTATTTTTCTATTTAATTACTTTTTATGCTATTTTTATAATAATTTTTACAAAAATTCACTCCAAAGAAGTACTATTCAAAAATCGTAACTAGAAAATTGAAGTTTTGTTATGAATTCCGTAATAAAAGAAAAAGCAGTTTTCCGAAATTATATGAAATCGTTCCCCGATCCCCTGTTAGTGTCAACAAACAATTTCGATCCTCTTTTTTAAGATATTTTACTTAATGTAAGAAATCTGTTAATGTACGCATTAATGTAGAAAATCTATTCATGCACTTATTAAATGTAGGAAATCTGTTCATGTACTTATTAAATGTAAGAAACCTGTTAATGCAGTCTGTTCATTCAAAATTATAAGAACGATATCCACATGAATGGTACTTTTGGAACTTAAAAAACTGCGAATATGTTTAATACAACGATAATTAGTGAATAGGTTTCCAGAAGCTGATTGTTTATGAATATAAATTTTAATTAAAAAATTAATAATATAATTTTTATTTTTAGTTGCATGCTATCAGGTAACCAATAAAGTTCATGCGGGTTTTACGAACAGTTACTTTTGGCGCGTTAGTGTGGTCAGATTGATTCTGATGACGTCATTTGTTTACATTCCTTTCAAACCTTAGTAGAAAGTTGTTCAGGAAAACAAGCTCCAACGTTTAAGCATCTGTTTGTTGTTGTCGTGTCATAATAAAGTTTGATCCTAAACTAATCTTGACATGTGACAAAAAATGGACCATGCATGATAAACGGAAAAAGAAACATCATTGGTCGACTTCTGGTGCGGTCTCATTGACGCTAAACCGGACAGTAAACAAAAGAAGGTAATGCTATGTGTTTGGCGCACCAGAACTGGAATAATCCACTATGAATATACAGGGTGTACCGTAAATGTTGCAACAAACTTCTAAGGGAGGTATGGCACATCATAAGGACTAAGAATTGCATAGGAACCTATACCCAGAAATGTCAGAAGTAAGTGGTAGCAGAGGTAGAAGATGGAAAAGGAAACAAGCGAGTGATTAATTTGAAACATTTATTGGACATGAATACAAATGGTGTTTCGAAAGCTTGAATGTTACAACAGATGCTCGAAGTTTGCACCATCAGACGCCAAACATGCCTGAAACCGACGGACCATTTATTGCCTGACATGTTCAAACTCATTGAGAGTTTCTTTGATTGTAGCAGCTGCGCAGGCGAGTCTTGCCATGAGATCCATTTCAGATAGAACAGGATCGTGATACACTAAACTTTTGATGGCTTCCCACAAAAAAAAAAAAATCAAAGCTCGATAAATCCGGTGAGCGTGGAGGCCAGGAAACTGGTCCACCACGCCCTAGGCCATCGATGAGGGAATGATCTGTTCAAATGGCTACGAACATCCAGTCCAAAATGAGTCCACTTCTTAATGGCCCCTAGTCACACAAACTTTGGTGCAGACGTGCGAACAAACTGTGGTGTGGTTGATTGTCTGTCGGGGAAGCATTCTCGATAAATGCGTGCAGCGGCTCGTCCATTACCCTGTATAGCACCCCTGTCGGAGTACAGTGACGTTTCTGGGCACCCCCTGGCGACGTACAGTGACGTTCCTATGCAAATCTTAATCCTTATGATGTGCCTTACCTCTCCTAGAAGTTTGTGGCGACATTTACGGTACACCTTGTATAGAAAGAGAAAAAAGTATAATAGCCGAAGTCTACTCGTCACAGTTGCAAACAGTTTCAGTCGCACAGCACCAAAAACAGCCAGCACTGGTAGAAGCACAGCAGAAGTGGAGTTCTCCTCCTGCACGATAATGCCAGAGCTCATACCGCAGAAACGGCCAAAGAAGTGATCAAAACACTGGGCTGGAAAGTTTTACTTCCCTTACCCTATTCTCCGGACATCGTCCCATCGGACTATTAGCTCTTTTTGGCCATGGATAATCAACTGCGGGAACAGCAGTTCCGAAAAAAGCTTGTGACCTCGATGTTGAATTAATATTCTTTTTGGTGCAATCACTCTAATAGAAAGTCTGTTCGACTTAATAATTACATTATTGATAAATAATTACATGATTTGAGTTCAAACAGGTGTAAGCCAGATTGGTTTCAAAAATCACAAAGCCTGTATCACAATTTTTGAACTCCAGAACAAAGGATTTTATCAAAAAGTACATTTGTAAGCTTGTGTCTTGCTGGGAACATGTAATTGAAACCAATCGTGATTATTTCGAAGAATAAAATGAGTGTTTAAGGTTTTTGTGGGCCGTTTTTGATAGGTGATGAAAACTGCACGAATTTTCTTGGTTACCTTATATTTATTTGTGTTAATGCTTCTTTTCTGGTATACGTAGCCCCTCTGAAAATGTTAATGATTGTAAACCGCAAAATTGTTAATGTAAATAAATCCAAGGCTGTGAAAGTTTTATGAATTTTTATTACTTACCTTGTCATCATGCCGCGAATTCTACATTATTTCCCAGCGACAAAGTTGCTGCTTTATTAATAATTTCTTTTAAACTTTTATAGTATCATGAAAATGAAAAGAGGAAAAAAAGTTAATGAACATGAAAACTTCGAACTTCTTTATTTAACTGGCTTCTACATTAGGATGCATTTACCAGTCCATCATAATGATGTCCTAGGGCCTTTCATAGTATTTAATTGCACAGCCATGAGAATGGACGAATAGAGAGTGTAGTAAGAGTGACAAAGTCAAGTAATTTAATGCACAAGATAAGATCTTGAGATTGTTAGCGCCACCCTGTATTGGCGTGAAAGTGAATTTTGGCTGTACCCACTTTCGTATGTAATTCAATGTAAAAAGTATTTTACAATAAAACATAGATATAATGCAAAATATTTACAGAATAATAGTTGAAACTCGAAGTTCTCGGGATCAAGGTGTAGTCCTTATTAAGTTTCAAGAGAAGTGTTCGTCCACTGCGCTGTTAAGTCCCCATGAAAATTTTATTTACATGATCGTATGAGAAGTGCTCAATAAAATGCGATTCAGAATAAACTGATTCTTGAGTCTTGAAAAATTTGCAGGATTTATACAAAATTACCAATGCGCATTATGGTAAATATTTCTCGGTTTTTTGACCATATTTTCGATTGTGGGATCATAGTCGATAATAAGTGTAATTGCAGTGTATTGCGAGTACTTTATTTTGAAATTAAAGAAGTGTACGGAGGATTTTATTTCTAATTTTTTTGCGAAACATTTTTTTTTTTTTTTGTTGCTTAAAGTAGCTGAGATGTGTTCTTTGAAATTTAGTCGATTTTCGATGATTACTTCCAAGTACTCGTTTTTGACAGGCAGAATATCATTATTAGTGACAGTCTCCATATTAATTCTGATATTCTTCCTGTATCTTCGATACAGAACAAAGCAGCATTTGTTAGTATTTAAATGCATACTACATATTTTACACCAGCGTTCAACTATGTTCATATATAACTGAAGATTACGGATAGCAGTTTGAGGATTCATTGACCTCACTAGTATTGCTGTGTCGTCTGCATACTTTAAGACTTGAGATAAGAGCGGAGTCGGAAAGTCATTAAGAAAAATATTAAACAATGTGAATCAATGATAAGAAAGGTTAATGATGTGAATTCCATCGCTTAAATGCTTTTGTCCTTCTCTCTAACTAAGCCAAGTAAAATAAAATTTCTTTTTAATTTACGTGAAGTCTTTCTGTAATTTTTCTTGTTAATTATTTTAGGAAAGTGTTAGATTAACGTATACCAGCATTTCTTAAACTATGGGTCACGACACAAATGGGGTTGCAAAGTGAAATGTTAGAATTACGAAAATTTAATTCCGAATGCATGAATTTAAGGGGACTCATACACCTTAAAACCCATAAGATGTTCGAATAGGTGATTGTTGCAAGAATTGGGATAACTTATTTATTTTAAAAGCAATTACTACAAACTTTTTACAGCTGACTATATAATATAGCTGCTTTCTGAAATAGTAATCAGAAAGTTTGGGTTGCCACAAATATTTTTATAATTTAATCCGCTTTGTGACAACATTTTTCGTTATGTTTCCAACTTGCGCGCACAGTTTAAAACATTCTGTTTCACAATTTAATTCCATATTTAATATATAGCTTTTATAACATTTGGAAACTACTGTGAACCTAAAATTCTAAAAATTTCATGTTAAGTTTTTATTTTATTTTGAGTTGAGTTTATAAAATGTATTTTATTAAAAAAATTTGTAATGTTTTCGTCCATAAAATTTTCATTATTAAAATATTCATCAGATTGTTGGTTCAGTTAGAAAATAGTGCCCATATAAAGAATTCCATCAAATTTCAAGTATGTACCATTAGCCATCTTTAAAGTATCATGCGCGCAAGGTGGAAACATGGCGAAATATTTTGTCACAAAAGAGGATTAAATTACAAAAATATTTGTGGCAACACAAACTTTCTGGTTACTAGTTTGCAAAGCAACTATATTATGTAGTCAGCTGTAAAAAGTTGGAAGTAATTGCTTTTAAAATAAATAAAATATTCCAATTCTTGCAACAGTCACACATTCGAAGATCAAGAGGGGTTTAATGTGTACGAGTCCCCTTAAAGAAACATTAGTCTCAATCCTTTCATTATTTTTAATTTGATTTAGAGTACAACCTCGAGTACTTTTTCCCTTCGCATACATTTCTCCTTAGCTTTTAGCGATAAGCTTTGAAAAATTTAAAAACGTTTTTCTCTTCCTGAATGCGGTCAGAGAACTAGCTCCTCTAAATTTTAAAATGGATTTTTTTTCCCTGCTTACTAAAGAAACCTTGGAAAGTACTTGCGAATATCACGCCTAACCTTTCCCTTCTAACTGTTGACCTTTACGTCGGCCTGATACAAGAATCGATCGATCACAGCGAAGCAAATACGAACTGACATTTAGTCGACGATTTCGCTGAATCAGCTGCACATTCATCTTCTCTAATTATTTGTGGATGATTTACGAAGGAAATAAATATAAAGGTCTGACCTTGCTGCTCTTTTCCAAAAACTTTATAGCTATGAAAGTTTTGCTATTTGTCAGATAGTTTTGACAAACTCAAACGATCTCGATATATCTATTCAAAGAAAAAATAGCAATATGTTTACTTCGAGTGATAAAATTATGCATTTAAGTAAAAACATCAACATTTGGAAGAACAGAATGGAAAATGATTTATTCAAAACGATTTCTACTATCGACAATTTTAGTACTGATCTGAACGCCGCCTAGACGGTATAGCGGTTAGGGGAGCCGATTGCGATACCAAAGGGTCCGGGTTCGAATCCTGGAGAAGGCATGATTGTAACTGCCCATCCCTTCATAGGAGGCAAAGGTGGCCCACCGATTCGGTGTCTTCATAATAAAGTGACTACCACTTCTGGTCTTAGTTGTGCGGCTGAGGGCCTGCCATTGGAAGAAAAATATTGAAAGAATAAACTCATTAGATATCACTTAAAAACTCTAGAAACTCTTCCGAAAATACTTTACATCGAATTTAATTTCAAAAAGATATCTTGGATTCAGAATCCATTTTTGATTGATGTTTATGAGATGAATCACCTGCCATAAAGAGGAATTTCTTGAACTGTTGAATTACCCTAAATTAAAATTTGAATTTCAGCAAAGATCCTTTTTCTGAATTTTCCACAAATTCTGAAACGACATTAAATGTTCTTTTGGCATTCAGCATCACACACTTATGTGAACCAACTTTTTCAGCCTATCACAAATAACTATTGTTCAACATTAAATATTGTACCGAGATTTAATTTGGTTTGCAACAAATAACAATCACATCCGTCTCATTAAAACGCGATTTTTTTTCCTTAATTTTTGAAAACCTCAAATGAATTCTAAAACTACTATTTTTCATATGTATGGATGTTTACCAAAAAATATATTATTTATGGGAAAATATTTATATTATTTATATAGTTTTATTTTATATTTAATATATAGGTTCGCGAAAAAGTCTCGAGGATAAAAAGGGGGTTATGAATGCAGAAAGTTAAGAAGTACTGATTTATATGAATGTGCCTGACAAATAATTTGGCTTATTATATTCGGCAAACATGTAAACACTTTTCTGTCATCTCTTTGATTCATGTCATACATATTCGCTCAGACCAAAATGTTATGCAAATTAAAAATAGTAGAAAAAATCTTAAAATTAGAAAATGTTAGCTGTATCGCATGCCTTATTGGGGGAACAGGTGCTTTGGCGCCAATCCTGCTATTTGAGCTTAAAAGTACACTCCTGCTCATAAAGTAAGCAACAAAGGCAAAACACGGAATAAAACAAAAACTATTTAATGGATATGTGGTGAAATTGTTCCAAGAGGTTGGTGTGGCATTACTAGACCATATAGCAAACAATAAAGCAAAGACATACAAAAAACACATGTATTAAGACCAGAATGAATGTCCAGTGGAAACATAACGAGTATGATAACCTCTGAAATGCAAGCTTGATAACGGCGAGGCAAGTTGGCAATAGTGTCGCTGATCGCTTCTTGTGCCAATAGGGCCCACTCCTCTAGTAATGCATTTTGGAGCTAGTGGAGGGTGCTTGGCGGCACACTGTGACCTGCTATTCGTCGTCCCAACGAGTCCCGCACATGCTCTGATTCAGGTCCGGTGATCTAACAGGCCACGGCAGATGTGGAATGGTTTCATCCTCCAGATAACTCGTCATCATTCGCGCTGAATGCGGGCGGGCGTTATCGTTCATAAATATCGTGTCGGTACCCATTGCAGAAATAAAAAAAAAAACGCACAAGAGGCTGCATAATTTCGTCGCGATATCGGACGAGATCAGGAATTACGTAGAAGTTGGTGCGATCGTTCCTTGCTATCCTAGCCCATGCGAGTAAGCATCCTGCACTGTAATGGTATCTTTCGACGATGTTTGGCGACCGATAGCATGTTTCTGGCTCTCGCCATATCATTCCTTTCGGGAGTCGTTCTCTATGTTAAATCGAGACTCATCCGTAAAGAGTACGTGGCCCAAAATTATAGTCTCGTCGCGTCCAGCTGCGATGTTTAGGGGCCCAATTCAACCGCGCTCTGAAGGAATACAAACCACAGATCATTGGGCATGTAGTTCACTGTCATGCAGTGGACGCGATACAGTTTGGTGAGATATGTCCCGTTCTGCAGCAGTAGAGAGATGTGACGTTGTTAGCTTCTTGTCGTGCTGTTAGTGATATTAGAGAGATGTGACGTTGTTAGTCTGTTGTCGTGCTGTTAGTGATCTACGGCATCTTGCACATAGCAACAGGAAAAGATCATCTGCCATTGTTGTTCTCCGGCATTCAGAGCTACGTCTTCTATATAGAATTTATTTCCTTTGGCGGCAATTTGAAGAATACTGATGGCATTACGATTCGCTTTCAGCTTTCTCGTAACAGTGGATTGTCTTCCACCAGTTTGCAACATCCCAAATGCCTTCCAATGCATTTCATCGTGCAAATGGTATCTTGGGCTCATGCTTTCCACTTTGCCTACCTCAGATTAGACGGAACTATCGCTGCTTGAGAAATGATGCATAGGTCCAGCATGCCCCTTTTTATGAGGCGTTGTGGTGTGACTGAGGGATTGAATTGTGTGCTAATTTTAGTTGCGTATTTGCATTCGGCGATGCATTGTATATTTTAATTCCCTTTTTTACATTCATACCTTTTCTTTTAGCGTTTGTTCCGTATTTTTTAAGCACGAATGTAGTACATGTTGGAGGCTGAGTCGAGTCCTATTGTCGTCTTAAGGTGGAACGTGAATCCCATCTGCTGTTGGCTAGTTTAATATTCGAGCCAAACGTCTTGTTTAAAAAATTTATGTTGATATTTCATTTGTAAGCAAGACAATTTCAAAGTATTTCTTTTCAGGAAGGAACAATGATAAGAAATGGATGGCTTTTATAACAGAGATTTAATTCAGGGACTTCGGATTCCAGTTCGTAACTTTGTTAAATTTTTAAAAAATAACCACTTTTAGGCGTACGTGCTGTTGTAGTATAAGTGATTAATACGTTTAGCTAGCATTTGGAAGGTCCGTGGTTCGAATTCCAGCAAGGGTTCAGTGGATTTTCTCACTCTAAAGAAACCTAAAAAGTGTTGGGATGATAACTTGTCACCGCTTGGATTTGGTCGACTGAATTCTACGCCTATCCTCAATCGCCCTTTATGTTGGGAGGGATGAAAGGATTATCGCATCCCCTCGTATCTATTTAATCGTGTAAAATATTAGCACGTCCAGCTAAAATTCAAAAGTCTGTGGTTCGAATAGTTAATTTTTCAAATTTCTCGCTCTGGAAATCCTAATAGTCTTTACGCTGGCACCCAAATTAAAATGTGTAACAATACTCGCCATCATTTAAATATGATATACTGGTTCTCATGCATAACCCTAGCCGTTCTTTCAGCACGGAATAGTTGAAAGGAGATTCCGCATTTTCTGATGAGCACTTTTGTAATGTCCTCCACCTAACAAACAGAAGATTTATGGTTCAAATCCTGGGAAGAAAACAATTCATTTTTCATGTTCAGTTGATTTTTCTTACATTTAAAACACTTAATAATCTCAACAACGTTTATATATATATATATTTTTTATCCGATTAAGCCCTATCTTCCATATAAGCTGATTAAACGGGTGTCTTCTTTTAAGAAAAAAAAAACTTTTCATGAAAATGTAGAATCCCACTACCATTTTAAGATTAAAAACACCTACACAGTAATTTTTTTCTTTGATCTGTGTTCTGTATATATTATAAACATCCGATAAAAAATGAAAAACAAGCAATTCGTAATCGGAACAATTTATTCCAAAGAGCTGCTTGTCCAAGAACTTAACTAAATTGTCGAAGATCTACAATTTATTTCTTTATTATCCGCAACTGCCTCGGGTGCTACAAAAAAAAAAAAAAAATACTAATCGCTAAGTCAAAAGCAGTAGTTCGCGATGGCTTTTTCATGCAACAAATTACAAAGGACCGTGACAGAGAGTTTTAATTTGCTAGTTTCTCATCCTGGAATGCGCCGCTCCACCCAGCCAGCCTCGACTGACCAAGGTCGACTCTACTAACGATGCTGGGCCAATCCGATCATAAAATTTGGCCTTTTTAATCCCTGAAATTGGTTACCTTAAAACCTTTTCACCTCTAACACTCACTCGTGCAACTGCAATAGAATAAATGAAGTGATTGGTTCAGGCGTTACTACTGGCTTTCTTGATGAAATCTTGAATGAACGTATCTATGCTTGATGTGGAACCCCCCCCCCAAAAAAAAACAAAGATTTTATTTTTGCTTTGGTTTTTTGTAATGCTCTCCATTAAGAATGTTTGTTGATAAGTTATTTAAATGAAATGCTTTTCAAACTGCATTTAATAAAAACTCATTTGTTTTAAGTTACCACTTTGTCTGAAACTGATTTTCAAAATACAATGAACTCCTTTTAAGATGGCTGTCTTTCATCAACACTTAATTAATCACCGGACATGTTAAATTTCTTTCAGTGTCAGCTGCAACTATAGACATAGAAATGTTCACTAATACTTAAGTATGTTTATTGCTTAAATCATGTTTTAAATATTAAGCAATCACGCTCTAGAATTTTTTACTTTCCCGAATGGTCAGGGCGGATCGTAGCGGGGGCAAGATGGTGCACAGCACGTGGGCGGCAAAATTTATGGGCGAAGAAATGATTATCAAACGTATTATTTCTGTAGAAAAGGGCGGCCAATTTTAATTTGCACGTAAGCTGCCGATGGCCTTGGATTGGTATTGCGAAACTAGGACTGGTAACATTCTGAAAACTTTCCTAGGATTGGTAGCATTCTGAAAACTGGCTGTTAATTTGTGCGCATGGAAGACACAATATAGATCTTAAGTTCCATACAGTGGCAACACATTCCAGGAAACTGAAAAGACTAAGCTATAAATGTTCCTGAACTTTTAATTTTACTACAAAAATTGTTTTCAAAAACACTTTTTCGAATTTTTACATCCTTAATAGTTTGCAACATCTATTTTCACAAACAGTAGCAGTTAACAATTTTTAGAATATTTTACACATTTTTACAATGCCTCAAAGTTAGCAACATTCTTGCACAAAAAACAAGCATTTTACATTTTACATTACTTAAAGTTTACAGTATAGGTTTTTACAAGAGCTCTCGCAGGTAGCAGCTTAACACTCAACTTTACATTGTATTAGCTCCTCTATTTATACAGTTAGCAGTAACAAACTACTCAACCTCACTTAGTTTAGCAAATGCTAATCCACTCTCAGGAATTCAAATGTGTAGTTCTAGGTACGTTAAATTAGAATTTGCTATTTACTACCCTTTTTAGTATTACTTTTATATTTTGATAGATTATATATAGTTTATTTTAGGTTTACATGCATAATTCGTGTAGGGGAAGTTTTCAATAGTCAATAATTTCTAAATTACTTTGGTTTTCTACTCTGAATTATATTGACATTTAATTAATATTTTAATTCCTAGTCATTTTACTTGCTAGATTTCTCAAAATTCCTATTAGTTTAAATTTCTTTTTTAGTAATTCACAACATCTGATTTTACTTTCGGTATTGAATTTTACTATACCCATGCCTATATGGATGACGAAACACGAATTGAGTAATTGAAGAGTTAGGTTTGGAAGCAACTTCCCCTCGATAAGTCTGTCTCCTGCCTGCTCAACAGTTATTCACTTATGCAAATTAATTTGGTCTTAAAAATTACTTAAAAAACATTTTTGAGATCAATTTTTTGGAATTATATATTTTTTATGGTTTTATGCGTGATTAGACCCATATTGAAGAAGATTTTGATTGCGTAGTATACTAGTAATGCTAACTTGGTAATATCTAGAGAACTTGGCAGTCGAGGCAGTTTTAATTCCATTTTTATTTGCAACTGATATTTGTGGCCACAATCACTTGGCACTCTAGTCGTGCTTTTCCACAGAAGATTTACATTTTTGATATTGTTGAGATAGCAAACAAGCCAGCGAAATTACATCTTAGCACAGTAGAGAGCAAAAGCTGAAGTGCGTAGTTATGAAGGATGAAAGCACAGCGAAGAGAAAAGTTTTGGTTTACAAAGGCAGTTTCAGTTCCCAATTATTACGTCATCAGAGCTGCGCGGGCCATAGAGTCATCTAGAAATGACGCAATGCAGAGAAGTTATTACGATTTTAGAATAGAGAGGAAGAATTAATGTTTATAGTTATGTTATAATTCTGATTCATATAATTTTATCTTACATATATATATAGATATAATGATATATATATATATAATAAATTATTATTATATATATATAATCGAAACAGAAATTGTAAAGCTAACAAGTAATGAGACGTAAGACCTATTTGGTCTTAAAAATTTTTTGTGCAGAATGCTGCAAAAATATATGTAATAATAGGTAGAAACATTGCAGCGAGCTTGCTAAAAAGTTACCAGGAGCTGTAGCTCCACGAAATAGTTCAACGCAGTATTACTAATTTTTAATTTTTAATTTTTATAGTCCTATTGAATTTTTCAGCATTTCAGTCCAAAAGTCTTTTTGTTTGAGAGTTCACATAATCATAATTCTTCAGGGAAGGTTCTTGTTATCACAGAATATCACAAAATATACTTTTACATAATCATTACTTATAATTAAATGTAATGGACATAAATATTTATGATACTAATTTCCATACTGATCAATTATATTTTAACACCATAAATATAATAGGAGTAACAGTTTTATAAATTATGGTTTCACCGTTATCATCTTTCATTTACAATTCCTGATTTTACCAAACTGGAAGGCCTCGCAATACTTCTAAATAAACATATCCATCAATAGGGCTGTCCTCTTGAGCTAACCAGTGTGTTCTCTGCACTGGTGGCCCAGGGTGCCTAGGCAGTTACTTGAAAAGGCCTCCGTTCCTTGCATTAAGGTAATTGGCCTTTGAGAACTGCACTAGCACATTCCATAATAAAAAAATGTAATAATAATAATAATATAAAAAATTACACACACTCATAAAATGAGAGCCTCCAACATTATCTTACTTGAAGAGGGTGAAGGGAACAACTGTACAGAAGTAATTACAGGCCTCTGCTTAGGAACCCAGTACTCCCTCAACATACACTATACTTAACATACAATCACCCATAAATTTAACATGCATTTACCATAATTTCATATTACGTATCTGTAATAATTTCACTTATGTTTTACACCTACTTCATTTTTAGAATAATTATAAAATTCGTATTCAAAATTCTCAACAAAATTTCAAAAACATAAAAACTTATCTTAATATCCTTCCCTACGAATAATTTAAATAGCTTAAAATTCGTTACTTAATTTGCTCACACATAATTATGAAAAATTAGAAAAATTAATGAACAAGAATTTCAGATTTTCTCAAAACAAATTGCAGAAATTTTAACCAAAGTTGAAATGAAAACTATAGAATCCGCAGCACATTAAATAATTTAGTTCCTGAACTAGATTCACACGAATATAATAATTTTTGAGCTGTTGAAAAAGCGGATGTGCAAATAATTTTCTGTCGCACATACTTGCAAACACTAACTCAGATCGACCTTGAACCCTCTGTAATGCTTAATTCCTAAACAGTAATTCACTGATGATTTCCTTTTCACTAGGCATTCGAACTTCTCAATTTATCGAAAGATTACTTTCAATCTGTAAACACTAGGCGTGATTATTTTTTGAAGCACCTGCAAAACACCACAGCAGAAGAATGATCTGTTATTTTTTAAACACTGAAAAAAAAAACAAATTTGATGATTCACTTCTTTCACATTATCTTGGATTTATCACAAAACGATGATTTGAAGAGCTGAACTAAATTTTTCATTGAGGTTTCAGGCTGCAGGAAACTATCCTACCGGCTTAATTGTTATAATAAGAGCAAAGGAAAGGACGGAACACTGTAGATGCGTGATTAGACCCATATAGAAGATTTTGATTGCGTAGTATGCTAGTAATGCTAACTTGGTAATATCTAAAGAACTTGACAGTCGAGGCAGTTTTAATTCCATTTTTATTTGCAACTGATATTCGTGGCCACAATCACTTGGCACTCTAGTCGTGCTTTTCCACAGAAATATTGTTGAGATAGAAAGCAAGCAAGCGAAATTACATTTTAGCACAGTAGAGAGCAAAAGCTGAAGTACGTAGTTATGAAGGATGGAAGCACGGCCAAGAGAAAAGTTTTGGTTTACAAAGGCAGTTTCAGTTCCCAATTATTACGTCATCAGAGCTGCGCGGACTGTTTAGGAAATAAATTATTATTAACTAACTTTGCAGCAATTGCGCAAGTAATAATAACTTGTATTCGCACTAAATGGATTTAAGTTCATACAACATATAATGATATATATATATATATATATAATAAATTATTATTATTATATAATCGAAATAGAAATATATATATATATATATATATAAAATCGAAATAGAAATTGTAAAGCTAACAAGTAATGAGACGTAAGATTATTTGGTCTTAAAAATTTTTTGCGCAGATTGCTGCAAACATATATGTAATAGTAGGTAGAAACATTGCAGTGAACTTGCTAAAAAGTTACCAGGAGCTGTAGCTCCACGAAATAGTTCAACGCAGTATTACTAAAATATTAACAAAGAAGAAATTTTTAAAAAAAATTATTAATCTGGAAAAAACTGGAAAAAAACTGCTTACACGTGAAATAAAACTGTTAAAAATCAATGTTGGAAGACATGTGAATGCACGAAAAAACTAATCTGACCGTTGTGATATGTGAAAAGTTAATACACATAAAAATAGATCGACGGAACAAGTTAAAACAAAATAAAAATTAAAAAATAATTAAAACATAAAATGGAAAAATTATAATGAAAACATAAATTGCAAAATTACAAAAATACAATAATTACAAAGCGGAAAATGGTAAATTAACCCACTCGAACCCTCAACCAGGCTTTTCAAGGGAAAAATGATTGAGTGTCGAACTAGGCCAAATACCAAAGCTCCTGGTAACTTTACAGCAAACTCGCTGCAATGTTTCTACCTATTATATATATATATATATATATATATAATTTATTTACTAAATAATATTAATTAATTAATTATATTGTAAGGATCCTAAGTTTTACTAACGTTTATTTTATTTTAAATCTTTACTATCACTTATTATTTTCTACTTCCGGCCAGAATTAAAAGCTTTAACTTATTTATGCAAATTTGTCTTGCTAACGCCCAGTACTTAAGTTGTGGCTTTTTGCCAAGCGAGAGAGAGGAAGGAGTTAGAAGCAGGCCGCTGGCCATAGTAGTTTTACTCGTTTGCTGGTTGCCTTCAAGGCCAGAGGTTTAATCCTCTTGATAATTTTAAACGTATCGTAGTTTTAGCAGCTCTCTGTACTACATACGGATTTTGTTAAATAACGGCCAGTCTTGAAGTTAGGCACTTGTATATTAATCCAAAGTTAGTTTTAGTTAGAGCTTTTAGTTAGTATTTTTTATATTCTTACGTTCAGACCACAAGTGGTTGGTCTCTGTATTCCGAAGGTCCGGAAATCTCTGTAAAGATAGAAAAATAAAGGGTTTCGTATACCCTTCCTATGTGTATTGTCTACTTCACAATTTATTGAACATAGCTTTAGTAAGCTCCCTGTTCCGAGTCAGGACAGTTCATGTTTCCAAGGTAAGTAAAGAGGAACACAAGTACCCGATAATATTATCTCCCAAGTTTAATTATAGTAGAATTATCTTAAAAGAGTGAATCCATACTAGTAAGTTCTATTTTGAAAGATGTTGTGTGTATCTCTAATAGAATTCTAAAAGGCAAAAAAGGATCTCTTACCTTTTCTTTCACCCGGAAACCGAGCTTGTTCCATTCCAAATTCTTATTCGATGAAATATCTAAATAATTCCAAGCTTTTGCATAAAAACTGACACTTCTGTATAAATAAAGTTTTATATATTTAGATACATTTATACATTTTATATACAATTATTAGGTTACATAAAATTTACGCGCTCTCCAGCTAACAGTCCTTCGAGTTCAGGTTCAGAGTTCTAACTACGTTCTTACGTAGGATTATTCTCGAGTTTAGATGCAATGGTGCTGATAGTTCGGAATTTTGATGAGGTGGCGCTGATAGTTCGGAGTTTAGATGTAACATCACCTCCCACCATTGAGATCCGACGATGCGGAGGAACTCAGTACACACTGGTCCAGTCGAGGAGGAGGCCAAACAACTCGTCCAGCTCTGGTCATCACTCGAGGACTTGAGGCAGGTTCTGGAATACTAGCAGCCTGACCAGTTGCATGGTCTTTTCTATCTTGAGGTGCTCTGTCGGGGAACGGAGGGCCAACGGATTCGGAAGTAGAGATCTCCAACGGGAAAAGCCGGGGCACTGGACGAAGCAGAGTTCCATTTCTTGTCTTGACCCTCGCTAGTCTAACTATCCCGTCTTTACCGGGGACAAGCTTAACTATATTGGCTAAAGGCCAATGAATGCGTCGTCTCTGGCTGTCTTCCAACAAAACGACATCGCCTACTTGCAACTGTTGAAATTTTCTCTTCTTTATTGCCTGTTGTCTTAACTGAACAAGATATTCATTACGAAATCTGTTTCGTAGATCATGTCTTATTCTCTGTCGGTATTTGGCTTGGCGGTTTAGTTCTTTAGAATCTACGTAGTCCATATCAGGAACTCCTGATGACGCAATTCTTGGAGGAACATCATAGGGGTCAATGGTGATGGATCTTGATTATCCTCTGATACGTATGTGATAGGTCGCGAATTAATCACTTGTTCACAGTCACATAATAAATTGTATATAATTCTTCATAATTTAAGGACGTTCGACCTAATACTCTTCTTAAATTTTCTTTCACCATTCGCACAAGCCTCTCCCACCAACCTCCCCACCAGGCGGCGGTCGGAGGGTTGAACTTCCATCGTATTCTTTGGATAGAAGCAGCTGAACTATAGCGTTCCAATTAACTTTCTTAAGACAATGGCGTTCCAGTTAACTTTCTTAAGAACACTGTTAGTCCCTACAAAATTAGTTCCGTTGTTGTAATATATCACATAAGGTCTACCTCTTCAGGCAATGAATCTACGTAAAGATTGGATGAAAGTTTCTGTAGACAGAGAAGTAACTAGTTCGAGGTGAATGGCTCTATAAATGGCACACGTATACAATACTATCCACGCTTTAGACCCCTCACGGAGATAGAGAGGACTCGCTAGATCTACACCGACGACTTCAAAAGTCGATCCTTCTCTGACTCAGTCTTCGGGTGGAAATCCTGGCTCGACTTTCACTCTTTGTGCAATCGTTTACATCTTACACATTTTCTGATAATATTTCGAATACTTTTCCTGGATTTTAATATCCAAAAGTTTTCTCTAAGATTTGTCATTAAAATGCTGACATGCTGGAGTTCTAGATATTTCTCGTAAATTAGTCTCTCAACAAGAATATGTTTTGAAGGTAAAATGATAGGATATCGGAAATTTTCATTATCTTGACGCTGTAGGACGTTCGTTTTGGCTCTTAAAATTCCATTTCGTTCTACGATTGGTCTCAGTGCACGAATAGCGGGATCGTTTATGCCTGTAAATGATTCTTTCGGTACCAATCTACAAAGTGCCTTTTCAGCATTCTCCAATTCATCAACTGAGACATCAGGAGTGAGGTTTTTATCTTTGTTCTTTAAATTATAATAAAACCTGAAAATCCAAGCGATCATTCTCACGGTTTTTCTATATGAAGAGAAGTATTTGTAGTACCGGTCCAAATTGTCTCCATGATCTAGAAGAGTCAGAATCGTTTTTCTTTTTTCTTTGTTTATAAGTTCCTCATCAGGCTTTTCTTCTACATGGGGCCACTCGTCTTCTGGTAAGTAAAGCCACGATGGGCGCTCCCACCATGCCGATTTCTGTAATTGCTCAATAGTACATCCTCTCGATGGGAGATCCGCTGGGTTTAAACTTCCAGGTACATGCCTCCAGTCAGATATTCTGGTAAGCGATCTTATTTCTTGTACTCGATTATGAACAAACGTACCCCATGCTTGATCCCTTCTTATCCACCCCAAAGCTGTAGAAGAATCACTCCAGAACACTGTTCTACAATTCTTAAGTTTCAAATCTGATAGAATTGTTTTGGCAAGCCTGGCACCTATCAGACAGGAAAGAAGATCAAGCCGTGGAATTGTGAGTTCCTTAATAGGGACTATTCGACTTCTCGCGCTTACTAACTGAAACTTTACACCTTCGATGGTTTCAGCTTTTAAAAATGCACATGTGGCATAGGCTCTTTTACTAGCATCCGAAAAAACGTGGAGCACTACGGTATCTTCGTTTTCGTAATCAATATTTAACCAACGAGGAATTTCAATCTGAGATAGCAGAGGCAATTGGATCAACCAAGTCCCAAACTGCTCACTTAGGGGAAGAGGAAGATCTTCATCCCACTTAATCTTCTGGTTCCAGGTTTCTTGCAAAATTAGTTTAGGAATTACAGTTATCGGTGCAGTAAAGCCAATGGGATCAAAAATTTTCTGGGTAATTGACAAAACTTTTCTTTTGGTAATAGGTTCCCTCAAGTTAAATGTTTCTTCGATCTTGCAACTCAAACTATCTTTTTCTAAATCCCATACTAAGCCTAATACTGGGGCAACTTTCGTCTTATTCTCTATCTCATCGATCATGTCAATGCGAAAATTTAATCGCCAGCATCTTAAATTGAAATGCCCCGAAGCCAAAATCAATCTTGCGTCTATAACGAAATTTTCGGCTTCATCTACGTGATTTAAGCTAATTAACGAATTATCGAGGTAAAATGAATCCTTCAAAATATTAGAAGTTTCTGCAAACTTTGCTGGGACCTTAGTCAAAAGGTGACTAAGTGTAGCGGCTAGCAGAAACGGACTTGATGTGAGTCCCAAAACAACTCGGTTATGTCTGTAAATTTTAAACTTATGTTGATTATCGAACCATAGAAACCTTAAAAAATCTCTATCCTTTTCTGCTATTTTGATCTGACAAAAGGCCTTTTCGATGTCAGATAACACTCCTATGCGATATTTTCGAAAACGATTCAATATACGTGGAATAATTTCTATTAAATTTGGTCCTTTACTCAAACAATCATTGAGAGAGGGTGAATTCTTAGAACGTGCAGATGCATTGAAAACAGGCCGTATCTTTGTAGTTTCACTAGACTCTTTTATTACAGGTCTGTGTGACAAGTAGTGCACTCCTTCCTCTTTTTCCTCAGTTACTACCTCAATAATGTTCTTCGCTTCCCACTAATAAAATATTTCTTCATAATCTTTTCTTCTGCGTGTGTTTATTAGTTTACTTTCGGTGTTGACCAGGTGTCTTTCTGCCATAGTACGGTTACTGGATAAGACGGATTTATCTAAAATAAAGGGTAAGGTTACTTCATATCTCCCTGAGCTATCTCGTTTTACACTTTTTAAGAAATGGTTTCGAGTTTCTACTTCCAAGGCACATTTCGTTTTGTTTTCCTCGCTTGAAATCCCCAAGGTGTCTAAACGCCAAAGATTGGACAAATTTGTATCGGAAAAATGTAAGGATAAAGAAAGAACGGACAGGGAACTCGACGTATTCGCATTCTCTTTAATCTTGCCCATTAAAGTCCAGCCTAACTTGGTCTCAAAGGCTACGTAATCCCCCCGCAAAATGTTCAATGCTTTCAGTAAACAGTTGTGCTGCGGTGTCCGCTCCTAACAGCATATGAATCTCTTCCGGATTTTCTCGAAACATACAGAGATTTCCATTCTCATGATTGTCGTTGATAAGGATTCCCCTTTTTTCCATTACTTTAATCAACTCTTCGTCTTTGATCTTAGGTAGTGACGAACAAAATTTCCTCTGGTCTAGTGCTTCGATTTTACACCTGTTCTTTCCATCTAAACTAGTTAAAGCTATTTGATAACGATTATGATCTTCCGAAACTTCTACACCCCCAAATAACCCATGTTTAATTGTTTTAGTTCCTATCTTTTCTAATTTCAACGTTTTAGCAGCATATTGACTTATGTACGTGTTATGACTTCCAGTGTCTATTAGCAATCTTAAATAACCCTTTAAGGTTTTCCCAGCTACCCCTACAACCAAAGTTTGTAAATAAACTTCAGAACGGTCGCTTTGATTCGAAAGTATTTTATTTTCAACTTCCTGGACAGATTTGATCGTTCCCTTTTTACTCTCGGAATTAATTCTGTTACACATAATCGTAGAATGCTTAGAGTGACAATGGGAGCAAAAAATTTTAGAATCACAAAATTTTCTGATGTGACCCTTATTTTGTAAACACCTAAAACAAGTGCCATTTTCCGTAGTATTTCAACCTTTTCGTCATTCGTTAGTTTCTGGGCAATAGGACATTTATGGCTTGAATGGGAAAAATCTCCGCAAAAAACGCATGCCTTAATCAATTTTTCTTTAATACCCGTGGACACTAAATCAGAAGCAGAAGAAGCTTTCGTTTCTAATTTATTGCTCTTTCCATCGCTGAAATGACAAGTGTTTATTTTCTGGACTGCATACGCAGACTGACGGCGCCTACTATTCGCTGTCGAATGCTCTGAATTTTTATTTATGACTTCCGCCCTTTCACGTGAATCTAAACATTGAGCTATAATCAAGCATAGGCTTTTAATATTACAATACGCTCTTCCATTACTCATTCTGTTAATCTCAAGCAAAATATCTTGGGGAAGTGATTTCAGAATGAACAGAAATTTTATGCTTAAAGCCCAAAGGGACGGTATTAAGTGGATGGCTGATTCAGATAATCTAATGTAAAAATTGTATAAATGTACAGATTATTCTCCTAAATACATTTTCTTTCCTCCAAAGATTTTGGCACTATACTTTAATACTATTATTTAAAAGCTTTAAATTACTTAGAAGGCCAAACTCTACTATTATTAACAAATCGGGCCTTTTCATTTTTCATAGTAGCTTGACCGCCCTCTAGCTTGAAGAATGACGACTTTTATTAACAAATGACTTTTTCCAATTTACTCTTTCTTTTGTGGCCAAAAATAAGTAATTTTAGCTGAATTAGCCATTTTCACTTATTTTTAGCAGTTTTGTTCTTCTAACAACTTGACTGACGCCATTTTGAGTTCTTTCCGTGTCTTTTCTCGTTTGTCACACCCTCTATAAAAAAAAGGGGGAGAGACAGGAATTCCCGCCAAACTACAATTTCAGCCCATTGGCCTATGCAGATTTTATTGTTTCGCCCACCTACGTCACACGACGAGAAGGAAGGTTGGTTGGACACGGAGGGGTTTTGCACCCTTTTCTAAAAAGTTTTTCGGATGCAAAGGACGGCACCTCTCAGGTCAGTTTTTTCGTTCCTATTGTCTGTGTTTTTTGGTCCTAATAAGACCCTACGACGTTTGTTTCCTTGCAAATTTAATTGCATTTTTATTTGATTACAGCACCATTCTCTTTATAAAAATTCTATCTTCTTAAAGCTATACAGGACCAGACCGTACATTGTTGTAATTTTTGACTAATAGCAGACCGCTATTTATTTTATTTTTATTTTAATTTTACATTGCTCGGAGTTGCAATTACTTAATTTTACATTGCTCGGAGTTGCAATTACCTAATGTGTTTTTCAGCGGACGCGTCGGGAAAAAGGAACAGAGCATATATATATATATATATATATATATATATGTCAGATATAAGAAAATACAATAGTTGCTTCAAAAATAATGGGCGACCTCAAAATTAACGATTCTAGATTTGGTGATCTTCCCCTAAATTCATCTGTTCTCACAAATTCAAAAATCTTCTATGTTTTCTAACAACCTCAAATTAACCAATCACATATTAGCTCTACTTACATCTCAGATTTAGTATAAATACCACTGGCGAGTTAATTGTGTATTATTCCGTTCCCTAACTGCTGCTCTGTCATCCTCGCGCCGCTTCTCTAATGCTCACGACTTATTATTAAAAAACCAATGTACGCTGCGCCAAAAAAAAGGGGGGGACAGTTTTATATCTCCCGTTCTACTGAACCGATTGACGAAATTCAAATTGCGTTTTTCATGTCTCGAAATTAGGATATATATTGGTTTTATATATAGCATTGTTCTAACACAGATATTTTGACATAAAGTGGATCCTTTTTCCGAAATAGCATGCCAATGTTTTTCCATATTTCGATTCTACGACTCAAATTATGTCTAAATATTAAATTTCAAAACTTTGGTGCGAAATTTAGGGAGAAATTCAAAAATTTAGCTTGGGACATTTTTTTTTTTTTCAGTTTGCACCAAGAATAATTCACTTGGTGAACTTCTTAATACATGGCAACCTATTTTTCTTTCCCTTCCATTGTGCAGGAGCGGAAAAAAGTCACAACGTTCGTACTTTCAAATAATTTTAACATAGTACGTAAACCACATAAGATGTTATCGCTTTCAAAAAATATGCCAAATTTCAAAACGCGCCAATACATAAATTCACGTATATCTTCGAAAATTTTGAATAAAAAGCTCTAAATTTTTGGAGGTATTCTTAGAAATACATCTACTTTAAGATGATGGTAAAAATTTTATAGGTTATGATACAATTCTTTTTTTTCCAAAAATTTATAAAAATTATTTAAAAATAAAAATTTTAAAAATAATTTAAAATTTTGAATAAAAAGCTCTAATTTTTAGCAGGTATGCTTAGATGTACATTTACTTTAAGATGATTATAAAAATTTTATAGGTTATAATTCAAAATTGTTTTCGAAAAATTTATAAAATGTATTTAGAAATACAAATTTTAAAAATAAATCATAAATAATGTGTGAATTTTATTTGGAATGAACCTAAATTTCGAATTATGGAATAAGGAATCAAGTAAGTTTAATTAAAAAGAGATATTAATGAATATGTATCAAATTCAATTAACATGAGGAGCAAAAATTTTGAGAGCTAATTTTTTATAAACCACTCATGCGATTTTTACAAAACTTGGCACTTTGGCATAATTTGAGTTGTAGAATGGAAATATGTAAAAAAATTGGCATGTCATTGCAGAAAGAGTCCGATTTTGTGTCAAAATACGTATATTAGAACAATGCCATATATAAATCTAATACATATCTTAAGTTGCGCTTTCGAGACATAGACAACGCATTTGAATTTCGTCAATCGTCCCAGTAGAACGGGAGAAATAGAACTGTCTCTTTTTTTTTTTCGCAGTGTACATAGAAATTTATCATATTTAATTATGGTTGAATAAGTGTCTGCGAACTTGCCAACTTAAATGGATATGTGTGAGAATAAAGATTAGTGATTTATCGAAATCCAAGTCGTTATCGTCATCTGTATGCCGTAACCACAGCCATGACGTATACTGAAAGCTATTAAGAATCTTCGACTGCGCATTGAAAATCATGATATATATATATATATCGTAAAAAGCAAATTTAAATTTAATTTAAATGAAATTTAATGCAAACAAATATATTATTGTTGTGAACTAACTAATCTACAGTATCATTTAAATTCTGAGAGCATATGTAAATCAAGTGCAAGTATTAAAATCCATGAATAAATATAAAATCCCAAAAATTATTTAATCCTAAAAAATTTTATTAAGAAAAATACATAAGCGAATGATTGTTGAGCAGGCAGGAGACAGATTTATCAAGAGGATGTTGCCTCCAAACCTAACTCTTCAATCATTCAATTCGTGTTTCGTCACCCATGTAGGCAAGAGTAAAAGTCAAAACCAAAAGTAATACCAAATGTGGTGAATTACTAAAAAGAAATTTAAACAAGTGGAATTTTGAGAAATCAGCAATTAAAACGTGTATATATACATATATACATGTATGATTAAAGAAAGGAGAACAAACTTATACACGTTTTCGGAAAACCTGGTTACTTTCAGAGATGGCTGTCGTAAGAAGTTGGTCGCCAGAAGAGGGTTCACTGTATTTTTTACCGACCCTTCTAACAAATAAAAACACGGAAATGAAATATATATGTTACCTTGAAAGACCGAAATTGGAGAATGTCGACTTTCACCGGAGAATGTCAACATTCACCAAATACGTCGGTGAAAGATCGAATATTTCTTTACATTCTTGTACATTCGGACCCTCACCGGTGTATGTCGACAATCACAGATATGTTCTGGTGTAGGTCGAAAAGAGAGGAGTATATGTACACGCTGCCATTCCAAAAGGAAGTGTTCCACAAATAAATGCAGTTGTAAAAGCAAGGGGCTTTTGTGCAATTCAAAGTGTCATCATAGTTTAAGTTGTTGCAATAAATAAGATTTGAATCACATAATTTGGTAAGTTTATAACTTCTATTATTTTCCTTTCTCATTTTGAATGTACTGTGTGTTTTAAGTTCTTATATCTTAAGTTCTTATTCTGAGTCTTAAGTGCGTTTTTACGCGAATGAATTACAGAGAAAGAAATATAATATTCTTATATGTTCAACATTCACCATTAGTACATGGTGAATGTCGACATTCACCGGTGTAAGTCAGAAATAAGAGTATTTGTAAAATATTTCGGACATACACCAAGCGACTATGTGAATGTTGACATTCACCGGTGAATTTCGACATTCTCCAGATTTCGGTGTTTCACCGTAACATATACATGATATATAAAAATGGCAAAGCGGCAAAATGAATATGTAAATATGAATATATCATTCTACACCCTATCTCATCTGTTTCTTATACTGTAAAAATTTTAAATCAGTTTGCTGTTTGTTCACTTCTCATTGCACCAGTATTTATAAACAGCGCATTTATTTAAACGAAAGTTGAAAATTTTACTTCGTGTAAGTAGTGTTTGGTCCCAAGCGCTGCCTGCTGATAGTGCAGGGAAAGTGGAGTCGTATTTTCAGTGTAAACAATGGATAAAAGTACTTAAATGCCGGTGCGTGGTTTATTTATATTTCTAACAGCAACGTACAGCTTTCTTTTAGAAAACTCTTGACATAGCTGGGTGCAACAATTGAAGTGCGACTTCCTGAATTGTCTGCGAAAGTGACGCCAGAATCCACGATAGATTTGCAGTAAATTAATTTACGAAAATATCATAATTTCAAAATTTCATTACTGAAAAAATAATAAATATAAAAGAAAAGAAAATCTGAAAGGTTTCAGATCTTAAATTACATCCAAAGGGGCGTTTTTTTAACATTTTGTGTGTTACCTTTATTTATTAAATATCATGTTCTTCGCACTTAAACCAAAAAATTCAGTTCATGAGCAATATCGCAAAATATTTAAAAAGAGCATATCTTTAGAATTTCCGCTACGCAGTTCCGCGTGCTGATAAGATAAAAAGGTCCGAGATAAAAAGGTCCGCCCCCCCCCCGCAGAGTGTTGCTATCTCACTTTTAAATCGCTGAGTTTGTTAATCAAAAATTCCTTAAAGTTTTACACAATATGAAATTGATCATAAAACAAACTCCAAACTTCAAATTTGGGCTTTCAGATGTCAATATTCGCAGTAGGATTACGTCCAAGGGGGCGTTTTTTTAACATTTTGTGTGTTACCTTTATTTATTAAATATCATGTTCTTCGCACTTCAACCATAAAATTCAGTTCAACAGCAATATCGCAAAATAATTTTAAATTGAGTATATCTTTAGAATTTCCGATACACAGTCGCACGCGCTGGAGATACAAATGTTTTATCTGTGCAACGTTGCCATTGCTCGCTTTGAAATCCTTGGGTTTGTCAATCAAAAATTCGTTAAAAGTTTTACAAAACATGAAATCTATAATAAAACAAGCTCCAAATTTCAAATTTGGGCTTCCAGATGCCCATAATCGCAGCAGGATTATGTCACTCAAAATTGGATGGCTCAAGGTACCGTTCTTTTATCACAATGCGAGAAAGACATATACATTTACGCAGATTCTTCATAATTTAATTTCTTCAAATATAATACAGGGCGATAACATTTGGTGGCAATAGTTTGAAAAGTGAAACGGACATTCAGAGTGATTCGACGCAAAATTGCGAAACGAAAATACTATTAGCATAGCAGTACATATTCTTACCGGCTGCCTTGACTTGTAGACGTGATAACTTTATAAGGCAGATTAAATAAAGTGAACCTCTCTAAAACGAGTTCAGACGATTTTGATCTCGAATGTAAGTGATTGTCTTGAATTCATGTTCAGTACCAATTTTTCTTTATGTTCTGAAAAATTGGTCGCTTTCACGGGTGGTCGTCTTAGGAAAGTAATAACTACGTAAGAGTTTGTTGTATTTTAAAATTTAACATACATATTCCGCATAATTAGAAAATTTTCTCTATAATAACAGCACGTAAATAATATATTTCCGATAGCTCTGAATATTCAAAATTAAAATTAAATAAATAAAAAATCTGAAGTCCTTCAGATTTTATTTTACTCCCAAAGGGGTTCCCCCCCCCCCATTTACACATACATTCACGTTTCAAGAGCATTTGGCAAGTGCCCCTTTGGGCTAAAAACATTTAAAAACAGCATATCTAGATGGACGGGCTCGCGCGCTAGAGATAAAAATATTTTGCTCCGTGCAGTGTGATGACACTGCTCGCTTCGAAATCGTTGAGCTTCTTAATCAAAAATTTCTTAAAGTTAAAAAACTATGAAATAGATAATAAAACAATCGAAATTTAAGATTCGGTCTTCCAGATGCCCATACTCGGATGGAGGACTACGTTATTCAAAATTTCTTGGCTCTAAGTATCATTTTTTTCACTGTGCGAGATTCATGCATATATTCATACCGATTCTTCATTATTTAATTTCTTTAATACAATAATGTAATACAGAGCAATAATACTTGGTGGCAACTATTTGAAAAGTGATACAGCCGTTTATAATGATTCGACGCAAAATGCCGTTTCGAGACTAATAGCCCTTCTGAGCTAATGCCCCTTTGGGCTAAAAATCTAAATTAAAAATGTAATAACCGATACATATACTACAGGAAACGTTAAAAATGAAATAATTATTTCTACTCGTTGCAGCATTAAATCTAAATATGATAATCCTTCTGTAAGAGACCGCACAGGATTCCAAACAATTTCAATTTTGGCGTTCTGTTAACATGATGGCTTTAAAGAGACAATTTTTAATATTGATGTTTTTTTTTACGTCCTTAAAAAGTTTTACGTATAGTATTTTTAAGGAAGTCGTCACCAGGACGGTATTCGCTGCATTAATGAATTTCCTTGATCTGAGGTAGAGAAGTGCTTTAGTATTTCTTCACCTGAGGCAAAAAGATAAATACTAAAAATTGTTTTTACGTTTTATAAATTTTTCCTACCCGTAGCTTCAAGAATTGATTTTGTTAAACATGTTCTCAAAGAAATTTCCAAATTCAAATATAAAAAAAAAAATTGATTATAGCTAATTGCTGATTTAAACGTGCCTTTTTATTTATTAGCCCAGAGGGCGTTAGCCCGGGAGGGCTGTTAATTTCGTTTTAGAATTTTGCGTCGGTTCACTGTAAATGTCGGTTCACTTTTCAAATTGTTGCCACCAAATATTAGAGTCCTGCATTATATTTAAAGAAGCTAAAAAATGAAGAATCTGCATGAATGTATTTATGATTCTCTCACTAAGAAAACACAATGGTACCAAGAGACATCAGATTTTCAATAAGTTGTCCTCCACTAGAATATGGGCATCTGGAAGCCTGAACTTGGAATTAACTATTTCATTATTTATTCGTTAAAGTTTTTAACTGTAAAACTTTAACGAATTTTTGATTAACTAACTCAACGATTTCAAAGCGATCAATAGCAACACTGTACGGGTGGGGAATTATCTTCAGCGCGCGAGACTGTGTATCGGAAATTCTAAAGATATGCTCTTTTTAAATATTTTTAGCCCAAAGGGACATTAGTTCAAATGCTCTCAAAACGTGTATGTATGTGTATGTGTTAAAAAGAAACAAAACTCCCCCTTTGGCGTAGTATAACATCTGAAAGCTTTCATTAAGTTTTATTTTTTCTTTATTTACATATACGTATATTTCTTTAAGCTTTTAAAGTTTTAATAGTAAACACTTCAGTGAGATTTTAAACTGAAATTAACAATTTTAAAATTGCCAGCTTTTTATTTATTTATTTATTTATTTTCCCATTTTCTTTTCTTTTTTTTTTGGGGGGGGGGAAGTCTTCTATATCTTTGCCTGGAACATCTGGTCAGCCTAAGCAAAATGGTCGGGAAATGCATGTGGAAGGCAGCAAATCACAAACAGCAAGAATTTCACGATTCATATTTGGTCACTTTTCAACCCTTCGAGAATCCGTTTGGTGATGGAACATCTTCGAACAAATTTTTTTGACCAGATAACAGACGATTGCTAGAGCAGATGTTCGCGCCATTTCCATGTTTGATTTATTTCCGTATGTGGAGAGTGACCCTAAACAAGAACATCTGCCATATCGGCATTTATCTTTGGAAGATAAGAAAGAACAAACACTCACGATCTGAAACGTGTAGAAATTCTGTTTTCCCCTCCCAGAATTGCTTTTACTGCGCGTATTTTGTTTGTTATATGAACTCTTCCGAAATGAATAAACAGAAACGAGAATATTTCCTCTAGATCTGGAACTAGGATGTTTTAATTAGTTCAAACTGGATTATTCAATATCGAAAAAATATAGGAAGACTATATTCCCAAACTCCATTCTCAAAAGCCATCTATGAACTTTCATTAAGAATGAAATTATTCTCAGAACAACTGGAGAATTCGAATCAGGACAGTCAAACTGCAGACATCGCAATTCTCTATCATTCTTTTTCAGTGATGAATTAAATTTTGAGATCTTTTAGAATTTATAAAAATCTATCCTGAAAAGTTAAAAGAAGTAGCCCTAACAGTAACAGCTCTTCCTCCTACTCAAGTTAATGTGGAAAGACTCTTTCTTCTCAGCTCTGAAGTTTATCAAATCGGATCTATGGATCTCCAACAAAGAAGATCTTGCCGAAGCTATGCGGTTTCCTAGAAATAACTAATGCCAGTTTTTCCATTTCATAATAAATGCTAATTAATATACAGTGTCTCACAAAAGTGATAGGACACTTGTGCTTTACAAAAGGAAACTGTAATAAAATAAATTTAAAAAAAAAACATGTAAAAATTTTTGTGGGTGTGTTTCATACTTAAATTTAGTAACAATTATTACATAACATACATTTTCTCAAAATATTAAAATATTAATTTAATTAAAATACAATTGTTTAGAACGGAGCAAAAAATGGCTCACATAAGTGATGGGACACCATTAGGTACTACTACGTACGGTAGGGTACGAACTGCGCCAAATTTGATCGAAAATCCCCATCCCCCTCTTTTCTAATCCACGAACTGCGTGACGTTTCCTGCCCCCCATTTCTTTCCAAGAAGATTGGGTGCTACAAAAGGTCGTTTATCGCCATTAATGGGACATTCTATTGAGACTGCAAGCCTTTATTTTCTTTATCAATATTGTAAAATTTGTGCGTGTAAAACAAATATTAATTTAAAGTCTGGCGTGTGCTAAAAAAATTAATTTTTTCTTTTACACTCATTTTAAAGTTTTATGATGCTTAAAGGAATGATGAGACTGATCTTTTTTATTCTCTGTAAGAATTAAAAACTTTCCAAGTTGAAGATTTTAATCGCTGATATATATATATATATATATATATCAGTTTTGAATAGTAAAATTGACAGATTAATAACATATACAAAACTGATACATAATCAACGTATCAAATATCGGATTTGTAGCTCACCTTAAATAAGTTTCTTGTCTAGATAAATATTAACAAATCTTCTTAGATAGCAGAATGGTTTTAACTTTCAAATTTACCATTTTAGGTAAACAGTTCTAATTTAATTATAAAAATTATCTTTATTAAATCTAAAAATTGGACTTCTAAAGTCGTTCTAAATTCACACTAATATTATTGCAATATATTCCCGTATTAAGCTTTCCATTTTTAATCATTGAAGTTATTTTAAGGTTATTTAACTTTGTTACAAATTCCATATTTTAATACTAGAAACGTTTAAATATTTATCCTGTTTTCTATCTTATGTACTTTGGTATACATTTAATTTCTAATACACATTTAATTAATAAATTAATAATTATGAGCGTCATCAGAATTTTCATAATTAACAAAAAATAAATAAATAAATAAATAAAAATAAACTCCCTTATATTCATATCCTGGGATTTTCAGTTCCCTTTTAATCCATTCCTTTTTCACATATTGTTGCACTGTACTCAAGTTTTCATGTTTGTAGAATTTACATACTTTGTATTGTATTTATACCAATTTATATTTAAATGATAATTTTTACAAATTCTTGCATCACAACTCTAGTTAACAGAAGATGTTTCTAACACCTTGGCAAAGCTTAATCTTCGGTATGTAGCTTATTTTCCAACCTAGTTTCAGGCTGAATTATTTGTAAAATTAATTACTTGAAATTATTTGTTAACAAAGATGGTCGCTAAATCACGCTAATAATATTTCTAACTGTTATAATTTATAATGCAACGAGTTCATGTGATTTATAATATAATTCATGTATAATTTTTTCAGCAGTATTGAAATTAATAGCAGATACTGATAATGATATACATTTAGATTACAGTGATTTAGATTGCCATTGCCTTCTTCACTCATGCTTTTATGCTACATTCCTAATATTTCATAATGGCATACAGGTACGTTTAACTCATTCACCAAACATGTAAATCTCTAATTCAGCCCACTTTTGTTCTTATGTGTGCTGTATCTTCTATTTTCTTTAATATATTGTTCAGCCTAATTTCAAAAGGTCTTGTGGAAAAGTCACTAAACATTGGTAGTTCGAACCGAGTTTCTAGTCCCAGTGATCCCCCAGCTCTTTTTTTTTTTTTTTTTTTTTTTTTTTGTGTGTGTGTACTTATTTACTGTATAAAAATGTAGCGTAAAAATTTCAGTTCATGAAGTAAGAATACTTTTTTAATTTATTCTTTAAAAATATTGCAAAAATTTTCACCTTTACCTAAGCATATCTTTTTACAAATCCTTCTAATAAGAAAAAATAAGGAAAGAAATTAACTCAGTTTCGGTGATTGATACCTCGGTGAAAATTATATGTAACATTTTTCCAAAAGCATAGAGTTTATATGGATATCAATAAATTAAGGATTATTTCTCCATCTAATTTTCTTAACATGTTTATTCCAGAATTTTCTTTTCACATTGTAGCGCTTAACTTTATGAATTTTCTATAATAATTCAATTTCTCTAGCCATGGCAACTTTGCATACCTTTTGACAAGTAGTTATATTTTTAACCACTGTATTTTAATTCCTGTTGACTATCAGTACTTTATTCACTTGTTTCACAAGTACAACTTTTATTTTATACGCAAATCTACGTAAAATAGCATTAAAACTTCAGTTATGCGGAGCTCCTGATCGATTGCTTGTTTTAGATTGAATGAAATTAAGCTTAATGTTACTGTTAATTAGCTTGTTATTAATTTAATTGCATGTTTCTAACTAATTATATGTTCAGATATTTCCAAGTATATTACACAAGCTTTTGCATCCTAATTTTTAGTTTTTGGTTAAAAAATAAGCTTTTATTTATTGAGAGGCCTGATTGATTATATTAATTTGCAGTACGGTTTATCTAATCCTTTTCTTTTAGATAAATTTTAGAAAAACTTCTTAGCATAATAATTTAAATTTATTTACAATTTATACGTCAGTGATCCAAACGCATAGTAATGTTGTTATAATAGATTTCATGCTAAGCTTTTTTTTAAATTTAACTATTAATTTCTACAAACATTTACATGATTGCTTTAATTAACGAAAAATATTTCTAGCACACTTTAACACACTTTGATATGGAATAATGTTTTGCACTCTATTAAATTTTCCAGTCTAGTTCAGATATCTTGACTATTATTGATGTAATTTATTAAAAATATAATTTGTATGCTTTATAATTATTTAATTTATGATATTATTATCATAGATGAAAGATGTTTGTAATACTAATATGTATGTTTACCAATGCCTTTTATTTTCTTTGTTAGCTCTCGCATTTATTACTGTTATTCAAGTAATTAGCCTGCTTGTTAGATATTTTTTAACTTGTTCTTGTGATATGTAATTCTATTTATTTATTTTTATTTTCCTCTTGGCTACAATTGGCTTCGAAAAGTTAAATTGTAACACTGTAGGCAGCAGGGGGGAAGAAATTTTGATTCGCGCAGTTGGACTATAGCTCGACCCGGGGGGAGGGATTTTCATTAGCGCAGTTGGAGTACACCCCTATGTACTATGCAACAAAAATCGTCTGAAGTAAACAATAAAAATATTTTGGGGGGGTTTTATTTTTACTCAAAAGCAATTGGCAATAATTTATAAAATCGTCTGCAGTATTTTTCTCCAGTTTGTTTTAGAATTTTTGTGTTTTTTAGCTCTGTGCAGCCATGAATGCTAAACGAAAAGAAATTTTGCCTGAAATTCGAAAATTAGTTATTAATTTGCATACTGAACGTGGAAAATCTATTAGAGAAACTGCTGAAACAGTTAACTTGAGTCATGTCATTCAACAGTTTTCAGTATCATTAAACGATATAAAAAGAATCATATGATTCAGGATAAAAGAAGACCTGTCCGACCATCAAAGCTATCCAATGGAATGAAGCGAATTATCGTTCGAAATATTAAAAAAAAATCCAAGAATGAGTGCTCCTAAAGTTGCTGCTGATTTACAAGCATTATATAGAGTAATTGTTAATCCTGAGACTATTAGAAGAGTAATTCGATCTGCTGGATATCACGGTAAAGCATCCAGGAAAAAATTCTTCGTAAGTGAAAAGAATAGAAAACTCAGACTGGCTTTCGCAAAATCCAACATAAATGAGAATTCTGATTACTGGAATGAAGTTATATTTGCTGATGAGAGTAAATTTAATATATTTGGTTCTGGCGGTAGAATCTTGGTGTGGAGAAAACCCAGGGAAGAATTTCGCAAACAGAACTTGGTGCCAACTTGGTGGAAAAGGAGTTATGGTATGGGGGTGTATGTAGTCCGCTGGAGTTGGTAATCTTGTTTTTATTGACAGTATAATGGATCAGTACAAGTATATTGACATTTTAAATCAAAATTTGAAATCTTCAGCACGGAAATTGAACCTTCATAACGATTTTAAATTCTACCAAGACAATGACCCCAAGCACACTGCTTTGAACGTTAGACTCTGGCTGCTTTATAACTGTCTTGAAATAATAAAAACACAACCACAATCTCCAGACTTAAATCCCATACAGAATATTTGGCAAGAAATGGAATCAAGAATTCGCTAACACACCATTTCTTCAAAACAACAATTAAAATCGGTTTTCAAGAAATTTTCAAGAAAAATGGGGTAAAATCACTCCAAAAATCACAAAACAAATTAGTCGAATCCATCCCAAGAAGATTAAATCATGTTTTAAAAGTAAAAGGAAATGCAACAAAATATTAAAACCTTTTAAAAAGAAAAATTTTGGGATAAATATTTGATGGAAAAGTAAGTGTCCTATCACTTATGTGAGCCATTTTTTGCTCCGTTCTAAACAATTGTATTTTTATTAAATTAATATTTTAATATTTTGAGAAAATGTATGTTATGTAATAATTGTTACTAAATTTAAGTATGAAACACACCCACAAAAAATTTTTACCTGTTTTTTTAATTTATTTTTCTAGTTTCCTTTTGTAAAGCACAAGTGTCCCATCACTTTTGTGAAACACTGTAAATAATTTGCTATGCCATCAATTTTTTTTTTTTTTTTTTTCTGTAGCATCTACTTCTTCTTTTATATTAAGAAAATAATAAGCTGTAATTCATGTGTATATGTTTACATATATATATATGAGACAGTCGGAGTCTTTAAAATTCCAGGAGTAGGAGTCGGTCATTTTCCGTCTACCGACTCCACAGCCCTGCTTGTTAGCCCACTATTAATTTCGTTTTGACATTTTTCGTTGAAAACTATAAATGTCGGTTCACTTTTCAAATTGTTGTCACCAAATATTATCGCCATGTATTATATATAAAGAAACTAAAAAATGATGAATGTATGTATGGTTCTCGCATTGTAATAAAACAACGGTACCTACAGCCATCAAATTTTGAATAGCGTAATCTTCCACCGAATATGGGCATCTGGAAGCCCTATTATGGAATTTGAAATATGTTTTATTATCGATTTCATATTTAACACTTCAACGAATTTTTGATTAACAAACTCAACGATTTCAAAGCGAGCAACAGCAAAACTGTAAGGGGAAAAAAACATTTTTTATCTCCAGCGCGCGAGACTGTGTATCCGAAATTCGAAAGATATGTCCATTTGAAAATTATTTTGCCATATTGCTGTTGAATTGAATTTTATGGTTTAGGTTAGAAGAACATGATATCTAATAAATAAAGGTAACACACAAAATGTTAAAAAAAAGTCCTTTTGGGCATAATGTAAAATCTGAAAGCTTCATACTTTTTTGTATTTTCCTCTTATATTTGTTTTCTCTGATTTCTTTCTTACTACATTGAGCTGTATAAAGCTCAATAACAGTTATAATGTATTAAGGAAGAAATCAGAGAAAATAACAATATAATGTAATAAATATATGATTAATTAATATTATTTTTTATTTATTTTTTTAATAGTGACTTATTTACATAACCAAATACAGTTACTTTTCAGATTAAATTACTTGAAACTACAAGTAAACCTTTATAGTAATTTTCTGTTAATTATAATATGGGTTTCTTTCCCATGTTTTCTTTCAGTTACCCTTGAGTTAACAGCGTAACTGTGGAGTCATTACCAATATTATCCCAAATAATCGAGAATCCATTATATTATCACACATTATCAGGTTTATCAAAGCTTCACGTTGATTCGGAAATACATCCTCCTAGTCATGCCAAATGAAAGTTCCATAGCACAGTTGGTAACCAAAGGCCTCCTAAAAAAGCACCTGCTTTTCAACGCTGCCCTGGTTCGCCTCTTGAAAGAATTCTCAGCTGCATAAAGTCAGATAAATGCAATTACGATAGAAATAGCTCACCGGCGTGCCGTTTGTCGCCTCCAGGCAGAAAAACTCTCGTGTGCGATGTTTACAACATATGTTTCCTAAATGGTATTCGGGGGAAAGCAATTTGTAGATCCAGCTTCATAATATTATTTGAAATGGATTGGAAATTGAAGAAGTAATAGAAAAGTTTTAACCCGTGTCTTTTTTGACACCAGAAACATCTCGAGCTTAGTTCCGCCACTTTTTCTTTCTGACAGCTATTTTGCGTTATTATTTAAACCAGTGTTTCTGAAATTTTTTTCACGTTTCTGAAATTTTTTTCACTTCTATAAATTTGAATATTCTGCAGAACGCCTAATTTTCGTTCCCTTCGAAAGCAATTTTGTTAGCATATATTACTACCAGCTTGCTTAAATGCTTAAAATACAACTCATTAACATTCATTTAATTTTTATTGGTATTAAGTAATTAAGTTAATAGAAAAAAACTATATTTGTTTTTAATAATTCAAGACTACAAAAATTTGGATAATATTTATCTCATTAGCTAAAAATTAAACAAATTTTGGCACTCACATTAATGAGATGGAAAAGCTTACCGATTCTTGCACAGCTGTTCTATGTTGGATGCACCGTGGTAAGCGTAAATCTGAGATCGGCGCATACACAATGACTTTGGAGCCTAAGAAACTTTCAAACTTTCAGTGATAAAAATTCAGACATCATTCCGAAACTAACTATTTTTCATTGCCTTCTGTGTGTAACTACCACACCAAATCTATGCGAAGAATAATACTAAATAACACTAGTGAATAAATGAGATATTTTAAACACCTTGCCTTTAAATACGAACAAGGTTAGGTAAAAAAGTAATATAAAAAAAATTATGTCAATTCCTACTTAGGTCGACAAAGAAACATTTTAAAAATACAATAAATAAATAAATAAATAAAAATATTTTTTAATTAAAAATTTTTAAAAATTTTAACATGTGAAATATTATATTAACATCAAGTGTCATCCACTACAAGTTTAAAAAATGTATTTGAATTTGAGTGGATGAATAAAAAGTACTTTATTAACGACTGAAAATTAATTAAGGGGGCACAGTATCTTTGCGTTAACCGAAATAACGTTAAACACGACTAAACGCTACCTTCTGATACACAAATAATATCATAATAATTTCTATTTTTGCTTATAGATGTGAAACACACACCTTTTTCAACATTGTGTTCAAAAATAAAAACTTTCACTTCCAATAATAATTTTCAAATTGTTGATTTAAAATACTCATGATTAACAGATAAATAAAAATCAATAAGTACGGCGCGCACCATAAGATTTAAAAAAAGGTATGCAGAAAACAATTTTTGGTCAAAATCCTTTTAGAATATATCTAACTTTAATTTAAAACCAGAATATATTAAAAAAACTACTTAAATTTATAAAATGGTAAAAAAATTTTTAAAAATTAAAAATTATCAAACTAAATCAATATATTATTAAAAAGTTTAATCAAAAATTTAAAATTTTTTATCAAAATATGATATTTTTTGGTTTTAACATGTAGATAATATAAAGATACACATATGATTCAATTTTCATGTGTTTATCATATATAGTTTGAAAGCAATTATGCGCGCAATCTTAAAATTTAACATTTTGAGAAAACTCAATTCAAAGTTTTAATATTAATTTTTCCTTATTTATATTTTAGTAACATTAATCAAAATGCTCCAGGTGCATAAACAACTCCTTCTTTTAGCTTATTCATTTCATCTCGTTTCTTTTTCTCCTTTCGCTTAGCTATACGAGCCTCTAAACTATTAATCAGCGCTCGTTGCTTAGCAAATTTTAAGCGAAGTTCATCTGCCTTTTTAGCAAATGTTTTGCTTTCAGCACCAGATGTCAATTGTAATTCCCTCATCAAAGATAAAATTGCACATTTTCCATCATTGAAGCTTGCTACAGCTAAATTTACTGCAATTTCCACAATGTTTTTTGCAGAATTTGTTGTTTTGGGGCAAAATGTCCAACTCAATGAATTTAACGATTCATTCGCATTTTGCGTTCGCCCGCCAATACACCTTTTTAACAAGTCTGGGTGAGACAAATCTTAAAAAATATACTTTATGGCATCCATAACAGCCACAGCTACAGATTTTTTATGTTTAAAATTTTTCAGTGCACCAGTAAAAAAAGCTTTTTTGTATTGACACCAAGAATCTGCTCCATCTGGACAAAAATCGTGAATTGCTTCGTTATCATTCGAGCGTTTATAATAACATATATTATAAACGCCCATATTGCTGAATTATAACGCCCATATTGCTTTCTGCATATCACGATAGTTGTTACAGTGTTTTCGTATGGCATTACCATAATACGTAGTAAGTTGGTCGATCAAGACATCGGTAAGACGACCTTTACCACAAAGATGTTTTCCGTCACTTAGCTTTTTTCCCCGAAATTCACTTTTTAATTTTCTTAAACGTGTACCCATTCTTTTTTTAACATGACCAACACATTCTATTTTAGAAATGGGATCACTATATGTGTTATTATTCAAAAGTGCTAAATAAGTTTTACAGTCACCATCCCCAATATAGTTCACATAACGAACACCATATTTTTCTTCTGATCGAGAAAACATTTCAACCATCCCGTTCACTTCCATCTTGGCAGATGATCCCGAATGATTTTTTGCACACACTTTCGCGTGAAGACGTTTCCATTCTAAATAGTTTTCTGTTGAACGAAAATCTTTCGCAGTTTTACAACCTTTACAGTGCGCACTAGAAGTATATCTGTCTATAACTTTGCCTGTCTCACTGCCAATTATAGACGTCACACCGAAAAGTGACGAATGGCCCCTAGTTTTTCAGGTTCCATTGCCACTAACTGTCAAATCCATGGAACCAGTCAACTGGATCTCTTCATCAGCTGCATTTTTCATACTTTTTTCTGCAACAGTATATGTAGCTGCATGTATACGACTTACAATCTTGTCATAAGATTTTTGTGCGACAGGCGATGGTTAGTCCATAAGTCCACAAAAGGTTTTACACTCTGCTAGTCCTTTGCCAATGCACCTCATGGCCAGAATAAATCGTCTATTTAAGTCAGAAGCATTCTGTTTTTTTTTTTTTTTTTTTTTTTTTTTTTTTCCAGCCATCTTAGAGTTTTTGAAAGAGGAAATTATTCCACAAGAACTGCATGTAACATTGATTTTTATCGTCAGCCCATAATTTATTTCTGAATTTATATGTATTCTATTATGGCATATCGAACAACATAAACATTGTTCTAATGTTGAAAATAACAGTTTTTTATCGATAATAGCATAAGCATCAAAATTATCATTCATGTTATCCACAAGTTCAGCTGATGCAGATGAATCGTTACCGATCTTTCTTGCTGATGCAGAAATGTTTAGGTCTATGTCAACACACTCACGCTTTGTATGTTGATTTCCATAATACTGATGCCTCTTTCGTCTTTTTGGTCTTTGACCAGATGCCCTTTTAGCATTAACAGCATTCATTTTGCTTTTAAAAAAGCAGTTTTGTTTTGTGAAAACGGCAATTCAAACTTTCAAAATTGAAAAACGATAATGCGTAATTCTAACACGAGGTAAACAAACAGCTAACGGAAACGAAGATATAAAGATGAGTAGTTACCTTCCTGCTTCTCAAAAGAGGATGGAAAATAAAAAATTGTGAGGGAGCAATCATAAAGAAAACATTCGAAAGGAAAGAAATACCGCAGCTGCAGAAATGGAACGTAAACAGTCACGTTGGCGTGTCCGCCCCTTTAAATGGCAATGGCTGCCCTTTTATCAGATTGTCTCTTGCATAAGGGTTTGCGTAAATGGTCATAACTAGAGAAATAAAAGGAATTTTTCAATGCGGTTTTTTGAATAGTGCTCAGAAATGTTAATAGAATCAGAATAAATAAAAAAAATTGATTTTTTAAATGCTTAAAGGTGCTGCGCCCCCTTAATTAATAATTAATTGAATAAAAAAGTTTTAAAGTCAATTCCTACTTAGGTCAACAAAGAAAAATTTTAAAATACAAAAAAGTTTTAAAAATATAAAAAACATTTTAAATTAAAAATTTTTTAAATGTTTAATATGTGAAAAAATGTATCAACATCAAGTGTCATCCACTGCAAGTTTAAAAAAATGTATTTGAACTTGAGTGGATGAATAAATAGTATTTTATTAATGATTGAAAATTTGAACAAGATATAAGGAGAGTGTGAGCTAACAGTAGGAATTTTAAAAAGTATTCAGACATTACGGTATAAATGCTAAAAAGAGTCAGTTCCAGCAGGTTTTTCTTGTTGAAAGAAGTTTTCTAAACCTGGAAAATTTGAATTTAAGATTTACGAGTTACTTTCTTAACATGGGTCGAAGAAATTGAGACTTCTTTAGATGCAAGCAAACTTACAATTTTTCATTGGAATCATGTCAAATCTGCGATGTATTGAATTTGAAATTAAATTTTCTGTTCAATTTAATTTTGAGATACTGTAAAACAAATTTGCTTGAAAAGAAACCACAAACAAGGCATCCACGAAGATTCACTAAACTCGATGCAAAGAAGACCGTTACAGAATATGATTTATATAATTGTTCAATTTAATTTGGAAATACTGTAAAACAAATTTGCTTGAAAAGAAACCACAAACAAGGCATCCACGAAGATTCACTAAACTCGATGCAAAGGAGACCGTTACAGAATATGATTTATATAATTGTTCAATTTAATTTGGAAATACTGTAAAACAAATTTGCTTGAAAAGAAACCACAAACAAGGCATCCACGAAGATTCACTAAACTCGATGCAAAGGAGACCGTTACAGAATATGATTTATAATTGTTCAATTTAATTTTGAAATACTGTAAAACAAATTTGCTTGAAAAGAAACCACAAACAAGGCATTCACGAAGATTCACTAAACTCGATGCAAAGAAGACCTTTACAGAATATGATTTATATAATTGTTCAATTTAATTTGGAAATACTGTAAAACAAATTTGCTTGAAAAGAAACCACAAACAAGGCATCCACGAAGATTCACTAAACTCGATGCAAAGAAGACTGTTACAGAATATGATTTATAATTCTAAGACCATTGAAGTCATATTGACTTTAATTGCCCAATGAATACTAAGCAAGACTAGTAACGTTTAAAATACATTGAGAAAATATAACCTTTATGGCAGAGTAGCTAGAAAATTCCATTTCTCAGTAAAACGAATGAAAAGGTGAGATTATAATTCACTAAAACCTATATTAAAGAGCCTCAGAATTTTGGAATTTTACTATATTTGCAGGTTAAAGTGAATTCAATATTTTGAAAGTGACTAAAAGCAAATGGTAGGACGAAACCCTAATACTGAACTTCAAATGGAGAATCTTACTTCACCAAGTAAAACATTGTGAACGTAGTTATATAAGGAGTTATATGGTCATATGAGTGCTTGCGGCGTTTAAATTCTAAATTTTACTGATGGCAAAGTTGATAATTTTATATACTTGAATATTCGAAAACAAAATTTGAATGCAGCACGCAAAAAGTGAGCATATCGTCGCATTAAAACTTTATCATGACGTTTATTGGAAACATAATGCACATTTTTGCAAACTGCGGACTTTATATACCTACCCTTATGTAGTAAGAACGCTTGTGTTAGCCCAGTCTTCAATCCTACTGAGCATATTTGGGGTCATTTGCAAGACAAAATTAATAAAAACAAAATTTCCAACAGAAATGCACCTAAAGGAAAATTCATCCACAAAACGGGAGAAAATAGGAACAACTCAATTAAAATCGCATGAAATCCGTACCTAGAAGACAGCGAATTCATGAAAAGGAAAAGTGGCCCAATACATTGTTAGAGCAATTTTTATAGAATTATTTTATTAGCCCAAAAGAGCGGTAGCCCAGAGGAGCTATTAGTTTCGAAAGGGCATTCTGCATTGTTAAACTATTAATGTCCGTTTCACTTTTCAAACAGTTGCCACCAAATATTATCGCCTTGTATTGCACTTAAATTAAATAATGAGGAAGCCTCATGAATGTATGTTTCTCGCATTGTGAAAAAACGGCGGTACCTAGAGCCATTAAATTTTGAATAACGTAATCCTCCACGACCCCCTTATAAAGTGGGCGCACGTTGGGCGCCACTTTATAGGGGGGTCGTTTTGGATTGGGTCATAGAAGAGTCCTTTATAGTGCAACACTTATTTATTAACAGGTTTAAGTTACACACGGACATTACATTTAACTTTAAGAAAATTACAGAGCATAAGACTGATACAACCTATCAGGTTAAATACTTGACTTTTACTGAGGTCTTTCTCTGGCTACTCACCAGAGGACACCCTTGTTGTTACAATTAGTCCAACAGTTTATGTTAGTAGCAGAATTTATATTAAAGGATTGGTTACAACTTTCTTAAATGTAATGTCCGTGTGTAACTCGAACCTGTTAATAAATAAGTGTTACACTATGAAGGACTCTTCTATGACCCTATCCAAAACGACCTCCTTATAGTACTATATTATTTGCCGAATAACCAGTAACAACAAAGGTAGAATAACCAGTCAAAAATTTTACGTTATTTTTCCTTTTTTTTTTTTTCCACTTTTACAATTTTTAAGTACTAGTTCAATAATTTCATATTTCGATTCTACAACTCAAATTATGCCAAAGTGCCAAGTTTTGTAAAAATCGCACAAGTAGTTCTTAAAATATAGCTCTCATAATTTTAGCTCCTCCATGTTAATTGAATTTGATATATATTTATTAATATCTCTTTTTTTTTTTCAAACTTATTTGATTCTTCCTTTCACTTTTCAAAATTTAGGTTCATTCCAAATGAAATTCGTCCAGTTTTTATGATTTATTTTTTAAATTTGTATTTTTAAATAATTTTTACAATTTTTTGGGAAAAAAGAATTGAATCATAACCTATAAAAATTTTAACATCATACCATACCTGCAAAAAATTAGAGTTTTTTTCAAAATTTCCCAAGATATACATAAATTTACGTATTGACGCGTTTTCAAATTTGAGACATTTGTTCTAAGCGAGAATAACGCCGGATGTGGTATACGCACTTTGTTAAAATTATTTGAAAGTAAACGATAACGTTTTTCCCTCTCGTGTTCAATGGAAAAAAAGGAAAGGAAAATAGGTTGCTATAAATTAAGAAGTTCGCCATTAATATTTTTAATTTTTAATTTCTCCATAAATTTCTCACCAAAAATTACAAAATTTAATATTTAGGCATAATTTGAGTCGTAAAATCGAAATATGGAAAATATTTGGCATGTCATTTCAAAAACAATACTTCCTTTTTACTTCGTACAAGGAAGTAAAAATCTGATGTGTACAACAGCACATGACTTCCTTGTACGGAATATTAAATTATACGCATTTTTTCTTGCATTTTATTTAAACTTATTAGATTGAATTAAACCTACTTCGCCGACAGCGCATAAAAACAATAGAATAAATGCATTCTTTAAAATTCACTTTGTTTACCATAGCGACACTCTGGCACTAGGTTTACTTAACAGTATTATATTTCGTTCATATTATAACTCAGAATGCACAAAATTTATATCATTTAAAGAATTATCTAATCGTTGCCACATGTTCTATTCAAATACTACAATAAAGCCAGAACTATTCATAAAAGAAATTAAGCAAACAAAACAAAAAAGAAACAGTTTTTCACAGACGATTGAGTATTTCTCATTTAATTAATTCAGTTCTCACTTCGCGAGAAGGCAAAAATACATAAAAACTCAAAATATCTATATTAAAAATTATGAAGTAAATCTCAAACGCTGATTTCCTTGAAAAAATTCCAGAAAGAATTAAGCATGATTTAATTGGCAATAATAAAGGAATGCGTTATCTTTGTTGTTGCGAAGCTAAGTTTCTCTAGATTGGCAACAAATCCACTAGTCTCCTGTTTCAAATGTAAACATCAATGGCCGCCATTAAAAACAGGCTTAGCGGCAATTAAACAACTTTAAAATTGCTGATAATTCTAAAAATATTGCACACAGATTTACTAAATGCATAAAATCTTTAACCGGAAGATAAAAACAACATAATTCAATCATTTTTAAAGCAAAAAGTGTACAATTTACAAACATATCAAAGTAAAGAAACTGAGATCACTGAGCCGGGTAATAGAGTGGATATAGTATATATAAATATATTTATATACGTTTGGTGCGGCCGATTGCAACCAAAATACGAGGTGCACATCTACATGTTATAGCAGTCCTACATACAAAATTTCAACGTTCTGAGGCTACTCGTTTTTGAGTTATGCGAGATACGTACGTACGCACGCACATACGTACGCACGCACGTACGTTCATACGTTCGTACAGACGCCACGAAAATTTCTCTTCAGAATTAATTTTAAAGCAGTTTTATAATTTTTTTGAAGGAAAAAAGTATTTTATTCTGTCCTTACGTACAGATATCACGCAAAAACATCGTTAAATTGCAATCGATAGCGGTCAAAATGGATATTTTCGTTGAAATATGCTGCCTGAAACATTTCGCGATTACAATACTTCCTTTTTGCTTCGTGCAAGGAATTAAAAAGTAGGATTTTGTGTCAAAATACCTTTATTAGATCAATATTATATACAAATCAATATATGTCCAAAGTCGCGCTTTCAAGACATGAAAACGCAATTTGAATTTCATCAATCGGCAAAGTAGAACGGGAGATATAGAACTGTCTCCCGCCCCCCTTTTTTTCGCAGTGTACGTACAGATCATGAAAAAATATCTCTTCTGAATTAATTTTAAATCCACTTTACAATCCGTTTTAGAAAAAAGTGTCTTTAATCTGTCCTGATGTACAGATGTCACGCAAAAACATCGTTCAAATGGATTTGAGAGCAGTCAAAATGGATATCTTCATTGAAATATGATGCCAGAAATTTTACGCGATTACAATACTTCTTTTACTTCGGGCAAGGAAGTAAAAACAAGCGATTCATATGACTGGAGCTTCAGATATCTAGAATGCGGATATTTGGAACTCTAACGCATTTATTTTTCTTGATGAATGTCATACTATTTTTAACTTTCCTGAAATAAAAATGGTATTACATTTTAAATACCCTACATTTTTTCCTTCCTTTCATCCTGAAAGCTATGTTATTTTTGGTTAGCATGCAGCAAATGAATTCTCTGCTTTAAACTGCTAGAAAGAATAGGTGAATTTTTAAAAGTATTCTTCTTATAATTATAATGTGGGTTATGCATATTTGCTGTGTTTTTTTTTTTTTTTTTTTTTAATCTTCTCTTTCCATTATTATCCAGCTTAATCGGTAGCCGACTGTACTCTAATTTAATTTATATTCAGTTTCGTGAGTTAAACTAAGTCAGAAGACTAAATTACCACCTTTTAAAGAAAAAGGTATGTATCACTTACTCGTTATAAGACGCATTCGAGATTGGCAAAAAGCTGAAACATTGTCCTTGGGGATTTTAGCTTCTTTCAACGTATTTTTCTGCTAGATCCGTTTTGGAGAAGTATTCTTTCGAGTGAATGCTTTCCACCGGTAAAAGATCCGGGTTCTTGTATATTACGAGGCTTGTTATTAATATTTATGCGATTAGTCTGTGGAAATAAAAGCGCCCGTGCGCAAATCGTGCGATGGTTGAAAAGTGAAAGGAAGATTCTTGAAATAAAATATTAGGCACTCTTCTTTATTTTTCCTTTTCTTTTTTCCGGGGGGCGGGGGAGGTCAACTGCTGTGAAAGCATAGTGTCAGGAAACTGTCAATGTCTAAATGAAAATCCTTACATGCGAATGTGCGTAAACGGTTATGTTTCTGAAAACTCAAAAATATGTTAATACGAATATGTTGTCACCTGAGCTCATTATATGCATATGTACAGTAAACTATTTTGAAGCCTAAATCTTAAATAATCAAACCATGCTCTCGTTTGGGAAACGAGTGCGAAACCATTAATTACTGAACGGAAAAAAAAAAAAAAAAAAAAAGCATAAGTGGTAAGAATACTTTTAATTCATCGCTGTCTTCTTTCTCGCCTTAAGAGCGACTAAGGAAAGACCCATTCGATCAAGTTAAGATGCTGGTCCACCACATATTAGATCGGGTGCCATTGCAGAGTCGCTAGGTATTTTAATAAATATGAACCTTAAAATATAAATCCTTCCCTACCCGAGAATGCAGCCCGAAATCTTCAAATTGCAGCAAAACACCACTTATACGCATTTCAACAGACCACTAGAAAATTTCACATACTATACTTACTTCCATACATCCCTTCCCCCCCCCTTTTTTCTTACTAACAAATTTTATCATACGAAAACCTGTAGGTGAAAATTACGCGAATAGTTTAATTTCCAAATAACACGGTTAGAGTAAGAATACGGATAGATTACCGGCAACTATAACAATATCATTTATTTAACAGAAACCTACATACCAGTAAGATTTTCAATTATAATCATATTGACTTTACTATACCTAATAAGAGATCCTAATTTACTTCCCTATATCCTGAATCTCGCCTACTCTTATTGTTATCCGTAGCTACTCCTTATCAGATTATTCAGTGCTGCTGAAACTACACTGAAGAGCCAAAATATTATGACCACCTACTCCATAACGCATTGCGTGAACTTTTGCTTATAAAAGAGCTGCAACTCACTTGGCATGGATGCCATAAGTTTTTTGGTAAATGACTGGAGACAGGTTGTACCAAGTGTCTAAGCAGCCTTCACGCAAAATCGAAATTTCCGACATGGTGGTGTTTGAATTCTGAACTGCTGCTCAATGACATCTCAAATGTGCTCTATCGGGTTAAGATCTGGCGAGTTAGGGGGCCACGACATTAACTGGAATTCATCCTTATGCTCTTCAAACCACTCCAACACAATTCGAGCCTCGTGACATGAGACGTTCTCCTGTTGGACGATTCCATTTCCAGTTGGGAAGAGAGACCCATTGTAAGGGTGCAACTGCACCGCATTTATGTTCAGACAGTCCACAGCTGTCATGGTCCGTTCTACTACAACTAAGAATCTCGGAGCAGCACATGAGAACGTTTCCCTAAGCATAACACTACCAGCCTGTGTATGAGCTGCTGTACAGGAGTGAGCAATTATTCGCCTGAAAAACAGCGTACCCTGACAACGGTCATTGATGTGATGAATGAGAAATCGTGATTCATCCGATCACGCAACTGTCTTCCACTTATCCATGGACCAGTCGCGATGTTTCCGGGCCCACAGTAGACGTAGCTGACAATGATGCTTAGTCAACAGAGGCACACGATTGGGCCGTCTGCTGTGCAGTCCCATATCCAACAGTGTCCGCTGCACTGAGTGTTCCGAAATACTTGCACTTGAACCTGCATTGTATTGGGCTGTCAGCTGAGTCACTGCTTGGCGCCGATTTTGCTATACAGTCTCCGAGGTGCTTTTTCTTTGATGACGCGTGGACGTCCAATACGTCTACTGCTGATTTCACCGTCATTTAACCGCTTTGCATAAATGCTAACAACAGCAGATCTTGAACAACTTACCAGTCGTCCAAGTTTCGGAAATAGTCGTTCCGAATCTTCGGGGCATCATAATCTGCCCTGTATCAAATTCGTTTAATAACCTTTCCCACCACTCGCAAAAGTAAGAGCAAGAATGATTCCGTATGCCAATGCCAATGATTATAAGTTACGAAGTGCCTATGGTTCAAAACCTTCTTGAAGCAGCAGTTAAATACCATTCCCACCTAATCACGTGCCTCCCACGTCATCCATAAGAGTTCATTGAAAAATCTGGGGATGGTCCAGTGTATGTCTTCTGCTACAGCTCGCAAGTCGTCGCCGTCATCACCGTTGCCATCATCTTCGTCACAGTTCAGTCTGTTGTGCAATGATTTTCAAAACCATCAACAGCATTAGATATTCGTGTTTTCTTAAAGCACTTCACTATTATTGCTTCATCAATCAGAATCCATGAATCCATGCAAACACAAAATACAAGACCAAATTAATTACTAAGACGAAAAAAAAATTAAAATTTAGGGAAGCTCGCTTTCTGAATGTCTTCAGAAAGGGTTACGTGACTTAAAAAATTTTCAGAACCTTGTGCTATACGGCTGGGGGAGGAGGATACGCTGGTAAATGCGGTAGATAAAAATCCTCATGTGGACATCACATGACTATTGACTCATGTGGACATGGTCTATTAAATTATAGACAGTTTTTGCAGGGTTTCATTTAAACTTATTTCTTCGAATTATTTTAACTTAATTAAACAATCTTTCAAAGCTAGTTAACAATGACATCAAAATTGCAAATTTTGAAATTAAATATCCGAATCAAATTTTATCACACGAGAGTCAAATTTCTTCTGAATTTATTTCTTCATAACGAGTATGAAACTTTCAAAACCGAGAGACCGCATTAAAATTTAGATTTCATTATTTGTTAAAATATTTTTTTTAATTTGACATTGCCAAAACTTAAACATTTTTGTCATTTAAAATACTTTAAAACTGGAGGTATATGATTACGAGCAACGGTTGAGAAAATAAAGGCCGGGAAAGCTGAGTAAGGGGATGGATATATACTTTTGGTACTTCGGGATTACCATAAAAAAGGGAGGTGCACAACTAGATATAATAGCAATCCCATATACAAAATTTCATCGTTGTACAGTTAATCGTTTTTGAGTTATGCGAGATACACGTACAGATCACGAAAATAAAATCCCTTTTGAATTCATTTTAAATCATTTTGCGACTCATTTTGGAGAAAAGTCCTTTATTCTATGAACAGACTTCATTCAAAAAAATTCCACCAGATGGATTCGGAACCGGTCAAAATGGATATTTCTGCTGAAATATGATATCCGAAATTTTTCGCGATTATTTTTGATGCTGTTACTTTACTAATACTATATCAAGTTATTATACAAATGTAATTTTTATCATCCTGCCTCCGGTATGTGTACAATATTATCTATATTTTAAACAAACTAAAAGCAGGATTTTAAATATTTATTTTTAAAATCATAAGTATATGCTACCTGTTTAACATTTAATGTAAACAGAAAGTGACCGTATCTTGTATCACTTGGTTTTTTTTCCATAAGATTTAAACAAACATGTCGACTTCACATTTTTATAAACAGACAGTATCTTCATATACATGCTGATAAGTCGTAATTACCATTTGAATTTTAATCCCTGTTTAGTCTGAGATATCTCACGTCTACCTTTACCCCCCCCTTGTATTCTATAGATCAAATACCAGATGCTAACTAAAAAAAAATTTCTTTCAGAGAATTGTTTCAGCTGTGAAAATTAGTCGATCAATTAATCAAATAAGAAACGATATGTAATCGAAGTCATGTATTCGTGTAATCTTACAATTAGCATTAACCTCTTCGTCGTCCGTAACGCGTCTAGAGCGTTCAACTGAAACTTCCGCAGGGCGGCAGTAACACGCTTCAAGCGTTCTTCTACATTTTAAAACTTTTAAACGTTTCAAACGCTTTCTAAATGTTTATTTGTTTGAGTTTTTATTTTTGTTTGTTCTAATACCTCCTAGAGGGTAGCACTAATCAGGCATTTTATTTCTAATTCAATTTGCCCCGGGTTTTATGAATATTCGCGTCGTTTTACATAAGATACAAGACAGTGAGAGATGGCTTCAACGTCTACTCAGCAGAAAAAGAGAAAAAATGAGGTTGTGAATTAGAAAAACAAGAAGGATATCCGTTTGATGAGTACAGTCCATAATAACTTGATGATCGATGTTGGAAAACGGAAAAGAACTGTAAAAAAAAAAAAAAAAAAAAAAAAAAAAACAATAATTGTAAAAGATTACAACAAAATGGGAGGAGTGGACCATCTGGATCAGATGTTATCAAATTATCCTGCTGTCAGAAATAAGCAGAGATACTTTTATTTTTCCATTATGCTTTATTTCCTTATAATTTTACTTAATATTCATTTACATTCATCCACTACGAAAGTCATGTATGGAAAGTTATGATGTACAGAGAAAGCAATTATTACACGCCACGAAAAACAGCCGGCCGCTGGGGGGAAATTTTCGCGGACAGGAGAGGCCGCGAAAGGGTTAATAAGAATCAATTGGAGCAGAAATTAAACGACATATAAATGTTAAAAAGAACAAACAAAAAAAAAGTAATTTAATTTAAATAAATAAAAAAATAAAAGGAAAATATTTAAACAAAAAATCTGAAAGCTTTCAGGTGGTCGTTTTTTTTAACGTTTTGTGTGTTACCTTTATTTATTAAATATCATGTTCTTCGCAATTAAACCAGCGGTTCTCAACATTTTGACTAACGCGTACCATCTAAACAAAAATTGAAAATTTATAGTTACCACCACCTTTAGTACCACCACCACTCTTGAACAAAGCTCAAACCGCATAAATTTACGACTGTTAGAGAAAAATCTCAGTCAGGATGTTGGGGTTTTAATTTTTAAATTTAATAGTTAAAACTACTTTGCTTCTTTGCGTACCACCTATTTTTCTCTTGCGTACCACCAGTGGTATACGTACAACTGGTTGAGAGCCACTGCTTTTAGGCAGATCATCCTCATATGCTTTGCTATGGAAAAGTAACTTGACCTCTCCTGGCAATTACACGTTCCATGAACATTCCCAGCGTGATACACGGCAATTTAAAATTCCCATATTATGAAGAAAGGGGCACTACTGAACTCTATGTTCGAAAGTATTCTGACTAAAGTCTACTAACAAGCATTCATTATAAAAGGTCCATGCATGTTTTAAATTCAACGCACTCTCACATGGCGACCATTTTTAAAAGAGAAGACTTTTTTATTTATTTATTTATTTATTTTTATTTAGTAGAATATGAATATACATCGTTAAGGAATTTTACCTCTCTAAGGCGACCACTTATTGGAGACCCAATTTGCCTGAAACCGCAAATAAGGTTTAGAAAAGAGGATTTGCACCGAAATCTCAGGTACCGATAATTTCTAAAATAAACCAGATTCTTTTTTAATATAAATAAACATCAGTCCTAAATAACATTTCTGTTAAGCGACCAACTCTACAGAAACATAGAATCGTCTAAAACTGTTGATAGTTATGTTAGAAATGTTTCATTGTACACTCATTAGATCAAGATAAATAATAAAGATTAAACTATCAAGAAGTGCGTTTATTGCTTTTAAATCTTCCAGTCAATTAAGCCGTTACAATCTGAAACACAAATTAAAGGTCTTAAGTCACGTCGAATGGCACTAACTTAAGAATCGGCTATTTGCGATGCCGAATGAAAAAAAATTAAAAAAGTCTTATGTTTTGTGCAATTTACTTACTTTCGCATGATCTGTAAATGCGTTCAGCATAACGTAACGTAACAGTGCAGAAATTTTTGAAAAGGTTAAGATAAGGACATTTCTAACGCCAGTAGTAGTCTAGCCAAGGAGAATGAGATTTTAATTTTTAGTATGTCGAACCGTGTCTTTGTTGGTTGATGGAGGTTCGAATCCCACGAACGGGCTGGTTGCACGGTTGTTTTTGTGGTTTTCCCCGTGTGTAATGTGTATAGAAACCAGTTTCCTTAAGAAAGTCCTCCAAGAAGGCATCCCTCTCCTCAGGCAGATAGGCATCTTAGGCTTGAGTGCTTTGCCGCAATCAAATAAACCAAACCAACAAGAAGGCTTATTTAACAAGATACCCGCAAGTCATATGAAAAGACAGTGTGTTCTGGATCATAGGAACGCAAGACACAGCCCCAGGTTTCAGTGGTCCCCTGTTTATCGCCACAAGATTCTGCCCCAGGTTTCAGAGGTCCCCAAACTATCCTGTAACTTCTTATAAACCTCTTTTTTCAATCAAGAAACAAAAGAAACAGAATTGGGGATCTCTGAAAAGCTTTCAAAAGCCTAGAGACCCAGACTGTTTTGATCAGACGAACATACAAACATTATAATAATAAAAATAAATTGTAAAAATGCAAATGAATGAAGATGAATCATTAAAAGTGGCGTATTAATAATTCAGAAAAATATAAATAACACATCGATTTCCACTTCCTTTCACCCAAAGTGCGTAGGACCGGAAACTGCGTTTTTTTATATGAACCTGCGGCGCGTGAAAACCAGAAAGAACTTTGGTTCTCTGAAGAAAGAAAAACCAATACAAACAGACCACCGCCCGAAGGACATACTGCCCGTGTAATTATTGCAGATACGACGCCACGTGACGAATGTAGTCACCGCGCCCAGCTGACGTTTGGCTCAACAGACTAAACAAGCTATGTGGGCGCGGGTACCAGCTAGCCTGTTGCAGCAAGACCGTTGTTCTCCCATTAATAATTCATTGCTTGCGAGAGAAGTGATTGCAACGGAAGTATCCTAATCAATGCATTGTTCAATTGAGGATTGAGGATTGAATCAATGTTCATTGATTAGGATGAAACAAGTGAAAACCATTCGAGATAATATATACGTATGTAAGCAATCAAAAACTGGTCTTGCTGTCTGCATGTATCATCTATCGATAATTTTAAAAGATTCGTTAATAAACGGTTCAAGGTTCATAATAACGGTTTAACACTTGTTTTGTAGTCGTTTAAGATTATATGAACAATATTATTTAATATATTATAGCTAGTAAAATATTTTGTTCTTAAATACAGCTCCCTCTTGTATTATGTTTGTGAGTTGTTTTCTAAATCTGTTATAATATTTAAAAGCTGACACTACCATAAATCGGAAACTTTTCTTCGTTAGTTGAAGGCACATTTGAAAGTTTTCAGCTAACTTCTAATGTTATTTTTTAAAGTTTTACTCTCAACTATATTTCGATCTGTTTTCATCTAAACTCACCGATTCATTTTAATTCTGAAAACATCAGCTTTCAGGTCTTCGCGTTATGCTATTTTCATTATGTTATGCTTATCTGGACATTATCAAAAATGCAGTGCAGCAAATGTTGGCTTTTATAAAATATAAAGATGTCTCATTTACCATCGACGCGCGATCTGCTAAGTACGCCTTTCGCAGAAGTCTTGCCATTCTATGCGGTATAAAATCGTTATCATTTGAAACTAGTGTACTTTGGAGAAAATTTTATACCTTATGAGCGAGAGCGGGATAGCAGTTTTCTCGCCAGGGATTGAGGATTAAATCACAGATCTTCCAGTTATTCCTGTAAGTTACTTTAAAATAGGCACTTCAAGGTCGAAGTAATCCTCCCTTCCTTTACGACTGGAACACGTCTCGTCATCACCGCACAGATGAAATCAAAGGATTTTAACAAATTAGAGGATTCGACCTTTTTCGACAGCAGTCGTTGCCGTAGTTATCAGTCATGTTCGGTGGAAGAAATGGCTTTGAAATGCCTATTTTAAAGTATTAGACTATAGCTAGATGTGCACATCTCAAAAACAAATGGAAGTAATACTTCTAATTTCTTGCAACTTAACCAGTGGCGTAGCGAGGGAAGGACAAGGGGGTGTATAATGTCCCGGGCGCCGCTCGCAGAGGGGCGCCAAATGGTCTCCAAACAAGATTTTCATCATATCACTGTGTTTTTTTCGGGGAAGGGGGTGCGCCAAAAAAGTATTTTGCCCCGGGCGCCAGTTATGCTCGCTATTCCACTGAACTGAAAGCGGGACACCATTTACCGGGGAAGGGGGATTCTTGATTAAAAATTTGCTCTATGTGGAGCAACACAAATTTCATAGAACGCAAAAATAGTATTGTAATATATATTTTTTAATTTCAACATAAGTGCAATTTACAAATACAATACATTAAAATATTACGTATAGTATTATTTTATTCTTTGGCATATTTCTCATTTGAGTGAATTCTTCCTAAAACGATTACTGTTACTTTCATGCTATTCTGGTTTTTCGTACTGAAATCGGTCTCCTTAGAGAGATGATACTGTTGTATATACGCAATATACTTAGAACTATTTAATATCGACATTTATTTACGTTCTCTGAAATACTAGGCACTGTCAGTAAAGACGGCTTCAGATGGTTCTTTGTGCTTTATAAAACGATCATATCTAGAGGTGATTTAGTATTTCTCAGAACACTGAGTAAATATTTATATCGAATAATCTAAGCAAAATAATCGTTTGCCTCGAAAAAATAGCACTTTGAAACCGTCATTAGATGTCTGAGACATGTTTTACTGTAAGTTTTGTGTATTTTGAAAAACGAATAACTTAAGAAAATTTTTATAAATTACTGCTCTTGAGAAGTATGGTTAAGAATAAAGGTTACGAAACATCTTTGAAAGGTCATGATTTTATAAATCTTTCTGTGAAAGAATTGATCATGCGTACTGCAAGAAGAACTGCTTCAGAAAAATCCTTCACGAAGACATTCTTTTCCTTAAGCGGGTGATTTTTGTGTACTTTATAAGTATTCTAACAGACAAATCTCAGAAGCAGTAATTCAAACAATTAAACTTCTTAAACAGCAGATCTTTAGTCTACCGTTCTCTCAACCATATCGTTGTTACCCGTATATGGTTCGCTATTTTTCATTCCAAATAACATTTTGTATAAATAGCGTTCTTTATTTCTTTTTTCATCATTTTCATGCGTTAAAATTATTGTTTTATCACATTAATTATTTGAAAATGACGGTTACGGTTCCAGTGCAGTATTTTCCCCGTGAACCATTTGGAAAAGAATTTTGAAGCAAAAGTGCGTATTTATTACTTCCGTTACCTTCTCTCTTGACTGTAAATCTGGCAACCCAGTAATGTAATCATGCTACGCATGTAACCTTCAACTACTCGTTCACATTATCGACGTCATTCCGAGTATTTTGCAGCGATAAATTTATTTTCGTTAGTTTTATTATTTTTTTCTCTCGGCAGCTTTTAAAGATTTCAGGGTTAGTTTTCATTTTCGGTCTACAAGGCATTAAAAACTGAAATAAACAACAAATGGTGCTGAGTTTCGTCGAGACTTCCAAAAGTTTACTAAATTCAAGGCGTTTTTCCTATGCGCAGAATCGTGAAGAATTTTTCAAGTCTCGAAAAGTTGTGTTTTCATTTGATGCAAAATCCAGTTATGAAACAAAAGACGATAACACTTTTGGGCAGTGCAGGATTTACGTATAAGCTAAGGTGACCAGATTTGAATATTGGTAAAGCGAGACACCATTTACCGGGGAGGGGGATTCTTGATTAAAAATTTGCTCTGTGTGGAGCAACACAAATTTCATAGAACGCAAAAAAAGTATTGTAATATATATTTTTTAATTTCAACATAGGTGCAATTTACAAATACAATACATCAAAATATTACGTACAGTATTATTTTATTCTTTGGCATATTTCTCATTTGAGTGAATTCTTTTAGTAGATTGCTGTCGTTTTCTGTTGAATAACTTTTGGACAACTTGTGGTGCACAAGATCTGAACGAATGATCGTGATTATTATCATGAAAAGACATAAGTCCTTTTCCTACCGCTAATTTCTTTTCTACGTCTCCACAAATTGTTTTCCGAAAGAATTCCTTCATTTTGGAGGAAAATCCTTCATTTTAGAGAAGTATTTAAATATCTATTATATTTCTGTGTCCACGAGTGCTTTAAAATATTATTCTTCCAGCCGGATCAAATAGAAAATTCACCATTACATTTCTCACATTTTAGTATAAGCTACACAAGCTATAGCTTAGGGCCCCCGCTTTCTTAGGGCCGCCCTCCCCCAAAAAAACGCTCTAGGTATCCGAAAATCATATTTGGCACTGACATACACTGAAGTGACAAAAGTCATGGGATACCTCCTAATATTTTGTCGGTCCTCCTTTTGCCCGGCGAAGTGCAGCAACTCGACGTGGCATGGACTCAACATGTCGTTGGAAGTCCCCTGCAGGAATATTGAGCCATGCTCCCTCTATAGACGTCCATAATTGTGAAAGTGTTGACGGTGCAGGGTTTTGGGCACGAACTGACCTCTCGATGATGTCCCATAAATGTTCGATGGGATTCATGTCGGGCGATCTAGGTGGCCAGATCATTCGCTGGAATTATCCAGAGTGTTCTTCTAACCAATCGCGAGCAGTTGTGGCCCGGTGACATGTCGCATTGTCATCCATAAAAATCCCATCGTTGTTTGAGTAGGTGAAGTCCATGAATGGCTGTAAGTGATCTCCAAGTAGCTGAAGGTATCCGTTTCCAGTCAATGATCGGTTCAGTTGCACCAGAGGACCGAATCCATGCCATGTAAAAACAGCCCAGACCATTATGGAACCACCACCAGCTTGAACAGTGCCTTGTTGACAACTTGGGTCCATGGCTTCGTGGGGTCTGCGCCACACTTGAACCCTACCATCAGCTCTTACCAACTGAAATCGTGACTCATCTGACCAAGCGACGGTTTTCCATTCGTTTAGGGACCAACCGATATGCTCACGAGCCCACGAGAATCGGTGCAGGCGATGTCGTACTGTCAGTAAAGGCACTCGAGTCGGTCTTCTGCTGGCATAGCCCAAGGAAGACAAATTTCGCCGCACTGTCCTATCTGACACGTCCCTCGTACGTCCCACATTGATTTCTGCGGTTATTTGACGCAGTGTTGCTTGTCTGTGAACATTGACAACTCTACGCAGACGTCGCTGGTCTCGGTCGTTAAGTGCAGGTGGTCGACCACTACGCTGTCCATGGTGGGATGTTATGCCTGAAATTAGATACTCTCGGCACACTCTTGACACTGTGGATCTCGGAATGTTGAATTCCCTAACGATATCCGAAATGGAATGACCCATGCGTCTAGCTCCAACTACCATTCCGCGTTCAAAACCTGTTAATTCTCGTCGTGCGGCAATAATCACGTCAAAGCCTCTTCACATGAATAACTTGAACACAAATGAAAGCCCTGCCAAAGCACTTCGCATTTATACATTTTCTACGCGATACTACTGCCATCTGTATATTTGCATATTGCTATCCCATGACTTTTGTCACTTCAGTGTATAATATCTGGGCCCCATATGAAATAGCTTAGGCCTTATTAAGTCTCAATCCGGCTTTTTTTTTTTCGGGGGGGGGGGAGTTAAAACGTAAACTTTTAATGTAGTATATTCAGACTGAAAATAATAAATGCTAGGAGCAGTACAACTCCAATTATCTGAACTCCGATTAGCTGATTATCCGAATCGCTTTCGGAATTTTTCAGAATCAACTGAAGAAGAGAAGGAAAAGAAGAAAAAGGAAAAAGAAGCTCTAGAAAGGAAATGGAAGAGACAGAATAAGATGAGGATAACGTGTCACTTGAGGAATTCAGAAACATTCTTTTGAAAATTCTTCGATGTTCAGAAGTTAATGTTGAAGATACAGCAGAATGGAAGGTGTGTGATTCGTCCGACCTTGGGTTTCAAATTCTAAATGATGAACTTATTGAAAGTGTGAGAGAAGAAAGTGTCGAGGAAGAAGACGACGTTTGTGTCGAAGTTGAAGCAGACACGAGTAGAGGCAAAATGAGAGTTCTGAGCCAGGGAGCTAAGGGAGCAGGAGTTGAGGGAGCTCCCGAGAAGGAATGCTCAGCCGTGGGAGAGAGGCTTATCTGAAAATGGGGACAGGGAGCCTTATCAGGAGGTGGATGGGAGTAGAGTAGTTGCTACGTCACAGAAAAACGACGTGTGCTTAGGTTTTATTAATTAGGTGATTTAGGCATTTAAATGTTATATGATAATATGTACTTATTTATATTGAATTCTTGAAAGCATATATCAAGTAGGTGTTTTAAGTGACTGATGCAGTTCATTTCCTTAAATAGATATAAAATGAAATGTTTCCTTAACAGTTTTTGAAAAATATTTATTTTCTTACTTGCATTTACCCAAAGGTTAAATGTCTATAATATTGCTACATATAATGGGTTTCATACAGATATTTTAAACCAAATCATAATTTTATTAAAATACAAATCATATTGAGTACTATATTTTAATTTGGTGATTTAGACATTTAGTAGTTATATGATAATGTGTAAACTTTCTCATTTATATTGAGTTCTTAAAAACATATATGAAGTAGGTGTTTTATTTTCCTTAAACAGATATTAGTATATAATAAAATGTTTTCTTCACAGTCTTTGGAAGATAATTATTTTCTTACTTATCCTATGAATGAATATCTACAAAACTGCCACATGTCATCACAATTATATTTGACTGATTTACTGGAGGTGATTTCCTTCGTTAATAAATTTTTAGCCTTTTTGTTTTTCTTCGTATTCCAACTGTTTTACTACGTATATGATGATTATTTCCTAGGTACCCTTAACGACGATTATTTTCGAATTTAGTGATTGAGTGATTCTATACACTCAGAATTTTACCTTATTTCTTAAATCTTCTCTTCATGATATCAGATATGCTTTCCATAATCTTCATTACATTACTCATTTTTATTATTAAATTCATTTTATCCAGAGTTTTTTCATACTTGTTAGGCATACTTATTTGTTATATTTTACGAGTGTAATTACTAAAACGCGCGTTTTGTGTGTTATATTATTCAACTTTAGATGTAATTTTTAACTTTTTTCGTTCTTTTTAACGTTAGCGATCTTCAACATAGTCTTTAAATATAATTCCTATATTTTCTGATCATATAGATGATTTGTATTTAATTTTAGATGTAACATTTCTAGCTTGTTTTGTACATTTTAAACTTCACACTATTTAATATACTCTAATTTTCAACCAATTTATATTTTCCCACTATATACATGACTTTTACTTGATTTCTCTCATTCATTTTAACCTCCATAATTTCCAATATAGTCCTAATTTTAACATAATTCCTATATTTTCACATCATATACCTGACTTTTATTTAATTTCAGGTGTAAATTTTAACTTCTTTTCTATTTTTTAACACTTTTAGTTTCTAACATACTCTAAATTTTAACTAATTTGCTATATTTTCACACTATGTACATGACATTTACTTGATTTCTCTCATACATTTTAACCTTCATAATTTCCAATATAGTCCTAATTTTAACCTAATTGCTATATTTTCACATCATGTACCTGACTTTTATTTAATTTTAGGTATACATTTTAACTTCTTTTCTATATTTTAACGTTTTTAGTTTCCAACATACTCTGAATTTTAACTAATTTGGTATATTTTCACACGACTTTCATTTAATTTGTAACGACTTTCATATGTTTAAAACCTTCGTAATTTCAAATATACTTTTAATTTTAGCTTAATTCCTATATTTTCTGACTATATATATGAATTTTATTTAATTTCAGATGTAATTTTTAACTTGTTTCGTACATTTTAAACCTTCGTAATTTTTAAAGTGCTCTAATTTTGAACTTGCTTATTACATTTTCCTACCATATACCTGACTTATTTAATTCTAGATGTAAATTTTAACTCCTTTTCTATTTTTTATCGTTTTTAGTTTCCAACATACTAAGAATTTTAACTAATTTGTTAATTTTCACAAGACTTTCCTTTAATTTGTAACGACTTTCATACGTTTTAACATTCCTAATTTCAAACAGGCTCTTTTTAGCTTAATTCTTCTATTTTCTTACCATGTATATGAGCTTTATTTAATTTTAGATTTTATTTTTAAGTTGTTTTGTACATTTTATACCTTCGTAATTTTTAAAATCCTCTAATTTTGAACTTGTTTATTATATTTTCCTACTATACGCATGAACTTTAGTTAATTTTAGATGTAATTTTTATACTTTTCTGACACTGGTTTTCTTTCTAGTTTCCAACATACTCTAAAGTTTAACTCTATTTAATAACTTTTGATTATAATTGCGCTTTTGATTTTACTATTTAAGCTAAATTAACATGCTTACATTTCTTAAAAATAGAGACAGATTTCAATTAAGCATTTTATTTTACAACATTTAACTGTTGTTTATATTCAATTCGTTGAATAGCCCTTACTTAGTCCATATTTTATAGTACTATTTTAATTTGCCAATTCTACAATTTACCATTCTGTAATACTCTTACCATGACTTATCCTTTTACTTCATTATTAACTTCATTTGCATTTTCAAACTTTAACATTTCCTGCATATTCTGGTATTTCCTTTTAATTCTTAATACCCTTATATCTGAATATATGTTTTTAAGCTCTTCAATGTTACCAATGTTCAGTTTTAAATCTTGATTCTCATTAAGCTAGTTTGATAGATTCCGAATTTTCAGAATGAAATCTCAACTTTCACCCATAATTTTAGAACCATACTCATACAAAATTCTTTCTTATTATTTTGAACGCTCAGTACCTTTTAATTCAGTAATTTGTACTAATTGAATGCATTCTACATCACTTTAAATGTCTCAACTATGCAAATTTTCACTTTATTACTTTTTCCTACACTAAGTACGGATAATTCTGCCTTCATGAACGACTTTCATGTGAAATTGACGATTATTTACGTTACATGTATAAAAGAAATTTCTAAGATAAACATTTCCAATTTTGAATAAGAGATGAACGACCATCGGTTTTACCCATTGGTTACAATTTCATCTTTTGAAAGTTTGTTTTATTGATATGCATTTATTTCTAACGCATAATGTTAACACATTTTTTAAACTTAGTTCAGTTCCAACTTAATTCACTAGACAATTTCATATATAAACTATTTTTTAATTTCTTAGACTAGGATGTTCTTTCGCAAATGTCAGTCTGCATTAATTTATTTACCAATTTATTTTCTTATGAACGAACTCTTGGGAGCACTTTACACAACATATATCATTACCAATATACCTATATTTACAGAAGGAACCAAAGATAGAAAGAGTAAGAGGCATTTTACCCAAATCTCCTTGTATAATTTCGAATATTTGAACCTTCTTCATCACAAATACAGAACTTTCTTCGTACAATACTCATCATAGCAGTTAAATATTCCTTACTAATACACACTTAATGAGGAATAACTCATTTTCAATACAAAATTACACCCAAATAATTGTTACGTTTTCTTATAATAGTACATATATGTTTGCATTATAGAAACTTTCTATCCATTTTCGAGAACTGTAAATTGCTAAATATTGCCTCTTTCTGAGAGAAAAACTCCAAAGACCATATAAATAATTTAACTTTTCCTGCAGTATTCTCACAGTACAGAATAAATATCTTAGAACTATTTTCTTAATATTAAGAACTAAATATGAAATAAGCATTTTTCACTATAGAATATTTAAGGTTTTACCCAAATGAGGATATAACGTTTACCGAATTTAAGTTATTTACCAGAATTCCCAACAAATGTTTAGAAAATGTGTGATAGAAAGCAATATATTTATCTAAAAATGAGTCTTAACAGATTTTTATCAGCTCCAGATTTACTATCAGTGGGAAAAACCTGAAGTTCAATTTATCTCCCCTTTTCAGTATAGACAGAAAATTTACATACATTGAATACTAATACTAATTTTAATTAACTTTCAATTAGGATTTTTAAAGCAAAAGAATATTTATACGATACATTATTAAATTACCCCCAAGCGTTGTTGAGGAAAACGCAATTAATATCCACGCTAAGAAAATCCTACTCATTAGGAACAGTAAAAATACCAATACTTAAATGAAATTTAAAATTTTGTAATGCATTAATATAAAACCTGATTAACAAATCATTTCCTATAAGCAGTATACGGTTAAAAAGAGTTTTCTTATAACTTATCAAATTTTAAGAAGTAAGAGTAAGGTAATATGTAAGGATCTTAAGTTTTACTAACGTTTATTTTTATTTTAAATCTTTACTATCACTTCTTATTTTCTACTTCCGGCCAGAATTAAAAGCTTTAACTTATTTATGCAAAATTTGTCTGGCGAACGCCAAGTACTTAAGTTGTGGCTTTTTGCCAAGCGAGAGAGAGGAAGGAGTTAGTCGAAGCAGGCCGCTTGCCTTAGAAGTTTTACTCGGTTGCTGTTTGCCTTCCAGGCCAGAGGTTTAATCCTCTTGATAATCTTAAACGTATTGTAGTGTTAACAGTTCTCTGTACTACATACGGCTTCCTGTTAATATACGGCCAATCTTCCACGTTTATTACCCCAAAGTTAAGTTAGAGTTTAGTTAAATATTTTTATATTCTTACGTTCAGACCACAAGTAGTTGGTCTCTGTATTCCGAAGTACGGAAATTATTGTAAAGAGTGAAAAATAAAGGGTTTCGTATACCCTTCCTGTGTATCTTGTCTACTTCCCACATTTATTGAACATAGCTTTAGTAAACTCCCTGTTCCGAGTCAGGTCTGTGCATGTTCCCAAAGAAAGTAAGACGGAACATTGAACCTGATAGTGGCGCCCAACGAAGAAGAATAACCATGGCCGAGTTTCAAGAAGAACCTGTGCTGCCTGCAGAAGCGGCTCAGAATCCAGAAATGCCAGCTGCCGCCCTGGAAGGATTTGGTTACATCGTCCAGACCATGCGCGCTTCGATGAAACCAGAAGTAACATTTAATGGAAACTCACCGGTAACCAGTTTTTGAAAAAATTGGATGACCACTTCATGCTCTACCCCGTGCACGAGTTTCAAAAAGTTACCTTAGCTACCAGCGCTTTGAGGGGCCAAGCGCTTAATTGGTTCAAATGTATAGGCAGAAGTCTCTTGGGTCAAGCAGGAAGTCCCACCTATACTTACGAAAATTTCAAGACTGCCCTAGTAAAAGCCTTCCCTGTCGTAAGGGATCGTGCGAAATTAGAAACGGAACATTTCAGCATATATCAGCAAAGAATCGAAAATTTCTCAAGCTTTATTTTAAGAAAAATTCACGTCTTCAAACTCTTGTATGGAAACCGTCCGGATCCTGAGATAATTCAAGTGATTTTGACGACGTTACTTCCCCAAGTGCAAGACTTTATTGAATTAAGGAATCCGACTACACTGGAAAAGTTATTTGAGCTAGCAATCCAGTTTGAAACATTGAAAGAAGACGCCAATATCAACAACGAAACCAATTTGGTGCGCCAAGACCACAGCAAAGTCAAGCACACGGCTACGGAAGCAAAGCGAATCAGTGGGCAAGGAAATCCGAGCATTAAAAAACAGCCGGCGAACGTCGACAGTTCAATAGCAATCCAGGAAAAAAGTCTCAAGGCCAGTGGAAAAAGAAGGAAAGCATGGAAATGAAAAATGATTTAAACTAAAACGGATTTCTGCTGACGGGAGGGTGCGGAAATCCGAAGGCCAAGAAAACCCCTCTTCCTTCAAGTTAAATACAGTAATGGTGAAAAATTTGACTCTTCCGAAGATTGAAGTGTTGGTGAATAATATCCCAGCCACCGCACTCCTGGATACAGGCGCGCAGTGTTCCTGTGTGGCAGAAGATTTTTTTAGGAAGTATTTTCGTAAATATCGCATATATAATTCGGATAATACGACAGTGTTAGCTGCGCAAGGAGAAAGATGTAAGTGCATAGGTAAATTACCGCTATACGTCCGTATCAAGGACGAACAAGTAAAGGTTATGTTTTTCATAGTAAAGAATCTGCAAGCACATATTATCTTAGGAATAGATTTTCTTTCAGAGGCACAAGCAACGCTAGATTTTAATGAAGCGTCCCTTAAGCTGACGATGAAACCAGTTCGAGAAGAAAAGGCTGAACCGCCGATGTTAAACCTTGACCACCTGCCTAATGAAGAGCAACGAAGAATCCGACAAGTGGTAAGTGAATTTGCTTCGTTATTTAGTGATATTCCAGGATTTACTCAAGTTACTAACCATAGTATTGACACCGGAGATTCAATGCCAGTTCGCCACAAAGCATACCGGTATGATAAGAATAAGGAAAAAATTATAGAATGGCACATCAGCGATATGCTACGTAAAAAGATCATAACGCCCATCTCAAGTAGTTATGCTAGCCCGGTGGTTTTATGTAAGAAAAATAATGACTATCCATTGACACATCCAAAAAGGATTCGCGATTGACTACCGTAAATTAAACTCCGTAACTAAATATCCGGTATATCCGTTACCTATTATTGAAGAAATTCTAAGGAACATAACGTCGACCAAATATATGACGACTTTAGACTTAACGACTGGTTATTTTCAAATAGGGGTTAGGCCTGAGGACGTGCCTAAGACTGCTTTTATAACCAAGTCTGGCACTTATGCATTCCTGCGTATGCCGTTTGGCCTTTCAGGGGCACCGGCAACATTTCAGCGATGTATGGACATTGTGTTAAGGCCTGTTCTTGGAAAGTCCACATTTATCTATTTAGACGATATCATTATTACTAGTGATAATCTCGACCAACATGTACAGGATTTAAGACAGGTGTTTTCTTTATTAAATGAGGCCGGTCTAAAAGTTAATGTCGAAAAGTGCAAATTTGCAGCCCCTGAATTAAAATATTTAGGTTACAAAATATCTCAGAAAGGAATCGAGACAGACGAATCAAAAATAATCGCTGTACAAAAGTATCCGACTCCAAACACGGCGAAGAAGCTCTCTTCTTTTCTAGGACTTTGTTCATATTATAGGTCCTTTATAAAAGATTTTGCAGCTATTGCTGAACCATTGTTAAAATTAAAAAGGAAAAAGGCAAGATTCTCGTGGACGGCCGAAGCCAATAGTGCGTTCGAAAAATTAAAGCAAGCATTAACGCAAGCCCCTGTGTTGAAATTTTCTGAAAAGGATGAGAATTTAGAAATTACAGCGGATGCTTCGGATTATGCGGTAGGAGCGGTACTTTCGCAAAATCAGCAGCCCGTGACATTTTTTAGCCGAACTTTAAATCAAACACAAAGAAATTATTCCGCGACCGAGAGAGAGGCACTTGCAGTCCTGTTAGCAGTACAAAATTTCCGAGTCTATTTTGGAAAGGCGCCAATAACAGTGTATTCTGATCATGCGGCGGTAACTAGATTGTACTCAGAGAAAAACTTATCCCCAACGTTAATAAGATGGGCACTCAAGCTACAAGAATATAATCTGGTAATCAAGCATACCCCCGGAAAGGAAAATATCGTAGCAGATGCCCTATCCAGAATAAAAATAGATGAAAAAGCTAATACTGTAAAGGTGGCAATGCTCAAACCATGTACAATAAATTCCCGAGAAACTGTAATAACCGAACTGGGTAAGGATCCTGAGTTTGGAAGCATTTATGAGTATTTAAAGGATCCTGAAAATTTTAGCCACCAAGATATTGTGGCGATTAGAAATATGGCGGCCCATTACGAACTAATAGATGGTCTATTATTTTATACAAAAACTACAAATTCCAACAACGAATTTCGATTTGTTATCCCAGCTAGTCTTAAAATAAATATACTGCAGGAGTTACATGACAGCCCTTTAGCTTCTCATGCTGGTATTCGAAAAACTATCCAACGCGTACGCGAGGCAGTCTATTTTCCTGAACTGCAAAAGTTAACAAGGGCGTATGTCCAGTCCTGCCCACCATGTCAAGCAGTTAATTATATTAATTTCCGCCCAGCCGAGTTTCTAAATAGTATTAAATCCGAATTTTTAAATGAAATATTTGGCATCGATTTATCGATTTATTGGGCCCTTTCCCAAAAAGTCAGTTAAATAAAAGTCGGTATCTCCTTGTTATGGTTGATCATTTTAGTAAGTGGACCGAAATTGTTCCCTTAAAACGAGCCTCCGCGAAATTAGTTACTGATTCTATTTTAAATAAATATATTTTAAAATACGGGGCGCCCCTAAAAGTTATATCGGATAATGGTCCTCAATTTGTAAGTAATGTATTTGAAGACATGTGCCAAAAACTGGGCATACGTCATTTAAAAATGGTCCCGTATCGGCCGCAATCAAATATAGCGGAACGGGTCAATAGAAATATAGTGATAATTATCCGTAGTTATGTTAAAAATTTTCAGAAAAGCTGGGATAACTATGTTAATGAATTTGCTTTCGCCCTTAGGATCGCAAAACATGATACAACGGGCAAAACTCCTGCTGAGTTATTTTTAGGCAGAAAGATTATAACGCCGTTAGATAAATAATTTTATGTACAACAAACAGCCCCAGAATTTAAAATGGGTGATATAGAAAAATTAATTAAAGAAGCAAAAAAGAATACTGAAGTAGCACAGAGAAAACAAAAACTTTATTATCATTTGAAACGACGGGGAGTAACTTATAAAGTAGGGGATGAAGTGTTAAAAATTAAGCATTCACTTTCTTCAGCACCAGAAGATAAAACCGCCAAATATTTTCCACGATTTGAAGGACCATATGTCATAGAAAAAATAACTCACGCTGTAGTGGTGTTAAAAGCCAGGAATGGTGAAACATGCTCAGCAAACATTGATCAAAAAAACCCTACTATGATCGTAATAAAATGCAAATTTTCAAAGATCTTTTGCAGGATCCGGCACGGTAGGCACAAGCTCCAGAGGTGGAACAACGACAAGTACAAGGGCAAGCCATTAGGAGGCAGGAGCAATTGAAAAGAAAGTTTCCCCGCTGGAAAATTGAAGGTAACAAGAAAAAGGAGCCGTTCCACCGTCCAGAAAAGAGAGCTCACGAACATCCCCCAGAATGAAGAAGGGAGAAGTACGACGAATGCAAAGAAAGCCAGGAGAAATAACGGCAACTATAACCCGGCTCCCAAACGGAAGATCTACTCATCGGACATGACTCTCCGCAGCAAATGTCGCCGAACTGCGGAAGGGCCACCAGCGGCGGAGGAAAAGGTACAAGGAAAATTTGAACGGCCAGCAACGAGGTCCAAGCAGGAACGCGAAAGAAGTGTCCCGTTTCCGCCAAGACCAGCTGCCATCAAACGTCCAAGACCACAGGCAGAGGCGAAAAAGAAGGTATTCAAGGGTGACCGAACTGGAGGAAAAAGAAAGCTTCTAGAGGAAGAAACTGAAGGGCGAGCCCGCACAAGAAGGAGGATAAATCAAACTAGAATCTGCGCTACCTTCCAGGACTGGGCTCAGAAAAGAATGTCCGAATATCACAAAGATAAGTAAAATTTTATATTACTTTGCAAAGTTAAGTTAATCTTTCATTCTTACTGCAAGTGGCAGATTTCAAGAAGTTTTACCTCATGTGAGGTCTACCTTTATCGCCAAAAAGGTGAGAAATGAGTTGTTACCGATTTTGGTATTATGTTTTTCAATTACTCGCGCGTAAAACTAAAGTTGATGTGTAATAGGAATGTGTAAATACTTAAATATTGTAAAAGTTATTGTATAAATTTTATTTAAAACATTCTGGCAAGAAAGAAGTTTTAGTTTGAAAGACTTTTTGAAATGTAGTATTTCAATGTAGAAGAATTGGCACTTGCTTGGAAAAGAATAGAAGTTAACAATGTACTACTAATGTATGTTTTAAAATGCGTTTTATTAACGGCATGTTAATATGTTCTTATATACAATGTGAACTGTTATTTTAAATGTTAAGAAATACTATGATATGGTAAAAGTGAAAGTAATGCAAAAAAAATTTTAAACTTATTCGTGTGACTGAAAAAAGACCAAATTGTGGTGAATATGTGTTAAAGGTTGAATGAATGTAGTTAGGCTCTCTGACGCTACACTTCAGAGTTAGCCACTTTCAGAATAGTACCTCAGGGTTTAGAGTTGAAGATAGGGTGTGTTACGAGGTCTTGTTATGTTGAATTTTAACACGTTAGTGTTTTGATTGTAGGAGGCAGTGTTGAACACGTATACATAAACACATTCGTGTTTGGTGTTCTTTTACAACACATGTCAGAGAGCACGGGGAGAGATAATTAAAATAAAGTCATGAATGAAATAAGAATGTTAAGAGAAATGTAAATATTTATGTTACTTGCCATTTCATTGTGTAACATTTCATTAAACTAGTTTTCCTTCCAGATCTCTGGAAGGAACCAAATTTGAATAAAAGCTCCTGTTTAGATGCAGTACAAATGAAAAATTGGTTGTCCATGGAGCTGATGTTGTAAAAACAATTTATTTTTTAAAATTTCTAGTTTCTAGTGAGAAATGTTTGTAAAAGATTGGCCTCGCGTTAGATTCTAGAGCTAAAAGTTTTCAACAAGGTCGTTTTAGACCTCAGTTTCAAACTAATTAACTCTGGCGGGAAGTATGTAAGGATCTTAAGTTTTACTAACGTTTATTTTTATTTTAAATCTTTACTATCACTTCTTATTTTCTACTTCCGGCCAGAATTAAAAGCTTTAACTTATTTATGCAAAATTTGTCTGGCGAACGCCAAGTACTTAAGTTGTGGCTTTTTGCCAAGCGAGAGAGAGGAAGGAGTTAGTCGAAGCAGGCCGCTTGCCTTAGAAGTTTTACTCGGTTGCTGGTTGGCTTCCAGGCCAGAGGTTTGATCCTCTTGATAATTTTAAACGTATTGTAGTGTTAACAGTTCTCTGTACTACATACGGCTTCCTATTAATATACGGCCAATCTTCCACGTTTATTATCCCAAAGTTAAGTTAGAGTTTAGTTAAATATTTTTATATTCTTACGTTCAGACCACAAGTAGTTGGTCTCTGTATTCCGAAGTACGGAAATTATTGTAAAGAGTGAAAAATAAAGGGTTTCGTATACCCTTCCTGTGTACCTTGTCTACTTCCCACATTTATTGAACATAGCTTTAGTAAGCTCCCTGTTCCGAGTCAGGTCTGTGCATGTTCCCAAAGAAAGTAAGACGGAACATTGAACCTGATAAATAAACCAACGTTTTTAGAAATTTTCCTTGATTTTCTAAACTCACCCTTTTGTAGTAACGAGAAAATTCAGTGATACCCCTATTTTATTTTTATGTAGCATGCGCATTTCTCCTAACAGACGAAAATCCAGATATCTCACTTTTCCAAAGATTTAGCTTTAGACTTAGTTTCATAGGAAAAGGAAAATAATTTTACTTAAAAAACAGGATATCTTCTACTAAAAGACCTTGAAAAAATCACGATCACATCTGTATGTAGCACTCAGTGATTTAGTTTCAAACTAAATTTTAATATTGTTTAATCCTGCAAGCAACAATTTTCACCTTCGAGTTAAATTTTATACGACTGCAACAGATTTTTCAATGACTTTCATACTCACATTGTGTAAAAAGACTTCTAGTTTTGACTATTTTAATTTATAATATCGAGAAATACACTGATTATTTTCAGAAAACGCCATTCCAGAATCATATTTTACCACTCTGAAACTTTTGAATAACACTTTCCACCATAATGACAACCAGATACTTCATTATTTTATACAAAAACATTAAATTGTTTTTCTAATTCCTCTTCTAGAGATACTAATAAATTCTGCTATAGAAAGAAGATTCAATTCCTATTGTAACTCTATACACTATTTGCAAAGAGAAAATACACTCTAGATGATAACATAGCATCATATCACCCATATATTTTTAAAAATTTAGAACAATTTCAGTAAGGCAAATTATGTATAGAGTTTTCAAATACGGATATATTTCTGAAAGAAACTGCCTAACATACCGCTCATTTACTTCTAAACCATTTAAATAAAACCAAACAATTAATAAAATATTTGAATTTTCGATAAAGTTTAGTACATCTATAAAGTTATTTAATTTATGAAGTACCAAATTTTGAAAATAATAAGAGTAAAAACATCACTATTTCAGAATTTAGGAAGAGATCTTCCATAATAAGAGTGAACATATACCGAACTTTATGCAAGATTTTTATCGTTTCATACCAAACATTTCACTATTTCATAGATTCTAAGAACATAGCCCAATCTTTTCCAAAGAATATATATCATTTCACATTAATTAGAGATGCCATACGAGTTTAATTGCAGATGCTAAATGAATGACACTAAAAATTTCAAGGAAGAAATCAAATATTTTTCATCTTTCATGAACATTTGTGAATAACAATGATATTGCATAAGAGCTAGAAGACTTAGTGCAACGAAACAGTATCAAAAATAGAAAACTATTTCCAAAATCTAAATTCCCATTAAAAATTTCAGATATTCTTGTGTAAAGTTATATCCGAAGTTATATCACTTCATTCGAACTTGAAGACCAACCAGATTTATTACATGATTTGATACATTTCTGATATTTTTTTCCGAAAATAGAAGTTTATATTTTTCATACGGAAACTATTACAACAAATTAATGACATTTTATACCCATATTACATACCATTTTTTACTGTACAAACTATTTTAAGTTTCATTTTCAAAGTTCAGCATACATAAATTTCACATAATACAACAGTTACACAGTACAAACTATAAGAAAAGCTGCATAATCTATATTACATACAGAACATAGACTACAATACTCAAGGACCTACTTAAAGAATACATTAAACTGTTCAAAAAATTAATCACATTTTATATAACTAATAACTAACGCGCGTTATATAATTTTATATAAAAAACTGCCCGAAAACGATTGAGTCAAGCAGCCTACTTTGACCGAGATGTTTAGCAAGTAATGACTATCAGCACTTGTAAGTGCTGTACAGTACTGTATATGTACGTAAAAGTGATGCCTTTTCATTTTAATTAACTAAAACCTCTTTTTCTTTAATAGTTTTCTTTCTTTCATTTTCAACATACAATACACACAATAATTAATTAAAGCGTACGTTGACCCTTTCTTCGGAAAAAATTCAATTATAGGAATGGAGTCCGGTCACAGTTGATTCGGATAGTTGGAGTTCTACTGTACTTACTTTCCTGTCGAACACTTTCGACGAACACAGGCTGTCGCCAAATAATGTGATTTAGCGCCAGTAATGCAGAAGCATGACGTCAATCCACACTCAGAAAATCTTCGCCTTGGTTTTATGCAAGTCCCATTAATTCTGATATGCTAGTTTAGTTTTTGTACAGAAGGATATAACTTAAATACTATTTGTTTGTTTTACCTAACATGAACATATTTACTAAAATTTGGGAAGTGACATCTATGAGACAACATGTATTGGAGTGTTTTCAGCGTTGTTTAATATAAAAAAAAAATGTGCATGTTTGTTGACACACAAAATATAAAACAATAATGATACTAACGGAACAATTTTATTAAAGTAAATCTTTACAATTATTTACTCTTTCGGAAGACTTTAACATATTTTAAATCCATCCATCAACTACTTCTTTTAAACAATGTTGTTCTTTTTTATTTTAGGAAAACTGTCACCCCAGCAACCGTTTGCAATTAAAATTACGATAATAATATTTTTGTTGAGTTTAATTAAATTTTAAAAATAATTTTTAAACAAGCGTAAATTAAAATTTTTGTTTTTAATATTACTGTTAGATAGCATCATTAATATTTAAATATTTTTAGAATTCGTAAAACGTTTGTACTCCTGCACGTTAACGGACACTACATGGGATTTTAACAGCAGATAAACAACAACGATGCAACGTGAACAGTTGTGAGGATGGAATAAATATCCATTCAACAGCCAGTGAGTTACGCCAAATAGCATTAACTTGCACCTGTTTATTATGTATAACTAAACAAAGAGAAATCTGTTCTTACAAATTCCATCGGAATGATTTGCGCTAATTTGAAGAGATATCCTCCAATTTTCATGGTCGACTAGAAATTACATAAGCACCGATTGTTATTTATGTACGACGAAATTCAACTTGTGCTTTTCATATCTCAAAAGCGCGACTTCGGATAAATATTAGATTTTTATATCATTGTTCTAATACACGTATTTTGACACAAAATCGGACTTTTTCTGAAATGACATGACAATTTTTTCCCCTATTTCGATTCAAATTACGCCAAACTACCAAGTTTTGTAAAAATCGCACAAGTAATTTTTAAAAAATAAGCTCTCAAAATTTTAGCTCCTGAAAGTTAATTGAATTTGATATATGTTTATTAATGTCTCTTTTTTATTAAACTTATTTGATGCTTCCTTTCATATTTCGAAATTTAGGTTCATTCCAAATAAAATTCGCCCGTTTCTTATGATTTATTTTTAAAATTTGTATTTTTAAATAATTTTTATAAATTTTTCGAAAAACGTTTTGAATTATTATAATCTATAAAATATTTCCCGTCATCTTAAAATAGATGTATTTCTAAGCGTACCAGCAAAAAAATTGAGCTTTTTATAAAAATTTCCTACGATATATGTCAATTTACATTTCGACTCGTTTTGAAATTTGGCGTATTTCTTATAAGCGTTAATAACGAAAATGTGATGTACTTCGTTAAAATTAGTTGACAGTATGAACGATGACTTTTTTTCGCTCGTGGACAATGAAGAAAAAGGAAAGGGATATAGGTTGCTATAAATTAAGAAGTTTGTTAAGTGAATTATTTTTGGCGCGAACTGAAAAAAAATGCGCCAAGATAAATTTTTAAATTTCCCCATAAAATTCTCACCAAAAATTACAAAATTTGATATCTAGGCATAATTTGAGTTATAGAATCGAAATATTGAAAACACCTGGTATGTTATTTCTGAGAAAGTCCGATTTTGTGTCAAAATACCTATGTTAAGACAAAGCTATGTATAAATTTAATACATATCCTAAGTCGCGCTTTCGAGACATTGAAAACGCAATTTGAATTTCGTCAATCGGTCCAGTAGAACAAGAGATATAGAACTTTTTTTTTTTTTTCCCCTTGGGCAGTGTACAGTATGTTACTGCTTCATGGTGTTTAATTTCAGGACTTAATTGTTTTCTCGTATTCATCTTCTTCCCCCTTTCATTTTCTTCTTGAAAAACGATACATCGAGATTCTTTAATCCAATAAACAAAACCTCACGCACGTGCAGAAAATACACAACAGATCGAAAACAACTTAGATACGATGAGAGCATCTAATTTCTCACATTATTTAAGACAAAATTTCTCAGGCAAGAAAGTTCGTAAAAATTTCCGCCGGAAATTGAAGTGGAACACTGGCTTTCTCGCAACTAGCCTTTTTTAAAACTGATAAATGAAGAACTTAACCACATACTGCAAATGATATTGTAAATCACCTGTGTAATCACAAAGTTAAACAATACTTTTAAAAAGAAAAGTATTAAAAGAAAGAGAGGAAAAGAAAACTGTTTCATTTCCTTCCGCTAATGAGAATCCTAAAAAATATTAATTAAAAAAAACAGAAAGAACAAATAAATTAAAAAAGTCATGTGGAGTTGCAAAGTGTGGGATTCCCAGCTTTATAAAAAATTCTTAATCGTATTCTTCTGAATAAAGATAGGACTTGGCGACAAGTGAGCACTTCCGGTGAGCCGCATGCCATTATTTCCGGTCGACCTCTGCCAACCTTGAATATAGACATTCTTCCTCCGCTTTTCCTTCACCTTCTAGCAAGTTGTTATATAACCCTTTGGGCTTCTGACGCAACATTCAAACCAGAGAGGCAGTCATTCTTTTTATTTGTAGGCTTTCTTCATATTCGGACATGTCGAAGAATTTTTTTTTATTTTCCCGCCACCATGAAACCTTGCTTAATTAAAACTTGTGATGATAGACCAGAAAACCATTTATTAAGCACCTCTATTGCTTATGTTAAAAATTGTATTTTTAGCGGAGTTTTTAACAGTTTGGATAGTTACACTGCGTTACGCTACGCTACCATGCATTTATAATCCACACAACGTGGCCTTGTGTTACTAAGGTACGAAACATAAATTATTTAACATATTCATTCGTCTTCAAAGCAACTTCGTGAAAAAAAAAAAAAAAAAAAACTAATATTCAGAGTCCTGCCGTTCGGTAAAGCGTTGTAATGAAGTTTTGAAGAAATCTCGCCATTTTTGAACGAACAACAACGAATTTTACTAGTCAAAACTTTCAGACTAACAGAAAAACATTTTTAATCGCGTGTATCGTCTTATATTCTTTGCGTGCGGTTTCTTTATATTTCTTAGTGGAATTATGTTGGTAACGTAGCAACGCAAATACGTTACAGCGTATAATCATTAATAAACCATTTTAATTTAATCAGCTTGTGTTTACTTAGCAATCAAAAAAGCAATAAAAATAAAATATAGCTTCAAGTTAACAAATCTGAATGGTTTCAGATTCTAACGGTCGTCCAAAAGGGTTTGTTGAGATTTTTTACTCTCTCGCTGAGCTTGCAGTCTACTAGCCTGCTGTTACATTCACGCCTCTACTAACGCCATTTGTTTTTTAATCTTTAGCTATGTTATTAAGCATTACTTTCTTCGCACCCAGCCCATATACAATTCAATAGCAAAATTATTTTAAAAATTTAAAAGCAGCATAAGAGTATACCTTTAGAATTCCCGATGCAGCGTTAAGGATTAGCATGATTTTTTTTTTTTTTTTTTTTTTTTCCCCAGTCTTTTTTCTCTGTTTATCATATCAACGTTCAGTTTTCTTAGATGGCTTTACAAAACTTTTCTTTTGTCTTTTTATTATTGTTTTGTGTGTTTACTGTATTTATTAAATAGGACGTTCTTGGCGCTTACGCCACATAAAATTCGATTCAACAGCAAAATCACAAAATATTTAAAAACACCTTATCTTTAGAATTGCCGAATAGACAGTCTCGAGTGCCAGAAATAAAAATGTTTTATACCATACAGTGTTGCCACTGCTCGCTTTGAAATCGTTGAGTTTGTTAATCAAAAATTCGTTAAAATTTTACAAAATATGAAATAGATGATAAAACAAATTCGAAATTCAAAATTCGGACTTCCAGATGCTCATTTTCGTGTGGAGGACTACGTTATTCAAAATTTTATAGCTCTAGCTACCATTTTTTTTTCACAATGAAAGAAACATGCGTACATCCATGCAGATTCTTTTCATTATTTAATTTCTTTAAACATAACACAGGGAAATAATACTGGGTGGCAACAATTTGAAAAGTGATACGCCGTTTATAGTGAGTGATTCTACGAAAAATTCCGTTTCGAGACTAATGTCATTTTCGAAACTACGGTCTCTTTCGGGCTAATAATACATCCATTTGATAAAATTTTAAATACTTAAAAAATACTTTAAATACTTAATACATATCCAATTAATAAATTTAATGTAAACATTTTTACTATCATTAATTTCAACAAAAAACAACGTGAACCCTGTGCCCACGGTTCTAGATAATTTTGGACAACCCACGATTCTAAACAGTTTTGGTGTTTTGTGGCGGGGACTATATTAGAGATGCAATGCTCAGTAACGATGTTTATTCATGATAACGCACGATACATCTTCTGTGCTTAATATATCATCTATTCTTAGAAATAGTGGGCACTTTCAGAGATGGTCGCCAAGAGAGGATTCACAAAATTTCTCACAATGAACCCTTTCGTGCAGACCATTTCTGAGAGTAGCCAATATTTTTCTAAAAACATTTTTAAAAAATCGGTTTTAAAAATGGCATTTCTAAGACAGTTACTTTCACCATAGACCGAAATTATCTAGGATCATGAGTGGCGGACGTAAAAAAAGGGTTCACTGTATTACGTACCTCTTTACAAAACTTATAATATTTTAATAATACGTATATTTAAGTCCTCCCCAGGACAATCTGGAGCTTAAAATTCACAAAGCTTCCTTAACATCCCTCAGATGAATAAAATTTCCAGTGAAACCCCTGTCGAGGACTACCTTTGTAAGTGACCGATATTTATATTCTTTAATTGCCCAGTTTTTATTAAATGTGACCTATATTATTCTATGAGTCACCCGTAAAATATATAAGCACTGGAATTGAACGCACTTTTGTAGGTGACTATATCTACCGAAGACAAAAATCAGCCTACCTAAAGACGTTGATGGTCGTCTTAGGAAGGTTTCGCTTAATTTCGTCATTTAATTTTTGGTCGAAATAAGTATGTTTTGCGTATTGTTCAACGCATATAAAAATACGATGACAGTAATACAGTAAGATCATAGATCCAGATGATTTTAATCTTCTGGGGAGGTGGTCCCTCAGAGAGGGGATGTTTAATTATGATGCTTCTTTATATTTTCAGAAATATTTGTTATTTTCAATGGTAGTTCGCTATAAGAAGCTTTCTGTAATATTTTATTTCTTTTAACAGCATAATCTGTGTTCAAATATAGTGCAACAAACGAAAAATAAAATGCAATACACCCTCTCTAAGACCACCACCCACGTTTCTAGCTAATTTTGGTCTTTTGTGGAAGTAATCGCCGCACAAAAGTAATTTTTGATAACGATAACTAACGATATTTATTTTACGTTTTAAGAAATAACGGTTACTATCAGAGGTGGTCGTCAACAGAAAATTCACTCAGCATGTTTGACCTAAGAAAACAGCAATCAAATTATCTTGATTTTCTAATTCTCCAAATGAACTGTAGGCTCACTAAATCAGATTAGAGATCAACAAAATTCGCATTTGCGAATGTGCAGTCATAGCAGTTACTCTAAAGATTAATCAACATAGGGCCTAAAATAAAAGACCTCATTATTCGTCAACTGCAAGTTCATATTCCCACGATTACTATGGCTTCACGGCACTCAAACCTCGCAAAGGCAAGCAACAAGGCGCTCGACGTGTGTTCTTTAGATGGCGCTTTCCTATTATTGCCTAAGAGGTTGCGCAACTTTTGGAGATAGTCAGTTTGGAGGAAGCTTATGTCCATTCTCTTTCCAAGAAGCCATAGGAAGCGCTGGAAGAACAAAAATGGGCACTTCCTGTTGTGTTTCCAAAAATCCAAAGAGCGATGCGCACTTCCTCGAGAGCATCTTTTGCTCGCGTGGCCTTCAAGTGTTTTTTTTTTTTTTTTTTTTTTTTTTTTTTCTTTCCGAAGCTATTTTCAGTTGCCAAGGCAACATTCAGAAAAAAGTATTTAAATTAGACTGTGGAAAGAACAAAAGGAAGTTAAAAACGTGTTATGAATAAGAGTAGTTAGAAAAAGGGTTCCTTAACCGCAAGCGATATTCCCAGACCTACAGAGCTTACGAGGGTACTTCTGAATTTTATGTACATAAGGGAATGAGGTTAATTATAGACTTTATTTCTTTAAAAACTCATCCTAGGTATATATTGTCAACTAGAAGATTGATTAAAATAATATAAAAGAATTTCATAAAAGCAATAGCAATTTCAGCACTGTGGGTAGAAAGGTACTCTAAATATAACATTCAGTTATACTGAATTCTATTGAGTAGACCATCTTCTTAAGATGACTGCCTCTGAAAACGGTATTTCCAAGGACTAAAATAAACACCGAATATCACCTTCCCAAGACGACCAGCTTCACAGAAAAGCAAACTCATTTGAAAATAGATGTGGTCGTTTTACTAAATGACACATAAATAGCCACTTTGGATAGGTACGAGTACTCTAAAAATAACAAACTGAATTAACGATTGATTACGGGGTACCTTTTGTAACAAAACAGAAAACATTAAATGGGACAATTAACTCTAGTAAATCAAAGTACATTGATCTGTCATTCTAGTAAATCAAAATACAGTGAACCCTCTCGGGATGACCATCTCCTTAAAACGAACACTTCTGAAGGTAACCAATATATCTTAGAACGTGAATAAGCATGGATACTCAGCATGATGTTTCTAAGCCGACCACCTCTACAGAAGGCCAAAATCGTGTATAACTGAATGTGCGCGTTTTAGAGAAGGTTAATTGCATAACTAACTTCGTAATTCTTTTGGACTGTCACTTTGCTTTTTTTGCCCGATCTGAGGACATCGTCTTTTTAGCATTGTGCAGAATCATAATTATATTCGTGACAGTGAAAATCCAGGTGTTACTAACACTCGTAAAAATTATTAGCAAAAATATTAATTTTCAAGGGTTCATGACCCAGTTTTTCGAATTCAACTGATGTACGAGTATTTTATCTCTGACACGTTGGTTTCAATTGACAAGCTGTGGTTATCTCAAGTCACCCGCTCTGCTCAGAACTTTTGAATGCCATTTTTGGGAAGCTTATTAACTGGTATGTCAAGTGGTTTTAAGATTGAAATTAAACCTCGACATATCACATCCTTCATATGCATAGTCGTTCTTTCTGAACAACCTTCTTTTTCCCATTTAGGTGGCCCGTCTACTATAATTATGCTAAAATACTCATGGGTATTATTAATATTGTTATTAAAAAAATAACAAAATTCCACAAAAATAAGAGTATAAACAATAAGCGGTAGATAAAAACACCGGGATAATATGGCAGTTGAGATTTTGGAGAGTCAAAAATTGTATGTACTCTTTTTTCTTTTTTCTTTTTTCTTTTTTTTTTTTTTTTAACTGTGGTTTTTATGGAAGTACTGTTTCCTATTCAGTATTAATATTATTTGCATTCTTAGAAATACTGGTCGTGTCAGAGGTTAAAGGCTTCGCTATACTATTTTCGGTTATTTGTTTCAATAAATAATAATACTGAAAACTAAGCGAAACATGCGAAGCACGTTATAGATAATCATCTCTGACGGTGATTAATATTGTTACGAAATGTACAGGCGCGTTAAGATGGCTTCCCAGCAAAGCAGGTTTAGGGTTGCCATAAAATGGTAAAAAAGAAGCATGGTTGCCACATTTGGCGAAAAATCGACCATTTGGCGACAAAATTGGCGATATGCCATGGACAGAAGGATAACCTTCTGGAACGAATTCTTACCGGTTTAGCCCAGAATATTCTCGAACACAAGCCAAAAACTAAAACCCTCCTGGTACGCGGAGATGAGTGCGAGATAGTTAATCTCGAGTTAGTCAGTCCGTGCGGAGTCGATCGAATTGACAGCTGGGCAGCGAGTGCCGAGTGGGTCGTCGAGTGCATCGAAGTCTCTTAGTGATCGCGGTTAGTGCATCGTCGAGAGTGTGTGTTCAGCTCCGGAAACGACTGAATCGAAGAGTCGGGAGCTATGCTCTATGTGTCAACGCGAACTGTAACGTGGAGAGTCTCGAGAGTACATAGAGTTCCGAGAACGACCGAGCAGAGTCGGGAGCTGTACTCTGGTGTTTGCAGGAAAGCTATCTCCACCGTTATTGTCTGATAACCTGAAGGCTGTGTCGCTGATTGTTCCAGCGAGTATATAGTAGATCTTCGACGACTGTAAAGCACAACTTTGGAGCTGTCCTGATAAATATTGGTAAATAAAGTGTGTTTCGATACTTCATCAAGAAGTGTGGTCATTATTCACTCCAAATCCACACGAACCTCATACGAACGTGAAGGAAGAAAATAACGTAACAACTGGTGTCAGAAAAAACGCAACAATATTCTTGAGAACATTAATCAGCACATCTCTAAAAAAATCTCCATCCCCAAGAGAGATCACAATTCTCAGTATCACTTACAGTCATCTGCGGGGGGGGGGATTCATGTTCACAACATGACTTAATTAGGACACTAAATTCGCTTAAGGAATGCGATGGGAATATACCTGTATTTATGTTACACAAAAGGAAAACCACAAAACCTCATGCTCTGAGCCCGTTGAATAGCCAAAAAAGGAGCCATGCAAGAACAATTCGGCAATTTTAATCACTCGGACATTATAAACCATCCCTTATAAAAAGATAACATTTTCACGAGGATTGTCCCTAGATTATGCTATTCGAATATGGCAAAGCATGCATGAGATATGCTTATGTGGATGGATGCCTTCGAAGAGGACATTATGAGAAAAATTAGTTTATATTCACACTACACATAGGGAAAACTTCGAAAACCAGCCATGTAAGCTCACCTGGAACCGAATTCCGCGGAACTCGCAATATCCAGCGGTCTTATGGTTCGGCCACTGTGGTGTCAAGGGAGAGGTAATAAGACAGGGATGGGCCATTCGAATCCTCGAATCTTATGATTATCAAAAATGATCCGAAATTCGTAAACTAGAATCTGGAAATGTTTCAGCTCGAAACTTTAAAAAAAAATGAATCTTAAGAGGTTATCACATCTAGCGACGGTCCCTGCTAGACGGGACTTTTCTGGCAAACGAGATTCTGGTTACACTGGTTTAAACGGGAGGCTTACTAGAAAAAAGAGCCCCGCTGGAAGCGAAGTCCCGCCCAGTTACGGAAACGTTGTGGGATTTTTTTTAATCCTCGCCGAAGATGTTTCGGCTGCAGCTCTGTCCCGCGTAGAGATCAACCAGTCAGACGAAAGTTCTGCTTTTGAAGGATCACGTGATCCTAAATTGAGCGATAATCGATTACCGTTTGGCGTTCAAGTCTTTGTAGTAAGTGAAAATGGTAACCCAGCTACGTGGGTTTCCTGGAAATGTGCGAGCTCTGAGAATTGTCCCTTTCGACGTTAAGTCCTTCGTAGCAGAAACATAATGTGATTGGGGCGTCTAATAGAAGCACTTATTGAAGAAAAAGGAAAGGAAAACCGCGAGTGTTGCACTTTTAATGGTTCTTCAATCACCAATAATGCAACGTTGTTGTTTCTAATCCTCCTTCTTTGAAGATTTAACTAGCTCAGGTAGACGAATTTTAACGTGGCATAGAGGTAAATGTTGCACGTGTCAACGGCTTACTTCTTAAGCACTTTATAGGTGATAATACGAAAATTTGCTCGTTTCCATCTCTTTTCTGAAGGAGAATATCCCGGTAAGGCCTCTCACCTTCTTTCTTTACCACTAACCTCTTTACAGGACTTTAAACTTCGCAATATATTAAGTACCTCCATGCTAACAGATGCAAAAAAACTATCAGGATTCGAATGGGCAAAAAGCTATGCCAGTCGGGTTCCCTACCACTCGATAGGGCGGCGACAGTCTCGGAACGGGGATGCCCTGGCTGTCACATCGCAAGGGTGCTTTTACCTTACAGTAATATTTAATAATTAGAGTTATTAATACAATAACTTTTACAGTAATATTTAATTATAAAATAAACAAAGTTTTTTAAGTTGCTTTTTTATTTTTTATGGATAGAATTTAGCATTCTATATGTTTAACATTTATGTTTACTGATGAATTCATTTACTGCATTCTATACAAATTTTGATTTAATAGGAATTGTAATTAATTTGAACTAATAAGAAAAGGTTCCCCCCCTCCATCCGCTTTTTTTTTTTTTTTTTTTTTTTTTTTTTTTATCCAAAGGGGCAATTTGCCCAAAAGGACTATTAATTTCGTTTTGACATTTTGCGTCGATTCAATACAAGCGTTGTTTCACTTTTCAAATTGTTGCCACCAAATATTATCGCCCTGTATTATATTTAAAGGAATTAAGTAATGAAGAATCTCCATAAATGTATGTATCATTTAACGGTGCTTTGGAATTTGTTTTATTATCGATTTCATATTTTGTAACACTTCGGCGAATTTTCGATTAACAAACTCAACGATTTCAAAGCGAGCAATGGCAACACTGTACGGAAAAAAAAAAAAAAAATTATAATAATAATAATAAATAAATAAATAAATAAATAAATAAATGGGCAAGACTGTGTATCGGAAATTCTGAAGCTTTGCTCATTTTAAAATAATTTTGCGATATTGCTCTTGAACTGAATTTTATGGTTTCAGTGCGAAGAACATGATATTTAATAAATAAAGGTAACACACAAAATGTTAAAAAAAGTCTCTTTGGACGTAATTTAAAATATGAAAAACCTTTCAAATTTTTTTTATTTAATTTTATTTATTTATTTTTCCTATGAATGATTCGGGTTATTAAAAATTTCAGGATTCGGAAGATTCCCGAATATTTTAGGATTGAGATTTTGGGAAAATTTAATATTTTTTCTCACATCTGATTTAAAGAAAAAAAAATTGAGTATTTTGATAACAGAGCTTAAAATACTCATATTACTGTCAATTAAATCCTTGTTGAATCTGTGATAAAAAGAACATCTGGTATAAATATTGATAAGAGTAAGAATTCAGATTTCATCGTCGCTTTAAAAAAGAGCGCGAAAAGGAAAAATATAAATAAATAAAAAATGTAGATATTTGTAACCTATCTTAACAGTTCGAAATTAGCGAGCACCTCAGCGTCGCCGCGCCTTGGGTTCAGATATCGAAACACCACCATCGTCTTCCTCCTCCTTATCATCATCTTCTTTTCGACAATGCATCTGCCGGTGATCCGGTATCGACAGATCGATGCGTCACTGGGCGGAAATAGTTTAGAGGATTGTTCCTAGATGGCGCTCGCTTCCCATAATACGTAAAAGATGCCAAAGCCATATTTCAGTAATCGCAAAATTAATAGGCATATCCCAATCTTTTTATTTATTTATTTATTTATTTTTGTTGTTATTGAAAAAGGGTTCCAATACATTTGTTTGCAGAATTAATTTAAATTCAATGTATGGAGAAGCACCATAAAAAATATTTTCGAAAATACAAGTTATGATAAGGTATGAAATAAGAAACGATTGAAAAAAGAGAATTGCGATGTGTTTTACAACATAGATAGCTTTACGAATACCAGAGTCGTACCTACATATTTTTTCATCTGAGGCAAAGCAGTAAATGTGCGTCTCTGTATACAATGCAAGATTATTTATTTACCTATTTGTGTGGGGGGGGGGAGAATAAATAAATTATATATACACATAATCATACAAATAGGAAAAATTAATTGGATTATATACGTATATATTTTATATGCTCATTAAAAGTAACTATTTCAAGTGAAAATACAATTAACTCTTACACTAGTATTTAATTATAACTTTGTATATTCCATAAATGAAACATATGTAATGATTAACGATTTTGAAATGGAAAACATTAAAAATATGCTTTTTGAAAAATAACAAATAACATTAAGTAGCATAAATAAAATATCTGCTCAAAAATTAATGCCATAAACTTTTCAAGCATATTTATAATTTAATTTTTCTTGCTTTTAGAAGCAAAATCATCAATAAGTTTTTCAAAATCTATTTGATTACTTAACTCGTGTTCTATAGAGAAAAAGCCATGTTTGAAAGCTTTTCTTGGCCTAGTGAAGATCTTATACAGTTCTTTATTATTTTAAGTTTACTAAAGTTTCTTTCGCCACCAGCTACAGTTACTGGCAACGTTAAAAAAATTCTTAACGTTGCTTCCAAATTCGGATAGGGCTGAACTAAATTATAATCGTGGATTATTTTTAAAAGTTCTAAGCTTGTAGCTGCTTTTGTGTCCAGAATTATTGAAATAGTATGTTTTTTAAAATAGATATTTCTGACTGAATTTCTTCAGAGTTCTTATCATTCGGATATTTACGTGTTAAGTTATAAGCTGCTGCCTTTAAATTACTTTGTAAGGTATTTCTCCCGCCTTCCTAGCGTGTCTTCGTGGTGTAGTGGTCAGCACACTGGTCCGGTATTTCAGAAATCCGTGATTCGATTCCCGGCGAAGGCGTTGCTAATTTTTCATCTCTCCGGTTTCCAAAAATCCTAATGTCTCTACAGTGGCGCCCGAACTAAAAGGGTGTTGAATGAGGATTTTCCACACACAAGATTTGGCGATTGGGTCCCCTAAAATCCTCAGTCGCTCTTTAAAAGGGGGAGTATATAAGGTATTTCTCCCGCCTTCCTAGCGTGCCTTCGTGGTGTAATGGTTCTGCACGCTGGGTCGTTATTCCTGAGGTCCGTGGTTCGATTCCCGGCGAAGGCGTTTGCTCATTTGTCATCTTGCCTGCTTCCAAAAATACCTAATGTCTCTACAGTGGCGCCCGAACTAAAAGGGTGTCGGATGATGATTCTCCGCACCCAGATTTGGCGATTGGGTGTCCTAAAAAAAACAGTAGCCCTTTAAAAGGGGGAGTATGTAAGGTATTTCTCCCGCCTTCCTAGCGTGCCTTCGTGTTGTAGTTGTCAGCACACTGAGCCGGTATTTCAGAGGTGCGTGGTTCGATTCCCGGTGAAGGCGTTGCTAATTTTTCATCTCTCCGGCCTCGAATTAACCTAATGTCTCTACAACTTAAATCTAATTATATTAATTGTTTAGCAGTCAGAAATTATTAAAATCGGAAGAGATTTCATTTAACTTTTCATATCGCCATTTCAATTGTAAAATTAAAACGTTGAACACTTCTTTAACTTTTATAAAAATATTTTTTTCTGAAGAAAACTACAATTTATACCAATAATCGATTCCTTACAATTTGATTTATTAACTTTTCGTTTTGGTTTCTCTTTAAATTCTGATGATAATATCATAGCATGATATCTAAAGCTGAAGTTTTACGTTTTTCAAAAATACATTGAGAAATAGTTTCTCTCATTTCCTGTAATGAAAGACAAAGTGCCTCTATAAGGCGTGCGGCTTTATAGACAGTTATGGTTTTTAACTGCAAGACTTTATTTCTTGCAGTATTCAATTTCACGCAGATAACAAACATAAAAATTTTAAATTGATTTGTTTCAAAATGCTGTTATTGTTACGCTATAAGGGTGTTGAATGAGGATTTTCCACACCCAGGATTTGGCGATCATTATAACAGATTAATCAATGAAATTAGTCTTTAATGTTCCCAGAAAACATCTTTACGATCATATGAAGTGGCAAAATAAAACTGCTGTTAACTATATATTGAAAATATTTAAGAATATTTATAGAAAAGCGATCGTTTTCAGGGATATATCCTGAAGCAAGACACTACACCAAAATGCAGGCCAGCAGAATCCGGTGTTAAATGCGCTCCACTGTTTCTATATACGCAGTTCACATTTTAGATAATAGAAAAAGAAGCACAGCGAAAAAACGGGACTTTTCTTGGCAGAGTAAGCAGCAGAAGAGTGATGCGTAATAACTACAGTAGTATTTATAACCTCGGAAAGTCTTTGTTTTAATACTGAGCAACTATTGCACAATTCGCATTCCAGTTACTGGAGGAAAGCGTGATATAACGTGGTGCAATATGAAGGCTTGAAGACAGGAAGTATGCAATTAAAATTAAGAGTTTCAAGGTCCGTTCCAATTAAGTTTAATTTGGTAGCAAATCCTTGTTTTCTTTTGATGTCTTACATAGTTGAGGAATTGCCTTGCTTTGAATCCAATTTACTTTTAACTTTCGATGCTTTAAGTTTATGTGTATATAAACATACATGTATGTGCATATGCATATATACATATACTTATAAGCTTTTATTTAGTTCACTCATGGTGCTTGTCGCTATGGTCAGAAATTTGACATCGATTTTTTAAAGTACTTCCTGATAAGCTATCGAGTTCAAATTTTGTACACATAACCCTTGCGGATTGATAATATAATGTGATGAAGCGATATTTTAAAAATTCGATTTAGACTTTTTTTTTAATTTAATGCTGAAATGATTTTTCGCACATTCTTTGACGAATACTAAAAATTTCAAAAATTTACTGTTTGAAGCATCGGACAGAGCGAAAAGAAATCTTTTAAATGAAATTTGTACGAAATTTTTAACATATATTCTGACCTTTTGGCGAAATTTCAAAACTGTTCCATTTTTTAGACTATATGACGTATACACTATTTTTAAAATTTGAACTTTTAAAAATGTATCGGTTGCAAAGTTTTGAAATTTTTAGATAATAAAGTAAACTAACGGCCCGCTTTTAAAACAAGAAGAGTAAAAGATATTAATCAAGATTTTGTACACCTTTTTAAAAATGTACTAACGTATGAAACAGAAGAGGAAATATACATTCTTCAACTTCAAGGTTATGATGTCATTACTTCCCACTTTTTCTTGTTTCCTCATCTCAAACAACAGGAATGATTAGCTTTTGAAATCATTTGCTCGAAATCTCCAACGTCATTTTATATTTTTCATTTTTTCATTATATATATATATATTTATTTATATATATTCATAATAGAAAGAAAGAGCTCGCTTTATTTATATATATTCATACATATATTTTGCTCGGTAGTTCCATGTTATTGTGATGTGCAGTATTATATTCTTCTGTGGGACTTTAAAATTCTAGCATCCAAAAATACATCTGTTATAAAAATTTGAATTTTTCAAAGTTTATAAAACAAATTCTTTATTCTGTTTTAAAACAAGAATGATTAAAAAATATTAATTAGGCGGTTTTCTAAAATTTTTTTAAGCTACCCGCATTTTATAAGCTTTTATTTAACTGGCTCATGATATTCATCCCCACGGACAAAACTATTCTTTAATAAGCTATTGAGCTCAAATTTTGGGCATATTCCTCATGATGGATGACTATACAACGTGGCGAAGTAATGTTTTCAAAATGTGATTTAGAATTTTAAAACAGTTTTTCGCACATATTTTCCTTCAAAAGGCAAATTAAAACTCCTAGAATTTTACTGTTTTGGCAACATTGGATACAACGGAAAAATCTTTTAAATGAAGTTTATATGACATCTTAACGGTATTTTTCTGGGGGGAGAGGGGGAGGGGTAAAATCGCTGGATTTTTTTCCACCGTTTAATGTAATAGAATAGTTGGAAGTAAAACAATGAATTATTCCTTATCAAAAAATGACTTTCAGTTAATTAATTCGATCGATAACGTGCCACTGAAATAAAAAGATGAAAACAAACAAACAAAAAAAAAAAAACAAAAAAAAAAGGAAGATGAATTTTTATAAAATAGAGTTGCGTGTGTACGGGTTCGTAACAGATTAAATGCCCACAGAGCCGATGATAGCTTAATAAAATTTATTTTTACCAAAAGAAACACTTTACAGTTCTGGAATCTCCCCTAAAAAACAAGCTTTTCTCAGTATCATATCAATTCTATGAGTAGTTACACTTCAAACTACTCAGAACGTTAAACACAGCGCAACGCAAAGCGCATCTAAAGAGTGAAGCTCGCACGAAGATCTCAATACTCCGAATCTGCTTTGAACAGAAAAACTGAGAGCAGATACCATATATATAGTTTTAACCCAGCCGCCGAGAAATCTCTAATATTTTCCATTTCTCGAAATTACGGGAAAGCATATACGGTTAAAGTTACATATAAGGGCCAGATGTTGTTACATATAGGGATCGATCACAGTTATTCTGTTTTACAGTACGAATTACAGTCATAGCGGAACCGGACGCACATTTCACAAGCGCACATCAGCGTAGCCACTGAGGGAGGAGTTTCGAAAATGGACCAACGAGCTGCTATTGCTCTTGTGACGATAAATCTTCGTGCATGTGAGCATATGTTGCTTACGTTTTAATTTGCATTTGTTTCGCAGCAGTTATAAATATATGGCGTAATAGTAGAAATCTTGTATTGCTTTCGTTTTCTGAGTTTAATTAATCGCTGACATTTTACTTTCGCGATTTTTCTCACGCTTTAATATTTGGATTGATGTCCACGGCATGTTATGTGGATTAAGAGAATTCAAGTGTATATCTTTTTAATTGAGCTGAGAATGACTGAAAGAGTTACAATGAATCTAGTGTTTTTTTATTTCAGTGCTTACATTCTTTTGAAGTGTAAGATCCAGAATGCATATGATCTGATTATATCCATTGTTAACATTAAAAATGATATGTAAATAAATAGAATATATTCGTTGTGAATAACATAAATTCACTCTATTGGATGAGTATTTCTTGTGTAGACAGTACATTTAAGAGTGAGCAGTTATTAAATGTGAAATTTAACACACTAAATGTATACGAATGCAAATTAGTAAAATTCACTTTGAATAAAATTTTGAATTGGTTATTATTATAAGAACATCTTTTTCATATAGACGGCAATAAAAAGTGCTGACTTCTATTTACATACAGGGTGATTATAATTAAAGTTTAAGTTTAAAAACGCTATAAAAAAAGAACCACTGATGAAAATGATGTGAAATTTGAAAGGAATGTTATTGAAGAAGGCGGAAAGCGTATGGCAGAAGAAAAAATTTAGTTTCGAAAGTTAGCCACAGATGGCGCTGTAAGCGGCAGAATCATGACGAGAAATGATTCGTAAAACAACGGCTAAGGTGGAAGTTACACATTAAAACGTATTGACAAATTAGAATTGTTGAATAATTTTATTTGCATTACTGTACATATCACATCGAAAGGGACAAATTGGTTTCAAGAGTTTTGCGGCGACGTACCGCATAAGAACCATTCATCAAAGAAGTTCGGAACTGTCGCGAGACTGGCGCAAAACATGTTCGATATGGTGTCCACCATTGTGTGCAACAAGTTGAAAGCGACAAACAGCATGTTCCACAACGGATCGCAGTGTCTCCGGGGTGATGTTCAGAATGTGTTGTGAAATGCGTGCCTTTAATTCCGCTAATTTGCAATTGGAGCACGGAACACAACATCCTTCAGATATCCCCACAGCCAGAAATCACACGGAGTAAGATCAGGCGATCGGGACGGCCAGGCTGTAGGGAAATGACGGCTGATAATTCGAGCATTTCCGAAATGGCGCCTCAGCAGCTGCTTCACGGGATGTGCAATGTGCGGAGGAGCGCCATCTTGCATAAAAATGATTCCATACACACATCCATGCTGTTGCAGAGCTGGAATCACGTGGTTGCGCAAAAGAGACGCATACCTCTGACCACTGACGGTTGCGATAACAGGACCGGAAGCACCCGTCTGCTCGAAAAAATATGGTTGTAGGATGAATGATGCCATAAAGCCACACCATACCGTGACCTTTTCAGAATGAAGTGGTACGGGGTGCGTTGCCAATGGATTTTCTGTTGCCCGTATTCGACAATTCTGGGTATTCACGCATCGTGTCAGATAAAAATGGGCTTCATCTGTCCACAAAATTTTCCACGGCCATTCATTATCCACTTCCATGCGAGCCAGGAATTCTAACGCAAACGTCTCCCTAGCTGTCAGGTCAGACGGAAGCAACTCCTGCACATAGCCAATTTTGTACGGATAGCATTGCAGGATGTTTCGTACAATTTTCAGCACCGTGCTCGTAGGCCTGTCCAATGTTCGGGCAATTCCTCGTGCACTGCACGGTTGCACACCACCGGCCGACCCCTCCTGTAATGCTGGGGCCACTTCTTCAACTACCGTCGAATGCACTCGTTTTCTCCCTCTACCATACTGCACATCAAGCGAACCTGTCGTTTCGAATTTTTGCATCATTTTCTTTAGACCTACGACACTCATTGGACCAATGCCTTCTTTTATACCCTTCAGTGTCCTGAATTTTTGCAGAGCTACTCTTGCACAATCATCATTCTTGTAATACAGCTTTACCAGCAGAGCGCGGTCCTGCAGTGAAACACCCATGGCGAACGTCTGAGACGCAAAATGAGGAACAGCCTGGTACCTGACGGCTTTATAACACTGAAATTTTATTAACATTTTAATTTACGTCTTCTTCCGCTTGCAGCGCCATCTGTTGCTAACTTTTGAAACTAAATTTTTTCTTCTGCCATACGCTTTCCGCCTTCTTCAATAACATTCCTTTCAAATTTGACGTCATTTTCATGAGTGGTTCTTTTTTTATAGCGTTTTGAAACTTAAACTTTAATTATAATCACCCTGTATATAACTGGTGTGAATATTTTTCTCATAAGCATGGTTTTATGTAAAGATTGCATTTGGGTTCAGATGTTTATCACATATCTTTCTTTATCTTATTGACCTCTTATTAAGTAATATTTCACATCGATATTTTTGCCAAGTCTCCAACATGTGTTTGTATTTATTTCAAACAGGTAGTGAAATCTTCATAATTGCCTATATCTGATCTAACTTCGCAATGAAAAGTTTCAGAAGCAACCGACGATTAATTATTTTGTACAGAAAATTGCGTCGCAGAATATTTTCAACCATCTTGCTTAAATCTAAAAACGCGCGAAAGGTCATGTGACATGACAGCAACTGGATGCTCATTGGTCCATCCTAGAAGCCACTCCCTCGGTGGCTACACAGATGTGCACTTGTGAAATATGCGAACCGGACCCAAATGGTCGCCAATTGTGGCGATTTATTGTCAAATCTGGTGATAAATTTCGTCGCCAAAATCATCACCAGCTCGGCGATACGTCGCCAATTTAGGGAGATAGCCATTTATATCAATGCTAAATAGACTTACCCCTGTATTCTTACTTTTCTGACAGAGCTTCTTATCTTTCAAGCATTTCATGTTACATTATACAAGAAAAAACGACAAAACAATTTCGCAAAAATTATTTACATAGATACAAAATTCGTAATACACTTTAATGGAAGCAAGATATTAAAAAATTCTGTTTGCAAAATTCACTTGTAATTTTATGTCACGAATAATAGAAACATGATCGGTTAAATAACGAAATCGAACAGTCAAATTGCACAGCAAATATATAAACCATTATCTGCATAAATTTATCAAAGGTGCTTCACACTTTTACTATTCGTGATATATAAATTGTAGATGAATTTTGTAAAGAGAATTATTTAATCTCTTGTTTCCATTAAATTATTTGATACATTTTTCCTCCTTTTAGTTCATTAAGGATTTTACGTGTTTTAAATTAAAACTTATGTCAGAAAAACTTTATTTTTATATTTTTTATTTCTACTTCTTTTGCATATTTAACATTAATACATACGCAGTTCTGATGTGTACATACGCAATCAAATGCGATGGTAAAAGAAGAAAGAAAAAGAAATGGCGTTTTGGCAAACTTCACGGAAAAGGGCTGTCAGAGGTTTTTATTGACTGTATTCATTTGTTTCTCTTTTTTACTACCGAAAGAGCACCTGCGCATGTTACATACTCACCCGCATTTTCGCTTAAGGGACACAGCTTTCCTGCGTGATATCATTTAGAAGTAAAACAACAATAATTACTAATACGTCAGTACACTGATTTGTTTGTTTTTCGTGTTCTCTCGCACTTAACATTGAAAAATATAATATGACTGTTATTTGAGGGGACGGGGAATGGAAGATTTTTGAAGTACAAAAAGTTGAGAAGTTCGGAATATCTACAGCAAAGTTTACAAATTTTTAAATTTTGGGACTGTTGCGTTACGGCGCATTGCACTAATATGTCATTTACAGTACACATTATAATGTATTTTCACTTTTCTTTCTGCATGCCTTCGGGGTGTAACGGTAGCACACTCGGCGCGTATTCCAGAGGTCCAGATTCGAGTCTCGGTGAAGGCATTGCTCATTTTTCACGTCCGCAGCATCAAAATAACCTAATGGCTCTACAATATAACCTAGGTTGAGTTTACACGAGATTTTCATCTTCTATACGTCTAGCAAATAGCCAGTTTTCCAAAATTTGCCAGTCAAATTGACGTACGATCTTTACTTCATTTTATTTATGACATATTTATTTTATTAATGGGCTATTTAACTTAAAACATTATACAATGAAACTTTCCCTAACACGACTACTAACTTCTGCACGTGTCCAACATGTATCAACTTGAGAAACTTTCCTAACACATCTATAAAGATTTCGATCTTTTATGAGAGGAAGTCGGTCGCCTTAGAGAACTGAGTTTCGTTGCTGATATCTGTGTTTTCAGAAATACTTGTTTCTTATAGTCACGTTCGTCTTACAGAAGTTATTTCCACAAAAGAATCAACAGTAGTTCTAGGACTGTTTTCTAATGATTAAATCTCCTCATTTACGGAGCATGTATATTAAGAAATATATAGAATTTGTACTTTACCTTTATGTTTTGTGGCTAGTGTTGTCTCCAAGTAGGGTAAGTATAGTCAAACGGAATAATTCAATGGTTCACAGAGTTTAATTATTATCTGATGACAGCTGAAATTGTTGAATAATATCGATAGTAAAAGCCGGTATAAATTGAATTCATTTCTTGAGTTCGACAATGAAAAGTGAGACGTGAGATAATGGAAATACAGAGAAAAGAGAAGACTAATACTAAGGCTGTTCGTAGACTTTTTAGACGATTTTCATTGTATTTACAGAAATAGTTTACGTAAAGTTTTTGTGTTTTAAGCTTTTTTTTTTTTTTTTTTTTTTTTTTGTAGCGGAAGAGGTATTTTATGCCACTTTTCTCGAACAGCTTTCCAAAGTCTGAGCAGAATTGTAGGTCGACATCTGGACAATCCACTTTTTAAAAGTCAGTCCACGGACTTTTGCGCTTTTCCGTATATGATACACCAGGTGATTTAGTATGGATATGAGTGAATGGTATGGCCTTTATACACGTTTCTTGCTCCATTTTTTTCCAGGAAATTAACATTAGATTTTGACTTGCAGCTGCTTGCTTTGTCTTAATGCAGTTCTACTGATTGATGGCACTATGAGTAAAAAGAACGTATTTCATATTTGAAAACTGGGTGTAAAATATGTTTCTGATAATATGGAGAGTTATCCTTAACAGTTTTCTGCACGGTCTTTAATTTTTATCTGTCGTTATATCAAAAACCAGCAACAATCATAAGTCCTTTTGAAAAACTTTCTTTAGATTCTCTGAGCCAAGTTGTAATTTTTTGCTTCTCTTTGATGATAATAAAAGGATCTCTTTCTATTGCAGTTATTTAAACATACCCAAGATTCATCTATCTGATTTTTTCATTTTTCCATTTTTGTCCTAATAATTGTTTCTCACCGAGAATTCTGCTTTAGGCGGTATGTCGTGGAGAAAGACGATGCGCATTACGTTTTTTCGCCTTTTTAAGATTTAAATCAGCATTAATCACTTTGTTTACAATTGACCCTGAGCATTTTAATGATTATATAACTGTCCTTTGATTTCGAAGATTTTTCTTTAAACATTAAAATTCTTACCATTGGAACATTCGAAACACTCCATTCTTTCCTTGACTATGTATTTTGAACAATTTTTTTTTCTCTTTGAAGCTAAATTTTGACGTTTTCCCCTTTTTTTATTGACAATATCTTTGCTTTAGATGCCGAACAATCATGCTTTCACAGCATTTTTTAATACCTAAATACGAATAATTTTCTTCGGAAGTAGCACAAACGTAGTTTTCGGTCCATTGCTTCTTTAAAAGCGCCATTTTGCATGAAAACAAAATTGTAAAATAGCAGACCATAGTTTGCATTTTCAAAAATATATTTGCAGGTAAAATTTTTTTTTTTTTCCAAGCAGACGATTTTTTTTTTTTTTTATAGAAAAGCAAAATCGTCAAAAAATGTGCGAAGGGTGTCTGTAAAAGTGAGAAGTGATGCAATGAAGAGTCGAAATTTTCATATAATTTAAAATTTTATTATAATTCTAGATTTAGGTCAGAAGCATAATAATTAGCCTTTTTATACAGATACAATGTTTACACTATTAATCAAAATGGCCTCAGATTCTAATCAACCGGTTCAGAGAAATCACGAACGGAAGTAGAAAATCCCATTTTTGCTAAATCGTTTTAATCGGAAAATGAAATTACCTTAAAATCCTGAAACCATATTATTTTTTTAAATAATAACTAGATAGACAGATATGCTAAGTTAACTTTTCTGTTATGTGTAACTACGTATTTTTATAAATTGTATATAGAAGTATTTTGTATATAAAGTTCAGGTGATTTAATATAAGGCATTTGCTGAAATGCAAATATAAGCTAACCATTTGGTTCTTTAAATGGCAACAGCTTAAACCTACTTTTTTTTAAAACCATAATTTTGATTCTAGAGCAGATTTTTACGTGGAGTTTTCTTTCAAATACGTTTTGTTGTAAAAAATAAAAATTTCAGTAAAAAACATCTCGTTAAAGGTATCTAATCTATTAAATACGTCCATATTTTGTAATTTCCTTTCACACTTCACCTAAGCTACCGAGACTGACGCTGAAACAACGGCATATTTAAGAGTTGTCAAGGCATTTTTCCGTCGTCCTTAAAACATTTATTTATTTATTTATTTACTTTTTAAAATCATGAACAGAGCTTGATTTCCACGGGGGGGGGGGTAAGCAAATTCAATGCGTCTCTACATTGCCACTTTAGAATCTGCATGCACACGAAATTGCCGTTACCGACAGTGGTTGTAGACTACGCATGTTTCAATATCTTAATAAGGATGAAATTCATGTTATGTGTTCTAAAAAGAGAGCGAAAAATAGTCAGAACAATTACCACAAAAGAAATGGACACTAATGTCCATAATCCTAGGCTGTTTGATTGTTTTTCCGAAGCTGTGCGGAAATGCTTGTCCATCACTGGTTACATCCGCTAGAAAATGTCATGTTTCGCCAGGGGTGGTTCACAGGGATTTGTTTTGAAATGTTGGTACGTCTGCGCAACTGTCATGTTCGGAATGTCACATCACCATTCAAACATGATAAACACACAAGAGCTATCTGCCTAGTGGGAGGGGGGTGCTTTCGCAAAGGACTTTCTAAAGAAAACTGACTCGTATTTAAATTATACGTACAATGGGAAAAACCACGCAAACGAACAATGCAGCCAGTCAGTTCGCCTGAATTCGAACCCTGGTTTCACCCAGTATTCTGGTTTGGGTTTAGTTTATTTGATTATGGCAAAATACTCGAGGACTATAGGGAAGAGATGCTTTCATAAAATACTTTCTAAGGGAAACTGGCTCGTATGCACGTTATACAAATCAAGAAAATGCTCATGCAGCCAGCCCGTTCGCCGGGACTCGAACCTCGGACCGAACTGCCAGTGTTCAAAGACTTTACCGCTCAGCTGCTGGTAGGCGTAGAATTCCTCGTATACAGCGGTCTTAACCACTCGCCCATTGGTGTAGATACTTATAAGAAAAACTGGTTCGTATTTGCGACAGACATGGAAAACAATTCCTGCAGCCAAGCCCGTTTGTCTTGTTTCAAACCAGGGTCTAATTACCAGCATTCAGCAATGTTTACCACTCGGCTGCTGGTGGAGGTAGTAGTATAAAATGAAGTGGTGCCGAAGTTCAGCCTCCAGAACTCTGTAGCGGGAATGATGATGTATGTCTGATTTGAAGAAATACAGTGGATAATAATATTCATTTGCAGATTTTACACCAGTCTAAGAACTTGGCAAACAAAAGCCAACAAGCTGTTGTCACATCTAAGATAGAGAAAGATAAATAAAAGTAGTTTTAAAACTTTTAAATCAGGTTATATGTATATAAAATCCGTATTTAAGTGTGTCAACAAGAGGACAATAACGACTTGATACAATTTATAGAAAAGCCTCGGTCAACAAAGGTTTGTCAACCAGGAAGCAACTACCACTAGCAACGAGAGAATGCATGAACAACTGTGATATAGAGATCGTGAACTGGACCATAGCATGGTAAGATTAGAAAAGAGAGAGAGAGTTCCGGAATTGAATCATCATGATGAAGAAGGTTTAAAGCAGTAAATGGCAATGGACAGATCTGATTTTGGGGTACAGTTACTCACACGGACGAGGAAATACTTGCTAGGAAAGAAAAAATGAAAATAAAACCGAATAAACAGATCATAAAACAGATGCTTATGTCGGAAATATCCAAATTCTTACAACAGCGAATTTTTCCTGTCTTCAAAGCTTTCATTAAGGAGCCATGGCTAAAATAGACGTCGGCAACTTTTTTGGCTGTAAGTGTGCCAAAAAGCGCAGAAAACAAAACCAGCCAAAATGTGTAACGTTTATTTACTCACACGGCCACGTGTACCTCAAGAGACCTAGCACTTCTCGACATGTAGCTGAGTAGTCACGTGTATGCGCTTGGATCGTGTTTCTGTTGAGATTTCGCAAATATAAAAAATTTCACATTTGTTCGTACAAATAGACTACTGCCATAAAACTGAAAAAAAAAAAAAAGAAGAAGAAGAAGAAGAAGAAGAAAATAGTTATTGAAAGCTGCAGTTTCAATGTTCTCTTCCTTGAGTCTTTGTCTTCTACCCGTAACTACGGTTTTAAATATCTTTGTGGTAGGAGAGCTGGCTACTACACTTTGAACTCGGGTTTGAATAGCAGAGAAGACACGAATGTTTGTAAATATATAGTATCTTCGTGGCTTGGGAGCATTTAAAATACAGTCTACCTGAAAGTCTTCTCGACAGATAGGTCGCAGGAGAATAGGAATGAGAGATCCTCGGATCGGTCCCCCTAGAAATTCTTCAAAACTGGAATGGAGCTGAGCGAATTTGGACTCTCAGCTTTAAGATGCTCAAGGCCTAAGCCAACAATAGGCGCTCTTGCCCACCATGAATTCGTGGACTTGATTTGACGTTACTGTCAGACAGATGAGCTAAGTCACAACAGTACAACACGTAACAATGAAAAAGGTATTTTACTGATAACATAGTTTGCGCCATAGAATGTTTTTGCTTTCAAGATATATATGTGTTTAGGAATATAACTGTCTCCATCAATGAACTTGTCTTTTGGAATATCTTTAAGAAACAGTAGTTTAGAAAGAGATTTCTAATAATAAGTGTGCATTCAAAATTGTTATAGGAGTGTTCGTATCTTCAGATGCACAAAATAGTCTGGAAATATACTTAATGGATTTATTTGTTGTCATACGTAGATTCAATGCATTTACGCTCTTCTTTGCTGTTGTCATCAACATTTTATGCTTATCAACGTCTTCTTTCTCGATTATCGAAATATATTCTATCTAGTCCCAGAAATAACTACCACTTTTATGCTCCAGAGAAAAGAACCTTTAAATACGTACTTTTCACTAATTTTCGATCAAAAAAGTTTATAAAAATATTTCGCATTTAATCGTTAATATTGATAAATTTCGTATTTATTTGCATCTATTTCATAAATACGAAAATTACGTATCTTTAATTATGTTTAATAATTATATTCATTTATGTTTTCAGAAATGCTGATGACTTTTAGGGGTAGTTAGTTGTCTTAGAGAAGTGGTCGCTTCGAAAGTTTACCACATACCACGTCACAAACACTTTTTATTAATTATATTAGTGATATACACTTTATTCATATTTATTGCAAAACCCCATTAAAAAGCAGACTTTTTAAATGAAATTAAACCTCTAAAATACAGTCACATACAGCTGATAATGATTTGTTTTGTATAGACATGGTCCCTTCAAAGATGTCATGTCCAATACTGATGTTTATTTATGATCTGAAAACTGCTGTTCACTACCGGACGTGGTTTTCATTCGAAGGATGTCGCCATGACAGCGTATTCTGTATGAATAAAAGAAAACACTTGCAATCCAAGTCTTGTTACAAAATTTCATCATTGTTATAAAGGTTTTATTTTTAGTAGAGACGATAATATACATATATATATACGAAGTCCAGTTAAAAATTTCGCAATCGACCTATTATACGCTATCAGAAACAAATTTTATTTACTACACAGATGTTATGAGATAAGAAATGTATTCCAAAATGTTATTAAGAAATAAAGATTGTTTTTAAATGACTCAACTTTTCTGTACTGATAAGCCAAACTCTTTTATAGTATAAAAGATAAATGAAAGATCACAGACCTCGTTGTTTGGCAATAATATCCTGTCGATTTTTTTTTTTTTTTTAACCTTTTGTAACGTGTTTGATTGTGCAAAATTGAAACAATAATCCTCAACGCAAGGAATAATAAATAACGTCATAGAACATTAGCACTTGTGTTATTATATTTAATAGCAAGTGTTAATAACTGGTATTGAGAATATCGTCCTATTATTATACTTAATTGCAAATGTTAATAAATATAATAAAAGAGCAGACGCTCTAAATTGCATTCTTACTATTAATTTACAAAAAAGTCAATTTTGTTTGATAGATGTAGCAGGCAAGAAAGTTTTCCTTAGCTACTACGCATGCGCATGGAAAGGTATTCTAGGTGTTGGGGGAACACGTTTTCCCAGGTGCGTTCGTCATTCTTCAATCGCTGCCGCGCCAAGTGGCGGGAAAAAAGGTGAAGACTCGCAAGGTCAGGCTGTGGCTTCTGCGTAGACTGTATTGGGCGAGAGCATTGGCTTAACGGTACCCGTACTGTGTGGTGACTGCTCTCGGCCAAGGGCACTCAGCTAGCTCCGGCGCTCTCTCGCGGCAAAAACGGCGTGGTTGCGGTTCGGAACACCGCTTTATTTGGGGATTTGCAAGTTGACGGGAAAGCGGCGGCACTGGAAGATTATAAATAGAAAAAGAAGGTTCTTTTCAGACGCCTCTGATCAGCGTGGGAAAGGAAGGGAGAAAAATTATCTTGTAAAAAAAAAAAATTTGAATTTTTTTTTTTTTTTTTTTTTTTTAAGAAGAACTGTCGACATATTATAGCTTCCATTCTGGCTTATTTAAACTTAAAAGTTGGAAAAGACTGACTACGTTACCTGTCTCCGAAATTTCTTGAAAAATTATGCGGTTTTATAGCGAACTCTTTTTCTAAGACTACCACTTACGGTTTCGAACAATTTTGATCTCTTTGGTCATGTGTAGAGAGTTAAGTCACTTAACGCAGGTAGTATTTAAGATAGACGTTTATGCTGTTATGAATACTGATAACTTTCCACAATGGCGTCTGGTCGCCATGAGAGTATCTACTGTCACAGAAAAATGTTTATTCAAAACTCACTCAAAATGATTATTATATCAAAGACTCCTCAAAAGTCTTAAAATAAAATGCTGTGATAGCGCAATATTTTCCAAATGGGATCTTCCGGAACCCTAATGCTTCGTGACAAATCGCTGGGGATTTCGGTAGAATAATACGGATTATAATAGGAATTAGCTGGAAAAATGAATAGTGATCTTAAGAGAGTTTACAGTATATTTTTTTCTTTCCATTGGCGGCCACTTAGTCGAGGCCTCTACTAAGGCTGAAAACTGTGGCCACTTTACCTCATAGGTGGACCACGGTTACCTCCTATGAAGAGACGGACAGTTACAGTCATTATCCCGGAGAACCGGGATTCGGACTCGGGCCCTTCGTATAAGCTCCTCTAATCACTCTACCATCTGGGCGGCAGTTTACAGTACGTTGCTCCAGTATTTTGTTTAAAAAAATACCATTAAAGATATCACGATGAAACTTGAAGGATATGTTCTTTCAGATACGCTGGTAACCAAAATTAAGGCTACATTTTTCGCGATAATTTAAAACAGTTACCGTTAATACAATTGTCGTCTTGTAAATAATTTGGGGAATAGTAAATATAATGCAAGCATGTAATAGTGCTTCTCAAAGGCTTATAAAATGGATATTTTTACACTTTTTTAAGATGAAAGGGAATAGTTTTTGAATCTGTGAAATCTTTCTATATAATTGTGTTTCAGTTAAAAAAGTCACAAGACTGACTAAATTCATTATTTTAACTATTTAATATTTAGAATTCATTTTAGAGTTCTCGCAATCGCTTAAACCGAAGTTTCTCATTCTGCGGTCCATGGATCACAAGTCGTCCTCGAAGCCTACCCTTCTTGGTCCTCTTAGATAAATAAAAATAAATAGATGAAAATAAAATAAAATCTGAAATCCTTCAGATTTTGTATTAAGCCCAAAAGAATGCTCTTTTAACGCTTTGTGCGTTACATTTATTTATTAAATATCATGTTCTTCGCACTTAAACCACATAAAATTTAAATGAACAGCAACAGTTTGAAAAGTGATTCAACGCAAAATGCTGTTTTGAGACCAATAGCCCTTTTAAGCTAACGCTCCTTTGGGCTAAAAAAAAGGCCAAAATTCATATTAACTGCTTATAACTAACTACACCTGTAGCTGAAAATCTCAAGTTTGGAAAAGTTTTCCGTTTTCTGAAAATATTGAATATTTTATGGAATTTATTACGGGTTACCGTACCATGTATTTTCCTCTTTAATCTTAGCAACAAAAGAAGAATTTAAACCGTTATGATTCTGGTGCTTCTTACCAGTATACCTCCAAACACGGAGCAGCTATGCAAATAGCTGTTCATTATTATTGGCAGCTTCATCTATCTCATTAATGTGAGTGCTAACTTTTATTTAATTTTTAGTTAATGAGATAAAGATTATCCAAACTCTGATAGCCTCGAATTATTAATAATAAGTATAAACTTTCTTCTAATAACTTAATTATTTAATACCAATATAAAATTAAATGAACTTTAACTAACTTTATTTTAAAACTATAAGTATACTGATACTTCCTCTGTACCACGAGTAAGTAATACTTCCTCTGTCCCATAATAATAGTAGCAATTAATATAATAATAGTAGTGTCCCATAATAATAGTAGGGAATTATTGGTGAATACAGCTGTAAATTATGTTGTAGAGAAAAACTGCGAAATTTTCAAACAAAATCAATGTTTCATGAAATCTGCTGTTACGTCAAACGTTATGTTACGTTACAAACAAGTGTTACGTCTTTCAATTTTTAGGTTAACATAATTATTACAAATTACAACTACTTTTCAAATTTCATCCGTTGATCGGAATCAGTTTTTTTATTTCAGTTGAATATCAACAATATCGTTAAAGTAAAGTAAAAAGAGTTTTCAAGTAAAGATCTTGTTGCAATTGTCTAGTTCTTGATGCACCAAAAGAAAAACTGCAGAAAGTTTCAATTACGTTAACTGCAAAACAATTTTAGTGCAACATGATAACGATATCAAGAATTTGGAAACTTGCTTCCGAAAATGCCGTCAAGTTGAATCATATGCTAATATCGAATTTTTGAAAAAACGAAACTGTGGACGTAAATGCAAAGATTGTGGAGAAAAACTTGAAAAGTAGACTAATTCCTCTTAGCAGAAAAGGCATCATAGAAGCAGTAAATATAGCCTTTGACAATATTTTTCCCGAAATACTGGATAATACTTTTCCAACAAGTTATGCTGGAACTTAAACGAGTTATGCTGAAGCAATGAAGAGCGATGGCTCCAATAATTTTAAGCTCACGTACAGGCCAAAGTTTCTCAGCCAAGGGATCCTACCTACAGGTTTAAAATGTAATAACGAAGTTATTGAAAAGTCCAAAAACTATCTGAACATTCAAAATAAAATTTTTAATTTATTGTTTAATTTAATCTAGTTTTTTTAATGAAAAATCTTGCATTATTAGTCCAAAGGAGCTTTGTCCCTGAGGGACTATTGTTTTCGTTTAGCGATTTTGCGTCGAGTCACTCTGAATGTCCGTTTCACTTTTCAAACTGTTGCCACCAAATGTTATTGCCCTGCATTATATTTGAAGAAATTAAATAATGAAGAATCTTCATAAATGCATTTATGTTTCTCGCATTGTGATAAAAAACGGTACCTAGAGCCATCGAATTTTGAATGACGGAATGCTACTGCATGTGGAAGCCCAAATTTGAAATTTGGAATTTATTTTATTATCGATTTCCTATTTTGTAAAACTTTAACGAATTTTCGATTAACAAACTCAAGGATTTCCAAGCGAACAATGGCATCGTACACTGTACAGAAAAAAAAAAATTTTATCTCCAGCGCGTGAAACTGTGTATCGGAAATTCTAAAGATATGCTCAATTAAAAATTATTTTGCGATATCGCTGTTGAACTGAATTTTATGGTTTAAGTGCGAAGAACATGATATTTAATAAATAAAGGTAACACACAAAATGTTAAAAAAAACGCCCCTTTGGACGTAATTTAAAATCTGAAACCTTTCAGATTTTTTAAATTATTATTCTTTTCTTTTTTTATGTATTTTCTTTTGATACTATTAGTATGGGGCAAATTAAATTCATGAGCCTCTGGTATTATTATGGGACACAGGGAGTATACGTTAAAAAAAATTCCTCTTGAAGGAGATAAGTGGTCCAAAGAAGATTCCAATTTGTAAAAGTGGTCTCCCACTTAAAAAAAATAATTTGATAAACGTTGGTTTAACTAGAAGTCAGCAAGCATTTTTTTTCTTGGACAAGATCAGATCGTATCGTAAACATTTTAAGTTGGTGGGAAAGTAGCAGACTCAAAGAGTCTACATGAGTAATTAAACTCATAAAGTAACAACCCCTCATTCCCCCCTCAAAAAATTATTAGGAAGTTATATATTTACATAATATTTATACACATTTTGATAACATTTCTAAAACTATACTTCCATTTATTAATAAACGTGTCACAGAAGAGGTTCAGTTTTGCACTAATACGATGAATTTAATATTTCCTTTTCTAAAATCATTCTTCTTCATACAGGAATTCAAAGTTAATACTTCTGATCATTAAAGTTGTTTTCAAATGGCCACTTGTTAAAAATGATTTGTGCTGCGATTTTCGCATACTTAATTTTAAAAATGTCCTTTCACACCATTTCTTTTCATTTCATAAAGGTTTCTTTCGAATCCGTAAAGAGTAATCATAATTTCCAAATCTATAAAAGTTTCTTTCGCAAAGACAGACCTGCTCCAATTAGCTTTATATTTTGTTTCACTCTAAAAATGTAATTTATTAAACGGAATTAATTCTTTTAACATAACATTACAGAATCGCTCAAGAACTTTAGTCTATGGAAAAATGAATGCTTTCTATGTCATACATTATTCAACGTTTCGAAACGAGCTTTCATTTTAGGGCTAATCACATGACGCCCTTAATTTGCCACTCCCTAAAGTTTTATTTATGGGATTCCAGAAAGTTTCCAGAAATTTATATTACTAATAAATGTTCTGTTCATTTAATTAGGAGTTATAATTCTCAGCCGGTGATATATGATTTTCAAGAAGTACTGTTGAATGAAATAGTTCATAGTTTTTGATTTAAAAGGACTTTGAACTCTGGGAAGAGTTTGCTTTCTGTTTGTTTGCTTTCCCGTGAAATCGCTTAGAGATGGGTTTTCAGAAACATTCTCATTTGACTACGCAACTTTAACCTCAATTTCTGCTTTTCATTTCTTAAATTTAAAACAACTGTTTTATGAAGTATTTTGCTTTGAGAAATCTGACGTTCATTAACCATTGATTTACACTGTATACTTATACGGAAACGATAGAATCATTTGAAATACTATCTTTCACGTTTCATTCTGAGTCGTGTTTTATCAGCAGACATTACATTACTATTAAACGCGCCATGTATACCACTACAAAATGTACAGTTATGATTTAAACTGGTAGAAAACGCTGGCGTTAGAGCGTTGAGTGCAATTACTTTTGTTAGAATTACTACTTAATGTTTGATTTAGAAGAATCTGAGATTTTTTACCCTTTTTTATCTTCTTCACAATATTAACTCTTCCCTGACTTCTACTCCACAATTTACACAGTAAGCTCAGAAACATTATATTTATTATGTTTTCGACATTTGTTGCTCATAGCCATTTATACTCATAGCAAATATCTTTTAATATCAATTTTATGAAACTGAGCACAAAAATGTCCGTAAGTTCTTGCGCCTGCCTACAGAATTTCGGAAGATTTATATTTTTCCAATTCATCAAATAAATTTCTAAAAGTGTTTGATAAATCTTTACCTTTACCTTTCTCTAGTAATGTCTCTTATAAAATGTATAACTTATATTTACTATTATTTTATTTTTTTAAAAAATGAAATTGTAATTATCTTTCGCTGTATATTCTGTTTCATTTTTCTTCCTTCCTCTTCTTTTTTTCCTAATTCAAAACGGCCCATTTGTTAATCTTACACAGCAACTGAATCTACACATAAGTTATACAGTTTTTGATATATATATAAAATGTTTTGGTAATTTAAATAATTTTTCTTTGAAAATTCAAGTAGGTGTTCGATGTTCAAATCGATTAATTATTGATTGCTTAATGTAAGGATATTCCTACGTATTTTGTTTATCAGTGGGCTTATTTCCATGTGAGCATATATTTATGTGAGCTTTTTTCCGTGTGAGTATATTTCTAAGTGAGCAATTTTTCATGTGAGCTTTTTTCTATGTGGGCATATTTCGATGAAAGCTTTTTTCCTGTGAGCCGTATGTTAGAGGCAGAAATCCAAGATGTACACAAATGAAACACACTCATAAAATTACATTTACATTATTATTTATAGCTACTAATTACTAATTTAGAACTAGAAAATGTTTACAGAAAAAGTTATCAATCAAGATACAATTAAGATTACTTATAATGAAGACACTTCAAAACGCAGCCATTTCCATTCGAGCATGTTCTCTTCCGAATTAAAATCAAGCGATCTGGCTGCCAAGCACACGTTTCATAATTACTGAATTTACAGCGCCGCTGTGCGTTGTCGTTTTATCTCCCAATAACTTTCCTAAGACGGCCATTCACATATCTAGATGACCTTAGTCTTTTATGGAGGTGACTGGTATTGAACATCAGCTTTATTGGAAAGTTTATATTCAGTACCAGTTTTTTGTGGTCCAATCACTTTCAGGAGTAATCGCCTAAGAAAGATAGTTATCTCGAAAGGATTCACTTTACTTCATATTTTACAATGAATTTAAAATTTTCTACAGTATAATTCCTATGAAGAACGTTTGATGGTTGATGGACGCACAAATTTCGAGCAGGATCGTAAAAGTCATAAAACTGAATTTGGAAAATGGCCAAAACACGCATTAACGCTGAAACTAAGAATCCAAATGCTTATATTCAGAAGAAGCGTAAAGCAAAGTCATGAGAAACTAGAACGAAGACAGAAGGAAGAAAAAAAGAAACGACGATCTAACAGTCACAATTCATTCCTGAAATGACAGGATTTTGGATGGATTCCAATGTTTGGGTATTTCATATGAACTTTATGCCATTTTTCAAAATATGTAACGGGATGTCTTATAATGTAAGCGCATTTTACACTGATGTTATAGAACGAAGGCAGCAGATAGCAGTTTATAGACCAAGACTAAGACGTAGAAAAAAATCTTTCCTATGTAGTTATTATGATAATCTAAAAATTATCAGCAATATCATCCACAAGCGAATAATGCTTTTTATTTATTACTGCCTTGTCAAACACACGTAAAACTTCCCTAGTAAACACCCCCTGAAAGTGACATTATTTCTTAGCATGTATAAATGAGTATTGGTATTGAACATTACGCCTATAAACAGAATAGAAGACTAACATAGTATTAAACCATGCCATGGGATAGGCATCTCAGAAAGGGTCCACTGTAGTAGCTACAGCACGGGTCGACAAATACTTTTAACTGCGGGCAAAGAATTTCTTTATTAGTTTATCATGTTGACACGTCGTTACGATCTTTTTGCGATGTCCTTATTGTTTGCAGGACGCGATGGAGAGGAACGCCCCTCCCTCCTAGAATTAAAAAAAAAAAAAAAAAAAAAAAAAAAAAATATTATTAAATTATAAATACACCAATAACAGGATCTTTTTCTCTTGGTCATCAAATTATTGACATGAAAACCATTTCATTTTTAAATAATAAAACAAAGAGAAAAAGAGGGAGATGAAATATTCTTTCCCTATGTTCCTTTTTCTAATCTGCTTTTTTATCTCCGCAATATTTGTATTTCTTTGTTTAATTTCTAAATTAAAGATGCTAGAAATGATAGAACTATATTCTTGTGTGGATGCGCATACTTTCTAGCTTATCCACTGTTCTCAGTTTAGGTTGCTCGCTAGTATAGCCATGCGGATATATGAGGATATACATACTGTAACAATATATGCGCACTTTTATAACAATACATGCTATTCATTACGGTACTTTGCGAATGGTCGTGCTTCTGCTTACAGGCATGCCATTTATCTGTCAGTGTTGTCAATAGACCATTCATGGTCCCCTTGCTCTGTCAAATCACGGTTACCCAGCATACACTGTAAGACCTATCTCTATTCTTCCACATAAACTAAACTACACTCATGTCCATAAATTAACGATAATGCAAAATCAGGCAAAGGAAGAGATAGAAGTAAAACAAATTTGACTTATTTGTAAAGCTTATTTATTAAACAAAAGGTAAAGAGCAAAAAAAAAGATGCTATATGTTTGATATTATTAAAAAAATTAGCGATTTTTTCTCCCTGGAGCAAATTACAAAAAAACCTATTTACAAAAAACCAATATTACATGGTTGGTATGATTGTTAATACATTGTATGTCCCAGATGATGCTAATACAGTCCGTATAACGCCTAGGCATCCTGAGTATCAAATTATCGATCTGATCTTGGGGGATATTACACCACTCAAAAAGCAATGCTCTCCGAAGTTCCGGTAGACGTGTAGGAGGAGGTTAACGGGCTGCAACTCGTCGGCCAAGCATGTCCCACATGTGCTCTACTGGATTCAAGTCCGGTGAGAATGCTGGCCAGTCCATACGGGTGATATCCTCCGATTGAAGGCATTCGCTTACTATGTTTGCAGGGTGAAAACGGGCGTTGTCACACATAAACACAAATTGTGCGCCCATGTTGTCACAAAGCGGATTAAATTATAAAAATATTTGTGGCAACACAATCTTTTTGATTACTATTTCAGAAAGCAGCTATATAATGTAGTTAGCTGTAAAAAGTTGGTAGTAATTGCTTTTAAAATAAATAAGTTATCCCAATTTTTGCAACAGTCACCTATTCGAACATCTTATGGATTTTAAGGTGTATGAGTCTCCTTAACTAACAAGCTCAGTGACCTAAGAAATATGTTGCCACTGCCCGAAATAAAATATTTTTCTCATCCACGAGCCCGCCTGTTGCCATTTGTGAAAGCCTAAGATATTATATTTTTTCTTTAAAATTTAATTTTTTTGTCACTACTTGACGTACTAAGCAATTCAAATGTTATGAATTAAGTTCTCCATTATTATCTTCATCTTCAATACTAGCTAAACCTATGAAATGACACTAGCTAAAGCCATTAAAAATCATTATATATATATATATTTTCTTTTATAAAAAAACATTTTTAGGTGGCTAGCCGCACCAGCCATTAGTTGTGAACAAAAGTGATGCAAATACATTTTGCCCATTTGAATGTATGTTACATTATGGAGAATTTCGCTTGGTATGAGCTTAGAATATTATGAGCATTAACCAGCATAAGAAAATTCCTGAGACATACATAATTTCTTATGAACAACATAATTATTTCTTTAAAATTTTGTGGCATTTTTAAGCCACCTGCATATTTGCATTTGTAAGTGCATTTATTTATAGCATTTCTAAATACACTCATGTCCATAAATTAAGGATAATGCAAAATCAAGCAAAGGCACAGTTAGAAGCAAAACAAATTTGACTTATTTGTAAAGCTTATTTATTAAACAAAAGGCAAAGAGCAAAAAAAGATGCTATATGTTTGATATTATTAAAAAATTAGCAATTTTTTCTCCCTGGAGCAAATTACAAAAAAACCTATTTACAAAAAACCAATATTACATGGTTGGTATGATTGTTAATACATTGTATGTCCCAGATGATGCAATACAGTCCGTATAACGCCTAGGCATCCTGAGTATCAAATTATCGATCTGAGCTTGGGGGATATTACACCACTCAAAAAGGAATGCTCTCCGAAGTACTGGTAGACATGTAGGAGGAGGTTGACGGGCTGCAACTCGTCGGCCAAGCATGTCCCACACGTGCTCTACTGGATTCAAGTCCGGTGAGAATGCTGGCCAGTCCATACAGGTGATATCCTCCGATTGAAGGCATTCGCTTACGATATTTGCACGGTGAGGACGGGCATTGTCATCCATAAACACAAATTGTGCGCCCATGGCGCCCCGAAACAAACGTACATGTTGTTCCAGAATGACGTCCCGATAGATTTGGCTTGTCATGGTTCCAATTTGAACATGCAGGTCAGTTCTGGAACCCAGAATAATTCCACCCCAAACGAGCACTCCTGCACCACCGTAACGGTGTCGTTCAATGATGTTTTCTTGGTGGTAACGGGTACCTGGAGCTCTCCATATGAAAGTCCGTCGAGAATCAGACTGCATGCTAAACCTGGACTCGTCGGAAAACATCACACAAGCCCACTGTTGCGGTGTCCACAATGCATGCTAAATACGGAAACGAAAAAGTCATGACTCAGCTCATTGCGGTCATCTATAAAGCGTAGTTATTTAATTTTTTTTATTTATGTGCAGACATTATAGTCATTTCGAATGAGTTTACATGAATATATTTATTTAATATGCTAATTACGTATATTTTTACGTACAAGAAAAATGCTGCAGATATCCTCATTTTTCAATATTTTAGAAGATTTTGTTGAGTTAATTAACGTTCAAGAAATTGTAAAATCTATCGCTGATGAATGCTTTAATTTTTCCCTCATCGAAATGAATAATTTTTCAAGGCAGGTGGATTTCTTATTTTATTCTAGTAATTCATTGTCACTGTTGGAAGAGTGTAAAATGCAGCTTTAATTAACATTGTTAATTAAGAATGATTTGTTCTCATACAGCATTCTTCATTTCAGAAATTTTATTCAAAAAAATCGTAACTGCCTACCTTTTTTCAAGGTTTCTGCGCTCGTCAATAGATAACATTTTCTATCGAGATCTTCAAAGGTGTTTCGAAAGTTACGTTAAGGTTGCAAAATTCAAAGCCAGTTTTATTATATTGTTGCGTGTGTAAGGGTTCGTAATAGATTGAATGCACACAGAATGGATGATAGTTTGATAATAAAGTTCATTTAGCCAAAAGAAGCACTTCACAGTCCTGCAACCTTCCACAAAAATACTCATACAGCTCTTCACAGTATCGCAGAGTAGTTATACTTCAAACCAGGACTTAGAAGGGCTAGCTCATAGAGCTTTTCCCTCTGAAGCAGAAAGTGAGAAGTGATGACGTAGTCATGATGACACTGAGCGCGCAGATGCAATTCACAGCTTGAAAATTAGCGATTTTGAACCAGCGTTTGAAATGAGCTGTGTGTGAAAGATAGTTATAATTTGGAAGAGACAATGTTACTGCTTTATGCATTTTAGACTGAACCATTAAAAAATTTAATAATACTTACTCAATTTTAAAATAATAGATAAAATGTGCTACTCTTTTAACATAAAGTTCCGTGAGTTTTTTTTCAATTTTTATTTGCAGACTTTTTATTTAATGAACGTTTATTTCTAATCATTTCTTTATCTGCATGTGAACTGAGAGAATTTTTATACTGCTTCTAAGATAACTATACTAGCAGCTATTTAAATTTACTCAAAAAACAATTTTACATTGACATAGTTTTAAACATAATATGACATACATGGCAACATTTCTGCTAACCTACGTTTGATTTTTTGCCTAATTGTAAATTTTACATTGTTATAATTCTCTTCCGATTCAATATAATAATTTTTTTAAATAATTTTGTAATTTATACTTATATCTATATTACAATTAAATAAATGTATGTAAGATTGTTACCTTAATTTTGACAAAATAGCTTTACTCAGAGTACCTAATACAGTTATTTAATTTTTTAAAAGTGAGAGTAAAGGAAGCAAGTCTTTTTATGCCAATTACTTTAATGTTTTATACTATTATATTTTATCTAGAATGCTAATTTAGCACAAAATCTAATCAATAATTAGTTACAAAGGATACAATAAGAATAACTTTAACAAGTACTTAACAAAATTAGTTTGTTAAATACTTGTTATTCTTGTTGGTACTATTCATAATACCGAAGATATTATCGATTAACTCAATCAAGTCAAATGCTTTTTGATTTCCTGTGGGGTGGAGTATACCTTTTGCGGTACTTTTTGAAAATAATGTTTTCTCTGGAGCGACTTTTTGTCTCTCGTTTTCCTTGACCATTAAATAATTCGGTTTTAGTTTGTGACATAATTTGATTTCTTCTCAATCTCTATTTAAAACCTCTTTAATAATAACAAAATTTAAAACAGTTCCATCTTCTAAAACAAATCCTTTATCTAAAACGTGGTTTCTCAGTAATTTGAAGCAGAGCGCGAAATGAGACCTCTGATTAAAACAAACTGCACATTTTGAAAAGAACCGAGAACTTGGTCCGGTTTAGAGTCATAGCAGAGTTTTCAATCTATATGCATTTCGTCGAAACTGAGAACGCATATTTTTTCTACAGAATATAAATATTCGCCTCTTTCCTTCTTTAGAGTAAGAACATCACTTTGAATTCTTGGACTACACTAAAATTTAGCGCATCATTTCTTTAATTTGCTAATACTAGGTAAAGATATTCCAGTTTTTCTCTGAACATTTTTTCTTTCCAAAAATCATAGCTTTAAGATGACAGAGCTCTTGTGACAATGCAACGTGAAATATCTTCACTAGTCCACCTGATTTTTTCCTTCTTTTTCAGTAATACATTAATCTGCGTCTTTATAAAAATAGGCTTTAGACATTTTTTCGAATTCTCCGATTTGTGCTTCCCCCCCCCAAAAAAAAAATTTCGCTATTTGAGATTTTAATTTCTGATACCAATTTCTGTCTAGATGTCGTCCACCTTCTTTGTCGCTGAACAAACATTCTAAAACTTTTCTTTTCACTATTTTTCAATACTTTAATACAATTTTCTAAGGATATTATTTTGTTCTTCAAATTATCAATGCATTCTTATTTATCCTTAAACTTAGGGCATTCAGGAATATCTATATTTTCATTTGTGAGTTTTATTTCAAAATCATTAAAATTTGATTTACTATTGTCATCATCAATTTCGATTTATTATTGTCATCATAATTTACTTTCGGCACAGCATTCCATTTCAACAGTTTCTTTTTGTGGCTATCCAAACAAGAGATTTTTCATATCATCTTCATAAACACTACATAGAAAATGTTCGCTGCAGATTTTTCCGCTCTTCGCATTAATAGAATCTTGTCTTTGACATTTGTGTATCCATTCTTTCGTCAAAAGCAAAACCTCATTTGGATTCTTTGGTCCCATGAAATAAAATATCTCATCCTTTCGTACTTCTGTAAGTGCTACGGCAAGTTACTACAGCGCAAAAAGCCATATTACGTAAATGGTACTTTACAATATAGAATTTAAAATAAAAACTGACTAAAATTATATATATATATATATATAAATTATTTTAAATATATACATTATTAGAAAACAGATATATATATGATTAAAGTTAATTTGGGATATGTAACCTCTAGAAAATCGTCTCGCAGCTGAATGAAACTACAGTTTTAAACGCGGGAAATCAGAACAGGTGGCATCACAGTGACGTCAGATTACTGCCTGTTAATTTTCCTCATTAGGCTCGTGTCGGCGAGGAGTTGAACAAAGAAATGAGCTAGCCCTTTCTATTTATCCCTGCTTCAAACTACTAAGAGCATTTAACACAATGCAATGGAAAGCGCATCTAAAACAAGGTGACCAGATGTCCGGATTTTTAACAGTTTGTCCCGCGTCCCGCGGCGGTGTTTTAAAAAAGTCCCCATTTTTGGGAAGAATGCACAACAAGCTAGGAAATGATGGGAGAACGGAAGGGAATATACGGCTATTTCGCCTGGATATGAGTTATGTTATTTTTATTAATTTTATAATGTCAAACTCTAATTGTTTGTTGGTAAGTTCAATAATTAATAATTATTAAATAGCTTACCTTGAATTTTCATCTACTTATAGTTACCTGGAAATACTTGAATTTGACACAGTAAAAAAGATCAAAGAATTGAATAACATTTTGACTTTATCAGCTGTTATAATTGTTTACATGAGTTCATTCTTTCTTAGCATCGAATACTAGTGGTTTGGTTTTATTTAATCTGTTGCCACAAACACATGACAAAATTGAAAAATACATTACGAATTAAACATATGGCACGAGAAGCGCCATCTATAGAAAAAAGATAAAATAAGGTATAAACATTTTTAAAACTCAACACTAATAATAACGATTAATTGTTGAGAACTGATTATCGAGAACTGCTTATCAAAGTTCGCATTCTTGATCAGGCATTAGAATTCACCACCATTGTTTGGATTTAAAGAAAAATGACATTTCTTTGGTATTGGGCAACGACGAAACCATTTTGCAACTGTCTCTCAGACGGTACACATCGTACTGCGTGCTAGTGCTAGTTAAACAAGTGATGCCAACAAATCAGCTATTCAGATAATTAGGTAACTTATTTATTTACTTCATAAGTACATAATTTTTCTTGAATTTAGCATACAGTACTCGTATTATTTATATTTTACAGTGGCGGCAAAAAGTCTAGCGGCGGCCTTGGAAGTCACACATACGACTTAATGTTACGGCTAGAAAGAAATATAGGATTAAAATTTAAATAATTTTTAAAATACAGTTACTTTATAACAATGAAATTAATTTAATTTATAAACTAGCAATAAAATACGTTCCTGTAAGTATGTACCTACTTACTGTATTTTTAAGCTATATGAATATAAAAATTCACAATATCATTTTAATTTTTTTAAGACTTTTAACATAATGAGTAAGAAAAGAGGATGCAAATTCACCGCTAATCTAAGAAGTGAATTTCCTTTCATTTAAAAAAAAAAAAAAAAAAGTGATTACATGGTAAAATGCGATAAATGTAATGGTGAATTTTCTGTTTCGCATGGCGGGAAGAATGATATATCAAAGCACTCAGAGACACAGAAACATAAAAAAATATTTAAATGATGCTGCATCTTCCTCCAGAATACAGGAATGTTTTCAGAAAACACTTTATGTTACGGAGACTAAGAAAATAAATTTGTATTAGTAGAAGGACTTATGCCTTTTTATACTATTCATCGCAATTATTTCTTTAGATCTATGGATTGTATATCACAAGTTGTCCAAAAGTTATTCAATAAAAAATTTGCCTGTGCTAAAACGAAATCAGAGGCAATTGTGTATAATGTGCTTTCCCCATGTGCATTTTCAGAATTAACAAAAGTCTAGAAAAAATAATTTTATATCCATATATTTTGATGCATTTAATCATAAGAATACAAAGTTATTTCCAACCACTTAAATTTTTTGATTCAGAAACTGGAATAAAAGTTAGAATTCTAGATTTCGTTTCTTCTGAAATAATTTTCCGTTCCATTATAAATAAGTTGAAAAAAAATTTTAACTTAAAATGATTGCATACTGCGCAAACAACACGAATAAAAATTTGAGGAAAAGCGAGACGAGGTACAAATAATATTTTTTATAAATTAAGTAAAAACCTTAATTAAAACAGTAAAACGCGCTGGTTGGCTCTTTTGCCAGCTGTCGAAAGAATTTTGAAAATATACGATGCTTTAAAATCCTACTTTTTATCACAGGATAAATATCTAGAATTTTAGAAGAGTTTTCTGAAAAAGAATCTTCTAAAATTTGGCTACACGTTTTACACAATCAAGCAACTCTTTTTCAAAATGCCATAAATTGAAGTTTCATATTGAAGGTGACAAAATTTCAGTAATCAAAATAACAAATGAACATAATAATTTAAAAGTTAAATCTCAAGAATGGCTAGAAAATAATTTTATTCCGTTAACTATCCGTAATAGTACAAGCCAGGTAGAAGAACAGTGCATTAAATCGTGCAGATATCATGAATCACGTTAATAAGTTCTATAATAACTGCATAGATTATTTAGAAGAGTGGATGGTACATTACAATGATATTGAACATATTCATTGGGTTGTATTAAAACAAGAACTTAACTGGAATGTGCAAAAATCATTCGATCATATTACACAAAATTTCTCATACAGTAATATTTCTGAAAATGATCTTTTTAATTAGATATCATTATTAAAAAATATATTGATGAGGAAAAGGTTAAATGAGCGAAAATAACAATAGAGAACAAGTGGTTAGAAACATTTGATCCTTTTGAAACAAACCATGTTCCATACAATAATAATGCACTCAAAACTGTGGAATATCCCAGGAACTAATGCTGTGACAGCGCTTTTTTTCTACGGTAAATAAAGTGCGGACATCAGAAAAATCACAATTAAGTGTTGAGAAAGCCATTTTATGTGTAAATATAATTTAACAAATTCTTGTGAACAATTTCATGACCTTTCAAACAACAACAGCAATCTACTAAAAAAAATTCACTCAAATGAGAAATATGCCAAAGAATAAAATAACACTATGCATAATTTCTTTTAATGTGTTTGTAATTTGTACTTGTGTTGAAATTTTAAAAATATATTACATTACTATTTTTCGTTCTATGAAAATTTTTGTTGCTCCATTTAAACCAAATGTTTAATGACCCCCTCCCCGGTCAATGGTGTCCCGCTTTACCAATGTTAAAATCTGGTCACATTAATCTAAAAGGCAAAGCTGACACGGATATCTCAATACTCCGCCGTTGCTCTGAACTAACAACCCACAACAACAACTGAGAAACTGATGCTCTCTTCAATCTTATATAGTTTTCTCGCGGCCGTCGAGAAATCTGTAGTACTTTCTGCTTCTCGAAATTACTGGAAGGCATACGAGGGGCGCATGTGGTTATAGCAAATATAGGAATCAGTTATAGTTATTGAATTACAGATCTACAGGAACTGGACCAAAATATCGTCACATGATCGTCAAGTTTGGCGACTTTTGACGATTTCTCGGCAAACTGGGCAACAGAAAGTAGTCGCCAAAACCGTTGTCAGCTTGGCGACATCATGCCAAATTAGCGAGATAGGCATTTACTCAGTGTTAAATAAGGCCTGGCTCCTGTATTCTTACTTTCCCAAGAAAGCATCGTTTCTCTCAAGCTTTTCATGTTAAGTCATATAGAAAAATACAACAATTTCACATACAGTTTTTCTAAAATTATCTATCTATGTTCAAAATTAGCAACAATATCATAAAAGAAGTCTGATTTGCACATTTGGCTTCTTTAAACCTTTTAATAGACAATCTTTGGAATTGATTCGTTTGAAAACTTTTTAAGAACTCTCCAGTAAACTCGTTTCAAGAAAGCTCCCATTTCTCGCCGTTAGGTATACATTTCCTGTGTCTGTAAAAGAGTATTTTTGGCTTGATTTATTTTTTCATACGATATTGTTATTTGCAACGCTATAAAACTTCATAAAATATATCATGGACATTTTCATTTTATTTCTTACTTATGAAATCAGAAAAAGAGGAAATAAATAAATTTAGATTTATTAGTAAATTACTAGTAAATTTAGATTTACTTAATAGGATGAATGTTAAAAAGACGCGGCAATTATTAAGAGATTTTGTAAGGCGATTAAAACTAATGTGGCTGGTTAAAAAAAAACCATCTTCTTCTGAACTTAACCATAAAATTTATACTTGGAACTCTCTCATGTTATTTTTTTATCACTTGGAAGAAAGAAAGTACTAAATTTAAAGGTACCAGAACATTAAAAAGTACCAGATCCAGTATGAAAGTTTTAAGAATAATCACCCTACATTTATCTAAAAGCATGAAAAAATAATGAAAATAATAATGGATTGCGTACGACAGGAAAATATAAGAAAAGCGGGGAATGAGAGAATGCAATACAAAACTATCCCCACGATCTGATAGCAATGCGTAAGCAAAATCATGTTGGTCGTACAGTTAGTTGTATTCTACGGATCATTATCTACCTTGCTGGCGCCATAAACGTGTCCTTTTTAGTCATCTGGAAATCTAATAATGCTAAAAAGTAATCATTGAACTTATTATTAATTTCCGGCTCAATTTTACAGCTGACTTTAACCGGCGCCGTCTAGGTCGGATCTCATTTGCAATAATGAGAGGATATTCTATCGGTGTTTTCCTAAAAAGTCGCTTCTGCAAACAGAAAATGCAATTTATGGAGAACAGATGTTTCGAATTATTAAAAATGGCTTAACCCTTAATTTTGGATTTATAAAGAGTAATATCGTCTGCGAGACTGCTGTTTTCTAAAACCTTTAAAAAGAAAGAAATATTAATGAAATATTCTGTACCTGGCCATAAACTAAATTTAAACGTTTATTTTTTCTTCTTTAGTTATACAGTAGAGGAAGTACCCGATGCCAGTTTAGTTAGATTAAGAGTAATGTATCTAACGACAGACAGAACGATACCGCTGTAATCCTTCTCTAATAACGATGCAAAATATGCGATTCATAGTCATACATTTTTCACCCTGATGCTGCGATATGGAACCCACATAAAAAATTTCTGTAGAAAAATAAACTAATTCTCTCTCATTATATCAGCAACAATGACACGCAGTTTTTAATGATTTTCGTGTTTTTAATCAAATGGTCGTCAAAGCTCAAGTTCCATCCAATATTTCACCTATATTCAATTTCAGTCTATTAAATGTGGCAAAAAATTCATCAAAATTGATCAGAAATCAATGACGCGAACAAACAGACAAACGCACAGACATTCTTCTTTATATGTATAGATTTTGTAAAACATTTTTTTTTAACATGTAATGTTGCGTAGCCCCAACTTGTCAGCAACAGTATAGATACAATATTTCACCTATATTCAATTTCAGTCTATTAAATGTGGCAAAAAATTCATCAAAATTGATCAAAAATCAATGACGCGAACAAACAGACAAACGCACAGACATTCTTCTTTATATGTATAGATTTTGTAAAACAATTTTTTTTAACATATAATGTTGCGTAGCCGCAACTTGTCAGCAACAGTATAGATACAATATTTCACCTATATTCAATTTCAGTCTATTAAATGTGGCAAAAAATTCATCAAAATTGATCAGAAATCAATGACGCGAACAAACAGACAAACGCACAGACATTCTTCTTTATATGTATAGATTTTGTAAAACAATTTTTTTTAACATATAATGTTGCGTAGCCCCAACTTGTCAGCAACAGTATAGATACAATATTTCACCTATATTCAATTTCAGTCTATTAAATGTGGCAAAAAATTCATCAAAATTGATCAGAAATCAATGACGCGAACAAACAGACAAACGCACAGACATTCTTCTTTATATGTATAGATTTTGTAAAACAATTTTTTTTAACATATAATGTTGCGTAGCCCCAACTTGTCAGCAACAGTATAGATACAATATTTCACCTATATTCAATTTCAGTCTATTAAATGTGGCAAAAAATTCATCAAAATTGATCAGAAATCAATGACGCGAACAAACAGACAAACGCACAGACATTCTTCTTTATATGTATAGATTTTGTAAAACAATTTTTTTTAACATATAATGTTGCGTAGCCCCAACTTGTCAGCAACAGTATAGATACAATATTTCACCTATATTTAATTTCAGTCTATTAAATGTGGCAAAAAATTCATCAAAATTGATCAGAAATCAATGACGCGAACAAACAGACAAACGCAGAGACATTCTTCTTTATATGTATAGATTTTGTAAAACAATTTTTTTTAACATATAATGTTGCGTAGCCGCAACTTGTCAGCAACAGTATAGATACAATATTTCACCTATATTCAATTTCAGTCTATTAAATGTGGCAAAAAATTCATCAAAATTGATCAGAAATCAATGACGCGAACAAACAGACAAACGCACAGACATTCTTCTTTATATGTATAGATTTTGTAAAACAATTTTTTTTAACATATAATGTTGCGTAGCCCCAACTTGTCAGCAACAGTATAGATACAATATTTCACCTATATTCAATTTCAGTCTATTAAATGTGGCAAAAAATTCATCAAAATTGATCAGAAATCAATGACGCGAACAAACAGACAAACGCACAGACATTCTTCTTTATATGTATAGATTTTGTAAAACAATTTTTTTTAACATATAATGTTGCGTAGCCCCAACTTGTCAGCAACAGTATAGATACAATATTTCACCTATATTCAATTTCAGTCTATTAAATGTGGCAAAAAATTCATCAAAATTGATCAAAAATCAATGACGCGAACAAACAGACAAACGCACAGACATTCTTCTTTATATGTATAGATTTTGTAAAACAATTTTTTTTAACATATAATGTTGCGTAGCCGCAACTTGTCAGCAACAGTATAGATACAATATTTCACCTATATTCAATTTCAGTCTATTAAATGTGGCAAAAAATTCATCAAAATTGATCAGAAATCAATGACGCGAACAAACAGACAAACGCACAGACATTCTTCTTTATATGTATAGATTTTGTAAAACAATTTTTTTTAACATATAATGTTGCGTAGCCGCAACTTGTCAGCAACAGTATAGATACAATATTTCACCTATATTCAATTTCAGTCTATTAAATGTGGCAAAAAATTCATCAAAATTGATCAGAAATCAATGACGCGAACAAACAGACAAACGCACAGACATTCTTCTTTATATGGATAGATTTTGTAAAACAATTTTTTTTAACATATAATGTTGCGTAGCCCCAACTTGTCAGCAACAGTATAGATACAATATTTCACCTATATTCAATTTCAGTCTATTAAATGTGGCAAAAAATTCATCAAAATTGATCAGAAATCAATGACGCGAACAAACAGACAAACGCACAGACATTCTTCTTTATATGTATAGATTTTGTAAAACAATTTTTTTTTTAACATATAATGTTGCGTAGCCCCAACTTGTCAGCAACAGTAGTAGTGACTGCTATGAACTGTAAATTACACAAACTCGTAAGAAGGGTTTAAATCCCTTTTTATTCCACTTTAGAAATCACAGATGCGTTGTTCGCTTGACGCTCACAAACTACGCCGACCCGGCGGTATAACAAAATAGAAAAATACAACTAAAAATAAATGACAGGATGAATAAATAACGAGGTCACTACCTACGAGGCTCTATAATCGTAACTAACTTAACCGCGTTCTAAGATACAGCTGAGATTCAACAAACTTACTGATTAAGAAGTTGAAAGATTGAACGAATGACGAAATAGGCACACAGGCCGAAACGCGCGGTTCTTAAATTTCTACCTAGCAACCTTCACGCTTGCGATTGAAGAAGCACACTTACAATCTCGTTTCCCTTCTATTTAAACTCAATTTACTTCTGCTAAAATTTGAATACTCTGCGCGTTCTACTAAAATTTACATACTCTGGCATTGGTAATTCTAGGGGAAAGTAAAGGCTTGACAGGAAAGATAGCTTAAACTTAAATGTTAGTTAAAATAAATATAAACCCTACATTTGCCGCTGCCAGAATTTCGTAAACTCGGAAGCAGGTCCTAGAAACGACCTGTTGAAAAAGTTTCCATATTCTGACCTAAAACTCAAGAGCTCCGTTTACATAAAACAAACTGTTTCCTAGAATCATTTCTGTAGATGTTAAATTACCATATCTTCTTACAGGATCCTTTCTGGAATTTGGTCTTCATCACTCAATCTTTTTCTCTTCCTTCCAGCATCTGGAAGGAATAAGTATCAGTATATTCGAAATACATTATGATTTACACTTTCTTAACACTCGATACATTTTCGTTTTTGATCCTTTTCTTTTCCTTATTTAACTGCTTACATTCACATTCATTCAAATATTCAAACATGAATTTAACTTTACCCTGGTTCTTCACCGTGTGTGGTGTCAAACGGGAATCTTCGTGTTTTTGTATTACAACACTTTCCCTAACCACAATGATTTGTTAGAATTTAACGACCAAATATGACACACCTTAATCGAACATACTGAAACTCGATGAGCTATGTTTAACATTCTTAAAATTCAAGTGTAGGTGGAGAACCCTACAAAACACATTTATTCTAAATTCCCCCTCATTCATCTTTAGACATGCAGGCTTTCGCTCTAAAGCGTGATTTTATCTACTGTTTAATACTTAGATTTGAATTCGTTTCTTTTGAGCATTTACTTTTAGCATCTAAAATTTTATGCTTCTAGACTAAATTCTACTTTTACATAACTTTCAAGTATTTACCTATATTTACAAAATTCTAATACATATGATTTTTACAATTTACCATAAAATGAATAAGATAAAAATAAAGTTTTACTTCACGCTTTCTTCGCCAAGCTGGCGGCACTGAAACTAAATTTTTCATTAATACAAGAATACGAAGTTATTTTACTTTCGGCCAAATTTTGGCTTTAACAGAACCAGTCTTTCGACCAACAGGAACTGCTTGCTGTTAGATTTTACACTTAAAGAAAATAATGCTTTTGCCTTAGCTAAATAAAGTAAGACAAAACTAAGTCTCAACCGAGACAAATTGACTTCCGTCAACACATAGAACTTCGTATTTACGCATAACATTTCAGAACAAAAGAAAAAATTTATAGGAGATTTTAACTTATCTTTGACTTTTCGATGCTTGGAACTCCGACATCCTCTTTTGGCAAAATTGATCCCAAGTTATAGAAGTCATGGAAGTCAATCCTCTTTTGGCAAAATTGATCCCAAGTTATAGAAGTCATGGAAGTCAATCTCCGCTTTAGGGTTCTTCGAGTTTCCTCCATGGTGACTTTCCTTTTTCGACCTCTGTACGCCGGCCTCTTGGGGTGGTAGTCTTCGGGTTCCTGTTTTTTTCCGTTTGGCCCCTGGACGGCTGGTCTTGGCGGCCTCCGGTCTGGATTCTTTCTTGAATTTTTTCTGTTGGTGCCAAACTTTTCGTTCCTCCTTCTGTCTTTTTCTTCTCGTGAAAGGCGGCCTTGTTTGCTCCTGACTATCTGGCCCTGGAAGTGATTTCCTCGACGCAGAATTTCTATTGTGGAAAGTTGCATCTGGTCTTTTCCTATATACCAAAGATTCTTTACGCGGCGGCGTTGATTTCCTGCACTTCTTGAATGCTGGAGTCTTACCATTTTCCTTCCTTCTCTTCGGGACCCTAGAATGACTTGTAGAAGGGCTAGGTTCCTCTTCTGTTCTCTGCTTCTTGGGTGGTGGAGCGGATGGCGTTAATTCTGGAATTTCCACTTCTTTTGCGCTTGAGTCCTGCAAGAAACTTTTAAGGATTTCAAAATCATTTTGATTATAATATTTTTTCACCGGGTCGGGACTTGCTTTACAGGTTTCCCCTCTGTCGTTCTTAAGGTACAATACGACTCCCTTGTATTACATAGGGGCCTTCAAATTTTGGAGCCAATTTTACAGTGAAATTATCTGGGGCACTTGATAAAGAAAATTTCCACTTTAAAACTTTATCCCCTACTTTAAAATCTGCTCCACGGCGTTTTCGATCATAGTAAAGTTTCTGTCTGTTTCTTGCCGTATCCGAACTTTTAACAGCCTGATCAATAAGTTTCTGTATATTTTTTTGTTTGAATCCTTCTTCTCTTTGTTGCACAAAGAATAATTTATCTAGTGGCGTAATTAACTTACGTCCTAGGAATAATTCTGCTGGAGTTTTTCCCAAAGTATCGTCATTTGCTGTTCTTAAAGCATAAGCTAACTCATTTATGTAGCCATCCCAGTGCTTGTGATGTGTGCTAACATAGCTTACCAAAGAATTATTTTTACAATATTTTTATTAACTCTTTCTGCGATGTTTGCCTGTGGTCTATACGGAACCATTTTGATATGGCGTATGCCAAGTCCAGTGCAAATGTTTTCAAATATTTGGCTAACGAATTGTTTACCGTTATCGCTAATGACTTTTATCGGTGCACCGTATTTTAAAATGTATCTGTGTAAGAATGCATCTGCGACTGTTTGGCTGACGCGCGTTTAAGTGGAACAATTTCTGTTCATTTTGAAAAATGATCTACGATTACTAAAAGAAAACGATTTTTATTTAACTCACTCTGGGGGAAAGGACCAAGAAGGTCTATACCTAAAATTTCATTCGGAAATGTAGCGGGAATGCTATTTAAGTACCCGGCCGGGCTGTAATTAATATCATTTATTAATTGACATTGATTGCAGGACCTGACATACGCAGTTACTATTTTGTATAATTGCGGGAAATATACCGCCTCGCGTACCCTTTTTATAGTCTTTCTGACCCCTAAATGACTCGCTGTTTTCGCGTCGTGTAATTTCTTCAAAATGCTTAAACGAAGCGAGGCTGGGATGACTGTCTATATTCGAAATTTTCGTTTGTTGCTTTCGTATAAAACAAAAAATTATCTATTATTTCATAGTTTTCTGCTCTACTTCTTATTGCATCGATATCTGTGTGTTCAAAGCTTTCGGGGTCTTTCAAATACGCATAGATACTTCCAAATTCAGGATCAGCTTTCAAGTCAGCAATAATTGTTTCTCTAGAATCTAAAATTTTTGAAGTCAACACAGCGCATTTGAGTTCATTGCCTTCATCGTCCAGTTTTATTCGAGATAGTGCGTCAGCAACATTGTTTTCCTTACCCGGTTTATATTTAATTATTAGATTATATTCTTTAAATTTTAAACCCATCTTATTAACCTGGGCGTTGGATTTTTCCCCGAGTAAAGTCTACCAACAGCCGCATGATCCGAAAAGACTGTTACTGGCGCTTTGCCGAAATAAACTCGAAATTTGTGTACAGCCATTAATACGGCTAATGTTTCTCTCTCTGTAGCTGTATAATTCCTTTGTGTAGAATTTAAAGTTTTGCTAAAAAATACCAAAGGATGGCCCTTCTGCACGAGGACCGCACCTACGTCATAGTCCGACGCATCTGCTGCAATTTCCAGGTTTCGTCCCCTTCCGGGAATTTCAAAACAGGGCATTGATGAGTGCTTCTTTTAACCTTTCAAATGCTGTATTTGCTTCTGCTGTCCACGTAAACTTACTTTTTTTTCTTTTAATTACTAGCAATGGTTCAACAATGTTCGCGAAATCTTTTATGAACGACCGATAATAAGAACATAACCCAAGGAAAGAAGAAAGTTTCTTGGCGGTATTCGGAGGTGGTAAATTCTTCATGGCTTTTATTTTTGAATCCTGAGTTTCTATACCCTTTTGGAAATTTTATAACCCAGATATTTAAGTTCTTTAGTTGCGAACTTGCATTTTGATGCGTTAATTGTAAGACCCGCCTCTTTTAGTAATTTAAAAACCTCTTCCAAATCTTTAATATGTTGTTCCAACGTACTACTCGTTATAATTATATCATCTAGATAGATTAAAGTCGATTTTCCTAGGACAGGCTTTAGAACAATGTCCATAGCTCTCTGGAATGTTGACGGGGCCCCACACAACCCAAAGGGCATGCGTAAAAATGCATAAGTGCCCGATTTTGTGATAAACGCGGTTTTATGTATATCTTCAGGTCTCATAGCTATTTGATAGTAGCCAGACGTTAAGTCCAACGTAGTCATGTATCTCGTAGACTTAATCTTTCTAATAATTTCCTCTATTACCGGCAAAGGGTAAACCGGGAACTTGTAATACTATTAAGCTTTCTTTAATCGATAGCAAACCTCCAAGCCCTTTTATCGGAAGGAGGGAAATCATTCTTTTTCCTACATAGTACGACTGGACTCGCGTACTCACTATTTATGGGCGTTATTATCTGGTTCTTCAACATTTCCTGAATGTGTTCCTCAATTATTTGTTCTTTCTGTTTATCATACCGGTAGGGTTTAGTCCTACAGGGTTTATCGGCAGTTAGTTGTATATCATGCGTTACAATTTGACAATTACCAGGCCGCTCTGAAAACAAGTTTGAAAAAGTTCTGAAAACAAGTTTCACCACTTGCTGGATGGCTTGGCTTTCATGGTCATTCAAATGGCTAAGGTCTACCTGCGGTTGTTTCACTGGCTCCACCACCCTCCGATCCGATCCATTTCCAGCATAATCGAATTTTCCTGAAAATTTAGTTTGGCTTTCGTGGCCTTTAGAAACTTCATGCCTAAGATGACTGGACTCTGCAAATTTTTCACCACAAAAATTAATACTTTGAGGCTCTCTTTTACCTGTATTTACCTGTATTTTTACCTGTATCTTTTACCTGTATTTTTAATGATAATTTCCCGATACATTGACAGGTTTTTTTCTTTGCGCCGCTATAATTTCTGTGTTTTTATTTTTAAATAATCGTAAACTATTAAAATTCTTCTTGAAAAATGTATCACTCATAAAATTACCTTCTCCCCTGTATCAATGAGGGCTTCTACTGGTACATCGCCAACCAGGACTTGTATAATCGGTAATTGTGAATTCTTTACCACGAGCGCATTTAGGTATCTTCTTGAGGGTTTTTTTCGAAACTTCCGGGGTCTGGACCCTCGCTTTTACAGGCCCCTCTACTCGTTTAAAGCTTTCCTTTCAACTTCAGTCTTCTGGGTACGCGGACGGTTGTTTTCAAATTTCCTTTTTGGGCCTTGACCTTCGAGCTTCGATGAGTTGGCTTGATAGCTCTTTCCTCCATAAGAGCGATTTGTGTTTCCGGTCTGTTGATTTGAGGATTGCCTTCGGTGACCTTGAGAATACGATGCCTCTCTAGCTTTTTCCGCTATTCTGCGGTTTTGGAACTTGACCGCCAACTCGAAGAGTTCCTGCAAGGTGCTTGGGTATCGGATTTCGAAGTAATTGTGGATAGCAGGTAGCAATCTTGGTAAGATTATTTCAGTTATCTCCGTGTCAGGTTTCTTTCCATACAGCATATCCGTCAGCTTAACTTTTCGCAGAATGAAGTCCGTCAAATCTTCTATATTACGTTGATAAAAACTATGCAGTTCGGCTTCTAGCTTTGCTCGGTCTTTCACTATAGGGAAGGCCTTTAATAATGATATTTTGAAATTTTCAAAGGTATATGTTTGGCTTCTGAATTCGCCTAATAAAAATTTCCCTATACTCTTCCACCATAGTGAGGCCTGTCCTCTTAGTGCAGACGTGGCAATGGCAACTTTTTGTCTTTCAGGCACAGGGTATAACTGGAAATGATTTTCGAGGCCTTCTAAGAATATCGCAACCGAATTTTTTCCGTCGAAATTGACGTTTGGCTTGATAGATGCTCTCATCGTTTGGACCAGGTATCCAAATCCTTCTAACTGGTTCGCCATTTCTTGTTGTTGGAGTTGTACAGGAGCTTCCATCCAGTTTTCGGCCATCTCAGTTCATAAGGTGTTCGGGCGCCAATATAATGTTGCGTAGCCCCAACTTGTCAGCAACAGTAGTAGTGACTGCTATGAACTGTAAATTACACAAACTCGTAAGAAGGGTTTAAATCCCTTTTTATTCCACTTTAGAAATCACAGATGCGTTCACTTGACGCTCACAAACTACGCCGACCCGGCGGTATAACAAAATAGAAAAATACAACTAAAAATAAATGACAGGATGAATAAATAACGAGGTCACTACCTACGAGGCTCTATAATCGTAACTAACTTAACCGCGTTCTAAGATACAGCTGAGATTCAACAAACTTACTGATTAAGAAATTGAAAGGTTCAACGAACTGCCGAAATAGGCACACAGGCAGAAACGCGCAGTTCTTAAATTTCTACCTAGCAACCTTCACGCTTGCGATTGAAGAAGCACACTTACAATCTCGTTTCCCTTCTATTTAAACTCAATTTACTTCTGCTAAAATTTGAATACTCTGCGCGTTCTACTAAAATTTACATACTCTGGCATTGGCAATTCTAGGGGAAAGTAAAGGCTTGACAGGAAAGATAGCTTAAACTTAAAATAAATGTTAGTTAAAATAAATATAAACCCTACAAACAAACTCTAGGATTTGAAAGCGAGGAGTAAGAACACTTTTCCAAATAAAGCATTTTTACTTCCAACACTCGAGACTGCTGCCACTCGGGAAAATTGGTGCGAAAATTAGTGTTTTCAAAATTTTTAATTAATATCTCGGCTGATTAAAGTCATACGAAGATGGGAAAGACGAAATGGCTTCCCATGACTTTTAGGAATCGGGAATAATGTATTTGATGTTTGGTAATGCCATTTTTATTTCATTGTAAAATTTAGAAATAATTTTTTATTAACAAACTCTACAAAAGATTGATGGAGTATCGTATATCTCTGTTTACGAACCCAGAATTTTTAGTAAATTTTTCTGAAGTTCAGGGGTTGGCTTATATATGAATTAAAAATGACTTCCGAATAATTCGATCACAAAAAAGAATAACTAAAAATAAAATTATTAATCATTAAAATAATTTTACAGTTGTACAAATAATTTTAAAGAATTTAAATTAATTGACAAAATTTTTTAAAATTTAATCCTAGTGCTATGTGCCAGTCGAGAACTCAATACGAGCCTATTATTCGGAATTTTATAACAAGTCTCGGATGTATCTCTTACCTATAGTCAAGTTCGGAAACCCACCTTCATTTTTCACCATTAACATCGTTCGTCGTCTGCCTCGTAGATAATATGGTATTCAATTTCGACCATCGGATGATGATGTCTGGTCTACTTTTTTTCCCCCGGTGGTCGACGTAGAGAATTCTGCGAAGCTACTGGCTAGGATCTGTACCTAGGCAGTCTCGGCCACGGGGGTATAAAATTTATGAACTTGGTGGTTCTGAAGGCTCTGGGAAAGGCCACTTATTGGCCGGCCTAGGAGTCTGGCACGTCCTAGCGCGGTGTGGAACTAGTAGCCCGGGGAGTTCTCCCCTGGGTACGCTGGGTAATGACCCGCTGCGACGGGCAGCCCGAGAGACTGGTGGGTAGCAAATGACGACCGGTGCCGTCCGGGTGACTGCCCGGGCGGTGCGCCTCTCTCTCTGAGGGGCCAGAAAGGAGGTTGAACCTCCAACTCTTGTTCTAAGGCGTGGGGGGACCTGTAGTGCGACCTTAAGTGAGTTGCGGAACGGGGAATGCCCAAATTGTTGTTGCCTGGTCTACTTTTTAAAGAATGAGGATTAGGCATTCTCCTTCAGCTGACAGATCTAGCAAACAGATAATTAGATAAGTTAAAATAGTTAAGATCCGTAACTAAGCCTGTACGGAACTTAACTACTTAAAATCTTAATCTCTGGGTGCCTGAAGACAGTCAAGCAACTTATTGCCGTCTCTTTATATCTCAGTGAAGTAACTCCAACATTTTCGTATTTCATCGCCAGTTCGAAAAACTCTTCTGACGTACTGGAATTCCCAAATTCAACGAAATTCTATGCCTTCTTTAGCAATCTGTATGTTCGCTATCCAGCCTTCTTCCGTACAATAACCTCCCGATTGAAGGTACCGTCAAATTTTCCTTTATTATTTGATAATATTTTCCGAATTAGTTCCGTTAAAGCAGAAGTAAGCAAACTCTACCCGTCAGCTAAATGTGGCCCTTTTAATCGTTTAATCAGACCCACTATGAAATCCTGTGCAACGACATTTTCATTTCTTTCTCACCCGATTGTATACACAAACTACCGAAATCAATGCACAAACGCTCTTCTGTTGTTAAAGTGTATGTGCGTATGCATAGGGATGACTGTAGCGTTCAACCCAAGAAAGAACACTAGATATGCTGGAAACCATGTACACTGCCCCCCAGAAAAGGGGGGACAGTTCTATATTTCCCGATCTACTGGGGCCGATTGACAAAATTCAAATTGCGTTTTTCATTTCTCGAAAGCGCCACTTAGGATATATATATTAGATTTATATATAGCATTGTTCTAACATAGGTATTTTGACACAAAACCGGACTTTTTCTGAAATAACATACCATTTTTTTTCCACATTTCCATTCTACAACTCAAATTATCTCTAGATATTAAATTTTGTAAAATTTGGTGCGAAATTTACGGAGAAATTCAAAAATTTATCTTGGTGCAATTTTTTTCAGTTGCGCCAAGAACAATTCACTTGGCGAACTTCTTAATATATGGCAACCAATTTTCCCTTCCCTTCCATTATACCGGAGGCGCAATGGCAGACCGAACATTGAGTTGAACATTGTTAAGCGAATTTCGCTTACTGCGGATGCTTGATGGTGTACCTTTGGCGCGGGGAGAAATATTGGCGACTAAGCAGCCCTATCTCCATGGCTGCCGAGTGTGGTCGTGTGATGTTTACAACTGCAATGCTGTGGAACTTTGTTTATTAGTAATTTTAACGTCCGTACCGATTGCACTTGCTTATTTTTCTAATATATGTTTCATTTTAATTTGTCAATAACAGTGCATTTAATATTTGTTAACATATGTTGTGCGTAATAATTCGTTATTTAGATGTAATTTGCATGTTATAATTCAGTAATGTAAACTGGATTTTCTCGCTTAGTTTGTTGACGTATATTCGCGCTTTTATTTTCTTATTTCAAAGAATTAAAGGGTAAAGTGCAGAATCGTCCACTTATTTGTTTGGCGCTTTTTACAAGAGTAAGAAAAGTTGGATTTTTGTCAATTTTCTTTGACTTTTTAAGTGAAAATAGGTTGATGTGTACATGGATTAAGTCAAGGGAGTGTGCAATGCCATTTTTGTGAAATTCTGGGATTTTTTTTAAGTGAAAATAGGTCGATGTGTACATGGATACCGAGTATGTGCAATTCTTAAAAACGCGTCAAGCAGTGGGTGATTCTACACTTTCCCCCTTATTTTAACACAGTAATTACTTTACATTGCGCATATCCTCTACGAAGACTTATACGTCAGATTTGTTTACAATCAGATGACTGTACATCAACCATATATCGTATTTTGCTTCTTTTCAAATCGTGCCAACATAATAATGACGTCAAATTTTGGGGGGGGGGCATGCGCTGTATGCGACATTCGTTTAACACTGTTCAACTCAATGTGCGGTCTGCCATTCCGCATGCCGGAGAGGAGAAAAAGGGCACTTTGTTTCTACCTTTTTTACATTGTGCATGAGCGGAAAAAAACCCAATCGTTCCTACTTTCAAATAATTTTAGAAAAGTGTCTAAAGCACATTTGATGTTTTATCGCTTTCAACAAATATGCCAAATTTCAAAACGCGCCAATATATAAATTCACGTATATCTTTGGAAATTTTGAATAAAAAACTGTCATTTTTCCCAGGTATGTTTAGAAATACGTCTACTTTAAGAGGATGGTAAAACTTTTATAGATTATAATCCAGATTTTTTTGAAAAATTTATAAAAAGTATTTAAAAATACAAATTTTAAAAATAAATCCTTAAAAATGGTTGAATTTTATTTGGAATGAACCTAAATTTCGAAATATGAAAGGAAAAATCAAACAAGTTTGATAAAAAAAGAGAGATTAATAAATATATACTAAACTCAACTAACATTGAGGAGCTAAAATTTTGAGAGCTAATTTTTTAAAAACTACTCCAGCGATTTTTACAAAACTTGGTAGTTTGGCGTAATTTGAGTCGTAGAATGGAAATATGGGAAAAAAATTGGTATGTTATTTCAGAAAAAAGCCGATTTTGTGTCAAAACATCTATATTAGAACAATGCTATATATATATCTAATACATTTCCCAAGTCGCACTTTCGATAGATGAAAAACGCAAGTTGAATTTCGTCAATCGGCTCAGTAGAACGGGAGATATAGAACTGTCCTCCTCCCTCCCCCCCTCTCTCTCTCTTTTTTTTTTTTTTTTTTTTTTTTTTTTTTTTCTCAGTGTACATCTGCTGACGAATTAGTCATACCATTTTCAGCAGCTTTAATTTAGAAGTTATACACTGAAGTATGAATATCGCTGAGATAACAAGACTGATCAGAACTAAGAGCTTAAGGAAAGAACACAGATAACAGATTGTTTGATGAAGTCATAATTCTCTTATCGATTACAGAAAAAAATTACTTTTCTGAATATCAAAATGAGGCCTGGTGAAATGTTTTCTCTTTTCTGTTGGCGCAGTTACTTCTTTGAGAGAACTAAATACTGCATGCAAGGAAATAAGCAAAAACGATACGCTTTTAATATAGTATACTCAGAAATCAAAACATTTATGACAAAATTTATTTGCTGACGTTTTAAATGAGAAACAGTTAAATCACCTTCCAACATTGAAATCACAACGAGAAAACTCGAGAAATGGTGATTTAGTTTATAAGGTATTTCTTCCGACTTCGTGGAGTGCTGGTCTACACCCTGGGCGCGTATTCCAGAGGTCCGTGGTTCGATTCCCGGCGAAGGCTTTGCTCATTTTTCATCTTGCTTGCTTCCAATTAACCTAATGTCTGTACAAGTTAATTGTAAAAGAGTTAATTATATGCAGCATTTCGCAGATTTAAAGAATTAAAAAAAATTCTAAAAGATTTGTCATTCATACGTAACCGTTTAATTTTGTTACGCAGGATACTTCAGTTGAGATTCAGTTAGAAATGACTGACTTGCAGTCAAAGCTGAAGTTTTATTCAAACGCATTAACGGTTTTTTATGGTTCCCCAAGCGCATAAAATTCGAAAAATTTCTGGATTTCAGATCAAAAACGATGCAAGCATATTGGCTTCGTATATGATACGCAGCGGACTTTTTTATTAAATGTTAAATCTTGTTTTAACGCATTTTAATGTCATTCGCTATGTTACACATACAAGAAAATCCAGAAAACGTGATATTAATAATAATTTCTCACTTTGCTATGTTTTATGTATCCAATTTTATCCATGGTCGTTAAATTCACGTGTTCTTGATTTTAACATAAAGATGCAATGACAAAGAAACGCTTCACTGACAGTAAATATCCTTCGTTTAGAACTTCCTCTTTGCAAATTAGTTACAAATGCTAATGCGTGGCAATCGTTTTTGCATTTTTGCTATGTCGAAAGCTGGAAAATCCATTCAGTGAAGGAGGAGTTTGTGGAAGAGCTTAGTAATCTCGATTCTTTTTCGAACAACGAGTTATTCTTGACCTGATTTATGATGTGTGCTATGGTAGGAAATTATATTTCAGCGTTTGGGAAAAAATTAATGCCGATAAGAAATTAAGTAAAATACTAATCCAAAGAATTATACCACATCGAAGTATGTAATGTATAAGTTTATTGCAAATGGTTCGTTTGGTTTCAAAAAGTCGTATTTCACAAATCTTTGTGAATTAAAAAATGAGTGCTGCATGAAGTGAAGTAAAAATTTTCCAGTTTTAGTTACAGCACTATGTTATCTTTTAATCTCCGTTATTAATCTCAGGACGGCTAGGGGTAAGTTGGGCTTTCACTTTTCATTCAATCGGGATAACTCTTGCATTTTATAAATGCTTTATTATTACAGTAAATATATACATACATACATATCATTACGGAACATTCTTAAGCTTAATCACATTCCCTTGCTTCCCGATTCTCGATTGCCATCGTGACCCTATCGACGGTTTTTCTACAGTGCCATCTATCGGCTGATAACAACTATAAATGTTTGATGTGGGTTCCTTTTGTTGCATGACACATTTTCAAGTAGTAATACTTTTCTGTCTATATACACCCAATGCGATACCAGAGCTCCTATAATGTTGTCGTAACTTGAGGCACACAAACATTGCCTTTAACATACCCTCAAAGGTTTAGTTTGGTTTGGTTTATTTAATTATAACAAAACACTCGAGGGCTAGGGATGCCTTCGTGGAAGACTTTCTAAGGGAATCTGGCTCGTAAACACATGACATATGGGAAAAACCACGAAAATGCCTGTTTTACCAGCGTTGACCAGTTCAGCGACAGGAAGCTGACCATTAGTGATTTACTGTCTGAGATGAAGCCCTATCGTACCGAAATAACGAATTTTTTAAATCATCCGTCATTATAGAAATAACTCAGTCAGATATAAGTCTCATTAGAGAAAATAACGACTACTGCAGCACATCGAGAAGTGACGTATTCATCATAGTGTAGTCGCATCTTGATATATTGTTTGAATAAAAGGAAGAGGGCACAAGCAACTTCGTCTTAGAAAGGGCATAAAAAAACATTAAATTTTAGAAAACAGATCTCTTTCTATTCAACGAGAGCATGACAATTTTCCATGACCGATATCCGAACATCGCGTTTTAGCATCCCGCATATACGAAACGACACCACATTGCTGAATTTTAAATGGGCGGAAAAAGTGTACTGCAAATGGTAGTATGATTTCAGCTGCAATCCCTGTCTCAAAATCTTCTAAAACAGAGTTTCTTCGCAGAGCGAAATATTGTGGTACTGAAAATTTAACTCAGATATATGAATTAAAAGAAACATTATTCGCAAGAAACCTTCATTCTATTTATTTTCTCGCAGTTAAATAAACGTTGTTCAATTTGTCAACTATATTAAAAACTGAGATATAATAAACGTTGCTCAATACTTCTGAAGTTAATTACTTTAAAATTCATTTTATCTGGATTTCTTCACAATATTTTGCAACAAGTGTTATTTTATACCATGAGAGACATAAATAGAATATATTTTCAACATCTTATAATTGGTGGATTGCAAAACTTCTGACTCTGTCTCTTCCGTACGTTATCGTCTGCTAAGGAAAATTTATAGTGACACACGTACTGCAAACCTCTGTATACATTTCTTTTTTATAATTTTATATAAATGGCGATTTCCTTTTTTAAGAGTTTGATATTCTTCAGCTTAATCCGTTTTACTACTGAAAAACAAATGCAGAAAGATACGCAACTTCTGAAATTGATATTCGTTTTGAACGGTGTTTTAACATTATTCAGTAGCACAGATTTATTAGGCTGACAACATTGAATTGCTCTTCTTATTTAGAAAAAAAAATTAAATAGTATTAGTGGGATTTTTTCTATATATATAAAACTATTTTTTTAAATGGAACGGAATTAACGTAAATTATTACGGAATGTTAACTATTTTTTTAAATTTTAAATTCTTCTTTAAGATGTGTATTGCGATCTGAATTTGCAAGTTTCTTACGAATTTATTTTTTATTCTTTTTGATTTAAGTTATAAGTAAAACTTAAAAAATAAGTATAGTTTATAATGAAAAATATTAATTTCATTGTGCTACTTCAGATGAAATAAAATCGTGATGCGTGCTTAGGAAAACAAAAATAATTTTATCGTTTAATTTTAGCATTTTACTACATAAGAAATACTACCTAATTATTAGGATTTCCTGCATATTTGAATTTCATGATGGTACGCGCCGCCCGATGAAACGGACTAGTGCGGGCCACCGGTGGCCCGCGCCGGCGTGAACGTGTTAAAGGGAAGTTTTAAAGGGATAGTATCAGTCGCCATGTTTTGATGGTGACGAATTATCGACCGACCACCGCCTTTTGGTTCGGGCGCCACTGTACATTCATTAGTTTTTTTTTTTTTTTTTTTTTTAAATAGGAGATTTGAAAAATGTGCAGTGCCATCGCCGGAACTCAAACCCTGTGCTTCTCGAATACGCGACGAGCGTACTTCCATTTACACCACAAAGGCATGCGAAAGAGAGGGTGAAAATACTTTACACGCTATCCGATGATCGCTTTTTTGTTTGATGGAAAATTTTGGAAATAAACTTTTTTTTTTTTTTTTTTTTTTTGAAAGATCAATTTGTGATTTCAAGGTTTCATAAAATTGGAATTCATAAAACTGAAATAAGCTTAACAACATACGTTTTTCATTTGAATAAATGCTATAAAAGTATAATAAATCCTTCCGTGGCTACCACCTGTTATAGATAACTACCTATAAAACTGTCCAATATCCTCTGATAGCATAAATTTATAAACACTGGTATTGAATTCATAAACATTCATATAATGTTGATACCACTCTCTAAGACCATTTCCACAGAAGACTCAAATCATCTGGAGCCATGAATTGTAGTATCATAGAGGACTCACTATAATTAGATTGAAATAAATCTTACAGGATTAATATGATTTACATGATAATAAATTAATTAATAATTAATTGATATAACTTATTAATTAATATGAATAACTTCTCTAAGAAAATCACTCACAGATTTCTTTGTTTTCATTAAAAACAAAGACAAGTTTCAGACTTCTTTGATGTTATGCAGAGGTGGTCTCCTTAGAGAGGTCATGTTCAATACCGATATTAGTTTATGTTCTCAACAATACTAATAATTTAATAATTTTCAAATGTGTCATCATATGAACAATGATCACCTCGAGAAAGTTGAGTAATAAAAACTTTAATATCGCAAGGAACTAAAGATCGATTAAGACGCCCGATGGAAAAGCATCGATTTTTACTAATCGATACCTATCTTTAGACGACCGAGAAAGTTCATAGCGATTATGATTACCTTTCATGTTGAAGGAGATCTAAAAATACAATAACAAAAGCATTTAACTATCAGACGCTTTTAATAGAAGTATTTTTCTATATTTAGATATCGTTAACATTTTACTTAATCGAATTCGACAGAATAGTAAGCATGTAGTCACTACTAAGTATTTTTGAATGACATTTTTTAATTACAAATATATTAATAGTTTTTAAGTCTTCTATAGTCTTTAAAACTTAGAGAGAATTGACTATATTCCTGAAACGTTTTTACCATAAAATACCATGATTGGTATTGTAGAGCGGGGAATTTTTGTGAGATTTTACGATTTATTTTTTGACCATCCCTGCAATTTCATTTCCCCACCTCTCAATGAAATTAGTACCATGTTAATATGTACTGAAAGAGAAAACTGACATGGATGTATGGGTACCCGTAGTTAAAGTGCTAAAGAAAGAAAGAACACTGAGTCTTAAGAATGCCTAATACAATGGAATGTAAACTAAATACAGCATGAGGCAGATTAGTAGTTAAGTGAAAAAAAGACGTTTAATGCCGGTAAAAGAATGGACTGAATAAATGTGTGTCCCTTGACTTTACAATAAATGCAAGCTGAATTCCTTTAAAACGTCCTCCAAGAATGCATCTCTTCCTACAGGCAAATAGTCCTAATGTGCTTTACTATGATCAAATGCAGTGAGTTTCCCTAAGATTCATGGCTGTAGCATATTTTGGTATTCTGTAGAGATAGTCGACTTAAAGAAGTAATGCTCCATACCGACGTTAGTTTATATTCTCAAAAACGCTGTTTATTCATTTATCCTACTGTTTTCTATGCAATTCCTGTAGAGGGAACAGTTCGCAAATCATAAAGAAGAAAACTTTTATGTCTTTTAAAATAAAATGAAACTATTATCAATGACCCATGGCTCGTCAGCTACATAAAGAACATAAAGAACTACATAAAGAATTTGACTCAAGAACTCATTGTCCTCGACATGCTCAAGACTCATTGTCCTCTTTGCACATAATTTCATTTCACCATCTAAAAACTCTGATGCTGTTCTTGCAAACTATGATCCCACAGAGAACATCCTTATATGTGTCCACGGACCATTTATAATAGTATTATCTACTATTATTTTTATTGTATGTATTGTAATACTATTTGCAGTTTCATTTAATATAGTGTTTCCCCCCCCCCCCATCGTGTATTTTTTATTATGTCACTGTCTGTGTTACTGTGCCCAACAACAACTTTTTGAAGGCGGGAATTACCGCTGGTGTTCTTGCGTTAGAGGACGGCATATATGCACTTATTCTGCGGTTGCTGACAATGAACTAAAGGTTCTTCAACGGCAGGTAAAACATCAAGCAATATTTGAAGAAGAATCAGGATCGATCATTTAGTGCTTGTCTAAACTTTGCCTTGAATTATTTTTCAAACTTGTTTATGTATCGAGAGAATAGTTTCCATCTCTCTTTCTCGCTTTTTTAGTTTCCATTTAGAGGATTCACTACCTAAACCTTTAAAGCCATCCATTTAGTAAGACATTATTTTATAGAGCAAGTGACGGTGCATTTGGGTCATGGCCTTGCATATGCAGTATCCGTATCCACGTGAGTTCCTAGACCAGCCTTCACTCACGCAGTTCCTTCACTTGCTACAGATGTTATCAACTTCTCCGTTCGTCTCCTGCCGAATAACTATTGTTGTCACAACACCATGATTAATGAACTTGATATTTCAAATTGTAGAATTATCAGGATTTTTTTAAGTAGTATAACTTATAAAGTTTTCAAAATACTCAAGCACTGGGGTTTATCCAGGTACCTTCTTATCGTGCCCTGCGGCTATCTAGGACACGATCTTTGCTTCTTCTGTCTTGCAAAACGTTTTGCTTCTGAAGATGAGGAACCTGTGTCTGACCGCCGTCAAGATCGGCAGAGTTTTATTCAAAATTTATACCAAACTAAAAACTAGAATAGCTTTTGGGCTTACTTTTAAATTTTGCATTGGACAGTTTCATTTGATAGTTCATAGCATATATGAGAGTCGCAGGAATAAATAGTAGAAGCCTACCTAAAATTACAGTCAACTCCTGATTAACTGAAATAATACAGGGAATAACATCCACGGTTAAACCGAAGGCAATCAAAATATACAAAATAGGAATAACTCATATTATAATTAACAGGAAAACACTACTGACAATTTATCTCAATTTTCAAGCAATTTAGCTTCTAGACTAAACTGCTAACTAAATAAAGTCCTTTAGTGAGCATTTAAAACAAAAAGAACGTATACTACAAATAACGGAAGAATAAACAGGAAGTAAAGAAGCTATAAACAGATTTTGAAGAATGTTGATTTTAAGGAAAAGAAACTAAATTATAAAAGGCATTAAAGAACAGCATTCACAACAGAACTTTATCAATGTCATTGAGTTCAAATGTGCGGGAAAAGTACGTTAGAACTTTTGTTCTTTGGCAAAATTTATCTGGCAAACATCATCTTATATTGCTGTTGTTATTTCATGCAATTTTCCCTTTTATATTTTCCATAAAGAGTTTTGTTTTATGTTCATAGTTTGTGATTATACTTTTTCCATCGTTCTGCAGAAAATAAATTTATGTTCTTTTTTAAACAGAGCCCGATTAATTCGCCTTTAAGTTGAAAAGGAATTGAGCGCATAAACTGGTGAATTATTCTTGCCAGACATCAGTTTTTCTGTTGGAAACGGTTACGCAAAAGCAATGAATGCATGAAATTACTATAAAAAATTGTCCTTCTACCTACAAATAACTGTTAGATCGATAAAGAAATAATGCGACGTAGTTTTTAAACCATATATTAAACTATTTGGTTTAAAGGAAAAAACCTGTAACAAGAACGCATCAAAATCGTAATGAAGCGAACGATTTTTTCTTAAAGATAAAGAGCGGCACAATCATCGATAATTCTTTAATTACTTTCTCGGACAGATGATTTCTTTTTTCTACAAAATTCTTCATAACACCATTTTCCAGGTGATAATCAGAATATATAACAATATGTTAAACTATACAATCGAAATAAATTTTGTTTACACAAAACCAGCTGGCTGTGAAGCGCTAAACTGGAAGCAAATGACGAAGTAGGGCAGATACATTTTTTTGTCACTGTGTACTTAATTTTCGTTCTATTTGTTTGCAGTTTGCTTAATCGTAAAAGTGTAATATACTTTTACTTCCCGCCAAAATAGTATATACATGGATACGAGATATACTGTTTTCGGTCCAAAAATTCGATAATGAGTTTTCAGTGAATAAGCATGAATCAGGGTCCCCACAACAAGTTTTTTTTTATTTTTACAGTGATGTCTACCTGTCTGTGTATATGGGTGTGACGATTTTTTCTTCCACGATAACTCTTATCTCGAACTCCCAAAAATTTCTAGTATCCGTATTTAAACTTTCTTTATTCAGATAAAAAGTTGATTAGATTTTGGTTAAAACTGTACACCCGGAGGTGGTACTTTACTCAACAGTTTTTAATGAAAAACTGTACTAAAATATAATAGAAAAATTTTCCGATTTTAATATTTAAGACTTTTATATTAATGGGAGCAGGATGTTAGATTTTAATTAAAATTTCATAACCAGGAAGTAAAGAAGCTATGAACAGATTTTCGTATAAAAATATATAAGATAATTCAAAACTTCTCAAATTTGGTATTCAAAATAATTATGTGATTCAGAGCAACGCTATAAGCTTTGGAATTACGCTGAATTCAACAAGAATGAGCTTATTATGAAGATGAGATCTCGTTATGAAGCAAATAAATGTATTATCTTAAATGCTCAATTTTTCGTTGAACTATTGGGTCGAATCACTTTTCAAATAAAAGGATGCTGCTACGAAATGTTATTGCTATGTATTACTTTTTAAAGACATAATATAGCAGATACAAATAATATAACGGATATATAAAAAATGTTTGGCAACAATTAATAATCTATTGATATGATTTTAAAGATTCAAAGATAATTTTATTTAATTCAAAGATATGTTGATTTTAAAGATATTGCGGTTTCGTTGTTGAATTTTATGTGAGCGCGAAAAAAAGAGATGTTTAATAATAAATAAAGCTAAAATGAGAAATCAAAAAGTTATTACCTTATTAAGAAAACTTAACATTGGTATCATAAACTAAGAAAAGAATAAAAAAGAACTGTATGGCAACACTTAACACTCTATCGGGAGTCGTAAAGATACGTTGCTGTTAAACATTTTGTGATTGTTAAGCCATTGATTTGTCAGTCCGAAGCGCTAAATGACGAGAGGATATACTACGACTGATGTGGTATTTTCAAATCAAAGCATGAGAACGGATATAATACATGAGCACTTGGACAAAGGTGCTTCACGCCTGAGGTGAACAACTATAAGATGCGCCAAATTATCTGTGAAAATTTGGAATTCATTTGAAAAAAAGAGGTTATGATTGTTATGTTTCGACTTTAGAGAAAATCTAGACGTATCAAAAGAATTTTGTTTTGTAAACAATCCAACTTAATTAAGAGAAGAATTAATGACATTAATTTATTCTGACATTGGTAAAATCCTAGTACACGGTATGGCCTTGGCGCGATTTTGGAAACTGTCGCCAACTTCAAAATGACTCGTTCACTGCTCATCATAAAGTCGCCAAATTCCGTGTGTACCTCATCCTAGTATTAAACCCTGACATTAATTCATTTATTTTACCGAGATTTCACATTACTGCATATACTGCTTTCTAACGTTAAAATTCGTTGTTGGAACTAGCGTAGTGAATTGCTTTTAAACTTGTTTTAGCTGCATAAGACTAAACTTGCGAAAAACAATCATGCTGCCGACATTAGAAATTTTACACTTTTTACTTTAAATGTGGGCTGTATCTCTAATTGATTTTACTTCGCCATAACTTACTTTCCAAAGCCCAATAAATGAGTGGACGGGGACAAAATTGCATACAGTTGCGTACTGTTCCAGCAAACGTAAAGCATAAGGCCTATTGGAACAACTTAGGTAGACTAAACAAGAATGTTTCAATGTCTGTCTTATCTATCGGTATTTTGCTTCATTACTTGGGTACCATTTTCTACTGAATAAGACGCATAGTTTGAGGATTTGTTTCATTGCATCCATATTTAATTTGCGCCACCACTATGCAGTTGACAAATATTTCTGGAGCAGTTAGAATGTGGTTGGATGGATTAAACGAATCGGTACGTTCTGTTTTATCCTTTGTCAAAACTGGAATCTTAACATATAAGAAAAGGAGTGATTTCTCTTTTTTTTTTTTTTTTTTTTTTCTTTGAGTTGCTTTGCTGTCTATAAATAAACAATGAAATGAGTTGTTTAATACAGAGGAAATAAAAAAAGTTTAAGATTTTGATTATTTTGTAAAATTTAAGACTAATTGTTAATTTTAATATAAATCATATTTATATAAAAGAAAACATTATTAAAAGTTTACAAGGGTCACAGACGTGTTTATTGCTGTGAATGAATTAGTTTATCATAGTCGCAAAATTTTATTTAAGCCCCTTGAGCTATCCGCTAAGTATGGATGAAAGTGAAGATAACCCTTGAAGCCCTATTAAACCTTATTATTCCAAAGGGACAATTTACCCAAAAGGGCTGTTAATTTCGTTTTGCAATTTTGCGTTGATTTACTATAAACGGCGAATCACTTTCTAAATTGTTGCCACCAAATATTAGAGCCCTGTATTATATGTTAAGTAACATATAATACATCTTAACAGAGATGTGACATCTTTTATGCAGATGATGAGAGAGGATATTTCTGAAAGTATTCTCATTCTTTAGAAATGTAAAATTTTAACTCTAAAAATAAACATATCAGCAGAATTGAATTATTAAGAATCAGTTGATAACAAAAACTTTTCCATGATGTTTTAACTTCACAGTTAAAACAAATGACCGTACGAAAGTTAAAGTAACTGGATTTGGATAATTTAAAGACAGCAGTTTATATTTAGCACTTAACTATCTGATGAGTTAAAAAAAACCAAGCTATTTAAATAATTCCACATATTAAAGCAGCTACAAGCTTAGAATTTTTAAAAATAATTCACTATTAGGGTTTAGTTTAATCATATTTGAACTTGGAAGCAGCATTAAAAATATTTTGAATGCTATTAGTTACTGTTGCTTACGGGGAAAGTAGTTTCAGAAAACTTAATATTATTTTTAAAAAGTTATATAAGCTCTTCAAATTTCGTCAAGAAAACATTCCAGATGTAGTCCATTTTCTCTGCAGAACATCAATTAAGCGATCAAGTAGGTTTTGAAAAACTGACTATTATGCTTCATTAAAAGCAAGAAAAATTAAATTACGGCTCCAAAAAGTTTGAATATTAGTGCATAGTTTTTTAATATTAATTGTATTGTTATTTATAGTATTAAATATTATTTCCGATTCATTAATAAGATATTTTTCAAGTTTCTCATATGAAAACTATAATTTATTAATAGGTCCAAAGGGGCAATTTGGCCAGAAGGTTAATTTCGTTTTGGCATTTTGCGTTGGTTCACTATAAATGTCGGTTCACCTTTCAAATTGTTGCTGTCAAATATTAGAGCCCTGTATTATATTTAAAGAAATTAAATAATGGAGAATCTGCATGAATATATATAAGTTTCTCGCATTGTGATAAAACAACAGCACTTAGAGACATGAAATTTTAAATAACGTATGTTACCACCCGAATATAGGCATCTGGAAGTTGTCAAATTTGGAATTTGTTTTATTATCTATTTCATATTTTGTAAAACTTTAACGAATTTTTGATTAACAGACTATATTTTAAAGCGAGCAATGGCAATACTGTACGAAAAAAAAAATGATCTCCATACGCGAGACTGTGTATCGAAAATTCGAAAGATATGCCCATTTTAAAATTATCTTGCGATATACTGCTATTGAACTGAATTTTATGGTTTAAGTGCGAAGAACATGATATTTGATAAAATAAAGGTAACAAAACGCCCCTTTGGCCGTAATGTCAAATCTGAAAGCTTTCAGATTTTTTTTTATTTGTTATTTCTTTGAAAGTATAAATTATGATTAAAGAATTATAGTGATATGATTTGAAATTATTACCTTTATGAATATAAAAAGGTACATATATAGTTAACTTGTATTTGTCTGTATGCGTACATCTATATATATATATAGAGAGAGAGAGAGAGAGAGAAACACAGAGACATTATAAATGTTTCCCATATAAAGGTGCACAAATTTACCTCTTTGCCTCAGTTTAAGAACTCTGTTGGTACAACTCTGATCATTATCCATTGTATAGGAGAACGGAATAATGAAAAATTAGTAGTTTTTATAATTAACATTGAGCCAGGGTAATTAGCATCGTAAATTAATATTGACCCATAAGTTTTTTAATTAATCTAGACTTTGTTTACAAACTATCAGTCGGAAGTGATAGTTTTCTTAAAGCTCGTTGCTAGTCGTTCAGTTCCTATATCTTAACATGGTCATGCACTGGTCACATCAGATTTTTTTAACGTGTTTGAAATATTGAATTTTTCCGGCTTAAAAAATGAACTTTTCTCGTTAAAATTAGCTCAAAATCGCTGGCTCTTATTTCACATATTTTGTTTTATTATGAAGATGTCTGTCATCTTTCGATTTCTATTCCTCTTATAATCAGCTGACAATTTTAATCAGAGAAAGAGGGGAAAGGAATAAAAAATCAACGGCAAATTTATTATTTTTTGTCTTAAAAAATATTCAGTGCATCATAGATAAATCAAATTTTATTTATTTTGAGGACGAATTCTCCTGAATAGACAGCAATAGCAGCAAAACATTATTTATTTTGTTTATTAATAACTACATTAACTATAATTATAATAAACACGGAATTCTTCTTAGTTTACTTGAAAATCTATCCTTGTATTCACAAAGAGTTTTACTAATTTTAAAAGTCTACAAATACCGGGAACTTTCTTTAAGATGACTACCCAGGTCCCAGACGAGATTTTGGTTTTCTAAGGAGCTGGTAATCTTAAAGAAGTCTGAATCTACTGAGTGTCTGATCTACTGAGTCTGAATCTACTGAGTAATCTACTGAGTGATTGTCAGAAACAATGGTCACTTTTAGAGACGGCTGTCTACAAGAGATCATTGCCACGGCACTCTGATTTTAGAACGATATAAATACAGTGAACCCTCTCTAAAATGACTGCATATGGTTGTAAATCATTTTCGATTTAGAAGGTTAAGTTGAATGTCATTGCTTATTTAAGCTGTCAGAAATACCTGTTATTTTTAGAACGGTTGCATACGGGAAATGGTCGGTCCAGAGGTTTATTGTATTTAGACGAGGGTCTTAGAAGAATTAATGGCTCTCTTGAAGACTCGCGCCTATGCCATTATAAATACGGGATTAGATTAAAAGAAATAGACGCGTTCAAAGTTTTTTGGAAGCAGAAAGTTTAACAGCAACGACTTAAATATTGTGGCGTGCGTACGGGTTCGTAATAGATTGAATGTACACAGGTCCGATGACAGGTTAATAAAATTTATTTTTATTAGATTAAAAACACTTCAAAGTTTTGGAGTTTTCCACAGAAATACTCGCACTATTATTCACAGTATCGCAGAGTACAATTAGTAGTTACACTTCAAACTACCAAGAATGTTAAACACAACGCGAAGTAAAGCGCACCTAAAGAGAAAGCTATATCGAGAAAGCGGAGATATCTCAGCTCACGCTGAACTAAAAACTCGCGATAAAAATAAGTAAAAAAGTACTGAGAGCATATGCTCTCTCTCCAGCCTTAAATAGTTTTCACCCTACCGCGGAGATATTTCTAGTACTTTCTGCTAGGAAGGATTCCGCAGGAGTGCACTCACGTTCCATCAATAGAGGCTGTCCTCGAGGATCCTGTCTGGGTCCACTGCTCTGGAATCTTGTAGCCGACACAGCGCTAACCCTCTTTAACACAGATCCTCACACGGAAATACTGGCTTATACCGATGACTTTTTGCTGGTAACCAAAGGGCACAGCCGCAACGCATATGAGACTAGGGCGCAACAAGCAATGGACAAGATGGCCAAATGGGCCAATGACCATAAATTAATTATTGCCAACTCAAAAACTCAAGGTATGCTTATTTGCCCAGGTAAGCGCCATCGAAGAACCCCGTGCATCAACCTTCATGGGAAAAATATTAAAATAGTCAGAAACTTGAGGTACCTTGGAGTTATAACTGACGATTCATTTGGATGCCACATTTAAAGGAGGTCAAGGCACGACTTCACAGGATATTTCATTCCATGCTCAGAACAGCAGCACCAACATGGGGAGTTTCTTCGAGGATGCTTAAGACGTGGTACTCTGTAGTTGCTGAACGTATTGCACTGTATGGGGCCTCCATGTGGGGCATAACGATCACTACTAAAATTGAGAATCTGCTACTGTCATCACAAAGACCATTCCTCCTAAGCATTACCCGAGGATATAAAACCTCGCCCACTAATGCTCTAAACGTGATTTCAGGACTACCGCCTCTGCATCTCTTAGCTTAGCGCGAGAGTGCAATAGTGCGAGTGCTCCGACTCAAAGAGACAATAAGTTTATGGGACAGGACTTATGTTTATACTGACTATGAGCAAAGCATTCCCGAACCACCTTGCCACCCGGCCGAATTCAACACCTCGATTAACTGCAGGTCACAAACGTGGTTCAACGCCACTGCAATCTACACCGATGGTTCCAAAGGAGAATGTGGCACCGGTAGCGGATACTGTGTTCTACATGGGAACCAGATTTTAAAGACCTGGGAAAGAAAGTTTAAGCACCATAACTCACTTTTTCAGGCTGAACTGATTGCATTAAAAGGTGCACTTGCCTACGCCCTGGAAAATAACTATTCCAGTACATATTCAGACTCAGCCTCTAGCCTCCAGGCAATCCAAGGCACATGTAGTAAAAATCCACTCGTCAGGGCCATACAAAAACTCTTACTAAGAACACCTAAATACTATAGGCCTGAACTCCAGTGGGTACCTTCCCACACCGGAATACTGGGTAATGAAATTGCAGATGCAATAGCCAAAAGAGCAGCAACTGACCCCCACGTTCGCACACTTTATGTGCCTCTCCCGGGTTCGTTTTTAAAAGCTGAGCTCGAGAGAGAATTACTCAAACGTTGGCAGAGACCACCGGCAGAAGAGTTTACAGATTTTTTCCAAAAGTCTGCCGGCTTCTAAAAAGTGGCTCGTCTCACTTTACTCAGTATCTAACAGGACATGGTCCCTTCATGACTTACCTGCATCGCTTCAGACGAAGCGAAAACGAGCATTGCTCATGCGGGATGATAGGAGATCCGCATGTTGGCTTGCGGATCTCCTACTATCTGTTGGCTTGCGGATCTCCTACTATCTGTTGGCTTGCGGATCTCCTACTATCTGTTGGCTTGCAGAGAGACCGCCAAATATCATCTTAGGCAACCAGTAGCAAACAACATCCATGCATGGGCCGAAGCTACTTCGAAAAATCGCAATGCATTTGTAGCGGCAGCGCCAAACAGGCGATACAGACTCAAAAACTCTGGAGAAAAGCGCCAATTGGCGAAACAGTAAACCTGCTTGACAACCCTGCGGGCTGACAGGAAGAGAAGAATTTTCCCAGGCAGTTCTGGGTAACGACTTCAGTCTTTGTGTGTGTGCGTGTCTGTGAAACAACTCGTCTTGTGCTTTCCACGTGATATGTAACGCCGAGCTGTGTTGGGACTGTACGCTTCCTTAAGCCATTATTATGTATCTATATTACTTCTCCTTATTAAATCTCATTCTTAATGTTAAATACCCATCTCAATTAAGATTGCTATTTTTCTAGGTAAGGTTATCTATACTTTTGTAGGTACGCGTTACTCGCGCGTACCTCACATTGAAACGCATATGCGATTGCATAAATATTGCAGCAAAATCTCAGACAGGCTGGAGTAATTCTCAGCTACCATCCTCGTCACCAGCACAGCCCCTGTATGCTTTGTACCTGTAATGAACTAATTTTATCTTAAGTTAGCTTATTCGGTTTTTCTTATTCTCTGTATATATTTATCTCCATAAACTGTAAACCTTGAATTATGTATTTTGCCTTATTTTATGTATTGTTTTCACTGTTTTGCCTTTTTTTATTTTACGTATTATTTCACTTTTTAGTATTTTACTTCTTATTACTTTTAGTATTGCTATTTAGTATTTAGCCCTATTTTAGATATTATTCTTACTGTTTTATCACTCACTTTGTTAATTGCTCATATGTTGCACTGTATTCATTTATTGTTCACGTTGTGGATGTCTTTTGTAACCAACTATCCATAACTATGTAAATATGTAACTGAAATTATTCTTCTCGCCCGCAATGCACCCTTCTTCCATCACTGCACTATCGTCTTCGTCCAGCATTTGTTTGCAATGCCCCCAGCAGTCGTCTTGAGCACAATATGTATATATAAGTGTGTTATTTTGATCAATTTTTTCCGTCAACGGGGCTACCTGGCCGATATGCTAACTACCCAGTGGACCGGCTGCCTCGCTGTCGGTGGAAAGAAAGAAAATACTTTCTGCTTTTCGAAACTGCCGGAAAGCAATATGAGGGTCGAATAACTGTTATAGCTAAAACAGTGATCAAATAGAGTTGTTCAATTACAATACTTTTATTACGGTGATACAGGGACCGGAACAAAATGTCGCCAAATAGTTGCCAAATTGGGCGACTTTTTAAAATTTCTTGCCATAGTTCGCCATAAAATAAGCCGCCAAACCCGTTGTCACCTTGGCGATATCTCGCCTAATTCCCGAGATAACCATTTACTCAATGTTAAATGCATTTGTCCCTGTATTCTTACTTCTCCGGCATAGCTTCTGTTTAGATTTTTCCTGTTACAAAAGAAGTACAACAATTTTATTTATAATTCTACTAAAATTACCTAGCTAAGTACAAAATTCGTAACAACATTTATATGGTAAGAAGAATGTAGTCTGAAATTTACTGCAGATGTTCTGTGTATGACCCTTTTGTTAACACAACAGATATAAAATGCAATAGTCAAGTTTATTACAAACACATCTCTGAATGTCCATGTCGGCTGTCGCACCAGCTGTTGTGATGCGTTTTCTAAGGTGGACCAAAGTTTTAGAAAAGGAAGAAGCAAAAACTTCGTCCTTGAAGTCTCTCTACAAGCAGTAGGCACACGTTGTTAAATTCGGACTTCTTAGGGACTAACATGCAGCAGCTATGTTCTGATGTGCTGAACAGGCAAACCAAGGCCGAGGCAGACATTTGTTCATACCGTGTTCTAAAACAATGCTGTACAAAAGTAACAAAAGTTATTTTGGTATGTTCAAACACAAAAGAAATTTTTTGTAGATGATTAGCGTGATACTGACATGATTGCATGATACTGACATCTAGGAGAGGTCATAAATTTGAAGACTTCCTCCATAAAATGGTACTCAAAGCTTTCTGATATCGGAAGCTTCTGATTTTCTGATTTCTGATATTTCTGAAGCTTTTATCGACTTATAACCATTCTTCAATCATTCTTAGAAGTTTTGCAGCAGTTTCATAAGCAATGTTTTCAATTTATAAGCATTTCTTTTAAACTAGCCCTATATACCTAGTTGATGATTTTCATAAACATTTTGGTTATGATTTTAATTACTAAAAATATGTTATATTTTGTTATATATAATGAACCCTCTCTAAGACAACCACCCACTGTTCCTGATGATTTTAGTCTTCTGTAGATATGGTTGTTTTAATAAGTTCAATATTAGTATTTGACCATGTTTTTAGAAATACTTTAATGTCGTGTATTACTTATCATTCATTAAGTTCAGAAAATATGATATGTACACCACATGGTTTCCTTGTACGGAATATTAAATTATACGTATTTCCTGCATATAGTGTAAACTTATTTCCTCCAGTTTCTTTAGAGATATATTTATCATTTAATTAATTCAGTTTTCACTTCGCGATAAGCCAAAAGTACATGAAAACACAAAATATCCTAATTAAAAATCGAAAGATATAGAAAAGCATAAAACAAATACATTTAAAACAATTTTTAGAAAATTTTACAAGTGAAATTACAGTTTCTACACAAAAACAAGCAATTCGGCCAGCATACAAGAAGGCAGATTTTTCGGTGCACAAATTAACTTTTTAAAAGCTTACTTTTGGTCTCACTCTGCAAAAAGACACTGAAAGTGCAGAAACTGAATTCACTATTCTGCTAAATTTTAAATATAAACAAATATGGCTTCTATGGTAGAAAAATTAGGCTTAGCCGCACTTAAACAACTTTCAAATTGTTGATAATTCCATAACTATTTCGTGCAGATTAACTAAAGACATGAAAACCTTAACCGGAAGATAAGAACAATACAATTCAATAATTTTTAAAGCATAAAATGCACAATTTACGAACATATAAGAATAAAAACTGAGCTCACTGAGCCGAGTATAGTAGTCCTGTATACAAAATTTCAACACTCTGAAGGCTGCTATTTATTAGTTATGCGAGATAAATACATACGTACGTACAGACGTCGCGAAAAATCTCTTTTGAATCTATTTGAAATCAGTTTTATAATTCGTTTGGGAAAAAAAAAGAGTCCTTTATTCTGTCCTTACTCACAGATGTCTCGCAAAAACATCTTTAAATTGCATTCGATAGTGGTCAAAATGGATATTTTCGTTGAAATATGATGGTATTAATAATAAGTACGAGTTTTGGAAGTGGTTATCTAAGGGAAGTGACTTCCATGAGAGGGTTTGTAATTCGGTGTAGAATAATCATTTGCGTACCGCATTAATAACGACTGTTCTCCCATTAATCATCTAATTTTTTTAAAGATTATAAATATACAGAATCAAACTTCTAAACTCATAATCTCTCTAATCAGCGAATCGAAATATTCTTCCGCCATCGAGAAATCATTACAGCGTTAATGAGAAGCTTCGAGAAAAGGAGCACAATTTTCTAATCCGGAAATTCTAGTATTTGCGATTGCAAAAAGAATGACTCTTATCAAATCCAGACAGGGAAAAAATTGCATGAAGTCGTATTTCGCTCACTTTTAAAATCTAAATTGTTAAAACAAAGATTAGAAAGTGAAATAAAAAGGATAGATGTGCAATACAAAGGCAGTTTATTTTGCAACAATACTTCCGAAAAATAACTGAAGTCTAGCCATTAAAATGGAAGACACAAAACCAACATCGGACTTTTTTCGATTTGATGACAAAAACAAAATTCGATAGACGTAAAAAGTGCATTTTCACCAGGAAATCGAATAGGTAGGGAGTCCAATGTCCGACCAATCATTCCTCTCTCTAGTGTTCGAATGGAGTTCGCTGGAGCATCCTTCCCGAACCGGAGAGAAGGTGTGACGGGCATCGGAGTGTGCCGGACTACTTACCCTTACCGGACTCTGAACTCGGAGTTTAACTGCTGGACGGTCAGTTACGCCTGAAACTAACTTTCAGTTCGATAGTACGCAACAGGGCTTCTACTTATACACTGTCTGCTCACTACGCATAGTATGCATTTTCTGTATATTCAAATGAAGCCTTTTAAAGATCTAAGTGAATCCTGAAACGAAGGATTCGCTTTGATCTAAACATTCATGAATGAATTAATGTGTAGTAATTCGTTCTGTTTCATGATTCCTATTCACAGATAAGTAGGAAACACCAAAAATAACCTCCCTCCTCAAAAAAGAAAAGTTGTAATCTGAAAACATGAATAACAATTTAACAACCAAAAGAAGAGTTTATCATTAAAAACCGCCAACCCTCTTTGAAATGACCTCGTGCTTCAAAACTACTACTGTCTTTTCTGAAAATAGTTCTTCTTGACGTTCAGTATGAATGTTAATTTATGCCTTCAGAAATAGTGATCAGTTTCTTATCTGGTTATGTGAAGGGTATCTAAAAATTGAAAATAAAAAATTTGCAATCTAACGCCAATAATATAAGCCAATCATCACCACGGTTTTATTGAAAACCGTCGTGATGATGTCAACCGCGGTGAAATGTTATAAAAACCCTCTCAATTAAACCACCTTCTTAAGATACCTCTGAAAGTTATCCGTGTTTCTTAATAAACACAGTTATTGAATATGATTTCTCGGTGTCCACCGAAAACATAGCGGGCGAAAACGTCGTGGTACAAAACATCGTGAGAGAAAAGAAAGCAAAGATAAAACTACGCAGTTAAAAAACATCGTCTTCGAAAATATCGGGGTAAAAAATAAAGTACCTACAAATCAACGCATGACGATAACATCGCACACATGCGTTTTTCAGGTTTTAAAAGTTGTAAATGCAGTTTCGAAAAATGATTCGGGAGCGCGAGAAGGAGAAAGGGATATTTTTACTTTTATATTTCAGATTTTTGAATGAGCCGCGATGTTTTCGGCCGCGAACTTTTACTGATAAAGTAAGAAGGAAACTTAAGCATTTAAAAATTGAAAATGAGTAGAAAATTAATGCAACTTACAGCACTTAATAGAATTTTAAATTTACATAGTTAATTAAGAATGGTCATTAATAAATTAATCTTTTTATAATGTTTTACTCATAATTTTTCATGAAAAATACAGCCTAAAAATGTTTAAAAAAAGAAGATAACTGCATGAGGTTACCTCTATAAAAATTGCTTAGTTCATTATCAAATTACTTTCTTTCACGTATGTTAATATGATATTGTTTTGTTGAAAATTATATCTTGTTTTGTTTCCGTTTATTCTTAAGTGTCGCTAAAATTTCTTGCGCTTCCAAATCTTTTTGCGAATATGCATTTACAACATGATTACATGATTTGTAGGTGCTTTATTTTTTACTATGTTATTTTCGACAAAGATGTTTTTAAACTGCGAAGTTTTTGAACCGCTTTATTTTGGAGGTCAATATTTTGTATCACGATGTTTTAGAACTGCGAAATTTTCTCTTTTCTCCCACTATGTTTTGTACCACAACGTTTTCGCTTTGCGTTGTTTTCTCCACGACAATTTCGGCTGTGACCGATTTCTCTAAGGCGACCACTTTGCAAGGTTTGTATTCATTTCTACTCTATACTCTCACTGTTTCGTTTGCTTCCACTAGAATATGTAAATGAGAGGAGTAGTAATAGAATAAGAATCTAAATTAAGAAAGAATCGAAATCCGTTAACATCTTCACACAAAATTTTCTGTGCTGTAGCAGACGCACGCCGTTAATCTGTGATCTGTGGAGTTTCTTATTTGACGATTGCTTAGCAGATTAACGAGCGAAGTGCTTAGTGAGATTTAACTTAAGATTGTAAATGATGTAAATTTCCGTGCAGTCTGTTATTCCCTAGAGAAGTGGAATGAAATTGACGTTCGTTAATTATAGTTTATAGTTCAAGTTGAAGGCACCTATAAATTTCATTTGATTTTATATTACTATAGGGTATTTTCTTAATCCTTCCAGCATGCTTTCGTAGAGTAACAATAGCACACTAGCGTATTCGAGAGGTCCAGGATTCGAGTCCCGACGAGGACACTGCCTATTTTTAAAGTCTCCTGCTTCAGGAAAAACAAATTAGTGACGCTATAACTGTTGTGCTCATTTTAGCCTTCAGACTTTTAATGAAATCGAGGACGAAAATTCGAAGCTTAATGTTTAAAATAAGTTAGTTTAAGAAATTGGAGTTTAGCTTTTTAATTCTACGGAAGATCTGTAACCTCATAATCAATCCTCTTAGAAAAAAGATTATTGTATTTGGGAATTTTTATATTTTGGAGCTTGAAAACAATTTTTATTTTTTGTTAACAATTTGCTCTAAAACAGTTTATATTCAAAATAATTTAATTTTATCTTCTGAAGTCTAAAATAATCGCTTATAGGTTGCAGTGCGTTTTGGTCTTCTGGGAAGAGAGTCTCCTTAAGTAAGTCTGAATACTCATATTGATGATTATTCTCAGAAATGCCGATCACTTGAGAGGTTGAAGCTGTATTTACCGTAATATGAAGGCTGTGTTGCTGATGTTTCAGCGTGTTTATCGTAATTTTTCGACGGTTGTAGACGCGTCTTTGGAATTCTCCCGTGTAATACTGACAAATAAATTGTGTTTTCATCTTTATCAAATGTTGTTATCAGTCACTCCAAATCCACGAACCCGTAGAACTGGTGTCCGCAACAACTGGTGTCAGGAGTGGGATTCGAACACACGCTGTCTTACGGGAACCAGAGCGAAATAAAATCGGGTCAAGAAGAAATAAAAGCTGGCCAAGGAAAGCTGCAAGAGCAACTCCAACTTACGAAAGTGAAAGAAAAACAAGATCAAAAGCGACATCGTGGAACATAGAAAGAAAAACGAAGCTAAGTTAGAAGACATGAAAGAGAATATGAGGGAACAGTTAGATAAAACCAAATAGCAGATGTGGAAGAAAGATTTGAAGAAAAATTAAGAAAGTTCTGGAAAGAAGTAGATGTTTTGAAAGAAACCTGGAGTGAGCCCAAGAATGAACCTTAAGATTTTAAGGTTCTCCCAGTTTCTTCTAATACGGTAATCGAACGAAGCACATACGATGGAAAATTATCATGATGTGTATATAAAACCCAGTTCTCGATCGTGGAGGAAACTAACAAGTGGAACTCCCACATGAAGGCCTCGCAGTTGGCTTCATAGCTCCGAAGCGATGTTGCAGACATCTTAGGAGTCCTATCAGAAGATTAGATTTCAATGCCCTCTCAAATGCGCTGGAACTGAGATTCGGGGGGGGCAATGCGTAAAGGACTGTAGCCACCTGCAGCTGAAAACTAGCCAGCAGAAAATCACGAAAAGCCTCCAAGAACTGACGACTGACATTGAGAAGGTTGGTGCATCAAGCATATCCGGACTGTCCACCTGAGGTCCGCGAAAATTTGGCCCTGATGCATTTCGTCGATGCGGTCAAGGATGCGGAAATTCAGAAGGCTCTCAGATTGGCGGATATAAGACCTAAAATCCGCCTAACTCTACGCCATGAAGTTCGAGTCGGCTCAAGATGCGACTCGAAAAGATCACCATCTTTTTAGAGCTGCTCGAATAGAAGACCCTAGTTTTTATGTCGCTAATTTGAGAAAAGAAAGAAAAGAGATTCGGGAGGCGTTATGGAGGCCGAATGCAAGCAAAACTGAAAGGAAAACAATCAAGTGCTGAAATTGCGGACTGGAAGGGCATATCCGCATTAACTGCGAAACCGAACCGGAAAACGCAACAACCTGACGGGGCGGAGGTTACCAGTCAGAGATGCAGCTTCTTTCAGAGTTCTCCAGATCTCTTCAATGAGCGGCGGAGATAATGGACTGTTCATCGAAGGATACGTGAATGAGCAACCTTGTAAGATGATCATCGATACGGGAGGAAATATAACCACAGGTAAAGCAGTCGTAGCTTGGGAATTGAACGAAACGTTGCGCTGTACTTCGCCTTGTGTGACTTTTCACACAGTGACAGGTGATAAGATTCCGACTGAATATAATATTAACATCACCCTTACCTTCGGAAATGAGACCTACCAGCACTTGGCTTTCGTCGCTAACATCGCGGAAGAATTAATACTCGAACTGTGCTTTTTGCGGAAGTACGACTTTACACTGGACTTTAAAGATAACGAGATGCACTCTCCAAAGGAAAATAGCTGTGTTTGAAATGAAAAACAGCAGTCCTTCAGCTCACCAAGCCACAACAAAAACAGATGTAAAAAGAATTATTAGTAACCGGCTCCATAGAAAGCAATAGCTTCAAATTTGGAATAACTGAATACCCTGAAAATAGCCTAAGTGACATATTAGTGGCCTTGACAATAGTAGACCTTTCGAGAGACTTCGTCCCTGCGAGAGTGGTGAATGTTAGCCACTGACCGAGAACCATCCAAAAGGATGAAGTGCACTCCAGTTACGTGCGTTTGCAAAGCCTCACCAGCAATTCCGACTGAGGGACTGGGAAATTAATGTAAAAACTTCTGGAGAGTGCACACTTAACGAACAAAGACGTGCGGCAGAGAAAACAATTAAAGAATTTGAAGATCTGTTTTCTAGAAAATCCAGAGATGTTGGCCACAAAAAGCTGACGCAACATCGAATTGATATAGAGGATCACCCTCCTATCAAGCTACATCCCAGACGTCTGCCATTCGCAAAACAGGAAGAGTTTGGAAATCTTCTGAAGGAGATGCAAGAAAATGACATCATCGAACCATCAACAAATCCATGGACATCTTCTGTATAGTTTTCGTCCGGAAGAAAGGCGGCTCGAAAAGATTTTGTGTCGACTACCGGAGACTAAATAATGTCACTAAGAAAGACAGTTACCCTCTTCCTAGAATTGATGATACTCTAGACACTCTATCAGGACACAAGCGGTTTTCCACTCTGGACCACAAGAGTGGATACGGATACTGGCAAGTGGAAATTCATCTTGATATAGTGAGAAAACTGCGTTAACTACCGGCGAAGGACTCTGGCAGTTTAAAGTTATGCCATTTTGGATTCTGAAACTTTCCTGCAACATTTGAACTCCTGATGGAGGCAGTGCTTCGTAGCCTATTTTACTCTATTTATTTTACTATACATTTTCTGGTTTACCTAGATGACATCATTATAATAGGCCATAGTTTCGAGGAACATCTAGAAAATATGAGGAAGGTGTTGCAGAAATTGAAAGATGCCAACCTCAAGTTGAGTCCTTCGAAATGCACGTTGTTCCATAGTGAAGTCACCTATCTGTGGCACGTCATCTCCGTCGAAAGTGTCCACATATATCCAGGGAAGATGTCGGCAGTTAAGGACTGGGAACGCCCTGTGGATATTCATCAACTACGGAGCTTCCTGGAACTCTGTACCTATCACAGAAGATTTGTGAAGGGGTTCTCCAACAAAGTAAGGACCCTGCATAAATTAACAGAGAGTAAACATAAAAATTCGCGTGGACTGAGAAGTGTAAAAAATCCTTTAATCAATTGAAGGCGGCATTAATATCTACCCTGTGCTCGCATATCCCTAGACTGACATAAAAACACGGAACAAACAAACACGGATGCGAGCAACGAAAGTGTGGGAGCTGTTCTTTCCCAAATGATTGATGGTCAAGAACTAGTAATAGCCTATTGGATTAAATGCTTGTCCAAATCGGAAAGAAGTTATTTCGTCAAGCGTAGAGAATTGCTCGCTGTCGTAAAAAACCATAGAACATTTCCATCAATATCTCTATGGCAGGAAATTCTTGTTTTGGACTACATATGGTAACAAATATATCCTTATTGTCCTGGATTATTTTACGAAATGGCCCGAAGCGTATTCTATTCCAGACCAAGAGGCTGTTACGGCAGCTGAAATTCTGTTACAGACCTGGGTTCCAGGTTTGGGACTTCCCTCCAAATTCATTCTGATCAAGGCAAGACCTTCACTTCGGCTGTGTTCAAGGGACTCTGCGACTTACTGGAAATCAAGAAAACGAAGACTATCCCGTTACATCCGGCAGTCTGATGGCATGATGGAGGGGTTTAATCTGTTGAATCCCAGTCGTCGTAAGGGTATTTCTCCCAAACTACAGTCGCATTGGGAGGGTCAGTTTACAGTTCTGAACAAGCTGCATGACGTCGTGATATGGATCCGTAAGTCCCCCAATTCCAAAACTAAGGTCATTCATTATGACAAGATTAGCCCCATACTATTTCTATAGTACTTAGTTTTTTTCATTTTTGGGTGTACCCATAAATCTTATAGATTAATTTCTTCAGAAAATTTCTTTATATAATTTGAACGTAGTTATTTGTAAATAGTGTAAGTATTTGTTTCTTTTATTCTTTTTACTTTATTTGTTTGTTTTGTTACCTTTTAAATTTGGCTTCTGACCAAGGATTGTACTGCTCGGGACGTGCAGTCCTTGGGAGGCCGCAGTGTTGCGAAATGCCCAGCTGCGGTAAGATTGCTTCCCCGCAAAACGGTTTCAGGATTGCCAGATTTGACTCGAAATCACCCATTTGGCGACATTTTTCGACAAAATTGGCGATATGCCATAGACGGTGCGAGAACATTTTAGAACAAATTCTTATCGGTTTTCTCGAGAATGTTCTCTAAGGCAGGTGAAAAGCTACATATACCCTGCGCGGAGTAAGAGTACATTGAGTTCAGTAATGGTGTCTTTTTGAGTTCAGAGACTAGCACGAGAGCGATTGACCGCATTGTATGCTGTACTTTAGTGCTTTGCCGTGAAGCTGTCTTCACCGTTATAGCCTGAAGGCTGTGTTGCTGATTGTTTCAGCGTATTTATCATAGTTTTTTTTTTTTTTTTATAGTTGTAAACGTGTCTTTGGAACGTTTTTGAGTAATATTGACGAATAAATTGTGTTTTGATTCTTCATCAAGTGTTGTCATCAATCACTCCAAATCCAGTAACCTGTAGAACGCAACAGTATGAATGAAGTCAGTCCATTCTTTCCAACCAACAACCAATTCGTAAATAAACTTTTTGCTGCCAAACCAGAAAGCAAAAACTTTGGACACTTTAGGTTAATACGTATACGTATGACGTCATGAATTAAATTTAATGTAATATAGCAACTTTTCCTCAATATCAATAAAAGAATTAACGTGGCAGTAACATATCAGTTATAATAATCTGAAACAAAAAAAGTTGCAACACTTGTTATTTGCCGTATTTGCCGGCGTATAAGACGCACTTTATTTCTTTGAAAATAGGTCTGTAAAACAGGGTGCGTCTTATACGCCGATACTCAGTTTTTGATTACATTCATTTCTGGAAATTTATTCGGAGTTATGCGATTTTGTTTCCTTGCAGAAGTGTGGGACTATTACAGTTACGTAGAGCTCAGAGAATGCACATGCTCTGTCGTTGATGATCACAGCTGGGTTCTATTAAATTTCCCAATTTTTGTCTTTCCCAACGAGTGTCGCTCAATGATTTTAGTGTTTTAAGGCGTTTTCTTAATATGGGCCACCCAAAACTCGACGATGCAAAAAAAGGAAAAAGCTTTTGAATAATACTCAAAATTCGCTGCCTCCAAGGAAAATTTTGCCATATCGTTAAATACAAGTTTAATGAATAGCTGTTGCAAGGTACGTGAAATGCTCTGGGATTTAAAGTTTTATTTTTGTTTGCCCTCCCAAATTGTCGCCTCTCATATTTTAACCATTGTCGTAACCTTGGTCTCTCATGTTTTCTAATTTTAATCCATTTTTCTCCAACTCTTCTAATAAAACTTGGTATAATTCCTCACTCATCTTTCAATAAGGAGAAAACCCAGAAAATGTTCATTAATGTTCTATTCAAATCCTGCTTCTGACTGATTAACGGAAATATAATCTTCCTACGAATGCGATTTGTTCAACCTTACTCGCATCAAGAGTACAGTTAAGGATAACGGACTAATATATTTCGCTTTTTGAACTTGTTTTATAATATAAGACTTTATGTTATCAATGTAAGAGTACCACAATTTCATTCTAAATGTTTTTAATAAATAATTTGCTGTCTTTTCTTCATTATTGAGGATTCTATGTTCCTCCATTATTTGATCAAATTCATCTAGCAACTAAATTAAGAAAATTTCCATTATTATGCTTAAAACGCTTGTCGTTTGCAGGCCCGCGCCAAGCCTAATTGGCGCCATCGTGCAAATGTCTAGCGAGCGCCTTTATGTAGGGACGATATTAAAGAGAAACTGCTTATGGTTAACACTTAAAGTGAAGTATTATTAACATAACAAAAAATAATTACATTTTCTCTTTTAATTTTTCGAAATGTGCAAACATTTTGTGCTTTCTTAAAACTCACACTCAAACATATTTATTGAAGAATTAAACATTATAAAAAAATAACATTGCAAGCGAAGCGAAATAATATACTAAACGCACTGTATAACAAATATACTGCTTAACACTATTTATTTTCTTAAAATTAAAAACAAATTAATTTACATATCTAATAAGTTTGCACCGAATAAATTGCTGTTCCCAGCGTCTTTTACGACAAGTCTCGAACTGCGATTACAACACGGAACAAAAAATGCTAGGTTGATGTCCAAAATTCTTTTCTGCCCACCTCTATGTTGTTGACAACAATCCAGAGTTTCAATCAGCGATGCTACATATTTTCCAAAAGTTTGCAAAAACTGCAGTTCATTCACAACATCTATACTATTTATATCGCTTTTATTTTTATTAGTTAATGCTTTTTGTGGTTTTTAACATAAATTGGGCCCACCAGCGGCCGAGCGGTAAAATCGCTGAACACTGATATTTCGGTCCGAGGTTTGAATCCCGCGAACGGGCTGGCTGCATGGGCGTTTTCGAGGTTTTCCCCATGTGTAACGTGTATACGAGCCAGTTTCCTTTAGAAAGTCCTCCACGAAGGCACCCCTCCCCTTAGGCAGATAGCCCTAGTGTTCTTTGCCATAATTAAATAAACCAAACCAAACTTAACATAAATTGAGCTGATGTTGCACTATATATAGATGAAAATGCATGATACCGATGCGTATGTAAGGGTAGACGCGTTCGACAAATTGCATAATCCCTATTTTGTGTCTACTGTCGTAATTGTATTAATTTATGTAGCAATGATCGTTTTGGTGATTGCTTATTGTTATTATACATAAAATACATTAAGTGTAGTTACTTATTATGTTGAACTTTGGTTAGTTTTTAATTAAGAAGAGCGACGATTTGAGCAGAATTTCTCGAAAAATGTTTTACATGAACCATCTGTTTATTAAATTAAAAATTATTATCTTTCGAGAAAAAAATTGACATGTTACGGAATAACACTGAATTTATAATATACCTATTTGAGATTTGAAGTGAAGTAAACATATACAAGGCGCTCTGAAATAACAAATTGGCCATTTTCTCATTCTTAGCTGTACGAAAAACCGAAGAAAACTTCGTTATTTTATTACCTCTTTGTTCCGTCTTATCGGTAGATAGGTGGCGCTCTTGATGCGCGCCGATGAAAAATATTTCACTTGACGCTTGAACTTGAAGAATGACGCATGTCATACCTTTTTTTGATGCTTGATTATGTTTTCATGGCCGCTATAGGCGGAAGTAATATACTACATCATTAAGTTTATCGTTAATAAATGTTATTTCTATGTTCTGTGAAATCTTGAAGTTTTGATTTGAAATTCTAATGCTCTCCCAACCTGTTTCCTGAAAACAAAAACAACTTTGAAATTATGACTCATGAAGAGACACCATTCATTTTTTGGTGTCTGAAACCCGCGAAAAGGGGAATTACCTTTTGAAAGGTAAGAATTTTGATTTATTTGTTCTTAGTATCGATCTTTGAAAACAAAACATAATGGATGATTTAGCAAAAGAGAAAAAGAAACGTGCTACTTGTACGTAGTAAAGTTACTACACTTCTAAATAAACTTGAGAAATTATTATCGGAAGAATTAAGTAAAGAACATCTAGAAGATCTAAATTCATCATATGAATTGTTAATTGAATAACATGAGAAACTTAAAAGTCTTGACTCAAAGATCGATGCTCTCATAATTGATGAAAAAGAATATGATAACGAACTAGTTGTATGTGAAGAGTATGATGAAAAAATTATAACGTTTAAAGCTAAGATTGTTAGTAAAGTAAAGAAAATTAATAGTAATGAAGTTGTTGAAAGAAGTATAATTACAACTAGTAATGGTATTAGTAGTACTTTGAATGGTAATAATGTTGTTACAAGTAGTGCTTCAGTAAAGTCACCTAAATTAAATATTGAAAAATTTGCTGGTGATCCCAGTAAATGGCTCGAATTCTTTAATTCGTATGATAATGCTATTCATTCTAATCCAAGTTTATCTAAAATAGATAAGTTTACATATTTGAAAAGTTTATTATCTGGTTCAGCATATAATTGTGTTTCTGGTTATGCTTTATCTGAAGAAAATTATGATCTATGCATTAAAAGTTTAGAAGAGAGGTTTTGTCGTAAAGATGTTATTATATCAAAATTCATGCAGATGTTGTTACATTTAGAACCAGTTAAAAGTTCTTCAAATGTTTTTGAGTTAAGAAAGCTCTATGATCAGTTACAAATCTGCGTTAGAAATTTAAGTAGTTTAGATGTTACTAGCGGTTCATACGGACAGTTATTGAACCCAATAATTAAATTGTTACCTGAAGATTTAGCTCTAGAATTCCATAGAAAAAGAACATCTAACCAAAATATAGAAGTAAGTGAATTAATAGAGTTCATTAAAATCGAAACTGAATGCCGAGATGCAAGTATTTTGATTAATAGCTCAAAAGATAATAAATACACAGGGGTTAATCCTAAACAAGGGTTCAAAAATTATAAAGTCAAATCACAAGCTTCTGCTTTTAACACATCGGTAAAAATGTTTTGCATATTCTGAAAATCAAACGAACATACATCTGCCGGATGTTTGAAATTTTCCGACGAACGAAAACGAAACAAATTAAAACGGGAAGGTCGCTGTTACAGCTGCTTTCTAAAATCACATTTGTCATCAAATTGTCGGTCAAAAATACAACCATGCGACAATTGTAACGAGAAAAATCATAATAAACTTTTCTGCCGTTTTAAATCGAAAGAAATGAAAGATGTTAAATCCGAAGATACGCAAAATAAAACTTTAGTATCTACTTCCCACTGTAACACTCTAAAACCTGAAAATACTGTGCTTTTACAAACATGTTCTGTTATTGCTCAAAGCAAAAATAAATCGAGAATCGTAAGATTATTAATTGATTCAGGTAGTGAACAAAACTTCATCACCCACAAGTTAGCGCGCGATTTAGAATTGCAAGTCATTAGAAAAGAATCTCTAACAATTTATTCGTCTGGAAATCAGCGCGGTAACTCGCAAGAATTTGATGTATATAGTCTAAAAATAAAAAATAAAAACGATGATCGCTGCCTTGTTGTAGAAGCTATCGAGATAGAATTAATATCATCAATAGAATTCCAGCCACCATCAACATGTCAAAACATTAAAGAATTTATGACTAAAAAGGGTTTGGAACTTTCGGATACAAGTCCCGTTAATGAGAACATAAATATTCTGCTTGGCGCGGAGCCTTTCTGGTATATACAAACAGGAAGTAATTCAATGATAAATGATGGTTTGTTTATAGTACCGACGATATTTGGATACACAGTGATGGGTAAAGTAAAAAATAATAATACTCGAATTAATGCGTTGTTTTTATCTACCGTTAAAGGAAACACATTTGATTTGCAGTCATTTTGGAAATTGGATTCGATAGGAATTGAAAATGAAAACAAAACATTTTCGGAAACTGATTTGGATACTATTAAGTATTTTAACGACAGTTTAAAATTTAATAACGGCAGGTACGAAACAAAACTCTTTTGGAAGGACAATAAATCACAACTCGCTGATAATTTTTTCGTTGCTAAACAACGATTTCTAGGACTAAAGCATAAATTAAAGGGAAATGATTTCCTATATAATGAATATGATAATATAATTAGAGAACAAGTTGAAAGGGGGATTGTTGAACAATGTAAGTTTGTTGAAAATGAACCTAACTGTTATTATATGCCTCATAGGCCCGTTATACGTGAAGGAAAAGTAACAACAAGAATAAGAATAGTTTATGATGCCTCCTCTAAGTCTGAAGGAGCTAAATCGTTAAATGAATGTTTGATATCAGGCCCTAATTTAAATCCTAACCTGTTGGATATAATTTTAAAATTTCGCGTACATAAAGTTGCATTTTGTGCAGACATAGAGAAGGCTTTTCAGCAAATTCAAATTGATAGTGAAGATAGAAATTTTTTAAGGTTCTTGTGGTTTGATCATTCTTACGACGATAGTGACAATAGTTTAGGCTTTAAGGTTTTCCGAATGTGCCGAGTGCCGTTTGGAATGACAACAAGTCCGTTTATTTTGTCCGCCACTATCAAACATCATATTACGGGTTATGAAAAGAAATATAGCAAAGCTGTTGACATGTTAAATAAGTCCTTATATGTTGATGACCTTATCCATGGAGCAGACTCCGTTAAAGAAGTTTTCTCATTATCAACTGATGCAGTTAAAATTCTTCAAGACGCTGGTATGAACTTAAGAAAATTTGAATCAAATTCCGTATCTTTAAAAAATCATTGGCAAGATATTGGTTTAATTAATAAGGAAGATAATTTGGATAAGAAAACGTTAAAAGTGCTGGGAATAATTTGGGATTTGGATGAGGACACATTGAAATTAGATGTATAAGAACTTTTACAACCAGGTGACTGGAAACACGTTACGAAGCGAAAGGTATTACAGATTGTGGCAAAAATTTATGACCCAGTTGGCTTCATTGCACCTTTTGTTATCAGAATAAAATTCTTATTACAAGAGTTATGGGAATTGGGTATTGATTGGGACACAATTTTGCCCAGCTATTTGAGTGAAAAATTTAAAACTTGGTACTTTGAAATTGAAGTTATTCTCAACTTGTGTATTCCTAGAAAATACATATGACATGATGAATGTGTAAATTTCGATAAAATAGAGCTTTTTGTCTTTTGTGACGCCAGCCTCAAGGGATATGGAGGTGTTGCATATTTTCGTGATCCTGATTCTTGCTGTACGTCTTTTGTTCTTTCAAAGAGCCGTGTATCCTCACTTAAAAAATTAACCTTGCCTCGTTTAGAACTTATGGGAGTATATTGCCGCAAGAATAGTTAAATATTTAAGGAAATTATTTAATATCTAAGAAGATAATGTACTTTGTTTTAGTGACTCTAAAATTGTTCTTCACTGGATCAGGGGTACCGCTGATAAATGGAAACCCTTTGTTGCTAATCGTGTACGTGAAATACAAAATGTTGTATCACCTTCGCAATGGAAATACTATAAGGGAAATGACAATCCGGCTGACATAGTTTCACGTGGATTAAGAGCTTCTGATCTAGTGGGAAATAAACTTTGGTTCAATGGACCAGTGTGGTTAAAAGAGAAAAATTTACCTTCATCATCTTTTGATCCTTTGATCGAGCCTATGGTGGAAGAGGTACAGGTAGAACAGCATCAAACTACTGTATGTTCTGTTATTAGCCAAGAGGCTGAATTTGAATTGACATCCAGGCTTTCATCCTGGAAAAAACTGAAACGCGTAACTGCATGGTGTTTAAGATTCTGCCACAATATTAAACCTACATCTTTAAAACTGAAGGGTTTTTTAATAGGTCAAGAATTGGATAAGGCAAGCAATTTGATTTTTAAAATCATGCAAAATTCCGAATTTAGAGAAGAAATTAGACTTTTGAAAGCAGGGAAGAAATTGAATCTCAGCAGTAAAATCCTGAAATTAAATCCTTTTCTTGATAGAGAAGAAATCCTTAGAGTCGGTGGTAGATTCTGTAACTCGAATCTTTCAGAAAACACAAAGTGTCCAATCATTCTTCCCAAAAGTCACCAAGTTACTGAATTGATAGTCAAACACTTTCACGAAGTGAACCTTTACGGAGGAGCCACATTAACATTATCTGCTCTGCGACAGAAATATTGGATCGTTAATGGCCGAGAAATTGTAAGAAAAATAATTTGGAAATTTATAAAATGTTTTAAAAATTGAACAAGCACATCCAGTCAGATAATGGGCGACATACCTGCTTCTCGCGTATTGCCGGATAGAACATTCTCGAATACAGGACTAGATTTTGCAGGCCCCTTTTTAATTAAAGCTAGGAAAGGAAGAGGAGGAACGAGATATAAATGTTATGTTTGTCTTTACATATGCTTCACCACAAAGGCCATTCACCTAGAAGTAGTCAGTGATCTAACAACTGAAGCATTCCTAGCATCTCTAAAAAGATTTGTGTCGCGCAGAGGAAAACCCAAAAAAACTTTTCAGATAGAGGAACCAACTTTGTTGGGGCTGATCGAGAATTAAGAAGATACATAGCTACACTTTCCTCTGAGGAAGCATTTCAAAACTACCTGAGCGGTGAAAATATTCAATGGATCTTCAATCCTCCTGCTTCCCCTCACTTTGGAGGCCTTTGGGAGGCTGGAGTGAAACAAATGAAGATTCACTTAAAGCGGACTATTGGGACCCTGGTTCTGACATACGAAGAATTTTACACCTTAATTACACAAATTGAGGCGTGTTTGAATTCCAGGCCAATAGTTTCCATCTCATCTGACCCTGAAGAAATTTAATGCTTTAACACCTGGACATTTCCTAATTGGGACTACATTAACAGCAATTCCTGAACCTGATCTTACAAATAATAATTTAACCCCTTCTGAAAGATGGAAATTGACACAGCAAATTTTCCAGAGCTTTTGGAAACGTTGGTCTAGAGATTATCTTTCACAATTACAAGGGCGTACCAAATGGTTGAGGGATAAACCAAATTTAGCCCTCAATGACTTAGTCTTGATAAAGGACGAAAATTTGCCTCCATTAAAGTGGCGACTTGGACGAGTAATTGAACTATATCCTGGTGCTGATGGAAAAGTTCGTGTTGTGAAACTAAAAACTTTATTAGGCAAAATGAAGCGTCCTATACATAAACTTTCCCGCTTACCATTGAGTGAATAAGACTCTAAAAAAAACATTAATTGCATATTCATAATTTGTGTCTTTACTGTTATTAATTCAATTATGTTTCAGATTCAGAGAATGGACCACAATTGTGGATTATGGTAATTTAGCAGTTTCATTATTTTGTTTTCCTTCTAGAGATTGTAAGTATGTTTTATTTGTAAAATTTTGTGCTAAATTTAATGTTGTTATTCAATTTAAATTTGTCATTATGCATTTTTATTTTATATGATATACTGTTGAATGTTTGGGAAACTTGTTTAAATCTAAAATTGAAGATCTTTATTACAATGTTGTAATGAACCAATGTTCATCGGGGCGGAGTATGTTCCGTCTTTTCGGTAGATAGGTGGCGCTCTTGATGCGCGCCGATGAAAAATATTTCACTTGACGCTTGAACTTGAAGAATGACGCATGTCATACCTTTTTTTGATGCTTGATTATGTTTTCATGGCCGCTATAGGCGGAAGTAATATACTATATCATTAAGTTCATCGTTAATAAATGTTATTTCTATGTTCTGTGAAATCTTGAAGTTTTGATTTGAAGTTCTAATGCTCTCCCAACCTGTTTCCTGAAAACAAAAACAACTTTGAAATTATGACTCATGAAGAGACACCATACACTCTTAAACACATACTTTAAATTTAGTTCATTTATTTTAATAAAGAAAAGAGTACCACAACCTCCTTGAATTATTTGATATTGATCTAATGGTTCATATTTTTCTCAGCAATGTTTTAAGATATACTCGGTTTTTCAGAAGGAAGGTAGACTATTTCAAACAGTGACTTTCCGAGTGTTTTTAATAAGAACTGTTTCTCGCAGTGGTTCTTATAACAGTTTTTACTCTTATTTTTACTTCCACTGTTCTGTTTTCCTTTTTTCCCAGACGTGGGAAGAAAAACAGAAAAAAACCGTCTGGGTAACAGAATTTACCAAAGAAAAGAAAACGAGAAGAAGACTTAATAAACCAGAACTTTAATTTTTACTTGAGGTTTTTTTCAAAACCCAGAGAATACCGTCTCAGCTACCATTGAAACTGCCAAAGAAAACCTAATAATCAGAAAGAGTTAGAAATTGTTTTCAGCCGAGAATTACCTTTAACTTCAATGCAGCTGGTCTAAATAACAAACGAAATAATAGTGAAATCTACAATTTCTGCACTAGATACGCATTTGGACGTAATTGATACGCATATGGACGTGCATTTTTCAAGTTGTACTTTTTATCGAATTTCGCCAAACAACGAAAACGCTAAAAGGGATTGGTTGCTAAATTCTGAGGAAAAAAAATTATGTGTATTGTTTTTGTTGCAAAATTTGCATTTTTCAGTAACATAAAATTGAGTAATTCTGGATTTGGTGACTGAAGCCACTTAAGTCAGCACTTACAACGTCATGAAAACAGTAAAATGCATTTTCGGAATCTATATCTTTGGTCCGATTTCTTAGAATAATTACGAAAGAATAAAGTTGGTGATTCGAAATTTCAAAATTCATTAAAAAAGAAACTAAGCATTGACACAATGTTATTGAAAGAATCATCTATCGTATCTGTTGCAAGGCAAATTGTTTTCAGCCGAGAATTACCTTTAACTTCAATGCAGCTGGTCGAAATAACAAACGAAATAATAGTGAAATCTACAATTTCTGCACTAGATACGCATTTGGACGTAATTGATACGCATATGGACGTGCATTTTTCAAGTTGTACTTTTTATCGAATTTCGCCAAACAACGAAAACGTTAAAAGGGTTTCAGTTTTTATTTCAGAATAATTCAGAATAATAAGAAATAATTCGAAACAAATAATCATTTTTTAAAGTGTATAGAAATGATCGCAAAATTTGCCCCTATCAAGTCTGTACTAATATTAGTGAAACTCAAAAAAAAAAAAAAAAAAAAAAATGCCTCATTACCTTGGAGATAAAATGAAACAGTTAGCATATTATGGAATAACGTAAAACAAATCATTTTAAATAAGATGAAACAAGCAAAGTATTTTCCCATTTTACTTGATTTCACCCCTGATGCCAGCCACCCAGAGCAGATATCAGTTTCTATGAGGTATCTTAATTTAGATAACATAGACGCGATTATTGAAAAACGTTTTTAGTATTTTGCCTTGCAACAGATACGACAGGTGAAAACCTAACAACATTCTTATTCAAGATTAGAGAAAAATGGTTTAGATCAGGGGTTCTCAACCGGTGGTACGCAAGAGAAAAGTATATTTAACTATTAAATTCAAAAATCTCGTGAAGAAAAAGAAAAATTGACAGAAATTTCCTGTGATCGAACTCGAAGTGAAGATTTCAAAAATAATATTAACTTTTCTATGAACCGAAAAATAACTTTAAAGGTATTTCAAATAAAGCTATTAGTTCGAGTCCCGGCGAACAGGCTGGCTGCATGGCCGTTTTCGTGGTTTTCCCCATGTGTAACGTGGATACGAGCTAGTTTTCCTTAAAAAGACCTCCACAGGGCATCCCTCCTTTTCCGTGTAGTGCCTGAGGGCGGAGCACGTAATGAGTTTTAAAAAAATAAGGCTATTAAATTTTTATTGCCTTTTTGCACAGCCTATTTCTGTGAACAAGGTGTGGTGTGTGTTGGTGTATTTAATTATGGCAAAGCACACTAGGGCTTTGCTTTATTCTCATTTAGATATTTTATGTTTTATTTTTTCATTTATTGAAATGGGCATGGCCTGTCATGACCATAAGACCAACGTGATTGGTTAGGCGGGTCGGGCTGCGCCCGCTACTGATACTGATACTGATACTCTAGGGTTATCTGCCTAATGGGGAGGGATGCCTTCATGGAGGACTTTCTGAGGGAAAATGGCTCGTATACATGTTACACATGGGGAAAACCACGAAAGCGCCCATGCAGCCAGCCCGTTCGCGAGATTCGAACCTCGGACCGAACTACCAGTGTTCAGCAAATTTACCGCTCGGCCGCTGGTGGGCCCTATGAACAAGGATTTTCTTCCATGTTACATTTAAAAATTAAATACAGAACAAAATTAAAAGTGGATCCTAATATTCTGTTAAAACTAAGTGAAATAAGACCAGACACAAAGAAATTTGTCTCCCTTAAACCAGAACCAAATTTAGCGCTAAATTTTAGAATTTAAGTTTTATAAATTAAATTTTGATAATAAAAATGGTAACCCATTTTTAATCTAAAATATTTATTATGTATGCATATTTAATACAAATAGCCAATAGGTTGTGAAATAGCAAAATATATTTAATTTTAATATTTCTATTGAGAAACTAATAGCGGTGGTACTTGAGTTTTTCAGTTTTTATTCAGATGGTACGCGTTAGTCGGTGGTGTATTGGTGTATTGAGAATACAGCAAAGCACACTAGGGCTATCTGCCTAAGGGAAGGGATGCCTTCGTGGAGGACTTTCTAAGGGAAACTGGCTCGTATACACGTTACATGGGGAAAACCACGAAAACGCCCATGCAGCCAGCCCGTTCGCGGGATTCGAACCTCGGACCGAACTACCAGCGTTTAGCGATTTTACCGCTCGGCCGCTGGTAGGCCACGCGTTAGTCGAAAGGTTGAGAACCGCTGGTTTAGATATTAGTAATTTACGCGGCTAAGGATGGGACAATGGTTCAAAAAGGAGAGATAAACATTTTTCGAGTAATTATGCTCAAATCGTTGTTTTCCTGAATTAAAAATTTAAGCTAAGTTTAGCATAATATGTAACTGTGCTTACCTTTTGTTACGTAAATTTAGAATAACAACAAACAATTAGCAAAAGAAAATCACAAAAAAATAAATAAATAAATAAATAAATGCTGCACAAATTACTACAATTGCAACAGTAGACACAAAATAAGGATTAAGCAATTTATCAAACGCTTCTACGGTGCCGGCGTCTACCCTTACAATACGCATCGACATCGCGTATTTTCATGTCCATTAAGACATAAAAGAACACTACAGCCGAACTTCTGCCCTGGTTCGAACTTCTGCCTGGTGAACACATGAACTTCTGCCTGGTGAACTTCTGCCACCACAGACGAACCTTCCGTTCAAATAAGACAGTAGTGCGCTAGGAGGAAGGGGCACCCAGACCTGGCAAGCTCGAAGCTGCTTTAACGCAATTAAACGTCCCAACTCCTAAAGGAGATCCAAGGGTCGCTAACCTATCGATCGAGGCGAAGTACCAAGGCTAAGCCGAATCGACAAGAATAATCGACAACTCACATTCCATGTTCCCGTTCTGGAGGGAACGTAAAAACATCTGCCATCAACAGGGTCTCCAACCCCGGACAACAAAACGAAGTCACTTAAACACTATCAGACAGACCGAGCCATCAATCCGGCCTGCTAACACTACGTCATGGTATACTGACGTCGGTTCCAGGCGCCTCCAAGGGGGAACCAAGAAAGAATATAAATATGCAGTTTTGAGGCTCCAGGCGCCCCCTGAAAACCTCAAACAGTCTAAAGGTTCGCTGAACTCGCCAGCTCAACCGACGGGAGGGTTTTCTTCCGGACAACCATGAATATCTGACTATATAGCTCCACCACAAACAACGAAACTGACAAGACAGTATGGTCTCTGCCGAGCCTGAACCAGCCATCGCCAGCGATGGCCCTAGTCCTTTGAAGACGGATTTTATAGCTCCCTGGCCTTGTTTATGCTACCTAGTTACAGATTATAACCAGTAGCATCCCAGGTTTTACCTGGGTCGACCCCCCTGGGCAGACGTTTAAATAAGACAGTGCACCAGAAGGAAGAGGGCTCCAGACATGGCATGCATAAGGCAGCCTTTACACGGTTAAATCACCCCAGCCACTGGAGGCCGTCTGAGGTGGTGCCATCTCCCCGGTCTACGCAGGGGGGGTTAAATGTTTCACATAGAAGATGGTCATAGTTAGACATCGACCGTCGCCCAGTTTTGACCAACGAGAGCCAATCACTAAGGGCAACCTTCGATAGCTGACCATGAAACACCCTCACAACCAAGGGACATAGAAGACAGTACCAGTACGTCCCTGCCGAGCCTGAACCTACCACCGAATAAACGATGGTTCTAGTCACTGTAAAGACAGTTTATTTACCCCAGAAGTCGAAGCTGTCTAGATATTGATCTAGCCACTACGCTGGGATTGCCAGTCCCAGTCAACCTCCAGGAGTGGTCATCCGAACTTAGCTAGCCCAGGCGAATCTGGTTACCAGCGTGGCCACGAGGAGGTCTCTGTCGGATTATGTCAGTAAATGGCTAGAATTTTCCTCTTTTGAAAGGCAGCAAAACGATCTGCTTGTTTTAATAAGTGCCCGGCGCCTTTTTGACACTGCGCCGTTGTGCGCCGCACGATCCTGCACCTATCGTGGGCGCGGGCCTGGTCGTTTGTACTTCGAAAGACTAGAGAACTTTCACCAAGCAATTTCATAACTGACATTATGCGTAAAATCACTTCATGCCAACATTTAATTTCAGAAGTAATTAATCTTCGTACAGCTAAATCTATTGTCTAACAAGTATCCAACCTTTATTTGAGCTCTAGCCATGATTTCAAATTATTTACATGAGTTTTCGAGTCTTCATGCTTTCTTAATAACTCTCCAATATTTATTGCCTCGAAACCCGCTGAGCTGTGTTCCTGTATAGAACAACTCGCAATTTTATCATTATTATTGTTGCCATCTTGATAATCCAAATCAGAACTGATAGTAGTGTTTGGATCTTGACAATCACTTAGTTTTTTGTTTGGAACTACTGACATCTCTTAATAAGATGCGCGAGGCTCTTGATTGCTTCTCAAACCTCTTCTTTATATGTTGACTACCAAATAGTCATTTTCTTCATCGAATATACGGGGTAACTTCTAAAAAATGGTAAAAAATAACCTGAGATGCCTTGGATCAAAATATATGGATTTAAAAAACTCTTATACGTTTCGGATACATTACGGAGCAATCAATCAGAAAGTTGTCCTATTTAAAATTTCACAGTCAGTAGCAATAAATATAGAAAACCTTTGCACTGAAATCGGTTTAACAGCTCCCTAGAAAATCGTAATTTAACATATATACATAAAAAACCAGTGCAGTTGGAAAAAAAATCATTGAATGAACTTGGAATATTCAAGGTGCAGGTACAACAAACAGTATTAACTTAAAACGTCTATAAAATATTTTTCACTTCCATCGGACGTTATTGAAAAATATGAGAGGGTTTAAAATCTCATTCTTCTTTTATGACTGGATAAAAAAATGCTTGTTAAATGCTGTTAGTAGCAGGCGTGCATGCCTTACTTCGCGTCGTGGGGTCGCGTACACAAATACCCACTATCCAGAACTTTAGAAACTTGTCTACTGTGCATCTGAAAATGTTGCATTTAATTTTATTTTACTATTCCTTATTATAGATTCAGGCAATCAGAACAAAATTGTTTTTGTTTGTTTGTTGTTGTTGTAGTTTAGTTGGTTTTGCTGCCCTAAATTTTGCTGCTAGAGTCTTGCTCACCACCTAGAGTCTGCCCTGTAGCCACCATTAAATAATCTAGGTTTAAACATTCATTCATTAGTTTCAAACATTAGTTTAACGGCTTCTGATTCGTTATTTTAGAGGTATTTATGTGATGTTAGGTATTTATATGGTGTTTCATAGTAGCGGCAAGCAAAAATGGGCTAGATATACTGCTAAAGAAACCTCGAGTCATCCTTAGCACTTTCATATTGGGATTTCTATTTTTATCAGTAAGATTATTCGCCTACAAAATTCTCACAGCATTTCTGTCTTTAGGTGACAGAGAGATCTGGAGAAAGGCTTGTTCGATATCTGTAGTAAATGTTATATTATGTGTACGAAATTGTATTAATATCTCTAACTAATCTTTCTTCTGAGTTAAAAAACAGGCGTGAACACTTCACAGTCCTTCCACTAAAAAGAACGTAAGTTAATTAATTCATATACTGGCCTTCTATACATATTATGTACATTTAAATTTGTACATTTTCATTACTTTATTTTATAAATATTTATCAATTTTGCAGTTTCTATTTCATTAATTTTACAAGGATTTCATTGTTTATTATGTTTATAACGATTACTTTGAATTCTATTTAATAAATATGGCAAAGATTAAATTATGTTTATTATGTTTATAAAAATAACTTTGAATTAACATGCATGAAAGCGAGAGTGTCGAGGAACACTTTACTCAAGTAAAATGAAAACATTTTTACTACTACTTAATCTAGCAGAGAAATTTTATTACTACTACTCAATTTGGCAATAATATCTCGATATTTCTAAAACATTCATTAACTTAAAGGAACTGCTACATTCATAATGCAATTCTTTATAGTACTGCACTTTAATTCATCTCACTTTAATCTCACTAATTTGGATTAAAATTCAACTCACAAGTTTGGCTTAAACTCAAATTGCCAGTTTGGCAACATACTTATTACTTGAGTAAAAGACTAAACACCTTCGCATTTATTAATTATTGTTAATTGAACGGGGGTTGGTTTGTTCCCCTTGCAAAGTCAACCAATTTCCGATCAATGACGATAATTACTTAATTTATTAATTTTCATTTTAAAAGTTTCCATTTCTATTTTTCATGATTACAATTCAAGTTACTTTTAAAAATACTATTAGGAGATAATATGCTCAATATTACCTTAGTAAATAAATTATTATTATATTATTTTGCAGCTAATGCGCAAGTATTAGGAATTTTATTTCGATTTCAATGAATTTCAATTAATTCAATCTTTGATTTTATCTCTAACAACGATATATTTAAATTATGACCGGAATAGGAACAATCATTTAAACAATATTAGTTTTCCGAATGGCTGGATACATGAAATAACACTCTTAAGGGTTTGTCAAGTCGAATAACTAGCTGGTGAGGCATGTAATAAATTCTCGCGCGGCGTATCTAACAAAGTACTACAATAAATCTAAACTCACATCTAAATTTCTTCTTTAAATCAATGCGCTTCTACTGATTTTCGCGTTGCCACTTAGAGGTAGAGAAAAGTATCTATTCAAACCGGATCAAATAATATATATTCTAGTGTATTTTTAATACTTTTGATAGATTTCTTTTCTCCCTTAAATCTTTAAATACCTTAAATCTAAGACCTTAATCATTAACCCTTAACTACTTTCTTTTTTCTTCCTTAATGGTATCATTGTGTCAATTTGCGAAAATAGTTGTAAATTAGTATCATCGAATTAAGTAGCACCCACTGCATTCGAGATATTAGAAACGACAATTTACGAATATTTTTTTAAATAAACTTTGGAAAATGTAGATAAATTGGGGTCACAAGAGATTCAGATATTTTGAAATAGTTGTATTGGGGTACTTTCGTATCCAGCGCAATTTTTCCACCATTCCTTGCAAACTGCTTTGGAATGATGAGTGGGAACTATTTAAAATAAACTTTGAAAGAAATCAATTCAATTAAGACACATCTGCTGAGTGACAGCTTTGGTATCATTATATAAAAAGGTACTTCACGCCACTAAAAATGAAACACACAAACGCTGCTACTGAAAGGCAGGATTCCTTACATGTAACAAGATTCTTTGTGATTTTTTATTGTTGTGCGGCCTTAGAATGCTGCACGAATTACTTATCGCTGAAATGATCTAGACAAAACCGTTTTCATATAAAAAAAAAAAAAAAATCTGAACCTAGTTATATTTTTAGCTTCTAGAGGAGGTCATCAAAAAAGTAAATAACATGCTATATATCATACGCGAAAGCTAAAAAAAAAAAAAAAAAAAAGACGAAAAAGATAAAGAGAGAAAAAAATAGAAAAACACAGAAATATGAGCAAAAGCTTTTCTGCGGTAAACAGTTTTAAATAGCAACTTAGATCAAATCTCGTCCGAAATCGATAGAGTTCAATTCTAAAAGCTACGCAATCTGAAAAACTAAAGAAAAATTAAAGTCGGACAAAAAGGCTTCCTTTTTGCCGTTTTATTTTAAGCGCTTCCTTTATAGTGCAGTGAATTCTCTCTCAGAAGATCACCCACCGTTTCATATAATTTTGGTTTTTGTGGAGGAAAAAGGTAATATTCAGTATCGATATTCAGTTAGGTTTTCAGAAGTGCTGGTTACTTTCAAGAATGACCACCATTACAGAATTTACTGCATTTGGCTTTATGTTCTATCACTCAGCAAAGGCCGAGTGCATAAGACCATCGAATATGCGCGCTCAACGAGGAGGGGAAGAAATTTCGCACTTATCACTGCCCTCTTCCCTGAAATAAAGTAAAAGATTTAATTTTGCGTTGATGAATCAATGGTGCTGCCAGAACTTTTGCAGTCCCTCTTCATGCACGCCAAAAGATTTATATAATGTCAAAACATGATAGGCAAATAAATAAAATTTCTGTGCTTGTTATTAAAACAAAACCTTAATTTCGACATTCTAAAGTGCTCTTTCACTTGTTTTCTTATAACAAAATCGTCGAATACACTCTAGATTTTGTTGAATTAATCCTACTGCTGTTCCACAAACAGTAATGCGGTAAGATTTCTTAAACGAAAGGTGCTCATTTATTTATTTATTTATTTATTTATTTATTTTTGTCTTCAGCGTTTCTTAATCGATCCGATTTAGTTCCTCTCACAAGAAGTAAGCCATCATGGAGAAAATTCGTAAAGTTATCACAGTATTTAAAGCTACATGCTAAAAACGTTTCAATGAAAAAAAAAGAAAATAATTTCTGTGAGGCAAAATTTTTTAATTCGCAGGTCAGCGCCAAAAACCTTAGTGCCGATTCTCTCAATAAGCGCATATGTTTAACTGAAGCTTAAATTATGTTGGTACGATGTGGGTTCTCCAATAGTCGCCATCGTAGCCTTTTCCTTTCGCAGAAGATTTTCTACAAAGTTTGTGTAAATAACTATAGGTATTTGGTAGTGTTCTTCTTGCATAATGAATAATTCCGCGTTAGTTTCGGGTTTATTTAGCAAACAGGTCTCTAATTCATTCCAAAATTGTTCATATAGCTTGTGAACGAGGCTTTGCATTGCCCAGTAGGTTCATTCATTTTCAATTTCTCAAATTATTCAGGTATATGATCATTGCTCTATGAATTGGCGCCTTATCAATCTAAAAGAGAAATAGGCCAGTTCCAGATTATTGTTGCAGATTAAGAATTACAGAACTGTCCAGTTTTATTTCATAACCATTAGTATTCAGGATTTTGGTCGCAAAATCTAGTAGACCCAAGTAAACGGACACTCACCAAAATGGGGACAATACACCCCAGCAAGTATGTTCCTCTAGCAATCGCCATATTCACACGTTCCTTCAGATCTCCACAAGTCATTCCTAATACCATAATGAGATATTCTTCCATTGTTCTAGTGTCCGTTAGTGACACAGGTCTAGTATTCATTGGTTTATGTGATGCAGTATGTACATATAATCCAAGAGAAAACAAACTCTCGTTGGATGGTATATAATAGTGAGGGTAACATCCCAAAGTCAGTAGCTATAATTTTTAATGAGGTCTCCCAGTCTGGCTTCACCCATAACGCCAGAAGCATCGACGGTCTCCATCTGTAGATTTCTTCAGCTTCTTAGATCAGGATTGGAATTATATATTTTTTCCATTTAATTTAATCATTATTGCAAGGGCTCTCTGGAACTTGCCAGAAATCTCACCGATAGAATGACTGCATCAATGGCCATCGAATGCCATGTCAAGTTTTACAGAACTCCCATCGTCCATTCATTCTAACAGCAATAGTTGGTATACATATCTACTATGAATTCACTATTGTATCATCTCATATATCGATGATATACGAGTAATATTATTTACATTTAACTGGCGACTTACAGTCGGATGTTTCATTGAAAGTGAGATTTACTAACATGGTTTCGGGATTTCTGTTGAAATTGAGTATCCGAAAATTCATAGGAAAGTAATTAACATATTGCTGCAGTTTTAAACATCATACGTGTGTGAACAAGCTTTTTCTTGTTTAATAAGTATTAAAAGTGAGAACAGAAATCGTGTGCTTTCTGTGAAAATGAAATCCGCGTATGTATATCGAAAATGAGACACCGAATTCAAAATTTATGTTCCAAAAAACAGGCGCAGATTTGACATTAATATTTGTTATAAACTGTTATACTAAAGAACATGATTATTTATATGTGCCTAATTATATTTAGAACTAGTGGAAGTACCCGATGCCAGTTAAGTTAGATTGAGAGTAATGCATCTAACAACAGAGAGAACGATACCGCTGTAATCCTTCTCTAATAACGACGCAAAAACTACGATTCATAGTCATACATTTTTCACTCTGATGCGATATGGAAGCCACATAAAAATATCGATATGAAAATAAGCTAATCCTTTCTCTCATTATATCAGCAACAATGGCATGCAGTTTTTAATAATTTTCGTCTTTCTAATCAAATGGTCGCAAAAGCTCAAATTCCATCCAATATTTCACCTATGTTCAAGTTTAGTCGATTAAATGTGTCAAAAAGTTCATCATAATTGATCAGAAATCAATAACGCGAACAAAACACACACATAAAAACAGACATTCTTCTTTATATGTATAGATTTTGTAAAACTTACAAATTTTTTATTAACGAACTCTACGATTTAAAGCGAGCAGTAGCAACACTTTTCGAAATAAAGCATTTTTATTTCCAACGCACGAGACTGTTGCCCCTCGGAAAAATTATTGCGAAAATGAGCGCTTTCAGAGTTTTTAATTAATATTTCGGCTGATTTAAGTCGTACGAAGATGGAAATAGTCGAAATGGCTTCCCACGAATTTTTGGAATCGGGAATAATGTATTTACTGTTTGGCAATGCAATTTTTATTTCATCGTAAAACTTTAATTCTAGGAATAATTATTTTCCTAGAATTATCAATTCCTAGAATTTGTTAAAATATTAACAAATTCTAGGAATTGAAAGAGAGCAGTGGCAACAACTTTCGAAATAGAGTAGATTTTCATCTCCAGCTTGCGAGACTGTTGCCACTCGGAAACATGAGGGCGAAAATTATCGTTTTCCGAGTTTTTAATTAATTCCTCTGATTTTAGCTACTTTTTTTTTGGGGGGGGGAGAAGTGGACGTCGACCTTTTCCAGGACCCATAAAAGAATCGTAGAAGGTTTGGCGACGATAACTGTAGTAGTGACTGAGTTATTAGAGGACAAACAAAAATACTTTTTATATATATATAAATTACACCAATTGTATGTAATTGCATTTTTTGTTGTTGTTTTGAAATAAAAGACTAAAATGATAGTCATTTATTTGTTGTTTCCATTAATGATCTTTAATAAAAAATAATGTTACATGGTCGCTGGTGTTCCCTAAAATCTAAAAATTGCCAAAGTTCCAAAAGAGTGAAAAGTTTCGGAAACTCTGCCATAAGAATTCATTGCATTACGCTACTTATAACAATCAACTGAACCATGAGTTCATTGATTTGAGGAACAGAATGTGTAATTAGAAGCTAGATGCATCATCTGTATCAGATTTTCTGCGACCTTTCTTTTTTATTTAAAGAAGATCAAAAGGAAACGTTTGACCCCCCACCACCAGAGTATTAGCTTCATTAATCTATACAATTTTATATTCTTAAGTGCATTTTTATACCACAAATCTTTATTTTCTTAAGCATTTACACATATCAATGCAGGGCTGTCAGTTGACCAAACGAACCGACGTGCGCTCGAGTGTTTGTCTTGAAGATAAAAACACACCCAAGCCAAAAGATAAAACAAAATATCGCTTTCTTTCACGTGTGTCCGCAACCACGTGATATGCCTGTCGCCGGAGCATGTAAAAATGCCGTGGGCAACCGTTAATAAATCCCGATCATGTGATCAGCCGTGTCAACACGATCGGAGATAAAGCTTGATTCAAGTTGAAGAGAAAATAGTCTATTCATGTTCATAAAAAGAATTACAAAATGTTATATAAAGCGAGCCGAAAGAAAAACATAATAATTAATTCCCCTCCCCTCTTTTTTTTTCTTTTGTCTTTATGCTCTCTCCCCTTTTATTTTTGGCAGAGAAAAAAAAAAAAGGATTTTTTTTTTATTATTATTCTTCAAAAAATGTACTTATATAAGAGGGCAATGTAATTTATTAGGTTGATTTAGTATGTTTTAAGTGCTCCTTAGAGGCTTTAAAAAATTGATCCTGTATTTTTTTCTTTCCCACGTACCTTCGTTGAAGAAAAATAAATAAATAAAATAAGAAGTAAAAAATCTCAATTTAGTTTTTCACATTCCTTTTTAACACCTGTATATTGTCAGAAAATCCTTGAGGTGCAAAATGCACAAATCCCTCAAAAGCAATAATTTCTATTAGCTACGGATATTCACTTACACTTTCGCGTCTTGGGTAAACTAAAATCGCAGTGCAGTTTTTAATTCGAATTATTTATTCTAACATATGAACTGCCCCGGAATAGACTAAATTACACTATGACCATCCCAGATGGTCGTCTTAGAGAGAGGATGTTTAACACCGAAGTTTATTTATGTTTTTAAGAATTACGGTCATGTTTAGAATTTGTCATCTACGAATTTATCTTCAGGATAGGGCGACCAGCTTCCATAAAAGTTTTGTTTCCAATTTAAATAAAAATAATATATACATTTGTCATCTACTGAAACCAAATGTATACCATTTAATAAAATTAAAATTCATATCAAAAGTGTTAGTGTGTTTGTTTTCGTGTCAAAAATTGCTAGTGCTTGTTTCTGTATTTCTTTCTAATCGTAAAAAGCCATAATCAAGAATTATGTTAGCAGCATGTTATTAAAAATGGGTATAAAAATATTAATATTACAATTATTATTTATTAAAATATTGATATTAAAATTCCATTTAAATTAATTGTTTTTATTTTTATTTAATTTATTTAAATTTAATTTAAATTAAATGTTTTTATTATTACTGTGATTTAATTTTTAATTAATATTAATATTAATTAAAAATTAAATTACAAGATTAAATAAAATTTTAAAAAGAAAGAAGCTTACAAAGAATAATCTACATTTTCCAAAATTTTATAATACTCGTTATTTTTAATTTTAATAATTTATTCGTTTAAAATAGGCACTTCAGGGTCGCAGTATACCCCCACCTATTTGCGATCGAAACATGTGTCCCTACATATTTATTACAAAATTGTGGGCGGAACTGAGTCACCTGTTAGGTGCTCAAGGCTGTTGCCAACGGCAAGCGTACTTCGTAAGCCAAATGAGCCTAAGCAATAACAACAACAAACATAAAATGCCATACACCATTAGAGACGATGTTGTATTATTTTCTGCAATTAAAATAGCAGAGATACTTCACGGAAGTAAATATGGCGACGAATTTCGAAAAATTCTTTCGTCAAAATATTTTTTAAATAATAAAGACCAGTTCGAGCAGCTTATCGCTAAATTTTAAAGTTCAGAGTTGACGATTCAGTTCGAATATAGAATTGATATTTCAAAAATACTAGTTGTAAGTTTGTGTGCGATACATTTATGAAGAAATCTTCTATGTGGAATTGTTATTTCCTTGTCCTTTGGAAGAACATACAAAAGTGGAAGATATATAGCAAAGCTAGCGAATTTTTAAAACTGATGGTTTACAGCAGAAAAATTGCGTTGCAATATTCGTGAGATGACGGTCAAAACTATATGTTTCAAAATCCTTGATAATACAGCTGGTAATGATAATGTAAAACTTAAGCACACCGCTTGATCCATCGAGGGGCCCATGCAGCAAAATATTCAGCAATGGAATTGAAAGATGTTCTTCAGGTTGCTGTTAAAATTATAGTCTTTATTAAAAGCGGTATTCTTAACAGCCGTTTATTTTCAAATAAGTATCTATAAATCTATGGATTCAAAGCACAAAAATTTATTAACATCCGCAGAAGAAGTAAAACATTTAATTTGTTGCGTCGTATTTTTTATGCATCGAGTAACAAAAAACAAGCATATCCGTCGAATTAAAACATGTTTTTCTTTGATTTATTTTTGTGTACTTGAAACAAACGCTGAAACTATTACTTTTAGTTTATATAATGTTTTATCCAAAAAATAATAATTTTAAATGGGAAAATATTTATCTTTATACGTATCTTAATTTTATGTTTAATGTATGGGGTCACAAAAAGGATTCCATGAAAAGTGTTCATGAACGAAAGAAGTTTAAGAAATGTTGTTCTAGAGAATTTTGGCTCTGGACGAAATCCTGTTCAGTATACACCGAACCTTTCTAAGCGAATACCTCCTTAAGAAATCTGATCACTTGAGAGCAGGCATAAACATCGTTAATTTAACATCTTTTTCTTTAACACGATCACTTCCATAGAAGTTCAAAATCCTTTAAAACTCTGGTAGTCGTCTTAGAGTGGATTCACGGTAGATAAGAGGGTTTATTGTATTTTTTACTTTTCCCGAAGCAAACGGAGAAACAACTTTTCCTTAAGGCTTCTGTTAATATGTAAATTTTTCTTTTTGATCACTTTCAGAGGTGGTCTTGTTACGAAAGCGGCTAATACAAGAGAAGTCATACTAATAACACTTGGAAGAAAGTGCGTAAAGAATGCAAATAAGACTGACACTTTTCCAGCAGATGACATTTGGAAGTGACCAGCATTTCCTAAGACCTAAGTAAGCATCGGTATTGAATACCTGTGTAAGGATCCGTTACGGTAAAATCTTCGAGGATTGTGTAGGGTCATCTTATAGAGGATTTACTACATTTTAATTGAGGTTTAATTCCAACACAAACAAACAAATCATTTTCCTTTTGAGTTTGTCTCAATATTTGAATTTTTGTTACTAATTTTTAGCCCCAAAAGGCAATTTACCCAGAATTGCTATTAATTTCGTTTTGGCATTTTGCGTTGCTTCACTATAAACAGCCTTTCACTTTTCAAATTGTTGCCGTCAAATATTAGAGCCCTTCATTATATTTAAAGAAATTAAATAATGAAGAATCTGCTTGAATGGATGGATGTTTATCGCACTAAAAAACAACGTCACCTACAGACATCAAATTTTGAATAACATATCCCTCCACTCGAATACGAGCATCTGAAAGCCCAAATTTGGAATTTGTTTTATGATCTATTTCATATTTTGCAACCTTTAACGAATTTTTAATTAATAAACTCAACAATTTCAAAGCGAGCAATGGCAACACTGCATGGGAAGGGGGGGAACATTTCTATCTCTAGCGCACGAGACTGTGTATCGGAAATTCTATAGATATGTTCTTTATAAATTATTTTGTGATATTGCTGTTGAATTGAATTTTGTGGTTTAAGCGCGAAGAACATGATAGTTAATAAATAAATGTAACACGCAAAACGTTAAAAAAAAAAAAAACCTTTGGGCGTAATATAAAATCTGAAAGCTTTCAGATTTTTTTTTTTTTTTTTTTTTACTCTTTTATTTTTAGAATTTTTTAATTAAATAACTCCCAACATCATGAAAACTTATGCATTGATCTTTTCCGTTGTAGCAAAACTGATGGTCCATCAACATGTGATTAAATATACACAAATAATTGTGATTATAAATACACGTGTAAATAGAAAAATGAAGTCTGCGAACGACCACGACCCTTGCCATTACTTCCTCTGCTACGTAATTCATGCAACCGAATATTGGACTAATTATACAATAAAGTTGCTTCAGAGAGCTTGTTTTGAATGATTTTTATGTAAATCCCTCTTATGGCAACAGCTGGCGTGACCAGCGTGACCATAATGTAGCTCTTATCTCATTAATAAGCCAATTTTTTTTTAATTTTTTGTTTGCTTTGCGAACTGGAGTCTCGCAACTTTGACTTTTGATCCAATAAATTAGTTCCAGCAGTCCTTCCACAAAAAGTTCCGTTTCAGAGGCACAAGGAAAACCTTCACGCATCGTCCGCATCGTCTGCAAAACCCTCGGAAAAAACAGTTAGAAAAAAAAAACGAATAAAAAATAAAAAGTCGCCTCAAATGAGAAAGAGAGAGTGTGTGTACAGGATGGAGGTTTTCTAAAAATTCAAGGTAGTCACTCAGAGAATTGCAATTCTACAAAGAATAAAAAACGAGAACAAGAGGAAAAAATGGGGGGAAAAATGCTTCTAACCGGATGCTATTGCGATATTTAAAAAAAGAACAGAACGGTAATAATAATAATGAACAAAAAAAAAAAAAAAAAAAAAAAGTCGATGTAGATATAAAGAGCAAGAAATAATGGGCCACCCACAGGAGAAAGGTTATGAGAAGATGGTTGCAGACGATCTAATTTCAGAACTAAGTTTCGCAAATGAATATTTTTTCTTCAGTACGTCTTAATTCATCTTATTCTCTCCTCCTGAGGGGTGGGGCGAAGTAAGGAATTATTCTTTTTCATATGCTGTTCATCTCGAATTAAATGACAATAAAAATAAAATTTGAATTATCAAATTTATTTCTGCGAAATCCTAAAAAAAAGGCAGGTAGTGTTTTTTTCCCCTTGCATTATTAACCTTCAACATGCATTTCCCAGTATAAAGTTATGAGGTATTTCTCCCGCCTTCTTAGCTCATGCCTTCGTGGTGTAATGGTCAGCACACTCACGCATTCGAGAGGTTCGAGTCCCGGCGAGGGCGTTGCTCATTTTTCATGTCTCCTGCTGCTTTTCATGGATCATGTTCAACATCTATTTTATTTACATTTCGAAAGATGTTCATAGGAAAATACTCGCCTCGAGAAGATTCACTGTAACTCCGACTTTAGAAAACTTTTTTCACTTTATGTTACGCTACTGTTGCTTTGTTATCCACATAACCTGGCAAGTTTTCTTTTGCACGAGATTAGACTTTACCTTCCCTGCGATCTCCCAAGCAGGAAGTTTCCAAACTGCTACTGTTCGAAGTGACATAAGATTTTTAATTGATATTTCAAATTATATCTGGTCAGTCAACGTCTGCGATAGCTCCATTAGAGGCCTTATTGAAGTATTTCATTCATTTATAATTTATTTTAAAATTATAACTGTCGGATCGACTTTAATTATGTGGATAACTTTTAGTAGATTTCGGAGAATTCGAAACTCTTGATTCATGCATGCTTAAATTACGGAATGAACGGTGCTTTCAAATCATCGAATTTCAATACGTTAAATTTCGTCCACTTTTGGTTTTGAACTGAATTTAAAGATTTCTCTGTATCAGCAAGAATAAAGAAAATTTTGGTGTACAGTTTCCCTTCCAAGTGGTGTAGCACATTCCCTGGATTCCATAAAACTCTGCTATGTCCTTTCTATAATAATAAGGTCTTACTTATGTTCTGTGAGGGAAATTATCACCACCAAAATATCGAACAAGAAAGCAACAGACATAGAATTCAAGTTTATTTTACCTCACCACTATAAATACAAAATTACCAAATATGCAATTATGAAATTACCAACTCACCTGGACATGGTTTAAACTCAAAGCTTCCTTCCACAATTTTTACCAGTGCAACACTTTTAAAGTAATCAGGGAAAAGAATACAAGCTTTACTTCGACCGAAACGAAAATTCAAACACACTTACCAAACAGGATCTAACTTCAAGCTACAGTATACACAGCAAGACCAGCCTTAGCATTGCCAAAAGACTTTGGTTAATCGGCAAGGAAGCGGGCCACTGACCAAATTCTCACATTCCCCTTCGTAAATCTCTAAACTTTAGAATAAAACTGCTTGCCGTCCAAATCTACATAAATTCTGGAATCAGCGAATCTGTTAATGAAAACAGGTAGAAAGAAGTAAATTAAATAATATTTCTTAATAAAATTTAAACATAAATGCCACAGAGAAAGGGGGGAAAACTATATTAATTATGGCTTTTCTCAAGCATTACTTTGACTATGCCGCCCAACCGGAATAGTGGTTAGGGACGCTAGCTGCCGTAAAGAAGGGCCCAGGTTCGAATCCCGGAGAAGGTATGGATGTTTGTAAATGTATAGTATCTGTGCGGCATGGGGGAGCTCGCCTTTCGAGAGGTTGGTGATAGGGAAAGAGGGATGGAAGACTCTTGGACTTATCCCCCCCACGGGGTGCTCTCCTTCAAAATTAGGGGGGGCTGAGCAAAATCGTGCAGTCGTACTATATGGTGCTTTCGCCATCGACAGGCGAACTCTTGCGCTCCTTGCCGCGATAAATTTCGTGCGCTTGTTCTTTTGAAATGGCGACATAAAATCGCTGACATGCTAATAAATCGATAAACTCCAAGAGAATTAATGAGATACTTTTATCTTTTTACACGAACTTATTTTTATTTCCTATTAAATACAGCATCCATTTCTATCACTCCTTTAAAAAGCATCATTTATGGCAAATTTTGTTACGTCTACGGCTAAGAGAATATTTGTGAAACGTACAGCATGGCAGAACCACGAAAACTGCCATGCAGGACAGATTGTTCGTCTCTTGCTAACGACCTTGAACAAAACTCAGGTCGCATAAATTTACGAATGTTAGAGAAATAACTCAATCAGAATGCTGGGGGTTCAACTTTTGAATTTAATAGTTAAAAATACTTTGCTTCTTTACGTACCACCTATTTATCTCTTGCAGTACCACCAGTTGAGAACCCCTGTCTTATAGATTCAGGCTGAGAACTAGGCCTAAAATGTATCTGAAAACTAATGTTACGATATGTGCAGGCGCGGTGAGATAGCTTTCCCGCAAAGAAGGTTTAGGGTTACCAGAAAATAGCAAAAGAATGCAGAGTTTCCACATTTGGCGAGAAATCGCTCATTTGGCGATATGCCATGGACGGATGGAGAACCTTCTGGAACGAATTCTTACCGGTTTAGCCCAGAATGTTCTCGAACACAAGCCGAAAGCTATAGAAACCCTGCTGGTCCGCAGTCAGTCAGACAATGTGCCTCGTCGAGAGGGCGAGTTAGAGTGCCTCGCATACAGTGCGAGATTATCGGTGTCTCGTCTAGCGAGTCAGTCCGTGCCGAGTCGATCGAGTTGACAGCTCGGCAGAGAGTGCCGAGTGCATCGAAAGAGTCTCTTCGTATATTGTGGTTAGTGCATTGTCGAGAGAGCGTGTTGAGGCTCCGGGACCGACTGAACCGAAGAGTCGGGAGCTGTGCTCTGTGTATCGTCGAGTGCATCGCGATTAGTAGAGTGGAGAGTCTCGAGAGTACGTGGAATTCCGAGAACGACCAAGCAGCACCGTGATAGCCTGATAGTGCGAAAGCTGTGTCGCTGATCGTGTCAGCGTGTTTATAACAGTTCGACGACTGTAAACGAGATTTTGGAGCTGTCCTGATTAATACCGGCCAATAAAGTGTATTTCGATACTTCATCAAGTGTCGTTGTTATTCACTCCAAATCTACAAACCCCGTACGAACGTGAAGGAAGAAAATAACGCAACAACTGGTGTTAGAAAAAAAAAAAAAGGCAACACTAACAAGAGTAAAGTAATGAAAACTAAGCAAAATAAATTTTTCGCAACTTTGGGGGGGGGGAGAGAACATTCAAAATAATGCTCAATAACGTGGACTCTAAATTGTAGTCCAAGTAGGGTGCGTTGCAACTTTTATAATCTAAACCAGGTGTGATGTATGGGTGACGCTAACAAGATATATAGCGGGCGCTAACTCTTAGTCTGGAGAGGCGCCAAAAGTTTAGTTTTCTAAGAGGGAGACCGACAGAGAGGTCATAAGAAAGGCTCGTGGGAGCCATTAATGAAACCGAAATTCACTTTTACTACTTTATATATTTCAGTTATTAGTATTGTAGTTTAGTATTAGTTTTGTGTTTGTGAAATAAATGTTTAAAAATACAAGAAGGTGGAGTTATTTCTCTATGAGGCGGTGGATGAAGAAAGGGATGATATCACAGCAGGAATTCTCAGAATTTTTAAAAACTGTACCATAAAAATAAGAATCAAAATTGTTTGTTCCATAATCTGCCAATATATGTACCAAATGAGGCAATATTTTACACTTATTTTGAAAATTCATTTAAATTTTTTATATAAAAATTGCACTACCAAAAGTAATATCATGTACCATTAGTGGCACACTGAGAAAAAAAAGGGAGGGACAATTCTGTATCCCCCATTTTACTGGGCCGATTGACGAAATTCAAATGGCGTTCTTTTCCATATTTCGATTCTACGACTCAAATTTTGTCTGAAAATTAAATTTTGTCAAATTTGGTGCGAAATTTACAGAGAAATTCAAAAATTTAACTTGGCATATTGTTTTCAGTTTCAGCCAAGAATAATTCACTTGGCGAACTTTTTAATTTATGGTAACCTATTTTCCTTTCCGTTTTCACATTGTGCATTAGAAAAAAAGACACATTCTTCCTATTTTCAAATAATTTTAACAAAGAGCGTAAACCACATTAGATGTTATTATCGCTTTCAACAAATATGCCAAATTTCAAAATGCGCCAATATATAAATTCACGTACATCTTCGGAAATTTTGAATAAAATATTCTAAATTTTTGCAAGGATGCTTAGAAATACATCTACTTTAATAAGACGATAAAAATTTTATCGATTATAATTCAAAATTTTTTCGAGAAGTTTATAAAAATTATTTAAAAATACAAATTTTAAAAAATAAATCATAAAATTGGGCGAATTTTATTTGGAATGAAAGTAAATTTCGAAATGTGAAAGGAAGAATCAAATAAGTTTTAGAACAAAGAGAGATGAATAAATATGTACCAAAATTCAATTAAAATTGAGGAGCTAAAGTTTTGAGATCTATTTGTTTAAAAACTACTCGTGCGATTTTTACAAAACTTGACAGTTGGGCATAATTTAAGTCGTAGAATCGAAATAAGGAAAAAAATTGGCATGTCATTTCAGAAAAAGTCCGATTTTGTGTCAAAATACCTGTATTAGAACAATGCTATGTATAAATCTAATGCATATCCGAAGTCGCGCTTTCGAGACATGAAAAACGCAATTTGAATTTCCTTAATCGGCGCAGTAGAACGGGAAATACAGAAATGTCTTTCCTTCCTCCAAGTTTCATACTTAAAGAAATCTTAATCTACAGAGGTGTTTACATATTTTTAGAACGATTTGGGGGCCTTTTGATTAATGTTTAAATTGCAAAGAGTAGTTTTTAAATGTTCATTCTTTTTTCTGGACTATAAGTCTGCATCGTTAGTTTCGTAAAATTTCCAGTGGTTAATGATTTCCATTCGTCTGTCATTACTTTCCATCAATCATGGTGGGTTTGTACTTAGAAAAAGTTCTTTTCAAGAGACCAGAAGTACATTAGTCCATAGATGAAACATCAGGGGACTTTGCAAGAGTAAGCCGAAAAGGTATGTAGGCAATATCTCTATCAGTCTTCATTTTTTCAAGGAATGCAGTGCTACTTTTCGAAGCATGACTTACTGCTTTATCTTATTCTTTGAAAGCCAGCGGGATAAAGAAATGGAATTTCTTCTGTAACTATCGAACGTAAAATTTTCTCTTGATCCTACATTGAATTGATTTAACTTTCCCGCCCCCACACACTCTTCTTATGTTTAATTTCTTGTTGCAAGAGAATCCTGCGACAGTTATAAATCCCTTACTGAAACTTTCTTTCGCTTGACGTGAACCAGGTTTGTATATTTTTTCCCCTCTTCGTTTTCGACAATAAATAGACTTTTTTTTTTTTAATTGCAATCATTTATGTAAACTCATGCTTCGTCTAGGCTCATGATATATTTCTATTTAACTTCTGCTGAATAGTTTTCATACAGGCTTATGCAAATTATTTTGCGTTGAGCAAGCTTCGGCAAAAGCAGTGAAAATTAAGTTTTTGAGCTCTTTGTAAATTTTGATTTAATATTTTATTTATATTGCTACGAATGTATTTAAAGGCTTTGCAACTTATTTTCTCTTGTTACCAATGATTTAACTTTAGAAACATTATACCTTTCCGAGAATACGTCGAAGTCTTCTTTTCCTGTAGAAGTAGTGATTGACAGTTTTTCCCTTTCCGATTAATAATGTCCTTTTTTGCTGTTAGAAAATTTTAATACCATACATTTCGCAAAGTTTATGAATTATGGAATAGGTGTAGGTGTAGGTGTATTTAATTATGGCAACGAACACAAAGGCTATCTGCCTAAGGGGAGAGATGCCTTCGTGGAGGACTTTCTAAAGGAAATTGGCTCGTATACACGTTACACTTGGGGAAAACCACGAAAACGCCCATGCAGCCAGCCCGTTCGAGGGATTTGAACCTCGGACCGAACTACCAGTGTTCAGCGACTTTTCGGCCGCTGGTGGGCCAGTTATGGAATAGGAATATTTCTCTTCTGGAAGCACAGAAAAATATCCTTCAAACCACAGCTTGTTTACATAATAATTTAAGAGTAGCAAACGATATTTCACATTTCAAATATTAAGCTATTATCAGAAATTTTTATTAAAATTTTTTTTTTTTTAAATTCTTTAAAATCATCGTTATGGGAATGACAGTTCAAAATACTACTGTACAAATCGATTTTGATTAGAGAATTTTAAACTTGCGATTTTCCCTGTTCTGACAACAGGGTGTTGTCAACATGAAAATGATAACATTAAATCCAAGGTCCATTAAAGTGAAAGCTGTACTGCATTTACAATATCATAATCTTCTCGTTAAACAGATAACTGAGAATCGCTTCTTTGTATTTACTATAAGCGGATTGTCATGGGCCAAAGCCTCAACGGTTAAGCCGAAAGCGGCCTTGATCCTAGATGTTCTGTCAGCTCTTTCAGCAACAAAACTTCTCCATAGAAGCTCAAGATTCGCTTCAACTACTTCTTCCCCCCTTTTTCGGGGACCCCAAATGCTTCATGTCTACGCCTAAAAACAATACAAACGCATCTTGAAAAAAACCTCTCAAATGCTTCTTTCCATAACACATTTGAAGTCATAAAATATAGCAAGTCCAGCAGCATAAAAAGGAATTTATGTATAAATAAATAAGCAAAACTCGAAATTACCTTCCAAGGGCAGGTATTTTTTACTCGACCTTGATCTTCGGGGCAGAGAATTTTTATAATATTTTTTGCCTTTGTTTATTTATTGGCTTTCTTTTCATAAGATTTGGTCACGAATTTTATTCATTGTGGCGATGTGATATAAAAGATTAGCTCTCTTATAAGATTTTTATTATTATTATTACTATATTTTTTCGCACATTTTATATTGACACCATATAAAGGAAGGTATTAGAAGTTCAAATGGCATGGCGTCACCTGTCAGATTACAGAAATTCCTTCTATTGGTTCTTTTCTAGATTTTATCTGGTTCGGAAAAGAATGTGGTAACTTTAATCTCACTAAATCTAGCATGGCTCGCTGTAACAACTTACGAACAAGTCTCACCTTGCAGAAAGATAAAAAAGCAAGTGCTACAGATGGGCTAGTTTTAATACTGAATCATGAAATACTGAATATGACTATGAATAATGGAATGTTGAATTTGAATACTGAATATGTGATATGTCGCGCATTTAACACAGTTAAGGCATTTGAGTACACTATCCTCTATTTAGCACAGTTTTATTAAAGAATCATAAACTAGAATAACTATGAAATCTTTATTTCAACAAGTTAGAGTTCGCTTACCTCAAATAGAACAGAAATCAAAGTTAACAGTCTTTACAAACATTTAAATCGAAGTGTTGAAATAAAGAACTTACAAGAGAATCATTCATAAGTTTTAAATATTTTCAGGCTTACGTATTAGGCAATATTATCAGGAGTATATTCCATAAAAAATCTGATGTGTACACCACATGACTTCCTTGTACGGAGTATTAAATTATACTCATTTTTTCTTGCATTTCGTTTAAACTTATTGGATTGCATTAAATCTACTTCTTCGACAGCGCATAAACCACAATAGAATAAATGCACTCTTTAAAATTCACTATATTTGTTTACATAACGACACTCTGGAGCTAGGTGCACTTAACAGCGTTATATTTCGTTCATATTATAACTCAGAATGCACAAAATTTATATCATTTGAAAAATTATCTAATCGTTGCCACATGTTCTATTCAAATACTATAATAAAGCTAGAACGATGTATAAAAGAAATTAAGCAAACAAATACAACAAAAGAAACAGTTTTTCACAGACGACTGAGTATTTCACACTCAATTAATTCAGTTCTCACTTCGCGACAAGGTAAAAATACATAAAAACTCAAAATATCTGTATTAAAAATTACGAAGTAAATCTTAAACACTTATTTCCTCGAAAAATTTCCAGAAAGGATTAAGCATGATTTAATTCGCAATAATAAATGAAGGCGTTATTTTTGTTCTTGCGAAGCTACGTTTCTCTAGATTGGCAACAAATCCACTACTTTGCTGTTTCAAAGGTAAACAAGTAATGGCCGCCATCAAAAAAAATTATTAGGCTTAACGGCACTTATACAACTTTAAAATTGTTGATAATTCTAAAAATATTGCATACAGATTTACTAAAGGCATAAAAACCTTAACCGGAAGATAAGAACAACATAATTCAATCATTTTTAAAGCAAAAAATATACAATTTACAAACATATAATAGTAAAGTAACTGAGATCACTGAGCCGGGTAACAGAGTGGATATATATATAAATATATTTATATACGTTTGGCGCGGCCGATTGCAACCAAAATACGAGGTGCACATCTACATGTTATACTAGTCCTATATACAAAATTTCAACGTTCTGAGGCTACTAGTTTTTAAGTTATGCGAGATACGTACGTACATACGTTCGTACAGACGCCACGAAAAATTCTTTTCAGAATTCATTTTAAAGCAGTTTTATAATTTTTTGGAGGAAAAGAGTCTTATTCTGTCGCTTAAGTACAGATATCACGCAAAAACATCGTTAAATTGCATTCGACAGTGGTCAAAATGGGATATTTTCGTTGAAATATGCTGCCTGAAACTTTTCGAAATTACAATACTTCCTTTTTACTTCGTACAAGGAAGTAAGAAAGGTAACATGCCGAAAAGAATGAAGCACAAACGCAGCGTTAGCGCAAAATCGTTTTAAGTTTTCTGCATCAGAACATAAGTAGTATCCTCTCTCGCCAATATATATCGTTTGGCGCTTGTTTGTTTTTGACGTTACCGTGTTTCATTATGCAAAAGTTAGACAAATTTATTCTAACAGTATAATTACTGAATAATGGAAAACATACCAGATTCGAAAATTTGAATATTTGTTCTTTTTTTATCATTCGTAACCAAACCTAAAAACTACTAAACATTTTAAATCAAAACTTTAACAAGATCACATTTATTGATATCCAGTAGAAGCACTCATTACTAAAAAAGTACGAATATTTGTTCTTTTTTCATCATTCATAACCTAACCTAAAAACTACTAAACATTTTAAATCAAAACTTTAACAAGATCACATTTATTGATGTTCAGCAGACGCATTCATTACTAAAAAGTACTTTTTTTAAGCATTATAAAAATGCTTTAAAAAACGGTACTTTTTTTATAAATGTTCTTTAGCATTTGTCATGCTACGCTTGTAAGCGCTAATTACAGTAAAAAAGATGTTCCGTTATCATTGTGTACTTCTCTTCAAGCTGCACGTTAGTATTTTAAGCAGATCTTAATTTCTGCATATTATAATGAGGGAATTAAGTTCTGGGAAATAAAAACGTAAAAAAAAAAAATAAATAAAATAAAAATAATAATAATAATAATAATAAAAATTCTGTCATTCCTTGAAATAAGGTACCAATCGCATACAATTTGTATGCGGGAGACTCTTGGTTTTATTTTTAGCCGCATATGACCAAGCATATCATGATAAAAAAAATTGTTTCATAAGAATAAATTGAATTTAATTAAATAAATACAAATTTAATTAAATAATTCTTTGCGCCATTGCTGCAAGGAATGAAATTTAAAGTTAAACACATTTAAATTTAAATTTTAACAAACATGTATAAAAGTAAAAAAGCAAAATTAAAGCCAAAATTAAATTTAAAGCCAAAATAATTTTTAAAAAAATGTGCAAACATATAAAAGATTTAATTCTCGAACTACAATATCATTTAAATTCAGAATTATAAGCAAATCAAGTGCAAAAACAATCCATGAAAATAAATTCAATAATTTAGCAAATTAAAATTAATTCAAACAATTTTTTTTTTTTAAATGCATAAGTGAATGACTGTTGAGCAGGCAGGAGACAGACTTATCAAGGGGAAGTTACCTCCAAACCTAACTCTCCAATCATTCAATTCGTGTTTCGTCATTCATGTAGGCAAGGGTAAAAGTCAAAACCAAAAGGAAAAAGTGAAGAATGTCCAAAAAGAAATACCAATAAAGTGATACCCTTATAAATTAGCATTTAAGAATTAAAGTTCTAAAAAGAAAAAAATTAAAGAATTCTTTTGATAAACAAGTAAAGTCAAGTATTAAATTAAACTCTTTTTTTAAAAAAAATTAAATTTTAAAAAAATTAATTTTCTATAAAAAATAATTTAGAAACCAATGTACGTATTTTAGAATCCCTTGTCTACAGAAACCTCCCCTACATGAATATGCATATCAATAAAAAGAAACAAAAAAGAACTAGACATAATCCATATAAACCAATAAGAAACAAAAAGAACTAATTCACAATTTTTAAAAAGCAAATATATACTTAAAAAATAATTACATATCTAGAGAATACTTAAATATTACATAAAAAATTTTTAAAAAATACTTAAAGCAAGTAAATAGTAAGTTTTAATTCTAACTTACCTACTATATGAGCGTTGTGGTCTGCAAAAGTGTTTTTAAAGAGAAGTAAGTGTGTTCTTCAAATAATATAGATGGCGAATAATATAGTTAAAGTTGAATGCCAAGATGCTATTTTTGTTATATTAAAAATTTCTTTGCAAACATTAAAAGAAATAAAAATAAATAAATCTAGAAAAAATTAAATTAAATTAAATTAAAATTAAAAATCCTAAAGGTATGCAATTCAAGTTTTAATTTGATCAATTATTTAGGGAGTTAAGCCAATCAAGAGATGTAAGTTTGCTTGAAGTAAAATAGAGTAAATGGCAATGTGAATTAATAAATGTAAACTGTTTGTAATGTGAAATGTGTGGTCTGTTGAAAAATTGTGTAGAGATTGCATAAAAACATACAAATAATCATTTGTAGAAAATTTAAAATGTCAAAAAATGTCCTAAAATTTTTTGAAACGAAGTCCTTATAAAAAAAAAAAGAAAAAAAGAAAAAGAAAAGAAAACTAGAAAATTTCCAAAAATTCCTTAAAGAAGTTAAATTTAATGAAAGAAAATATTGAAAGTTTAATTAAGTTGATTTCAACTGGTATATCAAAACTTAACTAAATACTGGCTAAAGTATGAAAAATTAGAGAAAGAAGATTAAAATCTTCACTCAATTCGGGCTATAATTGAGACTTTTGAAAAGAGTTAGCCCTTTATTAGTGAAAGGAAAGAATCCAGTATTGATTTAATATACATATTTACAAATTTATTTACAATAAAAATTTACAAGATAATTTCTCTACTCTTCTATATCCTTATTACCCTCCAGCTAAGGTTTAAGGTAATGTTATCATATCAAAAAGAGCCAAAAAATTATAAAGTTAATGCCTGCCTTTTTAATATATAAATTAATAAATTTTGGTGGTACTTGGCTATCAACTTGAACATTCCTTTAAATCGTCTATTTCAGTACATATATTTTTTATTCTGATTATTTGGTTATGAAACGTGTTTTCTATTACTTTTCTAGAGATATTAGAGTTCCAATTAATTAGTTTAATAGTATGAAAATGGAAATTCCTTCTTTTATCATATAATTTAATTTTGCTATGTTTAACAATTTGCAGGTCTAGGTATTCAATAGTATCTTGATTCGTATTCATTTTATTAAGTGTTAAACTATTTGGGTAAATTTTGAATTGCTCAAAAGTAGAATTATTATTGAAGGTTATAATATCATCTATGTATCTAAAAGTATGAGCAAATAGCTTTAATTCATTTTTATTTAAACTTAGTTGGAACTTATATTCAAAAGTAAAAAGAAATAGGTTACAAATTTGTGTACAACTGTTTGCTCCCATAGGAATTCCTCTAACTTGCTGAAAGATCTTATTATTGAATTTAATGTAGTTATTAAATAATGCACAATTCAGATAATTATTCCATTTTTCAATACAAAGGATGTCAAGTATGTCAGGAAAAAGTTGTGGGAGTTGCATAAAACTAGTAAAAATTTCTTCTAATGGTAGAGAAGTATAAAGGTTTTCAAAGTCATAACAGTTAATGTTCTTGATTGTTAAACTTTTAAAACTGCTGAGAACTGGAGTATTATTATAAATAATCCAACTATAATTGTGTTGTTTGTTAACGAGTTGTTGGATTAAATTACAGATTTTTTAAGTATAATTGCAAATATGTAATCTATATTCTTTTTATAATTATTTGTATCACTTGCCATAAATCTAAATTTGAATAGTGATTTTTGAAATTGTGGGAGAGCATATAGATTTGCTAATCTATTGTAGCTAGATATTTTAATTTTTTCTAGATTTATTTATTTTTATTTATTTTAATGTTTGCAAAAAAAATTAATATAACAAAGATAGCAGCTTGGCACTCAACTTTAACTACATAAGCGCCATCTATATTACTTGAAGAACACACTTCTCTTTAAAAACACTTTTGCAGACCACAACGCTCATATAGTAGGTAAGTTAGAATTAAAACTTACTATTTACTTGCTTAAAGTATTTTTTAAAAAATTTTTATGTAGTATTTAAGTATTTTCTAGATATGTAATTATTTTTTAAATATATATTTGCTTTTTAAAAATTGTGAATTAGTTCTTTTTGTTTCTTATTGGTTTATATGGATTATGTCTAGTTCTTTTTTAGTTTCTTTTTATTGATATGCATATTAGTGTCGGGGAGGTTTCTGTAGACAAGGGATTCTAAAGTACATTGATTTCTAAATTATTTTTATAGAAAATTAATTTTTAAAAATTTTAATTTAAAAAAAAAGTTTAATTTAATACTTGACTTTACTTGTTTATCAAAAGAATTCTTTAATTTTTTTTCTTTTTAGAACTTTAATTCTTAAATGCTAATTTATAAGGGTACCACTTTATTGGTATTTCTTTATTGGTATTTAAGGACATTCTTCACTTTTTCCTTTTGGTTTTGACTTTTACCCTTGCCTACATGAATGACGAAACACGAATTGAATGATTGGAGAGTTAGGTTTGGAGGCAACTTCCCCTTGAGTCTGTGTCCTGCCTGCTCAACAGTCATCCACTTATGCATTTTTAAAAAAATTGTTTGAATTAATTTTAATTTGCTAAATTATTGAATTTATTTTCATGGATTGTTTTTGCACTTGATTTGCTTATACTTCTGAATTTAAATGATATTGTAGATTAGTTCGAGAATTAAATCTTTTATATGTTTACACATTTTTTTAATATTTTTTTAAAAATTATTTTGGCTTTAAATTTAATTTTGGCTTTAATTTTGCTTTTTTACTTTTATACGTGTTTGTTAAAATTTAAATTTAAATTTGTTTAAATTTAAAATGATAAAAAAACATGGTTTGCTTTTTAGTGCAGTCAATTAAAAACGTATGATTTAAAATGTTTCGATATATTTTATTTTGTAGTTTTTTATTCTACTGATTGCAGAAAATAAATAAAAAAGAAAATTACCGCCATTCAAAGTAGAAAAATTATTTCTTCTAATCATCCTAGCAATGAATTACACATGACGTCATTTCCCCCCCCCCAGAGGTCTTCCAATCTGTCCAATAGTACACAGTCATTTCACTGAAAATGATGGAATTACTAGAAATAAAATATTATTATTACTATTTTACTTAAAATCTTATCATTGTTATCAATAACTAAAAAATCGGATAGTTTTATAAAAGTCGCCAAAATATTATAACTGACATTAGAAATTCCGAAATATTTCCATTTAGAAGAATATTTTTTAATCTATGCTATGGTGTAAATATCAGTTCCTGTTTTCGTTTAATCGTTAAAGAAGGACATTTGAGAAAAATTCAACTGTAAATTTAAAATAAATAAATAGAAAGAAAATGAAATCTGGAAGTTTTTCAGATTTTATATTATCCCCAAATGGGCGGTTTTTTTTATTTGCAGACACATACACATTTCGACAGCATTTGGGCTAACGTCACTTTGGGCTGAAAATATTTAAAAACAATATATCTTTAGAATTTCTGATAGATAGTGTCGTGCGCTGGAGATAAAAACTGTTTTAGTCTCTACAGTGTTGCCACTGCTCGCTTTGAAATCGTTGAGTTTTTTAATCAAAAATTCGTTAAGGTTTTACAAAATATGAAATACACAATAAAACAAATACCAAAATACAAATTCGAGCTTCCAGGTACTTATATTCAGCTACGTAATTCAAAATTTGATGGCTATAGGTACCTTTTTTTTTTCGCAATGCGAGAAACACGCATATGTTCATGCAGAGTCATCATTATTTAATTTCTTTAAGTATAATGCAGGCTCTAATATTTGGTGGCAACAATTTGAAAAATGATTCATCTTTTATAGTGATTCAATGCAAATATCGTTTTGAGACTAACAGCCATTCTTGGCTAACGCCATTTTTTTAAAAAAGCTCATTTTGAAAATTTAATATGGAAGACTGCATTTTAATGGCATATCCATAAATCTGAAAAATTTTGAAAACTTCGGGCCAATAGAAGGTAGGTCGTCTCAAGGTTTCACTGAAATGGAGACAACCAGTTAAATAAAATCATGAAAACAAACAGCAGGAAACAATTCTCTACGTAAATCCGCGCCAAAAAGTCAAAAATTCCCTACAACAAGAGCCGCTTTGATAATAACAATCATGCTTCCAAGAAAAGTAGCTGGAATTAAGATGCTTAAGAACCTCCTAATTCGCGATTTTTTCAAGGATTTTACTCCGAACTTTTGTCAAACGATAATCCTTCCCTTCACCTCCCTGTTTTCCGAAAGTTCCTAGGTGCCAGATATCGATTTTTCTTTTTCCGTTTGGCGAATTCTTGCTTTACGGAAGATGAAATAGTAAGAATGGAACTATTCGGAGTATTACTTTTGTGTGTGTGTGTGTGTGTGCTGAGGACGTTATTCCTAAGGCATATGGGAGGGAAATCATGGAAATATACATTTTAATCGTCCTATTGCCATCGATCATTCCTTAAAAACGCTCAAAAATAGCCCAAAATCTCATTTAAGGAAAAGTAAAAACACTTCAGCAAATAAAATTTAATCCGAAGGAAAAAATATCTTTGAAATGAAAGGGAACTGTTGCTAAGGCTAGAATAATCATAAATAAATAAATAAATAAATAATGAAAGAGGGGGAACGAGTTAAAGCGCGTGCGGCGGCGTTTAAAAAAAAAAAAAAAAAAAAAAAAAAAAAAACAATACTCCGAGTAGCAGTATCGTCAAAGCAAGCATCCTCTCTCTCTCTCTCCTGACGCGCAGCCGTTGCTAGGCAACGCGATTCCCTAGGGAATGGCGGGAGCTCTTCACTCCAACATACACTCAAATGGAGGTTAACGGGAAAAAGATTTGGTTACTGCTTCTTTTTCTTCTTCCGTTAGGGGTCGCTGCTGATTTTAACACCAAGCATAAGTACTCAAACGCTTTTGGAATAAAAGTAGATTTTTTTTGTTAAGTGTTCATTATTTTTTTCCGAATAAAATCTAAAGTGTTATAATGATGAAAACGTTAATTCTAAATTTTGGCGGGAAAAGCTTATCGAATATTTGAATAAACTCGAATCGAGCATTATCACGTTACGACAAGTGCGTGCTTACGTTTCTTTTTTAGGCAAGGAAGGAATACAGTAACTGTATTAAACACAATTAATTTCAGTGTTTGAGGTTTGTCTGCATATTAGTGATGCTGAGATGCCAATATTATTCAAGCCATGTAACATTCATGATTCTCCATTTTCATTTAGTAGCAGTAGATAAAGTTCGAAATTTCTAATTGCGTTTTATTTGCGTTTTAAACTATTTATTACAAAAAAATTGAATAAATAATAATAACATTGATCTCAATAGAATAATATGAACCGCAGAACTATTTAAAAATAGTCGGATAATTTATTTATTTTATTATTTGTGGTGTTACAGACGTTATCTGCGAAATCTTTCCAAATTTTTTACCTTTTGCGTTATGCTAGAATGCTATAATAACATTTCACATTCATACGACTGGTTAATATTGCCACCGCGCAAGAAAAAGACTTTTTTTTTAATTTAACTTTCATGTTGCATTGTAAATAGCCAGTTTCCGTAATGTCATTCTACGTGGCATAATCTTTCAACTTCAATCATTCTGCATTGCTTGCAAAATTGATGGATGCTTTTAAAAACAAGAACTCACATTTTATTAATTTAAACTAATATTTATTATTATTATATTTTTCAATAGCACATCATTGAAAACTTTCTTGACGACCACCAATCGTAGGCATGTAAGCAAACTGTACATTGCTATAAGACAGCCACTCTTAACCAATGAGAGTCAAAACATAGCTCACACAGGCCTCGTTTCCAGTCCATGTTTCCAGCCATGTGACGTTACCATAGGGAGATTACAACCTACGCTTACTTGACTCTCATTGCCTAATTTCGAGCGGTTGTCCTAGCACTGTACAGTGCACTATGAGGAAGGGGCACTCAGACCTGGCTTTGCTCGAGGCAGCCGTACACGGTTAATCGCCCCAAACCCCTATAGGTCTTCCAAGTGGGCATAACTCCCAAGGTCAATCCCGAGAGACAATTTTTGTCTCGTTCGTTAAGTATGAAACACAAATTCTGTGGTGGACGGCTAGCATCCACCCAAAAAGAAACTCAAGAATATGTCAAAACATTGACTGTCCCCCAGCCTTCACCAAGGGAGCCAAACCCACATGGACAACCTTTGATATCAGACCATGTAACGTTCCCCACAACCAAGCGGCAGACAAGACAGTACCAATACGGTCCCTACCGACCCCGAACCTACCACCCTATAAACGATGGCTCTAGTCCTGTTGAGACAGTTTATTTACCTCAGAAGTCTAGGCTGCCTAGCTACTGATCTAGCCAGTACACTGCGATGGTCAGTCCCAGTCGACCCCCAGGGATGGTCATCCGAGCATACTTAGCACAGGCAAACCTGGTTACCAGCGGGGCTATGAGGCGGCCTATGTCGTATTAGGACAGGAAAGGCTATGTGGTGCGTGTCACTGCCCCGTAGCTATACCCACTGTCAGAAGGTCCAGATCGAACCCGGGTCTCCTCCCACAAAAAGGTCGGTTCCGGGAATCCGATCCTTTTCAACCTTCGAGGGAGTACAACTATTCCCAAGTTTACTTATGCGCCTCCCGTAGACAACCAGTTCTGAAAGTGAGCAGTAGTTCTAAGAACATAAATAAACATTAAAATACTGGACGCGATCTCTCTGATGTTACCATTTTCACTGAAGACCATCGTCTGGAACCGTGGGTGATCGTTTTAGAAAGGATGGATGTGCAGGGAACTCTGTTAAAGAGTCTGCAAAAGTTTATGTTAGCAGTTTTCGGTTAGAAAACTTTCCTCTAAAATGTGCTTCGTTTTCGTCAGATAGCCCTAGTGCAGTTAGTCATAATCAATTTAACAATAAGCATTTGAAAGTAACCAGTATTCTAAGGACATAAATAAATGTCAGTATTATACAGGGTGTACCGTAAATGTTACTACAAACTTCTAGGGGAGGTAGGGCACAAGGATTAAGAATTTCATAAGAAAATATACCCGGAAATGTCCGTTTATGATACACCCTGTATATCGCCTTTCTAAGGTGATGTATACACCTTCAAAGAAGAATAAATTTTCTGATAACCCGTAAAGCTCTTATTGTATTTAAGGAATGGAATATTGAGAAGGAAAGCAAATTAAAACCAAGACTAATACAATTCATTTGCCATCCGTAATTTAATATTACGATCTAAAACTTTCAGAAAAAAGTTTATCGCTAAAAATTCATAAAAGCATCTAAAAGAATTTCAAAATATAAGAAATTATACAAGTTTATCTCTCCTTCTCTTATATAAAAAACAATGCGCTGTTGGAAATTCGCAAAGCTGAATATTAAGCGTCGAATAAAAACTAAAACTAAAATTTAAAAATATTTGGATTTTAAAATCTCCCAGTTCCTCCACCCGTTCTGCAGTTCTCTTCGGAACGTAGAATGATACAAAGAGTAAAATACCATAGAATTAAATTACAGTATTAGCGTTTGGCTTCTTGATTGGCTATTTGAATATTGCAAAGGCATACGAAAGCTCTCTGCCTAAAGCGAGAGTTACCTTCGTAGAGGTCCTTTCTAAGGATAAAATTTAATTTGTATTCATGTTTCATGCGACGAAAGCCATGAATGTCACCTATGCAACTATGCCATCCCTCCTTGGTTCGAACCTGGAACGAGCACAGTGCCGGATAGGGCCGGCGGGCGACCGGGCATATACCCGGTGGCCGTGAGCGAATTCGGGACGATCAAGAAACTCGAACGATCGGATCAACACAGATGGCTCAGCAAGAGAGTCTGTGCGTGAAGGAACGTGCGTAGAATTAATATTTGCACTCAAAAGTATATATTCCAATGATATACAAAAAGCGCAGATACGATAAATGGCAAAATCTATTCTGGATAAAATGTCAACTTTTAGAATAATTTTGTCTGCTCACATACATTTGAAAATATTTCAGTAACGAAATCTTTGCAGACTAAAAGATTAGATTACACCCTAACGTATAATATGGTTAGGGAGGCTACAAGCTCTTTAAAGGCCATTTCTAGAAATTCGATTTAATATTTAATGTATCGAAATCGTTTGCAACGGATTGCAATAATAAACTAGAATGGCTGGGTTGTTATATAATTATAGAAGAAGAACTACCTGCTAGAAGATGCCGAAAAGTGAAAGAAAAATATGACGAAGAATAGTTCGACTTTGCCCTATCAAACAATTCGAAGTTACTGTCTTTAATTTTAAAATGGATAACATTTAATTTTATAAGGGATAACACCATTTCAGCGATGGAAAGAAGGTTTAAAGGGCATAGGAAGTTGTATGAAGACAATATCACTTCTCGATCCCCAAAACTTTTCGAAGCCATTGTCGCCGAACACTTTCGACTATTTATCTATATTATTAGCGCACTGTGCAGGTGTAACAATTGATAATCTTAAGGATGAACATCAGGACCTAATAATTAAATGGGAAATACTAAAAAATTCAATTGAAAATCTTTATTTTGAATCTGATAAAGTCAGAAAGAGAGAGAGTGCTCTATCTATTAATGAGCATTCATCCCAAGCTGAATGCAATTTTTGAAATAATTGCGTCTGGTTTGTATATAATTTATTCTTTAAATATAATTTATATAGTAATGCGTACGCCAATGTCTTTTTTTTTTTTTTTTTTTTTTGCTTATAAGTTTGTATTTATCCTATCTATAACGCAAGTTGAATGCAGAAGTGTTTGTTCAAGATTAAAAACTGTAAAAAGTAGATTAAGGAGTATTAATGAAGCAAGCTAATTTGGAGTCACTGCTATTGATAACCACAGAGAAGGATATTTTGCCTAAAACAAAAGTTGAAGATATAATGGAGGAAATATTTGTCCGGGCAACCTGGAATTAATAAAGATTTAAATGGCTAATTATGAATCAACTGCTGTTTTTTTATATAATTATTTAGTCACTGTTATTTATTATTTGTAGTTTATTTGCATATATGTATATGAATAAAGTTACTTTTCTGCAATGTATATTTTTATTTAAGAAAATTATTTTTTATGATGATGACATTGGTATATTGCATGTACACTACGCAAAAAAAGGGGGGAAGGGAGGAAAAAAAGGACAGTTCTATCTCCCGTTCTACTGGGCCGATTGACGAAATTCAAATTGCCTATTTCATGTCTCGAAAGCGCGACTTAGGATATATATTGGATATATATATAGCATGGTTCTATCATAGGTATTTTGACACAAAATCGGAATTTTTCTGAAATGACATGCCAATTTTGCCATATTTCGATTCTACTTCTCAAATTATGCCCAACTGCCAAGTTTTGTATTTTAGCTCCTCAGTGTTAGTTCAGTTTGGTATGTATATTTATTAATATCTCTTTTTTTTTATGAAATTTTTTCCTTCCTTCCTACACGGTTCGAAATTTAGGTTCATTCCAAATCAAATTCAACTATTTTTTATGATTTATTTTTAAAATTTGTATTTTTAAGTAATTTTTGCTTATTTTCAGGAAAAAATTTTGAATTATAACCTATAAAAGTTTTACAATCTTCTTAAAGTAGATGTATTTCTAAGCATACGGGAAAAAAATGAGAGCTTTTTATTCAAAATTTCCGAAGATGTACGTGAATTTATATATTGACGCGTTTTGAAATTTAGCATATTTGTTGAAAGCGATAACAACGAAAATGTCGTTTATGCACTTTGCTAAAATTAATTTAAAGTAGAAACGAGTGACTTTTTTTCCGCTCATCCACAATGTAAAAATATTAGAACGAGTGACTTTTTTTCTGCTCCTGCACAATAGAAAGGAAAAGAAAATAGTTTGCCATATAATAAGAAATTCGCCAAGTGAATTATTCTTGGCTCAAACTGAAAAAATGCGCCAAATTAAATTTCTCCGTAAATTTCGCACCAAATTTTACAAAATTTAATATTTAGGCATAATTTGAGCCGTAGAATAGAAATATCGAAAAACATTGGCATGTTGTTTGCGAAAATGTCCTATTTTATGTCAAAATACCTATATTAGGACAAAACTATATATAAATCTAATATATATCCTAATTCGAGACATGGAGAACGCAATTTGATTTTCGTCAATCGGCCCAGTAGAATGGGAGATATAGAACTGTCCCCCTTCCCCCTGTACAATGACATTTCATATGGGGCCTTAAGGCCCAGATATTTTTTCTTGCCAGAGCTGATTTCTTTCGCCAATCTTTCGCCACTTGGAAGAGCAAACCAGTATTCAGTATCTTTTAATTGCTCAGGTGCGTTAAACTTAGCGTTAAAATTGTAAAAAAAGGGCTGGACCTATAGACGGGACTAAGTCACTACAAAATCTCAATACCTCATTTGGTTCTTACTTTGGTTTCAAATGATAAATGTATACAATAGATAAATTTAGAAATTTTACAGTTGATATATTATGGATTATTAGAAACATAAATAAGTGTTTACATCAGAACAAGCCCACGAAATTCATGTGGCAAGAAGTGAAAGTTTACGCCTATCGTTGACAAGAGCCTTGAGCACCACATAGATGACAGTACGACTTAGTCCCGCCCCCCAATTTTGATGGAGATAACCTCGAGGGATGGGTCCGAGCGTCTGCACCCCCACTCCCCATACCACAACCTCTCGAGAGAGCTTTCAGCTCGCCGCATGTTAAGAGGGCCCCCATGCCGCACAGACACTATACACTTACAAACATCCATGCCTTCGGATTCGAACCCGGGCCCAGCTGTACGGCAATCAGCGTCGCTAACCACAAGCTCTCGCTGTCAGACAAGAGAGATAAGTCACAGCAATACACAACATAAATGTTTACCTTAAATACCATAAATGTATACCGTAAAGGTTTAATATATTTATGGTAGAAAACATTTTTTGCAAAGCTTTAGTAAGAAGTACAGATAACATAATTTTTTAAATCACTTGCTTTGCTATTTGCTGCACATTCATAATACTAATGGTAAATAAAAGATCTTATACATCATCGATTGGCAACCAGGAGATTCGCTGATTCAGTATTACTCTTCTTTATTACTTCAGATTAACACTTTTTGGTTAAACGGGGAATTTTGGAATGTCAAACAATTGAAACGCATTTTACAAATTTCAGTGGAATTAACATCTCGATGAAACATCAGTCCTAAAGGTACCTCAATTCTTTTTGAACTACTCATCCGCCTAAATGCCATCGAAGGCTACTACGTCACTGGGGCATCTGATAATGCCTCCCCTTCTCCCCCAAAAAAATGAGGAGGTAAGAAATTTCAGTTGTCTTCCGCTTTGACCTCAAAAACTCATTATGTCAGCGCTCGTTTATAATTGAAATGGCAGTGTACAGAAATTCCAGTTTTTTCCCTTCTCAAAGTAAAAAATAGATAAGTTCAAAACTCGATACAAAAGTCACGTACACGGTGTGACTATGGTCACATTAGCTGACTTTGAAATAAGTCTTGCTTTCGCTATAAGGATTGGAGGGTAAAGGAAAAGTTGTTTTTTTATATATTAAACTTTTCCAATCATTTTCACCGCTAAAATCTTTCTTTGAGAAGTAATTTGTGATCAGATAAATAATAAAAAATAAAGCAATTTTAGAAAATTCTTATTGAAGGAAATACAACGTAGAATCTTTGTTTCTTTCTCAAATTCCATTCAAGTGCCCGAAACACCCTTATTTTAAAATTCAAAACAGAAAGAAAATTTGATTTACGAATCACAGCTTCCATAATTATCCATTAAACGGATGTTTTTTTATATAGAGCAAAATCAAACACATTACAGCAGAATTCAGATATATTAAATCCAATAAATGAAGATATGCTGCTAAAAAAAATAAGATGCTAAAAAGATGTTATCAAGTCAGACATCAAAACAAAAAGAGAGCTGTTGCGCCGTAAAGTAGCTTAATGTTAATCAGAGCGACATGTCTTTCTTAAACAGCATATCCCAGATCTGATGTTCGTAGACTTTCAGTTTCTAATATGGAAAAACAGCGAACCGTTCGGTCATGATCACCTCCCTAAGAGGACAGCCAGTTCAAGACATGAATCTTGCTTAGAGCTTAAATAAACACTGGTACTGGATATAACGTCTCCATGGCGACCATTTCTACGAAAGATCAAAATAATCTGAAATTATGAATGGTCGTCTGAGAAAGACATATTGAAAATACAAGACTTTACGTAAATGAATTCAAAATAATTTATTATTGTGTTAGGGCATTGCATTTTTACTCATTAGATCTAACAGATCTTTAAGATAGTTCATAATAGTGTGATGATAATAATACAATGAAAGGTCTCCTGGCAATTATTTCCTTAAGACAACCCCCTCTAAAACTAAATTGTCTTTCTATTGTCATGAACAAATATTAGAAGGAAGTATCTCCTCTTTTTCTGTGATGACCATCTGTAGAGAACAGCAGCATTCATCTGAAACCATGGGTGGTCGTATTAAAAAGAGTTTACTGATATATATTTACACCTTATAAGGTATATCTCCCGCCTTCTTAGGATGTCTTCGTAGTGTGGTGGTCTGCATGCTCAGCGCGTAATTGAGAGGTCCGTGATTTGATTCCCGTCGAAGGCGTTGCAAATTTTTCAGCTTTCCTGCTTCCAAAAAATCCTAATAACTCTTCAGTGGGGCCCGAACTAAAAGGGTCCTGGATGATGTTTCTCCTCGCCCAGGATTTGGCGATTGGGTCCCCTAAAAACCACAATCGCCCTTTAAAAGGGGGAGTATATAAGGTATTTCTCCCGCCTTCTTGGCATGCCTTCGTGGTGTGGTGGTCTGCACGCTGGGCGCGTATTCCAGAGGTTCGCGGTTCGATTCCCGGCGAAGGCGTTGCATATTTTTCAATCTCTCTTGCTTTCAAAAAATACCTAATGTCTCTACAACCTGTTAAAAAAAAGTTAAAACTTATCTATAAAAGTAATAAAGTTCGCATTAAACGAGAATCTGCGTTAATCTGGGTGAATTTGTAAGTCTCCTACTCTATTATTCTTCTTAAGAGTGTTTAGCGGTCTTATCGGCTGGGTTGCTGCTAGAATATTGTTACTCGGATTCCTGATGAATATTGCATTTGCGATGATGATAATAATGATAATAGCGATGGTAAAAACACTAATACAACGAAGTCTCCTTCGGGATGACCCTTTTTGGTCTTCTGTGGAGATGGTCATCATAGAGAGAAGATGTTCAGAATCGATGTTCTTAGAAATGCTGGTCACTTGAACAGATGGTCGTCTTCGGAAGGTATCCCCCATGAGAGATTCACTGCACAATTCTACTCTCGCATAGAAACAAGAAATAGAAGATATAATGAGCCGTTCCTTTGAAGTCCGTCAAACAAGCAACAGCAACAACACACACACACACACACACACACACACACACACACAAAAAAAAAAAAAAAGGAGCAGTCTCACAATAGAATTAAATACGAGATAAAAGTAACCACCTAAAATAAGTCCCTTTCTAAAACTATTCTATGTGACCCCCAGATGTATTTGTATCTTCTGCAGAAATGATCGCATTTGAAAGGCTATATTCAGTACCGATCTTTATTTACATTTTGTACTGATCCCTATCTGAATAATAAACGTGTGAGACTGTTGCGGACCCTGCACCAGCTTCAGTAAAATTTGCACAATAATTTATTTCTGCACTCTCCAAAAATGAGGAGCACGTTACGTCGAACATAATTGCCCCAATTGGCCTTTAACCTCTGTCGCGTGGTGGTCTCTTCCCCCCCCCAGAGCATCCTGTTTACTTGAGTCGCCTTTTGGGTCCCGTCCCGAAATGGAGAACTAAATATTAAGAGTAGGGCAAGGGGAGTGATAAGACCATCCGTGCGGAAAAACACTGCAGGTGATTTACGACACCTTGCGTATGCAAACTTGGTTGCTGGCTCTCCAAACATCTGCCCCATTTGCTGCCTATCCCAATAAGCTAACGTCGAATAATCCGACCCAGAAAACAAATACGGAGATTGGAAAGAGCTGTCCTCACAGTGTATTAAATAACGAAGGAAGAACAGAATTTTGTTTTGTAGTTTCTTGCTTCAAAGACGAAGATAAGTAATATTTATTCAAATCTAATACATTGTGACGTAGCCAACAATCAAGACCTGGATTTCCATTTCCAGACTAATTAAATTTAATAACATATAAAACTATGTACAGTACTTACATTTAAGAAACTTTAAAATGCATCTTTTCTACAACGGAGTAAGAGCAAACCCCGCGTTCGTTTTCTTCCTGTTCGAATTCCAGTTTCTTCTCAACAATCCGGCACCCACATGGAGCTCCATGGGCACCATGGAGGTAGGAAAGGTTACTTCCTACCTCCATGATGGGCACCCATGGGGGGAAGAGAAGTCCACCCCTTCCGACAGAGCATGGAGGTAGGAAAGGAAGGAGTGGCCAGCCGGCACTAGAAGTGAAGCACTCCTTCGAAGCTTCTGCAAAGAAGAAATTCTTTGGCTTCTGTCACCAGATGGGGTGTTCATTCAGAAGCTCGCTTGACAGTGTTTCGACACACGACAGTTTTACAAATCGAAAAAGGGACACTTTCGCATGAAAGAAACGTTCATAGTGTGATGGATAATAGCAATTTCTATAGTTTAGTGACATTTACGCAAAAATCACATCTTGGTTATTTTTCGATAACAAACAACAGCGATTTTGATTATGAATTTGTTTTATAAAATTCTAAGCTGTGAACTACAAAAATATAGATTTTGACAAAAATGTTATGCTTAAAGAATGAAAAATACCTTACGGTACCTTTACAATTGTATACGTCTTTGGATACCCTTGATAGAGTACTCGCTACTTTTATTTTATGTTCCAAACGACAAAATGTTTTAAATAAAATAATTTTTTTTTACATCTATATAGTATTGTAACATGTACCTTTTAAATTTTTTTAGAGGAGAGGCTTTACTGCTGCTCATTTTAAACTCCTGAAAAATAATCACTTTGGGCTTACACGTTTTACTTATTTGGGTTAATTAAAAATAAAATTACCATCAAATGCTGCAATCCGTCATTCAAATTATATTCAAATATATTTTTTATGTAAAACTTTCGGGTGTATGCTAAATTAGTGTAAATTACTTTATAACGTTGCGCGCCTCCAACTTGCACGCAACCAAGGGTGACTGTGAAAGCTTGTATAAACCACAGAGTCTTGTAAAGGGTTTAAGTCCCTTTTTATTCAACGTAATAAATTACAATTGCGTCCTCTTGACGCTTACAAACTGTGCCAACTTGGCAGTCAAAATAAAAATAATAACCTGAAAAGAAAGTAAAGACAAGATTCTAACTACGAGGCTCTCTAAAATAACTAACTCACCGCGTTTTACAATACCGCTGCTAATTCAGCAGACTTGAAGCTCACTGGAACGATGACCACTACTTCCCACCAAGCACATAGGCCGCAACGCGGGGTTCCCCAATTCCCGCTAACCACCTCCGCGCTCGCTAAGCAAGAGAATCTCTCACACCGAACTTGTTTCCCCCCATCCAAATCAGAACACTTCCGCTGACAACCCGAATCCTTGCGCGTTCCACTCAAACTTACATATTCTGGCACCGGCAGTTCCAGGGGAAAGTAAGGCTTGACAGGAAAGATAGTTTAAACTTAAAATAAATGTTAGTTAAAATAAATATAAACCCTACAACTTTACTCGAAAAATATAGTGAATGCACAGAAATTAAAGATTAGTGTAAATTACTTTACTCGAAAAATATAGTGAATGCACAGAAATTAAAGATTTGCACATGCCGGAAATGAAAAATAGGAAATATGTATGGGTATTTATGCATGTGCTTGCAAAAAGCATGTATCTGCCTTTAACAAAATACATAAATATTCATTAAATTAATTATAAATGTATTTGTATTCATTTATAAACAACTGTGAAAGTTACTGTGAAGAAATCCTATTATTAAATTTATCTAATTTATAATGATTATAAATGTTATCTAAATATATAATAACCTTAATATTGAATTGTAAACATAAATTGAAATCCTGTTGACAAATACGTTATAAAACTATTTAAGCAAGAATTGTTCGTATTGGAAAGCAATCTGTTAAAAGGTATTGTAAAGCAAATGCTATGAGATGCGCACTTAAGAAAGTAATAAAGAGTTTTGGAATATGTATTGTTGAAATTAAGGGTAAAAAAAATCTGATAAGTATAATTATAAGAATTATTCCCCTTTCATTTTATAATAACTCAGTTACAAATTTTAAATAATACTTAAAAAAAAATAAAAAATAAATAAATAAATAAACTTATTTTATTCCCTTTCAGAAATGTTCAGAGAAAGTTAAGTACTATTTAAAGTATTTCGCTAATTTCTAGTAATTCTCTAATTTAAAATGAACCGACTAGAGCATTAATTATAAATTGACTTAATTTTTCGATTTAAAAGACGCCTCAGAAGCCAAAAAATCATGTCATATTTAAGAAAGTATTTTAGGAAGAAGCTCTATAAATAGAAAAGAAATACTGAATAATTTTAATATTAATAATACAATAAACTTTGATCTTAATTGTTGTACCTTAACCGAATAAAATCGATTTACCTTAATTTTTTTTTTCTAATGTAATTAACGAAAACTTGTGAAAATATTTCATTCAAAGTAAGCCATTCCGAGAAAACTGTTCTGTGAAAAGTATAGCATTTAATTCCGTTCAGAATGAAATGTTGATTAAAAATATGTTGTTTTCATATACTTATATAGACTCTGAAGTGTTGTAGAAAAAGAAAATATATACATTTATATGTATAATTTACCACGTAATTGCAAATTATTTACATTCGATCACGTCAAAACCCATTGAACTTAATGGTAAATGACACAATGTTTCGGTCACCACGTAGGGATCGCTAGTGCTTCAGAGCAGCGTACGGGAGAAACCTGTTTAGGGCTACTCCATCTTACTTCCTACCTCCATGCAGCAGAGCAAGAAGAGGTCTCTCAGATCCTTTCTGAGATCGACACAAAGTTCTCACCAGTGTGAAAATTCATGACCGATCGTTGGAAAGAAAATTCCAAGCATAAATTAAGGCACGGAAATTCTCTTCGTGTCCCCTCGTTCCTTGAGAAAAATGGACCTGATAATACTTTTTCTTGATTGAAAGTCAGTAATTCTATGAAATCATAATCATATGCCTCCTAAACACAACATCATTCACTAAATATACATTTTTGTTTATCAGGGAATTTATATTGCGATGCATTTCGGTAACTGTGTGTGACTGCAACTGCAAACTGCAAAACCACTTCCACAATAAACATGAAAATGTATGTACGTATTTGTCGCGTTCTTTGGGTTCGTGGAATTTGAGTAATTGATGACAACATTTGATGGAGAATCAAAACTCAATTTATTCGCCAGTAGGCACTGTTACGCAGGACAGTTCAAAAGACACGTTTGCACTCGTCGAAAAACCACAACAAATACGCTGAAACAACCAACAACACTGCTTTCAAGCTGTAATGGTGAAGGTAGCTTCACGACAAAGCACTAAAATACAGCTCTTGACTCGATAAATTGCTCTCACGCTAATCTTTCAACTCAAGACATTACTCTCTCCTAGAACAGGCAGGGTATATATAGCTTTAACCTACCTTTGAGAACATTCCCGAGAAAACCGATATGAATGTGTTCTAGAAAGTTCTCGCTAAGTCTATGGCATATCACCAATTTTTGCGCCAGATGTCGCTCCAATTCTGGCAACCCTGCATTTCTCTGCCGTTTTTTGGTAACCCTAACCCCACCTTGCGGAGAAGCTATCTCAGCGCAGCTCGGCATTTTGCAACAATATATATATAAACGTCATCCTGAATAGATCGCACTTCACTTCTGTTTTTTAACCTAGCTAGACTGCTGCTGCGCTGCTCTTTTTTACCACAAAGATATGTGTAAATGTAAATGTTCTGGACTGGGCACGATTAATGTACCGAGTTAACCTGAGGCCGCAAAAAGTTTATTTAAAATAAAAAGTATATCATTTAAATATATCTTGTTTGCAAGCTTCTTTGAGTATGACGCATGTCTGCCATCAGCTTTTCTACGCAAATCATCATATTAAAGTCGGACAGGATCTCTTAAATACGTGGGCACTTCCAATAGAAATTTTGCTCTGCCATCTATCATCGTTTAAATAATAGAAAATTCTTCTGAAATCAATTTTTAATGTAGTGCCTGCCTAATGCTTCAGCCAATTCTTCAAATCGTCATTTCTGTGATAAATTCAAAGCAATATCCAGAAGTGAAACAAAAAATTCTATCATCATTCTGTTAAGGCGTTTAATCAGTGCATTATTTAAAATACCAGTGCTTCAAAAATAATTCAAGCATAGTTTTATTAAATGAAAGTAATTTAACGACTGTCTAAAGATTTCGAGGGTCAGTTAGATCAGCAAGCGCAATTGCTGTCGGCGAGTTGTTTTTTCACTTCGGCTTTAAATTCCAGGCCCACCAGCGGCCGAGCGGTAAAGTCGCTGAACACTGGTAGTTCGGTCCGAGGTTCGAATCCCGCGAACGGGCTGGCTGCATGGGCGTTTTCGTGGTTTTCCCCATGTGTAACGTGTATACGAGCCAGTTTCCCTTAGAAAGTCCTCCACGAAGGCATCCCTCCCCTTAGGCAGATAGCCCTCGAGGCTTTGCCATAATCACACACACACACACGCTTTAAATTCCTTTATTTATGTACAACAAATCTTTATCCCAGAGTGTTAAATTGCAGTTTCTTCAAAGGAACTCAAGTAATGCCACATAAAAATTTAAATATGTCATGATGTTTTCTTACTACATTAAATATTAAAAATATCAAAAAATAATTGTATAATGGAATGTATTAATGCAGTTTTCAAAGGCCAGTTATCTTATATAAGGGACGTTGGTCTTTTCAGGCAACTGCTGAGCAACCATTGGCCACTGATGCAGAACACACCAGTCTGCCAATTCAACAGATGGATATGTTTGTGTTTGAAGAAAGCTGTGGAGTCTTCCAGTTTATATAAAATAAAGAATAACAAATGAAATAGGGAAAAAACATAATTTCAATAAATATTACATACAATATTATAAGAATATATTAGAACTTAATTTTTAAAGTAAGCCTTGAAATATAAGGACATTGAAAACTTTGCACATTATTATGTTTTTTGTGAGAATGATTGAGGTCTTTTATTGGATACAAACCATGTCATTTGCTTTGACTTCTGTAATTGGATTAACAGCTCAGAGCAGTTTAAAAACAAAATCGCCCTTTATAAACGAAATGCTGTCAGACAACAAGTCTGCGAGATAGATTTTATTCTGCCCCTGAGCAACTTTTCTGGTGTAAGTCTGCTGGTGAATAGGGTGCTTGGATTTGCTAGTGTAGATGGGCCTTAAGACTTGCTATGACCACACAATTTGGATTTTCTGTGATCGCCGTATAGAAATAATGTTGAATCCGGTGTTTATTTAAGGGCTAATTGCCATGAGAAATTTTATTGTATAATTGGTCCTCGCACAGAATTTAGTTTAACGACAATTCATCCGGTTTCTTCGGGATGGTCACCTTTGAAAGTAACCGTATTTCTAAAGTTACAAATGAACATTGCGCCTGTAAGAGGATAGACTAAAATCTTCTGGCGTTGTGTATTCATCTTGAGAACTTATATGGCATTTCTCCCTCCTTCCTAGCGTGCCTTCGTGGTATAGTGGTTAGCACACTTTGCCGGTATTCCAGAGGTCCGTGGTTCGATTCGCCCACCAGCGGCCGAGCGGTAAAGTCGCTGAACACTGGTAGTTCGGTCCGAGGTTCGAATCCCGCGAACGGGCTGGCTGCATGGGTGTTTTCGTGGTTTTCCCCATGTGTAACGTGTATACGAGCCAGTTTCCCTTAGAAAGTCCTCCACGAAGGCACCCCTCCCCTTAGGCAGATAGCCCTCGTGTGCTTTGCCGTAATTAAATACATCACATCACCGTGGTTCGATTCCCGGCGAAGGCGATTCCTCATTTTCCATCTCTCTGGCTCAAAATAATCCTAATGTCTCTACAATATATGTGTTTTTTTGGCTCCTTATACTCAGATGGCTGAAAGTATCTGTAATGAAATTTGAGTTAAACGTAAATATGACGACCGCCAGTAAGAGTTATTCTATTTTCTTGTACTTAAAGTAGGAAAATCGGAATGCAACAGCAGTCGCACGTATCAGTTAATTCATTATGGCAAAGTACGTTACGGCTACCTGCCTCAAAAGAGATACTATTGAGGATTACATTGTGGAAGAAAATGATTAGTATGTGTTTAGGTGTGGCGAGAGTGCAACACTATTAGTGGTACAAAATCTGATAGAATGAATCTTTAAAATACAATGAACTTTATTATGATCACCATATCTGAAAACAACCAGTGTTTTTCACAGCGTAAAGGAATATCAGTATTCAACATCATTTCTGATTGACGATTACCTCCACAAAATACCAAAACTGTCTGGCGCTGTTAGAAATGTTCACCGCAATTTCTATCATATATTCTTACGTCTTTTGATGCTGTCATTTTATACCAGCATTTCCAGACAACTAATTTATACCTCTTAAAAGCTTTCGAAATCACTTGCCTGCTGCGATGAATGCCTAAATCTACTCCAAACCAGTCTGTAAATGAGCTGATGCTATACGCAAGGTGATTCTGCTATTCTCTGAAAGAAATTTACCATGTTAACAGCTTTAAACTTTTACCGAAGTCATCGTTATAGCATTGGGATACAGCAGAGACTTCCCTTTCACTCCTGCAGTTTCACATTCGTATTTTAGTTAAACTGTGGGTTAAGCAGGTGGCGCTCATATACTCATCAGGTGCCTTCTCACCACCCACTGTTGCCAGATCCTTTTTATGAGGTCTTCAATTCCAGGGTTGTTCTTCTAATTAATTAAAAGTCCCAAATTCGGATACCAACTGCGAGACCATGCTGTATAAAGATATGAACACGGCAGCGGTAGGTTGCTTGTAATTTCGCGTTGAGTTGAAAGGAATCGTAGCAAGGTTGTGGTTATCATTCGCGTCATAAAACCTACTAATTATCCTACTTTCACGTTAACCGTAATACCGTGCGTATGTTTGATAAACATCAACTTCAATAATCAGATATTCTTCTTTGTCTCAGATATGTGGAACGCCTTTATTAGCCTTGCGCTTTGATATAGTTCGACCGCCTCATCCGCGACCGTAAGCGCAAACATGCATGCGTCATTCGGAATGAATTATTCTCAGAATAGGGTGGAAAGATGGGGACGTTTTGTCCCTCGAGCATATCAATTCTGTAGGTTTTTACGTGATCTTTCTCGTCGCAGCAAGTGATAACGCCCCTTTTGGACGAGTCTATGTATTTTGGCAGAATGCCAGCCAAGGTCGCGTTTGAGACGGTCGAACTGTAACACAGCTTATTTGAACTAAGCATGTAAGAAGTGGAGATGCTCTGTCATGAACATATTATGGCACCTCTGTTCAAGTTGTACAATGTTCGCCAAGGTGGAAACCATCACAATATTTCTTTACCTAAAAGATGCCCAAACTTTTATGAAGATTAGCTGTAAATTTTAAAAGGAAAAAAAAATATGGCTTTCAGATTTTGCATTACGCCCAAAAGAGCGTTTTGTGTGTTACCTTTATTTATTGAATATCATGTTCTTCGCACTTAACTTAAACCATAAAATTCAATTCCACAGCAATATCGCAAAATGACTTAACAAGCAAAGCTTTAGAACTTCCATTACACAATCGCGCAATGAGGTTTCTTTTCTTTTTTTTTTTTTTTTTTTTTTACAGTGTTGCCATTGCTTGCCTTGAAATCGTTGAGTTTGTTAATAACAAAATTCGTTAAGTGTTACAAAATATGAAATCGGTAATAAAGCAAATTTCAGATTGCAAATTGGGCTTCCAGATGACCATATTCGATGAAAGATTACGTTATTCAAAATTTGATGGCTTTAGATACCCTAGTTTTATCATGCGAGAAACATACATACATTGATGCAGATTCTTCATTATTTAATTTCTTAAAACATGATACAGGGATGTAATATTTGGTGGCAACAGTTTGAAAAGTGAATAAACGTAAAATGCCTAAACGAAATTAATAGCAATTCTGTGCTAACGCCTTTTCGGCTAGAAAAGCAAGTTTCTTGTAACTAACATCTTCGTTATTCCTGGGAACCGCCATGAAAAATGCATTTCAGTGTTTCAGTACTCACTAATCGAGGAAATAAAAACACCACTTATACAGAGATATCCAGTATAAAGATGCAGGCACCATTATGCCAAGGCATCATTATGAAGTTTTCCGTCTTGAACATAATTAGCATAAAGGTGCCGGCACTATTAAACAACATCCCGGACGTACCAGATTTGGATGTAAAATAGTAGTACACGAGCATATCTCGTATATGACAAAGTATTTATCTACGGAAGATAGTAAACTTTTGCATCCCTTCAATGTAATCTCCCATATGTATGACATTCTGACACACTTCTAGAACCTGCTAGATGCCACAAGCTATATAGTTTGTGGTGACGTCAGGGCACAAATACCCTGAAGCTTAGAGCAATGTTTCTTAAATTTTTTCATTCATTACCCCTTTTGATGATGGAGACGTTTTCGCAACCCTGCATATTAAGTATCTAATACAGATATAAAAATAAATTATTTTGCCATAAATAATTTATTTTGGGTAAAAATTATGCATATGAAAAGTAGTAGTTTTAGGATTTACTCAGGCATACAAAAATCAATAAAAAAAAATCTCGTTTTAATGATACGGATGTGTTTGTTTTTTGCTGCAAACCAAATTAAATGTCGGTGCAATATTTGATGCTGCACGATATTTGGATCTGATAGGTAGAAAAGAGTTCACATTAAGTGTGGGATGCTGAATGCAAAAATAACATTTAATGCCATTGCAGAACTTGTGAAAATTTTAGCTCTAGATACGATCCAAAATTCATGCAAGGATTTTTGTAGAAATGGAAGTTTTGAGTCTGAATCCCTCGGTTGTTCAAGAAATTCCTCTTAGACTTTATATGGCAGGAAATTAGTGTAATTAACGTCAATCAAAAATGATTTCTGAATCTAACATATCTTTCTTAAAATAAAATTCGATATAACGTATTTGCAAAAACTGAGTTTCTACAGTTTCTAAGTGATCTCTAATGTGTTTTACATTTATTTTTTCAATTATAAAGTTATTGATCATAACGCACTTATAAATTATAAAATCATAAATATATTTAATTATAAATTATTTATATTTTTTAATAAAACCTACAATTTTATGATTCGATGTAAATATACTGCTATTTTTTCTTTGAATAAAAATATAGGGATCGTTTAAGTTTCTCAAAAATAAGTAGCAAATAGCACAGCGATAAATTAATAATAATTTTAATCAATTTAATAGCTATAAATTATTTTGAAAAAGAGCAGCAAATTCAGACTTTTTTCGGTCAAAAATATAAGAATTTTATCTTTAACAAACAGTTTTCAACTTTGTCGTTTGACATTCATGTTACTTCTGCGTGTACTAATAATAATAAATTTGTGCGCTTGGATTTCATAACTTTAGGGAGATCTCCCGTTCTATTAGGCCGATTGACGAAATTAAACTTATGTTTTTCATGTTTCGAAAGCGCCACTTAGGATATGTATTAGATTTATATATAGCATTTTCTAATATAGGTATTTTAACACAAACTAGGGCTTTTTCTGAAATAACATACGAATTTTTTTCCATATTTCGATTCTACTACTCAAATTACGCCAGACTACCAAGATTCGTAAAAATCGCACGAGTAGTTTTTAGAAAATTAGCTCTCAAAATTTTAGCTCCTCAGTGTTAATTGAGTTTGGTATATATTTATTAATTTCTCTTTTTTATTAAACTTATTTGATTCTTCCTTTCGCATTTCGAAATCTAGGTTCCTTTCAAATAAAATTCACCCTTTTTTTATCATTTAGTTTCAAAATTTTTATTTTTAAATAATTTTTATAAATTTTCCAAAAAATTTTTTGAATTATAATCATTAAAAATTTTACCATCGTCTTAAAGTAGACGCATTTCTAAGCATACCTGCAAAAAATTAAGAGGTTTTTATTCAAAATTTACAAAGATATACGTGAATTTATATATTGGTGCGTTTTGAAATTTGGCACGTTTGTTGAAAGCGATAAAACATCAAATATGGTTTACACGCTTTACTAAAATTGTTTGGAAGTAGAAACGATGTGACTTTTTTTCCGCTCATGCACAATGTAAAAAGGTACCAACGAGGTGCCTTTTTTTTCAGGTGTAATGGAAGGTAAAGGAAAATTTAATTTGGTTTGCAGCAAAAAACAAACACATCCGTATCATTAAAACGAGATTTTTTTTTATTGATTTTTGTATGCCTGAGTAAATCCTAAAACTACTACTTTTCATATGCATAATTTTTACCCAAAATAAATTATTTATGGCAAAATAATTTATTTTTATATCTGTATTAGATACTTAATATGCAGGGTTGCGAAAACGTCTCCATCATCAAAAGGGGTAATGAATGAAAAAATTTAAGAAACATTGCTCTAAGCTTCAGGGTATTTGTGCCCTGACGTCACCACAAACTATTTAGCTTGTGGCATCTAGCAGGTTCTAGAAGTGTGTCAGAATGTCATACATATGGGAGATTACATTGAAGGGATGCAAAAGTTTACTATCTTCCGTAGATAAATACTTTGTCATATACGAGATATGCTCGTGTACTACTATTTTACATCCAAATCTGGTACGTCCGGGATGTTGTTTAATAGTGCCGGCACCTTTATGCTAATTATGTTCAAGACGGAAAACTTCATAATGATGCCTTGGCATAAAGGTGCCTGCATCTTTGGTTGCCACATATTAAGAAGTTCGCCAAATGAATTATCCTTGACGAAAACTGCAAAAAAAAAATGCGCTAAGATAAATTTTTGAATTTCTCCGTAAATTTCGCACCAAATTTTACAAAACTTAATAGCTAGACATAATTTGAGTCGTAAAATCGAAATATGGAAAAAAATTAGTATGTTATTTCAGAAAATATCCAATTTTGTGTCAATATACCTATGTTATAACAATGCTATATATAAATCTAATATATATTCTAAGTCGCCCTTTCGAGACATGAAGAACACATGTTGAATTTTGTCAATCAGCCCAGTAGAACGGGAGATACGGAACTGTCCCATCCCCCCCCCGCAATGTACAGAAATGTAATCTGAGGATTCCTTCCTTCCTTTTTTTTCACTAATTTGACTGCACGAAAATCGAGAACAAATTTATGCGAATAATTTATTTCCGATGAACGCGGTTACACTAAGAATATAACAAATGAAAAGTAGTCATGGATAAAGTATAGGTAACTATCACAAAGTTATTTCTTTAAAAGACACTTTCATTTCAGTAACAATATATAGTAATATTAACATAACAATTATCTGGTAAGATATCTTCATTTCTTCCCTATTCTTATCGCTGTGTCTGCTACTCTTTATAACTCAAATAATGCATAAATATTTACAGCAAAATCGTAGACAGCACAGCGCAGCTGACACAGCGAAATCGTAGGCGTAATGTCAGTTCGTGTTTGCTTCGCTGTGAACTGTCGGGTCTTGTATTAGGCTGGCATAAAGTTCAACAGTTAGGAAGGAAAGGTTTGGCGTGATTTTCGCGGTTACTTTCTGAGGGTTTGTTAGTTAGTAAGACGGAAACAATCACTATATGGACGAATCTATTTTAAAATTTTGGGAAGTTCGTTCACTGAAAGCATTAAGAAAGAGAAAAATTACGCTAATATTTGGAAATTTTTCAAAACTTGGAACTAAAATTCTAGGGAGAAAAAAAAAATTCGAAGGGAAAAAGTACCCGAGGTAATACATTATATTAAATGAGAGATATTGCGACTAATATTTCTTTGAATTCCTGTATCTGAATTAAAATTTCGCGATTTAAACATTTCGCTTTGCGACTCCATTTTGGAGTCGCGATCCGCAGTTTAAGAAACGCTGGCTTAAAGGATTGCTGAGCGAAAACACTACCGTTCAGTACTCTTTTAGTTCTGGATGGCAAACATCAGATACGGACCAGAACTAAAGCAATATTCCCAGTGAATAATAACATTAGTTAGCTCTGTAGAGAGGAGAAAGCTGCTCTAATATTCAAACAACAAATACCGAAATACACAAAAACTATTTACCTAGTCCCACTTTTATTTTGACCAATCCGGTGAATCCAAAATAATGCGGAAATTTTAGTATTGAAAAATGCAGAAGTCCAGCATGACCTCTAGGGTGTGACACTTCACCTAGTGACTCACTACTGAAGCAACAATAACTTTAACATTGTTATCTCTTGCTATATAGAGAAAGTACCAGATAAATAAGTAGCCCTGTGATGTCTTGCGGTCCTCTCTTGTTTCCTCTTATTGCATATTTCCTTGGAGAACCATGCCTAAGAAAACAACATAGTCATGCGCCCCAGGGCACCACTTCAACTGGGCTGGACAACGTCGTACCTATAGTACGATATTCCAGCTTAGCAGATTAACTTGGAAAATAAGTACCCAATAAGTACGCCCGTTGTCTTGGCTTTAACGATGCTGGAATCTCGCCGTGTTGCTACTGTAAGGATTTGCGACCTGGGTAATAGAGGAAGGTACTAGAACAACCACTATGTTTGTTCTCAAGATAATTGTCGAATCGACTTATTTAACTTCTCTCCGTCGAAACTGAGAAAACATGGGGGAAGAAAATGCCTTTACATTCATCATTTGAGCTAATGCTGTTGACTGGAACGAGCAGCTGGTAGATTGGAAACTGATCGACTATTATGTGACCGTTTGTAACCGACAGATTATTCTATAAACGTCAAGGATGTTGCAATCGCTTTTTAGTCTATTTCATAGCACTGGAAATATTCTTCATTGGAAAAATAAAGTCGTCGTAAGAGTACTACCACATTCGAAAACCTTGTCTCTATTGGCGAGACAAAGTCATCACGTCGTTACTAAGCAACTCATTTCTTTCGTGATAACCATTTGGTTCAAAATAAATTGAGTTATTTCTTTTTAAAAACCTGCCTGTATGCGAAGTTACCAAATGCGCTGTACGTGTTTCCCTTCTTTTCGCGTCCAAAGATAAGGGCTTAAGATGACTGTTTCATCGTTAATGCAGTTCAAACAATTAGGCCCACATTCTATTCACGACCGAGTCAAGATTCAGTTTAACTACTAATTCTCAACACACTTTTATCTAAAGAGAACCTGAAACGTGTAATTTTACATAGAATATTGGTGAAAGTCAGTATTTATGATGATTTTCTTCTGTGAGGAGGAATCACGATAAATGTTCGCTGCGATCAGCATTTACAATAAAAGATCTTCTAAACGGCCGAACGTGTCTAGATGATATCCTACATATTCAAATAAGGTTCTTTAGGTATCATTAGTCCAAAGAATTTCTTCTAAGGGGCAATAATTTCCAAACTCATCAATTCTCCCTAGTACATGAATAACTTAAAAGTGAAGGTAATACATCTCGACTATAACCATATACCCCGTAATTCACATCTATTGAACGCATTTTGGGGGACCCGTAAGATACCAATTTGCAGGATGACGCTACCTCCTTGAATCAACAAGAAACTCGAGGAAGAAAAAATATAAAAACAATAGCTACAAGTAAAGGAAATTCCCCTGCAATGTATGCATGTCGGTTCGTTGCGATCATATATCACACTAATTTTTTCTATCCAAGGTGACACAGATATCAAATTTATCCTTTCTTGTAATGATGTGCGTTATTTATTATTATTATATTAAATTTTTAGTGTTAAATTCTGCGGTATGTAAGTGACTTAGTAGGCCCTGATTAAAATTTACTATATAAAAAGGCAGCAAACTGCTTTTCATACATGGCAAATTATAGTGAATTTTCTAAGGGATCATTTAATTTTGCAGTTTACTGTATATTTTGTCATATAAGAATATGTTACTTTTTTATATTAAACTTCGTCAATAAAGACTTGCTTTACTACCTTAATTATCTTCTGAAATCATTACTGAAAAATGGAGATGATTTGATGATTCTTAACACTTCCGTAATTTCATCAGGTTGTGTCAAAAAATTTGTCCCTCAAATATCAACCTCAAAGTTTAAAACATACCGCTATGGAATTTTCTGACGGTCATTTTGTACCATTATCGCCCTTCAATAAACGAAGGGAATCCATACATCAAGCGTCTTTTTGTTGTATAGCGATAATTTTCCTTCGCTGTATCATTTTTTGGCACGAGCGTTGAATTTTTTTTTTCGCTTGGCGGTGGCAACAACCGTTTGGCAAACAGCTCATCCTATTTTAGAATAAGGTGTTTCTCAATGAAAATTCTTCTCGTGGCGCTGCAATTGGGCGATGTTCCCTCGTTGTCGCCCTTGGCGGGAGATGGTGTGTATTCCCCGCTATTTAAGCAGACGATAACCTCCCTCACGCATCTAAAATACACCGCCGCGTGACAAAATAATAATAATAATAATAATAATAATAATAATAATTTTTTATACCCCTATTTCAGTTTTCAGCTGGATGGAATAAAAGTCTGAAGTGTAAATATATTTGGACGGCTGTTATGCCGATTTGGGGGAGGGTACGTCCTTCAGAGTGAGCCGCATCAAAAGAAAACGGAGTTTACTTTTTGAAGTAATGAAAGCGCTAAGCTCCGTAATTCTGAAGAAGCCGTGTTTTTCAAAACCAAAACTGTGACGCTTTTTTGAAGGGGGGGGGGCAACATAGAGAGAATTTTAAAACAGAAATAGAATTTTACACTGTTATTTCAAACACAAAGCTCCAAACATCTAAACTAACTGGGAATGAATTTATTGTTATGCGAAATTAATTGACTCTACATGAATTCTTTCATTAAGAATTTCTTTCTAAGAGGACCAGCTCTGAAAGGGGCAAATGTTCTTAAAGACACATCACCACAGAACATCTCTCTGTCCACTATGATTGTATTCACTTAAGATTAAATCCGTATGGAACCCTAGCTGTTCATATCCAAGCAGGTTCATTCTATTTGAATGCTTTTCTGCTACACGGAATACACGCTAAACAGTGTGTACAGAACACAGGCTAAACAGTTTGTACAGAAAAATATGTTCTTCAGCTTGATGCTTCCGAAATTGTACTTTATGTGAGTTCTTATTTATGTGAATTTACGTGGGACACAGGAATTAATAGGGAAACACATTTGAATAAATCGCAGTTGATATTGTTGTTTACTGGCCACTTTCTGATTAGATGTGTTTTTCTTCATTTCTCATAACTGTGCTCTTGGTCAATAAAGAATTTATTTTAACGCTTTGTTTATTAAAATAACTAACCTAAGAAATATGTTTCTCATATTTAGAAAAGTTTTACCACAGCCTTAAAGGGCCTTTCCCACTGGGATTTAGCTGAGCTAACGGAGTCAGTTCCATGCATCCACTAGCTCCACTATGCCTGCAGTTCAGATTTTTCAATTTGCTGCCCTATGGGTAAAAACTGGTTTTGGAGATGGGTCGGGTTAAAATTGGTTATTAAAAAAGGAAGCTAATAACCAATTTTTTTGGCCTATTTGATTAAGTCATAAATTTGTTAAAAAAATGCAATGAATCCTTTTTTAGCTGACTCACGTCTCCATATTGGTCGTCTGCAGATCCGAATAATCGAGCTTTGTTTGATTTGTATAATAATGAATCGTTCTTATTGTAGCATGAATGAAAAACGTGCCAAACAATTTTCTGTAACAATATATATGTGCCAACTTGATACGGTGAGAAAATAAACTTTCGCCATCAGCTCATTTCAAATGTGGTAAAAAAAAGTTACCTGACTAGTATCGTAACATTGATTTGTTATTCCAAAAAACAGGAAAGAAATATAATGATACAGATTAAAAACTATGTACCGTTGTTTTATCACAATGCGAGAAATATACATACATTTATGCAGATTTTCCATTATTTAATTTCTTCAAACATAATGCAGGACTCTAACATTTAGTGGAAACAGCTTGAAAAGTGAAACGGACATTTATAGTGATTCAACGCAAAATTGCAACACGAAAACAATAGTCCTTCAGAGAAAAAGCCCCTTTTGACTAATTATGACTGTCGACTTTGGAATACGTCAAGAAGTATCAAAAGAATTCTGAGTTACAAACTATCCAGCTAAACTAACAGAAGAATTAATAGCATGAACTTTTTCTAAAAAGTGTCGAAGCTTCACTGTACGACATATACTGTTTTCTAACATTAAATTTACATTTGAATCTAACGAACTGAAGTCAGCTACGTTAGTTTACACTAATTGTATTGCTGCTTAACTTAAATAACACCACACTAGCGACATCAGTTTTTAACACTAAAACTTTCCTTTAATTTGAACTAGAGCTCTTACTTCGCTATATAAAGCGGTCGAAAGCGTGGATGGTGACACAATTGACGATAGTCAGCTGCGACACAGCAGACTTAATAATGCGCGGGAGATTAAGCAAGGATGCTTGAAAATATGAAAGTGCATTCTAAATCGTTTGCTTCACTTTCGTTTTTTTTTTTTTTTTTTTTTTTTTTTTTAATAAATTTTTTAATTGAATGTTTTTATACAGGTTTCGAGGTTTTGTGTTGTTGTACCATATTAGTACGACGTATTATATTCTATAAGACTGGAATGTTATCAAATAAGGTAGACATGACCCTTCTCTCTCTCTCTCTCTCTTTTTTTTTTTTATTAGCCCAAAGGGCTTATTAGTCTCAAAACGGCATTTTGCGTCGTGTCACTTTCTGCGTTAATTCATATTTGAAACTGTTGTCACCAAATGTTATCGCCATGTGTTATATTTAAAGAAATTAAATAATGAAGAATCTGTATGAATGCGTGAATGTTTCTCGCATTGTGAAAAAACAACGGTATCTAGAGCCATCCAGTTTTTAATAATGTAGCCCTCCAACCGAACAAGGGTACCGAATTTTGAATTTCAAATTTATTTTATTATCTATTTCAAATTTTTTTAAACTTTAGTAGTAGTAACGGAGGACGTAGGAACCGCCCCTCTACCATTACGATTAATCAGCTCTGCCGCCGTCTACCTTCGTCTAGTATTTATTATTATTTCTTGAATTTTTACATGGCCATATAGTGGCTGGTTTACTGATAAACTCTATGCAATAATTGTATTCACATTAACATAGCTTATTACATAAAAATTTTGGTTGGAGAATTTTCTCTAACACATAATAATATAAATTTTATTAATACACGTTAATGTAAAATAGAACATTCCAAATCAAACTTTAATGAATTTTTGATTAACAAACACAGCGATTTCAAAGCGAGCAATGTCAACACTGTATGAAAACAAAAATTATCTCCAGCGCGCTGGACTATATATTGGAAATTCTAAAGATATGCTGTTTTGTTGTTTTAAATATTTTTTGATATTGCTGTTGAACTGAATTTTATGTGGTTTAACTGCAAAGAACATGATATTTAATACATTGACTATCAATAAGTATTTGGACACCTATGCAAATGACGATATCTGCGGTCCTAAGGTACGTCACGGCAGAGTCGTAGCTAGGGTTTTCAGCGCCCAGAGACAACTGAAGATTTCGCGCCCCCTACTGCTTGCAAAGGATGGAAAACATTTAATTCTAAAATGTTGTAACATCAGTTTGGCGCCCCTTGGATTCTGCGACCGGGGACAGATGCCCCACTTGACCCCCCTCTAGCTACGCCCCTGCGTCACGGACTCCGCCGGTATAGATCGTGTAGGAAACAGCATTGGCTTTAGTCGCATGCAAGATTCCTCGCAGTTCGGAGCTCTCTGATTTCGAGAAAGGTATAATTATCGGGTATCACAAATGTGGCCGATCCTTAAGGGACATATCTAGCGATCTGAAGTACCCAAAATCGACAGTGGTCTATGTGATTAAGAAGTGGAAGGTGAGCGGTGATTGTCGGAATGTGCCCCGAGTCGGCAGACCAACGAAACTGGGAGATAGAGACCGACGAGTGCTGTCCAGAGAAATTCGGAAGAACTGCACCCAACCGATGACCCTCATCCGCGAGGAGTTTCAACAGGCATCCGGGAGTATTGTTTCAATGAATACCATCCGTAAGGAAGCACATCTGCTTGGTTTTCATGGTCGTGCTGCTGCCCATAAGCCTTTGATCACAAAGTCCAACCGCACTGCTCGGTTAATGTGGTGCAAAGCACATCGAAATTGGACCGTAGATCAATGGAAACGGGTTCTTTGGAGTGACGAATCAAGGTTCACCCTTTACCTTTCGGATGGCAGGGTCTGTGTCTGGCGTCTACCTGGAGAACGTCTCCTGTCAGAATGCATTGTGCCAACAGTCAAGTTCGGCGGAGGTGGAATTATGGTCTGGGGGTGTTTCTCCTGGTATGGGCTGGAACCCTTGGTCCCCATTCATGGTAAGCTCAACTCCGATGCCTACTGCACTATTTTGGATGACAATGTGCTTCCGACGTTGTGGCAGTTTTACGGGTTGGACCCCTGTTACTTTCAGGACGACAATGCCAGTTGTCATGTTTCGACGTTAACCAAGGCTTGGTATGGTGTCAATGGAGTTCATTGAATGGACTGGCCTGCCCAGAGTCCAGACCTGAACCCTATCGAGAACCTCTGGGACGAGTTGCATCGCCGAATTCAGGGGTGCACTACCCGTGCAAAATTGGTGAAGGAACTTCTGTGTCTTCTCCAAGCCGAATGGAAGAAAATACCACTAGCTGTCATACAAAGACTTGTGGAAAGTATGCCCCGGAGGGTCCACGCTGTAATTACCTCTCGTGGAGGCTCTACCAACTATTGATTTTGAATAAAGTTAGTTTTTCTTTTCTATCACAGGTGTCCAAATACTTATTGGTAGTCAGTGTAGATAAAGGTAACACACAAAACGTTAAAAAAAAACGCCCTTTTGGGCGTAATGTAAAATATGAAACCTTTCAGATTTTGGACTAGAAGAGAAACAAGCTAATGTAACAATCAAAATCGTAAAAACAACCTTGTATTTAGCGTAAGTATATTGAAACAATCGAGATTGAGTGTTTCAACATTTTCTTTGTTGTTGCGAAGCTCAGTTTCTCCAGATTGGCAACAAATCCGCTATTTTGCCAAGTTTGAAATCTAAACAAACATGTCCGCTAATTCATTAGCTGCAATTAAACAACTTTTAAATTGTTGATAACTCCACAAATATTGCATACAGATTTAGTAAAGACATAAAAACAGATTAGTTAAGGCATAAAAATCATACAGATTTAGTTAAGGCATAAAAACCTTACCCGGAAGATAAGACCAGCATAATTCAATCATTTTTAAAGCAAAAAATGCACAATTTACAAACATATAAGAATAAAGAAACTGAGCTCAGTGAGCCGAGTAGCAGAGTGAATATATATACATATATTTATATACTTTTGGTGCGGCCGATTGCAACCAAAACCCTGTTTCCTGTTATAACGTTCTTGTTTCCAAACGAAGTAGCCCGAATAGGCGATGGGTATCAAGAATAAATGCTGTTAAAGAATTGTATCTACAAATAACTGAAGTACACTGCGAGAAAAAAAAAAGGGAGGGGCAGTTCTATATCTCTCGTTCTACTGAGCCGATTGAGGAATTGAAATTGCGTTTTTCATGTAAACGCAACTTAGGCTAGATATTGAATTTACATATAGTATTGTTCCACAAATTAATGCCTAAGCAATGGACTTGAACTCTGCATCTTCCGATATTAGTCAGAAACGCCTACAGATTTACAGCACGAAAACAAACGGTAAATGTTTACAAAAAAAAAAAAAAAAAAAAAAAAACCTTTACAGTATAAATGATGCACAAATTCACTCAAAAAAAAAAATTCTAGTCTTAAAACAAACCGTCCTATTTCAGTAATTTTGGGCATTAAAGCAGGTATAAGCTTAGATCTTTTAAAAATAATCCGTGAATACAGTTCAGCTCAATCGTATCCAAATCTGGGAAGCAGCACTAATACTAATTTTCAGTTTGCCAGTTACTGTTGCTAGAAAGCTTCAATAAATTAAAAATTTAAAAAAAAAAAAAAAAAAAAAAATAAGGAAAAAAAGAAAGAAAGAATGCCGCAAAAAAATTTGACAGGATTCAGATTTTAAATTACGTCCAAAGGGGCTTTTTTTAATATTTTGTGTGTTATCGTTATTTATTAAATATCATGTTCTTCGCACTTAAAGCATAAAATTCAGTTCAACAGCAATATGGCAAAATAATTTTAAATTGAGCATATCTTTAGAACTTCTGATACACAGTTGCACGTGCTACAGATAAAAATGTTTTTTTCTGTACAACGTTGCCATTTCTCGCTTTGAAACCCTTGAGTTAGTTAAGCAAAAATTCGTTAAAGTTTTACAAAATATGAAATCGATAATAAAACAAAATCCAAATTTCAAATTTGGGTTTTCCAGATGCCCATATTCGGTAATTTGGGTTTTCCAGATGCCCATATTCGCAGGAGGATTACATTACTTGAAATTCAACGGTTCTAGGTATCGTTGTTTTATCACAATGCGAGAAACATGCATACATTTATTGCAGATGCTTCATTATTTAATTTCTTCAAACATAATACAGGGCGATAATATATGGTGGCAACAATTTGAAAATTCAAACAATCCTTGTAGTGAATCAGTGCAAAATGCCTAACAAAATTAATAGTCCTTCTGGGCAAATTGCCCCTTGGACCAGAAATCTGAAAGCCTTCAGATTTTATATTATTCCCAAAAGGGCGTTTTTTAACGCTTTGTGCGTTACCGTTATTTATTAAATATCATGTTCTTCGCACTCAAAGCATAAAATTCAATTCAGCAGTAATATCACAAAATATTTAAAACGAATATATCTTCAGAATTTTCGATATAAATTCTCGCGCGCTGGAGGATATATATATATATATTCCGTACAGTGCTGCTATTGTTCTCTTTGAAATTGCTGAATTTGTTAATCAAAAATTCGTTAAAGTTTTACAAAATATGAAGTATTTAATAAAAAATTCATAATTTCAAATTTGAGCTTTCGAGTGAAGGCCTACGTTATCCAATATTTGATGGCTCTAGGTACCGTTGTTTTTGCACAACGCGAGAAACATAAACATTCATGCAGATTCTTCATTATTTAATTTCTTTAAATATAATGCAAAAACTCTAATAATTGGTGCAACAATTTGAAGAGTGAAACGCCGTTTTATAGTGGACGACACAAAATGGCCATTAGTAACCCCTTTAGGCCAATTAATTAATAGCCCTAGTGGGCTATTAATTAAATAAAATTAGATAAATTAATAGCCCTGTAGAGACATTAAGTATTTTTTGGAGGCCGGAGAGATGAAATATTAGCAAACGCCTTCGCCGGGAATCAAACCACGGACCTCTGGAATACCGACCCAGTGTGCAGAACCACTACACCACGAAGGCACGCTAGGAAGGCGGACGAAATACCTTATAGCCCTTCTGGGCAAATTGCCGCTTTGAGCCGATTAAATAAGGACTACACTTCACTAGGACAAGAAGAACTTTCAAATATAGCCTTCTATATGTAAAATATGGATTAAAATGATAAAGTAATAAAAAAAGAGTTGAAGTAGATTTTGAAAAATTATTGGTGATTTTCGCTGCACTAAAAGCAAGAAAAAATAGGTTATTAAAACACTTGAAAATTTAGTGCAGTAGTTTTTAAATAACTACAGTATTATTTATATAATTTCCATGTTATATGACATTTATCAAAAAAGAAAATTTTTAATATTTTTATTCCAAAACTGTAATTTATCACATGAGTCATTTTTCTCAATATATAAAGCTATAATTAATTATTATTGTAAGGGTATGGTTTTACGTTTGACAGTTATTTTTAATTAATAGGAAAATGTACAGATATAATTGAACTTGCATAGCATATATGTAATATATTCTTTGTCGTTCTTTTATTTATTTATTTATTTATTTAATATTGTTGTTGTTACTATCATCTAATGGCAAGACACCTTATTGCGCACAAGAAAGCGCATTTAACTTTTTGTATCAAGTGAAATATTATGTAGGGACAGTTCTGCATGCTTCAATCTAATTTTGTAATTTTTTTCAGCACTTTAACTAATTTGAAATCGTTTAATTTTGTAGCGAATGAGGAAATGAAACAGTCCCAAAATAACGAAAGAAAAATGTCAATAAAAGTACTAATTTCACTTCAATAAACTGGCAGCGCAACCGTAGCTATATTTAATATTTTAACGACATGTTTTCTAGTTCACCAGACCTCTGAACGGCTGACCTATTTGCAATCTGAAATTCTCATCTTGCCAAACACTGCCAGAAATTAAAACTGAAACTCAAAATAACGCGGAAAAACATTCGATAGAGTCCAATTTTTGGTTTTCGCAGGGGTGAGCGATAGGAGAGAGCAGTAAAAGAGGTTTCGTTCTGCGAAACCGACCGCGAGGAAGAGAGAAGGGGGGCCCTAGAGATAGGCGGGTGCGTTGTTTACGGGAGGCCCCAAATGGGGGCTAGCACAACCTTTCCAGCTGCCACAAAGTTCGCTGGGCGAGTCGATTTTGGGGAAAAAACCAGTCGCCCACACCATTATCAAGCTTTTAGAAAACTTGAGTTCAAAATTTTATTCTGTGACCCCTGAATTGACTGCATCTACGTTAGTAATTGAACTCTTTAATTATATCGTTTAATGGTTAATACAAAGGCTAGAAATAATGCCGGCGTTTAAAAAAATGACAAATTTCAGACGGTGTTTGACGTTAGTTTGAAGTATGATTGGAGTTTGTTTCAAATACGCAGTCTCATTGAGCACATTTAAAATAAACTATATCTGAAGTCTTCAGATATTCTGTATTTAAAATAAATAATTCTTTTAAATTTTCATGTTTATTGGAGGTAGGGAGAAACAGTCGAATGATACCTCTATTTTACTAGTTGAAAATTTCTGCAATAATCTCAAATTTGAAATAAATATTATTATTTACATTAAATATTAAATTAAGAGGGGTATTCTCACTTAAATCAACCATTCGTCCCTCCCCAAAAAAGAATATTTTAAAATTTTAATGTTTATACTATTATTCTTATTATTTTCCCTTTTTTTTTAGGAAAAGTAAAGAGACAGCTCTAATTCTTTCAGCTATAGAACTCAGTATACACACGGTTACAGATAATTATAGTTGCTTACAGAAATAGTCGCTTTAGAGGTCATATTCATTGATGTTTATTTATAATCTAAGAAATAAGAGTCCACTCAAAGATGGCCACTTAATTGTTGCAGATGCTTTTGCTTCTTTTGGTCATCTTACAGAGATGAAGTTCATTACCTCTATCTATTTATGTTCTCAGAAATAGTCATTATTTTGATTATTTACATGCTCCTCCGTTAGGCACTACGCGGAGGGACGGATGTCTTCGTGGAAGACTTTCTAAGGCAAACTGCCTCGTCTACACGTCGCACATGGAGAAAAATCACGAAAACGCACATGCAGCCTGCTCGTACGCGGAATCGAACCTCGGAACGAACTACCAGGGTTCAGCTGCTTTACCACTAGGCCGCTGATGAGCCTTTGAAAAGTCATCGTCCTGGGATTTGGTTTGGTTTAGTTTAGCTTATTATAGCAAAGCACACTAGGGACCTATCTGCCAAAGAGGAGGGCTGCCTTCATGTAGGAGTTTCTAAGCGAAACTGTGTCATATAATTCCCCCCCCCGAATGGCGGGCACATTTTTTGTCTTTTTTCGATATTGGGGCCATTCCTAAGGCCGAAAGTGGTAGCTATTTTATTGTGGAGGCACCTAATAGGTGGCCACCGTCAACCCCTGTGAAAGGACAGACAGTTAGGACCATGCCTTCTCCGAGATTCGAACCCGGGCCGTTCGGTATCGCTCTCGGCTTCCCTAACCACTACACCATCTGGGCGGCTGGCTCGTATAAATGTTACACATAGAGAAAACCACGAAGACACCCATGCAGCCAGCCCATTCACCTGGATTCGAACCCAAGTCGGAACTACCAGCGTTCAGCGATTTTATCCTGTCGGCCGATGATCATCTTAGCGAAGCAATCATTAAGAAAGGGCTCATTATACTCTTTACTTTTAGAGGTTGTCGTGCAATGGAGTAATCACCGCAAAGGGTTCACTATATCCGAAGTTCTTCGCGAAGGTATCCTTTTCCTTAAGGAGATAACTATCCTGTGCATATTCAAAATGACCTAATTTAACCACCATAAGCATTCCTCCAGGAGGCAGAAAAACCCTAATCCCTTTTCCCATGATCAAATACTGTAACCAAATCTTTATAATAAAAATTAGAAACTTTATTTTTAAATATATGCACATTTTAGAAATTTAGTGATTTTCCTTCGTTTTCATTCACAAAGGTTATTTCTTTCACCTACTGTTGTAGTCTGTTACTTTAAAATAAGTACTTCAAAGCCAGTTGCCTATTTGCGATCGTCAACACGGCATAACATCTATCTTCTCCTCATCATTCGAGGCTGTAATACAAGTCAGCCTTCATTCGTGCGCTTTCGAAACAGGTTAAACAGAAATGAAGTGGGGGAAAAAAGATAGCGACTGGGACATTTTTTTCCGTATTTGTTGTTGTTGTCGTCTTTAGAAGTCAAATCGGGCAACGAAAAATAACTTTGAAGTTCCTATTATAAACAGATTACAACACATAATCGATAGTACGAGTTGTACTTACGAATTTCTGTGGAATTGATTAAATCGTATACCGTATGAACAGCACTGGTCTACATGGTAGTTTTCTTCAAACCTAAGTTTTCAGTTTAACCTTTAACTGCTGTGAGCGGTCTATCAGACCGCGCGACATTTTCCATTAAATGCTTCCACCTCTTAGAATAATTAATGGGTATTGCCATTCTTAGTACCTTCCTAAAACAGTTGTCCAAGGTCACATACCAAGTTGCGTTTGGCTAGCTCTATTTCTTCTTTTATTTTTTTAAAATTTCTCCCCCCTCAGCGGTCTGTGGGACCGATCACAGCAGATACGATTCTGCAAGAGATTGTTTAATTGGAAAAAAATGAATTCAAATAGTCTATTCAAGTGCCCAACAAGGGTGTTTGAACTCGTAGTCACAATATTATTCTTCGTTCAATCTATACAACTGCTCGTAGAACCCGACGTTATTCTTCAGAAACTTGGATATATGTGCAATAAATGCTTTCGTATTATTTCAATCTTATCCCATTGGCTCCGAAAAGGAAACGAAAAGATTTCATTAGCAATTCAGTTGGTACAGTTTCATGTAAAATGGAGAATAACTTCATCATTTTTACCTACTTAACTCAAACTTACAATAAGAAGAGTTTTCGGAATAAATGATGATGAAGGAAACATTGCAATCAAAGACGATAAATTAGATAAAAAAGAACGTGCTATATTTGTCCACCGAGGGAAAAAAAAAAAGGGGGGGAAACAGCTTACAAATGTATAGAATGCAAAGAACCAGTGTGTCTACAATACAGTAGAAAAGTATGTATAAAATGCAGCTCGAATTATAATTTTTAAAATAAAAATTTATTTTCTATATTCTTATTAAAGCATTCTTATCGCAAATTTTAATGTAAAATAAAAATGTTGAATTTTAAAATTTACTTCTTCCATCCAGATACGTAAGAGAAGTAATTATTATCATAGTATATATTTTATTCTAATGAACTTTAAGTATAATAATTGCTTTATATCTTCATGAAAAAGTTAAATATATGAAATTAAACAACATTTATTCAAATAAGAAAAGTAAAACAATATCTTATTTTGTTTTTAGCAGAAGCGGTTGAGAGATCGCTCACAGTAATTATGCGACAATTTAAGTCACAGTAGTTAAAGGTTAAGCATTAATACAATATACCAGTGCTCCGCAACCGGTGTGCCGCGGCACACTGGTGTGCCATGAGTAGGATATAGGTGTGCCGCAATCAAATACATGTATTTGACATTTTGCAATTTTTTATCATGTATTTAATACACAATGACAATTTTTTCCCCTTAATAATGTCTATTTTAAATGTTTTTATATATTTCACTGTTGTGTGGTTGTGTGTGTGATTGTAAGTGTGTCAGCATTTGAAATTTTTCGGCACTTCCTTGATAACTCGGAACTCTTTGGTGTGCCACGAAATTCCAGAAAGATTTTTTGTGCGTCGCATGTGAGAAAAGGTTGCGGAGCACTACAATATACAGTAGCTTTCGTATTCGATGCAGAAGAATTTTGAATTTCAGTGCATTTTTGGCAACATTTGGCGCGATATTTCGATGACTAAAGTTCAGGCGTTTTTATTGTTCTTAATTTTTTTTGCAATCTATAAATTTGGATATGTATTTGAACATTTTACATTTGTGCTCCTACAGTGAATTTTCAAATATCTGAATTTTTTTTTCGTATTCAGTTTTAGCTTGTAATGCCTGCTATGAACATATTTCATTTTCAATTGTTCTTGATTAATTTATCTACTACAGCTAATTTTAATTAATTTATCTACTACAGCTAATTTAAAAGTCGATTAAACTGAGAAGTTCTTGTGTATGATTTTTTAAATATGTTTATTTTATCTTTTTTATATTTATGTTCCTACATTAGCTTTTAAATGTATAAATAACATCTGCTTCTAATTTATTTTATAATATTTGTTCTCTTTTTTCCAGTATAATTTTTAATGATATTATATTTTTAACTGCTATAGATTAATCTGATGCAATTAATTTTGCTTTATTTGCGCATTCATTTGGATTAATTTATTATCCAAATTTTTTAACAACAAATTGCGTTAATTTAGAAGTCAAACAATAAAAATCAGTGTTATATTTTCAAATTTTCACAGGACTAGTTTCGATGGTTTTACCGAATCATTATCCTCAGCTGAAAAAGCGCAAATGAACGAGAAAAGATATAATGATTAGATAAGAAAGCCTGGACAGGAGATAAGCCACTGGCGCCATCGGTTGATGAAACCAAAACTAAAATGTAATTTTTTTTAAGGCAAAGATGGATTGGAATTAGGGTCGTTAACTAGAACAGAAAGATTTTTTTTTTTTTTTGAATGTGAAATGCCTCTAGAAAATCCAGTTTACCAATGGAAGATGTTTTTTGAATAATTTTGGCAGCAGAAAAATTGAAAGTGTGATTTTCGGACCAACAATTTTGGGCAACAGAAGACTTCTGTGGGTTTTTTTTTTTTTTTTTTTTTTTTTTTTTTTTTTTTTTTTTCTAACATATGTCTCATGTTCCTTGATGCGAAATTTCAAGGCTCTCTTAGTTTGGCCAATGTAAATTAAGCCACACTGGCAAAGAATCCTGTAAATACCCCAGGAATTCATATCCGGAATGGGGTCCTTGAGTATGTAACTCGGAATTTTATTGATGGGAGAATAAACGACCAAGTTAAATTTCTGCAAAATATGTGCAACTTTATAGCTAATTGATGGAAAGAAGGGAATTACTTCAGAATTTTTATAATCTCCTAAAGCAAGAGTGTGCCTTTTGGTGTGTCGAGATGAGATTTTTTTATTTGCTTGATTAATAATGTTGGTGGAATAGCCCCTGTCAATAGCTATTGTTTTTAAATAATTTAGTTCTTCATCAAGGGATAGTTTGGAGGAGCAAACTTGAAGAGCACGAAAAACATAGAAATAAAATGAAGCTAACTTTTGTTTCGTCGGATGACATGATTTGAAGTGTGGTGGAAGGTAAACCGTAGTACTGAATTTGGATGTGTTACGTGTCGAGAAACGGAAGAGAATTGCAAGTCTCAAGTTCAAAAGTGAAATGAATAGCAGGATCAGTGGAATTCATTGTTGAAAGAACTTTGTATTTAAATCATCTTTATTACCTTCAAACAGGGTAAAAGTATTATTCTACGTAGCGGAACCATACCGGGAAGTTTAAAGTATCAAACAATTTTGATTCATAGTAATGAATGTAGATATCAGCCGACGGGGCTTCCATAACAGACTGCGTTACCATTTTTAACTGTACTTATAAATTTTATTTCATTAAAGTGCCATTCTTCTCTTTAAATATTATAATCTAGATATAAAAAAATTAATATTAGGGTTGACACACCACTTAATTTTTTGGTTTGGTTTATTTAATTATGGCAAAGCACTCGAGGGCTATCTGCTTAAGGGGAGAGATGCCTTCATGGATGACCCTTTCATCTTTTGATTGTTATTCTTGTCACCCAAAGTAACTACTAGACAAATCTATTAGCAATCAGTAATATTACAGTTATTCAACTACTAGCGAATGGAACATAAACGTGAAAAAATACACCTCTCTTGGAAACCACTTCTGTAAGCCGACCACCTTTGAAAATCGATATTTCTGAAAAAACATATTCATAAAACATCCTCTATTTGAGGCGACTGCATCCAGAGATGATTTAAAATCATCTAAAACACGATGGTCATCTTAGACAGTTAACTGTGCTTATAGCAATAATTACTTTACATTTTTAGTCCAAAGGGGCAATTTGCCCAGAAAGGCTATTAATTTCGTTTAGCCATTTTGCGCCGTCCACTACAAAACGCCGTTTCACTTTTCAAATTGTTGCCACCGAATTAGAAATTGATGAATGAAGAATCTGCATGAATGTATGTTTCTCGCAGTGTGAAGAAACGAAATCACCTCATATGCGGTCAGGTCGTAAATTTAGAACCCCTTTTTTCACGGGGGGATGAAAAGAAAGGGATAATCTTGCTCGTGGTCTTGAGAAAATGTGGGGGTCGTTTAAACATCTAACTTCTCTACATTCAGTTTTATACAGAGGAAAATACAGATTGAATTCTTCGAATGAATGCAATTTTGTACAATGAAAATGTATTACTTAACGATAAACTGTAAGATAAATAATATCTTTTTTTAAAGCCATAGGTGTAGAAAGGCAGATATTTGTTACACGAATGAATTTGTAGTAAATATTGAGTTTTTCATTTCGAATGCTATGTTCCATGTATGCGAAGTAGCTGAGTATGTGAGATAATAGTCATAACCGAATGGCTTTCAACCTTTTCACGGCTAAGGACTGTTTCTCAATTACATTGTGGTCGCTGCTTTTTGGTTAATTTTCTAATGACATATCAACAATAGTTGTTTTTATTTGAGACTTATGAATAAAATAACGCAAACTAGACTGCAGAAAATTCTTAAGAATGAAGTTAAATAATACTGAAAAATACATTATTGATGCACTTTTGTGTTTTATATGTAGTAGTATTAACTACTACTATAATCCTTAAATGGAATCCTTAAATTATATATATCTATGTATAGGTATATATAAATGGAACCAAATATAGAACAAGATATAAAATATCTTTATTATACAATGTTCATTACCATACGTATATTTACGTAATATCAATATAAATAGTTAGTTAGGTTTCGTACATATATAATTTATTTTTATATTTTGTATTTTTTGTATTAGAAACAGTATTGTATACGTATCTGAAGTTTAATTTGTTCTCTTTTTGGGTTACGACTTTAAGTGAGAAAGAATTGGTAGGGCCTTCATAGGGATTACATTATATACAATCAGTTACGATCCGACTTTTCCTTTCTTTTAATCATTATATATATTTAAATACTACTTGATAAGTATACATAAAATATAGCCGATTTTTAAGCTACTTATTTATCTATCTATTGTTTGGTCTAGTTTGTTTGATTATATCAAAGCATTCGACGGTTATTTGCCTAAAGGTAAGGGTGCCTCGTGGAGAACTTTCTAAGCAAAACTGACTCTTATGCAAGTTACACGTGGGGAAAACCTTGTAAACGCCAATACAGCCATCCTCGTTAAAATTATTATCTAGAAATGCGCTTATAATGGTTTTTATATTTACGAAAGATAATTCCCGTTTACTCAGGCTCACTGTATTCAAGTCGATAGGACCAATTGAATGGAAAGATCGATTTGTTAATTCATTTCCAAGTTTCAAATCGGATGAATGGACTCGCAAAAAAAAAAAAAAAAAAAAAAAAAAAGGCACATTAAAATACGGTCACTGAACTACAGTGAGCAATGAAAATTTTAACAAGGTTTTGTACTTTATCTTATGAAAACAAAATATCAGAATCTAATTAAATGTTTCACTTATTAGAAAAATAGAAAATATAAATATTTGTGAATAAAAAGAAATTATCTTTAAAACAAATAAAATTTAAATGAAAAAAATAAAAGAATTACAAAATATTGCAGAAATTACATAAAACAGCGAATAAACTTATTCGGCACAAACTCGCTAAATGTAAAACAGATTGCACAGTCAGAAAGCTCGCCTTGTCACAGAAATATACTGTTCATCGAGTTTAAAGGTTATTCAGACTAACGTGCGAAGTTCAGTGTGTAACTTGTATTTTCCTTTGAATGTATAAACTAGCCAAAAAAATTGAGCACTTGACAATTAGATACAAATTTAACAGATCGGTGCACTTGACAATTAGATGCAAATTTAACAGATCGGTGCACTTGACAATTAGATGCAAATTTAACAGATCGGAGCGCTTGATAATTAGATGCAAATTTAACAGATGGATTGAAGGAACCCTATTGCAACGTACCACTTTGTGTAAGCATGTTCGTGGATTTCCTTAAGGTATGTAAATATGAGCCCATTTTCCTTAGAAAATTCTCCATGAAATCATGCCTAGCCAACCCTCATATGTTTTGCCATATTCAACAAAAAATCATTCTTAAGATGATTATTTAATTAATTTTATGTTAGATGATACGAAGCTTTTCAAAAACTAGGATGCTTTCCGTAAACAATTAGCATTAATAAGCGCTGTTCAACTGGAATTGGGTTGGATTATTTGTTTATAGCAATGCTTTTCAGCCGACTTACATGTACCTGTATGTATTGCTCAGAGGGGGGTGGAAGGAAATTCCTGAACGAAAACAATGTTATTATGAAATGTTAATAAACAAATAAATATAACTTTTCGTATCTTATGTAATTTGTCTCCATTCTGATACCATGTGCATCATTTATTTCTGATATACTGATACTGAATGAGATCTAAAAACACTTTTTTTTTAATATATCTCCCCTTATGATCCCTGACACAGCCGTTTACTTTGCCCTTCCGTAATTAACTTCAGTCTCCTGCTCTTGACCGCATTTGCCAAGCCACCGAAAAAACAACGGTACCTAGAGACATCAAATTTTAAATAACGTAGTCTTCTACTCGAATATGGGCGTCTTGAAGCCCAAATTTCGAATTTGTTTTATTATCTACTAGGTGTACCCGCCCGGCGTTGCCCGTGCATTTAGAAAATGCAGATAAGTGAATAGCGCAGGAATAGTAGTGTAGGAATAGCGCAGGAATAGTAGTGTAGGAATAGTAGTGTCTCTCTCTCTCCCCCCCCCACAAGCTACAAAAAAGAAATGAATTGTAATTAATCGATTTAATGTATCGTCAAAACAGCAAACTAACGCTAGAATAAAGAAATCAATTGTTACAATCGAACGTTATTTGAAAACAAATAATAATATCAGTGAGTCAAAAAAACCGTGATTAATTAATTATAAATAATTTTTTTTAAATTTTTCTAATTCAAAAATCGAAAATCGGGCTTCGAGGTCTGGTGGCCAGCCCCTTTGTGCTTCCGTATAAAAAATTCCAGGTCCCTGCGTGCGATAGATTTGGCTGGAGAGCTCGGTCAGACAGACAGACCGACACATTACACTTGCTTTTATTATTATAGATTTCATATTTTGTAAAACTTGAACTAATATTTGATTAACAAACTCAACGCTTTCAGAGCGAGCAGTGGCACAGTACGAGGGGGGGAGAACATTTTTATCTCCAGCGTGTGAGACTCTCTATCGGAAATTCTAAAGATATGGACCTTTTAAAATATTTTATGATATTGCTGCTGAATTGAATTTTATGGTTTAAGTGCGAAAAGCATGATATTTAATAAATAAAAATAACACACAAAACGCCCTTTTGGGACTAATATAAAATCTAAAAGCTTTCGGATTTTGGGGGCAATTTGCCCAGAAGGACTATTAATTTTGTTTTGGCATTTTGCGTTGATTCACTACAAGGGTTGTTTGACTTTTCAAATTGTTGCCACCAAATATTATCGCCTTGTATTATATTTAAAGAAATTAAATAATGAAGAATCTGCATGAATGTATGTATGTTTCTCGCATTGTGATAACAACGCTACCTAGAGCCATCCAATTTTAAATAACGTAATCCTCCTGCGAATATGGGCATCTGGAAAACCCAAATTTGAAATTTGGAATTTGTTTTATTATCAATTTCATATTTTGTAACACTTCAACAAATTTTTGATTAAAAAACTAAACGATTTCAAAGCGAGCAATGGCAACACTGTACGAAAGAAAAAAGAAACACTTTTTATGTCCAGTGCGCCGAACTGTGTATCGGAAATTCTAAAGTTAGGTGCGCCAACATAAGTTAATTTTAAAATTATTTTGCGACATTGCTATTGTTCTGAATTTTATGGTTTAAATGCGAAGAACATGATATTTAATGAATAAAGGTAACACACAAAACGTTAAAAAAACGCCCCTCTGGGCGTAAAATAAAATCTGAGAGCTTTCAGAATTTTTTTTATCTGAGCTTTACTTTTTACACTAAATATAGCGAACCCACTTTAGGTCGATTTCGATTTCAATGATTTTAGTCTCCTGCCAAGGTGATCGCCTCAGAGAAGAATACTGATATATAGGTATACACTCTAGATAAAGCGAAAGATAACACAAGCCAAACAACATGCGCCAATATTGCCTACTGGCTACTGGCTACTATTAAATTAAAAAGTGGCATTGTTTTCTTACTTCTTATATGAGTGTTCTTATTTCCAAAGTAATTACTGTCAGCCAAAAGTTTTTATAGGGTGTTACTGTAATCTCTTTTTAAAGTTAAATTAGCTAACGTAAGAGTACATTTCTTATGTTAGAAAACTTAGTTACAGTCGAGCTTAACGGCTTAACTCATGTTGGCGCATTTAAACAATACAAGTTGCCTAATATTTCGAGACCAGCGAAAGATGGTGTGGTGTATTTAGTTACGGCAAAGCACACTAAGGCTATCTGCCTAAGGGGAGGGATGCCTTCGTGGAGGACTTTCTAAGGGAAACTGGCTCATATACACGTTACACATGGGGAAAACCACGAAAACGCCCATGCAGCCAGCCCGTTCGCGGGATTCGAACCTCGGACCGACTTTACCGCTCGGCCGCTGGTGGGCCGAGACCAGCGAAAGAAATCCATAATTTAAAAATGTAACGCAATATTCATAAGGTTTTGGTTTAACTGATCCGAGCACTCGATTTAATTGATTCACAGGTTTAATTAATTCAAAGCGTTCGAGGGCTATCTAAGAGATGAGATGCCTTTGTGGAGGATTTTCTAAAGAAACTGACTCGTATGCACGTTACACATTGGGAAAACTACGAAAACGCCCAAGCAGTCGGCCCATTCTCCGGGATTCGAACTCCGGACAGAACTACCAGTGTTTGGCGACTTTACCGCTCGGCCGCTGATGGTCGAATATTCACCCGGAAGAGGTTGCGCATACAAAGTAAAAAGAAAAGTTCTTGACATTTTTTTTGCAAATTAGTAGCAAGATTCATATTAATTATTTCTTTAGTACGCTTAATATCCGTTTCTTTAAATGCGAGTTTCGAATTTAAAAAAGAATTGTAGACGCAAATTGATTGTGCAAAAGAATTGTGCGGCCTAAGGAAAAAGAAATTATAATGTGTGAAAGGTAAATTGCTGTAAATCTGTGAAAAGTTAAAAGATCCTTTCGAGAGCTTAGTCAGATAACTAGAAAACCGCATTATTTATGAGTGATTAACAATTTTAAATTAATAGGAGTCAGTAGATAGAATATGAGAATTTGGAGCCACAGAGATCAGGGATCCGAGGGATCCCAGAGGGCGGAGCCACCTGATTCGCTGAGGGAGGAGGGAATTTACGGAGGAGTACGTCATCAACTACGGACGCGTTGCATCCTGTTCGTGACGTCATCACACATTGTCCTGTATCATGGCCTTGAAGTTTCGGTTGAATCAGTTTCGGAAGGTCACGTGATCGAAATAGTCGATCTCTTTCTCTTTACCCTAATCCCGGAGTTAAAGTTTACCGAAATAATAGTTTGTCTTAAAATAAATATAAATTAATAAACGTAAGTAGGTCGTATGATTTACATTAAATTTTTCATACTGCAATATTTTTAAAGGCGGTAAAAATGTATATCTTCAATAATTTTTAAAACAATTTGTACTTCGTTTATGTAACTAAAAATATCATTGAGAATCACCACATGCGAACTTCATTTATGTAATTTTGATAAAAATGAAATCCATTTACGTAATCTGAATCAAATTTATTGTCAAAATAATATAAAATCCACATAAGGGGGGAATTCAATAGATTTATGAATGTAAATTTTAGATTTTCATACTAGTAAAATAAATATTAAGGGAAGAATTATTTTGTAAAACTCCATGCCGCTACCATCGCATCAGCTATATAAATTTTTAGAAGACAAATACCCATAGTCATCTCTCTTCACTCCATTCACTAATAAAATTTGCATATCTCAATTTTATCAAAACAGGGAAATGAATTAAAATTCCTTAAATGCCAGAAAATTTGAATATAAAGATGAACTTACATGTATGTTGTATTATAAATAAATCTTTCAAGATAATATCAAAGAACTAAATGCTAATTGCATTCATAAAAAAGAACAGCCATCTATTTGTACTAGTTCCAATTTAAATCAAATTCCAATCAAAATCACTTTTTCCAAACCATCCAAGAGGTAAGTGATTAGGCTTGGTTTTTTTTAAAGTGATTTCTCCAAATTACAGGTCTATTCCACTATTAAAAATAAATTCATAAAACTTCAAGCTGTACCATATACATACATGCTACATATTATACATAATCTATGCAGCAACAAAGCATAAATCAAAATAAACAATAGAGTTATTAACTGAAATTAATTAAATTTTTTAACATTTTTATATGAACATTTTATATTGATTTTTTCATTTTTATATTTTGCATAATTATTTAAATTTATTTTTACAAGTTATGAAACATATTTTCTAACCGAGTTTGTAAAGTCATTCCACAAGTGCAAGAATCTGTTAAATTAAAGCCCACCAGCGGCCGAGCGGTAAAGACGCTGAACACTGGTAGTTCGGTCCGAGGTTCGAATCCCGCGAACGGGCTGGCTGCATGGGCGTTTTCGTGGTTTTCCCCATGTGTAACGTGTATACGAGCCAGTTTCCCTTAGAAAGTCCTCCACGAAAGGCATCCCTCCCCTTAGGCAGATAGCCCTAGTGTGCTTTGCCATAATTAAATACACTACACTACACTACACTGTTAAATTAAAGTAACTGTATGGTGTACTAACCGTATCCAAGATAACTTATATAAAATATCCATTTGCTTTCCTGGCATAAGAAATGTATTTTCCATGTTTTTAAGAATTTCATCAAACAAGAAATATACAATTGAAGATTTTAATAGAATAACTTCAGATGGAAAATTTTTAATTTCCCCCTTATCTAATTCTTTGAGAAAACCAAAAATATCATCTGCTGTATCTACTGAATGAATACTTTGCAACCAGTCCTGTCAAATATTGCATTTTATCACCCTTAATTTTTTCATGGCATCATAACCTGAAACATAAACTAGCACTGCTAAAATATCAGAAGAAACATTTTCTATAAAAAAATCATTAATTAGTAAATTTGAATAATCAATTAATATTCGCAAAAGTAAAGATAGAATCCTTATCATAATCTGGTAAAAGGGACATTCATATTTGATTGAAATTATAATATTGTTTCTAAAACGAAGCTTCTCATTTTCTAATAATTGTAGGTCATTTATTTAATAATCTGAACCTGACATTTTCCGATACATTTCAAAACGTGATTCAGGAGCATTGAAATTTTCCTAACAATATGTATTCAGTTTCATACTTTTGAAACAAACATGGAATCAATTGAATGCATCTGTAATTGTTATTAAAGACTGAAAAACTTGTGTTGATAAAGTTTCTTTTTTGGGACAGAATGTCAAATATGCTATTAGAAAGAAATAATCAAAACAAGGAATTCCTAATTTACTATTCCAAACAAATATTCAAAACAACACTACGCGAAACGCTCAAACTAATGTATTCGATGTTATGTTAAAACGAAATACTTCAATAGGATTGAGAACAGCTACAAATTTTCCCAAATAAATCTAAAAATTAAAAAAGTATAAAACGAAGTATAGATAAAAATATTATTTACCTTAGCATAAGTGATTTAAAATCACTTAATAGCAAAATATACATCCAAAAATTCCACGACCACGAGTTCACAACCACATACTACCACAAAAATACATCGACCATCTTGATCACGTGACTTTTGCGCTTCAAGGCCATTATAGAGTTGGCTGTGACATTGTCACCGTCTTGCTATTGCTACGTCAACCACATATTTCATCCTGTTTCATCCACCTCTTCTATTGATTGACGTAGAACTCCCCGCTGCTCATACTAAATCCGCAACCTGACTGCAGCATGTTAGAATTTCTAGAACATTCTATTTCGTTCAGCAACGACCGCTAAAGGGCAGTAGTCTTATCCATAACGCTTTTTGATTGGTTCTCGTGGATCCTGACCAAAACCTATAAAGAGAGACAGACGCTGGACCCTTTCATATCATTTTTGTTCGTGCTGTATGCTTCGCTCCTGCTCCCGCCCTTCCTGTTTGAATCAAGACGTCTTGATATTTTGAAGATACGTTTTTAATCATATATCTTTTTCGTGGTCGTATATTTGATATTACTATTTAATTTGAGTACGAAAATCTGCATTTGTTGCATTACCTTTATAGTTTAAATTTATATTTTTCAGATGGATTTGGAACAACAGTTCGAGAACGAGCCTCTCAACGTGGATGTGCCGCAGATTCTGATTGTAATTCAGAACCACACCATGAGAAGTCTAAAGAAACACCCATCTCGCGGAACACTAATGGCAAACGAAAAATAGACGAAGATAATACATCTAAGAAGAAAGTAAGTATTACGAAAAGAGTTTATTCTTGCTATAACGCAGACTTATTATTCTTTTACCAAACGACTCATCATTATTTTTCTCTTTTAGCGCAATGGACGCTTTACTGAAGACACAATCCCAGAGGAGCTGACACATATTGGCAACAATGTCTTTGTGGGACCTACCCTTTTCAACGGATTAGCCGTGAGCTTGTCTAAAGAAGCATTCAGAAATTGTAGAGAATCGATGAAGCCTAAACGAACCAAAGAAACAGAGATGAATTTTTCTAGGTGCGGGACCATTGCCATCTCACGGGAGTCTACAGAGGAGCAGCTCATAATGGATGCAACATAAATTTCAAATTTGCAAATTTTCTACCCTTGGTCTTCCATAATCTGAAGGGGTATGACTCTCACCTCCTGATGCAAGCTGTAGGAAAATTCAAAAACGAGGAAATTAAGTGTATTCCGCAGAATTCAGAAAAATTCATCTCTGTTTCTTTGGTTCGTTTACACTTCATCGATTCTCTACAATTTCTGAATGCTTCTTTAGACAAGCTCACGGCTAATCCGTTGAAAAGGGTAGGTCCCACAAAGACATTGTTGCCAATATGTGTCAGCTCCTCTGGGATTGTGTCTTCAGTAAAGCGTCCATTGCGCTAAAAGAGAAAAATAATGATGAGTCGTTTGGTAAAAGAATAATAAGTCTGCGTTATAGCAAGAATAAACTCTTTTCGTAATACTTACTTTCTTCTTAGATGTATTATCTTCGTCTATTTTTCGTTTGCCATTAGTGTTCCGCGAGATGGGTGTTTCTTTAGACTTCTCATGGTGTGGTTCTGAATTACAATCAGAATCTGCGGCACATCCACGTTGAGAGGCTCGTTCTCGAACTGTTGTTCCAAATCCATCTGAAAAATATAAATTTAAACTATAAAGGTAATGCAACAAATGCAGATTTTCGTACTCAAATTAAATAGTAATATCAAATATACGACCACGAAAAAGATATATGATTAAAAACGTATCTTCAAAATATCAAGACGTCTTGATTCAAACAGGAAGGGCGGGAGCAGGAGCGAAGCATACAGCACGAACAAAAATGATATGAAAGGGTCCAGCGTCTGTCTCTCTTTATAGGTTTTGGTCAGGATCCACGAGATCTAATCAAAAAGCGCTATGGATAAGACTACTGCCCTCTAGCGGTCGTTGCTGAACGAAATAGAATGTTCTAGAAATTCTAACATGCTGCAGTCAGGTTGCGGATTTAGTATGAGCAGCGGGGAGTTCTACGTCAATCAATAGACGTGTAGATGAAACAGGATGAAATATGTGGCTGACGTAGCAATAGCAAGACGGTGACAATGTGTGATGACGTCACGAACAGGATGCAACGCGTCCGTAGTTGATGACGTACTCCTCCGTAAATTCCCTCCTCCCTCAGCGAATCAGGAGGCTCCGCCCTCTGGGATCCTTCGGATCCCTGATCCCTGTGGCTCCAAACTCTCATATCCTATCTACTGGAGTCTATATACTTAAAGGCCATTGTCAAGACATATGTCGAAAATAGCAGCAAGGGAAACTGGCAGTATGATGAAATATATCCTTGCCAATAGTAGCACAGATGTAAAAGTTTTTTAAAAAAATGTATTTGGTGCCGATTCTGTCTGAATACTATTGACTAAGTCGAATTTCATGCAAAAAATGTTTAATTTCGGGAGGGAACAGACTTAAGCGCAGAACCTTTGTAAGAGATTATATTAATAAGTCCAATGAATTCGGAAATTGAAAACAAGTTCTGCGTATTTGGCATTAAAATATGCCGACTCCTCCCCCCTCCAAAAAAAAAAAAAACTGAGATAAAGTTAAAAAAAAAAAAAAGAAAGAAAGAAAGAAAGAAAGAAAAGAAATAAAGAAAATCTGATGCCGGTTATTAAACATATTGAAAGTGCCAAAATGGTTTTGAGCATATGATGAAAAACAAAAGGGATTATTTAAAAATTTTAAAGAGAGAGCAGAGTTTTCAGAAGCTTAGGGTAGCAATGGTTATTTTCCAGTGAACTACCGCTAAATTTGCGAAATTCTAGATGCGATAAAATGTGCTGAGACAATTGCATATATCTCTTTAGTTATTTTTTGGGGGGTTAGTCCCTGAAGGACTGTTGTTTTCGTTTTACGATTTTGCGTTGGTTCACTATTAATGTCCGTTTCCCTTTTCAAACTGTTGCCACCAAATGTTAGAGTCCTGCATTATATTTAAAGAAATTAAATAATGAAGAATTAAAAACGAAATTAAATTAAATTTCAATTAAAAACGAAAATATCCTTAACAACATTACTTAAATTTAGCAATAAAAAAGACACGAATAATAAAAATATACAGCACGCAATCAACGTAATAAGAAGTCTTCGCTTGCAGTGTCCACACAATGCAGTGCGAAGGGTGAAAGACGACTTACTTGACGTCAAATCACGTGATTCTGCAGCTGACCAGGCCATCTAATCTCGAAGGCCACGGGCCAACCCGCGCTAAAAGTGAAGCACTGCTTTGAAGCTTGGGTCACCAGATGGGGTGTTCTTTGTTTACATTCAGAAGCTCGTTTGACAAGATTCTGATAGTATTTCGACACACGACAGTTCCATAGAAATCGAAAAAGGGACACTCTCGCATGAAAGAAACATTCATAGTGTAATGGATAATAGCAATTTGTATAGTTTAGTGACATTTACGCAAAAATCACATCTTGGTTATTTTTCGATAACTAACAACAGCGATTTTGATTATGAATTTGTTTTATAAAATCATAAGCTGTTGCACTACAAAAATATAGATTTTAAGAAAAATGTTATGCTTGAAGAATGAAAAATTCCTTACGGTACATTTAAAATTGTATACGCCTTTCGATACCCTTGATAGAGTATTCGCTACTTTTATTTTATTTTCCAAACGTCAAAATGTTTTAAATAAAACAAATTTTTTTCACATCCATATATTATTGTAACATGTACCTTTTAAAATTTTTTAGAGGAGAGGCTTTACTGCTGCTCATTTTAAACCCATCGCTTTAATTTTATATATCTGAAAAATAATCACTTTGGGCTTACACGTTTTATAAATATAAAATTATGCATGTTAAAATATTTGTAATTAGGCACATAGGTCAGATTAAGGTTTTATTAAATAGAGTAACGCATGCAAGGGCTATCTGCCTAAAGAGAGAGATGCCATCATGGAGGAATTTTGAAGTAAAACTGACCTTTTAGTGTGTATTAAAAATAATACTTATAATTTTCATTAAAATTTTCATTCATATATATTTTTTATGTAAAACTTTCGGGTGTATGCTAAATTAGTGTAAATTACTTTACACGAAAAATATAGTGAATGCACAGAAATTAAAGATTTGCACATGCCGGAAATGAAAAATAGGAAATATGTATGGGTATTTATGCATGTGCTTGCAAAAAGCATGTATTTGCCTTTGACAAAATACTTAAATATTCATTAAATTATTTATAAATGTATTTGAAATGAAGAATTTATTCACTTATAAACAACTGTGAAAGTACTGTGAAGAAATCTAATTATTAAATGTATCTAATTTATAATGATTACAAATGTTATCTAAATATATAATAACCTTAATATTGAATTGTAAACATAAATTGAAATCCTGTTGACAAATACGTTATAAAACTATTTAAGCAAGAATTGTTCGTATTGGAAAGCAATCTGTTAAAAGGTATTGTAAAGCAAATGCGCACTTAAGAACTTAATAAAGAGTTTTGGAATATGTATTGTTGAAATGAAAGGTAAAAAAAATCTGATAAGTATAATTAAAAGAATTATTCCCCTTACATTTTATAGTAACTCAGTTATAAGTTTTAAATAACACTTAAAAAAAAAAACTTATTTTATTCCCTTTCAGAAATGTTCAGAGAAAGTCAAGTAAGTACTATTTAATACCTATTTAATTATTAGAAATTAGCGAAATACTTATTTAAAGTATTTCGCTAATTCCTAATAATTCTCTAATTTAAAATGAACCGAATAGAGCATTAATTATAAATTGACTTACATTTTTCGATTTAAAAGATGCTTCAGAAGCCAAAAAATCATGTCATATTTAAGAAAGTATTTTAGGAAGAAGCTTTATAAATAGAAAAGAAATAATGCATAATTTTAATATTAATAATACAATAAACTTTGATCTTAATTTTTGTACGTTAACCGAATAAAATCGAATTATCTTAATTTTTTTTCTAATGTAATTAACGAAAAATTTTGTGAAAATATTTCATTCAAATTAAACCATTCTGAGAAAACTTTCCTGGGAAAAGTATAGCATTTAATTCCGTTCAGAATGAAATGTTGTTTAAAAATATCTTGTTTTCACATACTTAGGACTCTGAAATGTTGTAGAAAAAATAAATATATACATTTATATGTATATTTACGACGTAATTACAAAATATTTACATCCGAACGCGTCAAATCCCATAGAACTCAATGGTAAATGACCCAATGTTTTGGTCACCAAGTAGGGATCGCCGGTGCTTCAGAGCAGGGTACGGGAGAAACCTGTTTAGGGCGACTCCATCTTACTTCCTACCTCCATGAAAGAATCTCTAAGGAGAAGAATGAAAGCTTCCATAGACGCAATGTAAACCTGTTTCGCCTCTGCTCCGCTGTACCGAAGAGCCACGGCTATGCAGTGAAACACCAGCGCAGGGTGAAATTTAAACAGCGCAGTTCGAAGAGATAGTAAATTTTTTACTTTGAAATAACTCAAGATTCCCTCCTTAGAGATTCTTTGGTATGACGTCGCTAAGGTTTAAGAACAGTCGAATTTTTAGAAGGTAGTGTTTTTTCCCCCCTCTGTCCCGGAATTTATAGTTTGATTATGTATTTATGGGATCTACCAAACTATGGAAGTGATGCAATTCGTTTCTTACGACAGAATAATAGTATATTGTCGAGTAACTGTCAATGTTTCACTTCGCACGAAAGGAAGTTTTATTGGAGTTAATCGAAGAACAGAAGGTAAATGTTCAAAATACATGGAATGGGGGAGGGGTGCTAGTCGGCAACTTGTTTGAAGCAATAGATTGCCATTTGTTACTGCTATCAGATTCATATACTGCTGTGTTTTTTTTGTCATGAAGAACTCAACATGTCCTGCAACAATGTTTTAAGAGAAATATGCGTCTGCGAGACGCAAATTCGTCAAAATGAAAAGTAGGTGGTGAAGGCTTAATCGTACAGATTGATGAAAACCTGTTCTTAAAACGAAAAAATAGAGTTGACCCCCCTGGATGGATTTTCGGCGGTATTTGTCGGGACACGAAAGAAACATATTTTTAGCGTGCCCGAGCAAAAAGCCAGGACATGTTAAATTCAATGAAAGAAAATATCCAAAAAAGAACGATCTTCGTTTCGACTTCCGGGCCGCCTATAAAACAATTCTAAAATGCCATTTTCGAGCTTTTCAAAGCGAATAACATACTCAAATTTGTGAACCCATATTCCGGAGTTCATACGCAAAATATCGAGCAGGTATGGGGTTCTTCAAAATGGCGAAGCAAAAAACATAGGGGTATAGCAAAACACCATTTTAAGTCCTACTTTAGCAGAGTTCATTCGGAAGCAGCTCAAGGTAACAGCCGATTTAATATTGTGAACCCACATACCGGAGTTCATACGCAAAATATTGAGCAGTGTGGAGTTCTTCAAAATGGCGAAACAAATAAACATAGGGACACAGTAAGATACCATCTGAAGTGGTACATAGCGGAGTTCATTTAGAAGTAGCTCAAGATAAAAAAAAACCATCGAAGCTATTTTAGAAGCGATTGTCAAAACATTTTCCGCCCGAAATAAAATTTTTTTTAAAAAAACTAGTACTATCAAATTCCTGCCAAAGTCAGCCAATCTTTCTCCATTTACACCTAAGTACCAGCACATTAGGGCTTCTGCCTAATGGGAACAATGTTTTCGTAGAGGACTTTAAAGAAATTAGCTCATATCCATGTTAAATATGGAAAAATAATGAAAACAATCATGCAGCCAAGCCTGTAGGCAAGGATTTGAATCCGGATCGAAATTCTAGTGTTCTGCTGTCTTACCAATTGGTCACGTGCGGGCCCAAATTTGGTGTAGAATATAAGTCTAACTCTTTTCAAAAAACGTTCGATTTATCGAAATTTAATATTAATCGAGTTAAGGGAACTTATACACCTTAAAACCCATAAGATCTTCGAATATGTGATTGTTGTAAGAATTGGGATAACTTATTTATTTCAACAGTAATTACTTCCAACTTTTTACAGCTGACTACATAATATAGCTTCTTTTTGCAATAGTAATCAGAAAGTTTGTGTTGCCATAAATATTTTTATAATTTAATCTGCTTTGTGACAACATTTTTCGTTATGTTTCCAACTTGCGCGCACAGTTTAAAACATTCTGTTTCACAATTTAATTCCATATTTAATATATAGCTTTTATAACATTTGGAAACTACTGTGAACCTAAAATTCTAAAAATTTCATGTTAAGTTTTTATTTTATTTTGAGTTGAGTTTATAAAATGTATTTTATTAAAAAAATTTGTAATGTTTTCGTCCATAAAATTTTCATTATTAAAATATTCATCAGATTGTTGGTTCAGTTAGAAAATAGTGCCCATATAAAGAATTCCGTCAAATTTCAAAAATGTACTATTAGCCATTTTTAAAATATCATACGCGCAAAGTGAAAACATGACGAAACAGTTTGTCACAAAGCGGATTCAATTACAAAAATATTTGTGGCAACACAAACTTTCTGGTTACTAGTTTCCAAAGCAGCTATATTTTGTAGTCCGCTGTAAAACGTTGGTAGTAATTGCTTTTAAAATAAATAAAATATCCCAATTCTTGCAACAGTCACATATTCGAAGATCATAAGGGGTTTAAGGTGTATGAGCCCCCTTAAAGAAATTATATGATTCAGAGAATTTTATTTTTAAAACATTTGGTCAAAGTGAAACACTTATATCGACTTTTCGAAAATTACGAACTGTCGTTGGAAATTTGAATAACTAAAGTTCTACTATTCCAAGAATGCCCTATTTTTGGATGTCCCAGTTTTCTGTGCAAAATAATTCTGATGACTTGTAGCAAAGGAAACACTTATAGCAAAGAATCATTTGAGAAATATTCCGTATGATTTTACATGATATTAACCATATTGTCATGCATTCAGATCTATTTCTACAAAGAACTCTTTTACAGAATTTTGATTTAATTGAGTTTGGTTTCAAAAAAATTATAGTTTTCTTCTTAGATTATTCATTTTTCTCTCTCGTTATTCAGAAGACGCCATTCTAAGAATACCCACCTGAATTTATTTCTTTAAAAAATATATATATGGAAAACAATTCTTAAAATTCACATTTGCAATAAAGAGAACGTTTATTTTCAAGTGTTGAAAGTAGCTTTGAATTCGGAAACAACATTTTTAAAGCCTAAAAATAAAAATTGCACTAACATATTTTCTATATTTTAATCCGCAAAATGAGCAAGTCTGTTTGAATATGGAAAAGCACATGAAAGCTATCTGCCTAAGAGAAGAGATATCTTTATTGGGACTTTTTTAGACAAAAAGGTAGTTAATAGATACCTAACCAGCTAGATAAGCTGCTGCTTAGCCGCTATCTAGCTCAAGCTAAGTAGATAAGATACAGCTAGATAAGCTGCATGTTGGTTTGTTTTGTTTACTTATGGTAAAGCGTATCTAAGGAAAAACATGCCTTCTTAGAGAACTTTCCGAGGAAAATTGGCTGAATTCCACCTTACACACTAGGAAAAGCACAAAAACCTCCGTGAAACCAGCTCGTTCGCCTGCAGTCAGACTCAAATCGAAATACTCACTGTTCAGCTATTTTACTGTTTTGCTAGTAGGCAACCAGTTGTAGGAAACAAAACTAATTAATGAATGCGAAGTCTTGGAAGCTTTTCATTTCGCAAGGCGTGTTATTTGATTTTTTGTTGATTGTATATTAAATTGCAAACATAAATTATGATGAAATTTTCAAAATTTAAATTCTTCTTTCGAACAAAACCGTACATTTCTGCCTTTAGGGACCTTCGTTTAATTGTGTGTGTGTGATTATAGCAAAGCCTCGAAGGCTATCTGCCTAAGGGAAGGAATGCCTTTGTGGAGGACTTTCTGAAGGAAACTGGCTCGTATACATGTTACACATGGAAAAAACCACGAAAACACTCATGCAGCCAGCCCGTTTGTGGGATTCGAACCTCGGACCGAACTACCAGTGTTCAGCGGCTTTACCGCTCGGCCGCTGGTGGGCACCCTTCGTTTAATTGAAAAATCAATCAGCAAAATTAGCACCTTTTGGGTTGAAAAACTCATACTCTTCCGTTTTTTACTTATTTTGAAACATTATTATTATTTTCTTTTTGCAAGTTATATATTTAGTCTTTAAATGTCGGAACTTTTTTTTAATTCAAACGACAGGTAGGATTACAACTTTTGGCAAGCTTTAGACAATCCTATTTTAATGTGATTTACCTTTTATACACTTTTCAAATGTTAAGAAACAAACGGAAAACTGGCGATAACTCAAAAAGCATGCAGCAACTTGGACGAAACTCTGAGATAATTTTAATTATAACGCTTGTAACTTAAAAATCCAAGAAAATATTACACATATTATTTGCATTTTATATCAAAAGGAGCAAAAAATATCCTAGTCTCAAACATAAATACAAAATTTCTCAGTGATGAGTATGATTCACCTCGAACAGCTATACGGGCCTGACAGCTATGTTTCACGCTGCTTATTATGTCGTCAGAGAGTTGCATGGGTAGCAATACCCATCCAGTAAAGCAGTTTCAAGCCCATCTGGGGTTTGGGGAAGATGTTGAAGGCTCGTAACGTGCTCTCCGAGAGCATCCCACATTGGGTTATGGGATTCAGGTTATCGACAGGTGTGCTGGCCATTTCATATAAACTTGTTCCATATCGTTTCTTCTTCAAGAAATTGGTGCACAAGGCAAGCAGTATGAGAGCGAACATTATCTGCTGCAGCAGCATTGAGAGTTCCATATGGCAGTGCATACAAAAGTCTGTGCTCCCGCCTAAAGATACTTCTCTATACAAGAACACTACTTCTGTTAGGTATCTCTTTCCCATATGTTAGATAGAAGACAGCGAGTATTTGAGTCTCTTTCACATGTAAACTCGCCAAGAAGCACTCTGTAAAGCGGTATTCATCAGTGAACGAAATAGACCTCCATTGATTTTCAGTCCAATTTGTATGTCCCATTCAAACATTCCCTCCGCTGGCAGGAAGTAAGTAGGATACATAGTACCAGTCGCCTAGCATACAAACCTCTTTCATGCATCTTTCTGCATAGCTGCCCTACTTGTAGCACAAACAAACTTGGTTCTAAGATGAAATGGAGATGTAGTCCAGTTGCAAAGTGCACTAAATCGCAAATACCTGTCAACTGCAGAAGTGGTAACTTTTGGCCCGCCTTCGGCAAGTCTTCAAGAGGCTGGACGAGTAATTATCTTGAAACTGGTTCAACAACCAGCTTACCACGAAATGGTCAACATTTAGTAAGCTTGCAACGTCAGACTGTTGTTGATCTGCCTCTAATCAGCTTATGGCTCTATAGTGCTGCCAAATGTCTTTCGAACTTATTTTTACACTTTGACTATCTCGAAACTGTTTAAGATACATTCGTTCATTGAACAGTAATTCCTTCTAACTAGCTGGTTTTAAGCTGTATCATATTTACGTAAAGCGATGGCAGAGCCACCCATTGCTTGATGCATCTTTCTTTTATTTGTAACATATCCAAATTTCAAGACTTTTGAATTACTTCTAGCGATTGATCGTGATTTTTAGATATGCTGCTTAACTTTTGGAAATAAGTATAAAAGTTAAGCTAACGATCAAATTAATAGGAAGCATAATTTGAAATTCAAGAGGATCCTCAATAAAACAACTAACTATAGCTCAAAATAGTTTTAGTTTTTCTGTAGAGGTAGACGTTTTACACAGATCCTGTTTATTTACGTGATCAAAAACACTAGACAGATTTAGAGATCAGTATTTCTGACCGCATAAGTTTGCATGAGCTGATCACCAAGAGAGTGCTGTAGTTTCGAAAGAAGAATAAATGATTCGGTACGTATAGATCTGGATCCCAAACGAATTATTAGAATTCAACGGTCTTATCCACTCGACAGTTGATGGATCCAGAGAATTTTCTTCTTTCATGGAGGTGGTCATCTTAAAAAGGGTACTGCTCAATACTGATGTTGTTTATACTCTTTAAAATGCTGCTTACTTACGGAGGTGGTTGCTTCAAACAAGTGATTGCCACGAGAGGATTCTCTGTAATTTTGTATAGGTTTTTATTTTGTAATATACCAAGTTAGGGCACATATTTTTCAATAGCCCATCAGTAGCCGAATGGAAAGATCGCTGAAATGATAGTTTGTCTCAGAGTCTTTTCCTTTCGAACTGACTCATTGAGTGAAATTTCTGTGCTTAGGATTTGGACTCAAGTCAGATTATCTCAGAGGTCTTATCTACTCGGTGAATGATGAGCCTTCAAAGATCATGGTTACAAAGAGCTGTCAAGCAACAAATTTCACGAAAATTGGTTTGTGATAAAATTTTTGCCGCTCATGATATCACTGTGATGGACAATGAGTCATTAATAGCATTGCAAGACGTCTAATTGGTTAACTAATTTGGGCAAAGCACGTGAGAGTTATCTGCCTCAGAAGGAACTCTTTCATGGAGAATTCTTTAAAAGAAACTGGTTCCTACATGGAGTACAGTTGGGGAGAATAAAGAATAAAGGCAAGTCCTTTTTCGAATTCTACGACCATAATTTGGATATCTATAACCAATAAACTCGAGAGAGTTTCTTTAACGTATTACTCAAAAGATATTCATTGGTTTAGACAATATTTCATACAAAATGTAATTAAGACAGGTTTATTTTCTGAATACTGTATTCCTGGTCTTGACAAGCGACCATACCCTGGACCGTCACAGTTCACTGAACTGGAACTAATGGCTTTACAGAATGTTTTGAAAAATACTGCTGATGTACAACTATGCTTCATGTAAACCCTAGGGGTCATTTATTGCATTGTCTGATATTTGTACTATCACATTCTCAGCTCTGGCGGCATTACATATTTGGCGGCATAACAAACATGTTTTACATCGAATTCCTAATTGTCGTCTCCTTAGGCGGGTAACATGACTGACCAATCTTTCTATGGCCAAGTTCAGATATTTTCATACTCTAAAGAAGCATTCACCCTAGGGTTTATCTGAACTAACATCTGGTACAGACGACACTGTGAAAAAGTGTGTCGGGAAAAGAAAAAAAAAAAAAAAAAGTTTTTCTTCAGTTGAAAAATCTGAACTTCACGTATAAAGGAACAGATAAACTCCAGTGTGAACAGCTGTTAAGAGCTGCGTTAAGACGGCCACCATTAGAGAATCCTTTCATGAAGGGTATTAAAGTTAGATATTTTCCATTCCTTAGTGGTGAATACCCCTTTGAAACACTCTGCTTCTTTTGCTGTATACGAAGAAGCTGCCAGTGGTCCTAGACGTTCGGAACAGGATGAAAAGAAAATATTATTATATACTTCATGCAATAAGACAAGTGGATAGTCAATTCCAATTACTTGGACTTTCGTAGCTACAGAGTTTGAGCTAATCACTTCAGAGGAACTTTAAACGTCCCGACAATAACTCACGCGGGAAAGGCATCGAAGGCACGTCATTTTTCTTTACATTCAATGTCCATAGCTTTAACATGGTATTACCAATAACGATAGCAGTGAACTTTAAAAAAAAAAAAAAAAAAAAAAAAAAAAAAAACATTTTAATAGAATAAAACTTGGTTTAGGGAATATGCTATATATTGGATTTAATTTTTTAAAAAACTTTCCCAACAAGCCAGAAACCTCTGTCAGAAGAAATATTGTCGATGATACATTTTCACAGGGAAATTATGAATACATCAAACAGGAAATGAAGCTTCTAGGCTTTTTTTTTTTCAACCCTAATACTTCCCTCTTGATGAGAGCTCGCTGTTGTACTGAGTAATGGGGGTGGGGACATCTTAATCTATGTCAGCGACATATTTAACGGGAAGATGTCATTTCCGCCCCTCATCTACGAAAACTAAAGCTTGAAATTATTTCGCTATTCGCTGGAAATACTTTTAACTATATTTTGTTTGCGTAGCAGTATTCCGTAATGTTGTTAAATATGTTATTTGCGAAATAGATTATATTCTAGTAAAAAAAAAACTATTTTGTGGTCATTGTAAATGCTCTCTCAGACGACTACCTGCGGTTCCAGATTATTTTGTTTTTCAGCACAGATGTCCATCTTAGAGAATTGTAGCTCAATATCAATGCTTATTTATGTTCTCAGAAATAAAATGCGTGTTCTGTACGATTCACGTGGGTTTTGTATAATCACGGTTCTTTGTAGAGCCGGTCGTATTAGAGAGATCACGTTCATATCGGGGTTTATTTAGAAACGCTAGTTATCTTAGGAAGATGTCTGCCACAACAGGGCTCGATGTATATGTTTCCGGAAAAGTCTTTATTAATTACAACATTAGTGAAAATATCCATTAAATTTATCAGTTGATTATACCAAAAATGTTATCATTAGACGTACGGTAAATTTCCTCTTAAGCGATCATCCATGATTCCACTTTATAGAACTCTTTCATAGAAGCAATAACGTTGCAGGGGGAAACTTATATATTCTTTAGGAAATATTAATCATCTTCAGAGGAGGTCGCCTTAAGGAAGCGACCGCAACAAAAACTTTTACTACATTGTTTAAAATATAAATACATATTGTTGCGTTTTTCTTTCTTCTGACACCAGTTGTTACGTTATTTTCTGCCTTCACGTTTGTACGGGGTTCGAAGATTTGGAGTGAATAACGACGACACTTGATGAAGTATCGACAGACACTTCGTTTACCAGTATTTATCAAGACATCTCCAAAACACTTTTACAGTCGTCGAAGATCTACTATAAACACGCTGGAGCAATCAGAGACACAGCCTTCACACTGTCAGGCAATAACGGTGGAGATAGTTTCACTGCAAAGCATCAGAATACAGCTCCCGACTCTGCTCGGTCGTTCTCGGAACTCCACGTACAGTAAGACCCCGCTTAACGCGGGGGATACGTTCCATCAAAGTAGAGCGTAATGCGAAAAAGCGCTAAACGAGGCTATCTTTACATGTAAATATTGGGGTTAGGGGAAGATGGCTAGGAAATTGGTTAGGTATTAAATTTAAAAAGTATGTTTTTTTAATAAAAATAAAACCAAACATTTATTTCTTAAAGCCCAAATTAATACCACATTATTATTTCTTGCAAAAATAAAAACAAAATATAAATAACAAAACGAATATTCTTAAAAAAAAAACAAATAAAATTCTAAGTCAGTCATATTTAGTTAGCCTTCCGCGTTTTCAGTGTTCTGCCTTTTTGTGACAAAAGCATCTAATGTTGTTTGCCTTTTTCTTTTGCGTTGTTCTCTTAAAAGTTCTTCATAAACGGATAGAGCATCTCTAACACCACGCCTTACTTTCGAGCTCCTGTCGAAATTCGGATCATTTTCAATGAATTGATCCATTATTTCAGTTATGGTAGACAAACTCCTTTTTACAAACGCCATCGAAAGTTCTTTTTGCTCTTCTTCTGAATCACTGCTGTCAACATTTTTGTTTTCTTCTTGTTCAGTTAATTCCTTGAGCTCATCATTAGAAAGACTAGCCGCTGCTTCTTGAATTGAATGTTTCCAATAATAAAAATATGTCTGTACAATACCGCATACCGCACCAAACAAGAAATACAAGTACACTCTTTCGGATTATGTATTTGAAACCTATCGCTGTATAATATTTCGGGGAATCCCCGTATGCTGCGAGCGATTTCGTGGAATCCCCGGGTTGAAATAAAAGAGCGCTAAACCGAAACAGCGCTAAACGAAACAGCGTTAAGTGGGGTCTTACTGTACTCTCGAGACTCTCCAGGCTACAACTCGCGATGCACTCGACGACACACAGATCACAGCTCCCGACTCTTCGGTTCAGTCGTTCCCGGAGCTCAACACTCTCTCTCGACGATGCACTAACCGCGATACACTAAGAGGCACTTCGAGGCACTCGACGACCCACTTGGCACTAGCTGGCCGGCTGTCAGCTCGATCTTCTCCGCACGGACTAACTAGATGAGACACTAATTCGATACTAACTAACTTGCACTCTTGACGAGACACACTCTCTATCAGTTCGCTAGTCAAGACACTCACTAACTGACTGCGGACCAGCAGGATTTGTATAACTTTCGGCTTGTGTTCGAGAACATTCTGGGCTAAACCGGTAAGAATTCGTTCCAGAAGGTTCTCCATCCGTCCATGACATATCGCCAATTTTGTTGCCAAATATCGCCAAATGTGGCAAACCTGCCTTATCTTGCCCTTTTATGGCAACCCTAAAACAGTTTTGCGAGGAAGCTATCTCACCGAGCCTAGACATTTCGTAACAATACAAATTGCAATGAAGCCTGTCATGGTAACTATTTTCCATTCCAATGCCGTTGTCAACCCTGAGCCAGTACCTTAAAATAATGATTTAATCGAATTCTTTCCTTCTTGATTATATGCAGCTGCTGAAGAAGCCTTGTCGATTGTTTGCCTGTTTGGAACCTACGTCGTGTCGAAGTTATGTCTATTTCGACTATGCAACACCGATCTGTGCATTATTCGTTTTACTTACAGTTACACCATTATCAAAATTTCATTTATACTGTATCGATAACGGATGTTGGTAATATCTCATGTCATTTCTGTACCAGAATTCATTCTACGAAATGGCAACACACACGACGCTGTTGATTTTACGCAAAGTCAATCGTATGAATGTACAGGGAATGAAGTACTCAGAATTTAAATGATATTGTAGATTAGTTCGCAGCAATAATTAATCATTTATTTGTAATTCAATTTCATTTAAAATTTAATTAACTTTGAATTTGCTTTTTACGAATAGAGAATGTTTGGTAAATTCAAATCTCATTCCTTGCAGCAATGGCGCAAGAGAATTATTTAAATTTAAGTTTACTATATTTTGAAACAATTTTATCATAACTTTATGCATTCAGAAAATTAATACTTGTCATAAATTTAGTGAAAAAAACTTTAAATGGAAACTTCAGAATTTCAGAATTTAAATGGAAGTTGCAGAAAAAATTAATGTAAGCGAAAAATAAAACTTTTTGATAAACAGCAGATAATACTGAAATAATATAAATAGTAGTACAATTAGTATAAAAAATTTTATATTACTATTTCATCTCTGCTGAACACCAGTATACTACTCAAAGTATCAAAGTACAGTACAACTCAAATTGTCTGAACTCCGACTATCCGATGAAGACAGTCAAACAGCTTACTTTGACCGAGATGTTCAGCAAGCAATAGCTTTCAGCACTTCTAAGTACTGTTACGAAATGCACAGGCGCGGTAAGATGGCTTCCCCGCAAAGCAGTTTTAGGGTTGCCATAAAACGGCAAGGGAAAGCAGGGTTGTCACATTTGGCGAGAAATCACCCATTTAGCGACAAAATTGGCGATGTGTCATGGACGGAGAACTTTCTGGAACGAATTCTTACCGGTTTAGCCCAGAATGTTCTCGAACACAAGCCGAAAGCTATATAAACCCTGCTGGTCAGCAGTCAGTTAGTGTGTGTGCCTCGTCTATCGAGCTGATAGTCAGTCATTGAGCGAGTGTCTCGAAGTCTAGCGCCGAGGTGGTCGTCGAGTGCATCGAGAGATTCTTTTAGTGCATCGTCGAGTTTTGTCTTAGACTGTGCTGAGTCGAGAGCTATACTCTTGTATATCGTCGAGTGCATCGCGTGGAGAGTCTCGAGAGTACGTGGAGTTTCGAGAACGACCAAGCAGATTTGGGAGCTGTACTCGGGTGATTTGCGGTGAAGCTGTCTCCACCGTTATTGCCTGACAGTGTGAAGGCTGTGTCGCTGAACGTGTCAGCTTGTTTATAACAGTTCGACGATTGTAAAAGTGATTTTGGAGCTGTCCTGATTAATATTGGCTAAATAAAGTGTGTTTCGATACTTCATCAAGTCTCGTCGTTATTCACTCCAAATCTACGAACCCCGTACGAACGTAAAGGAAGAAAATAACGTAGCAACTGGTGTCAGAAAAGAAAGAAAAACGTAACAGTACTCTACAGTATGCTACATAACATGTATACGATAAAGTGTTGCCGTTTCATTTTAATTAAGTAAAACCACTTTTTCTTAAAAAATAGCTTTTTGCTCCTATTTTAAACATACAGTACATTCAGTAATTAATTAAAGTGTACCTAGTTCTTTCTTCGGAAAAAATCCAATTAACCGAATTTATGATTATTCGAATGGGGTCCGGTCCCAATTGATTCGGATAACTGGAGTTCTACCGTATTAATACGAAAATTTTGTATTTCATTTTTCTTTCTATTAAAAGAAATAAAGTCAACAGCATTTTTTTAAATATACTTGATTATTTAAATACGATTAAATATGATACGCTTGCTTATTTAAATTTATTATATTTTATGCAATGATATCTGAAAGTTTTTTTTGTGGGGTGGAAAAGCATATTTTGCATTTTTTTTTTTTTTTTTTTTTTTTTTTTTAAAGTTTCCTGAAGCTTTTTTCACTCTAACAGTAGTGACTAGCAACTTTAAAAATATTCTTAACGAAGTTTTCGAGTTCGATTATGATTGAACTAAACTGCATTTCTGAATAATATTTAAAAGATCTTATTTTGCCTTAGCGACCAGTATTACTGAATTAGCGTGGTTCCTATAACTAAATATTTCCGATGTAATATCTGAAACATTTTTGTCATCTGAGCATAAGTTCAAAATTAAATGCCAATCCAATTTTAAAACAATTAAATCCAATTTCAATCATTTTTACCTGTTAGGAACAGAAAAATCAGAAGCTATCTTGTTTAAACTTTTATATCTCCATTTTAGTTAGGAAATTAAAATATCGATGATATATCGTTAGATCTCTTTTCTTTCACTTATATTATGTAAATATATTTTTCTAATAAAATTAGTTCTTTTATTGACAATCTGGTTAACCATTTTTTACTTCCCTTCATATTCTATTGATATATTCATCTTTCAGGATAAATTTTCGCATTTCTTAAGAATATTTTCTCTCATTTTCCGATTTAAAAAACAAAATTCTAATGTGGACACCACATGACTTCTTTGTACGACCTATAAATTATACGTATTTTTTACTGCACTTCATTCAAACGTATTCTAACTTAACGAAGCGATCTCTCAAAGCAAGTTGAAAACGACATCAAAAATTACAAATATTGAAATATCCCGGTCAGTTTTCGCTGTGCGGGAGTCAAACTTCTCATAATTTTACTTTTTTATAACTTTACCATATATAAGTATAGGATCCGGAAAACCACACTGAAAATTAGCTTTCGTTATTTGTCGAAAATATTTTTTTTAGCAGCTGATTGTTTTTTAGAGTTATGCGAGATGTATACGTGCGTGCGTACGTATGTATGTACAGATGCCACGAAAGAAATCTTTTTTGAATCCATTTTAGATCAATTTTACAATCCGTTTCGAAAAAATAGTCTAACGGTCCTCACGCAAAGAAATCGTTCAGATGGATTCGAGAACGGCCGAAATGAATATTTTCCCTGAAATACGGCACCCAAAATTTTTCGCGATTACAATACTTCCTTCACTTCATACAAGGAATTAAAAAGAGATAGTCCTTCTATTATATTTGTTGGTTTTATTTCAATAGGCAAAGCATACGAAAACTATTGCTTAAGGAGAAGGATACCTTTATGGTGAACTTTCTAACAGAAACTAACTGATAATTACGTTGCACATGGGGAAAAAACTATGAAGTCACCCTTGCAGCCAATCCATTCGTCGTGATTCGATATTATAGTAATCCCTCTGTTAAGCGTTCAGGTTTTGTAGCTTTAAAATTTCTTAATTTAAATTCTTAAAGCGATTACTGATTTCAGTCTATTGCAATGACTTATCATTTGGTGTTTTATAAAAATTTGGTATAAATATAAAACGAAGTATAAATATAAATTACAAATAACCGAGCTGAAAATTATGTAAAGTACATGATACTGATTTTTATATCTCATTTTAATTATTTAATTGTTAACAGTTAATTAAATTTCTAATTTGGTTAGGTTAATTGATTACAGAAAAGCATGTGAATGTTGAAGTGCTGAAGAAATAGAGCCCTTTTTATTGATTTAAATGTGCCATTTCAAAACTCTACTTCTCGATCCTTTTCAAAATTGAAAGGCAACAACCATTATTTATTTTTTAAATGTATTTCTAACATTTTCTAATCAATTTTGTGTTTTTCTCAACCCTTCACCTGATGATATATCAATAGAATAGAGTCACTTGCATCCCCCTTCTCCTGATTTGAAGGTAAGGTTGTAGAGACATTAAGTATTTTTTTGGAAGCAGGAAAGATGAAAAATGAGCAACGCCTTCGCCGGGAATCGAACCACGGACCTCTGGAATACGCACCCAGCGTGCAGACTACTACACCACAAAGGCAGGAGAAATACCTTACACGATGCCCTGCATCATAAAGTTAAGCAAATACTTTTCGTCCCCATTGATGTTTTCATGCTGTTTATTGGGTTGGCCACTACTAAAGCCACTTTGAAGCGGCGGTCTCTTTATTATGGAAACACCTAATAGGTGGGCCATAATCGCCTTCTATAAAGGGGGGGGAGAACAAATTACATCCATGAGTTTTCCGGGATTCGAACCATTTTTAGCAGCTTAATGCGAGAAAATACTAGGCATATTTATAATTTTGTTTTTAAAAGAAATTGTTTTGTAATTATATATATATATATATATATATATATAAACATTTATTTTAAGGGCCCAAAATGTCTAGCTAAGCCACTGACACAGGTGCAGATATGATTGGGCGGGACACCAGAATTGCACCTTTGCTTTCCAGGTAGAGGCCCACTGCACTATCGAAGCAGCTCAACCTCGATTTTGAGGAAGAACTCCACACGGGACTGTCTGACGATCTCGCACCTGTCTTCCACTACTAAAAAAAAAAAAAAAAAAAAAAAAAAAAAAAAACTCGAGATGTCTTTCGGCTTGCCATTATTTCAAGTGCTCCTATGCCTTGCAGACTATATACAGTTACAAACATCTATGCAAGACGAAATCGATCTTTGTGTATATTCCCAGAAATACTGGCCATTTTAGGATGTGATCGTTTCAGGACTCGTTTTGGGTAAAAATTATCGTTCTGGGGATTGGCACGAGATTACTTGGCTCCCACAGTTCTTTTTTTCTTTTTAACGAGAAAATGCATTCAAAACTACAGTTTGAATTCCTTACGTGTCTTACTTTTTGTCTCACTGCTATTGTATCTGCAAAATTATTTCCAAAGCGAATTTGAAATAAATATAGAAAAATCTGATCGAAATGACCATCTCGCTTAGAATTATAACCCATATTTTTTAGACTATAAATAAACATCGGTACTGAACTTAACCTCCCTAAGGCAACCTCTTAGATCAAATCGACTGACACCATGGTTGTTTCTCTTAAGGAATATTTACTGCATTAACTACTAATATCTGAAATAATGCGTTCCACGACGTCATTCCAGATATTAAATGAATGTTGAATACATTCGGTGGTCTCCTGTGATGTGGCTGATAGTTTAGTAAAGGAAATTGAGTAAAATAAATACGTTATATTTTGTACGTTAGAGTGTATATCTTTTATTGTTAAAGGTAATGAATAGTATATGTATCTTTATTAGTATACAGATAAGTATACTAATTACAAAACAATTCTTTTGAAAAATGTTCCTCCCCCCCCTTGATGAAGTAGCATTGAAGTTTATTGAATTCCTCTTCTGTTTTTGTTCATTTTTCTTTAAATTTTATAACTTTTTTAAATGGGGTTTTGCTTGTTTAAAGTGTTTTGGTTTTATTGTTGCAATTATTTGAAATTTATTAATTACGAATTTCAATTTTTGCTCTTTGTCAAATATGTTCTTACTTTATGTCTTTAATGATAAGTATACTAATATATAGTATACGGATAAAACCGAAACTTCTAATATTTCAACATAAAAAGTTTATCACTGTTTTGATTTTTTGTTTCTCCAGATAACCGCGATAGGCCTAAGGACATTACCATCCGCAGATGCGGTACCACTCGGACATTAAGAGCGAATGGTGTGTGTTGCCAAAGGATGCGGAATCTCTCCAATCAAAGGACAATGTGTTAATTCAGAGTTTAGGAACTTAGTATTCATTTCTGACAGTTGGTGGTGCGTCCGTTTCTGTTTCTAAATTTGGTCAAAAAATTTCCAAAAGCCAAAAAATAATCTCTTAATTTTCACGTGTTCGAGATCGTGTACGAACACGCGCAAACGATCGACCGCCTGAGCATCGCCGAGATGCAGCCTCTACGTGCTGGGACAACACCACCTTCTGTAAGGAGGTGTTGGCTGGGAGGGCATGGAGCGTCCTTGGCAAAGTTCTGTGGCTTCTTCCCAGGAGGAAATGCCACTCCTCTCACCTCTCTTTTCCCGCGAAGATGCTTCGGAAAGATCGCTTAGATCACGACCCACATATCTGGCCCATCGTTCGGACATCCGGTTCATCTCGGAATCTGAGGAAAGAGAAATTTTTATGAAAGAATTTGATTCCGTTAAAGATGCCTTCTTCCTTAACTACTCTTGCAGAAACTTATCCTTAAAAATATTAAGCTCGTTTTCCTCACATATTGGTTTTCAGACACTGTCTAGTTTTCAATCGAGGTTAGTCGAGTTTGGGAAAGTTAAGCATCCAAAGCAGTTTTTCAAGGTTATCTTTCGCCTCGTTGTTTTTTATTGTGTTTCATTGAAGGTGTTATTCTTTTATTGCACTGCTTTGAGCTGAACCTGTTGTCTTGTTGTGGTGGAAGTCAAGTGGGAAGCTGACTATTTTTTGTATTTCGTCTGTATAATTTCTTATTACTAGAGCGGGCTCAATGTCTTTAGGTGAACTCTTAAGTTTCAGATTATTTTGGTCTTTTCTAGATATGCCGCTTAAAGAGAAGATATATAATATCGTTACTCGTTCATTCTCTCAGAAATACTTTCAGAAAATGGTCCTCATGAGAGATTTTCCCGATTTTAGTGACTAAGACTTTTATTCTATATAGTAAAAAAAAATTATCACGAAGTAATTTTTCGAAAGCATTTTCTGTAATTCTCAGTACAGGTTGATTCATACAAAACCGATCCAAAGATTTGACTTGGATCAGAAAGTGTCAACAGCTTCTAGAAACCTTGATGTGTCTCATGTGAAATACATATGTATCACATCATGTGCTACAACTGATTTTCTTTTCTATGAAGGTTTATAAGGTATTTCTCCCTCCTTCTTAGCATGCTTTCGTAATGTAGTGGTCAGCACGTTCGGTAAAACAACTAAAATGTGCATAATTACAGGCACATGATACGACATAATTTAACACTCGATCAACAGAATCGAGAAATTTTTCAATAACAAGCACACTATCTAAGCATATGTGACACTAATAGTCAAGTCATCTGTCGGGGAGGAGAATGTTTTCATAACAGTCACCTTTCTGTTGTTCCATATCTTGTAACAAGCTATGGATACTCAGAAATTTAAGTGAATATTATCGATAGAACAGAAACCTTGATGCTGCATCAACTAATCAAAACTATGCATTGGTGTGTTAGCATGTACTGACCTGTTGCGGTGAAAGAGACAAATCATTCCCAATACATTATATGATAAATACGTATTCGCGATCACACAATTTAAATTTAAGAAAACAATATTAATAAAGTACATAATACAAAAACCTTCTCTCTCCAGAAGTTATCAGCAATTTCTGACCTTTCACCCCTGATCAATGCGAAAGTCTATCTGTTTATATGCAAATCGCTTATAGCAAAGGTCGCCAAAACATGTATAGTGAGGATTCCTGACAAGATAAAGAAACATCGGTGTTACGTATTAACTCTGTAAGGCGACCACTTCCACACCTGATTAAAAATATTTGCAACGGTAAATGGTCGTCTTAGAAAGAGTTCAATATATGTTGTAATGCTGAGTACCAAAGTATGGGAAATGAGGAAAATATTTTGAGGAGTTCAGCAAATAACTAAACATTAAAAATTTAATAAACTAACTAACTAAATATTTTAAGATAGTTTTATTTCTGAATTTTTAACTTTTCATTTATAGGAAAATTTATGTACTTGTTCATCGTTACATAAAGCAATGTACACTCAAAATTTGGTCCACACGAATGCAAGTCTTCTTAGAGTTGATGATCACGATAGCTGTTGAGGATCTAGATTCTGAATCTATTCGTAAGTCTTTGTTTTAATATGACACCAAAGGAAGGAATCCTTGTGGGTATATCCATTCGTCGTAGAGGCCAAGGAACGGATCCATTCTGTGCAATCACTGTTTTAGAAGCGATCGTACGTAATGATGCAATTAAATTTTTCACTAACTATTCCACTGCACTCTGGTAAAAGATGTAGAAATCAAATTTTCAGTGTGCAATCCACTGTCTTCGAAAATTCGCAGTCCGCTTTTTAAAATATCTCGCGGATCTCTGCAATGAGTCGTAGTGCCCCAGGCTGATGTGCCGTCAATGGACTACAGGTGTGCTGTCAATGGACTAGAGGACCTAGGCTAGTTTCCTAACATTTCAGACATTAACACTTCAAATATATTTTTACTTAAAATTCAAAAACATTACAAAGACTATAATTTCACCTCTTTTGAAACCGCACACCTTTCGAGTGTAATTGGTTTTTCGCGGGAATGCGTTAGCTTGGGTTTCGCTAGTTCTATTCATGGAGGTAGGTTATGTCCTACCTCCATGGTTCTATTCCAGTGTAAGTCTTAAGCTATTTTATCGACCACCACGAAGTTCTGAGGAAAAGAATGACTGCCTCGAAAGTTCCCACGGACAGAGTATTTCTCAACGAATTCTCGGAAAGATGAAGTGACCAGCAGTCACAAAACAATCTCAGGTTTTTGTTCCTCTTATAGTTGTTCGAAGGGAAGCATTGTTTCGTTCCCTTTCATCAGTTTATAGGTTCAGTGTCTCAGACCACCCGGTTTGAGTCCCCAGTTGGATTTGGAAAGTTCTCCCGGACTTTTTCCCAGGCTGTCTTCATCATATACAGTTTTTAATCAAAGTACTTTCGCCAATCAAGAGGCGTTTCTAAAAATTACGGACAAATGAGGATCCTGGAAGTTTTTTCGACACGCCCAGGACAACTTGAACAAAATCATGGAACGCAGTTCCAAAAAGAGAGCGAGTGAGAGTTAGTTGCATGCAGTAAGTAGAGAGAGAAACCTTCTCCCGGTTTTTCCAGCTCGGCCACGAGCAAATTTTTGCTTCGCTCTGCGTAGAGTAATATTAATATCTTTGCTAAGAGATTTACAGCAAGGTAGCCGGGTTCGTCGCTACCTTACGAGGAGCATCCTGCTCAGACACAGCTCAGTCCGGCAACTACCGGCTTAGAGAGTCGATTAATTCTAAATAGCCTAATCTTGAGCTTACCCTCATCTTGAACTATTTCCAAACAAGAACTTTCATCTTGGCTGAGTTCTAAACAGAAACTTTATTCACACCGTCTGGAACTGGTTATATTTCTTTTTCCTTCACCCTACTGTGAGAACAATATTTTATTAGTTTATTTATTTATTTATTTATTTATTTATTTTTTTTGCATATAGCCTAGAAAGAATCTAAATAAATTTATTTACGCTACCTCTTGTCTTTCGAATTCCTCACACCAGGAAGGATTACCTTATTCCTTTAACTTACTCCAAAAATAGAATACTCTATAATTTGGAATTGATTCGTGATATGCGAAATAAGAAGCAATCTGTGTTGTTGGTCTTGTGCTCTTTATAAGATAACATACTTTTAACTAGTTATTTACTTTTATAATATCGATCAGATTAAAATTAATATTTATTTTTTATTGGAAGGTCATTTTGGCTTCCCCTCTTTATCCAGTTTTCATTTAAAGTCTCAGAGAATCTTAACCATTAATGTAGTCTTCAAATTATATCATTATCCTTTGTATAAAAAGAACAATAAATTCTGTCTTGACGGCTACCTCTTTAAGATGATACTTCTGAAAGTGATCAGTATTTCTGCGAATATAAATAAACAATAGTACTGAATTTAACCTATAAGCCAACCGCCATCGAAGTCCGTGTTGAGTCGACTTAGAGAGGTTGTAGAGTCCAGGTGGGTTAACTTCTAGCTGTATACTAGAGTAGCAGGAAACTACACAGGAGAAGGGTTCACGTACCCTTTATCAACTCTTTAAAATTTACAATGCGTCAACTCGACGCTAACAAACTTCGCCTCTACTCGGGCGGTAACTGAAAGTCAAATAAGTTGCAATATTAACAAGTGATAAAACTAAATTTATTTACTAAAAGAACTAAAAGAACGCCCGAACTAAAAGGATGTTGGATGAGGCTTCTCCGCACCCAGGATTGGCGATTGGGTCCCTTAAAACCCGAGTCGCCCTTTAAAATGGGGGAGTATATAAGGTATTTCTCCCGCCTTCTTAGTGTAGTGGTCAGCATGCTGGGCGCGTATTCCAGAAGTCCGTGGTTCGATTTCCGGCGGAGACGTTGCTCATTTTTCATCTTTTCTGCCCCCCCCAAAAAAATAAAATCCTTATGTCTCTACAGGTTATAAGGTATTTCTCCCGCCTTCTTAGTACAAGGGGTGATCAAATGAAAAGGTACGAAACGACGTAAAAACGTAACAGTTAAATATTTGCATATTCTGCCATGGGAGAACGTAGCGAGACATTTTGGGATGCGCTTGGAATCTTTGACTGGGATCGGAGCATGCGCGGGCGAGAGCAGAGCTTTTATCAAAAGCGGCGTCCAAATGATGCGGCAGTCCGTATGAGGCCAGGATGGCGTTCGCGTTGCAAAATTCGACAACTGAGGAGCAGCGAGGTGTTATCCGATTTCTGACAGCGGAAGGTGAGAAACCGGCAGCTATTCATCGCCGGATGGTGACAGTTTACAGGTAGAAATAAGTCTCTGACAAGTCTGTCAGAAAATGGAGTGCCCGTTTTCGTGCAGGCCGTGAGAGTGTGGGTGATGACCCGAGACCAGACCAGGCAAATACTGTCATCACGAGCGATCCCGACAAGGTGGACGACCTAATGAGAAGTGATCGGCGTGTCACATTGCGAATGGTGAAGGTGGATGTCAGCTATGGAACCGTGTGGACAATTGTTCACGACAGGTTACGATATCGGAAGGTGTGTGCCGCTTGGCTTCCGAAACAGCTCACCGACCAGCAAAAAGAAATGCCTATGGGGCTAGCACTGCAACATTTGTTTGGGTATCAGGAAGACCCCGCTTTCATGGAGCGGATCGTCACAGGTGATGAGACCTGGTGGCATCACTACGAGCCAGAGACAAAGCGGGACAGCATGCAGTGGAAGCATGCGTCGTCACTTCCCCCTAAAAAGTTCAAAGCCGTGCCGTCAGCAGGTAAAGTGTACCTCACCGTCTTTTTCGACGTTCAAGGTCCGCTACTTGTGAAATTCCTCGAGTACAGAAAAACCATTAACTCCGATGTGTACTGTGAGACACTTCGATGCCTACGCAGGTCCGTCAAGAACAAAATACCGGGGCTGCTCACGGAAGGTTTGGTTCTGCTCCGTGATAACGCAGGTCCACACGTCTCCAGAGTGGTAGCCAAGTTCAAGTGGAAGACTTTGGACCATCCGCCCTACAGTTCGGACATGTCGCCCTGCGATTTCCATGTGTTTGGTCCACTGAAAAAACACCTGAAAGGGAAATGTTTCAACTCGGACGACGTACTCAACGACGCTGTGAAGGACTGGGTCTCGTCACGGCCAAAGGAAATTTGAGAACAAGGAATTCTGCGGCTTGTTCATCAGTGGGATCGTTGTGCTCAGACCTATGGTGTATATTTTGAATATAGTCCACATTTTTACCCACCGTGTCGTTTCGTACCTTTTCATTTGATCACCCCTTGTATGTCTTGACTGGGGTTTAGTGTAGTGGTCTGCACGCTGAGCGCGTATTCCAGAGGTCCGTGGTTCGATTCCCGTCTAGGGCGTTTCTCATTTTTCATGACTTCTGCTTTCAAAAATTACCTAATGTCTCTACAAAGTTCATAATTTTTCTTCACATCTAAACCCTCTTCGGTAAAAATGACGGCTCGCCACTGTGGTGTGCTTAATAAAGCCATAAAAATTTTTATTTTTATATTAAGCACATAGAATAATAAGCATTTTCTCTCGTAACTTACCATAAAAATGCACACACTGCATTCCAGCTATTTTGCAGGATATGTGTTAAATATTCATTTTCCAAGACACTTGAAAGAAATGGTTCAATTCCTTAATCCCAAGTAACCTAAAACCCTTTTCCAAAGGAGTTCGTCTTTTAAGATCATTTCAAAACATTGTTTTACAGTGAAAAGATTCAGAAGCTTGACCATTGAAAGTAGTGCAGTTTCGGACATTCTTCCTCAAATTTACTCAAAAGCTGTGTTTTTGAATAATGCTGCTCTTTGAAAGCTACTCAGGCGCCATTAATATCCTGCTATTAAAAGGCACTGTAATGCTTCACTGTATAAGGTATTTCTCCCGCCTTCTTAGCATGCTTTCGTGGTGCGGTGGTCTGCACGCTGGGCGCGTATTCCAGAGGTCCATGGCTCGATTCCCGGCGAAGGCGTTGCTCATTTTTCATCTCTCCTGTTCCCAAAAAAATACCTAATGTCTCTACAACTGTAAATACAATAAAAATAATTCAACACATATATTTTGTATAAAGCCTCACCATATTATTTCGAACAGTTGTGTATAACCAACATAATGATAAAAATATAGTCGAGAAATATTTTTGATATTTTCCAACTGATTTCCTAATAAAACACAAACAATTAAATAGATTATGAAATGCACTGCTTATGACAAATATCCCTAGTGGAAAAATTTCTTAGCTTTAAATTTCGTCCTTGTAAATTTTTTATATTTTAAAACTTCTTTTCAAAAGTAGCTGCCGTCTTAAAATTAAAAATAGAGTGGAATCTCACTAAAATAACAATTTACAAATCCAGGCAACTTTTACTTTCTATCAAGCCAGTCGTCTTGAAAAAGTGATGTTCGATACCTGTACTTGTTTAGAGTCTCTGAAATATAGCGAGACTTTTCCTGGTCACCATTTTTGAAAGTGACCAGCATTTATTAAAAGGTAAACTAAACAACAGTACTAAGAATCATTTTTCTAAGCAGAATATATATCTAAAGAATCTAAAGTACGAGTTTTAGAAAGTTACTTTAATTACTTTCAGAGGTGGATTTTCGGAGGCTACACTAAGCGGTTTCACTATGAAACTTTAATTACCTCATTTGCATGATAGTAATGCGATGGATCGTTTCGTAGTGATCACTTTCTTAAAGTAACTGAAAGTGAACAGCATTTCTAAAAACCTATGTAAACAAGGGTAGAAATGTGAGGAGGACCGAAATACCCTCATATGCGGTCAGGTCATAAATTTAGAACCCCTTTTTTCACAGGGGGGCTGAAAAGTAGGGTATAATCTTGCTCGTGGTCTTGGGGGTCGTTTAAACATCTAACTTCTCTACATTCAGTTTTATACAGAGGAAAATACAAATTGAATTCTTCGAATGAATGCAATTTTGTACAATGAAAATGTATTACTTAATGATAAACTGTAAGATAAATAACATCTTTTTTTAAAGCCATAGGTGTAGAAAGACAGATATTTGTTACACGGATGAATTTGTAGTTAATATTGAGTTTTCATTTCAAATGCTATGTTCCATGTATGCGAAATAGCTGAGTATGTGAGATAATAGTCATAACCGAATGGCTTTCAACCTTTTCACGGCTAAGGACTGTTTCTCAATTACATTGTGGTCGCTGCTTTTTCGTCAATTTTCTAATGACATATAAACAATAGTTGTTCAGAAGTAAAACAACAAAAATCAGCGTTATATTCACAAAATTTTCACAGAACTAGTTTCGCTGGTTTTACCGAACCATCATCTTCAGCTGCAAAACCGCAAATGAACCAGATAGGAAATAATGATTAGATAAGATAAGAAAGCCTGGACAAGAATAAGCAAGTGGCGCCATCTGTTGGCGAAACCAGAACTAAAACATAATTTCTCTAAAAGCCGAAGGCAAATTTGGATTGGAATTAGGATCGTTAACTAGAACAGAAAGATTTTTATGAATGTGAAATGCCTCTAGAAAATCCAGTTCTCCAATGGAAGATGTTTTTTGAATAATTTTGGCACCAGAAAAATTGAAAGTGTGATTTTCGAACCAACAATGTTGAGCAATAGAAGACTTCTGTGTTTCCTTTTTTCTAACATGTGCCTCATGTTCTTTGACGCGAAATTTTAAGGCTCTTAGTTTGACCAATGTAAATTAAACCACACTGGCAAGGAATCCTATAAATACCCCAGGAATTCATATCCGGAATGGGGTCCTTGAGTATAGAAGTTAGAATTTTATTGATGGGAGAATAAACAACCCGAAAGTTAAATTTCTGCAAAATATGTGCAACTTTATAGCTAATTGATGGAAAGAAGGGAATGACAACAGAATTTTTATAATCTCCTAAAATAAGAGTGTGGCTTTTAGTGTGTTGAGATGACAATTTTTTAACTGCTTGATTAATAATGTTGGGTGAAAAGCCCCTGTCAATAGCTATTGCTTTTAAATAATTTAGTTCTTCATCAAGGGCTAGTTTGGAGGAGCAAACTTGAAGAGCACGGAAAACATAGGAATAAAATGAAGCTAACTTTTGTTTAGTCGGATGACATGATTTAAAGTGTGGTGGAAGGCAAACCGATGAAGGTTTACGGTAAACTGTAGTACTGAAGTTGGATGTGTTACGTGTGACCAGAATATCGAGAAACGAAAGAGAATTGCAAGTCTCAAGTTCAAAAGTGAACTGAATAGCAGGATCAATAGAATTCATTGTTGAAAGAACTTTATTTAAATCATCTTTATTACCTTCAAACATTCATTGCTCCTCCAAACTAGCCCTTGATGAAGAACGAAATTATTTAAAAGCAATAGCTATTGACAGGGGCTTTTCACCCAACATTATTAATCAAGCAGTTAAAAAATTGTCATCTCAACACACTAAAAGCCACACTCTTATTTTAGGAGATTATAAAAATTCTGTTGTCATTCCCTTCTTTCCATCAATTAGCTATAAAGTTGCACATATTTTGCAGAAATTTAACTTTCGGGTTGTTTATTCTCCCATCAATAAAATTCCAACTTCTATACTCAAGGACCCCATTCCGGATATGAATTCCTGGGGTATTTATAGGATTCCTTGCCAGTGTGGTTTAATTTACATTGGTCAAACTAAGAGAGCCTTAAAATTTCGCGTCAAAGAACATGAGGCATATGTTAGAAAAAAGGAAACACAGAAGTCTTCTGTTGCTCAACATTGTTGGTCCGAAAATCACACTTTCAATTTTTCTGGTGCCAAAATTATTCAAAAAACATCTTCCATTGGAGAACTGGATTTTCTAGAGGCATTTCACATTCATAAAAATCTTTCTGTTCTAGTTAACGATCCTAATTCCAATCCAAATTTGCCTTCGGCTTTTAGAGAAATTATGTTTTAGTTCTGGTTTCGCCAACAGATGGCGCCACTTGCTTATTCTTGTCCAGGCTTTCTTATCTTATCTAATCATTATTTCCTATCTTGTTCATTTGCGGTTTTGCAGCTGAAGATGATGGTTCGGTAAAACCATCGAAACTAGTTCTGTGAAAATTTTGTGAATATAACGCTGATTTTTGTTGTTTGACTTCTGAATTAGTATTTATTCGGCGTGTTATTGTGTCTTAATTAAACAATAGTTGTTTTTATTTGAGACTTATGAAAGAATAACGCAAACTAGACTGCAGAAAATTCTTAAGAATGAAGTTAAATAATACTGAAAAATACATTATTGATGCACTTTTGTGTTTTATATGTAGTAGTATTAACTACTACTATAATCCTTAAATGGAATCCTTAAATTATATATATCTATGTATAGGTATATATAAATGGAACCAAATATAGAACAAGATATAAAATATCTTTATTATACAATGTTCATTACCATACGTATATTTACGTAATATCAATATAAATAGTTAGTTAGGTTTCGTACATATATAATTTATTTTTATATTTTGTATTTTTTGTATTAGATTCAGTATTGTATACGTATCTGAAGTTTAATTTGTTCTCTTTTTGGGTTACCACTTTAAGTGAGAAAGAATTGTTAGGGCCTTCATAGGGATTACATTATATACAATCAGTTAGGAACAGACTTTTTCTTTCTTTTAATCATTATATATATTGAAATACTACTTGATAAGTATACGTAAAATATAGCAGTTTTTTAAGCTACTTATTTATATATCTGTTATTTGGTCTGGTTTGTTTGATTATAGCAAAGCATTATTTGATTAAGGGTAAGGGTTCCTTGTGGAGAACTTTCTAAGCAAAACTGACTCTTATGCACGTTGCACGTTTGGAAAACCTCGAAAACGCCAATACAGCCATCCCCGTCGATCCGGATTCGAACCCCGGATCGACCTGCCAGAGTTCAACGACTTTACAGCTCAGCCGCTAATGAGCCACACACACACACATCCACACATATACATTAAGTAGTATTTACATGTCGTTTATAAAGTATAATTGAGTGCAATTTAATCATAAAGAGTTAGAAAATATTCTACGGAATTACTTCACTTCGTAGACTTTTTGTTAAGCTTTACCATATTTCTTAAAGAGAATCGCAACGCTGATTCTATTTCCTAGCCCTTTATGTATCTTATTTTTTTCTACACTGAATTATATTTAGAAAATTATTTCACTTAATTATAGCTGAAAATGCAGTTTTTTTATTGAAGAATTTAAGGGTAAGAAGAGAATTATGCCCTTTTCTAATTATTTTTGAAGCATTTAATTTTTTTTTTTTAAAGCGCACATTAATACGGATCACTGAACTAAAGTGCTCGATACAGGACAGATTAATTAGCTACTAAATTTTGATTTTTGTTGAGTAAAAATGAATTCATCTGCATTCTATAAAAAAGTAAATATTCAAGAAATGTTTTTTTTTTTTTCCTATTCTCGCAGTCATAATATTTTTCTTAAATATTCAGCTAATTCATATTCAAATATTCCAATCCATTACAATAAGTAATAAATCGATACAGTAAATAAATAATTAAAATCAATTAAATGGAATTTAAATTGATTTTAAATGCCATTTTCCCTCTGATAAACCCCTCTTTAGAGTTCAATAGCAGTCGATCAGCTTTTGTTGGGGGTTCATTTTCTTTATGGCATGCTTACGTTATATATGTATGTATTATGCATTGCTCATACTCGTCAATGGCAGCTTTTAATATTTTTTGGAAAAAAATCAATATGAGAATCCAGAAAATGATTCTTAGCGACGATAAAATTTATTACTAGGCACTCTCATGCCACAGTGTTTAAAAAAAATCCCATTGTTTAAAGGTAGATTCTATGCTCATATTTTAGTCTAAAATTAAAAGCTGAAAGTCAAAATTAAGGGGGTTGCTCTTAGAAAGCCTCAATTAGAAGTAGTTATAGGAAATGTTAATCAATACTTATAATCTTACGGATTAAACACTTATTCCCTGTTTGATCACGTGTATGGCAAACAGATATTTCATTCATAAAGAAAAGAAAGGTGAATCAAAATGAGCTATATTCTTGTTTTTCCAACTGCAAAAACATCTTAAGATACTATCGGATTTAATCTTTAAATTATTCCAGTAATAATCAGAACAATGGGGGCCATTATTCTTAACTATAATTTACTAATGCAAATCCTATTTTGGTTTCAAATAGCTTTCATTAATTACGTTAATGATATACTGATATACTGATACTGAATGAGACCTAAAAACACTTTTTTTTAAATATATCTCCCCTTATGATCCCTGACACAGCCGTTTACTTTCCCCTTCCGTAATTAACGTCAGTCTCCTGCTCTTGACCGCATTTGCCAAGACACGAGGAGGACCCGACCCTCCTGGTTCCTTCGATCTTTTGATCATTTATGGGCCTCCTCATTCAGAAAACAAACGACGGCATCCAGTGTCCCGGCTGCATTTCCATATGCAACGGTGTAAATTAAAAGTTCTTAAGTTCAGAAAAACCAAAGTGCGAGCTCAAGTAACCAAAGAGTTAGTAAAAAGCACTAAAGGACCTTATAAACAAGGGTATTGAAGATCATCTATCTACAAAACTTTCCAAGCAGTCGTTTCAAACAAGATTTACCACACATATATTGAACTTTCCTGAAGATAACCGTTCACGTTTCCAAACTCTTGGCCTCTACAATCGGTGATATTCAGCATAGATATCTGTTTATAGTTTCAGAAATACTGGTACTTTTAGAGGTGGACGTCTCAGGGAAGTGGTTGCTGAGAGATGACACTCAGCGTCTGGCCTGAAAGAAAAGCCATAATCTAATTATACAATTTTTTCGAAAGTCTGGACCGTCCTAGGTAGTCATGGATTTATTCTGTATAGGGATATTCATTTTATACTATTGAAAGTTGATATCCAGTCACATTTACGGTTATAAAATGTATCTTCTTCCTCGATTGCTATAATAACTGCCTTCCGGAACTCTATCTAGAGTATTTATTTATGGTGGTAAAGCTCTTCTTCTCGGAGATAAGTGGAGGTGAGAAGGCATTGAAACTTCATTTTAACCACTTTATCATCCATGTCGTAATGCGAGGATTATCTAGATAAAAGTGTCGTAGGATTACCGAGGAGTAGTGCAAAGATAACAGTAAAAGAAAGCTTCTGTCTTTCTCCCACGCTCCGAAAAAAAACTTCAGCATAATTCACAGACTTGAAAAGAAAAAAAAGAGGAAATTACACTAATCCGGAGATACCAGTATAGAGGAAGCAAACCAACAAAAAAATGCAAGTTGAAAAAAAAAAAAAAAAGAATTCCAAATTCAGACTGCTTATCAGAGGTAAACACAGATTCTTCTGCTTGGATATTTATAAAGAAATTACAATGCTTTATAAGCTTACCATAATTTGCTAGCGATGTGTAGTAATCGGAAAACAAGAATTGAGAAGCTTTTAATACTTTTAAACACGACCTCCCTCTAATGTTGAACCTCAAACAGTATTCAGTAGGAAAATGAATGGCGAACATTAAACACCAGTAAGGTTAACCATGAACAATCAATCGTCTTGATGCAAGACAAACGTTCAACTACCAGTAATGTTCATCACGAACATGAATGTAAACCACAAACAGTAAACATACCTGCCATTGGCAATGCGGCTATCTTGTTAACGGCTTCGGTCTTTAACACCGGGACCTTAGTTTTCAGATTCCTCCTAACCATCTTGTAAACCTGTTTTCGCCAAATAAAAATGAGAAATGTAAATTCTGGAGGCCTGTGAAAGAATCCTGGGTCTAGGCTCCCAAGAAGTGGGCTCTGCTTTCAACATGCCCATGACTCCATCTTGCATCGTAAACGTAAGCATCAGCGGCGAATGTTCGACATGAGTTCCATTTGTGCCCATACAACTAGTTTCCTACCTCAAAATATTTCTAATATCATTAGCGATTACTTTCAAAAGTCGGAAATCTCAACAATTTGTTCGATTATGAATTCTCCAGAATTTTTGTTCTTTAAAACATCGATAAAAAAAAAAAAAAAAAAAAAAAAAAAAAAACCTTTGAAACTACCAAGAAAAATACGGAATTAAATATCCACAATATTTTTTCATTTAAAATTACAGGTTTTTAAATTATGATTTATAATAACTTTTTTTAACATTTCCAAAATTAATCAGGTCAGCATATATAAGGACAAATCAAATGAAAATGGAAACCAGTGTTCAGAAAATGGTTTGAACCATGTTTATTTAAACGTAATCACCATGGTTACAAAGGCACGTGTTCCATTGCTTCACCAAATGTTCAATTCCTTTGAAATGAATTTCAAATGAGAATTTCTTTGTTTGGGACCTGAACCAGCTGTGAACAGTGTCGATGGCCTCTTAGTTTGACTAGAATCGACCTTGCAAGTTTCTCTTTTCTTCCCAGTGGATCCATAACGTAAAGTCGCACGGCGACAAGTCGAGACACTAAAAGCAGATGTTTTAATACTGTCCACCCAAACTGTGCCGACGCGGCCTGGGTCTTAAGTGGTCGTGATGTAAGAGCACAGCCCCAGAAAACAGGAGAGTGAGTCTTTTCAGTCTGATTGCATTTCGTAAACGCTTCAGACTTCTACAGTAACGATGATTGCACCAGGGGCATGGAATCAGTCAGCAGTGGTCCTTGATGATCGAAAGCTTGTCATCCTGTTTTTCTTGGGTGGTGGGGAGTCTTGATGTTTCCATTTTTGCCATCGTCTTTTGCTTTACGGTCGTAAATGATAAGCAGTAAACCATAAATCACAGCAAGATTATCATTTAAGTTGTTAATCTTCACGCGCCCGTTTTTATGGATATCTGGTCAACTCGTTGAATCAGCTCATCTGTGATGACGACGTGCGCTTGTTCAGGTCGCTCTTCATCCTATAGTGATTCCCATTCTTCACGAAAACGTTTGTGCCACTCCTGCACACGGGTCAGTGACACAGCATGCTGTCCATACACTTAGTCATTCATCGATGTACTTCATAAGTACCAACGTTCTCGGACACTTTATGTTTCCAAAGGGTTTCTAGTGTCCGAGAATCACTGATGAGCATGATATTTCATGAAGGATATCGAAACAAGACATTATCAGCCCTACTTCATAACCACACTGAACTTTATACAAGATATATTTCGATGTCTACAACTCCGGCTGTTCTGTTTTCATTTGATTCACCTTATACACGTAAATATCGCAGATACGACCTATCAAAGATATGACTTTTTCACATTTGAAAGACAGTGAATTTTTTTATACTGCATGATTATTTAATCGAGAAAAAAATTATTGCATTAATTTGCGTTTCGAGAGCATTTGGGCTAAAACTATTTAAAAACAGCACATCTTAAGAATTCCGATAGACAGTCTCGCGCGCTGGAGATAAAAATATTTTTTTATTTCGTGCAGTATGTTGCCATTGCTTAGTTTGAATTCGTTGAGTTTCTTAATAAAAATTCATTAAAGTTTTACAAAATATGAAATAAATGATAAAACAAATTTTGAAATCTAAAATCTGGTTTGCAGATACCCATATTCAGGTGGAGGGCTACGTTAATTAAAATTTGTTGGCCTAGGTATCTGTTTTTTCACAGTGCGAGAAACATGCAGATTCTTCATTATTTAATATCTTTAAATGTAATATAAGCCGATAATATTTGGTGGCAACAATTTAAAAAGTAATACAGCTGTTTATAGTGAATCAACGCAAAATGCCGTTTCGACAATAATAGCCCTTCTGCGCTAACGCCCTTTTCGGCCATAAAAAATAATAAATAAATAATAATAATAATAATAATAATAATAATAAATAAATAAAATTAAAAAAAAAAATCTGGAAGGTTTCAGGTTTTAAATTACGTCCAAAGGGGCGTTTTTTTAACATTTTGTGTGTTACATTTCTTTATTAAATATCACGTTCTTCGCACTTAAACAAAAATTCAGTTCAACAGCAATATCGCAAAACAGTTTTAAAATGAACATATCCTTTAGAATTTCCGATACAGACTTTCGCGCGCTGGAGATAAAAATGTTTTCTCTGTACAGCGTTGGCATGGCTCGCTTTGAAATCCTTGAGTTTGTTAATCAAAATTTCGTTAAAGTTTTTCAAAATAGGAAATCGATAATAAAACAAATTCCAAATTTGGGCTTCCACATGCCCATATTCGTAGGGAGATAAAGTCATTCAAAATTCGATGCCTCTATGTACCGTTGTTTTATCACAATGCGAGAAATATACATATATTTATGCAGACTTTTCATAATTTCTTCAAATATAATGCAGGACTCTAACATTGGGTTTCAAAAGTGAAATGGATATTTATAGTGAACCAACGCAAAACGAAAACAATAGTCTTTCAGAAACAAAGCCATTTTAGACTTGGAAAAAAAAAAAAAAAAAAAAAAAAAAAAAATCTGAAATATTTCAGATTTTAAATTACGTCCAAAGGGGCGTTTTTTTAACATTTTGTGTGTTACCTTTCTTTATTAAATATCATGTTCCTCGCACTTAAACCATAAGATCCAGTGCAACAGCAATATCGCAAAATAGTTTTAAAACGAGCATATCTTTAGAATTTCCGATACAGAGACTCACGCGCTGGAGATAAAAATGTTTTTTCTGCACAACGTTGCCATTGCTCGCTTTGAAATCCTTGAGTTTGTTAATCAAAAATTCGTCAAAGTTTTAAAAAATAGGAAATCGATCATAAAACAAATTTCAAATTTGGTCTTCCACATGCTCATATTCGTTGGAGGATTACGTTATTCAAAATTCGATGACTCTATGTACCGTTATTTTATGACAATGTGAGAAATATACATACATTTACGCAGATTTTCATTATTTAATTTCTTCAAATATAATGCAGGACTCTAACATTTTATGGCAACAGTTTGAAAAGTGAACCGACATTTATCCGTCCGACGCAAAATGCCAAAACGAAACTAATAGTCCTTCGGTATTCAAATCTCTTTGGACTAAAAAAGATTTGAAAAGTGTTACAAAGTCATTCGACGCAAAATGCCATTAGACATTATAACGTCTTTGCGTTGCTACGCTACCAACACAATATCAGTGAGAAATGTAAAGAAAGCTCGCGCATAAGATATCCGTGCGCGAAGATGCACGCGATGTTAATGTTAAATGGAATGCTTTGAAATCATTGCGTTTGTTAATCAAAAATTCGTTAAAAATTTACGAAATATAAAATAGATAATAAAATTAACTCCAGATTCCAAATTTGGGCTTTCAGATGCCCATATTCGAATGGAGGACCACGCTATTCAAAATTTGGTGTCTCTAGGTACCGTTGTTTTTTCACAGTGCGAGAAACATACACACATTGCTGCAGATTCTTCATTATTTAATTTCTTTAAATACGATGCAGGGCTCTAATATTTGGTGGCAACAATTTGAAAAGGGAAGCGCCGCTTTATAGTGAAACAACGGAAAATGCCAAAACAAAATTAATAGCCCTTCTAGGCTAACACCCTATGGGCTAAAAAAAATATATTAACTACTTTTGGGTGTAATTTTATGCTTTAAACTTTTAATATCAGCCCAGTGAACTTTCTTACGGCAACCAGTACTAAAAAGTTCCTAGTATTTTGGAGAAAATTAATTCACATTAAACATTATCCTTCTAAGACAACTTCCGCAGAATTTCCATCGGAAACAGTGGGAAAATCTATTGGAAACAATGGCTGGTTGTCTTAGAATGGGGTTCATTGTATATTATTTCAAATTCCTCAACAGGAGAAATTATTTTTCTAAAGCATCATGCGTTGTCTCTTCAAATCGCACTTTTAAAGATACGTCTAGGAAATGAACGTCTACAAATAATTAATTCTATTGCGATAAATTTCGATATTTGTTTTTTTGTATAATATTTTAGATTTCAAATTTAAAAATGAAACTTTTACTCAATTTATACAGCCTGCAGGTAAAGGCTATCTGATATCACAATATTCCATTTTATTGGCAGAGAAGTTAACTTGTTTGTCAATAGATGGCATTGCTCGTCTTTTTCAAGAACCCGCCGAATAGCTGTCATGGACGTAAGATGGCGCTGTAGTTACCTCTTCGATCGTTTGTTGATAAACGTTCTATGAAAATGTGGCTCGGGCAATTTTTTGGAGCGCGAAATTTTAATCTTAGTATCAAATTATTCATATTCATACTATTTTCGCTAATATAATAAATTGAAAAAATGGAATATTTTTTATTATCATATTTATCGGAGCCTGTTTATTTTAAACCTTATACTTAACGATCACATGCTTTTGATTTGTTCTTAAAATAGTTTTCTAATTATGTGGTGTATATCACTTATCTATTGCTTTTATTTGGAGGCAGCGGATGTTATAATTTGAATGTAGTAAAAAAAAATGCTGCACTTAAACAGCATATTTAGGCCTATTAAAAAACAAAACTAAAGAATTAGATATATATACATATAAATGTATGTATGGCAAAAACTGGCATCATTCTATATAAAATCAATACTTATAATATGGCAGAATCTACAAGTTGTTAAGAAACTATACATACATAATTCAGAAAACTAGAAAAATAAATTTAAATCCATGTTTAATAAAGTTAGCACAAACTGCTGCTAAAAAGGATGTACATAAGGAAACAATTATACAAATAAAAAAATTACAAATATAAATGGGAGATGTAAAAAAAAAGAATGATTACATAATTGGGAGTTTTTGTTTTAAATTATTTATTTTCTTCCCTTTCATGATCTACCTATGTTTAATTTTAACAAACTTGATACACTTGCTTTCTTAAATATAAATACTTCTGAAGGCTTCACTTTGCACTTTAAAAAACAGCATTCTTAAATTATTTTGGGTGTTATGATGGCAATCTTAAAACATTTTAGTACAGAAAGATTTCCCAAATGAATTTCATAAAACTTTAGTTTTCATTCAAAGGATAAAATATCTGAGATATCCAAGTTACAATTTCAAAATTTGTGACTTAAGTTTAATATCAGCCATCTGGTATTCCTGTTCTGCTCTTTTGAAAATTTTGATTTTAATCCCTTCTAGTACTTATCTTTACACAAACAATGGCATTTATAGTACCAAAAGAAAAACAAATACACACATACTGTCTTATGTTTATTTTTTTAGTTCAGTTAGAGAGAATTGCTGCGTTTTATACTTAATCTTAAATTAATACCTTATAAAGCTAGAACTTTTAGGAGGGAAAAAAATTTGGAATACTGACACTTATAATTCATATAATTACAACCATTTACGAAGTTATCTATGATTCAAATTCAAAAAACATTATTTCTAGAAAGTCAAACTTTTAATTGAAAAATTTTCACGTCATCTGGAGCAAAGTTTTTTCTTCATAAATGTTTTAAAAATCAGTTCTGGAAATAATCAAGAGATATAATAAATTCATATTATATAAACTGCATACTTTATATTGCTTCCAAAAGGGAGAATTAAGCAAATTAATTAATAAACAAATTGTTAATTAAATATCTTCACATATACTTATTAATATTAACAAAATAATAGCACTGTTTAAATGTGTTTAATTTACTTGTGCAATTTAAGTCCTACCAAATATACTACCTGATGTGAGTAGAATATTGACATATGTTGCTGGCAATGTTTCATGTGAAGCAAAAGAAAACAACAATTATAACAAAAACACAGTTTTATTTTCATATAAAACAATTTTTACTCTTCATCATATCTACATTGGCAAACTGATGTGTAATGCAATAACAGCACACATAGAATGCAATTATTAACCTTAGAACAGAGTACAAAATTACTATTGCATTTTCACACATGTACAGAAACACCCTGCCTTTAGGTACAAAATGCTTATCTGGCTTGTTTTAAAAAATCACATATCCTCTCATTCATAAGGTTTGACTTTAGATGGAATAAATACTGGAAAGAAAAATTATCACATACCAATTCCAGCTAAAAATTAACCTATGCTCAGATTAATTAAAAAACTGATCCAGAATTGTTTTTAATGTACATTTTAAATAGTTAACCCTTTTTATTAAGTATTTTAGAACTAGTTTTAGTCAATGTTTTTATTCAATACCCAGCAACTATAACCAGAAAGAAATAAGATGCAAACACAGATGTATAAAAAATTGCTAAGGTCGAGTATTTAGGACTTTTATCAATATTAACAAATTTTGCTGCATGAAAATATTAAGCTACTACAAATACCTACCTTTAGAGTATAAATCAAAATTATTATGGAAAATGATTAATATGAATTATATTTACATAAAGAACATTTTAAAGGCAATTCTCTTGGTTAAATAATTATCTGAGCATTATCATGCAAGCTTCACACACAAGTATTGAGGTAAAATCGACTATGTGTGCTGCAGTGCAGCACATGGTTCAAAATTAATATATAAAAACTTTCACATGGCCCCTAGTGTTATGTGCAGCACCTTGTGGTGCAATATGGAGTGAAAAAATATACAGTCTAGGTTTCTTTTTGGCTTCGGTGTTTTCTTCATATGCCTTGTTGGACAGAAGGCTGAGAGAACTGTACAAATGAGGTATAAACTATACATATTCCTAACTAATTATATTATTCATGTACATCCACACACTGGAGCAGGATACAGTATGCGCAATAAGTAATATTATTCATACAGTACAGCAGGATATAATATAGACATGCGGAGGACTATACACAAGTAGCAACTTCAGAAAGAAATTAATACACAAATTCAACATATATTTTTGTGCTTACTTTGTACTATGGTAATAACAGCTTACAAATCATTACTTGTACATGCTAACCTGCAGATAATCCTCTTAAGAATCAAATGCAACACTTTATGCAATCAGTGAAGCAATTGGACACATTTTGTCTCACCATTCCTTGGTTCTGTTTTCAGCCTACATTAAAACAACTATTAGTAGTTATTGTAAAGTTGCTTTGTAAACTCTCAAAATGTAGTAATTTCTGAGGCAGTTACACCTTAAAATTCAATTACTATTTTTGGTAACAGCAATACTTTTTAAATAAAATATTCTTTAAAACTTATGGCAAACTTCATAGTAACGCAGCTCAGTTTTACAGCAGGAAGTAATTTAAATAGTACAAAATTTATTAAACAGTTTACAGGTTAAAAACTAGAAAAAATTTAAACTGATAAACAGAACCTGTGCCACACTTCGTATATACACAGTAGCATTATATAAGTAATAATTCTGTAATGATATCTTACATTATGTTATTTCACAACTAGAAGCAAAATATTGATCCATACCACTTTCCTGTGTTTAAAAAAAAGGGGGGGTGAAAAGCTTTTATTCATTAAAAACAACTATTAAGAACTTAAAAAAAAAAAAGAAATTTTCCCTATTTTTGCTAAAATTCCTGTAAATTACAGAATTTACAAAGAAGTAGTTTAGGTTAAACCTTAATCAACAAAAACAGCTGATGGTCTCTTCACAAATTTATAAAATTTCAGCATTAATTAACAACAGAATACGAAGATTTTACTAATTATGGAAAATATAATTATGGAAAATAATATCCATTTCAAATGAAAAATGTAAACAAAATGCCTCATAAAATCAAGGTTTTAAATCTCTAAATCTGATTTTGATACCACTGTACTAGTATAATTTTAAACACTGATTTTTAAACATTATAAAAATTTTCATGGTTAATAAATTTGTTAAAATATTTTTATAAAATTAAAATAAATATTTTCTTTCCTGCATAGAATTCTTTAAGTGTTTACATATATACAATCAGGAAAAGCACAGCAAGACTTCTGGAAATTTACAAAAATACATATTTAGCCAACTTCTTTGCAGCATTAAGAAATTTACAATTTAAGAAGTGGATTTTAATAAACTTGCTCAATAAAAGAAACTAAAAAATAACAATTTTTAATACTACTGACACATACCACTATGACAATCATAAAAACATCACTAAACACTACTTTAAAACTACTAAAAAAAGCTCAAATCTGCAACAAACAACAAAATTACAATGAAAAGTGTTGCAGGCCACAAAAATTAACAACACAGTGAGAAAACTCAAAAGAGACTCACAACTGCACATAGGAACTGAAGAAATATGACTAAATTTTGAGTTCAGTGGTACACAACAATATCTGCAGCAATCACATGCACATACATAATTTAATGTGTTACTATTGTTGAGCTAAAAAATTAAAATTTTAATGAATGAGCAGTTAGTCAATAAGTTTACCACAGCAGAAAACAAAATGCTTCTAACATCACAGAGTGTGCATGTACTTAAGATTTACACTTCACACAATACAAAATTATAGGTAACATATTTTAAGAATATTGACTTCAATAATTAGAAAATACTGGAGATGAGGCAACAATGCCAACAACTAATTAAATATAAGCAGAAGAATTTCAACAATTTTACAGAGTACAGAAAATGCTGATGAAACTACCCACTGTGATTCCATACATCAATGCAAAAACAAATATATTTACAACATTAAAAAAAAAAAATCTTTACTTACTGATTAGATATTTTTTCCGAATAGCTACAGAAATGAAAAACGTATTAACCTTTTCCCACTTGTTAATGATTACGCTGGATTAGCGTTACACATTTACAGCATAAATGAGTACCATAAGTCACAATCACAAAAATTTATACAGATCCGCATTTTACCAGCTGTTTTCAGAAAAGTTTTTCTTAGATATATCCAAGGTAGTCTTATTAAAAGTGCATAAAGTGCGCGCGTAATAACCATGTAATTGTTGGCGGGCTCGGCTGCACTTTAACCACATAAAGCACTTTCAAAAACTCTTCAAACCTTAGTTGGCTTTATATGGCACTTGTAAGCATATTTTTCTATCCCTTTAGGTATTAAAAGTTAAATGTCATTTTTTACTTCTAAGAAACGCAAGCGTAAAAGTTTTTATCCTAAAAACTTACATTTGTTCTTAACTGTCCTACACTAGAACATTAATTTTTTTCTCATTTTGAAAAAGTCCAGTGTTCTTTTAAATGCCCTGAGAATTTTTATATTGTGCAATGAATTTAAAGCTTAAAAACAGAACAAAAGCGAAGTACTTTGAAAAGTGAAATCTTCAATGAAAATAAAACAGCACTTTTACCTTCAATTTCTTTCCTCTTCTCTTCGGCAATTTATTAAAAGTCACAGAAAACAAGATATTCTACTGCTAGTTCAAAAAAATAATTTTTTTTTAACAGTCCAGAATCGAAGTATCACATCCTAGCAAACCGCTACTCCAAATGTCATCAATTCCACCCAGGTCAGAATATTCTACTGGATTCGCATAATCTGGAAAATCGAAAGGTGATGTTGATGATTCAATATCGGTTATAGGCGTAAGATTAAAATTGCCCCAAGTGCTATCCAAAAGGGAAGTCATGTCAGAAAGGTCAGAAATGTCCAAATCAGACAGTTCATTCGTTATTCCAGAACTATTACTCACACTGCTGCTGGCAGAAGACATCGAAGATGATACACACTCATCTGAAGATGGTTCAGTTTTGATGGATATTGGAAAACTGGTTAAAACAGAACTGTTGCTGTTGGTGACAGTGCTTGACGTAATCGTACTGGACGGCTCCTGCTTTATTGTGATCACTGGTTTCTTGCTGTAAAGGCTGTGATGGTCACTATAGTAGTTCGTTACATCCAAATGCGAACCTTCATCAGAAGACGGCGAGCTTGGTGGTGGTGTCAGACGAGCAGTTGGCGTTGGGACGTGTTTGCTGACTCGGTTCTTTAGTTTTTTGACATCCTTCGCTGCCAGCTTAAGTTTCATACGATTCGGGTAAATATTAGAAGCATTTGAATTTGGACCAAGCTGTGCGGACAAGTTGATGCTTGCTCGGGCGTGTTTAGCTCTGGACGAGGACTTGCCAGCGGCAGAGTGCTTATTCTGAAGAACGACGATAGAGTTGGACGCGGTGTTATGGGTTTTCGTCTTATCCACTTTGGGATTTGGCTTGGACTTCTTACGAGGTCGGTATTTGTAATCCGGATATTGCTTGGAGTGCATTTCACGAAGTCGGTCTGCTTCTTCTATATAAAGCTTTTTGTCCTCAGGAGGCAGTTCTTTCCAAGCTTTTCCCAATTTTTTGCTTATTTCAGCATTATGCATATCCGGCTGTTCTTGACAAATCTTTCGCCTTTCCATCTGGCTCCATACCATAAAGGCGTTCATCGGTCGTTTCACATGGTTTGTCTGTTTCTTGCACTGAGTAGCGTCAGTATATGGGGTCCGCGAATTTGCGTTCACTCTAAGAGATCCGAATATTTCAAACTTTTTAGCAAAAGCAGGGCTTCGGCTACTAAACTGTGAAGAAAGAAGGGATGTTCCATCCATGATAGCAGGCGTCATGTTCTAAACGGAGTTACTACCAATCCACGAACCCGTGAAAACACGGGATGTTGACGGTCTCTCACAGCGAGGGTACAGCGCGCTCAAAATTACACGCTCGACGTTTCGCGCCTGGCATCCAAATGCCTGTTAGAAGCAAGTGAGGGCGCTTTCTAGCCGCGAAACAGCCACGACGTCACAGTAGCTGTCGACCAATCCGCGTATCGTTCGCTGTGGTCAAGGTGAACGCCCCCGAAGCGCTTCAAGGCTAAAGCGGACATCGTTCGTACAGCCGGCTGAAAGCAGAAGAGACGTGCGCTCTCTCGACGGTGGATACTTGCAACTATGTGGGGAGGCAATATTTGTTTTTATTCTTAACTGTAGTTTCGTTTTCATTGATACCGTATTTCTCATTGGATATCAAAAAAACGAAAGTTTTTAGAATTAAAGCGAGCAGAGGACTTTTTTAATTTTCATTTTATATTAATTACTTCAGCTGAAGAACAAGAAAATAATATTCTTTAAATTTTTCAAAAGGTTAATTTTTATTTAAAAATAATTTAAAATGTATAATGAATATAAATCTTTTGCCTTTTCCGAACGCTTATGTTAAAGCGAATTTAATTCTAGTTTGAATACTTTTGTATTTTGAAAATTTATTTAACTGATTTTCCTGTTTTCTGGTAATCAGAATTTAAGTAAAAATTTAAAAAGATCTATCATGTGTGTACTGTTAGCGGAGGGAAGGGGGAAGGAAAATGAAAAACTTTTTTAAAAAATATTCTAAGAGTAGTTTGGAACGAATGTACAAGATAGATTTGTCAATTTAACACGTCTGCCAAAACCTGAAAAATGACATTTTTTTTAAAGAATTTAAAAATTCAGTTTCCTAACTTTAAATGAATTATTTTTCAGATTTAGGTATATATTATTATATTTATTTTAATGGTTACGTAAGTAAAAAATATTTCATGTGAAGTAGTTTTTCAAACAGAAATATTATGCAAAATATTTTTCCCTTGTTCAAGATGTATATTTTCCTTGTAACTAGATTAGCATTGATATTGAATATCAATGCAGTAAGAAGACTGCCGTTACAAGATACCAAAATTGTCTGGAGCCAGAGGTTTTAGAAGGAGTTTACTGTACATTTCCCCCTCCCTTAAATCAAATAACCTTTATCAAATTAGCTGGAAGACCGATATTAGACCACTTCAAATGTCAAGCCAACAATGCTGCATAACTCAAAATGTATTTCGGTTTCAAAACTTCAGTATTTCTTCTTGTACTTTTCCTTCTTGAACATGAAATGGATAAATCAAAACATACAGAAATCATTAAAAAATATATTAGTATGAAAGTAAAATTTTAAAAAAAAGTATCAGTTAGTTATAATCTATATTTTTGCTATACAATCCCATTATAAAATAATCTTATGTGCTTATGTAAAATAAAATAATCTTATCTTAATATTAAAATAATCTTAATGCGCAGGTAAGAAAGTTACAGAAAAATTCTATAGTTAGAGAAAAATTAGAAGGACATTAATATACAGCGTTAAAACCCCTTTTTTTTTTTTTTTCCATATATACTAATGACATGAGCATTATTGAAAGACACATTTTCTTTTAAAATCATTCATTTTTTTACACTGATAAGCAATGCATTTGAAAATATGGGAGAGATTAATTTAAAATCTTAAATATTAGCAATAGTTTATTTTAACTGATTTAAAATACATTTAGTATTTACAAATTACATCGCTGCCTTATGTGCAAAAAAAAAAAAAATAGAAGAATGCAAAAAAAAATTTAAAAAAAAAAAAAAAGCAAAATCTGAAATGTTTCAGATTTTAAATTACGTCCAAAGGGGCGTTTTTTAACATTTTGTGTGTTACCTTTCTTTATTAAATATCATGTTCCTCGCACTTAAACCATAAGATCCAGTGCAACAGCAATATCGCAAAATAGTTTTAAAACGAGCATATCTTTAGAATTTCCGATACAGAGACTCACGCGCTGGAGATAAAAATGTTTTTTCTGCACAACGTTGCCATTGCTCGCTTTGAAATCCTTGAGTTTGTTAATCAAAAATTCGTCAAAGTTTTAAAAAATAGGAAATCGATCATAAAACAAATTTCAAATTTCAAATTTGGTCTTCCACATGCTCATATTCGTTGGAGGATTACGTTATTCAAAATTCGATGACTCTATGTACCGTTGTTTTATCACAATACGAGAAATATACATACATTTATGCAGATTTTTCATTATTTAATTTCTTCAAATATAATGCAGGACTCTAACATTTTGTGGCAACAGTTTGAAAAGTGAACCGACATTTATGAGTCCGACGCAAAATGCCAAAACGAAACTAATAGTCCTTCGGGATTCAAATCCCTTTGGACTAATAAAATAAAATAAAATAAAAGAATGCGTTTAATTAATCATAAAGTATGATTTTTTAATAATACTTTATGACGGAGAGGCTGAAAAACTTTTTTAACATGTTTAATTCTTCATATCTGTTTTCTAGCATTCATAGATGCAGTTTCATAATGTATTTGCCACTAGCACAATCAACTAATTATTCCAAAACGCTCGCAAACCAGTTTGTTAATGATTTTAAAACAGAAAAAAGCTAAAAGCAAAAATAAAGACAGCTGGCAAACGCCAGATCCGCAATTTTTTAAAATACAAAAAACTATCATATTTTATTATTATTATTATTATCATTTTGTTTAAATTGCTTTCTTTTCTGCTGAGTTCCGTGACTCTTATATCGCACATATGTTGGGGCGTCACAAACGACAGCTGGTTGAACGAACAGCTGCTCGTCCAGAATACATACGGTATTACTGGTTTCATCAAAGTAGGGGAACAGAAGACCAGAGGAGGGGGCAAGCAATAGAAATCGTCTTTTTTATGGCGTTTTGGGCCGTCTGCTCTTTGCATTCACGTGAAACATTTTACATACGCAACGATGTATTAAAAAAAGTTCTAGCCAAGGACATAAGACAGAAAATGAACTATAATTTGGCGCCTTTTTAATGAAAGGAGCTGTAATCACAATAAGTTACATAATATTTTTAATTAAATGTTGCTTAAAAAATTGTTACCAAATTGAGCAAATACAAAACTATTGCAATTATCTCGTTGCAGTTTCTATTTAACTACGTTCTGTTAATTACGATACCGTACGGATTCTTCGAAAATTCAACTTTCAAATTATTTTTCTCTCGTACGAATCAAATTCATTAATCAATGACTCAAGGATTCTATTGTTGATTTTCATTCTTGCAGAACATTATTTGGCTCATGTTAAATTACATTAGCTGACTTAACATGGCAAAGCATTAAAGGTTGTGTATCTCTGGAATATCTCCATGAAGGACTATCTAAAAATAACTGGCATCTACCCACGTTACGTATGAGGAAAACCACTAAAACATTAAACAGGCAGAACCTGAAGCATCCGTAATTGAACACAAAATTAACTACGCGGTCATAACTATTCTGCTTCTGAAAGGGAATCATTATTAGCAACTCGAGAAAGTATTATTGTTTTCAATATGCAACAAAATTCTCGTCCGTTCCAAATAGAAATCAAAGTCTATGATACATAAGACCTTTTATTTATCCTTGTAAATATTTCGCCCAGATGGGAAAGTGGTTTTATACTCTGATTGCCGTATTGTTGAGATCTGGTTCGTATCCCGGAGAAGGCATGGATGTAAAAATTGGCTGTCCCTTCATAGGAAGCAACGATGGCTTACTTCTTAGTTTCTTCCATAATACAGAGTCTGCAGCTTCTGACCTTAGTAGCAGCCAATGCCTATAAACGGCTACAGCCCGCCATTGGGAGAAAAAAAAAAAATTTGATGATATAAGTGTGTTGTTGATGGACGTAAAAAATTTGAATCATTAATATAATTTTTATCAGTAGTTCTTAATTGTATTTTGCAGCAAGTATTATTTTATACCATTACCACAATAAATAAAATATGTTTGTAATAACCCATGATACACAGAGAGAAAAATTTCTAACTTTACTTCTGTTGTACAATATCGACTGAATCCAAAATAAAATGAAATGATTAAGATGCAATTTTGATATAATTTACAAATTACTAATTTTTTGTGTATTTCTTTTTAAATTCTTTAAACGGTGTGTTCTAATAAATTTTGATCACTCTCTGTTTATTACCATTTTCTGTTTAAAAACACAGTTTGGAAGCTGAAGTGACTATTGGAAGTTCGACCATGGTTCGAGATTAGGCATCTTGTTAGAGATGGTTGTTTTTTGCAAACTTTCCCCGTGTGTAATGCTAGTTTGCTTTCCCCTCCCGTTTGACAAATGTTTGTCATGTGCTTTGCTGTATTCAAATAACCTAAATTAATCGAAGTTTTTCAGAATCGAAATTTTATTTCAATTGACAAAGAACAACTGAACGCTTTATTTCAACAAAAATAAAATATTTGCTTATTTTTATTATTATTAATATTTTTTTTACTAGTAAGCTCTCTCTCTCTAGATATTAAAATGTGATCTAGAATTTGGAATTTGCAGTTTAAAAAAAAAGTTAACCGCGCTTAACACACGTCTGGTAAAATAAGCATTTCGAAATATCGAATTAAAGAAATAGATCTAACAAAAGAAAGCAGACCATATTGATGATTTTTGTATTGTTGAATTTTGCTGTTCCTTTAAATATTCTTTTGACGGAAATTATTCTTCCATGAATTCTATTGAAATAAAATAATAATATATAAAGTAAAATTCAGCATTGATTATTTTTGTTATTATAATTATGTTTCATGCAGGCGCTAAGAATTTTATTGTTTTCCTTTTTATTCTTTTATATTTACTTATACATTTATTTTAAGCAGCGCATTTCTGATAAATTGCCGAAAATAATTGTAGGAAAGAAAAAGATGTTACGAAGCAAAAGGTAATCTACGAGACAAACTAAAGCGAAGACTGGATTTTATTAATGACGAGTGGAAAATTTTCATAAATTAATATAATTCAAGTTTCAAATTTTACTTGACGATATTAAGCAAAATCAGGATTTTGCAAAGCTATGGAGGCATTTTTTTTAACTCTTACTGATTTATATTCAATTTTTAGTTTTTATTATTGCTACATTATTAAACTCTCATAATGCCAAAATAACTTTATTCTATTTTACTTCCTTGTACGAAGTAAAGGAAGTACTGTAATCACGGAAAATTCCGCGTATCATAGTTCAACGAAAATATTCATTTTGACCACTATCGAATGCCATTTAACGATATTTTGCGTGACAGAATAAAGGACTCTTATTCCCGAAACGAATTATAAAACCGATTTCAATGGATTCAGAAGAGATTTTAGTGGTGTCTATACGTATGTATGTATGTATGTATGTATGTATGTATGTATCTCGCATAACTCAAAAATGAGTAGCCTCAGAACGTTCAAATTTTGCATATAGGACTGCTATAACATATAGTTGTGCACCTCTCTTTTTGGTTGCAGTCAGTAGCACAAACGCACTTTCAATACTAACAAATTAATAAATTGGAATTCCAACATATCCAAAAAAAGTAATTAACAATACAATAATAAATCAAATACAACGAATTAAAAATATCTGCACAGATACAATAGATCTACAACGCGAAATTTTGCTCCTTATTAAAATTCTCAAAAATAATCTAATACCCAATCAATTTATTAACCATTGCCTTAAAAGAGCACACATTAAATACTCACTCTAAATCATTTAACTGATAGGGATATGATAATTTGTTCCTAAACCTGAGAAGGCGGTATAAGTTGGATGACTATCAGTTGAAGGATTTGTATATAGTGTAATTACTCAGTTGTATATATTGTAAAAAGCTAATTGTCTTCAGACTTACGCTATTACTAAAAAAACGGGCCTATTTCATAATCTTTAGTCTGTCAAATAGCTCTTTGACAGTGAAAATTCCTTTTTTCCTTTCTTAAATTCTTAATCGTTTCGACACGACAATTAGTCAGAAATTAATTAATTTCCATTCACTAGTATTTTGAAAATAATTTTAACAGACGGTTTCACTCAAATAAGAACTCCACAGAATACATCCCTCAAGAATTCCGAGTCCCACCCACTACCATAAATTACTTCACCCAAGTCTTACCGACTGATATTATTCAAAGCCTCCGCTGCCGCTAAGAATTTTCGGAAACACTACACTTCTGAGTCAGAAGCGAAGAGAACACTTTGCCCACTCACTCCCCACTAGAAAGAACGCAAGTTAATTAATACTTTTTCTGGCCTTTATATCTTCATATACATTCACTGTTCTTATTATATTTTTTATTTTTATATTATTTTTTTTATTTGTTTTTACAAAGTTTGCATTATTTATCTTATATTTCGTAATTTTCTTATGTTTATTTCAACTACTTTGAATTCTATTTCATAATGACAATTTCCAATGTTTAATTTTTACAAATAATACTGAATTCAAATGCATAATCACGAGGGTGTCGGGGGACGGTTACTCGAGTATTTTCGAAATTTACTGCAGAAATTGCTTTTCACTCAAAATTGAATCGGCTAAAATGCTTAATAGGAATAAGTTCTTTGAATATCAGCATTGGTTCATAATCCGTTCTATTCACGGAAATATTTGGCCTGACTTGAATTACCGGTTTGGCTTAGCCTTTATTGCTCGAGTAAAGACGAAACACCTTCGTATTTATTTACTGATTGCTGTTCATTGAACGGGAGTTGGTTTGTTCCCCTTGAAAAGTCAACTAATTTCCAATCAATGACAATGATTACATGCATTTAATTCTTGCCTTTAATTTATTCCTTTTACAATTGAAATTTTGTTGTTCATAATTTAATTCTAGTCCCCGTTAAAACATTTTTAACATTTTACTTTCAAGTTACTTCAAAACATCTTTCAAAATATAACTTACTAGTATGGATTCACTCTTTTAAGATAATCCTACTATAATTAAACTTAGGAGATAATATAATCAATTAATCAATATTATTTAGTAAATAAATTATATATATATATGTATACCCACTCTGTTACTCGGCTCCGTGAGCTCTTTTTTTTTTTTTTTTTTAATTTTTATTTCTTATGTGTTGGTAGATTGCACATTGTTTGCTTTAAAAATTATGGTTTTTTTTATTCCGGTTAAGATTTTTATGCCTTAGCTTATCTGCCTGCAATAGTTATAGAATTATCAACAGTTTAAAGTTAAACTAAAATAACACGCCGAACAAATACTAATTTAGAAGTCAAACTACAAAAATCGCCAGCAGCTTAATTCCTGTCCAACCATTCTTATCTTATCTTATTACTATATCCTATCTCGTTCATTTGCCCTTTGGCAGCTGAGGGCAACCATCGAAACTAGTCCTGTGAAAATTTGCAAATATAACGGTGATTTTTGTTGTTTGACTTCTAAATTAATTTAAAAGTTGTTTAAGAGCGACTAAGCCTAATTTTTCTTACCACAGCAGTAATATTTGTTTACATTTTAAACTTAGCAGAGTAGTGAAAATCTTTCGCCACCTTCCATGTCTTTTTGCCGAGTGGGACCAAAAGGAAACTTTTAGTTTTGTGCACTGAAAAATCTGTCTTCTTGCCTGCTGGCCGAATTACTTGTTTTTGTGCAGGAATTCTAATTTTAATTGTAAATTTTTTTTAAATTGTTTTAACTGTATTTGGTATTTTACGTTTTTCTATATCTTTCAATTTGTAAAGAAGATATTTTGAATTTTATTATTTTTGCCTCGCCGCGAAGTGAGAACTGAATTAATTGAATGAGAAATATATCTCCAATGAAATTCGAGGAAATAAGTGTTTCGTATTAGCAGCAAATATTGTCGCCAGTTTGTCTCGGACAGAGGAGAATGTTTTTTGTAGCGCATGCGCATTAGGTAAGCGGCGCTGAATCGTCTGTGAAAACTTTTTTTTTATTTGTTTAATTTCTTTTGCACATCGTTTTAGATTTAATATAGTATTTGAATAGAACATGTGTCAACGATTAGATAGTTTTTCAGACGATATAATTTTTGTGCATTCTGAGTTATAGATGGTCTAAAACGGTCTAAAACGACCTTGTTGAAAACTTTATAGGTCTAAAACGACCTTGTTGAAAATCTAGAATCTAACGCGAGGCCAATCTTTTACAAACATTTCTCACTAGAAATTATCTAATCTAGAAATTAGAAAGTCGTTTTTACATTATCAACTCCATGGACAAATAATTTTCCTCTGTACTGCATCTATAAACAGGAGCTTCTTACTTGAATCTGGTCTGGAAGGAAAACTAGTTTAATGAAATGTTACACAATCAAATGGCAAGTAACATGAATATTTATATTTCTTTTAAAATTCTTATTTCATTCATGACGTTATTTAATTATCTCCCCGTGCTCTCTGACATGTGTTGTAAAGAAAAACACCAAACACGTGCATGTCTATGTACAAGTGTTCAACACTACCGCCTGCAATCAAAACACTAACGTGCTAAAATTCAACATAACAAGACCTCAGAACACACCTTATATTCATCTCTAAACCCTGGGGTACTATTCTGAAAAGTGGCTAACTCTGAAGTGTAGCGTCAGAGAGCCTAACTACATTCATTCAACTTTTAACACATATTCACAATAATTTGCTCTTTTTACAGTCACACCAATAAGTTAAAATTTTTGGCATTATTCTAATATTTTCACTTTTAACATATCACAGTATTTCTTAACTTTTAAGATAACAGTTCACATTGTATATAAGGACATATTAACATGCCGTTAATTTTACGCATTTTAAAACATACATTAGTAGTACATTGTTAACTTCTATTCTTTTCCAAGCAAGTGCCAATTCTTCTACATTGAAATACTACATTTCAAAAGTCTTTCAGACTAAAACTTCTTTCTTGCCAGAATCTTTTAAATAAAATTTTATACAATATTTTTTACAATTTTCTTAAGGTACCTTTCTCAAAGATTATCAATGCTTTTACAATATTCAAGTATTTACACATTCCTATTATACATTAATTTTAGTTTTACTCGCGAGTAACTGAAAAACAATACCAAAATAGGTAACAACTCATTTCTCGCCTTTTTGGCGATAACGGTAGGCCTCACATGAGGTAAAACTTCTTGAATTCTGCCACTTGCAGTAAAAATGAAAAATTAACTTAAAAGAGTCAAAGTAACATAAAGTTTTACTTATCTCTGTGATATTCAGACATCCTTTTTTCTGCCCAGTCCTGGAAAGTGGCGAAGACTACCGTCTGGTTTATCTTCCTTCTTGTGCGGGTTCGCCCTTCGGTTCCTTCCTCCCTGAGCTTTCTTTTTCTTCCAGTTCGGTCACCCTTGAAGACCTTCTTTTTAGCATCTGCTTGTGGTCTCGGCCGTTTGATGGCAGCTGGTCTTGGCGGAACCGGGACAACTGTCTCTCGTTGTTGCCTGGATCTCGTTGCTGGCTGTTCAAACTTTTCTTGCTTCTTTGCATCTGCAGCTGGTTTTCCTTCATCAATTCGTCGACATTTGCTGCGTAGACTCCTATCCGATGGGTAGATCTTCCGTTTTGGAGCCGTGTTATAGTTGCTGCCATTTCTCCTGGCTCTCTTTGCATTAGTCGAACTTCTCCCTTCTTCATTCTGGGGGTAGTCGTGCCCTCTCTTTTCTGGTCGGTGGAACGGCTTCTTTTTCTTGTTACCTTCAGTTTTCCAACGGGGGAACTTTCTTTTCAGTTGCCCCTGTCTACTCGTGGCTTGCCCTTGTGATTGTCGTTGTTCCACCTCTGGAGATTGTGCCTGCCGTGCCGGATCCTGCAAAAGATCTTGAAATATTGGCATTTTATTACGATTATAAAATGGTTTTATTTGGTCAACGTTTGCGGTGCAGGTTTCACCATTCCTGGCTTTTAACACCACTACAGCCTGAGTTACTTTTTCTATCACATATGGTCCTTCAAATCGTGGATAGAAGTTGGCAGTTTTATCTTCTGGTGCTGAAGAAAGTGAATGCTTAATTTTTAACACTTCATCCCTACTTTATAAGTTACTCCCCGTCGTTTCATATCATAACACAGCTTCTGTTTTCTTTGTGCTACTTCAGTATTCTTTTTTGCTTCTTTAATTAATTTTTCTATATCACCCATTTTAAATTCTGGGGCTCTTTGTTGCACATAAAATAATTTATCTAACGGCGTTATAATCTTTCTGCCTAAAAATAACTCAGCAGGAGTTTTGCCCGTCGTATCATATTTTGCGGTCCTAAGGGCGGAAGCTAATTTATTGACATAGTTATCCCAGCTTTTATGAAAATTTTTAACATAACTACGGATAATTTTCACTATATTTCTATTGACCCGTTCCGCTACATTTGATTGCGGCCGATACGGTACCATTTTTAAATGACGTATGCCCAGTTTTTGGCACATGTCTTCAAATATATTACTCACAAATTGAGGACCATTATCCGATATCACTTTTAGGGGCGCCCCGTATTTTAAAATATATTTATTTAAAATAGAATCAGTAACTAATTTCGCGGAGGCTCGTTTTAAGGGAACAATTTCGGTCCACTTACTAAAATGATCAACCATAACAAGAAGATACCGACTTTTATTTAACTGACTTTTTGGGAAAGGGCCCAATAAATCGATGCCAATTATTTCTTTTGGAAATTCCGATTTAATGCTATTTAGAAACCCGGCCGGGCGGAAATTAATATAATTAACTGCTTGACATGTTGGGCAGGACTGGACATACGCCCTTGTTAACTTTTGCAGCTCAGGAAAATAAACTGCTTCGCGTACGCGTTGGATGGTTTTTCGAATACCAGCATGAGAAGCTAAAGGGGAGTCGTGCAACTCCTGCAGTATATTTAATCTAAGACTAGCTGGGATAACAGGTCGAAATTCGTTGTTGGAATTCGTAGTTTTGTATAAAATAATAGACCATCTATTAGTTCGTAATGGGCCGCCCTATTTCTTATCGCCACAATATCTTGGTGGCTAAAATTTTCAGGATCTTTTAAATAATCATAAATATTTTTAAATTCCGGATCCTTACCCAGTTCGGTTATTACAGTTTCTCGGGAATGTATCGTACATGCTGTGAGCATTGCCACCTTTACAGTATTACCTTCTTCATCTATTTTTATTTTGGATAGGGCATCTGCTACGATATTTTCCTTTCCGGGGGTGTGCTTAGTTACCAAATTATACTCTTGTAACTTGAGTGCCCATCTTATTAACCTTGGGGATAAGTTTTTTCCTGAGTACAATCTAGTTACCGCCGCATGATCAGAATACACTGTTATTGGCGCCCTTCCAAAATATACTCGGAACTTTTGCACTGCTAACAGAACTGCAAGTGCCTCTCTCTCAGTCGCAGAATAATTTCTTTGTGTTTGATTTAAAGTTCTACTAAAAATGCCACGGGCTGCTGATTTTGCGAAAGTACAGCTCCTACCGCATAATCCGAAGCATCTGCTGAAATTTCAAAATTCTCATCGTTCTCAGGAAATTTCAAAACAGGGGCTTGCGTTAATGCTTGCTTTAATTTTTCAAAAGCGCTATTGGCTTCGGCCGTCCACGAGAATCTTGCCTTTTTCCTTTTTAATTTTAACAATGGTTCAGCAATAGCAGCAAAATCTTTTATAAAGGACCTATAATATGAACAAAGTCCTAGAAAAGAAGAGAGCTTCTTCGCCGTATTTGGCGGCGGATACTTTTGCACAGCGATTATTTTTGATTCGTCCGTCTCGATTCAATTTCTGAGATATTTTGTAACCTAAGTATTTTAATTCAGGGGCTGCAAATTAGCACTTTTCGAACTTTTAGACCGGCCTCATTTAATAATGAAAACACCTCTCTTAAATCCTGTACATGTTGATCCAGATTATCACTAGTAATAATGATATCGTCTAAATAGATAAATGTGGTGTTTCCTAGAACAGGCCTTAGCACAATGTCCATACATCGCTGAAATGTTGCATGTGCCCCTGAAAGGCCAAACGGCATACGCAAGAATGCATAAGTGCCAGACTTGGTTATAAAAGCAGTCTTAGGCACATCTTCTGGTTTAACACCTATTTGAAAATAAGTCGTTAAGTCTAACGTAGTCATATATTTCGTAGAAGTTATGTTCCTTAAAATTTCTTCAATAATAGGTAACGGATATACCGGATATTTAGTCATGGAGTTTAATTTACGATAGTCAATTGCAAAACGCCACCTTTTCGGATGTGTTACTGGATAGTCATTATTTTCCTTACATAACACAACCGGGCTAGCATAACTACTTGAGATGGGCGTTATGATCTTTTTACGTAACATATCTCGAATGTGCCACTCTATAATTTTTTCTTTATTCTTATCATATCGGTATGGTTTGTGGCGAACTGGCAGTGAATGTCCGGTATCGATACTATGGTTAGTAACTTGAGTAAATCCGGGAATATCACTAAATAATGAAGCAAATTCACTTACCACTTGTCGAATTTTTTGTTGTTCTTCCTTGGGCAGGTGGTCAAGGTTGGTGGTTCTGTTTTTTCTTCTCGAACTGGTTTCATCGTCAGTTCAAGGGACGCTTCGTTAAAATCCAGCGTTGCTTCTGCCTCTGAAAGAAAATCTATCCCTAAGATGACATGTGCTTGCAAATTCTTTACGATAAAAAACATAATCTTTACTTGCTCGTCCTTGATACGAATGTATAACGGTAATTTACCTATGCACTTGCATCTTTCTCCCTGCGCAGCTAACACTGTAATATTATCCGAATTATATATGCGGTATTTACGGAAATACTTCCTAAAAAAATCTTCTGCCACACAGGAACACTGCGCGCCTGTATCCAGGAGTGCGGTGGCTGGGATGTTATTCACCAACACTTCAATCTTTGGAAGAGTCAAATTTTTCACCATCACTGTATTTAACTTGAAGGAAGAGGGGTTTTCTTGGCCTTCGGATTTCCGCACCATCCCGTCAGCAGAAATCCGTTTTAGTTTAAATTTTCTTTCTTCCTTTCCATGCCTTCCTTCTTTTTCCGCTGGCCTTCAGACTTTTTTCTGGCTTGCTATTGAACTGTCGACGTTCGCCGGTTGTTTTTGGATACTCAGGTTTCCTTGCCCACTGATTCGATTTGCTTCCGTAGCCGTGTTCTTGACTTTGCTGTGGTCTTGGCGCACCAAATTGGCTTCGTTGCTCATACTGGCGTCTTCTTTCAATGTCCGCCGTTCTTCTACTTTCAAACTGGATTGCTAGCTCAAATAACTTTTCCAGTGTAGTCGGATTCCTTAATTCAATAAAGTCTTGTACTTCGGGAAGTAACCTAGGCAAAATTACTTGGATTACCTCAGGATCCGGACGGTTTCCATACAAGAGTTTAAAGACGTGAATGTTTCTTAAAATAAAGGTGGAAAGATTTTCGATTCGTTGCTGGTATATCCTGAAGAGTTCCGCTTCTAATTTTGCACGATTTTTTACGACAGGGAAGGCTTTTACTAAGGCAGTCTTGAAATTATCATAAGTGTAGGTGGGACTTCCCGCTTGACCCAAGAGGTTTCTGCCTATACATTTGAACCAATTAAGCGCTTGGCCCCTCAAAGCGCTGGTAGCTAAGGTGACTTTCTGGAACTCATGGACTGGATACAGCATGAAGTGGTCATCCAATTTTTCCAAAAAACTTGTTACCGGTGAGTTTTCATTAAATGTTGCTTCTGGTTTCATCGATGCGCGCATGGTCTGGACGATGTACCCAAATCCTTCCAGGGCGGCAGCTGGCATTTGTGGATTCTGAGCGGCTTCTGCAGGCACCACAGGTTCTTCTTGAAACTCGGCCATGGTTATTTTTCTTCGTCGGGCGCCACTATCAGGACTTGTGTTCCTCTTGACTTGCTTTGGAAACAGTAACTGTCCTGACTCGGAACAGGGAGCTTACTCAAGCTATGTTCAATAAATTGTGAAGTAGACAATACACACAGGAAGGGTATACGAAACCCTTTATTTTTCTATCTTTACAGAGATTTCCGGAACTTCGGAATACAGAGACCAAGCACTTGTGGTCTGAAAGTAAGAATATAAAACTACTAACTAAAACTCTAACTAAAACTAACTTTGAATTAAATATACAAGTGCCTAGCTTTAAGATTGGCCGTTATTTAACAAAAGTCCGTATGTAGTACAGAGAGCTGCTAAAACTACGATACGTTTGAAATTATCAAGAGGACTAAACTTCTGGCCTTGAAGGCAACCAGCAACCGAGTGAAAACTCGTAACTAAGAAATGGCAAGCGGCTTTCTTCCAATAACTCCTTCCTCTCTCTTGCTTGGCAAAAAGCCACAACTTAAGTACTTGGTGTTAGGAAGACAAATTTGCATAAATAAGTTAAAGCTTTTAATTCTGGCCGGAAGTAGAAAATAAGAAGTGATAGTAAAGATTTAAAATAAAATAAACTTTAGCAAAACTTAGGATCCTTACAAAGTAGCACACTCTGTGCGTATTTGAGAAGTTCAGTTTCGAGTCCCGGCGAGGTCGTTGCTCATTATTCACCTCTCCTACTCCCGCCCCCCCAAAAAACTAATGTCTCTACAGTGGCGCCCGAACTAAAAGGTGGCAAATGATTATTGTTTACACCAGGATTTTGCGATTGGGTCCCCTAATCCCCAGTCAACCTTTAAAAGGGGGAGTATAAGATATTTTCTCCTCCTTTCCGCATGCCTTCGAGGTGTAACGGTAGCACACTCGGCGCATATTCGAGACGTCTAGGTTCGAGTCCCGGTTAGAGCATTACTCATTTTTCATGTCTCCTGTTTCAAAATAATCTATTGACTCTGCAACCTGATGAACATTTCGCATGTGCATTCATTATATAATTATTCACTTAATAAGTATTTCAGGCATTAATATATTAAAACATTTGAGCTGTCATTTGGATTTATATTTTTCTGTGTAATTAAATTTGTAAATATTTTATTGATAGTAGATAAGGCGCAGCTTATGAAGGCTACCTGCCTATGTAAACGGATGCTTACATGGAGAACTTTGTAAGGAAACCTAGCTTACATTCATATTACACAAAGGGAAAACACTAACACAGCTCTTCCATTCACCAGAACTCAAAATCGATTTTCAACGATAATTTTTCAATCGGCCATCAGTTTGTGATCGAGGATAATTTTAAAATTTACATAAATCAAAGCTCCCTTTTTAAGCTTCCGGAGTACAGGCGAGTATTCTAGATATAATGCTATATCTATATTCTTCACAGAAATTTCTGCTTTATATGCACTATTCAGAGCGCGATATATCCGAAAAATGTAACATCTGAAATCTCGTTGTACAAGAGAGCACTGTAAGGAAGAATACTGTATTTAATGTAAACAGCTTAAAACATGAAAAGCAATTCATTAAGGTTTTATTTATAGTTAAATTAATGTAATTCAACTGCATGTAAATTAATGATCTTTCAAGCTGAAATAGGCCTATCAAAGAGTTTTAAAGTTTCTTGTGGTAAGTGTCATGAAAAGATAATAATTATAGCAAGCAGTGAAAAAAATATATATATATAGAAACATGGGACTTTCAAACACATTGATTTCTTAGAAAATCAAAAATGATACATGCCTGTGTCGTGGAAAAACCGTATACTCATTCTTAACGATGTTCTTCGTGATGGAAGTGTGCCAGTAAGATATGAGAAATCTGAGTCAGAAAACTATGCTTAATGTGAAAAGACTTTTTTTTTTCTTTGTCATATGTACGCAAAGAAAAACATCGACTCTAATACAATTTTTAATAATTGAAAACTTCTATTTTACATTCATTAATATTATAAAACTTTACATTAAAGGCATATTTTCATTTAAAAGCATCCCTTCACAAAGGAAAGTAATTTTTCTATTACCCTTCATAAAAAATAATAATAGTAAGGGTACTCTGAAAGTGTTGCTTTAAATTTATTAACGACTTAAAAATTTACTTTTAAAGTTTGCTTCTAAAAGTAAGAAGTTACAATAATTCTAGTGTTAAGACTAATACCAGATAAGTACGAAGGTGATCATGCTTATGGGACTTGCGTAAAAATGTTATCAGACCCGTGGCTGTGCGACTACAGAAACATTTCCGGGAATCTTCACTTCCGGGATATCGGATTGGCTGACTTATGCAGAAACCTACGCAATACTGAACTACAGGCGGAACATTTCTCTCAGCCTATTGTAAAACGTCCAGCCTACAAAACCGGGGCAAAATATCCAGCGAAACTGTTTCGGCTAGGAAAAAAAGCTCCTGTTTAAACTACTGCTGGTAAGAAAACTCGTTTCTCGGAAAACTTTCTTCTAGCGCAGCGCGTAGCTAGATGTGATAACCTCATAAGGAAATGGAGGAAAAAAAGGAGAGAAAAGAATGCAATTTTTTTCAACCTTTGTCGTTAAAAAAAAATAAATAATTAAATGAATCACATTTGTTTGAGTTTTAATAGAGAATTTAATTACGACTCGAATAAGTCTTAGTTGAAAAATCATTCTAAAAAATATAGCTACTAATGAAATTCAGTACATATCATTAACGATCATTCTCATAAACATCTGCCGCTTTCGGGTTACAATAATAATAATAGACATTTCTCCAGTTACGTAATTCAGCTCCAACCATTTTTGCTAAATCAGAGGTGCTAGAGGTCTCGGAACACTCACTGTATCAGTTTTCTGTTCGAATAACTTTTCAAGTTGTTGCCACCAAATGTTATCGCGATGTATTATTTAAAAAAAAATTAAATAGTGAAGAATCTGTATGAATGTATTCACGTTCCTCTCATTATCAAAAAACGTCGGCACCTAAAGCCATCGAATTTTTTATGTACTTAAGTCGTCCCCCATCGCCGAACATGTGCCCCTGGAGACCAGAATTTTGAATTTGTTTTTATTTTTTTCCCATATTTTGTACAAATTATATCTAATCAAAACTATTAAATATTTTTCTGGAATAAAGCTGTATTTATTAACTCGTTATATACTTTTCTTTACTATAACTCTGATAATTGCAAAGAAATAATATAACGAATAAAAAAAATATGGCAACTCTAACACTGTATCAGAAATTCTAAATATAAGCGGTTTTTAAATATCGTGTGATTTTGCTTTTGAATTTTATGTGGCTTAAGTGCGAAGAAAACAATACTTAATAATAAAACTAAAAAGAGAAAAAAAAAATGTGTTAGCAGGCGTGAGTCTAAGAGCAAACCGCTAATCTGCTATGCTCAGGGAGAGCATAAAAAGCCTTAGCAAATCCTCTGGTGTGCCGTTAAAAATCTGACTCCTTTTAAATTTTCCCTCTTTCTTTCTTTCTTTTTTTTTTTTTTTTTTTTTATGTCTAAAAGGGGCTTTGTCCCTGAGGGATATTGTTTTCGTTTTGCGATTTTGCGCCGAATCACTCTGAATGTCCGTTTCACTTTTCAAACTGTTGCCACCAAATATTATCGCCCTGTATGGTATTTGAAGAAATTAAATAATGAAGAATCTGTATGAATGTATGTATGTTTCTCGCATTGTGATAACAACGGTACCTAGAGCCATCCAATTTTGAATGACGTAATCCTACTGCGAATATGGGCATCTAAAAGCCCAAATTTGAAATTTGGAATTTGTTTTATTATCGATTTCATATTTGGTAAAACTTTAACGAGATTTTGAGTAAGAAACTCGATTTAAAAGCGAGCAATGGCAACACTCTACGGGGAATGAACTTTTTGTCCCCAGCGCGTGGAACTGTGTATCGGAAATTCAATTCTAAAGATAGGCTCATTTTAAAATTACTTTGCGACATTGCTATTGAACTGAATTTTATAGTTTAAGTGCAAAGAACGTGATATTTAATAAATAAAGGTAACACACAAAGCGTTAAAAAAAAACTCCTCTTTGAACGTAATTTAAAATCTGAAACCTTTCAGTTTTGTTTTTTTTTTTCATTTGCATAACCTTAAATAGATGTCTTCTTTAGTTTTCTTTAAGTCTCGGATTTTGTATGTAGTCAACATGAATTCCGATGAATGTAAGAGAGCTATTTTTTATGCTTCAGGATATTAGTAGATGGAAAAGTACCCTAATTTCTGCTTCGTTCGTGTGGGGGGGGATTAATTCGCAATTAGGCTCCTGATTGAGCAGCCGGTCATCTTGAAAGACCCCTTTCATTTGATGCGCATTTACCCGACTTCTATTATCCTGCAAGATATTTTTTCTATAAATTTAAATAAAAAAATCAAATTTTAGATTGAAAAATCACTTGCGGATTGCAGACTGTTGTCTAATAACTCACGTATAATTCAGGCTTCTTGGACTACAATTATTTAAGAACTGCTGTACTGAAGCTTTCACGAATATAAAAAAAACTGTAGAGGGTACTGATTAAATGTAAATGATATGGGTGGAATCTAAAATTTATTCGAATTTAAGAGATTAAAGAGACTGTAATAATCTCCTCGAACCAGAACCTACTTTCAACACAAAATGGCCGATGGCTTTGTGAAACTGGTAACTAACTCAATAGTAAGAAAATACCCATCTTTTAGACTAAGGCCTAAACATCAAGTTCTTTTTCTTTTCTAAACACGAATTTCGAAAAGTTGTCATTCTTTCCCAAATGCAAACTTCTGAATTTCAGGAAAAACTTGTCTCATACGACCACAAAAAGAAAAATAACACGAAAAGAGTTCTTTTTCCCTCGGGAACAACATTTTCTTCCCATTCATTGAGCAATCCCAATTCGATTCCTTTGAAACAGACAGACTGGGAACGCCTTCCCTTCCATGATTTCGTGGTAGGTGTTAGATAAAATATCCAGTTTTAGCATTCACGGGGTTGAAAAATGTAAATGTTCGTTAGGTAGGAAGGGTCATTTCTTAATGCGTTTTCTTCGGCTCAGGCAAACTCGATGAGTTTATGGCAAAGTGGGTGCCCGCGTAACAACGCTATCCCGGGATAATATGTGCGATTTTCGATTCCGTTATGCTTCGAACAGTTGGCATTTAGATCCGAATACAATGTTCATAAACGAACCGATGAGAGAGTCCCGAAGAAACGCCCAGTGGTAGGCCTTTTGACGAAGGTAAGTGGCAATGTCATGAAAAGAAATTCCCTTTAGTCCGAACAAGCGTCCGTGTGACCACTCATAATATATAATACAACATAAATACAAAGATACTTAAGTATTACATGGAAAACATATATCAAATATAAAATGGGAGATATGTACATTATTTACAAGGATAAAGTGCCAGGCGGCAGTACAAAACTATTCATAGGATCAAAGAGAAAACAAAAACAAAACTGAAGTAGGGGAGGGTGTTTACATAAATAGGTTATAAAAATGAATTAATTTAGATGTCTTAGAATCGCAAGCGGCCGCTTGCTATTAATATCCAGTGAGTAGTCATAATGGGGTACTATAATTGAGCTATTATTTTCTTCAGCCATCAAAAGTAGTTGAAATCGGTGTGGCACCAAAAAAATCTATGTACATATTTTTTGGTGGCACTACCTGATAGCGCTTGCATCTGCTAATTAACATTAAAATTTAATTATTACGAGGCGCTCAACGAAACGAGGTTCAAAGATTCTACTACAGATCATTTTTAATACAACCTTCTATGGATTTTGATTGACTTCTGAGCAATGGTCGGCTTAGAGAGGTCATGTTCAATTATACCTTTCAGAAGTACCGATTATTTTTTGCAGTGGTCGCTTAAAGAACGGTTTGCCATGAAAAGCTTTCATTGTATGTTCTTATTGATCTGAGATTTGCATTTCCAAGTACATGAAGCATTTTTCAACACAACAGCCTACGACTGCAGACGATTTTGTTCAATGGATGTGATTGCCTTAGAGCATGGATTCTCAACCAGGGGAGAATCCACCGTAGTTTCGGGTGGGGGTGCGGTCAGCTTTTTATTTACTTGTTCATCATTTAGTTATAGTTTATGAATATAAAAAATTGTTTATAAGGTATTTGTCCCGACTTCTTAGCATTCTTTCGTGGTGTGGTGGTCTGCACGCTCGGCGCGTATTCCAGAGGTCGTGGTTCGATTCCCGACGAAGACGTTGTTAATTTTTCATCACTCCTGCTTTGAAAATATAACCTAACGCTTCTACATGTTTTATTCAAGTTTCTATATTAATCACCCTTTTCTAAACTTTTTCTTGTTTAATTTATAAAAAGCGTTAAAAAATAATCTAAATTTAAATAAAAGTATATGTATTTTTCCAGTTTTTGGAAAGGAAAGGCGGTAATGATGGTCTAGCAATGGTCAAAGGGGTGCATGAGGTTGTAAAGTTTAAAAACCACTGCGTTACAGAGATGTTGTCCAATACCGATGTTTATTCATGTTCTCAAAAATACTGGTCTTTTTTAGAGCTGGTCATCATGGAAGGGTGCGTCGTAGAGATAAAAAAGGTAAAGAAAGAGATAAGATAAAGAAGTCCATAAAAGTAATTTCAACACTGGGAGATTAAAAAAGTTTTGTAAAAATAAAATGCATCTATCCGAAGCTACCATCTTCCTGAATTGACCATTTCTGAAAAGTGAAAGTGACTATTATTTCTGAGAACATAAAATGAACACCGATATAAAGCACAATATTTCTAGTCACATGAAAAAGGCCGCCCCAAAAATGTGCTGCCAAGCCGAACCGCCCCCCCCTCCAGCTACGCCACTGTCTAACTGTATTTACAAGAATATAAATAAACACCTTTCTAAGATGTTCACCTCCACAGGTGAGTAAAATCATCTGGAACCATGGTTGATAGCCTTATGGAAATTTCACTGTAATTTATGTGAATTTTGTACTGCAAGTCTGGCTAAAGAGGGAAATAATTTTTGTTGTGTCAGACTACATCCAGACATTCAGTAATCTAATAACACAGATAACTTGAATATAACTATAAAAATATAACTATTTCTAGAAACATTATAACCACAGTCAAAGCGACCTATGCATTTATTTATTCTTTCTAAATATTTATTAGAACTTTAATAAACATCGATATCGAATGTGAGTTCTCTACAAGTTAACCACCTCTGCAGAAGATTAAAACCGTCTGAAACTTTAAGAAAAATGTCTTGTAGAGTCATTAGGTTATTTTGAAGCAAGATACATGAGAAATGTGCAATGTCCTCGCCGGAATTCTAACCTGGAACTTTCAAATAAGCGCCTAATGTGCTACCGTTACACCACAAAGGCATATTGGAAGGAGGGAGAAAATACATTATAGTCTTGGAGATGGTTTCAGAAGATTAAAACCGTCTGGAACTTTAAGACATCATCGTGGAGAGGGTTTTACTGTATAACAAAATGTAAAAGCCATAAGAGAAACACAAACAAAACTACAAAATAATAGCTCGCGAATAAAATTTTTAGCTTTCTGTTCCAACTGCGTTTCAGAATTTCTATATGCTGCATTTCTTTAATCCATTTTCCATTTCGTGACAAGCCGAGAGGTAAAGTCGTTGAACACTAGTAGTTCGGCCCGATGTTCGAATCCCGCAAACGGGCTGGCTGCATTGTCGTTTTCGTGGTTTTCCCCATGTGAATACGACCCACTTTTCCTCATAGAGTCCTCCACGAAGGCATCCATCCTCTTAGGCAGACACCCCTCTGTGCTTTGCTGTAATCTCAATAAACCAAACCAAAACAAACCTTTTTCTGTGCTATTAATCGCAAGAAGTAAGCTTGAGAAAATAACATTTATTTGAAAACTAAATTAAAGCGAGGTCCGAAAGAATTCTTAGAAATTTTTATAGCTTAATAAGTCTATCAGGAGTATTTCTTCATTTTACTTTCCCGAACCCTTAGAACAAAATTCATCTCTGTCGAATACTACGCCGAAACCCATAGTTAACCGTTATTTACATATAGCTAACTTACTCATCATTTTGCTAAACCGTTGCTTTGGGTTCTGCAAAGGAAATGAATACTATTTCTCTAACCATAGACTAAACATTCATCCCCGATCTATATTTGCATACGAGATTGCCAACTATGAGGAGGTTTAATAAATAATATTTGGTCTTTTTTAATGCCTATAAATCAAGCAGACATAACGCATCCGGTGAAAACACGTGGCTCAGCTGATTATCGAAACTCTACTATGAAAAGATAACGACTATCGTTTGGAGCGGAAATTGCGCAATCGGAAGATTATATATCAAAGATGAATTACGAAATCTAGCTCATCGTTTTAAGTCTGGTTTTGCTTATAAATCAGCATTCTATACTGAAGATTTAATAGAGAAATAGAATCAAAATTTCAAACTACGATTGGTAACATAATTATATGATACAAAATTTAATATATTAAAGCAATTTTAATCAACAAAGTGGCTTAACAAAACGTCGCAAACTTTTGACCTAGACGGCGAAACTGTCCAACCTTTGCTTAACTTGCGGGATGACCTGTTCAATATACTCGTAAAATGGTGCATAACCGAAGTTCTGTATGCTCTTTCTGAACCATTTCATTTCTAATAACGAAGAAGTGGAGGTTATTGCAGTCATTTGCAAAGGTACTCCGTAACATAACGCCTTGGTACTTGGTCCGAAGTGACGGAGACCAGATTCCATCCAGTGGCGTAGGGCTATTAATTTCGTTTTGGCATTTTGCTTTCAAAACTATAGAAGGCGAAACAGTTTTCAGATTGTTGCTACCAAATATTAGAGCCCTGTATAATATTTAAAGAAATTAAACAATGAAGAATCTGCATTATTGTATGTATGTTTCTCGCATTGTGATAAAACAACGGTACCTAGAGCCATCAAAATTTGAATAACGTAATTTTCCATAGAATATAGGCACGTGGAAGATGTAATTTGAATTTTAAATTTGTTTTATTATCGATTTCATATTTTGTAACACTTCAAAGAATTTTTGATTAAAAAACTAAACAATTTCAGAGCGATCAATGGCAACACTGTACGAAAAAAAAAATTATTATCTTCAGCGCGCGAGACTCTGTATCAGAAATTCTAAAGATATCCTCATTTTAAAATTATTTTCGGATATTGCTGTTGAACTGAATTTGATGGTTTGAGTACGTAGAATATGATATTTAATATAAATAAAGGTGACACACAAAACGCTAAAAAAAAGCCCCTAATTTAAAATCTGAAACCTTTCAGATTTTATTTTTGCTAGTCATTTTATTTATTTATTTATTTTTGTTATTTTCTGAGATTCTTCCATAAGACTCCACTTCTAATTTTAGAAATTAAGCCCCGGGGAACGGATAGGCGAAAATAAGTTATCCTATTCCAAAGAAATAAATAGATCCTCAAAAAATTGCCGGTGCCTTGATGCCAGAGCATTTTTCTCGAGTTTCTTAAAATTGGCATACATGGGCTTTCGATTTAAGTAAAACACTAATCTTCAGAAAGATGCCAACACACCGTGAAAAGCATTCTTGCATGGCGTATAGTGATAAAGGTGCGTCAATTGCACCCTCGTGAAGTTGTCCTTGGACCCATTGACCACAACCTTTTTCTAAATAAAAGAGAAGAAAATGCAAGAGGTTGTGATTGTATATATCAGATCACACCAGACAGATAATATGCGACCGAAGTCTCATTCAAAGTAATACAATTTATCAATGTTGAAGGGGTTTAGAAATTAAAAATAGAAAAAAAAAGTCAGTAGTTGATTGTCGTCACATTATATAATCATAAGTGTTTATGTAGTCATCTTCATTACATCATCTATTGATTTAGATGTTGGCTGTCTGTATAAGCGGCGGAGTCGGTTATCGATATTATTGACTGGCTGAATAGCTCGAAATAAGGCAGAATTCCGTACTCCGAATCGGCTTGCATTATGTTTGTTTACATGCAGTTCCGGGCATCCTACAACATCTATAAGCACTCAAGTTTCCCAACAGTTATTATTTTCGTAGTAACTTTTGAAGGGTTGTGTTAGTGATATCTCTATAGAAATTTAAATTGTTATAAATTGTTTTAGAAAGGATACGTTATTTATGGTATTCCGATTTTATTACTTTTTAAAATGATTCTAGTGATCAAATGCATGTTTAGGGCAGGTCTGTTGTATTTGCGATTTCCATGTCCAGAGTGAGCTGTTAAGATGAATTTGTGTTGTTTGAATGTGAATTTGTGTTGAATAATGTCTGAATTTGTGTTGATTCTGAATTCTGTTTTGCCCGCCAGTGGCCTAGTCAATAAAGCCGCTGAATTTTCATATTTTAAATGAACAGGTTCAGCACACGGTGAAAGAACTGGCTAAGGAATTTTCATTAATTCTCCCTTTGTAAGGTAAATACGAATAGACTTCTCTTTAAAGTTTCCGCGATGTTATTCCTTCTTTTAAATAAATAGCTTTCTTGTATTCATGTTGTTGCTGTTGTTGACTGATGCTCACTTGTCTGACCTACAGTCAGCACAAGCCCATGAAATTCCTCGTGGCAAGGAGCGCAAGATTACGCCTGTCGTTGGCTACAGCCTTGAGCACCTTACAGGTGCCAGTGCGATTTAACTCACTTCCGCCCCCAATTTTGATGCAGAGTACTTTGGGGGGAGACGGTTCCGAGAGTCTCCCACTCCTCTTCCCCTACCGCCAACCTCTCGAGCGGACTTTCGGCTCGCAGCATATTTAGAGTGCCTCCATGCCTCACGGACGCTTTAAGAGGCTATCACTTCTAGGGACGCGCGCGCTTACCCGGGACAATTCCGAGAAACGAGATTCTAGTAGCACTGCTTTAAGCGGGAGGCTTCTGAGAAATGTTTCGTCTAGCTAGGAGAAACATGTCCCGGCTACGAGCAACATTTTAAAACTTGTCCGAAAATGTTCCGGCTGGAGACGTGTTCCTCGAACGTTCAACCAATCAGACGAAAGTTCTGCTTCTGAAGGATCACGGGTAACTTTCAATATGGCGATGGCTCTCACTGTGAAGTCATGGACGGTGGAAATAGAGGCCGAATTGCCTGAGTTTGCTGTTTTGTTGTAATACAACTGCCTGAGTCATTTTTAAAATGTTTATATATTCATTAAATATATAATCGTGGAAATTTCAGAGTTGACAGTATTTTACGACGTTCTTGCAGTTTGGATTTGTTTACAAATTGTTCGTCGCCAAATGTTTACCAAATTTGTCGTATTTCGTGCTGATCGTGTATTATCACTGTTATATAATAGAATTTTATTTCTTAAATTTAAGTTGAATAATTTTTTTAAATCCGTTTGTATATGCGCGGCTTTTCTCCTAATTACTTATCTCTTAAATTGTTAATTGCATAATCAGTGACACATTTTAAAAAACATAAAAGATGCATAAAAAAAGCATAGCTTATGTAATAATGAGAATAATCATTAAATTTGTCTATTATTTTCATGTTATTAATGAAATAGTTTTTGGATTATAAATACATTAGAAACTGTACTTTTATTGTAAATGCTATATATTGAAACATTGGAAATTTATGGATTTATTATTATGCATCATGGAAAAACATTTGCATATACATTCATTAATATAAATCTTATTCATTACAGTAATACTAATAAATATATATTAACAACTTCTAAACCATCGCATCTCTCTATCTGTATGTAAATATATGACTTATAGATGTGTATGTATGAATACAAAAATGAACATTGCCAAGAAGTTTATTTGAAGTTACTTTTAATTCAGATAACGATCATGTAATTGACAGCAACTATAGTCATCAGCTCTTTGCAAATTATTATGGGTATGTAATAATCAGTTGAAAAATAATTGATGAGTATTTGAGTACTAAAGAGTGTACACATTTTGTTATTGGGTTAATTCATAATTATATCATATGTATGATCTACGTAATAAAACATGACTAATAAATAATAAGAAATGTAACAGCTGTGCATTTATAACATTTGATTACTTAAAACAGTGCACAACTGATTATCACCTTCATGTCTGTTTACATAATGAATTGTACTTTCCAATTAAGTGCACGAGCCTACTAGTGGCCGAAGCGTCGTTGAACACTGGTAGTTCTGTCTCAGGTTAGAATGCCGCGAACGAGCTGGCTACATGACGTTTCCTTAGCTTTTCCCATTGGTACACGAGCCAGTTTTAAAAAATCTTCTACAAAGGGGTCCCTCCTGTTAGGCAGATATCCCTCGAGGCTTTGCCGTTATGTATTTTAGGTTTATTACCGAGTGTTCTATGGGACAGTAAACAACTCGCACATGTTTGATTGCTCATGTATTCATATGCTTTATTTGATCTTCATTTTGCTGAATAGTATCTGCTGGCTGTGAGGATGTAAATATCAGCCATATGTGTGTGTGTGTGTGTGTGTGTCTGTTTGTTTGTTTGAATGGACAGAACAGTAATTATGAGCCATAAAGTTAGTCAAGGTCAGAAGGTGGTCACCAGGTCACAAATTTTTCATGAGCCATCAAATTTTCATTGGAATGCAGACAACAAAAAATACACATAAGTAATGTCTGATAAATAGACTTATCCAGCACACTTTTAAACTATTTTTAGTGTATACAGAATTTGGCTATTACTGATGTAATTGATTACTATAACCAGAAGTGTGTTTATCTGTTACTTGAAGTGACAGAGTGGAGATCAAGTGATTAACTTGATAGCAATCACCTTTCTATTATCTTCCATTACTAACAATAAAGTTTAAAACGAAAAGAGTGTGAGCTATACAAAACAACACGAAGAAGCGAATGTCACTTGAAAGGAAACGTCGCTTTCGCCAATCTGAGCGATAACTGATTCTTTTTTGGCTTTCAGCCTGTTTACCAAGTGAAGATGGTAACCCTATTTCGCCAAAGAGAGTTTCTCAGAACTGTTCCATCAAACGTTTTGTTCCGGCAACAAATATCGTATGCGATAAGGGTGTTACATTTACAAACATCCATGCCTTCTCTGGGATTTGAACCCGGGCCCTTCGGCGCGCAGCCAATGACGCTAACCACTATACCGGTTGAGCGGCAGACTTGTATTCGTATAAAGAAAAAATCCATTCATTCAAAAAGCGTTTGAAAATATTCTAAATTCACCAATCTTATTCTAGCATTAAGCCTGATATCAAAAACTAAATTATTCTTGCCTTTTTCAGAAAAAGATTAGACAGCTTCATTGCACCAACCAGTTACTTATACAGTTCGATTTATTTTACAAGTTGAATTTGTAAAATCGTGTTCCGCAAAGGGGACAAGGTATAAAGAATAATTCTTTTTTAACACTAATGAGAAAGCGTGACATATAGCATTAGTTATGACAATCGGACAAAAATTAAAGATACTTACGGTGTTATTAAAATAAATAGATAATTTTAGTAAAGTAAAATTTAAGTAGTAAAGTTTATTTAAGTAAATTTTTCTCAAAAATAACATAAGCCTGCAAAAATTATTATTCGCTTTTCTTGCAGTATATTGAAATATGGCATAAAGTTTTAGTTTTGAAGAGAAATACTGTGAATTTCTTTTTGAACCTTTACTTTAACTTCTTCTTACCACTAGATGCTAATTATTTCATGATCAATGGACAAAATGTTACTGCTGTATTGTATCGATATGTTCTAAACCAGCGGTTCTCAATTCCCTTCCCCCATTGCAGAAGATATACCCTCCCTTCTTTCCAAATCTGAAAAATACATTTATTTAGATTTAGAATGTTTTCTAACGCGTTTTATAAATTAAACAACAAAAAGTATAGAAAATGTTCATAAATGCAAAAGATTTAATGAAAGAAGTTTTTTATATTCATAAAATAAAATATTTAATAGGTAAATAAAAGGCTGACCACATTCCCCCTCTGCAAGTATGAAACCCCTCTAATTGAGAACCCCTGTTCTAGACAATTTGACCGTATGTTGAACGGAGTAACCGTCCTTTGCTCCGTTTGATTCTGTTGTTAAAACTTCAAAATCTTACAAAATAATCCCTCGTGATCTATGGCTACCTGATACATAGGAGGAGATAAGAGTGATTGGTGGTGAGGTGAGTGGAGTGATTGTGATAGCTAAGGCTTCTAGGGCTAAAAGCTGTGACAATGTATTGTGGTAATGAGCGATGGAACGCTTAATTAGGATAATAAGGCCCCCTCCAGGACATTGACTAGTTCTGTATTGAGCAGTTCCCATCTGTATTGAGCATAGTTAGCAATATTGAAGGTGTAAGTAGGACTAAGTGTTCCTGCAGGAATAAGACATCAGGACTGTACTGATCTATAAAAATTTGAAATTCCTGTAATTTTGGCAACAGACCATTTGCGTTCCATGTCACAATTTTAAGCATACTATACATGATTAGCTGCGTTTTCCTAACCCGTTGACTAAATACAGAATATAAATTTTCTCCATATAAGTACCAGCATTTTTGAGCTGGGGCATATGCTTTTTAAATATTTGAATTATAAGAGAGATATTAGTCCCTATTTCATTTTGGAATTGATTCATAACAGTAAATAAAGATGACATTTCAGATAACTGATTACTAATGTTAGAAACATGAGGTCTAATGTTAGAAACATGAGGTCTAATGTTGGAATTAACACGAACAGGTGCAGCAGCAGTGATGACCGCGGACGAATTCTCATTATTGGTCGTGGCAGGCATATTAACAGTTGGAGCATTAACTGTTGGCCTATTATCTGTTGAAATAGGCTGAATGGGTGCCTGTGTAGACTGTAAGGACTGTGCAAAACTAAGTCCGGTTCTAACATTTGAATTTTTGTGGAAGTTAACATTTTATTTCTTCTTATAGGTATTGAATTTCAGGCACCCCCTATACGAGGCTGTATGAGGGCCTAGGCAGTTGGCGCACTTGGGCGTCTCAATACGTCCCTGAATGTCACAATCGACAGTACGGTGGAAACTAGCACATTTTCCACATCTAGGTGCGACATAACAATTTTCCGATGAGTGGTGCCACTTCTGGCAATTGTGGCATTGAGGGACTTGACTTTTGGAGACATACTTCTCTATTTTAACATGAAAAAGCATCATATAGATAATATCATAAATTCTTTCAAAATTATCGCATGGATAGACCTGAGCCTGAAAAAGGGGCATGAGTACTTTGGTTTTAAACCTTGATAATTGAACGATTTAAAGCACATCATACCCATACTCCTGAAGAGAGCCTTTAATAATATTTATGTCTGCATCAATCGGCAAACCTCGAATTAACACTTTTATGGGTTTTTTATTTTTTGGATTGACAACATAGTGCTCCACCTTTTTTTCAAGGAGCTTAAGATAACGATGATCATCAGGAGATCCAGGCTCTACTTTCAAAAACCGCCGCTTACATGGCCATGAAATACACAATTAGGTAAGCTAGATTTCAAGTACTTTAGAAATTCATAATAATTTACCCCTTCTTTAGGTCTAACCATGATAGGGGGGGCCCTGCATGCCTGCACCTGCTGGGATTACAATAGGAACAATATTATTTACATTCGTATTGCTTGTAGAAATATTACTAGTTCTAGCATTAGCATTTACACAATTAGACACATTATTAATCACAGTGACATTATCATTAGAAGCATTATTCACATTAACAATATTATCATTACATAAATTACTATTAGTTGCATTATTATTCACGGCCAATCCGGCAAATCGATTTTGCAAAGCGATGTTGGTTTTAGAGGTAACTCATTTCAAACCTTTACTGGTTTTAGTAGGCCTTTTTGAACGAAATATCCTCGACACTGGAATCACTAAGATTACCGTCATTTTTGCGTTTATTTAAATTTAAATTAGAAGTAACATTAGCATTTGCTAACCTTAATATCTACTCCATTAGAAATCATAGCTGCGCACTTACCTTGTACTGAAGTTGCATATTCCCTTGCGAGATCAATATCACTCTTAATTTTTTTGAAGTGTACGACTGTGTATACTTTGGGATTTCACTAGGCATTTCGCTCACATAACGCGAATATAACTGCTGATTAGTATCAGCTATGAACAATAACTTTTTCACGATAACAACAAAACACTTAATAGCGTGTTCAACACGCGCAATGCTGAGCCGTTGAATAGCCAAAATATCAACTTCACATAATCTTCGTAAAATATTCACATCACTGAGGTTTAGGGTTTGCACATTATCCAGTAAATCCATGTCCGCTTGGACGTTAGAAATACAGCTTGGTTGAGCAGCAGGTAGCGAGGTCGAAGCATCTAATGTATCCATGGTTTCACCACACGAGGTAGGCTTAGCAGTCTTATCACACGAGGTAGAAATATTCGGCATAGAATCACTTCTATCTTCCGAAGTAATAGCACGCGAAGAATTTTCTTCCATTATGGTATTCCAGGGGAATTCACAAATCACCTAAAGCAGTAAAAAACACAACTCCAAAGATTAAGCAAAAAGTAGAATCGTCGGACATTTTAAGCAGTCGGATTTTCGTCGTCGGATTTTTCTGATTTAAAATTTGTGATATTCAAGCAGAGTCAATGTCAGAGGGAAAAAAAAAAAAAAAAAAACTCGAAACGGATTAGAGATGTAAAGTTTGCAAAAGCAGAAGAGGTCGAAAAGAGAATTAAATTATCAGTGTTAGCAGAATAAGCGTATTTTTCCAATGGAAAGGGACTGCCTTTTTGATTGGAGATAACTGGATTTCGATGGTGTTTGATCGAAAGGTAGATCTTAATGGCGTTGTTTCTAATGTAGTCATTGATATTGTTACGAAATGTCAAGGCTCGTTAAGGTAGCTTACCCGCAAAGCAAGTTTACGGTTGCCATAAAATGGCAAGCGAAGGCAGGGTTGCCACATCTGGCGAAAATTCGGCCAGTTGGCGACAAAATTGGCGATATGCCATGGACGGATGGAGAACCTTCTGGAATGAATTCTTACCGGTTTAGCCCAGAATGTTCTCGAACACAAACCGAAAGCTATATAAACCCTGTTGGTCCGCAGTCAGTTAGTGTGCCTCGTCTAGAGAGCTGATAGTAATTGAGCGAGTGTCTCGAAGTCTAGCGCCGAGTTGGTCGTCGAATGCATCGAGAGAGTATTTAGTGTATCGCGAGTTAGTGCATCGTCGAGTTTTGTCTTAAAGTGTGCTGAGCTCCGGGAACGACTGAACCGAGTCAACAGCTGTACTCTTGTGTATTGTCGAGTGCACCGCGAGTTGTAGCATGAAGAGTCTCGAGAGAACGTAGAGTTCCGAGAACGACCAAGAAGAGTCGGGAGCTGTATTCTAGTGCTTTGCCGTGAAGCTGTCTTCACCGTGACAGTCCGAAGGCTGTGTCGCTGATTGTTCCAGCGTGTTTATAGTAGATCTTCGACGACTGTAAAAAGTGACTTCGCAGGTGTCCTGATTAATATAGACTGAATAAAGTGTGTTTCGATACAGAACTCGGCTGAAACAACACGCAAGTTGGTGAGCTCTATTTTGGGGCTATTTTTGGTTGTGGAATCCTTTTATAGAGTGTTTTGAGTGATATTTTCTTAAATTGTAGATGTTCCGACGCATGTTTATCTATATTCTGTGTGCTTACATGCATTATTTTGCATTTTATAAACAATCTTACTTTTAAGTCTAGCTGGCCTTGACGTGGCGGCGACTGAGTGCTTTCGACATTCTTTTGAATATTATGTACTATGAAAACAACTTTCGAAGTACTTTTATGATTCTACATGGTTTTATTTACCAACAAATTGATTTGCATGGATTTTAACACCGCTTTCATGTTTTTATGAATATCTGAAACTTCGGACTGAGATAAGCTTTGCAAGGAGACTGTTTGTTTACATTTGAAAGTTGTCTTGAAGCTATACGAAAACTTTTTGCCTTTCGAGTTTTATTGTGCTTTTATGTAAGAGCATATTTCTACGTATTTTCAAATTTTAACTGCTTCGTGACTATGCTCCGTGACTATTAGTGCATATATGCGTTTAGTTTAAGGATTTTATTTAATTTTTATTGAACTTATAAAATTTTAAGTTCTAAATTTTGGGTTGAAATTTTTTTTTATGTATTGAATTGTTTGTTTCTGTCTCATTGCCGACCTCATAAGATGCCTGAATCTAAGAAAACTACTGCTGAGTGTCATAGAGAATTTGCACATGACTGTACAAAAGATGATATCTTTAATACGACATGTGATATTAACAAAGTAGTGGAAACTTTGAAAGAAAAACGTGTTTATAAAGGTTTAATTGAAACTTTGAGTTCTGGTATTAACAAGATTACAGAATGGATTACGCTAAAGAATTTGGAACATGTCGAAATGCAAAGGGATCTACATAAGGAAGACAAACTGGATTTTATTGCCAAAGAAGTTTGTGAGAAAATTAAATGAAACGTACAATTATAAGAAGAAGGAAGATACCAATTTCTTGAGAAATAAAGAAATCATCTTAAAACCCCTCAAGGACGATATCGATGTATATGATGAAATAAAAAATAATATTGATCCCCCCAAAAAATTGGAATCGGTGTTGTAGGTTCTTTTTGCAAAAAAAATGGGGATATGGTAGTTAGACTAAAGAGCAGAGAAGAATGTAGAAAATTGGAAAAAGCGGGTATTGATAACGAAAAACTTAATCAACTTGTAACGCCCAAACGTAGAAAATTTATACGACCTAAGGTTATTGTTTAGAATGTTTTTAATTTTCTTTCAGACGAAGTACTTATAGAGGCATTAAAAATGGAATGTTCATGTGGTGCTAACTGTGTTCGCCCATTGTTTAAAATGAAAGCCTCAGAACAGGAAATATCGCATAGAGTTTTCCATGTTTCACGAGAGTGTCAAAATTTTATTTTGGAGGATCAGAGAATAACAATCGGTTGGAAATCTTATTCTGTAAAATTATATATTCGTCGTAAACCATGCACCAACTGCTTGGCCTTCGGGCATACTAGATGATTTTGTGAAAACACAACCGTTTGTGGAGGGTGTGCGGGGAATCACCTGCGTTCTAAGTGCTCTTCTGATTTCGTTCGCTGTGATAATTGCAAGGAATACAATCGATGTTTCAGTACTAAATATAATGAGGAACTTGATGCTCTTTCTAAGGAATGTCCTGTGTATTTGGAAGAAATTAGATTTATTAAAGATGATCTTGATATATAAAGTTTATTTATTTATTTATTTATTTTGGTCGGCTGGGACATTTTAAATCATAGTCCTTATTTGTGATTTACATTTCTGCCCGCTGGTGAATTTTTGTAATGAAAAGAATTTCCCCTTACCTTTAATTTTGATCTTTTACGCACAGCGGCTGTTCTAGATTTTGTTTATAATTGATCTAGAGAGTGTGATTTTATGATTTTAATTACAAAAATTTTTAGCTGATTATACCAATTTTAGTATAAAATATTTGCAACAAAGTAGTGAACTCATATTTTATCTTATTATATATTTATATTCCTTTTACCTCAACCCTTTTTATCTATGAAAATTTTAAACTGTAATTTAAATCACTGCTCTGCCGCTGCTCTCTGCAATTGATACCATTATCAAAGAAACACTAGACGTTATTACTTTACAAGAGTCCTATTATATTCAAAATAAAATTGCGCATGCTCTGGGGACTTAGAGAGTTGTGCATGCAGAAATGGGTAAAACCGCTATTATTATTATTAAGAAACAACTTGAATTTGTAGTAGACGTAGTACAAGATTGTATTGTGGCTGTCTCCACATCTGATGGTCAAAATAACTTTGGTATTATTTCGGTTTATTTCTCACTGGCGGAGGATTTGAATGCACATTTATATGCTTTAGAAAACGTTTTAAAATTGTACAATTTTAACTTTATAATATTAAGTGATTTTAATTCTAAAAAATTTAATTGGGGTGCTACGGCACTGGAACAAAGAGGTATTTTAGTTTATGATTTTATCGTGGTTCATGATTTGAAACTTTTCAACAAAGATGACTCACCTCCGACTTTCTCCTTCCCGGTGGGAATTGGTTGGACCGATTTGGTATTAGGGTCACCAAGTATAGATTTTAGCTCGGTGGAAATGAACGTTTTAGATGAACCTACCCTGAGTGACCATAGATATATTTATGTTGATTTAAATGCTATAAAAATTAATAATTTATACGAATTCTCTTATTCTTACAATTCGTTTAGAACGAAAAAATTTGTCAACAAACTGAAAATAGACATTATGAAACTTGAAAACGAACTCTCGACCGTTAGAGATGGAGGCAGTTTGAATAATGTGGTCCTCAAGCTGGAAAAAAAAGATTAAAATGAACATGGATAAATTTTTAAGACGTAAAATAAAGAATGGGTGTCAGAGGACAACCTGGTGGACCCCTGAATTAGATATTTTAAGACGTAAGACAAAAGCTGCAAGAAAAAGTTCTCAGATAAAGTGTCTGGACGTGGAGACAAGATTACAAAGGAAAATTAATTACAAAAGAGTTTTAGCGGTAATTAAAAAAGCAATTAAAAAGACAAAAAGAGACTTTCGAAATTATTTGTTCAATAAAAACAAGATTTATTATGACAAATTTTATAAATATACCACAAATAAAAGAAAGGAAAAAGTTATTTTATATAGAGATAATTGTAGTGTATCCACGTCTGCCATGGAATGTTATGATGAGTTGATTAAAGACACCCTGAGGCTGGATTATTGTTCTAATTATCCTGATTATCGAAATGTTTTTAATGGAAGGCGACAAGGAGGTAGAGCGGGCGTTTACTTATGAAGAGATATTTGATGTTAGTAGTAAGCGCAGGGAACCGTGCTACGGAAGTGACGTCACAGAAAAGGGGCGTGGCTTGGATCACGTGACCGGAAGTGCCGCCATGTTGTCGAGTGGAGTTGAGTGGTTTCGAAGTGGAAGTGTTTGTTTGAAAGTGGAAGTAGGAGTGAATAGAAATTTCAGAATTTAAGTTTTTTGGAAGTTTCATTTTTATTGTGTGGCATCGACACTATTTTTTATGTTTATGGCAACGAACTCTTGAACTACGTGTTTGGAATGACATCACTTTTAATTTATTATTTTTAATTATTTGACATGTGATTAATATTATTTTGTTATTTGATTAATTTTTAATACGTCATTAATTTTAACTTTTTAATTATTAACTATTTAGTACATCATTATTTTACTTATTACCTTTAATGAATTTTTGTGGAAATTAATATTATTTTCCCTGAATTTTAAAAGTAACTCCACCGCTGGGATTCGAACTCGCTATCTCTGGGATGGGAGTCTAGCGCTTTACCGCTCGGCTACCCTGTCCTCTTATCAGACTTCTTATTTGAAACTCTCTTTGTCCCTTTGACTTTTTGCACCATTGATGACATAAGGCTGAAAGTCTGCGCATGCGCTTTGACATGAAAACCGCGTCACACATTTGTTTTTACACGACGGCTAGGATTTCTTTTGGCTTCTTAATCATTACTTTATTCATTGCTGTTTTAAATGTAAGATTTTCCCACGGTTTAATTTTTTTTATTATTAAGATATTTTTAATTGTTTTCAATTTTCATCTCATTCTTACTTTTTTTAAGTTATTAGTTAATTTATTAGTTTTTATTTTATTTTTTTTCCCTTTCCCAAACATAAATTTTATTTTTAACTTCAACAAAAGTGAATTTAAATTTTCTTTTTACTTTTTATCTTGCAAAGTGTTTTTTTATATATATATATATATATATATATATATTTAATTTTCTTTTTGGTTTTACAAAAGTAATATTTATTTTTACGAATTGAATTTTTCCTTTTCACTTTTTTATTTTGCAAAAGTTGTTTTTTTTTTTTCCAAAATTTTTTCCTTTTTGTATTTTTACTTTATTTTAATTTTTTGTTTAACTTTCTTTTTGGTTTTACAAAAGTAATATTTTTATTTACGAATTGAATTTTTCTTTTTTACTTTTTTCTTTTGCAAAAGTTTTTTTTTTCCCAAAATTTATTCCTTTTCGTATTTTTACTTTCCTTTATTTTAATTTTTTGTTTAAACTTTTTTTTGGTTTTACAAAAGAAATATTTATTTTTCCAAATTTAATTTTCCTTTCCGCTTTTTATTTTAAAAAAAGTTGTTACTACATTTTTAACTTAATTTTTTTTACAAAAGTAATATTTAGTTTCATAATTTTAATTTTTTTGAGTTTTTTGTTTACACAAATGTTTTTTTGTTACATTTTTATTTTACCCTTAACTTTTTTCCCTTGTTTTAAATACAATACGATGTTACATTTCCATTTCTCCAAAAGTAAACTTACCTACATTTCTGTGTCTTTGAAATTTTAAGCTGGAATTTACATGCATATAACTTCACTAGATAATATTTTCTGTAACATTAAGCCAATATACACAATGCTCTTTCTATATAGTTTAACTGGAATACTACATTTCTTACTTTTTTTACTACTAAGTTGGAGATACTCAGAACTTTTCCTTCTAATGCATTGTACTAACTATTAATGCCTGTATTAACTTTTTTGGCCAACTATACAAAACTTTGTTGATTCCCTTTTACACGTCTTACTTTTATTCAAAGGATTCACCAAACTATGTCTGACAAATGTAATTTTTACACTTTCCATTTACACATTTACCCTTATATTTAACTTATAAAACATATTCATGCTGTATTTCTGATTCCTTTTTCCCACAATAAATACAGACTTACACATGTTTCTTTATTGTAAGACTTACTAACTTTAAAACAAATCTTACAAGGAGCAATAAATTTTCATGGTATGAAGCCCACTCAAACCAATGCATGGAGCATTTCTACCCAGTTAAGTTTAGATACATACCAATAGTACTTCATTTTTTTCTTATTTTACTCTACAGATATTTATACATATATATTCAGAACACTCCCTTTCATTCAGTAAGATTCATTTATACTACTAACACAAATTTTGCTAACTCTTTGAAATATTTTACGAAAATATCTTGTATTTTCTTGCACACATCCTACTTAAATCACCAAACATACACTGAACCTTGATTTTTCCTTCATGTGAAAACGTCACTCGGATTTTTAATATGATTCCACCATTTACCGCAGAACTTTATAAACACTACTCTATTTGAACTTATCACAGCCTAACTCTCTTAACAAGGTACAGAAGATTGAATTATATTTTAACTACAGAGAAGAATATCCACATTGTAATGAATTATTTTAAATTTGAATTATAATCACATTTTGTGAAGGAGAACTTAAAGTCTATAATACACATGGAATTAATATTCAGCCATGGAAATGAAACTTTATCGCCTTTTTCCCAATTTGGAATATAAAAATTTGTTAACTTGGAATATTTTTAACGTATTCATTGTAACTTAACTGAAAAATACTCATATTTCCCATTGTCAATAATTTATTTAGCACTGAACTCTTACAGCCTTTTGAGAACGAAATTTAATTTATCATACCTGACAAATGACTCCTACATAGTTATGATACATTACACGAAATACTGAGTAGAGTTCCAAATAATGATCTAACATAGTAATTAACATAAAAGACCTAACACAAATAATTTTAAGATAGAAATTTCAAACTGACATTGCTTACTAATGAACTTTTACAGCTTTTTTTGACTGACATTTAACTTCTCATAGATAATAAATAAAATTACACACAAATAATTATACAAAATAGGTAATAATGACAGAAAGTCCATATAATGATCTACTATAGTCACCAACTTTAAAAATTTTAACGCATTTCTAATATAAGAAAGACCACACTTTTTTGAAAAGCATTATTTTAATTAAACATTGGAGCCACGCAGTCCTGCGCACATGCATAACATCTTTATTTATCATGAGCATGACACATAATAAGTAAATAAAATTTTCACAAAGTACGAAACACATTTCTCTTTTAACTGAACTGTACTCTTAAGAAAAATGCAGTATGGAATGCTTAGAACACTCAGGGCCACAGTTCCTCATTTCCCCACGCATTGACCAAAATATACATGTACTTTAAAATCAGTTAAACAAATTCAAATGTTAGTATTCAAAGAGGAATACTTCACACATTAGATGAAAGAAAGGTACACAATGAACTTGAGTGAAAAATACACAAAAGCATGTAAGGACCGAGAAAAAGATGTATTCGTGGAGAACTTTTTTAAGATAAACTTGCTCTATTTTTGCACATGGGTTACATTTTGCATTTCAGATTAAGGAAACATTCAAGATAATTCCTGTATAACTAGGGATTTTATTCACACTTGTTAGTACTGTAATTTATTAGAACAGTCACAGACATATAGGACAAGTATGCCATTTCCAAGGAAAACAATTTTCCCAAGCCAGACTTTAACAGTGAAATATAAAAGGGAATAAGAATATCCCATATTTCAAACAAAATTAGTATCTGAGTATGCAAAAACATGAACAAGAAACGAATATTTTTTCTGAAAATGTTCCGAATGGTTTAAGTCAGGACTAGTTTCATGAACAGAGCATGAAAAATAATGATGAATTTTTAATTTTATTTTGTCTGTAGTACATTTACTTATGCTAAAATCTTCCATTTTGGTTAAAGATTAAAACGACAAGAGAATGTACTGCAAGCAAGCGAACGTGATAAATGACTTTTTGGGCTGAATTTCATGAATTCATAGATGGGGTGCAAAATTTTAATGCACTGTATATGAACTATTTTTCAAATGTATTACGATCACCAACTTTACATAGACTTTAAGTAAACATTTCATGTTAATTTACCATTTTATCTATCTATTTACTAAATTTTTGCATTTTGTTTATAAATATAATAACAAAAGGACATAAGAGAACATTTGTTTCTTGAAAATGTCCATAATTTTACCCAACTGTTATTTCTTTCATAGCTTTGAAGTAACCTATTAAATACATAGTTATCTTGTATTGACCAGACAGCCGTTGGTCTTGCCAATGTCTGAGGGAAGTCACAAAGCTAGAGAATTTAAGTAATATTTTACCAGTACGGAGAACTTCTTACGGCGTTTTCGATGAAAATTGACCGAATTTAGTAGTTCATTACTAACCTAGGAGCCTTTAACTATTTTTTTTATTCGAAAAAAACACACCAGAAATTATCATCAAGATTTTCCATACAGATATATTGTACTACTTTTCATGCCATTACATTTCAAATGAATTTTGATTCATTGTCAGATAGTTAAATGTTTGTTATTTTTTCGCATACGAATGCATTTTCGTGTCTCACATACGCTCATTACATATGATTTAACAAAATTACAAACAAGTTAGAAGTTAAATTAATATTTCCTGAAATACTGTACATTTCATTCCGGAAAGTTTACATGAGTACCTTCATTTCGAAACCCCTAATGTTTCTTTTCCTAAATTCAAAGGAAATTTTGAGTGTAGAATTTTCAGTTTTGACAGAAGTTATTTGTAAGTGGCTGTGATGTGTTCGTGTTTTCATAAACCGTTTTTGTGAAACACCCTATTGGTAACCTTTAGAACGGTTTAAATATTACCATTTTTTACCTTACTGCCACTGCAAATCATTGAATTTTCAAATATTTTCCTTTTTTTATCGTTTACAGTGCCTCGTAAAGTCTTGAGAACAAATTTTTACTAAATACTTATATCATTCGATTTAATAATTTTGTTACACGTTTGGAAGATTTAACTTCACTATCACGCTAAACCAGAAGTTAAGAAAAGAAATGTAATTGTCATCTTAGTATTCTATGGGGATAGATTAATTTTCTCTGACATTGACGTATTCGTATGTAGATAATAGAGACTTTTAACCCAGCTCATGCAGACTTGGAATATTTTCTCCAAGTCACCACGATGACAGACTTGCATTGTCATAGACGTTTTTCTCGTGAAATATATTTCTTTCTTAAAAGTTTATATACTAATTTCTTTAGAAACATGTCTAAGAAAATACCTCATCTTCATAAGAAACATCAGATTTGATTTAAATTAATAATAAAATAAGAATCATTAATTTGTAAATATATTTCTCTTTGACTCAAAAGTTTCTTTATCATATTCGAAATGAACAATTAATTGTACATAACTAATATATTGTATTGATGAACCAGAGTTAAATTTTACCTTACTGCATTATATTTCAAAGTGAATGTGTTTTATTGCATATTTTAATAAAATCTTAAAAGCTTAAATGAGTGTTTCATTACAAAATTTGTACTTTCTAACTTCATTCTACTGAAACGAAAACATTCATAACTTATTACGAAGAAAAAGTTTTACATATTATACTTTTTGATTAATTTTCATACCACAGTATTATCTTTGAAAATTCGTTTCCTTATCCACTGCTAATATATTACTAATTTTCGCTCTTTCAATACACTTCGTACGTGATAAAAAAAACTCAGTTTAGAAACTTTTTTCCTTAACGCCTTGTATTGCATTGCTGAACCGGGGCCATGCTTTCATTTTTATTACATATCATGCGAATATTTTAAAAAAAGCATATTTTTTCCTTCTGTTAGCACAATTTTAACCAGCATTTTACTATTACAGAGACTTCTTTAGTAAAATTTCAAGGGTTAAATTGATCGTTTCATTATTAATTTTGAAGATTCTGGATATATCCTATTTAAAAGTTCATAACCGATTAGCAAAATAATTTATATATGTACTTTGTTGTCCTCTTGGTTAATTTTTAAAGCGTTTTTCAACTATAACACTTGATTTCTAGCGAAGTATCGAAATGATTATTTACTTTCCACTTTTTCCAAAGAATTTCGTAGACACATATGTTCAGTACAGAATATTTTCCTAACTTAAAAATATTATTATCAAAATAGAAAAATATGCAAAATTTTCCTAAAAATTTATATATTTGTTTTTTAAAAACATGTACACGAATATCCACATTTAATTACTTAATGTGTACTTTCCTATATCAGAACTAAAATTTCGAACGAAAATTTTTTAAATAATGTCATATTCCATAAAATTTATGTCTTTGTGATGTCATCGTCTTTTCGCAAACGTTTTGAGAGTAGACGTTTAGACATTTCGAAACTGTTTTCTCTTTGCTATTGGAAACTATTTTATCTTTGCTGTTGGTATATGCCAATGAATTCTGGATACTTTTTTCTCTTGGTTTATCTTCAGCTTATGAGTTATTTAAATACTTAAAAATATATTTGTAGATCTTTTATGTTGACACTTGTGATAGATTTTTTTGGACGTTTTTGGAAAATGTATTTTATTCACGTGAATGAAACTGATGTTTTCTTAAAATTTTATTATTCAGAGTGTTAGTCAATTACGATAGAATGCCGGATTGGTTCTCTTTATTCAACATTCATATGAACTTCGGTATTCCAAATCCCTCACGCAAAATGTAATTTTTCTATTAGTAATAGGAAGACGAATGGAATAAATGCAGGTTATGCAGACATAAGATAAAAATCTACAAATATATTTTTAAGTATTTAAATAACTCATAAGCTGAAGATAAACCAAGAGAAAAAAGTATCCAAAATTCATTGGCATATACCAACAGCAAAGATAAAATAGTTTCCAATAGCAAAGAGAAAACAGTTTCGAAATGTCTAAACGTCTACTCTCAAAACGTTTGCGAAAAGACGATGACATCACAAAGACATAAATTTTATGGAATATGACATTATTTAAAAAATTTTCGTTCGAAATTTTAGTTCTGATATAGGAAAGTACACATTAAGTAATTAAATGTGGATATTCGTGTACATGATTTTAAAAAACAAATATATAAATTTTTAGGAAAATTTTGCATATTTTTCTATTTTGATAATAATATTTTTAAGTTAGGAAAATATTCTGTACTGAACATATGTGTCTACGAAATTCTTTGGAAAAAGTGGAAAGTAAATAATCATTTCGATACTTCGCTAGAAATCAAGTGTTATAGTTGAAAAACGCTTTAAAAATTAACCAAGAGGACAACAAAGTACATATATAAATTATTTTGCTAATCGGTTATGAACTTTTAAATAGGATATATCCAGAATCTTCAAAATTAATAATGAAACGATCAATTTAACCCTTGAAATTTTACTAAAGAAGTCTCTGTAATAGTAAAATGCTGGTTAAAATTGTGCTAACAGAAGGAAAAAATATGCTTTTTTTAAAATATTCGCATGATATGTAATAAAAATGAAAGCATGGCCCCGGTTCAGCAATGCAATACAAGGCGTTAAGGAAAAAAGTTTCTAAACTGAGTTTTTTTTATCACGTACGAAGTGTATTGAAAGAGCGAAAATTAGTAATATATTAGCAGTGGATAAGGAAACGAATTTTCAAAGATAATACTGTGGTATGAAAATTAATCAAAAAGTATAATATGTAAAACTTTTTCTTCGTAATAAGTTATGAATGTTTTCGTTTCAGTAGAATGAAGTTAGAAAGTACAAATTTTGTAATGAAACACTCATTTAAGCTTTTAAGATTTTATTAAAATATGCAATAAAACACATTCACTTTGAAATATAATGCAGTAAGGTAAAATTTAACTCTGGTTCATCAATACAATATATTAGTTATGTACAATTAATTGTTCATTTCGAATATGATAAAGAAACTTTTGAGTCAAAGAGAAATATATTTACAAATTAATGATTCTTATTTTATTATTAATTTAAATCAAATCTGATGTTTCTTATGAAGATGAGGTATTTTCTTAGACATGTTTCTAAAGAAATTAGTATATAAACTTTTAAGAAAGAAATATATTTCACGAGAAAAACGTCTATGACAATGCAAGTCTGTCATCGTGGTGACTTGGAGAAAATATTCCAAGTCTGCATGAGCTGGGTTAAAAGTCTCTATTATCTACATACGAATACGTCAATGTCAGAGAAAATTAATCTATCCCCATAGAATACTAAGATGACAATTACATTTCTTTTCTTAACTTCTGGTTTAGCGTGATAGTGAAGTTAAATCTTCCAAACGTGTAACAAAATTATTAAATCGAATGATATAAGTATTTAGTAAAAATTTGTTCTCAAGACTTTACGAGGCACTGTAAACGATAAAAAAAGGAAAATATTTGAAAATTCAATGATTTGCAGTGGCAGTAAGGTAAAAAATGGTAATATTTAAACCGTTCTAAAGGTTACCAATAGGGTGTTTCACAAAAACGGTTTATGAAAACACGAACACATCACAGCCACTTACAAATAACTTCTGTCAAAACTGAAAATTCTACACTCAAAATTTCCTTTGAATTTAGGAAAAGAAACATTAGGGGTTTCGAAATGAAGGTACTCATGTAAACTTTCCGGAATGAAATGTACAGTATTTCAGGAAATATTAATTTAACTTCTAACTTGTTTGTAATTTTGTTAAATCATATGTAATGAGCGTATGTGAGACACGAAAATGCATTCGTATGCGAAAAAATAACAAACATTTAACTATCTGACAATGAATCAAAATTCATTTGAAATGTAATGGCATGAAAAGTAGTACAATATATCTGTATGGAAAATCTTGATGATAATTTCTGGTGTGTTTTTTTCGAATAAAAAAAATAGTTAAAGGCTCCTAGGTTAGTAATGAACTACTAAATTCGGTCAATTTTCATCGAAAACGCCGTAAGAAGTTCTCCGTACTGGTAAAATATTACTTAAATTCTCTAGCTTTGTGACTTCCCTCAGACATTGGCAAGACCAACGGCTGTCTGGTCAATACAAGATAACTATGTATTTAATAGGTTACTTCAAAGCTATGAAAGAAATAACAGTTGGGTAAAATTATGGACATTTTCAAGAAACAAATGTTCTCTTATGTCCTTTTGTTATTATATTTATAAACAAAATGCAAAAATTTAGTAAATAGATAGATAAAATGGTAAATTAACATGAAATGTTTACTTAAAGTCTATGTAAAGTTGGTGATCGTAATACATTTGAAAAATAGTTCATATACAGTGCATTAAAATTTTGCACCCCATCTATGAATTCATGAAATTCAGCCCAAAAAGTCATTTATCACGTTCGCTTGCTTGCAGTACATTCTCTTGTCGTTTTAATCTTTAACCAAAATGGAAGATTTTAGCATAAGTAAATGTACTACAGACAAAATAAAATTAAAAATTCATCATTATTTTTCATGCTCTGTTCATGAAACTAGTCCTGACTTAAACCATTCGGAACATTTTCAGAAAAAATATTCGTTTCTTGTTCATGTTTTTGCATACTCAGATACTAATTTTGTTTGAAATATGGGATATTCTTATTCCCTTTTATATTTCACTGTTAAAGTCTGGCTTGGGAAAATTGTTTTCCTTGGAAATGGCATACTTGTCCTATATGTCTGTGACTGTTCTAATAAATTACAGTACTAACAAGTGTGAATAAAATCCCTAGTTATACAGGAATTATCTTGAATGTTTCCTTAATCTGAAATGCAAAATGTAACCCATGTGCAAAAATAGAGCAAGTTTATCTTAAAAAAGTTCTCCACGAATACATCTTTTTCTCGGTCCTTACATGCTTTTGTGTATTTTTCACTCAAGTTCATTGTGTACCTTTCTTTCATCTAATGTGTGAAGTATTCCTCTTTGAATACTAACATTTGAATTTGTTTAACTGATTTTAAAGTACATGTATATTTTGGTCAATGCGTGGGGAAATGAGGAACTGTGGCCCTGAGTGTTCTAAGCATTCCATACTGCATTTTTCTTAAGAGTACAGTTCAGTTAAAAGAGAAATGTGTTTCGTACTTTGTGAAAATTTTATTTACTTATTATGTGTCATGCTCATGATAAATAAAGATGTTATGCATGTGCGCAGGACTGCGTGGCTCCAATGTTTAATTAAAATAATGCTTTTCAAAAAAGTGTGGTCTTTCTTATATTAGAAATGCGTTAAAATTTTTAAAGTTGGTGACTATAGTAGATCATTATATGGACTTTCTGTCATTATTACCTATTTTGTATAATTATTTGTGTGTAATTTTATTTATTATCTATGAGAAGTTAAATGTCAGTCAAAAAAAGCTGTAAAAGTTCATTAGTAAGCAATGTCAGTTTGAAATTTCTATCTTAAAATTATTTGTGTTAGGTCTTTTATGTTAATTACTATGTTAGATCATTATTTGGAACTCTACTCAGTATTTCGTGTAATGTATCATAACTATGTAGGAGTCATTTGTCAGGTATGATAAATTAAATTTCGTTCTCAAAAGGCTGTAAGAGTTCAGTGCTAAATAAATTATTGACAATGGGAAATATGAGTATTTTTCAGTTAAGTTACAATGAATACGTTAAAAATATTCCAAGTTAACAAATTTTTATATTCCAAATTGGGAAAAAGGCGATAAAGTTTCATTTCCATGGCTGAATATTAATTCCATGTGTATTATAGACTTTAAGTTCTCCTTCACAAAATGTGATTATAATTCAAATTTAAAATAATTCATTACAATGTGGATATTCTTCTCTGTAGTTAAAATATAATTCAATCTTCTGTACCTTGTTAAGAGAGTTAGGCTGTGATAAGTTCAAATAGAGTAGTGTTTATAAAGTTCTGCGGTAAATGGTGGAATCATATTAAAAATCCGAGTGACGTTTTCACATGAAGGAAAAATCAAGGTTCAGTGTATGTTTGGTGATTTAAGTAGGATGTGTGCAAGAAAATACAAGATATTTTCGTAAAATATTTCAAAGAGTTAGCAAAATTTGTGTTAGTAGTATAAATGAATCTTACTGAATGAAAGGGAGTGTTCTGAATATATATGTATAAATATCTGTAGAGTAAAATAAGAAAAAAATGAAGTACTATTGGTATGTATCTAAACTTAACTGGGTAGAAATGCTCCATGCATTGGTTTGAGTGGGCTTCATACCATGAAAATTTATTGCTCCTTGTAAGATTTGTTTTAAAGTTAGTAAGTCTTACAATAAAGAAACATGTGTAAGTCTGTATTTATTGTGGGAAAAAGGAATCAGAAATACAGCATGAATATGTTTTATAAGTTAAATATAAGGGTAAATGTGTAAATGGAAAGTGTAAAAATTACATTTGTCAGACATAGTTTGGTGAATCCTTTGAATAAAAGTAAGACGTGTAAAAGGGAATCAACAAAGTTTTGTATAGTTGGCCAAAAAAGTTAATACAGGCATTAATAGTTAGTACAATGCATTAGAAGGAAAAGTTCTGAGTATCTCCAACTTAGTAGTAAAAAAAGTAAGAAATGTAGTATTCCAGTTAAACTATATAGAAAGAGCATTGTGTATATTGGCTTAATGTTACAGAAAATATTATCTAGTGAAGTTATATGCATGTAAATTCCAGCTTAAAATTTCAAAGACACAGAAATGTAGGTAAGTTTACTTTTGGAGAAATGGAAATGTAACATCGTATTGTATTTAAAACAAGGGAAAAAAGTTAAGGGTAAAATAAAAATGTAACAAAAAAACATTTGTGTAAACAAAAAACTCAAAAAAATTAAAATTATGAAACTAAATATTACTTTTGTAAAAAAAATTAAGTTAAAAATGTAGTAACAACTTTTTTTAAAATAAAAAGCGGAAAGGAAAATTAAATTTGGAAAAATAAATATTTCTTTTGTAAAACCAAAAAAAAGTTTAAACAAAAAATTAAAATAAAGGAAAGTAAAAATACGAAAAGGAATAAATTTTGGGAAAAAAAAAACTTTTGCAAAAGAAAAAAGTAAAAAAGAAAAATTCAATTCGTAAATAAAAATATTACTTTTGTAAAACCAAAAAGAAAGTTAAACAAAAAATTAAAATAAAGTAAAAATACAAAAAGGAAAAAATTTTGGAAAAAAAAAAAACAACTTTTGCAAAATAAAAAAGTGAAAAGGAAAAATTCAATTCGTAAAAATAAATATTACTTTTGTAAAACCAAAAAGAAAATTAAATATATATATATATATATATATATATATAAAAAAACACTTTGCAAGATAAAAAGTAAAAAGAAAATTTAAATTCACTTTTGTTGAAGTTAAAAATAAAATTTATGTTTGGGAAAGGGAAAAAAAATAAAATAAAAACTAATAAATTAACTAATAACTTAAAAAAAGTAAGAATGAGATGAAAATTGAAAACAATTAAAAATATCTTAATAATAAAAAAAATTAAACCGTGGGAAAATCTTACATTTAAAACAGCAATGAATAAAGTAATGATTAAGAAGCCAAAAGAAATCCTAGCCGTCGTGTAAAAACAAATGTGTGACGCGGTTTTCATGTCAAAGCGCATGCGCAGACTTTCAGCCTTATGTCATCAATGGTGCAAAAAGTCAAAGGGACAAAGAGAGTTTCAAATAAGAAGTCTGATAAGAGGACAGGGTAGCCGAGCGGTAAAGCGCTAGACTCCCATCCCAGAGATAGCGAGTTCGAATCCCAGCGGTGGAGTTACTTTTAAAATTCAGGGAAAATAATATTAATTTCCACAAAAATTCATTAAAGGTAATAAGTAAAATAATGATGTACTAAATAGTTAATAATTAAAAAGTTAAAATTAATGACGTATTAAAAATTAATCAAATAACAAAATAATATTAATCACATGTCAAATAATTAAAAATAATAAATTAAAAGTGATGTCATTCCAAACACGTAGTTCAAGAGTTCGTTGCCATAAACATAAAAAATAGTGTCGATGCCACACAATAAAAATAAGCTGAAGATAAACCAAGAGAAAAAAGTATCCAGAATTCATTGGCATATACCAACAGCAAAGATAAAATAGTTTCCAATAGCAAAGAGAAAACAGTTTCGAAATGTCTAAACGTCTACTCTCAAAACGTTTGCGAAAAGACGATGACATCACAAAGACATAAATTTTATGGAATATGACATTATTTAAAAAATTTTCGTTCGAAATTTTAGTTCTGATATAGGAAAGTACACATTAAGTAATTAAATGTGGATATTCGTGTACATGTTTTTAAAAAACAAATATATAAATTTTTAGGAAAATTTTGCATATTTTTCTATTTTGATAATAATATTTTTAAGTTAGGAAAATATTCTGTACTGAACATATGTGTCTACGAAATTCTTTGGAAAAAGTGGAAAGTAAATAATCATTTCGATACTTCGCTAGAAATCAAGTGTTATAGTTGAAAAACGCTTTAAAAATTAACCAAGAGGACAACAAAGTACATATATAAATTATTTTGCTAATCGGTTATGAACTTTTAAATAGGATATATCCAGAATCTTCAAAATTAATAATGAAACGATCAATTTAACCCTTGAAATTTTACTAAAGAAGTCTCTGTAATAGTAAAATGCTGGTTAAAATTGTGCTAACAGAAGGAAAAAATATGCTTTTTTTAAAATATTCGCATGATATGTAATAAAAATGAAAGCATGGCCCCGGTTCAGCAATGCAATACAAGGCGTTAAGGAAAAAAGTTTCTAAACTGAGTTTTTTTTATCACGTACGAAGTGTATTGAAAGAGCGAAAATTAGTAATATATTAGCAGTGGATAAGGAAACGAATTTTCAAAGATAATACTGTGGTATGAAAATTAATCAAAAAGTATAATATGTAAAACTTTTTCTTCGTAATAAGTTATGAATGTTTTCGTTTCAGTAGAATGAAGTTAGAAAGTACAAATTTTGTAATGAAACACTCATTTAAGCTTTTAAGATTTTATTAAAATATGCAATAAAACACATTCACTTTGAAATATAATGCAGTAAGGTAAAATTTAACTCTGGTTCATCAATACAATATATTAGTTATGTACAATTAATTGTTCATTTCGAATATGATAAAGAAACTTTTGAGTCAAAGAGAAATATATTTACAAATTAATGATTCTTATTTTATTATTAATTTAAATCAAATCTGATGTTTCTTATGAAGATGAGGTATTTTCTTAGACATGTTTCTAAAGAAATTAGTATATAAACTTTTAAGAAAGAAATATATTTCACGAGAAAAACGTCTATGACAATGCAAGTCTGTCATCGTGGTGACTTGGAGAAAATATTCCAAGTCTGCATGAGCTGGGTTAAAAGTCTCTATTATCTACATACGAATACGTCAATGTCAGAGAAAATTAATCTATCCCCATAGAATACTAAGATGACAATTACATTTCTTTTCTTAACTTCTGGTTTAGCGTGATAGTGAAGTTAAATCTTCCAAACGTGTAACAAAATTATTAAATCGAATGATATAAGTATTTAGTAAAAATTTGTTCTCAAGACTTTACGAGGCACTGTAAACGATAAAAAAAGGAAAATATTTGAAAATTCAATGATTTGCAGTGGCAGTAAGGTAAAAAATGGTAATATTTAAACCGTTCTAAAGGTTACCAATAGGGTGTTTCACAAAAACGGTTTATGAAAACACGAACACATCACAGCCACTTACAAATAACTTCTGTCAAAACTGAAAATTCTACACTCAAAATTTCCTTTGAATTTAGGAAAAGAAACATTAGGGGTTTCGAAATGAAGGTACTCATGTAAACTTTCCGGAATGAAATGTACAGTATTTCAGGAAATATTAATTTAACTTCTAACTTGTTTGTAATTTTGTTAAATCATATGTAATGAGCGTATGTGAGACACGAAAATGCATTCGTATGCGAAAAAATAACAAACATTTAACTATCTGACAATGAATCAAAATTCATTTGAAATGTAATGGCATGAAAAGTAGTACAATATATCTGTATGGAAAATCTTGATGATAATTTCTGGTGTGTTTTTTTCGAATAAAAAAAATAGTTAAAGGCTCCTAGGTTAGTAATGAACTACTAAATTCGGTCAATTTTCATCGAAAACGCCGTAAGAAGTTCTCCGTACTGGTAAAATATTACTTAAATTCTCTAGCTTTGTGACTTCCCTCAGACATTGGCAAGACCAACGGCTGTCTGGTCAATACAAGATAACTATGTATTTAATAGGTTACTTCAAAGCTATGAAAGAAATAACAGTTGGGTAAAATTATGGACATTTTCAAGAAACAAATGTTCTCTTATGTCCTTTTGTTATTATATTTATAAACAAAATGCAAAAATTTAGTAAATAGATAGATAAAATGGTAAATTAACATGAAATGTTTACTTAAAGTCTATGTAAAGTTGGTGATCGTAATACATTTGAAAAATAGTTCATATACAGTGCATTAAAATTTTGCACCCCATCTATGAATTCATGAAATTCAGCCCAAAAAGTCATTTATCACGTTCGCTTGCTTGCAGTACATTCTCTTGTCGTTTTAATCTTTAACCAAAATGGAAGATTTTAGCATAAGTAAATGTACTACAGACAAAATAAAATTAAAAATTCATCATTATTTTTCATGCTCTGTTCATGAAACTAGTCCTGACTTAAACCATTCGGAACATTTTCAGAAAAAATATTCGTTTCTTGTTCATGTTTTTGCATACTCAGATACTAATTTTGTTTGAAATATGGGATATTCTTATTCCCTTTTATATTTCACTGTTAAAGTCTGGCTTGGGAAAATTGTTTTCCTTGGAAATGGCATACTTGTCCTATATGTCTGTGACTGTTCTAATAAATTACAGTACTAACAAGTGTGAATAAAATCCCTAGTTATACAGGAATTATCTTGAATGTTTCCTTAATCTGAAATGCAAAATGTAACCCATGTGCAAAAATAGAGCAAGTTTATCTTAAAAAAGTTCTCCACGAATACATCTTTTTCTCGGTCCTTACATGCTTTTGTGTATTTTTCACTCAAGTTCATTGTGTACCTTTCTTTCATCTAATGTGTGAAGTATTCCTCTTTGAATACTAACATTTGAATTTGTTTAACTGATTTTAAAGTACATGTATATTTTGGTCAATGCGTGGGGAAATGAGGAACTGTGGCCCTGAGTGTTCTAAGCATTCCATACTGCATTTTTCTTAAGAGTACAGTTCAGTTAAAAGAGAAATGTGTTTCGTACTTTGTGAAAATTTTATTTACTTATTATGTGTCATGCTCATGATAAATAAAGATGTTATGCATGTGCGCAGGACTGCGTGGCTCCAATGTTTAATTAAAATAATGCTTTTCAAAAAAGTGTGGTCTTTCTTATATTAGAAATGCGTTAAAATTTTTAAAGTTGGTGACTATAGTAGATCATTATATGGACTTTCTGTCATTATTACCTATTTTGTATAATTATTTGTGTGTAATTTTATTTATTATCTATGAGAAGTTAAATGTCAGTCAAAAAAAGCTGTAAAAGTTCATTAGTAAGCAATGTCAGTTTGAAATTTCTATCTTAAAATTATTTGTGTTAGGTCTTTTATGTTAATTACTATGTTAGATCATTATTTGGAACTCTACTCAGTATTTCGTGTAATGTATCATAACTATGTAGGAGTCATTTGTCAGGTATGATAAATTAAATTTCGTTCTCAAAAGGCTGTAAGAGTTCAGTGCTAAATAAATTATTGACAATGGGAAATATGAGTATTTTTCAGTTAAGTTACAATGAATACGTTAAAAATATTCCAAGTTAACAAATTTTTATATTCCAAATTGGGAAAAAGGCGATAAAGTTTCATTTCCATGGCTGAATATTAATTCCATGTGTATTATAGACTTTAAGTTCTCCTTCACAAAATGTGATTATAATTCAAATTTAAAATAATTCATTACAATGTGGATATTCTTCTCTGTAGTTAAAATATAATTCAATCTTCTGTACCTTGTTAAGAGAGTTAGGCTGTGATAAGTTCAAATAGAGTAGTGTTTATAAAGTTCTGCGGTAAATGGTGGAATCATATTAAAAATCCGAGTGACGTTTTCACATGAAGGAAAAATCAAGGTTCAGTGTATGTTTGGTGATTTAAGTAGGATGTGTGCAAGAAAATACAAGATATTTTCGTAAAATATTTCAAAGAGTTAGCAAAATTTGTGTTAGTAGTATAAATGAATCTTACTGAATGAAAGGGAGTGTTCTGAATATATATGTATAAATATCTGTAGAGTAAAATAAGAAAAAAATGAAGTACTATTGGTATGTATCTAAACTTAACTGGGTAGAAATGCTCCATGCATTGGTTTGAGTGGGCTTCATACCATGAAAATTTATTGCTCCTTGTAAGATTTGTTTTAAAGTTAGTAAGTCTTACAATAAAGAAACATGTGTAAGTCTGTATTTATTGTGGGAAAAAGGAATCAGAAATACAGCATGAATATGTTTTATAAGTTAAATATAAGGGTAAATGTGTAAATGGAAAGTGTAAAAATTACATTTGTCAGACATAGTTTGGTGAATCCTTTGAATAAAAGTAAGACGTGTAAAAGGGAATCAACAAAGTTTTGTATAGTTGGCCAAAAAAGTTAATACAGGCATTAATAGTTAGTACAATGCATTAGAAGGAAAAGTTCTGAGTATCTCCAACTTAGTAGTAAAAAAAGTAAGAAATGTAGTATTCCAGTTAAACTATATAGAAAGAGCATTGTGTATATTGGCTTAATGTTACAGAAAATATTATCTAGTGAAGTTATATGCATGTAAATTCCAGCTTAAAATTTCAAAGACACAGAAATGTAGGTAAGTTTACTTTTGGAGAAATGGAAATATAACATCGTATTGTATTTAAAACAAGGGAAAAAAGTTAAGGGTAAAATAAAAATGTAACAAAAAAACATTTGTGTAAACAAAAAACTCAAAAAAATTAAAATTATGAAACTAAATATTACTTTTGTAAAAAAAATTAAGTTAAAAATGTAGTAACAACTTTTTTTAAAATAAAAAGCGGAAAGGAAAATTAAATTTGGAAAAATAAATATTTCTTTTGTAAAACCAAAAAAAAGTTTAAACAAAAAATTAAAATAAAGGAAAGTAAAAATACGAAAAGGAATAAATTTTGGGAAAAAAAAAACTTTTGCAAAAGAAAAAAGTAAAAAAGAAAAATTCAATTCGTAAATAAAAATATTACTTTTGTAAAACCAAAAAGAAAGTTAAACAAAAAATTAAAATAAAGTAAAAATACAAAAAGGAAAAAATTTTGGAAGAAAAAAAAAACAACTTTTGCAAAATAAAAAAGTGAAAAGGAAAAATTCAATTCGTAAAAATAAATATTACTTTTGTAAAACCAAAAAGAAAATTAAATATATATATATATATATATATATATATATATATATATATATATATATATATATATATATATATTTAATTTTCTTTTTGGTATATATATATATAAAATATATATATATATATATAAAAAAAAAAAAAAAAAAACACTTTGCAAGATAAAAAGTAAAAAGAAAATTTAAATTCACTTTTGTTGAAGTTAAAAATAAAATTTATGTTTGGAAAAGGGAAAAAAATAAAATAAAAACTAATAAATTAACTAATAACTTAAAAAAAGTAAGAATGAGATGAAAATTGAAAACAATTAAAAATATCTTAATAATAAAAAAAATTAAACCGTGGGAAAATCTTACATTTAAAACAGCAATGAATAAAGTAATGATTAAGAAGCCAAAAGAAATCCTAGCCGTCGTGTAAAAACAAATGTGTGACGCGGTTTTCATGTCAAAGCGCATGCGCAGACTTTCAGCCTTATGTCATCAATGGTGCAAAAAGTCAAAGGGACAAAGAGAGTTTCAAATAAGAAGTCTGATAAGAGGACAGGGTAGCCGAGCGGTAAAGCGCTAGACTCCCATCCCAGAGATAGCGAGTTCGAATCCCAGCGGTGGAGTTACTTTTAAAATTCAGGGAAAATAATATTAATTTCCACAAAAATTCATTAAAGGTAATAAGTAAAATAATGATGTACTAAATAGTTAATAATTAAAAAGTTAAAATTAATGACGTATTAAAAATTAATCAAATAACAAAATAATATTAATCACATGTCAAATAATTAAAAATAATAAATTAAAAGTGATGTCATTCCAAACACGTAGTTCAAGAGTTCGTTGCGATAAACATAAAAGATAGTGTCGATGCCACACAATAAAAATGAAACTTCCAAAAAACTTAAATTCTGAAATTTCTATTCACTCCTACTTCCACTTTCAAACAAACACTTCCACTTCGAAACCACTCAACTCCACTCGACAACATGGCGGCACTTCCGGTCACGTGATCCAAGCCACGCCCCTTTTCTGTGACGTCACTTCCGTAGCACGGTTACCTGCGCTTACTACTGATGTTATTTCTAGCCTCAGAGATGGCACTGTCCCTGGACTCTATGGAATCGGGACTACTTTAATTAGAATTCGTTTTGGGGAATTCACCTCTTTTTTATATATTACTTTACAACAAATGTATGGTTTTAACGACTTTTCCTGATATTTGAAAAATTGATTCTTGTTCCTAAGTCTACAGGTGGACATAGACCCATTTGCTTATTAAAGACCCATGCGAAAATCCTAGATAAACTCATCACAAAAATACTTGAGCTTTTTTTAACGAAAAATAATATTATCAGTTCAAATCAGTATGGTTTTCGAAAGAATATGTCTACTGATTTAGCATTATACAATGTGATCCAACAAGTCAGAGAAAAGCGAGAAAGTAAACATGTAGTCCTGGTTTGCTTCGATGTCCGAGGGGCATTTGACTCTATTAGCTGGTTCTCTCTACCGTCTATGCGTTCTATATTAAAAGAAACTGGCATCTCAAGAGATCTATTTGATATAATTAAAAGTTATCTGGAAAATAGAGAACTAATTTTTATGGGCAACTCTAATACAATTAATCTTCATTATAAAATTGAAAAAGGCTGTCCCCAGGGCTCATGTAGTGCTCCCCTGTTCTGGAGCCTCATAGCAAATAAATTACTACAAGAAAATGTACCTGATACAAATATTACCTGTTATGTTGATGATATTATGGTAACTATTGCAGGAGACACCCTCGGAAAAATAGAGGCTACTTTTAACCTGCTTAAAAATGTTTTTAAGAAATGGAGTACTGAGCAAAATATAGAATTTAATATTGAAAAAACAAATGGTATGTTTTTTCCTCGGAGAGGGAGAAATGTTAGACCCCACAGACTGAAATATGATAAAAAAAAGAATAAAATTTGTGAATACCTTTAAATACCTGGGTGTAGTGATCGATGATAAGTTGAATTTTATAGAGCATTTTAAGTTAATACAACGAAAGATAGAAAAAAATTTAAATTATTATAAAAATACTTTTACTCCAATCACTCTTTCTGATAAAAGCTTTACCCTTACAAAAATGTTATTATACCGAAAATTCTATATGGTATTGGCGCATGGGGGGATCGAGCAGGGGAGCTGGTCAAGACAAGGCAGAAATTAGACTCATTGCAGAGGGCCTAGACTCTTGCAATTACAAGATCATTTAGTACAGTCCCGACAGAAGTTGCGTGCTTACTGGCTGGTGTACCGCCTTTCTCACTACAATTCAAATTTACTTATGACAAATTTTGTCTGAAATATGGTATAAAACAGATAATAATGTATGAAGATAAAGCAATTACCAGCGAGGCTTTTTTTAGAACATGATCTGACTTCAAGCCATCCTAGCGAATATTACGGTATATCCTACGATAAAAACTATATTTCAGCTGGAGAAATTGAAATTTATACAGATGGATCAGAGTTTGCGGAGAGCATCGGCTGTGCCTTTGTTGTATTTTTCCACGGTATTGAAATTGATTACAAATCGTTTACTTTAAAACCAAGAAATTCAGTTTATCAAGCAGAATTGTTGGCAATTAAAATGGCTTTATCCTGGATCAAGAAATTATCCGTGGGGTATTACATTAATTTATACTCAGATGCCTTATCTGCTCTTATGGCGCTCTCTCGTCCCTTTCAAAAGAATAATATTGTTAATGAAATTAAGCATATATATTTAGAACTACGAAAGAAACATATTTTGAATTTACATTGGATCAAAGCTCACGCTGGTCATTATGGGAATGAGAGAGCGGATGCTCTAGCGAAAGAAGCCTCCCTGGGGGTTGGGACCGAAAAGGTTTTTATTCAAGATTCGAAAAAGAAGACATGTACTATAATATATGACAAGCTTATTAGAGACTGGAAAAATTTATGGGATCTCTCTGAAAGAAACAAAAACTATCTAAAATGTTTAAAAATTAGCAAAAAAATGGGAATTTTAGGAGATGCAGATGTTAATCAAATTCTCACTGCACATGGAAGGTTCCCTGCTTACTTAAAAAAAAAATCCACCTCCAGAGAAATGATATATGTAAAGTTTGTAATAAATTCGGCGATTCAAAGCATTTCGTCGAGGACTGTTGCCTGACTGGAGGTGTGAGAGAAAAATATAAATTTGCGAAGTTTGAGGATTTATTTAGTAATTATAAATTGTTTAGAAAATTTGCATGATATATTATGCAAACGGTGAATGAGAATAAGAAGAATATTGGTATCGAGATATAACAAAGCAGAAAATCTTACTGAAAACAAAAATAATTGAGGTAACTTATAAATTTAAGATGAATTTTGATAATATAAAGAAGATTTGAATAATAACAACTAACTGAAAGTAAAACTTATAAAGATTTTAAACTTCAGAAAAAAGTCAGAAATGGAAACGACGCATTTATATTCTAATTCACCGAGAGTGTTTGGAATAAATGTATCAACTTAACGTTTTTTTTTGTTTTTTTTTTTTATGCCTTTGTGGCTTGGCCTGTTCCCTCATAGCCATATGGCAGGTTTCGCCTGCTAGGTGGACTGGGGGCCAGTGCTTAGAACTAACTAACTTCATCAAGTGTCGTCATTATTCACTCCAAATCTACGAACCCCATACGAATGCGAAAAGAAGAAAATAACGTAACAATATATTGAATTTTAAGGTCATGGTGGATGTCAGAGTTATGATTTACCAAGAGGCGTTAACGATCATTCGGAGAGTCTGTTTTGAAGAATCTGGTGAAAATTAGATTTAGCAGCTAGGTCCCAAATAGAAGATGCGTAGAGGACAGCAGCACGAATTTCATGAACTTTCTTGAAATGATTTTAGAAGGTGAGCTTGCCGTCGAGATTTACTCCAAGGCAGGTAGTATTGCTGGTCCATGCTAATAGTTCGCCAAAGAGGAGCAGGGTATTACGAATTGGAGTTCTACTGGAATTTCCATTTCAGAAGATACCTGCGAGAGATTTTTGTGTGTTGACAGCAATGTGTCATTTGATATACCAGTCTTAACGAGTAAGAAGGTAGCTCTGAAGGAAAGTTCTAAGTTGAAGTTGGCACTTAACGTTCAGTTGGCACTTAACGTTCCGAAGAGTCAAGATGGCAGTATCACCCGCAAAAAGAGCGAGCCCCTATAACTTTCAATACTGGTGTTTATTTTTATGTTCTCATAAATCATCATTTTTACTGGTGGTCGCTGTGACAAGGTCTACTGTATTAATTTCATTTTCTAATTTTGTTAAATAAAGGGATATTGTGCTTTGTTTCATAAAAATCAAAACTGTTTTGTTTTTATTTAACTAATTTTTGCTGAAATAAAATTACAAAAATATTAGACAACAGTAAAGCCTACTTTAAGACAGACATTTGTGGTTCTAACTGCTTTTGGAGCTGACTATCTCAGAAAGGTGACACAAAATGAATGATCTGAGAAAAACTGGCCTCTTTCGAAGGCAATCGTCTTTTAAGAACATCATAAGAAGGTTAACTGGAATCCTTGAAACGACTTAATGCGCATAAATTTTTACCTATTTTGTTCAAACTAGTTTCAATAGCGAGAGTTATAATTATGATAGTTCTGCAAAACAGATGCATGTTAAAATTTAAAGATTATAAGATATTTCTCCCGCCTTAGCGTGCCTTTGTAGTGTGGTGGCCTGTACGCTGGGCGCGTATTCCAGAGGTCCGTGGTTAGATTCTCGGCGAAGGTGTTGCTCATTTTTCAATCACTCTTGCTCTAAAAATAACCTAATGTCTATACAGTGGCGCCCGAATTAGAAAGGGTGGTGGATGCTGGTTCTCAACACCCAGGATTTGGTAACTGGGTCCCCTAAAACAGCAGTCGCCCTTTAAAAGGGGGAGTATATAAGGTATTTATCCCGCCTTCTTAGCATGCCTCCATGGTATGGTGGTCTGCATGCTGGACGCGTATTCCAGAGGTCTATGGTTTGATTCCCGGTGAAGGCGTTGCTCATTTTTCACATCTCCTGGCTTCCAAAAAATACCTTTTGTCTCTACAAGATTAATTTTACAATTTATAACTTCAAGATTCATATTATTCACTTCTAATAAATCTGAAACCACCACTGAAATAAATATGAATAATCTCGGATTGATCAAATGTTCCCCCTCCACACACACACACACACACACAAACCCTTCCCCCCCCAAAAAAAAAACCCCTTATACAGTGATCTCCGTTAGAATACTTTTATTTTATTTCATTTTATTTTTACTTTTCTTGATGAAAACCAGTGACATAAATTTCTTATTTATGATACTTCAAAAGAAATTGTAGACGAGATTTCTACGTGATATATTATGAAACTGCACCTGAACATACTTGTCATGCTGTTTTCACATCAAATTTCTTGCGCAACATATATTTCTGTGATATCTTTCATCCGAAGAATTACAACTGGACTCAAAGAACAAATAATGGTTAATAATTTGTTAATGTTAGAAAGGTTTCCTAACATTTCACGTTAAATTGTGAAATTATTTAGTTTTCCAGTAACATAAAATGATTTTAATGATCGCAAATGTAAACGAAATTTTATTTGCTTCGTATCAATGGTTCCTTGCAAACGTTAAGCGCAATAAGGTAAATACAACTGTAATGGCAGCAGGTTATTTACATAGGTTGTTAAACATTTCTATCTTGTTTTCGTCGGGTAAAATTTCTAGAAATTATTTGCACGCCGATCGAGAAGAGGTTAATAAAATTTTGCTTCATTATTTTAACCTTCAGGTTCAGGGTGAAGTGAAAATGCTTAGTAAGTTAGTATCCAGTTTACTATTCTTTTAACTGCTTGTTGAGACATTTGTGAACTAAAATATCGACAAATGCTGATTCGATGTAATACTATTTTTTCCGAGCTCTTGACGAATTTACGATCACTTGTTAAAATATAGTTATATTTAAACACATAAAAGACGTTAAATTTACGCTTATTCATTATCATCAACGCGAAAGAACAATTTCGGTTATCTAAAAATGCCAAATGAATGGTTTGAATTTCAAATGATTTTGTTTGAGCAGTGTTTCTAACAACATAAACAAATATCGGTGTTAAACATTTCTTCGCTAAGACGACCACCTCTGTAGGAGACAAAAATCGTTTGGAACCGTAGATAATCGTCTCAAAGGGGATTAACAGCATTTTAATGGAATATTTTGCTTAGAAAAAAAAATTGCTTAGTTTGTAATCTGTTTGAAAAAAAAACATTAATATTCACGTAATGTACGTATATACATTTTTATCTCCTTTTGCATTTCTGCGTTTTAATTAGTATGATTTATCATACTTTAATTACACACTTAATAGAAATAAATATAAAATTCGAAATTATTATTTATGCTAATTTATATCAATAGTTACGTATATTAAGATTATTTAAACTTCTTTTGATTTATGCGTTGGAAAAAAATCAATTTTCCTGTATGGCTGAGTATAAAAACTATAAAAAGATGATAAAAATATAACTATAAAAAGATAACTAAAACTATAAAAAGATAAACGATAAAAGATATGTATAAATTCGAAATTCGAGTTTTTTCTCTAGAAAAAGTATTGTTCTATGATAACTTTGCGTGTTTTTCAACAAATGGTGCATAAGTCACATTTTGAAATTGTTTAACTATGAAAATAAGTACCGACTTGCAAAATCACTGGTGAAATTGAAACTGAATAATTTAAAACTTGTTAACAAATCAGTTTAACAAACTTCTTATCAATTTATCAGAAAATCAGAATTTTTACATTTTTAAAATTTACATGTTTTTTCCATGTCCTCTTAAGTATTTTAATTATATTTCCAAATAAATTATATTTCTAATTTCTATAACTTTTTTTTTTTTTTTTTATTCATGATTAAAAGCTTGGAAGCAAACGGAAATTTGTAATTCTTAAAAAACTAGTACAGTACATTAAAATTAAAACTCAAGTTGTGCATAAATTTTTATCATTTTCTTTTTTCATTTCTGTATATTTCAATCCTTTCAGGCGATATGAAAAACTTCACTTTAGAATCGTAAGTAACATTAAGATATCAATATCATAAAACTGAAAAACTCCAAATTGCCTGAGATATATTTTTACTAATCCTAGTGAGAAGATATGAATATCATATTTCTTTTAATCAAATTAAAAAATGATCAAAAGTTATCTCTTTTCTTTACAAGTATGCATCTTTTTGCATGTTATACGATATGCAAAAATGAGTGCAGACAAATTCTTTTTCGGTAAATTAAAAATGTGCTTTAGACATATTTATGTTAAATATATTAGTTTAAATGTCGTCGAAATATAATTTTTTACAGAACTTTCAAGAAATTTACCCACAATAAAATAACTGAATACTCAAGCATCATTTTGTCTTTCATTAATAGAAATCTTAAATTTCAGGAGTACATATATTTCTTTGTTCCGTAATTTGAAGAGCTTTCGAAATTGCAAGAATTTAATGGTCATTACTAAAAATCTATACTTAGGACAGCTTTTTGGATAAAGTTTAATGTTCAAAATATAGCAGGCGTGAAAAGTTAGATAAAATTTTTAATTTTATTTAAAAGATGTAACTACTAGTTTTTGCATTTCTCTTCAAAAATTATTTAGAATAAATATTTTTATTCATATGTTGTATGATCTGAAATTCATTTAGTGCGAACAGACCAATATCAGTTAAGAAATAACTGAAATAAGTAATAAAAGTATATATCGGGAACAGAATTATCAGTTACGAACGAGCTGAAATTTACTCTTTACACTTATTTCTCATCTGTTATTCTTTGTGCTACCGTATTATTAACATTCTCATATCACATTTGTTCCACTAGTGATTTAATTTTAATAATATTAAAGTGTTCTAAACTAAACTCAGTGGCGCAACAGCCCTAGTGAGATACGGTCTGCAGTGCCCGGAAATCTGCTTTCTTGACCTTGGGCCCCAGGGTGCATCAGCATATGCCCTGGGCAAGTGGTCAGCTAGTCGCAGGACCCCCGGTGTTTAGTCCCCAAGCGAACTTGGTACTCATTTTATTGATTCACTCAAAGGATGAATAACTTTGCCCAGCCCGGGGATCGAACCCCGGACCTGTGTTGCAGCTGCGCGACGCGCTACCCACTTCGGCAGTGTTCACTTCGCTACTAGAACTGTAAAGCGACTATTCGCTGAGTTCTACTGGGTCAGTGACAACAACAGAAGAAGAGTAGTTAAAATACTCTTTTATTTTAACCCAAATATATTCACAAATAATGGCCCCACTTGGGCGTACAAATAGCCAGCACTTTCTCTTAAAAATTATCTTAAAAATAGAAATAGCTTTATCTTTAAAATAGCTTTATCTTAAAAATAGAAAACGTAAAACTAAACTAATTCTAATTTGAATGATCAGCCGAAGCTGGACAACGAGATTTAACGCGCAGGCGGCTGTTTTGGTTAATATCATCGACTTAGATTAATTAATATGCAATTAAATATGCATGAAAAAATAAGAAGCTTTAACTTGCAGCAGCAACGTGGCCGTAAGGCAGAACATGCTTTGTCTCAAGTAGCTCAGACCTCAGCTTAAAAAGTAGTTCTACACTGCTTTGCATAAAGCGTGAAACTGAAAACTCTTTCTGGCAGGAAAGCGTGGGTAGGAAAATGAGGGTGTAAAGGAAAGGCTTTTTCTAAAATAAAGGTTAACTGTTAGAAAATAAAATAAAACCTCACAATATATTTATTATTTAATTAATTATTTATCTACTCATAATTTATTTAATAACAATTAATTATGTATTTTGTATTTTTATATTTTATTTAATTTTAACTTCTCCTAATTTATTGTTTTAATTATTATTATTTCGTTTTTATCAAAGTTTTATTCATCATTTTTAACGGATTAGCATAGCTTGCTAGAGCTTAATTTCTAGATTAATGAATTAATACGTCAATTAAAGATCACCGTGTAGAGAAAGAACTCCTTCAAAATGCATAAACTACCAAACTACCAAAAATGAAAGGATATAGATTTCAATAAATTAAATAACAGCATTTTTCTGCGCATCATATGTAAATTTTTATCATTGCCAGACAATATTTTAAATTTCTATAGCATTTTTAGAAACTTTTATTTTACAAAATCTCCCTCTGATGGAATACCATCAACGTCACTCAGTCGACTAGTACTTGAGCTTGACAATACTTCCGTAAACGATTTCTGATATAGGAAAGTTAAAGTAATTTATTACGATTTATTTTCCTTTCTTTATTTCGAATTTCGTGCTTTAGTATTTAGTAAGTTGCCCTTTTTCCCTTGTTCCTTTTCCAAAATGTCTCTTAGTTTTAAAACGGCATTTTGCGTCAAATCACTTTTTAGCAATCACTTTCAAATTGTTGAATAACTGTAGTTCTCCACCCCATTTTCGGCACTTGGAAGCCGGAATTTTGGTTTATTATCTATTTCATATTTTGTAAAAATTTAACACATTTTTGATTAACAAACTCAACAAAGCGGTATCAATACGAGCAGTGACAACGCTGTACGGAAAGAAACATTTTTATCTCCAGCGCGCGAGACTGTCGGAAATTCTAAAGATATACTGTTTTCAAATATTTTTAGTCCAAATGGTCTCGAAGCATAGTGCATGTGGAAATGAAAAACAAAAAAGGTCCCTTTGGATGTAATATAAAATCTGAAAGCTTTCAGACTTTTTTAAATTTATTTTTTTAATGCCGTTATATAGCAACTATGGAACGATTAACTTTCGCTATGCAAAATTTTAATTTCTTTTTAGGAAGTATGTTTCTTTGGAAGTTTAAAAATGATAACTGGCGCAAAAATTTTTAAAATTTCGTAGTTTTTTTTTACGCAGTTGGAAATGCATTTCTTTTATACGTAAAAAAATTTACCAGTAACAAGATGATGTAAATGCTCTCAAAACTTACCAGTTGAAATATATTATAAACTGTTCCAATTAAATGTAATACAAATAGCCTCAGTTAGATGTACAATATAGATTCAGTGAAATACATTATGAACTCGCTCTAAGTCTCCGTAAAAGACCAAAATTCTATGGAATTTGGGGCTGATGATTGTAGAGAGAGTCACTGTATTTACAAAATTAGATATAAATTCTTAAGCAAAAACGTTATTATTTTTAAATCGCTTAGTCTGTTAAGTAGCTATAGTTATAATCTGAAAAATAAGCATAGCAACAGTCTCGCCTAAAATTATTTGTGTTTTCGCGTGGAAGATGTGAATGACATATGAGTAATTTAACAGTAATTTAACAAAGTACTGTTACCTTGGAGTAATTTAACAAAGTGTTATGTAACTAATCTGCAAAACTGGACAGACTAATCTGGAGGCATTTCGAACGTACAAAATTCAAAATTTAGCCATTTTCAATCTATGTCTGAGTTATCCGGAAAAAGCAATTCTGTAATGGATGAGCTCCAGTGAGTTCAAACAGACGAAGCTTTACAAAGTGTGAAATTTCATCAAAATTTCTTTTTGATTTCAGTATGTTCCCGCGATTTTTAATGTGACAAAAGCCTGGGGTAAACAAGTTCCTTGACCTACTTTAGTGATTTAATATCATGATAACATTTCATGTTGTTTGGCAATTATTTTCCTTTGCTATGTCTTCGGAAGATGGATTAACAAACATTGCACGTTATACAGTATCTCGTTTCTTTCCCGAATCAAACTTATTTTGATTCGCCGCTATGCGATAAGACTGACAACCGATTTTAACTTAAGTATTATTTCCTGTATTCTTCATTCTAAATGCAGAGGAACTCCTCTTTTCCGGGCTCCAGATATCTCCATTTACAGTCTTGCATCGCTTGTTCTCCTTAGCAATCTTATAGTAATGGGTTCTGAGTAAACTGATCCCTAGTTCTTCGTGAACCTTCTGGTTTCTTATGAAGTTCCTTTGGGTCTCTTAGAAAGGTCCTCCTCGAAGGTATCCCTCCCTTAGGCAGATAGCCCTCGAGGCTTAGCCGCAATCTTATATAAACCAATATAAACTTCCGGAATGGTACACGCTTTAGACAGGCGATGTTCATCACTGATGACAATTTATGTTTTATGAAACGTTGCTCGTTTTCAGAGATGATCATGTTAGGGCAGTTGTCGTCCGAAAATATTTGTTATCTGTAAGATGACTCCGTACGATTTCAGGTGAGTTTGATCTTCTCCAAAAGTAGTCGACTTTAATAAATGATTTTGATTTTCTCCAAAAGTAGTCGACTTAAACAGATGATGTTCAACATCACTGTATTTATTTCTGTTCTAATCTGTCACTCTCAGAAGTGGTCCTTTAAGGGAGGTAGTTGCTACACACGGCCACCGATATGGAACGACAAACCATGTATATGTCCTCTAAAAACTCTCAATTTGTAGACCAGTTGCACTTATAATTTCAAAAATAAATTTAAGGTTTCTTGAGCCAACCGATGAACAGTATTCTGGAATCTGCCTATTTGCCCGGTCGAACGGAAGATAAATTAGAAATATTAGCGTTAGTTTACAAATCCCTTCCCTAAATGATATCACTCACTAATGAAATGCAAGACAAAGAGCCAGTGTCTGATTTTTGAAGAAAGACATAAACTAAAATACGAAATTAAAAATTTTGTTTCTATTCCTGATTTTATATTTTTAAACCTAGATTTCATTTTTAAAAAAAGTTTCATTTTAGAATTATTTTGAGACATTCCTGAACGGGGAGACACGAGGCACATGCTCTGTTCCTCTTGAGCAAAATCACACGTGTTTCACATGTAAAACTGATGTGACATATCTGAAGCATTATTCTTTTTTCAGTTTTAATTCTAAACATATATGATGCAAAAAGTAAAAGAAAACTAACTCGAAAGTTGTTTTATTTACACATTTTTACAACAGAACACATTTTACATAAAGTTTAGAGAATAGATTTTTTTTAATTGATCACAGATAGCAGCTTTACACTCAACCTTACATTAACGCCCTCTATTTAAAGTCTGCAGAACACACTACTTACATCACTTAGTTTAGCAATTCTCCTCCAACCCCCAGCAACAAACTAGTTGGTAAGTTAAATTAAAACTTACTATTTACTTGCCTTTTTAGTATTATTTAAGTATAATTTATATATGTTTTTATAGATAATGTCTTGTTTCTTTTGATTTGTATACATAATTCGTGTAGGGGAAGTTTCTGTGGGCAAAAATTTCTAAATTACTTTGGTTTTCTAAAAATTTGGTTTTCTACTCTTATTTTTTTAATTTTTTAATTTTAATTCTTGTGTTTTAATTGCTAATTTCTCAAAATTCCACTTGTTTAAATTTCTTTTTTGTAATTCACCACATTTGGTATTACTTTTGGTTTCACTTTTACTCTTGCCTACATAAATGACGAAATACGAATTGAATGATTGAAGAGTTAGGTTTGGAGGCAACTTCCCCTTGATAAGTCTGTCTCCTGCCTGCTCAACAATCATTCCCTTATGCATTTTTCTAAATAATTTTTTAGGATTAAATGATTTTTAGAATTTTATATTTATTCATGAATTTGATACTTGCAGTTGATTTACATATGATCTCAGAATTTAAATGATATTGTAGATTAGTTCGCAACAACATTAATCATTTATTTGTTTGCATTCAATTTAATTTAAATTAACTTTAAATTTGCTTTTAATTTGCTTCTTACGAATAGAGAATGTTTGTTAAATTCAAATTTCATTCCTTGCAGCAATGGCGCAAGAGAATTATTTAAAATTAAATTTAACTTTACTTTATTCTTTTGAAGCAATTCCTAAAAATATTTATATTTATGGAGTCATTAAACTGTAACTGTGCTTAGCGCAGCGGAAGGAAACGATTAAAAGCAAAGGAAGGCATAAAGATGCCACGAAAAAGAGCTAATGGCGTTCTTCAAGTGAGGTCGATGGAACAACGTATCGTTTGCGGATTTTTTGTTTTTCTCTCTCGATGGGAGGTAGAAGGCTTTTCCTGTTTATGTTCCTAGATTTAAGATTTCACATAATGTTAAGATTTTTCACACTGTTACCCAAGGGAATAACGTCTTTAAATATTTTATAAATTCACTTCTTGTTGTCTCTGGCGAATTGAAATGTGCAAAAGTAGGAATTTCTAAATTTGACGCGAATTACGTGAAAACAGTGAATCTTTTAAGAAAGTAAAGCTTGAGAAAAATGTCAAAATTATAAACAACTGCATTTGAATCTTTTGTCTTCAATTTAAGGCTTGAAAAGTATCATCAGCACTTCTGTATTAAGCGTACAAAAATTGAAAAATGTCATTTTTTTGTTTTTCTTTACAAGGAATGTTTTTCCATGCACATGCATAATTCATAAAGTAAATAAAATGCAGCTTACCTCTCTATGATAAGAAACATTTGTAGCTACATGCGCATATGTACAAACTAAACAATAACTGTGTACAGACATTAAGTAATTTTTGGAAGCAGAAGAGATGAAAAATGAGCAATCGCCTTCTTCGGGAATCAAACCACGGACCTACTACACCACGAAGGCACGCTAAGAAGGTGGTAGAAATACCTTATAATTGTACTAATCGAATTTTACTGAAATACAGTGCAATAGAAATTTATGCAAATACAGTGAATTCTGTCGAACCTTCTTAACCACTTTTGAAAGTGATCTGTATTATCGAGAGCATAACAAACATTGGCGTCGCTTCTCTACGATAGCCAACCACCTCCACAGAATACTGTCCAACAATAGTCAAATGGGTAAGACCGTTAGGTCCCAATCACAATTATGTTTCGGCTACGCGGGACTTGACTTTTCTCAGCACAGGGACAATTCTCAGCACCCACACAATTTTAGGAAACACACGTAGCTAGGCTACCATTCTCACTTACTGCAAAGACCTTGAACGCCAAACAGTAATCGATTATCGCTCAAATCGGGATCACGTGATCCTTCAGAAGCAGAACTTTCGTCTGATTGGTTGTCTCTATCCGGTACTCGAGACATTTTCAGTGAGGTTTGAAAAAATCCCGCGTAGCCGCAACATTGCTTCCATAGGCAGGACTTCGCTTCAGGCGGGGCTCTTTTTTCTAGGAATCCTCCCGTTTAAACCAGTGCTACTAGAGTCTCGTTTCTCAGAAAAGTTCCGTCTAGCAGGGACTGTAGCCATGTGTGATAACCTCTTAACACACTGATGGTTCGAACTGATTCCCTTCGCGTCAAAGGACCTGACGGAATGGGTTTTCCTTATGCATATGTAAACATGAGGTCTCCTCTTATGTAGCGGGCTCATATGTGCATTCTGATAAATAAACTCTCTTTAGGATATGGAAATTATCCGAAACAGCGGCACGAATTCCTTGCGAAACGAATTGTCGAAAGCTTTCCGGGCCAAGAGAAATCATATTTACCTAATTTGGAGGGGTTGCTCTACTTAACAGAGACTTTAAAAGCATAAGAAAACTGTAAAATTAGATACCAATACTCCCAGAGGTTTTATTAAACAATCAGTACAATTCCACGTGAGCAACCTTAGTACCCCTGAGAATGTCCAGCCATGTCCGGAGTAGCGTTTGCAGAGCCGTAGTAACAACAGCCGCGGTTATGAAGGTTTTCACGGAAGTTATCTACGGATTTGTGTTTTGCAAACCAGAGAACAATTTGTGCTTTTTCTTGCGGTGACGCCATTTAACCGTTTGTCTGCTCAGCAAAAGCACAGGTGCGTCATAAAAAGGTATTGTCGCCAATCTCTACGAATTCAGTTCCCACATGTGGCCAAAATCGTCCTCGTAGCGCTAAAACTTTGTTTTTAATCGACTGTTCAAAATAGATGCATTTGATTCGGACACCCTGTATTTATCGCCCACAAGTATGGTTAATCTAGGTTTCAAATCCCTGTTCTTTCGCTCTACTGGATTTGCTTGAGGGTGATACACTGGAGTGAACACTTGGTCAATATTAAGAAGAAAACACACTTGCTGAATGACAGCGCGAGAGTAACATTCAAACGGGATTTTCCAAATTCTATTCCTCTTTCTACCAAAAAAGAGGATATAATGCTTCTCCCGCTATATTTTGGCGGGCTCCAATGTCAGAACATACAATTCCGGTTAACCCGTTTGTTTTAACTCTCAAACGAGTAGACTGGAGTCCTTCGACAGAGAATGTCCGAAGGTGTATAGCTAGCTCTGAAATCAGCCTCCACTTTCTTGAAAGAAGCAGGAGAGCTGACGGGGCATTTAGCTTTAATAAAGGCCCGACTTCCCACATCCACAGCAACTAACAGGCAGTCAATCCTTCTTTTTTGCAATATATCTTGATGAGGAGTTTTTAGTATGCTGAGAATTACCACTATAACTTTGGGGACTATCTCGTTGTTTAAGCAAGCTGAGGTGAGTTATTCCACTCACTCCAGTTATCCAAAAATTGTTCTTTATAATTTGAAGGGGGCTTTCATCTTAACTGACCTGCCAGTATCAAATACTTTAATTGCTCAAAAGTCGTGATTTTTAATTCTTTAAGCCACCCATCAAAATAATTTTGTAAGTCGAAATAAAAGTCTCTCCAGGTGTTTTCTGGATTATTCTTATGTTGGGTAAATAGTTGTCGAAGTTTCTGAACATTCAATTTGAAGTGCTTTAAAAGGAGTTTGCTTAATTTTCTGATAATCCTGAGCATCATCGGAAGACTCTTTTGCATTTAGTTTTGCGACATCGGTTGGCAGAAGACTGATAAAATAGACAACCCATTTTTAAATTGGCATCTATCTTCAGAAGGGTTAATTGCCTCTCGAACAAGTCCAGAAATAAACTCATATCGGCTGTTTTAGGATCAAAATTATGAATTAATTCGTTCGATTCTAACCTAGGCATTTCCGCCTCTGCGTCTACAGAAGGGGATACCATTGCAGACTCCGTTCTAGTAGCAATAATGCTGGATTATAATTTTAATTTCTTCTATTCAAACAAGCTTCATTTTCTTTATCTCTCTCAGTACGTTGTTTTACTTCCATTTCTTTCCTATCATTTATGATGCATTCAAACATTTTTTTTTTTTTTTTTTTTTTAAACTCGGCTTCATACTTGAGACTAGTGATTATAACATTACTTATCTCATAAATTCTAAAATTTTCCTCAATCATTACACCTAGTGTCTCCGCTAATTTAATTAAATCATGTTCCTTCCCTTTTGCCAAATAACCCATGCTTAAATGAAAGTTGATAAATTTCCTCAAAATGTATACCTAAAACTTTTATCATGCCAACATATATAAGGTTTAAAATATTCAGATATGGATTAAGTACACGTGAAAAAATGCATAATCGAAAGCAAAACGAAAAAGAAAATAATAATTCATCCTTTTCTTTTGATTTACTGAAATAACGTATAAAATACTGTACTCAGACTATGAACTGTTACAGAACAGTAATTTGCATTAGTACAAAATACAGCAACTTGAGAGCATATATTTCTATACCTTTTCTGTTGTTTTGTTTTCAAAACAGAACTAAGAGTTGCTTATTATATATTTATTATATCTGACATTTATTTTCACTGCTTCATACCTAAACTTGCTTAGAGAATAAAATACTTTAACTTTATACGAAATAGTCATTCAAATATTATTTTCTTGAAATTTTCCGAAACTCTATCATAAATTTCCACATTTAAATTTCAGCAATACTTCAAAATTTATCTTTCGGTACAAAAAGAAATGGTATGCAACAGAACTCATGCAACATGATCAGAATGATTACATTTCAACAAAAGAATTCAAATGCAACAGAACAGTTAACTGATTCGGATGATCAGAGAAAACGAAATTAGATCAACGTGACCAGAATTCTTCTCATATTTACTTGATCCTGACGATCAGAGAAAACGAAATTAGGTCAAGGGGAATAGAATTCTTAATTTTTCCTTTTAGTTTCGAATTTACTTAACTAGAAATCATCGGACATTAAAGTTTACTTATCTTCAGTGTATCCATGGGCTATCCGTCATCATCAATTTGGGTTCTGATGACAGAGATTTTCGGCCCCATAGAGTTGGGTTGCCAGTTTATAACAATAAAGTTCATTTCCTTATTTCAAACAGAAAACACCCGACAGAATGATCTTTAAAATATTTACTTTTAAAAATAATATTGTAGGGATTATATTTATTTTAACTAACATTTATTTTAAGTTTAAACTATCTTTCCTGTCAAGCCTTACTTTCCCCTGGAATTGCCAATGCCAGAGTATGTAAATTTTAGTAGAACGCGCAAGGATTCAAATTATCAGCGGAAGTAATCTGAGTTAAATAGAAGGGAAACGAGTTCGAAAGTGTGCTTTCTTACTTCACGAGCGTGGAGGTGGCTAGTTAGAAATTGAAGAACCACGCGTTTCGGCCTGTGTGCTTGCCTCGGCAGTTTGTTAATCTTTCAACGTAATATTCAGAGTTTGCTGAATTATCAGCGGTATTTTAGAACGCGCTGAGGTTAGTTACGTTTAGAGAGCCTCGTAGTTAGTCACTTGTTACTATTCTTTTCTTAGTTTCTTATTTTTATTTTACTGCCGGGTCGGCGTAGTTTGTGAGCGTCAAGAGCACGCATTTGTAATTTCTAAAGTTGAATAAAAAGGGATTTAAACACTTCTCAAGACTTTGGTCTACTTTCCAGTTATCAGCAGTCACCACTATTGTTGCGTGCAGGTTGGAAGAGCGCAGCTTTACAATATAAAAGAATAATAATGTTTACAGCTCAAAGTGGTATACATAGTGTTATAGAATGGCACCTCCGAAAATATCTACTTAACCGTTATTTTCTTGGCTGTCCGCCAACGGCGACACAGTCCAAATTCAGAGTTTTAGGGGGAAAAGGCGCAAAGTCCCTCCGTCGAGTTCAGAATGAGGGGATAAAAGTTAATAGTTTTGAATTGTTACAAACGTAAATTAGCAATAGTCCCTTAATGTTTCATTTTAATTTGAGTATTTCCCCTCTCTATTTTAAAAATAGTAGATTTTTATAATGACATTTCTATACTGCTTCATTTCTAGTTTAATCCAAATCATATGACTTTTACATAACAATGATAAAGTAGCTAATTCGAATCGTAACCTTTCTCTTAAGGTAAGTTTTCATATTGAATAACTACGCACTTGCTTTCTGCACCTTTGCTGCTTAGCTTTGCACCTTAGCTAGACTGCTGCTTGCTGCTTCTTTCTTACAGCAAGGCTATCAAAAATGTAAATAATTTGAAATCAGACAAATGCCAATTGAAATAAAAATGAATATTTAAGCTCCCTCGTTTGCTAAGTTTGCTGTTTGTTATGGATCAACATCTACGCAAGCAATATTTTCTACAACATTTATATATATGTATACATACTATTTTAGGATGCAGAGAGAAGGTACAATCAAGTTTAAAACATGGTCGATATGGTTATAGATGGTGCTGCATACAGATGGAATGCGTAATTGCGTAGTATACTTGTATCCTTCTACAGAAGAACGGAATTGAAGAGAAACGTAACTGCAAATTAAACACTTTTTCTTTTAGCAGAATAATTCTTGAGGTATATATTATGATTCATTATGAGTGCAATTTGCACACCATATTTTTGGAAATTTAATACATCTTAACACGCAGAATGGAAGATGCAGAGAGAGGTAAACGACGACGTCCTAACACGAAGCAAGCAAAGCAGAAGAGTGTCGACGCATTCAGAAGATTCATGCTCTCAAGCAGATAGAATTTCGAACTAAGGAAATATGAACTGATAACTGTTTTTCTCGTCACATATGCCATAATTGCTAATACTGCTTACTTCGTCAATACGTCAACTGCTATAATCGCTACCACTTCGATCTAATCATTGGTAAAATGCTATGCTTATAAAAAAATATGCCTCAAAGTCTATTTCACGTGATAAACACAGGATAGGGTGCAACCCAGGTGCTTGGAAATGCTGTGACTTCGTCACCTAATAAGATGTATTCAGAAGAGGCAGGGGAGAGTGTCATATAACACAGAGAAGATAAGATATATAAGACAGAATAATAATAATAATAATAATAATAATAATAAAAGATAAATATTAATTTTAAACTTGTAATAAACTCTTAATTATTCATTTCAATTTGGTTCCATCTTAGAAATAGTAACTGTTTATAATAAATCACTCTAAGTTACGTCATTTCAAAATAGATTTTTCTCACATGCATAATGCTAATGACGCAGACACTTGACATTTTAGCCAATACTAATACTGTGTTTTTTTTTAACTGAATCTCAAGCAACACAAATAAAAAGCAGTGAAACCTAATGGATCATTCTTAGTCTAACCTTCGAAGTATAACGACTCATTTCATCCCAACCTCTCCAGCATCCTATAGCCCCGTTTCCTAAAAAAGATATAGCTGAGGCTATCAAAATTCTAAATAGTTGGCCCCTCAATATCGAATAAGCTAGCAAGGGTCTGAAATACGGCCGAGCGTAGTAGTAGCTTAGAGAGAGGCGTAGCCAAAAGGCGAACGCGTGCTAGTCAGAAACTCTGAGGCTCTCTCTCGAAGTCAGTGGAACTTCGATTTAAATACCACTCTTACTCATTTGCATTAAACGCGATTCTAAAAACACATTCTGGTAGGAAATTGTAAGCTGAAATTAGGAGGCACAGGAAAATATTTCTAACTAAAGATAAAAAACTTACAACTCCGTAATTATTGCGCAAATCTGACACACGCTTGAGTAAAACTATCAGTTTTTTCAATTGTACAGTAATATATTATTGCAGTCCTAGGTCATTGACTTTAATTTTAAAAGTAAACTGAACGTTTCTATTATAAAGAAATGCATCGAAACGTTTTCTTTCTTTTTCTTTTTTTCTTTTGTCTGCATTGTCTTAGCTTTATCTATTTTCAGATGCAATGTGTAAAAATATTTGGCAATTATAAAATTATTATAATAAGTTAAAGAAATATCGAAATTGCTAAAATTTTGTGTACCCCCTGCTGCAAGTCCTGCTAAGCCCAATTGGGGTCGCGACTTATAGTTTAAGAAACTCTGCCTTAGAGAAACAATCTAATTAAGGCCTGGAAGGTAATTATTAAAGATAACAAATGTGGTAATTTTCAGTACAGAAATTCATTAATTATATTTTTTATATGGTCGAGGCTGAGTAAGTTTTCTTACTGATTTTATTTCCAAAAAAGTTCGGGTCTTATTTTGTCTTGAAATATCACGGCATTATTTGACAATAAACGCAAGTCAGAATTTCCGTTCTACCTTTAAAATAGCTTCTGCTTCCTTAGAAGACAAACTATATATTTCGCTGCAATTCCGTTCTTTATCGATTATTTGGCAAAACGAATATTAAATCATTTTTAGCTAAAGCATTATCTGATCTATTTTTTCTCACGGTAGATTACTAATGAGAAGCCAGATACAGGAAAATTTGCGCTTGTTTTATTCATTTTGTTTTGTTCTCGAGGTATACGAACAATGCTTTTCATAAAAATCCCACTGTCGAATATTTCCTGCGTTGTGGTTGTTTGGGTTATCGACTTTCCTGACGATGACTTAAAACAATAGGGGCAGGGTGGGGAGGGGTCAGTTCTCACGGAGATTTCGGGTCATTCCATCCTCTCGCGTGTCCGATCGCTATCGTCTGCCCTTTTGAGGCCCCTCTCAAACGACAATCATCGAAGGCCAAAGCTTGAGTCAGAACTATCTTATTTACATTTTCATTCTTTTCTATTTTACCTTTTTATTTTTTTATCGTTTAGGGAAGATACCTGTTCTTAGACTCAGAAATGTCCACAGTTATCGTTTGGAATAATAGGAGGCGGCTAAAAAAGTATGTGACACGTCAGGTACTTTCAAGTATGTGGCACGTTCACCTATTTCGTAATGAAAAAGATGGAAAGAAGGTAGATAACAAAACCTATTTATTTTTAAAATAAATTTTCTCTCTCGTGCAAATTTCATCCACGTCTGAAAGTGTCCAATATTTCTGAGAACGTAAACAAAAATCAATATAGGATATGGCCTCTTTAAGACAATCCCCTTCCACAAGAGACCGAAATCATCCAGAATCATGGCTGACGTTCTTAAAAAAAAGGCTCATTCTACATAATATTATTCCCCATAGGCAACATTTGATTTTTGCCTAGGCGCGCATTTTAATAGTCCAAATATTAGTTTATTTATCATGCAGCATTTTAAGATACTAAATATTATTCTTACTAATTCCACATAATCCTAAATACAGTGCAACTCCAATTCTCCGAATCGCTTTCAGAATTTTTCAGAATCAACTGAAGAAGAGGAGTAAAAGGAAAAAGGAAAGAAAAAAGGCAGAAGAAGATGAGGATGATGTGTCACTTAAGGAATTAAGAAACATTCTTTTGCATATTGCTCGATATTCAGATGTTGATGCTGATGATACAGCAGAATGGGTGGTGTGTGATTCGTTACACCGTGGGTTTCAAATTTTAAATGAACTTATTGAAAGTGTGATAGAAGAAAATGTCGAGAATGAAGATGACCTTAATGTCGAAGTTCAAGCAGACACGGGACAATCGGCTAGTGAAGCGTTTACTGGCCTTGAAACTTCTCTGAAGTTGGATGGAGCGTCAGCCCGAGTGTGACCACATGAAATGCAGCTTGTCATTGTCAAGCGAAGGCGCGACTTAGCTGCCCGAAAATGGATAAGACAGTCAAACAGCCTACTTTGACAGAGATGTTCAGCAAGCAATGACTTTCAGCACTTGTACGTAAAATGTACGTAATGTGTACGTAAAAATGTTGCCTTTTCATTTTAATTAATAAAAACCTATTTTTCTTTAAAAATAGTTTTTTTTCCCATTTTCAACATGCAGTACCTATAATAATTAATTAAAGTGTACATAGACTCTTTCTTCGGGAAAATAATCCAGTTATCCGAATTTTTCATTATCCGAATGAGGTCCGATCCCAATTGATTCGGATAGTTGGAGTTCTACTGTATTTCTAATAAAAACAAGGAAATCAAGTGCTGAAGGCCCATAATGCAGTGCTAATCAAGAATTAACAACGAATCAATGGATTAGTTAATCAATGAATTTATAATCAATTAACAGTCCTAAAGCAAAAAATGCCAACACCCTATACGAGGCTTAATTGGACAATGCACATAGGCATTCGTGCTACGAACGCATTTAGCATCTGCCTCCAGTTCGATAAAAGTACACTTAATCTTCTTTTACCCACGGTTACAGATGATTTTGTTCTTCTATGAAGGTAGCCGTCTTAGACCGATGTTAGTTTTTAAAAATGCTGCCTTCTTTCAGTGGTGGTCGTCTTAGGGAAGTAGTCGATATGCGAGAGTTTACCGTAAAGATTTGATAGAGCCATTTGTTATCAGAGAATTATTTTCCACCCAAAAACTACTTTAATTTTGTAAAAAGATGATGCTTACTGACAGCATGATCTGGACTGTAAGTAGGATGTTTCCAAATCTATAACTGACAGTTTGGAAATAGACGATGTATTATAAATGCGGCGACATGCAGTTGAGCCTAGTTATGAACGATATGATCAGATTATTAATAGTAATATAATTTTACTGCATTTTACTCGACACTTTTAACACCGTCAATGGGCAGCCGATCCAGCGGAATAAATAGCATGTTCACCGGATTACTTTTCCGACGTTCACCGAATTACTTTTCATAGGGCACTGCATTTTACAGGCAAAATAACGGTTACCATTACTTGGAGTCAGTAAATACTCCTTCACTGACTTCACTAATAACTGCATTTCTCAATGGATTGGCGACAGAAATGCATAGCGAGGTATGCTAGGATATACAAGCGATGTACAAGGGTATACAATATGTGCATAACGAGGATATACAAGGAGTTATCTGCAGGTACGATAAATTGTCAATGTTATTACTACATACGCGGAAAAATAGCCTGAAAGAAAAAAAAAAAGTAATTAAGAGGCGAGAGTTGTATTCAACTAACGTCTTTTTTATTACTAAACTGTTACTACTTTTTGTACATATTATGGACTTAATATTTAACTTTAGTATTTAAATTGCTTAGTGTTTAAATTTTTAGGCATCTTTAGTCATATCAGACGATAATCGTGGATATTTTTTAAAGCTATAAGAAATACTTGCACTTTTATAAATAGTATTTCCTTACGTTTAGGACTATAGCTTTACATCTTTAACTATTATTTTGAAATATTAGGTGGCCCAATTAAACTGCATATTTCCCATGTAACAGAAGAGACCTGAAGCCATTTTATCTGTTGTTTTATCTGTTTATTTTAAGATACTAAATATAATTCTTACTAATTCCACATAATCCTTGTTCTTTCAGACTTGCCCCAACTAAAAAATAGCCGCGCCCCATTAGCCACAGACTCTAAGTAAAATTCTATCGTCAAATCTTTAAACAGAATTTTGAAATTAAAAATTTTCAAATTATTCTCATATAATATATACTCCTTAAGACGACCGTTCACAGTTCCAGATAATTTTGCTCCTTCTCTCTCTAGTTCATCTCTTAGAGAGGTCACATTCAGTATCAGTGTTTCTGAAAAATAGTTGTCACTTTCAGGAGCGGTTGTCTTAGGAAGGTGGTCTTCCCGAGAGAGTTTATTGTATTTAAGATTAGGAAACTCTGGGAAACGTCATTTTGTTTCTTAGAAAGTACATTCTATTTTTTAAGGAAAAGAGAGAAACCATTAATTAAATCGACAAAGTCAAATTAACTTCAGATTTCGTTTGATCGCTGTCTTTATCGGACATAAGTCAGTGGAATTTCCGACGAATTCTTTAAAGCAAATCATTTCTCATGACCGTGCACTTGAATGCTTCAGGTCTGCACGTCTCGAAGAAAGTCGCCAGTGCTTATCAGTGGTTTATGTCTTTTCTCAAATATTCCCTTGAAGTTCCTTATCAGTTGAAGGATTTGTATATAGTGTAATTACTCAGTTGTATATATTGTAAAAAGCTAATTGTCTTCAGACTTATACTGTTACTAAAAAAATGGGCCTAGTTCATAATCTTTAGTCTGTCTAATAGCTCTTAGACAGTGAAAATTTCTTTTTTCCTTTCTTAAATTCTTAATCATTACGACACGACAATTAGCCAGAAATTAATTAATTTCCATTCACTAGTATTTTCAAAAAAATCTTAACAGACAGTTTCACTCAAATAAGAACTCCTCATTATACATCCCTCAAGAATTCCGAGTCCCACCCACTACCATAAATTACTTCACCCAAGTCTTACCGACTGATTTTATTCAAAGCTCCCACTGCCGCTAAGAATTTTTCGGACACCCTACACTTCTGAGTCAGACTCGAAGAGAACACTTTGCCGACTCCCCACTAGAAAGAATGTAAGTTACTTAATACTTTTTCTGGCCTTTATTTCTTCATGTACATTCGCGGAAATATTTGGCCTGACTAGAATTGCTGGTTTGGCTTAACCTTATTACTCGAGTAAAGACGAAACACCTTCGTATTTACGTATTTATTTATTGATTATTGTTCATTGAACGGGAGTTGGTTTGTTCCCCTTGAAAAATCAACTAATTTCCGATCAATGACAATAATTACATGCTTCTAATTTAATTTGTCCTTTTACAATTGAAATTTTGTTCTTCATAATTATTTAATACCAGTCCCCGTTAAAACATTATTAACATATTACTTTCAAATTATTTCAAAACATCTTTCAAAATATAACTTACCAGTATGGATTCACTCTTTTAAAATAATTCTAATTTAATTAAACTTAGGAGGTAATATAATCAATTAATCAATATTGTTTAGGAAATAAATTATTATTAACTTACTTTGCAGCAATTGCGCAAGTAGTAGTAACTTGTATTTCGCACTAAATGAATTTAAGATCATACAACATATATATATAAACTTTCGAATCAATAACCATAGAGCTCAAATCAAAAAATTCAACGCACAAAAAAATAGCATTAAAATAAGTACACCATCACAACTTAATACAGCAGAATTAGAACACTTTAAACAACATGACTTCAACTCTATTCAACTTCAGATACTAGATATAATACCCAATCACAAAACACGAATTTTTCAGGAATCTCTCTATATACTAAAACAACGTTCACTTTATCCATATGGACTGAACACTTATATACATAGTCATAGAGATACTTCTAAGAAGTTTATTTTCAGCCAATTTAAGCTCTACAGCATCAAAACGCAGAGAGGAAAAAGAGGAAGCAAAATAAAAAATAATGCGAGATTTTTATCCACTTTGGATACACTTGCATTGAAAAAACAATTGAAATGTTTTTTTGACTCAGACTACTTTCCCAAGAAACTTCTCAACTGGTTACACTCCTGTACTAATAAATTCCTTATCAAACTAAAAAAATTCATTCAAGAAAGCTACGACGACATACAAATCATTAAAGACATGATTCTTTATTTTAGTCTTTTCAGACTCTCTAATAGTCTCACTCAACGCAGAATTTATTTTAAAGTCAATTTTCTGCATCCGCAGTTTGACAATATTCATTTCTCAAGAATCATCAGAGATTGTAAAGATTACTTCCCCGCAGTTGACACAATACCAATGATTGCATTTAAATATCAAAGGACCTTAAGCAACTTGCTCACTAACCACCATGAAATAGATGAAACAGCAGAATGACATTGTAAGACACCAGTTTACAGCAATTACGCAGATTCTCATCACCAGCACATAATTACTGGCAACCTGAATATCATACAAAACCATCAACTAAAAACACTAATGACTTATGATACAAAATTTAGACCAGTCAGAAACATGACTACAAATTACTGTTACAAGACTTTCGAAAACAACATCAACGAATTTATAGTTAAAGCAAGCTATCAACTGAATTTACCCATAGATACCTTCTTAAAATGGAAAGCTAAAATTCTTCAAAGCATATCCACCGAAATCAGTCACCTCAAATTTAAAAGTACACTGAATTGGTCGCAACTTACATCAGATATTAATAAATTAAAACAGCTTTTTACTATTACAAAAATAGATAAAGCAACTAATAACTTTAGCATTATATGAAAACAATTCTAAGCTGAAATTATTCATAAAGAGCTTCTCAACGCAGCTACTTATCAATTAGCCAACCTTACAGAAACATCTATAATAAACAGGATTAAAACTTTTCATAAGAAACTCAATATTACTTTCAATACAAACTACAACAGATTTACTAATCTTTATGCGATTCCCAAATTCCATAAAACACCATTAAAATTTAGATTTATAGCTAATGGAACTAATAATTACAAGAAAAATGTAGACTATTATTTTTCAATTCAACTTAATAAAATCTGTAAATTTATTTTCAATGATTGTAACACTAATCATAACTATTGCTGGATCATTCATAATAACACTCCTGTCATTAATACCATTCAAACCATTAACATCCAAAACATTAACTGCTATGATTTTGAAAACTTATATACCTCACTTCCTCTAGAAGAAATCTATACCAGTCTACTTGATCTACCTAAACTTTTCCCTAATATACTCAATATCATGACTCTTGACAAATGGAAAACCTACCTAAAATGCACACTTTTTCATAACTACATCAAGTTTCAAAATCAACTTTTTAAACAAGTAAGAGGATTGCCAATGGGCTTACATTCCAGCACCTCGATATGTAATAGCTTTTTATTTGTCAAAGAATTTAACTTCCAAAAAAATCTACAACCACAATAGTTAAATTACTACAAACACACCTACAGATATATTGATGACCTTATTACAATTAATAATTTTGGTAAAATTGAACACTCCGAGATTTATCCGAATTGTCTTACACTTAATAAAACTAATAATTCACAAAATAGCATAGATCTTCAAATCATTAACTACAAAAAAATTTTACTTTTTGACAAAACAAGAAACTTCAATTTCAATACTAACAAATTAATAAATTGGAACTCCAACATATCCAAAAAAGTAATTAACAATACTATAATTAATCAAATACAACGAACTAAAACTATATGCACAGATACAATAGATTTACAACGCGAAATTTTGATCATTATCAAAATTCTCAAAAATAATCTAATTCCCATTCAATTTATCAACCATTGCCTTAAAAGAGCAGGCGTTAAATACTCACTCTAAATCATTTAACTGATAGGGATATGATAATTTGTTCCTAAACCTGAGAAGGCGGTATAAGTTGGATGACTGTCAGTTGGAAGATTTGTATATAGTGTAATTACTCAATTGTATATATTGTAAAAAGCTAATTGTCTTCAGACATATACTGTTACTAAAAAAATGGGCCTAGTTCATGCCTTTAGACTGTCTATTAGCTCTTGGACAGTGAAAATGCCTTTTTCCTTTCTTAAATTCTTAATCATTGCGACACGACAATTAGCCAGAAATTAATTAATTTCCATTCACTAGTATTTTCAAAAAAAATCTTAACAAACGGTCTCTCTCAGATAAGAACTCCACAAAATACATCCCTCAAGAATTACAAGTCTCACCCACTACCATAAATTACTTCACCCAAGTCTTACCGACTGATATTATTCAAAGCCCCTACTGCCGCTAAGAATTTTCGGACACCCTACACTTCTGAGTCAGACACGAAGAGAACACTTTGCCAACTCCCCCACTAGAAAGAATGTAAGTTACTTAATACCTTTTCTGGCCTTTATATCTTCATGTACATTCACTGATCTTATTTATATTATTTTCTATATTATTTTTTATATTATTTTTATATTGTCTTTGAATTGTTTTTACAAAGTTTGCATTATTTATTTTTATTTATTTATTTTTTTTCTTTTTTATAATCTTCTATGTTTATTTCAACTCTACTTTGAATTCGATTTCATAATGACAATTTCCAATGTTTAATTTCTACAAATAATATAGTACTTAAATGCATAAACATGAAAGTGTCGGGGACGGTTACTCGAGTTAAATAGGATTTCTCTAGAGTAATTGATTTTTACTCCAAATTGAGTTGACTAAAATGCTTCATAAGAATAAGTTCTTTGAGTATCAGCATTGGTACATAATTCCTTCTATTCGCGGAAATATTTGGCCTGACTAGAATTGCCGGTTTGGCTTTAACTTATAGCTCGAGTAAAGACGAAACACTTTCGTGTTTACGTATTTTTATCAATTATTGTTCATTGAACGGGAGTTGGTTTGTTCCCCTTGAAAAGTCAACTAATTTCCGATCAATGACAATGATTACATGTTTTAATTTTTCCTTTTACAATTGAAATTTTATTCTTCGTGATGATTTAACTCCAGTCCCCGTTAAAACATTATTAACATTTTGCTTTCAAATTACTTCAAAACATCTTTCAAAATATAACTTACCAGTATGGATTCACACTTTTAAAATAATTCTACTTTAATTAAACTTAGGAGATAATATAATCAATTAATCAATACTGTTTAGGAAATAAATTATTATTAACTAACTTTGCAGCAATTGCGCAAGTAATAATAACTTGTATTCGCACTAAATGGATTTAAGATCATACAACATATATATATATATATATATATTGTTACGAATTTTGTACATAGACAGATAATTTTAGTACAATTATATGTGAAATTCGTGTATTTTTCCGTGTAATGTAACGCGAAAAATCGAGAGAGATAATCTAAGCCGGAAAAGTAATAATGCAAGGGCAAGTCTGTTTAACATTGAATAAATGGGTATCTCGGTAATTTGGCGACATCTCGCCAAGCTGGCAATGGTTTTGGTGACTAATTTTCGTGAGTAAATTTGGCAAGAAATCGCTGAAACTTGCCAAACGTTTGAATAAATGTAATTGATCACTGCGTAAGGATTTATATTTATTTTAAGTAACAAGTTTAATTTTCAACTTTCCTATAAGCCTTCATTCCCCTAATTGTCAATGGCAGAATATTTAAATTTGGTAGCTGGCGTGAAGGAATGCAAATTTTACCATGAAGAAAGAGTTTAAAAACAGTAGGAAAGTACAGAGAGTTAGGCTATTGCTGTCACCTCTGTTGCGTAAGCTTCTGCTTCCAGAGTTATTGCTGGTTCGCGTGGCATAGCTGCATTTACTTGCTGCCACAAGTTTCGAAGCGGCTTAAAGAAACAAGCATTATCTGAGCCCTGTAGCTCAGTCCTACTACTTATGAATATCTTCGAATTTTTAGTTTAGTTCTGTGATTTCAGTTACCGCCCAAGGAAGACGTAGTATGGTAGCGTCGAGCTAACGCAATGTAAATTTTAAGTGTTAATAAAGGGCTACTTGTAACCCTTATGCTGTGCAGTTACTACTCTTACAGTTCTCAGTTAGATTGGATTGGGTTATTCAATTATGGCAAAGCACACGAGGGCTATCTGCCTAAAGGGTGGGATGCCTTCGTGGAGGACTTTCTAAGGGAAACTGTCTCGTATACACGTTACACATGGGGATTGGGTTATTCAATTATGGCAAAGCACACGAGGGCTATCTGCCTAAAGGGTGGGATGCCTTCGTGGAGGTCTTTCTAAGGGAAACTGGCTCGTATACACGTTACGCATGGGGAAAGCATAAAAACGCCCATGCAGCCAGCCCGTTCGCGGGATTCGTACCTCGGACCGAACTACCAGTGTTCAGCGTCTTTACTGCTCGGCCGCTGGTGCGCATTCTCAGTTAGAAGTTAGACACCTGAACCCTAGGACTGTATTTGTTGTAATCGTAGTTCGACCCTCATATTGCCTTCCAGTAATTTCAAGAAGCAAAAAGTACTAGAAATATCTCAACTGCCTCATGAAAACCAAAAAAATCCGGTGAGAGCATCTGCTCTCAGTTGTTGTTAGCTGATAGCTCAACGGGAATTCCGAGTATAGCTTCGCTCTTCAGCTGCGTTTTGTATTCCGTTGTGTTTAATGCTAAAAGTAGTTCGAAATGAAACTGCTGATTGTACTTTGTGATATTGTGAAGAGTTGTACGATTATTTTTGTGTAAAGTTCCAGGTCACTGAAGTGTTTATTTTGATAAAATAAATTTTGTCAAACTATCATCGGAGCTGTGTACATTCAATCTATTTTGAATCCGTACGTAACCCATAACAATATATATGTATATCTACTCCTTTAACCGGCATAAAAGTCATTAGCGGCCTTTATTTCGGCAATCGTTGGTCTTATCATATACTTCCAGTTACAGAAGTGTTTTAAACGACGAAAATATTCATGTTTTGGCAATGTCAAATTAAACAAAAAATTTATTTCCAACCAATAACGAAATCTAACTTTCAGTGCGGTGTCCTGTTTCCTATACTTATAGTTGACAAAGTTTTATACTCGTTATGAAAAAATAAAATTATAAAAAATTTGACTCCCGTTCATCAAAAACGGAGCGGGGTATTCAATTTCAAAATTTGCTATTTTTGACGTAATTTTCTTCTTTGTGGAATCGGTTAATTAAGTTAGAATAATTCGAAGAAATAAGTTTAAATGAAGCGCAGCAAAAAATGTGTATAATTTAATGGGAAATACATGGAAGTCATATGGTGTCCACATTTTTTTGCTTAATGATAAAGGGATGGAATTTATCCAATTTAAAAGCAATAAACAAACTTAACTTTCTTTTTTTTGAACATATCATTCTCTAAGACAACTTACTGCTTAAACACTGTTGACCGTCTGAGAAAATAGTTACCTCAGGGAGATAAGTTATATCTCAGTATTTATACGGTCTACTGGAAAGTTATGTCCGTTTTATGACAACAATTTTCGAGACGTAAGCACTAAGTGTGAAGCGATAGTGTACTCACGGCCACTGATAAAGTTCATTTATGCCACTGTATTTTATGCGAATTTCAACAAGGAAGAAATGCTACAGAAGCATGTAGAAATTTATTTGAAAGTGTTTGGTTAAGGTACAGTTTCTGATAAGGCATGCAGAAGATGGTTCGAAAAATTTGAAACAAGCGATTTCGAACTTACTGATAAGCTACGTTCTGGGCGATCATCTTTGATCGGCGGACCATGTTGGAGTAAGATCCTTTTGTGACAACATCGGAGATCGCAGAAAGGCTTAATTCAGCTCAGCAAACCATTTCGAAATATATTCGGAAGATAGGATTGGTTTGGAAATATTCAAGATAGGTGCTACATGAATTAAGTCAGAAGAATTTGGATGATCGAGTCGTCATATGCACATCTCTGCTTGCTCCAAACAAATTGAAGCCCTCCTTAAACCGGATGATAACTCGACGGAAACATCGGACACCCACGGAAACATCGTTAAGGGAAAGGGCATACTGTGAACCCAAAAAACCTAGCCCTCCCAACTCTAAACCAAATTTGACCCTGAATAAGGAGAATGTTGTGTGTGGTGGGGCATTTGAGGACCAGAACATTATGAGTTTTTAAAACCGAACAAAAAGCTCAATTCGGAGAAGTACTGTCAGCAATTAGATAATTTAAAGACAACAGTTCAACAAGAGAGGCCGGCGGTTTTCAACAGGAAGAACATCGTACTGCATCATGATCTTGCCACACCACATGTTGCTTTGGGGACTCGTAAAAAAAAAATTGCAGAACTATGCTGAGAAATTCTGTCACATACACCATATTCCCCGTACTTAGCACCCTCTGACTATCACTTGCTTTTGTCCTTACAAAATTTTTTGAACGGCAAAAAATTCAAAAATTAAGTAGATATCAAAAAAGCACCAGCTCAATTTTTCGCCTCAAAAGTTACATCATTTTTCAAATATGGGGTATACAAATGGCCCTCACGCTGGTCATTAAGAATAATGGCAATGATATTATTTTAATAAAATTAATTGACGGTAAGAAAAATTTGTATTTTTTTTAATTCCCGAAACGGACATAACTTTCAGGTGTATACTTTTTCAGAGATATTGCTTTGTTTCAGAAATGGTCGTATTATTGGGACGGTCGCCATGAAAGAGTTAACCGTACTTTTTTTCCGTTCCAGCAATAATAACAGACGTTTTTGATATTTTAATATTTTCTCTTCATGTCATTTTACATACCAAGAATAAATATGTAAATAAACAGTTAATTTTTTTTAAACTAAAAAACAAACTTCTTCACTTCACTTTTAGTGTTATTCAAGAGTAAAAATTTAGTTTTATTAAGTAACAACTGCAGGTATTTTCATTAAAAAAAGCAAAGAGTAAATTACGTAAATTATTCAATACGTAAAATTATTCATAATTTAAATGTTTTAATATTAAAAAAAAGTAAGACCTTAATGGCAAGTCTATCTTTAAGCTTTTAGACAGCAATCCAAAATTTTCTGATATCAAATTAGTTTTACCCTCATTTTGCAGAACTTTTTCACTTTTTTAACACCCTGAATTTAATTTTGAACTCAAACTCCTCGAGGGAGAGAACATTACTACCGTAGTTTTCATCATATAAATCAGCGGTATATTTAGTATATAATGAGTAACTTTAAGTACATTCGGTGTAAAAGTACTGTTCCTTACTAATCGGTAATCTAAGTTTCCTGTTGTTGAAAGCAGGGCAGCCAAGACTATTTTAAAATCATTTAAAAAATAAAATATTTCACATTTCAATTCTTTGCCTTGAGAGGAAAAAGATTATTTGCGGAAAGTTGATAGTGAAAGTGAAGCTTGTGGTAACGAAGCTTGCGCTATAGATCCTTATGCTAGTGCAATAGCTGCGTTCAAAGATAAAAATAAAGTAAACGAAGATTGAGTTCATATGATGGACTCCAGGATTTTAAGATAAATCAGTATAATAAAAAGGAGAGGAGGAAGGAAAAATAGATTTCATCTGCAATATTTTTTTAACTCGCTTCAGTAACGTATTTTTTCTCTCTTCGTTAAATCTGTATCGAGTATTATTTGTTTTACATACTAGTTATACGTAAAAATATTTTTCATTTATTTAATACTTGATTTGGAATACGGTAGGATTTCTGTCTTTAAGAATTTTTAGCACTTCCTTTCATGACATTGTACGATGTAAATGAATTGCAAGTGTTAAGGTTGAAGAAATTTTATGAAGTCATGTGATATCCACATCAGATATTTTGCTGTTGAAGTTTATTTTAATATGGGTCGGCTTATAGACGAGCTCATATTAAAATTACGAACAATTTAATCTCAAACATTGAAAAATATTTATTTTATTAAATCCTAAAATACATTAATCCAATTTCTCAATATCAGTATGCCACTCAGTATACAGTATGTGGAATTTTATATCAGTATCAGTATCCGAAGATTTTCTACCAATTCTCGGGTATCATTCTCAGCTACAGTCAAGTCAGGGTAAAAGGCTTTATCCTCCATTTCACATCTTCATAAGTCATCTCATAGGTAATACCTTCTCCATTTCTGCCCATAGCCTTGCTAAAGCAACATTTTTCGAAAGATCGTAAATTTTGAATGCGGCTGTTACTCGGGTTTTCAACTTAACTTTGTGGCTGATAAACAGATCGGCTAAATTCAACAATATGCTTTATAAATATTCATAATTAATCACTTTTATTTAATATAAAAATAATTTCCTTAGTAAATTTATTTAAAACTCATTATGAGCTCAAAAGGGTTATTAGTCTCAAAACACGATTTTGCTTTGATTCACTTTAAATGTCGTCCAGTTTAAATGCATTTTTTCATTTTTCCTTCGAGTCGGTTGCCATTCCTCAAATTTTAAATCTCAAATTTAACCTGTCTGTTGTTGATTAGAAAACAAAGCTATTTAAAAGCAATAAATGCAGATCTAAAGGAAATGAGATACATTCCGCAAGAGAAGAAGAGGAAGAATGACCTTGTTTGTTTGCATTAGCTGTACATAAGTCACGTGAACTCTGATGTCATCTGCATTGTTTGTTTACAAAAGGTATACATAAGTCACGTGATCAATGAGGTCATCGGAATGTATCTCATTATTTTTTACTTTTTAATCTGATTTATTTAAATAAATACGCATTTAATTCACGATATTTTTATAGAATTATGTTATATATTTATTCACTTTTTAAGTTTGCGGATGATATGTTAACCTTCACATGCTAATCTTAATGTATATTCATCTAGCCAATAAAATGTTCGCTTTGGCACCTGGGCCATCTTTATTAATAAATCATATTAAACTTTAAACATCCCTGTTGGGCGATCGTCAAAAGCTAAACTCTTTCAGGTTTTTCTTTCTCTCTTCTTCTTTTTTATTTTTTAATTCCTGTTGAATAAGTCGAGTGGATTTTTGAAGAATATTCTTTTTGTGGGCCTAAAATATCGACTTTTCCGCCGACAAATAAGATATACTGTTAATGTTGTTTATGTACTGTATCTAAAAATATATTAATACTCGACTGTTGATTTCAATGCAGTTCAGACGATTTTAAGCTGCATTTATTGTATCCTATTTTTCGAACTAACTGTTAACCGTATTCAGTTGCACTGAGTACCAGATTAAGGTCAAAATGCATATAAGAATATTGCAACAGGAAAGTCACAAAACGTATGCGAAGTGGAGGCCCCCGTTTAGGTTGTCGGCAAATGTTCGAAGAGTACCCCGAAACCCGGAAATCGCCGACTGGAGTGGCATGAGACATCTTGTTGCGTTGATCGGCATTTTTTTTTTTTTTTTTTTCATTTTCTTTTTACCAGCTTGGGGCGGACTTATTGTTTATTTACCGAGAGGATCGACACTTGGTGACGGTTACATTTAAAAATGGAAGGAAGGAACAATGGGGCGACAGGAGTTCCGCTTTAAGCGACCGAATTGTGTGACTCAGTCTACTTGACCCCGACCTTCCGAGGCAATTTTATTTTTTGATTTAAGATACATGGAAGGAGAGCAAGACACGACAAAACGATTTGTTTCGTAATTTTTTATGAGCTTCTTTTGTCCATGATACCTAACGATAGTCCCGCATCGCAATCTTCTCCCTGCGCCGTTTTGGAGACACACACCATTGGATGTGGAATGTCGTAACTGTAACCGACACCATGGGCACGAAATAGCATAGAAATCGCATTCAACAAGTTTCAGTACTTCGATAATAATTTTGAAAGACCTCCAGAATCGCAGAATTCCGTCGCTGCGATAAAGTAACAATTAACAACAATACAATAGCATTTTAATTATCTGGACTAAATAGAACCACAGCCTATTCGGATAATCGAAAATCTGGATAATTAAACTTTTATTTTTTGCAGGTCAAAGGATATGTTGTTAGGGCTTAAATTCAGCTGAAACTCGCCAGAATGCTTCTGTCGCACTTCTCAGGTTTCGCCTAAAACAGTAATTTCACTCGACGCTTCGAATAAAATGAGATCTAGTATTTAACTTTTAATTGCATGTCGTTAATTTAATTTAATAAGACCGAAGGACTATTAATTTTGTTTTGGCATTTTGCGTTGAAAATTTTAAAAGGCTGTATCACTTTTCAAATCGTTGACAACATATATTATCGCCCTGTCTTATATTTAAAGAAATTAAATAATGAAGAATCTGATAAATTTACTCGTATGTATGTTTCTCGCATTGTGATAAAACAACGGTACCTAGAGCCATCAAAATTTGATAACGTAATCTTCTATAGAATATGGGCATGTGGAAGCCTTAATTTGAATTTAAAATTTGTTTTATTATCGATTTCATATTTTGTAAAACTTCAACGAATTTTTGATTAAAAAAAAAACTAAACGATTTCAAAGCGAGCAATGGCAACACTGCACGGAGGATTATTATTATTATTATTATTATTATTTTTTAAGAGCGCGCGACACTGTGTACCGGAAATTCTAAAGATAGGTTCATTTTAAAATTAGTTTGGGATATTGCTCTTGAACGGAATTTTATGGTTTGAGTACGTAGAACATGATATTTAATAAATAAAGGTAACACACAAAACGGTAAAAACAACTCTCCTTTGGACGCAATTTAAAATCTGAAACCTATCAGATTATTTCTTTTTATTTAATTTATTTTATTCATTAATTATTAGTAGCAGAGGTGCTATTAGTCTCAATGAACCTTAGTGTTTCGTCCGTATCACTTTTCTGTCCACATCAAATAAAAGGATGTTGCAACCAAATGTTTTTTTAAAGAAATAATTAGAATATATATATAATTTGATATGGACACTTCATGACTTCCTTGTGTGGCCTTTCAAATTGTATACATTTTTTTGGCTGCACTTCATTTAAACTTATTTCCTTGAATTTTTAAAAATCTTATTAACCGTTCCCTCAAGCCAAGCTGAAAATGACATCAAAATTTGCAGATTTTGAAATTAAATATATATCGTTCGGGAATCAAACTTCTTATAATTGTATTTTTTCATAACGAGGCCAAAGCTTTCCCGAATGTGAGACCGCATTAAAAGTTAGATTTTGTTATTTGTTCAAAATATTTTTTTTTTTTTTTTTAAATCTAACATTTCCAAAAGATGAATGGAATATTTTTTTTTTCATTTAAAACACTTCTGTAATTGGAAGTTTAATACCAACGATTGCGAATATATATAGAGCTTTTTAAATTACTCTCATAATTACTTGTTTAATTAGAATTATATATATATAAGTAAAGACCTAAAAAGGTCCAACAATAAGTGATTGAAAAAAGAATAGCATTTCCCATTTGCATATTGTTCTAAAATTACTTCAGAGCAATTCGCGTGTTGATCAGATTGTTAAGCATTATAGTCCAATAGGCATTTAACACGTAATGTTCTTTGCATTAACAAATGACTGTGTGAACAATGAAATTTTGAAAACGGGATAAAACAAGAAGGATTCTTTCAAAATGGTTACTGATGAAGGGATTAGGGGATAGCAGCGGATGAACAAGCACGATTTTAATCACAGAATAAAAGGGGAGAGGATGAATCGAGAAATCCCTAGTCTAGGTTTGCCACTTCTTGTGACAAATTTTGTACTAAGGTAATGAAAAAATTTACCTATTTGCAATTTTTTTAATTTTTTGCTTTACACAGCTGCCAATGCCTAAGGAATATTCCATATTATCCCTTAACATTCTCAAGTGATTTCGAATATTCCAGACATATCCTCGAGAAATATTTTATGATTTTTGAGAAATATTCTTAGAATGTCCAAAGCCAGTTCCAATTTTGAAAATTTTTTTTCAAATCCAGTGGAAGGAATGTGCCCAAAAAATTTCAGGCATATTGCATAGAAATATTTTTCTACACTGTAAAACACTTTCGTATATTTTTAAAAAGGGGATATTAATCCTTGAAAAAGAGTGTATTTTAACAATTTCTTGCAAACAAGCCTAAAAAAAATCTTCATATACTGTAAAGGTTGCTTTATGTTTATAGCCTGCGCCTAGAACATATAAAGACTATACCTTAGCTATTTCTGGGAATATTCTTGGCATATAAAAACAAGCAGCCATTGGGATAGTCTATGTAAATTTTAGTATATGTTTGTAATTTTCCAGGAATATTCTCGTATTCCCCATGGAAGATCTCAAGTATATTCCTGTACTGTGTGACATATTATCATATTTGCACTTCGAAGGACCTATTTGAAATCAGTGCCCAAATATACAAGGACTGCCACTAAGGAAATATGAAAGAAAATGCTACGCGCCCCTCCACCATGGTTCCAACCAAATTCCTGTCTAGGAAGAACGATCAACAAAATGGACAAGAGGCCACAGGACCGTCGTAAAAATGTAACGAAACGGATGCCTGAGAAGTACAAGATAAGCAAGATCCCAAACTGTGCAGAAGTCAGCATTCTGGCAGAAAAATAGGCAGTCATATAGAGAAATTATTTTCCAAAACAAGGGTAAATTTTCGGCAGAAAAAAATTCTTCCAATCAAAAATCAGGAATGAATGATTTGTCTCGTTTCCTATTCCCTTCCCCACCCCCTTTTTTTTTTGTTATTTTAGAAAGTAAAAGCAAGACAAGCTGATGTCTCGAAAGCATATCTCGAGAATGTGTTCATCATAATCCGGGATTATCCCGGTAAACCAGAATGCCTGGTAAGCCTACAATGGTCTGAACATCTCAGCAGGGCGAAGCCAAAGTGCTTTAATAATCTAAATACGTAAAGCACTGCTTGAATTTCCAGCCTATAAGTGGCCTACTCTGTGCAACATCACACTGATATTCTGAAATGAACAAGCAGATAATCATTGCGAAGATTGCGGTCAATGATCCAACCCTTCTGGAGCATCCCGTTTCATTTCCAATCATATTTCTGAAATAATCAACCCGTAAGTATCTTCTTGTACAGTGACCAGGCAGACGAACACATCGGTTAATGCCAGAAGTTAAGAACTGCATACCGATAAAGCAACTCTCACTAGATATCTAATAGGCCACGGCCCTTTCTGTCCTATCTAAGCCGATTTGGGTATAGTGACACGGACATCTGGTGACTGTGGCGGGCTTAGCAACCCCCGACTACTACATTTTTTAATGTACCTTTAATCAGGAGCGTCGTTTCAAACTTCCCGTTTCTGAACATGGACGGCTTGGACAGCAGATATGCTCTCTAATAAAACTGTGCAGTTTAGAAATGGAAAAGCCATAAATTACCGTGCTTTCGCATACGCCAGAATTTCTCGTGCTCAGTAAAAACTATGTCCTTTAAGAAAAGTATACAGCTTCACTCACTAATAGTTCTAATTTTGGTATTTTGTTTTATGTAAGAGTATGTAGTTTAGCATATTTTGTGCTTTTATGTATGCACTGTGTGATATTACATATGTTATTATGGATTTTATTTTGTATATTTATTACTATGCATTTTATGTAATATTGTTTTTTCCGTTATTCCGTTTATACGGTATCATAGCTCTTATGCACGTTCAAATTTGTACTTAAGTACTCTTTTATGTTAATTTCTAAGCTGCATTGGCATATATATCTTGGTACCAGGTAAATATCTATAATAAGCGTAATAATGTTCTACTTAAAATATACATAATGGTATGAGACGGTACTGTACATGTAGACAACTGAAATTAATGATAATTGTTAAAAACAGAGCCTTTAGAATTTCGCGCATAATTATCGTTTGTAAGAAGCACACTGCAACTCAACGCTTCTGTAACAACGCGTTTAAAACGAGAGGCTAGAATGATGTATTCCATGACATGTAAACAATGTATTCTTGAAAGATAAAATTTGAATTGTAATTTTTAATGTTGTTTTTAAATATATTCTAGTGTTCGTCTACATGTGCCCTCTTAATTTAGTTACGCTGTTTTTTTCTGAATGATGATTCAACATTATCGTAGCAACAGTCACCCCGGGAAGAAAAGGTAGGCTGAATTTTGATATTTCATTTGAAATAGAAGACTTTAGAGAAAGCAAAAAATTATTAAGTAAATTTTTTTAACATAACTAATAACGATGATTGTGTTCGATTTGTAATATCGTTGTTGTGAAGCACTGCAAAATGTATGCACGTAATTCATTTATGCTCTTTTATGTATACCTTTCAATATTTTTTTCTCTTTTGTGTATGTATCTCCTCCCAAAAAAAATTTTGCAGTGGGGTGGCATTCAATTCCACAGGCACGAACTACAATGGGTGCCATCTTGGCGGTGTACGGTGTATACTGGTAAGAATGCTGCGGCTTCGATGCGTCGCTTACAATTCATCCAGAGCATCCGCTGTTTATGCGATACAATTACTATTATGATGCCAACACTAAAAATCTATTATTGTTGCTGTCGTACCCATATTACATGGAACAATGATTGCCAGTTTTTTGCTCCGAAGAGAAGTTGGACTTCTATTTTCCGCCCATAATTTTGAGGAAGAGCACGCCGGGGGGGATCTGGGGGGTCTCTCACCCATCAATTCACACGAGAGGACTTTCGGCTCGCCGCATATTTAGAGTGCCGCCATGTCGCACCGACAACATTTACAAACATCCATGTCTTACCCGAGCCCTTCAGTACCGTAATAGGCTCCCCTAACCCCTATACCGTCTGGGCTAAAAATCTACTATCGTATACATATGACATCCAAAGAAAAGCTCTTTAAGGCTACGGATGTTAGAAGTCGCGACAAGGTGGAACACAAGAAGCACAATTTCAGTTCCCAAAATTAAAGATAATGATTTCTGGTAACTGTACAGATCGTAACTGTTTTCTGGCAACTGTACTTCGGAAACTTTCTATTTCAAAGGTAACGTTATGCATAATTAAGTTACATAACCACAAAATGTCGGAGATATCTAACAGAATTTCCACGGTTGCGTTTAGCAATTCCTGCAGAAGTAAACCCCGCAGTTGCAGTTATTTACAGCACACAGCAATTTTCGTATTCCTGGAATCTCACATGTGCGGGTGCGAGTCCACTGTCTCGTTTCTGATCGTCCAGAGCGGGGAAAAAATAGTCGAATAAACTTAATCCCTCCCGCTACACATTAGGTACCGAAAAGGTTTGAAAAAAAGAACGGATTTCTTCCGAAACGCACGTGAAGCACTAACCCACAGGTAGCAGAACAGCAGTGCCGCAAAGGGGTAAACGACATCCACCAAGGCCAAGGTTACGCTGTTCAATGTCACATATCCTTCCGCCGCCGTTAAAGAGTCCCTTGCGAGGCGGTTTTTTTTTTTTTTTTTTTTTTTTTTTTTTTTTTGTGGAATAGATCACGTACACGACCTTCGCCTCCGCTTAAAGCTCCGGCGACGATGGATGATGATATTTTTGTTTTGCTCTTTTGTGTTGTTTATTTACAAACAAGTTGCATCTGTAGCTACGCAGTACAGCGAAATGCCATTGCGGGAGGTGTTATTTACTAACGAAATTATTACAATTTTCGCTTATCGGAGAAATTGACGTGTTTACAAATTTCCTTGCACCGCATTTACTCCTTAGTTTACAAAAAAGCGTGGTTGGTGCTTCCGACAACAGGTACGTAAAAATCAATAGTGTAGCTGGCGGTGGGGTCAGTGGCGCAACTCTGGGTGAGTGGACGCAAAATCGAGAGGGTTAGATTGATGTTCCCTACTGTATTTTGGCAAACTCGAGGGGGCGCGAAATATTCAATTTGTCCCTGGGCGCTAAAAATCCTTGTTATGCCTCTGTAATCGTAATCAATTAATTATCCTGCAGACGAGATATAAATTATTAGAAGCATGCTGTTTAACATAAATCAATTCTGATTAATCAATCGGGTTAAAACCGGAGTTGAGATCAACGGTTAATTCGAATAAAGGGCAGCTAAAAAGAACAGGGAAGAGGAATAACCAATATAATAATCTACAGAAAAATATTATTAAAAATCTACTTGTATTTTTAAGCAGTTTAATACTGTGAGTAGACAAATGGGCTACTCTCAGTCATTAATGAACTGCATCAATTAACGAAATTAGTATTCAAAAGAAAAAGAACACAGTTGTAGACAACGGAAGAGTAAACATCGTTTAAAAATAGACAATTTACTTATAAAATGGGATTAAAGAGCAGCGTGGATGTCTTGAACATAGGAAATGTTAAACATTGCTCTTACTCCAATAAGATTAATATTTATTTACATTTTTTAGATATAGAATCACACAGACAAAAAATCAGTCATCGTTCTTTTTCTTCTCTCTTGCTTCATGTTGCCATTCTGGCGAAAAGAAAAGTGCATGCGAGAAGTTTCACAGATGGCGCTTCATTAACGCGAATGATTTCGCCACAAGCAGTATTTACAAAGGAACTTAAGCAATGTCACTAAGTTCAGGCTTCCGTGGAAAAAAAAAAAAAAAAGCTGGTAGATATCCCCCCCCCCTGTGCAATGTTTATATGTATATTCTGGATTAGAAATAGGAATGTAGTCGAAGTTGCGTTAAGAAAGTAACATATTTGAGCTTATTTTTGTACTTATTTTTACAATTTTTTCGGTTTTTTACTTTCTTGTACGAAGTAAAAAGGAAGTATTGTAATCGCGAAAAGTTTCAGGCAGCATATTTCAACGAAAATATCCATTTTGACCGCTATCGAATGCAATTTAACGATGTTTTTGTGTGATATGTGTACGTAAGGACAGAATAAAAGACTCGTTTCCTCAAAAAAAATTATAAAACTGCTTTAAAATGAATTCTGAAGAGAATTTTTTTGGCGTCTGTACGAACGTATGTAAGTACGTGCGTACGTACGTATCTCGCATAATTCAAAAACGAGTAGCCTCAGAACGTTGAAATTTTGTATATAGGACTGTTATAACATGTAGATGTGCGCCTCGTATTTTGGTTGCTATCGGCCGCACCAAACGTATATAAATATGTTTATATATATATCCACTCTGTTACCCGGCTCAGTGATCCAGTTTCTTTACTCTTATATGTTTGTAAATTGTACATTTTTTGCTTTAAAAATGATTGAATTATGTTGTTTTTTATCTTCCGGTTAAAGTTTTTATGCCTTTAGTAAATCTGTATGCAATATTTTTAGAATTATCAACAATTTTAAAGTTGTTTAAGTTCCGCTAAGAGCCCTTTTTTTTTATTTTTTTATTATTTTTTTATTTTTATTACGGCCGTTGATTGTTTACATTTGAAACAGCAGACTAGTGGATTTGTTGCCAATCTAGAGAAACTTAGCTTCGCAACAACAAAGATAACGCCTTCATTTATTATTGCCAATTAAATCATGCTTAATCCTTTCTGGAATTTTTTCGAGGAAATAAGTGTTTAAGATTTACTTCGTAATTTTTAATATAGATATTTTGAGTTTTTATGTATTTTTGCCTTCTCGCGAAGTGAGAACTGAATTAATTGAATGAGAATATACTCAATCGTCTGTGAAAAACTGTTTCTTTTTTGTTTTGTTTGCTTAATTTCTTTTATATATCATTCTAGCTTTATTATAGTATTTGAATAGAACATGTGGCAACGATTAGATAATTCTATTCTTTAAATGATATAAATGTTGTGCATTATGAGTTATAATATGAACGAAACTCTTAAGTGAATCTAGCGCCAGAGTGTCGCTATGGTAAACAAATACTAGAGTAAATTTTAAAGAATGCATTTATTCTATTATGGTTTATGCGCTGTCGGCGAAGTAGGTTTAATTCAATCCAATAAATTTAAATGAAATGCAAGAAAAAATGCGTATAGTAATTTAATATTCCTTACAAGGAAGTCATGTGGTGTACACATCAGACTTTTTACTTGTGTCAGACAGTTTCCTTTTCGATATATATATATGTAAGATAAAAATATATGAATCAAAATTATAGATTAAACTATAAAATATTAATTCTTCCTCTTTATTCTAAAATCGTAATAACTTCTCTGCATATGTAAGATAAAAATATATGAATCAAAATTATAGATTAAACTATAAAACATTAATTCTTCCTCTTTATTCTAAAATCGTAATAACTTCTCTGCATATGTAAGATAAAAATATATGAATCAAAATTATAAATTAAACTATAAAACATTAATTCTTCCTCTTTATTCTAAAATCGTAATAACTTCTCTGCATTGCGTCATTCAAATTAATCATGCGATCTTACGTAACCACTAATGCAGATGCCTCTTGACCAATCACCAAATAACAAACAAAAACTTTCCTCTTCGCGTGCTTCCATCCTTCATAACTACGCACTTCAGCTTTTGCTCTCTACTGTGCTAAGATGTAATTTCGCTGGCTTGCTTTCTATCCCAACAATATCAAAAATGTAAATCTTCTGTGGAAAGGCACGACTAGAGTGCCAAGTGATTGTGGCCACAAATATCAATTGGAAATAAAAATGGAATTAAAACTGCCTCGACTGCCAAGTTCTTTAAATACTACGCAATCAAAATTCTTCTTCAATATGGATCTAAGCACGCATCGACACTGCTCCGTCTTTTTTCCTTTTGCTTTTATTATGACATATATATAATTAAAATATATATATATATATTAATAAAACAATAATTTTTTTAACTTTGCTGTTTACTTTCTTAGATAGATCTCAATTTTTGTAATTGTTTTAAATATTTACCTCTTTCGATTTTCTATTTTTGTATTGGACCGCTGAAACAGGTCGGGAAAAGGGAGAATTGAATGAGATTTTGGTAAAAGTTTACAATTAGGAATATCCGGACATAATCCCGACAGCCGAAATCCCGACAAGCCAGAATCCCGACACACGGAATACCGACAAGCCAAAATCCCGACAGGGTTGAAATCCCGACAAACCAAAATCCCGACAGGGTCGAAATCCCGATTGTCCAATATCCCGACAGGGTCAAAATACCGACACGGGCGAAATCCCAATAAGGCCTAATGACCCCTTAACATACTTCCATAACTGCAACTAGTATATGCTTTGATGGCTAGCAAATCTGAAGAAAATTACAAAAGATTATTCCAAGATTTAATTGATTTCGCTGAAGAAAATAATATTGAACTGAGGCCATCTAGAATCATTAGTGATCTAGAAAAGGCAGCTATAAATGCTCCGCGCACTCAAAATGCTGTCGAGGATTGGCACAGAAGATGGGAGACCTTAATTGGACGGGCCATGTTGGCGTTTATAACATCATAGAATGATTTCAAAAAGAACAGGAGCATGTGAAATACCAAGTTGAATGCATTCTTCGCGGAGAACAACAACCAAAACGTAGGAAGGTAGATGATGACAGAGAAAGGAATATTATGACTGTTGCGGACGATCGTGATAATCGACCTGTGATGGAATATCTTCGTGCTATCGCTCACAATGTGTCACTGTAAATATGTCGTTTGCATGTCTAAGTGATGTTTTCTTTTTCTTAATAAAAGAATTTTATAAATCTTCATTTCAAATTTTAACGGTCATTTCAATTTGTTAAAAATTATTATTTAAGTAATGACATAATTTTTATGATTTTTTGATTTAAACTTTTAATTAGTAATATTTAATAGTTAGTTAAAAGTTGTATTTTATAAAGCTAAATTGAGTGTTTGTATTTAGATATTAACTTGTCGGGATTTTGTACAGTCGGGATTTCGACCCTGTCGGGATTCTGGACACTCGGGATTCTGACGCTGTTGGGATTCTGGCTTGTCGGGATTTTGACCGTGTCGGGACTTTGGGTTGTCGGGATTTCGGCCCTGTCGGGGTTTTGGACAGTCGGGATTTCGACTGTCGGGATTCTGGCTTGTCGGGATTTCGGCTGTCGGGATTATGACCCAGACCCACAATTAGGTGCCCCTTGTTTTTTGGCGATTCTTTTTTGACGCCAAGATCGGCGCCAGGAAGGCACAACTTCAAGATGGCAGCTACACAAAACCAAAATAAAAACTCAAAGAAATGCACAAACTCTGTGTCTGTGTATGTACACATCGATCTGTTTTCACTTTAAAAAAAATCCCAAAATTGTACAAACTAGGCATTGCGCACTGCCTTAAATTTGTCCACGTACACATCAATCTATTTTCATTTAAAAAAATCAGGAAGCTAAAACTAAGTTAAAACTACCATGGTAACCAGAAATGAGGTTTCACCGCCAAAATTTTAAAAAATTTGTAGCTAATCGAAGGGGCACCCAATTCTACACTAGAGCCAAGACTAAATTCTTCTAATTACTTTTAACGATTTTATTACATTTTTCTGTTCCCAGTGAATTAGTCGGAACGAAAGTTGTTTTATTTGATATAGTTAATCCACTCAAAACTCTTTTCCCTTGACAAGTTCTATTTTGAAGCTCCAAACAAAAGAGATTAACCCATATGTGTGTATATTACTAGTTCACCATTTTTGTTCTTCTACTTTTTAGTACTTAAAACATTTATGTTCACTTATATATTTCGGAAACAAAGCTAGATGGAATTCAGGCATTCTTACTTAGTTGGATATTCTCTGATTTATATTCTGGATTACGTATAATTGAATTATATACTACAATGGATAAAAATATATCCAAAAAGCATCAACTGCTATCATTTCTGTTAAACCTGGTAGTGTTTGTTCTCTCCCTTTCTGCATTTTCCGCAGATAGTTTTGTTTTCAGATTGATGGCTTGTGATAGCAATTTTTCCATCGTTCTACGATAAATAAATTTTCTTTTTAAATTCTTTTAAAAAGGACCACCCGCTTAATCCGCCCTCGATTAACCTGGAGATGACTATAACACAAATATTTGTAAAAAAGCAATAAATATTTGTAAAAATGCAATACACACACACACACATATATATATATATATATATATATATATATATGCATACCTATATACAGACGCCACGAAAATAATCCCTTTTGAATGCATTTTACAAACCGTTTCGGAGAAAAGAGTCCTTTATTCCGATCGTACATACAATTTAGTAAAAGGCGAAGAAAAACAGAGCATACGTCCGTACATACAGACGTTATGCAAAAATATCGTCTAAATGGATTCGAGAAAAGTAAAAATGGATATTTTCTTTGAAATATGACACTCGAATTTTTTTGCGATTACAATACTATCTTTCCTTCGCGTCAGGAAGTCAAAATTATTTTTATCAAATAACTTTATTAGGTATGGGCATGCTATTTTTTACATAGTTATTTCTATTCACATTTAACATAATATAATAAAGCTGTGCTTAACCACCACAGTGCCATTCGAATGAAACAGAAAAGTTGCCAGGAATTAAGTTGGAGCGGTCAGCATGTCCAACTAGCAATTGGAAGGTCTCTGGTTCGATTCGAGGCAAGAGCACTTTGATTTTTCTCGTTCTTTTATTCCGAGAACAAGCGCATTTTCTGTGCAGTATTACCCAAGATAAAAAAATATGACACGTTATAACTCGTCTTCATTTATCTCACGTAGTTTTGTCATCCCCTCTAGGCCCATGTTAATCGAGAAGGCATGGAGGCGTTCCTTGTATGTGATGCCTCCATTCGGTTCTTTTCCAACTCAGCCTTGACAATTTTTTTCCCAGTTCAGCTGAAATCCTGGCAAATGGGATATCTGCATGCACAGGATAACCATTTCTAGTACTTTTTGTAAATTTTTGGTTTTTCTGTTACGTTTAAACTTTGATTTGTTACATTTGTTTCTTTTGACTATAATAGCAATGAAATCTTATGACAGTGTTAAACATGTGAATTTATATTTCAGCTTGAGAGCAATAAAAGATGCGTTTTAATAAATCAAATAACTCAGTTACTCTACCAAGTCCTTTTTCAAGACTTTTCTCTTTTTAACATTCACTATGCCGTAAGAAATAAATCTCGTAAATTTAGGTTACCATTTTTGGTTGAATATGCATAGTCTTCATTTTCTAGTTTTATCAGTCGGAAATAAAATGAAATATTTTATAAAATATTCCCAACCAACTGACAGATATATATCCAACTGAAAATGCTAATTTTTTTAACGTAATGCATATTTAGAGCCGCGAGCGGAAGTTAGTCTGAAATGAGTTGAAATTTAAATAAATTTCCAGAGAAACCACAAAGCGGAAATACATGTCCACCTCTGTTGAATTCTTAGTCATGTTTTCAAACGAGTAAATATCAAACACCCATTATTATAAAGTAAGCGATGCTAATTCTGAAGTAAGCATATTTTTTTTTAATATCATGTAACTCTTTGAATCAAATAAATATGGAAATCTTGAAAGGAAATAGTATCTACCTAAAGGTAGCAAAAGCACTGTCAGAGGATCAAGAACTCGTGGACAAATTTTGATATGAAAATTTCTGTAGAGAAGAAATGTTTCCTAATTTGACAATATTTATTAAGGGGACAATGGACTTTAAAATAGCTAAAAATCAACCAAAATATTGAATTTGTTTTTTTTACTCTCATAATATTCTATATACGTAACTACATCTTATGCAAAAAAAAAAAAAACGAGCTCAAATATTCTAATTTTTAAAGAAATTACAAGCATTTAAAATATGTAAACAACGTAAATTTTGCACATTAAATTTTGCAGAAAATGTAAAAAAATGTATTTCAACAGATATTTACTGATGTAATAACTTATAAATTTGCTTAAAAGAAGTGTTTATTTCTTTAAAAAAAAAGGGTTAGAAATATCAGTATTGACAACTATTAATGAATTTAACTTTGGTTATGTGAATGCTATACGCGTAGAACAGGAAGAAACAAATTCGTTTTCTCTACTCGTTGCAAAAAAGCGTGATCAGCATCGCTTGAATCAAAGCAAAAAGAGAAGTTTGTCTGCTTGGAAAAAAGCAAAAATAGTAAAAAATATTGTAAAGCATTAAAAGATAATGTAAATGTAACAAATGAAGGTAAAAACATATGATGCGAGTGAATTTTAATAGTTTCATTAGATATAATGCATAAATTGTTTTTACCTCTAATTTCGAATCACATAGCAATTTGCGATATGCTTATGTTTCTCATATTTAATATTATGAGATTAAAAATAGTTAAATGATACGAAAATGTTATCTAGTGTCTATATATTCATATTTAAAGTTAATCAGCTGTTTCTCACCACCATGCATTAAAGGTAAGTTTAAAGAAAATCTTTAAATTCGGTTTTCTCAAAACAAAATTTCTCGCAGTTCGTATGTCTTGCAAATGCTCTAGCGTCTCATTTTTAGTTAAAAATGAATTATATTTGAAAAAAACTATCTTGTTATATGTTACAGTAGATCTATGTATGCATTTTTGGATATGAGGTTATTATTAAAAGGTTTAAACTTGTGATAATGTTTAACAAAAGGTGACATTTTTCCGAAAACTGGGTTTAAGTTCACAAAAATTCTTTTAAAAAATTTCTGATCCATCATATTCAATAACGGATACATAAAAAATTTTGTCAAGTCTTTATAACTAACTAAAAGGAAAAATTAGGAAAAAAATTATTGAAAATTAGCGCGCTGGGAGCATTTTAAACCTTTAATTAAAATAATTGATTATTTGTTTTAAATTTTTTAATTTAAAATAAATTGAAATTTTGATCATATATTTTATAAACTGACGTTATAACATGTATTTGAATAAAATTTCTTGTTGAAAACACAAAATCTTAAGAAACTAATTTTTAAAGTCCACCGCCCCCTTAAAACTATATTATTCTTCGTTTAGTTGAGAGCAGCAATTAAAAGAACAGCTTCTAGCAATGAAAATGAAGAAGAATAAACTTTTAAGACAATAAAACCTTTTAGTATCAGAAGAGGTATTTTATACCATTCCTCTTGAACAGCTTTTCTAAAGTCCAAGCAGTGTTGTAGGTCGACGTTTGGACGATCTACTAGGAAGCGCAAAAATTCATGAGGTCTTTATCAGATCATTTGGTAGGGATATGAGTGAAGGGTATGGACCTTGATACCCGTTTCTTGTTCCATTTCTTCCAGGAAATTAACAGTGGATTTTGAGGTGTGTCTGCTTGCCTTGTCTTGATGCAGTTCTACTGATCGATGGCAAAATACTGTAAAAAATATTGATCAATTTCCAAAGGTAGTCGATTCAGATAGGTGGGTGCAACGAAAGGGTTCAGCGTATCTCTAACTGATGTACAGTAAATCTTCTTTTAAAGATTAGCCATGGTTGCAGACGATTTTGATCATGTATGGAGGTGATATTCAAAACGAATATTTATTTTCTTTTTCAGATATACTGGTTACTTCCAGAGATAGGTAGATAGATATGGCGCGGTCCACCCTCCTGGCAAGCCCAAGTTCGCCTTATGGCTTTTCTAAACCGGCTACAAAGGAAAAACATATAGGACAACACAACATGAATGAACGAAGTCTCCAGCAGCAACCATAGTGGGTATTCTTTCTTATTGGTCTATTACATTTGCAACCAGGTTCTTGTTAATTCTTTCCATGATCTCTCTTGCTATCTTTTTACTTCATTTCCAGCATAAACCAGTCCATCTTGCTTATTCCTAAGGCTTTTTGTTGATTCACATTCTTCCACATAGTGCATGTTATTTCCCAGCTTTCTGCACTAACCCAAGGTATGAGTTTAGCATGAAAACTGCTAAAAATTATTTATAGTATAGATGGGCAAAACCGCTCTTTTATGGGATCAGATCAGAACCGCTCGCTGACTCAAGGAAAACGGTTCTTTTTTATGACTGAACCGCTCGCTAACGTTGATGGATAAGAGCGAGAGCGGGGAGTGAATCAAGAGTGGTGTACCATTTTCGGCATTTTCCACAGCCGAAAAAAATCGAAAGGGAAGAGGAATCTGCTAACTGCGTGGGAAATTCGAATCTGCTAACTGCGTGGATTAATTTCTTTCAACTGTATTTTTAAAATTCCCTAAAACCTATGAGCTACACAGAACTAACACTAAAATTCTAGACTAAAAGTTATTCAGAAAAATGAGAAATGATAAAAATTAAATTCGCCTTTAACATGGGAGGAGAGATATTTTCTAAACTTCCATAGCTGAGCTCTAAAGGAGCTACCGCTCCGCTTCGACGAATCACCGTTCGCTCGCTCAGAACCGATTTTTTGAATCAGTTCGCAAGTGAATTGCCCGAACTTACTCTTTTATATTATCAGAACAATTAAAGAAATATATACAGAAAGTTATAAGCCGTTATACTTCCAACGCTTCATTAATTTTTTTTTTCTTTTGAATTGAAGAAACAATATATGTCTTGTCGATCTTTTACCTCCTTAAATGAAGTAAATGAAATAGTGTAATCACAAAACATTTCGGGAATCATATCTCAATTAAATATCCATTTTGACCGCTCCCGACTTCATTTAGACTTTTTTTTTAAGTCCAAAGGGGCCTTGTCCCTGAAGGACTATTGTTTTCGTTTTTCGATTTTGCGTCAATTTACTACAAACGGCGACTCACTTTTCAAACTGTTGCCACAAAGTATCATTGCCCTGTGTTATATTTAAAGAAATTAAATAATGAAAAATCTGTGTAAATGTACGTATATTTCTCGCATTGTGATAAAACAACGATACATAGAGCCATCGAATTTGAATGACGTAATCCTTCTACGAATACGGGCATGTGGAAGACCAAATTTGAAATTTGTTTTATTATCAGCCTGCTGCCAGCCTTCGTCTGGCTTTTAAATGTACCGGAAAAATGGCTGAAGGGAAAACCAAACGTCAAATTTAAAAACTGCGTAGAATTTTACTCCGCAGAACAACTTCATAAAAAAAAGTTATTACGTATAACAAAATTACAATGAAATAAGCAATATACCTTAATACAAATATTAATTATTCTAATAAATGAATGGAATGAGGGAAGTTGGTTAAACTTCCCTTTGCAAAATCTTAAGAACTCAAATGGTATAAAGGAGGTTAAGAACTTTGTTTCCTTAAAAAAAAATCACTCAAAACTTTTCAATATCTTAAAAACAGTGAAATGAGCAATAAATAACATAAAAGAATACAAAAAACAAAAAATTCTGAAAAGCAAAGTGTAATTAATGATATTTTATCTTATATTTTCAAGAAAAAAAATTACAATGAAATAAGCTGTATCCCTTAATACAAATATTAATTATCCTAATAGAAAAATTAACCAACTTTCCGTTAAAGAAAACAAATCATGCAAAACTTTTCAACATATTACAAATAGTGAAATAAGCAAAAAAAGAACAGGAAAGAAACTCAAAAAACAAAAAATTCCGCGCACAATTTTACTCTGCAGAACAACTTTATTAAAAAAAAATCAATAAAATGTATTATATATATAAAAAAAATGACAATGAAATATGCCAGTCTCTTAAAAACAGTGACATAAGCAATACGATGAAAAATTGTTGCCAAACCCATATTTCTAAAAGAATGAAACTATTCAAAATGATGCGACTTCATCAAAAATCTATCAACAACAATAAGAAGAAAGGAAAATTGTTGCCAAAATCACATTTTTAAAGATGTGAGATGCGAGAAGTGTACTCGGAAGCTTCATTTAAAAAATATTTTAAAAATACAAAATATTATCATTTTTTCAAAATTGTTTTTGCAAAAACAGTCGCAAGAATGAAAGTTTAAGGTGTCCAAAAATCAAAGAAAAATAAACTGTACATTTTTTAAAATAAACTTTTTTAGAAAAAATCCCGTTGAGAAGGTGTTAAGCTCCCTTTGTTAAATAAATTCGTATTTAATCGATTTATTGAAACACAAAATTTATTTTAAGTTCGCAAAATAGCTAAGTGCCTACGTTTCATGACGATGTGAAAATGGAGTGTGTAGAGTAAAATCTCGCTTTCCTATAGCCCATTATGTCACAAAATGACGCGATTTCGTCACAAAACATAAAATAAAAAAAATTCTAATTCGAATTTCGAAAAAATCGCTTCGAGGCGCACTGGCTTGTGTCTAGATGCACCTATGTACCAAATTTCGTAGCCGTGGATCTATTAGCTTACGCCCAACGCGAACGAAAGACACACACACATAGACAGACTCTTTCTTTTATTATATGTAGAGATTTCCTATTTTGTAAAATTTAACGAATTTTTGATTAACAAACTCCAGGATTTCAAAGCAAGCAATGGCAACGTTGTACCGAAAAAACATTTTTATCTCCAGCGCGTGAGTCTCTGTATCGGAAATTCTAAACATATGCTCATTTTAAAACTATTTTGCGATATTGCTGTTGAACTGAATTTTATGGTTTAAGTGCGAAAAACCTTATATTTAATAAATAAAGGTAACACACAAAATGTTAAAAAAAACGCCTCTTTGGACGTAAGTTAATATCTGAAACGTTTCAGATTTTCTATAAAGCCTTTTTTTTTTTTTTTTTTTTTTTTTTTTGAGAGAGAGAGAGAGAGAGAAATACTTAAATCCACATGCCTATATTCGTTCATGTACATACGGACAGAATAAAGGATTATTTTTTTGTGATTGCCAGGAGAGAATCACTGTAGTAAACTTTACATTATTTATACGGTCCCATCCGTGGTCAAGTGGATCGGTCTGCTGAAGAACGGTAGTTCGTCTCGGATACTGTTTCTGTGTAACAAAATGACTGTTTCCTATAGGTAACATGAACATGAGCAATTTAACATAGAAAGTGTTCTATGAAGACAATCGTCATAAAGCAGATAATAGTTGGTATGAAATGAATTCACTGATCAGCTGCGCAATTTATAATATAGCTTTTGGAATGTTTTAGCATCGAATAGAAAATGATGCTCATGCTATATGATAATCATTCTGGTAGAGAATAATCGTTTTTCACGCGATCTAATAAACGAATTTTTGAGTTTTTTACAGATATTGGATGTTATAGTCTTTGTTTTCCCTTGTCTTTCCTTTCCAATGTTATTTCATGAGCAGATTACAATCCCCAATTTCACAAACACATTCGTACTTCGTATGCAGTTTCGCTGAATATTTTGTTGCTGATTTAAGAACCTATAAAATGCTAAATTTGTATCCCATTGTGTGAAGATGATGACCTGTCTAATTTTGCGAGCTGTATAAATACCACCGAGTGCAAAGCGCTACGCAGGAACTACGCCTTAACGTTTGCCAGGGTTAAGAAACGAGGAAACAGAAATAGAGCCTCCTTCCAACTGCGATGTTTCCGTAAATGCTATAAATTTCCATTTATTATTTTCCAGGTCTCTAGGATTAGTTCATGTGACTCGTGATTGCGAAAGGGTAGCGCGAGCGTGAAGGAGGGGAGGGGAGAGGAAAACTGCCAACGCAGATGTTTTTCCCAGCGATTTCGTTTCGAGGAAATCTCAAAATGCATTCGTTAGTAAGTGCATGTTGAAAGCATCAGATGTCGCGGTCACTCGTCTTCGTATTGTGATGTTCGTGAATCACATACTTAACTAATAATTCCATTAAAAAGAAATAAAAACATCCACCGCATGTTCGGGAGTATTTGTATTTCACGTGCGCCTCAGCAGACGGTAATGATGGTTCTCGTTTTGTTTCGTCCTCATCGAAACCGAATTAAAAAAACGTTATACATTCTAATGCGTGATACCGATTGCGTTTTCGGAGAGAAAGAGTAGGCGTTGACCGTGACGCATCCTTGGAACTCGAATGATGCACTCGAAGAGTAACACTTGAACACACAGATCAGATCAGTATGACGAATTCATAAATTTGCCGCAATCGATTGCTTTTTTCTGACATGACGACGAGCTTAAGAATTTTATATTTAGCAGTAAAAGGTCGACGAAGTACAGTGACAGTGACGTGCGAATAAGAAATAAATTCTGGTTTATGTTAAATCCCATATTGCCCCCTCCCGGTATTCTAACAATTTACTAACAATTACGTTTTGAATTATGCTCCATCCCTTTGAATTATCCTTCCCCGTTCCTATCATAATATTCACTTTTATATTAGCCACAACTACACAAATTTAAAGGCTGCGGCGTTATTTAAAAATTGAAAATTAACATTTTTGATAGTTTATTGGAGTATTTGCCGCTTACTCTAGCAATACTATTCTGTTCCTTCTGGCAATACTATCTAGTTCTCACTGCACCTGACTCTGGCAATACTATCTAGTTCCTACTGCACCGATTGAGAAAAGATAATCAGTTGTACTGTTGATAAGTGATTTATGTGTTAGAGGTTATAAAGACCGACCAAGTCTTTAATTTTGAATTAAGCCTTTTTTTTTTTTTTTTTTTTTGTAAATATTTGAATTTCGGCTACCGGGCAAAGTAGTCTCATCTTCATAACACTTTTATTCAAACAACAGATTATTTTAATCGATCTTGTAAGTTAAGTAGTAATCTAACCAGCAATCGTTTAATGAACATTTATTTGGAGTTTACTCTGACTTATTTTTGTATCTTCAATTAGACAGCTGTCTAAATGTAAAGTTAATTTCATGTCTCGCGGTTACAATGTCACGTTACTTTATGTTATCACAACAGTGATCATCAGTGATCACAACAGCGATCAACAATAATCATGTGAGTGTCGGTGTTAATGTAGGTTCTTAGGGATGTTAACCACTTTTAAAGGTAGTCGTTTAGGGAGATATTCTTCACGAGATATTTCGCTTTATTTAATAATAGTGAAATATAAAAAAAATTCAACGTAAAATACGCCTGAAAACTTTTAGATTTTATAGGAACTTTTTTTTTTCGGGCCTCGAAGGAACGTTTTTTTTTTTTTCGGGGGAGGGACGTTTTGTGTGTTACCTATATTTATTAAATATCATGTTCTTCATATTTAAACCACATACAATTCAATTCAACAGCAGTATCACAAAGTATTTAAAAAATAGCATACCTTAATAATTTCCGATAAACAATCTCGTGCGCTGGAGGTAAAAGTTTTTTTTTTTTTTTTTTTTTTTTTTTTTTTCGTACAGTGATGCCATTGATCACTTTGAAATCGTTGAGTAAATTCGGTAAAGTTTTACAAATTATGAAATAGATAATAAAACAAATTCCAAATTTTGGGCTCCCAAATGCCCATATTCGAGTGAAGATATACATTATTCAAAATTTGATGGCTCTAGGTACCGTTGTTTTATCAAAATGTGAGAAACATACATATATTCATGCAGATTCTTCAGATTTAATTTCTTTAAATACAATACAGGGCGACAATATTGGGTGGCAACAATTTAAAAAGTGATACGCCATATATAGTGAACCGACGCAAAGTGCCTTTTCGAGACTAAAACCCTCCTGGGCTAACGCTCCTATGGGATAAAAATTTTACAAAATTTGCGAAGATTCATTTTTTGATAAAACTATTCACTAATTTATTCACAATATTTACAATTGTCTTCGAGGACCAGAAGTTTGTGTGAAGCTCTTGGTAATAGCAGTAAACGATACAGAACTCTCTTATGGTGACCCTTTCTGTAAGTGACTGGTATTTCTGAGAAATTAAGTAAATATTGGTATTCGATATCACGTCTGGAAGGCGACCAAATAAGACCAGTCGTGTGGAACCGACTTGGGTGGTCGTCTTAGAAGGGTTTACTGTATTTTTGAAAAGTAATTTTTAATACTTAGAAACTATTACAGCTATCGTAATTACTAAATTGCTGTTTTATTACTCTAGTACCGTTTCTTTCTTATTAATGTCTGAAAATCTTTTAAGCGCTGATAAATAAACAGGTCAATCAAAAGTTAAACGTCAGTCTGTTCGAACATTCTTTTCGTGACAGAAATAAAGAATTTTGCGTTAAGTCAGGTAAGTTTTCCTTTTTCTTTTTAATTTTATGAGTTCTATTTTATTTTTGAATAGTCGTTTATCCTGCTTCCTTTTCGCTCTCTGTCAGTGAAGAAGTGATGGCTTCAAACTGAAATTTGACACCCTAGGATTCGAGGAAAAAGTGTGAACTTAAGACCTGACAAGATTCCCCATTGTTTTTCATCACGATAAGAGGCCTTAAAAAAATTCTTGACGTTTTTCTCAGCATCTGTCTAACCGCCTGTCATTCTAACCTTCTCAGATCACCCAAACAGGGAGACATACTCTTTTTCGTCCTTATAATTTCATGGAGATTATAGCAAGCACTATTTTATAGTGCCTACTAACAACTACTACGGTTGCTATTACTCCTATAGCTGAATCTCGTTTATCCGGACAATGTTTTATCCAGGAAAAGGCGCTCTGGTGACTCTCCTCTTCAGCTTAACTGTGGGATAATTTTCGGAGCTGAAAATAGATGTATAATATTACCAAGCAGCATCAAAGTTGTGGTTATCCAATTTGAATGAGACTGAATCGACTTTGGTTAAACGGAAATATCGGATAACCGGAAAGTTCGAAAGGTAAATTATCAAGTATCCGCTTTTGAAAATTACAAATTTAGTTCAATAAAAGACTCACACAATAATCATCAATTATGACAAACATATCATCATTCAATACGCAAATTCGTTCATTCTTTTCTTTTTTCTTTCTTTCCTTTTCTTTTTTTAGCCCAAAGGGCGTTAACCCAGAAGGGCTATTAATTTCGTTTTGACATTTTACGTCGAAAACTTTAAATGTCCGTTTCACTTTTCAAATTGTTGCCACCAAATATTATTGCTCTGAGTTATATTTAAAGAAATTAAATAATGAAGAATCTGCATAAATGTAAATATATTTCTCGCATTGTGATAAAACAGCGGTACCTAGAGCCATCAAATTTTAAATAACGTAATCCTCTACCAGATATGTGGACATCTGGACTCTCTTAATTTGGAACACTTTGAAGTATTTTTGATTAACAAACTCCACGATTTCAAAGCGAGCAATGGCAACACTGTAAAATTTTTTTTTTTTTTTTTCCTTCAGCGCGGGAGATTGTGAATCGAAAATTCTAAGGATATGCTCAATTTAAAATTATTTTGCGATATTGCTTTTGAACTGAATTTTATGGTTAAAGTGCGAAGAACATGATATTTAATAAATAAAGGTAATCCACAAAATGTTAACTTTTTAAATTTCGAAATAAACCTCTTTGAGGTGTTTCTAATTTTCAGTAAGCGGATTTGACACCGAAGCAAAATGGAAAACACCGCCATTTAAGAAAAAATTTTCTTTCAAGCCTCGTGCGCAAGTAGTCCAGGGAAATAAATACACACTGCGTTTTGAATAATTAAGTATTTTTTCTTTATTAAATTACACCCAAAATCTCCTCTTGGTATTAATTCACAATAAAATAACGTCACAGCATTCTTTTTTTCTGTTCATTTTGCATTGTTACTTTTCTAGCACATTTAAAACATACAGTTTTCTACATTATGTCTTGAATTCCAGGGAAATTACTTTTTAAACTAGTACACTATGTATCTTCAGCTTAATACTGTTTTAAGGCCCGTCACCATGAGGAGATTATTTCCGAACAAATATCTCTGAACGTCTGCGGCGTGCGCCAGTTCGTCTGCACAAGGAAACATATCTGACATGTCAGGGAAATGCGGTGTTGCCGCAGACATATGTGGAGGCAGTCAATGAAATTGTATATGGAAATCACTTTGACCGCAAAGCAATGACAACTTCTGAATTAACATTTAGCTTATTGAATAATAATCTGGTTGTAACAAAAGCTTTCCGCCAAAAAACGTTCTTAATGAAGTTAGAAAAAGAACATGAAAGCAGTATCTTTAGTGCGGGTAGTAATAACCACCCAAATCTATGGTTTTCTGCCAAAGTTTTGGTAGTTTTTAAAAGTCTTCGACCCAGAAACTTGGGGCCGCGAGTCTAAAAACAGATCAGCCTCATTTCAGACGTCCTATGCAGAATAGAAGATAACACCAGCAAGATGTAGCTGCAGGTGTGAAAAAAGGTAGAAGTCTGAAGAGGCGATGTCGGGGCTATATGGTGGGTGTGGCAAAAGATTCCATTCGAGTCCGTCAGAGTCCAGTCAGTGAATGCAGACCCGTGTAGTCTTGCATTATCTTAATGGAACATTACCTTTTTGCGCCGGAACTCAGTTCGACGTTTTTCCGTGATACCAGGTGCATCGCGGACTAGCATCTCGCTGTACACCTTTCTGTTCAGGGTTTACCTTTTTCTAGATGCTCTTTGTGGAAAATACCACGGCAATTTCCCCAGATACAAAGCACCAGAACTCTTGTTAGTCAAATTGTGCTTTGCGACGCTGCCGACGGGGTTACCGGGAGCAGACCAACCTCCTTTTCGGCCTGTGCTGTTGAAGTTATTCCACTTGTATCATCACAAGTGAAGATCCGGTCCAGAATTTTGTACCTGCGTTGATATCCGTGCAGATCAGTGCAGGCTCGAACACGTCTTCCCTTATCTGCTTGAGTCCGCTCACGCGGCACCCAGCGATTGAACTTGTACAAGTTTATACAATGCATAGCGCGACCAATGGACATAGCACTAACGTCCAAGTCCTTAGCAAGCTCTCGTGTGGTTGCATAGTGATCTTCGTCCACAAGTTCTCACAGCCGGGCCTCATCAACATCAGTAAGCTGGCCAGAGCGCTTTGCTTCTTGAATATCATAGTCCTTGATTTTGAACTTTCGGTACCAAACCTTCACAGTGTCATATGATACAACATTAGTAACTAAAGATGTACACACGATTTGGTGACATTCTGTTGCTAATGTTTTGCAACAGAACTGGAAGTAAATGATAGTTCTAAGACAGTGTTCTTTCTTTAAAATGCCAAAAATCGTTTGACAAAGTATGATTAAAGGCGCCAAAGCGAACCGTTTGCGCAGGGGATATTTGAGGTGACGGGAAACCGTTCGTTAAAACTCGAAATATGCTGCCAAATGTTTGGAATTTTTGTTACTATTCTACAAAACTTCATAATTTTTTATGCAATATTTATATTTCAGATCATAATTTTCGATTCATTTCTCTATAAATAGAATATTTTTCCACCTTGATACAAATGTTTTGCTATTCGAAGCTATAGAGCGGTACATTATTTTTTTACCTCATTTGCTAGGATTAACTAAATCTGCTAGAATATTTTTTCCTGTTTAAGGGGAGACTATATTCTAAGATTCTGAAAAGCTTGACAAACAGGGAAAGCTTAATTTTTCATCTTTTTGTATTTGATTACATTTACGATTTTCTATTGTTAATGATTTTTATCTTTTTTTTTAGACTAGGTTTAGCTAGCTCGATCGCTTGGCGCTCGCATACGCACGTACACACACACATGTATATGTGTGGTATATAAAATAAAATAAATAAATAAATAGGCTTCAAATCCATCCCCTATTCAATTCGGAATAAACAGTATATGGAAAAAAAAAAAAAAAAAAAGAAAGAAAGAAAGCGCAGTAGCAAACCTAAAGTAATAGGAAGGTAAAACATACCAAAACCAGAAATAAAAAATTATAATTACATGTTTTGCTGCATCGTCATCAGGGTGTTGATGGAAAAAAAAAGAAGTAAATAAATAAAATAGCTTGTTCCTGAACTGACAAGACAAATTTAAATTTAAAATACAAAAATATTCTTTTAGAAACAGTAACTTTATAAAAAAACAATCAAAGTAACTTATATCTTTATCAGTCCAACCCCTACAGTCCGAAGTAAGCAGTGCAAAACTTGTAACATAAAAAAATAGACAAATTCAGATCGATTGCGAAATAATAGACAAATTTTAAAAAATGAATACATCGAGTCCTAAACAAAACTTGCAAAAATAATAATCTAACAGTTAAATAAACAAAAGCATATGCAAATGCTTTAATTCAAAACTGGGAAAATAATAATAATAATAAAAATATAAATAAAAATGAACTAAAATAAATAAATAAAAAATATACAGGCCGGATGAGAAAGTAAAAATTCATAAACAAGCAAAAAAGCTTAAAAATCCAATAGAAGTCTAAAATTTTAATGAATCGAGTACAAAAACATGTAAAACAGAAGTAAACCAACTAAGGCCTCCTATTGGATTCAAAACACGTCAGCTGCTTTGATTACTCTGCTTGGCTGCGTAAGTTCGGAGCAACTTCGATACAAATGTAGCTCTGGTTTAGACGAGCCTTGCTCGGAGATACGCCTTCTCGTGTAGACAAGGCTTTAGGCGTCAAGATGGATTCCGTAAATAAAGTTTTAAATGCAAATATATATATATCATAAATTTTTAAAAATTGCGTATTTGCAATTTTTTTCAGGAGTTTATCTTTTATAAATTATTTGATATTTTTTAGCTTTTTGAAAACTTTATCGGTAAAATCTTTGAAACCTTAGCTTGTAACCTGAAATTTTCAGAATTTTTCTAATCTTACAGCAACAAAATAATTTCATTAGAAAATGAAGGTTAGAATATTACGTCACTTAGCGCTGTGTTGTATGGTAAACCCCCCGGGGGAAAGCGATTGGAAATACGATTAGAAATGCGATTAAAATGAGATTTTACTATAATTAGTGAATAAAATCGTAAATTTTACGAATATAGTTCACTTTATTCTCGGTTTCTTGTGCTTTCCCAGGAGCTCGGGTACCTTGGCGTGGTCGGGGGGCTCCCTCTTTTCAGAGGGTCAAAATCCTGAGCTTTACGAGCCTACTACTTACTGACTTGGTGTGAACCCTAGGGTACCAAGTCAGTTTTCACCCTAGCATTTTGAACTTTACTTTATTGGCATTTTATAGTGATCTATCCATCCTCATGGATTCAAAAGACATTCTTAAAGAAGGTCAGGCTTATGTAGCCAACCTCGAAACTATTCTTAAAAATAAGGCCAGTGGACTAAATAAAAATGTGGCCGCAGATATTAGGCATCAGTTCCAACTGATATTCAACTTACTCACGGAACAATGCGTTGAGATAGCCCAATTAGAAGGCCAACTCCAAGCCTCAGTAAATAAAAATCGAGAAAAGGACTTATATTCGGACGTTTTAAAACGCCTAACACGAGATCGTTCTAGATCAAGAAAAAGACCAGAGAAGCAATTCATTAACATCTTTTATCCCACAAAGGAAGGGAATAAAACTGTTAAAGTGTTAAAGTCCATTGATCCTTCTAAACTCCACATCGGAGTTAAACGCGTTAAGCAAGTTTCAAAAGGAGGACTACTCATTGAAATGAATAAAGAAAAATGATCTAGAGATACTAGAAAAAGAAATTAGCTCCGTCCCAGAATTGAAGGAGGAGCTCCAAATAGTAAGGCCATTAAAACGGTATCCTAGAATAGTCATCTATGATATCCCAAAGGACATCACAAAAGACGAGCTATTGATAGCCCTAAAGGCTCGAAATGAAGGACTTGACGGTGATGGCTTACAAGTTAAATTCCCAATTAAGCAAAAGCATAAAAATCACTGGGTGTGTGAGGCCACCCCAGACTTATTCAAACAACTTCTCAAAGTTAAAAAGGTTTGCATTAATTGGGAACGGTTTAATCTAAAAGAATACTTAAGACCTACCCAATGTTTCAAATGCTGCCAATTTCGGCACATCTTGAAGCAATGCCAGACTGAAGAAGCCTGTGGTCATTGTGGTGAAGTGGGCTACTCCTACAAAGATTGCGACAATTCGATTCTTAAATGCATAAATTGTACAGAACGCAATGCAAATAACGAGCAGCAATATGACGAAGGACACTCAAGCTTCGATAAAAATTGTCCATGCCGAATTTTAGAAATAGAAGAACTCAAGAAACGCATCAATTATGGATAATCTACATCAAACGAATTTTATAAGAGCACTTCAAATAAATCTAGCTAGATCTCATGTTGCAACCGCACAACTAAAACTGCACATCTTTGATTATGATTTGGTCTTCGTGCAAGAACCATATTGTATCGATAACAAACCAGTTGGTTTCCCAATACAAACTAAAGTTATTTCAAAAACTGAAGGACTTCCCAAGACGGCAATAGTGGTCGTGAATCCTAATTTTACTATTCTTAACACGCTGACCACTCCAACATTGAATATAATAAAATTGAAATTCGGACAAAGATCATTAACGATCTTTAACTTTTATAGCCCACCAATCACGGACCTCACAGACTTAACTTCTCTCTTAGACTTAGTCGAGAGAAATTTATCGGACAATACAGATAATATTATCCTGGGTGAACTCAACGTCAAAAGTGAACTATGGGGTTCTCTATTTGAAGACCCTAGAGGTAGAATGGTCCGAGAATTTCTGGTGTCAAGACAATTTATTATTGCAAACGACCCAAATGGTCCACCAACATACAACTGCTCCAGAGGAAAGAGCTGGATAGACATAACTGCAAGTCAAGGAGATATAATCAGTGAGTGGCGAGTCCTGGATGATCCCTCGCTTAGTGACCATTGTTATGTTTCTTTTGAAATCTCTCGTGACAAAAGTACAGATCAGATTATACGAAGGATGTATAAACTGAACAAAATGGATTGGCTGTTGCTTAAGGAAAAGCTCGGAAGTTATTTCTCCACTTTTAACCCTCAATATGTAAAAGATACCGTTGATCTGAACACCTTAATAAAAACTTGGACTCAAAAGATCCAAGATATTTGCGACTTGGCAATAAAAGCAAAGGGAAAATTTCTCAACGTTCAGCACAAAGGGGTCCCTTGGTGGACACAATCCCTCACAATTATGAGGAAAAGAATCCTAGCCGAAAGAAAAAGATATCAGCGTTGCATTCAAGATGATAACTTAAGAGCAATTTATAAGAAAATATATAAGAAAGACTTAGCCAAATATAAAAGAGAAATACTACGTTCCAAAAGAACGTGTTGGAAAAATCACCTATAAAGCATTGATCCGAAATCTCCATTTGGCATACATTATGATATGGCGAAAGGAAGTATTTCCTTGCCATTTCAAATCAAAGCGTTTCTCAAACCAGATAATTCTAAAACCCAAAATATTGACGAGACTATAAAATTGCTGCTGGAACACCACTTCCCAGCTGATGACCGGAGCACAGATACCTCAGAGCATAATTTGATTAGGACACAAATCAAGACCCGATATGGAGCTAAAAAGGATCTCCCGTTCACTAGAATGGAGGTAGAATTTACGATTAAATCACGCAATTCAGGTAAAGCTCCCGGCCTGGACAACTTACCTAAAGAAATAATTTTAGAAGCATTCTATGCCAACCCAATGCTACACACTGAACTATTTAAAGAACTTCTCAGACGCGGAATATTTCCCGAATGTTGGAAAACTGCTAAACTTGTTCTCTTCTCTAAAGAAGGCAAGAACTCTGAACTACCAGAGGCGTATAGACCAATATGTCTATTAAACACATGGAGTAAAGTCTACGACAAACTGATAACTAATAGACTAAACTACTATCTGTTTTCTAACAATAAATTCAGTAATAAGCAATATGGCTTTACCGCTGGAGTCTGCTCCATGGACGCCATTAAAGATATAATTAATACGGTTGAAGAGAACCGAAGAAATAATTGCTATACGAATATAATATCTCTTGATATTAAAAGTGCATTCAACAACATCTGGTGGCCGTTTCTTCTACAAGAATTAAGAAATCTTCTATGTCCTATCAACCCATATAAAGTAATATAATCAATGCTGGAGAATAGACAAATTATTTGCGAAGTAAACAACACTTCTCTTATTCATACTCAAGAAAAAGGCTGTGTTCAAGGATCAAATTCAGAACCACTGTTCTGGAATATTATCATGAACACTGCACTTCAGATAGACTATGGAGACGGTGTCCAAATACAAGCATATGCAGATGACGTGCTATTTATCGTTACGGGTGCGACCCACCAACAAATTCACAATAGAGCTAATAATGCCCTGATTCAAATAACTGAATGGGCGAAGAAGAGCAAACTCAGCTTCTCCCCGGAGAAGTCTAGCTCAGTGTTCATAGCAGTCAAAAAGAGGGGCGCAGCATATTCAGCCCCTACAATAAAACTGAATGGCACTACAATTAAAAGACACAAACAAATCAAATACTTAGGAATAATAATCGATGAATGTCTGACTTGGCTTCCACATTTGGATTACATTAAAACTAAAGTCTGCACGATCATTAATCGGCTTATGAAATTCCCTGGTTTATCAAAAGCTGTGATGAAAGAACTCTACAAAAGAGGCATAGAAAGGACTGCAGTGTATGCCTGTGCAGCATGGTGGTTTCCACCAACTGTTAAAATGCGAAATAAAGCAAATACTATTCAAAGAGTAGCCTTATTAGCTATGACCAAATGCTACAAAACTGTTCCGACCTCAGCTTTGCAGATATTAGCTGGCCTGATACCTTTAGATATTAAATTGGATCAAGAAATTTCGATTAAAAGAACCAAAAGAGGCTGGTCAAGATTTTTCATTTGAAAACCTCCACTTCTCAAAAGAAGCCCTCGACTTTCCCAAACATAAATGGTTTACCCATCCAGCATCAATAAAGACTTGCGAATGGAATGATCATCTTCCATCTAATAAAAGCTATGAACTATTTACGGACGGCTCCAAAACAGATGTTGGCACAGAAGCGGGATTCTGTGTATTCTGGAATGGCACCTTAGAAACAGAATATTCTTTTCAACTGGACCCAAATTGTTCAGTATATCAAGCAGAAACCCAAGCGATGAAATTAGCTTTACAATGGCTAAAAGAACACAAGCATACAGCCCATCTATACACGGACAGTCAAGCAGTATTGAAATCACTGGCAAAATTTGATATCCTGAATCAAGAAATTATCGAAGTTAAAAAGCTCGTCTATTATACTAAAGCCAAACTACATTGGATCAGAGGCCATCGTGGCTACAGAGGTAATGAAAAAGCGGATGAACTTGCCAAAAAAGGCATATCTTCTGAAGTGCGTATAGATTGCAAACTCCCACTGAGTTATATAACTCAGAATACGAAAAGTACTCAGTACAACTCAGTACGAAAAGCTAAAGACCAAGCTCTTCTCCTGTGGCAACATCGATGGCAAGAAGAAACTGGCAGATCAACCTTCAAGATTCTTCCTAGAATCTCCGAAAAGCGACACTTCAATGATTTCTTTATCAATCAACTTCTTTCAAACCATGGAGCCTTTCCCAGTTATTTCAACAGATTTAAACTCAAAACTCCACCCAGTCGCTGTATATGTGGACTAGAAACAGCAGACGCCTTACATATGATACTAAACTGCCCGAGTCTGGACAGAAAAAGGAAAGAACTCTTTCCACAAACTTTGACTTTCGATTTATTATGTAAACTCATTTTATTAGACAAAGGTCGACTTTTACTTTCCAAACTTATGGAATTCTTGTATTCTAATGAAAACTCAATCTATGTATAACTTATAATTAATATGGCTTGAAAATGTTTTATCAATTCTTCAATTGTACCTTTTGATAAGATTGAATGATAGTACTTATTGATTGTACCTATCTCTGCATTATGTTCCAACTGTAATTACATTTATTTTCATTCTGCTAATGGTTTTTGTATATTGTTTATATCTTATATATTTAACTGATGTATTAATTGATCTCTGTATCTTTGCACTTTTTGTAAATAAAGATGTTGGCGAGGTCAACACATCTTTCAGTTAGCGGACCTCAAAATTTGCTAGGACTTAACTTTCAAAAATTTGATTAATTAATTCTTATTTTTAGCTTTTGCTGATTCGTTAAATCTTTTTAGCCTATGGCTCCGGTGATACCTCAACACTGAGGTGAGGACTGGATATTCCATTCTTATGTTGTATGGTAAACTGTATAATAATAATAATAATAATAATAATAATAAAAAGAAACAGACGACAAATTAAAAAAAAAAAAAATCTGAAAGTTTTCACATTTTAAATTGCGCCTAAATTTTTTAACGTTTTGTGTGTTACCTTTATTTATTAAATATCATGTTCTTTGCACTTCAACTGTAAAATTCAGTTTAATAGCAATGTCGCAAAGTAATTTTAAAATGAGCCTTTCTTTAGAATTTCCGATACACAGTTCCGCGCGCTGGAGATAAAAAAGTTCCCCCTCCCGTAGAGAGTTGCCATTGCTCGCTTTGAAATCCTTGAGTGTGTTAATAAAAAATTCGTTAAAGTTTTAAAAAATATGAAATCGATCATAAAACAAATTCCAAATTTCAAATTTGGTCTTCCACATGCCCATATTCGTAGGAGGATTACGTCATTCAAAATTCGATGGCTCTATGTACCGTTGTTTTATCACAATGCGAGAAATAGAAATACATTTATGCAGATTTTTCATTATTTAATTTCTTTAAATATAATGCAGGACTCTAACATTTGGTGACAACAGTTTGAAAAGTGAAACGGTTTCTGAAATTATCACAAACAGTTCAGAATGACTGCATGGTCTTCTATGGAAGTGGTCATCGTAGAGCAGGGATGGCAACCAATGCACGGCGGAGTTTTAACAGTGGCAGGCGAAGACTTACTGAAAAATTAAAATATTTGAATAAATAATAAATATCGTCTACTCCGTTGATAGATACACACATAAACACATGAGAATAAATAATATAATAATTCAACTTCTCTGCAAGACATCAGTTGTTACCCAACTGAAATCCATGTCCACATTATTAACCTGCACCAGCAAACTACACTGAAAAGCAAATATAAGGAATCTATTTCGACTGCAAGTGATCCAAATTATAGTGAATTTTGGAAATTTGTGCCAATAAGGAGTTTTCTAAATTTACACGATTTGGCTGTCAGATATCGTTGTAGGTTTGGATCAGCATATGTTTGTGAACGAATGTTTTCTTTATGAACATAATCAAAATGTCATTCAAGATTAACTAATATGCACCTGAAACACCAAATTTTGATGGAATCTTCAAGAACTAATCCTAATATAAATGACTTGATAAAAAAACTACATATTCAAAAAACATATTAATTAAGTACTGTAATCCGAGATATAACATTTTTTTCAACTTTTTATATTTTTCATCCATCTTAGAGAGATCTTAGAAGTGGCCATCTCCGTCTTAGAGAGATCATATTCAATATCGTCTTTCATTTAAGTAAACAGAAACATTGTTTTAGAGACAGAGTGAGGTGATCGCTACGAGAGTGTTCATTGCATTTTAAGGAAACAATAATGTGTTTGATGTGAACACCCGATCACACATAGGTTACGCAAAGTCAAATTATGTGAATTAAGAGAAATTATCCCATGGCCTCGGATAGTTCAGTTGGTAGAGTACCAACCCGGAGAGTAGTCGAGAGTGGTAAAATTTCATTTACATATTTAGTGCTGTGAAACGTCTTTAGGACAATTACCAATGGTTCCATCGGATTGTGGTCCTCTGTAAAGATTGATTGTGGCCCGCTGTAAACATTGATTGTGGTCCTCTGTAAACATTGATTATGGTCCTCTGCAAAGCTTGTGTGGTGGATTGATTGTGTGTGACTTTGTAAAGATTGATTGATTCCGTCTGATTGTGGTCCTTAGAACTTTGAGGAATGAAGGTGGCTTTCAGAAATGATCTTTTAGCAAGGTGATTGCCACGAAGAGGTTCACTGTATACTATTTCTCTTTGATAGTCAAAAAATATTTCAATAGCGTCCATACAGAATTTTTTGAAAATACGAACGGGAGGTAATATGCAAGATGTCTTTGACATCTTGCGATTGAGAATCTACAGCGTCTTTTGCCGAAGTACGTAGTTTTTTTTCCCCTTTTGTACATACAATCCTAATGCTCGTGTACCATTGCTATCGTCATTAACCGACAATTCATCCACAAAATTTCTTTTTTATCAATTGGACCTCCCACATGCACTTAGTTCTGCTTGCCCGAATCGGAAGGGTAACCAACCAAAAAGTGGGGCACGAGCCCCCACTGGATGCCCCTACAAAACACGACCGGATTTCCACATCGAATATAAAATACGCCGCCCATCCATGGTCATCTAAAGAAATATTATTAACTTTGTATCGTCATGTGATTCGGGAGGGGGATCACCAAATCCTACCCTCTGTAATTTTTTCTATCTTATATCCTTCCCCCCCCCGCCCCAGCTCCGGTATATTTCGAAACACGAAAGGTGGCCCTTTTTTTACCGAGAACTAATAGAGTTCATATTTATAAAAAAACTTAACATTTAGCGCAATGAGTAAGGTTTGAAATTTTCTTTGTAAAGTATCTAGTGAAAATTTTTTGCCTCTTTCTGAAGGAGGGCGTTTTAAATGAAACGATTATACTCTATCTCATCTTTCTGCCTCCTATGATTTTTTTTTAATGCAGTTTAATTTTCTACGGTTTGGTCATGCGTGATGTGGCCTCATGAAATTTAGAAGGCCGCGTTTGGACCATAATGTCCAAACTCGTAAATGGACTTGGTAGATTGTGATAAATGATGATGATGAACTGGAGAGAAAACTGGTTTAAACGGTTGACCTCTAATTGCGAAACTGTGGTTCAAAACAATAATAAAGCTTAAAAAATAATTCACGAACATCAGCAATTTTATCTACACTTTTGAGAATTTTAAGAAAGAGGAGTCAATAACGAATAAAACATTGTTTAAGTACAGTAGATTTTATAAACCCATTCAGCAATTGTAATGAAATAGAGCAAAATCTACATAAGATGACCACTCACGGTTCTAAGTGATTTTGCTCTTTTGTGGAGGTGATTAAATTAGAAAAGGACAATTCAATACACATGTTTGCTACGTTTCCAGAAATAATGGTCGATTTCAGAAGTGTCCACCTTAGGGATGTAGCAGCCACGACAGAGCTCACCGTATTTTGATTTATTTTCTGTTTATACTATTTTGTGGTAATTAAAAGAATAGAATAAACCAAGCCTGGTGCTTTGGAAAATGAAGTTACATTCTTGAGTTTGAGCTTTATTTAATGGTAAAGAGTTTATTGAATAGTCACTAAGTCTTCTAGTTGACTAGTTATTAAGAGTAAGCATCATTTTTATTCATGTAAAGACCTATCTGAAGTGTTAGGGTGTGATATGAAGTTTCCCCACTCTAGATTCTTCCCCTCTTTTTAGGGTAACATCTTGAAAGATATGTACCCCTAATTCTTTTTTAGATCAGAACTCGCCAGTGGTTAGCCAATTTCCACTAGAAAATCCTCCACGAAGGTATCCGTCCACTTATACCGATAGCTTTCATGCAGTGTTGCCAGATCGTGCGATTTTGCGAAAATTTGCGACTTTTGACAAACTTGTGCTACTAAAATTTTAGTATTTGCGATTTGCGAAATTTTTGCGACAAAAAAAAAAAAAAAAAAAAAAAAAAAAAACAATGACTTAAAAAAAAATTAATTGCCAACTAAAAAGTTTAATACAAAAGAACTAACAGTCTAAACCGGAAGAATCTCTTAAGAATGGATATATGCATAATTTAAAAATTGAAACTAAATTAAATGAGAATTAATTAAAAAAACAATGAATATTTAAATAATTGAAAATGTGCAATATAGTTTTAAAATTTTCGTTAAAGCTAAGATATGTAATAAAAAGACTAAGAATTGAATATAGTCTGTACCTTACAGAACCAATGGACGGTAAATTTGTGATGACGCCAGAGGTTATGCTATCAGGGTCAATGTTCCTTCTAACCTTCTTCGGGAACATACAAGGACCTGACTCGGAACAGAGAGCTTACTAAAGCTATGTTCAAAACTGTGGGAAGTAAACAGGCTACACAAGAAGGGTATACAAAACCCTTTATTTTTCTCTATTTACAATGACTTCCGTACTTCGGAATACACCGACCCGCTACTTGGGGTCAAAACGTAAAAGTATAAAAATAAAACTAAACTCTAATTTAACTTTAAAATAATAAACGTGGAAGATTGGCCTTATAATAACAGGAAGCGTATGTAGTACAGAGAACTGTGAACACTACAATACGTTTAAATTTATGAAGAGGATTAAAACCTCTGGCCTGGAAGGCAACCAGCAACTGCGTAACTTCTAAGGTAAGCGGCCTGCTTCGACTCACTGCTTCCTCTCTCTCGCTTGGCAAAAAGCCACAACTTAAATACTTGACGTTCGCCAGACAAACTTTGCATAAATACCTTCACGCTTATAATTCCGGCCGGAAGTAGAAAATAAGAAGTGATAGTAAAGATTTAAAATAAAATAAACGTTAGTAAAACTTAAGATCCTTACATACTCCGCGCCAGAGTTAATTAGTTTGAAACTGAGGTCTAAAACGACCTTGTTGAAAACTTTTAGCTCTAGAATCTAACGCGAGGCCAATCTCTTACAAACATTTTTTCGCTAGAAACTAGAAATTTAAAAGAAAGAAATTTGTTTTTACAATAGCAGCTTCCCGGATACATAATTTTTTTTCATCTGTACTGCATCCAAACAGGAGCTCTTATTCAAATCTGGTTCCTTCCAGAGATCTGGAAGGAAAACTAGTTTAATGAAATGTTACACAATGAAATGGCAAGTAACATGTATAATTATATTTTTCTTAACATTCTTATTTCATTCATAACTATTTTAATTATCTCTCCCCGTGCTCTCTGACATGTGTTGTAAAAGAACACCAAACACGAATGTGTTTCTGTCTACGTGTTCCACACTTCCTCCTACAATCAAAACACTAACGTGTTAAAATTCAACATGCCAAGACCTCGTAACACACTCTAATTTCAACTCTAAACCCTGAGGTACTATTCTGAAAGTGTCTAACTCTGAAGTGTAGCGTCAGAGAGCCTAACTACATCATTCAACCTTTAACACATATTCACCATGATTTAGTCTTTTTACAGTCACACGAATAAAAAAAATTTTAACATTCACTTTTACCATATCACGGTATTTCTTAACATTTAAAATAACAGTTCACATTGTATATAAGAACATATTAACATGCCGTTAATTTTATACATTTGAAAACATACATTAGTAGTACGTTGTTAACTTCTATTCTTTTCAAAGCAAGTGCCAATTCTTTCTACATTGAAATACTACATTTCAAAAAGTCTTTCAGACTAAAACTTCTTTCTTGCTAGAATGTTTTAAATAAAATTTATACAATAACTTTTTACAATATTTAAGTTTTTACACAACGCTATTATACATCAACTTTAGTTTTACGCGCGAGTAATTGAAAAACATAATACCAAAATCGGTAACAACTCATTTCTCGCCCTTTTGGCGATAAAGGTAGACCTCGCATGAGGTAAAACTTCTTGAAATCTGCCACTTGCAGTAAGAATGAAAGATTAACTTAATGTTTGCAAAGTAACATAAAATTTTACTTATCTTTGTGATATTCAGACATCCTTTTCTGGGCCCAGTCCTTAAAGGTATTGCAGATAGTTGTTTGATTTATCCTCCTTCTTGTACGGGCTCGCCCTTCAGTGCCTTCCTCTGGAAGCTTCCTTTTTTCACCAGTTCGGTCACCCTTGAATACCTTCTTCTCCTCTGCTTGTGGTCTTGGCCGTTTGATGGCAGCTGGTCTTGGCGGAACCGGGAAACTTGTGTCGTGTTCCTGCTTGGACCTCGTTGCTGGCCGTTCAAATTTTCCTTGTAACTTTTCCTCTGCCGCTGATGGCCCTTCCGCAGTTCGGCGACATTTGCTGCGGAGAGTCCTGTCGGATGAGTAGATCTTCCGTTTTAGAGCCGGGTTATAGTTGCCGTCATTTCTCCTGGTTCTCTTCACATCCGTCGTCCTTCTTCCTTCTTCATTCTGGGGGTGTTCGTGAACTCTCTTTTCTGGACGGTGGAACGGCTTCTTTTTCTTGCTACCTTCAATTTTTCGGCGGGGAAATTTTCTTTTCACCTGCTCCTGCCTCTTAATGGCTTGCCCTTGTACTTGTCCTTTTTCCACCTCTAGAGCTTGTGCCTGCGGTGTCTGCCGTGCCGGATCCTGCAAAAGATCTGAAAATATTTGCATTTTATTACGATCGAAGTAGGGTTTGATTTGATCAATGTTTGCGGAGCAGGTTTCACCATTTCTGGCTTTTAACACTACTACAGCGTGAGTTATTTTTTCTATAACATATGGTCCTTCAAATCGTGGAAAAAATTTGGCAGTTTTATCTTCTGCTGCTGAAGAAAGTGAATGCTTAATTTTTAAAACTTCATCCCCTACTTTATAAGTTACTCCCCGTCGTTTCAAGTCATAATATAATTTTTGTTTTCTCTGTGCTACTTCAGTATTCTTCTTTGCTTCCTTAATTAGTTTTTCTATATCACTCATTTTAAATTCTGGGGCTCTTTGTTGCACATAAAACAATTTATCTAACGGCGTTATAATCTTTCTGCCTAGAAATAACTCAGCAGGAGTTTTGCCCGTTGTATCATGTTTTGCGGTCCTAAGGGCGAAAGCAAATTCATTGACATAGTTATCCCAGCTTTTATGAAAATTTTTAACATAACTACGGATAATTTTCACTATATTTCTATTGACCAGTTCCGCTATATTTGATTGCGGCCGATACGGGACCATTTTTAAATGACGTATGCCCAGTTTTTGGCACATGTCTTCAAATATATTACTTACAAATTGAGGACCATTATCCGATATAACTTTTAGGGGCGCCCCGTATTTTAAAATATATTTATTTAAAATAGAATCAGGAACTAATTTCGCGGAGGCTCGTTTTAAGGGAACAATTTCGGTCCATTTACTAAAATGATGAACCATAACAAGGAGATAGCGACTTTTATTTAACTGACTTTTTGGGAAAGGGCCCAATAAATCGATGCCAATTATTTCATTTGGAAATTCGGATTTAATACTATTTAGAAACCCGGCCGGGCGGAAATTAATATAATTAACTGCCTGACATGTTGGGCAGGACTGGACATACGCCCTTGTTAACTTTTGCAGTTCAGGAAAATAGACTGCCTCGCGTACGCGTTGGATAGTTTTCCGAATACCAGCATGAGAAGCTAAAGGGCTGTCATAGAGCTCCTGCAGGATATTTAATCTAAGACTAGCTGGGATAACAGGTCGAAATTCGTTGTTGGAATTTGTAGTTTTTGTATAAAATAATAGACCATCTATTAGTTCGTAATGGGCCGCCCTATTTCTTATCGCCACAATATCTTGGTGGCTAAAATTTTCAGGATCTTTTAAATAATCATAAATATTTTTAAATTCCGGATCCTTACCCAGTTCGGTTATTACAGTTTCTCGGGAATGTATCGTACATGCTGTGAGCATTGCCACCTTTACAGTATTACCTTCTTCATCTATTTTTATTTTGGATAGGGCATCTGCTACGATATTTTCCTTTCTGGGGGTGTGCTTAGTTACCAAATTATACTCTTGTAACTTGAGTGCCCATCTTATTAACCTTGGGGATAAGTTTTTCCCTGAGTACAATCTAGTTACCGCCGCATGATCAGAGTATACTGTTATTGGCGCCTTTCCAAAATAGACTCGGAACTTTTGCACTGCTAACAGAACTGCAAGTGCCTCTCTCTCGGTCGCGAAATAGTTTCTTTGTGTTTGATTTAAAGTTCGGCTAAAAAATGCCACGGGCTGCTGATTTTGCGAAAGTACCGCTCCTACCGCGTAATCCGAAGCATCCGCTGAAATTTCTAAATTCTCATCCTTTTCAGGAAATTTCAACACAGGGGCTTGCGTTAATGCTTGTTTTAATTTTTCGAAAGCACTATTGGCTTCGGCCGTCCACGAGAATCTTGCCTTTTTCGTTTTTAATTTTAACAATGGCTCAGCGATAGCTGCAAAGTCTTTTATAAAGGACCTATAATATGAACAAAGTCCTAGAAAAGAAGAGAGCTTCTTTGCCGTGTTTGGAGTCGGATACTTTTGTACAGCGATTATTTTTGATTCGTCTGTCTCTATTACTTTCTGAGGTATCTTGTAACCTAAATATTTTAATTCAGGGGCTGCAAATTTGCACTTTTCGACATTAACTTTTAGACCGGCCTCATTTAATAAAGAAAACACCTGTCTTAAATCCTGTACATGTTGGTCGAGATTATCACTAGTAATAATGATATCGTCTAAATAGATAAATGTGGACTTTCCAAGAACAGGTCTTAGCACAATGTCCATGCATCGCTGAAATGTTGCCGGGGCCCCTGAAAGGCCAAACGGCATACGCAAAAATGCATAAGTGCCAGACTTGGTTATAAAAGCAGTCTTAGGCACGTCCTCAGGCCTAACCCCTATTTGAAAGTAACCAGTCGTTAAGTCTAAAGTCGTCATAAATTTGGTTGATTTCATGTTCCTTAGATTTTCTTCAATGATCGGTAACGGATATACCGTATATTTAGTTATGGAGTTTAATTTACGGTAATCAATAGCGAATCTCCACCTTTTTGGATGCGTCAAAGGATAGTCATTATATTTTTACATAACACCACCGGGCTAGCATAACTACTTGAGATGGGCGTTATGATCTTTTTACGTAGCATATCGGTAATATGCCATTCTATAATTTTTTCCTTATTCTTATCATACCGGTATGGTTTTTGACGAACTGGCATTGAATCTCCGGTGTCAATACTATGGTTAGTAACCTGAATAAATCCTGGAATATCACTAAATAACGAAGCAAATTCACTTACCACTTGTCGGATTCTTCCTTGCTCGTCATTAGGGAGGTGGTCAAGTTTTAACATCGGCGGTTCAGCCTTTTCTGCACGAACTGGTTTCATTGTCAGCTTAAGGGACGCTTCATTAAAATCCAGTGTTGCTTGTGCGTCTGAAAGAAAATCTATTCCTAAGATTATATGTGCTTGCAGATTCTTTACTATAAAAAACATCACCTTTACTTGTTCGTCCTTGATACGGATATACAGAGGTACTTTACCTATGCACTTACATCTTTCTCCTTGCGCAGCTAACACTGTCGTATTATCCGAATTATATATGCGATATTTACGAAAATACTTCCTAAAAAAATCTTCTGCCACACAGGAACACTGCGCACCTGTATCCAGGAGTGCGTTGGCTGGGATATTATTCACCAACACTTCAATCTTCGGAAGAGTCAAATTTTTCACCATTACTGTATTTAACTTGAAGGAAGAGGGATTTTCGTGGCCTTCGGATTTCCGCACCCTCCCGTCAGCAGAAATCCGTTTTAGTTTAAATCATTTTTTGTTTCCATGCTTTCCTTCTTTTTCCACTGGCCTTGAGACTTTTTTCCTGGGTTGCTATTGAACTGTTTTTGAATGCTCTTTTTTTGAATATTCGCCGGCTGTTTTTGAATGCTCGGGTTTCCTTGCCCACTGATTCGCTTTGCCTCCGTAGCCGTGTGCTTGAGTTTGCTGTAGTCTTGGCGTACCAAATTGGTTTCGCTGTTGATATTGGCGTCTTCTTTCGACGTCCGCCGTTCTTCTACTTTCAAACTGGATTGCTAGCTCAAATAACTTTTCCAGTGTAGTCGGATTTCTTAATTCAATAAAGTCCTGCACTTGGGGCAGTAACCTCGGCAAAATCACTTGAATTATTTCAGGATCCGGACGGTTTCCATACAAGAGTTTGAAGACGTGAATTTTTCTTAAAATAAAGCTTGAGAGGTTTTCGATTCTTTGTTGATATATACTAAAAAGTTCCGTTTCTAATTTCGCACGATCCCTTACAACAGGGAAGGCTTTTAGTAGGGCAGTCTTGAAATTCTCGTAAGTATAGGTGGGACTTCCTGCTTGACCCAAGAGACTTCTGCCTATACATTTGAACCAGTTAAGCGCTTGGCCCCTCAAAGCGCTGGTAGCTAAGGTAACTTTTTGAAACTCGTGCACGGGGTAGAGCATGAAGTGGTCATCCAATTTTTCCAAAAAACTGCTTACCGGTGAGTTTCCATTAAATGTTGCTTCTGGTTTCATCGAAGCGCGCATGGTCTGGACGATGTAACCAAATCCTTCCAGGGCGGCAGCTGGCATTTCTGGATTCTGAGCCGTTTCTGCAGGCAGCACAGGTTCTTCTTGAAACTCGGCCATGGTTATTCTTCTTCGTTGGGCGCCACTATCAGGGTCAATGTTCCTTCTAACCTTCTTCGGGAACATACAAGGACCTGACTCGGTACAGAGAGCTTACTAAAGCTATGTTCAAAACTGTGGGAAGTAGACAGGATACACAAGAAGGGTATACAAAACCCTTTATTTTTCTCTATTTACAATGACTTCCGTACTTCGGAATACACCGACCCGCTACTTGGGGTCAAAACGTAAAAGTATAAAAATAAAACTAAACTCTAATTTAACTTTAAAATAATAAACGTGGAAGATTGGCCTTATAATAACAGGAAGCGTATGTAGTACAGAGAACTGTGAACACTACAATACGTTTAAATTTATCAAGAGGATTAAAACCTCTGGCCTGGAAGGCAACCAGCAACTGCGTAACTTCTAAGGTAAGCGGCCTGCTTCGACTCACTGCTTCCTCTCTCTCGCTTGGCAAAAAGCCACAACTTAAATACTTGGCGTTCGCCAGACAAACTTTGCTTAAATACCTTCACGCTTATAATTCTGGCCGGAAGTAGAAAATAAGAAGTGATAGTAAAGATTTAAAATAAAATAAACGTTAGTAAAACTTAAGATCCTTACAATGTGAGCCTGCGTAACTATGACGTTACAAAAAATACATGATTTCTGACGTCATTTGCTATTTTTCGCGACTTTTTGAGTCTGCTTTTGCTACTTTAGTTGAAAATTTTCTGCCAACACTGCTTTCATGTGATTTGCCATAATTCAATAACCAAACGTAAATTATCCTAAACCGATGGCGTCACATGAAACAAACATTTCTTTAGACACAATATTAAGTTTAGGAAATGTCACCTGCGGCCGAATGGTTAAGATCTTCAACATGGTTAACTCGACCTAGGTTCGAACGGCTGTTTGACCATGTATATTTCCATGGTTTTTTTTTCAGACGTTACAAATACGTTACGATTTCCTTCAGAAAGGTCTTCCGTAAAACCATTCTTCCTTTTAGGCAGATAGCACAACTGCAATATGCTTTGCTGACCAATAAAATCACAGAGTTTATTGTGACGTGATAAAGGCCATATAATAATTTACACTTCACGAAAATGTTACTATTCGTAGAGTTAATATTTACAACAATCATGCATAAGGCAAAGAATATTAACATTCGCTAATGTACACAATTTGCATCACAGTTTTGAATTAAACATTCTTGTTATTCTGATCGTGAATGGTGGAAAAAATCTAGAACTGAAATCATGAACAACACAATACCATTTTTCTTTCAGGTGTAAGCTACAACAGTTGACCCTTTAGTAGGCTCTTTTTCTCTCTATTTTTTAGTGGTTCCCCTCTCCCCATTCTGATCGTTAATATTCGCGGTTTGTCCAAAATTATGAGCTGAAAAATGTTCGTGCTGCTATCGACAAGATTTAACTCTTCATTTAGTTTAAAAAACCATCGTAGTCTTCCCATCTGTTTCTGTAAAATTTGATTCAGCTTTCTCATTTTATTATGCACCTCTCTGTCCTGAGATTCGAAAGGATTCGAACGCGACTTCCTATGAATAATCTGCACACAAAATCTCCTCGGAGCACTCCTAAATTGAACAAAAATCCTTTTTCTTACTATTTCTAGCAGGTAGCTTAAGAATGAAGTAATTTAAGTCAGGTAATGAGCGTGTAATCGAGATATAACTGCACCGTTTAAATGAGGAAAAACTCTTTTAGTGGCTTATCAACCGTGGTCGAACTACCAGTGTTCAGCGATAAAGTCGCTGAACACTGGTAAGTTCGACCACGGTTGAAATCCCGGAAAACGTGCTGGTTGCATGAGCATTTTTGTGAATTTTCAAATGTGTGACGTGGATATAATTTCAGTTTCCTATAGAAAGTTATCCATGATGGTACCCCCTTCGGCAGATAGCCCTCGCGTGCTTTCCATAATCAAACAAATGAAACCTTCTCTAAGACGGCCACCCACAGTTAAAGTAAATTTTGATCTTCTGTGGAGGTGGTTTTCTTAGAAAGCTGATGTTCGTAGCCAACATCTAGCTAAGCAGCTAAGCTTTCGAAAATACTGATCACTTTTAGAGGTGCATCCTTACGGAGATGTTCAGACGAGGTGGTCGCAACGAGGGGGTTCGCTGTATTTTATTTCTCAATAGATTCCTTGAGTTTCAACATTCCCTTATATAGGGAATTAATTCTGGCTTCATTTCTGTGTATAGAAGAAAGCGCTATATAAATGCATTATTTCATAAAAATGGAAAACAATTAATTTAATTAATTCCTTAGAACGAAGACTGGGAGGTGAAAGATTCATGTTACTATTCGAACGCTGAGCATGCGTTATTGGCGCAAAGTTCCTATTTCGTGCTTAGCCAGGAATAGCATCCACAGTATTCAATTCGAAACTTTCTCAGAAAGAAACTCTGTTCTTTCTGAGTTGGTAGCAGCACAAAAACGTGCGCGTTCAACAAAGATAGATAAAGTTGGAAAACACACGTGCGAGGAACAATGTCTCAGTCTACCTCTGCCACGTGATTTGTTTCTTCCTTTTATATTTACAAGAATCAGACAAGACAGCATCAAGAAAAAATATGGGAAATTTAAAATAATGAAATGGATAACAGCAGCTCCAGAACTTAAGTGTTAAGTCCAAAAATTTTGAGAAACATTTATCTGTCTGTTTTGGCTGCAGTCGGTCTAGACATGTCAAAAAGGGGTAAATACTGATCTGGAATACACAGAGCGTTTTTCCCTGGAGAAGTTTTCCGCTATTTGGCGAGACAGCTTACCAGACGACCGTCGGGTGAACGGCATAGCGTGTTTTTTGTCGGGGTCTTCGTTAATGAGCCGCAGTAAGCGCTTCCCCATGGCCTTGGTTACCTAATATTTGGTGTGTTGTTTAGAGAACTGAAACGCACGAAATGATGTAAAAAGCATTACCATGACCTGCACCGAATCACAAATAAATGCAAGTAAAACTGGACTGTGAACCATAGGTTCACAAATTTAATTCGTTCCTGAAGGCTGTGCGGTGTAAACCGAAAACAGTTTTTCCCTGTAAATACGCATTTACATTCTTTGTCGCTAAAACTCAATTCAATTCAATATATAAAGAAATCTCACTTACCTGTCAGACGCATTCTCGACTTTTATCATTTTTTTCTATATTTTATTGACGACACAATTAAATACATTTACAACAAAGAGAGACACATATAAACTTTGGTTAATGTTTCGCATTGGTCTTACATCTTTCGCAATCATCAAGGTTCTAAACTAGTCCGAAGAATTTAAGCGCACACAGCGCCATCTGGTGCAATACAGTTTCTACAGACTGCCCCCCCCTGAATGACCAGGGGTTCATTCAAACACTTACATTAATACAAATTTAACAAAAGAAACTTTTACAATGTAAAGTTCAATCAATTCACATATTAAAGAAACTACACTTATTTACTATATAAACAAATCATTCATCTTTAAACAATTTGTAAAGTTACCTGTAATAAAGTATAATAAAGATAATAAGCTGGCAACTCAATACCTGTACATACAATAAACTTTCATCACATACTATATGGAATAGTACTGTAACAATAATACAGATTAATAAACATATAATAAACAATTAAATTTATTTATTTCTTTCAAGATTATATAAAAGCTGCACAGGTCTTTTAATAACTGATGTACCTGTTTTAATTTCACAAGACCTTACTTTTCCATCTCTGCCAGGAAATACTGTTACAACTCTTCCAAATTTCCAAAAATGTCTAGGTAGCTTTTCATCATGAATTAATACAATATCATTAACTTTAAATTCAGTAATTTTACCTGAAGGTTTAACACAATGAACAGATCTCAGCATTAATAAGTATTCATTTTTCCATTTATTCCAAAACATACTTACCAATCTTTCTCGATAATTAAATCTTTTAATTAGCCTTTTCCTATTAACTAAATTAGAATCAAAATGAAGCCTGGCAGGAGGCAAACTATTCACCCTGCGCCCCAATAGCATATGAGCTGGAGTTAGAGGCACAGGTTCCTGTAATTCAGAATAAACATAAGTTAAAGGACGAGAGTTAAGAACACCTTCAATTTCAATAATTAGAGTTTCTAATTCTTCTCGAGATAAAGTGGATTTTCTTAGAGTTTTTCGTAAAGCAAGTTTTACAGATTTAATTAGTCTCTCATAGAAGCCACCCCACCACGCAGCTTTCTCAGTGATGTAGCACCATTGGATTTTGTGGGAGGCGTAAAAGTCTTTTACTGTTGGGTGACTAATGACAGTCCACATATTTTCAAGTTCAAGTTCTGATCGCTTGAAAGTTTTGGCATTGTCCGTCAAAACTTGAGAACATAGACCTCGACGAGCAATGAATCGTCGAAAAGCAAGAAGAAATGTTTCTGTGGTCATGCTACCAACAAACTCTAAATGAAGAGCTCGCGTTACTCCACAAGTAAACAACACGATGTAGTTTTTCTCATCACTGTCTTTGGTATAAGGTGGTCCACCGAAATCTATACCTACTGCAGAAAAAGGAGGTAATTCTTCTGTTCTATTTACTGGTAAAGGAGCAGTAACTTGCACACGAGGAGAAGAATTAAATCGTTTACACAAAATACATTTTCTTAAGATATTTTTAACAGTTTGTCTTCCTTTAATTATCCAGTATCTTTCGAAATTTCACCGTGAAACACTTTGCTGTGTGCATCCCACACTAATAAATTCACAAAGTGATGTTTTGAGGGCATAATAATTGGGTGTCTTTGAAGGTAAGAAAGCCTTGACTTCTGAAGTCATCCACCTACATGCATTATCCCTACATGCATAGTATTAAGAAAGGGATTCAGTTCTAGAATAGAGGAAGTCTTAGAAATTGTTTTACCCTGTCTCAAAGAGGACAGCTCTTCCGCAAAAGCTTCACTTTGAACAGTTTTTGTCCAGATAATTTCAGCCTCGTTAAGTTCTTCAGTGCTTAATTCACCACATCGTTTAGTTTTAAATTTAAGGTTGTATATAAATCGTAGTATCCAACTTGTAACACGGTATAATTTTCTCAAACTATACTATATCTATTCAAATCCATTAAATGTGTCAAATTCGATTGCACTTCGCACACAAAAGACGATACTTCTTCCAGTTTACTTCTTTTTTCGCAACATCCTTCTGGAGAAATCTCTAGACAAATTTCATAATTAGAGCCTTTTGACCAATCCCTTTTCTTCAACCGAAGCCATTCTGGACCTTGCATCCAAATCGAACTGGACATAAACTTTTCCACGGTAGCTCCTCGAGATATGAAATCTGCAGGATTATCCTGCCCATTACAGTGATTCCAATCAGCAGGATCAGTTCTAGACTGGATTTCGGATACACGGTTCGATACAAAAGGTTGTCCATTTTGAAGCTTTCCCTTTAATCCAATGAAGAGCGCTTAAGGAATCTGTCCACATATATACCCTAGGCACAGGAAATTTAAAATTTGTTTTCAAATATTGGAAAAGTCTAGAAGAAATAACAGCTCCCATAAGTTCAAGCCTCGGTAATGTCAACCTTTTAAGCGGTGCGATTCTAGATTTCGCAGTGATAAAACTTTTACAAATACAATCATCACTTGACACGTAACGGAAGTACGCAACTGATTCGAAAGCTTTAGGAAAGCTTTAGGAGAAGCGTCAGAAAATATGTGTAGTTCTAATTCTTTCACCAATTTCCATGGTATGGAGAAATATTTTCTTTCGATTGTCAAATCTTTCAACAGATAAATCTGAGAGCACCAATTATCCCATTTTTTCTTCAAGTCAGTTGATAGCTCATCATCTCATCCTAAACCAAGTTCCCATATTTCTTGCATTAATAATTTTATCAGAACAATAAAAGGTGATGCAATTCCCATAGGATCAAATAACTTCGAAGCTGTCTGAAGTACACTACGTTTCGAATTCTTCCTATCACAGTTCATGTCCAGTAGAGGTTTTACATCTAACTTAAAAGTACCTTCTTCGGTGTTCCATATTATGCCTAAAACCTTCAAAGGACGTTCTTTAGTTTCTGTCAAATCAGACAAACCTCGTTCACTCCATAAATTTCTCAGCTCATCCGAATTAGTATTAAATTTTCTTAAATTCATGTTCGCATCTTTAAGAATTTTTACAGCGCTCTGTGAAAGTTCTAAAGTTTTCTCTATTGTATTTGCTCCGTAAAAAAAAGATCATCTACATAAAGTTCCGAGTCAAGCATTTCACAAGTTTCGCTTTGTTCAAGTTTAAATTTTCTAATGTGGTATTTAATAGTCGCAGCAAGAATAAATGGGCTTGATGTCACTCCAAAGGGAACGCGAGTCATTCGTAAAATTTTGTAAGTTTTTGAATCATTTTCATCTGGAAACCAGAAAAAACGTAAATAGTCTCTATCCTCTTCCGCTATTCCTATGGTCAAAAATGCTCCCTGAATATCACAGCTGAATGCATATTCATATTCGCGAAATCGCAAGATTACATCCAAAATACTGGGATTCAAAGGTGGCCCAGGATTCAAGCATTCATTAAGAGATTTGCACCCATTACCTTTTGTCGATGCATCGAAAACCAATCTGACTTTCGTAGTGTTCATATCCGATCTTACTACAGCTGAATGAGGCATATAATAAGAATTCTCTTCTAAGCCGAAAGGACATTCTTCAACGATATTCAGTTTTAATTGCTCCTTAACTATATTCTTATATTCATTATAAACCCAATCACTTTCTTTCATTTTTACACTTAAGTTACGAAATCTTCGTTTTGCTACCGCGAAATTGTTAGACAAGTTTTGTGGTTTACCGTCCCAGAATAATTTAGTTGTATACATTCCATTTTCATATTTTAAATTACTTTCGAATTGAGAAATAAATTCCTCTTTAAATTTAAAATCTCCACTGTGAGTATCATCATTGAATCTAACTGCCAAAACTGCGTTAGTTTTTCATTTAATGCGGCGCAACATTCAATTTTCATAATAGAAATATCCCGATTCGCATTTAAATCTGATGGAGGGATTCGACCTTGAACAACCCTTCCAAACAGAGTATCAATCTAATACAAAGATTTATTTAACCGCTGTTTTTCTCCTGTATGAATATCCCAAAAATACTGTGCTCCAATAAGGAGAGACAATTCATTTCCTGACGATTTACTTAAATTTGACAACTGAATGTTCTTCCTCGAAAGTATTTGCATTAATTTGTTATGTGATACTTTAAACTGCGATCCAGAAATACAGTCAGTCAAAAGTGCTTCAATCGTTATTTTCTTGTCCGAATCACATAAATTACAAAGTGAAAAACCGAACTACGTCATACGTTTTTTGTATTGGCACTCTAGAACCGAAAGTGTAAAAAGCTAAACTTTCTTGTCTAATTATGGGTAGTTTCATTTCTACGGCTACTTCTTTTCTCAAAAAACATCTCTGTGACGCATTATCTAACAAAATATTAATCTCTTTACTTTTATTATTGCCTATTAATACTGCCGAGCAAGTTACAAGTAGTATGTCGCAATCATCTGATTCATTCACACATGCTACGGAAGACACAACATTTAATTTATTCGCGTCGACGGTCTGATGAGGCTCCAGAAGGGGGGAAGAAGAATAAACATTGGGTTGATCGCAAATCAATTCGTGAAGCATAAAACGTTTACAAATTCCACAAATAGATTTCTTTTGACACTGCTTATATACGTGCCCCTTCGAAAAGCAAGCGTAACATATACCATATTTTCTAAGAACATATTTTCTCTGTTCTACCGATAAGGGACAAGAGGTAGAATCGTGCTCTATTTTCGGTTTTGTACAAAATATACATTTTTTCACATCAACAATAATTGCAGAAGTAGTAGGAATGTTCGAATTTAATTTATTTTTTCCCTTACATTCAATTTTGGTTTTATTAAATCTCCCATACTTTTCATTAGGTTTTTGTAAAGGATTAAATTTAGTTTCCAATCGCGAATCTGAAGTGTTTAAATTAAAGTCTCTACTTAAGTACTCGTTACGTTTACCACACTGAATTTCAATCTTTAAAAATTCCAATAAATCAGATATTTTGTTTTCATCTTCCGAATGTGTTTTACGAGAAAATTCTAAGGACAAATCTTTGGGTATCGATTTCAACAACACTGGATACAATAGCCATTGTAACTATTAGGATTAATTCCGTTATTTTCTAATCCTCGAATATGTGTTTCGCATTCTGAGTAAAGTCTACGCAACGCTACAATGTCATATGATTTTCGTACTGGACTTAAGTTTAAAAGTCTTGCCATATGCGCATCGATAATAATATCTTTTCGACCAAAGCATTCTTTTAATATATTCAAGGCAATTTCATAGTTTTCAGAGCTTAATGCTAAACCATGTAGAGCTACCTCAGCTTCGTCTGTTAAGTACGATTTTAAGTAACTAAACTTCTCTACATTACTAAGGTTCACATTTTTATGGATAGCTACTTCAAACTGAGAAAAAAATTCGTTAAACTTTTATATATTGCCATCGTATTGAGGTATCTGCAAGCGAGGAAGTTTTACTGTATTCTGCTGCTCACTTCTGGTTTCTACAACATTCTTTCTTTCAGTTTCTCGCGAACAACTTCGCTTTCTTTCATTTTCAGGATTCTATTCGCTCGAATTTTCCAAGTAATAATATTATCTTTATATCCTTGCTGTTTTTCAATTTCCTTTTCTATTTCTTCCGTTTTGCACAGTTTTAGAATTTCCTCATTAAGATACTCTAAATTAGCTTCCTTATCTAAAAGTTTCGCTAAAAGTTCATCAATTAAATCAACTGATCTTTCCTGTTTGTTTATTTCAGTTTCTAACAGTTTCATAGTGTCAGTTGCCGCGCGTCTGACAGGTGCTCTAATCTTTTTTAAAGCTTCAATATCCATCATAACAATTTAAATTATTCAATTCGCTAAATACGTTTTTCAGTATTCACTTCGCAATTTACTTTATCTAAAGGTCTCTTCCGGATTATCGGCACCAAAACTATTTGTAAATACGCATTTACATTCTTTGTAGCTAAAACTCAATTCAATTCAATACATAAAGAAATCTCACTTACCTGTCAGACGCATTCTCGACTTTTATCATTTTTTCTATATTTTATTGACGACACAATTAAATGCATTTACAACAAAGAGAGGCACATATAAACTTTGGTTAATGTTTCGCATTGGTCTTACATCTTTCGCAATCATCAAGGTTCTAAACTAGTCCGAAGAATTTAAGCGCACACAGCGCCATCTGGTGCAATACATTTTCTACATTCCCCATAGGAATTAATTTGAAATGGATTAATTCGTTCCCGGATCACATGGGACTGCTTATTTAAAATTTTACAATAGTATTTTGTGCACAAGTTCACAACCTAAAACCAATTGAAATCAATAAATAAAAACAAAACAAAAATAAAATAAATAAATTTAAAAAAAAAAAAAATCTGAAAGGTTTCAAGATTTTAAATTACGTCCAAAGGGGCATTTTTTTTTTTTTTTTAAACATTTTGCGTGTTACCTTTGTTTATTAAATACCATGTTCTTCGCACTTAAACCATAAAATTCAGTTCAAGAGCAATATCGCAAAATAATTTTAAAGTGAGCATACCTTTAGAATATCCGATACACAGTCTCACGCACTGGAGATAAAAATGTTTTTTCTGTACAACGTTGCCATTACTCGCTATGAAATCCTTAATCAGAAATTCGTTAAAGTGTTACAAAATATAAAATCGATAATAAAACAAATTCCAAATTTCAAATTTGGGCTTCCAAATGCCCATATTCGCAGTAGGATTACGTCACTCAAAATTAGATGGCTCTAGATACCGTTGTTTTATCACAATGTGATAAACATACATACATTTATGCAGATTCTTCATTATTTAATTTCTTCAAATATAATACAGGGCGATAATATTTGGTGGGAACAGTTTGAGAAGTGAAACGGACAAAGCCCCTTTGGACTAAAGAAAGAAAAAAGGAAGAGAATGAAAAAATTTTTTTTTTCAACGGAATTTCGATGTCATACTCTATTTTATTTAGAAGTATTTCAATTTCTTTATTTTAATGTTTTAATAGTAATACCAATTCTTCGAATTTAAAAATTTTATCTTGATATATTACATAAATCATTATCATAACAATCACATGACGCTAGAATTAATGATTTTTAATAATATAGAAATATATGGTACTAAACAAATGTATGGATACCCTCGAAAAATGTATGTAAATTTCAATAAATATATAAACGCTGTAGTAGATTTAGTAGGAAAACAGTTGAGGCACGATTTTTTCTTTTTTTTTCCAAAAATACACGTTAATACACAGTGAAAAGGACAGAAGATTTGTATGAATTTTTACTTAAACTGTACTTATAGGCCAAATTAAAAATAAAAAAAATAATAAATTAAAATTAACGTAATTTCTACGAAATAAAACTGCGCAGATTTACGTAAAATTTCCACTAAAAATATACGAAATAAAAAAGTTGAGAAGATTTACGTCTATACGATAAATATACGTAAATTTTCGACAAAAATGTACGTAAATCCTTGAAATTTACATATATTATACGTAAAAGCTAAGAGTAAAGTACGATCATTCACATGAATGTATCGAAATTTTGCGTATAACTTACGTACGCTGTAACGTAAAAATATATATAAATATCTACTATTTTTTTTCGAATTTTTTTAAGATATTTTGCGTTCAGCTTGTACGTTTTTTATACGAAGGGCCATTCGTAAATTGCACATATCTTTCGCGTGCAATTTACGAATGCATGCTGCCTGAGTGGAGTTTTCCACCTCTCTTTGCCGACCATAAAACCTCTCGAAAGGATTTCGGCTTTCTTGTGTCTTAAGTGCTCCCATACCACACAGACACTAACAAATATCCAAACCTTCAGCGGGTTTCGAACCCGAGAGTACGCAACCAGCATCGCTAACCATTATACTAATTAGGGAGGTTCCAGAAAAAATTTTCACCTTTACGGTTCTTGCTGTTTTGAACTGTAAGGGATAACTTTCCAACGCTCAAAAACAGGACTGTTTTCTTTCTTTTTCTCATCTTTCAATGGATTAGAATTTCAATAGATAAAAAATATAAAATAAACTGTGCGTTGAAAAACTTTTCAAATTGCATGATATTTAAGTGCGTTGAAAAGTGAAAATAAGTTTCTCAGCTATCATAACGTTCTTGGTCAAACGCAATTAAAAATAATTGCGCATTTAGGAATGATATTGGAACATTAGAAAAATTTCAAGGTGCAGTGGAAATGACTGCGTAGAACGACACATAAAATTAATTACATTCATTCCGTTCTCTTAATATATTCTTACCGTTTTGATTTTAAACGTGTCAACGTTAGCAAAAAAAGCGATTTTATTTTTCGTCGCTTATGACCAAGAATACTGCGATTACTAAATCGTTATTCTGTACTGTTTGCTGCATTTATTAAAAATTTATTTATTTAAAATATCTTATAATCCCCCCCTTAATATTTAAATTACCTTCTCTAATTCTCCTTTTTTTCCCCCCATAATTTTTTGTATAATTTTGTGGGTTTTTTTTTTTTAATTTTTTTTTTTAATTTTTTTAATGTATAATTTTTACCACCAGAACGGGTATATTGCTAGTTTGTCTAATATTAACTCACAGGAATTGAACGCCGGAGTTGAATCTCGTGGCAAACGTAGAGAGGAGAAAACTAGGAGAAAACATCAACCGCCGACGTTTTCGTTCGCTTCCTCTCGTTTTGATAATACGACAATTCCTTAGAACTTTTTTTCAGGCATGATCGGGTTTCCGATTAAAGTTGCCTACGTTAGTCTTCTTAGTGGAGAAACTAAGGAGGGGGGGAATCTTTCGTTTTATACCAGTTATCAATAAAAATACACTCACGGCCATATTTTAGGGAAATTTTTTCTTCTTCTTCTCTTCCTCCCCCCCCCCGTTACACGGGAAATAATCCCCGTGACAGGGATTATTTCCATGTGATATTATGCTCTTCGCATTGTGTAAAAACAACACCTAGAGCCATCAGATTTTTAATGCAAACTTTCAACATAACTTTCAAATTTAATCTGGAAGGTTACTGAGTAACAAACTAGGGGATTTAAAAGCAATAAACACAGTTCTTAAGAATTTTTTTTTCTCTTTAATATGATTAATTTAAATAAAAAGCATTGAAATCATAAGACGTCTAATTAGAAATATTAAATGTTTTTAAGAAATTACATTACCTGAACTTACTGAAATCATAATATACTTTTTCTTCTTTATGATAATCATTTTATGCGGAACCGCACAAATGGCTAGTTTTTCGATAAATAATATAACGAATATAGAAAACTGTATGGCATGCTTTAACACTCTATCGAGAATTCTAAAGGTATGCTGTATTTAAATATTTCAGGCCTTCGCTGTTGAATTTTATGTGGCGTAAGTGAATGTGATATGAGTGAGGAACATGATATTTAATAAATGATGTTCCACACACAAAAAGTTAATAATAAAAAAATGAAAATGAGTGTTTTGTAAGCCATCTTATTAAGAAAACTGAACATTGATATGACGAATTCAGAAAAGACTGGAAGAAACAGGAAAATGTATGCCAATATTTAACACTGTAATCGAGAATTCTAAACATATGCTGCTATGCTGCTTAAAAAATTTTCTGATTGTTAGAATAAATTAGTGTCACTTTTGGGTAATGAAACTCGGCAACGTCAAAAACAAACGAGCGCCAAACGATATATTGGCGAGAGAGGATTCTACCTATGTTTTTTAGATGCGGAAGTCTTAAAAATATTTTGTCTTTGCATTATATTTGTGCTGCATTCTTTTTCATCATGTTACCTTCTTTTATGGAATATACTCTGATGATATTGCCTAATAAGTAAGCCTGCAGATATTTAAAACTTATAAATGAGTATCTTGTAGGTTCCTTATTTCAACACTTCGATTTAAATGTTTGCAAAGACTGTTAACTTTGATTTGTATTCTATTTGTGTTCCATTTGGGTTAAGTAATCTCTCTAACTTGTTAAATAAAGATTTCATAGTTATTCTAGCTTATGATTCTTTAAAAAGACTGTGCTAAATAGAGGCTAGTGTACTCAAACACCTGAACCGTGCTAAATGTACGACATATCAGTGACTTTGAAGTGTATTTAATGCAAGTAAATACACTAACGATTATATTAACGATCCCCTCTGAACGTGACCAGTATTTCTCAAAGCATAAATAAACACAGTTAATTGAACATCACCTCTCTAAGGCGACCACCTCTATGAAAGATCGAAATTATTTGGAGCCGTAGATGGTTTTCTTAGAGAGGATTTGTTATACTACATTTCTAACATTATATAATATGATTACATGCAAAAAACCTAATTCTGTTTCTATTATACAGTCATCATCACCAAAATCAATATCTTAATGTAAAATAAAATCTAATTTTATAATAATATATTGTTTACAATTTTTCTCTACATATATTTCTTCCGTCTCTCTTTTTTTTTTTTTTTTTTTTTTTAGTTACTTTTTCTTTTCTTCCCTTTTCTTTAAATTTCGTTTTGTTACTGACAGATTTCTAAATTACGACATTATTTTCAAAATGTTTTGATAAGTTTAAAGAAAGATTTCATACACCGCTGTTGCCATTAAATTTAAGTAAAATCATACTATGTACCTCCTTTTCTTTTTATAGTGCAAATGATAAATTTTTATCAGAACAAAAGTTTTATCCTTTAATAAATATCAAAGATGCTTTTTGCGCACCCTTGGCAACATCTTTGACAACATTAAAAACTGCGGTAGTGTTTTATGACTAACTAAGAATTAACTACTTTTGTAAGATCCGAGATCAGATAGTGAATCAGATCCGAAATCTTTAGTTTCATTCCACTTTAAAATCTTTAGTATTAACTGTTATTTTTCGTATCTCAATCAGTATGGATGTTTTAGAGATTATTGAAACTGAAAGGAAAAAGCCTTTAGCCCTTTACAAAGGTTATCAATATCGAATTCGGAATAGAAATAAGGAAAACGTAGTTTATTGGATTTGCATAAATGAAAAAACTAAAAGCTGCAAAGGCTCAATTAAGACCAAGGAAGAAGTTGTTTTAGAAGAAAAATTCATTTATGTCAATCTGATACAGTACATTCTTTAGTAAAAAAAAAAAAAAAAAAAAAATATTTGTAGCAAAAATGAGAGCGAAAGAAGAAAATGTTCTACTTTCTCAAATTTACAATGAAGAAGTTGGAAAACTATACAATCAAGGCTTTGACATATTAACCAATATTTGTAAGATCCGAGATCAGATAGTGAGCTTTCAATAATTAGAAATTATAATTTTTATTCTCCATTTTCGTTTGAAAATCTGTTATCACATCACATCAGTTGCTGTTTTTCATTGGCCGAAAAGTCCAGGTGGCCCAGCTGACCTTTTGGTGGTGAAATTATTTCATAAGCGGTAGCATCTGGTAGGAATCTCTTCGGGCAACGTGATGGCCTTCCGTCGACATCTTGAACTCGATCTTTGATATCGTCTGTAACAGACGATTTTCTGAAAAATAAGTTCGATAGAGCGCAGAAACATCCGTTGAAAAATCGTCATATAAACATCCCTTTTGGAATAAATATTAGACACGCGTTACGTTCGCAAAGTCTCTGTTCGTTTGTTTGACGGGGTTGAAGTGGGACGCGTGTTTACGCGTGACTCAGTTCGTCTGCCAGATGCAGAAATTGCGCTTATGCCCTTCCGCTTTCGCTTGCTTCTTCAGTGAAGGAGTGATGTTTACAAACAATCGCTTGACGCAACTGGCGTGCTTTGAAGAGGGTCGAAAGCACATGGAAATTACAAAGCGTGATGAGCTCAACCTTGTTTTAATTCCGCATAGGTTGAAAATATGTAGACGCAATGAGTTTAATTTTGCAGCGCGTACATTTTTTTTTTTTTTTTTACCATGTTAAATGAGCTGGATGTTTTACTTATACGCCAGGATCCACATACGCTGATGTCCTGGCTAACTTTCAGGATGCACTGCTGAAAAACAAAGCGTTAAATAAAAAGCGTTAAACAGATAATTTGATTGCAATAGACGGAATAAGAATAGGAAAAACAAAGACGTGACAAAGAAGGAAAACGTTCTTTATTTTAAAAAAATTCAGATTCGCTCCCAAAACAAATAAATAACAAAAATACACATAAAATAATAAAAATACTAATTAACGAAATAAATTTTTCAGCTATAAAAATTAAGCTCAATAAAGCCATTAGTTACCGCCATTTTAGACTTAATAATGACATTTTTTAACTTAGTAATTCTTCTCATATTTACGGTGTTTTCATTTACTTTTCAGTACTGATTTAATTTAAATAATAAAAAAAAATTTTTGAAAGCTTTCCGATTTTATATTACTCTCAAAGGGGCGTTTTTTCTAAACGTTTTATGTGTTGTCTTTATTTATCAAAAATCATGTTCTTCGCACTTAAATCATTAAATTCAGTTCAAAGGAAATATCACAAACGATTTAAAAGAGCAAATCTTTAGAATTTCCGATACACAGTCTCGCGCGCCGGAGAAAAAAAATTTTTTTTTTCCCCCCCTCCCGTACAGTTTTGCCATTACTCGCTTTGAAATCGTTGAGTTTCTTAATCAAAAAGTCTTTAAAGTTTTACAAAATATGAAATAGATCGTAAAACAAATTCCAAATTCCAAGTGTACAGATGCCCATATTCACGTGGAGGAGTACTTATTCAAAATGTGAAGGCTCCAGGTACCGTTGTTTTTTCACAGTGCGAGAAACATACATACATTCTTGCAGATTTTTCATTGTTTAATTTTTCAAATATAATACAGGGCGACAATATTTGGTGGCAACAACTTGAAAAGTGATTCGCCGTTTCTAGTTTTCAACGCAAAATGCCAAAACGAAGTTAATAGTCCTTCAGGACAAATTGCCCCTTTGGACTAAAAAGACATTTCTTCTGGTAATTTAAAAATATGTAACTCAGTAAATAAAATATGAAATCAAGTTTTATTCATATTGCAGTTTAACATTACAGACGTTTGGAAGCTAAAATAGCTAAGAAGTAGAACATGTAGTAGGTATTAAGTTATAATTTATGAAAAAAAAAAATGCTACAAAAATTCAAAATATCATGGATCGTGGTGGTATACAAGCATTTAACCAGTATGGGTTTTAACTGCTGTTGTTTGGATTTGTTCCTAGGCAAGTGGCGGTATATGGAGAATAAGCGCTCCTTTCCATGTAAAAGGCTATAACTATTCAAGGCATGATCTCCCTTTCATGGACTGGCTTCAGCACAAAGCTTGCAAAAAATATTGCCGGCAATATCTAGAGACCATTAAACTTGACAAATCAAACAGTGTCCTCGCCGGGATGGATCTTCCAAATGCTATTTAGGTTTGCTGACCCCATACGCTGGAATGCGATAATTTCTTATATTAGATTCAGGTCTGTCCGCGATTCCTGTTTCCGCGTTTTTAAAAAATCTTCCTGTTTGCGCGAAATCGGGGAGTACAGTCCCCCTCCCAAAGTTCTTCAGGGGATGTCAGGATGAGTCATTAAGAAGAGTTGGGCAGTTCCTTTGTGAATAAGTTAGTCATCGTCTTGACATTGTTAGACTGAAGACGTGTCTTAGTTTAGGCTCCTCTCGAAATCTTTAGTTTCATTTCACTTTAAAATCTTTAGTATTAACTGTTATTTTTCGTATCTCAATCAGTATAGATGTTTTAGAGACTATTGAAACTGAAAGGAAAAAGCCTTTAGCCCTTTACAAAGGTTATCAATATCGAATTCGGAATAGAAATAAGGAAAACGTAGTTTATTGGATTTGCATAAATGAAAAAACTAAAAGCTGCAAAGTCTCAATTAAGACCAAGGAAGAAGTTGTTTTAGAAGAAAAATTCATTTATGTCAACCTGATATAGTACATTCTTTAGTAAAAAAAAAAAAAAAAAAAATTTTGTAGCAAAAATGAGAGCGAAAGAAGAAAATGTTCTACTTTCTCAAATTTACAATGAAGAAGTCGGAAAACTAGACAATCAAGGCTTTGACATATTAACCAATATTCCGCAGTTTTCAAGTGTTAAAACAGCTCTATACAAATCTAGGCGAACTGCCTAAGGATACGATCGAGAAGCTACATGTATGGAAGATTTAGAAATTCCTAATGAATTATTAGCAATGGATGATAACTTTAGTTTCTTGTTGTTCGATGATTTAAAAGATAGCCGAATTTTGCTATTTTCAAGTAAGAAGGGGAGGGAAGCAATGAAAAGCGGCAGAACTTTCTTTATGGATGGAACTTTTAAAAGTTGCTCAAAGCTTTCCTCTCAAATTTATACTATCTATGTTGATATTGGAAGTACCTCTAACGAGATTAATTTTGTTCCTGTGTTGTTTTGCTTACTTCCCGATAAACGAAAGCAGACTTATGAGAGATTATTTCGTTTAATTAAAACTCATATTTCTGATTGGGATCCTAAAGAAATTGTGATGGATTGTGAAATTGCAGTTATAATTTCGCTGAAAAATATTTTTCCTTCCTAAATATAAGACTTGCAATTTCCACTTAAATCAGTGTCTGTGGAGAAAGATTCAAGACTTCGGACTTGTCAACGAATATAGGCATAATGAAGAAATTAGAACCCATCTCAGAATGTGCTTGTTTCTTGCATACATACCCGCGGAATGTGTCGATGATGGTTGGCTGTGCATACAAGAAAGTTCACCTCGTAATGCAAGATTAGAGGCATTTTATGATTACTTTGTTGAGAAGTGGCTTGAAAATGACGTCTTAAGTATACAGATGTGGAACTGCAATGAAAAATTGCACAGGACAAAAATAATATTTTGAAGGATGGCATCATAAATTAAATTCGGTTATTAGGAAAATCCATCCTAAAACTCTAGAACTGATAAAATTTGAAAAACGAAGCTTAAGAAAGTGATTATTTTATAGATCGTCATTATGTAAATTTAGAAGGGAAAAGAAGGAAAACAAGTGTGGTCATTATGCAAGAATTTTACTCATCACAAAATATAAGAAAGTGCTTATTATCTCTTTCTTATCTACAGAAATTCGATTAAAACATATGAAAATTTTCTCTAAAAATAACTTAATAATAATTTTTTTTTTTTTTTTTTTTTTTTTTTTTTAAGGAAAGTGTCTAACATCACACAACTTTTAAATACGCCAGTATTTTTACAGCCAGTCCTAAGCCTGGAAAAGTGTGACGGAAAGTTGAATTTTCTCTGTTATTAAATTGATAATTTTAGTTATAAGGTATTTTCTGCCTCCTTTCTGCATGCCTTCGCGATTAATTGGAAGCATACTCGGACGTGTATTCGAGAGGTCCAGGGTTCGAGACTCGGGGAGGGCACTGCATATTTTTCACGTTTGCTGCATTGATTAAACCTAATAACGTCACACTGTAATCAAATTTATTAAATTTTCTAATCGTAGCATGCATTTTAAGGGATTATCAGAGATTTCGAAAGCACGAATTTTAAGGGATATTCAGAATACCGCAATATTCGACGAATACTGAATTCTCCACTTTTTAAATATCCATCGTCAGAGTAAACTAAAGTCGTTTGATATTTGCCTTAAAGAAGCTGATTGTACTTACTCTTCGGTTACAACTTTGAACCGGTGTTTCCGAAGTTTTTAATATTGCCACCATACGAATAAATTAAATTGCTAATCGCATTTACAGTTGGAATTGAAAGTGACCCACAAAGTACAGTTTCTCTCATAAAAGAAGCTAGATGAATAAGAGATTTAGAAAAAGAGCATTTTAAAATGAAATAATATCAAATAAGTTGATAATAATTAGCAATTTCATTATATACAAATAGATGTGTATATAAAAATAAATGATTTAAAATATACTCTTTAACTATTTATATTTACTGTCAATAATTCCTAACAAGTATACACACATAATTAATTATTTTAAATTAGTATGATAAATATATACAATCACTGCTGAATCGTGCGCTATGCTTCTGGAATTTCTGAATTAAATCTTTGAAACTAACAAATTTACGTTTGACAATTAATAAATTTATCAATGGTTTCTATTAATGTATTTGGATATTCCGATGAATGCAAGGAAAGCAAGTCCATTCAATCGAGATCCAGATGCTATATTTCTGAATTATGACTTTGACAATTTACAGCTAGGAAAAAAAAAAAGCTTCTTTTGACTAGGGCAAAGCTTTCTGAGAAGCTGCCTTGATATTCGAGGTATATTTTCTTCTCATCTGCCTTTCTTTTCTCAACGAATATATATTCTGAGATTTTATTAGAATTCACCTTTATGCAGAATTTCGGAAGAATACTGTTTTTACTTTAGGAAACGATCTTTTAGTTCATTGCCAAAATCATCGCAGAGTTTGAACATCTCTTCCCTTTTAAATACAGTACTTCGTTTATGCAAAGATATACAAAGACTCAGACTTCGTAAATATCTTTCGATTATTTCTTTTAAAAATTCTTTTTTAAAATCTAAAAAAAATTTGCTTTCCTACATTTCGGAAGAGGCCAACGCCCAGTCGGCCCCCCATTATGGAACCGCTTTGGAAGGGGGTAATGAAGATCGATGATTTCGCGCAAACAGGAACGTTTTTGACAACCGCGCAAGCAGGAAGACACCTTATAGTATCCCCACTTAAAGGTAGGCGGGGGAACGAGATCCACACTAAAAAATTTTGAAAGACGAAAACGTTGTGGAACGGGAAATTGGAGAAAGAAACTGTACCCCTACGGTCACATTAAAGACAGACTTGATCCTTGCTTCCCCCTTGTACGAAATTTCGCCATAGATTGCGCCAAAAGAGTCTCATTTTCCCGTCAGTTTCGTATTACGGTGTGATGAAGCGTGATTGATATGAGAAATTACGTGCAAGTAAACTCTATTTTTGCGTTTGAAAAGCTAGAAATTATAAATCGGTTCATCTAATGATTCATCTAAATGAAATGAATATGGAATTTGGAAGCAGACTGTCTGGGAAATCTTCCAGTAGTATTTCAAGATTATCTGAAAACGTTTCATTCAAAATGACAGTGCGTTCACGTGTGAACCATAAATAAACTTCCTCATTATTTATAAATAAAGTCTTCATAAATGAACTTCCTCATTGTATTTAAGATTTTAAAAGTGTTAACTGCTGCTTTTTGATAAATTTATGGATTTCCTTTCAATTTCTTTTTATTGATGTTGGTTCGCCCCGTGGTTGATAAAGAATAAGTCTACACCGTTTTTCTTCAGAACGCTTTGTATATATTATCATCTGTAAGACATTTTAATCATTTAAGAAATATTAATAAATTATTCCAAAAGTGAACCTTTGAACTGCTTAGTTTCATATATGCACTTCAATAAATATACTAATAAAATATAAATGTAAATTTTTTCTGAGTTCATAGTACTTTCAGAAAAAAAAAAACTGAATGTATGAAATGTAAATGAGATACTTTTATTGATTTCTCTATTTACTGCAATAATGTATACATAACTGTTATCACAAAAGCTGAATGTGTAGTATTAATGAATATATATATATATATATATATATGTACTGTACTTTTATCACATAAACTATAGTTCTTAATCTTAATAAATCAACTGCCGCGACTAATAATGTATTTTGATGGCTTCTCGCAGCAACTTCAGTTGAAAAATTTTATTTTGTACACAAAATGCATAACTCTTATCATATAAATACATACATAACTAAATATATACATAAAATACTAACTCTTATTATAAATAAATACTTACATGTGCATAAGTACATATACTCTTATCATAATAAAAATATATATACAGTATCTTTATCACATAAGACTATACTTTTTAATCGTATTAAATCAACTGCCCAGACTAGTAATTTATTTTGATGGCTTCTCACAGCAGTTTGAGGTGAAAAAGTTTATTTTATTATTTATCATAACTGTGGCTGTTTCCTCAAATAAAAGATGATTGAAAATTCGGTACTTACGTATTAACGCAACCAAGCCAAAATTTGCATAAATCGCCAAATTTGGCGACCGTACTTACGGCAACCTTATGTTAATTTATTAAAGCGAGGTGTGCGTAGTTCGTAGATTCGTTCATTGCCTATGTTGTGCCATTCGTAGATGTTTTTTTAAGTTAAAACATGTCGCTGTGTACATGGATTCTTGTCTATATTTCGAACTTTAAGCATAAAATGTCTCCCAAAAACGCGGTTTTCGCACATGCAAAAACTACGTTTTGAACACACGATTTAAGCTAAAAATCCGAAACAAAAACAAAAAATTTAGATAGCAAAAACGTAAAGTTTCTAACCAAAAATATTTGACAAGAATCCATGTACACAGCGACATGTTTTAACTTAAAAAAAACATCTACGAATGGCACAATGTAGGCAACGAACGAATCTACTAACTACGCACTCCTCGCTTCAATAAATTAACATAAGGTTGCCGTAAGTAGAGTAAACAAAATAATATAAAAACTGTATTAAAAATTATCTGTAATTAAAAAATGTACATTTTCTTTCTATTCATGCTTTTTTACTTAAACTTACAAATCGCGCCAACCTGGTTGCGATAATACGTAAGTACCGAAAATTCATATTCCAATAAGAAAATGCAGTACCTTAACACAGGTTGAAGCAAGACTGGCACTTTGCATCCAAGTAAGCATATTAAGTATTGCTGGGTCTTGCTAATTGCTGAGCTTCACTGTGAATGGAATTTCGAGGGTCTTTCGTTCACTAACTTCTTAAGGAGATTTATCCTTGCTGTGTGTGTTGAGTGTACCCTTACTACACAATCACTATATGCTTACAATAATCCATGCCTTCTTCAGAATTACTTACTGCAATATCTTATTGACACAAGTACAGGCTGAAACAAAGCTGGCACCTGTGCATACAGTTAGGCAGTTGCTAACTGCTAAGTTTCTGTCCCGGATAGAGTTTGGAGGGACAGTATCCTAGGTAGCGGTCTGAGGGTCTCCAACACCAATCTCTCAGTAAGACTTCAGCTTACCGTGTACTTTGAGTGTGCCTTTGTGTGCAGGTACATTCAAAATGATTATAAACATTCATGTCTTTCCTAGGATTTGAAACTGGAACCTTTGTTACAGCAGTTAGCATCATTAACCATTTTCCCATCGGGGTGGCATTTTATTGACATAGGGAGATAGTCTGTATGCCTTATTGTTACTTACAACTGCTGTAGTTACAGTTTCAGCTAGGAAATATAACAATACATCTGAGCTGAGTTGGAGTACTGCTTGGATATGTATCGTGCAATAAGAGGAATATATGTAGAACATTCAGAATATTATCACTGAAATTTGAAAGACGTGTATTTCACAGAAAACATTTTATGAAATATACCATTTAGAAACCAAATAAATAATTTAAAATAAGGCTGTTTTATGCAAAATAATTTCTATTTTATTTTTTACAGGTATAATTTATTAACAATCTCATAAAAATTGTTCTTGAATTCAGTGTCAGATACAAGTACAGAGGGTACTAACATAATCTTAGGATGATTTTGAGACTATTTCAATAATATTTTAAATCTAAATATATATTATCGAAATGTTCAACCTGAACGCCTTTCTTTGGACTATAAGTATGCATTGTGCTCTCCATAACAGAAAGAATTTATACAAAATCATCAATATTATTGGTTTCTATTTCTCTTTAATTGATTTTCAATCAATTTTAACTCATTAATATGAATATTTGACTTTGCCTTTAAAATTAGATTTGCATGTGTTATGGAATAACTTTTTTAATGATTTAATATCCTCAGATGTTTTAATTAATTTTCCTAATTTATATATAGCTCTGTACTCAGGTATGCAAACATTTTCTCGAGTAATTGGAATCACCAAGGAAGCTTTGCTTTACAGTATAAAAAAATTCAATATATTTTTTACATTTTATTTGGCTAAAATCGTCTAGAAATTAAATAATATTTTAAAGAAGAACACGAAGCATGACTTCAGTTGTTGTGAAACATATGCTATCCAGACTAGAGGATATTTCCTCATTTTTATTTGTGTATGTGTACAGTAAGTATGTATCTTCTGCACATTTTATTTTCATTCTTCCTGAAACACCAAAATTATGAAACTCGTTGATATAGGAATCTCATTAGTAAATGCAATGATGTCTTAGTGAATAATTATTAGAATGGCATACACTAATGAAATGAGATGCATTTCATGTGACTTAATTTAAAAAATCTGATTTGGACAGCACATCACTCCCTTGTACACACTATTTAATTTGTCCTATTTAATTATATACACTTTTTGTTGCAACAATAAATTGCTATTAAATATTGTTAGATATTTAGAAAAATAAACTGTTGCTAATTATTGTTAAACTAACAACATGCATAAACTGTTATGAATTTAGTTAGATTTTGTTATTTGTTGAAAATTAATTTTTTAGTTTAACATTGCTAAAACATCAATATTTTTGTCATATATACTTCTGTCATTGGAAGTTTATGACTATGACCAACGACTGTGAAAATATAGACTGGGGAGGTACTTTTGAGCCAGGTAAGAGGTAGATATATATACTTTCAGTATAGTATATGCTTTCAGAATATATATTATTATTATTATAAGGGCACAGCCCGGATCCTCCTAGCCAGCACAAACCAGCCGTATGATAAAAAAATGGGACTGGCCAGAAAAAAAAAATTAAGTCCAAAATATGAGTCTCAGTGCCGAATTACAATTCTATCTTTGTTCGTATTTATAATTTTCATTATTGCTCTGCAAAATCTTTCAGTATATATACATATATATATATACACACCCACCGGTTATGGTGTATTCAGTATATATACCCAAGCTGAGATGCAATTTCAGTTTCACCGACTGCAGTAAAAAAGATGTGCACAAGTAGATGTTATAGCAGTCCTGTATACAGAATTTTAATGTCCTACGGCCAATAATTTTTTAGTTATACCCAGGGGCATAGCTAGAGGGGGGCACCTGTCCCCGGGCGCAGAATCCAAGGGGCGCCAAACTGATGTTACGACATTTTAGAATTAAATGTTTTCCATCCCTGGCAAGCAGTAGGGTGCGCGAAATCTTCGGTTGTCCCTAGGCGCTGAAAACCCTAGCTATGACTCTGGTTATGCCAGACATGTATGTGCATACAGATGTCATGAAACATTCCCTTCTGTTTTGGGGGAGAAAAATCCTTTATTCTGTCCATATGTAAAAAAAAAATTATCTAAAGTGATATTTCTATTGAAATATAATACCTGACATTTTTTGTAATTACAGTACTTTCTTTACTTCATACAAAGAAGTAAAAATATATGAAATAAAGTAATATCTGACATCATTTGTTAATTGAAGAAATCCTGTAACTGCAACAGTCTCTGCCCATACTAGAACTGAAGGTAAGATTGAAGATTCAAAGAAAATTCAATAACAGAAAAACTGCAGGCTTGTGAATTTAATGCCAGAGGTCATTCAGTAATTATAGGATTAAGAATCGGACATAATTTCAGGAATGAAAAATCAATCCAGAAGGCACAAATTCTAATTCTAGGGATTGCCCAAACTGAATTCAGTTCTTATCTAAGTATGCCATGCAATATTGATATTGCCTCAGAACATTGACGGATATCCCGCAGAAAAAAATGAATTCTTTGGATATAATTAAAAAATATATAAGTATTAATTGTCATATAAACAGTATAGACTGGTTTCATTCTTTGAGGAATACAATATCCAAATTTGTAAATAATTTAATTCATTATACATTCTTCATATTTTATACTGAGATAAGTATAGTAGCTTGGGCAATTATTTAAAATTTTATCTTTAGCAATATTTGCTGATGTAAATTTAAATGGTGGAATGGTTAAAGTTTTGAAATATTGGTAGTTCAGCATTAATTATATTTCTGGCAAATAAATAGGCTGACTCAATTTTGTCCTTTTTACATTGTACTTAGAAAGTCTTCCACAAATACTTTTATTCTCAATAGGAATTTTAAGTGCTTTACCATAATCCAATCCAATATGATCTTACATAAAATAATTACTAAAAGGTTTTTATAAAAATGATTTATGAAGAGATATTATGCAAACCTTTAGCAATTTAAAATTAATTCTAATATTAAAAATGTTTTAAAATAATTTTTATTAGTTAGACTTTACACCAAGTCATTTGGCTTGATAAATTTTTAAAGGGTTTCTATGATAACCAACAACTCGATACCCAAATACGCAATGACAATTGATCAGCACAATTAAGATTCCACTGACTGTCAAAAAAAGGATTCATAAAAAAAGATAAGTAATTGTACACTGATATAAAACCTTATTATACAAATAAATCAAGTTATATTCAAAACACAGGAGTGCATTAAGTTTGGTAAATCATCAGAGAGAAATATCCCAAAATTATAGACATTACCAAACCAATATTATAGAATATTTCTTCCTCTTACTTACTGGAAAGAAGCTTTAGTTAAGTCAACAACTTACTACGGAAAGCAAGAAACAAGCTTAATATTTCTAAACGAGCTGATTTAAGAATTAAGCAATTTTATGCCAAATATTAAAAAAATTATTTCAATACATCAAGTGCAGCCATTACATTCGTTAAAATCAAATTCTGGGGCAATTATAATCTATGATTTTGGATCTTTTGCAAGTTTATTTTGCATCTTGTTTATATCTCTAAAGTTCAAAATAATAATAAAGCATAGATCTAAAAAATCATTTTTTTTCCAAATCTGTTATGCATATTCTTAATCTACTTCAATAATACTTAAGCTATGTATGCACAATTATTTGTATTGATATGTTGTATGCTATATATTATAGAGAAAAATATAAAAGGCTTAATGGAGAAAAAGCCTGGGAATCCTTAATTTAAACTATAAATTTTTTAAAAAGTACTCTGCTTTACATAGCTTATTCTTGGTACTTTCAGATGTTATGCAATATATAAATATAAAGAATGAAATCTTATGGAAATATGTGTGGCTACTTATATTTATTTGTCTGTAGGGGGGGGAATCAGAGTAAATGACAAAATTATCTACAATCAAAAGCTTAATTGTACAGAAAAATACAGTTTTTCATGAACTGAAACTAAACAGAGTGTTTAAAAAATTAGAGTAATGTAAAGCTCAACTGAGGAAAATTAATATTAAATTTGAGTTCTACATTTCCAGTGTTTATAGAAATCAGAGTTGTTCTGTTATCGGGACCACATTCAGAAATGTATATATACAAAATATAGATAATATATTTTGATTTATACATACAAATCATGCATATTGACTTCCTGAATGTAGTTTACGTTTTCTGTTTGGTTTACTGTTACATACATACTGACATAAAATTTTGATTGAAAATAAAGTTTCTCAAGTTTACTACTATAAATACATGAGTAATTTTTTTTCTTTAGGCAAACGATTCCTTTTCTAAAAAAAATTCACTTTATTGTCATATGAGTTTATTAATTAAAATTAGAAAATTAACAAACTTTTGAAGATGCTTATTATTAATTAATGGTTACTATAAATTAATAATAAGTATCTTCAAAAGTTTGTTAATTTTCTAAACTATTTTTCTTTCCGAAACGAAATTTTATGTCCTATGACATAAACAGCCTGAAATTTTCAAACAATTTTTTGGATTAAAGGCTCTAAAAATGAGAATAAATAACGTAAATTAAAAAAAAGCTATATAAACTTAATACGGATCATTCATTCTCTCGGCAATGCTTTGCTCATTTTCTTAAATAACTGAAACGTATTTTCTTCGAGATAAAGCGCCAAATATGACACATTTAAAGTAACCCCATATTTCTGCGCATGCGCAACTGAACTGTTATCATGGGGAAAAGCACGGAATGAGTCTGTATTTAACGTCGCGTGTACCCCTACTGGATTCGAACGATAGATCTTCCAGTTACTAGTTGCATTTGAAACCACTTATACGATGAAAGCCCTCACACGGGAATGAGATAATTCCGTAAGACGACCACTTCTACAGAAGATAACAAATATCTGGAGCCGTGAGAGGGAAGTAGCAACAATTTTTATTTCAGCAGGACACGAAATTCACAATAGTATACAGGATCTCGTTAGCATGGAAACAAACTATCTGTAACGATAGACTATGGTAATAATTCATCGGGATATTTTCCTTTCTAGTTTGCTTGCTATGTAAAGTTCGATAGTGGCAGTGAAAGGGCCACAGCTAGAGATTTAGGAACCTCGGGGCAGCAGATGATAATGGCACCCTCTTTTATTGCTTCTCTCAACCCTAACTTATTTTTTTTCTAGTTATGGTTGCACGATGGTAGAGCGGTAAATTCACTGAACATTGGTCCTTCGACATGGGTTCGATTCCAGACGAGTGAGCTGGCTGTATGGCCGTTTCCGTGGTTTCCCGCATACGTAATAGTTTTCCTTAGCAAGTCCTCCACGAAGGCATCCCCCCTCTTAGGCAAATAGCTCCAGTGTGCACTCCCAGAATCTAATAAATCGAACCGAAATCTAGTCATGGTTGATCATGTTCTTAATAATAAAATTTGCTTTATAACTAATACTTAGTGAAAGATTTTCGATAACTGTATAAGTTATTTCTCCCGCCTTCTTAGCATTCTTTCGTGGTGTAGTGGTCAGCACACTCGACGCGTGTTCGTTCGACCGTCTGAAGCGCAACCCTGGTTGGCATTCTGCCAAAACGCATAGACTCGCCCAAAAGAGGCAGTATTACTTGCTGCGACATGAAAATTCTCTTCTCCGAAAAGAGCTATACTGGAAGGAAAGAAAGTCCCCATCCTTCCACTCTATTTTGAGAATAATTCGGTCCTAATGGCGCATGCGTGTTTGCGCTCATGGTCGCGGATGAGGCGGTCGAATTATACGTGGTTCGAGTCCCAGCGATGGCATTGCTCATTTTTCACATCTCTTCTGCTTCCAAAAAAACTATTGCCTCTACAACTCTCTAAAGATTTATTGATATATAATAAAAGATTTTTCGATAAATGTGTGGTTGGTCTGTGTCATTATATGTTATTTTTTATACGTGTTTAACCCTGTTAGATAAAACAGAATATGTATCCGAATCAATTTGACGTTATCCAGAGCATAATATGAAATATATGCAATATAATAAAATTAAATAGTTTACTGCAAATTATTCAGTATATTTAATTTTTAAACTTCGATTGCCGATTTTAACTTTCTAATCGCTAATTATTTTAATTATTTAATAATTTTTCTATATAACTAATGTTCTTTTAGGGTTCCGGAACCAGAAATAAGCTTTGTTTTTAATTGGATGAATAATTCCTTGGTTTGAAAAATGAAAATATAAATATTGCTAACAAAGTTTAATTTTTCAATTTTTAAACTAAAATATTCTATATAAGAAAATCGATATATTTTTTCTTCTCACTCGGAAACCCCTTAAAAGCTCGGTGCCCTGGGGGGGGGCCTGCTCCAGCTACTCTAGTGGTAGCTACGGCCTAAAGCAATGAACGAATGCTTAAAATCACTGAACACTGGGACTGTGACCTGGGTTCGATCCCAGGCGAACATTAGCTGCATGGTTGGTTTTCGTAGTTTTTATTATGTGTTACGTGAATACCAACCACCATCTCTTAGAAAGACCTCAAACGTATTCCATGTTCAAATGACCCAACTTAATCTGACCGATTATGAAAGTCTAAAACAGGAACTAAAAATAAATCCAAACACATTCACCTTCTCTGAGAGAATGGCCCATAATTCCAGACGATTTTGGCCAGAATACTGATAATAAGGTAAAGAAGAAAATTAAACTGCATATTTATGTTCTCAGAAATATCGTTTACTTTTAAAGGTTTCCCTACACGTTTTATTGTTTAGATCGTCTAATTATGGCCTAATTTCTAAAACGACTGTGCGCTCATAATTCAACGTTAAATTTGTTTTCCGAAAGAAAAATGCTTCGTAATTTCTAATAATTCCAAGGCTTATAGAAGGCGCAATGGTGTTAAGGTCGGATATTTCAAGCCATTTGAGCTGAGAAGATAATAAAATCTTAAAGGAATATAAATCTACAGGAAGGCAGATTTCGAACACGTGAATATTTCTCTATCAGTGGTAAGGTCAGACTTTTACCAAGGACAAACCAAAACCGCAACCGCCGGAATGGATAAAACCGCTGCCAAGGGGAATCATCAAAGCGAAGATAATAACAAGCATCCTTCTGAGCTCGAACATGAGCATCAGAAACGATTATTCCTTATTATGCAGATACTTTTTACAGCTGCCTTTCATTGCATTCTGCTCTTTCATTATGACAGATGACTGGCTACATACTAAGAACGGGAACACTTGGGCAAGGAATCTTCTCTTGGCGACCTTAGAAACCTTTGAAAGTAATCAGCACTTCTTAGAGTAGGAATAAACGTAAACACGTCATTTTTAACTCGATCATCTACTACATACAAAATTAAAAATGCCTGAAACCGTGAGTGGTCGTCTTAAAGAGGATTGGTCTTTGGTCAATAAAGACTTCATTTCTTTGTTTCATTCTTTGTGATTGAAGTACAAAAGTTAAGTCGGACCACATTCCTTCCAACTTAATAAGAATGGGCTTCATACGGAACTTAACGACTTATTTATCTTGAAATGTTAATTTTCTACATTTAAAAGTAGAAATGCATTTAACCTCACATGACGGTCAATCCACTAAGAAAACTGTCCTGAAAGTTACCGGTATTTCTTTAGAACATAAATAAGCATCGATTTTAAACTTACGCAGTTAAGTAAGTTACACAATTAAGATTTTAAACTTACACGTACCTCTGCAAAAGTCCAAAACCGCGTGATCTCTTCAGGCAGACGTCATTCAAAATGCATAAAACAGTACAAGCAAACGTGCATTTCAATAGATATTACTGTCTATTGAAGCACTTCAAGCACCAGAGAGCTAGTCATTTCCTGTGGAAGGACATATTTTAAGCAATTTTTGACTTCTCCACTCTCTAGGTGTAGCATGCCTCGTTTACAAATCGGAAGATCTGAAATTCGATTCCAAGCGGGGACATATCACGTTCCATAACTAAAAGCTCTATAATATTAAGCCTAAAATCTTATAAAAAGAAGTAAGATAATTTGCGATCAACTCAGGAACTTAGGTCAAGAACCAAAAAAAAAAAAAAAAAAAAAAAGACACATAAATTGTAAAAATAATTTACAATTAGTTAAATAAACCTAGAAGTTTCCTTAACAGAATGTGCGCACGCTTTACCGGAAATGGAACCTCTTCATGACGGAACACCGTCGTAAATGTGCCGGCGACTTTATGCAAGTCAGCCATTTTCGAAAAGACAAACTTTCATGAAGGTGCTCTGGCATTAGGGTGTCGCGCGCAGATCAGTTCGCATCTCGTAAAAAGCAAAAAAGCAACCTTTGTAAAGGTGCTGGCACATTTATGCCGTGGTAATATTCTCCTTCGATAATAATCGGCCTCATAGTTAACGTAGCACACCGACAGAGACAAACAAAAATACAGTTAAAAGATTAAAACAGAAGATTAAAACAAAACTACAGTAAAAAAAATCAAACCAAAATTCTCAGTATTGTTCCATTTTCACATTTATAAAGTTCATCAAATCCTTTGCAAATCTAAACTCTATTGCAGCAGTAGAATTCCTTTATGTTACCGTGATTTTCCCTAACATGTCCCAATAATACGTAGTGTTCGACGAAATGTTATGCATTGCCTTCAGCTCTACAAAAACTACAGACTTTATGCCGGGGTACCATTATACAAGTAGAGTTTTAGTTTGCTAGTCACCTTTATTCACGTGTGTCGCTGTTCGAAAAGGCAGAAAGTTTCATACGAGTGTTCGGCTTAAAAATGTCCGTACGAAAGTCGCTTTTTTCAAGTAAAAAAATGATCGACATAGGGCAGTGAGCACATTTATGACGAGGCATTCTAATGGAGGTTCCTGATTCTTTCATAATGGTGTCCGATTTGCAGCCTTCTACGTTGGGGCTCCATTATGAAAACACCCCGGGCAATTTTAGCATTTTCTTGAAGTACAGGATTCAGTAATCAGGACATACCTGCAGATTATAAAAAAAACCTTAATATGTATGTGTTGATCGATTTTAACTGTTATTTAACAAGCAAAATTAACTCATAATGTGATCAGAAAAAATTATCTACAGTTTTCATCTTTCGATCACGCCGGTTTAGAGAGTATTGACATATATCTATAGTTCAAGAGTCAAAGGGCAAAGCTCAGGCTGTTAATTTAAATTTAAAAGTTTTCAGCTTCAAAGGAATATATATGTACAGGGTGGTTTTAAATAAAACTTACCCGATATATGAACCCCTAGTGGTCTATCCGCTCTACCAATCTAAATGAAATTTCAGATGTTGTCATTTGCAGGTATGCTTTCGAGATTGCGAATATTTAAAACAACAGACTCACACGGTTGCGGTTAGAGTGAAAAGTGTTTTTGAAACTTTCGAATGGCAGCACCCACTTTTCTCCTGCGCAAACTGAAAAACCATAAATAGCACTGAAATGAAAACTAAAGGCGTCAAAAATTTCGAAAAAGAGCATTGTAAAAGACAAATGACAGCATAAGACAGGAGAGGGGGAAAAAAAGGTTATTGGAATTTAAAGTTTTTATCGTCCGCATCTTCGTAGACGATAACGCATTCCGTGCGATAAATTTTTGACAACTGAGGCAAACGCAACATCGCAGGAGGCAACTGTATAATTTCATGTTTTATGCTATCTTACAATTCTGAAAAAATCTCGTGGATTTGACTGTGCATCTTACATTTCAGCTAACCGCAGAACTAGAAATTCATGGGAGGGAGGGTGGTGTATCGCGGTGGCCACAAAACTGCAAAGTTACGGGAAATAACGCTACCTGGAAATGCTGTACACTGAAAATTTCTCGTTCCAATAAAAGTTTTATTATAATTATAGTTTGATTGCATTAGTTTTCATCTTCCGCAGAAACTACAACATTACAGAGAGTCGACAGGATTCGAAATCCACTGGAGTTCCCCAGCACACGTTCGAATCCTGTCGACTTTCTGTGATGTTGTAGGTTTGCAGAAGATAAAAACTAAATCATTCCTTAGCCATGGCCAAGAAGCTTGTTGCTTAGATGACGACTGGTACGAAATTTTTACTGGTTTGATGATTAAAACATCATTTTTATTTTGCACAGAAATAATTATTCAGAAACACGTTTTTACTTAAACTAATACAATACTAGAGGTGCTAAACGCGCCCGAGAATTTCTATATATGAAGTTTACATTTTAAATAATAGGGAAAGAAAGCGAAGATATGGACAGGGTTTCTCCAAGCAAGCAGCAAGCGAGAAAAAGTTATGCGTGAGATCGTGGTGGCGCACAAGCATTTAGCCACTACGGGCTTTAACCCGTCTTTGAATTGCTCCTAGGCAAGTGGCGGTGTATAGAGGATAAACGCTAAAAACGCACAACTGTTCAACGGCGATGGAATGGAGCTGGTTCGAGTTTGTAAGTAACTTAGAAGTTGCAGGCAGAAAATGGGAAAGTCAAATGTCTGTGGAGCCAACTACAGCGATTCAAATAAGACGAACTATTGACGTGTTGTGATATAAGTTATCGCTTAGGGCCGGTGAAGAACACATATTATGTAAAAGAAAAAAAATTGATTGATAAAATTTACAGATGGAAGGTACAGACAATACAAAAGTAATAAAAATAAACATACTTACAGAATATGTAAAGTGGTAGTATATCGAAAGTTCTCACTGCGGCCATATTTATAGCCAGAAAGTCTTTGTGTGGAAAGCAGCGACTGGGAAGAAGTTTTCATCAAAATAGTGACACAACATGCTTCAGTTATGACAAATGATGTAAAGCGAGGATGTGTTTAATTAAAATTTATGAAGCTGGAAGTCTGTGGCCAGTTGGTTCCAATAAAGTGGAATAATTTTATTTCATAATTTATATTTTACATATCCCTTCCTTCAAAGAGAAAAAGACTTGGCGATAGAAAAGTGTTTTTAGAAAAAGTAGCTTTAAGATCACTTAATAAATTTTAATTGTTTTTTGAAATTTTTTCGCAAAAATTTAAGTACTATAATCAACATAAGATCAAAATATTTCAATTATATATCCCTGAAATTCTGGTAAAATTATTATTTATTTCCTCATTCTAAAACAAAATCACGTGTTCTTATTGTAAAGCAATGTAATAATTAATATACAAAAGCAAACAAAATACAATATAACAATAATGAAAAATGGCAGGTTCTCTGCAAGTGAAAAAAATCTGTAAGGTTACTAAGATAACTCATGGAAACTGGGATGCCATGCGTTATTTGAGTAACAGAAACAGGTGTTTTCTTTGTAACATTACAAGAGTTTGCCTGTAATGGTTACAGATCTTTTTCTTGCAATATCACAGCATATAGTTATGTAAGTAGAACATATTTTTCTCATGTAAATTCCCAAACGATATATCTGTAATGGTTACAGATTATTTGCGTGTAATATTACAGCAAATAATTATGTAAAAAGAACATGTTTTTCTCATGTAAAATCCCAAACGATATATCTGTAATGGTTACAGATTATTTGCGATTATTAATATTATGCAAATAATTATGCAAAAAGAACATTTTTTTCTCATGTAAAATCTCAACAGATATATCTGTAACCGTTACAGGTTATTTGCTTGTGTTATTTATAGCAAGTTATTATGTGAGTAGAAGATACTTTTCTTACGTAAAATTCCAATGGTTGTAGCTGTAAAGGTGTCAGATTATTTCCTTCTAATATCCCATTAAGTAATTATGTGTGTGGAATATATTTTTCATAGATGAAATACTAAAGGATATGTCTATAAAAGTAATAGATTTTTTGTCTAAAATGATGCTTCAATATATTGTATTATTTTTACATAATGTCAATAATTATGTAAAAATAATACAATATATTGAAATCAAGATGTTTTGAGTAAAACAATAGCTGCATGTGTATATCATTATACAGATATATGCAAGTGAAGCATAATAGTATGGCTTTTTAAATTAGTCAATTTGACCTCAGAATAGCATTAATTTAAAAGATGTGCTTTCAACAGCAATGTTCTTTTTTTCAAAGAGTAACATTAGTCTGTTGCAGAGTATTTTTGTTTTATGAAGAGAAACTTATGTCTGATATTATTGAAAGGCCTTTCATATTATCATTTTGATTAATTTAAAAGTTCAAATTGATATGCTACTCCTTATATTTGCCCTGTAAAATAGCTAAAAAAAATAGTATGTTTTAATTGCATGTTTTAGTGTCAATTAATAAGATATGTTCTAGAACTTTCTTTTTAGTAATTTTAGCTAAAATAGACACATGTCGCTTTAGATTTAACTTATATGAGTAAACGTGTTGCATGTTGATATGATCATATTATTACAGTAAAAGACATTTTGTGAAATATTTCTATGAAGAACTCAGAACAGCTGTTCTTCATGTTTCAAAATATATTCTCTCCTTCTAAAAAATGACATTTTCAGTAAATTAAAGAATTCAACATAGCAAAGAACTTCATTTTGTTACTACAAGGAAATTCAAAATTTTGTTCATACGCTTGAATTACAACGTCTAACTAATCTTTTTATTCTTATCTGCACTCAGTATTTGTTACCAGTCTGCTATTGTTTGAAATAATGCATAACTTTTTTACTTACCTTCAAATAATTTCTTTTGAATTAACAGATAGAAGTCTTTCATTAAAAATCTAATGTCATGCTTTTTGAATAAGCATAAAACTTTGCCAATTGACCTTAATTTTTAAAGCCTTGTTTCCCTTAAAATTTTTAATACAATTATGCCTTTAAAAAATTTATTTCTAAAATTAATACTTCAGTTTAGCTTAAAATTTAATGCATTTAAATTTTACCTATAATATTTTACAAACATAATATGTAATAAATCTAAGCTTAATATTTACCATTTCGAAAGTGATACTAAAAAGTATTCCTAGTTATTATAAATTTCGAGATTCGCATACAAAATTGTGAAATATACATGTGACAACAGAAAACAAACTTTATGCTCTCTCTATATTACAGCATGTTAATTAAGCAGTTTATTGAATTTATAATTTTATTGTGAAACACTATGAAGCAAATAATATGCTAATTAAAATACAGAAGTAAAAATAATTTATTACTTATTTCATAAACTTTACCTAAAACCTGAAAAAAAGAATTAATTAAAAAATAACATAATATAATTTAATAAACATTTCATAAAAATTCGTTTCGACTGCTTGAAAAAAATGAATGGTTTTCCCCCTCTTTGTAAACCATGTCTCCTAAATAAAGAAAAAAACATTTCTTTTAAAATCATAATCATGCTCTTAAAAAGCTTATAAAAATTATTTTAATAGATGTTTTAAACATGTGCTTATATAACACTTTTAATCATATTTCTTTATAATATCTTAATTAATTAAGAACAGCTTAAATTCTTTAAAAAATTGGATTACAGTGAACCGTCTCATTACGACAAGCTACCTCAGTCAATCACTTTTTAAATTTAACCAGCATTCCTCATAAAATAACTAATTAGTAAACATAACTTCTCTAGGATGCCCACTATCATTTAAATATCAAAATTTTCAGGAATCACGTATAGCTAGCTTAGAGAAGGTTCATTGTACAAAAACAGCCAATATTCAAATATTTTCATAAATGAAGCCACCATAGTTATTAAATATAATATACAGTATACTTATATTCAGAATTCAGAACTTGAATAAATTTCTCGAACTGTTTTAGCATTCGAAAAATATTATATTTATTACCTTAAATTTCTAAAACAATATTACATATTGGTCCAAATGAATCACTGGGACTCAGACAACATTTCCCCCCCCCTAGCTTTCTTTTAGCAACAGGATTCTGAAATTGTTTTAATGATTTAGGTAATGTTTGTCTTCCTTAAGGCGCTCACAAAACAAGTTACCCTAAATTTTTTGTCCGCATAGTAGTCATTTTCATCTTACTAACTGATTTGCTAGTGGATTTTGGGTGCATGGCCTATCATTGATGAAACAATAATAGTAAACAGCTTCAAGAAAATGGAGATATCTAATGCTCTTGATGCCATATTCCCACTTATTTTTACTAATTTTATCTTCCGAAAATTAAGAGGCAAAAATTAAACGAATAATTTAATTTCCAAAGGACACAGTCACAGTAGGAATATAACAAATGAAACGTAATCATGGATAAACTACTACTATCACAATATTATTTATTTAATAGAAACCTCTATTTCAATAAGAATACACATAATTGCAACATCTAATAAGTTATCTCATTTCTTCTTTATAATTTGAACTTCTGTCATTTTCATTGTTGTTCTTGCAACTCCTTAGGCCTCAGATCATACATAAATAATTAGAGAAGGTTGTGGTCCGATGCTTGCTAGGGTGAACATTCAGCTGATATGACAAAATTGCACAGTGAATGGCAGTTGGTATTTGCTTTCACTATCATAGATCATTTTTTGTATTAGGCTGACATAATATTTAACAGTTAGAAGAAAAAGATTCAACAGGGTCTTAAGTGTGCAAAAGTTTGCCCTTGTTAGTATGACGAAAACAATCATTATGTTAATAAATCCATTTTAAAATCTTGGGATATTCATTTTCTGAATGCATTAAAAGGGGGAAAATTATGTAAATATTTTTTTAATTTTCAGAATCTGGTTCTAAAGCTGGGTGGGGTGGAATATGCAACGCAATACGGTAATTCTGAAGATCATTGCTCGTGGCAGTACAAACTAAACGGTGATAACTTGCATGATGTAGAAGAAGACACAAATTGCAGTTCCAGATGCATTAAATGCTTTGAGGTCTAGGGAGTAGCAGTGGGCAATAATAAGAGTGAAATTCAAGGTATAGGGAAGTAGGAATGAAAATTACTTTTATCAGATAACTTAAATGTTAATGTTACTAAGCGTTCTTATTGGAATGTAGGTTTCTTTTAAATAATAATACTATGATAGTTATCAGTAGTTCATTCATGAATATTTTTGATTGGTTATGATCTTATTGTAATCACATCCTTCAAAATTAAATTGATTGCTTAATTTCCCCCTTGATTTTCATACTATAATATAAAAGGAGGAAAAACGTGTGCAAGTAAACATAACTCCGCTTTCTCTCTATATATATAGATATGTATCTTCGTGTGCAACTAAGCAAAACAAATGTGACTTTTTCTTCTTTAAAAAAATTGTGTAAATAAATAGGATGAGAATTAAGTTCATTTCAAAGACTTATGACACATGAAATATACATGATCAAAATAAATTAGAAAATTAAGTTCAAATAAATTTTAAGCTAAATTGCAACAATTCAGTTGTAATAATTAATACTAACAAAACCAAACATCATATTCCCATTCTGCAAAGTATAAAAATTCTTCTGTAAAACTGAAAAATGACCAACACTTTGGCTTATTTGATAACTTTCAAATTCACTCCTTTATTTGCATTTAGAATTTATAACTTTAATTTTCCACAGAAATTTTTTTTTTTTGATTTTAAAAAAATTCACTGGCATAATTTCATTCACTTCAGCATATATTAATAGATGCAGAAGGTTTTTGTACCTTACATAATTTTAAATCTTATGTAAACTAACGTAATTAATAACAAAATCAAAACATAGATCAGAAACTGCATAAAATTTAATTAATAATTACTACTAGTGTCACACGAAATGCTATGAAATTAATTAATAAAATAAGAATGAGATAAAATATATAGAATTAATATTCCACATGTGTGAAGTTTGGAAGTTTTACATTAAATATTTTTTTTTAATTAAGTATTTTTAAAAATGACCCCTTAAAGCATGGGACCTTTCGTAATTAGAACTTGCAAATCCACTTCGCTAGCCTTTCATAACATTGCTTTTCTTTTATTAACAAGAAATATTGCATTCAGTTATTTAATTTAAGATTTCAAAAATAATGCTACTGAAAGGCATGAATACTTACTTAAATTTGAAATTAATTTGGTTGACTTAAAATAATATTTAAAACAATAAATCTTCATATATGCGTCTAAAAATCAGACCTTATTAATTTTCTTTTATTTGAACGATATCTGAATTCTGCATTAGTTTGGACTAGTAAATCATTGGACAGTTAAATGCCAAGCTATAAGAGAACTAAAGTAGTTTACAAATGCACTGAATTTTATTTCCGGTATTAACTTTCGAAGCAAGTAAAATTTTCTGCATATTTGCATCATTTGGGTGTGTGTGTGATTATGGCAAAGCCTCGAGGGCTATCTGCCTAAGAAGAGGGATGCCTTCGTGGAGGACTTTCTAAGGGAAACTGGCTCGTATACACGTTACACATGGGGAAAACCACGAAAACGCCCATGCAGCCAGCCCGTTCCCGGGATTCGAACCTCGGACCGAACTACCAGTGTTCAGCGATTTTACCGCTCGGCCGCTGGTGGGCTTTGCATCATTTGGATTGATAGAATATGGCAAAGCATGCAAAGGCTATCAGCCTAAAGTGAAGTATATATTCATGGGCGGTTTTGTAAGGAAAAGTAGCTTGCATTTCCATTTATTCATGTGTGTATATATATATATTTACATTGTTAATGCTAAAATCAATGCTTCATTAAAAATTCATTATTATTTTATTTTTAATATAATATACAGATACAGAATTGTTTTAAATTCCAATAAACAATAATAATTTATTTTTAAGAAAACTTATTTTATGATTTGTATATTATATTACATGAAGAGAAACATTTGTCAAGAAATGTATTAAACTTGTATTAGCAGATTCATGCTATCCTAGTAACAAGACTATCATACTTCAAAACTGTATTAAAACTGGGCAAAATAAAATCAACATAAATTCTACATTAAATGTTTAAAAACTTACAATGTCTCAAAAAAGTGATGGGACACTTGTGCTTTACAAAAAGAAACTGTAATAAAATAAATTAAAAAAACATATAAAAATTTTTTGTGGGTGTGTTTCATACTTAAATTTAGTAACAATTATTACATAACATACATTTTTTCAAAATATTAAAATATTAATTTAATAAAAATACAATTGTTTAGAACGAAGCAAAAAATGGCTCACATAAGTGATGGCACACTATGTACTATGCAACAAAAATCGTCTGAAGTAAGCAATAAAAATATCTTTTGGGGTATTTATTTTTACTCAAAAGCAATTGGCAATAATTTATAAAATCGTTTGCAGTACTTCTCTCCAGTTTGTTTTGGAATTTTTGTGTTTTTTTAGCTCTGTGCAGCTATGAATGCTAAACGAAAAGAAACTTTGCCTGAAATTCGAAAATTAGTTATTAATTTGCATATTGAACGTGGAAAACCTATTACAAAAAAGCTGAAAGAGTTAACTTGAGTCCTTCAACAGTTTTCAATATCATTAAACGATATAAAAAGAATCATATGATCCAGGATAAAATAAGACCTGTCCGACCATCAAAACTATCCAATGGAATAAAGCGAATTATCGTTCGAAATATTGAAAAAAAAATCCAAGAATGAGTGCTCCTAAAATTGCTGCTGATTTACAAGCATTATATGGAGTAATTGTTAATCCTGAGGCTATTAGAAAAGTAATTCGATCTGCTGGATATCACGGTAGAGCAGCCAGGAAAAAATTCTTCTTAGTGAAAAGAATAGAAAACTCAGACTGGCTTTCGCAAAATCCAACATAAATAAGAATTCTGATGACTGGAATTAAGTTACATTTGCTGATGCGAGTAAATTTAATATATTTGGTTCTGACGGTAGAATCCTGGTGTGGAGAAAACCCAGAGAAGAATTTCGCAAACAGAACTTGATACCAGCAGTAAAACATGGTGGAGGAGGAGTTATGGTATGGGGGTGTATGTCATCCACTGGAATTGGTAATCTTGTTTTTATAAACAGTATAATGGATCAGTACAAGTATATTGACATTTTAAATTAAAATTTGAAATCTTCAGCACGAAAATTGAAACTTCCTAGTGATTTTAAATTCTACCACGACAATGACTCCAAGCACACTGCTTTGAACGTTAGACTCTGGCTGCTGTATAACTTTCCTGAAATAATAAAAACACCACCACAATCTCCCGACTTAAATCCCATACAGAATATTTGGCAAGATTTGGAATCAAGAATTCGCAAACACACCATTTCTTCAAAACAACAATTAAAATCGGTGCTTTAAGAAGAATGGGGTAAAATCACTCCAGAAATCACAAAAAAATTAGTCGAATCCATCCCAAGAAGATTAAATCATGTTTTAAAAGTAAAAGGAAATCCAACAAAATATTAAAAACCTTTTATAAAGTAAAATTTTGGGATAAATATTGGATGGAAAAGTAAGTGTCCCATCACTTATGTGTGCCATATTTTGCTCCGTTCTAAACAATTGCATTTTTATTAAATTAATATTTTAATATTTTGAGAAAATGTATATTATGTAATAATTGTTACTAAATTTAAGAATGATACACACCCAAAAAAAATTTTACTGTTTTTTTAAATTTATTTATTACAGTTTCCTTTTGTAAAGCACAAGTGTCCCATCACTTTTTTGAGACACTGTATAAGTATGCAATGGTAGTTATATATACAATATAATAAATGTTGTCATTTATAAAATATTAATGAAATGATATTTTTGGAAATAATGCACAAAATTTTAGTTTTGTTTTATAATTAGTTTAACGAATTGTTAGAAAAATATTTTAGGTCATTTCCATTTTTCCCCTGTTGATATTGGTATATTAAAATATATGGAATAATTAAGTTGCATCTAGTTAGTAAAACAAAACATTACGAAAAGTATGATACGGCATATTTTAATCAATATAATTACTTCATTTTGGAATTATAATATTTTCGTAAGAAATTAATACCACTGAAAAAAATATTATCACACTAAAGGAATAAACGAGATTCTCGACCGCGTTATTTAAGTTTTTGTAATTTTACTTCACACTCGTACATAAACATATTAGACTGAATTATAAACCAAGTATAACTATTATTTAGGTAATCCTAGAAAAAGAATAAACTAAACCTAGTAATCAAAAAATATATACATTACATTCAGAATTCTAAATGTTTATATAAACGTTTCTCCCAAGGCCTGCCGGGAAAAAGATGTCAAACGTTTTTTGGTCAGACCATGGAGGTAAGAAGTAAGATGGAGTCGCCCTAAACAAGTTTCTCCGTACCCTGCTCTGAAGCAACGGCGATCCCTACGTGGTGACCAAAACATTGGGTCATTTACCATTGAGTTCTATGGGATTTGACGCGTTCTGGTGTAAATATTTTGTAATTACGTCGCAAATATACATATAAATGTATATATTTTCTTTTTCTACAACACTTCAGAGTCCTAAGTATGTGAAAACAACATATTTTTAAACAACATTTCATTCTGAACGGAATTAAATGCTATACTTTTCACAGGACAGTTTTCTCAGAATGGTTTAATTTGAATGAAATATTTTCACAAGTTTTCGTTAATTACATTAGAAAAAAAAAAATTAAGGTAATTCGATTTTATTCGGTTTAGGTACAAAAATTAAGATCAAAGTTTATTGTATTATTAATATTAAAATTATGCATTATTTCTTTTCTATTTATAGAGCTTCTTCCTAAAATACTTTCTTAAATATGACATGATTTTTTGGCTTCTTTTAAATCGAAAATGTAAGTGAATTTATAATTAATGCTCTATTCGGTTCATTTTAAATTAGAGAATCATTAGGAATTAGCGAAATACTTTAAATAAGTATTTCGCTAATTCCTAATAATTAAATAGGTATTAAATAGTATTTGACTTTCTCTGAACATTTCTGAAAGGGAATAAAATAAGTTTTTTTTTTTTTTTAAGTATTATTTAAAACTTGTAACTGAGTTATTATAAAATGTAAAGGGAATAATTCTTTTAATTATACTTATCAGATTTTTTTTAACCCTTCATTTCAACAATACATATTCCAAAACTCTTTATTACGTTCTTAAGTGCGCATCTCATAGCATTTGCTTTACAATACCTTTTAACAGATTGCTTTCCAATACGAACAATTCTTGCTTAAATAGTTTTATGACGTATTTGTCAACAGGATTTCAATTTATGTTTACAATTCAATATTAAGGTTATTATATATTTAGATAACATTTGTAATCATTATAAATTAGATACATTTAATAATTAGATTTCTTCACAGTACTTTCACAGTTGTTTATAAGTGAATAAATTCTTCATTTCAAATACATTTATAAATAATTTAATGAATATTTAAGTATTTTGTCAAAGGCAGATACATGCTTTTTGCAAGCACATGCATAAATACCCATACATATTTCCTATTTATCATTTCCGGCATGTGCAAATCTTTAATTTCTGTGCATTCACTATATTTTTCGTGTAAAGTAATTTACACTAATTTAGCATACACCCGAAAGTTTTACATAAAAAATATATATGAATATAATTTGAATGAAAATTATAAGTATTATTTTTAATACCCACTCAAAGGTCAGTTTTTCTTCAAAATTCCTCCACGATGACATCCCTCTCTTTAGGCAGATAGCCCTTGCATGCGTTACTCTACTTAATAAAAACTTAATCTGACCTATGTGCCTAATTACAAATATTTTAACATACATAATTTTATATTTACATTTAGCCATCAAGTTTCAAACTTTTCAAATCTTCTAGAAAATAAATTTTGGCTTTTAGCAATTTTCTTAAAATCTATATTTTTGTAGTGCAACAGCTTAGAATTTTATAAAACAAATTCATAATCAAAATTGCTGTTGTTAGTTATCGAAAAATAACCAAGATGTGATTTTTGCGTAAATGTCAGTAAACTATACAAATTGCTATTATCCATTACACTATGAATGTTTCTTTCATGCGAGAGTGTCCCTTTTTCGATTTCTATGGAACTGTCGTGTGTCGAAATACTATCAGAATCTTGTCAAGCGAGCTTCTGAATGTAAACAAAGAACACCCCGTTTGGTGACCCAAGCTTCAAAGCAGTGCCCAAAGTGCTTCAAAGCAGTCTTCTAGCGCGGAATGGCCCCTCCTCCCTTTCCTACCTCCATGGATCAGACGATTGCAAACGAACGCTAACATGATTAGTTTTGTTTTCAACAATCACATTACCATTTCAATTAAATACCACAAACAGTGATTAAATTTTGGAATAATTAGTTTTAAATAATAATACGGGCAATTTAAGGCGTAATTTATCGGATGCACAATGACAAAATACTACTATTAGATCTGCATTTGGAATAAATATTTTGCACTCTTTCAACTCATTAGACATTACGAACACTGATATTAATTAATCGCAAAGCTTAAACGTTTAAATACTGATTCACTATATATAACAGTGCAAAGTGCATGAGAATAATCTGCATAAAATGAACAAAAAATATTTCAAGCAGTAATTGTAAACATTTTCTCACTTACAGTGGGTACAAAAAGTATTTGCACACATACATTTTTGTTCACAATTTATAAGAAAATGCATTAAAAAATACAAAAATTGGCATTTAAAAAATAGAATAAGCCTATTCATTTAAATTAATTACAAAAATACAATAATATTAATAAAAAACATTTTTTGCAACAATATTAAAATAGCTTATGTCAAAAAAAGTATTTGCACACTCAATTCAACTCTAGCAAATTTGCATTTTATGCTATTATTTGACAGTCATCCCGCAGTAAATAATATATGTAAGACGACTATAAAAGGAGGTGTTGTCGAAACGTTATCAGTTGATTGCCGATTCAAATTGTAATGGCACCTAAGAAATCTGAATTGTCGATTTCATTGCGAGAAATTTTTTTTTCTCTACGTGAAAAGGGCCCTAAGTTATCAAGAAATGGGTAAAAAAGTAAATGTTTATTTCTCTACTATTTGGTATGTTATAAAGAAAGAGGATCTACATCAAATAACTTGCGCTCTGGACGCCCAAAGAAACTTTCACTGCGAATGAAGCGAAAAATCATAAGAGAAGCATAAAAAAATCCATTTGTTAGTGCAATTACTTTAGCCAATGATGTCGCTTCAACATCTGGAGTTCAAATCTGTGCCCAAAATGTTCGAAATGTCCTGCACGATGCACACATTTATGGGAGATCACCAAGGAAAAAAACCTCTCCTAACTGAACGAAACAGACTGAAGAGACTTGAATTCGCTAAGGAATATATCAATAAGCCAATCGATTTCTGGAAAAATGTCATATTCTCCGACGAGAGTGAGTTCAATATCTTTAAATCAGATGGCAGAAAATTAGTTTGGAGAAAACCTTGTGCTGCTTTTCATATCAAAAATGTGTTACCTACAGTTAAACATGAAGGAGGTTCTGTTATGATTTGGGGGTGCATGGCTAGCAAAGGAATTGGTAATTTGTGTTTCATTGATGGGAATATGACAGCTCGAACCTATATTGATGTGTTGCGAGATAACGTGCCACAAAGTGCAATAAAATTGGGTATCAGTAATTCGTACTATTTTCAGCAAGACAAAGATCCCAAGCACACTGCCGGTATAACTCGTATGTGGTTGCTTTATAATGTACCCAGAAAACTTGCCGCTCCACCACAATCACCAGACTTAAATCCTTTGGAAAATCTGTGGAATTCTTTGGATTTAAAAATAAGAAAAAGGAAGATTTCAAGCAAATCTGCCCTTAAACAAGCCCTTATTGAAGGGTGACCGAATACTGAGCCTACTGTTACAGAAAATTTAATTAAATCAATGCCAGCAAGATTACAAGCAGTAATAGATGCTAAAGGCATGCATACTAAATATTAGTTATTTGAAATTTTCTTATATATTTTATTTCTTTTGTATTCATGCAGGTGTGCAAATACTTTTTTGATACGAGATATTTTAATTTTGTTACAAAAAAGCATTGTTATTTATATTATTGTAATTTTTCTGTTTGTTTTGGATGATTAAACTTATTCTGATTTGGCAATACCAATTTTTTTATTTCTTAATGCTTCTTTTTATGAATTGCAAACAAAAATGTAGGTGTGCAAATACTTTTTTTCCCACTGTACCTGCGCTATACAACCAACATGCATTCAGCCATGTTTTTTTCTGCAACTAGCTTTCAAACACTTTTCTCCTGATTGGCTAATTTCCAGTCAGTCACGTGATTCTTCCGCGCGGCTTCTGAAACATTATCTGTAATGCTACAAGCAAATCAGCTGTTACCTCTACAGTTTGCTTTAAACCTGTTACCATTACAGGAGATTCTTGTGTAACTTTTTGATTTCTTTTACAAAACTTTTGCCTGTAAAGAGCGAACTTTTTTTTTACCGTGAATGTTGAGAAACATACATATATTTATGCAGATTCTTCATTATTTAATTTCTTTAAATATAACACAGGGGTTAATATTTGCAGGCAACAGTTTGAAAAGAGAAACGGACATTTAACGTTTTCCACGCAAAATGCCAAAACGAAATTAATAGCCCTGGGCTAACGCTCTTTGGGATAAAACGCAAACACACCCCTGTTACTAAAATAATGCAAGGGTAGGTGACACCCAGAGTACTAATTAAGGTTACTGATAAGTAAATTATATTAAGTTTATGTTAAAAATGTTGTTTCAAAAAATATGATACTCTTCTTTATTTGTTCTTTACATAAAGTACGTGAACCATATTGATCTACTTTAAATTAAATATTATTTTAAGATATATTTTCTAAGGATTGGATGGGGTTCGCAAAAACCTTATAGTTCTAAGGGTTCGGGGAGTTGATTAAGTTTGAAGATCACTAATGCACAACAACACTTTGAAACGGGTGACGTTTTAGGGAAGTTTTCGTCGTACAGGCAATTCTCTGTATTACTAATAATAAGCGTAAGAATGAATGCGAATACTGAGTAACTAATATTACGTAATGTTTCGCTGCAGGTAAGCAAATAATGACGTAGTTTGTCGATCCCGTTAAAAACATGTTTATTTACATTCCTTTGACTGCCAAGCATATGGAATAGAAATTTCCATGCCGCCCTTCACCGAAGCAGTACAACGCAAGAAAGAATAAAGAATTCTGGGTACGCAAACGTTCAAAAAAAAAAAAAAAAAAAGCCTGGTACAAGATGAATGTTCAAAAAACGAGCGTAGTGCAAGAATTGCTCTGAACGCGCAGCTTGGCGTTACAAACAATGAGGCTCGATTTGCCCATTTTTTAAATTTCTGTTACATAACATTATTAGCCCAAAGGGACCATTTGCCCAGAAGGGCTATTAATTTCGTATTGGCATTTGCACCGTCCACTACAAAACGGCGTTTCACCTCTCAAATTGTTGCCACCACATATTAGAACTATGAATTATATTTAACGAAATTAAATAATGAAATTTCTGCATGAATGTATGTATGTTTCTCGCATTGTGAAAAACGACGGTATATAGAGACGTCAAATTTTGAATAACGTAGACCTCCACTCAAATATGGGCATCCAAAACCCAGATTTGGAATTGTTTTATTATCTGCTTCATAATTTGTAAAACTTTAACGAACTTTTGATTAACGAACTCAACCAGCTCAAAACGAGCAACGGCAACACTGTACGAGGGGGGGGGAGAAATCTGAAAGGTTTCAGATCTTAAATTTGGTGCAAACAGTATGAAAAGTGACCTTTATTTATTAAATATCGTGTTCTTTGCACTTAAACCTAACTCAGTTCAATAGCAATGTCGAAAAATAATTTTAAAATGAGCCTATCTAGAGAATTTTCAATACACAGTTCCGCGCACTGGAGATAAAAATTTATCCTCGACCCCGTAGAGTGTTGCCATTTCTCGCTTTTAAATCGTTGAGTTTGTTACTCAAAAATTCGATAAAGTTTTACAAAACATGAAATCGATAATAAAGCAAATTTCAAATTTCCCCATATTCGTAGGAGGATTACGTCATTCAAAATTCGATGTGCCTATGTAATGTTGTTTTATCCCAATACGAGAAATAAACATACATTTATGCAGATTTTTTATTATTTAATTTCTTTAAATATAACACAGGGCGATAATACTTTGTGGCAACAGTTTTTAAAGTGATTCGCCATTTGTAGTGTATCGACGCAAAATCGCAAAACGAAAACAATAGTCCTTCAGGGACAAAGCACCTGTGGGAAAAAAAAAAAAAGTCTTCAGTGTAAATTTTAGGTATATGCAGTTTTTTAATACTTTGTGATGTTGCTGTTGAATTGCATTTTATGGTTCAAGTACGATGAACATGATATTAAAATAAATTAAGGTAACACACAAATTTTTTTTAGTATTATGTTCGTTGCATTATAGTATGGTTCCGAGGTGTATATTATCCATGCAGACAGATAAGTGTTACCATTCCACTAAGCATAAGATTTTTAATGTATCTCTCATGTGGCTTTTAGTTAGTTTTCCGAGTAATATCGTTTAGCATTACATAAGATCCAAAATTCTTTAAAATTTTACCTGCTTATGAAACTGGACGATTGAAAACTAATAAATGCAGTTCGTACAATTTTAATGTTAATTTCATTTTAATAATATATGTGTAGAATCAGTACTTACTGTCTAGGAATATGATGTGTGTAAACTTACTTCTTAGGTGGCTGTCTAGGGGCTAATAAACTAGTCCGATTTATGTAAAACTTGAATATTTAATGAAACATGAATAGTTGCTACAAACTACAAAGTAATTACATACGGAGAAGGAAATAGATGAGATTATTTACAAATGAAGAGAAGGAATCGTATTTTATAAGCAAACATCTTTGAATCGCGTCATCGTCTTAATGGCGGAATGGTCTGACTTCCATCATCGAAAAAGTAAAAGATTTATTTTCACAGCTTGTTGCGTCATCTGATTATAATGAACGATGCCATCCCACAACTGCTCGTCCATCCTGATGGAATGCGGCCTCGCATTCTCGTAGCACCACCATTTCATCTAGGGATCTGAAAAATAAAATTAAAAAAAAAAAAAAAAAAAAAAGTTTTTAGTTACTATTGAGGGAAAAGTCGTCTTAAATGGTTTATTTCAGCCATCTTTTCTCATCATCTTAACATCTTCAGAAATAACGGCGTTAGCTCTTCTTAAATGCTCTTTCAGTGCTCGTTCATCTTTAACAGTCTATCTGAATACATACATTTCACAAACACGTCTTCCTTTGATGTTGTCTGGAACAATTCGTCTGGATTCGTCTTCGTATTTACGTCTTCTTAAACATCGTCTGAATACGTCTTCTGAATGGGTCTTGTTAGATACCGTCTGGATACGTCTTCTGATTGCGTCTTAGATATCTTCAAGATCCGTCATTCTAATGTGTCTTTTCAAAATCATCTTCTTTAAGCCGTCTTCCTTCATATATTTCATCCTTAGACATCATCTTCGGTCTTCTTAAATTAAAATATTAGTCTTTAAAATATTAGTCCATTAGTCAAATCGTGAGAAATTTGTCAACTTGGGAAAAAGTCTATAATCAGAAATCATCAAAATCGGTATTTCATTGTCAAAGCCTTTCGGGTTTCTTCCTATATCTTCTGAATCTGTTTTTTCGCTTCTTTTTTCTCACCTTCTTTATTTTTTTTTGTTTCGTCTCTGCTTTCCATATCAGCGTCGTTGTAATCAGGTTTTCTGCCTGACTTCTGCTTTTCAATCTTCTCTTCTTCTTCGGTGGTCTCTGTAGTTTCTTCGTCTCTGGTGGCTTCTTTTGCTTCTCTATTCCAAGGTATTTTACTGAAGTTGTTCTAGTAGAATTCGCATTTGATTCATCACCTTTAGCAAATAACTTTTCTTCGCGGAAATTCTTCTCTTCAGAATCTCCTTCTGCAGTGGCGTTTCTCCTCGTTGGCTTCGAAGCTAATTGTATTGTGCTTGAGTTTCGTTTTTGCACTAATTCAAATTCATCTTTAATAGCATCATTTTCACTTATATCAGAATCTGCATCACTCGGGACGTCGTCAGAATTCACAATCAGGAAATCAATGCCACTTGCTTTAACTGTGGATGAGGTATCCAGTTTGATCACATTCTGTACTGTAACAGGAACTATACTAACAGGATCAGTTTCTGGTTTTGGAAGTAAAAAACCATAATTAACAACTTTTTCAAATCTTTCTTCAGAACCATATCCATTGCAATAAGTATTTTTTTTTTTTCTCTTCAGAATCTTTCTCAGATTTCTTGCTTTCTGCGATAAAACAAATATTTGATCTAAATGAAGAACCATCAATTTGGAATTCACCTTCAAATCTCTCTATAGGTTTGTTGCCAAATTCCGTTAACTGTAGCTCTGCCGACTTAAGTTCAGGAGAACTTATCTTCTTATGTATATCTTCTCGGATTAGCGTTACTTGACTACCAGTATCTATTAAAGCATCAATCTGCAAATTACCCAAATTAACAGTTTTATGCATTTCTTTCTGACAAGTCTGAGTTATTGGAGTAACAGCTTTGGCATCTTGGATATTTTTTGATGATGTTTTCGAACAATCTACGGCTTTGTGTCCAAACAAATCGCATTTAAAACACTTAAATCCTTTACTCTTATTGTGACACGAATTCGATTTATGACCTAAACTTCCGCAATTATAACACCTTGGCTCTTTAATCTTACTAGGTATAGCGCGTGTATTCTTTTGTGTCTTATTACTTGAATAAAACTTATTCTTCGTATCTGGAACGCAAATTTTCTCATAAATTTTCAATTTCTCTTTGAGTTCAGAAATAGTTTTACAACCGTACAAAACAATTTTGTTACTACTCTGATCTGGTATCCCATTGATTACATAATCAAGAATTGATGAATCGTCAACAGAACCGAGACTGGCTATTTCACGCATGGCAATTAAATATTCGGAAAGTGATTCACCAGGTTTCAAGTGTCGTTTTTGTAACAAATTATGAAGTTGTGCACTGTTTATTTTAGAACCAAATTCAGATAAAAGATTTTCTTTTAATTTGTCCCATGATATTATGCCCTTCAAAGACCTAATAAATACTTTAGCAGAACCAGTAAGCAATTTTTTAGCAAACACAATTTTCTGTAATTCCGATAACTTAAATAATTTAAAAGATTCTTCTAAATCACCAATGAAGGATTCAACTGGATATGTATCAGTGCCATTAAATGCAGAAACAGTTTCTAAGATATCACGAAAATGTAGGGAAATATTGCTAGGCATTATAATGTTTTCATCCGCTGAGTTATTTATGGGAGGTGATTCTGACCGAACAGAATTAATATCATTTTTATCAGAATCATAAACACTTTCGTTTTCAGATAACTCATCATCGTCATCACTTTCGGATTTTAAAAGCTTAAAATCACAAAGACTATTCAATATTAAATCACAGTTTTTATCAGGATTTGAATCATAATTAAGATGTAACAAATTACACACAGAAATAAAATCATTTGCAGTAAGAGTTTTAAGTAATTTTTGTTTTGTTTCTTCAATATTAAAATCAGATGGAAAACCACAAAAGTTGCGCAATCTAGCTCTATTTTTTCGATCACCCAAAGTTCCAAACACAGTTTGATGTAAAAGTTTAATTGACTTAGTAGACCCAGTCTTTAAAGAATTTGAAATTCTAGGAATAGAATTTAAGGTAGTCATCTTAATTCACAGTATCATAGAACAATATTCTTAGAAGTAACAATGTGGAAATAATCGAAAGCAAAACTTACTTCTCTTATTTTGTAATATTCATAATGCTTCTTCCTAGGCTCATCGCGGCCTGAGCGCCCAAATCTATAGAATCGGTACTTACTGTCTAGGAATATGATGTTTGTAAACTTACTTCTTAGGTGGCTGTCTAGGGGCTAATAAACTAATCCGATTTATGTAAAACTTGAATATTTAATGAAACATGAATAGTTGCTACAAACTACAAAGTAATTACATACGGAGAAGGAAATAGATGAGATTATTTACAAATGAAGAGAAGGAATCGTATTTTATAAGCAAACATCTTTGAATCGCGTCATCGTCTTAATGGCGGAATGGTCTGACTTCCATCATCGAAAAAGTAAAAGATTTATTTTCACAGCTTGTCGCGTCATCTGATTATAATGAACGATGCCATCCCACATATGTAATTGATATAATTTCAAATTCATTTAACTTTTAATAAATTCGGTCGATAATTTCTTACGAACGCTTTCAGCATTGTTATAATTAATAAAACATGTTTTCTAACACTACATTTTACGTGCCTTCGCACAAAATGATGCAGACACTTACTTAAAGTTTCAAGCAATAAAAATTTTAGAAAGCTAAAACTAGCCAATCAAAATACAGCTAAACCAAAACTGAACCAATTCTGAACGGATTTTTTAGCTTAAACATGTCGAATTCTTTCTCTGCTTCGCTTTCTAGCTAGTGACTACCTTTTTTTCGTTTTCAAAAATGTAAAGGTTCTAGAACAGGCGGTTAGTGCGCTATTTTATCTGTTGGCTGTAAAAAGGTTGCCGAAAAGGAACATTACAATCGGACGTGACTCCAAGCTACTTCTTCATGCTATTATGCGTCTTCAGTATCTAAATCATAACATTTTTAATAAACTGATAGGATATCGCCTTCGAAGAAATTATCGCTTTATCGAAAATTTTTGCCGCAAGTCTGTATTATCTTCGAAAGCCAAGAATTTTCGTTCATGTATCAATGCTTTAATTTTATTTAATACGTATGTCATTCACTTCTAAGTTACTATATATATATATATAACTACATAAGGAAAATGTATATATAGTGTCTCACAAAAGTGATGGGACACGTGTGCTTTACAAAGGGAAACTGTAGTAAAATAAATTAAAAAAACATCTAAAAATTTTTTGTGGGTGTGTTTCATACTTAAATTTAGTAACAATTATTATATAACATACATTTTCTCAAAATATTAAAATATTAATTTGATAAAAATACAATTGTTCAGAATGGAGCAAAAAATGGCTCACATAAATGATGGGACACTTACTTTTCCATCCAATATTTATCCCAAAATTTTACTTTATAAAAGGTTTTTAATATTTTGTTGGATTTCCTTTTACTTTTAAAACATGATTTAATCTTCTTGGGATGGATTCGACTAATTTTTTTGTGATTTCTGGAGTGATTTTACCCCATTCTTCTTAAAGCACCGATTTTAATTGTTGTTTTGAAGAAATGGTGTGTTTGCGAATTCTTGATTCCAAATCTTGCCAAATATTCTGTATGGGATTTAAGTCGGGAGATTGTGGTGGTGTTTTTATTATTTCAGGAAAGTTATACAGCAGCCAGAGTCTAACGTTCAAAGCAGTGTGCTTGGAGTCATTGTCGTGGTAGAAATTAAAATCACTAGGAAGTTTCAATTTTCGTGCTGAAGATTTCAAATTTTAATTTAAAATGTCAATATACTTGTACTGATCCATTATACTGTTTATAAAAACAAGATTACCAACTCCAGTGGATGACATACACCCCCATACCATAACTCCTCCTCCACCATGTTTTACTGCTGGTATCAAGTTCTGTTTGCGAAATTCTTCTCTGGGTTTTCTCCACACCAGGATTCTACCGTCAGAACCAAATATATTAAATTTACTCGCATCAGCAAATGTAACTTCATTCCAGTCATCAGAATTCTTATTTATGTTGGATTTTGCGAAAGCCAGTCTGAGTTTTCTATTCTTTTCACTAAGAAGAATTTTTTCCTGGCTGCTCTACTTTGATATCCAGCAGATCGAATTACTCTTCTAATAGTCTCAGGATTAACAATTACTTCATATAATGCTTGTAAATCAGCAGCAACTTTAGGAGCACTCATTCTTGGATTTTTTTTTAATATTTCGAACGATAATTCACTTTACTCCATTGGATAGCTTTGATGGTCGGCCAGGTCTTCTTTTATCTTGAATCATATGATTCTTTTTATATCATTTAATGATATTGAAAACTGTTGAATGACTCAAGTTAAGTGTTTCAGCATGTTCTCTAATAGATTTCCCACGTTCAATAGGCAACTTAATAACTAATTTTCGAATTTCAGGCAAAGTTTCTTTTCGTTTAGCATTCATGGCTGCACAGAGCTAAAAAACACAAAAATTCCAAAACAAACTGGAGAGAAATACTGAAGACGATTTTATAAATTATTGCCAATTGCTTTTGAGTAAAAATAAAAACCCTAAAAAATATTTTTATTGTAGTACGTAGTAGTATCTAATGGTGTCCCATCACTTATGTGAGCCATTTTTTGCTCCGTTCTAAACAATTGTATTTTTATTAAATTAATATTTTAATATTTTGAGAAAATGTATGTTATATTGTAAGGATCTTAAGTTTTACTAACGTTTATTTTATTTTAAATCTTTACTATCACTTCTTATTTTCTACTTCCGGCCAGAATTATAAGCGTGAAGGTTTTTATGCAAAGTTTGTCTGGCGAACGCCAAGTATTTAAGTGTGGCCTTTTTGCCAAGCAGAAGAGAGAGAGGAAGCAGTGAGTTCGAAGCAGGCCGCTTACCTTAGAAGTTACGCAGTTGCTATTTGCCTTCCAGGCCAGAGGTTTTAATCCTCTTGATAAATTAAACGTATTGTAGTGTTCACAGTCTCTGTGCTACATACGCTTCCTGTTATTATAAGGCCAATCTTCCACGTGTGTTATTCTAAAGTTAAATTAGAGTTTAGTTTTATTTTTATACCTTTTACGTTAGACCCCGAGTGGAGGGTCATTGTATTCCGAAGTACGGAAGTCATTGTATATAAAGAAAAAATAAAGGGTTTTGTATACCCTTCGTCTGTATCCTGTCTACTTACTACAATTAGTGAACATAGCTTTAGTAAGCTCTCTGTTCCTAGTCAGGTCATTGTATGTTTCCGAAGAAGGTTAGAAGGAACATTGAACCTGATAATATAATAATAGTTACTAAATTTAAGTATGAAACACAGCCACAAAAAATTTTTACAGGTTTTTTTAATTAATTTTATTACAGTTTCCTTTTGTAAAGCACAAGTGTCCCATCACTTTTGTGAGACACTGTATATATATAGAGAGAGAGAATCAGAATCAATATAGAATCATATTTAATTTAATTCCTTTCCTTTATTTATTTATCTGGTATTGGTTTTGGTATATTTTTTTAGGTATTTATAATTTTTAGGTTATAATTTCACATTTCTTTAAGTCTTATTTTGTATATTTATAGGATATTTTGAAATTTATTGGTATTGAATTTCACCTTTTTTTTCTGGCAACATTTTAAGAATGCTAAATGCATAAATTTTTGTGTAAAATGGGATCTAAATTTCTTACTTTTTGTCCATACTGATCTATTTTCAGCAGCATATTGCGCGAAATTACATTGAATAATTACGTTTTTATTAAATTATTTAAAAGAATTGTGATACTTTATAGTATATGCATATATGTGTGTAAGAAAAATCATATGTGAAAGATTAAATTAGCAGCCTAAATTAATTTCTCTTCTCTATTCTAAAAAAATCTGATGTGTTCAGATGACTTCCTTGTACGGAATATAAAATTATACGCATTTTTTCTCGCATTTCATTTAAACTTATTGGATTGAATTAAATCTACTTCGCTGACAGCGCATAAACCACAATATAATCAATGCATACTTTAAAATTCCCACTATTTGTTTATCATAACGACACTCTGGCGCTAGGTTCACTTAACAGTATTGTATTTCGTTCATATTATAACTCAGAATGCACAAAATTTATATCATTTAAAGAATTATCTAATCGTTGCCACATGTTCTATTCAAATACTATAATAAATATAAAACGATGTATAAAAGAAATTAAGCAAACAAAACAAAAAAGAAACAGTTTTTCACAGACAATTGAGTATTTCTCATTCAATTAGTTCAGTTCTCACTTCGCGACAAGGCAAAAATACATAAAAACTCAAAATATCTGCATTAAATATAACGAAGTAAATCTTAAACACTTATTTCCTCGAAAAAATTCCAGAAAGGATTAAGCAAGATTTAATTCGCAATAATAAATGAAGGCGTTATTTTATTGTTGCGAAGCTAAGTTATTCTCGATTGGCAACAAATCCACTATCCTGCTGTTTCAAATGTAAACAAGCAATGGCCGCCATCAAAAAAATTATTCGGCTTAGCGGCACTTAAACAACTTTAAAATTGTTGATAATTCTAAAAATATTGCATACAGATTTACTAAAGGCATAAAAACCTTAACCGGAAGATAAGAACAACATAAATCAATCATTTTTGAAGCAAAAAATGTACAATTTACAAACATATAAGAGCAGAGAAACTGAGATCACTGAGCCGGGTAACAGAGTAGATATATATATAAATATATTTATATGCATTTGGTGCGGCCGATTGCAACCAAAATACGAGGTGCACATCTACATGTTATAGCAGTCCTATATACAAAATTTCAACGTTCTGAGGCTACTCGTTTTTGAGTTATGCGAGATATGTACGTACGTACGTACAGACGCCACGAAAAATTCTCTTCAGAATTCATTTTAAAGCAGTTTTATATATATATATATATATATATATATCCTAAATATATATATATATATATATATATTTAGGAAAAGAATTTTTTATTCTGTCCTTACTTACTGATATCACGCAAAAACATCGTTAAATTGCATTCGATAGCGGTCAAAATAGATATTTTCGTTGAAATATGCTGCCTGAAACTTTTCGTGATTACAATACTTCCTTTTTACTTCGTACAAGGAAGTAAAAATAGCAACATCTATTTGCACTGCGTCATTTCGAGAAAAATCTATGTCATATGACTCTTACGTAATTCTGGTGATATAAATTGAACTAAAGCAGCCAATAATAATTTTATAGCAATATTAACTATCAATCAAAATGCTTTGAGAACCAAAACTAACTCAGTCTGACTTGAGATTTCATCCTGAACATTACGCACTTGCTTTCCACGCTTTGGCCTATCTAGACTGCTGTCTGTCTGCTGCTGGTTTCTTGCTACAAAGTTATTAAAGTTATCCACCATATAAGCCTTTTGGAATAGGCACATTTAATGTGCCGACTTGTGTGTAGCCCTAACAATTTGCTGAAAATAAAACTTAAGATTTAATCTGCCTTCGCCTCCAATTTCCTAATCATTATGGATCAACACTTCTTCGCTATCAAAATTCCTCCTCCTGCTCCTGAATGTATTACATATATATATATATATATATATAGTTTGCATCTCAGAGAAAAAAGAAAACGAAAATCGCACTTCAGGAAAATAATTTATGTATTGTTTTCGAGAGCCCGGCAAATGCGCTTTTTTTTTTTTTTTTCATACGAACATGATTATTCAAGTTCGTCAAGTAATCGCTTGCGCCGCTTTTCGCACAAATCCGCACGTGTCTGAAGGTCACAGTTTTTTCCCCCGCCTTAAGAAAAGGTTTCTTTTCGCTATTATTACTTCTACTTTTCTTAAATGTAATAGAGTTGATATGAAAGCGAATGGCGCGAAACCTCAAGGAAAACTTGCTGTAGTAGGTCATTGATTTCAGTGTTAAGATCAAGATAATGACCAATCAAATTGTCATCATCATCTCCATGTTTGTGTGATACATTGGTGATCCAATGAAGAAAGAATTAGCCGATTAATGATGTTATTTTCCTCGCTTTCAAGATTTTACTTATCCCAAATTCGCCATTGCGTTAATGCTATTACGTTATCTTAATCTCTATTAGTGAAAGAAAAAGAAAGTAATCCTTTTCAAAAACACACTGAAATCTCCCTGACCATCAAAGTGTTTTTGCCGATTTTGATGTTTTCTGGAGTAGGTCGCTTTGCAAAAGATACACCGATGTTGCTTTCTGCTTTCTGAAAATTGGTCACTTTCAGAAGTGGTTGTCTCAGAGAGGTAGTCGCCATGACAGGGTTCGCTGTACACGGAAATTAAGATCACATGCTTCTTAAATATTAAAAAAAAAAATTTGAAGGCTTAAGTGAACTCTTTCTTAATACTTTTTATCGTTCTGTTACCTGACGTTGCCGTGTCATTTATCAAAAAAATAAACCAATAAATAAATAAATAAATAAATAAATAAAATAAAGGAATTCAAGCCTGTGTTTCTTTTGTTTATCACAAATTTTTTTTTGTTTTGCGATTTTGCGTCGAATCACTCTAAATGCCCGTTTCACTTTTCAAACGGTTGCCACCAAATATTATTGCTCTGTATTATATTTGAAGAAATTAAATAATGAAGAATCTGCATAAATGTATGTGTGTTTCTCCAATTGTGATAAAACAACATTACCTAAAGCAATTAAATCTTGAATAACGTAATCTTTCGCCCACCAGGGGCCGAGCGGTAAAGTCGCTGAACACTGGTAGTTCGGTCCGAGGTTCGAATCTCGCGAACGGGCTGGTTGCATGGGTGTTTTCGTGGTTTTCTCCATGTGTAATGTGTATACGAGCCAGTTTCCCTTAGAAAGTCCTCCCCTTAGGCAGATAGCCCTCGAGGCTTTGCCGTAATTAAATAACCTAACCTAACCTAACGTAATCTTTCACCGCATATGGGCATTTGGTAGCCCAAATTTGGAATTTAGAATTTTTTTTATTATTGAGTTCATGTACTGTAAAACTTAACGAATTTTGATTCACAAACTGAAGGATTTCAAGGCGAGCCATGGCAACGTTGTACAGAAAAAAAAAAAAAAAAAAAAAAAAAAAAAAAAAACATTTTTATCTCCAGCGTCTTAAGACCGTGTATCTGAAATTCTAAAGATAGTCTCATTTTAAAATTATTTTGCGATATTGTTCTTCAACTGAATTTTATGGTTTACGAAGAACATGATATTTAATAAATAAAGGTAACATACAAAATGTTAAAAAAACTCCCTTTTCTACATAATTTAAAACCCGAAACCTCTCGGATTTCTTATTTTTTTCTTTTATATATGTACGTTCGGTCGTTTAAAAATAGTGGACTGTAAATTGACTTGATGTTACCTCAGTGTAGAACCCAAGAAACCTCAGAGTCATAATGTTGACTGAGCGAACGGGCTGGCTGCATGGGTGTTTTCGTGGTTTTCCCCATGTGTAACGTGTATACGAGCCAGTTTGCCTTAGAAAGTCCTCCACGAAGGCATCCCTCCCCTTAGGCAGATAGCCCTAGTGTGCTTTGCCATAATTAAATACACCTACACCAACCATAATGTTGACTGAAACTTCTTTATTGGCCTTCAAACAGTAAGTTGGTTGAGGAACGGCGAAGACCACATTGAAACCTCAGACTTCAGTAGCGGCTTACCAAGCAAACTCAGAAGAACCTCTGCTTAGTTGAAACTCCAGTAATTCACAGCAACCTCAAAGCTTTTAACGCGAGCTTTAAAAACCTAACAAAGTTGCGAATGCGCCGCTCCTCGGTACAAAGAAAGAAATACATTTTGCATAACATCGAACATACCCCCAGCCTTGAAGTCCCAAGGGGGTTCAAACAATAAATTTAACTTGAACTGAATAAGCCTGAAAAATAAAAATTAGAGTTTCTGAATCTGGAATTAAATGGCAAAGCACATAGCTTTGCTATAAGTCGTTTTATTTCACCATTGGAAGTGCGTAAACTCACCACTCGAACTTTCTCATTAAGACCAGGATATACTTTAATAATTCTACCCAATTTCCAACGTAGCGGAGGTAGATTTTCGTTCTTAATAAGAACCATATCACCAGATCTTGCTGCAACTTGCACCACTTGGGTCTCTGCTGCAACCTAGACTGCAACATAAATAATCATTGCTCCATCTCTTCCAGAAATGTTGAAATAACCTTTGCACGTTCCTTCAACGATCACTGCAGCTTATTATTTCTTGAATTTGGTTAGATTCTGGAATAGCGCTTAAAGCCGCTTCGGTTAAAAAGTGTCCTGGTGTTATCGCCTCCAAGTCGCTACAATCACTTGAAGCTGGTACCAAAGGCCTAGAATTAAGACAAGATTCAATTTGGGTTATTAATGTCAAAAATTCCTCGTATGTTAAAATAAGTGTTCCTAAACATCTTTTTAAGCGATGTTTCATGGACTTGATACCCGCTTCCCAAAGCCCTCCAAAATGAGGGGCAGAGGGAGGATTAAATAACCATTTAATATTTTCTGAAGAAATATAACTCTGTAGCTGTTCACCACGTTGAACAGTAGAAAAGGCCTTCCTTAATTCTTTATTAGCTCCTATAAAGTTCGTTGCACAATCACTGTGAATTTCACACGGTTTGCATCTACGAGCTATAAACCCTTTAAGTGTCGCAAGGAATGATTTTGTTGAAAGATCTCCAACTAATTCTAAATGTATTGGTCTTGTAGTGAAACAAATAAATAGACATACCTAACACTCAAAGATTTTAACTCCTCTACCAGGACGATATTTAACGTTAAATGGTCCTGCTAAATCAATCCCTACAAGAGAAAAAGCTCTACTTTGAGTAACTCTTGAAGCGGGTAAATCTGCCATTAGCTGAGTTGCAGTTTGCGCTCTAAATCTACGGCAGATAACACATTGGTTTATACACTTTCTTATAATATATCTAGCATTCACAATCCAAAATCTATGTCGTTTGACAGAAATGAGTAGCTGGGTACCTGCGTGAAGATACGTGTCATGATAATGCTTAACAATTAAACTCGTAATGTTATGATTCTTATGTAAAATCATAGGATGTTTCTGACAATTTGAAACTGCAGAGTTTCTGAGCCTTCAGCCTACACGCATTATTCCTGCGCAATCCAAGAATGGACTTAAAGACAGTAATTTACTTGATGTCTTCAAAGGTTTACCAGATTCTAAACAGAATAATTCTTCTGGAAATTCGGCTCTTTGTACAATCCTAACAATCATAGAAGTAACTTCACAAAATTCTGCAGTAGATAAATAACCCTTTCTGTAGGTAACTTACTACAATTATTTCTAAATCTTAAACACCACGCTAACACTCGACATAACTTTAATCATGATGAAAACTTTGAAAACGCACTAGGCTCTTCAAATTTGGAAACATTTGAACTGAAACTCTTTTCAATTCCTTCAACATAACCTCATTTTCTAATTCTACACTTGAATCTTGCTGTACATGACTTAGGGATTCGTTTAACCACTGCGGTCCCTTCATCCATAACTCACATTGTAAGAATTCTGATGGAATAAAACCTCTGGTCCCACAGTCTGCAGGATTTTGTTTCCCAGTAACATAATTCCTTTGAATACCTGGAACAGTTTCCTGGATCTTTGCAACTCGATTTGCCACAAAAGGTAGCCAACGGCGAGGTTCGGACGAAACCCATGCCAATTTAACCCGCGAGTCGGTCCATGCGTAAATATTATTAATAGGCAAAACTGCATGTAAGAGGTTGGTTAAAAGTAACGCAGCACACAACTCTAGTCTCGGAAGAGACTGGGTTTTTAAGGGCGCTTCTCTGGTTTTCGATGTCAGAAGGCTGACCTTAACTGACGAATCGAGGCAGATTGTTCTGAGATAGATGACTGCACAATAAGCCTTTTCTGAAGCGTCGCAGAAAGCCTGGATTTCTATAACTACTGCCTTCGAACTCAAGACATACCTCGGAAATTGTAAGCTTGAAAGTAAGGGCAGTTCTATGTAGAAACGCTTCCATTTTCTGCTTATTCTCTTGTCAACGATTTCATCCCAACCCAGCTGTAAACTCCACATTTCTTGTAATAATATTTTCGCGTATATCATTGTTGGCGCTAACCATCCCATTGGATCAAAGATTTTTGGCTACCTGTGATAAAATAGTCCTCTTAGTAAACTATTTATCATTTATGCATTCCGAAAAATTAAATGTATCACTAGAGGTGTTCCAAATTAATTCCCAATACCTTTTACTTTCTTGTCACTGGTTATTTCCAGAGAAATACTGGATTCTCGTAAGCACTCGGGAATATTCTCTAAAATAGCTGAACTGTTCGAAATCCACTTCCTTAAGAGGAATCCACCCCTTTCCATCATTTCATTTAACTGCTGAACTAGAACATTCGCTTCCTCTTCACTTTGTACCTCTGAAAGCAAATCATCAACATAAAAATCACGAAGGGCAAATTTTGATCCTAAAGGGAATCTCACTTGTTCATCTAATGCAAATTGTTTCATTACTCTAGTAAACAAATGTGGTGCACAGGCAGTCACATATGTAACTGTTACTAATCTGAATGTACTCAAGGGCTCACTAGGACTATCTCTCCAAAGCATTCGTTGCCAATTTGTATCTTCTGGGTATTCACAAATTTGTCTGAACATCTTCTCTACATCTGCACATACTGCAATTTTGTAAGTTCTGAACCGTAGAAGAATTGGAAACAGCTCTTGCTGAGCTCTTGGCCCAACCATCAAATTATCATTTAATGAAAGACCCGATGGAGCATCGAAAACAATTCTCAGTTTAGTTGTAGTACTTGATTCCTTTAACACGGCATGATGAGGCATGTAATACGTAGAGTCAATAAATATCTCTCCCTCAAGCACTCCCTCCATATGTCTCAGCTCAAGGTATTCCCTCATGAAATCCTTATACTGTTCATATACCCGAGGCCTTTTTAAAAGTGAATTTTCTAAAGATTGGAATCTACGCTTAGCTAATTGTCTCGAATCTCCAAGCTGAGAAGGCGGAAAATGAAACGATAATTTCACAGTATATATCCCACTTTTCTCTCTCGTAAATGTAGATTTGAAGTAACCTTCACATGCTCTCTCCGATTTTGTAAGCACGTCAAACGTAGGTACAGCATCCAATTTCCAAAAGTCAGACAGCATCTGAGCAGTTTCCACTTGTATATTATTCACATAGATAGTGGCATTAATTTCTGTTGAATTATCCACACTACCTGAAATAATCCATCCTAGTTCAGAACGAGAAGCTACTGGTTTACTTTCTTCGCATTTAATTATTTCCCCCCTTCAAAAATGGTAAAGCAATATCTACGCCGAAAAGTATATCAACAGGCCCACTCTTGTAAAATGTTGGATCTGCTAACATTAATCATTATGTTCCTCAACGTACTTCTTATCTAATTTAAAATGCGGCAAGGTTACAATAATTTTATTGATGATAAATACTGGTGTTTTAAATGACACTTTCGCTGGAAAATGTGGGACGAAGTTTATTTCCGCAATTCCATTAGTTTTCGTATCCAAAGACTCTAAACATGAAATAGTCTCTGTATACAATCTTCTGAAATCAGGCTTGCTTGACTGCGAGGATCAAGGAGGGCTCTACGCAATTGGTATTCACCTGATGAATCCAACACTTTAATAACAGCCGTACATAATAAAACTTCACGCTGAAAATTAAAGTCTGAAACACAAGATTTAATTACTGGACTACAATTTGTGATATTCTTCACTGACCTAGCCGATTGAGTACGAGGTTCTGGCTCGGGGAAAAATGGCTTAGCCGTCACTGATAATTCTTTCGAACTGTTCGTAACTCCTTTACGTGCTTTTGGTTCATTTTGAACTCTTTCGAAATGCAGTAGCGTGTGATGATTTTTAAAGCACATTTTGGATTTATGTCTACTTCTACACTCGAAAACTTTATGATTTGAAACCAAATAATTAAAACAAACATTATTTTTTTGACAAAATTAACACGTTCCTGAACATTCAGATTTAAAAACTTATTACATTTAAAAACTGAATGACCGGCTTTACAATACGTACACTGCGCGCGAATCTCTGAAGCCAATGAAGTTAATTTTTCTCTTGTAACGTGTCTTTTAACACCTTGCGTGTCTTTTAACAACTTTACCTGCTTGCAAGGTTCTGGCATGAGATTTCAAGAACTCTAACAGATCATTAAGTGTTGGTATTTCTTCACTCTTTAATGTTCTTTCCCACCATCCTCTCGTCGAAGAATCTAATTTAAATTGTACTATTAACATTAAAATAGTATCCGCGAATTGCTCCACTTTGAATCCTAGATTTTCAAACGAGCATACACATTCTCTTACAGTGTATACTAACGCTAATAACTGACTAGGAATTTCAGCTTGTAAATTTGATAAATACAAGATTTTCTTTAATAACGATGAAAGTAATTCTCTCTTATGTGAGAATCTTTGACACAATAAATGCCACGCTATTTCGAAATTCCTGTCACAAATAGTTGAAGCTTGAACAATCCGCAAAGCATCTCCCTTTAAAAAACCCTTTAACTATTGTAGCTTTTGCGCACCCGATAAACGGTCATTATCCACTATCGCCGTTTTAAATAAATCAAAAAATGATAACCATTCTTCAGCGCTACCATTAAATACAGGAAGAATTAGCTTAGGTAAGCCTATTTCACAAGATTTAGTTTCCACACTAAATATCTTTAACATTCTTAACTCTGGTTAGCATTAAAATTAGCTCATCAACAGTATCTTTCATGACCTGCTGCTCTTCTATAAAGACATCAATATATTTTTCTTCACACACTACAAATATGTTACTAAAAATATCCGAAAGTTCGGTCATTACATTATTTAATATAGATCTAAAAAGTTCTAACTGATCAACATCAGCAAAATCGTAAGTCACTGTAATTTTCTCCTTTAGTTTACTCAACTTAGCTTTAGCTACAAGCTTTTTAGTCTTAAGCATTATAAATTCCATTATCTAATAAGAAATATATAAAAATACAACGACTCACCAATTTTACTGTGGCTCGACGGACCAAAAACATGTATGTTCCGTCGTTTAAAAATAGTGGACTGTAAATTGACTTGATGTTATCTCAGTGTAGAACCTAAGAAACCTCAGAGTCATAATGTTGACCGAAACTTCTTTATTGGTTTTCAAACAATAAGTTGGTTGAGGAACGGCGAAGACCACATTGAAACCTCAGACTTCAGTAGCGGCTTACCAAGCAAACTCAGAAGAACCTCTGCTTAGTTGAAACTCCAGTGTAATTCACAGCAACCTCAAAGCTCTTAACGCGAGCTTTAAAAACCTAACAAATTTGCGTCTGCGCCGCTTCTCGGTACAAAGAAAGAAATACAATTTGCATAACATCGAACAATATACCTTTTAAATTTTTACTATGCTTAAAAAATTCACCGATCAAAAATAATAAACGCCTTCTTAATAATTAAATTATTTATTTCCTTATTTTAATAATATTTCAAAAAATGGGAAGGGCGCATGTAAGTAACTGCGTTATAATATCTAAATGATATAATTAAAAAAAATTGAATTTTTAATGTATTCATCTAATAATTTTTATGAACAATCAACCGTTATCATAATCAATAAAAAAATCCCATACGTATAATGTACTTCGGTACAGAAATATCTGTTTAAAAAAAATCATTCGCCATTTTGTCTTTATAGAGTGAAGCTATTCTTGGCATTTACCCCTCCCCCTTTCCCACCAGGAGAATGACCTCTCGAACTGAAATAGTAGTCACAATATAAATAAATATCGTTACTGAACATCACGTATTGAGCGTATTTCCACACAAGTCTCAAACTACCTGCAAACATTTCCTCCTCACTGAATGGTCGTTCTTACGGCCGGATTCACTGTACATGATTTTATGTCTTGTTTTAATTTGAATTTCTGATTTCTGGTAATTTATTCTTAAACTAGTAAACCATGTCTTAACGGTTTACAGTTAACTCTTGATTATCTGGAGATGGAACCGGTAAATTAACCGGGCTCTATCTAGGGAAGGGGAGACTTGAAGTTTATTTTTGCGGCACATACCTTCGTGTAAAATAAAACTACCTACGGAAAATACGAAAAGGCAATTTGAGCTGGCTAACAGCTGTAATAATAAATGATATCATAATATTTGAGAGTTTATATCTACAGCAATATGTAATTTAAGTGTAGGTAATCTGGAATACATAAAAAGAGCAGAGCAGTTGTACAGTGCAGAATAGTACAGTTCTAGTGCAGAATAGTACAGTGCGTGTGCAACGTGAAGCGAGGAAGGAAACAGGAAAAAGAGGGACAGATGGAAAGAGAGAGCATTGGCGCATTGGAAAGAAACTGGAAGAATGAGAGAACTTTGAATTCCGATTTATTTTATGTAACCAAACGAATTTATTTTCCGGAATAGACTGTTTGAAAATACAGCCGGTCTGACAATATAGTGGATAGTGACGCTGACTGCCATACTAAATCCAAATTCGAATTCCGGAGAAGGAATGGATGTTTGTAAGAGTACAGTGTCTGTGCGACATGGGACACCTAAAATGCTGACAAACCGAAAGATCACTCGAGAGAACTGATGATAGAGGAAAAGGAGGATGATCCGCAGATGCATTCCGCAGTGTGTTCGCCATCAGAACTGCCTCACAACTGTATTGTTAGTGCGTTCAGAATATAGCTGTACGATCAGTGATGAAATTGTGGTCTCCCGCATACTTCTACCTCTGTTTCAAAACACAGGAAAATTATTAATGCTATTTTTCTGTTAGTTATAACATGAATTATTCCTCCTTCCTGTGTTTTTCTAGCTGCATTCGAATTAAGCATGACGTTCTTCAGATCGGCAGTGGTGTAGCTAGAATTTTTATCGGTCAGGGCGGCCCATTTTATCGCTCATTTCGATATATACCCCCCCCCCAAAAAAATCAAATCTATAAAATGTCAAAACAACATAAATTGAAATTAATGAAAGTGTTGTTTTGGTTTTTTAAAAAGAAACTTTAGTTCCAACATTTTAAAGTGTAATTTTGTTTTTCTGTTAGCTAAATCGTCGATGACATTTTAGAAGTTTGTTTATCCAGATTATTAATTTTTTAACATTTATTAAATACAAGACACTCAGTTTTAGGTCTTAGGTGCTTCTTAAGCGCCTAAGACCTAACAAAGAGACCTAAAGAGAATCTTTCCCTCTACAAGATGGCGTATTTGATTTTTTTGCATGAGCTATTTTTTTATTATATTTCAGATAACTGAAATGGAGTGTCAAGTCGACAAAAATAAGCATTTTCGACACCTTCTTTTTGCGTTTACTCGAGGCGCCAATGCTGCAGAAGCTGACCCAGAGATTTGTAAAAATATGGAGAAGGTGCAATGCCTGAACGAACTGCAAGAAATTGGTTTGCCAAATACAAAAATGGAAATTTCGTCCTCGAAGACTATGCTCGTTCCGGACGACCAAATGAGTTCGATGAAGAGCGTTTGGATCAACTTCTGCATGAAGACGCGCGTCAAACCACTCGAGAATTAGCCGAACGAATGGGTTGTAGCCAAATGACTATAGTTCAACATCTTGGGTCTATGGGAAAAATCCAAAAACTCAGATATTATTGACTAATTTATTGTTTAAACTAAAAATTTTTAAATTAAAAAAAATGGCTATTACTTATGTTTCAACCCAATAAATTGTATGTGATTTAATTGGATGTGCTCATGTATCATTTTTATGAGCGCATTAACAGGAATGGAATTCTATGTAGATGGTAAATAAAGCTATTGTTACGAAATGTACAGGCGCGGTAAGATAGCTTCCCCGCAAAGCAGGTTTAGGGCTGCCATAAAATGGAAAAAAGAAACATGGTTGCCACATTTAGCGAGAAATCGCCCATTTGGCGACAAAATTGGCATTATGCCATGCACGGATGGAGAACCTTTTGGAACGAATTGTTACCGGTTTAGCCCAGAATGTGCTGGAACACAAGCCGAAAGCTATATAAACCCTGCTGGTCCGCAGTCAGTTAGTGTGTCTCAGAGAGTGTGCCTCGTCTAGCGAGCCGTGCGAAGTTCATCGAGTTGACAGCCGGGCAACGAGTGCCGAGTGGGTCGTCGAGTGCATCGCGAGTTGTAGCGTGGAGATTCTCAAGAGTTTTCAGAAAGCTGTCTCCACCGTGATAGCCTGACAACCTGAAGCCTGTGTCGCTGATTGTTCCAGTGAGTGTTTATAGCAGATCTACGACGACTGTAAAAGTGACTTTGGAGCTGTTCTGACAATACTGGCTAATAAAGTGTGTTTCGATACTTCATCAAGTGTCGTCGTTATTCACTCCAAATCTACGAACCACGTGCGAACGTGAAGGAAGAAAATAACGCAAGAACTGGTGTCAGAAGAATAAGAAAAACGCAACACTATTAAAACGTGTTAGCAAGAGCTTCAGATTTTCTTTATACCCTAATTACTGAAGAATGTTGGAGCAGTCTTAGCATCTGATGCTGTTGACTCGTTATGTGATTATGTTTAACTTTAATGCTTCTGAAATCCCACAGTATATTGCATGATTACCATTTGACCTTGAATCGTAATTTATTGACCGCCGCAAATAGGAAAAATCCCAGCTTGAGACCTTCTAATATGCTTTATTAGAAATCGAATTATCTGCAATTCCAGTTATCCAAACAGCTTATTTCTGGTTGCAGGACAGCTATAAAATAAAGCCTCTAATCAATTTATTTACGCGGTCTTAATACTATTTTATTAATTTAAAAAATATAAAACTCAGTTGCAAATTCAAAATCACATTACGCAATTATTTTTACACATTTTTTTCCTTTTATTTCTTTCCTTTTTGAAACTGGTAGCTATGAAAATGTAACTTGTAAAAACCTCCCTTAGACGACCACCCGATTTTGGACTCCTGTGGATGTACAACTGCACGATCTAAAGCACATGACCAGGCGCATACTTTTTTTTTAAGCAAAGAAACATTTTTTCAGCAAAGAAAAGAAAAAAAAAAAAATCTTTCAGACTTTTCATTACGCGTTTTAACGCGCGAGAAGGGTTTTTTTTTTTTTTTTTTTTTTTTTTTTTAAAGTTTTATGTGTTGCCTTTATTTACTAAATATCATGTTCTTCGCACTTAAACCATAAAATTCAATTCAATAGCAATATCACAAAATAATTTAAAAAGAGAATATCTTTAGAGTTTCCGATACACAGTCTCGCGTGCTGGAGATAATTTTTCTTTTTTCCTCCCGTATAGTGTTGCCATTGCTCGCTATGAAATCGTTGAGTTTGTTAATCAAAAATTCGTTAAAGTGTTACAAAATATGAAATCGCTAATAAAACAAATTTCAAATTCCTAATTCAGGCTTCTATATTCGGCGGAAGATTACGTTATTCAAAATTTGATGGTACCGTTGTTTTTATCACAATGCGAGAAACAGATATACATTTATGTAAATCCTTCATTATTTACTTTTTTTTAAATATTACACAGGGTTCTAATATTGGGTGGCTACAATTTGAAAAGTGAACCGACATTTATAGTGAATCAACGCAAAATGCCAGAACGAAATTAATAGGCCTTCTGCGCTAACGCCGCTTGGGCTAAAAATTAACTAAATTTTAAATTTACTAAGTATTTATCAACACTTTTATAAATAAATAATGTAATAATAATGATGCAAAGGAAAAAGTTATAAACTACACTTTTTCTAATTTTCTGATTTATAATTTTTCTGTCTGTCTTTCCGCACTGATTGCTAAATATTAAATTTTTAGACTGACATTTATTTCCAAAATATGTTGAATTAACCACTGAATAACTTATTTAAGTTAAAAGTAAACAAATTATGAAAACTTCCTTGAAAATAACTTGAAAATAAATAATAACTTACCCTCATTCTTTTATTTATAAAAGTTTTCTTTGGCGCATACGGAAGAAGTACGTTATATTTGAACTTAATCTTTATTTCTTTCTACTTGTAACTCCTCAAGTTGTTTCGATTTGGTAAAATTTGAAACATCAGCGGAAAATAACTAGAAACCATTTTTATCACGAAGCTGCTCATTTGCTATAACTGTTCTTAGTCTTATTAATTTCACCTGCGAAAATAAATTGTTCCCCTATAAATGTATTCTTCAATAAAGCGATTATTCTTACTGGAAAAATTCGTAACTGAGTCTGAGATAGAATCATCATAAGAAGTTGAAATGTAATTTTTATATATATTATATATGTAAAAGAAATTTATAATAACTCATGTACTCAGTTCAAACGGTTAACAGGAAATTAACGATAAGGAAAAACTGAATTAGAATTCAAATGTTTCCAAATCTGTGTATGGGTCCAAAGTTGAGAAGAAATAGCATCTATTTAAAGTATAAATCAAAATTTTCTGGCTCTTTTTTCAGCTGGTGTATTAATGCTTATCAACAGGAACTGATTTTGAAGCATCATCTGAAAATTCTACTTTACGGCTTGCCAGCGAAGATTAGCAAATACTTCGGCGCTTTGAAGAAGCCCGGTCTCTTCAAGGTCAAGGTTAACAGTGCCCTCCTCCAAATCGCAAGAAATGGAAAGGGACCTTCCACCCCTCTACGCTACAAAGGGTCCATAGTGGGTCTAGTCCTTCACGCTAAACATAACTTTACTAATCAGGTTTTATTCTTTTGAGTGTGGAAAAGACTTGACAAGCCCCTGTAATTTTGCTCTGTCAAACCCCCGAGCTGTTGAACCGGTTTGAAAAGTGTTTATTTTCAAAGCAAATCCTGCCCATAAACGTGTCCGAAAGTCCTAGGGAGTGATTTTTAAGGGGTGTTGTTATTTTCCTAAGCGAAGAATCATTTAAATGCAATACACGTTGTAATGGCTTTCGGCATGTTCCTTAGACAAAAATTTCTCTGTAACGTATTTTTCCTCTGAAATGTCTGATTTTTAAACTTCCGTAGTAAAACTCAAAATAGTGTGCATAAATTTTGATATTAGTCAAAAAAAAAAAAAAAAAAAAAAAGGAACGACTTTAGTCAAGTTTTCCAAAACGTATTATGTTTGTTACTTAATGTTACGCTACCCTACCATACATATAGTCTCCATTCGCTTTGATAAGAATCGCGAAACATAAGGTCCTTAATGTATTTTCCACGTGACATCGCGTTTTTCGAAAGTTCTCAAAATGTTCCCATTCGCCCACACATGAGTTCTTTAATTTAACATTCACGTTTAATCATTCTGTTGCTTAAGAATTAAGAAACTGAATGATTTGAAAACAATAAACACAATATCTTAAAATTTAAATCTTATTTTGCATTTTGTAATGATATAGCTCACTTTAATTGCCGTAAATTAAAGTACCTTTAATTTGTCACAATTACCAATTGATAATTTTTACAGAGATGTGTAACGGCAATTTCAGAGGTGCTGTGAGTCTCGATCCTCACGTTTTTATCCTTTTCCCTTTTAAAACGTGCTGCTATTCGGCAAAAACGTAAGATATTTGTTTTCTAAATTTAATAAAAGAACTCGGCTGTTTAAAAGAACTGTATTGTCACTGACCCATTCAAAAGCTTTTTATCTTCCACGCGCTAGTATGTTGGTGTATGGTGTAAGATATTTAATTTTTCTGTTATTGATGAACACATTAGGCCACGTAAAAGCGCAGTTTTTTTGAAGCTCTGTTATTATTCATTAAAAGTATTATATTTTATTTTTTTTATAACTATTCTGGGTTTTTCCCGTGCCACCAATCAGTTATTTGAAAAATGAAATTTCCTTTTGCTAAAAATGATTCGACGCAAGAATGAAGTTCGAGACTAACAGCCCTTCTGAGTTAAAAAATGCATAGCAACACTTAACATTGTAACGAGAATTCTAAAATATAGGATGTTTTTACAAAATGGGATTCTCCTGTTGAATTATATGCGGCGTAAGTGCAAAGAAAGAAATTTTTAATAATACAGTTAGAAAAAGTTCCGTCAGCGGAAGTGAGTCAAAGGTCAGATTAGTAACTAGTAAACTGGGAGAACATAAGAATCCTTAACAAAACCTATGCTACGATGTTTCAAATCTACGATGTTTCAGACATTTTTTACTTCCTTGTACGAAATAAAAAGGAAGTATTGTAATCGCGAAAAATTTCGCATATCATATTTCAACGAAAATATCCATTTTGACCGCTATCGAAAGCAATTTAATCATGTTTTTGCGTAACATCTGTACGTACGGACACAATAAAAGACTCTTTTCTCCCTAAAAAATTGTAAAACTGATTTAAAATGAATTCTGAACGTATTCTGTACGTGTCTCGCATAACTCAAAAACAAGTAGCCTCAGAACGTGAAATTTCGTATATGGGACTGCTATAACATGTAAATGTGCATCTCCCATTTTGGTTGCAATCGGCCGCATCAAAAGTATATAAATATATATCTTTATGGAAATTCTAAAGATATGCTCAATTTAAAACTATTTTGCAATATTGCTGTTGTTGAACTGAATTTTATGTTTAAGTGCGAAGAACGGGATATTTAATAAATAAAGGTAACAGACAAAATGTTAAAAAAAAAACGCCCCTTTGTACGTAATTTAATTTCTTTTTTCTCTTTTTTTTTTTTTTTTTTTCCTTTGAGTCGAGCACATAAGGTCACTGACTACTTCTGAAAAGTAAGCATAGTTATTGGACACAATGCTGTATGTAAGCTTTGATTGAACATTACCGCTGAAAAACGTCGATCTCACTAAAAACGAAAATTTTCCGGAATCGTGTGTGGCCATCTTCGGAAGGAGTTCATTGCATTATTGTGGACTGTTGTTATCTTTCCTCTGATAACAAGAATGAAATATATCCAAAACGACAATGTCAGCAGTTTGTCTCATTTGGGCCAATTGTTCAATCCTCTCAGTAAAAGAGTCTTTTCAAGTATTTTCAGGTACTTACTACCAAATTTTAAAAAGAAGGTATTCCGATTACAATCTATTTTGTGAAGTCTGATTTGGTAGGGATAGTATGAAAACACGCCAGATAAGAAATAAAATATTAGGTTCTTCTATTTCAGCAGGTGAAAGGAAAAGGGGGAAAAAATTGTGGATTTCGCATATGAGAATTCCGGTTTTTAATGCTTGTTGTTCAAACACAGCTGTACCTTAGTTACAGTTTCCAGAACTAAATGCAGTTTGAGAAAGGTGTGGCTTGGTAAATTGGGTCTTCCTACTAGAACTAAATGGTTTCAAAGAAGTATATGCCGCCCTACGCTATTTTTCCAAGGCTCAGTTTTTCTGTGTGAGGGATTTGAAAAAAAAATGCCAATTTAAGAAAAGTTTATTTCTTCATTCAACCACAATAATTAGTAGAAAAGCCTTCTCAGTTCGCGAACTTTTTATTAGCATATATTATACATTTTTTCTTTTTTCTTCTCTTACGAACACGCACAGAGATAGAAATGTCAATACGCGATAAATGAGATCTTTTACTTGTTATCCAGATACTTCTTGTTACAGTAATATATAGCATATCTTATTTTTAAAAATATGACGTGTACACCACATGACTTCCTTGTACGGAATATTGAATTATATGCAATTTTCCTGCATTTCATTTAAACATATTGAATTAACAGTTAACGAATTTTGAATTAAATCTACTTCGTCGATAGCGCATAAACCATAATATAAAAAAATGCACTCTTTAATGTTCAATATATTGATATACCATAGCAACACTTCTGCACTAGGTTCACTTAACAGCATTACATCTCATTCATAACTTAAAGTGCGCAAAAATTATATCATCTGAAGAATTACCGCACGTTCTATTCAAATACTATAATAAATCTAAAACGATGTAAAAAAGAAATGACACAAATAAAAAAGAAACAGGTTTTCACAGACGATTCAGCGTAGCTTACCTAATGCGCATGCGCTACTAATTAATTTAATTCTCACTTCGTGGCAAGGCAAAAATACATAAAAATTCAAAATATTTGAAAAAGAATAAATATTTGAAAATTGAAAGATATAGAAAAACATAAAACACAATATACAGTTAAAAGAATAAAAAAAAAAAATTTTAATTAAAATTACAGTTTCTACGCAAAAACAAGCTAATAACTTAAATTTTATGATAATGAATAATGAATTAAGCAGAATTTAACTCGCAATAATAAAAGAAGACGTTACTTTATTGTTGCAAAGCTTAGTTTCTCGAGATTGGCAACAAATCCACTATTCTGCTATGTTTCAAATATAAACAAATATAGTTATTATGCTAAAAAAAGTTAGGCTTAGCCGCACTTAAAAAACTTTTAAATTGTTAATAATTCCACAGGTTAACTAAAGGCATAAAAGTCTTAACCGGAAGATAAGAACAACGTAATTCAATCAATTTTAAAGCAAAAAATGCACAATTTACAATCATATAAGAATGAAGAAACTGAGCTCACTGAGCCCAGTAACAGAGTAGATATATATATATATATATATATAATGTTTATATATATATATATATATAATGTTGTATGAACTTAAATCCATTTAGTGCGAATACAAGTTATTATTACTTGCGCAATTGCTGCAAAGTTAGTTAATAATAATTTATTTCCTAAACAGTATTGATTAACTCCAGTCCCCGTTAAAACATTATTAACATTTTGCTTTCAAATTACTTCAAAACATCTTTCAAAATATAACTTACCAGTATGGATGCACACTTTTAAAATAATTCTACTTTAATTAAACTTAGGAGATAATATAATTAATTAATTAATACTGTTTAGGAAATAAATTATATATATATATATATATTTATATACTTTTGGTGCAGCTGACTGCAACCAAAATGGGAGGTGCACAACTACATGTTACAGCAGTCCTACATACAAAATTTCAACGTTCTGAGGCTACTCATTTTTGAGTTATGCGAGATACATACACAGGTACGAACGTACGTACAGACGCCACGAAAAAAATCTCTTCAGAATTCCTTTTAAATCAGTATTATAATTATTTTTAGAAGAATCCCTTATTCTGTCCTTACGTACAGATGTCACGCAAAAACATCGTTAAATTGCATTCGATAGCGGTCAAAATGGATATTTTCGTCGAAATATGATACCCAAATTTTTTCGCGCTTACGGTACTTCCTTTTTACTTCGTACAAGGAACTAAAAGGACATGGAGATTTAAACAATGGGAAGTTAAGAATCTGATTTTAAGGTTTTCGTGAAATTATATGTGTAATGTTGGAACTGACAAAAATTGAATAATATCGGCTCAGCAATAAATCAGAGTAATATGCGGTTTTGATTATATTTCAAGTTGTTAGGAAGGATTTCTTAGAGTTGGCGACAAGAAATAAAATTCAAAAACTAAATGTAAGACGCTAGCAGTTTTCTGTTAGTAGCTTGCATTTTATATTTTGTGTACTGTATGTGTATTTGGTGTGTGCTCTGGTCCAAAGAAACCATGTGGGTGAGAGATTTAACTTCTGCCGCCCACATAATTGATTTCAAGGACCTGTTGTTGTAGCTATCGAATAAATTACAGAGAACACGAGAAAAGATTTACTAGTGTAAAAGATACCCGAAATTTCTTTCACAGAAATCGTGGAAGGAGTGTTTTGGATCTTGGGAATCTTCCTACGTTAGTCGGATTACCTAAAGCTGCCTTTTGAACAAGAGATGAAAGATATACGAGTGGCTGAGACGGTATAGGAGTTAGGGTAGCCTACTACGATACCTAAGGGCCAGGGTTCGAATTCCGGAGAAGGCATGGATGTCTGTATAGTGTCTTTGCGGCATGGAGGCACTCTAAATACATGGCAAGCCGAAAGTCCTTTCTGGTGATAGGGGAAGATGCGGTGGGAGACCCTCTGACCCGTCCCCCGGAGTGTTAGAGGCTTTTGCCAACGAGAGGCGCAATCTTGCTGTTCTTACCTCGATGAATTTCATGGGCTTGTTCTAATGTTACTGTCAGACAAGTGAGATAGGTCAGAACATCAGATATACGAGAGTTAACGCTGTTTAAACCAGTTCTGAAAGAAGTTAAAGATGAAAAGTGCAACTAAAAATATTCCTGCTAGTAACATCAGTAAATATATGAGTTTTCTATTTAAGAATCTTTTGCTTCGTTATGCAACTCTTAGTTGTAGGAAGCAACTGATCGGATGAAATTGGATATAAAAGTTCAAGAATCATTCGGACTTGCCAAGAGTGCACGAATTATTGAACTCATGACATGATGAGTTAAGCGGTAGCCATCACGTTAACATCGATCTCTAGCGAGCATGGCAATTTAACAATGACAATTATACTGATGAAGAAAATCCTTCCACAAGTATTAGTTGGACATTTTTTAGAAAATGTTTCTCACTGCTTAAGAGTTTCAAAATACGATTTATGAGCTTCGATTCAAATCGGGAATGAAGCATTCAAGTTCACCGTACAAACTGACATTACTATAGCGAAAAGTATGAAGAGAAAAGATAACAACAACAAAAAAGTTCTGAAAGGTTTTACAGATTTTAAATTACGTTACCTTTATTTATTAAATATCATGTTTTATGAACTTAAACCATAAAATTCAGTTCAATAGCAGTGTCGCAAAATAATTTTAAAATGAGCATATCTTTAGAATTTTCGATACACAGTTCCGAACGCTGGATGATAGAAAATCCCCCCCCCGTACAGCATTGCCATTGCTCGCTTTTAAATCGTTGAGTTTATTACTCAAAAATTCATTAAAGTTTTCAAAAATCGATCATAAAAAATGCCAAATTTCAAATTTGGTCTTCCACATGCCCATATTCGTAGGAAGATTACGTCATTCAAATTTCGATGACTCCATGTACCGTTGTTTTATCACAATGCGAGAAATATACATGCATTTATGCAGATTTTTCATTATTTAATTTCTTCAAATATAATGCAGGACTCTAACATTTGCTGGCAACAGTTTGAAAAGTGAAACGAACATTTAAGTGATTCAACGCAAAATCGCAAAACGAAAACAATAGTCCTTCAGGAACAAAGCCCCTTTGGACTAAAAATTCTGAAAGGTTTCATATTTTATTTTAAATTATATCCAAAGGGTAGTTTTTTTAACGTGTTTTGTGTTACCTTTATTTACTAAATATCATGTTCTTTGCACTTAAACCATAAAATTTAGTTCAATAGCAATGTTGCAAAATAATTTTAAAATGAGCATATCTTCAAAATTTCCGATACACAGTTCCGAAAGCAGGAGATAGAAAGCCCCCCCCCCCCGCCGCCCGTATAGCGTTGCCATTGCTCGCTTTTAAATCGTTGAGTTTGTTACTCAAAAATTCGTTAAAGTTTTAAAAAATATGAAATCGGTCATAAAACAAATTCCAAATTTGAAATTTGGGCTTTCAGATGCCCATATTCGCAGTAGGATTACGTCATTCAGTATTGGATGGCTCCGTTGTTTTATCACAATGCGAGAAATATACATATATTTATACAGATTCTTCATTATTTAATTTCTTCAAACATCATACAGGGCGATAGTATTTGGTGGTAAAGATTTAAAAGTGATACAGCCTTTTAAAGTTTTCAGCCCAAAACAGCAAAACGAAAACAATAGTCATTCAGGGACAAAGCCCCTTTGGACTAAAAAATTATATAACGTTTTTTGAGAAATAAAAAGTATAGATTAATTTTTGCTTATATGATAAGATATCACAGTTTTTAATGTTTTGTTTTACTTTCTTTTGTTCTTATCATGAGGAAGTTAAAAAAAAAATATGGAAAAAAATGTTGAATGGGATAAATTACAGCATTTTATAAACACAGCAAACCCTCTTGAGAAGAAGACTACATGTAAAAGCGACTAGCACTTCTTAAAAGCATAAATAAACACTGATGTTGGATATCTCTCTAAGCCGACTGCCTCTGTTAAAAGACCTCATTCTTACAGAAGTGTGAGTGATTATCTCAGAGAAAAGTTTCGCTATATTTATGTATTGGATTTTCGTAGGAACTAATTAACAGTATTTAACGAGGAACTAATTAGCAGTATGAATAATAATTAATTATTATTATTTTGTAGTCGCTTTTTCAAAAATTTGGGAATATCCAGTTCTCTTCCCACTGCTACTTACCGTCGACCAATCTGTGAGTTATGTGTGGCAAAACATAAAGGAAAATTAATAAATCAAGTGAAATGTTAAAATCGAGTCTCATCTTAGCTATTTTATTTTCACATGCAGTAAATGCCATTTTCCACCTTATCTTATTCCAACCCAGACAGGAAATGGTGGTGGACAGGTGTTGGATACATAATTTTTCAGAATGCCGTTAATAGAAATACCGGTTTGCGTTCTGCATCTGGCTTCGTTCTGTGTGAGAGGGTTCACGTTTTATTTTATTTATTTCCTCTCCCTTCCGCCGAACAGTAAAATGTGCTCAATTTTTGTGGAATTCAGAAGTTGTCACAATCTACCATTTATTACTATTAATCTTCTAAACTAAACCGAGATTCACAACTCGTAACTACCATATTTTCCGGCTTATAAACGCGCCTCTATAATTTCAAGCTACATTTTTTTTTAATTTTTAGGTATATTCCCCGTAAAACGCGCGTCCAATTCTTCACGAAGAAACTTAAAAGATACGTGTGCAATGAATGCTCTTCTCTTTTGAGGTCACTTATTCGAAGATCTGTCCTAGCCTTTTAAACAATGGCATACCGAAGTGGCACGCGATAAGGGAACAAGATATGTGTGGGTTAAATGCTTGAGGGAGCAAATATTCTTGCAAAAACGGTGGATTGTGTTCAATGCAGCTGTCCAAAAGAATTAATTCTATTGTAGGGTTTCGAGAAAAGGGGGGATATAATTTGGAGTAAGAATGCACTTCCAACCTGAAGGAGTTATTGGAATTAGGAGTTAGATGTTTTCTCTTTCTGCAGTCATTTGAAGTCTTGATGTGAAAGTGAAAAATCGAACCTGCTTTAGTTGATCGCATTTGCTTTAGTTGAAATACAATTGATCCAGTGTTCTTTTTAGTAGTAAATATGGCCCCCACGAAAAGAAACAAACACAATGCTGGTTTTAAATGCAAAGCCATTCAATTTGGGAAAAAAATTGACAAATCGTGCTGGAATAAGTGTGTTTGGGTGTTGGTGAAAGATTGAACAGATGATGATGATGATTTATTTATGGATCAAAGTAACAATGATGGTGAAGATGAAACAGAACTTGATAATGTGTCTGAAGATATAACGGAAGATGAAGATGACGAACTTTTCATCTTATCCGATAAACAGCATTTAGGGTACATATAGAAATCTAACCTTTTTTTAATGCTCATTCCTCATTTTTAAATCTTTCATTTTTATACTTGGCGTATAACGCGCACCAGTAAATTTCAATCTTATGTTTTGTATTGAAGTTATACCGTTATACGTCGGAATATACGTAAGCACCATAGCCATGATATTTGAATATATGTGATAAAGCTTTAAAACTGAAACAATTTTTATGTTGATATATATTTTATTCGCTCATGTTATTCCTATGTAATATAAGCTATTCTAGAAAGGTTATAAAATTCTTTAGCAACTCATAGACTGCAGTCATCATTCTATTTCTTTTTCAGTGGTTTCTTTTTTTTTTTTTTTTTTTGATGAATTTTCAATTTTAGTACAGTTAATTGAACATTTTTTTAAATATGTCGTTACATTTCCTTGAATTTTTTAACATTATCCCCACCCAAAAAAAAAAACAAACCTCGAGTTTTTTTAAATTGGAATTATTTTTAAGCCGAGTTCATCATTGAGGTCTCAAGAGTAAGTTTGCGAGTTCCTTTTCGTTATATCTGGAATGGTGTCATAATCAAGGTTCCGTTTTCTTTACTTCATTCCCGCCCCAATGTCTTTTTTCTTTCTTTTCGTTTTTCCTTTTTTTTTTTTTTTTCTTTTTTTTTTTTCTTTCTTTCTTTCTTTAGTTCTTTTCCTGTCTTTTTTTTTAATAGTTTTTGTGAAACTTTTTAATTTTAGAACAAAATTTCCTGTTCACTAAGCTTATGCAAAGCAAAGATTTCTCGTACACGACCCTTTCTGAAAGTGATCAGTATTTCTGAGACTATAAAATATACATCGATATTGACATCAGAGGTAATGTGAACAATTCCAGAGTCGTGAAGACAGTTCCAGACTGCTGAGACAATCATCCGAAAACTTATTTCTGGCCTTTTTTAGAGTTATCGCACCGCCGATGATTATAAATGTAGTTACAATCTTAGCGAACACTCTATTTTATGAATTCCTCCGTTTAGATACATTTTTCGGATAATTCTGCCTGAGTTGCGAATTTCCTTGTATTAAAAAATTCCAATTAACGAAGTGCAAACTATTTAATAAAGTTTTTGAGTGAATGATTTTCCAAGATTTTTCTTTCAGCTCTAAATTATATTAGGTCATATAAAAGGTCTCCGCCTTTTTTTGCCACTAGATGGTGTTGATGTTTATATATCCGGTAACACTTACCTGATTGTCTCAAACGAACGTGTGCTTAAAAGGTGACATTCAGCTTTTATTGTTTGTAAAAATAGTTTTCTAATTCATTGCTTGCGTAAAAAGTTATATTCATTTGAAAATGAGAGAAATATCTGAAGAAATACGTTATGTGATGCTTTTTTACTATAAAAAAGGTAAAAAGGCTGCAAAAACATGCCGAAACATTTGTGAAGTGTATGGTGAGAATGCTGTGAGTGAACGAAGGACCCAGGACTGGTTTGCACGATTCCGTTTTGGAAATTTTAATATCAAAGATGCACCTCGCTCTGGTAGTAGGCCAGTCCGTGGCCTTCGAGATTAGATGGCCTGGTCAGCTGCAGAATCACGTGATTTGACGTCACGTAAGGCGTCTGAACTTTCACCCTTCGCACTGCATTGTGTGGACACTGCAAGCGAAGACTTCTTATTACGTTGATTGCGTGCTGTATATTTTTATTATTCGTGTGTTTTTTATTGCTAAATTTAAGTAATGTTGTTAAGGATATTTTCGTTTTTAAATTGAGATTACTAGTTAACTTATTTGTTAACAAGAATAACGATCGACGTCTACGTAGAGCTGTCTTCATCATGCTTGCACGATGTTGCGTTCCAGCATGCAAATCCAATTACGATGGCACTAATGAATATGTATCAGTATTCAAATTTCCAAAAGATACAGTAAAACGGGATTTATGGATCAAAAAATTTCCAAGGAAAAATTTTATTTTAAGTGCTTGCAGCGTTGTGTGTGAAAAACATTTCGAAAAGATGATATTATTCGCTATGATTATTTACCAACAAACGAAGGTACTTTTATTCAGATGTGTAGAGGGCAATTAAATAACGATGCTTACCCATGCATTTTTTTCTGGTTGTCCAAAATACTTATCTGAAAGTCGAACCCCTCAGAGGATGAGCAGGGAGGAAAAAAGAGCTAAGATGGAGAAGCATATTTTTAATGAATTTTTGAGAAAGGACAAAATAGCATCATTTGAGGATTTTTTTTCTATGTTACTAAATAAATTAAATATTTCAGATACTTCAAATATTATTTTACATAAATCTGTTGCTGGTATTTATATTTTATTGCTCAGTTTTCATCCATATCCTAAAATTGAGAAAAGTATCTTTGCATCGCTTCATATAGATATAGCAGTTTATCTAGGAGATGAAGTTGTTCCAGTTGAAAGTAAAGAAGAACCAGTAAGTTGAACAGCATTCTTTGCTTGTCAAACTTACTGAGATACTCGTATATGTACAAAACATTAACATGTTTGATGTTCATGAAACTTGTTTAATGTGTGGAATTCTCTTTTCTAGCAGAAAAAAATAATGAGCACCATTTCAAATATTTGTTTAAACAATCATACTAAAGTTCTTCAAAATAATATGCATACAAAAATCGATGAAAGGAAACTTAAAAAAGTCAAGAATACGTGATGAAAAGATATGAGTATGTAAATGACATTGTTTTATTTTTTAAAAATAGTGTACTAAATATGATGCAGTTCAAATATATTTTCAATAATGTATCTTTGACCTTTAAATTTGTTAATCCTTTTGCTGTTTCCTTATTATTTGATAATACTTCATAATTTTTCAAAATAAATTATCAATTGCGATTAATTATTGCTTCAGTATACTAGTACAACTTGCACAGTATTTGCTAATTAGACAGAAATGATGGTTTGTTCTATGTATAGTTGTTTTGAGTTTTTCGTTGGCAAATTTATTGATTTTACGCTTTTGTGAAACATTATATGGATGGCTTTTATTTGTAAATATATTATTTATTATGCATCTACATCTAACTAATAATGTAAATATTATTAAATGATGTAAATATTATTATAATTATTGCTATAGATAACATATAAATATGTGAAAATTATTCGTTTTCTGTAAGGTTGCAGCAAAATTGTAATTTATTTAATTTTCAAAGTTTTGAGATTTAAATTTTTTCTGTGGCTTTTCTGTTCATTTTATGAGATAGTAATTTAAATGAATTAAAAATACATTTGCATAATGTTTGTAAGCTCTGAAATATTTATAGTTTTAAGGAAAAATTAATTTTTATGTCTTTTAATTTGCTAAATTATATTTACTTTTGTTAGTGAATTATTTATATTTCTAAATCTTTTCATTCCTTTCATTCCTCTCCTTCTCAAACTAATTTTTATGTTAATAAATAACAGCCTTTTTATTTACTTATTTCAAAACTTTCTTTTTTGAGTGTATCCTAACAAATTATTACAATACAGTGTAAAAAAAATGCACAAGATAACCTAAAACATGGCATAGAAAATTTCGTGAATATTTCTTAAAAAATAATATTTATTAAGTTATTAATCTTAACTGCAAATGAATATACCACCTTTTATATACGTTTTCAAGTCTCTGAAAATTTAGTTATTATGCATTATTAAAAACAAAACACTCTAAACATCGAACGAAACGCTCGCATTCAAATCTGAAGCAAAGAAAGTCACTGAAGGATCGGACGCCTTTCGTGACGTCACTCGTAGCTAACCAGGCCATGTTATCTCGAAGGCCACGGCCAGTCACTGAAAAATATACCTGATCAGAGTGCATGCCGCTGTAACAGTAGGTCGGCATTGCAATAGACTCTGGTTGCTTTCTCCGCTGCTTCATTTTCTGCCATCCGCTCCACCATGGATCGAATGATTGATTTTATTGCCTCTGAGATTACCAACTTAGAATGCATCAAAGAAGCTGATGGATCTCTCTCATCTAAGGACGCACGAGACCTTAAATTCCTTCGACGCTTCAAACTTTTCATTGACAGAGAACTGAACGCTGATCGTTCTTCTACTTCTCTTCCCAAACCAAACATCCCTGCTCCTAAGGTTAATGACAGTGATTCTTCAATAACTGGAATCAACAAAACTAATGTCAGACGAGCCAGCAGCCCTGCGCGCTCAGATGAAGAGCAGTCGAAAAAACATAAAGCACTGAATGAAGACAGCTCCGACACGGACTCAGGTCCTAAAGGAGATTTTACTAGAAGACTAAGAAAACCCTCTCGAAAGTCTACTCTGACGGATTCCTCTGTTTTGTCAGAAGTTTCGACAGCTGAGCGGACCACGGAAATAACTTATGATAATATGGATACAGCCCCAGACGTGGATAATATGGATAAAGCCCACGCTAATGTGGCGCCATCTAGTGAGATCCCCGAAAAGCCGGCTGCGAGTACGTCTCAGACGGAAAGCATGGTGCGGCCTATCGGTGCTGCAGATGAGGTCACGTGCCCGGCTGGGCTAATAGGTGATGCTCATGATCATGAAACTGGTACCAATTCTGCCGAAAATAATGAGCAGGATGTGGATAAATTCATACATCCAAATAAAGTGAGCAATAAAGCTCCCCCGATTATTATACAGGATGGTAAATACTCCTGGTCAAAATATAAGGAAATGTTTAAAGATGCAGGAATTAAGCTAAAATCAGGTATAATGAAAGCTCAAGACCACCATGAGCTAAAAGTTGACAGTATAGAAACTCATAAGAGTTTAACTGCATTACTTAATGCCAAAGGAGTGAAATATCACTCATTTATTTTACCCGAAAACAAGAAGGTTAAAGTTGTTATACGCAGCTTACCGATCGACACGCCAACCTCAGAGATATCTGATGAACTGATAGATAGAGGTTTCCCAGTTGAACGAGTCTCGCAATTAGTAAGACGCAGAAATGGAGAAAAATTTAATCTGCCCCTGTTTCTAGTTATTTTGAAGAGGAATGAAAAAGCGAGAGGGATACATAATATAACTAAATTATGTTTGCTGAATGTTAAAGTAGAAGCTTACAAAGGAAGGAAAGGGCCGGTACAATGCTTTCGGTGTCAAGCATTTCATCATGCCCAGGCAGGATGTATGCATGACCCGAAATGCATGAAATGCGCTGGCGATCATTATTCAAAAGACTGCCCCAAGCCAAGAGAAGATAAACCTAAGTGTATAAATTGCCAATTAGATCATACAAGCAACTACAGGGGTTGCCCGAATTTTCCCAAAATAAATACTCAAAATCCGCCTTTGAAGAATTTCAGTGATAGAGTAATTATCAATAAATCTTATGCCGCCGCTGTTGGCGGGCAAACAATGAATACTCTAGATGATGCTAGAAGTATTTTTGAAGGGCTTAAAAACCTTGTTGAGGCTATTAAGGCTTCCGGCATTCTACAAGTAAATTTAGCTCCTAGCGCCAATGCTAGTAGTTTCAACGCGGTCAATAATGAACCCAATCATGGATAGGAAAGATAATAATTTTAGGCCAATCAAGATGTTAGTGTGGAATGCTAACAACATAAGAGGAAAGAAAGATGAGTTGGAGGACTTTATGTATGAGAACGACATTGATATTTGCCTGATCTCCGAGACGCACATCACCCCAGGAGACAGAGTTAGCATCAAAAATTATAGAACCTACCGATGTGATAGGTTACATCACAGAGGAGGTGGAGCACTCATCTACGTTCATTGTAAATATTCATCTTGTTTAATTTCGACTGAAAGAGACAAGGGCTATGAAATTGTGATTGCCTCTATTAGCTTGCCTAAGATTGGAGATACCTTATTTGCGGCAATCTACAACCCCCCTACTAATAGGCTAACTGAGGAAATGTTACAAAATATTATTCCGGATTCTTCAATAATGATTGTTGGTGGCGACCTCAATAGTAAGCATAAAGATTGGGGCTGCCGTAGCACTAATCACAATGGTAAAGTACTGAGAGAGTATATCAGTAACCACCCAGTTGGTATATTTGCGCCTGACGTACCGACGTTCAGGCCCAGCAACATCAGGTACACTCCTGATATTCTAGATATCATCTTGACTAATACAGGAATTAATATGGTGCTGGAGGTTCGAGACGACTTAAGCTCTGATCATACTCCTGTGATTGCTACACTAGGGGTCACCAGTATTAATTATACGAATGTTAAGACCCATACCGACTGGAGAATGTACCACAATGTTGTGAAAGTGAGGCTCCCTAAATTAGGTGCTATGAAAAGCCCTTCTGATATTGACAAGGAGATTGATAAGTTTACTACATGTCTTAATGACTCTTACTATGAGGCCACCAAGGTTACTCAAAGGTCTTGTAAAATCGCTAAGATTCCAAGGTACGTCAAATCTCTCATAGCCGAAAGAAACAGGCTGCGAAGGAGGTATAATATCACCTGGGACCCAATTATTAAAACGGAGTTAAATAGGATCAGTAAGCATATTAAGCTTGAAATGCATAAATTAAAGTGTGAGGCTTGGAATGTTAAAATGGAGGAGTTAAACTTAGACAGTGATGCCTTCTGGCAGTTTACAAAAATGTTAAAGAGGACGCATCAGTGTGATAGGCCAATTATTGACAACGGCGTCACTGCTTATTCAGATACTGACAAATGTCAGATTTTTGCTTCACATCTTGAAAAGCAGTTTTCTCCCAATCAGACACCTCGTAATATTCACTTTGAGACCCAAGTCAGAATGAAAGTAGAAGAATGGCTAGGTGCTCCCACGGCTCTAAATGCCGATGGTTTAACTAATCCAAGAGAAGTTACGGATATTATCTCCAAATTGAACCCCAAGAAAGCCCCAGGTATTGATGGAGTTACAAATTTAATGATCAGGAACCTCCCGCGCGGTGGAATCACAAGACTTTCCAGCATTTTTAATATATGCATTACGTTATGCTACTTCCCGGACTGCTGGAAGTACGCAAAAGTTTTCCTACTACCGAAGCCTGCAAAAGACATCACTAAGGCGGAAAATCACAGGCCCATAAGCTTGCTCTCTAATATAGGCAAGATCTTTGAACGAATAATTTTAAGGAAATTCCAGCCTTATTTACAGGTACTTCCGGAAGATCAGTATGGATTTAGGAGCGAACTTTGCACATCTAAACAACTGATTAGGCTTGTGGAATTTATCGGCTCTGCTCTGCATCATAAGAGTTGTACTGCAGTGCTCATGCTGGACGTGGCCAAAGCATTTGACCGTGTCTGGCATGAGGGCTTAATATATAAATTGATAATGATGAATTTGCCTAGAGAACTGATCTTACTCACCAGATCTTATATTGCAAATCGTTACTTTACAGTTAGCTGCAAGCAAAGTCATTCTGGATACAAAACTATCGCTGCAGGCGTCCCCCAGGGGTCCTGTCTTGGCCCATCATCTTGACTAATACAGGAACTTGACTAATACAGTACTCTATCTTTTCTATGCGGCTGATTTCCCGCGGGATAAACTCAACAGAAATACATTGCTGGCCTGCTATGCGGATGACACCGCTGTACCGGTCAGATCTATTCAGCCTAACAGGGCAATTTCTGTTATGCAGGATATAATTATGGACATTGAGGAGTGGTGCTCCAGGTGGAAAATTTCCATCAATGCGACTAAATCACAGCTACTTCTTGTTAGAAGGAAGAAAATACTGGTCTCAGTTCAGCCACTTTACCTATTCGGCCAACGTGTCCCGATGGTAAACAAGGCCAAGTATTTAGGTGTTTACTTGAATCGAAGACTCACGTGGAGTACGCATGTCAATTACATTGCAAACAAGACCAGAGGAATTGCTCAACAATTACAAGTACTGCTAGGGCGCAGCTCGCAGTTAGATCTGAGAAGGAAAAGACAGATTTATATTTCCATTTTAAGACCAATTATGTGTTATGCGTCCCCTGTCTGGGCGACTGCTACGAGCTCAGATATCAACAAATTGCAGGTGACTCAAAACACAATCTTACGCACCATGACAGGAGCGCATTTTTACATCCGTAACAAACTCCTGCACGATGATTTACAAGTTGAATATATTGACAAATATCTGCAAAAACTTAACAGCAAGTTCTTTGACAAAGGCTTGAATTGCAGTAAAGGAAACTTTAATGCTGTACTGAACTATGTCTGCATTCCTGAGGACTACAATATCAGGCCTTTTACGGCTCACAGAATGAGGGATCACAATTTTGTCACTTAGCCCACTCGTTTTCAAATATGTAAATAACACATTTTTATGCGTACATTACTTCACTTTCATTTGTTTATTACATGTTCAACACTGTATCCTATGCACATTTCATGTATTTTCATTTCTTTTGCATCTTCATAGCTCCATACACGTGATTATTACTCTTGTCTCAGGGGTAAGAGTTAAGTTACTTTGATGATTGGACTTTGTCACTATGGCCGATGGGCCCTCTTTTCCTTACCCGCTCCGATTTCCTGGCTGGGAACTAGCTGATAGTTGACATTCTGATTGTCCTTAGGGGATTAGATCAATATAGCTTATTAAAGCCCAACTGGGCTAATATAAGCATAAGCAATTAGCATTTAAGCATTTAAGTCACTGAAAAAGTCGATGAAATTTTGCAACTGGTGGAGCAAGACCAGCACGTAAGCTGTCAGAAAACAGCAGAGGCACTAAACATCAACCACATGACAGTTTGGAATCATTTGAAAAGAGCAGGTTACAAAAAGAAGCTCAATGGTTGGGTGTCGCATAATTTGCAACCTGGCGAAACCATCAATTCGGCCCTGCACTGTGCACAACTCGACCGTATGAACGAAACAATACAGAAAGAGCGACCAGAATTGGCCAAAAGAAAGGGAATTATGCTTCATCATGACAATGCGCTGCCACACAAATCTTTGATGACTCGAAACAAATTGACGGAACTTGGAAGTTTTGATGTATCCACCATATAGCCCGAACCTTGCACCGTCTGACTACCATTTTCTTCATTCGCTGCTGAACTCTCGATGGTAAAAAATTGACCGACCGAAGAGCCGCTGAAAATCACTCGCTCAAGTTTTTCTACGATAAACCAAAGAAGTTCTACACCGATGTAATTATGAAGCTACCCGAAAAATGGCAAAAGATATATTACATACATATTGACGATTATTATCGTCAATATGTACTTGATTAAAACTGATTTTCAATAAAGAATTTTTTTTTACAAAAATGTACCAAAATAGCGCGGAGACTTTTTATATGACCCAATATATTAATTTGCTGTGACACGTTCATGTGTGTAGGTGTGGTCCTAAAGAAAATCAAATTGCTTGTCATCTGTTGTCGCATTCTATTCTACATGAGAGATGACGTGAGGAAAGGGAGATTCTAGAATAGAAAAGCATTTACACACCCTATTGTTAACAATTCCCCAACGAACCCTGTTTCGCAAAGTCGTTTAAAGTTAAGAAAGAGTTGCGTGTTATTTTTATTTCTGCTTTTCCCGGTTTTATACTGCAAATCATTTTTAAGGTTAGTTGTGTATCGAATGTTAAAAATGTCGTAACGAAAGTGTCTAACAATTAAATAAAAAGCTGTGTGTTTCAACAAAGTGGACAGATGTGTAAAGAAGAAAGAATTGCCACAAAAATCGGTATTTTGCAAAATAGTTTGACAATCTTGACAAATCGAGGCGAAATTTCGACAAGCTTTGATTCCACCTATCAAAAATGCCAAATATAAGAAAACATGCGTTTGTGAAGACGTTGATAAAGCAACGTTAAAGGTGTCTGCACGCAGTGACAGAAGCCACCGGATACTGGAAAAGTGGAGTTTGTTAAAGTTTTAGTGCATATCGAATTCCAATCGAAGAATTAATGGCTGAAGAAATTCAAAGACATGAAGTAGCTTCAAAAAACGTAAGTGGATGCTAATGAAGATGACGGTGTCATATGCAAAGATCGAAAAGTAAAAGAAATCATTGACTTGTACAAACCAAAACACTTCTTCTTCAACGCCGACGAAAGCGGCTTATTTTATTAATACTTATTGTACAGAACATTAACATTTGAAAAACAGAAACATTTAGGAAGTAACTACAGCAAAGCTACTGTACTGCTATGTGCAAGTATAGGAGGAAATGAAAAATTGAAACTTTACTTCAAAGTAAAAATAAAGGAATTTTAGAGGTGTTAAATCACTGGAGATAGATCATAATTTTCAACAAGAACTCAGGGACGACCTCAGACATGTTTGAAAAGTAGCTAAAGAATTTAGATAAATGCATGACTGTACAGAAACGAAAAATTGCTGTAATGATAGACAATTGCAGTGCTCACCCTCAGGATATCAAAGACAAGTACAAAATAGTTTTTTCCCCTCCCCCCCTCCAGATAAATGCAGCCTATGGATCAAGGGGTGATAAAAGTTTTAAGAGATGTTATCGCAAAATGTCTTAATGAGAATTGAATATCTTAACTTGCAAAAAAAGTATGGAATTATGATGCCAATGAAAAAAACTGTTGACAGATGCTTCAAAAAAGTTGGCTTCATCACCAGGATTGATACTACTGATAATAGTAGTGTAAATAACGATAATGGGCAATCAAGGACAATTAAAGAATAATGAACAATTACGAGATTATATATTTATAGATAACCATGGTGAGACTTCCTTCTGAAAAGGACTTATTGGAGGCACAAATAATCGTAGCCAGAAAGCGATTCATGATGATGAAGAAGAAGATAAAACCGTTAATGAAATTGAATATAGAAAATCTTCGCAAGAAGATATGTTAAATGCTTTTGATACATTACGACAGGATTTCCAGTTTGAAGAAAGTGTACCAGAAGACGTTTTCCGCGCATGACAAAGATGTGAGATTTACTATGACATGAAATATTATTCCCGACACTCAAAGCAAACTAAACTAACTAATTATTTTTCGTAAACAAATTTATGAAATTTTTATATTTAACATTGATGGAATGGATACATTAACGCATTTAATTTTGCATTTACTTCTCATTTTACTTTTATATTTAAAATGTTAAAAATTTCTCATCTTAAATTATATTTTATCATAACTTCCATTTTCCGAATTTCAACATTTAGCGAAGTTTCACGGGATTCTACGACTTCCTTATATAGAGGTTTGACTGTAATACACTGAAGTATGAGAGAGGAAACAAGCAGCACGACTAGAAACCTCTTTTTCTCACAATCAGTTTGATAAATAGGTTCTGCGGGTAACATTTTATTCCAAAATTTAAAATATTAGTTTCTCTGGTAGCTTAGCAAATGAAGAGAAGGTTAGATTATGACCGGGCGCTCTTTTCTGTTAATAAAGTCTACTTGACGATATAAAGTCTACTTGATGTCCTCCAGATACCAGTTGAAAAAGATCAAAATATCAAAGTTCCTCTAAATGTTTCTTTCGGAACTGTATGACAGAAATTACAGCAGCTTAACTAAATGGTCACTGACTAAATGGTCAAGCACCACGATCTAAACAATTGTTATTACAGCTGTAGGAAGACCTACATCTACATGAGTCGAAGGGTAAATGCAAAATAGCTGTTCACACAATACCATTGTTTGTGTCTTTTGAAGCCTATGGCCAGAGGAGCGAGATTACAGCGGTACAGTGTGCTTGCGATTTGGATTTAAGCAAATTTATCCAAATTTATGCTTCAATTTTTGCACCAGACTCGGACCATAATTATGTGTTGATCTGGAGAGAATAAGAAACCAGCTTATAAACATTACTGCAAATATTACGCATCACACTTCGTCTTCTTATTGGCAACGTGTCTCTTGACCTCTACTAGCAATTCTCCTTTATAACGAGGTGTAACAATTTCTATGGTACTTAGACAGAGCTGTTAAAGCAATAATCTTTAGTCGTGGCCATGCTGTGTAGATGACTGGAAACTGCAAGCGATTGGGCAAAAGTCTATAGCAATGCAGTAAGTGCAGGAAAAATGCAGATGCCTTGAAGGAGGTTGTGCTTTAATTAAAAATTAGAAATATAAAGGTCTATTGTCAGTTTACTCCAATTAAGTTTAATTAAATTTTGATTTACATTTTTATATCTAGCATGTATTTTTCAAATTTGGAAAGGAGGGTAGGAATGATCTAGCAATGGTGGAAGAGATGTATGGGACAAAAATGGTTGAGAATCACTTATTTTGAACATACAGATACAATACAGATTTTGTCCATTGTGCACGTATTCTTTATATGCAATCTTTGCCGTTATGAAAACAATGAAGAGAGCTTTGATATATTTATTTCGATCGAGAAGCTTAATTGGCTTTAAAATAAATTGGCGAATTTTCTCTCAGATCTTAGCCTTGATCTCGATTCGAGATCACATCAGATGATCATCAGATATGTTTCGGTGTTTGTAACGCTGGTTAACAATAAGATGAAGGTTCCAGCAGTGGCTGCAGCCACATTTTAAACCAGGTCTTGAGACGTATGTTCAGCTTGATTTGCAAAGTATCTAAATGGATGAACCTGATAGTAAATATTCATGAACAAATCTTCCTTTTCCCAGACCTTAATTCATATACTATAACTGCATCACATTTTCGTCTCGTACATTGTAAAAAAATTTTCTGATTACTCCTAAATTCCCCTTTCATAATTAGGGATCATAATGATGGATCGTACTCATTAATTAGGGAAATAATTTTATCATGGTAAAAAAAGTGCAAAATTTCCGAGGTGACCGCGAAGAAAACTGTTACATTTTGCCACATTTCGTAGCTTAGGGCTTATCGCGTAATAGTCGCTCTTACGTAATAGTTGCACCCCCATTTTGAAGCAGAAAAAATTTACAAAAGTGTACAGTATTATGTAGTAGATTTCCCTCGCATAATAGTCGCACCTAGACTTTCACAGTGAAAGATTGGCAAAAAATTGCGACTACTACGCGAGTAAATACTGTAACTACACGGTTAAGGATTTTGATGTAGAAATTAAAAATGGTAGTGAATCCTTTCTAAGACGACCATCTTTGGTTTCGGTTTTGGTCTTGAGTGGAAGTGATCCTTTTCAAAAGTTGTGTTCGGTGTCGCTATTTTATATGAAATCCTAGAAATCTGAAATCTATGTATCTATCTTTCTTAGATCTAAGAAATTTATACATCTGAGAAATGCTGGTTACTTTCTGGTCATCTTATGAAGGTGGTCGCTACAACAGCGTTCACTGTACATCGAGTTTACAGTTCCGCGTTTATTTTCGGAGGGTAATGTATTTGATCACATTTCGCGTCGTAGTATGTATTTATTAATATGGAGAACTGAGTAGTTCTTTAACCTGTACTATGAACGCAGTTAGAACGTCCATCCTAACTAATCAAGTCCCTGATTGCTAGCTAACTGTCTTGCAGCAGTCAAGGTCGATGAAAGATAAATATTTTGTTTGCCACCTTTTTATTTTCTTTATTCCATGTGAGTTGCAAAAGTTGCGGAACCCTTTTCTTGGCCTCTTTAACGTTCTCAAAGAGAAAAACTTTCACCGAGGCCGAGGCAATAATTTTCACTACATGTACCAGAAAAATTTAGGTTAAATCCATCCCAGTGGTACTGTTTGAAGTCTTTGTATTCCAGGCTCCAGGGTTTCTCTCATAAAAGCTTTTTTTTCCCCTTCGAAATACAAACTTCTTCTATGTTTGAGGCACAGGAAACGAAACTTGAACATGGAAATAAACGATCAGTGAAGCTCAAATTTCAGAAAAATAGATTCTCACGCATTCTTGCGAAATAGCCGGGAAATATTTTGAAACCAAAGAAACAAAAATTTTGTTTCACCGAAGAGTTAATTTAACAATGTTCACTGTTTAATGAGTATGACTTTTGAACACTAAACCAAACCACGCAGTAAAAATCGCTTTCACATATAAAGTGAAGAAAAATTCAAAGTTATGCTGCAGTTAGATTTTATGAAGAAAAATAATAAAACTTAAAAGAAAATATTTTTATCCAATAAGGTGTTATTTAAAACGAATATAATACAATACAAATACAAAATCTCCACATATAATAAAAGAAAGAGTCTGTGTGTGTGTGTGCGTATTTCGTTCGCGGTTGCGCGTAAGCTAATAGACCCACGACTACGAAATTTGGTACATAGGTGCATCTAGACAAGAGCCAGTGAACCTCGAAGCGATTTTTTCGAAATTCGAAATCGAATTTTTTTAATTTTATGTTTTGTGACGAAATCGAGTCATTTTGATACATAAGGGCTATAGGAAAGTGAGATTTTACTTTACACACTCCATTTTCACATCATCATGAAAGGTAGGCACTTAGCTATTTTACGAACTTAAAATAAATTTCGTGTTTCAATAAATCGATTAAATACGAATTTATTTAACAAAGGGAGCTTAACCCTTTTCAGCGGGATTTTTTTTAAACAGTTTATTTTTTAAAATGTACAGTTTATTTTTCTTTGATTTTTGGACACGTTAAACTTTTATCCTTGCGACTCCTTTTACAAAAAGAATTTTGGAAAAATGATAATATTTTGTATTTTTAAAGAATTTTTTAAATGAAGCTTCCGAGTACACTTCTCACATCTCACATCTTTAAAAATGTGATTTTGTCAACAATTTTCCTGTCTTATTGTTGTTGATAGATTTTTGATGAAATCGCATCATTTTGAATAGTTTCATTCTTTTAGAAATATGTGTTTGGCAACAATTTTTCATCGTATTTCTTATGTCACTGTTTTTAAGAGATTGGTATATTTCATTGCCATTTATATATATAATACATTTATATATATATATAATACATTTTTATTGATTTTTTTTTTTCATAAAGTTGTTCTGCAGAGTAAAATTCTGCGTGGAATTTTATGTTTTTTGAGTTGCTTTCATGTTATTTTTTGCTTATTTCACTGTTTGTAAGATATTAAAAAGTTTTGCATAATTTTTTTTCTTCAACGGAAAGTTGATTAATTTTTTTATTAGGATAATTAATATTTGTATTAAGGGATATAGCTTATTTCATTGTAATCTTTTTCTCTTGAAAATATAAGATAAAATATCATTAATTATACTTTCAGAATTTTTTTGTTTTTTGTATTCTTTTATGTTATTTATGGCTCATTTCACTCTTTTTAAGATATTGAAAAGTTTCGAGTGATTTTTTTTAGGAAACAAAGTTCTTAACCTCCTTTATACCATTTGAGTTCTTAAGATTTTGCAAAGGGAAGTTGGTTAATTTATTTATTAGGATAATTAATATTTGTATTAAGGGATATTGCTTATTTCATTGTAAGTTTGTTACACGAAATAACTTTTTTTATTATGAAGTTGTTCTGCAGAGTAAAATTCTACTCAGGTTTTAAATTTAACGTTTGATGTTCCCTTCAGCCATTTTTCCGGTACATTTAAAAGCCAGACGAAGGCTGGCAGCGAAGCTGCTAGTACAAAAATAATTTATCATGCAGTTTTACGAAAGCAGGAGATTAAACATTCTCTCAACAAAATCCATCTGCAGTTTTCTATCACGAATAATGAAAGCCTTAATAATTTTGTACAGAGAATTCTTTAATCTCATGCTTCAACAAAACTGTATGATAAATTATTTTTCCGTTCCATTAGTTATCATATTTTAAATAAAAGCTTATTATGTAAAAATCTTTTAACTTCTTTGTACCAGGTAAAGAAAGTATTATAATCACGGAAAATTTCGGGTATCATATTTCAACGAAAACATCCATTTTGACCGCTATCGAATGCAATTTAACTATGTTTTTTGTGTGCTCTCTGTACGTAAGGACAAAGGACTCTTTCCCCCCAAAAAAAGAAATTATAAAACTGATTTAAAATAAACTCTGAAAAATTTTTTTTTGTGGCGTCTGTACGTATGTATGTATCTCGCATAACTCAAAAACGAGTGGCCTCAGAAGGTTGAAATTTTGTATACAGGACTGCTATAACATGTAGATGTGCACCTCCCATTTTTAGAATTGTTTTGGTATTCATTTTTGAAATTATATATATCATCGTTTTTTTTTAAGCTATATACTGTTATCCTTTATTAACTTCCTTGCGCGTTAAATGAAGTATTGTTAAATGAAGTAATATTTCGGGTATCATATTTCAACTAAAATATCCATCTTAACCGCTTTCGAAACCATTTGAACGATATTTTTGCATGAAATCTGTACGTACGGACAGAATAAAGGGCTTTTTTTTGCCAAAAACGGATTATAAAATGGATTCGGAAGAGATTGTCTGTACGTACGTACATAAGTACGTACGTGGACATGTATCTCGCGTAACATGATACATGTCCACGTACGTACATGGAACTTTAATGATAGATTATAATTTCTTTCGTATGAATTCCCTAACCAATTCTTTCTCAGTGAAAGTCGTAACCCAAAGGAGTACAAGTAATATTAAAAGAAACTTCAAATATGTATACAGAACTGAAAATAATACAAAGATGAACAATAAAGGTATTAATCTCATCTGTTTAACCCTTCAAACAGAACTTGTCAAGGGAAAAATGTTTTGAAGCCTTAAACAAAGTTGATTAATGAGTTCTGAATACATGCTTCGTTCCTCTGAATCATCTGAGACCCAAAACCGCTATACTCGAATCAAATCTTCACTTTAAAACAACATTTTAGTGGTTCTCAAATGTTCAGACCTTATCCCTACATGTATTCGCAACCGCTGGATTACAAAAATTAATACAAAAGTAGAAACATATATTAAAAACATAAAAAGCAAAAAAAAATTTTATGACAAAAAACGTGAAAAACCAAAATGCTTAAAAAACATAAAAAGGCCAAATGAACTAATTACAATCATATACAACCCTGAGCAATACAAGAAACATTTTTCAAAATGAAAAATGTTTTATTTGGTCAATATTTAAAGCCTAAAATAAGGGCGGCTCGAAAGCGTATAATTTTTTTTTTTTTTTTTTTTTTTCCCGAATTAAAATAATTGCCCAAAAATAAATACTCATAATAAAAAGCTGCAGAGAACTAACGTAATTTTAATTAAAAATGTTAAAATAAATACCTATAAAAAGTTGCCGAGAACTAACGAAGATTTTCATTTAAAAAATATAATACATTATAAATAATCAAAACAAAAAGCTGCCGAGAACAAATATATACCCACTGTGTTACTCGGCTCGGTGAGCTCAGTTTTATAATTCTTATATGTTGGTAAATTGCGCACTTTTTGCTTTAAAAAGTGATTGTATTATGTTGTTCTTATGTTTCGGTTAAGGTTTTTATGCCTTTAGTTAATCTGTATGCTATAGTTATAGAGTTATCAACAATATAAAAGTTGTTTATGTGTGACTAAGCCTAACAGAGCAGCCATATTTGTTTACATTTGAAACTTAGCAAGTCAGTTTCTGCACCTTCAGTGTCTTTTTGCCGAGTGGGAAAAAAATTAAAATTTCAGTTTTGTGCACCGAAAAATCTGTCTTCTTAGCCGCGGGCCGTATTGATTGTTTTTACAAAGAAACTGTTAAAAAAAATAACTGTTTTAGTTGTATTTGGAATTTTATGTTTTTCTATATTTTTCAAATTTTAGTTGAGATATTTTGAATTCTTATGTATTTTTGCTTTGCTGCGGAGTGAGAACTGAATTAATTGAATGTGAAATACAGGCTGTTTATAAAGTCCCGGACCCATTTTGATGCTTAATAACTCATAAAATAATGACGATATAAACAAACTTATGGCATTTATTGATGGAATAACATATATTTACCTTTTCAGGTTTGAATATCTTTACTTTTGTAAATATTGTCTGCGCGTGTGGTTAATTTCAGATAATTTCATTTTCCAGTCTAAATATCTGTACTTTTCTAAATATCGTCTGCTAATTAATTGCATTTTTCTCTGTTTTGTTTTTAGCAACAATTTCAATTTTATGTTTACTTTTGATGTGTTTGTTCTAGTACTTTTGTATGTGTTGTTTTACTCGACCGTATATTAAGGAGAATGCATACACCATAACACATGCTTGCCGGTACTTGGCGTGAAATTGAATATCGACTTAATATTCTCCGTGCGACATAGGGGGCACACGTAGAAGTTCATTGACAAGGGTCATGAAATTTTTTGAGTCTATCTAACCATTTATGTTATTAACTTTAATCTATCTTTATTATTTTATGAGTTATTAAACATCAAAATGGGTCCGGGCGCAGTTATTATAATGCAGATAAATTTGACGTAATCGACGTTTGTTGTAACAACCCCAAGCGTCCTAAAAATTATGGTTTTAATAAGTGATCGATAATAAAGTGAATTTAATAAACTTTTCAAATGGGTACATTTTGTAGCCATTGCTACAATGAAGCAGCCGCGATAATGCGCAATCATTATAACGAGCGTCGACTGTATTATTAAAACAATAAAATAAAGACATAATTTTTTAGGAAGTGCCGAGATTTCTTTTAAGTATTTACAACGTGAAACATAAATTAAAGATCCTACGCTTTGCGGAATGCCAACACTCTTAAAACAAGAAGCTTAGCTTTCATAAATTGAAAAAAGCCAATTTCAAGAATATTGATAGTCGACGTAATATAATTTTTAGCCCAAAAGCGGCTATTAGTCTCAAAATGGGATTTTGTGTTGATTCATTATAAACGGCGTATCACTTTTCCGAACGTTGTCATCAAATATTATCGCCCTTTGTTATTTTTAAAGAAATTAAATAATGAAGAATCTGCATGTATGTATACATATGTGTTCCAATAGTAAAAGGCGAAAGATTAGTTCGAATGATGAAAGGAAACTATACAACTAGAGCATAGATCCCGTAGATTGTATTTTTTAAAATAATAATCTTAACCTGAACAATAAATAACCTTAACTTTTTTTTAAGACAAGCCCGTTCCCTAAGAATCGAGAGTTGATTGTATATTTAGTCAATAATTTTTATGTCATTTGCAGAATAAGTGTAGCTTTTGTATTCGCAGGATTATTATGATAATTAGCATATATTTTGAAAGCCATAAATTGCATCCGCCGCTACAAGATAATCGATTAGTTTTTATATTCATTTTAAAATTGTTCGGAAAGAAATCAGTAGACTCAAATTATATATCCCTCAACGTCATTTAGAACTGAATCTACATTGTGTATTGGAAAACTTCAAGAAGTCTTATTTTGAAAAGATCCGAGAGAAACGAAACCGAACCCACAGTAAAAACTGGCCAATTCCTCAAAGACCCTTAGGAAGGGGGCCGCAAGTCCTTCGAAACCAAGGAGGTTCTTTATGTTGTGGTTTCTGTTCTGCTTCAAAGAGCGCTCCTCGTAGTGGTCTACTCTCAAAGTAGAACTCATTCATCCTCTTTAGAAGACCCACGAGAGGATGAATGACCTTCAGAACCTCAAAGGTCCTTTCTAAATGACCTATGGCCCCTTTGAAGCACAGCATTCAAAGCACAGCATTCAAAGCAGTACAAGCTTTACCTAGCATTCTATAATCTCTTTTGCTGTGGAATGTTTAAAAAATCATTTGGAGGGGAGCAGGAGCTATCAACAGAGATTTCAGAAATTAATGAAGCAGTTTATGGAAATTGCACATATTAGAATGCAATGAAAGCTTAACCTTTTTTAATGGTGCTCATTTGTGAAAGTTGGGAAGACTGCAAGTTTTTAATGTAATTTTTAACGAAAGATTCATAGTCTAGGTTATCAGTCTTATTTTTCTTCTAATCCATTCTCACTTTCTCCAGAAGACGCAAATTTGTGTCGTGTGAAAGTAAAAACGAAGCGCATATTTATAATTTTGATGTTAACGTAGTATTAGTCCGTTCGTTATAAAGGTTCCAGAAAAAAGTAAGATGCAGCTAGCTCAGCGTCATATGCTTAATACTCCCTCAAGACGACTCGCTATAACCCTCCTGGTTAAATGAGAATTTGGCTGTTTTCCCCAACTCAAACTGGCTATATATATTATTAGGCGAGATTTTCGAGTTCCTTTTTTTCCATTCCTTATTTCGTGCGTGACATTTTTTCTTTTACTTATTTTCCGGGGACATTCTTTCCGTTTCCCTTTTTTCCGGGTGACTTTTTTTCCGCACACCAAATTAAGAACTAGCAGTAAATGGTTTCTAAATAGGTGTAACAACTGGCCATTTTTATTCCATCCTACTACACGCCTCATTAAGTGAAGATTTTGTACTGTTATTGATTGATTATGGTTGTTATTGATTGCAGTGTTATTATTGAGTACTGTTATTGATTGCGCTGGTTAATTATTGAGTGGAAATTTCGTACTGTTATCCTTTTGCCTTTTTACAATGATTTCTACTCCCAGTGATTACAAATAACTTTTACTTTTAAATTATTAAATTCAAGACTAATGTCCTTTTTCCATACAATTAAAATACTTTTGTTATAATTTAGCTTAAATGAAATTTAAAATTTTATTTAGCTTAATTTTTAGTTTTTATTTTTCATAAAGTTTAAAAACTTCATTTCAGTAATTAAATTTACTAATTTCATCACTGCATTTTCATTATCCATTATCTTCCGTTTTTACTTTTGCAGGCAACTTCTTTACAACGCAATTCAGATCTTGAATTTTATTTTTCATTTAAGTACCATCTTACTACTCAGTTCGATCCAATACAGTCCAACACAATACTCATTTCAGTCGCGTGGATTACGCACAGTAATTCCAAGAATCATCTTTATCTCATGTTTTTAATTTTCTTTTTCCTTTCCCATTCAATTTGTTATTTTAATTAATACAATTTTTTATTAAATTCATTCTTTTTCGGAATTTTACGTCATTTACTTTTGAAAATGTTTTCCATTTCAGTCTATAGTATTTTGGTCATAGACTATATGAAACATTACTATAGACTTCAGTCTATAGTAACTTTTCAGTCAAAAGTAATTTGGTTTCATTTCTAGAGACGTTAGGTATTTTTTGGGGGGCCGGAAAGATAAAAAATTAGCAACACCTTCGCCGGGAATCGAACCGCGGACCTCTAAATTACGCGCTGAGCGTGCAGACCACTACACCACGAAGGCTCATTAAGAAAGCGCGAGAAATATCTTATACATTTACTTAGTTTTTGACATTAAAAACTTAATTGTTTTTGTTTTATATAAGTTTTAACAGATTTGCCCTTACTACATATTTTTTAATATTAATTTAGCTTATTGTATTTAATTTGAGACATGCTAACTTTTCCTAGTCATTAATCTTTCAAAAGAATTCCCATTATCATTTATTATTAAATTAATTTCCCTAATTTTAAGACTTTTGCTTGTTGAAATATTTCCCAATTTAGGCTAACAGCTTACCACTGTCAAACATTTTTTTAGTTTCCTTCCTCTAAATCTTCATTTTAAGAATTTGATTGCTTTTGACTTGTAACAATTTTTGGAAGTTTTGAAAAATATTGATTTAAACTTCTTGTTTCTAGTTTGACCAAATGCTTATTTATTTAGTTTGAAGAATTCTTATTTTATACTTTTTAAATATTTTTAGAGTATTTTTTGCTTTGTGTCCCATTGCAGAAGATTATACCTTCATGATTAATTTAAAACTCTAAGCAAAAATTTTTAAAAAAATTATATGTTATTACATTCTGTATTTGTATATTTTAATGACCTTGCATTATTTAAATAAATTTAATTTATTTGGCACTTACTTGGGGATTAAAGTCATCCAGACTTCATTCAGAAATGTGGCGCTGTTAAAAATTTTTGTTAGCTCCTTGAAAAAGACGAAAGAATTTTCAACTATTTGTTTTATAGTATTATTAGTCCAAAACGGAAATTTGCCCACAAGGACTATTAATTTAGTGTTGGCATTTTGCGTTGGTTCACTATAAATGTCGGTTCGTTTTTCAAATTATTACCACCAAATATTACAGCCCTGTATTACATTTAATGAAATTAAATAATGAAGAATCTGCATAAATGTATGAATGTTTTTTGCACTGTGATAAAATCGCAGTACCTAGAGCCATCAAATTTTGAATATTGAACGTTCCCACCCGAATATGGGCATCTTTAAGCCCAAAATTGTAATTTATAATTTGTTTTATTATCTATTTCATATTTTGTAAAGCTTTATCAAATTTATAATTAACAAATTCAATGATTTCAAAGGGAGCACTAACGGGAAGATAAATAGAGGGCTATGCCGTAGCGTAACTTAATATTTTGCCGGGAGGCACGAATAGATTTGATCATAAATTTTAAAATAAAAATGCTCGAAAAGGACTTTTCAGCAGGTGCTACTGAGAATTTTATTTTTCGTATTTTCTCTCATATTTTTCTGCCTAGCTTTTTACCATCAGGTTCTGAAAGTTAAAAAAAATTTCGCGTAATTTTCCCCGTTCTTTAAAACGTTCAGAAAACGAGCCCCCTCCCTTCCTTAAAATTTAAAAGGATTCGTCCACGTAATGATTGTTTTCACCTTCCTAACAACGATAAACTCCGGAAATTACTGCGAAGGTCATGCCGAATCTTTTTCTTCTAACTGTTGAACTTAATGCCAGCCTAAAACAAGAACCCACCTATCACAGGGAAGCAAACAGGAACTGACATTCAGTCTGCGATTTTGTTGAGGCAGCTGCACATTCACCTTCTCTAATTATTTATGCATGATTTGAAGCCTAAAGAATCCTAACAAAGATAAACTCCGCAAATTACTGTGAAGGTCACGCCGAACCTTTTCCTTCTAACTGTTGAACTTAATGCCAGCCTAAAACAGGAACCCACCTATCACAGCAAAGCAAACAGGAGCTGACATTCAATGTACGATTTCTTTGAGTCAGCTCCACATTCACCTTCTCTAATTATTTATGCATGATTTGAGGCCTAAAGAATAGAAGAGACAAGAATAAGAACGGGTCAGCTTCAAGTTGCAGGGAAGTAGAAATGACAATGTCTTATTAGATACTGTAATGTTAATATTACTATATATTCTTATTGGAAGGTAGGTTTATTTTAAAGAAATAATACCGCGATAGATAGAGTTTACACATGATCTACTTTTCATTTTTATGTTTTTACTTTAACTGCATCATTTGGAAATTAAATTATTCACATAATTTTTACCTTTCGATTTTCGGACGATAAATTTAGTAAAAAAAAAGGGGGGAGAACACAGTATTTTATTTAATTCTATTTTGAATTGCTGAATATTGTTAAATTCAAAGTAAATAAATTCATGGATAAGCTTTAAGTCAGGAAAAAAAAAAAAAAAAAAAAAAAAGCCCTGCAGGAGGATGTTGCAATTAAATGAAAGAAGTATAAAAGGAAAATTCAAACTCACTAGGAAAGAAACCATTGCAGCAGCTACTTCACAAAACATCATGACTGACACACGAACCATTTGCTTGTTGCCAGGGGAAAAAAGCATTAAAAATAAATAAATAAAAGGTAATAACAGCTCGGAGGCGGCCTCTTTAAGCATTGAATCATCTCTCATCAATTTGAAACATCCATCTCAAACTAAAAGGTAATTAAAAACGCGAAAAAAAAAACGCAAAAGAAAACATTCTGGTGGATCACAATAGGCAATTTTTTTGCAAATTTTCCCTCCACATGCCAAACTGCGTTTTATTAGTTTGGAATTCTGGAGAAAGTATAATGATCCGGAGAGAATTTGACCTCGAAATTTTTACGTGTGCAACCACGGTCATGGTGTCCCTGAAATATAAGAGTAGCTTTGTTAAGGGGGAAGGGGGGGTTGTTATTCTTGTGGTCTTCCAAGTGCAGATACTAGTATACACAGCGGAAAAGTGCTGTCCTCCCTCAATTTTCTATTCCCCCTCTCTTTTTCTATCTTACTTACATAAGCGAAGAAAAGGATTAAAGAATATTATAAGACACGGATTATGAATGCAGCTTACATGTAATACATTTTTATAGCTCATTTTGTTGCAAGTAATTGGACAATTTAAAAGCACTGGAAGAAGCCTTTTTAGTTTTTATTGGAAAGCCATTAATAATGTGTTACGCTGTATGTTTTGTCTCCACCTGCCCGGTACTTTTCCTTTGCTTGAGCTTCAGAGTTTCTGTTTAAATTTTATTCATGACAATTATTACGACAGTATAATTTTGACATTCGAAACGACCTTAGCAAATTTTTCTTCCGTTGCTTTATGTTACCATACCAAGCATTTATCACCTCAATTTATCTTGGCCTTGTAAATGGATTGTTCTTCGAGTATTTCCATTCGATGAAGTATAAAAGCTACTTCAAATATAATTAGTCTAAAGGTGATAACAAATGGAGTAAAAGTAATAAACGCACTTATATGCAATTTAAATCTTTTATTTTTTAATAATATATCTCTTTGCTTTACGTCATGTAATTTTTAATGGTCATTATAATGAACATTTACAGCATTACCACAATTAGCAAAAAGTGTTTCCTCTTCGAAATATAACGTACCTTGGCACAGAATTGTTTGGTTAACTTTCTTATTATTGTTACTACCTAAATGCCGTAATGATACACGCATACATGTCATGTATAACAGGATCCTGACTTCCAGACAGCCTGCATCCAGGCAGTTTATTATTATCAGTACCTGAAAAGTGTTGCAGTGATCCCAATATTATTAGACATTCTCGGAAATTTTTTAAAGTAGTTTATATTATCGACATTTGAGAGTAGTTTATATTCCACAGGCAGTCCTGGGCGGAAGCTTCCTGATCAGCAATGGTATTTTTTTTTTTTTTTCCTCCCTCCTTTCTGCATGCCTTCGTGGTGTAACCAGTAGCACACTCGGCGCGTATTCGATAGGTCCAGCTTCGAGTCCCGGCAAGGGCACTGCTCATTTCTCACGTCTCTCCCATCCAAAAAATCTTAATGACCCTACAACCTAACTGAATTTATGATTAAAGTAAAAACTGTGAGACTCCAGAAAACCTAATGTGTCTACAAAGTACTTTGCAGAAACAAGGAGGATTTGGATGTAAATATCAGACCAATTCACTTTGTTTAGATGACAAAGAAAAGGATTAAAAAATATTGGAAGGTAAAAATCATATGCCAGCGAAACAGAACCCACATGGCTTATTAAGATTTCTTTATCTTCCATGTCATTACGTTATTTTTTGTACATTACACAACCATTTAAAAGACACACAATTTTTCCTGTTAAGGTAGCTAGTTGTAATGATTTTAAACGATTTGGTTATCTACAGAGGTGGTTCTCTTAGAGAGATCTTGATTTGTTTAGTTAGGTTTTCAAAAATATTCTGCTTTCATAAATAGTTGCAGTACATTAGTTGCAGTACATAGGCATTTATATAGGTTTCATTGTATATTTAGCTAGTTTCCTTCTAAACAATGCTTAATAAAAGATTTCTCTAGACCAGGGGTTCTCAACGGGTGTTACTCAAGAGAAAAATAGGTGGTACGCAAAGAAGCAAAGTATTTTTAACTATTAAATTCAAAAATTAAAACCACAACATCCTGATTGGGCTTTTTTCTCTAACACTGGAACCTGAGCTCTGTTCAAGTGCTGTGGTGGTACTAGTACTTTGTAGTGGTGGTACTAAAGTTTTTCAATTTTTGCTTAGATGGTACGCGTTAGTCAAAAGGTTGAGAGCCGCTGCTCTAGACCATTTATCATATATCTCGGTCACAAGAATTCTCACTTATCCTGCTTATTGTTTATTATCGTTTGCATTAAAAATGAAACTAGATAAGAAAATCCATTTATAATACGCATAATTTTCAAATACGAAAATTCATACCATGCAATCAAGGTCCAGAATCATTAGCTATTAATTATAAATTTGTCTTAGAGAACAATACACATTCATTATGTGTAAAAGTAATTTTCTTGTGAAAATACTAAATAAATTTGATGAATTATTAATTTTATTGAAGTTTTATGGTATAACTTTAAACAGTTTGTCATAAAGTTATTAAACATATTTTAACAGCTATGAATTCTTTGGGAATATTTTTACTTGGGATATATTTTACTGGGATATTTTTACAGTATATTTTACAGTATATTTTCCAGGGTATTTCTTCCGCCGCCTAGATGGAATAATCATGGAGGTAGGAAGTAAGATGGAGTCGCCCTAAACAAGTTTCTCCGTACCCTGCTCCGAAGCACCGGCGATCCCTACGTGGTGACCAAAACATTGGGTCATTTACCATTGAGTTCTATGGGATTTGACGCGTTCGGTGTAAATATTTTGTAATTACGTCGCAAATATACATATAAATGTATATATTTTCTTTTTCTACAACACTTCAGAGTCCTAAGTATGTGAAAACAACATATTTTTAAGCAACATTTCATTCTGAACGGAATTAAATGCTATACTTTTCACAGGACAGTTTTCTCAGAATGGTTTAATTTGAATGAAATATTTTCACAAGTTTTCGTTAATTACATTACAAAAAAAAAAAAAAAAAAAAAAAAAAAAAAAAAATTAAGGTAAATCGATTTTATTCGGTTAAGGTACAAAAATTAAGATCAAAGTTTATTGTATTATTAATATTAAAATTATGCATTATTTGTTTTCTATTAGAGCTTCTTCCTAAAATACTTTCTTAAATATGACATGATTTTTTGGCATCTTTTAAATCGAAAAATGTAAGTCAATTTATAATTAATGCTCTATTCGGTTCATTTTAAATTAGAGAATTATTAGGAATTAGCGAAATACTTTAAATAAGTATTTCGCTAATTCCTAATAATTAAATAGGTATTAAATAGTATTTGACTTTCTCTGAACATTTCTGAAAGGGAATAAAATAAGTTTTTTTTTTTTTTAAGTATTATTTAAAACTTGTAACTGAGTTATTATAAAATGTAAAGGGAATAATTCTTTTAATTATACTTATCAGATTTTTTTTTACCCTTCATTTCAACAATACATATTCCAAAACTCTTTATTACGTTCTTAAGTGCGCATCTCATAGCATTTGCTTTACAATACCTTTTAACAGATTGCTTTCCAATACGAACAATTCTTGCTTAAATAGTTTTATAACGTATTTGTCAACATGATTTCAATTTATGTTTACAATTCAATATTAAGGTTATTATATATTTAGATAACATTTATAATCATTATAAATTAGATACATTTAATAATTAGATTTCTTCACAGTACTTTCACAGTTGTTTATAAGTGAATAAATTCTTCATTTCAAATACATTTATAAATAATTTAATGAATATTTAAGTATTTTGTCAAAGGCAGATACATGCTTTTTGCAAGCACATGCATAAATACCCATACATATTTCCTATTTATCATTTCCGGCATGTGCAAATCTTTAATTTCTGTGCATTCACTATATATTTCGTGTAAAGTAATTTACACTAATTTAGCATACACCCGAAATTTTTACATAAAAAATATATATGAATATAATTTGAATGAAAATTATAAGTATTATTTTTAATACCCACTCAAAGGTCAGTTTTTCTTCAAAATTCCTCCACGATGGCATCTCTCTCTTTAGGCAGATAGCCCTTGCATGCGTTACTCTACTTAATAAAAACTTAATCTGACCTATGTGCCTAATTACAAATATTTTAACATACATAATTTTATATTTACATTTAGCCATCAAGTTTCAAACTTTTCAAATCTTCTAGAAAATAAATTTTGGCTTTTAGCAATTTTCTTAAAATCTATATTTTTGTAGTGCAACTGCTTAGAATTTTATAAAACAAATTCATAATCAAAATCGCTGTTGTTAGTTATCGAAAAATAACCAAGATGTGGTTTTTGCGTAAATGTCAGTAAACTATACAAATTGCTATTATTCATCACACTATGAATGTTTCTTTCATGCGAGAGTGTCCCTTTTTCGATTTCTATGGAACTGTCGTGTGTCGAAATACTATCAGAATCTTGTCAAGCGAGCTTCTGAATGTAAACAAAGAACACCCCGTCTGGTGACCCAATCTTCAAAGCAGTGCTTCACTTCTAGCGCGGAATGGCCCCTCCTCCCTTTCCTACCTCTATGGGAATAATGATTGGAGGGGGGATCGACTGCGATACTGCCGACTGTGGCATGGTTGTAAATTGTCTGTTTTCTCATAGGAGGTAAATTAAAAGGCAAGTGCCCGTCATTCTTTAATATATATATATATATATATATATATATATATATAATTTAAAGTAAAGTAAAAAGAACAAACGATAAAAGACAAGTGTAAACGAACACTATTTACACTTGCTTAAAACTTACGCTTTCACATTTAACTCTTTTTAGTAAGAATCTACTGTAGCATGTCGAGCAATTTAGCTTGATTTGTTATTGATTAAATAGTAAAGTGATTATTCAACTTTATTTTCAAGGAAAACTTAGGCATCACTTGACAGACCATTTGAAGAAAGCAGTTGCATTTCGGATAGTTCCTAAAACTCTTCTTAGCTACCAAGGCCACGGAGTTAAGCAACGTTGCAGTCAATTTATTTTGATAACCAGATGCGCTTAACAGAGCCGCTTTCAAGGTAAATTACACAAATCTAATTATCCCGTCACACTACCAGCGTGTTTTTTGCCCTTGTTCTGGGGAGCAAGGTGTTTTACAAAAATGGCTCGAGTATCTCAAAAAGGTATAAGGTATCCCTGCGGAAAAATAGAAAAACCTGCTGGAGAAACAGTTCCAGTCTCCAAACGCAAACCAGTTCATTCTCATTGTTATATCTTTTCTGTGGGAGTTCGCTCTTGGCGATGTATACATTATCTTGAGCGATTTCCTGTTGATTAACAATGTGTTGAGTTTAAACACCCGAACCCTTTCCGTCGGTCACAAAAGTCCGATAGCGTATCTTGTAATCACAACTTCTGCAGTAAAGCGTTCCCATGCAGATCAATGCCGCGAAAGGCCTGTTGGAGGAAATTTTTAAAGTGCAGCTGACTGCTTGCCTTTGGCTATCAGAACTGTCAATACTTGCTTACCTTTATCTCCCACAAACAGAGCTCGGACAGTTGAGAGAATGGAAACCATTCAGGTAGCTTTAACCTATTGCGTCATCCAACAGCTTCCTTTCAAAGAGGAAAGGATAAGATGAGGACAAGCTTCTTATCTGTCTAAAGTAATGTTAATTGGTGCTAATTAACTTACGCGTAATGACCGAAATTCACTGATTTAGGAAACTCAGCCAAAAGGAAATCCCCAAACATCTTAAGGTATCCGTGTCGGAGAGAATCTAGGCAATCTAAATTTCAGTGATTATTATAAATGTAAGATTCGAAAGCTTTATGAGCACGTAAAATAGATGAAGATAACATCTGAAAATGTTTAAACTTAGGGTAAATGGACAAGTGGAGCCCGTAAAGCTTTCTTTCCTTACATTCAGTTATTTGAATTCTAGAATGTTTACGACTTTTCATATTTATTTAACGTAGACTACAGTAGATGCCCCTAATATGTCCTCAGCTATTTTTATAACATTAACTGAATAACAACATTAAACCTTAAGAAAGAAATATCGTTCAAAATAACAAAGCATTTTAACAAGTTTAATATTAAAATATCAAGAAGCATATAAATAGGAACACTGCGGGGGGGGAAGAGGATAGTTCTATATTTCCTGTTTTACTGGGCTGATTGACGAAATTGAACTTACGTTTTTCATATCTCGAAAGCGCGACTTAGGATATATATTAGATTTATATATAGTATTATTCTAATATAGGTATTCTGACACAAAATTGTACTTTTTTTGAAATGTCAAGCTACTTTTTTTTTTTTCACATATGGATTTTACGACTTAAATTATACCTAAATATTAAATTTTGTAAAATTTGGTGCAAAATTTACCGAGAAATTTAAAAAATTATCTTTGCCAAGAGTAATTCACTTGGCAAACTTCTTAATCTATGGCAACCTATTTTTCTTTCCCATTTTACATTGTGCATAAGCGGATAAAAAGTGACTCCGTTCCTACTTTCAAATATTTTAACAAAGTGCCTAAATCACATTTGACGTTATTATCGCTTGCAACAAATATGCAAAATGTCAAAACGCGCCAGTATATAAATTCACGTATATCTTCGGAAATTTTGAATAAAAAACTCAAATTTTTTTTAGGTTTATCTACTTTCAGATAATGGTAAAAATTTAATAGATTATAATTCAAAATTGTTTTCGAAAAATTTATAAAAATTGTTTTAAAATAAATCATAAAAATGGGCGAATTTTATTTGGAATTTCGAAATGTCAAAGGAAGAATCAAATGAGTTTAATAAAAAAGAGAGATTAATAAATATATGTGAGTAGAATATATGTGTAATCAGCCTAGAAATCTCCCAGACTCCGAGTTCACAGATATACCACATTCAATTACATTGAGGAGCTAAAATTTTGAAAGCTAATTTTTTTAAAAACTATTTGCGCGATTTTTATAAAACTTTGGCAGTTTAGCATAATTTGAGTGGTAGAATCGAAATATGGAAAAACACTGGTATGTATTTTCAGAAAAAGTCCTATTTTGCGTCAAAATGCATAAATTCGAACAATGCTATCTATATCAATCTAATACATATCTTAAGTCGCGCTTTCGAGACATGAAAAACGCAATTTGATTTTCGTCAAATCGGCCCAGTAGAACGGAAGTTATAGAACTGTCCCATTTTTCTTTTTGTGCAGTGTACTTCGATTTTCTTTTGATTAGGCATTTTTGAACTCTTCATAACAGTTTTGAAAATTATTCACATTATTTGATCCCTAATCTTACTATTCGGAAAACATTCCTCATTGGAAGGAAACACGCCAATGTAAATTTTTTAATTAAATAAAAAAGTAATCTTATTTTATTATAGATGTTTTCCAAAAACATTCTTCAAGTGATTTTTTTTTCCTTTTGAAGAAGAAAGACTTGTGTCTAATTGTCTTCAAAAGCAATAGATTTATTCAGAATCTATGTCAAATTAAAATTGCTGTTTGCCTGTTTTAAATGGTTTACTGATATCGAAAACAAAGAATTTAGCGACTTAACTCCTCACTTGGCGACATTTCTCTGTTACATGGCAATTTTTATAATCTATTTTTACCATGGAAGTAGGATTTATTCTTACCTCCAATGATTTTTACCTTACTTGGTAAGTTTATCTCTTTATTTGGCGGCTCTGTTTTAGTTTTAAAAATTTATTCTATAATAGTTTTAATCATATTAAGCGAATTGTTGATCACAATCATCGACGTATTTTCCATGTTTCCGTATACAAAAGGCAAAGTGATAACAATAACCGAATCACAATATTAACCGCGAACACATTAAGCAACGTCTACTGAACTAAATTCATAATCAAGTAGGCATTAGAAAACGGAAATAGAGAAAGACTGAGGCATAATTTTTATACTATTTTTTTAAGCAATCCATTAGCCACACAAAAGACAGGTAGAAAAATGAAGCTTAGTGTAACCCATTTTCGGCGACTAATTGCCGTACTGATCACTTTCGAAAATGATCTGTCATTTCGAAGAACCTACTTGAACACTGTTATTGAACACCAGCTTTCTTAAAGTAATCATCTTCACAAAAGACCAAAATTACCTGGATCGTCTTGCAATGATCCTTTTCGCGGTGGCCATTTTCCTAAGAAGATCACCTCTGAAAATGACCTGCATTTCTCAGAAAAGATTGGTATTTAACATGATCTCTCTAAAATAATTGTCTCTACAGAAGATCAAATATCTGGAACGATAGGCAAGCTGTCTTGGAGACAGTTTACTATTGAATTTTTAAATGCTTTCTATAACAAATGATTAAATAAGATGCATTAAAAGAGTACTAAAATTATTTCGTTTTACATTCAAACATTTCATTTATTAGAGTACCCATTAACTTCGGTTTTCTAGAATCTGCGGTGAAACTGTAACGCAGTATTTTCCAAATTTTTCAACCTTTTTTCTTGCTTATTAACGTAACATTTTGAGAGAGTGTAACAAAATTAATTTGACTTGATTTTCATGCAAGTATAGTAAAATTTCTAATAATATCCACCTCCCAAAGCTGATCACGTATACAGAAGATCAAAATCGTCTGGAATCATGATTCGTTGTTGTGGAGAAGCTTCACTATAATCTAAACTTTTTAAAATATCAAGAAAAAACCGAGTAAGAAAAATAAACTGAAAATTTCTAATGTAAATTAAAATGTCAATGCAATCAATTTTTGTTTATCTCTTTTCATTTTATGAAATTTTTAACTGTAATCATTAATTTTATATTATTAATTATTTTATTTATTTATTTTCCTTCTTTTCTGATGGCCTGCCATAGACCTCCGACACTTCTAATTTTACAAACTTTAAGCCTTGTCTGTTGTAAGGTTTATGTTAATTTTTCTAACAGTTATTTTTTTAGTTAAAAGTTGCTTTCCTATCCTGAATTTCAGCTTACAACTTCCGGCCAGAGCGTATTTTCAAAATCGCGTTTGAATGCAAATGAGAAGTATTTAACTGTGAAGTTCTACTGACTTCGTTAGAGAGCTACAGATTCTGACAAGCACTCGTTCGCCTTTTTAAGCTACTCTCTCTTAAACTATTATTACGCTCGGCCGTACTTTAGGCCATGCAGGGGCGTAGCTGGAGGGGGGCAAGGGGGCATTTGTCCCTGGGCGCAGAATCCAAGGGACGCCAAACTGATGTTACGGCATTTTAGAATTAAATGTTTTCCATCCTTGGCAAGCAGTAGGGGGCGCGAAATCTTCAGTTGTTCCTGGGCGCTGAAAACCCTAGCTACGACTCTGAGGCCATGATAGCTTCGATGTTAATTAGCATTAAGAGGCCAACTCTGTTAGAATCTTGATAGCTTCGGCTATATCTTTTTAGTTAGATTAGTTAAGTTTTAATTCTTAGTTTCCTGAGTTCAAGCTCGAATGGAGGCTGTATTGAAACTCCAAGAAAGGAGTCATCTGTTAAACCTTAGTTGGAATAATAAAGGGTAATTAACATTTCTCACGTTTTGTTCTCTGTCTCACGATCTCAAGCGATTATTCGTTTATCAGTTCTTAACGTTCTTCAACTTCAACTGTAACTTAAAAGTACACAGGTTGGAATCTTACACGGTATTTGAACATCAATCATCTCTTTTCAGCGACCACCTCTACAAATGATCAAAATCAGCTAGAATCGTGGGTGACCATTTAAGGAAAGTTCACTCAACCTCATCCTAACAACACATGACTTCCTTGTACGGAATATTAAATGTGTACACCACATGACTTCCTTGTACGGAATATTAAATTATAGGCATTTTTTCTTGCATTTCATTTAAACTTAATTGGATTGAATTAAATCTACTTCTTCGACAGCGCATAAACCACAATAGAATAAATGCACTCTTTAAAATTCACTATATTTGTTTACCATAGCGACACTCTGGCGCTAGGTGCACTTAACAGCGTTATATTTCGTTCATATTATAACTCAGAATGTACAAAATTTATATAATTTGAAAAATTATATAATCGTCGCCACATGTTCTATTCAAATACTATAATAAATCTAGAACGATGTATAAAAGAAATTAAGCAAACAAAACTAAAAAGAAACAATTTTTCACAGACGATTCAGTATTTCTCATTCAATTAATTCAGTTCTCACTTCGCGAAAAGGCTCAAAATATCTATATTAAAAATTGCGAAGTAAATCTTAAACATTTATTTCATCGAAAAAATTCCAGAAAGGATTAAGCATGATTTAATTCGTCGCAATAATAAATAAAGGCGTTTATCTTTGTTATTGCGAAGCTTAGTCTCTCTAGATTGGCAACAAATCTACTATTCTGCTGTTTCAAATGTAAGCAAATATTTCCGCCATGTTATTTAAAAATTAGGCTTAACCTCACTTAAACAGCTTTTAAATTGTTGATAATTCTATAAATATTGCTTGCAGATTTCCTAAAGGCATAAAAACCTTAACCGGAAAACAAGAATAAAATAATTCAATCATTTTTAAAGCAAAAAATGCACAATTTACAAACATATAAGAGTAAAGAAACTGAGATTACTGAGCCGGGTAACAGATTGGATATATATATAAATATATTTATATGCGTTTGGCGCGGCCGATTGCAACCAAAATACGAGGTGCACATCTACATGTTATAGCAGTCCTACATACAAAATTTCAACGTTCTGATGAAACTCGTTTTTGAGTTATGCGATATACATTCGTACGTACGTACGTACAGACACCATGAAAAATTCTCTTGAGAATTCATTTTAACGCAGTTTTAAATTTTTTTTTTCAGGAAAAGAGGCTTTTATTCTGTCCTTACGTACAGATGTCACACAAAAGCATCGTTAAATTGCATTCGATAGCGGTCACAATGGATATTTTCGTTGAAATATGCTGCCTGAAACTTTTCGCGTCTAAGAATACTTCCTTTTTACTTCGTACAAGGAAGTAAAAACGATATATGGATTAGCGTACTGCCGAAGAATATGCATTGATTTTGAATGGCTGGTGGCTGGGAGACGCTTGTCGTTTCACTGCCCTGTACGACTTTTGCGAGTCTAATTTCTGTCGCCCAATGCCTCTCCGAATTCCAGAAATTTTGACATCCTATGCGGTCGCACCGGTTTTGGCGGCAACCTTGGGTAGTTGTTATAGGTTAAATAAAGAATAGAGAATTCTAAACGTCCTCATAACATACAATTAGTTTCACAGTTTCTGACTTAATATGCATTGCTCTAAATTTTAAGCCTAAGATCGTTATGACGAAAGGGTTGATTCTTTCTACGGTGATCACCCACGATTTTAAATTATTTTTCATTGCTAGTGGCTGTCCTTAGAAGGTGCGCGGAAAAAAAGGTGGGTGAGCGAAAGCTTTAATAAGCTATTTTTAGTAAGATATTTTAAAATAGTTTTGAGGTTCCTTAAAGTCATAAGCACACTGTAATCAGATCCAACCGAATTCCAGTTACTATGCTTAACTCTTTCGAATACTTTCGCTTGTCAGCGCAGGTGATGCGATATCATTATATGGATTTGGAATTATACAGACTGCCAACCTTCGTCATTGGCGACGTTGCTTGGATATTGGACCGAAGCCAGAGAATATATTGCAACTGGCGGTAAGTTGGAGTTTGTTTCATTTGGATAGAAACCACGGCCTTCGATTTGAATTTTTATTATACCTTTTATTTCCTGTTTTGATTTTTAGTTTCCTTTTCCTTTTTTTCTAATAACTCCTGCTGTCAAGGCCGGTCAAAGCAGGCTGAGCGCTTCTCCATTCCTGTCGGATACGCGATGAGTTTTTGTATCGCAGTCAGAAAACGAAATAGTTGCGTTATCGTCTGTCAGGACCGTTACTGACGGTTCTTCCTCGCAGATGAAAATCATGGCAACTGTTGCGTTAAAACTGCTGCATTCACTAGATTAGAGACTCTTTATTTCCGCCAATACAATGTCTTTGCATTGGAAATGATGACTAAGATGTAAGTGGAGTATTACCAAAGAGGTTAGGTTAGGTTATTTAACTACAGCAAAGCCTCGAGGGCTATCTGCCTAAGGGGAGGGAGGCCTTCGTGGAGGACTTTCTAAGGGAAACTGGCTCGTATATACGTTACACATGAGAAAAACCACGAAAACACCCATGCAGTTAGCCGGTTCGCGGGATTCGAACCTCGGACCGAACTACCAGTGTTCAGCGACTTTACCGCTCGGTCGCTGGTGGGTTGATTATCAAAGAGGAAACAGGCGTGTAATAAGCGTTCACATATGGAAAATTCATGAGCCTAGTGAAGGTGCAGTCTTTTGAGGCGCCAGGAATCGAGCCCAAAACGATATGTGAGTGCTCTGTGACTTTATTTAGTTGAACAGTGCTGTACTTACAAGAAATTATATTTGAAAAGTATGTGGAGAGAGAATGTGGAAGAGTGGATTCTTCTGAGATGTGCAACAGTAGTAAAGACCTATTAAGATTTACGGATCGAAAAACATACGACAGCAATTGGGCTCTTGCCAGGAGTCGAAACACGGACCTTCCAGCTCGTAGCTGGATGTGCTATTATGGTCACTTTACTTAACCTGTTCCGCCAAACTGAGTTAATGGCACTACAGGGTTAGGAAGTCATCCTAGTCATTGCTAGCAAACTGACGGTTAGGCCGCCTTTCTACATTTTACTTTAATCTGTAGTTTCTTGGATATAATTATTTTCATTCACTTGCTTCATTATCTCTAAGATGCCCTTGTTGCAGTAATAGTCCGTGAACAGTCTATTCACAGGATATGTGATGTAGTCGGAAGGAAAGAAATGCTGTCGAAGGTGCTCTGTCAGACACTTACATCAGGAGAGCACGCACAGGGTATTGCGTTCTATAAGGCATCATTTTGCCAGAATTATTTACAGTATTTTGATTATTGGCATCATCATTAATCAAAATACTGTTCAGGTGATTGTTTCTAATTAGCATCTGATAAAAGTATTCATAGTATTTATCATAATTTCAGCGTGTATGTGAATACAATAATAATGCAATATTTTTCTAAAAGTAGTCTTTCTTTTTATTGGAGTGTTTATAAAATTTTGCTGGTGTTTGTCTTTTCTTGAGAGGAAAAGAAAGTTAAACGTACGACAGGCGCACTTCATTATGGCATTCGTCCATCTTGCTGTTCTTTTTTTCACTTGATTTAAAAATATGTTTGGTACTTACATATTCCCCCCCCCCCCGACCATCTGCGGCAAACAAAAATTGTCATCAAACGAGATAATTTAGCACTATACGGCAAAACACACGTATAGGATCTTCGCTTTGGTTTCAGGTAAATTAATCCTCGATAAGCCATTTTATCTGTTCATTGCTTAACTGGATAAAGAAGATCCGTTCTGCCCAAAGTTTAAATTAAAATGACTGGCGTAAATCTAAGCTCATATTTATTTAGGTTTTTAAAGTAAGCCATGTTTTTATAGTAAGTCATCCGTAACTTGCATCTGTTGATTATTTAGCTAATTAAATAGCGATCTGCTTCTGTCGAATGAGTGGTGCTGACTCTTCGAGACTTCTGCCAGTTTCACGGTCAGCGGGAAAATACGTAAGTACCATACCTTTATATGCACACTAAATCCTCCAGTTGAGGAGAGATAAGTCGATTAAATGAAAGTGCTGACGAATTACAGCATTTTCAATTCGGGAGAATCTACCTGGCGCTCTTCGACCCCCCCCTTTAAAACTAACAACCCAGAACAAATAAATAGAGAAGAAATAAGAAAAACTACAAACTTAAAGTTGACTTTAGCTTAAAATACATAGTTAAACTAACATAAATTTACTTTCTCTTCTCCGGAATAGCAGGAAATTAAATTATTTACAGTTTTCGTGTATATATTATACTTTAGCACCTAGTTATGTTAATTTCACGAACTTCTCCCTAACTCTTTCACAGAGAGGTCTCCCGAAACGTCCGTGCATTCAAACGTTGACAGGTCGCCCAAACACCTGCGTTCTTTTCTACCTCCTGTTTTTCCTTCTGATTAGTAACACTGTAGCAATAAATTGCCTTAAAGCTTAACCTATTTAGCTGCATCCCAGAATTAAAGTGAATTGGAAAACTATTCATTTAGCTATATATCATGAAAAATTCATCAGAATCAGAAGTGGCTCGTCTGTAAGAATCGCGGAAATTTAAATCGCGGAAATTTCAATTTTTGCTTTGATAGAAAGTTACTTCTTTCACATTCTAAAAGCGTTCATCATTATAATTTAACCTGTAAATTATTAATAAATGAGTTAAGTAAGCCTTGTAAAATCCTAAATTATTTCGTGAAGTCATCAAAATGCTTTAAATATGTGAATAATTATCAAATAAATTAAAATTTTAGAATGTTGCACATGTTTATTCAATCTAGAAACTATTATTGATGTATAAGTAATCATATAAATACATAGCAATAACGATATAAAATACTGACATTTACTCTGTATTGTTATGTGAAATATTTTAAGCAAATAAGTTGCAGAAGATAAAATTATGTCTAACTTAACGAACAGAAAAACACGGAACAATCTTCAATACTTATTAGAAACTTATCTTGTGAAAGCAGTTGCATCTAAACAAATGTAAAAGTTAAGGAAAATGTCACATATTTCTCATTATAAAGCTTTAAATGCATTGTCTAAAGACAAAACAAGCCGAAAACTATTGCATTATAAATCAAATCGCTAACCGTGTTGTGACAAACAAAAGTTTGTTTTAGTTTGGTTTATTGAATTGTGACAAAGCACGCGAAAGCTATCTGCCTAAGGGAAGGGATGCCTTTGTTGATGTCTTTTCGTTGATGTCTTTCTAAGGTAAACTAGCTTGTATGCATGTTACACATGGGGAAAACCACGAAAACGTTCATGCAGCCAGCTTGGAATCGAATCCAGGTCTGAACTACTAGAGTTTAGTGACTTCACCAGTGAACTGCTGGTGGGATCTGAAAGCAAAGAAATAGGTCTTGAAGAAAATAAAAAATGCTGCTGCTTTAGAAGAAATAAGAAATGTTTTCTGCGTAAGAAGATGAGAAATAAGACTCGACACTGTAATCTCTAGAGTCACTTTCGCTGCGTAAGAAAAGCAAACGAACCCTATTGCTTTATAGATTACATCATGCACGAAGGAGTAGTAACTTTTACAGGTTTACTCCCATTTCAATCGTTCTCAGATCAGCCGAAATGGAAAACAGTTTTATTTCATCGCAAAATAAGCTGCCTACTTACAAAGTTATAAGGTATTTGCTCCCCCCCCCCCGCTTGTCGCGTGCCTTCGTGATGTTTGCCCATACGCTAACAGTCTGCGATTTTCACCAACTCGGATTGGCGACATTTGAGAGTTTCTTATTTTTCGGTGCCCTCTTTTCCGGGTGACTTTTTTTCTGCACGCCGTCTGCGAACGGCAATTTTCAATCTATTTACTCCTTTCCTGAGTATTCGCTAAACTCAAATGATAATTTAGCAGCACTTTTCGCTGTCTATTTTTCTATATTTTATTGGTAAAGGCTTCTTGTATTTTGATGTCGTTTTCATTTCTTCATACCAACTATTGTTTGCCATGCTACGAACAAAATTGCCTAAAAAAAAAAAAAAAATCTGATGTGTACACCACATGACTTCCTTGTACGGAATATTAAATTATACGCATTTTTCTTACATTTCATTTAAACTTATTGGATTGAATTAAGTTTCCTTCGCCGACAGCACATAAACCACAATAGAATAAATGCATTCTTTAAAATTCACTCTAGTATTTGTTTACCATAGCGAAGCTCTGGCGCTAGATTCACTTAAAAATTATTACTGTAACTAAATTTGTATTACTGTAAGTTTGCGCGCAGTGCTTCAGTACAAATTTTAAATTTTCGGAAAATACAGTTAGCTTTTTCTTTATAAAACAAATTCTTATACACTATTAAGTAAAATAAATCAAGAAAGATAATCATCTATGTATAAAGATGTCACACTGAAAATTTCATATATGTATGACAAAAACAATTTGACTTATTAAAACTCGAAAATCAGCTAAAATTCTCACTTTTTGTGTTGCGCAAAACTGATGACTCCCTTCAGTATTATATTTCGTTCGTATTATAACTCATAATCCACAAAATTTATATCATTTAAAGAATAGAATTATCTAATCGTTGCCACATGTTCTATTCAAATATTATAATAAAGCTAGAATGATGTATAAAAGAAATTAAGAAAAAAAAAAAAAAAAAAAAAAAAAAAAAAGAAGAAGAAACAGTTTTTCACAGACGATTGAGTATTTCTCATTTAATTAATTCAGCTCTCACTTCGCGAGAAGGCAAAAATACATAAAAACTCAAAATATCTATATTAAAAATTACGAAGTAAATCTCAAACATTTATTTCATCGAAAAATTTCCAGAAAGGATTAAGCATGATTTAATTCGTCGCAATAATAAATAAAGGCGTTTATCTTTGTTGTTGCGAAGCTTAGTCTCTCTAGATTGGCAACAAATCTACTATTCTGCTGTTTCAAATGTAAGCAAATATTTCCGCCATGTTATTTAAAAATTAGGCTTAACCTCACTTAAACAGCTTTTAAATTGTTGATAATTCTATAAATATTGCTTGCAGATTTCCTAAAGGCATAAAAACCTTAACCGGAAAACAAGAATAAAATAATTCAATCATTTTTAAAGCAAAAAATGCACAATTTTACAAACATATGAGAGTAAAGAAACTGAGATCACTGAGCCGGGTAACAGAGTGGATATATATATAAATATATTTATATGCGTTTGGTGCGGTCGATTGCAACCAAACTACGAGGTGCACATCTACATTTTATAGCAGTCCTACATACAAAATTTCAACGTTCTGAGGCTACTGGTTTTTGAGTTATGCGAGATACGTACGTACATACGTTCGTACAGACGCCACGAAAAATTCTCTTCAGAATTATTTTTAAAGCAGTTTTATAATTTTTTGAAGGAAAAGTGTATTTTATTCTGTCCTTACGTACAGATATCACGCAAAAACATCGTTAAAGTGCATTCGATAGCGGTCAAAATGGATATTTTCGTTGAAATATGCTGCCTGAAACTTTTCGCGATTACAATACTTCGTTTTTACTTCGTACAAGGAAGTAAAAATAATAATCATAAGCGATTTTAATGCTGAAAGTTGTAAAATGTGTTGAGCTTTCCTAAAATTTGCATTTCAAGCGAGAACCCCCACTCCTCTCAATTTATCGATGTATATTCGTATAACTGTATGGAAGTTCAAGAATACCAAGAAAATAGCTGCCATTAACGAGGAATTTTTCTAACCTGTCCCAAAACTCGGATAGAATCAAATGCAGTTTACGATAGCGATATCCTCTTGCAATGAATGGAGAAGAAACCTTCAAAACCCGAAACTGAAAAAAAAAAAAAAAAAAACAGCAACTTTTAAGGTGACAAACACAGAAGCTCGCCGCACGGGAAGAAGGGGGCAGAAATTACGGAGTGGCGCGTCTTTTAAAAAAACCCCAAACGACACCAGAACCAGCATCGGGAGGGCCTTCTCACAAATTGTAGAGGCTTATCTCTAGAGGGAAGGTGAAGTTCTCAGAAAGGGGATTGACAACAAAGGTCACCACCAATCAGAAGACAGTTTCTGGAGGATGAAAGAGATCCATCCCGAAGGTCAGTGCTAAAGATAAGCACAATCGGCTAACTTTATAACCACGTTCACCAGTAATTCGAAACTTGCTTGGATTCCGAGTTGCCCATTTCCTGCCAATTACGAGAATGTGAGCAATAAATTAGTGTCTTTGGGCGAAATATCTTAAAGGGAGCATATGTTGTGAATATGACTTCCTTTGCTTTACAATAGTCCCTAAATGGAACGGAATGGCATTTTTGTTCCATTTTTTATACAGCTGTTATTTTCCTTATTTAGGTGATGTTTATGATGACAAAACGATCTTCATTACGCATGATTAATGTAATTACAAGCCCAGGCGGTCTTTCCAGTTGCATATGCTTAACTACTTACTGTGTATATCTGTATTGTCATCTTAGGTTTCATACGGAATCCGTTTTAATTCCCTTGTTGAAATTTTATGGCTAAACGCCGTCAGTAAATCCTAAGAAGTTACATATTTAATCAGATTAGTCGCTATATAAAAGTTTTTTTAGGCCAAAGGGTCAATTTTGCCCAGAAGAACTATTCATTTCGTTTTGGCATTTTGCGTTGAAAACTATAAAGAGCGAATCACTTTTGCCGCCAAATATTAGAACCCCGTGTTATATTTAAAAAATTGAATGTATGTATGTTTCTCGCACTGAGATAAAACAACGGTATCTAGAGCCATTAAAATTTAAATAACGTGATCTTCCATAGAATATAGGCATGCGGAAGCCCGAATTTGATTTTGATATTTGCTTTATTATCTATTTCATATTTTGTAACACGCTAAAGAATTTTTGATTAACAAACTCGACGATTACAAAGCGAGCAATGGCAACACTGCAGGGGCGGTAATTATCTCCAGCGCGCGAGACTTAGTATCGGAAATTCTAAAAATATGGTTGTTTTAAAATTATTTTGCGATATTGCTGTTGAACTGAATTTTATGGTTTGAGTACGTAGAACATGATATTTGATAATAAAAGGTAACACAGAAAATGTGAGAAAACGCTTTGGACGTAATTTAAAATCGAAAACCTTTCAGACTTTTTTTAACACTAATATCTTTTGACACATTTCAAATCTTCCTACTAAGCACTATTTGTACAATCTGCGTACGCTCACCGTATGGAATGATGTCTGATATTAATGCAAATTGACCAACTGACAATAATGAACACGAGGTGACACCACAATAATTTTATATGGATGATCGGTTTCATGATAATCACACAGTCTTTGAGATTTTTGATTTTAACTTCAGAAGTTGCTATGAACATATTTTTAGGATGTTTTATTTATAGCACACTACTACAGCTTGCCATCAGTGAACATTGTTGTAATCTTTTGGCGAGATTTTAGAGTACTTTTTTTCCGTTCCTTATTTTCTGATGCTCTTCTTTCCGTTTCTCTTTTTCCGGGTGACTTATTTTCCACGCAAGTTGTTGCACATACAGTAAAGAATCTCTGGCGAGGAATTATTTTCCTATAAATGTTAATGTGACTGTAAAATCAGAGGAGATTTTTCACTCACCACCGAATGTATCTAGACATTTACGTTCTCTTGACATTTTTTAATTTTTATTTCAATGACGAATTTTTACGTCACGTTTTAATGTCATTTCTAAAATGAAGATATGCATTATTTATAAAGAGGAGTACACTAACCTTTGCCAGCAGTATGATTTTTATTTTAAATAACAGAATTCAGCTTAATTCACATTTATGAATCATTATTAAACATTATTATTATCACATTTATTAAAAATAGTACATAGAATGCTCGATACAGAACTTTAATTCCTTTCTCCTTGCCTATGGTCACTAGGACCATGGTCATTTCTTATTAAAAATTTCCTAAATCACGAATTTTATGAAAACAGTCTTCTAAATCAGGGATGCCGAGATTCCTTCGAAAATAATATTTCTGTGTGGCTTTGATACAGTAAAAGTTTCAATTAATAAACTAATTACTATGCTTCGTTATTAATCTGTTAAAAACAAAACGTTGCAACATTTATGTTATCAAATTCGCCAAGATATTCGAAAACAAATTTACTGACTTAATTCATTTCGAAATATTTGAATATAGGAAGTTCCTATAAAGTAGAATCTGCTACTTTTTGCAAATTATGTTTCCGGTTTAGCAAATTAGTATTCGTAATTAATGTTAAATAATTTATCAATAAGCTATATTATTAAAAATAAAGATATAAATTAATAAGTATCAAGTTTATTGCTTTAAAATCATTGAATGTGCTAAGTAAATAAAACGGTTTAGGGAGGATCAAGATTTTTAGCCCAAAGGGACAATTTGCCTTGAAGGACTATTAATTTCATTTTGGCATTTTGCGCTGAAAACTATAAACGGTGAATCACTTGTTCAATTGTTGCCACCAAATATTATCGCCCTGTATTATATTGAAAGAAATTAAATAATGAAGAAGCTGCAGAATGTACGTATGTTACTCGCATTGTGATAAAACAACGGTACCGAGAGCCATCAAAATTTAAATAACGTAATCTTCCATAGAATATGGGATTATGGAAACCGTAATTTGAATTTGAAATTTCTTTTATTATCGATTTCATATTTTGTAACACTTCAACGAACTTTTCATTGAAAAACTAAACGATTTCAAAGCGAGCAATGGCAACACTGTACGAAAAAAAAAAAAAAAAAAAAAAAAAAAACATTTTTATCTTCAATGCACGAGACTATGTATAGGAAATTCTAAAGATATGCTCATTTTAAAATTATTTTGCGATATTGCTGTTGAACTGAATTTTATGTTTTGAGGACGAAGAACATGTTATTTAATAAATAAAGGTAACACATAAAACGTTTAATGAACGACTTTTTGGACGTAATTTAAAATCTTAAACTTTTTAGATTTTTTTAATCTTTTTCGTGAGAATGTGGCTCTGAGACTCATTAATTCGGATGGATGATGAATGCCTAGATTAAATAGGTGATGTTCACGGCAGATGTTTATGGATATGTTCTAATAAATACTGGCGACTTTCAGAAATGATCACCACATGAGAGTTCATTGTCTATTATTGTTTTTATCTTTATTTTGTCTAAATATATTAATTTATTGTATTGACAATGCAAAGCACTCGTGCAGTTTGAAAGATAAAGATCTTTTCCACAGCAGTAAGTTTCAGAACTGTAATTTAGTTCTTGCAATAAAATATATTTTACTGCACGCTTGGCAAATTTGCATGGCTAGATGTGCCGTGGTAGCGTTGCGTTACATACTAGACTATACGCTTTTCTAATGCCAGAAATGGTATCTTTCATATTCGTCATGATGAAATATCCATTTTAGTTGTGTTGAAAAGTTTTTGGATTTCGACGCAATTTGATGGCTGCTATTGATTCGAGCTTAGTAGAGATGGTGTACTGTTAACTTGTCAATGCAGAAAGAGTGATTTCATGTTCCATCAAAAGACAAACGGAGAACACAGTTCTCCCAGAAATCTCTTCAGTATTCCATCAACCCGGGTGGTCGGGAGCCCATTCAAGGAGAAAACTAACCAATGGCCAGCAGCCTCCTGCTGCTCCCAAGGTCGAATCTTTTATAGGGACTGTTCTATTTTTGGAGTATCCGTCGAGGGGAACCCATTTTCCCCTCCAGTACCTTAATTTGAGATTTCCTCTGGGAACAATTTCGTGGGGGTTCTATGCAGGGGTTGGAAAGGACCTTGGATTTTGTATGGTATACAGGTCAGCTTAATAGTACTGATGATGCTCTTGGTTGACATGTCTAGTTGTTTGTAAATGAATGTGCAATTTGGAGCCCACGTGAAAATTATACCAGATGTTAAAAAGTGTGAAAGTTATACCAGATGTTATCAAAATTAAATGACCAGAAGTTATTATTTAAGTAAAAATCAACAAGATTGCAGTATAAGGTAAAAAACATAAGTATTCTGTTTATTTACACGAGGTAAATAAAAAGTGAGGCAACTCTTGCGCATATGGCAGTTCCACACAAGTGGCATTCCTCAGGAACATGGAATAATTTTCTACAGGAGTAACCAGTTATAGAAAAGTGACACTTCCGCACGGCCTGTCAGATTAGGTATGCGGAAAAAAAGGGAAACGGAAAAAAAAGAACTCAAAAATCTCGCCAATCTGAGTTGGGAGAAAACAGCCAAATTCTCATTTAATCAGGAGGGTTACAGCGGGCTGTGTTGAGGGAGATTATGATGAGTCATAAGTTATGCTTTATTTCCACGATTTTTCTATTCCTGCTCTAATGGTTGCTCTGAGTGTTTCTTATGTATTATGAATTTTTTCTCGAGTTTCTCATATGTAAAATCCATGTGAAGTTCGCCCTACAACTAAAGTTATGGTTAAGAAAAAAGTTCAAAGCGTTAGCAATTTTATACAGCCAGACATTTTATTTATATTTGCATTTCAGCAAATGCCTCATAATAAATTCCGAGCTATGTATAGTATGTCTGTAGGAAATAAAGGCATAAAATGGTTCTGCAAGACAATTTTATATAAATATATAGTTACACATGATAGAAAAGTTCTAAAGAGCATATTTGTGTATATATTTATTAATTTTAAGAAAGTAACATACTTACATAATTTCATTTCCAATGACAATTTTTTAAAAAAATGGGATTTTCTTGTTTGCTTGCATGACTTCTCTGAAATGGCTGAACAAAATTTCAAGAAATTTTGATTAATTGTGTAAACACTGTATCTGAATAGAATCTCAATTATTATGCTTTTCAATTAAAACCTTTCAGGAATAAAATTTGAAATCATGAAAATTTTGACTCCTAGCTTTTCATTGTCTCAATTAAATTTAAGATAATTGTTATTTAATATGCAATGTTATTTAAATATGTAATTTTGCATACATACAAACTTTAATTTATATGTATATTTTTATACATCGTTATTAGGAAAATAATACGCATTTACAAGATTTGACGGTAATTTGTATCTTTAAGTTAAGATTCCGCATATAGTTTCTTTCTAGTGTACTTAATTTCTCCGAAACTTTTGGTCAGAATTTAAAAAAAAAAAAAAAAAAAAAAAAAAATTGACCAATTGTTATAAATTCTAAGATTAAAATGAGCAGCTACTCTACCTCATGCCACAAAATTTTATGTAAACTAACAATCGATACTACAGTTACGAAAATAATAATAAAATGAACAAACAAATATATAAAGCAAAAAATTTTTAGAAAATATAATTCCATTATTTTTAATGTAGCCAGAAGGGCTACTAGTTTTGAAACGGCATTTTGTGTAGAGTCACTTTTCAAATTGTTGCCACCAAATATTGCCCTGTATTATTTTTAAAGAAAATAATAAATAATCTACATGAATGTATGTGTGTTTCTCGCACTGTGAGAAACACCGGAACCTGCAATCGTCAAATTTTGAATAACATAGTAGATAGAATAGCTTAGTAGAGATGGTGTACTGGTAACTTGTCAATGCAGAAAGAGTGATTTCTCGACACGAACTATAGCCATCTGGAAGCCCGAATCTGGAAATTGTTTTATTGTCTGTTTCATATTTTGTAAAACCTTAACGAACTTTTGATTAAAAAAACTGAGCAATTTCAAAGCGAGCAGTGGGAACACTCTAAGGAATCAAACATTTTTATCTACAGCGCGCGAGACTGTCTGTCGGAAATTCTAAAGATATGCTGTTTTTAAATATTTTTAGCCCAACATGGCGTTAGCTTAAATGCTCTTGAAACGCGTGTGTGTTTGCAAATAAAAAAAGCGCCCATTTATATCTAGAATAAAATCTGAAAGTTACAGTTTTTTCTAGGGGGGGCGTACTTTTCTTTTCCGTTCTTTTTTTCTTTTTTTAATTTTTGAAAAAAAAAATAGTCAGCTCTAAATAATAATTTGATCATAATTACAATATTATGTGGGTGATAAAAAGAGTATTTTATTTTAACTATATCAATACTGGAATATAAAATAGAAGTAGAAGATACAGTATTAAGTATATCGAAATAAGTGCACAAAATTTCACATTTATAAACCAATTATAAAGATACTAAAATGTGTTGTACTTTGAGGATATTTTGACATTTTAAAGGTAGACATTAAAGTATTTATCATTCTTTACATGCTAACACATTCATAATATAAGCATTTCGGTAAAAGATATATTTGCAGAGTTCAGCGGCTTGAAATTTTTTGAAGCAAATTAATTATCCAAGTTACTGCTCCAAGTGGCCCACCAGCGGCCGAGCGGTACAGACGCTGAACACTGGTAGTTCGGTCCGAGATTCGAATCCCGCGAACCGGCTGGCTGCATGGGCGCTTTCGTGGTTTTCCCCATGTGTAACGTGTATACGAGCCAGTTATCCTTAAAAAGTCCTCCACGTAGGAATCCCTCCCTTTAGGCAGATAGCCCTCGTGTGCTTTGCCATAATTGAATAACCCCAACCCACTGCTCCAAGTTATCGGAAGACAATCAAGAAGATGTATTGTGCGAAACTGCCCATTTCACTGTGAAAACTACTGTTACCAATCCGGCAATGATTGTGTCTTGTGCGCAAGTGACCTGCGCGCAAATATCACTAAACTAAATAAAATAATTTTTCTCCTAAAAAATTTCAAGGAAATTCCGAAATTTCAGTTTGAGCGAAATGTAGTAAAATTTGAAATGTTGAATGTAAAATCAGCATCGAACACAAGACATCTAAGAATTTGAAGACAAATTTTATTTTCATTATGAAAAATTCAATTTTGAGTTATTAATAATACTTGCAAGGCTTAATTGTGCTTAAACGCCTGTTAATTAAATTTATTTCTTTTTAGCTTTAGTTAATTAATTTTATTTTTATTAAAATATTTTTACGGAATTTCTGCTTCAATATAGGTAGACGTGTAAGCAATTCCTTTTCATGACATAATCATATGCATAAAAAATATTTCTTACAAATATATTTTACGTGACTGACAGCGTCTTTCTTCTCATTTTTGGTGTTTAAAAATTTTCATGATTTAATAACTTGATAAATAAACATAAAATAAAATTTTTAATATAATGCAATAGATACAAACGTTAAATATCAACGCATTCCGTTTATTACTTTTTGAGGTTATTGCATTTAAACTCCAATTTGATATTTTCCACTGTTTTAAGCATTATAGCTTAAAACAGTGGAAAATACTGAACTGAAGAAACAGGATTTGATTTTTGATTTTCGAAACGTAAAAGCGCTTTAAATATAGAGTTACTCACAGAAGTATTTCTAACATACTTTCAAATTTCGATATCGGTATGAAATTTACATCACATAATATTATGTAAACATAAAGAGTATTCTGGTTCATAATAAATAAATAAATAAATAAAATTTCAAAAACTATTTGGCTTTGCCTCCTTAACGCGGTACTGACAAACATTCACCAGTCATTTTAACCCAAACGTATGAAAAGTTTAAAGAAATGAAACAGAAGTTTTAAAAAACAAAAAATCTGCGTTATAGAAACTGCGAGGGATATAAAACACTCCTTGGAAAAGCGAACCGGTTTTCTGAACTCTTCGTTATCGGACAGGAACCGTTAAAATACATCCAGTTAAAAAAAAAAAAAAAAAACGAAGCGAGCCAGCTTACAAATAAATAACTAAAGAAACACAAGGGGGGTACCAGCTGCTCCGCACGTGCTTCGCACGAGGACAAGCTTTTGCGCGCATGACGTCATGGGCTTTCTCTCCCTCCTCCCAACTCCGCTGGGGGCACTGCCGGGGGTCTATAACTGCTTCTTTCCTTCATTACTATTTTCTTTCTTTATTTTTTTTTAAAGCTTATGGAGACGTGCTCGACAGAACTAAAAAAAAATCTGGGTGAAAAATAAAAGCGACAGAGGGGCATTTAAATACCAAACTTCGGACTGATTACTGTACTTAAAGGGACTTAAGGGGTTTATTATTCCTTCTGCAACGCCTCTTGGTGGGAATTATTATTAATTTCTTCATTTTTTTTTTTTTTTTAATTCTACATAATGCTACTGAGAGACATAAAATTCGATAGCTGTATTAGTAGATTGACTAGCAGTTGTCTAATGAAACAGAATTGCTCGTAGGTACTTCATAGTTATCAATAAACACCAAGACAGATGTCATATTTTTACCCGACAGGTCGCATTAATTGTGCTCCTGCTGCTGCATACAAGATCGATATTCCTGTTTTACCAGTGTATGGTTTTAAGCAAAAGAATAATGTATGAAAATCTTTGTAAACTCGTTTAAGATTCGATGTCTCAGATTTTGCTCTTTCGATATTAAGTGAATTTTTATTTGCAAAATTAATTACTTATACCTCCTGCAATTCCATAACCTTTCAATAACGACTCCAGATTTGTCCAATGCAATGCCTAATTTTCTAAGAACAGAATATTTCCATGAACTCATTCACATTTTATACAGAACTCTTGTTCAAATATTTTTTAGCCTAAAGAGGCAATTTGCCCAGAAAGACTATTAATTTCGTTTTGGGTTTTTGCGTTGGTTCACTATAAACGGCGTTTCACTTTTCAAATTGTTGCCACCAAATATTAGATCCCTGCATTATATTTAAAGAAATTAAATAATGAGAAATCTGCATGAATGTATGTACCTTTCTCGCACGGTGAAAAAACGACGGAACCCAGAGAGATCAAATTTTGAATAACGTAATCCTCCACTCGAATATGGGCACCTGGAAGCCCAAATTTGGAATTTAGATTTTGTTTCATTATCTACTTCCTATTTTGTAAAACTTTAACGAATTTTTGGTTAACAAACTCAAAGATTTAAAAGGAGCAATGGCAACACTGTACAGAAGGGGTGAAAAAAATTTCCTACGCGCGAGAAATTCTAAAGATATGATTAAATTATTTTCTGATATTGCTGTTGAATTGAATTTTATGGCTTAAGTGCGAAGAAGATGATTTTTAGTAAATAAAGGTAACACACAAAACGTTACAAAAACGCCCTTTTGGACTTGATATAAAATCTGAAAGCCTTCAGATTCATAATGAATTTTCAGATAATTACGCTCTTATTATAAATAGAGTGAAAACCCTCTAAGACAACCACTAACAGTTTCACACAATTTTGATCTTTTGTAGAGGTTGTCGACTTATAGCCAATGTTGCCTACTTGTAGCTCAGCGGTAAAATCGCTCAATACAGGTAGTTTAGCCTGGGTTCGAATCTCGGTAAACGGGCTGGTAGCATGCACATTTTCGTGGTTTTCGCCATATGTAACATGAATGCGAGCCAATTTCTATCAGAAGGTCTTTCCCTTAGAGGCTGCTAATCCTTGCTTGCTTTGCCATAATCAAATAAACCAAGTCAAACTTAATATCTATGTTTATTTACATTCTAAAAAAAAAAACACTGGTCAGAGTTGATCGTCTTGGGGTGGTGATCACCGCATGAGAGTTAACTGCAAAATGAAGAACCTCACAAATACATCTCGTAAATAATCCTTTCTGAAAGTGACCAGTTTTTTTTAGAATTGAATAAACATCACGTGTAAGCGTGAATGGTAATCTTACAAAATCTTCACTGCACATTGCAATTTTGGATGAATTAGTAACTATCCAGTACGTAATTTTAACTCAGTATTTAATATCATTTGTCATAATAATCATAATAATATTAACAGAAAAAATTGCATAAAATATGAAAACAGCGTAAACTTCTCGTGCACCTGGACATACTGCAGTTATACTTCGAATTTCGAAAAAGTCAATTATTCTCTCAGACATGACGAAAGATCTTTTTGGGAACATCTACTTTCGCAATCGCATTTCATCTGCTTTTTCAAAAAAAAAAAAAAAAAAAAAAAAAAAAAAACATCTGCTGATTAAAAACTATACTACCGCAGAAGGGTTCACTAAACATTTTCGTTGATATCAAATCGTGACATGCATGACATTTATTCTCTTGGCCGAAGAGTGAAAACTGTAAGAGTTTTTTTTTTTTTTTCCCTCTCTTCTTTTATTTTTGCCATCAAAGGGCAGTTAACGAAAACTATACATCAGCCACAAATGAAACTAAACTTCTAAAACTCGTTAAAATAGTTTTATGAATCTTCATGCATCTGAGCACGAAGGGAAGTAAGAACAGAAGTATTTAAAAAATATTTCTAGCCAATAGATTGTAACAAAAGTAGAAAATAAACGAATCCATAGCATTCATGAAATGTATGACCTGAGAAACATCTTTTCTTAATTAAAATATCACTGAAAATAATGATAAAGTAATCAGTACTGTAAATTACGTGTATTTAAAACCTTATCAAGATAGCCTATTAAAATTAATTTTGTCTTCAAAGTAACAGTGCGAGGTCGTTGGTTTAAGTGATTAAAACAGATTCGAACGTTATCCACTTAAGAAAAACGATATATTCGTAAAGGATATTTCATTCACATTATAATGAAGAAAACTACGAAAACCGGTTGTAGGAAAAAATGTCACCTGGAAAAAAGGGAAACGGAAAGAATGTCCCCGGAAAATAAGGAACGGAAAAAATGTCACCCTTCGTTTGCAATGGGAACTATAAGGCATGTTTACAAAGATCGCCAAGCTGGGTGATAAAAGTTTTATCTCAACAACCGTAACTTCGGATAACCGGAAACATGTGCGAATAGAAGCAAAAAGATTTGCTAGCTGCTGGATTCTTTGTTAAGGTTAAAAATAGAGGGGTATTTAGCGGGAAAACCTTTCGCGATGGAAGCCAGCGGAGAAGGCGGGTTGTCCAGCGTCGGTCATTGTCAGGTCTTTAGTAATTACTCTCCTCGCACCGCATGTAGTTACAGCCTTAAGTTTAGTGAAACATTTATTGACGCACAACAGAAAACTAATTCATCCTGAGCTTTGGTATAAGAAACAGTTGTAGATGCAATTTCAAGTTACGGTTTGCGATAAGAATAGGACTAAATTTTTTAGCTAATTAATTTTCGCATAATTTTTGTCTCATTTGATTAAGTAACGTATCTGCACAAGAAAAAATTGTTTAATTTTGCACTTAAGTTTGAAAACAAGAATACCACAGTTATTAAAATTAAGAGGTTTATTTCAAAATTATTAGTTCCTGAGGGACTATTGTTTTCATTTTGCGTCCAATCAATCTGAATGTCCGTTTCACTTTTCAAACTTTTGCCACCAAATATTGTGATAAAACAACGGTACCTAGAGCCATCGAGTTTCGAATGACGTAATCCTACTGCGAATATGGAAGGATTTGGAAGCCCAATTCTTCAATTAGAAGCCTAAATTTGAAATTTCGAATTTGTTTTATTATCGATTTTACATTTTGTAAAACGTTAACGAATTTTTGATTAAAAAACTCAAGAATTTCAAAGCGAGCCATGGCAGCGTTGGACAGAAAAGGCATTTTTATCTCCAGCGCGGTGAGACTGTGAATTGGAAATTCTAAAAATGGACTCAATTTAAAATTATTTTGCGATACTGTTCTTAAACTGAATTTTATGGTTTAAGTGTGAAGAACATGATATTTAATAAATAAAGGTAACACACAAAATGTTAAAAAAAGGCCCCTTTGGACGTAATTTAAAATCTGAAACCTTTCAGATTTTTTATTTTACTAAAATTTTAAAATCTAATTAAAATGGATCCTATAACCACGTGATCTGGATTTAAACTTTTAATATGCAATGAACCCTCTTATATCGACCTCTTCCAAAAGTATTTCCCAGAGTAGAAATTAACACTTGTGCCGAGCATTATCTCTTTAAGACGACCACTTCCACCAAAGACCAAAATAATTAGAAACGTGGATGATCGTTTTAAAGAGGATTTTACAATGCACCAATGCGTAATCCACTCAGAGCCGGACCATCTAGTAGCCCATAAACGATAGGCGACCATCACCCTAAGACGATCACTTCCAAAAGTGACCGGCATTTCCATAGGTATAAACAAACACTTGCACTGAATATCATCTTTCTAAGGTGATGATCTTCACAGAATACCAAAAATCAACTAGAAACATGGAGGGATTAGGATTATTCAATTGTGGCAAAGCGCACGAGGGCTATCTACCTAAAGGGAGGGATGCCTTCGTGGAGATCTTTTTAAGGGAAACTGGCTCGTATACATATTACACATGGGGAAAACCATGAAAGTGCCGATGCAGCCAGCCCGTTCGCGGGATTGGAACCTCGGACCGAACTACCAGTGTTCAGCATCTTTACCGCTCGGCCGCAGGTGGGCCGATATTGCTGTTGAATAGAATTTTTTTGTTTAAGTGCGAAAAACACGATATTTATAAATAAAAGTAACACATAAAACGTTAAAAATACGCCCCTTTGTAAACCCCCGCTAATAGGCTGAAACATGGATGGATATCTTAGAAAGGATTTTTACTCATAGTAGTTATATTAATTACAATTACGTGTAAAGCTTATGGAAACTTAAAAGCGGCCGAGCGGTTAAGTTGCTGAATACTCTGGTTGTTAGATCTGGGTTCGATTCCTAGCAAAGCAGCTTTTCGTGGTTTTTCCCCTATATAACGTGGTTAAGAGCTAGTTTTCCTTAGGAAGCCCTCCACGAAGGCAACCATTCTCTTAGGCAGATACCTTTCGTGTGCTTTGTTATAGTCAAGTAAACCAAACAAAATTAAGGAAGCTTATTCATTCTACTCTCCAAATTGAGCTCCAAATAAGTCATACGTGGGAGCTTTTCGTATTCATAACGTAAAACGTATCAAAACGGAAAATTAAATAAATTTAATTATTTAACTTGGTTATCTAGAATTCCAATTTTTAATTTATCTCTTGTTTCCAAAAATCTGAGCATAAATAATTGTGTATTAAAGCATAGACCGATAACTTTGAAATTCAGAGAATAACTTTAATGACCTTTGACCACTAGCAGCCGAGAGGTAAAAATCGTTGAATATTGGTAGTTCGACTGGCGTTCAAACCATGGCGGATGTGCTGCTTACCAGGAAATTTTCGTGTTTTTCTCCATGTCTAACATAAATACCAGTCAGTTTCTATCAGACTTATGAAATAATTTTTGTATCAACTCCTCACTATAAACAGTCCTCCATGAAGGCATCCATATCCACTTCGACAGATAATCTATGATGGTACTTTGCCGTAACCTAAATAATCTGATTTGATGATCATGGTAATCTTTTCTCATACTGAAGCCTGTGATGCTTTAATTAATGTTTTATTTATCATAAACTGTGTTAACTGCTTTAAATTAACCAAATCAGGATTTTCTTCTGTTAGATTTCCTTTTCTAAATTTTTGACATAATTTTAGAAGCTTAAATATGTCAGATCGTTTTAGTAAGACGTATTATTTGTAACTGTTTTACATATAAGTACAGAGAATCTCATGACGGCGAACTCTAAAAGTGTTTCCTACAACATAAATAAAGAGGCTTTTATACATTTGCCTCTCTAATGCAACCATCTGTATAAGTGGCCTAAAAATCGCTTGAAGCCGCCGTTAGTGGTCGCATTAGAAAAGACTCATTATAATTGCATTTTTGTGGCATTTAATAATTTCAGTTACATGTCTGCCTTATAAATTATAATATTGATTTTTCAAGGTCGTGTAATAACTTTCACTATAAATTAGAATAGTAATAATCTTTTACATTCCATTCGAATTATTGTATTCGTATGAAAGCCTTGAATCAATTGTTGATCATTATTTTGTACGTTTGCTATTGCAAAAGTTTAAAAATTCTTAATCATGATAATTTCCAATATACGGGCTTTAAATGCCCAAGTTATTTAATTTTATGCCAAGGTTTAAACTTTGTGCATTTACAATAAAAAGATCTTAATTATTGAGCTTTTTAACATCTGAAGCTAGTTAAAACTGGTTGAAATGTGTTGCAGTCTCAGTTCGTGTGCAAAACCACTCTCGCACTGATTTGTTTTATGCTTAATTTATAGTAATTTCCCTAAGTAACCAAATTTTAGATTTATATCATTTTTTTTTTAAATTGTGAAAATAAACAAAAAGAAAGGAGAAAATTATTGTTTCTTACATTATAATTATTTTCTGTTCATCTTTTATGATAATTAGTGTATTTTTCAATTTTCCTCAACTGTCAAATCTTGTTGTATTTCTAAATATCTTTAGATTATTTACAGTCCCCTCAATTTTAGAGTTTTTATGTTAAACTCTAAATTAGTTATAAAAATTATTAGAAGCATTTGATGTAATTAATCACGCACGTCGCCCATAGATTCGAAAATTTTGAATTTTTAAAATTGTTGCAAGCACTTGAAGATTCGTCTTTCCTAGCAAATTGCAAATTTTAAAATTCAAAAAATTCAACTCCATCATTCCAATTTTCAGACTCAATTAAAGGCACTGAAATTATTTAACATTTAAGAACTCTCGGTGATTTAGAACTCCCCGGAATTGATACTCAAGAAATTATTTCAAAAATGCTCTTCTAGATCTATTATTAATTGTTCTATCCCTTGAATATCTAGTATCTACTGCATTTTATCCTCATTTCTTCTTTGATTATTTGAATCATGGCAAAGCACGTGAACTGACTGTCTAAGAGAAGGGATGCCTTCGTGGAGGTTTTCACGAAGTATGAGAAAAGGAAACTTGATTGTATTTACCTTACACATGAAGAAATAACTAAATTATCTTGCAACCAGCTTGTTTGCTGGGATTTGAGCCCCTGTCGAACTATCAGTGTTAAGCGATCGCTGGAGCGCTTGATGAGCTGCCTTGTGTATTCTGCTTAAGAATATAGAACACAAATGACTGTCAATCTTATCATATCATCAGTGTTTGGTAACTTTCCCTATGAAAATAAAATTGCTAGAAATATGAGTGAAAAGAAATGTAAATATTTTGAATTTGGATTCAATTTAATCCCCTTCATGTAACATATAATACTGTAATTTACGTAATAGCACTTTAAATTTTTTAATATATTAACACAAAAGGATCGCAAAAAATGCGATGATGGGAACATCGTATAAATAAATGGACACTGTGCTATGGCATTCGACAAAATATGTCTCGTTTATATACCAATCTCTGCAGAAGGAAGAAAATTATAGCCAATGTAGAAAATTTCTAAATTCAATTTCGCCAGATAAATTTTACATAAAATGAAAAATCAATTTTCAGTATACATAAATAATTAGTTGAATTAATTAAACTTGTACTGAAGAATACATAAATGTATTTCCAGCTCAATGTAAAACTGTTCCCACTCAAAATTTATATTATAAGAAAACGTTAAATGTCTGTTATGTCGAATATTTCTTTACTTACATTGTAGAGACATTCGATGTTTTATGGAAGCAGGAGACTTGAAAAATGAGCAACGCCCTCGCCGGGAATCGAACCGCGGAGCTCTGGAATACACGCCCAGCGTACAGACCACTACTCCACGAAAGCACGTCAAGAAGGCTATATACTTTTATGAATGATATGTTACTGTAGCGTAGTTTTGCTAAATTCCTATGAATCAGTTCTAATTATTCTAAGGGGTGTATGTAATAATAAGTTTTGCCAGTGTGACTCTTTTCATTGCTTATTTTTTCCTCTCTAGTGGTCACCCGTTCTCTGGCCAGGTTTTATAGCAATCACTGAATATTTGCCGAAAAGTCTAAACTCGATCCAAATATTTTGATCACCAAATGACATAAGGTGAACAACAAAATGCCACTGATGAAAAAGAAACATGAAATTCTAATCCAGCTCCTCAAAATGACGATTTAATAATAAGCAGCATTTATGCGATGGCTCTGTCAAGTAAATTTTGTTGTAGAAAACATTTTCAGAATAACTTAAAATTCGATTGATTTTTCAGAAATCATTCTGTTCTACTTACAATTTCTAAGAAGCGACATTGTATAACATTACTTTTGATTCATATGTTCTCACTTAGTTGTAAATTATACGTTTAATCAAATATTTACCTAATGCAACACTTCGTATTTGTATTCAAATACAAGAGCGGGGAATGCTACGAAATCTGCTTATTATGATTTATTTCATTCATAAATAATAACTGCCACGAATGCTTTATAATTAAAAATATTCCACCATAAATAGCTAAAATTTTAAACCATGAAAATAGATAGGACTAAAATATTTTCAGCTAAGTTTCGCATCATGAATCTTGTCTTACCAGTGGTCGTTATTATACTTATTATCTGAATTCTCATTTCCTCATAAACATGACGCTTATTAAAATTTACAAATGCTTTAAGCAATGACAACCTTCAAAACTGGTTGTTAGTAGCTTTAATTTTGACTCCATACCCTTCAACAATTAAAAAACCCAAAAGATAGGCGGAAGTTTCCTTATCAGCTCTTTTTGAGTGCTTTATTAATACTGCTAAAATTCTGCATGATATTTGTTTTAGAACTGCTAAGAAAATTTGAAATACAAAAGTTATACAAGAATTTTAAGTCTGAAAAATAATTAATTCAGACTTGAAAGCTTTTGAAACATAGAACTTGAGCTTAAAACAATAAGAATAGAATTTTGCATTAATTTTTTTAATTATACGATTGTTGCTCCATTGATAACAATGCTATAAATAGTTCATTTAGAATTACAACTACAATTGCTGCATTCGAATCAATATTTCTTGCTAATTATTTAAAACATGAAAAATGAGAAATATAATATTTATATGTACTTTTTAATCTCCAAAGTGCTAATAAAGTTTTCTCAAAAATAGAAAATTGACTTTTTTCAACAGTTTTCACCTCTTCGTCAAGACACATTTTTGTTACGATCCTAATTAAAAATTACAAACCAGCAGAACATAACCTGTTTCTCTCTCAACAAACGCAGAAAGAAAAAATATAGTTTATAACTGAAAACACCTATGAAATTTGCTAAAACAAATTCTTTGGCATTAATTTTCAATTTTATTTAACTCAAATTTATTCAATATTTCGAGTTCTGGATAATCAAATTAGCGGTATCATTCTAAAGCTTCAAAATGATATTAAGAAGCTCAGCTTCGGTTTTAATGATTCATTTTACCACGCCATTGGGGGAAAAAAAAATTCTGAAAGTTTTCAGATTTTAAATTACGTCCAAAGGGGTGTTTTTTTAACGTTTTGTGTGTAACCTTTATTTATTAAATATCATGTTCTTTGCACTTAAACCATAAAATTCAGTTCAATAGCAATGTCGCAGCATATCTTTAGAATTTCCGATTTTTTCCCCCCGTAGAGTGCTGCTATTGCTCCCTTTTAAATCGTTGAGTTTGTTACTCAAAAATTCGTTAAACTTTTACAAAATATGACATCGATAATAAAACAAATTCCAAATTTCAAATTTGGTCTTCCACATGCTCATATTCGTAAGATGATTACATCATTCAAATTTCGATGGCTCTTATCACAATGCGAGAAATATACATACATTTATGCAGATTTTTCATTATTTAATTTCTTCAAATATAATGCAGGACTCTTAACATTTGCTGGCAACATTTTTAAAATGAGAAACGGACATTTATAGTGATTCAACGCAAAATCGCAAAACGAAAACAATAGTCCTTCAGGGGCAAAGCCTCTTTGGACTCTAGTATGTTTATTAGAGAATCGCGAGAGGTCTGCTTTAGGGGAGGGTTGCATTATGGGGGACTTTCAGAGAGCAGCTGCTGGCTTGTATACATTACACTTAAGACAAAACCTTGAAAATATCTATACAACCAGCTCATTCGCAGGGATTGATTCAGGCTGAACTACCAGATTTCAGCTCTCGGTTACAGGTGGCCCACTTTTACAACTGGTAAATAAACGAAAAATGTTCTCTCTTGTGGACACATAATAGTTCCCTCTAATATTTCAAATCTTTCTTTCGTAACGACGAAAATGACGCCCACGATCGGTAATGTGTACGATTAAAACAACAGCTCAATAACCGGTTTCGATTTGCATCGTTGGTCGATCTTATGCAATTACCCTGAAAATTGCTAATTTTATCAAATTCTTATTTTCTTGGTTACACACGGTTGGCTATTATGAAAATACCGATTATATATAGGCAAACTGTATGTGGTGTCGACTGTATGCCTGTGAAGTTTCTGTGTACATAAAAAATGTGCACTAATTCTTTTATTTACTATTATACCATTATTAAAATTTCTTTTTTACCATGTCGTTTATGCTGACAACTATCGTTCGTATGTCAATGTCGTCTTTACGTGTGTCGACGTTATGCCTTGTCGATCATATGCAGTATCTATGTGGAATGTCGATCCCATAAATAAAAGCCTTAATGGGAGATACAATTTTATCCAGTAAGCACCACTACCGTTCTTTCAAGGGGTGTGCGGAAAAAATGTCACCCGAAAAAAAGGGAAACGGAAAGAATGTCCCCGGAAAATAAGGAACGAAAAAAAAAGGAACTCTAAAATGTCGCCAAACGGAGTTGGGGAAAACTGCCAAATTCTAATTTAACCCGCAGGGTTATAGCGGGCTCTCTTGAGGGAGGTGTTAAGGGTAAGCGTTGAGTTAGCTGCAGCTCATTTCGATAGCAGGTTTTCCCAACTTGCCTGCGAGAAAATCATATGTTCTCCCCCGAGTTTGTTTCATCAGTTTCATTTAGGAAACCGGTCCACGTCACCCGGAAGGAAAGAATTCATGGGAAGCCAATGTTTTTCCTCTGTTAATACCAATGATTGTCGGTCTTTAAACTAAACTTCATCCATCCCTAACTGGAAACCAACAGTTTGTTCACAGTAAAGTGTTGATAAATGACGAATTGTCAGTAAAGACGGCACGTGAAAGTTGCTTGTTTGCAGGACTAAATAGCTTAATAATTTGATAAGGTGTAAAAATTTAAACAGAACTATCGGCGTAGTATAGTCTGTTATTTTTTATTACGGTTTAACGAATCTAGCAATAATATTATATTATGCATTCCGTTATTATAAGCTATCCGTAATATGGAATATAATTTTCTAAACACTAACGGTTTATCATCAGTTAATTAATAAAACGACAGATATTTTATAGTGTCATTTTTTTTCCACTTTAACGGTTTATCATTAGGTGGGTTTTTTTTTTTTTTTTTTAAATCCTGGAGGACTATTCTTTTCGTTTTGCGATTTTGCGTTGAATCACTATAAACGGCGAATCTCTTTTCAAACTGTTGCTACCAAATGTTAGAGTCCTGCATTATATTCGAAGAAATTAAATAATGAAAAATCTGCATAAATATATGCATATTTCTCGCATTGTGATAAAACAACGGTACATAGAGCCATCGAATTTTGAATGACGTAATCCTCCTGCGAATATGGGCATCTGGAAGCAAAAATTTGAAATTTGTTTTATTATCTATTTCATATTTTGTAGAAGTTTAACGAGTTTTTGATTAACAAACTCAACGATTTAAAAGCGAGTAATGGCAACACTATACGAAAAAAAATTATCTCCAGCACGCGGAACTGTGTATCGGAAATTCTTCTAAAGATATGCTCTTTTTAAAATTCTTTTGCGACATTGCTATTTAATAAATAAATGTAGCACACAAAACGTTAAAAAAAAAAAAAAAAAACGCCCTCTTTGGACGTAGTTTAAAACCTGCAACATTTGAGATTTTTGTTTGTTATTATTTTTTAAATATGAATGTTGGTCCCTCAGCCGACTTCGACTTCACCAGAAGCAGTTGTCACTTTATTATGCAGTCACCTGATAGGTGGGCCATCTTTGCCTCCTATGAAGGGACGGACAATTAGAACTATGCCTTCCCCTGGATTCGAACTCAAGCCGTTAGGTATCGCAGTTGGCTTCCCTAACCACTACACCGTCTGGGCGGCATTTATCATTAGTTAGTTTATAGAATATTATATTCTGTACTAATTAATATAGTTATTTTAAAATAATTAGCTAAACCGGCTTGGCTAGTTTTCCCCCCGCCAAATACTTACTTATTCGAGGAAATAACTTAATTATACGCTTTAACGGTAACATATATTTTACACAATATTTATTTTATATTAAAATTTTTCCTATATATAAATAGATACGGCCATACACGCAATCGAATCGGCTTAATGTACTTTCATTTATAGAATAATGCACTTCAGAATGTGAACAGTGAACTTTCTTCTGGTGATTATCTTCCTATGATGATCAGTATTTCTGAGAGCTAGAATTTCTCTAATTCGCAAAAGCCCAAAATCTTATGAACCTGTGGTCATCTTAGAAAGGGTTTACTGTACTTTCTGTCCCTAACTGTGGCAATTTATTGGTATGAAAAAATTTCTTGTAGTAGAATATAATCCATTCATGCAAGCCTTGTTATAAGAATAATTTAATAAAGAAGCAAAATTATCATTTTATTCAAAATTGCATTTTTCGAGCGAGGTAGTAAGGAGTTCTGACTTTCTTATCGGTTAAATATTTCTATTTCCGATTTTTAACTTGCTAATTTAACATTTTTATTTTTAGCCCAAAGGGCTATCAGTCTCAAAACGACATTTTGCGTGGTTTCACTTTCTGCGTTGATTCACTTTTCAAACTGTTGCTACAAAATATTATTGCCATGCATTATATTTAAAGAAACTAAATAATGAAGATTCTGCATAAATGCATGAATGTTTCCGCATTTTTAAAAAACATCAGTACCTAGAGCCATCCAATTTTGAATAACGTAATACTCCAACCAAACATGAGCACTTGAAATTCCGAATTAGGAATTTGTTTTATTAGCTATTCCCAATTTTGTAAAACTTTAACGAATTTTTTAATTAACAAACTGATCGATTTAAAAGCCTGCAACGGGAACACTGTACGAAAAAAGAAATCTATCTTCAGCGCCCGAAACTGTGTATCGGAAATTCTTAAATTTTGCGCTTTTTAAATATTTTGTGATATTGCTGTAGAATTGAATTTTATGGTAAAGCGCGAAGAACATTATATTTAATAAATAAAGGTACCACACAAAACGCTAAAAAAATCCTTTTGGGCGCAATATGAAATATAAAAGCTTTCAGATTTTCCTTTAAATAATGAAAAATCTGCATAAATGTATGTATATTTCTCGCATTGTGATAAAACAACGGTACATAGAGCCATCGAATTTTGAATGACGTAATCCTCCTACGAATATGGGCATGCGGAAGACCAAATTTGAAATTTGGAATTTGATTTATTATCGATGTCATATTTTGTAAAAGTTTAACGAATTTTTGAGTAACAAACTCAACGATTTAAAAGGGAGCAATAGCAGCACTCTACGGGGGGAAAAAATCGGAAATTCTAAAGATATTCTGCGACATTGCTATTGAACTGAATTTTATGGTTTAAGTGCAAAGATCATGATATTTAATAAATAAAGGTAACACACAAAACATTAAAAAAACGCCCTTTGGACGTAATTGAAAATCTGAAAACTCAGCTATTTTTTTTTCCCCCAATGGCGTGGTAAAATGAATCATTAAAAACGAAGCTGAGCTTCTTAATTACATTTTGCAGCTTTAGAATGATACCGATAATTTGATTATCCAGATCTCGAAATATTGAATAAATTTTAGTTAAATAAAATTCAAAATTAATGCGAAAGAATTTGTTTTAGCAAATTTTGTGAGATAGATTATGTTCTGTAATTTTTAATTAGGATCGTAAAAGAAATGTTTCTTGACGAAGAGGTGAAAACTGTTGAAAACAGTCACTTTCCTATTTATGAGAAAACTTTATTATGACTTTGGAGATAAAAGCAGCAATTGTAGTGTAATTCTAAATGAACTATTTATAACATTGTTATCAATGAAGCAACAATCGTATAATTAAAAAAATGAATGCAAAATTCTGTTCTTATTGTTTTGAGCTCAAGTTCTATGTTTCAAGAGCTTTCAAGTTTGAATTAATTACTTTTCAGACTTAAAATTGCAGTATAACTTTTGTATTTAAAATTTTGTTAGCAGTTCTAAAACAAATATCATGCAGAATTTTAGCAGTATTAGAAAAGGACTCAAAAAGAGCTGACAAGGAAACTTCCTATCTTTTGGCTGGAGTCAAAGTTAAAGCTACTAACAACCAGTTTTTAAGGTTTTTATTAATTAAAACATCTGTAATTTTTAATAAGCACCATGTTTATGAGGAAATGACAATTCAGATAATAAGTATTATCTGAATTATCGTTTCCTAGTCATTTTTAGTATCATCAGGGCCGGTGCCAGAGCATATGCAATCGGTGCGGCCGCATCGGGCGGCAGAATTGAGAGAACGCAAAATTTTTAGAACTTTGGAAAGAGCTGGGCGGCAGAATTTTGAAGTTGTAAAGCAGACACCGTGCGGCAAAACGTCTAGCGCCGGCCTTGATCATCATTCCAAGTCTTAGTAAATCAGCTTAGAAACTTAGTAAATCAGAACTTAATAAAATAGTCGAATTTTATAATTCCGCTAAGGTGTGGTGTGGTGTATTTAATTATGGCAAAGCACACTAGGGCTATCTGCCTAAGGGGAGGGATGCCTTTCGTGGAGGACTTTCTAAGGGAAACTGGCTCGTATACACGTTACACATTAATTCCGCTAAGAGCGAGTATTGCTTAAACATAAAACAGTATAAAACTTGTTTTTTTTCTGCAGTGATAATTTTAAAAGTATAAATGAATTATTTTGTACACATAAATAGAATTGGTGCTCGTTGATTGAACACGTTACCTTTATTTTATTATTACACATTGTACTGTAATTAATTTAAACTTTTGTTACCATTAATACTTAAGTTAATTATAATGTTACTGTACTGAAATTAATTGCTTTTTCGTAGTCTATTGTTGCATCTGCACTGCATTGTTAATATAATTAAATAATTTATTGTGTCTTTCTTTCTTAAATTAAATCTAATTCCATTGCATTATATTTTTTCTACGTGAATTCCTTTGCATTTCAAAAGCCTTATATTTTATTTCTTTCTGTAATAGACAGAGTTTTATGGATTTTTTATGGTAAGCCTGACTGGCTCTATATCTCAGCGTGTGATGAATTTTGTAAGAAAAATGCTACTTTAAAAACAGGCCAAACTTAAACGAGAAAGGTCTGAGTTTAGTAGTAAAATTGTATGCATTTCAAAGAAATATAGAGTAACTGTTGCATTTCCAGTGCACAAAATAAGCTATTAAAATCTTTGATTTGCATCAGATTCTTTTTAAATGCACAGAACGTTTTCCAAACAAAATTTAAACGCTAGTCTAAGATTTAAGTTTTATCTCATTTTACAAGCATTAATATAATTATTTTCTTACTTATTTAGAAAAAACTTTTAATTTAGAAAACTCCTGAATATCCATTTAGAATAATGAATGTTCATGTTTGGATAAAAATTCGAATATTTTCATCTAGTAACTGGTGATTTGCCGACTACATAAACTTCATGTTTAAGTATGTTTAACAATGCATATTTTGATATTTTCGAAAGCAAAAACATAGTATTTTGATTTATCCAAATGTGAATATTTGTTTAATATTTCCATATAATAACGTTATTCAGCACATTGTTGAATAAATTTTCAGGTACATTATACTAAATTTTACGAGGGAAAAAAACTGTTATAGAAATGAGCAATACCATAGCTATTTAGGCATACAAACCACAATAGAAGAAGAATGTACTAGCAGCTAACGTGGTTTGAATAAATAGAAATATAAAATAAATTTTCGTCTACAGTAATTAGTTCTTATTACCAGATACTGCCTATGAATAAATAATTTAGTTGTGAATATAACTTATAATTTCATATATCAAAAAAGAAGTATTGAATTCAGAAAATTATAACAAATAAGATTTTTAATCATTTTAAAATATTTTATTGCAAAAAATTATAAATATCATTCATTATCAATTTACCATTAAATTTATCAACACATTAAATTCACAATAAATAAAATTAATAACACTACCTTTCAGTTTAAATCCCATTATTCAAACGAATATTGTAACCTATCCCGATTAAAAATTCCTGAAGTGATTTAATTCCACTTCTGAAATCCGTTAAAAGATTTCCTAAACGAGTCTGCAAAACCTCTCTTTTCTTATTTTTTCTCATTGGCGGGCATTCTCCAGTGAGACTTCGTATGATGCTGTAATGAACTGATGTTTCATCCGACTTTAATGCGGAGATCATTCTATAAAAATTTACGTGATAGCATTCGGAAGCTAAATTTTTAATTTTTAGGTTCCATCCTTCACAAAAATTGTTTGCTTTCGATTCTTTATTTACAGTCGCTTCATATACACTCTAATATTCTGGTGGGAAACGGGGCGGAATTCTCTGCAAGGTTAGTGATAATGTATTCTCGGAACGACCGCCATGGTTTCTATTCACACGACGGTACGTTCCTTCAACGCATGTTTCACTAAAATACAGAAGAAGATCAAGCGCTTCCGTAGGCGCAATGGATTTCAAATATGCTAACCCTTCCGATATCCGATGAGTTGGCAAGAATGCCAGCCCATCTAGCATTCCACAGAAATGCTTAAATTCATCATTATTTTTATATAACAACGCAAGTCCAAGTTTTTGTATTTTGCGCCATGTACATTGTGTTAAATGGTAAAAACAACCTTGTTGCTGAACAGTCTCCCCGAAACATATTCTGATCGCTTTCATCATTGCGATTTCAAAGTCTAAAATAATTCTCCTGGGATTTAAACTTATGTTGTTTTCATAACAATGTGTAATCAATACTTGCAGGAGTTCTTCATAGGATGATTGATTTCGTCTTTCCATAAGTGCGTACACAGTTGTAACAGCCCTTTCTCCTAACTCTTCTAATAACATATAGTTGATTAAAAAATTTTGGGACGACATCAGATGTCCCATCCATGTACCAAACTGTTGATTTGGATAATTCAATACTTGCAGGAGTTCTTCATAGGATGATTGATTTCGTCTTTCCATAAGTGCGTACACAGTTGTAACAGGCCTTTCTCCTAACTCTTCTAATAACATATAGTTGATTAAAAAATTTTGGGACGACATCAGATGTCCCATCCATGTACCAAACTGTTGATTTGGATAATTCATTCAGACCTACATCTGTGGCGTAAATAATGATTCTGGAACCTCTGCTTTCATTGACATAAAGCAGAAATCTCCTAGGAGGTTGTTCTGCAGTTTCAGTCCGACTACCTATTTAAGATAACAAAAAAATATATTTTAATTTGTTTTTAATCAACTAGATTTCTATGCAAACTATAATGTTAAATTAGTTTAGATGAATATAAATATAGATAATTATGCCAAGATTACTCTTTGATATCTCGAAAGTTTACCCTTCCTCTCGTCTGTAGAAGCAGTAGGGATATATTTTCAAGTATAAAACTTAAAAATGTATCCCTACTGTTTATACCTAATATTTCAGACTTTTGTTTTTGGTAGGCGGAATGCACTGCCCTAGACAAAAAAAATTAGTTTTTTTGTCTTTTAGTCGTCCTAAGTAAATTAAAAGTACGTATCGAAATAGTTCGATTAGATTTTTGCTTTAGTCCCATTTAATTCAATTTATTTCATATTTTATCATTCTTTAAATTTTTTAAGCATTAAACCAAGATGTGCATCTAACAAACCAAAAATACTATTCTTCCAGGCGAATGACAAGATTTAATCAACTGGAATCTGTTTAGCTATAGAATATTGACTCAAACTGAAACGCGCACTTACTGTGTGCTTCTTTTCAAATGGCAAGAAAACAAAATTCATCAGTTTATGGCAGAATTTATATTCCTGTGCCAAAAATCAGTAAAGATTTATTATCTTCGGAGAAGTCTCCGAAGAGTTTAGTAAAAAAATTTCCATAGGAAGAAATAAATTCAGAAAATATATCTCAAGAAAAAATATCTAGAGAAAATATTCTCTTAAAGTATCCTCGGAAAAAGTCACTTTCTTACACTAAAGTTAAACAAACTATGTCAATACATCACAAAATTTGTTAACTTTCGATAATATTTATCAAATGCAGTTTAAACTTTTCTCAGAAAGTCTTATTATAGGCCCATCTGCGGCATATTGAACGCCCTTCAAAATTACAGATTGTGAAATTTACACTTATGACAGGATTAGAGATTCCAATCATTACGTCTTCGAATGCTACTTACTTTTCATATTCTTCATCCGAAATTTTGTAAAGTATACCTGAACAGCTGGGCCAAGAACTGTATGACAAGCAAGTCAGATACAGAAGGTACATAGTGATTTTAATATCAATTCTAACCTTGTTTTTCATCCCTCACATTTGACTAGTATCTAACTGCGATTCTGTGTTGTGGAGTGTTGTGACATTACATAATAAGTAACGCAGCACAAGTGTTAAACTACGGTGTACTTTTTTTTCTTATTCCGTTCAAATAGAATCTCAAGCATTAAAATTTTGCCTATTACTTCAACACTTGTATTTATACATCATTTCTACTCATTTACGTTTTGCTGTTGTAACCATAAATATTTTTCACTAATTTCGCATTTCTTCTATATTTGCACATTTTTTTTTTTTTTTTTTTAAATTTTATTTATACTGCTCTCTTGTTTCGACTGCTGTGATACCACAGCGTGACTTACCCTACCTTAAGTACTTTCAGCGCTAACTGAATGAGCTGCAAATGATGTATAATTCAATGGTCTAAATTCAGAAAACCTGGGTAATTTTACATACTTATGTTACTAAACACATGAAAAACACTTTATAGTACATCAACTTCATTATTTTATACATCAGTATTTGTACTGTATTACAATTATTGTATTCCATTCAGCTTAAGAAAGAATATGAAGAAGATAAAGAACGTAAATTATTTGAATATTATGAAATTTCCACACGGAAAAGGAGACTGCAAAGAGAAAATTCTAAATCTCAAACAGTGAGGAAAAATAGATCATTCCTGATAGATCATCCAATTCGAACTACCAGTGTCCAGCGGCTGGTGGGCTGGTTAAGTCGCTCTTAACTAGGCAATGTGAGTTTCAGTTGTTTTAGTACAACAAATTTGTATACTTTGATTAAATTTTTAAAATGTTCATCTTTTCTAAACATTTCTCAGATCAACCTTTAAACTAGGTATAATTTTTTGACAGTTTAAAAATTTGTTCATCAGCTTTTCACAGACTGCCACACTTCACTGCTTGCATTAGTTAAGAAAGCTATTACTGCAAAATGTTCTAATAATTTCATTAAACCCAATTTTTTAAAAATCCATATTTTAACTCTTCAAAAAAAAAAACCAAATATCTTTATCTGAATATTCTGATGTGTAACACAATCTAATAAAGAGATGCATAATTGATTTGTTATGCATGGTTCCTTGTTTTAAAGCAAAAAATATGAATTTCTATTCAAGAACGTTTTGAAACCAAGGACAGCTGTGGACGCTTTGTTTCTTGCACCTATCGCCATAACTGGCATGCATAGATTAATAATTAAGTACTATAAACTATTAAATTTTATCACGAATTCTTCTGATATATCCGTGAATGGCTTTTTCTTTTCTTTTTTCTTCGTAAAATAAGAATTTGAAGTTTATTCCGTTTATAAATAACTATTTATTACAAATACGCTTTGCATAAGAGATGGCAAAAATTTTGCATTGCTAAAGGAATAGATTTATTTAGAAACAGAATATGTATGCTCAATTCATTAAATATACTATCCTCTAAGCGTTAAGGAACGAATGTATTTCAATCCAAAACTAAAAAAAGCAAGCAAAAAATAAGCTTACTTTATTTAGCAGATGGATAGATAATGTAATATTTTCAATGTGTGCAATATGTTTGATATTTTTATTTTCATTTGCTTCAACCGTTTACATTTTTCATTGCACAAGCTTGTGAAATACAGCTTGTGCAATGGATTTTAAGATGCTGAATGTTTTAGGAAGTTTTAGAAACTCAGTGTTTTAGATAGAATGTAAAAGTATACTGACAATACGCATGGCATTCAAATCTTGAAAAACACAGAAAGAAATTTCAGAATTATTTGTAATTTAAGCAAGGAAGGGATTACGCGACAGACTGGCCAATTAAGAGGTTCTCGAAATGAATTGTACCTGTTATACCCAATTTAAATCTAAAGATTTTATTGATCATTTGCTGAACGTCTTATAAGAAACGTGGCCCAGTTTATTGTTGATAAGGTTATTTAACTAATGCAAAGCTACGAAAGTTGTCTACCTAAGGGCATGGATGCCTTCGTAAAGCAATGGAAACCAACCATGCAGCAAATTGCAAATGTATCATTGCAAATGTATGAAAGCAAAATATCGTTGAAAGGCATTACATTATTTTAATAGTTTCTAAATAATACATTATTTAAAAAATTTCTAACAATACTCTTGAAATTTAACTTTGATTTTTAATTCTTCCATTTATGGAACTTAAAAGAATTTATAGTAGAGATTGAATACCTTAAATTTACGTCAAGAAGAAAATTGTTAAAAATAGATGATATCGGTTATTGAAAAATTATTTTAATTTGTGTCTCGCATTATAAAATTAATAAAGATCATAAATATTAAAAAATATAAAATTAATAAAGATCATAAATATTAAAAAATTAATAGCTGTAAGTAATGTGACTAAATCCATATTTTTCCTAAATGTTACTAAATGGTTTAATGGATAAAAAGAAATGATAAAGCAAAAGTAATGTATGCTTAACTATTTATTATGTAATGTATACTTAATTATTTATTTAAAAATTGTAATGTATGTATTTATTGTTAGTAATGTATACTTAAATATTTATTAAAAAATATAAAATCTCTGTGATCATTAATAGCAATTTTTTTGCGTGTTTTTAAAGATGAATATGAAATGCTATATGCCCTGAAACAGCAGAGGTTAATAGAGGAGAGATAAAACATAAATTTAAAATCCCTAAGAATAACAGTTTTTCAAATTTACTTCGACTTTCTATCAATATTTTTAATTAAACGTTTTCTGTATATAGTTAACGTATTTAACACAAAACTATTCACTAAGTAAATCATTTCAAACAAAGAATTTTGATGTTATATATTTGTTAAGAGTTCCAAATTTACAATTGTTTATATCAGAAACGAATTTTATTTCCAAAGTTTCTCTATTGAAGTAGGTACTGTGCAAACGCACTTTTAACTATGTTTTAATAGAAACTCTAATATAGGCTAAAAATTTGAATAAAAATTTTTTAAAAAACCCGTCCTGTGCTATAGCCGCAGGATTTAGTGTACAATAAACTTAAAGCATCTAAATTAATTAGTAAATTGGAATAAAAGTAAAATAGTTCCTCTATAATATAATAATTGCAATCGCGTATATGAGTTATAACATAGTATCAGAACTAATAGATTAAAGAGAGAATTCATGGTAGAACAATCTCGAAAAATAAAAATGCGAAAGGAAAAATACACAAAATTACACAAATAAAAATTTTAATCTCTTTTTACTGAAACTCCAATTCAGAACACATTAGGGGAAAATGAATTAAAGCTTCATAAAAGTCGATTAATATGTTTCGATTTCCTGGTCCATTTGAGATCAAAAACCGTGAAAAGAGTTCATGAAATTCTTATTATCGACTTTAAAATTCATATAAAAAAGAAACCTCGAATCTCAAATGTACCAGAATTTTCCCTACATATTTTCGAAACACTTGGAAAAAAAAAAAAGCATAAACATACATAGTGCCAAAATGTGAATTATAAACTATAGAACTTTATGTACATTAAAATTCAACGAAACTCATAAAAAAAAGTGTCTAAAACCAAGATATGCTAATCCGAAATTCAAAGGCAAGTTTAAAAAAAGAGCAAAATTAGTAGTCATTTAAACAAACTAAAAATTGTTTGGTGCCCGATTAAGATAAACAATTTTTTTTACTATCAACAAAGCGAAAAACTGTACTTAGAGATTTTTCTAAACAATTTTTTTAGTAACAAGAAAATATGCATATAGAACCAGCAAGCTTATTCGTCTTATTAATGTGAATACCAGCATTTATTTAAATTTTAGTTAATAAAGTAGAGATTATCTAAAATCTAGCAGCCTTGAATTATTAAAAAGATATAAATTTTCTTCGATTAATTCAATTATTTAATACAAATATAAAAAATCAATCAATTTTAATAAATTGTATTTTAAATATATAAGTATACTGCTAAAAGTCGCTTTCGAAAGAAACCAGAGTAAGGTAGTCCGCAGAACATTCCAAATAAATATAAGAGGTTCCCGTTTGAAAAACTCTGAATTAAAAGATAAAAGTACTTTCAAGATATGAAAGAAAAAAAAAAAACTTTTCTCTTCATATAAAATATGAGTCATTTCGCATGAAAGGCAAAGAAGGGAAAAAAATGTGCTTACCTTCAATTTTTAGTTCATCTAGGCTGGCTGGCTCTTTAGGATAGTTCTGCCTTCTATTATTTCGAAGAGTTCTTTTTATACTGTCTTCACCAGGCATTAGGCGCATTTGTGATGATGTTAAGCTTGCCATTTCTTCAGCAAACACAATCGTAGGTTTATCATGAGAACACAAACTCTACTTTTCATTCTTTGTCGACATTTTAATACTTCAATTTAATCACCCTGAGAGCTGTGGTTATGAGGCGCACCTTCTCTTGGTTGAGTTATGTTAACCCGTCAGCACACGCGCTGGGGTAAAATCCACCCCACGTGTAGTCTTTTCTTAGAAAATAAGGGAAGGTCGTACGTGACCTTTCTAGTACTTTATATACCTTTCAAGATCAAGGTTAGGAAGTGGTCGTCCAAAGGAGTGTCCATGGGATTTTTGTGTTTTCGGGGAAGGTATGTGCAACGGGATTGTAGCTACCCCGCGCGTGTACTAAAGTTTCACTTCCATTCATTGAGATGAGTGCGTACGAGCGAGAATAGTAACGACTGCGGGTTCTTCTCGCTCGCTTCGCTGATAGCGAAATTGAAGATTCCGATTCCGAGTCCGATAATATTTCTGAAAGTGCTCACGAAACTGTTTCTGACCAGTATTATGATGATTCCCATGATCTTCTTTGACATCATATAATTTTTATGTTTGAATAGATTTGAAGTAAAAAATTACCCTCGAAAAACGTTCGGACACGGACGCACAATATAGTGTCAAGAAAAGCTTTAGAAATTTGAAACATCCAACTGAGTGTTTATTGCAAATTATTGATGAATAAATAATGGAAGATTTGGTGAAATCAACAAACATTTACATTTCATCAATAAGAAACAAATTCTCCAGAGAACGTGATGCACAAGAGACAAACGTAGCTGAATTGAAGGTGTTGTTTTTCCTATTATATTACGCTGGAGTGCTGAGAGCAGCACTCCAGCGTTTGTAAAAATATGTTGTCACACTATGTGAGGATTGTTCAATGTGAGGAGATTATTTGAATAATAAACTCAGGTAGGAGGGGGGCGGAAAAACTATGTGTTATTTATATTTTTTAATATTCTTATGACATTACATTGAGTTTTAAGGAAAAAAGCTAGTAAGAATGCAGCCTGTTCATATTCCTCTAATACTTTTTCAAACCACTCTTTATAATAAACACTTATGTTTAAAAAATATGTATATATGAAAACGGATTTTTCTAATATAAATAAATCATATATGTATCTTATATAAGTTAGTAATTTTGCATAAATTTCGATTTTTATGGCTTACTTTAGGTAACCAGTATGGAAATGTTTGTGTAACTTAAAGTAAGATTATCTCGAATTAAAACTGGAAAAAAGGTTTAACAGAATTCACAAATAACATAGTCATTTATACATTCAATGAAAACAAAGAAAATGCACTTATTTACACGTTGCGGGGCTGAATTCTGAAAAACAAACACTGGGGTAAAATTTGTCTCGTGCGGGTACTAACGTAGCGCAGTGATGTGCGTGTGCTGAAGGCATGGACCTTATAAGAAATAGACCAACCCAAATGGGTTTTCTCCCTCGTCTGACGCGTTTCCAGCTGTCACCTTGATCACATTCGGAGGAGTAGGGACGACTTGCAGGGATTTAATAGGGGTTGCCTATTGCAGCGTGTATAATTGTCAAGAAAAAGCTGGTTGTAGCGCCTCATTTTACAAATTAGAATTTCTCCATATTTTTATTTTTGAAATTGAGATTGATTTTTAAAAATTTAGCATATTTATCGAGCATAGTTTGCGTTCCAGATAATTATAAAGCTATTGCATGCTTTCAGGGCTGCATATATTTTAGCTTTTCGTATGCTGTAAGGAAATTTGTAACTACTTCTTTTAGAAAATAATATTTTAAATCTGAACTAATAGAAAATTTAAAACAAGCAGTTTTCTCTTGCAATTTTTATGCTTTTTATTGGTGTAAATAAGTAAAAAATGCTAAAATATTTGAAAACGAATTTTGTAAAGTTTTGTTTAAAATTCTAAATTGTGCTGCTTTTTTTAAATTTTAGATGAGTATTATAGCACAATTTCTATAAAGGCATTTTATTTCAATCATATTTCATAATACATCATAGTGATAAACACTTTTGACTCCTTAATTTTTATACACTTAATATTAAAATTGTATTTAACAGTAATAATTAATTTTGCTTGTATTTTATAGTGATTATTTTTTAAATTTATTTATAGTTCTGCATAAGATTTTTTTTATTTTCTGTTTACTTTATTAGTTCGAAGCGGCATTTTGCACTGTTTCACTATAAATGTCCGTGTCTCCTTGCAGATTGTTGCTATTAAATACTATCGACGTATTATATTTAAAGAAATTAAATAATGAAGAATCTGCATGAATTCATGTATGCAACATGTATTCATGCATACAATTTTGTCACAGTTTCTCGCCCTGTGACAAAATGACGGAATCTAGACTCATCAAATTTTGAATAATGCAATCCTCCACCCGAACATGGGCATCTGAACGGTCGAATTTCGAATTTCTTTTAATCTATTTCATATTTTGTAAAACTTTAAAAAAATTTTGATTAATAAACTCAGCGAGTTCAAAGCGAGTAATCGTAACACTGTACGGAAAATAACATTTTTATCTCCAGGGCGGAAATTTCTAAAGGTATGCTGTTTTCAAATATATGTGGTTTTCGGGCGAAGAACATGATATTCAATAAATATAGGTACCACACAAAATGTTAAAAAAAAAAGGTTCCTTTTCGGCGTAATATAAAATCTCAGTGCGTCTAGATTTTATTTTATCTTTTTTTTCCTTCATTACACTCAGAAAATTTTATGCTCCGAATTTTATAAATTACTAAAATAAATATTCCACTTTAATAAGTTAATGATGATATAATCAAATAAATTATTGTTTTCTAATGTTATTATAGTTTTGAAAATCACTGCCTGAAAATGGTCATTAAATAAAAAAAAAAAAAAAATTATCAGATCTTGTTTAATTTTACCTTATTTATTTCAAAGCATCAAGTACTATCAAGCTTATTTAATTTTACGTTATTTGTACGCAAAATTAAGTCCATAAATTTTGTGCTTAGAGTTTTTACCGTTTTACCAAAGTAAAGATGTTTGTACAAGAATTACGCGTGGAAAAAATGCACGAAATGCAGTAAAAAGTGCTTTAATGAGATTTATTAAATCCTATTTGGAAAAAACTGTGACTTTCATAATCTCATCATTATACAACGTATCACATTTAATAATTAAAAGCAGTTATGTGGTACAAACGCCATAGGTTTCAGTGTTAAAGTAAACCAGATCGTCCCTACTCTTTCATGCGGACATGTCGGTGACGCGCGCCCCGCCCACTGGGTTAGTCTATTTCTTATAAGGTCCATGGCTGAAGGGTTAAGAGTAGTGAATAAACATCCACTGCATGGCCGTTGCGCACATCTCCACCTTATATATTTCCCAGTTTCTTTCTGCTTGACATAAATAAAATCATTAAAAATTAATTTTCCAGTTCCACCTCTTTTATTGCTGGGTATAATTTCCATATCAAACAAATCTATTGAATTCCTGTAGCAGAAACAAAAAAATTATGATTTTATTCTTAATCCTGACTACTACTACGATTGTTCGATTTGAATGGTAACTGCATGTGTGGATCTGGATCTTCACACTTTTAAGTATTACCAGTCGTGAGACTTCTACTAATATATTTCACTTCGAATACATCATGGGGGAACTTCAGAAGTTTTAATAAAAACTTTTTTGGCAATAATCTTTGGCATAATTTCTGGAAAATTCATCATTCACTTACTTCAAATGTTCTAAATTGCGAAAAATTTTTGTAAAAAAGTTAAATCACATTAAATAAACTGTAACATATCAAATAAAAGTAAAAATTCTGGAAACTGCATATGTAGAACATGAAGGTTTTTATATACTTTTCTCCCATGAGCGATAATAGCAAGTATAGGTATAATTACTCCATTCAAGATTGTTAACGAATATGATCTTTCAGAACATGTGGTCTGCACTTGCAGTACAAAGAAACTGTTATTTTAAACTACAATTTATTAGGAAGATGTGATTAAAAGTGATATTCCACCTTTTTTGAATATTCTAAGAAAAGTAGTTTCCCATAAGTCACTGTAATTTCAATTACTAACCACACGCTGGTCGAATGATTAAGAGTGATTAGCTTACACAAATTAAATGGGTAATGAGATGATTTTTGTCAGTTTCCGAGAAAAGAAAGCCTGAGAACTCAAGTAATGAATTCCCATTCGAAGAAAATCTGCGACTTTCGCTTAAAAAAGTTTAGAGAAACTGATGCTAAAAACAAATTCTTTAGTCTGCGCTGTCATCATGGCTAACCAATTTCACTTTTTAAGTAATGAAATACAGACATGATGTTTCACCGTCGGTTATCGACTGAATGCTATTAACAATAGACAGCCTGCTGTGGCCTATTATGCTTTTCATTACTGATCGGTTGCTAGAGGGAAGCCTTTTTCCCAAGAAACAGAATATACCACTTCATAAGTTCTAGCTTTCTGAAACAATTTAATTAAAATACATTACTTGGAAATCATCAGGTGACAGCAATGAATCCCCCTACCCCTCCGGAATCTACAAATGAGCGCAACTGAACACATTTCATACTTTTTCCCACACGTTCAACGGATGTTAGGAAACATTCCCACAACTGAGCAATAAGAGAATTTTATGGATGTTATGTTTGAATATATAAATGTTAGCATTAAAGCGTTGAATCCGTTATTTCATAAAATAACTATGTATTTCATTAATTACCTCAGATAAAGTACATAAAGTTATTGGATTCTACACTTTAACTAGTAATTTTATATAAAAACGATTTCCTAATCGTTAAAGAATTAGAAAAGACCCTTCGTCAAATTGTTAGTAAATGCCTAATCGTAAGTAAAGATGGTGTTAAAGCGTTAGTAAATGACGAATTGTTAATAAGGATGGCACAGGAAAGCCGCTAATTAATGTAGCAATAATATTATATGTTCTGTTTTTCTTTATTATTTATAAATTATTCTATCCGTAATATGAAATATATTTTGGAGAGAATTTTACCGCTTACCATTAGTTAATTTATCAAATAAAGAACTTATTTTAATCTCAAATTATTTATTTTTCACTTTACCGGTCTATCATTTGTTAGTTATAGTATAACTAATTAAAGTGTGAAATTATTTATCAATTACATATACTTTAACCGATTGGCTAGTTATTTCATTAAAAATCAAGTTTTTCTATGAAACAACTGAATTATACGCTTTAAAGGTAACATATATTTGTAAAGTTGCATCATTAATAACGTCCACTGGTAAGACAAGATTCATGATGCGAAACTTAGTTGAAAATATTTTAGTCCTATCTATTTTCATGGTTTAAAATTTTAGCCATTTATGGTGGAATATTTTCAATTATAATGTATTCTTGACAGTTATTAATTATGAATGAAATAAATCCTAATAAGCAGATTTCGTAGCATAGCCCGCTTTTGTATTTGAATACACATACGAAAGTGTTGCATTAGGTAAATATTTGATTAAAGGTATAATTTACAACTGAGAACCCATGAATCAAAAGTAATGTTATACAATGTCGCTTTTCAGAAATTATAAGTAGAACACAATGATTTCTGAAAAATCAATCGAATTTTAAGTTATTCTGAAAATGTTTTCTACAACAAAATTTACTTGACAGAGCCATCGCATAAATGCTGCTTATTATTAAATCGTCATTTTGAGGAGCTGGATTAGAATTTCATGTTTCTTTTTCATCAGTGGCATTTTGTTGTTCACCTTATGTCATTTGGTGATCAAAATATTTGGATCGAGTTTAGACTTTTCGGCAAATATTCAGTGATTGCTATAAAACCTGGCCAGAGAACGGGTGACCACTATAGAGGAAAAAATAAGCAATGAAAAGAGTCACACTGGCAAAACTTATTATTGAATACACCCCTTAGAATAATTAGAACTGATTCATAGGAATTTAGCAAAACTGCGCTACAGTAACATATCATTCATAAAAGTATATCCCAGGAGAAAATATTCTTATTATTATACTATAATGTTCCCTTAAAAAGAAAGTAATATTTAGCAATCATACTTAGTATTGCCGATTTTTCAAGAAACACAAAATTCACAAGGTTTTGCAAGCGAGTACACAATTCAATACTTTACAAATGAGTCGCACTTGATCAAACAAACCATAGGCTTATACACAACCGTCCAGGAGTAATTTAGTCAGGTATTTTTTTAAATGTTAATATGCAAAATATAGAATTAATACTAAATATGCATAAATTTTAGACTTGAGCCTTCTTGACGTGCTTTCGTGGTGTAGTGGTCTGCACGCTGGGCGCGTATTCCAGAGATCCGCGGTTCGATTCCCGGAGAGGGGGTTGCTCATTTTTCAAGTCTCCTGCTTCCATAAAATATCGAATGTCTCTGCAATCTAAGTAAAGAAATATTCGACATAACAGACATTTAACTTTTTCTTATAATATAAATTTTGCGTGGGAACAGTTTTACATTGACCTGAAAATAAGTTTATGTATTCTGCAGTAAAAATTTACATTCATTCAATTAATTATTTATGTGTACTGAAAATTGTTTTTTCATTTTATGTAAAATTTATCTGGCGAAATTGAATTTAGAAATTTTCTGCATTGGCTATAATTTTCTTCCTTCTGCAGAGATTGGTATATAAACGAGACATATTTTGTCGAATGCCGTTACAGCATTGCCGTATCCTTTTGTGTTAATATATTCAAAATTTTTAAATGCTATTACGTAAATTACAGCATTATATGTTACATGAAGGGGATTAAATTGAATCCAAATTCAAAATATTTACATGTCTTTTCACTCATATTTCTAACAATTTTATTTTCACAGGGAAAGTTACCAAACACTGATGATATAATAAAATTGGCAGTAATTTGTGTTCTATATTCTTAAGCAGAATACATAATGCTACTCATCAGCGCTCCAGCGGTCGCCAGGGCTGTAGCTAGAAGGGGGCGAGGGGGCATCTGTCCCCGGGCGCAGAATCCAAGGGGCGCCAAACTGATGTTACGACATTGTAGAATTAAATGTTTTCCATCCATGGCAAGCAGTAAGGGGCGCGAAATCTTCAGTTGTCCCTGGGCGCTGAAAACCCTAGCTATGACTCTGGCGGTCGCTTAACACTAATAGTTCGACAGGGGCTCAAATCCCAGCAAACAAGCTGGTTGCAAGATAATTTAGTTATTTCTTCATGTGTAAGGTAAATACAATCAAGTTTCCCTTTCTCATACTTCGTTAAGTCCTCCACGAAGGCATCCCTTCTCTTAGACAGACAGTTCCCGTGCTTTGCCATGATTCAAATAACCACCAAAGAAGAAATGAGGAGAAAATGCAGTAGATATTAGCTATTCAAGGGATAGAACAATTATTAATAGATGTAGAAGAGCATTTTTGAAATCATTCCTTGAGTACCATTTCCGGGGAGCTCTAAATCACCGATAAATGTGAAATAACTTCAGTGCCTTTAATTGAGTCTGAAAACAGGATTGATGGAGTTGAATTTTTTGAATTTTAAAATTTGCAATTCCTAGGAAAGATGAATCTTCTGGTCAGTGCTTGCAACAATTTTGAAAATTCAATATTTGCGAATTTATGGGCGACGTGCGTGATTAATTACATCAAACGTTTCTAATAATTAACATAAAAACTCTAAAATTGCGGGAACTGTAAATAATCTAAAGATATTTAGAAATACAATGAGATTTGACAATTGAGGAAAACTGAAAAATACACTAATTATCTTAAAAGATGAACAGAAAATAATTATAATGTAAGAAAGAAAAATTTTCTCTTTTCATTTTTGTTTATTTTCACAATTTTAAAAAAATGATATAAATCTAAAATTTGGTTACTTAGAGAAATTGCTATAAATTAAGCATAAAAGACATCAGTGCGAGAATGGTTTTGCATACGAACTGCGACTGCAACACATTTCAACCAGTTTTAACCAGCTTCAGATGTTTAAAAGTTCCAGAATTAAGATCTTCTTATTGTAAAGCACAAAGTTTAAATCTTGGCATAAAATTAAATAACTTGGGCATTTAAAGCCCGAATATTGGAAGATATCATAATTAAGAATTTTTAAATTTTTGCAATAGCATACGTACAAAATAATGATCAACAATTGATTCAAGGCTTTCATACGAATACAATAATCCGAATGGAATGTAAAAGATTATTACTATTCTAATTTATAGTGAAAGTTATTACACGACCTTGAAAAATCAATATTATAATTTATAAGGCAGACATGTAACTGAAATTATTAAATGCCACAAAAATGCAATTATAATGAGTCTTTTCTAATGCGACCACTAACGGCGGCTTCAAGCGATTTTTAGGCCACTTATACAGATGGTTGCATTAGAGAGGCAAATGTATAAAAGCCTCTTTATTTATGTTGTAGGAAACACTTTTAGAGTTCGCCGTCATGAGATTCTCTGTACTTATATGTAAAACAGTTACAAATAATACGTCTTACTAAAACGATCTGACATATTTAAGCTTCTAAAATTATGTCAAAAATTTAGAAAAGGAAATCTAACAGAAGAAAATCCTGATTTGGTTAATTTAAAGCAGTTAACACAGTTTATGATAAATAAAACATTAATTAAAGCATCACAGGCTTCAGTATGAGAAAAGATTACCATGATCATCAAATCAGATTATTTAGGTTACGGCAAAGTACCATCATAGATTATCTGTCGAAGTGGATATGGATGCCTTCATGGAGGACTGTTTATAGTGAGGAGTTGATACAAAAATTATTTCATAAGTCTGATAGAAACTGACTGGTATTTATGTTAGACATGGAGAAAAACACGAAAATTTCCTGGTAAGCAGCACATCCGCCATGGTTTGAACGCCAGTCGAACTACCAATATTCAACGATTTTTACCTCTCGGCTGCTAGTGGTCAAAGGTCATTAAAGTTATTCTCTGAATTTCAAAGTTATCGGTCTATGCTTTAATACACAATTATTTATGCTCAGATTTTTGGAAACAAGAGATAAATTAAAAATTGGAATTCTAGATAACCAAGTTAAATAATTAAATTTATTTAATTTTCCATTTTGATACGTTTTACTTTATGAATACGAAAAGCTCCCACGTATGACTTATTCGGAGCTCAATTTGGAGACTAGAATGAATAAGCTTCTTTAATTTGGTTTGGTTTACTTGACTATAACAAAGCGCACGAAAGGTATCTGCCTAAGAGAATGGTTGCCTTCGTGGAGGGCTTCCTAAGGTAAACTAGCTCGGAACCACGTTATATAGGGGAAAAACCACGAAAAGCTGCTTTGCTAGGAATCGAACCCAGACCTAACAACCAGGGTAGTAGATAAAAGTGGGGGTTCACCGACACGGGGTGTGAGGTGTGGGCGTGGTCAATGACATCACACAGAGGGCGGGGCCAAAGGCAACGTCATCACACTAGGAGGCGTGGTCACGAGTGGAGTTGAGGTGTTTTTAGATTGCTGATTGAGTTGTAGACCTCCTGCTTTTCATTTAAAGTTAGTTTTTTAAAATTGGCAACGGGGTCATGGCGTCCTCTAGGGATGAAAAATGAAAATAATTTATTTTAGAAATTTCTTTTTAAAAAAAAATGTTCTATTATTCAAAATATAGAATTGAACTCTCAAACAAAATATCTCACCAGCTCAGTAGTTTGAAGATTTTAACCACTAAGCTGATGTGATACGTTCAGATTCAGGTAAAAAAGCCTATATAAGAAAATGGAATTTGAATCGACTCATCAATTTATTCTGATACTTTTATCCTTTCTAGTTTTCCATGAAACTTTAACTTATTTCTCAGGTTTTCTGTTTTCATAATAACATATTCATTTACTGTCATATTTTTTTAATACTTAACGTTTCTAATTTGTAATATTTTATTTAATTTCCACATACTATTTTTTTATCATACCTTTCATAAATTTCAGCATACCCTGATTTTTTAACTTATATGTTATATTTCACAAACGTTCCCGCACATGCTGTTTATTTGTTACATTACTTAATTTTAGATGCAATTTCACACTTTTTTTTAACGTTATAATGTTCAATATATTCTGAATTTTAACTTCATTTACTTTTTTAAAACATTCTAGTATTCTATACACATTTTAACTTAGTGGTTTGAAATTCTATTTAAAAAGAAACGTTTATATTTCGTAATCTTAGTTCTTTTACTTAATTTTCTACAAAATTTCTAATTTCTTTCACATGTTCAACAATATCTTCCTTACATTACCGAATATTTTTTTTTAAACTTAAGTCTATAACTGTTAATTGCTTGTCTTACGTTCATGATTTCCCTTCTGTGTTTATATTTCTTAATTCTAGTTTAACTTATTTATTATAACGTTTTTATTTCTATCTCATCACTCGTAATTCCAACATTTTATCCCTTTTTATTTATTTTAACGATATGGATTGTTTTCATTTACTCCATATTCAAACATTTCCCTACAATTTTTTAAATACTTGTTTTATTCTCCGATCATAATAGATCATCTACAGGTTTTACTCAGAAATTTCCATTCACAACTTTACAGTTTAAAACCATTTATATCTAACTGTATTTCTTTCTCATATAGTTTTACGATCTTCAAAGTTTCTAACATCATGTTTAGTTTTAAATCCCTATTACCTTTAAGTGTGTTGATAATTTTCATTTCTAATTTTACATCCACATTCAGTGTTTCATCTACACATACCAAAATATTTCTTACATCTTCTGATATTTAGTCTATGTCATATTTCAGTACTTCAAATGAATTTACACTGTTCACATTATTATTTTTTCATGTTTTAGAGACACTGACTATACTAATTTTACTATTTTTCCTGCACTAATTGCATCTATGTCAGCACTCATGATAAACGAGCAATTGTTTTGCATCACATGCATAAAGAAATTCTTAAAACCAACTTTTTCAATATCGTACTCAAATTACTGTTTTCCAGATGGGAAATACCAGTATTCTTTGGTTTTACTCTGTTACATCTTTTTAAATTTTAACATCTTACTTTTAATTCTAACATACATCTTTTAAACAGTTTTTTCTTTTAATGATAGCCTTACCTTATCTGTTCTAATTAATTCTTTCATTCACCTTCTTTACTACCTTTCAGTACCTTCATAATTCACTATGCAAACGCAATGTCTTTCACTGACATTCTGTTTGATAATACTACAAGTTTCCTTAATTGACAAAAAGCGAATTATTTCTCATTTCAAAATAAAACTACTATAATTTCGCACAAACATTACCTTCATCCATTCAAGACGACCCCTTAACATGTAACTGACGTAGCGATAGAAAAGGAGACTCTTATCATATGCTCTTTCGACATTTGAGGTTTTTAGAACTTCTTTGGCAAGTATATCAATACCATCAGAAAATATACTTGACATTTTTACCCAGTTTAAAGGCAACATACTGTTATAAGAATGATTTTAGTTAAATTTATCAGACAAATAAACACATTTTGTGCTAAATAGGCATAAACATTTAGATTCAGAATATTTCTTTTTAATCTGATGTAAGACTTGAATTTCATTCATGATACGGATTGTCTCTTGATTTTTTTGTTTACCTTACACTAATAGAAAATTTTTATTTTACAAGTTCAGCTTTTAACGAAATAGAAATAAAAACTACGATACACCTGGTTTTTTAAGAAAAGGAACTTTGATATATTTCTGGAAATGTAAATGCTTTTAGAGTTTTCTTTCAATAACGTTGATTTTCATTACTTTACTAATTTCAATAATTCTCTTATTAGCTAATATGAATGAAAGATTGTCAAAAATGTGACACAGTATAACTCTTACGAACATACGTACCTTTACCAGCATACAGATATTACCAATTGAAATGAAGAAAGATACAGATATTTTACTCCAATCTACATTAAATAAAAAAAAAAAAAAAAAAAAAAAAAAAAAAAATATTTAAAATTTCATACATTCCAAAGAACAAACGAAAACTCAATAGATATTGTTATGTTTGTATATATGAGATAAAAGTTTTATGAATGGTATTTAAAGTAATGCTCAGAACTTCATAAAAGCGAACATTCACTATGTTAATACACATATCATCAGTTATTTACATAATTCAATGTAATATTAATCATTACATGTACTATATACATATATATTTAAAGTTTAATTGTCTTACAATTGAATAATTAACTATTGAGAGAAAGAGGTTCCTTTCTTGCACTATTTAATTCACATGGAACAAATTTTCCCATCAACCACATTGAACCGCGTTTATTAAATTCGCCAAAGTTCTTTTATTTCTTCATTTTCACACTCACGACACATTTTAAATGTAACTATTGATTACCATTTCAAACACCGATATCATGACTTAGTGTAACACTACACCATAACTCATTTTTTCCCTACTAACTACAATTTTATATGTTCAAGAAGTACATCTAAGACATGATCATCTTCTATGTTCTAGAAAATCAATTCAATTGCGAATATACTATTAACACTTGTGATTTTAGAAGACTTGCATGTATTAAAGATGTCAACGTTTTTTCATTTTTGTAAGATTCGCATCAAATCATGTCGCATTCGAATGTGGTGTAAGAGATCACTTTTTCTTTTAAACACTTGTAAACAATGGATGCAATTTATAAGAAGAGAAGTATCATGCTGTTTCAAAACATCATCATCAGCATATTTCTCTTTCTTTTGACACCGGCAACATTTAAAAAAAAAAGTTTCGTGAGATATTCTTCAAATTCTGTTTTACTTGAAAAAATGTCCGAACTTTCAATACGATGTAAAGTTTCATATTGTTTTAAATTCTCATGCTCACTAAATATTTTTCATCATGATTTACTTTTAAAAGTAACTTTATAAGTTTTCATATCCTTTTTAGATAAAAAGAACTTGTGATTATTCACTACAAAATTCTAAGACGAGAAGCTTCGCGACTTTTCAAACTATAAACATAAATTTCTTAGGACATATACTACATCTGATGTTTCTTTCATGAGATTTCAAATATCTCTTCAGATTACTCGTATTCAAGAAACCTCGCAAATATATCACATAAGTTCAGCGAATAATCGCTTCATAAACTCTTAAAAACACGAGTGAATCACTTGAAGCATATACTTCATTGTAAACATATAATACTTAAAAAAATTGTTATAAAAAATAAAAATACATTCATTTCACCAAGAAGCTTTTCTATTTAAATACATTTATTTATTTCCAAAGAACAAGTTTCTGTATTATACATAAAATATACTTAAGAATTTTCTTTCCTTAGTTAATATCAAATTAACAGCAATATCTATTTACTGACATTTGATATACATGTTTGCTTTAAAATTAAAACTAAAATTTCAATATATTTCTATTAAAAAAACATAAGGAAAAAAAATAGTCATAACATCAACCAAACACAGAAATTTAAATAGAATAGCTGTACTTATATTAATGCATTTTTATAATCTTCATAACATTTCGATTCAAAAAACCTATCACAAAATAAATGAACAATTTTTTTTCTGCCTTAAAGAATCTCTTATATTTTTAAAATTAATACATAAAAATATATCTTCACCAATATATTTAATTCTGTCATCAACACTTATTATAATGCAATCATGTATTGTTTGTGAAGGATGATTTACAATGCAACCTTCGCATTTAAATAGTTTTTTAATCACTGAATTTAATTCAGTTTTGATAGAGTTTATGAATTCTTTAAAAAGTTCATCATCATCACTTGCCATATCCAAACAATTGTTTTTACATTTGATTTGCAACGGTAAAATAATTACAAAAATATTTTTATATAAAGTATTAGATACATCAGGAATAATTTCTTTCAATTTTTTTAAAATATCACAGTTTACTTTTAGGTATGTAGGTTTTAGTTTAAAAGAATTTTCATCTTGTTTAAAAACTTGTTGAAAAATACACTCACCTTCTTTGTTGAAAACTACCAACTCATTATTGCAAATGATGCTGGTACTCGTATAGACAAGATTAAATTCATATATTTTTGAGGAAAATTCTTGCCATGTTGCAGGAGTTATAACAACACCGCGTGTAGTAGGGTATAATATTTTATTTTGTTCCACACATTCACGTAGATGAATGTTCATTCTGTTTTCAAACTGATTTATGGCCACAAAATATCCTCAACCAAGAGTTCACTGTGCAATCAACTTCGAACTTTCTTTTTTCTGTTCTCGATTATTCGGCATGAAGATATTTTCAGGAACAGATTTCATATAGTGGGAAAACCAGTCATCCTCTGGAAGTTCATCCTCATTATCTTCCAAGCGTCGTTTCTTAATTTTCATGTTTCGGAATGTGATACTAATTCTAGGATCTTTAACGTCAGATTGAGAGGGTATTCCGTGCATCCAAAATTGATTCGTTGGTGGTTTCATTACAAGGAGAGTTCCATGAATTAAGTCCACGCTTCGACATGTGAAATTTCGCCTGGTAAATACCATTTGACGTTTTGCACCTAAACTGATGATAGGTATATTACTTTCAGGTTCGAGACAAGTTTCATTGTCTTTATGCGTTGAAATTTTAGCACCTCCTTCAGGATAATAGTTCAATAAAGCAAAATTATACTTTTTGCCAGTTATCGTTTCAACATAATCTTTTACATTTAGAAGAGTTTGAGTCCATGGTTCTGCACAAATGCTCGTATCTCGTTAAAAGGAATAAAAAGGGATAAAATGTTGGAATTACGAGTGATGAGATAGAAATAAAAACGTTATAATAAATAAGTTAAACTAGAATTAAGAAATATAAACACAGAAGGGAAATCATGAACGTAAGAGAAGCAATTAACAGTTATAGACTTAAGTTAAAAAAAAAAAAAATATTCGGTAATGTAAGGAAGATATTGTTGAACATGTGAAAGAAATTAGAAATTTTGTAGAAAATTTAGTAAAAGAACTAAGATTACGAAATATAAACGTTTCTTTTTAAATAGAATTTCAAACCACTAAATTAAAGTGTGTATAGAATGCTAGAATGTTTTAAAAAAGTAAATGAAGTTAAAATTCAGAATATATTGAACATTATAACGTTAAAAAAAAGTGTGAAATTGCATCTAAAATTAAGTAATGTAACAAATAAACAGCATGTGCGGGAACGTTTGTGAAATATAAGTTAAAAAATCAGGGTATGCTGAAATTTATGAAAGGTATGATAAAAAAATAGTATGTGGTAATTAAATAAAATATTACAAATTAGAAACGTTAAGTATTAAAAAAATATGACAGTAAATGAATATGTTATTATGAAAACAGAAAACCTGAGAAATAAGTTAAACTTTCATGGAAAACTAGAAAGGATAAAAGTATCAGAATAAAATTGAGTAATAAAAACAAATTATCTTGTAGTTACATTTTCATAACATGATGAACTATCATTAAAGGAAAGTCTTTTTTATATTTGTTTCTTTTACATTGTTTTCAGAGTCGCGCATTGAATAATTTAACACCAGACTTAAAAATATATTTCTAAAACATATAATTCACTTTTTCGTCAAGTCAGGGCAGCATCGCCATTTCATCAAAATTAAGATGCAGAAAATATTTCCTGTTGCCAATTTTTAAAAAACTAACTTCAAATGAAAAGCAGGAGGTCTACAACTCAATCAGCAGTCTACCAACACCTCAACTCCTCTCGTGACCACGCCTCCTAGTGTGATGACGTTGCCTTTGGCCCCGCCCTCTGTGTGACGTCATTGACCACGCCCACACCTCACACCCCGAGTCGCAGAACCCCCACTTTTTATCTACTCAGGGTATTCAGCAACTTAACCGCTCGGCCGCTTTTAAGTTTCCATAAGCTTTACACGTAATTGTAATTAATATAACTACTATAAGTAAAAATCCTTTCTAAGATATCCATCAGCCATACATGAGATTTCAGCCTATCAGCGACCGAGCGGTAAAGACGCTGAACACTGGTAGTTCGGTCCGAGATTCCAATCCCTCGAACGGGCTGGTTGCATGGGCACTTTCGTGGTTTTCCCCATGTGTAATATGTATACGAGCCAGTTTCCCTTAGAAAGTTCTCCACGAAGGCACCCCTCCCATTATGTAGAGAGCCCTCGTGCGCTTTGCCATAATTGAATAATCCTAATCCATCCATGTTTCTAGTTGGTTTTTGGTATTCTTTGAAGATCATCACCCTAGAAAGATGATAATCAGTGCAAGTGTTTGTTTATACCTATAGAAATGCTTGTCACTTTTGGAAGTGATCGTCTTAAGGAGATGGTGGCCAATCGTTTATGGGCTACTAGATGGTCCGGCTCTGAGTAGGTTACGCATTGGTGCATTGTAAAATGCATTAAGTCCTTTCTAATAGGATCATCCACGTTTCTAATTATTTTGGTCTTTGGTGGAAGTGGTCGTCTTAAAGAGATAATGCTCGGCACAAGTGTTAATTTCTACTCTGGGAAATTCTTTTGGAAGAGGTCGATATACGAGGGTTCATTGCATATTAAATGTTTAAATCCAGATCGCGTGGTTATAGGATTCATTTTAATTAGATTTTAAAATTTTAGTAAAATAAAAAATCTGAAAGTCCCTCAGGGACTAATAATTTTGAAATAAACCTCTTAATTTTAATAACTGTGGTGTTCTTGTTTTCAAATTTAAGTGCAGAATTAAACAATTGTTTCCTGTGCATATGCATTACTTTTAATTAAAATCAAATGAGAAAAAATTTATGCGAAAATTAATTAGGTAAAAAATTTAGTCCTATTCTTATCGCAAACCGTAACTTGAAATTGCATCTACAACTGTTTCTTATACCAAAGCTCAGGATGAATTAGTTTTCTGTTGTGGGTCAATAAATGTTTCACTAAACCGCAGTTTAAGGCTGTAACTACATGCAGTGCGAGGAGAGTAATTACTAAAGACCTGACAATGACCGACGCTGGACAACCCAAGGAGGTTAGAATAGAAGGAGGGAAGGTTCAACTCAAACGGTGAAGCTTGGCGGCCATCTTCCTGTTATCACCGTGACTTGTGCAAGGAAGTCTGTCATTGCAACATTTTTTCTTTTCTTTTTGAAGCATGTCAGCTTGTATTGCATATTAATGCACAAATAGATTCTCAAAAAAAAAATTCCGGGCATTATTTTTCACACGTAAGTATTAATTTTCTTTTTTTATGTAATATGACAACTATGTCAAAAATATCACAATGTCATGTGGTTTTCTTTCCAGATATGAAAAAAAGGACTTAAAATAGGTTATTTAATATAACTATAATCAAAATATATTAAATACAATTTAATGTTTCTGTTTATAGCTGGTACCTTCGTTCCTTAAGATACAATGCTATATGGTAGGATTTAAATTGTATAATTCGAACGTTTTAGTTAATTCGTTTTATAACTTTCATGAAAAGTAAGAAATCAATTGTTACTATTTTTATTAATTGTAAAGGTGTTAAATAAAGCAATGCTTTTCTTTATATATTAATTATTATTCATTTTTTTAAGTTAAGATAAACTGTTCTGTTGTTAAAACTTTTTTGCATAAACTTACAAATTTCTGGGCAGTATAGTGATAAAATTAAGTAAAACATTTACACAATTGAACATGTGAAAAGATGTATCCAAAAACTTACATCGGTGTGTTTCTGTAATTCAACTTAATTAAAGGCAGTTTCTTTGAGATTAATAAATATGAAATGCGCATAAACTGAAATCAATGAATTCACATAAATCTGTTTTATTTTATTAAGATTTATTTTCTAACCTAAGCAAATTCGTGAAATATGCAGAAACATCATTTTTTAAAGGCTTTAATGTTATGCGCATGCATTTAGATTTCGAACTATTTCTTAATAATTTGCTGTACATAGTAAATTATGGATATCATCTTTATTACTTTAAAGCAAAAATTCAACAATAGCGAGGGATTTCATTATAAATTTAACATATTTTTACTGGAAAATAAATGCACGGAACAGCTTAGAAACACGTACATGTCACTGCCGTAATGCAATGTTTTGAAGTCACAAACATGGACGCCGCTTGTTCGGCGGAGTTTCATTCCCCGATAGTGGAGGAAACTGCGAACCCTCCCTCCTTCTATTCTAACCTCCTTGGGACAACCCGCCTTTCCCCGTGGCTTCCATGGCGAAAGCTTTCCCCTCTAAACAACCCTCTATTTTTAACCTTAACGAAGAAACCATGGAAGTAGGCTCCATGGAAGGAACAAGCAGCAAACACATCTTCTTGCTTCTACTCGCACATGTTTCCGGTTATCCGAAGTTACGGTTGTTGAAATAAAACTTTTATCACCCAGCTTGGCGATCTTTCTAAACATGCCTTATATTTCCCACTGCAAACGAAGGGTGACATTTTTTCCGTTCCTTATTTTCCGGGGACATTCTTTCCGTTTCCCTTTTTTCCGGGTGACATTTTTTCCTACAACCCTTTCAAGGTGTTGATTAGACACTGTAATCCAAAGTTATAGATATAAGTGCATAGAGTTTACGTGCTTTTCAAGTGCGCAAAGTAATTACGAGAATTCCTTTATAAAGATTCCTTAAAAGCATTCTTTCCAAAGCAGAAAGCCTCTACCTCCTTAATCAATGAATTTTCAACTCCTTTCGTAAGTAGGAACCCTACTTCAGTTTTGTTAATATTACAGTTTATATTTGGATGAAAAAAAAGAGAGAGAGAGAATAAAGGAAAATCTGAAAGCTTTATATTATATATTACGCCCATACAATATTTTATATTACGCCCAAAAGGATTTTTTTTAACGTTTTGTGTGGTACCTTTATTGATAAAATATAATGTTCTTCGCACTTAACCATAAAATTCAATTCAACAGCAATATCACAAAATGTTTAAAAAGAGCATAATTTAAGAATTTCCGATACACAGTTTCGGGCGCTAGAGATACATTTTTTTTTTTTTTTTTCCGTACAGTGTTTTCATTGCACGCTTTTAAATCGATGAGTTAGTTAACAAAAAATTCGCTAAAGTTTTACAAAATTGGAAATAGCTAATAAAACAAATTCCAAATTCGGGATTCCAAGTGCTCATGTTCTGTTGAAGGACTACGTTATTCAGAACCTGATAGGCTTTAGAAACTGCTGTTTTTCCACAATGCGAGAAACTTTCATGCAGAGTCTTCGTTATTTAGTTTCTTTAAATATAATACATGGCAATAATATTTGGTGGCAACAGTTTGAAAAGTGAATCAACGTAGAAAGTGAAACCACGCAAAATATCGTTTTGAGACTAATAGCACTAGGGCTAAAGAAAAATAAAATAAATGTTAATTTAGCAAGTTAAAAATTTGGAAATAGCACCGATAAGAAAGTCAGAACTCCTTACTACCTCGCTCGAAAAATGCAATTTTGAATACAACGCTAATTTTGCTTCTTTATTAAATTATTCTTATGACAGGGCTCGCATGAATGGATTATATTCTACTACACGAATTTTTTTCATACCAATAAATTGCTACAGCTAGGGTCGAAAAGTACAGTAAACCCTTTCTGAGATGATTAACACATGTTCGTAAGATTTTGTTCTTTTGCGAATTAAAGAAATAGCTCTCAGCACTGATGTCCAAGTTCTCAGAAATACTGATCATCATAGGAAGATAATCACCAGAAGAAAGTTCACTGTTCACATTCTGAAGTGCATTATTCTATAAATGAAAATACATTAAGCCGATTCGATTGCGTGTTTATATATAGGAAAAATTATAATATAAAATAAATATAGTGTAAAATATATGTTACCGTTTAATTCAGTTATTTCCTCGAATAAGTAAGTATTTGACGGGGAAAAAAACTAGCGAAGCCGGTTTAGGTAATTATTTTAAAATAACTGTATTAATTAGTATAGAATATAATATTCTATAAACTAAGTAATGATTAATGCCGCCCAGACGATGTAGTGGTTAGGGGAGCCAACTGCGATACCTAACGGCCTGGGTTCGAATGTGGTGGTGTATTGAGAATACGGCAAAGCACACCAGGGCTATCTGCCTAAGGGGTGGGATGCCTTCGTGGAGAACTTTCTAAGGAAAACTGGCTCGTAGACGCGTTACACATGGGGATAACCACGAAAACGTCCATGCAGCCAGCCCGTTCGCGGGATTCGAACCTCGGACCGAACTACCAGTGTTCAGCGATTTTACCGCTCGGCCGCTGGTAGACCTCGGTCTGGGTTCGAATCCAGGGGAATACATAGTTCTAATTGCCTGTCCCTTCATAGGAGGAAAAGGTGGCCCACCTATTAGCTGCCTGCATAATAAAGTGACTTCTTCTGGCCTTAGTAGTGGCCAAGTTGAAGTCGGCTGAGGGCCCAACATTCATATTTAAAAAAAACTTAATAACAAAAAAATTTGAAAGGTTTCAGGTTTTAAATTACGTCTAAAGGGGCGTTTTTTTAACGTTTTGTGTGTTACCTTTATTTATTAAATATCATGTTCTTAACCATAAAACTGAAACCATAAAATTCAGTTCAATAGCTATGTCTCAAAATAATTTTAAAATGAGCATATCTTTAGAAATTCCGATACACAGTTCCGCGCGCTGGAGATAATTTTTTTTTTCACATAGTGTTGCCATTCCTCGCTTTTAAATCGTTGAGTTTGTTAATCAAAAATTCGTTAAAGTTTTACAAAATATGAAATAGATAATAAAACAAATTTCAAATTTGGGCTTCCAGATGCCCATATTCGCAGGAGGATTACGTCATTCAAAATTTGATGGCTCTGTGTAGCGTTGTTTTATCACAATGCGATTAACAACGCTACACAGAGACATATACATTTATGCAGATTTTTCATTATTTAATTTCTTCAAATATGATGCAGGATTCTTAACATTTGCTGGCAACATTTTTAAAATGAGAAACGGACATTTATAGTGATTCAACGCAAAATCGCAAAACGAAAACAATAGTCCTTCAGGGGCAAAGCCTCTTTGGACTCTAGTATGTTTATTAGAAAATCGCGAGAGGTCTGCTTTAGGGGAGGGTTGCATTATGGGGGACTTTCAGAGAGCAGCTGGCTTGTATACATTACACTTAAGACAAAACCTTGAAAATATCTATACAACCAGCTCATTCGCAGGGATTGATTCAGGCTGAACTACCAGATTTCAGCTCTCGGTTACAGGTGGCCCACTTTTACAACTGGTAAATAAACGAAAAATGTTCTCTCTTGTGGACACATAATAGTTCCCTCTAATATGACAAAATATGACATCGATAATAAAACAAATTCCAAATTTCAAATTTGGTCTTCCACATGCTCATATTCGTAAGATGATTACATCATTCAAATTTCGATGGCTCTATGTTCCGTTGTTTTATCACAATGCGAGAAATATACATGCATTTATGCAGATTTTTCATTATTTAATTTCTTCAAATATAATGCAGGACATTTGGTGGCAACAGTTTAAAAAGTGATTTGCCGGTTATAGTGATTCAACGCAAAAGGAAAAGAATAGTCCCTCAGGAACAAAGTCTCTTTGAATTAAAAAAAAAAAAAAAAAAAAAAAAAAAAAAGCCAATGATAAACCGTTAAAGTGTAAAAAAAGTTTATACTATAAAATATCTGTCCTTTTATAAATTAACTGATGATAAATCGTTAGTATTTAGAAAATTATATTTCATATAACGCATAGTTTAATAATAAAGGAATGCATAATATAATATTATTGCTAGATTCGTTACACCGTAATAAAAAATAACAGACTATACTACGCCAATAGTTCTGTTTAAATTTTTACAGCTTGTCAAATTATTAAGCTATTTAGTTCTGCAAACAAGCAGCTTTCGCGTGCCGTCTTTACTGACAATTCGTCATTTATCAACACTTTACTGTGAACAAACTGTTAGTTTCCAGTTAGGGATGGACGAAATTTAGTTTCAAGGACGGCAATCATTGGTGTTTAACAGAAGAGAAACATTTGCTCCCCGTGAATTCTTGCCTTCCGGGTGGCGTGGGTCGGTTTCCTAAAGGAAACGGGGGAAGCAAACGCGGAGCATAACATACGATTTTCCCGCAGCCAAGTTGGAAAAACCTGCTATCGAAATGACCTTGCTCAGCTGCAGCCAGCTCAACGTCTTACCCTTAAAACCTCCCTCAAGAGAGCCCGCTTTAACCCTGCCCCTTAAATTAGAATTTGGCAGGTTTCCCCAACTCCAATCTACGACATTATTTGGCGAGATTTTAGAGTTCCTTTTTTTCCGTTCCTTATTTTCCGAGTGATATTTTTTTCCGTTCCTTATTTTCCGAGGGCATTCTTTCCGTTTCCCTTTTTTCCGGGTGACATTTTTTCCGTACACCCCGAAAACCCGATGCAGCCAGACCATTGTCCGCGATATGAACCCGTGTCCAGCCGTGACTTTCGAGGTCTCGAAGGTCACGGTCCAGCGGACAGCGTTAGCAATTTTCTGCATTTGACCACTTGTGTTAGGGAACGTAATAAATCTAGAAACGTTTTGAAATTAAAATTTAATAGAAAGACATAAGGCTGTTGGCCATCTGTGATCTATGGCTGATGGTCATTAATTGTCAACTAATAGGCCACGCAGGGCCTAATTTCTAAAAGTAGAAGTGCCCACCAGGAAAGAGGAACAAGAGTAAATAAAGAAAGAAAATGACTATTAAAATCATTAATAATTTTAAAATTAAATAGGTTATGATTATGAAACTAGTTAATAATTATTTAATGGATAATAAATATTTATTAATTATTATTTAATTGACAATTAATAATTAATTAATTATTAAAATAATTAAAGTAACTAAATCATTAAAATTTAATACAAAGTAAAGAAAAAATTTGTTATTTAATAAGCGATTTTTTTATTTAATTTTATTGCTAAAAATAAAACTTTCTAGATCAAATTTCTACTGCAATAATTTTTCCGTTTCATTAAAAAAAGTGGCGGAACCTTCTTATTTAGGGCTCCGGCTAGAATTAGAATATATCCCAAAAACTAAGAAGTACCATAACCCGGCTCTGGCGCAATTTAAGCTCTGATTATATTTAATGTACACTTGACCTTAAAAATTAATTGAAGCTTATGTTTTATGCATACTACAGCTTAATTTAGTAAGCCACAGCTACTTTACTTGTTTAGATATAAATACAGGTTATTTCCTGAGCTAAATCTCGACTCATACTGTCTACCATCAAAGTTTTTTGATTTTCAAGCAAATATTTATAAAACTGAAGGCTGAATCTCTCAGAGCTAATGATTAGCAGGCAAACTCAATTACGCCATCAGTCTCTTCTTCCGGTTTCAGCTGAGAGAAGCCAAAGAAGCTTTTTAGCTCTGATTTTTTATAGAGAACAATCCGGGGGGGCGCGGTTCGACACTCTCGAACCCCTTCTTCCTTGCCAGCAAACAATCGAGAGAACTTTCGGCTTGCTGAGCATTTTGAGTTCTCCCTTGCCGCACAGACACAATACACTTTCAAACACTATGCCTTTTCCGGAATTGGAACCCGAGCCCAAGGCTAGAGCACGCAAGAACACTAACCACTATACCCATGAGAGCGGCTGACCACCAGTACAGGTACAGGTTCAAACAAAGTCGGAACTTGAGCATTCCCAGAGGTACCAAAAGTATGTCTGGGCCTTGCTGGCCCGGGGACTCCAACCTCTTTTCTGCCATATAGACATTATACATTTACAAACATCCATGCTTTCTCAGGCCCAACGATACAGCAGACAGCGTCACTAACCGTTATACTGGCTGAACGGTCGACAACTAGTATAGCAGGTCTACTTTGACGGGTATCACTATTTTCTTCAGTTTTATTTTATTTTTAAATCTTTTTTAAGTTTATTGCATCGCGTCATATCAGTGACTAGACCTGTAAGTCACTGATGACGAAGAAGCATCGTTCGCACCAATGAGCTAAAGTTTTAATTTAATTTTAAAAAGTGCATTTAAATTTACTGCAGCATAGCTTACTCAGGAATATTGATCGATGTCAAAAGTAATCGTTTATCGAATACAGTTGCAGTGAGAGTATCTTTGTATATCCGACTGATTGACAAAAGATGTTTCTGACGCCATTTTTGCGTATTTAGGGGAAAATACCAGTTTGTTTATTTTTATATCGGCAAAGCGATCTCAGCTATGAAAGTGACAAGTGCTTTCTAGTACTTCAATAAATATCGGTAGTCTGCAAAGCGACATCACCGAAGCGACTACCTCCATAGGATCGAAACCGTATGGGACCATGGATTGGCTTTACAGAAGATTTGCTGTAAATCACACCAAAGTGCCACTTGTATTTATTTAATTATTTTAATTTTGACAATCGAAACACGCTTCAGTCAAAACATAATTTTGTAGATAAGTAATTTTATTTACTGCAGCCTTATACATTTTAAATAGTCTACAGCCCTAAAGAATAAGATCGTTAGCAACACAGTATATCTAACGATTCGCAGTCAACATTTTCTTTCTTATTCAGCATAGTTTAAAGAATGTCTTTTGTACTCAGATATCCAGCATTCAATTCAGTTACTAATTTCCAGTTTCGCAGCGCAATGAGTCTTTTTTGCGTATAACCTTCTATTCCCAATAAATCTTGTCTTTACAAAAACTTGCCAATAAAACCCAGCAGGGGCTAATTTGCATAAAAAAAGCCCAAACCCCACTTTAACACCGCCCGTCAAATTTCCCTTTAATTCAAACGCTCTTTGAAAGGGGTCTGCTTGTCAAATCCCATTAGAAACAGAAAGGGGCCTAGGAGCAGCAGCTCAGGTTTCAATTTGAAGCAACTCCTGTAGGAAGGAAATAGGGGAACTGTGTTCCCCTTTTTTTGCCCCCTCCACAAATAAATAGTTCATGCTTATTGGAAAGAGTTATGTTACAACTATGCGGGTATGAGCTAGGTGTGGCGTTTCTGGGTCGGTCAGTAAGAGTGATATGGAGGAGGAAGAAGCAATTTCGCTGCTGTCTAAAAGTGCTTTATGTATACTATAATATTTCCAAACATAGAAAAGCGTATGTAGCATAGCTAAGCCTGCAGCTTAAACTGGATAATTCATGCGAGATGGTGTACATTACGTAAGCTGTTATTTAATTGGAAAAGAAAATGCCAAAGTAGAACATAAAATTAGGCCAATAAATAAATAAAAAAGAAAGAAAAAAAAAATCTGAAAGTTTTCAGATTTTCTATTACTCCCAAAGGGTCTTTTTTTTAACGTTTCGTGTGTTACCTTTGTTTATTAAATATCATGTCCTTCGCACTTAAACCATAAAATTTAATTCAACAGCAATATCGCAAAATAATTTAAAAAGAGCTTATGTTTGGAATTTCCAATATACAGTCTCGCGCGCTGAAGATATTTTTTCTTCTCCCGTACAGTGTTACCATTGCTCGCTTTGAAATCGTTGAGTTTGTTAATCAAAAATTCCTTAAAGTGTTACAAAATATGAAATAGATAATAAAACAAATTCTAAACGCCAAGTTAGGGCTTCCAGATGCCCATATTCTGGTGGATTCCAGATTTGATGGATCTAGGTACCGTTGTTTTATCACAATGCGAGAAACATACATACATTTGTGCAGATTCTTCATTATTTAATTTCTTTAGATATAATACAGGGCGATAATATTTGGTGGCAACAATTTGAAAAGAGAAACGGACATTTAACGCTTTCGATGCACAATGCCAAAACGAAATTAATAACCCTTCTAAACTAACGCCCTTCCGACTAAAAAGCAACTTATTTATTTTATATTGAATAAGTTGAATATATTTTGAATAAATCTTGTCGATTTCGAAAGCGTAGTTCTTCTTCAGGAGCAAAATATAAATTTAAATTAAAATGACATTAAAATTTCGCTTCAAGGGAGAAAAAGAGAAGAAATAAAGAAATCTTCGACACTTATTTCATAGTTGGGCACTTAATCATAGTTTGGGTATTGGTTCTGACAAATTAACCATAAAGTTTCTTCATTTGGCGAGCTGAATTTCTTTGAAGTCTTTAGCATTCACAAAATTTTATTATTTTCTTTTGTTAATGATTGTAATTCCAATCTAGTTCCTCTCATTACTTTCACAATTATGATATTTGAGCCTTTCCACATTTCGTTACTATTTTCCTCAACAGATGGCGCTACATTATTATTATTTATTTATTTATTTTTTTTTTTTTGCTTTGCTCCACGGATTGATTTCCATATTTAAACGGTTGTCGCATCTCCACCTTTGCAATTTACCCCCTTCTTTGCTTCTGCTTCGGAGAGGTCTTACGTCTGATCGCCTTCCAAACTACTTGTTCAAAATCTGCTTCAATCTAAGGTTTTTTTTTTTTTTTCCTAATTTTTTATAAATATGTATCTTTTATTTTCGAGTTCATAATGCAAAAATATCATCGATTATCCGGAGTAGCTGCGATGCGGATCGGTTCTGATAATCAGTTTTCTTATTATTAAAAAAAGAGGGGAAGCAGACTAGCATTAGTGTAAACCATTTTCGTGTAACCAGCAATTAGCAACAGGAATTAGGGTGAGTGCATTTGCAAGCCGATAGAAGGGAACCTTCTTCTTCAGATGAGTAAGAAAATGACGAAAAAGAAATAAGTAAGAAAAAGAGAGAAAAATTCAAGAATTTTCTAGCTAGTGAAAGAAAACAAAGCTTCTAGTGCCATCTATTGCTTCTATTGCCATCTATTGGCCGAAAAGGGAGCAAATATAAATAAATAAATAAAAAGCAAGTTTTTGAAATACTAATGATAAAAAGGGATCAGAATAAGTACCATTAACTAGAATGGAAAATTTTTCGTCTTTTAAAATCTTATTCGCCAATGGAAATTGCTTTTAGAATGATTTTTGGCTGCAGAGAAACGGAGAATGGGATATTTTTGTTAACAATATATTTATAGTTATCCCGCTCCGAATACAAATACAAATATCATGTGCGTAACTTTAAGGCATGTGGCTTTAAGGCTTTTAAGGCATGAGCGATAAGGCTATACCCCTTGTTGAACAGTTTAAGAATTGCGAATGGTATGATGAAATAACCTAAAAGATATCTAAAGTAATTTGTTTTATAATTAAAATTTTTAGAATTCATATTTAAGCCAGAAGTTAGGAAACGCTAATTAAAGTATTCAGCGATGTCAAGTGAATGCAGGCCAGAAGTCGCCGAGCCAGTGAGTGTGCGGATAAAGGCAAGGTTAAGCTAACACTGGTAATTATAAGGCTTCCTCATTTGACCAATACACACTGTATCCAGAGAAGTCCTTACTCGGCCTTTGTTTCAGCAGCCAGTTAGGCGTACACATATATTTTGCAATAACAAAAATGTTTTAAATGACGCAAAGATTCATAATTTCACGTTTTTAAGTTAAAAAAAAATTTTTTTTTAAGATTTGAAATCAGACATTCTACACTTTTCTCCGGTCCATATCCTTCTATATTTGTGAAAGTTTTAACTCGTTGTAAAAAATAAAGCACAAAAAGTTGGATTCTCGTAGAAAAAAAACTGACCGAGATCCTTAATTTCAAAATTTGAGACATTTGATGTTATTTTTTCAGTTTGCAATAAGGGATCGGTTAATAAGCAAATTAGAATATATTTATTGATATTTTTTCTTTTAAATGCCATTCAATGGTATTCTTTTGTGAGTTACTAGTGTCTTTATTTATAATTTTGTTACATTTGATATGTCGAATGAATTTTCACGTAAGTAAATTATAAGTTTTTAAATTATAACAAATATTACAGCATAGTATTAGATTTAAAGAACCTAAATAATGAAGAATCTGCATAAATGTATGTATGTTTCTCGCATTGTGGTAAAAGAAAAGAACGGTACCTAAAACCATCAAATTTCGAATAATGTAATCTTTCACTGAATATGGGCATATGGAAGCCTGAATTTGGAATTTGAAATTTGTTTTATTATCGATTTCATATTTTGTTTAACAAACTCAACGATTTCAAAGCGAGCAATGGCAACACTGTACGGCAAAAAAATCTCCAGCGCGCGAGACTGTATATCGAAAATATGTATGTATATCGAGACTGTGTATCGGAAATTCTAAAGATAGGTTCATTTCAAAATTATTTTGCGATATTGCTGTTGAGTTCAATTTTAAGGTTTAAGTGCGAAGAACATAATATTTAATAAATAAAGGTGACACACAAAACGTTAAAAAAACACCCCTTTGGGCGTAATGTAAAATCTGAAAGCCTTCAGATTTTATATTTTGTTACATTAATTTTTAATAATATTTATATCGATTAATATTTTTTTTTACAATAATCAATCTGCATAGAATGCTCGCTGCGTAAGCTCTTAACATGAAAAACTTATTCTAAATGATATATTAGTAAGTACAACTGCAGATATTTCTCTCTATTATTTGTGTACGAAGAAGAAATCTATACTAGTCTACTAGATCTGCCTGCACTCTTCCCTGATATGCTCACAATTATGAATCTTAACAAATGGAAAACCTACCTAAAATGCACACTTTTTCATAACTACATCAAATTTCAAAATCAACTTTTTAAACAAGTCAGAGGTCTGCCAATGGGCTCATATTCCAGTACCTCGCTCTGTAATATCTTTTTATTTATCAAAGAATTTAACTTCCAAAAAAATCTACAACCACAAGAGTTAAATTACTACAAGCACACTTACAGATATATTGATGACCTTATTACAATTAATAATTTTAATAAAATTGAACGCTCCGAGATTTATCCAAATTGTCTTACACTTAATAAAACTAATAATTCACAAAGTAGCATAGACTATCTAGATCTTCAAATCATGAACTACAAAAAAATTTTACTTTTTGACAAAACAAGAAACTTCAATTTTCTAATCAAACTAACAAATTAATAAATTGGAATTCCAATATATCCAAAAAAGTAATTAACAATACAATAATAAATCAAATACAACGAATTAAAAATATCTGCACAGATACGATAGATCTACAACGCGAAATTTTGCTCCTTATTAAAATTCTCAAAAATAATATAATACCCAATCAATTTATTAACCATTGCCTTAAAAGAGCAGGCGTTAAATACTCACTCTAAATCATTTAACTGATAGGGATATGATAATTTGTTCCTAAACCTGAGAAGGCGGTATAAGTTGGATGACTATCAGTTGAAGGATTTGTACATAGTGTAATTACTAAGCTGTATATAATGTAAAAAGCTAATTGTCTTCAGACTTATGCTGTTACTAAAAAAACGGGCTTATTTCATAATCTTTAGTCTGTCAAATAGCTTTTTGACAGTGAAAATTCCTTTTTTCCTTTCTTAAATTCTTAATCGTTAGGACACGACAATCAGCTAGAAATTAATTAATTTCCATTCACTAGTATTTTCAAAAAATTTTAACAGACGGTTTGACTCAAATAAGAGCTCCACAGCATACGTCTCTCAAGATTTCCTAGTCTCTCCCATTACCATAAATTACTTCACACACGCCTTACCGACTGATATAATTCAAAGCCCCCGCTGCCGCTAAAGAATTTTCTAAAACACAACCCTTCTGAGTCAGACGCGAAGAGAACACTTTGCCCACTCCCAACTAGAAAGAACGTAAGTTAATTAATGATTTTTCTGGCCTTTATATCTTCATGTACATTCACTTTTCTTATTATATATTTTTATTTTTTTATTTGTTTTTACAAAGATTGCATTAGTTTTCTTATATTTTGTAATTTTCTAATGTTTATTTCAACTACTTTGAATTCTATTTCATAACGACAATTTCCAATGTTTAATTTTTACAAATAATATTGAACTCAAATGCATAAACACGAGGGTGTCGGGGGACGGTTACTCGAGCGATATCAATTTTACTGCAGAAATTGCTTTTCACTCAAAATTGAATTAGCTAAAATACTTAATCGGAATGAGTTCTTTGGATATCTGCATTGGTTCTTAATCCCTTCTATTCACGGAAATGTTTGGCCTGACTTGAATTGCCGTTTTGACATCGCCTTATTGCTCGAGTAAAGGACGAAACACCTTCGTATTTATTTCTTAATAATTGTTCATTGAACGGGAGTTGGTTTGTTCCCCTTGAAAAGTCAACTAATTTCCGATCAATGACAATGATTACTTGCATTTAATTTAATTCTTGCTTTTAATTTATTCATTTTACAATTGAAATTTTGTTATTCATGATTTAATTCCAGTCTCCGTTAAACATTTTTAAGAATTTACATTCAAGTTACTACAAGCACATCTTTCAATATAGAACTTACTAAGTATGGATTCATTCTTTTCAGATAATTGTACTATAATTAATCTTAGGAGATAATATAATCAATATTATTTAGTAAATAAATTATTATTAACTTACTTTGCAGCAATTGCGCAAGTAGTAGAATAACTTGATTTCGCACTAAATGAATTTAAGATCATACAATCAATAATTTTGTATTCGTTATAATATATATATAACGAATACAAAATTTTCCTATATATATTTTCCTATATATTATATATTATAACGAATACAAAATTTTCCTAACTATAAGTGTAAGTTATATTTCATGATTTTTCAAAAATGATTTCTTTAAATTTAAAAATACTGAAACATGCATCCTTGCGTCATATAAAACATTTCTGTAACTAAAAGTATGTGTCTATTACCAAATGTTGCGAAAATAGAGGTTAGATAAAGACTTTTGCGTTCATAGTTTTATTTAAGCCATACAGGAAAGAAATCGTGTAGATACTCCATTAAATCACATTTGGTATGGAAGTCTCTAAATATTGAATTATGGATTATATTTGTTAGATTAAAAACGAAATTAAAATTACGTAAAATACGTGAAATTTCGCATCTACATAATAGAAAGAATAAAACTACTACTGAATAATCTGACAAAATGAAAGAATATTTTCTTTTGCTTTTAAATAAAAAAGATTTAACTGCTTGTTTAGTAATATAGGAAAGAAGCTTACGTTAATTTCAATCGTTCTTAAATAATAAGTTCTTAATTTAGAGCTGTTTTGAAAGGACAAATGTCGAGAGCATGGGTCAGGAAAAAGTAAAAGCCAACTTTTGGTTAGCAGAATGACAAGTTTTGCTGAGGACACACGTAAGCAGGTTAGAGATAAAGAACAATAAACTTATTTCTTAAAAATATGTACTTTTATTTCATTTTTTAAAAATACACAATGAAATCTCTTGAGATGGCCGCTTCTGAAAATGACTGGTAGTTCTAAGAACATTGTTATGTCTAAAGCGGTGACTCCTGCAGAAGACTAAAATTGTTTGGAACCGAGAGATCATCTGAAACATTTTTAGCCGAAAGTTGCAAAGAGGTTAAGACCGGTGAATACGGGTAGTTGAACTCGGTATCAAATCTCCACGAGCGGCTGGCTGCATGAGCATTTTTATATTATCCCACCTGTGTAATGTGAATATGAGCTAACTTCCCTGAGAAACGCCACCACGAAGGCATTTCCCCATTTAAAAGATAGCCCTTGGGTACTTTGTGCCAATCAGTTATCTAGACATACTTATTTATAAATGTGTGTGTAATTGTGCTGAAAAATGAAGTATATGCTATTGATTATTTTCTGAAGCAATAAATTTGTCCTTCTTATAACTGAACTAGTAATGTTAATGATGATAATGATAACGTTCGTCGAGAACCGACAAAATTAAAAAAGGCCAAAAAATAACAAGAATTATACGAGTTTCAAAACAATTTCAATTTGATCTTAGCATTTGGATTTCAGTTCAACACTAGTAGAACTTTCTTTTTTGTTGTCGGCTAATAAAAATATTTTTTATTCTTCTTAATGATGGCCCACCGAAGAGATTGTAGACACTCCAAATGATAGTAGTCATTAATCCTGACTTTCTTACAAAGCAAAGAACATATTTTATTAATATATATATACAAAGGAATTTAAACGATATCGGATTAATTACAAAAACGGTAAGCAGCGCTTACTTCTGCTTCCGTTCTCTCTTAGCACCTGCTCTGTGTCTATTTTTTGAAATCATCAACGTTTCTTTCCTGATGCTGCCATTCTTGAAAAACGTTACTTTTTCTTTTATTTATAACTGACGATCCTTACAACAATTGAAACAATTTTAAGCGAAATAATTATATGTTTACTAGTTGAAGAATTATTCCTCAGAAATATAAGGTATAGAACTCAAAATATACACATTTAACACATTCGTGTCACCACCTATCTGTGAAGACCACTTCTGGATGTGATCAGTATTTTCTAGAACTTAAATAAGCATCAATATTAAACATTATTTCTCCAAGCCGACCAGCTCCACAAAAGATCACAATCGTAGGGCATTCTTGATGATCTTCTTGCTTAAACAGCACAGCAAAAACCTTTTTTATCGAAAATAATCCTCTCTATGCACACTTTTTTTCCCTGAAACATTGTAATTTTTTTTTTTTTTTTTTTTAGTTTTACGTATATTTGTAAAGTTTTTTCCCCTTTAAAAAAAATTTTTTTTTTTTTCGCAGTGACATTTTGGATGAAACTGGACTGAAAGTGAAGGACGGAAGAACATTTCGAGATAAAAAGGGAGCATCGTTTTTTATTGACCCGAGAAAAATGTTCAAAATCGCGAAAAGCAGGTCAAGCGATCTAAAAAGCATTTCGAAACAGTTAGTTTTTAATTTGTAGTTTTTAGTTAGTGAAAGTAACTGAACAAAATTACTAAAACAAGGAAAATGCTAAGATTGAGAAATACAGTGAACACAACCACCCACAGTTCGACAAGATTTTGGCTTTATGCGGAGGTGGTCATCTTAGCCACATGGAATATCAATGCTTGCGTTCTGAAAAATATTGGTCATTTACAGAAATGGCCATTTTAGGATTTTTTCTTCTTGGTTTGGTTTATTTGATTATGGCAAAGCACGCTAGGCTTATCTGCCTGAGGGAACTAAGATGCTTCTCAACTCTGAAAGTCTTTTTAAGACATTTTTAAGAAGCTATAAGCGAGGACAGATTAAGCGCTCTAGCCATGCTCTTAATTGAAAAAAGGCATAACAAATGACGTAACCTAAATTCAATGAAAACTTTATGGATTTGTGTGCGCCCAAAACAAACGAGTGGATTTAATTTGCAAAACTTGTGCTTGACTCTTCTGTACTCAGCGTTCAACGATATATTGTAAGCAAGCAATATTATGGTTTCATTACATTCCGTTACAAGAAATGAAATGTTACAATTTTTTTTTCTTTAACTTCTGAAAATGAAAATGTATTTTAACTTGGAAGTTGCGCCGTATCTTCATATTTAATTTTCGAAATTAGCTTTGGGAGCCTCCATTTAAATAATTCATGAGCCACCTTTGAGAGATTGGTAACGCTTAAAAGCGATGTTTATGTAGGTGCTTATAAATATTAGTCATTTTCAGAAAGGATCAACCCGCCTAACGGGATAATGGTTAATGACTCTGATTACGAACCGAAGGGCCTGGGTTCGAATCCCGGAGAAGGCATGGATTTTGTAAATGAATTCGAAATATATGGTGAGCCGAAGAGTCTTCTCGTGTGGCTTGGTGACAGCCGAAGAAGGGTTAGTGACCATCGGATCGCCTTCCATCCGGGCTGCTTTTTCAAATTGGGCGAAATTGGGCAAAATCGTACTGTCACTAGCTTCGTGGGCTTAAGCAACAACAGAGAGGGTCATCTTAGAAATGCTATCACAATGAGAATGTTCACTGTAATTGCATAAATTCTCACATGCATTATTTTAAATCACCCAATTTCCTAAAAATTATTATTATTGTATTTAGTGTTATAATTAAAAACTTAAAGATATTATGTCTTGTAAAATGGCAACAACTGGCAGAAGATCCAGATATGGAAAGATTACGAGAGTTTAAAAGCTTGATAACAGCATTTACCCTATCGAATTCCTAACATTCTGAAACGCTACCATTTCAGGTTTTTACCAAATAATTTCAATAAATGACATCATTTACCAACATCGAACTGGTAAAAGTCTGAAATACGAATTCAGATTATTATGATGCATTAGTTTAAGGATGGAAAGTGTAGAATTTTCTCTCATGACAGAATATTATCTTAATTTCCTGTTTCTTTTACGCAATTTTTGCAATTAAAAACATTGATCTAGTGTAACAAGTGTCCGGTATAAAAATTTAATTTTATTAAATGATGCCTCTACAATGTAATTGCACACGCGTTTAAAAAAATATGTGGTAGTAGTCGAATAAAACGGATTTTGCAAAAGAGTGTTAGAAAATGCTCATTTGCTGAAATATAGAGGAGTTCCATTTATACGTCGATTAATTTCTTCTTCGGCTGATTCTCATTTATATTATCAGCAAAACATTTCATTTATACGTGGCATAACCTTAGTTGTACTGACCAGACAAGTTTGCGGATGGGAGTTGCTTCATTCTTATATGCCACGTGAGAAAATTGTTCTAATTGGATTGATGTGTGCACCCTTTGCATTATTACTGTGATCAAGGTTTGAAATCTAACAGATCGTCAGCTGACATTTGAAGCCCCCTTTTTCTTCCTAAAAAAACTAAAATAAGCCTAAATGTTAAAATCGGTCTTGAAAAAGACATTATTTATTTATGATAAGCAACTGATACAAAGATACGGTCATTTGCATTTTTATATTAAATAGTAAACAGTTTGAATTCTTATGATTTAAAAAATTAAAATATTAATATATATATATATATATAAAATTACTTTTTTAAGTAAAAGTAGTAATATAGTGTAGTAGCATAAAAATTGCACTGTTAATTTAAGCGTATCATATTTTTTTAAGCTGAAGTTTGGATTATAGGTCTTTCTCATTCACACAATTTCTTTAAAGCAATCTCTTGCTAGACGTCAGCCCCCCCTTTTTTTTTTAAAATCACTTCATCATTGTAAGTATAAGAATTTACGGGAAAATTTACGATTTATTAGTTTTCTAACCTTTAAAATAGTACATGCGTGTTTCTAACATGAAAATTTTGGATTTTTTTTTTTTTTTTATGTACACGCTAGAGTTTTCCTTTATAGAGGAGATTTAATGTGATTAAATAACTCTAAATTAATCTTTATCGACTGTAGAAATTCCGTAACATTTTGAAATATATAATTCTAATAGTGAATAAAAGAGGAAAAATATAAATATAATTTTTCATACACAGTGTTTATAAATTTCTTTAACTATCTAAACAATTCCATCATTAATAAAATCTATATGCTTGAGCCAATATAATACTGAATGCGAAATCCGCACTGCAGCCGGCAATATGAAATCACTTCAGCCTACTTAAAACATCAGCAAGACGACCTGAATGGATGTGGGGAAAAAAATTCGAACGGTCCGTGCCAGCTGTTGCCATTTCCGTGCTTAATTCGTCATCAACCACCCTCCCCCTCTCGCTCATATAGCAGCTTTTTGTTTGCTTCTTTGGAAGTTTAAATCTCATTTCTGTTAACTATATTTTTTAATTCCTGGAATAAAAAATATCACTTCCTTCCTCTTAAAGTTCGCGGTTCGACCAACGTAGCGTTTCGACCGCATGCATATCGAATAACAGATTTCATCTTATTTCTGTTATTTCATTTTTTTACGCATTCTTCTATTTTTAGAAAGCATATTTCCGTTAAAAACGCATGGTTTCTTGCTTTCGCACTTATAAACATCAGACGCTGATATATATTGCATATATATTTGAAATAAACATTTAGCAATTGCAATAAACCCTCTTTAAGAGTAGTAAACCTCCCTGTTGCAAGAGGATTTGGCTTTCCTTGGAAGCCATCAAACGTAAAGCAATCATGTTCAACACGATCTTTATTTACATTCTCAGAAATATTAGTTCGTTTCAGAGGTAGTCATCACGGGAGGAAAACCCTTATAGTGACCTCATCTAAAAGTGAATAATATTTCTTTGAATATAAATAAATATTTGAATTCAATATCAGCTGTCTAAATCGACCAGTTTCACAGAAGATGAAAACTGACTGGAAAAATGGTTAGTCGTCTTAGAGAAAATACTGAAAAGAAAAACCCTCTCATAATGATCACGACTCTATATAAAGTCATCTACATAGAGTAACTTTTAAAAGTGATCAAATGTTTCAGGATGCATCCAGTTTGAACATCATCTCTGTAAAGGTTCCACATTTTTACTATTTTTTTTTTTTTCCATGTAAATATCATCCAGTTTAATTAAGATAAAATAACACGCCGAACAAAAACCAGTCAAGCAACAAAATTATTACTTTAGAAGTTAAACAACAAAAACCAGCGTTATATTTTCAAATTTTCACAGGACTAGTTTCGATGGGTCTATCGAACCATCGTTCTCAGCTGCCAAAGCGCAAAATGTCCACCATCCAGTTTAGCCTAGAAATTCTTCTCCTGAGGCAAATAGTCCTACTGTGCTTTGTCATAATTGATTAAGCAATAAACTAAGGGTCTCCCTTAAACAAAAAATCAAATTTGCTTATTCTATGGCCTCAAGGAAGTTTTTCTTGAGAATGTTTAGCGGTAATAGATAACCTAACCTTGTGTTTAGACAACGTTATTTGTAGGGAACCCTTGAAGTAATATCCATACCTCAAAGAACTTCTATCTAAATCTAAGAATTTGAAATTCAAGACATAAGTGATTGAAATATATCTTTACATATGCCGCCCAGCCAGTATAGTATAGTGATTAGTGACCGAAACGCTGTCGCATGGACCTCCGACCTAAGGTTCTACACCAAATCAGAGTTATGTCCATGCGAACGAAAAAGAATCTACCATCCACCGCCGGCGGCATTCATTGAATCAATAATAGTAATGTTACAATGCTAAATTGACAATATCATCTTTACAATAATTGTTTCATAATAATTCGTATGAAAAATAAATATACAATCAGTTAATCATTACATTGTCATGGATAGGTTCTATATTGTGGACAGTGGAACTTATATTATATATTAACCAGTCTCTAAATCTTTGTCTACTTCAATACGTCATTACTTCGTGTTCTTATTAGTTACACACCTAACGATGTGTGTGTCCGTACTATTGTTGCATTATCCATAGAGTAGGCCAGTTACATTAGTTCAGGCAGTTGATAGTTCCATAGCTCAACGTTTATGATGTTGTGTAGACTATTTTATGCTCATATAAACTGGATTATAAGTTAACTTTTGATAAATTCGAAGTACACTTTTATTAAGTTCATCATTGTATGTCCACTGCGATTCCACTGCGATTCCATTGCTGCCCACTGCGATTCATCATAACTTCAACGTGTCCTTAGCAGTTTGCACACCTCATTATGTGTGTCCATAGCAATTTGCATACTGTGTCGCAGTTATCCAAAAAACAATCAAGAAATTGCAGTTGGGAAGTTCATAGTAATATGTACACTATTTTACTATTATCTACAGGAGCAAATGTTGTGTAAATAATAACTTATCTCCCAGATATAAACAAACAAAACAACCTAAATGCCGCAAAAATAAGCCCGGTTTCGAATCCCGGAGAAAGCATGGTTGCAAGTATCCGTCCCTTGATAGGAAGCGATGGTAGCCATCTATTAGGTGCTTCTGTAATGAAATGGCCACCACTTCCGGCCCTTGAGTGGCACAAGGCTAATGGCTATTAAATAAAGCACCCGGCCATTAAAAAAGGCATATTTACATTTAATTAGCCCTATTCATCAGTACTTTTCAAGGAATCTCTTAATGACATTTCGAAGAAATTAAAAGTTCTGTAGAATCCTGTTGGCAACCGCCGTTGATTCCCCTAGCGCATGCGCATGATAAGCAAGTTCTCTGCTGCGTAATACTTTCCTAGTTAGCCAACGTCAGTGGTGAGTTTCGCATGTAAGCGAGAGGTGTGTAATATCATGTTTCTACTTTGTTGTTCAACGTCTTCAAAGCTTAAATAAATGTTTGTCAGGTATATCTAAGACGTCATTTTATTCTTCAAATCCCAGATGAGATATGCTGCAGCAAATTGATAGCAAGTCCAAAAAATCACAGCCTCAAGAATTTCGTGAATGTTACGATTCTTTTCAATAGACTTAGACTCCATAATTGACCGAGCTATTGCGAAGAGCAATGTTGCCGGTTCCAGAATTAAAACCCAAGGGCACTTGACATAAAGAAATCCGGACGTGGAGAAAATCTCAGATGAGAAAACGGAGATAAGGGGAAGAAGAGAAGTACCAAAAGGAGCAAGACAATCCAATCGGACAAGTTCGCAAAACGTGACGAGCGATCATAGCTTTCAAGGAGGACCCAAGACAATGTAAATCAATGACAACAATATCAGAAGATGCACTACAGCAATAGTTCCAATGACAAATTCAAATGCAATAAAACAACCTCAATCAGTAGTGCTAAATACAACACAATACAAAACAACTATACAACACAATTTAAATACAACTATTCAACGAAGCTACAGAAGAACTTCAATCAAAATCAAATGCATTGGAAGTATAAACAGCTACCAATTGAGGATCTAAGTGAAAAAGTTGTCGTCTCCTCTCATGAAGGTGTGAGCTGCAAGTGGTCTGACGCTTCTATCTTCGAAGAGAATTTCATAATTAAAGACTTGGGAGTAATTAACAAAGTCACATTGCACAGCTTTGTTGAAGAATTTTTCATTAGATCTTCTGATGTAATCTGGAATCGTCTCAAGTTTTAAGTCTCTGTGTAAAAGTTTATTGCGAATAAGATAGTGTGAATCAGTAATAATGCGCAGAAATTTGTTTTGCACTTCTTGTGATTGATGCAGTTGAGTTTGAGTGACCGCGTTCCAAGCAGGAGCAGCATAACAAAGTATCGGTCGAATGCAAGTGGTATATATATATGTTTTTTAGTACGCAAGCTAAGATTTGAATATTTTCCAATGACCGGGAGAAATCTGCATATTATGCCCATGGCACTATTAATGTTATTAGACCATGTGAGCCTTTGGTTCAAAATAATTCCTAAGTATTTGGCCTTTGTGACCAGAGGAATCTGCTCACATTTTCTTTTATTTCAAAATCGCAGTCAAGAAATTTTTCATGAAGCGACAAACAGATCTCGCCAGACGAGCTCCGATATCTCCTCGAAAGCAATTAAAATGCGACGCGGCACTCCAGAGTATGCTGAGAATTTAGAAACCAGCTGCGGATATCGTAAAGCCCGATAGTGATGAAGATATAACAGTATAAAACTGCTGTTACTAGTCCTTAACTTAAGCGCCAAACAGATTTAATCAAGTGTCAGTCTGTTGGCTTCATGACCTCATATCTACTTCAGTATTTGAAAAAAAGATGACGAACTTTGCAGTGAAATTCAGGGAAGGATGTATGTATATGTACGGAATACAGGCAGAGAAGTGAAACACTCGTACAAATTATTATGGATTTCTGTAAAACTTGTTCCTGAAGTATGGTAGCTATAATTTAGAGTGATTTTTAACTATGTTTAACGATATTTACAATCTAACGACTTATAATAAATTATGTTTTAATTAATAATGTCTTTTGGACGTTTTATCTGTAGAGACTGCAGTGCTGTTGCAAATAGATCTTCGTCACAATTCCATATTTACTTTGCTCTTTGAATTAGTTAATTCCATCTTTGATGTTATTTCTTCTAAATGCATTTGAATTTTTGAAAATATTCCATATTATTTCATTAGCATTCGTTTCAGGACTAATTCCAAGCCAGGCTAGCGTTTGAAGACCATTGGAAATAAACAGTTTCTCAGAATATCGGATATATATGGCAAGGGGCTTGGCTTCTTCAACCATACATTAAACTGGTGGGAAGAATGTTTTCCCAAGATCTCCTTGAACTTTTTGTAAATTTACGCTTCTTTTAATTATTTCGACCTGTCGGTAGCCATAAACAAATGTGCAGCTTGAAGTCATTGAAGACGGAGGCTTAAAATTGCAGCCTTCTTTGTAACCTTCGCTTTGTCTCCCACGACCGTGCTGAACGTATCATTACGTATCTGGACTGAAGTCTCATTGAAAAATAATCCATTTTTAGACAATTCAAGAATAATGAAAGAAATATATCTCAGTTAGGAAGGAATACAGTGAAATGCAATAAAAAATTTAAAAATTAATTAAATAAATGAGCATGAAAAATTATTAAATTTTGAATAAAGACCTTGCTTCAGTCCTAAGAAGTCCATGTACCACACATTCGGGTCTAAAAAGAACAATTCTTTATCATGGAAAATAATAGCTTCGGTTTCCTGTGTGATCTACAACTTTTATTAAGCTTCTGGAAGTCATCTTAACATTATCTCTGATGGCTAACACAGCCATCACCACCATCATCCACCCATGATCTATGATGACATTGTATACACCATGATCTATCGTAATCGCATAGAGGATAATATACGATTTTTCAGACTCATTCTTATAAGTTTTTTGTCCCTCGTTTAGAGGGTATCTTATTACTGTCACATTTGTCTACCGTTTTGGTGATAACTTTTCAATACTGAGCTTTTATTTATTATTATTTTTTAATAAAACTTATAACCTGAAGTGAAACTTTTAGATTGCAAGCAAGACTTATTTGTTTGAGCTCAGTTTTTTTATTATTATCTCTATTTTTCTTCGTAATTTTTCTCTAAAACCTTTCTTTTTATCCATTTGAGTTATTAAATTGTAGAAATATTAGGTATTTTTTGAAAGCAAGGGAGATGAAAAATGAGCAATACCTTCGCCGTGACTCTAGCCACGGACCTCTCGAATACGTGCCGAGCGTGCTGACCATTACATCGCGAAGACATGCTAAGAAGGCGGAAGAAATACCTTATATAGTCCCCCTTTTGAAGGGCGACTGGGAATTTAGGACCCAATCGCCAAATCCTGGTGGTGGAGAATCATCACCCACCACCTTTTTTTTTTTTAGTTCGGACGCCACTATAGAAATATTATGATTTATCCAAGCAGGAGGACGTAAAATTGGCAATGCCTTCACCGGGACCCGAAACACGGATCTCTCGAATACGCGGCGAGCGTACTGACCACTATACCACGAAGGCATGCTAAGAAGGCGAGAGAAATACCTTATAAAGTAACTTAAGTAAAATAACAGCCCAATAGGTAATCTAAAGCTTAAAATAAATAATGCAAAACTGGAAAGAACAACCAAATGAAATGAATGATTAAAATTAGATAAATCTAAATAATAAATTTATTATATCGGTGAAATAACGAATTATTGTTAACTATTAAAATGAACACAACCTTTCTAAAAGAAAAAATAATAATTAAAAAATTTTAAAGACTTCAAATTTTAGCGTTCGCCCAAAAGGGCTCTTTTAAAGTTTACATAGTTTATCAGGGATGATCGATAGAGATAGTCCAAGTGGAATAGCGAAACATTTGATAGGATATTAGATGATGAATATTAGGATGGGCTGAAAAGGCATTTTTTCTTATTTTTCTATCGCTATACCCCAGAAAAGTTGCCTATTGTCTAGATATGCAAAATGAGATAAGAAGTTTCCGTATAAAAATACATCTTCCTTTCGCGCATCGCTTTCGCGACTTAGCGAAAAATAGCGAAATTTTGCTGATTTTCGTCAATTTTTAATAATTACTAAATTCACTATTATCGAAATGCAATTGTTCCTAACGTGAGTTTGGGAGCGTCAGGAACACGAAAAACGTTTAAAACCTGTATTTTAAAATATTTATTGTTTGCGGAAAAACATGAAGAAAAAAAATCAGATTTTGCATCACGCCCAAAAGGGCTTTATTTTAACGTTTTGTGTATTACCTTTATTTATTAAATATCATGTTATTCGCACTTAAACCATAAAATTCAACAGCAATATAGCAAGATAATCTTAAAATGAGCATATCTTTAGAATTTCCGATACACAGTTTCGCGCACTGGAGATAAAAATGTTTTTTTTCCAGTGTTGCCATTGCTCGCTTCGAAATCTTTGAGTTTGTTAATCAAAAATTCGTTAAAGTGTTAAAAAATATGAAATCGATAATAAAACAAATTTCCAATTCCAAATTAGGGCTTCCAGATGCCCATATTCGGTGGAAGACCACATTATTCAAAATTGGATGGCTCTAGGTACCGTTGTGTTATCACAATGCGAGACACATACATAAATTCATGCAGATTCTTCGTTATTTAATTTCTTGAAACATAACACAGGGCTATAATATTTGGTGGCAACAATTTGAAAAGTAAATCAACGTTTATAGTGAATCGACGCGAAATGCCAAATCGAAATTAATAGTCCTCCTGGGCAAATTGCATCTTTGGGCTAAAAAAACACTTTTTTTTTTTTTTTTTTTTTTTTTTGTGTGTGTGTGTGTGTAAAAGTAGTAGTATTTTTCATTTTTATGTAGTTTGACTTTTCATTTTTCGTGAAGAAAGGATTAATATATTTATCATTTTAAATTTATTATTTAAAAGACTTCGCCTTACAGCTAGTTTTTTGGGGGAAATTCTGGCATAATTCATCTTAATAGGAGGGTCGTTCTAATCAAACTCTCTGTTGCGTCAGAGCCACACACCTTTTCAGATATTTCGGTAACAAGTTTGACACACCGTTCTGCAGCCTGGGTGTGACAATGGAAATCCGATTGCAGCGATGTGCCAGTTTTTAATAGATTTCTGATGTCTTCATCCGTAATGTTCCTTAATAGCGGAGGAGGAGAAATACTGCAACTCTTTTAACAAATCATCCTGACATAGTCTATTGCTTTGAAGTTGCGTGGTGAAGTTTCGAATATCTTTTTTTCCTTAGAAAGTGATCGAGCTTTCAATAATTAGGTCTAGTTCTCTGACATATCTACTTTCATCCACAACCATTGCAAATATCAAATTTTGTAGATGAGCAAAGCAAGAATGAATTACTGGAAAAGAAAGAATGAATTGCATTAAATTACTGAGTCTACGAATTGCAGTAAATTTTGAGTTATCTATCTTGATGCTCTGATGGTTTCAAAAGTTACCTTCGGAACGTTTGTGAAATTTTTGCTGTTTCGATTTTGAACCAAAGAAGAATGCAACAATTCAAAATAAAAAAAGTATCAACTGCCTAATTTCATCAGTATTATTTTCTAAGTTGATGTAAAGTACGAGAACTTGATTTGCTGTCGTCTTGAGTGTGAAAACGGACCAGTATCATGAACTGCTAAGTCTTTTAAAACTGTACTTGAATTTATGGCAGCAGAGATATCAAATAAGTAAAACTGAACCCGGCTCAACACTTTTCAGTCGACCTGAGGAATGAATTCAAGAAGTTCAACATTAGCCATTGGATGTTTTCCATAACCAACGATTTTTTCCTCGCTCGATCTACTGAAGGATTTGGGTCTTGTGGTAACACCATCCAACGAGGTGACGGAATTGCAGTTCCTTGAAGCATACAAGACATATAGCCCACTGTAGTATTTCCCAACATGCAATTTGATCAGGTGGATAATACTATTTTTCAAACCGGTATTAATTACAGTTACATTGCTTTCTATCACATCAAGTTCTTTAAAAGGAATCTCATGCATAATCAAATGAGAATTATGACAGAAGCTATATCTGCAGCAAATTGTGCAAAGGGAGAAACATGGCCAATATATTCTGATTTTGGTTCTTGTATGAGGGAATAATGAACCTCTTTTGGAGTTCTTCGAAAACGCGTTTGATTAAATTTTTTTAATTTCCAGCGTGCCGTCTTTTCTTCCATCAAAGTACAGATAACGTCATGTTTTTTTAATAGATTGATTCTGAAAATCATTTTTGTTTAATTACGAGTTTTCCTCTTACTATTTTGTTTTTCCCAACGGCATGAGAATTGTCTGAACCACTTAACACAATTACAAAATAGTTATGACATATACAATATTTTCAATTACACAATGTAATTACATAAAATTCGATAATTATAGTCACCATCTAATAAGATTTGTAGCAAAAATACCGAAATATTGCTATTTTTACAAAAAGCTGTGTTTTTTCAGTTTTTTTTTTTTTAACGCAAACAGTAAATAATTTTAAATTACTGATTTTAATATTTCTCATCTTTCTGATGTGCCAAAACTCACATTAGGCTCTGTTGCGTTCCGATAGTAGTGAGTTTAGTAACTATGAAAAAATTAGCGAAAAACATCAAAATTTCATCATTTTTCAAAACCCTGAGTGCGATACGTAAACGAAAGATGTAATTTTATTTAATTTTTTTCCCTTAGCTAGGCGTTAGGCAACTTTTCCGGGCTATAAAAATAGAAAAATTTAAAAAAAAAAAAAAAAAAAAAAAAAAAAAAAAGTTCTGGCTCATTCTAATGAATACACGTTTAGAGTATCCTGGTAAAAAAAAAAAAAAAAAAAAAAAAAAAAAAAAAAAAAAAAAAAAAACCTTCTGGCTCATTCTAATGAATACACATTTAGAGTATCCTGGGTATTTATCTTTTGTATATTTAAAAAGTTAAAAAAAAATATAACACAATTATTTAAAAACATTTCATGTTTTTAATCAGCTACATCATGACCTAAATGCTTTTTTATTTAACTAAATCAGATTCAAAAGTAAAAAAAAATAATGTTGTTAAGAGCTGCACGTGTTGTTGCTTTTAAATACCTTCGTTTGCTCATCAACAGCTGAAAGATAAAATGTGAAATATAAATAAATATACGCTTTGCCGGATGGCAACAGATTCGAATGAAAAGTGAAAAAACGTAAAAACGCGTTTCGAGACCAATAGCCCTTTTGGATAAAAAAAAAAAAAACAACCTATAATTTATTTAAATACAAGCGATTAATATGTTGTCATATCTGTTTGTAAAATGAGAAGTAACAAGTTTAATTCATTTTAAAAAATATTTGTTAAAACAAAATGCAGATGAGAAAATTTTAGTGTATTATGTAGACAATGATAAAGGAAAGTGAATCATGATATTTTGCACAAAACTGAATACAATGACGCATAATCAGTGTTATGATTTAAATAGTAAATATTTTTTTTCTTGGCCTGTATTTTTCTTTTTCTTAGAGGCTGTATCGAATATTTAGCATTTTACAGTTAAGGTATTTTCTCTCTTCTTTCAGCATGCCTTCCTAGTGTAACGGTAGCACACTCGGCGCGTATTCGGGAGGTCCAGGTTCGAGTCTCGGCGAGGGCACTGATCATTTTTCGTGTTTCCTACTTCAAAAATAAACCTAATGACTATACAATACTTTGTATTAATATATGTTAGAGTTATATATATTTATATGAGTATCATCAACCTATGTACAGTGACACCCCAGACGGTTTCGCCCAGTTTTCCGTCCCCTTATCATCTTCCATGGAGGTAAGAAAGGAAGGAGTGGCCAACTGGCATTTAGAAGTGAAGCACTGCTTCGAAGCTTCGGTCACCAGATGGGGTGTTCTTTGTTTACATTCAGAAGCTCGCTTGACCGTGTTCTGATAGTATTTCGAGACACGACAGTTCCATACAAATCGAAAAAGGGACACTTTCGCATGAAAGAAACATTCATAGTGTGATGGATAATAGCAATTTGTATAGTTTAGTGATATTTACGCAAAAATCACATCTTGGTTATTTTTCGATAACTAACAACAGCGATTTTTATTATGAATTTGTTTTATAAAATTCTAAGCTGTTGAACTACAAAAATGTTATGCTGAAAGAATGAAAAATACCTTACGGTACCTTTAAAATTGTATACGTCTTTCGATACCCTTGATAGAGTATTCGCTACATTTATTTTATGTTCCAAACGCCAAAATGTTTTAAATAAAAAAATTTTTTTTCACATCCATTTATTGTAACATGTACCTTTTAAAATTTTTTAGAGGAGAGGCTTTACAGCTGCTCATTTTAAACTTATCATTTTAATTTTATATATCTGAAAAATAACCCCTTCGGGCTTACACGTTTTACTTATTTGGGTTAATTCAAAATAAAATATAGTGAATGCACAGAAATTAAAGATTTGCACATGCCGGAAATGAAAAATATGAAATATGTATGGGTATTTATTTATGCATGTGCTTGCAAAAAGCATGTATCTGCCTTTAACAAAATACGTAAATATTCATTAAATTATTTATAAATGTATTTGAAATGAAGAATTTATTAATTTATAAACAACTGTGAAGAAATCTATTTATTAAATATATCTAATTTATAATGATTATAAATGTTATCTAAATATATAATAACCTTAATATTGAATTGTAAACATAAATTGAAATCCTATTGACAAATACGTTATAAAACTATTTAAGCAAGAATGGTTCGTACTGGAAAGCAATCTGTTAAAAGGCATTGTAAAGCAAATGCTATGAGATGCGCACTTAAGAAAGTAATAAAGAGTTTTGGAATATGTATTGTTGAAATTAATGGTAAAAAAATCTGATAAGTATAATTAAAAGAATTATTCCCCTTATTTTTTATAATAACTCAGTTACAAGTTTTAAATAATACTTACAAAAAAATCCTTATTTTATTCCCTTTCAGAAATGTTCAGAGAAAGTTAAGTACTATTTAAAGTATTTTGCTAATTTCTAATAATTCTCTAATTTAAAATGAACCGAATAGAGCATTAATTATAAATTGACTTATATTTTTCGATTTAAAAGATGCATGAGAAGCCAAAAAATCATGTCATATTTAAGAAAGTATTTTAGGAAGAAGCTCTATCAATAGAAAAGAAATAATGCACAATTTTAATATTAATAATACAATAAACTTTGATCTTAATTTTTGTACCTTAACCGAATAAAATCGAATTACATTATTTTTTTTTTCTAATGTAATTAACGAAAAGTTGTGAAAATATTTCATTCAAATTAAACCATTCCGAGAAAACTGTTCTGTGAAAAGTATAGCATTTAATTCCGTTCAGAATGAAATGTTGATTAAAAATATGTTGTTTTCACATACTTAGGACTCTGAAGTGTTTTAGAAAAAGAAGATATCTACATTTATATGTATATTTACGACGTAGTCGGAAACTTCAGATTGCAATATAGCACCTCAAAGAAGAGGTTACTCTTTACGATAATAACGGACACGTTACGACTCTAGATGTCAGGACGTTCATTTAGACGTCGAAGCTCCTATTTTAAAGTAATAGACTATAGTATTTAAAATATGCAAAATTTTAGACATTCCTTTTCAGTTCTAAGTTTAAAAAATAAATATAATTTCAGAAGCAGAATCTATCACGATAATTTATTTCTTCCACTTTTGAAAGAAGCTGAAAGTTTTAATTCTGTATTTTTTTCATGTACTTGATTATTGAACTGATACGCAATTTAATTACCTTATGTTTGTCTCCTTCTCCCCCCTAGTTTCTTCCCCAAACCAAGATCTTTGTCTGAAGAGCATAAATTTGCATTTTATGCAGTGCAGGCTAAAGTGTAACCATGAAAGAAAAACATACGAGGTGAAACGTACATAAAGATGAAATGGAGTTTTTTTGTTTAAATAACTTTGTATGAAATCTATTGAATAATACGGTTTAGAAAATACTTTTTAGAAATTTATGTCGATTTACATATATGTATTCTATATAAAATATAATTTGCATAGAATTTTGCATTTGAATCTGCATGATTGATTGTGTTGTGGAAAGACCGTGTGACCTAAAGCCGTCAAATTTTGACCACAAGCAGTCCTCCGCTAGAGCATGTGCATCATGAAGCCAGAATTCTGAATTTAGTTTAAAAAAAATTTTTTTTTTTTAGTTATTTCATAGGTTATACGAATTTAATGATATTTTGAATAAAAAACTGGGCAATTTAAGAATAATGTGATGCCACTCAGCAAACCGCAATATATTAGTATTTCAAATTTAAACAGAAATTAACAGCGATTTAACAGCAATGTGTCGCCATTTGCCGAAATAAAATAATTTCGTCTTCCACGCGCCAGTTTGTAGCCATTTCGGAAAGCGTAAGAAATTTAACTTTTCTTTCAAATTTAATCTGTCTGTTATTGAATAACAAACCAGACGATTTAAAAGTAGAATACGTAGTTTTTCATCTCTATTATAATTAATTACTAAATAAATTACACTAATTAGATTGATAAAAGTCATTATATATATATTATAACAATTATTTTAGGCGGCTGGCTGCGAAAGCGGTTAATAGTAAAAAAAGTTAGAGGAGAGAAGAAGGTGTTCTAACAGGTAAAAGATTCTAACTAAATTATAGCTCCTTGAAGCTAGAACTTTCTAGAACTGTGAAGCGACTATTTGCTAAGTTCTACTGTATCAGTAACAGCTATAGAAGAAGGGTAACAAAACCCTTTCAATCACTCAAGAACAGTCCACAGAAGGCACTTCTAGGGCTTACAGTATCACGCCAACACGTTTAGCGGTAACTCAAAAATAGAATGTAAAATTAAAACTAAATCTAAACTGAATATATAACCAGCCGAAGCTGCACAGAGCTATTTAACGCGTAGTTGGCTCTTGGCTAACATCACCGGCTTATTAACAGGCAATTAATATGCACGGCCGTAAAACAGCAAGCTTTAATTATTAGCGAAACAACGTGGTCGAAAGGCAGAACACGCTCTGTGTGAAGTAAGTCAGACCTCAGTTTAAATAGTAGTTTCAACCCTACTTTGCATAAAGCGTGAAGCTGAAATCTCATTCTGGCTGAAAACCGTGGGTTGGAAAATGAGAGTTTAAAGGAAAAGCTGTTTCGAAAATAAAATTAATAGTTGGGAAAATAAAACCCCACACAGGTTTAGATTTTGTAGGTCCTAACTTTCACTGACGTTCTCAAAGTCGACATTCATAATTTTCAAACGATAACTTGTTTATCATGCGAAGGTGGTCACCTTAAAAAAGTAATTTCCGGTCCAGTGTTTATTTATGTTTTAAGAACAGTGTCCACTTTCAGAATGGTCATCTGCTGGAAGTGGTCATTATCAGTTTCTTTTTCTGAACGTCAGCCAGTGTAAGAAAATTGTCGACATAGCTAATTCAACAGAACAGGTGTTATACGCAAGTGACAATTCCGATAAAAAAATCAGCCCTTATAGTTGTCCCAAATAAGTAAATAAATAAAAATGGCGTAAAAATGATAGCGATGTAAAAAAAAAAAAGAAAAAAGATTGAAAATGCTGCAGATTACTGAAGAAAACGACCTGCCTTCTTCGCCATCTGCTCCCCCGTCAGCGACAGGTGGTACGATTATTTGTTTTTTGCTTCTTTTTCATGGTGTGTCCGTATGTGTGTGTGTGTGTGTGTACGCATGTCTTCTATAGAAGGGCGAATTACAATTCATATTTTTTTAAAGAGACTTTGTAGTTTCCTGAGCTTCTAGAGCGTTAACCCGAGTTTTTGTTTTAACCTGGGTTCTTGGGTCACACTTGTAAAAAGGGTAAAAGGGTATTTCGAAGAGCAGGAGGACGAATATTTGCGAAAACGGTCTTCAAAGAGCACGCTTGGTTTCCAGCTGTTAGAGTTCTGTTTTACAAATTGTTCAATGTTCAGATTTAATCTTGATATTTCTAAAGTTCATGCAGGAAAAACTAAACCTTAAGTTTTTGCTGTAGATGAAAGAGGAACGGACAGATCTGGTAGACAACACCTTGGAATTTACCACTATCTTGTACTGAATATGTATGCAAATGCAACAGTGTTGGAGGTGCCCTGAAATGGCTAAGTCAATACTCTCTCAAAACACCGGTAGTATGTATTTCTAGTGTTAAGGGCTGAACAATCTAATTGAAAGGGGTGTTCATTGTGAGTGTCTAATGGTTCTGAAATGACTAACGCAGGCATCGGTAATGTCTTCTGGCTGTTGGTTAAAATCAACAAAAAGGTATATATTAAGAAGACGTTTCGAGTCACTGGTATTTTCATTTTAGAACAGTCTTTCTTGGTGATAAGATAAATTATATCGAGAAGATAATTACAGTACGCTTTAAACTTTAAACATAAAAATTTAAATTCGAATTCTAATAATTATAAAAACAAACATAACTGAATGAACTTTATTTTCCTCTTTGATAACCGATTTTGATGATAATCGGCTTCCCGATTGCTGAACTTGTGACGTCAGTTTAGTCAAGTGTGGCTGATAGTCAGTTATCTTAAGATGAGTTCAAACATCTGTATTTTCGGTAGTTAAGGTGCTTTTGTTCTTACTAAAAATAAATTTCATGTGTGAAAACATTAGCTTGCATTTATAATTTGAATCGAATGCGGACAAAATGGCAAAGCCAGTTTTTTGGAATTATGGATTATGGATCGGTGCCGCCAAACTTATCGATTTCGCCTTGCAATTAATTATGCTACAGTTTTTATTTTTTATGCATGCTCGTTATTACAATTTCGTAATCAAACAAAAATTTTATTGCTATTATTTATTCTTCAAGTGCTAGTTTCATATTTATGTTTTACAATTTATTCTTATATATTACACTTTATTTTCGGAACACAAGTGGAACACTTGAAATAATTTTGAGTGGGTCACTTGAAATTATGAAATGGGTCACTCGGCGAGGCACGGGTCATAGGTTGCCCGTGACCCTGGTCTAAATAATCATAGACCAATGTCCCTTAAAAAAGCTTCCCCAAATCACATTTCTTTGGCAGATAGCTTTTGTGTGACTTCATTAAATAAAAATCAAATCAGCTGTACAGTGGATATTATTTCGTTCCGCATGAGTTCAATCCTTTCTGTGCGCTTTTTGTAAAATGGTATACAAATGTTTTTAATGCTTCTGTAATGTTCTTCAAGCATACATTTTTGCTGCTCTTTAAGACATTTTTACGGAAAAAAGTCCGGTCTTATCAAATAGAACAAGTCTGGTGATCATATATTTATGAAATTTTGCAGTCATCAACGTAGAGCTGTGGAGATATAAAAAACATATTCTTAGAAATTAACCAGACTTCAACTGTCGACATATAGGTCCACCAGTGGCCCAGAAGCTAAAACATTGTCAGTTCTCCCCAACTTTCTTCGTGACTGAATGGTCTAGTCTTATAGTCGTCTGCTGCTTTGCAGGCTGCACTACGTCATCATGCCTTGCTGAGTCGAAGTAGAAGTAAACGGAGTCGATGAATCTACTTCCACATGTATGATGTAAGTACGAGCTAGCTTCTCTTAGAAAGTATTTCATGATAGCACCCTTTACCATATGTAGATAGCCCTCATGTGTTTTGACTAATGGGAGTATTCCAGTTCCATGTTAATTGCGAAAGAAGAAGAAACTGGACTCATGATAAAGGGGGAAATGTTATAGCTTCTGTGGGTTGTAAGACCTGAAGCATCTGAGGTAAAAAACTGACTTTTCTCCAAAGCTTCGCCTGCATGCTTTAGCTGGCCATAATGGAATGGTCTTCACGTCTAGGGTGACCCTAGCAAGAGGTAGGCTCCCGACCTATTTCACCCATTCCACCCACTGACACCCCCTCGCTACGATGAGGCATCAAATCAGGACTTGAGGGCGATGTTAATTCCATATTGTTGGAATTGTACCGATTCCTTTTAGACTAGCTTTGCATAATTCTTATGAAAAGCATTAGCGACCTTGGCGCTATTATTTTTAGAGGGATTTTAGAACTAACCGACAAAGAACTCGACAATAATAGCTGCAAGAAATACATGCCGTACATCTTTTTATTTGATATCAAGCGTTCTTAATGAAGCATATTTTTTAACAATCTGGCAAAGACATTGCTCATCAGTCTCATCTGGCTCACCACAACAGTGAGACAATAAGAAGCCAGTCTTCATAAAAAAATGTTAACTTCGTCAGAATGTTAACTATCACAGATGTTAACTTATCACAGATGATCTCCATAACAGTTTCAATATATTTTAGAGATACTTAATGTTTCGAAAATATTGCAACGTCCTACAGGATGAGATTACCATCATCACGGAGTTTAAGCTTCGTAAGATTTAAAATGAATTAAAAAAAATTAGCTTTAAATGGTGTCCAACCTTTAAAACCTTTTTACTATTAACAATTTTTAAATTTAAAATAAAATAATAAATTTTATATACATAATTACAAGCAAATATCTCGCTTCTTTTTTTAAATAAAATAAGTTTCTGCCGACTTGGAAAACTAAATCTGTACTTCTGAATAAGACTAAGCTTAAAATAACTTCAGTTTCTAAATTTTGGGGGAAGGGAGGGGTGCCAAATTAGGTATGAAAATTTAGAAATTCATTTTAAGAATGTAATTACAGTATTAATTTTCAATTTTGGAACACGTCAAGAAGTATCAAAAGAATTTTAAGTTATAAAAAAAAACCAGTTGGATCAAGAGAAGAATTAATAGAGTTAATTTTTTCTGAAAACTGCGAGTGTTTTCCAGCACTTTATTTTTGTTGTTTTCAAACATTAAAATTTATTGTTGGAACTCACGTGTTGAAGCTAATTTGCGTTCATTTACATTAACGTTTTGTGCTGCATAGTTCAAACCAGCAGTTCTCAACCTTTTGACTAACGCGTACCATGTAAACAAAAATTGAAAAACTTTTGTACCACCACTTACATTTTACAATCATTATTTTTAAATTTCTGAAAAGAAATATTAAAATATATTTTGCCATTTCCACAACCTATTGGCTGCTCGTATTAAATGTGCACACATAAAAAATATTAGATTAAAACTTGGTTACCATTTTAATTATCACATTGTCCACCATTTTAATTATCACGTTTATTATTACGTTGTCCTTTACAAATCCCCAAAGGAAAAAGTCCAGCGACGTTATATCAGGTGATCTAGGTGCCCATATGCGCACATTATGGCGATTAACAATGCCAGAAAAATGAAAGGATGCTTCGTCGGAGAACATTATGCGCTTCAGAAATTCAGCATCGTCTTCTATCCTCCTTAGCATATCTGTTACAAAGGCCATCCTCCTAGGACTATCGTCCAGTTCCAAAACTTGAACAATTTGAACTTTATATGCATGCAGTCTTAATTTTTTCTTAATAACCTTGTACACCGTCGAAATCGGCATATCCAATTCTCTTGCCGCTGATCTCACAGATCTTCTAGGATTGTGTAAAAATGTCTCTCTGACACGCTCAACATCAAAATCACTTGTGAAGGGACTTCCGGAAGGTTTCTTATCTGAGCTACTTTCAGTTTCTAGAAAATTCTGTTTCCACCGCAAGATCCTGCTTTTGGATGGAGGCTCTTTTTGGTAAATTCTCTGCAATTTCTCTGTGTTTGCATTATGGATTTCGTTTCTATGAACCACCATAAAATCTGTACTTTCCCTTGTGGTGTATGCATTCTCCTTAATATCCGGTCGAATAAAACATCACATACAAAAGTACTAGAACAAACACATCAAAAGTAAACATAACAATGGAATAGTTGCCAAAAACAAAAAAGAGAAAAATTCAATTAATAAGCAGACGATATTTAGAAAAGTAGAGATATTTAGATTGGAAAATGAAATTATCTGAAATTAACCACACGCGCAGACGATATTTACAAAAGTAAAGATCAAACCTGAAAAGGAAAATATATAAGTTATTCCATCAATAAATGCCATAAGTTTGTTTATATCTTCATTATTTTATGAGTTATTAAACATCAAAATGGGTCCGGGACTTTATAAACACCCTGTACTTTAATTATAAATTTAGTGTGTAATTTGGGCCTGTTTAAGACATCAATTTCTTTATGTCTGGTTTTATTTCACTTAGTTTTAACTGTAAATCAGGATCCACTTTTGATTTTGTTCTGTATTTATTTTTCAAATATAGCATGGAAAATTTTTGTTCACACAAATAGTTGTGCAAAATAACAAAGTACAAAAAGGCAATAAAAATTTAATATTTTTATTTGAAATGCCTGTAAATTATTTTTTTTTCGGTTTAGGCAAAAGTTCAAGAGTGTATTATTTTTGAAATCTTCAGTTAAAGTCCGTCAAAGAAAATTTCTATCAATTCTTCTTTTTCTTCATAAGATTTTTGAATTTAATAGTTAAAAATATTTGGTTTCGTTTGCGGTTATTTCTGAAGTTACACTGCTGGACAGTGTATCTGAAGACTCATTAGTGAGTCTTATTTTCTGAAAAGGCTGAAATGTAAACATACGCAGATAGATCCAAAGGGATTTTCGGCCTGATATACTGTTAAAAGAAATATATTAATTTTAGCACTGTATTTTTCAGTAAGATTTCTCCTAGCACTTCGATACAGTTTTGACGTCGTTTAATGAGAAGTCCCGCGCCCCCCGAAAAAGTAATCTGAAGGTTTGTCCTTAAACGTTCCATAACTCTTCTGTTCATGCCATCATTTTCTCACGAAGATCATATTTTAGTTTTCAGAACAGCTAATAATAACCTGAAGCTAAATTGGTCTGTAAGGGGGTCCACAATGCTCCCGAATAGCATTGCCATGTTGCTAGTTTTGAATTGCTCAAAGAAGTCGGGGTACTGATCTTGCAGACTTTGCTCATGTGAAGTGTTCATACGGAATGCGCGAAACAGTTTTAGATAGATCCATACTCGTGTGAAGTGTTCATACGGAATGCGCAAAACAGTTTTTAGATCCATGCTCGTGTGAAGTGTTCATAAATGACAAATAGTTTTAGATAGATCCAATCTTCCTGCTGTCTCATTGACTTTTCTATCACTCTTATCACTCAACATTTTATTCTAGATAGAGCAATATTTTTTTATGTCAATACCACCAATGACCAACCTTCACAAGAATCATTTACGAATTGTCGACAAATGCGAAATTGTTTTTCTCATTCTACATCACTGTAGAATAGGAAGGAGACGAATCGCTATACACTATACGCAAAACCCAAACGTTATTATTATTATTTTTTTTTTGTCTTTTTTTGTCCTTTCTAATCAAAACTAAATCACAGAATAATACGCAATTTAAAAAATTTTAAAACAAATTAGAGCATTACTTTTTTTTAATTGGCCAGACATATTATGCCAGACATTTATAAAAGGCCAGACATATATAGACATATATTTACCTCTTTGCCTCAGGTGAAAAAATATTTTGGCACGGCTCTGATTTCCGGAATGTAAAACAAATAGCATTTTTAGTAAGCTTTCGAAATATTAAAAAATTATCGCTCGGACAAAATTAGAATTTAGATGCCTGCAATGCTTACGAAATTTTATCATAAACAGTCAATTTTATTTTTAGTGTAAAGGATGATGCATATAAAAAACAGACATAGAAGTTTTGCAAACGAACTTTATAAGATCTTAGAAACGTACCTTAGCTATGACATTCGTGGTATTATATGACAATTCTTGCAAATTGCTGTCAATAATTCCAGATGAAAAATGACATCTCAAGTGACTAACTTAGGGCTGTATTCAACAACGCTCTTTTATAAGACTAAAAATTATTAAAAGATGTAATTCCTCAAGAACTGGCAACAACGTACTCTGATCTTTATCTGTAAGTGAGAACAATATTTCTTCTTCAAGGTATCAATAAAATGTAGAGGTTACACTAAATAGTAGTATTTCATCTAACTTTCCTTGTAGCTGCGCAGCATATACATGATTCATTATTTTGATCATCTTGAATGTTTTATAATGTGCGCAAGATTCAAAAATCCCGGAGTATCTTCCAAAAGCCTTTGCGTGAGCTGACTTTAGAGGGAATATACGTATATTACAATTGTCTTCTATGAAACACATAACGCATCTCTAAATAACGCCTGTGCAGTAGTTTTTTATGCAAACTTCATGCATATGCAGAGAAACAGTTATTCAGGCTCGTTGACAAAAGGGGTTACATTGCGTTATCTTTTCATATTGTTTCTCGAAGCAGAAGGGACATTTAATTGTAGCGAAATTTCCCTAAAACGAACTAACCCACGAATTAAGACAATTCTATAGAGAAGGGACTTTACTCGGAGAACATGAATATTGGTAAAATTCATAGCTGAATACTTACATTGTTAATAAAAATTCTATAGCTTCATGTATGTTATTGTAATTGTGTAAATTGTATAGCACATTAGTAGTGTATTGCATAAAGTAGTACATAAATTGTACAGAAGTAAATTTTACATAAATAGTATGAAAATTGTGTAGTACATTAGCAGTATACTGCATAGTGTGCATAGTAGTGTATTGCATAAACTGTTAGTACTTCGTGTGACTGTTAGTACCTGAGATGATCGCCGTGAGAGGTGAGAATCCGATTAACCGCATAAATTAAACCATCATTCGAAACAAAAAGAAAAAGATTGATAGTAATTAGCGGAAAAATAAACATCATTCGGAATGGCGAAACTAATCTAAAAGTGGCATTAAACGTGAATATTTACAAAATTATTTGAAAAATATTATTGAATTCAAACTCGCACAGATATGCCAGTTAGAACCCTTTCCTTTTTGTAGTACAATTTTAATATATATTCAGGATTATGTACAGTTGAATTACGCATATTAGTGTAGGTAAAAATCTCCCAATACTGCTATTATTCCTATTATCCCACGCATTTTGATATTTTCTGTTTCCTATAAATAGTTTTGTTTTAAACGACTGGTTTGAATCGCAATTTTTCCACCGTTCAATATTACGTAATCTGAACTCTTTTTTTTAATGTATATAAGGCTCGATTAATCTGAAATCCTAATTAATATGGTTGATCCACTTACGAATATTTAGGAGATACGTGTATAGGATTTCAAGTATTATTGTAGCTTGTTTCATTTCTGGTCTTAAGAAAAAAATATCCCTTTGACTAAGGATCTAATGTAGAATTATTATATTTCGAAATTAATTTTCGTGATTATGAATCCGCGCTATGCACTTCGTGTGTTAGACACAGAAAGCTTTCTGAATTTTTAAATTGAAGACATAATTGCTAAAAGGTCCAAAAATGTGTGATGAGTTAGAATTCTGTAAGTGCATTATTTTGGATGTAAAAGTATCTGAAATTGTTTCCACATAAGGCAGAACAAAAAATATTTTTTGAGAAAAGATTATTGCAAAAAAATCAGCGATGCACGTTAAAAACATGCTTTGTTAATTACAATAATTTAATTTTTTGTTAATTACAATAATTAAGTTTTAAATTTTTGAAAATATTTGTATATATATATATATATAAGGTTATAAGTATAAGTTATAAGGTATTTCTTCCGCCTTCTTTGCATGCCTTCGTGGTGTAGTGGTCTGCACACTCGACGCGTATTCAACAGGTACGAGGTTCAAGTCCCGGCGAGGAGAATGCACATTTTTCATGTCTCCTGCTTCGAAATAAACCTAATGTCTAATCAGTGGCGTCCGAACTAGAAAAGGGGGTGGATGATGATTCTCCATCACCAGGATTTGGCGACTGGGTCCCCTAATCCCCAGTCGCCCTTTAAAAGAAAGAGTATGTAAGGGGTATATCTATCTTTTTTATTTTATAACACATGCATAATATACCTTCGCCCGAAATTTTAAGGCTTTCTTAGTTTGACCAATGTACTGTATTAAAAGACATAGGCAAGGAATCCTTTATATACCTCAGGAGTTCCATAATGGGCTCTTTCGGGAATTTTATTGATATAAGAAAAAAGAAGACCCGAAAGTTCAGTGTTTGTGAAATGTGTAATTTTATAGCTAACCGATTGGGAAAAAAAGAAATTCTTTCCATCGATTAATAGCTTTTTTATCATCGGTTAGAAAGATGGATCGAATCCATCCATAAATTTATTTCCATCGGTGGAATTCCTTTCTATCGATCAATCATTAAAAGGAATTTTTTTATCGATATTAACTATAAAATTACACGCATTTTACAGAAATTGAAATTCAGGGTCATTTTTTTTATCAATAAAATTCGCAGTGCTGTACTTAAAGACCCTGTTTTGAGTATGAATTCCTGGAGTATATACAGAATTCCTTGCCAGTGTGTTTAGTTTACATTGGTCAAACTAAGAAAGCCTTAAAGTTCCACGTTTAGAAACAAGAGGCATATATTAGGAAAGAAGAACCGCATAAATCCTCTGTTATCCAAAAGTGTTGGTCAGAAAATCATATTTTCCATTTTTCTGCAGCCAAAATTATTCCTAAAACATCTTCCATTGGCGAATTATATCTTCTGGAGCAGCGGTTCTCAACCTTTTGACTAAGGCGTACCATCTAAACAAAAATTGGAAACCTTTTTTGAAAATCTTTCAGCTTTAGTTAACAATCTCAATTTCAATCCGTCTTTAGCTTTTAAGGTAATTATTTCTTAGTTACTTTTATTTTTCATCAATGAATGGCGCCAGTATCTTGACTTTATGTCATTGTTTTCGTCTAAGCACAGGCTTCTCTTCCGTCATTTGCACTTCTGCAACTGAAGAAGTTTCTATATTTAATCCTTCGAAACATGTCCTGCAAATGTAAGAATATTACGCTGATTCTTTTTGCCGTAGTCCTTCCAATAATCATTATTTTAAATCAGGCAATTCTACTTATTTGATTGATCTATAACGAGCATCTGGAGTCTATCTGGGTTAAAATTTTGGAACACGCATATCAATCTCCTTGCATAAAAACTTAATTCCTTTATTTTTTAAGTCGTAAAAATATATCCATTTACTTTTAACGACGAACTGTTTAAAGTTATCAGGACTAGTATTCCTTCTGAAATAATAACTTAATAAAATCCACAACTTAAATACTGCCTTAGCAAGTACAATATGCATAAACAGATTAACGCGTTTATTCTGGACGGAAGTGAAAAATTAGAGAGATTATTACTGCTGATACAGGATTTATTATTTATTACTTTCACCTGATCATCATGTTAAAAGTAAAATCGATTGCAGTATTCAATTGCTTTATATTCATTAATGTATTTTCAGGATCACCAAATTCTTCACAATCGTAATCGATTAATCCTTCAAGCAACACGCGATGCTCCGTGACTCATTTCGATTAATCGATGATATTACACTTTCCGGTGAAAGAGTCAGTGAATCGATACTAGAACTACTCGTTGCGGTACCCTGATGCTAATCGGGCATGCATCATATTCATTCCGCAATCCATGTTTTATTCTGCATGGCAATTGCATTACGTCATATTTAGTGACCTTTAGCAAGCAGACTTTTTCCCCTAGCTTGATTGTTACACATGCAAATATGTCCATAACTTTCCAAGTGGAAAATTATCTTTAATGTTCAATGAGTGGAAACTGCCCCCTCCCCTCCCAGGCCTTTGAATTCCTTAGTGATTCGAATGTAATGAAACTTCTGCCATCGATGGGTTCGGAAGATTTTGGTTTTCAGTGGGGATGGCTTTCTTCAGTAGGCTTGCTAACTACCGATGTTTGACTATGTATAATTCTAAAATATATTTATTGCTTTCGGAAACATTCTACACGGCATTAAAAGCAGCATTTGTTGATCGAAATACGCAAATGTCAATAGAATTCATCAGCCATAAGGAATCATCATAAGCAATTATCGCAATTTCGAGTTGTGTTGCGTGTTAATAATTACCATTATTGTTTAGAAAATGGAAGATCCACGGTTCGTATCCTGATGAAAAATCTGTGGTAGATGAAAACTCATCATTGCCTGAACTCGGTCGATAGGATCTCATGCCTCTTCCTAGACACTTTTTAAATGGAGGAGAATGCAAAGAATTATCATATTCCTCTTTGCATGATCTGGGAAAGTATGTGATTAGCCCGCCAAGCTGATAACTGGAAAATCCGTGGTTCGAATCCCGGCGAGGGCACGTTTCAATGTTCCTTCCTCTGAAAAAGATAATGGTGTTTATGCGACCACTCATGCGACCCCCTACTCTAGACCACAACCCCTAAAAGTGGCCAGTAATTCTAAAACCATAAGTGAAACCTCGGTGCTAATATTCGAGTACTGTTTAGTTTTCAGATATTTGGAATTTTACTATATTTTTATACTTTTCAATAAACTCATCCTCCTCCAATTATGCAGCAGAAATGACGTGGAGTTATTGATGTTGCGTTCCAAATGCATAGCTTCTCCCTCTAAGGTTTTTTTAAGATACTTCTATGAAGCGTATTTTAATTGAAAAAGCGAAGTGAAATGCATTTGTAATTTCCTGTCAGTTTATATTACCAAGAAGTTTGTTTTCGGAATTATTTACAGTTTGTTTTAGTTTATATCTTAGATGTAAATAAGAATATTCGTCATTATTAATTAAAAAAAATAACAGCCAAAAAACTTGCCATTTCATAATTTTATATTACATCGTAACACCTCAAAGAAAAATTTACCATTCAAAATTTCAAAATTTTTCCTTTTTTTCTTTTCATTTCTTTACCTTTCTTCTTTTCTCTTTTTTAGTATATCCGTTCAAAAATGTAGAAATTCCTACAAATCTTTCCCTTTCCTAAATAAACCTAAGATCTTCTGCTACCTATTCTTATTACTAAAGTGTTTATTGCTGAATTATTTTAATTTGAAAAGCTCCAACATTTATTTCTGAAACGCCTTTTGGAACATAAAATGATATAAATAGAAGACTATCAAAATATTAGTATTTATTTGAGTAATATTAAAAATAAAAATAAGAGCTATACAAAGAGGCTTGCAACCTATAGCTACTACAATGCAATTACTACTCTGGATGCATACTGCAGAAAATTAGAAACTTTCTAAATAACCGTTGATAATCGCTAAGCGTATTTTATTCAAAACTCTGATGGTATGAAATAACCTATTGCAAAATGTTGCTAAGATGTCTAGAAAAAATGATTCTTTGAATGAAACTATATTCAGTGGTGCATTTTTATAATACTGAAGATAAAATAAAGATCATATCTATTGTGGACAGGCAAAAATCTCTGTTTACTGAGAAATAACTTTATCGAAACTTAAAGTAACAACATTTTAGAGTTGAAATAAATTTTAGATGGTTTGCTTTCGATTACACTGATTTAATGTCATTTTCCTCTACTCTTTTAGTTAAATAGCACTTAGTTAGAAAAGTAAATTTCGTTAAATAGCATTTTTCTTTCAATAAGAGGGTTTTACTGAAATTTATTTATTTCACATAAATTACCATATATCTAAATGATAATTTGCTTTGCATTAGTATAATTCATAAAAGATACTGACACGAATCATTTGCTGCTGCCTAGAAACCTTTTGCTACATTTTGCAGTAAGGTACCTAGAAGTAGAGACATTTTTGGAAGCAGGTAAGATGAAAAATGAGCAAGGTTCTCGCCGGGAATCGAACCCCGGACCTCTGGAACACGCGTCCAGCGTGCAGACTACCACACCACGAAGGTATGCCAAGAAGGCGGGAGAAACACCTTATAATTATTTAACTTATTTTCACCAATCGCAGGGGGTGTGGAATCTCCAAACCATCTGCATTCTTTCTTTTTCTGTAATCAAATTCCTTAGGTTTTTTAGCGAAGATTTTTGTTAATTAAAAGTCCTTAATTTAGGCCCAAATCAGCAAAAGGTCCTTAATTTTAATCATCTGACATTTCTGTATGTTTTTTACGAATGCCATTTTGAATGCGAATTAACATTTTGGAAGAATATGTTTCGATTCAGTGACAAATATGTTAGTTAAAGGGTTATCATTTGAATTCTTTCCTACTCTTAATAGAGCATGACCCCTGCTTCTATTGAAAATTTAATAGTTCGATATTATTTCTTTTTTGAGAATGAAGAATTTTCCCTTTTTGAGATATTATTCTTTTTATTATTCGATACTAGATTTGGCGATTTATCAACATTTTGAAGATTTCAAGATCAATTTATATACAATTTTTTTTATTCTGATATCTGTGAATTCTTCCACAATTTTTTAACAAATATAATAAAATTGATAAATATCATTGAAATAATAATACATAAAAATTTTAACTTAGACACAGCGTTAAAATAAAACATGTTTACTTTCCTATGGCATATTTTGAAATGACATTACTTTTCATTTTGGCGAATTAAAAATATTTTGATTCTGAATAATCAATAAGATAACAATTGCTATGAAACACAGCTTCCAAAGCACTTCTTAGCAAAAGCAAAAATGCTGCTATAGTTATTTTTAAATTAATTTCGTTTTGAGACTAATAGCCCTAATTGGGTCTCCTGCTTACAATAACCTAATGTCTCTACAGGGTTCTGTGTCTTTCTGTGCTCTCCTCCCCCCTTTTTTACAACATATTTCCAATGTTTGTGCTCATCTCAATAATTGAAGTTACAGGAAATTAATTTAACATCTTCCTAATTACTTTAATACATTGTTCATTACTTTTAAAAATTCTTTTTATTAAAAGGAATAATTCCTTCCTCCATCATTTTTTTTTTACACTATCTTACCTTAAGGAAATGCTATTATACCAAACCACTGCAGATAAAAAAATCCCACGACTGTGAACGATTTGTTCTCTATCAGAACTGAAAACTGACTCATCTCTAACCTATGACTCACACTATGCATCATTCAAACGGTAATCCAAAGTAATACATCACCCAAACATTACTTTACTCATACTTTACTAAATAATAATAATAATAATAAAAAATCTAAACAGTGCGGTGTTTCGAAACAAGCATGCAATGGCACAGCGTACTTAAAAATTGTTATCTGTATCACGGTATTTGCGCGAGGTCCAAAACCGCGAAATCTTTTCTGTTCTGACTCACGCCGGTTAAACCTCTTATTTACCTTCATCATTACCAGGGAAAGATACAGGTAACAGGTCTGGATCGGTCGTCGAACTGGAGCGGTTTTGTTCTCGGTGGTGACTGCATGCGTGAAACATGTGGTCAGAAGAGGATATTTCTGGATATTAATGCGCTTAGCAGACGACGGAACGATGGAATGAATCGTCAGTGAGGACAAATATCACTGCTTATAAAATGAATATACCGTAGAAAGATAATTTTCTTTTCGGGGCGAGAGCGAGGTTGATTTTTAGTCTTTTACCTTCGATTTATAAACATCAATGCGGGTTCCAATAGCATATGTTACAAATAGACAAATAATCTTATCGCGGGAAGAAAGGTAAAATTGATCGTACGTTTCGTGAAGTAAATCGTAAGATTTCCTCCCCTCCCAAATTCAAAGTCTACGAGTTTCATTAGCAACGTCCTAAAAATTCGCGGCTTATAACTATCTAAAGATTTCGCATTCAATTATTTAAATTGACATTTAACTACTCCCCTCACACAAATTGTTTGTCGTATGCGAGCTAGCTGGTATACACTAAGGGTTCTCAATATTTTTTCATCACAAGCAGCCCTTTCATCATTGCACCATCCCTTCTTCTTTTCCAATACTCGAAAAACATTCATTTAAATTTAGATTAAAGTGACTTTTTGTACTCATAAAAGTGATTTTTGTACTAATAAATTAAAGAGTGATTTTTTTCTACTCATGATTAAATATTTAACAGCTAAATAAAAGACTGACCTCACTCCCGCTTCTAAAACTATTACCCCCCCCCTCCAGTTGAGAAAACCCGATATTTCGCCTAAAATTTGCAGGCTAAAGGTTTCTCATTCAACTATTTGAATTTATATATCCAAAAATATGTCTGTTATAGATGTCTTAAAATTCATATTTCCAGTATATCCATATACGTGCTGTTTTGCAACCTTAACAATTTGTTCGACAATTTAAACTGACATTTTGAAAAAAAAAAAAAAAAAAAAAAATGGTGTGAGAAATACGAAGCAATGGATCTGCACTAAAATTATTACACGCGAAGCATTAATACAAGCAACTAGCGCGTAATTAAATTATCACTAGAGTGGATGTGCTTTGGGTTGAGCACCCATAATTTCAGCCTTTTTTTTTTTTTTTTTCTTGATGATGAGGCGGTCTCATTAGAAAGATAATGTTTCAGGATCGACGTTTATTTATGTTCTAAGATAACTGATCACTTTCAAAGGTTATCATCTTGAAGTCCCTATACTAAAATAATAGACTGTAGTAAGGATTATTCCTTTGACTTCATTTGCAGTTATACTCGTTATACCCGTTACCATGTAACTGACGAACAGGAAAAACACGACGCTTAAATACGTAAAATCGTAACATGCTGTATTTGGTGAGTATCTCCAGCGCGCGAAACTGTGTATCGGAAATTCTAAAGATGTGCTGATTTTAAATATTTTGTAATATTGTTGTTGAATTGAATTTTATGGTTTAAGTGCGAAGAACATGATATTTAATAAATAAAGATAACACACAAAACGTGAAAAAAAATGCCTTTTTGAGCGTAATATAAAATCTGAAAGCTTTCACATTTTTTATTTTAACTAATGTCCTTACAATTTTAATGCGTTTCGTTTTATTTTCAATTATTGAGTTTGTTTTGTAACCGCCCAGACGGTATAGTGGTTAGGGAAGTAGACTGCGATGCCAAAGTGCCAGGTTCGAATTCCGGAGAGGGCATGATTGTAACTACTCGTCTCTTCATTGGAGCCAAAGGTGGCCCACCTATTAGGTGCCTCCTTATAATAAATTGACCACCGCTTTTGGCCTTAAGTAGTGGCCAACGTCTATGATGACTTGTGTCCGCCATTCGGGCTAAAAATAATCGTGTTTTGTTGATTATTTATTTCACTAATATTGTTTAAGAAAAATATTTCTGGGAAATCATGTAAAATATTTTCACTTTTCCATGAAAAAGAACCGGTGTCGGCCTATCTAAAAATATCTTGAACTTTTCTGTAAAAGAAAATCAACTTAAGGCTTTATTTTGAAGAATTACTGTGATTCTGCATCTTCCTTTTAAATAAGCGTTTGGAACAATCAGTATTTGTGACATTAATATTTTTAAGTAAATGATATTTTAACGTAAATGAATGACAGGAATTGTCGGCATTTTCTTGCTAATGCTGTAAAGCTTTTGGTTTCATCTTTATTCACCACCTAATTAAAGATCCGAAAAGCTTGTTATTCGAATTATAAACTTTATAAATATCAACAGAGTTTTTCACCTACGTCAGCAATATCCATTTTCATATCTGCGGCCAAAATTTACAGCGGTCCTTTAAACAGGAAGTGAACCGGACATAAATCAGGTATCTCATACCATCTGAAAATGAAGTTAAATCGCGCAGTAAAGGAAGTCACGGGTTATAAATTTGTTTGCTACTCAAACGGAACGAAAGCAACGTTATCATGCCCAAGACCTTGATCCTGACTCCAGATACCATGGATTCGATGCAAGTAACACAATCATCGCTTCGTAACACGCCTATGTACATACACGTTGATCCTCTCACCTCTTTAAAACAAGCGTCTTTATATTTACGCACCTTCAGAGATTATAAAGAATTCGTACCAAATGTTAACTCTTGAAGAGAATCATTTGTATAAAAGAACAAATTCATCTGGAAACGTTGGAGTTTGTAGAACGGTGAACCATCTTGCGTCGATTACCAGCCGTAGGTGAACATCTCTGAAAATGAATAGTAAAGCTCGATATTGAATATCACTTCTGTAAGGTGACCACCTCCGCAGAAGACCAGAGTCACCTGACAGTTCTGTCACTGTATTGTTGCTTAATTTTAAAATTTCCTTCACAATCTAAATACTCATATAATACTAAAATTCTTTCGGAATTACAAAATCAAATTTTTTAGTTTCTCTTGAACTTTTAGAAGTCAAAATGATAATAAATCTAATATACTTTTTTATGATGACAAAATATTTTAATCTGGATATTTAAAAGTTTCGAACTTGCTACTAATATTTGAATAACCATATTTCCTGAAAGCAGCATGAGGACAAAAAGTATTGAAACGCGCACATAAATTAAAAAATAATCAATAAATGATCTGAAAAGGTCCAGACTTTAAAGGCCATTACGAAAGGCTCCATTAAAATTTATTATGGTTTATCGGTAGAGATAGTTTAGGTGAAAGCGAAGCATTATAGGATACTAGATGAATGCCCGTTTAGACTACCGTGAGAGCGTTATATATATTCTGTATATTTGAAAAATGAAAAAACATGTAACATAATTATATAAATATATTTAACATTTTTAATTAAATATATCATGAATTAAATACATTTTTATTTAAATCAATTAGATTGAAAAGTATTTAAAAAAATTCTTAAAACTGCATCTAATACTTTTAAATAACTCAGTTTATTAATCAATCTCAGGCAGATTAAATTTGAAAGATAAATATCTTAGGTTTTGCCCAGTGGCAAAGACTTTACTTCCTTGCACGAAGTAAAAAGGCAGTATTATAATCACAAAAAATTCCGGGCACCATATTTCAACGAAAATATCCATTTTGACCGCTATTGAATGCAATTTAACGATATTTTTGAGTGACATCCGTACGTAAAGACAGAATAAAGGAGTCTTTTCCCCCCAAAAAATTATAAAACTGATTTAAAATGAATTCTGAAGAGAATTTTTCGTGGCGTCTGTGCGTACGTACGTATGTATGTATCTCGCATAACTCAAAAACGAATAGCCTGAGAACATTGAAATTTTGTATCTAGGACTGCTGTAACATGTAGATGTGCACCTCCTATTTTGGTTGCAATCGGCGGCAACAAACTTATATAAATGGATCTCAGTTTCTTTATTCTTATATGTTTGTAAATTGTGCATTTTTTTCTTTAAAAAATGATTATGTTGTTTTTATTTTCCGATTAAGATGTTTATGCCTTTAGTAAATCTGCATGCAATGTTTGTAGAATTATCAACAGTTTAAAAGTTGCTTATGTGCGGCTAATCCTAATTATTTTTACCATAGCGGCCATAATTGTTTACATTCGAAACTTAGCAGAATACTGGATTTTTTTTGCCAGTCTATAGAAACTAAGCGTCGCAACAACAAAGATAACGCCTTATTTTATTATGGCGAATTAAATCATGCTTAATCCTTTCTGGATTTTTTTTTCGAGGAAGTAAGTGTTTAAGATTTACTTCATAATTTTTAATATAGATATTTTGAGTTTTTATGTATTTTTGCCTTGTCGAAAAGTGAGAACTGATTTAATTGAATGAGTAATACTAAATCGTCTGTGAAAAACTGTTTCTTTTTCGTTTTGTTTGCTTAATTTCTTTTATACATCGTTCTAGATTTATTATAGTATTTGAATAGAACACGTGGCGACGATTAGTTAATTCTTCAAATTATATAAATTTTGTGCATTCTGAGATAATATGAGCGAAATATAACGCTGTTAAGTGAACCTAGTGCCAGAGTGTCGCTATGGTAAACAAATATAGTGAATTTTAAAGAGTGCATTTATTCTATTGTGGTTTATGCGCTATCGACGAAGTAGATTTAATTCAATCCAATAAGTTTAAATGAAATGTAAGAAAAAATGCGTATAATGTAATATTCCGTATAAGGAAGTCATGTGGTGTATACATCAGGTTTTTTAATTTAGCAAACCTGCCTGATGGTAACTGCTGGCAGCATTTTTTACCATGATATCTCAACTTGCTTTTCTTAAAATATCGTCTGGTTGCAGACAGAAATATCTAAGCCGTTAGTCGCCTTCGATGCAGTGAACATGTGCTGTCATGGATTCGAATGATAAGCAAACGATTTGATCCAAATGGCAAACATTTATCCCAGTTTTTTCCAAAAAAGTTTTAACTAGAGAAGAAACTTGCGCGTTGGTTTGGTAATCATCTAAATAGCTAGGTTGGAAAAAGTTTACAACAGCACAGAAACGTCGTTTCAGAAATCTCCAGTAAAGCTGACGTGGTGTATTCATTTTGATTGAACAGAGAAAATTCACTATTTTCTCTGAGCAACGCTTCACTAAATCACAACACTTCAGTCTCACTATACTCTCTCACTACATTTTACTAAATTTGTTCTTGAGGGGCAGGCGGTATACTGCGTATTTTGCAAAAATATAATGGAGAGATTTCTGAACAGAATTAACCTTTAGCGCGTTATAACAGAAAAAATCAATTGATTAACTGGTTTCTGCTGGACGACATTACGCGCCATAACACAATTCCATTCTCGCCAAGTACTTTTTTAGCAAAATGAAAAGTCACAGTTTTCAGCTACCTCCACCATTCACCAGTTTTGGCTTTTTTTTTTACTACTTTTTCTTTATTAAAAGAAGTTTCACTCCAAGGGTCATAACACTGAAAAGATTCAGAAAACCGCAACGGTTACTTAACCAGTGTTCCAAAATATCTACAAAGGGATCAAGCCAAGCGTTGTAGGATCAAGCCATTGTAGGAATGTACCAAGCGTAGTATAAATTGACAAGTATTGTATATTAACCCTCTGACCGTCCAGGGTTTTCGCTAAGAAAGCACAAATTTCCCAAAACTATTATGAGAAAGAATTATTTTCTTGATTTTAATGTAAAAATTCTCCTGGTATTTTATATCTGGATTTGTGTACTTTTAATATATTGCCTTTATATATACGTTCTTACAGATATCACAAAAAATATTCTAGGGTATTCCTTGCCAGTTAGAGGGTTTTAAAGACTAAGAAGGTCATAACGTTTTTAATCTTTCGCTTATGCCTGAACGTGATCCTAAATTTTTTGTAGACGCAGTGTATATGTAGGTTACGTAGTTTTGTAGAGTCATTAGGTTTGTGGAAGTAGGAAACCTTAAAAATGCGCAATGCTCTGTCTGGGACTCGAACACCAGAATAGAAAGCACTTCCGAAGCTAGCCGGATGTGCTTTCTAATTACGTCATGAAGACACGCAGTAAGGAGGGGGGGCCTTACAAATTGTCTGCTAGTTTCCTCCCTCCCCCGAAATGCTACAGTTATTCAAAGAAATGTTTCATACATTTTATTTAAATTAATCTTCCCAGAAATATTAACATCACGGATACCAAGATATTAATCACATGTTTCCACACATAACCTCCCTGCATATATTTTTACATAAAACATTCTCATTCATGCACAGAGAAACGTTTAAGTGCTTGCATCCATCATCGGACATGACAGCAGACGCGACTCTCGTCGTCTGTCCAATCCTTTCTCATTCCAAGCACGAACTCGCCAACAAGACCGACTGGAGCGATAATACTATACATTCAGATGACAGTTATGAATTCACAATCAGCAGCCGGCGTGTGATCAAGGCGAACCAAATGGGTACTTTTTATTTTGGCTAATTCTTGCCCCAATGCCCATTCCCGAAGACATACGACTACAGATTGGCTTCGGCTTGACAACTTTCAGCCAATAAATCAGACGCAGAAATCTCTAATTCGTAACTCTTGCCAAACATAAAAAGGATTCTTGTTTGACTGTCAGGTTTTTATGTTCTCTTTTTTGGTCTGAGTTACCACTCTAAAATTTATATTTAAAGAAAAAAAAAAAAAAAAAAAAAGCGAGAAAAAGAAAAATTATTATTACTTTTTTAATGCAGTTGGCTTCTGAACAACAGCGCGGGAGATAGATGCTGGAGAATCCTCACGCTGAACTTTTAGGAAGATTAAACAAGGAATGTGCAATATACTATATGAAATAATCTTGAATGTTGAAGAGAGATGGAAAGATGTTAATGGCATGAAGAAATAATTGCAGACAATAGTGGCCAATTTAATATTTATTTTTATTCACGTGTATAGATATTAGTTAATTTTTTTGGAAGCCGGAGAGATGAAAAATTAGTAACCACTTTCGCCGGGAATCGAACCATGGATCTCTGAAATACCGGCTCAGTGTGCTGAGCCATGAAGAGCTAAGGTGGAAGAAATACATTATACATGTTTACAAGCATTTTTAAGTAGCGAATTAATCGCGCCTGTTTTTGAAGTACTGGGTCGGCAAGAAAGTAATTTCGGTTTGCACAATAGGATTATATTCATTTTGTTATTCTTCTTTCTATCTTACACTTTTTTTTCTTTTGAGATTTGGTAGTTGACATTTTTGGGCTGCTATAGAAACAAATTCCGTATATTTTTATGTACAATTGTTAGTTTGCAGTCAGTTTTAACAGATAAGATGCAAAAATTAACATTTTCGAAATGTTTTACTTTTTTATTTTCTTAAAGGTAAGAAAGCTGCTGGGGTTCACGAAGAGATATGTGAAGTTTATGGTGTTGATTGCTTAACAGAACGCATGTATCAGAATTGGTTTAAAAACTTTTAATCCTGGAGGTTTTTCACTTGAAGATCAACAACGTTCTGGCTGACCTTCTCAAGCTGATGATGACAAAATCAAAGCCATAATTGAATCGAATCGTTATATAAGTGCGTAAAAGATTGCAAAAAGTTAAATGTATCACATAACACAATGAATCAATATTTGCGATAAGCATTTCAAACGTAATGCAATCGACCCTTTTTTGAAACGAATTATCGCTGGTGATGGAAAATGAATCGTAACATTAATCCAAAAATATCATGGTCCAACACAAAAGCTAAAGAAAAGGATCATGCTGTCCAATTTGGTGGGGTTACAAAGGTGATGCGTATTTTGAGCTGTTTCCAAGCAACCAAACGATCCACTCAGATGTTTACTGCGAACGAACTTATGAAACTGGATGAAGCAATCATACAGAAAAGACCAGAGCTGGCAAATTGCAAGGAAATCGTGTTCCACCATAACAGTACATATCAACTTTAGCAACACGTACGAAATTATCGGAGCTTGATTGGGGAGTGATGTAGCATCCCCATATAGTCCCGACCTTGCGCCATCGGATTATCATATTTACGAAGTTTACGATGACCTCAAACAGCTGTTTTGCTGTCAAAGGTTTTTGCTGATAAAGACCAGAATATCTGTGAGCGCAGAATCATGAAGTTACTAGAGAAACGGCAACTGGTCATCAAATAGAAAAGCAGATATTTGACTGATTCAATTAAATTTTTTATTTAGAAAAAACTCAGTTCTTTTTTCCACACTAAAAAACCAAAATTACTTTCTTGTTAACCCGATTCATTCGAAGGTAGGGAGCAGAAAGTTTGTTGATAGCACAGAAATTGAAGACAGAATGCGACGCGTTCAGGGCGAAATCTTGGTTCAGAGTGAGTTACTTCAGTTTAGATATATTTTGATTGGTTAATTTTAATTCTCTAAAATGATTATTGGAGTTTTAGGGAAGTTATCTGCATCATTAGCGTTATATAAGTATCGTATAACATGGATTAGTTTTGAAACGGTGTAGTCTGGAGAGATTTACTATAAGCAATTAGTATTTTTAGGATAGAAAGGAAAAATATCAAAATTAAAAGAAAAAGTCAAGGGATTGTATGCAAATAGTATTTTTATATATAAGCAATTAGAAAGGGAAAATGTCAGACTTAAAAGAGAAATTAAGGGGCTATTGTAATTTTTTTAAATTGGGTCTTCTGATTAAAAGAGTAATTTAAGAAGTGATTCCTGAAGTGATTGCTGTAGAAAAGTGATTCTTAGTACCGTTCCTTGTTTATCTTCTCAGTAATACTTCTCAGTAATATCTTCTCAGTAATACTACACTGAAAGGTATTCTTTCACGAATGGAAATCACTGTGAACAGTTTCACATTATTTTCATGTGCAATTAAAATTAAGGTAAATTTGTATACAAATAACATAAAATCGTGACTAATTGATTTTTCATGTAAATAATTTTATGTGAAAGAAAGTCGAGGGGATTTATAAAATCACTTTAAAATTTTGTGTAGACATATCTTGCACGATTTTGCACGATCCCCATGCACGATCTTGTGGTTGAATAGTTAACATAACCAGTTAGCACTGAAAAATCCATGGTTCGAATTCCAGTTAGAATGTAGCTAATTTATCATATTTCCTGCTCAGAACAGTTTAATAATCTCGACAATGTCATAAATCAACAATTTTTCAAATCTCAAATGTTAACAAGACAAATTATCCCGTCGTTGTTAAGTTATAAATAATACCTATAACTTCTAGTAAAATTTCAAACATATAATTCAAAACTGCTCACCGCCATCTGCGGGGGAAAATCGAAAGTAAACTTGGAAATTTTCAACTAACGGAAATTCTTACAATAGCAAATAATTTGCCTCAAGGTGAAAAAATATTCTGTTTATAAAAAAATCAATCCGACATTATGATCCGAAAGAAATATCGCATCATAAATTAAATTTGTTAAAATAACAAAACAAACATACCCCCTCCCCCCCAAAAAAAAATCTGAAAGGTTTCAGTTTTTATTTTAAAATTTTGTCTGTTACCTTTATTTATTAAATATCATGTTCTTCGCACTTAAACCATAAAATTCAGTTCAAGAGCAATATCGCAAAATAATTTTAAATTGAGCAAATCTTTAAAATTTCTGATACACAGTCTCGCACACTGGAGATAAAAATGTTTTTTTTTTTTTTTTTTTTTTCTTTTTCTGTACAACGTCGCCATTACTCGCTTCAAAATCCCAGAAATTCGTTACAGATTAACAAAATATGAAATCGATAATAAAACAAATTCCAAGTTTCAAATTTGGGCTTTCAGATGCCTATATTTGCAGCAGGATTACATTATTCAAAACTGGATGGCTCTAGCTACCGTTGTTTTATCACAATGCGAGAAACACACATACATTTATGCAGATTTTTCATTTTTTAATTTCATCAAATATAATACAGGGCGATAATATTTGGTGGGGTAAGAGTTTGAAAAGTGATACAGCTTTTTAGAGATTTCAACGCAAAATGCCAAAACGACAACAATAGTCCCTCAGGGACAAAGCCCCTTTGGCCTAAAAATCTAAACGATTCGCGCTATGTGTTATTCAATAAGGTAAACGCTGAGGAACCGAGAAAACAAATCAGCTTTATCCCTAAAAGTATTCTTACCAGAATAAATCAGATATAAGCTAAATACTGAATTAACAAGCAAGATGCGTTTTTTTCAAATCACTTTTTGACATCTAGTTCAACAGCTCAATTAGCTAGGAGCAGGGATAAGACGATAACTACAGGGAAGCCACAATATTGCCAATGCAAGTTAATAATATTAATATTCTTTATTTGGTCTTTTAACTTCATTTTAATTTATATTCTGATGAAAGCTGACGGGATAAAAATAGAAAAATGGAAAAGAATTAACATAGAAATAAATCTAGTTATTTTAAATAAATCCATAGAAATTATGTAGCGTCCAAAAATACTGGTAGGATTCTCCACTGTGTAATTCTAAGTTACTGTTGGAAGTGAAGAATCTTAAGAACTGATAAGCGAATAATCGCTTGAGTTCGTATGACAGGAAACAACGAGATAGAAGAGTAAAATAACCCTTTATCATTCCAATTAAAGTTTAACAAAACTCTGTCTGGGAGTTGTACAATAAAGCCGACACTCGGGCTTGAACTTAGGAAACTAAGAATTAAGCTAAACTAATCTTAACTAAAGAGATATAGCCGAAGCTATCAAAATTCTAACAGAGTTGGCCCCTTAACGCTAATTGACTGCGAAACTATCAAGGGCCTAAAGTACGGCCGAGCGTAATAATAACTTACGAGAGAGTAGCCTAAAAAGGCGGGCGAGTGCAGCCAGAATATCTGGTATCTCTCTCACTAAGACAGTAGAACTTCGCGGTCAAATACCGCTCTTCCTCATTAGCATTGAGGCGTGATTCTAAAACTACGTTCTGGCCGGAAGTGGTAAGTTGAAGTAAGAATCGATAAGAAAGGAAGTTTAACGTAAAATTTAACTGTTAATAAAATTAACATAATCCTTACAAATTAAACTGAACAAAATCTGATCAAGAATCAGCTGAAAATCTGAAAAACACCTATATTTCTGAAGTTAAATTTTTAACAGTCGAACATTCTTGCGCTCATAGCATTGTAATAATTTAAAAAAGATTATCTATTTAAGATTGTTTGTTTAACTAACATAAACGTATATGTATTTTCTTTCACATTTAAATGCAAATCGAAATTGTCTTCCAGACAAAATTCAGCAAATAAAAGGGAAAGAAGGATTTACGTACTGTATTCTGAACAACTCCGTGATTGATGAAGCGATTTCAAACACCAGTTCAGAGGTTGGGGCAGAGGTTTTCACTAGTCTCGTACCTCATGGCCTTGAGTAAGGTGGCCTGCTGAAGACAGCAATTTTTAAAAATGACCACACACATTCTTGGATTATGTATGGAATTTTTCTTGCTTTGACTTGCGGTCGGAGTATGGCCCTAACAAGGAACCCACTGCACACACTGTGAAAATATATCATCTTAGAAGAAGATAAACTTAACTTTCGCTTAAGTGTCTTATCATTATTGGAGAGCACTTGATTCCATTCCGTAAGAACACCGTTCAATTCGGACACTTGATTATTTACGATAAATCATAATAAATAATCTTAAATCCCTTTCTTCGTTTATTTGCAACAAGATACTCTGTAAGTGGGATAACATTTACTTTCGAAAAAGGGAAGGGAAAAAAAATCCAAAAGCTTTCAGATTTTATATCACGCGCACAGGACCGTTTTTTAACGTTTTGTGTGTTACCTTTACTTATTAACCATGTTCTTATAAATAAAACATAAAATTCAATACAACAGCAATATCGCAAATTAATTTTAAAATGAGCATATCTTTAGAATTTCCGATACAAAGCCTAGTGCGCTGGAGATAATTTTTTTTTTTTCTCGTACAGTGTTGCCATTGCTCGCTTTGAAATTGTTGAGTTTGTTAATCAAAAATTCTTTAATGTCTGACAAAATATGAAATCGATAATAAAACAAATTCCAAATTAGGGCTTCCAGATGCCCATATTCTGGTACAAACGTACGTTATTCAAAATTTGATGGCCGTTGTTTTATAACAATGCGAGAAACATACATACATATATGCAGATTCTACGTTATTTAATTTCTTTAAATGTAACACAGTGCGATAATATTTGGTGGCAACAATATGAAAAGTGAAACGGACATTTAAAGTTTTGGACGCAAAATGCCAACCCGAAATTAATAGCCCTTCTGGGCTAACGCCCGCCCTTTGGGATAAAAATTCTACTTCTTAGATGCTTAAGATTTTAGTCGTTTATTTGCAAGAGAATATCGTTTAATGGGCCATCTTCTAGACGGAGAAAATGACATAATCTGGCTGTTCGATTATTGTACTCTTAAATACATACGCTGTTTATTCTCTAAATTAAATATAATGGAATCTCTCATGGCGATTCCTATCCATAGACAGTCACTTTTCAGAGTGATCAGCATTTTTTAGAACATGAATTCATATCCATATTAAACATCGGCCACCTGCTCAAAAATCCAAAATTCTCTGAAAATGTCAATGGTCATCCTAGGGAAGTTTCATTATATTAATTTAAATATGGTCAATAGATTATATTATTATTTCGATAATCAACACAAGAGAAACCTCCATCGATCCTCTCGAGTTGACTGCATCTGAAAGGGACCAGTATTTCTTGGCGCATTAATTAACTTCGATATCAAATACCATCACTCTGAAGTTGGTGTATCTCTAGGAGAGTTTATCTGGAACGCCAGTTACTTGTGAGAAGGTTCACTAGATAGATCTTGGATGAAATAATATACACGAGAAGAAAAACAAAATTCCCACTCTTTAGTTACATTCGCCTTGCATTACATTTGCATGTATATTAGGCTTGACTGAAAAAGGCAACACTCAATATCCGGATGTTTTGAGTATCAGGAGATTATCATAATTATAAATTAACCCGAATATAAATTAGTAAAATAATTTAGTCAGAAGAACTGAAACATTGCTTCGGAAGGTCTGTTTGCCTGTACACTTGTGTTTACTGTTGGCGAATTTTCTAGCTTAAAAATCTGTATGCAAGCCGCATTTTCCAGTACACAAGCAGACCCTCAGATTTTAGGTATTTAGTAATTTTAAGTAAATTTGACAAATTTATCGATCCTTATTTATTATTAATTTATTATCCAAGTTTCCAGTCTTTGGTAGCGGGTGGGGATGTCCACTAATATTATAAATACGTTTTATAACATTTAAAAAAATGAAGTAAATAAAAATGGTTTTTTAATGAGAAAGTAAGTTTGTTCTCAACCGAAAATGTTTGTGGCACTGGTATGCATGTTAGAAGGTAATACATTTTAAGAACCGTCGTCATATTTTGCCAAATATTAAATTTTCTCTCACTTCCATTTATGCTGCTATAAATGAATGGAAGAAGGCGGTATAAAATTAGGATTAAAAATATATAGGATTAAAAGTATATAGGAACAAAACCTGGTGGTTTTGTTTGTTTCTTTTTTTTTCTTAGAAACGACAAAGCAGAAGAGAACTACATGCCTAAAATAAAGGGATGCCTTCGAAATGGGCTTTCTAAAGGAAACAGGCTCGAATTTACATTACACATTTAAAAAAAATTAAGAAACACGCATGCAGCCGATCTATTCGCCGAAATTCGAAGCCAAGTCGAACTAGTTCAAATGTCATTCATACGATGATGCAACAGCAGAAGTTAAAAATGAAATAAATGACCATTTTATTTTGGATGATGGTGGTTGATTAAAAAGTCTGTGTATTGATTAAAAGTTAAGTCAATAAAAAAGGAAAGAATGGTTTTGCTTACATAAATTTGCGGAGAGATTTACATTTTTTTTCAAAGTCAAGAAATTGAAGAAATCCGCATATGCCCTTTCCGGAAGTCGAACTCCAAAACTCCCGACTACGCGTCTGACGTGCCTCCCATTACACAACAAAGGCACACAGAAAAAAGGGGAAAAAATACCTTATAAATTTACTTTCACATGTTTGGCAGCACGTACAATTGTTAATAGTATACTCTTGCTTTATAAATCTTTCATAGAATACTTATTTTTTTAATGTTTTGCTTAGAAGTATAAATAGTTAATTAATTTTGTTTAATAAATATAATCATTCATTTGGCTAAGTGCATCATTCATTTGGCTAAGTGCAGAAAGAACTCAACCTTATTTTTCATACTCAATTTATAAATAAATCGATTAGATACTTTGAGGACAGTTTTGTCTTAAATATCGACTTGCATTCCAGATTATTTCATCATTCCAGATCATTCCAGATCCAGTATATGTTTGAACCAATTTAATTTCCTTATAATATTTACTTAAAATTATTTTTGAGGCTATAGTTATTTTTGATAACTGGAAAAGTAATATAATTTTTTATTGGTCTTCTCAAAAGTTTAGGCGGAGGAGAAAAAGAGAGGGAAGGTGAGGTAAAAGGTGGCGCCGTCTTTTGTCCTCTTGTCGTCTCCCAACAGGTTAATTAAACCAGGCGTATACCGTCAAGCAACAGAACTACTCCACTAGTTGAGACGTCTGCCAAAAGCTATTAACGTAGGTTGTATCAGGACTAGTTATAATTTTGCTGCTTTTTTTACCAGTTCAGGCAGTGATATCCGTAGTTTCCTGGCACACATATGCACAGTTTTGGGCGGGAAGAGGAAATTTAGGTAACTTGCAATAAGTGGCACCAATATTGCGTCCACTAATGATAAAAGTAGCAGCAATGCAGAATAAAGAAGGATCCTTACGAATATATTAACAAAAGCAAATCAATTCGAAGTGTTTATTTGCCGTATTATGATACCTGTTTATTTGGAAATACTGTTCTTAATGTTTCTGAATTTTGCAGTCTCGCAGTTTCCAGTAATAATTGTGAGATTCCGAAATTCATCGACTGGAATGCATTGTTATCACTCCTCGCAATTTTGTCGTGTGAAATTTCCCGTTTCACTTACTTCTAACGTTATTATTCACATGATTTCAGATTTTCGCACATGATTTTGTAGAGACCACGGTGCCAAGAAACGTAGGAAATCAAATACGCTCTAAGCGGCATCCGAGCCATAGATCTTTCAACAGCCAGACAGATGTGCTAACCACATAGAGCGCGTGTATAGAGTTCGATATCGCAATACATTCTTCCTCACCTAAATGGAATTGGGAAGAAGCATGAGATCAAATCGACTAAATCCAGATAAAGAAGAGTTTTTAGACCAGATAAAGAAGATTCAGATCAAGACCAGATCTAGATAAAGAAGAGTTATTACAGTAACTCGATTTAATTCGGCCTCCATTGCAAAATTACTCGTTTTGGGGCAGATAACATGAAAATTCAACTGTGCCCTCGTTGGCATTCAAATTACGAAAACACGCATAGGACATTCCTTTCAACTTAACAAGAAGCGTTTCAAACAGTGTCCGTATTTTGAAAGGTAATTATGAGCTTGGCATATAGCAATTTCGTCAAGGTTATTTAAGATACATCATAAATAGCCAATAATTACAGCTCTCTTCAATTTTAATTATTCTTGTATAAGAATGCTAGGAATATATAGAAGCGAAGGGTTTGCCTAGATGCTTGTTCTTTCAAATACACAGTTGACTGATCGACTCAGTATTTTTGGTTATGGATAAGTAATGGGTTCATTTAGTTCATAAATTATCAGGCATCATGAATCCTGTTTGTTCTCAAGGAATGTGTGAAAATTGATGTACAACATGATTTAAAACGTAATACTTAATAATTACTTACATAACGAAATATAGCACAACCTCGATTGAACGATACTTAATTTTTGATCCATTCAATTTTCGAGTCGAACGACTCTTTTCATTCATCTCCCAATAAGTGCGTAAAAGCAATTAAAAATTGTTCTGTATTAAAGAATGTTTTAGAAAATGATACTTTTTCTGTTTGTGTACTTCAAACACAAAAAAGTGGAATAAGCAAAAATAAAAGTTTTGGCATCTCATAATTTCACATTTAAAACTGATAATTTGTTTCCTCAATTTAATGATTATTATCCATAATTCCTTGACAGGAAAAAATGAAGAATTTGACAGAGGAAAAAATTATATTTAAAGTTATTCTGCGATACAATCGCTCCAAGAACTTGAAAGAAAAGTAGCAAGAAATAAGTCACAAATAATACTTTAAGATTTTAAATAACCCATGAATCTAAAAGTAAAATCAGTGACGCAACAGCCCTAGTGGGCCACGGCCTGCAGTGCCCCGAAATATGCTTTCTTGACCTTGGGTGCATCAGCATATGCCCTGAGCCAAGTGGTCAGCTTGTCGCAGAACACACGGTATTTAGTCCCCAAGTGAACTTGGCACTCATTTTATCGACTCACTCAAGGGATGAAATACAATTTTCCTATTTTTTTAGTCCATCGGGGCAGTTTTCCCAGAAGGGTTCTTAATTTCGTTTTGGCATTTTGAGCTGATTCACTACAAGCGTTGTTTCACTTTTCAGATTATTGCCACCAAGTATTATCGCACTGTATTATATTTAAAGAAATTAAATAATAAAGAATCTGCATAAATAAATGTATGTATGTTTCTCGCATTGTGACAAAACGGCGGTACCTAGAACTATCCAATTTCGAATGACGTAATCCTACTGCGAATATGGGCATCTGGAAGCCCAAATTTGAAATTTGTTTTATTATCGATTTCATATTTTGTAAAACTTTAACGAATTTTTGATTAACAAACTCAACGATTTGAAAGCGAGCAATGGCAACAATCTTCTACGGGGTTAAAAAAAATAAAAATAAAAATAAAAACTTTTTATCTCTAACGTACGAAAGTGTGTATCGGAAATTCTAAAGATAGGCTCATTTTAAAATTATTTTGTGACATGGCTATTGAACTGAAATTTATGGTTTCAGTGCAAGGAACATGATATTTAATAAATAAAGGTAACACACAAAACGTTAAAAAACGCCTCTTTGGGCGTAATTTAAAATCAGAAATCTTTCAGATTTAAAAAAAAAAATTCTGTTGTTCTGTAAAGATCGCCCTTAATTGCGTAATTTCAAAAGAAGTTACATTTTGAATTTCTGCCTTTATGTATTTACAGCGTCCAAGATGTATTGATTGGTTTAAAATGCCTTGCTTCCTCTTCGTCATCGATTTTATGTGACTTGATGATAATTTTTGCTTCTTTTTAAAATGGTGTTAAGTGATCCCTTTATTTAAACATATTTTCACAACACTCGTATTATATTCGAAATTGTGGTACATCCAGCAAAGCAATAATGATGTTGTAATTTGCGTAGAAACATTCTAAACAAAGCCTTCATTCACACGTGCACAAACTCAACACACTTTCATATCCGCAGAATGCTGATATTTAATAATTTTCATTCATGATCATCAGAATTTTATGATGCGCTTCCGTACTACGCAGCCTTCGTAAGGATATTTCGACACAAACTCGGGGCGCTTTGATCATTACGGAGCTTCCTTACGATTCCCACTTGCGTGAAAAAACAAAATAGAGAAGAGACGATGTCGTAGGATTACGCCATCGCGGTATTGTGTTGGGGAACAATAATTAAAGAGTGTTCCGGAGAAGGCTTCAAACGATTCCCGGGAAGTGGGTCGCAGACCTTGGACAGAAGCCGAAATAATGTTCGTTCTGTGTTCTCCTCCGTTCGGCTTGTTGCTAGGCGGGAAAACCAAATACAGTAAGTGGCGAGTCGTTTATATGTTATCGGGCCTAAAAAAGAGGATAAATGAAGAACATATAAATGGAATTTTATTTTGACTTCTAAAATCAAACTAAATATTATCTCTATGCAAAAGAATTTTAAAAAATTGAATATGAAATATGAAATTTGATCTTTGCATTTAGATTCCAATTTAATACATACAACAAATTTAAACTAAAAATTAAAAAAATAATTTCTAGAAATTCGAGGGAAAAAAATCACACATATGTAAAATGAGCTATCCAAAAAATGCCAAACGATGGAGAGAAAATATTTTATTCCAGCCTCTACAAACTCCACATGAAGATTTTCATTCGTATAAAACACTATACGCTAAATTATTCAAGACATAACCTTTTTAACTTCCATTTGAACACACACAAAACTCACTATGTACAACATATGTACAGACCGACGCTTGCAAAGCTAAATTAATTAAACATTGCATGCATTAATATGTAGAGTCTCAGTCTTTTTGGTAACATACAGTAAGTCACAACTGCAAGTAGAACTAAGCGACTTATCGGTATGGCTAGAACACCAACAGAAACGTAAGTAGAGTGTAAAAGATCCTTCTGTTAAGAACTCAAATAAGTTGAACAGAAAGAACTCCTGGTGCTTACAAAACCAGCCAGCATTTATGGCTTGAATTCAAAAGTCTTCAATTAGCCAAAGGCTACGCAGAAACATTTAATGCAGAAGTTGGCTCAAACTTACACCGGCATGACAGCCCTAATAGTATCGGTAGAATTTCAACTAGTAACATGGCCTTCAGCAGGTGGAACAAGTTCTGAATAAAGCAGCCTCAAACCCTCACTTAATGAGTTAAAATTTATTTGAATTCTGGCAGGAAAACGGAAAAGGAGATGTAACAGTAATTTTTTTTATATAAAATACCTGATTAATTTAAATACATACCTTACAAAACAAACAAACAAAAGCAGACAACAGCACTCTAGATTTCGCAAAATTAGGTAAGTTCACTGGCCAAATCACACCTAGCATTTTAAAATCATTCTACAAGCATAATCTAGCAGAAGGAAATTAAATGCTTCACAACTTAAAGTATGTTTTTCGAAAAATCACACAAGTTTCTTGATCTTAGATAGAAACGAAACAGGTAATTTGCAAATTTACCGCAATCAGATAAAAACTGAGATATTTTAACATTTGCATAGCAGAAAGGTCCAAAGTTAATAGAAGGAAAGAATTCTTTGGTTCAAGATAAAGTGCATTCTTAATTCCACTCAGATAAAATGTTGCTATTACAAAAGGACTTCCAATAACACTTTGGAATACTAATATTTTAATGTCGATGGGTAAGTTTAAAGCATCTTGTAGCGTCACTAGGTTTTTCGAAGTAGAAGATGCGAAAAATGTGCAATGCACTCGCCAGGACTCCAACCTGGACTTCTCGAATTTGCGCCGAGTGTGCTACCGGTACATTAAGAAGGCATGTTGGAAGGAGGCATAAAATACCTTATATATTCCCCCTTTTAAAGGGCGACAAGGAATTAGGGAACTCAGTCGCCAAATCCTAGTGGTGGCGAGTTATTGTACACCACCTTTTCAGTTTGGGTGCTGCTGTGGAGTAATTTAGAGGTTTAGCGATGTCAGAAAGCGTAAGAAATCCGCAAAATCCACGCCAGGGTTTGAATATGGACCTCTCGAATACGTGCCGAGTATGCTACCGTTTCACCACGAAGGCATACCGAAAGGAGGCAGAAAACAACTTATAACCTTTAGCTAAAAAATCAACTCTTTCATTTCCATAACTGCCGTAATATTTCAATGTCTCTAAGCGAGCTGAGATCTAAGACAGTTTCTATTACCATTTTGTCTGTGCTGGTAATGCTGCCCAAAAGATAAAAATAAGGAAGATAATTAAAACAAAAGGTAAAAAGAAGAAAGATAATCAAAACAAATGAGACATTTTGTGGATTCATTCCGATTATTGCTGATCTACTTCACCACATACTGAAAAGTTATTCATTCATTTCAAATACCGTACTCAAAATAACAAATTTTAGATTGACATTAAAAAAAATCGCAGACTAACCTTGTTATTCATTTTACTGCCACATGTAAAACAAAAAATAGGAAAACATTTTTCAGTATTCTTTTCATAATCACAGAAATTTGTGAGCTCTGGATGAAGAATATCTTAAAAGCGTAGATATCCTTGTATGCTACCTTCCAAAGAATCATCTGACACTGCATCGAAAACGTTAATCCTGAACTCACTTTCCAGATCGATAGGCAGAACTTTTGCAAGAACATAAGTAACCTCGTAACTTAGTGTTTTATAACTACTGATAATAGGAAGAGGTATTCTCGGTTGGTAATTCCACCAAGATATTAAAAATTTTTTTCACGTTTATTAGAGATGAATTCAGCGTGTTTTTTCCATGTTAGTTTCCTACTGAGTATGACACTATAAGGTATTTTTTCCCTCCTTTCTGCAGGCCTTCGTGGTGTAACGGTAGCACACTCGGCGCGCATTCGAGAGGTCCAGGTTCGAGTTCCGGCAAAGGCATTGCTCATTTTCCGTGTTTCTTACTTCAAAATTCCTATGACTCTACAGTGGCACCTGAGTTAAAAGGTGGTAGATGATGATTCTTCACCACCAGGATGGATATGGCGATTGGGTCCCCTAATTCCCAGTCACCCTTTAAAAGTGGAAGTATACAAGGTATTTTCTTCCTTCTTTCTTTATGCCTTCGTGGTGTAACGGTAGTACACTTGGTATTCGAGAGGTCCAGGTTCGAGTCTTGGCGAAGGCATTACACATTTTTCACATCTCCTGCTTAAAATAACCTAACGTCTCTACATGCTTTCTGTAATTAAGGACCAGTTTGATCTTTTTTTAATTAAAAGCATTCTTGTAGCGAGTTCAAAATATGATCATCTTACCGTCTGAAAGAGAATCTTTCTGAGAAGTATTACAACTTTGAATGTACGCAAGCCACAAACTGTTATATTAATATAACTAAAGTCTTTCATGGAAATGAAAATAAGTCAGCTATCTTCATTTGTCACAAACAATTAGTAAAGTCTATGCCGCTTAGGAAACATAAACTTTTAAAAAGGTCTTTTGAAGAATTATCTTCTCACCTTGTAAAACTAAACAGAGATCAGAAGAAGGGTCTATAAGACCCTTTATTCAATCATAAAATGAACAAATGACACAAGTTGGGTTACAAGAAGCCAACATTTCTGGCTTAACAGAAATACGTAACAAATAGTAATTTCATGTGTGTAGGTTAACCTAACGGCTCACAGAATACATTAACGCCCAGGAAGAGCTCTGGTTTGTAGTAAACCGGCGAAACAAGCCTAATGGGTAGAACACTCAACGCCGCTAACGCAAGTCGCAAATAATTATTAAACCTATTAAAAGCACAACGTGGCTTTTAATAGGTCGACACGCTCTAAAACTAACTCCCGAACTTCTTACTTAAAAATAGCACTTCATTCTACCTTAATCTGAATAAACGCTCGCTATCTCATTTTGCATTCTCGCATGAAGAGCGTGATAGAAAAGGCTTTTCAACTTAAAATGAACTATTAGTTAAAAATAAATAGATAAACCTCACAATTTGATTCGCACTGCTATCAGTAAAAGAATTACGCCAAATCTCTGATTTGTCATCTGAATACCACATGAAAAATTATATAATTTCTTTGCCATTTGAAATTTTTGATAATTTCTGTAACATTATTAGTTTCAGGCTCAAAATATGCACAACAAGCTGTCAAATTTAGAAGTCTTAATTTTAATACCTAAAACAACAAATGTTAATTATCTTCTTGATTTAAATCCATAAACGGATAAAGATTCTGTGCATAATTATCATATCGCTTGGACATAGCCAATTCCTGAAACTTAACTGGCAACAATTCCAATTTTGCTAGTATATAAAATTCATACGGTGAAAACAGTAATGTTATAATGAATATATGAATAAGTAGTGAAATAAAATAAATCAATAAGTAATGAAATAAAATAAATCAATAAGTAATGAAATAAAAGTGCGATAAATGTTAAGTACAGAGCTCTAGTGATAATCACCTCCCTCAGATGACCAACTCTAAAAGTGACCAATTCTTTTTAGACATAGATAAACATCTATACTGAACATGACTTCTTTAAGCCCGTCACAGGAAATGTGTGGTGAGTCACTGTATTACAGACAGTAAACGTAAAGTAACTGTAATTTGTGAGTAAAAACGGGAAGAAATATAAAGAATCTCTGTCACTGTAACAACATACCTTTGAAAGCGATTAGCGTTTCTTCCATCATACATAAACATCGATATTAAACATTATCTGTACAACCACCTCTACCGAAGAACAATTTCTAGAACGATGGGTGGTCGTCTTCCAGAGGAATTAATATAACATGAGCTATCGTTAAGATGACCACTATTGAAGAAGGGGTGACCAGATCACTAAGTTTATCACCTTTGGAAGTTGCCAGTAGACCTGAGAACATAAGTATAGTGAATTCTCTCTATAAGAAAACCACCATAGTTCTAAATGATTTTGTTTTCTATGTAGGTGGTTCTTTTAAAGAGTTATGCCCAATACGGATAATTTATGCTTTCAGAAATACTGATGACTATATACGAGTAAGTGATCACCTAGAAGGTGTTGAACATAACCCTTGTAAATCGATGTCTTCCTTTAGAAAAAAAATCGTCTAGAACCAACCAGGTGGTCATCTTTAGAATTCACTCTATATCAATGCATCAGAGATCTTTATATCGGAAATGTTCACGGAATTCTTCGAAATCATTGATACAAATCGAAGTCCATCAGTTTTTTGCAATAATCCCCCCCCGTGCCATAAAAGTTACTTCCCCCAAACTCTCATCGCCAACGTACTTTTGGAATCCGTTGCAGCAATAACCACTTGTACCGGATATGACACTGTGTCCATTCCACAGCGAAACTCTGCCGTCACTCTTTGGCTGCTGCAACGGTTACGGACTCGACACACAGATAAATTAAAATCGATCTACGCATTTTCATTCAGCGCCACCCCTCCACCTCCTGCTGTCGTCATAGCCGGAAAAATGCATTAATCATCTAGCAACTCTCCCTTTCGCGCGCGCTCGGCTATCGAGAGAGGCAAGGGTTGCAGAGGGACGGAGGAATGGCGTTGAAGGCCGAACCGTTATTCAGTGACGTCAGCTCACCTGTCGCGTCGAACCAGTACCTCCTATAAACGAAGCCACGGCACGCCGCACACTACGTCACTAAAGTCGTCCTTATGTACAGAAAGCATGGTTGCCACATGAAACCACTTATCTCTGTTATTCCTTTAAGAGGAGAGAAAATGAAAAGTAGTTTTTATTTCCTTGCATAAGGCTTACTATATCGTTTGGTTTTAAATATATATATATATATATGTGTGTGCAAATATATATATTCCGATTTGATTTCATCGACTGCATTTTCTAATTTCAAATACCTAACCTTACTTTCCTTATATATTTTTATGCTTAAAATAACAGTATAGTAAAGAAATTAATTCAACATACTTCAGATTAGTAGTAATAAATATATACTGAATATCTGGCTGATGCTGGTTTGCTTTCTGAAGAATATATATTTTATTAAATATTTTCTTCCTTAACAAAGAGGATAACGCATAATTAAGCAAGTTTACAATTGATTAACACTAAAAATCCTTAAATTAATTTTAATCAATTTTTAACGGCATTTTCTGTTTCTCATAAATACAAATTTACACATAATTGTTTAGTCATTTTCCGCTTTTTTTTTCACTTCAGTGTGGGACTGAATTTCTTAACAGATGAGAAACCTGGAGAATGATTTGAAAAATACTATTTTTTAGCATCTATCAATATTTATTCATTGGTAGTTTTAAAATACGGTAGCAAAACATTTCATATATTTAGGCATTTTAAATTAGATCATTATTTGAGAATACATAACTACATCTTCCCCAATAATAAAAAAAAGAAAAATTGTAAAAATTCAACAAACTTGACACTTGCTAGGAATTCAAAATTCTTATGTTTCATTCTTATTGTTAAATGTTTGTAACACCCCTTTTGTCTAATTATGTGCATATAATTTTTTTTTGTAACTTGTAAATTTTTGTTCCTGAAAGCATTTCATTGTAACTTATTTGAGAATTTTTTAGCAAATGATAAATATGAAGTTTATATATGTATTTACTGGAATTTTTATCAGGGTAATCAGTAGGAACTTTTAAAACATCTAAATAGATCAAATGTCCTCAATTCTTAGAATTGAAAGAATAACAAGTTTTATGTATTTTCCTATTAGAAATGAAAATAAATATAGCCTGATTGTTAAGATGTAAAGTAAGATTTAAAATTTTCAAAATAATTCAGATTTTTATTAAAGGAAAGCAACACAATTAGGATGCAAAACATATAAAAAGGATTTTATTTATTTATTTTGGCCTGAATTTTTTGTACCAGTAAATTTATAACTGGAAGTAATAGGAAATGGCATTGCATACTACAGTGGGAAAAAGGGTGGGATGACTATTTATTTATGTAACTTGATGCTACTTATTTTTTATTACAGTTAAGTCTTTTTAATATCAAAATAGTTTAGTATAACTGCATGAAGCCTTACAGCTGGGAAGGATTAAAAATATTTTTTTACTCAATTTATTTTTGATAAGTTTTCCCCTGTATATGTACAACCACATCATTAGAAATTTTAATTCCAAAGTATTTAATTTTAGTTTTGACAGAATTTAGCATGTATTACAATGAAAATATTGTATAAGAATACAGTGAATTTCCTCCATAAAAATGCATGAATATCTATAAAAATGACTCATATGGAATTGTAGGTAAAAACAAATTGTATTTATTTTCTTCTTACAGTGTAAAATTAATGTAATAAACATGTCTGCTTCAATTAAAATAATATTAAAAAATTGCAAGATACTGATTTCAAAATCTAAACAATAGTAATATTAATTGGCAAAGTATTTTATCTTCAAAAATCAATATTTATCTAGTTTACAATAAATACACCTATTTTGCACAAAATGATATTATATAAGAGACTTAACAACTTTAGCACTTTACTGTCATAATTAGTTAACTATTACAAATGCTTTTTTTTGTGTGTGTGTGTGTGTGCATGCATTTTGAAAGAGTTGGTAAAGATTTCACAACACAAATAGAAAAAGCACTATTTTTTTATTTAACATACTATCTACATTCTGCAAAAAATATTCATTTAGATAAAATGAATTACAAATTAAGTCTGAAGATAATAAGAAACAATAGATTAGTGTCACTATCTTATTTTATAAAGTTTAATAACTTATAAACATAGTATATGTCATTTCTGCTGTATGCATAAATTATTTTTTTAATGTTTTCAATTTCCGTTGCTTATTTAAATTGTTACTTAAAAGATTATCATTCAACTTTTTGCAGTAATTATTTAGAAAAATATTCGTTGATGCTTGTATGATGTTTTTCAAAATAATTTGAGGGTCATGAAGTTTAGGACAGTCATTCAACTCTAAAAAAAAATTTTCATGAAGTAAATTTAGAGTAATTTTACACACTGTAACTCGTGGATTTGCCGAAAATAAAAATTTTTGCTCATATTCATCTGAAATAAGTTTCTTAACAACAATAAAATTGTATATAACAGCATGTAAAATATCAGGATGAGGATACATAAGACCTCTATCAAAAACCTTAATCCATGAATGAATATTTTCATCGTTTTCTAAAGCTAACTCCTTATCAATAGTAATATTGGATTTACATACATCACATTTTAACTTTTTTAGCATACTATAACAGCAATATCCAGCTATATAAGTCAAAATAGGTACATCCAATTTTATGTCATGTATATCACTATCTTCAACTGTTATTTCATCTATGAAAGTTTGTACATCAGTGTCATCAAAAGTTTGTTCTTCAGTGTCTTTAAAATCAGATACATGAAGAGGAATATTTCCAAATTTTGAAGAATTTATTAGGGTTGGTAATGTACTCTGAAGTCTTAATTTACCCTCTATTTCATAAACCTGTCTGATAGAAATATTATGGTGAGCTCCAGCCAGTTGCCTGTACTTACCAAATCTAGCCTCTAACATGTCTGTTTGTATTTTCCAAGTAAAAGGTATTTAAAACCCAACTCATTTATACAATACCTTGATATCTCAATTAAAGCATACGTTGTATGGTATACTGCAAAGTGAGTTTCTTTGGTTAGGCAACCAGAGGTTAAATTCAAATTTTTCCAACTATCTAGCCAATTCAAAAAGTTATTCATAAAAACATATTTTTCATCATTTTCTGCCACAGTGAAAGGTGTTTCAAATACATTATTTTTATGAACCCCTTTAAAAATAGATTTCACGTTTACAATTAATTGATCACCATGTGTTTATTATTTTAATAAAGTTTCCAGTTTCTTGGAAATTTATTATTTCTTTCTGCTGCCCAAAAGAAAATAATGCTTCAACAACATTATCATTAAAAATCTGCAATGCAAGCTTTACACTTTGTTTTTCTAAGTTAGTTGGATATAGAACTTTTATTGTCAGACCATAAGCATACTTTAATAACTTACCAGTTTCAGATTCATGTAATTTTTTAATACAAGAAAAAGATGCAGTTTCAATATGTGAAGCATCATCAAAACTTGGGAAAAACATACTGATTATTATTTTTTTGATTTATCCAGTTATTTCTAATGCATTTTAAAATATGCACTGTATCAATAATAAAAAACATTGGCCTAGATTTGTCAACAGGGTTTTGATGAACAATACTAACTTTAGGTGGTTCGGAAAACAGAGACATAGCCTTTTTATTAATCGAATTATTGTCAGTGACAATAGCAATAATTTTAAACCCAATATTTTCTAATCCCACAACAATTTTTTTAATATAAATATACAAATTATCCACACTAAGTGTTTTCACCGGCAAAATATGTACAACATCCTTATAAACAGATAATAGGCTGCGAATCATGAAAATATATGCACTAGATGCAGCATTTTTGCAATTATATGCCATTCCACACAAATTACCACCTTTATAATCAAATGCTTGATTTAGATGAATTTCATCAATCATTAAAATAACAAGCAGATCTTTTTCTGATAGTTCTTGAAATTTAAATTTTATGTAGCTTAGGAACTTTTGGTTGTATTGTTCATTTGTTGGATATATATTAAAATCTGAAAAAATTTTCTGAATGGTCCGTGGATGAGGCATAATAATATTTTCTGAATTTCGAATAAAATTATATGCATGTGGTGAAATTGTGTGAAGTAAAGTGGAAAATATTAGAAAGTCTGCAGAATACCTATATTGTTGTTTTTCTGAATTCAAGTTTGATAGTTGCTCAACGAGAAAATTTATTTCATTGTTTTTATGTGGAATTTTCTCTTTTAAAATTGTCATTAATTCATTTACAATTTGTAAATAATTTTGAATACTGTCTTCAGATGAATCATTTGAGGCAAATAGGTCTAATTTCTCTAAAATACTTAAAAGATCTTTAAGGTTGTTAATTTTTGATGGGATTACATATTGCTTCAGTGATTTAATAGGTATATTTCTAATTGCTACAGATATATTCAAATTACAATCAATCAATAATGATTTTAGAATTCTTGGATGATTGTCATTAGAAATATTAAGAATCATAGTATGTATAGGCCTGTGTATAACTATCCAGTTATCTGGTAAATTCACAGTATTAAAACAAATTTTTAGTTCATCTAAATTATAAAACATTTGTTTTCGTTCATACTCTTCCTTTTCAGCTAAGCTACAGGCTAACGCTTTTTTGAGTGCATCTTGTTCTCTTTTGAGTCTTTTATGCTCTGGTGATTCCCTTGATGAAACACTGGAACTAAGATGACTCGGACCATCAGGAAACAGACTTGGAATTGCACCATTCTTTAAACGAGGATATGACAATGGTATAATGATCTTCTTTCCAGTTTTCTCATCAAAGAATTCAGTTTGCCTCAGAACATCCTCTTGCTTGAAGTGAAGTTCACACACCTTTTAATATGAAAAAGAACAAATAAATAAACATGTATCAAAAGGTTAAACAATTATAAAATCGTAAGCATTCGCCATCCTTTAAATACATGCACAGTCTAATAAGGGTTTTATTGTATTTTTATTTAATCATGGCAAAGCACTCAAGAGCTATCTGCTTAAGGGAAGGGTTACCGTTGTGGAAAACGTTCATCATTTAATTTCTTTAAAAATAATACAGGGTGATAATGTTTGGATGGTAACAATTTGAAGAGATATAGCCATTTAAAGTGCACAACGCAAAAAAGTGATGCAGCCATTTAGAGTGAATAATGCAAAATCTTAAAACAAAACTATTAACTCTTTTGGGCTAAAAAGAGCCATGGATGCTGTCATAAAGTTTTGAAAAGTGCAAATAATTAGCACATGTTTGTTGTCATATGTCAAATGCATATAACATAAGTAATATTTAATTGATACATCCTCAGGTAACATACAATTGCTCATGTATATATAATTGCTACATCCTAAATATTTCTTTCTTCAGTTATTTGAAAACAACACTTGGTTATGGAATTACATTCAAAATGGTGATAATACAGTTATAAAAAGAATAAGATTAACCATCAGTTGATGGATAAGAGTAAGATTAACCACATTCATTCGTACCATTCAAATATAAAGTTACTGGCTCTTTTTCTAAACATTTTTACAAATGATATGTTCACAACCAGAAGTACAAATTTACTTGTGTGCCTATGAATGTTTATATTTAAGAGCATAAAACATCATTAGTCATTAAAAAAATTCATTTTTCTTGAATTATTGAAAACATGTATAAGTGCTAAAATATGATACACAAAGAAAAAAACAAGAATTTGTATATTTAACAGTTTATTTGCAGTAATTAAATATTTTAGGCTATTCTTATGTAATTTTGGAGTGAAATATTCACATTCATCAATCGTGTTTGACATTATATTACTGTGGAAGGCTCACTAGATTGCTTATTTTCCATATAATTTTCTTAACTTTTTTCAAAAATTTTAAAAGTTATATAACTTATTAATACAATGAAACATTTTCATATTCCACTGCAACAAGTATAAATAAACAAAACCCCTTATATAAGTGTTTTTAGATAAAAAATTAATGTAAATTTCAAGCCCACAAGAACTTACTGCCAGTAGCAAGTGAACCACTGTAACAAGGTAGGTGTTATTGGCATAAGAAACTCGTACTTTTATAGATGTGTGTGTGCATGAAACAATTTAATAGGCTAATTAGGATTTATGCTAACATGTAATGAAAACTAGTAAGCTTACAATCTTAGGCAATATTATTTGAACAAGACAGTTTAATTTAAACACCTTGTAACTTATTCCAGAAATTAAAATAATTACTGTCAAAACTAGTCCATTTATACGATTGTTTTCTTTTACATATATTTCATAATTTTTTTAAGGATTTTAGAATTAATAAAGTTTAGAACATTGCATAATTAGCATTAATTTCCTGTTCACATGAGTTACGAGCAAAATGCATTCTCAAATGCTCCTAGCATATAATAAAGGGGCATTGCATACATTCAGTTTTAAAAAGAAAAAAAAAAAAAAATAAAAATAAAATAGGTGGAACGAGACTTATCTAAATCAAAAGAAATAGTATACCCAAACAGTTAAATACTTATATCTAAAACAACTTTAAATTAACGGCTTTAAAATTACGACTTGAAGCATTTTATATTTATCTACTTAAAGTTATAATATGAACTTTATAAGGTTGGTGGATTTTCTATTGACTAGTTATTGAGAAAAGGGTCCATTTTATAATCACTTTAAAATTCAGTATAAGCTCTGTATAACATAAATTCCTGAAAGATTAATCAATCCCAAATCAATGTACGTGTTATAAAGATCCCGACGCCGAAAATATAAATTACTGAAAGAATTCATTAATAATACTCATTCATAATGGGATAAGAGAAATTTCTGCCTAGTAAATAAATATATAACTATGCTTGTATAGAAAGTAATTAAAACTTCGTTTTATTTTCTATGGTTGAATGCAATGGAACTTTAGTAAATTATTTCCCTTGCAGAGAATTTTTTGTTTTCGCATTTTCAAGTCATGTTTCTTTCAATGACATTAATCTTTCAGGAATTTTCTAATTTAAAAATGAAATGCATGCTTACCTTTGAATGTTTCGTAGGCTTGAATCCATCTTTTCGTTTGCAGTTCCAAATCCATTGTTTTCTCAGTTGTTCTTCCGTAGGAAAACTAAATACAGCCACCTTCGGGCCATTATAATTTCCTTTGCATGTTGCAACACAGCATTTATGTGGCATAATAAAAAATAAATAAAGTAATTTAAATGAAAAATGTTCTATTAGAGCACACTACACTTTCAAACAACAGTCAGTTCACTACGCTACGACACCGAAGTATATTCTTTCATTCTTTGCCACGAGGAAGATGGTAGGAATGACGACTTAGATGACGTCAGACCGTTCAAGCAACCCTAGAGGTTTGGCTTCGTATATAGGAGGTACTGGTCGAACACGACTCCAGCGAGTTTTGCCAGTCACTCCTATTTTAGGTAGAGATTCCGAAAACCGCAAACACGTGATCGGATGCAGCCCTGATAACAGATTTTTATTTTACTTTTAAATTTAAAATATCCAGACTGTTACCTTTAAATTACAGTAAAAACGATAAAAGAAAGAATTAAACTTTTAACCCAAAAGAGCTTAGTTCAAGAGAAACATAAACATCAACACGAGAAATTTTTCTATTCATTTTAAGTGGTCTACTGCTAATGACTATGCATAAAACTCCTATGAGGTTCATATAATTTTGCTGATAGTTATTTTAATTTGTTAGAATTTTATGTCATTTCTTGCTTCTCTTGCGTTTCCTGTTTATTAATATTAAGAGAGTATTTAAATTATTAAACGCAACAGTTAACTATCAATATACTAACAGTGTTGTAAAACTTACGGCTAAGATAAAGGGAAACAGTGAACCCTAAGGAGATCATCCAAGATTCCACATGATTTTGGTATTCTGGGGAACCTATTATATAATATTATACAACTGAAATTCTAATAAACATAAAGAAAAGCATGAATAAACTGATACCCAAAATCACAAAAAGTAAGCAAAATTTCACATAAAAACTGGCATGGAAGCTGAACTGTATACTAAAATATAGAAGCACTATACAACTTTATATAATTTTAAATACAAATTAAAAAAATCTAATAGTTTAACATCTCTAGAAATTGCTTTGTGGAATAGAATTGTGTGGAGAGGACATTTTGGTACAGTAGAAAACGAAAGCAAAATTTCCTTGTTGTTTCGAAGATCTTCCATAACGGTTTTATGAGCAGTAGCTCGGCTGATGAGATTCAACTCATAAGCTATCATTCGAAGAGAGAAATGATTATTGTTTAGCAACAATTGTCGACCTTTTTCAGTGTTCTCATGCGTTCGAGATGCGAAGGGCGACCACTGTCGAGCAGTGCCGACGCTAAACATTTTGCCGCCCGGTGCAAATTCTGCGATTCTAAAACTTTGCCGCTGTTAAATTCCGTCGCCTGGTGTCGCCGAATGGTGAGGCTATTCCATTACACGTTCTGGCAAATGGTTGACGAAGCTGGGATGATTGAAGCATGGAGAAAAATGACGACTCAGGACTTTTCACTTTTAACAGCAAGCATATCTTTATTTTAATTTAGAGCAGATTTTCCAGATGAAGTTAATCAAATAACTTATTCAGTAATTGAACTATTAGATATGACTGACTTAAAACTTTAATACGTCATAACGTTCTAACAAAGAAAGAGGAGCATAGCGGAAGCGTTAGCAGAACGAAGACGAGAAGGCATCTGTCTAGAACTTAGACTCTATATTTGACCGAACTTATGACGCAGCATTTATATGAGGAGGTTATGTAATAGGCGCGAATGTTCTAGCAGGTACTGGTCTAGGGAAGATCCTGAATTGCAGAAAATTAATTTAAGATTGCTGGTTCGCAAAGAGCAAAGCCATCGTATTTTTTTTATATTTTACACACACACACACACACACACACACACACACACATATATATATATATATATATATAAAAAGCTACGATCGGTAATAATATTGTTAACAAGAAAGGGGGGAACGTCAAAGTTTGGCTTCAAGGGGGGAAAATTGTTCCAAATACATATCCAAGAGAAAAAAGAATTGTTTCGAATTAAGATCTTTAATGTTAAAATAAAATCCGGCAAGTTAAAGGGCAGTTGCAAAAATATAAAATGCTCATTGTCAACTGTAAACAAAGTGATTAATACTGATTTGAATCTTAAAAAGGAGGAAAAACATAATGGACCTCTCCACGGCATATTGCCGAACGCAGAACACGCTACAGAATCCTTTATAAGAAACATTTACTCGGACAAAAATGGAAAAATGTTGTCACAATAGATGAATGAGTGTATTTAAATGACTGCAATAAAAAGAGATCCATTTATTATCATAAAAGAGGAGAAAAGTCTTAACATGGTTCAAAGAATCTAAAGAAAGTTTTTCAAAGGGATTTATGATTGTTGCTGGTTTTTTATATAAAGGCAAGTTAAAAATAAAGAGAGTAGATAAAAACATTAAGATCAACTCCACATAATATCAGGAACATATTTTATACCCAGTTTTCCAATATGAAACAACTTCTCTTTACCCTCAGTGTCTTTAACCAGTAGAATTGCATCAAGACAAAGCAAGCAGCCACACTTAAAATCCACTTTCATAACCAGAGGGCCATGAAAACTTTACATTTAACAAAGTAAATTTAATTACAATGAAAGCGCTACATAGAAGAATTACATGTTAGAAGTAACATATGGCAATTCACTCTCGGATAAAAGTTAAGTCCATGCAAAAATCTGTCGAAATCTCTGACTTACGGTTGAGATGATAGAGCTGATTATGATTTTTTTAAACCGTTTTCTTTCAAAAACTTTTCTGACTGTTGCCATTTACCGTAAGGTTGTACTGTTAATTTCATGTGAAAAATGGAATAAGAAACGGATATCTAGGCCATATCCTTCATTATCCGTACTAAATCTACTGATGTATCAAACATGGATTTTTGAGCTTTTAGATTTTTAAAAAGCGGATTGCCGAAACGTCAATTCTTTAACCGTCATCGGACTTCAAAGCTGTTCAAGAGGAATAGAATAAAATACATCTTCCGGTTCTACAAAAGGCTTTATTATCTTAGAAATTATGGTATAGAAAGATAGTGAAGAATAACGGTTATTAATAAGAAAATTTAAAGCAAAAAAATTTTAGGTAAATTTTTCTGTAAATACAATGAAAGTAGTCTAAAAAATGTGCGAATATCCTCAAGTTAGCTCAAACATACGCCAGCGAGCCAAGCACTAATGGCCAGAATATACGCAACGCCACAGACAGACTGCTGTCTAGGAGTTTCAACTAGTAACGTGGCCATCAGCAGGCGGAGCTCACTCTGATTAAACAGTCTAAAACCTTCCTTTAAATACTATGATTTTCTACCTCATTTAAATACGCGCGAACTAAAATTAGCATTATGGCAGGAAAACGGAAAATGAAAATAGTAACAAAACTACTAAACACATAATAAATGGTTAGATAAAAGTAAATAAATCCTTACAAATTAAATAACCACTCTCCAATATAATGAATTCTCGCACAGCCAAGACCTTTCTAACAGATAACAGATATTTCTCGAAACATACTTCGATATTTAACAAAATTATTTTAGATTTTGAAGTTTTGCGCGATTACAATGCTTCCGTTTTACTTCGTACAAGGAAGTAAAATGGGAAAAATTATGTTTTGACTTTAACAATATTTCAATCTTGCAAACGCTTTTGATTTATAACATAAATATCTGAACAGTTGAAATGGAAACTGACTTACATAAATGTTTTTAAAGGAATAATTTCCAATATTCTTTATTTTTAATGGTATCCATGCCAGAATACGCGAGTTTGCTTTATTCCTGCCCCCTCCCCTCCCTTAAAAACGAGGCGGAACGGCTTACGCAGTCCTTTTGAAGAGGTAACATTCAGTACTAATTTTACGTATTAATGTTCTAAGAACTTTTGTTCACTTGCAGATGTGGTCGTTTAAGGGATTTGCTCTTCCGTATATAAACGTAAACAGGGATTTCCGAGACAAATGATATTCTTGTGGACTAGCTGTAGTGAAGCAAACTTAGATGTAATGATGTAAAAAAATACTGATAGCGTAGAATTTGAAATGTTGATCCATAATGAACAGCAATGGCTGTCGAGGCAGATTAAATATTCATTTAAGACACTTTATAATTCCGTTAACACACTTTCTGATTTACTCGCACTTGGCATGCCTGTCCGCTAATTTTTTTTTGGACTGCGTCATTTCTAGATTCATCCCTATCATATGACTTTTACATAACGGTCATGACGTAGCTTATTCGAACCGAAACCTTTCTCTTAAAAAGCTTCCACACTGAAATAACTACGCACTTGCATATCCAACTGATAATATTTTTGAGCATTTGTAGCATTTCTATTATTTAATACAAAATATTTCTGAGAACATATTCAATACCTCAACAACCCATGTTAAAGTAAACAGAAAGATACTATTAACAATTTATGCGCATTTCCGAGAAGTTGAAACTGGAGAATACGTTCATTTGTTTACTTAAATTAAATCCGTACTCAAAACAGAAAGAACGTGCTATAAATAACGAAGAATAAAAATAATAAAAAAACGAGGAAAATAAGTAAAAAATAAAATAATTTTATATTACGTCCAAAGTGGCGTTTTTTGTAACATTTTGTGTGTTATTTTTATTTATTAAAAATTATGTTCTTTGCACTTAAACCATAAAATTCAGTTCAACAGCAATATCGCAAAATAATTTTAAAATAAGCATATATTTAGAATTTCCGATACAGAGTTTCGCTCGCTGGAGATAGTGTTTTTTCTGTACAACGTTGCCATTGCTCGCTTTAAAATCCATGAATTTGTTTATCAAAAATTCGTTAACGTTTTACAAAATATGAAATCGAGAATAAAACAAATTGCAAATTTGGGCTTCCACATGCCCAAGTATTGTTGTTTTATCACAATGCGAGAAAAATACATACATTTAAGCAGATTCTTCATTATTTAATTTCTTCAAATATAATACAGGGCGATAATATTTGGTGGCAACATTTTGAAAAGTGAAACAAACATTCAGAGTGATTCGACGCAAAATCGCAAAACGAAAACAATAGTCCCTGAGGAACAAAGCCCCTTTGGAGTAAAAATATTTAGAAGAGAATTTAAAAATAACATCATCGAGTTCGAATTCAGCATAAAATACCGGTTAGAACTTTCTGACTTTATTGTTTAGTGCATGTATGCTCCAGATCAGGTAGAGTTAAATCTGAAACTAAAAGCATGTTTTTAACTACAGAACAGTTTTCGTTAAGCAGCGTAGTGAAATTCAGATTAAAAGTTTTTTTACTTTTTACATCCGATATTTTATTTCTAGCAAAATTCTGAAATTCGAATCCGTTTAAAAGGTGAAGAATAAACATTTAGTATGTTTTTCTTAGAAAACAGCTTTTATATGATGCTGTTACCTCACATCTCCTTCCCCTCCCCCCCCCCGTTTGTATTTTCTGCAGTCAGTTTTCTTTTACGCTGATCGTTTGGATCTTAATTTTTCCACCATTTAACGATAAACAAACCTACTTCGGGAGATGATTGTCTTTCACTGGGGAAGTAATTATTTATTTTTATATTTTCTGATATTCGCAGATTAATCAGAAATACACATCTTTCGAAGCAAGCCATCAGTGTCCTTGAAAATCTCCCAATGTCAGGTAATGACAGATTAGTTCCCAAATGTACCTTATTCTGTGCATTATGCAAACATGCCACTGGAAGGAAAGCATTAGGTTGCGTTTGCTAGCTATGTCACTGACCCGACAAAATGAACTGTAATTAGACGGAAAGCTTTTTCCATTTGACGGGGCGAACAGCCACTTTTCTGTGCAGGTCTTCTTGTTACTGGATCATTGGCCTGGGAATGAGTTTTATATTTTTATTTCGACACTACGGACAGTGTAGAGAGAGAAGGAGAGAGGTTAAAATAACAATAAGGTGCGCGACAGAACGCAAACGAGCGATGTCGAGGAACTTTGTTCCAGGAGACTTGTTTTTTCTGGACCACAGCCAAGGGACTTTTCCTCTACTTAGAGATAAATTGGATTTCTATGACGTTTATGCTGCGCATGGATTGTAAATCACGGAGCTAAATTTGTTTTGAAAAGAGATACAGATTTCATACAATTTAAGACGAAAATTATAAAATAAATCTAAGAGTTTTCGTACCTGCTAGCTAATAACCAGGAGCATAAGCCTTAAAAAAATTAATTTTGCTTATTGCTAAATAACGGAAAACTTATTGTTAAAATAATTGAGGTAAAAAAAGCAGTGTATAGAAATATAATAACAACATTGATAATTAGGTTATTCGAATATGACAAAGTACGCAGGGGCTATCTGCTTAAGTGTAGGAATGCCTTTGCGAGCGGCTTTTTAAGGGAAATAGACTCATCACGGTACACAAAGGAAAAACCATGAAAACCAACTACGCAGCCAGCCGCTTCGGCTGAGATCGAAGCCATTGTCATACTCCCAGTAATGAGTGGCTTTAATCACTAGGCCACTGACGAGGGCTGTAACGACATTCGGTAAATAATAGTATAGCAATCGTTTTTATCCACCAGAGTAACCACCTAACATAGTTCATAATCTGGGATGTAACATTGTTAATCATTATGTGATTAATCATTCGTAATGTCGGTGGCTATTGTTCAAATTCTTTTGTAAATATTGTTCTTTAATGTCATTTATAACTTCGTTTCATCCTTTCAAATGCTGCTTATTGTCACAATATTTACAATGTATATTTTTTGTTTAGAATGCTGATTTAATTTACCTGACCATAAGACCACCTTATTCTCCAGGTAAAATTGCTTTTTGTGTTTAGGAAAATATAAAAACTAATTTCATTCGTTACTATTTTTGAGAAAAGGCATAGCTTTTGTATTTTGTCTATGACAGCTATTTTTTAGTCCAAAGGGGCAATTTGCCCAGAAGGACTATTAATTTCGTTTTGACATTTTGCGTCTCTTCACGATAAACGTTGTTTCACTTTTCAAATTGTTGCCCAAATATTATCACCCTGTATTATATTTAAAGAAATTAAATAATGAAGAATCTGCATGAATATATGTATGTTTCTCGCATTGTGATGAAACAAAATCCATCAAAATTTGAATAATGTAATCTTCCATAGAATGTGGGCATGTGGAAGTCCTAATTCGAATTTGAAATTTGTTTTATTATCGATTTCAGATTTTGTAACACTTCAACGAATTTTTGATTAAAAAACTAAACGATTTCAAAGTGAGCAATGGCAACACTGTAAGGGGGGGAAACTGTAGCGCGCGAGACTGTGTATGGGAAATTCTAAAGATATGCTAATTTTAAAATTATTTTGCGATATTGCTGTTGAACTGAATTTTATGGTTTAAGTGCGAAGGACATGATATTTAATCAATAAAAATATCGCAAACGCAAATGTAAAAAAAAAAAAAAAAAAAAAAAAAAAAAAAAAAAGAAAAGAAAAGAAAAGAAAAAAGAGGAAAAAAAAGGGAAACCTTTCAGATTTATTTTATTTTATTTTATTTTATTTTTATTTTTATTTTTTTTTTTTCATTTTTTCCAGTTAGCGATAGAATCTTGTCTGAATTTCAGCCCTACTTTGGGAGGAAGTCAGGCATACTGAACAGATAAAACTATTTTAGATTGGTAAGCCGGTAAATGTATAAGATCTGTCTCTTCTTTTCCACATAAACTAAACTAGATCGTACAAATGAACCTGGCGAATTCTCGCACAGGCCTGAACTAAATACCAGCAACAAAAAAAGAGTAATCCTTTATTATTTCCAACTAATAACGGAGGGGCACGTACTTTACAATAGTACCAACAACTTTCGGTGGAACTTAAACGTTATAAGATAAAATCAGTTCAAGTCTAAATAGAATAGTGTTAAGTTACGGCTAACGTAGATTGACTTAACAAACCTAATAGGCGTGGCAATTATTCGAAATGGCCAAGGGGCGTATTAGCGTAACAGCAATATCAGCAACGAAACGTGCGCTGGCGAGCGAAAACACGCTCTGAATAAACTCCAAGTTTCACCCGTTTCAATACTCACTTCACTTAACTTTAAATTGCATCCTGGCGAGGAAATGCGAGGGGAAGTTGAGGAGTTCAGGAAAAATAGCAAAAATTTGAATAAAAAAATTAGTTAACTAAAGGAAACCCTACAAATGTAAGGCAGTTAACTACAAATGTGCTCTTTTTCAAATTTAGTCGCATCTGTTTCCCATTTGGGATTTCTATAGTACGATGGCTTGGGATTGGCTTGGGATTTCTATAGTACGATGAAATCACGTGAATCAATTCCTGTTTGCCATAGTATATTTGATAAGTAGCTGTAGAGTTACGAATCTTCGGCTATGCAATAGCTTTTAACATGCTATAATTATAGATTTACTTACTTTTTCTTTCTTTTTCTTTTTATCTTTAGCTCAAAAGAGGCATTAGCTCAAACAGCCTTTTAACCTCGAACTGGGATTTTGCCTTGAATCACTATAAAAGGCTGTATCACTTTCCAAACTTGCCACCAACGATAACTAGAGCCATTAAATTTTGAATAGCGTAGTCCTCCGTCCGAACAAGGGCACCTGAAGGACCGACTTTTGAATTTCAACACTGACTACTTTTAATTCGAGCACCGATGTGGAGACAGAGGATTTTTTGGAGGTGAAAGTTTTTGATATGAAATTATATTCTTATCAGGAATTGAACTTAAATCTTCAATATAGCGTTTAGATTTGATGGCCAAAATTGCTGTGGGATAACACTACAATACGTTGGAGAAATGTATTACTTTTTTTAATTCTTATAATGTTATTTATTAAATAAAAACAAAAAATAAAGTTTTAAGAGCTGCAATAACTCTATAAGAACTAATTTATTTTGGGGAACAAAAAACTCGTCATGATATACATAAGGTACTCTAAAATAAATAAATTAATAGAAATAAATTAATTAAAAATAAAATGACTAGAACAAAATAAAATAAAAGCATAAAAATAAGAACTAGAAATTAAAATTATCGAATGATTGTGTACCATGTTACGTAACTCATGGCGTATTACGTAACTCAAGCATCTTTTATCTGCTACAATAAAGCTGCAAATACTCATAAAAATTACCATTTAAACACATTATAAATTAAATGTATTTTCAATTATATCAATTAGGCACAGTATTAAAATATAGCATAAAGATTAAATTCTTGAAAGTCCATTTATTGCTTTCGAATCATTTTGTTATGTAATATAGTTTAAATTTGACAGATAAATTAAAGAATTTTATGTTGCGTCAAATAACAATATTCTGCAAACTGGTTTTCAAGGTCATGCGGTAGATAAATTAATGATCTTACGTTTAAACTAATAGTAATACTGCTTTAAACACAAGCTATGTAATCCATAAAGTTGCTAATTCGCATGGACTTACAAATGCATAATGACATAACGTAACGTAATGATTGTGAGATTTGGAAAAGACGTCTCTGAAAAGGCTTCTAATGTCAAAATCTCATATAGTTTGAATGAAATATTCATTTATTTTTTGGCATACACAAATTGACAATTAAAATCCTTGTGCACTTTTTCTTTTCTCTTTCTTTCTTTGTGTCTCTTTCTTTAAGCATTTTGTGATTTAATATGCTCTTTATTGCACGTTAAGTCCTTCATTTCTGTTGAACGTCCTTCCAGTTTGTCAAGGTCGGGAATACGAAAAACCGGCACAGTACATTCGTTATTATTTTATCTGAAGCAAACAAGACGTTCTAAATGCCAGAAAACGTGTCCTTTCTTGTGCGGTAATGGATACAGGGCGCAGGCTATTAATTACATGCTGCAACGACCATTAAAACTGTTCTTGCAATGAGAACAAGTTAATGAGTAAACGACGTCCTGAACATTTAAAAGACCGTTTCTGTCTTGTGATTTTTTGAAACGCAGTTTATAAGATAATTTTAAAACACAAACTATTTTAACCGCATACTGTATCAAAATTGAATATGTTTCTTAATGTTATTCAAATGGTAATGTATTTTTAATACTTTAATATTTTATTACTTTTACCATTTTACTTTACGTTTATGAAAGAATGCAAAAATTAACAGAGCTAAAAAATATCATTCTGAATGATTTAAGAACTGGTAAAAAAAAGAGAAATTTTGGCTGATGGACACATAAAAAAGGTAAGATGATATTATAGTTAGATTTGGGCTGGCAAATTAAAACTATTGGAGATTGTTGTATAAGAAATATAATATTACTTGCTTAGTAGTAAAACAAACTGCAAATGCTGTACGTAGCATATTCAAAACAATTTTAGAGCCATAGCCACACATTAAAAAAAAATTGTATTATGCATATATAAGAGTTTAAGAGCTCCACCTAAGTGCTCTAACATATCGTTTATATGTTCCAGCAAAACTAAAGTGACTTAAAGGAAATAAGCGTTTCCACTGTCTTAAGTTCGCAAGCAAGCATTTACAATGAACCCTCTCAGGAAGGCCGCCTTCCTAAAACGACCAAATCTCAAAGTGACGATAATTCTGGGAACAGAAATAAACATTTCTACTGAATATCAACTCTCAAAAGCGATCACATCCAAGGAATGATCAATATTTCTTAAAAATTAAAGCCTCGGGAATGGCAGGAAGGCATCTTGGGAGGATTTACTGTATTTCAGGGCAATCCACATTGAATAAATGATAACGATTCGTACGTGAAAAAATAGGCAAACATAGCATCTATGTTTTCAAGTTTACTTTACCTTTCTTATTATTTTCCTAGGCAAAGTTTAATACTATTGTTTAATATATTTATATATACTAATATATATATATATATTACAAACATTTCTGTGTTAAATTTTTGTGTTCATAATTAAAACTTTCATCTTTTAAACTGGAATTAAGTAAAAAAATGAATTCATCAGACGCCGTTATTTATGTAGTTCAGCTATTAATTTGTAGAATAATTAGAATTTTTTTCGAAGTCACGAAGTCATCGGGGTTCGAATTCCAAACCTCCCGAATACGCGTCAAGCGTGCTTAATTTTCTCCTAAATGCAATCCACTGTTTAGGAAAGTTTTGCCGTCTTCAGCATCGGTAATAAAAATGTTTGGAAGCTGTGGAATTTTTTTACATAAATGGAACTGGAGCTCTAAGACCATATTAGCCTTTCAGTGTCTAGAGTTTAGTTTCCTTAGATTCCAGTGAATTAACCTTACGTTAATTCACTGGCATAGTTTGGCAATCGGAATCAGACTCATTTAATTTTCTGATGAAGATGTTCGGAAGCTGTGAAATGGCTTCATCAGTTGATTCTTGAATTCAATGGTAGACTCTTTCTGATATCTATATAGACGACGTAGCTACGAAGCCCCTAATATTGAGTCTGCTACTGAGTTAAAGAAACAATTAATAAAGACATCCAAAAACTTCCGACCAAGAGTATGCCACTGATTAAAGAATCAACAGGTAAAGACATTCCACAGCTTCTGAATATCTTTATCAATGAGTTTGGACTTTCTGTTTGTTGTTTGTCACGTGCACTCCGTTATCGAAAGTATCACGAAAAAAGAATCGATTATAAAAACATATTGTTGCGTTCAGGGGTTACATATTGTTTTTCATATTGTTGGTTCGTGGATTTGGAGTGATTAACGACATCACTTGATGAAGAATGAAAATACAATTTATTAGCCAGAATTTTTCAGGGCAGCTCCAAAATCACGTTTACAGTCGTTGGAAAACTACGACAAACACGCTGAAACAATCAGCAACACAGCCTTCAGGCTATAACTTTGAAGACAGCTTCACGGCAAAGCACTAGAGTACAGATCCCGACTGGTTTCGGTCGTTCTCGAAACTCAACGTACTCTTGAGACTGTCCACGCTTCAACTCGCGATGCACTCGACGTTACACTGCTACACTGCGTACAGGCAGGGTTTACATAGCTTTTAGCATGCCTTCGAGAATGTTCTGGACCAAACCGGTAAGAGTTCGTTCTAGAATGTTCTCCATCCGTCTACGGTATATCGCTTGTTTTGTCACCAAATGGGCGATTTCGTACCAAATCTGGCAACCTTGCCTTTCCTTGCTATTTTCTGGCAAACCAAAACCTGCTTTGCGGAGAAGCTATCTTAGCGCAGCTGGACATTTCGTAGCAATATTTCTTTCCATGCTGTGAAACACACTGAACTGATTTTAGTTTAAAATATAGCGACGGAACGTCAACTTTAGCGAATGTGTTTGAAAATTTTCTTTTCGCTTTTAGCACCTGAATGGATAGGAACAATACTGCGTGTACTGAAAAGAATCGAGATTTACAGCATCGAGGGTTACTCCCTCATTCCTCCTTCAATGATCTAAAAATCATCATAAACTAAAGGTCCTGGGCTTCCTCTAGGGTTTCAATATATTCCCTAATTTTTTTTTCCTGTGATCCTCTTAAAAGAACACGTATCATAACTACTACGACAACAAGCAAACGCGAGGAAAAGAACTACTAAACTGTGGTTCTACGGAAATGGCAAACACAAAAACAGGCTAAAAAAAAAAAAGCATGTCATTGTTTGGGTTTTAAAAAAGGTGGATGAAGAATCCTAATCCCCTTTCTCTACGTTTATACAAGAAGTGGGAAATGAAGCCTGGACTGGAATTTGCGATCAAGGGATTATTTATGGTTTAGGTTGATTTGGAAATAAATCTGTCAGAGCTGAGTTCGGAAAAGGTTGCATGGAAACATACATTTTTAGTCATCTTTTTAACAACAACGTTATTCAGGATGTGCCACATGGAATAGACCAATAGCACACACGCAAGAAGGGAAGAGAACACACATATACAGCTAAGACTTACGCGGCCTTCGAGCCAACAGTTTCCCCTAACGGCTATACCATCCAAGCCGACATCTACGCCAAAGAATTACAGAAGCATTCACAACTTTAGCTCCATAAATTATCAGAATTCAGACTAGAATGATACAATGTTGGGTATAGCTGCACATTTTAGGTATCTAAGTTATGAGCAAAGTATGGATATTATTTAGCATTATAAATATTTGAACCATTTCATTATCGAAGGGGGCAGCCAGCACCTTTAAATAAATACTAGCTAAAATACCCGGTCTACAACAGGGTGGAGAGCATTTTTAAAAAAAAAACACACAAAAGCTTATTTTCAAAGTATAAACCACAACCTAAACACTGCAAATGACGGGGCATGCTGGCGTTTCTGGCTGCCCCGTCGAGCGCGCCACACTACATTCGTAATGGCGAGCATTTATTGGTTCCTCCTTGGGAGTGTTCCACCACCACCCTTTCTATCTCAATTATTCTTTCTCCTCACTCCCCCATTCTTGCAACACCTTAAACCGATGACCAATGGCCGATGGCACACTGTACTTACCACGTTATATTATTATACGCCACCTTAAACGAAATACGCGGCGTTGCCAGGGTTTTACACACGGTGAAGAGGCTTCATTTAGGTGGATGGGGACAGTAATTTCGAAATCTCAGGTAGACACTGATTTTCCTCTTAATATGGTTCAAGGTGAATTCTGCGAAATTTAAAATGTAGAACAGTATAGAACTAATAGAGCGTCATGTAATGTTTTTAATCAAAACTGATATGCTTGCTTTGTTATCTTTTTTCGGAACATAACCTTCCACTTTGGTCGATTTCTTCAATGTTTTCGAAATATTTGAGAAAAATTGACACAATACGCACTTAAATTATGCTATAAAAGCATTACACTGATCTAGAAAGTGGCACTTAAATGATATGGAAAGTGGTCCTAAAAAGAAAATGAACAGAGCCCATCTAAAGGTTTTAGTAAGAATTGATAGCAGGAACGCAACAACGGCGACGCGTGCTTAAGATGGAAGAAATGATTTCAAAATTGAATTTGAACAGAAACATTAATATTCTTTTCCTAAAAAAACAAGTATAAATTTCTTTCTTACCATGTATAACTTCCACTAAAGCGGGAATGTAACTACGGCGATATAATTTTAAGATGGGGGACCTAAACGCAGCGTTCTAATATGCTTGAGTGTGGTTCCCATGAATGGTTTCTTGAAAGCTTAAGTAGGCAGTAACCTCTCTCTTGTTTTGAAGGTCATAGTAGATGATTTTTAACGTCACGGGTCCCGTTAATAATTAATAACAATTTTAAATCAATTTTAATCTGAGTGTATTGCTTTAAAATCGCTTGTTAATTACAATAAATTTTGAAAAAAAAATTAAATATCTTACGGTTTACTGAAAGATAAAACACTGCTGCGTGGAAGATAAAAATATTTTACGGGATATTTCTTTTAAATCATTTAGTTTGTTTATTAGATTCAAAAGACAGCTATATTACGAGTGATACCACACTTCTTTTATATCGCCGCGTCTTCTAATTAAATTTCAAGCATAAATATCTAACCTTTCGCAGAGTGGCAGCACAAAGCTGTACCGATGACCGATGATCCCCGTCCTCACTGCATTGCTATATTATAGATATTTTAAAAATCAGAACATTCCCCCTTTCCGAATGTTTTTAAAATCTAGCATCCGCCCTTCCGAATGCGCTTAATTAGCTGCAGCAATAGGGTTAACGTTTCAGCATTTCAAGATATTGCCACTGCTGCAGAGTCGACTTGCAACTTTCTACATCAGCGTTTTTGTTACCTTGTACTAGAATGCTAAAGGTAAGGAAACATTTATGGCCCGTTTGCGGTTTGGAAAAGGCATTTCACTTCTCTGCCAGAACATATTTCAGTTTCTTTCAACAGCCTAAGCAACATGCGTAACAAAATCGTGCTGCCACTTCTTGGTTACTCCATCACACAAAAGAAGAAACGAGATTTTAGCCAAGACAGTGACAACATAACAACATTTATATTACATTGCCTTTTCAAAAAATATATGCACGTTTGCCTTTTCAAAAAACATTCTCTTCCTGTCTTCATAGTTTGTTGACGTTCGAAAAATGCCCTGACACCAGTTTTTTGAAAGAGAAGAGGACACTAATATTTTGGTAACTATCTAAATTAAGAAATATACGGAGTCAAATGCATTCTGGGGATAAGTTGAGTCATTGCCAAAGATTTCCAGCTGTTTGCAATCCCCCTTTGTCAACCTTGGTAACCGTTTTGCATAAAAAATAACACATGGAGACATAATAAAAGTAATAAAAGGGATACAGCAAATTATAAAAATTTAACGAATCTAGCCACAATTAACGTTTTCTTGCTCCGTTTTCGTTCCGAGTTACTTAAGAGCAGGGTTTCTTAAACTGTGGGTCACCAAAAATTTTAGCAGTTTTGATATTTTTTTAACTTATTATAATAATTTTACAATTACCAAAAACGAAAACGTTTCGACGCATTCTTTTTATAATATAATTCATTTTCCTTGCTTTCCACGTGACGCTGTCATTTCGTCTGTTATTTAAAATTTCCACATTGTTCTATGTCTTAAAATTAGAAATTTAAGCTAATGACCTAAAATTGTAATAGTATGTTACAGTGCAAGTGAAGAGATTGACAGTTTCACTCACGCGGATGTCGGATTTGCGCAATACATATGGAGGTCCCCCAAAATTTTTGTAAATATTATGGGATCCTGGGGGTCGCGACTGGAAAACGTTTAAGAAACCCTGCTTTAGAGTACATAGACCCAGGGCTAACTTTCCATAGATAAGTTAAAAGAGAAATTAAAATTTTACAAATAATATTGTCACAGCTGCGCAGTATAGAAATACAGTTCTGCAGTACATTATTTAGATTCCCATACATGTTTACATTCTGTGTTCTGATTGGCTTGTAGAGTCATTAGGTTAATTGGAAGCAGAAAAGATGAAAAATATGCAACCGCCTTCGCCGGGAATCGAACCACGGACCTCTGGAATACCGGGCCAGCGTGCTACCGTTACACCACGAAGGCACGCTAGGGAAGTCGGAGAAATACCTTATATACCCCCCTTTTTAAAGGGCGACTAGGATTTTAGGGGACCTAGTCGCCAAATCCTGGGTGCGGAGAATCATCATCCATAACCTTTTTAGTTCGGGCGCCACTTGTAGAGACATTAGGATTTTTTTGAAAGCCGGAAAGATGAAAAATTAACAAACCGCCTTCGCCAGGTATCGAACCACGGACCTCTGGAATACCGGCCCAGCGTGCTACCGTTACACCACGAAGGCACGCTAGGGAAGTCGGAGAAATACCTTATAGGCTTACTGTAGTTAGCGGAATTTCAAAGCCAGCGTGCAGTTTTCACAAAACTACACGGTTGCAAATATGGTTAGCTTATAAGGTGTTTCGTCCGCCTTCCTATCGTGACTTCGTGGTGTAGAACTTCTGCACGCTGAGCCGGTATTCCAGACGTCCGAAGTTCGATTCCCGGTGAAGGCGTTTGCTAATTTTTCATCTTGCCTGCTTCCAAAAAATACCTAATGTCTCAACAAGCTTACAGTGAACATTTCAAATTAATAGTATAGATACGATTCATTTACATTGGTTTTTTTAATACTTAATAACGTAGGCTTCATTGCCTACATTTTTAATTTACTATAAATTTATAATAAAAAGAAATCATATCAAATAAAATTTGAATGTTTTCCGATTTTATATTACGCCCAAAAGGACGTTTTTTAAATGTTTTATGTGTTATCTTTATTTATTAAATATCGTGTTCCCTAATTATTAAATATCTTTCTTAAACCACAACATTCAATTTAAAAGCAATATCACAAAATATTTTAAAATAGCATATCTTTAGAATTTCCGATACACAGTCTCGCGCACTGGAGATATTTTTTTTTTCGCGTACAGTGCTGCCATTGCTGGCTTTGAAATCGTTTAGTTTGATAATTAAAAATTCGTTAAAGTTTTGCAAAATATGTAATAGAAAATGAAACAAATTTCAAATTTGGGTTTTCAAATACTCACATTCGAGTAGATCACTACGTTATTCAAAATTCGATGTCTCTTTGTACCGTTTTTTCACAGTGCGAGAAAACATACAGACATTCATGCAGATTCTTCATTATTTGACTTCTTTAAATATAATGCAGAGCTCTAATATTTTGTGGCAACAATTTGAAAAGTGATTCAGATTTTATAGCGAACCAACGCAAAATGTCAAAACGTAATTAATAGCCCCTCTGCGCAAAATGCCCCTTGGGGCTAATAAGCAGGTAAGAAATTTCAGACATGTATTCTTCATTTTGGGCTTACGAATTTAATTGAAAATTATTTTGAAACTGTTTAAAGGTTAAGTTACATATTGCGACAAAGTCGGGCGAATAGGGTAGATGCCTTTCTAGAGAGCACTTACTCTTGTCGAAAACTGAATCCTTGATGAACTTCTGAAAATCAGAGCTGTTATCCACTCTGCTACCGTTGGGGAGAATTGCAGACAATGGTAGAATACATGAATACTTTTTTTAATAAACAAAGCGTTTAACTGTCAATATTTTTAATGCGTTAAGGAACTAGATTCATGTACACTCAATGGAGAGAGTTGGAAAAAATTTCTTTCGTGGAAGATTTTTCTAATGAAATCTGGCTCGTATTCATGTTATAAATGAAGAAAAACTATGAGAACGTCTAGTACATCGTGTATTCTAAGAGGCGAGGAATACAGATTTTCTGTAATTTAGCTTTAGTAACAGTAATTGTTTTATGAACTAGAATTATCAATTCATGCAAATTTTATTATCCTTTAGCGGACATTAAGCCATGCCTACAACATCCCTGTGACATTGAGATCGTCACAGTGAGACGCGTTTGCAATGTGTCACCTTGCTGTCGGGGTAACCTCTAAACAGTCATTTTTAACAATTGCATTCATTTCCAATTTTCAAATTTTAACCGGTCATCGCTAATGACAGATTTAACAGCCACAGTTTACAAAGTACGACAAAGACTTGCAAAAGTTTAAATAACATTTAACTTAACGTTTAAATTAAATTGAATCTTTAACGTACAAGGCACGACTCGTGCTACAGATAACCCACTGCTTGTGGCGATGCGAATTAAAAATATGTCAGATACTTAAACGTTGATGAGGTAGTCTAACTCTGCATATTCAAATACTAAGCTACTAGTAGGCTGAAATATTTTAGTGGCGCATATGGCTACTTATCAATTTGAAGTATTGGCTACGAGAGCATGCAAAGCCGAGATGGAGTCAGTTAGACAGGACAATGTTTAGAAAGAGCAGAATTCTAATAATACAGAGCGAGTCCCAGAAACTCTCTCTTTCTCTGACTAAGATCCAAAAGTCGTCAGTTTGCTGCGTTGCGACTTACCTACTTTGCCTGACAGCGATATCAGAACAAGCCCACGAAATTCATCGTGGCAAGGAGTGCAAGATTACGCCTGTCGTTGGCAAGAGCCTTCAGGACTATACGGCTGACAGTATGACTTCCCTCAGTTTCGCCCCCAATTTGGATAGAGAGAACACGGATCTGAGGGTGTCCTACCCCCTCCTCTTTCCCTACGACCAGCCTCTCGAGAGGACTTTCGATTCGCCGCATATTTGAAGTGCCCCCATACCGCACAAGAAAAAGTTAAAGTAAAAATCAAAATCATAATAACTAGATAGTTTAACATAAGAACCCTACAAGGGATACTTTGAAGGAAAGATGTGTGTAGTTAATTCCCGATCCATAAAAACATCTTAAAGCCAATATTGGAAGAGCTATTTAAAAGTTAGGGCTCGAAATTCTAATAACAGTCAAGAAAAATTCACCCAAAACAGCAAACACATCAGGTCGAGGTTAACAATGGCTGTTTGCTAAATATTATTTTAAAACATAATGTAAATTGTAGTAATATTTAATATTATGAAAAGAAAAAAGTACTGTTAATAGAAAAAGTGTTACTCATTATTTAAATTCTAATATTATTACGCGACATCTTATATTATTTTTGCTAGTTACACATGTACTGTATAATACAGTACCGTATCAAATCAGAAAAGACCAAATCAATTGCAAAGGAAAAGGTTGTTGTTTAAGATGGTCAAGAACTACGTCTGTACTTAAGGATGTCATGTAACTCAGAAAACAGTTCCCAACTTCAATGCAAGTTTAAAAGGTTTCACATTTTTTATGTTAATAAATGAAATTCTGTTACTCTGTAAAATAAAAGATTTGGCATTACTAATAATTGTCAATTACAATGTAATTTACGATGTTCCCCAACCTATTCTTTCCGTTTCTCCTCAAATGGAATACCGCTTTAAGGGACAATCAACTACTTGATAAAAAAGTGAAAAAGTATCTCTACTTGAAATACTGTATCCCATGGAGGTAGGAAGTAAGTCCTTGGAGGTTCTTACCTCCATGCTGTATCCGGAGGGGGGGGGGACGCATGAAAGGCCTTAATGGACAAAAATTTTTGTTGTTTGTGACCAATGTCACTCGTCTAACCTAATCAGAACCTTGGGTACCGTATAGATAACAAGGCTGTATGATCGCCTATATGGATTATATGGTCACCTATATGGCTTACACATGTTTCCCAGTTCCATTCTAGTTTTAAGTGCGAGTTTCCCGGGGGGGGCTGTCCGAGGGTCTTCCATCCTCCTTCTCCTACCACCAAACCACGCGAGAGAACTTTCGGCTCGCCATACATTTAAAGTGCCCTCATGCTGCAAAAGACACTATATATTTACAACATCCATGCCTTCTCCAGAGTTCGAACCCGGGCGTTTCGGTGCGGTATTCAGAGTCGTTAACCACTATTTCCTTAGCTGCATAAACAAAAGTCCACTAGCGGAGTGGATAAAATCGCTGAATGCTGGTAGTTCGAATCAGGTTCAAATTCAGAGAATGAGCTAGCTACTAAGCGTTTTGTTAGATTTTCTCATGTGTAACGTCAATACGAGCTAGTTTCTCTTAGTGCTCCGCGACATTGTTTCTTTCTCGGACAAAAGATTTATTTAATTATGATGAAGCACGTCAGTACTGTATCATAATTAAATAAATACAAATCTGTATGAAAGAAAGATTTATTTAATTATGATGAAGCACGTCAGTACTGTATCATAATTAAATAAATACAAATCTGTATGAAAGAAAGATTTATTTAATTATGATGAAGCACGTCAGTACTGTATCATAATTAAATAAATACAAATCTGTATGAAAGAAAGATTTATTTAATTATGATGAAGCACGTCACTACTGTATCATAATTAAATAAATACAAATCTGTATGAAAGAAAGATTTATTTAATTATGATGAAGCACGTCAGTACTGTATCATAATTAAATAAATACAAATCTGTATGAAAGAAAGATTTATTTACATTGGATGTACTTGAAATTGGATCCCAACGAAATATTTGTTAAAACCATGGACAAAAATGATGTGGATTGTGAGATTAATTTCCTGGCATTGGAGAGTTTATTTTCTCGATTCCGTTAAATCTGAAGGATGAGAGTGAAAAATAAATATTTTGGATACAGCAGTGTGAAATAAATATAAAAGATTGAAAACACAAGAGGCCCCAAAACACTTCAGGAAGTAAAAAATTTTGTCGATACAAATTTCTTTAGAAGAAACTAAATCTATGTCCTCCCCCTCTTGCTGCTCGTTTTCATGCATTTATAATTTACCTTGCTTGGAGAGTGCTGCTACTGCATAGAAAGTAAGAAGATTCATTTATCTTCGCAAACAGCCATTCTCGGTCAACTGCCATTCTGCAAAGCAATTCAAACTTTAAATTTATATTGCAGCTTTATAGAACCTGTCATCGCGCAGGAAGTTGGCCTATTTTAAAGCAATAAACGCACTTCTCAATAACTGAAATATTTAATTGACTCTTTTAATAATCTTGATCTCTTGATACTTACAATGCATCCAAATTGGCAAATGTTACAAATATTTGGAGCATCACAGTAATCAATAAAATAAATATTTGTCAAGCCGCATATATTATGTACCTCGAAAGAAAATCTTCCCGCCCCCAACCAAAATGCAAAATATATGCTATTTACAAAGGGTAGAGAGCATTAAAAACAGATAATTTCTCACAAAGCAGGAAAGTTTCTAAAATATTTATTTCTCTTAGCAACTGAGTTGTGGAACAAAAGGAAAAGTTATCGAAGAACAAAAACAAAAACAACGCATCCGGCCGAGACCGGTTAGGTGCTGAAGGTATATTATGCTTAGAGAAAAGAAATAATAGCTTTCTTTTATATTATTTTTATAGAAAAATTTTCATTATCAAGAAACAGGACAGGTACAATGACTCTCATCCTGTTTTACCACATTTTCGTGCAAAACAATTCGAAATACAGGAAACGATTTAAAAATAAAATATTAAGAAAAATCCTACAGTAAAAAACCATTGTTATTGTGACGGCTGAAGACCTGCTGTCATATATATCCCCGTGAACCTGATTACAACACGAATGCTTCGATTCCTAATCGAGATGCGTTTTTAGTTGGCATAAAAATCAAACACATTTACAATATCGTTTTCATTTAGATTTTTCAAAGAAGTTTTCGGTTTGCAGTTTGAAGAGGCGAGGATAAAATAAACAAACAAAATTAAATTTTAAAAAAAAGTCTGAAAAAGTTTCAGATTTTAAATTACGTCCAAAGGGACGTTTGTTTAAAGTTTTGGGTGTTAGCTTTATTTATCAAATATTATGTTCTTTGCACTTAAACCATAAAATTCAGTTCATTAGCAATGTCGCAAAATAATTTTTAAATGAGCCTATCTTTAGAATTTCCAATACACAGTTCCGCGCCTGCTGGAGATAAAAAGGTTCCTCCCCCCGGCCGTAGAGTGTTGCCATTGCTCGCTTTTAAAGCGTTGAGTTTGTTACTCAAAAATTCGTTAAAGTTTTACAAAATATGAAATCGATAATAAAACAAATTCCAAATTTCAAATTTGGTCTTCCACATGCCCATATTCTTCGTAGGAGGATTACGTCCTTTAAAATTCGATGGCTTTATGTACCGTTGTTTTATCACAATGCGAGAAATAGACATACATTTATGCAGATTTTTCATTATTTAATTTCTTCAAATATAATACAGGGCGATAATATTTGGTGGCAACAGTTTGAAAAGTGAAAGGGACATTCACAGTGATTTGACGGAAAATCGCAAAACGAAAAAATAGTCCCTGAAAGAACCAAAAACAAAGTCCCTTTGAACTTTAAAAAAAAAAAAAAAAAGTGAAATTTGCATCTATCGCATAACTTTAAATTCTTACAAAAAGAGAAATTATTATGAATTGGGAAAAATCCAGCCACTATTCACTCAAAATAATTTTGTGTTGTATTTTTTTTTTTTTTTTTTTTTTTTAGAATTTACTTTTATTTTGCTCAATTACAATTTAGTTTGTTTTGAAATTTTTGATTCAGGATAAATGCGGATAATCGAAGCCGAACTATGCGAGATATTGTTGTACATAGATTTGTAAATAACTCTCTTAACAAATATTTTTTAAAAGTAATTATCTGGAAATTTCTGTTTTTGACATATTATTTAAAGAAAAAAGAAAACTTCCAAATTTTTATTAAAGGACATAACTAGATTTTAGTTTGATGAAATGAAACTTAATGCCACGTATTCTAAAAATTACATCACTGATATATGTCATGACTTCTGATTATTAATTAAAAATTAAACGAAATATCCAACGGTACACATGTGGTAAATCGATTCATTTTTGATCATTTAACGCATTCTGATATTTGTTGTGCCCATTTTAAACACAGAAACTGCATTCAGTATTAATAAGAAGTAAAAGTTATAAAGATATTGAAAGAAATAATAAAAATAGAAAAGAATGATTATGCAAATTTAATTATAACATAATGATATGATTTAGAAAAATAATTTGAATTCATTTTCAATGAGAATAGCTATATAAAAAATTGTACAATAAAACATATTCTTAATTACACTCATGTCCATGAATTAAGGATAATGCAAAATCAGGCAAAGGAAGAGTTGGAAGTAAAACAAATTTGACTTATTTGTAAAGCTTATTTATTAAACAAAAGGTAAAGAGCAAAAAAAGATGCTATATGCTTGATATTATTAAAAAAATTAGCGATTTTTTCTCCCTGGAGCAAATTACAAAAAAAAAAAAAAAAAAAAAAAAAAAGCTATTTACAAAAAACCAATATTACATGGTTGGTATGATTGTTAATACATTGCATGTCTCCCAGACGATGCAATACAGTCCGTACAACGACTAGGCATGCTGAGTATCAAATTATCAATCTGATCTGGGGGGGGATATTACACCACTCAAAAAGCAATGCTCTCCGAAGTTCCGGTAGACATGTAGGAGGAGGTTGACGGGCTTCAACTCGTCGGCCAAGCATGTCCCACACGTGCTCTACTGGATTCAAGTCCGGTGAGAATGCTGGCCAGTCCATACAGGTGATATCCTCCGATTGAAAGCATTCGCTTACGATGTTTTCACGGTGAGGACGGGCATTGTCATCCATAAACACAAATTATGCGCCGATGGCGCTCTGAAACAAACTTACATGTTGTTCCAGAATGAAGTCCCAATAGATTTGGCTTGTCATGGTTCCAATTTGAACATGCAGGTCAGTTCTGGAACCCAGAATAATTCCACCCCAAACGAGCACTCCTGCACCAGCGTAACGGTGTCGTTCAATGATGTTTTCTTGGTGGTAACGGGTACCTGGAGCTCTCCATATGAAAGTCCGGCGAGAATCAGACTGCAAGCTATACCTGGACTCGTCGGAAAACATTACACAAGCCTACTGTTGCGGTGTCCACAATGCATGCTCTCTACTCCAGGCTAACCGCAGGCGACAGTGAGTTGCAGTAAGTGGAACGCATCTGACAGGTCTACGACCATATAGACCAATCTACCCTAAACGTCTGTACACGGTCTGCCTTGAAATTGTCGTACCAGTGGCTGAAGAGAGCTGACGAGACAGGTCTGAGGCTGTGCTCCGCCTGTTTCTTTTGGCAGTAACTGCCAAATACCGGTCCTCATTCGGCTTTGTAACTCTGAGGCGACCTGTGCTGTAACGTCTACTCACATTACCATCATCTTGGAATCGTTGCCAAAGCCTGGAGATGACACTCTGGGCAATTCCAAGTTAGTCTGATACTTCCAGTTGGGTACGCCCACATTCCAGACGGCCGATAATTCTATCACGTAAAAAATCATCCAAATGCGTCCTTTGTGTCATAACTATTCGGTTATTGCACTGAAATGCTTATAAAGCGCCTGCGAACATTTTCTCTTACACTATCGTCATTGTGACGTACTATCGATGTCATGTGGTTACTTCCTGAAATTTGCATATGATTCTTGAAGATGTGTGTAGTGATTTTACAGGTGATATATTTATTTTAGAGTTCGATTTCCGCGTGACTCCGAATTATCCTTAATTTATGGACATGAGTGTAATTATGTAAAGCAGCGGTGCCCAACCTTGTGCTCGCCAGCCCGATTAGGTACTATGAACAAAAAATATTTTAAAAATAACCATCCATTTACATTTTTTAATTGTTAAAATATGGTAAGCATTTATAGTCATAAGCGTTATCTTGCAAGACGTTATAAAATAATTGATTGCGCAACTGATGAACTTGATAGCGAAGATGGAATCCTATTGCTTCATTCCGATGTTAGATGGCTCATCAGGCGAAAAGTACTTCAACGATTTGTAGAACTTCTTTCGCCAGTAAAGCAGTTTTTGGAGTCCGGAAACGAAAGTTATAAAGAATTGGACGATAATAATTTTTTATCCGATCTGTATTTTCTCGCGGATATAGCAGCTAAACTGAACAAAAATCTCCAGGGAAAAGAAAACATCCTTTTTGAATTGACTGGGACTGTAACTGCTTTTCAGATAAAGTTAAATTTGTGGAAAAATCAGATGAAAGAAAAAAAAATTCACCCATTTTCAGAATTTATCAAGCCATATTAGTAATTGAAGAGAGCAATTGAAACAGAGAAATACTCGGAAAATCTAAATACACTGCAACATAATTTTGAACTTTGCTTCTCTGATTTCCATAAAGTTCAGCCAATATTATTATTAATCCTAAACCCATTTTCCGGAATTAATGTTTTAGATGTATCACATAAGATTGGAAATATGTGTAACAAAAATGTTGATGTTTTGGAAATGTGCTCGCGAGAGGCCAAAATTTGGGCACCACTGATGTTATGGGTAAATAGACTAAGAAAGACCTGCCGAAAGAATGCGTTATCAGGGTATTAAAAGTACGTTGCAACGGACGCAGATTGGGTAGTTTCCAACAGAATACGACAGACGTTTCTTTATTTACATGTTGCAGGAAAAATGCTTTCGATGCAGTAGTTCAATTTACTTAAATTTTCATCATTCTAGAAAACGTGAGGCACCGAAATGAATGCATCATATATGTGGCTGAAAAGGTAAAATTTTTCAAAACAAATATTGTGGGGTATTATTCGGAAATACTTTTTTGCGGAAAAGCACATGATGGCTAAAATTACCTCCTTCTTGGGTGTACTAACGCTGAGTGGCTAAAACTCCGAAATATTTCTAGCACATAATCTATAAAAACGTTACAATTCTAATGACCACAACTAGTATTGGAGCATGGGGAACCAAAGCGGGGGAACTACAACGCCTAAGAATGAAATTAGATACGATACAGAGAAGCTGACTGTAGTGCATGAGAAGCTGGCATTTAGAATCATCTCACAGAGGTATTCGCGTGCGTCTCTCCTCTTTCCTTATCCTATAAATTCTCTTTCAAAAATTTTTTATTAAGGGTTAGCAAGAAAGATTTTACAATCTACAAAGATTACTTTGTAACAAGAAGCGCCTTTGAAAGATTAAATATCAATTTAATTCACCCAAGTGGGAGAATATCGATCCCTTACATAAATGTGACACCAAAAATACGAGAAATTGACATATATACGGATGGCTTCGAGACTGGAGAGGAAATTGGATTGGCTTTTGTTGTGCATTTTCATGGATGTGAAATAGGAAATAAGAAACATAAACTAGAGAAATTTAACTCTGTTTATCAGGCCGAATCAGCCGCCATCTTAAAAGCGATGAAGTGGATAAAAAGAAAGTTGTCAAGGCCCGCACCAGCCGAGTTTCGATATTCAAGAAATGAAAGAACTATATAGGGATCTTTCCACAAAATATCAAATAAAACTTTCTTAGGTGAAAACGCACGATGGATATTCGGGAAACGACCCAGCGGATGCCCTTGCAAAAGAGGCTGCTACTGAGGTAAATATAGAAAGAATAGATTATCGGGGATCTAAACGGAAAGCAACTAAATATATATAAAGAATGGAATTAAAAATGGAAAGATTCAGACCATAGAAAGGATAACTTGGAACACATGGAAATCTCGAAAAAAATTAAAATCACAACCGATAGAAACCTTTGTCAGATCCTTTCAGGTCACGGTAGATTCCCGGCATACCTAAATAGATTTAAAATTCAAGAAGATGCAAGCTGTTTACTATGCGGAAAGCTGGGAAATAACGGGCACTACGTGGAAGCGTGTGAATTATCAAAAGACCTTAAGAGTAGCAAGAATGACTTTAAAGACCTGGTTTATAATGGAAATGAAGCAAAAAACATAGCCAAAGAGTCTTAGAAAGAATTAATAAAAACCTGGTTACAATTAAAATAGGAAAATAACAAAGAACACCCAACATCGCTGCTGGAGACTTCGCTTCCTGCATGTTTTTCCTTCGTGGCCGGTCTAGAAAAGTTATAAGGCGAGCTTGGGCTTGCCAGAAGGGTGGACCACGCCATACCTACATTTATATACTGGTAGCGCGGCTCCAGTTTTAGTTCCCAGTGATTGGAAAGCCTTGCTGCAAAAAGTTTTACCGATACGTAACTTACAAATTAATTTTGCCTAGAAATCTCGTGTGTAATTTGAGTTACAGCAGTGAAGAGTGAACGATTTTGGAAACGAATTTTAATACGAGATAAGAACTTTAGTGTTAAGCTCCTGTGCGCATCGTCAACCTCGAAAGGATGACTGCATACCACAAAGGTTTTATTAAGTGTATAGTGAGATGTTAAAAGAATAATCTACCCGGATGTAACCAAACGATCTTTGCTGCCATTTATTAAGAGGATAAATGACATTTCAGCGCCTAGACTTGTCAATCGTGTTTTCATTCATATTCTGTCTTTGCTATAAGGAGGAGAGATCTTGTTTGATTTGCTGTGTTTAATTAATCTAGTAATACCTTGTTGGACTCTCTAAAAGACAAGTTAACTATTTTATTTATTTAATGTTATATAAAAGTTGTAAATTTTTGTATTCCTTCAATAGATATATATTATTTTATTGTGGTCTCTTTCTGAATAATGCACAGCAGAAATTCTTCTAATTGATATGTGTACCGGAATAAATTTAATTTTTCTTTCAGCATCGAATCGTTACGCTAATATTTCTTGAGATTTAGAATCGCCACAGGAACATAAATTACTTCCTAATCACTTTGTTAATTCGTTCAAATGGTACGGCAAGATCCCTTATAACTGGAAGCACAAGGGAATCTTGCTAATTTCAGAGAAGAGATTTTTTCCAGAACTGAACTTATATTTCAAGAATTTACTTATTCATACTTTGTGATACCATTGGTAGAAATCGTAGCATAAAAAATTCCTTGATCTACCGGCTTGTTTGTATCGTCTAAAATGTTTTTAAAATTTATTGGAATATATAAATTCTTCATTTTGAGTAGCTTAGCAACTTGCAGGTAACTTTAGAACAACGAGAATTTTAATAGACGCAACCTATCAATATGAAGCTGAATAATTTAGACATTTGATTGTTTTTTATATAAGATAATGAGATTATTTATTTACAGTATAAACTGCAATAAAGTCGTGATAATAACACGATCACCCATGGTTTGGGATGATTTTGGTCTGCGGAAAGGGTCATCTCAACAGTTGATGTATTGTGTGTAGTGGTGAACCGTCCAAGGCATCAATTTGTCCATATTTCCTTTTGCTATAAAAATTAAATGATAATCTCTTTGAAAAAAGCCACTTAGTTTCAAAAGAGCATATAGGCGCTACATTTATTAGATCAGTTATGCGCTTAATGATTTAAAATGGCAAATCATATGAATACATCACGAAATGTAAAGAATTTAAAGTAATTTCCTAAAGCAATTTTCCTTTCATTGCGCATAAGCTTAAAAGATGCATCGTTCATTCTTTCAAATAATTTAATAAATCTACGACACAAATTACGCCTAAATATTAAATTTTGTAAAATTTGGTTAGACACATATATAGAAATTTAAAAAATTATCTCGGCGCACTTTTTTCAGTTTGCACCATGAATAATTCACTTGACGGAATTTTTTATTTACGGTAACGTATTTTCCTTTCCCTTTCATTGCGCACGAACAGAAAAAAGGTTCATCGTTTAGTCTTTCAAATAATTTTAATAAAAGTGTGTAAACCACGTTTTGTATTAATATCGCTTAAAGCAAATATGTCAAATTTCTTTTTTTCGACAAATTTATAAAAATTACTAAAATACACAAATTTAAAAAATAAATCAGAAAATATTTGCGAATTTCATTTGGATTGAACCTGAAACAAGGAATCAAGTTTAATACAAAGAGATATTAATAAATATATACCAAATTCAATTAATATTGAGGAGATAAAATTTTGAGAGCTAATTTTTTAAAAACTACTCGTGCGATTTTTACAAAACTTGGCACTTTGGCATAATTTGAGTTACAGCAGTGAAAAGTGAACGATTTTGGCAACGGATTGTAATAGGAGATAAGAACTTTAGTGTTAAGCTCCTGTGCACATCGTCAACCTCGAAAGAATGACTGCATACCACAAAGATTTTATTAAGTTGTAAGGATTATGTTAATTTTATTAACAGTTAAATTTTAAGGTAAAATCCCTTTCCTGTCAAATTCTTAACTTCAACTTACTACTTCCGGCCAGAACGTAGTTTTGGAATCTTTCTGAATACTTAATGAGGAGAAGCGGTATTTAAACCGCGAAGTTACTTCAGAGAGTCAGAGAGAATCAGAGTTTCTGATTTACGCGCGTCTGCCTTTTGGCTACTCTCTCTCTCAAAGCTGTTATTACGCTCGGCCGTACTCAGGCTCTTGATAAGCTTCGTAGTCGAATAGAGTTAAGGGGCCAACTCGATTAGAATCTTGATAGCTTCGGCTACATTTCTTTAGTTAATCTTAGTTTTAGTTTAATTCTTAGTCTCTTAAGTTCAAGCCCAAGTGTCGGCTTTGATTGTACACTCCAAGACGGAGTTTTGTTAAATCTTATTGGAATAATAAAGGTTTAGTTACCCTTCCATATTGTTGTTTCTTGTCACACGAACTTAAGCGATTATTCGCTGACTAGTTCTTAATATTCGCCACTTTCTACAGTAACTGAGAATTACACTAGTGAGAATCTTACAAAGTGTATAGTGAGATGTTTAGAGAATAATCTACCCGGATGTAACCAAACGATCTTTGCTGCCATTTATTAAGAGGATAAATGACATCTCAGCGTCTAGACTCCTCAATCGTGTTTTCATTCATATTCTCTGCAGCACCCTGCGAAAGAACAAGTTTCCTTATTAAACGGAACGTATAGTAGTGTTACGTTATTTTCTTCCTTCACGTTCCTACAGGGTTCGTAGATTTGGAGTGAATAACGACGACACTTGATGAAGTATCGAAACACACTTTATTTAGCAAATATTAATCAGGACAGCTCCAAAGTCACTTTTCACAGTCGTCGAAGATCTACTATAAACACGCTGGAACAATCAGCGACACTGCCTTCAGGTTATCACGCTATAACGGTGAAGACAGCTTCACTGCAAAGCACCAGAGTACAGCTCCCGACTCTGCTCGGTCGTTCTCGGAACTCCACATACTCTCGAGACTCTCCACGCTACAACTCACGATGCACTTGACGACACACAGAGCACAGATCCCAACTCTTCAGTTTAGTCGTTCCCGGAGCTCAACACTCTCTCTCGACAATGCACTAACCGCGATACACTACGAGACTCTTTCGGTGCACTCGACGGCCCACTCGGTACTCGCTGCCCGGCTGTCAACTCGACCGACTCCGCAGGGACTGACTAACTCGAGACTATCTCGCACTCGAGACTCTGCGTACCAGCCGAGATTATATAGTTTTTGCCTTGTGTTCGAGAACATTCAGGCCTAAACCGGTAAGAATTCGTTCCGGAAGGTTCTCCATCCGTCCATGGGATATTGCCAATTTTGTCGCCAATTTGGCGATTTTTCGCCAAATGTGGCTACACTGCCTTCCATTGCCATTTTTATGGCAACCCTAAACCTGCTTTGCGGGGAAACAAGCCCACGAAATCCATCATGGCAAGGAGCGCGAGATTGCGCCTGCCGTTGGCAAGAGCCTTAAGCACCATACAGGTGATAGTATGACTTTGCTCTTCTGCCTCCAATTTTGATGGACAGCACCGCGGAGGGACGAGTCCGAGGGTCACCTCCACCTCTCTTCTCCTACCAACAACCTCTCGAGAGGATATTGGGCTTGCCGCATATTTAGAGTGCTCCCTTGCCACAGACATTTACAAACTTCCCCTTCCTAACACATACTACTCCTTGGCAGACACCATACATTTACAAACTTCCATGTCGTTTCCTGGATTCAAACCCGGGCCCATCGGTTATACTCGGCTCTGATTTTAACGATGAAATAAAGGCAAGGCACATAAGAGATATCTGAATAACAGAGGGGCTGTCTTTCTTGGTGAAGAGTTTATAAGGCAAACTGGAAGTGAGGAAACTTCTGGTGAGAGGAAATAAATTGTTCAACAGTATACATACTTCTCACGAAATATTTATTTAAAAACTGCAATTAAGGGGAATTAAAAAAATCAGCCATTTCTCATATAATATGCGAATTCCGAAAAAAGTAAAATTATTAATCTGTGAAAACCGCACATTTTTATTTTGGATCATTGTCTGGCAAACAGCACTATTAAAAAAATTCTATTCAACTTACAGTTATCACTTCAAAAAATTATTAGCGCAGGTCTCTTTTCATAAGCTGAAAGAACTAGAACCTAGCTAAGAAATTAAAAGCTGCGCTGCGAACTACATCATGGTAGTTAAATAGATCTTTTATTATTTTAATAACTATTTATCCATGAGAAATTACATACTGCGAAGTCGATGTCCTCTACGAATACGCTGAAGCATAAATAATAGGATTTTTGATAACATTAATTGAAGCAGATGATTAATCCGTAAATATTGAGGATAATTCCAAAAGAGGAAAAAACTGCTATGGCAGATGGCTTTAGATGCAAGCACAAAAACCATCTGCACAGCCCATTAGAATTTATTTTTCATTCATTATGAAATTAAGTGCATGGGACGTTGAATTTAAAATGAAATCACTTTTCTCTTTGTTTTTGTTTTCCCACCTTACGCGAAACCATCTGCTAAGAATGTTCTTTAAATTTTTATTTTTTTCTCTAATTTAACTCTTAATTAAAAAAAATAATAATAAATTTCTGTAGCTGCGTCATTAGAAAGACTAATTACTTTGCCTGATTTCGTTGGCAGATTAGATTAGATTATTTTGTATGGCCAAGGAACGTTTATTAGAGCTTGTACCTGCTTTAGAAGAAACCCTTCGTCGACAAGGCGTACCAGTGGTAGAGTCGCTAAACTTTGATAGTCCGATCCATGATAAACCCAGGCGAAAATGCTAGCTGCATTAGAGTTTTCATATTTTTCGCCATCTGTAACGTGAAACGAACCAGTTTTCTTTAGAAAATGTCCTCCACCAAGGCATCACTTTCCTTCTCACGTTCTTTGCTATAATCAAACAAAAGAAAAACTTAAAGGATTCAGATTTTTGCGTCAGTTTGTGAAGGTTTTTTTATGTTGTCGCTGAGTTCGCAGTTTACCTTTCGGCTCTAAGACTCACTCGTAAGATAACTTTTTTTTCTTTTTAAATTTATTATTAAACATCGCTTTCTTTGCATTTATGAAGCCAACCAACGGCCGAGAGGTAAAATCGCTGAACAGTAGTAGTTCGGTTGTATAACGCGTATACGACCCAGTTCCCCTTAGACAGTCCTCCACGAAAGCATCGCCCCCTGTCTAAGGAAAAGTGGTTTATATTTATGTTGCGTATGGGAAAACGGAAATACCCACACAGCCAAACGCTTGCCAGAATTCAAAGTGAAATGAATTAAAGGTGTTCAGAAATCTTATTTTTTTTGGCTACTGATGAGCGAATATAGGGTCTTAAAAAAGTGGGTATTAATAACTACTTTTGAAAGACACATATGGGAAGATCATTGACTGATACTTCTTAACAACAACAACAACAAAAACAAAAAAAAATTAAACAACAATTAAAAAATTTTAATTTCCTGAATTTTGATTCTTGTCTGACCAAGTGATTGTTATAGCTCGCCACGGGATTTCATCTCAGTGAACGGACTGTCTGCATAGGTGCTTTCGTGGTTTCCCTTATGAGTCTTGTGAAAATGAGCTAATTTCCCACAACAAGTCCTTCACAAAGGCATCGCTCCTTAGTATGGTTTTACATAAAAAAGTAATTCAACCCAATCCTTAGGACCCTTACATGCTTTGCCATATTCAGGTAAATAAACAATCAATTATACTAAGTAATATGTTCTATGTAAGTGTTCTAAGTAATATGAAACTTAAGAGTGGCTTGTGAAAAATGCACCGTAACGAGCATATATCCACACGTACTTCACACAGCTAGATATATGTTATAAGGTATTTCTGCCGCCTTCGTGGTGTAATGATTAGCACGCTCGGCGCGTATTCAAGAGGTACGTAGTTCGAGTCCCTGCGACGCCATTGCTCATCTTTCAATATCTCCTGCTTCCAAATAATTCTAGAGTCACAACAGTGGCGCCCGAACTAAAAAAGGGTGGTGGATGATATTTCCCCACCACCAGGATTTGGCGATTGGATCCCCGAATTCCCAGTCGCCCTTTAAAAGGGAGAGTATATAAGGTATTTCTCCCGCCTTCTTAGAATGCCTTTGTGGTGTAATGGTCAGCATGCTCGGTGCGTATCCGAGAGGTCCGAGGTTCGAGTCCCGGCGAGGACATTGCTCATTTTTCCCGTCTCCTGCTTCCAAAATATTCTAATGACTCTACAGTGTTAAATTTGGTGATCTGGAATTAGGGCTATCTTCATACTAACAAGCATTTGTAATAACTCGCTTTTACAAACCTGGCTTAAATTTCCTAGTATTTCTCAGTTTTGGAACGAAATCATAATTTCAGCCCTAGAGCACCGGACTTCCAAATAAAACGAACTCCTATACTTTGGTTTACAACTGAAACCAAGTTTTAGCAAAAAATTTTGTTAATATTGTAAATATTTATTTAGGAGTTAATAATCATTCAGAACTAAATAATACTCTTAAACTCACTTGCATTCACGCTACGCATGAGGAAAATTACAATGCAACCAGCTCGTTCGTTGGGATGTTAACCTAAATCGAACTGCCAGTTTTGAGCGGTTTTTCTGCTGAGTCTTCGGGACATCCTAAACTTACTATACTAATATTAAATACGAACTCTAGAAGAAGAAAAATGCGTGGAAAAAATGAGCATTTGGCTGAGAAAGAAAATCCCTCATGTCCAGATGCGATTTTTTACGAAGATGAATTGTTAGGGGTTGTAAGCGCCTGGTACAGAAGGCTTTAAACAGATTAGTAACCAAAATTTAGGATGCAATTTTATCTGACATTAAAGAGTATTGTTTAAAATATATTAATCTTTCTTTTATCAACGAAAGTATATTATTACCAGCTAAAAGGTATTGTTGTGAAACTGAACCGTGTTTCATAAACATATCCAAAGACAGCAGCACTGAAGAAACCAAAATTAAGTGACTGTATAAGAGATTGTTCTTATTTTTTGTTTAAATTTTAATAAAAAATTCTCTAGCAAAACTATCATAATATAATAATTAATTTTATAATTTTTATAATTTTGAGAATGGCAAAGAATTTCTAAAGGATTTGATTATTTTAATGACTTATAACAGTCAGTCTTGTAAAAATCCTGTTCTGTACTGTGATAAAAATAAAAGTGTTGATAACTGAAACAACCTCTTTCGTTTTTCTACTTCTACACCAAGCACCGCCTTTAGCATTCTCTGCTGGTTATCTTCACATTACCCAGGTAAGTCAGTTTATCCTTTTTTTTTTTTTTTTTTTTGGATTGCTTTATATCTTGAGTAGGTGAGAGAAGTTTTTACTCAGCACTCGGTATTTGAACCTGCTTTTGCCTGGTAAACATACTTAGTTCTTAGTGTTCTGTCCTAACAGGTACCATATCTTTGTTGCTATTTGTTTACTTTCCTCGTATTTGTTTTATTATTTCGTTTAATTTTCATTAAAATTTTTAAATTAACTAATAATATACTCCTTTTATATTCGTTTCATTTTTAATATATTTACCGATATACAGGGTGACCAAAAGTACGTTAACATTTGAAAACTCGATAATTGATTAAACCATGTAGGTAGAGAGGTAAAAACTCACACGCGTTCTTGAAATGTTATGGGGTTTTACTGAAAGGGAAAAAAAAATGCTTAAAACGGCCAAAATATGGCGTTTCATATGATAAAAAAAACAATAATGCCCAGCGGCCATATGTTGGACTTTTTTTTTCTTTCAATAAAAGCCCATTTCATTTCAAGCATGTGTGTCAATTTCTACCTCTCTTCCTATATTATTCTATGAATTATTGAAGCTTCAAATGTTAACGCACTTTTGGGTCACCCTGTACATCATTATTAGCTCATTAATTTGATCATCATTATTAGCTCATTAATTTGCCTTTAAGCATTTGATTAATAAAAAGTTAAATCGTCAGTTAATTCAGAGAATTCACAGAAACAATACGAAAAAGATAATTTAATGGTTAAGTTATTCCCCCAGAAAAGTGTATATGGTTTTATAATAATCACACTGATAGAACAATATTATTAAGAAGCACGTGTACCTATTTTAACTCGACGAAACTGTAATATTATTTTCAAATTTTATGCTATTAGTTAACTTTATATTCTAAGGATCCTAAGTTTTACTAACGTTTATTTTATTTTAAATCTTTACTATCACTTCTTACTTTCTACTTCCGGCCAGAATTAAAAGCTTTAACTTATTTATGCAAATTTGTCTTGCTAACGCCAGGTACTTAAGTTGTGGCTTTTTGCCAAGCAAGAGAGAGGAAGGAGTTATTAGAAGCAGGCCGCTTGCCATAGTAGTTTTACTCGGTTGCTGGCTGCCTTCAAGGCCAGAGGTTTAGTCCTCTTGATAATTTCAAACGTATCGTAGTTTTAGCAGCTCTCTGTACTACATACGGATTTTGTTAAATAACGGCCAATCTTAAGGTTAGGCACTTGTATATTATTTTAGTTAGTAGTTTTATATTCTTACGTTCAGACCACAAGTGGTTGGCCTCTGTATTCCGAAGTTCCGGAAATCTCTGTAAAGATAGAAAAATAAAGGGTTTCGTATACCCTTCCTGTGTGTATTGTCTACTTCACAATTTATTGAACATAGCTTCAGTAAGCTCCCTGTTCCGAGTCAGGACAGTTCATGTTTCCAAAGCAAGTAAAGAGGAATACAAGTCCTGATAATATCATTCTAACTTACTTCATATCTCAAATCTCAGTTATTAATGTGTCTGCTCTTAACAAAATTTTTTGGTTATTAACACACGGATACAGAGGCGACCAACCCTCCTTAAGACGACGACATTTGAAAGAGACCAGTTTACCATTCGTTTAATGAAGAGGCTGTTTATATGATAATGCTTTCATTAAATGTAGGATCCGGTTCGAAAAGATTAAAACGTCATAAGGGTGCCCCGATGTAAAGATGCCCGCAGCCTTACGAATTTTGATTTTGAACTGATCTTCATAAAAGTGCGGGTATCTTCATTTAAGGCACAGCAATGTTAGTTGAATTTTCATTTGGTTTACTAATTAGAGCAGTGAACTAACATTCTACTTATACAGCTGTGCGCGCAATATTAAGTGTTGTCACCCTTTTGAAAACTGTTGTTCTTTACAAGTCAGAAATTCATAATGATAAAGGTGCAAAGCACTTTTAATGCCAGGGCACCTTAATGAACGTTTTCGTTTTCATGAATAGTAAGCACCATGCTCAGAGGTGACGGCACCTTTGTGATGGAGCACCAATATAAAGCGATCCCTGTTAAAGGACTGTTTTGAGCAATTCGTCACCTTACAATGCGACTCTACCAAAACGTACTGAAAGACACACACATAATTGGTCAGAAATATTAAAAAGCTACTAAGCAATGAAAACTACAGGGGGGCATAGGCCCGTCCACCTTCGACCAAAACACATAAAACTACATTCTCAGCTATTATCTGAAAAATCACCCGCACGTTTTCTTATAAGGTGTTATTAGAAAGCTGTATCAGATCTAAATTTTTTTTTTTTTTTTTTTCTCATCAAGCATTATACAATGGCGCAGTCATTTTTCTTTCGCTAACTTTCCCAATTTTGTAATTTCCACTGTCAGTCCATCTTGAAGCAGCGCGGATGCTTAACGTTGATAGATAGACAGCAGTAGGGAAAAAAACAATGTTCTTGTTCTTGGATGCCGCCCATCTGCAATTTTGTTTTTAGGGGGTTATTACAAGTCCAGAGAAATCCCATATGTAACAAAGATTGAAGATAATTCTGAAGAGTTATTGATTTCTGTTTTGTTGTTCCTTAGATCCCTGAGTCTAGTCTGTAAAAATGCAGATTGATTAATTAATGAAATATTTGATAGTATCTACAAATTATTTTTTCCGTAGAAGAGAAAACTTGTCAAGTTTATATTGTTTAGATGAGTAGTGGGTATTTAACGTAGACTAAATCTCAAGTTCTTGGCATATATTAATGCTGAATGGGGATAAATTTTCGAGAACTTCTGGATACAATGTACTACTCTCTAAGGTAAACCCCTCTACAAGATGACCGTCTCAGAAAATGTCAGTTACTTCCGCAAAAAAAGATAACTATAGGTTTTAAATGTCAATTGTCTAAGACGACTACCTCAAAACAAGATTCACTATATGCATATTTTTTATGCATAGATTCTAGTAGATTGATAGTTTATTTTAAAATATTTTTTTTTTTTTTTTTTTTTTTTTTTTTTTTTTTTTAACTGCAATTTCTTTTCGGCGCGCGCTGCCCTGTCACGCAATTTTAACTTCTTTTTTTCAGAGGATTTTATAAAAGATTAGAGTAAAGAAAACTCAATGGTACTGTTTTTCAGATTACTGCTTCAATCTTCATTTGAATGAAACTTTTTTTACAGTATTGCATATTTCCTCTAAAACAGTCAAGTTATGTTCAAAATAGAAAGCTTGTTTTTCTATGTGTAAAAAGCGGATAGAATCCAACATAATTTTTTTTCATTTTTATCAGATGGATTTCTTTTTCTGAGCACACAACATGGATGACAAGGATAACAGCGCAACCTCTTGTGGCGACCATCTCTCTAAGAAACTACTTCTGAAAGTGACCAGTATCTCAGAAAACATAATCAAACGTCGTTATTTTACATAAGCTGACATCATCTATGAAGTATCAAATTCATCTAGAACCATCGACGATCGTTTTAAATAGGATTTACTGTATTTATTTAGACGATCGTTTTAAATAGGATTTACTGTATTTATTTAGCATTATTTTAAAAAGTGAAAAATAATTGTGCGTTTTCATAAAATGCTCCTTCCTACTTAAAATGCTTTTTAAAGTAATATTAACTAATAACGTAATAATGAAACGGACATCATTCTGATGTCCATAGAAAAACTAGTTGCGGCTCTTGAAGTTCTTAAATTCTAACTTGCCGCTTCCAGTGATAGGAAATTTGACATCCATGAATACACTATCTTTCAAAAAGCTTATTTGCCTTTTGAGTACGGCAAAGGCCACGACATCTGTCTGTCTATGGGAAGGAATGCCTCCGCGGAGGATTTTATGAAAAAAATTGGCTAGTATTTACGTTACAGATGGAAAAGACCACTCGTTTAAAAAGCAAGCAATTATAAGTAAATTCCATACGGAAAAACAAACGTATTTGTATCGATGCATGTTATATACACAGAATTAGAGAAGTCATTTATTAATTACAATAAAACTGTAAATATCAATATGAATTCTCAACTGGATATGTTGTAAATTAGCTGTATTTTAAATTATGCAAAAAATTTGTTTTATTGTTATAAATAAAATAGAGGTTTAAATTATGAAGAAATGCGTTTACTATCCTTTAATCTCCCAGACTGTTAAGCAATTACGCAGCGATTAAATTCGTAAGATAAATTAAGATATTATGGTTTGCTGAATGGCAGCGAGAAGTGATTATGACGGCATGAAAGATAAATTAAAGATCTCAGAGCGGCGAAATTGGGAAATTTCTTTAAGAAATCAGGAGAATTTTCTCAATAAGAAAAAATAATTCTTAAACGACAAAAATATACCGAATTAAAAAAAAAAAAAAAAAAAAAAAAAAAAGATTATATTATTAGTCGAAAAGGCTTCGTCCCTGAGAGACTATTGTTTTCGCTTTGCGATTTTGCGTCGAATCACTCTGAATGTCCGTTTCATTTTTCAAACTGTTGCCACCAAATATTATCGCTCTGTATTATACTTAAATTAAGTAATAAAATTCCAAATTTCAAATTTGGGCTTTCGGATGCCCATATACGTCATTCAAAATTAGATGGCTCTAGGTACCAACGTTTTATCACAATGCGAGAAACATACATACATTTATGCAGATTCTTCTTTATTTATCGCCCTGTATTATATTTAAATTAATTAAATAAAGAAGAATCTGCGTAAATGTATGTATGTTTCTCGCATTGTAATAAAACAACGGTACCTAGAGCCATCCAATTTTGAATGACGTTATCGCACTGCGAATATGGGCATCCGGAAGCCCAAATTTGAAATTTGTTTTATTATGGATTTCATATTTTGTAAAACTTTAACGAATTTTTGATTAACAAACTCAAGGATTTCAAATCGAGCAATGGCAACGTTGTACACAAAAAGCATTTTATCTCCAGCGCGCGATGTATCGGAAATTCCAAAGAAATGTATCCGAAATTAAAATTATTTTGCGATATTGCTCTTGAACTGAATTTTATGGTTTAAGTACGAAGAACAAGATATTTAATAAATAAAGGTGACACACAAAATGTTCAAAAAACGCCCCTTTAGACGTAATTTCAAATATGAAACCTTTCCGAATTTTTTTTGATTTTTTTAAAATTTGCTTTTTTAATAATGAATTGCTTAAGATCATTAGTTCTTCAAAAGAGCAAAATCAGGAAGGTGCATGAGTTACCCGCGTGCGATTTTTGAAAAGAACGTATATTTTACTATGTACGCAAACGTAACTGAGACAGAAGCTCAATGATTTTTAAATCATTTCTAGTATATGAAATTAACATCGTTTAGCGACGAGAAAAAAAAACGAAAAGAGTAGCCTCATTAGTAACATACACACGATGAGTCGGAGCAGCACTTCATGCCCATTGCAGAACTGCAACATGACACTCTCAGATATACCTACTCTCATACACATAGCACTAGCGCACCGTAGTGTCTCATTGAGTAAATTTCCTTCACAAGTAATCTAGGGAAAAAATAAACAGTTTCCGAAATTAAACAAAAATCACATTTTGCGGTGCAAATAACGAATCTACATAGAAATCTTGAAAACTTTTAGGAATAACAGAAAGGGGGTGTTTTTTGCCTAAATCGATACTTGGTGCTTTTAAGAACTTAGATCATCACAACATTAAAGTATAAGAAATGCAGGGTAACATAACATAGCACAAAGTTCTAAGAATTTTGTAAAGATTCCGAAAAAGTTATTTCTAACGTCAAAAATTATAAGGGCAAATAAGTAGCGAAATATAAAGTAATACTCCATACATTGTATTAGCTGTCAGCTAGAGTGAATACAATGCACCTGAAGGAGCAGCTAGGGGACATTGATAACCCTCCCCCCCCAGTTATGTTCGATAACCTGGTTTCGTTTTCTAACATGTATTGCACCTTATTTTCGCACCGAAGGGTAAAAGAATACGCTCCACTGCCACCTCCACCTATAGCAGTCACCCATAGCACGATGTAGCAGGTCAAATCCGGAACCCATTGAAAATACTTACAATACCTGAGGCATCACAAGTGCAGACGCTCTGGACCCAGAGGGAAAAAAATCGATGCTGCACCTGGCAACCTGCTTTGTCGCACGGGAACGTCAGCAGCGCCCCAAGAAGGATTTTTCACAATGTAGAACCTCCTCCTTTTAAAAGAAACCCGAGGGAAGAGCTATGGAAATATAAAGAAGGGGCTGTACTTTTTTCCAAGATGAACAGTGCTCCAGGAGGGGGGGGGGAAGTGATGGGAAATGGATCGTCCTAGATTGGAAAAGTTTGGAATCAACCTTCGTTGTTCTTGGTGACACGCAGTTCTACCAACTTTTATCAGCTCAGTTGTTGTGTATAAGTTGAGCCTATCAGAAGTTTCTTTATTGTTTTTCTTCAGTAACCCCACTAGAGGTATTCAGGAATATTTAAACTATGTTCCATACATAATTTCCAGGGGCTTGAAGAATTTTTCTAAAAATTTATATTAAAGGCTTTAACATTTTTATTGAACTTTTCCAAGTACAAAATTTTGGTAACCATTTTATACTTAAAAATATAAACAACAGAAAGTAACGAACTCTTAAACACGGCGCATACAATTATTCCATTAGGAGATACATAACAAATGGCACCCAAAAAATACACTGTTAATTACTCTCATAATTTATGAAAACTACCATGTAAAATATACAAAGAAATAAATATTCGTAAAATATACATATACGATTTAAAGATAAAAAAGTCTTTACCTGCATGTTCTAGACTATTTTGGGCTGTACGTTATGTTCCCGTGCGACAAAGCAAGTTGCCAGGTGCAGCATCAATTTTTTTCCCTCTGCCATGTCATCTCACTCGGTAAAATGCCTCTTTAGAATATCCTCAAGATTCTGTTCACAAACTTAGCGCATATTTTGAGAACATTCTGGATATTCCGGACTTTCCAAACACATCCCCTTAAGCGTTTAATACTACATCTTAATATAACCTCAACCTAGTATAACCTTACTGGGTCCCATCGACAGTATATGAATTACCTAACCAGTAGACACTTCGTCGTTCACGTTTCTGGTACAAACTCCACGAGCCATGCCATCCCACACTTTTAGACTTTTTAGACCCACATTTTTTAATATTACGTGGATGGATCCACACACGACACAACATTAGCTATGTATGCAGACGACACTGTGATCCTAGCAAAAAGTGCATTCGTAGGTCCAGCCATTCAACGATAGTAAAGGGAAAATGAGAGTTCTGGCTCGGGAGCACAGGGAGCGGGAGTTGAGGGAGTTCCCGAGAAGGAAAGGTCAGCCGTGGAAGGGAGGCTTATCTGAAAATGGGGATAGGGAGCCTTATCAGGAAGTGGATGCGAGTAGAGTAGTTGCTACGTCACAGAAAAAGGACGTGTGCTTAGATTATTTTCTTTTTTTTAATTTGGTGATTTAGGCATTTAGTAGTTATATGATAATTTGTAAACTTGCTTATTTATATTGAGTTCTTAAAAACGTATATCAAGTAGGTGTTTTAAGTGACTGATACAGTTATTATCTTGAAACAGATATTAGCATATAATAAAATGTTTCCTTAACAGTTTTTGGAAAATATTTATTTTCTTACTTGTATTTATCCTATGACTGAATATCAGCAAAATTGCTACATGTCATCATAATTTAATAAGAGATTATATTTTACTGATTTATCGGAGGTGATTTCCCTTCGTTAATAAATTTTTAGCCTTTGTGTTTTTTCTTCGTATTCCAAATGTTTTACTACGTATATGATGATTATCTCCTAGTTACCCTGAACGAGGATTATTTTCGAATTTAATGATTGAGTGATCCTATACACTCAGAATTTTACCTTATTTCTTAAATCTTCTGTTCATAATATCACATATACTTTCCGTAATCTTCATTACATTACTCATTTTTATTCTTAAATTCATTTTACCCAGAGTTTTTTTCAGACTTGTTAGGCAATACTTTTAACTTATTCGTTATATTTTATGAGCGTAATTACTAAAACACGCATTTTCGTGTATTATATTATTCAATGTTAGATGTAATTTTTAACTTTTTTCGTTCTTTTCAACGTTAGCCATCTTCAACATATTCTGTATTTTAACTTATTTCATACATTTTCTAATCATATAGATGACTTGTATTTAATTTTAGATGTAACATTTCTAGCTTGTTTTGTACATTTTAGCATTCACACTATTTAATATACTAAAATTTTTAACCAGTTTATATTTTCACACTATATACATGACTTTTACTTGATTTCCCTCATACATTTTAACCTCCATGATTTCCAATATAGTCCTAATTTCAACATAATTCCTGCATTTTCATAGCATATACCTGACGTTTATTTAATTTTATGTGTAAATTTTAACTTATTTTCTATTTTTTAACGTTTTTAGTTTCCAACATACTCTGAATTTTAACTAATTTGCTATATTTTTACACTATGTACATGACTTTCATTTAATTTATAGCTACTTTCATACGTTTTAAACTTCGTAATTTCAAATATACTTTACATTTTAGTTTAATTCCTATATTTTCTGACCATATATATGAATTTTGTTTAATTTTAGATGTAATTTTTAACTTGTTTCGTACATTTTAAACCTTCGTAATTTTTAAAGTACTCTAATTTTGAACTTGCTTATTACATTTTTCTACCATATACCTAACTTATTTAATTCTAGATGTAAATTTTAACTCCTTTTCTGTTTTTTTATTGTTTTTAGTTTCCAACATACTAAGAATTTTAACTAATTTCTTATATTTTCACATGACTTTCATACGTTTTAACACTTCTAATTTCAAACAGGCTCTTAATTTTAGCTTAATTCCTCTATTTTCTTGCCATGTATCTGAGCTTTATTCAATTTTAGATATTATTTTTAACATGTTTCGTACATTTTATACCTTCGTAATTTTTAAAGTACTCTAATTTCGAACTTGTTTATTACATTTTCCTACCATACGCATGAACTTTAGTTAATTTTAGATGTAATTTTCATACTTTTCTGGCACTGGGTTTCTTTCTAGTTTCCAACATACTCTAAAGTTTAACTCTGTTTTATAATTTTTGATTGTAACTGCGCTTTTGATTTTACTATTTCAGCTAAATTAACACGCTTAAATTTCTTAAAAATAGAGATCGATTTCAATTAAGCATTTTATTTTACAACCTTTAACTGTTATTCATATCCAATTCGTTGAATAGTCCTTACTTAGTCCATATTTTATAGTACTATTTTAATTTGCCAATTCTACAATTTATCATTCTGTAGTACTCTTACCATGACTTATCCTACTACTATGACTTATCCTACTACTTACTTCATTATTAACTTCATTTGCATTTTCAAACTTTAACATTTCCTGCATATTCTGGCATTTCCTTTTAATTCTTAATACCCTTTATATCTGAATATATGTTTTTAAGCTCTTCAGTGTTACCAATGTTCAGTTTTGAATCTTGATTCTCATTAAGCTAGTTTGATAGATTTCGAATTTTTAGAATGAAATCGCAACTTTCATCCATAATTTTAGACCCATATTCATTCTTTCAATTACTCATACAAAATTCTTTCTTATTATTTTGAACGCTCAGTACCTTTTAATTCAGTAATTTGTACTAATTGAATGCATTCTACATCACTTTAAATGTCTCTATTGCCTTTCCCTACACTAAGTACGGATATTTCTGCCTTCATGAACGGCTTTCATGTGAAATGGACGAAATTTGACGTTACATGTATAAAAAAAAATTTCTAAGATAAACATTTCCAGTACTGAATAAGAGATGAATGACCATCGATTTTACCCATTGGTTACAATTTCATCTCTTGAAAGTTTGTTTTATTGACATGCATTTATTTCTAACGCATAGTGTTAATACAGTTTTTTAAATTAGCCCAGTTCCAACTTAATTCACTAGACAATTTCATATATAGACTATTTTTCAATTTCTTAGACTAAAATGTTCTTTTCGCAAATGTCAGTTTGCATTAATTTATTTACCAATTTATTTTCTTATGAACGAAATCTTTTGAAGTACTTTACACAACATATATCATTACTAATATACCTATATTTACAGAAGGAACCAAAGAGTAAGAGACATTTTACCCAAATCTCCACTACAATTTCGAATATTTTAACCTTCTTCATCACAAATACAGAAATTTCTTCGTACAATACTCATCATAGCAGTTAAATATTCCTTACTAATACACATTTAATAAGGAATAACTCATTTTCAATAAAAAAATTACACCCAAATAAGTATTACGTTTTCTTATAATTGTACATATATGTTTGCATTACAGGAACTTTCTATGCATTTTCGAGATTTGTAATTTGCTAAATATTACCTTTTTCTGAGTGAAAAACTCCAAAGACCATCTAAATCATTCATCTTTTCCTGCAGTATTCCCACAATACACAATAACTATCTTAGAACTATTTTCTTAATATTAAGAACTAAATATGAAATAAACATTTTTCACTGTAGAATATTTAAGGTTTTACCCAAATCAGGATATGATCTTTACTGAATTTAAGTTATTTACCCAGTATTCCCAACAAATGTTTAGAAAGTGTGCGATAGAAAGCAATATATTTACCTAAAAATGAGTCTTAATATATTTTTATTGGTTTCAGATTTACTATCAGTGAGAAAAACCTGAAGTTCACTTTATATACCCTCGTCAGTATACACAGAAAAGTCATGAACCTTTCTGTAGTACAATTAGCCCTTTACATACATTTAATATTAATCTAAATAATTTTAATTAACTTTCAACTAGGATTTTTAAAAGAAAAGAATATTTATGCGATGCATTATTAAATTACTCTAACGCGTTGTTAAGGAAAATGCAATTAAATATTCACGTACACACTAAGAAAATTCCACTCGTTAGGAACAGTAAAACCTTACCAATACTTAAACGAAATGTAAAATCGTGTAATGCATTAATATAAAACCTGAGTAACAAATCATTTCTTATAAGCAGTATACGGTTAAAAAGAATTTTCTTATAACTTGTCAACTTTTAAGAAGTAAGAGTAAGGTAATGAACCAACTTTTTAGAAATGCTCTTTTATTTTCTAAACCTACCCTTTTGTAGTAACAAGAAAATTCAGTGATACCCCTATTTTATTTTTATGTAGCATGCGCATTTCTCCTAACAGATGAAAATCCAGATATCTTCTTTTTCCAAAGATTTAGCTTTAGACTTACTTTCATAGGAAAAGAAAAATAATTTTACTTAAAAAACAGGATATCTTCTACTAAAAGACCTTGAAAAAATCGCGATCACATCTGTATGTAGCACTCAGTGATTTAGTTTCAAACCAAATTTTGATATTGTTTAATCCTGCAAGCAACAATTTTCACCTTCGAGTTAAATTTTATACGACTGCAACAGATTTTTCAATGACTTTCATACTCACATTGTGTAAAAGGACTTCTAGTTTTGACTATTTTAATTTATAATATTGAGAAATACACTGATTATTTTCAGAAAACGCCATTTCAGAATCATATTTTACCACTCTGAAACTTTTGAATAACACTTTCCACCATAATGACAACCAGATACTTCATTATTTTTTACAAAAACAGGAATTTTTTTTTCTAATTCCTCTTCTAGAGATACTAATAAATTCTGCTATAGAAAGAAGATTCAATTCCTATTGTAACTCTATACACTATTTGCAAAGAGAAAATACACTCTAGATGATAACATAGCATCATATCACCCATATATTTTTAAAAATTTAGAACAATTTCAGTAAGGCAAATTATCTGCAGAGTTTTCAAACACGGATATATTTCTGAAAGAAACTACCTAACATACCGCTCATTTACTTCTAAACCATTTAAATGAAACCAAACAATTAAGACACAATAACACGCCGAATAAATATTAATTCAGAAGTCAAACAACAAAAATCAGCGTTATATTTACCAAATTTTCACAGGACTAGTTTCGATGGTTTTACCGAATCACCATCTTCAGCTGCAAAACCGCAAATGAACCAGATAGGAAATAATGATTAGATAAGATAAGAAAGCCTGGACAAGAATAAGCAAGTGGCGCCATCTGTTGGTGAAACCAGAACTAAAACATAATTTCTTTAAAGGCCGAAGGCAAATTTGGATTGGAATTAGGATCGTTAACTAGAACAGAAAGTTTTTTTATGAATGTGAAATGCCTCTAGAAAATCCAGTTCTCCAATGGAAGATGTTTTTTGAATAATTTTGGCAGCAGAAAAACTGAAAGTGCGGTTTTCGGACCAACAATATTGAGCAACAGAAGACTTCTGTGTTTCCTTTTTTCTAACATATGCCTCATGTTCCTTGACGCGAAATTTTAAGGCTCTCTTAGTTTGGCCAATGTAAATTAAACCACACTGGCAAGGAATCCTATAAATACCCCAGGAATTCATATCCGGAATGGGGTCCTTGAGTATGGAACTCGGAATTTTATTGATGGGAGAATAAACAACCCGAAAGTTAAATTTCTGCAAAATATGTGCAACTTTATAGCTAATTGATGGAAAGAAGGGAATGACAACAGAATTTTTATAATCTCCTAAAACAAGAGTGTGCCTTTTAGTGTGTTGAGATGAGAATTTTTTAACTGCTTGATTAATAATGTTGGGTGGAAAGCCCCTGTCAATAGCTATTGCTTTTAAATAATTTAGTTCTTCATCAAGGGCTAGTTTGGAGGAGCAAACTTGAAGAGCACGGAAAACATAGGAATAAAATGAAGCTAACTTTTGTTTAGTCGGATGACATGATTTAAAGTGTGGTGAAAGGCAAACCGATGAAGGTTTACGGTAAACCGTAGTACTGAAGTTGGATGTGTTACGTGTGACCAGAATGTCGAGAAACGGAAGAGAATTGCAAGTCTCAAGTTCAAAAGTGAACTGAATAGCAGGATCAATAGAATTCATTGTTAAAAGAACTTTATTTAAATCATCTTTATTACCTTCAAACAGAGTAAAAGTATCGTCTACGTAGCGGAACCATGCCGGGAAGTTTAAAGTTTCAAACAATTTTGATTCATAATAATGCATGTAGATATCAGCCAGGATGGGACTGAGGGGGCTTCCCATGGCTAATCCCTCAGTTTGCTTGTAATATTTATTTTGGAAAACAAAATGTGTTTGTTTCAAACAGAGTTGAGTGAGAGAAATTAGCTCATGAATTTCGATGCAAGAGAAATGAAATTCGCGAAGTCTGGTTTCTAGACATCTTAATGCACCCTCCACTGGGACATTGGTGAATAATGATTTTACATCAAAAGAAACCATGAGTAAATTACTAGGAGAAATGTTTTTAACTTTTTTTACAAACTCTATTGAATTTTTTATGGTGTAAATGTTATTGTCTAATAGAGTTGAAAATCTAGAAACTAAATATTTAGCTAATGGATACGAGGCAGTACCTAAATTTGATACAATAGGGCGGAAAGGAATACCACTTTTATGAATTTTGGGAAGAGCATATAATCTGGCACAATTCGCAACAGATGGGATAAGTGAATGTTTTAAGTTGCCTGAAATGATTTGCGAAGATTTGATCGCAGTTTTTATTTTTGACAAGTCCGAAGGTGAAGGATCTTTAGGGATCGGATTATATGGTCCTTCGTTTAAGAGTTTAGTGACACCATCGATGTAAGTGTTCCTATCCATGACGACTATCTGGCCACCTTTGTCGGCCTTCGAAATAATAATACCCGGGTTAGAATGAATTTCACGCAATGTAGCTCTTTCTCTCGCAGTTAGATTTGGTTTCAAAGGTTTATTATTGAATTTCACATTATGAGCGATAAGATGCTCCCATCCTGGCTGATATCTACATGCATTATTATGAATCAAAACTGTTTGAAACTTTAAACTTCCCGGCATGGTTCCGCTACGTAAACGATACTTTTACTCTGTTTGAAGGTAATAAAGATGATTTAAATAAAGTTCTTTTAACAATGAATTCTATTGATCCTGCTATTCAGTTCACTTTTGAACTTGAGACTTGCAATTCTCTTCCGTTTCTCGACATTCTGGTCACACGTAACACATCCAACTTCAGTACTACGGTTTACCGTAAACCTTCATCGGTTTGCCTTCCACCACACTTTAAATCATGTCATCCGACTAAACAAAAGTTAGCTTCATTTTATTCCTATGTTTTCCGTGCTCTTCAAGTTTGCTCCTCCAAACTAGCCCTTGATGAAGAACTAAATTATTTAAAAGCAATAGCTATTGACAGGGGCTTTCCACCCAACATTATTAATCAAGCAGTTAAAAAATTCTCATCTCAACACACTAAAAGGCACACTCTTGTTTTAGGAGATTATAAAAATTCTGTTGTCATTCCCTTCTTTCCATCAATTAGCTATAAAGTTGCACATATTTTGCAGAAATTTAACTTTCGGGTTGTTTATTCTCCCATCAATAAAATTCCGAGTTCCATACTCAAGGACCCCATTCCGGATATGAATTCCTGGGGTATTTATAGGATTCCTTGCCAGTGTGGTTTAATTTACATTGGCCAAACTAAGAGAGCCTTAAAATTTCGCGTCAAGGAACATGAGGCATATGTTAGAAAAAAGGAAACACAGAAGTCTTCTGTTGCTCAACATTGTTGGTCCGAAAACCACACTTTCAGTTTTTCTGCTGCCAAAATTATTCAAAAAACATCTTCCATTGGAGAACTGGATTTTCTAGAGGCATTTCACATTCATAAAAAAACTTTCTGTTCTAGTTAACGATCCTAATTCCAATCCAAATTTGCCTTCGGCCTTTAAAGAAATTATGTTTTAGTTCTGGTTTCACCGACAGATGGCACCACTTGCTTATTCTTGTCCAGGCTTTCTTATCTTATCTAATCATTATTTCCTATCTGGTTCATTTGCGGTTTTGCAGCTGAAGATGGTGGTTCGGTAAAACCATCGAAACTAGTCCTGTGAAAATTTGGTAAATATAACGCTGATTTTTGTTGTTTGACTTCTGAATTAAAACCAAACAATTAATGAAATATTTGAATTTTCGATAAAGTTTAGTACATCTATACAGTTATTTAATTCATGAAGTACCAAATTTTGAAAATAATAAGAGTAAAAACATCACTATTTTAGAATTTAGGAAGAGATCTTCAATAATGAGAGTGAACATATACCGAACTTCATGCAAGATTTTTATCGTTTCATACCAAACATTTCACTATTTCGTAGATTATAAGAACATAGCCCAATCTTTTTCAAAGAATATATATCATTTCACATTAATTAGAGAGTGCCATACGAGTTTAATTGCAGGTGCTTACTGAATGACGCTAAACATTTCAAGGAAAAAATCAAATACTTTTCATCTTTCATGAAAATTTGTGAATAACACGATGATATTTCATAAGAGCTAGAAGACTTAGTGCAATGAAACTGTATCAAAAATAGAAAACTATTTTCCAAAATATGAATTACCATTGGAAATTTTAGATATTCTTATGTAAAGTTATATCCGAAGTTATATCACTTCAGTCGAACTTGAAGACCAACCAGATTTATTACATGATTTGATACATTTCTCGTATTTTTTCCGAAAATAGAAGTTTATATTTTTCATACGCAAACTATTACAACGAATTACTGACATTTTATTCCCATATTACTTACCATTTTTACTGCACAAAACTATTGTAAGTTCCATGTTCGAAGCTCAACATCCATAAATTTCACATAATACTACAGTTACACAGTGCAAATTATAAGAAAAGCTGGATAATCTATATTACATACAGAACATAGAGTACAATACTCAAGGACCTAATTAAAGAATACATTAAATTGTTAAAAAAATTAATCACATTTTATATAATTCTATGCATATTTCATATATTAAGCACATTTCACGTTTTTAGAAATGTAGCATTACGTTTTCCAAGACAATCGCCAATACATCCAACCTTATGAAAATGAATCATCTAAAATAAGAAGGGGTAGTTTTATTATCTTAAACTGGTAAACAAGTGATTAGGAAAGTGACAGCCTGTTAAACTTACCACTATTAGGATATGTACATATCCTTGTTTAACAAGGCCTCACTGAGATTCAGATGCAATATTTCTGAATTACGACTTTGTTGCTGACAATTTACAGCTAGGAAAAAAAAAGCTTCTTTTGGCTAGGACAAAGCTTTCTCAGAAGCTGCCTTGATATTCGAGGTATATTTTCTTCTCATCTGCCTTTTTTTTCGCAACGATTCAGAGATTTTATTATAATTCACCTTTATGCAGAATTTCGGAAGAATACTGTTTTTACATTAGGAAACGATCTTTTAGTTCATTGCCAAAATCATCGCAGAGCATGAACATCTCTCCCCTTTTAAATACAGTACTTCATTTATGCAAAGATATACAAAGACTCAGACTTCGTAAATATCTTTCGATTATTTCTTTTAAAAATTCTTTTTTAAATCTAAAAAATGTTTGCTTACCTACATTTCGGAAGAGGCCAACGCCCAGTCGGCCCCCCATTATGCTCTTTGGAAGGGGGTAATGAAGATTGATGATTTCGCGCAAACAGGAACGTTTTTGACAACCGCGCAAACAGGAAGACACCATTTATCAGAAATTCTTAAGATATGTTGTTTTTAAACATTTTGCGATATTTGCATTAATCTCAGCATTTCTTTTTGAAAAGATAAATAGTATAAAATATGAAAGTATGAAAAAGTGTATTACCATTTGAACAAAATTAAAAGAAAAAAAAAATCTGATGCGGACACCACGACTTCCTTGTATGGAATATTAAATTATACACATTTTTTGCTGCATTTCATTTAAATTTATTTCCTCGAATTTCATTAGAGATAGATTTCTCATTCAATTAACTTAGGTCATTTCGTGGTAATGGAAAAATACATAAAACCTCAAACGTAGAAAGTTTGTATATAGGACATTTTAAATCAATTGTATAATCCGTTTGGGGAAAAATAGCCCTTACGTACAGATATCATGCAAAAACATCGTTAAATTGCATGCGATAGCGGTCAAAATGGATATTTTCGTTGAAATATGACACCCGGAATTTTTCATAATTATAATACTTCCTTTACTTCGTGAAAGGAAACAAAAATAATAAGAAATAAAATTTGAAATCTTTTAGGCAAGCGGGCGTGTTTTTCATTTACAGACACGTACACGTTTCAAAAGCAATAGGCCTAAAAATATTTTAAAACAGCATATCTTTAGAATTGCCGATAGACAGTCTTGAGCGCTGAAGATAAAAATGTTTTATTCTCTACTTGCTCGCTTTGAAATATTTGAATTTTTTAATCAAAAATTCGTTAAAGTTTTTCAAAATATGAAACAGACAATAAAATAAATTCGAAATTTAAAATTCGGGCTTGCAGGTGCCCATATTCTTCATTATTTAATTTCTTTCAGAATAATAAAGGGCGATAATGTTTGGTGGCAACAATCTGAAAAGTGAGACAGGTGCTTATAGGGATTCGACGCAAAATGTCGTTTTGAGATTAATAGCCCTTCTGGACTAACACCCCTTCGAGTTGAAAAATTTCACGTTTGGTACTTACAAGTTACTGCAGCATTTCATCAGAAGCGTGCTGTTTAGAGAAGATGCAGACGATAGCGTATACAAGACCTAGAGTTAGAAATTTTGCAGTCGGCAAATAGAGTTAAAAACGCACTTCATTGATGACACCCATTGCGTAAAATAAAAGTTCATTCGAAAAGTCCATACGAGGTGATTTATACTACACTGAGGAACATATATTTTTAATATAAAATTAAATGAAAGATCTTAAACGACATTCTATTGGCAACAACGTCTGTTTCTTATGGACAAAATTTCATCCTATACCGAAAGCAGCAAGAAATCTTCGAGGTGTTAAAAATGCGTGGGTAATTATGCGCACAATTTACTGAACCCACCAATTGAATTTTGCCTAATTGTACTTTACAAACTTGCTTCCGTAACATTTCAGAAATCCTAGTTATTTTATTCCACCATTTTTCAGGACAATATCAGCGAAAAGAAAAAGAGATATTCCGTATAATTCTTTGGTCGTCCCCCCTTCTCCATGGGTGCTAAAGATGCTCACTCCATGTCCTACTTTTCCTTGACGGCATAAAGAATGCCGTCTGCTCTAAGCTTAACGAAAATAGAACTCTATACATCCCTTTTCACGTGCAATCCGAATTTCAGTATCACGTGGCTTTACCCGAACTAGCCGGAGGGCCAATATCTCCTGGACAGGACAAGTATGAATGGCGATCATCAAGATTCTCCTTGTTGCTAGGCGACGGCACGTGTTCTTTCTTTCCATATGGCACGCCCCCCGTACCCCTCTCTCCTCTACTTACTATAGTTTTTCAATAAAAATGTAAACACGACCGAATGTTTTGTTATTATTCTTTAAGAAACCCTCTCCCCGGGGTTCGTATTTTATGCAGTTTTATTTTTCTTTCAAAATCTGCGGAGGAAAAGTGGTTGGTACATGTTTATTTTATAGATGGTGAATTGGTGGATGTAGAGAGTCAGCTTCTGGTATAAGACTGTTTTGACGGAGCTATAGATCTAGCTCTTCATCTTAAGCTGTAAATAGATTTTATTTTCGAGTAGGTTATTATGAAGATCAAAATTTTGATTTAAAGCCCTAACAACTGCAATAAATAGAAAGAAAAGAAGATGTTTAAACACACTCCGAGCCTGTTTTAATGTTATCCTAAAGTTTAATTATTGTTTCAATTGGCCTGACATAAAATGTATAGGGGGAAACCATGAAAAATTAGTTTCTAAATTTATTAAAAAGATTTTTCGATTTTTAATCGTGTTTTAAAATTTTTTTAGATCCGTATTTTTTAAAATAACATTTTTGGTGCACGTGCTTAAAGCGAAAAGAAACTGATGTGTACACCACATGACTTCCCTGTACGGAATATTAAATTATATGCATTTTTTCTTGCATTTCATTTAAACTTATTATTTCATTATTGGAGAATTATCGAATCGTTGTCACATTTTTCATTCAAATGCTATGATTAATCTAAAACGATGTATAAAAGAAATTAAACAAATAAAAATGAAACAGTTTTTCACAGATGATTCAGCGCCGCTTCCTTAAAGCGTATGTGCTACTGTTACACATTCTTCTCTGTCCAAGACAGACTGGCGACAATATTTGCTGCTAATAAGAAACACTTATTTCCTCGAATTTCATTACAGATATATTTATCATTCAATTAATTCAGTTCTCACTTCGCGGCAAGGCAAAAATACATAAAAACTCATATTTTCATTAAAAATTGAAAGATATAGAAAAGCATAAAACACTAAGTACAGTTAAAACAATTTAAAAACAATTTTTACAATTAAAATTAAAGTTTCTACGCAAAAACAAGTAATTCGACCAGCAGGCAAAAAGGCAGATTTTTTGGTGCTGAAAACTAAAAGATTCCTTTTGGTCCCATTGGGGGAAAAGACACTGAAGGTGCAGAAAGAATTAATTCAATAATCTGCTAACTTTCAAATGTAAACAAATATGGCTGCTATGGTTAAAAAAAAAAAAAAATAGGCTTACCAGCACTTAAACAACTTTTAGATTGCTGATAATGCTACAAATATTACATGCAGATTAACTAAAGCATAAAAATCTTAAACGAATGATAAGAACAACATAATTCAATCATTTTTAAAGCAAAAATGCACAATTTACCAACATATGAGAACAAAAAAGAATCTTAGCTCACTGAGCCAATTGCAACCAAAAAGGGAGGTGCACAACTACAGTCCTATATACAAAATTTCAAAAGACTCTTCGTTTTTGAATTTTGTTAGATACATACGTACGTACAGACGCTACAAATAAACCAATCTGATAATTCGTTTGGGTGAAAAAAAGGCCTTTATTCAGTCCTTACGTACTATGCAAAAACATCGTTAATGCATTCGATAGCAGTCAAACTGGATACTCCGTTGAAATATGTTACCCGGAATTTTTCGATATTACAATACTTCCTTTAGGCCCAACAGCGGCCGAGCGGTAAAAGTCACTGAACACTGGTAGTTCGGTCTGGAGTTCGAGTTTCAGCGAACGGGCTGGCTGCATGGGCGTTTTTGTGGTTTTTTCCATGTGTAACGTGGCTACGAGCCAGTTTCCCTTAAAAAGACCTCCACGGGGCATCCCTCCCTTTCAGTGTAATGTCCAAAGGCGGAGCACGTAATAAACAACAACAAAAAATTTTTTTTCTCTTTACTTCGTATAAGGAAGTAAAAAGTGAGTCACCTTAGGATAGCATTAATTCAATGCTAAAAGATATTAGTTAGGCTGTTTTATAGATTTAAATAAATGTGCAATGAAGTGGAAGGGAAAGTATCGGTTCTTCTTATGTATCGCTTTAAAGCGTAATTTTAAAATTATAATATCATATTATTTTTCGTACTTCTCCATAGACTTCTCAAAAATTAATTTAATTTACTTATTTATTAATCCCCTTGCTGCAAAGAAATCCAGATTTCTATAAAAGTCTTCCTGCGCTTTATAAATGCTATTTCTCCTCCCCCTTTTTTTTAATACAGATTTTGCACTTACAATTCAATTAATTTTATTAATTCCCCCTACCGAATAAGGACTGATTACCATTAAAAATTATTTACCATTAAATTACCATTAAATTATTAAAAATTATTACCGAATAAGAACTGATTACCATTAAAATTATCATCAGGTGAATGCTATCAAGTAACAAATGCTATCAAATGTCATTTGATAGATTTGCTGGAATTTTCTTTAAAAAAATTTAAAGCATAAATTTTAGCACGTTAAGATGCACAATGCGTCTACAAAATAGTAGAGTTAAGTTCTTTTATTCTTTCTTTCTCCCCCTTCCCATTAGCAAATAGCAGCAAACCTACCAAATGATAATTGATGGTATTGGTTACTATGACATCTCAATTTGCTTTTCCTAAAATATCCTCTGGTTTGGACAGAATGTGTTACGCAATTAATTATTTGCTTTGATACATCGAACACCTGCATCTTATGAATTAGAAAGTTCAGCAAAGTAAAGCACTAAAATTTTGCTGTAAAGTATAAAAAATAGCGAAAGATGGGACCCTGGAAATGCTATTTAAAGCATACAGGAATGGAGCATTAGCATCATTTTTTGGTTGATACGGCCGATGTCGTAACGAACGCGAAAATGCTGATGAGGAACACTGGAGTGATCGCGCTTCGCAGTCTCGAAAGTATGAGAACATGGAAAAAATTCGATAATTATTGCCGAAAATCATCACCTATCTCTTGGAATAACAGCTGATTGACCATCTGTCAGCAAAGTGAGACTAAAAGTGACAAAATGATCGAAAAAGAGAAAATGAGACTGTCAGACAAAAAAATCTGTCAGTGAAGATTTTTAATCACGGTGAAAAAAATCTTATAGGAACACAGCTAGTTTAAAATTTCAAATCTTTAAATCTTATAAAAACTTTTAAAATTTCAAATCTTTAAATCTTATAGAAACGCAGCTAGTTTAAAATTTCAAATCTTTAAATCTTATAGAAACGCAGCTAGTTTAAAATTTCGAATCTTCACAATGGATACATTTTTGGATGTTCGAATTTTAAAAATCAAAGAAGAATAAAATATTACGTATCAGAATAAAAATTAAAAAAATCAACTTTTAAAATGAAACGCTGAGAATATATATATAAACTTATGAAACAGAAACAATTAAAAATGACGCGATAGATTTCATTGCAAATAATTTTTAATGGTAATCAGTCCTTATTCGGTAGGGGGAATTAATAAAATTAATTGAATTGTAAGTGCAAAATCTGTATAAAAAAAAGGGGGAGGAGAAATAGCATTTATAAAGCGCAGGAAGACTTTTATAGAAATCTGGATTTCTTTGCAGCAAGGGGATTAATAAATAAGTAAATTAAATTAATTTTTGAGAAGTCTATGGAGAAGTACGAAAAATAATATGATATTATAATTTTAAAATTACGCTTTAAAGCGATACATAAGAAGAACCGATACTTTCCCTTCCACTTCATTGCACATTTATTTAAATCTATAAAACAGCCTAACTAATATCTTTTTTAATCATTCTAGCATTCTTGTTTTTAAAAAATGGCGAAGAGTTTGCTTTTAGCCTGTGAAATTTTCAAAATTTTAACCGATACATTTTTAGATGTTGAAATTTTAAAATAATAAACATCACAAAATCGAAAAAAAGTCGAATAATTTTCGAAAATTCGGGCAAAAATAAAAATTTGGGTTCAAAACGTCCATGTAAATTTCATTTAAGAGATTCTTTTCTGCTTGGTCCGACGGTGCGAACAATAAAGATGTTCAGTTATTCGTTAAATAAAAATACGCACAAATCGTTTCAATTAAAATTTAAAAAATATAATTCGAATTTTGAAAAAAATTGCTGCACCACATTGTATTGTTATCCCCATACGTAAACAGTATATGCACAAAATTTGAGCTCAGTAGTGTATCAAGAAGTAGTTTAAAAATCAATGTCAATCCTTTCAGTATGGCGAACTATAAAATAAATAAATAAATAAATAAAATAAAATAATAATAATAATAATAAAACGATATAACTTTTTGAGGAACACTTACGAAACTTGTCGCAGCGTCAGCAGAAATAGTAACGCTGCCAGCGTAATTACGTAGACCTCGAAATAGTAAACAACGTTAAAAAGTATAAACAACATTAGTAATTAGCTAATCGGCTTTCCCTTTTATAGCGTCATTTGAGACAATCTCCAGAATTCGAGCCCGGACCCAATATTCCGGCAGCCAGCAATTAACTAATCATTATAACCAACTGGATAGCTACAGCTTTGTTTTAGGACATAGTACGGACGAAAATCTACCTCGCCATTCATGCTGGCCACCAAGAAATCCGGATTTAACACGGTATGACATCTTTTGGAATACATCAAACACCGTTTTCTTCCTCCTGTTTTTCCTACAAGTTCGGTCGATTTTAAAAAAACTCGTTATAACAGCTACTGCAACTGTTCATACATTCTGACACATACTGAGACATATTTGGAAGGAACTTGACTACACACTGATATCAATTGTGTTAGAAAAAACGTCATGTTTGTAACTTAACCATAAAACTTCTGAACATATTCTAACCGTCTGTAAATATTTTAATCGTTTGAAGGCACCTGTTTCTTTTAGGGTTTTAGGCTAACCATCCACATAAATTTCACACTACAGGAGGATGTGCAAGTTCCTCCTGCGTAAATCAAGCTCTGCATATAATCAAAATACTTTATGCTGATGCAATGGATTCTGGACAAGTTAAACCCTTTTAACATGTGATTATGCTTCTCAGTTTTCTGAAAATCAGACATCTATTGAACGTCAAACAAATACAAGGCAAAAGATTAGTAGACGTATGAGCAGAGGGAAGGGAGCAGGCTGACAAGGGAGCACCGGAAGTCTGCCATATGGCCCGAATGACCTAAGAAACTGCAGCTAGCTTCAAGGTCAAATCCAAGAACGAGTCTCCCTTCGGGGTGTGGTCTCCCTCCCTTCAAAGGTTTTCTTCCACCCCTTTTTTTTCTCTGGAGGGTCAAAGGTGAGCAGGTGGTGTGCTCCTTTCATTCCTCTTTTAGTGGAATGAGAGGAGGGATAAACTTCCATTTTTGGAACACACGTGCATATTGAGACACTTTACTCCAAGAGTAGTTCTGGAGTAGTTGCCAATTCTCTTTTACTTACTTTTATGTTAACCCCTGAATTACAGCCCTCAGCTGCTCCACCTTATGTTATGATCGTGCTAATTTGTAGTTAAATCACTGCGGCATTTGTAACTTGGTTGCAACAAGGAAGTTGTTAAACTTCTTTTTTTGTGACTGTAATCTCGGATTCTGCACTACGTATTGCTGTTTCAAAAGGTCTGACTACTATACTTTTAAGACACAATAACACGCCGAATAAATACTAATTCAGAAGTCAAACAACAAAAATCAGCGTGAATTTTCACAGTGAAATTTTGTAAATATAACGCTGATTTTTGTTGTTTGACTTCTGAATTACTATACTTTTATTAGTGGCAATAATTTTGCTTTTCAGTTATAAAAATCTTACTGTAAATGGAAGTTCGCGATTTAATTTAATTTATATTCTGAAGTATAAAAAGTAGGATGTTGCAGGATAGGGTTGCTAGGAGCGCCAAATGTAGTCAGAATTATTTGACTTTAATTTAACAGTGCTCGAATGAAATTAAACCAACCAACTTAGTTAGATTTCATAATTACTTTTTCAGTTCTAATTTAATTAAAGAAGTCCAACGAAATTTGTTTACATTTATATATATATTAAATATAATAAATGAAAAAATTTCTAAAGTAACACATATTCTTAATCTATAAATTGATATTGGCAATTTTAGTAAATACTCCAGCTATTTTCTTGCATTGATACTTTCGTTAACAAACACCTTAAAAACTTACAAGTGTGTTCGTTACTGTGTTAATTTAAATCCACAGAGTAAAAAACGTCAATATATGTAAGATAAAATTCTCGCTTTTAATTTCTAATAGTCCTCAAGTTTTCATTTTAATCTACCTATTCTCCATTACTGTTCTCAATATAGAGATTTAGGTCTGTTTCCGCGATTCCTGTTTGCGCGTTTTTAAAAAATCTTCCTGTTTGCGCGAAATCGGGGAGTACAGTACCCCTTCCAAATTTCCCATGGAGGAGGAGGTTACTTCCTACCTCCATGAAATTTCCTCAGGGGATGTCAGGATGAGTCATTAAGAAGAGTTAGGCAGTTTCTTTGTGAAGTTTGTCATCGTCTTGACATTGTTACACTGATTATTGATTGTGTCTTAGTTTAGGCCCCTCTCGAAATCTTTAGTTTCATTCCACTTTAAAATCTTTAGTATTAGCTGTTATTTTTCGTATCTAAATCAGTATGGATGTTTTAGAGATTATTGAAACTAAAAGGAAAAAGCCTTTAGCCCTTTACAAAGGTTATCAATATCGAATTCGGAATAGAAATAAGGAAAACGTAGTTTATTGGATTTGCATTAATGAAAAAACTAAAAGCTGCAAAAGCTCAATTAAAACCAAGGAAAAAGTTGTTTTAGAAGAAAAAATTTCAATAATGTCAACCTGATACAGCACATTCTTTAGTAAAAAAAAACAAACATTTCTAGCAAAAATGAGAGCGAAAGAAGAAAATGTTCAACTTTCTCAAATTTACAATGAAGAAGTTGGAAAACTATACAATTAAGGCTTTGACATATTAACCAATATTCCGCAGTTTTCAAGTTTTAAAACAGCTCTGCACAAATCTAGGCAAAGTGCCGAAGGGTACGATCGAGAAGCTACATGTATGGAAGATTTAGAAATTCCTAATGGATGATAACTTTAGTTTCTTGTTGTTCGATGAAAGATAGCCGAATTTTGGTATTTTCAAGTAAGAAGGGGAGGGAAGCAATGAAAAGCGGCAAAACTTTCTTTATGGATGGAACTTTTAAAAGTTGCTCAAAGCTTTTCTCTCAAATTTATACTATCTATGTTGATATTGGAAGTACCTCTAACGAGATTAATGTTGTTCATGTGTTGTTTTGTTTACTTCCCAAAAAGCGAAAGCAGACTTATGAGAGATTATTTCGTTTAATTAAAAATCATATTTCTGATTGGGATCCTAAAGAAATTGCAGTTTTAATTTCGCTGAAAAATATTTTTCCTTCCTTAAATATAAGAGGTTACAATTTCCACTTAAATCGGTGTCTGTGGAGAAAGATTCAAGACTTGGGACTTGTTAACGAATATAGGCATAATGAAGAAATTAGAACCCATCTCAGAATGTGCGCGTCCCTTATATACATACCCGCGGAATATGTCGATGATGGTTGGCTGTGCATACAAGAAAGTTCACCTCGTAATGCAAGATTAGAAGCATTTTATGATTACTTTGTTGAGAAGTGGCTTGAAAATGACGTCTTAAGTATACAGATGTGGAACTGCAATGAAAAATTGCACAGGACAAAAATAATATTTTGAAGGATGGCATCATAAATTAAATTCTGTTATTAGGAAAATCCATCCTAAAACTCTAGAACTGATAAAATTTTTGAAAAGCGGAGCTAAAGAAAGTGATTATTTTATAGATCGTCGTTATGTAAATTTAGAAGGGAAAAGAAGGAAAACAAGTGTGGTCAAAAAAGAGAAAAGAATCCAACGTATTATGCAAGAATTTTACTCATCACAAAATATAAGAAAGTGCTAATCTCTTTCTTATCTACAAAAATTCGATTAAAACATATGAAAATTTTGTCTAAAAATAACTTAATAATAATTTTTTTTAAAAAAAGGAAAGTGACTAACATCACACAACTTTTAAACATGCCAGTATTTTTACTCCCAGTCCTAAGCCTGGAAAAGGGTGAAGGAAAGTTGAATTTTCTCTGTGATTAAATTGATAATTTTAGTTATAAGGTATTTTCTGCCTCCTTTCCGCATGCCTTCGTGATTAATTGGAAGCATATTTGGGCGTGTATTCGAGAGGTCCAGGGTTCGAGACTCGAGACACTGCATATTTTTCACGTTTGCTGCATTGATTAAACCTAATAACGTCACACTGTAATCAAATTTATTAAATTTTCTAATCGTAGCATGCATTTTAAGGGATTATCAGAGATTTCGAAAGCACGAATTTTAATGGATTATCAAAATATCGCAATATTCGACGAATGCTGAATTCTCCACTTTTTAAATATCCATCGTCAGAGTAAACTAAGTCGTTTGATATTTGCCTTAAAGAAGCTGATTGTACTTACTCTTCAGTTACAACTGTTGAACCAGTGTTTCCGAAGTTTTTAATATTGCCACCATACGAATAAATTAAATTGCGAATCGCATTTACAGTTGGAATTTAAAGTGACTCACAAAGTACAGTTTCTCTTAAAAAAGAAGCTAGATGAATAGGAGATTTAGGAAAAGAGCATTTTAAAATGAAATAATATCAAATAAGTTGATAATAATTAGCAATTTCATTATATACAAATAGAGATGTGTATATATGAAAATAAATGATTTAAAATATACTCTTTAACTATTTATATTTGCTGTCAATAATTACTAACAAGTATAATATACACATAATTAATTATTTTAAATTAGTATGATAAATATATACAATCACTGCTGAATCGTGCGCTATGCTTCTGGAATTTCTGAATTAAATCTTTGAAACTAACAAATTTACCTTTGACAATTAATCAATTTATCAATGGTTTCTATTAATGTATTTGGATATTCCGATGAATGCAAGGAAAGCAAGTCCATTCAATCGAGATCCAGATGCTATATTTCTGAATTATGACTTTGACAATTTACAGCTAGGAAAAAAAAAAAAAAGCTTCTTTTGACTAGGGCAAAGCTTTCTCAGAAGCTGCCTTGATATTCGAGGTATATTTTCTTCTCATCTGCCTTTCTTTTCTCAACGAATATATATTCTGAGATTTTGTTATAATTCACCTTTATGCAGAATTTCGGAAGAATACTGTTTTTACTTTAGGAAACGATCTTTTAGTTCATTGCCAAAATCATCGCAGAGTTTGAACATCTCTTCCCTTTTAAAAACAGTACTTCATTTATGCAAAGATATACAAAGACTCAGACTTCGTAAATATCTTTCGAGTATTTCTTTTAAAAATTCTTTTTTTAAATCTAAAAAATTTTTGCTTTCCTACATTTCGGAAGATGCCAACGCCCAGTCGGCCCCCCCATTATGGAACCCCTTTGGAAGGGGGGGAATGAAGATTGATGATTTCGTGCAAACAGGAACGTTTTTGACAACCGCGCAAACAGGAATAGCGCTAACAGGAAGACACCCAATATAGTTACCCCATAGGTGGCAAAGTGGGTAAGAGTGCTAAATACTGCTAGTTCGAACTGGGTTCGAGCCCTGGAGAGCTGGCAACATGATTGATTTTCGTGGTTTTCCCCACGTGTAATGTGGATACAGTTTTCCTAAAAAAGTCCTCCACGAAAGCATCCAGTCCCTTTGTCAAATAAGTTTCGTGTGCTTTGCCACGTTCAAATAACCTAACCAAAACCACTAAAAACAGTAAAATACTTCTAGGAAATCTTTCTGAGGCACATCACTTCGAAGTTAATGTCCAAATGATATTTATGTAACACTAATGGCGTACCCATCCAGATAAAGAGAGTTTTAAAAGTCCAGTATTTTTCAATAGTAAATAAAGTATTATCCGATAGTACTAAAAAGTAGTCAGACCAAAACCTTTAATACCAAAGGGGGATATTATGTCCTTTTCTAATCATATTTAACCAAAGTTCAGAATTAGGTTTTGCGAAAATCATCCATAAAGCTTTTTCGGTTGATAAAGTGGATTTTCTCGGAGTATTTCAAATTAAAAAAAAAAAAAATCTTCTTTAGTTCACGACATAATTTCCAATCAAAAAAACTTCCTTAGTTAACTACATTAATTCCAATCCAGTTCTTCCGAATACTTTCAAATTTTTAATATTTTCAAATTTTCGCTTTTCATTACTATTTTCCGCGATAGATGGCACTACGTTCGTTTTCGCTTTCCTCATTTTTGCTTCTATCTTTCTCTTTCATTTTTTGTAATCCGCCTACTGAAGAGGGACCTATGTCTTATCGCTTTGAAATCAATAGTTTTATTCGATATTTGCTCCAATCTAAGATTCTTTTTTGCCGAATTTATATAATTTCACGATTATTAATCTAACATAATCCATATAATTTATCCTGCTCTTTTCGATGCCCGAAATGTGATGCGCCCCACCTTATCTGGCTGAAAGAGACGGGTCTTTATTATTCAGTCTGATTTTGTTTTAATATAGTTTATCGGTATTTTAACACTATGTCTTTTATTATATTCATGTTTTGTGCTTTTATCTCTGCTTTTATATTTGAAATCATTATCTACATTTCTTGCATTGGTTTTATCTGGGCATCTCATCATTATATTTTTTCATTTGATTTTACAACGCCGTTTTATTTTAAACTTGTGTATGGTGCTTTGTTTAAACGCAACACAACAGCCAAACACAGGTTATATATATATGTTGTGTATAACCTGAGTATATATAATATAACCTGTGTTTGGATGTTGTGTTGTTTTTAATAAAGGTTATATTGGACTAACCAATAATCCAATGTAACCTGTGTTTGGCTCATTATAACCTTTTAGGTTATACCCAAAAAATCCACTGATAGTATTACAACCTTTAACGTGGTTATATTAATAGTAGTAGTGGATTTTTTGTACTGACCTTATGTAGTTCACCACCATAATTATATAGGGCCTATATTCGCTTTACTATTTATACTAGGGATGTAAACTGATGAAAGTATCCGGATGATGAAGATATCCGGACTTGCTTCGAATATCTTTACCTCCAAGCTGTTTTCTGGTTTTCTTACTGGTTTCTGCTTAGAGTTATAAAAAAAAGTCTCAAATTTTTAGTTAATATTTTTGCTCTCCTTATATGTTTATTCACGAAGTTTATACCAACTGTCAACACATAAAAATACTAACTCAGTATTCGAAAACGCAGGAAAATATTAAAATGGTTAATTTAATAGCAGTGGAACCTCACTGTTACCAGATCTCACCTGTAATGCGCAACACTCATTAATAGGCCACTAAGAACAGAGGTAACTTCTGGTCCCAGTCCAGTTGGTTTCTGGAAACCAACAGCGACAGGTTGCTACGGATGATTCGATTACTCTCTACCATGCCGTTTGACTGCGAATGTTAAGGTGTCGTTTGGGTTTTGTCGATGCCGAGTAGCTTGCAGAGTTCTTTGATAACAGCCGAGGAAAAATTGCTTCCTTGATCGGAACACGACTGAAGAGCCAGTCGAAAGCGGGAAATCCAATGCTGTATCGTTACATCTGCTACCATAGCAGCCTCTTCATCAGGGATAGGATACGCTTCAGGACACTTTGTAAAGTAATCGATTTTTTTGACAATTAGGATGTATTTATTGTATCAGTAGAAGCGCTCTCGAACTCTATGCAAAATCTTCATTATTCCGAAGTGGCCTCCTTTATAGCTGCTCTTTAAGGACGTCCGTGATCTTGGAAGTACCAGCTGCCATCGGAATGCCTTTCTATCATCCAATTTGAACTTCCGGTACAAGACGCCGTTTTGAATATGGAGTGAGTCTCTCAGAGCCCAGTAGTGTATTGTCTTAAGACTACAAACCGAAATGTCCTGCCACGTAGGTTTCCGATTTGAAAACTGCTTTAGGTCAATTATGAGATTAATGTCGCTATCGTTCACCTGGTCTTTCCTGGCTTCTTCGTCACTCAAGAGTCTGGGTCAGACGATATTGAAGTCGTAACTTGACGCTTGACCGGATTACGCAGCTCGCCTTTCGCTTCAACTCTGAAATAATATCGGCAGCTGATGGACGGAGTCTTCTTGACAGGGCATCGGCGTTTCCATGTGATGCCCCTTTCCGATGATGGATAGTGATGTCATATTCCTGGTGTCTCTCTATCCATCTGGTTATTTGGCATCGAGATTCTTGAAATTCAATAACTAGGTCAACGATGCATGATTTGCACGAAGCAGGAATTGATGGTGAAAATGTTCTATGGCTTTAACTATGGCGAGCAACTCTCTCCTGGTGGCACAATAATTTTACTCTGATTTAGATGGAGACTTTCTCTAGTATGCCACGACAAGTTCTTGGGATAAAACAGTGTTGACACTCCGCATTTTCTGCATCCGTGTCAAAAATAAATGGTTTGTAGAGCTGAAGATAAGTCAGGATTGTCAGCGATGTTAAAGGCTCCTTCAATTTGTTAAATGCATCTGAAAACTCTTGTGTACACAAGAGGATTTTGCTTGTTCTCTGTCAGCTTGTGAAGGTGTTTTGCAATGGAAGAAAAGTACTTCACAAACCTCCTATAACAGGTGCAAAGCCCCGGGAAATATCTCAGCTGATGGATATTTTCGGGGCGTCTCCAACCTAACTGCTGACACTTTTTCTGGTTCCGTACATACACCTTCGGCAGAGTTGAAATATTGGAGATAAGTTACTTCCTGTCTGAACAACTGACATTTTGCAGGACTAGGATGGATACCTTCAATTTCTGAAGCGCCTTCTAAATGTTTTTTTTTTTTAACTTTTCCCGACTAAGATGATGTCATTCAGGTATATCAGACAGGCGTCATAAGAAAGATCTCTCAGCACGGTCTCCATAAGGTATTCGAATGCTGCCAGAGCCATAATCCACGGTATCACCTTGCACTGCCAAAGCCCTTGTCTGGTAGTAAATGCCGTCCTTTTCCGATCATCAAGGTGCATCTGTACATGCCAGTATCTATTTTTTAAACCAAGCGTGAAAAACCAATTGCTTCCAGAAAGTATGTCCAGAATGTCGTCAGTTCTAGGAAGAGGGTAGTTGTCTTTCTACGCAACCTCGTTCAACTGGCGACAGTAAATGCAAAATCTAGTTGAACTGTCTTTCTTTCGAAACAGGACGATAGGAGAGGCCCAAGGACTTGAAGACTCGATAACGTTGCTTACTTGCATGTGCTTTAGAAGATTTCTCACTTCTTCCTGTTTCGAAATCAGAGACTTTTGAATATTGCTCGATTGGTGGATGATCCCTCGTATAAATTCTGTGCTGTGTGTGAAATTCTGTGTGTGACTCGTTCGATCTACGTCAGAATATGAGCGGGAGAAAACATCTTGAAATTGTTGAATGGCACCTTTTATCTTCATCGCTTACTTGTACATTCTGTAATAACTCCGATGTTAGGCTCTCCGAAGACACAGACTCTGAATGATTGCTGGTTCGTTAAATGCAGGCAACTGGAATACATGGCGGAACTGCTTCGCTTTTCCTGACGACTATCGCGTTATCACTTACACTGTACAATCTTACCGGGATGACGGTCCTCGATAGGTCGACGAGTGCCGAGTATACCAGTACTCCTTTCGGGCTGTCACAGTCTGTTCAGTCACAGGATATTCTATTACACCGTATCGGAAATTTCTGTTTTCAGATATCGATCCAGGTAGTAAAACTTCGGTTCCTGCTGGTAGTGTGATAGCGTCCTGAGCTATTGTTTGGTTCACGGATTTAAATCTTTCATCTTTAATTCCGTACAGGGTTATGTACTTAAAGACAGAATGCAGTTCATTATTAAATTATATTTCCTAAGTCTAATCCGAGTATGCAAGGATCCGTAATATTTGCCACATATGCCGTGTAGTGGTACGCAGCACTGCCAAACGTGATGCTAACATTTTACTTGTACATTAGGTTATTTCGAAGCAGGAGAGATATGGTCACTTTATTTAACTTGTTTCGCCAAACTAAGTTAAAGGCACTACAGGGTTAGGAAGTCATCCTAGTTGTTGCTAGCAATCTGGCAGTTAAGCCGCCTTTCTACATTTTACATTAATCTTCAGTTTCTTGGTTATAATTCTTTTCATTCACTTGCTTCATTATCTGTAAGATAATTGTTGCATTAATTCCCCTTGTTGCATTAATAGTCCGTGAACAGTCTATTCACAGGATATGTGAGGAAGTCGGGAGGAATGAACTGCTGCCGAAGGGGCTCTGTTAGAGTCCAGGAGAGCAGGTAATGAAGTGCGTATGCGTCTTCTCCGCGAAGACCGCAAGAACAGTTCACGTCCCGTCTGAGGAATCGTTTGTAATACGCTGGGAATTTCCCATTGTTGGCACAGGCCTGGAGGAAGAGTCAGTTGTATTTGAGCCTCTTGAGAGTAGGTATTGAGAAGATGTTGTAAGTAAATCTTCCTGTCTCTTCTTCTTGCCATCGTGATAACCATATCTCTTAGAATGCTGTCTTGAGGAGCCTTTTTGCAACTTCTGCGGAAAGCGGAACTTCCTTGTCAATTTCTGGTTTGAGAGCTGCGGTCTCAGCTAGTTCATCAGCTCGTTCATTGCCTTTCTGCCCGAAGTGTCCTTTTATCCAGTTGATCTTTAAAGGGATGGAGGAGCCTAACGTCAAGAGGGTCTCTCTAAGTGCTGCAGTGTGCGGATGTTTTGGAGGAAAGCAGGAGAGATGACAAATGAGCAACGCCTTCGCCGGGACTCGAACCACGGATCTTTTGAATACGCGTCGAGCATGCTAACCACTACACCACGAAGGCAAGCTAAGAAGGCGGGAGAGATACCTTATAAACTTTCCATAGATGTCGATTTTTATTACCAGACAGGAGTCTGGAGGGTAACGCAGGGCAGCTTCAAGATAACTTTACCTTCCAGGTTTGAACAAAATACATTCGAATGATGGTAACATTGCTTCCTGTACTGATGGTCATACTGCAAGGAACTCCATTTATATGCCCCATAATGAAAAGCCCATTACTGCCGCCACTCATTTTCAAAATCCGAAACGCTTTAAAAGGGAGCATCTCAGAATCTGACAACCTCCGCCTCGCGAATTGGCCATTAACTTGTTTCCCGCCTCTTTGCTAGAGAGCAGACCTAGCTTAACGTGGCCTTAACACCGTAGTTCCAGCACTTTAAGGTCGAATTGTTGCCTGGCGATTCTCAACTTTTTTCAGGTTCCTAATGGACTGAATGCACATAGAACCCATGATAGCAAGATAAAATTAATTTTCCGAAAAGAAATACCTTACAGATCTGAAACTTTAAACAAAAGTACTCGTACAGCTCTTCTCAGTACGATAGAGCACAATCAGTAGTTACCACTTCAAATTAATAAGAATGTTAAACATAAAAGCAATGAAATGCACATCTAAAGAGTGAAACTCGCGCGGAGCTCTCTCAATACTCCGAACTGAACTGTGAACTAAAAACTAAGACCTGATGTTCTCTCTGATCTTATGGAGTTTTCTTCCGGCCGCCGAAAAATGTTCAGTAGCTTTAGTTACAACTTAACTTTTTAACTGAAAACAGAATCTTTTCATATTTTGATGTCAGAATTAGGAATAATAAGGTGATAAACAGACTTTCTTAGTCCAGATGCAAGACAGGTCTTGAGAAAGAAAGACAGAATAAAAGCAGGATGATAAGAATAATGCACTCTTTTGGGAAAAAAAAAAAAAAAAAAAATCGAAGCACCATGAAGGACGTGATTGTTTTTGATGTAATTGAATATGTGTATAGCGCAAACACAGATAATAAAATGATTAAAAAATCAAGGTTCACGGCTCACAATCACCCATTGAGTGTTCAAATTAGTAGTTGGTCGAACCGCCCCTAGCAGCAATACATATTTGAATTTGTCGAGGCAAGGTGTGGTAAAGGTTCCTAATGTCATCCTGCAACACATTCTGTCAGGCATTCAACAGTTGTCGCTCCAGATCTGCGATATTTTGTGGTGCCCGAATCTGACGGTTTACCATGTCCTAGACATGCTCGATTGGTGAAAGGTCTTGTGAGCTTGCTGGCCAAGAAAGAGTATCAACTGTACGGAGATAGTCCAGAGATATGCGAGCGGTATGTGACCTGGCATTATCTTGTTGGAAAATGGCCCCAAGATGACGTGCCACGAAGGGTAATGCAACCGACCGAAGGATAGTATCAACATATAGTTGAGCTGTTAAAGATGTACGGACGATGACTAAAAATGACCTGCTGTCATAAGAAACAGCGCCCTCACCAGGGGTTATGGCTGTATGCCTTTGTAAAACAAAGGCTCTAAAACAAACGTTGGCCCGTCCTCTCCAGACACGAACACGGTGGTCATCTGTTTCAAGAGTGAAGCGGGATTCATCGCTGAACATTATACGATGCCAGTCTGATGGCAGCCATGATGATCGGCTACGACACCAGACGACTCCGCCGATGTTGTGGGGTCAAAGGCAAACGTCTTAAAGGCCTTTGTGAGCGTAACCCTGCCTCAGACAAGCGTCGTGAGATTGTGGACGGTACTACGGGAGGTATAGACGTGGCTGTAGTGCGTTGAATAGTCAACAATAATACCGTTGGGGCGGTTCGGGAACAATCATCCTATCTTGCCTCGCATTTGTGCTCCTTTGCCTTCCAGAGCCTTCATTTCGTCGGCAATTTCCTTGTAGCAACTATTGCTGCTAATATCTTTGCACAACAGCGTCTGTACGCTGCAGGTGGCGGCCTATTGCTCGGTATGACCACCTAGCTTCAAGCAACCCTACAATGCGACCACGTTTGATTAGTTGTCTGTAAGGTCTTCAGTATCGTCGCAATGGCATCTTTAGTTGTTTCTTTAGGAAATTACAACGGCAGCAATAAAAAGAGATAAATTTTCAGGCTCTGTTACTGGTTTTATACCTTGCAAATTGCTCACTAGAAATTCGCGCTATGATCGCAATTCCTGTTCGTTTGCCTCGAAACTTTGATCATTTGCATGCTAAATCAAGAAGTTTTTGCATACCAAATTTCGTCACGATCGCAAAAATCCTTCTTGGTGCTACGATTTTTTTTTGCAAAAGAGTGTATATACGAATAAATATGCAGGTATATAAGATGAGTAGGTTCTTATACAATAAATTCAAAAGAAAAATGATGGCGATATGCCTTAAACACGCAAGACATTAAATTATCAGTACTTCGGATATAGCGAATGACAGACTTCGAAGAATTTCTCCCATTACTCTTCTATTTTATCACTCAGAATCTTTTTTAAAGTTTCAACAAATTCCTATAACCAAACAACCGTATAAATACGTGTGTAGTAAACCCACTCTAAAATGGGCGCTTAGTATTTTAGCGGATTTAGCTTAGTCTTCTATGGAAGCTCTCATTTTAGAGACCATATTCATCAACCAATACCGATGTTTTTCACGTTTTAGAAAATACTAATTACTAATATCTCTTAGAAGTGGACTTTTATGGAGGTAGGTAATCGTTACGAAAGGATTCATTGTATCTTGAACAGAAATCTGAATAATCGGCCAGATATACATTGATGCGATATTGCATGCTTTTGATGCCTCAGTCATCATTAGTCTTTTTGATTAGCAATACTTTTCCCTAAGTCGATTGTCTATGGATTCTTAACGAAATATACAGACATACAATTCATTGGGCCACAGAGTCTGCGAAAATATGCGATTCATTTAAAAATACCCTCTATTCTCAATATAGACTCACGAGATAGTATATGTCACGCTGCTACATTCCATGTCAGTTTCACATCATTTGTTTATTCCATAACTTCTGTAGGCCTAACTTGTAGGCCAGAGTTAGTAAAAACATGCAGTGCTACGTCAGCGGAAGACGGAGATAACTACCAGAAACTGATAAGCTACAAGCGCATTTAATATGGTACAAGGTTAAATTACTAAAAAGTGCAGTATACATTAGTATGTGCCTAGCAAACGATGGAGTATATTTCCAAAAATTGATGCGATACATCTCATTCAATATGCAACAAGGTAAGTTTCTTAGAATATACAGCGCTGCATGAGCATGTGCGTAGCTGAAGACAAATGTTTTCCAGAAATTGATGGCATGCATATCATTCGACATGGGATAAGGTAAGCTTTTCAAACATTCATTTAACATGCGCTTCTAGAAATAATATGGGACTGAATAACCAGATAAATTTCCAGAAAATGCGGTATCTAGCGGTGGACAGATGAAATTTCTAGAAATTTATGACAATTTCTGTTCAGTTATTACTGATCTGCAGCCAAAACTTTGAGTTCAGTTCTTCATGAATCACATAATTGTTTTCGAAAATTCTCGCTTAAATCCCGCGCATCTTTTACCTTTTCAGCTCATTTTTATACTGAATCATACTGATGTGTGTTCTAAAGTAATCTCAGTGCTTGGAAAATATTGGGGGTATGAGACGCAACTTTGGAAATGTTTCCGTGATGCTTTTTGATTTCTAAGATATAACGTCATCATGTTGCAAGATTTTTAAAATTTTATTTATTTATTTATTTATTTTTTAAGGATTTTGAAATCTTCCTGATTATCGTGAACAAGTCTCTATGGTTGTCATGTAGAGTCTGAATTGATAGTTGTATCACAGGGTTTTCATAAAACTAAAATATTAGTTCAAATTGATTTCTTGCAAATTTAGTGTTGTTTCCCGCTGACGGATTTCATCCATTCGACTATTGGTGGATCCCAGAAAGGAATTTTAAAATTAACTTTGACCTGATTATCCTCAGGATGAAATTTACATACCTGTAAACTAGTGCATATGCAGTAAATCCTTTCATGATAACCACCTCTGGAAGTGACCAGTATTTCTGAGAACGAAAGTAAGTTTAACACACATGCTTGTTCAATAATTTTGTAAAAGTTATATGCAAATAAAGTGCTATACACAATTTTTGTTGAGTTCAAAATTATTTTACTTGAGAATGACTTTCATCTGCTGAATTTCTAATAAGTGTTATTTCATTATTTATCGAGATAAATTTATGACGTTTGAAATAATATCAGTGTTTTGTTGTTAGGTGCTTTACTTCCGGGTATGGCTAAAGGCAACAGCTACCTGCTATAGCACAGAAACAAAACTCCTTGATCAAAATTCAGTGAATATCACTGAAGATTATTACAGTTAGTGCTCTAAAAAATACCAGACAGATTTTATCAATAAATTTGACTTTATAAAAAAACAGCGGTCCCCTTTTCCTCAATCCTTTTTTAGAGGAGCAGAGGGACGAGCCGAAGGGGGAGGGGACTAGAGCCGGAATACGAAAGAAAATCTGAAGCTTTCCAATCGATTATTCTCTCGATTAGGAGCAGAGTATGGGGGAAGCCCCAATCTTGCCTGTCCCATCTGCCCCCCCCGAAAAGGATTAATGGTGCATTTATAGGAGGGGGAGATCAAGAACCCCTGGAAAAGAGTTGATGTTGTGGGAGAGTTTGCATCTGGCAAAAAGATAAGCCCTAATGTTCAAAAATGGGAGAATATCCAGAATGCATGGCTCCACGGGGGGAAGAGGACGGAAACTATTGAATACATATATCACAGGATTTACAAAGTTCGAATGACACTACTTCTAAAGTGAAAGAATAGGAAACAGCAAAATAAAATTTTCTGAATTACAGATTTCATGACTACAGCTTACTGATTTGAAATAACTATACTTCGTAAAATTTAACGAACGTTTACCTTATATTGATTTTTTAAACAGTGTGAAAAAAAGTGTATTGAAAATAACGTTAGAACGGTCTGTCTAAAATTCGCAGAGTTGGGATGCATATCATTTGACATCGATTTTTTAAACTGTTTGAAAGAAAATTTATTTAGAACGAACAGTTTGTCTAAAATTCGCAGCTGCCACACTACATTGATAACTTATAAAACGCTCGATATTTCTTCTGTTTGAATAATTTATTTCTAACAAAAGTTGTATGGGATTATGGAAATCAGGGAATACTTTATATTTTTTATGCTCTCCTGTCTTCTTTTTTTTTTTCAACAAAAAAACGAAAAAAAAAACTTTTGCACATACATAATAATTTATAAAAACAAACTACAAACTTAAATTTATTGCTGGTGATTTTTAACAAGGTCTTTAATTAAATTAATCTTTTGGAAATTTTTTATATTCCTATGTATTGGGTAACTTTTATTATTTTATTTTTTATTTCAATGTACGATATCCCATTTTAATTAAAATATGACTACAATATTTTAATATGAATATTGTAGTCATATTTTAATATGAATTTTGTAGTCATATTTTAATATGAATTTTGTAGACATATTACATTTTTATGTTGAATATGCAATAAACTATAAATTATTCTTGTCAAATGCACATGGAAGCAATTTTTTCATTCAAACTTCATTATTTGTAAAAGTAATATACATCTTTTACATTGATAAACATAGCATATTGCTAGAATTTGAAGGATAAATAAAGGGCTTTATGCCAAAGGGATGATAGTAGCTTTGAGATATGATAATGTGTGAGGTCATGTGCTTGATTAATGCTGTACTAGTGCAATATAACTAATGCGATGAACGAAATGGAAAGCGATAGACATATTCAATGTCAAAAGCATTACCGAAAAAAGGCTGTGATAAAAAAATGTTCAAAGAAGAAAAAGCTACCTGCAGTTTTCAAAATACGGACACGGTCATCTTCAACTTATATAATCCATGCTCCACTGAAAAGGTCATTAATTTATTTCATAACATCCTGTAATATCATCATGAACTATTAAATAACGAGGAAAAGTTATCGCAATTGGCGTTCTAAAAGCATTCAACCAGTCGTTGACCACATCTCTAAGACATTTCGATTACTGGACAAATTCCAAGAATTTTATTTTGATTTGCTGCATGACGAGTTAAGTATTTTGACCCAGACGTCAAAAATGCATAGTTAAAAGAGGCGGTTTGGCGAATGAACGCCGGACTTTCCTGTTGCTGAGGTCGACGCTACTTATTGTCAGGTGGTCACTCCCCGGTCAAAAGGATCTTCGGAAACATCACCCAAAAATCTTCTTTTCAAGGTCGTACTTCACAAGAAGAGGAGGGCGAAAACATTAGCAACAGAGTCGGACAAAGGTCTTTTTGTTTCCAAGTGAGATCGATTTTCTTTGGATGTGAATAAACTGCCCAGGAGATGGATTAGTGCGGTTCGCTGAGCTGCTTGAATGGTATGATATAGATCTCGGAAAATTTGTTTTTCATTTTTTGGCAACACATAGTTTTAAAGTCGCTTTTAGCACTAGGAGTTTTGAATGCATTCATGCAAACTTCAATGAAAATAAAAGGGCGTGTGGTTATGCGTGTGACGGTTGCAGAGTTGGGTTAACATTCGCTGATCTCATGGAGAGAGATTCTGTGATTTATTTTCTTCAGAACTATAGAAATCTACTATTTTATTCACTTTCGTTTCGTATTATACGAACACAGGTCTTTTGCACATAGCAGGAACTGTCAAACTGCATGGCAACAGAAGCTACAGAATTCAGGAAAATTCAAAAGCCGTAATCGCATATTTAGAGTTTTTTTTTTTTTTTTTTAATAAAAAAAAAACACATCTGAAGTAAATAAACAAGAATTGAGCATTTCTAAATATACTTAATATAGTAATTAAAATAAATAAATAATTATTTTCTTGCTGTGCACTGAAGAAAACTTTAGATAAATTTCAAACATATACAAGCTTTATATATTTTATTCAATATTTATACAATACTTGTTTAGAGTTAAGAATTTATATAACGATGTGTAAATTTTAAATTATGATACAATACTAAACACTATTGTTTTCAGGTAGAAAACAGTACTGTTCTTTTAGTTTACAATTTGTTTTCTGAAAACTGTTTTTATTGTCAATCGATTTTAATAGGCGTAAACAAAGAAAGACGTAGTGTTCTCTATAATAATGTACAAAAGCTTTTCATTTAAAGAGAAGAAAAACGCTATAATATGAAAAAACGAAACTAGCCAGTTTCTTTACGAGCGAGTTTCCATACGCGCCTATCAGCGGCCAAGCGGTAAAAAAAGCTGAAGTTTTCCTGACTTTGGTTTACTTCGACCAAGACTAAACCGAGTTAGTCCCGGCCATCGGGTTGACTTGACAGGAGTTTTCTCTGCATGAGTAGCTTGAATAAAAGCCAATTTCTGTTTAAAGTTCTCCACGAAGATATCCTTCCTTTTAGGCAGATAGATGTCATAATCTAAATCAGGCGACCAAAAGTTTACTTAGTTTCAACTTTGCATAACATATACAATAGTTACTATTATTTGCTTTGCATTCGCGCGAATCTTTTGGACTAAAGTAAAATAATTCTGTTTAACGTACAAACATGAAAATTTCTTCACTGAATTAACTTAAATATCTTCACTTGAAGTAAAAATAACCGCATAGTAGTAATTCAGTACAATTACATAAAATGAACCGAGTACTTAAGGAAAGAACTAAAACTTTCACATATCTTTCATTTTTGTGCTTGTAGAATTCAGTCATGCGGTTCTCCAGGAACTCTAACCACATTGGGTCGGCGATGATACTATGAATCCTAATCCTTCTGTACAATTGGAAAGTCTCCTCACCGTGCGGTAGTCTTTTCTGCTTCTGCATACGATCTCTTATCCTCGGGACTTTCTCTGCCCTTTGGGAGATTCAGATTGAGTTGGATGTTTCCTTGGTAAGCGCTTTCCCGATAGGTGAACTACCATATTTGGTCTCGTGTCCAATTGTAGTTCTTTCTCGCTGGCACTCTTGACTTTCCGTGGAAATGGTTCCCCTTTCGGCGGCTTTTTATAGCTTAGATTTCGCAATGGCTGACCAAATATTTCCCGTCACTACAATTTTGCTGCTGCCTTTGTTTACCGGAACTTTCTTTTCCTCTTCCTTTCATATACCGTTGTTTTGTACTCGGGTGGTCGTCACATCTCTGTGATCTTCGAACTTTTCCTTGACCCCTGAACATATTCCTTGTTCTATTCTTTTTTCTTGGCTTCCCAGCCTCTGCAGCTTTTTTTTTTTTTTTTTGTTTGAAGCATCATCGAACCTGGGCCTTTTCTTTCTCATTCTCGGAATCCTTTCTTTTCCCTTGCAGGTCCTGTAACATGAACGGCGGCGCTCATACCTCGATGGCCCTTCCGAACTCAAGCCATGCGATTCCCGTAACACCTGTCTTATTAGCGGCATATCATCTCGCTCATAGTATCTTTTCACCTGATCCACATTTGTTTTTAAGGAGTTACCATTTTGTCCTTTTAAGTACACAACAGTTTCTTTGATTTAAAAGGCACCGTAAAATTGATTACAAAAAATTTTCCAACTTTCCTTCTTATGTGCAAGAAAGAGAATGCATAATTTTCAAAACTTTCTCTCTCATTTTTAAATCAACCTCACGCCTTTTCTTATTACGATACAAATTTTGTCTTGCACGGGCCATAGCTGAATTACTTGTTAGCTCATCCACAGACCTCATTTCAACAAAATGAAGTTCATCGAGGAGTGTAATCAACTTTCTGCCTAAAAGTAATTCAGCTGGCATCTTGCCTATACTGTCGTGTTTGGCCGATCATAATGAGAACGCTAATTCATTGACACAGCTATACCAACGCTGGACAATTTTAATTATATTTCTGTTTACTCGCTATGCGATGTTTGACTGCGGTCGAGAAGCAACAATTTAAAAATGTTTTATTTTAAAATGTATGGCAATTTTAAAATGTTTATGACCTGTACAAATTTCCTCAAAAATTTGAGTAATGAATTGCTTGCCATTGTCTGAGATCGCTTTTATCGTCCGTATTTAGTATAAATTTATTTAAAAATGAATCAGCAACAATTTTCGCTGATGGATTTATGACAAAAATTAATTCTACTCATTTCGAAAAATGATCAACGATCATAAATAAATATCTATTTTGTTTTTTTTTAATACGTGGGTAAGGCCCTAATAGATCAATTCGTACTACTCATATTTCGTTAGGGAATGTGGCTTTTACACTATTTAGGTACCCTGCTGGGCTATAATCAATACCATTAATTAACTGGCAAGTGTTAAAAGACTTGACATATTCTTTTACAAATATTTTTAGCTGTAGAAAATAAACTGCTTCCCTTATTTACTTACTGTGTTTCTTGTACCGACATGTCATGACAAAGGTGAATCATGTAATTCCCGTCAAATACTTAATTCGTTAGGATAACCGGCCTTAAATACATCACTATTATTTATTGCTTTAGCATAGAACTGAAGGTTATCAAAGGATTTCGTAATTTACAATTCTGTTCCTAATTCCGTTTATGCCATGATGTTAAAAATGATAGGTATCTTTCCAATAAATGTAGACATATTTAAATTTCGTATCTACTTGCAGTTCTGAGATAATTAATTCTCGTGAACCTAAAATTTTAGAGGTTAATATGGCACATTTTAATTCGTGATAGAGCATCTGCTACAACATTTTCTCTCCCAGAGTATGCTTAATTATTCCATTATATTTTTGTGATTAAAGAGGCCTATCTGGTAATAAATTCTTCCTCGAATACAAACATTCAGTGGCTGCATAACCCGTATACGAGGTAACCGGTTCTTTGCCCAAATGTTTGCACGGCAGAACAGGACTGCTGATGTTTCTCTCTCAATAATGGTATAGTTTCACTAACATATACTACCGGCTGACCGTCTTGCATAAAACAGGCTCCTATTTCAGGCGAAATAAGCTGCACCTGTGGCGATTTCTAATTTACCGTTCGCTTCAAGAAATTTCAAGATGGGAGTAAATCCACTTTTATGTTTTTCGAAAGCCGTATTTTGGTTCTGCTGATCAAGTAAATCTAGGCCTTTTTCCTTTCTAAATTTAGTAAGAGCTCTGCTATGTGAGTAAGATCTTTAATTGAAGTTCTGTAATAGGAGCTCAAACACGATGCCAATTCTTTCGTCGTGTTAGGTGATGGACAATTTATATAGCTGCAGTTTTGGAATCTTCGGTTATTATTCTCCGCTCAGATATCTTATAACCTAAATATCGAAGTTCTTTGGCTGCGAATTTATTTTGCCGCATTCACTTTTAAACTTGTTTCCTTTTAAAACGAAAAAACTTCGTGCAAATCTTGAATGCGTTCATGAGCTGTGTTGCTTGTGCTTATTATTACATCTAAATATATGAATGTTGATTTACCACAGACAGTCCTTAAGATTATGTAGCTGGCTTTTTGAAACGCAACTAGCACTTTGCACAGGCCAAACGGCATTCTATGGAAGGTATGAACCCTTGATTTGGCAATACATTTGCATGTAAGTTTCTAACCACACAAATACCCTTTTTTATGCTAATTTTTAAACCTGCACATTAAACGTCCTTCTACTTACGCATTCAAATGTTTTTCCTGCGCTGCTATCACTTTAGTTCCCGCCATATCAAATAATTAATAAAATCGATAACCCGTTAAAATCTAAAATTTTTCCAGAAAACACTGCTCCGCCTTTTCTCCAATAAGGCATCTGAAGGTATGCATTTAAAACAATTTCATTAACTGGAAGAGATAAATTTTTAATTAGTACCGTATTTAGCTGCATGTAAGAGACTTTTTATTTCCTTTGAAGCGACTGACCTCTCGGACTCCCAGCGCCTCTATTTAGTTTAAAGATTTCATTTTATCATCCACAGCCTTCTCTTTTAAGATACGTCGTGACGTTCGCCATTTAACGGACGAAACATTTTGCCGAATCTAGCAAGCCCCTTCAGCTATTGAGGTTTCCTCTAACTATTTGCTCGTATTTATTAAATATTCGTCGACTTCCAAATTTCACGACTTAATCAAAAAGTTGTTCTAGCGTACCATGGTTTCTCAGCTGTAAAAAATCCTGATTCTGCCACCGCAACCTGGATAATATTATCTGAATAACTCCTGCATCTGTCTTTTTTTTTCCCCCACACGACAAATTTAAATTTAGCCCCTGCACTTTTCTTGAAATAATTTTCGTATCTCCAACAGCCGTGTCTCCACAGTACGAATTGTCCTATTTTACTTGTTTCATTCTGTTTAGAGAATCGCATATCGGTTAAGGATTGGATTATTTACATCACCGGTGTCAAATTGGCGGCCCGCGAATGCATTTCCTGTAAATTGATTAGTATAATTATTACAAGACTGAAGAAAATTTTATGATCTGCCACCGCAACCTGGATAATATTATCTGAATAACTCCTGCATCTGTCTTTTTTTTTCCCCCACACGACAAATTTAAATTTAGCCCCTGCACTTTTCTTGAAATAATTTTCGTATCTCCAACAGCCGTGTCTCCACAGTACGAATTGTCCTATTTTACTTGTTTCATTCTGTTTAGAGAATCGCATATCGGTTAAGGATTGGATTATTTACATCACCGGTGTCAAATTGGCGGCCCGCGAATGCATTTCCTGTAAATTGATTAGTATAATTATTACAAGACTGAAGAAAATTTTATGATTTTAATAATTTTGGAGGCCAATTTTACATTATTTTTCATTAAAAACGAACGTAAACTCAAGAAAATCTGCAAATGGAGTTTGTAAGGTATCTTATGTTAAAGGGTTATCACATCTAGCGACGGTCCCTGCTAGACGGTCTGATGAAAGAAACGAGATTCTGGTAGCACTGATTTAAACGGAAGGATTCCTAGAAGAAACAGCTCCGCTGGAAGCAAAATCCCGCCTAACTACGGAAACCATGTTCCGCGTAGAGATGAACCAATCAGATGAAAGTTCTTCTTCTGAAGGATCACGCGATCCTAATCTGAACGATAATCGATTACCGTTTGGCGTTTAAGTCTTTGTAATAAGTGAAAATGGTAACCTAGCTACGTGGGTTTCCTGGAATTGCGCGAGTTCTGATAATTGTCCCTTTCGACGTCCAGTTCCGTGTAGCTGAAACATAATGTGATAGGGGGTTTTGATTAACCAGTTATTAAGATTTCAGTCTTTACTGTAACTTCTTTTTTCCATATTCCTCACCAGAATGCAAATTAGGTTTTTGTGTATTTGTGTGTGCAAATCCGATAGAAGACGCTCGCGTTAATGAAACCACTCAACAATTTTGACCGTAGAAGATTGGTGTTGACCTTTTTTGGGAAATTTAGAAATGCCTTTTTGATTGTAACTTGTCGGAGAGAGGCAGAGGGAACCAGGTAGTGAAAATTAGAAGTGCTTTAGAACTGCCCTTTTGAAAGCATTCCCTTTGAAAGAGACAAGGCGAAGTTAGAGTCGGAACTTTATGGTAAATGCCAGATTAAAGCTAATGATGATCTAATTAAAATTAACCTGAAGCTTGCTGTAAGACCACAATACGGTAGTAATATCCTAGCTAAAAAAAGAGATTTCTCCGAATACTCGAATAATGAAGAACTATGTAGCGACTACTCGCTGAGTTTTGTACCTAAGCAACAACTCCCAAGAAGGGTTAAATGTCCCTTTAAATTCAAAACAGATTCACAGATGGTCCATCTTGGGCTTACAATAAGCCTTCACTTAGGCTTAAAACATAAAGCTAATTAATGCTAAATAGATTTAATCAGCCGAAGCTGCACAGAACCAATCTTACATAGTTGGCTCTTAACTAAGAATTCTAACTCGAATTCTATCACCTAGAATTCAATAAACCTCTATTCTAATAAATTCTATTACCTCAATAAACATTTGAATGGAGCTAGTTAATTCGCACTGATGTTGAAGATTTATGATTATCGACAGATGCCTTACTGATCATGCAAAAGCCTTACGCATTATACACACAAAGAATGAGCAATACCGAAAATAAGTGTTGGCGCCAAAACAAATAATATTTAGAATAGAAAGCTACTTTTATTTAGCTATCGCTTGTAAAAACAACATTTAGCTGGAATCTTCTGAAAATTGGCTGCGTCTATATCTACAGGTGGTCCTCAGTGAAAGAGAATAGAGCTAGATTTTAATTCTAAGAATGATACTCACAAGGCACTGGAATAACTCTTAAGAATAAAATCGGGATCTATTATTTTTTTAACCTCAAGCACTTTTTATTGATTACTTGTAACCTATTAAATGAAACAATTCAAATTTCTGTACTTTGGCCCGCAATAACGAAGTAATAATGTTAATTTTATTATTATTTTTAGATAAATAGAAATAAGTTATGCAATTTGATTTATGCAAAAAAAAAATACTTTTTTTTTTTTTAAATTTACTTTTACGAAAATAAAATAAAAAAAATTATTCTGAGTTTGAGTTCCATTGTAGACAACATGAATTAATCTAGAAATAAGCAGCCAGTTTGTTTAGGGAAATAAAAGATAATTTAGTTGTTGTCTTCTCCATATTACTGCTGCCAGAGCCTACTCCAAAGAGAGGCTGGATTCTATTTTCCACCCCCAAATTTTAGAGAGAGCAGCCCGGGGGGGGATTTGGGAGACTCCCACCATTTTTCCCTTCCACTAATCCACACGAGAACTTTTGGCTCACCCCATATTTAAAGTGCCGCCATGTCGCACCGACACTATAAATTTACAAACATCTATGTCTTCTCCGCGATTCGAATCCGGGACCTTCAGTACCATAGTAGGCTTCTCTAACCACTATACCGTCTGAGCGAGGATAACTTAGTTGTTTAAGTTTATTGAAAAAAATTTTTCCTCTTTTGTATTCTACAGAAATAAATATATGTGCAATTCTTTTTAAGATAGTAACACCTGGTAACTATTTTTTTTTAAATTTTCTTATTTATTTATTTTTTTAATGAAGGTGATCGTCCTACAGAATACCTGTTTCAATATCTACTTTTTTTATGCTCTTGGAAACAACGAGTTATTCAGAGGTAGCTGCCACAAATTCGCTATATTTCACTTTTTGAAATGTACAGTTTCTATTGACGTAAAATATTTGCTGTAATGCTGAGGATATATCTGCATTAAAACACTGGTCAATCCACTACCATCCAATACATTTTCAAGATTACCAGCTAACAGAATTTTTGCTGCGAGATGATCATAAAAGGCGTTCATTAGCTCGAGAATAAAGCAATAACATCCACTTTTTTCACAGGCGTCTCAAGACAAGAAGAGGAAAATGCTCATCTTCACTGTCATTGGCTGTATACCACGTGACACTCCCGAAACGTTTTAGGCGCTATTTCTGGTTTTTCGCCAACTGCAATTGTGTTTCTCGCCAATTGTTAGCGGTTTGTTTAAATCAAGGATATTGCTTCTTTTTTTTTATTATCAAAATGGATATGTTTAAATGTAAATCTTGCAGTTCATCTTTTTATGCGAAAAGATATTTGAAAGCGCATGCACAAAGAATACGCGAATTTAAACAATAAAGTTGCACCATTTTCGTGTACGTATTGTACGAAGCAATTTTGTACAAAAAATTCTTTAGCTAAACATAGGATACGTATCCATAATATAAGGCGAAGTAATATTAAATGCGGCGAAGACGAATGCCGGGAACTATTTCCTACTACAGGAGATTTAAGATCTCACTTAGAGACTTGAAATAATTACAGGAATATGACCAAATGTATAAAACTGGAGTTTAAAAAAAAAAGCAAGGTATGCAATGAACTTTTTATTATTTTGTTTTCCTAGTTCAATTATAAATAAGCAAAGTGTATTGCGTAACTTCTGTATATAGCCCTTAATCTTTTTACATTAAAATTAAATAACTTATTTGTAAATTAAATAGCTTCATTAAAGCTAGTTCAGCAATACATTTATTTGAAGAAACACCATATATATGGTATTATTAATTTAAGCTGTTTCAGCACACAAATATGCATTTATTTGAAAAAATTAACAAATTAATTACTTTGAAACATATAATTTCAGAACACTATAGTTTTAACAATTAAGATTATTTTTCTGTGTGGCTGCAATCTGCATATTTTTATTTACTAATTAGATGCCCTTATTATGAAAATTTATACATTTATTTATTTATTAGACTTTTATTCGTGGCTATCGGATGGAGAAAGAAAAACAAAGACTCATTTTGTGGTAGATTCATCTGGGCAGAAACATAAAAATTACACCAGGACGCTGTTTTGCTGTAATAGAAGTGGGATATACAAAGCAAAAGGCAAAGGTGAAAGACAGCTAAAAGCACAAGGGACTTCCAAAACAGGTTTCTCTTGCACAGCTACTGTCATATTAAAAGATTTTGGCAATCGTTTTGAAGCTGTATATTTTAAAGAACATTACAAGCATGAAAAATCCCTTTGTCATCTCCCTATTCCTAAACAAGAAAAGCAAAGCATAGCAGGCAAGTTATGTGTTAGACCATATTTTGATTGTATTAATTTCTCTTAAATAAAACTATAATTACTTATGCAGTTGGAGCCTTTCCAGCTGTCATTAATATACAGGTGGTTCAAAATTCCAAAAGTGAATGAATTTTAATATTAATGAAGTTGATAATGAAAATCATTCATGGAAAATTCAGATTGGGAGAGAAACACACGAGTGTGAAATTTAAAATTAGGCTTAACAGCAGACTTAATTTGCATAGATTTTAAATAAAATTATCAGCTTTGAGGACAGACACAGGTATCTCTTCAGGAGTACAAAACTTTTGCAAAATGGAAGGAGTGGGTAGAGCAAAGTAAAGTTGAACGTAACACTGTCTCATGTGGAAAATAATAATGAAGCATGTAAAACCAAGATATTATAATTCTAAATGTGTTATGAAGGAATTAACACATTTATAATTCTAATATCTTAATTTGTTTCATTACTGTTTTATCTGAATGGTGCAATGTTTGTGTTTCTCTGTCAACTGCTTTTAATATAAATTTGGATAATTCTCTTGAAGAAGAGGGACCTTGAAAATGCTGAAGTGTGATTCAAAATCTAGATGAAACTAAGATTAATATTTTGCCTGATTTAAAATTATGGTAAATTGTTTTCTCTTGTATTTATGAACAGCATATTAAATATTTATATAAAAGTGATTAATTATCTATATTTAAGTAACCTGATATTTGTAACAATTGTTTTTCTTATTGTTAAATTAAGTATCATATTTCTTACTAATCTACTGTATAGGCATATTTGTAAATTTAAAGATACTTTTTTTATTCCATTAGTTTTTAGTATATAAGATACATCTGCTATGATATTTACATTTTTCAGTAACTATATTATACTAATGACCTAATAGTCAGTTTAGAGTTTTCGCCAGTAATCTATTGTCACATTTGTGAACAGGTGGTGTGGCTACAGCGGACGTTGCCAGAGCGAACACATACAATTTCGCGATCAGAGCGGACACTTCGAAACTCATCGTGGTTAGAGCTGCACATCTTTTCCCCATCTTAGAACAGATAAAGGGTGCAGATAAATAAGTAAATAAATACTTTTAAAAATCGCAAATATAATTTAAAACAGTATTTTAAGTGGCAAATCTCTTTTACCGACGTTTTCTGTTTTTGCACTCGATTATCGAATTACAATGATAAATATATTTTTGCCAATAATATTTAATTATTTATATGTATTTAAATTGTTATGATATTATAGTGCGAATGCATTTTAAACATAGCGAAATGTCATAAAAATAAAAACTTTTGTGTAAATATAAAATGTAATAAAAATAAAAATTTCAGGGATTTTGTGGAAAACTGTATTTTAGAGTCAAATATTAGAACAGGTGCAGTTACCATAAAATTAATTAGCTGCATTAATGTAAGTAAAAATAAATATTAGAAGTAAAATATACAAAACAGATACAAGTAAATAAATACTAGCTATCCTTTATTATAAAGGCATAAATATAATTTACAATTTAGTCCAACCTAGTTACAAAACTTAAAGATTTTAGACATTTTTCTAAATTGTTTGATGTTTCGAATTCTTTTAGGATGTTTTTAATTCTTTCATCCAATTTTACATATGCTTTTTTCCTTGTTATTTCAGGGTCGCCTAATTCTCTGGCTTTCAAATTAAAAGACACTTTTTTGTGTTTCTTCTTTTAGTATTTTAACTAATAAGTGCACAATAGGCTGGTTTCCGTATTTTAATGGGCATATTTGGATTTTCCATCCACTGCTCGACAAAAGAATCAATGAATGTGGTAAGTTTGTCAATGCTGAAAGCTTTTTCCCATACAATGCTCCAAGTATCATCTACATGTTCTATTGGCAAGTAAGCTAAGGCAGAAATCGTTCTACAGACATGTCTTATATCTTCGTTCTCTTTATATTCCTTTATTACACCCATTTCTCCCCATTCATCTTATGTCACAAACATTGATTAAAATGAAAGTTACAACCGGATATAGTCAAACTGGGAAATTCTAACATACAGCTATTGATGGCTGCGGCTTCAAAATCAAATTTTATAATGCCCGGCTTCTACTTAGGGTACCAACATTTCACTTCCTGAAACATTGCAACGTACGTTGCTTGTGTCTTATAAGGCAGAAATGCAAAAAGCGCTGGATAAATATTGGTCTCAGTTGCTGTACTCCTTAAGTTGATGTTCAAATTTCAAAACACTTACTATTTTATATATTGTTGAAATAATTGATTAGGGCAATGATTGTATTCGTGTTCATTAAAAAAAAAAAAATTTCAGTTGCAAGCTGATATTCTAATATTATACCATTGTTTGCATGGAATTAATATTTAGTAGGTATAAAATAATATAAAATTTTCTTTTCATGTTCATATAAATGAAAAACTTTATTTTGCTTATAGTATATATAATTTTTATCTCCTAATTATCTTTTTAAATTATTTCAGGTAAATTATTGCAGGGGGTGGAAGAGAAACGAATTTTGCAAGATGCAAGATTCTCTTCGAGAGATGATATTGAAACAAAACAGTTAATAATGAGAAAAGACCTGCATAACATTAAGAGGGATTTTGGTCTGAGCATTAATTCTAACGGATTAATTTTAACAGATGATGAGACAAGTGTTTGGCCCTGGGTTAATACGATGTCGCAAATGGAATTCAACCCCATTCTGATGTATAAACGTCAAGGAGAAAAATATGCAAATGTAAACGAAAATGATTTCATGTTAGCAATAACGACAGAATTTTAAAAAAAAAAAAAAATGTTGATAGAATTTGGTAATGATGGAATCTGTATTGATTCTACACGTGGAATTTCTGCTTATGGATTTGAACTTGTAACATTGCTTGTCGTTGATATGTATGAAGAGGGTATACCAGTTGCTTTCTTAATATCATTAACAGTATCAGATAAAATTTTGGTAAACTTTTTTAACTGCATCAAAAAGATCAGTGATATCAAGCCAAAGGTTTTCATGAGCGATGATGCTCCCATGTTCTATAATGCATGGGAGCATACATTTGGTTCTTGCCAAAAATTATTATGTGCTTGGCATGTGGACAGAGCATGGTAAGGTCATTTGAATTCTGTGCCAAAACATAAAAGACAAGCAGTGTACAAAACTTTAATGTATGAATTAGATGAAGAAATGTTCAACAAAATGTTAGAAACATTTTCTGAGCAACTATGTGAAGATGAAGACACGAGAGAATTCCATAAATATTTTATGACATACTATTTTGAAAGAGCCAAAATGTGGGCATACTGTTTCAGAAAAGGGGCTAAAATCAACACCAATATGTATGTTGAAACATTTCATCAGAAATTAAAATATATTTATTTAGATGGGAAGAAAACCAAACGAGTTGATAAATGTATCATCGAGTTAATTAATCTTGTCAGTGATCAAAAGTTTGACACTTACATAAAATATCAGAAAGGAAAAATAACGAAGAAGACAACAAAAACATTTCAACGTCATAAAGCTGCTGAGCTTTTAAATGCTAACTGTGTAAAAAAAGATGATGTATGAGAAGTTTCATCAGAACTGGGAGAAAATTTTTATAAAATTATCAGAGATCATGTTTGTAATGATTTATGCCTCATAACTTGTAGACTTAGTTCATGCTGTTTAAAAGCTTATAAATGTACATGCCATGATTATTCTATTTTAAATAATATGTGTAAACATATACATTTTGTAATCATGTCTGAAAAAAAGACAGAATCTTATATAGGCCCACTAAACAGAATACCTACTAGGAATAATTATGAATCTTTAACAGTAAGTAAAACATGCATTAGTGAACTTATTCAATCTTCATTTTCAATTTCTGAAAAATTAAACTGTATTGAAAATATGGACATTAATCTTACTACACAAATAAAAAAAGCATTTAAATGCAATTGATTAATTATTAGAAGTTCCTTTGTTAGATAAAGCACATGCTTCAATTTCAAAAGAACCAACAAATAAAAAAAATTGTTCCCCAAAAGAGATTTTATTCGGTTAAAAAACGAAAAGTGTGTAAAAAAGTACAGTTTGGAAATCCTTCAACAGCAGAAAAAAATAATACCAAACCTATTTTATTAAATCAATTAATTGTTAATTCAGATCCCAGCTATGATCATTTGTATTGCAGTGAATTGAATGCCAAAAGTTTAAAAGAAAAGTCACTAAATAATATTTAAGAAAATTATGCTATTTAAGTATTTTTAAAATTTGTGTATTTATAACAAATTATTTGATTTTTATGTAACTAATCTGGATGTCTTATTTTAATTTAATAATGTATCTTATAAATTTAACAAAATTGTTATAACTGTTCTACTGTATATCTAAGCTATGCATTTATCCTATACTTAATCTACACATATATTAAATCTATTTATAAAGTCATGTTTTATAATAACTATTCTACTGTAAATGTGAATTACACATTTATCATATACGTAATCATTGCCCAGTTAGGTGATAGGATTGTTGATGTTTCTTTAAATAATGAGTCCAGATGGTATGAACAATTTATTAGGAGAATAGGCACAATACTATTACACACAGAACAAAAATGGCTGAAAACAAATCAAGGATCACTTCTCAGATTCCTAAATCACTCTTTCAGGATAAACACTAACTTGTAATTCAGCTAACTGCAAAGTCTGGCACCTGATTCACAAGCAAACTCTCTTGTTCTCAGACCCATATTTATACTCTGCAGGATGCGTTATGCAAGATAAATGCAAAGTTCGTTATGACACGAAAACCTATTTTCGAAGCCCTGTGTATTCATCCAGAAGTTTCTAGAGCCATGCTGCAACAGGCATCTCAAGATAGATAACGTAAAATGCTTATCTTTACTGTCATTAACTATATCACATGACAGTCCTGAAACGTTTTTGGCTCTATTTCTAGTTCTCCTCCAACTGCGTATCTCGTCAATTGTTAGCAGTTTGTTTAAATCAAAGAGCTTGCACTTTGCTTTCTTTCTTTTTGCTTTTATTACTGAGATGGATATTTAAACATATCCATATTATATAGATATTTAAACATAATGCAAATCTTGCAGTGTGTCTTTCTATGTGATGAGATATTTAAAAGCACATAAACGTATGCACAAAGATACCGTCGCTAAAGTTACGCCATATTCGGCATCAATTTTAAGCAAACACAGAATATGCATTCATAATGTAAAGTGAAAAAATATTAAATTCAGTGAAGTAGGATGTCTAGAACTGTTTCTCACCACAGGAGATTTAAGATCTCACTTTTAGGTGAGTTTTAAGTCACTTTAAGATTTAAGATTAAAGATTCGCCATAATTATAATAACATGATAAAATGTGTGAAACTTGGAGTTCCATAAAAAGCAAGGTTTGTAATGATCTTTTCCTTATTTTGTTCTTTAGTTCAATTATAAATAAGCAAAATATATTACGTGACTTCTGTATATAGCCCTTAAACTTTTTATATTCAAATTAAATAGCTTAATGAATACGGTGTTATTCATTAAAGCTATTTCAGCACACACATTTATGTGAAAAAAACACCATATATATGGTATTATTAATTTAAGCTGTTTCAGCACACAAATATACATTTATTTGAAAAAATTAGCATACATTAATTACTATAAAACTTATAATTTCAGAACACTATAGTTTTAACAACCAAGATTATTTTTCTGTGTGGGTTCAATTTGTATATTTTTATTCTAATGTCTTATAAAAATTTAACAAAAAATGCAACTTATTTTTTTTATCTACTGCCATGTATAATTTGTTGTACTACTTGTTCCTTAATATGGAAAAGTTGTTATAAAAGTGCACAGTATGGCTCATAATTTGATTTCAATGTCTCACTTTAACTTTTTTTTTTGTCTTTTGACCAGGAGAATTTATTATGAATTATTATTATTGTTTTACATATATTATTATTAGTTACTGATGAAGATCAATAATGGTTTTGGTTTGGTTTATTTAATTATGGCTATCTGCCCAAGGGAAGGGATGCCTTCGTGGATGACTTTCTAAGGGAAACTGGCTCGTATACATGTTACACATGGGAAAAACCATGAAAACGCCCATGCAGCCAGCACGTTTGCGGGATTCGAACCTCAGACCGAACTACCAGTGTTCAGTGTCTTAACCGCTTGGCCTCTGGTGGGCTATATGAAATAACGAAAATTTGCTATCTTTGCTTTATTTCCAGCATAAATGCAAGTGTTTATTTTAGGAAAATAAAGCTGAATAAAATTTGTATATTTTTGCTAATTTTTTGAAAGATAATTTTTAACTATTTCATTTGTATTATGGAGAATAACGAGGATGAAACAAGTAAAAACCTTCATCAGATAACAAATAAGCGAAGATGCCAAATTTGAATATTAAGCGATAAAAAATTTAGAGAGCACACTACTCATACTTATCTCAGATGTTAAAAATCTGTTGGTTTATATAAAAAGTTGACTAATTCTTAATATAGAATACTATAACAATGCAAGCACTGACATAGTTTTCATAACCCTACATTTTAAAAACATTATAATTTAAAGATATACAGGGGTGTTTGTGAGACCCCAAAAAATCCCCTGAAACTTTTACGGACTTACTAACCGACATTTTGGAGTTTCGAGAAGGGGGGGGGGAGAGAAATGAAAAATTACAATTATGAAGTAGTGAATGACCTAATTATAAAAGTTCAATGAATTACTTTTTTTGCAAAATTAATAACCATAAATTTTCAAACATATAAACTACTACATTTTATGTAAATATTTTAAACTACCTGAATTAATCCTTTAAAAAAAATTATCTAATTTCTGCTGCTTTTTTTTATTTTCTGATGTTTGTGGGCTTGTCTTTCTTTTGTGGTGAACTTCATAATTACAGGAAGGTTGACTTTTATTTTCCTCATTTACAGTTGAAGAAATTTCCTCGAGAACTGCACATGCAGAGGTAGAAGCAGTTTGCTTTTCTGCTAATGTAGAAGGTTTTTCAGAGACTTTTATAGGTGACTCATCTGAAATACATGTTTTTAAGTCCTCTTGATATGTTTTCCAACTTCTGTTCATATTCAGTAAGAGATCTTTGTGAATTGGATCAGTCATTGGATTTTTTGAGCCATATTTTTCACATGAGGTTTCTTTAGAAGCCATTAAATCATATTTAATAGTCTGCACTGCATCTAGGGAATCAATCTTAAGAGAGGTTCTATAGTGAGTGACAAGTGTATCCATTAAGTTGAATGCACTTTCCACTAATGGGCCATGGAAGCAGCTAAGCCAGGCTCTGACCAATTTAGCCAATGTAGGATACTTATAATCATTTGTGAAATCATCTTTTAAATTAAAAACTTTAGACCAATATTTATCAATTGTATACTTGACTTGATTTCCACTTTCATCAGATGTGTAGAGCATTTCTTTGGTGATATCAATATCACTCTTTACCTTATTTCAGCTCTTCATAACCTTATTTCAGCTTCTACTTTTGACTTTTCATTATCACTAAAAATATGGGACATAAAAGATGATAATTTTTCAAAAGCTAATATTGTACTGGTTTTACCTCTTAGCTCTGGATCTAATGCTGTAAAACTAATTAGATATGAATTTTTAAGGGGTAATTTCTGTTTCATATGCTGTGCTGTATTAGTATACGCTTTCATCTGAGAAATTTGGAATTCTTTTGCTATTGGATGATTTTTGAATAAACGAAACGAAAAATTTACACATGCATCAATAAATGAAACGAAAATTTTACACAGCGGAGAAAAAAAAGTTGAGAACCGATCAATGACAAATAGCTAATACAGCGAAAAATCCCCCTTCTCTACTTATTGGCGCTACGCCAGGAGAGATAAGACCTTTGAACTCAGAGTCACGTGATCGCACATCCGGTCGAACGAAGTCCTACTTGCCGAAAAGAATCCAGAAGAGAATGTCCGAGAACCGGGGTAATGAGTCATAACTCGCGATAAGGAAAGAACAAAAAAGAAGTTTTTTTCCCCTTTTCACGCATTATCACTGCCTTTGGAGAAAGAAAGGAAAAGTTTTCACCACACACACTGACCTTGCGTTTTCTGATTTCAAAGCAAACAAAATTACCCAGATCAAAATAAATAATTCATTATTATTCCTACTTCCTTTTGAACGACGATCCCCGGAATTTCCGGGTATCGAAGTTCAAAATCCCCAGAATTCCGGGGTTTCCCCTGAGCACAAACACTTCTGGATATATAACTGTGAAAAGTATTTAAGATTATAAAACCTGTAGCTGCTTTTCCTGAAAATACACCATAAAGTACCACATTTAACCAATTTGTTACAAGCTTGATACCATGTGAGCAAACTTCAAACTGCATATCAGTTAGATTAAAAATGAAGAACAAGAACTGAATATGAATAAGCTACTAAATTTTTAAAAGTCTATAATATAAACAGGCTAAATGAAATAATGCATAAGTGTATACTTAAGTATTTATGGTATTAATTTTAGAAAAACACCTATTGACTCAGGAAAGTTTTATGAAATTTAAACCAAGTACTGAAGTTGCATTCATGCCAAAATGAAACCACACTTTTTATATGCTCATATTTTATTGTGGAATGTAAATACAAGTAATCAGGAATACAATGAATTCACAATATTAAAAAATCACAGGTGAAGATAAAGAATAATCTTACGAACACTCTATAAAACTGCTTTTAATTTTTATATAACATATGAAATTACCTTGAATTATAGAAGAAAGGTAGTTGAACAAATATGAAAATGAGATTTCATAACCAGGATAACTTCATGCAAAATTAAGAAAGCAGCTGCTAGAAATATTGATACTCTTCTGTTATGAGGATTTATTGTATGTATGTATATACATGCGCATTTCTATTTGTGTGTGTATGCATACATATATATTTTGCACATGCTAAACATATATATCAATTGTGGCCAATGTGCGGCTCGCGAGCCTTATACGGCTCTTGCAGGCAATTTGTGCGGCTCATGCATATAAAATATGGTAAACTAAAACTATTCAGTGTCCAAAAGGAAGTAATTAATTAGTTTAGACTCTTTTTACAAAGTTATCAGGGATTTCTTTCTATTTAAAACCTCCTCCACTACTTCTGTAATGATGTAAATATGAACTTGTGGCTTTTACGTGCTTACTGAAATGAAGTTTGGCCAACCCTGATATATACATTTCTGAATCTGGTTCCGATAACAGAACAGGGCCAAAATATCTTGTGAAAGAATATATATTGAAATGCCTCACATTATTTATTAAGTGAAATGGATTTGAAAAAAAAAAAAAAAAAAAAGGTACAAAAGTTGTATCTTCAAAATAAATAATATGTAATTCCTTAACATGAGAAAACATACTGACAAATTATCAATAACATAAATGATATTCTAATGGAAATTATAAGTAGATACACTTATAACTATTAAACCAGTTTGCAGTTATAAAATATAGCAATTTTAATTTTGACATCAGTTGCAAAATAAAAGTTAGCAGAAATATACTTTAATTCACAATGGCATTACCATAATATTCCTGTCATTGCAACTTATTATAATACAAACCCAAAACAGTTATTTCAAATCAATTTCTATATAATTCCTGTGTAATATAGTACTTCAAATATACTGTTTGGTATGCCTGTTCACACTTGAATTCTTAATTTTGTTTTATAATTCTTTAGTTATGACCGGAGAAATGCATGCAAATAATTCCATATGTTATAAAATGCGTTATATATTCCATTTTAATGTGATCATATCTTTACTTTGAACATCAAAATATGATTTTAGTCTTTGAAATATATTCATCTCAAAAAGTGGTAAACAGCACATCGCAAACATATGAACTACAATATAATATAAACAGTGTTAAATAAACAAAATGTTGTATTAACATTTCGGCCTGACTCTGGCTCACTTTGAAAAAACTGACACCACTTCTGAACCTTAATGTAAATTTTGAAGCAAACTGTTGCTCCTTTTAATATACCCCATCTTACTAATGAATTATTTTGGTAATTCATCACAAACGATGCAACTAGCAACTGTGATATGGCGTTTTTATTTTGGCGATTCTAAATATTAAATTTTCGCCAAAAGTGGTAAACGTACACAGCTAAGTTCTAGTGTTAATGCTGACGTCCAAAGTAAGGAAAACCACGTGACCTTTAATAACCAATCAGCATTAGGTTACGCATTTTCCTCTTCTGGTCTTGAGACGCCTGTCTTTTTTCTTATACCTCTTCCATTTCCATTTCGGGGTACGGTATTGAAAACCCGTCACCACTCTTCCCTCTGCCGCTTAGTGGCCTGTATCGGTGGGAGCCCTCCCTCCTCTTATATTGCCAAGCGAGGACCCTTTAATATTTCTCTAAATTGGATGGTAGGTGCTGCAGCACCAGAAGGAGAGAACACCACCTTCCCGGGGAAGTTCAAGGCTAGTTCTCCAAGAACAATGCGATCGCTCTCTGTTCAAGCAGGCCACGTGTAGCGGGCCAAAGGCCCTCGGCGCACCAGATCTTCAAGGTCTGCTAACAGTTACTCTTTCGGACCTGTCTGGGCGGACGCGGTCTTCTCGTTTCGGTGAGGAAAAGAGAAGGTTCTGATTTAGGACTTGATTAGATAACTGTAAGGTATGCGTGGGATGAACTGGAGCTCGGGGTGAAAATGTTTTCTTACGGTCTTTCTAAATAGTAACTACAATTTTGGTTGGTTTAATCGATAATCAACATTTCCTTCGCGTGCTCAGTATATTTTTAATTTGGCGATAATATTACAGATTTGGAGGTAAACTAATTTTTAATAAATTAAAATTTTGATGCGAATAGATTACATAACATTTATCAGGTATAAGTAGTTAACCAGAATTTCACCATTAATCATATAAACACAGTCCCACCATAAACTATGCAGCACCTCCCCAGTTTTGAGGGATAACACCCTAGGTGACGGATCCTAGGGTTTTCCGCCCCTCTTTCCAACCACCAAACCATTCGAGAAGACTTTCAGCAAGCCAGTATTTAAAGTGTATCCGTATTACCCAGACACTATATACTTACAAACATCCATGCGTTCTCCGAGTTTCGAAACCTGGCCCAACGATAAAGCAGTCAGCACCGTTAACCACTACATCGATCAGAATGGCAGTATCATATAACAACAATAAACAGAAGGGACGAATTTGATGGCAGCAGGAAGTTAAGCCGATAGTTCACGGTTCTATCCGATTCTGTTCTTACGTGGATGCGATTTTAACCGTTTATTTGGCATGGTTGCTCAAAAGCAACATGCGTTTTCATTGGCTCTTACGTACAACTTTTCATCATTTGCCAACTAAAAGGTTAAATAACGATTTTTATTCATGTTCCAAGTAATACTGGCCATTTCCAGAGACAATTGTCTAAGAGAGACTGTTTTCAGTGTAAAAGGTGAAGCTAAAGATCTTAGAGTTATTTTTCAACAATAATAACCAAATCGTGGTTTAAGTTTCAGTATGCCTTGTTCACTTAAGTTCCATTCTTGGGCGTACAGTCTCCTGCAGACGATCGACAGGATTTCATCATTTAAATCAGTGTTGATATCCTATGAATAATATCTTCAAAATTAGATGTTTGCGAATTTTTTTCGCAGTTTTTCTTCAAGTCTACAGAAAATGGTGTCTTAAGCAGTAGAAACACTGACAAACGCGACACTTTTCTTTCCAAGTTCACACGTGGGGAGACGATGTGCAAGCAGTAATACAATAAAGAAACAAACGCCCCCCTCCTCCCGGTCCCCCCCAAAAGATTCATTATACCTTCAACCCAAAATTAGTCAATCCTTAAATTTAAAACCCTTTTAGGTACGATAACACGTAGCTTCGTAAGCTCATATTTACGGCGATATATTCCTTACTATGATTATTCTTTAAGTCGACCATTTACGCTTTCAGATAATTTTGCTCTTCTGTGGGAGAAGTTTTACAGCGGTGATGTTCAGTACCTATATTTATGTTCTCAAAAATACAGGTTACTCTCAGAGGCGGTTGTTTTTGGAAAGCGGTTGCTTCTAGAGAGTTCACTGCATTTGTTTTTATTTCAAACGGCCTACTAATGGCCAAGCAGACCAACACTGGTAATTTGCCCCAAACTGAAGTGAAATCGAAGGAAGGCGTACAGATCTTTATATTAATGTAGAAACTTTGCATTCGAAATATTAAGATGCCTAGTCGAAAACAGAACTAAATCACCCTTCTGTTAATCAGTACGCTCTCTTCTGGAACAATAAAAACGACTGTGACGGAACAACAGATGTTGCGGAGAAACTGAAGCTATTTTAAAATAAACTGTCAACTTACTTTGGTCCTTGCATAAAAAACAATTTCATTTTTCGTATAAACTAATATGACGATTTACGTGAGGATTAACATGACTTAATTATTTAATTAATTTATTAATACATTTTTCGTTTGTTCCGCTAAAAACCACAACTATACGTGCTCGTATCATCGTTCAGTAAGTTTCGAGATATTTTATCGTTAGGACAGCTTGTTGACGATGCATTTGTCTTTTTCTACTGTCCAACTAGCCGAATTATCTGAAATTAACATCGTTATTCGCAGAAATGTAATGATCTGTTTTTTGCTTATTACTCCAACAACGCATCACCATATTTGAAATTATTTCAATATTTTAATATTTATACGCATTATTTATTGAAAAAAAATCAGTAATTAATCGCTAAAATCATACACCGTAGCAAGCGATACTTCGTTCAAATTACATTTTTAAAAATAAAATTAATGTTTGTTACCCTCGTACCGTCCCCCACGGGGTGCTCTTCATCAAAATTGGGGGCGGAACTGAGCTAAATCGCACTGTCACCAGTTAGGTACACAAAGCTGTTGCCAACGACAGGTGTATCTTGCGCTCATTGCCACGAAGAATTTCGTGGGCTTGGGTTGACTATAGGTCAGACAAGAGAGAATTAGTCCACAAGAACAACGCCAGCCGCATTCGACGAACTAAACAACAACAGCTTGGCCATTCCTATTACACACGTTTCTCACTCCGAAAATGCGGGATTTCATACAACAATAACATCAGATGCAGCAAACATTTCGTAAATACCATAGGTGGAACAAGGCTGAAAAAGCCCTAGGGGCCATAAAGAACCAGGCTGAACGTGGCTCGAATGCAACGCTAGAAACTTTCACTTGGAACAATTACACAGAAACGAAAAATAATTGGAAAAAGGACGAGGCAGTTTTCGAATTGCCCAAGTCTTCTTAATTAAAAATGGTTTAGGTAGTTGTTAATGTATTAATCAATTTACGATTCATCATTCTCTAATTCTAGCAATGACTTGCTTGCACCGTCACTAAGCAACGGGCTGCATTTCTTAACCTAGTTCTTTCGCGACGTTTCCCTTTGAATATAAAAATTACACAGTATAATGTTACTTACAACAGGTTACACAGTATAATGAATTTTCTTTGCCTCTTGGCGCAACTGAAAAGTGCTTTCAAGCATGACATGCAGTTTCTCACAGTATGATGAAAACGTCCCGCTTTAAAAATTCTTTTTGTAGTTATATTTCAAAACCTTAATTATTCACAGAAATATGATTTCCCATTGCTATAAGTTTATCACTCAGGCATTCTCGTATTTTTAAGGGAATATAATTAACAAACATCTGCTATAAATGTCTACCGAAATATAGTGCTCAAATGTTATAATGCTCCATCATTTGCAAATAACGCAATGCCAGAACACAGAGGTTATTCCCACGTTTTTTTAGACGATTTTGTTCTACTGAAAAAAAAAAAAAAAAAAAAAAAAAAAAAAAACAAACCTGCTTGGAGTGTTTTTTTTAAAACTACAATTATATTTTAAAATTATAAATTATTGTTTGCTACTCCATAGTTTTGTTTTCATGCAAAATGTCGCTTTGAAAGGAGCAATGGATGGAAGGCTATGTTTGTTTTCTTTCCGAAGAAAATTATTTGTATCTAGTTATTCAAAAACGTTGTGACAGCCATGGTATTTCGATACATAAAGCTACGAAGAGAGAACGTTCTTTATAACACAGGAAGTGGGAATGTCAAAATCTAGCTTCAAGTGGAAAAGTTTTTCTAAATTCGTATCCAAGGAAACAAACGGAATGTTGCAAAAGTAAGATCTTTACTGTTAAAAGAAACTCCGCCAAGTCAAACGGCAGTTGCAAATTCTTTAAAATGCACAGTGTCAATTGTAAATAAAGTGATTAATGCTGACTTGAATCTTAAAACGGCGAAAAAACATAATGAGCATCTTTTTTTCTCCACGACATATCACCGGACACAGGACGCACTGAAGAATTCTTTATGAGAAACATTTATCTGGACAAAATTTGAAAGATATTGTCATAACAGAAGAATCTTGTGTGTACTTATTATCTTTGGTGTATTTTTGCACTTTTCGACTTTTAAAAAGCTGGCTGTTTATATGTCGACACCTACAACCTCCTTAGACTTTGAAAAGCTGTTCGAGACAAAAAGGATAAAATACCTCTTCCGATACTACAGAAGGATTTATTATCTTGGAAATCACGGTGTGTAAATATAGTGAAGAATAAGATTATCAAATAAAACACTTAAAACATAAAACGTTTAGGTAGAATATTTCTGTAATTACAGTGAAAATCGTCTAAGAAATGTGCCTGTAATACATTCCACAACCAAATTAACGAAATTTTGGCAAAGTAATATATCACGCTAAATAAAAAACAAAAAGAGAATGTGGTGACATTAGTTATTTCGAAGCAGGCGACATGAAAAATAAGCAGTGCCCTCGCCGGGACTCGCACCTCGGACTTCTCGAATAGGCACCGAGCGTGCTGACCATTACACCACAAAGGCAAGCTAAGAAGGCGATAGAAATACCTCATACAACGTTAAGAAAAGTGTATTTATTACCTTTGAAAACATTTAACTCATAAAAAAATCCATCGAAAAAACTTTAAAAATATGTACAATGATTCTAAGATGATCACTAGTGGTTTCAGACAACTTTGGTCTTTCCCACAAGTGGTCGCCTTACAAAAGTGAATGTTCAATGTTTGTTTATGCTTTTAGGTCACATTCAGCAGCAGCCGCCAAGATAGTGTGGAGAACTCTTTATTATTATTATTTATCCGCTGCCCCGAGAGAGGGCGCTACCAGCTTTCTCTCTCTTCCTCTCTGGAGGAAAATTCGAACTGGTTACTCGGTTCCTGGCTGCCGTCGGTGAAGTACGCACTCACCTCTCTTTCCATCCGTGATGTTATCGTAGCTATATGACTTTCTTGATTTTTACTCATGCGGACTTGTGAACTGAAAAATGCTCATCTTGTAACTACATGCAATGTGATTGTGTATAAGTGAATATATGTTAAAATATATATCATCCTAGAATTAAATATAAATGTTAATATTATCGAGTCAGATTATGTTAACATTCAACGTGCAATCAAAAATGGCATCCATCAACAACTGCCATAAATGGTGACTCGTCAACTTAGTGAACACGTGCCTCCTGTAACCTGCTTGCATCCTCAAGTTATGTGATTCTAATGTGCTATGAAGTGAAAATTATTTCTGTTCATGCAAACTACTAGCGTAATCCATCATTATTTTCGTGTCATCAGCAATATAGTGTGAAAAACAGTTGCGCCTGCTTAACAACGTGCTTGTGAATTATCATGTGTCTCATGGAAATCGTCAAAGTGCTTTGAAGTGATCTCCATATAAATCGTACAACGTGGTTACATATCATAAAATAAGTTTTTTCGAAATATTTTTTCTATAAGTGAATTGTGTTGCGCCGAATCTGCTGCTGAGTGAGCAAATATTTCTCGTATAATTCGGAGGTAAGCCACGCAAATTCTTAGTATTACTTATGCTTATATTCGGATAGCTTACCTGCAAAAGTGTTTCTCTCACGTTAATGTTTACATTAACTTTATTTATTTTGCACTAGTGTCGTATGTGAACTTATTAGTGACTGATTATTGTGTATTTATTTGTGTCATATTGGCAATATATATTTGTTTTTGTGAATCATGGCTCCACCACAACCCATCGCAGACGATCTTAATATTTCACGTGTTTCCGTCAAACCTCCCCCATTTTGGAAGGTCAACCCTACTTTGTGGTTTGCACAACTAGAGGCCCAGTTTGATATCGCCGGAATCACTGTTGACTCCACGAAATTCAATCATGTGATATCTGCAATCGAATCTGATATTCTCAATGGCGTTTGTGATATCGTTTTACACCCACCTGTGACTGGCAAATATGATACACTAAAAACACGCTTAATTGAATTGCATTCTGAAAGTGAGGAGTCAAAGATACGTACACTTCTTCAAGGGCTAGAACTTGGCGATCAACGCCCATCACAATTACTTTGCCGTATGCGAAACCTCGCTGGAGAACCTTTGTTGAAATCCCTATGGATATCTCGTCTCCCGCAAAATACACAAAGTATTCTTGCTGCCTTAAGTGATGATCTTCCAAAACTAGCAGTTGTAGCTGATATACAACTCTCCCGCACATAAATAGGGCTGCTACGGCATCTACCTCTCCCATTGAACAGCAAGTTGCAGAGCTGACAAAGCAGGTAAATGAACTTTCGCTAGCCCTCAAAAACAGCCGTGAGCGTTCCTGTGAACGAAGAGACTATTCCCAACGCAACAGTAGGTGTCATAGATCTAGTGGACGCTATCGACAGTATAAAGAACCGTGCAACAACATCTGTTTCTACCATACTAATTTTGGTTCCAAGGCACGAAAATGTGTTTCTCCGTGCAATTTCCGGCAGTCGGAAAACTAGATTGGCGATCGCTTGCCGGCCAATGTTGCGACCGCCACATCAATCGAATTCTTTTGGCCGATTCATCCTCAAAGCTGACCTTTTTTAATTGACACCGGAGCCGATTTATCTGTCATTCCCAAGAATTAGTCAGCATGCCAAAATACCAGCTGCATTGGAACTCTTTGCCGCTAACGGCACTAAAATTGCAACGTATGGCACCAAACTTTTAACCATCAATTTAAACTTACGTCGCTCATTTACTTGGCCTTTTATCCTGGCAGACGTCAATCAACCCATCATAGGTGTTGAATTTCTCACAAAGTTCAACTTACTCATAGACGTTAAAAACAACCGTTTAATTGATGGACAAACAAAACTATATTCTTGCGGTAGACTTCCTAATGTAAACCCGCTCAGTACTAGCATTCATATTTTGATGGGTAGCTCAAAATTTGACAAAATTCTTGCCGATTACCCTAGCTTGACGAATCCTTCGCAAACTTTTGAGAGGCCACCAATGTCAACGATTTTCCATCACATTGAAACTAAAGGACCTCCTATCTTCTCCAAACCTAGAAGATTATCTCCAGAATTACTTCAAGCTGCACGTCAAGAGTTTAATTTTCTCCTATCAAAAGGCATCATTCAGCCTTCAAAAATTCCTTGGGCAAGCCCCCTGCACATGGTTCGTAAGGCTAATGGCGACTGGCGACCGTGCGGGGATTATCGTCGCTTAAATGCCGTTACAATTCCGGATCGCTATCCCGTACCCCATATTCAGGATTGCACTCAAATGTTTTCAGGAAAGAACAAATTCTCAACACTTGATTTAGCACGTGCCTATCATCAAATTCCTGTTAACCCTGCAGACATTCCGAAAACTGCCGTCACAACCCCTTTCGGTCTTTTTGAATTTTTGGCTATGCCGTTTGGTTTACGAAATTCAGGCCAAACTTTCCAACGTTTTATACATGAAGTTTTATTTGGATTGGATTTTTGCATCCCTTATTTTGACGACATCCTTATTGCATCGACTAGCGAAGAAGAGCACATCCGTCATCTTCGTCAAGTGTTTGATCGTTTGAATAAACATGGTTTGACATTAAACCATAACAAATGTGTACTGTTTCATTTTTAGGTTGCCTCAGGTGTAAAACCCCTGCCTGAGAAAACAAAAGCAATTGCCGACTTCCCAAAACCTAACACTATTGTCGAGCTCAGACGTTTTTTAGCCATGATAAACTTTTATCGCCGCTTCTTACCAAAGGCAGCCGAGACCCAAGCTTCGCTGAATGAACTCTTAAAAGACTCGCGTAAAAATGATAAACGCCCTGTTCCTTGGAACGACGAACTTAATCAGGCATTTGAAAAATGTAAACACGACCTTAGTAATGCTGCAACTCTCTCCTAACTAAAAGCTGAGTGTTATTTTCGACGCTTCTGACATTTCCATCGGAGCTGTCTTAAACGTTCGACATTCTAATGACTACCAGCCGCTAGGATTTTTCTCACGTAAGCTGTCCCCTACAGAACAAAAATACAGCACGTATCACAGAGAATTATTAGCTATTTACGCAGCTATTAAGTATTTCAAGCATAATCTTGAAGGTCAACACTTCACTATATTTACGGATCACCGACCTCTAACTTATGCATTCACATCAAAATCAAATTCTGCTTCCTCGAGACAAATTCGGCATTTAAATTATATAGCTCAATTCAGCACTAATATTCAGCATATATCAAGTTCCAGCAATGTCGTCGCGGATACTCTCTCACGTATTCAGGGCATGCACCACTGGATTTCACACTTATTGCTCATTCGCAAGCCACTGATGAGGAGCTAAAACGTCTGAGTGAAGACCCAAATTGCTCGCTGAAATTCCAGTCATTACAACTTACTCGGGACCTCCAACTATTGTGCGATACCTCCAACAACAGACTGCGACCTTATGTACCACTTGAGTTCAGGAAAAAAGTTTTTGACTGTTTTCACAACCTATCGCATCCAGGTATCCGGGCTTCCAAAAAGCTCATACACGAAAGATTCGTTTGGCCATCCATGCTAAAGGACATTGCCAACTAAACTCGTTCCTGCATCATGTGCCAACGTTCAAAAGTTACCCGGTACACACATAGCCCTTTGGAAAAAATTGCGATGCCATCCGAACGATTCGACCATGTCCATATAGACATCGTCGGTCCTCTGCCACCATCTGACGGTTATCGATATCTACTCACCTGCATTGACAGATTTACTCGTTGGCCTGAAGCTTTTCCCATTCAGGACATCTCTGCTGACTCTGTGGCTTGACAATTCATCACCGGTTGGATTGCACGATTTGGTGTACTATCAGTTGTGACTACTGATCAAGGTCGACAATTCCAGTCACACCTTTTCGCTTCTCTGACATCTATGCTTGGAATACGCCGAATTCGCACTTCACCATACCATCCTTCCGCCAACGGCTTAGTGGAACGCTTACATCGCGACCTGAAAGCAGCCTGAAGTGCCGTAATGACACCTGTTGGACTACTTCACTTCCTCTTGTGCTTCTTGGTTTGCGTTCTTCTTTCAAGCAAGACCTCGCAGGTACATCCGCTGAACTTGTCTACGGCACACCCCTTCGATTACCATCTGAGTTCTTTCAGCCATCCTCTGCTCCAGTCGATCCAGCATCCTTTGTCCAGACTTTCCGAGAGGCGATGCAGAAGCTGTCTCCGACTCATACTTCGTGCCACAACAAATCTGCCCCTTTCGTGCACCACGCACTGAGCACTTGCACTCACGTGTTTATGCGAAACGACGCGGTCAAACCACCACTCACTCCTCCATACGATGGACCCTTCAACGTCTGTGCACGCAACAATAAGCATTTTTCCGTTCTCGTGCGCGACAAGGAAACCGTTCTAAGCATAGATCGTCTGAAGCCTGCTTTCTTCGAAGCTTCAAACACTCAGGTTCCTGTGACCAGCGATCCTCCTGACTTCCCGGATCCAACTGCTACTCCGGATACTCCTCCTTCGACCGACCTTACGCTTCCTCCCAGTGCTCCACCAGTCGTCACACGATCGGGAAGACGTGTGCGCTTCAACACCAGATATTTGTGAGCTGATTTTTTTCATCGTACCTTTGGTACTCGGGGGGAATACTGTGGAGAACTCTTTATTATTATTATTTGTCCGCTGCCCCGAGAGTGGGCAGTACCAGCTTTCTCCCTCTTCCTCTCTGGACGAAAATTCGAACTGGTTACTCGGTTCCTGGCTGCCGTCGGTGAAGCACGCACTCACCTCTCTTTCCCTTTGTGATGTTATCGTAGCTGTAATATGACTTTCTTGATTTTTACTCATGCGGACTTGTGAAATGAAAAATGCTCATCTTGTAACTACATGCAATGTGATTGTGTATAAGTGAATATATGTTAAAATATATATCATCCTAGAATTAAATATAAATGTTAATATTACCGAGTCAGATTATGTTAACATTCAACGTGCAATCAAAAATGGCATCCATCAACAACTGCCATAATAGGATTCACTTCATGCTGCTGCCCATTCATCAGACTTAATCTTTATTTCGAATAACATTTAATCTGAACTCCCTCCCTCCCCCCAAAAATTAATCTGAAACTCTCCAGCATTTGTTTTACACTTTTTTATCATAAAATGCTACAAGAAGGATACTCACAAAATTTTAAAATAGTGTATTACCATTTGAACAAAAGTAATATATTAATATTTATCTGTCATATATATATATATGTATATATGTTATGGTGAAACACCGAAATCTAGAGAGTATCGACTTTCACCGGTGAATGTCAACATTCACATAGTCGCTTGGTGTATGTCCAAAATATTTTCCAAATACTCTTATTTCTGACTTACACTGGTGAATGTCGACATTCACCATGTATTAATGGTGAATGTTGAACATATAAGAATATTATATTTCCTTCTCCGTAATTCATTCGCGAAAAAACGCACTTGAGACTCAGAATAAGAAAATAAGAACTTAAAACACACAGTACATTCAAAATGAAAAAGGAAAATAATTAGAAGTTATAAACTTACCAAATTATGTGATTCAAATCTTATTTATTGCAACAACTTAAACTATTATGACACTTTGAATTGCACAAGAGGCCCTTGCTTTTACAACTGCATTTATTTGTGGAACACTTCCTTTTGGAATGGCAGCGTGTACATATACTCCTCTCTTTTCGACCTACATCAGAGCATATCTGTGATTGTCGACATACACCGGTGAGGGTCCGAATGTACAGGAATGTAAAGAAATATTCGATCTTTCACCGACGTATTTGGTGAATGTTGACATTCTCCGGTGAAAGTCGACATTCTCCAATTTCGATCTTTCACGGTAACACATATACATAAAAAACCAAAACAGGTGTAATACGGGCTTTCAGAAATAAAATCCACCGCAATTATTGCTTAGATTGGCATACAATAATTAAAACATGATGAATTAATATACCACTCAGTATATCTCCGGTCTGACACATATACGGCAACATTGTTGACAGATCCGCATGACTTCTGGATGCATGCCAAAATGTCATGACATTCTGATAATTAGTTTATAGATTACAGTGGTTATGTAATTTTCAAAACAAAGGATTTAAAAAAATCTGAAATTTTCAGATTTTAAATGATGTCCAAAGGAGCATTTTTTTAACGTTTTGTGTGTTACCTTTATTTATTAAATATCATGTTCTTTGCACTTAAAGCATAAAATTGAGTTCAATAGCAATGTCGCAAAATAATTTTAAAATGAGCCTTTAGAATTTCTGATACACAGTTCAACGCCCGCTGGATATAAAAAAGTTTGGCTAATCTTTGGAATATGGTAACAGGTAGTTTGGCGACATTTTGGTAAGGGGTAAAGGTTACTAGCTAGGACTTTAGCAGTGTACATGGATAAAGTCAAGAGTGTGCGCAATGCCATTTTTGTGCAATTCTGGGATGTTTTTTTTAAGCGAAAATAGGTCGACGTGTACATGGACACCGTGTATGTGCAATTCTTAAAAACGCGGCAAGCAGTGGACGATTCTGCACTTTCTCCCAATTTCGCACCTAATCTTCGTCATGATTAAGATCTTTCGTTTCATAAAAGTTCTAGCATAAGCGTAATTCGGCTAGCAGATTGTTGAAAAAAAAAAAAAAAAAAAGTGTTGAAGGGGGGGGGGAATGCCTTTACTTCGTAAAAACAAAAAAATAGCAGGTTGCTGTAGCAGGGTTGGTCGCCAAATAATCGCCAAGTTACCATAATCCGAAGATTAACCAAGTAACCAAAAGTTTTTTTCCCCGCCGTAGAGTGTTACAATTGCTCGCTTTTGAATCGTTGAGTTTGTTATTCAAAAATTCATTAAAAGTTTTACAAAATATGAAATCGATATAAAGCAAATTCCAAATTTCAAATTTGAGATTTCAGAAGCCCATATTCGCAGTAGGATTACGTCATTCAAAATTGGATGGTTCTAGATACCGTTGTTTTATCACAATGCGAGAAATAGACATACATTTATGCAGATTTTTCATTATTTAATTTCTTCAAATATAATGCAGGACTCTAACATTTTGTGGCAACAGTTTGAAAAGTGAACCGACATTTATAGGAGTCTGACGCAAAATGCCAAAACGAAAGTAATTCCTTCGGGACTCAAATCCCTTTGGACTAAAAAGAATTTCGTGTGTTGATTAAACACAATTTTTGATTGGGAAAAGTATTGTTGAAGCCGAACAGTGGCTTGATAAGCGTTATGGAGACCCTGCAGCAGGGTAATCAGCTATTAATATCTGGTATACTGAATTAAAACGCGATCGTACTAACACCGACGTGATCGCCCACAGTCGGCAGTTGTTTCGGAAAGAGTATACAAAATAGTTCTGAAAGATCGTAAAGTAAAGTTGCGTGAATAGCTGATAACCTAAAGATATCAAAAAGCAGTGAGTTTACGATTTTACACAAAAATTTGAGTACGCGTTGTGAAGTTGCTTTCGAAGTGGGTGCCGCGTTGAGACTTATTGAGATAACTGTTAAAACTATTTAGGTAACTTTGTATCTAATTTTAAATAAAAATCTTAAATAAAACTGTTAGCGAAGCACTGTCAACAGCTCTTGACTAAGAGTGATAGTAATACAAAAATAAAAATGATTAGATTTTATTAATAAATTAACAATAAAATTTGTTGTAACCGGTTTATTATTTTCAGACTAAAACGTCTTCAGAGGTGGTTCAATTTGAAAGTAATATCTCAACTACAACTGCTACTCCAAAGTACATTTCGGTTCAAGTTAATATAATCAGAAGTAATCATTTAAAAAATGTATTATTTATAATACTTTTTAAAATACTTTAATTTACTTCATTATGGGAAAAAATCACAACATCTACTTTGTCAACATTTTTACATTATCACATAGAGAAAGAGAATATCTACACTGGTTATCATAAATTAAGGAAAAATCATGATTACTGAAAAAGTTACATGTAGAATTTAATGAAACTTACCCACAATATACAACACATAGTAAGGTATCAAATAACATAAAAAGAAATTACCAGACAAATATAAATATGGTAGTATAGAAATTAGCAGATGTATAAAATGAACAAATCGAAGATCTCAGTTTGCTATAGGAAAAGTACCTTCAATATGGAATATGATCGCCTCTAGAAGCAATACAGAGATGTGTGATGCTTTCAATTATGCGGTCTATCAGTTCCATAGGAAGCGAGAGCCATTTCTCTTGCAAAGCAGTTGCAAGCGCGGAGAGAGTCTGATGGGGCGGACTGAGAGCAGCCAGACGTCTCCCTAAAGCATCCCAAACGTGATCGATAGGATTCAAGTCCGGGGATCAAGCTGGCCCCTCCATGCGCATAGTTCTTTCCTGTTGAAGATAATCATCTACGATGCGAGCCCCGTGTGGTCTTGCGTTGTCGTCCTGTAACAGGAAAGCATCACCTATTGTCCCGGCATATGGGCGCACATAAACATCAAGGATGTCATCTCTGTAAACTTGAGCATTCACGGTTCCCCTTGGAACGACATGGAGGTCTGTGGGTCCACCCAAAGAGAGGCCACCTCAAACACAGACACTGCCTCTTCCGTATGCATCTCTTTCACGGATGTTTGACGGATGATAACGTGTTCTAGATTATCTCCATATCAAATAACGCTTACTATCGCTTTCTTGACTAAACCTGGACTCATCCGTAAAGAGAACAGCCCTCCATTGATCAGGTGTTCAAAGGGACATGTTTACGTGCCCACTGCAAACGGTCCCTCCTATGGCATGACGTGAGCGGCATGTAAATGGCTGGTCGTCTCGCATACAGACCACCTTCGTGAAGCCTTCTACGCACAGTTTACGTTGACAGTAACCTTCCAGTGCCTGCAGCAAGGGAGGATCTAAGAAGAGTCGGAGTAGCGGTTCTATTCCTGCGTGCACATAATGTCAAATATCGGTCATCGACGCTCGTCGTAGCAGTTGGCCGTCCTTGGCTGAACCTCGTAGATACCGAATCTGTGGTGTGAAATTGCCTCCTGAATTGAAGTCTATGAACCACAGAAGGACTCACATTTAGGCATCTGGCCACCTCTGTTTGACTTTGTCCCGCCTCTAGTCTCCCAATGGCTCTCCATCATAGTTCTGCAGGCAAATGATGCCTGGAGGTCATTGTAACGAATTGGTTATCTCAGATTTCTGATGTCACTATCACAGTGAAATATGTGGGCTTGCTCTCAAACATGGACTTTTAATGCTCCTCGCAGATGACGTATTATGAGTGCAGTGCCACTCATTTGCATATTGTAGTTTTACTCAGCTATTCTTTCTTGCTAACATATTCAAATTTTACACGGGTTGGGTTATTTTTGCGGGAGTTATCACTATTTTTGTGATTTTTCCTTAATTTATGATAACCAGTGTAGTATAATCATCAGGTTTCATTTTTTTAACGCAAAAAGTAGTGACGTTACACAAGAAGCTGAGTTAAATATTTTTCGATCGGCTTATTATAGAAAGTTAGAAACCTGTTTTAGTTAAGACATTCATGGTATAAATAAACTTAATGTAAAACATAGTTAAGAAGTCAGATAAAAAGACTTCAAATGATTAGAAGTGAGATAAAATTACTTTTCAAACTCAGGGATTTCCAGCCGTTTTGTATCTTAAAGCACATTCCAGAATACCGAAGGGCACATTTATTTTTTCAAGGTGATTTTATAAGCTGATATTGTTAACGCATAATAATAATACACTGGTTATCATAAATTAAGGAAAAATCACAAAAATAGCGATAAGTCCCTCAAAAATAAGCCAAACCGTGTAAAATTTGAATATGTTAGCAAGTAAGAGTAGCTGAATAAAATTGCAATATGCAAATTAGTGGCGCTGCAATCGGAATACATCATTTGCGAGGAGCATAAAAGTCCATGTTTGAGAGCAAGCCCACATATTTCACTGTGATAGTGACATCAGAAATCTGAGATAGCCAATTCGTAACACTGACCTCCAGGCATCATTTGCTTGCAAAACTACGATGGAGAGCCATTGGGAGACTAGAGGCAGGACAAAGTCAAACAGAAGTGGCCAGATGGTTAATGTGTGTCCTTCTGTGGTTCATAGACTTTGGAGGTGATTTTAAACCACAGATTCAGCATCTAGGAGGTTCAGCCAAGGACGGCCAACTGCTAAGACGAGCACCAATGGCCCATATTTGACATTATGTGCACGCAGGAATAGAACCGCTACTCCGACTCTTCTTAGATCCTCCCTTGCTGCAGGCACTGGAAGGTTACTGTCAACGTAAACTGTGCGTAGAAGGCTTCACGAAGGTGGTCTGTATGCGAGACGACCAGCCATTTGCATGCCGCTCACGTCATGCCATAGGAGGGAGCGTTTGCAGTAGGCGCGAAAACATGTCCACTGGATGCCTTATCAGGATCAATGTTCCGTCTTACCTTCTTCGGGAACATGCAAGGACCTGACTCGGAACAGAGAGCTTACTAAAGCTATGTTCAATAACTGTGGGAAGTAGACAGGATACACAAGAAGGGTATACAAAACCCTTTATTTTTCTCTAGTTACAATAACTTCCGTACTTCGGAATACACAGACCCGCAACTTGTGGTCTAACGTAAAAAAAAAAAAAAAAAAAAAAAAAAAAAATAAATAAAATAAAACTAAATTCTAATTTAACTTTAAAATAATAAACATGGAAGATTGGCCTTATATTAACAGGAAGCGTATGTAGTACAGAGAACTGTGAACACTACAATACGTTTAAATTTATCAAGAGGATTAAAACCTCCGGCCTGGAAGGCAACCAGCAACTGCGTAAAACTTCTAAGGTAAGCGGCCTGCTTCGACTCATTGCTTCCTCTCTCTCGTTTGGCAAAAAGCCACAACTTAAGTACTTGGCGTTCGCCAGACAAACTTTGCATAAGTACTTTAACGCTTATACTTCTGGCCGGAAGTAGAAAATAAGAAGTGATAGTAAAGATTTAAAATAAAATAAACGTTAGTAAAACTTAAGATCCTTACAGCCTGATCAATGGAGAGCTATTCTCTTTACGGATGAGTCCAGGTTTAGTCTAGAAAGCGATAGTAGGCGTTATTTGATATGTAGAGAATTTGGAACACGTTATCATCCGTCAAACTTCCGTGAAAGAGATACAAACGGAAGAGGCAGTGTCTGTGTTTGGGGTGGCATCTCTTTGGGTGGACGCACAAACTTCGATGTCTTTCCAAGGGAAACCGTGAATACTCTGGTTTATAGAGATGACATCCTTGATGTTTATGTGCGTCCATATGCCGGGAGAATAGGGGATGCTTTCCTGTTACAGGACGACAACGCAAGATACACAGGCACAGGGCTCGCATCGTAGATGATTATCTTCAACAGGAAACAATTATGAGCATGGAGTGACCAGCTCGATCCCCGGACTTGAATACTATTGATCACGTTTGGGATGCTTTAGGGAGACATCTAGCTGCTCTCAATCCGCCCCATCAGACTCTCTCCGCGCTTGCAACTGCTTTGGAAGAGCAATGGCTCTCGCTTCCTATGGAACTGATAGAGCGTATAAATGAAAGCATCACACATCGCTGTATTTTCTTTAGAGGCGACCATATTCCACATTGAAGGTACTTTTCCTATAGCAAACTGACACCTTCAATTTGTTCATTTTATACATGTGCTAATTTCTATACTACCATATTTGTCTGGTAACTAATTTTTATGTTATTTGATACCTTACTATGTGTTGTATATTGTGGGTACGTTTCATAAAATGTAACTTTTTCAGTAATCGTGATTTTTCCTTAAGTTATGATAACCAGTGTAATAATAATATCCCAGAAATATAATTTTAAGGTATAAAAGTTACTGATTGTTTCTTATGTAAAATAAATAACTACAAAATATTGCAGACAAAAGTTTACAAATTCATTAATATAACAATTCTTTACAAAAAATGTAATGATATTTGACATTGCTCCATAATTATGAAAGTATAATGATATCCCCGTTCGTAAGCAATCATCAAGATGGTCATCTGTAAATCGAGAACTGATTTCGTGATGTTCACTGTTGAAATAACGATTCATACAAGTATGTGGAACCAAATGACGATCAAAATCGTAAAAACAACCTTGTATTTAGCGTAAGTATAGTGAAACACTCAATCGATTTCGAGGGCAGCTAAAGGTGCCTCCTCATCAGGAGAAAGAAATACCTAGAAAGAAGATTATCCAAAAGGCTTCTTCCATAGGTGAATTGGATGTTCTTGAGGCTTTTCATATTCACAAAGATTTAGCATGTTTATTTAATGATTTTAAGTCCAATCCAGTCCTTCCTAATGCCTTTAAAATTCTACTATCTTAATTCAGTTACTATTTTTGCCGATAGATGGCGTTACCTCCTCGCGTTTGGTACTACCAGTGGGTATAAAAATCCGTTCAGTGTTGCTTTCCATTATTCGAAGTTCAGATTATGAGCGTGAAGGAGCAGTTGCCCCTCGCTCCCTATTTTTAACTTCGCCATTTTTCTTGTCCTTTGTGTTACATGTTTGATCAGATAGCCTGGCTCAGTAAAAGTAGGCGGCCAGTGTAACTCTGATTAAAAATCCGGTTATAACCACGTGCAGTGCTGATAAGGACCACGTGTTTCTGAGACTCCTTCCCCTTTATTTTTCTTCTTTCTAGGTATTTCTTTCTCCTGATGAGAAGGGACCTTTAGCTGCCCTCGAAATCAATTGAGTGTTTCAATATACTTACGCTAAATACAAGGTTGTTTTTACGATTTTGATTGTTACATTAGCGTGTTTCTCCTCTAGTCTAGCCAAATGACAATTTTGTGTTGTATGATACTTCACACACGTATGTGGAACCAAATGACGATTTTAAGTTGTATGATTCTTTTTAAGAATGAAGAATTGTTTCTGCCAACTGTATTCCAGAAGTTCCCATCTGATACATAGATTTTAGAACAATATGATTTTGAAGACCCAAAATTTCTAACTTCCGCTCTTACTTGAATAAACTCCAATGTATGCAGCTATTTCGGTTACATTTACTAGGCAAGTACAAGTATTGGTTTTTCAGATTGGCCTTGAAGTAATTAAAGGTTGATAACAAGCGAAGACAAATCAATTTCAGCTTTGCCTATAATTTCTTTTTTCTTCCAGTATTTGTCAAATGCGCAAACGACTTCATTTGCAAATGTGATATACACAAAACCTGTTCAGCCTTAAACAACTTAACAGAACCTATCATATCATTAAAGTACAGTTTTCCGGGCAGCTCTAAGTTTAAATAATTCAGTTTTACAATTATGTTTGTAAGAAAACCTAAATCCACCAGCCAGCGAAAGTTCGTTAGTTTCGCAAAACTTTGATTTTTGGTTCCGAGCTAATTTTTTATTCCTTCAATAAAATTTACGAATCTTGCAAAAACATAACTGAAGCATGTAAGATAAAAATATGTGAATCAAAATTATAATATAAACTAATGGTTATCCTTTAAATCTCACTCTCCGTTTTAAAAAACCTAATAACTTCTCTGGATTGCTCATTTGTAGATCAATCCATTTTGCATGGCCTGCGCACCGCCGATGACGTAATAATTGGGAGCTGAAACTTTTAACTCAAAACAAAACTTTTTTCTTCGTGTGCTTCCACATTGAATAACTACGATAGCTTCTGTCTGTGCAGTGCTTGTACGCACTTTAGCTGGGCTCGCGTCCTATCGCAATAATATCAAAACTGTAAATATTACCGAATAGGCACTAGAGTGCCAAGCAAACTGTGGCCACAAATGTCAGTTGTAAATAAAAATGGAATTAAAACTTCGACTGCCAAGTTTTTTAGATATTACGAAATCAACATATTAGCATATTATGCAATCAGAATTCTTCCTCTTCAATATGGATCTACAATCTATCCTATATAGCTATTACCCATCAATATTGCTCCGTCTTTTTCTTGTTTAAGTTACATATATGCATGTGTGATTCCATTCTGCACACCGAAATATGATATGCTCGCTCAGTATGCAGTATGAGATCATGATCTTCAGGATTTTCTATTAGCTTTGAAAAGCCGGTGTTGCAAAGTGGCTGTTCGAAGTTTTACTATTTTTGTATAGTTAATTTCATGACGTGTCCAAAGGGCGATTTTCTACCACACAAAGCTTTCTGGTGGATGATACAGTGATATGACATTAAGCTTGGAATTTCTTTTCTGCAGTAACTGCAGAAGGCAATAAATCAATTAATATTACTATTCATTGCTGGTACCCTACCAGTGGTTATCGCTTGTACAGAGGCATATTTATCGATATTTCCATATGCCGTAAACATGGTGTATATATCCACATCTTTCGCGGGTAATATTTTCAGTAGGTCTTCTTTTACAATATTAAATACCATTCTTACCATAATTGCTGACTGTGAAGCGTGCGATATATATATATATATATATATATATATATATATATATGTAGATTAGTTAAACAGTAGTGAGTCATATTTCCGAGTTACGCTTTAACTCAGTTTGCATGTCTTTTGCTTGTCACGGTGTTATCTGACAATTGCCGGTTTAGTATATTTGGCATAATCTCATGTTTATCAGAAAATCCCTCAACTGGTACCACTTAAAAATGCTTCTCTTGACAATTAACCATCATGGAAAGCTTTTTATTCTCAGTGAGAACTACTAGTAGCATTTTTACATTTTACCATAAGCTTAGCAAAAACTTTCTGTTAAACAACTTTACTTTGCTTTGATTTATTTATTTATTTTTTTCTTTCTTACTTCAGATTCAAGTGACTAAGTCGTATTAAATGAGGCATGAATTGTCTGAAAGTGACGTTCAGCATTATGTTTTTTCGCAACTGCACTGCTATTGCCGCACAATAAACAAACCCATATATCTTTAAGAGAATTGGCGAAGCAATATGATTCTTCCCAGTCAGTATTAACTTTATGGATTCTTTTTCTTTTACTTGAGTTACTCATTTTGGGATTAAAATAGCAAAGTATATAAAAACAATGAAGTAGAAGACACCAACAATAAAGAAAGAGACACGTATACAAAGAACATGGGCATATAACTAATAATAATTATAACATGGCATTTAGGAGAATACGCATTCAAAAGGGATTCCTCTTCGTAGGTGGCACCACAATGCACGAGTACAAGGAGGCATTTTAATGCGTAAAAGTTTTCTCTATTTAACTGCTATCTGTGAACAAATTTTGCATTTTATTGAAAACTTTTTTAATGATTTTTTTATCGTTATCGTTGAGCAGCAAGCACACGTAAAACCTTCGGCAGGCGCAATGTTGATCGCGGGGACAAGGTTGGGGATTTTGGATTAACTTATTGCAGGTCTCAATAACGCACTTTTATGATATCAAAGATAAATGAAAGATCTTATTCATTGCCACCGGCAACAACATATATTTATGTCAGAGGATATTTTATTGACATTCATACTGAATATTACTTCTTTGGGATAATCAATTCCATGGTACACCAAAGTTGCCTGGAACCATATTTTGGAGAAAGACGGTGTTTGAGGTTTATTGATATGTATATTATAAATATCACTTCACGGCAATTCTGAATGTCACATTCTTAATTTCCGCACAAAATTTAGCGTTCTATGTTTAGTATTCGTCTGTGTTATTAACTTCTGAAATAATACTTCGCCTCATTGCTTTAGTTAAAACCATTTTGGAAAAAAATGCTGAACTATATTTTGTCAAATTATGTTGATAATATGAACCTCAAGTCTTGAGAATTTTTATTACGCACTTCATTTACTAAATTTCATTTGAATCGTCGTAATAAAGATAGGCGCAATTTCAAAAACTACATACATTATTAAATTTCCTTCTTATTAAATGCAGCTTCCAAATTTTGCTTTAATTAAAAACATTTAAAATATTATTCTTACCTGAAAAGCTCAGGTACCGTTATCGGAAGGGGGGGTTAAATTCGGTCTTTAAAAAATGGAAACAAGATAACATTTCAACTTATTTTTGTCTTATTTAACTGGAAAGGAAAGCAAACAGTTCATTTAACAGGAATTCCGGATGTCCACAATCCAGATAATTGCAGTTCTACTAAACAAAATTTGACAAGGACATACGACAGTGGAAAGGTGTTGAAGCGACATCCATCGGTCATCCACAGATGTTTCTATGGTCGGTCGCTGCGTTTGCCAGTATTTAATTTACTTGCTTTACGTTTTTCACATTAACGCCGACCACATGCAAATCTGGCTATTCTAGAACGGTCTTCCTGTAAGACAGATGTTCCTTGGGACAAGCTTCGGCTGCCGCCCGGATGTTCGAATAAAAATTGAAAATGAAAAAAAAAAAAAAAAAAAAGTGACAAGCACCGCGGGCGAGAGTAAAGCTTGTTCTAATAGCATCTGTTTCGACGGATGGAAGCTGAAAATCGGAAACAATGGCCAGACAGAAAGGATACTCTTCATCCAGTTTCCGTTCTCCAAGTCACTTTCACCAGAATAATCTATATCGGTCAGAGGCGAAAAACATCTGCAATGAGATATAAACATTACAACAGTTGCTCAGACATTAATTTTTCTATTTTCATATATTACATTTTACAAAGTCAGGAAGGTTTTCTAAGGCTTTTATTACATAAATATACGGTAAAAACCGATGACAGTGAACTCTCTCCTAGCGATCACCTTCTTAAGACGGCCATTTCTAAGAGTGATTGTAATGTTAAGCGCCGGGAACAACATTCATTTCATAAATTAAATCTAAATAAAATGCATATATCAGCTTTTAATAATACATATATTTCAATATAAACAGATAAGGTTCTTAAAATGAAATAAAGTTCTGAATTATTAAGGAGTGCATTTATCTTTTAAATAGCTGAAGTTTGTTAAGTAATTACGATTAAATTTGAAAGATAAAAGTCTTACGCGTTGGCCCTAAGAAATGAGTATTTGCAAGACCGCGTAGAAGATGGATTTAATATCCAAACGTTATCTCAGAATTTCTTCTTCTTTCCTTTCTACGTCGCTTAATTGACGACGCTACAACTGTGTTCCGTTTATAACAATAATGTTTATTATTTATACTTATATTTAAACAAAAAAATCTGGCCAATTGGTACAGAATATATGACGTTATTTGAAGAAGAACTTTTGTAATTCACATTCGAAACACATACTTTCTGAAAAACTAACATTGAATTTTGCTTATTTTTTAAAATACATCAATATGTTAACAATGTAGAGTTATAAGGTTTATTTCGGAAGCAGGAGAGATGAAAAATATGCAAAGCCTTCGCCGGGAATCGAACCGCAGACCTCTGGATCACGCGCCCAGCGTGCAGACCACCACATCACGAAGACATGGCAAGAAGGCGGGAGAAATACCTTTTAACAGTACCATCATTTCCAGTTTTTCTAACTTCGATGTCAAGAACTGTGACCTTAACGATTTCGGTTCAACAGATGTATGACTGAGTTAAATTTCACCGAACAAAAAGAAACTAGCAAATTGGAAATAGAGTAGTTTCAAAACTTGCTTATATCGCAGTTTTCTAGCTTGTAAAGAGTTGACGGAAAATAATACACGAACTAGTAAAAATTTAAGGTTCTGAACGCTTAAGAGTCGTGAATGTTACGTGGGACGGAGCTAAAAACTGTAAGGCACACTAGCCAACTTGATAATTACACGCTCAGTAAGAAATTTTTGCAAAGAAATTTCGCAACCCGGAAACTAGGAAGTTTAGGAAGTTTCCCATAAGATCTAATCATAATTAATCTCAATCTCTTTCGAAGAGTTACCTAACTCCGTTACCAAGAGCTTTTGTTTTCCTTTAGACCTACGGCTAAAAGGAACATCTGAAAGGACAGACATATGAGTTGTAATGACCTAGAAACAGCTGGATGGCGGCGGCAAGGAAAACTGAAGAATTAAATACATCTGTTTCATTTAAATTGCTTATACCGTTGACTGACTTTTAGTGCGTTGCGTGTGGGCACGGAGGTGGCAAATTGAGAGTTCCATTAGGATTTCAAAGTCTCATTATTTTTGTTTGCTCTCCTCTAAAGTTGACGCTCTCAGCAGTAAACAATTGACCAAGAAACTTTCAAGCACGTTAAGCATTTTTAAAAGGTCCTTGCAAAACCTTCCCATATCTCTCCGGCCCTTTTTTTTTAATGGTTGATGTTTGATTTCATTCCAACCTGAATGTCTGAAAGAAATATAAGATTGTGCAACGACACAGATTTTCAGATTAAAAAAAAGTTTCCTTTCAAAAAAAAAATCGTAGTTGAGTTGTAAAAACGTAATGTATGTCTTTTTAACAACGACCTTTGACTCTGAACGATCATTTAACACTATTGAGCATGCAGCAAAAAAAAAAAAAAAAAAAAGCTTTTAGATTACGCCCAAAGAAGCGAGCATTTTTTTTAACGTTTTGTGTGTTACCTTTATTTATGAAATATCATATTCTTCGTACTTAAATCACATAACATTTAATTCAACAGCAATATCACAAAATATTTAAAAAAGAGCATATCTTCAGAATTTCCGACAGACAGTCTGCGCACGCTGGAGACAAAAATGTTATTTTCCAATACAGTGTTGTTCACTGCTTGCTTTGAAATCGTTGAGTTTGTTAATCGAAAATTCGTTAAAGTTTTACAATTCGAAATTCGGGCGTACATGTGATGATGTTTGGGTGGAGGATTACGTTATTCAAAATTTGATAGCTGTAGGTACCGCCGTTTTTTTTTTACAATGCGAGAAACACGCATACATTCATGCAGATCCTTCAATATTTAATTTCTTTAATAAATAGAATACAGGGCTCTAATATTTGGCGGCAACAATTTGAAAAGTGACACGGACATTTACAGTGAAACAACACAAAAAGCTGTTCCAAAACTAATAGCCCTTCTGGACAACCGCCTCTTTGTGCTTAACCCAGCTATCAGTTCTGCGAAAATTTTAATCGCAGACGTTTGCTCTCTGCCTTGATGATGTTAACGCAGTAAAGCCCTATTAACAAAGTATTATTAATATATACACTGGTGTGCAAAAATTAAGGACGAAGTCGAAAAATTAGCATATCAGCTGAACGAAGAGGCAGAGCGGACAGAAAGACCAATCAGGAGATTAAGTAAGGTGATGTACGGTAGCACATGCGCAGATATGCAGGTAGACGTAATGGGGGAGTGTCTGAGTAGTATAAAGCATGTTGTCGCTGTAAGATCAGTATTTCTGGCAAAGAGATTGCACGCTGTATAGCAGTTAAAATCACACCGAGTAGCTGCCTCAGCGAGAAATGGCGAATAATCAATCTGTTAGACGACATCTGGATGCTTTTACCCGAGGTCAAATCACTGGGAAGTTGGAGGAAGGCCGCAGTGTGAAAAGTGTAGCTGCAGACCGGAATTGCTCACAGCATCGTTTCACGACTTTGGAGACAATTTCAAACTACAGGAACAGCTATCGGGGGGTTTAGTAGTGGTCGTCCACGAGGAACCACATTCGCAGATGACCGGTATACTGCCTTACAGGCCAGAAGAAACAGACGGCAGACAGCGGGAGAAATCGCTAGACACACGACACAGGCGACTGGACGACCGATATCGCGTTTTACCGTGGCCAGAAGACTGCACGGTGGTGGTCTGTTTGCACGACGCCCTGTACGGTGTGTACCTCTAACGCCTGCCCATCGGAGAAGACGTTCTCTGTGGTGCCGGGAACACCGGAATTGGAGAGACAATGAATGGGGACGATTACTCTTTACAGATGAGAGCAGATTCAGTCTGAGTAGCGATTCTCATCGCATACTCATCTGGAGAGAGCGGGGAAGCCGCAATCATCCCTCGAACATCATTGAAAGGGACAGGTATGGAGGTGGCTGTGTTCTCGTTTAGGGAGGCATCATGCTTGGTAGTCGTACAGACCTTCACATCTTCGACGCAGGTTCAGTCAACGGGACCCGTTATTGTAACGAGATTCTTCATCCATATGTGCCTCTTTTTAGAGGCGCTATGGGTCCGCAGTTCCTTTTTATGGACGACAATGCACCATGTCATCGCACAGTAGCTGCCGAACAGCTCTTAGAGAGTGAGGATATTGAACGTGTGGATTGGCCGTCACGATCTCCGGATCTCAATCCCATCGAGCATGTATGGGATTTTCTAGGCAGACGCTTGGCAGCTCGTACCTTACCACCAGTAACGATTCCGGAGCTTCGATTGGCGCTGCAAGACGAATGGGCAGCGATGCCTCAACAACTCATTGACACCCTCATTCTCAGCATGGGCAGACGTTGTGAAACGTGCCTGGCAGACATGGGGAGATCATATCCCCTATTAAAGACCGGATGTTTCTTGCTGGACACCCATCACAGGGATGTTTTGGCCTTCAGTCGCATTGCGCTCCATGCAACTTTTTCAATAAAGCTTCTTTTTATCCCTCTGATTTCTCTTTTAGTAAGTGTTGCTTACATTACTCATGTCCTTACGTATTGGGGATCTTACGGTATTAAATGTGTTGATTTGGAAAGCTTTTGTACAAAGTTATATTGAAAAAACCGTCTCGTCCTTAATTTTTGCACACCAGTGTAAGTGTGAAACTTGCCACAGTAATAGGCAGACCATTATATTTCATATGAAAGAAATGAACATTATTGTTTCTTAGTGTGATTTCTTAGTCTTAGAGCTGGAAGATTGGTTTATTAAGGCCATTTGGCTTTTTTTTATTACTTTTGTTGGCAACACAAATTTCATGCAGCTTTTTCAGTTTTTGTGCGACTTTTAATTTCATACCCTAAAATTAATTACACGAAGGGGGGGATGGAGACACGAGGACATAACAGATGAAAATTTGTTTACGTTACACAGTGCGATACTAATCTCCAAATTGAAGCACTTGCAAATTTGCAATTTTTTTAAACGCCAAAATACCCTTAACCCATGTGGCTAAAGTAAGAAGCAAATTTAAAATTTAGGACTGTCTTCTAACCTCCGAAGCGTCTAATGAGTTCCTTACAACAGTCCAAAAGGAAAAACCGTCATGATTACCCACAAGGATAAAGTACATAAAAGGGCACATGAGTATTATCCTACCAAATGAGTATTAACCGATTTTTGATGCCCCAAAAGTGTATATTTGGTGTATGAATCAAGCATTACACGAAATCTTCTTAGCGACCTGATAACTATAAGTGCGTTTGTTGTTGTTGTTGCATACGCCAACTTGTCTAACGTAGTCAGCCCAAGTCCAGGAACTTCCTTTGGGGCAAGTAGTGCAAGATTACGCCTGCCGTTGGCAACAGCCTTGAGCAGCCTAACAGCTGACAGTGCGATTTGGCTCATTTCCACTCCCATTTTTGATGGAGAGCACCCCGGGGGAACAGGTTCCAGGGTCAACCCTCTTTCTTTAGCCCTGGGGTCAACCACCTTTCTCCCCTTCCACCAAACCACAAGACAGGACTTCCGTCTCGCCCCATATTTAAAATGCCGCACCGACACTACATTTACAAACATCTATGCATTCTCCGGTATTCGAACATGGACCCTTCGGCACGTCAATCAGTGAGGCTAACCACTATACCAGTTGGTGGGCGAAAAGTATGTTTAGTAAGACTTAGTGTAAATAATATGAGGTGTTCTGCTTTAAGTGGTTGGCTATAATGCTTTGACAGGTGAAAACTTTTATTTTCTCCCTAGATGAGTGTAAAGAGATTTCAATTAGAAAAGATCATTTGGATTATGGCAATGCACGCTGAGGCTCTCTGCATTTTTTAACGCTATATGGCTAAGATTAATTGCACACACGTTTCAAACTTTATTTAATTTTACTTCCAGAAATATATTTCATCACAATTAAAGCTTTTAAATATTTTCACGTGCCACGGAATTTTCGAATTTGCCATGTTTTGCGTTTTCACAAACGTCTTAAGAGTTCGCTTTCGGTAGCCTTTAATATACTTATGAAGATACTTGTCAATGAATTTACGATACCTTTCTGCTAATTTTTAGTTTATGATGTCAAAATATAGTTATCAATCGCTTGTATTGGTTACTGGGATAGATTTCTGGAATGCCTGGAATAATAAGTATTTATTTTATTCATGCAAATGAAGCCGATTTTTTTCTTCTTTTTTTGCATTTTATTGTTCAATTTATAGTAAAATGTCGGAATTGCTGTTATTATTCTACATTTATATGAACTTCAGTATTCCGAAATTTTCTCGTTGTTGTAATTTCCCCCCTCAGTAATTAAAAGAAGAAATTCAGGGTATATAAGACGTCAAATAAAATAGTTGAAGTTGTGAAAAATGCTTTTCAGATCTATGACAGTGTGATTATTCACATGAATGTGTAGCTATTTTTTTCTGGAATGATAAAGCATATTTTTTTTTAATTATTAAAAGAAACACAACAAAATAAAGCATATAACACATATTTTTACAATTAGAGAAATAACGAATGACAACTTCTCTGGAATGCAATTTGAGACGGCAACTATCCAAAACTGATTATTATTATACAATTCTCAACAGAGGGTTATTCTAACTTAATATCAGTAAACTCCTTGAAACTGAGTATTCTTTTATCAAAAATCTTAGTTGAACTGTATACTCTACGTAAGAGCAAACTATATTTTGATGCACTGCAGAGCAAATAGTAATCAAGAAACTGAAAATTAATTATTAAAAAAATTAAACAATTATCATGATATAACTTGTTTCGACGTGCCTCCAAAGAAAATACATACCTTATATTTTACTGAAATACAGTTTAAACACTCAGTAAAAAGAGTAATAAGATAACCTTAATTTTGAACCTCTATATCTTTTGCATTCAAAATTAACATTTTAAAAGTCGGTCTGCATTACTTGCAATTTTAATTTTTTCACTAAAATTTCTTAAAAAGAGTCTTTCTTCACTTCACGATTAAATATCTTTTCCCACGTAATTACTTATTTTACTGAGTTTTAAATTACATTTTTTGTAAAATGTGAGGGATATAATTTCTTTTACGTAAAGCTGAGGCACGTTATAGAGCTTGATTAATGCTTTTTAAAAATTTCTTTTAAAATTCAACTGCTCCATTATTATTTTTGCAATTCATTCCGATATAATTGAGAAACATGATTCTGTCTGATAATTCATTAGACTGCTCCTTGAGAAAGTCTACAGATTATTCACTTTTGTTATTAGCTCAAAGGGGCTTTGTCCCTGAACGACTATTGTTTTCGTTTTGCAATTTTGCGTTGAATCACTCTGAATATCCGCTTCACTTTTCAAACTGTTGCCCCCAAATACTATCGCTCTGTATTCTATTTGAAGAAATTAAATAATGAAGAATCTGCATAACTGTATGTATGTTTCTTGCATTGTGATAAAACAACGGTACCTAGAGCCATCAAATTTTGAATGACAATCCTACTGCGAATATGGGCATCTGGAAGACCAAATTTGAAATTTTGAATGTTTTATTATCAGTTTATTATTTTGTAAAACTTTAAAGAATTTTTGATTAACAAACTCAACGATTTAAAATCGAGCAATGGCAACACGCTACGGGAAATTCTAAAGATATGCTCATTTTAAAACTATTTTGTGACATTGCTGTTGAACTGAATCTTATGGTTTAAGAGCATGATAATAAATAAATAAAGGTAACACACAAAATGTTAAAAAAACGCCTCTTTGGACGTAATTTAAAATCTGAAACCTTTCAAATTTTTAATTTTTTTTTTTTTTTTTTTTTTTTTTTGGTGTATTCTACTTTTTTTTTTTAGTCCAAAGGGGCTTTGTCCCTGAAGGACTATTGTTTTCGTTTTGCGATTTTGCGTCGGACTCATAAACGTCGGTTCACTTTTCAAACTGTCGCCACAAAATGTTAGAGTCCTGCATTATATTTGAAGAAATTAAATAATGAAAAATCTGCATAAATGATTGTCTATTTCTCGCATTGTGATAAAACAATGGTACATAGAGCCACCGAATTTTGAATGACGAAATCCTACTGCGAATATGGGCATCTGAAATCCCAAATTTGGAATTTGTTTTATTATAGATTTTATATTTTGTAAAACTTTAACGAATTTTTGATTTACAAACTCAATGCTTTAAAAGCGAGAAATGGCAACGTTATATAGAAGAAAAAAAACTTTTATCTCCAGCTCGCGAGACTGTGTATATCGGAAATTCTAAAGATATGCTTAATTTAACATTATTTTGCGATATTGCTCTTGAACTGAATTTTATGGTTTAAGTGCAAAGAACATGATACTTAATAAATAAAGGTAACACTCAAAACGTTAAAAAAAAACGCCCCTTTGGACGTAATTTAAAATCTGAAACATTTCAGATTTTTTTTTTTTTTTTTTAATTTTACGCTTCTGTTTTTGCATTAATTTACTTACAATGCACGATTGATTTCTCAGTTTATGCCTCATGTTCACGTAGATTTATATTACATTTTCTTTTCTAACTTTATTAATTTTGCCGCATTTTTCATGACGTTAGTACCACTTAACTAATCAGTTTCTTGTAAAAAAAATATATTTGTATAAACCTTAAAGTAACATCCACTGCACGTTAAAAAAGTATGTCATAGTCTAATGAAAAATTTATTTTATATACAAATATGTAATTTACATAATATGTCATGTATCTTACAAGAATGAACGCCTTTTTAAGATTACTTTTCCTATACTTTTTTTTTAATTTTAAAAAAAAAAAAAAAAAAAAAAAAAAAAAAGGGTGATTATTATTACATGAAAGCGGAAAAAGAGTTAAAACGACGTAATGAAAAGAAACAAAAATTCGATATACATAATAGATACATACATAACATACACACATAATTCTCTCCCCTCCCCCTTCTTCAGTGTCGAGAAAACCTTGAGTTCGGACACAACTCGAAGGTCACAGCATGATCGCTATTGCATTGGGCAGCAGCAGAAGGGGGTGTGGACACTGGCCCTGATTTTTGGGCGGGAAAATTAGAGTTTTTGCTTCAACTTTTTTTCTTTTACTTCTTTTTTTTTTTCATTCTTTGGACCGGCTTCTTGATTTATTTCCTTTTGTGTTATCAGCAGCAACAAAAAAAAAAAAAAAAAAAAAAAAAGATTTTTATATCTTGCTCAGTTTTAGCTCTCCCCCTCTTCTACTGGTGGTCAAAATGGGGGGGGGGGGGGGGAGGGAACACTAAATAATCGGTTACCACGAGAAGTCGGCGCCTACCCTAAAAGACTATCGTCTGCGGTAGAGTGTGAACCAGATAGTCAGAATACACAGTTTTCAAGAAATTTACTCAATTTTTCCTCTTTCTCTAGAAGCCCAGTCTTCTAACCCCGCCCTGTGAAACCTGGAAACGGATGCCTTGAGTGTATTATGCTATAAGAAGAAATCCTTCTATTGTTCTTGTTTGCGTTTATTATGAAAATTAAATTTTATTTAAGAGAAATCAAGCGTTCTACTGCAAAAAATTCGCAGCCACAAACAAGACAAAAATTACCGAATGGGCCAAACACCGTTCGCTACCAATATTTAATTTTGTTCTTGGACACACACTGTTGAGTTAAGATGTGGCTGTTCGATCATTCATAGCTAATGTGCATCAAATGTTTTTCTTTTGTGTGCTGAGACTGTTGCCACTCTTATGCCATTAGCTTGTCTGTTTTCAATCTACTGAATTTCTATTCTCATTGCCGTAGTCTGATTTTGTCAAATGCGAATACTAGCATTCTGGTAAGCAACTTGCCTTCTCTGAACTTACAATTATTCTTCAATAACTTCTTTTTATATAATTATTGGGAAGCGGTATTATCAAAAATTATTTCTTGCTGTTAACAATCTATATTGCTATAAAAGTTCAGAGATTTCAAATTAATATAGTATAGTATTAAAGTAGAGCAGTATGCTGCGAAATTAACTAAATAATCAACAGAAAATAATTAAATCAAAAATAGACCATGAAGGGGGGCAACATTCTAACAATATATATATATTCATCCAAATTAAAACTAAAACAATTCAATAAGAACAATAAAAAATTATAAAATATAAAAAAATGTTGAAAATTTCTTGGTCTATTTCATGGAGAAGATGAAGAATTTTCAACAAAGCAGCATTTCTGAATTATGCTCTGACGATTCTGAATTCTTGAAACATTTTAGAATGTTTACTTTATCTTTACTTTATCCTTACTTAATCTTTACTTTATACTTTAAAAAGTGCAACAAAGTGTCTAATAAATCCATTTATGTTTTCAATTTAATTAATCATGAAGATAAAAACTGCTTCGATCTGACACTAAAATAATTGAAAAATAAACATTAAAAGAAGAATTTTCGAGTAAGAAACACAGAAAAATAAAATATTTAAAATTTAGAAAAAAAAAACCAAAATTTTTTAAATAATTTTTTTGTATGTTAAAAGAAGTAAGTCATCATGCAGATATTATTTAGGAACATTTTAACTTCCTCACACACAATTTAGTTCTATTAATTAAATAATTTAAAAAAATGATTTCATTCTAAGTTTTAGGGTTTAATTTAATAAAACAGCATTTATTCCTACTCAAGTTTTACACTAAGTTTACAACCTCTTTACACCTCAACTCTCTTCTGGCTATCTACTATTTCCTTTTTTTTTTTTTTTTTTTTTTTTTTTTTTTTTTATAAAATCACACTATGTCTTCTCACTCAACTCGACGTTTTCCTTATATACTTTTTCACAGCAGTTTCAAAGATCACCATGCGAACGTAACACTTCGTTTAAGTTTTAATTTAAATTCCGGGACCATACTTTAACGAAAATATCCATTTTGACAGTTATCGAACGCAATTTAATGACATCTGTTATTGCGTGACATCTGTACGTAAGGATAGAGTAAAAGACTCTTTATCCCCAAACGAATTAAAAAACCGATTTAAAATGGATTCAGATGAGATTTTTTCGTGGCGTCTGTACGTACTTATCTTGCGTAACTCAAAAACAAGTAGCCTCAGAACGATGAAATCAAGGGTTTTACTGCTGTAACATGTAGTTGTGCACCTCCCATTTTGGTTGCAATTGGCCGCACCAAAAGTATACACATATATATATATAGAGAGAGAGAGAAGAGAGTCTGTGTATTTGTTTGTTCGCTAATAACTCAGTCACTACTATAGCTATCGTCACCAAACGTTCTACAATTCTTTTCTGGGCCCTGGAAAAGGTCGACGTCCACTTTTTTTCCAACAAAATTAATTCAAACAAAATTAATTCAAAACTCTTAAAGCATTAAAGCACTAATTTTCGCCCTCATTTTTTCGAGTGGCAATAGTGCTGATATTAGCAACAGTGGATATATCAACAACAATGGCTGCGCGCCATTGTTGCTGATATAATGAGAGAGAATTTTTTTATTAAAATGTTTATGTGGGTTCAATTCTCGCTCAAAATAATTGATTTTGCTCAAAATAATGCTGTATTTCTTTTTATTTTTGCTGACCCAAATGGCAATTCCATATGTCATATGGGTATACATATACCACATGATTCTATGGTTACGTAGTCAATTGTGGTATATATATTGAATATTACTTTGTTTCTTTGGCATTTTTTACCCATTACAACAACGCATTATATTTCTTATGACGTGTAGTATGCTATTATACGAATTTTCAAATGATGTCATGAGTAAAATAATACATTACTCTCAATCGAACTTAACTGGCATCGGGTACTTCCGCTAATATATAATATATATATACATATATGTATATAATACACTGCTGGCCATTAAAATTGCAACACCATGAAGGAAAGCAAATACAAAAATGATATTTATTGCACGTAAACACGTTGCATGAAGATAAAATGATTAAATTTATAAGCATTTTGGAGGTTTACAGGGGTGCGAAATTAGTAGAAACAGCTGCCACCAATGGCAACTAAAACGGCCCTTACTCCATTAGGCATGGAGGAGTCAAACTGGGCTTGAATGAAAGAAAAGGGCAACTCATTCCATGCTGCTTGGTCAACGATTTTGGTCTTTTCTAAAGGTTTCAAAACGTTAGAAAAATGATGTTCATTACCGACATTTATTTATGTCTTTATGTTATCAGAAATACTAGTTACTAGCAGAAGGTGAGAAAAGACTCAATTTATTAGTAACTGATAATACTAATTGTTACAAGTTATATGTGATCGTGTGATAATTTCAAAAATTTTTGGTCCATTATGTTCGTTATACTGTTTGAAATTATCGCATTCTTCTTGGCGAGGGTCCAGTTGAATTTTTACGTTTTCTGACTTCCCGTCACCCTGGAGGAGAAGGGAGAATAATATTTTCTTACAACACTTACCGTGTATTTGTTATTGTTGGGTACTTGCCAAATATTCCGATTGCACCAAAGAAACAAAATTCTTTAATTTATTTTTTTACTCGGCATCGCTCTTTAATCAATTATTATTATTAAGCTTTAAGCGGTTTGCGAAAACTAAGATCTTTAATTCAGCTTCCAACTTTAATCAATCTGCAATTGTTTTATAACTGAGAAATTCGAAGGTTCTAATCTCCCCGTCCCCCCAAACAAAAAACGTGAATTTTGTCATTTGTCTTCGGAAGCAGTCTTTGGCCCTCTGCTTAAAAAACCTGTCATCCTCTTCATCATCTATTTGATTCTTTTCATCGCTAAACAAAGCACCAATGAAAGGCTGCTACTTTTGTTAACATTTAGCACGTAATAAGTTCTCTTTAATCACACTATAAAAATGTCGTGCAACAGCAAGCCCCCCCCCCCTCAAATCAGACGAGGAGAAAGAGACCCCAGGTCGTGTCTTATCATTGAAGAGAGGAAATCCAATTGCTCGAGCTTTCAGGTATCGAATCGGAATTTTTTTTTTTTTAATTGGCTGCCTGCACGGAAGCTCGTTTCACGAGACAAGTTTCTAAAAGGATTTATCTTTTTCTCTTCTGTATCTGAGGAGAAGAGAAAAGTATTATACAAGTCGTTCTTCTCGCCGCCTGCTGTGATCGTAGTAAGGAAACTATATCTCTTTCACCATCAGGTTTATATTGGTATTCTTTTGCGTCTTGCATTATAAAAGAGGTAGAGAAAAAAAAAGCTCTCCTCCCGCCCTTAATAGGATTTTATAAATACGTTCAATTCGTAGCTTAATTAAATTAATATCGTGGCTTTGCTTCTGTATTTTGAATGTTGGTAAGAAAGCTGTCTTTTATTAATAGGAACCCTTCATGTTTTAATAAAAGCCTAAAACGTTCTGGTCTCCCATTCTAATTTTTCTGATTTATATATCTCCTCAGTACGGAAAGTATGCAAAATAGTTTAGTTTGAAAAGAAGATGGCATGTTGTGTTGAAAGAAAGAAAATATCCTCACAGCTCTAAACTGAGCTTCTGCTAAGTCTACAGAATGCGAAATGAAATATTAGGAAGCATTTCTAAGAAGAACATGGCTCGCAATATCTATAGCGAGATTTAATTTAGTTGGTGTTAGAGTTGATAAGAGTTTGCGAACTGCTATCCAATTAGAGCAAAGAGCTGAAAATTTTGTTTTTAAACAGATACCGGGGATCATCAAATCTTACTACACATTTTTGCCTTGAAAAATTCCGGATATTGAGAGATAACACAAGAAGTGAAATCCCTAATAAAAGAACCAAACATTCTCATCAACCAGACATCAAAAATATATTTCACTCATTACGCGAATGACGCACATGCTAATAAAAATTATCACCTAGCTGTATTACAAATTTGAGGTATTTAAAGTTATAGCATTTAGGCAAATTATTAAAATTAAATTAAACCGAAGTTCACCGGTGATCAGCAGGTTGATTATCATTATTGGTTAATAAGATCATCACTAGTGACGGCAAAGTTGTAAAAGTAGGTATATAAATTAAATTAACTTGAAAGACACGTGTGTCCGTCAAGTCCCGCCACCGGTGACATACCAGTTTTAAGTCTCCGGTGATCAAAATACAGATCACAGATGTAGCACGGTGCATTACATTTTGATATGTTTTTAACATAAAATTAAGGATATTGATAATGTTAAGACTGTTTGTTACTTGTGACCGTCAGATCCCAAAACATGACAGGCACTTCTGGTATAACCAGCAATATCTAAAATTGCAATTGGTGGAATGTGTAGTACAGAACAGGCAGCTTCTGAAGCAATTCCTGACAAACTTCAATTTGAATAATGTATTTTCGCATAAATAAGTGCTTTCAGATATTGATATAATTTTCTCTTCAAAAATACTATTTATTGGAAAGAAGTGTGGTACCTTTTTCTACCTTTTAGGAATGAAGGGATAATTTCAAAAGTCATACAGTTTCAGCAGCATACTGGATAGTTTTGCAATGCCAGCACTGCATAAATTATTAAACAGCAAAATGAAACATGGAAAGTGTGCTAAATCATTTATACGTCCTTGAACGAAGTAAAAAGTATTGTAATCGCGAAAAGTTTCAGGCAGAATATTTTAACGAAAATAACCATTTTCACCGCTATCGAATGCAATTTAACGATGTTTTTGGCGTAACATTTGTACGTAAGGGCAGAATAAAAGATTCGTTTCCTCCAAAATAATTATAAAACTGCTTTAAAATGAATTTTGAAGAGAATTTTTCGTGGTCTCTGCACGTATGTATGTATCTCGCATAACTCAAAAACGAGCAGCCTCAGAACGTTGAAATTTTGTATATAGGACTGCTATAACATGTAGATGTGCACCTCGTATTTTGGTTGCAATCGGCCGCACCAAACGTATATATATATATATATATATCCACTCTGTTACCCGGCTCAGTGATCTCAGATTCTTTACTCTTATATGTTTGTAAATTTTGCATTTTTTGCTTTAAAAATGATTGAATTATGTTGTTCTTGTCTTCCGGTTAAGGTTTTTATGCCTTTAGGAAATCTGCAAGCAATATTTTTAGAATTATCAACAATTTAAAAGCTGTTTAAGTGCGGTTAAGCCTAATTTTTAAATAAAATGGCGGGCGTTTTTGTTTACAATTGAAACAGTAGTACAGTAGATTTGTTGCCACTCTAGGGAGACTAAGTTTCGCAACAACAAAGATAAAGCCTTCATTTATTATTTCGAATTAAATCACGCTTAATCCTTTCTGGAATTTTTTCGAGGAAATAAGTGTTTAAGATTTACTTCGTAATTTTTAATATAGATATTTTGAGTTTTTATGTATTTTTGTTTTGTCGTGAAGTGAGAACTAAATTAATTGAATGAGAAATACTGAATCGTCTGTGAAAAACGGTTTCTTTTTTGTTTTGTTTGCTTAATTTATTTTATACATCGTTCTAGATTTATTATAGTATTTTAATAGAACATGTGGCAACGATTAGATAATTCTTCAAATGATATAAATTTTGTACATTCTGAGTTATAATTTGAACGAAATATAACGCTGTTATGTGAACCTAGCGCCAAAGCCTCGCTACGGTAAAGAAATATTGTGAATTTTAAAGAGTGCATTTATTCTATTGTGGTTTATGCGCTATCGACGACGTAGATTTAATTCAATCCAATAAGTTAAAATGAAATGCAAGAAAAAATGCGTATAATTTAATATTCCGTACAAGAAAGTCATGTGGTGTACACATCAGATTTTTTCTTCTAGTAGTAGTGTAAAAGTGTTTTAGCTTATTCTGAAAGCCACTGTTACTGCATTTAAAACTTTAATCACTACGGCTTGGAAGACCGTCTTTCGAACAGGCTTGCTCTAAGATCACTGCCTAACAATTTGTGATTCGGATGCATTGTGAGTCAGCAGAATCACCAAATGTGTTAGCTATTCTCTCCTCCTGCCATCAAGGCTTCCAAGAATTCCGATACCATCAAATTTAATTCAACTTGATATTTCGTCCTCCAAATTATGGCAACATCTGAGACACAAGAAATAAAATGCAGGCAATTACTGCAGATCTGGCGACATCGTGAACAAACGACTAGATCTGAAAGGGCAGTTGATGTGGGTAAGAGGTTGTGAGTAATCCCATCACGTCTTAATGGCCTAATCTGACACCGCAATCTTGTAGTTGTTCAGCGACAATTGTCAGCTTCTGTATAATGCAATTATCCAAACATGTATATATTATATTTTATTATCCCTTTTAAAAGTGCTGCTTCTTGTGAAATGATGGGCCTTATTTTTTAACACTCCTTGTATCTTGTCGGCTATGATTTAGCTTTATATCTTTTAGTTGTCTTTCGATAAGAAATTTCAGACAAGAAATGAGAATGCTAAACGATAAATCTGCTTGTTTCTTAAATCTAACCATTAATTATACACCTGCTTAATATTTAGTGTATCTATGCGGCACATTATTTTGATCTTCATGTGTGCTTTGTGAGTTGTTATTCCTCTCTCGACAGTGTATGCAACAGTAAAAAAATCTCATGCAACGTTTCGGAGACCAATCCACAGTTCGACGTGTGTGCTGGGAGTGGGGAATTTATTTCTGACTAAATTAGAGTTTTAAGGCGAAATTGTGCTATTACGAAAACTTGGCACAATTGCTAGAAAATTGAATGCAAAAATACTTATTTACAGCTGTTACTTTTCCTCATAATTTAAAGAAGTTATCCCAAATCCTGCAGTTACTTTTAGAATTTATTCAAAAAGTTAAATTTCTCTAAATTTTCAAAGATTTGATGGTAATCAATAAATAACGTTTACAGGGACACTAGCAACTAGCTGAAACTAGGTGAACAACTTATCCTGAATTTCCATAACGGGCATGCTGCTGAACACCAAATATTCCAAAAATTATTTTAATTAAAAAAAAAAAGTTTCAGTTTTTAAATTACGTCCAAAGGGGCGTTGCGTTTTTTTAACGTTTTGTGTGTTACCTTTATTTATTAAATATCATATTCTTTGCACTTAAACCATAAAATTCAGTTCAATATAGCAATGTCGCAAAATAATTTTAAAATGAGCCTATCTTTAGAATTTCCGATACACAGTTCCGCGCCCTGGAGATAAAAAGGTTTTTTTTTTTTATCCCCGTAGAGTGTTGCCATTGCTCGCTTTGAAATCGTTGAGTTTGTTACTCACGTATAACAATTGCAGCCAATTCAGTGCTATAAAACGAACACTTATTTCCTCCATCTGAATACGATAGAACAGCGGTTCTCAACCTTTTGACTAACGCGTACCACCTAAACAAAAATTGAAAACCTTTAGTACCACCACTCTTGAACAAAACTCAGATCGCATCAATTTACCAGTGTTAGAGAAAACAAACTCAATCAGGATGTTTAATTTTTACATCTAATAGTTAAAAATACTTTCCTTTGCGTATTACCGGTTGAGAACTCCTGCGATACAAGTATCGTATGCATTTAGAGAAAATTTGAATACGCTTTCATGCCGCGGGAAGATAAAAAGGGAAAAGATTTTCCCCTTTGTCCTTGTAAAATACACTATTTCATTAATGATGCTGGTATTCACACTGTATGCTGAGGCAAAATTAGAGAAGACACGACAGCGTACAGTTCATTTTGTTTTTAATTTCTGATTCTAAATAAAATCCATGATTCAAAGCTGTGTATTTAACGTAATTAATGCGGATTTTATTATTCGATTGAGTTAAAAAATAATTATTCCTTTTTTTTTTTTTGTTTTTTAGTCCAAAGGGGTTTTGTCACTGATGGACTATTGTTTTCGTTTTGCGATTTTACGTTGAACGAATATAAATGTCCGTTTCACTTTTCAAACTGTTGCCAAGAGTCCTGCATTACATTTGAAGAAATTAAATAATGAAAAATCTACATTAATGTATGTCTATTCTCGCATTTCGATAAAAATACGGTACATAGAGCCATCGAATTTTGAATGACGTAATCCTACTGCGAATATGGCATGTGGAAGCCCAAATTTGGAATTCGTTTTATGATCGATTTCATATTTTGTAAAACATTAACGAATTTTTTGAGGATTTCAAAGCGAGCCATGACAACGTTGTACAGAAAAAACATTTTTATCTCCAGCGCGTGAGTCTCTGTATCGGAAATTCTGAAGATATGCCCATTTTAAAACTATTTTGCGATATTGCTGTTGAACTGAATTTTATGGTTTAAGTGCGAAGAACGTGATATTTATTAAATAAAGGTAATAGACAAAATGTTAAAAAAGACGCTACAGCAACTAACGCGCAGATTCGTCTCTTTTCTTTTTTAATTGTTAAAGCTTAATGATTATTTTCAAAAGCATGCTAAAACAATGCTATACATCAAGGGTTCTCAACCGGTGGTACGCAAAGAAAAAGTATTTTTAACTATTAAATTAAAAAATCTCGTGAAGGGAAAGAAAAATTGATAGAAATTTGTTGTGATCGAACTCGGAACCGAAGATTTAAAAAATAATACACTTGTTAACTTTTGTGTGAACCGAAAAGTAACTTTCAAATAAAGCTATTAAATTTTTATTGCCTTTTTGCACAACCTATTTTTGTGTTTTTTCCATGTTATATTTAAAAATTAAATACAAAACAAAACAAAATTAAAAGTGGATCCTAATTTACGGTTAAAACTAAGTGAAATACGACCAGACATTTGTCTCTCTTAAAGAGGCCCAAATTTTAGAATTAAAGTATAACTTAAATTTTGATAACAAAAATGGTAACCATTTTTTTACAAATAGGCAGTAAATTGTGCAAAGTGTACGTTTTAGCCAGTCAACGAATGTGTTTCAATTGAAATCAAAATTTTCTTGAGGACCAAAACCTTTTGACACTCTTCCAGGCTTTTGGCTAAATGCGCCGCACTTTCCCACTTCGAAGCGGCTCACTTCTATCATATTTAACATATGCATCTCATGAATTAGTTTGTCAGAAAGCGAATCTACAGCTGAGTTTGCCTCGAAAGACCCATCATTCTACTTCGCTATTACGTATTCTATACACAAGCACAATCTTAAACCAATGGCCACAGTTAAAATTATTCGTATCGCTGTCCCACATTTTTAAATTATACATCCCCAGCATTTTTCTTCTCGGTATTTTCTATGAAATTTTACCGATGCTTTAGATTTTGAAAATGGCTGCATATGTTAAAAAAAAATCCAAAATGTCTGGTTGTAACGAAAGTTTTCCGCCAAAAAACGTTCTTACTATTAGCTAGAAAGAAAAACGTGAAAAAAAAAGCAGTATGTTTGGTGCCGGTAGTTAATCACCATCCAAATCTTTGATTTTCTGCCAAAGTTTCGATAGTTTTTTCAAAGCCTTCGGCCCAGAAACTTCGAGGCAGGTGCCCAAGTATTAAAAGAGAAGATACATTGAATACTTTGTTATTTTATAGTTTTGCATTAATTTACTTTTGTTTCCGTATTTCTGTGCTACATATTGTGTTTTGATTTGTGCTTTCTTGATGGCAAATTTATTTTTGCAAGCCGTTGGTTGCAAACAATTACTCCCAGTTACAAAATCGTTTTAAATGACACAAAGATTCACGTTTTCGTACTTTTTCGTAACATTTCAGTAAAAGTTACGAAATCTAACTTTTGACACATTTCTCTGCTCTTAACAAGAGTAAAATTAAAAAAAAAAAAAAAAAAAAAAAAAAAATCATTCTTGTTATAAAAAAAATTTAAAAGTTTGACTTCTGTCTACCAAAACTGACTAGATATTTTATTTCTTGACGTTAAAACCCATATTTTACCATTGTCCTATATACAGAACAGTATATATTTGATGGCTGTACAAAAAAAGTAATAGTGTTTAAACTATTTCTTTCACATTGTATTATTGCTAGAAAGCTCCTTGTTATATTAGCTATTTTCTTTTAAATTTTTACTTTTACAAACCTGTTTTTAAAAAACATACAAAAAGGACTAAACTAATTTTGATTTTTTGTACTTTATTTTTTGAACACATAAAAAATGGAAAAAAAAGTGCGGATTTATTTTAAATAAATAAATAAATAAATTTTAAATAAATAAATAACTCCATTAATGTGAATGACAAAACATCTGAAAGAAAAATATGTTACAGATCCTTATTTTGCTTTCTGTTTTAGAGCGTCCTATATATAGGACTATGTAAAATCCACTATTACATGACGTTAAAACATAACGCCGATTTGGAGTGAAATGGTTACGCCCGTTCCATCCCCTCGCTGTAAAATGTAGGGATCAAATATTTCTTGTTCTGTGTCCCCTTTTTAAAGATTTATATTTAGCATCTGAAAGCCGTTTCACACGCTTTACTTGTATGAAAGAAATTTACTTTTATGAATGTTTATTTTCTAAGGCATATTTATTTTACGCATCTAAAATGAGTCGAAAATTTCTAATAGCTCAAGAAGCTTTGGAATATTTTATGACATTAGATGCTGAAGATACTGAGCGAGGAATGGTAATAATACCACCAGATCCAGATGCAGTCAGTGACAATAAAGAAATGGACGATAACTGCACTAAGACTAGAAACAGCCAAGCTATTTGTGACGAAAAGGCAGCAGGAACTATAGAAAAAGCAGGAGCTGTGGAAATTTTAGAAGGAAATGAAGATGATGAAGCATGGGTGCCAAAACTTAATTGGAAAGATTGCGATCTTAAATATTCATGTGCTTCTGAAATATATTCTCAAGGTTCTAGTTAGTATCTAACTGATTTTGGTTTCTGGAAAATTTCCTACAAACCTCTTTGAGTATGTCGCTGAAAAAATGATAGACAAAGCTGTTATTGAGAGTAACAGATATGCTGTGCAGAAAAATAATCATAATTTTTCATTGACAAAACAAAAGAACTCAATTCTTAGGTATACTTTTTTATAGTGGCTACAACATTTTGCTTACGTTAAAAAATGTACTGGCAAAACCCGCCAGACACAGGAATTATACTGTTTAGTCGAGCAATGCCACAAAATAGGTATTTTGAAATCAAGCGATACATTCAAGCACCATTGTTTCGGACCGCTATTATAAAGTACGTCCAATTTATAATTTACTGAATAATGCTTTACAACAATTAGGTGTATTTTCCGACCATCTAAGCATTGGTGAAAGAATGGTGAGCTATTTCGGTCGACACGGTTGTAAAATGTATATGAAAGAAACTCTTGATCTTCTAAAATATCGTCGGACTATAATAGTCAGCTCTTTGGGATTATCAATACCTAGGAACATTCAAGGCAGAAGATTAGGTCAGCAGCAGAGAAATCAGGACTTCTTGAAAATGAAAACTGATCACGCGATTATCAAAAACCCTGATGGACGTCAACGTCGTTGTCAATTGAAAACTTTTACTAGCAAACCAACAACTATTTGTAAAAAATCTATTGGTTAATGTTCGAGTTGTTTTTTAGCATTCCATTCAAAAGAATGCTCTTGAAAGGAAATAACGCCTTATAACTTTCATAGCACTGGATTTGACCATCGTCCTATATATAGGACAGCCTGTAAACTGGGGGGAGGGAATTTTTCGATTTATTTTTTTTTTTCTTACCTATTTAGAAAACAAAATTAGAAATTTCTGACAAAAATTTTAATTTCTTCGATCATTGGTAAAATATGGGTTAATACATAAATTTGAATGATTCGAGGTTGACTTTTCTCCCTTTAAATGCCATTCAGTAAAATTATTTCAATAATTAGTAGCAATAATTTTATTACATTTGTGATACCGAAAGAATTTCAAACCAGTAATTTGTTTCAAAAATCTAAAAATACGATATTAATAGTCTTTCCAAGTTATTACTTTAGATTCATAATCTGGCAATCGTACAAAAATTTAATTCAACTACAAATATTTTTACTTTTAATTAATGAAAATACTACTACCTACGAGTTGGCTATGTACTAATACTAAAACCTGCCAGTGTTTTCTAGAATACGAATTCTGTGAGAAAAATGTCTATTTTTTTGGGGGGGGGGTCGGGGAAGGGGATATTGATCAATATTTTTTCAAAATAATCTGCATAGAAAAATACTGTTCCACAAACTTAGATCAGATTGGAATTTTTTTCATTCTTGTTTTTAGTCCAAAAGGCAATTTGTCCAGAAGGACTATTAATTTCGTTTTGGCATTTTGCGTCGATTCACGATAAGCGTTGTTTCACTTTTAAAATTGTTGCCACCAAAAGTTATCGCCCTGTATTATATTTAAAGAAATTAAATAATGAAGAATCTGCATGAATGTATGTATATTTCTCGCGCTGCGAAAAACAACGGTACCTAGAGACATTAAATTTTCAATAAGTTGTGCTCCACTAGAATATGGGAATTAGGAAGCTGAACTTGGAATTGTTTTATTATCTATTTTGTAAAACCTTAACGAAATGTTGATTAACAAACTCAACGTTTTCAAAGGAGGCAAGAGCAACACTATACGACGGGGGTCGAAATTATCTCCAGCCCACGAGGCTCTGTATCAGAAATTCTAAAGATATGTTCTTTTTAAATATTTTGTGATATTCCTGTTGAAATGAATTTTATGGTTTAAGTGCGAAGAATATGATATTTAATAAATAAAGGTGGTACACAAAACGTTGAATCACTATAAATGTCCGTTTCACATTTTCAAACTGTTGCCACCAAATGTTAGAATCCGGCATTATATTTGAAAAAATTAAATAATGAAGAATCTGCATGAATGTATGCATGTTTCTCCGCACTGTGATAAAACAATCTTACCCAGAGCCATTAAAATTTGAATAACGTAATCTTTCATAGAATATGGACATGTGGAAGCCCTAATTTGAATTTGGAATTTGTTTTATTATCTGTTTCATACTTTGAAAGCATTTATGAGTTTTCGATTAAGAAACTCAACGATTTCAAAGCGAGCAATGGCCAAACTGTACGGGAAAAAAAAAAAAAAAAAAAAAAACTTTGGACGTAATTTTGAACCTTTCGGCTATTTTTTTTTTTTTTTTTTTTTTTTAAATATTTTAAAAACTTTAATGGCACACTTTTGGAGACGACAAATTGTCATTTGAAGTTTTTAAATTGCAATTTCGACTAAAACTGGCTGTTGCTTTTCTTTCATTGCATAGTTAAACAGTTAGATTTATTTATAATTATTAATAATTGCATCATTATAATGTTTTTTCTAGAATTGTAGTCTCTCGTTTTCTTTTCACAGCAACTATGAGCGTGTAGGTCAAGACAGCTGCAGTTAGTTATGTGAGTCACAGTTTGGGACGAGCTGCTACAGATAGTTATTAGTTAGACCAATAGGCGAGAACTTGACATAAGTTAATAACTTAGAAACTTCTAAATACAAGCTCTGCTATTTGGCTAAATCAGCATAATTATTAGCTTTTATCTAAATGCGCTACCATGAATATAAGGAAGGGGAATCAAAGAATTGCACAACAGACGTTTCTGTTTTGACATGATTAAAATGCATATTCTACTTATAAGGAAGTCAGCACTTAACATCGTAACGATCGATATATAAGCAGAGAATGTGAAAAGAGCGACATAAATAAATATATTAAATATGTATTATAGCAACTCAAAATTAGCGGTTACGGAATGGGTGGCAACACTTGTCAAGAGCAGCACAAAACAGAAGAGTAATTGGTTAAATAGCACGACTCGCAAATGAATTTGGAAGTGCGGTATCATCTTAATTCTTGTCCTGAAGTACACCGTCCTTGGAAGCGGCGTGATTAAAATTGTTTGTTTAACCAGAATTGCTAGTGAAGTTCTAGAATTATAGGTTACATATTCAATCACAAAAGAAGAAAAGAAGCTCACAAAAGAAGTTAAATAACATAAGATCTCAATTTTTCTCGAGAATTATTCTTTTTGCTATTACAATGCAGTATTTTTAGTTTATATAAAATTTAAGAAACTAGCTTATTTTTCAGTAGAGAGTGCGTTTCCCACAGAATCAAGAAACGTGCGGTTCTTGAGGAAGGAGACAATCATAAGAATGATTTAAGCAATGATTTAGCAATACACACCTCATGCCAGACGCGGTCGAAGGCTTTCACCACATCCAGCAAAAAGAAAGCAACATTTAATTCAGAATGCAGGGCTGCACTAGTAAATTCTGAGAAGTTGTTTAGCAGATAACAAATTTGCAAGGAAATCTAAGAGCAGACGCTCTCTGTGGTATTATATACTTTTCGTTCGGCCGCCATATTATTTCTAGTACTTTCTGCTTCGCGAAATTACTGAAAGGCATATGAGGGCCGAATTCAGTTAAAGGGTTATCACATCTACCGATGGTTCCTGCTAGACGGGACATTTCTGAGAAACGAGATTTCGGTAGCACTGGTTTAAACGGGAGGATTCCTAGAAAAAACAGTTCCGCTGGAAGCGAAGTCCCGCCTAACTACAAAAATGATGTGCCGGCTACGCGGGATTTTTTTGAAAGCTCGCCGAAAATGTTTCGGCTGCAGCTTTATCCCGGGTAGAGATCAACCAATCAGACGAAAGTTCTGCTTTTGAGGGATCACGTGAGCTGAGCGATAATAGATTACAATCTGAGCGATAATCGATTACTGTTTGGCGTTCAAGGTCTTTGTAGTAAGTGAAAATGGCAACCTAACTACGTGGGTTTTGTGGAAATGTGCCTTTCGACGTCCACTCCCGCGTAGCGGAAACATATGTGACAAGGACTTTTAAGTCCCAATCACATTATGTTTCGGCTACGCTGGACTTGACGTCGAAAGGGACAATTCTCAGAAGCCGCATAAATCCAGGAAACCCACGTAGCTAGGTTACCATTTCCACCTACTACAAAGACTTGAACGTCATCACTAATCGATTATCGCTCAGATTGGAATCACGTGAGGCTTCAGAAGCAGAACTTTCGTCTGATTGTTTGTTTCTACCCGGGACTGAGGTCCAGTGGAGACATTTTCAGTGAGGTTTGAAAAAAATCCCGCGTAGCCGCAACATTGTCTCCGTAGCTAGGTGGGACTCTTTTTTCTAGGAATCCTCCCGTTTAAACCAGTGCTACCAGAATCTCGTTTCTCAGAAAAGTTCCGTCTAGCAGGGACAGTAGTCATGTGTGATAACCTCTTTACAGTTACACAGAACATCAATTACAGTTATTCAATTACAATATCCATTACAGTTATATAGGTACCCGACCCAAATGTCGCTGAAATACGGCAACTTTTGGTGATTTTTCGCAGAATTTGGCGATGAAAATTAGTCACCGAAACCGCTGCCACCTGCTTACCAAATTACTGAGATATCGCCAAGCTAAATGTTAAGAGATCTTGCCCTGTGTTGTTACTTTTCCAACAAAGCATCATCTCTCTAAACTTTTATGTTACATTATTTAGAAAAATACAACAATTTCACATATAACTGCACTAAAATCATCTATCTATGTACAAAATTCATAACAGCACTTTTAATATCCTTACTGCACTCTTTTTGGAGTGTCCTTTTTCACTGAATTCGTACGTTTTGCATTGTTAACTAAGCAAGTTTTCTTTACCTTGTGCATTATTTTTTAGCTATTCCTGTGGAAAAAAATTCGTCTTATTCTTTTAAATTGTAACACATATTATTATTATTCACAATCATTCATTATCTTTATAAATTTTACTACTTACTAATACTGAATGTAGTTTTTATGTTTAAAGTCAAATATTAGAGTGGTAGATAATGATGATGAATGATCAAAATTCTATGGATATGCCATATATGCACGGCTTCGCTTTATTTTTAAATAATATACAGAAGCCATGACGCTATCGATAAAATATTTTTTAGAATGCCTGATACAAAGTTTCATTTCATCAAATTAAAATCGTTCTTTTAAAAATAAAATTGGGTAGCTCTGCCGTTGTTTAATGCTTTTTGAATAATGTCAAAAATAGAAATTTCAAGCTAGCTGAACAAACTTATTAATTTTAATAAACATTAAGAAATTTACATATCTATTGCACAGCAATACCCCGCATAGTTCGGCTTCGTTTATTCCAGCACCACTGTAGTCCGGATTAAAATTTTCAACAAATTAAATTTTAATTGAGTAAAATAAAAATAAATTGTAAGAAAACGGAACACAAATTAATTTTTCATGCATAAGTTGATAATGTTTTTTTTCTCATTATGTAATCAAGTCTCTTTTTTCTAAGATCTCAACCTTATGCGAATACGGTGCATATTTCACTTTTTTCTGAGGGTTCTCCGTTGTTTATACCCGTACATATACTCAAGCCTTTCGTTCTTGCGCTCTGACAGCTATCGCTGGATAACAGTTGAACAACTATCATTATTATCATTACTGTTATCCATTAATACGCCAAGTTTATTAAGTTATGACGAAATGTGCAACCAAAGAAATCGGACATTCAGGGACAGTTGTGCGTATGGACAGAAGTTGATAATTGCGAGGTCCAAGCTGAAGTTGCTAAGTGTCCCTTTACCTGCACCTATTTCTCTAAATAGAGGAGCAATTTTCGGGTGAAAATGGATATTACCTTCAACAATGGCATTTTGAAAAAGGGGATGAATTTAACTTTCCACCAATAGAAGTACTGACGAGGGGAATCTGAAACAGTAGTGCATGGGTCAGTAGGGGTTACCGATGAAGGGAATGGGGGATAGCAGCGGTTAAAACGGAAAATTCTCCAGTCAGAAATTTAAAACTTATTCAAAGCCAACGCCCACTTGTGAAGATTCATGAGTAGCAGAAAAGAGGCCGACCTGCAATATATTACTGGCATTTTTGTGTAAAATCCTGAGTTAGAGAAGGCTGACCGACTTGCATAGGAGTACTCAGCGATGGGAAATACAGCTGCTTTGTTGAATCAGCCTTGAGAATTTAAAGAGCCACGGTTCGTAGCGCCAGAATGTCTATCAAGAGTGTACATCGCAGTAACATTTCTCGAATGTCTTACATGCCACACGATTTTTTAGTTTATGTATTCTTCTGGACCACATCCTCTAACCTTTCTCAAGAGCGGCGTAATTACGTCCACTCTCCCTTCATGAAAATTCGACGCCAGTAATTGAGGCAGGCATCTGCCACGTTCACTAATTGACTACCTTATTTTCAGGAGGGGTGTCCCCTCCTTTCACTCCGGCCTTAAAGAGGAGGGGTGGCCGTCAAACGACATGCGCACTCACGTGATGTTAATATGGCCGGAAACCGCAAATGTGAAAGAAAAAGATGAAAGCGGGTGATGCCCGAAATCTACGGAGAGAGTCAAGGTTGGTTCGTCCGCCCTGCGGGTGACTTGACTGACAGGGCAGAACAAACGCAAGATGAAACTTTTAAAATTTTTACTTTATTTTTTCCTTTACGTGTCTTTGAAGTTACGAATTGGGTGTCCCAAAACGTTTTGCCGATTTTAAATCCATTAATCTTAAAAAAAAAAAAAAAAAAAAAAAAAACCCGATTGAGAGAAAAAAATTATATATGGAAGTAATTTGTTTTAATTAATGGTTTGAATCTTCTTAAACACATTTGTTTAGGAAAAGTTTTTCAAAAATCTTCACACAATGTCACAAATATAAAAATTTCGAATACCATTACTTATTTTAAATAACGACAACAAATTACAAAATTTCATAACTAGTTTTAATTAATATAACTGGCATTTTAACATCATTTGTAATATTATTGAAATCATGCTTTTTACTAGTATAAGGCATTTCTAATTTTACACACACACACACACACACACACAAAAAAAAAAAAAAAAAAAAAAAAAAACGGAAGCTTTCTCTAAATACAAACATACCCATCAGTTAGGCAAATCCACATTAACTAACTAATGTATTAATTCAACAATGGTTAAAGAATGTATGCTAAGGCAGTTACTTACAAAGGCCTCCGTTCTTGTAAAGGCATCTGGCTTTTTTGAACTGCATTAAAACATTCCATTATCAAGGGGAAGGGGGAGGAATACTTCAATCCATTATATATAAGGGGGAGAGAAATGAATAATGACTGAATGGAAAAAAAAAAAAAAAAAAAAAAAAAAAAAAAAAACTATGACTATATACTAAAAAATGCTGTTTTCCTAAGATGGATGAGACTTCAGAATTTATCTTAACATATTCTACCTACAATTATTAACTATCTGGCTAAGAATAGTCAATATTTTAAACATTACATATTTTTTATATTATACTTAAAACACAATTTTATATCTGTTTTTTATACTAATATACAAAATTACCTCATTCATTTTTCATCGTCACATCATTCTCAAAATTCAAAAACATAATTATTAAATATAGTAATTTTTAATAACCTTTCCTAAATAAAATAATTATTATTCTTTAAATTCGCTACTTCATTTATTAAATATAATTATAAAAATTTAGATCCTTTGATACCATAAATTTTTTAATCATTTTCATAAAATAGCGCTAACTTTTTAAAATCCAGAATAATAATAAAACAGCATTAATGTTGTATGCGTATGAGTTTGTAATGGATTGAATGCGCCAACAATCGATGACAGCTTGATATAATTTATTTTCCCAAAAGTAACACTTTACTGTGTGGAATTTTCCACAAAAGTACGGTAAGCTCTTCTCAAAATGGCAGACCACAACCAGTGGTTACCACTTCAAACTACTTATTATACTGCTACTAAACACAACGCAATGCAAAGATCCTTTAAAGAAAGATGCTCGGACGGAGATCTCTCAGTACTTCGAAGCCAATAATTTTGAACAAAAAACTGAGAATTGATGCTCTTTCCGGTCTTGGGAAATTTCCAGTACTTTCCATTTCTCAAAATTATTGGAAGGAATATACGATAAAGTCACATATAAGGGCCAGAATACTTACAGTTACAGAGGCATTTCGCTAATTACAGTCATACAGGGACCGGACCGGAGATTGTTAGCGATTATTAGCCAAATTTGGCGACAAAAATTAATCGTCGAAACAGGGGTTCTCAACCGGTGGTACGTAAGACAAAAATAGGTGGTACGCAACAGGGCTTAATTTCTAAGATTAATAATTAAAGATTAAAGTAATTAAATAATTAAAATTAAACAAAATGTAAAGAGATAAATTGAAATTTAATACGCGGTTTTTAATATTTAAGTTTAAATTACAGTTTATTACATTTACAGCTATCCATTAATTATTTACAGCTATCCATTAATACTCCAAGTTTTAGTTCAGCAAGTTATCGCCAAATGTGCAACCAAAGTAAGGATTGCGGACATTCGGAGACGGCTGCGGATATGGATGACTCGGAGAAAGAAACTACTAGTTCTCAGGTGTTCTGTTAATTGCATCCGTATCTTTAACACGTTCACGCCGCCTCTGTCTCATCGGGCGGCGCGTACCACCAGTGGCCCGCACTAGTCTTTCTTATCGGGCGGCGCGTACCCCTGTGGTACGCATTCGATTGTGTTATTAGATTGCTTCTATTAATATCTTCTATTGATAGATTCATCAGACGAATCACTTATTTCCATATCCCTGTTATCTATTATTTATATAAATTAAAAAACACCCTAACTGCTTTTCTAGTTATACTTAATGGCAGAACTCTGAGGTTAAGATGAAAAAAACGGCACGAGTTACACAACTTGCAAAATAAGTACTCACTACACTATTAGCACACGTACAACTCGTATACAGGTTTGAACAAGTAATAATCGCGCGCCGCCAGATGAAACGCGGCAAAAATTCGAACGCCGCCTCACGGCGAAGAACACAAAAATTGAGCCCGGCGTGAACGTGTTAAGTATGGGGGAGAAATTTTCCGGCTCAACTTTTACCGCAAGAAAATGAGCGTCACCAGAAAAACATACATACTCGGCTTTTAATGTATTGTATCAGAGGATAATAGAAATAAAAATCATTTTTATCCTAGCACTAAATTTTTGAATTTCTCCGTAAATTTCGCACCAAATTTTACAAAATTTAATATTTGGGCATAATATGAGTCGTAGAATCGAAATATGGAAAAAAAAATTGGCATGTTATTACAGAAAAAGTCCGATTTTGTGTCATAATACCTGTATTAGAACAAAGCTATATATAAATGTAATATATATCCTAAGTCGTGCTTTCGAGACATGAAAAACGCAATTTGAACTTTGTAAATCGGCCCAGTAGAACGGGAGATATAGAACTGTTCTTCCCCCCCCGCAGTGTACATACTATTGCGCAAATAACCATATATTGATGTAAAATAAAATTATATACAACTACTAACTGATTAAACAATTGTTGAATTGTCATAAAAATTTCTACAAATATCTAGATTATGACAAGTACAATTAAATAAAATTTTCGAAGAAAAGCTGTAAGGTCAAGTTAGTTTTAAACCAGTTATTTTATGTTAATGAACTTTCTTGTCCTCCTCATTTCCATTTTCCTGCCAGAATGTAAATTTCTAGCTCGCGTGATATTCAAATGAGGTAGAAAGAAGTTACTATTTTAAGGAAGATTTTAGACGATAGAATCAGAGCGTGTTCCGCCTGCTGAAGGCCACGTTGCTGATTTCGATTCTCCCGAGAGTAGCATTTTGCGGAGTTGCGTTATTCTTGGCTTATCACGCCGTAGTTTAGGTCAAAGCCAACCTGTACGTTACTTTATAATTGTGCAGACATTAGATCAACTTATTTTTACTTAGCTCAATCAGTTCATTATCTTTGATTACTGCTGGCTATATCTGTAAGCACGACTGGTGACTTAAAAGAGTATCACATATGGCTTCAGTCCCTGCTAGACGGGACTTTTCTGAGAAACGAGATTCTGGTAGCACTGGTTTAATTGGGAGGATTCGTAGAAAAAAAGAGCCCCGCCTAGCTACGGAAGCAATGTTGAAGCTACGCGGGATTTTTTCAAACCTCACCGAAAATGTTTCGGGTAGAGACAACCAATCAGACGAAAGTTCTGTTTCTGAAGGATCACGTTATCCCAATTTGAGCGATAATCGATTAGTGTTTGGCGTTCAAGTCTTTGTAGTAAGTGAAAATGGTAACCTAGCTACGTGGGTTTCCTGGAATTGTGCGAGTTCTGAGAATTGTATCTTTCGACGTCAAGTCCCGCGTAGCCGAAACATAATGTGATTGGGACCTTACAAGCTAATTCACTTCTAGTCTTCCAACATTTCGTACATTTTATGTTCTCAAAGAATATGAAACGTTATAAGGTTCTGTTGAAAATCACTAGCGGTGGGAAAATGGAATTTGTACATTCTAAATTTTTCCTAGCAAAGGCTAAAATTTTAACATTTAGAGATTCAGTGATTTACCGGGAGGCATGATGGAAACTTGAAAGCATTGTCAGCTATGTTATAGCTATAGCGGTGTTCAAATTATGCTCTGGGAAAACTTAAGGCTCCCAGCAATTTTAATAGGGCAGGGTTTCTTAAACTAAGGGTCGCCAAAACTTTTAGCAGTTTTGATATTTCTTTAACTTTGTATTATGATTTTACAATTACCAAATATGTTTACACAATGTATCTGTATATAGATAAAGCTAAGAACATACAGACAAAGAAAAAACGAAAACGTTTCGTCGAAACGTGATTCTAAAACTACATTCTGGCCGGAAGTAGTAAGTTGAAATTAAGAAGCGATAGGAAAGGAAGTGTAAACTCAAAATTTAACTGTTAATAAAATTAACATAATCTTTATAAATAAAAAAAAATCCAATACCACGTGACCCGCAAAACTAACCACTTAAAATAATTAATTAAAAAAAATTCTATAGTTATCGCAATCTGCAATAATACTAAATAAACATGTTAATTATATTTACGAGGGTTGGGGCAAAAGTCATGGCGAATATTTTTTTCTTGTAGAAATGTGAACGGATAACAAAACGTATATGTGTCGTGTGGAAGTTCTGCAGGCATAGTGTGTATGCAGAACAACAGATGGCTCTGTGGTAGCGAAGGCTCTGAAATCAGTCAGTTGGTGAGTATCGTGCGAGATGGAAGTAACCCGTGTTGAGTAGCGCGCTTACATCAAAATAGCGGTTCTCCGAGAGAGAAATGCAATGGAATGTTACAGTGAATTAGTAGAAGGCCTTGGAAATAATGCCCTACCATATCGTACAGTAGCACGGCAGGTAGGAAAGTTTCAGCAAGGACGTGTGTCAACCAGTGATGAGCAACGTTCGAGACAACCGGTGAGTGTGCGGACCGACTTGGCACGTGCCGTCATCGAGCACCTCATGGATGAAGACAGACGATGGACGTTACTGGAATTAGAGAGGGTAAGTGGCATCGAGAAACGCATCGTCCACAGGATATTGCGTAATGAGCTACAGCTACACAAAGTCGCTTCGCGGTGCGTACCGCATGCACTGACGGGAGTTCAAAGGTGGGTGCCTTATGCAATATACTCCGACCAATTTGCACGCTGGCAACAGGACGGCGATCAATTCTTGTCACGAATAATCGCCATCGATGAATTTTGAGCCAGGGCATACGAACCAGAATTGAAACGTCAGTCCGCGGAGTGGCAACATCCTGGATCACCAAGGCAGCAGAAGGTTCGTCAGAATCCTTCCCCCAGCCAAATTGATGGTGATCGTCGCGTATGACGTCAGGTGTGTCATTGTTTGCCACTTTGTTCCTCATGGCAGAACAGTGACCGCACAGTACTACAGAGACTTCCTGGTGCGACAGGTACGACGTGTAGTTCGGGATAAACATTGAGGCCCAGGTTTGTCATGTCAACTTTATGTGTATTGTGTTATCATTCTTTTGCACGGTGAAGGCCATATTGCCCTGTATACTATCGTAATAAATTCGTGTGTTACGATATTTCAGTGCTATTCATTGTACATACATGTAGTTAAGACCTTGTACTTTCGTCTGTATATGTCACATTTTTCAACCGGACTGGTATCTTCAAGAAAAAAAATAGTTGCTAAGACTTTTGCCCCAACCTACGTATTATTTATATATTTATGCCATTTATGCTTTACTATTTATAAACAATTTTCTTTTCATTTTCACAAAAATTCAGGCAACACTGCCATATTTACGATCCTTTTTTACTATTAATTTTTCTAAGGATGATAGAGCACCTCCTTAAAGGAGGTACTTCGAGTCAACAAATTTTGCAGCCCATTGATGAACACAACTACATAAATTATCCCAAGTTAAGCTCTTAACTGGCGTATAGTGTATTAAATGCTAATCAAATAAAATTTATTAAATATTTTTTTTCAGTCATCAAAACTGTCTATCCTCAGACTGGTATAAAAAAATTCTCGTCTCTTAGCTGAAACGAGAAAGTGAAATGCAAACTACGCAGCTACGTACAGAAAAAGTATCAGATCTTTTTTTTATAACGTGTTAGACGTTATGTAACACTATTTCACTCAAAACAGTATTTAATATGAGAAAGAAATTTCTAGACATGGCGCTTCAAGCAAAACGAACGAAATTGCTCGGCATATCAAGTTTTCCTTTCCTCTACAATCAACTCGAGAGACGAGGGCCCACCAGCGGCCGAGCGGTAAAGTCGCTGAACACTGGTAGTTCGGTCTGAGGTTCGAATCCCGCGAACGGGCTGGCTGCATGGGCGTTTTCGTGGTTTTCCCCATGTGTAACGTGTATACGAGCCAGTTTCCCTTAGAAAGTCCTCCACGAAAGGCATCCCTCCCGTTAGGCAGATAGCCCTCGTGTGCTTTGCCATAATTAAATACACCAACACACACACACCAACTCGAGAGACGAAAAAGGATATGCAAATAAATGCAATTTAAAAAAGGAAGGGTAAAAGAACTAACTCCGCAAGCTTCATAACCAAAACTTTCCTTCAAATATAACTCTTGCCCACATTTGAAGAAAGCGAAGGGGGGACGGAGAAAGGAATGTCGGCAAGTCAAGAAAAGATGAGATAGTTGAGGTAATTGATAAATATTTCACCCCGTGGAAGAAAGTTTGATCGCACCGGAGCGAGGCGGCGCACATGGGAGCGTGTGAAGTGACCCTGAATCTTGCCCAAGGTCGCTTGTCATTAAAGGAAAAGGCCCAACGCCCCGATTCAAGGGCGACTTCTTCGCTCATAACGGAACTCGCATGGCCGAGCACGAAGATCGCGAAACAACCGACCATCATCCACGTGGGCAGTAAGATCGTCAGCCACGGACTGGTTTAAAGGGGAAATTGAAGCTTTCAGTTATTTCCATATTATAATAACACTGCGGTTTCGAGAGTCCTAACAGTACAGTTATTTTCAGGGCTTTTCCAACATGAAGTCGACACTTCGGGGTAACTGCCGAAGATGAATGACTGTGGTCAAATGTACATGAGTATCGACCACAAATATTACACATTTTCTTGATCCGGAACGGAAAGCAATTGATCTTTCAGAAGAATTTTCATAGTATAAACCTTAGCAAAATTACCAAGAATTCTTTTAACGAATTACGCAGCTACAAATATAATCTACTTTGTGTTGCCGATTTAATCATGCTTCTGTTGGTGATACGGACTCAAAACGTTTCGGGGGGGGGAAAGTCTAGGCCTTCACGTTTTTTAATCAATAAATATTCCCAACCGTATACAAAGTCGTACACAGTCTCACAAAGGATCAATGGGTTTTATCATATAAAATTAAAATCTGTAAATGAATTTCAATTCTGAAATGTCTGGCATTTGTTTCTGCATTTCGTTTTTTGAACGAAAAAATGAAGAGAATAAAGAAAGAATTCACATCATTCTTTCTCGCATTAATACCGTATATAAGATAATATCGAAATATTAAAATGTACATTACTAGAAAATCCTATTTTTAAAGTTACGCAAAAAAAAAAAAAAAAAAAAAAGAAACAAAGGTTGGCGTACATTTTGAATGAAACTGTACGGAATCCGAAGTCTTTCATTCATACTGGTGCCAAACATGGGGGGGGGAATACCTTCCCTTTCTTTATAATGTAAGGGGTAAAATTAATCCCACACATTTCAAAGTGTCATTTGGGTTTAAGAGGGTTAAATAGTGTTGCTGAACCGACAGTAATATTCTCCAAGCTGACCATCTCCAAAGAAGATTAAAATTATCTTTACAACCACAGGTGTTAGAGACGCAATAATTAATACATTCAGATAATAATTAAAATAGCATCAGCTATGCAAAAAATAATTACGAATCAAGACTTCTTTTGACTGCAGGCAAAACGGACCGAAAAACTGCCGTACAAACCACTTACCTATATGTAATCGCCCAGACGGCACAGTGGTTAGTGATGCACTGATGACGTTCGGGTTCGAATTCCAGAGAACGTTTAGATGTTTGTACGCGTATAGTGTCTTTGTGACAAGGGGACACTCAAAATACACGGATAGCCGAAAGTCCTCTCGAGAAGCTCGTAGTAAGGGAAGACGGGTGGGAGATCTTTGGATCCCCCTGGGGGGTGTTCCCTCTCAAAAGTGGAGTGGAGTTCCCTCTCAAAGTGACCGTTCTCAGAACTTCATAACTGAAAAGTTTGTTTTAAAACACTCAACTTGAACCATTCAGGTAAAAATATGCACAGTGTCTTTCGTCTTAAGTGTGTATGTGTGTGTGTGGGTGTATGTTAGCTTATATAATTATAATCGTTGATGTTCACAAAAACCTATGCTTGGTTCAAAAACAAATCCTTTTCGATTTTCCCAAAATCGATGTTCAGTGACTGATGCCATTTAATATTATATTATTATCAACAAGCTATTGGCAATCAAGAAGTGTTTTCTACGCTGGAAATCTACAGCATGAAGATGAAAAATTAAATTAAGATTTAAAAAAGAAGGTAAATGGCACAGGCGTTTATAGGTGCGGAAATAACATGTTTTAAAAGATATATTCATATTTGCGAATGCAGTACACAGAAGATGCCTCGGAAAATCAAAGAAGATACATAAAATAAAATAAAATAGGTGACAAACATTACAAAAATTCAATTTGAGTGGTCGAATTAAGGTTCATACACTAGATAGTGAATATTATAAAATAAATAAATACTTTTAACATATGTGGTGAGGCCTTTTGAGGCAACCACTTCCGGAAGTTATTAGCAATTATCGGGATTAAGGATCTTCTTTTTTTAAGATCACCTCCACAGAAACCACTTGGAAAAGTGGATGAGCGTCTCTCAAAGAAAGAGTACGCTACATATAGATGATAATCGACTTCTTGAAAATATCTATTTAGTCTGAAAATTCATCATTCATTAAAGACAGTTAGCCTACAATAATGATGATAACCAGTGGGAATCGGAAAACGGTAATTTGATAACAATGCAGTTAAAGTCTAGTCGATAGAACCATATTTCTTATTTGACCGTTCTCAGAACTTCATAACTGAAAAGTTTGTTTTAAAACACTCAACTTGAACCATTCAGGTAAAAATATGCACAGTGTCTTTCGTCTTAAGTGTGTATGTGTGTGTGTGGGTGTATGTTAGCTTATATAATTATAATCGTTGATGTTCACAAAAACCTATGCTTGGTTCAAAAACAAGTCCTTTTCGATTTTCCCAAAATCGATGTTCAGTGACTTACGCCGTTTCTTAAACAACCATTTGAATGTTCCACAAGGTCGTATCGTATGAAGACCACTGATTACAATGAAGACCGCTGATTACACCCACCAGTCTTACAAAGATCATAGAATCGTGCAGAAATCACATCAGTAGCCTCAACAACTGGCAGTATGTAATTTTCTCTGACGAATATTCATTTACACTTTCTTCTCCACCACCAAATGGAGAATTAAAGCGAGGAGACATTCAAAAGAAACACACCATTTTCACAGTTTAGTTCCAGCCAGAGAACGAAGAATTAGTTGCATTGTGTTCTAAGATACCATCACAAAACATTCATAAAGCCCGAACAGAGACAGACGTTCAGCTAAAGCAATGGTCTCAAAATGGTGGACCGTAGGCCCCAAAAAGAATTTTACGTGGTCCACGACTGCAATTCTGGTAAATTAACCTAGATTTTATAGCACTAATTATTATAGCAGAAATATGAAGAAAGGTCCCATTTTCAATGACTCTAATTTTAAACCGAATTTTGCATTTTTGCCACTAATATTAAAAGTGAAAGCGAGTAGCCCCCCAGAAACCAACAAATGGAGCTAATTAATTTACACTGTGATATAAAACTTATTGGAAGATTTGAAGAACAGATCTGGTTAAATTTTTATCGTATTTGTCAAAATCGAAATGTCCTCCGTACGAAATTCTGTAATAAAAATAATCGCTTTGCTTGGGAATGCACGTAATACGTGAACAGTTTTTCCGTAGCAGAAAATTAAGAAGTCTAACCAAAAGAAATATCTTGCAGATACCAAACTTCAGATTTCAGACAGAAAATAAATATAAATTGGAATTTTTTCCTTTGCGTCATCATTATTACTGTTTATGTATATTTTGATAAGTATTTAGTAAGTGAAATTTAAAATTTAATTTAAAAACTATCTTTGATGAAAAGACAAATGTTTCGCCACGTACCTTCTTCCCGTTTCCCAAACAATTACCCCATCACGTGGATCAGTGAGAGAAAGCAAGCACAACTGGTGCAGTCGTTCCAATACATTTATTTACCTAAAAAAGTGTCATATGAAAAGTTGTCGTCTCCCCAAAGCGTACTAGTGCATTAAATTGTATAAATTAGAAACATAATTTCCAGTGTATTTCCACCACGCGCACATCTAATGTTTAAAGTTACACAAAAACATTTTAAAATACTGCCTGCATGGAAAGCCTTGTTTAAACTGAAAAATTAATCTAATAACTAATATGTACTACAGGAAGAGAACAAATATAAGTCCATTAGTAAGCCTAAATAACAATGAAATATAAGCTTGTTAAAGAATGAAGTTATCCACTTATTAACAGCGAATTGTTTAAATCCTTATTTAATATCTATATGTGTGAGTGAGGCATATGTTTAGGAAAAAAAATTAACCAATGAAAAAAAGTGGAGAAATTAATTTGAATGCAGCAGTATGATTTCCATCAGACGAAATTTACGACTGCTCGTAATCGCTTTATCAAGATTTGTCCAGAAATCAGAGTTTCGTGCTATGCCACAATAAGAATCAAACGCAGTTTCTTCAGAAGCTCATGTAACTGAAAACAACTTAGTTTTACTGCAAACAGCTTCTCAGTCACTGGCCTAGTTCTAATCTGAAATCCAGTCGTAGTCCGAGAATAATTTTTTTCTGCTAACAAGAAGGGATCCCGCGATTCTTAACGCGCTTAAATTTCGTCCTATGATACTGAAAACAAAGGTATATTTACCACTGAATAAAATCGGATGCAACGTTTAATATACCTACCTGTAAGAAATTGCAGCATTTCCCTACCCGGGCTTTTCTGGTGTAAATAGTTAGCATGTCCATCTAGCAGATTTAAAGTTTATATTTCGAGGATCGACAGGGCACAATTCATTTTTCACGTTTTCGGCTCCAAACTACCTAGAAGTTTCTACAGTGAAGCACGAACTAAAATGTGCCGAGCGATTATTTGTCACAATGTGGATTTCATCACTTTTTCCCTTAAATGGGAGATAATGCAGGAATTATCGCATTCCCCAGTGTAGACTCTCGGGGAGTAAGTATTTCGCATCCTGGCGAACATAGAGATATTTTTTCCAATTTCTCTTGTTAAACAGTCTCTACAGATCTTAGTAATAAAATGTGTTAATCCAAAATTAAGCATTACTCAAAATGACCATCACACAATGTATAAAAGTTCTCCCCCCAAAAAAAAACACAAATCCCTATCATATTATTAAGAACTTAAAATCGGAGATTTTTTTAAATGGATTAACCTATTTTAACAATACCGCTAGATTTAAAACAAATTTATTTCAGCACATCGATGAGGGAAACTTTCAGGCAACGCAAATAAACCACATTAACTAACTGACGATGAAAAAGTTTATTAAGTGCAAAAGTATTTGCAGAAAGTTTATTGAGAATTTTACTGACGTCTCCACTATTTCTGCACAATTTCGTTATCGTTGAACTAGAACCTCCTCAGCTTAGATCATTAGATGGGTGCATGTACGAACAGCTTAAATAAAAAAGCATTTGTCTTAGTTCAGGTTTCTCTGAAAAATGACTGGATTAATAATATTTGAATTAGCAGTTGTAACTGTTTAATTTTTTAAAATAGTCAAATAATTTGAATCCTAAGAATTTTATACACTCTAAATTAATATTAAAAAACCTAGAAAAGTTCCGAAATGTAATTAATTTATATTATTATTAGCATAAAGAAAAAAAATCCTTCATAACAGTATCCGTATCTTTATGCAGGTCGGCCTGGAGGGTACCCGAGCATAAAAGTGGACGCACCCTTATGAAGATCAAATTCTAACTTGAAAAACAACTCCATATAGGTGCTTTCTCTTATAAGAGTAGGCAACCTTATAAGGATATCTGTCTTCTCAAATGGCGACCAACCAAACACAAAAGTGGGAACCTTTAACGAAGCACTCTTACGAAACGATACCCGCACTAAACATCGCGCGCACTTCGTAACATTACGCCTTGATCCGAGTTAAACAACATTTTCCTGCACAGTGAATCGAAGTCGCATCCAAACCATAGCAAACTGCGTTAAAAATACAAATGACTGTTGATAACTGATGGACAGCAATACAAAACGCAGTTGTGATATGATTATGTAATCTAAGCATGTAAAGCATTGAAAGAATCCTTATGCAGAGACGGTCACACGTAGTCATGCGACATGAATTTACTCGCAAAGGTAAAAATGATGAGTAGACTAAAAACAACATAAATCATCACCATATCAACCTTCAGGACCTAAGTCATGAATCATTTATTAACCCGAGTGCAGCAAGAAAAGATAAAAGGAAAGATGTCACCGTTTTGCGCAGGAAAACGAACTTTTGGTTAGGTAGACACGACATCTCTAGTAAGTGGGCGGAATTCAATGTCATCGAGAAGCTACTAAAATTAAACCAATTGCATAAACACCGTGAGAAAAACCTTCCATGTATCGAAGGAAGGTCAAGCAAGGACTGGTCGGAATATTAACAAGGAGGAAGATAAAATAAGTTTAAACATATTCTTTCGAAAGCATACAGCGTTAATCGAAGATTTCTGCTGTGCAAAAAAACAAGCTTATCAAAACTTACAAAAATTGGAAATTAGGGGTAGGACAACCAAATCCCACGAATTTTACGATATTCATGAAATAAGAAAATTCAAATCGTACTGCTTTGTTTTGTATTTTTTTAAGATAATTTAATGTTCCATATTTAATGATAATCTATGTTAATTTTTATGAATTAATCTCTTTCCGCTCTACACTTGCTTTTCTTAAATAGGAGTATAGAGCCATTTCTTAAATAGGAGTATAATTGAAGCAGGAAACAAGGAAAATGCGTGATACCACGACTCCAGACCATCGCTCGACTGTCAGTCAGTCGGACGCATCTCCTATTGAACCAAGAAGGTACTTAGTAGGAAGGGTGAAAATACCTTACATCTCCCACATTTAAAGGGCAATTAGCCCTGTCGCCACATTCAGGTGATGACGAATTATAGCCCGCTACACTTTAGTTCGGACGGCATTTTTTTTAGTCCAAAGGAGCTTTGTCCCTATTGTTTTCGTTTCGGGATTTTGCGTTGAATCACTATAAAAGGAGAATCACTTTTCAAACTGTTGCCAAAAAATGTTACAATCCTGCATTATATCTAAAAAATTAAATAATGAAAAATCTGCATAAATGTCGTTTTGCGAATTTACGTTGAATTACTATAAACGGCAAATCACTTTTGAAACTGTTGCCACCAAACGTTAGAGTCCTGCATTATATTTGAAGAAATTAAATAATGAAAAATCTGCATAAATGTATGTCTATTTCTCGCATTGTGATAAAACAACGGTGCATAGTCATCGAATTTTGAATGACGTAATCCTCCTACGAATATGGGCATGTGGAAGACCAAATTTAAAATTTGTTTTATTATTAATTTCATATTTTGTAAAACTTTAATGAGTTTTTGAGTAACAAACTTAACGATTTAAAAGCGAACAATGGCAACACTCTACGGGCGGGGGGAAACCTTTCTATGTCCAGTGCGCCGATTTGTGTATCGGAAATTCTAAAAATATGCTCATTTTAAAATTATTTTGCGACATTGCTATTGAGCTGAATTTTATGGTTTAGGTGCAAAGAACGTGATATTTAATAAATAAAGGTAACACACAAAACGTTAAAAAAAAAACCCTTCTTTGGACGTAATTTAAAATCTGAAACCTTTCAGTTTTTTTTTTTAAAAAGCCAGGAAATTGAAGAAATCCTCACTATTTTCGTCGGAATTTTAACTCCGAATATCGCGACTACTAGCCGAAGGTGTTCCTAATTACACAAAAAAGGCAGGCGTTTGGGGAGAGAATACCTTACATTATCCCCAATTTAAACGGCGAGAGGAGGCGGGGAACTAATCAACAAATCCCGGTGATTGCTGTCCGCCTCATTCTATTTTCGAATGCCAATGTAGAATCACTTTGGAGCGCGAAAGGTGAGACAATCAGCAATGCCATAGCCAAGATTCGAACTTCCGACTGCTAGGGCGACGTGCTTCCAATTACACCACGAAAGGGGTAAGGAGAGAGAAAATACCTTACAGACTCAGGAAGAATGCAAAAAATCTAAAATAATCTTAAGAATGTGCTTTGAATTCAAGAAATTTCACTTGTAGCCTATTACTATACTAAACTAAACTAAACTAAATTCGGCGGCACAAACAGCCCTTAGAGAGCCATGGCCCTGATATCTGCTTTCTAGTGGACTTTGGAGTGCTTGTGCATCTTTGCCTGACAAGTGGTCAGCTTGTCGCAGGATCCCTCTGTTTAGTTCCAAGCGAACTTGGTACTCATTTTATTAACCCACTCAAGGGATGAAAGCGTTAGTCAATCTTGCCCAGCCCGGGGATTGAACCTCGAACCTGTGGTGCTGCTGCACGACGCGCTAGCCATTGCGCCACCGTAGTTCTATTTGTAGCCTATTTATAAATATAAATGCATTTTTAAAAACTAAATTTGCACATTAAATCTTTTTTCTTCATTAAATGTAGATTTTAAAGTTTGCTTTCCTTCCTTCCCTTTAGTTATTTTTATATGAAGGGTTAGAAAACGATTAATAATTCGGTTTTCGAAAGTATGATCCGTCCCACCTCTAATTAATAACCTATATTTAAAATGCTTAAAAAATCTAACAAACTATGGTATTTTCATATTATTACGATTTTAGTGATTTAAACAGTGCTAACAGACTTTTTGTTAATGGACTGCAGCCCTAGTGAGAGCTCTTCTCGTGAATGCAGAACTATATAAATGACCATGGAGAGGACTACCGACCGTTTGCGAACAGCTCTGTGTAAGGTTGCCACTTTAGCGTAGTCCGTTAACAAGAAAGTTCTTGACGACGTTTAAGTAACAGATCCAGTAACAATAAAAAAGTATCGATATTACTTTGTGGTTTAAGGCAATACTGAGAGAAACAAAGACAGTTCTCCATAGGCTTGGGTGCTGATAAAGGCAACTCAAGGACGCCCAAACAAGATTTGGAGGACCAAACTGAGTGTTTAAAGCCGTAATGGAACTTGATAGTACTGTCTGTCTACGTGAATAATAGTTCCCGCCACAGTGTCTGACGGGTGGCGGTCGCTATAGCAACAGGGCTAGTGTATTTTAAATAGGAGCGAACCATGGATTGCTTTAGTGTTATTTTGTTTTTGCCGACTGTTGGCTGAAGGGAAAAGAGTTTATCATTCGTCTTCAAGATACCCCTACGGAAAATGGGTCAAGGCTCACTTCTACGGCAACAGTTAGTTGCAGACTAACTGGCGAGAGTTTTTCTTATGGTAGACAGACTGTACCTAAACAAGTCTCTGCAGCGCTCAAACGGACTTTCCTATAAACGAAGGTTCTTGTCACTATGTTAATTATTTCTCACAAAATGAAAAACAAAGACAGTCATTAGAAAGGCCTCCACGTAGGCATCCCTTCCCTTAGGCAGATAGCCCTCGAGGCTTTGCCTTATTCTCAATAATCCAATCCAAAGACAGTCATTTAAAGTAAAGCAAAATTCAGCCTTATATTAACTTTAGTTTTAAAGATAAGCAGTGACTTCGGAGAGATTCATTTACGGGATTCCTCTTCATCAAGAAGCGAAATATATTTCAGTGTTACTACTCGAAGAAGTTCAATTTCTTCTAAATGCACACACTTTTTCTGAATTGAAGCTAAATGAAAGCGAAATTCCGCCTTCTAAAATTCTTGAAAAAAGCAAGGAAACTGTTACGGCAATCACCACTGAAAACGATCAGTTATTTCTCAGACCGTAAATAGACCCACCACCACAAAAAACCTGAAACTGAAACTGAGGATTGTTTTTTTAATGTTTTATTGAACTATACCTTCCTTAAGACCACCATTTATGGTTGCAGATGATTTTAGCCGTCAATGGAAGTGGTCATATGTTCAGTAGTACTTTTTATTTATACTGTAAGAAATTCTACACACGTTCAGAAGTAGCTGCCTGTAGAATGTTGTCACGATAACAGGATTCACTGCATTGTACTGGATGTTTTCAAAAACTTGCATGACTCAATAAAATGATTATAGACACAACAATCTACTTGGAAAAATGAATTAAATAAAAACGATTTTCCGAGAATGATAATTTTAGTAACGTTTGACCCATTAATAAAAAGCATTTTAGGAGAGCGAAAATGTTCATGCACGTATATGGCCCTGAAAAAAATTATTATAATTAAATGCGTCAATCCATTTTTACCATAAGAAATTATGCCAACTTTAAGAACCATATAATGTATAAATGCTCAAGAGAATATTTGAATGTATGGGATTTAGTTTAATATGTCTTCTGTAAATCCTTACACTCTCTCAAAGCAAAATCTGTAAACAGTCCCCCAAAAATTCAATTAATGATACCTCAAGTAATTTTGATTGTATGATGATTTTTTTTTTAATATATGACTCATTTAGTTGTAACATTTCTTTTCCACCCAGATTTTTGTTCCTTTTGGGCTCTATCAAAATTTAATTTTCCTATATTTTAATAAAAAGGTAGGATTCTGAAGGCGTATTTATTTAATTCATTTCTCAAACTAAACCCATAGGATTACGACCAGCATTCTTTTGCAGAAAATTTGTATACAAAACGTCAAGAGAATGCACTAAAAATATAGAATAAGGCATGAAATCATAAGATAAAATTTGGAAAATTTGCTTTATTCTTATCCTTCGTTACAAATATTCATAAGGCATAAAATACGACACATAGACAAATACTTTTTACCTTTTATTTATTCATCATATCATCATAAAATGGGGCATTAGAAAAAGGAATTTTAAAAAGCTTGTAGAAACATTAGGTATTTTTTGAAGGCCGGAGAGATGAAAAATTAGCAAACGCCTTCGCCGGGAATCGAACCGCACGCTAGGGAAGTGGGAGAAATACCTTATATACTCCCCTTTTTAAAGGGTGACTAGGGTTTTAGAGGACCTAGTTGCCAAATCCTGGGTGCGGAGAATCATCATCCACAACCCTTTTAGTTCGGGCGCCACTTGTACAGTCACAAGGCCAATTGGAATCAGAAAAGATGAAAAGTATGCAACCGCCTTCGCCGGGAATCGAACCACGGACCTCTGGAATACCAGCCCAGCGTGCTACCGTTACACCACGAAGGCACGTTAGGGAGTGGGAGAAATACCTTATAAGCATTTATTTATAAAATGGCATTTTTCTTCGCTCCCCTTTTTTAAACAAATTATACAAGAAAACATAATTGACCTCTGGTGCTGTTTTCGTGGTTTTCTCAACGAGTTCGTGGTTCTCTCTCTCCTCCTCTTACAGAGATAGCGCTCGTGGAGTCTGCGTATCAAATTAACAAACAAATATCTAAATGCAAAAGATTATCTACTGAAAAAGCTATGAAGAGTATCTATCCATGTTATCCGAATATGATGATTCTTGGATGACCTTAATATATTCCTTGTCAGGCGTATAAAATCATACAAAAATTTTACTCACCTGGATATTGCTTTCGCCGGGTGGAGGATTTAGCACATCCTAAAATAAAAACAACCTTCATTAAAAAGAAATAATGACATTTTCAAAATGTTGTTATTATTATTTACATATTAATAACAGACACAAAGATTTCCAATATATGTATATAATTTAGCCAACGTATGTTTCAAATTCAGATGTATATTTTTAACATCATACATGCAGAAAAACACACATGCGTACTTTTCCTATAATCACGAATATTTCAAACCTTTTTACTACTATTTCATATTGTTCTGTGCATACGGGTTCGTAATGGATTCAATGGACACAGAACCGATGAAAGGCAGACAAAATTTATTTTACCAAAAGAAACGGTTCTGAAAATTTCACAAAAATACTTCCCAGTATCACAATTTTTAGATTTCAGACTATTAAGAAGGTTAAAAAACAGCGCAATGCGAAGCGCATCTAAAAGACGAAGCTCTCACGGAGATTTCTGAATACTCCGAACTCGGCGCTAAACTAAACAAGCGAGAACTGATGTTCTCTCTTCCCTTACATAGTTCTCCCCCGGTACGCCAGAAATCTCTAGCATGTCTCAAAATTGCTGGAAAGCATATACGATTAAAGTTATATATATAAGGTTCGAACACGGCTACGGTTACATGTACGGATCAATTACACTAATTCAATTATAGCATCGATCGGTTATACAGGGACCAGACCAAAATATTGCCGAGTTTGGCGACGAAAATTAGCTGCAAAACCATCGCCAGATATCTCGCCAATTTACCTCCATATTAAATAGATTTGCCCCTGTAATATTTTTTCGGCAGAGCTTCGTCTCTACAGGCATTTCATTTTACATTATATAAAATATACTACAATATTTTACATATAATTTGACTAAAATTATTTACATATGTACAAAATTCGTAACAGTATAAACATAACAAAACAGAAAGCGAAAATCAACTATAAACGATACATGAAATAAAATAAACATGATACATAATGTAAAATAAACAAAAGTACACATATGACGAAAAAATATTGCAAAAAGGATTTGTTTTTCTTTTAATAAAGGTAAATTTCCAAAATTTTAAATAATTACTCTAAAATCTCCCTTTCAGCTTAAATTAACTTTAAAGTGTTAGCTGGAGAGCCTAACGTTAAACACACACATGCTAACCATTCATTTCTTACATCTTTTTTTTCCTTGCAATTTGGCAAAAACTTACCTTTTGTACAAGTTTAAATTTAAGACACTTTAAAACTGACACTTAAAATTTCTACTTTCAACACAAAATTTTTACATACTAAACACATCTCATTTTAAATTCACTTTAAATCATCGTTATAGTCGCGATATACAATTTACAATCTTTTCGTAAAATCTTAACTTTAAGTTAACAAATTTCACTATTCAATGAAGTGTTTCTTTAAAAGATATTCACAACTCAATTCTTGCAACTTGCGAATGCTTAACAAGAACTATTTACAACTAAATTCTCGCCAAATTGTGAATACAAAAATCTTTCTGTATAGATAAGATCTGTAAAGATATTTAGGTCTATATAAAATTGTGGGGTGCATATTGTGCCCATGATGATGTGTGATGAAGAATATGTTTCTATAATTTGTTTGTGTCCAGTAATAAAAAATTATGTTCGATTCGGCCACGTCTGTCTACAAGTCTCTCCTTCGATCGATATATATATATACATATAAATTACGTTTTAAAATAGTATTTAAAAACTCCTTTAAGATATCCATAAAATATCTTTTAAATTCGTTTCTGGATAAGAAGTTTATAAAAGAACATTTTTCTCAATGTTCCAAGTCCGCCTATGTTGGTTTTAATCGTTATGGCAAAGTACTCGACTGGTATCAGTTTAAAGTAGAATAAGAAGCATAAACAAAGAAATAAAAGTGCGCAGAATACATATAGAAGAGGTAATAATGAAATAAGCCTACAAATAATTATAATTTTACATTTTACTTGCTCACTAGGGGGCCTTCTTTACATATTAAAGTCAATGTTTTTTAGCTTGAATGGAAAGTCCACCTACATGCGAACATTCATTAAAAGTAGAATTTACTAGGCAGAATTTTTGAAAATAAATATTAATATATGTGTTTAAAACTCTACAGATTTGTTTTTTATTTGTTTAATTATAAAATTTTGCTTTGAACTATTTACCAGAGGTAAAGCAAGTTATAAACGGAAGTAAAATATAAGATCACACGGAATTTTATTTGCGATGATGTAAGTTGACCAGAAACAGTGCTGTTTCAGTATTTAAAAAAAAAAAAAAAAAAAAAAAAAATACAATTAAAAATTTCACCTTGAAGAATGAGACCGTGCCCTACTTTACAAAGACCCTTTCACTTCCAGTAGAGACAATTTCGATTTCGATTCTTCCTGAAATTGAGCAAAAATGATAGACAGAAAGGGGGGGAGTTGAGCTCAAAGAATAAATCCAAGGCCTCCGGTGACACAGCATTTCAGAGCTGACGAAATAACCCTTCAAGATAAAAGGGCATTTAAACACTAGATGAAGACTCTGAAGATGTTGGTACACCTAAGGAAAGGAGGAGAGGAGGAATCTGAAAGTTGCTAGATAAAAAAGTTATTAAAAAATTGCAACTAGATTTTTCAGATTCCAAGTTTACAGCCGAAAGGTTTAATTCTAATTGAAGCCAATACTTCAACAATCTACAAAAATAATCATTTTATTTACAAAGCAACCTGGATTGCATCGATGGTTCACTACTAACTACGTCGCAAACTGAAAAACTAACATTCTTTCTCAGAAGCGAAGCGCCCTCTAACGGCGATACAGAAGTCATTTGTGGGGTTTTTCCACAGTCGTAAACCGGTATCTTTCAACAGTGAAACGTAATTTCATCAAAATTCCAAATCAACTTTTTCTTAAAAATGAGAAACATAAACCGGCACTGCACTGAATTGCAAACTAAATGAAATTCACACCTTTTAATCTAAAGCCAGCAGTATTTATTCCTATGCTATGCAATTAACCACACATGTCCTGCACGTTCACTACTTTAAAAGTGTCTCAAGATATTTCAGCAAATTATGGCGATTTAAAATTTGCTCTCTAACGTGGAATATGATGTGTAAGACTCTGTTTATTTGTTTTTTCCGCGCTTTTCTATAAAAACAACTGGCTAAATGGCCTTAATACATAAAAAAGTTTACGCACAGCCCACGGGAATAGGTTAAATAACATAGGTAAAAATTTCAAATTGCTGGGAGAAAACATTGTTAAATGAAAAGCAGGAAAGCATGTAAATAGTTCGTTTAAGCTACTGACAGTCTGTCTCCTATAATTGCACTTAAATTTTCATTATTTTTCAATTTTATCTAACTTAAAATTATTTCTCTAGAAGTCCATTCTTGACTACTTTTTACTTTAAGTTATATTGGCAAATTCAACCAAAGGGGAAATTCAGATTTTACCTATTTAAATTTAAAACGAAATATATAGAAAAATACATAAAGCAACGTCTGTAATTACGTTATACTACGGATGTAAACATTAGATTAATAATAATTTCAGTTTCAGATTTCGTCATATTTTGACTATTTTGCTGAAATATATAATATTAACAGCAAACAACAACACTTACTAGAGGTTTTCAACGAAAACAACAGAAAAATATTAATTTTAATTTACAGAGAACTCTCTCTGTTAAGTACCAACTCAAACTTATTTCCAAGAATTATAAGTCAACACCGATTCTGAATATGAACTCTCTACAGAAGACCAAAATCATCTGGAACCTGTAATGATCCGTCTCAGAGAGGGTTTTCTCGTTTTCTGCGTTAGAAAAAATACTTAAAATTTTATAAAAATCGTTTTCAATAAATTTGTATACTAAGACATTTACGAATTAATTTCTCAAAGAAAAAGCTTTCTACAGTACTGCCTTTTATCTACGAGTAATAACATTCCAAGACTTACGGGCAATTTAGGAAAAAATCAAGGTTTTTGCACAACGCAATGCTAAATACATATTTATAGTGATTCCCCCCTTTTCATACAATTGAAAAAGAGATTCCGATATCTTCATCTAATTCCTGAAAAGACAACAGAACAACAAAACACACTGTACTTGCACTTTTACTACCAGGTGCAGCTTCAAGACCTTGACGCGAAATTTTAAGGCCCTCTTAGTTTAGCCAATGTAAATTAAACCACACTGGCAAGGAACCTATAAATACCCCAGGAATTCATATCCGGAATGGGGTCCTTGAGTATGGAACTCGGAATTTTATTGATGGGAGAATAAACAACCCGAAAGTTAAATTTCTGCAAAATATGTGCAACTTTATAGCTAATTGATGGAAAGAAGGAAATGAATGGAAAGAAGGGAACATGAGGCATATGTTAGAAAAAAGGAAACACAGAAGTCTTCTGTTGCTCAACATTGTTGGTCCGAAAATCACACTTTCAATTTTGCTGATGCCAAAATTATTCAAAAAACATCTTCCATTGGAGAACTGGATTTTCTAGAGGCATTTCACATTCATAAAAATCTTTCTGTTCTAGTTAACGATCCTAATTCCAAGAAATTATGTTTTAGTTTTGGTTTCAGCAACAGATGGCGCCACTTGCTTATTCTTGTCCAAGCTTTCTTATCTTATCTAATCATTATTTCATATCTTGTTCATTTGCGGTTTTGCAGCTGAGGATGGTGGTTCGGTAAAACCATCGAAACTAGTCCTGTGAAAATTTTATAAATATAACGCTGATTTTTGTTGTTTGACTTTTGAATTAGTATTTATTCGGTGCGTTATTGTGTCTTAATATATAGCGTGATTTCATCTTGGTGGAAATATCTCTATGCCAGTTCCACATCAACTAGATTTTGTGTCCCAAACTGTGGATGTAGGAGCAATTTTTTGAAAATCGACAAGCGTTTCGAAGTTTCGCTTTGTTGTATAATGTTTTGCATTTGTGTATAATTACTAATTTTTTATTCTTTATTTATAATTATTATTTCAATATTATATTACTTTTTTATTTGTCTTTTCGTTATTAGTATTCCCAAAGTAAGAAAGTAAGTGGGATAACATCATATAGTTGAGAACCAACGTTTAGACATTCCGCGATTTGAGCGAATATCGCTAAACAGATTTACCGAGAGCGCGAGTCATCATGTGCCAGACAGAGGATGGAAGTTACTTCCAGATCCGCTTTCAAGATTTCTTGAAAATATCAGTGCGTTTTCCCTCACTTACACAAAAACTCCAAGCTCCTCTATACAAATATACAAAAAAAACAAGAGCCAGTGCACCTCGAAGCGATTTTTTTCAAAATTCGAATGAGTTATTTTTATTTAATATTTTTTGATGAAATCGCATCAAATGGATAATTTTCTCTCATTATATAACAACAACGGCACGCAGCCATTGTTGCTGACACATCACTGTTGCCATGGTTGCTGATATCAGCACTGTTGCCACTTGAAAAAATGTGGGCGATAACTCTATGCAGTTTTTAAATTTAATGTTTCTCTTGGATACTGGACGTTTGTCGAAAGAAGCCAGCGGGAAGTTATTATTTATTAGGATAATTAATATTTGTATTAAGTGATATTGCTTATTTCATTGTAAATTTTTTATACGTAAGTTACAATATATACTATTCCTATTATTCGTCCTATTCGTTTTTATTGAAATTTGTGGTTTTTTTTTGGGGGGGATAAAGTTCTGCAGAGTAAAATTCTGTGAAGTTTGTAAATTTAATGTTTGTTTGTTGTTTAATTGAATCCCTTTAAGCATTTTCCCGATACATTTAAAACACAGACGAAGGCTGGTCGCGCAGCGGCTAGTCAAAAATAACATCTAAAAGTGATGATGAAATTTTGTAGGGGGGATGAAATTCCTTATACCTTTTCTCTCCTTAAATTTCATTCAAACGATAATGCATTCTTTAATAATTTGGATATTGATCTATTCTTACCACTAAGGTCATCCCCCTTACACAAAGCAGAAACCTTCTTGTTTAAAATTATTAAATTATAAAAATTAGTTTTATTTAACAATATAGATTTTAGTTTTACCATTTAACAACACTACATATCATCTTTATTTACTTACTAAAGAAAGGCGCTTTTTTGAAGTGTTAGACAGTAAACTGAAGCTATCAGGCGGAAGATGTTTCTAACTCGTAACTACAGAATTATCTTAGGGCAATTTGTATACTTCCAGGATCATTGAGACATCATTAGTTGCTTTTATTTCTCAATAAAAATTTCACGGCAATTTAAGTAAGCCAATGTATAAAAGCTTTAGTTATCAGAAGAAAGTCAGAAACAAGAAAATATGAAAAGATTTTAGGTCTTTTGTTTCGTACCATTCCTGTATAACGACTTATCTCGCAAGCATGAAGGAAGTGCAGACAAGCCGCTTCTACAGGCTTGGGAAGCAGCCCAGCGGTTGCCAGAAACATTGGTACAAGCTTGTTATCATACCGCCGATCCCCCTACCTACGAGTACCATCTGTTTCGGTAGAAATTGGATTCTTGTTCATGGATGATTTATCAAAAGAAGCTAGTTCATTTATATGGTATAAACGGAGGAAAACGCTGATATTATCATACACGATTTTCCACATTTCTTCCATCGAAGGGATGGGAAAACACGATAACAAATGCATACAGAAGCAAATTTATGAAATGGCAGGCCCACCTCACTTGAATTTTTGCAGCCCCATTATCTTAAGACGGTAAAAATTGTTTATATTTTAAAAGATTAATTACTGTTCTGGAAGGGGGGGGCTTTCGTAAATGCGATATGCAGGAAGGCATAAATCCGCCCAAAGCTTCGAAACTTCAGCTTTCCGGTCTAATAAACAGTGGAACACAATATCGTTAAGTCGATTAAAATATTTCACCAAAGAAGAAAAATATGGGATATCCTTTCGTAGCGACCACTTCAGAATTTTGAGAGCAAAAATAAATACTCTTATTGAGCATGACTACTCCAACGCAATACCATTAAGGAAGATCAAAATCGTGCGGAACCTGGGTAGTCGTCTTTGAGAAGGCTCACTGCATTTAATATTAAAATAGTTCATTAATTACCGAAAAAAATTATTATAAAATTAACAATTAAAGTAGCTAGGATTCCACATCGAACCACTTCTTAGGAGACGTTACTTTTAACTCTGCAGGATATTTTTATATTTCATGATTTAATTCAGAAAGCTTATAACCTAACCACAATTCCAAAATTTTATCTTCTGTGGAGGAAGTAGCTTACAAGTACAATACCCACGTTAATTTATTTTTTTCAGAAATGGTGGTAATAATCATACAGTAACTAACAAATTCCAAAAAGAGTTTTGCACCCCAAATATTACTTTTATTTATTTTTAAGCACATATACAAGAAACCTTATCTAAGATGAACACTTTCCAGATGATTTTGGTCTTTTGTAGAGGTGATCGCCTTTGAGAAGCCAAGTTTAAGTTTAAAACCGATGCTTGCTCATGTTGTCAAAACACAAGCCGTTTTCAAATAGATAGCAGTTACAAAAGGCAGATTTCCTGAGTACTCATACTGAAGTATTCTCATTGTTTGTCCTCTTAATAGCGTTAATTATTGATGCTAAGCAGAAGGCTGGAAAAGTCAATAAGGTTACTATGTTAAGTAGAGGGTTGAAAAGGGTTATAAGGTTAATTACTGAATACTGGTGGTTTATTTTCGGATTTCAGTTGCAGATTAATAGGATTCTGCATATCGTCGTTATGGCGCGAACGCAGTTGCAGTTTTGCTGTATCGTATCTGCTGCAACTCGCCTTCAGATTTTATATGTGGACATCTATTAATGATCACAGATAAAACAGACTGTGTATCTCTTTTGGTCACCAGTCTGTCCTATTTCATCACAATATTGATCAAGAGGAAAAAGAAGGAATGGAATCCATGAGCCCCGCACACTTCTTCCCATTTTGCTAACATTTCGAAACGACTATCGGTCTAATGATTTTTAAGTACCGTTACTCAGCAGGTGATACGAGTCACAAACGTCAGTACTTCAAACGGAATTTGAACCTTTAACACTGCGGCATAAGATGTGGATCTTGTAACTGAACGGCGTATAACGTAAATCTACCATGGTGATCACCTCTTGAAAAGTTTCCAGCACTTCTTGGAACTAATAAATAAATATTGGTATATTGACTATTATCTGTCTAAGGCAACCACCTTCATAACAAGCAGAAACCACCCGAAGCAACAGGCTGTTCGTTGTCTTAAAGTGATTCAACTTTATCTACCTTTTCCTGTCGGAGCCACTGGAATGGAAATGTTTAAAAATGAAAGCTGATTTAAAGGACACGTGGTTTGTGATTCACCTAGTTTCAAAGCGATCCAGTAGTCTTTGAGAAAAAAAAGTTGAGATAAAAATCAGAAACAACATTTCAACTGATTACCTCCTCCCTGTTTCGACATTTCATCATTTTCACAACGCTTGCGCAACTATAGGTCAGAGCAGAAGGGTTGAATTTCTACCCGGATTTGCGATTTCCAGTTGTGTCCATGAAGCGATTTTGATAATGCAACGCGTGACTTGAATGGCAGTTTCTTTTTAACCGACAGTGAGCTCCGCTTTCACTGTCGAAGTGGTGTCCATACAGGTGCCTTCCTCGACACAAGGCCAGAAATGCACCGGAAAAAGTCGGTTACAAATGCGTCGCCAATTACTCCACCCACCTTGAAAAGTTAGTTACAAAGCTCCACGAAGCAAAACACCTGGCTGCTGCATGCAATTGAGAGTCTTTGTTCTGCCGCATTTTCAAAATAATGCATTTCAATCAACACACTTTTTCTTCTATTAGGAAACTGCTCTTCTATAACTAGGCACAGATCTAGAAAATAAGTTTAATAATTGGCCACTGATAATACGTCCCGATGAAAAAAATTAATCACATACTTTTTTGTATTTCAAACGCAAATTAAAAATCACCAAGACATTCTCTTTTTATCAAAAAATTATTAAATTCCTTTTAAACATAAAACTTCTGTTTAAATAACAGGAACAAAGACATGAAAAATTGAAACATGGCTTGAGGAATATGTTGCATGTCTTTTCGAAGAAACATATTCGTATTTTAAACTATTATTAAGTGCAAATCCAAAAACATCATTGTATGTCAATAAAGGAAAATAACCTCAGAAACCAGCTTAGCTTAACTCCAGCCCAGCAGGGCCCGACAGGCAAAAATCGCCAAACATTGACAATTCTTATATTCTATTCCCGGTGGTTATAAAATAAATTATTTTTTATAACTTTTCCTGTCTAGGGAAAAAGGAATCGGTTTCGCTTAGAAAATTCTCCACTAGCGGACATCTTTCCCTTTAGGCAGATAAATTTAAGTGGAGAAAAATATAACATTAAACCAGTCAGTCCCCCACCCCTTTCCATATATATAAATATCTGTTAAAAAAAATAAATAGATCATAATTATAGCTGAAATTAGCAATAGCCCTTTAATTATTCATTTTAATTTGGTTATTTTCCCTATTTTAAAAATACCAATTCCTTATAGTAACTTTTCTGGACTGCAGCATTTCTAGATTAATCTCTATCATACGTCAAATGACTTTTACATAACGCTAGTGATGTAAATGGACCTAAAATTTAAACAGCCTATAATAATTTTAGAGTATTTTTAATTATCCTATAAGTTATTTCTCCCGCCTTCTTAGCATGCCATCGTGGTGTAGTGGTCAGCACGCTCGACGCGTATTCGAGAGGTCCGTGGTTCGAGTCCCGGCGATGGCATTGCTCATTTTTCATCTCTCCTACTTCAAAAATATCTACTGTCTTTACAATCCAATCAAATGTGTTGAAACCGAAACTAACATTCTGAATTAGGATTTCGTCCTGAACAATTCACTTTGCTTCCTGGACCACAGCCTAGCTAGACAGTTGCTTGCTGCTGGTCTTTCTACAGTATCAACAGTATCAAAAATCTAAATGATACGACCTGGAACAGGCAAAACCAATATATTTGTAGCCGTAAAATGTTCTAAGAATAGAACAGAATAGTTTGAAAAACTAAAAGTATACATATCTAAATACTTATTTGTTAAGTTGGATAATGGTATTCAATGCAATGTGTTCCCATTGCCTAAATTTAAAGAATAAATTTAAAAGATAAATGTTTGATTGACTCAAAAGTCACTTTAAATACTAATAACGATTCTAAATGTGATTTCGTTGGAAAAAGTTTATTCTTATGTGAGACAACTAAAGGTGATGAAGCAGAATTTCAAACAGTAGCATGTGATAAAACTGTTCCAGCTATTTTAGGTTTACCCAGATTACAAAAATTAAATCTAGTGCAGTGGATATGTACAATAAATTCTGAATCTAGTGAAAAACTACCAGAACCTTTAAATGGATATTAAGACTTATACAGACAGCCCTGCAGGAAAATTCCACTTAGTTTATTAAATTCATTAAAAAAAGGAAGTGGCTAGTATGTAAAAAGATGGTGTAAAGAAAGTTAATAAACCTTACAGAATTTTTGGATTCATTAGTTGTAACGTGAAAAAAAGATGGTAGTTTAAGCATAAGTTTAGATCCTCAGTACCTTAACCAAAATATACTGAAAGGACATTATTACATACCAACTTCTGAAGAAATTTCATCTCAAATGTCAAATGCATTTAGGCACAAACAAAGCACTTTCGCAAACTAAACCGTCCGTTTAAAGTTGTGAGCTTATTACATTTCATAGTCTATTTGGTAGATATTGTTTTTTTTAAGGGTGATTTTTAGTGATATGGAAGGGCTTCAAATATATATATATAGATGACTTATATTAAATGGGGGCAAAGATAAAAAAAAAGAAAAAAAGAATATGATTTAAGGTTAAAGAAGGCACTGGAAAGACCCAGAGAAGAGAATGTTTAATTTAGTTTTAAATGAATGTAAAACTAGGCTGAATGAAGTCAAATATATGGGACATAAAAAGTGGTTGAAGAGCCCCCCTAAAAAAAACTATTCTTTACATAAATCAAAAAATGCCAAGGAATTAAAAACTTTGATAATGTATTAAAATTGACATCGTGTTTAACAGATTTGTGGAGAAAACAGGGCGTTTGGAACTGAAATGCAAAAAAAAAACGAAACTGCATTTAGAAAACTAAAATATGTCTTAGTAAATAAACCAGTTTTACAATATTATGATATAAGTACGCTTGCAGTTTTAACTGTAGATGCATATCAAGGACTAGGTAAAATATTCTCTTAATATACTCTTCTTAGGAACACTCTTAATTTACCAGTGGCATATGCAAGAAAGGCATCAACAGATACGCAGAAGAATTATGGTCAAACTGAAAAGGAAACTTTAGTTATTGTTTCTGCATGTGAGAAATTTCATCAGTATGGAAAATATTTCACAGTTAAAAGTGACCACAAACCGTTGGAATGAATTTTCAAGAAGCCATTAAATAAATGTTTAGTACAATTACAAAGAATGTATAAGTTAGTAGAATATGCTAAGTAGAATTCATTATGGTCATTTAAGGAGTAAAAAAATGCAAGAGAAATATTATCTTGGCCAGGAATGTCAAAAGAAATTCAGCATTTGATTCTGAATTGTTTAACATGTTTGAGTTTCCAAAGAAACAGTGATATCTAAAGAAATATCTAATGGTACGTCAGAAGTATCGGTACTGGAACTCTCACTTTCAAGGCAGAGATTACCTAACAGCTTTAGAGTATTTTATCAAATATGTGGAAATTGGACATTTGGAAAATTTGTCAAGTGTAGCAGTGATAAAACAGTTGAAATCATTTTTTGCAAGGTACAGTATCCCGAAAATAGTATCTTCCGATAATGGTCCACAATGTGGTTGTAAGAAATTTCAAGAATTTGCAAGCAGGCGGAATTCTGAAACCAGAACTTCAAGTCCACAACCAAACTAGAGTGGTTGAAAGGCATATTCAAACTGTCAAGCGAATGTTAGAAAAAGTTGTAGTTGGTAACAAGGATCCGTATTTAGTATAACTGGAATATCTTTAATTATTTCAGATAATTAATCTATTATTTATTATTTCAGATCTTTTAATTATTTCAGATAAAATTAAGTCCATTTCATAAACACTATTTGGAAGAAAAGTGAATGAATGCACTGGTGACTATAAAAGAGAATTTCACCCAAACTAAATAACATGAAGAGCGTGAACAAAATTTACCGAAGGAGACAAGCTTTACAAAAAAGCTTTTATGATAAGAATTCAAGATCAGGAATAACTAAAGGAAAGTGGAAAAATTAGACAAGTAGAAAGACCATGCTCATGCAGGATCAAAAAGAACAGATGGAAGAACTTCAAATAGGAACAGAAGAGACATTCTTAATGAAGCTAAACGGTAAGATTTCACAGTGCAAAACATTTATGAGAATGAAAGTGGCGAAGAAGAAAATATGAATGAATCTGAGATTAGTAGGAGTACTCCAAAATTAGACGTGCCTGTAAATTCTCCTGCACGTAACAGAAGTGTGCCACCAAATTCTGAGAGGTGTTTCACTTCAAGTGCACATAAGTATGGTATTCGGTCTGGTAGGACTGTTAAAAAATCTTATTACTAAAAGAGTATGGGTAATCTTTTTATTTCAGTTTACAAGGGAGATGTCATATATTTAAATATAAGATAAGTCATATTATAATCATAACTCTAGTATATAACAATAGCTAGTAGCGTAGAATAAACGATTTAATAATAATTATTTCCACTTAACATATAAATAATGCTACAGATCATTGATACATGCACAGTAGTTATAAGGTATTTTGTTCCTCCTTTCCGCATGCATTCGTGGTTAATTGAAAGCACGCTCAACGCGTATTCAGGAGGTGCGGAGTTATAATCCCGGCGAAGGCAATGCGAATTTCTTCAATTACCTGACATCGAAAAAATTCTATGTATGAATGGTGTAATAACCGTTTTAATGAATCTACATGGTGTAATAATGAATCTACATGGTGTAATAACCGTTTTTGTTAACCATTTTATAACCTTCGTTGATAACGTCTCTTGACATTTCGAAGGGCGAGTGGGTAAAATTTCTGCTGTTCAGGAATCACGCTGATAGGCGCTTAAAATGATTTAGTACCACGGAAAATGGCGAACAAAACAAAATAATAACAATAATGTAGTGCCAATGTTGAATACCAGATGGCGTACAGATTGCTCATCGCATAATTCTTTTAACGTTTTATTTTTCGTTTTGTGAGCTGGAAATAAGATGAGTTGGGACTCAAGTTGCAGTAAAATAACGACGACGATAAAGACGTAAATAAAAATGTATTGAAGAAGTTAATTCAGTTTATAACTAACTTATTTGTTAAAAATGTAAATACTTTAAATGTAATTAAACGTGCCTATCCTTTCAAGTAGTTTCTTAGATGTTTTTTCCAAGAAGGTATTACCACAACAGTAATATATACATGTAAAATATAAAATAAGAAAATAAATCTCTAATAAGTTACTAACTTAATTACCGATAGCTTTTTAAATTTCATCTTTACATTTCTTTATGTCTGCCAGCTAGCATTTGCAATGTATTAAAATTTCTCTCGACTGCGTCATCCCTAGATCAATCCATACATATTACTTAATAACGCTGATGACGTAACTAATTCGGAACTTAAACGAAACCTTCTCTTGGTAAGCTTCCATATTGGATAACTGCGCACTCTAGCTCTGCTGCCGTTTTAACGCTTGCGTGCTGCTTTTCTCCTGCTGCAATAGTATCAAAAATGCAAATATTCTCGAATAGGCACGATTAGAGAGCCAAGTGAATTGTGCCTGGAAATGTCAATTGAAATAAAGATGAATATTTAATATACTTCGACTACAAAGTTTGTTGTTCGTTACGGATTCAACATTCTACTTTCTATGCCATCAACTGTCTCTACAGTATTCATTACTTCTAAGACTCCTTTCCTTTACATACCTGCATATATATTTTATTTTTACTGACCTTTCACATTGCCACCTGTATTGTCTCTCATTGTAGTTTGTCCTTAATTACCACAGATCAGATTACTGAGAAAGCGTGGAAAAGTAAATTTTTTAGAATGAGAAGAAGGAAAAATAACTTTCCCTTAAGAAAGCAGCAGAGCTACAAGAAATTTTTGCTTACAGAACACTTTTCCTAGAAAAACTATAAAGTGCATCAATTTAAAAAAAAAGAATCTCGCGCTCTTGACCGACTTGGGCTTCCAGTCTTCTAGGTAAAAACCGAAAATCCACAGAAGGCAAAGAGAGGCCGCGTTCGCTTTCTACCACAGACGAATGGCTATACAGCCCGAAAAATACGAGAGGTGTCGTCTAGACGTCGACATTGATTGATGAGAACCACTCCAAGGGCAGGAAAGGGAAAATAAGCAAGAAAGGAATATAAATAAAAGGCAATTAAACGCCCTCTTTTGCTTTCTCGGAAAATTCTATTTATTTCGCTCGAAATAAATATTACAATAAACTAAACAAGCAAAGACATAAGGGAAATCGTTTCTGTACACGTCACAAATTTACCATTCATTGACGCAGTGGCAAGTGAGTGAGTTCTTTGCTGGTAACTACTTTTCTAGGTAGAGAATTTATTGTCGGGACTTGACGAATTCGGTGATGTTCGAAGAAAAACGATGACTAAGATATTATAAGCAAAATTGTGAAGTTTACCTTAGAAGGAATTGTTTCTAATGAATAATAATGACACAAAAATGACTTACAAATACCATAATTTTACAACCAAAAGAGTTTGTACCGATATACTGAAAAAATTAATTAAAATAAATATATAAATAAATTCATATCCAATGGCAATATTGATTTTCGCTCTAAGAAATACCGGCCACTTTCACGATTGGTCGCTATGACAAGATTTTTTGGTATAATATTATTCTGTATAGTGACCGGTTCATAACCTAGCCGAAACCATTAACTGTGTATTAAGACGATCGCCAAAATGTCTATTCATCAAACTAAAATATTCTGTACACTAAATACAGTTATTAAATATTAAATATAAAATTTTTACTATAAAAGAAAAATTATTATTTTTAATCGAAAACAGTTGAATCATTGATCATAATCGAAATCATACATGAATCATATTTTTTTTTTCTTTTCAACGCGGCATAATTTTTCACACACGCTTGACGCGACAGGTGTAAAACATTACATTCCTATAATGTTTATGTGAATTTTTTCATTACGTATCTCGATTCGTCGTAACAGTGGCATTCATGCTACCGTTTCAAGTTACCATTAGTGTTAATTTGTCTTCTCATCTTAATACAACTAAGTAAAATCCAATCTTTAGGTCTTGGAATTATCAAATTATTTCAAATGCGCGGTAATACGTTTTTTTTTAATGGAAGAACGCTTTATTTAATAGCCATTAGTTTTGTGCCACTACAAGGGCCGGAAGTGCGGGCCATTTTATTATGGAAGCAAATGATAGGTAACTATTGATGCCTCCTATGAAAGGACGGACAATTACAACCTTGCCTTCCCCGGGATTCGAACCCGGGCCCATCGCTACGTCAATCAGGGTCGCTAACCACTATACAGGCTGAGAGGCTGCGTCGTAACACTGATCAACTAGAGCCGGGAGTGGACCTGGTCCCTACCGCCCACTAGTTGGGCGATCTAAACTTTAATGGTGAGCGGTAGAGGCTTTTGTCCATCCGATGATGAAAGTCCGTTCAACTGCACTTAGCTGTCTCCTGTTTCCATGTATTTATGCCACTTCTTTTAACTGTTGTTCAGTGATTACTGCGCGCATAAGGGGATTATCGCATCTTATCAAAGCACAAGTACGAGAAATTTTTTTTGGGAAACGAACTTTTCCTTTTTCTACCATTAACGGTTTCACAGCCGAAATATTCGTTGGAACCGATGTCCCGGGTATGCAATCGCCAGAGATATATTTTCTGTCTCTTATAAATATAAGCAAAGTGTAAATAAATGGATAAATTTAGCCATATATATTTTTGCTCTACTCAAAAAATTACTTTGCATTCATGGTAAACTAAGTTACTGCGAAATCAGTGGACGGTAAGGAAATTTCACTACCTACAAAAAAGGCGGTAAGTATAAAAAGGTTGACTACCTCTGGATTAGAGTATGACAGGGTTTGCCGATTCAACAATATACGCAGGTGAACTAATTAATATGATTTCTTTACGCCTTTAATTATGATTATTTTTTCCTTTACCATTTATTTGCTTTTAATCGAATACATGAAAAAAATATGAAACTGAATGGATGAGAATACGATAAAAAAACGTGTTTTAAGAGAAAGTTGTACTAAATGAAGGCAGCACGAAAGTACATGTATGAAATTTTAATCCTGACTGAAAACGAAATCATACAACTATAAAAATAGTTAGGTATTGAGATCGACAAAAGACACAACTCGAAAAACGAAGAACTTTAGTTTGAAACTGATCGAAAAACATTTTGAAATTCACGCTAAAATTATCTTTCTTTATTACTTATTTACTGCTTTTATTTATTTCTTTTAATATACATTTCTAAAGCAGCATTAAAACTCTGATAAAGGAAGAAATTGAAAAATGAATTTTTAATTTTGTAAACACCTTAAAACAATTAGGTTGTAATGTAGAAAATAATAAGATGGTTCATTTAAAATGGTCCTTTACTAAAACAGTTCATACTATTTTAGAAAAGGAAACAATTAACCAAAAGACCAAATCAAGTAAGCAAACGTCATCGGATGAATATCGGAGTTAAGTGTTTCTGCAGTTATTAATAAAATTTATAACCATTTTGCAATGACTTTCGTTTAATGTTTGTGATCTGATTTCCAAATTTTAAAATATTTTTCACCTAATTCTAGCCAGTTTCAATTTATTTTTGTTTTAGAGAAGTGTATTGGAAACAAACTTGCAAAAGAACTACATTTAAATTTTATTATGGATAAACATCAAGATCACATTTTTGTATATTCTGTAAATACACCAAGCACAGATTTTGTATAAATTACGTGCTTGCAATATAAATCAAAACTCAAACCACTGTTACGAAATCATGAGAGATAAGTGACGTATGGCGTCCACTCAAAACATTTTTAGAGTCATTACGTTACCTCGATACAGGAAACTTGAAAAATGTGCAATATTCTTTGCCGCGAATCGAACTTCGGGCCTCCCGATTACGCGTCGGACGTGCTTCCAGTTACACCACGAAGGTATGCGGATAGACGAGAGAAACTACCTTATAAAGTAAAAAAAAAAAAAAAAAAAAAAAAAAAAAAAAAAAAACATTGTCTTATGTTACACACCATGTGCTCATGCTGCGCTTAACTGATTCATATTATGCTTCCAAAAATCCAAGCTTGGAAGACAAAGAAGCTTTAAAACTTAGTATTAAAATCACATAGGTCAAGAAGAATTATTAGGGACCAAGGCGTTAGCTTTCGGAGTACCTTTACAGAAAACAGCAATTACCTCCACAACTTCGTTAAGAAAAACTGAATAATCAAGAGTTAAGCATGGCTAAAGTAAAGGAACAAGAACCGTTAAGGGTTTAAAGGTACGAGTGATCGATATAGAAACATCTACAGTTAATTATAAACTTAGAATACTAATATACTATTTTTAGCAACCACTATTCCAATCTGAATTAAGATATGAATCAGTTCATGAAAAGCATAATATTCCGGCAACACATTGCCCACCAGAATCCCATTATCTGAACCGAAATATGTATGGATGAAACCGTATGATAACATAACACATCTGACAATACTATTGCACTCTGAATCGATGCAATCGAAGGTAACATGTATACAGTCAAGGAAAAAATGAGCAGGTGTACAACGCAAAACAGGAAAAAAATTCCAAGAATATTAGGCAGCACAAGAAGTTGCCTAACATACTAAGCAACCATCAAGAGAACGCTGGAAAATGTACCGAGATGATATCTGGGAGTATCCAGTTTCTCTTTCTTCCTAGAGGCTACGTGAGAAATTTCAGGCATATGAACTTTACGCGCCCGTAGTCATAAATGTCCAAGTCCAGGCATATGAATCCTCTACTTCAATATGAAAGCTCTCTTCGCAACAGATTATACGGATTTGTGGCTAAAAAAAAGTGGTTCATGAGCTCACACGTGGACGAATCGGTAAGATCTCTGAACACTGGTAATTTCGCTGCAGGTTCGGGTCTGGGCGACGAGCCAGTTTTCCTGAGAAAATCCTATATGAAGACATCTTTATCAACACAGATAACTCTCCCGTACCTAGTCGTCATGTTAATCAAACTGTGAACGCTACTATCGAGATCGTCTCTGAAAGACAACAGTTTTCTTGCAAATGTAAATAAACACAGGTATTGATCATCAACTTTCTAAGATGCCCACCTCAAGCGTTCAACATCATGGGTGGCAAGTCTTACAGAGAGTTTACTGTAGTTAATCAAAATCATAAAGCACAACTGGAATTGCAGAAGAAATAAAATAATAATAATAAAAACACATTTGGTAACAAAGAAAATTTTTTTCCGATCTATGAATCTGAATTTTTCCATTAACAAATATAGTCGAAAATGCATTTTTAAAGGCGGGAATGAATCAAGGAATCGGAACAGTACGGCTTTTTGTGCGCAGCCCCCGACTGGGAATGAACAGGTTCAAGGCTTTTTTTTTTTTGCCTGAATCAGAGCCGTGAATCAGCGGCATCTCCCACGCAGTCCCTTCATCTTCCTATCGGGCCCGAAAAACAACAAAATGAAAGGAAAAACTTTTTAAAAACAAAACACAAAAAGCACGCGCGTAATACACATTCCGCTTTCCCTGCGATTCGCGTGGTTACAGAACCGACATCCGGCTTAATTTTCTCTCCTTGCCGCGAATTGAATTTTATTTCGCTGGGGTGTCAATGGTACCCGATACGTCTGCAGCAGCAGCTACTTCAGATCTCTTAATTCCAGCTAAATCTGCTTGCTATTTATTTCCCTAGCGGAGCTCATTATTAATAAAAACATGACGTCGAAGGGCAGATGCTATAGTTAGTAGTACCATTCATTCGAATTAAATGGAGAGGGGTAATTTCAGATAATATTTTAGGACAGGCTTATTTTTATTAAAAGTAGAAATGCAATAAAAATAACTACTGTTTCTGCGCAATTAAACATTTTACATTATTTCTTTCCTACAGATTCATTTTTTTGCATATGCCATTTTCCACTATAATGTTGTAGTAGCGCCTCCGTATGCGCTGGTAATACACTCCAAGACCAACGTGGATCGCAAAGAACGCTATAATAAATGAGGCATTCATATATATTGAATAATAAATTACGTACAGTACAGCTCCCATATCCGTGGGTAAGAAGTGTCAAGATTTACTGCCGTTCAAAGCGAACACACATTAAATAAGTAATATATACAGAAAGTTAACTGCCTTACATATAGACGTTGAAGCACACATGCGACCACTTGGCACATTAATCGTGCATGTTCCAAAACATTTACATTTTTCAAATCGAAGCGATCACGGCAGTGGCAATCTTGTTAGACCAAGAAAGCATAAGCAAACAGCGTTGCGTTCAGAACGAAATCTTGATTTTGATCTCATTTTGACTGGCTAATTACTTACTCTCTAAAATTATTATTGGGTGAAGTAATTGCGTAAGTTATTTTCGTTAGAGCGTTATGTTTTGTTATTTATTTATTTTATTTGTTGTTATGTTCATTTTATTCTTTCTACATCTGTCTAGTACGACCTCCATTACACAAATCAGACAATTTTCGTACTTTTTTTTTTAACAAATCATTTAACTTCTTGTACGTTAAAAAGTGCTTTAACTTCCCCTATCACTACTTTCACCGTCAACTGCTATAAAACCAACTAATTCTTGGTTGGTATAAAACCAAATAATGTTGGCTGGTATAAAACCACTCGCCACTTCTCTATTATTTCGTTGACTTCTCTTTCTTACATGTCTGAAAATTCTTCGTTAACAAATGTTCTTGTAATTCGTACGATTTCTTTGTCCCAATTTGAATCGATAGAAATCCATTAAAATGTTTTATACTTCTGGTCACAGCTGAAGTCAGCCAGCATTCAGCGTTGATGAACGAACGCTGAACTGCGTATGAATGAAATTCCAGCTTTGGGCAAATTAAACGGAAGCAATTAAGATAACGTGAGTTTGCGAACTCGCGTTCGGAAGGGGTTTTACTTTTGCTCTCAACGCTACTCCCTCTGAGGGCCGAGGGGGGGGATTCGAGCATATTTGTCAAAGCCTTTAAAAAGCAAAAACAAAGCAACGATTAAATGCAGTACCGGTGCTGCAGATTAGAATGTTCTAAGGAACGATAGGAAAAAAAAAAAAAAAAAAAAAAAAAAAAAAAAAGAGAAAACCCATTTTCCAACGAGGACGGGTAAGAAGACAAAGATGAATCAAATATTCAGCCATGATCTTCTGTCTACATATTTTAAGGAAGGGTGAGCTTAGAAAAGCGGGCGTCTGATGGGTAGGAAAGTACGTAGGCAGAAGTGAGTGGGGCATCAGACACTTCACCATGGATTCCATTGGTAGCGCCCCAGCATACTATCCTCAGAATTAATCCACCATGCGGCCATTTAGTACATTGCTGAATTTCAATGGAAGAAGTGATGCGGATGAGACTCCTTTACTCGCGTACCTTTTTTTAGCTCGCGAAGATTTTGGGAGCTAGAGACTTTATTTTTGAATTCTGACTTTTGAGTAGTGCATCACTATTATTCACATTACTCCCGATGTACAATCACTTGATCCGTAAATAGGAAGAACACATACACCGCACGGATCAAAACTAACGGCAGTGCTTGCAGTTCCTGAAGGAAGAGAGAGTAAAAAGAGGTTTTGGTCTTCTGTAAAATAAATATGTTACAGTCGTTCCTTCCTACCCTCCAGTTGTAAACCTCGAGTATTGTATTTTTAAACGCATTTAAAAAAAAGCAATCTTCACAATTTTCATTTGAAACTTTTTTTTTATCAGTTTGCTGAAATCACATAAGGAAGATACTATGTATCTGAGGTGAGGAAAACAAGTTAAAACTTTTGCAGGCAGAGATCAGCGGTATATGAACCAACGGATTTTCGCAGCTCTTAAAGCCAATTAATTAATGATCACTTCGCGTAAGCAAAGCGATCCTTACCTTCTGTCTTATTGTTTCAAATTTCCTTATGATCTAAGGGTTTTTTTTTTAATTGTCAAAGCTTTACTGCTAAAACACAACTTTGACGGATTTAAAAAAAAAAAAAAACACCCTTAAATTATAATTATGAGAAAAATTATTTAAAAAAAAAAAACGAGTTATAACCCACTCTTAACCACCCAGCATAAAAAAATACTGCTGGAAACACCAAACACCTGAAGTTAGGTTATTTGAATACTGCAAAGCACATGAAGGCTATCTGTCTAAGAGAAGGGATACCTTCGGTAAGGGCTTTCAAGGGAAACTAACTCGTATTCATCGATTAGGAAAACCATTCACGCAGCCACCCCGCTCACCAGGAATCGAGGCCTGAGTCCAACTACTCAGCGATCTTAGACACTTGGCCAATGCGGGCGGAGAAATTTGAGAGTCACGAAAGAGAGTGAAATGAACTGATTCTGCTGGTTGAGCCAGAAATCAGTCTCAGATGATTCTAGGCCACATATGACGATGGCAGGCCATTAATAACGTATCAGTTATATATAAAAAATGTGAAGCTGGCAAAAGCGCACAACTACTAAACTCATACCTAAAAGAATTGGGCGACAAATATCCAGACTTCAACCAACAGCGAGCATATGATGAATTAATTTACTGAGGAAGAAAGTACTCCCAAGGAATGCATTTACAAATTTCAGAAAATGTTTGGCACTCATGAATAATTCAGACAACAAAATTACGCCTGATACACGTTTTGTACGCCTGCAGATTTGGCAGACAACGCGTTCAGAGCCTACAAGGACTGCGGATCCAATAACAGGAATATCTCCACTACGTAAGTGCAATAAATTCAAGAAAATCAGTCTTGCATTTCTTTAAACTCCGGTTACACGAACGTTTCAAAACATTTAAAAATTACAATATATCGTTGTCATACAAGCAGTTTTTACTTACATGCTAAGCTGACATACGTATATACAAAATACTGTTATGCTACGACTTTTTTAAGTTATCATAACGAGTTCCACCAAGGTCAGATTCGAATAAAAGGGATTGGGCAAAACGCACGCAGAATTCCATGGCCATGAACTTCAGCTTTTCTATTTAACGAGGATAAACTATGTTGTATTAATTTTTGTGATATGTAAATCTATGACCAGCAGAAAATCAGATCCAGGAAATCACAAAATCTTTTTTTGGAAACTGAATGAAACATAAAATGGAAATAAGAAATAACACGAGGGATATGCAGAACATTAAAAATGCAGAAGTACATAAACTAATTTCTTTGAAATTAAAATCAAGTCTACCGGCCAAACTGAGAAACTCCGCAATATGGAAATTTTATGCAAGGAGCATATAAAAATTGTGTGTGCGATTATGGCAAAGCCTCGAGGGCTATCTGCTTAAGGGGAGGGATGCCTTCGTGGAGGAGTGTCTAGGGGAAACTGTCTCGTACGCACGGGGAAAACCACGAAACGCACATGCAGCCAGCCCGTTCGCGGGATTCGAACCTCGGACCGAACTACCAGTGTTCAGCGACTTTACCGCTCGGCCGCTGGTGGGCCATATAAAAAGATTCCCGTTAAAAATAAATTTATGAACGCATTATCATTATAAAATGTTCTTAGGATTTTATTGCAAAGTAATGAGTATGCTTATGTGCTGATATATATTCATATCCATACGCCGATTCAGTCAAAATCATAAATATTAAACAATATTTATTTTTAAATTTTAAAACATATACCAAAAGATAAAGTTGCACAATATAGTGATTCATCCTCCTCAACATTATCTTCTCACATCAGTCACGGAACAGCAGTTCAAATATACAAAAGGGGGATCTAAACCTTTGATATTTGGCGATTTCTTGGCAATTTTGGGACATTTTGAAAGTTTCTGGAAAGCGCATTCTTCCCAAAGTGTTCGGCGAGCGTACATAGGGCTGCGTTGAAGATGAGGCCCAGTTAGTTAAGTATTTCAGTTTAGAATCGTGCTATTGTAATTGAGTTTTATAAAGTGAGTGATATCTGTAATCTGCAATATCCTTCGCGAATTTGCCTTACGAACTTCCCCCTCCTTGGACTATTATAGGTGTTTTCCTTGTGCGACCCTACTAAAAATGCCCCATAGAAACCAGTAAAACTTTTTATGGGTACCCATAAGATTTTATGGGTTTTTATTGACTTTTACTGGTTTCTGTTGGTCTTTGTGGGTTTTTTTTACTGGTTTCAAAATGACCCATAGAAACCAGTAAAACTTTCTACTGGTACCTATAGAATTTTTGATGGTCTCTATTGACTTTTACTGGTTTCTATTGATCTCTGTGGGTTTTTCTTACTGGTATCAATTGACACCCATACAACCAACATTCAATGGCAGAACTTTGTACTGGTTTGTATAGGTTTATATTGACTTTTACTGGTTTTCTTACTGGTATCAATATAATAATAAATCTTCTGTTGGTTTATATGGGTTTATGCTATTTTTTATCTGACGTTAATATACTTGTAAACAATAAAATTAACAGAATGAAAATATGATCTCTTTAAGACCACCAGAGTAACCTGGAAACGCAGGTGGTCGTTTTAGAGAGGGTTTTTACTAAATATGCTTATTTATTTGATTAAAATTTTTTTTTTCGGAAACAATAACAGTAATCATATACACCACACACAACAAGGTCTCTCCAAGGCGACCAGCCGCAAATAAAAATTCATCTTTGCAAGTGGTCGCCTTAGAGAGGTGATGCTCAATACCAATAGATACTCACGTTCTCAGAGATACGTTTATCTTTTAGAGGTGGTCGTCTTAGGGAGATTGCATCTACGGAATGAATCTCTCTAAGGCGACCAGACACTCTTGCAGAATTTTCTTTGTGAATGGTCGCCTTACAGAGGGAATATTCAATACCAAAGTATACTTATGTTTTCAGAAATACTGGTCTCTTTCGGAGGCGGTCGTCTTAGGGAGGTGGTTTTTGCTACGAGTTGGTTCTCTGAATACACACACATAAACACTTACATTTCTGATATTACAAATAAACACCGGTATCAACCAACATCTCTTTAACGCGAACAAGTTCATTCAGAATCGCAAAACTTTTCTCCCTGTTAACGCTGACGTGAAAAAAAATTCGCCCTCCCTCCCCCACTCTCAGAAGTTTCCCAAACAAGCAATATGGCGCCGCTCTATTTATTGTTGTGCGATGGTGGTGTTATTTTCTTCGTGGTTGTAGTAATGCAATATATTATTTACTAGGATTTACTGTATTACAAATTTTACTATGTTTTACTGTTTAGAAATTAGTAATAAATAATAAAATACCAGCACTGACTATGAATATACAACTAAAGCCATGCACGTGTAATCGTGTTTAATGTTTGAGAGAACGTTGCTGATAACTGACTAGTTGTGAAATGGAGATTCTGTGCATGAAATTGATTTTCCATCTTTACTTTTAACCTGAAAAACAATGTGCTTAAAGACTGAAAAGTGATAATTTCAGACTTGATAATTTGGTTCAGTGTGCAGATGCAGAAATATAGTTTTTGCATCCTACTGAAACTGTATTTTGGAAAATTTATTTTTTTGATTACAGTTTAGAAATACTTTTTTAAAGCTTGTTCATGTAGATGCTTTATCATTTGAATATTATGTACTAATAAATTTGAGCATACCTTACTTAAAAATGATCTTGCATGATTCAATTTTTTTTTTTGATGTGGCCGAGCAAAAAGAACGTTTTTTTATGTTTTAAAAAATGTACTAATTATATTTCGCGAGCAAAAAAGGTAAGTTTTATTAATGAAATAAACATTGAAATCTTTAATGTGTTTATTAGTTACTGAATGGGGTAGACAAGACATACAAGCTTAAGGAATCTTTTTTCCACTACTAAAATTATGTGAAAATTTAGATGATCATAGTAGCTTACATTGTTTTTTCTTTTTGGTCTATTTTTCTTTACAAGTATGAGACTAGAACCACATTTTTACATTAAATATTTTGTGCTATTTTGTTAAAACACATATAATCATTTTTATGCATACTTTAATTTTCATTATTATTAGTTTGATGAAGAAAATTTCAAATGTGTTTTTCATAAATTGCTTTTGAAATAGAAATAGATTTGTGAATAAGATTTATGTAATATTAAATGTACTAGTCTTGGGAGTATAAAAAGTGAATTATTTATTTGAAAAAAATTACATTAAGTTGAAACCTCATATAGTGGTTATTTTCTTAAATGACCACCTCTGATAATGGCACATTTGTCAGGACAATAATTAAATAACTGAACTTAAAAAAAAAATCATTCATAGTTTTGTCAGGCTACAGGATACTGGCATTATCTCGAATTGTGGAGTTGATTGTTTTAGGAACGTTTTGCTGTATAATCAATTGACTTCGGTGTAGTAATTTTTACGTGGGTATGAATTTTGCAGAAGTAATTGAACGTTTTTATGAGACATTTAAAACCAAAGCTTTTTGGATCATGAGTCTTATAAGGGCGCTGTTATAGCATTGCTTTCAAATATAGTTAGAGTAATATTTAAACATTTTTTTCGGAAGCACTTCCACAGGGAATCCGGTTGTTCTCTGCGGATGAAAAACCCATATAAATAAATCTTCTGTACAGCCTTATACAAATGCAATTAAAATTACTGTCATTACAATTAAGCGAATATAGCTACATTTGTTTACAAAAAGTTATTGCTAAATACTGCACTATATCAATTTCATTTGGCATAGTAATTTCAGAAAATGCTCAGCATGAGGTATTTTTATATTATATAATCTACTGTCAAAAACAATAGCTACCTTTTCAGTACTTTAAATTTTACTATTGAGAATTTTTATGGTTCAAAATAATATTTCTATACATTATTTCAAGTATTCTTTCTACAATAGAAATCTAAATAACTTGCACCTAAAACACTGACTCAAATTTATTCCAATAATGCATTGCTTTAATTAAATTTATGTTCCTTTGAGATGATATATGAAAAACCTTGTGTAATAATAAATTATTAATATATATAGGTAAATTGTATTTTTATATATTTTTTCGGGTAAAGTGCAGAATCGCCCACTTATTTATTTGGCACTTTGTACAAAAGTAAAAGGAATTGGATTTTTGTCAATTTTCTTTTGACTTTTTAAGTGAAAATAGGTCGATGTGTACATGAATAAAGTCAAAGGAGTGCACAATGGCATTTTTGTGCAATTCTGGGATTTTTTTTTAAGTGAAAATATGTCGACATGGATACCGAGTATGTGCAATTCTTAAAAACACTCCAAGCAGTGGGCGATTCTACACTTTCCCCATTTTTCTATAGGAATTTAGTTTCATTAAATTAGTTATTTAGTATAATTATGTGTATATGAGTATATTCACACTTATTCGCATAGATGGAATTTTTACAGTACGAAAGTTTATCTTTTTTACATCAAGAACTATATATACTATAAATACCCATTATGTTATAGAATTTATTTATATAAAATCTGTGGAAGATTATATAGCACTAAAAGTGAGATACGGAATAAAACATTATACGCTATGAGATATTTTCTTAATTCCCGAACTGTGCGTTAAGAATTGGTATTTGTTGAAACTTGTAAATTTTTTAAAATTCATTTTGTTACAATATAATTTATTGTATTTCGGGTACTATTAAGTTTAATTTATTGTATTTTGGGTACTATTAAGTTTATTATATGTTATCTTCATGTTTCATTTATTTTTTGAGAGATACAGGTAACATTCAAAGTATTGTAATAAGGGGTCGATACAGTGTTTGTATATTATTATTTCTTCACTACATTATATTCTTGGATTCATCCTTTCTTCCACGCAAAACATCTATGTGTATGCATGTCATAATAAGCTGCAGGGTGTTACTATCATTGGTAAGCGAGCTTTAAGGGGATAGCAAGTATGCTAAATTTGAACTCTATGTTAAGTTTCTAATTTGCAAGTCCCGTATTCTTTTTGCTTGCTTGTTAATAATGTTTCTCTTCCTGAAAATTTGGGTTTCTTCTAGTTTTGTTTTTTAATTTGGTTTAGTGCATTGTAGGTAACTTAAAATTTAAGCAGATGCTAGAAAGTACCATCCTTTGGCAATACATTTCTCATTAGGGATCAAATTGTTAAACAAGCTGATGTGATTAAATACAATTGTTTAATTTCCCAATTAAAGAACTGAAATACAAATATATGCAGTGAGGTACAGTACTATATGTATATATTTATAATGAAATGAATAATATATATACAGTCAAAGTAATGATTCGCAACCATCAAATGAAATGATATTATATATATATGTAATGGATTCTGTAGTCGAATACAAGCAGCTGAATCCGTAATGAACAGCAAAATTTTGATGGCTTAGAGATGTTGAAACTCTAATCCACAATGAATAAGAAATTGGGCAGTTGAGGTAGATTTAATTTAACTTTTCTTTCAGCAAATATGTTGCAGCCACAAACAAGTTGGCACATTATTTATGCCTATTCCAAAAATTAACTTTTTTGATAAATGTGTAGTAAGAAACAAGGAGCAGACAGACTGCAATCCAGCTAATACAAAGTGTAAAAAGCAAATGCGTTATGTTAAGGGTGAAATCTTAATTAAGACCGAGTTAATTTTGGTTTTCGATGCATTTTTACTCATATTTGATAGTTAATACTGCTATAAAATTACAATTGGCTGTTTGAGTTTTAGTTTCTTTTACAACATCAAATTATGTAAGAGTCATATGACATGAATTAATCTCGAAATGATGCAGTGCAGAAAGAAACTGTTTTTAGAATAGAGAAGGAAAATTAATTTTACGCTGCTAATTTAATCTTTTGCATATTCCTTATTTTTCTTACATACATACATGTACATATATCATTCGATGGTTGTGAATCATGACTTTGGTTATTATCTTTCTATTCATTTTATTTTCAGAATTATATAAAGGTAGTTTAAAATTTTGTAATATGTTTATAGATATTGACATGCATTAAGGACAGGCTCGTAGGCTTCTAGATATTTTAAAATTTTTATTTATTCGCATTGAGTTTTATTTAAAATTACTTTACATGCTTTCTCCGCAATTTAGTTCTGTTCAGTGCTAATTATGTAATTCTGCTGGTTTATGTTTTTATGGAAATTTTATTTACAGTTCTATTTTTGTGTATTGTTTTTTATAGGGATTCTGTATATGGATACCCGTTCTATGTACGATTCTATGTATGGATACTCCACTATAGTATAATGCTATTGGTTTTGTTTATGGGTTTTGTGCAGCGATTTTTCCAAGAGGTACCTTTATTGGTCTGTGGATTTTTGTGTAGTGGTTTTTACAGGATTTGGCATATGGGTCCCTGTACATGCTTTTGTTTACTGGTTTTTACAAGGCATAGACCTACGGAATATCCATTTTTTTTATGGAAATTTGGCCAATGGATATGCATATAAAGTTTTGATTTTTGGCTATGGGTTTTTACTGGGATTTTGTTTATACTGCCTACAGTTCTACAGGTTTCTACAGAGATTTGGCCTACTCGTATCCGTACAGTCGTACGGGTTTCTGTTTACGGGTATTTGGCCTACAGGTACCTATACAGCTGTGCAGGTTTCTTTTTATGGGTTTTTACGGGAATTTGGCCTACGGGTTTCTTTTTATGGGTTTTTACGGGGATTTGGCCTACGGGTACCCGTACAACCGTACGGGTTTCTTTCTATGGGTTTTTACGGGGATTTGGCCTACGGGTACCCGTACAGTTTCTGTCTATGGGTTTTTACGGGGATTTGGCCTACGGGTACCCTCAGAGCTGTACGGGTACCCGTAGGCCAATTCACCGTAAAAAAATTTTATGGGTTTCTACAGGGCATTTTTAGCAGGGGAGCTATTACTTATTTTTATACAGATTAAAATCTCCCTGTTAGTCTGACGAATTTATAAAGCCGATCTCGACAAATCCATAGTTTGCAAAAATAAACATGATGTTCACGTTCAAAAACTGAAAAGCAATTACACTCCAAATCGTAAAAGGGATGCCAGCGAAGGTGCTGCGGTGTGCAGTAGGGGATTCGAAAACGGCTTACGATGTAGATTTATATCTATCAAATGATCTGATAATGCTTACATGGTGTAATGCCGAAAATTTAAAACAATTACACTGCTCTGGGTGATGTGCAAAGTCTTTAAGTAAGATAGTATGCTTAACCTCAGAGAGTGAAAACATTTTCTATGGTATAGTTTACCGCAAACAATCAAAATACCGAGTAAAACTGCTTTAAACCCATACTTTACCGTACCTAATCATGCGTTTCTGAAATAATTCATAAAACAACAATTGAACGACACTTTTCCTAATCGGTACTAATTTAGGTTTTACGAAAACACGTATACTCGTAAAAGAAAGCAAACTTGTAAAATATCCTTTAGTGGTCATCGCGTCCTTTCTGTTTCTCTCCTCTGAGTGCCCAAATCTTTGCAACAATGTCCTTTAAATTAAATGCCATTCGAATGTGATTTGCAGGCACTGACTGAATACGCATTGAATTTGTTTTGGTAATTTTTGTACTCGCACTGCATCAAATTAATAATTAAAAATCACAACACAGTACCATAATAAAATCGTAAAGATTATACTTCTCAAAGCATTTACAGTAATTAGCCTGATCAAACAAAAGCAGTATTACGTATAAAAAGAGCATGATACTTGTGTACTCTGGATATAAGTTACAAACAATAAGCCTAAAACTTACAAATTTTAAGTTGACTGTTTGTAATTTGTTTTCCCCGGAATAAGAAAATGAGTCCATCAACACGCGTGTAGCGTAGCGTAAACTGAAATGATTTGGTATGATATCTGCAAACACGTATGGCGTAATACTTGCATTAATCAGATGAAGAAATAAAAGTTTGTTTTAAAAACTCAATCAAATTTTTCGAGGATGGTCTTATATATAGCTATTTGCTTCTCATTGGCTCCTTGAACACATAACATTTCCGCGAATCTTCGCTTTCGGGATATCTGACAGCTCGACTTACACAAGAAAAAGCTGCAAGCGAAACATTTTCGCCAGCGTTGCTAAATAGATCGCATATACAGGGTGTATCAGAGCAGCGTTTACAAATTTTCAGGAGAGACAGAATAGACCTAGATGATCGAAAATCACATAGCGATGCATGGTCGGAAACGTTTTCTTGGCGCGGTAGTGACGACACAATCAAGAAAGAAAGGACACGAACGGCGTGCGAAAACATGTTTATTTTTCAGAGTACAGCAAAAACAAAGAAAAAACAACGTAAAGAGGCAACACTCGTCATCAAAGAAGGTGTTCGAAATTAAGACCCGGACAATAATGTAGGAACATCTTACCTGTGATCTTCCATTCGTGATGCAGATCTTCCATGCGCCGGAGGAATGAGGCCTGCATCACGGTTCGAGGTCGTAATTTCGAACACCTTCTTTAATGACGATTCTGTTTGTATTTGTTCGCTTTTGCTGTACTAAACATAATAAAAAACATTTTGCCTGACTGTTTGTGTCCTTCCTCTTTTGTGTTTTGTGCTGTTACTACCGCACCAGGAAAGCGTTTCCGACCATGCACTGCTATGTGATTTCCCATTGTCTAGGTGTACTCTCTTTCTCTCCTGAAAGTGTGTTACCGGTGTACTGATACACCCTGTATAGCTGGAACTTCGCTTCCAGTGGAATGATTTCAACTAGGGACCTTTCCGTTTAAAACAACGGTGAAAGTTTCCCGGAAACATTTCTTCCAGCGTCGCGAATCACTAGGTGAGTTATCCCATTATACTCACGTTAAGAAATTATTGAACCATACTTCCAAATGTATGAGAAAATGTACTGTAAAAATAGGCGCAGCATTGTAAAAATAAGTAATTATTATTATTATATTTCATTTAACGTTGGTTATGCCGTAACATGTATAAATACCAACTAAACACTATTGTATTCATACATGCTACATGAACCATATGATAATAATCTAAATTAAGCATTTTTTATTCTATTGGCAGGGCTTAATTTCTAAAATTAAAAACGTCGGTGGCATTTTAAGCAAACTGCACCGCGTAGCGATCAAAAGGGAAAATCCGCATTCGTGAGTGGCCACAATGCGCGTGACATTAAAGCAAAACTACCATTACTCTAATTTCGTGGAGCAATATAGTAAGTGACATTTACAGAAGGGATTTTCTTCGATTGGTTTTTCGCTGAATAATAACAGATGAAAGATAGATTTATATGCAACTTTCTGCAGATAGCAATACAGATTCTTATAATAACGAGATTTTAAAATTTTAAACGAACATCATTCGTATAAAAAGCAAACTTAAACATTTAAAAGATAATTCGATATTATTCACATCTGATCGTTGAACATATTGGCGACAAATAACAATCAAAAACATATCAGCAAATAAAATATTAACGAATAACAACTAATAATTTCAGCATAACATAATACATATCTTTTTCATATTATATAACAACATTGTGCATGAAATCAATATACTTATATCTAACTGAAGCATTTTCTTGAAATACTAATTACACGATATTTTGGACAAAATGGTAACGAATTACAGAAATTCGGCAACAAAAAATGATAACCTTTTCATGGTACATTTACTGAACTTAATGATCCTTGTGATGCGCAATGTCTTAATCATAACACACCAATAAGGAAATTCAATGTATTATTCATTAAAACTATTAGGTTTTCCCTCTCTCATAAATGAAGATAACATTTACAAAGTGGAAAACGTCCTTGATTTCCAGCAAACAAATAAGTGCTTCAAACTCACTTTATTAATAGACTCTAATAGGAACCATGAAAGATTTCAAATGATACTTAAAAGAGTATAACGAACGACGACCTTCAACAATGCTCTTTAAGTTGAAAATTTCACTAGACGAAGTCAACATGCGAGTGCGTAAATGTAAGGTGACACGCAGAACAAAATGTAATAGACAGCTGTTTGTAACAACAAGACTTTTAAAAGGTAACAAATTCAATGCCAGATATTACAACACGCAACTATTAAAGAAATTGAATTAAAATGTTCCCTAAGAAATGACCATAACTGGAATTACTTGGTTTAGCAAGGAAAATTTGCATAGCGTGAAATAAAAATAGCAAATAATAATAATAATAATAATAAAAAACTGAAATGTTTCAGATTTTAAATTACGTACAAAGAGGCCCCCCCTTTTTTAACATTTTGTGTGTTACCTTCATTTATTAAATACCATGTTTTCCGTACTTAAAAAATTCAGTTCAAGAGCAATATCGGAAAATAATTTTAAATTGAGGATATGTTTAGAATTTCTGATACACAGTCTCACGCGCTGGAGATAAATTGTTTTTTCTGTACAACGTTGCCATTGCTTGCTTTGGAATCTTTGAGTTTGCTAATAAAATTTTCGTTAAAGTTTTACAAAGTATGAAATCGATAATAAAACAAATTCCAAATTTGGATTTCCAGATGCCCTTATTCGCAGTAGGATTACGTCATTCAAAATTGGATGACTCTAGGTACCCTTGTTTTACCACAATGCGAGAAACATACATAATTTATTCAGATTCTTCATTATTCAGTTTCATCAAATATAGAGGGCGATAATATTTGGTGGCAACAGTTTGAAAAGTGAACCGAACATTCAGAGTGATTCGACGCAAAATCGCAAAACGAAAACAATAGTCCCTCAGGAACAAAGCCCCTTCGGACTAAAATTGAAAAGGTTGATATTTTAAAGATCGCCCAAAAGGGCTTTTTAAAGTTTAACATGGTATACAAGTAGAGATTGCCTAGTGAAATAACCGTACATTTTATAGGATATTATATGGACATGCATTTAGACTATTGTAAGAACGTTATATATCTTCAGTATAAAAAACTGAAAATACATAACATATATAAATAATATACATAAAATTTGCTCATTTTTCATCTCTCCTGCTTCAAAGTGGCGTAGTGTCTCTATAACGTAATTAAATAAATGAACTTTCAATCTGTTTCACTAACACATATTTGACACAGACCTCCTGAAATCACACCAGTCATTCTCGGAAATGCTGTACTTTTTTTTCCCCGTGGTTTCGGCAGTACATGTACTAAAATTGGAACGATACAGAGATGATAGCGAGTTGAACAGGTCGCATCTTACTGCATTCTGAAATAAAATTCTTGCATTCGTAATATAAATATTACCCATGTCTGATCGCATTTTATTCAACGATTTTCAGTCAAACTGAGCAATGACGTAAAAGCATTGACCTTACTTTAGATGACTTTTCTTTTAATCAATGATCAAGAACAGGATCTTCAAAAAGATGCATATACAAGCAAAATATGGTCTACGACGCATTTTCAAATAGATCCAAACACATGAGAAACTTTTGGAAAAACAAGTTACGACTGACAAATTTCGTACTAACCCAGAGATGAGAAATGCACTTGGCATTTTATGATTAGGAATACAAAATCCATCAGTTAATTTTCGAGAACATCATGAATGTGAACAATCTTATAAAGAACATTTGTGTAACAAATGGCAAGTAATAAACTATTAATGAACCTCTTTGGCTTTTACTTGAAATTAAAATCTTGCATTTTACACTAAATTAGTTAAATTACATTGATTTTACTTTGTTTCAGCATTTAATGTTACCAAAATAGCCGTGGACCAGTGTGATTGATTACAGCATCGCTCATTTTATTTTATACTAATAAATACGGAAAGTACGTAAATGAAAAATCTTTTGCCGTGAAGATTCGCTGTTGCTTAAATTTTCGGCTCAGACACAATCTGAACGAAATTAAAATAAGAACTTACTGCTCTTCGGGTAGTAAAGAATAAAATCTTTATATTTGATTATTTAATTATTATCCCACTGTTTAAGAGACTTGGGTAGAAATAAGTGGATAATGGTTAAAACCAGAAACCTAAATTATAGTTTCCGTTTCATTTCATAATCCTAAAAACTAGTTATTAGTCCCTTATCCCATTATCCGATCCTTAAGACTTATCCGATATTCACGCTCATTGCATAAAGTGACTGTTCCTAACTTTAATAACAGAGCGGCAATCGAATACCGTTCAGTTTCACGTAGGGACGAACTGTTTGCTTGTAGATAGGACGAGAGTGACAGGTATCTAAAAGCAAGGGCATTACACTCCAGGTTATCCTTGAGCAGCGGATCGGCAACGCGGTTTCCTTTCCACAAACGTGATTGGTGGAAAGCACTTTATCCACCTTCTGTTACTATGGTGTCTAGGCTTCCGCGTGAATTACTGCTTCCCGGCAGGAGGCGCTGAGATCATTGTTTGTTTTTCTCCTTTTCCGATCGAAGACATAACTGGTTACCTTGGGCTCAATTAAGTCGTTTTTTTTTTGCAAAAATTGGGTAAAGAGGATTCATTTTCTAGAAGGTAATAATCGAATGCTAAATTGATGTGACAAACTGAATTATGTTTTCAGTTAAAGTAATTTAGAGATGCAATGAGATGTTACAGCAATTACCTACACGCATTCATTTATATAGCACTTTAGAAGTTTTTGATGTTATTTTTATTTTGCAGATTTTAATTTTCAGCAGAGACCAAAAACATTTTTACCAATTCTCATAGCATTAAATCGTTTCACTGCTATTCATGATTGTATTTACCACAATATGTCTCAGAACCCTTATCAGTTTTTTTTTTTTCACTGGAGCACACCCCAATTCACACTGGCAATAGCAGCACCCTCTAAATTTGTTAGTCAGTCTAGGGGAGTGTTGGTTATAGTCAAGAAACTAGAAGTTCGTAACCGGGTAGTTTTCTAGCGACTAAATGGCCTGCTTATGGGAAGCACTCTTCCCCACGAGTAAAGACCGGTCCACACGAGTACGCTCGAAACGTAGCTGACGAACGCGCTTTTACGTTACCAGCGTAAAAGTGTCCAAACGAGTACGCTTGCGAAGAGTGCGTTTAACCAATAGAATTATTTAGCGCAAAAATCACGTGACGCTGTAATATAGCGTCAACAGAGCTGTATCTTATTACTTCGCTGTTCTTCTGTATGTTTGCGGCAAGTTGTATGAATCAGATGATTTTTTTTAATAGCTGAAACTTTACTATTATGCGCAATTATTAAGCAGAGGCAAAACCGCAAAAAATGGCAAGAATGGGTCCGAAAGATTTATTTAGAGCGACCTGTTCAAAGAGTTTTTTTTTTTTTTTTAAATTTTTTTTACTGCCTTGTTTGCGAAAGGAATATCTGGAATTATTAAATTCCTACTATTAGCTCACACTCTTCCTATATCTTGTTCAAATTTTCAGTACATAAAATGCTTTTTATTCATCCACTCAAGTTTAAATACAATTTTTTAAACTTGCAGTGAATGACACTTGATGTTAATACAGCTTTTTCACATATTAAATTTTTTAAAATTTTTAATTTAAAAAAATTATGTTTGTATTTTTATTTATTTATCTTTTTATTTTTAAACTTTTCTTTGTGGACCTCTGTAGGAATTGACTTAATTTTTTTTTGGGGGGAGGGGGGTATATTACTTGATTTTTAATTCCTTCAGGCTGAGTATCGACCAGTTTGACAGACTTGCAGATTCTATATCGTATGAAAATTAGGATTTATAAAATTGGTTTGGAATACAGTATATAAAGAGAATTAAATTACTTAATTCTCTTTATATACACCATCCACCATATAATAAAACCAACTTCATATTTTTTTAACTCGCTCTCCCTTTGTCTTTTGTTTTTCCTTTTTATTTATTTTTGAATTTAGAATGAGGTTTAAACTTTGGACAGTTTATGAGAAATTATGTGCAGGATAAAATATTCAATAAAGTAAAAATAAAGAGAGAATTTATAGAAGATATAGTATAAAGAGATGCAGATATATTTTTACATAAGAATTTCTATTTGCACTGCACATTTTTAAACTAAATTAAAAACAATAATAATAATGAATAAAATAAGAAATGAAAATAATAATTCATGATTAAATATAAGAAACACGTTTCAAAATGAGAAATTCTAACTGAATTATACCGTCACGGGTGAGGTTCGAACTTGCCACCTTTCCATTCCTCCGCCACCAAAGCAGCGCGCTGACCACTCAGCTATCCGTGATAGCAGTGTTTGTGAAAAATAATGTAACAAGTAGAAGTCGCTGCAAAGGTAATTTAATTAAACTTCAATAAATGATTGCTGTATGACACAAGTTGTAACTTTCCTCCAAAATTTCGTAACTGTATTTTATTGAATACTCTTTCACAGTCAACTGCTTTATTTTAGAAGTTATTATATTGCTGAAGTTAGTTTTTGGTGTATTTAATATTGGGATATTTATAGAGCTTTTTATTACACATGATATAGCCAATATTTATAATAATTACGGAGAATTTTGTAAGGCAGAAACTTTGATTTCGTAGAAACTGTAATTTATTTATGTTCCTATTACTTACAGTATTATAAATAGGTGAAGCATATGGATATACTGGTCGGATCATTGCTTTATAAGTATACAGTTTCCCCCTTTAATGAGAATTTTAAATGTATAATAATATGTACGGTTTGAGAAATCTGAAGAGGGCGTGAACAATGCTGATTATTTTATTGCTGTATACAGTTATATTTCTAAGCAAAAACTCATCTCTGTGTGGCTCTGACGCCATATTGAAACGGGTAAGCAAGAAGGTTTTCTGATTATGACACGTGATAAGAACTCGGTCGGCTATTGGCTATACGCGCGCGTCGCGGGCGAAAAAGCTGAACAGGAGTACTCAGTTTTACGTCTTCTGCGTCTTACGAATTTACGCCGGCGTCAAAAAAGTTACGTCAACTACGTCGGGAGCGTCCTCGTGTGGACGGGCCTTTAAATAAATCGATGGAGCTTTCCTTATACATCTTCCACGAAAGCCTCAAGACCTTAGGCAAGTTCCCTCTTGCTTTGCTATAATTAATAAATCTAAGCCATAGTTCACTAACGCTTTTCCAACACCAAATCACATATGCGACAGATGCACAGTATTTGAATAAAATTCTCTAGAAGCATTTTGGTTTTATTCTACTACTGGATATTTCTTACACACTTACTTGCGATATTTAAGGAGATTGTAATCCTTATGGGACTCAGTAACGCAACACATTTAAATAGCTAATCCTTATTGTACTTTGTGACCTGTAAGAAAAATGCACACTATTAAAATATAGGCAAATTATACACAGTATATTTATAAGAGACAAAAAAATATTCAGTTAATTTTATAAAATCTTTTTTGCTAAAAAGGACAACTAGAACTGAAAAGTATAAAAACAATTTTTACTGCTTCAGAGTTTTTACAGATGTACCACTTTTTTATTTTTTGATTTTGTAAAAGTAAGTTATTAACCACATCCCATATTGACAACCATATAACTTTTATAAAAGACCTCTCAAAATTTATGAAAAGGACAATAATTTTTTATAACCACTTTAAAAAAAAAAATTTTTTTTTTCATTTGTAATCAATGAAATTTCTGTATCTTTATAAAATGTTACCGCATTCTTCCGTGCGGGCTGTTGTGATGTAAATGGTTAGCATGCTCATCTTGCGATTAGAAAATCTATTCTCGGAATCCTGGTAAGAGCAAAGTTGATTTCTTAAAAGTTTCTCAATACGAAAAGCTGAGCTGAATCTCTATAGCTGAGTCTATAGATGAGCTATGCCTTACTTTGATCAGCATATTACTTAAAATTAGTATTGAATTTTATTTGTAAATGTTCAAGTGTTTATATTGTTTAGTTAATCTTTTATATTTACACCTTTCATTGTACTTTATTTATGTTAATATTGTCAACGGAACCATAGTATTTAAGCAATTTTTTGGCGTACGAACTAGGAATTTTTCTTTAACTTATATGTATATTAGGATATATATGCATGCTTATTTAAACTAATCACATTAAAAAAATAAAAACTGTGTTTATTGCCTTTAAAACGCTTAGTTTGTTACTAAAGTCAATATGTTTTTCTTATATATATATATACATATATTTCTGGCCAGCCCCATTTTTCGATTATACGGCCGGCTAGGAGGATCGGGGCTGTGCCCTTATAATGATACCGATAATGACACCAAGCTCAAACCATAAATTTACAATTTTTGATTTTTTCATTAAAAGAAAAAATTTCCTGGCTGGGGCGAATTTTTTCTTATCATGCTGACGGCTGTTGATATATATCTGTTTTACAAATAAAACGCTAACTTTCCTCACTAGTAAAATGATTTGTTTAAAAAAATCCGAATTACTTAGCCCCCATTTAATCAAATCTCCTATTTCTGTTTTTCAGCTTTTGAACTAGTAACAATAAATAAATGGCTGCATTCATTCAATTAAAAAATTTCATTCTTTTCTGCAAGAAGGCGATATTTTTAAGGAGGGGAAACTGAGATCCATCACTGCTACAATTTATTATTCAAAGGGCCATACTACACTAACTTCAAGTTCTGTTATGACAAACAATTCAAGATTTTGATTGACTTGCGTATACCTCAAAATTTATTCAGATTAGAATCCAAACCCAAAGCCGACCGCGCAGTCAAGAAAGAGCTCAATTTTGACAGAAAAAATCGAAGATTTCCAAATCTCAAAACATAATGGAATTCTGACCAATTACAAGCGGCAACAGCATAACTGGATGATTGATTGTTGATTGGAAGAAAATTCGCTAAATTATAAACATATTAAGCTACTTACAACGTTGTATTCCTGTATCCGCGGTCTTGAAATATTTTGAGGGGGGGGGAGTTTGGCTTATTGAAATTACGGCAGTGCACACACTACTGCTATCTATCTGCCTAAGGGAAGGGATGCCTTTGCAGATGACTTTAGAAGGAAAACTGGCTCGTATACACGTTACACATGAGGAAAACCAGGAAAACGCCCAAACAGTCAGCCTGTTCGTGGGAATCGAACCTCGGACTGAATTACCAGTGTTCAGCGACTTTACCACTCAGATTTTAACATTGCACCAAAGGATCTGTTAAGTTTCTGCTCTCGCTTATTTAACTTTATTATTAGGCACCGCTTTCTTCGCACTTACGGTACATACAATTCGACAATAATATCACTAAATTTTTAAAGGCTATATAGCAGCATATATTTAGAATCCCCAAACAGTGTTAAGGTATCCGACTATGTTCGGAGCACTTTTTTTCAAAAAAGCAGTATAAGTACACTATAAACAAATTTTCTCATTTATTATCTACAGAGATTAATTATGCAATATCAAAATGTAATATATTCTATTATTATCCTGCAAAAAATATTAAATTTACGTGAAATTTTAAGCAAATTTTAAAACAATTTGAAACATTCTATACGAAAAAATATTAAAGTTATATTAAAAAAAGTCATAGAATAATAAATTACATGCTTTTTCCTAGGGAATGACATAGGGATTTAAAAATATCTTAAATAGTAAAAAAATTTCAGAATTTTGAAATTTTTTTATGACATTTTCGATAAATTCACGATGTTATTATTTAAACAACAAGCCACAATTCCAAAAATATTCAACGTATAAATATTCTGGTATGTCATTCCCTAGATAATTATATATAGATTAAGCATACAATGTTTCATAAAAATAAAGTAATAATAATTTGATTTATCTTGCACCAAGTGAGCCGGTTTACAGAAAAAACAGATTTTGAGAAAAATACATTTAAAGTTTAAAATGCTTTATTTTTATTATTAAATTTTGACCCAGATACCTAAACCTCCCTATATCTATAGGTTATACCTTCCTTTTGTTCAACTTTACCTGTTTTTCTGTTTATATTCAGCCTATTTGTTTTTTGTGGCAATTTTTACTCTGGGTAGTGAGTGACATTTTGATTTACTCATTCGCTCCATGTCGAGCTTACTAAATCTTTCGACTGCATATTCACCATGTTGCATACCTATATAATTTAAAATATCTAGTAAGCCTAAAAGCCCTCTGTTAAAGTGTATAACAGCTATATATGCCTCCAATTTAAGAGTTTGTAATTCCACAATGGCAACCATCTGTATAAATTTCCAAAAAATGTCATTAAAATTTTGTTTGCATTTTGTGTCTTCCTTTTTTATAAGCACTTTTAAAAGAACTGCTGCTCACATAGTTTTATATACTTTCTGAAGAATATTAATTACATTCTTTGGGCCAGTCCTTTGAATTTGTTTGTATACACTATTCTAACTGATACAGGTAACTGATATTTACAAAAAATGTCTGGTCCATCTGGGCACTGACCATGTATAGGTAGATTTGCACTAGAGAAAGTGTGAAAAAAATGGAGCAATTACAGCACTTTCCATTCATTGTTCCTGATTCTAACTCCATTTTTGAAATTTGTCAATAAAGACATCATTAGTAAGCGAAATTGACTCCTCCATCAAGATAATTTTGCTTTCCCTTCAATTTTCTAACTCTGGAACGGGGCTTCTGAATATGACTTACGCGTTCATATTTGGTGACACTACTTAAATATAAATATATTTTACGTCACAAATCACTTTCAAAAACATCTCCTGCCGATGAGAAGCATTTTAATTTTAGTTCGCTCGATGGGAATTGCTTTATTAATATTATTCTCTATTTCCTTCGCAACACGTTTCTTACGCATTTTGCTTCGATTTTTTTATCACCCTTTATTATACTTTTAACTCGAATGTTATTAAAAATAATCAAAGACTAAGATAAATCTAACTGCAGTATGCAATGTGTCGAATCAAGTCAAACTCATATGCTAGCGAGGACATAACGCTTTCAACAGGTAATTAATAAAAATATTGCATTTTATTGGAAATAATTTCATTTTCCTGCACAGATTACATATAAGATTCTATTAATTCCCTCTCTTTAAAAGTCTTTACATTACATTTACAAGATAAATTATTTATGTCCATTTCTAGCTCTTTTCAACTCTTTGAATGCGCACTTTCGGTGATTTAAATGCCCATTTCCGGTTTTTGCGTCTTTATGAAATCCTTAATATCTCAGTTTCTAATTAACCTAGAAACAAAAGCAGACCAGTTTTGGAAAGCTAAATAATCAATCTATCCAATGAACGAATAAAAGAAAATTGCCATTTTTTTTTTTTGCGAAAATTGGCCTTTTCAACGTGTTCAGATACCTTAAGTGTTGGTATTCATTTTTATATTGTTTTTTCTTTCAGTTTTTCCTCAGTTCATCATATCAATGTTCAGTTTTCATAGTCAGCCGATTTACAAAACTTTTTTTTTTCTGTCTTTTTATTAACTTTTGGAGAGTTTAACTCAATTTCTTAAATATCACGTTCTTCTAATTTAAGCTATATGAAATCATCAGCAAGATCACAAAATATTTAAAAACAGCCTAACTTCAATATTCCTGATAAAGTATTAGGGGTTGTCACACTTTTTTTTATATTCGCTATATTATTTCTTTAAAACCTAGCCACCTAAAATATTTATCATACAAATGAAAAAGTATATAATGATTTTAATGAGTCCAGCTAATTTAATCTTATAAAAATATTTAATATTTCTGATTAGATGTTTCGTGATTTTAATGCATGCCTTTTTAAAACAATCACATTAAAAAGTAAGAACTGTGTTTATTGCCTTTAAAACGCTTAGTTTGTTACTCACTAACCTTACAGATTAAATCTGAAAATATCTTAGGCATTACTGAATGGGAACACACTGGGGAGTAGGAAATAAACGAGAAATATTTACTACATTTTGTAGAATGGTTACCGTCTGAAGCGTCAGAGATAAAAATGTTTTAATTCGAACAGTGTTGCCCCTTCTGTCTTCCAAATCGCTCAGTTGGTTAATTACAAAGTTACTAAATTTATTTAAAATACGAAATACATAAAAAACCAATTAAAAATTAAAAATTCGGGCCTCGAGGTTCACAAGCTTGGCTGGAGGATTACATGTATTAAAAATCTGCTGGCTCTAGGTACGTCGTTTTTCCAGACTGCGAAGAACACTAAAATGTAATGGAGAAAATACTGTAGGGTCATTAGATTATTTTGAAGCAGGAAACATGAAAAATAAGCAATGCCCTCATCAGGATTCGAACCTGGACCTCTCGAATACGCGCCGAGTGTGCTAACTGTTACACCACGAAGGAGAGAGAACATACCTTAAGGTGTGCAAAAGAATACCTTATAATATAACACCCTAAAATACGTTTTAGCTAGTACAGACTATAAGCACACACACGTATGCAAGATTAGGATGAATGGTTCGACGAATTTTTATCACCGTCTTAATTGCATGTAGAACTACAGACATAATGTTTATTAATTAAGTTATCATTTCTTTAAGATAGATTGAAACATTAGATTCTCTCACGTATTTTTATATCTGCCATAGATAGTGAGAAAGCACTGCTTGGGAATACATCGCCAGAATACTTTGATTACTTTATCTAACGGTGGTATTTACCAATTAAACGTTATGCATACTGAATGAAAATATGGTTTATAAATAGCCTTTGACATTACCCATGATTTCGTGGAAGCTTGGTAGTTTTGAAATGCTCACCTTGTCAACACGGAGCACTGCTATAATTCTGTATTACAACTGTCACTTGATACGCTTGCTGAACTAGTAATTCGAACCACTTTAAATGATATCTTATCGATTCATTTGGCCCAGTGTGGTCAACCTCGACCTGATGTAGGATAAAATTCTAGCAAAGATGACCAACGGACATATCTTCGCTCAGTGGTCCTAGCTGGTAAATCAAGTGCTTTTGCTAATCCTTCGGATATACGTTTTTCGGAGCGGTTCCTAAGAGCACACTAACAGTGAATCGTGTTCCTATTTTCACCCTCCTATGTAGGCATATCGCAACGGTTAGGACCACAAATACGAACTTAAAACTCTCATAGGCTACCTGGCAATAAACTTCGAAAATCTAAAAAAAAAAAAAAAAATCGTTTAGCACAGTCAGTCCTGACAGAGTGTCTTTAATAACCACAGGTCACAAATACCCATCTTCCGAAGTAACTTTATAAACTCAGCTGCAAACTTATTTAATTTTTAATTAAATTTTAACATTTTATACAGATTTTTGGCTAGGCTTGGCGATAATAGAATGCTCCACCAATTCAGTACAAATGCTGAGAGTCATATAACAGGCGGTACAACTCAGCTGGTGGTAAGTAAGTGGTAGCTATTATTTCATTTTCGTTCCCATTTTTTGCTCAATACCGTGTTAGTTTCTGCAGACGACGTAGTCTCAGTATTGTCTGGAGGGACTGAACATGGTAAATCAAAGCAGGATAAAATGTAGAGACTAGGGGGGAAAAAAAAAAAGGAACAAATGTACCTTTGTTTATTTACCAACACAAGTTCTTACGAGACACAATTCTTCAGCTTAAAGACAATATTTTCCCTCTCTCTTTTGCATCATATTTTCAAAGTATCCCCAAATTCAATCTCTAGCAAGATTGTACAGGAAAGAACATCTACGACTAAGCTTCGCTGTTGTATAATTACATCGAGTTTCCTTCTTGGAAAACCCATCCCAGCTTATTAGAGATACCACTCAAACAAAAGCAATTTACGCAATCCAACATTCCAAACATACACAAAAATATTTTAATTTAATACCTGCTGCTCCACGTGTCCTCCCATAGTGTTTCGGGCAGCAGAAAATTCATACCGGGTGACTGCTATACTCATAACAGCTGGGGACGAAGGACTCACCAATGAAAACACTACATCACGCACGAAGGCTGCATCTAATAGGGCCATTTCCAATTCACAGAATCCTAATGTAATTAGCTGAATTCTCTGCACTCATACGCATGCTTTGCTGTCTCCCCGTCCAATAAAATCAAGCTTTTCCCCGACTAGCATGGATACCATTAAGGGACGACAGGGGCCGACGAACTATGAATTGAAATACTTTACCCATCCTCGTAGAGGAGTTATAAGTTTTTACAGAAAGCACACGTATTTTGCCAACATGATTCATCGCGTAGAGAATTTCATCTGAGAGACACTATAAAGGACGGAGTGACGAGGGTGGCATCGAGTTGCGAGAGAGGATTAAATTTAATTTTTTTTTTCCAGCCCCCTTTTCCCAGTCGCCGAAGGGTATCTTTTTACGTGAGATGAATGAAATTGGAGCATAACCAATAAACTGTAGCTGAGCTTGCTGGATGAAATATATGCTAGTTTGAGTTTTAATGCTTACAAACATAAGTACCTTTCCCAAGGAATGAACATATCTTTCAAGATTAAACGTTATTAACTTTATGTTTTAATGTTATGAAATGTATTAGTTCTAGAAACAGTTTTTTCTCTTCCTGAAGAGGGAAACTTAAGTGAACCAGCCTGAAACCGATGAAGTTTTATATAAAATCAACGCGAGTTATTTTTTTTTTTTTTTTTCTAGAGGGGGGATACTTATTTTACACAAAAATTACAGTAATTTATTAAGAATTACGGTTTTAAAGAAACAGATGTATTTCTTTAATAATATATACCTTTATTTTTAGTCTAAAGGGGCTCTGTCCCTGAAGAACTATTGTTTTCGTTTTGCGATTTTGCGTTGGTTCACTATAAATGTCCGTCTCACTTTTCACACTGTTGCCACCAAATGTTAGAATACTGCATTATATTTGAAGAAATTCAATAATGAAAAATCTGCATAAATGTATGTGTATTTCTCGCATTGTGATAAAACAACGGTACATAGAGCCATTGAATTTTGAATGACGTAATCCTCCTACGAATATGGGCATGTGGAAGCCCAAATTTGAAATTTGGAATTTGTTTTATTATCGATTTCATATTTTGTGAAACTTTAACGAAATTTTGATTAACAAACTCGAGGATTTCAAAGCGAACAATGGCAACGTTGTACAGAAAATACATTTTTATCTCCAACGTGCGAGTCTCTGTATCGGAAATTCTAAAGGTATGCTCATTTTAAAACTATTTTGCGATATTGCTGTTGAACTGAATTTTATGGTTTAAGTGCGATGAACGTGATATTTAATAAATAAATGTAACACACAAAATGTTTAAAAAAAAGCCCCTTTGGACATAATTTAAAATCTGAAACCTTTGAGATTTTTTTTATTTAATTATAAACCCCCAACAAAATAATTTATGCTAATTTTGTTTGATATAATTTACAATATATTCAACTGATTATATTTATGAACGCTTGCGTCATTATTATACATTGGCTTCCAAAAGCTAAGCCAGCAGTATAACTTTTGAACTCGTAGCTGAATTTGAAGGTATAAAGGATGCAGATGGCAAAATGCAAATATCCTTTATTACATCGAATCATGATTGACTGTCCGAAAATATGTTACATAGGCTGTCGTAAGAGACGTCAGCATTCTGCAGTGTTTGAGGAAATTCATTTAAATGCAACACGAAGTGTTTATAATTTTCGTAGGATAATTCTTAATTATATTCATGTTTATATGGCTAAAAGAAGATGAATGGCAGATAGTGAGTGCTGGGTACTGCCGGACGCATTGAAGCTAAACAGTCAAAGATGTCGCTGTTTTCTTTGGCGATGATCATTCGGTAATTTCTCGAATGTGGAAACAATTCCAAACAAGTAAAAAAGATTCCGTATAACCAGTGTTTGGTTGACCGAGGATTACCACCCCTTCTGAACATCGGTATATTGCTACAGTATTAGTGGAATCGATCAGTGACCTCCACAACTGTTGCATCTATGGGTGCAGCGCCATTTAGCAATACAATATCTACCAGTACTGTGTACCGAAGGCCTCACATGAAAAGAGTATTCCAGAGTACTCATTGTTTGTACTCACTAATCGTCCGATCCAGAAGGGCAAGTTCTTCAACATCTCAATTGGACTGTCTCAACGGACGAGTTCAGATTCGTGTCGGAGTCAGACGATAAGCGTGTGAATGTCTGAAGAGAACGAAGCACACCGAATCAGGTTCAGAACATCACCCATTCAGAGGGGGCAGGCAGCATCATGGTATGAGATGGAGCATCGCACTCAGTTGCGCATCCTTTAAGAGGCCCGTCCACACGAGTACGTTCGAAACGTAGCTGACGAACGCGCTTTTACGTTACCAGCATAAAAGCGTCCAAACAAGTAAGCTTGCGAAGAGTGCGTTTAACCAATAGAATTATTTTGCGCAAAAATCACGTGACGCTGTAATAGATCTTAATGTATCTTATTACTTCGCCGTGCTTCTGTATGTTTGCGGCAAGTTGTCCGAATCAGATGATTTCTTTTATACTGAAACTTTAATATTAAGTGCAATTATTAAGTAGAGGCAAAACCGCCAAAAATGGCAAGAATGGGTCTGAAAGATTTATTTAGAGCGACTTTTTTTTTTTTTTTTTTTTTTTACTGCCTTGTTTGCGAAATAAATACCCGGAATTATTAAATTCCTACTATTAGCTCACACTCTCCCTATATCTTGTTCAAATTTTCAGTAAATAAAATGCTTTTTATTCATCCACTCAAGTTCAAATACAATTTTTTAAACTTGTAGTGAATGACACTTGATATTAATACAGCTTTTTCACATATTAAAATTTTTAATTAAAAACAATTCTGTTTGTATTTTTTTTAATTTATTTATTTGTATTTTTACAATTTTTCTTTGTGGACCTAAGTAGGAATTGACATTTTTTTTTTTTTTTTTGTATATTACTTTGTAGGGTTTATATTTATTTTAACTAACATTTATATTAAGCTATCTTTCCTGTAAAGCCTTTACTTTCCCCTAGAATTGCCAATGCCAGAGTATGTAAATCGTAGTAGAACGCGCAGAGTATTCAAATTTTAGCAGAAGTAATTGAGTTTAAATAGAAGGGAAGCGAGATTGTAAGTGTGCTTCGTGAATCACGAGCGTGAAGGTTGCTTGGTAGAAAGTTTAAGAACCGCGCGTTTCGGCCTGTGTGCCTATTTCGACAGTTCATTGAATCTTTCAAATTCTTAATCAGAAAGTTTGCTGAATCTCAGCTGTATCTTAGAACGCGGTTAAGTTAGTCACGATTATAGAGCCTCGTAGGTAGTGATTCCGTTATTTATGCATCCTGTCATTTATTTTTAGTTGTACTTTTCTATTTTTGTTACACCGCCGGGTCGGCGTAGTTTGTGAGCGTCAAGTGAACGCAACTGTGATTTCTAAAGTGAAATAAAAAGGGAATTAAACCCTTCTTACGAGTTGGTGTACTTTACAGTTCATAGCAGTCACTACTACACTGTTGCTGACAAGTTGGGGGCCTCCCAAGATCATAACTTGTTTTTTAATTACTTCAGGATGAGTATCGACCAGTTTGACAGACTTGTAGATTCTATATTGCATGAAAATTAGGATTTATAAAATTGGTTTGGAATACAGTATATAAAGAGAATTAAATTACTTAATTCTCTTTATATACACCATCCACCATATAATAACACTATATTTTTTTAACTCCCCCTCCCTTGGTCTTTTGTTTTTCTTTTTATTTATTTTTGAATTTAGAATGAGGTTCAAACTTTGGACAGTTTATGAGAAATTATGTGCATGATAAAATATGCAATAAAGTCAAAATAAAGAGAGAATTTATAGAAGATATATTATAAAGAGATGCAGATATATTTTTACATAAAGATGATATATGATAAAGAGATGCAGATATATTATTACATAAGGATTTCTATTTCCAATGCACATTTTAAACTAAATTAAAAAAAAAAATAATAATGAATAAAATAAGAAATGAAAATAAACATGTTTCAAAATAAGAAAAGCTAACTGAATTATATACTTTCTACGGGTGAGGTTCGAACTCGCCACCTTTCTATTTGCAATGCAGCGTGCGGAGCACTCACTATCTGTGACAGCATTGCGTGTGAAAAATAATGTAACAAGAAGTCGCTGCAAAGGTAATTTAATTAAACTTCAATAAATGATTGCTGTGTGTGTATGACACACAACTTGTGTCATACACAAGTTGTAACTTTCCTCTAAAATTTCGCAACTGTATTTTATTGAATACTCTTTCACAGTCAACTGCTTTATTTTAGAAGTTGTTATATTGCTGACGTTAGTTTTTGGTGTATTTAATATTGGGATATTTATACAGCTTTTTATTACACATGATATAGCCGATATTTATAATAATTAGGGAGAATTTCGTAAGGCAGAAACTTTGATTTTGTAGAAACTGTAATTTCTTTAGGTTCCTATTACTTACGGTGTTATAAACAGGTGAAGCATATGGATAAACTGGTCAGATCATTGCTTTATAAATATACAGTTCTCCCCTTTAATGAGAATTTGAAATTTATATCAATATATATGGTTTGAGAAATCTGAAGATGGCGTGAACAATGCTGATTATTTTATTGCTGTATACAGTTATGATATTTCTAAGCAAAAACTCATCTCTGTATGGTTCTGACGCCATATTGAAAAGCAAGAATTGGTAAGCAATTCAACCATATTGGTAAGCAAGAAGGTTTTCTGATTATAACAGGTGATAAGAAGTCGGTCGGCTATTGGCTATATGCGTGCGAAGAAGCTGAACAGGAGCGAACTCAGTTTTACGTCTTCTGCGTCACGCGAATTTACGCCGGCGTCAAAAAAGTTGCGTCAACTACGTCGCGAGCGTTCTCGTGTGGACGGCCGCGTATTTTTACTTCCTCCCTAGGAAACGCAACTCGCAACTAAATTTGCGATTTATCAGGTCTTGGCGAAATTGTGTGGCTAGAGCATGCGCAGAGATGGACGAACTATCGTGATGATATGTCGTATTTTCTAGCGTGATACTTGATCGCCGATATTTCGTTATTTCGTAATGGCGGCTTATATGTAATTGTGTATGTGTCAAACGTAATTACTGAAGCAGCAAACTTCATATGTGATTAGTGGGGGTTATTAAATACAGAAACATGGCGGTTCATTTTTCAACAGTCAACTTATAGTGCTTTTTTTTTTATGGCTTGACTATGGTTAGCGTGGTCGCATTACAGTAAAGATAAATGTTAAATATATATCCGGGGGGGGGGACCTCCTTCAGCTGAGGATGAGCTCATATGATATGATAGCAATGTAGGTAGAAGTGCTTTTTTTTCGGCTTATGGAATGCTGGAGTTGTAGGTACTATGTCTCAGCATCTGTGTTATTACATCTTTCCTGTACATTTTTGGGATTTAGTAAACCATGATATTTAAAAATGATTGTATTTGGTTGAAAATGAACAATAAAATAATAATAATTCTTTCTAATTTAATAATGACTATTCTTAGTTATTATTAAATTAGAAATATAGCCTATATAGTTCAGTATTAATAACTCTGTAACTATAACATGTATTGTCTATATATTTACCTATTAAATAATTCTGTTAAGATATGTATTGTTTCTTATAAAATATCAAGTGGATGTATAAAAGTTAATAATTTATTCATTTTAACAGTTTTTATTTACCTCATTTCATCTTCCTTTGCTTCCGTTCTCTAGTTTGTAACATATACAAACACTTACCAAATGTGATATAGTATTTTCCTTTATATATACACTGAAGTGACAAAAGTCATCGGATACCTCCTAATATTTTGTCGGTCCTCCTTTTGCCCGGCGAAGTGCAGCAACTCGACGTGGCATGGACTCCACAAGTCGTTGGAAGTCCCCTGCAGGAATATTGAGCCATGCTGCCTCTATAGACGTCCATAATTGTGAAAGTGTTGACGGTGCAGGGTTTTGGGCACGAACTGACTTTTCGATGATGTCCCATAAATGTTCGATGGGATTCATGTCGGGCGATCTAGGTGGCCAGATCATTCGCTGGAATTGTCCAGAATGTCCTTCTAACCAATCGCGAGCAATTGTGGCCCGGTGACATGGCGCATTGTCATCCATAAAAATCCCATCGTTGTTTGAGTACGTGAAGTCCATGAATGGCTGAAAGTGATCTCCAAGTAGCCGAAGGTATCCATTTCCAGTCAATGATCGGTTCAGTTGCACCAGAGGACCGAGTCCATGCCATGTAAAAACAGCCCAGACCATTATGGAACCACCACCAGCTTGAACAGTGCCTTGTTGACAACTTGGGTCCATGGCTTCGTGGGGTCTGCGCCACACTCGAACCCTACCATCAGCTCTTACCAACTGAAATCGTGACGCATCTGACCAAGCCACGGTTTTCCATTCGTTTAGGGACCAACCGATATGCTCACGAGCCCACGAGAGTCGCTGCAGGCTATGTCGTGCTGTCAGTAAAGGCACTCGAGTCGGTCTTCTGCTGGCATAGCCCAAGGAAGACAAATTTCGCCGCAATGTCCTAACGGACACGTCCCTCGTACGTCCTACATTGATTTCTGCGGTTATTTGACGCAGTGTTGCTTATCTGTGAACATTGACAACTCTACGCAGACGTCGCTGGTCTCGGTCGTTAAGTGCAGGTGGTCGGCCACGGCGCTGTCCATGGTGGGATGTTATGCCTGAAATTAGATACTCTCGGCACACTCTTGACACTGTTTATCTCGGAATGTTGAATTCCCTAACGATATCCAAAATGGAATGACCCATGCGTCTAGCTCCAACTACCATTCCGCGTTCAAAATCTGTTAATTCTCGTCGTGCGGCCATAATCACATCAAAGCCTCTTCACATGAATAACTTGAACACAAATGAAAGCCCTGCCAAAGCACATCGCATTTATACATTTTCTACGCGATACTACTGCCATCTGTATATTTGCATATTGCTATCCCATGACTTTTGTCACTTCAGTGTATATCTATACAGTGGCTCCCAAAAGTGTTCGCACACTTATGATTTTCATTGAAATAGGGCTCTATCCATTAATTAAAAGTAAACTTTTTGAAAGAAATTTTAATAATAAGATCTATAATCTATTCGTAACAAAATTACATGAAATATTTTTTAAATATAGCAAAACTTTATTTTAAAGAAATAAATAATCAAAAAATGATAAAAATCTTATCTCACAAAAGTCTTCGTACACTGAAATATTTTTAGATAAAATTAGAATTATCGTTCGCTGCTTTTTTTTAATTTTTGCATTGTGGTGGCATTTAAAAAATTGTTTGCTTTAATTTTTTATTGTTTACTTCATAACATTCTATTTATTATCGAAAAATGGGTCGCAGTCGTAAAGAAATTACAAACAGTATTCGAAAATTGATAATTTTTCACCATAGTAGTGGTAAATCAATTCGAAATATCGCTAAATTAGTTAATTTATCCCATTCTACAGTGCAGTATGTGATAAAACGCTTTAAAGAAGAAAATCGGATTGAAAACAAGGTAAGAAAATGTTGACCGAGAAAGTTAACTAAACGTGATGAGAGATTTATTATTGGAAAATTTGTGAAAAACCCACGTTTAAGTGCTGTAAAAGTTTCTGCAGAATTTAATGCAAAGTTTTCTACTTCAATTTCACCTGAAACTGTTCGACGAGTTCGCAGAGAAGCTGGATTACGTGGGCGTTCTGCCCGTAAAAAGTTTTTTGTTAGTGAGAAAAACAGAAAGCTTAGGCTTTCATTCGAAAAATCAATGATAAATACACCCGAAACATACTGGAATAATGTTCTATTTGCTGACGAAAGGAAATTTAATATTTTCGGTTCCGATGGTCGAATAACTAACTGTATGGAGAAGAAAAAATGAGGAACTTCATTCTAAGAACTTAGTTGAAACATAAAGCATGGCGGTGGAGGTGCTGTTGTGTGGGGGGTGCATGGCAGCATCAGGAATAAGTAATTTGGTATTGCTTGATGGCATAATGAGTCATTCTCTTTATTAAATATTTTAAGAGACAATTTAAAATTATCAGCCCAAAATTTAGGTATTGGAAACAACTTTATTTTTAATCATGATATTGATCCTAAGCATACGGCTCTCAACGTTCGGCTGTGGTGTCTTTATAATTGTCCACAGGTTTTTTAAAACACCAACTAAGTTGCCAGGTTTAAACCACATAGAACAAATTTGTAAAGAACTGGAGGTTAAAGTACAGAAACACAACATCAAAACGAAAAGCGACTCAAAACAGTCATGATGGAAGAATAAATTAACACTGATACAGAAATTACAAAAAAAAAAAAAAAAAAAAAAAAAAAAAAAAAAAAAAGTAAAATCTATTCCCAGACGTTTAAAAGCTGTTATGGATGCTAAAGGATATCCTACTAAATATTAATTTAATGAAAAATGAAAATATTTACTATTATGTCAAGATTTTTTTGAAGCGTACGAAGATTTTTGTGAAATAACATGTTTGTCATTTTTTGAATATTAATTATTTAAAAATAAAGTTTTGCTATATTTAAAAAATATTTCATGCAATTTTGTTACAAACAGACTATAGATCTTATTATTAAAATCTCATTCAGAAAGTTTAATTAATGGATAGAGCCTTATTTCAATGAAATCGCAAGTGTACGAAAACTTTTGGGAGCCACTGTATATGGGGACATATCATGAGTGGCATTATATTCAAAATATGTATTTAAGTTTTAAAGGAAAATTCAATCTGAGAAATATTTTACCATGTAAGAAATGTTAATCAGAAGTAACATAGTTAGGTAATATATTTTGAAAGATCATGTTAAGTAATTATTACATTTATAAGTGTTAGGTTTATTTTAGATTTTAACATATACTTGAGTAATTGATTATTACTATCCCTTTAATAACAGATTTAAATAAATTATAAATACATCTTTTCTTACTTTGACATAAGTAATTATCATTTCTGTAACTTTTTCTTCATGAAGAGACTGTTAGTTTTCAAACTTTAAAAAATTCTATAATTTATAATTTAATAACTTGCCCTAATAAGACATAAAAAGTATATTTTATAACTCATAATGATAGTGTTTCATTTAAAAACTGTTATTAGAAATGTGGGTATTTTTTCTGTTATATGGACACTGCAAAAAACAGTGTTAAAATATGAGATAACTTGCTGAAGATAGCAACAATGTGATCAGGTAAGTTATCTTGGTTTTATGACTGAACTGAGCCAAATATTCATGTGTTATTATTTGTTTATTACACTTTCATATTCTAATTAAATAAATATAATTTACATGCCGTACAGCTTGGGTTGTGGCATTTTTCCAATACTAACCATAGTCTTTGTGTATTGGACTGCAATATATAAAGCATTTGTAATGAACTCTAGAAACTGTTCCTTTTGATGTCATTTCAAAACAGAAGATGTAATTTTTTCCCCAGTCCTATATGAAAGCATGCAGAACGTATTTATCGGGCCATGTTTGACATTCTCATTCTGAGCATATGCCACAGAAATGAAAAAAAATATGCACGATGTTCCATCAATTTTATTTAATGTCTGCTGGACTTGTTTTTGGCTGTGCTAAGCAGCATTTCCAAAACAACAAAATGTTTTGCGGTTTTGCAGCTGAAGATGATGGTTCGGTAAAACCATCGAAACTAGTCCTGTGAAAATTTTGTGAATTAACGCTGATTTTTGTTGTTTGACTTCTGAATTAGTATTTATTCAGCGTGTTATTGTGTCTCAACAAAATGTTGTTCAGACCATGAACATCATTGAAAAAGAAACTGTCACTGCAATTTTTTATATCCTGTATAGCATGGCTTTATACCGACTGTTGTTAGATATATAGTACAAAGTCAAAGATCTAGAATATTCATGACATTGGCAATTTCAGATTTGGGATTTTACTGCATATTAGATCTTAAGTTTAAATCCAGTAAGATGTTAATTATAAAATACGAAATGGTGATTTATGAAATAACAAAGTATGTATGACCTAAAGGGAATCAAAATGTACAAAAAAGAAAAGCTCAATATTTATTTGTTTGCTTTATTAAGCATTTATTTCAATGTAATTTGTTTAATTTTTTGTGGAAACACTCTTTAATTCTGTAGATAGAAATCCTTGTTCAATAGCAATGTTGCCTGAGATTTAAAAAAAAAAAAAAAAGGGGGGATGAGGAAGCAGTGAAGTTACTACAGAAAAAAGGGATTCCTCATAGCTGAAAACTTTATAAAAATAATCCTGAAATGATGTGTTTTACCTATTATGATACACCAAAATAATGTTTTAATCTTGGATCTTGCCCAGAAAAAAGTCTGATCTCGCACTTGGTTTGAAGGATCGCATCTAAATTTCCTTGGAGCTGTAAAATTTATGTACCATTGGTACCATGGACTGATCTCAGTTGAGTTTTGTTATATGCAATACAGTTGTTGATTGGAACATTTATATGCAGAAATTTTTTTAACCATTTTATATCTAGGTATGTCTCACACTTGTTTCTGAATTCTGTTAATAAATGTTATTTTATCAAATCCTAGTTGATTTCTCATTTAAACTACAAAAGTGCACAATCCTAAATGTTTGAATTTATTTCTTACTAATTTTAATTTTTATGGAAATTGTTAAAAAATATATAGAAGCATTTATCATGCCAGCAAATTGGAGTTAATGGCAATCGTATGGTCATTGAACAGGCTAAGAGAATTCTTAATCGACATAAGATTTACAATATAGAAGCATTTATTGCAAGAGAAAAATGATTTCTAATGTGTTAGCTAAGTAATTTGACAATTGTAGCGTTTAAATATTAATTACATTTGCAAAATTACAAATTTATGTGCTACCTCTCTTGCAAGAAATATATCTCACTTTAAAAGCATGAAAATATTTTAAGACTTGTTTTTAATATTTTTTCCCTCTTATTTTATAGCAAGGATTATATATACCATAAGTTTGGCATATTGTTACTATTTTAGGTTATGTGCTATTAATATGCACTACGTACTTACAAGAAATAACTATCTTGAAATTTAAAGTTTAAAAATTATGGCAATTATTTTAATTAATAGTGTCAAGCTGATGTAAGTACAGAACAATTTTCAAATTTTAATTAAAATCAGATTTTTTAATACATAATGAAAGCAGTCTTTCATTGAACATTTTTATAAACAAAATGGTATATATCAAATTATTTATTATTTATTTAAATAGAAAAAAGTTCTCGGATTAGGGAAAAAAAAAAAAAAAAACCATTTCAAATTATATTTAAACAAATTAAAATATAAAATGATGTAATAAATACATAGTCAAATTAATAATATATATATTATTAATTAGCATTTAAAAGGCCAACAAGTGCATTATAATTACAGGGGTTTGAGTAATGATTATGTTTGGTATCCTAAGTTGTCAAAGACCTGATAGTAAAATATGCAATTTTTTTATGCAGAAAGAAGAACGAGGATCATTTAGTAGTATCTTAACCATTGCTTGAGTGTGTACTGTTTCTATGATTTCTATGCCTGTTTGCTCACAGCACTGGCAATTCAGGTTTATATTGTGTTATGGTTAGCATAAAATATTAAAATTAATATATTCAATAAGCAAAAATTTGTTTTCATACATGATCAAAGCATTTTGAAAAAACTGTGTTAGATCTGTATACTTTTTTTAAATTAAGGCATACATTTTTGCAGTCATTACATTAAATAGTAATTTCACTTTTTCATTCTAGAAAAATGAAAATCCATGCTTTCTTTTACAACCCTTAGTTCTTTCTGAGAGTAAATTTAAGACCTTTGTAAAAGAGAATTGGCATAAAGGATTTAGTTATTATATGCATATAATTTGGGAATAATAAATTTCCAAACATTTATTAATCCTAAATATTTATTTTTAATATTTAGGGATTGATTGGGCTTTCTACTAAAAATACATAACTTGCCATTTTTCAGATATAATTTCATCTTTTCTTTCAAATTATTGAGGTCACATAAGAGATTTTTGAAGAATGAAAAAAAAAAAAAAAAAAAAAAATGGAGTACCACATATATTTTTGTTTTGATGCACTGTATTTATATGATTTATTTTGAAAAGTTTAAAATGAGAATTAAAGGGGTACAGGTAGGTGGCATTTAAATTTCACTTCACTTTGTGGCATTTGTGTATATAGCAGAGCTTAAATTATGTCGGTATTTCTCAGTTTTCAAGAATTATAATTTCAGCCGGAGCCCTAAATAAAAAGGCTCAGGCACTTTTTTTATGCAAGTGAACCACAATTTTAACACAGAAATTTTGTTAATAGAAAACATGTCTTAAAAATCCGATTCTTTCAGAATGCAAGCCTGTCTTTCCATCGCACTCAAACCTTGCACAGAGATTGAGAATTTTGAGGAAAGAAAAGCCTCCAATTATATTTCCAAGGCTTGTTCTCCAGGCTATGCAATGAATTTATGAGAGCGGGTAAATTTGTATTCCTTTCAAAGAACTAAAAGTGACACCCTGGTCGTGGACGTTCCATGCTAGTGACTTCCTTCTGCAGAGCTGTAGACTTTCTGAATGATGTAACCAAATGGGGGGACCACTGCTGCCACTTGTACCGAGAAGTTTTACATTTATTCTCACATTGTATTCAGGAAAAGTAATCAGAGAAAATTTCTGCTTGACGGCTAGAGTTATATTGACAGGGCATCGTGATCAGGTAGTCTTAAACTCTTCCCTCTTTATCTTCAAAGCTACACTTTTCAGTTAAATTGCTTTCTATACCCTCATACTCTTGCTAGAATTCTCACTATTCTGGAGCTTTAATCGTTTTATCTTTTTTCCTTGGTGTGCTGCAAAAAAAAAAAAAAAAAAAAAAAAAAAAAAAAAAAAAAAAAGAGTGATACTTGTCATCCCTTGGAATAGTACATTTTATGTATAATCAGGGTTTAAACTCAGACGGAGATTAGCTGAGCTTCTTCTTAGCATCTAAGTGGAATTGCAATTCCAGACAATGCCTCACATAAGACGAGGTCCGATACTTTTTTCCTATTTAATTATTCAAAATTAATTTAATAATTTATTAAATTTCTATTTATCTTTACATTTTTCTTAATTTAATTAATTAATTTAAATTTATTATCTAATTATTAGCTATTTTAATTATTTATTTTTTTCTTTCTTTCCTTCGTCACAGTCTTCCATAAGGCTCCGGCACTTCTAATTTTAGAAATTAAGCCCTGGTATATAGCATGGAACAATAAGTCCTCAAGAGTTAATGGGAACGGAAGCGGGGTAGATGATCTTTGGATCTATCTCCTGGTCATTGTTTCAAAATGAAATTGAGGCAAATTCATATCTTCACCTATAATGTGATTAAACTAATGACAGACATAATCAAGTGCACTCTTGGTCAATGATTTTGTAGACGTTTTTGATGTTACTATCAGAGGAGTCTGTGATTATATTTAGAATTTAACTAAATCAAAAGTTACTATGTGTTATTAATTGCTTCAACATTCAATTAATTTATTATTAAATAATCAATTAGTTGAGTGATTTTTCCTTCTATCGTGTCTGAATAATTTTATATTCTGAATCTGTCATTTCAATATACATATAGAAATTATAAATTTATTCATTATTCCATAATGTAATGGATGAATTAATATTAATTCTAAGCAATTGCAATCTAATGTGCTTTCAGCTGTTGCAAAAAATGCCTTAAAGCTTCTTAGCTAGGGTTATTAAAATAATGCCGATATCTTAAGTAAAATTCATTGTACGAAATATGAGGTACTGAATATCACGAAAAGTAATAAAACATATTGCCCATTAGGCACAACAATTTTATGTCGTCACCTTTATCGTCACCATTTTGACGGTATTTACTAACAGTGAATTCTGTGGATGTATAGCAGAATAAAAATTATTTACTGGCACGAAAGTAGTTGATGAATATTTCTTTCACCGAATCAATTGGCCGCAAGCAATTCTACACTTCAGCATTATCACATCGATGTGTATGCCGAAATGAAACTTTAATCAAAGTGCACAGATTCTTTTTTACATACTCATCACGACATCTTGTATACTTATTATTTTTTTAAATTCTGACATGCAAAGCAGCTAAACATTCTTTATTTCTGAAACTAGCCTCCTTTCTTATTTAGTCTTGCATGTTGACACACAAGGAAGACACTACTTTGTAGGAATATCCATCAAATAAATTTTTATAAAATTCATTTCCCACTTCGTTTGAGATACTCGCGGCCATCACAAATTTCAAACATAAACAGACAGCGTTATTTTCTTTTGCGCATGCGCTTGGTGTCATAATTTCGCCAAGACCTGATAAATCGCCAAATTTAGTCGCGGGTTGCGTTTCCTAGGGAGGAAGTGAAAATACGCGGACGGGCCTAAAAGAGAATTCTGCTAGGGCTGCGCGGTATCAGTAAAGAACGTGTATGTAGTGTATGTAAAGAAGGAAAGGTTCCATAGACGTAATGCAAACCAGTTTGCTATTACGCCGCTGGAAAGAGGAGGGAAAATTCGCCAAGGGATTTGGCGACGGAACCTGGTGGCGAGAAATTCTCCTTCCGCGATGTGTACAGGAAATTGAGGAGCACATGTTAAGAAACGTTCTTTGACAAAACGTTTCTTCTTTGACTTTTCGCGATAATTTAAACCCGGATTTTCGCACTTTTTTTTGGCTGGAAAAAAAAAACTAATCCATTAATAGATTTACTTATGCGAAAAAATATTTTCATTTCCTTTAAAGAAATTTGTAACGATACTCGTTATATGAACTCTTCGTAAACGTGACCTTTGAACTTCGACGCCGGCTTTGAGCTTTGGCGACAGATATTTCGCGCATGCGCAGCTGTTTTCGTCTACGTTGGGGAGGAGCTACTCCGGTTGCGGAGAAGTTTTCCTTCTTAACAGTACATATTCTTTGGTATCAGGATGAAGTTATACACGCTCTTATGAGATTCTACCCGGTAGCATTGGTCCTAATTTCCTCCTTAAGGATGATAATGCTCGTCCTCATCGAGAGAATATCGTCAACGAGTGCCAGAAGAATGACGGCATATTCCGCATGGAACAGCCGCCATATTCCTCTGACCTTAATTGCATTGAAAATTTTTTGGGACACCTTCAGATGAGCTGTCTCTGAACATTTATGTCCTCCAACCAGACTCAAGACAGCAGTAAATGACCCTACTGAGAAATGGCCATTGCTAGCATCTGCGACGGTTGACACCTCATTGAAAACATTGGCAATCACTGTAAAGTTTGTATGATAGTCTGGAGTGGTCACATTCCTTACTAATGTAAGTTTGTTTCTAAAACTAAACATCAGTGTTAATGACCCAAATATGACGCCATGGTGTAATTGGAGAAAATTAAGCATTAGTTTCATTTCTGCACATAATGCCTGTTCCCCCCCCCCACCAAGCATACACAAATCTGTTACTCTAATGTGCAATTTGGTGTTAAAATTTTATTCGCCCACACGGCGTTAACCAAGAAAAGCTATTAGTCTCAAGACGGAATTTTGGGTTGAGTCCCTTTTCAAACTGTTGCCACCAAATATTATCGGCCAGTATTATCTTTAAAGAAATTAAGTAATAAAGAACCTGTACGTAGATATGTATGATTCTCGCATTGTGAAAAAACAATGGTACCTAGAGCCATCCAATTTTGAATAACGCAGCCGTCCACCCGAATATGAACACCTGGAAGACCGAATTTGGAACTTGCTTGATTGTTTATTTCGTATTTTATAAAACTTTAACGAATTTTTTATTAAAAACCTCAACGACTTCAAAGGGAGCAGTGGCAATACTGTAGGGAATAAAACATTTTTATGTCCGGCGCGCGAGACTTCTATCATAAAGATATGCTGTTTTTATATACTATTTTCAGCCCAAATGCTCTCGAAACGTGTATGTGTCTGCAAATGGGGGAAAAAAAAAAAAAAAAAAAGCCCGTTTGGGTGTAATATAAAATCTGAAAACTTTCAGGCTTGTTCAATTTTTTTAAAATTTTACCATCGCATGATTAACTTTTGAAAGGTAGTGCAATTAATAAAAGACGTTTCAAACGCCATATAATACGTGCCTCGGAACAAAATAACCGTTTGGTTTTTCTATTATGTAAGCTGTTTACTTTGAGAATTCAGTGTCCTGACTACATCATCAAGTACCAATTATTGCTTAAATATGCAGGCAAGAAAACTTGAAAAATTCATATTTAAAACCTGAATTCCCGCAAAATATTAATTTTACTTGTTTTCAGAATTCACAATTAATTTTCATTCACTCAGAGAATGACAATATCTGAATCACTCACGGAAATAAACAGAAATTTAAAATGCTTTTCAGACGTTCCGCCCCCCTTCTAAAATAGGATTATGGATAAAATCATATAATTTGTTCAGTTTATACGTATGTTTCAGTATAATATAATTTTCCCCGTCCGCATGCTTAATTCTCGAAACACAGCACAAAGCTGATAATAATGAACAGCTCTTCAATTGCCTACACATGATTCACTGACCCATCTTACCAAACGCCATCAGAGAATACTTAATTTACTAACCCATCTCTCAAAAGGCCGTCAGAGAGTTGAAGAGATTCAGACTGGTAACGGCTGATTTACAGTGAAGCTAATTAAACTCGCTCTGCCAATGCAAATATATTTTCTCTGACAAAATACAGACATCGCTGTTGCACGAATCTACGAAGGAAATCAATCCCCGAGTAACTCGCAATACAACCTTCAAGTTGTTGCAGTAGTAAAATTTCATAATAACCGACACAATTCGATTCCATCCTCTATTCCTCTTCGTATAACCTGTGAAAACAGCTGAGCAAATATTGCACACGTGGTCACAAAAAACACCTGTTGCCCAGCCGATGAACTACAGATAAGCGAGAGCAGGTCACATGTTTACGAGGAAAGGACCATAAAACGTTATTTTTGGAAGCAATCAACCAACGAATCTTCGCCTCAATTAGTCTATAATTGAGTGAATCATATCCGTCACGTTTTCGAGAATAACAGGAATTGGTATTATTAAAGCATGCCCATTTTCTCTGGGACATTGAAACCTGTGTAAATTGGAAGATATCTGAATTAGAATGAGGCTTCTGCTGGAACTGGTAATTACACAATTCGCATATTCCTATACTTCACAACAGACAGCATATTACTCATCGGAAAATTTAGCTTATTATTAAATAAATTAAACCAGATGCACACATTCTGACCATTCATGTGGAATTTAAGCTAGTGGTGAAGAATTTAAATTACTGATGGCAAAATTTTAGATCCTCGGCTAATTTGTTAAAGTAATACAATATTTCAACAAGTGAGTGTGAGTTTAAGAAGATGTGAGCCCGTAGTTCGATTCCCAGCGAAGGCGGTTGTTAATTTTTCAACTCTTCTGCTTCCAAAAATTACCTAATGTCTCTACAGTGGCGCCCCGAACCAAAAGAGTTGTGGATGATGACTCTCTACACCCAGGATTTGGCGATTGGGTTCCCTTAAAAAACTCGGTCGCCCTTTAAAAGGGAGAGTATGTAAGGTATTTCTCCTGCCTTCCTAGCGTGCCTTCATGGTGTAGTGGTTCTGTACGCTGGGCTGGTATTCCAGAGGTCCGTGTTCGATTCCCGGCGAAGGCGGTTGCTAATTTTTCATCCCTTCTGCTTCCAAAAATTACCTAATGTCTCTACAGTGTTATTGTTCTCAGTTAGCTGTTTTTGTCGCGTACAAACAAAGATTAGAAGTTATTGTCTTCCCGTCAGCGTAAGCAATTAAATCATTTGAAAAGTAATTTTATCTCTACACCTAACCATTTTGTATTGAAAGCTATTTTACACTACAAAAGCAAAATTTCTCAATATATGTCTTGGGTGCACTATTGCCTATAGCCTAAGTAAAACTTAATAATTATAATGTTACTCTGAAGCATGATTCATGGAAAGGCATACGACGGAAACTGCATAAGGAAATGATGCCTTCGTGTACGATATTCTACAAGAAACTGGTACGCATTCGAAGGGAAAAACAGAGAAACGCCCATGCAGCCAACACTTTCACCAAAATTTGGAACTCCGGTAGAATTACCACTGTTTCAGCGGTACAAACCATTCTGCGACGGTTGTGCCGAAGTAAGTAAGTTTGAAATTTGGAAACTTAAAATCTTACGTAAAAAAATTATCCGCTTTAAAAAATTTTGAAAAGTTAAAATTTTAAAAAGTGCACAAAGTTTCATTCCCTTTCCCCGATATAAAAATAATATCTATTTCCAACTGAAACCGAATTTCAGTTTTAAAAGTTCCAGCTCATCATTTTCGAATTTTTCCAGAAACAGACAATGGAGTACAAAAGGAAAAACATGAATATTTATAGTGTGGGGTCATAAAAAAACTTCCTCGATATATGAAGTTCTTGCCTCCGAAGAGCCCGGGTTCAAATCCCGGGCAAAAATGTTGTTGAAAAAGAAAATATATACATTTATATGTATATTTGCGACGTAATTACAAAATATTTACACCCGAACGCGTCAAATCCCATAGAACTCAATGGTAAATGACCCAATGTTTTGGTCACCACGTAGGGATCGCCGGTGCTTCAGAGCAGGGTACGGAGAAACTTGTTTAGGGCGACTCCTTCTTACTTCCTACCTCCATGTCGGGGATGCTATCCCTCAAAACTGGGGTGGATAATAGAAATCCAACCTTTCTTCGGAGCATGCTCTGGCAACCATTGTTCCATGTAATATGGACAAGATAACAACAAAGTATGAGCTTGAGATTGTGATCATTTAATACAATAGAAATCTCACGGTTATGGTTCCAGCGACAAAACTTCGAAATTTTTGAATGGCAACACCACCTTTTTTTCTGCGTAAATCGATCAGCATATTGGAAAATCAAAAACGGCGATTAAACGCTACACATATGACGAGAATTGCCAGTGTAAAACATTTGCAAAGAAGAGCATTGTAAAGAATGTCCTTTCCTTTATGTAGTTAACAATGCAGAAAGGTTCATTGCCTCACATTGCATAATTCACAGGATAGACAGTAGAACCACCAATAACTAAACACCATGTGCAAAGCATTTGATAGTTGCAAAACCTTTGATAAGCAACGTGGAAAGATTTCTTCAATGAGGTGTTCGAAACTGCTAACAAGATGACACATTAAAACAACGAGGTGAATTTATAAAGCTCTTTTACTTGAACGGAGAATTTAAAGCCGAAGTAGTTCAAGTTATCGGCGAAACCATAAGCCAAGACGAGGCTTGTGTTCCGTAAAGACTATACGTGATTTAGTAAAAAAACAGGATGCACATGTGATAGACCATTATCCTGTTGAAGCTGCTGAAAAAGTGTACACTACGATAGTGCAGGTCCACTGCATAATGCAAAGAAGAGTTGCCCTTAGTTTGGACGTACCTAAAACTACAGTCCTCAAGCTTCTGTGCTGTGTTCTGCGAATGTTTCCTTATGAATTTCAGTGCGTCCACATATCGCAATCTGGAGACGAACAACAGTGTGTCGACTCCGCAAATCTTTTTCCTCATCACATATGAATAAGACCTCAGGTGGTCGCTGCAGATATTATAGACGGATGAGGTGCATTTCTCCTTAACTAGGAACGTAAACTCCAGGAACTCCGTTCACTGGGTTGACGAAAACCCTTACGGTGTGGCAACAGCACCATTACATGAAGCTAAAGTAACTGCATGGTGCGACATCACAAGCTCATTCGCTCTTGGTCCATACTTCTTCGAAGAGCTCACTTCCATAGGTATGAAAACGTGCTCCGTTAAAACAGCTTGGTAACAGCAACGTTGCAGAATTACGTAACTCCAGAACTGCAGCAACGAAATGTCGTTAATGACATTGTATGGATGCAAAGTGGTGCTCCTCCACACTTCACCACATTGTTCGGCAAGTTATGCAACAGCGCTTTGGAGATAAGTCATCTCCCATGACTTTAGGCCATCGCGATCCTCGCATCTCATTCTGACGGCTTTATGGCTCTGGGGTTATTTGAAATCCAAGGACTATACATCAAATCCACGAAATATTTCAAAATTGAAAAATGCCAAAAAACGCGAAGTTACATAGATTACTCCTGCGATGTTACGTTCGTTATTGTTGTCAAGAGGCTTCCGTATGCAATGCGTTATAGTGTGAGAAAGTGAGCATGTTGAAAACGTGCAATTCCCAAAAAGTTCCCCCCCTGTTCTCTTGTGCTGTCATTGGTTCTTTACAATGCTCTTCTTTGCAAGTGTATTATTGTGGAAGCAATTTTCGTCATACGCGTATCCTTCTAACACCATTTATGTTTTTTTTTTTAATACGCTGATCAATTTGCGCAAGTAAAAAAAGGGTGTTGCTATTCGAAAATTTCGAAATTTTTCACTTTGTTACCGTAACCGTGAGAGCTCTATTGTTTTAAATGATCACAATCTCGTGCGCATACTCTCAAATAATAAGATCTGAAATTTCATTTCGATTGGTTTAGTGGATAGGCGGCTACGGGTTTATTTATCGGGGATGTTTTTTTTATGTCCACCCTGTATATACATATAAATAATGTCCAGAAGGATAAAAAGCATAGGCTGAAATTTGAAGTCTACATGTTGCTGCAAAATTTCATTATAAGCATTTGATATTATTTTTTATGTAATTCACAAGGTACAGAAAGAGTAAAGTTAAAAATTTTGTCGTCTACTACAAGCTGTTCGAAATACGCATTAATTATCACACTTTTGATATAAATTAAATTTGCTGCAAAATGCTGTTAAGAAGCCCACATAAAATTAAGTGTTTAAACGATTCATTTGCACCATTTTGAAGAATGCATTGTATACTATCGAAAATAAAGATATTATCGTGGACTAGAACCAACGCCAATTTACGACAAACAAGAGTTTATCACAAATTAAAAAACTATTATGTCAAAAGTACTAATCTAGAAGGATAACAAAAACCATTCTCTTTTAATGGGCTATGCAAGTGAAAACACTTGTTTTCTTCAGGAAGAAACTTTTGCATCTTCATTAGAGAAAAATAAAATCAGAAAAGTGCAAACTCCAAAGCAGATTTCATTAAGTTCGATCAACTTTCTGTACCATGGATTAAAATCAACAAACTCATCGTATGAAATATACAGACAATCAAACATATCTGATAGTTAGAGATAACATGGGGTGCGGTTGGGATAAAACACGGAAAGCGTGTTAAAGAGCATCGGCTACGGTCGACAGACGAAGCGCGTCCAGGCTCGGCCCTCAACGGCAGTCTTCTGCTTCGAACCGGACGCCGAATCCCCGTTTGACAACTGGAACTAATGAAGAAGCCAACCGAAAATCTCCAACCGGTTTAACGGATGAAGGCGGGGAATGCCTGTCAGCTCCAGCGGTTTGTACTACCTCCAACAATAAGAATCCGAAATATATTTTAGATTACTGATTTTTTTTTGAACTATGTACGGTACCTTTCACATATGCCCAATTTAAATTTACATTTTGCATTTATTGAAACTATTTATATATTTGCAAATGTATAATTTTTTATTAAGTTTTTAATTATACAAAAGAGTAATTCGTTCTTCTTCCTTACCATAGCACATATACCGTGCAATAAGTTGCAAGATTTGCCGCAATTTCAGATACTAAACACATACTGCTGAGAATCCATGCAAATAAAGCAGAACCGATATATCGCATCTGTGTAGAAATCATAGCAAATTTTACAACCAAAAGGAGGAACAAAACAATTGTTAATGACAAATGTTTAAAACACACTTTGCGATTGATACACTATAAGGTACTTTCTTCTTCCTTGCAGCATGCCTTCGTGGTGTAATGGTAGCACACTCGGCGGGTATTCGAGAGGTCGAGGTTCGAGTCCCGGTGAGGCATTGCGCATTTTTCACATCTCCTGCTTTAAGGAAAAAAAAGAAAGGTTTATGATTTTAAATTACGTGCAAAGAGGCGTTTATTTTTAACATTTTGCGTGTTACCTTTATTTATTAAATATCATGTTCTTCGCACTTAAACCATAAAATTCAGTTCATGAGCAATATCGCCAAATAATTTTAAAATTTAATTTTTTAATTAATTACCTTTATAGACTTTCCGATACAGTCTCGTGCGCTGGAGATAAAAATATTTTTTTCTGTACAACGTTGCCATTGCTCGCTTTCAAATCCTTGAGTTCGTTAATCAAAAATTCGTTAAAGTTTTCCAAAACATCAAATCGATAATAAAACAAATTCCAAATTTGGGCTTTCAGATGCCCATATTCGCAGGAGGATTACCTTATTCAAAATTGCATGGCTCTAGGTACCATTGTGCGTTTCTCACAATGCGAGAAGCATATATACCAGGGGTGGCCAAAGAGCGGCTCGCGAGCCTGATATGGCTCTCGCAGGCAATTTGTGCAGCTCGTGCATATAAAATATATGTATGAAATATAGTAAACTAAAACTATTCAGCATCCAAAAAGAAGTAATTAATTAGTTTAGACTCTTTTTACAAAGTTAGGAGTTTCTTTCTATTTAAAACCTCCTCCACTACTTCTATAATGATGTAAATATGAACTTGTGGCTTTTAGAAAATCTAGATGCGGCTCTCGAACATTCCTGAATTCAAATGTTCCACTCTTACTGGCATGAAGTTTGGCCAACCTGATAAATACATTTATGCAGATTCTTCATTATTTAATTTCTTTAAATATAATACAGAGCGATAATATTTGGTGGCAACAATCTGAAAAGTGAGACATCGCTTGTAGTGAATCGACGCAAAATGCCAAAACGAAATGAAGTCCTTCCGAGCGAATTGCCTTTTTGGACTTAAAAAAAAAAAAAAAAACTTATTGCCTCTACAACACTAAACAAGGAATTTTACAGTCCAAAGGAAATTTTCACAGATTTTTTATTACTGCAACCTGCGTTTACAAAAGAATAAGATTTATCGCACTCTGCAAGCCTACAGCGAGAACTAAAAACACAAAAAAAGGAACGGGGAAATGTTTTTTCTTTTATTTCTTTTTAAAAGGCAATAAACAGATACCTGTCATGGGAGACCACCTAACTACGATGATCATTTCTACTGTTGCCAGTATTTCCGAGAGCATAAATACTCACTGGTATTGAACATTATCCCTGTAAGACTTTAACTTCCACAGAAGACCAAAATTGTCACCACTCACGATCTTTTTAGAAAGTTATCAATTACTCTATATGTAATTATTAACAATTAATAATTATACATTAGCTGACAATGACAAATAAATATATACAATCATATAGCAAAACAAAAAAGCTTTGAAACCACTGATGGAGGGCCAAAAATTGCCTATACAAGCCCCGAATTGGGAACATTAGTCTAATGCAGTTTTCCAGCATGGGGTGCTGAAAAAATCTGAGGCGGAGATGCTGGTTCTAGGAGCGAAGGAGTTCATTTAGTTTAGACGACAATGCTAGTCCACATAAGGATAATCTGCAGAATGATTTTGAGGAAAGGAAGAATAAGCACCGCATGGATTGGCCAGACAGATCTCCAAGATTCAACCTTATTCTTCACGTCTGGGGACACTGAAGAGCATTCGAGCAAAAGTGCTAATAGATTTTAAAACGCAAACATTTAAACGTTAACTTGATTCTACAAAGCTCTGCACTGCTTCTCCAGCAACCAGAAAAATGGTAACCCCCCCAAAAGGCGCTTTCATAGTAAGTATGGTATAAAATAATTTTTATATGCAAGAACAGGCCAATAAATTTACTTTAATATTTATTGCGGTATTCACTTTCTGGTGATGAACAAGGAGTAGAATTGCAATTTCACGAAATATGTTAAACATCTCCGAGAAACTGGGGTTTTCTCGGATAAATGAAGCATTTTTACGGTTATTCTTTTTATGGTAACTTAGAATATGTGCAACAAAGCTTAATTTTAAGTTATGACTGATTTAAATATTACCATTTTTTCGTCTTTAAATTTCAGATCTTTTGAAATGTCCAGACGCTTATTAAGGAAAAACAAATTTTCTTAATAATCTTTGAATGTCAAAATTATGCAGCATTTACCTTTCAGGCAACATTACGCCTGAACATTAATGACTCTCAAAACAGTAAGTATAAAAATTACAATCACCATGAAAGGATCACGGATACGAATTAGCAATACGCTTGACTCAAGGTCATGTCCAGTGTATCATAATAAACGTAATTCATGCCTATTTAGCAGCTATAAAATGGATAATTTAAGAGTTATACAACACCCAAGGGGTAAAATTTGAATGCAATGTGATGCAGGAGCACAAATTTACATTGGAATTCACGAAATGTAACGCAAAATGCCTACATAATGTACAAAATGACCTTGAATTAAAAGAGCAGGAATGTATCGTTGGAAATACGTAACTGGAAGCAAATTCGCAGAAAGATGCCGACAAATTTTCGAGTACCCTTCTCATTTCTGCCATTGTTACTTCTACCAAGATAAATGTTTCCTGCCTTGGAAGGCCGAAAAGTCATAAAAATACAAACCTGAAGAAGCACACTAATAAAATTATAGCTACGATGAGTGGCTATTAAAACAGATGCAACATTCGTATTAGTGACAAAATAATCATTCCGAAAACATATTAAATTTTCATCACTTCAAAATTAATCTTTTATGATGTTTACTACTTTTCACCAAACTTCTGGAAGGCACTCGGAATTTTTAAGGAACCGCTCTGAATACATCAGCATCCGCGGGCTTAAAGCTTGAAGAGTTTCGTATTATGACAAAAGATTTTAAAACAATCACAGACTCTTGCCTGGGGAATCTAATCCCCAGGCCTTATCTGGGGAATACGGATAGAAGAAGCATAAAGCGTTTTTATGGAAATTCGTTTTTAATATTAATAAAATAGCAACATTCAAAAAGATGCCAGCATCCTTTTGCAAGTATACGGTTTTAGTTTGCACCTATGTTAACAAGACAGATGAAAATCCTACTTAAATAAGATTGCCGGTACTTTTATGCGACCCACACTCTTAAAAATTTCTCATTCTGTCTACCTGTTTAAAAGATGGCAGAACCTTAACAGCGAATTGATGGTCTCTTATAACAGAGTAAGATGGGGCATCGCCTTTTCTGGGATTCAGTTGTCCTAAGTTCATTTAGACGACAATGCTAGTCCACATAAGGCTAATCTGCAAGATGATTTCGAGGAAAGTGAGAACATCGACCACCAGCCAGATCTCCAGGATTAAACCCTACAGGACATACCTGGGAGATTCTTGGCAGGGCAACTGCGATTAACCTGCCTCCTGAGAGAACTCTATATGATTTGAAAACGGGAGGACCAGCTGCTACAGAGACTCAGAATTTGTCACATTTCAGTATCAGTTTTTTCAATTTATCACAACGTGAGTTGCGATAGTTGCATGACCATTAGAGTGGACCATAACTCTTATTAGCCTGCTTTTTAAATTAATCTTGCAGCCTCTATATTAGATCTCTTTGCGTTGCATCGATGAGTATGTATAATTTAAATTGTAGTTATATAAATATACTGTTAACGAATTTTGTTCATATACGGATAATTTTGGTGCAATTTTGTATGAAACTGTTGCATTTTCTGTATAATATAACATGAAAAGTTTGAGAGAAACGATACTCTGCCGGAAAGTAAGAATACAGGGGCAAGTCTATTTAACATTGAGTAAATAGCTATCTCGCTAATTTGGCGAGATATCGCCAAGCTGGCTACAAGTTTGAAAAATCTGGCGAGAAACTGCCAGACTTGGTGATCATTTGGCCGGGTCTTTGTATAATTGTAATGGATACGATAACTGAATAACTCAGTTGTTAATCCAGAGCGACTTAGGAGTACTAAGATGTTCGTGAGCGCTTCGCCTTTTAGACGCGCTTTGCATTGCATTGTGTTTAGAGTTCTTAGTCGTTTGAGGTGTAACTACTGATCGTCCTCTGTGAATATCTGTGGAAAGTTTCAGAACTCTGAAGTGATTTTTTTTTTTTTTTTGGATAAAATTTAGAACTGTATGCATTCAGTCTACTACGAAAAAAAAAGCATAATTCGCATTACAAATTACTTAATAATACAATAAAGAAAAAGAGGGCTTCAAAACGTTTAGCAGAATATAAAAATTATCTCCCGGCGCAGTCACTGGCTTCTAGAATGTGTCCTTAATAACGAACACATATCTTTAAGAATATTAAAGAGGGCTATCTTCGTAGCTCTTTTGCAGTTTTTACTGAAAGCATCTCATGTAATATTGTTGAACAAATTAGCATGGCAAAGTACAATGGGTCTTCCACGAGAAGTATATTATTAGCAGAAGAATTCTGAATCCTTCTTACCGCACATTAAAAACACTTTACGAAGGGTCAGTCGAAATACAAACCTTAACGAAATTATCAAAGTACAGTAACTTTAAGAATAAATGATAATTCTGTAACTTTTACTATCTGATACAAAAACAGTAAGCCCTGTTCTATATAGTTAATACATAAGGGTTGGGTTATTTATAATGATACTGAGTTCCTGCATATTAATATTCATGCACTGGCCTGTTACCGGTAGAGTGACAGAAGCCGTAGCACAATGATATGTTTTTGTAATTATATGTTATGTTATGTAATGTAAATTTAGTTGCTACGTAAATGATGTTATTATATTGTTGCGTGCGCACGGATTCGTAATGAATTGAATGCACAAGTCCGATGAAAAGTGAATAAAATTTATTCTTATCCCAAGAATAAATACAAAATGCTTATTTCCTTAGAGATATTCGTACAATATCGCAATATGTTATAGTAGTTATCTTTCAAACTACTAAAACGTTAAAAAGAATTTAATTCAAAACAGAGAAAGCTAATTCGATTTCACCACGAATTTGCTACAGTAAACAACAACACTTTTCTAAGCAAAATTGAATTGAGATGTTCTACTCCAGCTTTTATACGCTTTTTAAATCATGCACGAGAAACTTCTCTTATTTTCTCGATTCTTCTGGATACCAAAAGAGTACAGTTACGAGATATCTATTGTTAAAATGTTAGATGCGCGTGCTCCTGTATTTAAATTTTTCCGGCTTAACTTTCTTTTCAAATAAGTCTCATGCTGCACTGCACGGGAATATAAAACAACTTTAACTAATTTTATTTAAAAATAGCTAAATTAATACAAAAACCGTAACAATATGTTATGTAAATTTTAGCAAGCCATGATAATTTCCTAATCATGAATCTTAGAGGAATTTACCAGTTTTTATGAACGAAAAACCTACGACTCCTTTCGTTCAGATACAGTTATTATAATATATAAATACAATGAACTCCGTTGTCTCGACCACCAGCGAATATCAGTCATATTTCTCAAAACGTATCGGTTTTGAGCATGACCTCTCTAAAATGACCACTTCGGTTAAAGACCAAAAGCGTATGGAATTGGGAGCAGAAATCATAGTTCTTCAGACACAAAACAAATTACATCACATATAATCGTACTATTATAACTAACTCACTCGCAAATGGGGGAAAAAAATCAATCAACGTTTCTTCATCAATTTTGTAGAAACATTTGCCAGCAGGTGGGAAAATAACACATCATTGATTTGCTATAGCCTTGACATTGAGGCTCAAGTCATGCGACCACGTGATTTCGCAGAAATTTCAAGGTTTTCGGTTGAACGTTCGAAGCTATCTCACTGAATGATTTTTGCTTCTTTTCCTCCGTTTATTTATCGTACCGGATGGGCGATAAATACGCGAAAGGAAAAGAGGCCAGTACAGGAATGTGATTAAATCTCCATGTAATTTATTTTTTCAAATGTACAATGAAAATCTTAATTTGAAATCGAAATGCGTGTAGTTATTCACACTGCTATAAATTTATTTATTTAAATTCAGTTTGCGTAATTGTACATTTGATTTGCATCATATTTCAAAGCCGATTGCGTTTAACTTACCCTGGGTACCTCAAAGGCAGCGCTCCTGAAGGGCTTCAATGAATGGGTATAAGCCAGAGCGGCCGGAAAGCACTACTTCGGGGTGGGCGACGATCTTTTTTACGCGAAACATAATTTTAAGCAATTAATTACAGGGATCATCGGAGCTGTAAGATTGGATTGGAATATTTAATTATGGCAAAGCACACGAGGGCTATCTGCCTAAAGGGGGGGATGCCTTCGTGGAGGGCCCACCAGCGGCCAAGCGGTAAAGTCGCTGAACACTGGTAGTTCGGTCCCAGGTTCGAATCCCGCGAACGGGCTGGCTGCATGGGCGTTTTCCCCATGTGTAACGTGTATACGAGCCAGTTTCCCTTAGAAAGTCCTCCATGAAGGTGTGTGGTGTATTTAACTATGGCAAAGCACACTAGGGCTATCTGCCTAAGGAAAGGGATGCCTTCGTGGAAGACTTTCTAAGGAAAACTGGCTCGTATGCTCGTTACGCATGGGGAAAACGACGAAAACGCTCGCGGGATTCGAACCTCGGACCGAACTACCAGTGTTCAACGACTTTACCGCTCGGCCGCTGGTGGGCCAAGAGACACTACGATTGTTCGCATTATGGCACTGCTTATTACGGCAATCTGTCTAAGACAAGACATGCCTTCGTGGAGGACTAAAGTTCTCCCCATAGCGCTTAGAGACTGGAAAATTCCCTTACATTCACGTAATGATGATAGGATATGTTCTCGTAGCTATGTTACATATATATACAGTAAATCATGAAAACACCCATGCAACTAGCTCTTGCAGTTGGATTTTACCTTAGTATCAATGTTCATTGATCAATCCAGAACTACAAAGATGAAGAATCTAAAGTGTCCATACGAAACTGAACTGAGGACAGAATCCTTTTTACAATGGCTAGTGTATGATTTAAAGAAATCACAATGAGATTTTAAGAGCTTCGTATTCTTGTTAGCCTAATTTACTTAATCGAAACGTATGAATAAAAAATACGAACATATGAATGATAAATACAAATGTCAACTAAATTATGATCCCGGCGACATAAACAGGGAAGAGTTCCTTATTTATATTATTAAACAGATATTTCTTATTTGTATCAACAGTTCTATTTTGCTATAACTTGGGGAAAAGAAAGAGGGAAACTTTGAATTTTTGCAATTCTTTCTTTAATAAGATGAAGAATCTAAAGTGTCATACGAAACTTAACTGAGGACAGAATTCTTTTTACAATGGCTAGTGTATGATTTAACGAAATCACAATGAGATTTTAAGAGCTTCGTATTCTTGTTTTATACTCCATCGAAACGTATGAACCAAAAATACGAACATATGAACGAAAAATACAAATGTCAACTAAATTATGATCACGACGATACAAATAGGGAAGAATTCCTTATTTATATTATTAAACAGATATTCCTTATTTGTAACAACAGTTCTATTTTGCTACAACTTGGGGAAAGGAAAGTGTGTGTGTGTGTATTTATTATGGCAAAGCACACGAGGGCTATCTGCCTAAGGGAAGGGATGCCTTCGTGGAGGACTTTCTAAGGGAAACTGGCTCGTATACACGTTACACATGGGGAAAACCACGAAAACGCCCATGCAGCCAGCCTGTTCGCGGGATTCGAACCGAACTACCAGTGTTCAGCGACTTTACCGCTCGGCCGCTGGTGGGCCCGGGGAAAGGAAAGAGGGGAAACTATGAATTTTTGCAGTTCTTTCTTTAATACAGCCTCCATAACACAGTTGCAAAAAGAATTTTCTAAATGTCAATTGGTTAAGAAGCATTACAATCTAAAAATCAATCAATCTAGCATTTAAGAAGAAATCTTACCGTAATATTTCTAGAACCCATAAGAGCAACCGATACCGCCAACAATTTTGCTTTAAAGAAAAAAAAAAAAAAAAAAAAAACTTTGGAATGTTAGAATTAAGGTTTTTATTGCAAAACTAAATTCGGAACTTTTATTTATTTCCCCATTTATCGTTCTCACATTTTATAAATCTTTTGATGTGCACTGAGAAGGGTTTAAAAAGCTCTGGCTAGACCACTGTATTCAGTGCATAGTTTCTTTCTTTTTTATATGGTAAATAACAAGACTACAAGAAATTCAGATCTTGGGATTACTAAAATTAAAACCGCAAGTCCAATACCATAAAAAGGGGGGGGGAATTTACACAGTATAGATTACATAAAAAGAGCAAAAAGTATTAAAACTTTAAAGCGAATTGCAAATACCATTTTAACGTATTTATCAACAAATGATTTAAAAAAAAAAGCTGATGTGTACAGACTTCCTTGTACGCAATATTAAATTATGCTGCACTCGTTTTTGAGTTATGCGAGATACATATATATACATACGTAGGTACGTACGTACAGACGCCATAAAAATTCTCTTCTGAATCCATTTTAAATTAGTTTTATACTTTGGGGAAACTAGTCCTTTAGTCTGTCCTTACGTACAGATGTCACGTAAAACCATCGTTAAATTGCATTGGATAGCGGTCAAGATAGATATTTTCGTTGAAATATGGTACCCGGAATTTTTCGTGATTATTATACTTCCTTTACTTTGTACAAGGAAGTAAAAAGGCGTAAATAAAATAAAAAGTTCAAACTCCACACGTATTATCATCCATAGTCAGCAATTTTGACGTGTGCTGCACGTACCATTTTAAAAAGTGCTTTTGTCGTAAAGGAAAGAAAAGAGAGACCATTTATTATAGGGTTTTTGCTGTTAAAAATTTGTCCTAAATAAGGAACTCTTCCAATTAAGCGAAATGGACTTTTCTTAGGTTTGAAAAATCACAAATTTGAAAGGGCGGAAAATGAAGTCATGGCTTTAATTTTTGATATAGCTTTGATACACAGTTTCTTGAATTATCGTTCCTGCAAGTGTCATTCTCGATTTGGTCCTAAATAAAATTTTACGTTAAGAACGTAGTTTATTGCGCATTTATCCTTTCCTGAAATGGCATTTTTATCGCATTAATCATGCTCCCGCGTAAATTGTCTCGGAAGAAAATTGACGCAAAATACGCATTTATAAATTGCACTGCTTTCTCTCACTAGCAGCACCTCAGTTTCGATAACATTCGGAATTAAAGATAAAAAAGAGAGAGGATGTGATGCCAAGCTTCATTGAGACTTAAAAAGCTTTATTGCAGGTGAAATTTGTCTCCTATTCCCTAAGCAACGCGGCAGCGGAAAGACACTTTTAAGTCTCGAAAAGTATTAGTTCCAGTTCAGGCAAAATTCAGTCATGAATCTTATATTTATTTTTCAGTCATGTAAACTGAAAAATAAATAAGTAAATAAAGTTTCAAATATAGAGTACTCATGTTGAAAGTAATAAATATTATTCACTTAAATATGTTACTTATTTATAATACCTAACCGTTTGCTTCCTCCATCCCACTAAAAAATGATAGATCGAGACTGTCGCATTGCACATTACTTCTGTACTAAACCGCGTGAAGGAAACTTTTGCTCTTTGAGCACAGAAAGAGGGACATTACACAATTCCGAAGCTAAATGTCTCACGTCAGCTCCTCCTCCCTTCTGTTCTTCCCAAAATACGATATTACACATCCACGAGCCCGCAACCTCGGCAGCACAAAAGCCATCGCTTTTCTCGCAACAATACCCCAACTTACCAGGTACGGTTACGTGCACAGAACCTTCTGGAGTCATTGAGGAACAAGAGCGCTTTGAGGATGAGCGCAGATTATTCCATTCACGTACGTAGCAGCTGAGGATACGAATAAAAAGGGGGGTGGGTATAGGAAGTGGCGCGTGCCGAACGTGTGCTGTGTCCCTCCCGGGTCTTTTGTACCAGCGATGTGTCATCGTAGAAAAGGGGGGAGAAGGGGGGAAAGCGATAAAAATGCATGGAATTTGATAAGGATAGCTTTCCAGGATATGGGGCAACTAGGTGGTTCGACGTTATCGACGCTGAAAGTGGACTGCAGGCGAAAGATCCCTATATAGAAAAGCCTGAAGCTAACGGTTATTGCAATTCAAGGATATGGAATACAAAAGCAGAAACCAAACAAGGATAGCACCATTCGCTATCTCTTCAAAAGCCGAAGCCAAAGGAAGAACGCAGGCACTTGTAGTGTAAAGTTTCAGACTAAATTTTACAGAATTTTAATGTTATAGCATTAAACTTTGCTAGTTTTAAAAGCAAATCTGGACCAATTCTAGAACCAGATAGAGAAATTTGCTAAGGAATGAAGAGTCTATACAGATACTGCAATTTAATTGCAAAGCAATCGAATTTAGAATTTTATCGAAATAAAACTATAAATATTCTGTAAAAAATTTTCTCCTTACAGCGTATCTTCGTGGTGTAAGTGGAGGCACAACCGGCTAGCAATCGGAAGGTCAGAAGTTCGAATCCCGCTGTGTGCATTATTAATTTTTCGTGTTTTTTGCTCAAATAAAGCTAATGAATTCATAATTTTACTTTTAAACAATGAAGTTAAGCCAAAAAATTTAATTAAGTCAGAAGGTATATAAGAAAAAAAAAAGTAATCTAAAATCTTTACAGTGCAACAATATGAAACAGATTATCATTACATGATATTATGTTATCATTACATGATAAATTTGTAACCGTACGTTGTGGTAATTAAAAGGCAGCACAACATTTTTAAAACATGCGGATTTCTTTTATTAAAAACTTGAAACATAATACACTATAAATATATTTCAAAATACACTAACTAAATTCCCTGAAACAAGCTAGAAATGTCACATATATAAGCATCATCTTTGGAATTTTTATAGTAAGAGTAAAAAATTCTGGATACAGAAAAGCAAGGATTTTTGTAGAAGACAGGTTTCAATTGATTTCAGTATTCTTCCTCCTGACGAAACGGCATTGAAGTAGATTGAAATCCTCTTCTATTATGTTTGTTTTCCTTTAAATTTCATTGATTTTTTTTTTTTTTTTTTTAGTTGGGGTATTGCTTGTTTGAAGAGTTTTGGTTTTAACACTTTTAAATTCTTTATTGCATTTACAGGATTATTTGAAATTTATTACTTACGAATTTTGTGAAAAATTTGTTTTCTTAACTTCATGACTTTACTGATACATATACATACATGAGAAGGAGGTTAGGTTGTTTGAATATGGCAAAATACATGAAGGCTATGTTCCCAAGGGGCGAAACGGCTTCGTAGAGGATTTTTTAAGGAATATAACCAAATATGCGGAAAATCGTCTAGAGTTGCTGATTCGCCCGAGCGACAGAGCCCTCGAGCGCAAAAATGTAGGTAATGTAAGGAAGGATATAATAACACTGCATCACAAATTAACAAAACGTGAACATTTTTGTTTTTATGTAATTAAGAAAAAACTTATTTACTCAAAAAAATAGCTCATATCTTTTTTTAATGAATCTTTTGCAAACAAATTGCTTGCTTAAATAAAATTAAAAAATATAATAAAAATTAGCATTAATTAAGAAAATTATAAAATGTAAAAGTATCACATAACGTTCGCTTATATTCGTAAATAAAAACACTACCTACTGCTGGAAGTTCATAAAATTAAATCACGAAACTAATTCTAAATTAAGCGCAACTCAAAACGAATTTCAGATCTAAAAGCTCCAATATTTGTTTCAGTTTACCAGGGATGGCCAACTACACTGGTTATCATAAATTCAGGAAAAATCACAAAAATAACGATAAATCCCTCAAAAATAAGCCAAACCGTGTAAAATTTGAATATGTTGCCACGTAAGAGCGATATGCAAACTACGATATTCAAATTAGTGGACGATTAAGGAAAAATCACGATTACTGTGATCATCAAATTAGTGACGTATTATGTCGACTTGAACATAAAGCAATATTTGTGCCTACCCCTAGAAAAAAAGAACTTCGTCAAGCAATATACCAGAAAATATTACAAGCTAAAGCGATTTCACCAGCCGTATGCCGTACTTTGAAAAAGTTTCCAGAAAACAGAAATTTGCATATACTTTAATCTTTGATTCTTGATGCAACATTGTTAAAACGAAGGTTTACTGATGAAAATAAAAAATTTCTGGGGGAAAAAAAAAAAAAAAAAAACTTTCTTTCAGATTTTATATTACGCCTAAAGGGACTTTTTCCTTTATGTTTAAGTTACCTTTATTTATTAAACATCAAGCACTTCGCACTTAAACCACTAAAAATTCAATTCAACAGCAATATCACAAAATATTTACAAACAGCATATCATTAGAATTTCCGAAAAACTGTCTCGCGAGCTGAAGATAAAATTTTTTTTTCCGTACAGTGTTACGATTGCTCGCTTTGAAACGGTTCAGTTTGTTATTCCAAAAATTCATTAAAAGTCTTACAAAATATGAAATAGATAATAAAACAAATTCAAAATTCGAGCTTCCAGGTGCCCATGTTCGGGTGAAGGATTACGTTATTCAAAATTTGATGGCTTTAGATACCGTTTCACAATACGAGAAACATACATACAATTATGCAAATTCTTCATTATTTAATTTCTTTAAATATTACACAGGGTTCTCATATTTGATGGCAACAATTTGAAAAAAGAAACATCGTTTGTAGTGAACCAAAGCAAAATGTCAAAACGAAATTAGTAGCCCATCTGGGAAAATTGCATATAACTAAGAATAGGGAATGGAAATGGTCATTGGAGTATACTTTCAGATCTGATAAAACCTATGAAACTCAAAGCTCAACTTATTGGTGATAAATATGTCGGCAGGGAAATTCAGCTATCACTGGTCAGAAAGCTTCTGACTCATCGCTTTCGTACCCATACCTTTTTTTAGCCCAAAGAGGTAATTTCGGCAGAAGTGCTATTAATTTCGTTTTAGCATTTTGCGTAGATTCACTATAAACGGCGAATCACTTTTTAAATTGTTGCCACCAAATATTACAGCCCTGTATTATATTTAAAGAAATTAAATAATGAAGAATCTGCATAAATGTATCTATGTTTCTCACACTGTGATAAAACAGCGGTTAAAAAACGTAATATAAAATCTGAAGGTTTTCAGATTATTTTTTTTTTAAATTTGCTTCCACTTTTCTAGTATTAACTATATATCTCATTAGTAACCTCTTTTTGCAACTCTTCTGTTCGAAAAACTTTATTATTTACCACAATAAAGATGTTAAAAAACTGAAGTTCCAAGTGCCTGAAAACTGCACAATGGTGGAAAATGAGTGTTCCTTCATATCTCACTCGTCTCGTCTATAAATTAATCCATTAGTGCCTTTTCCTTTCAAAGGTACGATATAGATGATACTCTAGTCTATAATGTATTTAATATTACATTATTTGCTAAAACAGTACATAATGGTACGCATGGTAGTATACCCAGTATTTTATTGTTAATTATTGAGAGCTGATAATATGATTTTCTATAATTTATCAATTAAACATAACCGTAAATGTGTAAATTATACGAATATCTCATTTTGCACTTCTTTTGCTTTTAACCACAGTAAGTCTTGGAACGTTTTAATAGTGGATATGGAACACCTCAGAACACTATTAAAAAATGATTTTGGAATCCTCAGAATCTGCGACCTTACACTTCAAAGCACTCAGGGCAAGCGTAGGACGCAACCCTTACATTTATGGCAACACACAATCTTCAGCAAATTGATTTACTGAACTGACCGCAACATAGGATAATTCACATTATTTTTGAATTTCGGTTTTATATATTCGAAATTACTCACTATGCACTGCCGATGAATATTCCTTCGAAACTCGGGTGGGTCAGACCAGAGGCTAATCTCACCACATATCAGGATTTAAGTCACAAGATGATCGACATGCGTAAGCAAGACATTCAATCTCACAAAACATTGCCCAGCATTTATTTGTCCATACGGTTGAAAGAGAAAACGTTGTTGGTAAACACGAAGAATACTGCCACTCCGGGAAGACACAAAATATTCATAATATATAACCCCTAAAAAAACGCTGAAGGGGACAAAATCCGACTAATATATATCACCAACACAATGACGCCTAACTTGGATTTGCCGGAATTCATGAATACACAGTGCTTTCCTAAGTAAACAGGAACCGATCGCGTCCGTCGGCAAACATCGTCACCTGCTCCAGCGTTCAGCTGCCATCGTTTATTCATTCTTTCATTTATTCTCTCTCCCCCCCATACACTGGGGGTGAAGAGGGAATGAATGTCTACCACTCGCCCCTTCCCCAGTATCTTCAGCGAGGTGTACCATTTCCATTTTGCGTGTTCTCATTACACAAGGCTGCAGGCAATCAAACGTGATATGAATTCCGAATGCATAGCCTCCTTTTCGAATGAAGCTTAGCTTGCATTAGCCAGAAATTTGCGATCCACATGCAAGGAACATAAAAAACATACAGATTCCTACAAAGCGTTGGCAACAGTAGATTTGCGGTAGTTGTTTTGCATACTGTAAACGTCAAACATGTTGGCAATTAGATAATTTTTCAAGGTGATGAATGCTGTAAATGTTATCATTTATTCACAAGCTGGTATTCCGTTCCGATTCATTATTGTACAGCGAACGGTGTGACTTCATGGGGTTTTGCCATGTATAACTTAAATACGAATCTTGAAAAATATACTCAATCCATACTGATTAAAATTCTTTAAAACATTAATAGGTTCCTATTCTGAGATAAATTTCTTACGAAATTTTTAAGTGTCAACTCTTTCAACTATCATACCATTTTATTTTTTAGTCCAAAGGGGCTTTGTTCCTGAGGGACTATTGTTTTCGTTTTGCGATTTTGCGTCGAATCACTCTGAATGTCCGTTTCACTTTTCAAACTGTTGCCACCAAATATTATTTCCCTGTATTATATTTGAAGAAATTAAATAATAAAGAATCTGCATAAATTATGTATGTTTCTCGCATTGTGATAAACAATGAGAGAGCCATCCAATTTTGAATGACGTAATCCTACTGCGCATGTGGGCCTGTGGAAGCTCAAATTTGAAATCTGTTTTATTATCGATTTTATATTTTGTAAAACGTTAACGAATTTTTGATTAACAAACTCAAGGATTTCAAAGCGAGAAATGGCAACGTTGTATAGAAAAATAATTTTTATCTCCAGAGCGTGAGAGTGTGTATCGGAAATTTTAAAGATATGCTCAATTTAAAATTACTTTGTGATATTGCTCTTGAACTGAATTTTATGGTTTAAGAGCGAAGAACATGATATTTAATAAAGTTAACACACAAAATGTTAAAAACGCCCCTAATCTATCATCTCAAAGCACAGCGTACCTCACCTAAAAGAACTGGATGCTACTGGAGAGCGCTTTCTAGTATATGCTAGCTCGTAATCAAGTTACAGGAAAATAAATATTTACACATGATGTATTTTTTAAACTCCGATGCGCAGGAAATATAATAATACTAGCTTGCATAATGTCAAGCTTTACATGAAGTTCGCCTGCTTTAAAACTATAGTAATCCATCCAGTTACGCAAGAAGAATTTGTAAAAACTGCTCAAGTGTTTCTCAACTGCTCTCAAACAAACAAACTGCAATACTTATTACATGTATGTATTTACAAAGTATTATTTTAAAAATTAAATATCATGCAGCACTATTTACTCGGATGTAAAATATAAAAGTATGAAAAATAACCCGTAAAAATATCATTTGAAGGAAAAAAAAGAGAGAGAGAGAGAAAGAAAATTTGAAAGAATGCAGATTTTAATATTGCACCAGAGTATTTGTTAAAGTTTTTTATGCTCTCGCTGAGCATTGTAGTTACCAATCCGCTTTTGGACTCACTATTGCTAACAAAATTATTTTGTCTTTTTAGCTTTATTACTAAATATCGTTTTCTTCTCATTTATGCCACATAAAATTCAAGGGCAGACTCACAAAATATTTTAAAACAGAATACCTTTAGAATTCCAGAGAAAGTGTTGGGGGTGCCTTACATATATTTTTATATTCCCTACATTATTTATTAGAGAACTAACCGCCTGAAAGAGTTATCATAAAAAAGTACCTAATTTTAATGAGTCCAGCTAACGAAATTTCATAAAAAAATATTGAATATTTCTAATACGATATCACATTCATTTAAACGCATTTTTACTTAAAATTTAATATATATTTTCCTACTTTTGAAACTGATTATTAAAAAGTTGATGTTAAATCTCTTACACTTTACTAAATGGCAACACATTAGGTAAATTTATATCTAAGGCTGTTGTTGAGTCAATTTTTCGTGCTATCAAGCATACGAAATATTTTACACAGTTCTTCTAAAGTGTCGTGTTCGGCAGGATGGGAAGGGTTAGAACACTCTTTCATGCATCTATTTGACATTTTATTGCCTGTTTTTACGACTTATATGCGCAGGAATATTTACATAGATTAATCCAACATAATTTAAAGAAACAACCATAGATTAAAAATTTTTTAATTCAAGTATTATCTTTACCACCGTACAAAATTACGCCAGTCACAGCGGCTAAATCGAAAACTGCGATGCGAACACTCTAGTTACCGTAGACAAGTCCAAACTTCAACTAACTGTCTCTCTCTTGCTGCCAGTGAGGAGGAAGCTGTCAGGCTGATCGCAAGAAGATACACCATATAAAATCACTGCATTTTTTCAGATTTAGTAGCAGCACATACGGGTTTGCGTTTTAAATATATTTCAAAGGTAATAAACAACGAACATTAATGATGTTTTTGAATGCAAAAAGTATACTTCGGGAAAAGAAGGAATTGGCTATATTCTAGCAGGCTTCAGTCTGAATGTTACAGCTTTTGCGCCCTTACGTAATTGCGGATTAGTCGGGGGATTACTATAATCAAAGAATACTACATCTACTCAATTCTCCTCCCCCAAGAGTTTGCACATATGTGACACAAAATTCTTGAAAAAAGGGAGAAGACTGAAAAACATAATGGGACTACGAAAAGGGAGCAACTAAAAATACAGACGAACCCCATAATTTAAAATCTCCACAGAAAGAAGAAATACCGCTAGATATTTTATACCCAAGTATTCACCGTATGAGCGAGTTATTTACAGAGATCCTATGCGAACAAGGATCGCTCTTGTACCTTAAAAGCATCTTTACACCAGACAAGCAAGATAATCAAAAAATTTATCTCTTTACTCCAATTCCAGTGACATAAAAAGTTTCTTTCATTCATTTAAAGCCCCACTTCCAAATCCGCAGAAATTCTTCAAGTTCTGAAATTTGAGGAACACAACAACAGGTGTAGAGACATATATATTTTCCCCTCCGCTTCGTTCGCTGAAAAACATGCCCTACGGCACGACCCCGTTTCGAATTTCGAAGATCTCCCTTGCCCCCAGACGGAGTTAAAAAAAATGGGGGGGGGAAGAAAAAACATCACCCCTCAGTCAGCAGGATGTTTGAGGGTACCGCCCTTCTTCGTGAGAAAGGTCGTAGAGATGTTTTCCACCAGGAGAGCCAAACTGATGGCAGGTACCCCCGGCTACAGCGGCAGACGATTTAAGTGTTTTGCCCCAGACGGTCAGCTTACGTCGGCACAGATAAAAACACCCAGTACATGGAAATAGTGGAAGCCCCATTGGTGGCACAAATAAACAACTCTGATCTTAAGACCATTATGTCCAATACGCAAGATTCTTTACTGGTTCATTATAACATGCATTTGGCAATGAATGGGTACATCCAGGATCTAACTTACTCCACTTACATTCATAACGAAGGATCTTGAAAGAATCACGTATATATTTCCAGTAGACGGCATTTATTGTGATCACTTTTGATTCTGATTAGATAGAATTCCTAAAAAGTGGCTAGAGGTTTTATTTTCTTAATTTTGATGCTCATTAAGCACTGTGTTAAAATTCAACTAGACACGTACATGATAAGATTTTATTACGAAATCAAATTACAGTAATAACAAATATTTTTGGTATTCCTACATCTTATATTAATACTGGCTGTTTTGTGTTCTTTCCATGGGAAATGCAAAATATATGGGAAACCATCACCTGCTGAGAAGAAAAACGCCATGGCATATGAGCTCGATCTCATTGTCCCCCACATTTTAATTCAATATTTTCGACGATGGCGATGATGTGCTCCGCGTAAGTCAACCACTCAGAAGGAAGTAAGGATTGCGAAGCTTCACTGCATAAATTAATGATATACGAGTATATTTCCTGAAGAGAAGATTCCTCGAAAAACTACGTTCGACGAGCTGCTGGAAGAATTGGTAAGTCTAGTTGCAATTCTTAAGGTTTGGGGAAGCTGGGAAACTTGAAGAAACCATGTCTGTCATAATCGGAATTCAAACTACGGAACTCTGACTTGCCAGTTGTACGTGCTAAGCACCCCAAAAGCGCATACGGGACAGTATAACATTCCTTACTTAGTCACCTTTAATTAATTGCTCAATTTCTGAAGTGTATTTATTTTATTACTTATTTATTTAATAACCAATTTATTGTTTTATTGACTTTTATTTACGCCTGCTGACCTCCTTCTATGGGGATTTGGCATTTGCGACATGATGTCCAGTATATACTTGAAAATATAATCTATCACATTTACGAAAATAAATAAAAATTTTATATGAACAGTTTTACCAAAGGAAGTAGAATGGTCTTGAAATACAAAATTAAACTTTTTATAGGTTTTTAACGCCCCATTAGAAAAGCATTCAGAGCACTTTAACAAGTTAAATCCTCACCTTTAAAAATAAATTTATAGATTTAGTAAAATCTTTCCCTTTCCAATGAATATTTTCAATAATTTGAAATGCAAAGAACCCTCTCCTGGAGATTACCAGCCTAACCTGATCATGTATGAAAGTTAGCAATATGAAAACAAAACATAAACAAACATTCGTATTAACATCACCACTGTAGAGGGATCACCTCCAAAAAAGACTAACATTATCCGGAAGCACGGACGGTCGTTTTAAAGAGGAATTATTTTGTAGGGTGGAACTAGTGTTTTCCCTAGACCTTAGCAAGCAACTACTAAACAAATGTGTATTAGTAGTTACTACGTTGTAGGGACATTAGGTATTTTTTTAAAGCAGGAGTGATGAAAAATGAGCAAACGCCTTCGCCGGAAATCGAACCACGAACCTCTGGAATTACGGCCCAGCGTGCAGACCACTACAACACGAAGGCGGGAGAAATATCTTATAACGTATTGAGCGAAACAGCGGTAGAAAACGCACAATATTAATTTTTCATATCTAACAGAATTTGGTACGTTAAGGTGCCTTCCTCATTTCACTCATATTTAGAAAAATTTTGTGATTGCCTTACACCATCATCATCTTAACTACTATTTAGGATCAATAATAGTAAAGGGTAAAAGGTCTGCTGCCATCTTTCGCGCAGATGCTGTAAATTTAGCGATTTTTATACTTTACCATGGGTCGAAAGCGATGCTCCTTCAAAAGGAAATAATTCTACAGCAATTCGAATTCTAAATTTGATCTTTTTCCTGTTATCAAGATGTGGGACATTGCTTTTACATATAAACAGACACAGAATGCTTCTGAGATAGTATCAATGATCAACACGTGTAGTGTATGCTCAGCTCAACACTGTGGGTAGAACGAACCTGTTAATAATAATAATAAATTTGTAATAATCCCCATGGAGCAAGAATTCGAATAAGAAAATATTCACAATGCTTTAACAAGTAAATTAAACACAAAAAGTTACGTAACTTTCCAAGCAAAAATCACAGAGGTATTCGAAAACGAATTTATTGATTAAAATAATGTTTCAATGCCTAATAATGTTTCTGCAGTAGAAATTTAAGAAGCATCTTATAGACGACAGTTGATCGTTTTGGTGACAAATATCTCCGCACTGGGTAAAACAGGACTCGAGATTTTACAGCATTATTTAATTGATCCTATTTGATGACCCCGCTGAAATAAGCATACAATAAATTTTTCAAAGCGGTACTGAACAATGCTTTTTAGGGGATGAGGAAGGAAGAAGGAGATACATTTCATTTGCACTATACTAGAAATATTTTAGATTGTTATCGAAATTAGACACTCTGTTACGCGCCTTAATAAATGTATTCGATGATAAGAAATAATCGCCCCAGAGATAAATGTCGTAATTACAATGAACTAACTCTTTATTCCTGGAGAAGGAAGGGGGCGAAGAAATCTCAAAGCTTTCAGGTTTTATATTGCGTCTAAAGGGGCATTCTTTCATTTACACATACGTACATGCTTTGAGAGCATTTGGTCTAATGCTCTTTTGGTATTAAAATCAGCATATCTTTAGAATTTCCAATCGACAGTCTCGCGCGTTGGAGATAGAAATTTTTTTTTTTTTTTTCGTATATTGTTGCCATTGCTCGCTTTGAAATCGTTGAGTTTCTTAATCGAAAAATCGTTTAAGTTTTACAAAATATGAAATACATAATAAAACAAATACGAAATTCAAAATTCGGGCTTCCATGTTCGGGTGGAGGATTACGTGACTCGAGATTTAATGGCTCTAGGTACCGTCGTTTTTTCATAATGCGAGAAACACATACATTCATGCAGATTCTTCATTATTTAATTTCTTTAAATAGGATACAAGGCGATATTTGGTGGCAACAATTTAAAAAGCAATTCGTCATTTATACTGAAACGCCCCCAAATGCCGTTTTGAGACTAACAGCCCTTCTGGGCTACCACACCTTTAGGCTAAAACCTTCCTCTCCTAATACATTTTTACTTGCGGAGTAAAACTAAAAATCACTATGATCTCATTGTACAGCAATAGGCTAAAAACTTCCTCTCCTAATACATTTTTACTTGCGGAGTAAAACTAAAAATCACTATGATCTCATTGTACAGCAATTCGCTACAGCGAAGGATGTACCTGTTCAATTTTAGGAGCAGTACCACAACATGTCTAAAGAGGTCATGTGTTTATTGATTTTTTTGTTCCAAAGGGGCTTTGTCCCTGAAGGACTATTGTTTTCGTTTTGCGATTTTGCGTTGAATCACTATAAATGTCCGTTTCACTTTTCAAACTGTTGCCACCGAATGTTAAGAGTCCTGCATTATATTTGAAGAAATTAAATAATGAAAAATCTGCATAAATGTATGTATATTTCTCGCATTGTGATAAAACTAAGGTACACAGAGCCATCGAATTTTGAATGACGTAATCTTCCTACGAATATGGGCATGTGGAAGACCAAATTTGAAATTTGTTTTATTATCGATTTCATATTTTGTAAAACTTTAACGAATTTTTGATTAACAAACTCAAGGATTTCAAAGCGAGCAATGACTACACTCTACGGGGAGAAAAACCTTTTTATCTCCATCGCGCGGAACTGTGTATCGGAAATTCCACAGATATTGCTCATTTTAAAATTATTTTGCGACATTGCCATTAAACTGAATATTATGGTTTAAGTGCGAAGAACATGATATTTAATAAATAAATGTAACACACAAAACGTTAAAAAACGCCCCTTTGAACGTAATTTAAAATCTGAAACCTTTCAGATCCTCCCCTTTTAAATTCTGTATCACATGTGAAAGAGAAATCTCGGCACGTGATTTGTTTCTCCAAGACAACCCTTAACGATTCCAGAGGATTTTATTCAACGGTTTTCTAGAAGATTTATATTTCTTCTGTACAGATGGTCGTGTATCAGAAGTGATGTTCAAAGAAATAATGGTCCTTTTCAGAAGGCGTCCCCTTGGGAGGTTTCAGCTTCACTAATCGTATTAATGCCGATAGTTCCCAGTAATACTGGTTACTTTTACAGGAGGCCACGACGAGACGATGCACTGTAATAAATGTTAACAACCACTATGTAAAATAATACATACCTTTTGTTACTATATGTATTAACTATATAAGAAATGATGCACCACAAGAATAAGCGCAACCGTGTATTTTTCTATGTTTTTACATAATATTAAACACAGCAACATAAGACCACACGAAGGAAGTTTCAAAAGCATAACTGTATTTAACGCGAAATAGCCACGGCTTTGTTTTTAAACCAGGTTTCAACGTGGTCTACATTAATGTGACTAGCATTCCACTTCAATACACTGAAAATAAAATTAAAAAAATATGTAATACACATTCTTGCATTACTCTCGCATTTGATGGGAAACACAGCCATTCTACGAGCATCTGCACTCCCGTTCTATAGTCATCAAAGAAAATCGATACTTATATATCATTCCTGATGGTATATTCACAAAAGTGACTGGCTAATGGACGCTATCTCGTGGATGCAGATATAAATCATTAGAGATAAATTGACGGTAATATCTCAAAACTGCATCTCTCTCTTAATCAGTTAAGTGAGGTGGGATACATTTCGACTATTGAGTTCATCATGGTGAATGCAATAAGCACAAAAAATCGAGAAAGGCATGCAATGTTTTACTCAATTAGACAATTAACATTTTTATCCTGCTCTGTATTTTCCGTTTTCCTTTTTTCCGAAAATGCCAGTCACAACAACAACATACAGTTTAAATAAGCAGAAACATTGAGATAGAATACAGGTACGGTAATGAGATAGAATGCAGAATACAGGAGATACGGTAGCTTGTATAAATGGAAGAGAAGCGTACCAATACAAAATTTAATGTCGGCAAAGATTAACCTTTACACATCGGTAAACTGACTTTATCCATTTCAAGTGCGATATGGAAAAGAACCCTCTTTTTCAGCAACAAAATCATTTTGCTGTTACATTCTTGTTTTATGTAAGAGTACAAGTAAAAGTGGGCTGAGCATCAGAATTTCACATTCATTGCATAGATTTAACCCCGCCACACTAACTGTGCTACTTCGTTCAAATTTTGAAGGAACACACCTGAAGGACGGTTCAAGAGTCTTTCACTTCTCTTCGCATACCGCCAAACCACACGAGAGGCCTTTTGGCGAGTGCCCCACCAGTACTTTGAGTAGCTCCATCTCGCATAGACACTTACAAACATCCTTGCCTTTACCGGTATTCGATCCCAGGCAACATTGGTAAGACAGCCAGCGTCGCTAAATACTATACTGATCAAAGTAGTTGTTTTAGTGACCTACGTCTGATCGCTTTTAAATCGATTTAAGGTTATCTTTATCCCTAATTTCAACAGAGGCCAGTATTCATTCGTTGGCCTTTTAGGCAAAACAATTCGGTGTTTTGTGAACTAGAAAAGTGCTATTCATTCGCGAACTCATTCAAGCAGCCTATTCATTTTTCCGAGCGGAAGAAACTGCTTCATCAAAAATAGAGGGGTAGCTCTTTTCGAATTCACTTACAGAGAGTTCTTGTTGGAAGTGTGTCAGGGAAGTTAAGGTCCCATTTTCGGGAGTGTTTATCCACGCATATTAAAAATGAATTTAATTTTTGTCATTTTCCAACTATCTGACCATTATTTTATTCTAGAATTTTATTGTTAGTTATATGTTGAAAGGAGGTTTTAGAGAATCTCACAACTACAGTTGAAAGAAATCATTTCAAAGAATTAGCGGTTGAGTCGATTCTTTCCGTTCTTTGCTTCATACTCACACACCGATCTTGATTTACACTCCATTCCCAATCATATTCATCAAGGCGAACGGCCATCGGTGAAGTAACGCTTCTGGTCAACAGGCTCCTAGGCTGGCTGCCCTATTCTTATCGAATATTTATATAAATTTTAGAACTTTGATGGCATTATTTCTTTTTATAAAGGTTCCTATAAACATATATAAATGAGATATAAATATGTTAAACGAGATAAACGAGATCATAAAATATAATAAACGAGAAGCAAGAGCTAAGGCTGTAGAGAGTTAGTAGTAGGGTTTATTTGCATGGCGGTGAAACTGCGGGCAGCATGCTAGTGAGTCTAACGTCTTCATCTGTTTTGATGAGGCTGTGGAGTTGAAATTGGAGTCAGGAAGCGAGGATTCTGCTTATTGGTTATAGGTAAGAAGCAGGGGTAAATGAGGAAAGAGTGGGGTGAAAACTCTTTTCAGACAATACATAATTCAGAGGGAAAGCCGAAAAGTTTTGGAATTAAACAGTGTCATCTCAGATGCGGTCAAGCCGAGGAGAATGACGTTAACTACGAAGGACAAAGTAAATAGGTATGCTAGAGGTTATTAGAGGAGATATATTTTAATAGAAACTTACTTTTAAGTCTCGCTGAATATCAGTATATCAGGAATACAAACTAGTATGGAGCTACAGAGACAACTCCATCTGTTCTATACTGTAAGTCAGTAATTTCCAAAATGTGTGTATGGATGTACACTCACTTCCAAAAGTTAAGCACGAAGATGTAAAATGAAAACAAATCAACAATTACTGCTTTGATTGACACAAAATTCGGCAGGAAAGTAGCATATATATTTATGCATAAAACAAAATCAATAATTATATACAGAAATGAAAACAATTTCCAGCTCAATAAGAGTGGCTGGAGGTAGGAAACGTGAAGATACAGCACGGCCGAAAGCATCCCAAAGATTTTCAATGGGATTAAGGTCAGGCGAATATGCTGGTCACGCCATACGCGCAATCCATTCACTCTCCAGATAGTCATCGACGATGTCAGCTTTATGGGGACATGCGTTATCGTCCATTAAAACAAAAGTAGGACCAACTGCTGCAGCGTACAATCTCACAATGGGTTCTAGGACTTCATCTCGATACCGGACAACCGCCAAAGAACTCCGTTTAAAGATGTGCAGGTCGGTGCGGTATCCTAATGAAATTCCTGCCCACACCATAATGCTTCCGCCTCGGAATGCGTAATGTTCAGTGATGTTTTGGGACTGGTTGCATGTTCGCTGTTCACGCCATATACGCTTATCATCTGGCTCCAGAGCAAATCTTGGCTCATCAATAAATATGACATTGCCCCAGTCAGACACATTCCAATTGACATGTTCCCGGCACCACTGTAATCGTGCCCTTCTTGATTGGACGGATAGAGGAACCCGGGCTTACAGTTCACTCATATGTAATCTTCGGCGTACAGTAGCTGCAGATATCGCCTTACCAATGAACGCTCTAACCATAGATGTCACACGTGTGGAGGTTGCTCTGAGATTCCGCTTTGGCTACAATAGCAATATAGCGATCTTCCGCGGGGGTTGTAACCCTTGGGCGACCGGCTACGGGTCTTCGGACAACTGTATGTGTGGTTTGGAATTCTTTCCATAGACGTGAAATTACAGTATGATGAACGCCGAAGAAAAGAGCAACATCTGTGATCGACTGTCCTGCTTCAATGCGTCCCACAGCACGCCAGCGCTCAGAATTTTCCATTCGTCTTCTGGAAGTCATAGAAACACGTATGTCTTGAAAACAAATTGTAAGAAAGTTTTAAACACCTTCTATCAGCACTTACAATCAACTTCTGTAACCCTTCATAAAGCTGGCTTCTTATAAGACTGCCTTTTTTGCATATTTCTTGACATGAAAGCACGATTGGCTGTTACCTAACATATTTGCATACTTCCATCTACCTCTGCAGCGAATTGCATCCTCTTCAATTCTGATTGGCTTCCGGAAATTAGCAAATTTCCTCTCCGTGCTTAACATTTGGAAGTGAGTGTATATGGTAAAAATATGGCGACAAATTAGACAGGCCACGAAAAGTTTCGAAATTCTCTTTTTCTTGCATTATGAAACAGTTTAATAATTTTAATATCCACTTTTTGGATTATTAATAACAGATCTAGTTATAATTTCGAATTAAATTATGAGATAATTTTATTCATCACACCTACTTGTTTATTACCAGTTCAGTATGCATGATTTTCGACTAGGAATTCTCCTTTTTTCTATTCCTCCCGAGAAATATATAGATGTAGCTCACGAGGCTGAAAAACGTGGAAACCACTGCTATAAACAAACAATCCGATCCAACTCCAGTTGGGCAGCACTAATTAGCTAAAGTATTTTCGACGGCAAATTCCGCCGTTTATGCTAGTTTTTAAAAAGCTTCTTGCCATATAACGTAAAATTAATTACTTAATCATGTTAAGAAGAAGGAGGATTTGTGTGTTTTGGATCATATTTAAATTACACTTAAGAAACACCGCGAAATTGCATACACATAGTGGTAAGCTGTAGGAAAAGGGCTCGTAGGATCCTTATTTGCCCTAATTTCCAAGCCCGTTGTTCTTTTGTTTGCTGGTTTATTTATTTAAAGAAAAACACGTGTGACTCATACACGTGAACTTCAATGGATAGTCTGAAAGACTTTTTTGACAGTAAAACCCATTTTAGATTACTGGTATAAAATTAACATACACGTTACACTCTTTATGACTGAATTGCATTAACTTATGCTTTATCAGCAACATGTGCATATAATTTAATATATGTGTATAAGTGTATACTACACACACATATACAGTACACTCCTGATTATCCGAGGAATTGGGTGACGCGGCCGCCGCGGATAACAAAAATCGCGGATAATCTGAAAAAAGCTAAAAACGGATAAACAAAAGAGAAAACAGTCATTCCAACTTTGAAAAATCGTTTTATGCACAATAAAACTTAAAATAAACTGCAGAAAATGTTTAACTAATGCTTAATATTTTAGTATATCACTCAAAACTAACCTAAAATGCATTTTGTTAATGAAAACAGAAAAGTGCTTTGTTCTTACGAGAGGCGTCAAGGATACACACACACACACACAAAAAAAAAAAAAAAAAAAAATTAATACATATGTACTGTTTTAATACTGTAATGTATTATGTAATTACAAAAGCATAACTGTAAAACTACAACTTTTTGGAGAAATCAGTCATTTGTGTTCGCTTCTTGCTTTGGAAGCATTTTCTCTTGATCCGAGATTGCATTTTTCGTAGCATAAGTTTCTCGGCCAACTCCGCGTCGTCTTGTTCTTCCAAATTGCTCAGCAGTCCGTCGACTTGTTGCAAAGCCGCTTCGTGAGTCTTCCGCATCTGCACAGTGGGCTCGACTTCGTCTTCACTTCGCTGTCTTTCATTATCGGTCTCTCCCCTTGCTTTCTTCACAATTTCGTCATCTGTCAAGCGTTCGAAGCCAGGTTCGTTGACGTCACACTCCAATCACTCGTTAATATTTTCAGCATCGACGTTCTCACCACCCGGAACCGTTTTCACCATATCGACGAGAGTCGCCGTGGGCGTGTTCACTTCTTCAAAACTCAAAGGGGTTAGGTTGTTGTTGGCTTCAACATTACGCATGAGTTTTCTCCATGATTTTATGAGGGTTGACGGTTCCACCGAGTCTCATGCAGATGCTGTCCAAGATTGTGTAGTGTTTCCAAAACTCTTTCAGATCGTAACCTTCTTCAATTTTGGTCATTAGCAGCTTGGTTCGGTATGTTCTCTTCATTGTTGCAATGACTCCTTGGTCCATGGGTTGGATTAGCGCAGTAACGTTTGAAGGGAGAAACTTTGCAAAAATTTGTCCATCAGAAGACTTTAGCACGCTTGTTGCTGGGTGAGAAAGTGCGTTGTCGATCAATAGCACTGCTTTTTCAGGCAGGTTTTTCGATTTAAGATGTTTACGCTCTTGAAAAACAAAAATTTTTTTCGAACCTTTTTTGAAAAATGTTTCGGTTCATCCATCCTTTTTTTTTTTTTTTTTTTTTTTTTTGTTTTGTTAAAGTAATCAACGGGCAAATTTTCTATCCTTGTGCCTTTGAAAGATCTCGTTTTTTTCTTTTTTTTTACTTTCCAATGACAACAAGTCTAAGTTTATGTCCACCGGTAGAGTTACTGCAAGACATGATAGTGATCCTTTCCTTGCTGCTTTTATGACCCGCCGCTTTACTTTCACTTTCAAGTGCTAAAGTGCGAGTGGGAAGACATTTTCACAAAAAACCCGATTCGTTGGAATTGTAAATTTGTTCAAAAGATAGCTCTTCTTTTAAAACAAATTCTTCAAATTCATGGTGGAAATCATCGGCTGCTTGTTGGTCACCACTAAGTTTCTCCCCATGAAGTCCAATTTCTCGAATTCCAAGATTAAGACGATAAGACGAGAGAGGGCGGTGGAGCGGACACTGCAAGGGTGAGTAAGAAATCAATTACTTATCAGAGGGAAAGGTTCCGAGAAGGCCTGGGATATTTTTGCTATAAATAAGCACGATTTTAGCAAATGTTTCGCTCAGTTTTGTGAACGTTTTTATTTTCTTTGCTTTAAGCTAAAAAAAAAAAAAAAAAAAAAAAAAAAAAAAAAAAAACCTTTGTGCGGTGGCAGGCGCGGATAATCGGGAGTGTACTGTATATATGTAAGATAAAATTTATAATTTAATTTCCGACTTCGGATTCACGCGAATCTCAGTTCTCTACCTAAGACGGATTAAGCCGGCGTCCAAAGGTAGGAGAAGACGCGTCATAAGATGTGATAATCCCATAACTTAAATACTAGCCAGTTTCCTTTGAAACGTCTTACATGAAGGCATTCCTCTGCTTAGAAAAGTATTTTCACGCGTTTGTGGTAGTCGAAATAATCAAAATTTAAGAGTAATCCACAAAGGGTAAATAACTGAAATAAGGTTGGTCGCCTTTTTAATGAAAGTTGCAGTTTACGTTATTATTATGATATTATTATCAAACTGCTAAAGGCGGTTCGTTTGTACTCAGAAACACTGGAATTCTCTGTTTCTAATAATTAACAAGTTGTTTAACATGTTAAAAATGTTCTAGAATGAATTTTCTTCCCGATGACGGCCAAACGAAGAATGAAGCTGCAAAAGGAGTTAATGACGTAAAGAATTTTTAATTAAAGGATTTAACACAGAATAACGAATTAAAGAATAAAATTTTCCTTCTGACAGACAACTTGAAGCACACTATGCAAATGTCTCCCTTAAGGATACTAAACATTTGTATTCTCTTCCTTCCAGGAAATATAGCAAAACCCGGATATGAAATTCTCGCATAAATAGTTTTCTCTTTTAGGATGTCTGATTTCTTAAAATTCCGAAAAAGATTCAAAAGATATGAATTGATTTTTTACTGACCATGGAAGATTATTAAGTTATTAAGAGTTTCCTTACCTTAAGAGGCCTACCCCAAATGGCCGGGCATTAAACAATAATGGGGAACGGGGGACCCACCAGCTATTTAGTGGTCTTATCACTACGGAATGTTTCCTAGGCCGAATTGAAGGAGTTTGATCATCATTACATCTACGAGAGAGGGAGGGATAAACAAATATAAACACCCTTGCGTTTTCCGGGATTGGAGCAAGTCGAACGATATGGCAGCCAGCACCGCTAATCACCATTGCCGAACAGGCCGGCTAAAAAATGTTAACTATTTTTTATAAAAATTTACTAACTCAGTACGTTTTTAAGATGCTTATTATTTTCAAAGTTTTAAAGCCAGTTATGTTAGAATATTAAAAAACTTTTTATATTTTAAGACTGACCGATCTCATGGGATCTGAGTGCTCAACATTGATAAATTTCCCGATGCGAATCCCCTTCACCAAGTGATTGTAAGACGGAAGTTTCGGAAGTCCGTTTCCTTGATATAGGCTGGCTGGTCATATCCTAGTTACATCAATAAATTAAAAGCTCAAACCAATCAATACATACATACTAATGCTGCACAGCTTACATCTGTTGGCTACTAAATCTTACATTTGTAGAAAATTGCTGGAACTGTGGTAAACTATATGCACTTTTGTTAAGGAGGCACTTTCTATAATTACTTCGTTTACAATGGAAAAAGATTTTACTCAATAAACCTATTACATATCATTCATCGTATAAACTTGCAAGTTGCTTGGTTTCATGTCCATCTATCTGTTTTTAAATTGTTCGATGACTATCCTATTGCTTTTGGTAAGCTTTCTTTCTAAGGCTTCCCGGATAAGAAGTTTCCAACCCCGTCGCCTTCCTATTTATTAACAGGGCTTTACTGTACTATAACCATAATTTTAACCCAATATCTAATTATCGGAGCAATGGAAGAATATTATCGCCGTGAGATAAGCGTTAGAATCTTTCATAACACGGAGAATACTGAATATACAACTAACACCATCCTTCACTTGTTATATCGGCTAAAACATATTTTGGAACAATATCTCAGAAAAGATAACAGATAGCTGTTCAGAGCTCTCTATCCTTTTAACTATTTTATGAAATGGACCTCGAAGAAGAAAATGCAACATCTCAAACTAACCTAATCATAAGTTTAGGTGGAATGCGACGGAGAAAGATTTCAGCCAACAGCAGAGTCTGGCACAATGTATGGCAATTTTTCTGATGACAGTATTGATGAGGAATTTCTTACATGAACTTTCGCGAAAGAACAGCTGGGAATCCACAAGTAACGACTTTTTAGATACTATTACTAATTGAAATTATGCAGAAAACATGGAGACTTCATAAAGTCCACTTCTGTAAGTATCTGCTCCCAGTGTTACGATGCAAGAAATTAACATCAGCACTGAACATTATCATTCTAAGGGAACCATTTCTACAAAAAATTAAAAGCATATGGAACCACGAATGATTGTTTTCGAGAGTTCATAATAAATTCTGGTAAGTTTCAATTAAATGAATTACAATAAAAGTCCTCGTAACCGCCACTTAATTAACAGGCAATATCAAGATAATTGCATTTTAAAGGAATGAACTTATATTCGAAATTTCAGCCTAAGATATAAAAAGACATCTAAAGAGTTAATAATCCAAAGAATTAAATGGAGAACATTTGCATTATTTTTTCTACCGTCCAATGTAATAAAACTTGTTCAACCAATGAATTATTCAGAATGTTAAGATGAATTATAGACTACTTTTTATGCGTGTTTGAACTTTGAAGATAGTGGCCATGAATTTCAGAGACAATCCACATTTTAAAGAGACGCCATCTTTATTTTGTCTCTTGCCTGCAAAGATGTTGCATTACTTTAAGTCCCTGTTGGTGCAAATTGTGGGCTGTGGTTTATGTTCGTTGACGTCGTTTCCAGTGTAATTATTGATTCGAATTTAGCTTTCCAGATTGCGCTGTCATGGGAATGAATGTTACACTACTACAAAAATCAGTTCACTTTGGGTGGAAGATTTTTACTTTAAATTTAGTTTCAATACAAGAATTCAAAATTCTTAAGTTTCCGTAAAACTATATAGCTCATAATGAACAATAAATTGAAAAATAAAAATCTACAGTGATCTTTTTAGAACATCTTAAATATATGCACTCTATTTATATTTCTTAATAAATCCACTGGACGGTATGTCAGCGATGAAACATGCCAGATCCACTCAATACCCGATAAGCAGGCTTCCTTTCGCTCAGCAAACATGCGCAGATATATCAAAGGAGCGCAGAACAACGACCTGCGGATGCAATAGAGAAACTATCGCTCTTTTGAGCGGAGCGCACGCTACGAGCACGTGCCCATCATTCATGCCTACTTTCGCCGACAGTCGAAAAACAATGTGGCATACTGACGTTAGTAGTCCGTCAATGGAAAGAAGAGGATGCTTCGTTGCAAGGTAAAGATGCGAAAAGTCCGTCAATTCCTGAAAGGTTTCAGTTAAGAGATGACGGTGTCTGAAGCTTCAGCATCTCGGAAAGAGCTCCTTGGCAGGGCTTTGATTACTTTAAGGGGTCCTAAGTCATCTTTTAATACTTCAAAATTCTCGTAAAATTAGAAAACGAAAATAGAGGACTCCTGAGAGAACACTGTGCTTAGGGCCACAAGCGGTCTACCCGCTTGTACTGACAAACTGCTTTATACCAAACAAATACGAAACTAACGAAAAGCACTGGTGAAAATAAGCTACCTTTTAGTGTACCAAAAATAGTAAACTGTCCGATGAAAAGAAGAAAAAGTGAATGCTTCATATTTAATGCCATTAATCTATCCGCCCAATGAAAGGAAACAAATTCGTTGATCTGCCTACGGAGTAACAGGGTATAAATGTCTGAATAGGAAAATACCCCAGCAGGCCATTTCAAACTTTTCATTTAAAAATTCGTTTTCTGAAAAAGTTTTATTCACATTGTCTGTTCCGATGACGATGTCACGCAGCAACTTGGAAGTCTCATCTTTAAGAATTTAATTCTCATGTATATTATTTCTTCCGACTTCAGCTCTCATGTATATTATTTCAATTCGAGAAATTGTAAAACGTTTCTGATGGATCAGCAATATTATTTTTAATTTTACTTTATACAGAAAAGGGGTAATATTACAGAGAGTAAAGCATGTATAACATTATGTATTATATATTGTTAGAAATATCTCTCTCTCTCCTTTTTTTTCCTTCTTAAAATTTGCAGTTATACTGTAAAAATTCATAAAATTATTCTTTGGATATATTTCAAGTACAAATAAATTATCGAAAAGTATATCGATTTTTTTAAATCACCCAGTTCGTTAAACGACTACAGTTATAGTTTGAAAGCTAAACTGAAGGTTTAAAACCATGTCGAATCGCGTACTAACCTAATATCGCGTACTAAAGTACCCTTTTATGTACTTAAAAGGCAGCATGGAAAGTAAACTGAAGATCTTACGTCTCACAGAAAGGCCGCGCGTCATGGGAGATTAATGCCCTAGTAGTGTAAATATGAAATTATGCAACGGACCCCAAAACAGGAATAAATTAGGTTCATTGTTTTTAATGTTAAAAGAGAAATAGAAACTTCTGACCCTTTTTGATGCAATACGAAATCAAGATTACTTTTCTTGATGCAGTGAAACTCTAGACGGAACTACTATACTCAAAAGAATATTATAAATAATCCCACACAATTTAACAATGTCGCATGTTCCGCTTAAGATAACAGAAATGATTCGCAGGTTTTAATTGAAATGATAATACAGTATTCACAGGTTAAAACCTTGCTTGACAGGCCGCGATTTCGGATATTGAACTTAAATTGCTTCAAACCATGTGCAAGTAATGCATCTTACAATACACAGTGATTCTTCAAAAGTCACAATCTTTACAAATGAATAAATTCCCTTAAAATCAAGCAATTATCCTAGACGAAATGTTTATTTTCACAAAAATAGGAGAGAAAGATTTTTTAAAACAAGTTATCTCTATATTAAAGAACAAACAACTGGATCTCTATATTAAAGAACAAACAACTGGTAGACATACAAGTTCGTCGCACAGAGAAGTGACAAATATGCCCATCAATTAAAATTGGAAATTTCGAACACATGTTGAGCGGATGAAAAAGCTAAGCAATTCGAAAAGAGTTTTTAAAAACTCAATTTAAATTATTTTATTTTTTAACTTTAAAACGATTTTTCACACGTATCTGCGTTTAATGAACAAATTAAAAATCTTATAATCTTACGATTTTCCGGTAAAGAAAGAATTAATTATTAAACTATTAAAAAAAGTTATAACGAATTTTAACGTAATTTACTGCTTTTTGACGATTTTTCGAAAAATAATCAAAATAATTTTATAGAATATTGTATACATTCCTATTCATAATACACAGAGTCCTTAAAAATATCGTTAAACACAAATAGATGAATTAAAAAGGGGGAAAACTGAAAGCTTTTGAGATTTTATATTACGCCCAAAGAGGTGTTTTTTTTTTCATTAACACACTCATACACGTTTCGAGAGCATTTGGGCGAACTTCTCTTTGGGCAAAAAATACTTAAGAACAGCACACAGTTTAATTCGCTGGAGATAAAAAATGTTATATTCCGCACAATGTTGCCATTGTTCGCTTTGAAATCGTTGAGTTTGTTAATGAAAAATTCATTAAAGTTTTTAAAAATATGATATAGATAATAAAAAAATTTCGAAATTATGAATTCCGGCTTCCAGGTGCCCATATTCGGATAGAGGACTACGTTATTCAAAATTGGATGGCTGTAGGTACCATTTGTTTTTCGACAATGCCATACAAATTTATGCAGATTCTTTATTATTTAATTTCTTGAACCCTTTGCAACACAGTGCGTCCGGTCGGGATACACCTAAACATTTCCTTCTGTACGCACAGAAAAATTGAATGAAAAAGGATTTATAGGTTACTCTGAACTTTCTTTATTTATAGTAGATGGCAGCTCAACACAAACCAGTCCATATATTTTAACAATGGTTAGTTTTTTAAGACCCTCATTTTTCAAAGAAATCTTCCAGATTTTTTTAGGGTATAAAAGGAATTTGTTTGAAAATAAATTTCTATGTTATTTTTTTGGCTGTATGCTAATCTCCTTATTCTATATTAGTTTTAAATCTTTACCTTGAAATCTTGCTTAAAATCAAACGGCGAGCCCTAGGTGTGCCCAGATCGGGCTCACCGATAATCTAGGACAACTGAGAGTCTGTATTCTTTGTTTCTCCGCATCTCATCGGTCAGTTCATTGACAACAATGCTCGTTTCAGCACTCTTTTCGAAGCTCTATTCAATCAGTGTGCCCACTTTGGGCACACCCACAGAATTAAAACGATAAGTGCTATCTTCACAAAATTTTACTTGTGTACTCCTTTAGGCCTAATTAGACTGCCTATCCTTTTTTTTTTTTTCTTTTTCCTTTTTTAAATCAAAACTCAGACCTTTAAAAGGTAGCGTGTCAGAAAGGGTTAAATATGATGCAGGGAGATAATACTTGGTGGCAACAATTTGAAAAGTTTTAGTGATTTGACGCAAAATGCCGTTTCAAGACTAATAGCCCTTCTGGAATAATGTCCCTTTGGGCTAATAAACTTGTAAGGATTATCTTAATTTATCTAAAAGTTAAATTTTGAGTTAAAGTTACTTTCCTATCTCTTCTTAATTTCAAACTTACAACTTCCGGCCAAAACGTATTTTTAGAATCGCGTTTGGATGCAAATGAGGAGAAGTATTTAACTGTGAAGTTCTACTGACTTCGTCAGAGAGCCAGTCATTCGGACTAGCACGCGTTCGCTCGGTCGTACTTTAGGCCCTTGATAGCTTCGCCGTTAATTAGCATTAAGGGGCCAACCCTGTTAGAATCTCGATAGCTCCGGCTATATCTTTTTAATTAAGATTAGTTCTTAGTTTCCTGAGTTCAAGCCCGAGTGGAGGCTTGATTGTAACTCCAAGAAAGAAGTCGTCTATTAAAACTTTATTGGAATAATAAAAGGTAATTTCACCCTTCTTACGTTTTGTTCTCTGTCTCACGAACTTAAGCAATAATTCGCTTACCAGTTCTTAAGATTCCTCAACTTTAGCTATAGATTAAAACACCAAGGAATCTTAGAAACTAATAAAAATAAATAAATAAAATATAGCAAATTTGTAGTACTTCAGGTTTTTATACAAAGCTCTTTCCTGCTTCCTAGCACAATTCCAACATAACTCGAAGCAATTCCTAAGAGGCTTCTTTCATTACGCAAGACTTACTATTTTACTAAATGAAATATAACCCATAACCGCCGGACATCACGTTTTACTGCAAAGATCAATTTACTAGATTGAAATGCACACGCAGAGATAAGTCAGCGTTACACGGTATTCGAACTGGATACTCACAACAATACTAGTAACAAGAGATTGCTGGGTAATAGTTAAAATAGTTCATTACTTTAATTTTATTTGGATATGATTTATCTTTAGGCTTGTTTGCATTTTCCTCACTTTTCATCGGCGCCATGTGAAAACCTCCGAATGTTTGCAGACTTGCATCTTGGGAAATATATTAATATCTAAAAATTAAAGATCTGACGTAACCCAATGTCAACACTCTTTGACTATCTGCAAGCTACACGGAAGATAAATTACAGGTTTTATACCTCGTGTTGTGGCTACATTTTTGAAATCATGTAACAGCAAATGACATAACAGCTAAAAATTGGGAAAGGATTAGCATCATTTGAATTGCGGCAAAGCACGAGATGAGTGGATATTCTCATGGGGGATTTTTTAAAGAAAATGCCCTGTATTTCCGTTACCAATGGAGAAAACCACGAAAACTAACTCCCAAGCAGCTGACCTGCGATCGAATCACCACGCTAGGTCAAAGATAAACCACAGCAAACTGAATGTGATTCTACCAAACGCATTTCTAATACCAAACATATGTGAACAATTTTTTTCATGTTATATTTTGCCAAAATTCGATTTTGTTTCAGAATCAATGCGATGCGAAAAGTAAGCACAATTTTAATTGTAGGCTCAAATCCACACTTCATAAAAAATATATTAAAATTTTTTTGACTTCTTTCTCGCAGCGTTTTCTTTTTTCAATTTAAATTTTAAACTTGCGACCTCGTTTTCTACCCTTTTCAGGAGCTGAAATCCAAAAGACATGAAGTGTTAAGACAGCTAGACAACAATGGTAGAAAGATCTTTAACTCGACACATACTTGTAGGAATTAATAAACGATAAGAGCAATAAAAAACTCTCCCTTCCATCGGTTGCATGCGAATAAAAATCGTTCATTCACCCTAGCTGGTCCATATAATCCCAACAGCGGGGTAAGGGGGCGGTCGATTGAACACCGTGATCGCGCTCCCTCATCAGTGGAAAATTCAGGGAGAGGATGACTCACCACCCTTTTAGAGAAGAACAGCTCTCCTGGTATCGATCGCCCTGCTCTACGAAAAAGGCAGATTTTGCGCGTCAGATAACAACACAGTGGCGGTGGGAAAAGAAGACGAGGACCAGTCACTCACGTCTGGTCCGATGTCTCGAATTGGAACTAATAGACGGGTAATGAAAGCTCAGATTTCGGATCTCCGGTTGCAATCCTCCCGACCATTCTCCTTTTGTTACTGATGTCAAATCGGAATGAAGAACTGCGCAGTGGTCCATAGAAAGTGAGGCTTGAGAGGATTGCCATGGAAAAGCTTAATTTAATCCTTAAACCAATATATGACACAGATCTAGAATTTTGCGATGAAGCAATATCGACTTGAATTATTACACAGGGCACAGGGAACGACAAATGCGAGAAAAAGAACGTTTCATTGCCGACTTGTACTCTTAAGAGCAGCGGTGGTTGTACGAGTTGGCGGGCCCTTCGCCTTAAGTTATATTCACTACTTTTAACTTCCACGAGGAGTTAATAATAGTCTGTTCCTCAGAGTGTTGTCATTCAATGGCGCTTTTAACTTCTCCATCAAATAAAAACTGTAATATCAAATAATAACTATATTGCTTAGCAAACCCAACGATTAGAAGCAATAAACAGACTCTTTACCATTTTTAACTATTCTCTAACGTTTTGATATCGCGGTGAGCCTTCGTTCAGACGACACCCACGATTCCAGAAGATGACTGTACGTCTTCTGTCGAGACGGTTTTCTTAAAGGATGATGTTTAATACCGAAGTTAATTCTGATTTCCAGGAAAACTGATAGAAAGTTCATTTGAGAGATTGTGACCAAAAAGGCTTTACTGCATATCTAAACTGACATAATTTTCAAAAGTTTATTTTAACTAACACGTTTTTGTCTGTGTTAAATCTGTTGTTTTCCCACTCCAGAATATGCAAATAGCAGGAGTATAAATTAAAATCAAAAATTAAATTAAGAAGGAGTGACAGGCATCGGTTATCACCTTAAAAGAAATTCCTCTGTGTAGCTGACACGAGAGGTAATTTCTAATCTGATGATTCTTTATTTAGCAGTTGTTACGACAATTAATTGCGAAAACGAGCCAGGAGCTAGTATAGAATTTACCTTGTTGGGATTGTAAATAACTGAACCAGTTTTTTTTTCCCTCGCTAGAAGCGCAAATATATGTGCCTTAATGTTGGTTTGTACTTGAAGCTGAAGCACCAATATATTTTAGTTGCTTTCTTTTATGTAACTGACTGTTGTGCTTATTTTGCAGTCTAAATTTAGTTACAGGCTTAAGGATCGGACTAAAGTTCAAGCATAGTGATGTTAATTTAATAATTTTAAAACATAATTGATTACTATAAACTGATAATTTCTATGAGCATTTGAAGCATCAATGAAATTACTAGAAGTTGCTTCTTAGCGCCCGTATATTATGTATTTTAGTACAGAATATTTATTTGATTTTATTTAAAGCAAATACTGTAAAACCCGCATATTGTTTTCATGTAAATAATTATGGCATGTTAATAAGAAGAATAAGAATTAGTAATTTAAAATTAATCTTTGACACCAAATGCGGGAGGGGGATCTGGATGTATGGAAAAGTAGTATATGAATCTGAAATATAAAACTACGTAAAATTCAGCTTTGATTTTATTTATTTTACTCACATCGGAGTCAGGTTGGATACTGCTTAATTTTAGATTTCTGAAACTTGGCTTGTTAGAGGCAATCTGCTATCCCAGAATTGCCATCAAAATCTAGATACAACTGTCGTACTCTTCCAGACATAGACCCTATATTTGTTGTGCTCTACTTCTAACACTTAACAAGATCTTTCAGGAAGAACGCTGGGAAACTAAATCAGGTGGCTCCATAGAGAGACTGTTTGCATTCCTTATTTTCATACCTTAAGAATAATAATTTTTAAGGGTCTTCTTGCATTTCACACACTCTTCTTTCTACTTTTTTAAAATTAATACTTCACAGATAAATGACTCGTTAATATTAACATAATAAATATATACACAATCTCCTTACAAACCTCTCAGTACTATCTGACCCTTTTGTTTTTACTTGATACCAGTGGCGGCTCGTAATAAGCACTGTGGAACTGCAGCACCCCCTATTTCCACTTATTATTATTTTTATTATTTAATATAGTGTGCCCTTTAGTCTTTAATTCTTTCTTTATACTTCTACAATACATAATCCTTAAGCTTAATGTCAGCATCTATCCCCTACTTCGTGAAAAAAGGTACGAAATTCTTTGTTTGGAACTGCGCGCTTCACAGTTCCAGCGACGTGGTGTTTGGCTGTTCTGCGCATGCGCACACAGAAGGCAGCACGCGAGCCGGGCAGAGAGAAGAGCACTGTCGCTCTTGCAGTGCCGAAATTCTGGCATGTTGTTGGAAATGTGATTTCTTTTTACTCCGCGCGTGTGGTATTCCTTCACAATGTGGAACTTCACCATACGAACCATAAACAGAGTTGATGAAAATTTTCAACCTTTAAAAAATTGCCTTACTGAAATTCATTCAACGTCAAATGCAGATCAAACTGTTGCAAAAGCAACAACAATTTTAAAATATCTAAATGATGATAATTTCAAGTTTTGCTTAGAGCTTTTTTATCAGATGCCTCATGTTGAAATAATATACAACTAAATGCAATTCAGAGAAATTAGTGTGTTTAAAGTTAAGGAATATGGAACATATTTCAAAACTGTTATTTTAGAATTAAAAAACTCAAAATACTGTGAGAATGTTTCAAAGAGACTGATGGCAGAAGCTAAGGAAATATGTGACTTTATACTATGTATTGATATAATACACAGATATTCTACCACTAAACACTTAGCAGTTTTTAAACAAGAAATGCTTTGCAAGTTTTAGGAATGAACATTCTACAGAAAAAATAGTACTGACCACTGAAGCATATCCAATGATTGACAAAGAAAAGTATTCTGTTGTGGGTCTGATATCCATGAATACGGCAAATTAATTGAGCTACTGAAATTTATCTTCGAAAATACTCTAGATATGTTCTTAGTGAAATTACGAAACAGATAAAAATTCTCTTGAGAGTTCCCATGGCTACATCAGAGGCAGAACGCTGCTTTTCAACATTGAAAAGAATGAAAAATTTTCTAAGAAGCACTAGGAATTCGGAAAGACTAAATGCGCTTGCATTGCTTTCAATAAAGAAAAATTTCCTCAGTTGTCATCCAGAGATTGAGGAGAAAATTATTGATCTTTTCGAGGAAATTAAAACAAGAAGAATGGATTTCATTTTTAAATGAATAGACAAAGATTGAACTGTAACAATTTTGGTTAAAGTAATTAGGAAATGTTTAATATTTTTCTTTTAAGATTTCATGTAGTTTCAAAATAAATTTTCTTTCTATACATGTTTGTTTCCTTTTAGACAATTGTGCCCACCAGTGGCCGAGCGGTAAAGACGCTGAACACTGCTAGTTCGGTCCGAGGTTCGAATCCCGCGAACGGGTTGGCTGCATGGGCGTTTTCGTGGTTTTCCCCGTGTGTAACGTGTATACGAGCCAGTTTCCCTTAGAAAGTCTTGCACGAAGGCATCCCTCCCTTTAGGCAGATAGCCCTCGTGTGCTTCGTCATTATTTAAATAATCCAATCCTTTTAGACAATTTTTTAAGGTTAAATTTTTTTGGAACAGCACCCCCACTAATTTTAGCCACGAGCCGCCACTGCTTGATACGTACTTTTTTAATACCTTTTCCGAAATGAAGATGTGTTTGACATATTTTCAAGAACGTCACAGTGCAAAACATTAAAAAACTAAATCTCCTGTAATTTGAAAACTCTAGATTACAGTTTGACACCTTTATTCTAATCTGTATCTTATAGCAAATTTTTATACTTTATTTTGGATGCAGATGGTGGCGTGCATAAGGAATAGTTAGAAATTTTGCAACATATTGATTATGATTTAACAATGCATTTTATTTGTGATACTAATGGTAAGATAGAACTTATTGTGAAATGCTATAAAAAAGAATGCAGCTAAAAATGTGTTTCCAAAAGATTGACTTTGTTTCACTGCTGAGCAATGAACATTTATAATATGGAAACTAAATGAAAGATCTTAGGCTTTGTCGACTGAGAGCAAATTCTGATTTCTATTTGCATAAAAATAATAATAATAATAATAATAAAAAGCAAATTTTAGTAAAAACAAAGAATCCTGCGAACGTTAAATAACCTCGTACGATCAAAATATGTCAAAATTCTCAAGGCAACCTCCTGTGGAAATAACCAGCATTTCTTGGAAAATAAACAACAAATACTGCTATTGAACATGGCCGCCAAGACAGAATATGTTGTAAATAACTACGGATTTAAAATTACGGTATTTTTCGGAATGCCATATTTCGAAGATTCCCTTCCCTTCCGAAGTAACGAAATTCGTTTTTGTACTACTTTTTCGCCATTTCTTCTCATGAACTGGTTTAAGTAACGTAAGTTTAATAACTTTTTTCCTTTGTTGTTCAGATTTTTTTAATTTTGCCTTTTATAAAATTTGTAAGAGATTTTTTGAGGTTAAGATTTACTTTAACACATTTCTTATGCTATAAGATGTCCCGCACTTCTACTGTTTCGTGTACTTCACTAGAATATATAAATGAACAGAATTTTAAATAAAAGCAATAATTTAACATTACTAAAGAGGATTGGGAACTCAGCCAGCAAAAAAACAAAGGGACGGTGGACTTTAAAATAGCTAAAAATCAACCAAAATATTGAATTTGTTTTTTTACTCTCGTAATATTCCACCATACGTAAATACATCATATGCAAAAAGCCGAGTTCAAATATTCTAATTTTTAAAGAAGTTGCAAGCATTTAAAATGTGTAAACAGCGTAAACTTTGCCCTTTAAATTTTGGAGAAAAGGTAAAAAAATGCATTTCAACAGTTATTTACTGATGTTATAATTTATATACGAGTAATTGACCAAAAAAGTGTGTATTTCTTTAAAGAAGGCTAGAAATGTCAGTATTGACAACTATTAATGAATTTAACTATTAATGTTATGTGAATACTATAAGCGTAGAACAGGGGAGAAACAAATTCGTTTTCCCTACTCGTTGCAAAAAAGCATGATCAACGTCGCTTGAACCAAAGCAAAAAGAGAAGTTTACTTGCTTGGAAAAAAAAATAAAAAAATAAACAGAAATAGTAAAAAATATTGTAAAGCATTAAAAAAGTAATGTAAATATAACAAATGAAGGTAAAACATATGATGCGGGAGAATTTTAAAAGTTCCATTGAATATAATGCGCAAATTGTTTCCACCCTTGACTTCGAATCACATACCAATTTGATATATGTTTATTTTTCTCAAATTTAATATTATGAGATTAAAAATAGTTAAATGATACGAAAATGTTATCCAGTGTCTATATATTCATATTTAAAGTTAATTTGTTGTGTTTCACCACCATGTATTAAAGGTAAGTTTAAAGAAAAACTTTAAATTCGTTTTTTCCAAACAAATTTTTACGCAGTTAGTATGTTTTGAAAATGCTCCATGAATCTCATTTTTAGTTAAAAATAAATATTTGAAATAAACTATGTTATACGTTACAGTAGATCCGTGTATGCATTTTTGGATATGAGATTATTAAGAAGTTTAAACTTGTGATAATGTTTAACAAAAGGTGACTTTTTTCCGAAAATTGGGTTTAAGTTCACAAAAATCCTTTTTAAATATTTCTGATCCATCATATTCAATAACGGATACACAAAAACTTTTGTCAAATCTTTATAACTAACTTAAAGGAAAAATTAGGAAAAAATATTGAAAATTAGCGCGCAAGGAGCATTTTAAATCTTTAATTAAAATAATTAATTATTTGTTTTAAAAATTTTTACATAAATTTATGCAGATTTTTTACTATTTAATTTCTTCAAATATAATGCAGAACTCTTACAATTGGTGGCAAGAGTTTGAAGAGTGAAACTTATATTTAGTGTGATTCAACGCAAAACCGCAAAAAGAAAACAATAGTCCTTCAGGGACAAAGCCCCTTTGGACTAATAAACAAGATTTCTACACGGCCTTTGAAGACATAGAGAAACATGAATGCGCTTGCAAGACACCTCTTTTATAACTTATAAAAATCTATTCTGAAAAGTTAAAAGAAGTAGCCCTAACAGTAATAGCTCTTTCTCCTACTCCAGTTAGTGTGGACTCTTCTCAGCTCTGAAGTTTATCAAATCGGATCTATGGTACTCCAACGAAGACCTTGCCGAAGCTATACTGTTTCTTAGAAATAACTGATGCCAGTTTTTCCATTTCATAAGAAATGCTAATTAATATAAATAATTTGCTATGGCATCAATTTTTTCTGTAGCATCTATTACTTCTTTTATATTAAAAAAATAAGCTATAAGCCATGTGTTTATGTTTACATATACTTGTACATGTTATTTTTGTATTTTTGCAATTTATGTTTTCATTTTAATTTTTGTAATTTTGCATTTTTGCAATTTATGTTTTCATTTTAATTTTTGCATTTTATGTTTGGATATTTTTTCCCGTCAATCTATTTTTTATGTGTATTAACTTTTCACATATCACAAAGGTCAGATTAATTTTTTCGTGAATTCGCATGTCTTCCAACATTAATTTTAACAGTTTTTTTCGCATGTTTACAGGTTTTTTTCCAGTTTTTCCAGATTAATTTTTTTAAAAAATTTCTTCTTAGTTCATATTTTAGTAATACAGCGTTGAACTATTTCGTGGAGCTACAGCTCCTGGTAACTTTTTAGCAAGATCGCTGCAATGTTTCTACCTACTATTATTTCATATCTTTTTGCAGCATTTTGCGCAAAAACATTTTAAGACCAAATAGGTCTTACCTCTCATTACTTGTTAGCTTTACAATTTCTGTTTCAATTATGTTTACATATATATATATGAGGGAGTCGGAGTCTTAAAATTCCAGGAGTCGGAGTCGTTCATTTTCCCTACCGACTCCACAGCCCTGTGCACAACTACATGTTACAGCAGTCTCAAAAATAAAATTTCAGTGTTCTGAAGCTACTTGTTTTTGAGTTATGCAAGATACATACGTAACGTATGTACAGACGTCACGAAAAAAATCTCTTTTTAATCCATTTTATAATCTGTTTTGAAAAAAAAAAAAAAAAAAAAAAAAGAGTCATTTATTCTGTCTGTACTTATAGATGTCCGCAAAAACATCGTTCAAATGGATTCGAGAACAGTCAAAATAAATATTTTCTTTGGAATATTATACCCGAAATTTTTCGCGATTACAATACTTCCTTTATTTCGTACAAAGAAGTAAAAAGAGAATTTTCTTAAGTTTAATAAATTATTTTTATGATAACTGAATGGAAATTAGGTGATATATGTATCTTCCATACCTAGCACGTGAGGATAAGATTAAGAGAACAATGGGGGAGCTGGAGAAAAGGTAGGGGAGGAGGACAATTCTTGGGCAAGAATCATTCGAAAAGATATTGTCATTTAATTCAAATGAACACCCTATAGAGCATAATATGCCAAAGTAAGAAGAACAGTATTTTGCCCCCTCTAAGAGCACCAAATCATGTGAACGTTTTCAATACAGAGCGTGGGCTCGAAATTTACTCCGGTAGAACATACTCGAGACTTTCTGATGGATGCCGCACCCATACGTCTTTGTGAATAGGAGCGATAAAAAGCAAGTTCACCTCAAATGCTCAAGTAAACAACATAAAGTACATTACACTGTCTTTCACTCCAAAGAACAGACTGGCGACCTTTTATGTTTTATCGAGAACCGTAAAGACGATCTTCACTCCCCCCCCTTCCGAAGGCTCCTAAGTGCCAAAAATAATTCATCAAGGAGGCTCCTTCATGTTTATGTACTTTGGCGTCTATGATGTGATTAAAGTAGTAACTAAGCGAACTTTGATGCAATCTGAAGGGACGATCAAATCAAAATTTTAACAGGAATAATTTGTAACCAATACATTAAATTAACATTTCTTACGCATAATTCGAAGGAACTTAAGTTTTCTGCAAGAAATCGCTAGTGATTCTGCAAAAGAGAGTAATGAATAAAGTAATCACAGATAAATGCACACAGTGCGTATACAAATATTTAAGATTTTTTTTTTTTTTTTTTTTAACAAATTCTAGCAAACATGCAAAACGATATTGAAAGCATTTATTATCGCTTCATTTCAACTTTTTTTTTTTTTTTTTGGCTAAACTATCTTTTTATGGACAGAATTTTCTATGCGCTTAAATATTTGCTGTCACACACTGAACATCTGCTGTTACGGATTCGAAAGCTGAGCAAAGAATAACAACGAAGTTTTGCTATAAAGTGAAAATTAATCTGGACCTTCTTAAACAGATTGTGACTGAAGGTGAAACAGTGCTTTGCTCATGATTCTGAAACAAAACGGTAATCATCTGCTTGGGTTGGAAAAGATTTACAATGGCCACAGAAACTTCGATTTCAGAAATATTGAATAAAGGCCATATTTCAAACATTTTTCAATCGGAAACGTTTAATTAACAAGGAATTTGTTCCTCAAGAGATCGATGGTAAACTCCATACTTCAATAATGCGTAAGGGAAAAGTTCTGAAAAGAATTTATCACGTCAGGTATGAAAAACCTCAAACAAGTAAAGTACTTTCTAGAAGAAGTCAGTAAAGTCCTCAGGCCCCCTCCCTTACTGAGCAAATCTAGCGCAGATTATTTTCTCTTTCATAAAGTGAAGTTCCACTTCAATGATTTTAATTTTATAGTACTGCAGTACTATAAAATTAAAATCATTGAAGACACTGCGAAGTTCAGAACCAAAGATCTGAACAATAATCCAAAAGATAGCTTCTATGCAAAAATAAATCAAACAGCTGTCTGAACGCGCCAAGCGTTGTTATAGACTTAAAAAGGATTGTAAATAAGGCTATGTAAGAATGCTGTCTTTTCCCCCTTTTTTTTCTTCAATTTTCGATTCGATATGAAGTTTGTAGAGGTACCGTGTAATATTATCATTTCTCTACTTTTAATTTCATATTTGTATTTGATTTACCGTGTTTTGCTAAATGATATACTCGTTACTAAAATTTTACTTCAGTGTGGTTGCTATAATTTAACTTGATTTATTTATACTCTTTTAAACTTTCAATAAACGAATAAGTTAAACAGCATCTGCTGTATTGCATATATAACTATTTAAGCAAATGCCACGTTTCCCCTCCAGTTAACTTGAAGCTTCAGTTATTTTTTGTTGAAACTAGTTACCAGAAAAAATATATTACAATTTCCTTACGAAATTTATTCATAAAACAAAACAAAAAATATATATTTATACTTAAAAACACCAATAAAAGGCCAACTTATTACTGACGAAGTCAACAAGTGAGTCGTCAGCAATTACTTACGTCAGCAGTTTCAAGTTGTAGAGACATTAGGATTTTTTTTGGAACAAGAGAGATGAAAAATTAGCAAAGCCTTCGCCGGGACTCTGGAATATCGGCACAGCGTGCAGAACCACTACACCACGAAAGGAAGGCGGGACAAATACCTTATACACTCCCCCTTTTAAAGGGCGACTGGGGTTTTTAGGGAACCCAATCGCCAAATCCTGGGTGTAGAAACCTCATCTAACACCCTTTTAGTTCGGGCGCCACTGTAGAGACATTAGGTATTTTTTTGGAAGACTGAGAGATGAAAAATTAACAAGGTTTTCGCCGGGAATCGAACCGCGGACTTCTCAATTACGCTCTGAGAGTGCTGACCACTACACCACGAAGGCACGCTAGGAAGGCGGGAGAAATACCTTATAAAGTTACCTCTTTCATACAGTGCATGTAATTTACTGCAGTTCTTGTAAGTTTCTTGAGTACATAATTCAGTAGTCCGCAAATGTGTGCAGATACACATTAACATATGTAATACGTGATTTCATCTGCTAATTAAGTGATGCGACTAGCACACGATTATTCAAGCTATAAGCAAATGATAACCGCAAGAAATTTTCGTCTTTCTTATCCGAGTTCAACTGTAATTAATTTTTGCTGTAGTAATCGAAAATGAACGATATCATTTTTTCTCCGTCGGGCTTCAGAACGATTGCAAGGCAATTAATGAAAGGACACAAAATTAAATCACATCTGTAAGCCACGTGCGAACTCTCGTTGAAGCACGGGAGCTATTTCAAACTCCTACTCTCAACCTGCTTCAAGGACATGGCAAAAAAGTGGCTTTTCTTTGCATGACGAGCATTCTAAGATAAAACAGCTCCTCAAACGAACGTAGAAAGGCTAGCAAGTAGGACGGGAGGGGGGGAAGAGAGAACATAACAGAGAGAAGGCCATAACAGGTGAAGTGCCTTTCAAGTCGAGAAACAGATAAAGGGAGTGCGTGTGGTGGGGAGCGTGGGAAACACTCCTCAGAAAAGAGGGTCAAGCGTAGAGTCACTCTTGGGATTCCCCTTTCGTCGTCAACATCCAATGCCATAGCGTAAACACACTCACTCGGTAGCACATACTTCATATTTTACAATTAGACATGACAAAATTGTAGTTAGCAAATATATCGATACAGGATCGACTAAGCAGCTCGAAAACCGGTTTCCCACGCAGGTAACCAAGAAATGTAATAATACAATACAATTTCTTCTCAATTTGATTATGCGCCGTTGCTAGTTGAAGACTGTCTATGCTATGCCAACATCGACTGTATGCCGTATGTGATGATACTATGCAACCACCGATTTTAGAAAGTGTCGTTCCAATTTCGATGTTGATCCTCGAGGAATGTGGCACTTCAGATTTTACAATCAAACATGCCAGAAGCACAGATATGAAGGTAATACAGAATCGACCATTGTCAATATCGATTCTACACCACGTCCATCATATGCCATCATCGACACTATGAAGATGTCGGTCAAATGCTTTTGTTCATTCCGATAAATACGCGGCACACTGTCCACAGCCTCTCTACCGGCATACAGCAGCTCAGACCCTGATCTGATCATCCTAGGCGGATGTCCATTGTATGCCGATATCAATCTTGTAATGACTGCCTTAAAAATAATAATGTAATAATATATTTCCCTCTTGTTTATGCACTGTTGCTAATTACAAACTTCATTTACAATACGCCCATGTCGATTATACACTCGTCATCATACGCAGAGGTCCTTTCAACGGAATGTTGGTTCTTGCGCCCTGTCAACGGCCAATTCGACACTACGTAGTGCCGACCGAACGCGTATGGCGACTTTGGGCAGGTGACAAATGTAACTATTCATTATTTTATTAAAACCAGAATTTCTTTCTTTCTTTTCTTTTCTTTTTTTTCTTTTTTCTTTTCTTTTTTTTTTTTTTTTGATGTCGCCCGTTACCAATAGTTACTGCGGCAGTATGACGGTGTCGATTTTACGCTATGTCTGCGCCGGTTTGGCTCTACGCAGAGCCAGTGAAACCGCAATGTACTGCAAGGTATTTCTCCCGCATTCCTAGGCAGCCTTCGTGGTGTAGTGGTCAGCACATTGAGCTGGTATTTCAGAGGTCCGTGGTTCGATTCCCGGCGAAGGCGGCTGCTAATTTTCCATCTCTCTTGCTTTAAAAAAAAAAAAAAAAAAATCCTAATAACTCTAGAGTATAAAACGATTAACACTTCACTTCAGCAACGCCGATCATACATCTGTGACAACTTTGTATAGAAGAAGGAAACAAATGGGCATTGATCCTCTTATCATGTCATCATTATCAAAATTTCTTTCTTATCGTTTCGATCGTAGGCAGCTGTCGATCTTATGGATGTAAACCCCGAGATTACTGGAATTCCAGATATTTAAACCATTTGCACTTTCTACCAGAAATGAAATTAAGCCCATTTTTAATTTACTCCCTTTGTTTTAATTTTTCGCTGATTTAAGTATAATTTAATATGATAATACAGTAGTTTTTTAAAGAAGCTATTAATTTAATTGCGATGAATGCTGACTGGTCTAAAAGGACATGCTGACTCGTTTCCGGAAAAATATTTATAGCTTTTTGCTTACTATGGTAATCAGCTCAATAATAACAAGCTCTTACTTGTTATTCTTGTGCGAAGCCAGTCATCGTAAGTACTGCAATCGCGAAAAATTTGAGTATCATATTTCGGCGCAAATATCCATTTTGACATTACTGAATCCATTTGGATGAGTGTTTTGCATAAAGCCTGTAAGTACTGACAGAATAAAGGACTCTTTGTTCCAAAACGAATCGTAAAATGGATTTAAGAGGCGCTTTTTTGTGACGTCTGTACGTACGTATCTCGCATAACTCAAGTAAGATTAGCCGTGGAACGTCGAAAAAATATGTATATGGGACTGCTACAACATTTAATTGCGTACCTCCCTTTTTTACTGCAATAGGCATTCGATAGTCGAGTGGAAAGGCAGGAAGAATAATTTGACACAAGCCAAGTTCAGTTCATTACCAACTTTATTTTTAGGCACATTACAATCATTCTTCGTAGACAATATACCTTTTTGCTCATAAACAATTACAATAATTTATCATATACACAGGTAAAAGGGAGCGACATCAAACAGAGCAGCGGGGAGATTTTCGGCAGTGGTGAAAGGAAGATGACGTAGTTAACTTGCGAGCGGTATTTATACCGAGTATATGCAGAACGTACTCTAAGCTATGATTGGTTAATTTTAGTTTTAGTTACCTTTTTCAAGAAGCGTTATGTAACATGATAAGATCTCGAATCTGGGAGAACAGATGAATTTAAGGGGAGGACATCAAATCTAGAACAGTTATTTTCGGAATGATTGGTCGAAGTCATATACGTTCATCTAAAGAAGTGTTTCAAATGACGAATATTCATGTTTTGAAAAATGCCAAATAAATAAATATATAAATTCGGCGACAAATAGCGAAATCTAAATTTTAATACCGTTTCCCGGTTCTTATATTCAGAAAAGTTTTACATTCATTATGAAAAAATACGAATATAAGAAGTTCGACTCCCACGACAAAAACTGACAGGAATATTTATTCAAATTTTTCAATTTTTGATGTCATTTTCAACCTGCATTTAGGAATAGGTTAATCACGTTAGAATAATTTGAGAAATAAGTGTAAATGAAATCCAGCAAAAAATGTGCATAATTTAATAGGCCGTACAAGGAAGTAATGTGGTGTCCACATCAAATTAAAAAAATAATAATAATAAATAAAACAACCGATGCGATATCGTTTTTATCTCGTACTGTGCAGTTTAACTGCAGTTAGTTCCATTTTACTAGCAGTTTGGTGAAAAAACTTAATTTTTCTTGATTAATCTTGAAGATAAATTATCATGCTTGCTTTCGAGAACGTAGAAAATGCAAGATTTGCTTAATGCCCATTAACTTTCTTGAAATAAAATATGATAAAAGGAAAAATTATTTCATTCTCATTGCAATAAATATACATTCAGACAGATTATCAGAAGAGCAACTCTATCGATTGAACAGCCGGATCGACGGTGATCGTAATTACTCGTAATATAAATATCTGGAGTCCCAAGCACCTAAAATATAAGAGCTTAAATGCTATTACTCTTAGTGAGCTGTTTTTAAGACTACCATCCACGGTTACAAGATTTCGATCATATGAAACAAGCGGAAAACCAAATTTTTTTTTTTCACCATCTGTGAAACTTATGAAGTAACATTATACGGCTGATGTCCGCGATAAAACCCAACAGATTTCTGAAGGCCAAGGATAAAACAATTATGCCTCGACGTCTATGAAGAGTAGTTTAAAATGTTTATTAGTAGCGAAATGGACGCTAATGACATCCCAATGTTCAGGAAGACTGAAGGAATTTGACAGCTTGCAGGGATCCCTGATACTTTTGCCTTTTTTAGAAGTTATCTCCAAAAGAAGGCTTGCTGTTATTCGAAGAAGACTATTCCTTAATCCTACAAGAATGTGTTTTATATCCGATGAGAAATTTTACCCCATCGGATATAAATCAATTTAAAATTTCTAAAAGGTCTCAGATTTTAACGTTCGCCCAAATGAATTTGTTAAGGTTTTTTTTTTATACGCTTTCGCTCAGCTCGGAGTCTACCAATCTGTTCTTACACTCACCCCTGCTAACTCCCCCCCCTCTTTTTTTTTTTTTTTTTGTTTTTGTTTTTCTTTAGCTTTATTATTAAGCATCGTTTTCCTCACACTTACTCTACATGCAGTTCAACAACAAAACTGCAAAATTTGAAAAGCTGCATAGCAGCTATGTTTTAAATGGCACATATTTTTATATTTTTTCAATATTTTCTTAGTTCATTATATCAATCAATATTTAGTTTTCTTAGCAAGATGGCTAACAGAAATTAGTAATTACACTGAAGCCTCAGTCTCCACTCACCCGAAACTCTACAATTTTTTTTAAAATCTTCTATTTCGGACCCACAATAAAAAAATACCTTCCTTGAAAGCAACAGCAATAAACTACTATCAGCCCATAGAAGTGAAGCATCTGATAATCATCAAGTACTTCATCTTTATCATTCGCAATGTCGTTTGAGTAATCAACTCAAATATTCCTCATCATCACTTAGTTCCCATTGCCAAGATTGCAGCAAGGAGAGCGTTTTCTAGAAGATGATGGAGGAAGCTAAAGCAGCTATCACGCTTGATTAATTGCATAACACTAAAAATAGATCAAAAGTCAAAACCTTTCGTTTCATGTACATACTGAGAAATAACACACAAATCACTGATCCATTAAAGTCGGGAAAATACTATGTTACTTTGCTCAAACTCTCTCCACCGTAAAAGATATATCAATAAATAACATTGCCCCTAAGCATTAAGTGTACGCATGATTCTTTAAAGTGACTAACACACAACACAAACGGCTTCAAAAACAATTTTTTTCTCCGTAAAAGGGCAAAAAGGATCACCTGAAAATTTCATGTTACTGTTAAAACACCTCTAGAAGAGGTGCATTTGCATTAAAACAAAAACATCTGGTCATTATTGACCACAAATATTTCATTCTCTTTGTATTTTTTGCTATTGTGACTAGATGCTTTAGTCCAGCTAACCCAAATAGACAAATAACGAGTCATCGCTACGTCTTAAACACCTCTTAAAAAAAAAATATATATATATATATATATATATATATATGTGTGTGTGTGAAAGGTTTAAATAACCTTTTTCTGTCTTAAATCGAACGTAAAGCATATTTTGTACTAGAGACTAATCTGCACCACTTGTGGATATTTTGAACTAACAGAACAGACAGTAAACATCGCTAACGTAGTCTAAGACTACATCTTTAAATAGAAGACATCTTACCGGAACGTATTTCAAACAATCGCCTAGAGAGAGTGCAAAAGCCGGAATATCCCTACGCAGAATTGGCGAATAATACTAGAAGCAAGACGCGATTGCCAGAAGCTCTCTGAACTAAAGAATCAAAACCCTCAGTTTAAATATACACAAAGCTAATTTGCATTCTGGTGAGGAATACGGAAAAGGGAAATTATAGTAATGTCTTAAATCATAATCACTGGTTAATAAGATACTTTACATCTTCTTGAATGAAAGTGCTGTGTACTCTTGATTATCCAAGCGATGTCGGGGGTATATGGTGGATGTGGCAAAAGATCTCATTCGAGTTCGTACAGAATCCAGTTGATGAGTGCAGACACATGTGGTCTTGCATTATCTTGATGGAACATTATGTTTTTACGGACGAACTGAGTCCGATGTTTTTTCGTGATAGCAGAGTCAACACGGACTAGCATCTCGCTGAAAACCTTACTGTCGAGGTTTTACCTTTTTCCAGATACTCTTTCTGGAAAATACCACGACAATCCCACCAGCTACAAAGCATGATCTTTTTGTTGACCAAACTAAGTTTTGTGACGCTGTCGACAGGCTCACCGAGTGCAGACCAAACTCCCTTTTTATGCCCTGCGCTGTTGAAGCAAATTCACTTTCAACACAGATGACGATCCGGTCCAGAATTTTGCCCTTGCATTGATATTCGAGCAGATGAGTGTAGGCCAGAACACGTCTGACCTTACCTGCTTGAGTCAGCTCGTGTGACACCCAGCTATTGAGCTTGTACGTGAAGTTTATGTAACGTAAAGCGCGACTATTGGACATGGCACTAAAGTCTAATTCCTTAGCAAGCTCTCTAGTAGTTTCATACTGATCTTCTTCCGCAAGTTCTCGCAGGCGGGCCTCATCAACATCAGTAGCCCGACCAGAGCGCTCTGTTTCTTGAATGTCATAGTCCTTGTTTTTGAACTTTCGGTACCAAACCTTCACAGTGTCACATAATACAACATTAGTACTTAAAGCTCACACATAATTTAGTGACTTTCTGTAGCTGACTTTTTGCAACAGAACTGCAAGTAAATGATGGTTCTAATCTGGTAGCGTGATAGTTCTATTTCAGACATCTTGTAGAATGATAATGGTATTTTTTACAAATTTCACAACACATGTTCTAAAGCAAGCCTCTTTCTTTCAAATGCCAACTCATTAAACAAAATATTTATTGTTAAGTAACATTTATCTGCAATACACAATAAATTTCAATATTAAAAAACTTCCACTTTAGTTTTGGCGTTTCTGTTCCGCACGTTAAATGGGATAATAGAATGAATAAAATATTAAAAACAATTATATTATCACTAATCCCCTCCCTCCAAGGGGAAAAAACAAAAATAATCTTGCAATCCTCGCAGAAATGGGCAAAATCGCATCTTTACGGGGATCGGTCCAGAACCATTTGCTCCTTGTTCTTTTTTGTAACTCACAACTCATAAGCAATAACCTTTATGAAAAACATCCCGAACGAGGCTTTAATCAAGAGCGGTTGGCGGGGAATAAAGCGAAGACTGAAACGAATCGAACGAACAGCAGGTTAGCGAGGTTGGACAGTACCTCCTATAAAGGGGTATATAGGAGGTACTGGGTTGGAGCGAAGAGCGGAAAGAATCGAACGAGCAGTAGGTTCGGAAGATACGATTCAGTCAAAAACTAGCTCTCTGAAATTTTTCCACTATAGTTCTCAACGCAGTCAGCGAGCAATGCTTGCAAATGAGTGAACAGGATGGAAAAAAGGTATCTTTGAATAGAGTTCCATTATCTTGAAAAGCGTTGAATAATTAAGCTTTAAAAGGGGGGAATTAATCGCTATTAATACTATCTAGAAATCAAGCTAAATCTTTCATTAATTTTTGACTCAAATCGGGTAATCGAAAGAATATATTTACTAAATAAATGTGATGAATTCCCTAAAGATAAAAATTCGTTAACTCTGGTAAAAAACTATTCATTTATTTTAAAAATTACCACTTTATACTTATTTTATTACTACAATGAACACGAGTTTTTAAATTTACTGTAACATCGGAATCTGCACTTGCGAGAATTACAAAGAGGCAACGATCTTTACAGACTATAAAATAATAGAAAACGAAATGTAACAAGACATGTTGCGCTATTTAATACGATCCTCCTTTAATTTACGGACTTTCATTGAGTCATCAGCAGTTTTTAATTACGCTGAAAAGGCCCACCAGCGACCGAACGGTACAATCGCTGAACACTGGTAGTTCCGACCTGTTTCGATTATAAGCGAATGGGCTGGCTGCAAGGGCGTTGACGTGGTTTTCCCATGTGTATACAACCAAGTTCCCATTAGAAAGTCATTCACGAAGGCCTCTCTCTCCTTAGGTAAATAGCCCTAATGTGCTTTGCCATCCTCAACTAAACTAAACCAACCAACCAACCAAACTACACTGAAACCGGAAAATCATTACACAGTTTTACCTCTACAAGTAACAGCTGACAATTCCACAGAACACTTTTTTAACAGGTAATTTATGTGGGCATCTAGCTGGCAAAAATGAACAGTCGATCTGCAAATCCTATTTCTATAATTACGGCAGTATTTTTATTACGATAAAAAAGCGAAATTTGCGGAACAGTGGCCGGGAAGGGGGAAAGGAAAAGGTTGGCGAAAACCCGAAAAACTTTCACGGATGGGATTTACATAATGAATTTCGCAGTCCAGGACTTGCAACAAAACAATAATACAAGCAACTAATGTGCAACTAATCGATTATGAAGAAGATTCAGCGCATTCATATCAGGGATAAATAGAAAGGCTAGGTCATTTCTTTGTTCGACTCCTCGCCGACGCGAGCCTCATGGAGGGGATGTATTGGAAGTAATCTGACGTGTCTGTGTTGCACCTGCTCTGATTTCGCGCGTTTAAAACTGTACTTTCATTCACTTGCGAAACTATTTTCTGGAGGTCGCATATCCCAAATTAATTTTAATCATACATATTAGTTTTCTAATAATGCGAATATTTAATAATTTGTATATATATAGATATAGTTTTAGTCAGCTTTCCTTTTAAATTCTATATTTAAAGTATCCTTTATGTAATATGGCTTCTTGTGCTGTAGCAACGTGCTGTAACGCTTATAGAAATACGAAAGGAAGAGATATTGTATTTCATGCTTTCTCAAAGGACAATTTGCTTTTGACGAAAGAATGGATACATGAATGTCGAAGACAGGATTCTATTAATGTGAAAAACGCAAGAATTTATGGCGAACATTTTCTGTGCAGTGATTATGAAGATGACATAAGAAATCGCTTGCTTGGATTGCCGCAAAAGAAACTGTTGAAATGCAATACTGTGCCGAAAGTAAATTTATCGTATGCAATAAACGAAACAACACCAAGAAATCGGAGACATTTGAAAAGAAAAGTAATGCAGAGTGGTTCTGAAAAACTACATGAATTAATACCAAAGAAAATTTATTTTGAAGCTGACAATAATAAATCAAATGTCAATGATTTTGAAATAAAATTCACAAGTGACAATGTCCTAAGTGACAATATCCCTGAATGCCCTAAGTGTAAAGATAAACAAGAATGTATTGATAATTTGAAGAACAAAATAATATCCTTAGAAAATTGTAATAAAATATTGAAAAATAGAGAAAAGAAAAATTTTAGAATGTTTGCTCAGCGACAAAGAAGATGGACGACATCTATAAAAAAATTTGTATCGGAAATTTAGAAATTAAAATCCCAAACAGCGAAATTTAGGAAAAAATAGCACGGATCGGAGAATTAGGAAAAATGGTCTAAAGCATATTTTTACAAAGACGCAGATTAACGCATTGCTAGAAAAGAAGGAAAAAATCAGGTGGACTAGTGAAGATATTTCACGTTGCATTGTCATAAGAGCTCTGTCATCTATAAGGAACGTTTTTCGTAAGAAAAAATAGGAATTCCTTTACCTAGCACTAACATATTAAGGAGATAGTGCGCTAAATTTTCATGTAGTTCAAGAATTCAGAGTGATGTTCTTCCTGTAATGAAGAAATGATGCGAATATTTAAACTCTGTAGAAAAAATATGCGTTCTCGGTTTCGACGAAATGCATATAGATTCTAAACTTAGCTATGACTCTAAACTGGACCAAATTCTCGGTCCTTTTTCAAAAAGTGCAGTTTGGTTTAATCAGAGGTCTCATTTCGCAGTGGAAACAACCAATATTTTTTTATCTTAACACTCGAATGAAAAAGACATATTCAATCATCTGGGCCCACCAGCGGCCGGGCGGAAAAGTCGCTGAACACTGGTAGTTCGGTCCGAGGTTCAAATCCCGCGAACGGGCTGGCTGCATGGGCGTTTTCGTGGTTTTCCCCATGTGTAACGTGTATACGAGCCAGTTTCCCTTAGAAAGTCCTCCACGAGGGCATCCCTTTCCTTAGGCAGATAGCCCTCGAGGCTTTGCCATAATCACACACGCAAACACAATCATCTGGAGTAGAAGGGAAAGCAATAGTGTCTGATTTAGGATGATCTAGTACTTTGTGGAAAGAGTTACAGATTTCGATTAATAGTTCTCAGTTTCCAAATACAGTATTGCAAACGAAAAAAAATATGGGCTTTTGCAGATTTAGCGCACTGCTTCAAATTACTGAGAAACCGCTTTTTCTTATGGCTTCCACTTTTTCCTATGGAACCTTCTCCTATATCTTGGGAATTAGAATTGAATTCCGCCAGACAATTTTCGACCGCCGAAAAAGAAGCATTAACATATGTTGCAGGTTATATTGCCTACCGTGTGCGAAACAAAGACCCATCATTGGGAACAATACCTAAAAATAGTGCTGATGAACCAATATTTTAATTCAGAGTGGATTAAATTATTCATTCTTAATTAAAATATTGGACTTATTAATAGATTGGAGGTTTGATTACACCTTCCCATTCATAGATGAATACAGTTTACGAGTTCAAAAATATATTTTGTGCAGTTCATGGTACAGGTTACTATAAAGGGAAGCATGTAATTGGCTCTTTAATTAATAAACTGGAGAAACATTATCCTGAAGTTAACAGAGAAGCAATTCGTTTATTTTGCAGAGGTAGTTGCATTGTGACTGTACAAGAAAGCATATATAATATGTTTTGATTTGAAGTATTTGTAGATGACATTTTAGAAGTTAATAGCGTAAAGCATATTTCAAATGAGAACTAATTTTGTTCAGTTATTGTTAAAGTTATTTTTATTGTATCCTGTGTTATTTATTATTGATTCGATGTTGTGCTAGCTTAGCATTCTAGATAAAATATAATAATATAAAATTAAAGTAATTGACATACGAAGACCTGCCTCCTTAACCCCCACTTTTGAAAAATTAAATAATTTTTTTTTTAGGTACTGTGAGTAAAGTTGTTTTGTCTAAATTAAAATAACAATCTTACATGCATTTATTTAAATGTAATATTGATGTAAGCCTAAGTTGCAAAATTATTAAAAAATATATGTGTTATTATATTGAATCGGGAAATATACCAATGTAAAATTTACAATTAGGCTGAAACTCAGATTAGCAGAAATTTTGAAAACTATGCCAATTTAAGGTTGCTTTTTGATTAATTTAAAAAAGTTGTTATTATAGTTATCTTAGAAGCAGTAGTAGAGTTCTTTTAATTAAATCTCAGATAAAGAAATGATTAGAAATAAACACAGGCATTTAAAAAAAAAAAAATCCCTGCAAATTAAAAAAAAAAGGGACTTTATGTTAAGAGTAGCGTATTTTATTTGTTAGTTTAAAATTTGTTAAATTAAATTTTTTAATGTTCAGTGTAAAACGCATACTACAGTAACATTGTCTCTTCTAAATGATAACTGTTTTTCACACACAGCTCATTTTAAACACTGATTCTTCAAATTTAAAACACTAATTTCTATGTTGTCAATTGCATCTCCGCGTTCAGTGTCATTATGGCTACGTCATCACTCCCCGCTGCCTGTTTCAGGGGAAAAAGCTCTATGAGCTAGCCCTTCTCTTTTAAGTCCTGATTCATATGGAACGACCGAAGAAGAGGGATTTCTTTCACACGACTGGAGTTGTGGTGCAGTTTTTAGGGAAAAATGTGTATCAGTTCATAATCATCCGTCATGTTCACCCCTACTCCCGAAAATCAAACTTCACATGAAAGGTCAACGCTATCATGACGCAAACAAGCCACAATGACACGCAAGTTGAATAACATCCTAAACATGGACTTTTCTGTCAGTTTCATATGACTGTATGCAAGTTCTGTGCATTGTTACTCAAGCAGCGGAAGACTATGTAGGATAAGTGAAGTGTTAAAAACCTTCTTTAGTTTCTCCTAGTTTTCATTAATTCAATCTTTTTCGTTTTGGACAGCCGGTGAATGTTTTTTATATTATACAGTACTTATATAGATATTCTTCACTGGGTAGTGCATTTTAAAGAAAGGTTTTGTTCATCACCGAAATTTTCAGTCCGTTTTAACATGGAATGGAGAACAACTTTTAGAAAAATTGGGAATTAATTTTTTTCTCACCTTTCAGAAGTTCAACAAAAATTACGGTAATTCAGTTTTCTAGTTTCATCTTTGGAACAGGCTTATTTGTAGCAAAATGTGAAGGGAAAGTAGCAGAAAAACTATTTAAATATATAAGCAATCTAATAATTACAATAAATATGAAAAAATCTGAAATTTGTAGGAAAACCTAATTTTCGCGATTAATTTTAATTCTACAAAAATTCGCAGAAACAATTCCCGGAAATTCGACCTAAAAATTACTGTCTGACTTACAATGACAAACCTCCTATTCTTAATTCCATTTACACAAAGAACAGTCCTCAATCTATATCAAATTTAGATACAACTGTCCTGTTACAACATTTCATAATTACGGGGACACGCTGGCTAGCCAGCCACCTCATATTACCGCAGCCGAAAAGCCTTTGAATTCGACTCTTGGTCACACAGAAGTCATCGTCTGCGACAGATTCCATTTGCTGAGAGGACAACCGCAAAAACACAGACTCTCAGCTGTTGCAGAAGGAAGAGGACACGACAGAGAAGCCATTGTTCCACGAAGAAGAAATCAACGTAATGAAGGCCAGAAGAAAGCTGGCTGCGTCTCACAAGGGGTTCTCTGTGTGGGAGCAGAACAAGGATGCGGATTGCAACTCTTCGGATGGAAAACGCAACACGCGCGCGCGCTTTTCACGTGACGCGCGGTCAATGCACTGTCACACGCAGACACCAAATTCATGTACTGAGAGAAAATGCAGCTGGCGACGCTTGACCCAGACATTCAATACGCGCCAGGGATTGTTGATGCTAATGTTTAACACTTAGGAGCGTTGCAATCAAAATAATATTTCCCACCTCAGGGATCATCGAATGTTTTTTTAATCAATAAGACGAATTCTAGAAAAAAAAAAAAAAAAAAACTATAGTAAATCTTGTTAAGCCTGTTTGATAAGAAAACAACTGGATCAGTCAGTCCGAAAATTAGACGCCCCCAAATTCGAAAGGGCTCTTGGGAGGCTAAAGAGCCTTGTCCAATTACAAAAGTCATAGTGGACCACAATGTTATTACTACTCAGGGCTAAATCAAAAAATTACAACTGTGTTTTAAAATGCAGATGTTATTAATTGATTATAATCCTTTTCAGATGTCAGTAATGGAAATTTTATTCATACAGTCAGCTCTCGATTCCCTCGGTTGCTGAATGATGGAAAAACTGCTGTCACAGACCATCCAAACTTAACAGAAAACTATCTATGAAATACGAAATCTCCAAAATATCTACGTGCAGAATAGAAAAATGCATGGATGATAACAGTGATAGCAGATGATGTTATAATATAAGAAAACTGTTTTGATACACAACAATATTTAAAATTTAATTGTAATTTGGAATACATAAACACAATAATAATAATAATAATAATAATAATAAAGTTCTAATCTTTTTTTTTTTTTTTTTTTGGCCAGTTTCAAGCTAGTGACATTGTTCCAAGCTCTCGTAAATACTGTTCTTAAATGCTATTTATAAGTTATTTTTCTTGATGTATAATGATGCTTTTAGTTCTAAATACTGATTACTTCTAGGAAAAATTACACTAGTCTACGATTAAAACTGGTTGAATATTCATACTATAAGATATTTCCAGTCTCGTATAAGGAGGGACATACCTTCGTGGTGTAACGGTAGCACATTCCGCGCGTATTCCGAGTGGTCCAGGTTCGACTTCTGGCGAGAGCATTGCTCATATTTTCATGTCTTCTGATTAAATTTACATTAGCAGCCAAACTGAAAAAAAAAAAAAAAAAAAAAAAAAAAAAAAGAAGAAGATCGTGATGAAATACTTTGTAACGCTGGCTATTCCGCCACATTTGTTTTCATTGCTTCCTAAAGCACAAGATTAAGGTTTTTTTTAGGGGGGGACTTTCATTTTTTTAAAAAATATGATGATATAAGTTTGTCTTGTTTTTGATAGCATATATTCATATTAAAACCAGTTGACAGTTATGATGGAAAAGTAGGAAAGAGAGGATAATGGGAAAAAAGGCCGGTTTCCATCTAAAAAAAATTAAGATTTTCATATGGTGCTGGGAAGTAGCAACTAGAATTTTTTTTTGTAAATTACACGCAAGCAGAAACACATACACTTAAAAAAACACAAACACACACATTTAAAAAAAAAAAGGGGCGGCGAAATCTTTCGTTAGTTCCCCCGAAAATTGTCTTTTTTGTACGGAATTGAAAATCGTTAAAAAATAACATTCTTTCTTCAAACTTTCAATATACAATCCAAGTAAGTATGTAATGTAAGTCTATTCAACGCTTGGCTCTGCCATACAGTTGTTTAATTCTTTCGAAGAAATCATTTGGAATAATGTTTATTTTCAAAGCATCTTCACAGCTATTAAAATAATGGCATTTAAGGTGACTTCATCGTAGAGAACAGAACGCAGTTAACAGGTGCCAAATCTTGTGGGTTTGGTTTGGTTTATTCGATTATCGCAAAGCAAGCTAGGATTATCTTGCTAATGGAAGGGAAGTTTCCATGAAGGATTTTCTAAAGGAAACTGGCTCGTATTCATGTTATACATGGGGAAAATGACGAAAACGCCCATGCAGTGAAAATTATAACAGTTTTCGTCTCTTTCTATTTGACAAGAATTAAAACGTGTGACGGCGCTTTGTCGTACAACAGAAAGGAACTATTTAAGCGGGCTTTCTTTTATGCAAAACTCAATGAATTCTTTTAAGAAGTCTGTTCATTATGTGTTCATAATAAATATGGAGTTAACTATTTGTTTTTCGGGAAAAATTTAATATCTCTTTTCAATCAAAAAAGACCACCATTATGGTCCTTATCCGAGATTTCTGAAACCGAAATTTCTGTGGCTGTTTTATCTCAAAATTATATATCCAGTCACAATTTCTTATCTTCCTCGCTCAACAGTAAAAGTTAGTGGAATTCTTTGCTTGGCTATGGAATCCGTAATAGCGGATGTTCACGGGGTTAACGCAAACGATCGACTGCATGAGAAATTCTATCCATATGCAAACGATATTTTTAGAAAAGCAATATGAAATATTATAATAATAAATGTTGTGAATTATCGCTTGGTTGGTTTGCTAGAATATGTTAAAAAAATTAAAGCAAAACTTTTGTAGATGCGCTATGTACAGTAGAAACATTACTTTCCTAAATGCAGAGCGCCAACAACAAGAATTTCTTCAGTATATAACCAAATGAATTGAAAAGTGCGAAATTTTTGTTAATTAACCCTTTGGCGCGCGCGATATTATTTTTATAATTTTTTTACCAAAAAACTCTAGAAATTGAATATTGTGATCCTAGAGACAAATAATATATGCATTTAAAAAAATCTACTCTTGCCCATTGTTTTGCGGGTGGTGGTCGCACTGTGAAACCACCGCGCGTCTAGGACTTTGAAACGTACCTAGGTAGTAGGGGAAAAAAAAAAAAAAAAAAAAAAAAAAAAAACTTACATTTCTCCGTGGGCGTTTCCAATAAATGACGGAATTCACGAATTTAAAAAAAAAAAAAAAATTGCATGTAAGAACTGCATAATATATATATTTTTTACATTATTTTACAAACTAAATCGTCAGAAAAAATTAAAAAATAAACATTTATGTAATTTTTCTATAGCAGTGAAAGTATAAGTACCTACATAATAAGGACGTTTGGCTACATGGATTAAAAAAAACTGAGTAAAATAAGGACAAAAAAAAGACTTAGTGTTTTTTTTTTTTTTTTTTTTTTTTTAAATTTCAAAGAACAAATATTTTTTGTGACACTGTTCAAAGCATGTCTTATCTTTTTCGTATATGCATAGACCCACATTGCACGTTTCGCACATGAATCTTCTATGATGTTTCTTCCTTGTGCTACAAAATGTACACTGATTGGACCAGAATTTCACTGGTATATGTCCAGCGTTATTTAGTTTTTTTTCTTCCGGCACATGAAATTTGTAGTTTTTTTTATGTTAATGGGGGGGGGAAGGCTTGGTTTTTTTGGCTTTGGTAAGGATCATTCGTTTCCCATTCATACTTATTTTATTCGTATTTCGTCTCAAAATATTCAGAAAATATTTTTAATTTAAATAAAACTTTACGCGATTTCTATTTGTAATTACAGCAAAGTATACTTACATTACAATTTAGACCACAGGAAATAATTTATAAAATCACAATACTAGCTTGGGAGCAAGTGTGTTGAGGTCAGAGAAAAGTCTCTGGAAAAGAAAGAACTTTTTACTGGGCAGGTGCATGTATTGTTAGTAATAAAATAACTCTGTGATTTCAAAACCCCTTATCTATATCCTGGTAAAAATAAACACTTCTATTTGAGAAGCAAGCAAACGCCATAGTGAAGAGCAGTGGTTTCAAGGCGCGACCACGGAGCCTCTACACACAAATGGGGCAGTGGTCGTGCCGTGAAACCACAAAGCAAATGCCATACATATATAGGTTTTTTTTATATATGCAGTTTAATTATTGCTATTTTTTTATTGTTTATGATAGAAATCATGATGTGCGATGAATAACTTTTGAAATTTAAAGTTGTTTATATTAATAAAAGAAAGTTATTTTGTCTCATTGAAAACAAATTTGAAAAGGCATCAGATTTGAAGTACTAAGACCTAAAACATGTAGGATTCTGTAGTCATTTTGTGTTATTTAGAGGTAAAAGATCAATCAATTGATTTTCACTCAAAAATTTCGGAAGGAAGAGGAGAAAAAAAATTTGAAAATTGGTGGTTTCAGGGCGCGACCACCGCGCGTCAAAGGGTTAACATGAAAAATAATATATACATCAAATTGCTGCTCTTAGAAAATATAGTTGTGGCTTAGTTATACCCATCTGAATTCGTTAAAAGTTCACAATTGGGTGCCCCATGTTTTTTGGCGATTCTTTTTTGATGCCAAGATCGACGCCCGGAAAGCACAATTTTAAGATGGCCGCTACTCAAAACCAAAATAAAAAGCCAAAGAATTGCACAAACCGGTGTCTATGTACACATCGAAATATTTTTACTTAAAAAAATAATAAATAAATAAATAATAAATCAGAGAATTGCATAAACTAGGCATTGCGCACTGCCTTAACTTTGTCCATGTACACATCAATCTATTTTCATAAAAAAAAAAAAAAAAAAAAAAAAAAAAAACAGGAAGCTAAAACAAAGTGAAAACTATCATGGCAACCAGAAATGGGGTTTCATCGACAAAATTAAACAAATTTGTCGCTAATCGAAGGGGCATCCAATTTTACACTACAGCCTTGAATTCTAACCGGCACTTTTGGCATGAAGTTTGGCTACCCCCCGCTACAGACGATTTTAACGTCAGTAAAATTAATTGTCGTTTTACAAATGCGTGCAACCGACCCTTCAGCAGCAAAGCGAAAAAGTAAGATTATCGTTAAAAATTCGAACCCTCTCTTTTTCTCCAGACAAAAATAAACACCGCGGAAAGAAGAGACTGAAAGCGATTTTTTGCCCCCCATATGATCGTTCATCCACCTCACTGCGGGAATTTGTATCTAGGGGTTGAAAAAAGGGGAAGAAAAGAAAAAGAAAATTTTAGCAGCTAAATGTACGAGTGAAGAGATAAAGAAACCAAGCAGTCTCCTAAGAAGGCCTCCCTCAAACGCTTTTCTACCTACCACAAAAGTATATATTCAAGATCTACATTTGTTTACATCACGAATGCTAGGCTAGTAAGTTTGCGAGTTTCACAATTACGTGCATTTTAGGAGATCAGGGGTGTTTGTGGAACCCCAAAAAATCCCCTGAAACTTTTACGGACTTACTACCGACATTTTGGAGTTTCGAGAAGGGGGGGGGAGAGAAATGAAAAATTACAATTATGAAGTAGTGAATGACCTAATTATAAAAGTTCAATGAATTACTTTTTTTGCAAAATTAATAACCATAAATTTTCAAACATATAAACTACTACATTTTATGTAAATATTTTAAATTACCTGAATTAATTCTTTAAAAAAAAATTATCTAATTTCTGCTGCTTTTTTTTATTTTCTGATGTTTGTGGGCTTGTCTTTCTTTTGTGGTGAACTTCATAATTGCAGGAAGGTTGACTTTTATTTACCTCATTTACAGTTGAAGAAATTTCCTCGAGAACTGCACATGCAGAGGTAGAAGTAGTTTGTTTTTCTGCTAATGTAGAAGGTTTTTCAGAGACTTTTATAAGTGACTCAGCTGAAATACATGTTTTTAAGTCCTCTTGATATGTTTTCCAACTTCTCTTCATATTCAGTAAGAGATCTTTGTGAATTGGATCAGTCACTGGATTTTTTGAGCCATATTTTTCACATGAGGTTTCTTTAGAAGCCATTAAATCATATTTAATAGTCTGCACTGCATCTAGGGAATCAATCTTAAGAGAGGTTCTATAGTGAGTGACAAGTGTATCCATTAAGTTGAATGCACTTTCGACTAATGGGCCATGGAAGCAGCTAAGGCAGGCTTTGACCAATTTAGCCAATGTAGGATACTTATAATCATTTGTGAAATCATCTTTTAAATTAAAAACTTTAGACCAATATTTATCAATTGTACACTTGACTTGATTTCCACTTTCATCAGATGTGTAGAGCATTTCTTTGGTAATATATCAATATCACTCTGGTATAACCTTATTTCAGCTTCTACTTTTGACTTTTCATTATCACTAAAAATATGGGACATAAAAGATGATAATTTTTCAAAAGCTAATATTGTACTGGTTTTACCTTTTAGCTCTGGATCTAATGCTGTAAAACTAATTAGATATGAATTTTTAAGGGGTAATTTCTGTTTCATATGCTGTGCTGTATTAGTATAAGCTTTCATCAGAGAAATTTGGAATTCTTTTGCTATTGGATGATTTTTTGATAATTTCTTCAGGAGAGTGGAAGCTTCCGCACCAGTAAATATTACTTTGCTAGGTAGATGGAATTCTGGATTTGTGACATCAACCTTTAATAAATCATTATAAGATGTGCACTCTATATTTTCTGGCTTTATAAAAAAAAAGAGAAAAATTTTGCCATCAATTTATAAATACTGGAATGTATTAAATGAAGCATTGGTTTTTTTTGTTTCAAATAATTTAATATATGTGTTGAACTCTGGTAATACTGCTGAATATAATGCCATATGCAATAAAGTTTTGTTTTGCATAACAAATAACCCATTTAGTATTCTTTTTTTCCGAGCTAAAGTATCCTTTGTGAGTTGTTGGGAATGCAAGTAAGAATACACCCCTTCAACAATTTTTTTCTGAGCTGCAGAAATATTTCTTTTATTGTATACAGTTTCAACATAAGAAAAATAATCCCCTTTATCAGTTTTATCCAAGTAGTGAAAATAAAATGCAATAAGAGCATCCCACAGATCTTTGATTCTTTCTAAAACACATAAAATGTACACCCACCTATGGTCTGGTCTCTTCAAGGGCTTAAGTTTTTTAATGGCAAGATATTCACAGATTTTGAAAAAATTTTCTCTTTTACTGCAGCTTTTCATATCAAAATAGATGTCATCAAACAAATCTTCTAAGTATCTATCAAAACATGTAGCAAATTTTTTTGCACAGTTATTAGCTGTGTGACATGTGTCACCATAATATCTAATAAGTGGGGTGCTTTGTTTGATCGTAGTCTGGTTTCAACACCCTTTTTTTTTTCCACGCATGGTGTTACAAGAGTCCATTAATACACTAATTAAGTTTGCCCATGGAATATTATTATCTTCAATAGTATTAACAACTGCTTTAAAAACAGCTTCTGAATTGCAAGATTCCATCTTTAGAGATGCAAAATGATGAACTACAACTTCATTTTGATTGTTGTCATAAAACTGCACCAATATTGCCAGTATACTTTCTTGAGCATTGCTAGTACTTTCATCCAAATTTAGAGAAAATGGAGTCTCCTTTAAAGTTTTAATGATATTTTCCTTAATAGTTTTTGCGAGCCCATATTTCATTTTATGCAGTAGTCCTGGACATTTCCAACGAGTTTAGTGCCGTCTGATCGCGGCTCAACTGTTTGCAGAGTTCAATTAAATTGGGAGCTTCATTGAAAGAAAGAGAATTCTCGGCGATAAACGAAGTTATTAATACCTCTTGGCGTGCTTTTCTTGTCACTATATCCAATGGCCGAGCATCAGTCTCCAGTAAGTCATCAGTATTTTTTGAATTAGCATAATTACTTAAAGTCATTGAATGTCTAATGCACTTTGAATATTTTATGTGCGTCACAGTTTTAGAATGATTTGTCAAAGCCTTGAATCCTTCCCCACCATACTTCAGCAGTGAGTTACAAAAAACACAATATGCTTGTCCAGCAACATTTATTTTCTTGCACCATGTGCCGATGGTATCCCCATTACCATCTCTCCGTTCAATCCAATTCCACCTAAATGCATTCCGGACACCTTCTTCTAATAGTATAATATCACTATTTATATTGAGAAATTTCATAGTGAAATTCTCTTGCGTACATAAATAAAAAAATATTTCAATAAACGAAACGAAAAATTTACACGTGCAGCAATAAATGAAACGAAAATTTTACACAGCGGAGAAAAAAAAGTTGAGAAGCGATTAATGACAAATAGCTAATACGGCGAAAAATCCCCCTTCTCTACTTATTGGCGCCACGCCAGGAGAGATAAGACCTTTGAACCGAGAGTCACGTGATCGCACATCTGGTCGAACGAAGTCTCTCCCTTTTTTTTCTGCCGCGCCTACTTGCCGAAAAGAATCCAGAAGAGAATGTCCGAGAACCGGGGGAATGAGCCATAACTCGCAATAAAGAAAGAACAAAAAAGAAGTCCCCCCCCCTTTTCACGCATTATCACTGCCTTTGGAGAAAGAAAGGAAAAGTTTTCACCACACACACTGACCTTGCGTTTTCTGCTTTCAAAGCAAACAAAATTACCCAGATCAAAATAAATAATTCATTATTATTCCTACTTCTTCTTGAACGACGATCCCCGGAATTTCCGGGTATCAAAGTTCAAAATCCCCGGAATTCCGGGGTTTCCCCGGAGCACAAACACCCTGGGGGATTCTCTCAGATTCCATGAATGCCGAATTTTCCTCAATTATGTCCAGTTTTTTTTTATGACAGTCGTTATGGTAATTGTACCATTTTCATATTTACATAATTTTAACTCTGTTTTCATTAGAATTTATACGGAAAATACTGGGTGGCCATAATTAAACTGACAGTGTTCACAGTGTTCTGTAGCGCGATCTATTTGCGAGAATGACGCCACATTTTGTAGGAAGATTAAACAAGACGGGGGACGAAGGATTCCGCGAAAAAAAATTAGTTCCAAAATTCACCGCTAGGGGAATAATTGGCGCTGTGTAATAGAAAATAGAGTGTTAACAAATGCAAATTAATACGGAATAAAATTACCTTTTATTATGGATATGCCTTATGGAATATGGATATGCCTTACAGTACGGTATGGAAAATCGTGCGAAAGATTATCAACTTTTATCCGTACAAGATCAGCCGTGTACAAGAGTTACTGTACCCCGACCAATATAAGCGATTGACTTTTGCTCTCACCTTTCTTGCCAGAATGGAGGTAGATGATGCTTGGCCGTGATGGATGATCTTATGGGGAGACGAGGCTCACTTTTACCTGAATGGAACTGTGAATACCCAGAACTCCCGAACTTGGGATGACAAATCACCACATGCAGTCACAGCAACTCCCTTACATTCACCAAAGGTAACTCTTTGGTGTGGGTTCACAGCGGAATTTATCATAGGTCCATTTTTCTATGAGAACATTACCCCGACAGGACCGGAAACCTGTTCTGTTACCGGAGAGAAATATCGCCACATGTTGAACAGCTTTGTTATTCCGGCACTTCAGCAATGACAATGCCTGGGGGAAATCATTTTCATGCAAGATGGAGCCCCTCCACACGTTGCTGTACGGGTGCAACAGATGCTACGACAGAAATTCACAACAAAAAGAGTCATTAGCCGCTACTTTCCAACTGCATGGCCACCTCGGTCGCCTGATTTTACCCCATGCGACTTCTGGCTAAGGGGTTACCTTCAGTTCAAGGTCTATCAAGGAGTGGTCCAGGACCTGGCTACGTTAAAGGATAACATATCACGGACTGTACGGGAGATTCCTGCAGACATGTTACTTTCTGCTGTTGTGCATACTGTGCACAGAATGCAATATGTGGTCCACAACAACGACAGCCACATTGAACCTCATTTGAATGCAAAATAAAAGGTAATTTCCGTATTGATTTGCATTTGTTAACACTCTATTTTCTACTACACAGCGCCAAATATTCCCCTAGCGGTGACTTTTGGAACTTATTTTTTTCGTGGAATCCTTCGTCCCTCGTCTTGTTTAATCTTCCTACAAAATGTGGCGTCATTCTCGCAAATAGATCGCGCTACAGAACACTGTCAGTTTAATTATGGCCACCCGTTATATTACAAAGTAATCTTAAGCCAAATTCCAAAGAATAATTTTAAATTATCCTTCAAGATTCTAAATCAGTTTTCAGATTCAAAGATGGTTTGTTATGCTTCTGGTATGCGTGAGAGAGAAAATCATTTTCCATAACTGCCTTCATTATCAACAAAAATGTCCTACAAATAAAACCGCAATTTTAAGCACATGTTCTTTTTTTTTTTTTTTTTTTTTCTAAATTCATGTTACAGAACAACAAACACTACATTGAAGGAGACAAACTGTGTGCATACTACATAATATAGCAAATTTTTTTTAATGAAATTTTGTTTTTATGTAATGCCCCTGCTAATACTGCCTGAACGTGACTAATTTGTAACTCCTTCCAAGGTTTCTAATTGCTTTTGATGCTCGAAGAAAGTGGTTGCGTTAGAGAGGTGGCATATATTTAAGGCTCATTTAAGAGTAATTATTAGTTTCAGAGGTGGTCGTCTTAGGGAAATTATTAGTTCACAAAGTATTCACTGTTATCAGTTTAAAATAATAATAATCATAATTATTAGTTCACAAGGTTTATTTTAATGCATAAGTTATTTCTTATGTTGAATTTTCCGCATTTCCACTATTTCACCACCACTTTTATTATTTTTTCCAATTAAAATTCTACTGTTGCTTAAAATCTATACTTTTTAGTGATATCCAAATCATAAACTTGTACATTCTATAACCCCAATTCTCAGAGTTACTAATTTTTAAAATTATATTTTCGTAGGCGACAATGGTGGCCACCTATATTAGGTGCTTCCATAATGAAATGCCCTTGTAGTGGTGGAAATAATGACTATTAAATAAAGCACCTGGCCATTTAAAAAAATAATATTTAGGAAATTTTTGTTCTTGTTATGTAAAATATAACATAAGAAGTTTGACTACCGTACCATCACAATTCAGCAAGATGCACAATTTTGAAATCTCCATTTCTGACATAAAAATGCAATTTGCATAGAAGGATTGGTATTTTCTTCTTAAATGCCCCGCAGTGATATTGTTTTGCAATATACTAGTGCCTTTAGCTTAACTGTGTTACATTTGGTATGGCAAAAGAATTTTCACACATATAATTTATAAAGTTTTGAAATGCAAAAATACTTTATGAATATTTTCATGAAGTTTTATTACTATAGACTTATTATCTGATAATTGTACAAAAAAATTCATTATATTACAAATATTATTTTCAATTCGTTTCAAGCAAATACTGAAGCCTGCCTGTGTTTTTCTAAAACATGATTTTTATGATTCTGTGCATAAGATCTCCTTTAAAAAAAATTATATTGATCTATACTTTTTATAATACAGTCAAAAGTCGTTAATCCGGACTCGTCGGGACTTCGGCGACTCCGGATTATAGATCATCAGTTTAAATCTGGTAAGATGGCATGCAGAAATTACAAAATTAAAAATATGAAACCGTAATTTATGAAATAAAGAACAATTATGATCTAAAGGGTATCAAAATTTACAAAAAGAAAAAGCTTAATATTTATTTGTTTACTTTATTAAACATTTCTTTCAATGCAAGTTGTTTAAGTTACTTTGTTTCATGTGATAATACTCTCTCTTTAATTCTATTAAACAGACATAATTTCTTGTTTAGTTACAAAGTTCCGCTGTTCAAGTCCTATAATTGCTGTGTCGAGAATACCAACCAATTTGTCAATCGAAATTTTTTCGTTTTCAATAACCTCTGTGTCAATTTCTTCACTATCGGAAGCGAATTATAATGACGAGGAACTTGATTTAAATCATATCAGAGTACATCGAGATGAAATACTACATTTAGTAAGGAATTATAAGCCAAATAAAATAAAAACATCTGCCCTGAAGACAAGGATAGTGCTGACAGATCAACTTCCAATTCATTGCGCGCCGCGGCGTTTCCCCCCTTCCCCCGCAGCAGAGCAGCCTGAAATTGATAAACAGATTTCGGATTTCGAAACATACTTTCGCTTTTTAGATCCTTTACATATTAGTAAATATATATCGGAAATTCTATTTGACATAATCGGAAGTTCAAGCTTACTTTTATAAAATTGCTCTAACGGTCTGCAAAAAATAATAAGCTGGATCCAATTCGAAGATTAAGGAACAACGCAATCTGCAACATTAACTGAATTCGATAATTTTAGCTTAGCTTATACCGTCCGTTATACATTAAACGCGCATGCGTAAACTATTATGCGCATGCGCACACGCATATTCGCAGCCGTAAAGGTCTTACCCGCACGCGTAAATGCCTATGTTGACGCATGCGCAGAAAGTTTGTAGCTCTGAGGTCCGGATTATAGATCATTCCGGATTATGGGTGTCGAATTAACGACTTTTGAATGTAATCTGCATAAAAGTGCTCGTCATTTAATCTCTTAACTTCAGAAATATTTTCTTAAACAAATACTTACACTTGCAAACATTTCACTCTTCAATTTGTTTATGTCTTCTAAATATGATACCAAGTTTCATACCAAGTATCTTGGCCAATTTTTGACACACGGGTGTCAATAATTTTGTGTTTTACATTTCTATAACAAGTACAAAATTTTGCTAAATACATATGTAAGGATCAGTTAAATGTATAAAAAGTTAGAATTTCCATTTTATACATGAATATAAACATGAAAACATAAATATTAGCATCATTTAAAACAATTCTGCAACCAATAGACCCAAGTAATACTTAATATCTGTTAAAAAATTTCCCACATTAGTCTGATATTAATTCTATATATTTTATATCTTTATAAACTATAGTATAATAATACAATATTTATAAAATTGTAGATTTTTAAACATGGACTATTTGTGGAAATAATGGCGTTTGAAACAACTATTTTTCTTTCTTTCTTTTATATATAAAAAAAGTGAACCTCTGAAAATTTCCATTATTTTCGAGGATAAAATTCCTCAAAGTATATTTTAAAAGACCAACGTAAAAAACTTGTCTATCCCAGACGAGTATGTTCCGGTGAGATGCGTGACAAAGACCACCAGAGGACGAGGCCACCGGTAGCATAAAAACAAAGCACCGGTAGTGGCCCGGAATTAAATGGTATAATAAAAAACAGCCTCAAGCCAAAAACCCTAAATATCAAAGGACTAGAAGGGTGAGGTGTGGGATCACCGATAGACAGATAGATGTACTACCTTCTTTTCTGGAAGAGGGAGAAGTGAGTGGTTTCCTGTGAGGTGGTGGCAATCTCGTGGGAAAAAACGTCGTCTGCCACCGGAAGCACGCTTCCTCGCACCTCCTGCGGCTATTCCCTGACACACTTCTTCGGGCGAAGGGAACGAAGAGAAAGAGATCCAGCACGTTCTCTAAAAACGAAAGTGCAAAAGGATAGATCACGCGACGGGGGTAAAGCGAACACACCTTCAGGACAGGAAACGGAGTTGTCTTCCGTGGGGAAGATTAGATGGCGATAACGCGTGCATAAATTTCGCTCGTTTAGTGTTAATGAGTTGAAGAAAAAGTTCAGAGGGATGCGCGACTCGACCGGTATCGGAAAGAAAACGAAACGACGCGATAATATCTCTCTCGACCTAATATTAGACAGGATGAATCCTTTCGCGAGGCCCACCTCTGAAAGTGAGCCTCAGACTATTTTTAGGAAAACAATGAACATTGGTACTGTAAATGATCTTCCTCGGAAACATCTAAAAGACGACCAAAATTCTCTGCATCCAACTGTGGTCATCTTAAACTGTATTCTGAAGATAAGTGCCGCTCGACGGTCTACAAACCCACTGAATTCAAGTATAGCAGATTTTCACGTACCAGAGCCTTGCTTTAAACAGATTTACTTTCATAGAGTCCCCCCTCCCCCGCCGCAAACCAAATTTGCCTTTCTGCCTTTAGAAAAAGTACAGTAAACTGTACTCAGAGACAGTGCAATTATTTCATCCAGAAAGTGAAATTAAATAACAGCAGCTAATTGTTGAAACTTTTAAGCTTTTGCTTTAGTTAATGGTTGTTATCAATAATGGAATACTGCTTTAAAAAAGGAAAGGACAATACACACTTTTACATAAAATACATATGCATATATAACGTACACGTCATTTTCATTTAATTCATAACATACTAGCGGAAGTACCCGATGCCAGTAAAGTTAAATTGAGAATAGTGTATCTAACAACAGAGAGAACGATACCACTGTAATCCTTCTCTAATAACGATGCAAAAAATACGATTCACAGTCATACATTTTTCACTCTGATGCGATATGGAACATACATAAAAAATTTTCATAGAAAAATAAGCTAATTCTCTCGCATTATATCAGCAACAATGGCACGCAGTTTTTAATGATTTTAGTCTTCTAGTCAAATGGTTGTAAAAGCTCAACTTTCATCCAATATTTCACTTATATTCAATTTTAGTCGATTAAATGTGGCAAAAAATTGATCATAATTGATCAGAAATCAGTAAGGCAAACAAACACGCAAACAGCATAGATTCTTTATTTGCATAGATTTTGTGAAACTTGCAAATTTTTGTTTAGCAAACTCTACGATTTGAAAGCGAGCAAACAGTAGCAACACTTTCCGAAATAAAGTATTTTTGCCTCCAAAGCGCGAGACTTGCCACGCGGAAGAATGAGTGCAAAAATTAGCGCTTTCAGAGTTTTTTGTTAATATCTCGGCTGATTAAAGTCTTACGAAGATGGGAGGAAACATTCGAAACGGCTTCCCGAATTTTTGGAATCGGGAATTATGTATTTAATGTTTGGCAATGCTATTTTTATTTCATCGTAAAACTTGGTAGTTTTTTTTTATTACTAACTCTGCGATTTGAAAACGAGCAGTGGCAACGCTTCTTGACATAAGCAGAATTTTATCTCCAGTTTGCGAGACTGTTGCCAATCGGAAAAATGAGGACAAAAATTATCGTTTTTCCGAGTTTTTTTAATTAATATCTCTGATTTTAGCTACTTTTTTGGGGGAAAAAGTGGACATCGACTTTTTCCAGAACCAGAAAAGAATTGTAGAAAGTACCTATAGTAGTAACTGAGTTATTAGAGGACATCCAGACACACAGACTTTCTTTTTTATATATTTATATAAATAAATGGTACTTTGCATGCTTTTGCGAATTATCAAGACGGATCCCTAAAGGTTACTTACGTGGAGTCATACATTACTTAAGACAGCGGTCTCTGACTGGTGGTTCGCATGTGGCCCCCGAGGCAGTTTTATGCCACCTGCGACGATATTCCAATTATAAATTTGTTGCAAAGATTTTAAGGTTTAAGTTACTTGAATTCCGAGTTTATAATAATTTTATTTCCCCTAAAAACGAATATGAACAGCGCATCAGAAAATCAATAAATGGAGCTAATTACACTGGTGTGCAATGTAAATTTTAATCAGATAGCCATGAAATTGCAGAGAAGGGGTTCTTGAGATGAACACGCAATTAGGTAGAAAGGTCATGCGTATGCAAATGTTAGGAACAAAACGTCACAGGCGACGTAAGCGTACGCAAAACACGTGAGGTCGGCCTGCTCAACTAAAGACTACAATAAAAGGAAGGACGGAGACGGAATTAAAGATATTCTCTGCATGTACAAGTTCTTCCGTGAAATATGGCTAGAAGCTGGATGATCGGAAAGCTGGAGGATAAGCGTAGTGTGACCAGTGTAGCTGAAGAGTTCGGAATCAACAAAAATGTCATTTCGCGCGGTTGGAAAGCCTTCCAAACCATAAGTAGAGCTGTTAGAAAGGTTGGTGGTGGCCACCACCCAAGGAAAACAATTGCAATGGATGACCGATATATCGTCCTGCAGACGAAAAAAGTCCGAAACCAGACAGTAAGCACTAGAGCTCAGCAATTGTGTACAGTAACGGGTGACAAGTGTCGCTGTTTACTATATCCAGACGCCTTCAGAAAGGTGGTCTATTCGCCCGCTGTCCTGAACGCTGCAACCTTTTGAAAGTTGGCCATCGACGCTACCGTTTAGAGTGGTGCAATGAGGAGAAAAACTGGACATCTCATCAATGGAGTCGTATCGAACGAATGAGAGTATTAACGAATGAGAGTCGTTTTAGTGCCACAAGCGATTCTCAACGCCAGTTGATTTGGAGAGAGGTCGAGACGCGGTTTCATCCTAGTAATATCACGGAAAGAGACCGTAATGGTGGTCCTGGAGTTCTCGCCTGGGAAAGCATTATGCTGAACAGATGGACAGAGCTCCACATTTTCGACAGAGGTTCTGTAACCGGAAATCGTTATTGTCAGGAGATGATCCTTCCTCATGTGCGTCTGTTCCGTGGTGCCACTTGAGCAGACTTCGTTTTTATGGATGGCAATGCACGGCCACACGGACTTCTGCTGTTCAGAAACTACTGGGAAGTGAAGATATCACTCGAATGGATTGGCCAGTGTACTCCCCTGATTTAAATCTCATAGAACATGTGCGAGATGCTCAGGAGAGACGCCTTGTGGCCCAATTACATGCTTCGGGGAACACGCAACAACTAAAACAGATGCTAATTGAGGAATGGGTACTCTTACCTCAAGATCTGTCGGACTATCTCGTGCTGAAATTGGAAAGACGGTGCGAAGCAACGATTGCAGTAAGGGGAGGGCATATCCCATACTAAGGAACATCTGCTTGTTCTTCTTCCTCTTATACAGACAAACAGGTGTAACGATACTATGAGTTCAATAAAGCCTTTTTTTTTTTTTTTTTTTTTTGTTTGACTGCATACGGTATTCATTTTTGCGTAACTATGCTATCGTCATCGCTTAAATACAAAACGCTGTCTCTCATTTTCGAATTTCATGTCTCTCAGATGATTTCTTATGGAGTTATGGAAAATAGAACACCAGTGTAATTTACAGTTTGATATAAATCATATTTAGAGATCTGAAGATACAGATTTTATAACTGTTATTCATACACGTCTAAAAATAAACAAGTTCAGTTACGAATTTTTGCGAGCTGAAGATTAATAAGACAAAGAAACTGATTGACAGATGAGCATTTACAATCCCTAATGAAGAGAATTTTTTAGAAATCAAGAAGTTTATAATTGCTTACGTACTAACATACGTATTTTTACTTATGCGTCGAAGAAAAATAAGTAATACACTAGGTTGTTATTGTTTGTTCTCAAATTTTATCGCATAATTTGCTTATTTCTCGTTTAAATTGAAGAAAGTTATTTAATAATTTATAAAAACGTCACTATTAGCCGAAAGAAATGTAAGTCTAAGAATTTAATATTTAGCTGTGAATGAATTTGGATTACAAAGTGTAACCAACAAAAATGTCTTATAGGTGCGAAACTTTAGATTTCAATTAGTAAATAAATATAATTCTGGATTTTCTCCGCTTTATGGTATTATTATGTTTGCATATGTGCATTTTAATAAATATTTAGTAAGTAAAATAAAAAAATTATTTAAAATATTTTTTATTTTGCTAATAAAATTTTTCATTTTGTTTAATAAAAAATTTCGCCCGATCAGCTGTTTTCGGATCAAGCATATGCCTCGCGTGCGATAATACGAGTAGTTTGAGACCACTGATCTGGAAGACATTTTAAATCAGTAGTTTCGTGAATAAAGTGTTCCCTCGATACAGTGCTTTACAATTTATAAGTCGTTTTTAAAAATATGTGACCTGCCTTTATGAACACATTATGTAACATTTCCAGGTATTCTTTTTTACTTCCTTGTACGAAGTAAAAAGGAAGTTATAATTGCGAAAACTTTCGGGTATCATATTTCAACGAAAACATCCAATTTGATGATGTTTTTGCGTGACATCCGCAAGTAAGGACAGAATAAAGGACTCTTTGCCCCCCCCAAATGTAAAGCTGATTTAAAATGAATTGTAAAGAGAATTCTTCGTGACGTCTTGTGCGTACGTACGCACGTATCTCGCATAACTCAAAAACGAGTAGCCTCAGAACGTTGAAATTTTGTATATAGGACTGCTATAACATGTAGATGTGCACCTCGTATTTTGGTTGCAATCGGCCGTGCCAAACGTATATAAATATATTTATATATATATCCACTCTGTTACCCGGCTCAGGGATCTCAGTTTCTCTACTCTTATATGTTTGTAAATTGTAAATTTTTTGCTTTAAAAATGATTGAATTATGTTGTTCTTATCTTCCGGTTGAGGTTTTTATGCCTTTAGTAAATCTGTATGCAATATTTTTAGAATTATCAACAATTTTAAAGTTGTTTAAGTGCCGCTAAGCCTAATATTTTTTTGATGGCGGCCATTGCTTGTTTACAATTGAAACAGCAGGATAGTGGATTTGTTGCCAATCTAGAAAAACTTAGCTTCGCAACAACAAAGATAACGCCTTCATTTATTATTGCGAATTAAATCATGCTTAATCCTTTCTGGAAATTTTTCGAGGAAATAAGTGTTTAAGATTTACTTCGTAATTTTTAATACAGATTTTTTGAATTTTTATGTATTTTTGCCTTGTCGCGAAGTGAGAACTGAATTAATTGAATGAGAAATACTGAATCGTCTGTGAAAAACTGTTTCTTTTTTGTTTTGTTTGCTTAATTTCTTTTATACATCGTTTTATATTTATTATAGTATTTGAATAGAGCATGTGGCAACGATTAGATAACTCTTCAAATGATATAAATTTATATGCATTCTGAGTTATAATATGGACGAAATGAAATGTAACGCTGTTAAGTGAACTTAGGACCAGAGTGTCGCTATGGTTAAACAAATATAGTGATTTTTAAAAAAGTGCATTTATTCTATTGTGGTTTATGCGCTATTGACGATTTAATTCAATCCAATACGTTTAAATGAAATGCAAGCAAAATGCGTATAATTTAATATTCCGTGCAAGGAAGTCATGTGGTGTACACATCAGATTTTTTATTACAGGCGCCCAACAAGAACCGAGACGTAAAATCGTTGAACACTGGTAGTTTTGTTCTGAGTTCGAATTCTAGCGAAGAGGCTTGCTGCATGGCCGTTTTCGTGGTTTACCCGTGTGTAACGTGTTATATAAGACAGGTTAGCTTAGAAAATCATCTACAAAGGCAACCAACCACTTAAGCAGATAGTCTTTGAGTGTTTTGCTATATTCAAATAAACCAAACCTTTATTACTACATATCCGTTATTTTAATGGCGCCAAGATTATTGATGAATCGCCAGCACATGCTGCAAATGGCTAGCAGTCTTTGGTATCTTCAATCTTTCTTGCTAAAGCTGTTCACATTTTCTAGGGAGAGGGAGACCAAAAGTACGATAAAAATACAACGATAGCACACCTCTTTTCGTGACGGTGTGCGATATAAGTTGGAGATTTATTGGTCTTCGCATCGTTCAGATAACGGCGATCGTGATAATGAGGAAGTACTTACTTTTTCCATTCACACTATTTATTATATTGTAATTCATTGATCATTAGATAGCCTTTACTTTAGACTATTCTCTCAACTAAAGTTTTAATTAGTTAGGCCATAGTTTTTCTTCTTCTTTTTTTAAAATTCGAATTAAGGCTATTTTACAGAGATAGTGCTATATAAATGAGGGACAGGGGACCATTATTTAACAATCATTGCAAGTTTAATTTTCAACCTGATCTACCACACCGCAAGACTTCTATGTGATTTTTCATTTCCAGCCTTTAAAGCAATAAAAGACCAAATAATAATAACAAATGAAAAACATTCCAAATAAAGCTTAAAAAAATCATCGTTTTCGTTGTTTTAATGATATAAATATTAGCATGAATGGCAAGTGAATTCCTTTTTATTTACAGCATAAACAAAAAAATTGAAATTACAAAATCGTGGAAATGTATTACTTATTTAACCTACTGGAGAACAGACAATTTTCAAAATGCGTGCTTTCTTTCATAACCTAATAATGCAATATAGATGATAATTATAATTTAGATATTATATAATTAATAAAATATTTACAATTAATTATAACATATATTTTTAAAACTTCTTTATTATTTCGGAATCCTATGCATAATTACTAATACAAAAAAAAAAAAAAAAAAAAAAAAGATAGGCTAATGTTACTTTACGGGAGAAAATACAAACTTCTTTGAAAACACGCAAAATGACAATGAGACACAGAATAAATCATAAGGAAGTGCGTTTATATTTTCTCTCATAATATTCAAAATAAGAATCTTTGAAGCACATGTGCTTTCTTGAAAGGCCTGCAGTTGGAAATAATCAAAAGCAATAAATATTCGGCAGCAAAATTCGTTTTATGTAGCCCACTGCCATGGTCGTATTCCAAGAAAACCTCGATTGAACGAAAGGTATGCAATACCTCTGGAAGAGAACGTCTTTGTGAACTCACTAGAATTTTATTTCGAACACAGAGAATCAATTTGTATTAAGTGCATTAGCATAAGCACTAAAGAAGACTGTCAAATTGATTCTAAGAAGAATAAGACGAATGAAAATTGAATTTTTCTGAGAGCCCCAAATGAATAAAAACGTGCACGTGTTTCCGCTTATAAAGAGACTAGCGTCTTACAGATATAGTGCTGCCATCTAGCGTTCAGTTTCGATACAAATAAGTGCGAAATTCGTATTGAAGCGAAAAACAAAATGAGAGTTCTTACGATAATGATAATGGGTTTGATGTATAATTTCCTATATTAATGCTTTTTACTACTAAATAAGCAAAGATTTTTGTATGTGAAACTAATTATAGTATCCATTTTTTACATATGTATTTCTTTTAACTGCTAATTTCCCACTTTGGTATGTTTGACTAAAGCAGATAGATGACTAGAAGTCTCTCTGGGGGCCTCTTTATAGGACCGATCACTACATAAAATGTCAACACAAATATATAATTAAAATAAAATAATTAAAATGATTTGGAAAAAAAAAAATCTTAAGACTAAAAATAAAACAACTTACATCTAACAGACAAACATGTATTTAAAAAAGGTCATTAATCTGCCCTTTTTGATGATTTAAAAAATGTTTTAAACTTTTCTGATAATAAAAAAAGCTAAAACCGTTTTCTGTGAGCTTTGACTTCTGAAAATTTTTTATAGCTTCATTGAAAACAATTTTTTTAGCTACAGTGTTTTCAATGGAAAGGATCGCCAAACCAATAAGGCTTACATAGCTCACTGCTGATCAAGATAGCTTTTAATAAACTTCAACTTTAAAAAGCTTCTCACACAAAAGCAACTGATAATACATGCAGTCAAAGCATTTATAGCTAAATATAAGCTAGGGACGGATTCTTGAAAATCCATTTCCACAATAAACTTTTAACATTTTCAATGAAGAGCACTTTTTAACATCGTCCTTTTTTTATAGCCCTACAAATATGTATATGTATTTAAAAAAAATTTAAAAAATGTTCTTTGGACAGTCAAGATGGCTAAAATTATCTGAAAGTATAGGCTGTCTTTTAAAAGATGTGTAATTTGAAGAAAAAGGCTAGAGGGCGCTGTTGCTCGCTTAGTTGTGAGAGAATAAAGTTTGTTCATGTTGAAGGCGGCGGCCTAAGAATACGCTCTGTATATAGTAATTAAAATATTGTTTAAAATGTAAAAGTGTTAAAATTAGTAAACTCACTGAACCACCATCATCTGACGTTGGAGATGCACATAATTATTAGATGGTGCATGGGCTTTGTAAGGCTTTGTGAAGATTTTAGGTGTTCGATCCAAGTGTTTCGATTTCAATGGATATTTCATATTCAAGTGACAATGGAATTCCAAATAAAGGTAGGGAAATCTTAAATTAATTATTTAGTGATTATTTGTAGTACATTAGTAAGTATTTATTATTGCTGTCGTGGGTGTATTTAAATTAAATAAAATGGAAGAAAAGTTAGATAGATTGAAACGTAAACGTTCCACATTGAGATCATCTGTGACTAGGTTAATTAAAGTGATTGAAGATAAATTAAAAATTGAAAGGGAGGAAAATTTGATTAAAGAATTACGAGAATTGTTTGAATTATTAACCGAAAAGAAAAATAATTTGAAAACGCTTGATGATGAAATACAAGAGTTAATTGATGTTAAATTAATTGAAGAAGATTGTAGTATAAGCGAAGAATACAATGACAAATGTATAATTGCTTGTAGTCAAATTAAGCAGTTTCTAGGTACGGTTACCGCAGTACCGCCAGCGAGGAATCCCCAAAGTTCTGATTTAAACCAGTCCAGTGGTAATGGAATTTTGCATGTAAGTTCCAGTTCTAGTGGGAGTAGTACGCTGAAATTACCAAAATTAATGATTGATAAATTTTGGGGAGACCCCAAACAATGGAATGAATTTTGGAATAGTTTCGAAAATTCGATACATAAAAACGAAACGCTTTCAAAAATACAAAAATTTGTATACTTAAAAACATTCTTAACGGGACAAGCTTCGAATGTTGTGTCAGGCTTTGAGTTAACAGAAATTAATTATGATAGTTGTGTAGCATTACTAAAGGACAGATATGGTCGAAAAGACCTGATCATTAATTCATTCATGAATAAAATTCTCAATTTAGAAGCCGTTAAAAATTCTGCTAACGTAAAGGCTTTACGTAAATTATATGACGAATTAGAAGTTTCGATTCGTAATTTGGAAACTTTAGAAGTAACTTCTGGCTCATATGGACATTTATTAATTCCAATATTATTAAAATTAATTCCGGACGATTTAGTTTTGGAATTTAATCGGCAAAGAGGATCGAAAGATAAAGTTGAAGTTTCGGAATTAACACAATTTATTAAAACGGAAATAGAATGCAGGGAAGTTTCAAATCTAGTATTAAGCGAAAGGAAAAATCCTGTGCCTCCGCGAGTCGATCAATCAAAATATGAAACTAGAAAATATGTAAAAAATACACCCACGGCTGCATTTCATACTGCAGTTAACCGAAAATGCATCTTTTGTGATAATTTGCACGAGTCATTTAAATGCGAAGTGAATGTTTCTGATAAATTAAAGAAACTAAGATCCGAAAACCGCTGCTTTTCTTGTTTTAAAAAATTCCATACATCAAAAAGGTGCAGAAATAAAACTAAATGTAATAAATGTGGCGGTATGTATCACAATGAATCGATTTGTACTAATAAATCCCTTGTAAACAAAAATTCGGAACAAGGTTATTCCGAAAATGCAACTGAATCTCTGACTTTGAATTCTGAGGAAAGAAATAAAGTTCAAAACTTAAAATTGATTGCTTCTCTTCCTCAAGGTGATAATAATAATGACTGTAATGCCAGGGAAATATTATTACAAACTTGTACAGTTTATGCTTGTTCTAAGTATAAATCAAAATTAACTAGATTAATTCTTGATCAAGGCAGTCACAGATCCTTTATAACGAAAAAATTGGCCGACCATTTAAAACTTACTCCAATCCGTTATGAAAGACTTTCTGTTTATTCATTTGGTGCGAAGAAGGCGATGAATCATTCCTATCCGGTCGTTGAAATCGAAATTCAGAATTGGAAACAAAATAATAAAATAAAAATTGAATGTTTGATCTCGGATGTTATTTCCTCGACGTCCATCAGTGTGCCTAGTAAACAAATTGCAGACTTCATGGAGCATATGGGGTTGCAGATCGCCGATTGCGCAAGAAAAAATAACATAGATGTTGAGATATTAATTGGAGGGGATGAATTCTGGAATGTAGTTTATTCTGAAAGAATTAAAATATCTGAAGGGTTGTACGCAGTCAGTTCTGTGTTTGGTTGGGTTGCCGCAGGAATCGAGAAAAATAAAACAAACAAAAATTGTTCTGAAAATTTAGCGGTAATGACAAACACTGTTGTGTTGAAAGATTTAAAAGGTTTTTGGGAATTAGAACATATGGGAATTAATGATTCTGATGATTATTCCGATATTGACTGCGAAATAGTAGACCAGTTTGAAAGAAATTTGCAGTTTAAAAACGGAAGATATGAGGCAAATTTAATCTGGAAATACAGTCCGAATAATCTAGGAAATGATTTTGAGGTAGCTAAGAAACGATTCGCAAACCTTCACAATAAACTAAGTAAAACTCCGGAGATTTTTCAGGAATATAAAAATATAATTGAGAACCAGATATTAGAAGGAATTGTGGAGGAATGTCCGAATAATGATACAAATTTGGGATATTTTATGCCGCACCGAGCAGTGATACGACCTAGTGAAACTACTAAGGTAAGAATTGTGTACGATGCTAGCTCAAGGACAGAGGACACGAATTCGTTAAATGACTGCCTTGAATCGGGACCTAATCTAAATCCAAATATACTAGACATTATGTTAAATTTTCGTAAGTTTAAGATAGCGTTTTGTGGAGACGTTGAAAAAGCCTTTTTGATGATAGGAATTGCTGAAGGTGATAGAAAATTTCTAAAATTTCTTTGGTTTAATGAAAATAATGACTCCTTTAAGATTATGCAAATGTGTCGCGTAGCTTTCGGTTTGACTATATCTCCTTTCATTTTGGCCGCCACTATGAAATATCACATTCGAAAATATAAAGATAAAATGCCGGACAGTTTCCAAATGTTAAATTCTTCTGTCTATGTCGATGACCTATATTTTGGAGCAGGAACGGTTGAAGATGCATATCGGTTATCTGTAGATGCGGTTAACATATTTAAGGATGCTGGGATGAATTTCAGAAAATTAAGAACTAATTCTAAAGCATTAAACGATTTATGGGTCTCAGATGGGATTAAGGAATCAGATAACAAATTAACTAGTGAATCGAATTTCTTAGGCATGATTTGGAATTCCATTGAAGACAATATAAAGTTAAATTTAAAAAATTTAATTGACTTTTCTACTGGAAACGATTTTGCTACAAAAAGGAAACTTTTGCAAAGCATCGCCCAAATATACGATCCATTTGGATTTATTGCACCCTTTGTTATTCGGGCGAAAATTATTATGCAAGAAATCTGGTGTTCCGGTTCTGACTGGGATGAGGTCCTTCCTGCAAAGATCAAGGACAAATTCAACATTTGGCGGGGGGAACTTAATGATTTAACTGAAATATCGATACAGAGAAATTTCTTCGATGACGATCCAATGAATATAAGCCTTCACCTATTTTCGGACACTAGTCCTAAAGCATATGGAGCCATCTCATATTTCAGATATTGTACGAGTGATTCTAAAATTAAAACTTCCTTTATCATGTCGAAATGCAGAGTTGCACCTTTAAGAGCAATCACGCTTCCTCGTTTAGAGTTAATGGGAGCACTCGTGGCTGCTCGAATGTATAAATATTTGAAAAAATTTTTTGGTGATTTAATTGAGGATGTTTATTTTTGGAGTGATTCCGAAATCGCCATTACTTGGATTAAAGGTTCGCCAAATAATTGGAAACCATTTATCGCCAATCGTGTTACAGAAATACAGAGTATATGCAACAACAAATTGTGGAACCACTGCGAAGGAAAACAAAATCCTTCCGATTTACTAACTCGAGGAATTAGTGCTCAGTCACTAGTTAAGAATGATCTGTGGTGGCATGGGCCACACTGGTTACGTTTTCCTACTGAAAACTTTCCAAAACAAAAGAAATTAAAACCAAATTCAGAATCGTTGGAGTTAAGAAAAAAGTATTATTTTGACTGCACCTGTAATTAACAATGAATCCCCAATTTTGCATATAGAAAAATTCAGTTCTTTAGAAAAATTACTTCGAATTACTGCCTATGTATTTAGATTTATTGGGAGGCTTCGGAAAAGGTCTACAGAGAATGGACCTTTAAGTGCTTTTGAGATTAAAGCAGCTGAACATTATTGGGTAAAAATTACGCAACGAGAATCGTATCAAGCGGAAATAATTAAGTTATCAAATAAAAAATCAATTCTCGATTCTTCCATCTACTCCCTTAATCCAAGGCTTGATGAGGAGGGAATTCTTCGGTTGAAAGGTCGCATTCAATTTGCAGACTGTCACGAGAATTTAAAACATCCTATTCTATTACCCTCAAAATGCAAGTTTACCGAGTTGATCATCATGGACTCGCATGAAAGGGTATTCCATGCTGGAGTTAATTCGACACTAACTCAGATCAGAGACAAATATTGGATCATTAAGGGAAGACAGCGTGTTAAGACTATCATCAGAAAATGTGTGATATGCAAACGATATAGTGCTCGTCCTGGGGTACAGGATATCGCTCCACTTCCTCCAGACAGAATCCAAGAGTCGCCTCCATTTGCTGTGACCGGGTTGGACTTCGCCGGTCCATTTTTTACGAAAGACAGGCAAGGTAAAGTTTGCATGCTGTTGTTAACGTGTGCGGTCCCTCGTGCCTTACATATAGAGATAGTAACTGATCTCAGCACTGAAAGTTTTTTGCTAGCTTTCCGAAGAATTTTAGCTCACCGAGGACTGTGTACCACCGTGTATTCCGATAATGCCAAGACTTTTAAAAGAGCTGATAAAGAACTAAAACATATTTTTAAAACTTTGAGTGATTCATGTGTGAAAGAATTATCTTCTGCTAGAGGCATAAATTGGAAATTTATTATTGAGAGGGGTCCATGGTGGGGAGGGTTTTGGGAGCGTATGGTACGAACCATAAAATCCAGCTTGCGAAAAATTATTGGTCGATCATCCCTTACTGTGAAAGAGCTTGAAACAGTGCTCATTGAAATCGAGGCAATGATTAATTGTAGACCAATTACCTACGTGTTTACCGATCCCAATGAACCTTCTCCACTAACACCCTCTCATTTTCTGGTTGGTAGATGATTGCTATCTCTGCCTGCTAATAAAATAACATCAAATAATTTGACTGGGTCAAGAAATTCAATTATTAAACGATATAAATACCATCAAGATATTTTAAATCATTTTTGGAAGCGTTGGAGATCAGAGTATCTTTTTAATCTGAGATCTGCCAATATTTGTCCTCCACACTCTAACGCATCTCAGTTTAAAATCAACGATATTGTCTTGATTCATGACGACAAACATCCCAGAAATCTTTGGACAATAGGTAAAATTTTGGAATTAATGCCAGGCAGAGATGGTAAAATAAGATCTTGCATAATTAAAACACCTACTGGTACCTTAAAAAGGCCTATACAATTGTTATATAATATGGAACTTAACTAATGTTTGTATTTTGTATTTTTAGGTTTGATTCTCCTGACCTTGCTGATAGGTATCATTTAATGTTTTGTAAAATTTTATGTGCTTATAATTATGTATGCATGTTTGTTATATTTAACCATTTCTCCAGGATTTATTGTCGAAATATTAATTGTATATTCTAGAATATATTATTGAAAGATGAACTCTCCACCGAGTTCAGGTGGGAAGTGTTGTGTAATTTGAAGAAAAAGGCTAGAGGGCGCTGTTGTTCGCTTAGTTGTGAGAGAATAAAGTTTGTTCATGTTGAAGGCGGCGGCCTAAGAATACGCTCTGTATATAGTAATTAAAATATTGTTTAAAATGTAAAAGTGTTAAAATTAGTAAACTCACTGAACCACCATCATCTGACGTTGGAGATGCACAAAATTATTATAAAAGAAGAAGGAAAAAAAAATCTACAGAGACATACTTTTTCAAACAGCTTAGAATATGTTATTCTAAAATAATTAATTTTAAAACAGGTATAATAATAGATATATTTTATGTAGTTATTTCTCCTATTTCACCTTCCTTTAACACAAAAAGTACCAAATGAGCAACTACTCAATAACACAGCAATTGGTATAATTCATAATGTGTAATTCCACGAATAAAAAAAAAATATTAATCTTTTTTTAAAAAATTTTATTAAGGATAGGAAAAGACTTGCATGCCAGAACTTCTGTGAAAGAAAGAACAAACAGAATATTATTCCATGTTACCTTTCATTACATTCCAGAGAGGCAATTAGGCAAATAACAAGACATTTTGTAGTTTTTACTATTTAAGAACCATTAATTTGCTTTTTAAAAATTAATTAAAGAAAACGTATTGCTATTATTAGCAGCAATGGTAATATAAGAATCAGCATTGTCAGAATTTCTTTCTGACCTAAAGTGCAGAAATCAATTCAATTTTTTTTTTAATAAAAACTACATAAATTAAAAATCAACACATAAACTCACCAACATATGTTGTTTCTAAATGTCTCAATCTACTAATCTGGTAAATAATGTAATATTGCAATCTGAACGTTAAACAAGCTTGTATGCAATAGGCACTGACAATTATGCTAATCAGATCAGAACAGAATGGGGATCCCATTCTGGTAATCTTAGAAAGAAGTTTGGAAAGAGTTTTTTTAGCCCTTTTCAAAGCAACTGCATATTTACTGTTTAATGATTATGGCAAAGCACACAAAGGGTATCTGCTTTTATGGATGACTTTCAAAGGAATTTGGTTTATATTCACACACTGGAAAAAAAACAAATGGGCACATCCAGATGAACTTACTCCTAAATCCATGATTTACTGATTGATGAAACATCACAAAATATTTTATGGTATTCTGCTTAAATGTTGCAATGAGTTTAAGAAAAACTTCTTAAAGTAAAAATTGATATGTATTTATTTCACCTTAAGAAATAAGCATGAAAAGTCCTGCTAAGCAATATTAGGCAGATTGCACTATAAGCATGTTATAAGGCTCTCCTGGCTATTAAACCACTTTTCAGTAAATACAAGAGAGATACTATATTGTAAGTGTAATATTTTTACCTCCAATATTGCTTCCCATCTTGAGCCCTCCTAATCAGTATAACGTTCAGTAAAAGCACATACCAAGAAAATATGCCTGAATATAAGTATCAGCTACAGAATAGAGATCTGTGATTATCACTTTCAAATGCAGTGCATAAAAGTTGCATACATAAAACATAGCCTCTAATGCAGTACTTGAAAGGCCTCTTGCATAGCAGAGTATCATTTTCCAGAATAACTGTAATCAACACTGTAGAGGTATCTGTAAAATTCCTGCTTAGAAAATACATATTAAACCAATATTTTTTGTGTACTATGCTGTGACTCCAAACAACACACACATCCCATACACATTTTAAAATATTGTTTCATTTATAAAATGCTGTTTCTACAATGAAAATAGCGAAACTTAAACAGAGAAATAAGCTTGTGCAATTTATGATAATTTGCTTTTCGGTTTGTGGCTGAGTGACAAAATCTTGAGAACCTCTGTAGATAAGACTACACATTCAATAGCAGACTGCTATGTAAAAATAATAATCAATCAAAATTCCAAATCCTCATGTTGCATTGTCATGGGTGTTCAGTTAAGAATGTCATCAAACAAAAAAGGTTGGACTTGCTTTTTTAACCCATGCTACAGATGAATTAGCTTATTCTTTAAGTGCTTTATTCTTTCCCCCCCAAAAAAAATCATTGACCAATGAGGCTAGATGACAGCTGTTATTTTTATACTAATAATAAACATCATAGCTATTAGGGATAAAGACGTATTCACATTAGATGAAAATTCAGATCGATGAAGTTCCACATTTGCTCACCCAACTTTTCAAATTTGTGTATTTGTTTAAAAATGAAAGTTACGATGTTAAAGTGTATGCTGAATGATGATAAAAAGAGAATATGCATTTAACAATATATGGAAAAAACACCCTCCCTCTAAGAAGGCCAAAAGAATTTTACAAAAATTTTCCTGTTTGAAGATATTTATTATATTTATTATCACTGGATTCACTGAATTTCATAAACCAGTGTTTCATGTAAAAATACTTCATTATTTCGATTCAAAATTTTGCATCTCCTATTAAGATTATATATTTCAAAATTTTTAAGTTCGCTTGTTTAATATGGCAAAGCACAAAAGCACACCATACTTAACAGCAAAGATGCTTTTTGGAAGCCTTCCAAGGGAAAACTGGCTGAACACACTAACTACTGGCATTTTATAATCATTAATGGCTATTCCAGTAAATGCTACCTGTTTATATTATGAGTTTTTCAGTAATTATTTTTGTATTGTGGGATATTTGAAAACTGTGGGAAAATATAGCATTTAAATGATAAAATCCCCATGATAGTATTATCAACTATGTGCTTGTTATTTTAAAAATTAACAATTACATTTAAGATATTTTTTTTATTTAAAATCATTACATCATATTATACCATTATCATTTAATTCATATTTGGCAGTTGAAATTACAACATCTTATCCCATATTTTTATCATCATGTGATTTAAATAAACTAATTGCTATTAAGGAAGAATACAGATAAAACACGCAAGTTATTGTCAGATCTTATCTCGAACATTAATATACTCTTAACAATATTTAATAATTTTTTTTATCAGTTTAGAGATGAGTTTCAATATAGTACATTTTTTCAAACTTAAATTTGAAAAGAAGTTATTAGTTAATAGCATACAGGATAGATGGCAGCACTGTCTTGCTCTGCTTTCAAAATTTAAATTATTACAAAGGAACATTTTAGCAATGCTTTAGGTCAGTATACTCAACGTTTTTAGATCTCTGCTCTCTTTCTTTAACTATTTTTAATAACTGCCAGTCATTTTACATAGAAAGGTAGAGAGATTGACTACTTGCATTAAAAAGATTGACTCATTTATTACTTATTATCTGGAAAAATTACAAATAATGAGTTAAATAATATTTTAATTTCTTTGTCATAAAATTTATACATTATATATATGTACAATAATATATTTATTAGAATTATGATAGCGAGTGACCATGGTATTAATGTAATTATTATAAATAATGCACAGTCACATTCAACAATTACACAGGCAACTTCCCTATCTTATTAAAATTATTCAAATACTTATACTCTGGAAACCTAATGCCTTCAATGCTGCTTAATATGCTTTCAATAGTGCAAAAACTGCCCATCCCAGGCCATTCTGAGCAACATTATTATATGGAATAAATCTGAAAGGTAATAAAAGTGTACACACACTCCACACATTTTTGACACAAATGATCCTTTTTTAAACATAACTTTTTACAATAAGGGGATTATTAAAATACAAGGCAGACTGACAGCTCACTGCTGAACAGCGATGAATAAATAATATCAAATATCATTGATGCAATGCAATTTTTATGTAACTATCTCAGATACTTTTATCACAACACATTTTTAATCTTTTAAAATTCTTGTAAAAAGTTGTTTATTGATAAATAAATTGTCATAAAATATTTTTTATAAAACTCTAAATAGACTGCTTATAAAAGATATAAATGCTATGTAAAAGAGTTCTATATAAATATGCAGAGAATTTGATTCTATGGTTCTTGCATTCACATTATTTTAAATTTACAGTTTCTAACTTTATAAAATATGGAAAGACAAAATAAACTTCGCTGCATCTTAGCATATAAATATTAAAAAACGAAGGACCTTTAAAGGTCAGAAATTACACCTGACATACTGGGATATTATAAACACAAGGCTGCAAAACCGGGGAAAGTCTAAATGACAAAGTATTTGTACTGTTTTTTGGGGGGAAGGGGGAAGCGAGTACTTTTGTATTAGTGCAACTACCTTACTAGATGTTACCAAATTTTCAGACTGTGAAAAAAATCTGGCAACATGAACATATTATTTCTTCAGTGTATGCAACAAATGTCCTTGAGTTTTAACAAGAAATGTTGCCATTTTCATATGAATTCTTTTTTCTTTGCAATTGACGGGAAAAAATTCAGGCAATGGTGATTTAATACCTTAATTTCATGGAGTCCAGTTAGATTTCAGTTTAAAAGGGAAAATATGAATACTGAAGTGGCTAGTTTATATTCTGCATGTCCTATGCCTTACAACGCTTACAGACTAAGATCAACATAGTTTTGAATCGGTCTAGATCAGGGGTTCTCCACCAGTGCTATGCAAGAGAAAAATAGGTGGTACGCAAAGCTACACAGTATTTTTAACTATTAAATTCAAAAATTAAAACCCCAACATCCTGATTGAGTTTTTTTCTCTAGCACTCGTAAATTTGTACGATCTGAGCTTTGTTCAAAAGTGATGGTGGTAGTACAGTAAAAAGTCCGTAATCTGGACCTCCGCGATTCCGGATTAGGGATTTTCTGAATTATAGATCATTAATTTAAATCTGGTAAGATGGCATGCAGAAATTACACAATTAAAAATATGAAACCGTAATTTATGAAATAAAGACCAATTATGATCTAAAGCATATCAAAATTTACAAAAAAAAAAGCTTAATATTTATTTGTTTATTTTATTAAACATTCATCACTTTGTCATGATCGATCTTTTAGCATAACAAACCATTTTTCTGTTAGTCATTGCAAGTGGGTTGTCGGAATCCACAAAATATTCAAAAAGTTCCTTTTTCTTTTTGCTTATATCATATATAGTTGATTTTCCAATGTCATACTCCTTGCATAATTTTGAGACAGATATGCATATAATTTTGAGACTTTATCCATTTTTTGCAGCAATTCCACTTCTTGTTTGATGCACACCAAAACATGCTTTTGTTTTGTAGATCCTTTGGCAGCTCCAAAATTTGAAATTTTTTTTGACATAATCAAAAGTTCAAGCTTACTTTTTATAAAATTGCTCTAACAGTCTGTAAAAAATAATAAGCCGGATCCAATTAGAAGATTGAGGAAGAGCGCAATCTGCAACGTTAACTGAAATGCCTTTGATAATTTTAGCCTAGCTTCGTTATACATTAAACGCACATGCATAAATGCATTATGCATAAACACATATGCGCATTACATTACAGTCAAAAGTCGTTAATTCGGACACCCATAATCCAGACCTCAAAGCTAAAGACTTTCTGTGCATGCGCCGCCTTGACACATGTGCGTAAGACTTTTACGACTGCGCATATGCGTATGCGCAAGTGCAGAATACGTTTCGCGTGCTCGTTTAATGTATAACGGACGGTATAAGCTAAAATTATCTAATTATCTATTTCAGTTAATGTTGATGATTGCGTTGTTCCTTAATCTTCAAACTGGATCCGGCTTATTACTTTTTTCAGACTGTAAGAGCAATTTTATAAAAGTAAACTTGAACTTTCGATTATGTCAAATAGAATTTCCGATGCTGGAGCTCCCAAAGGATCTACAAAACGAAAGTATGTTTCGATGTCCATCAAACAAAAAGTGGAATTGCTGCAAAAATGGATAAAGACATGAAGAAGGTGACAGAGAGGTTAGTGAAAACGAAAAAATTTTGATTGACAAGTTAGTCGGTATTCTCGGCACAGCAATTACGGGACTTGAACAGCGGAACTTTGTAACTGAACACGAAATTATGTCTGTTTATAGAATTAAAGAGAAAGTATTATCACATAAAATGAAGCAACTTAAACAACTTACATTGAAAGAAATGTTTAATAAAGTAAACAAACAAATATTAAGCTTTTTTTTTTGTAAATTTTTTAGATCATAATTGTTCTTTATTTCATAAATTACGGTTTCATATTTTTAATTTTAGAATTTCTGCATGCCATCTTACGAGATTTAATCTCATGATCTATAATCTGAAAAAATCGATAATCCAGAATCGACGAAGTCCCGACGAGTCCGGATTAACGACGTTTGACTGTATACGTTTACGCATAAAGTTTGTAGCTTTGAAGTCCAAATTATAGATCATTCTGAATTATGGACGTCCGGATTAGAGACTTTGTACTGTAGTACTTTGTAGTGTGGTACTAAAGGTTTTCAAATTTTGTTTAGATGGTACACGTTAGTCAAAAGGTTCAGAACCACTGGTCTAGATTATTGCAGAGTTTCTCAGTTTGCCTTAAATATTGTTTTAAGTAAACACAAATCAAATTGTAGTGTCTTAATTATAGCAGGAGTAGAATTGCATGTTTACCAGTCACATTTAGGTAATACAGTATAAAGTCTTTAATTCGGACATCCATAATCCGGACCTCAAAGCTACAAACTTTCGGCGTTTACACTAGCGCATAATATGTTTACGCATGCGCGTTTAATGTATAACGAACGGTATAAGCTAGGCTAAAATTATCTAATTCAGTTAATGTTGCAGATTGCGCTGTTCTTTAATCTTCTAATTGGATCCGGCTTATTATTTTTTGCAGACTGTTAGAGCAATTTTATAAAAGTAAGCTTGAACTTCCGATTATGTCAAATAGAATTTCCGATATATATTTACTAATATGTAAAGGATCTAAAAAGCGAAAGTATGTTTCGAAATCCGAAATGTGTTTATCAATTTCAGGCTGCTCTGCTGCGAGGGGGGGGACGCCGCGGCCCGCAATGAATTGGAAGTTGATCTGTCAGCACTATCCTCATCTTCAGGGCAGATGTTTTTATTTTATTCGGCTTATAATTCCTTACTAAATGTAGTGTTTCATCTTGATGTACTCCGATAGGATTTAAATCAATTTCCTCATCATTATAAATATCATGAATACACATCAAATAGTTTTCTGGTTGCAATTTTCTAATTTCGACTATGCATAATGTATGCTTTACAATGCGCATGTTGAAAGAAATCTTTAATAAAGTAAACAAATAAATATTAAGCTTTTTTATTTTGTAAATTTTGATACCCTTTAAATCACATTAGCTCTTTATTTCATAAATTACGTTTTCAAATTTATTGTATAATTTCTGCATGCTATCTTACCAGATTTAAATTGATGATCTATAATCCGGAAAAACCTAATCTGGAATCGCCGAAGTCCCGACGAGCCTTTGTGCTGCATATTTAAATTCTTCAGCTCTAACAGTGGCTTAACATTGCTAGTCACAACCTACAGTCAAAAGTCATTAATTCGGACACCCATAATTCGGAATGATCTATAATCCGGACCTCAAAACTAAAAACTTTCTGCGCATGCGCGGCGTTGACACATGCGCATAGGCGTTTACGCGTGCGCGTAAGACCTTTTACGACTGCGCATATGAGTGTGCGCAAGTGCAGAATACGTTTTCGCGTGCGCGTTTTATGTATAATGGACGTATAAGCTAAAATTATCTAATTATCTATTTCAGTTAATGTTGATGATTGCGTTGTTCCTTAATTTTCGAATTGGATCCTGCTTATTATTTTTTGCAGACTGTAAGAGCAATTTTATAAAAGTAAGCTTAAACTTTCGATTATATCAAATAGAATTTCCGATATATATTTGTTAATATGTAAAGGATCTAAAGCGAAAGTATGTTTTGAAATCCGAAATCTGTTTATCAATTTCACGCTCGCTGCAGCCGGGTAATGAATTGGAAGTTGATCTGTCAGCAGTATCCTTATCTTCAGCGCAGATGTTTTTATTTTATTTGGCTTATAATTCCTTATCAAATGTAGTATTTCATCTCCATATGCTCCGTCTTTGATATGATTTAAAAGAAGTTCCTGGTCATTATAATTCGCTTCGGATAGCGAAGAAAAGTGACAGAGGTTATTGAAAACGAAAAAATTTCCATTGACAAATTAGTCGGTGTTCTTGACACAGCAATTATAGGTCTTGAACAGCGGAACTTTGTAACTGAACAAGAAATTATGTCTGTTTATAGAATTAAAGAGAAAGTATTATCACATAAAATGAAGGAACTTAAACAACTTACATTGAAAGAAATGTTTAATAAAGTAAACAAATAAATATTAAGCTTTTTCTTTTTGCAAATTTTGATACCCTTTAGATCATAATTGTTCTTTATTTCATAAATTACGGTTTCATATTTTTAATTTTAGAATTTCTGCATGCCATCTTACGAGATTTAAACTGATGATCTATAATCCGGAAAAATCGATAATCTGGAATCGCCGAAGTCCCGACGAGTCCGGATTAACGACTTTTGACTGTATTTCCCTATCTTTATAATGTTAACTTGGTTATGGGTGGGGGAATAGTGTAGAGGCTCTTATAGCAAGAATTATTGTAATCTCAGATATTTTACATTTATATACAATATTTCTTATCAAACTGTATGTCGCTAAAGCTCTGATGTAAACAAAGACTATGCACACAAAAAGTTTAAATAAGAATCAAATAAAACAACTGTTATCTTAAGCAGCAACAATATTTAATTTATCTCTCTTAAATTCATTATCTCTCTTTCTTTAATACTCTGCATATAACAATTTGTTGGTAAATAGGTTTTGAAACAACTAAATATAGCAGTACAAAATCAGGTATATTTTGTCTTCGATTTCATTCACTATATGCATGAAATTCTTGATATAATCTATATCCATAAAATTTAGGAGCTCATTTTTAGTTGAGTTAATATCGAGTAATTTATTGAAATATTTAAACCAGCTAATTTAATTAAAAAAAAATTTCACCCTTTTATTCGCACACTGAAAGTTTACTTATACGCAGCAAAAGAAACAAATATTTTGCAAAACGGAAAAAGTTATTAATACTAAATAATAATAGATCTGATGATGCAAATTTAAACAAAATGGCAGAAGAAAAAATGTGCGAAAACAACAACTTTAGTGGCGCCACCTATCAACCCATAATGTAGCCACACAATTAAGTAAGGTAGATCACCTATTGGGAGAATACTGATTTTTCTTTTTCAGTGATACACTTTTAAAGTTATAGTTTCTCTTAAACTTTTTTTGACAGCCTTTGAGTTTGAATTAATGAGTGTCCCCTGTAGTCATAGCAGATGGATTTATCTGTGTGTTTCAGTTCACAATTGACACAACTACGCGCTTTCACACACTTGACACAGGGGGTTGAAGCTTGCAAGTCTCCAAGGTGTGGCTAATGCTTTGTCACTCCTTTGAAACCTCATAGTGTAAAATTTTTAACTTGGTAATTATCTACTTTTAGAACAAAATTTGATAAAGTATTAATTACACAAACTTTCTGGATATTCTGAATAGTCAGTCAGTGAACTTGGAAGATGGAAAGCATGGTTTTATTTTTGAAGTTTCTGAGGTGTGAAGTTTTTAGTACTAGTACTTGAATAGAAGTTTTAAAAAGGTGAGTTTGGTGGTAATTTTCTCGACTGGTTATCATATTGGGTGTCGTTTAATAAAACTTATAGTAGGATTGTTCGATTTATGCTCAAAGAGTACTATTCTATGCAGTTGCTATCTACATAATTAATGCTAAAGCTCAAATTATCCATTTTTCAGGAATCATTCTCAGGGCATCTACACGAAATTTTCCTATGAATTTAGATTTGGTATTATTATCTAAGTTACAAAACACTGCATCTTTATTTGGATTAAGATGCATGGTGTGTCTTAGGGCTATTGCCACAAATATCAATTAGCAATTAATTCACTACTTTAGGTGCTATTAGCAAATTTATTGCTAATGGGTATTTCAATAGGTTTAGGGTTCACTCAGAGGAAGTCTATATCTCCAAAATGGGAGCATCAGATTATGCCTTCTTATTAGTATATTAGTATATCCATATCAGATTTGATTTTTTTTTTCACTTTTCAAAGTTTGAGATATAATCTACAACATGTCTTATAATAGCATCCTCTACATTCATGCATTTGAGCAAATTCTCATAACAAGTGAAGAAGCCTCTTTGTCAGCAGGTTTTGGATTGCAGCATCTTACTCGCAGATACTTAGGACTGTTTTTAATGATTTTGACGACAGATGCAATCTTGCTGGCTGCTAAATTCTATTGTCTGGTACTTCCCTTATTCTAAAAATTTTGCTGCCCAGTGTCTCTCCTAAATTCTAAAAATTCTGCTGCTCGGTGCTATTTTAAATTTTCAAATTGGTAAAACTGGATATTATGGTCCAGTTTGGCGCATTTTCAAAGAGAAATTGCCAAGTCGCCAAATCAGTTGTTTTCGTCCGTTTTAGAAAATCGCTCACTCATCACATATCGCCATATTAGATGGTTGCAAATTTGAATTAATTCTGTAAATATGCAAAAACATAGATCATGTAAACATGCAAAAATATCTAAACAACCTGTAAACATGCAAAAATATCTAAAACAGGACATCAAGTAAAACAATGAAAAAGGGGGAAGTGCAAAATCACCCACTGCTTGGCACATTTTTAAGTATTGCACATACTCGGTATCCATGTACACATCAACCTATTTTCACTTAAAAAACATCCTAGAACTGCACAAAAATGGCAATGTGCACTCCCTTGACTTTATCCATGTATAGATTGACTTATTTTCACTTAAAAAGTCAAAGAGAATTGACAAAAATCCAAGTCTTTTTACTCTTGTAAAATGTGCCAAACAAATAAGCAGGCGATTCTGCACTTTAACCACAGTATTTGAAAGTTAATAACTATGTATTTTATAGGATCAACAATATTAAAAGTTTTCATAATATCATATAACCATTTTTAAGACAGTTGTAAAATGGAGTAAAGCGTTTTATCACGAAATTTAAGAAATTGTAATAAGCAGTAAATGAGCAATAAATGATCCAAGAGCATTGATTTGTATTTAAGCCAAAAGGTTACCAGATCTGGCGCAATTTCGCTTCACTTGGCGACTGGACCGTAATCTTCAGCCTAGCATTCAAATTTTTGTTAGCTGTAAATTCTACCACCTGGTCTACAGACTCTGGTGGTGACCTGCAGATATTATGGATCTTGAAGCAACAATCAAGACATAACAGCAGTTCACAACGGTAAGCTAGTCCATTATATAATGTAATCTTATTAACTAGGAAATATAATGTCACTACCTTCTGTGATACTGTGTTTTTATCAGATACTTTCTGCGAGTCATACTATGAAGTATGCAAAATAAAGCTGGCACACATGGATGCTTGAGAGCAGTAAAGCTATGAACTTACACGTATAAAGGCTAACAACCAGTTGTTATTGATCATTTTTAGTGCTAGTTTACAATTTGTTGTTTATTTGTTCTAAATTTCAACTCCTGTTGTGGTTAGAAATAAAGCAGTAAATTTAGCTATTCAGTTGCGATTATTCTCGCTTCTCAATCGTAACAGAAACTGGGAGAAAGTGCAGAATCGTCCACTGCTTAGGACGTTTTTAAGAATTGCATATACTTGGTATCCATGTACGCATCAACCTATTTTCACTTAAAAAAAATCCCAGAATTGCACAAAAATGGCATTGTGCACTCCCTTTGATTTTATCCATGAACCTATTTTCACTTAAAAAGATCAAAGAAAATTGACAAAAATCTAATTCTTCTTGCTCTTGTAAAAAGTGCCAAACAAACGCCAATGAAATAAGTGGGCAATTCTGCACTTTAGCCAGAAACTGAATAAAGTAAAATTCAAGAAATATCTTAAAAATACATATAATAGTCCTTTTCAGGAATTCCAATTTAATTTATGTTTCAAAGAAATCATAATAACATAAATAAGCTGTAAACACACAAGTTAGTTTAAATAGTTCCAAGCTAGGTTTCACATAGTTCTAACTTTCAAAGAAATTAATGAAACATTGAACGATTTAAAAAATAACTGATGAATATCAAATAACTTATTTTAAAATTAGTTTCTAGCTGCTTTAGACAATTTATAGTTACATAGCTAATTTATTAATAATAAAGTCTGTAAGAACATAAATAATATTTTTGACACATTTGAGAATTTTGAAAAAGAGTCTTTCTTACACTTAGACCACAGTTACTTCCATACTGAGTGGTGCTCAAATAATAGTCTTAAAAAATAATTTATAATTCCATGCACTTTCTATGAGTGATTGTGAAATGGTAACACAAATGGTAAATTTAATCATATTATTTCTACGTTAAAATTTCGTCTCAAATTAACTTTAACTATTGTTCATAGATGGCAGCACGAGTACTTTCAAACCTTGAAACTTGAGATTAATTCCTACCCCCTCTTAAACACTGGTAGCTTAATTAACTACGATACAGCATTCTAAAGTTATTTGCTTCAGAGCTCTAAATTCTACATTAATTTATTATATTTAACTTTAAAAAATAATGTTTGACACACCCATTTTTTTTATGGCATGAATAATCTCGTGCAAACTAATTTTACTACAAGTATTTGAATAAAGTTTGAATGAGTTCCTCAAAATTTATCAATTTTAAATAATACGTATTTTTTTGTTTAGAATAGAAGATACAACTTCAGATATTGATGAATCAGAATGAAAATTATTCAATGATTAAAACTAAGGATTATTTTATTATTAATAGCTTATTAATGTCTAAAATAAAAATTAAATTTATCTATATAACTTAAAACACTTTTTTAATTTACTCTCCTCAATAAATAGGTAGTAAGGTGTGTTACCCCCAAATTTTTTATTTATTATAAAAATATATGACTACTTTCAACGCCAGCATTGTAGAATGAAGATTGATTGTTAATATAGTAAAAGCAAGTGAACAAAATTATTAAATAAACTTCTTTAATAAACGGTTTCGTAAATTCCAGAATAGATATGAATATTCCTATTTACATCTATATGGTATTTCTTCAAAAAAAGATACTGCTAATTTACAAATATTTAATTTTTACGAAAAATTACTTAAATGATGAAATATAAAACGTGCAAATAGTGATGTCATATACTTCAAAACTTCCAATAAAAATTGCTGTTACGATTTATAAAATCATCTAAACAACAAAGAACTGCTAACAATGAAAACTGATGGTGATATTTTCAAACGATCGGCATGAATACAACACAAGATCTCTTTGTGAAGCATTGGAATGCCAAATACAAACGTGGAAGTGTTCAACAGATGTTTTATTCTTTCTGCACAAACACATTTGTTTAAAAAAGCATACAGATAGAGAGCTCACCTTTTAGTTGTATCAGGTATCTGCACTTCCGTAAGTTTCATATGTATTATCCAATTGTATCCCAATAATTTAAAATCAACACTACTCTTCCGCTATCGGCACGTCAAACGATTTACACATACTCCGGGTCATGAGAGAACAAAGAGAAGCCAGAGCATTCGCTTCCTTTGCTCCGCCCGCCACGTCTTTGTTCTCCGCCTCCTATGGTAATGACGTACGATTGATGTAGTTTTATGATTGCTCAATAGATGGCAACAGCATCGCATTTTCCGCTATTTGTGTGGATCGCTGCCGTCTGGAAATGAAACTTTTGAAAGAAGTCGTACATAAATATTTTTATTATTTTATGTTAAATTTAGGACAATTTCTAATAATAAAGTGTTTATTTACTTTAAGGTTATATTTTACTTTATTTTGTTTGGCTGATCAATGCTTTCTATAATCTGAAACTTCTAAAATTAGTAAGCTAAATTTAAGTTATTCTTTAACTTTTTATAATTTTAAAAATCAAATTTTTTTTGCAGTCATTTTTCAGAAAATATTTATGTTAAGATTAAGAATAATTTCTCATGAAGCGATTTTTTTATTAAGAATCTTTATTTCGGGTTACATATTTTTTTTTTCTCTTGAGATGTGAAGCACCTAGTAAGTGTTTAAATATCTCTTAATTTCATTTTGTTAGAGCATATGCGTTTTCTATAGGCGTAACATTATATTTATTAATAAATTTTTGAGTAAACAATATTTGTTTGTCTTTCTTTTACAAGAAAAGAAACTTCTACTGCTTCTCAATGATCTGTTGTTGCTACGTGTCTAAGGCGAACTGGTGTTATTCGTGATAGGCAGATTAATTACGCACTATTAAATTGTGTTTTATTGAATTGTTTAATTAGTACGTAAGTAAAAGAAAAAGTTACTGAACTATAAAATCTGTTCTTCAAATGATACGAATCAAAATATGGTTACAAATTCAGTGTTGTGTTTTAATCTGTATTTTTATAGATTTCGTATGTAAATGAACGCTTTTATTGTCATTGTACTTAATATTAGCATTACCAAAGCACCTTGTGCAATATAGAGTACTATAAAAACATGCATTATTCATTTCTCTCCATTCCATGTCATAAAATACTATATCTGATTAATCTGTATCTTTTAAAATTAATTATCTTCAATTATATTTCCTGCGTGCATTGAGTGTAATATGCATGGCTTCTATAAGAATCATTCGCTCTAGTGTAGAAATGGTATTTTTCAAAGTTCTTACGTTTTCAAGAGACTGAATTTTATTTATAATTTTTTTGAGTGATATGTTATCTGTAAGGACTTATTAATTCTCTGTTAAGGTTGAATGAAACCATTTCATAAATCTTCCACTAAAGACACTCATGCTTGGTAAAGATAGTTTTGTTCTTCTCTGGAGTTATTAAAGATGTGATATAAGCTCTGATATGCAAAATGTTTTGTCAGATTTCTGATTATAATTTGTCTTCTAATTGAAAATTTAGGTTGAGTCCTGTCATAACAACTACCTGTAAAAGTGATCATCATTTCTGACAACAATAAATAAACACTGACCATTGTCTCTCTAAGACAATCACGGTTTAAAAGACTGAAATCATCTAGAACTATGAGTGGTTATCATTGCAATTTTATCTAGATCTTGTAAGATTGATTGATGTTACCTGAGGCTTTGATGATTCTGAATTTCAGAAATTTCTGGATTTTGGATCATCACTTAAAATCTAGTAAGCTTATGTAGACCTATGGCAACATTGGAGCTTCAGTTAATGTTTAATTTGGAAGAATGCTAACCACCTAACAGTGCTTGCGCCTGAGCCAGTGTATCAACTCTGGATAGCAAATTTTAAATTTAGAGGATCACTTAATAGCAGAGACGATGGATGGTGAAAATTTTATAATTAAGGAAATATTAGGTAGCAGAATTTAGGAGAGGCAAAGTTTGTAGAATTTAGGGAGGTACCAGCTAATAAAATTTAAGGATGACAGAGATTTCACTGGGCAACAAAATGCATAGCCAGATGCATACAACAATGCGGAAGCCAAAAGTGTGATCTTGGCTAACATCAGTGCAATGTCAATCAATGTACTGTTATTAAGCTAAGGTGTGATATCTTAGCCAGCAGGTCTTTCTTTGAAAGTGACAGGCAGGAATCTCGGTTATAGGGGGGCAAAATCTACATTTATGGCAATTTTGTTGAGTATAATGTTTTCCATTTCTAGATTTTATAAGGGGGGGATTTTATTATTATTATTTTAAGGCCCGATGGCACAGTGGCTAGCACATCACACAGGAGCACCATAGTTGCTGGGTTCGATTCCTGGGCTGGGTAAGGTCGACTCAGCCTTTCATCCCATGATTTCCATCACGTGGGTTGATAAAATCAGTACCAAGTTTGCTTGGGGACTAAACACGGAGGGGGGGGTCTGCTACAAACTGACCACTTGTTCAGGGCATTACGCACCCCAGGGCCCACGGTCAAGAAAGCAGATTTTTGGGCACTGCAGGCCTTGGCCCATTAGAGCTGTTATGCCACTGAGTTCAGTTTTTATTATTATTTTAGGTACTTTTCCGTTTCACCGGCGCAAATCTCGCCAAGCAGACTTTGTTGGCGACAACATACAATATACACATAAAAAATGTTAACAAATGTTAGTTGTAAGAATTTTTTATTTTGAAGGCATGAATATTTTAATATGGTTTAAAATTTTGCAAATAGCCAATAAATAAAGACAATAAATTTGTAAAAAGACATTAATTTAAGAATTTACTATGCTATCATGGTTCAACATCCTGATTCGCCGTTTCGTATTACGTGACCCCAAGTGATCTCATCTCACGTAAACTACGCTATAAAAATCTAATTCTCTTAGTAATTATCTACAGTAATTTAAAGTTAAATCTTAATTTGGAATACAAGTTTAAGAATTATTTCAATTCCTACAAATAGCTTATTCAGAAATTATGTAAAATCACAGTGCTTTACTTCGCTAGTGCATTCTCATTAGAATTGATGAATTTAATCCTTGATTTTGTCTTTTTTATATTTTTACCCAAAGCCAAAGCTCACCAAGACTTAATTACCGCGAATGGTTTTAGGGCATAAAATTTAATTATCTTTGTAAATATTCTATGTAATTGTATGCCAGTATTGAAAAAAACAATCTGGTAAGAAATGGCTGCAACTTGTTTTGAAAATGAGGCATGAAAGGTTATCAGTGAAGATATTCCATTTGGCATCAGTTGTATCATTATTGGCGACTTTATCGTTTGCTCCGGCAAAACGGAAAATTACCTTATTTTATTTTTTAGATGGTTGTCTGGATATTAGATCATTATGGTTTCAGACTTTATACTATTGTAGTTTTATGTGCTACAGTACTTAGTTTTTGGATATTTTGTTCAATAAGATTTAAAATACAAGGAATTATTAAATTAGTGAACTATTTATTTTTCAAGATGTCAGTTTTTTTTTTTTTTTTTCTTTTTGGTAGAAATGGTATCTGTTAAATATAGGCATTTTTTTGTGTTAAACTGAAGATATGTGTGAGAAAGAGAAATGCTTATTAAATTTTGTGAATCGATGCATTTGTAAAGAATCCAAAAATGCTACTTAGTTTTTCAAATATTATTTAGAATCCCATTCTTTAGATAACTTCGTTATTCAATAATTTTCAGTACTGTCTAAGCCAGTTTTGATGTACTTCTTCAACATTTTTTTTGAGTAAATTCTGGAAAAAACTTAACTAAAAACTTATTAACTGGATAGTTTTGACGATGTTATCTCCATTTTTCAAACATAGAAATTGTGGTTTTCAGCAAAAGCAAGGTATTTGTGCTAGATCAGAATAGGTAACAGTTTAAGCCAAGCTGGCATTCAAAGTTTTAAAAGGATCATCTTAATCACAAGTATATGAATGTTTCAGTACTGGAAGCAGATTTGAAGGTGTGTTTATTAATTAAGTTTTTAAAGGAAGAGCGACAATACTTTCATATTAACTACTGTTCGGAATTTCAATTTTTGCTAGCACAAACTGAGCTACAACTCTTACTGGAGACTTGAATTGTTGATCTATGCACTGAGAATTTGAGCAATGGGAGCATATGTGATTTGAGCTGTGGAAGCCATTTTCCAGACTGAGGGAAGGGGGAAGAAATGAGTTTTAACTTTTGATTCATTATTTTGCAAATTGAGTTCAGTGTTTCATTATTTTGTAGATTGCAGAAATCCATTAAAAAAGTAACAAATGAAAAAGAGGTTAAATGATAAGGTGTATTGAAGCTATAAAATAAGGCTGAACGTACAGTTATAATTTTTCCACAGCAGGAAAAACCATGGGAAAAACTGGTCTGAAGAATAAGGTTCCTTCCTTTGAAACTAAATGGAAGAAACAAATTTTTGAACTCATTTCATATTCTTATTGTATTTTATCCATGTATAGCATTTTGTATTATTAATTTAAATACCTTCATTTTGTATATTGATTTAACTAGCCTCATTTATATGTTTGCAACTGCTGGCTTTTTTTCCAGTTAAATATCTATATCTATATATGATTATTTTGAAGTTAATGAAATAGCCAATTGAACATGTTTTATTTCTGGATGAAACAATTCTTGAGAAGCATATTTTTAAATTGAATTACACAGCCTGAAGGTTCAATCTGGGTGCATGTTCTTGATACATATGGGCCGTTTTACCTTGTCAGGACAACATAGTGTTTGAAAGAGAGGTAAGCCGCAACATGTTGGCAGACAGGAAGAGAGAAATGGAATGTGAGGGTCTCAGAAGATTTCAGAATGATATAGTTTATTAGCTTTATTTTGATTGATTAATATTAATTTTGGTTGCCAAATTAGAAATCATTATTGGTGAAGCATATATAAGTACCTACAAGAATATTAATTTAAAAATGATGCAGTTTAGAGAGGTTTATGCCGAGTTAGAGAGTTTAGAGCAGTTACTATTTTAGGATGGAAAAGGGATGATCGATGGAAAAAGGAGATAACTAAATTTAATGGAAAGTTGAGGTACTGTTAAAAATTAATTTGATTTCCATATTTTTACCATACCATATATAGGTAACTTTTTAAAAAAAAAAAAATTGGTTATATGTACTTTCACGTGTGTGAATATAGACTAAAGACTGAAACTGAATTTAAATTCATATCAGTAACAAATATAGCAAAATAATGCAGTTATTTAAAATGAATTGGAAACAAAATTGAAGCAAAGAAAATTTAATTACATTTAAAAATTAGTAAAAGCAATGTAACCAAACATAGTATTTTCATTTATTTATTTATACTGCATACAGTAACTCATTGTGTAATTTTGAGTGGGTAGATTTAATAGAGGAGAAAATGTGCACTATACCAATTAAAGAAAAAAGGAGAAATTACTGGACGAAGGAAAAAAAAATGTAAAACAAAATATTGTATAAATTGGGGCATTACTAAGCTATTGAAATTGTCAGAAAAATTATTATTCAAATATACTAATTAAAAAAATGAATTTGCTAATAAAATTTTGAATTGTAATAATTTCTCATTGGTCTAATATGTCTGAGAGAATGCAAAAATCAATGAAATGCATATTATTAAGAAATATGAATTCTAATCCATTTTTATTGGTGTTTTTTAAAAAAATTCTTTAATTACTTTGTTATAAAAATAGAACATTAAATTAAATTATTATTAGTTATCTTTTCACTCTTAGGTATGGAAATGTTAGAGGCATAGTTGCAGAAGGCAGATTTTAAATTGTAATTTATTGCCATATCAGTACCATCCAAAATTCCTGAGAGTAATTAAAATGCTATTTTGGGGTAATAGGGTATCGTGCGACTCACTGCCCTAAAGCTTCATTCAGACGGGGATGTAAAGGCCATAAGTGGTTTAAGCCAAGCTCCGTTGCCAAGGCAACCAGTCTGTGCTACGTCACAAAATCTGGTTTAGGGCTCGTGGCACAGGATTCAAAGTTTTCAACTTTACGCCAAGTTTTGGATAAGCATCGACCAATCAGAGCGAAACTAAAATGAAGCGGCGTTTTACAGAAGATTTTGCTGTCACAAAACAAGCACAGCAAACGCGGGAAGTCAATTGAGCAGGAGAACAGCACGAGAAAGTTGTAGACACATCGACGCATGTGCAAATTTAGCTTCTCCCACTGGCCACGGCTTACACCCCGTTCTCGGAAGTGTGAACAGAATTCCCATATTTCATGCCCTTATGACTACGCCTCTATGCCCTTTACGCCGCCGTCTGAACGTAGCCTAAGAACACCTATTATCTACTTTGGAATTGAATTGACTGATTGAGCTCTATGGGTTTAAAAAGTTATGCAATTATTACAAGCTGTGATTTTTATAATTACTATTTTGTGAAAAAATGTAGGACTCATAAGTAAATTGATTTGCTGTTATTTTATTATATAAAGCTGTATTGATTGAATTTTTATTGCAGAATGATTACAGATATACAGCTTGCTATATTCGCCAATGTTCTGGGCGTGACGTTGTTTCTTCTGGTTGTTCTTTATCATTATGCCTCTGTTAGCAATCCAAAGAGAACAGACTAAAACAAAAGGTAATTTTTTTGTTTCAATAATAATTACATATTTATATAATAGATTGAAAAATGTACAGTAAAAGCTTAACTATCTAGAATGCTTGGAAAATGCCAAAATTCTGAATAGCATATACAAAATACAGTTCACGGTAAAAAAACCATGTGGATGGAAAAAGAAAATTTCATTCTAAAATTATAAAAACAGTCATCATCTTTGCTATGAGTTTCCAAAAGCCTGTGTTTAAAATCGTATAAAATTTCGGAAAAACATATTTCATGGCCTTCAATATAAGAAATTAAAGCATCTTATCCGATTATAAAATGCTGTCAATCATGAAAGCTCGTGGGGGTGCAGATAAACATCCGTCAATCATTATGGTAAAAACTTGAAAAAGATCATTCTTAATTTAATTAGAATCATAAGAATTCAAGTCATAGTTATAGTATGTAAAAAACTTAGACATATTATAATTTTTCACATTCCATTGTCATTATTTGTTTTCAAATAAAGTTGCATATCATCTTCATTAAAATACATTTTTCTTAATGCCATGATCCTGTAATTTTAAGAATGCTCCATGTTGTTCTATAAAAAAAAGGATCCAAAATTATAACCATTTTTCAAACGACAGGTGGGAAACAGTTAAATATATTTTCTTACGAAACTGGCTTATCAAGAATTGAAGAAATAAATGGGCCTAAACAGATTGTAACATCAGTGAACATTTTTAATGACGGAGATAATTTAAACACAGTTGCGTACAGCAGAGAAAAGGCGAAAAGTAAGAAAAGCATACATGTACATAGATATGTAATAAGCAGTTACGTCGTGGCGCGCAATGAACTGGAAAATGATCTGTCATCACTATCCTTATCTTCAGGGCAGATGTTTTTATTTTATTCGGCTTATAATTCCTTACTAAATGTAGTATTTGTGTGCTTTGAAAGAAATGTTTAATAAAGTAAACAAATAAATGTTAAGCTTTTTTTTATAAATTTTGATACCCTTTAGATCATAATTGCTCTTTATTTCATAAATTACGGTTTCATATTTTTAATTTTATAATTTCTGCATGCCATCTTACCAGATTTAAATTGATGATCTATAATCTGGAATCGCTGAAGTCCCGACGAGTCCGGATTAAAGACTTTTGACTGTTAAAATACAAGATGCAAAATATAAATAAAATAAATCATTTTATAAGAAATTTCACAGACTATATGTAAAATTTTATTTTTTAGTAGCTTTACATTTTTATTGAATTTCTCAAAATGATATATGCTACTAACATGAGATTATTTCAGAATCAATTTAAATATTTATCTTGTAATTGTTTTAAAGGAAATTTATCACCAAATCATGTTTTTTAATATATTTATGTTTGCTGTATAGATTTTTTGAATAAAAAATTTTTTTGCATTATTTTGTTTAGTGCCATATGTATTATTATTGTTATTTTAAGGTTAGGATGTTACATTTGGTAGTTTTTCTGCCGTAATTTGAATACTTGGAGAAATTTCATGTACTGTTACTGAAGAGAAGCTATCAAATGTAAAAATTAGTTATAATCATAGACTTAATGGCACTTCGCAAAAATTTTCTGCGAAATTAAGGCAATTGGCAACAAATTCTGTATGGAATGTTGTTTTACTTAAAACAATCTTTTTCTAGTTTTTGTTTTAAAATCTGGATAGTACATATTTATGCAGATGAAAATAGTGTGATGTGAATTGAATTTTAAAAAACACAATTTGAGTGATTTTTTTTTTTTGTAATTTAAAAATGCTATTGTTTTTCTCCCCAATAGTCTATTTACTTGATTTTTTTTTTTTTCATTTCAGGTTTTCGTGTCTATAGTGATTGGTGTACACTGCAGTTTAATCATTCAGAATGTCTTAATCAGTTGTGAAAAAAATTTTCATTTTCATGTAAATAAATTTTTTTTCTAAATATTGTGTGTCTTTTATGAAAACTTTCAAAACTCTTTTTAGTCATTATGACTGTTTTTATTCCATTTTGTTTGTAGAAAAAGCATTTTTAAAATTTTCAAAAATAAAATTTACTGTAATGTGTGTAAATGTGGAATGGCTATCAGTAGCTTTAATTTTTTTCATTTATCAGTATATTCTTATTTATGTTGTGCTTACAATATATATTCCTTTTTTATCATCAGTATGAACAGTCATATATGTGTATGTATTAAATATAAGATTAGTGTCTCTGCACATGTGATGCATACTCTGCAGGCCTATAAATTTAAAATTGGTGAAAATAATTATTGTTTTCCAATTCATTCATGTAGTAAAAGCTTTGTTAGCTGTGTTTAATCTGTAGATATGCATTGAATTATCAATTTTAGAGTTAAAAATTCAAAACAAAATGAATTGGGTGCTACCACATCTTGTGTAGTCCCCATTGATGTGTAGCCAGTGATCATTATTTGTCCCTTTTTCAGGATGAGAGGACAATGCATGTTAAAGAATATGCCACATTTGTTTGATGGAATGCTGGTAAAGAAGTGTCCTCAGAATTCAAGTATTGAGTTATTGCAATGTAAAAAATTATTCAATACTGTATATACTCTATTTAAATTTTTGAAAAATGTTTTAAATTAAAATCTCGCTGCCTGCAATGAACATTACACCTTTTTTTTTTAATGTTGTTAACAGTATTTCTGGCTAGTTTCATGATAAACTAGATCATATAAATGAGACTTTCTGGAGCTAATTTATTTCAGTGTTGGTAACTAAACTGACAAAATTCTGTTTTTTTATAAATGCACCGGATGAAGCCATTTTGACTTCAAAATAAGCCACTGCAAAATGTGTAAAGAACCATTAAAATAATATTTCTAGTAATAAAACCATGAATATGTAGCTTTTAAGGAACTTAACCGTTTTACTCTCATTGTATAAAACTGTACTATTATGCTGTAAGGGAAAAACAAATTATATATCAAACTGAAATCTCTCTCTTATATGTCATGCTGTATATTATTTTGGAGAAATTATCTTAAGTGCAGTTTTCCAATTCATCAAAAATTTTTATTTTTTATAATTCACATTTAATAAGGGATTTAACAGTATTATTATCAAGATACGAATTTTTATTTCTTCCAATCATTTGCATTCATAAAGTTTTTTAATTCTTCTTATATCGCTGTTACTGAGTCCTTTTTTGTCATAAACATCCACAAGTTTTCTTCCTCTTTCTTTAGCTGTCATGGTCTTTGTCCAACCATCCTTTGAGAAAGTTCTTTCTCCGTAGAGCATTATAGAGTCATAGTCGAAAGTGTCCAAGAGTCTGTTTTCAGAGGGGCTTAGTTTATAAAATTGATCTTTAGCACCTAAGGGAGAAATATTATTTAGTGTTCTGTAAGCCCTAGTTCATAGAACCAATCTTTAGCATTTAAGAGAATAATTATATTTTTAAGGTTATTTTGTTTTAAAAAGTTTGTTACATTTACATGCATCACCCGCCAATGGGGATAGCCAAAGTAAATCACAGAAAAAGGTGCAGTCAACCCGGTGAGAAAAAGGATCCAGCTTAGATTCAATTGAATATCTTATTGATAAAAAATTTGTTCCTCTCACAGATCCAAATTCTGTTCAGTGTACAGGCAGATACATTATTGGATACATAGATGCAAAGTAATTCTTGGCAGAATATTTTAAGAAAAACTTTAAACCTTGTAGTGTTTGGTGTTGAAAGAACGAGTTATTGCCTTCCTAAGCAAATATTGGGAAATGTAGGGAAAGTAACTTTACATGTGCAGGTAAAGCATGAACTCCAAAAGGTGGTTTTTTTAAAGTTAAAAATCTACAAACGAAGGTAATATTGGGGATGGATTTCTTAAAATCTGAGGTGATGAAAATTAATTTTCAAGAAGCTGCTCTACAACTGGACATGAATGAAGTTGTGGTAAAAGAAGAACCAGCCATCAGCATTGGGCTTGAAGGAAAGGAACAGGGATGAGAAAACGAAGCTTGAGCAGCTGGGAAGAAAATTTTCTGATTTATTTCAGGAGGCTTCAGGATTAACTCAAGGGGTAAATTGCAGTGTAGAAACGTCAAATCACCCCTCCCCCCCCTTGGTGAACAAAACTCTACCGCTGTGATAAGGTCAAAGAAGATATTATTGAAAAACCTATTGCAGAAATGTTAAAGAATAAAGTTATAATCTGCATAAATAGCCCTTGTGGTAACCCTGTAGTACTGTGAAAAAAAAAAAAAAAGAAAACCTCCCTGTTACAGATTTTAAAGCACAGCGTTTTGTAACACTAATCAACGTTTTAAAGCATGATACTAGAAAATTAAATACCATAGCAAAACATCTAGTTTACCCATTACCAGTAACTCGGGAAATTATTGAAATAAAATTCACAAAATATATGATGACATTAGATCTCACCTTTGGATACTTTCAGATATGTGTGAAACTAGAAGGCGTGCCAAAAATGCATTTATTACCAAATCGGGAGTTTATGCCTTTCTAAGAATGCTATTGGCTTATGCCAAGTACCCGCCGTCTTTCAAAGGGCTATGGATATTATTCTAAGACCTCTCCTCGGAAAATCTACGTTTATTTACTTCAACAATGCAATTGTTACTAGCGAAACAATTGATGAACATATTCGGGATTTACACAAAGTGTTTTCCTTTCTAAAAGAAGCAGGATTAAAGCAGCTGAAGAGCTTCATTACCTGGCTATAAGATATCTCAAAGGGGAATGGAGACAGTAGATTCTAAAATATTACCCACCAGGCTAATATAATAAAAAAGTTATCATTTTTAGGCTTACTATTATAGGACTTGTACAAAAGAGTTTGTTCATATAACAGAATTACAATAAAACTTTAAAAAAAAAAAAAAAAAAAAAAAAAAAAAAAAAAAGGCCGAAGCAAATGCAGCTTTTGAGAGACTTCAGGCTCCCATCTTTAAATTTCCCAAAGTGGACAGCAATTAGAAATCTCTGTAGATGCATCGGATTTTGCGGTAGGAGCTCTGCTTAAGCAGGACAGGCAGCTAGTTGTATATATATTGCAGTAAGATATCTAACCCAATGCAAAGAAACTCCCACTAATGAGAGGGAAATATTAGCAGTTTTTTGGTGGTTCAGAAATTTCCAATTTATTTTGAGAAGACACCCATAAATGTCCATGCAGACTATGCAGCCGTGGATCATTTGTATTTCTAGAAAATGACTCGTAGATGGGCCCTTAAGTTGTAGGTATGCAATTAAATTTTTAAAAAGACTTCTGGGATAGAAAATGTAACTGATGCTCTGTCAACAACTAAATTACAGAAATTAAGTCAAATGCATATTAGTAGATTCAGAAATTTTAGATTCTTGCAAAACAATTCCTGCTAAATTACAAGCAGACCCACAGTTTAAAAATATTTATGCGTATTTGAAAATTCCTGACCACTGTAAACACCATGATATGATGGGTATTAGAAACAGCTGCAAATTATGAAATTATTGACAGTTTCTTATTTTACTCCAAAGTATAATAATTATAATGAATTAAGACCGTTATCCCCACGACTTTTAAGTATTTTAAGTACCTTGCAAGATGCGCCAATTTCAAGCCATCTGGTGATAAAAACAGTTCATATAATACGCTGTTTATTTTCCACAGCTGCAAAAATTACCCTATGTTTTAAGTCCGGCGACATTTGTTAATTAGTTAACGATTATAGCCCGGCCAGGTATTATAATTTTTATATATCGGGTTCTAACGAAAAGTTCACGCCAGCATGAATTATCTTTGAAAAACTACCAAAAGGTTGGCAGAAAATCATATGTTTGAGTGATGATTACTACCCGTACTAAAGGTACTGCTCTCATGATATTTTTCTAACTTTATTAAGAATGTTTTTTGGCAGAAAATTTCCATTACAATCAGATATTATATTAATTATAGCCCGGTCGGTACCTTAGTAGCATGAAAGCTACTTTCCTTAATGAAGTGATAGGAACTGACCCACTAGGTCAATACCCATGTAGTAAGAAAAAAAAGAATAGATATTTGCTTGTAATTGCTGACAAAAAAAAAAAAAAAAAAAAAAAAAAAAAAAAAAAAAAAAAACTCTCTCACAGCTTCAAGAGAGAAAGATTCTAACAGAAGAGAAGTATTTCAAAACAGTTAAAAGAGAAATGAGAGCTAAAACTGTAACTCTCTTTAACACAAGAACATATATCGCCATTTTGGTTAAAGGAAATATGGGATCACTACGGCCGAAAATACGTATTTCAATGCCGTAAAAATGCACAGGAGTTCCGACATCCCTCATAGAATAAAGAATAGAATCCTGAACAATAAACTGAACAGCACTTCAGTCTCGAAAGCAGATACACAAAATTTTAAATTTGTTCATAGTTCCCTGTTTGTACCATAAGCAAAAGAAGAAAGCAATACTATTAAAACATTCTACTGAAACCTATGGTCTCAAAATGTGTTTCCTAGAAATTTTCAATATCGCACCAGGGCTCACCATTGGGAGAATGGTAACACACTACTGAACACTGGTAGTTCGATCCTGTTTCAAATATTCGTAAAAGAGCTGGCTACATGCTGTTTTCATCCTTTTTCTTATGCTTAACTTAAATGCATTTCCTTTAGAAAATCCTCTGTGAAAGCATCCGTCCCCATAAGCAGGTAGCTTTTGTATGCTTTATTTTATTCAGTCAAAGAACAAAATATCTCTAATATGCTAAGAACTATCTAGATTACAGTAAAGTGTACAATTTTTCAACTATCTATATTTTGGGTATTTTCACAATTTCATTGCCTGTTTACACAAAATTATGAATACTATAAAATTAATGAGGCAATAAAACACATAAAAGTATATTTAAATTTAAAAAAAAAAAAAAAAAAAGTTACTATCTAAAGAATTAGTACAGTCGCCCAGACGGTGTAGTGGTTAGGGGAGGTAAACCACGGAGTTAGCTTCTGACCCAGGTATAGATATATCCATGCAGAATTGGTTACCAACACAGCGGGAGTTAACCAATAGCTGCCAGGCCGCAGACGACATTTATAAAATGTAAAAAAGAAATATTTATGTGCATACAAGGCACTTGAAGAACAGTACAATCAAAATATATGTATATACATATAAATACCAACTCAGATTCAAATATATACACACTTACATAAATATATATTCCGAAACAAAAGTATACATACTCTCATTCATATTCATATATACATCTGTAATATACTTTATCATGAAGTTTACATGAAGCATGCCTTTGAGGTATGCATGATCCTTAGTATAAATTAGGTACTATAAATAAAAGATATAAACATGTACAGATACAGTACAAAATTTGTGTATGAAAACCTGGTGCTGCATAAATATAAAATTATTGAACATACATATTACATACTCTGTTGCTGACATATTGAACCAGCATATATACACTGGTGTGCAAAAATTAAGGACGAGACGGTTTTTTCAATATAACTTTGTACAAAAGCTTTCCAAATCAACACATTTAATACCGTAAGATCCCCAATACGTAAGGACATGAGTAATGTAAGCAACACTTACTAAAAGAGAAATCAGAGGGATAAAAAGAAGCTTTATTGAAAAAGTAGCATGGAGCGCAATGCGACTGAAGGCCGAAACATCTCTGTGATGGGTGTCCAGCAAGAAACATCCGGTCTTTAATAGGGGATATGATCTCCCCTGACTGCTAGGCAGGTTTCACAGTGTTTGCCCATGCTGAGAATGAGGGTGTCAATGAGTTGTTGAGGCATTGCTGCCCATTCGTCTTGCAGCGCCAATCAAAGTTCCGGAATCGTTACTGGTGGTAAGGTACAAGCTATCAAGCGTCTGCCTAGAAAATCCCATACATGCTCGATGGGATTGAGATCCGGAGATCGTGCCGGCCAATCCATACGTTCAATATCCTCACTCTCTAAGAGCTGTTGGGCAGCCACTGTGCGATGACATGGTGCATTGTCTTCCATGAAAAGGAACTGCGGACCCATAGCGCCTCTAAAAAGATGCACATATGGAAGAAGAATCTCGTTACAATAACGGGTCCCGTTGACTGAACCTGCGTCGAAGATGTGAAGGTCTGTACGACTACCAAGCATGATGCCTCCCCAAACGAGAACACCGCCACCTCCATACCTGTCCCTTTCAATGATGTTCAAGGGATGATTGCGGCTTCCCCGCTCTCCTCAGATGAGTATGCGATGAGAATCGCTACTCAGACTGAATCTGCTCTCATCTGTAAAGAGTACTCGTCCTCATTCATTGTCTCTCCAATTCCGGTGTTCCCGGCACCACAAAGAACGCCTTCTCCGATGAGCAGGCGTTAGAGGTACACACCGCACAGGGCGTCGTGCAAACAGACCACCACCGTGCAGTCTTCTGGCCACGGTAAAACGCGATATCGGTCGTCCAGTCACCTGTGTCGTGTGTCTAGCGATTTCTCCCGCTGTCTGCCGCGTGTTTTTTCTGGCCTGTAAGGCAATATACCGGTCATCTGCGGGGGTGGTTCCTCGTGGACGACCACTACTAAACCCCCGGATAGCTGTTCCTGTAGTTTGAAATTGTCTCCAAAGTCGTGAAACGATGCTGTGAGCAATTCCGAACTCTGCAGCCACACTTGTCACACTGTGGCCTTCCTCCAACTTCCCAATGATTCGACCTCGGGTAAAAGCATACAGATGTCGTCTAACAGATTGATTATTCGCCATTTCTCGCTGAGGCAGCAACTCGGTGTGATTTTAACTGCTATACGGCGTGCAATCTCTTTGCCAGAAATACTGATCTTACACCGACAACATGCTTTATACTACTCAGACACTCCCCCATTACGTCTACCTGCATATCTGCGCATGTGCTACCGTACATCACCTTACTTAATCTCCTGATTGGTCTTTCTGTCCGCTCTGCCTCTTTGTTCAGCTGATATGCTAATTTTTCTACTTCGTCCTTAATTTTTGCACACCAGTGTATTTCTAACGTTCATACTGCTATGCTTTGCAGGGCAAGTAATCTGTCTTCAGGTTAATAAATGTGTCAGTTTAAGAAGAGTTAATGTCGTACTGAAGGTGCCATGTCTAATTTTAAGAGAACTGTGCTTAGAAATGACGTTGTTAAAATCTAATGTGCGTTAGATATGACTTAAGTTTGTACTATCTTCCAGCATCAGAAGAGTAATTGCTAGTGGCTAAGGGGAGCCTACAACGATACCTAAGGGCCTGGGTTCGAATACCGAGATGACATAGATGTTTGTAAATGTATAGTGTCTGTGCTGTATGGCGGTACTCTAAATATGTGGCGAGCCGAAAGTCCTGTCATGTAGATTGGTGAAAGGGATTGGGTGGGGTGCTCTCACCCAAAATTGGGGTGGGAAATAGAAGTCCAACCTCTCTTTGAAATAGGCTTTGGCAACCATTGTTCCATGTAAAATGGACAAGACAACAACAGCAACAACAACCTAAATTAGTATAATGTTACAACAAAACAATACACACAAAATAAATAAATAAACAATGCACAAGAAATAATCACGAAAAATATTTGCATAAATTAAAATGATATGTAAATTTAACTGCTTGGGAGAAGTTAAAGCTTTACTTACTATCCATGATTGCGCTCCAGTGAATATTTAGGTAGTCGTCTCTATCGGAACGAGTGTGTTCATGAAAGAAGCCAATGGTGTGTCCCAATTCATGCACAAGTGTAGGATGTTGAAAGCAGCCTTTTGAGAAAGAAAGGACTTGGATTCCTCCTGTTCTACCAACCTTGGAATAGCACCTGTAAAGAATGTTTCCTATACTACAAAGATAAAGCATAAAAGTTGTGTTAAAATATATTATTTTTAGAATTATTTCTAATTTACAAGAGTGGTGTATTTTAAGTTTATGAACTGGTTATTCAGTCCCGTATTTCCAGATCATTATTGCTTTTTAAAAGGTAAAGTGCTAGCTTCTCACTAAAATTTGTCTCTAATTAACTACGTGTCTGACTCATCATCTAGGTATATAAAATAATATGTAAGTATATCCACTTCGTTATTATTATTTTCCTAATTATTTGCTGGTAAATTTATTTACAGTATAGTTTAATTTGCTGCTGATTCCCTATTTATTTGTATGTGAATTACATTTCCTTTCTTTTTGATCGAATTTCAGTTTAAAGGTTTCATCGAACTATTGTTTTACATTTATAAGTATTTTTTTTATATATTGATAAAGTAGTCTAGTTCAGCGGTATTTCAAGGAATAACCCTTAGAATTTCAAGGGCCACTACATATACAATTTTATATTTGGATGACCTCAAATATGAATTAAAAAAAAAAAAAAAAAAAAAAAAAAAAAAAAACACCTTAAATAAGACCTTAAAAACAACACATTAATACGCAAAAACAATATTCAACTTTCCAATACATGTAATTCTAAATTTCATTTGTTAATATAATTTTCGAAACATTTGGTGTTCAGCAGCATAACTTTATGGAAATTCAGGCTATGCCCCTGATTATGAGTAATAATTAAAACACTATTAACATCTTCCTGATACACATATTTCGTTCACATTGAAAAATTATACGAAAAGCACAAAAATCTTACCTTATTGTACAGAAAGCTTCACATTTCCATATCACTAAAAAGAAACCTCACGAAAAGCAAGAACAAACCGGCAAACTCAAAGCAATATCAATAAACTGAAAGCGTTATGTTGCCAATTTTTAATTATTGTAAACATAATAATCATTGCTTACTCAGCAATGGTGTCATCGATCAACAGTTAGTCAAAACGGAAACATCCAGTGATGCAATTATAAACAAGAATTCAGATGGTTCTCATAAAAATCCATCAAGTTGCCTATTGACACGGATAAAAACTGTGTTATTAATGACCACAGTAGCATATGTTTGTAATTCAAAAGGAAATAGAATTCCAGTTCGCGCTATTATTGATGACAGCAGCATAACCATGGATGCCAACTCTCACTTTCAAATGTCGCTAGATACACCTGCAAAAGCAGCTGAAAAGTCGCTTAAATTCAGAAGGAATTTTGCTAAGTAGTAGCTAAAATAAAATTAAAAAAAAAAAAAGTATAATCCATATTCCATAATAGGTTTTGTTGCTCGTCATTTTTTAAACTGAATCTTCATAAAAGTATAAGTAATGTCAGAATTGTTCTGCGGACCATCAAAACGTTTTCACGGACCACCGGTTGGCGACCGCTGCTCTTCGAACGCACTTATGTTTAAGCTGTCTAAATTTTCTGTTATTTTAATTACGTGTCGGAATATTCTAATGTATTTCGATCCCCATTAATATCTAAAAGAACGCAACTATCCACTTTAGCGAATTTCTTTTAGCATCGGCATACAGTAGATAATAATATTTCATTTACTGAATGTCATTTCATCAAGTAAAATAATTGCAAAAGGTATCTTAGATATGTTAATGTGGTTGTTGTTAATAACTATACTAACAGTTGATCAAATCATCATGTACTGTAGATGATATGTTTGCGAAAAATAGCAGATACATAAATAACTGAAATTGAACAATAAGTAGCTAAAAATTTCAACATCAACTTTGTTTAATAAATTGTCAGGCTCCTAACTGCACATGTTTTTCAAACAATGAACTGCATTAATCATTTTTAATAAAATAGTTTTGCTTCTTAACATTATTCTTTGTGTCTTCTTCTTTATATATAAGGATTAGTTCATTGCGATCTAGATGTTTAAAGTACTATTTTTGTGAGATGAAAGAATTCAATGGCTATAACTAAATGATTTAAACAACGAAAGCCAATTTTGTTTTAAGATCATGTACTATTAGAAAGAAACAAGTAAAACTGGCTTTGAAGAAAACGCACCAGCCGACTTCCAATAATAATTAAAAATATCATTCATTTAAAAAATTAGATATTATATAATACAGCACAGTAAAACTAATAAAATATGCACTTGCACAAGCAAAAATGTGTATGATTGCAATTTGATGTAAAATCCAAATCCCATTTTTTTTTTTTTTTTTTTTTTTTTAAACTGCGAAGACTGCTTACTAAGCAATAGCGTTGTGTCGCAACGACTTTTCCTTTTCTCGCCCCCTTTCACTGCCGAGTCTTTGCTTGGGGTGGCGAAGATATTCTGTTTGCGCTAGGATTGGTTCCTTTATTTTAAGATAAAAATGTGCCCATGATATTTCCTTCTTTCAAGCTAAAAATATGAACCAAGAAATTTCTTTATAATTGACTTATAGCTTACAGCACCAATCACTGACACTATTTTCTTTTCTTTCTTTTCACTATTTCCTAAATGTACGCTGCTGATTCAAACCCTTTTGAATAATAATACGTTAGTAGTTTTGGTTTGGTTCATTTTGATTAAGGCAAAGACTAAAGCTATCTGCCTAAACAGTGGGATGCTTTAGTAGAGGACTTAAGGGAAACTGGCTCGTACCTGCGTTACATTTGTAGAATGCCAATGACCAAGCAGCCAGTCCTTTCGCCTAAATCGAACCCAAGTCGAATACCAGTGTTCAGCGACTTTACCGATTAGCCGTTGGTGAGCTCCAATAATAACTTAAGTAATCATATTTTCAGTAAGGTAAATTTTGTCAGTTGTAATTTCATTCATATTATTTTAATAATCGGTGTATTCCTCTCAAACAAAATTTTACTAATTAATAACTTTGCCAATTTGGATAATTCAATTATCCTTTAGATGTGTAAGGTATTTTTCAATGCAAAGTGTTTGAAAAATAATGGTGGGCTTTAATGCTCTCGGTTAAAACAGTTACATATTTTACGCAGTAAGATATTGATTTATGAAAGCTTTCAGTGGTGAAGCTAGTAGCTAAGCTATAAACTTTGTTCATTTTATATGCTAAATGTCTATTTTAAATTTTATTTATTTATTTTTGCGAAAGAAAATGTTTGTCTTTACATCTTTTTCAGATGTTTATTTATATTTTTGAACATCTTCGTTTTTTGCAAATTAAATGTTTTTTTAATCCAATGACATTTTACCTTATTTACAACATGACTCAATTTTTAACCCTTATTTCATTTTTAATCTGAATTTCAATAAAAGCACCTCAGAATCCGGAAACCCAGGCCGAATTTACTTCTGAGTATTGATTATCCCTTTAAAAAGCTCTTACGAAAGCATCCTTTCCCTCTCCCTGATATATAGCACGTTCTTTAGGATACAAGTTTGAACATTTAGATGTATAAAATTCGTTGATTAGAATATTCAGTATTACTGCCAGAGATTTCCATGTTTCAGCTTAAATTCAATCGGATCCTACCGGGGCTCTCTTTTTAGTATTTCTCAGTTTCTAAGGTTAAATTGTAATTCCATCTGGAGCCCCAAACAAGATGAGCTGTGGAATTTTAATTTACTATTTAATTATTTAACGTAATATTCTATTTTTATTTATATCTTTAAATTTTGTTCATCTCTAATTATTAATTATTTTATTTATTTATTTGTTTGGCTTTCTTGACAATCTTTCGCAAGGCTTCAGCACATCTAATTTTAGATGTTAAGCTTCAAATCATTACCATCTTCCTCCATGCTTCACTCTAGGCAAAAGAGAGCTGAAAGCATATATACGTATCTGAAAGAGCTCTCTTGTTATGAAATGTGCAAGAAGCGGGGTGAAAAAAGATGGAAGTGGGCTTATTGCTGAAGAATACCTATTTTATTTCATGTTCACACTGTCTACGTTTTGAGCTTCTGACGCTACTGAAATCAGCGTTTAGTTATGGGCAATGGTTATCAACGGCTTTGCTATAGTTGCCGCAACTAAGTATTTTAGCCCTTTGAAACTTCTGACAAGCAAATTTTTTTTTTGTGTGTGTATATGTTTATGTGTGCGTGAAAATGGGTGAAATCAAAGGAATGTTAAGTCCTGCTGTAATCTGAGTAATCGATGTTTTATGTTTTTTAAATACATTCTTTTTCATGCTCTAGCACCATTTCAAACAATTTCCTCATATCTACTCATTTACATTAATTGGATGAAGTTATGCGCTTTTCTACACGTATATGTGTGCAATGTATCATGTGTATATTTCATGCATATGTGACCTTCACAAATTAAAAAGACCTGTTACCTTAATAATGAACACACCAGAAAAACTGCACCAGTAATTTGCTACTTTTTGGACTTAGATATATTCCCCACTAAGTCTTATAATCTCCATGTTTGAATTAATACCTTTAATACCGCTAAAAATTCAAATTTTTCATTTTGCTGCTGTTATTAAAATCCAAAATCCTTCAGGATTCCCAACCAGAATTGTATATACGTTGTTAATATATAGTATAATTATGTGCGTGCTATGTTCACCGGGTCTTTCAGTTACATTTTCCGGTCCGTTGTGAAATTCATTACCGCATGTCCTTTTGATGGTCAGTATGGTATTTGTGGCAATATTTTAAAGTCTTTTCTAAAATGCTGTACATGAGAGAAATTGACTTTTCAGATTGGTTTGATGAAATAGCGTTTGTAGGAAGAATTACGTGTTACATCTTAGTACTATCCAGTTTACAATTCAAAGACCATCAGAAGGAAGTTAAAATTCTCTGAGCATAACATGTTTCTGGACCTGTTATGAAAACCTGTATTTAAACAGAATTTATTTGCTAAATTTGTATAATTACGTACTTTAGTCTCGATTTTTATAAACTTACATTAATTAAGACAACATTTACATTATGAAAGAAAGTAAGAAAGCAAAATATCTTAAATTATAAGCTAATATATACCAGGTGACAAAAAATATCACGACCGGATAAAGCTGGTCATGCCTCTAGAATGTTAGTCAACGAAGTTTTAATCTATAAGTTTAACAAATGTAAGATACGATGTTAAAATAACTTTTCATATTCCATTAGCTTGCTAGGGCACATACATATTACAGATAACAAGAGCATATTGAGCTTCTGTGGCGACTTACGAAACCAGCTCATTCTGCCATTAAAGTCGGAGCCAAAAAGATACCACCAATGTTCGGTGGTTTTACCTCTACGCACACTGGTTACAACTGATGAAGAATGGTACTATGTCACAGAATTTGAAGATACTCCAGAAAGAATATCATGGCGAGAAACTTTTTAAGATCACCATTTCTGAAAGTAAGTATAAGTAAATATCGATAATAAGCATCACAATTACAAATATACCACCTGTGCAGAACGGCAAAAGTGGCTGGAACTGTCGGTGGTAGTTTAAAAAAAAGGGTTGAATGCATTTTGCGGCAATGTATGCATGTCTGCTTCAAAGAACAAAAATATTTTGCACATTTTTTTTCCAGGTACTGATTCAGTACACTTATGGAAATCAAAATATTATATAGGGTTATAATATATACTTCACATTATATCATTACTGTATAAAAGAAAAACATTCATTAAAATCGTTTCCTATTTTGAAGTAAAATTATCAAAATATTAATGTGAGATTATTTCAAATGGCCTCTCTTCCTTACCCTCTGCCAGCGAAGATGAGGACAAAATCTTTATCGTCTTCTTCCTTCTCGACAAAACGGATGCAAGTTTTTGATTCATATTCTGCCATAGCTTTCTTTATCATTTCCATTTGCTTATCGTCTGTGCATAAAATAAATGTTAAAGAGAATATACATAAATAGTAATAGTTTGTTCTCTAAACTCTTTGAGGACTACATTTTAAAAAATAAATAATGTAGACTATTATTGATAAATTAGAATAAAATAAATTAAAATAATGGAAAATTTGCAATTTGTTAATTCAAATTTCCCTTAAGTGATTTTTTAAATTACCCTAGGGCTAGATTTCTGTGTTTTGCGCTCTCCTTTTTTATGAGAAATAGGAGCTCTAAACGATAATATAATTTTATGAATGACGAAGATCGGCTAATCGTAGGTGGGAAAAAATTAGATAATGATTTGCGTCCTCTTTAACCCAAAAATGAATGTCATCTATTCGATCATGAATGTAAGATTTGAAAAAGACACATAAAATATTTGTAAAATAGTACATTGAATCGAAGATTAAACTCATTGGTTATTTGAACTGAACAGCATTTCAATCTGCAAAATGCTATAATAATTCTCAACTGTCTAAGAGTCTATCCCGAAGCTAGGTATTTAAATCACCATCAAAAAGGAAGGGGAGCAAGGAGAACGCGCCATTTGAATATTCCAGAAAAATTTGGCTTAGAGTTTGAAAATGTATTTTCTAAAATGTTCAAAATTTCACCAAATTCGTAAGAAACCACTAAATGTAGCCAGTGTGGAGGCAAAAATTTATAAAAAAATTTTATAGCCAAAAATTATAACCTTTATCTCTCATTCTTCTTTACTTCCACCTTTTCAACGTCTATTTACATATAATTAAAGGAATGGAACTAATAAAACATTTAAGCACATTAAAAAATAATAAAACACTAAAGCCCATTAAAAATAATTCAAAATACTTAATAAAAAATTTTAAAAATATCTGAAAGGTTTCAAATTTTAAATTTGTCTGTCCAAAGGGGCGTTTTTTTAACATTTTGTGTGTTACCTTTATTTATTAAATATCATGTTCTTCGCACTTGAACCATAAAATTCAGTTCAAGAGTAATATCGCAAAATAACATTTAATTGAGCATGTCTTTAGAATTTCCGATATACACAGTCTCACGCCGGTGTCTTCCTGTTTGCGCGGTTGTCAAAAACGTTCCTGTTTGCGCGAAATCATCAATCTTCATTACCCCCCTTCCAAAGGGGTTCCATAATGGGGGTCCGACTGGGCGTTGGCCTCTTCCGAAACGTAGGAAAGCAAAAATTTTTTAGATTTAAAAAAAGAATTTTTAAAAGAAATAATCGAAAGATATTTACGAAGTCTGAGTTTTTGTATATCTTTGCATAAATGAAGTACTGTATTTAAAAGGGAAGAGATGTTCAAACTCTGTGATGATTTTGGCAATGAACTAAAAAATCGTTTCTAAAGTAAAAACAGTATTCTTCCGAAATTCTGCATAAAGGTGAATTATAATAAAATCTCAGAATATATATTCTTTACGAAAAGAAAGACAGATGAGAAGAAAATATACCTCGAATATCAAGGCAGCTTCTGAGAAAGCTTTGTCCTAGCCAACAGGAGCTTTTTTTTTTTCCTAGCTGTAAATTGTCAAAGTCTTAATTCAGAAATATACGAGTAGCATCTGAATCTCGATTGAATGGACTTGCTTTACTTGCATTTATCGGAATATCCAAATACATTAATTACATCCAAATACCAAAACAGAATATCCAAATGCATTACCATTGATAAATTTATTAATTGTCAAAGGTAAATTTGTTACTTTCAAAGATTTAATTCAGAAATTCCAGAAGCATAGCGCACAATTCAGCAGTGATTGTATATATTTATCATACTAATTTAAAATAATTAATTATGAGTATATACTTGTTAGTAATTATTGACAGTAAATATAAATAGTTAAAGAGTATATTTTAAATAATTTATTTTTATATACGCATATGTATTTGTATATAATGAAATTCTTAATTATTATCAACTTGATATTATTTCATTTTAAAATGCTCTTTTTCTAAATCTCCTATTCATCTAGCTTCTCTTTTAAGAGAAACTGTACTTTGTGAGTCACTTTGAATTCCTACTGTAAATGCGATTCCCAATTTAATTTATTCCTATGGTGGCAATATTAAAAACTTCGGAAACACTGGTTCAACAGTTGTAACTGAAGAGTAAGTACAATCAGCTTCTTTAAGGCAAATATCAAACGACTTTAGTTTACTCTGACGATGGATATTTAAAAAGTGGAGAATTCAGTATTCGTCGAATATTGCGATATTCTGATATTCCCTTAAAATTCGTGCTTTCGAAATCTCTGATAATCTCTTAAAATGCATGCTACGATTAGAAAATTTAATAAATTTGATTACAGTGTGACGTTATTAGGTTTAATCAATGCAGCAAACGTGAAAAATATGCAGTGCCCTCCCCGAGTCTCGAACCCTGGACCTCTCGAATACACGCCCGGGTATGCTTCCAACTAATCACGAAGGCATGCGGAAAGGAGGCAGAAAATACCTTATAACTAAAATTATCAATTTAATAACAGAGAAAATTCAACTTTCCTTCACACTTTTCCACGCTTAGGACTGGCAGTAAAAATACTGGCGTGTTTAAAAGTTGTGTGATGTTAGTCACTTTCCTTGTTTAAAAAAAAAAAAAAAAAATATTATTAAGTTATTTTTAGAGAAAATTTTCATATGTTTTAATCGAATTTTTGTAGATAAGAAAGAGATAATAAGCACTTTCTTATATTTTATGATGAGTAAAATTCTTGCATAATACGTTGGATTCTTTTCTCTTTTTTGACCACACTTGTTTTCTTTTTTTCCCTTCTAAATTTACATAACGACGATCTATAAAATAATCACTTTCTTTAGCTCCGTTTTTCAAAAATTTTATCAGTTCTAGAGCTTTAGGATGGATTTTCCTAATAACAGAATTTACTTTATGATGCCATTCTTCAACAATATTATTTGTCCTGTGCAATTTTTTAATGCAATTCCACATTTGTATAGTTACGACGTCATTTTCAAGCCATTGTTCAACAAAGTAATCATAAAATGCCTCTAATCTTGCATTACGAGGTGAACTTTCTTGTATGCACAGCCAACCATCATCGACACATTCCGCGGGTATGTATGCAAGGGACGCGCACATTCTGAGATGGGATCTAATTTCGTCATTATGCCTATATTCGTTAACAAGTCCCAAATCTTGAATCTTTCTCCACAGACACTGATTTAAGTAGAAATTGCAACCTCTTATATTTAAAGAAGGAAAAATATTTTTCAGCGAAATTATAACTGCAATTTCAAAATCCATCACAATTTCTGTAGGATCCCAATCAGAAATATGTTTTTTAATTAAACGAAATAATCTCTCATAAGTCTGCTTCCGCTTATCAGGAAGTAAGCAAAACAACACAGGAACAAAATTAATCTCGTTAGAGGTATTTCCAATATCAACATAGATAGTATAAATTTGAGAGAAAAGCTTTTTATGCAAATCCAATAAACTACATTTTCCTTATTTCTATTCCCAATTCGATATTGATAACCTTTGTAAAGGGCTAAAGGCTTTTTCCTTTTAGTTTCAATAATCTCTAAAACATCCATACTGATTTAGATAGGAAAAATAACAGCTAATACTAAAGATTTTATAGTGGAATGAAACTAAAGATTTCGAGAGGAGCCTAAACTAAGACACGTCTTCTGCCTAACAATGTCAAGACTATGACTAACTTATTCACAAAGGAACTGCCCAGCTCTTCTTAATGACTCATCCTGACATCTCCTGAGGAACTTTGGCATGGAGGTAGGAAAGGGAGGAGGGGCCAACCCGCGCTAAAAGTGAAGCACTGCTTTGAAGCTTGGGTCACCAGATGGGGTGTTCTTTGTTTACATTCAGAAGCTCGCTTCACAAGATTCTGATAGTATTTCGACACACGACAGTTCCATAGAAATCGAAAAAGGGACACTCTCGCATGAAAGAAACATTCATAGTGTAATGGATAATAGCAATTTGTATAGTTTAGTGACGCTTACGCAAAAATCACATCTTGGTTATTTTTCGATAACTAACAACAGCGATTTTGATTATGAATTTGTTTTATAAAATCATAAGCTGTTGCACTACAAAAATATAGATTTTAAGAAAAATGTTATGCTTGAAGAATGAAAAATTCCTTACGGTACATTTAAAATTGTATACGCCTTTCGATACCCTTGATAGAGTATTCGCTACTTTTATTTTATTTTCCAAACGTCAAAATGTTTTAAATAAAACAAATTTTTTTCACATCCATATATTATTGTAACATGTACCTTTTAAAATTTTTTAGAGGAGAGGCTTTACTGCTGCTCATTTTAAACCCATCGCTTTAATTTTATATATCTGAAAAATAATCACTTTGGGCTTACACGTTTTATAAATATAAAATTATGCATGTTAAAATATTTGTAATTAGGCACATAGGTCAGATTAAGGTTTTATTAAATAGAGTAACGCATGCAAGGGCTATCTGCCTAAAGAGAGAGATGCCATCATGGAGGAATTTTGAAGTAAAACTGACCTTTTAGTGTGTATTAAAAATAATACTTATAATTTTCATTAAAATTATATTCATATATATTTTTTATGTAAAACTTTCGGGTGTATGCTAAATTAGTGTAAATTACTTTACACGAAAAATATAGTGAATGCACAGAAATTAAAGATTTGCACATGCCGGAAATGAAAAATAGGAAATATGTATGGGCATTTATGCATGTGTTTGCAAAAAGCATGTATCTGCCTTTGACAAAATACTTAAATATTCATTAAATTATTTATAAATGTATTTGAAATGAAGAATTTATTCACTTATAAATAACTGTGAAAGTACTGTGAAGAAATCTAATTATTAAATGTATCTAATTTATAATGATTATAAATGTTATCTAAATATATAATAACCTTAATATTGAATTGTAAACATAAATTGAAATCCTGTTGACAAATACGTTATAAAACTATTTAAGCAAGAATTGTTCGTATTGGAAAGCAATCTGTTAAAAGGTATTGTAAAGAAAATGCTATGAGATGCGCACTTAAGAACGTAATAAAGAGTTTTGGAATATGTATTGTTGAAATGAAGGGTAAAAAAAAAATCTGATAAGTATAATTAAAAGAATTATTCCCCTTACATTTTATAATAACTCAGTTACAAGTTTTAAATAGTACTTAAAAAAAAACTTATTTTATTCCCTTTCAGAAATGTTCAGAGAAAGTCAAGTACTATTTAATACCTATTTAATTATTAGGAATTAGCGAAATACGTATTTAAAGTATTTCGCTAATTCTTAATAATTCTCTAATTTAAAATGAACCGAATAGAGCATTAATTATAAATTGACTTACATTTTTCGATTTAAAAGATGCCTCAGAAGCCAAAAAATCATGTCATATTTAAGAAAGTATTTTAGGAAGAAGCTCTATCAATAGAAAAGAAATAATGCATAATTTTAATATTAATAATACAATAAAGTTTGATCTTAATTTTTGTACCTTAACCGAATAAAATCGAAAAATATATATGAATATAATTTGAATGAAAATTATAAGTATTATTTTTAATACCAACTCAAAGGTCAGTTTTTCTTCAAAATTCCTCCACGATGTCATCTCTCTCTTTAGGCAGATAGCCCTTGCATGCGTTACTCTATTTAATAAAAACTTAATCTGACCTATGTGCCTAATTACAAATATTTTAACATACATAATTTTATATTTATAAAACTGTAAGCCCAAAGTGATTATTTTTCAGATATATAAAATTGAAACGATGGGTTTAAAATGAGCAGCAGTAAAGCCTCTCCTCTAAAAAATGTTAAAAGGTACATGTTACAATAATATATGAATGTGAAAAAAATTTGTTTTATTTAAAACATTTTGACGTTTGGAAAATAAAAGTAGCGAATACTCTATCAAGGGTATCGAAATACCTTAATTTGTTTTTCTAATGTAATTAACGAAAACTTGTGAAAATATTTCATTCAAATAAAACCATTCTGAGAAAACTGTCCTGTGAAAAGTATAGCATTTAATTCCGTTCAGAATGAAATGTTGTTTAAAAATATGTTGTTTTCACATACTTAGGACTCTGAAGTGTTGTAGAAAAAGAAAATATATACATTTATATGTATATTTACGAAGTAATTACAAAATATTTACATCCGAACGTGTCAAATCCCATAGAACTCAATGGTAAATGACCCAATGTTTTGGTCACCACGTAGGGATCGCCGGTGCTTCAGAGCAGGGTACGGGAGAAACCTGTTTAGGGCGACTCCATCTTACTTCCTACCTCCATGAACTTTGGAAGGGGGACCGTACTCCCCGATTTCGCACAAACAGGAAGATTTTTTAAAAACGCGCAAACAGGAATCGCGGAAACAGACCTAAATCCTCACGCCATGGAGATAAAAATGTTTTTTCTGTACAACTTTGCCATTGCTGGCCTTGAAATCCTTGAGTTTGTTAATTAAAAATTCGTTAAAGTGTTATAAAATATGAAATTGATAATAAACAAATTTCAAATTTGGGCTTCCAGATGCCTATATTCGCAGTAGGATTACGTCATTCAAAATTGCATGGCTCTAGGTACCGTTGTTTTATCATAATGCGAGAAACATACATACATTTATGCAGATTCTTCATTATTTAATTTCTTCAAATATAATGCAGAGCGGTAATATTTTGTGGCAACAGTTTGAAAAGTGAAACGGACCTTCAGAGTGATTCGACGCAAATTCGTAAAACGAAAACAATAGACCCTCAGGTCCATTGGACTAATAAAATAAGTAATATCATAAATATAAAATAATAAGACAATGAAATTTTAATAAAAAATGCGCAGAACAAATTAGCAAATAAATCAAAATAAATAAATAGTAATGCAAAAATAGGGAAGTGTTAAAGGGAACATAGTTCAATAATATTGTAATTATTTCATATTCATTCTGTAAGAAACTATTAATAACTTAAAGCGTGCTACCTCAAACTAAGCTATGACAGTAGTGTAATTGCCGTTTCCTCTTCGGCGGGTGCTTGCTCTTTGTGCCTTGGATGGGAATGAGAAACATACTATCTAGGGAATCAAAATACTTATCCTCCTCCCCCTAAAAATAATAATGCTTTGACCTATCACTCTGTTAAATTTCAAACAAATGCAGATTTTAAAAAGAAATATTTATCCTTAATCAAGAATTAGGCTTCGGAAAAGGAATGGATGTGTCTTCTTGATCCAAAGTTTTCTATTCCAGGTCTCTCTTGCTAATTGGCTGTTGTTGTATTTTGCTAAACTACGTTGGTACCCTTTTCAGGGCTTAATTTCTAAGATTAAAAGTGCCCTATGGAAGCCCTATGGAAGACCGTCAGCAAAGAGGAACAGAAGCACATAAATAAATAAAATGACTATTAAACTCATTAATCATTTTAAAAGTAAATAGTTAATTATTATCAAATTAATTAATAGATATTTAATTAATGCTTATAAATTGTTATTTAATCAATAATTATTATATAATTAATTAATTATAATTTAATTTATAATTATTAGATAATTAATTATTATTTATTGAAATAATTAAAGATTTAAGTTGTAGGGTTTATATTTATTTTAACTAACATTTATTTTAAGTTTAAACTATCTTTCCTGTCAAGCCTTACTTTCCCCTGGAACTGCCAATGCCAGAGTATGTAAATTTTAGTAGAACACGCAAGGATTCAAATTATCAGCGGAAGTATTCTGTTAAATAGAAAGGAAACGAGTTCGAAGTGTGCTGTTCTTACTTCACGAGCGCAGAGGTAATTAGCCAGAAATTGAAGAACCCCGCGTTTCGGCCTGTGTGCTTGCCTTGGAAAATTGTTAATCGTTCAACGTGATATTCAAAGTTTGCTGAATTAGCAGCGGTATTGTAAAACGCGGTGAGGTTAGTTACTTTTAGAGAGCCTCGTAGTTAGAGTCTTGTTATTATTTCTTTTCAGGTTCTTATTTTTATTTTACCGCCGGGTCGGCGTAGTTTGTGAGCGTCAACAGCACGCAATTGTAACTTCTTAAGTTGAATAAAAAGGAACTTAAACCCTTAGCAAGATTCTGTCTATTTTCCAGTTTCAACAGTCACCTCTTGGTTGCGTGCAAGTTGGAGGCGCGCAACTCTACATTGGCGCCCGAACACTTATCGAACTGAAATGGCCGAAAATCGGATGGAAGCCGCGGAACAACACCAAGAAATGGCAAGCCAATTGGAAGCATTTGGATACCTGGTCCAGACTTTGAGAGCATCAATCAAGCCAAACGTCAATTTCGACGGAAAAAATTCGGTGGCGATATTTCTAGAAGGCCTAGAAAATCACTTTCAGCTATACCTGTGCCTGAAAGACAAAAAGTTGCCATCGCCACATCTGCACTAAGAGGACAGGCCGCGCTATGGTGGAAGAATATAGGCAAATTTTTATTAGGGGAATTTGGAAGCCAGACATATACATTTGAAAATTTCAAAAAATCGTTAGTAAAGGCCTTCCCCGTAGTGAAAGATCAAGCAAGGCTGGAAGCCGAACTATATAGTTTCTATTAACGGGATATAGAAGAGTTGACGGACTTTATTTTGCGAAAAATTAAGCTGACGGATATGCTGTATGGGAAGAAACCCGACGCGGAGATTATTGAAATAATCTTACCAAGATTGTTACCTGCTGTTCAAGACTACTTCGAAATTAGAAACCCAAGCACATTGCAGGAGCTCTTCGAATTGGCGGTGAAGTTTCAAAATCGCAGAATAACGGAAAAAGCTAGAGGGGCATCGTATTCTCAAAGTACCCGAAGGAAATCTTCAAATGAGCAAACCAGAAATGCAAACCGCTTTTATGGGGGAAAGAGCTATCAAGCTAGCTCATCGAACCTCGAAGGTCAAGGCCCAAAAAGAAAATTCGAAAACAAACATCCGCGTACCCAGAAGGCAGAACTTGAAAGGAAACCTTTAAACGAGTAGAGGGGCCTGTGAAAGCGAGGGTCCAGACCCCGGAAGTTTAAAAAAAACCCTCAAAAAGACATTTAAATACGGTCATCGTAAAAAAACTCACATCTACCAATTATACAAGTCCTGGTTGGCGATGTACCAGTAGAAGCCCTCATCGATACAGGAGCAGAAGGAAATTTTATGAGCGAAACATTTTTCAAAAAGAATTTTTATAGAGTACGATTATTTAAAACCAAAAATACGGAAATTATAGCGGCGTAAGGAAAAACCTGTCACTGCATCGGGAAATTATCATTAAACATACAGGTAAAAGAGGAAAGCCTCAAAGTATTAATTTTTGTAGTGAAGAATCTGCAAAATCCTCTTATTTTAGGTATGGAGTTTTTAAGGGCCGCGAGGGCCAAGCTGAATTTTCAAGACAGTTCCGTGGTGCTGGAGATGGACCAGAGGGTGGTGGAACCTGTGGAGAAACCGCAAGTTGACCTTAGCCATCTGAATGACCATGAAAGTAAAGCAATACAGCAAGTGGTGAGTAATTTTTCTCATTTGTTTTCAGGAAAACCAGGAAACTGCCAAATCGTGACTCACAAGATTCAATTAAATGCCGAAAAACCTTGTAGGACTAAACCGTATCGTTATGATAAACAAAAAGACCTAATCATCGAAGAACATATTCAGGAGATGTTAAAGAATAAAATAATAACGCCCATAAATAGTGAGTACGCGAGTCCAGTCGTACTATGTAGGAAAAAGAACGAGTTTCCTCCTTCGGATAAAAGGGCTTGGAGGTTTGCTATCGATTACAGAAAACTAAATTCCCAGTTTACCCTTTGCCGGTTATAGAGGAAATTATTAGAAAGATCAAATCTACAAGATACATGTCTACTTTGGACTTAACGTCTGGCTACTATCAAATAGCTATGAGACCCGAAGACATACATAAAACCGCGTTTATAACAAAATCGGGCAGTTATGCATTTTTACGCATGCCCTTTGGGTTGTGTGGGGCCCCATCAACATTCCAGAGAGCTATGGACATTGTTCTAAAGCCTGTCCTAGGAAAATCAACTTTAATCTATCTAGATGATATAATTATAACGAGTAGTACGTTGGAACAACACATTAAAGATCTAGAAGAAGTTTTTAAATTATTAAAAGAGGCCGGTCTTACAATTAACGCCTCAAAATGCAAGTTCGCAACTAAAGAACTTAAATATCTCGGTTATAAAATTTCGCAAATGGGTATAGAAACGCAAGATTCAAAAATAAAAGCAATCAAGAATTTTCCACCGCCCAACACCGCCAAGAAACTTTCTTCTTTCCTTGGGTTATGTTCTTACTATCGGTCTTTCATAAAAGATTTCGCTAATATTGTTGAACCACTTTTAGTAATCAAAAGAAAGAGAAGTAAATTTACGTGGACAGCGGAAGCAAATACAGCATTTGAAAGATTAAAAGAAGCCCTCATCAATGCCCCTGTCTTGAAATTCCCGGAGGGGGACGAAAACCTGGAAATTGCAGCAGATGCGTCGGACTATGCGGTGGGTGCGGTTCTTATGCAAAATAGCCATCCTCTGGCATTTTTTAGTAAAACGTTGAATCAGACACAAAGGAATTATACAGCTACAGAGAGAGAAACATTAGCCGTATTAATGGCTGTACACAAATTTCGAGTTTATTTCGGCAAAGCGCCAGTAACAGTCTTTTCGGATCATGCGGCTGTTGGTAGACTTTACTCGGGGAAAAACCTAACGCCCAGGTTAATAAGATGGGCTTTAAAACTCCAAGAATATAATCTCAGAATAAAATATAAACCGGGTAAGGAAAACAATGTAGCTGACGCACTTTCTCGTATAAAACTGGACGATGAAGGAAATGAACTTAAATGCGCTGTGTTGACTTCAAAAATTTTAGATTCTAGAGATACGATTATCACTGAACTGAAAGCTGATCCTGAATTTGGAAATATCTATGCATATTTGAAAGACCCCGAAAGCTTTGAGCACACAGATATCGATGCGATAAGAAATAGAGCAGAAAACTATGAAATAATAGATAATTTATTATTTTATACGAAAACAACAAACGAAAATCTCGAGTACAAACCAGTCATCCCAGCCTCGCTTCGATTAAGCATTTTGAAGGAATTACACGACGCGAAAACAGCGGGTCATTTAGGGGTCAGAAACACTTTAAAAAGGGTACGCGAGGCGGTATATTTCCCGCAATTATACAAAATAGTAACTGCGTATGTCAGGTCCTGCAATCAATGTCAGTTAATAAATGATATTAATTACAGCCCGACCGGGTACTTAAATAGCATTCGCGCTACATTTCCGAATGAAATTTTAGGCATAGATCTTCTTGGTCCCTTCCCCCAAAGCGAGTTAAATAAAAATCGTTTTCTTTTAGTAATAGTAGATCATTTTTTAAAATGGACAGAAATTGTTCCACTTAAACGCGCGTCAGCCAAAACAGTCGCAGATGCATTCTTACACAGATACATTTTAAAATACGGAGCACCGATAAAAGTCATTAGCGATAATGGAAAACAATTCATTAGTCAAATATTTGAAAACATATGCACTGGACTTGGCATATGCCATATCAAAATGGTTCCGTATAGACCACAGGCAAACATAGCAGAAAGAGTGAATAAAAACATCGTAAAAATAATTCGCAGTTACGTTAGCACACATCACAAGCGCTGGGATGGCTACATAAATGAATTAGCTTATGCTTTAAGAACGGCAAATGACGATACTACGGGAAAAACTCCAGCAGAATTATTTTTAGGCCGAAAGTTAATTACGCCTTTAGATAAATTATTCTTTGTTCAACAAAGAGAGCAAGAGTTTAAACAGAAAGATGTGCAAAAACTTATTGATCAGGCGCTTAAAAGCTCGGATACGGCAAGAAATAAGCAAAAAGTGTATTACGATAGAAAACGCCGTGAAGCAGATTTTAAATTTGGGGATAAAGTATTGAAGCGGAAATTTTCTTTATCAAGTGCCCCAGACAATTTTACGGCAAAGTTAGCTCCAAAATTTGAAGGCCCCTATGTAATTTAGGAAATCAAAGGAGTCGTATTTTACCTTAAGAAAGAGAGAGGGGAGATCTGTAAAGCAAGTCCCGACCAGGTGAAAAAATACTATAAGCCAAATGATTTTGAAATCCTTAAAAGTTTCTTGCAGGACTCGAGTCTAAAAGAAGTAGAAGGTCCAGAAATAACAACTGTTCCACCACCCAAGAAGCAGAGAACTGAAGAGAGACCTAGCCCTTCTACAACCCAGACGACGGTACCAAAAAGAAAAAATGAAAACTTTCAAAGTCCAGCATTTAAGAAAAACAAGAGATCCACCGCGTAAAGAAACCTTGGTAAAGAGGAAAACACCACCTACAACGTATCGCAGTAGAAATTATACATCAAGGAGAACGCTCCCAGGGCCAGAGAGTCAGGTGCAAGCAAGGCCGCCGTTCCGGAAACTGAAACGGCGGCAGGAGGAACGAAAATACCAGGAACAACAGAAGAAATTCAAGAAGGACTCCAGACCGGAGGACGTCAAGACCAGCCGTCCAATGGAAAAACGAAAACGACAACAACCCGACGATTACTCCGCCAAGAGGCCAGCATGCAGAGGACGCAAAAGAAAAACTAATGTGGACGACACTCGGAGGTCAGTAAGGAGAAGATTGACGTCCATGAAACCTATAACATGGGAACAATTTTGCCAGAAAAGAGTGACGGAGTTTCAATCATCGAAAACTCAAATATAAGTTAAAATCTTCTATAATTTTTTTTTTCTTTTGTTCCGAAATGTTATGCATAAGTACCAAGTTCTATATTTTGACGATATATCTCGGTTGAGACTTAGTTTTGTTTTACTTTATTTAGCTAAGGCAAAAGTATTATTTTCTTTAAGTATAAAAGCTAAGAACAAGCATTTTCTGTTGGTCGAAAGACTAATTCTGTTATGTTAAAGCCAAAATTTGGCCGAAGATAAAAATAACTTCATATTCTTGTATTAATAAGAATTTTAGTTTCAGTGCCGCCAGCTTGGCGAAGAATGAGTAAAGTAAAAATTTATTTTCTCTTATTCATTTTATGGTAAATTGTAAAAATCGTAAATACTTGAATGTTATGTAAAAGTAGAATTTAGTCTAGAAGCATAAAATTTTAGATGCTAAAAGTAAAATGCTCAAAAGCAATGAATTCAAAATTTAAGTATTAAACTGTAGATAAAATCATGCTTTAGAGCGAAAGCCTGCATGTCTAAAGATGAATGAGGGAGAAGTTAGAATGAATGTGTTTTGTAGGGTTCTCCACCTACACTTGAATTTCTAAGAATGTTAAAGTAGCTCATCGAGTTGTAGAATGTCGAGTAAGGTGTGTCTATTTGGTCGTTGAATTCTAACAAATCATGGTGGTTAGGGGAAGTGTTGTAAGACTAAAACACGAATATTCCCGTTTGACACCACACATGGTGGAGAGCCAGGGTAAAGTTAAATTAATGCTTGAAAAATTGAATGAATGTGAATTAAGCAATAACTAAGGAAAACGAATCGTTTATCGTTTAAAAATAAAAATTTATTCAGTGTCAAGAAAGTGTTAATTATAATGTATTTAGAAAGATACTGATACTTATTCCTTCCAGATGCTAGAAGGAAAAGAATAAGATTGATTGATGAAGTACAGGAAAAGTTGCTGTAAGAACAGAGATTTATAAGTATCGACAGAAATTTAGTATACAATTTGTTACATAAGATTTTTTTTTTGTGTAAACGAGGCTCTTCAGAGTTAGTTCAGAATTATAGAAACTTACAACAGGTCGTTTGTAAGACCTGCTTCCAAATTTTCCAAATTCTGGCAGCGGCAAATGTAGGGTTTATATTTATTTTAACTAACATTTATTTTAAGTTTAAACTACCTTTCCTGTCAAGCCTTACTTTCCCCTGGAACTGCCAATGCCAGAGTATGTAAATTTTAGTAAAACGCGCAAGGATTCAAATTATCAGCGGAAGTATTCTGTTAAATAGAAAGGAAACGAGTTCGAAGTGTGCTGTTCTTACTTCACGAGCGAGGAGGTAGTTAGCCAGAAATTGAAGAACCCCGCGTTTCGGCCTGTGTGCTTGCCTTGGAAAATTGTTAATCGTTCAACGTGATATTCAAAGTTTGCTGAATTAGCAGCGGTATTGTAAAACGCGGTGAGGTTAGTTACTTTTAGAGAGCCTCGTAGTTAGAGTCTTGTTATTATTTCTTTTCAGGTTCTTATTTTTATTTTACCGCCGGGTCGGCGTAGTTTGTGAGCGTCAAGAGCACGCAATTGTAACTTCTTAAGTTGAATAAAAAGGGACCTTAGCAAGACTCTGTCTATTTTCCAGTTTCAACAGTCACCTCTTGGTTGCGTGCAAGTTGGAGGCGCGCAACTCTACAAAGTAATTAACTAATTAAATTAAATAAAATGTAAAAAGATAAATTGAAATTTAATACGCGATTTTTAATATAGTTTTATTGTTAAAATAAAATTTTCGAAATAAAATTTCTACCGAAATTGTTATTCAATTACATAAAAGAAGTGCCGCAGCCTTCTTATTCAGGGCTCCGGTGCGTTCCGGCTTGAATTATGATCTATTACAAAAACTAAGATGCACCGGAGCCGAGATCCGGTGGGTTCCGGCTAGGGGGAGAGATCTTTTATCATCACAAAAATTAAATATGCTTAAAGTATAGCTGATGAAAATTTCAGGGCGAAACAGAATGAGGGTATGAGTGGGTGGAAACAAAAAAATGAGGGAATCTTGGAGAGGGAGAACGTTCTCTTTGACCGCGGCTCTCTGTTAATATGAAATACCCTCATTTGCGGTCAGGTCATGAATTTACAATCCCTTTTTTCAGGGGGAGAGCTGACAAGGAGCGGACAATCTCGCTAGAGATCTTGAGAAAATGCGGGGGTTGTTTAAACATCTAACTTCTCTATTTTCAGTTTTATACACAGGAAAATACAAATTGAATTCTTCGAATGAATGCAATTTTGTACAATGAAAATGTATTACTTAACGATAAACTGTAAGATAAATAACATCTTTTTTTAAAGCCATAGGTGTAGAAAGACAGATGTTTGTTACACGAATGAATTTGTAGTAAATATTGAGTTTTTCATTTCGAATGCTATGTTCCATGTATGCGAAGTAGCTGAGTATGTGAGATAATAGTCATAACCGAATGGCTTTCAACCTTTTCACGGCTAAGGACTGTTTCTCAATTACATTGTGGTCGCTGCTTTTTGGTTAATTTTCTAATGGCATATAAACAATAATTGTTTTTATTTGAGACTTATGAATAAAATAACGCAAACTAGACTGCAGAAAATTTCTAAGAATGAAGTTAAATAATACTGAAAAATACATTATTGATGCACTTTTGTGTTTTACATGTAGTAGCATTAATTACTACTATAATCCTTAAACGGAATCCTTAAATTATATATATCTATGTATAGGTATATATAAATGGAACCAAATATAGAACAAGATATAAAATATCTTTATTATACAATGTTCATTACCATACGTATATTTACGTAATATCAATATAAATAGTTAGTTAAGTTTCGTACATATATAATTTATTTTTATATTTTGTATTTTTTGTATTAGATTCAGTATTGTATACGTATCTGAAGTTTCATTTGTTCTCTTTTTGGGTTACGACTTTAAGTGAGAAAGAATTGTTAGGGCCTTCATAGGGATTACATTATATACAATCAGTTAGGATCCGACTTTTCCTTTCTTTTAATCATTATATATATTGAAATACTACTTAATGAGTATACGTAAAATATAGCAGTTTTTAAGCTACTTATTTATATATCTATTGTCTGGTCTGGTTTGTTTGATTATAGCAAACCATTCGACCGTTATTTGCCTAAGGGTAAGGGTGCCTCGTGGAGAACTTTCTAAGCAAAACTGACTCTTATGCACGTTACACGTGGGGAAAACCTCGAAAACGCCAATACAGGCATCCCCGTCGATCCGGATTCGAACCCCGGATCGACCTGCCAGAGTTCAACGACTTTACAGCTCAGCCACTAGTGAGCCACCCCCCCCCCCACACACACACATATCCACACATATACGTTAAATAGTATTTACATGTCGTTTATAAAGTATAATTGAGTGCAATTTAATCATAAAGAGTTAGAAAATATTCTACGGAATTACTTCACTTCGTAGACTTTTTGTTAAGCTTCACCATATTTCTTAAAGAGAATCTCAATGCTAGTTCCATTTCCAAGCTGTTTATGTACCTTATTTTTCATGCTTTGAATTATATTTAGAAAATTACTTCACTTGCTTATAGCTGAAAATGCAGTTTTTTTATTGAAGAATTTAAGGGTAAGAAGAGAATTATGCCTTTTTCTAATTAATTATTCTTGAAGCATTTAAATTAAAAAAAAAAAAAAAAAGCGCACAATAATACGAATCACTGAACTAAAGTGGTTGATACAGGACAGATTAATTAGCTACTAAATTTTGATTTTCGTTGAGTGAAAAGGAATTCATCTGCATTCTATAAGAAAGCAGATATTCAAAAAATGTTTTTTTCCTATTCTCGCAGTCATAATATTTTTCTTAAATATTCAGCTAATTCATATTCAAATATTCCAATCCATTACAATAAGTAATAAATCGATACAGTAAATAAATAATTAAAATCAATTAAATGGAATTTTAATTGATTTTAATTGCCATTTTCCCTCTGATAAACCCCTCTTTAGAGTTCAATAGCAGTCGATCAGCTTTTGTTGAGGGTTCATTTTTCTTTATGGTATGCTTACGTTATATATGTATGTATTATGCATTGCTCATACTTGTCAATTGCAGCTTTTAATATCTTTTGGAAAAAAATCAATATGAGAATCCAGAAAATGATTCTTAGCGACGCTAAAACTATTATTACTAGGCACTCTCATGTCACAGTGTTTAAAAACAAATCCCATTGTTTAAAGGTAGATTCTATGCTCATATTTTAGTCTAAAATTAAAAGCTGCGAGTCAAAATTAAGGGGGTTGCTCTTAGAAAGCCTCAATTAGAAGTAGTTATTGGAAATGTTAATCAATACTTATAATCTTAAGGTATGTGAATATGAGCCCATTTTCCTTAGAAAATTCTCCATGAAATCATGCCTAGCCAACCCTCATATGTTTTGCCATATTCAACACAAAATCATTCTTAAGATGATTAATTAATTAATTTTATGTTAGATGATACCAAGCTTTTCAAACACTAGGATGCTTTCCGTAAACAATTAGTATTAATAAGCGCTGTTCAACTGTAATTTTGTTGGATTATTTGTTTATAGCAGTGCTTTTCAGCCGACTTACATGTACCTGTTTGTATTGCTCAGAGGGGGGTGGAAGGAAATTCCTGAACGAAAACAATGTAATAATGAAATGTTAATAAACAAATAAATATAACTTTTCGTATCTTATGTAATTTGTCTCCATTCTGATACCATGTACATCATTTATTTCTGATATACTGATACTGAATGAGACCTAAAAACACTTTGTTTTTAAATATATCACTCCTTATGATCCCTGACACAGCCGTTTACTTTCCCCTTCCGTAATTAACGTCAGTCTTCTGCTCTCGACCGCATTTGCCAAGCCACCGTTAATATAATTATAGCCATCAGGCAGATGGGTGTCAGGGGTAAATGAGTTCTGAATCCGACTCCTAAATGTAAAGTTGCTGGTTACGCTTTCCCCCGCCATTAGTGGATACTGTGGGAAGACGATGTATAGGACGTGCATGAGCAGTTTATCTCAGTATTTCACTCTTATTGTACTCGCTGTCACTTAACGCACATTTAAGAAAACAAATTTTCCTTCCTGCGAAGATAACTAACTGTAAGCATCAATAACAATACACTAGATACAATGGCATGGCGAGAAATTTAGGCGTTCCTAAATAAACTCCCCCAAATTTATTGCTTTTCTTAAAGGGAAAGGTTTCCACATGTGAGTGAGGGAACTTTACTTGAACGTCTCATGTGTTCATGAGTTCGTACTTCTAGGGAAATAGAGTTTTGCAAAGTCGGCTTATTGTTAAACGTTAGGAATTCTAAATCTTTTTCCCTTTGAATTGTGGTTCAGTTTTATAAAAAGAAGTACTGGAGCTCATCTTATTTAGGGCTCCGGTGCGCTCCGGCTAAAATTGTAATTTATTTAAAAAATTGAGAAGCACCGGAGCCGGGCTCCGGCGCAATTTAAGCACTGGCCCGTTTGTTTCATGTTAGACTGAAAAGTTCTCCAGTTTATCTAACTCGGTTATCATCGTTACTCAACAGCCTGACTTAAAGGCCAAGTAAAAATCCATCATTGCTCACACTGCCGATAATCCGTAATTCTCCAGAAGCAGAATCTTCCTCTGATTGAATGACTTCATGAAACATCGTTTCGAACTCTCGGTTTTAGAACCCGTTGTTCAGAGAGTTCTAGGAGAAAAGCAGTTTTGTTTTGGGAAAAGTGCCTGTAGCGCTTCGCTTTTATATTTCTGATGCCAGTCTAACATTGGGTAAGCAATTAATAGCAATCATCTCTATTATGCTCCACACTTAGTTATTTCAGTTGTAAGTAAAAAAATATTGGGAAGCCACATGTCAAATGAAGTAGCTGACAATAACCTGGCTTTGAAAGTAATAATAATGCAAAAGAGATAACACCTAATTTATAACAAAACGCAAAGAAATGCAAATACAAAGCTAAACTATTTACTTAAATTATATCAGAAAAGTCGCTTACCGAAGGTTGTGTAGGGGTCAATCTGGTATGGAACTCGACCATCGGGCCACCGTTGGATGTCTTTAGGAATAGCATTTCGATCCTGAAAGGAATTATTAAAAGTTTATTATTATTATGCTCTTTCTTTCCTTAGCACCCTCTTTTTTGTAGTTGAGGAGTGAGGAATGATGGAGAGGGAGGGAAAGAAGCAAAAAAATACGAATCTTTGTTTTCTGAACACAAATTCTTACACTGAAAGAGAGTTTTATATAAAAAATTAGAGAAACAATTTAAAAATCGTTTATGTATTTACTGCGAGGTATATGATGATCTGCCACGAGAAAACAAACAAACGAAAATAGCAGAGTTTTTAGACAATGAAAAGCTTATAGACGAAAATACCGCGGAAAAAAGGACGGAGAAAATAAGAATATTTTATCAGAAGATATTCTTTGGTGATGCTCCCGTTTAATGTTGCTTCTTGTTTAATGGGCAGTTTCTTTACAATTGAAATTTTCGAAATTCGACGGGCAGTTAAAATTACCGTGATGAGGGAGAAAAAAATCTATGTGCATGAATACAGCTTAGTTCCTAACAATTGTGGTCATTTATCGATAGTTTCAACAAATATACTTCTGATAGTTATAAAAATAAAATAATGCAGTTTATTTAATTTTTGACATTCAACCCCGGTTTTCTGTCCATTTTTTTGTTTCGTGTACTCGTAATTTACAAATCACAGCATTTTTGAAGAACTGTATATAGTAGACATGATCAAAAGATTGATCAAAGCTGTTTCATTATACGTTTTGTAGATTAGGTTCAAACATCACGTCCCAGCATAAGCTTGATTTTATTATTAATACGGTTTAATACTGTTTTATATTTCACCCGGCGCTCTAGTCATCGATAACTTAGAAGACGGGAATGTGTTCAGTTTTATGAATTTGACAGGTAGATGACGATAAATTTTTGTGTAAATAGTGATCACAAACCAAAGAAGTTGCCATGTACTTTAGAAATATACGATACAGCGACCCTGGCCAGTTAATCAATCATGACATGCTTCTAAATATATCGCTAGCTTATTACCTAATTTGATCGTTATTTAGAGTTTTTAGCTCTTGTACCGCGAAGTTTCCTGTAAGGGGTAGAGAGATAAGAAATTAGCTTCTGTTGTGCAGCCTTGCTGTATAGCATAATAAATGTTGCTATAAGTTAAATACTTATAGAAATATATAACGTAGTCATATATCTGACACCCCAGTCTGCCATTAATTCACATAAAACAGCAAATTAAAAAAACATGAGATCATTTATCCAAAAGACATCTAATTTGTACAGGAATGGCTGTTACATTGATGCATTTGACGCATCACGACCAGCCTTGCAATATACAGGGTGATTCTAAATTGTTTTTACAAATTAAGACGGGTGATAGTACGCATCCAGATGAGCAATAATTACCATAGTACATAGGGTCGCATTCCACTCTGAGAAGCAGAAAAGGGGAATATGAGAATTCCAACCTGAACTTAAACAATGTTGGGAAAGCAATGAACAATGAGTTTAGTGAAAACCTCACAGAGAGTGCATAAAACGGATAAAACCGAAAACTTGGCATTCGAGTGTTAATTCGAGCTCAGACTTGGATGGTAAACACTGAAATGCACATGGTTGGCAAGGTCTCAACCTCGCAAATGATTGCAACAAGTTAATTATCTAAATTATTAGGGGAGAAAATTATCTAATAGGGGGAAAAAACTGCTACCTTGATATCAAGTATTAGTCTTCTATCCTGTCCTCCTGGACTTAATGTACTGTGCTCATTCTACTTGAAACGATATTCTTCTATGGGATACGAAGTTCTGACAGCGGGAACACGGCATGAACCTTTCATGCTAATCTCGGCATACAGAGAAGTTGGAGTCAGCTGATAATATTCAGCTCTTGATTAGATAATTAACTTGTTGAAATCGTTTGCGAGGTTGAGACCTTGCCAAACAAAGATGTGCATTTGAGTGTTTGCCATCAAAGTCCGGGCTCGAATTAACACTCGAACGCCAAGTTTTCGGGTTTATCCGTTTTGCGTACTCTCTGTGAGGTTTTCACTAAACTCATTGTGCAACTTTTGGTCTCATTCATCCGCTCTCCCAACATTGTTGTAAGTTTCAGGTTGGAATTCTAGTATTCCGCTTTTCTGCTTCTCAGATTTTAATGCGACCCTGTGTTCTATGGTAATTACTGCTCATCTGGACGAGTACTATCACCCCTCTGAATTTGTAAAAACAATTTAGAATTATTGTGTATAAAACTTAATCGATTTATTTCTTTATCGATTAATACTTTTTTTTGGCTGCATCGAGAATAATATTCTAGCAAAATCATCATATTTTTAAAGAGCAAAAGAAAGATGTAATGTCAGAACTATTTTTTTAAACTTTTATTTCTTTAGCAAAGGATTATGCAACAACGTATAACTACTTACCACATTCCGATCGATGCCCAAAATATCCCCTTCAAATAAATCTAGATTCTCCAAAGCTTCATCTTTGCTATATCCTGCAAAACAGAATCTCTGATAGTCATAATTCTAAATAAATAGGAAAGACAGAATTTCCAGATTTGCTGAAAATGTTAACTAAATTTTGATCATAAAATTCTGTTAGTAAGGTGAGCCAGATGTTCTAAAATCTTTCATTACCAAACGGCAGCAATTGCTCTGGAGTGATACAAAATGCTTATTGTATCACTGCATATCTTTTGAACTGTTGGGAATTATTTTGAATCTTTCCATGGTTTAGGTTTAAGAAGAGAATTAACCATTTATGTTTCAAATTACTTTATTTTTTGAAAAAGAGTTTGCAAATTTTTAATATATTTCTGTATTTTATTTCTGTTTGCATGAAAAACAGCTCACATTAAACTTACAAAAACATTTTATGTTTTTCACTGTTTTTTTTTTTTTTTTTTTTTTTAAATTTAAAATTTTGGCTTAAAAGTCTCGTTGGGGCATATGTGGGAGATTATATTGATGGGACTTTTAAGTCCCGTAGGGAAATAAAGCGTTAAATACGGTAGGTCTTTATACTATGATAGTTTTGATAGTATAATAACTCCTAATAAAAACACAATTTATTTTTATAATGACCATGTAAAATGGAAAATAAAGAATTGTAAAAATGAGATAAATTGTTTCCACAGTCCAATTGGTAAAATAAAAACATCCATGTTCCTACAATCAAAATAACATGAAATATTATTAATTTAATTTTTTAGGGACCTACACAAGTATTGCTGATAGGAGCTGCTCATATTGTGTTCTCAGCTGCAAATTTTGAAAGATATATTTTATGTCAGGTAAACATTGATATGGAAGTATGAATTTGGAATTTTTACTTTTGTATTTATAAAGCTAAAAATATACGTTCTTAAAGAAATCCAATGAATCAAAACGTTTCAAATGAATAATTGTTTTCAAGTGAAAGTTCAATCGTTCATTCCTCTGACACATATTTAGCAATAAAAAGAAAAACACACACACGCACAAAGTAGAAAGCACATATAAAAAGGAACTTATTAGAAGCCTCAAATAAAAATGCAAACTACGTATATTTTGTTATAAGTTCTTACTTTATTAAATTTATCATGATCTAAAACCCTGTTGCGAACTCTAGTCCATAGGTGGCGCTGATATCCCAGAACTGTTTTATGATTTGTTAGTTTTTAGAATGCAACTAGATGTATATAAGTTCAGAGCAGGACTTAGAAGACGGTTTATCTCTGGTTCACAGTGTAAGTTGTCCCTCATTATATTGTGCTAATAAAAGATAAATGTCTAAAATACTGTCTGAAAAGCTCTTGATATCAAGAGCTTGGTAAGAACCTTTTTATTTTATTCTTTTAAAGAATTAAATTTTTTAAAAAAAGATTTTAAAGAACAACTTGCTTGATTTATTTCTGAAAAATCGGTGCCATTTATATATATATAACTGTTTGAATGATGTTTAGTTGCCTTTGTTAACATCTTTCTGAAACAACTGATATTGTAAAAAAATGCAAAGACAGTCGATTCTGCTTAAAATTATTTGTTCAGTCAATTTATTTGCTACGCAAGTAAAATAATTAGCAAAAGATTACTAACAAAGAAGTATTTCGTGATTAAGGTATTTCCTCTTCTTTCATTTTCAGATACATTATTACGTATGTAGACATTCTTTCAAGCATATTTTTGTTCCGCATAAATGTGTAATCCAGTAGTTTTAAAAGAAGACTATGGGGTTCCAACCTTGAATTTACAGCTATGTGTGTGGAACTTTGAGGACTGGTAAGCGAATAATCGCTTTAGCTCTGGAAACAGAAACGTAAACTCAAGAAGGGTTAATTACCCTTTATTGCTCAAAATAGGAATTAACAGATGGCCCCTTTCTCAGAACGTACAGGAAAGCCTCTACTTGGGCTTGAACTCAAGAGTACTAAGAAAATCAAACTTAATGCTTAACTAAAAGATATAGTCGAAGCTATCAAAAATTCTAAAGGCGTTGGCCCTTAAACGTTAACTCAACGGCAAGGCTATTAAGGGCCTGAAATACGGCCGAGCATAACCAAACTTAGAGTGTAGCTTAGAAAGTGCCACACTTATTGCCAAGTGTAGCTTAGAGAGAGTGTAACCAAAAGGCAAATGCGCGCTAGTCAGAATATCTGGCTCTCTAACGGAGTCAGTGGAATTTCGACTTAGGTGCAGCTCTTCCTTCATTTGCATTAACCGCGATTCCAAAAACACACTCTGGTTGGAAATTTGTAAGCTGAAATTAGAAGGGACAGGAAAGTATCTTTAACTAAAGATAATTGTTAGAAACTTAGGATAAACCTTACAAGACAATAAAAGGTTTGAGAACATTTTGATACCATTTAAATATTAAATTCATGTACGAGTGGAAAACGTTAAATTTGTATAGCGAATTTGTGAAAAATTAAGTTATCAACAGAAAACTGTATAGTATCTCGAAAATCATTTTGTGAATTTGAATGAAATTCCTCACTGAAATACTTAATGACGTGAGTGATCAATAAAACAATGAAATAACAGAAACAGAATACTTAAGATTAAATTCTTGCGATATACAAATTTTTGTAAAGATTCCCAACACGTGAGGTCGTAGATCTCCTAGAAAGACAATGATAAAAAGAGATCATGTTAATCTCAAATACCCATGCAAATCTAACAACGTGTCTTTATGTTATTAATGAGGTTGTTAAGAAGTGCAAATTCTAACTTATTTTAATTCAATCCTTCACTTTACACGAGGAAGAATAATCACGCTTCAGTGACTCTTCGAAGGATATTTCACATATGTTTTATTTTAACGGAGTTATGGCCTAAAGATTAATGTGGCTCGTTGAGCGAATTTCTTCTCTCTGAAGAAATTGAGGGCCAGTGGATTTATGTTTCTGGTAGCATTGCCGACCACGGAAATGAACTAGGAACCGATAACAATTTGGAAAAGCTTCACACAGTATGCTGGGATGCCATTCCTATAGTTATTTACTGTTGCATTGTCTTCATTGAAGATAAGTATTTGCACACTATAATTGAGATCCTTGTGCAACTATAGCTGCTCTCCCTCTTATGTTTGAAGACTGGACACGTGTTCATGATATGGCCAGGCAAAAACACAATGACAGTTAGTTTGTGCACTGTATAAGGCTATATTAGACAACAGAACGGAGGCCCATTATTATTGGGTCCAGAAATGATGTCATGCAAAACCATGAAAAACAGCTTTTGGATGAAAGGGTTCAGATGGATACGCAGCATTAGTAATCGGACGTAAAACCCCTTCTGCGAGATTTGTCCATATTTGTTCCAACGGCAATGGCTTGGCATACAAGAGAATTGTCTGGTCCCGCATGTACACAAGTCATCAACTACTTAACAGCAGTTCATGGTTTTGAAAATGTATATTATCCTCAAACTGTTTTAGTCTGCTCTTTAAACAATTTTACCAATTTTTTAGAACAGTTTTTGCGATATTTATATTATTTTCTGTAGGTCGCTTTTGGAATGGCAGGCCATCTTGTACACTGCTAAAAAAAAGGGGGGGGGGGCAGTGCTATATCTCTCGTTCTACTGGGCCGATTGACAAAATTCAAACGGCATTTTTCATGTCTCGAAAGCGCGACTTAGGATATATATTAGATTTATATATAGCACTATTCTAACATAAGTAGTTTGACACAAAATCGGACTTTTTCTGACATAACATACCAATTTTTTTCCATATTTCAATTCTAGGACTCAAATTATGCCAGAATGCCGAGTTTTGTAAAAATCGTACGAGTAGCTTTTAAAATATTAGCTCCTCAATGTTAATTGAATGTGGCAAATATTTATTAATATCTCTTTTTTTATTAAACTTTTTTGATTTTTACTTTCCCATTTCGAAATTTAGGTTCATTCCAAATAAAATTTACCCATTTTTTGTGTTTTATTTTTTAAATTTATATTTTAAATAATTTTTATAAATTTTTCGAAAAAAATTTTGAATTATAACCTATAAAATTTTTACCATCATCTTAAAGTAGGTGCATTTCTAAGCATACCTGTAAAACATTAGACTTTTTTATTCAAAAGTTTCGAAGATATACACGAATTTATATGTTTTCGCGTTTTGAAATTTGACATCTTTTTTTTTGAGCGATAATAACGCCAAATCTGGCTTATGGATTTTTGTTACAGTTGTAGTGTTGCGTGGCCCCAACTTGTCAGCAATTGTGGTAGTGACTGCTATGAACTGTAAATTACACAAACTCGTAAGAAGGGTTTAAATCCCTTTTTATTCCACTTTAGAAATAACAGCTGCGTTCACTTGACGCTCACAAACTACGCCGACACGGCGGTTCAACAAAAACAGAACTGTGGAATTAAAAATTAATGACAAGATGAATAAACAACTAGATCACTACCTACGAGGCTCTAAAATCGTAACTAACTTAACCGCGTTCTAAAATACAGCTGAGATTCAGCAAGCTCATTAAGCAGTTGAAAGATTCAATGAACTGCCGAGATAGGCACACAGGCCGAAACGCGCGGTTCTGAAATTTCTACCTAGCAACCTTCACGTTAGCGATTCAAGAAGCACACATACAATCTCGTTTCCCTTCTATTTAAACTCAACTTACTTCTGCTAAAATTTGAATATACTGCGGGTTCTACTACAATTTACATACTCTCGCATTGGCAATTCTAGGGAAAAGTAAAGGCTTGACAGGAAAGATAGCTTAAACTTAAAATAAATGTTAGTTAAAATAAATATAAACCCTACACAGTAAATTGCCACAGCTATTTTTAACCTTAAATTTCAAATAAAATTTTACGGAGAATTAATTATATGAAATTTTTTCCCTCAATCATGCGTAATAAATATTTATTAATACTATAAGAAAAGCTATTTTTTTAAATTATAGATGATATTCAAATTTTTAACTATTTTTTTAAATTTCTCTCTTTCTTCTTTTTTTAAAAAAAATATTTTTAAGAGTACATTTTTTTCTTCGGGGTTTTATCGTCTGCTACTTTACTTTAACTTCGTTTAAATCGAATTGTCTAAAACTGATAACTTTCGTTTGACGTTTATTTGAATTTTATCAAAATATTTTATGACAGTAACTGCATAATTCATTTCTAATCAAGCTGTTGCTTATGAAGTGGCTGAAAGAGCGGCTGATACTATCATCCATATTTTTAAAGCACAGTATATTTTTATAGAAACATAAGATTTAGAATAATCATTTTTAGAAAAGTCAAATTATGATATAAACGTACAACCCTCTAGAGACCGAAATAATGGAAGTTCAGTGGTTATGTAGAGATGATCTGCAGCTACTTAATGGCTGAATAAGTCAGCAGGTTCTGTGGAGAAGTAAGAATAATTATATAAACGGCATGCAACATTCTGAATTCAATTAATAACGAGGGTACAATGTTTATTAAATGAATTTAAGAAGTTAAACATAAAAAATCAACTAATTTTTTATTCTAAAATGTATTTTTATACGTAGCGTATTTTCATTATATCCTTAAGCCCACCATCGGCCAAACGATAAAGACACTGAACACTGGTAGTTCGGTCCGAGTTTCGAATCCCGCGAACGGGCTGGCTGCATGGGTGTTTTCGTGGTTTTCCCCATGTGTAACGTACATACGAGCCAGTTTTCCTTCGAAAGTCCTCCACGAAGGCATTCCTCCCTTTAGGCAGATAGTCCAGGTGTGCTTTGCCATAATTAGATAATCCAATCCAATCCATTATATCCTTAAAATTCTAATTTAGAATGTAATTGTCAAGAGCTGAATTCTAATCATCAGTAATATAATAAGTAATTATTACTTATTATATTACTGATGATTATATATAATAAATATATATACATATATATTATATATAATATATATAATTACATTATAAGAAGGATTTATTAATAACCGTAATAATTACTTATTATATTATAATATATATATTATAATATAATAAGTAATTATTACGGTTATTAATAAATCCTTCTTATAAAGTAATTGCAAATATTTCAAAAAACTTTCTGTCTGAATGCAAATATTTTATTATGCAAATACTTATAATTTTATATTTATCAAGATCACACACGATAATATTCATTTGCATTTCAATTCTTACCGTGAGCTCTAGTAGAAGTTACAAATCAATTATATTTAATTAAGGAATGACCATCTAAGTTTAGAAGCAGTGTACCGTAACAGCAATTATTGGCGCCATATCTTTCATGTTACTCGCGATTGGCAAGCTACATGATTTTTAATGAATATTCGGGTTTTGCTAGTAACTTCACTTGGAAATCGCGCTTTGGTTATTTGAACATAGAAAGAACTTGGGAGCTATTTGGTTAAGATGCTTTCATAGAGAACCATTGTAAAGAGAACCTAGATGAAGAGAAACCAGCCATGCAGCCTGGGTTAGACTTCGCAACAAACAATTAGTATTTAACAATCTCCCAAATGCTAAGCAACTGGTGAGGCTCCAATTAAATCTCCAATTTAATATTTTATTTGTAAACATTTAAGATATTGTTGTATTCTTCGGCACAAAAAGCAGAATTTAAGTTTTGTTAACTCGTTAGTAAACTACCAAGCCGTAGTGCAAATGAATATTCAATTTCTTTTGCAATAATAAAGAAGTGTTTAAATCCAGTGATATTAGGTTTGTTTTACAAGCTCAGGATCAAAACGATTGTGCAATTACCCGAGTAGTTGACTTGTAAATGGCTGTGAATTAAGCAGATGACTTACGTTATTCAGTCAGAAAACGTATTCTAAATGTTTTGTATCGCATGACAGTGAATCTTTTTATTATTCAATAATTAATCGGAGAACCGCTTGTGTTCCGAAAATAAGTATGTGTACTCAATCGTCCTGCATGTTCTACAAGTTTGTCTTCTTGTGATTTTTTTTCTTTTCCAAAAACTAAAGTTGCCTCTCAAAGGAAAGTTTTTTGACATTGAAGAGAAAAAAGTAGTACGACATCTACTTTTAGGATTGGATTGGACTGGATTATTAAATTACGGCAAAGGACACGATGGCTATCTGCCTAAAGGGAGGCATGCCTTCGTGGAGGACTTTCTAAGGGAAACTGGCTCGTATACACGTTGCACACGGGGAAAACCACGAAAACGCCGATGCAGCCAGGCCGTTCGAGGGATTCGAACCTCGGACCGAACTACCAGTGTTCATCGTCTTTACCGCTCTGCCGCTGGTGGGCCATCTACTTTTAGAGGCATGTCAAAAACAGATCTCTGCAAGCCTTCTCATCCATTACATGTTGTGCAGCCAGACAAAAAGTTGCATCAGCGTAAATTCTATAATTTATTTTTATTACACTTTGATTACTTTATTAATATACACTGAATATATACTAAAGCTTTTGCTTCAGCTTCAGTAATTCGGAATTTTTGACGGAATTGTTGTCGGAACTAGGACTTAGAAGATAAGTCAAATTGAGTATTTCTATAATCCAATAAATTCAAGGTCGAAGTTTCAATATTTTATTTTCGTACAGAGGGGAAATTGTGTCAGTTCTGGTCCATTATCCTAAGTATATTTGCTTCGATTTTTTATTTTTTTCCATAAAAGCGAAAATCTTACGCATGGTATACATATAACGCATAGCTTCAAATTAAAATTTAATAATATACAGGGTGGTTATAATAAAAGTTCCACTTTGAAACGGTCATAAAAGGAAAACTGCTGGATCAAATGTTATCAAACTTGGTAACCGTGTAAAGGAGGTCATGGAAATTTATTTTCCCCGAAAAAGAGAAAGTTCGAAACCTCACTACCAGAGGAGAAATGGCGCTGTATGCAATATTGTTAAACGAAATATGAGTTGGAATCTAACTTAACCTTTTGTTACACGGGTTTAATATGTTGTATACCCTTAAGAAACTTTGAAGTAAGCGAATTACCATTTAAAGGCGTTGAATTCGATAAAAGTCGAGTGCGCCATCCGTGTAAGGGAGAAATTCGTCCTTGAAAACCACGAATTAGCGATTAGAAAATGTCGCAAATCACTCGCACAAGTGCGTACCATCTCGAAATCGTTTTCTTACAGATCGCTGATTTGTAATATTTGAAGCCTGAATTCGGCCTTAAAACATGAAGATACTGATTCAAAAAGCTTTTAATCAATTTAGGCCAAAGAAATCCCTCATGTTATCTACCTAGTTCCATTGCATTCTCCTACTGCATTCGATTGCATAGCAGTCATTCCACGCCTTCTGGTGTGGAATGACAGCTAGTTTCATAACTGAACCATTTTTCTCTGAAGAGACGTCGACAGCTGGATCACTGTGATTGCAGCTCGTGTAGGGTCAATGTTAAAATGTTTCGTGATACATGAACTGCAGGAACGTGGCATTTTAGATACTAGGATTTTTATGCAAGGCTGGGCCTCACCTCACATGTGTCGCACAGTTACTTAGGCAACATTTCACGTATGAACGACTTATAGGCCGACACTTCCCCCACTTCCCATCAGACCTCAACCTCTGTGACTTTTGGCTATGGGATTATCTCAAAAGCACTGTTTATGGTTAAAATCTAAACAATTTGGCAGAAATGAAAAATGTGATACACCGACATGTCCGTAACATTCCTCCTGATATGCTAAGAGCTGCTGTTGAGAATGCCGTAACATGTTTTAACTTGCTTTCGGAAAATGCTGGACGCTACATTGAACATGCTTTGTAACACGTTTCGAAAACGATTAAACACATTTTAAACCGATGTTTTCATGTCTTATTTCATTTAACAATATTGCTTACAGTTCCGTTTTCACCCCGAAGGTGAGTATTTGAACTCTTTTTTTTTTTTTTTTTCTTCCCCGAGGAAAATAAATTCCCATAACCTTCTTTATACGATTCCCAAGTTTGATAACATTTGGTCCGGTAGTTTTCCTTTTATGACCATTTCAAAGTGGAACTTTAATTACAACCAGCATGTAAATTAAATTTTAAAAGTTTGACAGTTTGGTTCAAGGCCCAGCTTTAAATATATATATATATAAATTTTTATATTAATCCTCTTAGAAAGAATGTTTAAAGAAGCTAATTTTTCTCTCGCGTTATAGATTGTATAAAAAACATGATCTTTAATATGATTTAGATTGTTTCAGCCGATATAAGAATCGGGTCACTCGGTGGTACAGAATAAACACTGCTGAACTGTTTTATTTCTTTGTCATTTAGCTAAAAATCTTTTAATTAAAATATTTATCCTTTGGACTTTGCTCTATACTTTGTTTATAGTTAAAATGTCTAGAAAATGAAAAGCTGTCTTCAGCTGAAACGCAGTTGATGTAATTCATATTTTAAAAAAATTGACAAGAATGCCAAATTTATGGAAGTCTAACAATCGAAAAATCTTAATTTCCTTGTGTGAGCACTGAAAATAACTGTAGAAGGAAAGAAGAAAATTAGGGAAAAAAGTAAGCAAACATTTGAGGGGAAATTTGGCTGTCAGACATACCAAGATGTTTAAAAAAGTTGGACGCTTTTGAATATACTTTCAGGATACTTTAAAGAATTTAGGTGTTCAAAGAGAAAACACTTGGACGTGTACACCAGCAAATACCATCAATTCAGCTTGTGTTAACAGAAAATGCAAAAATGATATCATTGCAGATTAAAGTGAAGAGCGACTGGTTTTAGACTATATGGTTCGGTTTTAGACTGGTATTTCGGTCCGAGGTTCGGGCTGGCTGCATAGGCGTTTTGGTGGTTTTCCCCATGTGTAACGTGTATACGAACCAGTTTCCCTTAGAAAGTCCTCCCGAAGGCATCCCTACCCTTAGGCAGATAGCCCTAGTGTGCTTTGTCATAATTAAATAAACCAAAACCTCTTGATGAAACCAGCCTTTCCTTTCATCTCATACCTTCAAAATGCTAACCTCTAAAGATTAATAAAGGCTGTGACTTAAATACTGATGAAATGGATTGAATTGGATTATTAAGTTACGGCAAAGCAGGGCTATCTGCCTAAAAGGAAGGATGCCTTCGTGATGAACTTTCTAAGGGAAAACAGCTGGCATACACGTTACACATGAGAAAATCCATGAAAACGCCCATGCAACCAGCCCGTTTACCGGGATTCGAACCCCGGCGTGAACTACCAGTATTCAGCGACTTTACCGCTAGGCTGTTTGTGAGCTTTTGTGAAATGGAAGGCGCTAACTTTATTTAAAATGATTGTCAGAAATACAAGATGTTTCGAAAAGTTGGATGCTTTTTAATATACTTCCAGAATGCCTGAAGAAAAAGAGTAAGAATAAAGCAGAATGCCTGAAGAAAAACTGTTTAAAGCAGTGTATGCAAGTAATCCTAAGTTAAAATGTCGGTTATACATCTTTCTTATTTGTATATCTTTTCTGAACGGAACATTGTAAGGCGTGTTAAGTGTGCTTTACTGTATTTTCTCTTTTAATATACGCAGTTTTCAAATACATCGTAGCCTGAGTTACAAAGTATTCTTCCGAAAGAAACGCAATTCAAATAAATAAAATCAAATTCTGGAAAATTTATATTAATAAATATATTTAAAATGCTCGGTTCGAATGAATAAATAGAAAATTTTAAAATAATTATCCGAAGAGGCAATGCAACACTAACAATTAAAATAAAAGTCTAAAAATTAAAAAATTACCTAAAATAGTAACTATGACTAAAAATATAGTATAAACAAAAGTATTTGAAAAAAAAATAAATAAACAATAAAAAATTGCTTAAAATTAATAACAGTTATAATTAAAAATATAGTATAAAGAACATTATTTGAAAGAAGGAACGATTGAGCCTTTTTTTTCCTATTTGAAAGAAGGAACGATTGAGTCTTTTTTTCCTCTCACGCACTATGTAAAAATGGAAATGAAAATAGGTTGCCACATATTAAGAAGTTCGCCAAGTGAACTAATTTTGGCGCAAACTGAATAAAAAGCGCCAACATAAATTGTTGAATTTCTCCGTAAATTTCGCACCAAATTTTACAAAATAATAATATTTAGACATAATTAATAAGAATCGAAATATGTAAAAAAATTGGTATGTTATTTCAGAAAATGTCCGATTTTGTGTCAAAATACCTATGTTAAAATAGTGCAATATATAAATCTAATACATATCCTAAGTCGCGCTTTCGAGACATGAAGAACGCAATTTGAATTTCATGAATCAGCCCAGTAGAACGGGAAATATAGAACTGTCCCCTCTTTTTTTTTTTTTTTTTTTTTTTTTTTTTTGAGCAGTGTACATTGGTACCTTCCATACCGAGTTGTCATTTAAACCAACGATGGCCTATTAAAATTCCTTAAGGGTCACGCAATCAGAATACTTGCAATCATGGAGCCAGAGCTGTATGTCTTTTTTTACAATTCTTTTTAAAATTCAGTATCAGGTATAAATCTTATTAGTTTATTGTCAAAAAACTGTATAGTATCTCGAAAAGCACTATGTGAATTTGAATGAAATTCCTCACTGAAATACTTAAGTGAGTGATCAATAAAAACAATTAAAAAAAAAAAAAAAAAAAAAAAAAAAAAAAAAAAAAGAACACGTAAAATTAAACTCCTACGATATGCAAACTTTTGTAAAAATTTTTGTAATTGATTACACATTATTTGTGATTTTAAATAACACAATTTTTTCATAACACTGCTACTTTCTTCCTTTTCTCTTCATTCATTCATTCATTCATTCTCTCTCTTTTTTTCATTATTCCCTTGAAAGAAAAATCACGTTGAAGTCACTAGTTGTTACTAAACCTAGTTAATAAGAACTAGTAAGCCTCAGATTCTCTAACGAATCGAGTAACGCTTTATATTAAAATGACCAACCAACATACACTGTGTGTGTGTGTGTGGGGGGGGAAGACAGTTCTATATTTCCCGTTCTACTGGGCCCATTGACAAAATTCAAATTGCGTTTTTCATGTCTCGAAAGCACGACTTGGGATATATATTATATTTATATATAGCATTGTTCTAACATAGGTATTTTGACACAAAATCGGACTTTTTCTGAAATAACATACCATTTTTTTCCATATTTCGATTCTACGATTCAAATTATGTCTAGATATTAAATTTTGTAAAATCTGGTGCGAAATTTACGAAGAAGTACAAAAATTTATCTTGCGTAATTTTTTCAGTTTGCGCCAAGAATAATTCATTTGGCGAATGTGGCAACTAATTTTCCTTTCCCTTCCATTATGCTGGAGCGGAAAAAAGCCACCACATCTGTTCTACTTCCAAATAATTTTAGCAAAAGGTCTAAACCACATTTGATGTTTTATCGCTTTCAATAAATATGCCAAATTTTAAAACGGGCCAATATATAAATTCACGTATATCTTCGGAAATTTTGAATAAAAAACTGTAATTTTTACAGGTATGCTTAGAAATACATCTACTTTAAGATGATGGTAAAATTTTTATTTAGATTATGATTAAAATTTTTTTTTGAAAAATGTATAAAAATTATTTTAAAATACAAATTTTAAAAATAAATAAAAAAAATTATTGAATTTTACTTGGAATGTACCTAAATTTCGAAATGTGAAAGGAAGAATCAAATAAGTTTAATAAAAAAAGAGAGATTAATAAATATATACCAAACTCAATTAACATTGAGGAACTAAAATTTTGAGAGCATTTCAGAAAAAGTCCGATTTTGTGTCAAAATACCTATATTAGAACGATGCTATATATAAATCTAATACATATCCGAAGTCGCGCTTATGAAAAATGCAAGTTGAATTTCGTCAATCGGCCCACCAGAACGAAAGATATAGAACTATCCCCCCCTTTTTTTTTCGCAGTGTAGCTGTGTCCTGTTCCAGAGTTCAACTTTTGTCTTGAATCCCCAGTGATCAGGCTCGAATAATTTTTTTAATGCGTTAATAATGACGTTACCTCGTCGAATGTATGGAAAGAACTGATATTTTTTTGACTGCTCAATGATCTCTCTCAGACCGTTTTTGATTACTCTCATTTTCGAAAATATGACTTGTAAACGTAAAGACATAATCCGAGTCAGTCACGCTACACACACTTTTTTCCCTCTTCCCTCTTTTTTTTTTTCTGCTTTTCTAAATCATATTAACTAAGATGCTAATGTCATGTATAAACTTTGTGAATAAACATGCCAGAAGAGAAACAAATTAATCAAAATTTGGAACCTTTTATATAACTCCAAGCAGTAACAATTTTTGCAGGCGACGATATCATTCTCAGGATATTTTCATCAATTTTAGATCGCAGATATAAATAGTATAACGAATAAAAAAAGTATGGCAACACTTAACACTCTGTAAACGTGAACACTGATACACTGACTGCGTCCACGGCATACACAATTTTTTCTTTTCACCTTTTCTAGTATAAGATAATAAGCGGGCTGAAATAAATAAATTTGCAACCTGAATGTGGCCCACGATATGCCTTCCGGATATTGCGAATTTAAAACGATTGGGAAAATTAAGGTTATAGAAATGCGATTTACCCAACCTTAACCACTAATGAAAAACATGAACTTGTAAACGTTACTTTCTTATTCGCTTTATAAATTACTAGATTACAACATTTTCATACCAAATACAAGCCATTTTCTATTTGGAAATCATCCACGACGGTATCCTTTACTTTACGAGAGAAAGACCTAAACAAACGTATCCAGCAGATACGCAAAATACATTCATCACTTAAAAGACCAACGCATTTCTCAATGCTACTGTTCACTATTATTATAGGTAAAATTTTATTGAGGTATTTGAACTACAGTGTTCACCCTCAGAGATTTTGCTGGAGATATACTATTTCCAAAGCACTAAATGCGAATATATCCGTCAAAATTGAACGTCAAAGCTGTTATTAGGAAAATTCTATTGACTATTATGAGTACCACTTAAACGGCACCTATCCAAATAAGCTAATTTATTTTAATTCGCCTTTTTAAGACAACGTTAGTTATTTTATTAATTAATATTTGAATGAATTCAAAATAACTTACTAGGGTTTTAAACGATTAGCCGGAAGCTGATTGTATTTATATAAATATTGTTGTCTATGATGTTTGGAGTTGTAGAGTTAAAATTTTTCAAGTTTCCAAATAGTCATATTTTGATTAAAAAATTTCTTTTAACTTTTAGCTTTCATCCCTGAGTTCTTTTATCGTTGGGGGGAGGTATATCTCAGAGTACAAATTTAACACTTCATCAATTCAATTTATTATAATTAAAAAATTTTAAATACTTTGGAAAATAAGATAAATACAAAATGTAACCAACTTAAGTCAGCATTAAGGTGAAATTCAGCCTTACTCAACGTTAATTTTAAAGAAATGTTCCACGTATTTCCCCAAAACGGATACAGGTCCCTCTTTCTCAAGCAATAAAATTATTCTGCGCCGTTTTACTAAAATTCCATCTTTTAAACAGATGAAATAATAATAAACAAAAAAAGGAGCAGATTTAATCCCATCTTTCTCACAACATCAGAAGTAAAGCTATGAAAAGCTATGAAAATTGATAACAGGAAGTTTAATTATTCATAAAGACTCCCAGCATATTTCAGAAAGTATGAATCAGAAAAGGAAAAAGTATTTTCAATAATATTAGCAAAGCTAAAATTAAAATAATGGTCAAGAGATCGACAATAATTAGCGATGAAAGCTTTATCATTTTCTCCTTTTCTGATGTAAAATATGTCATTCTTCAATGCAAAACATTAATCTATCTTAATTTGTAGTGATGCAGGTTAAACCATGCAAGGTAATGTTATAAATTCACCAAGAAACAGAATCTGAAATAGAGACTTCCAAGAGAGAATAAGAAATTATACTAATAAGTGGGGAAAAGAGAAATGTCTGCACTCTGAAGAATAAAGATAATAATAATAATTACCTCCTAGAGAAGGAGACGTGAAAGTCAGGGTAATGAAGCACAAAATCCAAACCATTTTCTTACTTGTGGACATCTAGTCTGTTGTTTTCAAGCACAAGGTAAAGCAACTGTATCCGCAGATGTGCATTTTCTCTTAGAACTTTCCAGTTGTTATCAGTTACTGATATAGAAATTAAATTTTATCAATTTGTCATATATTCATCTTGTGTCAGAAAAACATTTATTCTGTGGCTGCAGCTGTTTTACGAAATACAATTATTCGTCTTCGTACAACTCTATTCTCTCATTTCTTTCATTCAAAGCATTTATATCTATCTATCAAAAATACAAGTATAATAGACTCCGCTTATCCTATAAAAAAGCCGAAATCCACATGGTGTAACTCTTTCCTTTATCTTCTAAATTAGGACAATAAATTGCTTCCCAGTGTAATATAATAAGCCATTGAAAATGATTTAGGTCTGTTTCCGCGATTCCTGTTTGCGCGTTTTTAAAAAATCTTCCTGTTTGCGCGAAATCGGGGAGTACAGTCCTCCACCCAAAGTTCCTCAGGGGATGTCAGGATGAGTCATTAAGAAGAGTTGGGCAGTTCCTTTGTGAATAAATTAGTCATCGTCTTGACACTGTTATAGACTGAAGACGTGTTTTAGTTTAGGCTCCTCTCGAAATCTTTAGTTTCATTCCACTTTAAAATCTTTAGTATTAGCTGCTGTTTTTCGTATCTAAATCAGTATGGATGTTTTAGAGATTATTGAAACTAAAAGGAAAAAGCCTTTAGCCCTTTACAAAGGTTATCAATATCGAATTGGGAATAGAAATAAGGAAAATGTAGTTTATTTCATTTGCATAAAAAGCTTTTCTCTCAAATTTATACTATCTATGTTGATATTGGAAATACCTCTAATGAGATTAATTCTGTTCCTGTGTTGTTTTGCTTACTTCCTGATAAGCGGAAGCAGACTTATGAGAGATTATTTCGTTTAATTAAAAAACATATTTCTGATTGATATCCTAAAGAAATTGTGATGGATTTTGAAATTGCAGTTATAATTTCGCTAAAAAATATTTTTCCTTCCTTAAATATAAGAGGTTGCAATTTCCACTTAAATCAGTGTCTGTGGAGAAAGATTCAAGACTTGGGACTTGTTAACGAATATAGGCATAATGACGAAATTAGAACTCATCTCAGAATGTGCGTGTCCCTTGCATACATACCCGCGGAATGTGTCGATGATGGTTGGCTGTGCATACAAGAAAGTTCACCTCGTAATGCAAGATTAGAGGCATTTTATGATTACTTTGTTGAACAATGGCTTGAAAATGACGTCGTAACTATACAAATGTGGAATTGCATTAAAAAATTGCACAGGACAAATAATATTGTTGAAGAATGGCATCATAAAGTAAATTCTGTTATTAGGAAAATCCATCCTAAAGCTCTAGAACTGATAAAATTTTTGAAAAACGAAGCTAAAGAAAGTGATTATTTTATAGCTCGTCGTTATGCAAATTTAGAAGGGAAAAAAAGGAAAACAAGTGTAGTCAAAAAAAGAGGAAGGAATCCAACGTATTATGCAAGAATTTTACTCATCATAAAATATAAGAAAGTGCTTATTATCTCTTTCTTATCTACAAAAATTCGATTAAAACATATGAAAATTTTCTAAAAATAACTTAATAATAATTTAAAAAAAAAAAAAAAAAAAAAAAAAAAAAATGGAAAGTGACTATCACACAACTTTTAAACACGCCAGTATTTTTACTAACAGTCCTAAGCCTGGAAAAGTGTGAAGGAAAGTTGAATTTTCTCTGTTATTAAATTGATAATTACAGTTATAAGGTATTTTCTGCCTCCTTTCCGCATGCCTTCGTGATTAATTGGAAGCATACTCGGATGTGTATTCGAGAGGTCCAGGGTTCGAGACTCGGGGAGGGCACTGCATATTTTTCACATTTGCTGCATTGATTAAACCTAATAACGTCACACAGTAATCAAATTTATTAAATTTTTTAATCGTAGCGTGCATTTCAAGGGATTATCAGAGATTTCGAAAGCACGAATTTTAAGGGATTATCAGAATATCGCAATATTTGACGAATACTGAATTCTCCACTTTTTAAATATCCATCGTCAGAGTAAACTAAAGTCGTTTGCTATTTGCCTTAAAGAAGCTGATTGTACTTACTCTTCAGTCACAACTGTTGAACCAGTGTTTCCGAAGTTTTTAACATTGCCACCATATGAATAAATTAAATTGCGAATCGCATTTACAGTTGGAATTGAAAGTGACTCACAAATTACAGTTTCTCTTAAAAAAGAAGCTAGATGAATAGGAGATTTAGAAAAAGAGCATTAATAATTAGCAATTTCATTATATACAAATACAGATGTGTATATAAAAATAAATTATTTAAAATATACTCTTTAACTATTTATATTTACTGTCAATAATTACTAACAAGTATATACACATAATTAATTATTTTAAATTAGTATGATAAATATATACAATCACTGCTGAATCGTGCGCTATGCTTCTGGAATTTCTGAATTAAATCTTTGAAGCTAACAAATTTACCTTTGACAATTGATATTCCGATGAATGCAAGTAAAGCAAGTCCATTCAATCGAGATTCAGATGCTATACTTCTGAATTATGACTTTGACAATTTACAGCTAGGACAAAAAAGCTTCTTTTGGCTAGGACAGAGCTTTCTGAGAAGCTGCCTTGATATTCGAGGTATATTTTCTTCTCATCTGCCTTTCTTTTCGCAACGAATATATATTCTGAGATTTTATTGTAATTCACCTTTATGCAGAATTTCGGAAGAATAACTGTTTTTACTTTAGGAAACGATCTTTTAGTTCATTGCCAAAAATCATCGCAGAGCATGAACATCTCTTCCCTTTTAAATACAGTACTTCATTTATGCAAAGATATACAAAGACTTAGACTTCGTAAACATCTTTCGATTATTTCTTTTAAAAATTCTTTTTTAAAATCTAAAAAAATTTTGCTTTCCTACATTTCGGAAGAGGCCAACGCCCAGTCGGCCCCCCATTATGGAACCCCTTTGGAAGGGTGGTAATGAAGATTGATGATTTCGCGCAAACAGGAACTTTTTGACAACCGCGCAAACAGGAATCGCGCAAACAGGAAGACACCATTGAAAAGAATGTTAAGTTTTATGATATTTTCATAATATTTAATATTTTTCGAGTAGTTTAATAATATTTTAATATATTTCGAGATTAAGCACCCTACATTTCAGAAATTCAGACTTTAAAAAGTGAAATGTTTTTGAATATCTGGAAATAGACGTTTCTGTTTTCTCTACTCTAAAAAACGTAAAATCAGCATTCTGCCCAAATCAAGGAGCTGTCAATTCAGGCTTCAAAATGTCTGTAAATAAGAATTCTTTAAGTGACCATTTATCAGTTTGTATATATAAAGAACCTGAATATCAGCTAACAGGAAGTACTGCCAATCACCGTAATTTTTTTATTTCAATTTCATAGACCTGGAATGCGGCATATTGGTTTTAGATAACATGAAAGATCGTGACGAAGCAAAATAAAAACTGGAGACATGATCGTGTGAAAAAAAAACGAAAAGAATCTAGATGTAGTCATTGACACTGTGGCTGTGTTTACACTGAGAGAAACATATGACTACTCCTTTTGTGATGATAGAACTAGCCATCAGAACGGCCCTAAGAATGAGTCATAGCGCCATCAACGCATCTTAAACACGTTAAAAGTATCTCTTAACGTGATAATAAACCTTCAATAACATTATTATTGAAGCTTCCACTGTGACCATATAAAATCTGAAGAGCATTTCGTTGGAATTGCAGAGGTGTTAAGGATGTATTAGATAAAGGCAATGCTTAAAATTAGGCTAAACAGCAACCTTGGTTTGACAGTACGATAAATTTTAAAACAGAGATACGCAACGTCACATTCATCGCACACAAGATAACGGGAATAATTTTTGCTGGAAGCATCGTATCTTCGTAGTTTACATTTCCCTGTAGTTGCATGCGGATTACGAAAGTGCTTTTCGTTGAGTTTAATTCATTGATATTACTGTAGAATGTCTCAACTTCGTCTTGTGATATTTTGTCAGTATTCACAGGATTAACTTTAGATCGAAGTGTGTTATGCATATTACATATATCATGGATATATATTTCAATTTATACAAGCAATAAGCATTTCATAGGCACATATCTATCACAGGAAAATATATTTTTTGAACTGCTTCGTACTCTTCCGTATTGATAAAATTTTGCCAGTGCGCGTGTTGAGTGGACGCCGGATGTAACTGGTTTAGACAGTACGAAGGACTTTATTAGATACCTAATGTAACAAACAGGCACTAGTCGTGCCGTGAAAGAGTCACACTGACGTCAATTTAACTTATTGCCCTCGCATACACCTCGCATGAAGTTTTAACTTAGTGCTCTTACATACACCCTTTCTTAGAGAGCTGGCGTCCAGCAAAGCGTAAGATCTTTAATTTATCTTTTAAGTTTAATTAATGTGTTACTGATTAGCAGACTGAGAATGATGTTTTCAATAACTTGAACATATAATTTACTATTTAATAATGCTTCTAATTGCGAAAAATTAAAAATACATTTACTTCGTAATACAATGTAATCTCTCTAAGGTGATCGTGGTACCTAACGAATTTGCTCTTCTGTGAAAAAGATCATCTTACAAAAGCACGTTCAGGATGTTTATTTGTATTTTCATAAATACTAGTCACTTTCAAAGAGAGTGGTCTTAAACAGGTGGTCACTATAAGACCTGTACATTCATAAAGCGGGGAACCCTTACATGTCATCTGTAGAGTGTTAAATTTCAATTTCACGAATGAGACAACAAATCATCATCATCATCATCATTATCATTAACATGCGAAGAAAAACACAATTTTTTTGTTACGTGAATTTCCTACTTAGCAGAACTGAAGCTCTTGGTGTTTGCGAAAAATATTTATTGCAAGCTTTTCATGGCAAAAAAATTCTCAAGTAGTATATCATGAATAAGTGACGCAGTTTTTAGCATTTCACTTTTTCGAAGTTCTGTTTCAAATCCTTGTGCACAAGAAAACCAGTAAGAAAAATGTACAGTTACTTCTAGAATATTTATGTCTTTTTTTAATTAATTAGGTGCGAATATTCTGTATTGCGTTCATTTATGACAGTATCTTAGCAGTTCGCCCAACCCTACCATTCGGCACTGCTATTTAAACAGCTTGTTTTAAGTACGTATATCGAATTTTCTTTGTCACAATCACCATGGTTTAAGACAGTTTTGGTCTTTTGTGGAGGTCTGAGAGATGATCGTGTTAAAAAGATGATCGCTACGAGAGGTTGCATTATACACCGTGACCACAAAATTCCTTATTCGACCTTTATTTTCACAACCGTTGGTTTTAGACATACTTCTAATTGCAAAAACGTTTTAAATGATGCAAATGTTCATTCTACGCCATTTTTTTTAATTAAGACAGTCAGTTTGTAAAAATTACGAGGTCTAACTTTTTATATGAAATCCGAACCCTTTAGCTATGTTTAGAAGTATTTTAAACTCATTATGAAAACTTAAACACAAAAATATAAAATAAAAATAAAAATTTAAAAAAAAAAAGCTTTCAGATTTTATATTACACCCAAAAGGTCCCCCCTTTTTTTTGGACGTTTTGTATGTTAACTATTTATTATCATGTTCTTCGGACTTAAATTACATAAAACTAAATTCAACAGCAATATCACAAAATATTTAAAAACAGCAAAACAGCATATCTTTAGAATTTCCGATACACAGCCTCGCGCGCTAGAGATAAAAATATTTTTTCTGTACAGTGTTGCCATTGCTTGCTTTGAATTCGTTGAGTTTGATAACCAAAAATTCGATAAAATTTTACAAAATTTGAAATAGATAATAAATCGGATTCGAAATTCAAAATTAAGGCTTCCAAGTGTCCATGTTCGGTTGGAGGACTACGTTATTCAAAATTGGATGGCTCTATTTACCTTTGTTTTTTCACAATGTGAGAAACATTCATGCAGATTCTTCATTATTTATTTTCTTTAAATATAATACATAGCGATAATATTTGGTGGCAACAGTTTGAAAAGTGAATCAACACAGAAAATGAAACGACGCAAAATGCCGTTTTGAGACTAATAGAACTTTGGGTCTAACGCCCCCTTGAGATAAAAGGTTTGACTCCCAAATGACAAAAATTAGCCCAAACATTTAATTTCAAAATCTCTTCGTTTTTTTCATTTTGCCTTGAGGTGTTGTTTAAAAAAAACAGAGTAATTGAAGTTGATGTTTTCCTTTTAAATGTCATTTAGTGATTTATTTATTTATTTTGTCATTTACTACTGTTCAACATTTTTTAATTTATAGTTTTGTTGCATATAGTAGGCCAGGAAAAATTTTCATACAAGTAATTTATAAGTTTCCGCATGTTAAAAATATGTTATTTATATTCTCAAGAATTTTTACTGCGCTAGAATCACAATAAAATATTTTTACCAAAAATTCATTGAATTAGAAGTATTTTTTGCTTTAACTTATGTCGATAAAAATATGTATTGGTTACGAGTCAGTGCTGAAGCTTGTGACTGTTTTCTATAACGCGAAAGCCTGTAAGATATACCTCTTTTTTTTTTGTAGACAGTTTATATTGATTGATACACAGTCTGGACAGCAATGCTTGTGACTTGGTTTGTTAACGGCAAAAAACTTTTTCCAAAATGATATTCCATTTTTAGTTACGTGCAAATGCACAAATTTTGCTTTTCCGTTTGTGTGAGACCCCTAAATATGATAAGTATCTCGGACAATTTCTGTCGTACGAGTGTAAAATCTTTCGTATTTTATTTTTGGAATGAGTGCAAACTTTCACATAACCGTATTAAAAGTTATATAGATGTTATAATTTTCTACAAAATTTTTGAATTAAGGAATAGAGATTAACATGAATTTTTCTTTATTTAAAGAACTTTTGAGATTGGAATTTAAAAAGTAGCATATTCTGGATGAAGTAATGCAAATACTTTAAAAAAAAAAAAAAAAAAAAAAAAAGTTCGAATTTACAAAAAATTTAGTTCAGAGTTTAGCTTGAGTCTCAGTATCGTGTTTGTGAAGCTGGCTTTTACATTTTTCAGATATATAATCATTCAGATGCCGCCCAGATGGTATAATGGTTAGGAAGTCTATTGCGATACCGAAGGGCACGGGTTCGAATCCCGAAGAAGGCATGGTTGTAATTGTCCGTCCCTTCATAGGAGGTAACGGTGGTTCACCTACTATTAGGTGCTAACCGACTACAATAAAGTAGCAATAAATAAATACAATAAAGTGGCAGCCACTTCCGGCCTTACGGCAGTACGCTTTATCTTTCTACGAGTAATACCAACAAAAGCGCGAATATCTGTTACAGATGCAATGCGAGTTGCCCCTCAAGTAATCGATTTGTTGTAGCTCGCCGTGCAACTCTGCTGCCAACAAAAGCTCGAATGTTTGCTGCACTACAGACATGCAGCGAACATGGCGATCTTCTCTTTAAGTTTTAGCACGTGTGCGACCGTACTTCAGTCTTCTTGAGACAATACCTTACTCTAATACTGAGAAAGTACCTACGCTAAATATGGTCTATCTAGAAAATAAGTTATTATAATTATACATTGTCTATACTATAAATTTTACCTTTATTGACGCTACTACTACTGATTCAACTCTATATGACAAGAACTATTGAAATACTATAGAGTGTATTGTAATTGACTCTACTGTCATTAACTATTATTGATCCTATTGCTAGGAAAACTATTACTGACAGCTGCTATAGACCACCTATTAACGATGACTATGAACTATGATGATGATAGACTTTGACGATGATGATGGCTATGATGACAACGATTACAGACTATGATGCAAAGGCAAAATTTTATCCCTGGATTGTTATTTGCTTTAGTGACACATTATCTTATCTAAAGAACATTAAAGGCAAAGTAGAACTTGCGCTTGTACTTTATACTGGTGAATGTATTTTTTTTTTTTTTCTGATTACGTTACTTAAGCAATCTGTCTATTTCCTTACTGTTGGTGGCCAGTAGATGGCTGGTAGGTGTTTCATTGAGAAAGCCATTATTCCATTTGGCTTTTGCCTCAGGTCGGATGCCATTCTCAGTGGATGTCAGTACCATTCCGCGATTATTGTTGCTAACACGCACGTACAATGGATACCTCCCTGCCAAAGCTTTCTGAAATATCGTGGAAAAAAAATCCACCTTCTCGTAGCTCTGCTACACGGCTTCGTGCAAACTCAGTAAGCTGTTGATACTACGTTTTTCGTTTCTTTGAAGCTATTCGTGATTCGAATATCGCCTACAACGCCCGATCCAGAAGATAAGTAAAGCACATTTACCGATATGGATTACGAAATTGCGGCTCCAGACTGGGTCTTAAGCTAGATAAATTTAAGTCTCTGGAGGGCATATGACTTTGACGAGCTAGCAGGCGAAACGAATAAAGCACACGAAATTTACTTCGCGCGTTTAAAGCAAACGTAATTTGGATGTTCATAGTAGCGCTACTAGTACCACACTTACTCTTCTAGCGCGAAATTTGAATAGTCAGATGCGCAAACACGCGTTCTAAATTTCGTTTATCTAGAACAACTCCTTTTTGGTGTTAATATTTCATTTTCCTTCAGTGTATAACTCTCGCATTGTTTAGGGCTTATAGCCGTACAGGATACTGTCAATAATCAGTGTAACGTCACCAGACATCTGGTAGCCGTACAGGATAGTGTCAATATAATTCTAGCTAAAATGTCCTTCAGACCTTGTCAAACTGCCATGCGAGTTATCATTCCATCTGCGTAAATAAGACAAAGTCCTATGAAGGTTTTAAATAAACCTTTTTATTAAACCTGGATTTAACAGAAGTTACAACTTGTGTGCACAATCAAAACCTGGATTTAACAGAAGTCACAACTTGTGTGCACAATCAAAACTTGGATTTAACAGAAGTCACAACTTGTGTGCACAATCAAAACTTCGCCACTTTCCGTTGAATTAAAATAGCATAAAGTTGAATTTTCAGTTTTAAATGGGACCAGAGCTTGAAATTACACAATTTAGCCTAACTAAACTGGTGCAAACCTTAATGGAGCGATTTAATTTCGGCTAGCAAATGCCTAATACCTTAATACTAGAGCGAGAGAAAGGAAAGCTGCAATCGTCGCAAGTTCTGTACCTAAAATATTGAAAACCCTTTGTCTTAAACAAACATAAATTCTTTGCAGCTTGGTGAGGGCTAATGAAAATGAGAAGTAATACCACGGATCCAAATAATAAAAATTAGCTAATTAACATAAAATATCTTATTACCCTACATCTTGAGCATTCACCTTACGAGCTCAAGCGGGCGAGGATAGTCATTTGAGTTTAAGGATGCATGTGGAAGGGGTGGCACATATGCTCATGTGTAACGTTTTACAATGTACTGTGATAAACACTAATGTCGGATGTCATCGCTCATGAACTTGTGAAAGGAGTTGCTGCCAATCTGTCTAAAGTACTCTCTTTCCGGCGTTCAAACATTTTGCTTATGTCCTACATCTCCTTTTGAGATAGCGAAAAAGCCGCTTCCATGCAGTCTCCTATTATTATTATTTGCGTGTTCCACCCTAAGGCACTACACGGAAGGGAGTGATGCCTTTGTGAGGGACTTTCTAAGGGAAACTGACTCGTGTTAATACGTTACACATGGGAAAACCACGAAAACGCGCATGCAGTCAGCCCATTCGCGGGATTTGAACCTCAGACCGAACTACCAGTGTTCAGGGGCTTTACCGCTCGGCCGTTGGTGGACCCCACGCAGTCTTCTGTCTGCCAGTTTTTTGTATATATAATCCGCCAGAGCTTCAAAAATTCGTTTCGGATGATTTTTGTTATTTAAAAAATGAAGCTTGTTTCGGCTAGCTTTCTGTGGAACCTTAAGCCGATCAGCAGCAAATAACTTCTGCTGCTTCTTTTCACTGAAAATTTGTATGATGATGAATATTTGTTCTGATAATGTGCTGCTTGTAGGCGATGTTCCGGAGATGCACTACTTCATTAGCAGGACACAAACGACGACAGGGACCTGCTCTTGTTTCGAAATTGCTACGCTGAGTCGGATGTGACTCTAGGTTGCGTTTTCTTGATATGTACTATCATCCCTCTTATTTTAGTTCACGAACTGTCTGTGTACCTACTGATGGACGTAACAAGTGACGAATTTAAATTTTCATGGTTTGTTGGACAACTAAAGTTCGGATAATCCAGACTTTACCATAATCCATAAAGGTTATTAAGTCTGGTACATTTAACAATCATCCATTAGTGTCCAAACTCTTGGTAGACATTAAGCGAATTAACATTAAGTCTAAAATAACAACTGAAGTTTAAGAAGCAGGTAAAAGACTCTTTGATTTGAAACTAAGAAGATTAGAAGGCACACCTGGTGCTTACAGTTCAGCCAGCACTTAATAGCGAGATTACTTAAATAAACATTCAAATATAAATTTAAATTCAAGTAAGCTAGCAGCCGAAGGCTACATAAATAATACAATTTAACTCGAAGCTGGCTCACAAACCTAACCGGCATAGATATTAAAATATCGGCATTTGTAATGCAAAGCCGAAGACTCCAAATTTTATCTGAGCTAACAACAACTTAGTAACTTGGCGTCGAGAGGCAGAACACGCTTTGTCTTACAATCTGAAAAACTCTAAGTACACGCGAGCTAATTTGCATTCTGGCTTCGAAATGGAAAGAAGAAGTCACAGTAAAGATCTAAGTCATAAGCAGAAAAGTTACAAGGCTCATGACTTCGAAATTTAAATTTCTTATGCAGTTATAAATTTAAAAAATTAATTTAAGGAGATTTTTAACCTCAGAAAAGAAAGTATGAAATAATCGAGTTTGTGACGTATTTTTAGGTAAGTCAGATAATTTTATTTATTAATGATAGCGTATCTTAATATGTAAAGTTTAAAGGTTCACAATTTTTAATATCAGCATTCATTCGCAGAGGGTTTCTTTCCCATACTCCATTTGCAGATAAAATTCTTTATAAAATAGAAAACACTTTAGAAATGGATAGACACACAAGCGGCCATCAGCAGTCAATATGCAAATCCTCATTATTTTATGTCTGGTAGCGACATTATGGGCAAATCCAGGTAAGTTGAAAATTGAATATTTCAATTTTTTTTTTCAGTTTAAATAGAAAAATAATAAAAAAAATTTTATTCTTTTTCTTTTTGACATTAAAATCTTGTTTAGCGGAATTTTCCAAATATTTTTGGCATCGTTACCTTACGTATGCTACTATGCCATTTATCATCTACTAGACTTAGCATATGCTACAAATACAGGAGATATTAGAGTTATAATTTACCTTCCCAATAGGCTGAAGGACAGCCAATTATCAAAGTATTTCCATTTAAAGTAACAAAAGTTTATTAAGTTGTCTAACTTAAGTAATCAAAAATATATTTATTGTATAATATAAATCCAAATGATAATGAACATGCTAAGCGTTACTTTCATTCATAAAACATATTTCTTACGCCATATATCGCATATCTCATTGCTATTATAGAATCATTTGAGTCCGTCAGTGCCGAATGGACAAGAATCACTAAATGCTGGATTTAAAGAATGGATTTTTGACTGTATCGACGTTTTCGCTGTTTTCCCAAATGTGTAACGTTAACAAAGCCATTTTCTCCGAGAAACGCCTCCACGAAGGCATCATTCCTTTAGGCAGATAGCCCTCCCAAACTCTGTTTTAGTAGGTGCTATAATAAGCAGACTTCATCGGTTTGTTTTTGAATTTTTTTTTTTTTTTTTTTTTTTTTTGTTCAATAAGAACTGAAAACACCATTTTTAAACATCATAAAGTATTTCAGTATACGCTTTATGATATTAAAAATATTCCATTATTCCTAAAGAAATGTTTAATAATTTAATAAAAAAATAGAAAGGAGCGTTTTTAATTTATATGATTGAAAACAAACAAAAAAATTTCAAAAAATTTAGTTATCTTTCCAATAATTAAAATTCGAATAGCTTAAAGCAATGAAAAATTCTAAAAGAGTGAAAGCTGCATTTAAAGTTTCCAATTTAACCGCTGTTTAAATGATATAAAAATTTACAATGTAGACAAAAAATTACGGGGTAGACTTATTAATATCGTAAAAGAATATTTTGGCCTATAATTTGAAAAAAAAAAAAAAAAAAAAAAAAAAAAAACTTTTTTACTAACACGAAAATTCAGTATCAGCATCTTTCATACTTTTGCAATCACTTTTGCGCATACTTTTGCAATAACAGAAAAAAGATAAAAGGGGGAAAAAATCTCAAGTAATTTTTGTCATACGCGCGTAATTAAGAACAAGTAAAATTCTGGTATTAGATTATCTTAACATCTGTCATTCATTGAATCCTTCAAGAATTTACTGAGTTCCTTAAGGTACAAGAATCCAACTAAATTCTAGTAATATATAGGTAATATATAGCTCTAGTAATATATAGCTGTATTCTAACATATTCTAGCAGTATTTTAGCATTTTATGTTTTAGTAATATGCAACCATGCAAAGAAATTAACAGCAGCAGTAACAAAGAAACTCAAATCATCACTTGGCAGCAATTAGAGAAAAAAAGCCTGACCACGGAAACTATCGTTTCCTGATGGTAATAAATAAAGAATTAAAATAAATAAATTAATTAATATTTTGTGTGTTACATTTATATATTAAGTATCACGTTCTTCGCACTTAAATCATAAAATTCATTTTAACAGCAATATCGCAAAATAGTTTTAAAATGAGCATATCTTTAGAATTTCCGATACCCAGTCTAGCGCGCTGGAGATAAAAATGATTCCCCCCCCCCGTAGAGTGTTACTATTGCTCGCTTTGAAATCCTCGAGTTTGTTAATCAAAAATTCGTTAAAAGTTTACAAAATATGAAATCGATAATAAAACAAATTCCAAATTTCAAATTTAGTCTTCCACATGCCCATATTCGTAGGAGGATTACGTCATTCAAAATTCGATGGCTCTGTGTACCGTTGTTTTATCACAATGCGAGAAATATACATACATTTATGCATCATTATTTCAAATATTCATTATTTAATTTCTTCAAATATAATGCAAGACTCTAACATTGGGTGGCAACAGTTTGAAAAGTGAAACGGACATTTATAGTGATTCAACGCAAAATCGCAAAACGAAAACAGTAGTCCTTCAGGGACAAAGCCCCTTTGGACTAATAAAATCTGAAATCTTTCATGTTTTATATTACGTCCAAAGCAGCGTTTTTTTCCATTTACATGCATAAACTCTTCTTTCGAGAGCATTTGGGATAATGTTCCTTTGAGCTAAAAATATTTAAAAAGAGTTAGCCTATCTTTCGAATTTTCAATAGACAATCTGGCGCGCTGGAGATAAATTTTTTTTCCGTGCAGTGTTGCCATTGCTAGCTTTAAAGTTGTTGAGTTCGTTAATCAAAAATTTGTTGCAAGATTTACAAAATTTGAAATAAACAAGCTATACTATTAAAATCTGTGCACGTCTATGTGTTTGTTTGTTTATTTGTGGCGTTATTTCCTCCGGAACAACATATCTTTAGAAGTCCCGATAGAGTGTAAGGGGTTGCCACACATTTTGGGTTATATTCATTAAATTATTTATTTGAAACCTAGCCACTCGAGAGGCTAACCGCCTAAAAGAGTTATCGTGAAAAAGAGAAAAGTACATAGCATTTTTTTTAATAGTTTGTAATTTGGCTCTTGAATTTTATGAAGCGTAAATGCGAAGAAAGCGATCCTTAATAATAAAGCTAAAAGGACAAAAAAAAACTTTGTTATCAGAATAGAGTCTAAGACTCACTGCTCAGTGAGAACATAAAAATCATTAATCAATACTCAGGTGTTATGTTAAAATCCGAATCTTCAGTTTTCCTACCTTTCTTCTTCTTTTTAAAATTTTTGTTATTTATTTATATATGTATAAATTCAGGTATATAGAAATCAGATGTATCCCCTAAACAATGCAATTATTTACAATAAGTAATAATATATGTTTTTCACTAAGCAACCAATTATTATACAACGCACAAAATTCATAATAATTAATACTACTAATTTTTGGTTGAAATAATTAGGTTAACGAGTCCAGCTGGTGTCATGTCATGAAAACATTTAATATTTCTAAACAGGCATGTCATGATTAAGGAGCATTTTTATTTAAATCAATCACGATCAAAAATTAGAAAAATATTTTTGAGCACTGCATTAATTGCTTTTCAATCACTTCGTTTGCTACTCAATAATAGAGAAATTAAATTTGAAAGTTAAATATCCTATGCTTTACTGAATCGCGACACGTTGGTACGATGAGATAATCAGTATTTTACTGCAGACAATTGCATTAAATTAGTCGAGTTAGTGGACTCAAATTGAGAGATAAATAACTTACATTTTGCCAAACGACAAAGGTGTGGTGCGCCGGAGATAAAATTATTTTAATTGAACAGTATTGCCACTTCCCGGTTTCAGATCACTGAGTTTGGTAAATAAAAATTGTTTGAATTTGTACAAAATACGAAATAAATCAAAAACCATTTCGAAATAAAAAAAATTTGGTCTTCGAGTTGCCTATTTTCGAGTGGAGGACTTATGAGTACTAAAACTGTGGCTCTATGTGCCATCGTTTTCCCAAAATGCATGGAACATTCATACATGCAGATTCTTTATTACTTAAACAATGCAGGTCGATAACATTTGGTGGCAACATTTTGAAAAATGATTCGAACACAAAGTGATCCGGAAAAAAAGGGGAGTCTGGAGACTAATATAGTGCCTCTGGTGCTAATAATAAACTAATTCAAAATACCGCGACTACCATTCTGAGAGAGACTAATGATAGTAACTGTGATAAAGACTAATAATACTAAGTCACTATCAGTGAGTTCTCTGACAGTGAATAGTGTTTCTGACCTAGATAAATATCGACTAATATAGCGCCTGTGGTGCTAATAATAAACTAATTCAAAATACCGCGACTACCATTCTGAGAGAGACTAATGATAGTGACTCTGATACAGACTAATGATTTAAGTCACTATCAGTGATTTCTCTGACAGTGAATAGTATTTTTAACATAGATAAATATCGGTATTTAAGCATCATTTTTCGAACATAGAGAAGACCAAAATCGTTTGGAGCTAGGCCGCCCAGATGTTATAGTGGTTAGGGGATCCGACTGCGATACCTAAGGACCCAGGTTCGAATCCCAGAGAAGGCATGGATGCAAATTGTCTGTCTCCTTGTAGGAAGTAACGGTGGCCGTTATCCTAATCGTTACTTCCTATGAGGCCGTTACTTCTTAAATAGGAGGCCATCTATTAGGTGCCTCCATAATAAAATGACCACCACTTCTGCCCTTAGTACAGACGAAAGCCTAAAAATGGCCAATTCCGTAAAAAAAAAAAAAAAAAAAATCTGAAATGTTTTAGATTTTAAATTACGTCTAAAGGGGCGTTTTTTTAACGTTTTGAGTGTTACCTTTATTTATTAAATATCATGTTCTTTGCACTTAAACCATAAAATTCAGTTCAAGAGCAATATCGCAAAATAATGTTAAATTAAGCATATCTTTAGAATTTCCGATATACACAGTCTCGCGAGCTGGAGATAAAAGTATTTTTTTCTATATAACGTTGCCATTTCTCGCTTTTAAAGCATTGAGTTTGTAAATCAAAAGTTCGTTAAAGTTTTACAAAATATAAAATCTATAATAAAACAAGTTCCAAATTTGGGATTTCAGATGCCCATATTCGCAGTAGGATTTCGTCATTCAAAATTCGATGGCTCTATTTACCATTGTTTTATCACAATGCGAGAAATAGACAATCATTTATGCAGATTTTTTATTATTTAATTTCTTCAAATATAATGCAGGACTCTAACATTTTGTGGCAACAGTTTGAAAAGTGAACCGACGTTTATGAGTCCGACGCAAAATCGCAAAACGAAAACAATAGTCCTTCAGGGACAAAGCCCCTTTGGACTAAAAAAAGTTTGGAGCTATGGGTGGTTATTTCACAGAGAGATTCATTGTAATTACTTAATAATTAGATAATGGTATTTTTGAGAATTAAATTTCCAAATGTTTATTTCAATGAATTCATTAGTGAAAGAATATGCATGAACTCAATAGCGCTAATTAAACAGCAACACGCTAAAAAAATCATATGGAAATTTTGTGTCTCATAATGATTATATTTTCTTTTAAATTAGACATTAATTGATTGGTGAGAAAAAAGTTCATCCTGAAAATCGTGGCAAATTCTTCGACCTAACAATTAGAAGAATTTAACTTTAAAAATTAAAAAAATGTTAATGGATATTTTTTGAAAAAATTAATTAAAACGACAAAAAATTTAAGAAACAGATGATTCAACAGCAGCGTATGACATGGGAATTCCCTTTTAATATTTACCATATATTTGCTATTATTCATGTAAGAGCTATTGGCTATATCATAAATTAAATCTACACAGGTACTTACCCACCTGTGTTTCAATTACACCCTGAAGACATGCAGAAAGAAGGAAGAAAATACCTTATATAATTCCCCTTTCAAAGGGTGACTGAGGATTAGGGAACCCAGTCGCCAAATCCTAGTGGTGACGAATTATCGTCCACCACCTTTTAGTTCGGGTGCGAGTGTACAATCTTTATAGAATTTTTCGAAGCAAGGAAACTGAAGAAATCTTCAATGCACTTTTCCGGGATGCGAACTCCGGACTTCTTGGATATGCACCCAGCGTGCTTTCAGTTACACCACGAAGGCATGGGGAAAGGAGGGAGAAAATACATTATAAAGTTAAATTTTCATTAATTGTTCATCAAAGATCGGGAAAATTTCTTATTAGCTTCATGAAGGAAAGATGTATTTTATAAATTGAGTTTTCAGTGAATGTGCACAGCACTCTATTCTAAAAATATGTCAAATATTTATTGCTTTTAAAAATATTTCAGAATTTATGATAAATTTGTTTTTCGTTCTTTTTCTTGTTAAGTGAGGAGGCATAACCCCATGGAAAATGAAGGCTTATTCGAAGGTGATATCATGGGAATCGATCTTGATCAGGTAGGTTTTTATTTGAAATTTTATTTCAGTGAATATGTCTTTACTATATTAGTCATCAGATATCAAATACCGCATTTCTTTATTTCGGAGATGTACTTTGCCTCACGTAAAAGGCTGTAAAATGCATTCTTAAGTCGTAAATGCGACTTATGACCTTAGAATTTTCTAAATTTTCTCGAGACTTGAATGTGTACCCAACGATTTTTTTAATGACTTTGTTCATTAAAAAAAGTTTCTTTGACAACGAATGCTTTTTTCTTGGCTCAGCAAATGATAAATTAAGAAATAATAAAGATGGCTTAGAAAGACTCAGACTCGAAATGTGAAGTATTCTCTGATACAAAGGCTCAGGGAAATTAGAATTTTTTCTGAAAGAAATCGTGAATATTGTTGCGTTTTTTTTTCTGACACCAGTTGTTACGTTATTTTATTTTCTTTACGTTACGTATGGGTTTCGTGAGGATTTGAAGTGAATGATGACGACACTTGATGATGAAGTATCGAAACACACTTTTTAGCCAATATTAATCAGGACAAGGTCACGTTTTACAGTCGTCGAAGATCTACTATACACTCGCTGGAACAATTCAGCGACACAGCCTTCAGGTTATTAGGCTCTAACGGTGGAGATAGCTTCACTGCAAAGCACCAGCTTCCGACTCTGCTCGGTCGTTCTCGGAACTCCACGTACTTTCGAGACTCTCGACGCTACAACTCGCGATGCACTCGACGACACACAGAACACAGCTCCCAACTCTTCAGTTTAGTCGTTCCCGGAGCTCAACACACTCTCTCGACGATGCACTAACCGCGATACACTAAGAGCTTCTTTCGATACACTCAACGATCCACTCGGCACTTGCTGCCCGGCTGTCAACTCGATCGACTCCGCACGAACTGACTAACTCGAGACTAACTATCTCGCACTCTGACTTTTCGCGTACAAGCAGGGTTTATATAGTTTTTGACTTGTGTTCAAGAACATTCTGGGCTAAACCGGTAAGAATTCGTTCCAGAAGGTTCTCCATCCTCCCATGGTATATCGCCAACTTTGTCGCCAAATGGGCGATTTATTGCCAAATGGAGCAACCCTGCCTTCTCTTGCCATTTTATGGCAACCCTAAAACTGCTTTGCGGAGAAGCTATCCCACTGCCCCTGTACATTTCGTAACAAATATTATACCTATAGAAAGCAACTACTGTTGCGATTAGTAAATTAAATTATATTTTAATTAATATATTAATTAGAAGTTTTTTTAATCTTTAATTTCATTTACCGATTTTCTGAGAATCAAATTCCTCTGTTTTTGCTAGTGGTAATAAAATTAAATCGTATTTAGCATCGCATTAAAATTTAGTTTTGCGCGTTTAAATCGACAAGATCCTAGAATCAAAGAAATACGCATTGGAGTAGAGCTATAAGGCTTCTTTAAGAGCAGGTAATGTGATAAGTTAGCTACGCCCTTGCTGGGACTCGAGCCATGGATCTTCCGGATGCTAGCCAAATGTGCTACCAGTTTTACTGTGGTGTTCTTCAGACTTATTCTACTAAATAGACATTGAGGAACCTAGTGAACTGTTAAGTGACGTATCGCTGAGTTCAAATAACTAAAGACGTAGACTTGAGAAAGATTAACTACACTTTATTTCACTCAAAATAAGATGAACAGTTGGTCCCTTTCTCGGGCTTACTACAAAGCCTCCACTCGGACTTGAACTCTAAATAAGAAATAAGAACCAAACTATAGTTAACTAAGAGTGACTTAGCCAAAGCTAAACACAAGGTCTAACGTAGCTGGCCCTTAATTTAAACTAGCCGGGAAATATCAAAAGGCACTTAATATACGTCCGAGCGTGATAGGTTCAAGAGAGATTTAGCCCGAAGGCAAACACGCTGTACTCAGGATTTCTAGCTCTCTCTCATGAAGTAAGTTGAATCTTCCTTAAATACTGCTTCTAACTAATTTGCATTCAACGTGATTCTAAAAATTCATTCTGGTAGGGAGTTGTAAGTGGAAACAAGAATCGATAGGAAAGTAACTTTAAAATTAAATTAAAATAATTGTTATAAAATTAAAATATGCCTTACATTACAATGAGCAGTGGGAAGGAAATTGTAATTAAAATTATTTGTGCAAAGGTGTCTGTTATTCAAACTGAATTACCCAGGGCAGACGGCGAGGACACCCCTTTGCTTACTCCCCCACGGGGTTTCCCCCTTCTACTTGCTTAATTGCTTAAAGTAGAGTGCAATGAAGGAAACCACTGGCGGCCACCGCTAGCTCAATGAATAAAGCTGATCTAAATAATAAAATGTTAACTCACATGTCAAAGATCTCTTTGTACACAACATTTCTTGTGTAGATCTTTCCATCATTTTTAAGCTCGCCTTGCAGAGAGGACCATCAATTATTTTTAATTTTACGTCCGTTCTTTCACGAACTCTTGAACAGGCAACATAAAGTTGACCGTGTGCAAATCCAGTCTCAGGTAAAAAAATGCCAACACGCTTAAGCGTTTGGTCCTGAGACTTATTGATGGTCATAGCCAACGACTTCATATAACAGGTAGACGGCTCACCCACAGGGAATTCGTCTGCTAGGCTGTCTCCAACATACACCACGTGACTTATGGTCTTGGCGCTTTTGGGGAGTGATAGCTTAGGCTTTTCATCGCCAGTTTGGCGCGCTTTTGATATGGCAGGTAGTGTGTTTTATTTCCGTCTGCTGGCAGTCGGCAGACAACGACCTCGAATTAGATTATTCGATTTTTTACAATTATTTTTAGATATAACTTAACCCCTTTATCCTGAATATTTTATCTATATTTTTAATAATTGCTTTAAATTATTTGCCCCTTTGTTTAAGTTGTTTAGGTTAAATAATTTTAGGAAGAAAATTTAAAATAAATAATAAAAAATTGAGATGGAAACTTTAATTTTGAATAACATTTAAAAATTAATTGCACTACTGTTATAATATTTGAGAAGGTAAAAAATATCTTTTATTTTTAATGCATTGCATCCTAAAGAGAAAAAGAAAATCGCATTGTAATATATGTATTTATGCAATTGACGAAATATATACTTACAGACTGTTGACTTTCAGCTGGAACTATAAACTATTACTGTCCAAACTTATAATATAGTTTATGATACAAAAAGATAAATTATACTGAAATCTTATTACAGAAAAATATTTTGTTTTCTTTAATTTAAGTAAACATAATTTTACTTAATTTAAAGTAAGAAATAGTTTTCCTTTCAATGTTACCAATAGTACTTGCATTCTGGAAATGTACGATAGTAAATAAATTTTTATTTTTAAAAAGATCTTTCACTGATTGTAAATGCCCATTTTATTCAGTTACTTGCATATTAAAGTGCTTATAAACTTAGCAATGTCCAGAAAATAATTTCATGCAAACTTGGAAGCTACTGCCTTAACTGTATGCTGCTATACATTAAATTTAGTAAGATTTCATATTATGCAGATAAGTTGTAAATGTACATTTCCAAACTAAAATTTTTTTTTTCTGAATTATAAATTCAAACATGACAATACATATTCTATTTTATTCTTGTATCTCAATTAAATAAACACATTATGAAAATGTGCATTTAAATATAATATTTCTTATAAAGTAAGTTTAATTACAAATAAACACTCACAAATTAAGTAAAACAAAAATATACTACTTTGTATGAACACCGATCTTTTAAACGCGAGCAGGACGCACATTTTGAAAAAAAAAAGGTTTCGTTCTTCACCAGCTGCAAAGGATCCAACTTGCATCTGATGAAGAAATAAAGCTTTTTGTTTGAAAAGCATGTCCTGCTCATATTTAAAGGTTTGGTGTTCATACAAAGTAGTATATTTTTTATTTTAAGTGATTTAATGCTTTTTTTATTTATTTAAATTATTTTTTTCTAAAGTATATCAGGAACATGTTCCAAACTGGTAGTCAAGTATATTCCAAATTTCTTATTTTTAATTTGTGAATAAGTAATGAGCTTTTTAAAACGAAAACACACAATTTGGCCGAAATAGAGAAACTAGGTATGATTATATACTACATGAATAACTTTACGAAATACAATACCCTATATATGGCTCTGATAGGGGAATCTGACTTATCAAACATTTTTTTTTTAGATGGTAAAAATTTAAAAAAAAAATTAGCTTGTAAAACCATGGAAATCTTTATAGATATATAAAGAATGTGATATTTACTTTTAAAAATGAATACATAAAACAGTGTAAATAAAATACAAACTACAAATTAAAAATACATGCTTTTATTTTAACAAATAAAGGGCTTAAATAAAACGACTGTTTCACAGAAAAGAAAAAAAAAAAGCTTTTATGAATAGAAAGTGAAAACTTTTAAAGATATAATGATGAAAATCTCATTCAAACCTGCAAAAGTTCACACAGATATGGTTTTAATGTTTTTTTTTTTTTTTTTTTTTTTTTTTTTTTTTTTTAATCGCAGGCAGTATTTGTTTACGAAACCAAAACGCGTACGACTTGGCGAAATAAGGTTAGCACAAAATAGGCGCAGCTTTCTATTTCAACGGAGTACACGGAAAAAGAACATAAAATTTAATTATTTGTAAAATGTTGTAAGACTTTCACTGTGTAAATCTCAGTTACTGTAGAAAGTGACGAGTCTTAAGAACTAGATAGCGAATGATCGCTTAAGTTCGGGTGACAAGAAACAACAAGATAGAAGGGTAACTAACCCTTTATTATTCCAATAAGATTTAACAAAACTCCGCCTTGGAGTGTACAAACAAAGCCGATACTTGGGCTTGAAATTAAGAGACATATAATTAAACTAAAACTAAAATTAACTAAAGAAATATAGCCGAAACTATCAAGCTTCAAATCGAGTTGGCCCCTTAACGTATTTGACTACGAAGCTTAGCAAGGGCCTGAGTACGGCAGAGCTTAATAACAGCTTTGAGAGAGAGAGTGGCCAAAAAAGGCAGACGCGAGTAAATCAGAAACTCTGATTCTCTCTGATTCTGTAAGTAACTTCGTGGTTTAAATACCGCTCCTCCTCATTAAATATTCAGCAAGATTCCAAAACTACGTTCTGGCCGGAAGTAGTAAGTTGAAGTTAAGAATTTGACAGGAAAGGAACTTTAACTTAAAATTTAACTGTTAATAAAATTAACATAATCCTTACAAGGTGATTCCAATAAATAATGTCAGAGTATTTAATGCATTTTGATGCTATTAATACATGCTGAAAATGTCATATACAGCGGCAATTTTCTTATACAATATGGCTGAAATTTTACCAACCAGTTCAACAGAGATAGTAAAATGACTAAAATACTGGAAATAAAATAATAAATCACGCAGTTTTAACTTAGCTATAAAACGTTACAGGTCCTCCTTTTATAAAACTTTCTTTACATCCATAGGCGCTGCAGCGGTTAACCGTTTTTTCTTAAATTTTATGTGATCAAGCAGAGCAGGCGTCTTTCGTCCCATAGAAATGAAGTAAAGTACTTCCGTACTTTCGGAATTCGACCAGCAGTCACGTGACACTAATGTTGGAACCGGTTGAAGGTTGCAGATACGCTCTCTACCAGTATATATCTCGTTGGTCATAGCAAAGGCAAGTTTTACAGGAAATTGTGAACGTCTAAATTGAAACGGCCACCCTGTGGCATGGAAACTTCACCCCATTGGTTAGTACAGTTACGCAAGCAACCAATAAACTATCGGCGACAACCAGACACTTAAGCCGCACATATATATATATATATATGTGTGTGTGTGGGGTGAAGTAACATCATTTTCTCCGAAACGGCTGGCTCATATATATAGATACCCACTCTGTTATCTAGCTCCGTGAGCTCAGTTTTTTTTTATTCTTATATGTTGGTAAATTGTGCATTTTTTGCTTTAAAAATGATTGTGTGTGTGTGTGTGTATTTAATTATGGCAAAGCACACTAGGGCTATCTGCCTAAGGGGAGGGATGCCTTCGTGGAGGACTTTCTAAGGGAAACTGGCTCCTATACACGTTACACATGGGGAAAACCACGAAAACGCCCATGCAGCCAGCCCGTTCGCGGGATTCGAACCTCGGACCGAACTACCAGTGTTCAGCGACTTTACCGCTCGGCCGCTGGTGGGCTTAAAAATGATTGAATTACGTTCTTATCTTCCAGTTAAGGTTTTTTATGCCTTTAGCTAATCTGCATGCAATAGTTGTAGAATTATCAACAATTAAAAAAGTTAAGATGCAATAACACGTCGAACAAATATTAATTTAGAAGTCAAACAACAAAAAATTAGCTATAAAATTGCACGTACTTTACAGAAATTTAGTTTTCGGGTCGTTTATTCTCCCATCAAAAAAATTCCGAGTTCCATACTTAAGGACCCCATTCTGGATATGAAATTCTGGGGTGTTTACAGGATTCCTTGCCTGTGTGGTTTAATTTACATTGGTCAAACTAAGAGAGTCTTAAAATTAAACGTTAAGGAACATATGTTAGAAAAAAGGAAACGCAGAAGTCTTCTGTTGCCCAGCATTGTTGGTCCGAAAATCATACTTTAAATTTTTCTGCAGCCAAAATTTTTCAAGAAACATCTTCCATCGGTGAATTGGATTTTCTAGACGCATTTCACATTCAAAATAATCTTTCCGTTCTAGTTAACGACCCTAATTTCAATCCACATTTTCTTCAGCCTTTAAGGAAATTATGTTTTAGTTCTCGTTTTATCAACAGATGACGCCAGTAGCTTCACTTTTGTCCAGTCTTTCTTATCTTATCTAATCACTATATCTTATCTCGTTCGTTTGCGCTTTTGCAACTGAGGATGATGGTTCGGTAAAACCATCGAAACTAGTCCTGTGAAAATTTGAAAATATAACGCTGATTTTTGTTGTTTGACTTCTAAATTGAAAAGTTGTTTAAGTGCAGCTAAGACTAATTTTTTATCATAGCAGCCATATTTGTTTACATTTGAAACTTAACAGACTAGTGAATTAAGTCAGTTTCTGCCCCTTCAGTACCTTTTTGCCGGATGGGACCAAAAGTAAAATTTAAGTTTTGTGCACCGAATCGAAAATGTTCTGCCTTATTAATCAAATGAACAAACTAAAAATCTACTTGCAATAAGTATAGCCGCCAGGGCCCAAACGTTTTCGCTGATGAATAGTTTTTTCCCATGCTAAAAAACCGATCTTAAAAACTTAAACTATAGTGTTGGTATCTACTCTACCGGGGACGCTTGTAATGATTTCTGAGTTAGAACATTGGTTGTTCTTTACAAGCCTGACTTCTGACAGATTTCCTATACAAAGAATCTGCTTATATAAATTTCCAAAGCTTCTCTTAAGGTTTCCTTCTAGAAGATTGTTTCATGTCAAGTAAGAACAGGTAAATGCCTGATAATCCACTTTTATAATAAACTGTTAAAAAGTTAACAACTTAGCGAGTAGTAGCTAGTTTCTTAATTATGACAAAATGGTCGAGATTTTAGCTGCTCCAATGCTCCAAAGAGAGAGTGTTGGCTCTTTAAAGGATTTTCTTACTTAAATAAGAATGGAAAAAAATTTCTATAGAATAGCTTCTTTTTTTTTTTTTTTTTTTTTTTTGCTCCCCACAGGACAGAAATGCCGTCCCAAAAGATTCTCAGCGATGGCCGAATGGAGAAATTCCTTACCTAGTGGATGAGGCTCTCTGTAAGTAATCCTTCATTTGAAGACTCGGGGGGGGGGGAGAGGAACCATTTATGCCCATTGACAAGAGTTTTGAGAAAAAATAATTTTTAGTCTGTGTAACTTCAGTGATAAAGATAATATTATTATAAAAATCATAAAAAAGTTCGTAAAAAAAGTTTCAACCTTTATTTAATGGAATTTGTATTATAAACAAAAAAATATACAAAATAGAATAGAAGCGAATTTTTAAAAAATTTTTTTTAAGGTGACTAAAACTCTTATCCCAAGTTTCTTCTGTTAATCTTAGAAACGCAAAACTTCTTCGTCGTTATAATTGGCTCTTCCTCAAATGAAGTTGTTTTCCCGTCATTTGACCGTTTTGAATCAGTTTTGTTTTTCAAATTTTTAGCAATAGTGTCCTTTCTTGGACATCGAATCCGATGCTTAACTTAGAATAAAAAATATTTCTGAATTTATCATACGACACTGGATTATTTGGATTGCTAGTTTTGTATATACAGTGGAGCCTCGAGATGCGAGTTTAATTCGTTCCAGCATTGAGCTCCGCAACCCCAAAAATCTCATTACCATCTCATCTTCAGTCGACATACCTGGTGTTTTCGGAGAAGGTCCAAGTACAGATTCTTAGCCTTAGCGCAAATGATAGCTTCCGACACCGAATCACCTTTTAACTCCTTCTCATTAATCCACATCAACAACAGCTTCTCAGCATCCATCTTCTAGAAGTTTTGGACGGTGCTTGGAAATAACGGTAACTCCTTTGGCCACATCAAGTTTCTTAATTTCTTCCTTCTTCTTCAAGAATAGTGCAGATCGTCGATGTTAAACGGCCGTAAGTCTTCCCAGTTCCATCAATCTTACACCACGCTTATGTTTATCTACGATTTCTTTCTTAATTTCAACGGCCACGGCTACCTTCTTTTTCTTTGCAGCACTATCTGAGGCAACAATCTTCTTGGGAGGCATCGTGAAATAATTATTCTCACGTTAAATGTAAAAAATAATTAACTCACAAGCGCACAAACACGTAGATCAAAGAACACTGAGTGATCTTACGAGAGCATCGACTCGGGAAACGCGCCACGCGTACCAACAGCCTGGCTCGTTATTCGAGTCAATGTTCGTATTTAAAGACGAATGTTTCGCTCATACTTTCCTCGTATCTCGAATTTCTCGTATATAGAGGTGCTCGTATCTCGAAACTCCACTGTATCGTGTAATTTTATGACGATTAACTTTTCAGGCAGTTACACTTTCCTACTCCTTTTGAGTAATAATGAGACTTTTTGCCCTTGAGGGAGCTGATAAAGTCGATTATTTTAGAAACAATTTCCTCAGGGTTTGTATGTGTTCCTCTTTGGTGTGACAATGCTGTCAACGGCCAAATCTTCCCTTATTTTTTTAACCCGACTTTTTGTAATGCCGTGGAACAAAACAAAGGCATTTATAAAAATCTTGTGGTCATTGCACTGCCTATCTTGAAAACAACATGGCTCGATAAGAGTATGACGCACTATGTGGGGATCCCTGATTTCCCAAACGAGAACGTGGGCGTATCGCAGGCAAAAGTGTTATAAAACCTGCGAGGTAATGATTTTGGGTATTATAATCCCCATGTTCATTAAAAGCTTTGGGAATTCGTTTGTTTTTCACTACCACAAGAAGAAAAAAAAAAAAAAAAAAAAAAAAAAAAAGCATTGAAAAAGTCTGCACTTAGCAGTCAGGTCTTAACTCATGTGTGGTTTCTCTTAAATCTTTCATAATAACGCAGATTCTCACTGTTTTCCTACTCTATAAGGTATTTCTTCCGCTATTTTCATGCCTTCGTGGTGTAGTGATCAGTACGCTCGATGCGTATTCGAGAGGTCCTTGGTTCGAGTTCCGGCGAGGGCATTGTTCATTTTTCACTTCTCCAGCTTTCAAAAAATACCTAATGTCTCTACAGCGTCTAAATTTTCTTCCGCTTTCAAATAACCTAATGTTCTTGTTGGCTTAAAGCTCATGCACTGATTCCGAGCACTAGAATCTTCCCTTTCCATGCGCACAAGTACTACTGAAGAGCTGAAGGACTGAACTAACCGGTCTTCGTTACAAGAGATAAAAACGAGCATGAATAAGCTTGCGATAAAGGAAGTTGGATAAAGAAACTTCTTCCCTTTTGCCAGGTGGACTTTTTCCCTAGTACAGAAAACCTTTCTGCAGTTACAGTGACCGACAAGAATACTTTTTCTCCTGTAGCAATTTGTAAAGTAAAAGCCTATGCAGTAATTTGTAAAGTAAAAGCCCCTGCAGCGATTTGTAATCTAAATATTGCCCTATAGATAATATTATTACTTCATTTTTTACAAAGAAATGGGCATAAATGGTTTTCTTTCCCTTGATCTTCATTTTTCAATGATTCTTAGTAAAAAATTTAGAAGCATTAATTTATAAAGTTACTGGAAATAGTTTCTTTAGTTAATTAATTTACTCTCAGTGGCTAGTACTTGCGCCATTAACAAAGCGGAGCTGAAGAAATAAAACATTTTCTATTGAATTTGTGTTTGCCCCAATATATTACTTACATTTAAAATTATAACCTTTTTCAGATGAAAATAATCTTGTGAAATATAACAATAAACAAATAAAGGAATTCAACGGAAAAATCAGCATAAATAAAATATGAAAATATGAGCTTTATATTAGTTAACCAAATATTATGACTTCAACCTTTCCGTAGTGCTCACCAGAATGTAAATTAGATGTTCAGCAATTAATCCGAGTGTTTGAATTTTTTAGAATTAGAGCTTTTAACACCCTCGCTTGCAACCATGTCCTATCGCTAGATCTGCCAAGGATTATTCTGGATTTAGCCATTTTGCTAGTCGAGTTAAATACTCGCCATTAAATATTTGAAACCAGGTTAAGTGGGTTGTTTGCGTAGTTTTATTTGAATTTAGCTTATGTTATTTTAAGTACCCGGTGGCGGAGTTTCGTTTCGTAGCACAAGCGGTGCCTTTTGGTAAATTAAAAAAGTTAATAAAAAAGTTATTTCAACCTTTGCAAAATTTTGTCATCTTAATTCAGACTAGAGCAGTAATTCGTTTTTCAGTCTAGCAGGGTCTGAAGGGTCTTTATGGTTCTATACAATGAGAATCCAGAAAAACTTATTATTGAGATACATTAACACGCCGAAAAAGTATTAATTTAGAAGTCAAACAACAAAAAACAGCGTTATGTTTTCAAATTTTCACAGAACTAGTTTTGATGGTTTTACCGAACCATCATCCTCAGCTGCAAAAGCGCAATATACTGATTTTTGTTGTTTGACTTATAAATTAAAACTTATCATCGATTCGTTAAAACTCAGTCTAATTATATAAAATCGACAGAGTTCTAGCGAAGTCATTCCGCTACTGAGCCAGCTAGATTGAGTTCCCACATTACGCCTCTGCTAAATGCATGCAAGTATATATTTGTTAAATTTGGAAAGAACTGCTATTATTTTTAACAGTTGAAAAGAAACTGTGTACTGAAGTTGAAAATTTTGACCTAAAGATAAACAAATGGTTTTGGATCAGCGTTTGCCCATGTCTCCAAAAGAAGCTAGGAAAAGTATGTTCCAAAATCCCATAATTTCTGAAATATAAAACCATTTTATTAAAAGTGGTCCCACTGAGCAAATAAAAAAAGAGTTAGGCATATTGCTTTTGTGAAGCTTATGCCTTGTGTGAGAAATAACATCCACAGACAAATCCGGGATGGAACTAGGTAAAATGGAGTAGCACTAGTTGAAGAAAAGAGACACCATTTTTTCTGAAGAGATAGGTTGCACAGCAGGCCAAATTTTTATCCTCCATGAGAATGTTTTGATTTAAATTATTCGAAACTTGCAGTTACGGCTTTTAGTGTTTCTGAAAATTTTTTAATTAGTTCTTTTAGTTTTTCACAGCTTCTGTTTTTAAGATTTTCATGAATGCATTATATCTGATGTAAAAAGAGAACTCCAGTGATGAGATAGAGGAACTTATTTTGAAGTACCTGCAATCTGTGATAATTTGCTTTGTATCGCTAACACAGACTAGTAATGTGTAGAAGACAATAGAACGAATTATTGGGATATACAGATGACTTTACCGTGTAAGTTTAGAGTCCGCACTCAAGATTAACTGCGGTTGGAAAGAAGCAACGTCAAACTGTATGCTAAAATGCTTTGGGTGTCAAACAGTCTTTCGAAGCAGCGTCAAATCTGCAATCGAAATACACCACAGACATTCTTTTATTTACAATAGAAGCCATTCGATTTCCAAAAAGGTTTTTATAGACTGAAAGAAATGGAATTAGTTTTTGCCTTCCTAAAACTTTTACCCTATTGGATTTTTTGTTTTGGACTCGAGTGAAAACATTGATTTACGGTGAAAAGATCCAAAATATTCTCCATGTGAAACAAAGAATCAATACAGCAGCTGAGAATATTAATTTCCGGCGCTCTAGCTTCAGTTAGAGAAAAACAGTCTTGTTGTGAGTTTGTAATGTTCCAAACTTTGAATGTACTGCAATGTGTCTGGAACGTTGAGAACTGATAAGCATGATCGCTTAGTTCAGAGAGATAGAAACGTAAGCGTACGAAGGGTTAATTACCCTTTATTATTCAAAATAAATTCAACAGACGACTCCTTCCTGGAGTTACAATGAAGCCTCCACTTGGGCTTGAACTCGGGAATAATACATAATAAAACTTAACTAAACTAAAAAGATATAGCCGAAGCTATCAAGATTTTAACAGAGTTGGCCCCTTAACGCTAACTGACTGCGAAGCTATCAAGGGCCGAGCGTAATAATAGCTTGTGAGAGAGTATCGCCACAAGGCTAACGCGCGCTGATCAGAATCTTTGGCTCTCTAACGAAGTCAGTAGAACTTCACAGTTAAATACTTCTTCCCCTCGTTTGAATTCAAACGCGATTCTGAAAATACGTTCTGGTCGGAAGTTGTAAGCTGAAATTAAGGAAAGACAGGAAAATAACTTTTAACTAAAAATTAACTGTTAGACAAATTAAGATAAACCTTACAAGTTATACTATTAATGGGATACACTTAAAACTTTTCTATTAGGTTTCCGATTTAGCTACAGTAAACATGCCTCAGTGCGTATGGCGTAAAATTTATTATCTTGTAAATTAATGTAAAACTATACCATCATTCTACGAACACCTTGAGTTTATGGGTGGCATTTATTAAATAACTGAAAATTAGCTACAGTGTCATTAAAGTACTTTTCTTTAACTTTGTTAAAAAAAAAAAGGTTTTGAATGCTACGTCATTAATTGCAAAAGACTGACTTTAAAAGCCGAAAAACCATTAGTAATAAATATTTAACTACAAGTAGTAACTCCTGCTTGAGACACCTCCGAATAAAAGATTTAAGTATAAGAGTCACACCTTCACGCAGAACTAACGAGACTATGTTATTTATTTATATATCATTTATTTAAAGCTTGATACAATTTGAAATTCTAATTAAATTACATTTTTTAGAATGTACACTTGAAGAGAGGACACGTTTATTTAAGGGAGAAAATGTTTTGTCCGGTTGCTGTCCTTTATATTGGGAGGTACTACTGTAATTCCTACATGTTCCCGACTTCATCTTATTTTAGGAAAAGGAATATAATTACTGGTATATACTTCATATTTTTCACATCTCCTACATAAAAAATCCTATTGACAATGCAAGTGGCGTCTGAACTAAAAAGGTGGTGGACGATAATTCGTCACCTCCAGGATATGGCGTGTCCTCTCTTCAAGTGTACATTCTAAAAAATGTAATTTAATTAGAATTTCAAATTGTATCAAGCTTTAAATAAATGATATATAAATAAATAACATAGTCTCGTTAGTTCTGCGTGAAGGTGTGACTCTTATACTTAAATCTTTTATTTTCTAATCCCCAGTTGCCCTTTAAAAGGGGGAGTATATAAGCTATTTTCTCCATTCTTTCTGCATGCCTTCGTGGTGTAATTGGAAATATATTCAGCGCGTATTTGAAGGTCCAGGGTTCGAGTCCCGGCGAGGGCACTGCATATTTTTCACGTCTCCTGCATCAAAAATCCTAATAACTATATAAGTTCTTTAAAAAGATTGTTTTGTTGCTAATACCTGCAAATTACCTTGTTCAACGTAATTTGCATGTGGGTTTCAATAACAATTGTGAAAAATGTGAATCTACGCCATAGTGAACATTGTTGTAATAAGAGATTATGCGTTTTTTTTTTGTTTTTTTTTTAATAAACTCTTTATGATATCTATATTATACATAAATTCTATTATCTTATTCAACTACACCCTCTTTCGAAAAACGGCAAAATCAAAAGTAAATGCTTGCAAAATTCCCTCCTTCATTAACTTTTTTTTTCATTAATAAACATTTTTATTAATGTTTTATAATGTAAAAATATTCACTTTTTTCATTCTTTATTGAATGAAAAAAGGAATAGATTTACAAAAGATGATATAATTTTAGGACTGAAAATGGCGGAAGCCTTCAAATTACTAAAACCCAGTTGTCATAGAATAAAATACTATTAACATGCAATTAATCATTTATACTTGAATTTCTGATAATCGAGTAATTGTATTCTTTTACCATTACGGACATCTTGCCTAATCCGATTATACTTGATTGTAAGCGAAAAAAATTAAGATAAGATTAAACACCATGAAGATCTTTTATATCCTAAATTTTATAAATAACTGGGATTTTCGTTTTGCAGATCCTATATGGGAAACTCTGATGTTGGCAATGCGTCACATCGAAGAAAGATCTTGCATACGATTTGTTCACAAAGATGTTCAACATAAGAACTATATTAAAATATTCAAAGGAAATGGGTAAGAATTTCTCCAACAAATTAAAATTTATCGGACCTAAAGTAAACTTGTTCTAACTTCAGATATATATCAGATGAAAGGAAATTATTACCTCATTAGATTTCTTCTAAATTTTGCCATATGATACAAACACTTTCAGATAAAAATGATAGAAACATAATTGAGTATATCCTTTAAACGCACAGAGTACTTTCCATTTAGTTGCACTTTCTATATAACAGTTTTGTTAGTAAATGCGAAAGGTCATCGAATGTTGCAGCGAAATGCAAATTTATCGAATATGATACCGACGATTTCCAATACTGCTGATAATCGTGAAATTTTACTTTCTGTATTATTGTATTAAATGTGGAAATTCAGGAACATAAGCAAACACTTGTTGTTGTTGTGACTTATCTCAGTTGTTTGACAGTAACGTCAGAGCAAGCCTGCGAAATTCATGGTGGCAAGGAGAGCAAGATTCGCCTATCGTTGGCAACAGCCGTGAGCTCTGTACAGGTGACAGTGTAACTTCGCTCAGAGCACTTCAGGGGGGGGGACGGATCTAAGGGTCTCTCAGCCATCTTCCCTTACCACAATGTCTCGAGAGGACATTCGGCTCGCCATGTGTTTAGAGTATCCCCATGCCGCAAAGACATTATACATTTACAAATATCGATGTCTTCTCGGGGATTCGAGCCAGGTCCCTTCGGTATCGCAGTAGGCTCCCTCTTCGTCTGGGCGGCTAGCAGACCGAGTATTAGCAAATTTAAATTAGGTATATGCATTAATTAAGTAATTATTAATTATTAATTAATTAATTATGTATTTAGTTATTATATAATTATTTTTATAGGAGCATATGTATGATGTCGAAATATATATTTTTTTGTAAATCAAATGCCCAGGCACTTGCTAGCCATTGAAGTAAGATACATTTCTAATATCAGTATATCAGTTGTAGTATATGTAAAGTTACAACGTTCCTATTTAAGTTACTACCGAAAAAAATTCCTGATAAAAACATTCTTATACAAAGCATACGTGGTAGAAAATAAAATGGCAATAAAATTTCTCAGAGTTAAACTCGGTTGGTAAAGTGTTAAGAAAAACTTCTAAAGTATATTTCTTAGTGATATAGTTTGAGGGATTAAAACAAACTCCCAAACGCATACATATAGTCTGTCGTATAATGATCAATATGCTAGAATGGTAAGGTAGAAGTTCTGTTTTTGGCGAGTTAACAGTGAATTTTGTAAGAAATCTCGTTCTGAAATTCTTAATGTCTCTACAGTAAATCCTTGTATCGCAAGAGCATTATAATTTGTCACCATCTCGAAATGACCATTTGGGGATCACCTTATCCCCCCAGTCCTTTCTTAGATTGAAGAAATGTAGGGATTAAATTCATCATTCCTATCTACTTATAGAGACATTAGGTATTTTTTTGAAAATTAAAGAGATAAAAAATGAGCAATGCCCTCGCCATTACTCGAATCACAGACCTCTCGAATACGCGCCGAGAGTACTGACCATTGCATCACGAAGGCATGCTAAAAAGGTGGAAGAAATACCTTAGGGGACCCAGTCGCCAAACCCTGGTGGTTGAGAATCATCATCCACTTCCTTTTTTAGTTCGGGCGCCACTGTAGAGAAATTAGGTATTTTTTTAAAGTATGAGAGATGAAAAATGAGCAATGCCCTTGCTGGGACTCGAACCACGGTCCTCTGGAATACGCGCCGAGCGTGCTGATCATTGCACCACAAGCATGCTAAGAAGGCGGTAGAAATAACTTATATACTCTCATCAAGTAGTGTTCAACATATTTATGCGTCATAGTCAAGCTCCTGGCAGCAGGTATATTCCCCATACCCTACAAGATAGGACAGGTTATATTATTTCTGAAAAAGAACCGGAACCCAGCCGAAGCCACATCCTTTCGCCCTATCTGTCTCTTATCGGCAATGGGCAAGGTACTAGAAAGGATTATCATTAGCAAACTACGGTACCATTTGCACACGCAAGGATTCTTAAGCTCGAGACAATACGGGTTTAGGATGGGCACTTCTACAGTCCACGCACTCTTCGACATGACATTAGATATGCAATTTTAGAGAACCGACATAGCGGCCACCATACTGCCATGATAAGCATCGATCTCAAGAACGCTTTTGATACATTATGGTGGCCGGCTATCAAGCAGGCTCTGCGGAAGGCAAAATATCCGAGCAACCTGTACAAGATGCTAAGCAACTATCTACAGGATAGAAGACTACTAGGAGTTCACAACGCAGGCATATTAGAACAGGAGCAGACGAGAGGGTGTCTTCAAGGGTCGTGCGCTGGTCCACACCTGTGGAATCTAACTTTCAACGAAGTTCTAATAGCTACATGGCCAGGGCCCACCCAGATCTACGCTTACGCAGACGACGCAGCGCTAATAGTGAAAGGTCGAACCCGAAGAGAATTATAGACTCACTGTAACGAAGTGTGCCAACAATTCTACGCCCTATGTAACAACTTTAAACTGAAAATTGCAGAGCACAAATCCAAAGCGTTATTAATACCTAAAAAGGGAGGTTCTCTCGCAAGAAGACCAACCATTATTATCAACAATCAGAGGATACAAATAGTCAATCAACTAAAATATCTGGGCCTTACGTCCGACCACAAGATGACCTGGATACCACACATCCAGGACATCAAAATTAGAACAGTGACAATAGCGCAGCAAATGCGATTATTTCATGGCCACAAATAGGGCCTCAATCCCCATATTCAGAAGGTCCTCTTCACCACAGTGGTGGAAAAGATAGTCACCTATGCACAGCAGTATGGGCTCACCCAATGCAAAGCAGGAAAATTAAACGCCTTTCTACCATTCAAAGACCCTTTGCATTGGGTATCACCAGAGCCTACCGCACGCCCTCTTCAGACGCGATCAACGTGCTGCTGGCTTCCTTCCCCTACACATCCGTGTCAAAGAGGAGGCAGGACAGGACAGGAAGAAGAACACCGTGGAACAGACGTGGGGGCACCACGTCATCGCCATTGACGTGGTGCCCCCACGTCAATGGTATAGCCCCATGCACTACCTCTCTAGCGTACCGCCCCTTCCTCAGGGGACCTAATTAGGGTATACATAGGACATAGTACTAACAACAAATAAGAAATAGCTCAGCATACTGTTACAACATACTTCGACACATAGGACATAGCATTAACATATTGTTACAGATTATTTACAGTGCAAGAAGTTATATTCATTATAGAGCTTGTTGGTTTTGGCACCGCCCCTTCCACAGGGGACCTGATTACAGTAAACATAGGACATAGCGCAACATACTCTTACAACATACTTCAATACATAGGACATAGCATTATCATACTATTCCAGATTATTTACAATGCAAGAAGTTATGTTCATTATAGACCTTGTTGGTTTTGGCATAGTATATGCTTTATGATACCTAGGGTTGTGTTTTGAACCCTATTGATATTTGAATTGTGTATTGAATGTTGTACTGCGGCAATTAGGTAGGTAATGTTCCATTTGGTCCAAGTTCAATATTCAGATTTTAGCGGTCCATGGGTGGGATAATTTAACATGTACTTTGATGAATTATTGCATTTGATGCACTGGACAGCTGTTTCAGTACATATGTGAACTTGGTACCTTCTACCTGGTGTAGATTGTTACCTGTTTAAGGCGGTGTTTGACGAGTTGTAGGCATCCCTGTGACGATACACTTCTCCTCTTGTGGAGTATGTGAACACTTTACCAGTGACGCAATGGCATAGTACCAGTGGATGCCGGCACAGGTACAATATAAATTGTTAGCTCGCATTATAGCTAGTCCTTTTGGAGGACAGTTATTATGAGCTACAGTCTTTGAGATCACGTTACCGTTAGGGGGTTTATACTTGTTTCTCATTCTGGGGAGCACAGCTCGAGTCCATATTGGTGTAGTGTGTCTATTAACTTTCAAAGGTTCTCATACACATTTCCCCGCCTGATTTAACCTTAGGAATTGTATTCCGGGGTTCGTGGGATGGCGCACATGGTAAGTTGTAGTCAGGGGACATTGTAGGATGTAGTGATCGGGGTCGCCCATCTCCCCACATACACACACATTTGTTGAAGAGAGATTTCTTTCGCAGAAGTATGTGGGGAATGGACTATGGCCGGAGATAAATTGTGTGAGGAAATAGTTGGAGATTATGCGTTCTTCATTAACCTTGGGTAGCAGACTGTGTGTCCGACGTCCAGTATGTCCATTCGTCCATTCCATTTGCCAAGCCTCGTTGGCGAGTTGTTTCAGCTTTAGTTTGATTGCTGATTGGGGCCATGGGACGCGGATAAGGTCGCCTCGCTCTTCTATCGCAGCTTGTTTTGCAAGGGTGTCTGCCCTCTCATTGCCCTCGCAGTTGCTGTGACCCCTTTCCATGTGATGATAAAAGTTTTATTACTGGATGAGCTGATATTTTGAATTTTATGTGCTATTGGAGATTTTATTGCATATATTGATGATTGGCTGTCCGTAATAATATGAATTACGTTGGTACGTGCATGGAGATAGCTTATGCTTTGCTGCCAGTTCAGCTTGGAATACGCTATTGTCCGGTCGTAGATGCCCTTGCCATTCAGTAGTGGTATCTGTTCCAGTTCGAATGGTCACGCCGCATCCAACTTTGTTGTCTATTTTGGATCCCTCTGTGTAGGCAATGAGAGTGGGTTGGGAGGTGTTTGGGTAAGGTTACATTTCAAATTATCCAGTGTTATTGCTGGATGGGTATGGAATTTACGTGGCTTGCTTTCATATTTATCTGGTTGGATTACTGTCCCCTTGAATTCGGCGGGTTTTTTAAGCTGTAGGACTGTTGCTGCAATGGCATCTATTTCAGCTTCTATGGATAATGGACGTACTCCCGCAAGTACTAGAAGTGCGTTCGTTGAGGTTGTGCGAAAGGCTCTTGTGATATTTATTAAGAATGGTCTTTGTGTCGAGTTCAGCATTTTGGCTTTTCTTACAGTCATTGGGAGTGCCCATATGGGTGCTGCATAGTTTACTATCTTATTGATAACAGTCTTTAGAAGAATCTTCATAATATGGTTATTTAGGCCCCATTGATATCTTCTCATCGATTTCAGCGCTTTGGCAATTTTTGACGTTTGGATCCTCTTTTCCTGCAGATGTGGAATCCAATTGGAGTTTGGGATCTATTGTCAGGCCCAGGTATTTGACTGTTCTTACATACTTAATGTTTTGGTTGTCTATCTTTATTATCGGATTTCTTGTTAATTTGCGGCCAGGTTTGTGGATTATTAATCCTTGTGATTTTGCGTGTGAAATACGGAGTTTTATTTATTGACATAAAGAGTGAAATATTGACAGAGTACTTTTACAGTTTTCCTCTAGCGCATTGCGCGTGGATCCGTTGACAACAAAAGTCACGTCGTCTGCAAATACAATGATATTCGTATGGCTGGGCCATTGGTACTGAATGATTTTGTTAAAGGTAATGTTACAGAGGTCTTCGTTCATACAAGACCCTTGTGGGCATCCTCTCGTCTGCTGTTTGGTTACTGTTACATTGTTATAATTGATTATACTTTTTCGGTTGTTTAGGTATTCTATTGTAAACAGAAAGAGATTTTTAGGACAGTCCATCTCTCTGAGAGCCTGCTTGATGGCTGGCCACGAGAGAGAGTCAAAGGCGTTCTGAAGATCGAGACATAACAGTGCAGAGAGAAGCTGGCGGCTCTTATTTTCTTGAATGTGCGTTATGACAGCATCGATGGCGTGTGTGGTGGAATTACTGGGTTTAAAGCCATATTGGTGCTGACTGATCCCGTTTTCCTTGTAAATATGGTACTTAATCCTAGTGATAAGCAGACGTTCTAGAAGTTTGCCTATGGAGGGTAGCAAATTGATGGGCCTGTATGAGCGAGGGTCCTCTGGTGACTTGTTTTTCTTCGCAAACAATACTATCTGTCCGACTTAAAAACAGTCTGGGAAGCAGTGAAGGCATTTATTGTAGAGGGAGAGCAGTATTTCTGGATTTGTTTTGCAGATGATTTTAAGCAGTTGGTTAGAGATCTCATCTGTGCCAGGCGCTTTATTGTTGTTTTAGACTTTTGACGGTATGATTTAGTTCATTCTTGGTAAAAGGGCGATCGTCGTGGGTGTCTGGTATGCTCGTGTCTCCTCTAATTGTTCTTTGGGCAGGAGTGTCTTCTTCGTCGTCTACTAGGAAAACATGGTTCAAGATGCTATTGAGTGTGCTTTCTGTTATTTCTGGGCTGTTGAGCCGTACTGGTCGCGTGGATCTGAGTTGGGTGGAACACTTTGGACGTGGTCATTTTATACTTTTATATAATGAACCATAAACATCTTTATTGTTAGTACAATATCTATTCCAGGACTTCAATTTAGCTTGTATGATCATCTTTTTATAGATAGCTCTTTGTTTATTATACTGTAGCCATGCTTGCTTACGCTCTTCCTGATCGATGTATGCTTTCATCCTACTGCAAAGAGCTCTTGTCTTTTGTCTTGCTGCACGCAACTCCTTAGTCCACCAGTTGGTCCTGCTTGTTTTATTTGCCGTTTTGATCACGAATGCCTGTTGAGATAACATTTGGAGTTCTTGGGTTAAGTATGATGCGCAGTTACTAATCTCCTGTTTGGTGCGACTTTCTGTGATGTTCTGTAACATATCCTGTGCTTTTGGGACGAGTAGCTGCGTAAACTTCTTCTCTGAGGTTTCGTTGATTTTGAATCGTTTAAATTGCATGGGGTCGATTTCTTGGGCTATTGTAAAGGTAATTATTTGATGATCCGAGATTGAGCAATCCTCTCTAACTGTGCGGTGAAGGATCTTATTGGTGAGGTGATGACCTTGTCCGTTAGTGGTGGTGAATGTTGGTGGGTCTTCTGGCTATTATGCAGTATCAACTGATTAGCTTCGATATATTTTTCCATTGCTGTACCTCTCGGGGTTGTGTGAGGGTATCCCCATAATTGGTTTGGTGCTTTAAAATCACCACTTATTACATGAGGGTACGTTGGATTGCGTAGTGACTCTTGGATTATTTGCAGTGTTTCGTCTAGATCCTCTGCTGGAGATGCGTAAGCACTCATCATTAACAGCGTGGTGTTTGTAGTTTTAACTGCAACTGTTACCACATCTCTGTGCGTTTTGACAACAATAGGATTCCAGTTTCTGTTAAGGATTATTATTGCGGCTCTTGGAGATTGTGTTGACCCTGGTTTTTTGTGGTAATAGGTGTTCCATGTGATGGGTAGATTTCTTAACTCTCCTTCATTGCAGTAAGGTTCTTGCAGAAAGATGATGTCTTGATAATCTTCTGACAGGTATTGAATAAGGTGATCCGTTGCGGTTTTCGATCGCTGCATATTCAGGTTCAGCGCTTTGATATTGTTGCATTTTGCTGGGTGATGGATTAAGTGGGTAGCAGTATTTTTTTGACTCGTTAAGGGATCACTCATAATAAGCTGTACAGGATTTTATTCTTTGCACTTCTTCTTTGAATGTGGGGCACATGCTGTCATACGCTGGGTGGCTGCACTCGTATTTAGTGTGGTTGTGGAGGTTGCTTATTTCGCAATTGATGCAATGGGCTTGGTCCGCTGTGCATTCCTTTTCTTCATGAAATCCACCGCAGTATGCACAGTGTGAACGATACTGGCAATGTTTGGTGCGATGATTAAAAGCCTGGCACGTAATACATCTGTGGGCACCTATGAACTCTTTTATGACATTCGCGCGCCAACCGAAAAGAATTGAGCTCAGTTTCATGCAATTTTGAAAGCCCGTCGCTGTACATTCAACAATCCATTTTAACTTATTATTGCGGTCTTTTAATTTGAAGAGTGGCTTGAAATTATTTTCGTCGCAGCCCATATTCTGCGCTAGGGTATTCGAGACAACATCGACTGGCGTGGATGGTGGGAGCTGGTATATTATGACTTTCGGAGTTCTTTTCCGTGGGATTTTATACTGCATGAAGTCTGGAGCTTTTTCTGAATTTTTCAGTAGTTTTTCGATTTCTTCCGCTTCATCTTTGGTATTGCACTTTACTGCAAGACCTCCTTGTTTAATCGGTACGATTTTGCTAATTTGGTTCTAAACTTGTTGTATGGGAATTATTTCCTGTAGTTTTTCTGGTAGCATGGACACTTTCTGGGCGTCGTTTGCGTAAATTAAGATGGTATTCTCATTCCTATTCTTGGCACGATCCTCTGGAGTTTCTACTTGACCAGAATTATGCTTCTTTTGAAGGCTGTCATGACTTTTAATTTGTGGTTGTTCATTGGTAGGCGTCAAAGAATTAACTCCTTGCTGTTGGGATGTGTGCTGTACCTTTCCGGTAGTGGAAGTTTCATGCGTGCCCTCTTTTATATGACAGGCGGCGAGATCTCGAAGAGTGGTAATAAGAAAGATAAGCTCTTCTCGCAGCTCTTGCGGTATCATTGGCTTGGAGCTAAAACTGGAATTACAAATCTTCAGGCAACGTGCGTGGATTTCGTCAACATTTGTTGGATCAGATATGAAATCCGTGTTGTTTGGGACGTCGTGAATAATTGTTCCAGCTAAGTCAACTAGGACGTTCCAGGATTCCGTGGGGGTGCCTTCTGTGTAAGTGTGTTTTTGTGATCTTGTGTTAACAGGCATATTTAAGCAGGTAAAGAGCTTATACACTACAATACTAATTAACACTAAAATAATGCACAATGTTACTAGAGAAACTGTACTGTAGTAATGGAGAATGTAAATTGCTCAATAAAAATTTAAAACTAATTTTGACTAATTAACAAGTTAAAATATATTATCATACAATCAAGCAATACATACGGCGCAAAAAAAGTCCTATTGGGGTAAGACTAAGCGGAAAAAACAGGTAGAAGCAGTTAATTAAGGACTGCCATTACGCCGACTGGGTATATACACATACACTGCTGAATCATTCTAAAAGCATAGCAAATCATAAACAAACAAACAAAATACTTATAATAATCACTTTTACAATATGTTGAAGCAATTAAGTGTGTAAGCTATGAATGGCAAAATATTACGTGATACTGAAGTATGCAGCTAGTAGTAAAAATTAATTATTCATTTAAATAATCTATTAATGATATAGCATGGAGGAACTTGAACGCAATTAAGTATCACTTAAACAAAATCTTACAGCAAATTATCTGCGCAAGTAATGACTGGCTAAATAAAATGTGATACTGAAAAATGCAATTAATAAAGTTAATTAAGCAGTAAAACAATCAAATAAAATTATTCTTGAGAAGAGGAGGCAGGTGACAGGTGACGGAAGACGGGGACGCCTGGTGTTTAACAGTGGTAAACAGGCATATGTACCACGCCTTTTCCTGTGTAGAAGCAGCAACTTTATTTAAATTAATAAAAATATTTACAGTGCAACAAGGGCAGATGAGTGATTGTGTTACATTGCAGTTCAGGATACATTAGCATGCCATAAATAGTCAAGTGCAAGACATAAAAAGAAAGGTTCTTAAATAAAAAAAATAAATAAAAAAAAATAATAAAAAAAAAAAAAAACGAAAACAACACATTAATCACACAAACATAAGGCGTAATTAGATACCAATACCCTTCACACAATTCATAAACTTAAGCATATTGCAAATGCGTGATAGTGTTGTATATTGGAATACTGAGGTATCTAGAGATTCTATACTTAGTACAGGGTGTACAGACAGTGAACAAAAGCTTAGTAAAAGCATGATACTTGATAAAATACAGGACAAAATACATGCAATGCATTGATACAATACATGAGACACGGAATACATTGATAAAATACAAGAGACATGAAATACATTGATAAAATACATGAAACATGATGCAACTTTAGAAATAGTACACAACACTAAAAATGTGATATACAGAGCGGAATACGTATACAAAGGTATTAACAGAATGCAAAACAGAAGACCATAAAAGATTTAAGTACAATGGATATATACATAATGCAAAGATGCTATTGCAAAGATAATTTGAGTATTATAGAATTTGCGCAGTTCGTATAAATTATAGGAACAGATGTTATAATGAATGCAGATACATTGTTACATGTGCAAGTGCTAACTGAGACACTGAGGGATGGGTGCACTATTGGGTACTGATGGTAAAATAATTTATTGGTGTATTAATGACGAACTGAGAGGCGATTGGTGGATTCAGTGAGGACAGCAGATGTCCTGATCCATCGCCCTAGTGATGCTGACATTTTGACAAATTTTGGATATTGCAGGCTTATGTGTAATAATAAATCTATTAAAAGCTTCTATATTGGAGGTTTGGCTGGGGAGATGATGAGCAGTTGTCAATTCACATTCATAGAGGTAGTGATCCGGGGTGCTGTGACCTCCGCAGACGCATTGGTCAGTTAGAGATATGTTGCGTTGGAAGAAGTAGCTGGGAAATGGGCCATGACCTGTTATGAATTGTGTAAGGGGAGCAACGGCGAAGTGCCTTTCTGTGCTGACTTTGGGTATCGCCTTCCTGTGGGACTGAGGTTCCACTCTCTCTGCCATAGCTGAAGACACTGTTTTCTTAGAATGCTTTTCAGATGTGAGGGTGGTGCTGGAAGGCTGTTGAATTGGGCGTCTGAGTCTGTGACCGCTTGCTTGGCAAAGCGATCCGCAGCCTCATTGCCCTCGTTGTCCGCGTGGGCCTTTATCCATTTCAGTAGAAAGTTAATATGTGCATGCCGTTGTAGAAGATGCTGTAGTGAGATAATTAGAGGTGAAGTGTGTTGATGGTTTAGTGTGCTAATATCCCTTCAAGAAAAATTCCCTGGACGAAATCATACCTCAAGAAATATCTACATAAAATCAGCCTCCAAATGTGGGAAGAAGAATGGACAACAATAAATACAGGAAGACAATTACATCAAATGGCACCTCATGTAAATGATACATGTACAATAGTCAATGGTTATACAAACCGCTTTTTAACTGGACATGGGCCATTTCCCACATACTTCTTCAGATTCAACATCTCAAACTCTGAGCAATGTGTTATCAGGTTCTGTGTTCCTCCTTACTTGCTTTGGGAACATTAAATGTCCTGACTCGGAACAGGGAGCTTACTAAAGCTATGTTCAATAAATTTGGGAAGTAGACAATACACACAGGAAGGATATGCGAAACCCTTTATTTTTCTCTCTTTACAATGATTTCCGGACTTCGGAATACAGAGACCAACCACTTGTGGTCTGAAAGTAAGAATATATAAATATTAACTAAACTCTAACTAAACTTAACTTTGGATTAATCAAACAAGTGCCTACTCCAAGATTGGCCGTATATTAGCAAAAAGCCGTATGTAGTAGAACTGCTACCACTACGATACGTTTAAAATTATCAAGAGGATTAAACCTCTGGCCTTGAAGGCAACCAGCAACCAAGTAAAACTACTATGGAAAGCGGCCTGCTTCTAATAGCTCCTTCCTCTCTCTTGCTTGGCAAAAAGCCACAACTTAAGTACTTGGCGTTCGCAAGACAAATTTGCATAAATAAGTTAAAGCTTTTAATTCTGGCCGGAAGTAGAAAATAAGAAGTGATAGTAAAGATTTAAAACAAAATAAACGTTAGTAAAACTTAAGATCCTTACATACTTCCCGCCAGAGTCAGTTAGTTTGAAACTGAGGTCTAAAACGACCTTGTTGAAAACTTTTAGCTCTAGAATCTAACGCGAGGCCAATCTTTTACAAACATTTCTCACTAGAAACTAGAAATTTTTAAAAAAAATCGTTTTTTATATTATCAACTCCATGGACAATTGCTTTTCATCTGTACTGCATCTAAACAGGAGTTCTTAGTTGAAATCTGGTTCCTTCCAGAGATCTGGAAGGAAAACTAGTTTAATGAAATGTTACACAATTAAATGGCAAGTAACATGAATACTTATATTTATCTTAACATACTTATTTCATTCATGACGTTATTTAATTATCACCCCGTGCTCTCTGACATGTGTTGTAAAGGAAAACACCAAACACGAACGTGTTTATGTACAAGTGTTCAACACTACAGACTGCAATCAAAACACTAACGTGTTAAAATTCAACATAACAAGACCTCATAACACACCGTATATTCATCTCTAAACCCTGAGGTACTATTCTGAAAGTGGCTAACTCTGAAGTGTAGCGTCAGAGAGCCTAACTACATTCATTCAACCTTTAACACATATTCACAATAATTTGCTCTTTTTACAATCACACGAATAAGTTAAAATATTTTTGCATTACTTTCACTTTTAACATATCACAGTATTTCTTAACGTTTAAAATAACAGTTCACATTGTATATAAGGACATATTAACGTGCCGTTAATTTTACGCATTTTAAAACATACATTAGTAGTACATTGTTAACTTCTATTCTTTTCCAAGCAAGTGCCAATTCTTCTACATTGAAATACTACATTTCAAAAGTCTTTCAGACTAAAACTTCTTTCTTGCCAGAATCTTTTAAATAAAATTTTATACAATAACTTTTACAATATTCAAGTATTTACACATTCCTATTATACATCAACTTTAGTTTTACTCGCGAGTAATTGAAAAACATAATACCAAAATAGGTAACAACTTATTTCTCGCCTTTTGGCGATAAAGGTAGACCTCACATGAGGTAAAACGTATTGAAATCTACCACTTGCAGTAAGGATGAAAGATTAACTTAAGTTTGCAAAGTAACATAAAATTTTACTTATCTTTGTGATATTTGGACATTCTTTTCTCTGCCCAGTCCTGGAAGGTAGCGAAGATTCGTGTTTGATTTATCCTCCTTCTTGTGCGGGCTCGCCCTTCAGTGTCTTCCTCTAGGAGCTTTCTTTTCCCTCCAGTTCGGTCACCCTTGAATACTTTTTTTTTCGCCTCTGCCTGTGGTCTTGGCCGTTTGATGGCAGCTAGTCTTGGCGGAACCGGGACACTTCACTCTCGTTGCTGCTTGGATCTCGTTGCTGGCCGTTCAAATTTTCCTTGTATCTTTTCCTCCGCCGCTGGTGGTCCTTCCGCAATTCGGCGACATTTGCTGCGTAGAGTCCTGTCCGATGAGTAGATCTTCCGTTTGGGAGCCGGGTTATAGTTGCCGTTATTTCTCCTGGCTCTCTTTGCATTCGTCGTACTTCTCCCTTCTTCATTCTGGGGGTGGTCGTAAGCTCTCTTTTCTGGACAGTGGAACGGCTTCTTTTTCTTGTTACCTTCATATTTCCAACGGGGAAACTTTCTTTTCAATTGTTCCTGCCTCCTAATGGCTTGCTCTTGTACTTGTATTTGTTCCACCTCTGGAGCTTGTGCCTGCCGTGCCGGTTCCTGCAAAAGATCTTTGAATATTTGCATTTTATTACGATCTTAATATGGTTTTATCTGGTCAATGTTTGCGGAGCATATTTCACCATTCCTGGCTTTTAACACCACTATAGCCTGAGTTATTTTTTCTATGACATATGGTCCTTCAAATCGTGGAAAAAATTTGGCAGTTTTATCTTCTGGTGCTGAAGAAAGTGAATGCTTAATTTTTAACACATCATCTCCTACTTTATAAGATACTCCCCGTCGTTTCATATCATAATAAAGTTTCTGTTTTCTCTGTGCTACTTCAGTGTTCTTTTTTGCTTCTTTAATTAATTTTTCTATATCGCCCATTTTAAATTCTGGGGCTCTTTGTTGAACATAAAATAATTTATCTAACGGCGTTATAATCTTTCTGCCTAAAAATAACTCAGCAGGAGTTTTGCCCGTTGTATCATGTTTTGCGGTCCTAAGGGCGAAAGCTAATTCATTGACATAGTTATCCCAGCTTTTATGAAAATTTTTAACATAACTACGGATAATTTTCAATATATTTCTATTGACCGGTTCCGCTATATTTAATTGCGGCCGATACGGGACCATTTTTAAATGACGTATGCCCAGTTTTTGGCACATGTCTTCAAATATATTACTTACAAATTGAGGACCATTATCCGATATAACTTTTAGGGGCGCCCCGTATTTTAAAATATATTTATTTAAAATAGGATCAGTAACTTATTTCGCGGAGGCTCGTTTTAAGGGAACAATTTCGGTCCACTTACTAAAATGATAACCATAACAAGGAGATACCGACTTTTATTTAATTGACTTTTTGGGAAAGGGGCCAATAAATCGATGCCAATTATTTCATTTAGAAATTCGGATTTAATGCAATTTAGAAACCCAGGCGGGCGGAAATTAATATAATTAACTGCTTGACATGTTGGGCAGGACTGGACATACTCCCTTGTTAACTTTTGCAGTTCAGGAAAATAAACTGCTTCGCGTACGCGTTGGATAGTTTTTCGAATACCAGCATGAGAAGCTAAAGGGCTGTCATGTAACTCCTGCAGGATATTTAATCTAAGACTAGCTGGGATAACAGGTCGACATTCATTGTTGGAATTTGTTGTTTTTGTATAAAATAATAGACCATCTATTAGTTCGTAATGGGCCGCCCTATTTCTTATCGCCACAAAATCTTGGTGGCTAAAATTTTCAGGATCCTTTAAATACTCATAAATGTTCTTAAATTCAGGATCCTTACCCAGTTGGGTTATCACAGTTTGTCGGGAATGTATCGTACATGCTGTCAGCATTGCCACCTTTACAGTATTACCTTCTTCATCTATTTTTATTCTGGATAGGGCGTCTGCTACGATATTTTCCTTTCCGGGGGTGTGCTTGATTACCAGATTATACTCTTGTAACTTGAGTGCCCATCTTATTAACCTTGGGGATAAGTTTTTCCCTGAGTACAATCTAGTTACCGCCGCATGATCAGAATACACTGTTATTGGCGCCTTTCCAAAATAGACTCGGAACTTTTGTACTGCTAACAGAACTGCAAGTGCCTCTCTCTCGGTCGCGGAATAATTTTATTGTGTTTGATTTAAAGTTCGGCTAAAAAATGCCACGGGCTGCTGATTTTGCGAAAGTCCCGCTCCTACCGCATAATCCGAAGCATCCGCTGAAAATTCTAAATTCTCATTCTTTTCAGGAAATTTCAACACAGGGGCTTGCGTTAATGCTTGCTTTAATTTTTCGAAAGCACTATTGGCTTCGGCCGTCCACGAGAATCTTGCCTTTTTCCTTTTTAATTTTAACAATGGTTCAGCAATAGCTGCAAAATCTTTTGTAAAGGACCTATAATATGAACAAAGTCCTAGAAAAGAAGAGCGCTTCTTCGCCGTATTTGGCGCCGGGTACTTTTGCACAGCGATTATTTTTGATTCGTCTGTCTCGATTCCTTTCTGAGATATTTTGTAACCTAAATATTTTAATTAAATTTGCTGCAAATTTGCACTTTTCGACATTAACTTTTAGACCGGCCTCATTTAATAATGAAAACACCTGTCTTAAATCCTGTACATGTTGGTCCAGATTATCACTAGTAATAATGATATCGTCTAAATAGATAAATGTAGACTTTCCAAGAACAGACCTTAGCACAATGTCCATACATCGCTGAAATGTTGCCGGTGCCCCTGAAAGGCCAAACGGCATACGCAGGAATGCATAAGTGCCAGACTTGGTTATAAAAGCAGTCTTAGGCACGTCCTCCGGTCTAATCCCTATTTGAAAATAACCAGTCGTTAAGTCTAAAGTCGTCATATATTTGGTAGACGTTATGTTCTATAGAATTTCTTCAATAATAGGTAACGGATATACCGGATATTTAGTTATGGAATTTAATTTACGATAGTCAATCGCGAAACGCCACCTTTTTGGATGTGTTAATGGATAGTCATTGTTTTTCTTACATAAAACCACCGGGCTAGCATAACTACTTGAGATGGGCGTTATGATCCTTTTCCGTAACATATCTCTAATGTGCCATTCTATAATTTTTTCTTTATTCTTATCATACCGGTATGCTTTGTGGCGAACTGGCATTGAATCTCCGGTGTCGATACTATGGTTAGTAACATGAGTAAATCCTGGAATATCACTAAATAACGAAGCAAATTCACTTACCACTTGTCGGATTCTTTGTTGCTCTTGCTTAGGCAGGTGTCAAGGTTTAACATTGGCGGTTCCGTTTTTTCTTCTCGAACTGGTTTCATCGTCAGCTTAAGGGACGCTTCATTAAAATCCAGCGTTGCTTCTGCCTCTGAAAGAAAATCTATCCCTAAGATAATATGTGCTTGCAGATTCTTTACTATAAAAAACATAACCTTTACTTGTTCGTCCTTGATACGAACGTATAGCGGTAATTTACCTATGCACTTGCATCTTTCTCCTTGCGCATCTAACACTGTCGTATTATCCGAATTATATATGCGATATTTACGAAAATACTTCCTAAAAAATCTTCTGCCACACAGGAACACTGCGCGCCTGTATCCAGGAGTGCGGTGGTTGGGATGTTCAATTTTTCACCATTACTGCATTTAACTTGAAGGAAGAGGGATTTTCTTGGCCTTCGGATTTCCGCACCCTCCCGTCAGCAGAAATCCGTTTTTGTTTAAATCTTTTTTTCTTTCCATGCTTTCCTTCTTTTTCCACTGGCCTTGAGACTTTTTTCTTGGATTGCTATTGATCCTTCGACGTTCGCCGGCTGTTTTTGGATGCTCGGGTTTCCTTGCCCACTGATTCGCTTTGCTTCCGTAGCCGTGTGCTTGACTTTACTGTGGTCTTGGCTCACCAAATTGGTTTCGTTGTTGATATTGGCGTCTTCTTTCAATGTCCGCCGTTCTTCTACTTTCAAACTGGATTGCTAGCTGAAATAACGTTTCCAGTGTAGTCGGATTACTTAATTCAATAAAGTCTTGTACTTGGGGATGTAACCTCGGCAAAATCACTTGAATTATCTCAGGATCCGGACGGTTTCCATACAAGAGTGTGAAACGTGAATTTTTCTTAAAATAAAGGTGGAAAGATTTTCGATTCTTTGCTGATATATGCTGAAACGTTCCGTTTCTAATTTCGCACGATCCTTTACGACAGGGAAGGCTTTTACTAGGGCAGTCTTGAAATTTTCGTAAGTATAAGTGGAACTTCCTGCTTGACACAAGAGACTTCTGCCTATACATTTGAACCAATTAAGCGCTTGGCCCCTCAAAGCGCTGGTAGCTAATGTGACTTTCCTGAACTCGTGCACGGGATACATCATGAAGTGGTCATCTAGTTTTTCCAAAAAACTGGGTACCGGTGAGTTTCCATTAAATGTTGCTTCTGGTTTCATCGCTGCGCGCATGGTCTGGACGATGTAACCAAATCCTTCCAGGGCGGCAGCTGGCATTTCTGGATTGTGAGCCGCTTCTGCAGGCAGCACAGGTTCTTCTTGAAACTCGGCCATGGTTATTCGTCTTCGTTGGGCGCCACTATCAGGTTCTGTGTTTCTCCTTACTTGCTTGGGAACATTCAAGAACCTGACTCGGAACAGGGAGCTTACTAAAGTTATGTTCAATAAATGTGGGAAGTAGACAAGATACACAGGAAGGGTATACGAAACCCTTTATTTTTCACTCTTTACAATAATTTCCGGACTTCGGAATACAGAGACCAACCACTTGTGTTCTGAACGTAAGAATATAAAAAATATTAACTAAACTCTAACTTAAATTTGGAATAATAAACAAGGGCCTACGTGGAAGATTGGTCATATATTAACAGGAAGCCGTATGTAGTAGAGAACTGTTAACACTACAATACTTTTAAAAATTATCAAGAGGATTACACCTCTGGCCTGGAAGGCAACCAGCAACCGAGTAAAACTGCTAAGGCAAGCGGCCTGCTTCTACTAACTCCTTCCTCTCTCTCGCTTGGCAAAAAGCCACAACTTAAGTACTTGGCATTTACCAGACAAATTTGCATAAATAAGTTAAAGCTTTTAATTCTGGCCGGAAGTAGAAAATAAGAAGTGATAGTAAAGATTTAAAATAAAATAAACGTTAGTAAAACTTAAGATCCTTAGAATGTTAAGTTTCTCCACGTCCTCTGGGGTGGCACAGTCAACAGCCAAGCCTTCTTTTTGGATGGGTCGGAGTGTTGTGATCTTTACCCCTAATGTAGGGAGCGGAAATTCTGCACTCAGACGATCCTTGAGTTCTTTGCGTGTGAGGTTCGTGCTCTCGTTTGGGTACAGAAGGAGTGTATGCTTGGGTAAGGATTTAGTTGCCTGTGCATAGGTTCTTGTACTTGCAGAGGGCAAGTTAGAGGTGGCAGAGGCAGGAGGTGCAGATACTGTAGTGAGTACAAAGTCAGTATTGGTAGCTGTGCGGGTGGTGTGAGGCGGAGTGATGTCTGTTGGGCCTCTTTCCGCTAGGTCCTTGAATGCATCCAGGATATTTAGCAATTGCTCCCTCAGTTCTAATGTAAGCAAGTGTCTGCCTACTTTATAGGAGACTGCAATTTCTGAAGCTTCTGCGTAGAGTGAGTTGATCTTTTCTTCGTAACTTAGGTCCTCTGAGTTGAGGATTGAAGTTGCGTCAAGTTTTGGTTGGTAATTAGATGCGTCAAATTTACGTTGGTAAGCTGTCGTGGCTGCATCAATAGATATCATGAAGTGTACACTGATGGCGGTTCACTGTTAATAGTGCAATACGAGCACTATTGGTGATGCAATAGGATATGTGCGCAGTAAATAAATGATGCTGGGCAGCGCTAAGAGATAGGACTGAGTGGTAGGGACACGTAGGGAGAAGTGGATACCAACTGGTTACAAGGTGTAGGGCACGGTACGTACATTGATCAAACATATAACAGTTATAATACAATATGAGTATGCCATGGCTAGTGACATATATTCTTCAATTTGAGTAGACTTTGACAATACTGCAGTGGCAAAGTATGAAAGTGAGAATACCAGTAATATTGAGACAATTGGTATGAACTCACTGGAGACACTAATAACACTATTATCACACTTATATTACTCTTGCTTAACTTTCACTTCTAATATCACACTTGGCTTAGCACTAACTGTTGAAACACAGGTCACTTCTTTAGAAAACCCTCTACTAAGGCACTTATCGGTATGTAACACTGTATGCCAACACTAATATCACCGCGCTAAGACAGTTTGAGTAAAATATAAGCACATAACACAATTCCCACTAGCACATTGAGAATTAAAAATGCTACATATACTAATGTTAAACAATAATTACATAAGACTTAATTAACCAGAAAAATAATTACTTGAATCAAAGCAAAATGTGACATGTAACAGCACTTCTTAATTATTGTTATAAAGTATCAATTACTGCCTACGCAGCGTAGTAAATCACAGGAGCTGCGTCACATACAACTGAAATTTAATTTAATTGAGAAACTTAATTACAAAAACCAGAACATAATAATAATACTGAGCGCTGCCTGAGATAACCACTGACCTGACTTTGTTGTAAAAGTCTTACAGTGTTAGTAGTCATCCTGGCAGAAGGGAAAATTTCCTCCGTGTAAAAATATACATATAAATATTACATGGGCATACAAGGCCTGTGTATAAGCATAGATATGTTGATTACAATCATTGTCTTGTACAAGTTACATATGATAGATACATAAAATCATGACAGCTATGTGTACATTTAGACATTATATGAATTCATATTTACAATACTTTTACTGACATAATCAAAATTAAACTTGTAATTCATTTACACATTGACTGGAGTTTCAATATCATGTAAACTGCTTTACAATATTATTTTTATCAAGTACATATAAACTGGATAGTAATATGCTTACATTACAATAGTTTTGCTCTTACAGTCCTGTTATTATTCTACGGGGTGAGCTATTTTCCTAGTGTTGATATTCAGTTGTTGTAGTATTTTGAATTGCTATTAAAATTATGCTGCGAAGATACGATTCTCAAGAGAGGGGGAGAATTTCTTAGTATCTTGCTGAGCAAAGCCTGATTACCTCCTCTATTTTAGTTTTCGTCTGCTTGTTGCCGCGGGTATTCTCCGCCCATTGCGGCCAGTATTCACTGCTTGGCATTTTTAAATGCAGTTTATCGGTTTGTGGGCAGTTGAAGAGGAAGTGATCTGCATCACCTACCGCACCACATTCACACAAATCTGATGCTCGTATGCCGAATCTCTTAAGGTAATGTGGGAAGGGACCATGGCCAGTGTAGAATTGAGTTTGTGCTCCGCTGTATGTATTAACTGAGCACGTGACTTTTGGAAAGAACTCGTAGGTTCTGCTCCCTATGCTTTCCCTTTTCCATCTTTTCTGCCATTCTTCAAAAAGGCTATTGAGCGTGTTTTTTTTTAAATAGGACTGCGGAACACTCACTGCGTTTTCCAATCTACTGGAGTCATTGGCAGCAAATTTCGAAAGCAGGTCCGCCGCTTCATTGCCAGTAATACCCACATGAGCTGGAACCCAGATCAGGATAGGTCTGTCATCTGATGGGATACTTAGAAGAATTTTCTGAATATCTTGCACCAAAGGACTCCTTGTCTTGTGCCCTCGGATGGACTCCAAACTTGAGGCAGAGTCGCTATATATGCTGACCTTTAATCCTAATTGATATTTTGCCAAATTGATGGCTGCTTTTAATGCAAGAAGCTCTGCCTGAAAGACGGTATTTTTGTCTGCCAGTCGTCTTTCCCAAGTTTTAACCACTTCTCCTTCTTGGAGTACACAGTAGGCGCAACCTGTGCCTTTTTCCGTCTTTGAGCCACCTGTATAAATAGCAAATGCCTTCTGGCGGTGTGTATTGCATGTATATTGTGTGCGATAAATCAGTATCTGCAGGGTGTCCAAGCATGATCGGCTTGCGCTTCTCATAGTCTGTATGGTAGAATGTCTTTTGCCACAGAGAGACGTTATTTTCTAGGCGCAATGTCCTTACTAATAGTGATTCTCTCTCCACTAGAAGGTCCAGTGAATAATAATACTGTAAATTGAAAGATTAGAGTCTCTACCGTAACTTTAACTCTGTACTTTACGCTATTGTAATTGTGCTACACGGAAATTAGAAATTAAAAATAGATTAGGAAATTAATTAATTAAAATATTAGGTGTGATGGAACTGGTAAATTAGTAGCTTACTGTCTTTATAAATATAGCTGTCAAAATACCAACAAAATATTCTTGACCAAGTCCTTGACCAAGTAAGATTAAAGGGCACACTTCGAAAGGGAAAATGCCTGCCAATTAGCTGACCTCACTACTAATTAAAACTCGAAATACAGTAAGTGCCTACCTTGGCCGTTAAATCATCATCTCTTCCTCTTCTGTGCTTGTCAGGCGTAATCCAGATTGAGATGCAGACACTTATTAAAAAATAAAAATTAAAAAAAAAAAAAAAAAAAAAAAAAAAAAACACTTGCACGTAAACACAAACCGTTGAATAAATAGAATCTAAGTCCTAATTAACGCGGAATTAATAATTCCAGAAATAATCATCCGTAAATTACAAAAATTATATCGCCGTGATCCTTGTCACTAGTAAATGCTAAAACTAAAGGTCCCAATGAGTTACACTAATTAGATGCGTAATTAGCAATTTGTACTTCTTATCTGCAGTCCTTCTTTCTTCCTTTGTTTGGTGAAAGGGAATCACCGTCGATGGGGGGTTGCTGGAATGCGGCAGCCGTTGAACAGGCTGGAAAGGTCAGAGGTCACCGGACCTCGTGGCTGGAAGATTAATTAACTTTAAAAATTAATTTCTCGCGTGCTATTAATCCGACTGACCTGTAACTAGTGTCTAATTAAAGCTGAAAAAGTCCTCTCTCTGATGATATAAGTTTCGAAAGGTGGCGAGCTCCGACGGCTGCACGGCGATCACACAAAGCACATCTGCTGGGCGCAACCCCGTTGTTCACTGCACACAAATACTAATTAGTCCGTAACTAATCAACCGATGATCACAATTACATAAAAATGGTATCCATGTGTCCGCACGAGTATCCTCTATCCGATACAACTGGAATTGGTACCTAGGAGAAAGAATTTCCTCTGATAAAGTTGTAAAAACACGGAACGCGAAAACACACGACCTGTTACGATCGCGCCTGCTACGATCGAGGAGCCAGCAAGACAAATCGTCCTGCAGCTTAAAAGACCTGTCATCTTTGACGAAGAATATTTTGATTCAGAGGACTATGAAGCTAAATGCAGCCCTCTGAAATTCCATCCAGCAGCCAAAGGCACCGGAGTAAGCATAATTACCAAACTCAGTACGGCCCACCGTCCAGCACAGAATACTATCTTCACGGACGGGTCGAAGATAGACGAAAAAGTGGGAAGTGCCTATGTGGTCATGCTGCAAGATACAGTCATAGATCAATGGAAGGGTCAACTAAGGCAATTTAATAGCGTTTTTCAGGGAGAAGCAGTGGCAATTGCACAAGCAATCCGCTACCTGCAATCCCACCACTCCCGCAACGCTACAATAAAGACAGACAGTCTTTCTTCACTATACGCAATAGGAAACTCTGACCACCCATCTGGTATTATTCAGGGAATACAGGAAGATCTGCGAAAAAATTTCTAACTCCATACAAGACTTGAATGGATCAAAGCGCATGCCGGCCACCATGGGAATGAGTTGGCTGACCATCTGGCCAAAGAAGCTGCCACAGGACCAACAACTCAACAAATCAACATCCAATGGCCAGTATCTTACCTGAAAAAAACACTGCGCTTAAAGGCAATCGGGAAATGGCAGCAAACATGGGATAACAGCGATACCGACAGACGGCTTATTACCATGTCAGCTACGTGGACACAACCAAAACTTTTGCAAACATGCAATTGGTTAGATACATTACGGGTCACGGACCATTTCCCGAGTACTTTAACAAACGCGGAATAAATCACACTAACCAGTGCGCCTGTGGACAGACTGGCTCTCCGGAGCATTATCTGACCTCCTGTCCTCTTACAGAAGGGCTACACATCAACCTTCCGTCGACCAATCGACAAGCCTTCTGTAAGTTTTTGATAAAAGAGAAGCACTTGGTTAGAAAAATAGGGCTTTTAATGGATAAAGTGACCGACTTTGACACAGACCTGTGCCATACTTAGTCAACCATATAGACGAATAGTTATTTAGTGTCTAGCGTCAACTATCAATACACAGAATAGCTGTGAATTATCGTAATGTGTATCCAACACTCCTGATAATATAGTAGTTATGTTTTATGTATGTATATGTATAATGCACCCAAGGATTCTATACTCAATATTAATTATGCGCCTTGTATTTATATATATAATGTTCTAGTATAAATGTTACTGTATTGATCATTAACTGTATTAATCATTGCTGTATTATTGTATTAATATTATTTAGCATCATCATATTTATCAAATTAATAGCACCAGTTGCACCTTATTACGTACTTTCAGTCTAAGTATATTTATGTATAATGCTTACGAGACTAAGGTACTATGTGCATTAAGTTTGTGAGCCCAACAATTACTATGTGCCTAATACTATGTATATACATCTTCGTATATATGATAATGTAACCATGCATTCGAATGTAACATAACGCAACATGACGCTTTATAGTGTTAATCTAGAGTATTAATTCTAAAAAATTCCCATTGCATCAACTAACTTCTATAGCATTGTATTATGTATCGTCTGTATATGTACCATGTATATAATGCTTATAAATCCAATGATTACTGTGAGCCTAATAATTGTGTATACGTGTTTTAGTATGTATATAACTGAATCCATGGCTCCGCGCATATCATCCTGTAGCATGGCACTGTACCGCCCAGCGTTAAACTAGGCTCTTACACTAAAACTAACAGCACCAATGAATTGTTCTAGCATAGTATCTATTATGTACGTATATGCATAATGCACCTAATAATTATGTATCTTGTGTTAATTATGCACGTGCATTATACACCTAATAATTATGTGTTATGTAAATTATGCACCTAATTTTTGTATATATGTATATATTAACAAGTAGAAATATTACTGTATTCATGCGTCAGTATTTAACATTGTGTAACGTGAAGCCGTTTCGCATACTGTTAAACTAGAATCTTACTATAAAATTAACTGCATTTATTACTTTCTATAGCATACTGTATTATATTATGAACCATCTGTTTATATATATATATATATATATATATGTATACAATGTACCTAATGTCTTAGAATCTAGTGAATATTATGTGGCTAATAATTGTGTATATATACACTGCTCGACATTGAAAATGCAACACCAAGAAGGAGTGGTCAGAAATTTATGCAAATTTTAGAGTAGACGCACGTCACTGAGTTATGCGAATGATGTGAAATGATCAGCTCTCTCACGCACGTGCAGAATGGGCAATATTCGTGTCGTTATTTCCGCCAGACGAATTATCGAAGAAAGTTGGTTTTTGTCCCGGAGGATACGTGTAATAGGAGAGAATGCCAGGCCGCCGTCAACGAAGGCACTTCCAGCAGATAGACGATGGGTATGGTGATCAGACTGAGAAGGGCGGGTTAGTTCTTACGTCAAATCGCAGCTGATACCCACATGGATGCGAGCACGGTGCATCGGCTATGGCGAACATGGTTGGAACAAGGAAATGTGGGAAGAAGGGGGGTGCAGGTGCAGCCAGAGTGACGTCAGCACGCGTGGATCGACGCATCCGCCGACAAGCTGTGGCGGCCCCGCAAGTCACTTGTACCGCGATTCTGCAGCATGTGCAAGATACCCTGGATGTTTCCGTGTCGACCAGAACCATTTCCCGTCGATTGGTTGAACGTGGCTTGCACTCACGGCGCCCGTTAAGAAGTTTGCCAATGACCCCACAGCATAGCCGCCAACGTTTAGAATGGTGCCGGACTGGAGCAATGTGGATGACAGAATGGCGAAAGGTCGTGTTCTCAGTTGAGTCACGCTTCTGTTTACCCAATCACAGTCGCCGCATACGTGTGTGGCGTCGACATGGAGACAGACCTAATCCGGCTGTAACTGTGGAACGCCCCACCGCGCGACAACGTGGCATAAATGGTTTGGGGCTGTACTGAATACGATTCCAGGTCACCTCTAGTTCGCATTCAGGGCGCTATGACGATCCAACGATACTTGGATTATGTACTGCGGCCGGTGGCAATGCCCTACCTTCAGGGCTGCCTAATGCAATTTTTCAGGAGGGTAACGCCCTCAGGAGGGCTGGCATCTGCCAACATGCTCTGCAAAGTATACAGATGCTTCCCTGGCCACCGTACTCTCCTGACCTGTCACCAATCGAACATGTGTGGGATGCGATTGGGCGCCGTTTTCAGACTTTGCCCCTGCCTCGTTCAGAAGACGAACTGTGGCAAATGGTTGAAAGGGAAAGGAGAGCTATGCCTCAGGACGCCATCCGCACTCTTATTGACTCTATGCCTAGACGTGTTTCTTCGTGCATCGCTGTCCGCGGTGGTCCTACATCCTACTGAGCCGACGGCGTTCTCGCTCTGTATTCTGATTATCATTTTGAAATAAAGATCACTCATTGCTGCTTTCTGTCTCTTTCTTTTTTCCAAATTTCATCACTTTCTAACCACTCCTTCTTGGTGCTGCATTTTCAATGTCGAGCAGTGTATATTAGTTTATCCATCCAATCGCATACAGCATCATGTAGCATGTAAAAATAACAGCACCAATTACTTGCCCTAGCACTGTATTAATAAACCAATATATGAATATGTATATGTATTATGCGCCTAATGCATATGTACCCAATGACAATTATGCACCTTATAATTGCGTATAAATGCATTATTTTAAAAAAAAACTATAAAATTAATTACATCAATTATCCTCAACGGCCAATGTTCCATCTGCTCATGTATATAAATGTGCCATGTACGTATTGATTATGAAATCGAATGGTATAAGTATTGTAAATAGGTAGTACAGTATAGCAGTGTAAATAGGAAGCTGTACCCATGCACCTGCAAATATTTCTACGTAACGTGACACAGTAAGGCAAAATATCAACCTAGTGTACTATTATGAAAAGCACCTATTACTACTTATAACATTATTTTATGGATCTAAAGTTTATGTAAGTATATGAAGTAAGTACCAAATGTTTATGCAACCAATGAATATTATGTACCAAATATAAGCGTATATACGCTTTTGTCTATATGTAATTGTGTCTGTATGTCCTTGTTTATATATAATTGTACCCACGTATCTACTAGTATTGTCACATATCTTGGCACTGTATAGTTAATATACATCTATTACGCACTGAATAATCATGTACTTAATGTGTCTGTACTCAAAATGTCTGTATATATGTATATGAATTTATGATCTGTATATATGATAATGTAACTATGCATCTGCACATTTTATTCTGTAACATGGCACCGTATTGCAAAAATAATTGCACCAATTATTTGTTCAGAATTGTATTAAGTACCTATTGTTAATGTATGTTAAAGTAGCACTTACCTAACGCTTGGGTACCCACTGATTACTGTGTACCTAATACACATGTTTTAATATCTTTGTACATAGGTTAATGTACTTAGGAAACAGCACAAATAATCCAATAGCAAGACACTGTACCACACAGTACTAATCTAGGGTCTAACTTTTAATTCACTGTACTAATTACTTATTCTAGCATATCTTTGCGCACCTAATATTTCAGTATGTACATGTCTTGTGTATCTAATGATAATGCTTCAATGGATCATAATGTACTCAACATATGAGTACACACGTTATGTATATATGCTACCGTATCCATGCTTTTGCATACACCTTGTAACATGGCAATGTATTATCCAGTGTCTTACATTAGTTAGCTTTAACACCACTGTATTAAGTACCAAATTTGTATGTATGTTTATGTATTAGTGTATTAGCATAATGACTACGTGTGGTTATCTAGATAAAGGTGGACATGGCACTATACCGATTAACCGTATTGGTAGAGGGGTGGTACCCGCGTCCTCCGTCTCATGTCGCATGTATGCGTCATAGCGACTCAATTTCGATTCCTGGCGAAGGCACAGCAAAAATTTCAATGTCTTTTTAGTCCAAAGGGGCTTTGTCCCTGAAGGACTATTGTTTTTGTTTTGGCATTTTGCGTCGAATCACTATAAGCGACGTATTATTTTTCAAATTGTTGCCACCAGATGTTAGAGCCCTGCATTATACTTAAATGAAATAATGAAGAATCTGCATAAATGTATGTACATTTCTCGCATTGTGATAAAACAACGGTACCTAGAGCCATCTAATTTTGAATGGCGTAATTCTACTGTGAATATGGTCATTTGAAATTTGGAATTTGTTTTATTATCGATTTCATATTTCGTAAAATTTTAACGAATTTTTGATTAACAAACTCAAGGATTTCAAAGCGAGCAATGGCAACGTTCTACAGAAAAAAACCTTTTTATCTCCAGCGCGTAGAACTGTGAATCGGAAATTTTAAAGATATGCTCATTTTAAAGTTATTTTGCGACATGGCTGTTGAATTGAATTTTATGGATTAAGTACAACGAACATGATATTTAGTAAATAAAGATAACAGACAAAACGTTAAAAAAACGCCTCTTTGGACGTAATTTAAAATCTGAAATCTTTCATATATATATATAATTGAAAAAGAAAGCTAATAAGTACTGTGTTGTAAGACCTATTTGGTCTAAAAAATTTTTGCGCAATATGCTTGAAAAATTATGAAATAATGGGAAGAAAAATTGTAGTGAGCTCGCCAAAAAGTTACCAGGAGCTGTGGCTCCAAAAAATATTTCAACGCAGTATTTTTTAAAATAATGACATTGAAGGATGAAAAAATTAGCCTTACGCGAAATAAAATGCAGTATATAAAAAACTGTTAAAATCAATCGTAGGAAATACTTGAATGGCAAAAAATACAGTAAAAACCTATCGATGTGATAAGTGAAAAGTTAACACATAGAAAAACTGAACGACGGAACAAGTTAATACAAAATTGAAACATGAAAATCATAAATTACAAAAATGATAAAAATTATAGAAATTATAGAGCGGAAAATGGTAAATTAGCCCGACTCGACCTCCAACCAGGCTTAAGCTCTTGTGTGACGAAAAAAATTTTTCATTTGAATTTAATTTTGGTACCGTTAAATTTATAAATGTTTAATTCTTTAAGCTAGCAGGTCCAGCCCGTACGTTATTGTATACTTTGACTAATAGCAGACAGCTATTTATTTTATTATTATTTTTATTTTAATTTTAAATATCTTTGGAGTTTTTACATTCTTTTACACCTTAATGTGTCATTTTGAGCGGACGCGTCGGGAAATTGGAACAGAGAATTGAAGCTCCAAAAGATTTTTTTGGTACAATTCGTATGTTTTTTAAAAAAGTTTTTTCGTCACACAAGAGATTCAATGGTTTGTTTCGGCGAAACGCGTAATGGAGTTGGCTTGGTTCGAAATCCAGCCAAATTTCCCTTCAAAAGCCTGGTTGGAGGTCGAGTTGGGCTAATTTACCATTTTCCGCTCTATAATTTCTATAATTTTTATCATTTTTGTAATTTATGATTTTCATATGTTTTAATTTTGTATTAACTTATTCCGTCGTTCAGTTTTTTTATGTGTTAACTTTTCACTTATCACATCGATAGGTTTTTACTGTATTTTTTGCCATTCAAGTATTTCCTACGATTGATTTTAACAGTTTTTTATATACTGCATTTTATATCGCGTATAGGCTAATTTTTTCACCCTTCAATGTCATTATTTTAAAAAACACTGCGTTGAAATATTTTTTGGAGCCACAGCTCCTGGTAACTTTTGGCGAGCTTACTACAATTTTTCTTCCCATTATATATATATATATATATATATATATATATATATATATAACTGAAAAGCTAGTAAGTACTGTGCAGTAAGACCTATTTGCTTTTAAAAATGTTTTGCGCAATATGCTGCAAAAATAAGGAAATAATAAAAATATATATATATATATATTGTTTTCATATTCTCAATAATACTAACTGATGAACTTCCTTTGAAGATGCTGGTCATATTGGGGCTTTTACAACATGGGTGAACAGAAAATATCTTTGGGTGGTGGATGTGAACCATTCGGAACGGTCGTGCATGAGTTGCTCCATGCTATTGGATTCGAGCACGAACACAATAGATCCGACAGAGACGACTACTTGAACATCAACTGGCAAAACATTCAGGACAGTAAGTTTCAATTCATTAGTTATTCAATAACATAGCTATGTGTACATATGTAATATCAGCATTTCTATTGTCCATATGCTAGTTGTTGGTCGGAACTGTATGCAGATCCAGCTATCTTAATCGAGTTAGGCGACCATGTAGAATGATTTAAATAAATAAGCAGGCAGCGGCTATTAGGTTTTCGGAACTAGAAACTCGAAAAATGAGCTTTACTCTCGACAGGATTCGAACCACGGATATTCCGACTGCTAAGCGGACGTACTATCACTTATACAATGACAATGACACAGAGAAATACAATAATTAATGAGTATTTTAATGTTTATACTTCTAATGCTTATGCATTAATTAATTTGCAATAAGAAGAGAGAAGCAGACAGCAGTCCAGCTAGGCTGAAGAGTAGAAAGCGATAGCTTTATGTTCAGGATGATATCTTTATTCAGACTAAGTTAGTTTTGGTTTTCAATGCATTTTGATTGGATAATTAATACTGCTGTACAATTATTATTGGCTGTTTGAATTTTAGTTCCATTTACATCATCAGAATTATGTAGGAGTCATATGGCATGCATTAGTCTCGAAATGACGCAGTGCAAAGACAGATTACTATTTTTAGAATAGATAGGGGAAATTAATTTACGCTGCTAATTTAAATTATAATTTATCTTTTACAAATTTTTTATATTTCTTACACACACACACACACACACACATACATGTATATATGGATGGAGGATAATGAAATCTTATTTCGCTTTATCTCTTTTTATGAATCTCATTCAAAGCAGTTTTGATACCACAACATATTTATATTATTTCTAACAATATTTATAAATAAATTCTTTGCAGAATGGTACTATGCCTTCAAGAAGTTAACCCCCGAGCAGAACAGATTATTGACGCCTTTCGACTATGACTCCATCATGCTGTATGGCGAGAAATCGTTCAGCAAATCGTGGGATCTGAAAAGCATGGAGGCTAAAGATGGCAGATTCTTGCCCGAAGTGTACAACAAAAAGGAAATGTCGGCTTCAGATGAAAAGAGGCTTAAAATGTTGTACAACTGCGAATAAGAAATATTGCTTTGTTTTTAAATAAAAAAACTTTGTTCTTTCTTCCTCAAGGACAGAATTTATTTATTGATATTTCAGTTTAAAGAAAGAAATTAATGGACTGTCTCTTGCAGTAAATCTGAAATCAATTAAAATCACAACTTAAAGTATTTTCACCTTCCGAAATAAAAGGATTGAGGATGAAACTATAAATTGTTAATAAAATGAAAATGATAGCTTCTGCCACTTTTTAAGTCCTTTCATTTAAAAACTACTATAGAACGTTGTTCGATTATGAAATTTTAAACTTACTCAGTCGTAGTATTCATCTTAAGCAGTATTGTATAAAATATATTTCGGCTCCTTAAATTCAAATTGAAATTCCCAAATACAGGTAAGGTTAAATTTATAGATAAAGGAAATAGCTCGAGGGATTAAGGAAACATCTGCCTGCTTAGAAAAATTCAGACATGCCACAATTAGTCAAACATGCCACAATTAGTGTAAGCCCAGATTTGATTTGAAGAAAATTAAAAATGTAACAAATTCATTGCTAAGCGTAGAAACGATTTTTATGATGTATGTTAACTTTGGCTACAGAAACATTTTTCATTAATGATAATGATTGGTCTAAAAGTTCATGCAATTTTCTAGTCGGATTACCTGCATTCAAAATTAAAAGTATTTACATGATTTGGCGATTTTCTTGAAATGCATTGAACGCATGGTATAGACTATGCAATTATGATTTCAACAACAAAAAAGCGGGAGGGAATGTTTAGTGTTGATAACGCAATGTATACGTGCATGTCCACGGAAAATTTAGGTAAAATGTCTTTAAAGTTCACGTAACACTTCCTGCGATTTATTTGCTACCATTCCTTGTCGAATTTCATGATAATTTTCTTCTTTTTTATTTTTTTAAATTTTTAAATGCAAGTTTTAGTGAAACTCATGAGCAGATAGTTGAAATCATTAATGAGTTGCATAGTGTTCGGGTGACTGGAAGCAGAGCCTTCTCAAGTGCAGATTGCTAGAGACTTGAATGTAACAAACACTCAGCGTCATTTGGAATTTATAGAAGCACTTTATCATATTCCGTAGAGAGAAAACCTAAGCAAATTTACCCTACAGGCGTATGGTCGAAAAAGATTGATATTTGTCCATTCCAACGAGGCATAACAGTTGTGAAAAAGCTTTTCATCTCTCTCGAGATCTCTATGCAGTTACAGGAAACTGAGTTTCAAGGACGCTGTTTCCAGAAAGTTGTATGAGGAAGGTCTGTTTGAACGCAGGTCTATTATTTGCTTCCTTCTTATTTCTGCGCACAGGACAGCCCGTTTAACATGATGCGGAAAAAATCGATATGGACCAAGCATCAGTGGGGAATTATCGCAGATGAGTCCTGATTCAAACTAACCACTGATTCGAAGTGTTTTCATCTGGACAGAATCACGGACCAACTACATGCCCTCCAACATTCCAGAAAGGAACCAACATTGCAGCGGAGATTTGATGATCTGGGTCGCATTCTGCTGAACTGGTGTGCAAACCTTCATGTCTTTGACAGAAGTCCTGTGACTTCTATGAGGCATAAAGAAGAAATCCCAGGGCTCTCTGTTAGACTTACCTAGGGTGCAGTTGACCATCAGTTAATTTTTATTAATCTGATGAATGAGTTTCTCGAAAGTAAAGATTTCTAATTCCTTTCCCAGGAATCGAGTAATTACTCAGTAATCTTTTCCACTGGTTCGTATCTTATGTGAAATTTAATTATAAACAGACTTTGAAACACTAGATTGGATTATTTAATTTAAGAAAAATCACCCAATGACTATTTGCTTAAGGGTCATCCCACTTTAAAATGACAACATCGTCCGAGTAAAATCAGAGGGTCTCAAACTTCGTTTTCGTTACTGCCAACTTCCTGAAAGGATTTTCATATCAACATGTTTTAAATGCCTCTATTCTGCAATGGAACTGTAATCACAGGTCAGAATACGAAGAAGTAGGAGGGACACTGGACCTTCACCAATGGTTTTACAGGTACAGTCCCACCTCAGTTACTGTTCAGTTCCGTCCTAAGTAGTAACCCCCCGTAACCGCGCGGGAAGTGACGTCACAGAGGGGCATGGCCTCCGCCATTTTGAATTTCCCCGGAAGTGACGACACCAGCGCCATCTTGTATTACGTGATGGAATGACGTCATCAAAGTTTCGTTTTTATGGTATGGCAACGAGCTCTTGGATCACGTGTTTGGAATGACATCATCCATTTCTTGTTGGGGCATGTTGTCTTACAAAGTGGCGTCTGCCGTATCACACCTTTATATACCTCCGCTAAGGTGTATGGATACTTTTCTGTCGACCAATCAGATTCTTTGAAATATGACCTCACCGCCTCTTATCCAATCACCGTTCAGATGAAATAAAGAGTTCCTACCCGATATAAGGCTATCCCGAGCAACGTTCCACATTTCTTTCCTGCCTGTCGCCCTGAGTGTACGTACCTGCTTTTGCTTAGACAATCATTCTTCACTGCTTCGAATGGATCAGGCACGAAACAACAAAGAAGTAAGTAACGTTTTGAAAAGTTACTGTTTTTAGATTTTTAATCTTTAAAAAATAGTTGAATTTGCAATATGTGCTTAATTTGTCTTTACTTTTTTTCAGATGGAAAACCTATTTGAGAATGAACCTATGCCTTTGAACGATAAAATGTTGAGCCATGATGTTCCAAGAGAATCAGCTAGCTCTTGTACCAAAAGAAAAGCAGAAGCAACATCCCATTTCGAGAAAAAAGTACGTATTTACGAAAAGTAGTTTAGATGTCAAAGTTGATATTGTATGTGACCCCATTTTTTATGTATTATATACTAACTGATTTTTTTTCCTTTCAGCGCAAAGGACTCTTTACTGAAGGCACTATTCCAGAGGAGCTTACTCACATGGGAAACAATGTCTTTGTGGGACCCAGAATTTACAAGGTAAAAGTGACTGTGCACATTCGAGAGTATGCCAAATATGGTAAAGCTTACTATCCGACAAGACGTGGAGTGAACTTTGAGCCATGGTGTTTGAATGTTCTCGCAACTAACATGACAGTGGAGGAACCAGATCTGCTGACACTGAATCTGGAGTTGCCCAAGAATTTTGTGGTCACGTATAAAGATTCCCACTTCACTCTGAAACAACTTTCTGCTCAAGGAGATGAAAAAAGTAGCCTCAGCATTATGACTGCGCAGTGGGAAGAACTGATGACACATTTTAGCCGTATCAGTGACATTGTCACCAACCTCGTTTATCAAAATATGAACTTTTGTGAAGCCTATGAAAGCGTATCTGACGAACCTATTAACGAGGAAAATCTTCCAGAATCCTTCGATGTTTCCATGGGAAAAGCATGCCTCCAAAACATTCTAAAGACGTCGCTTGAAGAACTTCTTCAGCAGCAAGGAGATCTAAAACATCCCAAGCTCATAGACTCTGAAGAACTCGCTGTCCATAAAACAGAAACGGTGAATTCTCTTGCTGTGAGTTTCAAAACTCAATTGTTCATTCATTGTCTGGCGATGTCAATGCTGTTGACATCGCCAGACAATTTTACGGAAATATTTGGGGTGAAGAACCCTATTTAATGTTACTGAAACCTGCTCACTACATTACCAAGGACTTTTTGAAATCTGTATCTTTAAATCATGTGTTAAACGAAGTACGAGAAACTTTTTGTCCGTCGAACTTAGAACAATATGGTGCCTTTGGTACTGAGTATTATGAATATATGTAAAATAGTTATGATGTTCAATAAAATGTAATTTTTTTTTACAACGATCTCATGTCTCATTCTCAAACACTCTTTAAATGAAAGAGCAAAGACAAAAAAAAAAAAAAAAAAAAAAAAAAAAAAAAAAAAGGTATAGTATTTAATTTGTTACATAAATTTTTTAAAACGTATTTAGTAAGAACCTATGGATTTTGTTTAGAGAATATAAAGGTTGTTGTTCTTAAAAATGTTTCATTACTGTTTCAACCTTTAAGATGTTATGTAGTATTCATTTTCTCTCTTGTGCATGTGTTAGACCTATTTTCTAAAATTTTTATATAGGCAACTTATTAGAAACTCTGGCATTATTTCCCTGTTCTAGTTAAACATATATAAATGAATATCAGTGTACGTTTAGATCATAACAACTGTTGCAATGAACGCAGCTCTGGCTCAGACCTATCGGGATCCTCAGGTCCCCGCAAGCTTCGGGGGTGTTGCTGCTTTGCATCGTGCTTTAAAAGGTCGCATGAAAACAAAAGAAATTCAGAAATGGTTGCAAACCAAGGATTCTTATACTTTGCACAAGCCTTTGAGGCACAAGTTTCCCAGGAACAGAATCATCGTAGGAGGCTTAAACGAATAATTTCAATCTGATTTAGTGGATATGCAATCCCTGGCGTCTTTTAATGATGGATATAAATATTTGCTGACCTGTATAGACATTCTTTCGAAATACGCTTGGGCTATCCCTCTCAAAGATAAAACATCTGTGTCCATCCAATCCGCTTCGAAAAGATATTTTCGGAACGTACACCCGAATCATTACAAACAGATGCAGGGAAAGAGTTTACCAATAAACAAGTTCAAAATTTTTTGAAAAAGAGAAACGTTCGCTTTTTCACGACACATAATACAACCAAAGCTTCTGTCGTAGAACGATTTAATCGAACTCTAAGAACAAAAATGTGGAAATACTTTACCGAAATGAATACACGAATGTACATTGATGTGATTGATAAATTGATATCCACTTATAACCATACATGGCATCGCAGTGTTAAGACAGAACCTGTATCCGTTACATTACAAAATCAAGAAAAAATTTGGAAAACGCTGTATGGTCAGCAACCAGTACAAAACCCTATTTCTTCAGATTTAAAGATTGGAGATACGGTACGCATCAGCCGAGAAAAAATGCTCTTTGAGAAAGGATACGAACAAAACTGGACACGAGAAATTTTTACAATCTATAAAATTATTCAACGGATTCCTGTTGTCTATAAACTGAAAGATCTAGTAGAAGAAGTTATACAAGGAATTTTTTACAAACAAGAACTTCAAAAGGTTTCGGACTCTGGTTATTATCCCGTAGAAAAAGTTTAAAAAAGAGGAAACGTCGCGGGAAAATAGAATATTTTGTGAAATAGAATATCAAGGAACCATTTTACAGAAAGGTTATGGTATTGGTGGATTTTTTGCAAAGCTGTTTCGCAGTGCTATGCCGTTTTTGATGAGTGGAGCCAAAACAGTTGGAAAAGAAGCTCTGCAGACTGGAACACAAATTGCAAACGACGTATTGCCGGGAGAAAATTTTAAAGTCTCCTCCAAAACCAGATCTAAAGAAGCTGGCAAAAAATTAGCGAGGAAAGCAGTTCAGAAAGCAGACGAGATGATTGGTCACGGAAGGTTTAAAAGGAAGCGCAAAACCCCCAAACACTTCATTTCGTTTAAAGCCAGGAAGGTGCAACGACGTGATATTTTTGACCCGTAATGGCTTTTCTGTTAAAAGATTCTCCAGAATGTGCAAAATCCGAATTGGATTTATTTTCGTTACCTCCCACACAAACAGTTATCGAAAAAGGTCAGTGGGTTGAATTTCATCCATTAGCCAATGTATCGGAAGGAAGTCCTGTCGAGTTCAATGTTTCTGGAAGCGGAGACGACTACCTAGACTTATCACAGACACAACTCTATGTCAAAGTGAAAATTTTAAAAAATGATGGCAAGCCAATTACGGCTGAAAGTAAAGTGGGACCTGTCAATCTCTTTTTACATTCTATGTTTTCTCAGGTGGATATTAGCTTAAATGAAAGACTCGTTTCAACCAGTAATAACACGTATCCTTACACAGCCATGATAGAAAAATTACTGAATCATGGTTTTGATACGAAAACGTCTCAACTGTCATCAGAATTGTTTTTCAGAGATACAGCAGGACGTATTAATGTTTTTGATAGTCAAGACACCCAGCCGAATGAAGGATTCAATCAACAAACAGAACTGTTTAAACTGAGTGACTCGGTCGATATGATTGGCCGATTGCACTTGGATATGTTTCATCAGGAAAGGCTTTTGCTGAATATGGTGGATATGAAAATTAAACTCATACGCAGCAAACCAGAATTTTGTTTATTGGGTGAAGGTGAATTTAAAGTTTTACTCGAACACGCTTCTTTGTTTGTAAGAAAAGTGAGAGTCAGTCCGGGTGTTGTGCTAGGACATGCCAAAAGCCTAGAAAAATCGACATCCAAATATCCCATTAATAGAGTGCTCTGCAAAGCCCGTGCTATTCCAACGGGAAATATGAATTTTATTCAAGACAATATTTTCATAGGTCAAATGCCTAATCGTATTGTGGTGGCATGCGTCGATAATGATGCCTTTAACGGAAACTATAAAAAGTCTCCTTTTGAATTCAAGAATTATAATATGAACTTTATCGGCGTTTATGTGGATGTTCAACCGGTACCTCATAATCCTCTTCAGCCTAATTTTGACAAAAATCTTTTCATACGAGCTTATCAGAATTTATTTATGAATGCAGAGGACAGAGGACTTTACCTTTCAAGATCAGAATTTTCAAAAGGATATTCCTTATTTCGCTTCGATCTGTCACCTGACCTTTGTGATGGCTCTCATTTAAATCTGGTTCGACACAGCAACTTAAGATTAGAAATAAAATTTGGGACTCCCTTACAACAAACTGTTTCATTATTAGTGTACGCTGAATTTGAAAATTTGATAGAAATCAATAAAGCTCGAAATATTCTATACGACTTTGGAAACTGATGAACTCATCACAGATTCATCAAATCTTATCTCAAGATCCTATTTCTTTGAGATATTATGCGGGTGTTTTTCCTTGTGACAAAATACCTGTGATTCAAAGATTTCCCTGTGCACTGGTGCTCAATACTGATAAACATGATGAAAAAAGAACTCATTGGCTAGCTGTCTACATTGCAGACAAACAGACTTTGGAATTTTTTTACTCTTATGGACTCCCGCCTGAAGGGTATGGAAAAGATATCACATCCTTTGTCAAGAAATATCGTCATGTTTGCTGGAACAAGATATCGCTTCAGAGTTTAACTTCTAATGTATGTGGATATTATTGTATTTATTTTATTATTAAACGATGTCAAGGACTTTGTATGGAACTCATTGTATCACCCTTAGCTGGAAAGAATCACGACTTCCAAATATTTCAATTTGTCAAAAAACGATATGGTGTAAGCATGATTTTTAAAAAATGAAGTTACTTTAATTTGTAAAAATGTCTCTTGTATTTCTTGTTTCTACACTTATTTAAACAAAATGAATAAATGTCTTATGCAAAAGGATTTTCGATAAAGTATAAAACTCAGTGTTTTCTTAACATGCTGGCATTTCCAAAAATGGAACTGCCCAAGTTCGTACATCCTTCTACTTGTCTTCTGAGCGGACCTACTGGTTCGGGAAAAACGGTTTTTGTGAAGAAATTGATAGATCATAAAATGTTCCATCCCATGCCGCCCAATATTATTTATTGCTACGGAAGTTATCAACCTCTTTTTAATTCCATGAAAAATGTAAATTTTGAAGAAGGATTACCATCTAACCTGCAGACTCTCCAAAATGCTTTAATTATCATAGACGATTTAATGTTTGAATTATCAAGTGATACTCGCTTAAGCAAACTTTTTACAAAAGAAAGTCATCACCGAAACCTTTCAGTCATTTTCATGACGCAAAATCTTTTTCACCAAGGCAAGGAGATGAGAAATATTCATTTAAATTCCCATTATCTTGTCATATACAAAAATCCTAGAGATCAAAGCCAAATCATGCATTTAGCTTGTAGGGTTTATATTTATTTTAACTAACATTTATTTTAAGTTTAAACTATCTTTTCTGTCAAGCCTTACTTTCCCCTGGAACTGCCAATGCCAGAATATGTAAATTTGAGTAGAACGCGCAAGCATTCAAATTATCAGCGGAAGTATTATGATTTAAATAGAAGGAAACAAGTTCGGTGTGTGATATTCTTACTGCACGAGCGCGGAGGTAGTTAGCGAGAATTGAAGAACCCCGCGTTGCGGCCTATGTGCTTGGCGGGAAGTAGTGGTAATCGTTCCAGTGAGCTTCAAGTCTGCTGAATTAGCAGCGGTATTGTAAAACGCGGTGAGTTAGTTATTTTAGAGAGCCTCGTAGTTAGAATCTTGTCTTTACTTTCTTTTCAGGTTATTATTTTTATTTGACTGCCAAGTTGGCACAGTCTGTGAGCGTCAAGAGCACGCAATTGTAATTTATTACGTTGAATAAAAAGGGACTTAAACCCTTCACAAGGCTCTATCTTTTATACAAGTTTTCACAGTCACCTCTTGGTTGCGTGCAAGTTGGAGGCGCGCAACGTTATATTGGCGCCCGAACAATTATCGAACTGAAATGGCCGAAAATTGGATGGAAGCCGCTGGACAACACCAAGAAATGACAACTCAGTTAGAAGGATTTGGATACCTGGTCCAGACTTTGAGAGCATCAATCAAGCCAAACGTCCATTTCGACGGAAAACATTCGGTGGCGGTATTTCTCGAAGGTCTAGAAAACCACTTTCAGCTCTACCCTGTGCCTGAAAGACAAAAAGTTGCCATCGCCACATCAGCACTAAGAGGACAGGACGCGCTATGGTGGAAAAACATAGGCAAATTTTTATTAGGGGAATTTGGAAGCCCGACATATATATTTGAAAATTTCAAAAAATCGTTAGTAAAGGCCTTCCCCATAGTGAAAGATCGCGCACGGCTGGAAGCCGAACTATATAGTTTCTATCAACGGGATACAGCACAATTGACGGACTTTATTTTACGAAAAATCAAGCTAACGGATATGCTGTATGGAAAGAAACCCGATGCGGAGATAATTGAAATAATATTACCAAGATTGTTACCCGCTGTCCAAGACTACTTTGAAATTAGAAACCGAAGCACATTGCAGGAACTTTTCGAATTGGCGGTGAAGTTTCAAAATCGCAGAATAGCGGAAAAAGCGAGAGGAGAAACATATTCTCAAAGTACCCGAAGGAAGGAGGAAACCAAAAATGGAAATCGCTCTTATGGGGGAAAGAACTATCAAGCTAACGCATCGAAACTCGAAGGTCAAGGCCCAAAAAGAAAATTTGAAAATAAACATCCGCGTACCCAGAAGACACAGATTGAAAAGAAAGCTTTAAACGAGTAGAGGGGCCTGTGAAAGGGAGGGTCCAGACCCCGGAAGTTTTAAAAAAACCCTCAAATAGACATTTAAACACGGTCATCGTAAAAAACTCACAGCTACCAATTATACAAGTCCTGGTTGGCGATGTACCAGTAAAAGCCCTCATCGATACAGGAGCAGAAGGAAATTTTATGAGTGAAAATTTCTTCAAAAAGAATTTTTATAGGATACGATTATTTAAAACCAGAAATACGGAAATTATAGCAGCGCAAGGAAAAACATGTCACTGCATCGGGAAATTATCATTAAACTTACAGGTAAAAGAGGAAAATCTCAAAGTATTAATTTTTGTGGTGAAAGACCTACAACACTCTCTTATTTTAGGTATGGACTTTCTAAGGGCCGCAAGGGCCAAATTAAATTTTCAAGATAGTTCCGTGGTGTTGGAGATGGACCAGAAGGTGGTGGAACCGGTGGAGACACCTGAAGTGGACCTTAGCCATCTGAATGACCATGAAAGTAAAGCAATACAGCAAGTGGTGAGTAATTTTTCTCATTTGTTTTCAGGAAAACCAGGAAACTGCCAAATCGTGACTCACAAGATTCAATTAAATGCCGAAAAACCTTGTAGGACTAAACCGTATCGTTATGATAAACAAAAAGACCTAATCATCGAAGAACATATTCAGGAGATGTTAAAGAATAAAATAATAACGCCCATAAATAGTGAGTACGCGAGTCCAGTCGTACTATGTAGGAAAAAGAACGAGTTTCCTCCTTCGGATAAAAGGGCTTGGGGGTTTGCTATTGATTACAGAAAACTAAATAGTATTACCAAATTTCCAGTTTACCCTTTGCCGGTTATAGACGAGATCATTAGACAGATCAAATCGACAAGATATATGTCTACTTTGGACTTAACGTCTGGCTACTATCAAATAGCTATGAGACCCGAAGATATACATAAAACCGCGTTTATAACAAAATCGGGCACTTATGCATTTTTACGCATGCCCTTTGGGTTGTGTGGGGCCCCATCAACATTCCAGAGAGCTATGGACATTGTTCTAAAGCCTGTCCTAGGAAAATCAACTTTAATTTATCTAGATGATATAATTATAACGAGTAGTACGTTGGAACAACACATTAATGACCTCGAACAAGTTTTTAAATTATTAAAAGAGGCCGGTCTTACAATTAACGCCTCAAAATGCAAGTTCGCAACTAAAGAACTTAAATATCTCGGTTATAAAATTTCGCAAAAGGGTATAGAAACGCAAGATTCAAAAATAAAAGCTATTAAGAATTTCCCACCGCCCAACACCGCCAAGAAACTTTCTTCTTTCCTTGGATTATGTGGATTATTCTTACTATCGATCTTTCATAAAAGATTTCGCTAATATTGTTGAACCACTCTTAGTAATCAAAAGAAAAAGGGCTAAATTTACGTGGACAGCGGAAGCTAACACAGCTTTTGAAAGATTAAAAGAAGCGCTTATTAATGCCCCTGTTTTAAAATTCCCTGAGGGGGACGAAAACCTGGAAATTGCAGCAGATGCGTCGGACAGCTACAGAAAGAGAAACATTAGCCGTATTAATGGCTGTACACAAATTTCGAGTTTATTTCGGCAAATCGCCAGTAACAGTCTTTTCGGATCATGCGGCTGTTGGTAGACTTTACTCGGGAAAAACCCTAACGCCCAGGTTAATAAGCTGGGCTTTAAAACTCCAAGAATATAATATCACAATAAAATATAAACCGGGTAAGGAAAACAATGTAGCTGACGCACTTTCTCGTATAAAACTGGACGATGAAGGAAATGAACTTAAATGCGCTGTGTTGACTTCAAAAATTTTAGATTCTAGAGATACGGTTATTACTGAACTGAAAGCTGATCCTGAATTTGGAAATATCTATGCTTATTTGAAAGACCCCGAAAGCTTTGAGCATACAGATATCGATGCGATAAGAAATAGAGCAAAAAACTATGAAATAATAGATAATTTATTATTCTATACGAAAACAACAAACGAAAATCTTGAGTATAAACCAGTCATCCCAGCCTCGCTTCGATTAAGCATTTTGAAGGAGTTGCACGAAGAAAAAACAGCGGGCCACCTCGGGGTCAGAAAGACTATAAAAATGGTAGGCGAGGCGGTATATTTCCCGCAATTAAACAAAATAGTAACGGCGTATGTCAGGTCCTGCAATCAATGTCAGTTAATAAATGATATTAATTACAGCCCGGCCGGGTACTTAAATAGCATTCGCGCTACATTTCCGAATGAAATTTTAGGCATAGATCTTCTTGGTCCCTTCCCCCAGAGCGAGTTAAATAAAAATCGTTTTCTTTTAGTAATAGTAGATCATTTTTCAAAATGGATAGAAATTGTTCCTCTTAAACGCGCGTCAGCTAAAACAGTCGCAGATGCATTCTTACACAGATACATTTTAAAATACGGTGCACCGATAAAAGTCATTAGCGATATCGGAAAGCAATTCATTAGTCAAATATTTGAAAACATATGCAATGGACTTGGCATACGCCATATCAAAATGGTTCCGTATAGACCACAGGCTAACATAGCAGAAAGAGTTAATAAAAACATAGTAAAAATAATTCGCAGTTACGTGAGCACACATCACAAGCGCTGGGATGGCTACATAAATGAATTAGCTTATGCTTTAAAAACGGCACATCATGATACTACGGGAAAAACTCCAGCAGAATTATTTTTAGGCAGAAAGTTAATTACGCCTTTAGATAAATTATTCTTTGTGCAACAAAGAGAGCAGGAGTTTAAACAAAAAGATGTGCAAAAGCTAATTGATCAGGCACTTAAAACCTCGGATACGGCAAGAAATAGGCAGAAACTATATTACGATAGAAAACGCCGTGAAGCAGATTTTAAAGTTGGGGATAAAGTATTGAAGCGGAAATTTTCTTTATCAAGTGCCCCAGACAATTTTATGGCAAAGCTAGCTCCAAAGTTTGAAGGCCCCTATGTAATTCAGGAAATCAAAGGAGTAGTCTTATATCTTAAGAACGAGAGAGGGGAAATCTGTAAAGCAAGTCCCGACCAGGTGAAAAAATACTATAATCCAAATGATTTTGAAATCCTTAAAAGTTTCTTGCAGGACTCAAGTCTAAACGAAATAGAAGATCCAGAGACTACAACAACTATTCCACCTCCCAAGAAACAGAGAACTGAAGAGAGACCTAGCACTTCTACAACCCGGACGTCGGTATCAAAAAGAAAAAATAATTTTCAAACTCCAGCGTTTAAGAAAAACAAAAATACAGATGCACCGGGTAAAGAAACCGTGGTAAAGAGAAAAACACCACCTACAAAGGATAGCAGGAGAAATTACACATCAAGGAAAACGCGCACACGGCCACAGAGTCAGGTGCCAGCAAGGCCGCCGTTCCGGAAACTGAAACGCCAACAGGAGGCACAAAAATACGAGGAACAGAAGAAATTCAAGAAGGACTCCAGATCGGAGGACGTCAAGACCAGCCGTCCCAGGGAGAAACGGAAAGGCCAACAACCAGACGATTACTCTGTCAAGAGGCCAGCATGTAGAGGACGCAAAAGAAAAAGTCAGGTGGACGACACTCGGAGGGCAGTAAGGAGAAGATTAACATCCATGAAACCTCTAACTTGGGCCCAATTCTGCCAAAAACGGATGACGGAGTTTCAAGCATCGAAAACTCAAAGATAAGTTAAAACCTTCTATAAATATTTTTTTCTCTTTTGTTCCGAAATGTTATGCATAAGTACGAAGTTCTATGTTTTGACGAAAGTCAATATGTCTCGGTTGAGACTTAGTTTTGTTTTACTTTATTTAGCTAAGGCAAAAGTATTATTTTCTTTAAGTGTAAAAGCTAAAAACAAGCATTTTCTGTTGGTCGAAAGACTAATTCTGTTATGTTAAAGCCAAAATTTGGCCGAAGATAAAAATAACTTCGTATTCTTGTATTAATAAGAATTTTACTTTCAGTGCCGCCAGCTTGGCGAAGAATGAGTAAAGTAAAAATTTATTTTCTCTTATTCATTTTATGGTAAATTGTAAAAAGCATATGTATTAAACTTTTGTAAATGTATGTAAATCCTTGAATGTTATGTAAAAGTAGAATTTAGTCTAGAAGCATAAAATTGTAGATGCTAAAAGTGAATGCTTAAAAGCAATGAAGTCAAAATTTAAGTATTAAACTGTAAAGTCATGCTTTAGAGCGAAAGCCTGCATGTTTAAAGATGAATGAGGGGGAAGTTAGAATGAATGTGTTTTGTAGGGTTCTCCACCTACATTTGAATTTTTAAGAATATTAAAGTAGCTCATTGAGTTGTAGAATGTCGAGTAAGGTGTGTCTATTTGGTCGTTGAATTCTAACAAATCATGGTGGTTAGAGGAAGTGTTGTAAGACTAAAACACGAATATTCCCGTTTGACACCACACACGGTGGAGAGCCAGGGTAAAGTTAAATTAATGCTTGAAATATTGAATGAATATGAAGTAAGCAATAACTAAGAAAAACGAATCGTTTAAAAACAAAAATTTATTGTGTCAAGAAAGTGTAAATTATAATGTATGTAGAAAGATACTGATACTTATTCCTTCCAGATGCTGGAAGAAAGACCAAGATTGATTGATGAAGTCCAGGAAAAGTTGCTGTAAGAAGAGAGCTTTGTAACGATCAACAGAATTTTAGTATACAAATGGTTACATAAGATATTTTTTTTGTGTAAACGAGGTTCTCGCCAATTAGTTCAGAATTAGAGAAACTTAGAACAGGTCGTTTGTAGGACCTGCTTCCAAGTTTTCCAATTTCTGGCAGCGGCAAATGTAGGGTTTATATTTATTTTAACTAACATTTATTTTAAGTTTAAACTATCTTTTCTGTCAAGCCTTACTTTCCCCTGGAACTGCCAATGCCAGAATATATAAATTTGAGTAGAACGCGCAAGTATTCAAATTATCAGCGGATGTATTATGATTTAAATAGAAGGAAACAAGTTCAGTGTGTGATATTTGCGGTATTGTAAAACGCGGTGAGTTAGTTATTTTAGAGAGCCTCGTAGTTAGAATCTTGTCTTTACTTTCTTTTCAGGTTATTATTTTTATTTGACTGCCAAGTTGGCACAGTCTGTGAGAGTCAAGAGCACGCAATTGTAATTTATTACGTTGAATAAAAAGGGACTTAAACCCTTCACAAGGCTCTATCTTTTATACAAGTTTTCACAGTCACCTCTTGGTTGCGTGCAAGTTGGAGGCGCGCAACGTTATAAGCTAGAAAATGTTCCCCGGAAAAGTAAAGGCCTTTCAAGAAATTTTTCAGGATGCTACTTCAGCCCCTTTCAGTTACTTGCTGATTGATTTACGACCTGAAACAAGCGAAACGCTCCTTCGCACGGGTATCTTTCCTGGAGATAAATACTATGTCTACCAGCCCCGATAGTTCATTTCAGTTTGAGACATCGAATGGGTAACATGTCTTCTCCCATCGTGATCGATTTCGAAGGTTTTCAGTGGACGCCTCATTGTTACATTGTTAAAAAATTAGCTTTTTACTCCGTGCATGAAGGATATCACAGTTGCTGGTCATTTTTACCTCCTCAGTTTTGGAAAACATTATCACGATCTCAGCAAAAGTGTTTTGCTTAGGTCACAAGGAACCGTCATCACATGAATTGGAAGGAGCGTGTATTACCTTATACTCATCTTCGTATTATTTTGCAATATTTGTCATCTATTCACTCTGTCATATACGTGAAAGGATTAGAAAAGAAATTATTTTTAGAAAATTTATGTAGAGACGTCATAAATCTAGACTATCCTAAGATATAGAATTTAAAAAAGAAACGTTCTTTAACATGTTCGATTCATGCAAAAGGATTTAATTGCTGTGCTTTAACCAAAGCGGTTGCATTTGCTACCTATATAAAAGAAAGTGTGCAAGAAAAAGAGCTCATTTGTCATCAGAATGTCTAATCTGAAGGATGTGGATTATCTGAAACTGTTAGGAAAAAGTCGAATAAAAGCAGCTGTACTGAAAAAGTGTCCGAATCATCTCATTAAATCTGTTAGTGAATGTGTTTTAAATCTTCTAAAAGGAAACGTACCCATCACCAAACGCGTCAAAAATCGACTCGTCCCTTTTAAAAGAACTTTGGGGAAATTAGCGGACAAAAAAGTACCTCTTTTTAAGAAAAGACGTCTTTTGGTTCATAATGATGACTGTTTCCTATCTTTCCTGATTCCTGCAGCAGTCAGTGTCTTATCCTCTCTTCTCCATGGAACACAGTAAGAAATTTGTCCTGCTGCGCCTGGATCGTATGCGCCGGTTTGAAGATGAACATTTGAGTGATTTAGATACCCAAATTCAAAACATCTTAAAAAAGAAAATGGACGATGAAGAAAAATCCAAATTGTACATACAAGTTCTGCAAAAGTATGTTACGTTTCCTCATGTAAATGCGTCTGAAAAACAACCGCCTGAACAATTTTCTGAGACAGATGTAGAAAAGGAAATTATTCAGACTGTTTCTGTGAAACAGAAAAGAACGGCACTGAAAATAATAGATTTCTTAAAAGAACATCAGATTTTCCCTGGACACACAATAAAGAACTGATTCTGGACGGTCATGTGTCTTCTGGGTCCAACATTGTTCAACTGATAAACTTTCTGTTGAGAAATAGAATTGAAAGACCTACTGCCTGTGAACAGTTTAAAAATGTACTCAATGTGAATAATTTTCCTCAAGACTTTGTGAAAAACAAACATTTAATGAGTGTAAAAACTACGTATGCTAGATCTAAAAGAAAATCCTCTTCGAAACTATGGCTGAAATTGTATTGAAATGTTCATAATAAAAGTTAATTTCTGATTATTTGTGTTATGTTTTTCTTTGATAAAGTTAATATATAAAATCATTTTTCCTGATTAAACTAATATATACATAATCATAACCATTATTTTCTAAAAAATGTAAAAAAAACTTGCCTTTTATGAAATCCTTTTCAAAAAAAAGAACAACACCATAATTTTCAAACTTTTATTTATTTTTTTTTCTAAATAAGTTTTTACACGCAAATGCATGGTATTGTGCATATGATCTTATTACATACAAACTTTTTTGTACATACCATACATTTTTACAAAAGTTATTTTCAAAAGCCAAATGGTAAGGTGGTAAAATCTGATTGAATCACTCTTTTGTCCAACACAACTTTGTACATTTTTGTTTCGGGTTTATTCGCAACTTTTCTTCTTTTTGGTTCTCGGGTGATTTTGGAGGGGTTGTGCAGAGCTATGACATCCTTTTGGTCCAGACTACATACCAGACTTTTGATGGCTTCAAAATTTAAGAGCTGGGAATTTCGGAAGTTCAATGAAAATCCTCTGACTTTGCAACAAGTTTTCCCAGTGGCCGTCTGGCAGGCATAGTTTTTCAGACCTCCTGAAAAAAATAAATAAAACATGGTGAGAAAAAGAAATAACAGAAAAAATATGCATTCAACATTTTTTTGGTACATATTAAATAAGGAACGTTTTAAAGGTCCTTATCTGACACGAAGGTTTTGATAATATCTCCATCCAATTCGTCTGTAAATTCCCCTAAGAAGTTACCCAAGGGAGGGTCATTGCGACCGTTGGTGATACAGGACGTCTCGACCCAGCTTCTCCATTTCACTGTACAGCTTGAGGCGAGACCAAGCTGTCGTAAACGTCGCTAGAAAAATGTTAGTCGAGGCATCCTACGGCACAAACTCCTTGGCAGACTCCCATTGTATTGCAGCCACCTCAGGCGTGGGCAGAAAGATATCTTTGATCTGAAAAGAATAGAAGAGTCATGAGTTCACAACTCAAAATACATGAATAATAGGTCGAAGTTTATAGATGAATAAAATTGATCAGAAAACTTACTTTTTTGGTAGGATCAGCCATCATCTTATTAAAGTCCGGTACCGTATGTACATAGGTAAGCTGTCCTTTGTTGACGTTTATACCCCATCTGAAAAACAAAATCCAACATAAATCATAACGAATTAAAAAATAAAAATGTTTACAAAAAATTTAAAAACAAAAGAAATCATTTTACCTGCCCCAGAAACTGTTTAGGGCCAATTTGGCAACTTGGCGACGCCCAGGGTTCTTGGAAATCTTTCCTGCGTCCAACTTGACGCCCTCTCTTTCTTCATACTGGCGAATATACTTCAGTCTGACTTCTCCCGTCACACACTCCGAAGGCCATCCGCTACTTTCCTGCTTGATCTTAAGAAAGAGATCAATGTAGGAACGAAACAGAGAAGTAGACGATTCTTTGAAATGACACACTTCGTAAATCCAGAAAATAAAGAATAAATTTCAGTCATGACAAAAGATTTTAAACAAATTTGGGATATGACAAACAATTTAAATAATCTTTGAATACTTATATGTGTGACGCGGTAACCTTTCTTTATCGCCAGCTTGACTTCTTCCGATACCCACGTTCCGACAAGAGCTCTTTCGTCGTCTGTGTGGGTACAGGTAGACTTACACTGTAGAAGGGCGCAAGTCCGACACAGGAGGAACATCAGTTTCTTTCGGCACCGGTATGGAAGAACTGGAAGATATAGGTTCCGGGGAGGAATGACACGGCATTGAATGATGCCAAAGCAGTGTTCTAGATCCCCGAAGCTTTCTGTGATGATTTCCGGATGTCCCACGGGGTAGACGCAGTACTTGTTCAACTGTGAAATAAAATAAAAAGTCAGAAAAATACATCACAAAAAATATACATAAAAATCAGAAAAACATATCATCCATGAAAAGGTTTTAAAATAATAAAAAAGTACGAACCCATGGATAGAGGGATGTGAAATCCACATATTTAGCGTCTCTCTCGTGGAACAATTTGAGGGCATTGGTCCGTCCTCCGAAAAATTACTCGCGAGGATTGAGCCGGTCCCTCAGATGGTGTTGATCCAGGAAAGCTTGGAGATCTGAATTTTCTTCCTTCTGCCGTTGAAACTCGTGCTCCCACATTTCTATGACGTGGGAACCCTGGGCTCGAAGTTTTCGTGTGGCCTCTTCTGTCTTTTCTCTCAAAGTTGCCATGGAAACTCCTTTTAGCGGATGAAACATCCCCGTCATAGCACGAACTACATCCGTGGAAGAAACAGCCCTGAAATAATACATATACATTAATAGTGTTCAATATGTAAATTAAACATTAAAAGTGTAAAATCATTCAAAAGAATCACATAGAAAAAGAATGGTTATATTTTCTTATCTGAAACTGATAGACGGTTTGTGTTGCTTGGCAGAAACCGTCTACCAAGATTCCGGCGATTCTGTGCTCTCCGGAACCGTTCAACGCATGTTGAATGGCAATGCCTTCCGAGGCAGCAACAAAGTCCAACCACCGGATCGAATTAGGGCTGTAATTCGTGAAGTTCACATATCCGTGTGTGGGCACCATGGCCATCGTGTTGGGCTGAATGTGGCCACTCCAATACGTTGCCATACAGGCTGACGCAATGGTCACGTATCTGAAAAGAAGAAAAACAACTTCATGAGCATAATTATTCTATAAGAACATAACTGTAAACATGATCATTATTGTACAAAATAAATTAGAAAATAACTTACTGGAATGGATCTACACCCGCCACATCCAAAAACTGGGCTCGAAATTCCAGGCAGCAACGACGAAGAATATCCACGTCCGATCTATTAAAAGTAAAAATGTTAAAACAATACGAAACATAAAATATAAGAATAAAACAAAATCTTAAATAAATAAGAGCAAAGGAGGGAAAAAATATACCTGCAATAGGCCAGCATCTCTGCTTGGAAGTTAAACACATCCCCCTTGTGTTCTTCGTGCCAGGATAGATCGGGCTGGAGTACTCATGATGTCCGGGCTGTAGTACCGGGCCTCAGGCAGCGGTCCGACATAACTCTGGTTGTCTCGGGAGTTGAAAAGTTGCGGGAAGTATCCTTTCTTCAACTCGGTGAGACGAAGCAGCCCGGCAGCTTGGCCAACGCCATCGGTAGAAAATTTAACGAGTCTATGACCCGAATGTTCAGACTAGGGTGTCTTAAACACATGATCATAGACCCGTTAGGGATCACTTCCAGCGCTGTGCCTTGCTCCAGGAGCCAGGCCATCACGAACTGTCCGTCGAACCTGTAAGTAACAAAAAAAGTATGAATAATATTGAAAAAATAGTCGTACTTAAAAAGCATGTAAACTAAAGTATTTTTAACTTACCCTTTCATGTTATGTGCCACGGCGGTGACGCCCTTATGCTCTGTGGAGAACAGCCAGGCACAGAAATCTTGACATGCCGTGTATCCCGGAAGCACTTTTTCTGTGCCGTCGGCATACTGAGCCACCGCGAAATTTACGAGATGCTCCCCCGAAGACTGATCCGTTTAGAAGTCAAAGAAGATGAGCTTATCCTCGGACTTCTTCGGAGCAACATGACGCAAATAACAACGGTGCTCAGCAGCCATGACAAACTGGCCGCAAGACGGACATTTGGTGGTTCCACACTTGTGAAGCTCTTTAGGGCACTTTCGGCGCTGAATCACTTGGCAGCATTCCCTGCACTGGTACATCTATAATGACAATTAATTTTTTTTAAACATAACCATTTTGAGAAAATTATATGATAAATAACTTTGGTCATTAAGATATATTTTCAATACACTTACCCTGTCGCAAAGTGAAAACTCTTGGTTTCCAGTAAGGGCTTTGTGTGCTTCAAAGCAGACATCGGATCGGCAGAGACGGTCGCAAGCCTGACATCGTTGGGGCTGGCCCGGAAAGCAGTCGGTCTTCAGACATATGGGACAGGCATTGGCACATCGATGTTCTTCCGGGTGTTCATAGGGCTTTTCACAAGTAACCTCTCTCTTCCTTTATAGACCACCTAAAACATAGATAAAAGTTTTCTCTTAAATTCCAAAATCAAACCCTTTAGACATTTTTAACATCGAAACGAATCGCATATATAATGTTAGTCATCTAAAAATTACTTGTGCATTAAGCATCTAAACTAATTACATGCCTAATCATCTGAAAATTCATTGTGCATTTCATTTTAACATCAAAACGAATTGCATATAAAAATAATCTAAACAAGTTAATGTAACCTAAAAGTAAAAATTTTCACAAGTTATATTTTTAATATCTAAACAGAAAAACTTTTCCCTAAATCGAATAATCTAAAACTTTCGATTTTATACACCCTAAATTTTGAATATATAAACAAATTTCCTACATGCATGCATTTTATGCGTGAATATGCATAAAATATAATCTTAAAAGTTAAAGTAGTCTAAAGAATTCACTAGGCATTTTTATAAGGCATATTTTTAACGTCTAAAGAAATAGCATGCATGCATAAAATATAAAAGAATCTAAAAATTCCACCATGCGTTTTTACAAGTTATCTTTTTTTTTAAATCAAAGCTAATTGCTTACATGCATAAAATATAAAGTTAATCTAACAATTTAAAGTAAAAGTAAAGATCCATGTTATATTTTGAACTTCTAAAGGAAAAACTTTTCTCTAAAAATAAATTCCAAAATCGAACAATTTAGAAAAAGAAAACATTCAGTTTTCCCCCCATTATATTTTTAACGTAGAAACTAATTAAAAGTATTCTGAAAAGATAAAGTTCTCTGAAAATAAAAATTCATCGTGCTTTCAGTTTTTATCCTTTACATTTTAACATAGAGAAACGAATTGTATGCATGCATGCATTTTATGCGAACATTCATAAAACGTAAAGTTAATCTAAATATTTAGTGCAATCTAAAATTGCGCCATGCGTTTTCACAAGATATATTTTTAACATGGAAACAAAATGATCCTAAACTATGAAGGTAGCTACTCTCAATTTTTTTTTCAGTTCATTAATATTGAAAACTTTTTTCGAAAAATTATTCACGTACTCAAATAAATTTTTACCATGTAGCCACAAATTATAAAAGAACTAAAACTAAGTTACGGTTTTCAAAACATGCAAAAATTTTAGATAAGTGTGAACATTTAAAACAAATTTGAAAACAGAAATATCTTGAGACAAAAATAATGACTTACCCGGTTCAAATTATCCGAAGAAAAGACTGCAATTTGAGTATCCAGGTGGTCTTCAAAGATGGCAATCTCTGTAAATGTGCAGGGTCTAGAGGCACATTCGCAGCCATATGAAGTTCTTTAGCACGATTCAAGAGAGCTGGCCGACGACGATCTCGCATGGCATTGATGGCAGTCGTGTCCTTGTTCAAATGCGTTAATGCATAAACAATTGCTTTGGCACAACACAGTCCTTCGTCGTCATAGGGAATAGCCAAGATGGATTGTTTTCTTAATCTATCCATGGAGATGTTGATCACTTTTCTGTTTCCACCGGCACCCACAGGTCGTCTAATAGTGATCACGTCCACCGAGAACCCTGTATCCAGCTCGATCTTGTCTTTGGACTGCAACACTTTCATGACGGCAGCCAAAATTTTTCAACTGTAAGGGTGGAAACTACCATCAGGTACGTGCTAATCGATTTATCCAATCCTTCTGCTGGATGCAAAACCGGATGAGGTCTGATGGGCCCAGATTAGCTGTAGTTCGACGAATGAGCTGCTCAAACAATTCCCGGACGATATCTGGAATTCGGACCATCGGGATGCCTTGTACATCCTGAGGCAGTCGTTCCATATCTATACTGGCCCGGAAGGTAATTTCCTCGCCTTGGTACTTGTGATTTCTACGACGAGTACTTTTCTGTGAGAACAATCGCCTCATCAATCTGGAAAGTAAAAATAAAAATTAAGTTCTCGGTAATAATCAAACACTTTAAAAAATACATTATTTTAATAAATCATGCAAAAAAAAAAAAAAAAAAAAGAAAAATATATAACGATCGTTCATCGGAACCAGCCATATACATAGGGCCATGAGCTGATGACAGAGAAGTCTAAAAATAAATAAATAAAAATAAACATATTCATTTTTAGTAATAAGAAAAAATATTCTAACAGAATCTAAAAATGCTGAAATACTTACCTCGAATCCGGAACCCACTTGATAATACAAGGGCAGAACCAGGGGATTTTCCATGAATATTTGATCAACTTCATCTAATAACTATCCAAATAAAAAAGAATACACTTAAAATACCTTTAGATAGAAATAAAATACATAATGAAAATACGGTGTAAAATAATTTAAACTTACATCGTCATCCGAATCGTGGAAAGGACAATCAGAATCTTCAAATAACACCTAACAATTAAAAATTAGAATAAATAACGTATTCAAAAAAAATTCGTGTTTAAAAATAGTAATCTAAAACCAAATAGAAGCGAAAATATACTTACATTAGATGCAGAATAAATTTGCTTGGCAGACATCGTGTAGAAAAACGAAATGGCGGAAAAAAAAAAAATCGTAGAAAGTCAAAAGTAAAGTTCACTCAGCAGCAACCAGAGTAGAAATGATTGCAGTCAGTTCAGTTATCTGATTTAGACAGCATTTAGCAGCCCACTGCTTTAACTACCTGTCGTGGTATTGCCCTAAGGCTTGGAAAAATGAGAATAAGGCGGTAACCGCCGCACCTCTATAGGCGGAGCTAGAATAGTACATGAGTACACAATGAAATTTAGAAGTGCATCTGGGAAACCTGTTAGAGCTGGCAACAAAATATGAAAATATATTAAGTTATGTAGTAAGCTAAATATGAACAATCATAATTAAATCACTAATACTTCGAATTTCATAAATTAAATCAAATGACACTTGCCAGGCTGAATTGCAATGAGTTCTACCCAGTGGGTGTGGCTTGAAACGTCGTGGGTCGGCGGCAGTTACGGCAGGAGTCACCCTCACGTAAACTGACCTCGGCCTTGAATCATATCTTTACTGCTGGCTTTAGCTACTAGGAGCTCTTACCAGTATATTATCATTTTACCATAGGCCATAAAGTTAAAAATTTAAGAGGTGTATTTAAAATACACCGCGCCCGAAGGCGAGATCAATAAATGAGAGAACTCATAAAATAAGTTTTGCTAAGTTGCATATCATGGCATAGCATGGGTGATTATATACGTAAATGGTGGCGAGAAGCGAAATGAAATTCTAAGCTTCTGCGTGAGTCAAGAAGAGCAGGAGCACGTGATCAGCGTCCGGCATTTAGATTGGTCGAGGAGTCAGAGTTCGAAAAATGAAGTTTTTGTAGTTTTTGGCAATAAATAAAGTTCGAACATAGTAAAAGCAACATCTATTTGTGAATTTAAGAGTCTTATGTCTTTTGAAACACTTGAAAATCTTCTAAACTTGCGATATAATCATTAAATGAATAGGAAACTGTAAAAGGTGAAAATGAGGTCATGTAGCTCACTAGGGCTAATGAGTGAGAGTAAGCACCTGGTGTTACCACGAACTTTGATTTTAAAACACACGATATGAAATATTAAAAATAAAAAGTAAACATCTTGGTTAAATAAGTAGTAAAACGAAGAATTCATCGATGAAAAATAAAGTCCTAATTTTGCAAAGTTCATCTTTCTTGAATAGTAACTGCAAAGGAATAGTAAATTTTTTTTTTATTATTTTTTTTTTATAATATACATTATATACACTACCACCACTTAGAATTGTGGTAGATCGTTCGAGGTCTTTTCACTACGTTCTCAATAGTAGGGTCATAGTCTGTAAGCGATTTAATAGCTTCATAGGGAGAATTTCTCATATCTTCAAAGAAGTTGTGTGCAGAAATTAGGATTTGGTCGTGAATTGGATTGATATCCAGGTCTTTGTGAATTTGAGAATTTCGCACGAACCAGAGTGCGTTCACTATGCTACGTAAGATTTTGTTTTGGAGTACATTTAATTTTTGTCTGTCTATTTTTCGGGCAGTAGCCCAGGCTGGAACTGCATAGAGGATTATTGGTCGAATAAGTGAGATGTAGATATTTTTCTTGGTACGGAGGCTTAACTTAGAGTTTCTTCCAATTAATGAGTAGAGAGCAATGAAAGCAGCGTTAGCCTTATTTGTAACATATTGAATATGATCTTTGAAATTTAGGGTTTTGTCAATATAGACACCTAAATATTTATAGGAGTTGGCAACAGGAATATCTTGGTTATTGAGTCGGATATTTATATTCACTGGGATATTTTTTCTGTATCTGCGAAAGAGAACTACGCAGCATTTATCAGTATTTAGTTTGATTTTCCAGTCTTGACAAAATTTGTTAATAATGTTGACTTGGAGCTGAAGTTTCTCTAAAGCATTATTTGGACTTCGTGAACTGGTGAGGATGACTGTGTCGTCGGCATATTTGAGTACATTAGAATGAAAAGGTAGAGGCATATCATTTATGAATATTGTAAAAAGCTTCGGTCCTAAAACACTGCCTTGAGCTACTCCACTGTAAATCACTTTTTTTGAAGAGATTGCTTCACCACAGCGCACTTGAAAAGTACGATGTTTAAAATAAGAATGCATAAGCTTAATAAAGCTGTTTGGTAAAAGGAAGTTAGATAGCTTATGAAGTAAGCCAGCATGCCACACTCGATCGAAAGCTTTTTCGAAATCGAGGAAGCATGCCGCTACTCCGTTCTTTTTTGTAAATTCTTGGGCAATAAATTCAACTAAATTTAATATTTGATGTGTGGTATTGTGGCCTTTGCGGAATCCAAATTGATGCTTGTCTATTAGATTAAGGCGTTCTAGATGATTGGTGAGCCGAGCACTAAGTACTCGTTCGAAAACTTTTCCAAGCGCTGGCAGAAGACTGATGGGTCTGTAATTATTTGCTAGCTTTGGATCTTTTCCTGGTTTCGGGATCGTAACAATGATCGAATGTTTCCACTGCGATGGAAAGTAGCTGAGTCTAATACAAGCATTAAAAATATTTGTAATTAAGACTATGCATCTTCTAGGTAAAGCTTGCAACGCTTCATTAGAAATCATGTCTTATCCTTTAGCTTTGCGTTTCTTTAATTTTTTAATAATTTGCTGAACTTCGTTTGGAGATGCAGGCATAAAAAAATTAATGCTGGGACTGCTGAGGATGCTATTGACAGAGTAATTAATATCTTTTTCGTGATCAGAATTTTTATTTTCATGTTGTTTAAAAATGTTTTCTAATTCTTTTGCATGAATTTCAGCTATGGAGTCTTCGGAGTGGTGAATTTTGCCCATGTGATACAGGGGGTGAATTTGATTGGGTGAAAGATTTCTGAGTGATTTAGCTACTTTCCAAACAGAGTTTGGGTAAAGATCCATGTTTTCTAGGAAATTATCCCACGAATTTGATCGATGGGTGGCGATGTCTTCTTTTATTTTTCTGTTTAAATAATTAATATGACGTTTTTCAGTAGGATTGTGAGTAATATGCCATCTTTTTCTAAGTCTATTTCTTTCTTGTATAAGGGATTTAATTTCTTCTGGGATGTCATAGGGATTTTTATTCTTGACTGTATAGGTAGCATTATTGATAGCGTTTTGAATTTTGGAGTTTAATCTGGTGATTTCCAGCTCAATATCGCAGTCGTAACGAAGTGTGGCTCTGCTGTTAACAGAATTTAGCTGTTCGGTAACCATATACCAATTAACTTTTGTATGAGCTTTAGGGAGAGGGGGATAAAATCCATAGAAGTTGAAGACTATAGGGAGATGGTCAGACGAAAGTTCTGGGAGAACATCAAGATTAGGAATATTAGGAAGGTTTTTCATCAAAACTATATCTAAAATATACCCTAGTCCGTTGTGCGTATAGTGCGTTGGGTGATTGGGAGCAATGAGATTGATGTTACTATTGTGGATGAAGTTCCTTAAATTTTTTCCATTTCTATTTGTGACTCTACAGTTCCAAGAGGAATGTTTAGCATTTAAATCACCTGCTATTAAGGTGGGGTAGTTATTTTCAGTAAGTAGTTTCAGATTATTGAGATCAAGAGTGCTGGAGGGGGGATTGTATACGGAGATAAAAAGAAAAGGTTCTCTAAAACCACTATAGATAAGTACTGCAGCATTTTCTATAGTACAAGCGGGATTTAAATCATATTTGGCTGTTTTGATATGGTTTTTAATGAGAATTGCGTTTCCTCCCCCTCTATTATGTCTTCTGTCTTTTCTGTAGATGCGGTAGCCTTGTATTTTAAATTTGTCGCAAGAGCGGAGATGGGTTTCATTTACTAGCATAACATCAATGTTATGTCTAGTAAGAAAATTTGAAATTTCCACTTGTTGGTATCTGATGCCGTTTGCATTATAGTAACAAATCTTTAAGAAGCTATTTGTAGCTGAGATAAAATTTATTTGACTATGAGTTTGATTAAAATTCATAGTTTAGATTTGAGAAATATTCGAAGGCCGCCATACCGACCTCTAGTTTGTCTAATATTGTTTTTGCTGTTTTAAATTTCTGAAAGAATTCTTTAACTTTTGAGTGAATTGGATTTTTATCCAGTCAAAAAAGCTAAGTGGGTTTGAGTTTGTGTCTTCTGTTTTACTAGTGTTTTCATTTTCCTTGGAAGTATTCCATGCATTTTTTGGTTTGTTCTCAGGGAGTGAAGGAAAATCCTTTTTGTTAAATTTAAATTGTTCTTTTTTCTTTTCTTCTTTGAAAACTTTAGATTCTTCGATTTGCTTCTGAACATTATAAGGATGTTTACTGCAACCTTTGAAGGAAGAAACGTGATTTTGCCCACAGAGGGCACAGACAGGGAGTTTGTTGTCATTTTTTGTTTGTTTACAAGTGAATGTTTCATGAGGCTCTGCACATTTTAAACAGCGAGGTTTATAGTGACATTTGTCCCGTGTGTGCCCGTACCTTTGGCACTTATGGCACTGCACGGGCGAGCTTTAAAAGGCTCGATGAAGACATCCAGACCTCTGAGTTTCTTTAGATCATATATTCTTTTACCTTCTTTATTTCTAGTACATTCTGCTATAAAAACAGGAAGATGAACTTTCTTTCCTTCAATAGTGTGAATTACTTGTCGAATTTTTTGAATTGGGATACCTTCTTGGGCAATTTCGTTTTTGATTAGTTCCATATTAGCTGTTTTTGGAAGTTTTTTAATTATTGCCTTGATAGGCTTTTCACAGTTGAGTTTATAAGTATGAAAAGGAATAAGTAGTTTAGTTAGGTATTCAGTAACTGTGCGGTAGTGATCTGAGTCATAAACTCTTATGGTCAGTGTACCTCCCCTTAGGTTTCCACGATATTTTTTTATATTTAATTGCTCTTCAAAATCTTCTTTCATCTTATCCCAATCCCCCGTGAAGTCTGCTAAGACTATAGGGGGAATGTGTCCTGCTTTTTTGTTGGGTGTAATAAATTCACCTTCCTCTGCTTCCATATTGTCTTCAGGGTTTAGTTCCTCGAATTTATTTTTTTGAGCTGGTTCTTCACTTTCGGAATTTGATAGAGTTCTTTTATGAGTTTTTCTAGGGGTTATGTATCCTTCTTTATCTATTGTGGTTTTCTTTTTTATTCTAGATTTTTGACTAGCAGTAATATCAGATTGATTTGTTTCCTCTGTTGGATTATTTAGGGTTTCTTTTTGTTTCATTTCATTAATGTATAATTCTAAGATTTGTATATCCTTTTCCATAGCATTGACGTGGGCTAAGTGAACTTCAGTCGCATTTTTTGGATAAGCATGAAACTCAGAAAGCATAAGTTGCAAGTTGCTTAAGTTTTTCTAAGTTATCGCAGGTAACTTCCAGATTTCTGTGATCACACACAGATTTGATACGGTTTTCAATCGCCTCCTTGTCCATGATATGCATGAATCCTAACTTTTAACCTAATGGCGAAAAGAATAAAGAAAACATACTTACCGTGAACATCAAGAAGAGACGACAGCAACTCAGGATCAGCTTCAGTAGTGAGAGCAATGTCGTTTTCCCTTACTTCACAAAATCGCAAGAAAAGCAACGCCGTAGACAGAAAGAACAATTTCTTTAATCAACAGCAACACCTCATGCCAGCACTACCAAATGATACTTCTTGAACGTCAAAGCGAGCGAATATATAGGGGATATACAATGAAAGAGAAACCCTGATTGGCTGAAATAAGATAGATATTGTTAGCGAAATGCTGATTGGTCGTTTAAGATTGTATACGTTCGCCAGAGCGGATGTAGAAAGCGTGAAGCGGCTTCGGCATGCTGCAACGTGAAAGAGATGACGTTTGCCTGTTTCCCCCCAGCCTCGTGACGTCATGGTTGTTTTTCTACTCAACGCGATAATCTGACTTTGCTTGAAAGGTCTCGCTGGCATAGTGGTTTGGGCAATCGCCTAACACAGGACTTAGAAGAGAAGGGCTAGCTCATAGAGCTTTTTAGCCCTGAAGCAGAAAGTGAGAAGTGATGACGTAGCCATGATGACACTGAGCGCGCCAATATAATTCACAGCTTGGAAATTAGCGTTTTTGAACCAGCGTTTAAAATGAGCTGTGTGTGAAAGATAGCTATAATTTGGAAGAGGCAATGTTACTGCTTTATGCATTTTAGACTGAACCATTAAAAAATTTAATAATGCTTACTCAATTTTAAAATAATACATAAAATGTGCTACTCTTTTAACATAAAGTTCCGTGGTTTTTTTTAATTTTTATCTCCCGGTTTTTTTATTTAATGCACGTTTATTTCTAATCATTTCTTTATTTGCATGATAACTGAGAGAATTTTTATACTGCTTCTAAGATAACTATAATAGCAGCTATTTAAATTTACTCGAAAACAACTTTACCTTGACATAGGTTTAAACATATATGACATATATGGTAACATTTCTGCTATCCTACGTTTGACTTTTTGCCTAATTGTAAATTTTGCATTGTTATAATTCTCTTCCGATTCAATATAATAGATATTTTTTAAATAATTTTGTAATTTATCCTTATATCTATATTACAATTAAATAAATGTATATAAGATTGTTACCTTAATTTTGACTAAATAGCTTTATTCAGAGTACCTAAAACAGTTATTTAATTTTTCAAAAGTGTGAGTAAAGGAAGCAGGTCTTTTTATGCCAATTACTTTGATGTTTTATACTATTATATTTTATCTAGAATGCTAATCTAGCACAAAATCTAATCAATGATTAGTTACAAAGGATAGAATAAGAATAACTTTAACAAGTACTTAATAAAATTAGTTTGTTAAATACTTGTTATTCTTGTTGGTACTATTTTGGTACTATTCATAATACCGAAGATATTATCGATTAACTCATAGAAGTGAGATGCTTTCTGATTTCCTGTGGGGTAGAGTTTACCTTTTGCGGTACTTTTTGAAAATAATGTTTTCTCTGGAGCGACTTTTTGTCTCTCGTTTCCCTTGACCATTAAATAATTTGGTTTTAGTTTGTGACACAATTTGATTTCTTCTCAATCTCTATTTAAAACTTCTTTAATAATATCAAAATTTAAAACAGTTACATCTTCTAAAACAAATTCTCTATCTAAAACGCGGTTTCTCAGTAATTTGAGGCAGAGCGCAAAATGAGACCTCTGATTAAAACAAACTGCACATTTTGAAAAGAACCAACTTAGTCCAGTTTAGAGTCATAGCAGAGTTTTCAATCTATATGCATTTCGTCGAAATTGAGAACGCATATTTTTTCTACAGAATACAAATATTCGCCTCTTTCCTTCTTTAGAGTAAGAACATTACTTTGAATTCTTGGACTACACTAAAATTTAGAAAACACTAAAAAATAAAATAAACACCATTTCTTTAATTTGATAATACTAGGTAAAGATATTCCAATTTTTTTTCTTAATTTTTTTCTTTCCAAAAATCATAGCTTTAAGATGGCAGAGCTCTTATGACGATGCAATGTGAAATATTTTCACTAGTCCACCTGATTTTTTTCTTCTTTTTCAGTAATGCATTAATCTGCGTCTTTATAAAAATAGGCTTTAGATATTTTTCCAAATTCTCCGATTCGTGTTCCCCCCGCCCCCAAAATTTCGCTATTTGAGATTTTAATTTCTGATACCAATTTCTGTCTAGATGTCGTCCACCTTCTTTGTCGGTGAACAAACATTCTCAAATTTTTCTTTTCTCTATTTTTCAATACATTTAATACAATTTAATACAATTTTCTAAGGATATTATTTTGTTCTTCAAATTATCAATGCATTCTTGTTTATCCTTAAACATTCAGGATGATCTACATTTTCATTTGTGAGTTTTATTTCAAAATCATTAAAATTTGATTTATTATTGTCATCATCAATTTCGATTTATTATTGTCATCATAATTTACTTTCGGCACAGCATTCCATTTCAACAGTTTCTTTTTGTGGCTATCCAAACAAGCGATTTGTCATATCATCTTCATAAACACTACATAGAAAATGTTCGCTGCAGATTTTTCCGCTCTTCACATTAATAGAATCTTCTCTTTGACATTTGTGTATCCATTCTTTCGTCAAAAGCAAACTCTCATTTGGATTCTTTGGTCCCATGAAATAAAATATCTCATCCTTTCATACTTCTGTAAGTGCTACGGCACGTTACTGCAGCGCAAAAAGCCATATTACGTAAACGATACTTTACAAAATAGAATTTAAAATAAAAACTGACTAAAATTACATATATATAAATTATTTTAAATATATACATTATTAGAAAACATATATATATATTATTAAAATTAATTTGGGATATGTAACCTCTAGAAAATCGTCTCGCAGCTCAATGAAGCTACTGTTTTAAACGCGGGAAATCAGGACAGGTGGCATCACAGTGACGTCAGATTATTACCTGTTACGTCCCCCCATTAGGCTCGCGTCGGCGAGGAGTCGAACAAAGAAATGAGCTAGTCCTTCTATTTATCCCTGGCCTACCATACAAAAAGGTGGCGGGTTCGAATCCCCCTCGTGGAGTTAATTTTAAAATTCAGGGAAAATAATATTAAATTCAATAAAATTATTTAAAGGTAATAATTAAAATAATGACGTAGAAATAATTAAAATACTTATTAAAAGGAGTAAATAATTAAAATTAATGACACTAAATAATTAAAAATAATTAATCACGTGTCAAATAATTAAAAATAAATTAAAAGTGATGTCATGCCAAACACGTAGTTCAAGATAACGTTGCCACAAAACCTAAACAAATAGTGTCGTTGCCACAAAAATGAAACTTTGAAAAAATCGTTGCCACAGAATAAAAACGAAACTTTGATGACATCATTCCGTCTACGTCATCCCATCCATCTACGTCATTTCCGGTTGTCACGTGATCCAAGATGGCGCTGGTGTCGTCACTTCCGGAGAAATTCAAAAGGGCGGAGGCCACGCCACCCTGTGACGTCACTTCCGCCGCGCTATTACGGGGGGTTACTACTGTCCTAGTTTTGGTTTATTTGATTATGGCAAAGCATGTGACTGCTTTTTGCCTAAGGGGATTCTTACCTTCATGGCGAGCTTTTAAAGGAAAACTGCGTATACAAGTTATTAAAGGAAAACTGCGTATACAAGTTCGTCCCAGATTTGATGAAGATTATAGCAGGGGGTTGTCTCCAAAGATTTTCCATCGCGCTTCCTTACCATCAAACAACCTGAGAAAACTTTTGGCTCTCCAGCATTTTAGGCGCCCCTATGCTACAGAGAAAATATATATTTATAAACACTAAAACCTTTTCTGGGTTTCACGGGTTAACATATTATTATCGGTTATGATTAAAACAAGATTTTTATTTGTTATCTTTTTATCTGTTATCTATTTGTTATCATTACTATTCATGTGTCAAAGTCCGCGGAAAAAAAGAGAGGATTCCGGAAATAAAAAGCCCACGATGGAGGACTCATCTTAAAGAAAAGCTATGGTATGGAGGACAAAGTAGAAAAAATAAATAATGAATATGCGGAAGGTTCAAGGGAAAGTTCCAGAAATTCTAAAATATCCTGACCAGCCAAGTAACAAACAGCGGCAGGCTGAAGGATGGAGAAAAGGGGAAATGTCCCGTGAGCATGAGCAACAGGAAACTTGCATTTACGGTTAACTGATTGGTCAGTCAAGGACAAATCTTCACTACAAACAGACGTAGGAAGAGAAACCAGTACGATGGAACATCGAAAGAACCAACAAGCAAAAACATAGGTGAACTGTAAACAAGAGGGTGCAGACGATGTACCGGGAAGAAACAGTCTAAGGAAGCTACCAACTCCACCTGATATTCCAAAGAGCAAATGAAGTCGAAAGGACCGAGTCCAGAACGAGAAAAGGACACCACCCAATTTGGATAGTTACCAGTCTCAAAAGCGGGTAAGCGTACGCAGCACCATAACCTATCCGACTTGTAGCGTGACTTTCGGGAATTCCAGTTGGCCGTGCTTGAAGTCAATTCCTGGACAAGTCTATGTCTGACTTGCATGACAAGAATAAAAGATAATTGAAAGTTTACCTTATTTCTACGAATATCAATTTATTTTAGGTACGCATACGAAGTTACTTGTATACTTTTATTTTTACTTCAAGCAAGAATTTCTAAGTTAAATACAATGAAGGAGCTTTTCTATTAATGTATTAATCTACTTTTAAGAACTTTATGTTTGCGTGTTAAATACGATTATTTTACGTTAGTCCAAATTACTGTATTGAGTAGGAAATTTTGACCTTCGTACTGTGCATTGTAAATGAAAATTAAAAGCTAGCATATTGTAAATGAGATTATTAAAAAGTTAGGCTTTCCAGCCAACACTTTTAGAGTTATAAATAATAAGAAATGAAATTTTAACTGTACATTTTTTCTTCTTTTTTTATATTGCCGCGAGAACACAATGGTATCCGCCAATGGGAAAGACTTTCAAGGAAAACTGGCTCGTACTTATTACTTTTCTCATGGGTTTGGTTTGGTTTAGTTTATTATATTGGCAAAGCACTCGAGGGCTATCTGCCTAAGGGGAGGGTTGCCTTTGTGGAAAACTTCCTAAGGGAAACTAGCTTCTATATACGTCCCACAAGGAGCAAGAAACGAAAATGTTCAAGCAACCAGCCCGTTCGGCGGGATACGAGCCCCGGTCCGAATGCAAATTAGTTGTTTTTGTACTATTCAGCGACTTTACTACTAGGCAAGTTTAGAACATTAGCTATAGATTTTGATATAGGGTGTCGTTGAGGTCTAATGTGTCTAATGCTTACAACCATGTAAAAGTTCTCTTGTTGTTGGGAGTTGCAGGTAGTTGTTGAAATTTTGCACACTATTTCACCTAACACAATACTGGAGAGAAGAAGAGGAAAAGAGGTTTCAGAGAGAAAAACGTTGAGTTGTAAAAGGCTATTTTTGTACATATTGTGTAGCTTAAATACTTCTATGGCACATATGTTTCCTTCTCGATTCCTGGAAGGAGATGCGAGGAAGGTCGTTGATGGAGCTATTCGAAGAAGTCGTTGATGAAGTTGAAAAAATATTAAATGAAATTTTAGAACGTAAATTTAAATAAGTTTTTTTTTTAAGAGCTGGCTCATGTTTTTAGAATTGAAAATTTCGAAGTCTCATTTAAGGTCATTAAGACCTATGTTTTCGAATTGTTTAAAGTTTGATGGGGAAAATTGTAAGGTATTTTATGTTAATTAACTAATTAAGTACTCTAACTAACTCTAACTTTCCATAGTTCTCATCGGAATGCAAATTAGTTGTTTTTGTATTTAATCTGAAGGACTACATTTTTAGATTAGAGCTTCTGGCAGCCTCGTCTAGCTCTAATATCGCCAACTTTACCACGCTTTATTTCAGCTTTATCAACTTGCAAGCCTATGTTTAAATATGCTCCTTAACTACCTTAGGTCAGCTTAAGTAGTCTGTTTTATGTTGTAGTCTCAGACTACGAAACTTACATTTGAATTTAACTTTATCTTCTGTCAATTTAAATACTTGCAAGTAACGAAGGTTCATCTGTCGCATAAGCTGTGCCTTTTATATTCATTTAAGGTTATTTTAATATTTTTTAAGAGTTGGTCATTTGTTTCAGGGGCTGAAGGTCATTAACACAAAGTTTTAGTTATAGCAGGACCTACAGCTTCTTGTTCATAGCTGTTATCTGCCCTATGATATCATTTTCCTCCCAAGACTAAGGGAAAACTGCTTATGAATTCATTCCTGATATTATTAATAAGAAGAATAAAAATAAAACTTGCCAACAGAGGTTTTACTCCAAGTTTCTAAGTTTCTGGTGGAGGAGAATTTTCTCGTATCCATATAATACATAAATGTCGGTCTTTCTTCCTTAATGATGATTTATTTTTTTAATTCTAAATTTCTGTCTATGATTTCAATCAAATTACTATTTCGTTTTTCAGCTTTTCAACAAAGGTGATATCGCCTTCGATAACTGCAAACGCAAATTCCTTTCTTTGTAGATTAAGACGATTTTAAGTTAAAAAGATACTATTTATTAAACATTTTTCTCTTTGAAATTAGATAAGCTAACTTGATATTTACCGGAAGAAAATATATTTTTGTTTTAATTTCAATACTATTGTTGTATGGGCTTACTAGTAACCGAGCTGTAAAGTTGCTGAACACTGGTAGTTCGACCCATGCTCAAACCTCGATGAAGGGGCTGGCTGCATAGTAGTTTTCTTTTTTTTCCCCGTATATATTGTGCAGGTAAGTTAATTTACCTTAGAAAGAACTTCCACGAAGATATCCCTTTCCTTTGTCAAACAGCCTCATGTACTTTGCCATAATCAGACAAACCAGGCTAATCAGTGTCTTAAGTTATTATTTCAATAAACAAAGATCAAAATAGAATGACACACTTTCAACACTTTTTATTGATAATATTTTCTTTGAAATAAGAAATACAATAATAAGAAATGAAAAATCTGATGTGTACACCACATGACTTCCTTGTACGGAATATTAAATTATATGCATTTTTTCTTGCATGTCATTTAAACTTCTTGGATTGAATTAAATCTGCTTCGTCGACAGCGCATAAACTACAATAGAATAAATGCACTCTTTAAAATTCACTTCATTTGTTTACCATAGCGACACTCTGGTGCTAGGTTCACTTAAGAGTATTATATTTCGTTCATATTCTAACTCATAATGCACAACATTTATATCATTTAAAGAATAGAATTATCTAATCGTTGCCACATGTTCTGTTCAAATACTATAACAAAGCTAGAACGATGCATAAAAGAAATTAAGCAAACAAAACGAAAAAGAAACAGTTTTTCTCAGACGATTGAGTATTTCTCATTCAATAAATTCAGTTCTCACTTCGCGAGAAAGCAAAAATACATAAAAACTAAAAATATCTACACTTATCAATGTATGATACTTGACTTTTAAATGCTTGAAGAATCGAGTAAGTTGTATCCAATAATATGGAAGTACTTGTACACATGCTGTGCTAGAACTCAGAGATTAATAGCAACGGAGGCTCCTGTGCCGCCGTCCGTAGAATAAGTAAACTTTGAACAAATGAGGTGCTCGTGTGGCTCCATCTATTAGTAGGGATCAAAAGCATTTTACTTGACTGGAGCTCTGGTTCATATTATAACTCAGAATGCACAAAATTTGTATCATTTAAAGAATTATCTAATCGTTGCCACATGTTCTATTCAAATAGTACAATAAAGCTAGAACGATGTATAAAAGAAATTAAGCTAACAAAACAAAAAAGAAACAGTTTTTCGCAGACGATTGAGTGTTTCTCATTCAATTAATTCAGTTCTCACTTCGCGACAAGGCAAAAATACATAAAAACTCAAAATATCTGTATTAAAAATTACGAAGTAAATCCTAAACACATATTTCTTCAAAAAAATTCCAGAAAGAATTAAGCATGATTTAATTCGCAATAATAAATGAAGGCGTTATTTTTGTTGTTGCAAAGCTAAGTTTCTCAAGATTGGCAACAAATCCACTATTCTGCTATTTCAAATTTAAACAAGCAATGGCTGCCATCAAAAAAATTATTAGGCTTAGCGGCATTTAAACAACTTTAAAATTGTTGATAATTCTCAAAATATTGCATACAGATTTACTAAAGGCATAAAAACCTTAACCGGAAGATAAGAACAACATAATTCAATAATTTTTAAAGCAAAAAATGTACAATTTTACAAACATATGAGAGTAAGGAAACTGAGATCACTGAGCCCCGTAGCAGAGTGGATATATATATAAATATATTTATATACGTTTGGTGCAACCGATTGCAACCAAAATACGAGGTGCACATCTGCATGTTATAGAAGTCCTATAAACAAAATTTCAACAATCTGAGGCTACTCGTTTTTGAGTTATGCGAGATACGTACGTACGTACGTATGTACATACGTTCGTACAGACGCCACGAAAAATTCTCTTCTGAATTCATTTTAATAGAGTTTTATAATTTTTTTGGAGGAAAAGAGTCTTTTATTCTGTTCTTACGTACAGATGTCACGCAAAAACATCGTTAAATTGCATTCGATAGCGGTCAAAATGGATATTTTCGTTGAAAATATGCTGCCTGAAACTTTTCGCGATTGTAATACTTCCTTTTTACTTCATACAACGAAGTAAAAATAAGGATGGAGATAGTAAAAGATAAATAAAAAATGAAATAACGAATCTTCGAAAATAAGAATACTGTTATAAGAGACAAGAACAACACAAACGTCCTAAAAAGTTATAATTTAGTTAGTAGCTACTTCACCGTATATATCTTCGGGCATAAAGCTGTTTGGCTGCCATTAAAAAAATCCAATTAAGATATTTAAAAAAGAAAAGGAAAAGAAACATTTCAGACATTTATTACTGTGTAGCCCAAAATGTCACTAGATCATTTTAGAAATACTTTAATTATTTACTGATAATGTGGATTTATTCATTTTTATAAACAGATAGCGCACTTCTTGGAAGTGATTTTATTTAGTTTTGAAAATTACATCCTTTAAAAAATCAACGTTATACTCACCTCTCGTAAGGATAATTTCGCAGTAATCTGAAATGAAAGTGGCCGCTAAGCCTATAAGGTTCAATGTTCCGCCTTACTTTCTTTGGGAACATGCAAAGACCCTGACTCGGAACAGGGAGCTTACTAAAGCTATGTTCAATAAATGTGGAAAGTAGACAAGATACACAGGAAGGTATACGAAACCCTTTATTTTTCACTCTTTACAATAATTTTCGCACTTCGGAATACAGAGACCAACTACTTGTGGTCTGAACGTAAGAATATAAAAATATTTAACTAAACTTTAACTTAACTTTGGTATAATAAACAAGGGCCTACGTGGAAGATTGGCTGTATATTAACAGGAAGCCGTATGTAGTACAGAGAACTGTTAACACTACAATACGTTTAAAATTATCACGAGGATTAAACCTCTGGCCTGTAAGGCAACCAGCAACCGAGTAAAACTGCTAAGGTAAGCGGCCTGCTTCGACTAACTCCTTCCTCTCTCTCGCTTGGCAAAAAGCCACAACATAAGTACTTGGCGTTCGCCAGACAAATTTGCATAAATAAGTTAAAGCTTTTAATTCTGGCCAGAAGCAGAAAATAAGAAGTGATAGTAAAGATTTAAAATAAAAATAAACGTTAGTAAAACTTAAGATCCTTACATACTTCCCGCCAGAGTTAATTAGTTTGAAACTGAGGTCTAAAACGACTTGTTGAAAACTTTTAGCTCTAGAATATAACGTGAGGCCAATCTTTTACAAACATTTCTCACTAGAAACTAGAAATTTAAAACAAAATTTGTTTTTACAATATCAGCTCCATGGACAACCAATTTTCATCTGTACAGCATCTAAACAGGAGCTTTAATTGAAATCTGGTTCCTTCCAGAGATCTGGAAGGAAAACTAGTTTAATGAAATGTTACACAATGAAATGGCAAGTAACATGAATATTTATATTTCTCTTAACATTCTTATTTCATTCATGACTTTATTTTAATTATCTCTCCCCGTGCTCTCTGACATGTGTTGTAAAAGAAAACACCAAACACGAATGTGTTTATGTATACGTGTTCAACACTGCCGCCTACAATCAAAACTCTAACGTGTTAAAATTCAACATAACAAGACCTCGTAACATACCCTATCTTCAACTCTAAACCCTGAGGTACTATTCTGAAAGTGGCTAACTCTGAAGTGTAGCGTCAGAGAGCCTAACTACATTCATTCAACCTTTAACACATATTCACCATAGTTTGGTCTTTTTACAGTCACACGAATAAGTTAAAATTTTTTTGCATTACATTCACTTTTACCATATCACAGTATTTCTTAACATTTAAAATAACAGTTCACATTGTATATAAGAACATATTAACATGCCGTTAATTTTACGCATTTTAAAACATACATTAGTAGTACATTGTTAACTTCTATTCTTTTCCAAGCAAGTGCCAATTCTTCTACATTGAAATACTACATTTCAAAAGTCTTTCAGACTAAAACTTCTTTCTTGCCAGAATCTTTTAAATAAAATTTATACAATAACTTTTACAATATTTAAGTATTTACACATTCCTATTATACATCAACTTTAGTTTTACTCGCGAGTAATTGAAAAACATAATACCAAAATAGGTAACAACTCATTTCTCGCCTTTTTGGCGATAAAGGTAGACCTCACATGAGGTAAAACTTCTTGAAATCTGCCACTTGCAGTAAGAATGAAAGATTAAGTTTGCAAAGTAACATAAAATTTTACTTATCTTTGTGATATTCGGACATTCTTTTCTCAGCCCAGTCCTGGAAGGTAGCGAAGATTCTAGTTTGATTTATCCTCCTTCTTGTGCGGGCTCGCCCTTCAGTGTCTTCCTCTAGAAGCTTTCTTTTTCCTCCAGTTCGGTCACCCTTGAATACCTTCTTTTTCGCCTCTGCCTGTGGTCTTGGCCGTTTGATGGCAGCTGGTCTTGGCGGAACCGGGACACTTCTCTCTCGTTCCTGCTTGGACCTCATTGCTGGCCGTTCAAATTTTCCTTGTATCTTTTCCTCCGCCGCTAGTGGCCCTTCCGCAGTTCGGAGACATTTGCTGCGGAGAGTCCTGTCCGATGAGTAGATCTTCCGTTTTAAAGCCGGGTTATAGTTGCCGTCATTTCTCCTGGTTCTCTTCACATACGTCGTCCTTCTCTCTTCTTCATTCTGGGGGTGTACGTGAACTCTCTTTTCTGGACGGTGGAACGGCTTCTTTTTCTTGTTACCTTCAATTTTTCCGCGGGGCAATTTTCTTTTCACTTGCTTCTGTCTCTCATTGGCTTGCCCTTCTACTTGTCGTTTTTCCACCTCTGGAGCTTGTACCTGCGGTGTCTGCCGTGCCGTATCCTGCAAAAGATCTGAAAAGATTTGCATTTTATTACGATCGAAGTAGGGCTTGATTTGATCAATGTTTGCGGAACAGGTTTCACCATTTCTGGCTTTTAACACTACAACAGCGTGAGTTATTTTTTCTATAACATATGGTCCTTCAAATCGTGGAAAAAATTTGGCAGTTTTATCTTCTGGTGCTGAAGAAAGTGAATGCTTAATTTTTAAAACTTCATCCACTACTTTATAAGTTAATCCCCGTCGTTTCCCCGTCGTTCACTCTCGTTGCTGCTTGGATCTCGTTGCTGGCCGTTCAAATTTTCCTTGTATCTTTTCCTCCGCCGCTGGTGGTCCTTCCGCAATTCGGCGACATTTGCTGCGTAGAGTCCTGTCCGATGAGTAGATCTTCCGTTTGGGAGCCGGGTTATAGTTGCCGTTATTTCTCTTGGCTTTCTTTGCATTCGTCGTACTTCTCCCTTCTTCATTCTGGGGGTGGTCGTGAGCTCTCTTTATCTGGACGGTGGAACGGCTTCTTTTTATTACCTTCATATTTCCAACGGGGAAACTTTGTTTTCAATTGTTCTTGCCTCCTAATTGCTTGCCCTCTTACTTGTCGTTGTTCCTCCTGCAAAAGATCTTTGAATATTTGCATTTTATTACGATCATAATATGGTTTTATTTGATCAATGTTTGCGGAGCATGTTTCACCATTCCTGGCTTTTAACGCCACTACAGCGTGAGTTTTTTTTTCTATGACATATGGTCCTTCAAATCGTGGAAAAAATTTGGCGGTTTTATCTTCTGGTGCTGAAGAAAGTGAATGCTTAATTCTTAATACTTCATCTCCTACTTTATAAGTTACTCCCCGGTGTTTCAAGTCGTAATAAAGTTTTTGTTTTCTCTGTACTACTTCAGTATTCTTTTTTGCTTCTTTATTAATTTTTCTATATCACCCATTTTAAATTCTGGGGCTCTTTGTTGCACATAAAATAATTTATCTAACGGCGTTATAATCTTTCTGCCTAAAAATAACTCAGCAGGAGTTTTGACCGTTGTATCATGTTTTGCGGTCCTAAGGGCGAAAGCAAATTCATTGACATAGTTATCCCAGCTTTTATGAAAATTTTTAACATAACTACGGATAATTTTCACTATATTTCTATTGACCCGTTCCGCTATATTTGATTGCGGCCGTTAAGGGACCATTTTTAAATGAGGAATGCCCAGTTTTTGGCACATGTCTTCAAATATATTACTTACAAATTGAGGACCATTATCCTATATAACATTTAGGGGCACCCCGTATTTTAAAATATATTTATTTAAAATAGAATCAGTAACTAGTTTCGCGGAGGCTCGTTTTAAGGGAACAATTTCGGCCCACTTACTAATATGATCAACCATAACAAGGAGATAGCGACTTTTATTTAACTGACTTTTTGGGAAAGGGCCCAATAAATCGATAAATCGATGCCAAATATTTCATTTAAAAATTCGGATTTAATACTATTTAGAAACTCGGCTGGGCGGAAATTAATATAATTAACTGCTTGACATGGTGGGCAGGACTGGACATACGCCCTTGTTAACTTTTGCAGTTCAGGAAAATAGACTGCCTCGCGTACGCGTTGGATAGTTTTTCGAATACCAGCATGAGAAGCTAAAGGGCTGTCATGTAACTCCTGCAGTATATTTATTTTAAGACTAGCTGGGATAACAAATCGAAATTCGTTGTTGGAATTTGTAGTTTTTGTATAAAATAATAGACCATCTATTAGTTCGTAATGGGCCGCCATATTTCTAATCGCCACAATATCTTGGTGGCTAAAATTTTCAGGATCCTTTAAATACTCATAAATGCTTCCAAACTCAGGATCCTTACCCAGTTCGGTTATTACAGTTTCTCGGGAATTTATTGTACATGCTGTGAGCATTGCCACCTTTACAGTATTAGCTTTTTCATCTATTTTTATTCTGGATAGGGCATCTGCTACGATATTTTCCTTTCCGGGGGTATGCTTGATTACCAGATTATATTCTTGTAGCTTGAGTGCCCATCTTATTAACGTTGGGGATAAGTTTTTCTCTGAGTACAATCTAGTTACCGCCGCATGATCAGAATACACTGTTATTGGCGCCTTTCCAAAATAGACTCGGAAATTTTGTACTGCTAACAGGACTGCAAGTGCCTCTCTCTCGGTCGCGGAATAATTTCTTTGTGTTTGATTTAAAGTTCGGCTAAAAAATGTCACGGGCTGCTGATTTTGCGAAAGTACCGCTCCTACCGCATAATCCGAAGCATCCGCTGTAATTTCTAAATTCTCATCCTTTTCAGAAAATTTCAACACAGGGGCTTGCGTTAATGCTTGCTTTAATTTTTCGAAAGCACTATTGGCTTCGGCCGTCCACGAGAATCTTTGCCTTTTTCCTTTTTAATTTTAACAATGGTTCAGCAGCAGCTGCAAAATATTTTATAAAGGACCTATAATATGAAGAAAGTCCTAGAAAAGAAGAGAGCTTCCTCGCCGTATTTGGTGGCGGATACTTTTGCACAGCGATTATATTTGATTCGTCTGTCTCGATTCCTTTCTGAGATATTTTGTAACCTAAATATTTTAATTCAGGGGCTGCAAATTTGCCCTTTTCGACATTAACTTTTAGACCGGCCTCATTTAATAAAGAAAACACCTGTCTTAAATCCTGTACATGTTGGTCGAGATTATCACTAGTAATAATGATACCGTCTAAATAGATAAATGTGGACTTTCCAAGAACAGGCCTTAACACAATGTCCATACATCGCTGAAATGTTGCCGATGCCCCTGAAAGGCCAAACGGCATACGCAGGAATGCATAAGTGCCAGACGTGGTTATAAAAGCAGTCTTAGGCACGTCCTCAGGTCTAACACCTATTTGAAAATAACCAGTCGTTAAGTCTAAAGTCGTCATATATTTGGTAGACGTTATGTTCCTTAGAATTTCTTCAATAATAGGTAACGGATATACCGGATATTTAGTTATGGAGTTTAATTTACGATAGTCAATCGCGAATCGCCACCTTTTTGGATGTGTTAATGGATAGTCATTATTTTTCTTACATAAAACCACCGGGCTACCATAACTACTTGAGATGGGCGTTATGATCTTTTCACGTAGCATATCGCTGATGTGCCATTCTATAATTTTTCTTTATTCTTATCATACCGGTATGCTTTGTGGCGAACTAGCATTGAATCTCCGGTGTCAATACTAAGGTTAGTAACTTGAGTAAATCCTGGAATATCACTAAATAACGAAGCAAATTCACTTACCACTTGTCGGATTCTTTGTTGCTCTTCCTTTGGCAAGTGGTCAAGGTTTAACATTGGCGGTTCCGTTTTTTCTTCTCGAACTGGTTTCATCGTCAGCTTAAGGGACGCTTCATTAAAATCCAGCGTTGCTTCTGCCTCTGAAAGAAAATCTATCCCTAAGATAATATGTGCTTGCAGATTCTTTACTATAAAAAACATAACCTTTACTTGTTCGTCCTTGATACGAACGTATAGCGGTAATTTACTTATGCACTTGCATCTTTCTCCTTGCGCAGCTAACACTGTCGTATTATTCGAATTATATATGCGATATTTACGAAAATACTTCCTAAAAAATCTTCTGCCACACAGGAACACTGCGCGCCTGTATCCAGGAGTGCGGTGGCTGGGATGTTATTCCCCAACACTTCAATCTTCGGAAGAGTCAAATTTTTCACCATTACTGTATTTAACTTAAAGGAAGAGGGGTTTTCTTGGCCTTCGGATTTCCGCACCCTCCCGTCAGCAGAAATCCGTTTTTGTTTAAATCTTTTTTTCTTTCCATGCTTTCCTTCTTTTTCCACTGGCCTTGAGACTTTTTTCCTGGATTGCTATTGAACTTTCGACGTTCGCCGGCTGTTTTTGAATGCTCGGGTTTCCTTGCCCACTGATTCGCTTTGCTTCCGTAGCCGTATGCTTGACTTTGCTGTGGTCTTCGCTCACCAAATTGGTTTCGTTGTTGATATTGGCGTCTTCTTTCAATGTCCGCCGTTCTTCTACTTTCAAACTGGATTGCTAGCTCAAATAACTTTTCCAGTGTAGTCGGATTCCCTAATTCAATAAAGTCTTGTACTTGGGGAAGTAACATCGGCAAAATCACTTGAATTATCTCAGGATCCGGACGGTTTCCATACAAGAGTTTGAAGACGTGAATTTTTCTTAAAATAAAGGTGGAAAGATTTTCGATTCTTTGCTGATATATGCTGAAACGTTTCGCTTCTAATTTCGCACGATCCCTTACGACAGCGAAGGCTTTTACTAGGGCAGTCTTGAAATTTTCGTAAGTATAGGTGGGACTTCCTGCTTGACCCAAGAGACTTCTGCCTATACTTTTGAACCAATTAAGAGCTTGGCCCCTCAAAGCGCTGGTAACTAAGGTAACTTTCTGAAACTCGTGCATGGGGTAGAGCAGGAAGTGGTCATCTAGTTTTTCCAAAAAACTGGTAACCGGTGAGTTTCCATTAAATGTTGCTTCTGGTTTCATCGAAGCGCGCATGGTCTGGACGATGTAACCAAATCCTTCCAGGGCGGCAGCTGGCATTTCTGGATTCTGAGCCGCTTCTGCAGGCAGCACAGGTTCTTCTTGAAACTCGGCCATGGTTATTCTTCTTCGTTGGGCGCCACTATCTAGTTCAATGTTCCACCTTACTTTCTTTGGGAACATGCAAATACCCTGACTCGGAACAGGGAGCTTACTAAAGCTATGTTCAATAAATGTGGAAAGTAGACAAGATAAACAGGAAGGGTATACGAAACCCTTTATTTTTCACTCTTTACAATAATTTTCGCACTTCGGAATACAGAGACCAACTACTTGTGGTGTGAACGTAAGAATATAAAAATATTTAACTAAACTTTGGTATAATAAACAAGGGCCTACGTGGAAGATTGGCCGTATATTAACAGGAAGCCGTATGTAGTACAGAGAACTGTTAACACTACAATACGTTTAAAATTATCACGAGGATTAAACCTCTGGCCTGTAAGGCAACCAGCAACCGAGTAAAACTGCTAAGGTAAGCGGCCTGCTTCGACTAACTCCTTCCTCTCTCTCGCTTGGCAAAAAGCCACAACTTAAGTACTTGGCGTTCGCCAGACAAATTTGCATAAATAAGTTAAAGCTTTTAATTCTGGCCGGAAGTATAAGAAGTGATAGTAAAAATTTAAAATAAAAATAAACGTTAGTAAAATTTAAGATCCTTACATACTTCCCGCCAGAGTTAATTAGTTTGGACTGAGGTCTAAAACGACCTTGTTGAAAACTTTTAGCTCTAGAATCTAACGCGAGGCCAATCTTTTACAAACATTTCTCACTAGAAACTAGAAATTTTTAAAAAAAATCGTTTTTTATATTATCAACTCCATGGACAATTGCTTTTCATCTGTACTGCATCTAAACAGGAGTTCTTAGTTGAAATCTGGTTCCTTCCAGAGATCTGGAAGGAAAACTAGTTTAATGAAATGTTACACAATGAAATGGCAAGTAACATGAATATTTATATTTCTCTTAACATTCTTATTTCATTCATGACTTTATTTTAATTATCTCTCCCCTTGCTCTCTGACATGTGTTGTAAAAGAAAACACCAAACACGAATGTGTTTATGTATACGTGTTCAACACTGCCGCCTACAATCAAAACACTAACGTGTTAAAATTCAACATAACAAGACCTCGTAACACACCCTATCTTCAACTCTAAACCCTGAGGTACTATTCTGAAAGTGGCTAACTCTGAAGTGTAGCGTCAGAGAGCCTAACTACATTCATTCAACCTTTAACACATATTCACCATAGTTTGGTCTTTTTACAGTCACACGAATAAGTTTAAAATTTTTTTTGCATTACTTTCACTTTTACCATATCACAGTATTTCTTAACATTTAAAATAACGGTTCACATTGTATATAAGAACACATTAACATGCAGTTAATTTTACGCATTTTAAAACATACATGAGTAGTACATTTTTAACTTAATTAATTAAAGAAGCAAATAAATTCCAAGCAAGTGCCGATTCTTCTACATTGAAATACCACATTTCAGAAGTCTTTCAGACTGAAACTTCTTTCTTGCCAGAATCTTTTAAATAAAATTTATACAATAACTTTTACAATATTCAAGTATTTACACATTCCTATTATACATCAACTTTAGTTTTACTCGCGAGTAATTGAAAAACATAATACCAAAATAGGTTACAACTCATTTCTCGCCTTTTTGGCGATAAAGGTAGACCTCACATGAGGTAAAACTTCTTGAAATCTGCCACTTGCAGTAAGAATGAAAGATTAAGTTTGCAAAGTAACATAAAATTTTACTTATCTTTGTGATATTCGGACATTCTTTTCTCAGCCCAGTCCTGGAAGGTAGCGAAGATTTTAGTTTGATTTATCCTCCTTCTTGTGCGGGCTCGCCCTTCAGTGCCTTCCTCTAGAAGCTTTCTTTTTCCTCCAGTTCGGTCGCCCTTGAATACCTTCTTTTTCGCCTCTGCCTGTGGTTTTGGCCGTTTGATGGCAGCTGGTCTTGGCGGAACCGGGACACTTCTCTCTCGTTCCTGCTTGGACCTCGTTGCTGGCCGTTCAAATTTTCCTTGTATCTTTTCCTCCGCCGCTAGTGGCCCTTCCGCAGTTCGGCGACATTTGCTGCGGAGAATCCTGTCCGATGAGTAGATCTTCCGTTTGGGAGCCGGGTTATAGTTGCCGTTATTTCTCCTGGCTTTCTTTGCATTCGTCGTACTTCTCCCTTCTTCATTCTGGGGGTGGTCGTGAGCTCTCTTTTCTGGACGGTGGAACGGCTTCTTTTTCTTGTTACCTTCATATTTCCAACGGCGAAACTTTGTTTTCAATTGTTCCTGCCTCCTAATGGCTTGCCCTTGTACTTGTCGTTGTTCCACCTCTGGAGCTTGTGCCTGCCGTGCCGGATCCTGCAAAAGATCTTTGAATATTTGCATTTTATTACGATCATAATATGGTTTTATTTGATCAATGTTTGCGGAGCATGTTTCACCATTCCTGGCTTTTAACACCACTACAGCGTGAGTTATTTTTTCTATGACATATGGTCTTTCAAATCGTGGAAAAAATTTGGCGGTTTTATCTTCTGGTGCTGAAGAAAGTGAATGCTTAATTCTTAATACTTCATCTCCTACTTTATAAGTTACTCCCCGGTGTTTCAAGTCGTAATAAAGTTTTTGTTTTCTCTGTGCTACTTCAGTATTCTTTTTTGCTTCTTTAATTAATTTTTCTATATCACCCATTTTAAATTCTGGGGCTCTTTGTTGCACATAAAATAATTTATCTAACGGTGTTATAATCTTTCTGCCTAAAAATAACTCAGCAGGAGTTTTGCCCGTTGTATCATGTTTTGCGGTCCTAAGGGCGAAAGCAAATTCATTGACATAGTTATCCCAGCTTTTATGAAAATTTTTAACATAACTACGGATAATTTTCACTATATTTCTATTGACCCGTTCCGCTATATTTGATTGCGGCCGATACGGGACCATTTTTAAATGACGTATGCCCAGTTTTTGGCACATGTCTTCAAATATATTACTTAAAAATTGAGGACCATTATCCGATATAACTTTTAGGGGCACCCCGTATTTTAAAATATATTTATTTAAAATATAATCAGTAACTAATTTCGCGGAGGCTCGTTTTAAGGGAACAATTTCGGTCCACTTACTAAAATGATCAACCATAACAAGGAGATAGCGACTTTTATTTAACTGACTTTTTGGAAAAGGGCCCAATAAATCGATAAATCGATACCAATTATTTCATTTAAAAATTCGGATTTAATACTATTTAGAAACCCGGCTGGGCGGAAATTAATATAATTAACTGCTTGACATGGTGGGCAGGACTGGACATACGCCCTTGTTAACTTTTGCAGTTCAGGAAAATAGACTGCCTCGCGTACGCGTTGGATAGTTTTTCGAATACCAGCATGAGAAGCTAAAGGGCTGTCATGTAACTCCTGCAGGATATTTAATCTAAGACTAGCTGGGATAACAGGTCGAAATTCGTTGTTGGAATTTGTAGTTTTTGTATAAAATAATAGACCATCTATTAGTTCGTAGTGGGCCGCCCTATTTCTAATCGCCACAATATCTTGGTGGCTAAAATTTTCAGGATCCTTAAATACTCATAAATGCTTCCAAACTCAGGATCCTTACCCAGTTCGGTTATTATAGTTTCTCGGGAATTTATTGTACATGCGGTGAGCATTGCCACCTTTACAGTATTACCTTTTTCATCTATTTTTATTCTGGATAGGCCATCTGCTACGATATTTTCCTTTCCGGGGGTATGCTTGATTACCAGATTATATTCTTGTAGCTTGAGTGCCCATCTTATTAACGTTGGGGATAAGTTTTTCTCTGAGTACAATCTAGTTACCGCCGCATGATCAGAATACACTGTTATTGGCGCCTTTCCAAAATAGACTCGGAAATTTTGTACTGCTAACAGAACTGCAAGTGCCTCTCTCTCGGTCGCGGAATAATTTTATTGTGTTTGATTTAAAGTTCGGCTAAAAAATGCCACGGGCTGCTGATTTTGCGAAAGTACCGCTCCTACCGCATAATCCGAAGCATCCGCTGAAATTTCTAAATTCTCATCCTTTTCAGAAAATTTCAACACAGGGGCTTGCGTTAATGCTTGCTTTAATTTTTCGAAAGCACTATTGGTTTCGGCCGTCCACGAGAATCTTGTCTTTTTCCTTTTTAGTTTTAACAATGGTTCAGCAATAGCTGCAAAATCTTTTATAAAGGACCTATAATATGAACAATGTCGTAGAAAAGAAGATAGTTTCTTCGCCGTATTTGGTGGCGGATACTTTTGCACAGCGATTATTTTTGATTCGTCTGTCTCGATTCCTTTCTGAGATATTTTGTAACCTAAATATTTTAATTCAGGGGCTGCAATTTTGCCCCTTTCGACATTAACTTTTAGACCGGCCTCATTTAATAGAGAAAACACCTGTCTTAAATCCTGTACATGTTGGTCCATATTATCACTAGTAATAATGATACCGTCTAAATAGATAAATGTGGACTTTCCAAGAACAGGCCTTAACACAATGTCCATACATCGCTGAAATGTTGCCGGTGCCCCTGAAAGGCCAAACGCCATACGCAGGAATGCATAAGTGCCTGCCTTGGTTATAAAAGCAGTCTTAGGCACGTCCTCAGGTCTAACACCTATTTGAAAATAACCAGTCGTTAAGTCTAAAGTCGTCATATATTTGGTAGACGTTATGTTCCTTAGAATTTCTTCAATAATAGGTAACGGATATACCGGATATTTAGTTATGGAGTTTAATTTACGATAGTCAATCGCGAATCGCCACCTTTTTGGATGTGTTAATGGATAGTCATTATTTTTCTTACATAAAACCACCGGGCTACCATAACTACTTGAGATGGGCGTTATGATCTTTTTCCGTAACATATCTCTAATGTGCCCTTCTATATTTTTTTCTTTATTCTTATCATACCGGTATGCTTTGTGGCGAACTGGCATTGAATCTCCGGTGTCGATACTATGGTCAGTAACATGAGTAAATCCTGGAATATCACTAAATAACGAAGCAAATTCACTTACCACTTGTCGGATTCTTTGTTGCTCTTCCTTAGGCAGGTGTCAAGGTTTAACATTGGCGGTTCCGTTTTTTCTTCTCGAACTGGTTTCATCGTCAGCTTAAGGGACGCTTCATTAAAATCCTGCGTTGCTTCTGCCTCTGAAAGAAAATCTATCCCTAAGATAATATGTGCTTGCAGATTCTTTACTATAAAAAACATAACCTTTACTTGTTCGTCCTTGATACGAACGTATAGCGGTAATTTACCTATGCACTTGCATCTTTCTCCTTGCGCAGCTAACACTGTCGTATTATCCGAATTATATATGCGGTATTTACGAAAATACTTCCTAAAAAAATCTTCTGCCACACAGGAACACTGCGCGCCTGTATCCAGGAGTGCGGTGGCTAGTATGTTATTCACCAACACTTCAATCTTCGGAAGAGTCAAATTTTTCACCATTACTGTATTTAACTTGAAGGAAGAGGGGTTTTCTTAACCTTCGGATTTCAGCACCCTCCCGTCAGCAGAAATCCGTTTTTGTTTAAATTTTTTTTTCTTTCCATGCTTTCCTTCTTTTTCCACTGGCCTTGAAACTTTTTTCCTGGATTGCTATTGAACTTTCGACGTTCGCCGGCGGTTTTTGGATGCTCGGGTTTCCTTCCCCACTGATTCGCTTTGCTTCCGTAGCCGTGTTCTTGACTTTGCTGTGGTCTTGGCTCACCAAATTGGTTTCGTTGTTGATATTGCCGTCTTCTTTCAATGTCCGCCGTTCTTCTACTTTCAAACTGGATTGCTAGCTCAAATAACTTTTCCAGTGTAGTCGGATTCCTTAATTCAATAAAGTCTTGTACTTGGGGAAGTAACATCGGCAAAATCACTTGAATTATCTCAGGATCCGGACGGTTTCCATACAAGAGTTTGAAGACGTGAATTTTTCTTAAAATAAAGGTGGAAAGATTTTCGATTCTTTGCTGATATATGCTGAAAAGTTCCGCTTCTAATTTCGCACGATCCCTTACGACAGGGAAGGCTTTTACTAGGGCAGTCTTGAAATTTTCGTAAGTATAGGTGGGACTTCCTGCTTGACCCAAGAGATTTCTGCCTATACATTTGAACCAGTTAAGCGCTAAGCCCCTCAAAGCGCTGGTAGCTAAGGTAACTTTCTGAAACTCGTGCACGGGGTAGAGCATGAAGTGGTCATCTAGTTTTTCCAAAAATCTGGTAACCGGTGAGTTTCCATTAAATGTTGCTTCTGGTTTCATCGAAGCGCGCATGGTCTGGACGATGTAACCAAATCCTTCCAGGGCGGCAGCTGGCATTTCTGGATTCTGAACCGCTTCTGCAGGCAGCACAGGTTCTTTGTTTACTGAGATGTTCTGCAAACTGAGATGTTTTCTTGAAACTCGGCCATGGTTATTCTTCTTCGTTGGGCGCCACTTTCAAGTTCAATGTTCCGCCTTACTTTCTTTGGGAACATGCAAAGACCCTGACTCGGAACTGGGAGCTTACTAAAGCTATGATCAATAAATGTGGAAAGCAGACAAGATAAACAGGAAGGTTATACGAAACCCTTTATTTTTCACTCTTTACAATAATTTTCGTACTTCGGAATACAGAGACCAACTACTTGTGGTCTGAACGTAAGAATATAAAAATATTTAACTAAACTCTAACTTAACTTTGGTATAATTAACAAGGGCCTACATGGAAGATTGGCCGTATATTAACAGGAAGCCGTATGTAGTACAGAGAACTGTTAACACTACAATACGTTTAAAATTATCACGAGGATTAAACCTCTGGCCTGTAAGGCAACCAGCAACCGAGTAAAACTGCTAAGGTAAGCGACCTGCTTCGACTAACTCCTTCCTCTCTCTCGCTTGGCAAAAAGCCACAACATAAGTACTTGGCGTTCGCCAGACAAATTTGCATAAATAAGTTAAAGCTTTTAATTCTGGCTGGAAGTAGAAAATAAGAAGTGATAGTAAAGATTTAAAATAAAAATAAACGTTAATAAAACTTAAGATCCTTACAAGCCTACCTGACTTATCTACTTCACGGGAACTGATTTAACTGCTTCTTTCGATAGAGGTATTTGAAAGAGAGACTATTCTGCAGAGATTTTTGAGTCATTCAGCAACCGAAGGCCAACATCTCTAAAGAAGTTGTAGAAATAAGTCAAGAAACATTATAAAAGATGATGGTTTATTCCTTAGAAAGAGCACATCAGTGTGAAAAACAAAATGGTGGTTATTTAAAGGTGTAATTTTCGGAACTAAATAGGAATTATTTGTAAGAAGTTTAATTTCTTTTTATAAAAGAATAAATATATATTATTAATAAATAAAAAATATTTTATTTTAAGTAGTAATTTTTGGGTCACACAGTATAAGAACTACTTAAAGTAACTGATCATAACACTTATAGCTATTATCATGCAGATTTGTTGTGACTGACTAAAAAATTCCATTCTAAAACCTTATTGCATGTCGTATATATATGTATTATCTACTAAAGAAATTATATATATATATATATTTACTTGTTTCTGTTGGCTGGTTGACTGATGAGCTGGAGTGATTAGTTAAAAACATCTGAAGGTAAAGTATAAATATTGTTGCGTGCGTACGGGTTCGTTATGAAATGAATGCACAAGTTCGATGCAAAATGAACAAAAATTTATTATGATCACAAGAAAAATGCTTAAATCTTCTCAAATTATCATGCAGTATTACAATATCTCACAGTAGTTATCTTTTAACTACTTACTCAAATATCCAATAGAACGTAATTCAAAACAGCTAAAGAACGCTAATCCGCGAATTAGCTATAATCAACAACAGCAGTTTTCTAAACAACAACAAACTAAGCAACTACTGCAAACTGAGATGTTTTCCTCCTTTTATAAGATTTTAAAATCACGCGCTAGAATTTTCCAGTACTTTCTCGAAATCAAAAAGAGATATTTATTTATTTAATGCACGCGCTCTTGTATTTTCAATTTTCCGGCTTAGCTTTGTTTTAATATTCGTCACGCGCTGCACTGCGCGAGAAATAAAAACATTTAATTTATAATTGAACTAACATTAGCTTTTTAAACACCAAATTCGTAACATTGCCCCCTCTCCAAAGACTGCACGTACCGGGCAGTACAATCCCTGGACAGGAAGCTAAACTTACAACTGTGGCATAAATGCATTAATAAACATTACATTACAATAATAAACAACATGAACAATAAATGCAATAAATTAAACAAATCAAATGCTATCAAATACAAATCAAATACTAAATGCAAATCAAATACTAAATACAAATCAAATCAATACACATTTAAAAACAAAAAGGACCATGGTCTTATACTATTTACAATTATTTACATTATGTACTATGGCCATAGTAATGAGCTAACCTGTCGTAATGAACGACTTTAGGTTTAGAGTTCGAAGACTTACGAATCCGAACTACGACGTCATTAAGCCTGTTTAGAACTGTGTACGGTCCATCCCAAGGTGACTGTAATTTCGGACAAAGTCCTTTCCGTCGAGTCGGATTCCACAACCACACCTTGTCTCCTTCGTGGAATTGATGTTCAGTAGCTCTTGTGTTGTATCGGATCTTCATCTTCTCGTCGCTAAGTTGACTCGCTCTCGTGCAAAGTTGTGCATCACTTCAAACCTGGCCTGGAGATCTTGAATATATTCCTCAGACGATGAAGGAGCATCTGGAGGGCGGCCAAACAATAGATCACAAGGCAGACGAAGGTCACGACCGAAGAGAATCTGTGATGGAGAATAGCCGGTAGTCAGCACTGCGGTGTGATGCTTCTTTGGCGAAATGAAGCAACTCCAATGATGGAACACAGCAATAACTTTTATTTAACACTCATAAAAATGGCGACATACAAACAAGAAGAGAAAACATATTCTAACATTTAAAAATAAATTACATTCTTCGTGCGAGAGTCGCACGAGGCACTCGAGTCTGGTTTCAAATATTGCCATTCACAAATACCTTAATGTTCATCTATTTAAATTATTTAAACTACAAGATTTTAATATTATTTAAAGCTGTTACAACCTCTCCCCCAACGGAGAGACTTTTGCTGAAGGGAAAAGTTCTGTAAAATTCGAAATTTTATAAGCTCGGCTTGTTAAATTGCTTAAAGAGAAAAGATAACTTCTCTCATAAGTTTCCAAATTTTCAGGCCGAAAATTTTAAGTTTTAAACAAATATTTTTACACCACATTTAAATAGGAAGAAAATGGACCAGTGTTCAAATTAGTCTTTTTTTTTCTTCACGGCGCCTAGATCTCTTCCATGGTGGACCAATTCCTCGGCTGTAATTCACAGCAAAGCCTTTCCTCAGTTCGTCTGTGCCTTTCGGATAATAATATTCATGTGTCATTTGCTTTCGACAATTGTTTTCTTCGTCTACTAGTAGCGGCTTTCATATTAAATCAAAAGCCGAAAGATGATGATAACGCTGCATTGCAAAATGATTCTCAATATTAATTTCTTTATCGTTTTTTAAATTTTCGTGAACATCTTCCTCTTTTAATTCTGGTGATTTTACTTCTTCTTCAAATACATCTCTGGATGCTTTATTTTCTTCCTACATCGGTTCCAAGATCTGCCCTTCAGCTATTTTTCTTTTCTTTTGAGCTCTAGTAGAAATGGCATTAAAATGGTATCACTAAGTTTACATTCAAGTGATAATTAAGACACAATAACACGCCGAATAAATACTAATTCAGCAGTCAAACAACAAAAATCAGCGTTATACCCACAAAATTTTCACAGGACTAGTTTCGATGGTTTTACCGAACCACCATCTTCAGCTGCAAAACCGCAAATGAACAAGATAGGAAATAATGATTAGATAAGATAAGAAAGCCTGGACAAGAATAAGCAAGTGGCGCCATCTGTTGGCGAAACCAGAACTAAAACATAATTTCTCTAAAAGCCGAAGGCAAATTTGGATTGGAATTAGGATCGTTAACTAGAACAGAAAGATTTTTATGAATGTGAAATGCCTCTAGAAAATCCAGTTCTCCAATGGAAGATGTTTTTTGAATAATTTTGGCAGCAGAAAAGTTGAAAGTGTGATTTTCGGACCAACAATGTTGAGCAACAGAAGACCTCTGTGTTTCCTTTTTTCTAACATATGCCTCATGTTCTTTGACGCGAAATTTTAAGGCTCTCTTAGTTTGGCCAATGTAAATTAAACCACACTGGCAAGGAATCCTATAAATACCCCAGGAATTCATATCCGGAATGGGGTCCTTGAGTATAGAAGTTGGAATTTTATTGATGGGAGAAAAAGCAACCCGAAAGTTAAATTTCTGCAAAATATGTGCAACTTTATAGCTAATTGATGGAAAGAAGGGAATGACAACAGAATTTTTATAATCTCCTAAAATAAGTGTGTGGCTTTTAGTGTGTTGAGATGAGAATTTTTTAACTGCTTGATTAATAATGTTGGGTGAAAAGCCCCTGTCAATAGCTATTGCTTTTAAATAATTTAGTTCTTCATCAAGGGCTAGTTTGGAGGAGCAAACTTGAAGAGCACGGAAAACATAGGAATAAAATGAAGCTAACTTTTGTTTAGTCGGATGACATGATTTAAAGTGTGGTGGAAGGCAAACCGATGAAGGTTTACGGTAAACTGTACTACTGAAGTTGGATGTGTTACGTGTGACCAGAATGTCGAGAAACGGAAGAGAATTGCAAGTCTCAAGTTCAAAAGTGAACTGAATAGCAGGATCAATAGAATTCATTGTTGAAAGAACTTTATTTAAATCATCTTTATTACCTTCAAACAGGGTAAAAGTATCGTCTACGTAGCGGAACCATGCCGGGAAGTTTAAAGTTTCAAACAATTTTGATTCATAATAATGCATGTAGATATCAGGCAGGATGGGACTGAGGGGACTTCCCATGGCTAATCCCTCAGTTTGCTTGTAATATTTATTTTGGAAAACAAAATGTGTTTGTTTCAAACAGAGTTGAGTGAGAGAAATTAGCTCATCAATTTCGATGCAAGAGAAATGAAATTCGCGAAGTCTGGTTTCTAGACATCTTAATGCACCCTCCACTGGGACATTGGTGAATAATGATTTTACATCAAAAGAAACCATGAGTAAATTACTAGGAGAAATGTTTTAACCTTTTTTACAAACTCTATTGAATTTTTTATGGTGTAAATGTTATTGTCTAATAGAGTGGAAAATCTAGAAACTAAATATTTAGCTAAAGGATACGAGGCAGTACCTAAATTTGATACAATAGGGCGGAAAGGAATACCACTTTTATGAATTTTGGGAAGAGCATATAATCTGGCACAATTCGCAACAGATGGGATAAGCGAATGTTTTAAGTTGCTTGAAATGATTTGCGAAGATTTGATCGCAGTTTTTATTTTGGATAAGTCCGAAGGTGAAGGATCTTTAGGGATCGGATTATATGGTCCTTCGTTTAAGAGTTTAGTGACACCATCGATGTAAGTGTTCTTATCCATGACGACTATCTGGCCACCTTTGTCAGCCTTTGAAATGATAATATCCGGGTTAGAATGAATTTCGCGCATTGTAGCTCTTTCTCTCGCAGTTAGATTTGGTTTCAAAGGTTTATTATTGAATTTCACATTATGAGCGATAAGATGCCTAATCATTTCTTTCTGTGAATCTGAAACTTTACTGAACTTGAAAGCTTTTTCGATAGGAGCCAAAATCTTTGGAATCGAGGGTTTACAGGTTTGTGAGAAGTTAAAATTATATTTTAGATTTCTCTCTTGTTCTTCTGAAAGACTAACATTAGAAATATTAACTATTGGCTTGATGTTTACAATGGAAATATTTTTGAACTACTTGAACTGGAAGACTGTAAAAGAAGTTTTTCGAATTTAACTGCAAGGGTGTTTTTATGACGGTTAACTGCATTCTCCGTTCTAGACCAAGACTTTTGCTCAAGGCCAGTGAATTTTGGATATGATTTAGCGAGTTCCAGATGAAGCTTATAGAGTTCATGTTCAAATTTGGACAATTGTTGACGTGTATCTCTTATCACGGACCGAAGTCCTATTGTATCAAATTTAGGTACTGCCTGGTATCCTTTAGCTAAATATTTAGTTTCTAGATTTTCCACTCTATTAGACAATAACATTTACACCATAAAAAATTCAATAGAGTTTGTAAAAAAGGTTAAAAACATTTCTCCTAGTAATTTACTCATGGTTTCTTTTGATGTAAAATCATTATTCACCAATGTCCCAGTGGAGGGTGCATTAAGATGCCTAGAAACCAGACTTCGCGAATTTCATTTCTCTTGCATCGAAATTGATGAGCTAATTTCTCTCACTCAACTCTGTTTGAAACAAACACATTTTGTTTTCCAAAATAAATATTACAAGCAAACTGAGGGATTAGCCATGGGAAGTCCCCTCAGTCCCATCCTGGCTGATATCTACATGCATTATTATGAATCAAAATTGTTTGAAACTTTAAACTTCCCGGCATGGTTCCGCTACGTAGACCATACTTTTACCCTGTTTGAAGGTAATAAAGATGATTTAAATAAAGTTCTTTCAACAATGAATTCTATTGATCCTGCTATTCAGTTCACTTTTGAACTTGAGACTTGCAATTCTCTTCCGTTTCTCGACATTCTGGTCACACGTAACACATCCAACTTCAGTAGTACAGTTTACCGTAAACCTTCATCGGTTTGCCTTCCACCACACTTTAAATCATGTCATCCGACTAAACAAAAGTTAGCTTCATTTTATTCCTATGTTTTCCGTGCTCTTCAAGTTTGCTCCTCCAAACTAGCCCTTGATGAAGAACTAAATTATTTAAAAGCAATAGCTATTGACAGGGGCTTTTCACCCAACATTATTAATCAAGCAGTTAAAAAATTCTCATCTCAACACACTAAAAGCCACACTCTTATTTTAGGAGATTATAAAAATTCTGTTGTCATTCCCTTCTTTCCATCAATTAGCTATAAAGTTGCACATATTTTGCAGAAATTTAACTTTCGGGTTGTTTTTTCTCCCATCAATAAAATTCCAACTTCTATACTCAAGGACCCCATTCCGGATATGAATTCCTGGGGTATTTATAGGATTCCTTGCCAGTGTGGTTTAATTTACATTGGCCAAACTAAGAGAGCCTTAAAATTTCGCGTCAAAGAACATGAGGCATATGTTAGAAAAAAGGAAACACAGAGGTCTTCTGTTGCTCAACATTGTTGGTCCGAAAATCACACTTTCAACTTTTCTGCTGCCAAAATTATTCAAAAAACATTTCCATTGGAGAACTGGATTTTCTAGAGGCATTTCACATTCATAAAAATCTTTCTGTTCTAGTTAACGATCCTAATTCCAATCCAAATTTGCCTTCGGCTTTTAGAGAAATTATGTTTTAGTTCTGGTTTCGCCAACAGATGGCGCCACTTGCTTATTCTTGTCCAGGCTTTCTTATCTTATCTAATCATTATTTCCTATCTTGTTCATTTGCGGTTTTGCAGCTGAAGATGGTGGTTCGGTAAAACCATCGAAACTAGTCCTGTGAAAATTTTGTGGGTATAACGCTGATTTTTGTTGTTTGACTTCTGAATTAGTATTTATTCGGCGTGTTATTGTGTCTTAATTATAGAAGCCCCAAACAGGCTTACATTTTGCTTTCTTTTTTGCACGTTGTGTGGCCGCCATTTTGTGATTGTAGGAGTTTCGGTGAGTACATTTTTGCAATTTTCAAGTTATGTTTATGTTTTGTACATTTGGATATTGTGCTTTGCTTGTCTGATTTCATGCATTTTGCTTACAAACGTTTTGTTTTCTATTCATTTCGGTGAGGGATTTTTCTGCTGTTTTGTGTGTACTTTATTATTGCTCAATTAATTTAGTTTGATTTTCTGCATTGTTTATCATGCCTTCATCCGTTAATCGTTTCACTAAATTACGCCTGAAACGGCAAAAATTCCTGAATCATCTTGACTTTTTACTTAAATGTAAATGTAAAAAATTGATCCCCAATTTTATTCAAATCAAAACTAATCAAAAACTTTCGAGTCACGTTTCAAGAATTCTGTTAAATTGCAAGCTTGCCTTACTTCGGTCCGTGATAAGGGATACACGTCAACAATTGTCCAAAGTTGAACATGAACTCTATAAGCTTCATCTGGAACTCGCTAAATCATATCCAAAATTCACTGGCCTTGAGCAAAAGTCTTGGTCTAGAACGGAGAATGCAGTTAACCGTCATAAAAACACCCTTGCAGTTAAATTCGAAAAACTTCTTTTACAGTCTTCCAGTTCAAGTAGTTCAAAAAATCTTCCCATTGTAAACATCAAGCCAATAATCAAAATCGTAAAAAACAACCTTATATTTAGCGTAGGTATAATGAAACACTCAATCGATTTCGAGGGCAGCTAAAGGTCCCTCCTCATCAGGAGAAAGAAATACATAGAAAGAAGGAAATAGGAATGACAGAAACACGTGGTGCTTATCAGCACTGCACGTGGTTATAACTAGATTTTTAATCAGAGTTGCACTGGCCGCCTACTTTTACTGAGCCAGGCTGTCTGATCAAGCATAAAGAAATATTAGCGAAGTTAAAATAGGGAGCGAGGGGCAAATGCACATTACGCTCAAAATCTGAACTTCAAATAATGGAAAGCAACCACTGAACGGATTTTTATACCCTCTGGTAGTACCAAGTGCGAGGAGGTAACGCCATCTATCGGCAAAAATAATTGAATTAAGACAGTAGAATTTTAAAGGCATTAGGAAGGACTGGATTGGACTTCAAATCATTAACTAAACTTTCTAAATCCTTGTGAATGTGAAAAGCCTCAAGAAAATCCAATTCGCCTATGGAAGAAGCCTTTTGGATGATTTTTGCAGACCCAAAATCAAAATTATGGTTAAAAGTCCAGCTATGAAACGCTATTGAAGACTTGTTAATTTCCCCTTTTTTGACATAAGATTCATGTTCCTTGATACGAAACTTCAACGCTCTTTTTGTTTGGCCAATATATCTTAAACCACACTGACATGATATACTATAAATTCCCCAAGAATTCAAGACAGAAACGCAATCTTTTAGAATCGAAGGGTGAATTTTATTAATAGGGGAGAAACCGACTTGAAAATTGAATTTCTGGAGAATCCGTGCAATTTTATAGCTAACAGAAGGATAAGATGGAAGCACGACAAGGTCATTGATATTATTTCTAACAGTGGAATGTCTTCTTTGATGGGAATCTGAAAATTTTTTGACGGCTTTATCAATAATCACGGGAGAAAATCCACGGTCAATCGCAACTGCTCTCAAATAATTAAGTTCATTGGTAAGCAAAGATTCAGAGGAACAAACTTTTAGCGCGCGGAAAACATAATAGTAAAAAGAAGCCATTTTTTGCTTAACAGGGTGGCATGACTTGGCATGGGGTGGTAAACAAACTGCAAAGGGTTTACGGTACACAGTGGTGCTAAAATCGGTTTCATTGCGGATTATAAGAATATCGAGGAAGGGGAGGGAATTGTTGGATTCAATTTCAAGAGTGAATTGGATGGCTGGATCAATTGAATTCATAATAGATAGAATCTCGGATAAATCCTCTTTATAACCGTCAAAAAGTGCGAAAGTGTCGTCAACATACCGAATCCAAAGACGAAAAGATAATTTATCAAATAATTTCATCTCAAAATAGTGCATATAAATGTCAGCAAGTACCGGACTGAGAGGATTACCCATAGCCAATCCTTCAACTTGACGAAAATATGCATTTTGGAAAACAAAGTGGGTTTGACTTAGAGAAACTTTAGTAAGCGAAACCAACTCATTAATTTCAGTATGTGTCAAGTGAAATTCCCGAAGCCTAGTTTCAAGACAATTTAGTGCTCCTTCGACCGGAACATTTTTGCCGATAGATGGCGTTACCTCCTCGCACTTGGTACTACCAGAGGGTATAAAAATCCGTTCAGTGGTTGCTTTCCATTATTTGAAGTTCAGATTTTGAGCGTAATGTGCATTTGCCCCTCGCTCCCTATTTTAACATCGCTAATATTTCTTTATGCTTGATCAGACAGCCTGGCTCAGTAAAAGTAGGCGGCCAGTGCAACTCTGATTAAAAATCTAGTTATAACCACGTGCAGTGCTGATAAGCACCACGTGTTTCTGTGATTCCTATTTTCTTCTTTCTATGTATTTCTTTCTCCTGATGAGGAGGGACCTTTAGCTGCCCTCGAAATCGATTGAGTGTTTCATTATACCTACGCTAAATATAAGGTTGTTTTTTACGATTTTGATTGTCACATTAGCGTGTTTCTCTTCTAATCAAGCCAATAGTTAATATTTCTAATGTTAGTCTTTCAGAAGAACAAGAGAGAAATCTAAAATATAATTTTAACTTCTCACAAACCTGTAAACCCTCGATTCCAAAGATTTTGGCTCCTATCGAAAAAGCTTTCAAGTTCAGTAAAGTTTCAGATTCACAGAAAGAAATGATTAGGCATCTTATCGCTCATAATGTGAAATTCAATAATAAACCTTTGAAACCAAATCTAACTGCGAGAGAAAGAGCTACAATGCGCGAAATTCATTCTAACCCGGATATTATCATTTCAAAGGCTGACAAAGGTGGCCAGATAGTCGTCATGGATAAGAACACTTACATCGATGGTGTCACTAAACTCTTAAACGAAGGACCATATAATCCGATCCCTAAAGATCCTTCACCTTCGGACTTATCCAAAATAAAAACTGCGATCAAATCTTCGCAAATCATTTCAAGCAACTTAAAACATTCGCTTATCCCATCTGTTGCGAATTGTGCCAGATTATATGCTCTTCCCAAAATTCATAAAAGTGGTATTCCTTTCCGCCCTATTGTATCAAATTTAGGTACTGCCTCGTATCCTTTAGCTAAATATTTAGTTTCTAGATTTTCCACTCTATTAGACAATAACATTTACACCATAAAAAATTCAATAGAGTTTGTAAAAAAGGTTAAAAACATTTCTCCTAGTAATTTACTCATGGTTTCTTTTGATGTAAAATCATTATTCACCAATGTCCCAGTGGAGGGTGCATTAAGATGTCTAGAAACCAGACTTCGCGAATTTCATTTCTCTTGCATCGAAATTGATGAGCTAATTTCTCTCACTCAACTCTGTTTGAAACAAACACATTTTGCTTTCCAAAATAAATATTACAAGCAAACTGAGGGATTAGCCATGGGAAGTCCCCTCAGTCCCATCCTGGCTGATATCTACATGCAGTATTATGAATCAAAATTGTTTGAAACTTTAAACTTCCCGGCATGGTTCCGCTATGTAGACCATACTTTTACCCTGTTTGAAGGTAATAAAGATGATTTAAATAAAGTTCTTTCAACAATGAATTCTATTGATCCTGCTATTCAGTTCACTTTTGAACTTGAGACTTGCAATTCTCTTCCGTTTCTCGACATTCTGGTCACACGTAACACATCCAACTTCAGTAGTACAGTTTACCGTAAACCTTCATCGGTTTGCCTTCCACCACACTTTAAATCATGTCATCCGACTAAACAAAAGTTAGCTTCATTTTATTCCTATGTTTTCCGTGCTCTTCAAGTTTGCTCCTCCAAACTAGCCCTTGATGAAGAACTAAATTATTTAAAAGCAATAGCTATTGACAGGGGCTTTTCACCCAACATTATTAATCAAGCAGTTAAAAAATTCTCATCTCAACACACTAAAAGCCACACTCTTATTTTAGGAGATTATAAAAATTCTGTTGTCATTCCCTTCTTTCCATCAATTAGCTATAAAGTTGCACATATTTTGCAGAAATTTAACTTTCGGGTTGTTTTTTCTCCCATCAATAAAATTCCAACTTCTATACTCAAGGACCCCATTCCGGATATAAATTCCTGGGGTATTTATAGGATTCCTTGCCAGTGTGGTTTAATTTACATTGGCCAAACTAAGAGAGCCTTAAAATTTCGCGTCAAAGAACATGAGGCATATGTTAGAAAAAAGGAAACACAGAGGTCTTCTGTTGCTCAACATTGTTGGTCCGAAAATCACACTTTCAATTTTTCTGCTGCCAAAATTATTCAAAAAACATCTTCCATTGGAGAACTGGATTCTCTAGAGGCATTTCACATTCATAAAAATCTTTCTGTTCTAGTTAACGATCCTAATTCCAATCCAAATTTGCCTTCGGCTTTTAGAGAAATTATGTTTTAGTTCTGGTTTCGCCAACAGATGGCGCCACTTGCTTATTCTTGTCCAGGCTTTCTTATCTTATCTAATCATTATTTCCTATCTTGTTCATTTGCGGTTTTGCAGCTGAAGATGATGGTTCGGTAAAACCATCGAAACTAGTCCTGTGAAAATTTTGTGGGTATAACGCTGATTTTTGTTGTTTGACTTCTGAATTCAAGTGATAAACTAATAAAATAAGGCAGTTCAGTGTTAACAGGAAGTAATAACCTGATATCACTAATATTACGTTCAGTGATGAACTAATAAAATAAGGCAATTCAATATCAACAGGAAGTAATAACCTGGTATCACTAATATTATGTTCAGTGATGAACCAATAAAATAAGACAATTGAATATCAACAGGAAGTTATAATCTGGTATCGCTAATATTGCGTTCAGTGATGAACTAATAACATAAAGCAATTCAAAATTAACAGGAAGTAATAATCTGGTATCACTAATATTGCGTTCAATGATGAACTAATAAAGCAATTCAATATTAATAGGAGGCAATAATCTGGTATCACTAATATTATGTTCAATGATGAACTAATAAAATAAAAATACGCACGATTATTCGATCTCGGTCGGTATATCCAAAATAATTAAGACTGTGATGCTTCTTTGGCGAAATGAAGCAACTCCAATGATGGAACACAGCAATAACTTTTATTTAACACTCAAAAAAATGGCGACATACAAACAAGAAGAGAAAACATATTCTAACATTTAAAAATAAATTACATTCTTCGTGCGAGAGTCGCACGAGGCACTCGAGTCTGGTCTCAAATATTGTCATTCACAAATACCTTAATGTTCATCTATTTAAATTATTTAAACTACAAGATTTTAATATTATTGTTGCGTGCGTACGGGTTCGTTATGAAATGAATGCACAAGTCCGATGAAAAATGAACAAAAATTTATTATTATCACAACAAAAATGCTTAAATTTTCTCAAATTATCATGCAGTATTACAATATCTCACAGTAGTTATCTTTTAACTACTCAAATGTCCAATAGAACGTCATTCAAAACAGCTAAAGAACGCTAATCCGCGAATTCGCTACAATCAACAAGAGCAGTTTTCTAAAAAAAACAACAAACTAAGCAACTACTACAAACTGAGATGTTTTCCTCCTTTTATAAGATTTTAAAATCACGCGCTAGAATTTTCCAGTACTTTCTCGAAATCAAAAAGAGATATTTATTTATTTAACGCACGCGCTCTTGTATTTTTAATTTTTCCGGCTTAGCTTTCTTTTAATATTCGTCACGCGCTGCACTGCGCGAGAAATAAAACCATTTAATTTATAATTAAACTAACATTAGCTTTTTAAATACCAAATTCTTAACACTGCCCCCTTCCCAAGGACTGCACGTCCCGGGCAGTACAATCCCTGGACAGGAAGCTAAACTTACAAATGTGGCATAAACATTACATTACAATATCAAACAACATGAACAATAAATGCAATAACTAACTTAAACAAATCAAATGCTATCAAATACTAAATACAAAACAAGTACTAAATACGAATCAAATACTAAATGCAAATCAAATACTAAATACAAATCAAATCAAATACACATTTAAAAACAAAAAGGACCATGGTCTGATACTATTTACAATTATTTACATTACGTACTATGGCCATAGTAATGAGCTAACCTGTCGTAAGAGTTCGAAGACTCACGGATCCGAACCACGACGTCATTCGTGTTCAGCACTGTATATGGACTATCCGAAGGTGACTGTAATTTAGGTGACAGTCCTTTTCGTTGAATCGGGTTCCACAACCACACCTTGTCTCCTTTGTTGGATCTATGTCTAGTAGCTCTTGTGTCGCATCTGGTCTTCGTTTTCTCCGTCGCCAAGTTGACTCGCTTTCGTGCAGAACGGTGCATCCCCTCAAACCGGGCCTGGGCATCTTGGATGTGTTCCTCAGGCGATGAAGGCGCATCCGTAGGGCGACTAAACAGGCGGTCACAAGGCAGACGAAGGTCTTGACCGAAGAACTTCTGAGATGGAGAATAGCTGGTAGTCTTGCGTTTCTTTTCGACCCTGGTATGATTTCGGCAGCTTCCCGAGCTCGATCTTTCGGACAAGGCGTCGACATTTCCAGGCGAGGATCCCTTTTGAGGATGGATAGTCATGCCATCAGATGCTGAAAGCAGCTTATTGTTTTTGAAATCTAAGGAAAAATTGTATTTCCTTAAAAAGTCCAATCCGAGTATGCATGGATCTGTAATATCCGCCACATATGCCGTGTGATGGTAGGCGGCACTTCCAAACGTGATGTTTAGATTTAACTTCCCAGTTATGTCGATCTTGTCACCAGACGCAGTCTGAAGGGTAGCACAGGATGGCGTCCAAATAAGTTTATCTTTAAACTGTTCAGCTAAATCTTTCCTAATGATGGTAACATTAGCTCCTGTGTCAATGATCATATTGCAAGGAACTCCATCGATATTCCCATTGATGGACAGTCCGTTATTGTTGCCACTCACTATAGAGATCTTAAGCGCTTTAAAACAGGGTTTTTCATTATCTGGCAACCTCCGTTCCTTGATATGGTCATTAATTTGTTTCCTGCGTCGTTGCTCAGAAATTGTCTCAATTTTCGTACCCTGGGGTGTTCTGCAATTCTTTCGTACGTGGCCTTCAGCTCCACAGTTCTAGCACTTTGGTTTCTTGTCAGTCCTTTTCCTTCCCGTGGCATTTAATTGTCTGTTTAAATCGTATGCCTTATTTTCCGTGCTCTGGGGAGTTCTGCAGTTCCTTCGTAGGTGGCCTTCAACACCGCAATTCCAGCACTTTAGGGTCGGTTTTGTTTCACCACTATTCCTTCTTAAAGCATTCACTGGTCTTGTCAACTCATCCGTTTCATTATCCGTGCCCTGAGGTGTTCTGCAATGCCGTCGTAGGTGACCTTCAGAACCACATCTCCAACATCTTACAGCCACTTTGTTCTCACTGCTACTCCTTATCAAAGCATCGACTTGTCTGGATAAATCATCTAAACGAGCCATCAATTGGTCCCCTGGGTCGTGGACTCGCACAGCTCTGACTGGGTAGTGATCCCTAAGAGTTGCTTGCTGGGCTGCCTCCAATTTCACGGCGTACAACAGAGCGCTTTTTACATACTTTACATCTGCCATTCGTAGAGCTTTCTGTATTTCAGTATCTCGGATGCCGTCGATAAAGTATTGCAAGGACAGGATTTCCCTTGTTTCTGTCGGGCATTCCGAAAAGGCGAGATGGGACAGCCTTTCAACATCCGCGGCGAGCTCCTGAAGTGTTTCGGTAGGCTTCTGTTGACGAGATTTTAATTGGAGCCTGCTGTAGTCTTTTAAACACTTCTCCCCAAAGCGCAATTCCAAGGCGCCGGACAGAGCTTCGAAATCTAACCTTTTGTTTTCGGGAAGAGTCTGAAGGATATCCGCTGCGTCGGCTCTTAGAGAAGCGGCGAGATGACAGGCCTTAGCTTGAGAATCCCATCCATTCGCATCCGCCACGATAGAAAATTGTGTCTTATACACCTGCCAGGAGGTCTTCCCATCATATGTGGATAGCTTCAGAGGTGGACGAGCAGGCATTGGTAAGAATTTAAAATCATCACTCCTGCTCCCTGCCGACGCTACGAATTTCTTTAAAGTATCCATTTCTTTGGCAACTGCAGAAACTCTCTCATCAATTTGTTGTTCGATTTGGTGTTGGACGGCACAAACTCTTCCTTCAATTCGTTCTTCCACAGCAGAAACTCTCCCTTCTATATGTTCTTTTATAGAAGAAACTCTTTCTTCTATTTCTTCTTTCACCGAAGAAACTCTTTCTTCAATTTGATCTTTTACAAAAGAAACTTTTTCTTCAATTTGTCCAACTTTATTTTCAACTGTGTCAATTCTGCCTTCCATAGCTTCAAATTTATTTTCTATTATGCAGGTAATCTCTCTTTTCATTTCTTCTTGACCTGCCTCAATCTTTTCTTGACCAGCTTGAACGGCTTTCATTTCGTCCTTAACAGATTCCTGGCCCAATTTCATTTCTTCCTTAACGGAGTTGACGGCCCCTTCCATCTTTCCTTGGCTAGATTCATCTCTTCTTTCATTTCTTCTTTAAACTTGGCAAAGGCTGTTATCAATTGCCTTAACTGCTCTTCCATCGCTCTTGTGATTGGCATTCAAACCCCACTTCTGACACCAAAAATTGTTGCGTGCGTACGGGTTCGTTATGAAATGAATGCACAAGTCCGATGCAAAATGAACAAAAATTTATTATGATCACAACAAAAATGCTAAATTTTCTCAAATTATCATGCAGTATTACAATATCTCACAGTAGTTACCTTTTAACTACTCAAATATCCAATAGAACGTAATTCAAAACAGCTAAAGAACGCTAATCTGCGAATTCGCTACAATCAACAAGAGCAGTTTTCTAAAAAAAACAACAAACTAAGCAACTACTACAAACTGAGATGTTTTCCTCCTTTTATAAGATTTTAAAATCACGCGCTAGAATTTTTCAGTACTTTCTCGAAATCAAAAAGAGATATTTATTTATTTAACGCACGCGCTCTTGTATTTTTAATTTTTCCGGCTTAGCTTTCTTTTAATATTCGTCACGCGCTGCACTGCGCGAGAAATAAAACCATTTAATTTATAATTAAACTAACATTAGCTTTTTAAATACCAAATTCGTAACATTATTTAAAGCTGTTACAGCGGTAAGCCAGTAAAAACAGCAATAATTTCTTGTCCCAGTCCTGCTGGTTTCTGGAAACCACTAATGAGAGGTTATTAAGGATGGTTCGATTGAACGTCTCTACCATGCCGTCCGACTGGGGATGTAATGGCGTCGTTTGGGTCTTGTCAATGCCGAGTAGTTTGCATAGTTCTTTGATTACTACCGAGGTAAAATTCCTTCCCTGATCGGAATGTAACTGAAGAGGCACTCCGAACCTGGAAATCCAGTGCTGTATCATCACCTCAGCTACTGTAACAGCCTCTTGATCAGGAATAGGATACGCTTCAGGCCACTTGGTGAAATAATCAAAGACAACGAATATGTATTTGTTGCCATCAGCAGTTCGTGGCAGAGGTCCCAAGATGTCAAAGGCGATACGTTCAAAAGGCGCCCCTACGTTGTAACGTTGCAGCTTGCCTCGGCTGCGTCTCTTCGGTCCTTTCCGACCTACACAGGCATCGCAAGATCGGCACCACTTTTGCACGTCATCCTTTGCATCATTCCAGTAAAAGCGCTCACGAACTCTCTGTAAGGTTTTCATTATTCCAAAGTGACCTCCCATAGGGGTGTTATGTAGTTCTTTAAGGACATCAGGAATGCGGGATCTTGGAAGTATCAGCTGCCATCGGAACGTCTTCCCATCATCCAATTCGAATTTCCGGTATAAGACGCCGTTTCGAATGTGAAGTGAATCCCAGAGTGCCCAATATTGTTTGGTTGTAGGACTACAGATAGAAATGTCCTGCCAGGTAGGTTTTCTGTTTGACGACTCCATTAGATCAATTATGGGTTTAATGTCGCGTTCTTCCAGCTGGTCTTTCCTGACTTCATCATCACTCCACGGTTCTCGATCAGCCCATGTTGATGTTGTAGTTTGTCTTGCGACCGGAGTCTGCAGCTCGTATTTCGCTTCCACCCTGGAACAATATCGGCAGCTTTCTTGGCAAGGTCTTTTAGACAGGGCGTCGGTGTTTCCGTGTGATGATCCCTTACGATGACGGATAGTGATGTCATATTCTTGGAGTCTCTGTATCCACCTGGCTATTTGACCCTCAGGATTCTTGAAATTTAAAAGCCAGGTCAATGATACATGATCGGTTCGGAGCAGGAATTTTCTGCCGTATAGATAGTGATGGAACTGTTCTACAGCTTTAACTATGGCGAGCAATTCTTTCCTGGTGACACAATAATTCCTCTCCTGTTTAGACAGGCACTTGCTCCAGTACGCCACTACACGTTCTTGGCCGTCTATTTCTTGGGACAAAACGGCACCGACACTTTCATTGCTCGCGTCGGTGTCGAGAATAAATGGTCGGTCGTGCTGAGGATACGTCAGGATTGGAGCAGATGTTAAAGCCTCCTTTAAGTTGTTAAATGCATTGTCACATTCTTTTGTCCACAAGAACTTTTGGTTGCTCTCTGTCAGCTTGTGAAGGGGTCTTGCGATGGAAGAAAAGTCTTTCACGAATCTCCTATAGTAGGTGCAAAGCCCTAGGAAGCTTCTCAGCTGATGGACATTTTCGGGACGTTTCCAGGATTTAACCGCTGATACCTTTTCAGGATCCGTGCGCACACCTTCTGCAGAGATGACATGTCCCAGGTAAGTCACTTCCTTTCGGAACAATTTGCATTTAGCAGGACTCAGCTTCAGATTGGCTTCTTTCAGTTTCTGAAGCACCTTCCTAAGATTTTCTAAATGTTCTTGAAAACTCTTTCCGACGATGATGATGTCGTCCAGGTATATCAGGCAGGCTTCGTAGGAAAGGCCTTTCAAAACAGTCTCCATAAGACGTTCGAATGTTGCCGGCGCATTACACAGTCCAAACGGCATTACTTTGAATTGCCATAGCCCTTCTCCCGTAGTAAATGCTGTCTTTTCTCGGTCTTCAGGCTGTATTTCTACCTGCCAATACCCACTCTTTAAATCAAGTGTTGAGAACCACTTGCTTCCAGAAAGAGTGTCTAGAATGTCGTCAATTCTAGGAAGAGGGTAACTGTCTTTCTTCGTGACCTCATTCAACCGGCGATAGTCAACGCAAAATCTTGTTGAGCCGTCTTTCTTTCTGACTAGGACGATGGGAGATGCCCATGGACTTCCTGAAGGCTCGATGACATCGCCTTCTTCCATATCTTTTAACAGTGTTCGCACCTCTTCTTGTTTAGCAAACGGTAGACGTCTTGGATGTTGCTTGATCGGGGGATGATCGGCGGTATCGATTCTATGTTGTGTCAAACTGGTTCGACCCATGTCAGAAGACGAGCGGGAGAAAACAACTTGAAAATCTTTAATGACGCGATCGGCAGCATTCTTCTCTTCATCGTTTAATTGCGCATTCTGAAGTAACTCTGATGTAATGTTTTCTGAAGACACGGATTTTTGGATGTTACTCTTTCTTTCAACGGTGGTTACTGGAGTACATGCTGGAACCACTTCACCTTTCTTAATAATTCTCACCTTCTCAGTTACATTGGCGACTCTCACCGGGATAACCGTTCTGGATAGGTCGACGAGTGTTGAGGCTACTAGTACTCCTTTTGGGCTATTACAGTTATTGGGATATTCTATGATGCCGTAGTGGAAATTTCTGTTTTCGGTTATGGATCCTGGAAGTAAAATTTCTGTTCTTGCCGGTATTGTGATATTCTCTTGTGCTATGATTTTATAGACAGATTTAACTTCTTCATCATTAACTTCAAATAACGCTATGTCCTCAGATCTAGAATGCAATTCGTTATTTTTAAAGTCCAAGGAAAAATTGTATTTCCTTAGAAAGTCCAATCCGAGTATGCAAGAATCAGTGATCTCTGCTACATATGCCGTGTGAAAGTAAGCGGCACTTCCAAATGTGATGTTAACATTTACTTTTCCGTCGATGTCGATCTTCTCACCGGACAAAGTCTGGAGGCTAACGCAGGGCGGCGTCCAGATAAGTTTGTTTCCCAGTTGTTGAGCCAAATCTTTTCGGATTATGGTAACGTTGGCTCCTGTATCTATCGTCATATTGCAGGGAACTCCATTAATATGTCCTACTATGAAAAGTCCGTTACTGCCGCCTCTCACTGCAGAAATCTGAAACGCTTTAAACTGGGGCTTTTCATTATCTGGCAACCTCCGCCCCGCGAGATGGCCACTAATGTTTCCATGCTGTTTGTTAGGAGCGGTTTTAACATCCGTACCCTGGGGTGTTCTGCAGTTTCGTCGTATGTGTCCTTCAGCACCGCAGTTCCAGCACTTTACGGTCGGTTTCTTGTCACCAATATTCCGTCTCAAGGCGTTCAGTTGTCTAGTTAAATCGTCTAGACGAGCGGTGACTTGATCCCCTGGCTCTTGGACTTGAGCAGCTCTGACTGGGTGGCGGTCTCGACGAGTGGCTTGCTGGGCTGCCTCGAATTTCATGGCGTACACTAAAGCGCTTTTCAAATCTTTAACATCCGCCATTCGCAGTGCTTTCTGTATTTCAGGGTCCCGGACACCATCGATGAAATATTGCAGCGACAGAATTTCCCTCGTTTCTCTCGGGCACACCATAAAGGCGAGGTGGGACAGCCTTTCAACATCCGTGGCGAGTTCCTGGACTGATTCTGTGGGCTTCTGTTGACGGGATTTTAATTGAAGCCTGCTGTAGTCTTTTAAACATTTCTCGCCAAAGCGCAGCTCCAATGCGCCGGATAGAGCTTCGAAGTCAAGTCTTTGGTTTTCGGGAAGCGTCTTCGGGAAGCAGGTTTTCGGGTTTTCGGGAAGCAGTATATCCGCTGCGTCTGCTCGCAGAGAAGCGGCGAGATGACAGGCCTTAGCTTGGGTATCCTATCCATTCGCATCCGCAACTATAGAAAATTGGGTCTTATACACTTGCCGGGATGTCTTCCCATCATATGTGGATAGCTTCAGGGGTGGACGAGCAGGCATCGGTAAGAATTTAAAATCACCACTCCTGCTCTTTGCCGTCGCTACGAATTTCTTTAAAGTATCGACTTCTTTCGCAACGGCTGAAACCCTATCATCAATTTGTTGCTCGACGGCAGAAACTCGCTCTTCTATATGTTCTTTTACAGAAGAAACTCTTTCTTCTATTTCTTCTTTCACCGAAGAAACTCTTTCTTCAATTTGAACTTTTACGGAAGAAACTTTTTCTTCAATTTGTCCAACTTTATTTCAACTGTGTCAATTCTGCCTTCCATAGCTTCAAATTTATTTTCTATTATGCAGGTAATTTCTCTTTTCATATCTTCTTGACCAGCTTGAACGGCTTTCATTTCGTCCTTAACGGATTCCTGGCCCAATTTCATTTCCTCCATAACAGATCTTATCTCTCCTTTAACGGAATCTTCCATCTTCTCCTGACCAGCATCCATCTTTTCTTTCATTTCTTCTTTAAATGCAGCTTGGCCAGCTTCCATCTTTTCTTGGAACGCAGCAAAAGCACTGATGAGCTGCTTCAATTGCTCCTCCATCGCTCTTGTTATTGGCATTCAAATCCCACTCCTGACACCAAAAATTGTTGCGTGCGTACGGGTTCGTTATGAAATGAATGCACAAGTCCGATGCAAAATGAACAAAAATTTATTATGATCACAACAAAAATGCTAAATTTTCTCAAATTATCATGCAGTATTACAATATCTCACAGTAGTTATCTTTTAACTACTCAAATATCCAATAGAACGTAATTCAAAACAGCTAAAGAACGCTAATCTGCGAATTCGCTACAATCAACAAGAGCAGTTTTCTAAACAACAACAAACTAAGCAAGCAATTAACTACAAACTGAGATGTTTTCCTCCTTTTATAAGATTTTAAAATCACGCGCTAGAATTTTACAGTACTTTCTCGAAATCAAAAAGAGATATTTATTTACTTAATGCACGCGCTCTTGTATTTTCAATTTTCCGGCTTAGCTTTCTTTTAATATTCGTCACGCGCTGCACTGCGCGAGAAATAAAACCATTTAATTTATAATTGAACTAACATTAGCTTTTTAAATACCAAATTCGTAACAATATTAATATAAGTAACACAGTAAAAACAAATGAAAAGAAATTAAGATTTATACTAGCAAAGTAGGACTTTCCGAAGAGGATTTTGAGGGGAAAAAACACCAGCTTATGCTACAATAATGGTTATGCTATAAACTTATGTTCAATATTGTAATTTTAGGTGTATTTGACACCAATAAATAAATAAAAAAATCTGAAAGCTTTAAGGTTTTAGATTACGCCCAAACAGGCCTTTTTTTAACGTGTTATGTGTTACCTTTATTTATTATTTGTTATAATATCATGTTCTTCGCATTTAAACCATAAAATTCATTTCAATAGCAATGACGTAAAATAATTTTAAAATGAGCGTATCTTTAGAATTTGTCGTAAAATAATTTTAAAATGAGTGTACCTTTAGAATTTCCGATACACAGTCTCGCGCGCTGGAAATAAAAAAAAAAAAATTCCCCCGTAGAGTGTTGCCATTACTGGCTTTTAAATCGTTGAGTGTTTTAATCAAAAATTCGTTAAAATTTTCCAAAATAGGAGATAGATAATAAAACAACTTCCAAATTCCAGATGCCCATATTCGGGTGGAAACGTACGTTATTCAAAATTTGAGAGCTCTAGGTATCATTGTTTTATCACAATGCGAGAAATATGCACATATTTATGCATGTTCTTCGTTATTTAATTTCTTTAAACATAATACAGGGAGATAATATTTGGTGGTAACAATTTAAAAAGTGAACCGGCATTTATAGTAAACCAACGCAAAATGCCAAAACGAAATTAACAGTCCTTTTGGGCAAATTGCGCCTTCGTACTAATGAATGTGAAATAGAATTCAGTAACGTCATTTAAAACAAATAAGATGACAATAAGTTTTTATCGTCTTATGAGAAGATAAAGGTACGAAATATTCAACCGCCAGTGATTGTCAGTGGTTTAGTTTCCCATACTCCATTATCAGATAACATACTTTTATAAAGCTTTTTTAACGCAAAAAACTGCAGAAACGTGTAGATGCAAGAGCAGGGGTTGGCAAACATGAGGATTTTCATACTTTTCGCTTTAGTATTAGCAGCATGGGCAAATCCAGGTAAGTTTATACAATTGACATTCACCTGTTATTACTTATCTGTCCTAGCTCATTTATCTGTTAATCGAAAATTAGTTTTGTGGCTAATATGAGATTGGTTTTAGATAATTTACAAAATATTTTGAGGAAACGTTGAATATGCATTAAAACTGAACTCTTGATATATTAGGGGTATTAGGCAGAATTAGGGGAACTATAATACACGCATTGAAAATCTGCATACAGTTTTCGCTTCCCAAACTGTTCGCTTTCCCACTGCTGATTAGAAACTTTTCTGATTATGTCAGCTGTTATATATGCATATAAACTACATGTTGTATTCAATTCAAAACTGTATAAGATATTTCTCCCACCTTCCTAGGGTGCCTTCGTGGTGTAGTGGGTCTGCACGCTGAGCCGGTATCCTAGAGGTCCGTGGTTCGATTCCTGGCGACGGCGTTGCTAATTTTTCAATCTCTCTCGGCTCTTTAAAAAAAAAAAAAAAAAAAAAAAAGTCTAATGTCTCTACAACTGAAACAAAAGCAATTCAATAAAATTTAATAAAACTGATATGAAATACAAAAAATTGTTAGAAATTCCTTGGTCTATTTCAGTGATATCTAGATGATAGTAAATCTTGAAACATTTCAAAATACAAATTTAAAAATTAAAGGAAAGTTAAGATTATTCAATTAAAATTAAAATAATCAAAGTGCTCTAATATATAATAAGGGAAAATTTTTTTAAAAATATATTATCTGCTTCGATGTTACCACAAAATAAATTATTGAAAACCAAACATCATAAGAAGAATTTTCTAGTGAAAAACAAGATAAAAATGTTGGGTAAATAAATTTTGAACCAAAGAATATGCAGAATTGCTAAAACTTTTTGCAAACCAAAAGTAACATGATAAATCAAATGTTTAAACATTACAAATCAAACTTTTTAAGGAAATTAATTAATTTATTAAATTATTTATTTATTAATTTATTAAAAGTAATTTTTTTAATGATAATGCAGTGAAAGTACCAAATTGTGAAAACACGAAAATATCATAGGAAAATGGAAGGCTTAAGCCTAAAATGAAAAAAAAAGAATAAATTTAGAAAAAAAGCAATATTAATAATATTTAGAAAAAGCAATATGCCTAAAATTGGAAAATTTAAAATTTAACCTAATTCAAGTGAATTAATTTGTAATGAAAATTAAAAAGAAATTAAAACCTGAAGGAAGTGTTCGGTCCAAATGGTAGTTTTTGTATTTGCTGAGAATGGTGTTTAGAAAAAATCGAGTTGGACTGTATATGGTAATGTGATAAAAAGGAGATAATAAATCGCCAGACCTGAGGTGAGGGGTAAAGCGTGGTAAACTAAGTGTAAAACTGAATAGTAATATATTTCGTATATTACTATTACAACCCAAAATTACATTAAAACCTAAAATTAATAAATTAAAAATAACTATTTAAAAATTAGTGGGAAGAAATCAAATCTTGGTTTAATTTTTAAATTAATAGAAGTAAATTATTTGTAAGAAAGTTAAAAAATTTTAAGAAGTTATTACATGTAAAAACGAGTAATATATGGTAATGGGGTAGAAAAATTTATGAAATGGATTAAGATTGCAGAGACATCAGGTTATTTCGATGCAGGGGATATGAACAATGCCCTCGCCGGGACTCGAACCTCGAAACTCTCAGAAACGCGTCGAGTGTACTGACCACTACACCATGAAGGCATGCTAAAAAGGCGGGAGAAATACCTTATAAGATGAGTTGACAATAAAAGTTTTCACCTACATTTGGGCGTATAAGAGGACTGGAATAGAAATTGCCATTTATTAGTACCAGACATAGAAGAACTATTTACAAATTTACAGGTATGTTTACATTTGTTATGCATATAATAAATGCCTTCAGACTTGGTTTAAGTAAATCCTATCATAAGTAACAATAAACCTAACTTAAAAGAACCTAATTTATAGATGATTTTTGGAGAAGTAATAAATCTAATAAAATTAAGTGGAATTTGATTACAAATAAGTGTAACTTTTAGATATCGAGCTTTTTTATTAATGTCTTCAGCTGCAGTATAGATTTTTAATTCTTAGAATCTGAAAAGAAAGTGTGAGGAAAGTTACAAAACTTTTTCCATCAAAGAGTTTAAATTTCTTTATATTTGAAAGTATTCTTTATATTTAAGATCTAGGTTAATACTGGAATTTAGTTATTATTGGAAATGAATTTATTAGGTTTAAACATTTTGGATAAATATTAGTTGTTTCAATTAATCCAGAATTATTGAAAGTAATAAAGTACCTAAAAGTAAGATTAAATTTATCTTTTTGAATATATATTTTTTTAATAAAACTGAACTCTTGCAGAAAAAGAAATTGATTGAAAATATATGCATGGAATAAATATAAACAAAAGTATATCCATAAAACACAATACATTTTAGGGCTCTCTCTCGCGATATAGACCGTATTTTACTTGCATATTTCTCCCTCTAGTGTTTTCAGCATATGATTTAAAAACTTCTGATTTATGGCAACAATGTAAAATGTAACGTTAAAAATAGGAAATTATTTTACGTGAATAAAAAGAATATTATTGAAGTTCTTTGAAATACATATTATAATAATGTTAGAGTGTCTACGTGTGCTTTTCATGTGCTATGCTTATCACTTAAGCCATCTCTTCTGAAATAGTATATGCTACATATTCCTCCCTCCCTCACGGTTTTCTAGCAATAACTCTGCTAGGAAAAGGAGGAAAAATACGCAAGTAAATACAATAATGCGTGCATGGTCATTGTCCAAAATTAAGGCTACCAATGCAAAAGTGATATTTCGAAAAATAATTCGTTTAGTGTAAAGATTTTTTTTTTTTCATTGATGCTAAACACTGTAAGATCACCAACGATTAGCAAAATAAACAGAAGGAAGTGTTTTAAGATATGCAAATGGACCCGAAGCTGCAAAACATGGCATTTCATATTTTCAGAATGACTAATAACGAGATTACATCACGAATGTAAAGTTTCTTTAATTCACTGTTTACATTTATTAAAGCATTTTAAAGTTTCGGATCTTTAGTCTGCGTTTCACAAAATGACACAAATCGATATCTAATAAAATTTCAAATGTTTGTCTCTTCTAGTAGTAAAAACATCAGTTTTTTCTTTTAAGTGAGGAAGCACAACCCTATGGAAAATGAAGGGTTAGTTGAAGGAGACATCATGGGTATCGACTCTGATCAGGTAGGTTATTATTTAATGCAGATTTTATTCTGTATCTATTTCTTATTATAATAAAAGTCCGGTGTTCAACGGTTCGGCGCATTCGATTATCCGACATCCATTTATCGGCAATTCTGCCTTCAGATAGCGCTACTAACCGCTCGACAGTATTGGAAAAGTTCGGCAGTTACTTCGCGTTTTTTGCAATCTTGAGTTATTTTTGGAGTATTATCGCGTTTATATATATTGTTTACTTTTTTTATATTTGTTTATTTAAAATGTTTTCAAAATTCGATATAAATGTTGATAAGGGAATCAAGCGCAAAATAGAAACAATCCAACAGAAGCTGGGTATTGTTAATCTAGCCTTTAATTCAAACATAAGTATAGGAATTCTTTTGTGCAAAATTTATTAAACTGATGTCAAATTTCCAAATTATGTTTAATACAAATGTTGCCATTTTTACGACTTCTATTGCTTGAATGTAAAAGAACCCAGTGTTACAAAAAGCTTGGTACAAATGTACCCAAATGTCATGAAGCAAAATCGCAAAATATTTAAAAACAGCATATCTTTAGAATTTCCGATACCCAGACGTGCGCGCTGGAGATAAAAATGTTTTTTTCTGTTTTGAAGATCATAGGACCGACCCATCAGTGGCTAGCATTTGCACGCTGAATGTTTAAATCAGTAATTGGTCAAACCCTCTGTGCCGGCGATTTATGTTTCTAAACATTACGGTAAGGAGTGATAAAGATTCTTTATCTCATCCTGCGTTACATTCTACGAGGATTTCCTCAGTCTTGCTACAGATATGCGATATTTCACAGTGCCCGAATCTGGCGGCCTACCATATACCATAAATGACCAATTCATAAAAGGTCTGGTTACCTTGTTGGCCAAGGAAGTCATCAGCTTGGAGACAATCCAGAGATATACGAGCCATATGGCGTTCCAGCATTATCCTGTTGGAAAATGGGCTCCAGGATGTTATGCTAAGAAGAGTAACGCAAACAGCCGCTGAATGTCATCAATATATCGTTAGCTGATAAAAATTCATGCAAAATAACTAAAATCGACCCGCTGTCGTAAGAGACCGCATCTCACACCATTATACCAGGGATAATGACTATGTGCTTCTCTAAATCAAAGACTGATTGGGACCACTGGCTCTGGTCCTTCTACATACGGACCCGATGCCAACCGACTGGCATCGCATACTTTTCAGCAATGAATCCCGCTTCAGACATGGAGCAGATGACCATCGGGTTAATAATTTCCTTATTTGTATAGGAACTTCATGCATATTTAATTTCAATAAAAACAGTCACTTTCTTCATGGTGTTTTTTTTCCTAAAAGGTTTCCTTTAAGAGTTTCTCTTGGGTAAAAATATTGAAGAAAACGCGTCTAGGTGAAATTAATGGAATCTCGGAAGTTTGAGACTCCCGAACCACCTTAATGTTAATAAACTAATTAAATTAGTTTCCTTTAGATTGGTGCTGACCCATCAGTGGCCAAGGAGATAAGATCGCTGAATGCTGGTAGCTGAACACAGAATTATGTTCCAGCGAACGAATAACTTCATGGTTTTGCTGAAGTACAACGTGAATACGAGCCAATTTCCCTTAGAAAGTTCTCTACAAAAGCATCGACACGCATAGACAAGTAATCCTAGTGTGCTCGCTATAATATGACAAAATAGAACTCGAACACTGTAAATTAAAATAACTTAGTGTAACTGATGGGAACGTTAAACCTACTTTTAGATTACAAATTGAATCCGACAACAAGTCAAAAATTCGTATGTAATCATGCAGTGAGTGCATTCCTGTCTATCTGTGAATACAATACCGCTAAATGCCAACGTGCACTGTGTCTTCTCATATATTAATTAAACTTGCATACTTCTTGAGAGAACTTAAAAAGCAGGGGTAAAGGATAACACAGTTTAAAACAAAATAGCATAACTAGCTACTAAAAACAAAAACCTCATGCAAGTACTACTGAGTTGTTATTATCTTTCATATTGTTGTTAGTTTTTAATGGCAAACTAGCTTTGGAGACTAGCTGCTAAAAACAAAACTGGTTACTAAAAGAAAAACCTTATTATGCAAGTACTACTGAGCTGTTATTATCTTTTATATTATTGCTAGCTTTTAATGGCAAACTAGCTTTGGAGATTAGTTTTAAAAACCAAAACTGGTTACTAAAAACAAAAATCTTATGCAAGTACTATTGAGTTGTTATTTTTTTTTTTCATATTTTTGTTAGTTTTTAATGGCAAACTAGTAGCATTGGGATACTTTAAATTGGACTTTTGGCAAATCTGTACAAATAAATGGACAAAATAAACATAATTCAAATTTGGGACTGATTATGGTCTCTTTAGTTGCAGACTTCGGAAAATTCTAATAATACAAGATTGTTAAAAAAGGGTGTACGCTATCACAGTCTAAAAATGTTCCATTTATCTGAGCTGTATATTTTTGTTGCACATAATTCCTTTTGTTGCTTTTAAATAATTGGAAGTTTAGCGTCATTTTAAGTACTAGTATTAAATTTTGTAAGTTCAACGTGTTCCAATAAATTTCAAGTTTATATTTTTAGCTAAAAGTATATTTAACGCGCTAAAGTTTTCAAGCATAGAAGCTTAGTCAGAAGTATCTTTAAGTATGCTCAAAAGATAAGCATTGGTTCTGGCAAAATGTTTAAACGTAAAGATGATAATGTTGTATTCAACTATGAAAACTAAAATGAAATTTATCTTACCGATTATTAATATTATACGATTGATGGAATTATAAAATTACGTTAATTGATTTAAAAGTTTGCGCAGGCAATATTTTTGCTGTCATCACAAGGCATTAAAATTTCTTAGTATGAAGTAAAATCATACAGCAACATTAGTACTTTAGTATGAAGCCACATCAAAAAGTGTCATAAGTGCTTAATAGAACAGCGCTTAAAATATCATAGTGCTTAGACTTTTATGTGCCGCTTACTCCATTTGTCTGTTATACACATATGATAGTGCCGACCTTATAATTCACCATGAGAGCATAGTATAAAATAATAGACATATGGTAAGCCGTAAAACCTTATTCTTATAATAAAAATTTGAACTATTTTTACAATTTCGTTTGTTTAGATTAAATATTAGTTTTCAAAGCAATATAGTTAAGAAATTTTCATAACTTTTCAAATAATGCAGAAACTGGATTTTGTAATCAACCATTAAAAGAAAACAGCTTAAAATATTTGTTAGCGTACTGTATATGCCAAAGCACATGAGGTTTAACTTGTAAGAAATGCATTGTTTTCTTGTAAAGCTTTCTAACTTAAATCTTTAAATTCGCTAGTTTTCCCTAAGGGTTGTACGGCTTTTCAAACTATGAATGAATGCGATAATACTATAATACAAACATTAAAAATAAAGATTGTATTATTATATTGTTATCAAAAATTTTATAATTTTGCACATGCTTAAGTTTGTAAGATTCTCACTAGTGAATTTCTCAATTACTGTAGAAAGTGGAGAATCTCAAGAACTAGTTAGCAAATAATCGCTTAAGTTCGTGTAACAAGAAACAACAAGATGGAAGGGTAACTAACCCTTTATTATTCCAATAAGATTTAACAGAACTCCGTCTTGGAGTGTACAAACAAAGCAGACACTTGGGCTTGAAATTAAGAGGCATATAATTAAACTAAAACAGTGTAAATAAAATACAAACTACAAATTAAAAATACATGCTTTTATTTTAACAAATACAGGGCTTAAATAAAACGACTGTTTCACAGAAAAAAAAAAAAAAAAAAAAAAAGCTTTTATGAATAGAAAGTGAAAACTTTTAAAGATATAATGATGAAAATCTCATTCAAAACCTGCAAAAGTTCACACAGATATGGTTTTGATGGTTTTTTTTTTTTTTTTTTTTTTTTTTAAAATCGCAGGCAGTATTTGTTTACGAAACTAAAACGCGTACGACTTGGCGAAATAAGGTTAGCGCAAAATAGGCGCAGCTTTCTATTTTAACGGAGTACACGGAAAAAGAACATAAAATTTAATTATTTGTAAAATGTTGTAAGACTTTCACTGTGTAAATCTCAGTTACTGTAGAAAGTGACGAGTCTTAAGAACTAGATAGCGAATGATCGCTTAAGTTCGGGTGACAAGAAACAACAAGATAGAAGGGTAACTAACCCTTTATTATTCCAATAAGATTTAACAGAACTCCGTCTTGGAGTGCACAATAAAAGCCGACACTTGGGGTTGAACTTAAAAGACTAAGAAATAAACTAAAACTAAGATTAACTAAAGTGATATAGCCGAAGCTATCAAGATTCTAAACGAGTTGGCCCCTTAACTGTATTGGACTACGAAGCTTATCAAGAGCCTGAGTACGGCCGAGCGTAATAAAAGCTTTAAGAGAGAGAATAGCCAAAAGGCAGACGCGCGCAAATCAGAAACTCTGATTCTCTCTAACTCAGCAAGTAGTACTTAGCGGTTAAATACCGCTCCTCCTCATTAAGTATTCAGAGTGATTCCAAAACTACGTTCTGGCCGGAAGTAGTAAGTTGAAGTTAAGAATTTGACAGGAATGAAGTTTAACTCAAAATTTAACTGTTAATAAAATTAACATAATCCTTACAAGTTATACAATGAAAATTATTTTGAATAAGGATATTAAGACAAGAATTGAAAAACACAACACATGGACAAAATGGCTGGATGTGACAATATTTAGGAAATTTACTTAATGTAACATAAACCCGTAGCTGAAAGTATTGTCATCTTTACTATTCATGATCAGGGATAAATAGAAGGGCTAGCTCATTTCTTTGTTCGACTCCTCGCCGACGCGAGCCTAATGGGGGGACGTAACAGGCAATAATCTGACGTCACCGTGATGCCACCTGTCCTGATTTCCCGCGTTTAAAACAGTAGCTTCATTGAGCTGCGAGACGATTTTCTAGAGGTTACATATCCCAAATTAATTTTAATAATATATATATATGTTTTCTAATAATGTATATATTTAAAATAATTTATATATATGTAATTTTAGTCAGTTTTTATTTTAAATTCTATATTGTAAAGTATCGTTTACGTAATATGGCTTTTTGCGCTGCAGTAACGTGCCGTAGCACTTACAGAAGTATGAAAGGATGAGGTATTTTATTTCATGGGACCAAAGAATCCAAATGAGAGTTTGTTTTTGACGAAAGAACGGATACACAAATTTCAAAGAGAAGATTCTATTAATACGAAGAGCGGAAAAATCTGCAGCGAACATTTTCTATGCAGTGTTTATAAAGATGATATGAAAAATCGCTTGTTTGGATAGCCACAAAAAGAAAATGTTCAAATGGAATGCTGTGCCGAAAGTAAATTATGATGAAAATAATAAATCAAATTTTAATGATTTTGAAATAAAAATCACAAATGAAAATGTAGAACAAATTTTGAAGAATTTTGAAATTTTGAAGAACAAAATAATATCCTTAGAAAATTGTATTAAATTGTACTAAAGTATTGAAAAATAGAGAAAAGAAAAATTTTAGAATGTTTGTTCAGCGACAAAGAAGGTGGACGACATCTAGACAGAAATTGGTATCAGAAATTAAAATCTCAAATAGCGAAATTTGGGGGGGGGGGAGCACAGATCGGAGAATTTGGAAAAATGTCTAAAGCCTATTTTTATAAAGACGCAGATTAATGCATTACTGAAAAAGAAGAAAAAAATCAGGTGGACTAGTGAAAATATTTCACGTAGCATCGTCATAAGAGCTCTGTCATCTTAAAACTATGATTTTTGGAAAGAAAAAAAATTAAGAAAAAAATTGGAATATCTTTACCTAGTATTATCAAATTAAAGAAATGGTGTTTTTTCTTTTTTATTTTTTAGTGTTTTCTAAATTTTAGTGTAGTCCAAGAATTCAAAGTAATGTTCTTACTCTAAAGAAGGAAAGAGGCGAAAATATGTATTCTGTAGAAAAAATATGCGTTCTCAGTTTCGACGAAATGCATATAGATTGAAAACTCTGCTATGACTCTAAACTGGACTAAGGTGGTTCTTTTCAAAATGTGCAGTTTATTTTAATCAGAGGCCTCACTTCGCGCTCTGCCTCAAATTACTGAGAAACCGCGTTTTAGATAGAGGATTTGTTTTAGAAGATGTAACTGTTTTAAATTTTGATATTATTAAAGAGGTTTTAAATAGAGATTGAGAAGAAATCAAATTGTGTCGCAAACTAAAACCAAATTATTTAATGGTCAAGGGAAACAAGAGACAAAAAGTCGCTCCAGAGAAAACATTATTTTCAAAAAGTACCGCAAAAGGTATACTCTACCCCACAGGAAATCAGAAAGCATCTGACTTCTATGAGTTAATCGATAATATGTTCGGTATTATGAATAGTACCAACATAGTACCAACAAGAATAACAAGTATTTAACAAACTAATTTTGTTAAGTACTTGTTAAAGTTATTCTTATTCTATCCTTTGTAACTAATTATTGATTAGATTTTGTGCTAGATTAGCATTCTAGATAAAATATAATAGTATAAAACATCAAAGTAATTGGCATAAAAAGACCTGCTTCCTTTACTCACACTTTTGAAAAATTAAATAACTGTTTTAAGTACTCTGAATAAAGCTATTTAGTCAAAATTAAGGTAACAACCTTATATACATTTATTTAATTGTAATATAGATATAAGGATAAATTACAAAATTATTTAAAAAATATCTATTATATTGAATCGGAAGAGAATTATAACAATGCAAAATTTACAATTAGGCAAAAAATCAAACGTAGGATAGCAGAAATGTTGCCATATATGTCATATATGTTTAAACCTATGTCAAGGTAAAGTTGTTTTTTGAGTAAATTTAAATAGCCGCTATTATAGTCATCTTAGAAGCAGTATAAAAATTCTCTCAGTTATCATGCAAATAAAGAAATGATTAGAAATAAACGTGCATTAAATAAAAAAACCAGGAAATAAAATAAAAAAAAACCACGGAACTTTATGTTAAAAGAGCAGCACATTTTACGTATTATTTTAAAATTGAGTAAGCATTATTAAATTTTTTAATGGTTCAGTCTAAAATGCATAAAGCAGTAACATTGCCTCTTCCAAATTATAGCTATCTTTCACACACAGCTCATTTTAAACGCTGGTTCAAAAACGCTAATTTCCAAGCTGTGAATTATATTGGCGCGCTCAGTGTCATCATGGCTACGTCATCACTTCTCACTTTCTGCTTCAGGGGGAAATGCTCTATGAGCTAGCCCTTCTCTTCTAAGTCCTGATTCATGATACCATCCTGGCGTAAGTTACAGCTTTTAGTCGTACTCAAAAGAGCATTTTCTTCCACAGGACAGAAATGCCGTTCCGAAAGACTCTCAGAGATGGCCAAATGGTACAGTCGTTTACCTAGTCGACGAAGCTCTCTGTAAGTAATCATTACAATTTTCATCGTTTTGGTATTTTTTGGATAAGGATTAGAAATTTTTTAAAACCTGAAAGTTTCTGAAAACTTGCCACTCATTTTTAATAGGTAATATTTTCACCACAAACATATGTGGGTGGAAAAACATTCGCAAGCTATTTTACAATTTTCAATTTGTTGTACTCTTTTTATAGCATACTTATATGAAATAATAGTTTCCAAGTCATTCAATGAAATAATAGTTTCCAAGTCATTTTTGGTTCACCGCCTTCTTTAAAAAAATTCTTATTCATTTAATCCCTCTTTCATATTCGTTTAGCACCAAATACTCTTGCAGCAGAGACACATTAGGTACCTCTTGGAATATGATTTTTAAATACTTATTTATAGCACTTGTAGTATTGTCTTGAACTATTAATTACATTTCTTTACAAAATCCGAAATGAGAAATTGGTAATGAGTATCGATTTTTCACTTAGTTCTAGCAATGAAATTGAGATTCTTGGCATTCTTGTTTAATTAAATTCAATTAGAATCAATGATTCAATTAGATTCTTGCCACACGTTCAAGAAAGTTTCACACAAGTTGAAAGAGCACATTTGTATCCTATCTTCTGCACCTGTTGGTATAGACTTATGCATTTAGGTGTATAAACTAATGGTTTTGGAAATTGTAAATTGAGAGGTTAGAACTTGCTTTTGTACCTTTCTTAAAATAAACAATATCTCTGACTAGCACGTATGAAGTGTCGGCCAGACATGTTTGGATATGATTCTTGCCGTTGTACATCTGTATGTATGTATGATTCTTGCCAATATTTAAATAAAACGATGAATGTTTAAGTGCTTGTTCAAAATGAGGTACTGAAACCTAATTTCTCAATCGTCTTCTTATTGCCAATTACTCCTCAATAGCCACTAAAACCAGAAATACTCCTTGAGATATCCTCAGCATCCACCGGTAGCAGTGTCCTCTTAGAAGTACGCATGAACTTGAAAAATAGTGAAGAGCTTTCGCCTCTATAAAGAATTCAAATACACAAACAACTACTGCTAACTTTGCTTATTAAGAATTCGTCAAGAATGTCCGAAACCATCAGTCATTTAACCTTCTCATCACCGAGTACTTTACTCAGAGTGCATGACAGGGGACGCCTGAATTACGCCCACAAGATAAGGAAGGGTCCCAATTTTGAAGGAGAACACCCCTTTTACTCCACGGGAAGGACAGCTTACCAGCGTCTGGGCATATAGCCAATAGGTGCATCATCAGTGAGATCTCCTGTCTTCTAACCCTTTTCCAAGATAGTCGGTATTACAGGTGATCAAGAACTGGCCAACAAATAATGCTACGCAGTAAGTATATGTGTACAGGTCAGGCCGTACTACTGTACTAAAGTTCAAGACAAATTAACAAGCAACAAAGAATGTACAATACAGGTAAAACAATACAGAGCTGAATAAAAATAAAATGTACGATAAAAACTTATGGTGAACAATGAGGCTTGAACCAGATAACATAACTGAAATATGAAGAAGATCTAGAATCACATGTAGAGTAAGTAGAAATAAATAAGAATAATGAAGATTAACAGTAGCCGAAGCAGTACTATACCTTGTGTTACTGATGCTAAAAAGCAATTAAATACATATTATACTTGTTGGTATATATGTTTGCAAATAAAATATAAGTTAGACTGGTAGTACTAATATCCCCTCCTTACAGTAAAGAAAAAAATTTTAAAAGAAAAAGAAGTTGTAAGAAAAGAAAAGAAAAAGAAATTATCCAGTGTCATAATATCAATATAGGTAACAAATCAAAATACAGTACTGTATACTAATGTGCAACACTAAATGCAAATATCGGTACAGACTATATGAATAATTAGTTCCGAGTTCGAGTGGATACATATGCTCTAAATCTGTTAATAAGACTAAATATATGAAATTCACAGTGTTTGCCAGCTCTTAGTACTAAGTTGGAAGCTCGGTCAAAACAGGTAAAAACCAGCTGTGGTGGAAAGTTGGCATATTTACCGTAAGCTCCGCCTGGAAGAATGAGTTAAACAAACCTAATCTGCCCTTTCATTTCTTGTATAGACTACTGAACCACTGAACCACCGATGCTGTATAGTCTACTATTGGAAAGAGGGTCGGTTTGAACGCCAAAAAAGCACAAGATCAGCGGTGTGGATTACTATGTGTTAAAACACACTGTCCGTGCCACTATCCATCTTAGAACCGTCAGTAAAAATACCCTTCGAATCAGACTCTAGAGATGTCAGCGGGATATATTTGGCTAAAAGAAAACACTCCAAAGAACGGATCTGAGAGTATACAGACTCTCAATCTTCGACCTTCGGCTGGACAGTATTTTAAGTGCCTTATGACACACTTACAAAAAATTTCAAACATTCGTGTCTTCTCTGAGATTGTCAATAGGGCAGTACTACCACAATATTAGGTATACAAATATCCATTTTACAATTTATCAAAATATTTTAGTCATGTTCTTTCAAACAACGAAGACTAGGGAAAGCAAACATTTTATAAGTTGCAAGAAAAGTAAACAAACTAAAAATCGTTGAAGACAAATGGCCTACATTTTTTTCTTCTTTTAATGTACCGCATTCACTTGGGAATAAGGTGTTACAAACATGGAACATTATCAAGCATTTTAGAGGACAATCAGGTATATTAGGATTCCAGCACAGTTAAATGTAATTTAAAGATCTATCGTCAGACTTTGCAAACACTAATGCTGTTACTTAAAATTAGAAGGTAGGGAAGCCTTAATTTGGCATGGATTTAAAATTTTATCGGTTTTGAAGGCGTCCAAGAATACGTCCCTTTTCATCAGTAGCAAATGTATTTCTGTGTTGTATCGATTAAATGAACTTTAATTCAAAATCTACACTAAATTACATTTGCAGTTTGGCTAATTTTAAATTTTACTTTGGTGTGTTTCTCTTCTAGTTTGATTTATTCTCTTATATTAAGAAAACCTAGCGATGAATCATTTCTTGAACATTTATGCCTGAAAAAAATGTGCGTGAATTCATTCAGAATTTCGTTTCAACTTTTCTTTACTATTTCTGTTACTGATTTGAAGCGGCGAGAGTATGAACAATATTTTCAAAAAACCGTCATTATGTTGGACCCGATTCAATAACCCAATTCTTGTTGTTGGACCAGATTCAATAACCCAATTCTTGTTGTTGGACCCAATTCAATAACCCGATTCTTGTTTTTTAGATCCTATATGGGAGACTATAATGTTGGCAATGCGACACATCGAAGAGGAAACTTGCATAAAATTTGTTCACTAGGACTACTACCACAGAAATTATGTTAAGCTATTCAAAGGAAATGGGTAAGAAAACTGTCCAGCAAATCATTTATCTTAACCAAACATATTTATTTTTCAAAATCCTTCTCCTTTTATACGTATAATATCATACATAAAGTTATCTAAAATTCAGTAAGCTCACTGTGGTCGAGTGGATAAGAGTGCAAAACATAAATAGCTCTGCACTGATTTGAATCCCTGCAACGGCCTCGATACGTGGGGTTTTTGTGCTTTTATTCACGTGAAACATGAGTATTCTTAAAAATACAGGGTTTCTCACAAGAAGTTCTTCACGAATCCTTCCCTTTGGCAGATAGTACCCATGCAGTCTACCGACTCCCACTAAAACAAGGCTACTGAAGTATTTATGGAGTAAATGGCAAGAAATTGGATTTAAGAGTAAAAATCCTTTTAATAAGCTTAAATATCCACAGAATTTGAATATACAGAAATCATTCAGCATAAGTGGCAATGTGAGATGTCGTTATGCTGTGGCATGCATGAATAATTCCCATACAAATCTGCTTCCTTATGGGTTTATTTATCGTGAAGTATTTTGTGTCCTTTTAAGAATTAAGTACCGTATGGAGAACATAATCTGTTTGCTACAGCTAAAGCTGTTAGATATGATGAAATGATTCAAATGTCAAAATGTTAAAGTATTCGAAGCTTCCGCATTAACGTACCAGAATTCTATATTTTCTTCAATATTTGAATAGCAGACCTCGAAATTGTTATGAGGTCCATACCAAGTTTTGTGAATTTCTGGAGCTTACGGATCCGAAGTTTGCTGCTATTATCAGCGGTAGGCCCCTGAAATGAAAAATTATTTCATCGTACGTGATGTTTTTAGGGAACTCCGAAAAGAAGAACATCATGGTAAAATGGCAACCCCTGATAATTTAGGTATTTTGGCAGTGTTAGGCCTGATTTGAACACCTTGAATACAAGCGCATCAGTCCATCTCTTCTATTTAACCAGGCTGGAAAATTTCATATTCAGTATGTTCGTAACTCCACATTCCTTCATGTGTACAATTCTTGTCCACGTTTTGACATTCGAATCATTTCGAAACTACAGTTTTTGAGAATATTTTTTTTTTCATAACCCACAGAACTTCTTTTCGCAGATCCTTTACTTAATGACTACTAAATATAAAGATGAAAAGTCTAAGAAATATACTTTAAATCGTGATTAAAGGCATAATTGAAGTGTATGCTGATTGTTGAATTTCTATTCAAGGTGCTGGTCTCAATGGGGATTTTACAATCAAAGTGAGCAGAGAATATCTTTGGGAGATGGATGTTCACCCTTCGGAACTGTCGTTCACGAGCTGCTCCACACAATAGGATTTGAGCACGAGCACAACAGGTCTGACAGAGATGATTACCTGACCATTAACTGGCACAACATCGATGAAAGTAGGTTTTAAACCATTTTTATGTACTTAATAATAGCCATCCTGTTTGATATCGTCTGAGACCTTACACATACTCATGGGCTTGCTTAATCTAGAGGTTAAGATCTCTGTCTAAGGCGAAAGATCTTCGATTAATGTATGGATTAGTCAAAGGTAATGTGGTTAGATTATCCATAATATATTGGATTAGGACATGTTTCTAACGTTGCGAGGGAAAAAATGGTACGTGATGACACAAGTGAATTTTACTTGGTGGAAATAAGTTGTCCGTTGAGTTCAATAATCAATAATAAACTACGCATTCAGGGAAGGAAATAAACGGGAAAAGAAACACATTAGATGAATTCTTGATACAGCTTTTGACCCATATTGAACAATAGCAAGAATTCTATAGCGGAAGTGAAGTTTGAAGCTGTAAATCTGGGATTAAAAGAATAATGGAATATATGCCTTTCTGAAATCCATCTGTATGGTAATTCTAATATCACTTCAGGTTAGATTGAAAAAAAAGAGAGAGAGAGAGTAAATTAAAAAAAACTGCTTTGAACATCCTGCTTTCGAATTTTTAACATAACTGAAAACTACTGTCCTCTAATTTTAAACCAGATAATGTGGAAATCATATTACTTTATTCCAGGGGTTCTCAACCCTATGTCCGTGGACACCATGGCGCCTGCCGCTGTGCGATTACAATAAAAATGTTTTAGTTTTCAATTAAAATTGTATGTGACAGTTTTCTCACTTTTAATAAAATAGGAATTACGTCCAACACAGAAGCGAAATACGACAAAGCCAGAAAGCGAAATACGACCGATCTCTTCTTTTTATATGCATATGTTATTAACTCTATTCAACTATAAATTCACCTTGACAAAGTAAATGGTGCTCGCCGTTCAACAGATATTCTAGAATGGGCTCCTAGAGACAAAATAGCTGGGGACCTCCTGCTCTATTCCATGAAACCACTATGTATTTAAAAATATATTTTTCATGAAATCCTTAAGTTTTGCTTACTTATATGTCTTGAATTAAATAAAAATTTCTGAACGATATTACTTGATGTGTGTTACTAATTAAAGGAGAATTATTGCCAAATTATTACAATTGTTATCAGGCAGTGACAGAAACTTATCTTATAATGTAGTGATAAAGATTCGAAACACTAGCAGAATGGTTGTGCTTTAGATGTATCATGCTCTGCCATGTTCACTTAAACCCGTCAGAGTGAAATACCAAAAAATTGGACTTCGCATGTGGGAAAAATATCATATATTTATGCAAATATATAAAAAAGCATTAGCCTTCTTTCCATACGCCTTCCATCTTAGCATTAAATAAGCCTTCTTTCCCTCGGATGCACGCGCTCAGAGGAAGTTCCATCCTAATTTTTATGGAGAACGGATCCCAATTCACCGTTCTCCACTACCATCCTCTTGCAATAATTTTTTCATTGGCACACAGATACTGTACACTTACAAACATACAATCCTTCTGGGGGATTCGAGGGGCCAAGATACGACAGCTACTATCGCTATACTGATAAAATTCGTCAAGTTGTTAATCGACAGCTTCTATTCTCAAAATAGGCGAAGAGAATTTTTTACGTTTCTGCGCTAACATGAAACAAAATGTTTATTCTCAGAAGATTTGGTAGTTTGGTAATAAAATCAAAAATTGTCATCTTAAGAGATTTAAAATAGAATTACTGGATCCGGAAAGAATGATAAAGACGTGGTCCCTATACAAAACTCAGAAATGGCCATAAAAACATTTAAACAAAATATGTCTTTTTAAGCCACATGTTTGATCTGTTTTTATGATTCACTGAACCCATTTTCTGGCTCTGAAAATGACCAGTATTTCCGATAACGTAAATAAATAGTGTTCGGTGTCTGAAAGAGTATTGCTTGGCAGCATTGTTTTACGCCAAGCAGAGTTTGGCTTTAGTGTAACCCTAAAGTTATTTCGTTTTTGCTTTATTAGTATGAATGATTTCTGACTTGATGTAAGAGCATATGGTTGCTCGCTCATTAGCTAAGTTACATAGGTAACTATAAGCACATGCGTGTGCTAGTATTCAATAATGTTGTTTTTGTTAAAATAAAATTGTTATTGTTAATATTACAGTCCACTTACTGAAGTTAAGTATCATTAAATAAGTTCGAGCTATCTTCGGCAAGAACAGTTTGGTCTCACGTTAGCCGGAGAAGAAAATGGCTACTAATATTGTTTCATTGAATCGCCAACGCGGCGTAGTGAAAACGAAACTCGGAGCTTTGATAAAATTCCTTGATGAGTATAAAATGGAGGAGAATAAACTCAACCATGATGTTATTATGAAGACTAAATTGGATTCTTTGTTGGAATTAAAATCTCGGGTTAAACAACTCATAGTGGAATATACCAATTTGCCAGAGGAAATTGACTTGAAGGATAATCTAAGCATTACACAAGAATTGGAAGAAAGCATCGAAGAGTTCGAAGTAAGATTTAGAATTTTTCTTTCTAATTGTGAAACAAATAATAAAGATAAATTTGAAACCAAAACTGCTTCTAAATCAAATTTTAAACTGCCTGATTTACCTCTTCCTCAATTTTATGGTAAATATGAAGATTTTAAAAATTTTAAAGTGCAGTTTATGTCTATGATTGGTAATAATAATAATTTAAATGATACTGAGAAACTGTTTTATTTGAAAGCATCACTTAAAGGTGAAGCAAAAATGTTAGAATCATGTCAGGATACATTTGAGTCGCTATTTTCTGCACTTGAAAGCAGATATGAAAACAAAAGAGCAGTAGTTGATGCCTTTATCAATAATTTGTTGAAATTTGAAAAAATAAATGACTCACCTTCTCAGTTGAGATCACTGGTAGATAATGTTAAAAGATGTTTGAGATCTTTAAGTGTATTAGAATTTGATAGAAATAATTTATCTGATGTTTTGATATTAAATATTTTATTGCATAAATTAGATAGAGAATCTAGAAAAGCATTTGAACTAAACGTAAAATCAAATGAAATTCCCAAACTTGATGAATTTTTAGAATTTCTCGAAGAAAGAATTCGCATTCTTGAAGAAATAAATAAAGTTAGTTTTCCTAAGCAGAGCTATGCTACTAAAGTATCAAATCAATTAAGTCGCTCTAGAAATTCAAAATCCTTGGTAACTAAAACAAACCCTTTTCGAAAGTGTATTATGTGTAAAGAACCACACCCAATTTATCATTGTTCGAAATTTAAGAGTATTTCTGTTTCTGAGCGGTATGATTTTGTTAAAGAATATAAATTATGCATTAAATGCCTTTCTCCATCACACGTATTATCGCAGTGTAAGGCTAAACTCAATTGTTATGTCTGTAAGAAAGACACACATCATTCGCTGTTACATAAAATTGACGAAAAACAAAATGAATAATCGAAAAAAAATGAATTGACCTTGAACTTTTCGTCAGTGAATAGGAAAGAGGACTGCTCCTCTCCCCCCCACTCAACTTTGATGGCAGCTGCAAATAAATCTAAATTTGTGTTAATAAATACAGCAATTGTTTATCTTCGCGATGTTTACGATGAACGAATTCCTTTTAGAGCCGTGCTTGATTCAGCTTCGACTTGTCATTTTTGTACTGTAGGTGTTATGAACTCATTAGGAATAAAAAAAGAACGAGCATTTATTCCAGTTAGTGGAATAGGCAACACTACTTTGAATGTTAAATCGCAAATAAAGACGCGTTTATCGAACTTAGAAAAGGAAAATGAATGGGAAATAGAGTTATTAGTTGTTCCCAAAATAACTGACATGACACCATCGAAATCTATTGATATTTCGAAATTAAATATTCCGAAAGGAATAAAGTTAGCTGATGATGAATTTTTCAAGGCAAAAAAGGTAGATTTATTATTAGGTGCGGAATTATTTTTTGAATTTTTAAAAACAGATAAAATACGTTTAGAAGATAATGAGTTACTTCTTCAAAACAGCTGTTTCGGCTTTTTAGTTTCTGGAAGCGTTAGAATTCCACATGTAAAAAATTATGACTTGAATTATTGTTTTTTGTCAACAGAGATTAATTCGTTAAATAACTTAGTAAAGTCATTCTGGGAAGTTGAAGAAGTAAATGAAACTAAATCTACAGTTAATTCTGAATTAAATTATTGCAACGAATTTTTTAAAAACTCATTTTACCGGCATACGGATGGAAGATATGTGGTTAAAATGCCGTTCAAGCCGAGTTCATAAAATGCCGATATTGGTGAAAACATACAATTAGGGGATTCAAAGGAAATCGCTGAAAAAAGACTGAATCAGTTGTGGAAACGTTTGTCGAGTGATTCTGTAATGAAAGAACTTTATGTTTCATTTTTAAGGGAATATGAATCATTAAATCATATGGAGAGGATGGAAGACTATTCTGAAACTGAAGGAGGATATTTTCTTCCTCATCATGGCGTGCTGAAACCTGATAGTAAAACAACAAAGTTACGCGTTGTGTTCGACGCGAGTGCCAAAACTACTAACGGTTGTTCATTGAACGACATATTATGTAAAGGTGGAATGATTCAAGAGGAACTTTTTTCCATCATGATACGGTTTAGAAAGCACATTTATGCATTTACTGCCGATATTGAGAAGATGTTTCGACAAATTGAAATATTGCCATCGCAGACCAAATATCAGAAAATACTTTGGAAGGAAGATGAAGATAAGCCTGATGTTACGAAAAGAGATGTTTTATCTCAAATAGCGAGATTATATGATCCTTTAGGCCTACTCGGTCCTATTATTAGCAAGGCAAAGATATTCATGCAAGCACTTTGGTTGCTTAAGCTAGACTGGGCGGAACAGTTACCACCACATCTTGCCAATGAATGGAATGTGCTTATTAAAACTCTTCAGAGTATAGAAAATATACAAGTACCTCGTTGCATTTTAAAAGAGACCTTTTCAATGCTCATTTTACAGGGATTTGCGGATGCCTCCGAGAAGGCATTTGGGGCAGTGATATATCTTCAAAGCATTACAAGCCCTGGTGAATATTGTAGTAAACTTCTTTGTAGCAAATCTCGTGTAGCACCAATCAAGACTATGACTATTCCTAGATTAGAACTATCAGCATGTCTACTCCTGTCCAAACTTATGCAAAAGGTTTTAGAAGCTTTGAAACTCAAAATTGATGACGTTAAGCTCTGGTCAGATTCAAGCATTGCTTTAGCCTGGATCAATACATCACCGCATCTTTTGAAAACCTTTGTGAGTAATAGAGTCTCTCAAATTCAACAACTTACTTCTAACTATCAGTGGGGACATGTGTCTTCAGAAATGAACCCAGCCGACATCATTTCCAGAGGATCAGATGCTACAACTCTTGGATCTAACAAGCTGTGGTGGAAAGGTCCTGAGTTTTTAAACAAGGACAATTTTCAAGATAAAAATGGACTTAGTGATGAGCTTTATTCTTCAGAACTGAAACCAGTTACGAGTTCCTTGTTGACTTTAAAAACTGATTCATTCTTTGATGACTTCCTAAAAATAACTAATGATTTCTTGAAACTAATACGAATTATTAGTTTACTTTTCAGATTTATCTACAACTGTAGGAACACAAGCGAGAAACGAACAGGTAGTATTAGTATAGATGAAATGGAGCTGTCAAGGAATACACTCCTTAAATATATCCAAGGTAGGTATTTTGCAGAAGAAATTTCTTTGTTGCAGAAAGGTCTACAGATAACATCAAGGAGTAAGTTAAAATATTTTGATCCCTTCTTAGATGAAAAAGGTCTGTTAAGGGTAGGTGGTAGGATAAAGAATTCTAATTTAAGTTATAGTCAAAGACATCCCATTTTTTTACCTGCCAAGAATAAGTTAACTGAACTTATATTTATTTATTTTCATGAAAAGGATTTTCATAATGGTCCACAATCACTATTAAATTCTATTAGACAAATTTATTGGCCCATTAATGGCAGGAATATAGCTAGAAAGATAGTCCAAAGCTGCATAATTTGCTTTAAGGCAAAACCAATAATTTCTCAACAACTAATGGGAGAATTACCTAAAGAGAGAATTAATATTAATTTTACATTTAATTGTTGTGCTATTGATTACTGCGGCCCATTTTTGATAAAGTACAAAGGGCAACGCAAGGGTAACTATCATAAGATATATGTTTGTATTTTTGTTTGTATGGTGACAAAAGCAATTCATCTAGAGATTGTCAATGACTTAACCACAGAAGCATTCATTGCTTGTCTGAAGAGGTTCTTTGCCCGACGAGGTAAACAAAAAAAATATTTAGTGACAATGCAAAAAACTTTGTTAGTGCAAATACAGAAATAAAAAAATTAATGAGTATTTTTCTAAAGCAGAATGGAACTTTAGCTAATTTTCTAGCCGAGGAAGGTATACAATGGAAGTTTATACCCCCAAGAGCACCAAATTTTAATGGTCTATCTGAAGCAGGAGTAAAATCCTTTAAATTTCATTTTAAACGAACAGTAGGAAATTCAGTATTAACCTACGAAGAATTTTTGACAGTAACAGTTCAAGTAGAGGGAATCTTAAATTCTCGCCCTCTTACACCGTTAACTTCTAATATTGATGATTTAAATGTTTTGACCCCTGGTCATTTCCTTATAGGTCGACCGATCAATTCAATAAATGAACCCAATTTAACTGAAGTAGATAATAACAGACTTAGTTTATGGCAAAAAACTACAAAAATGGTACAAAATACATGGAAGAACTGGACTAATAATTACTTGAGCACTTTGATTCAAAGAAATAAATGGATGATTGCTAAACAAAATATTAAAATAGGGGATATGGTAGTGATCAAGGAAGAAAATCTTCCTACCTGTAAATGGTTGTTAGGGAGAATTGTAGATGTGTTTTATGGGAAGGACAACCTTGTGCGAGTTGTCTCTGTCAAAACCAAAAATGGTATTCATAAACGAGCAGTTACTAAAATTGCTGTACTGCCAATTGAGAAATAATGTACGAATTTTTATGTTTATTTGAAGGTTTGAATTGTAATCCATCATATTTGTTCTTTTTACAGTGTAATTACTTGTATTATAATTTGTGCATTAATTTACATTGTATCATTTTGTATTGTATGGACATTTATTACTTTTTTGAATTTTACTTATTGTATTGAAATTAATATTTCAACGCCGGGCGGGATGTTCGGTGTCTGAAAGAGTATTGCTTGGCAGCATTGTTTTACGCCAAGCAGAGTTTGGCTTTAGTGTAACCCTAAAGTTATTTCGTTTTTGCTTTATTAGTATGAATGATTTCTGACTTGATGTAAGAGCATATGGTTGCTCGCTCATTAGCTAAGTTACATAGGTAACTATAAGCACATGCGTGTGCTAGTATTCAATAATGTTGTTTTTGTTAAAATAAAATTGTTATTGTTAATATTACAGTCCACTTACTGAAGTTAAGTATCATTAAATAAGTTCGAGCTATCTTCGGCAAGAACAAATAGCTGCAATGAACATTATCTTTCTAATGATAGATAGACTTCTCTAAGATGACCGCTTCCACAGGCGACCAAATAGTTTGGAATAATGCTTACTTGCCTTACAGAATATTCATTATACATACAGACAGTGAACTCTCTCGTAATCATCTCTAAAATTTCTACGTTTAAGAGGGGCCATTATTTTTTAAAATACAAATAAATATCTGCATTGAATATCACTTCTCTAAAACGATAACCCCTTGAAGAACAAATGCAACGATTTTGGTCATAGTTCTCAGAAATATATATATGGGGAACTCTCTCGCGGCGACCTAAACGGATCAGTTCTAAAACTAACCGTAATTTCTGAGAAAATAAACATTGAACAATACCTCTCTAAAGCGATCACTCCCACAGAAGGTCAAATTCGCCTAGAAACTTAATAAGAGATACTTAAAGAAACTTAATAAGTGGCAAAAATAAAAACCAAAATTTTTAAACCTGCGCTGTAGTTGCAAGATTGAAGTAAAATAAACTTAAAGCATCTAATGTTAAAAGTAAATTTAACTTTAACATTAAGGATGCAATTATTAATACTGTTCAGGAATCGCATTGCTTTGATCCAATTTACTTTTTAATGCTCTAAGTTCATATACATATAATTCTATATAAATATCAGATATTGCTTTGGACTAAAACAGCAAAACAGCATATAAAATTATATAGAGTCATTAGAGTAGAGGAAAATCAGAGTTCTGGATCGGGAGCTTAGGGAGCTCCCGAGAAGGAATACTCAGCCGTGGAAGGCACGCTTATCTGAAAATGGGGACAGGGGAGCCTTATCGAGCTGCTACGTCACAGAAAAAGGATGTGTGCTTAGATTCTTTTCTTTTTTTAATTTTGTGATTTAAGCATTTAGTAGTTATATGATAATTTGTAAACTTGCTTATTTATATTGAGTTCTTAAAAATGTATATCAAGTAGGTGTTTTAAGTGACTGATACAGTTATTATCTTGAAACAGATATTAGCATATAATAAAATGTTTCCTTCACAGTATAACCTCTTCCGAAGATAATTATTTTCTTACTTTTATTTATCCTATGACTCAATATCTGCAAAACTGCTACATGTCATCACAATTTAATAAGAGATTATATTTTACTGATTTATCGGAGGTGATTTCCCTTCGTTAATAAATTTTTAGCCTTTGTGTTTTTTTTTCGCATTCCAACTGTTTTACTACGTATATGAAGATTATCTCCTAGTTACCCTGAACGAGGATTATTTTCGAATTTAATGATTGAGTGATCCTATACACTCAGAACTTTACCTTATTTCTTAAATCTTCTGTACATAATATCACATATACTTTCCCTAATCTTCATTACATTACTCATTTTTATTCTTAAATTCATTTTACCCAGAGATTTTCCAGACTTGTTAGGCAATACTTTTAACTTATTCGTTATCTTTTATGAGTGTAATAACTAAAACACGCATTTTCGTGTATTATATTATTCAATGCTAGATGTAATTTTTAACTTTTTTCGTTCTTTTAAACGTTAGCGATCTTCAACATATTCTCTATTTTAACTTATTTCATACATTTTATAATCATATAGATGACTTGCATTTAATTTTAGATGTAACATTTCCAGCTTGTTTTGTACATTTTAACCTTCACACTATTTAATATACTCAAAATTTTTAATCACTTTATATTTTCACACTATATACATGACATTTACTTGATTTCTCCCATAGATTTTAACCTCCATGATTTCTAATATAGTCCTAATTTTAACATAATTCCTGCATTTTCATATCATATACCTGACGTTTATTTAATTTTATGTGTAAATTATAACTTATTTTCTATTTTTTAACGTTTTTAGTTTCCAACATACTCTGAGTTTTAACTAATTTTCTATATTTTCACACTACGTATATGACTTTCATTTAATTTATAGCTACTTTCATATGTTTTAAACTTCGTAATTTCAATTATACTTTACATTTTAGTTTAATTCCTGTATTTTCTAACCATATATATGAATATTTTTTAATTTTAGATGTCATTTTTAACTTGTTTCGTACATTTTAAACCTTCGTAATTTTTAAAGTACTCTAATTTTGAACTTGCTTATTACATTTTTCTACCATATACCTGACTTATTTAATTCTAGATGTAAATTTTAACTCCTTTTCTATTTTTTATCGCGTTTAGTTTTCAACATACTAAGAATTTTAACTAATTTCTTATATTTTCACATGACTTTCCTTTAATTTGTAACGACTTTCATACGTTTTAACCTTCCTAATTTTAAACAGGCTCCTAATTTTAGCTTAATTCCTCTATTTTCTTACCATGTATGTGAGCTTTATTTAATTTTAGATATTATTTTTAACATGTTTCGTACATTTTATATCTTCGTAATTTTTAAAGTACTCTAATTTTGAACTTGTTTATTACATTTTCCTACCATACGCATAAACTTTAGTTAATTTTAAATGTAATTTTCGTACTTTTCTGGCACTGGGTTTCATTCTAGTTTCCAACATACTCTAAATTTTAACTCTGTTTTATAATTTTTGATTGTAATTGCGCTTGTGATATTACTATTTCAGCTAAATTAACACGCTTAAATTTCTTAAAAATAGAGATCGATTTCAATTAAGCATTTTATTTTACAACCTTTAACTGTTATTCATATCCAATTCGTTGAATAGTCCTTACTTAGTCCATATTTTATAGTACTATTTTAATTTGCCAATTCTACAATTTATCATTCTGTAGTACTCTTATCATGATTTATCCTACTACTTTACTTCATTATTAACTTCATTCGCATTTTCAAACTTTAACATTTCCTGCATATTCTGGCATTTCCTTTTAATTCTTAATACCCTTTCTATCTGAATATATGTTTTTAAGCTCTTCAGTGTTACCAATGTTCAGTTTTGAATCTTGATTTTCATTAAGCTAGTTTGATAGATTCCGAATTTTTAGAATGAAATCTCAACTTTCATCCATAATTTTAGACCCATATTCATTCTTTCATGTACTCATGCAAAATTCTTTCTTATTATTTTGAACGCTCAGTAACTTTAAATTCAGTAATTTGTACTAATTGAATGCATTCTACATCACTTTAAATGTCTCGACTATGTAAATTTTCACTTTATTACCTTTCCCTACACTAAGTACGGATATTTCTGCCTTCATGAACGGCTTTCATGTTAAATGGACGAAATTTGACGTTACGTGTATAAAAGAAATTTCTAAAATAAACATTTCCAATATTGATTAAGAGATGAATGACCATCGATTTTACCCATTGGTTACAATTTCATCTCTTTAAAGTTTGTTTTATTTCTATGCATTTATTTCTAACGCATAGTGTTAATACATTTTTTTAACTTAGCCCAGTTCCAACTTAATTCACTAGACAATTTCATATATAGACTATTTTTCAATTTCTTAGACTAAAATGTTATTTTCGCAAATGTCAGTTTGCATTAATTTATTTACCAATTTATTTTCTTATGAATGTAATCTTTTGAAGTACTTTACAAAACATATATCATTACCAATATACCTATATTTACAGAAGGAACCAAAGAGTAAGAGACATTTTACCCAAATCTCCACTACAATTTCGAATATTTTAACCTTCTTCATCACAAATACAGAAATTTCTTCGTACAATACTCATCATAGCAGTTAAATATTCCTGACTAATACACATTTAATAAGGGATAACTCATTTTCAATAAAAAAATTACACCCAAATAAGTATTACGTTATCTTATAATTGTACATATATGTTTGCATTACAGGAACTTTCTATGCATTTTCGAGAACTGTAATTTGCTAAATATTACCTTTTACTGAGTGAAAAACTCCAAAGACCATCTAAATCCTTCATCTTTTCCTGCAGTATTCCCACAGTACACAATAACTATCTTAGAACTATTTTCTTAATATTAAGAACTAAATATGAAATAAATATTTTCACTGTAGAATATTTAAGGTTTTACCCAAATCAGGATATAATCTTTACTGAATTTAAGTTATTTACCCAGAATTCCAACAAATGTTTAGAAAATGTGCGATAGAAAGCAATATATTTACCTAAAAATGAGTCTTAATACTTTTTTATTGGTTCCAGATTTACTATCAGTGGGAAAAACCTGAAGTTTTCTTTATATACCCTCGTCAGTATACACAGAAAAGTCATGAACCTTTCTGTAGTACAATTAGCCCTTTACATACATTTAATATTAATCTAAATAGTTTTAATTAACTTTCAACTAGGATTTTTAAAAGAAAATAATATTTATGCGATGCATTATTAAATTACTCCCACGTGTTGTTAAGGAAAATGCAATTAAATATTCACGTACACACTAAGAAAATTCCACTCGTTAGGAACAGTAAAACCTTACCAATACTTAAACGAAATGTAAAATCGTGTAATGCATTAATATAAAACCTGAGTAACAAATCATTTCTTATAAGCAGTATACGGTTAAAAAGAATTTTCTTATAACTTATCAACTTTTAAGAAGTAAGAGTAAGTTTAATGAACCAACTTTTTAGAAATGCTCTTTTATTTTCTAAATCTACCCTTTTGTAGTAACAAGAAAATTCAGTGATACCCCTATTTTATTTTTATGTAGCATGCGCATTTCTCCTAACAGATGAAAATCCAGATATCTCACTTTTCCAAATATTTAGCTTTAGACTTACTTTCATAGGAAAAGGAATATAATTTTACTTAAAAAACAGGATATCTTCTAGTAAAAGACCTTGAAAAAATCGCGATCACATCTGTATGTAGCACTGAGTGATTTAGTTTCAAACCAAATTTTGATATTGTTTAATCCTGCAAGCAACAATTTTCACCTTCGAGTTAAATTTTATGCGACTGCAACAGATTTTTCAATGACTTTCATACTCATTAGTTTCAGAAAACGCCATTTCAGAATCATATTTTACCACTCTGAAACTTTTGAATAACACTTTCCACCACAATAACAACCAGATACTTCATCATTTTTTACAAAAACAGGAATTTTTTTTTTTCTAATTCCTCTTCTAGAGATACTAATAAATTCTGCTATAGAAAGAAGATTCAATTCCTATTGTAACTCTATACACTATTTGCAAAGAGAAAATACACTCTAGATGATAACATAGCATCATATCACCCATATATTTTTAAAAATTTAGAACAATTTCAGTAAGGCAAATTATCTACAGAGTTTTCAAACACGGATATATTTCTGAAAGAAACTACCTAACATACCTCTCATTTACTTCTAAACCATTTAAATAAAACCAAACAATTAATAAAAAATTTGAATTTTCGATAAAGTTTAGTACATCTATACAGTTATTTAATTCATGAAGTACCAAATTTTGAAAATAATAAGAGTAAAATCATCACTATTTTAGAATTTAGGAAGAGATCTTCAATAATGAGAGTGAACATATACCGAACTTCATGCAAGATTTTTATCGTTTCATACCAAACATTTCACTATTTCGTAGATTCTAAGAACATAGCCCAATCTTTTTCAAAGAAAATATATCATTTCACATTAATTAGAGAGTGCCATACGAGTTTAATTGCAGGTGCTTACTGAATGACGCTAAACCTTTCAAGGAAAAAATCAAATAATTTTCATCTTTCATGAAAATTTGTGAATAACAATATTTCATAAGAGCTAGAAGACTTAGTGCAATGAAATGGTATCAGAAATAGAAAACTATTTTCCAAAATATGAATTCCCATTGGAAATTTTAGATATTCATATGTAAAGTTATATCCGAAGTTATATCACTTCAGTCGAACTTGAAGACCAACCAGATTTATTACATGATTTGATACATTTCTCGTATTTTTTCCGAAAATAGAAGTTTATATTTTTCATACGCAAATTATTACAACGAATTACTGACATTTTATTTCCATATTACTTGCCATTTTTTACTGCAAAAAACTATTCTAAGTTCTATGTTCGAAGCTCAGCATCCATAAATTTTACATAATACTGCAGTTACACAGTGCAAATTATAAGAAAAGCTAGATAGTCTATATTGGATACAGAACATAGACTACAATACTCAAGGACCTAATTAAAGAATACATTAAACTGTTAAAAAAATTAATCACATTTTATATAATTCTATGCATATTTCATATTAATATATGAAACATTTCACATTTCACGTTTTTAGAAATGTAGCATTACGTTTTCCAAGACAATGGCCAATACATCCAACCTTATGAAAAGGAATCATCTAAAATAAGAAGGGGTAGTTTTATTATCTTAAACTGGTAAACAAGCGATTAGGGAAGTGAGGCCTTGTTAAACAAGGATATGTACATATCCTAGTAGTGGTAAGTTTAACAAGCTGTCACTTTCCTAATCATTTGTTTACCGATTTAAGATAATAAAACTACCCCTTCTTATTTTAGATGATTCCTTTTCATAAGGTTGGATGTATTGGCCATTGTCTTGGAAAACGTTATGCTACATTTCTAAAAACGTGAAATGTGAAATGTTTCATATATTAATATGAAATATGCATAGAATTATATAAAATGTGATTAATTTTTTTAACAGTTTAATGTATTCTTTAATTAGGTCCTTGAGTATTGTAGTCTATGTTCTGTATCCAATATAGACTATCTAGCTTTTCTTATAATTTGCACTGTGTAACTGCAGTATTATGTGAAATTTATGGATGCTGAGCTTCGAACATGGAACTTACAATAGTTTTTTGCAGTAAAAAATGGCAAGTAATATGGAAATAAAATGTCAGTAATTCGTTGTAATTGTTTGCGTATGAAAAATATAAACTTCTATTTTCGGAAAAAATACGAGAAATGTATCAAATCATGTAATAAATCTGGTTGGTCTTCAAGTTCGACTGAAGTGATATAACTTCGGATATAACTTTACATATGAATATCTAAAATTTCCAATGGGAATTCATATTTTGGAAAATAGTTTTCTATTTCTGATACAGTTTCATTGCACTAAGTCTTCTAGCTCTTATGAAATATTGTTATTCACAAATTTTCATGAAAGATGAAAATTATTTGATTGTTTCCTTGAAAGGTTTAGCATCATTCAGTAAGCACCTGCAATTAAACTCGTATGGCACTCTCTAATTAATGTGAAATGATATATTTTCTTTGAAAAAGATTGGGCTATGTTCTTAGAATCTACGAAATAGTGAAATGTTTGGTATGAAACGATAAAAATCTTGCATGAAGTTCGGTATATGTTCACTCTCATTATTGAAGATCTCTTCCTAAATTCTAAAATAGTGATGATTTTACTCTTATTATTTTCAAAATTTGGTACTTCATGAATTAAATAACTGTATAGATGTACTAAACTTTATCGAAAATTCAAATTTTTTATTAATTGTTTGGTTTTATTTAAATGGTTTAGAAGTAAATGAGAGGTATGTTAGGTAGTTTCTTTCAGAAATATATCCGTGTTTGAAAACTCTGTAGATAATTTGCCTTACTGAAATTGTTCTAAATTTTTAAAAATATATGGGTGATATGATGCTATGTTATCATCTAGAGTGTATTTTCTCTTTGTAAATAGTGTATAGAGTTACAATAGGAATTGAATCTTCTTTCTATAGCAGAATTTATTAGTATCTCTAGAAGAGGAATTAGAAAAAAAAAATTCCTGTTTTTGTAAAAAATGATGAAGTATCTGGTTGTTATTGTGGTGGAAAGTGTTATTCAAAAGTTTCAGAGTGGTAAAATATGATTCTGAAATGGCGTTTTCTGAAACTAATGAGTATGAAAGTCATTGAAAAATCTGTTTCAGTCGCATAAAATTTAACTCGAAGGTGAAAATTGTTGCTTGCAGGATTAAACAATATCAAAATTTGGTTTGAAACTAAATCACTCAGTGCTACATACAGATGTGATCGCGATTTTTTCAAGGTCTTTTACTAGAAGATATCCTGTTTTTTAAGTAAAATTATTTTCCTTTTCCTATGAAAGTAAGTCTAAAGCTAAATATTTGAAAAAGTGAGATATCTGGATTTTCATCTGTTAGGAGAAATGCGCATGCTACATAAAAATAAAATAGGGGTATCACTGAATTTTCTTGTTACTACAAAAGGGTAGATTTAGAAAATAAAAGAGCATTTCTAAAAAGTTGGTTCATTAAACTTACTCTTACTTCTTAAAAGTTGATAAGTTATAAGAAAATTCTTTTTAACCGTATACTGCTTATAAGAAATGATTTGTTACTCAGGTTTTATATTAATGCATTACACGATTTTATATTTCGTTTAAGTATTGGTAAGGTTTTACTGTTCCTAACGAGTGGAATTTTCTTAGTGTGTACGTGAATATTTAATTGCATTTTCCTTAACAACACGTGGGAGTAATTTAATAATGCATCGCATAAATATTATTTTCTTTTAAAAATCCTAGTTGAAAGTTAATTAAAATTATTTAGATTAATATTAAATGTATGTAAAGAGCTAATTGTTCTACAGAAAGGTTCATGACTTTTCTGTGTATACTGACGAGGGTATATAAAGAAAACTTCAGGTTTTTCCCACTGATAGTAAATCTGGAAGCAATAAAAATGTATTAAGACTCATTTTTAGGTAAATATATTGCTTTCTATCGCACATTTTCTAAACATTTGTTGGAATTCTGGGTAAATAACTTAAATTCAGTAAAGATTATATCCTGATTTGGGTAAAACCTTAAATATTCTACAGTGAAAAATGTTTATTTCATATTTAGTTCTTAATATTAAGAAAATAGTTCTAAGATAGTTATTGTGTACTGTGGGAATACTGCAGGAAAAGATGAAGGATTTAGATGGTCTTTGGAGTTTTTCACTCAGTAAAAGGTAATATTTAGCAAATTACAGTTCTCGAAAATGCATAGAAAGTTCCTGTAATGCAAACATATATGTACAATTATAAGATAACGTAATACTTATTTGGGTGTAATTTTTTTATTGAAAATGAGTTATCCCTTATTAAATGTGTATTAGTCAGGAATATTTAACTGCTATGATGAGTATTGTACGAAGAAATTTCTGTATTTGTGATGAAGAAGGTTAAAATATTCGAAATTGTAGTGGAGATTTGGGTAAAATGTCTCTTACTCTTCGGTTCCTTCTGTAAATATAGGTATATTGGTAATGATATATGTTTTGTAAAGTACTTCAAAAGATTACATTCATAAGAAAATAAATTGGTAAATAAATTAATGCAAACTGACATTTGCGAAAATAACATTTTAGTCTAAGAAATTGAAAAATAGTCTATATATGAAATTGTCTAGTGAATTAAGTTGGAACTGGGCTAAGTTAAAAAAATGTATTAACACTATGCGTTAGAAATAAATGCATAGAAATAAAACAAACTTTTAAGAGATGAAATTGTAACCAATGGGTAAAATCGATGGTCATTCATCTCTTAATCAATATTGGAAATGTTTATTTTAGAAATTTCTTTTATACACGTAACGTCAAATTTCGTCCATTTAACATGAAAGCCGTTCATGAAGGCAGAAATATCCGTACTTAGTGTAGGGAAAGGTAATAAAGTGAAAATTTACATAGTCGAGACATTTAAAGTGATGTAGAATGCATTCAATTAGTACAAATTACTGAATTTAAAGTTACTGAGCGTTCAAAATAATAAGAAAGAATTTTGCATGAGTACATGAAAGAATGAATATTGGTCTAAAATTATGAATGAAATTTGAGATTTCATTCTAAAAATTCGGAATCTATCAAACTAGCTTAATGAAAATCAAGATTCAAAACTGAACATTGGTAACACTGAAGAGCTTAAAAACATATATTCAGATAGAAAGGGTATTAAGAATTAAAAGGAAATGCCAGAATATGCAGGAAATGTTAAAGTTTGAAAATGCGAATGAAGTTAATAATGAAGTAAAGTAGTAGGATAAATCATGGTAAGAGTACTACAGATTGATAAATTGTAGAATTGGCAAATTAAAATAGTACTATAAAATATGGACTAAGTAAGGACTATTCAACGAATTGGATATGAATAACAGTTGAAGGTTGTAAAATAAAATGCTTAATTGAAATCGATCTCTATTTTTAAGAAATTTAAGCGTGTTAATTTAGCTGAAATAGTAACATCACAAGCGCAATTACAATCAAAAATTATAAAACAGAGTTAAAATTTAGAGTATGTTGGAAACTATGAATGAAACCCAGTGCCAGAAATGAAACCCGGTACCCAGTGAAATGAAACCCAGAGAATGAAACCCAGTGCCAGAAAAGTATGAAATTTACATCTAAAATTAACTAAAGTTTATGCGTATGGTAGGAAAATGTAATAAACAAGTTCAAAATTAGAGTACTTTAAAAATTACGAAGATATAAAATGTACGAAACATGTTAAAAATAATATCTAAAATTAAATAAAGCTCACATACATGGTAAGAAAACAGAGGAATTAAGCTAAAATTAGGAGCCTGTTTAAAATTAGGAAGGTTAAAACGTATGAAAGTCGTTACAAATTAAAGGAAAGTCATGTGAAAATATAAGAAATTAGTTAAAATTCTTAGTATGTTGAAAACTAAAAGCGATAAAAAATAGAAAAGGAGTTAAAATTTACATCTAGAATTAAATAAGTCAGGTATATGGTAGAAAAATGTAATAAGCAAGTTCAAAATTAGAGTGCTTTAAAAATTACGAAGGTTTAAAATGTACGAAACAAGTTAAAAATTACATCTAAAATTAAACAATATTCATATATATGGTTAGAAAATATAGGAATTAAATTAAAATGTAAAGTATATTTGAAATTACGAAGTTTAAAACATATGAAAGTAGCTATAAATTAAATGAAAGTCATATACGTAGTGTGAAAATATAGAAAATTAGTTAAAACTCAGAGTATGTTGGAAACTAAAAACGTTAAAAAATAGAAAATAAGTTATAATTTAGACATAAAATTAAATAAACGTCAGGTATATGATATGAAAATGCAGGAATTATGTTAAAATTAGGACTATATTGGAAATCATGGAGGTTAAAATCTATGGGAGAAATCAAGTAAAAGTCATGTATATAGTGTGAAAATATAAAGTGGTTAAAAATTTGAGTATATTAACCCACCGGCCGGCTCGCATTTAAATCTATTTACGTCTCGAAAACTGCAGTAAAAATTAACCATGTTTACATTTTTTTTTTTATTTAGTGTGAACCAAAATTGTCCTGAAAACGGCCTTTGTTAGATTTTCTTCCCCCCTTCCTGTAGGGCGATCAACAAGTCGTTTCACTTAAGTGATGGTTTCCTACTGTCCTTTGATTACCGCCTAGAAGCGAGTAAGCAGATGGGTTGCTTTTGCCCTTACGGAGGAAGGAACACGTTTTGTGTCCATGCTTTGGTTAGACGAAAAAAGATATTTTTTTCTGGAAATCCAAAACAGAAAAGGAAGTTTTGTATTGCCTTGTTATTAATTTTGTGCATATTTCTAATCTTAATTGCTTATCAGAGCCGTGCCAAGATAATTTTTCACCTGAGGCAGAAAGGTCAATGCGCGTCCATATAAATATAAAAATAGCTACACTTGTATTAAGCAAAAGTAATTGTATTAAATCAAAATGTCATAACTCTTATAGCATAATTATACCATAATTCTTAAAGTATTTTTTAATCGTAGTTTTATAAATTCAGAGAAATAATGTAGCCAATTATTTATAATTTTCAAATGAAAACGTTAAAAAATTCGTTTTTGATAAATAAGAAATAACACTGAAATGCATATTGCATTAATTTCCAGGTTTTCTTGCAATTTTTTTGGTTTGTTTTATTGATTTAAGTTTGACGAAGCCTATTTCCTCTAATAATTAAAGTAATTTTCGAATTCGTATAGCCAATTTGGCGCCTCTTCTAGTGATTCACATGAGCCCGGCTTTGTTGCTTTTTAAGTATAAATGTTATTAATTTTTTATTGCGTCTCGGTATTTTAATGTACGTTTGTAAAATGTTAATTTGTTTTTATATGCATATTTCAGTAATATAATCTTACGACTAGTGAGACAGTGTAGTTTAACTAATTTTCTGCTTTTGATTCATGTTATCGAGCTTTAACGCTAAGGAAAAATTTATAAGAGGCTTAAAATACCAAATTCCTATTGAAAGCTACATGTAATTGATAATTAAATTACTATTAAAATAACAAACACATGCTCAGTGTCAGTCATTTCGACATAATTCATTTTACCACAAATTTATTTCGTTTATCTTGTTTCATATTTATAAAAGGGGAGTTTACCTTTATCGCATTTATTGGTTGATAGAAGTTATGAAATATTGAATATGTTGAAACAAATTTCAGTCATAATAACCTTATTAAAATTTTTCTACATATAGACAAGATGTCACAGATACCTCTCAGTTTCCGAACTAAATTACATGGTACTGAAATTCGGTGCATTTTCATATGATTATTTTTGACAGAAAGAGTTGCCTTACGTAAATCACAAAAGAACATTGTTTTAATTCTTAATTAAATATAGCACTTGTATTAAATTGCTAAAATTCATTGTTAGGAAAATCTCGCTCTAACAAATTAGACACTTTTACCTTTCAAAGTGGAATTTTTGTGGTTTTCTCTGTGCATAATGTGGGCACGAGTAAGTTTTTCTTAGAATGTCCTCCACGGAGGCATTCCTCCCTTTAGGCAGATAGCTCTCGCGTGCTTTGAAGGAAAAATAAAGCAAACCAAAACAAAAGCTTCAAAATTGGTGTTTAAAATTTTTTTGGGTTCAAATACGCAAATTACTTAGAGATCTCAATTCACATTATCAAATGTTATTATTTAAATAAATAAAAGCAAGCTGAGGATTTCCATTTAAATTGTTTGTTTTAAAATAAAAAATAAGAACAGTAAGTTTTGAATAAATCTTGTCAACATCAAGCAGGGACAGGAACATGCCAATGTAAAATTTAATATTAGGCCAAAAAGAAACGCTTTGACGTAGATTTTGTATAAAACTTAATCAAATTCGCAGGTAGTCAGAGACAGGCCTTTCTTCAGTAGAGAGAAAAAAAATGTTTCTGAAGTATTTGTGTATTTATTACATAAATGTTTTAATGCTTCCATAGCACTGCTAATCGATAAAATTTATTTGATGAAAAGTAGGAAGTTTGCTTTTCAAATTCCGATTTTTCAACTTTTTCAGTGACATATGTGGCATCGAAAAACACGTCTGGCCAGGAGGCAGATTAATGGCTGAAAAATTCTTAGAATTTAAAGAGGCATCGAACAAGAAAATTTAGGGATGGCGAAATTCTAAGAATTTGGCACTTGACAACGGCAAACGTTTTAGAATGTAGAGAGCTACAGAATTTAGGCAGGGCAAAATATTTTAAATTTATAGAACATCGATCAGTAGAATTAAGATCCCACAGCGATTGCACTGAGAAACAAATCGACCTACTCCTCGATTATGCGGATGGACGCAGATTAACTTCTGAAAGCTCAGCGAAGCAAGAGCTATACATAATGCAGCTATTTACGATTTCTACTATAATAAACTGAAATTTAATATAATAATTTAACACTATATATCAGTTTACGAAATCATGATGATACTTTTGAGAAATTTTCTTTAATTCCCCAGTACACTAAAAAAAAAAAAGAAAAAAGAAAAAAAAAGTACAATAGATTATATAATGGTATTACTAACAAAATGATGTCGATGACGCATTTAATTTTAATCTTTTTATTAATCTAAATAAATATGTCATTGAGTTTTCCATAACTTATAGTTTTGCAAATTAAAAATGTTCAATAATATAATATGTGATAATGGTATTATTGGTATGCTGCTATTCAAGGCAAAGCACACGAGGGTTATCTGCCTAAATGGAGAGATGCTTTCGTGGAGGACTTTCTAAGGGAAATTGGCTCGTATACACGTTACACATGGGGAAAACCACGAAAACGACCATGCAGCCAGTCCGTTCGCGGGATTCTAACCTCGGACCGAACTACCAGTGTTCAGCGTCTTTACCGATCGGCCGCTGGTGGGTAATATATGATTATGAAAGCTTGCACATTCGTCAGGCAGCATACGATGGGCACCTGCTTGAGGAAAAGGATGCGTTTGTAGATGACTTTTTCAGGGAAACTGGTTTGATATATTCAACCTAAAATTCACCAAAATATCAAGCAACGAACGCATTCGCCGGAATTCAAACTTAGGCAAAACTACCAGTGTTCAGTTGCAAAAGAGAGTTAACAACATAAACAGGCAACATGTCTGAAATTAGTATTTATTGCATCCATCAGTGATATGATTTTCTGATATAATTTAATGGAAGATCACTGTAATAAATGGGAATCTTTTTTTTTTTTTTTTTTTTTTTTTTTTTTTTTTTGTAAGGAGATTTTTTTCCGCTTTGTTTTCAACATTTGGTTGAAATGCAAATTAGATAAATATTTACAAATGCAGAATTTTGGATAGTTATTGATGATTTCGAGATTCAGTTTCTGAAATCCATTTCATGTGTCATTTCCTTAAAAAGGTGATATTGAAACCAACTTTCGAGGAGTAAAATGATTACTAGAAAAGAGATTCCGATTTCTTTCATTCTTTTATTCCCATTATAAATTTGTCCCGTAGTTCTTAGAACATTCTTCTATCCGTAAGTGATGATTTGCTTTCCGAGAAAATTTTCTGAAAGGAATAAATTACTTAGTCTTCAAACCATGGGAAAATCTTGCCATCGCCGGTACTTAATTCCCTTCATTTACTGAGATAACCTGCTTTGTTATAAGTATGGTACTTGTTTTCTGATTTTTACTGAATTTGCATGCTCAAAGCTATCTAAATAAAGAAACGCTATTGTGAATATCAGGGTATGAGTACATATATGAAAGTGTTATATATTTTTCAGAATTCCCCTAGGAGCTGTTTATTCCTAGGGCAGAAAGAGGGAAAAGCTTGCATACATCGCCATTCCCGGAAACTAGACAGTACCGAAAACATTACTAGACAGTCCGGTTTACCAGACAATAGAGTTTATCTGATTCCTAGTTGTAAAAGCTGACAGTTATAAATTGTTATGTTCATGGCGACCTTCAGAATGCATGAAATTACTTCAAAAGTTCCGCTGCTATAAATTTTCAGATTGCAATTTTGTTCCTTTAAAGTTTCGAAAATACCTATTTTTTAAGTATTTTTCGGTACTTATATTAATATTGATACAAATAATATAGAAAGCACCAAACGTAGCTATGATGTATTTCAATTTGTCCTTAGTATTTTCTCACATATAGTATTAACACTTTGTCTACACGTTTCTAATGTTTCACCATAGTAAGCCTTCCCTTTCCGAATGTATTCAGTTCCTTTTCGCTTTCGTTTTCTGCTTCTTCTTTTTTTTTTTAATTTTATTTATTTATTTATTTAATGTTACCATATCCTGAGTTTTACTCTAGCTATTAACTAGAGTAGCTACTAGGTAGCATTCATTATAGTACATTCATTATATTCATATAGCTACCAGCTAGCATTCATTATAGTACATTCATTATATTCATATAGCTACTAGCTAGCATTCATTATAGTACAAAAACTAATATAGCTTGTCAATATCAACACATTTTTATCTTCAATAAAATCCACTAATTCGATTGATGCTGTAAAAATTAGAATTTAATACTTTAGCCAATTATTCTGATTATAGTGATTTAAATTCGATTTTAGGCAACATATGCATTCTTTCAGAAAACGCGATATATTGAGCACCGCTGTTACAAGTAAATGCTGTACATTCAACCGTTTCATAATATGTAAATGTAGCATAAATTCTTTTCGAGTGCTTTCACTGAGAGTCTCCTTCAAGTAAACTTTAATGGAACTTTATTTCATGAAAATTTAGAAGTATTATAAAAGCAAATATAGAAGAATTATTTCCATTGCAAACATTTATGAATTATGCAGAAAAATATATAAGAAAAACATCAATGAGAAACTATTATCGAATATACATTTCATGACAGTAGTAAAACATTTTTTCAGTACCGACGGTATTAAAAAGCTCAATATTGTGATAAGCTAAATAAAATAAAACGGCATTAAAAGTTTAATATTGTGATAAGTAAAAGTATACTAATCTATAACACTCATTTGATATTTTTGCCATTAGAACTATAATGTAATTCTAACCGTTAAAGTAACATTGTATTTGTATTAACTAAAATTATATTTGTAATTTCAATTAAATTTATCAGTACTCGTTGTTTCCTGCACCTTGAGGAGACGCATTATTATTATTTTCTTTCTATTATATAAAATACTGTCCTCAGAAAAAAATGTCTCTAGACATGATTCTGCTCCAAAATTAATGGATGAGGTGAACAGAAATAATCTTGGAACAGCCTTTGGGCAAGTGCTGCGAGTATGCGAAATGTAAGACTGTAATTAAACTTCGACCATCCTGGAGACTACACTTTCTTAGAATATTGCCATTCGACAAATTATAAAACCTTCCATTTATCTTTAAAGTTTAAGCTATCTGTTATTGACTGAGAAAAGCTGGTAATTCATTGTAGTTAAAACTACAACTAATGCAGTTATAATTGTAATTGTGCCGCCCAGATGGTATAGTGGTTAGGAAAGCCTGACTGCGATACCGAAGGGCCTGGGTTCGAATCCCGGAGAAGGCATGGCTTTAACTGTTCGTCCTTTCATAGGAGGCGATGGTGGCCCACATATTAGATGCCTCCATAATAAAGTGACTGCAACTTCTGGCCTTGTATAGACTAATAGACTGTGTTGCACTGTAACTGTTCACAATCTGCCATTGGAGAAAAATGATAATAATTGTAATACAATGATTGTTCGAATTACAATATAACTTCAAAAGCAATTAGATTTTTCGCTCAGCAGAGTAATAAGTCGTCTTTTGAATACTACTAGTTCAAATCGGATGCCCATTTTGGCAAACAATCTAAATGTTTAGATAGCTCCGTGGATTTCCTTATGTGTAACATGAATATAAATCATTTTATTTTAGAAAGTTCTCTATGAGTACATCATTCTTTTTAAACGTTTCGTTGCATTCAATTAAATAAAGATCTTTTTCTGCTTTTATTAACGGGTGATGTGAACATGAGCCAGTTTCCCTTAGAAAGTCCTCCACAGTAGCATCTTTGCAGTCTTTACCGTAATCCAAATAATATGACAATCACAGGTGCATAAGAAAATTGTACTTTTATTTGTTCTTACGTGATGAATGGATGATTAATGATGGAAAATAGTTCATGCAAGTACTTTCACTTGTAACTGAATAATGCATTTTAACTATTTATGGAAAATGTGTGTTATGTTGAATAAAAGACCAATTCGTAAATTTTTGTTTCCAATGGCAGGTAGTAGCCGTTTATAGACATTGATCACTACTAACGCCGGTCATGTTATTAAGGAGGGAACTAATACGTGGACCACCGTTGCCACCTATGAAGAGAACGAAGAAATTACATTCATGCCCTATCCGGGATTCGAACCCAGGCTCTTCGGTACGGCAACCAGAGTCACGAACCGCTTTACTGTCTGGGCGGTAATTCATAATAAATGGATTTAGTAAAATTTCTAATACACACAGCAATTAAGCATACTGATTGCTGATCAGAATCGTTTTTTTACCAGCTAAAGCAATAGGTTGGATAAAATTATGAGGCTTAGTTTAGTCCTTGATGATCTCCTTTCTGAAAAGAGGCCCACCAGCGGCCGAGCGGTAAAGTCGCTGAACACTGGTAGTTCGGTCCGAGGTTCGAATCTCGCGAACGGGCTGGCTGCATGGGTGTTTTCGTGGTTTTCCCCATGTGTAACGTGTATACGAGCCAGTTTCCCTTAGAAAGTCCTCCACGAAGGCATCCCTCCTCATAGGCAGATAGCCCTAGTGTGCTTTGCCATAATTAAATAAGCCAAACCAAACCTTTCTGAAAAGAAAAGGATAAATGTAATTTTTATGATTTATTTCTTGTGTAATGTAAACAAGACAAGCGTCCCGTAACAAATCCTTTGCGAAAACATCCCTTTGCACTGGCATAAACTCTTTGCTTGCTTAATCTTGTAATTTAAGTTCACATGTATATCGAAGATCATAAACATACATATTTGCTTACTAACGTTATGTGCATTTCGGTCTATATAAAATATTTCCTTTAAATGAACTCCTATTTATGCTGGTAATACAAACTACAATATATGTAAGATGATTCAGAAGACATGACAGAAAATATTAATATTTTTCTTATAGGTGATTATCCCGTTGTATTATTTAAAAACTCATTATCCAAAATGCAGAAACATTTCGAATATAATATTATTGACTGTAATTTTCAAAAATTATCACGATTTCCTTAGCCTAAGTCACTGAAATTATAAGGGGCAGTTGTTTTTCTGATTAAATAGTTACAATCATCTGCTGCGCAATTTTAATTAAGAGGTCATTACAATTGCATTGTAATTTTTATTAGATTATATAATTACAGTTATACTGTTTATTCAATTAGATTTCACAATTAAAATGCAATTATAATTAAAATGCATATGAGTAAATTGTATGTGTAATTAAAAATTGTTACATTGTAATTACAAGATAATTGCATAATATTATTCCAATTACTATGTGTTTTCAATTGCATTCTGCAATAACATTTGCAATTAAGATCATGATTTTTTTGGCTACGTAACTGCTTTTATCAGAAACAATTGCTATCCTAATTACATTATTATAATTACTTACTGGAGTTACAATGACAGTCTAATTGTAATTAGATTATATGATTGCAGTTGCATTGAATATGAAATTGGATTTCACAAATATAGAGTAATTGTAATTTAAATGAAATTACGTAAATTGTAATTGTAATTAGAAAACAGCTACTTTCTAACTATAACTACTTAATTGGATAATTTTATTACAATTGCATACTACACTTAGAATTACAATTATGATCATAATTTCACTATGTTAAGTAATTCTAATTATCAGAAACAATTACTTTCCTAATTACGTAGTTATAATTACCTACTGCAATTGCAGTTAAAATTACGATGTAATTAGCTAATATTAGCGTAGTTGTGATTAGATGCAATAAAATTTTTAATTGTAATTAGATTATATAATTATAATGTTTGTGATTATCATTGCATTGTAATTGTAAGACTTAAGAATTAAAATGCAATTACATACATTATTGTTGCATTTAAAAAGTACTTACTTTCTAATTGTAATTGCGAAGCTAATTACAATTGCAATATAATTGAAATCACATATTTCAAAATATTGTTGCAGTTTCTTGCAATTTTAATTTTAATTCCAATTACATTTTGCCAAACTGCATCTAAAATTTGGAGAATAATTAGGCTGGAAAATGAAAATTCTCTTTACATTTATATATAAACATTTAAGTTTACTATAGCTGGTATAAGCACAGAACAGCTGGAACAGCTCGAAGTTTTGAACGAGCTATTTATTTCGAACTGTTATTCAAAACCTAACGATAAAAACCATTTGCCCCTAGCGAATAGATAGTTTCCTCTCCTCAATTACCTCCCGCAGAGAAAAATTATCACCTGTCAGTTTACATTAAGAGCAGTGAGGGGAGGGCATTCTGAGACAAGCCGTATATATGCTGCTTTGCCGTTTCGTGCCAAAATTTAGGTTTACGTATATATGCTGCCTTGCCGCCATGAGGACCAAAATATTTGGACGCATATATGCTGCCTTGCCGCTATGAGAGCCATTATTTTCGAACGCATATATACGGCCTTGCCGTCTGGAGGGTTAAATAGTGTGAAGGTTAAAATGTACAAAACAAGCTGGAAATGTTACATCTAAAATTAAATACAAGTCATCTATATGATTATAAAATGTATGAAATAAGTTAAAATAGAGAATATGTTCAAGATCGCTAACGTTGAAAAGAACGAAAAAAGTTAAAAATTACATCTAGCATTGAATAATATAATACACGAAAATGCGTGTTTTAGTAATTACACTCATAAAATATAACGAATAAGTTAAAAGTATTGCCTAACAAGTCTGGAAAATCTCTGGGTAAAATGAATTTAAGAATAAAAATGAGTAATGTAATGAAGATTAGGGAAAGTATATGTGATATTATGTACAGAAGATTTAAGAAATAAGGTAAAGTTCTGAGTGTATAGGATCACTCAATCATTAAATTCGAAAATAATCCTCGTTCAGGGTAACTAGGAGATAATCTTCATATACGTAGTAAAACAGTTGGAATGGGAAAAAAAAACACAAAGGCTAAAAATTTATTAACGAAGGGAAATCACCTCCGTAAATCAGTAAAATATAATCTCTTATTAAATTGTGATGACATGTAGCAGTTTTGCAGATATTGAGTCATAGGATAAATAAAAGTAAGAAAATAATTATCTTCGGAAGAGGTTATACTGTGAAGGAAACATTTTATTATATGCTAATATCTGTTTCAAGATAATAACTGTATCAGTCACTTAAAACACCTACTTGATATACATTTTTAAGAACTCAATATAAATAAGCAAGTTTACAAATTATCATATAACTACTAAATGCTTAAATCACCAAATTAAAAAAAGAAAAGAATCTAAGCACACATCCTTTTTCTGTGACGTAGCAGCTCGATAAGGCTCCCCTGTCCCCATTTTCAGATAAGCGTCCTTTCCACGGCTGAGTATTCCTTCTCGGGAGCTCCCTAAGCTCCCGATCCAGAACTCTCATTTCCTCTACTCATTAGGGTTTTTGATACTGGAGATATGAAAAATGTGCAGTGCCCTGGCTGGGACTCAAACCTTGAACCTCTCGAATGAGCGTTGAGAATGTTTCCCATGACACCACGAAGGCATGCGGAAAGGAGGGAGAAAATACTTTATATACTACTCCTTTTAAAGTCTGACTGGGGATTAGAGGATCCAATCGCCGTATCCTGGTGGTGACAAATTATCGTCCACGTGTTTCTGATTCGGGCGTCACTGTAGAAACTTCGAATTTTTCGATGGAAGAAACTGAAAAAAACCGCAACACCCTCTCCGGAATTCGAGTTCCGGACCTTCCGAATGCAAGTCGAGTCTCCTTTCATTTACAGTATCAAGTTACATTTTTGCTTATATATATAATTTATCATTAGAAAACTTTTTAATATCATCTCCAGGGAACAAAAATTCAATTAAAACTATAAATATAATACATATATAATACAATTATAAATACATACCATATATATAGTACATACAGAGTGATTCGAAATTGTTTTTACAAATTACGAAGAGTGATATTACTCATCCAGATGAACAATAATTACCATAGAACACAGGGTCGCATTCCCCCCTTAGAGGCCAAAAAAAGGAATATTAGAATTCCAACCTGAAACTTACAACAGTGTTGGGAGAGAGAATGAACGAGTCCAAAAGTTGCACAATGAGTTTAGTGAAAGCATCACAAAGAGTGCAAAAAAGGGATAAAACCGAATACTTGGCCGAATATCTAAATTATTAGGGGGGAACTGCTAATGCCTTGATATCAAGTATCAAGGAGTAGTCGTTTTTTTCCCTCTTCGCCATCTTCTATCCTGTTCTCCTAGACTTACTGTGCTGCGCTCATTCTACTTGAAGCGCCCTTTTGTGGGATACGAAGTTCTGACAGCCGGAACGCAGCATGAACTTTTCATAATAATCTCGGTATACAGCGCAAGTTGTTTTTAGTTGATAATATTCAGCCCTTGATTAGATAATTAACTTGTTGCAATCGTTTGCCGGGTTGAGATCTTGCCTACCATAGATGTGCATTTGAGTGTTTGCCATCGAAGTCTGAGCTCGAATTAACCCTCGAAAGCCAAGTTTTTGGTTTTATCCGTTTTGTGCACTCTCTGTGAGCTTTTCATTAAAATGATTGTGTGACTTTTGGTCTCGTTTATTCGCTCTCCCAACACTGTTTAAGTTCAGGTAGAAATTCCAATATTCCTCTTTTCTGCCTCTCAGGGTGTAATGCACCCCTATGTACTATCGTAATTATTGCTCATCTGGTTGAGTACTATCAGCCGTTTTAATTTGTAAAAATAATTTAGAATCACCCTGTATATGCGGAAAGGAGAGAGAAAATACGTTATTGTGATTTCTCTTTAAGACGACTATCTATATTTCCAGGTAACTTCGATTGTCTTAAAAAGTCATGCTGGATGCTGATGTTTATTTATGTTCTGAGGAATACTAATTGCCTTCAGAAGTTACCATGACGAGAGAGTTCAGTGTATGTTTGTCAACTTTCATAGCTTCTGTTGCTTACAAAACTGAAATAACACCATTCTTAGCCGTAACAACCACAAAAATAAATAAATAAATAAATAACATTTAAAAAAATCAGTAGATAAATATGAATACCAATGACTTCTGCTTTACTGATACCAACATTAAATTTGTGTCTGGGACTTTCGCCGCAGTCGTTTAGCTGCCTCCGTTTCGCCTACAGGACCGTCTGTCGGCAGCTGATTCACCGTGGGTCGTTCCGTCGTCAAGTAATTAAGGTTAACTTTAATATATATAATTGTTTACAAATATGAAATATAAGAAATTGCACATAGTTAGTTAAAATTTATGTCAGTATCAAATAAAACATAATTATCCCATTTCATAATTATGGGCTAAATTTCTGATATAATAAAAGTTATATTATCGTTTCAAAATTACGTAGATCCAATGTTTACACGATTTGTCAAAATTTCATGAAATTTTAATTAGTTCAGAGAAATCTCTTATGCAAGCAGGAAATTCACATTTGTATGAAATCTTAATTGAAAATAGAATTACTTTGGAATCTTATTAGCACATTACTCTCTTAAAATTAAAAATTCAGAAACATATAAGTAGATACACTAATAAAATATAATATAAGCATGCATATATATATATATATATATATATATATATAATATATAATATATAAGCATTTAAAGAAACATATGTCTTGACTGCGAATCGGTTCGAAGACGAAATAGCTCGACGGCGAAATGGCACGACAGCGAATAGTCTCATTTCGCATTAATTTCTATCAGTTGTCTTTATTTACGAAAACGTTCTACTAATATCAATCAAAAAACTTGTTTAAACCCATGTAACAAATGAGATCCATTTCGATTGAACTGATAAGGAAATACGAATAAGGAAACTAGAAGTCAATATAAACCCGTACGAGTCGATAGAAAATTCTGTTCTCAATAACATTGGTTTTATATACGTATTCCAATAGGATTACACTAATACCAGAAAGGAAAACCAGTAGAGATCAATAAACGTCAATGGAGATCGGTAGAAAGTTTTATTAGTTTCTATGGGGCATTTTTACTAGGTAAATATTGATTATTTTATACTAGTATTCATATTTATTCCAGCTACATTTCTAAAAATGTTTCCAAGTAGCTCAAGGCGGTAAAATGTATAGACTAATGAAACGCATCATGAAGTCTGTAGTCAGTAATAATAATAACAATAAATTTTGTTAATTTTTCCCTCGGCCTGTAATTGCATGCTTCTCCTGTATAGGGTTTCCGTTAGGTCACGCATCACAGGGATTAATGGACACTGTCCAAGATATAGACGATATGGTAGAATAGTTGTTGTTGAAAGGATAAATAAGACAGATAATTTAAACAAAGAATTCCCATGTAACACCACATCAGTTTTGCCTTGATTATCAATAAGTATTAATCATGAGACAATCATGGATTCCATCAGTCTCAGTTTATGTCAAGAATGGCACTGGTTCGAGGTATCTAGAAGAAAGGATCCGTCATGCTTTGTCATTAGATTGAGCCTACAGAGCGTGTGTTATTGAAATGGAACAATACTGTCATTTTGAACAGAACCTAAAATATTATTTCATAGGTTGCTATATTTATGAGACACACTCGATGAGTAACATTATTGTTGTAAATATATATACATATAAACATATCTTTTACAGATTGGTATTACGCATTCAAGAAGCTGTTACCTGATCAGAACAGGTTATATACTCCTTTCGACTACGATTCCATCATGTTGTATGGTGAGACAGCCTTCAGCAGAGAGTGGGGCCTTAAGAGCATGGAAGCAAAAGATGGTGGTCGATACTTGAAGCCAACGTACGAAAAAGAAGGAATGTCTGACTCAGACCTGAAGAGACTCAATATGCTGTACAACTGCAAATAAAATTAAAAAATTTTGTTAAATAAAAATAATTCTGAAGAAATTTTCTTGAACTTTATCTCAGTCATTGCTTATATCTACGGAACATATTTTAAAGTCATAACTGTCTTATGCGAGACATTTTAAATAGGAGATTGCAGGCGTTATTCTTTGATTATTGATACGTAATTGGATTGTACGTATTTGTTAGTTAAAATAAAACTCCACCTATGCGGAATTTTAATTATCCGGATCGCTTTCCCTTTCGCGACCGTGTACGTTTATGACTGTTACTGATATATGTATGTGCTTTTATTTATTTCATTAATGCATGTATTTAAAAAAAAAATCGGATTTCCAAAGCTTCACTTGTTGCACCCATGCTGTAGGTGTGTCAAACTTGTGACCGAAGCATCTGAAAAGGTGTTTGGCGGTGACCAAGAGACGATTTATTAAGATGACCCTCCTATCAAGATGTATTGTGTTAGAATTCCCCCCTCCAAAAAATTAAGGTACACTCTTTTGAATAATGAAATTAAAAATCTGATGTGGGCACCAAATGACTTCTTTGTACGACTATTAAAAGCTTAGCTTTTTTGTTGCATTTCATTTAAACTTACTTCCTCGAATCTCAATAGAGATATATTTCTCATTCAGTCAATTCAGTTCTCACATCGCGACAAGACTTCCTACGTAAAAATTCAAAACATTTTCATTAAAAACTATAAGAAAAAAAGTAAAACAACAACAAAAAAAATAAAAACATAAATATTTACAATTAAAATTAGAGTTTCTAAGCAAAAAAGAAGCATTCCGCTCATCTGGCAGGGAGACATATTTTTCTGTGCACAAAGCTGAAAGTAAAGTCAAATATTGCGTAACTACATTATGTAATTATAAATATTGTGTATATTGTAAAAATTATGTATGTGACAGCTGATTCAGGCAATCCTCATGTCTTGACAAAACAAAATAAGACGAGGAAAAGCTGGTAATAACGGCAATTATTTGCAAAATCAATCTATCAAGGAAACACTATGTGGTTTGTACTTTGATGAAAGAAAAGACGACACGATTTAATTAAAAAAATAATTCAAAACGTTTTCGAAGAACTGAAAAAGAGGACTATTATTCCCTCATCACCAAGAGCCAGAATCAGAGTGCATTGCCTGTGTTTCTCCCTCTATAGGACTTACTAATAATATAGCTTCTACCATAATCTCCCGTTTGACTATACATGAGATTCCTTTTGAAGAACGTGATGTGATTAGGAAACGATGGAACTGTAATTAATACTGGTGTGGAAAATGGTATTACCCACCTGACCGAACAGCACGTTGGGAGACCACTGCAGTGTCTGTATACCTCTTACAATTCAATGAACTGCAGTTCCGTCACATATTCGTCCCCTGCTCTACCACCTCCATCCGTGGATGGTGTTACAACAAGGTCCAAATAATTCAGGGCACCGATCGGGAACAAACTTGCTAGTTATGAAAAACTTTCATACACCTTTTCAGATGTCTGGTTAGCTTTCAACTTTTCGAATTCTTCGTTCCTGAAATCTACAGTAAAGTATTGAGCAAACATCAGTTTTACTTATGTGAAGTTTCTGCTACCATTAAATCAGGTACAATTTTAGAAAAGCTCATGATCTTGGTCCACTTTCCCGCTCAAGACGACAACAAATCGAGTTCTGAGATTTACATGAGATAGAAAAACGTAATGATGAAATTAGTCAACTGTTACAAATTGTTATATGCTTCTCTGATTCAAATTCGAAACAAGCAAAAATTTCACAATTGGTCCAAAGATAGGTTTTGAAACTATTAGAACATATCTAACTCAAAAGCAAATCATCAACCCAATAATTCAGTGGAATTCATTCTTTCTTTCCCAGTAACTCATTCTTTCATTGCTCATCCCGAAAATCTGATCTTTGCAATGATTGTGGATGAAAGAAGACATATCACTAGGACTGCGTCGAATGTTGAAAGCTTGCTCACTCTCCAAGAGAAAAGCTATTCAAAATAACAGATTATGTCAGCATGATAGTGAGATAGTTGCACTATCTCTCCTCGTACAGTACTGAGGAACATTATGGATGTGGACATCAATAATTAAAGACTGGTAACATCCAAGCAACCGGATTTCCAAAGCTTCTTTATCACACCCAGGCTGTTGCATAGTGTGTCAAATTTTTGACGGAAGCCTCTGAAAAGGTGTGGGACGGTGACGCAACAGAATAGGCTATAAAGGAGACCTTCCTATCAAGATGTACACATCAGGCCACAATTTTCTCCTGTAGAGACATTAGGATTTTTGGAAAAGCCGGAGAGATGAAAAATTAGCAACCGCCTTCGGCCCAGGAATCGAACCACGGACCTCTGAAATACCGACTCAGTGGGCGAACGCACGCTAGGAAAGAGGGAGAAATACCTTATACTCCTAAAAAAATAACTGTAATGTGCTCTCTTTCGAATAACGAAATTAATAATGATAAGTTCAGTCAACGTTTGTTTAATAAAAATGCAAAAGTAAACTTTTCAGGAATTATGAACTATTGCTATTTTTACCAAAAATTGTGTTTTTTAAGCTGTTTGCGCAAACAATAAATAATTTGAAATTACAGACTTTTAAACTTCTTTGTGATCCTTATGGTCTCCGATTGACATTAGGAACTGCATTTTGATAATGATGAATTAAGCAATTATCAAAAATATCAAGGGAAGTAGCAAATTTTTACTATTTTTCAAACGAATACGATGTACGAATGGAAGATGTAATTTTATACTAAAATCCTTGATTTCATTTTGCATAACTAGAAGATAAGAAACTAGAAGATAGACGACATTTTCAGAATTAAACAACAAAAAATAAGAAAAAGTGCTTTTTCGGCCATCGGTATATTACAATTCATAGATAATTACAAATTAATTTTTAATAACAGATAAATGTGTATAATTACACCAAAAAGTGTACTTTAAAACGTTTCGTGAAATTGTAAAAATTCTATACGACCGCACTAGGGTGTGGTAACTCTCACTTTAGGAACCACTAATGTAGCATATATTTTTAAAGAGTTATTTAAATAATTTATTTAAATAATGTATGATATATTTACTTCCTTATAATAAAAAATAATTTATTGTTTGATAATTAACAAACAGTATATATAACGTTACGTATAATTCTTCCTTTACTCCATGAGTCATTGCTTACCTGTAAAGAGTATTCCTTTTCTAAAAAGAGATAAACGGAGCCAGCATCCCGATTAGTCTAATCATAATTAAATAGAAATGTATTATGCACTTAATTTGAAGTAATAAGAATCCGACAAAGTATTCGTACCATCTTCAAGGCAACCAAGCATTGCAGCCTGCGGATTATTCACTCTGGAGGGATTTTGCTGCTTAGTATCCTCAGTGCCGCAGATAACGCATTTGCTGCGCCCGTATTGTTCATGGATAAGACATTTCTGACAAGATGAGCCTTAAATAAATATAACGCTCATATGTGCGCTTTAGATAACCTCCATGGTACACGATTATATGCAGGCCAAAGCTTTTCTCTGTCCATGTTGGAGACCATCTCCTTGGACAGTATCTTTCCAGGAATAAATAGAAAGGGACTAGCTCATTTCTTTGTTCGACTCCTCGCCGACGCGAGCCTAATGGGGGGGACTTAACAGGCAGTAATCTGACGTCACTGTGATACCACCTGTTCTGATTTCCCGCGTTTAAAACTGTAGTTTCATTCAGCTGCGAGACGATTTTCTAGAGATTGCATATCCCAAATTAATTTTAATCGTATATATATCTGTTTTCTAATAATATATATATTTAAAATAATTTATATATATGTAATTTTATTCAGTTTTTATTTTAAATTCTATATTGTAAAGTATCGTCTACGTAATATGGCTTTTTGCGCTGTAGTAACGTGCCGTAGCACTTACAGAAGTACGAAAGGATGAGATATTTTATATCATGGGACCAAAGGATCCAAATGAGAATTTGCTTTTGACGAAAGAATGGATACACAAATAAAGACTAATCAAAGACTAGATTCTATTAATGTGAAGAGCGGAAAAAACTGCAGCGAACATTTTCTATGCAGTGTTTATGAAAATGATATGAAAAATCGCTTGTTTGGATAGCCACAAAAAGAAACTGTTGAAATGGAATGCTGTGCCGAAAGTAAATTATAATGATAATAATAAATCGAAATTGATGATGACAATAATAAATCAAATGTTAATGATGACAATAATAAATCAAATGTTAATGATTTTGAAATAAAACTCACAAATGAAATAATAGATATTCCTGAATGCCCTAAGTTTAAGGATAAACAAGAATGCATTGATAATTTGAAGAACAAAATAATATCCTTAGAATATTGTATTAAAGTATTGAAAAATGGAGAAAAGAAAAATTTTAGAATGTTTGTTCAGCGACAAAGAAGGTGGACGACATCTAAACAGAAATTGGTATCAGAAATTAAAATCTCAAATAGCGAAATTGGGGGGGAACACAAATCGAAGAATTTGGAAAAATGTCTAAAGCCTATTTTTATAAAGACGCAGATTAATGCATTGCTGAAAAAGAAGGAAAACATCATGTGGACTAGTGAAGATATTTCACTTTGCATTGTCATAAGACCTCTGTCATCTTAAAGCTATGATTTTTGGAAAGGAAAAAAATTAAGAAAAAACTGGAATATCTTTGCCTAGTATTAGCAAATTAAAGAAATGGTGCCCTAAATTTTAGTGTAGTCCAAGAATTCAAAGTGATGTTCTTACTCTAAAGAAGGACAGAGGGGAATATTTGAATTCTGTAGAAAAATATGCGTTCTCAGTTTCGACGAAATGCATATAGATTGAAAACTCCACTATGACTCTAAACTGGACCAAGTTCTCGGTTGTTTTCAAAATGTGCAGTTTGTTTTAATCAGAGGTCTCATTTCGCGCTCTGCCTCAAATTACTGAGAAACCACGCTTTAAATAAAGGATTTGTTTTAGTAGATGGAACTGTTTTAAATTTTGACATTATTAAAGAGGTTTTAAATAGAGATTGAGAAGAAATCAAATTGTGTCACAAACTAAAACCGAATTATTTGATGATCAAGGGAAACGAGAGACAAAAAGTCGCACCAGAGAAAACATTATTTTCAAAAAGTACCGCAAAAGGTATACCCCACCTCACAGGAAATCAAAAAGCATCTGACTTCTATGAGTTAATCGATAATATCTTCGGCATTACGAAAAGTACGAAAATAGTACCAACAAGAATAACAAGTATTTAACAAACTAATTTTGTTAAGTACTTGTTAAAGTTATTCTTATTGCATCCTTTGTAACTAATTATTGATTAGATTTTGTGCTAGATTATCATTCTAGATAAAATATAATAGTATAAAACATCAAAGTAATTGGCATAAAAAGACCTGCCTCCTTTACTCACACTTTCGAAAAATTAAATAACTGTTTTAGGTACTGTGAGTAAAGCTATTTTGTCAAAATTAAGGTAACAATCTTACATACATTTATTTAATTGTAATATAGATATAAGTATAAATTACAAAATTATTTAAAAAATATCTATTATTATATTGAATCGGAAGAGAATTATAATAATGTAAAATTTACATTTAGGCAAAAAATCAAACGTAGGTTGGCAGAAATGTTGCCATATATGTCATATATGTTTAAAACTATGTCAATGTAAAGTTATTTTTTGAGTAAATTTAAATAGCTGCTATTATAGTTATCTTAGAAGCAGTATAAAAATTATCTCAGCATGCAGATAAAGAAATGATTAGAAATAAATGTGCATTAGATAAAAAAAACCTGCAACTAAAAAAAAAAAAAAAAAAAAAAAAAACGGAACTTTATGTTAAAAGAGTAGCACATTTTATCTATTATTTTAAAATTGAGTAAGTATTATTAAATTTTTTAATGGTTCAGTCTAAAATGCATAAGGCAGTAACTTTGTCTCTTCCAAATTATAGCTATCTTTCACACACAGCTCATTTTAAACGCTGGTTCAAAAACGCTAATTTCCAAGCTGTGGATTGCATCTCCGCACTCAGTGTCATCATAACTACGTCATCACTTCTCACTTTCTGCTTCAGGGCAAAAGCTCTATGAGCTAGCCCTTCTCTTCTAAGTCCTGGTATCTTTCGCCCCTTCGTGTCGCCGGTACGGCATACTTGATCTTCCTACGTGAAGCCCTGCCCGAACTTATTGAATAAGCACATGTTCCTCAGTCGTAGCGTTGCTCAGTGGGGTTGCAGCACCCGGGGGGGGGTTTCCCCATACTACTCAAGTGACGTCCGCTAACACCTAAACGTTACATTTAGAGACCACTGGAGAGGTCGTGGTACTCCAATTCATTTGCCTCTTAGATAGCAGGACCTATCATGCCTGGACTTCTTCTGGAGTGAGATGAATGCATTGGTTGATTCAGTTGAAAACCTCGTCAATCGTATCTCTGTAGCTGCAGGGTAGATACGAGACACACCAGGACTCTTTAAAACACCACGCGGAGGAATTCCACGCGGCGTCGCGATGAAACCTGTGTGACTGCTTCTTCGTCATTTCGAACACCTTTTGTAGCATGTAGCTTTCTGCCTGTGTAAAACTGGCAATAAAATAAATAACTGTAGTGTGGGGAAAGGCAACGACCATAGTTGATAACATACATTTATTACTATTTACAAATATAGATTACATTAGGATTACAATTAATGAAATAATATACGAGCGATCGAGCGACGTCTGCTCCGCTCGCCAGCTAATCCTCGTCTTCTTCCGAAGGCGGGAAACACATGCTGACGCAATGCATACGTCATACAGTAGGAGATTAGGGAATATCATGACATAACGTTTCCCACAGTAGTTCCGATAAAAGGCATTTTCGGTTCTGCAAAGCTATGCGATCCCGAATCGTCTTTGTGCCCCCTACATCTCCTGTTACGAAACCACGAGCTGATAGACAGAGGGCGCTGACTGACAGCGTTCGTGCAATGCAGATGTTTTGAGATAAAAATAAACAGTTGAGAACTGATTACGAAAAAAATGATCCCATGTAAAAACAAAACGCAGAACTGTAACAAAATTATTAATAATATATTGTAAATAGATTAATTTATTACAGTCTAACTTTATTACAGTCTATTTACAATATGTATATATTGTAAATAGACTGTAATAAAGTTTGTTCTAATAGCTTCACATTATTGGATTTGTGAAGATCTACCTGGCAGTCAGATTGAACGTAAGTACAAAGTAAGTTCGATTTATTAATTTGATATTTTGTATTAATACGTAACGTAACATAATGGCGTCCGCGACAGGATGCCGGGTAGCTTTAATTCAAAATTTATTACAGTGAAATAGAGACTTTTGAGTTTTTATTTTAAATAGAGAGTATTACTGTTAAAATTTGAATGATTGATTCTATAATGTATAGTGTTGCGCGGCCCCAACTTGTCAGCAACAGTGGTAGTGACGGCTATGAACTGTAAATTACACAAACTCGTAAGAAGGGTTTAAATCCCTTTTTATTCCACTTTAGAAATCACAGCTGCGTTCACTTGACGCTCACAAACTACGCCGACCCGGCGGTTTAACAAAACAAAAATGTGAAACTAAAAATAAATGACAGGATGAATAAATAACGAGATCACTACCTACGAGGCTCTAAAATCGTAACTAACTTAACCGCGTTCTAAGATACAGCTGAGATTCAGCAAGCTTACTGATTAAGCAGTTGAAGATTCAACGAACTGCCGAAATAGGCACACAGGCCGAAACGCGCGGTTCTTAAATTTCTACCTAGCAACCTTCACGCTCGCGATTCAAGAAGCACACGTACAATCTCGTTTCCCTTCTATTTAAACTCAACTTACTTCTGCTAAAATTTGAATAGACTGCGCGTTCTACTACAATTTACATACTCTGGCATTGGCAATTCTAGGGGAAAGTAAAGGCTTGACAGGAAAGATAGCTTAAACATAAAATAAATGTTAGTTAAAATAAATATAAACCCTACAAATGAATATTTGTTGAACTTTGGATTATTTATTAAGAATTTGATTTACGGACAGTAATAACACTAACTAATTTTGATTTCAATTATGGAAGAAGTTAAACGATTTAGAGGTGGTTTAAGAACAAATTTTACTAAGACTGCGAATAATTTAGATGAACTTTTAAAGGTCCATACATTTGATTTAGATAAGATTACGGTTCTTTTCGCTCAACTTGAAGATAAATGGCGAAAGATAAATACTTTGGATAAACAGGTATTAGAGTTATTGTATAGTAAAGATACCAAGTGTTCTAATGAAGAATTTGAAAAAGAAATCGAAACCACTGAATCATACAATGATAAATTTTTATATTTTAAAACGAAAGTAACTAGACTTGAACAGAACTTTAGTGAAAGGGAAAATATTTTACCCAAAGATAAAAATGAAGCTGTTGAACGGAAATTTAAACTTCCTAAAATTGAATTAAGAAAGTTTAATGGCGAGACAAAAGAATGGTTCGGATTTTGGGGCCAGTTTAGAAAAATTCATGAAGGTCAGGAAATAGACCCCGAAGATAAATATCAGTAGTTACTACAATGTACGGAACCTGGATCTAAAGCTAGAGATCTTGTAGAGAGTTTTCCACCTACTTCTGAAAATTATAATAAAGCTATCGAATATTTGAAAGATAGGTTTGGAAGAGACGATCTTTTGGTTGAAGTTTATGTGAGGGAACTACTCTGTTTAGTGATGAAAATTAGTAGTAATTCTGCGAATAAAATTTCTGTGTTTAAAATGTATGATAAAATAGAAACACATTTACGTGCGTTAGAAAGTTTAAAGGTTACAACCGAGAAATATGCCGCTATGTTGTATCCTCTTGTTGAAGCCTGTTTACAGGATCATATTTTGAGAATACGGGAAAGAAATTTAGCCTCAGCTGACAAAGGTATTTCAACAAACAAATTAGAACTTTTGATGACATTTCTGAAGAAAGAAGTTGAAGGTGAAGAGAGAATAACAATGGTCAGACAAGAGTTTAATGTAGAATGTCGATCACAAACGAAAGCATTTCCGAAACATAAACATGGAGGGAGGAATGAAATACCGACAGCTGCGGGACTTTTAAACAACGAATCGACATAAGCAAAACCTACAATAAATGGAAATTGTATTTTTTGTGGTGAGAACCACGACTGTGTAGAATATAAATCTAAAGATGTATGTCTTTAGATCAAAGAAAACAGATTTTGTTAAAAAAAAAGGTGTGTGTTTTACTTGTTTAACTCCAGGTCATTTATCTATAGATTGTAGAAAATTTATTAAGTGTACAAAGTGTTTTAGCAAACATTATTTGCTTATGTGTCCCAACGTAAGTGAGTGTGCAGGGAAACCGAAAAGGATAAACATGATCAAAAGACCCAAATTACAGGGCATACTCTGACGAATCAGACAAGTATGCCTGAAGTATTGATGCAAACTCTGAAGGTCCGAGGAAATCAGAATCAACAGCTTATTAGAGCCCTCGTTGACACTGGGTCTCAAAAATCATTATATTACGAAAGAACTGGCATCAGATATGGGGTATAACCCAGTGGGTGAAGAAAAAATGAAACATAGTCTTTTTGGAGGTACAGAATTAGTGCAGTAACATAAAAAATATCGCGTGATAATAAGTAATATAGAAGGTACTTATAAATATAATTTTGAAGTTAATGACCAAAAGGAAATATGTGCTGCTGTAAAGAGTGTGACAAACGGAATGTGGAGGAAAGAACTTAGACGACAAGAAATATGGCTGAGTGATTACAATAAGGAGGAAGATCCTCTACTACAACCTACAAAAACACAACTTCTTATTGTGGCAGATATTGCTAGGAAGCTGATGACTGGCAGAGTGAGGAAATTGAAATGCGGATTAACTGCAATTGAAACTTATTTAGAGTGGACAGTAATAGGAAAATTACCAAAGGTGTATACACATGAAGATGCTGTTTCTGTTTTATCCTTGTTCATTAATGAAAGTGCGGTTGCCGATCTTTGGAAGCTTGAAGCTATTGGTATCACCGATCCTCCAGAAAGCCTTCTGAAACAAGACTTGTGTTGGCGCCTGATCGTTTATTGATCGTCTGCTATGCGAAACCTTCCGCCTCTAACTTAGTTGCCTAGTAACGAATCTTGTAACGTGCATGCGTCATTATCGTTTGTTTTTGCAATTCTTTTTTATTAGCTTGTTCGATGAGAAATTTGTTGCTTGGATTTTTAAATGGCTGCTAATTGAATTTTCGAATAGAATAAAAGATGGATTTAAAAGAAAATTAGTTTCGTTATTTCGTAGCTACAGTCCATAACAGTGGTCCTTCTATGCCGGATGGATTTGGCTAAATGAATTTTTGTTTCGAACGCTAAAAGCAATAAAAACTTTAGTTTGACCGTGTATTAAAAACGAAAATGGCTAACGCAGATGATGAACTGAATAGTAGAGATAATTAATTCTACGTATTGTTACTGCAGGAAAAACTAAAAGTGCTGAATTGATCTCGTGGAAACTTTAAAACTAGGAATACGAAATTGGAATCCTTTTTGAAAGATTCAAATTTGAATGCTGACAAAATGCGCTTTCAAATCAAATTGGATATGGTTTCGGGCATGTTATCTCATTTCGAATCGTTGCAACTGGAATATTATGATGTTATTGATGATGTAAATTTATCGAGTGTGGATTTAGAATTTGAAGAAATGAAAGATCGTTTGGAAGAAATAAAGGTAAGCTTACAAACGTTACTATTAAATTCAGATTTAGTTGATAAATCTTTAACGAATAATATTAAAGATCCTAATTCTATTTCTATTAAGTTACCTGATATAAGCTTACCAGAATTTGACGGTTGTATTGAGAACTGGAGTAATTTAAAAAAACAGTTTGATTAGAAATAACTCTTCTTTAAATAATATTCAAAAATTGTTCTATTTGCATTCTGCATTAATAGGAGACCCAAAAGCTGTAGAAACTCCAGAAGACAGTTTTCAATCTTTATTTGAGGTTTTAATTGATAGATATGAAAATAAACGGTTGATTGTTAATTCTCATATTATGAATATTTTAAATTTTGAGAAAATACATGTTGAATCTTATAAGAGTCTTAGAAATCTAGTTGATGTTTTGAACAAAAACCTAAGAGGTTTAAACTTAATGAAATTAGAAGCTAATGAACTAACACATCAATTCCTTACAAATATTGTCATTCAGAAGTTAGATAAAGAAACAAGAAAACAATATGAAATGAGTTTAACATCGACTGAATTACCCAAATTCGGAAGGTTCATGGAATATTTAGAACAAAGATCCCAAATGTTAGAAAATTTACATGGAGTTCAATTACCGTGATTAAAAAATAAAACTTCTTATACAAATAAAACCAGAAATTTCCTATTAAAGTCGAACAGCAATTCCTGCATATTGCGTAAAATGTCACATATGGTATATAGTTGTTCTTTGTTTTTAAAAATGATTCCATTGCAAAGATTTAATATTTCTAAAAAACATGCACTTTGTATAAACTGTTTAAGTGATAAACATAAACTTGCATCATGCAAATCCAAATATTCTTGTCGTTTATGCCAAGGAAAGCACAATTATCTATTGTGTTCGTCTGAAACTAAAAATTCCTTGTGTGAAAAAACACCGCCAGATCAAGATATTTCGCCAAGTTTGCAGTCAGAAAATCTTCCCATTTCAGAGACTGCAGAGCCTCGTAATACGCAAAGCAAAAAATAACTCTGTTTCGCCTGATGTGATAAAAAATCCAAACTTAACTGAAGTGGTAAAGACTTTTGCATCTTTAAATAAAATGTCAAACAAAACAGTTTTGCTTTTTACAGCCATGGTTTTGCTTTTTACAGCCATGGTTTTTACAGCCATGTTTGGTCACCGATTCGAAGCGATTATATTAGCGGCAGAGCGATACTGGACAGTGCATCTCAATCGCATTTTATGACCTCGCAATTCGCTTCTTCGCTTGGTCTTAACAAACATAAGGTAAATATTCCTGTTAATGGTTTAAGTGGAAATACGATGAATATTAAATGCGTTCTTATTAGTAATAATGACTCTTCTTTCAACTCAGTAATAGACTTTCTCGTTGTACCTAAAAGAACAGACTTTGTAGCTGCTACCAGAATAAATGTAGAAAATCTGAAAATACCTAATCATATATACTTAGCAGATCCAGATTTTGACAAGCCAGGAAGGATCGACCTCATATTGGATGCTGAACGTTTTTTCGAACTAGTGAAGGAGCGAAAGATTCGATTATCTAGTACTTTTCCAAGATTCAATCTTCGGATTTATTCCTAGTGGATTTGTTGAAACTGAAAATTCACATCAATATTGTGGGCTAATCTCCCAATCGGAAAGTCTAGAAGAATGTGTACATAAATTTTGGCAAATCGAAGAAATAGTCAACGAGCCCCTTAAAAGCGAAGAAGAGGAGTTTTGCGAATTGCATTATCAGAAAACACATGGGAGATATGAGAGTGGGCGTTTCATAGTACAAATGCCTATTCGAGAAGAAGCACTTTAGGTGATTCAAGAAACATTGATAATAAACGTCTTAATCAGACGAATAAAATGTTAAATGAAAACCCAGACCTAAAAAGACTTTATACCGATTTTATAAATGATTACGAAAGCTTAAATCATATGGAAAGGGTTGATCAAGAAACTCCTCCACCCGTTACTTTCTACCTTCCTCACCATGAAATTTACAAACCTGAAAAATCATCTACGAAATTGCGCATTCTGTTTAATGCATCAGCTCCTACTACTACAGGATTGAGTCTGAACGACATTTTACTCTCAGGAGAGGTTAAAAAAGATATATTTCATTTAATTGTTCGATTTCGTAAACATAAAATAGCACTGGTCGCAGACATTAAACAAATGTTTAGACAGATTTTAATCGATTCATCGCAAAGGAATCTTCTACGTATCTTATAGAAAGAGCATGAAGACGACTCACCTATTATTTTTAGATTGAATACTGTAACGTATGGGACTAAATGTGCTCCATTTCTAGCTATAAGAACTGTAAAACAGTTAGGTCTGGATGAACAGCAGAAATACCCTTTAGCTTCTGAAGTGATTCTTTCTGACGTCTATATGGACGACATAGTTACAGGAGCCTCTGATTTTGAGTCTGCTATTGAATTAAAGAATCAACTAAATAAAGATATTCGAAAGCTCTGGAATGTCTTTACACAAATGTCAATCTAACTCTAAGAGTGTATTAGATACTTTATTATCTAAGGAAGAGCTTCACTTTGATTCCACTTAATTTAAGAAAACTCTTGGCATAATTTGGCAACCGGAATCCGACATCTTTACTTTTAAAGTCGCTTTCCAAGGCAAGTCATCTTTTACGAAAAGAGATGTCCTTTCAGTCTTTGTGCGGTTGTATAATCCTATTGGCTTTATCGGGCCAGTCATCTGTAAAGCAAAAATATTCCTTCAGAATCTATGGTCTTTAAAACTGAATTGGGACGACGAATTACCTGCACTATTTGCCAGTGAATGGAATCGTTTCATTTTAAAGTTAAAAGAATTGGAAAATCTTAAGATAGGAAGATATGCTCTGCATTCTACAACTCATAAAAGGGCTATCGTGGGTTTCTCCGATGCTTCAACATCTGCGTATGGAGCAGTGGTCTACCTAAATGCCACTCAAGATAACCCTTGTTTAAAGTTACTGGCAAGCAGATCTCGACTAGCCCCATTAAGAACTCTATCTTTACCACGCTTAGAACTCTCGGCCTGTCTTCTACTTGCTAAGCTTGTTAAAAAAGTTCTGACTTCGCTGAATATAGACGTTGAAAAGGTAACATTATATTCGGATTCGACAAGTGCATTAGCGTGAATAAACGTTTCGTCACATCTACTCAAAACCTTTGTTGGGAATCGCGTTGCGAAAATTCAGTCTTTATCAGAAAACTTTGAGTGGGAACATATCCGTTCTAAATAGAATCCTGCCGATTTGGTTTCTCGTAGAGTCGAGCCTAGTGAGCTTTTATCTTCAGAATTATGGTTCAATGGACCTTCTAATCTTGACATGAATGTTATAGAAAAGGCTAGTTTGGATGTTAAGGACTATGAACTTTACGAATGTGAAATGAAAAATCTCCAGAAATTTCTCTTAGTATTACTTCTAGTGCTGATTTCATTAACTATTTTCTTTCTTTAAGTAATAGTTTTGTTAATCTAATTTGTATTCTTAGTTTTATTTATAGGTCGACAAGGTAAGAGGCCATCAGGTCCTATTACTAGAGATGAATTTACGTATGCCAAGCTAGCAGTGGTAAGGCTAGTACAGCGAATAGTATTCAAAGAAGAAATTCAAGCCCTTAGATATGGTAAAATTATAAAGGATAGTCACTTAAGTAATTTAAATCCTTTCGTCGAGGAAAATGGAATACTTAGGGTAGGTGGAAGATTAAATAAATCCTCTTTATCCTATGACCAAAAGCATCCTATTCTGCTGCCTAGGGATCATAACTATTATAATTACGTGATACTTCCATTTAAAAAATTTACATGTTGGTACTCAGACTTTGCTGCATTGTGTTTCGACAGGAATTTTGGCAACTAAACGGCAGAAACACTGCTCGTAGAATAGTACATAATTGCATTATCTGTTTTAAAAATAAACCTAAAATAGCCCAACAACTTATGGCACCATTGCCGAAGGAAAGAGTTTCTGTCAGTCCACCTTTTTCCGTAACTGGAATTGATTTATGCGGTCCTTTTTACGTAAAATATAAAAATCAACGAAGTGGTACCTTAGATATATGTTGTTATCAAAACGCCTCAAGGACTGATAAAACATGGAATATCGAACCTATGTATTTTACCTATGAACGATTGCAGTGAATTTATCTTATAATTACTTATATTAATATTGCATATCTATTTTATTGTAAAATGTAGTAATTTGTTTGTTATTGTTTAATAGATATATTATTGCATTTAATTGTTTCTAACTGATTATATGTATCAAACTTTGAATTTCTTAAATGAGTTATAGTAGCTTTGAAATTAGTATTTCAACGTCGGGCGGGATGTTGGCGCCTGGTCGTCTGTTGATCGTCTGCTATGTGAAACCTTTCGCCTCTAACTTAGTTGCTTAGCAACGAATCTTGTAACGCGCATGCGTCAATATCGTTTGTTTTTGTAATTCTTTTTTATTAGCTTGTTCGATGAGAATTTTGTTGCTTGGATTTTTGAATGGCTTCTAATTGAGCGGTTAATTTTCGAATAGAATAAAAGATGGATTTAAAAGAAAATTAGTTTCGTTATTTCGTAGCTACAGTCCATAACAACTTACAAGCGGCTACGTTGTATAAATTTCGCGAAACCATAAAAACTAGATGAAGATGGTAGATATATAGTATCGCTGCCGTGGTTAGAAATACATCCGCTAATTTCTAATTGTCGAGAACTCTCTGAAAAAAGACTTGTGACTACTGTTCGTAAACTTGTTGCTAACGGTCACTTGAATGATTATCAAGAAGTTTTTAAGGACTGGATTCAAGGTATTGTAGAAGAAGTTCCATTGCAAGATCAAGTCAGACTCTATTTACCGCATCATCCAGTAATAAAGCATTCTTCCTCTACTAAAATCAAACCAGTATTCGACGCTTCAGCACATGAAAAGAATTTTGTTTCTCTCAATTCTTGCTTAGAAAAGGGTCCCAATCTGTTAGAACTGATACCTTCTATACTCTTACGATTTCGATTGAAAAGATACGGAGTAACAGCTGATATACGTCAAGCCGTTTTGCAGATAAATTTGGATCCACAAGGATAGAGATTATTTGAGATTCTTGTGGTATGAAGATGGCAATCCAAACAATTTAGTGATCTATAGACATTGCAGAGTACCATTTGGAGTAACTTCAAGCCCTTTTTTAATAGGTGCTACTATAGCATATCACTTGGATAATGTCGAAACGGCCAGGAAATTGAAAGAATCATTTTACGTCGATAATAGCGAGACCAGTTTCAACAGTTTTGAAGAAGTTGAGAAATTCATGAATTTGGCAAAACTGATAATGTCAGATGCTAAGTTTGAGCTTCGGGACTGGCAGTACAATACACTTGAAAAAAATGATGATCCTGGATTATTCTCAGAAACTCAAACTTATTTAAAGGCAAGCGAAAATACAACAAATTGTATTTCTGTATTGGGCATTGTATGGGACGTAAAGGAAGATACTCTCAGTTGTAACACAAAAACATTTCCTGCTCAAGAAGTACCATTAGTAACGAAAAGGAAAATTTTATCCTTAGCACAAGCGATTTTCGACCCGATTGGATTCTCTTGTGCTTTGACACTGCTGCCGAAATTATTATTGCAAGAATGTTGCAGATTAAAACTCTCGTGGGATCAAGAAGTGCCAAAGAAGATTTAAAAGAAGGGTAATTTATGGCATAGTCAAATTCTTGAATTGAAAGATATTAAAATTCCTCATTGGATTGCGAAACACTCTCAAATTTATGAACCTGATAAACAGAGTCTGCACGTATTCTTTGATGCCAGCAAAATGGCCTATGCTGCATGCATATTTATTAGAATAGAAAATAATGAAGGCATACATTGTCAGTTAGTGCAAGCTAAGTCCAGAATAGCTCCAATGAGAGTGACAACCATCTCTCGCTTAGAGTTATTAGCTTGCCTAATTGGTGCTCGACTAGCTGCAGTGGTAAGAAGAGACTTACATCTAACGAATATTAAAACTTTTCACTGGACAGATTCCAGCAATGCTCTCTGTTGGATTAAACGAGAAGCCGTTTGGGCTACCTTCCTGGCCAATAGAGTAAACGAAATTAGAAAAACAAGTAGCATAAATGATTGGTATCACATTCCAGGTTCACAGAACCCAGCAGATATAGCTCCAAGAGGATGTACAGTACGACAATTAGTGAAGGCTCAGTGGTGGAACGGGCCAGAATCGTTGAAGGGAAACTTAAGGATTGACACTTATTATGAACTAGTGCAACCTGACGAATCAGTAATAAATTCGGAGGTAAGAAAATGTGCCATAACAGCTACCAATGTTATAAATACAAGGGATTTATTCTACAACAGATATTCTTCATATAAAAAGATAGTAAGGATAATAGCTTGGATAAAACGATTCGGCAAAAATGCCAGAAATTTACCTAAAGATCGTATCTTCGGTAACATTACTTTTGCAGAATATGCAGAAGCAGAAAATATTCTTTTAAAATTAATCCATGAAGAAAGTTTTGAATCTCATGAAGACAGAACAATCGTATCATTGCAACCTTTTGTGGATGAGAAAGGACTGATACGAACCACGACAAAAATCTCTCAGAGAAACGACAGTAGAAAGTTTTGATTTCCGATAATTCTTCCTCCCAACCATGCTATTACCAACCTGTTAATCGAGGAAAAACACGAGGAAATTCCCATGCAGGTATTCAAGCCTTAATGGCAATTCTGAGAGAACAATTTTGGATTCTCAAATGCCGGCGTACAGTTCGTCATGCGCAATAAAAAACTGTGGTCGCTGTAGACGGTTTAAGGTAACCAGTTTTGACGTAAACCCCATACCATTACCAGAGAAGAGAGTAACAGATTCTGCAGTTTTCCAGATTATGGGTGTCGATTTGGCTGGACCTTTATACCTTCGAGGCCAGAAGAAGATATGGATAGTTATATTTATATGTGAATATATCAGGCAATACACATTGAAATTGTTATTACTCTATCCAGAGAAGCATTTATGCAAAGCCTGAGAAAATTCATAGCTCGGAGAGGAAGACCAAGTATTATATATTCAGACAATGGTTGTTGTACCTCTCATCATACAGCGAGGATACGTCTGGCAACAACTGCAGGAAGAAAAACTTGGCAATGCTGGAATGGCAACAGCGGATAATATTCTATAGATTTTTTTTTTTTTGAGTCGATGTTTCCTTTGCGATACTATTGCGTTAAAACATTTGAGTTTTGGGCGAATGAAATGGAATCCGCTGTCCCGCTACGGATATTAGCAAAATATATTTAGAAAATTAGCTGTGTTGGAAAGGATGAAACCTTGTGTTTGAATTTGCGGTAACTTTCCTTCTAAAGTTGCGTCGAATTCAGAATATTATGCCAGGCTTATTCACGCTGGTGCAGATAAGTTCAAATTTTGTTTATTGTGTTTATAGTGTATAACTTGCAAATATATGAATAGAATTCTATAAAATAAACATTTAAAATTCTGGAATGGTGTTTTAAAATTTTAGATTAGAGTATTCACATTGCTATGTCGGAGCCAGTGGCAGTCAGGTGTAAAGTAAAATTGTTTTTGCTCCCCGACATAACAAAATGGCGAGCCAGCCAGGATTGCGATCCTGATTCGAATGTGTTGGGATTATTATATTAATATAGTTGAGAAGTATTGTGTTTGCTATATTATTGTAGAAGTAAATGTTAATTTAAGTGTTATTTGGAAACGTAATGCGTTTTATCGTCTGCAATGTTGAATATCGTATTTGTATTCGAATTAGTTTATATTTTCAATCGAAATGCTATGCGTTAAATCGTCTGCAGTGTAAACGTAGAAAAGATTATCCGTTAAATTTTCTGCGCTGAAATTCAAAATAATTTTATTTTGCTGTATTATGAATTGTTATTCATATTGTTATTCATTTTTATTACATTGAGTTATATTTTTGGAATTGCTGAGAAAAGACGTTTTCGAGGATTTGTCGGATTGATGATAACATTACAGATTTTGAGTTTTAAGTGGGTCTGCATTTAAAGATAAAAATGGATGTTGATATGTTGAAGAAAAAGCGTGCAACGGCACGCAGTGCCTTTACTAAGACGGCTAAGATTCTAAAAACTGAAATTTGTAAAGATATTCAAGCGGATAGAGATGTATTGAAAGACAAAATTTCGAAATTGCAGATGATAATTGATGAGTTGAGATCTTGCGATTCAGAAATACTAGATTCGATGATTAAGGGAAAAGCCGCTGAAGATGATCTGGAAACAGAGGTCATAGGCTACGAAGAATATTCAGATGAGTTTATCACGTTTAATCGTCGGGTGAAAGAGAATATAGATAATACGGTTGACCGTAGTGTCAATACGAGTTCTAACACGGATAGTAGCATAAGTGCTTCTAATGAAAAACGGTACAAGCTGCCGAAAATTCAAATTAAAAAATTCGATGGACAATTATTAAGTTACCTTACATTTTGGGGTCAATTTAAAAGGATCCATGAGGATAAAGAGCTTAATGACGCTGACAAATTCCATTATTTAGCTCAATCAATGTTACCCGGAACTCGGGCTAGTGAGTTGATAGATAGTTATCCTTTAACGGCTGAAAATTACCCGAAAGCCATTTCTGCGTTTGAGGAGCGTTTTGGAAACAAGGAAATTTTAACTGAGATATATGTGAGGGAATTGTTAAAATTAATTATCCAAAATGTACGCTCACAAGGGAAGGATCGGTTGCCACTAGTGTCACTGTTTGACAAAATCGAATACCTTCTCAGATCTCTAGAGTCTTTAGGGTTAGCCCTGGATACTAATGTTTCCTGGTTATACCCCATGGTCGAGTCTTGTCTGTCTGCTGAGATGCTTCGAGTATGGCAGAGAAGCGTTTTGTTCAGTAAAGAAGGATCACGTCTCACAAATCTCCTGGAATTTTTGCGTAAAGAGGTCGAAGGAGAGCAGAGAGTTAAACTAGCCAGGTCTGAATTTGAAATTTCTTCTACTTCGCGAAATGAACATTCTAAAGATGTAAAAGTTAAGACCAAAAAACCAATCGTTAGCGCAGCAAGTCTAGTTGCTGCCAAAGAACAAAAATGTGTTTTTTGCGGAAAATCTCACGAAAGCAAAGCATGTTTTACAGCTCGATCGATATAAGATCTTGCGTAAGTCGATGTGTAGTATGTAGGAGATTTACCGCTAAGGTTTTATCTACCCCTCCGATCCAGTTACTCCTTGACAGAATAAGAGATTCGGCAGTCTTTGAAACAACTGGAGTCGATCTTTGTGGACCATTACTTCTGAGACCAAAGAGTAAAGCTTGGATTGTCTTGTTCACCTGCGCCGTATACCGGGCAATTCACCTGGAGCCTTTCACCTCTCTGAGTACCGAAACGTTTCTACAGGCTCTGAGACGGTTCATTGCCAGACGAGGCCGTCCTGCGACAATGTATTCAGATAACGGAACCAATTTCACCGGAGCAGACAATGCTCTGAGATGCCTGGATTGGAGAAAAATCATAGAAAACGAGTGTTTTCCAATAAAATGGAAATTCACCCCCCCTACGGCTGCGTGTTGGGGGGGAGCGCTTAGTTCGTTCCACCAAGACTCTTCTCGTGCGAATTCTAGGAAGATCGTCGGTGAATTTCGAGGAGTTACTGACCGTCCTGTGTGATGTTGAATCCACATTAAACAACCGTCCTTTAACATACATCTATGATGATTCGGAAGAGCTCGTACCTCTGACACCTTCCCTGTTTTTGCAAGACATAAAACAAGTAGGGGTACCAGATCTGGATTACATCGATTCCCAGAAACTGAATGTGCGTGTAAATTACTGCAATACGTTGAGACAAGAACTGAGAAGTCGCTTCCGCAAGGAATATCTGGCTCAACTAGTGCAGAAGGCAAGCGCTTCATGTCAAAACCTAAAGGTGGGGGATGTAATCCTCATAGAACTAGACAATAAAAAACGTGTAATGTGGCCAATGGGCAAAATTGTAAAAATATTCAGTAGCAGAGATGGGCCTACTAGAGTGGTACAGGTAAAAACAAGCAGTGGATATTTGGTAAGACCAATCAAAAAACTGTATCCACTAGAAGTTTCAACTACCAGTGATCCTGTGCTAACTCTGGCAACTGAAAACAGATCTAGATACCGTAGACTCTTAAAACCAAGGACATGCTCATAGAAATAATGTACAATATAGACGTTTTGGACTTATATCCTCTTTTCTTTAGCAATGACTTTAATTAGAAGTTTATTCTTTATTGATCTCATTTTAGTAATATCTGTCATATATATTGTATGTTAACAGAGTTTCTTTTATGTGTTTTCTAAACTAATACATAGTACTGTTTTGTTTTATTCGTAATGTTAGAAAACTTTCTGCAATGTCTGATTTTGAGAAAATCAGGGTGGGAGGATGTTGTACCTCTCCTCATACAGCGAGGATAAGTCTGGCAACAGCTGCAGGAAGAAAAATTTGGCAGTGCTGGAATGGCAACAGCGGATGATATTCTATAGATTTTTTTTTTGAGTCGATGTTTCCTTTGCGATACTATTGCGTTAAAACATTTGAGTTTTGGGTGAATGAAATGGAATCTGCTGTCCCGCTGCGGATATTAGCAAAATATATTTAGAAAATTAGCTGTGTTGGAAAGGATGAAACCTTGTGTTTGAATTTGCGGTAATTTTCCTTATAAAGTTGCGTCGAATTCCGAATATTATGCCAGGCTTATTCACGCTGGTGCAGATAAGTTCAAATTTTGTTTATTGTGTTTATAGTGTATAACTTGCAAATATATGAATAGAATTCTATAAAATAAACATTTAAAATTCTGGAATGGTGTTTTAAAATTTTAGATTAGAGTATTCACATTGCTATGTCGGAGCCAGTGGCAGTTGGGTGTAAAGTAAAATTGTTTTTGCTCCCCGACATAACAATGATACTAACTTTATGTGAACTAATAACCTTTTCCAGAAAATTAATTGGAAGGAAGTGGAGGGAAAAGCCACGATTAAAAAAATTAAATGGAAATTTAATACTCCTACAGCGGCATGGTGGGGAGGATGGTGGGAAAGTCGGATTAGACTTATAAAGGGCATGTTGAAGAGTATTTTAGGCAGGGCAAGCCTAGATTACGAAGAATTACTCACTGTGTTATATGAAGTTGAAAATGTCGTCAATTTCCATCCTTTGACATACATATCGGAAGACATTCAATATTTAATGCCTTTAAATCCAAATATGTTTTTAAGGGACAATGTAGAAGGTTCTACGATTGAATTTGATCACATAAATGGAACAGAGATGAATAAGCGTTGGCAGTATAGTCAAAACTCAGAGAATATTTAAGAAAAAGATTCAGACATCAAGACAATACATATGACAAGTTAAAAATTCTAAAAAAGCCAGTAAAATCAAGGAACAAGTTAAATTAGGAGAAATAGTTTTGGTTGGGAATGAAAAGAGTAAACGGATTGATTGGCAGCTAGGAAGAATAATTAAGCTGTATCCAGGGAAGGAGAGACATGTTCGTGTTGTTTAAGTAAAAGCAAGGAATGGTGACATAGTAAGACCCGTGCAGAATATTTATCCTTTAGAAATGGGTGAACAAGCAAACGAAATGACGGTTTTTCAGTCTATTCCGGATGGAAGAGTCAAAACAGATCTGAAATCTCCACCAATTATTTCCAGGAGTGGGCGAATAATACATAAGCCAAAGAGACTCGTTCTGTGATGTTGAGTACAATTCCATTGTACTCAAGGTGGGGAGATTGTTATGAAACCACGAGCTGATAGACAGAGGGCGCTGACTAACAGCGCTCGAGCAATGCAGATGTTTTTAAGATAAAAATAAACAGTTGAGAACTGATTATGGAAAAAATGATCCCATGTAAAAACAAAACGCAGAACTGTAACAAAATTATTAATGATGTATATATTATAAATAGACTGTAATAAAGTTTGTTCTAATAGCTTCACATTATTGGATTTGTGAAGATCTACCTGGCAATCAGATTGAACGTAAGTACAAAGTAAATTCGATTTATTAATTTGATATTTTGTATTAATACGTAACGTAACATCTCCCGTAAGTTTGTCGCACTGGTAGCGAATCACCCTAGTTCAAATCAAATACAGTGTTTTACAGCCAGTTCTAGCAGGAGATAAAACCATGGTTTTTTTAGTATGATCACCTTTCAATTAGGGAAACGAAGGCGTTAAGAAAACCAGTGAACTTCCCCCAAAATGCTGTAATCTACGAAGAGATTATAACTACAATTCTTTGAGAATGCCGAGATGTCTTCACGATATACGTTAAAGAAAGGAATACGGTAGTGAATAAGGAGTAATATGCAAGCCTTCTGTATAAATTGCGCTTTGAGATTAAAGAGGAAAGGCGTGGAATGCTGAGCAAAGGAATTCATTCTCTCCATAATGATGCTCCAGTTCATATAACTATGGTTGCCAAAGAAACAATAAAGAAATACTAGTTTCAGGCGATTGATCATTCTCCTTAACACTTTAGGTTCTATATTCAAGTAAATATTATCTCTGCTATCTGTTATCCAAACTTAAATCTAAGCTTTGTGGAAAAATTAGATGAAGGAAAAGAGGTGAAGATAACAGTTATGGAATATTTTACTAACAAAACTTCAGATTCTCTGTCTAAGGTCATAGAATTTCTTACTAAAGCTGTGGAAAGTGTGAGGCAGTACGCAAGTATTGTATCACAAATAAAAAGCCCAACTGCTTTCTATTTCTTGTAGAACTGTATTAGGTAAAAAATGTTTGGATCTTACCGTGAATTTTTGTCAATCGCTTTGAAAAAATTAAATTTTTGAGTGAGAATTTGGTATTTATCATTAGGAGCCGGATATTTTGGTGCTCCACCTCAGATATATATTTACTTAGTGGAAGTTTTTAAATGAGGAAATTCTGTAGAAGATATGTCTGGAATTATGGAATACCCAAATTTATATCCACCATTTATCGCCAAATCCGACAATGTCCACCTGGTCTTCAAGTTTCCATCAAATATTGAATTTGTAACTCAACTTTCACCAAAAAATAGGACGTAAGAAAAATAAATGAAATTTTGAATGCTAGAAGTTTAAACTATTGTCAGATTTTTTATTTCTAAAGATAATTTTTTGATATAATTCAGAAGATACTTTCGGTCAAATACGCAGCTGTTGGTTTTTGATTAGCACTGAAGGCGTATTGAGTAAGTTTCCTCAGGCGTAGTTTTCATTAAAGAATCAGAAGTCAAAAAATTAATTACGAAATCTTTATTTAATAAAATAGGATAATTTTGCTTCACTTAAGCATAACAAAAAGTAATAATCTTCTCAGACATTAAAACACTGAAGTATTGAAAAGAATAACTTACATAGAATTATCATCAGTCCTAAATATCATCAGGCTTACCTATTTAGGCAATAAGAAAAAGCAGGAACAGGAATATACTTTAACACAGTACCTGAAAACAAAGTACTAACTCAATTAGACCTTTGGCCCAAGTACAAATAGCTAAGGTGAGAATCGAATGTACTCCACGTAGCTAAGGTGAAAGTCAAATATACTGCATTGCACGCGAACTTTACTTTCTCTCGCCAATATATATTTTGGCGCACGTTCGTTTCGTATGCCTTTCGAGTTTCATTAGGCAAAATACCTAAATTTATGCTAACATTGTCCCAGTTTTGCTAATGAAACTCATACCAATTGCAATTCATTCCTGCAAAACTGAAATTTAGCTTTAGGAATTGGGTTAGTCATAATATCAGCAACCATTTGCTCTGTTGAAAGATAAGCAAGTTTTACTATTCCTTTGTTATTCAAGTCGCGTATATGATGAACTTTTGTATCAATATGTTTTGTGCGCGAACTGAATTTTTCAGATTCTACAAGTCTTATATAGTAGACTGATTATCTTCAAATACCTTTAGCGGTAGAGTTTGGGGTGGATTGAAATCTTCTGTTAATTTTAATAGCCATAATAGTTCTTGCGTAGCTTGCGATAGTGCAACATATTCAGCTTCTGCTGTGGATAAAGAAACACAAGTTTGTTTTCTTGAAAACTATGAAATACAGTTTTTTCAGGGGCGTAGCTAGAGGGGGGCAAGGGGGGCATCTGTCCCCGGGCGCAGAATCCAAGGGGCGCCAAACTGATGTTACGAAATTTTAGAATTAAATGTTTTCCATCCTTGGCAAGAAGTAGGGGGGGGGGCGAAATCTTCAGTTGTCCCTGGGCGCTGAAAACCCTTGCTACGACTCTGAGTTTTTTCCTAATAACACTTCCTGATGTAGATTTTCTATCTTCAATATCTTGTCCCCAATCAGCATCTGAATAAACTGCAATATTAGGTTCTTCACTCGATGAAATTTTTAAGGATAGATTCTTTGTCGTGTTTAAGTATCTAATGGTTCTTTTAACAGCATTCCAGTCTTTTTGACGTGGATTATTACACCTTCTGCTGAGTATGTGAGTTGAAGCTGTGATATCTGGTCTTGTGATAGACGATATATACAAAAGACTTCCAATAGCTTGGCGAAATTTATCATTTGAAGTTAGGAGACTTTCTTCCTTGTTTAGGTTATATTAGTTTGTTTCCATTGGTGTGCTAGCGGTTTTCTCTTCTTCAAGTTGAAATTGCTTGACAAGTTGATTTATTTTATTTTTCTGTGATAAGCGATAACGGTACTTACGTATTAACGCAACCAGGCCAAAATTCGCATAAATCGCCAAATTTGGCTACCCTACTTACGGCAACCCTACGTGTTATACGTTGTTTTGTAAAAAGAATTTATTTGTAAAAAGAAAAAATAACACTGGGCGTGTACTACCACAGCAATGGGTTTTAGGCGGAATTTGCCGAGAAAAGAAATAGACTTTTTTGGTTACTGTACCTAACAGAAGCGCCGTTATCCTCATGGAAAAAATCAAGGAAGGAAGCATCATTTATTCGGATTGCTGGAAAGGATGCAATACAAGTGAGTTCGAAAATGCTGGATTTCTGCATGGAACTGTTAATCACAAATATAACTTTGTGAATCCCAACACGGGCGTTCACACACAACATGTAGAGCGCATGTAGGGCTCAGCCAAATGGCGCAACAAAAAACAGAGAGGACCATCCCGTCATCATCTTGACTCATACCTTATCGAATTTATATAGCGCCAAGCTCAAACTGTTAATGGCGAAGACGGTTTTCAATCAGTGCTAAAAGCAATAGCCAAAAGATTTCCGCCGAAAAAATAATTCTGCAACTTATTTAAATTCGAAACCGGAAGGGTTTAATTGCTATTTTATATTTTAAAACAAAATAATATAAAAAACTGTATTAAAAATTATCTGTAATTAATAAATGTACATTTTCTTTCTAGTCATACTTTTTTACTCAAACTTACAAATCGCGCCAACCTGGTTGCGATAATACGTAAGTACCGAGATTGGCGAAATTTATCATTTGAAGTTAGGAGACTTTCTTCCTTGTTTAGGTTATATTAGTTTGTTTCCATTGGTGTGCTTCCATCTTCCTTGCGATTTATTTCCATGCCTAAGAAATATTTAGCTTCACCAAGATGCGTTATTTGGTAACGTTTCTTTAAATCATTAATTGTTTGAAGAATTAGTCCTTCTTCTGTAGAACGTATTAGGATGTCATCAACATACACTATTAAATTAATTCTTTTATCACGAACCACTTTTGTGAAAAGACACGGATCGGCTTTGCTTTGACTGAACCCAAGATTCTTCAATGTATTTTCAATTTCTGCATTCCAGCACCTAGTTGCTTGTTTGAGACCATAAATCGACTTCTGTAATTTACAAACTTTATGTCTTTCTTCCGGAACCACGAATCCTTCTGGTTATTCCATATATATTTCTTCATTTAAATTGCCATACAAAAAAGCTGTTTTAACATCTAGTTGATGTACCTTATTATACGCTGCCCATGCTAAGAAAACACTTATCGTAGTGTGTTTCACTACTGGTGACGACATTTCATCATAATCACTGCCGTATTTTTGAGTAAATCCTTTGGCTACTAAGCGTGCTTTGTATTTGATATTTTTACCAGTTTCATCATATTTTGTCTTAAATACCCATTTGCTGCCTACTGCATGTTTTCCTGGTGGTAATTCTGTAAGTGTATAGGTTTCATTTTCTTTTAAAGAATGTATTTCTTCTTGCATAGCCTTGATCCAAGCTTCTTGTTCACGTTTTCGTAAGTTTAGAATTTCTTCGAAGCTTTCTGAATCTTTATTTTTAGGTAAGATTGATACTTCGTCTTCTGCTTTATAAGAGAATCTTTCCGGTGGGACCCCTTTGGTTGATCTGCTAGAACCCCTTCTTTCTACATTTTCTTCACATTTAATTAACTCTTCAGAACTTTCTGAATCTTCTGTAAAATCATCGCCAAGAGATGTTTCTTCATTATTTTCTTCATCTTCTTGCGAGTTATTGAAGTGAATTAATTCTAAATCTTCAGCATTATTTTCTGCATGTTTGTCAGATAAAGACGCGTTTTCTGAAAATTTAATAGTTCTACTTACTATTATTTTCCTTCCACCTACTGAACGTATCCCTTACTTCGGAAATCGTATCCTATGAATATTCATTCTTCAGCTTTGTTGTCGAATTTACGCCGTTTTTGTTTGTTCACATTATCAGGGTCAATGTTCCTTCTAACCTTCTTCGGGAACATACAAGGACCTGACTCGGAACAGAGAGCTTACTAAAGCTATGTTCACTAATTGTGGTAAGTAGACAGGATACAGACGAATGGTATACAAACCCTTTATTTTTCTCTATATACAATAACTTCCGTACTTCGGAATACACCGACCCGCTACTCGGGGTCTAACGTAAAAGTATAAATATAAAACTAAACTCTAATTTCACTTTAGAATAATAAACGTGGAAGATTGGCCTTATAAAAACAGGAAGCGTATGTAGCACAGAGACTGTGAACACTACAATACGTTTAATTTATCAAGAGGATTAAAACCTCTGGCCTGGAAGGCAAACAGCAACTGCGTAACTTCTAAGGTAAGCGGCCTGCTTTGACTCAACTGCTTCCTCTCTCTCGCTTGGCAAAAGGCCACAACTTAAATACTTGGCGTTCGCCAGACAAACTGCATAAAAACCTTCACGCTTATAATTCTGGCCGGAAGTAGAAAATAAGAAGTGATAGTAAAGATTTAAAATAAAATAAACGTTAGTAAAACTCAAGATCCTTACATACTTCCCGCCAGAGTTAATTAGTTTGAAACTGAAGTCTAAAACGACCTTGTTGAAAACTTTTAGCTCTAGAATCTAACGCGAGGCCAATCTTTTACAAACACACTTCGCTAGAAACTAGAAATTTAAAAGAAAGAAATTTGTTACAATAGCAGCTCCCAGGATATACAACAATTTTTTTTTTCATCTGTACTGCATCTAAACAGGAGCTTTTATTCAATTCTGGTTCCTTCCAGAGATCTGGAAGGAAAACTAGTTTAATGAAATGTCACACAATGAAATGGCAAGTAACATATACAATTATACTTCTCTTAACATTCTTATTTCATTCATGACTATTTTAATTATCTCTCCCCGTGCTCTCTGACATGTGTTGTAAAAAAACACCAAACACGAATGTGTTTCTGTCTACGTGTGCCACACTTCCTCCTACAATCAAAACACTAACGTGTTAAAATTCAACATAACGAGACCTCTTAACACACCCTAATTTCAACTCTAAACCCTGAGGTACTATTCTAAAAGTGGCTAACTCTAAAGTGTAGCGTCAGAGAGCCTAACTACATCATTCAACCTTTAACACATATTCGCCATGATTTAGTCTTTACAGTCACACGAATAACAAATTTTTTAACATTACTTTCATTTTTACCATATCACGGTATTTCTTAACATTTAAAATAACAGAACATATCAACATGCCGTTAATTTTACACATTTGAAAACATACATTAGTAGTACCTTGTTAACTTCTATTCTCTTCAAAGCAAGTGCCAATTCTTTCTACATTGAAATAATACATTTCAAAAAGTCTTTCAGACTAAAACTTCTCTCTTGCTAGAATGTTTTAAATAAAATTTATACAATAACTTTTTACAATATTTAAGTCTTTACACAACGCTATTATACATCAACTTTAGTTTTACGCGCGAGTAATTGAAAACATAATAAGAAAATCGGTCACAACTCATTTCTCGCCCTTTTGGCGATAAAGGTAGACCTCGCATGAGGTAAAACTTCTTGAAATCTGCCACTTGCAGTAAGAATGAAAGATTAACTTAAGTTTGCAAAGTAACATAAAATTTTACTTATCTTTGTAATATTCGGACATCCTTTTCTGGGCCCAGTCTTTAAAGGTACTGCAGACAGTAGTTTGATTTATCCTCCTTCTTGTACGGGCTCGCCCTTCAGTGCTTTCCTCTGGAAGCTTCCTTTTTTCACCAGTTCGGCCACCCTTGAATACCTTCCTTTTCACCTCTGCTTGTGGTCTTGGCCGTTTGATGGCAGCTGGTCTTGGCGGAACCGGGAAACTTCTTCCGTGTTCTTGCTTGGACCTCGTTGCTGGCCGTTCAAATTTTCCTTGTAACTTTTCCTCCGCCGCTGATGGCCCTTCCGCAGTTCGGCGACTTTTGCTGCGGAGAGTTCTGTCGGATGAGTAGATCTTCCGTTTTAAAGCCGGGTTATAGTTGCCGTCATTTCTCCTGGTTCTCTTCACATACGTCGTCCTTCTCTCTTCTTCATTCTGGGGGTGTACGTGAACTCTCTTTTCTGGACGGTGGAACGGCTTCTTTTTCTTGTTACCTTCAATTTTTCCGCGGGGCAATTTTCTTTTCACTTGCTTCTGTCTCTCATTGGCTTGCCCTTCTACTTGTCGTTTTTCCACCTCTGGAGCTTGTACCTGCGGTGTCTGCCGTGCCGTATCCTGCAAAAGATCTGAAAAGATTTGCATTTTATTACGATCGAAGTAGGGCTTGATTTGATCAATGTTTGCGGAACAGGTTTCACCATTTCTGGCTTTTAACACTACAACAGCGTGAGTTATTTTTTCTATAACATATGGTCCTTCAAATCGTGGAAAAAATTTGGCAGTTTTATCTTCTGGTGCTGAAGAAAGTGAATGCTTAATTTTTAAAACTTCATCCCCTACTTTATAAGTTACTCCCCGTCGTTTCAAATCATAATATAGCTTCTGTTTTCTTTGTGCTACTTCCGTATTCTTTTTTGCTTCTTTTATTAGTTTTTCTATATCACCCATTTTAAATTCTGGGGCTCTTTGTTGCACATAAAATAATTTATCTAACGGTGTTATAATCTTTCTGCCTAGAAATAACTCAGCAGGAGTTTTGCCCGTTGTATCCTGTTTTGCGGTCCTAAGGGCGAAAGCAAATTCATTGACATAGTTATCCCAGCTTTTATGAAAATTTTTAACATAACTACGGATAATTTTCACTATATTTCTGTTTACCCGTTCCGCTATATTTGATTGCGGCCGATACGGGACCATTTTTAAATGACGTATGCCCAGTTTTTGGCACATGTCTTCAAATATATTACTTACAAATTGAGGACCATTATCCGATATAACTTTTAGGGGCGCCCCGTATTTTAAAATATATTTATTTAAAATAGAATCAGTAACTAATTTCGCGGAGGCTCGTTTTAAGGGAACAATTTCGGTCCATTTACTAAAATGATCAACCATAACAAGGAGATAGCGACTTTTATTTAACTGACTTTTTGGGAAAGGGCCAATAAATCGATGCCAATTATTTCATTTGGAAATTCGGATTTAATACTATTTAGAAACCCGACCGGGCGGAAATTAATATAATTAACTGCTTGACATGTTGGGCAGGACTGGACATACGCCCTTGTTAACTTTTGCAGTTCAGGAAAGTAGACTGCGTCGCGTACGCGTTGGATAGTTTTCGAATACCAGCATGAGAAGCTAAAGGGCTGTCATGGAGCTCCTGCAGGATATTTAATCTAAGACTAGCTGGGATAACAGGTCGAAATTCGTTGTTGGAATTCGTAGTTTTTGTATAAAATAATAGACCATCCATTAGTTCGTAATGGGCCGCCCTATTTCTTATCGCCACAATATCTTGGTGGCTAAAATTTTCAGGAACCTTCAAATAGTCATAAATGCTTCCAAACTCAGGATCCTTACCCAGTTCAGTTATTACAGTTTCTCGGGAATTTATTGTACATGCTGTGAGCATTGCCACCTTTACGGTATTCCCTTGTTCATCTATTTTAATTCTTGATAGGGCATCTGCTACGATATTTTCCTTTCCGGGGGTATGCTTGATTACCAGATTATATTCTTGCAGCTTGAGTGCCCATCTTATTAACCTTGGGGATAAATTTTTTCCTGAGTACAATCTAGTTACCGCTGCATGATCAGAGTACACTGTTATCGGCGCCTTTCCAAAATAGACTCGGAACTTTTGCACTGCTAACAGAACTGCAAGTGCCTCTCTCTCGGTCGCGGAATAGTTTCTTTGTGTTTGATTTAAAGTTTGGCTAAAAAATGCCACGGGCTGCTGATTTTGCGAAAGTACCGCTCCTACCGCATAATCCGAAGCATCCGCTGTAATTTCTAAATTCTCATCCTTTTCAGGAAATTTCAACACAGGGGCTTGTGTTAATGCTTGTTTTAATTTTTCGAAAGCACTATTGGCTTCGGCCGTCCACGAGAATCTTGCCTTTTTCCTTTTTAATTTTAACAATGGATCAGCAATAGCTGCAAAATTTTTTATAAAGGACCTATAATATGAACAAAGTCCTAGAAAAGAAGAGAGCTTCTTTGCCGTGTTTGGAGTCGGATACTTTTGTACAGCGATTATTTTTGATTCATCTGTCTCGATCCCTTTTTGAGATATTTTGTAACCTAAATATTTTAATTCAGGGGCTGCAAATTTGCACTTTTCGACATTAACTTTTAGACCGGCCTCATTTAATAAAGAAAACACCTGTCTTAAATCCTGTACATGTTGGTCGAGATTATCACTAGTAATAATGATATCGTCTAAATAGATAAATGTGGACTTTCCAAGAACAGGTCTTAACACAATGTCCATGCATCGCTGAAATGTTGCCGGGGCCCCTGAAAGGCCAAACGGCATACGCAAAAATGCATAAGTGCCAGACTTGGTTATAAAAGCAGTCTTAGGCACGTCCTCAGGCCTCACGCCTATTTGAAAATAACCAGTCGTTAAGTCTAAAGTCGTCATAAATTTGGTTGATTTTATGTTCCTTAAAATTTCTTCTATGATCGGTAACGGATATACCGGATATTTCGTTATGGAATTTAGTTTACGGTAATCAATAGCGAATCTCCACCTTTTTGGATGCTCCAAAGGATAGTCATTATTTTTCTTACATAAAACCACCGGGTTAGCATAACTACTTGAGATGGGCGTTATGATCTTTTTACGTAGCATATCGGTAATATGCCATTCTATAATTTTTTCCTTATTCTTATCATACCGGTATGGTTTTTGGCGAACTGGCATTGCATCTCTGGTGTCAATACTATGGTTAGTAACCTGAGTAAATCCTGGAATATCACTAAATAACGAAGCAAATTCACTTACCACTTGTCGGATTCTATCTTGCTCGTCATTAGGCAGGTGGTCAAGATTTAACCTTGGCGGTTCAGCCTTTTCTACACGCACTGGTTTCATTGTCAGCTTAAGGGACGCTTCATTAAAATCCAGTGTAGCTTGTGCGTCTGAAAGAAAATCTATTCCTAAGATTAAATGTGCTTGCAGATTCTTTACTATAAAAAACATCACCTTTACTTGTTCGTCCTTGATACGGATATACAAAGGTACTTTACCTACGCACTTACATTTTTCTCCTTGCGCCGCTAATACTGTCGTATTATCCGCATTACATATGCGGTATTTGCGAAAATACTTCCTAAAAAACTCTTCTGCCACACAGGAACACTGCGCGCCGGTATCCAGGAGTGCGGTGGCTGGGATATTATTCACCAAGACTTCAATGTTCGGAAGAGTCAAATTTTTCACCATTACTGTATTTAACTTGTAGGAAGAGGGGTTTTCGTGGCCTTCGGATTTCCGCACCCTCTCGTCAGCAGAAATCCGTTTTAGTTTAAATTATTTTTCCTTTCCGTGCTTTCCTTCTTTTTCCCCTGGCCTTGAGACTTTTTTCCTGGGTTGCTATTGAACTGTCGACGTTCGCCGGCTGTTTTTGAATGCTCGGGTTTCCTTGCCCACTGATCCGCTTTTTATCCGTAGCCGTGTTCTTGAGTTTGCTGTAGTCTTGGCGTACCAAATTGGTTTCGCTGTTGATACCGGCGTCTTCTTTCGACGTCCGCCGTTCTTCTACTTTCAAACTGGATTGCTAGCTCAAATAACTTTTCCAGTGTAGTCGGATTTCTCAATTCAATAAAGTCTTGCACTTGGGGTAGTAACCTCGGCAAAATCACTTGAATTATTTCAGGATTCGGACGGTTTCCATACAAGAGCTTGAACACGTGAATTTTTCTTAAAATAAAGCTCGAGAGGTTTTCGATTCTTTGTTGATATATACTAAAAAGTCCCGTTTCTAATTTCGCACGATCCCTTACAACAGGGAATGCTTTTAGTAGGGCAGTCTTGAAATTCTCGTAAGTATAGGTGGGACTTCCTGCTTGACCCAAGAGACATCTGCCTATACATTTGAACCAGTTAAGCGCTTGGCCCCTCAAAGCGCTGGTAGCTAAAGTAACTTTTTGAAACTCGTGCACGGGGTAGAGCATGAAGTGGTCATTCAATTTTTCCAAAAAACTGGTTACCGGTGAGTTTCCATTAAACGTTGCTTCTGGTTTCATCGAAGCGCGCATGGTCTGGACGATGTAACCGAATCCTTCCAGGGCGGCAGCTGGCATTTCTGGATTCTGAGCCGTTTCTGCAGGCAGCACAGGTTCTTCTTGAAACTCGGCCATGGTTATTCTTCTTCGTTGGGCGCCACTATCAGGGTCAATGTTCCTTCTAACCTTCTTCGGGAACATACAAGGACCTGACTCGGAACAGAGAGCTTACTAAAGCTATGTTCACTAATTGTCGTAAGTAGACAGGATACAGACGAAGGGTATACAAACTCTTTATTTTTCTCTATATACAATAACTTCCGTACTTCGGAATACACCGACCCGCTACTCGGGGTCTAACGTAAAAGTATAAAAATAAAACTAAACTCTAATTTCACTTTAGAATAATAAACGTGGAAGATTGGCCTTATAAAAACAGGAAGCGTATGTAGCACAGAGACTGCGAACACTACAATACGTTTAATTTATCAAGAGGATTAAAACCTCTGGCCTGGAAGGCAAACAGCAACTGCGTAACTTCTAAGGTAAGCGGCCTGCTTTGACTCAACTGCTTCCTCTCTCTCGCTTGGCAAAAGGCCACAACTTAAATACTTGGCGTTCGCCAGACAAACTTTGCATAAAAACCTTCACGCTTATAATTCTGGCCGGAAGTAGAAAATAAGAAGTGATAGTAAAGATTTAAAATAAAATAAACGTTAGTAAAACTCAAGATCCTTACATACTTCCCGCCAGAGTTAATTAGTTTGAAACTGAAGTCTAAAACGACCTTGTTGAAAACTTTTAGCTCTAGAATCTAACGCGAGGCCAATCTTTTACAAACACACTTCGCTAGAAACTAGAAATTTAAAAGAAAGAAATTTGTTACAATAGCAGCTCCCAGGATATACAACAATTTTTTTTTTCATCTGTACTGCATCTAAACAGGAGCTTTTATTCAATTCTGGTTCCTTCCAGAGATCTGGAAGGAAAACTAGTTTAATGAAATGTCACACAATGAAATGGCAAGTAACATATACAATTATACTTCTCTTAACATTCTTATTTCATTCATGACTATTTTAATTATCTCTCCCCGTGCTCTCTGACATGTGTTGTAAAAAAACACCAAACACGAATGTGTTTCTGTCTACGTGTGCCACACTTCCTCCTACAATCAAAACACTAACGTGTTAAAATTCAACATAACGAGACCTCTTAACACACCCTAATTTCAACTCTAAACCCTGAGGTACTATTCTAAAAGTGGCTAACTCTAAAGTGTAGCGTCAGAGAGCCTAACTACATCATTCAACCTTTAACACATATTCGCCATGATTTAGTCTTTACAGTCACACGAATAACAAATTTTTTAACATTACTTTCATTTTTACCATATCACGGTATTTCTTAACATTTAAAATAACAGAACATATCAACATGCCGTTAATTTTACACATTTGAAAACATACATTAGTAGTACCTTGTTAACTTCTATTCTCTTCAAAGCAAGTGCCAATTCTTTCTACATTGAAATAATACATTTCAAAAAGTCTTTCAGACTAAAACTTCTCTCTTGCTAGAATGTTTTAAATAAAATTTATACAATAACTTTTTACAATATTTAAGTCTTTACACAACGCTATTATACATCAACTTTAGTTTTACGCGCGAGTAATTGAAAACATAATAAGAAAATCGGTCACAACTCATTTCTCGCCCTTTTGGCGATAAAGGTAGACCTCGCATGAGGTAAAACTTCTTGAAATCTGCCACTTGCAGTAAGAATGAAAGATTAACTTAAGTTTGCAAAGTAACATAAAATTTTACTTATCTTTGTAATATTCGGACATCCTTTTCTGGGCCCAGTCTTCAAAGGTACTGCAGATAGTAGTTTGATTTATCCTCCTTCTTGTACGGGCTCGCCCTTCAGTGCTTTCCTCTGGAAGCTTCCTTTTTTCACCAGTTCGGCCACCCTTGAATACCTTCCTTTTCACCTCTGCTTGTGGTCTTGGCCGTTTGATGGCAGCTGGTCTTGGCGGAACCGGGAAACTTCTTCCGTGTTCTTGCTTGGACCTCGTTGCTGGCCGTTCAAATTTTCCTTGTAACTTTTCCTCCGCCGCTGATGGCCCTTCCGCAGTTCGGCGACTTTTGCTGCGGAGAGTTCTGTCGGATGAGTAGATCTTCCGTTTTAAAGCCGGGTTATAGTTGCCGTCATTTCTCCTGGTTCTCTTCACATACGTCGTCCTTCTCTCTTCTTCATTCTGGGGGTGTACGTGAACTCTCTTTTCTGGACGGTGGAACGGCTTCTTTTTCTTGTTACCTTCAATTTTTCCGCGGGGCAATTTTCTTTTCACTTGCTTCTGTCTCTCATTGGCTTGCCCTTCTACTTGTCGTTTTTCCACCTCTGGAGCTTGTACCTGCGGTGTCTGCCGTGCCGTATCCTGCAAAAGATCTGAAAAGATTTGCATTTTATTACGATCGAAGTAGGGCTTGATTTGATCAATGTTTGCGGAACAGGTTTCACCATTTCTGGCTTTTAACACTACAACAGCGTGAGTTATTTTTTCTATAACATATGGTCCTTCAAATCGTGGAAAAAATTTGGCAGTTTTATCTTCTGGTGCTGAAGAAAGTGAATGCTTAATTTTTAAAACTTCATCCCCTACTTTATAAGTTACTCCCCGTCGTTTCAAATCATAATATAGCTTCTGTTTTCTTTGTGCTACTTCCGTATTCTTTTTTGCTTCTTTTATTAGTTTTTCTATATCACCCATTTTAAATTCTGGGGCTCTTTGTTGCACATAAAATAATTTATCTAACGGTGTTATAATCTTTCTGCCTAGAAATAACTCAGCAGGAGTTTTGCCCGTTGTATCCTGTTTTGCGGTCCTAAGGGCGAAAGCAAATTCATTGACATAGTTATCCCAGCTTTTATGAAAATTTTTAACATAACTACGGATAATTTTCACTATATTTCTGTTTACCCGTTCCGCTATATTTGATTGCGGCCGATACGGGACCATTTTTAAATGACGTATGCCCAGTTTTTGGCACATGTCTTCAAATATATTACTTACAAATTGAGGACCATTATCCGATATAACTTTTAGGGGCGCCCCGTATTTTAAAATATATTTATTTAAAATAGAATCAGTAACTAATTTCGCGGAGGCTCGTTTTAAGGGAACAATTTCGGTCCATTTACTAAAATGATCAACCATAACAAGGAGATAGCGACTTTTATTTAACTGACTTTTTGGGAAAGGGCCCAATAAATCGATGCCAATTATTTCATTTGGAAATTCGGATTTAATACTATTTAGAAACCCGACCGGGCGGAAATTAATATAATTAACTGCTTGACATGTTGGGCAGGACTGGACATACGCCCTTGTTAACTTTTGCAGTTCAGGAAAGTAGACTGCGTCGCGTACGCGTTGGATAGTTTTCGGATACCAGCATGAGAATCTAAAGGGCTGTCATGGAGCTCCTGCAGGATATTTAATCTAAGACTAGCTGGGATAACAGGTCGAAATTCGTTGTTGGAATTTGTAGTTTTTGTATAAAATAATAGACCATCCATTAGTTCGTAATGGGCCGCCCTATTTCTTATCGCCACAATATCTTGGTGGCTAAAATTTTCAGGAACCTTCAAATACTCATAAATGCTTCCAAACTCAGGATCCTTACCCAGTTCAGTTATTACAGTTTCTCGGGAATTTATTGTACATGCTGTGAGCATTGCCACCTTTACGGTATTCCCTTGTTCATCTATTTTAATTCTTGATAGGGCATCTGCTACGATATTTTCCTTTCCGGGGGTATGCTTGATTACCAGATTATATTCTTGCAGCTTGAGTGCCTATTTTATTAACCTTGGGGATAAATTTTTTCCTGAGTACAATCTAGTTACCGCTGCATGATCAGAGTACACTGTTATCGGCGCCTTTCCAAAATAGACTCGGAAATTTTGCACTGCTAACAGAACTGCAAGTGCCTCTCTCTCGGTCGCGGAATAGTTTCTTTGTGTTTGATTTAAAGTTTGGCTAAAAAATGCCACGGGCTGCTGATTTTGCGAAAGTACCGCTCCTACCGCATAATCCGAAGCATCCGCTGTAATTTCTAAATTCTCATCCTTTTCAGGAAATTTCAACACAGGGGCTTGTGTTAATGCTTGTTTTAATTTTTCGAAAGCACTATTGGCTTCGGCCGTCCACGAGAATCTTGCCTTTTTCCTTTTTAATTTTAACAATGGATCAGCAATAGCTGCAAAATTTTTTATAAAGGACCTATAATATGAACAAAGTCCTAGAAAAGAAGAGAGCTTCTTTGCCGTGTTTGGAGTCGGATACTTTTGTACAGCGATTATTTTTGATTCATCTGTCTCGATCCCTTTTTGAGATATTTTGTAACCTAAATATTTTAATTCAGGGGCTGCAAATTTGCACTTTTCGACATTAACTTTTAGACCGGCCTCATTTAATAAAGAAAACACCTGTCTTAAATCCTGTACATGTTGGTCGAGATTATCACTAGTAATAATGATATCGTCTAAATAGATAAATGTGGACTTTCCAAGAACAGGTCTTAACACAATGTCCATGCATCGCTGAAATGTTGCCGGGGCCCCTGAAAGGCCAAACGGCACACGCAAAAATGCATAAGTGCCAGACTTGGTTATAAAAGCAGTCTTAGGCACGTCCTCAGGCCTCATGCCTATTTGAAAATAACCAGTCGTTAAGTCTAAAGTCGTCATAAATTTGGTTGATTTTATGTTCCTTAAAATTTCTTCTATGATCGGTAACGGATATACCGGATATTTCGTTATGGAATTTAGTTTACGGTAATCAATAGCGAATCTCCACCTTTTTGGATGCTCCAAAGGATAGTCATTATTTTTCTTACATAAAACCACCGGGTTAGCATAACTACTTGAGATGGGCGTTATGATCTTTTTACGTAGCATATCGGTAATATGCCATTCTATAATTTTTTCCTTATTCTTATCATACCGGTATGGTTTTGGGCGAACTGGCATTGCATCTCTGGTGTCAATACTATGGTTAGTAACCTGAGTAAATCCTGGAATATCACTAAATAACGAAGCAAATTCACTTACCACTTGTCGGATTCTATCTTGCTCGTCATTAGGCAGGTGGTCAAGATTTAACCTTGGCGGTTCAGCCTTTTCTACACGCACTGGTTTCATTGTCAGCTTAAGGGACGCTTCATTAAAATCCAGTGTAGCTTGTGCGTCTGAAAGAAAATCTATTCCTAAGATTAAATGTGCTTGCAGATTCTTTACTATAAAAAACATCACCTTTACTTGTTCGTCCTTGATACGGATATACAAAGGTACTTTACCTACGCACTTACATTTTTCTCCTTGCGCCGCTAATACTGTCGTATTATCCGCATTACATATGATGTATTTGCGAAAATACTTCCTAAAAAACTCTTCTGCCACACAGGAACACTGCGCACCGGTATCCAGGAGTGCGGTGGCTGGGATATTATTCACCAAGACTTCAATGTTCGGAAGAGTCAAATTTTTCACCATTACTGTATTTAACTTGTAGGAAGAGGGGTTTTCGTGGCCTTCGGATTTCCGCACCCTCTCGTCAGCAGAAATCCGTTTTAGTTTAAATTATTTTTCCTTTCCGTGCTTTCCTTCTTTTCCCCCTGGCCTTGAGACTTTTTTCCTGGGTTGCTATTGAACTGTCGACGTTCGCCGGCTGTTTTTGAATGCTCGGGTTTCCTTGCCCACTGATCCGCTTTTTATCCGTAGCCGTGTTCTTGAGTTTGCTGTAGTCTTGGCGTACCAAATTGGTTTCGCTGTTGATACCGGCGTCTTCTTTCGACGTCCGCCGTTCTTCTACTTTCAAACTGGATTGCTAGCTCAAATAACTTTTCCAGTGTAGTCGGATTTCTCAATTCAATAAAGTCTTGCACTTGGGGTAGTAACCTCGGCAAAATCACTTGAATTATTTCAGGATCCGGACGGTTTCCATACAAGAGCTTGAAAACGTGAATTTTTCTTAAAATAAAGCTCGAGAGGTTTTCGATTTTTGTTGATATATACTAAAAAGTCCCGTTTCTAATTTCGCACGATCCCTTACAACAGGGAATGCTTTTAGTAGGGCAGTCTTGAAATTCTCGTAAGTATAGGTGGGACTTCCTGCTTGACCCAAGAGACTTCTGCCTATACATTTGAACCAGTTAAGCGCTTGGCCCCTCAAAGCGCTGGTAGCTAAAGTAACTTTTTGAAACTCGTGCACGGGGTAGAGCATGAAGTGGTCATTCAATTTTTCCAAAAAACTGGTTACCGGTGAGTTTCCATTAAACGTTGCTTCTGGTTTCATCGAAGCGCGCATGGTCTGGACGATGTAACCGAATCCTTCCAGGGCGGCAGCTGGCATTTCTGGATTCTGAGCCGTTTCTGCAGGCAGCACAGGTTCTTCTTGAAACTCGGCCATGGTTATTCTTCTTCGTTGGGCGCCACTATCAGGGTCAATGTTCCTTCTAACCTTCTTCGGGAACATACAAGGACCTGACTCGGAACAGAGAGCTTACTAAAGCTATGTTCACTAATTGTCGTAAGTAGACAGGATACAGACGAAGGGTATACAAACTCTTTATTTTTCTCTATATACAATAACTTCCGTACTTCGGAATACACCGACCCGCTACTCGGGGTCTAACGTAAAAGTATAAAAATAAAACTAAACTCTAATTTCACTTTAGAATAATAAACGTGGAAGATTGGCCTTATAAAAACAGGAAGCGTATGTAGCACAGAGACTGTGAACACTACAATACGTTTAATTTATCAAGAGGATTAAAACCTCTGGCCTGGAAGGCAAACAGCAACTGCGTAACTTCTAAGGTAAGCGGCCTGCTTTGACTCAACTGCTTCCTCTCTCTCGCTTGGCAAAAGGCCACAACTTAAATACTTGGCGTTCGCCAGACAAACTGCATAAAAACCTTCACGCTTATAATTCTGGCCGGAAGTAGAAAATAAGAAGTGATAGTAAAGATTTAAAATAAAATAAACGTTAGTAAAACTCAAGATCCTTACATACTTCCCGCCAGAGTTAATTAGTTTGAAACTGAAGTCTAAAACGACCTTGTTGAAAACTTTTAGCTCTAGAATCTAACGCGAGGCCAATCTTTTACAAACACACTTCGCTAGAAACTAGAAATTTAAAAGAAAGAAATTTGTTACAATAGCAGCTCCCAGGATATACAACAATTTTTTTTTTTCATCTGTACTGCATCTAAACAGGAGCTTTTATTCAATTCTGGTTCCTTCCAGAGATCTGGAAGGAAAACTAGTTTAATGAAATGTCACACAATGAAATGGCAAGTAACATATACAATTATACTTCTCTTAACATTCTTATTTCATTCATGACTATTTTAATTATCTCTCCCCGTGCTCTCTGACATGTGTTGTAAAAAAACACCAAACACGAATGTGTTTCTGTCTACGTGTGCCACACTTCCTCCTACAATCAAAACACTAACGTGTTAAAATTCAACATAACGAGACCTCTTAACACACCCTAATTTCAACTCTAAACCCTGAGGTACTATTCTAAAAGTGGCTAACTCTAAAGTGTAGCGTCAGAGAGCCTAACTACATCATTCAACCTTTAACACATATTCGCCATGATTTAGTCTTTACAGTCACACGAATAACAAATTTTTTAACATTACTTTCATTTTTACCATATCACGGTATTTCTTAACATTTAAAATAACAGAACATATCAACATGCCGTTAATTTTACACATTTGAAAACATACATTAGTAGTACCTTGTTAACTTCTATTCTCTTCAAAGCAAGTGCCAATTCTTTCTACATTGAAATAATACATTTCAAAAAGTCTTTCAGACTAAAACTTCTCTCTTGCTAGAATGTTTTAAATAAAATTTATACAATAACTTTTTACAATATTTAAGTCTTTACACAACGCTATTATACATCAACTTTAGTTTTACGCGCGAGTAATTGAAAACATAATAAGAAAATCGGTCACAACTCATTTCTCGCCCTTTTGGCGATAAAGGTAGACCTCGCATGAGGTAAAACTTCTTGAAATCTGCCACTTGCAGTAAGAATGAAAGATTAACTTAAGTTTGCAAAGTAACATAAAATTTTACTTATCTTTGTAATATTCGGACATCCTTTTCTGGGCCCAGTCTTTAAAGGTACTGCAGATAGTAGTTTGATTTATCCTCCTTCTTGTACGGGCTCGCCCTTCAGTGCTTTCCTCTGGAAGCTTCCTTTTTTCACCAGTTCGGCCACCCTTGAATACCTTCCTTTTCACCTCTGCTTGTGGTCTTGGCCGTTTGATGGCAGCTGGTCTTGGCGGAACCGGGAAACTTCTTCCGTGTTCTTGCTTGGACCTCGTTGCTGGCCGTTCAAATTTTCCTTGTAACTTTTCCTCCGCCGCTGATGGCCCTTCCGCAGTTCGGCGACTTTTGCTGCGGAGAGTTCTGTCGGATGAGTAGATCTTCCGTTTTAAAGCCGGGTTATAGTTGCCGTCATTTCTCCTGGTTCTCTTCACATACGTCGTCCTTCTCTCTTCTTCATTCTGGGGGTGTACGTGAACTCTCTTTTCTGGACGGTGGAACGGCTTCTTTTTCTTGTTACCTTCAATTTTTCCGCGGGGCAATTTTCTTTTCACTTGCTTCTGTCTCTCATTGGCTTGCCCTTCTACTTGTCGTTTTTCCACCTCTGGAGCTTGTACCTGCGGTGTCTGCCGTGCCGTATCCTGCAAAAGATCTGAAAAGATTTGCATTTTATTACGATCGAAGTAGGGCTTGATTTGATCAATGTTTGCGGAACAGGTTTCACCATTTCTGGCTTTTAACACTACAACAGCGTGAGTTATTTTTTCTATAACATATGGTCCTTCAAATCGTGGAAAAAATTTGGCAGTTTTATCTTCTGGTGCTGAAGAAAGTGAATGCTTAATTTTTAAAACTTCATCCCCTACTTTATAAGTTACTCCCCGTCGTTTCAAATCATAATATAGCTTCTGTTTTCTTTGTGCTACTTCCGTATTCTTTTTTGCTTCTTTTATTAGTTTTTCTATATCACCCATTTTAAATTCTGGGGCTCTTTGTTGCACATAAAATAATTTATCTAACGGTGTTATAATCTTTCTGCCTAGAAATAACTCAGCAGGAGTTTTGCCCGTTGTATCCTGTTTTGCGGTCCTAAGGGCGAAAGCAAATTCATTGACATAGTTATCCCAGCTTTTATGAAAATTTTTAACATAACTACGGATAATTTTCACTATATTTCTGTTTACCCGTTCCGCTATATTTGATTGCGGCCGATACGGGACCATTTTTAAATGACGTATGCCCAGTTTTTGGCACATGTCTTCAAATATATTACTTACAAATTGAGGACCATTATCCGATATAACTTTTAGGGGCGCCCCGTATTTTAAAATATATTTATTTAAAATAGAATCAGTAACTAATTTCGCGGAGGCTCGTTTTAAGGGAACAATTTCGGTCCATTTACTAAAATGATCAACCATAACAAGGAGATAGCGACTTTTATTTAACTGACTTTTTGGGAAAGGGCCAATAAATCGATGCCAATTATTTCATTTGGAAATTCGGATTTAATACTATTTAGAAACCCGACCGGGCGGAAATTAATATAATTAACTGCTTGACATGTTGGGCAGGACTGGACATACGCCCTTGTTAACTTTTGCAGTTCAGGAAAGTAGACTGCGTCGCGTACGCGTTGGATAGTTTTCGAATACCAGCATGAGAAGCTAAAGGGCTGTCATGGAGCTCCTGCAGGATATTTAATCTAAGACTAGCTGGGATAACAGGTCGAAATTCGTTGTTGGAATTCGTAGTTTTTGTATAAAATAATAGACCATCCATTAGTTCGTAATGGGCCGCCCTATTTCTTATCGCCACAATATCTTGGTGGCTAAAATTTTCAGGAACCTTCAAATAGTCATAAATGCTTCCAAACTCAGGATCCTTACCCAGTTCAGTTATTACAGTTTCTCGGGAATTTATTGTACATGCTGTGAGCATTGCCACCTTTACGGTATTCCCTTGTTCATCTATTTTAATTCTTGATAGGGCATCTGCTACGATATTTTCCTTTCCGGGGGTATGCTTGATTACCAGATTATATTCTTGCAGCTTGAGTGCCCATCTTATTAACCTTGGGGATAAATTTTTTCCTGAGTACAATCTAGTTACCGCTGCATGATCAGAGTACACTGTTATCGGCGCCTTTCCAAAATAGACTCGGAACTTTTGCACTGCTAACAGAACTGCAAGTGCCTCTCTCTCGGTCGCGGAATAGTTTCTTTGTGTTTGATTGAAAGTTTGGCTAAAAAATGCCACGGGCTGCTGATTTTGCGAAAGTACCGCTCCTACCGCATAATCCGAAGCATCCGCTGTAATTTCTAAATTCTCATCCTTTTCAGGAAATTTCAACACAGGGGCTTGTGTTAATGCTTGTTGTAATTTATTTTTTATAAAGGACCTATAATATGAACAAAGTCCTAGAAAAGAAGAGAGCTTCTTTGCCGTGTTTGGAGTCGGATACTTTTGTACAGCGATTATTTTTGATTCATCTGTCTCGATCCCTTTTTGAGATATTTTGTAACCTAAATATTTTAATTCAGGGGCTGCAAATTTGCACTTTTCGACATTAACTTTTAGACCGGCCTCATTTAATAAAGAAAACACCTGTCTTAAATCCTGTACATGTTGGTCGAGATTATCACTAGTAATAATGATATCGTCTAAATAGATAAATGTGGACTTTCCAAGAACAGGTCTTAACACAATGTCCATGCATCGCTGAAATGTTGCCGGGGCCCCTGAAAGGCCAAACGGCATACGCAAAAATGCATAAGTGCCAGACTTGGTTATAAAAGCAGTCTTAGGCACGTCCTCAGGCCTCACGCCTATTTGAAAATAACCAGTCGTTAAGTCTAAAGTCGTCATAAATTTGGTTGATTTTATGTTCCTTAAAATTTCTTCTATGATCGGTAACGGATATACCGGATATTTCGTTATGGAATTTAGTTTACGGTAATCAATAGCGAATCTCCACCTTTTTGGATGCTCCAAAGGATAGTCATTATTTTTCTTACATAAAACCACCGGGTTAGCATAACTACTTGAGATGGGCGTTATGATCTTTTTACGTAGCATATCGGTAATATGCCATTCTATAATTTTTTCCTTATTCTTATCATACCGGTATGGTTTTTGGCGAACTGGCATTGCATCTCTGGTGTCAATACTATGGTTAGTAACCTGAGTAAATCCTGGAATATCACTAAATAACGAAGCAAATTCACTTACCACTTGTCGGATTCTATCTTGCTCGTCATTAGGCAGGTGGTCAAGATTTAACCTTGGCGGTTCAGCCTTTTCTACACGCACTGGTTTCATTGTCAGCTTAAGGGACGCTTCATTAAAATCCAGTGTAGCTTGTGCGTCTGAAAGAAAATCTATTCCTAAGATTAAATGTGCTTGCAGATTCTTTACTATAAAAAACATCACCTTTACTTGTTCGTCCTTGATACGGATATACAAAGGTACTTTACCTACGCACTTACATTTTTCTCCTTGCGCCGCTAATACTGTCGTATTATCCGCATTACATATGCGGTATTTGCGAAAATACTTCCTAAAAAACTCTTCTGCCACACAGGAACACTGCGCGCCGGTATCCAGGAGTGCGGTGGCTGGGATATTATTCACCAAGACTTCAATGTTCGGAAGAGTCAAATTTTTCACCATTACTGTATTTAACTTGTAGGAAGAGGGGTTTTCGTGGCCTTCGGATTTCCGCACCCTCTCGTCAGCAGAAATCCGTTTTAGTTTAAATTATTTTTCCTTTCCGTGCTTTCCTTCTTTTCCCCCTGGCCTTGAGACTTTTTTCCTGGGTTGCTATTGAACTGTCGACGTTCGCCGGCTGTTTTTGAATGCTCGGGTTTCCTTGCCCACTGATCCGCTTTTTATCCGTAGCCGTGTTCTTGAGTTTGCTGTAGTCTTGGCGTACCAAATTGGTTTCGCTGTTGATACCGGCGTCTTCTTTCGACGTCCGCCGTTCTTCTACTTTCAAACTGGATTGCTAGCTCAAATAACTTTTCCAGTGTAGTCGGATTTCTCAATTCAATAAAGTCTTGCACTTGGGGTAGTAACCTCGGCAAAATCACTTGAATTATTTCAGGATCCGGACGGTTTCCATACAAGAGCTTGAAAACGTGAATTTTTCTTAAAATAAAGCTCGAGAGGTTTTCGATTCTTTGTTGATATATACTAAAAAGTCCCGTTTCTAATTTCGCACGATCCCTTACAACAGGGAATGCTTTTAGTAGGGCAGTCTTGAAATTCTCGTAAGTATAGGTGGGACTTCCTGCTTGACCCAAGAGACTTCTGCCTATACATTTGAACCAGTTAAGCGCTTGGCCCCTCAAAGCGCTGGTAGCTAAAGTAACTTTTTGAAACTCGTGCACGGGGTAGAGCATGAAGTGGTCATTCAATTTTTCCAAAAAACTGGTTACCGGTGAGTTTCCATTAAACGTTGCTTCTGGTTTCATCGAAGCGCGCATGGTCTGGACGATGTAACCGAATCCTTCCAGGGCGGCAGCTGGCATTTCTGGATTCTGAGCCGTTTCTGCAGGCAGCACAGGTTCTTCTTGAAACTCGGCCATGGTTATTCTTCTTCGTTGGGCGCCACTATCAGGGTCAATGTTCCTTCTAACCTTCTTCGGGAACATACAAGGACCTGACTCGGAACAGAGAGCTTACTAAAGCTATGTTCACTAATTGTGGTAAGTAGACAGGATACAGACGAAGGGTATACAAACTCTTTATTTTTCTCTATATACAATAACTTCCGTACTTCGGAATACACCGACCCGCTACTCGGGGTCTAACGTAAAAGTATAAAAATAAAACTAAACTCTTATTTCACTTTAGAATAATAAACGTGGAAGATTGGCCTTATAAAAACAGGAAGCGTATGTAGCACAGAGACTGCGAACACTACAATACGTTTAATTTATCAAGAGGATTAAAACCTCTGGCCTGGAAGGCAAACAGCAACTGCGTAACTTCTAAGGTAAGCGGCCTGCTTTGACTCAACTGCTTCCTCTCTCTCGCTTGGCAAAAGGCCACAACTTAAATACTTGGCGTTCGCCAGACAAACTTTGCATAAAAACCTTCACGCTTATAATTCTGGCCGGAAGTAGAAAATAAGAAGTGATAGTAAAGATTTAAAATAAAATAAACGTTAGTAAAACTCAAGATCCTTACATACTTCCCGCCAGAGTTAATTAGTTTGAAACTGAAGTCTAAAACGACCTTGTTGAAAACTTTTAGCTCTAGAATCTAACGCGAGGCCAATCTTTTACAAACACACTTCGCTAGAAACTAGAAATTTAAAAGAAAGAAATTTGTTACAATAGCAGCTCCCAGGATATACAACAATTTTTTTTTCATCTGTACTGCATCTAAACAGGAGCTTTCATTCAATTCTGGTTCCTTCCAGAGATCTGGAAGGAAAACTAGTTTAATGAAATGTCACACAATGAAATGGCAAGTAACATATACAATTATACTTCTCTTAACATTCTTATTTCATTCATGACTATTTTAATTATCTCTCCCCGTGCTCTCTGACATGTGTTGTAAAAAAACACCAAACACGAATGTGTTTCTGTCTACGTGTGCCACACTTCCTCCTACAATCAAAACACTAACGTGTTAAAATTCAACATAACGAGACCTCTTAACACACCCTAATTTCAACTCTAAACCCTGAGGTACTATTCTAAAAGTGGCTAACTCTAAAGTGTAGCGTCAGAGAGCCTAACTACATCATTCAACCTTTAACACATATTCGCCATGATTTAGTCTTTACAGTCACACGAATAACAAATTTTTTAACATTACTTTCATTTTTACCATATCACGGTATTTCTTAACATTTAAAATAACAGAACATATCAACATGCCGTTAATTTTACACATTTGAAAACATACATTAGTAGTACCTTGTTAACTTCTATTCTCTTCAAAGCAAGTGCCAATTCTTTCTACATTGAAATAATACATTTCAAAAAGTCTTTCAGACTAAAACTTCTCTCTTGCTAGAATGTTTTAAATAAAATTTATACAATAACTTTTTACAATATTTAAGTCTTTACACAACGCTATTATACATCAACTTTAGTTTTACGCGCGAGTAATTGAAAACATAATAAGAAAATCGGTCACAACTCATTTCTCGCCCTTTTGGCGATAAAGGTAGACCTCGCATGAGGTAAAACTTCTTGAAATCTGCCACTTGCAGTAAGAATGAAAGATTAACTTAAGTTTGCAAAGTAACATAAAATTTTACTTATCTTTGTAATATTCGGACATCCTTTTCTGGGCCCAGTCTTTAAAGGTACTGCAGATAGTAGTTTGATTTATCCTCCTTCTTGTACGGGCTCGCCCTTCAGTGCTTTCCTCTGGAAGCTTCCTTTTTTCACCAGTTCGGCCACCCTTGAATACCTTCCTTTTCACCTCTGCTTGTGGTCTTGGCCGTTTGATGGCAGCTGGTCTTGGCGGAACCGGGAAACTTCTTCCGTGTTCTTGCTTGGACCTCGTTGCTGGCCGTTCAAATTTTCCTTGTAACTTTTCCTCCGTCGCTGATGGCCCTTCCGCAGTTCGGCGACTTTTGCTGCGGAGAGTTCTGTCGGATGAGTAGATCTTCCGTTTTAAAGCCGGGTTATAGTTGTCGTCATTTCTCCTGGTTCTCTTCACATACGTCGTCCTTCTCTCTTCTTCATTCTGGGGGTGTACGTGAACTCTCTTTTCTGGACGGTGGAACGGCTTCTTTTTCTTGTTACCTTCAATTTTTCCGCGGGGCAATTTTCTTTTCACTTGCTTCTGTCTCTCATTGGCTTGCCCTTCTACTTGTCGTTTTTCCACCTCTGGAGCTTGTACCTGCGGTGTCTGCCGTGCCGTATCCTGCAAAAGATCTGAAAAGATTTGCATTTTATTACGATCGAAGTAGGGCTTGATTTGATCAATGTTTGCGGAACAGGTTTCACCATTTCTGGCTTTTAACACTACAACAGCGTGAGTTATTTTTTCTATAACATATGGTCCTTCAAATCGTGGAAAAAATTTGGCAGTTTTATCTTCTGGTGCTGAAGAAAGTGAATGCTTAATTTTTAAAACTTCATCCCCTACTTTATAAGTTACTCCCCGTCGTTTCAAATCATAATATAGCTTCTGTTTTCTTTGTGCTACTTCCGTATTCTTTTTTGCTTCTTTTATTAGTTTTTCTATATCACCCATTTTAAATTCTGGGGCTCTTTGTTGCACATAAAATAATTTATCTAACGGTGTTATAATCTTTCTGCCTAGAAATAACTCAGCAGGAGTTTTGCCCGTTGTATCCTGTTTTGCGGTCCTAAGGGCGAAAGCAAATTCATTGACATAGTTATCCCAGCTTTTATGAAAATTTTTAACATAACTACGGATAATTTTCACTATATTTCTGTTTACCCGTTCCGCTATATTTGATTGCGGCCGATACGGGACCATTTTTAAATGACGTATGCCCAGTTTTTGGCACATGTCTTCAAATATATTACTTACAAATTGAGGACCATTATCCGATATAACTTTTAGGGGCGCCCCGTATTTTAAAATATATTTATTTAAAATAGAATCAGTAACTAATTTCGCGGAGGCTCGTTTTAAGGGAACAATTTCGGTCCATTTACTAAAATGATCAACCATAACAAGGAGATAGCGACTTTTATTTAACTGACTTTTTGGGAAAGGGCCCAATAAATCGATGCCAATTATTTCATTTGGAAATTCGGATTTAATACTATTTAGAAACCCGACCGGGCGGAAATTAATATAATTAACTGCTTGACATGTTGGGCAGGACTGGACATACGCCCTTGTTAACTTTTGCAGTTCAGGAAAGTAGACTGCGTCGCGTACGCGTTGGATAGTTTTCGAATACCAGCATGAGAAGCTAAAGGGCTGTCATGGAGCTCCTGCAGGATATTTAATCTAAGACTAGCTGGGATAACAGGTCGAAATTCGTTGTTGGAATTCGTAGTTTTTGTATAAAATAATAGACCATCCATTAGTTCGTAATGGGCCGCCCTATTTCTTATCGCCACAATATCTTGGTGGCTAAAATTTTCAGGAACCTTCAAATACTCATAAATGCTTCCAAACTCAGGATCCTTACCCAGTTCAGTTATTACAGTTTCTCGGGAATTTATTGTACATGCTGTGAGCATTGCCACCTTTACGGTATTCCCTTGTTCATCTATTTTAATTCTTGATAGGGCATCTGCTACGATATTTTCCTTTCCGGGGGTATGCTTGATTACCAGATTATATTCTTGCAGCTTGAGTGCCCATCTTATTAACCTTGGGGATAAATTTTTTCCTGAGTACAATCTAGTTACCGCTGCATGATCAGAGTACACTGTTATCGGCGCCTTTCCAAAATAGACTCGGAACTTTTGCACTGCTAACAGAACTGCAAGTGCCTCTCTCTCGGTCGCGGAATAGTTTCTTTGTGTTTGATTTAAAGTTTGGCTAAAAAATGCCACGGGCTGCTGATTTTGCGAAAGTACCGCTCCTACCGCATAATCCGAAGCATCCGCTGTAATTTCTAAATTCTCATCCTTTTCAGGAAATTTCAACACAGGGGCTTGTGTTAATGCTTGTTTTAATTTTTCGAAAGCACTATTGGCTTCGGCCGTCCACGAGAATCTTGCCTTTTTCCTTTTTAATTTTAACAATGGATCAGCAATAGCTGCAAAATTTTTTATAAAGGACCTATAATATGAACAAAGTCCTAGAAAAGAAGAGAGCTTCTTTGCCGTGGTTGGAGTCGGATACTTTTGTACAGCGATTATTTTTGATTCATCTGTCTCGATCCCTTTTTGAGATATTTTGTAACCTAAATATTTTAATTCAGGGGCTGCAAATTTGCACTTTTCGACATTAACTTTTAGACCGGCCTCATTTAATAAAGAAAACACCTGTCTTAAATCCTGTACATGTTGGTCGAGATTATCACTAGTAATAATGATATCGTCTAAATAGATAAATGTGGACTTTCCAAGAACAGGTCTTAACACAATGTCCATGCATCGCTGAAATGTTGCCGGGGCCCCTGAAAGGCCAAACGGCATACGCAAAAATGCATAAGTGCCAGACTTGGTTATAAAAGCAGTCTTAGGCACGTCCTCAGGCCTCACGCCTATTTGAAAATAACCAGTCGTTAAGTCTAAAGTCGTCATAAATTTGGTTGATTTTATGTTCCTTAAAATTTCTTCTATGATCGGTAACGGATATACCGGATATTTCGTTATGGAATTTAGTTTACGGTAATCAATAGCGAATCTCCACCTTTTTGGATGCTCCAAAGGATAGTCATTATTTTTCTTACATAAAACCACCGGGTTAGCATAACTACTTGAGATGGGCGTTATGATCTTTTTACGTAGCATATCGGTAATATGCCATTCTATAATTTTTTCCTTATTCTTATCATACCGGTATGGTTTTTGGCGAACTGGCATTGCATCTCTGGTGTCAATACTATGGTTAGTAACCTGAGTAAATCCTGGAATATCACTAAATAACGAAGCAAATTCACTTACCACTTGTCGGATTCTATCTTGCTCGTCATTAGGCAGGTGGTCAAGATTTAACCTTGGCGGTTCAGCCTTTTCTACACGCACTGGTTTCATTGTCAGCTTAAGGGACGCTTCATTAAAATCCAGTGTAGCTTGTGCGTCTGAAAGAAAATCTATTCCTAAGATTAAATGTGCTTGCAGATTCTTTACTATAAAAAACATCACCTTTACTTGTTCGTCCTTGATACGGATATACAAAGGTACTTTACCTACGCACTTACATTTTTCTCCTTGCGCCGCTAATACTGTCGTATTATCCGCATTACATATGCGGTATTTGCGAAAATACTTCCTAAAAAACTCTTCTGCCACACAGGAACACTGCGCGCCGGTATCCAGGAGTGCGGTGGCTGGGATATTATTCACCAAGACTTCAATGTTCGGAAGAGTCAAATTTTTCACCATTACTGTATTTAACTTGTAGGAAGAGGGGTTTTCGTGGCCTTCGGATTTCCGCACCCTCTCGTCAGCAGAAATCCGTTTTAGTTTAAATTATTTTTCCTTTCCGTGCTTTCCTTCTTTTCCCCCTGGCCTTGAGACTTTTTTCCTGGGTTGCTATTGAACTGTCGACGTTCGCCGGCTGTTTTTGAATGCTCGGGTTTCCTTGCCCACTGATCCGCTTTTTATCCGTAGCCGTGTTCTTGAGTTTGCTGTAGTCTTGGCGTACCAAATTGGTTTCGCTGTTGATACCGGCGTCTTCTTTCGACGTCCGCCGTTCTTCTACTTTCAAACTGGATTGCTAGCTCAAATAACTTTTCCAGTGTAGTCGGATTTCTCAATTCAATAAAGTCTTGCACTTGGGGTAGTAACCTCGGCAAAATCACTTGAATTATTTCAGGATCCGGACGGTTTCCATACAAGAGCTTGAAAACGTGAATTTTTCTTAAAATAAAGCTCGAGAGGTTTTCGATTCTTTGTTGATATATACTAAAAAGTCCCGTTTCTAATTTCGCACGATCCCTTACAACAGGGAATGCTTTTAGTAGGGCAGTCTTGAAATTCTCGTAAGTATAGGTGGGACTTCCTGCTTGACCCAAGAGACTTCTGCCTATACATTTGAACCAGTTAAGCGCTTGGCCCCTCAAAGCGCTGGTAGCTAAAGTAACTTTTTGAAACTCGTGCACGGGGTAGAGCATGAAGTGGTCATTCAATTTTTCCAAAAAACTGGTTACCGGTGAGTTTCCATTAAACGTTGCTTCTGGTTTCATCGAAGCGCGCATGGTCTGGACGATGTAACCGAATCCTTCCAGGGCGGCAGCTGGCATTTCTGGATTCTGAGCCGTTTCTGCAGGCAGCACAGGTTCTTCTTGAAACTCGGCCATGGTTATTCTTCTTCGTTGGGCGCCACTATCAGGGTCAATGTTCCTTCTAACCTTCTTCGGGAACATACAAGGACCTGACTCGGAACAGAGAGCTTACTAAAGCTATGTTCACTAATTGTGGTAAGTAGACAGGATACAGACGAAGGGTATACAAACTCTTTATTTTTCTCTATATACAATAACTTCCGTACTTCGGAATACACCGACCCGCTACTCGGGGTCTAACGTAAAAGTATAAAAATAAAACTAAACTCTAATTTCACTTTAGAATAATAAACGTGGAAGATTGGCCTTATAAAAACAGGAAGCGTATGTAGCACAGAGACTGCGAACACTACAATACGTTTAATTTATCAAGAGGATTAAAACCTCTGGCCTGGAAGGCAAACAGCAACTGCGTAACTTCTAAGGTAAGCGGCCTGCTTTGACTCAACTGCTTCCTCTCTCTCGCTTGGCAAAAGGCCACAACTTAAATACTTGGCGTTCGCCAGACAAACTTTGCATAAAAACCTTCACGCTTATAATTCTGGCCGGAAGTAGAAAATAAGAAGTGATAGTAAAGATTTAAAATAAAATAAACGTTAGTAAAACTCAAGATCCTTACATACTTCCCGCCAGAGTTAATTAGTTTGAAACTGAAGTCTAAAACGACCTTGTTGAAAACTTTTAGCTCTAGAATCTAACGCGAGGCCAATCTTTTACAAACACACTTCGCTAGAAACTAGAAATTTAAAAGAAAGAAATTTGTTACAATAGCAGCTCCCAGGATATACAACAATTTTTTTTTCATCTGTACTGCATCTAAACAGGAGCTTTTATTCAATTCTGGTTCCTTCCAGAGATCTGGAAGGAAAACTAGTTTAATGAAATGTCACACAATGAAATGGCAAGTAACATATACAATTATACTTCTCTTAACATTCTTATTTCATTCATGACTATTTTAATTATCTCTCCCCGTGCTCTCTGACATGTGTTGTAAAAAAACAACAAACACGAATGTGTTTCTGTCTACGTGTGCCACACTTCCTCCTACAATCAAAACACTAACGTGTTAAAATTCAACATAACGAGACCTCTTAACACACCCTAATTTCAACTCTAAACCCTGAGGTACTATTCTAAAAGTGGCTAACTCTAAAGTGTAGCGTCAGAGAGCCTAACTACATCATTCAACCTTTAACACATATTCGCCATGATTTAGTCTTTACAGTCACACGAATAACAAATTTTTTAACATTACTTTCATTTTTACCATATCACGGTATTTCTTAACATTTAAAATAACAGAACATATCAACATGCCGTTAATTTTACACATTTGAAAACATACATTAGTAGTACCTTGTTAACTTCTATTCTCTTCAAAGCAAGTGCCAATTCTTTCTACATTGAAATAATACATTTCAAAAAGTCTTTCAGACTAAAACTTCTCTCTTGCTAGAATGTTTTAAATAAAATTTATACAATAACTTTTTACAATATTTAAGTCTTTACACAACGCTATTATACATCAACTTTAGTTTTACGCGCGAGTAATTGAAAACATAATAAGAAAATCGGTCACAACTCATTTCTCGCCCTTTTGGCGATAAAGGTAGACCTCGCATGAGGTAAAACTTCTTGAAATCTGCCACTTGCAGTAAGAATGAAAGATTAACTTAAGTTTGCAAAGTAACATAAAATTTTACTTATCTTTGTAATATTCGGACATCCTTTTCTGGGCCCAGTCTTTAAAGGTACTGCAGATAGTAGTTTGATTTATCCTCCTTCTTGTACGGGCTCGCCCTTCAGTGCTTTCCTCTGGAAGCTTCCTTTTTTCACCAGTTCGGCCACCCTTGAATACCTTCCTTTTCACCTCTGCTTGTGGTCTTGGCCGTTTGATGGCAGCTGGTCTTGGCGGAACCGGGAAACTTCTTCCGTGTTCTTGCTTGGACCTCGTTGCTGGCCGTTCAAATTTTCCTTGTAACTTTTCCTCCGCCGCTGATGGCCCTTCCGCAGTTCGGCGACTTTTGCTGCGGAGAGTTCTGTCGGATGAGTAGATCTTCCGTTTTAAAGCCGGGTTATAGTTGCCGTCATTTCTCCTGGTTCTCTTCACATACGTCGTCCTTCTCTCTTCTTCATTCTGGGGGTGTACGTGAACTCTCTTTTCTGGACGGTGGAACGGCTTCTTTTTCTTGTTACCTTCAATTTTTCCGCGGGGCAATTTTCTTTTCACTTGCTTCTGTCTCTCATTGGCTTGCCCTTCTACTTGTCGTTTTTCCACCTCTGGAGCTTGTACCTGCGGTGTCTGCCGTGCCGTATCCTGCAAAAGATCTGAAAAGATTTGCATTTTATTACGATCGAAGTAGGGCTTGATTTGATCAATGTTTGCGGAACAGGTTTCACCATTTCTGGCTTTTAACACTACAACAGCGTGAGTTATTTTTTCTATAACATATGGTCCTTCAAATCGTGGAAAAAATTTGGCAGTTTTATCTTCTGGTGCTGAAGAAAGTGAATGCTTAATTTTTAAAACTTCATCCCCTACTTTATAAGTTACTCCCCGTCGTTTCAAATCATAATATAGCTTCTGTTTTCTTTGTGCTACTTCCGTATTCTTTTTTGCTTCTTTTATTAGTTTTTCTATATCACCCATTTTAAATTCTGGGGCTCTTTGTTGCACATAAAATAATTTATCTAACGGTGTTATAATCTTTCTGCCTAGAAATAACTCAGCAGGAGTTTTGCCCGTTGTATCCTGTTTTGCGGTCCTAAGGGCGAAAGCAAATTCATTGACATAGTTATCCCAGCTTTTATGAAAATTTTTAACATAACTACGGATAATTTTCACTATATTTCTGTTTACCCGTTCCGCTATATTTGATTGCGGCCGATACGGGACCATTTTTAAATGACGTATGCCCAGTTTTTGGCACATGTCTTCAAATATATTACTTACAAATTGAGGACCATTATCCGATATAACTTTTAGGGGCGCCCCGTATTTTAAAATATATTTATTTAAAATAGAATCAGTAACTAATTTCGCGGAGGCTCGTTTTAAGGGAACAATTTCGGTCCATTTACTAAAATGATCAACCATAACAAGGAGATAGCGACTTTTATTTAACTGACTTTTTGGGAAAGGGCCCAATAAATCGATGCCAATTATTTCATTTGGAAATTCGGATTTAATACTATTTAGAAACCCGACCGGGCGGAAATTAATATAATTAACTGCTTGACATGTTGGGCAGGACTGGACATACGCCCTTGTTAACTTTTGCAGTTCAGGAAAGTAGACTGCGTCGCGTACGCGTTGGATAGTTTTCGAATACCAGCATGAGAAGCTAAAGGGCTGTCATGGAGCTCCTGCAGGATATTTAATCTAAGACTAGCTGGGATAACAGGTCGAAATTCGTTGTTGGAATTCGTAGTTTTTGTATAAAATAATAGACCATCCATTAGTTCGTAATGGGCCGCCCTATTTCTTATCGCCACAATATCTTGGTGGCTAAAATTTTCAGGAACCTTCAAATAGTCATAAATGCTTCCAAACTCAGGATCCTTACCCAGTTCAGTTATTACAGTTTCTCGGGAATTTATTGTACATGCTGTGAGCATTGCCACCTTTACGGTATTCCCTTGTTCATCTATTTTAATTCTTGATAGGGCATCTGCTACGATATTTTCCTTTCCGGGGGTATGCTTGATTACCAGATTATATTCTTGCAACTTGAGTGCCCATCTTATTAACCTTGGGGATAAATTTTTTCCTGAGTACAATCTAGTTACCGCTGCATGATCAGAGTACACTGTTATCGGCGCCTTTCCAAAATAGACTCGGAACTTTTGCACTGCTAACAGAACTGCAAGTGCCTCTCTCTCGGTCGCGGAATAGTTTCTTTGTGTTTGATTTAAAGTTTGGCTAAAAAATGCCACGGGCTGCTGATTTTGCGAAAGTACCGCTCCTACCGCATAATCCGAAGCATCCGCTGTAATTTCTAAATTCTCATCCTTTTCAGGAAATTTCAACACAGGGGCTTGTGTTAATGCTTGTTTTAATTTTTCGAAAGCACTATTGGCTTCGGCCGTCCACGAGAATCTTGCCTTTTTCCTTTTTAATTTTAACAATGGATCAGCAATAGCTGCAAAATTTTTTATAAAGGACCTATAATATGAACAAAGTCCTAGAAAAGAAGAGAGCTTCTTTGCCGTGTTTGGAGTCGGATACTTTTGTACAGCGATTATTTTTGATTCATCTGTCTCGATCCCTTTTTGAGATATTTTGTAACCTAAATATTTTAATTCAGGGGCTGCAAATTTGCACTTTTCGACATTAACTTTTAGACCGGCCTCATTTAATAAAGAAAACACCTGTCTTAAATCCTGTACATGTTGGTCGAGATTATCACTAGTAATAATGATATCGTCTAAATAGATAAATGTGGACTTTCCAAGAACAGGTCTTAACACAATGTCCATGCATCGCTGAAATGTTGCCGGGGCCCCTGAAAGGCCAAACGGCATACGCAAAAATGCATAAGTGCCAGACTTGGTTATAAAAGCAGTCTTAGGCACGTCCTCAGGCCTCACGCCTATTTGAAAATAACCAGTCGTTAAGTCTAAAGTCGTCATAAATTTGGTTGATTTTATGTTCCTTAAAATTTCTTCTATGATCGGTAACGGATATACCGGATATTTCGTTATGGAATTTAGTTTACGGTAATCAATAGCGAATCTCCACCTTTTTGGATGCTCCAAAGGATAGTCATTATTTTTCTTACATAAAACCACCGGGTTAGCATAACTACTTGAGATGGGCGTTATGATCTTTTTACGTAGCATATCGGTAATATGCCATTCTATAATTTTTTCCTTATTCTTATCATACCGGTATGGTTTTTGGCGAACTGGCATTGCATCTCTGGTGTCAATACTATGGTTAGTAACCTGAGTAAATCCTGGAATATCACTAAATAACGAAGCAAATTCACTTACCACTTGTCGGATTCTATCTTGCTCGTCATTAGGCAGGTGGTCAAGATTTAACCTTGGCGGTTCAGCCTTTTCTACACGCACTGGTTTCATTGTCAGCTTAAGGGACGCTTCATTAAAATCCAGTGTAGCTTGTGCGTCTGAAAGAAAATCTATTCCTAAGATTAAATGTGCTTGCAGATTCTTTACTATAAAAAACATCACCTTTACTTGTTCGTCCTTGATACGGATATACAAAGGTACTTTACCTACGCACTTACATTTTTCTCCTTGCGCCGCTAATACTGTCGTATTATCCGCATTACATATGCGGTATTTGCGAAAATACTTCCTAAAAAACTCTTCTGCCACACAGGAACACTGCGCGCCGGTATCCAGGAGTGCGGTGGCTGGGATATTATTCACCAAGACTTCAATGTTCGGAAGAGTCAAATTTTTCACCATTACTGTATTTAACTTGTAGGAAGAGGGGTTTTCGTGGCCTTCGGATTTCCGCACCCTCTCGTCAGCAGAAATCCGTTTTAGTTTAAATTATTTTTCCTTTCCGTGCTTTCCTTCTTTTCCCCCTGGCCTTGAGACTTTTTTCCTGGGTTGCTATTGAACTGTCGACGTTCGCCGGCTGTTTTTGAATGCTCGGGTTTCCTTGCCCACTGATCCGCTTTTTATCCGTAGCCGTGTTCTTGAGTTTGCTGTAGTCTTGGCGTACCAAATTGGTTTCGCTGTTGATACCGGCGTCTTCTTTCGACGTCCGCCGTTCTTCTACTTTCAAACTGGATTGCTAGCTCAAATAACTTTTCCAGTGTAGTCGGATTTCTCAATTCAATAAAGTCTTGCACTTGGGGTAGTAACCTCGGCAAAATCACTTGAATTATTTCAGGATCCGGACGGTTTCCATACAAGAGCTTGAAAACGTGAATTTTTCTTAAAATAAAGCTCGAGAGGTTTTCGATTCTTTGTTGATATATACTAAAAAGTCCCGTTTCTAATTTCGCACGATCCCTTACAACAGGGAATGCTTTTAGTAGGGCAGTCTTGAAATTCTCGTAAGTATAGGTGGGACTTCCTGCTTGACCCAAGAGACTTCTGCCTATACATTTGAACCAGTTAAGCGCTTGGCCCCTCAAAGCGCTGGTAGCTAAAGTAACTTTTTGAAACTCGTGCACGGGGTAGAGCATGAAGTGGTCATTCAATTTTTCCAAAAAACTGGTTACCGGTGAGTTTCCATTAAACGTTGCTTCTGGTTTCATCGAAGCGCGCATGGTCTGGACGATGTAACCGAATCCTTCCAGGGCGGCAGCTGGCATTTCTGGATTCTGAGCCGTTTCTGCAGGCAGCACAGGTTCTTCTTGAAACTCGGCCATGGTTATTCTTCTTCGTTGGGCGCCACTATCAGGGTCAATGTTCCTTCTAACCTTCTTCGGGAACATACAAGGACCTGACTCGGAACAGAGAGCTTACTAAAGCTATGTTCACTAATTGTGGTAAGTAGACAGGATACAGACGAAGGGTATACAAACTCTTTATTTTTCTCTATATACAATAACTTCCGTACTTCGGAATACACCGACCCGCTACTCGGGGTCTAACGTAAAAGTATAAAAATAAAACTAAACTCTAATTTCACTTTAGAATAATAAACGTGGAAGATTGGCCTTATAAAAACAGGAAGCGTATGTAGCACAGAGACTGCGAACACTACAATACGTTTAATTTATCAAGAGGATTAAAACCTCTGGCCTGGAAGGCAAACAGCAACTGCGTAACTTCTAAGGTAAGCGGCCTGCTTTGACTCAACTGCTTCCTCTCTCTCGCTTGGCAAAAGGCCACAACTTAAATACTTGGCGTTCGCCAGACAAACTTTGCATAAAAACCTTCACGCTTATAATTCTGGCCGGAAGTAGAAAATAAGAAGTGATAGTAAAGATTTAAAATAAAATAAACGTTAGTAAAACTTAAGATCCTTACAACATAATAAAATGCTTTACAGCCAAATACTCTTATGTGACTTAAGTTTGGTTTTCTACCATTCCACAATTTATATGGTGTTCTATCTGTGGCTTTAGTTGGTAAACTATTTTGAAGATATGCAGCAGTAGCTGTTGCTTCAGCCCAGAATCCTTTCGGTAATTTAGAGTTTATTAGCATAGCTTTTGTCATTTCTATTAAAGAGCGATTTTTCCTTTCTGCGACGCCGTTCTGTGCCGGACAATAAGGAACCGAAGTTTGATGAAAAATACGAAGTTTCTTTAAATAATTTTCAGTAGTTTCGTTACAGTATTCTGTACCGTTGTCGGATCTGAGAACTTTTATTTTCTTTCTAAATTTATTTGTTGTCGATGCAACACACTGTTTAAGTTTGTCGAATACTTCATCTTTTGAAGTAATAAAATAAATTTGAGTATAACGCGAATAGTCATCAATGAAAGTTACGAAATATCTTTTCCCTCCTAAGCTGTTGACTTCAATGGCCCACACACATCTGTGTGCACTAAATCCAGTGGATTTTTAGATCTAAAACCAGTTTTAGGATAAGATTTTTCATTTAGTTTCGCTTTTACACAAGTAGAACATTCCACACTATGAGTGCATTTGCCAAGTTTAATGCCGTCTGCCAAATCATTTTTCTCAAGTGTTTTTATGGCATCTACATTTCTGTGGCCTAATCTTTGATGCCATTTTAGTATACAGTTCGTATTAGAACATGAAACATCATTAGCTAAGTATGCTTTCTCGTCAATTGATATAAACCTTGCTGAGCGGTCAATTTATATAAACCATGCTGAGCATTGCCGTCGGCTACGAGTATATTGTTACCCTTTATGTAACACTTATTACTATCAAATGTAACAATGCAACCTTTATTCGTAAACAGATTGAACAGAAAGTGAATTACTATTTAAACCTAGTACATACAATACATTTTCTAATTTTATTTGTGTAACCTGACCCTTAAAGTTTTGAACTTAAACTTTTGTTTGAAAATAGCCTTCATCAATACCATAAGAATTTAATTTAGCACCATTGGCTACAGTTACTATTTGTTTATTAGAGTCATTTAACTGAGAGAAAAAATTCTTATCACTCGTCATATGAGTTGAGGCTCCTAAGTCGATAACCCGTTCTTGCGTTTGCGTGTTTTCATGTTTATTTTCCACTTTTAGAACTTGATTAAACTGAATCTGCGAATTTTCAGTTTCAGTACTTTTAAGATACTTATTTTATTTAAGTTTTGTTATGTTTTCTACACTTTGCGTATTTGCCATTTGGTATGCATTACTTTTATAATTTTGAGAATAATTTCTTACTTTACTGTTATTTACATCTGTTTTCGGGGAAGTTCTAGCGTTGCGTTTTAAATGAAAACAGTCATTTATCGTATGGTTATTTCTCTTACAATAAGTACAATATCGTGTAACATACTTTGATTTATTTTCGCTTTTACTTTTTAAAGCAACTGAATCGTATTTTTGAACTTTCTTAGTTTCCACACGTCTACAATACTCATCTATTAGTTTGTTTTTAACATATTCTAGCGACAATTCAGCTTCCGATTTACTTTCTATTGCAGTTATTAAGGAGTTGTATGTATTTAGTAAAGAACATAGTAATATTGCAATTAAGTTATTTTATTTAATTTCTTCACCTATACAACGCAGCTTTTCAGCCAATTCTAGTACTCCTTTGATATGTTCCTGTATTTTAGAACTTTCATTATATCTAATGGAATATAGTTTTCTAAGAAGAAATAACTTGTTTGTTAAATTTACACGTTCATGGACACATTTTAACTTCTGCCAAACTTCTTTTGAAGATTTACTATGCAAAACATGGATAATTTGCGAATCCGAAATGTTTAGGCATATTAAAGCTTTAGCTTTACGATCATTCTTTAACCAAATATCAGTAATATATCAGTACCCGGTTTTTCTTCGAATACAACATCATCTAAACATTCTTTCATTAGAAGTTGTTCTATTTTAAATTTCCACACTGAATAATTTTCATCTGTTAACTTTTCTATACAAATTGATTCTTTTAGAATAGACATTATTATTTGTTACAATTATTCTTATAAACTTTGTAACTAGTATTTTCAACAAAGAGTTTTAATACTTTATGATCCTGGAATCTTACAACATTTCAGTTTTTTAGAAACATTTCTACAAGGCAATTACCCTATTCAGTCTTATAATCTTTTGTTGGTTTTTGCATTAGCACTGAAGGCGTATTGAGTAAGTTTCCTCAGGCGCAGTTTTCATTAAAGAATCAGAAGTCAAAAAATTAACTACGTAATCTTTATTTAATAAAATAGGATTATTTTGCTTAACTTAAGCATAACAAAAAGTAATAATTTTCTCAGACATTAAAACACTGAAGTATTGAAAAGAATAACTTACATAGAATCATCATCAGTCCTAAATATCATTAGGCTTACCTATTTAAGCAATAAGAAAAAGCAGAAACAGGAACATACTTTGACACAGTACCTGGAAAAATGTACTAACTCAATTAGACCTTTGGCCCAAGTACAAGTAGCTAAGGTGAGAATCGAATGTACTCCACGTAGCTAAGGTGAAAGTCAAATATACTGCATTGCGCGCGAACTTTACTTTCTCTCGCCAATATACTATATCTTGGCGCACCTTCGTTTCGTATGCCTTTCGATTATGCAAAATACCTAAATTTATGCTAACAGCAGCTATGTTGAGAAAAAAGTAAACTTAGGACCTTTTTTTGTTTAGCCAAGCTTTTACTATACAAATTTTACATTTATTTACTTGTTAATTTTTTTAATTTGTTAGTTATCATATGTTGCAATTAAAATAGACTGTATAAAGATATGGGAAAGGAAGAATTGTGATGAATATCAATATTATTTGTTATGAGATTTTGTAACGAAGAGTAAATGCAGATGAAAATCACCAATTTAACAAGAACTTACCAGCCACATTCGTAGTACGCTTTTTTAACAAGTATTGTGTCTTCACATGAACGTCAAGCATTATTCCCGAACGGAAAAAAGAAAGAGAGATAGGGTGAGAAAAAGAAAAAAAAACTAATATTAAAAATATTTAAATTTAGCTTAATTTAGTTGTTATTGATTCAGCATTCCTATTAGTTCAAAATGGACCACTTTTGCAGAAAATAAATCAGCCTGATAATTGCAAAATCTAATCATTAGCTAGATTCCTCATTTTCAAAGGAAACGGAACATATTACAATATAGTAAAAGAAAAATTTTAGTAAAGTCGCTTATACAGCTTGAATAGAACCTGGTGGGAAAACCACATGTTATAGCAGTTGATGATCTTACGAAAATAAAAATGATTAATACAATGGAAATGGCAACAGAAACTTTATTTTTCTTTAGATAGTGTCGATAAGGAATGCTCTTTTGTCTGAATACACAGATAGATCGAAATCTTCCATATAATTATGTTTAAATATTTTTCATGGTTAAATGATATAGAACATGATATTTTTTTCCCATAAACATTTACCGTTTTAAGAGTAAAATATAAATCATAGTAAAAATATTGTTTCTGTATGTATTATACAGCGTTTCATATCCTCCAAATCTTCACAAAGCTGCTATTTTAGATCATGTTTTCTTCCATCACATTGGAAATTTTTTGCTAAAATTTCCGAAATATATATTATAACTAGGGTTTGAAATATTTCTAGAAAACAGATATTTTATTTTGCGCGTGTAGAGTGTCTTCAGGAAATTCCAATCTATTTAATAAGAAAAATCAAATTAAATTAAATAAAAATACTTTAAATGAAAACAAGAAATATCTCCAAGCCTAATATCTCCAATTTATATGAAGCGAAAATTACAATCGTTGTGCTCATCCTCAAATTCTTCAAGAATTATCGAAGATCTGTAATAAATAAATAAGTATGATACAAAAGTAACAATTTGAATAACGCTTCCCCGTGAATTTTGCTATCAAAATTTCTTTTAATCTTCTATTCAGAATTCAAACAACAATTTTCCACTCTGCCTATCAGCTGGACTAAGTTTAGATTTGCTGCAATCCTGCGTAATATGAGATCATTTTACTTTTAATGCATATCAATGCAAGAAATTTATTGGCTTAATATATGGACTACTCAATAATTTTCCTTTTATTTTTTTAAATAATATGTTTATTTGATAATTTTTCGCAATCATTTAAATTTTAGCGTAATTAGCAAACGAAGCATTGCACCAGCTAACAAGCAGCGTGTTACTAAGAAAATGGAATAAAAATTCATAGTTTAATGCCTACATATATCTTTTTCAAACATCATCATACTAAAATTAGTATGATGATGTTTCATTACCGTATTATTTTCCATATGAATTATAGTACGAGAATAAAGCTGCACGAACGAATAAACTTGAATGTATATATAAACTTGATTAAGATTGGATAAGCTTAATTCAAAATGTACATTTTGTCATGACGCAAAATAAATTAGTCATTATGTCATTATTTAGGTCATGACGCAAAATAAAATGTGGACTTTGTTTATAAGAGAAATTTACAAAACACCGCAAACCTTTTGTATTTGATATGGCAGAATAAAGAAAGAATCTGCTACGTTTTCCTTATCATAGTAGAAATGTAGAATCTCGGAACACTCGCGAGAATGGAAAGGTGACTGCAGATAAACATGTGGCATTTTCTCAGGTGAAAATATTCTACAGATCTGCATTTTATCAATCTGTTTTAATATTGCGGTTTTGAAGGAAGTCAGTTCTACTGGCTATACCCAAACGGGCAACATGCAGCTTTATATTTTTGTCCTATTAATCTCTTCAGCATGTAAGTTTATTTATTTATCTGTTTTCCAAGTTTTCTTTCACATTTAATTTTAAGGTTGCTTATTAAGGATAAGGGTTAGTTACTCATTAAGTTTAAGGGTTTATTAAGATTACTTGTAAGAAGCTTTATAGTATAAAAAAGAAATTATTGCTGTCTGTAAGAAGTTATTTCTTGGAATGAAAGTTTTTGTTACTAGCACATTGTTATTGAATTGAATGAAAACATCTCCTTACGTGTTAAGGATCTCAGATATAGCAGTGTCAAAGTTTCAATTTGTTGCATTACGTCAGATGAAAATTGCGATTTTTGAGTTAACTTTATTCTTGGTTAGGGTCCTGTAGATTTAAAAATTACCCGCCAGAGAGGAGCAGACATATTTTTAATGTAAATACCCATTTTTTAAAACGAATCATTCCCAAACAATTAGAGCTCTAATAGACAAGTACAGACCTTTTTCATGCAACATTCTGCGTACTATCGAGGCTTTTACTGTCTTTTCTGTTGCAGAAATATAGATGCTGAGATGAAGTTGCGGTCCTGTTGAGACGTGCAGTAAGTTGCAAATGCAGTCATCTGCAAAAGTGGTAACACTTAGCCTACTTTTGGAGGATCTTCGACAGGCTGACAGACAGACAAAGTAGACAGATGTCTTGTTTTGCACCCGCTAAGTCTTTCTGCACCGATGGGCGAAAAATCAAGCTTAGGTGAAACAACGGTTAGAGATTGGCTCTCAACAAGTTTACCATGGAGCGGCTGACATTGTTTCAATTTTTGTTTTTGAAACATGTGTTTTTCTTAAATTAATAGTTTCTTTTAGAATCTCGAAAATTTCCGAATTATAATCTCAAATTCTGAGAAATAAACTTACTAATGTAGAAATTCGAGAAGCAAAAATATTAGTAAATCAGAAAACACAATCTCTAGTCGATGCAACAATTTCAGTTGAATCCGAAACCTGCTATTTTAGAATCTTTTCATATTTGGCTTATAGCCTTGTTTCTTGAGAAATCGGTAGAGAAAAAAGACACAATTCTTATTAAGAGAACCACAAACCAAAAATTACAATTTATCAATAAACAATTAATATAAATAATGTATTATATTGGCATATCTTTAAAGGAAGATGTAACATCGAGTGAGATTGTTTACACTTTTTGTGTCATTTAAAATTAAAATTAAAAATGTATTAAAAAAATAAATGTCTGCATTTTCAGTATTTTTAAGATTAACTTGATAGAGTAATTGTAAGAATTGTAAAAATTGGAGGCTCCCTTCAGCCCACCTGGACACAAGTGTCCCCATAGCTCAAAAGAAGGGGCCCCGTATCTCCACAAACGAGGGCAGCCAGTAACCCAGCCACCCCCAAACAACAAACAAAAATACTAAATCAAAACTAAATAAGCACATCTAACACAAAATTACAGACTAACAAACAAACAAAAAAAATCCATAAACACAAATTCATAACATAGAACACCACAGATATCCAAAACCCATATAAACGCAAAATTCAATTTTAACAGAAGATTCCTACTAGCGCCGTATTTTCATTTATAAACTTCATTAGAGCAATAGAATATGATTTAAAAACTTTAAAATTAATGACACTTACATTAAAATCAGTAATGTTAAAAATCTGTCTAATAGGGGCTGTTAAATTACAATCAACCACGAAATGCATAGCATCACCATCAACCTGACAACTATTACATAATTTATTTTCCTGCAGATTAAACCGGTTGAAATAGAACGGAAACCTACCATGGCCAGTTAAAACCTGATTAAAATCAATGTTGTTCATACATTTCATTTTATTTGTGATTTTAATTAGTTCCATAAATCCTTTGTTTTTTAGGTGAAGAGAACCACTGTATTTTCCATTTGTTAACGTAATATTTTTTCATTCTTTGAATTGCAATTCTCTTCGAACCTGTTACTTCCATATCCATTGCACTGACATTTGAGACCGCCTGCTTGGCCAGGCTGTCGGCCCTCTCATTACCAATAAAGCCTATATGGGCTTTAACCTAATGCAGCTTAATATTTAAATATGAACTCAAAGTTTCTAAATGACTCTTAATTTCGACAATTAATGGATTGAAATTGTCTGGGCGGGAGAGCGCATGCAGAAGTGACAGGCAGTCAGTGTAAATATTTACAGACGTGGGTATAAATAAGGTATTTTTAATCCATAATAAGGCTTGTTTGAACGCTTCACCTTCTGCCTGAAAAATTGAATTATATATGTTCAACTTACACATTCTATAATCCACCTCAGTGCCATAATAAAAAACAACAAAAGCAGCTCCTACGCTCCCTCCGACCCCAGAACCACCTGTATAAGTATCAAACACATCAACAGTTAGATTACATTTATCAAAAACAAAACCAATTCTTTGGAAGGATGTATTAAATGAATATTAAATTTTTCAAAAACATTCTTTGTAATTAAATAATCTTCATACATTTTCAATTCCATTCGTTCAGTTCTAAATAAAAATTTCTCATAAAAAATTCGTATAAAATTGAGAGAGGAGGCACCCCAGCCAACAGAAAGACGGCCTCGGTAGGCACCGTTCTAAAACATCGGATTAAATCTAAACCCCAAGCTCTCTGAATACTGTCTAACTTCATCCGTAATCTAACCAGGTCCCCTGCCCTGGATCCCCAGACTCCAATTCCATACATGATGATTGGAAGCACTACATTTAAGTAAATCTTCTTCAGAATGGAGGATTTCAAGGCTAAAATCTCAGCTGAAAAAGTTCTTCTATAATTTAATAAAATCAGATCAGTTCGTCTTTGTACCAAGTTAAAATGTTCTATAAAATTTAATTTATTATCAATGATAACGCCAAGATATTTCATATTATCTACAAATTTGATTCTTTTGCCTTGATATTTCAAATTTGGTGGTCTAGTCTTTTTACCTCCTCTGGGAAAAAACAATGCACATGTTTTTTCAATATTAAATTGCAATTTTTCTTTCTTTTGCCAATCACTTAGTATTAGAGCAGTTTCATCAAATAATTTTCCATTTTTTCAAGAGAATCGTGTTTCATAAGAATCATAATATCATCAGCATATGCAATTAATTCCACATTTTGAGGAAACTTCTGCTTCAGCAAGTTATCCACAATAATGTTCCAGAGCAGGGGAGCACTGCAGGGGCCTTGAGGGCATCCTTTATAAATATTCATTACTCAGTCTTTACTCTTATCCTTAAAACAATTAAAAACAATTTCCCTATTACTAAAATAACTTTTGAATAAATAAAGCAAGTTTCTAGGTATTTTTAAATCAATTAAACCATGCATCAAGGAAGACCAGTCAACAGAATCAAATGCAGCTGAAATGTCTAGAGAAATCAAAGCTACGTGTTGTTCACCCCTAAAACGTCTGACATATCCAACAACCCGATAAAGTGCATCCTCCGTACTTCTTCCAAACGTAAATCCATATTGAAACTCGCTAAGTGGACATTTATTAACCATAAATTGTAAAATTCTATTAGTTAACCAATTTGTCTAGCACCTTACCCAAAATATTCAAAAGTGTAATGGGTCTTTGCTTTCCATTAGGCTTAGGGATCAAAATAATTCGACCAGTTTTCCAACAATCTGGAAAAAGAGTAAACTTAAGACAGGCATTATATAGGCCAACAAAAAATATGGGTAATAGAAAAATAATCTTTTAATCAACACAGAATGTATGCGATCCGGACCAGCAGCAGCCATATTCCTCAAACCCAATATAATACTCTTAACTTCATCATATGTGAATGGTAAGTCATTTTCACTACATTTCAAAACATCATCTTCTAAAATATGTATGTCTTCTGGTTCACCCAAATCAAGTACCTCTTTAACATACACAGTATTAATATCTTGCTCATCGCCCATACCATCAGGTCTCTTCACATTCAGCTTTAAATTTCGCTTTCCAAATGCCGTCTTATAAAATCTGTCATAATAAACAACGTTTCTTAAAAAATAATTCTCTTTACATACTCTCTTGGTCTTCCTAATCATAAGTTTATAAATAGCCAATTCTCTTTTGTACTTTATCTTACGTAAAATTCTAGTATTATCATCTAATCCAATCACCTGTGAGCTTCTCCTAAATGCACGGATACGTCTTTTAAACTTTTCCAATTCGGGCGTCCACCATGAGATTACATTTGGAGTCTTCCTCTGTATCAGCAGACCGCAATCTATTTTCGCCTGAAGCAACATTTCAAAATCGTTTACTGCACCAATCAATTGTTCACTGTCATTTACAACACCAATTCTCTCACGAAGCCTCATCATATCGACTTTAATTTTCTTACACAGCCTGTTGACTCTTAGAATATTTCTCGATACCAAGGCCCCTCTTCCATATTGAAGACAAGAATCTGTCATTTCGAAGACAACATAGCGATGATCGCTCAGTGAATCATCAGTATTGATTTCAAGTTTGCATTTGTTACTATCCAGATTGCTGGATCCTATAGCTAAATCTGTCCAACCTTGTCCGACAGGAGAATTAAAGGTTGCAATAGAATTAAAGTCATTAAACTAAATTAAATTATTAGATACAATAAAATCGAACTCCAATGTTCCTCTTGCATCGATCAATTTGGCCCCCCAACTAAAATGCTTTGAATTAAAATCCCCCATAATTAAAAACCTCTTATTCGAGGCGTATTCGAAAAGTAAGTACCGTTTTGAAAAAAAAAAAAAAAAAAGTAAAACAATTTTTTCGAATCCAATTTTATTACTACATGAAAATACATGTCTTAAACTATTTTTCAACATAGTTTCCGCCAATGATCAAACACTTGTCATAGCGGGTGACCAGTTTTTGTATACCATCGTCAAAGAAACTTCCCGCCAGTTTCGATAACCACGACTCCACAGCATTTTTCGTGTCATCGTCAGATCCAAAGCGCTTGCCACCAAGCTCGCGCTTCATGTGCAGTGATAGTCGGACGGCGCCAAGTCCGGGCTGTACGGCGGGTGATCGAACTGCTCCCAATGAAAAACTGTCGAATTAACGATTGAGTGACACCAGCAGTATGGGTCCGGGCATTGTCATGGAGCAACGCAATTCCTTTACTCTTCGTCTGTTTTGAATGGCACGCCTTAGTTTTGTTAAAGTCTCACAATATCGTGCCGCATTAATGGTTTCACCTCTGGGAAGAAATTCAGTAAGCAAAACGCCTTTCCTATCCCAGAAGACAGTGCACATGATTTTTTGTGATGACATTGTCACTTTGAACTTTTGTGTTTTTCGGAGAATGAGTGTGTCTCCACTCCATCGATTGTTGTTTCGATTCTGGTGTGAAATGACACACCCAAGTTTCATCACCTGTCACAATTTGGTTTAAAAAGTTTTCTCCCTCATCACTGTACCGCGTGAGAAATGTCAGGGCACTACCAAGTCGCTTTGTTTTGTGAACATCAGTGAGTATTTTTGGAACCCATCGGGAACACAGTTTGCGATAATTCAAGCGGTCAGACACAATTTCGAACAAAACAGTACGTGAAATTTGTGGAAATGCCTCTGAAAGAATTGTCATTGTGAAGCGTCTGTTCTCATGAATTGCTTCATCAACTTACCAAATCATCGGTGACAACAGAAGGCCGACCACTCCGAGCCTCGGGGTGGACATTTGTTCGACCTGCATTAAACATTCTTACCCACTTTCTCACCATTCCATCACTTATCGCGTATTCACCGTAAACTTCTGTCACTTGACGATAAATTTCGGCCGGTTTAACATTCCTCGCGTTCAAAAATTTAATCACGGCACGAATCTCACAGTCAGCGGGAGAACTAATTGTCTTAAACATTTTGAATGTGCACAGCAAACTGAAAACACAACATAGAGCAACCAAAATGGCGACAATTGAAAGTCACTGAACAAGAAAGACTAGTGCGCATGCGCAGGACGCCTACCACAGCGCTGCGACGGCGCTAGAATGAAACGGTACTTAGTTTCCGAATACGCTACGTATATAGATAAAAATCTCTTCCAATTTATGAAGATTTACAGCAATGTCCTCTGCAGGAGAAAAGTATGCTGATATGAAACTCAATTCTTGGTCTCCCATTAATACAGTAATAGCTATTACTGTTAATCCACTATAAAATCAATTTCCTCTTTTAAAACAAGAATTGCAGTTCGCTCTCCAACTTCAGCTGCAACTCTCCAGCCATTCTCAACAAATGCCAATTTTCCATTCACCCAATAGGGCTCCTGCAATAATATCAGATCAGGACTAACACCAATAACATTTTGGAGAACAGAGAGCTGGGCAGCAGCTAAGGCGCAGTGGTTTAGGTTGATACTTAAAATAATCATATAAATTAATTTATACAGTAAAATCATGTGAAAATAGAACAAATACACATAAATGAAAACACGGCTGCTGAAATCTAATTATATAAAATACTAGAACCAATGAGTACATACATGCTAAAATTCATAAAACTTAAGTCATACTGGTCATTCTTTAAAATTAAAGTCCATGTGACCTCTAATAAATTCAATTTCTCTCTTTAAAGAGGGACAGTTCTTATCAAATGCACTGTGATCATGTTTCAGCTCTATACCATACTTCTGATTAAAAACCACACAGTTTAAACATTTTCTACCTTTGTCTTTATTTTTACAAATAGTCGCAAGATGATTTCCAGCACATTCAGCACAATGGACTTTATCTTTACAAAATCTCTTAGAGTGACCGTATGTCAAGCATTGTATACACTGTCTTGGTCTCAAAAATAATCTCGCAGAGAAATCACGCCATCCAATTGCCAGACGTTGCTCTTCCAGTATTTCTCTTTGACGAACAGAATCAACAGAAAAAACACGATGGAGTGTCCTACCCAGTCCTTTCGTAGGAATATCAAACAAATGTCTAGCACATTCGGCATTACATACACAGTTACGTTTCAAGACATCTACAAGCTCTTCATTCTTAAAGGTCTCCACACCATAAACAGTAATATCGAAATTGAGAATGCTGTAAGTAAAATATCATCCATTAATTTTACATTGTACTTCTTATTTATATTAATATATGTATCTATTTCTATGATTTCAGGGGGACTTCAACTCAGAAATCCCATGGAAAATCCCGATCTCTTTCAAGGTGATATTCTAGGATTTGAAAATGTAGACGTAAGTCTGTGTCGTACTTATTTTTGTTTAATACTGTTGATATATTGATGTAGGTATATTTTGAAAGTAGTTTGAATTAGATTTCAGCTGTTCGCAGCATAGCGAATATTGCAATAAAGCAAATCTGATCAATATTTATATTTCCAGAGCATGCAAAGTCATCATTACACGTACTATAATCCCTTAAATGACCCATTTTTAAAATATATCGCTTATTAGAACTCTCACAATGGCTGTAATAATGGTTTTATATTTCTTTGTAAGCTCTTTTAGTTGCGTCTGCAACTGGGTTTACAGTTTTAGCAATACGTCTAATTCTAGATCTGTCTTAGCATTCGATCTGTTTCCCTAGGACGGTTCATTTATTGCATTTAATTTCAAATAAGAAACTTGCGACTATTACTTACATTTCGAGTGCACACATGTAGCGAAAAATCAAAAGTATTGGGAACTTTAAAATCATATCTACTCCTTACGTGACATATATATTAATTACATTGTACTACTTTGAATGTGAAACACTGAAATCTGACGAAGGGAAATTTATCAGAGATTTAAATAATAAATCACTTTAATATTTACATACACAGCCCACCAGTTACAGAATCATTAAGCAGACTAAACACACTGGTAATTCGACCCACATTAAAATTCTAGATCAGCTGTTTTCCACCTTTTGAATAATAAGTACCATCTAAACAAAAAAATTAATAACTTTAATACCATCACTACATTTTACAATGATTATTTTCCAATTTCTCAAAAGAAATATATATATAAACATTGCCATTTGAGCAATCTATTGGCTATTTATATTAAACATGCACACATAAAATATTAGATTAAAAACTGGTTACCATTTTAATTATCAAAATTTAATTTGTAGTACTTTAATTCTAAAATTTAGTGTGAAATTTGTGTCTGTTTAAGCGATATCCATTTCTTTATGTCTGGTTTTACTTCACTTAGTTTTAACCGTAAATTACCAGTAGAATCTACTTTTAATTTTTTTCTGTACTTTTGTTTTCAAATATAACACGTAATAGAATCCTTGTTTACACAAATAGGTTGTGCAAAAAGGCAATAAAATTTAATAGTTTTATTTGAAATGCCTCTAAAATTCTTCTTTTCGGTTCAGCCAAAAGTTAACAAATGTGTTATTTTTTGAAATCTTCAGTTAGAGTTCGATCACAGTAAACTACTATAAAATGGTTCTTTTTCTTCACGAGATTATTTAAAATACTTTGTTTCTTGGCGTACCACCTATTTTTCTCTTGCGTACCACTACTGGTACGCGTAGCACCGGTTGAAAATCGCTGTTCTAGATGGACTAGCGGCAGGGACATTTTTGCAGTGCCCTTTAAGCACAGTATGAATAAAAGCCAATTTTTCTTTAAACGTACTTTGGGAAATATCCTTTCTCTGATGATAGCCTTTCGGTGAAAGAATAAATAACTGTCATATTCATGGCGCATTGCCTGTTATTTTAACAGGGTTATTTTGCGTAACTTCAATATTGTTGCATGCGTACGGGTTCGTTATGAAATGAATGCACAAGTCCGATGAAAAATGAACAAAACTTTATTATTATCACAACAAAATTGCTTAAATTTTCTCAAATTATCATGCAGTATTACAATATCTCACAGTAGTTATCTTTTAACTACTCAAATGTCCAATAGAACGTCATTCAAAACAGCTAAAGAACGCTAATCCGCGAATTCGCTACAATCAACAAGAGCAGTTTTCTAAAAAAAACAACAAACTGAGATGTTTTCCTCCTTTTATAAGATTTTAAAATCACGCGCTAGAATTTTCCAGTACTTTCTCGAAATCAGAAAGAGATATTTATTTATTTAATGCACGCGCTCTTGTATTTTCAATTTTCCTGCTTAGCTTTCTTTTAATATTCGTCACGCGCTGCACTGCGCGAGAAATAAAACCATTTAATTTATAATTGAACTAACATTAGCTTTTTAAATACCAAATTCGTAACACTGCCCCCTTCCCAAGGACTGCACGTCCCGGGCAGTACAATCCCTGGACAGGAAGCTAAACTTACAACTGTGGCATACATGCATTAATAAGCATTACATTACAATAATGAACAACATGAACAATAAATGCAATAAATAAAACAAATCAAATGCTATCAAATACAAATCAAATACTAAATGCAAATCAAATACTAAATACAAATCAAATCAAATATAGATTTAAAAACAAAAAGGACCATGGTCTTATACTATTTACAATTATTTACATTACGTACTATGGCCATAGTAATGAGCTAACCTGTCGTAATGAACGACTTTAGGTTTAGAATTCGAAGACTTACGAATCCGAACCACGACGTCATTCAGCCTATTTAGGACTGTGTACGGGCCATCCCAAGGTGACTGTAATTTCGGAGAAAGTCCTTTCCGCCGAGTCGGATTCCACAACCACACCTTGTCTTCTTCGTGGAATTGATGTTCAGTAGCTCTTGTGTCGTAGCGGGTCTTCATCTTCTCGGTCGCCAAGTTGACTCTCTCTCGTGCAAAGTTGTGCATCACTTCAAACCGGGCCTGGAGATCTTGAATATATTCCTCAGACGATGAAGGAGAATCCGGAGGGCGACCAAACAATAGATCACAAGGCAGACGAAGGTCACGACCGAAGAGCATCTGTGATGGTGAATAGCCGGTAGTCTCGTGAACAGCACTGCGGTAAGCCAGTAAAAAGAGTGGTAATTTCTTGTCCCAGTCCTGCTGGTTTCTGGAAACCACTAATGAGAGGTTATTAAGGATGGTTCGATTGAACCTCTCTACCATGCCGTCCGACTGGGGATGTAATGGCGTCGTTTGGGTTTTGTCAATGCTGAGTAGTTTTCATAGTTCTTTGATTACTACCGAAGTAAAATTCCTTCCCTGATCGGAATCACCTCTACTGTAAGAGCCTCTTGATCAGGAATAGGATACGCTTCAGGCCACTTGGTGAAGTAATCAATGACAACGAGTATGTATTTGTTACCATCAGCAGTTCGTGGCAGAGGTCCCAAGATGTCAAAGGCGATACGTTCAAACGGCGCACCTACGTTGTAACGTTGCAGCTTGCCTCGGCTGCGTTTCCTTCGTCCTTTCCGACCTGCACAGGCATCGCAAGATCGGCACCACTTTTGCACGTCATCCTTTGCATTATTCCAGTAAAAGCGCTCACGAACTCTCTGTTCATTATTCCAAAGTGACCTCCCATAGGGCTGTTATGTAGTTCTTTAAGGACATCAGGAATGCGGGATCTTGGAAGTATCAGCTGCCATCGGAACCTCTTCCCATCATCCGACTCGAATTTCCGGTATAAGACGCCGTTTCGAATGTGAAGTGAATCCCAGAGTGCCCAGTATTGTTTTGTTGTAGGACTACAGATAGAAATGTCCTGCCATGTAGGTTTTCTGTTTGATGACTCTATTAAATCAAGTATGGGTTTAATGTCGCGGTCTTCCAGCTGGTCTTTCCTGACTTCATCATCCCTCCACGGGTCTCGATCAGCCGATGTTGATGTTGTAATTTGTCTTGCGACCGGAGTCAGCAGCTCGTATTTCGCTTCCACCCTGGAATAATATCGGCAGCTTTCTGGGCAAGGTCTTCTAGACAGGGCGTCGGCGTTCCCGTGTGATGATCCCTTTCGATGACGGATAGTGATGTCATATTCTTGGAGTCTCTGTATCCACCTGGCTATTTGACCCTCAAGATTCTTGAAATTTAAAGCCAGGCTAATGAGGCATGTCCGTGTGGAGGAGGAATTTTCTGCCGTATAGATAATGATGGAAATGTTCTACAGCTTTGACTATGGCGAGCAACTCTTTCCGTGTGACAGAGTAATTCCTCTCCGGTTTAGACAGGCACTTGCTCCAGTACGCTACTACACGTTCTTGGCCGTCTATTTCTTGGGACAAAACCGCACCGACACTTTCAATGCTCGCGTCCGTGTCGAGAACAAATGGTCTGTCGAGCTGAGGATACGTCAGGATTGGAGCAAATGTAAAAAACAACAAAAGCAGCTCCTACGCTCCCTCCGACCCCAGAACCACCTGTATAAGTATCAAACACATCAACAGTTAGATTACATTTATCAAAAACAAAACCAATTCTATTGGAAGGATGTATTAAATGAATATTAAATTTTTCAAAAACATTCTTTGTAATTAAATAATCTTCATACATTTTCAATTCCATTCGTTCAGTTCTAAATAAAAATTTCTCATAAAAAATTCGTATAAAATTGAGAGAGGAGGCACCCCAGCCAACAGAAAGACGGCCTCGGTAGGCACCGTTCTAAAACATCGGATTAAATCTAAACCCCAAGCTCTCTGAATACTGTCTAACTTCATCCGTAATCTAACCAGTTCCCCTGCCCTGGATCCCCAGACTCCAATTCCATACATGATGATTGGAAGCACTACATTTAAGTAAATCTTCTTCAGAATGGAGGATTTCAAGGCTAAAATCTCAGCTGAAAAAGTTCTTCTATAATTTAATAAAATCAGATCAGTTCGTCTTTGTACCAAGTTAAAATGTTCTATAAAATAATTTAATTTGTTATTAATGATAACGCCAAGATATTTCATATTATCTACAAATTTGATTCTTTTGCCTTGATATTTCAAATTTGGTGGTCTAGTCTTTTTACCTCCTCTGGGAAAAAACAATGCACATGTTTTTTCAATATTAAATTGCAATTTTTCTTTCTTTTGCCAATCACTTAGTATTAGAGCAGTTTCATCAAATAATTTTCCATTTTTTCAAGAGAATCGTGTTTCATAAGAACCATAATATCATCAGCATATGCTGATGTTAAAGCTTCCTTTAAGTTGTTAAATGCATCCTCGCATTCCTTTGTCCACAAGAACGTTTGCTTGCTCTCTGTCAGCTTGTGAAGGGGTCTTGCGATGGAAGAAAAGTCATTCACGAATCTCCTATAGTAGGTGCAAAGCTCTAGGAAGCTTCTCAGCTGATGGACATTTTCGGGACGTGTCCAGGATTTAACCGCTGATACCTTTTCAGGATCCGTGCGTACACCTTCTGCAGAGATGACATGTCCCAGATAAGTCACTTCCTTTCGGAACAATTTGCATTTAGCGGGACTCAGCTTCAGATTGCCTTCTTTCAGTTTCTAAAGCACCTTCCTAAAATTTTCTAAATGTTCTTCAAAACTCTTTCCGACGATGATGATGTCGTCCACGTATATCAGGCAGGCTTCGTAGGAAAGGCCTTTCAAAACAGTCTCAATAAGACGTTCGAATGTTGCCGGCGCATTACATAGTCCAAACGGCGTCACCTTGAATTGCCAAAGCCCTTGTCCCGTAGTAAATGCCGTCTTTTCTCGGTCTTCAGGGTGTATTTCTACCTGCCAATACCCACTCTTTAAATCAAGTGTTGAGAACCACTTGCTTCCAGAAAGAGTGTCCAAAATGTCGTCAATTCTAGGAAGAGGGTAACTGTCTTTCTTCGTAACCTCATTCAACGGCGATAGTGAACGCAAAATCTTGTTGAGCCGTATTTCTTTCTGACGAGAACAATGGGAGATGCCCATGGACTTGCTGAAGGCTCGATAACATCGCTTTCTTGCATATCCTTTAAAAGTGTTCGTACCTCTTCCTGTTTAGCAAACGGTAGGCGTCTTGGATGTTGCTTGATCGGGTGATGATCGCCGGTATCGATTCTATGTTGTGTCAAACTAGTTCGACCCACGTCAGAAGACGAGCGGGAGAAAACAACTTGAAGATCTTTAATGATGCGATCGGCAGCATTCTTCTCTTCATCGTTTAATTGCGCATTCTGCAATAACTCCGATGTAATGCTCTCTGAGGACACGGGTTCTGGGATGTTGCTCTTTCTTTCAACGCTGGTTACTGGAGTACATGCTGCAACCACGTCGCCTTTCTTAATAACTCTCGCCTTCTCAGTTCTATTGGCAACTCTCACAGGAATAACCATTCTCGATAGGTCGACGAGTGTTGAGGCTACTAGTACTCCTTTCGGGCTATTACAGTTATTGGGATATTCTATGATGCCGTAGCGAAAATCTCTGTTTTCGGCTATAGATCCAGGGAGTAAAATTTCTGTTCTTGCCGCTATTGTGATATTGTCTTGTGCTATGATTTTATGGACAGATTTAACTTCTTCATTATTAATTCCAAATAACGTTATGTCCTCAGACGCAGAATGCAATATATTATTTTTAAAGTCCAAGGAAAAATTATATTTCCTTAAAAAGTCTAAACCGAGTATGCAAGGATCTGTAACGTCTGCTACATATGCCATGTGATGGTAAGCGGCACATCCAAACATGATATTAACGTTCACTTTCCCCGCGATATCGATCTTCTCACCGGACACAGTCTGGAGGGTAACGCAGGGCGGCGTTCAGATAAGTTTGCTTCCCAATTGTTGAGCCAAATCTTTTCGGATGATGGTAACGTTGGCTCCTGTATCTATTGTCATATTGCAGGGAACTCCATTAATATATCCTATTATAAAAAGTCCATTACTGCCGCCTCTCACTGCAGAAATCTGAAAGGCTTTAAACTGGGGCTTTTCATTATCTGGCAACCTCCGCCCCACGAGATGGCCACTAATTAGTTTCCCTGCTGCTTGCTAGGAGCGGTCTTAACATCCGTGCCCTGGGGTGTTCTGCAGTTTCGTCGTATGTGTCCTTCAGCACCGCAGTTCCAGCACTTAACGGTCGGTTTCTTATCACCAATATTCCGTCTCAAGGCGTTGAGTTGTCTAGTTAAATCGTCTAGACGAGCAGTGACTTGATTCTCTGGCTGCTGGACTTGAGCAGCTCTCACGGGGTGGCGGTCTCGACGAGTGGCTTGCTGGGCTGCATCGAATTTCATGGCGTACACTAAAGCGCTTTTCAAATCTTTAACATCCGCCATTCGTAGAGCCTTCGGTATTTCGGGATCCCGGATGCCATCGATAAAGTACTGCAGGGACAGGATTTCCCTCGTTTCTCTCGGGCACTCCGTAAAGGCGAGGTGGGACAGCCTTTCAACATCTGTGGCGAGTTCCCGGAGTGATTCGGTGGGCTTCTGTTGACGGGATTTTAATTGAAGCCTGCTGTAGTCTTTTAAACATTTCTCGCCAAAGCGCAGCTCCAATGCGCCGGATAAAGTCTCGAAGTCAAGTCTTTGGTTTTCTGGAAGCGTCTGCAGGATATCCGCTGCGTCTGCTCTCAGAGAAGCGGCGAGATGGCAGGCATTAGTTTGGGAATCCCATCCATTCGCATCCGAAACGATAGAAAACTGTGTTTTATACACTTGCCAGGATGTCTTCCCATCATATGTGGATAGCTTCAGAGATGGACGAGCAGGCATCGGTAAGAATTTAAAACCCTCAGAATTGCTTCTTTCGTTCGCTATGCTCTTCTTTAAAGTGTCAACTTCTTTCGCAGCGGCTGAAACCCTATCATCACTTTGTTGCTCGACGGCAGAAACTCGCTCTTCTATATGTTCTTTTACAGAAGAAACTCTTTCTTCTATTTCTTCTTTCACCGCAGAAACTCTTTCTTCAATTTGAACTTTTACGGAAGAAACTTTTTCTTCAATTTGCCCAACTTTATTTTCAACCACATCTATTCTGCCTTCCATAGCATCGAATTGGTTTCTATTATGCAGGCAATTTCTCTTTTCATTTCGTATTGACTTTCTTCAATCTTTACTTGTACGGCTTTTATTTCGTCTTTAAAAGTTAATTGACCAGCTTGAATGGCCTTCATCTCTTCCTTAACGGATTCTTGTCCCGCTTCAATCCTTTCCTGATTAGATTTCATATCTTCTTTCAACGAGGCAAAGGCTGAGATCAACTGCCTTAATTGCTCTTCCATCGCTCTTGTTATTGGCATTCAAATCCCACTTCTGACACCAAAAATTGTTGCGTGCGTACGGGTTTGTTATGAAATGAATGCACAAGTCCGATGAAAAATGAACAAAAATTTATTATTATCACGACAAAAATGCTTAAATTTTCTGAAATTATCATGCAGTATTACAATATCTCACAGTAGTTATCTTTTAACTACTCAAATGTCCAATAGAACGTAATTCAAAACAGCTAAAGAACGCTAATCTGCGAATTCGCTACAATCAACAAGAGCAGTTTTCTAAAAAAAACAACAAACTAAGCAACTACTACAAACTGAGATGTTTTCCTCCTTTTATAAGATTTTAAAATCACGCGCTAGAATTTTTCAGTACTTTCTCGAAATCAAAAAGAGATATTTATTTATTTAACGCACGCGCTCTTGTATTTTCAATTTTCCTGCTTAGCTTTCTTTTAATATTCGTCACGCGCTGCACTGCGCGAGAAATAAAACCATTTAATTTATAATTGAACTAACATTAGCTTTTTAAATACCAAATTCGTAACACTATAGTGCAATATATGTGAACCAACTTTACGTCATTTAAATTATCTGTTATTAACTTATAAATAAACGCAGGCAAATGTCCCAAATATTCCGATGCTGTGACAGATTAGTTTATTGATGCAAAAATATGCAAATATTTTTAGCAATTCAATTTAAAGGATTTTGTAAAGAACTGCAAGAATGTGCTATCGATGCAGAAGGTAAACAGTTAGAGCTGCCAAACTATCACTAGACCAGAGAGTTTCTGAAGCACTGGCATAAATATAATCTTTGTTAAAAAAATTAATACCTTGAAATATATTTTTAAATACTCCAATTGATTGAATTTCATCTTACCTTGCTTTCTTAAGAAATTTCTTACTATTATTTAAATCAAATGCTAATGTAGCTACATTGTACATATAGAGCGAATCCTTTAAATTAAATTGGTAAAAATTTATACGTATTTTTCTACGTATAAACGTATATATATACGTATTTATACGTATTTTTCTACGCATTTATACGTATTTCTTGTATTTTTAATTATTTAACGTATCTATTTTTATGCATATTTTTCTGCACCAAAAACTAATCTGTCGCAGCATCAGAATATTTAGGACTTTTGCCTGCATCTATATATAAGTTAATAACTGAGATTATAAACGACGAAAAATATGAATTTGCTCTCTTTTTATAACTTCAGAAAAAAAGTGTACAGTCATTGAACTATAGAAAATTTCGTTATCATATTATCACTTTACCTTATAACTAATTCAAAAAACCGCTTACCTGGGCTGCTAGGTATCGTTCTTATTGGATATTTATACCGGCGGTTCTTGAATTTTATGGATTCGAGGATTCCTTTTACAGAATGTGTACTCTGTAAGATTCCTAAAAATTAACAACCATGGTTAGTTTTACTACATTTCTGAAAATGAAAGAAAATAAGAAGAAAAACATTATTTTTAAAAATTTTCATTCAAACTCCTTTCTGTTAACTCTTAGTATACCAGGGGTCCGTGGACCACCGTTTAAGAATCACTGGCTTAGATCAGCGGTTATCAACCTTTTGACTAACGCGTACCATCTAAACAAAAATTGAAAACCTCTAGTACTACCACTACAAAGTACTACTGCCACCACCACTTATGAGCAAAGCTCAAATCGCATCAATTTACGAGTGCTAGAGAAAAAAACCTCAGTCGGGATGTTAGGGTTTTAATTTTTGAATTTAATAGTTAAAAATACCTTGCTTCTTTACGTACCACCTATTTTTCTTTTGCGTACCACCAGTGGTACGCGTACCAAAGGTTGAGAACTTCTGGCTTATATAAAACTTAGTTTTACCGTTTATCAGTAGCTTAGAGTCTTGCTTGCTTTGGTAGCATAAGCTCACGAGCTCTAGACGGACTACATAGGAGTCTTCCTCGGGTCTTTAAAGGTAGGCAGACAAAGTCAGAAGGATGTAAATAGCCTTTTTATTTGACCACAAAAGAGTTAAAAGTTGATCCCCCTTGATTTTATGTAAACCCACTTTTCTGACTTAACTTAAACAAGTAATGTTGAACTTAAGGTAATTTAGACTAGCGTAATGGCTCACAGGGTAAAGTAAACGCGCATGAAGGCTCTGGCTCGTGTAGAAGCCGGCGAGACAAGCTTAATGGCTAGAAGCATTCAACACAGCAAAATCAGATCGTTATTTAGTCACGGTAACAACGTGGCCTCAAGTAGCCAGAACACGCTCTAAAATCAAATTGAGAAACTTTCACTTAAATAGTACTTCTTTCTCCCTCATTCTGAATAAACGGGCCCTATTTAATTTACATTCTGGCATGGAAAGAGTGGGTGAAAAGAAGAGCGACACGAAAGTTGCTTTAACTCAAAATTTAACTATTACTCGAAATAAATAAACAAATCCTCACAGGTTTATTAATTAATTGTTTAAATGCCTGTTTTCAATCGTTTAACTGGTGGCAAAAAATATTCAAACTATCTTCTAAATTTTGCAGAATGGCTTGAAGATTTATTTCAGCTATTATTCAAACAAAAGTGATATTTAAATGATTCTTTATGGAAAAACTGTGTACTATTAGATGTAAAAAAAAAAAAAAAAAAAACCATTTAAAGGCACTTTATTTTTTAAAATTTCATGATATGTAAATAGCAGAAAAGATTAATAATGAAATTATTAATAATAAACCTTGTAGAAAACCTTGTTGAAAATAACCTTGTAGAGCTTATATTTATGTACGTTTTGTACAAATAAATTCATAAGTATGCGAAAGCAAGATGTAGGTGGTAAAAGAAGTAAACATGCCAACAAATTATCTAATAAAATTTATTCACGTCTTAGTTACATATTTTGTTTAACATTTTCATCTATATCAGGGATTCTCAACCGGTGGTACGCAGAAGAACAATAGGTGGTACGCAAAGAAACAAAGTATTTTTAACTATTAAATTCAAAAATCTCGTGAAGAAAAAGAACAACTGACAGAAATTTCCTGTTATCGAACTCTAACTGAAGATTTCAAAAATTACACACTTGTTAACTTTTGGCTGAAAATAAAGCTATTAAATTTTTATTGCCTTCTTGCACAACCCATTTCTGTAAACAAGCATTTTCTTCCATGCTATTTGAAAAACAAATACAGAACAAAATTAAAAGTGGATCCTGATTTACGGATAAAACTAAGTGAATTAGGACTGGACATAAAGACATTGATCTGTCTTAAACAGGCCCAAATTTCTCACTAAATTTTAGAATTAAAATATTATTACATAAATTTTGATAATTAAAATGATAACAAATTTTTAATCGAATATTTTTTATTATTATATTATATTTTCATTATTATATTTATGTGTGCATATTTAATACAACAGGTTGTGCAAATGACAAAATATATATATATTTTAATATTTCTATGAAAAAACTGAAAAATAATCATTGTAAAAAATCTAGTGGTAGTATTATTAAAGTTTTCAGTTTTTGTTTAGATGGTACGTGTTAGTCAAAAGGTTGAGAACCGCTGATCTATAGCATAACCTTATTAAAATAATAGAAAAATTTCAAACATATTTGAATTTGGCAGGTAAACGGAAAGCGTGAAGAATTTAACATAATTAAACTATTTCTGAGGCAATGGGTAAACTTAAATTACATTCTGCTATTATTCTGATGCTTGCACGGTCTAGAATAATGTACAATTTCAATAGTAAACATTGAGTTTACTATTTAGGTATTCAGACATAGGTTTAGCTGAAATGCTTTCGAAAACAAATTTTAGTGCTGCAGATTGTTAGATTTGAAAACAAAAAGTAGGATTAAGCATGTATAAAAAAGTAGGATCCACACGAATAATTTCGGTAATAGCATTAATAAGATTTCTTGGCTTACTGTTTATATTATTATTATATTATATTAGTTATTACAAATAATGGATGAAAACAAATTTTGATTCTTAAAATACAACTAAGTTAGATGCAGTACACTTTCAAAACTCATATATATTGTATTTATTCATTTATTATCATGTATATATATGCATGAGTTAACTATGATCATTCAAGTTTATCAAGTTATCTTCGTACTAATGTTTCGCAATGAGGAGGCAATTCCATACAATTTATTCTTGCAAAACTTTTTTTTTCTCTTGAGATATCTGTAAGATCCCCACAACAAACAAAATATCGACTTCAATTAAAATTTCGATTTCGATTAAAATTAAAGTGTTCTTTCTAAGTAATTAAAGCTCAATTGTTAGGTTAGTGACTCTTGACTAACCTAACTTTTGATCTTTACTGACACAAAAGGGTTAAAGCCAATATTTTTCTAAAATATCTCTGAAATAATAATATAAAAAAAATATTTTTGAACTGATTTACTGAAGTTATAGGTAATTTTTTTCATCACAATTTCTGCTTTATAATAATCTATCGGTAAACTATACAGATGAAAAATAATATTTTGCATTTTTAGGAACGTAATGCTGTTCCCGTGGATTCTCGAAGATGGCCGAATGGAGTTATTCCGTATAAAATAGATAAAGGTCTTGGTAAGTATAGCCAAATTTAATTAATTACATTTTAATAAAAACGGTAGTCAGTAAACGAGAAGAAATGTGTTCAGGGACTTATATTCAATTACTGCATCAGATTGTATAAGGCACCCATATTAACATTGTGACAAATAAAGTATCTGCCATACACAGATTTTGAATTATATTGCAGATCAAATTGTAAAAGAAACATTCCCATATAAAACTGAAAATTAGGCTAAACAGCATCCTTATTTTGACGTAAAGTTTCAATGAAATTCCATCTGTTTCGAGGGCGATCAGACATCGGTCTTTCTTCACCAGGAATAGCGAAGGGGGATAACGACGACTCGCATTTGAATATGCTGTAGAACATATTGTAGATATTTTATTTTATTATTAAGGCTTTAGAAAACTCAAAACAATGAAGGAGGTAAATTATCACACGTACAGGTACAGGTATAAGTGAGCGGAACACGAGAATTTCACCATAGAATTGTACAGTTAGAGTTCCACTCCACCAAAAGTGCAGCTCCACTCCAGATTTGAGAGAAAAACCTCGGAGGCGGTCCGACGGTGTCCTATCCCTCTTCCCTTGCCATCAGCCACTCAAAAGGACTCGATCTGTTAGGTATTTTACGTTTCCCCTTGCCGCACGGACACTTTCGCTTACAAACACCCCTTCCTTCTTCAGGATTCGAACCCGAGCCTAAGGGTAAGGCAGTCAGCGTCATTAACTATTATAACTTCTGGGCGGCGGTAAGTTATTCGGTATTCAGTTATCCGGACTTCAGTTATGTATTATGTAAATTCTGGGAAGTAGCACGATATAAGTTTAATAACTTAACTTCATGCTCTTTTGGCGAAAAAAATTAGTGATGGTAATGCAGTATAATGAAACTCATCTCCTTGCATTTGATAATATAAGTGTACAATCAAGTGTCCAGCTCAGAGAACTTCATTTAAACTACTAATTTAAATAGAAAATATTCTCAGATTTATTCGTTGCTTAACTAACTATCAATTACTCCATGATGCAAAGGAGCAATAATTTGGGAAATACTATATCGTACTTCACTATCGAGAGCACTAGAGTTCTGACTTCTGAAAACGACGCGGATCTTTGTTAATTTTAGAAATACTATTATTTCTCCTAAGAATAAAAGCGCTCTATCTATCATTTACAAGTGGTTTAAAATAATTATTTTCATATCCGACTATAGAAAGGTCAGAGCTTAGAATGGGACATGACAAATGGAAAATAGCGAACTAAAACGTCTGATTTATAAAAATAAAATAAAATCTTACTTCACAACATCAATTTTTATTTTGCAACAAATATTTACCATAATTGCTCTTAAAGGTAAGGGAAATAATTTATTTTAAAGCAAAGAAATGTTTTTACCGAAATATATGCCAATGTAAATCTAAACTAGATCTGCTTCTAAATTGAATCTGCGCTAGATGACTTCACAGTAAGTCTTAATGTTTTCTTACAATGCGTAGTATCATTTTCTCAAACAGTTACAATACCATTTTACTTTTGAATTATATACCGGTAAATACTGAATATCCTGGCGAAAGGTTTCCTTTTTCTCCTCTGTCGGCACCCAGATTTCAAAATTTTGGAGAAAAATTTATATGTGAATGAGAAAAGGGAATTTAAAAAAAATATATATATAATTTATTAGAAGTTTCACCAAGTTCTGCATAGTTTCTAGGTTTCTTCTGAAAACGCTGGATTTTCTTTATACAGTGCTTGATGAAGTCTTTTATATTAATCCATATTTTATGTTAATGAAATAAACAGCTTTATGGAGTTCTCTTTAACTGAAACTAATTCATTAATCCGAGGACAATCTTTTAAGTTTTATTTTACACTGTTAGGCCAAAGAAAACAACAGTACTACTTAAAACCGAAAACATTTAGGTCTCCTCAATTTTTTCATTTATATATATATATATATATTTCATTATATATATATATATATATATAATAAATAAATTTTGAAATAAAGATATGCTTTTATATGTTTCCTTTATACCTACTACATGAACAAGAGAAAAATGTTTCAGGCAGACTCTGTCTCGATTGCATATAAGCATTCTGTACCGCGCCACGCACATAGGGAAAAATCCCTCCTCGTGACTGGATATAGTTTCCGGTGACTCATTTCCTCTACGCTTAGGAACGTCTTGATTTTGCTTAAGCTCCAGGGTACACCTCCATATCGTTTGTTTACATTTTGATAGCAGTACCGAAAAGATTATTTACGTGCGTAACATTTTTTTGTTATGTGATTACACTTCTTACAACACTGTAGTGTGGTGAATTTATTATAAAAAAATGTAGTGATTTTTTTCCCTAGAGAGAAAAAGTATTTCTTTTTGTGTTAATTCGGTAAATATGTATTAATATTAAATGCAGAGATTTTTTAATAAATATATTCCTAATTGGAAACCCTTCATATTAAAGGTGTTGTGATTATTAATTCATTATTTCATATTCATTATATATCCATTTTTTGCACATGCAATCTCCGAAAGCATGAGACAAGTCAGTTTTCGGAAGTGGCAAAAATATTGGAAGATAACATAGTACAAAGAAAATTTACAATATTTATAATCAGTCTGAAAAAATTAAATTTATTTTTGAAATTAGACTAATACAGATTTGGAACAGAGAAATAGAGATACGTATTTTAAATTGAATAATGTTACTTTATGAATATTGCCCATATTTTAATGTGTAAAAACTTTTATACCTTTACATAAAATGTGTTTGTCAGAGAAGGAAGTTTCTTTCCTTATACACGTGTATTAAATTCAGCGACGATACTGAATGAACTTTTCTTTAAGGCAACAGAATATTAGAATAACATGGACATTAACATGAAAAAAACCATGACATTTGCAAAGGAAATATTTTCTGTAATTTGAAAGAAACAGAATGAAACAAAATTGCAATAATAATAATATACTTACTAGCACACAGTGTCTTTACAGTTGGATCGAGATCGTCGTGTTTTGGTTTTTGCACTAAATTCATAAACTGAGCTATTTATATAATCTAAGCGTTTAAGATTGCTTCTGATATTAACAGCATCTTTGGAAGATTTTATAATTTTATTATTCCATAAAACAGTAAGCCATCTGCAGAACGCTGCAGCTAAATTTTTTCGTTGCAAAGAAAACAAACGATAAATTTCACGCTTCCATTTCACTCATGTGCGTCATCCAACGAAAACAAAAATGTAAGAATCCTGCTAAATGTCATTATGCCAAGAAAAAATGATGTCATCTGAAAATATGTCCAATCACAAGCACGGAATTTTCCCTATGCGCGTGGCGCGGTACAGAATACTTACCGCGTATAAGTCGACATATTTTGGACAAAAAAAAAAAAAAAAAAAAAAAAAAGACTTCAAAGTGGGGGGGGGGGGTCGACTTATACGCGGGGCCATAAAAAATTAAAAGAATCGGAAGTTCAAAAATTTCTTTATATAATGCAGTTGTTTTCTTCCCGCACTCAAATTGGACGACTTATCAAATAAGTCACTTACTTGAAGTAATTTCATGACTTAAATTATGTGACGAACTAATCACAGAGTTTCATACTTTAACTAGAGTAAGTTTTGATTAAACCAAAGAATTTTCGGCCTCTGAACAACCGATCAGTATCGAGCAATAAAAAAGTTTCGCCAACACGCCAAGAAAAGAGAAATGCAGATAGTTTTTACGTACGTATAAGTCTTTATAATAGTTATTGCTCATTCATGAAATACTTTTGTTAACAGGCGTACACGTCAAAATTAAAAAAAATAGCCCACGCAATAACTGAACAGTTTTGAATACTTCTTTTAACTTTTAAAAAGGGAAAATGCAGATAGATTTTACGTACGCGAATCTTTTCCGGAACAAATTCTAGAAGGTTCCTATATACGATCATTTTCCCCCAATTATCCCAATATGTATGATGACGAGCCAATGACGACAGAAGAGTTCTATGAAATGTTTGGCGAATCTGACCATGAATCGGAAGTTGAAGGATTTTGATTTTGTTTATTTACCAAAGTATTTTTTATCGTACATTTATTTTTTTTCTCAGATCATTTTGAATAAATGTAGTACTTAAAAAAATTTTTCGAATTTCTCGATCGATTTCGGAAGTGGGGGGTCGACTTATACGCTGGTTTCTTATTTTCTACGAATTTTTTATGTCGAAGTGTGTGTGTGGGGGGGGGGGTCGACTTATACGCGATATCGACTTATACGCGGGTATATACGGTATATGCGCCTCGTTTATATATTAGAATTGATTTAAAGCTAGATTCCGATTATAAATACGATTCAACAGCAGTTGGTAAAATTGGTTCTATTCTAACAAGATTCTATACCTTAGTTTTGCTCAGATGAAATTATAACAAAAAAACTTCATGTGCCAAGAAAAATTGTAACTATTTTTCCCGTTTAGTATACAAACTACGGATAAAGAAAATATCATAATCTGAAAACTTAGATAACAAAACCTCAAAGTAAAGTTTTTAAAGACTAATTTAAAAAAATCTAAAATTCATAAAAATTATAAAATTAAATGTAATTTCATTATGATATTCCGATTCCAATTAAACATTTGATTTTAAAAACAGAACCAAATTGTTATATAGGCCTGAATATAAAGACAAATCTCCAGAAATACAAGATACAGAAAATGAAATCACTTTATTTTAAATAAGGTCTTCATAAGTGCAATGTTAAACGGCAGGAAAAGAAAATCTATTGAGATATTATTGCAAGGTAAATTTATTTTGGGTTTATTCAAGAAAGAAAAGATGTAACTTTTTTTTAGACACGAACTTCGTATAGTGAAAACAATAACACATTTGTCCTTCTTTGAGATATTAAAAAAGAAGGTAACATTCCTTTCCTTTGAAGTTACAAAAGGCTGTAAGTTAATATAATCAGATAGTTGTATTTATTATCGTCATGCAATATGATAGAGCTATTATTTTGCAAATTGTTTATAATGCTGTAAGGATCCTAAGTTTTACTAACGTTTGTTTTATTTTAAAAATGTACTATCACTTCTTATTTTCTACTTCCGGCCAGAATTAAATGCTTTAACTTGTTTATTCAAATTGTCTTGCTAATGCCGAAGTATTTAAGTTGTGGCTTTTTGCCGAGAGAGAAAGAAGGAGATTTAGGAAGCGAGCCGCTTGCCACTGCAGGGTTATGAGTTTTTCACTCGGTTGCTGTTTGCCTTTAAGGCCAGAGGTTTAGCTCTCTTGATACACTCATGTCCATAAATTAGGGATAATGCAAAATCAGGCGAAGAAAGAGTTAGAAGCAAAACCAATTTGACTTATTTGTAAAGCTTATTTATTAAACAAAAGGTAAAGAGCTATGTGTTAAACAAAAGGTAAAGAGCTATATGTATAAAAAAGGATGCTATATGTTTGATATTATTAAAAAAATTAGCGATTTTTTTCCCTGGAGCAAATTACAAAAAAAAAAATCTGTTTATAAAAAACCAATATTACATGGTTGGTATGATTGTTAATACATTGTATGTCTCCCAGACGATGCAATACAGTCCGTACAACGCCTAGGCATGCTGAGTATCAAATTTCGATCTGATCTTGGGGGATATTACACCACTCAAAAAGCAATGCTCTCCGAAGTTCCGGTAGACATGTAGGAGGAGGTTGACGGGCTGCTACTCGTCGGCCAAGCATGTCCCACACGTGCTCTACTGAATTCAAGTCCGGTGAGAATGCTGGACAGTCCATACGGGTGATATCCTCCGACTGAAGGCATCCGCTTACGATGTTTGCACGGTGAGGAAGGGTGTTGTCATCCATAAACACAAATTGTGCGCCCATGGCGCCCCGAAACAAACGTACATGTTGTTCCAGAATGACGTCCCGATAGATTTGGCTTGCCATGGTTCAAATATGAACATGCAGGTCAGTTCTGGAACCCATAATATTCCACCCCAAACGAGCACTCCTGCACCACCGTAACGGTGTCGTTCAATGATGTTTTCTTGGTGGTAACGGGTACCTGAAGCTCTCCACATGAAAGTCCGGCGAGAATCAGACTGCAAGCTAAACCTGGGCTCATCGGAAAACATCACACAAGCCCACTGTTGCGGTCCACAATGCATGCTCTCTACTCCAGGCTAACGGCAGGCGATAGTGAGTTGCAGTAAGTGGAGCGCATCTGAACGCATCTACGAGCATATAGACCAATCTGCCCTAAGCGTCTGTACACGGTCTGGCTTGAAATTGTCGCACCAGTGGCTGAAGAGAGCTGACGAGACAGGTCTGAGGCTGTGCTCCGCCTGTTTCGTTTGGCAGTAACTGCCAAATACCGGTCCAAATTCGGCGTTGTAACTCTGGGGCGACCTGTGCTGTAACGGCTACTCACATTACCATCATCTTGGAATCGTTGCCAAAGCCTGGAGATGACACTCTGGGCAATTCCAAGTTCGTCTGATACTTCCAGTTGGGTACGCCCACATTCCAGACGGCAGATAATTCTACCACGTAAAAAATCATCCAAATGCGTCCTTTGTGTCATAACTATTCGGTTATTGCACTGAAATGCTTATAAAGCGCCTGCGAACAGTTTTACTTCTTTGCCTGTATTCCTTATATATCACTCTCTTACACTCTCGTCATTGTGACGTACCATCGGTGTCATCTGGTTACTTCCTGAAATTTGCATATGATTCTTGAAGATGTGTGTAGTGATTTTACAGGTGATATATTTATTTTAGAGTTCGATTTCCGCGTGACTCCGAATTATCCTTAATTTATGGACATGAGTGTATTTGAAAACGAATTATAGCTTCAGCATTTCGGCGTACTATATACGCACCCTTTTAAATAAAGGCCAGTCTTAGTGCTAGGCATTTGTATACTAATTCAAAGTTATCTTTTAGTTAGAGTTTTAAGTTAGTAGTTTTATACTTTTACGTTCAGACCACAAGTGGTTGGTCTCTGTATCCCGAAGTTTGGGAGTACCCGTAAAGTAACAGAGAATAAAGGGTTTAGTATATCCTTCCTGCTTGTATCGTCTACTATTCCACACAATCTGGAACAGAGCTTTAGTAAGCTCACTGTTCTTATTCAGGATACTGTATATTCCCGAAGCAAGTGAAGGGGCATACGTCACCTGACAATGCAATTGGTTGAAAATCGCTAAAAATATATTTGATTTACTTCATCACCAGTAATATCTCCAAATTTTATGAAATAATATCTCCATATTTTATTAAAAGTCTTAATAAGATAACAGATGACACAAAAATGTACAAATGAAACATGAAGAAAAGATATAATACGTAATGAAACATAAGCAAACGGTTTTTGTTAATACTCATATATGTTAAAAAATATTTAAACATTTTATCTCACCTGAAACTTCTGTGACATTTCATAATACAGACATCTGTAACATGTAAATTTCCTGTGCACAGAAAATAAATTTTTAACTTATAGTGCTCCTGTAGTATCTAGAGTGTTGCATTTCTTGCTAATGCTGAAACTTTAAATGAGAGCAACTGGTACCTCTTAAAAAGGTAGCTTGAAGACCTTCTTAAAAATCTGTATAAACTAGTAAATATATTTCGTAATCCTAATGTCCATTTGCAGACGACTTAAAAAGTGAAATCCAGAGAGCAATGAAGCATATCATGGACAACACTTGCCTAAAATTCGTTCCATGGGATGGATTAGAGCGAGGTTATATCAAGATCTTTCCCGGCGAAGGGTAAGATTGCATTGCCACACATAATAATGTTTCATAAATTCCCAAATCGAAATTATATATTTTAAATTAAAAATTTCTATTATTGTGTTATCTTTACTGTTTCTGTGTCTTTTGCATTCTACTTTTTATTTCATGCATTACAATTTAAGGTTCAGTCTGGAGCCAGAATATTAAAAAATGTTGTCATTAGTGTATATCAAGAGCAATACCTCCTATCATAACTTGAAAATTGATGCTAATAGTTTTAACACATTTAAGCATAAACGGTACTAGGTACTTTTTGGAAGTAGGAGAATTGAAAAATTAGTAACCGCCTTCGCCGGGAATCGAACCACGGACCTCTGAAATACCGGCCCAGCATGCAGAACCACTACTCAACGAAGGCACGCTAGGAAAGCGGGAGAGATACCTTATATACTCCCCCCCCTTTAAAGAGCGACTGGGGTTTTTAGGGTATCCAATCGCCAAATCCTGGGTGTGGAGAGTTATCAATAACAACCCTTTTAGTTCGAGCGCCACTGTAGAGACATTAGGTATTTCTGGTAGCAGGCAAGATGAAAACTGAGCAACCGCCTTCGCCGGGAATCGAACCACGAACCTCTGGAATACGGGCCCAGCGTGTAGAACCACTACACTACGAAGGCACGCTAGGAAAGAGGGAGAGATACCTTATAAACTTATTGAAGAGAATTAAAGAAGAAAAAAGTGTTGATTGAGGGAAAAAAAAAAAAAACAGCAAAATCAGATTAACGTAAAGTTTGAATAGAACTCTGCCAATTTCGAAGATTATCGGATACATTTTCCTCTTTTTTCTGGAGCAAAACAGTCTTGTATTAAACCCAAAATTTTATTAATCAAGAGAAATAAAAACGGAAAAATAAAACCTCAACAAGTTTCGGGAAGTTAAATAGCCATAGTTAAAATCAATGGGTATCCATATAACAAAGCAGGGAAATTAGACGAACTGCGAAACAGCAACAAAATAGTGTTCACATGATTGAAAAAAAAAAAAAAAAAAAAAGGTGTCACGTAATTTGTTCGTGCAGTTTTTCAAGAGAAATAAAAACGGAAAAATAAAACCTCAACAAGTTTCGAGAAGTAAAATAGCCATAGTTAAAAATCAATGGGGATCCATATAACAAAGCGGGGAAATCAGACGAACTACGAAACAGCAACAAAATAGTGTTAACATGATTGAAAAAAAAAAAGGTGTCACGTAATTTGTGCGCGCAGTTTTTAGTTTCTTCTAGCAGTACCGGAGTGTCTAAAGGTGCTGAACGCTGATGCTAGTTCTCTTCTTGCTACATTTTTAAAGAATGGATTGGCTTCACACAGATTTCTTCCTGAAGAACATAGCCGAAATATAGAATTCTATTCAAAATCTACGTCAATCTGAAATTGCTGCTTTGCCTAATTTTAAAGCGAATCAATTATTATATTTCAGTGCTTGTACTAGAATGTCAAATATTTAAATACTTAATTGTCCTTCGTTTTCCATCAGTTAGTAGCTTGTTCTAATAGGATAGTATATGAGAAAGATACCAAGGTTTAACGTTTATTCTAAAAGTATGGTTGTTAAATATTTTCAGGTGTGACTAAATTATTAAAGTTTATACAATCACTGAGTAAAAATCCTTTAAAAGAATTAAATGTTTCAATGGTTTTTTTACTTTTTTCATGCAGAAAGTGTTCCTTGAAAGTTCTGCGTCTGTAGCACTGTTTGTGGCTCAAGTCTGCTTTCTGTCACTTGTTTTCAACTTTAAACAGTACTGTAATAGAATTAATAAACACAGTCAAAAGTCTTTAATCCGGACTCGTCGGGACTTCAACGATTCCGGATTATCGGTTTTTCCTGATTATAGGTCATCAATTTAAATCCGGTAAGATGGCATGTATAAATTATAAAATTCAAAATTAGAAACCGTAATTTATGAAATAAAGAGTAATTATGATCTAAAAGGTATCAAAATTTACAAAAAAAAAAATAATAATAATAATAATAATAATAATTAATATTATTTGTTTATTTCTAGCAGTACCGGAGTGTCTAAAGGTGCTGAACACTGATGCTAGTTCTCTTCTTGCTACATTTTTAAAAAATGGATCGGCTTCACACGGGTTTCTCCCGGAAGAACATAGCCTAATTATAGAATTCTATTCAAAATCTACGTCACTCTGAAATTGCTGCTTTGCCTAATTTTAAAACGAACCAATTATTATACTTCAGTGCTTATGCTAGAATGACAACTATTTAAATACTTAATTTTCCCTCGTTTTCCATCAATTAATAGCATTTCTTTCAACGCTTGCATGCGTAAAGCATACATTACACATAGTCGAAATTAGAAAATTGCAACCAAAAAACTATTTGATGAGTATTCGTGATATTTATAATGACGAGAAATTTGATTTAAATCATATCAAAGACGGAGTACATCGAGATGAAATACTACATTTAGTAATGAATTATAAGTCGAATAAAATAAAAACATCTGCCCTGAAGATAAGGAGAGTGCTGACAAATCAACTACCAGTTCATTGCGCGCCGCGAAGTTCCCCCTTCCGGCAGAGCAGCGTGAAATTGATAAACAAATTTCGGAATGGTTAGAGAAACAAAGGATAAGCCTTTATCCATTTTTTGCAGCAATTCCACTTTTTGTTTGATGGACATCGAAACATGCTTTCACTTTGTAGATCCTTTGGCAGCTCCAGAATCGGAATTTTTTTTTGACATAATCGAAAGTTCAAGCTTACTTTTATAAAATTGCTCTAACAGTCTGCAAAAAATAAAAAGCCGGATCCAATTCGAAGATTAAGGAACAACGCAATCTGCAACGTTAACTGAAATAGATAATTAGATAATTTTAGCTTAGCTTATACCGTCCGTTATACATTAAACGCGCATGCGTATACGTATTATGCGCATGCGTAAAGGTATTATAAAGAAAAGGTCTAGATTTTCTGGTCCGGATCTATAATCCGGATCTATAATCCGGACCATAGATCATTCCGGATTTTGGACGTCCGGATTAAAGACGTTTGACTGTAATATAAAAACACATGCTATCATTTGTCCTATGAAATTCTCTTCCATTAAGATAAGAAAATCAATTCTAACATATTTACCCTGTAGGTGCTACTCATACTGGGGAAGAACGGGCAAGATCCAACCCGTATCATTAGGTTTCGGGTGCGAGCCGATAGGTACTATCATCCACGAGCTGACCCACGCAATTGGCTTCGATCACGAACAGAACAGGTCAGACAGAGATGATTACCTCATTATCTACTGGCAGAACATTTGGCCTGGTAAGTCCAAATATGAAAAAAAATTCTCTGTAACAATATCCCTTGTTTCAGTAGATTTGGACTTGAATATTATCTCTAAGATTTCAGAGCTTCTGATTCGTGGATCTTAATTTATGTTGCAATTACACTGTACAATCTTAATTTACAATTACATAGTACACAGAAGAATAAAGAAGGCTTTAAGTGCAAGTTGACTGTCACAAATAACGTGCGATTTGAACTTTCTGTCTTCCCATTATTTTTCAAGAATGGTCAGCAGCAGCTTTACCATCGTAATTACCATCAACTTACAATAACAGTAGCAGCATTTGCGTTAGTTAAAGTTTCGAGGATTAAGATGCAAATCTTATTTAATCACAGATGTGTAACCATCTCATATTTAATTGCTGCAAATAATACGCATTTCCTGAGCGAATCTTAAATTTCTAGTATTTATTTTCAATGGTTTCGAAAAACAAAATGCATTGTTATATGGTTCAGTATTTTATACAACAAAAGGGAAATAAAATATTAAAAAAAATCTGCTTTATAATTCTTTAAAAGCGGTTCAATAAATTAAGCCTATCTTGGCCATATTAGGAGAAAATTTCCCCTTGATAGAAAATTATGTCATGTTTAAATGAAGTATTACGCTTGACTGCATACAGCTGAATAAGATGGTTTACAGTGCCATAAGGATAAATACTTTAAATTTCTACTTCACAGGCATTAAGTATCAATACATGTTAACTATGAATCGTAATCAAGCAAAAAAAAAAAAAAAAAAAAAAAAAAAAAAAGCTTATGATATTTACATCATAATGCGAAGATACTCTTAAATTTCTTTTGAAATTAAAGTTTGTATATATTATTTATCAATATATAAAAGCAACAAAAAGAGGTTGTTAACTGAAATGGATTTAATTTTGACCTCTGGGTTCAGATATTCTTGTATAAAGGGATACAAAATCTCAGCCCTTAACCTGCAAATGAATGTTCTAGTGAATTACAAACCTTCTGATACAAACAGTCAGCCTGAAAATGTTAGGGGGCTAGTGTTTGAAGTTTTGCTGGTCGTATTCTGCCAACTTTTCAAGTTACATGGAAGACAGATGCACTCCGTCATATATCAAAGATGTTAATCCCTACAACATTTGCCATACATGTTGTCATTGTACCGTGATGTTGCGCAATGAGTTTCTCCCAATTCCATCCCAGTTTAGATTGAATATATTACAGAAGCATGATCTATGCGTCTAGAGTTCTTGTTCACTACTGTCGTCGTAAAACAAAATTCTTGTGACTAGTGATAATATAAGAATTGCTAAGGTGTCAAAGCGTCATGCAGCTTTATACACTCAGAGGTAGTACTCATATCTAACAAATTCTAATTATGGGATCACAATGGATTAGAAACGCCTCTACTTCGATTAGATACCAGAATGGCAAAAGTCCATTTGTTAACTGGTCCTTGAAGTGTGAGCCTTCAACATGCAACTTTCACTAATTATACCAGCAGACACGTCTATTTTATGAACATATTATAATCACAAATGTGCATACTTATAGGAGATTCAAACCTTTACCTGCAGCATAGAAGTAGCTTTCACTAATTATCATATTGATCAGATGGCATAGAAATAAATAACAGCACTTTTCGTTTCTGGGTATGACAACGTGAAATTTTAAATACACTTGTCAAAAGAAGGAATTGAAAAAGCTGCCAAATAACATAAATGTTTCTCATAGGCTCTTCGTTTTCCCATTAATGCTATCTTAACATAAGTTGAAACATACTCGTATTTAAGAAGGCCAAAAGGCAGATTTATTTATCAACCGAGCTTATTAAAATTATTAATTATATTACAAGTTCTGTTTCATCTTAAGATGAATACGAAATTATAATAAGAAGTACTTTTAAATTTTACAAAGTGTATTTTTTATTTTTAATTAAAAAGTAATTTAATATTTATGTGGTAAAACCTTCTTGAAAAAGACATATAAGAAACTACTTGAAAGGACAGCACGTTTAATTACATTTAAAGTTTTACATTTTTAACAAATATGTTAGTTATAAACTGAATTAACTTCTTCAATACATTTTTATTTACGTCTTTATCGTCGTCGTTCTTTTACTGCATCTTGAGTCCAACTCATCTAATTGCCAACTCACAAAACGAAAAATAAAACATTACAAGAATTATACGATGAGCAATCTGTACGCCATGTGGTATTCAACATTGGCACTACATCATTCGACCGTCCTGCACTCATCTGGTCCTCCAGGCGACAATGCAAATACAAAGAAAAGACAAAAGCAAAACAAGAAAGATAATAAAAATAAAAGTTAAATGTTTTTAGAGTCCTGATCATCTTTCAGTTTCAAGAATTAGAAAATGAGCAAACGTCGTCTTCAAGCTTCATCTACCATAGAAACAGGTAGTTTAACGTCTTTAACCCGCAGTTTCTTCATTTTTAGGCATCCTCTCGTTCTTCTTTTAGGCTTTTTTCTTTTCGTCGTTAAGCGTCTTTCCTTTCGTCTTAAGAGCGTCATCTCTCTCTCTCTCTCTCTCTCTCTTTTTTTTTTTTTTTTTTAGTTTTCGCCTTCATACAAAAATATATAATCCAAATCTTTTTTTTGTTAGATCTGTCACCGTCTGTATTGAAAATAAATTTGTGTAAAGTTCTAATTTTATCTGCTTTACAATTCTTTAATGCAATGTTGATTTGTTTTATTTCACTTAGAATCATTGTCAAATATGAAAACAAAATCTACATACCTTCTATCTTCCGAGTTATTTCAACATGTAATCTTACGTAGAATTTCAGAATTGCTTGAAGCGGTTTATAATCCCACTTCTGATATAATATGTGGTAATACCGTCTTGAAAAAGACATCTAAGAAACTACTTGAAAGGACAGCACGTTTAATTGCATTTGAAGTATTTACATTTTTAACAAATATGTTAGTTATAAACTGATTAACTTCTTCAATACATTTTTATTTACGTCTTTATCGTCGTCGTTCTTTTACTGCATCTTGAGTCCATCTAATTGCCAACTCACAAAACGAAAAATAAAACATTAAAAGAATTATACGATGAGCAATCTGTACGCCATCTGGTATTCAACATTGGCACTACATTTATAAAGTTTGAAACTGAGATAATGCCATTTTGTGAATTTTATCTGTGGTGACTGCCTCTTAAAGTGACCAATATTTCTCAGAACATAAATAAATGTCAGTATTGAATGTCACGTGTTAAAGACCAACAAATCCTCAGAAAAGTAAAATCATTTGGAGTCGAATGTGGTCATTTTATAGAGGATTCATTCCTTACAACATTTTAGATAAATATTCTAGATCAGGCATCGGGCAACATTTCCTGGCTGCAGATCAAAATCGGCCAAAATAATGTATTAAGAAAATGTTTCGAGTCAGTGGCATTTTATTTTAAAATAGTCTTTTTCGGTAAATAATAAAATTAATTTAATTGAGAAAATAATTATAATACACTTTAAACATGAAAATTATAATTATAATAATTGCAAAAACAAATATAACTGAATGAACTTTATTTTTCTTTCCGATTCAATGCTTTCCCAAGGCCCAAGGCGATATTTTCCGGAGTACCTTTGCAACTTAATGCAATTACCTCCACAACTTCGTTAAGAAAACTGAAGTGATTAAGAAAAAGCACTGGCTAAAGGGTAATGAAGGAGACCATTAAGAGTTTACGGGGAAAGAAGTGAATTAGGAGTCCACACTAAGGACGAAAAAAATTCTTTCTGCTTTCAACCTGTTTTACGAGATTGAAAGAGAGAGAGGTGATGAATAAAGGCGAATTCCTGAATGCGTTGCATTAATGGAATCGGAAAGATTGGAAGACAATCAGCCGGGAAACATAATTTTCCAGGGCTTGGGAAAGGTATATTAGGTAATACGGAAAACCGCAGTAGTTGCTAATGCCTTGGGAATGGGCTGGGGGGGGAGAGAGTCTTGCGACTAAAGCTCGGAGCCAGGGATGGAAGAACGAAAAGAAGGGGGGAAAAGGATTCAAGAGGCGAAAAAGTTCTCCTACCGCCCGTGGCGAGGGAAGAATAGGAGCAACTTTTGAAGCGGAAAGAACCGTGAAGAAAGTTAACTGTAGAAAAGACGGAGAAGTTTTTCAAGAGAGTTAAAGGAAAGACAGGGGAGGAAAAGTGGTTTAGGTTGGAGCGGAGAGGTGGATTAAAAAGGGAAAGGAATAAAACTAGAGACAGGATTAAACTGAATTACCTGATTGCAGATGATGTCTGAAGATATGCAAGCTTGTATATTTATATGCAGTTTGCTGGAACAAAAATTCATATAATAAAAGTGTTTTGAGTAGCATACGAAAGGTGTAAATTTTAATAATTAGGATAATTATTTAGATTTTAATAGCAAAATAGTTTAAGTTGTTTAATAAAATATTAAGAATCTTTAAAGCTATTATAATTTTGAGTTTAAGTTGTCTGGACCGTGTTTTATGAAAAGATGAGGTCTTGGCAAGTGGAGGAGCATGTTACCTATAGCAGCACGGATATGAAACCGAGAAACGAGGCCGAATTAGGTCCGGCGGGCATGTGGAAATATAGAAATAGTTAAGAGTCGCCGGGTTAGGCCCGTGAAGTGCTTGTTAATTTAAAAATTTTTTAGAAAGAATTCCTAGTCAAGCAGACACCTCCGCTTTGGCTTCCTAGGAAAGATATTAAAAGTTCTATCCAGAACGCTCCTAGGTCGCTTAGCTGAGCTGGGCTCAGCTGGATCATAAGCAGGAAGTGAATGCAAGACTGGGTTTTCGATCTGTGTTAATCTATTAAAGAATTTGGCCGAATTTTGCCGGAAAAAGGCATCAAGGGGTAGAATTTTGAGATCGTTATGAAGCACTTCATTACGGACGAAATAATGAGTATTTGTCAGAATACGAAGCGTGACGCTCTGGAATACTTGGATTTTCTTCAGGTGGCTATTGGCAGCAGTTGACCATACGACAGCTGCATAGGTCAGAATTGGAAGGATGGTGCTTTTATACAGGAGGATCTTGTTATTGAGAGAGAGGTTGCTGGTTCTTTTAAGAAGGGACATCAGTTGAGTTCTTGTTGTTCTTGCTTTTGATATTGCATAGTTGATGTGTGTATTCCAGAGCAGCTTCGCATCTAGATATACTCCCAGATATTTGTAGGATTCCACCCAGGGTACATTTTCTTCAAATAATCTGAGTGGAGGGAGTTGACTATGGACATTCCTCTTTCTGGAAAAGAAAACTGTGGCGGCACTTTTTGCGACATTAATTTTGATTTTCCAGGTAATGAGCCAGGACTCCAAGTCTGTTAAATACAGCTGTAGGTGATTGAGAGTGGCATGTAATGTTGAGTGCTGTGAAATGATGGCTGTGTCGTCTGCATAGAGTGCTAGATCGACACTTGGTGTTTGTGGTATGTCATTTACATACAAGTTGAAGAGCGTAGCGCTAAGAATTCCTCCCTGAGGCACCCCCGCCAGGATAGGACGAGGAGAAGAGACAGAATATTTAACTTTAACAGAAAAGGTACGATTAGTGAGGTTCAATGCTTTCCCTGATGTTAAACTTGTGACCTCAGTTTAGTCAAATCTGTCTTATAGTTACACCTCTATAAGCATCTGAATTTTTGCTAATTAAGCTGCTCATATTATTCTTATATATTTAAAATAAATTTCATGTGTGAATGCGAAAATATTTGCTCGCATTTATAAGGTGAATTTTACCGATGCAAACAAAATTGTCATTTCTATTATCTATTCTCAGTTTAGCTTTTTCATGTTTTCTTCAAGTTTCCGTTTCATATTTATAGTTTATAATTTATTTTATGTAGCACAATTTATTTTTGGAACTCATGTGGGTCATTTCAAATTATGAAATGGGTCACTCTATGAACAGTGAGTCATAGGTTATCGAAGCATGTTCTAGATCATATCATTTAGATATGTTGTGAAAAATAAAATAATTTAGTAACTTAATAAAGTGTATACATATATTGCTGTGAAATAGCTCTATCTGCTAGGCAGTATATAGTTTCAATTTAAAAGATATATTAAAGAACTTATCGTAACATATCGTGACACCTCTGAGAAATAGCAATTTTTAGTGCATGGATGATAAATGGTAGCCTAATGTATAATGACGTGACACAAAAATTGGTAATAAAGAATAATTGATAATTTCTATGAACATTTTGCTCATTCTTATAATTAATAAATGATATTTTTAACGCCATGTATGTTTGTTTCATTGTAGAATAACCTTTTGAGTGCCACTTAACAGTGAATTATTTTAACGCGTTTACTTTTTCAGATGCCTTGGATCAGTTTGACAAACTAAAGCCGAAACAAAATCGATTGATCAATGAGTTTGACTATGACTCCATTATGCTGTATGGAGAAAAGACTTTCTCCAAGGATGGCTGGTCCAAGACTATGAAGGCCAAGAAAAAAGGAGTTAGGATAATTGACGTTATCAAGAAAGGCAAGCTCAGCAAGAGCGACATCTATCGAATCAACGTTCTGTATGAATGCGATAAGCAGAAGAAAAACGTATAACTTATTATATAAATTTAATGATCTTAGGGAGATGGTGTATGATGTATAAAAGATGAAATTCAATAAACTGTATTATGCTCTTAAAATATTTTTTAATAAAACTAATAGCCTTGCTTGAAGAAAATCTAAGAAGGCTCAAACGTCCCATATTATTGCATGCAGTGTTTGTTATTGTATTGTACGAGCTTTAGTCTGCAAAGCTTTCTTTTTAGAAATTTTCTTTTGTATTCGTAGCTAGCTATTTGACACAAGAGACCTTTTCTTGGCTCTGACATGCCTTTCTAGCTTTTGATTTCAAACGAGAGATGAAATTTTTCCTTCCACTTAAGCAATTATGGTAAACTAGCTGGCTGAATGAGATTTTCGTGAGTCATGTACAGTCTGCCTATCATAAGAAAAGCTCTCGCCAGTTAAGTTAGTCTGCAGCTGTCTGTTGCTTTAGAAACGAGCCTTGACCCATTTTCCATAGGGGTGTCTTGAAGACAAATGATAAACTCTTTTCCCCTCAGCCAACAGTCGCCAAAAACAAAATAACAATGAAGCAACCCTTGCCTCGCCCCTATCTGAAATGTACTAGCCCTGATGCTATAGCGACCACCACCCACCAGACACTGTGGCGGGACTGTTTTTCTCGTAGACAGACAATAAATGCGAGTCGGTTTTTTCTTTAGAAAGACATCCACGGGGAACATGCTTTCCTTAACCAGGTAGCCATAATTGCTTTGCATTAATGAATTGACAAATCAAACGTAACATTTTTTAAATAAATTAAAATTAATCAACAGTAACATTTTGGAACAATTATTGTTAGCTCTAAGTTCATTAGAATATTAGTGACATAATTTCAAATATTGAGACAATTAATACTGAAATACTGATTGATATTGAAATATTGATTTAGATACTGACACAATTAATCATTAAACATATGAAATTTATTTAAAATGATGTAATATTGAGCGGGATAGGTAAGCGAAATTTATGAGATGTGTAATTTTAACAATAGACAAAATTAAATAAGATAGACAAATTTTAACAATAGACAATTTTAACAATAGACAATTTTGGATTACTGGATGGCGACTGGTGGAGACTAACTGAAAATGCCGCTGTTCGGTTTCGAGCCCCTGAAAGGACACTGATATTTGTGATTACGATATCCTTAAGAAATAGAGGAACCTAAATTCTGTCAATCCAGAAGAGCTTTCGAGAGGTTTGTAAAAGGGAAAAAGGAAGGTATGATATCCTCAGATGCCCTGCCTAGCGAATAATCTATGCCTTATTTGCTTCTGCTACCCAACTGAAACGATTCACTCTTAGAAATAATGATTTAGACCAATGTGGCATAGTCTTGAAACGTGAGTAGTAAGCGGGGGTACTCGAGCGGCGGAAGTGACGTCACAGAAAAGGGGCGTGGCCTCCGCCATTTTGAATTTCTCCGGAAGTGACGACACCAGCGCCATCTTGTATCACGTGATGGAATGACGTAATCATGTTGAGTTTCGTTTTGATTCTGTGGCAACGATCTTTTCAAAGTTTTTTATTTTTTGTGGCAACGACACTATTTTTTATGTTTGTAGCAATGGTCGCTTAAACCACGTGAAGTCAAATTTATTATTTTCCTTATTTACCAATTTTTTCTTTATTATTTTAGTTGTTTAATCTTTTTTATTCATTATTTTTTAATTATGTTTCATTATTTATTATGAATCATCCTTTTTAATTATTTAATCCGTCATTATTTTTAACTAGTTTTAATTGATTCCATTATATTTTAATCCATTTTAATGAATTTTAAAATAAACTCCACCGCCGGGATTCGAACTCGCTATCTCTGGGATGGGAGTCTAGCGCTTTACCGCTCGGCTACCCGGGCGCATATTTCATAAGTGCACATCAGCGTAGCCACTGAGGGAGGGGTTTCGAATATGAACTAATGAGCTGCTATTGCTCTTGTGACGCTAAATCTTCGTGCATGTGAGCATATGTTGTTTGCGTTTTAATTTGCATTTGTTTCGCAGTTATAAATATATGGCGTAATAGTAGAAATCTTGTAGTGCTTTCGTTTTCCGATTTTAATTAATCGCTGATATTTCACTTTCGTGATTTTTATCACGCATTAATATTTGAATTGATGTTCACGGCATATTATGTGGATTAAGAGAATTCAAGTGTATATTTTTTTAATTGAGCTGAGAATGACTGAAGGGTTACAATGAATCTTCTTATTTCAGTGCTTGCATTCTTTTGATTTTTAAAGTGTAAGAATCAGAATACATTGATCCATTGCTAACATTAAAAATTATATGTAAATAAATTGAATATATTCGTTGTGAAAAAGATAAATGTTTGATGAGTATTTCTTGTGTAGGTAGTGTATTTAAGAGTGAGCAGTTATTAAATGTGAAATTTAACACACTAAATGTATACGAATGTAAATTAGTAAAAGTTCGCATTGAATAAAATTCTGCATTGGTTATTATTATAACACATCTTTTTCATATAGACTGCAATAAAAAGTGCTGACTTCTACTTACATATATAATTGATGTAAATATTTTTCTCATACGCATAGTTTTATGTAAAGATTGCATTTGGGCTCAGATGTTTATCACATATTTCTTTCTTCATCTTATTTACCACTTATTAAGTAATATTTCACATCGATATTTTTGCGAAGTATCCAACATGTGTTTGGATTTATTTCAACCAGGTAGTGAAATCTTCATAATTGCCTATATTTGATCTAACTTCGCAATGAAAAGTTCATTTTGTATAGAAAATTGCGTTGCAGAATATTTTCAACCATCTTGCTTAAATCTTAAAGCACGCGAAAGGTCATGTGACATGACAGAAATATTACCGGATCCTCATTGGTCCATCCTAGAAGCCACTCCCTCGGTGGCTACACAGATGTGCACTTGTGAAATATGCTACCCGGGCCTCTTATCAGACTTGTTATTTGAAACTCTATTTGGCCCTTTGACTTTTTGCACCATTGATGACATAAGGCTGAAAGTCTGCGCATGCGCTTTGACATGAAAACCGCGTCACACATTTGTTTTTACACGACGGCTAGGATTTCTTTTGGCTTCTTAATCATTACTTTATTCATTGCTGTTTTAAATGTAAGATTTTCCCACAGTTTAATTTTTTTTATTATTAAGATATTTTTAATTGTTTTCATTTTTCATCTCATTCTTACTTTTTTTTAAGTTATTAGTTAATTTATTAATTTTTATTTCATTTTTTTCCCTTTCCCAAACATAAATTTTATTTTTAAATTTCGCAAATTGACGTTTACTTCCAACAAAAGTGAATTTAAATTTTCTTTTTACTTTTTATCTTGCAAAGTTTATTTTTTTTTTATATTTAATTTTCTTTTTGGTTTTACAAAAGGAATATTTATTTTTACGAATTGAATTTTTCCTTTTCACTTTTTTATTTTGCAAAAGTTTTTTTTTTCCCAAAATTTTTTCCTTTTCGTATTTTTACTTTACTTTATTTTAATTTTTTGTTTAACTTTCTTTTTGGTTTTACAAAAGTAATATTTTTATTTACGAATTGAATTTTTCCTTTTCACTTTTTTATTTTGCAAAAGTTTTCCTCTTTCTTTTTCCCAAAATTTATTCCTTTTCGTGTTTTTACTTTACTTTATTTTAATTTTTCGTTTAAACTTTTTTTTTTTTTTTGGTTTTACAAAAGAAATATTTATTTTTCCAAATTTAATTTTCCTTTCCGCATTTTATTTTAAAAAAAGGTGTTACTACATTTTTAACTTAACTTTTTTTTACAAAAGTAATATTTAGTTTCATAATTTTAATTTTTTGAGTTTTTGTTTACACAAATGTTTTTTTTTTTTTTTTTTTTTTTTGTTACATTTTTATTTTACTCTTAACTTTTTCCCCTTGTTTTAAATACAATACGATGTTACATTTCTATTTCTCCAAAAGTAAACTTACCTACATTTCTGTGTCTTTGAAATTTTAAGCTGGAATTTACATGCATATAACTTCACTAGATAATATTTTCTGTAACATTAAGCCAATATACACAATGCTCTTTCTATATAGTTTAACTGGAATACTACATTTCTTACTTTTTACTACTAAGTTGGAGATACTCAGAACTTTTCCTTCTAATGCATTGTACTAACTATTAATGATTGTATTAACTTTTTTGGCCAATTATACAAAACTTTGTTGATTCCCTTTTACACGTCTTACTTTTATTCAAAGGATTCACCAAACTATGTCTGACAAATGTAATTTTTACACTTTCCATTTACACATTTACCCTTATATTTAACTTATAAAACATATTCATGCTGTATTTCTGATTCCTTTTCCCCATAATAAATACAGACTTACACATGTTTCTTTATTGTAAGACTTACTAACTTTAAAAAAAATATTACAAGGAGCAATAAATTTTCATGGTATGAAGCCCACTCAAACCAATGCATGGAGCATTTCTACTCAGTTAAGTTTAGATACATACCAATAGTACTTCATTTCTTCTTATTTTACTCTACAGACATTTATACATATATATTCAGAACACTCCCTTTTATTCAGTAAGATTCATTTACACTACTAGCCCACCAGCGGCCGAGCGGTAAAGTCGCTGAACACTGGTATTTCGGTCCGAGGTTCGAATCCCGCAAACGGGCTGGCTGCATGGGCGTTTTCGTGGTTTTCCCCATGTGTAACGTGTATACGAGCCAGTTTCCCTTAGAAAGTCCTCCACGAAAGGCATCCCTCCCCTTAGGCAGATAGCCCTATTGTGCTTTGCCATAATTAAATACACCACCATTTATACTACTAACACAAATTTTGCTAACTCTTTGAAATAGTTTACGAAAATATCTTTTATTTTCTTGCACACATCCTACTTAAATCACCAAACATACACTGAACCTTGATTTTTCCTTCATGTGAAAACGTCACTCGGATTCTTAATATGATTCCACCATTTACCGCAGAATTTTATAAACACTACTCTATTTGAACTTATCACAGCCTAACTCTCTTAACAAGGTACAGAAGATTGAATTATAGTTTAACTACAGAGAAGAATATCCACATTGTAATGAATTATTTTAAATTTGAAGTATAGTCACATTTTTTGAAGGAGAACTTAAAGTCTGTAATACATATGGAATTAATATTCAGCCATGGAAATGAAACTTTATCGCCTTTTTCCAAATTTGGAATATAAAAATTTGTTAACTTGGAATATTTTTAACGTATTCATTGTAACGTAACTGAAAAATACCCATATTTCCCATTGTCAATAATTTATTTAGCACTGAACTCTTACAGCCTTTTGAGAACGAAATTTAATTTATCATGCCTGACAAATGACTCCTACATAGTTATGATACATTACACGAAATATTGAGTAAAGTTCCAAATAATGATCTAACATAGTAATTAACATAAAAGACCTAACACAAATAATTTTAAGATAGAAATTTCAAACTGACATTGCTTACTAATGAACTTTTACAGCATTTTTGACATTTAACTTCTCATAGATAATAAATAAAATTACACACAAATAATTATACAAAATAGGTAATGATGACAGAAAGTCCATATAATGATCTACTATAGTCACCAACTTTAAAAATTTTAACGCATTTCTAATATGCCATAAGAAAGACCACACTTTTTTGAAAAGCATTATTTTAATTAAACATTGGAGCCACGCAGTCCTGCGCACATGCATAACATCTTTATTTATCATGAGCATGACACATAATAAGTAAATAAAATTTTCACAAAGTACGAAACACCTTTCTCTTTTAACTGAACTGTACTCTTAAGAAAAATGTAGTATGGAATGCTTAGAACACTCAGGGCCACAGCTCCTCATTTCCCCACGCATTGACCAAAATATATATGTACTTTAAAATCAGTTAAACAAATTCAAATGTTAGTATTCAAAGAGGAATACTTCACAAATTAGATGAAAGAAAGGTACACAATGAACTTGAGTGATAAATACAGAAAAGCATGTAAGGACCGAGAAAAAGATGTATTCGTGGAGAACTCTTTTAAAGATAAAATTGCTCTATTTTTGCACATGTGTTACATTTTGCATTTCAGATTAAGGAAACATTCAAGATAATTCCTGTATACTAACAAATGTTAGTATTCAAAGAGGAATACTTCACAAATTAGATGAAAGAAAGAAATCAAGGAAATCAAGTACTCTGCAAAATCTGAACGATAATTATGCAAAACTAGTTATATGGCGGTTTTCCATAAAAAGTGGTTTCAACGAAGGAAACATGCCAGCAATCTCCTGAAACTCTAAGTGGGCGTCTGATTTTCGCTCTTACGTAGAATTTACAATTCTACTTTACTTTTGTAAGAGCAAATATCAGTTGCTCACTTAAAGTTTTAGGAGACTGCTGGCGTGTTTCCTCCGCAGGAACCACTTTTTATCGAAAACCGCCATATAACTAGTTTTGCATATTTATCGTTCAGATTTTGCAGAGTACTTGATTTTCCTTATATCTCTTTTTATTAAATTTACACTTTATATGCTATGTAATTCCAAAAATAAGCTTCGAATAGGATGAATATTTGCACATTCTACTGATTTGCCTAGATATGAAGAATTTCTCTACTTCCAGATTTTTACCTTATGTCTGCATAACCTGCATGTATTCCATTCGTCTTCTTACTACCAATAGGAAAAATTACAGTTACGTGAGAGATTTGGAATACTGAAGTTCATATGAATGTTGACTAAAAAGAGGACAAATCAGACATTCTGTCATAATTGACTAATACTCTGAATAATAAAATTTTAAGAAAACATCAGTTTCATTCACGTGAATAAAATAAAATACATTTTCCAAAAAAAAAAAATTAATGCAGAAAATCTATCACAAGTGTCAACATAAACGATCTACAAATATATTTTTAAGTATTTAAATATTTCATAAATTAAAGATAAACCCAGAAAGTATCGAGAATTCATAGGCATATACCAACAGCAAAGATAAAATAGCTTCCAATAGCAAAGAGAAAACAGTTTCAAAATGTCTAACAGACTACCGAGAGCACACTCTGAAAACGTTTGCGAAAAAAAGATGACATCACAAATACAAAAATTTTACGGAACATAACATTAGTTAAAAATTTTCGTTCGAAATTTTAGTTCTGATATAGTAAAATACACATTAAATAATTAAATGTGGGTATTCGTGTAAATGTTTGTAAAAAACAAATGTTAAATTTTTAGGAAAATTTTGCATGTTTTCTATTTTGGTAATGATACTGGTAAGTTAGAAAAATTTTCTGAACATATGTGTCTACGAAATTCTTTGGAAAAAGCGGAAAGTAAATAATCATTTCGATATTTCACTAGAAATCAAGTGTTATATTTGAACAACGATTTAAAAATTAACCAAGAGCACAACGAAGTACATGTATAAATTATTTTGCTAATCGGTTATGAACTTTTAAGTAGGATATATCCAGAATCTTCAAAATTAGTAATCAAACGTTCAATTTAACACTTGAGATTTTACTAAAGAAGTCTCTGTGATAGTAAAATGTTGGTTAAAATTGTGCTAACAGAAGGAAAAAATATGCTTTTTTTAAAATATTCGCATGATTTGTGATAAAAATGAAAGCATGGCCCCGGTTCAGCAATGCAATACAAGGTTTTAAGTAGAAAAGTTTCTAAACTGAGTTTTTTTGCCACGTACGAAAATTAGCAATATATTAGCAGTGGACTAGGAAAAAAATTTTCAAAGATAATACTGTGGTATGAAAATTAATAAAAAAAGTATAACATTTTTCTTCGCAATAAGTTATGAATGTTTTCGTTTCAGTAGAATGAAGTCAGAAAGTACAAATTTGGTAAAGAAACAAGCGCTGATTTTCTTATGAATGTGAGATATTTTCTTATATATGTTTCTAATGAAATTAGTATATAAACTTCTTTTAAGAAAGAAATAGACTTTATGAGAAAAATCTATGACTATGCAATTTTTGGTGACTTAGAGAAAATATTCAAACTCTGTATGATCTGTGTTAAAAGTCTCCATCATCTACTACATTTGAATACATTAGAGAAAATTTATCTATTCCTGTAGTATACTAAGATAAAAAATTCCATTTCTTTTCTTAATTTCTGCTTCAGTGTGGTAGTGTTGTTGAAGTTGAATCTTCCAAACGTGTAAAAAGTTATTAAATCATACAATACAACTATTTATTAAAAATTTGTTCCCAAATCTTTACAAGGACTTGTAAAAGATAAATAAGAAAATATTTGAAAATTCAATGATTTGCAGTGGCCGTAATATTCAAACTGTTCAAAAGGTTATCGATAAGGTACTTCACCGAAAACAATATATGAAAACACGAACACGTCACAACCATCGGTAAATAACTTTCGTCCAAACTGAAAACTTTTTACTCCAATTTTACTTTGAATGCAGGAAAAGAAATATTAAAGTATTCAAAATGAAGATACTCATGTAAACTTTCCGAAATTAAATGTACAGTATTTCATGAAATATTCACTTAACTTCTAACTCGTTTGTAATTTTGTTAAATCATATGTAATGAGCGTATGTGAGACACGAAATGAATACGTATGCGAAAAAATAACAAACATTTAACTATCTGACAATGAATCAAATTTCATTGGAAATGTAATGGCATGAAAAGTAGTACATGGAAAAAAGTATTACTTAAATTCTCTAGCTTTGCGACTTAACTCAGACACTGGGCAAGACCAACGGCTGTCTGGTCAATAAAAGATAACTTTATGTTTAATAGGTTACTTCAAAGCTATGAAAGAAATAACAGTTGGGTAAAATTCTGGACATTTTCAAGAAACAAATGTTCTCTTATGTGCTTTTGTTATTATACTTATAAACAAAATGCAAAAATTTAGTAAATACGTAGATAAATCTCAGGAAAAAATGGTAAATTAACATGAAATGTTTACTTAAAGTCTATGTAAAGTTGGTGATCGTAATACATTTGAAAATAGTTCATATACAGTGCATTAAAATTTTGCACCCCATCTATGAATTCATGAAATTCAGCCCAAAAAAGTCATTTATCACGTTCGCTTGCTTGCAGTATATTCTCTTGTCGTTTTAATCTTTTTGCTTTTGAGTTGTATTATTTCTGAAATTGTAGTATTTCTGAATCTGAAGCTTTAAAACACAAAATCACTCTGATTTATCAACTTAGGTCTAAATGTAAAGTACAGTCAACCAAAATGGAAGATTTTAGCATAAGTAAATGTACTACAGACAAAATAAAATTAAAAATTCATCATTATTTTTCATGCTCTGTTCATGAAACTAGTCCTGACTTAAACCATTCGGAACATTTTCAGAAAAAAATATTCGTTTCTAGTTCATGTTTTTGCATACTCAGATACTAATTTTGTTTGAAATATGGGATATTCTTATTCCATTTTATATTTCACTGTTAAAGTCTGGCTTGGACAAATTGTTTTCCTAGGAAATGGCATACTTGTCCTATATGTCTGTGACTGTTACTAACAAGTGTACTTTACTAACAAGTGTGAATAAAATCCCTAGTTATACAGGAATTATCTTGAATGTTTCCTTAATCTGAAATGCAAAATGTAACCCATGTGCAAAAATAGAGCAATTTTATCTTTAAAAGAGTTCTCCACGAATACATCTTTTTCTCGGTCCTTACATGCTTTTCTGTATTTATCACTCAAGTTCATTGTGTACCTTTCTTTCATCTAACTTGTGAAGTATTCCTCTTTGAATACTAACATTTGAATTTGTTTAACTGATTTTAAAGTACATATATATTTTGGTCAATGCGTGGGGAAATGAGGAGCTGTGGCCCTGAGTGTTCTAAGCATTCCATACTACATTTTTCTTAAGAGTACAGTTCAGTTAAAAGAGAAAGGTGTTTCGTACTTTGTGAAAATTTTATTTACTTATTATGTGTCATGCTCATGATAAATAAAGATGTTGTGCATGTGCGCAGGACTGCGTGGCTCCAATGTTTAATTAAAATAATGCTTTTCAAAAAAGTGTGGTCTTTCTTATGGCATATTAGAAATGCGTTAAAATTTTTAAAGTTGGTGACTATAGTAGATCATTATATGGACTTTCTGTCATTATTACCTATTTTGTATAATTATTTGTGTGTAATTTTATTTATTATCTATGAGAAGTTAAATGTCAAAAATGCTGTAAAAGTTCATTAGTAAGCAATGTCAGTTTGAAATTTCTATCTTAAAATTATTTGTGTTAGGTCTTTTATGTTAATTACTATGTTAGATCATTATTTGGAACTTTACTCAATATTTCGTGTAATGTATCATAACTATGTAGGAGTCATTTGTCAGGCATGATAAATTAAATTTCGTTCTCAAAAGGCTGTAAGAGTTCAGTGCTAAATAAATTATTGACAATGGGAAATATGGGTATTTTTCAGTTACGTTACAATGAATACGTTAAAAATATTCCAAGTTAACAAATTTTTATATTCCAAATTTGGAGAAAGGCGATAAAGTTTCATTTCCATGACTGAATATTAATTCCATGTGTATTACAGACTTTAAGTTCTCCTTCACAAAATGTGACTATAATTCAAATTTAAAATAATTCATTACAATGTGGATATTCTTCTCTGTAGTTAAAATATAATTCAATCTTCTGTACCTTGTTAAGAGAGTTAGGCTGTGATAAGTTCAAATAGAGTAGTGTTTATAAAGTTCTGCGGTAAATGGTGGAATCATATTAAGAATCCGAGCGACGTTTTTTCACATGAAGGAAAAATCAAGGTTCAGTGTATATTTGGTGATTTAAGTAGGATGTGTGCAAGAAAATACAAGATATTTTCGTAAACTATTTCAAAGAGTTAGCAAAATTTGTGTTAGTAGTATAAATGAATCTTACTGAATAAAAGGGAGTGTTCTGAATATATATGTATAAATGTCTGTAGAGTAAAATAAGAAGAAATGAAGTACTATTGGTATGTATCTAAACTTAACTGGGTAGAAATGCTCCATGCATTGGTTTGAGTGGGCTTCATACCATGAAAATTTATTGCTCCTTGTAAGATTTGTTTTAAAGTTAGTAAATCTTACAATAAAGAAACATGTGTAAGTCTGTATTTATTATGGGAAAAAGGAATGAGAAATACAGGATGAATATGTTTTATAAGTTAAATATAAGGGTAAATGTGTAAATGGAAAGTGTAAAAATTACATTTGTCAGACATAGTTTGGTGAATCCTTTGAATAAAAGTAAGACGTGTAAAAGGGAATCAACAAAGTTTTGTATAATTGGCCAAAAAAGTTAATACAATCATTAATAGTTAGTACAATGCATTAGAAGGAAAAGTTCTGAGTATCTCCAACTTAGTAGTAAAAAGTAAGAAATGTAGTATTCCAGTTAAACTATATAGAAAGAGCATTGTGTATATTGGCTTAATGTTACAGAAAATATTATCTAGTGAAGTTATATGCATGTAAATTCCAGCTTAAAATTTCAAAGACACAGAAATGTAGGTAAGTTTACTTTTGGAGAAATAGAAATGTAACATCGTATTGTATTTAAAACAAGGGAAAAAAGTTAAGAGTAAAATAAAAATGTAACAAAAAAAAAAAAAAAAAAAAACATTTGTGTAAACAAAAACTCAAAAAATTAAAATTATGAAACTAAATATTACTTTTGTAAAAAAAAGTTAAGTTAAAAATGTAGTAACACCTTTTTTAAAAATAAAATGCGGAAAGGAAAATTAAATTTGGAAAAATAAATATTTCTTTTGTAAAACCAAAAAAAAAAAAAAAGTTTAAACAAAAAATTAAAATAAAGTAAAGTGAAAACACGAAAAGGAATAAATTTTGGGAAAAAGAAAGAGGAAAACTTTTGCAAAATAAAAAAGTGAAAAGGAAAAATTCAATTCGTAAATAAAAATATTACTTTTGTAAAACCAAAAAGAAAGTTAAACAAAAAATTAAAATAAAGTAAAGTAAAAATACGAAAAGGAAAAAATTTTGGGAAAAAAAAAACTTTTGCAAAATAAAAAAGTGAAAAGGAAAAATTCAATTCGTAAAAATAAATATTCCTTTTGTAAAACCAAAAAGAAAATTAAATATAAAAAAAAAATAAACTTTGCAAGATAAAAAGTAAAAAGAAAATTTAAATTCACTTTTGTTGGAAGTAAACGTCAATTTGCGAAATTTAAAAATAAAATTTATGTTTGGGAAAGGGAAAAAAATGAAATAAAAATTAATAAATTAACTAATAACTTAAAAAAAAGTAAGAATGAGATGAAAAATGAAAACAATTAAAAATATCTTAATAATAAAAAAAATTAAACTGTGGGAAAATCTTACATTTAAAACAGCAATGAATAAAGTAATGATTAAGAAGCCAAAAGAAATCCTAGCCGTCGTGTAAAAACAAATGTGTGACGCGGTTTTCATGTCAAAGCGCATGCGAGGACTTTCAGCCTTATGTCATCAATGGTGCAAAAAGTCAAAGGGCCAAATAGAGTTTCAAATAACAAGTTTGATAAGAGGCCCGGGTAGACGAGCGGTAAAGCGCTAGACTCCCATCCCAGAGATAGCGAGTTCGAATCCCGGCGGTGGAGTTTATTTTAAAATTCATTAAAATGGATTAAAATATAATGGAATCAGTTAAAACTAGTTAAAAATAATGACGGATTAAATAATTAAAAAGGATGATTCATAATAAATAATGAAACATAATTAAAAAATAATGAATAAAAAAGATTAAATGACTAAAATAATAAAGAAAAAATTGGTAAATAAGGAAAATAATAAAGTTGACGTCACGTGGTTTAAGCGACCATTGCTACAAACATAAAAAATAGTGTCGTTGCCACAAAAAATAAAAAACTTTGAAAAGATCGTTGCCACAGAATCAAAACGAAACTCAACATGATTACGTCATTCCATCACGTGATACAAGATGGCGCTGGTGTCGTCACTTCCGGAGAAATTCAAAATGGCGGAGGCCACGCCCCTTTTCTGTGACGTCACTTCCGCCGCCCGAGTACCCCCGCTTACTACTAACGTGACTAATATGATTTTTGAGGGCTTTTTAAAGGAAAATATTATCTGAGGAAGCTTCCAGCCATAAACTTGTGTACCTTAATGCAGAAAACCCTTGGGAACTCAAATGCACAACAGGCAATAGACAACAGAAGAACTCCAATAATCTGGATCGTTGTTTTCTCTTTCAAAGCCTTTGCTCATTAAACCTAGTTTTAACTTACTTACGTATTTTTAACTTTTTTTGGTTGATTTTAATAACAAAAAATGATTGAACGAAACACTACACACTGTTAAGTGCTTTTAAATTGATTTGTATGAACTCTTATGACATTTTCATACATTTACAATAAGTAAATAATTAAAGGCATATCGTATACAATCAACCTTACTTAATTCAATAAAATGTGGTCACATACAACATACCGATAACATCACCCCAGATTACATAGCAAATATGCTTCTTAAAAATGTTTCTAAATAAATGCAAAAATATTTAAAAGATTTTAATGGTCACCCAAAAGGGCTCCTTTAAAATTTAATGTGATTCATAAGCAGAGATTATCAATAGAGACTACCCAAGTGGAATAGCGAAACATTTTATAGGATACTAATGAATATTTATTTAGACTACCATGGAAGCGTTGTAAATCTTTTTATCTCTGAAAAGTGAAAAAAAAATATATAACGTAATTAGATATATCATGAATAAAATGCATTTTTATTTAAATATGTCAGATTTAAAAGTAGAAAATAATATTTTTACGAACTACATCTACTGCTTTTAAATAGCTTAGTTCGTCAATTAGTAACAGAGAGATTAAGTTTGAAAGATAAATATCTTACATTTTACTGAGTAACAAATGAAGCTATCTTTCAAACTGAAACTCTACTCTAATGAAAAGTGAAGCAACATATTTTATAGTGAATCAAGGCAAGATCATGTTTCGAAATTAACAGCCTTTTTAAACTAAAAAGCACTTACATACTTTAAACAGATCAGTCCTTTATTTAAACACAGAATAGCCATAAGACGTTGTGTAAGCAAATGAATCATTCTTGTTTTATCATTGTTGAAAGCCATGTAAAATAGGAGTATTACCACTGATTTATTGTCTTAATGTTATCTTTTTTAATATTTCGACATTGTATTTCGTTGCTGAACATTCTTTGGATTGCAGGTAAAAAAAAAAAATTCTGTCAGTCTGCTTAAATCTGGTCATTCGTATTACCGGTAAAAGTTTAAAGCAAAAATCCTAAAAAGAATCTAAGGAAAAGAAAAATTGTAGAGCATATTTTCAGTGCCCATAGTACCCTACTGTAACTAGCTCTTCCAAGTAGACTATGGAATGAAGCATAATAGAAATTTTGGACCAGGCAATCATTTTGGCACTTTCTTGCGAAGAAACATTTACTTATAAAAAGATCATATACAATATTTGAAAAACTTGTGTAAATAAGTACCTATTTGCTTTGTGGTCACAGGCCCGTATCACTTGTGCTTGCTCGGAAGTATTTACGTATTATTCATATACGAATTACATATACGTATTTTCCCTTTTTTGCCAAAACATCTCAGGCTTTAATCTTTAGAGATGGTGTCTTCATAATCTGTGCCTGGATCGTGGTGGGTTACTTAAGCAGACGACTACTATGAGCTTTAACCTTAATGGGTTGGCTCAAAGGCCAATAGCGTTAATTTTAAAATCTACTCAAACGTGCCGCAAGAAATTAAATAATTTCAAGCGAAAAACAAACAGTGTCAGCCAGTGCCACGAGATGAACGAGGAATTATTATGTTCATTTGAGTCATATTTAAAGAAAGTATAAGATTTGAACCGCTTCATTCTCCTTTTATCTCGATCGAAGGAGGTAAGTTTCAAAATGCCTATTTTACGCTTCGTAAGCTGGCTCTTATTTGTGAGCCGCCAGATGTCATAGCTAGTGAAAAAATGGTCTGTCTAACATCCCTTAACAACCGTTACTAATATTAAATGATTACATATTGTAAGTTATATTCATTTATAACTGTTGGAATCAAAATAAGGAGGGTTTTTTTTATCAGTAGGTGAATTCATTAAGGCAGAGTTATATCTGATTAAGGTAGCTCAAGGTGAAACATTTAAGGAGGATCATTTTGCCCGTTAAAATGGTCCCTCGGTCGTATTGTAGAGGTTTCCACTGCAACGGAGGGCAAAATAAGAGTAGTCACTATTTTGTTATACTCTTTATTTAGTTATTTATACAAATGCCAGAATTTGAACACTAAGCCATTAGCCTTTATCACAGAAGAGTCTTAAAGTCGAATTTTAAAAATATAGGCATTCAGACAACCGTGCCCAGTCAAAAGACGAAATAATTCCACGGCTACGGGACGAGGAAAATGTGGGATAACTGGCTTTGAACTAGTTAGACACTCCCATGCCTTTCCCTTAGCTTCATTTGATAGGTAAGAGGCAAACCTCCTCTTAAATTTTAATTTAATTAGGAGTTTTGCAGAATTAAAAGTCATATGGTTATTAGTGGTTTGTAAAAGAGTCTCTACTTTTTTTGCCAAGAAATCGGCTCTTTCATTTCCCTCAATGCCACAATGAGCAGGAATCCAGTCCAACACAAGTGAGTCAGCCAGAGTGTTGAGAATCTTGCTAGATTCGTATTTTCGTTCGGAAGTGCAAAATTTATTGTTGGAGATAACCTGAAAATCGGCTTTGTTATCGGGCAAAATAACAGCCCGAGGGAAATTACTCTTCTGAGCGCTTAATTAATTCAGAGTAATAAATATAGCCTCAACTTCACCATCAAAACTAGTAGTATCTCTCCCACTGCCTTTACAGAATGCAAAATATCTACAATACATTCTTGCTTCAGCTCCAGTACCTCGCTCAGTCATGGTTAAACATGGGTCTAGAGGTTACATTGATATCTTCTCTCAACAGCAATGGCTCTCATCTGGGCAGTGGGTATCTCACATCAATTTTCTCGTCAAGTTCAAAGTATACACAGAAGTCATTCGTTGTTATAATCTGAAACGTTGCCTCGTTTGTTATAATTTGAATTGATTGTTTCGTTGAACGAAATTATTAAACAGGGTGCAGAGTGTTGCTGCCTTAACTGTATTTGCGCCAAACTTTCACTCCGCATTTGAACGCCGCCAATTGGACGGGAAATTTCCCTTGTGAATAAGAAATTTGTTAGTTGCTGGCCCCAAGTCGCATCGCTGTCAGTTGTCAAGAACTTAGATTCTAACTAATGTTCTATTTCCATATCGGTATCTTAAGGTAAATACCGACACAGAAACAGACAGGTGAAACCGTAACTAACTAAATACCGAATTGAAACTCTTAAGAGCTAGTAAATTTCAACATTTTTAGTGATCATACAAGTAGTAAAATTATTTGCGTTGTGTTTATATTTGCATCCGGGACCGTGCCGTGAGAGGATTGTATAAACAAGAGGTAAATACAATGTACATAAGGAAACACATAAATAGATATAAAGAAAATCATAATTATAGGTTTCCAGATTAAAAATACAAGTTTATTCAGATTCCTCAACATTTTAAATTAAATTTCACATCCTAGGTAATCAATACTCAATTCCTTATTTTAGTTATACATGTGAACTAATCAATTTATATCATTTACACATTCAAATTAAGGGTTTACAAATTTCATTTTCTTTTCAATTAACTTAATGAAATTAATCTCAGAATTCACTTTATGACCCATTTAATTTAACTTTAACACAGAAGTACTGCAGTAAATGGTAGTATGATCAAAAAGTACATTACTTTCTTCAGGTACATCTCTGATATTCAACATCTATGCTAAGGATAATTTCATAAAACAAACTATATTTTTACCATAATTAACTTATTAAGATTTTCCATTTTAGTCTGCAAAGAAAAGGGGAAGGGGAGAATTTTTCAGGCATTTAGAATTGAATAGGAGATTCAATAAGAAGTATAAAGTCCCCAAAAAAGTTCTGGAATGTCCTTAAAAGTTCATAGGAATAAATGAAAACACAGGAAAAAACTTATCTTTAAGTAGATATCTTGAAGTGGAGTGGAACATTTCTTTCAAACCATCTAGACAACACCTGGCCAGTCCACACCACAGGGACTCGAAACGGCACGGCGATAAATTGCATTACATTCAAAGAAAATCAGCTACACCGTCCAGGGAAAATTGGAGTATTCGAAGAAAGGGTGAACCATTAGAAGGCAGTGCCATAAGGAGCAGTCCTGGTCCATTCCCGTAAGAATATTTGCCAGCAGCTAAGTAACTGGCGTTGCTTCTGATCTGTATACAGTTCAATCAGATATCGAAATTCAATTCACAAGAGCTGGAGAGAGCATATTAGCAGCTCCCTGCTCTTTTCGCAGTTGACGACCAGTAATAAATGTCTAATTCAACCGGATGAGAAATGAAAAATATAAGATGACAGTCGATAATTCAAGTCTTTCATTCTCAGAAGATCTCGCCTTTTAACGAAACACGCGGCCGGGGAACATAATTGCCTTTTACCTTGGCAGTCCCAAAACTCAAGTTTCAAAAGAATTTGCATAGCTCATTCTCGCATTTTAGCGAAACACGCGGTCGGGGAACATATTGCCGCTCCCCGCCGGAAGCACGACTAGCCGGCGAATTACATCTATCTTTCTTTTCTCACCTCACAACACCACAAGTCTAAAATCTGAGTGTCAGTCAACAAGTGATTTAAACTCGAATTTTCTTCGTCTCCTTCAAAACACGGACTTTCATTTCCCTCAATGCCGGCATGCCTCAATTCATAATGGCTTCATTTATCGCCCCCTATTTGGGACTAAATTTGCGTTTCATCCCCCGAATGACAGAAATAGGGTGATCACTAATGCGCGCCTCTCTTCACTTAACCAACAACCGGACATCCCGATCGCCAAACAAGATGACTTAGATCGAAGGTGAAGTGACAACCTCTGGCCTTTCCGTCCCGTAAATCCTGTCCAAAAGGTCAATTGCACAAAAGGAATTTGTTCTCGAACTTTCTAAGTGACAAAAACAACCCGCGAAAATCATGACTTAGCAAAATCGCCTCCCTTCCCGAATTCTTTTCACAATGAATCGAATCTTGGACAAAAATTGTAAATAAAAGGAAAATAAATAATATTCATAGAAGCAAAATAATATTCTTAGAAGCATCTGTTTTCCCCAAAATTAAGGCATTAAAATAATAATTCAGAATTAAATAAAATAAAGATTTTCTTAAATCAGAAAAAATAATTCACCTGTTTTTTTTAATAACTCGATCAGACAATTAAGTACTCAACACTAATGTATCATAGTTTGTTATTGTGTTTTTGAATAAAAGCACTGCGAATCCTGGCAGCCTTCCCCAAAGCTAAACCAGAAATACGGATTTTTAAAATCAATACCAATTTCAGTATTGAAGTTATCTGCTGAGATCAGGGCCTCTAGAAAGGTGTTAGAGTCACGTGATTCTACTAGCCAATAATTGGTTTCTGGCTTGACAGGCTAGGAAGGTTTCATACTTGTAGAGTAAATAATTGTTATAAACACAATTCTGTGCCATTTCACCCCTAAACAAACTTACATGTTGTTATAGAATCATGTCCCCATAAATTTGCTCTCTTATGGTTCCGATCTGAACATGCACATCTGTTCTGGAGCTCAGTATAATTCCACCCCATACGAGCAATACTGAACCACCACAACGGTATGGTTCAGTGATACCTCGTTTGTAGCTGATACCTGGAGTTCTCCCTTTTGAAAGTCTGACGTGAATCAGAGTGCAAGCAAGGATTCGTTGGAAAACATCACACAAGCCCACCGTGACGATGTCCACATTGCATGTTTTTTACTCCAGGCTAACCGCTGGCGACAGTGAGTTGCCGTGAGTGGAACACATCTGACAGGCATGCGAGCATATAGACCGATCTATTCAAACGTCTGCACATGGTTTGCCTTGAAACTCTCGTGCCCGTGGCTGAAGACAGCTGACGAGACAGGTCTCATGTTGTGCTCTGTCTGCTTATTTTGGCAGTTACTGCTAAATACCGGTCTTCATTCGGCGTTGTAACTCAGGAGCGACTCAAAGTTAATCCAAACCGTATTAAGATTAATAATTTTGCTGCAGAATCAGATTCATCTGTGTGTGTGCGCTTTGTAAAAACGTTCATCCATTGTATAAATGTTCGTTATTTTTAAAAATGGAACCTAGAGAAATATTTGATGTTATGAAAAAGCATAAATTGTGTTTAAACTGTTTAGATATATGGCACAAACTGAATTCTCGTACTTATAAATATTCCTGCAATTTTTGTAAAGGCAAACATAATTCGCTTTTGCATGGCAATCAGAACAATTGTCGTACAATGAACCACATTTTTAGGCTTCGGAATGTTCACTTACTAATCATCCTCAGGAGCCAGCAGTACTTCAGGTGACGGAATTTCCAATAGAATTAAAGGACGTTACGAAATCACAAAATTTCTCGACTCGAAATGAGTACGAAAATAAAATTGTTCTCTTAGCAGTTGCCATAGTTTGGGTGTAGACCCATAAAAATGCATGCTATAGTAAAGGACGATGTTTGTTAGACTCATGCAATCAAGCGAACTTTATAACTTCCGATTTTTCAAATAAATTTGCAGTTGAGAAAGGAACCAATAAATATGCCTGCTAGTGGCTTGGGTAAACATCTAACAATATTAAATTTAAATCTAAGGCGCTTATTACCAGTGAAAATTACCAGTGTATGATCTTATTGGTTTTATAGGGACAGTCATCTGTAAAGCAAAAATATTCCTTCAAAAGCTATGGCCTCTAAAATTGAAGTGGTATGATGGATTAATTGAAACATTTGACAGTGAATGGAATCGTTTTGTTTCAAAGTTATAAGATTTAGAAAACTTTAAGATAGAAAAATATGCTTTGCACTCTACAACCGATGTATGGTACTCTACAATATACCTATGTTTGGTTTGGTTATGTTGATCACAGGAGAGCACACTACGGCTATCTGCCTATGGGGAGAGATGTCTTCGGGAAGGAATTACTAAGGAAAGCTGGTTCATATACACGTTGGAGAAAACCACGAAAACGCCCATACCATTCGCCTGAAATCAAACCCAGACTAGAATTACCAGTATTCAACGATTTTAACTCTCGGCCATTGCTGGGCATATATGACAAGGGAATATATTAGTTTATATTAAATGACAGGTCAAAAATGAAAATCGTTGTAATTTAGTAGTATTTCTTCTGGAACAGTAAAGCATATATTTTGTAAGGTATTATCGATTTGTGAGACATAAATGTTTACAGACTTGTCCTCTTTAAATGTTTGTGGGGCAAATGTAGTGAAATATCTTGTGAAGCAGTAGACTTTTCTTCATGAAGTGGCTTCTTGTTTTGCTTTGATGTACGTGTGAGTAACACGTGCATACGAAAATATCCCTAACATTAACTAGGAAAGCCGAAATCTTAGTTAAGATAGACATGTTACAATTAATAATCAAATTTAATAAGGAAAAGTAACAGTTGCCGGGTACATTATAACGGCTTAAGAAATTCAGAGCACAGTACAGATGCGAGTACACAAGATCACATATTTCGGCGAAGCAGAGACGCACACATTTGTTGAAGTAGTTCCACTTGACTGCCGGGGAAAAATCTTCTCTCTCCGTCAGCCTGTAGGTTTGCCAAACGGGTTTACTGTTTCGCCAATTGGCGCTTTTCTGTACAGTTTTTAAGTCCGTATCGCCTGTTTGGCGCTGCTGCTGCATACTCCCTCCGCAGTGTCAACGAAATGTGACATACCGATGCGGGGGTCGGATTAATCGTCCAGAACGGGTGATACAATTGTCCGAAGTTTTTTTCACACTCTTGGAAGCAACTTGAGAAGAGTCCATGGTTACAAAAGCGGGTTTTATCTACGTTTTATCTCGTCTTTCTAGCACCTTAAATGGTCCATCATAAGGAGTTTGAAGTGGTTTTCTAACTCCGTCGTGTCGAACAAACACATATGTGGACTTGTGAAGGCGTGGATGAATGAAACATGTTCGCTGGCCGTGGCTAGAAGTCGTGGTCGGGCGGACACTGGCAAAGTGAGATTTTAAATCCTCCACAAACTGTTTGGGGGACGCATCCGGAGGTGTCGGATTGAAAAATTCTCCTGGGAGACGGATAGTCTTTCCATACACCAGTTCAGAAGTGGTTGCTCCTATGTCCTCTTTGAGAGCGGCGCGGAAACCCATCAGCAGCGTTGGAAGGGCAGCCACCCAGTCACTGGTATCGTGCGCTTTTAAGGCAGCTTTCAAAGGACGGTGGAATTCCTCGATCAGTCCATTCGCCTGTGGGTGGTACGGAGACGTCCTGATCCTCTTGATTCCCAATAATTGGGAAAGGGCTCGAAATAAGCCGCTTTCAAACTGTCGCCCTTGGTCGGTAGTAATAACAGTCGGACAACCAAATCGAGTAATCCAGTGGTCATAGAAAGCCTGTGCTACTGTGCGTGCTGTTATGTCTGGTAAGGGTACTGCTTCGGGCCATCTAGTAAATCTATCTATCATAGTTAGACAGTAATAATTATTTTGAGAAGGAGGTAGGGGACCAACAAGGTCAAGGTGGACGTGATCAAACCTCTGTGATTGGTCTGGAAACTTCATTAACGGGGTTCTAGTATGCCTGCTTACTTTTGCTTTCTGGCACGGAATGCACTGCCGTGCCCATTTCGCGCAATCTTTGCGGATGGAAGACTAAACAAACCGTCAACATACTAACTTTGTTGATGCGCGAATGCCGGGGTGAGACAAATTGTGCAAGGTGGCAAAAACTTTCTCACGGAATGCCGGAGGAATGTAAGGGCGGGCGTTACCTGTTGACACATCACAATATATCGGTAAGCTACAATTCGGTAAGGTAAGTTTTTTGAGATGTAGAACTTTTGACTCTTTAAGCAATGTTTGTAATTCTGGGTCGATTTCTTGCATTTTAGCGATTTCCTCATAGTCGATAGGGTTAGGCATGCTTATTGCTTCTATACGCGAAAGTACGTCGGCAGCGATATTCTCCGAACCTTTTATATGGCGAATTTCAGTGGTGAATTGTGAGATAAAGTCTAACTGCCTAGCCTGACGAGGTGAACACTTATCCAAACGCTGTCGGAATGCATACGTGAGCGGTTTGTGATCGGTGATTAAAGAAAAGTTCCGTGCTTCCAACATATGCTTAAAATGCCTAATAGCAGCATAAGCTGCCAATAGCTCTCGATCATACGCACTATAGTTCCTTTCCGCCTGCGAAAGCTTTCGTGAGAAAAATGCGAGAGGCTGTAAATTTCTATCAACTATTTGTAATAGCGTTCCACCGATCGCGAAGTCTGACGCATCAACCTGTAAAACCAACTGATCATCTTTCTTCGGGTGTGCCAAAAGAACAGCATTAGCGATTAGCTGTTTGCACTTTTGAAATTCACTCCGCGCTTCCTCAGACAAAGTCAGGATTGTCTTATCATTTTTCTTAGCCCCTTTTAAATACGAAGTTAAATGTATTTGATTCTGGGCTACGTTGGGTAAAAATCGACGGTAAAAATTTAAAAATCCTAAAAATCTCTGCAAATCTTTTACCGTTTTAGGAAGTGGGTAGTTAAGTATCGGTTCCACTTTGTTCGTCAGAGGCTTGGTACCATCTTTATTGATTATATGGCCTAAAAAAGATATTTCCGGAACGCCGAAAACACATTTCGAAGCGTTAATTGTCAATCCATATGAAGTTAATCTTTCAAAAACAGTACGTAGGTGAGATTTATGCTCATCTTCCGTATCACTAAATATCAAAATATCATCTAAGTAGACGTAGGCGAATTTTAGATCTCCAAGAATTTCGTTCATAAACCTTTGAAAGGTTTGAGCTGCTCCGCACAGTCCGAAATTTAAAAACGGAAATTCGAAAAGACCAAATGGGGTGCAAACTGCAGTTTTCGGTATATGATCTGGATGGACTGGTATATGATGATATGCCCGAACGATATCAATTTTTGAAAAAATTGTCTTTCCGCTAAGCGTATTATTAAAGTCTTGTAAATGCGGGATAGGGTATCTGTCGGGTTCGGTGCACGCGTTTAGTTTTCGGTAGTCTCCTACTGGCCGTATGTCGCCCGAACTTTTAGAAACTACATGAAGAGGTGATGACCATGCTGATTTTGATGGTCTACAAATACCTTGATCTATCATAAATTGAAATTCTTTTTTTACTGCTTCGTATAACTTAGGGCTTAACCTACGCGGTTCACTGTGCACAGGAGGACCGTTTGTTTCGATGTAATGAACCGTACTATGCTTTACTCTACCCGAATCGGATTTTAACTTCAATACTTCCGGAAAGTCTTTCAAGATTCTGTGATATGGTGAATCACCAGATATTAACTTTACCGAAAAATAATTTTTAGAATCGGAAAGAGAACCAATACGAGTTAATTTCGTAGTATTATCGATAAGCCTACCTCGTTTTAAATCGATTAAAAGATCAAAATGCCTTAAAAAGTCGGCTCCTATTATAGGCACTGGTACATCGGCGATTAAAAACTTCCAAGAAAAGTTTCGTCTAAGTCCTAAATTCACAGTTAACAATTTTGTTCCATACGTAGAAATTCTGGAATTATTCGCGGCAAATAATTGAAGCGAATCAGGATGCAGTTTCTTAAACTTAGAAGTCGGTGTCACACATGAAACATCCGAGCCCGAATCAATCAAAAAGTTTAAATTTAATCTGTTATCGTAAACATGTAAACGACATGAATGCGCGACTGCCGATGAATTTCGATCGACAGCCGCTACTGCTAGTTTTCCTGGGCCGTAGTGTTCTGAGAAAAGGAACAAGGTGCTCGACATTTTCGTGCATTATTACCGAATCGCGAATGAAAACAACAATAATTGTTCACATGCTCTCGGGAATGCCCACGTGAAAAACTACGTGCTGTGTTATGTTGATACCGGGGGAAATTATTCCTCGTTTTTCCGCGGGAGAGTCGCTCGACTTGTTTACTTAGGGCAGAGATTTCACTCCTTAAGGCCTTAAGCTCCTCGAGGGGGGCACCAGAATCGTTAGGGTTTCTGGGGGAACTCGCCGAAGCTGCCTGGACCGCGAACACGCTGTTGTTCGTTGGCGTGCGCACTTCAGCTATGTTATCAGCCATTTTTGCTAAATTGTCTAAGGATTCCGAACTTATTGATAAAATGGCATGCACCTCGGAAGGTAACCTTTGCAGCCATAATGATTTTAAAAATTCGTCAGTTATACAGTTTCCACCTAATTCTCTCATTTTTCTCAATAAGTGAGATGGTTTGTTGTCCCCTAAATGCAATTCAGAAATAAGTCTGCGTATTTGCTCGCTTTCCGAATCTGAGAATTCTACTATTAACCTAGCTTTAAGGGCATCATATTTAGCCGTCGCTGGGGGATTAAATAAAATATCTGATACTGCGGAAAGAGTTGCAGGGTCTATCGAAGAAACCACGTGGTTGTATTTTGTACTATCGCTACTAATCTTCGCTAAAGCAAAGTTACTTTCAACTTGAATAAACCGAAGTTTAACATTTTTTTTCCATAAAGGGGGAATTTTAACTGCCACGTGTGAGATTTGTGGCTCCTGAACCGCCATATTCGATTCCTCGTTGGTTTGGCCTTCCGATCCTGGCATGGTTGCCAATTATAAATATATCGTAAATCGTAAACTTAATGTTTTGCACTATACCTTATCAAAACAGTATCAATTTAGAATAAAATAATGAAGACATTCAATATCTCAATAAAAGTTTGAGCACAAATATTACCCAAAGATCAATTTTAAACAATCAATAATTAAATTAAAACTATAATTTTAGAGCAAAACATATCACAAAAACATAATTAAGACCAATCACAGATAATTAAAAAAATTTGACCACATACCTGTAAATCCTCCTTAAGTGTGATAAACCACGTGTAATCCGTACGATAAAATGAGGAGGAAATAAATAGGGTTGAGCCTTTATCAGTCATAAGGAAGAGCATTGGCATCAAAATAAGGCATATTTTTAGTTTTTAAACAAAGATTGAGACAGATAGTCATTAGGGATCGAAACAGAAGGAGCGAGGGACAGGGTCACCAATGATGTACGTGTGAGTAACACGTGCATACGAAAATATCCCTAACATTAACTAGGAAAGCCGAAATCTTAGTTAAGATAGACATGTTACAATTAATAATCAAATTTAATAAGGAAAAGTAACAGTTGCCGGGTACATTATAACGGCTTAAGAAATTCAGAGCACAGTACAGATGCGAGTACACAAGATCACATATTTCGGCGAAGCAGAGACGCACACATTTGTTGAAGTAGTTCCACTTGACTGCCGGGGAAAAATCTTCTCTCTCCGTCAGCCTGTAGGTTTGCCAAACGGGTTTACTGTTTCGCCAATTGGCGCTTTTCTGTACAGTTTTTAAGTCCGTATCGCCTGTTTGGCGCTGCCGCTGCAGCTTCTTTGAGAACAGTCGTTCATTGAAGGGGTAAATATCAAATGTAGTGCTGTGCCATCAACTTGTGAAACAGTAGCAGAACTGATCATTTTCGCAGTTCCTCCGTTCTCTGGTATTTCCGTTCTTAGCCGTTTAACAAACTGTTGCAACATTGACTTGCATTTTTCTAATTTTAATTTCCTTATATTTTTCTTTTTCGAACTGGCAGTTGCTTAGGTATTTTTAAAATAAGAAAAAAAATTTTTTGAACATGTTGCATGCATATGTATAAAATTGTGCTACGAAGCTGTAAACTAATTGTTATTTATAGAACGAATGCAAGCCCGTGACGAAATACAATTTGCTTAGATATTCTCATTTCCCCCATTTCCATGTTTTTTCCCGTCAACAATTTTCCAGAAAATAATAAAAGCCTAAAAACTATTGCATATGCAATTGATTTTTAACATTTTACTGAAAAACTCAAATGGTACATTAGAAAGTACGAAATGAAATGCATAAAACTTAACATCGCAAATCACTTCACTATACAAGTATAAAAGTACAAAATTACTCAGACAAATAACAAAAACGCAGCATAACAAAACTGACAAGGTTATCGAAATGCATTCGTCACGAGTCTGTGAGTGAAATCTGGAAATATTCCATTCATATAACCTTAACATTATTATCTGCATTCTTACCTGTTTTGACTAACACATACACTGAAGTGACAAGAGTCATGGGATAGCAGTATGCAAATATACAGATGGCAGCAGTATCGCGTAGAAAATGTATAAATGCGAAGTGCTTTGGCAGGCTTTCATTTGTGTTCAAGTTATTCCTGTGAAGAGGCTTTGACGTGATTATGGCCGTACGACGGGAATTAACAGACTTTGAACGCGGAATGGTAGTTGGAGCTAGACGCATGGGTAATTCCATTTCGGATATCGTTAGGGAATTCAGCATTCCTAGATCCACAGTGTCAAGAGTGTGCCGAGAGTATTTGATTTCAGGCATAACATCCCACCATGGACAGCGCAGTGGCCGACAACCTGCACTTAACGACCGAGACCAGCGACGTCTGCGTAGAGTTGTCAGTGTTCACAGACAAGCAACACTGCGTCAAATAACTGCAGAAATCAATGTGGGACGTACGAGGGACGTGTCCGATAGGACAGTGCGGCGAAATTTGTCTTCCTTGGGCTATGCCAGCAGAAGGAAGGCCAGCAGAAGGGAATGCTGGCATTCCTTGGGAATGCCAGCAGACTCGAGTGCCTTTACTGACAGCACGACATAGCCTGCAGCGACTCTCGTGGGCTCGTGAGCATATCGGTTGGTCCCTAAACGTATGGAAAACCGTGGCTTGGTCAGATGAGTCACGATTTCAGTTGGTAAGAGCTGATGGTAGGGTTCGAGCGTGGCGCAGACCCCAAGAAGCCATGGACCCAAGTTGTCAACAAGGCACTGTTCAAGCTGGTAGTGGTTCCATAATGGTCTGGGCTGTTTTTACATGGCATGGACTCGGTCCTCTGGTGCAACTGAACCGATCATTGACTGGAGATGGATACCTTCAGCTACTTGGAGATCACTTACAGCCATTCATGGAATTCACGTACTCAAACAACGATGGGATTTTTATGGATGACAATGCGCCATGTCACCAGGCCACAATTGTTCGCGATTGGTTAGAAGAACATTCTGGACAATTCCAGCGAATGATCTGGCCACCTAGATCGCCCGACATGAATCCCATCGAACATTTATGGGACATCGTCGAGAGGTCAGTTCGTGCCCAAAACCCTGCACCGTCAACACTTTCTTAATTTGTAGGGTTTATATTTATTTTAACTAACATTTATTTTAAGTTTAAACTATCTTTCCTGTCAAGCCTTACTTTCCCCTGGAACTGCCAATGCCAGAATATGTAAATTTGAGTAGAACGCGCAAGCATTCAAATTATCAGCGGAAGTAGTATGATTTAAATAGAAGGAAACGAGTTCGGTGAGAGAATTCTTCTTACTTCGCGAGCGCGGAGGTAGAAATCGAGAATTAAAGAACCCCGCGTTGCGGCCTATGTGCTTGGCGGGAAGTAGTTGCAATTGTTCCAGTGAGCTTCAAGTCTGCTGAATTAGCTGCGGTATTTGTAAAACGCGGTGAGTTAGTTATTTTAGAGAGCCTCGTAGTTAGAATCTTGTCTTTATTTTCTTTTCAGGTTATTATTTTATTTTGACTGCCTAGTTGGCAAAGTTTGTAAGCGTCAAGAGGACGCAATTGTAAATTAGTACGTTGAATAAAAAGGGACTTAAACCCTTTATAAGACTCTGTGGTTTATACAAGCTTTCACAGTCACATCTAGGTTGCGTGCTAGTTAGAGGCGCGCAACGTTATATTGGCGCCCGAACACTTATCGAACTGAAATGGCCGAAAATTGGATGGAAGCCGCTGGACAACACCAAGAAATGACAACGCAGTTAGAAGGATTTGGATACCTGGTCCAGACTTTGAGAGCATCAATCAAGCCAAACGTCTATTTCGACGGAAAAAATTCGGTGGCGGTATTTCTCGAAGGTATAGAAAACCACTTTCAGCTCTATCCTGTGCCTGAAAGACAAAAAGTCGCCATCGCCACATCAGCACTAAGAGGACAGGCCGCGCTATGGTGGAAAAATATAGGAAAATTTCTACTAGGTGAATTTGGAAGCCCGACGTATACATTTGAAAATTTCAAAAAATCGTTAGTAAAGGCCTTCCCCATAGTGAAAGATCGCGCACGGCTGGAAGCCGAGCTATATAGTTTCTATCAACGGGATACAGCACAATTGACGGACTTTATTTTACGAAAAATCAAACTAACGGATATGTTGTATGGGAAAAAACCCGATGCGGAGATAATTGAAATAATATTACCAAGATTGTTACCCGCTGTCCAAGACTACTTTGAAATTAGAAACCCAACCACATTGCAGGAACGTTTCGAATTGGCGGTGAAATTTTAAAATCGCAGAATAGCGGAAAGAGCGAGAGGGGAAACATATTCTCAAAGTACCAGAAGGAAGGAGGAAACAAGAAATGGAAATCGCTCATATGGGGGAAAGAACTATCAAGCTAACGCATCGAAACTTGAAGGGCAAGGCCCAAAAAAAAATTTGAAAATAAGCATCCGCGTACCCAGAAGACACAGATTGAAAGGAAAGCTTTAAACGACTAGAGGGGCCTGTGAAAGGGAGGGTCCAGACCCCGGAAGTTTTAGAAAAACCCTCAAATAGACATCTAAATACAGTCATCGTAAAAAACTCACAGCTACCAATTATACAAGTCCTGGTTGGCGATGTACCAGTAGAAGCCCTCATCGATACAGGGGCAGAAGGCAATTTCATGAGTGAAAAGTTCTTCAAAAAGAATTTTTATAGGATACGACTCTTTAAAACCAGAAATACGGAAATTATAGCGGTGCAAGGAAAAACATGTCACTGCATCGGGAAAGTAGCATTAAACGTACAGGTAAAAGAGGAAAATCTCAAAGTATTAATTTTTGTGGTGAAACACCTCCAACACTCTCTTATTTTAGGTATGGACTTTTTAAGGGCCGCGAGAGCCAAATTAAATTTTCAAGATAGTTCCGTGGTGCTGGAGATGGACCAGAGGGTGGTGGAACCTGCGGAGACACCTGAATTGGACCTTAGCCATTTGAATGACCAGGAAAGTAAAGCAATACAGCAAGTGGTGAGTAATTTTTCTCATTTGTTTTCAGAAAAACCGGGAAACTGTCAGATCGTGACTCACAAGATTCAATTAAATGCCGAAAAACCTTGTAGGACTAAACCTTACCGCTATGACAAACAAAAAGACGTAATCATCGAAGAACATATTCAGGAGATGTTAAAGAATAAAATAATAACGCCCATAAATAGTGAATATGCGAGTCCAGTCGTACTATGTAGGAAAAAGAACGAGTTTCCTCCTTCGGATAAAAGGGCTTGGAGGTTTGCTATCGATTATAGAAAACTAAATAGCATAACTAAATTCCCAGTTTACCCTTTGCCGGTTATAGACGAGATCATTAGACAGATCAAATCGACGAGATATATGTCTACTTTGGACTTAAAGTCTGGCTACTATCAAATAGCTATGAGACCCGAAGATATACATAAAACCGCGTTTATAACAAAATCGGACACTTATGCATTTTTACGCATGCCTTTTGGGTTGTGTGGGGCCCCATCAACATTCCAGAGAGCTATGGACATTGTTCTAAAGCCTGTCCTAGGAAAATCAACTTTAATTTATCTAGATGATATAATTATAACGAGTAGTACGTTGGAACAACACGTCAATGACCTCGAACAAGTTTTTAAATTATTAAAAGAGGCCGGTCTTACAATTAACGCCTCAAAATGCAAGTTCGCAACTAAAGAACTTAAATATCTCGGTTATAAAATTTCGCAAAAGGGTATAGAAACGCAAGATTCAAAAATAAAAGCTATTAAGAATTTCCCATCGCCCAACACCGCCAAGAAACTTTCGTCTTTCCATGGACTATGTTCTTACTATCGATCTTTCATAAAAGATTTCGCTAATATTGTTGAACCACTCTTAGTAATCAAAAGAAAAAAGAGTAAATTTACGTGGACAGCGGAAGCTAACACGGCTTTTGAAAGATTAAAAGAAGCGCTTATTAATGCCCCTGTTTTAAAATTCCCTGAGGGGGATGAAAACCTGGAAATTGCGGCAGATGCATCAGACTATGCGGTGGGTGCGGTTCTTATGCAAAATAACCATCCGCTGGCATTTTTTAGTAAAACATTGAATCAAACACAAAGGAATTATACAGCTACAGAAAGAGAAACATTAGCCGTATTAATGGCTGTACACAAATTTCGAGTTTATTTCGGCAAATCGCCAGTAACAGTCTTTTCGGATCATGCGGCGGTTGGTAGACTTTACTCGGGAAAAAACCTAACGCCCAGGTTAATAAGATGGGCTTTAAAACTCCAAGAATATAATATCACAATAAAATATAAACCGGGTAAGGAAAACAATGTAGCTGACGCACTTTCTCGTATAAAACTGGACGATGAAGGTAATGAACTTAAATGTGCTGTGTTGACTTCAAAAATTTTAGATTCTAGAGATACGGTTATTACTGAACTGAAAGCTGATCCTGAATTTGGAAATATCTATGCTTATTTGAAAGACCCCGAAAGCTTTGAGCACACAGATATCGATGCGATAAGAAATAGAGCAAAACACTATGAAATAATAGATAATTTATTATTCTATACGAAAACAACGAACGAAAATCTTGAGTATAAGCCAGTCATCCCAGCCTCGCTTCGATTAAGCATTTTGAAGCAGTTGCACGAAAAAAAAACAGCGGGCCACCTCGGGGTCAGAAAGACTTTAAAAAGGGTACGCGAGGCGGTATATTTCCCGCAATTATACAAAATAGTAACGGCGTATGTCAGGTCCTGCAATCAATGTCAGTTAATAAATGATATTAATTACAGCCCGGCCGCGTACTTAAATAGCATTCGCGCTACATTTCGAATGAAATTTTAGGCATAGATCTCCTTGGTCTCTTCCCCCAGAGCGAGTTAAATAAAAATCGTTTTCTTTTAGTAATAGTAGATCATTTTTCAAAATGGATAGAAATTGTTCCACTTAAACGCGCGTCAGCTAAAACAGTCGCAGATGCATTCTTACACAGATACATTTTAAAATACGGTGCACCGATAAAAGTCATTAGCGATAACGGAAAACAATTCATTAGTCAAATATTTGAAAACATATGCAATGGACTTGATATACGCCATATCAAAATGGTTCCGTATAGACCACAGGCTAACATAGCAGAAAGAGTTAATAAAAACATTGTAAAAATAATTCGCAGTTACGTTAGCACACATCACAAGCGCTGGGATGGCTACATAAATGAATTAGCTTATGCTTTAAGAACGGCACATCATGATACTACGGGAAAAACTCCAGCAGAATTATTTTTAGGCAGAAAGTTAATTACGCCTTTAGATAAATTATTCTTTGTGCAACAAAGAGAGCAGGAATTTAGACAAAAGGACGGGCAAAAACTAATTGATCAGGCGCTTAAAACTTCGGATACGGCAAGAAATAGACAAAAGTTATATTACGATAGAAAACGCCGTGAAGCAGATTTTAAAGTTGGGGATAAAGTATTGAAACGGAAATTTTCTTTATCAAGTGCCCCAGACAATTTTATGGCAAAGCTAGCTCCAAAGTTTGAAGGCCCCTATGTAATTCAGGAAATCAAAGGAGTAGTCTTATATCTTAAAAACGAGAGAGGGGAAATCTGTAAAGCAAGTCCCGACCAGGTGAAAAAATACTATAATCCAAATGATTTTGAAATCCTTAAAAGTTTCTTGCAGGACTCAAGTCTAAACGAAATAGAAGGGCCAGAGACTGCAACAACTATTCCACCACCCAAGAAACGGAGAACTGAAGAGAGACCTAGCACTTCTACAACCCGGACGTCGGTATCAAAAAGAAAAAATGAGTTTCAAACTCCGGCGTTTAAGAAAAACAAAAATACAGATGAACCGGGTAAAGAAACCGTGGTAAAGACGAAAACACCACCTACAAAAGATGGCAGGAGAAATTACACATCAAGGAGAACGCGCACACGGCCACAGAGTCAGGTGCCAGCAAGGCCGCCGTTCCGGAAACTGAAACGCCAACAGGAGGCACAGAAGTACGAGGAACAGAAGAAATTCAAGGACTCCAGACCGGAGGACGTCAAGACCAGCCGTCCCAGGCAGAAACGCAAAGGACAACAACAAGACGATTACTCCGTCAAGAGGCCAGCATGTAGAGGACGCAAAAGAAAGATCAACGGGGACGACACGCGGAGATCAACAAGGAGAAGATTGACATCCATGACACCTCTAACTTGGGATCAATTTTGTCAAAAACGGATGACGGAGTTTCAAGCATCGAAAACTCAAAGATAAGTTAAAACCTTCTATAATTTTTTTTTCTCTTTTGTTCCGAAATGTTATGCATAAGTACGAAGTTCTATGTTTTGACGAAAGTCAATATGTCTCGGTTGAGACTTAGTTTTGTTTTACTTTATTTAGCTAAGGCAAAAGTATTATTTTCTTTAAGTGTAAAAGCTAAAAACAAGCATTTTCTGTTGGTCGAAAGACTAATTCTGTTATGTTAAAGCCAAAATTTGGCCGGAGATAAAAATAACTTCGTATTCTTGTACTAATAAGAATTTTAGTTTCAGTGCCGCCAGCTTGGCGAAGAATGAGTAAAGTAAAAATTTATTTTCTCTTATTCATTTTATGGTAAATTGTAAAAAGCATATGTAGTAAACTTTTGTAAATGTATGTAAATACTTGCATGTTATGTAAAAGTAGAATTTAGTCTAGAAGCATAAAATTGTTGATGCTAAAAGTGAATGCTTAAAAGCAATGAAGTCAAAATTTAAGTATTAAACTGTAAAGTCATGCTTTAGAGCGAAAGCCTGCATGTTTAAAGATGAATGAGGGGGAAGCTAGAATGAATGTGTTTTGTAGGGTTCTCCACCTACATTTGAATTTTTAAGACTGTTAAAGTAGCTCATTGAGTTGTAGAATGTCGAGTAAGGTGTGTCTATTTGGTTGTTGAATTCTAACAAATCATGGTGGTTAGGGGAAGTGTTGTAAGACTAAAACACGAATATTCCCGTTTGACACCACACACGGTGGAGAGCCAGGGTAAAGTTAAATTAATGCTTGAAAAATTGAATGAATGTGAAGTAAGCAATAACTAAGAAAAACGAAACGTTAAAAACAAAAATTTATTGTGTCAAGAAAGTGTAAATTATAATGTATGTAGAAAGATACTGATACTTATTCCTTCCAGATGCTGGAAGGAAAGACCAAGATTGATTGATGAAGTCCAGGAAAAGTTGCTGTAAGAAGAAAGCTTTGTAACGACTAACAGAATTTTAATATATGATTACTACATAAGATTTTTTTTTGTGTAAACGAGGCTTTCGCCAGTTAGTTCAGAATTAGATAAACTTACAACAGGTCGTTTGTAGGACCTGCTTCCAAGTTTTCCAAATTCTGGCAGCGGCAAATGTAGGGTTTATATTTATTTTAACTAACATTTATTTTAAGTTTAAACTATCTTTCCTGTCAAGCCTTACTTTCCCCTGGAACTGCCAATGCCAGAATATGTAAATTTGAGTAGAACGCGCAAGCATTCAAATTATCAGCGGAAGTAGTATGATTTAAATAGAAGGAAACGAGTTCGGTGAGAGAATTCTTCTTACTTCGCGAGCGCGGAGGTAGAAATCGAGAATTAAAGAACCCCGCGTTGCGGCCTATGTGCTTGGCGGGAAGTAGTTGCAATTGTTCCAGTGAGCTTCAAGTCTGCTGAATTAGCTGCGGTATTTGTAAAACGCGGTGAATTAGTTATTTTAGAGAGCCTCGTAGTTAGAATCTTGTCTTTATTTTCTTTTCAGGTTATTATTTTATTTTGACTGCCTAGTTGGCAAAGTTTGTAAGCGTCAAGAGGACGCAATTGTAAATTAGTACGTTGAATAAAAAGGGACTTAAACCCTTTATAAGACTCTGTGGTTTATACAAGCTTTCACAGTCACATCTAGGTTGCGTGCTAGTTAGAGGCGCGCAACGTTATAAATTAATGACGTCTATAGAGGCAGCATGGCTCAATATTCCTGCAGGGGACTTCCAACGACTTGTTGAGTCCATGCCACGTCAAGTTGCTGCATTTCGCCGGGCAAAAAGAGGACCGATAAAATATTAGTAGGTATCCCATGACTTTTGTCACTTCAGTGTATACGCGAAAACACAAATATAATGACTACGTTGTTGTATTCACACTGTAACTAACCTAAATAATCGAAATTTATATTTATGTCGCGATTTTTACTGTAGGCACGTTAAAAATGTCGGTCAGTTCTGCTATTCATTCGAATGTTCACGTCGGTGAGCAGAGGCATCTAGGGTCTAAGACCAAAATCTAATTTCGAAATCACGCAGTAAAAAGGCAAAAAGTTTTTTAACTTAAAAGCATAATTTCTTGTGAACAGCATTTTGGGCTTTCCCCTCCCAAGCAGGCCTTGTTGGTGTGCGCCTGTTGCACCTGCATAGGTAGGGCTCAGTTAATAAGTTTATATGTTTGCTTTCAAGATTATGTGTCTATCAGTTGAAATTTACTTGGAAACAAAATTTTGAATCAAAGCAGGCAACATAGTTTTTAGAGAAATGCGAAAGATAGTGTTGTAATACCTCACTAGATGGCAACACCAACACATGCTTTAAACCAAACTAATAGACGCACGCAAGCAGATGGCAATGGAAGTCTTATTTTTTGACATTGTTTTAGGATTTGAACTGTAATAAATAAATACTGCACAGAAATTTTGAGATTCTCTCACATATGAGTTTGAAATTTAAGTGATTAAGCGAAGCTTCTTTCTTATTAAAATATTCACGCACGTTGAATGAACTGATGCTACGTTTTCATACGTTTTGTTCCTCGCGTAATAAATACAAACTAGTTCATTTCTTGGAGTCCTTCATTAAGGGAATATTATTATAAGGAAAGGAAATAAGAATAAGAAAATAAGGTATAGGAAATCGAAATTTATATTTATGAAATATTATTTAAAGCGAATATTAGACTTAATGGTGTTTTTAAACTCTTCAAGTCCATACATATCTGGATTACGTTACTGTATTTTCAATTTTTGTTTTACCATTTAATTTTTATGAAGCGTATTCATTTAATTTATTTTGAAATGGATGCTTTGTCAGAGAGCTTTCTGAGAGGAATTTTCTCGTGTTTACGTAATAATGAACTACAAAACTAGATAAAATTCTTGTAGTACGGCCTTGTCGCGATTTTGAAAATTGTCGCCAACACAAAAATGACTCGTTTACTGCTCATCATAAAATGTCTCCAAATCCTGTGTGTACCATATAACTAAGATTAAACTCAAAACTGTTCGGGCAGATGACCGATTCCAATGCCTGAAAGGTAAGCTGAGCCATGTACTTTAGTGTTTCAAGGTTTTAGTGTCAAAGGAAACGGTCAGCTTCCGAAATACACAAAAAAAGCTGTCAATTAGCCATATTTTAAATCAGAATTCATAAAAAATCCAAAGAACCACCTTCAGAAAAGTACTGTATCAATGTTTAGACTTTCATTATGAATTTTGAGAAAGAACTTTGAGTTTTTAAAATGCGAAGTAATAGTTTATCTCTAATTGTTACGCAAAAGTTCAGTTATGTATTGTTTATAATTATAATGTAGCTGGAAATTATTTTATTCATGCTGTATTCTTAATATTAACGCTCACAGGGTATCCCTAATCTCATTATTTGTAGAAAATTCACTATTTCATCATCTCCCTTTAGAACGTTTATCACGTGCTGTTGTGGGATTTGTTTCAAAAGCAACTGGTAAATATCTTCTGCTGTCATTGATGCAGCAACTTTTTTCATCGATATCCACCCATTCTTTAAATTCTTCACAATTCATATTTAGCTGGAGAGAAGTTTTTTCAGTTCTTCAAATCCTTCTATTTGATTATATATTAAAAGGTTGCTAGTTTCTCCTTTTCGTACTATACGTGTATTATCGCAGCATAAAATGAGCACACGATCTTTCGAAATTTTATATGCTTTAGTTTAAATAAATATATGTGTTGGGCAGTGCACGATAATATAGATCTATTTGTCGGCATTATAAATGTTTTTAGAAAAGTACTTCGTCGACAATTTAGTTCATTCATTTGACAACCATGCTCTTGCAGCAAGTAAATAAGCATCTTTCTTCTTCACCATGAATTACGTTTGTATACAATGTTTTCTCTTTTCTTCCATCAGCTAAACCATCTATCTAGCTGTAGCTACAAAATCATCTTTTTCAATTTTTCAATTCTCTGCCGCACATCTTTATGGAAATATCTGCTCTACTAATCTTCTTTGATTTTAAAACAAGCTATCTCAAAATGAAAATCGCAATGAGGATACCTGTTATATCTTCCAGATACTATTTTTCTCTACTAGTAGGCGTTGCCAATAATTTTAGAATTCATCATTTTTAAATTTTTAAATTTAGCATTCTTGAGAAAAGTATCTGTGTTGTTAAGCTAATTTAACCTATAGTCTTTTTTATAATGTAGTCTACCCTAACGTGTGCAAAAATCTCAAACGAACACATCCTGAAGAAGATCCATAATTAAGTTGTAGAAACATTAGGTTATTTCGAAGCAGGAGACATGAAAAATGAGCAGTGCCCTCGCCTGGACTCGAACCTCGGATCTCTTGAATACGCGCCTAGTGTGCTGACCATTACACCACGAAGGCATGCTAAAAAGGCGGGAGAACTACCTTATATACTTCCCTTTTAAAGGGAGACTGGGGATTAGGGGACCCAATCGCCAAATCCTGTTGTTGAAGAATCATCATCCACCACCATTTTTAGTTCAAGTTCGGGCACCACTGTAGAGATATTAGGTATTTTTTGGAAGCAGGAGATGTGAAAAATGAGCAATGCCCTCGCCAGGACTCGAACCTCGGGCTTCTCGAATACGCGTCCACTGTGCTGACCATTACACCACGAAGGTGTGCTAAGAAAGCGGAAGAAATACCTTATAAATTTACTTTCATATTCGCATAAAAATGTGTAATTTTCAGAACGAATTTGTCACTTAAAAGGCATTCACCAGAATCTTTAATTTTTTTTTTCTGCCCATGACCATATACTTCCATGAAATTAATAATTCATGCAAACTCGGCAGTGTTTGTCTTTACACGAGATATAAAAATCGTTAGTCCACGAATTTTATCCTGGACAGGATTGCTCCTCACTGGCATTGCCTTGGGAGCCTTACAGGTACTATTAACAAGTAGGTTGGTGTTGGCAGGTACTACTTACAGATAGTATCAGTACTACTTTCTCCATCTCCGATGAATTCAAAAATCTCCCAATCCTCTTCCTCTAGCTTCAAATTACTAGAGAGGACTTTCCGCTTACCGTGTACCTAAAGTAAATCTATGCCACAAAGACACTACGCACTTACAAACTCGAAGCTGCTCCTTAATTCGAACCCAGGCACAACGATGCGGCAGTCAGCAACGCTAACTATTATACTGATCAGGACTGCATAACTGCTTAATAAGCTGAATAATTTAAGAATTAAGAGCTATTTTTAATCCAGGCTATGCTCAGTTATAAAGATCAGAAACATTGATCCCTTTCATGTGTGACCTCTCAGGAAGGGTTTACTCTACTGTCAATCCCGATTAATCAGTCCCCGTTTAAAAAAAAAGCTTAAGTTCGGTTACTGCGAAATAGTGAAGATCATATTCACAAATCATCACAGTAAAACAAAACTGTCTATGGAAATTAGAAAGGGGGGAAGCGTGGGATAACAGCAGTAATAACAAAAGACTAACATTTGAAAAAAACGTTTCATCTACAACAATACGTATACATAATATCTACAACAATACATATACATAATATCTACAACAATACATAATTTAAATATGAGAGTTTGAACTTAATGACCTTATTCGAATTTTTTTGTGAATGTTTCTCTTTAAAGGGCCGTTCCCACTGGGATTTATCTGAGCTAACGGAGTCAGTTCCCTGTGTCGACTAGCTCCGCTGTGCTTGCAGCTCAGATTTTTCAACTTGCTGTACTATTGGAAAAAACTGGTTTTGGAGATGGGTCGGCTACGTTAGTTGTCTCCGTTAGCTCAGATAAGCCTTAGTGGGAACGGCCCTTTAGGCAATTCGATGATTGGTCTTCCCTCTTTTTTTTTTTTTTTTTTTTTTTTTTTTTTCATATCCGTTATTCCTTTTGTTATATTTTCCGACTGCTCTCGAACTGACCATAATTTTGAAATATTCGCGGACTTCCGTCCCTGCTGTATACTGGAGTTAATCAAGACTTAACTGAATTTAAATATATATTTTATTTTCTATGTAATAAAAGCGTCTACCTTATATACTTCCCCTTTTAAAGGGGAATGAGTTAAAGAGGAATAAGAGGCTTAAAGAGGCTGCTTTTAAGAGGAATAAGTCTTATATTATGTAATTCCGTGAAAAATCCTTTTATTTTTTCCATGACTTGAATTTTGGTGTGATTTATCCTCATTGAATGAATTTAAAGCATAATAATTACAATAACTGAAAAGACAACTAGTTACCGATTTGAATTTCCGTGCGGATATTGCGTTTCAGACAATCAACAGACGTCTCTTTTGAGATAATGTTATCGGATTTGTCTGTGAATATTTTCTCTCACAATCTTAAAAATTGATGGAGGAAATGATATCTCAGCTGAACGAACGTCGGAGAGAGCGCAATTTCTCGACCTCCGTTTATTTTTACGAGTCGAGAGTCTTAGTGGGCGTTGCGCCAACGAAAGAACAATCTACATTTCTCGCCTCTCTCGTAAAACTGTTGAAAAAAGCAGTATAATTTATCTTTCGTGGATCTTATAAAGCACTTTATGAAAGATAATCGACCTTATGGATGCGTGAGTTTACATGTTTCGCATAGTGGTTTTATTTTTCCATTGAAAGTCTCTTCAAATTTCAGAAAGCCCTGAAAGTTGCACTTTATACGTTAATGCAGTGTCGGTGGACGTACTATTTAATAATTATTGAAATATTGTTCTAATAATATTCTAGTGGTGATTTCGACCATATTATCGTATATTTCAGATTATATTTTAAATGGCATTTTCTATATCGATGAAATAGTTATAGATATACTCATCAACCAATTTGATTTAATATAATTGTAGCGATTTCAAAATCTTTACTGAATTTCGGAACGTTTTAAAGATAGCATTTTCCTCGTCTGTGAAGTGATTATAATTATAATATTCGAATAAATTTATTATATTTTGTATGTCTACTAATAATGCTGAAATCTCTTAGTGATTATTAGGGTAGGAGAATTCAACAGAATCGGCTAACCACTGAAGCTCAACTGTGTAACATGTTAGTACAACTTACCTGATAATTAAAAATGAAAAGCAATATTTCTATAATTTTTGTGTTTAAGAGAAAAAGTGTCTGCAACAGAAATATTGAGAAATATTAGAAGTTAGTTTACTGATCAATAACAACATCATTGCAAGATCAATAAGCCAAAGATAATTCTTTCCAGATATGTTGTGTTGGTTTATTTTGTGGTCAGCCATCTTAGCCATTTACATAATACAATGGCATATCCGACGGAAGGAACGTATAGCTATTTTACGAAAATTACCAGGAACACCACCCACTTTTCTTATAGGAAACCTCTCCTGGGTGAAAAGCATATATTCCAAAAAACTGGATTTTCATCCTGGTGTATGTAAGTATAGTTACGTTCTCCTAAATTTTATCTTCCACATTTTAATTATAAGATTTGTTATTACATTTACCTTTAAATGTTTAAATAGCAATATTTAATTTTTGCTTTATCTTATCTATTCTGATTATGTAAGCATAACAACTCCCTGCAGAAGATGTAAATAATGTAAAGACTTCAGCTGACAATTAACTGATTATGTACGTTAATTAATAATCAGTTCAATGATTCGTATAGAAATTAATCATTATTATGAGCATTTAACATTCTATAATTTGTTGCCACGTGATATTGTCTGTCTGGAACGAAATGCAAGTGGTAAAAAGTCAATACGATTTGCGGCGAAGAATTCTGGAATTGAACATTATTATCTGATAACCAGATGTAATATCGATACACCTGAAAAGTTTGATTTATTAAATTAGAACTTTAAGTTATGCAATGGGCTTATAAATTGTATTACATTCAATTTAATTGCCAAGCATTGATATTGCATGTTTACTCTGCATAAGAGGGTGTTAAGTTTCAATAATTAGTACTTTAAGAAAAGAGGTTGTAAACCTTTCGTTACACTAAACTGAGTGGAACGTGTTTTAAGAAAATTTCCCAACTTTTATTCTGTGTCTGCAAATATTCAACACATATCTTTGTGACTTTTTTACTAATGCATTATTGATGCATGAGAACATGTGCTTTACGTACAAACATGTTTTATCTGTTAGTAACACACTGAACAGGAGTTTTAGTTCCTGAAAAAATCACGTATGTTTATGCTAAAATCACATTTGTCATAAGTCCATCGTTAATCGATGTCGAATCCTTTATTTATTTTAAATGTTATGAAAATGTATTAGTCACTATTATAAAGTTAATCAGTTAGAAAATCAATTTATATCTAAATCAGTTCAATTCAATGTAGCCAAAGTCCTGTTCCACTATATCACAAATTTTGAGTGAAATCGTAATTTCAAGCAAGCACTCCAGATAAAACAAGTTCCGGTATTTGACTGTGCAAATGGGTCGTACTGTTAATAGAAAATTATTTTATTAACATAACATTTTATTTAGCATTTACTAAAACTGATCTTGGTGCTAGATGCTGAATGAATGTCTGAATTTTCCTGAGAAGAACTAACGGGAATATTAAAAAAGCTGAGGAAGAAAATTTTCTATGTGAAAATGTGATCTTGTCAGGAAAAGAAATTTTTATGGGCCATAGACATCTGGCCAAAATGGCTTCAAACGGATTCGAAGCCAAAATTAAAATACAATTTTATCTGACTACGAAGAATGCAAATCAAAATGCTTACCCTTTTTTTCAATCCTCAGTATCATGTTTTGTTTCTATTAATTTACTCACCTTTCACTATTTTGAGCTTTTCACTTAATTTTTATGAATCTTTTAAAATTTATTATTATTGATTTTTTTCATTTTTCATTTTTCACTTTTCAATGTGAAATATATTATACCGAAAGGAATGTTAGTGCCAAATGGAATATCTGTCTTGAAACGGCGTACCGCTTTTCAAATTGTTACCACCAAATATTACCGCCTTGTTTTAGATTTAGAGAAATTAAATAATGAAGAATCTGCCTGAATGTATGCATGTTTATCGCATTGTGAAGAAAACAACTGTACCAAGAGACTTCAAATTTTGAATAACATAGTTCTCTAACCGAATATGAGTATCTGCAAGCTCGAATTTGGAATTCGTTTTTTTATTATTTTTTTTTCGTATTTTGTAAAAGTTTAACGAATTTTTGATTAATAAACTCAACGATTTCAAAGCGAGCAGTGGCAACACTGTATGGGAAAAAATTATCTCCAACGCACGAGACTGTCTATCGGAAATTCTAAAGATATGCTGTTTTTAAATATTTTTTAAGCCAAAGAGACATTAGTGCAAATGCTCTCGAAACGTGTATACGTATGTAGATGGAAAAAAAAAAAAAAAAAAAAAAAAAAAAAAAAAACGCCCCTTTGGGCGAAATATAAAATCTGAAAGCTTTCAGATTTAATTTTTTTCTTTCTTTTTCATTAATTTAATTTAGTTCATTAACACTTGTAACCTTTTATATTTTACTTGATCTTAATTATTCATTGCAATTATTCAAATTGTTTTATTTATTACTATTTTATTCATTTATTTTTGTTCACTCTTACAGGCGGCTCACATAAAGCTCCATCATTTCTGATTTTAGAAATTAAGCTATGGTTGTAATATTAGATATTAGAGATTTTCATGCGTGAGCGATCAAGACAAAGTCTTCAGTTAAATAAGCGAACGGAAATAATCTGTAAAACTTCATAAAATATGGCTGTAAAAACAATGAATTCTTTTGTTATCAGTATCAAATTCAGAAATGTATGTATGCATGTATGCATGTATAGGTTAATGTATGCATGCATATATGTTGTATATATGTGTGTGTATACACACACGTATAGGCACATATACACGTGCGTACTTTACATACATTTCTGAATACAGTACCGATAACAGAAGAGTACTAAAACAATAAAATTTGAAGTCGAATGATAAATCATATACATTTATTTCTCAAAAGGAGTGCTGCTATTTAGAGGCCTTGATGATATGCTGGTTGCACAAACTGATAAAAAAATATAGTATTTGTATTGAAAAATATGAAATCAATCGTACTGTGAAACTGTAATACGTCCAAGCAAACGTAACAGAATCCTTATTTTTATAATGAGTTTGAACTGGCGATGTTTCTTGAATAAAGATAAATTTCCTTCGACTATTTTTTTTTTTTTTTAATTTTGTTAAATAAACTTAACACTACGCTGAAAATTATTTGAGTTCATATCTCTGTATTTCTGCCTTGACATAGAAAATAAACTTGTATATGAATTTATATTTAATATAAACAGCAGTTGTATTTGTTTTATACCTAATATAAACAGAAGTTGTATTTTTGCCATTATCAGCATCACCACACAAGAGGGTGTTAAGTTACATAATTATTGTAACTTAACACCCTCTTATATGGAGTAACCATGCGATATCAATGCTTGGCAATTAAATTGAATGTAATACAATTTATAAGCCCATTGTATATCAATTTATACCTAATATAAACAGCAGTTGTATTTTTTGCCAATATCAGCATCAAACTCTACCACAGTCCATTTTCGTTAGCACTACAATAAATGGGTGCTTGAATAACTGATTGTACATAATGTCATGTGCTTAAACCAAGCAAAATTGAATTATGATTCTCTGATGTAAATTGTTTGCAAACCTTAACTAAAAAGATTTCTAATTCAGACTTAAACTCGTAAATTTTAAACTGCACATTTTATTATTTTATATGCTGAGAAGCGTTTAACAATATCGCGAAAATATTATTATAACTATCTTATAATATTATTTTCGCGATATTGTTATAAATAACATATAATGCTAACTTCTATTCATTAATATTGTAAGGTATATCTCCCTTCTTACCTAGTGTCTTCATGTTGTAATTGGAAGCACATCCGCCTAGCAATCGGGAAATCTGAAGTTTCCGGCGAGATCATTGCTCATTTTTCGTATTTGCAGGCTTCAAAAAAATTTGGTTTTGGCAAAGCTTGTGACTCTGCTCTATAACTTTAAAAAATATAATGTGAAGTAACATGAATTTTATGAAAACTCAGGGTAAACTTGTATCGTAGAAATTTTTCAATTGATCCACATTTGTGGAAATCGTCTTTCCAGCTTCGATTTACAATATCATCACTTTGCCTTTAATATTCGCAACTACAAAAGGCCCTTACAATTTGTTTTTATTTTTTCGTTGGATGACAGCTCATGTTTTATTTTTAATACTTTGTTTTCAATATTTATACTGGCCTTCCTTCATCTTTTATCGCAATGCAACTTTTACTTTACTCCGGTTTTATCCGTCATTTTGAGTGCCTCTTGGATGAACATTTGAATGTTAATCTTCTTCCCTATTCTGCAAATAAAATAATTTAACTAAGATTGTCATAAATTTTTGTCTCCAGAACAACTCTCCTGGCGCATTATCAGTCATCTCGTGCTTAACTGACCGCAGTGCATTAGCTAAATCCTCAGTGTGGACATCCTAGCAGTTGTGATTCATCTTAACATAGCAACGAATTATCTGCATTATATTCCCCTTCGCGTACTCAGCGATGTTTGGTTGAGGTCTGAACGGGTAATTTTTATATACGTTATTTCAGATCAGTCATAGCTTTTAAAAAATATCACTAATAAATTGCAGTTCATTTTCCGAAATTATTTTAAGTGAAATCCCAAACTTAATGCATGTTTTTAACAGTGAATTTGCAACTAAATTAGCTGATGTACAACGCAATAGTATTAATTAACATCATTTAAAAAAATTATTTATGAGTGCTATCAGTAATAGTAAACGTGTGCTACGAATTTCGTATATATTTAATGATTTTAGTGAACTTATATGTAAAACTGTAGTCTCTTTTGTATAATGTAACATTAAAATCTGAAGAGGCAATGTTTTCCCGAAAAAAAAATAAGAATACAGAGAACAGTCTGTTTAACACTGTACAAATTTCTATCTTGCTAAATCGGCGATACGTGGCCGAGTTGGCGACGGTTTAAAAAACTAATTTTTGCCTCTAAATTTGGCGAAATATCGCCAAAAGTTTGCAAACTTGGCGACAAGTTGTTTGCTTGTTTGTGTAATTATGGCAAAGCCTCGAGGGCTATCTGCCTAAGGGGAGGGATGCCTTCGTGGAGGACTTTCTAAGGGAAACTGGCTCGTATACACGTTACACATAGGGAAAACCACGAAAATGCCCATGCAGCCAGCCCGTTCGCGGAATTCGAACCTCGGACCGAACTACCAGTGTTCAGCGACTTTACCGCTCGGCCGCTGGTGGGCCGGTGACATGTTGATCCGGTCCATGTATAACTGTAATCAGTATTTTGAATGAATAAATGTAATTTATATATGTAACCTTAACCGTATCCGGCCCTCATATACCCTCTAGTAATTTCCAGAAGCAGAATTCTACGACTTTCCATTTCTACGACTCAGATTATGCCAAACCGCCAAGTTTTGTAAAAATCGCACGAGTAGTTTTTAAAAAATTAGCTCTCAAAATTTTAACTCCTCAATGTTAACTAAATTTAATATATATTTGTTAATATCTCTTTTTTATTAAACTTATTTGTTTCTTCCTTTCCCATTTCGAAATTTAGGTTCATTCCAAATAACAGTCACCCCTTTTTTATGATTTAATTTTAAAATTTGTATTTTTAAATAATTTTTATAAATTTTTCGAAAACAATTTTGATTATACCCTATAACATTTTTACAATCATCTTAAAGTAGATGTTTTTCTAAGAATACCTGCAAAAAATTGCAGTTTTTATTCAAAATATATTGGTCCGAAGATATACGTGAATTTATATATCGGTGCGTTTTGAAATTTGGCATATTTGTTGAAAGCGATAATAACATCAAATGGGGTGTAATGTATTTTGCAGTAATTGACAAAACAGGCAATCTTCTTATTAGAACATAAATTTTATTTCTAATTCACGGAGATAGATAATTTGAAGAAATTCTTTAGTGGCAAAACTTTCATACTACTACTAGTTGGTAAAAAAAACTTCAGAATTCTAATTTTTAAAACAATTTCTCACGTTGTTGAGCAAAGTTTACATAATTCAAATATGGCGTTGCCACTTTAACAATAAATATAGTTATTTATTAAATAACAAGATATTACAACCTCTCCCCCCTCCAGATAAACGTACAATACAGAATTGAAATACAAGAAATACCATAATTCCATATTCTGAGGTAGAGAGGAGGAAACAAAATAATCTTTTTATCTATATAGAGAAACAAATTATTTAATCAGGATAGGGAGTACGAATTAATGCGTCTACATTTTTATGGTTTTTACCACTTCGATGATCGTGTAATTGTAGGGTTGTAGTACTAGTACCCATCTCATAAGTCGTGGATTTAGACTCACATTATTTTTGAGCCAAACTAAGGGATTATGATCGGTCATGATGAGGAATTTAGTATGCCCGTCTAAATAACATTGAAGTTTCTTTACAGCCAATGTTATCCCGGGGCATTCCCTTTCTGTGGTAGAGTACTTTTTTTCAGTTTCTGTAAACTGAGGTATAATACTGGATGTTCATTGTCTCGCTCATCTTTTTGAGCTAAAATGACACCCATACCAGAGTTTGAAGCATCAGTTTGCAAAATAAACTCCTTATTGAAATCAGGTGAATGTGATAGAGGCTTTTGCGGCAGTTTTACTTCTTCAACAACTCCCTCTTCTCTGTTTAAAAACTTCTCCTTGACTTGCATATCAACTCCAGAACTTGGCAATTCATCTAGAGCTCTTAACTGAAAATCGTTTAATTTTATCAGGTTTTTTTTTTTTTTTTTTTTTTTTTTTTTTTTTTAGATAGTTTTCGCTCGTTGCGAGATGAGCCTTTTTACTTATCTGTTACTTTTATTCTCATTGAATATGGCAACTTTGAGTATCCTTTATCATGTTTATGGCCTTTTTGCTAAGTTTTCTGACGCGAGCTTAGATTCTGAATGTATTTTTAATTTCTCAGCTTTAGACGCACCTTCATGAGTTCTTTTATAAGAAGTTCTTTGATCTGCTGTTAACAAACTGTCAAAAACATCTTTACTTTTTGGGTAAGAAAGGAACTGAGGAACTTGTAGAGGAATAATCACACACATTATCCATAGACGATGAATCACCAGGTAAATAAGGTGAGTCAACTTCCATATCAATAACTTCAGTTTTCTCATCAAGATGAGATGAACGCTTAGATTTTTTGTCAGATTTCTGTGAAGCATTGACAGAAGCTTGACTTTTAGGAGGGTGAGTATTGACCAAATTACCTTGAGTTTTAGCACTTGTAGGGTTTATATTTATTTTAACTAACATTTATTTTAAGTTTAAATTATCTTTCCTGTCAAGCCTTACTTTCCCCTGGAATTGCCAATGCCAGAGTATGTAAATTTTAGTAGAAAGCGCAAGGATTCAAATTGTCAGCGGAAGTATTCTGAGTTAAATAGAAGGGAAACGAGTTCGAAGGTGTGCTTTCTTGCTTCACGAGCGTGGAGAGGGCTAGTTAGAAATTGAAGAACCACGCGTTTCGGCCTGTGTGCTTGCCTCGGCAGTTTGTTAATCTTTCACCGTAATATTCAGAAGTTTGCTGAATTATCAGCGTTATCTTAGAACGCGGTGAGGTTAGTTACTTTTAGAGAGCCTCGTAGTTAGAGTCTTGTTATTATTTTCTTTTCAGGTTCTTATTTTTATTTTACCGCCGGGTCGGCGTAGTTTGTGAGCGTCAAGAGCACGCATTTGTAATTTCTAAAGTTGAATAAAAAGGGATTTAAACCCTTCTCAAGACTTTGGTATACTTTCCAGTTCTTAGCAGTCACCACTATTGTTGCGTGCAGGTTGGAAGCGCGTAACGTTACATTAGCGCCCGAACACTTGTCGAACTGAAATGGCCGAAAATTGGATGGAAGTTGCTGAACAACAACAAGAAATGGCAAGCCAATTGGAAGAATTTGGATACCTGGTCCAGACGATGAGAGCGTCAATTAAGCCAAACGTCAATTTCGACGGAAAAAATTCGGTGGCGATATTTCTAGAAAGCCTCGACAATCACTTCCAGCTCTACCCTGTGCCTGAAAGACAAAAAAATGCCATCGCCACATTTGCACTAAGAGGACAGGCCGCGCTATGGTGGAAGAATATAGGCAAATTTTTATTAGGGGAATTCGGAGGCCAGACATATACATTTGAAAATTTCAAAAAATCGTTATTAAAGGCCTTCCCCATAGTGAAAGATCGAGCAAGGCTAGAAGCCGAACTATATAGTTTTTATCAACGGAATATAGAAGAGTTGACGGACTTTATTCTGCGAAAAATTAAGCTGACGGATATGCTGTATGGGAAGAAACCCGACGCGGAGATTATTGAAATAATTTTACCAAGATTGTTACCTGCTGTTCAAGACTACTTCGAAATTAGAAACCCAAGGACATTGCGGGAGCTCTTCGAATTGGCGGTCAAGTTTCAAAATCGCAGAATAGCGGAAATAGCTAGAGGGGCATCGTATTCTCAAAGTATCTTAAGGCAATCTTCAAATGAGCAGACCAGAAATGCAAACCGCTCTTATGGGGGAAATAGCTATCAAGCTAACTCATCGAACCTCGAAGGTCAAGGCCCAAAAAGGAAATTTGAAAATAAACGTCCGCGTACCCAGAAGGCAGAAGTTGAAAGGAAAGCTTTAAACGAGTAGAGGGGCCTATGAAAGCGAGGGTCCAGACTCCGGAAATTTAGAGAAAACCCTCAAAAAGACACTTAAATACGGTCATCGTAAGGAACTCGAAGTTACCAATTATACAAGTCCTGGTTGGCGATGTACCAGTAGAAGCCCTAATCGATACAGGAGCAGAAGGTAATTTTATGAGTGATATTTTTTTTAAGAACTTTAATAGGTTTCGATTATTTAAAAATAAAAACACAGAAATCATAGCAGCGCAAGGACAAACTTGTCAATGTATCGGAAAACTATCTTTAAAAATACAACTTCAAAACGAAACCCTTAAAGTATTAATTTTTGAAGTAAAAAATTTGCAAAATTCACTTATTTCAGGTATGGAGTTTTTAAGGGCCGCGAAGGCCAAACTCAATTTTCAGGACAGTTCTATTGTACTGGAGATGGACCGGAGGGTGGTGGAACCAGTGGAACAACCGCAAGTCGACCTTAGCCATTTGAATGTCCATGAAAGTCAAGCCATCAAGCAAGTGGTGAGTACTTTTTCAAACTTGTTTTCAGAACGGCCTGGTAGCTGTCAAATAGTTACGCATGAGATACAGTTAACTGCCGACAAACCCTGTAGGACTAAACCTTATCGCTATGATAAACAGAAAGAGCTAATCATAGAAGAACATATTCAGGAAATGTTAAAGAACAAAATAATAACGCCCATAAATAGTGAGTACGCGAGTCCAGTCGTACTATGCAGGAAAAAGAACGAGTTTCCTCCTTCGGATAAAAGGGCTTGGAGGTTTGCTATCGATTACAGAAAACTGAATAGTATTACTAAATTCCCAGTTTACCCTTTGCCGGTTATAGAGGAAATTATTAGAAAGATTAAATCTACTAGATACATGACTACTTTGGACTTAACGTCTGGCTCCTATCAAATAGCTATGAGATCCGAAGACATACATAAAACCGCGTTTATAACAAAATCGGGCACTTATGCATTTTTACGCATGCCCTTTGGGTTGTGTGGGGCCCCATCAACATTCCAGAGAGCTATGGACATTGTTCTAAAGCCTGTCCTAGGAAAATCGACATTAATCTATCTAGATGATATAATTATAACGAGTAGTACGTTGGAACAACATATTAAAGATCTAGAAGACGTTTTTAAATTATTAAAAGAGACCGGTCTTACAATTAACTCCTCAAAATGCAAGTTAGAAACTAAAGAACATAAATATCTGGGTTATAAAATTTCGCAAAAGGGTATAGAAACTCAGGATTCAAAAATAAAAGCTGATCCAGAATTTGGAAGTATCTATGCATATTTGAAAGACCCCGAAAGCTTTGAGCACACAGATATCGATGCGATAAGAAATAGAGCAGAAAACTATGAAATAATAGATAATTTATTATTTTATACGAAAACAACAAACGAAAATCTCGAGTACAAACCAGTCATCCCAGCCTCGCTTCGACTAAGCATTTTGAAGGAACTACACGACGCGAAAACAGCGGGTCATTTAGGGGTCAGAAAGACTTTTAAAAGGGTACGCGAGGCGGTATATTTCCCGCAATTATACAAAATAGTAACGGCGTATGTCAGGTCCTGCAATCAATGTCAGTTAATAAATGATATTAATTACAGCCCGGCCGGGTACTTAAATAGCATTCGCGCTACATTTCCGAATGAAATTTTAGGCATAGATCTTCTTGGTCCTTTTCCCCAGAGTGAGTTAAATAAAAATCGTTTTCTTTTAGTAATTGTAGATAATTTTTCAAAATGGACAGAAATTGTTCCACTTAAACGCGCGTCAGGCAAAACAGTCGCAGATGCTTTCTTACATAGATACATTTTAAAATACGGTGCACCGATAAAAGTCATTAGCGATAACGGTAAAGAATTCCTTAGTCAAATATTTGAAAACATATGCACTGGACTTGGCATACGCCATATCAAAATGGTTCCGTTTAGACCACAGGCAAACATAGCAGAAAGAGTTAATAAAAAAATTGTAAAAATAATTTGAAGTTATGTTAGCACACATCACAAGCGCTGGGATGGCTACATAAATGAGTTAGCTTATGCTTTAAGAACAGCAAATCACGATACTACGGGAAAACCTCCAGCAGAATTATTTTTAGGACGAAATTTAATTACGCCATTAGATAAATTATTCTTTGTGCAACAAAGAGAGCAAGAATTTAAACAGAAAGACGTGCAAACACTTATTGACCAGGCGGTTAAAAGCTCGGATACGGCAAGAAATAGACAAAAGTTATATTACGATAGAAAACGCCGTGAAGCAGATTTTAAAGTTGGGGATAAAGTGTTTAAGCGGAAATTGTCTTTATCAAGTGCCCCAGACAATTTTACTGCAAAGTTAGCTCCAAAATTTGAAGGCCCCTATGTAATTCAGGAAATCAAGGGAGTCGTATTGTACCTTAAGAACGAGAGAGGGGAAATCTGTAAAGCAAGTCCCGACCAGGTGAAAAAATATTATAATCAAAATGAATTTGAAATCCTTAAAAGTTTCTTGCAGGACTCAAGCGTAAAAGAAGTAGAAGGTCCAGATGTAACGTCACCCGTTCCACCACCCAAGAAGCAGAGAACTGAAGAGAAACCTAGCCCTTCTACAACCCATGCGACGGTACCGAAAGGAAGAAATGAAAGCGGTCAGACTCCAGCATTTAAGAAATACAAGAAAGCAGAGCCGCCGCGTAAAGAAACCTTGATAAAGAGGAAAACACCACTTACAACGTATCGCAGTAGAAATTCTACATCGAGGAGAACGCTTCCGGGCCAGAGAGTCAGGTGCAAACAAGGCCGCCGTTCCCGAGAACGAAAAGACAGCAGGAGGAACGAAAAGACCACCACCAACAGAAGAAATTCAAGCATGACTCCAGACCGGAGGACGCCAAGACCAGCCGTCCAGGGGAAAAACGGAAAAGACAGCAACCCGGCGACTACCACTCCAAGAGGCCAGCATGCAGAGGACGAAAAAGAAAAAGACACGTGGACGACACTCGGAGGACACTAAGGAGAAGACTGCCGTCGATGAAACCTGTAACGTGGGAGCAATTCTGCCGCAAGAGGATGTCGGAGTTTCAATCATCGAAAACTCAAAGATAAGTTAAAATCTTCTATAAAATTTTTTTCTTTTGTTCCGAAATGTTATGCGTAAATACGAAGTTCTATGTTTTGACGGAAATTGACTCGGTTGAGACTTAGTTTTGTTTTACTTTATTTAGCTAAGGCAAAAGTATTATTTTCTTTAAGTATAAAATCTAAGAACAAGCAGTTTCTGTTGGTCGAAAGACTAATTCTGTTATGTTAAAGCCAAAATTTAGCCGATGATAAAAATAACTTCGTATTCTTGTATTAATAAGAACTTTAGTTTCAGTGCCGCCAGCTTGGCGAAGAATGAGTAAAGTAAAAATTTATTTTTCTCTTATTCATTTTATGGTAAATTGTAAAAATCATATGTATTAGAATTTTGTAAATATACGTAAATACTTGAAAGTTATGTAAAAGTAGAATTTAGTCTAGAAGCATAAAAGTTTCGATGCTAAAAGTAAATGCTCGAAAGAAATGAATTCAAATTAAGTATTAAACTATAGATAAAATCATGCTTTAGAGCGAAAGCCTGCATGTCTAAAGATGAATGAGGGGGAATTTAGAATGAATGCGTTTTGTAGGGTTCTCCACCTACACTTGAATTTTAAGAATGTTAAAGTAGCTCGTCGAGTTGTAGAATGTCGAGTAAGGTGTGTCTATTTGGTCGTTGAATTCTAACAAATCATTGTGGTTAGGGGAAGTGTTGCAATACTAAAACACGAATATTCCCGTTTGACACCACACATTATGGTGAACCAGGGTAAAGTTAAATTCATGTTTCAATACTTGAATGAATGTGAATTAAGCAGTAACTAAGGAAAATAAATCCTTCAATATTCAGTGTCAAGAAAGTGTAAATTATAATGTATTTAGAAAGATACTGATACTTATTCCTTCCAGATGCTGGAAGGAAGAGAACAGATTGATTGCTGAAGTCCAGGAAAAGTTGCTGTAAGAAGAGCAAATTAACTAAGTATCTACAGAAATTTATTCTACCTTTTGTGAGATAACAGATTTCTTTTACGTAAACGAGGCTCTTAAAATTTAGTTCAGAATTGTGGAAACTTTTCAACAGGTCGTTTCTAGGACCTGCTTCCAAGTTTACCAAATTCAGGCAGCGGCAAATGTAGGGTTTATATTTATTTTAACTAACATTTATTTTAAGTTTAAATTATCTTTCCTGTCAAGCTTTAGTTTCCCCTGGAATTGCCAATGCCAGTGTATGTAAATTTTAGTAGACTATTTAAATTTTAGTAAATTTTAGTATATTAGTAAATTTTAGTAGTTTTCAGTTTCTTATTTTTATTTTACCGCCGGGTTGGCGTAGTTTGTGAGCGTCAAGAGCACGCATTTGTAATTTCTAAAGTTGAATAAAAAGGGATTTTAACCCTTCTCAAGACTTTGGTCTACTTTCCAGTTCTTAGCAGTCACCACTATTGTTGCGTGCAGGTTGCAACGTTACAAACTGTTATTTGTTTGGTTCTGTATCAAAGATGTATAGTTCTGCATTTGATCCCTATATTTTTCAGGAATAACAATTAATTTCCGTTATTTCCATTTTTATCTAATTTCTTTTTCCTCAACAGCCCGTTTTCCTTTACTTTGAAATCATTTCCGAAATTTTCACTTTTAGCTTCGCTAAGCAATGAGGCTACATCTCTGCTTTGATTCTGAGATTCAATTAATTCCTTTGAATTAACATTAATTATTTTCTTAATTTCTTTGTCTTTCTCATCAGCTTGTGGTAAAATATCTTCATCAGTCTCAATAACAGACAGTTCTTCTTTTTTCCCCAGTTCGGTGTCTCTATTTCGATCTTCTTCAAGAGATCGTTTTACTTGAGATCGTGTCAAAACCGCATTTATCCTTTCTAACTTTAAGAATTGTTCATCTTTGAACAACTGAACAGTTTTTTTACGCAATACATATCTGCCAGGATCATTCGTAACAACAGCTGCCTTTGTCTTTATATGGCCAAGTTCACAATTAATTTCAACTTCAGCTAACAGTAGACATACTAAATAGTCGTTTAAAAGATATTGTACCCAGACATGTTCTCCAGTCATTTTTGCGTTACATCTATGTATTTTCGAGAAATAACATCTACTGTGGCTCCTGTGGCTCGAAGAATAGGTATTTCATAACCATTAACTAAACCGTTAGTTGTATATGTCTTTAACAAATCATCATTCGAAAATACGCAATTTACTTTTTCATTTGGTTTTAAGCGAGTGCACTGAGGCTTAAAATGTTGGTGTGATCCACACTCGAAACAACGTGGTCGATATCTTTTGTCATACAAATTTTCTTGGTTCTTGTTTTGAAATTGACTTCTTCGTCGGTGATCTTTCTGGTATTTTGAATCATCCCATTTATCAGAATGCTTAAAATGAGGCGGATACTCTCTTTTTTTTCACTAAATTATCATAACGAGGTTTAAATGATACTTTGTTAATTTTCTCAGTCTGACTGGCAGAAAATTTCGGTTTTATTGTTTTTCTCACATCTTCAAAATCTTCAATTTTCTTAACCATCTCAGTGGGTAAATTAGGGTAGTCCATTCATCCATAAAATGTTCTTTGAAATCAGGAGAAGTACGCTTTTTAATTTGATCAACCACCATGAAATCTTTTAGCTGTTCAAAAGTTTTAATGTTTAATCCGTTAAGCCGTCCTTCTAAATAATTCTTTAATTCATAGTAGAAATCATACCAAGTACTTTCAGTAGATTTTTGGTGTTTATTAAATAGTTGCCGAAATTTTTCCGCACTCAATTTAAATCGTTGAAACAGTAAAGTTTTTACATATTCATATTTTTTCGTGTCCTCTTCTGGTTCTCTAGCAATAAGCTGAACAATGTCAGGAGGCAGCAATGAAATAAGTTGAGTCACTTGATTTTCAGCTGGTATATTCATTATTTTAGCTTGACGCTCAAATAACATCAGAAATAAACTTATTTCGTCTTCTTTAGGGTTGAAACGTGGCATGACATAGTGAATTCTGATTTTTAAGGGCTGCTCAGGTAACTGCGTAATTTCTACCGGCTGTGCTGTGGCAGCCATTGCTTCCAACTGAAGTTACTGTAGTTCAAAGGCTCTAATTCGCTCTTCTCTTTCACGCTCTTCTTTTCTTTCTCTTTCTTCTCTTTCGCGTTCTTTTTCTCTTTCTTCTCTTTCACGTTCCTTTTCTTTTTCTTCTCTTTCGCGTTCTTTTTCTCTTTCTTCTCTTTCACTTTCTTTTTCTCTTTCTTCTCTTTCGCGTTTTTTTTTCTCTTTCTTCTCTTTCGCGTTTCTTTTCTCTTTGTTCTCTAATTGCAGCCAGTAGTTCTCGAGTAAACTCCTCATCATAACCGGGACTTTCAGTAACCAGTTTATGTAACTCAGCAATCTTAAATTCAGGTTTCACGGTTAAACCTAACTCTTCTGCTAGTACTTTTAAATCCTGTTTTTTACTCCTAGCTAAGAATGACATGTTGACACAAGTTACCTTTATTAGGCTTCCTTTTGAAATTGAATCTGAAAGATCGTACTTGTTTTAAAAATGTATAATTTCTGGCGAAACTTAATTTCTCAAATACGAAATTCATACTAACCAATTGAAAAGAATTATTTAAACAACTTTGCTAGGTTGGCACAAAATAATATAATACTACGCCGGGTTGACGTTTTAACTCACTATTCACAAGCCTCGTTAGCTATAACTATATAAACACCTTTGCCAGTTAGGCAATGCAGTGGAATTTTACCCACGTCAGTTTGACGATTTTACTATCTATCTCCACGCCTGGTTGGCGATAACAAAAAAATTTTTGCCATTTTGGCAGTACACTTTTTACAACGTCGGGATGACGTTGCTATCTACCACACGCCTGGATGGCGAGAACAAAGAAAAAACTTTTGCCAATTTTGCAGTATAATCAAATTACACTACGTCAATTTGACGTTACTACTTGTTTTCTACGCGCCTGCTTGGCAACAAATTCAAAAACTCAGCTAGCAGTTCTTTTTTTTTATATATATAAATGCCGGGATAGCGTACATATATCAATTATCAACAAAAAAAAAATCAATACAAATAACAGTAAAGGCTAAATAATAATTTAAAATACTTTTCTACCACAAATATCAATTATAAATTACTCTTAATATTTTTAGTATTAGTTATTTTACACAGAAACCTTTACTATTTAAATATAATTCTGAAATGAAATACTAAAATTCAATAAATACTTTTTTTTAATGAAAACCAAAAGTTAATCTTATCTTCGAAGATCAGCAGTATCCTGTTTTTGACAATTTTTTGCTCGGAGGCAAGTTATAGAAACACAGAAGTTAACCTTTGAATGATCCGCTTCAAATCTGGCTTTAAAACGGCAGACTTCTTACATCCATTTCTCCTTGAAATAAACTTCAATTAGTACTACCAAACTTGTTCTTAAAAATTTCTGCAACGTTCTGGGATTAGGAGACCAGCATCATCGAAATTGATAATTGCACTCCTAATTTCCAGTATCTCGGTGGAACCTCCAATTAATTACGACTGTAATGTATTTAGCAGTAATTGACAAAACAGGCAATCTTCTTATTATAACATAAATTTTATTTCTAATTCACGGAGATAGATAATTTCAAGAAATTCTTTAGCGGCAAAACTTTTATACTACTACTAGCTGGTAAAAAAAAAAAACTTCAGAATATTCTAATTTTTGAATCTGAGCAACGTTTACATAATACAGATATGGCGTTGCCACTTTAACAATAAATATAATTATTTATTAGATAACAAGATATTACAGGGGTTTAGGTACTTTGTTAAAATTATTTGAAAGTAGGAATGATGTGACTTTTTTCCGCTCATGCACAATGTAAAAAGGTAGGAACGATGTGACTTTTTTTTTCTTTCAACACAATGGAAGGGAAAGAAAATTGGTTGCCATATATTAAGAAGTTCGCAAACTGAAAAAAAAAAAAAAAAAGCGCCAAGATAAATTTTTAACTTTCTCCGTAAATATCGCACCAAATTTTACAAAATTTAATAGTTAGGCAAAATTTGAGTCGTAGAATATGAAAAAAGAACAATGCTATATATTAATGTAATATATATCCGAAGTCACGGTTTCGAGACATGAAAAACGGCATCAATCGACCTAGTATAAAGGGATATATAGAATTGTCCCCCCCTTTTTTTTCGCGGTGTACGTGCGAGTTCGTGGATTTGGAGTGAATAAGGACAACAGTTGAAGGAAGTGTTGAAACACTATTTATTAGCCAGTATTTTCAGGACAGCTCCAAAATCCCGTTTACAGACGTCGAAGAGTACCGTAAACACGCTGAAACAATCAGCGACACAGCCTTCAGACTATCGGGCTATAACGGTAAAGGCACCTTCACGGCAAAGTACCAGAGTACAGCTTTCGGCTCTGCTCTGTCGTTCTCGGAATTCTACATACTCTCGAGACTCTCCACGCTACAGCTCGCGATGCACTCGACGATACACTAGAGTACAACTCCCGACTCGGTTCGGTCGTTCTCGGACCTCAACACGCTCTAAGATGAAACTCGACAATGCACTAACTGGCGATACACTAAGAGACTCTCTCAATGCACTTGACGACCAACTCGGTACTAGACTACCAGACACTCGCTCACTGACTATTGACTGCTCGACTAGGCACTGACTTTCCGCGTGGCAGCAGGATTTATATAGCTTTTGGCCTGCGTTCGAGAACAGTCTGGGTCAAACTGGTAAGAATTCATTTCAGAAGTTTCTCCATCCGTCTATGGCATATCGCCAATTTTCCCGCCAAATGGGCGATTTCTACCCAAATATGGCAGCCCTGCCTTCCCTTGCCATTTTCTGGCAACCGTAAACCTGCTTTACTGGGAAGCTATCTTACTGCGGCCGGGCATTTCATAATAATATATACGTACGTACATAGAGACGTCATGAAAAACTCCATTTTTAATTCATTTAACAATTCGTTTTGGAAAAGAAAAGAATATTTTATTCTGTCGTTACATACAGAATGAACGCAAAAAATAGTCAAAATGGATTTGGGAACGGTCAATTTGATATTTGCGTTGAAATTATGATACTCGAAATTTTTTGGGATTACAATACTTTCTTTACTCCGTACATGTAAATAAAAATAAGTTAATTCGAATCATTTTAGTTCGAATAATTGTATTTAATGCTTTGCATTTACGCAGTCTAAGAACAAAACAGCCGTTAAATTTCCCCCCTCTTTTTTTTTTTTTTTTTTTTTTTTTTTTTTGTAGATATTTTTGAGCGCATCCATGGCAGTTGCGTGTTGTTTGAAAAGTACGGAATGCATGCTTTCTGGTTCGGTGTCACGCCTATCGTCAGCGTCTTCCGAGCAGAAATCATGGAAGTAAGTAATTCAGTCACTGTTATTCTATATTAATAATGCATATACATAATACATTTCTAATGCATATATACACGTTGAGGGATCTGGAGATTTTAAGAATTTAACACTAAATCCTTGCATTTATTTAACTTTAATGTATATGATTACATTTTAAGCATAAAGCAACGGTATAATTTACAAGTTCCTAAGAGTTTGATGTTTCCCCAAGGGAAATTTGGAAGGCTGAAAAAACAGAAATTGTTGCTACGTCATTGACGCGAAAGGCTTGTGCACAGGTGACCGAGTAGAAAAGAAACGTATAGCTGTTTCTTGAAATCTTTTCTTTCTTAAATATTAAGTGCCATGGTTTCCAGATAGCGTCTGTTTATGATGGAATAATACTGTAATGTATTTTTTAATAACCGGTTGGCACTGCTGTTTTGAATAGCTTGTTTCAAATAAATAATCTATGTCTTGACTTAAGCTGAATCTTAAACTTGTTAGCCTGTCGTAACTGTTTACCTAAAAACTCCTTCAAATTTTAACTTAAAATCAGTTTCAGTTTTCACCCTTATACTAATTAACCAATTGTTGAGCGGAAAGAGGCAATTTTTTTTTCGATGATTTTTTTAACAAATGAACAAGAGTTTACTAATGTTAGAAAACAATTTATTAATGCAATACTCGTAAACGTGTAGAGACATTAGGTATATTTTGAGGCCGGAGAGATGAAAAATTAGCAATCGCCTTCGCCGGTAATCGAACCACAGACCTCTGGAATATCGACGCAGCGTGCAAACCAGTACTCCACGAAGGCTCGCTGAGAAGGCGGGAGAAACACCTTATAAACGAAACATGTTGAGAACGAAAAGCAAGAATAATTTCTTGCGTTCGCATTGACTCGATGCATGATGTTGTAAACTCCAGAAAGTCACGAGTCATTCCGCAAACATGAACCACTCTATTGAGGCACATAGCACAACATCCAAAACGTTCTTTACGTTTCTTTTTTCCTACGCTCACTGAAGACTGACCTTTTGATTCTTATACATTCTACAAGCTGAAGTCCCAATAACCCAGCTTCAATTCATTTCACTTCATAACACCCTCCCCCCTATTCAAAATTGGGTATAGTTTCAAACTTATAAGAAATACAATGAAAAAAATCCAGTCTTTTAGGTGCTTTTACGCACGTACCAGAAGAGGTATACCTTTCCATTATTATATCAAAAGATAAACTAGTTGTAATTCCAGATGATTTCTGAGAATTAGATTCCTCCTCTCCAGTTTTCTTTTCCAACAGTTTGTAGCTCTAATGGAAATCCTCTGCAGCGGTCGCAAAACACCTCCGTGTTGTGTTTTGAGCCTTCTTCGCTCGCCATATCCGTTTCACACAGTAAATATAGATATTATTGGTGATATTTCACCACGTTCAGGAAGGAAACAGAGATATTGTTTGTGTTTATTAAGTAATCTTTCAAAATAGCCGTAAGTTATATCTTTAAAAGGTTCTTTTTGCTACCCCAATTTTGATGATTTTTAGAAATTTTTATGCGAACAGATATTCCGTAAATTATTTGCAGCGATCAAGGTACTAAATTTACCTCACAGTTGACTGAAGAGTTTCGAAAAAAAAAAAAGTCAGAAACTTATCCTCGGTTTTTAACACCAGGTTACTCTGCATCAAACGACTCACCAGGCAAATTGAATCGTGTATTTAAACGAATGCAAATCCTGTCAACTCTCACAAATCTTGTTAATTGGGGCAAGCATACTCTATCTACTTTTTGCTTGCTGCGATGTTCCAATACAGGTCTATCTCCATTTAAGCTTATGCACTGTCGTGAAGCTAGAGGTCCCTTAGCTATATCATCATGATCCGGTGAAATACCTTAACATCTTAATTTATGTAATTCAGCAGCTACAAAATTCATCGAAAAAATGAATTTAAAGAAAGCAGCTGATCTTGCATCTTTATCTGCTTCTTAAAAACGCGAAGCTTACGCATATAATATCAACCACCAGGAAGGGCATGAAAGAATTTAAAAATGGTCGTCTAGGTATACTTTTGCCAGACTCTTGCATTTAAAGAGAGCTAATTTTCACATGCGGTGCATGTTTATGCATATTTTTAGACGTACAAATAAAAGAACTATTGATGCTCAGATTATTTATTCTGTACTTATTTATTTATTTGTTTTGTATTTAATTTTTTAAATCCTTTTTCCACTCGGGCTCCAAGCAACGGTTTCCTGGAGCTTTTATTTATAGTTCTTTATGGAATTACTGCTCGATTCTTAAAGATAAGACAGAGCCGTTGGTTTACATTGTTTTGGGTTGCAACTTTGGACAGTCATATTAAGTCTCCAGCAGCTTCGCTGCCAGCCTTCGTCTGGCTTTTAAATGTACCGGAAAACTGGCTGAAGGGAACACCAAACGTTAAATTTAAAAACTGCATAGAATTTTACTCTGTAGAACAACTTCATAAAAAAAAGTTATTACGTATAACAAAATTACAATGAAATAAGCAATATCCCTTAATACAAATATTAATTATCCTAATAAATAAATTAACCAACTTCCCTTTGCAAAATCTTAAGAACTCAAATGGTATAAAGGAGGTTAAGAACTTTGTTTCTTAAAAAATCGCTCAAAACTTTTCAATATCTTAAAAACAGTGAAATGAGCAATAAATAACATAAAAGAGTATAAAAAAGAGAAAATTCTGAAATTAATGATATTCTAATTAATGATATTTTATCTTATATTTTCAAGAGAAAAAAATTACAATGAAGTAAGCTAGTATATCCCTTAATACAAATATTAATTATCCTAATAAAAAAATTAACCAACTTTCCGTCGAAGAAAAAAACTCATGCAAAACATTTCAGTGTCTTACAAACAGTGAAATAAGCAAAAAATAACATGAAAGCAACTCAAAAAACATAAAATTCCGCGCAGTATTTTACTCTACAGAACAACTTTATAAAAAAAAAATCAATAAAACGTGTTATATATATATGTAGAATCGGTACTTACTGTCTAGGAAAATGATGTTTGTAAACTTACTTCTTAGGTGGCTGTCTAGGGGCTAATAAACTAGTCCGATTTACAAATAACTTGAATATTTAATGAAACATGAATAGTTGCAACAAACTACAAAGTAATTACATACGTAGAAGGAAATAGGTGAGATTATTTACAGATGAAGAGAAGGAATCATCTTTACATTCAAACATCTTTTAATCGCGTCATCGTCTTAATGGCGGAATCGTCTGCCTTCTATCATCGGAAAAGTAAAAGATTTATTTTTCACAGCTTGTCGCGTCATCTGATTATAATGAACGATGCCATCCCACAAATGCTCGTCCATCCTGATGGAATGCGGCCTCGCATTCTCGTAGCACCACCATCTACATCTAGGGATCTGAAAAATAAAAATTAAAAAAAAAAAAAAAAAAAAAAAAAAACAGAAAAAGAGATTTTTAGTTACTATTGAGGGAAAAGACGTCTTAAATGGTTTATTTCAGCCATCTTCCCTTATCATCTTAACATCTTCAGAAATAACGGCTTTATCTCTTCTTCAATGCTCTTTCAGTGTTCGTTCATCTTTAACAGTATATCTGAATACATACATTTCACAAACACGTCTAGATTTGTCTTCGTATTTACGTCTTTTTAAACATCGTCTGAATACGTCTTCTGAATGCGTCTTTTAGATACCGTCTGGATACGTCTTCTGAATGCGTTTTCTTAGATACCGTCTGGATACGTCTTCTGAATGCGTCTTAGATATCTTCAAGATCCGTCATTCGAATGCGTCTTCTCAAAATCATCTTCTTTAAGCCGTTTTCCTTCATACATTTCATCCTTAGACATCATCTTCAGTCTTCTTTAATTAGTTCACGTCTTTAAAATAATAGTCCATTAGTCAAATCGGGAGAAATTCGTCTAGTCGAGAAAAAGTCTAAATCCGGAATCATCAAAATTGATATTTCATTATCAAAGATTTTCAATTTTCTTCCTGGATCTTCTGAATCTGCTTTTTCGCTTCTTTTTTCTCACCTTCTTTACTTTCTTATGTTCCGTCTTTGCTTTCTGTATCAACGTCGTTGTCGTCAGGTCTTTTGATCGTCTTCTCCTTTTCAATCTTCTCCTCTTCGTTGGTCTCTGTAGTTTCTTCGTCTCCAGTGGCTTCTTTTGCTTCTCTATTGCAAGGTATTTTACTGAAATTGTTCTAGTAGAATTCGCATTTGATTCATCATCTTTAGCAAATGACTCTTGTTCGGGGAAATGCTTCTCTTCAGAATCTCCTTCTGCAGTGGCGTTTTTCCTCATTGCTTCAGAGCTAATTGCATTGTGCTTGAGTTTCCTTTTTGCACTAATTCAAATTCATCTTTAATAGCATCACTTTTACTTATATCAGAATCTGCATCACTCGGGACGTCGTCAGAATTCACAATCAGGGAATCAATGCCACTTGCTTTGATTGTAGATGAAGTGTCCAGTTTGATCACATTCTGTACTGTAACAGGAACTATACTAACAAGATCAGTTTCTGGTTTTGGAAGTAAAACACCATAAGTAACAACTTTTCCATATCCTTCTTCAGAACCATTTCCATTGCAATGAGCATTTTTATGCTCTTCAGAATAATTCTCAGATTTCTTGTTTTCTGCGATAACGCAAATATTTGATTTAAATAAAGAACCATCGATTTGGAATTCACCTTCAAATCTCTCTATAGGTTTGTTGCCAAATTCCGTTAACTGTAGCTCTGCCGACTTCAGTTCAGGAGAACCTATCTTCTTATGTATATCTTCTCGGATTAATGTTACCTGACTACCAGTATCTATTAAAGCATCAAACTGCGAATTACCCAAATTAATAGTTTTATGCATATCTTTCTGACAAGTCTGAGTTATTGGTGTAACAGCTTTGGCATCTTGGATATTTTTAGATGATGGTTTCAAACAATCTACGGCTTTGTGTCCAAACAAATCGCATTTAAAACACTTAAATCCTTTACTCTTATTGTTACATGAGTTTTAGATTTATGACCAATACTTCCACAGTTATAAGAACTTGGTTCTTTACTCTTAGGTACAGCGTGTGTTTTATTTTGTGTGTTAGTACTTAAATATCCCTTATTCTTCGTATCTGGAACGCGAATTTTCTCATATATTTTTAATTTCTCTTTGAATTCAGAAATAGTTTTACACCCATACAAAATAATTTTGTTACTACTCTGATCTGGTATCCCATTCATTACATAATCAAGAATTGATGAATCATCAACAGAACCGCGGCTGGCTATTTCACACATGGCAATTAAATATTCGGAAAGTGATTCACCAGGTTTTAAGTGTCGTTTCTGTAACAAATTATGAAGTTGTGCACTGTTTATTTTAGAACCAAATTCAGATAAAAGATTTTCTTTTAATTTGTCCCATGATATTATACCCTTCAAAGACCTAATAAATACTTTAGCAGAACCAGTAAGCAATTTTTTAGCAAACACAATTTTCTGTAATTCCGATAACTTAAATAATTTAAAAGATTCTTCTAAATCACCAATGAAGGATTCAACTGGATATGTATCAGTGCCATTAAATTCAGAAACAGTTTCTAAGATATAACGAAAATGTAGGGAAATATTGCTTGGCATTATAATGTTTTCATCCACTGAGTTATTTATGGGAGGTGATTCTGACCGAACAGAATTAATATCATCATTTTTATCAGAATCATAAACACTTTCGTTTTCAGATAACTCGTCTTCGTCATCACTTTCGGATTTTAAAAGCTTAAAATCACACAGACTATTTAATATTAAAACACAGTTTTTATCAGGATTTGAATCATAATTAAGATGTAACAAATTACACACAGAAATAAAATCATTTGCAGTAAGAGTTTTAAGTAATTTTTGTTTTGTTTCTTCAATATTAAAATCAGATGGAAAAGCACAAAAGTTGCGCAATCTAGCTCTATTTTTTCGATCACCCAAAGTTCCAAACACAATTTGATGTAAAAGTTTAATTGACTTAATAGGCCCAGTCTTTAAAGAATTTGAAATTCTAGGAATAGAATTTAAGGTAGTCATCTTAATTCACAGTATCATAGAACACTATTCTTAGAAGTAACAATGTGGAAATAATCGAAACAAAACTTACTTCTCTTATTTTGTAATATTCATAATGCTTCTTCCTAGGCTCATCCCGGCCTGAGCGCCCAAATCTGTAGAATCGGTACTTACTGTCTAGGAATATGATGTTTGTAAACTTACTTCTTAGGTGGCTGTCTAGGGGCTAATAAACTAGTCCGATTTACAAATAACTTGAATATTTAATGAAACATGAAAAGTTGCAATAAACTACAAAGTAATTACATACGTAGAATGAAATATGTGAGATTATTTATAGATGAAGAGAAGGAATCATCTTTACATTCAAACATCTTTTAATCGCGTCATCATCTTAATGGCGGAATCGTCTGCCTTCTATCATCGGAAAAGTAAAAGATTTATTTTTCACAGCTTGTCGCGTCATCTGATTATAATGAACGATGCCATCCCACACATATATATATATATATAAATGACAATGAAATATGCCAATCTCTTAAAAACAGTGACATAAGAAATACGATGAAAAATTGTTGCCAAACCCATATTTCTAAAAGAATGAAGCTATTCAAAATGATGAGATTTCATCAAAAATCTATCAACAACAAAAAGATAAAAAACAAAATCTGAAATGTTTCAGATTTTAAATTTAGTCCAAAGGGGCGTTTTTTAACATTTTGTGTGTTACCTTTCTTTATTAAATATCATGTTCCTCGCACTTAAACCATAAGATCCAGTGCAACAGCAATATCGCAAAATAGTTTTAAAACGAGCATATCTTTAGAATTTCCGATACAGAGACTCACGCGCTGGAGATAAAAATGTTTTTCTGCACAACGTTGCCATTGCTCGCTTTGAAATCCTTGAGTTTGTTAATCAAAAATTCGTCAAAGTTTTAAAAAATAGGAAATCGATCATAAAACAAATTTCAAATTTCAAATTTGGTCTTCCACATGCTCATATTTGTTGGAGGATTACGTTATTCAAAATTCGATGACTCTATGTACCGTTGTTTTATCACAATACGAGAAATATACATACATTTATGCAGATTTTTCATTATTTAATTTCTTCAAATATAATGCAGGACTCTAACATTTTGTGGCAACAGTTTGAAAAGTGAACCGACATTATTATTACTCAAAATGCCAAAACGAAACTAATAGTCCTTCGGGATTCAAATCCCTTTGGACTAATAAGACAGGAAAATTGTTGCCAAAATCACATTTTTAAAGATGTGAGATGTGAAAAGTGTACTCGGAAGCTTCATTTAAAAAATTTTTTAAAAATACAAAATATCATTATTTTTCCAAAATTCTTTTTCTAAAAGCAGTCGCAAGGATGAAAGTTTAACGTGTCCAAAAACCAGAGAAAAATAAACTGTATATTTTTTTAAATAAACGTTTTTAGTAAAATCCCTTTGAAAAGGTGTTAAGCTCCCTTTGTTAAATAAATTCGTATTTAATCGATTTATTGAAACACGAAATTTATTTTAAGTTCGTAAAATAGCTAAGTGCCTGCGTTTATGACGATGTGAAAATGGAGTGTGTAGAGTAAAATCTCGCTTTCCTATAGCCCATTATGTCTCAAAATGAAGCGAATTCGTCACAAAACATAAAATAAAAAAAATTATAATTCGAATTTCGAAAAATTCGCTTCGAGGTGCACTGGCTCTTGTCTAGATGCACCTATGTAACAAATTTCGTAGCTGTGCGTCTATTAGCTTACGCGCAGCGCGAACGAAAGACACGCACACACACACGCAGAGACAGACTCTTTTATTTTTACATGTAGAGATAAGGCTTATTTTATGGCTAGGTGGGCTGGCTGTTCTACTTCAGTTTACCAGGCCCTAGCAACAAGCTATACACTATGGACAGGGCCAAATGAAACTGTTAAAAGAGTGAAACCCCTTCTTTACAAAGTTTAAATTACCAGATGGTAGTATGCGACATTTTCATGCAAACAAGATAAGAAAATTCCCCATTCGAGCACAAACAGTGAGAGTAATTTTTGAGGATGATTCTGTGTTTGGAGAAATTCATCCGATGCTAAATAAACTGGACTATGTAGCAACCAAAATTGACATCGAGGTGTATATTTTTCGTTTAGAAGATAATAAAGAAAAGGAGTTGCACGAGTTGTTACATCGCTTTGCTCTCCGGTATAGTCCAGATAGCCAATGTTGGTGAACAAAAAATTCGTTTTTTACCCTGGAGCTGAAAGAAAAAAACTATACATTTATAATATCCCTGAATCTTTAAAACCTAAAACAGATAAACAGACCATAGAATTAGAGAACTTGGGTCGTATTGAGCCAAGGAAAGCTGAAATAACATACCCATTTATAATAAGAAAGTTGGACGTATGCGTTTATGAATAAACTTCGCATTGTTGAATCTAGTGACCAAGTCCGTTGATTTTCCAATGGATAATATGACTTATTTAATTAATCATATTGGACGAGCGAAATATTATTGCTTACTTAGATGTTTTAGAGTGTTACTAAACGATGCCTCTAGAATAACAGATTCGTGATTTATCGCCATTCATTGATTTATCGTATTGAGGACAATGTGTCTGTTTTCAATACCTTTGGAAGATGATATGTTTCGGAATGAAAATTGCTGCTGTTTTGTGATCTCGAATTTACTGTGAATGTCAAAAAATGTGTTTTTGCACTTTCAGAGATAAAAAGAAAAAAAAACTTCGGATTTATAATAGGAGCAGGAAGACATGAACATGAGCAATCGAAATTACGGAAAGTCCTAAAACTCAGACTGCTCTAAAATGTATGTTATATATGACCGTAACGTCAGATCCGAAGAAACCGTACACTGTCCAGTGGGGCGCTAGTTCTGTTGAGTTGGTGCTTGTTTATCACAGAGAGACGATAAAGTCAATTTGCGTCCCGTCAGCTTTACCAACCAAAAATTTTCAAAAACTCATCAGAACTGGTCGACTCTTGAATATGAGTCTTATGGCGTTGTGTGCTCATTAAGAAATTCGAGGGTTGGATATTTGGGTTAAATATCGGACTGATCGACACTAATCATAACCCATTACTGTACGTGTAAAGATACGCATCGAATACTGCAGAATTATATAAATGGGCAATTAACTTCAGCGTTACAATATTCATATTTCGCATTGCTCTGGTGCACAATTAAAAACTGCTGATAGTTATGCACGACGACGAGTTGGTGAATGAATTGCATATGAACCAAATGTGAACTGATAAAACTTAAAAATTAGCATTAATTGTTTTTCTTTTCTACCGGAATTGTACGAGAACTAATTTCCTTATATTTTGAAAATTTGGTGTTTCCTATTTAATGTTGCCCACCAGCGGCCGAGCGGTAAAGTCGCTGAACACTGGTAGTTCGGTTCGAGGTTCGAATCCCGCGAACGGGCTGGCTGCATGGGTGATTTCGGGGGTTTCCCCATGAGTAACGTGTATACAAGCCAGTTTCCCTTAGAAAGTCCTCCACGAAGGCATCCCTCCCCTTAGGCAGATAGCCCTAGTGTGCTTTGCCATAATTAAATACACCACACCACACCACCTATTTAATGTTTTACTTTATTATTGTATTGGGTTTTTTGAATATGATTTCAGGTATATGTTATATGTTTAGTAGAAATCCGGTATTGGAAAATAGCATCTATTCATCTATTGAGAAATGAATGATTATTGCCCGTATCGCAAAATTTGCATAATGTATGGATCGCGTATATTTTGATTTTGTTTAGCTGAAAGAATTAATAAGATGATAAGCAAATATAATTGCAGGAGTATTCATATACCGTTTATGTACATAATTTGTTTGCATTAGTATTAGAAAATCTGAATGTAAATTGTGTTGTGTTATTAAGTATTATTTTTATGAAGTATTATCATGTAAATTTGTGAACTCAATTGCTAGTTCATTTGTCAGAGGATGAGAACAGGCCATGGGAGAATAGGAATTTGAGAATGATTACGAATACAAGTGTGAGAGTTTGGCCTGCGATCCACTGCCTTGCCAACTAAAACAAAATCTGTTGGTGGCTTCAAAGCTGGTCTTGCTGTGAATATTGTTGACAGAAGCCAAATGCAGAGTTGATTAAATCTACATTTGGTCTCAGTCATGTGTTTGAATTTCTGTCGGGGTCTATATTAAGCTTGTAGTCTCTGCCCGGGTTAGAGAAAAATTATTGAATTTGTAGAGTCATTAGGATTTTTAGATGCTAGAGACGTGAAAAATGAGCAATGCCTTTTCCAGCATTCGAACCTAGACTGCTGAAATACGAGCCGAGTGTGCTACCGTTACACCACGAAGGTATACTGGCAGGAGGGAAAAAATACCTTATATACTCCCACTTTTAAAGCGCGAAGGGGGATTAGCGAACTAAGTCGACAAATGCTGGTGGTGACGAATTATTATCCACTACCTTTTTAGTTCGGGCGCCATTTGTAGAGTCATTAGGATATTTTGATGCTGGAGACTTGAAAAATGAGTAATGCCTTCGCTGAGATTCGAACCTGGACGTCTCGAATACGCGCCGAGTGTGCTACCGTTACACCACGAAGGTATGCTGAAAGGAGGGAGAAAATACCTTATAAATACATAGGAATTGCGAAAAAGCAAATTGTGCCGAACCCAGGTTCAGGTTGGTTGGTTTCATATTTTAATTTAATTGCTCACAAATGTTGAGGTATAGTATAAATGCAAAGTGCTTTAATTCTGTATCTGTTTGCTTGATAGATATTCTATCTGTTCCCTTGATAGATATTCCATCTGTTCCCTTGATAGATATTCTATCTGTTCCCTTGATAGATATTCTATCTGTATGCTTGATAGATATTCTGATGGTGATAATATACTTCATAGACACATATGTAGCCAGCTTACTTTTACTGAAATTGATCTTAGTTATTTGGAGCCCACAACAGACGTTATAACTACAGTATTTTTCTTTTTATACCACTTTACATTAAAAAAAGCAAGGAATCAACAAAGAAACTCTGAAGTTTTTTAAGAGTTTTAAATTTATTCAACCAGAAATATGAATTGGCAACAGCTGATATTATTTTAACATCAAAATAAAGCGAAATATTTTCATAATTTTTTGCATTTTAAAATATTTCCCACATTTTAAAAAGTGCATTAATCATTAATGATAAACTTCTTGTTGTTACACTGTTACGTAAAATTTTTAGATTCAAAACTTATATTTATTTATTCATTTTAAGGAAATTTTAAGCAGCAGCGTGTCTTTAGAAAAATCATTCGAATACAGCTTTCTGCACCAATGGCTCGGACGAGGACTGCTAACGAGGTGAGAGAAGCTATGTTGAATAACTACATTTTAAAGTTTAAAACTGAACTAATTTAACCATAGTCTATCCAGATATCAGGAAAATCTGAATGTTTGGTTTGCATTTTTTCCCGTAAGCCGTATTTATTTTAATGCAGGAGATTAAAGCTAATCAATGGCCAAGCGAGTAAGACTACTAAATACTGGCAATTTGACCTAAGTTTAAATTCAGATGAAAGAACTTGCTGAAAGGTATTTTTTTCGGGGGGGGGTCTCATCCTCATGTTTGAAGGGAACACAAGCCATTGTTTCTTCAAAAGTCCTCTACAAAGACATGCCTTCGCACTGTGTGTGTTTTAGCTTAACCAACCAAACAAATAACAAATGATTAAATCTATTTTTTATTCCTATCATATTTGATCCCTGCGGAAAATTTGCAGTTAAAGAGATAATTAATTTTTTTAATAAAACAAAATACGCAATTTTTGGAAATGCAATAAAATTTCAATCAGCTCTAGATTAAATACTGGATACGGTGTCCTCCGGTTAATACGAAGATCACGGTAATACGATGGCATTTAAATACACACAGAAAAGCGGACTAACCCACATTGTAATTAACAGAAAAATGCTCTTAACAATTAATGCGAACTTCAAAGCGATTTAATGCGGAGGAGAATTTGGTTAGTTTGTGCAAATTAAATCAGCATTCAAAATAAAAAGAACACATTGTAAATTAAAAATAAAGTTAGAAATGGCGTAAAAAATAATATCGCAAAAGCGCTTGAGAACTATTACTGAGTTAAAAATGGTGTAAGAAAGTAGAATTTTTTTTTTTTATCATAATTCAATTCAAAGATGTTGTTTGCTATCATGCTCTTTATCATTTACTTCAACTTGCCTTTTGCATTCTGTTAAAAGTTTTGCTTTATTAATAGTTTGTGACTATACTTTTTCCAGCGTTGGGCAATAAACAAACTTAATTTGCAACTCGGTTCTAAGAAGTCTGATGTAGATACCACTGGACTTCCTTGTACGGCCTATTAAAATTATACATATTTTTTGCTGCGCTTCATTTGAATTTATTTCTTCGAATTATTCTAACTTAATTAACCGAGCTTCCTTGAGCAAATTGAAAATGACACGAAAAATTGCAAATTTTGAAATTAAATACATCCGTCAATTTTTGTCGTACGAGAATCAAACTTCTTCTAATTTCATTTTTTCATAGCAAGTATAAAACTTTCCTTCATTAAGTATAGGAACCGGGAGACCGCATTAAATGTTAGATTGTGTTATTTGTCGATTTTTTTTTTTTTTTTTTTTTTTTTAAATTTTGGCATTACAAAACACGAATATTTTCGTCATTTAAAACACTTCTATAATTGGAAGTATATGACTACGACCAACGATTTCAAAATAAAGGTCAGGTAAGGGGCGAATAAATATATATAATAAATATGTTTGGATCAGCCGATTGCTGCAACAAAGGGTGGTGCACAACTACATGTTATAGCAGTCTCATACATGAAATTTCAACGCTTTACAATACAACTACATGTTATAGCAGTCTCATATATGAAATTTCAACGCTTTACAATCTATCGTTGAGTTAACCGAAAACGTCCGTAAAAAATCGTGCAAAGAGATTTGGGAACAGTCAAAATGGATATTTCTGTTGAAATATGATACTCGAAATTTTTTGCGATTTCAATACTGCCTTAAATTTTAACAAGAAAGTAATAAGTGAAATTAATTACCATTTATGTAGGCTATAGAACAAATGATATAATCGTGTATCTGCATAATGCAAAACTATATATATGTTTAACATACGGCCATTGCAGCCCAATCTGTGCATTGCACTCATTACTGTCAGTTATTTAAAACTTTCTTAAAGTACAAGCTGTATTTTATTTTATTTATTTACGATTTAAATTAACAAAAAAGTTTAAATCACACGAATAAATAAATTAATAAATGTTTATTTTTTTTCCTTGCTTAGAAAGGATATTGTCACCCAGATAATTATAATTATCGGTAATTGGATTCTGGATAAATTAGAGTTCTAATAATTTTTTATTTATTATACTGTGTTAAAAATACTTTTTAATGCATTTTGAGATTAAATTCTCACTTTCCGAAAACATGATTTTCCCCCCCCCAGCACTGGGTTAAAGTGGAAGTCGCGGAGAAGACTTCTAACTCCTTCTTTTCACTTCCGAATTTTGGAAGACTTTTTGCCTGTTTTTAACAATCATGCAACGGTTTTGGTTAAGAAGATACGAGCACAAGCCGACAAAGAATACATTGACATAATACCCTTAGTGATACTCTGCACTTTAGATATTATATGTGGTAAGTTCTTAGTATTATTTATTAATTTTCCAGTTTTGTGTACTTCATAGTAATATAACTCTATTACATCCAATACAGTTTCAGCGATTCTTGCTATAAATCAATATACAGGATGTCTATCATGGAGGTAGGTAGTAAGAAGGAGAGGCCCTAACCGGTTTTGCCCATACACTGCTTTGAAGCACTGGCGATCCCTTCGTGGTGACCAAAACATTCAGTGTCTTAACATTAAGATCAATGGGCTTTGAAACACGATCTGATGTAGATATTTTGTAATTACGTCGTAAATATACATATAAACGTACATATTTTCTTTTTATACAGTATTTCAGAGTCCTAAGAACAGACTCAGAACTGTTTAATTTGGATGAAGTATTTTTACAAGTTTTCGTTAATTACATTTGAAAAAACTTTTAAGGTACTAATTCGATTTTATTGGGGTAAGGATTACAAAAATTAAGATCAAAGTTTATTGTATTAGTAATATTAACATATGCATCATTTCTTTTCTGTTTTGAAATACATTAAATATTGGTTCTCATTTTCATGTATTTTCCCTGAATATTTCTGAAAGGAAAGGGAAAAAAAATATTTTTTTAATATTATTTAAAACTTGTAACTGAGTTATTGTAAAATGTAACGGAATAATTCTTTTGCTTATCAGAGTTTTTCCCCTAATTTCAACAATATATATTCTAAAAACTCTTCTTTTTTACTTCCTTAAGTAAGCATCTCATAGAATTTGCTTTACAATACCTTTTAACAGGTTGCTTTCCACCATGAACAATTCTTGCTTAAATAGTTTTATAAACGTATTTGTCAGCAAGATTTCAATTTATGTTTACAATTCACTGTTAAGGTTATTATATATTTAGATAATATTTATAATCGTCATAAATTTAAATGCATTTAATAATTAGATTTCTTCACAGTAATTTTCACAGGAATTAATGAATGAATAAATCCATGCATGCTTCTATATTTACATTTAGCCTTCAAGTTTCAAACTTTTGACTTAAGACACGTTTTAGAATACATTCATTATCAAATTCAAATCTTCTAGTAAATATATTTTGGTAGAGCACTCAATACCTGTTTTAGCGATTTTACCCAGTTTAATAATTTTCTGATAATATAATAAATAATAACTATCCATTTCACATTTAAACACTAACCGCATTGTCATCAGATCGCTATCTTGATTGTCTTGCTCTGTATAATATTGCTTCATTCGCCGAGTTCACAAATGTGTCCATGTTCTGTTCCACACATTTGTGTAGAACTGTACATAATTTTACACAAATGTGTGGTTACAAATCAAGGAAAGGTTAACTTATTGGCATATCTGTGTGTATATTTATTAATTTTGACGAGGACTGCAGCATTTGGTAGTAGTTTTAGTTTTTTAATTAACCCAAATAAATAAAAAGTGTAAACCCAAAGTGATTATTTTTCAATTATATAAAAATAAAATGATGAGTTTAAAATGAGCAATTATTAAGACCTCTCCTTTAAAATTTTTTAAAGAGTACATGTTACAGTAATACGTGGCTGACGAAAATCATTTATTTTATTACGAACATTTTGGCGTTTGGAACATAAAGTAAAAGTAGCAAAAACTCTGTCAAGGGTATCGAAAGACGTATACAATTTTAAACGTACGGTAAGGTATTTTTCCTTCTTTAAGCATAACATTTTTGCTAAAATCTATATTTTTGTAGTTCAACAGCTTAGAATTTTATAAAATAAATTCATAATCAATATCGCTGTTGTTAGTTATCGAAAAATAACCAACATGTAATTTTTGCGTAAATATCATTAAACTATACAAATTGCAATTATCCATCACACAATGAATGTTTCTTTTATACGGAAGTGTAACGTTTTTCGATTTGTAGGGAGCTGTCATGTGTCGAAATACTATCAAAGCGTTGTCAAAGGAGCTTCTGAATGTAAACAAGAAACACCCCATCTGGTGACCGAAGTCTCCGAGCAGAGCTTCACTTGTCGTGCGGAGTCTACCCCTCCTTCCTTTCTTACCTCCATAGTGTCTATAATTAAAGAACGCTATTTGAAAGCTGCCTACGAGCGAAACTATTGATGAGAAAATTGAGAAATTTTGCGGCAGACTTAATTAAGGAATGAGAATTTCTTTCAGCGAAAAAAAAAGTTACAAATAGTGTCACCAGAGGGCATTATATTAATAAATTATACATTTAGTCACACCTTTAAAATAGTTTTGCAATTTTACAAATTTTGTTACCAAAAACCAAGTTCCACATGATGGCCATCCTTTTCAGCTACCATTTGAAATCGCAAGATGGCATGTTCCACAGTTGACAGAAGTGTGTGCTGAGAAATGCTCAGCACGTAGCGTGAAACGCTGGCTTTAAGATCAGGTAAAGTTCTTAGACTGTCACGACTTACCAGATGTTTCAAATGTCCCCAAAGCCAAAATTCACATGAATTGAGATCTACTAGTCGGAGCGGCTACGCATTACGAAAGTGCCGGCTAATGACACATTGTTCTGTAAAATGATATTTAAGAACATTCGTAACACACCGTGCTATGTGAGGAGGAGCTCGTGCAAGACACTGACGGAACAATATCGTTGTCTAACCAGTGATGCATATCGTTGCCCGGTGATCGAGCACGTCACTGGACCTATGGAACTTAACTCGTCGAAGAAGTACGCGCTGAGAATAAATGACGCAGAAAATCCAGTTTTGAACATTATAAGCATCGGCATTGACCTGTCTAAAGTAACTGTCCCTACAGAAGTCTCAATCTTCTAGATATGCGGAAGCTCGTCTTAGAAAAGGTTCCTTGTATTACACCAAGGTTCGATAAATAAAGTGGGAAATGGGTGCATAATAAAAATTAAGATGCAAATTTAAGTGCAGGTGCATTTTCAAGCTAAAAATTATAAATTTCGAGATTAAACTTTTATGATATCCCATCGATACGCCATTACTGATGATACGTCAGTCAGATGTTTCCGATGTTAAGGATTCTTTCTGGAAGTGTACACATAAGCGGTGTCTACTGAAACCCAGTAGCAGAAACTCACGTGGATATACTAAAAGATTTACTTTTATAATTTACTATAATATTTTTTTTCCAATGGCAAATTGTGAACAATTACAAATGTAACCCAGTCCATTAATCTATACAAGGCCGGATGTGGTGGTCTCTTTATTATGGAGGTACCTAATAGGTGGGCCACCATCGCCTTTCCTATGAAGGGACGGACAGTTACAACCATGCTTTCTCCGGGATTCAAATCCAGGTCCTTCGGCATCGCAGTCAGCTTCCCTGACCACGATACCGACTGGGCGGCTTTATTATAATAATTGATGTTTTTATTTTCAGGGAAATTCCTTAGTATAGGCGGAAATTTCAGTTGGTATAATCCGTCAATGAAGGTAGACTCTTAGATAATATTGTGATAGATTTCATATAGTATTTGGCCAAGGAGTTAGCAGATCACTATTTTTGCATGCAATATACTGCAGTCATTCATACAAAGTGTGCACGCGGTTTTAATCCTGGGAAAATGAACGAAAATTTATTTAAAAAGAATAACTCTCCTCTTTTAAATTTTCTTCGCCTTTTCGGATGCATGGGATTTCATTTTATGAAGTTTTCAGGTTCGAAGAGCACTTTGTTCATCTATTAACATAACTTTAATAAATAAAAATATGATTTGTTTGCAGAATAAATGTTGATTATTGATTTTTATTTTAAGAAACGGTAATGGGTGTTCATATCGGAGCTCAGACTGGCGGCAATTCCGAGTACGTTAGAGCCGTTCACAAGTAAGTAAATTTTAACTTGCCTACAGTCTATTTTAACAAAAAAAAAAAAAAAAAAAAAAAAAAAAAAAAAAAAAAAACTTGTTTGAATCTTCGTGTTTAGAAATTTATAATTTTTTTTAAACTAAGACGCCTGTATATAAGAAACCTTGAAGCGCCCGAAATCCTATCACGTAATGTGAAATTGCCAAGAGTTTATCTTGTTCAAGTGCAGGGTATCACGTTTTACTCTTTACTGCTACAGCTTTAAATATCTGCCAGAACATTAATAGTTCTGTATGAACTGATACTCGAAGAATCGTTAAAAGTTTCGTTTCTATGATCTCTCTCCATATAGGAAAAAAAAATTGCAGTGAATCCAGTCTGAGACGATCACTCCTAATTCCAAGTGGTTTTTGACCTTAGCTCTTTCAGTACCAAAGTCCCAGTAGATGTTTAAAGAAACCTAAAGGGAATTAGATGCATCAATTTGTTACGTTGTAGAGACATTAGGTTAAATGCTAGCAGGAAAGATGAAAAATTCGCAACCGCCTTCACAGGGAATCGAACCACGGTTCTCTGGAATACCGGCCCAGCGTGCAGAACCACTGCTCCATGAAGGCACGCTAGGAAGGCGGGAGAAATACCTTATAACGTAGTTGATGTCTTACTGGTAGTAGGCCCGCATCTTCTTATAGATTCTTATAGAGGCTTAGTGAATTTGTTTATTATAAGGCAAGCATGTGCTACGCCTTTACGTTTACACAAAAAAATTGGAACTAAAAGGGTTCAAGTCTCAGAAATGCTGTCTTCTTAGAGAAATAATTGCTTCAACAGAATTCAATGAACTTAAAATTGTCGCAACAGCTTTCTGTGCAATAGACGAAACACAAAATAAAAGTCCTGTCACTGGAGATCAATAATTTATTTCCAAACAAGTGCCTGCTATAAAGCTTTGAAACTCAACACGAGATACCCAATGAAGGCTCTTATAGTCACTAGCCCGGAAAGTTATTAGTATTTCTAAAAATGCTAATGAATATCGGTATTTAACAACCTTTCTAAGACGGCTACTTCGGAAAAGACCAAAATTATGTGGAACTGTGGATGGTCGTCAAGGAGGTTTTACTGCATTCGTGCAGCAGTATGATACAACATTATTCCTAGTGAGTGAGTGAGTGCACCGCTATGATGGCTTCCGACCACGGACATGAACCAAACGGAATTATATACCATCACGGCGGGAAAGACTCTAGAGTAACAAGGTTGAATATTATAAACTAATAATAGTTTTTACATATTGTTAACTGCAAGGCACTAAGCGTTATTATGGTTATCTGCTTTAAGTTCTGAACTTTTGAAACATTATAATATTATCCACGGTTGTTTCTGCTTAGGCAGTGTTCTGAGATTTTCTCTATTTTATTAAGGGCTATTCTGTTTTTGAGTGTGTTAGTCGTCCACATTGCCCAGGCACAGTCCGCTGGTTTCTTCAAGTGCCAGGTTCTTGTATGTACACAATGGAAGTAATAATGGTCCGTGTCGCCTTCCTCTCCGCATTCGCAGAAAGGAGTATCCCTAAGTCTGAATCTGTTCAGGTATACTGGGAATGGTCTATGACCTGTCAAGAACTGTGTTAGGCTAGCACAGTGGGTCTTTATTTCCATGTTAACTTTTGGCAGTAAGCGAAATACATTATTCCTAGTAATGCAATATAGCGAACACTCTCTCAGACGTTCACCTACGGTTCCAGATGATTTGGATTTCCTCTGAAAGTATTCCTTTCAGAAAGGTGACGTTCAATACAGATGTTTATTTATGTTTTCAAAAAGATGATCGTCTCAGGCGACGTTTCTCAGATTTTCCTCATCACAGAGCACTTTTAAAGTTCTAAACTTTTTAAGGAATACTAGTTAAATCTGACTGTTTCATTATTATAAATGATAACACAAATATATTAGATTAACAAAATTAACATTTAATCTAATTTTCACCTCATAACTATAAAACAAACGTTTTACAATTTTTAATTATACAAAAAATTGGCACATAAAACTAAATAAATTTTATGTGGTGTAAGTGCGAAGAAAGCAATGTTTAATAATAAAAAGACGAAAAAATTATGCTCTCAGAGGTCAGTGCAAGAGCAGTTAGGTAACTGCGAGCTCAGTAAGAGAAAACATTAATAAAGAAACTTTTATAAAACCTCTGGTACGGCATTAAAATCTGCATCCTTTCAGATTTTTAGTCCAAAGGGGCTTTGTTCCTGAAGGACTATTGTTTGCGTTTTGCGGTTTTGCGTTGAATCACTATAAATGTCCGTTTCACGTTTCAAACTGCTGCCACCAAATGTTAGAGTCCTACATTATATTTGAAGAAATTAAATAATGAAAAATCTGCATAAATGTATATATATTTCTCGCATTGTGATAAAACAACGGTACATAGAGACATCGAATTTTGAATGAGGTAATCCACCTACGAATATGGGCATGTGGAAGACCAAATTTGAAATTTGTTTTATGATCGATTTCATATTTTGTAAAACTTTAACGAATTTTTGATTAACAAACTCAAGGATTTCAAAGGGAGCAATGGCAACAGTCTACGGGAAAAAAAACCTTTTTATCTCCAGCGCGCGGAACAGTGTATCGAAAATACTAAAGATAGGCTCATTTTAAAATTATTTTGTGACCATTGCTATTGAACTGAATTTTATGGTTTAAGTGCAAAGAACATGATATTTAATAAGTAAAGGTAACACTCAAAACGTTAAAAAAAACACCCCTTTGGACGTAATTTAAAATCTGAAACCTTTCAGATTTTTTATGCTGTATCATTGTTGTTTCTAAGCATACTTCTGTTATAAAATTTGCATACTTTTAACTAGTGCCAGTTTATACAAAATATAGGAACTTTCTGTTGCATTTGTACCTATTTGAAAAATGTACTTCGTAAAACCCTTCATTTAGGCCCACCGTTGCTTTTGAACCCATCTGTACAAACGTTGGTGTACTTTCTCCAATCAAATTTGTTTTCATAATTATTAATAATTAAATGCATCTTCTCTAGTTGCCCTTTTTTACAGATATTCACCAAAAGAGTAAATCCTTCTCAGTGTTGTTGCTATACATATAACACACAAGTACCAGTAAAAAAAACAGTTCTAGGATATCTTGCATTTGTGTCATGCAATAAAACAAATTTATTGCAAAGCTTAAATCGATTAATTAACTATGTCTGTATATCGGTGGAAAGATCAGCTGGGAGGCCCGAAGAAGTGTACTAGATGATTATAACGAATCAATTCTTTTAGCGGACGATTCACTAAATATGCAGGACACAATTGTTTTCACACCAGTGCCTCCAATCACATGAACCACCATTACGTGAAATGCGGTAGCTCAAGTGGCTGGATGCTACTGTTGCCATTTCGTTTCTTGCTTTAATAGCTTTTATAGTTTGAAGTGAAATTTTTCTAGGGTCTTAAGTCGTCTTCTAAAGAAATGTGTAATTTTTCCTCTGTAATCATGGTGCTTCATTTCGAAGGCCTATGAAATTTAGGTGGAGATAAAGAAATGTTAACTAGAATTTTATTACATGGAGGAAAAAAAACCCTCTTGTCACATTTTTGTTTGGGAACGTTCTACGACGGTATCAATTTTTGGATGGGACCGTACTTTCTTCTCCAATCGCATATGCATCAGAAGAAGTACTTGCTTCTCTTTCTTACAAAATTCCCATTTTTAACCAAGAATCTATATTTTAGAACTAAAATGGACGCAAAAAAAATCGGTAATAATAGCAGAAAGAAAAAACAAGAGGAAATAGGCTATTTTTATATTAAACATTTTTTTTTAATGATTGTGCAGTGTTGGTTAGAAAAGACAGGCGAAAACAGAAGAATAAACTTACATAACTAGAAAAGACTACAGTAGCAAAATTTTTGAACGTGGTATATGTTAAAATTTATTTAGGTAATTTTTAATCATATGGAGAAACTTCACTATTTCTGAAAACTCATCACATTATTGACCTGAAACACTCACTTAGCAAAGGAAACGAATTTATTTACACATATGAAAGGTATTTAAAAGGCCCGGGTTCGAATCACTTTACGTCATAAGGGCACTCTAAATATATAGTGAGTTGAAAGTCCTCTCATGTGGATTGGTGCTAGGGGAGAAGGGTGGGAGACTCTCGGACCAAGCCCCCTCCCGGTGTGCTCTCCCTCAAAATTGGAGTAGAAATAGAAGTCCAACCTTCTTGAGGCTCTGGCAACCATTCTTTCATGAAATTCATTAACAAGACAACAACAACAATGAAAGAACTTGAAAAAAGAGTGAGAGGAATAATCGTACTCATCATTCCGCGGTAGCATTCGTCCTCATCTCTCCCATTTAACAGCTCACTCATCTAAGTATTATAGCTACAAAATTCAGTTACAGTTGCATTACCATTTCCGGCATAATTCGGCCATTCTACATCGTCTTATGCCCTCAGAAGACATACACAAATAGTGAAATGTAACATATTAAATACACAACTAAAAATACTTATAATATTAAACAATACAATTTAAACGATAAAAATGCTACAGAAAAATGAAAATAGAACTGAATGAGGAAATATATTCTAGAAACAGCACCTAGAAAAATAAAAAGAAAAGTCAGTAATCATTATCAAAAAAAAATTGGCTTTGTTAAAAGTCTGAAGGCGTTGATCAGTTCACGTGAAAAACTGTCTATTAAACACTGAAGTCCAGGGTTTTCATAAATTCGGCACAAAGGCTTGTTTTCATAGGTCCGTCGAAGAAATCACATTTTTCGGCATCATAAGTATTATTCGGCTTGATTTTCACGATTTTGCATGGTCTGAGAAATTTGGATTTGAGCATACTTTCCAACATATTATTTACATGTATTTGAGCATACTTCAAACTATACCATATTGTCCACGCTTGATTGCCACAACGCCATGATGCTGGAATTAAAGAGATAGTTTGCGTCTTGTAGGTCTTGCGATTTTAAGTTTGTACTTTAAAACCCTCTTTTCCTTTAGCTTTCTTTCCAAGATCATAACTAACGTTGAACGGAATCTAACAGGATTTGGGCATTTAGCAGTTCTGTAATATTGCAATGCTCAGAAGATATCATTTTAGTACCAAAAATGAGTTCGAATAAAGTTGTATTCATACTCCTTGAATAAGTGGAATTAATCGCTGAACTTTGCCAACATGTATAGACCGTTTTGTCACTTCTCAATGCATAAAAATTATGAAAAAGGACAAATATTATGATAGAATTTAATTTCTAAATTTTTCATTTGGCACGAGGTAGTCCAGAGCAATTAGGATATACTGGATATTGTTTTTAAACAAGAATCCTGAAAATCTATAGAGATAAATGCTGAACCTTTACAAGATATTATACCGAAGGTTTTCCAAAGACAAATTTTTGATTTTCCAAATTAGATGCTACTTCGGTGCTCTTAACAGACTCTGCAGCACCGAAGTAATAAGTGCAAGTTACTTCTGTGCCTATTTGTTGGGTAAAGTCGTATAAATTTTGTGAAAGGTTCAATAACAGCAAATATATATACTTGTAATTTTTATGATTACTTGCATGTCGTCACCAGTGTTCTACCAAATTTAGTGGCATTTGATCTAATAGATCAAGTAATAGATGCCTCTCAGTATTGTCAATTTAAACACAAAACAGACAGTGCTTCGTTGTTCACTAACTTTAATTTCATAATTTTTCACAAAACACCTTAGTGACTGTTTGTGAAACATCAGTGTCTCGCTGAAAGTAGTTTGGGAAACGCTAGCGGAACAATGAGTTCGCCATGAGAGATTTACTGCATTTTAGTGCTACTCAAAATTCATAAGATTGCTAATAAACTATTATCTTCTTTTAGTCTCAAACTGTTACATTGTTATATAAAAACATCTCAATGTTGTAGCTATATCCCTGAAATGTTAGCGCTTAAAAATAATCGATGGAAGAGCAATAATACTTCGGAAGGTGATGCTGCCAAGTGGACACGGAACTATTTTCTGCTTAGCATAACTCATTTTACGCTTCATAAAGTTATGAAACTTTTATATGAAATAGAATAATGCCGATTATATGAAATTTGAGAAACTGCCCCAGAAAGCTTTATCAGGACTTGTATTCCTCTTTACTTGCTTTGGAAACATGAACTGTCCTGACTCGGAACAGGAAGCTTACTCAAGCTATGTTCAATAATTTGTGAAGTAGACAATACACACAGGAAGGGTATACAAAACCCTTTATTTTTCTATCTTTACAGCGATTTCCGGAACTTGGGAATACAGAGACCAACCACTTGTGGTCTGAACGTAAGAATATAAAAATATTAACTAAAACTCTAACTAAACTAACTTTGGATTAATATACAAGTGCCTAACTTTAAGATTGGCCGTTATTTAACAAAAAATCCGTATGTAGTACAGAGAGCTGCTAAAACTACGATACGTTTGAGATTATCAAGAGGACTAAACCTCTGGCCTTGAAGGCAACCAGCAAACGAGTAAAATTACTATGGCCAGCGGCCTGCTTCTAATAACTCCTTCCTCTCTCTTGCTTGGCAAAAAGCCACAACTTAAGTACTTGGCGTTAGCAAGACAAATTTGCATAAATAAGTTAAAGCTTTTAATTCTGGCCGGAAGTAGAAAATAAGAAGTGATAGTAAAGATTTAAAACAAAATAAACGTTAGTAAAACTTAGGATCCTTACAGCTTCATTCAATGGCAAGAAAAGATGTACTCATTTAGTCTGGTTTAATGCCAGATTCAAACGTCTGTCTGCTTACTGAACATAATGCTCCAATAAATATTTCAAATTACCTTGAATGTAAACTTAATGTCATGTACGCATTCTTTGTTGGTATGAGGTATGACAAAACTACTTGCATAAACTAATGTTTTCCACAATATTAAGATATTTTAGAAATAATGATAAAATTATTTTGGGGCAATGCATAAAAACGAACGTAAAGATATTCGAGAAATAAAAACGCTTGTAAAAAAGCGAACCTTAGTTTTTTTCCCTTAATTAAAAAATGAGAGCACTTTTTAAATATTTTCAAGATTGAAAATATGAGAAAAATATGTTTATCAGCTTAGGTCACATATTCAATCTGAGAACAGTTAGTCCATTACTTTGGTCAGACTTCACATTCGGATTATCTCGGACTGGGCGACAGTTCGCCAAAGACTTGGAAATAATGCATGGATTCACCAAAAAGGTAAGTAGTGCTTACGTTCAATTTGTTAGAAATAGTAATTGTATTTGTGAACTTAATATAAAAAATAGTTTGTTTTAAATTAAAAACGAATCTCGTACGTGAAAATTTAGACTAAAAAACTAAATGAATTGTTTAGGAAGGTATTTAAAATATAACATCAAAAACAAATTTTATCACTTAAAATACAAGTATCAATGTTCATAAAAATTATAAATTTGATATAATGCACGTTAGTTCAATTAAATCTGTACGAATGCACGTTAATTCAATTAAATCTGTATGAGTTAATCAATTAAATCTGTACGAGTTAATCAATTAAATTTGTATTGTAGTGATTTAATTCAATTAAATCATTTAATTCAATTAAGAGATTCATTTAATTCGATTCAAAAGAGAGCATTTATTTCAATTAAATCACTACAGTGCGAGTTAGATATTCTCTCCAGCTGCAAACTTTTACCCTGCAAACCTTTAAAGTACATTCAAGCTTATTGATATATAAGGTATTTCTCCCGCCTTCTTAGCGCGCCTTTGTGGTGTAGTGGTCTGCATGCTGTGTGCGTATTCCAGAGTTCCGTGGTTCAATTCCCGGGGAAAGGCGTTGCTCCTTTTTCATCTTCCCTGGATATAGTTGTTTTTATGCAGTTTAATTGCCTAACATATATTTATTTAGAAAGGATTTTTTTAATATTATTTATTTTTAAATGATTAAAATTTTCGGAATTTTTCTGATATACTGGTAAAAAGTACATATGTCTCCTTCCATGAACTATTGTATACGTTGTAAGGTATATCCTAATTTTATAATAATTATTTTAAGTTTATACGACTTTTCTATCTCTTTCTCGCTTCAGCTTACAATTCCTTACCAGAATGAGTTTTTAGAATCGCGTTAAATGCAAATGAGAAGCAGAGTAGTATTTAAGTTCCATTGACTTCGAGAGAGAGAATTAGGATTCCTGAATAGTGCGCATTTGCCTTTTGCCTACGTCTTCTCTAACTGTTACTACGCTCGGCCTTATTACAGGCCTTTTGATAGCTTCGCTAGCTAATTTAATATTACGGGCCAACTAGTTTAGAATTTGTGTTACCTTCGGCTAAGTCTCTTTAGTTGGTGATTAGTTAGTTCTTATTTTGTAAGCCAAAGCGAAAGCTTTGTTGTACATCCTGAGAAAGGGGCCATCTGTGAATCTTTATTTTGACCAATAAAGAGTAATTAACCCTTCTTGAGTTTACGTTTCTGTTCTTGGACTTAAGCGATAATTCGCTTAGTAGTTCACTAGGTTCCTAAACACTTAGTTAATATCTAAAAGAGAGCATTTTACAAGCATTTTTTTTATGTGATGATAATACAAAATATTTCTAGCTTCACTAATATACCTTTATAAAAACATTGAGTTTTGTTCCATTGAGAAATGAACCTGATTCTAACAGAATAATTTTTAGTTTTGTTTGACGCACTATGAAGTTAAGAAAGTGGATGTGGGAATAAATTTTCCAAGCACTTGAAGCACGTAGTATGAACGGATTAACGACCTTGGAATCCCCTTTTTCGAATAACGAAAATACAGAACAGCCACATAGGACTTCTGACTCGCTTCTCTGAAACAGTGTAACTGTAAAAGATCATTCCTGTCCCTTTTCCCAGCACCTGCAAACTGATGTCTTGATTTCAAAACTAGAAAATGAGCTAATTCAGCAGACCAGCTTTGCCAATTCTTTATGTGATTTTCTGGTATTTCAGTGTCCCATGCTATTTTTTGTTCCCATAAATCTTGCAATAAAATCTTAGCTTGAATTGTGTATGGATTTAAAAACCCCAATGAATCAAAGGAACGTCCTAGAAATCTCAAAATTTCTCTTTTAGTTGGTATGATATTTATCCTTTTGGCATCTTTTACCAAATCTTCAATTTCTATCAAAAATGTATCATTTGACTTATTCCATGTATACCCCAATACTTTAGAATAAGTCTAATCTTGCGCAAGATCTTCTTCATTCCATACCTTTTGTAAATTTATTTCATTCGTTTTCCATTTTCGCATGTTAAATTCATTTTCTTTCAGTATGCGTTTAATATGTTCCGATTCCTCGAATGCTTCTGATTCTTCATCTGCTCCAGAGATTAAGTCGTCAACATACATATTTTCAGTCAGCATGGAAAATGCGTTTAGATACTGTGGCTTGTACTTCTCAGCGTGTACATTAACAGTTGTTCTAAGAAGAAACGGACTAGATGTTGCTTCAAAAATTACCATTATCATACAAAGAGCCTTCATTTGGGTTCCATATAATTCACCATCGTTCTTAGAAACTTAGACCATAGAACACAGAAACTAGATTCCAGGGAAGGCGAACAATATAACGATTGTTTTCGAATTTCACAGACTTTTGAAATTCTCGAAAACTGAATTATCTTCTAATTTGTGCTCCTTAACCGAATCGTAATTTATCCCCATAGATTCGAGCTCCCACAGATTCTTTAACAAACTAGATACTGATTCGTTCTGTTTATCTTCATTATTATATGAACCACAACCTTCATAGTTTTCACATTAGGTGATGAAACTCAGTAAGCCCTTTCTGTTCACCAATGGTCCAACCTAATTTTGTTTTACCTTGATTAATTAGTTGAAATGAAAATAATACTAATAATAATATTGTGGCGCCACAACGTGGGTCCACTGGGTTGAATTTTAATTAAAATTTAAGAGATTTTGCATTTGAGAGAGCAAAAATGGATCTAGAAAAATTTAAAAAGAAACAATCTGCAATAAGAGCACACAGAAATTGCCAATGAGGGGGATAAATGTGTAGTTGAAAAAACGATTGATCAGTTAATTAGTAAAAAAGAAGAACTTATATTAGCGGATAAAGATATTGAAACTTTAATTGATGTAAATAATTCAGAAGATGAAATAATTTCTACAGAAGAGTATAAAGGTAGAATTATTGTTTGGAAATTACGCGCGGAGAGATATTCAGATAATAATCCACATAGCGCTAATTCTGCTTCGTATGGAACTTCACTGAATCGCAAAACAAAACTGAACTCCCAAAACTGGCCTTGGAAATATATTCGAGAAACGATGTGTGCAGCTGGCCCGGGTTTTGCGCACGATTTGAGATAGCTGTCCACAAAAACGAAAGTCTGCATGCAGTAAATAAAATTAATTATTTAAAGTCAGTTCTTACTTCCTATGCAGAAACTGCAATACAAGCAGCATTAACAGCAGAAAATTACGAGAAGACTGTGAAAATATTAAAAGATCGCTTTGGATGCAAGGAACTAATAATAGATTCCCATATGAATAATTTGTTAACTCTGACTCCGGTTAAAAGATCTTGCGATGTGACAGCACTTCGAAAATTATATGACCGTTGTGAAGTACAAATTAGAGGATTAGAATAGTGTAATATTTTACCAGATTCGTATAGAACTTTATTGTATCCGATATTAATAAAGGAGATTCCGAATGATTTAGCTTTAGAATTTAATAGGAAGATGCTAATCAGACAAAAATTACTAATTTGCTAAATTTTCTAAGAAAGAAAATAGAAAGTCGAGAGCGTACCGCATTTTTAATTACGACAACAAATTCTGAAATTACTGAAAGAAAATAAGCGGCAGTTTCGAGAACGCTTTCGAGACAACGAAAGAAATCGGGATTACAATAAGAGTATAATTTCTTCAACGGCAGCGTTAAACATATGTCTTTCCAATAGCTGTTTATTCTGTTCTGAAAATCCTACTTTAGAATCATGTCCAAAAATGGTTCCAGTAAAAAGGGAAGAGTTAAAGCGAAGCGGGAATTGTTTTGTGTAGTGTTATTTTCAGTTCAACTAATTAATCATGGTAAAACATAAGATGCTTACCTTGTTCCAAATGGTTCGTGCCAGAGCCACTGGTTGATCCTCCTTCTCTATATGCAATCCTATTAATCCAGTCTGCAATCGTAGATCTTTGCACAAAATATTTTGAATACGTCGAAATGGTTATTTATATCAGAAAATATATAAAAAAGGTTTAAATTTCTGGCACGACGCAGCGTGCAACTTTTCCCTTCAGAGTTCTCGAACGATCTGTGCCCGTGAGTTCACAGCTCGTAATGAAGTCACACGGCAACATGGGACAGCAACAGCCATTGGGCAAACAAACAGAACAAGCTCTCACCTTGCCATCCCTTCCTGGAAAGATTCCCATAATGATATCTATCTTCCACCTCAACCTTGGAATTTTATCTTCACGGACCTTTTTTTCAAATAGGTGTCGGTTTTTGTTAGTTTGGACGGAAAATCAGATTTTAAGTTCATCAAATAATCCTGTCTCCACCTTTTCCAGATTCTCTGTACCAGTTTTTGTAGGTGTTTAAGTCGACGTGTAAGACTCTCCTTTGTTGAAGTTAATTTAGAGCTTCCCTGCGACAATGATAGTAACCGTCTTCCTATTAAGAAGTGATCAGGGATCAAAGATTCTGGCTGTCCTAGATCCGAGTATATAAATGTTAAAGGTCTGGAACTATTATGACTGTATCTAATTCCCTGTATGTCAAGGATGATTTGCCCAGCATTCTCTTTAGAAGAGTTTTCAGAAACGCTCCCAAAAGCCTCCCCACCAGGCCGCCCTCTCAATTATAAATTTCTATTTGATTCCTTGTTTAGAGAACTCGTCTTGAACTTTATTATTTTTTATCACCTGGTTCTTACTCTAATTTTTTTTCGCTCTTTTAAAGATTTTGGCATTATCTGCGTACACTATTCGGCACAAACCTCTTCTCGCTACGAACCATCTAAATGCAAGCAAAAATTTTTCTGTTAAAAGGTCAGCTGTAAATTCTAATGCATGGCTCTAGTTAATCACAGGTAAACAGTAAAACGTATGTCTTAGATCATTCTCTTCAATTTTTGGATCCGTGTAATCTATCCCGGAGTTTTCAAACGGGAAGGCTTCTCGACATCTGTCTAGTGAGAGGGGTGTTATATCTTGCATGACAGGTTTCGTGCAAAATATTGTACAGGCATTGCAGTTGTACAGAACACTTTTAATTTTCCTACGAGACTTCAGCAACCAAAATTTGTCTCTTATTTGATTTAAAGTGTCTACTATTCCTCCATGCCCTACCACCTGATAACTGTGCAGAATAATTAGATCAGTCGCGTTGTAATGCTGAAATAATTTGGAACGTTGATGCACTGTATCTTTGAAAACAAATCACTTTTAATATACACATTTTGCAGGATTAATTTTCGCAGCGCTACGGATGATAAGAATTGTTTTCTTTTCTTTATCTCCCCTTTTTTCTTTTTCCATTTCTGATAGCTCTTGATCATTCATTGAATAGATAACAGCGTTATTTATTTATAGCAGCAAATGGGAATGATAATGTGGATATTGGTAATATTAAGCCCAAGTGGCCATCTAAAAAGAATAAGTGGTCAGCTACCGGAATTACTTTGTTCTGCCGAAAACCACGGCTAGGCCAGCCAAGTTAATTAAATGTAATGTGAATATCCCAGTTAGCAATAATTTAGTAGCTTGAATGTAAATGATAATAGTAACGACAATATGGATCACGGTGAGTATGAGATTATTGAAATTGAGAAGCCAAAAGTTAAACCTATTATGCTAAAACCAGTAGAAAAATTTTCTGATTTTGTTAAAAAATTAAAAAATGACATAAAATTAGAATTTGCAGCCAAAATTAATGGTGATTTCTTGAAAGTACTCCAGAAAACTGAAAGTTACCACAGGGTAACTACAAAGTATCTGGAAGATAAACAAATTGATCACTACTTAATTATCAGTAAAGTGGATAAAGCCATTAAAGTTGTTTTCAGGGGCTTCCCCTTAGATTGTCCCAAGGACGAAATACATGAAGAGCTTGTTGCCCTTTTTTATAAGGTGCGCAAAGTTTCGAAAATGCATAACCTCAAAACAAAGGTTCCGATGCCACTTTTTCAAGTACAGTTGGAGAACGTACCAGGGGTGGAGGGAATTGATAATATAACTTATTTCATGTGTTTTTATGTTTCTGTCACCCCTTATTATACTGTCGGAGATGTTGCGCAGTGTCATAACTGCCAACACTTCCACCATTCATCAGATAACTTTAAACTAAAGAACCATTGTGTGAAGTGCGCGGGGCCGCATAAAACTGAGAATTGTAAGGCTAAACGTATTGATAATGTAATGTGCTTTAACTATAAACAACCAGGGCATGCGGCCAATTGTCGTGGTTGCCCCAAGTTGCCCACTGCTTGGAATGTCAAAATCTCACAAGATAATGAAAAGAGTAAAATTAATAGGTCAAAAGAAGAAAATAATGTTAATAGAAATCCTGTAATATCAGGCGTTAGCTATGCTTATGCAAATAGCGGAAAGTCTGCAACTGTAAACAGCAAATTTTCGGATCACAGTGTTAAAAATGCACCTGTTAGTAATAGAAGCAGGGGAAAACCTGCTGAAGTAGGCCCGAAGGTTTTTACTGATATGTTTAAATTTATTAAGGAACTTGTTGACATTTTTAAAGGTTTTTCATTTGCCAATATTATTAGAAAAATTACAGATAAGATGTCTGAGCTTCGAGCTGCAGAATACACTATTGATAAGATGTTTATTTTGTTTGAAATATTCGAAAATATTTTTGGTTCTAAATGTGATGTATAATGTATAGTGTTGTAAACAATTATGTAAACATTTTTACATGGATCGCAAACGGTTTATCTCGTAAGATCAATGAATTGCGAGATTTTATAAATAAGCACAACTCAGATCTGTTCTTCCTACAGTAACACAAACGTGGCCCCTCAAACCTAATTTATGTTGCAAATTACTGTGTTTATAGATCCAACAGAGATATAACTGCTGACAGGAGGAGAGGAGGTGGCCCCACAGTTTTCAACCATTGAAGCTACAGCTATTTCCATCAAAACAAACACAAATACAACATACAAGTTTGTCTCCACTTACATACCACTATCAAAACTCCGCACAGCTGTTGAAGTAAATCTCAACACATACCTCACACTTGTCACACACTTAATTATGGAGACCTGAACACTAGACACCGCGCATGGAACTGCTACAATTCTAACACTATCGGCAATGTCATATTCAATTTGGCGCCCAGGGTCCCATTTCAGATAGCAGCTCCAAGTACCCCAACAAGGTATACACTGACTACCAATAAGTATTTGGACACCTATGCAAATGACGATATCTGCCGTCCTATGCTACGTCACGGTCCGCCGGTATAAATCGTGTAGGAAACAGCATCAGCTTTAGTCGCATGCAAGATGCCTCGCAGTTCGGAGCTCTCTGATTTCGAGAAAGGTATAATTATCGGGTATCACAAATGTGGCCGATCCTTAAGGGACATATCTAGCGATCTGAAGTACCCAAAATCGACAGTGGCCTATGTGATTAAGAAGTGGAAGGTCAGCCGTGATTGTCGGAGTGTGCCCCGAGTCGGCAGACCAACGAAACTGGGAGATAGAGACCGACGAGTGCTGCCCAGAGAAATTCGGAAGAACCGCACCCAAACGATGGCCCTCATCCGCGAAGTGTCTCAACAGGCATCCGGGAGTATTGTTTCAATGAATACCATCCGTAAGGAAGCACATCTGCTTGGTTTTCATGGTCGTGCTGCTGCCCATAAGCCTTTGATCACAAAGTCCAACCGCGCTGCTCGGTTAATGTGGTGCAAAGCACATCGAAATTGGACCGTAGATCAGTGGAAACGGGTTGTTTGGAGTGACGAATCAAGGTCCACCCTTTACCGTTCGGATGGCAGGGTCTGGGGCTGGCGTCTACCTGGAGAACGTCTCCTGCCAGAATGCATTGTGCCAACAGTCAAGTTCGGCGGAGGTGGAATTATGGTCTGGGGGTGTTTCTCCTGGTATGGGCTGGGACCCTTGGTCCCCATTCATGGTAAGCTCAACTCCGATGCCTACTGCACTATTTTGGATGACAATGTGCTTCCTACATTTGGCAGTTTTACGGGTTGGACCCCTGTTACTTTCAGGACGGCAATGCCAGTTGTCATGTTTCGACGTTAACCAAGGCTTGGTATGGTGCCAATGAAGTTCATCGAATGGACTGGCCTGCCCAGAGTCCAGACCTGAACCCTATCGAGAACCTCTAGGACGAGTTGCATCGCCGAATTCAGGGGTGCACTACCCGTGCAAAATCGGTGAAGAAACTTCTATGTCTTCTCCAAGCCGAGTGGAAGAAAATACCACTAGCTGTCAGACAAAGACTTGTGGAAAGTATGCCCCGGAGGGTCCACGCTGTAATTACCTCTCGTGAAGGCTCTACCAACTATTGATTTTGAATAAAGTTAGTTTTTCTTTTCTATCACAGGTGTCCAAATACTTATTGGTAGTCAGTGTACTACTGGTTCCGCTAGTATCTTAGACTTCTTCCTCCTCAAAAACGCCAGTGTTCCGCTGGATGTTTCTGTGTTGGACGAATTATCTTCCAATCACGATCCGGTCCATTTGATACTGGATATCAGTAGGTATACTAAATTAGTCAAAAGAGCTTTTAAAAACTGACTGGCAAAATTATGCCAAAGCTCTAAACAACATCCAGTACACAATCCCAACGATACACTCAGGCAATGACATTGATAGTTTAATCAAGGAGTTTACCTATGCAGTGCAAAATGCTTATAAAAATACTCAAAGAGAAGAGAAACAGCTTAAACTTGTCAGGTCCAAGGAACTTAATCAGATCATCAAAAAGCGCAATGCTACCAGGAGGCAATTTTGGAAGACCAGATCCAGGCAGGATAAAACCCATCTTCAATAGGCTGTGTGACGCAGTCAAGTCTCGCACTAGTTATTATTAACAACTCCGCTGGGCTAATTACCTGGAGTCCCTCTCTGCTGACAATATATGGTTAGCGGTCAAAAGGTACAAAAAATGCCACAACAACATTCCGCCTCTTAAAGGCCCTCAAAGGATCCTTTACACAGAAATTGAGAAAGCAGAACTTTTAGCGCAGCATCTGGAATCTCAGTTTCGCACAAACAACATTCATCATCCCACAACAGAACAATTAATTACTGACTTTCACAATAACTCTACGACAAGCCCCCACACAGACAATACGATCTTAGTCATGCTGTCGAAGATCTGCTCGTATGTAAAGAAGCTGAAAAACAGCAAGAGCCCTGGGTACGATGCTATTAGCAACAGGATGATCAAGAGATTCCCAGCCAAGATCCTACTTAACTTCACGAGGATAATCAACCTTTTACTCAGATGGCAGCATTTACTGGAAAGTTGGAAGTTGGCTCAAATCACACCGATTCTGAAACCCAGATAAGCCTATTGTCCTCACTTAGCAAAATTATGAAAGCGGTACAACTCAACAGTATCAACCAAGATCTGGAACAAAATAGTATAATCCTTCCTCATCAACTTAGATTCTCATTCTACGGTTAACCAACTATATCGGGTTGTGGATCTTATAAGCGAAGGGCTGCAGAATAAGAATGTTACATGAGGTCTGTTTTCGGATATAGCAAAGGCCTTCGACCGCGTATGGCTTGACATATTCATATACAAACTACACAACCTGGGCTTCCCAGGTTACATCACAAACATAGTTAAATCCTACCTAACCGGTAGACAATTTGTCGTTCACGTCTCAAATACACTATCAACAAGTAGGGCAATCCTTGATGAGTTGACTTGTGAACTAAGATCACATTTTTTCGAATTTAGAGCGCCCTATCTCCTTGTTTTTGAAATCCAGCAATTGTATTTCAAAGCTACCAATGTCAATTTCAAAAGGAGAAAATTTAAATTCGGTTATCGTAGCATTAAGAGGATTTTTGACAAATGCTAAAGTTGCTCTGATGTTTTTAAATTCCTGAAACCTGCTGAGAAATGCTTCCCTCATATTTAAAATTATTGTTTTAAAATGGTGTTTATCAATAGAGGAATTATTTTCTTGGCGATACTTCACCAGGGTCGAAAAGTGAAACAATGTTTCCCTTTCAAAATCCTGTGCAAAAATGGATAATTTGTTTTCGAATGTTATTACTTCTTCTAACATCGAAAAAATTAAGTTTCCTTTCCCTTGTAGTTTACGATTAAGCTGATTTATATGAGACGTAACGTCTACTATGAAATAAAGGTTTTGGATCCACTGATCATCTGTTAGTTGTGGATAGTGAACGCCCTTCTCAAGGAGAAATTTCCGGTAAAAGGGACGCGAAACGTTTTAAAACGTTCCCGCTTGATAACCAACGTACCTTGTTATGAAGCAGAAGACCAGCGTACTGTGTTAAGGTCGCATAAATCTACGACGAATGATTTCAAATTGCAAATTCAGAGTGCAATATCCGTGATGAAATCACGGGACTAAATATAATTATTTAATTGTTATTAAAATAATATTAAGTTGCAAAAATATAGTTGTTATTAAAATAATATTAAATTGCTGGCAATGTTAAAAACGCAGGCTCGAGAGCCACGTATGGCTCTCGCATGATTGATGTATAGAATTTGATTTTTGAAAAAAGATAAGTTTGTCTCTTGTTGTGGATTGTATGTAGCCATTTTTTAGCATTCAATAAATTTTTTATGCTGTGTTTTGTTTTCAACCTGATGTCACAACCCAGGGTTTGCATAGCGGTTTCGGCCACTACACCACAGTACTTACTCTCCATTTCAAATAAAAATTCTTTGAATTGGCGATGATTAAGAGCTTTAGCTAAAATTAAGTCGATAATGGTAATCACTAATTTTATAACTTTACAAATTTCTTGCGGAAATGTTTGCGCACAAAGCGCTTCTTGGCGAATGATACAATGGTAAACAAGTATCTCGTGATTAATTTTTTCTTTCAAAATAGCAACAACCGCTTTTCTTACGCCGGTCATACTTTTGGCCCCATTTGTTGAAATCGACACAATTTTATCGAGGGGAACTTGATGGTTATCCATACACTCAATTACAGCGTTGGCGATATCTTCTCCACGCGTCTGACCTTTGAGTGGCAATAATCCTAAAAGTTCTTTAAGGCCTGAATGAGACATAAATCTTACAAAAAGGGAAACTTGCGCTGTATCATTTATGTCACAAGACTCGTCAACTGCTATTGATAAAGTCGAAACCGATTTCAGATTTTCAATATGCTGGGTGGTTATATTCGAACACATTTTAATTGTTCTATCTTTAATGGTTTTGGCAGACAATGGTAACTCTTCAATTCCTTTCAGAATATCTGCTTTGTTCTTAAAATCCCGAAATAGCTCTTCGGATGCATTTATAAAACAATTTTTTATGTATTCGCCGTCTGTGTACGGTTTTCCTCTCTTAGCAATCTCTTGGCTACAAACAAAACTTGCCATATTAATATTGCTGGAAGATTGCATCCAGTGATTAAACACAGAAGTTGACGACTCTTGACTCTTCTGAAGTTCCTCAACTGCTTTCTTTCTTGCATCACCGGTAGGATATTTAGCGCTAAATGACGCATGCTTTCTTGTAAAGTGTCTCTCTAGATTTGACTTCTTGTTATGCGAGAATTTCTCCTTACAAATAAGACATGTCGGAAGTCCATTCAAGTTTTGAATAAATGCAAAATTCTCGGTCCACTCAACTTTAAATTCGCGGTTTTCATCTTCCGTTTTTCTTTGCTTTTTCTTGGTAGCTATGTTAATTGCGGTGCTTATAAAAATATTTCAAATATATTTTTTTCTAAAGCCACCAGTATTATTATCATTATATTAAACTGATGAAAATAAAAATTTAAAAAATCTTTTTAAAAAATACAATTTTATTAATATATGTAACTGCACTAAAAAGAAAAAAATAATTTTTCCCATCATCAGAATAACAAAACTTTTAATATGACCAAAATTGGAAGAAAACTTCCAACATTTGGATACATAGCAGTTATCGAAAAATAGATTACAAATTTTGTACCGGAACCACAAACAAACAAAGCAGGTGTAATAAAATCGTATAAAAATACCTGTAAGATGTGCAGCTAGATTAAAAAATACAACTTTTTAAAAATACAACTTTTTAATAAAACAGGACAACGGCAGACACGGTAGATAAGACAAAACTGTTCACACTGCAACTAACTACTGCTCTGTGATGCCAATTTGTATCTTCACTACTTTATAAAAAGCATGCACGCTCATGCCGGTAGCTTGTACATGGTTTATGTTTACGTTTACGAAAACTAATAAAATTAAACTCAATGTTTGTTGCGTATTTTTACAATATCAAATTTTAATTATCTATCTATCTTTTTACTCAAATAAAAAATTATACATGTTCTCGATTTATAGAAGAATTTTAATTTATCAAAATAAGATGTCATTTTTTTTCTTACCAAATTTTTTTTTTAAATGAAAATATTATTGCGCCTTCCGTGGATATTTGTACCAGAGCCGCACTTAAGGAAGCAAAGAGCCACATGCGGCTCTAGAGCTGTACTTTGCCGACCACTGCTCTACGGCATGGCACATCACAACGGGGACAATCTGCACTTCATAATTTTGATTATGACTGTAATGTATTATGCAGTAATTGACAAAACAGATAACCTTCTTATTAAAACATAAATTTTATTTTTGGCATACGGAGATAGATAATTTTTATACAATTCTTAAGTGGCAAAATTTTCATACATCTACTAGCTGGTCAAACTTTAGAATTCTAATCTTAAAACAATTTCTTACGTTGCTGAGCAACGGTTACATAATACAAATATGGCGTATATAGAGAAACAAATTATTTAATCAGGCCAAGGAGTACGACTTAATGCGTCTACATTTTTTATAGTTTTTACCACTTCGTTGAACTACCGTGTAATTGTAGGGTTGTAGGTAGTGCCCATCTCATAAGTCGTGGAGGGGCCCACCAGCGGCCGAGCGGTAACGTCGCTGAACACTGGTAGTTCGGTCCGAGGTTCGAATCCCGCGAACGGGCTGGCTGCATGGATGTTTTCGTGGTTTTTCCCATGTGTAACGTGTATACGAGCCAGTTTCCCTTAAAAAGTCCTCCACGAAGGCATCCCTCCCTTAAGGCAGATAGCCCTCGAGTGCTTTGCCGTAATCTAATAAACGAAACCAAACCATAAGTCATGGATTTACATTCACATTATTTTTGAGCCAAACTAGGGGATTATGATTGGTCATGATGAAGAATTTAGTATACCCGTATAAATAAAATTGCAGTTTCTTTACAGCAAAAATTATGGCTGCGCATTCCTTTTCTGTGGCAGAGTACTTTGTTTCAGTTTCTGTAAACTTCTTACTTCCGATGCTTGGCTCCATTTGTATGGATGCGGTGATTGAACTGCTGAATTTATTAACGTCAAGAAGAAATGGAGTGTTGAGAAGAAATATATATCTGCATAATATATCTATGTACTTATATACATGAAGACATAATTGGAAGGCATTGGAAGATTATTTTGTCAGTGTTTGAAGTTACCATTTTTGTTTTTGAATATGACCGCTGCTGTTGAAAACGCAAATATGAAGACAACATCGCACGAAATTACTGTACACTTGGAAGAAAATGGGAACATTTAGTGAAATTAGTGGATTTGAAAGTTGTGGATTTGAAGTCCGAATTAAAAAAACAAGAGCAGATGTATGAAATTTTGCCTCTTACGAATTGTATACAAATTATCTATCTCCGTAAACTAAAAATAAAATTAATATTCTACTAAGAAGATTATCTGTTTTGTCAATTCCTGGAAAATACATTACATGACATATTACGTTTTCACAGTGAACAGAAGCAGCCAAGCAAGACACGTCCTTTAGCTAGCAAAAGCAGGCTGCAAAAGATCGTGCGTAATTAGTTGCAGTACTATTTATAAGCTTTGGAATTCTTTGTTTTAGTTCTGGATAACAAATGGACAAAAGTTTACAACAGTATACTGCAGGGACAGAGTGCGGAAATGAAGGGGCTTGTGCTTATACTTAAATCAGAAATTAAAAGTCTATTGTCCGTTTATTCAATTAAATTTAAATTGTCTAATAATTTTTTCTTCATATTTTGATATCTTAAATGTATATGTATGTGTATGTGGGTGTGGGTGTGTGTGTGTAAGAGAAAAATTAGGTCAAATAAAATTACAGCTTAAATTAGAAATAGCCACGTAGTTCTTCCTTTTAATTTGGATATTCCCCTCTCTGTTCTAGAAATAGAAATTGCTTAATAACTAATATTCTGAACTGCGCCATTTCCAGATTAATCCATATCATATGACTTTTACATAACAATTATGAGGTAGTTAATTCGGAACACGAAAGTTCGAAAACCCAAACCTGTCTGTCAGTAATCTTCCATAAGATAAGTCGCATTTTGCTTCTGCTCCTCAGCGAAGGTAGACTGCTGCTTGCTGCTTCGGCTTCTTCCGCAAACCTAGCGAAAATGTAAAAGTTTTAAGTCAGGTTTGATTTGAAGTGGCAAGTGAATTATAGCCACAAATGTGAATTGAAATAAAAACGAATATTTAATCTGCCTCGCTTGTCAAATTTGCTGTTCATTATGAATCGATACCTTCAGTATCTACGCTATGAATATTCCTACAACATCCTTACATACATATATTTATGTAACCTTATTGTAAGAAGGTCGCTAGAGAGAGGCGCTGCTTAAGCGATCAACTTACTAAGATGACAGTCTATAAAACCAATCAGTATTTCTGAAAACAAAAATTAACCCCACTATTGAACTCAAATTTCATTTCGGGCATTCCTGATTCAGGTTTTTTTTGAAAGATGGCTACAAATATCCTCCATTTCAGGCTGCCTTACTCGCTCTGCAGTCGTTCTGGACGAGGACATCAGAAAATCATACCATTTCAGCATTTCTGTTTTTAACTTTTCATTTTAGTTGGTGGAGAGATTAAGGTGCGTAAAGAACACTTATTTGAGCCGGGAAGAAAGCCATATTCTTTGTCTGAATACCCATACAGTTAAGCAGATAGTCATGAGAAATCCATTCCCCTATAACAAGAGATAACCAACCCGCGGTACGCATGCGCAGTATGGCACGGAGGAGTTTTAACAGTGGTACGCGACAACTTATTGAAAAATTTAAAAATTTGAAAAAACAATCATATCGTCTGTATCAACTCCGTCGATAGATGCATACACAAACACATTAGAATAAATGCAACAATTCAGTTTCTCTGCAGGACGTTAATTGTTGCTCAACTGAAATACAATTTGAAATTTTTGACATACAGCACCATGCTAGACTGAAAAGCAATGATAAGGAACTTATTTCAACTGCAAGTGATCCAACTTATATTGAATTTTGGTAATTTGTACCAACAAGCAATTTTCCAAACTTACACGAATTGGCTTTAAGGTATTGTTGTTAGGTTTGTATCAACAGATGTTTGTGAACAAATGTCTTTTATTATGACTATAATAAAATCAAAATATCATTCAAGATTAACTGATATGCACCTAAAACACTAATTTTGTTCGCATTCCCAAGAACTAATTCTAATACAAATAACATGGTAAAAAGCAATTTGTGGTGTCAAATAACTCTTTTGTTTAACATCTAAATGTGTAGGAACGTCATGAACAGGTAAGCGAATAATCGCTTTAGTTCAGACACAGAAACGTAAAACTCAAGAAGGGATAATTACCCTTTATTTCTTAAAATAAGAACTTAACAGTCGGCTCCTTTCTCAAGAGGTACAGCAAAGCCTCCACTTGGGCTTGAACTCAAAGTAATAAGAAATAAAACTTAACTAAAAAGATATCGCCGAAGCTATCAAGATTTCTAAGTAGTTGGCCCCTAAATATCAAATAAGCTGGCGAAGCTATCAAGGACCTGAAATACGGCCGAACATAGAGAGAGACGTAGCCAAAAGTCGAACGCGCACTACTCAGAAACTCTGCCTCTTTAACGTGGTGGAACTTCGTAGTGGTTTAAGTCAGTGGAACTTCGACTTAAATACCATACTCTTACTTATTTGCATTAAGCGCGATTCTAAAAACATATTCTGGTAGGAAATTGTAAGCTGAAATTAGGAAGGACAGGAAAGTAGATTTAACTTAAGATAACTGTTAAAAACTTAAGATAAACTTTACGAACTACACATTCAAAAACCACATTAATTAAGTACTGACTGTTTAACAGTTACTTAGAATTAAATGTTTCAAATTGTTCATTCTTACCTTATACATAACCTAACTGACTGAACCTTTAAAAATGTTTATTAACAAAAAAACTCCAATTTGTGCATTTATTTTCCTTATTATATTGTTTTTTAAACGTCTGCTACTCAGACTTACATAAAAAACTCATAAACATACTCAGACTTACATAAAAAAAATGTGCAATTTGCGTAAAAATCCCAAAATCAACCTATAAATAACATTTTTTCGACTTCTTATATTTTTTATTATGTTGGAAAAGTTGGAAATGGCCCGCATAACTTTTTTTTCTTCCTTCTACGAAGTAAAGGAAGTATTGTAATAGCGAAAAATTTCGGGTAGTATATTTCAACGAAAATATCCATTTCAACCGCTCTCGAAACCATTTAAACGATGTTGCGTTACATCTGTACGTACGTACAGAATGAAAGACTGTTTTTGACAAAAAGGATCGTAAAATGGATTCAGAAGAGATTTTTTTCTTGTGTATGTATCTCGCATAACTCAAGAACGAGTAGCCGTAGAACATTGAAATTTTGTACATGGGACTGCTACAACATGTAGTTGTGCACTTACCTTTTTCATTATCAACAATTTAAAAGCTTAAGTGGCAACTTAGCCTAACGAACCGCCATTCGTTTCCATTTGAAACTTAGTAATCTTAAGCAATCTTTAGCAATCTTGCTTTTAAGCAAGAAGAAAGGAGATGAGGACTTTCGCGAACGCCGTTTCCTCCAGTACGTGAGGGAAACTTAGCAGAACAGTAAATAAAATCGGTTTCTGCATCTTTTTCAATGACTTTTTGCCGAATGGGATCAAAAGTACACTTTCAGTTTTGTGCACTGAAAAATATGCCTTCTAGACCGCTGGCTGAATTACTTTGCGTAAAAAACTCTAATTCTAATGGTAATTTATTTTAACTGCATTTGGTGTTTTAGATTTTTCTGTATATAACAATTTTAAATGGACATGTTTTAAGTTTTTATGTATTTTTGCTTTGCCGTGAAGTGAGAACTGAATTAGTTGAATGAGAAATATATCTCTAATGAAATTCGACGAAATAAGTTTAAATTAAATGCAGCAAAAAATGTATATAATTTAATAGGCCATACAAGGAAGTCATGTGGTGTCAACATCAGATTTTTATTTTAAGTTAACATTTCCTTAAGTTTTTATTATTATTATTATTTTGAGTCATGCCACAAATTGCGGTTCAAATAAAATTTCAGTTATTTTTTATTTCGTTGGATTCGAGTTCTCAGTCCTTGCCCAGTGATAAGTTTCCCCGACAAGTTTTACACCTTCATTAGTTCGTTAAACTGATTTCAAATTTAAAAGTAAAATGCTTACTATTGAACAACAAGAGCACATGGGATGAATGCATTTAATTCTTATCGAAATGATTAAGCTTTAAAGAAAACAAAGGGTTCGAAGTACGTGCAGTAAAACATCTGTCTTTGCGTGATGTTAGTTTGCTAAAATACCCTAACTGCCCTTGAATATGACGATGTTTTTCGTTTAAGCCAATTGTAACGAAGCAAAACAGAGCTGAAGGTCAGCGCATTGTAACTGGTGGCAAGTGGAAAGTAATCAAGGGTTATAGTTTCCGGTTCAGTCGAAAAATTGACGTCATCCACTGGCTACTACTATTGAAGTCTCTCATCAGAATTCTTCATTGCTTTCGTAATACCACTTCAGCTCAATGTCCGATATAACGCAGTGCTTGGAATCTAAAAAATTTATCCTGACATAAACAGATTTCTGATATTCCAAAGTTTTTTTTTAATATCAAGTCCGTATTTCTCAGACTTTTTAATATTGCGACCCATACATTTCAAGTAGGAAAACTACGGTAAACGACGTTAGAATTATCATTGATTAATTGAAATAATGTTACAAATGTGCATAATTATCAGTTGACTGTATCGTAAATTAAATTTACTTTAAATTACATCAGTTGAATGCACAATACTTTATATCAGTTAGATGTACAAAAGAATAAAACAAAGATTTAATTTATTATCAAGTATCTAAATTTCTTTTAAGTTTAAAACTCTTCGATTTGTGAAGCAATTGCAGATTCGGAAAGATAAAGGTTTTATACTCTGCAGTGTGATAATTGTTTGAGGACTGGCTATTTATAAGGTCAGATATATCTTCTCTTTAAAGAGGGAAATCAAAAGGCTCTATATTTTGCGCATCGGCAATATTTACTATGTCATTGCGCAAAATATAAAATCTTTAATTGTCCCGCACATGGTGTGTATTCATCTCTCCTGAATTATTAGAGTGCGCTGCAGCGCAAAGCATAAAACTCCAAATTCTTCGGTGAAGGTTCTCACAAAAATCTTTCAAATAATAATGAAAAGAGAGAGAAAAGAGAAAAAATTGATAATACAATTGTAATAAATAAATGCATAAAAAAGTACGCATAATTACATAAAAAACTTTCAAAAGCTTTATTAGCCCATCAAAAGTTTTCTGAACCCTTACTTTAGCAATGAATGGTTTAGATTTTTTTTTTTTTTTTTTTTTTTTTTTTTTTTTTTTTTTTTTAGCCCAAAGGGGCAATTTGTCCAGAAAGGCTATTGATTTCGGTTTGGCATTTTGCATTAATTCACTATCGGAATTTGTTTTATTATCTATTTCATATTTGGTAATGCGTTTATGAGTTTTTGATTAAGAAACTGAACGATTTCAAAGCGAACAATGGCAACACTGTACGGGGAAAAAAAAAAAAAAAAAAAAAATATCTCCAGCGCGCGAGAATGTGTATCGGAAATTCTACAGATATGCTTCTTTAAATATTTTGTGATATTGCTGTTGAACTGAATTTTATGGTTTAAGTGCGAAGAACATGATATTTAATAAGTAAAGGTAACACACAAAACGTTAAAAAAAAAAAAAGCTTCTTTGCGTGTAATATAAAATCTGAAAAGCCTTCAGATTTCTTTTTTCGTTTCTTTTTTGTTTTTTAATTTTTCACTCCTCGTTACAATAAGCTGCTTCAGCATTAATCGTCCACGTTGCCTGGCGAATTGCAATGACAACTGCTACCAGTTTTGTACATGAAAATCTTCAATTTTGTTTTGGAAAATAGGAAAACGTTTGCCATATTGCTTTCATAGTGATGCACCATTGTAATGTAGCACCTTTAATATGATAGATTTAAACGCGAATATACCAAAAATAATTATTTTTACTTTATTTTGTTTTTGACATTATAAGCGTCTTTTTATCAATCTTTCTATCTGAGGATCATATAGCGTTCGAATTATATAACATGCAACTTTGGTATTATTACTTATGCTCGCGGCCTGGCATAGTGCTTTGAAAATATAAACGGTATTATAAAGTGAGATATTTTGAAAATGCTATATCTCCTTTTTAATTATTTTTATTTTGACTTTACTTTTATCAATAGATTTAATTTATATTTTAATGTATCAAACTGATAACTTTTATAAGCCCTTAAAATATGAAAACACGAGTGTAGTTTATGGAAGACGTTTCTGGGATCCCGTTTAGGAAAAAGAGTTACATACATACCACATAGGCGTACGTCATTCAAGGTCAACCCTGCCGATCAAATAAGATAGTTGAACACATTAGCGCTTCATCCCAAACCTACCTAATAATTTAAATATGCTTATGCACAAAAGCTCAACCCTTCAATCATCATCACGATATCTTGCGGTCCTCTCTTGTGACTTCTTATTGCGTATCTCCTTGCAGAACCACGCCTAAGAAAACAACATAGTCATGGGCCCCAGGGCACCTCTTCAACTGAACTAGACAACGCCATACCTATTGCACAATATTCCAGCATAACAAAGGAACTTGGAATTAGCTCTTCAAAAGTTTAAAATGTGCTATGATCATATACGTACGCTACACTTTGGTCGGGTTGATCTTGAAAGACGCACTCTTTTGTAACGCTTTTTTAATAAGCGAGGCCAATACCGTACATTACATATTCGGTTCTTTTATGTAATCTGTACCTCATTCATGGGCCGATTGGCTGATCTGACTGAAGCAGTCACTTTTCAAAAAGATGCCACAAGTTTTTTCAAGTTGGCCAACACAAAATTCGTCACAACAAAAGAGTTCAGATTAAGACTTTTAGAAGCCTTAAGCCCTTAAAAACGTTTTGGTGCCCCACATACATTTACGCCAGTTTTTCTCTCTCGATCTTAGTTTAGCTGGCTCGGATATTTCGTGGTAAAACTAGCAATAAAAGAGATTTTGGTGCTTCCTTTTCCCGAGTTCCTAAGTAACTTTTTGTGTTGCCCCTTTTCCTTGAGCCCCTAAACACATGCTTATTTTGGTTAATGTTTAATGCAGTTCTGGTGCTTCAACACGAAGACTCTAAGGTACATGGCACCCTTAGGAAATTAAGCTCTATCAAGAAGAATGCAATCTTCATTAAGATGTTGGGATGGCCGTGTGAAGTCTTATCAAGGGGAATAGTCACCGATTACCATAAAGTTGCCGGCGTTTTTATGGCGGAGTGTAGTTGTGAAACCGTCTGGAGAGTAAAATTCCCTACTTTAATGCTATTGAATAACGGCTTAGATCTAATATTACTGGTGAATTTCCGGTGAGTTTACGATGATAGGGTTAAGTACATTTACCATCAATTTATGCTTTTTTTTTTTTTTCTTTTTTTTCTGAAAAGTGGGTTGCTATTGAATATTTTTCTTGCAGTGGGTTTATTGGTATCTGCTGCATTAATCCTACAGTTAGAATTAACGTTTGTCCATTTTTAAACTATTCATGGTGACTAGGCACGAAGCAGAGCGGTTTATATGTCTTTTCGCCCAATTTTCATATCCCTTATCATTTGCACAGGAGTGTCTTTTCTGGATTTTCCCCTCTGTGCTTCTAATCTGAGCCCTATTTTCATTTAGTTAACGTTAAATTAATTTAGTGAATTTAATAAAGGTTATTATTATTATTATTGTATATTTTTCTGTGTCACAGCGGTCCGTTTCGGAATGATTGTACTTTTCAGATATTGTTAGGTGTCACGCAAAGGATTAATCTGTACCATGGTAGATAATATGGATGAATCACTCATACCGATACTAAGTTGCGACAATAAACCACGGAGATCCCGATTAAAATAAATGAAAAAGGAAAAATCTTTAAAAAAATTACTAAGCAACGAAATTTTATTAGAAAATTATTTGGATGTTGTGAGCTACTACATTCATTTAGAAGCCTAAGCGCTGAAATGTTAATTTTTTTATTTAGTTTCATGTCATAGTTTTGCATATGCATTTTTCAAACTTGATTTTGTGCAACGTACTACAGCTGAAAAATAATTTTTAACATAAATATTTTAATACCTCGAACATAACAATTTTAATCTTAATTTAAAAATTTATTTATTTATTTATTTATATAGTATATATAGTTTTAGATAATAAGCAGTAACAAAAAAGCTAATTAATTCCTTATAATTATAGTTAAATAAATACAATAATATCATTAGATTCATAAATTAAACTTCCACGTACATAGAACAATGCTTATTTTTCATGCAATAATGTGACATCATTTTTCACACGCATCATCTCTCTTTCTTATTTCAAATGGGATTAATGAAGATTAACATTCCGGGAATGGGTATTTTAAATACTTAATAGAGGGGGGAAATGAGCCATTTCATTAGTAAAGGACAATATTTTGAATACGTCAATTTAGTCGCTCATTGAAAAAGAAAAATCATTTTACTAGATAATTACTCTGTCTAAAACTCTTATTAATGAAAGCAATAATATCTTTAAAATTATCGCTTTAGAAACATTTGAATTTATGCATGAAAATTAATCTCTTAACGAAAAGATTTCGGCTGATAGTTCTCGTGTTTCAACAAAATCAAAAACCAGTCTTCTTTAAAGGTAGGCAGCCTAATAAAAAATATAATACTTGAATTAAAATTCAGTCTTAAATTAAATAGCGGATCACATTCGCTTTCGTCTTCTAAACTATTAGGGTACTATCCCTTTATCCCTGAAATATGTGTGGGAAAATTTTTGTCCTTTCAGGCAATGCTAAGTAATATCTAGAAAAAGAGACGACAAAATTTCGATCCTGAAGTCATTGGACGATTTTTGGTAGCTCACGTAAAAATATTTTCCTTTCAGCTGGTATTAAAAACCGATTTAATAAATGCATGATTATATAATAAATTCAAATCATAGATGAATAACGCTGTAAATTGCCTGAAAACTAAAACTATTCGGCTGCATACGGAATAATCCAAACTGAAATGGAAAACTATTCATTCAGCTGCATAACAGAAAATTCGCCAGAATCATTACTGGCTTGCCTCTAAGCCCACAGCTTAAACTGCGGAAATTTGAATGTTTGCCTCAACAGAAAGTTATTTCTTTGGCATTTTCAAAGCATTCGTCATTATAATAGAATATGTAAATTTGTAAAAGTGATTTGGGAGAAAAAGTGTCAGAAGGAAAGATAATCATCAATGAGAGGTCCAGCTGTTACTCATTTATGGGGGGGGGGATTTTTGGTCGAAACGTCGTTGAGAGAAAAAACGTATACTTCGGCCATGCTATGGCCACCGGTATCTGGGAAAATTTCTCATAGCTCCATGAGCCCTTACCCTCATTCCTATTTTCATCAATGTTTAGGCCGTTGCAAGCAACCGCCAAACATGATGTACTAAAGAGTTCGCTATATTTTTAGTGACAATTTTAAGGTTAAAAATTAAAAAACAATAAAATAAAAATCTTCAAATTGTATAATACAGGTAAATGTTCATAAAGAGATGCATTATCCGTTTCGTTATCACTGGTTAAATCAAAAAAGAAATGTAATGGAATTTTATCCGCATGCCAGAAATTCGAAATCCCATCTGGATCATTTATTGTTCCTTTTAGGCCAAGTAAAATTAACTTGGTATTTTTTTTATTTTAATTAATTTTTTCCTTAACTTGAGTAATATAAAAATATAATACAGTGAAAATACATATTTTAAGAAGTTAATTAATTTTTATGAAAGTATATGACAAACAGTAAAATTGGTTTAAATGTTCAGCAAACTTATAACTCGTAAATAATTAATTAAGATACACAAGCCTATCATTTTTTCGTATTTTATTTAGCCTATCATTTTATTGCTTATGTATATCATCGGGAGTTTCTGCTCGATTGTGCGTGCTACTTCTCCAAAAATACACAAAACAGTTGTGATAATGTTATGCAAGTCTCGTCTCGATCCATGCAACGAATATTTGTCTTTTCAGGTTGCTGAGTAAATATAGTCGGTTATTTTCTGTTATACTATTGACGAAAACAAATAAAAAGAAACCATTACCTAATATCGCTAAAAGTGTAAATTGTACAAATAATTGCAGTTCCTTAATTCAAAATTTTTGTTTAAAATAAGTGAAGGTGAACGAAAAGCAAATTTCCAGAAATGGCGTTGCACGTGCCGCACGAAATAAAGATTGTACGATCGTTCGGATTTTTCACATATCGAAATAGAATTTTTCTGTGAATTCGGACATTCGGAGTTCTGTAATATTTAACTATCACTTCTTATGTTAAATGTCTGATTATCGCTTGCTGAGAAAGAATGATGCCAAAGTTTTCTCCTACATCTAAATGTAATTTACTTTTAGAATAACTTTAGGTTTTATAGAAAAGTTCTGTATTTCGAAGGAAGCTAAAAAGCAGTAAACTTCTGCGGAGATCAAAGTGCTTCGGAGATCCTCATATTGGAACAGTAAATTAAGTGCAAAGTGCATTTGCATTTGACCTAGTAAATACAAAGTGCATTTGACCTAGTAAATACAAAGTGCATTTGACTTAGTAAATACAAAGTGCATTTGACCTAGTAATTATTTAATCGTCATTTAATCTGCATGTTCTCTTTACTTTTAAGGTTATAAAAGAAAAGAAAGAATCTATGCTGAATCACCTTGTAAAAAATGAAGAGCCTGAAAATGTCCCAGACAGTTACCAGGGTAAAAAGAGGAAAGCGTTCATGGACCTGCTTCTGGACCTGCATATCTCTGAACAGCAATTAGATGAACAGGACATTAGGGAAGAAGTGGACACATTTATGTTTGAGGTAAGATTGCATAAAATAAGATGTTCCTAAATTATTCAAGCAACAACGAACAAAAGTTTCTTCATTTCAAAAAGTGTTTCACAAAGGGGTTATTCATGCCAGATTATTCATTGTCACGCCAGGTTATTCAGTGTACGTTATTCTGTTAATTGTATAATAGACGCGAACATGGACGCAATGGTGGGTAGGTACCGTTAATGTGCCACAGCGAATCGTATTCGACCATGTGACTGTTTTTAATGAGAAAACAGTATCATCAGTTCAAAACATTCTTATGTGACTGTTCGCCAATTCATCACAAGAACAGGCCGTCCAACTTCAATCTATTCGGATAACGGTAAAGATTTTACTGGCACATACAACGCCTTAAAATCCATTGACTGGAATAATATAAAAAATTTCGCGAGTAAGAAAAATTTCAGGGAAATTCGGCCTTCCATCTTCCCCTTGGTGAGAGGATATTGGTAGAGGTTAGTAGGAATACTGATGAACGTTCTCAAAAAAGTACTCGGAAAAGCATGTTTAAGTTGTCGAATCATTTAGACGTTTTCAATATCAGGAGACTGGAGAAATCCACAACACCCTTGCCCGGATTCGAACTTGGGAAATCCCGAATACGCGTTGAGTGTGCTGCCAGTCACACAACGAAGGCATGTGGAAAGTAGAGAGAAACTGCCGTATATACTCCTCCCTTTTAAAGAGCAACTTGGAATGACGGGATCCAATCGCCAAATTCTGGTAGAGACGAATTATCATCCACCACCTTTCATTATCATCCGACACTGTACCAAAAAGTACAGTGTCGTTTTCAAAATATCTTGAATAACTGGAAGCATAGACCTGAAGATATCCGTAAAAGGGCATCACTATAGAGTCATTTAGAATTTTTTGATGTCAAGACAGTGAAAAATCCACAACGCCCTAGCTGGGATTCGAACTTTGGACCTCCCGAATATGCGTCGAGTGTGCTTCCAGTTACACCACGAAGGCTCATGCAGAAAGAAGGGAGAAATTACTTTATAAAGTGAAGAGGAATTTGTCACCGTATTATGTGACGCAGAAAGCCTGATAAATTCCAGACTTCTTACTTATTTATCAAAGAATGCTGCGGACATAGTAGCATTCTCTATGAAAGATGGTGAAAAGAGAACCATTTGCATTTTGGCAAAAGTTGTAAAGACAGACGGATGAATTTGTGCAGTAAAGGTGAAGACACATTTTGGTACCTTCGTGAGACCTGTTCAAAAGCTTTGTCCATTAGAAGTCAACATATTCGATACCTGTAACATTCGCGAACGAATTCCTGAAGGACAAAAAAATTCGTACAATTTCTCATTCTCGTTGTGGACGAACTCTTCCTCAGAGACACGGACCTTAAGATTTTTAGCAGGTTAACAAAAGGGTATATTTTTATAACAAAAGTACATCTATTCAAGATAACAAAATATAAAATTAAAGAAAGAAAGTACACCTCAAACAAAAGTGCCATCTGGCTGCAGAAGATCCGAATCTATTTTCAAATAAGGAGCAGGCCTGGGATAATATACATAAGTAAGAATTTTTACTTTTGTATAAAATCCGTAACGTCACTTTGGAGATTTCTTTAGTTGTCAGTTAGGCGGAGTGACAAAAAGGGAATATCATAATCCCTTACTTAACAACTGTTACAGTAGTTTATAAAGGTATTTTTCCCGCCTTCTCAGCGTGCCTTCGTGGTGTAGTGGTTCTGCACGCTGGCCCGATATTCCAGAGGTCCGCGGTTTGATTCCCGGCGAAGGCATTGCTCAGTTTACATCTTGCCTGCTTCTAAAAGTGCCTAATGTCTCACCCCCGAACTAAAAGGGTGTTGGATGAGGATTCTCCACATCCAGGATTTGGCGATTGGGTCTCCTAAAGACCCCAGTCGCCCTTTAAAAGGGGGAGTATATAAGGTATTTCTAACGCCTTTCTAGAGTGCCTTCGTGGTGTAGTGGTTCTGCATGCTGGGCCGGTATTCCGGAGGTCCGTGGTTCGATTCCCGGCGAAGGCGGTTGCTCATTTTTCAATCTCTCTTGCTTCCAAAAAAATCCTTATGCCTCTACAAGGTCATCAACATACGCAAACTTCGCTCTCACGTACGCAAACTCCATCAACATACGCAAACTTCCGTCTCAAAAATGTAAAAGATAATCATCTAAATCTTTCTTTCGCATTCCTCAAAGTCTACTGATGTTAAAGACAATTATGCTTTTGCATTGGGGCGAAAAATGCTCTATAAATGCAGATATAAATTATTGTGTAAACTACGAAAAATAATGGAAGAGAAATGGAGCAAAATGCTACAGTTAATTATTACTTGTCGCGGAACTCAAGATATACATTTAAATCTAGTAAAAATGCCATCGCACAGAACACTTAAGGTTAACACATAAGAATTACCACTTTTATTTAAACCATTAATTCTAATGCAAGCATATTCGTTCTAAAAGTGCATAAACAACAGCTGAAGTGCTTAATACGCTCCTATTATCATCATACGCCTTACATTGTCACATTTACGCGTGTGTAGCCTTTACTTTCTTACGCTAATTTTTTTATCAAAATTAGGTGACAGGTAATGCATAATTTTAAGGTAATATAAAATTTTAACTCGTTTTATTATCTTTATTTATCTTAAGACTGTAAAAACTGTAATCAAAGCCTTCATTTGAAACTGACAACCATTGCATTCTTCTACACTCGCCGTCACTAACAGCGCCGTTAGAGTCTTGACTCTCAGTTCGCTATTTGCAATTTAAGCTAGTTCAAACTTCGCTATGTAACTCATTCTCCTTCGAACTATGCTTTGCCATTGAGACGGGGTGTGGGTCCCCTATGGGCCTTTGGTTCGTTGAACTGCCCGGGGTGGATCCGGCGTTGGGCTTGGTCTCTCTGTGCGCGGCTCTCGTGTGGCCTCTTTGGCTGCTCTAGATCTTGGGGGGCGCGGTGCTGAACTGATTCATCCTATGGTAAAGGTACAGTGCTCGCGTCTTCCGTCAATGCAATGCAATGCAATGCTTAGCCATTGAGAAGGCACTCAACAGTAAATATTTATCATCAATTCATCGATTTGTCTGGATATTGTGATGTTGTCATTTTTTTTAGATCTGTGTCTCTAATTTCGTCCTTGGGGGAATTCTAAAATTTTTCCCTGAAGTGAGATGATGAATTGACGACGAATTGGGAGCGTAATGAGATGGGTCATGTTGAGAAAAATAAAAAGACGACGCTTAAATAAATGCCAGTAAATATGAAATCTGATAGCTAAAACTCGGTCGTACCTAAAATACTAACTACAGTACGCATGAAAAGAGTAAATGTGTAAATATGACTATTGTACTACAAACACAGTAGTGCAGTGAACCCTCTTTGTGATGCCCACCTACGATTCCAGTAGATTTTGTTCTTCTGTGAAGGTCGTCGCCGTAGAAAGGTGATCTTTAATACCTATATTTATGTTCTCAAAAATATTGCTAAGTCGCATACTGGTATGGGTTTTGCCACGTTTGTTAACTTTGTCAAATATTCGTAAAGACAATATTGCAAATGAAAGATTATTTACTATGTCAAATGAATAGTGCCTTCAACATGAAAATTCCGGTTAATTACGAAATACAGTAAATTGAAATACTGTCTTTTCTTTTCTCCCGCAGGGTCACGACACGACAGCCATGGGTATCATTTTCGCTTTGTACTGTATTGGCTTGTATCCAGAAGTGCAGAAGAAAGTGACGGACGAATTAGATGAAATTTTCGGTGATGATGTCGAGCGTTCGGTTACACATGACGATGTCAGAAGAATGAAATACTTGGAGTGTACTCTCAAGGTAAATTGTTCAGCAATCTAGTATTTTAGACAGCATCATAAATCATAATCTGAGTTATCTGAGCCTCGATTAATAAAGTGAATCTACAAGCTTCTTAAAACACCTTATAAAAAACATAAGATCGAACAGGAATCGAACCCACATCTGCTTGACTTGTGGGCAGGTACTCTGTCAACTAAGTTAATCCGGAACACTTAACCATCTTAATGTGTACTGAAGCGTTGACATCTGAATAACTGACAGGCCATGTCTGTCCATGGGCAATATTTGAAAGATCAAATCAGAACCCATAGTTCGATCAGAAGGCAAGATCTTCTGATCCACGAACAGATGCTTTGCCAACTGAGTAATCCAGACCTGTTAAACAGGCTGCAAGTAATTTTGATTATCCGTAAGACTTATGCTTTTTATCCTTAGACTAATACACGTATTGTCGTAACCATTTTGTCAAAAATAGCGTAAAGAAACGCAGATAATCCACTCAGGTTTCTCATAAAAAATTTCAGTGATATCAAAATGGCACTTTTGCACTTGGAACAATAGGAATATATTTTTGGAAAATAATTTGATGGTAACATCACTGCAAATACGGGGACAAAGATTCAGACTATACTATAGATACGGAAAAAGAAAAAAAAACCTAGAAGACTGTTTTGAAAATGATCGATATAATAACATGCATTACAAAATAATTGTGTTCTTGTAATCCTTCAGGATCTTAATTTCAATATGAGACAGATCATTTGTATTTGAGGTATAACTTTAACAGTAGAGGCATTTCATCTCAAAGCATCTGTAATTATTATATGTATATGATACTTTATGCAACTTACAAACAAGCGTGAACTTGTTTTATCCTCTAAATTTCTTTCTATAAAGGGCAGTGAATAAAACATCGAGTAAAAGATGTGTGAAATCTATGGAGGAAAATGATCCGGTCAATTGCTAAGAAAGTCACAGTTCTGAGGAAAGTAATAAACTTCAGCTCATACATGGATCAGGAGAGAAAAGAAGTGGTTGCGGAGGATTGAGAAATGCACTCATCGAAGCAGAAACAGCGAACTGCAATGTGGTAGTTGATGAGGGAAGCATATTTGTCATTATTCTGTGGATCTTACATATTCAGAGAATTGCAGTCGGTATGTTTCTATATTAACGGGAATTCACAGAAGCGTACTGATTGTAGTCTTCTAAACATTTTCGAAGGATTGTAATCGGTACGTTTCTAAATATTTCATCTGATTCGCTTTTTAAACACTAATGGGGGAGCACTTTTACACTATAGGAGATAAATCAAAAGTCTAAAGCTTCGTCAGTTTGCAACACTTTCTTTTGATTTTTATCTGTAAATCATTAAATGCAAACAATAACAGCCATTCCTAGTATTAAAATACTGAATCTCTGCCAGTATAAAAATGATTGCAAACTTCCACTTTAGGAATCCCAAAGGATCTATCCGTCTGTCCCGTTAATAGGAAGGAAAATGGATGAAAATATCACTTATGGTAAGTAGAGGTTCACAAAAATACTTCTTATTTTGTTGGATTGTATTATTATGCTATATTTACTTTCATTTCCAAATTTCTAAAATAAAGAAAACTGAATTCATTCGTAAGCATGAGAGTCAGTTTTATGCATTAAAGTCTAAAAGCAAAGTATAATAGAACTCCAGTGAGATTTGAACTTCCGATGTTGAAAAATCCCTTTATTCAAATCGCTGGTTCTTTTTGCTAACAAAGTAAAATTAAACTTGATATTTATTTATTTACGTTTCCTATTTTTTTTCTTATTCATTTAAATATTAAAGAAATATTGTGCAGTATATATCACACTTCTTAAAAAATCAATTAAACTAATTTAGATGAATATGAACGACCTGTAGTTTGGCCTATAATACTAAGCCTAAAGCACTAAATAAAAGTCAGTTGCCTGACGTCCAAGCAAATCGAATGTCATGTCAAGAAAAGGAAGTAAAAAAAAGAGAGCAACTTCTGATGTCACTCCTGTAACACATATTTGTATATCAGCATTTATGATTATCCATTATTCGTGCAACCGCTTAACAATTCAGAAAGATCTTTCAGAAGGTTCGGAAAAAGTCTCATATGAAGATATAGCGAAATAAAGTTATCCAAAACTTCAAATCATTGGACACCTTACATTCTTTATTTGATTCTTTGATCTCTAATATATTTACCGTGACCGATATTCCAGTATTCATCCATCTTACACTGCTTATCTAAGTCCGAAATTATTTCTTTAATTCATTTTTTGCATTTGGACCAAAAATGGCACTTCATGAGCGTATTCATTACGACGTATAAATCAAAAAGAATTATACCTTTAATTAAACAAACGTTATCAATTAACGATTATTTAGAGAAAATGTGAACCAGTGAGCTGAGAATCATGATGCGGCGAATAAATAAGGGATTGCATACTAAATTTTTCAGCACAAAATTAGATTTTAAAGTCGAAATTAAATATAATGGGCAATCACATAGCGACTATCTTCCGTACACAACTCTCTCTGAAAATGACCAGTATTTCTGGGAAATAAATAATCATCAATACTGAACATCTCCTCTCTAAGGCGATCATTTACATAGAACACCTATGTAACATTTAGCGGTTAACTGAATTACGAGGTAGAGTTTACCCTGAGAGTGATTTGAAGAACATTTACGATTCATGTTAAGGCAGAAGTACTTCATATCCGGTTTTTCTTGAACTATTCCAGCTAGATATTATGCTGTGTGTGCTACTAATTGCGCTTATTTTCTTAATAAATTGTACATTTCTCCCTGTTTATCTGGAGTTACTATTTAAACAGTGATGTCCAACCAGTGGCTCTTGGGCGCTTTTGATAGACTCAAACTATCCCTTTACACTCGCAGATGCCAGCCAGCCACAATCATAGTATCGCCATGAGACAAAATCTGTGCTCTAATCTTAATGTAAACAATCTGATGGAGATACCACATGCCTTCCTTGTACGGCCTACTAAATTATACACATTTTTTGCTGCATTTCATTTAAACTTATTTCATCCAATTTCATTAGAGATATATTTCTCATTCGATTAATTCAGTTCTCACTTCGTCGCATGGCAAAAAAATTAAAATATATTCATTAAAAATTGTAAAATACAGAAAAATATAAAACACCAAACACAGCTAACAACAGTTAAAAAAACAATTTTTTAAAATTAAAATTAGAGTTTCTAGTCAAAAATAATCAATTCGGCCAGCGAGTAGTAAGACAGATTTTTCGATGCATAAAACTGAGTTTACTTTTGGTCCCTCTCGGCAAAAAGAACTTCTCACGGAACACAAAAACAAAATGCAAAATGACATTAGATACCTTCTTGATAATCAAAAAAAAAAAAAAAAAAATTGGAAATGCAGAAAAATCTTAATAATCTAAAATTTTATTTATTTCCATATATTATTTTTTAAGTTTCAGTATTTGTAAGAAATAAGTTTTTATTTTGTATTGCTATAAAAAAGATATTTAATTAACTTTAATAACAAAATACTTGAACATTTTTTATAAAATTTTATACCCGTTTTCCTCTAACCCTATTAATTATATGATGAGATGACCTGGTTTAATGCTATTTCATATAACGCTCTCCCTTGATGGAACATAATCCCCGCGTTAAGCGGAGTTTTACTGTATTTATTTATTAATTATTATTTTTTTACAATGGCATATTTGTTAAGAGCGATACATTTTTTAATCAAAATATTTAATCCTTCGTCATTAGCAGCTGCATAATTTTTAATGCAGAAGAAATGGAAATTGCCGCATTGAATCATTTTAACGAAACTGTTACCTTTAAAGAGGGAAGATATGAGGTTCAGTTGCCTTGGGTAACAGAAAGGGACTGTTTAAGTCAAAATTTCGATATTGCTAGACAGCGTTTAAACAGTACGACACACCGGTTGATACAAAAGGGCAAATTCGAGGATTACAAAAATGTTTTCACAGATTGGTTAAATGAAGGAATTATAGAAGAAGTTCCTGAACACGAAATGAATACTCAGTGTCACTACCACATAAAGGGGTATTCAAAGAAACTTCGACCACGAAATTGCGACCCGTTTTTGATGCTTCCTGTAAATCAATCAATTTTACTCTCCACTCCTGTAATTAAATTACAACTGTGGGAAACCTATGACTCACTCCCGGTCTCAGTGGGAGGAGCAGGTGAGAGGACCGAGTCGTTGCGTTCGTAAGTGGTATGGTATCCACGTAGACACTATCACTTATCCATCCTCCGTATCAGGCGGGAGGAGATGATAACCATTTGAATGATATTAATTTGGTCTTAGGTGCCGTAAGTAGTTTTATGCCAAATAGCTAGGTTAAGTGCGGGCGGAGAGCCTGAGGCTAAGTTTCCACCCGCTTTAACCACCCTACGATCTCATCTGACTGAATGATTTTGCTGGGGAGAGATGTATCGTTTTACTTTGGGATCTCAACCACGATTCTCTTAATTTTAATTAACTTTATTAAACTTAAATGAATACAAAGAAAAATAGAACAATATTTACATTATTTACTCAAAGTCTCATTACATGAGTCGAAGAAAAGTTGGAAAACATAGACTTCGATGTCCTGTAGCATTAATCATAGAGTAGACCTTGGACTTAACAGGAGTCGAACGATTGCTACAAAAACTCTATGAAATGGTGATGGGTGTCTTGATCCGTGACTTTCTTAATGATCTCTCTTATCCCTTTAATTCCTATTGGGTATTTTTCCAAGTGTTCTGTCTCTAAGGAGGAGAGTGAGAGGGCGGGAACAGACGTTTTCTATCTGGCGCTGTTAAAGGGCAGGTCTTTATGTAATGAGCTGCGTCCGCGAGGCTTCCGCTAGTGCCGCAGGCACATCTTACTTTCTTCTTGTGGAATCTTACTATGTAAGATGGGAAGTTACAGTGATTACTCAATGCTTGATTTTCGTAATAGTTGCTCTTTAGTCTTGTTGTTGAGACTTTAGGGAAAATTTTATATGTCATTCGACCTGTTGTTCCCTCGTCCCACCTTTCCTGCCATTGTAAAAGCGCTTCTTTGTGTAGTCTGTTCTTTGCTACTTCCTCTGAGAGACGAATGTGTACGTCTACTACTTCTTTGTCTGTCGCCTTCTTAGCCTCTTCATCCGCTCTTTCATTATCCAGCGTCCCTTGGTGAGCTTTGACCCAATTAAGGGACACTTTGTGCGTTGATATAAGCGTAATAATGATCTCTCTTAAACTTTGTATACATCTCTTTGAGATTTTGCCGCTGTTAAGGCTGTGTAATGTGCTCAGGCTATCCGTGAAGAATGCAACCCTGGTGGAGGAACTTGCGTTCTGTCCAGCCCAGAGCAGCGCGCTTCTGAGGGCGTGAACTTCTGCTTGAAAAACTGTTGCGTTGTTGTTTAGGCGTATCCTTTCTTTGTGTATTTCCTGACTGTCTTGGAAGATTACCCATGCGGCTCCCACTTTGTTGTGCATTTTGGAACCCTCTGTGAAGACCTCTATGTCTTTATTCGTTGGCGGGTCCTTTCCCCATTTAATTCTTTTTGCTTTGGCTGGATGATATTGTATTGTAGGGAGCCTATCCTCTATCTCATTATTCCAGATTATTGTGTCTCCCATACTTATGTTTTCTTTATAGTGAACCGCTCTATAAAATTGCGCCTCCATGTCTGCTTTGATATCCAGGGGGATTGTCCCGGCGAGTATTTGAAGCCCTGCCGTAGGGGACGTTGTATAAGCCTTTGTGATACACAAAAGGGCTATCCTTTGTATCTGATTTAATTTGGTCTTTACCCTTTCAGTGCCGGTGTACCAGATTGGGCACCCGTATAGTATCATTCTTTCTATTGCTCTTATATATAGCGATTTAAGGAGGTTCCCTTTGAGGTTCCATCTGTGTGAGACCATTCTATTCAGATTATTGATTAGTTTGAGTGTTTTGTCCTTTATTCCTGTCAGATGGGGAATCCATGTTAGTTTTTGGTCTAGGGTGAACCCTTAAGTATTTTAGGTGTTCACATCTTGGGATCGCTATGTTTTCCCATTTGATTCTTGGTGGGGACCTCAGTAATTTATTCCCTTTTGGAAATAGAATGAGCTTTGTTTTCTCAATACTGAAGTTTAGCTTATATGTGTTGCTCCATTCCTTTATTATACTGAGCGCTTTGTGCGCCTTTCTTTCTATTACTAGCCGGTTCCCTCCTGCTACGATTATTATAAAGTCATCGGCATATGCTTGTATGCTTACATGATCTTCAAATTCTAAATTTAGGGCGGTGTCTGCTATTAGATTCCATAAAATTGGTCCTAAATTGGACCCTTGGAGAGCTCCTTTGTAATACTTATGAGTCACGCAGACCCCGTCTCTATTATATATAGGATTTAGGATTTAGGAACGGGGAAGACGGGCACCACGCCTTTACCATTTGGTTAATTGGTTTAGCGCCGTCTCCCCACTACGTGATCCCAGTCGTTTATTGATATTAGCAAACAGATACATAATTTGAAATGAATACAAAATTTGCAATGATACATAATTGAAATGAATACATAATTTGCGATGATACACAGTTTGGAAGGTAAAAAAAAAAAAAAGCATATGAACAGTAGGAGAGTACGGAACAAACAAACAAGTCATCTGTAAAAATACTAGGCTCAAATATGCAATAGTTAAACAAAAACATAAACAAAGACAGAAAGTTGCATACAAAATAAAGAATTTGCGGAAAAAGCTATACTTGCTGACTGAAACTATCCATATTGTCAACAATAACTATAGTACCGACAGAACTATTTTACTGACTGAATGCGATATTTGCAGATCGACTAGAATTATTTACTGATAATGCTATACTTGCTGACTTAAGAATGAAACTAGCTAACATGAGACAAGAAACAATGATATTGAAATTGTGTACTAAATAAAAAGTAGACAGATTCTTACAACATGAGACAGATTTCAATGTAATTAGATTAACATGATGCCATCAAATAAACATTTACAATTTCTGTTATAGTACAAAGGCTCACTATACATTACAATACAACATACCAACATAATTTACTAATAATACTATACTGAATGAAGATACTTGTAAGCATGATACAATGATTAAGATAATGATTGTCTTATAGACAATCAACTTAATAAGAAAAGCATACTATCGATAGAAGAGTACAGTACAATCAAACCAACGTGAGAACTATGTAAAGGCATAGCTTAAATATATATATATATGTATATAAATAGATAAATAAAAATAAAAATAAAAATTTATAACAAACCTGAAAAGGTGATAGATGGAGTTCGATACACACAAACTAACGTGATGCAGTCAAACTTATATTTCATTTGTTATTAACAGTCTAGCTACAAAAAGCAGATAGTACATGGTTAATATATTTCCTGAAAACCATTTAGATTAAACTTGACATAGGTCAAGCCCAATGCTGGAGACTTTCTCCATTACGCAATTTAGTTTGCGGATCAGGTGTCTTTGCTTAACTAAGAGTTTGCAAAATGCCTGACGATTTTGCGTAGGAAATCGTATGTGTAGGCCTTCTGTCAGGGGACAATTGGATAAATAGTGCTCCGGAGAGCCGAGTTCACCACAACTCCAGACATTCGTATCACTTATGCCAAAGCGTGCGAAGAATTCAGGAAAAGGTCCATGCCCCGAAATGTAACGGGAAAGATGGGCATTGCCACAGCAGCGATCTGTCGACACATATGAAAGATGATAGAAAGTACGTCGACCGGTGAAGCTATTGTCCCATTCCTCTTGCCACTTACTAATTGCTCGAAAAGTTCGCTTGAGAAAAGAATGTGGCCAAGGAATGGATATATTCTCATCAGCATCACCAGAAGCCGCCTCCTTGGCATAGGCATCTGCAAGTTCGTTACCATATTCTCCCACATGCGCTTTAACCCAAACAATATGAATAGTGAAAGACGGAGAAGCACGTAAGTCCTGTTGAATGTCTTGTATAATTGGAGAGGAATGCTCAGGATTGCCAATGGCGTGGATGACAGAAAGGCTATCAGAATTGATTGTCGCTTGTGTTATATTCTGAGTCAGCAAGTAGCGGATAGCGCGTGCTATCGCCACTGCTTCCCCTTGAAAAACACTATTCTGCATAGATAAATGTCCCTTCCAGTGGGCTAGAGAAAGATTATCACGAAAAGCAACAAAAGTGCTTCCTACGTTATCATTTATCTTTGATCCATCAGTATATATCACGTGGCTTGAAGAATTATGAAACACTGATGGTGGAATATGGAGCCTAACTCCAACCCCATAGTCTGCTGGATGAATACTAAAAGGTTTCAGTTTTGCTTCATAGTCATCAGGCAAATAATGTTCTCCATCAAATGTGATAGGCCTGCGTAGTTGCACAAGTAACTGACGAACAGCCTCTTCCTCAGTTCTAATATGAAGAGGGAGTAGACCGGCTAGAACATTTAGTGAGTCCGAAGAAGTTGTAATATATGCCCGAGTTATACTCAGGGCAAAAGGGCGTTGGATGGTTGAAAGATGTTTGACTTTTCTCCCCTGCATGGGGAGTGCCCAAACAGCAGCGGCGTAAGTAACAATCTTTTCTGTGACAGTAGTATATAGAATTTTTTGGATATGGTGGTTTAATCCCCATCGATATCCCTGAAGATAACGAAGCTGTTTGGCAATCATCTGTGTTCGTTTTTTAATGGACAGAATATGTGGGATCCAGGTTAACTTATCATCAATGATAACTCCCAAATATTTGATTTCTCTAAGGATTTGCAACCTGTGGCTATTGAGGACAATTCTTGGTCGCCTGACCAAGGAACCTCCTTTCTTAGGTACAAGAAGTACCTTGGATTTGTTTTCAGCAATAATCAATTTCAGATCATCCCAATGCTGTTGAAAGAGTTGAAGAGACTCATTGCAATTTTGCTGTAAAACTTCGCGAGAATGTCCCCGGATAACAAGAGCCACATCATCGGCATACGCATATATATGCGTATGATCAGGCCAGGGAGCTTGAAGGATCTTATTAAAAGTGAGGTTCCAGAGTTGAGGACCTGCGCAAGAACCTTGCGGGCATCCTCTTGTCTGTACTTTTTCGATAATTCCCGCTGGATGTATGAAGATTGTTCCTTTTGTTCTCATGGATTTGCGTGACTAAGCTTCTTAGCGCATCTATTGTGCTTGTGTCTGGTGTGAACCCAAACTGCTTTGTGTTGAGTATTTTATTCTTAATTAGAAAGAATGTAAGCCTTTTTGCTAAGATCTTGTCTAGGATTTTGTCCCAGGCTGAAAGAAGGCAAATTGGCCGGTATGCTCCTAATGTCTCTCTGTCTTTACCCTCTTTATGGAAGAGAACTAAATTAGCTTTTTTCCATTGTTGGGGAAAATAGCCTCTTTTGAGGCATTCATTTAGTATTCTTACGAAGAACTCCTCATTTGTGAGAAATTTTTCTTCTACTATTTCCAATGATAAATCGTCTTTTCCCGGGGCTTTGCCCTTTTTGTGCTCTTTATTAATTGACGCACTTCTTCTATTGTGAAATCTGGGTCGTCTCCCGAAACGGGGGGAGTGTCTGCTTTATTTCTTATTGTTGTATGGATCTCGCTGTCCTCCTCCGCTCTATCCTGTGGGAAGTGATATTCTAAGATCGCCCTTATGGTGTCTTCTATGTTTGAAGTCCAGACTCCCGGACTTTTCTTTATTCTAGAGATCTTTAAGGGGGAGTATGCCTTGCCCTTGACTATGTCATAAAATGTTCCGAATGGGGAGCTTAGTCTTAGACTTTCCCAGAAGTTTTCCCACGAGTCTAGTTTTGCTTTGAAAATTTTCCTTCTGTAGAGTGCCGCCTCTTTGTTAAAGTCTTTCTTTCTATGTTTCCTTTCTTCCCCCCTTGAGTTCTGGAAATCTTTTCTTAACCGCCTTACTATTCTTCTCTGTTCTGTGAGGACTTGTGTCCACCACGTTTTACTTTGATATGCCCTTGGTGATGCTAGCCTATGTCCCTGTGTGTTTTTAAGGGAGGGCTTTAGGTATTTGAGATATGCTTCTCTTAATTGATGCATTATTAAGTTTATATTGCTATCTATGTCCTCTGTTTGAGAGATTGGGATATGTTCTTTGAATATCCTATGAAAGATTGTTCTTAATTTGAGCCAGTCGGTGTTTAGCATTTTCATCCTAAGTCCCTTTGGGGGTCTTTCTATTGTTAAGTTTATCTCAAAGTTGACCGCTTTGTGGTCACTTAATGTTTCTCTCTCATCTACTTCCCTTTTGCCTATGGAAAGGGTACTTGTGTTCCTGGCAAGTGTGATGTAAATCCAAGAATTGCCTCGGGCTCCTACAAAGGTTGGGGAGCTATCTGATTTATTTAATACTGTGGCATTAATTGAGGCTGAAAATTCGCCTACTTTTGTTCCCCTTGGGTCTGTTGGTCCTAGGCCTCATATTGTGCTTTTTGCGTTGAAGTCCCAGCAAATTATGGAGGGGAGTTCTTCTTTTTGTTGTATTATATGCGCTATTTGCACTAATATCTCGTCTATTTCGTTGTGGGGGGACAATAAACTGTTATTAATACAAAGGGGTTTGCCCCATCGATTTGTATTGCCACTATTTCTGGTGACGAAACTATCTCTAGGATAGAAAGTCCTGAGTCTTTAATTATGATGGCCGTCTTGGCTCCTTTGTCACTTTGGTAAATTTTATATTTTAATGGAAAACCGCAAATCTTGTCCTTTATGAGGAACGGTTCTTGCACACACGCGATTTTAAAATCATCACTATTTTCTAAATCTTGCCTTAGTTGTACGCTGGCACACCTTGAGTGCTGTAAGTTTAATTGAGTTATGAGAACTTTATCCATAATTTATTTTCTGTTTGATTAATTCAAGTTCCCTTTGTTTGCACGGACAATTCTTATCATAACTTGTATGATGAGTATTTAAATTTAAATTAAACTCTTGGTTAGCTTTTCGGCAGTTAGCGCACCTTTCTTTGCTATTGGGACATTCTTTTTTCATATGCCCTGTTTTGCTGCATTTTGTGCATCTCTGGGGTTCTTTACACGTTCTCTTGGTGTGGCCTAACCCTAGGCAGTTTACGCATTGGGTGACTTTGATAAATTCCCTTAAGTTCTTTCTAGTCCAATTTATATTAACTTTTCTAGTTTTCATAATCTTTTGAAAGGCTTGGGGGTCTAAGGAGAGAACCCAATTCGTCCCATATTTTCCCTTCATGTTAAATTTGATTTCTAAGTCTGATTCTTCTAACTCATAGTTTTAGGTCATTAAAATTTTCTTTAAGGAATCCCCGTCTATGTCTTCTTTTACGTTATATATTATGATCCGAGGATTAATCATTTTGGGCCTTTGAGGCTCCACTAAGTCCTTTAATTTCTCGTTCTCTTTAATCGCGTCTTCTAATATTTTTAAGTCATCTTCTTTGACTGTTTCTATGACCACACCTCCCTTTCTTATGTTTCTTACATTTTTTACTCCTATTTTTAATGAGTTAGGGTTTAAATTTTCCATTAATTTATCTTTAACTTCTGATGAGGTTGCCCCATCATCCTTAGGATAGACTAACATAACGTGTTCCTGTTTCTTTACAGATTTAGATCTGGATCTTTGTCCTTTACTTAAATTTTGATTATGCGATTTCTTTACTTTATCTGCATAAGTCTCTTTCTCCATTTTGGTATCAATTAAACCTGATATATAGTCCTCTACATTTTGAGTTTGCTCAAGTTGTCCTTCTAATTTAGCAATTTTAAGATTTTTCTTAGTTAGGACTTTCAAAATATTTACAAATTGTTCCTTTATTTCTTTGCTCACTCTCTTAGAGATTTTCTCTTTATTCAATAGCCCGTCTAGATTTTCTAGACAATTATGAGCTTCACTTAGGAAGTCTTCTGAACAAAAAGTGTCCTCACATGTCTGTGAATCACTACACTGTCTTTGAGCCGGGACCTTCCGGTTCCCTGGACAATTCGGTCTCTCTTGCCCGTGTTCTCCTGTAGCGGTCATAGCACTTTGTAATTGTTAGACGTGCTATGAGCATGTGGGGGATGTGAGCCCTACTCGGAAGCCACTGCGTGCACCGTTAGGGGTGCAACAAGTGCAGTGGTTGCTCTTCGCGGTGACCGGTACCCTGGGGTTCTCACCGATCACCAATCACTACTAAGCTGTGGAATTAGTTGGACCCTCTTGCGAGGGAGCCCCCAGACCACAACAAGGTCAATTCCACTGGAAAGCGATTTTAGCAAATAGATCACCCGTCGACGACGTTTAGACTCAGATAGTACTGGACGGCACCCGACGTTCTTTCTGAGATGCGTCAACAGGCTCAAGGACTTCAACGTTTCCGTATCAATCAAACTACTATAATCGCTTCGCCCTGGGGGATGCTTCCTGTAAAGACAAAAATTCGCGCTCACTTAATGATTGCCTAGAAAAGGGTCCAAATTTGCTGGAACAAATTATTCCTATAATTTTAAGATTTCGCAAAAATAGAATAGGAGTTATTTCAGACATAAGAAAGGCTTTTTTGCAAATGTCAGTAAATAAGAGTGATCGAGATTTCTTACGATTTTTATGGGGGAAAGACTTTGACAAGGAGGAACTTAGAGTTTTTAGACATAAACGCGTTGTTTTTGGATTGAATTGCAGTCCCTTTTTATTGGCTGTTGTATTAAGTCATCACATTGATCTAATTTCGTCTAAATATCCTGAAACAGCGAAACATTTTAAATAATCATTCTACGTAGATAATTGCATTGCATCTGTTTCTGATGAAGAGACACTTACGCGATTCATCGAGGAATCGAAACAGATATTAGATTCTGCGTCATTCGATCTGAGAGGGTGGGAGCACACTTCTCTCTTGAAATCTGAAGGCAGTATAGAACCTACTCCTGTATTGGGAATTTTGTGGGATAAGAAAGATGATAGCATTTTCTGTGAGGTGAAGACTGCTACTTACAAACCAGTGAATCTTATTAGAAGAAATATATTGTCTGCGGTACATCGCATTTTCGACCACATGGGTTTTCTCTGCTTTATAACGCTAACACCTAAACTACTCATACAAAAGACATGGTTGTTAAAAATTGGTTGGTATACAAATATACCCGAAGACCCGAAGACTTAGGAAAAGAGTTCTATTCGTGGATTGATGATTTGTCACTTTTATCCAGTGTTAGAATTTCAAGGGCTTTAGATATAAATGGAAATGAAAGTCTTAGTCTTCATATGTTCTGTGACAAAAGTAAACAAGCCTATGGATGTGTGATTTATTTAAGAAAGAAAACAAGAGAAAATGGATCGGTGTATTTTCTTCTAGCTAAAAGTAGAGTGAATCCATTAAGAAAAATAACCATAAATCGTCTAGAATTATTATCCTGCTGTATAGGAGTCAGATTAGCAGCTCTTTACAAACACTCAAATTAGACAACGTTCCTAGAAACTATTGGACAGATTCTAGTACTGCACTTTCTTGGATCCAAAGAGATGACCATTGGGCGCCATTTGTCGCAAATAGAGTGAAAGAGATACAAAAATTGTCATCGGAATCTGAATGGCTTCACATTCCAGGAAATTCGAATCCAGCAGATATACCATCACGAGAGTGTTCGATGAAGAGTTTTGTGAAAACTCGCTGGTGGCAAGGGCCAGAATGGCTTATGAAGAACGATGAAGAGTGGCCAACTAGTGAAGTGATTACTAACGAAGAAGAAATTATGAAAGAAAAGCGAAAGAACATTATTTTGACTTTGGTTAATATCACCCCTGAAAAATGGTATCTGATTTACTTTTCAAGTTACTTTAAAATTGTGAGAATGATTTCTTGGATTCTAAGATTCATAAATAATTGTAGACATAGAGGAAGAAATTATGGCAAAATCCTGAGTTTTGAAGAATTGGACATTGCTGAAAAGAAATTAGTGAAGATCGTTCAACAAGAAGCATTTTCTAGTGAAGAACAGTTGAAGGGACATTTTACTTTCAAAGATGAAGAAGGGATTATAAGATTGAAAAAAGATTTTGAGAAGACATGATGATGAAAACTTCCGATGCCCCATTGTACTTCCATCCAAACATGAATTAGTAGAAAGAATGATACGAGACTACAATTTACAACTTTTAGATGCTGGTACTCAAGTTCTTTTGACCAATATTCGTCAAAAATTTTGGATAATAAAAGGAAGAAAAACAGTACAAGGAGTCATATCGAAGTGCGTTCAGTACAAGAGACACTCGGCGAAAGCTCTTGATACAGTGCCTTGTCCTCTCCCAGAAGATCGAGTCAGAGATGCTTATGCATTTGAGGTGACAGGTATTGATGTAGCAGGACCACTTTATTTAAAAGAAAATAGAAAAGCTTGGATCTTGCTTTTTACTTGTGGAGTTTATCGCGCAGTTCATTAAGAATTAATTGAAAGCTTATCGACTAATGGATTTTTTCTCGGATTTACAAGATTCATAGCACGAAGAGGACGGCCTAGAGTAGTATACAGCGATAATGGCACAAATTTTGTAGGGGCAAGGAATTCGCTCCGATCTGTTGACTGGAACCAAATTATCAAAAGTTCTTCGATAATGATAATTCAGTGGAAGTTAAATCCACCAACCGCTGCATGGTGAGGCGGCTGGTGGGAGAGACTGGTTCAGATGATCAAGAAATTATTGAGAAGAGTCCTGGGAAAAGCATTACTTTCATATGAAGAAATGTCAACTATCCTATGTAATGCAGAAGCAAATATCAACTCCAGAGCATTAACATACGAGTCAGAAGATTCCACCGATTTATGTGCACTCACTCCATCTATGTTTATTCAGGATGTGCGAACTAAAGGTGTTCCGGATTTGGACACTTTGGATAAAATCAACTTATCGAAAAGAGGGCGATACCACCAAAAGTTACGTATGTAATTTCGTAAGAGATTTAGAGATGAATATCTTGGTATGTTAGTATATCGACCAAAGACTGTACCTTCGCGAACCATCAAGAAATCATCAAGATTCAAATACTGCACTTACTTGGATCCAAAGAGATGACCATTGGGCGCCATTTGTCGCAAATAGTGTTTGTAGAGGACGATAAAAGGAAAAGAAAAGACTGGCCTATGGGTCGTGTGATCGAAACATACCCAGGAAAAGACAACAACATCATAGTGGTGAAAGTAAAAACATCTAATGGTGAACTGTTAAGACCAGTTCAAAGAGTATTTCCAATGGAGATAGACAATAAAGAATCTATCTTCGAGCTTAAAACTACTGAATCATCCACATCTCCGAGAAATACTGGTAAAAGGAATGATTTAGTAATTGATACCAAAGACTGTGAACTTTAAAATCGTGATAAAAACATTCAGTTTAGTAGATATGGCAGAAAAATTGTTAAACCAAAGAACTAGTTAGTTTAATTTTGTTTTCAGTACCACTATTATTTGTTTTTTTATTCCTTTCTTTGAATTTAAATTTTGTATACAATTTGATTTTCCAGTTTAGTGAATTAATCTCTTTACTAGTATTTTTCAGAAAACAATTTTTTGCCTGTTGTTTAAAGAATGTAAGTTTGCAGAATATTAAGTAAGTTAAAAATATTCAAGATATTTGTTACGCATAGATAAAATTGTTGATTTTGATAAGATTTAAATTACTCATCTTATATTCGTATTTCAATTTTCGTTTCACAACTGTTTTGATTTTTCATACTTTGTCAAAAATCAAAATGTGGGAGAAATGCTACAACTCGAACGCGAAATGAGCGAAAGTTTCTCTTCTGCCAGTGGCAACGAGGATTCGGAAACGAACTTTGAAGAGAGCGGTCGCTCACTCGGTTTCTCTTGATAGAATTTGATACGAAGGGGGAATAATTTCCATCTTTTGATTTGAAATTAATCTCGAATTATGTATATATTGTAATATAAAAGATGTGTGCAAATAAAAGTCATTAAGACTTAATTGAAGTAGTGATTTGAATCGAATATACAAATCAAAAGCTCTCCCAAATAGAACTATGGATTATAGAAATAACATGTGCCATACATGCGGGTGTGTAATCTGGCTCGGTTGCCAAGAGAAATTCATAGATACAAATATGAGCCCTGGATACCAAAACTGAAAAGGAGACGTTAGAAATAACCAAATTCAAATTCTACGCTAACACTCAAGAAAGACTTAGAAAATGGAAACGATTATTTGATGAAAAACAAGCAGATAAAATTATCAATTTAACAAGTTAAACAAATTTTAAAATAAATTCATTCATTATTATTTGTGACAAAATTTGTAGTGAAATACAAAATACAAAAGTATTAAAAAATTAACAAAATATTTCTAATTTTTTTTCAGAATTTTAAGATTTAAAGAACATATCTGATTACTCAAGGGAAGTAAAAAATTTACTTCTTTGGGTACTGATGTTGAAGAATAAGATGGTGATTTGACACAATTTATTATAATGGCGAAAAAAGCTAAATTTGCGTTACCCTAACGATACGTCCCAGCTCATAAAAATAAAACACTGCATATTCTTTTCTCAATACTTAAAAATGTGTTAAAAATTCAGTTACCTATACCTGTAAGTAATGCTACGGGGAAGAGCTATTTCTCTGTTTTAAAAGGAATTGAAAATTATTTAAGCTATTCTCTAGGACAAGAAAGACTTGGCAATGCTTGCTAGAAAAGGTACTTATAGCGGCAGATAGGAAGACACTTGATCAGTTCTCTGAAATTAAAATTAATTTTTTAAATGTTAATTAATGATAATAATTGTATATATCTTTCGTCGCACCAGAAACCTTTTATTGGACTTATTATTGTACTTTTATATATTAATAAGAGTTTTAAGTGATATTTAAGATTGCATTAGAAACGACTTATACAAATAAGGCCAAAATTTAAATTTTGTCATTCTGCTACTGTCATACATTTTCGCATTTTAGCAGATTTTTCTTTATCTTTTCATTCCAGATAAGAGTGTTCGTTTATCAGGCAAATACACATTCTTTTATGAATATTCATTTACTAATTTGAAATCAGATAAATAAGTCGTCTTCCGTTTAAAATATTAAGGTTTGGGATTCACTCCAGGCAAAGCACGCATTACGGCTCTCTGTTTGCCCTCGTGGAGGATTTTGCTAATGGAAATTGGCTCCTATTCATGTTACGCATGAGGTTAAGGACTTGTATTTTCTACTTGCAGCAATATTTAACATCTACAAATGACGATACGAATAAAAAAAATTTTCTCCCGATCCGGATCGATTTTTGCCGGAGAATATTTTCTCCCACAAAATAGTATTTATTTACAAAAAGACCTTCAGATCACTTCAGATCTAGAAGACATGGGGGATATAGAAAATTTTCTATAACAAAAGTAGGAGAAGTTAGTGACCAAAATAGACAGCGTCTGTTCAGAAACTCATGGAAACTAAGTGAAACGAGTGGATAATCATATTTTGAGATGAAGGATATGGCATCGGTTTAACAAATTTTGTTAACGTTGTACCCTAATTCAGAATTTGGAGACTTCAGCTTTTATTAAAACTAACCAAAATTTCGGATTAACGAAAGCTCATTGGCGCAGATTACTAATTTTGTCGGAGCGGGAAACATAAATGACTGTCCGTTCGCCGGGATTTGAACCAAGGATTTTGCAGTTACTAGTTGGATGTGCTAACCATCTATACCACGAAGCACGCACGGAATAAGGCGATAATTTTTTACATACTACACTTAGTAGTTTCCCTCATGTGGAACGCGAATGTGATAAAGTATCTTTCAAAAAATCCTTCAGGATATCTGAAAATAAATGCCTTAGTTGAAATAAATAGCATAACGTTCAAGAACAAGCGGTTTGTTTGAAATACTTATTTTATTTAAACATGAAAATCGGTTACCTGAACAACGCATTTATTTTGATTAATCATCACACAGCGTGAATAAAACAGTACGAAACAAATGTTAACCTCCCTTTTTTAAATAAAGAGTCCCTTTATTTGACACAACTTTAATTATATGAATTTGCTTTATTGATTTAAAACTGAAAATCGTTTAATTTTCCAACTTCTTTTTGAAATACAGAGGGGCTGACCATTCCTGCTGGAACTACGGTCCACTTGAACATTATTGGTCTTCATCGCAGCGGAAGGACGTTCCCAAATCCCGAAAAGTTTGATCCGGATCGATTTTTGCCGGAGAATATGTTAGACCGCCATCCATATGCCTATATTCCCTTCTCAGCAGGACCAAGAAACTGCATAGGTAAGTCAACTGGTTTCTGTAATTTGCACTACTATTCGAATTATTCGAATTAAAAATGTATCGTAACGTTCTCGTTAAACGGATCTAGAAAATAATTCAATTTTGGTATAATAATATAACTTTTCCAGAGAATTTAATAATCGGGCTGTAGATATCATTATTAGTAGCTCACTGAAGAGCTACGTTTCGAAGAAAGTTGATAAACGAAAGATAGACGTTTATAAATTGGTAAGAAATTTGCTCATGTTTAAAGTAATGACCAATTAGCTGACATCTAAAGTATGTATTTTACCTCTCAAATGTTTCGATAATTTCTCAAGGCCATTATTAGATTGATAGATTGGAAAACTAAGCTTCTTCTCAAAGAAATTTGCTGCGGTTGTTTTGCAGTTTTAAACTGTTTTAGTATACTTCTCAAAAAACATTTTTAAGAAGGAAAAGATTCCACATCCAAGCAAAAGGGCTTTGAAAACTATAATTTTACGCACAGGAGAACAAAACATAAAAGGTCACAATGTAAAATTTAATACTTCTTGCTACATGCATGTCATCCATTCTCATTACCACTTGCCGAAGTTTCGAGTTTCAACTAAAAAAGAAATTATGACCATCGTTAAATGCGAAGGCGGAAACAAAGAATGCATTGAAAGAAGCCTAAGATATGATCTCAGCACTTCGTAACAACAATATTACTTAATACATAATAAGGAGAAGAGCGTTCAGTGCTCCGTAACAACTAAAAGGCTTACCAGGCTCATTATGAAAAAGACTTAAAACCATCTTAATCATCAGCTGAGAAATCGAAAACACTAAGATCTAACACTTTTAATGTAGTAATGAAGAGACTACAGTATTCAGCAATATACAGAGGACATTTACAGAATTTTAGAACATTTAATTAATATTTGAAGTGTAAAGAGTACTTCTTTAAATGTTCGATCTAATAACCTTTTTCCTGGATCATAAGTCTACATCGTCATTTCCATGACAGAGGGGCTTTTCGTAAAGTTTTCAGGGGTATTGATTTCCATTTTGTTTCTACTATTTTCCAGAGTCCATCAATCATGATCGGTTTGCGCTTAGAAAGAGCTCTTTTCTAGATATCAGAAGCCTGATAGTTCACAGGCGAGTACTGCCAGTGGTAATTTCACAAAAGAAAATTGAGTATTTGTAGATAGCTAGAATATTTTTAAGTAAATTAGTTTGTTGTTGCAAATATTATAATATTACTAAGAAGAATATCTATTATTTTTAAATCATTTAGTTTTCTACATTTATTTCTCCGTTTTGAACGATCTATCAAACACATTATGAAATATAGAATGGCAGCAGTTCGTAGAATCAGCACGTTTCCAGGCCGCTTAGAGGTTAACGCGGTAAATAGAAAACTTTATCTGTAGTGGAATAGTGCTATGTTACACAAAATACTGAAAGATTGTAGAGATTGTATGTTTTTTTTTTTTTTTTTTTTTTTTTTTGGAAGGAGGAGACGTGAAGAATGTACAATGCCCTCGTCGGGACTCGAACCTTGGACATCTCGAATACGCGCCGAGTATGCTTCCAATTACACCTCGAAGGCCTGCGGAAAGGAGGGATAAAATACTTTATATACTCCCCCTTTTAAAGGGTGGCTGGGGATGAGGGAAACCAATCGCAAAATCCTGATGTTGACGAATTATCGTCCACCTCCTTTTTGGTTCGGACGCTACTGTAAAGACTTTTAGAATTTTTCGAAACAAGGAAACTGAAGACATCCGTATTACCCTCGCCGAGATTTGAACTACAGACATCCCGGATTTGCGTCGTGTTTGCTTCTAGTTACACCACGAAGGCATGCAGAAAGGAGAGAAAAAATATCTTACAAGACTAGGTAGTAGATATTCCTCCACATCGAAAAATGCATTCTGCTTCCTTTTTCTCGCAAGACGTTTTTTGCAAAAATATGTTCTTCGAAGATCATGCTTTATAAATCCATTGTTGTGTTTGGATTTTAATCAATTTTACGTTCAGCCATATGTATCATGGAAAGAGAGTTTGAATGCACTCGTAATCACATGCACACAGATTTCTGTTATGCTGATTCAAACTTTTATTCTTAATTAGCCAAGTTTGCAAAAGCATCATAGTATCGATGAATTCACGGAGCAGTCTAGAAGGTTCTCGTAGCAGAAAATCACAAACTTTTACTAAGAGTTATTTGTGAGATTCATTCGGATATGTCACTAAGGTGTTATTCGAAATAATTAACTGTTTTTAGTCCAAAGGGGCTTTGTCCTTGAAGGACTATTGTTTTCGTTTTGCGATTTTGCGTCGGACTCATAAACGTCGGTTCACTTTTCAAACTGTTGCCACAAAATGTTACAGTCCTGCATTATATTTGAAGAAATTAAATAATGAAAAATCTGCATAAATGATTGTCTATTTCTCGCATTGTGATAAAACAATGGTACATAGAGCCATCGAATTTTGAATGACGTAATCCTACTGCGAATATGGGCATGTGGAAGCCCAAATTTGAAATTTTGAATTTGTTTCATTATCGATTTCATATTTTGTAAAACTTTAACGAATTTTTGAGTAGCAAACTCAAGGATTTGAAAGCGAGCAATGGCAATAATCTACCGGGAAGGGAACCCCTTTTTATCTCTAGCGCGCGGAAATGTGTATCGCAAATTCTAAAGATAGGCTCATTTTAAAATTATTTTGCGACATTGCTATTGAAGTGAATTTTATGGTTTAAGTGGGAAGAACATGATATTTAATAAATAAAGGTAACACATAAAGTGCTAAAAAAACGCCTCTTTGGACGTAATTTAAAATCTGAAACCTTTCATATATGTAAAGTATGCACATTCTAATTTGTGGTTATCTTTTTTTTAATAAACTCTTCCCAAGGTCGATTGTCTTTTTTTTTTTTTTTTTTATTTTTTTAAATCAATTCTTTTCTATCCTTTCTGTTTCACAGTTGGCTTTCACCGAAAATGGAAATAAGGCATAATTTAAAAGCGTGTGTATGTAGATATCACGTGGATCCTAAGACAACCACCCACAGTTTCAAATGATTTTCTGATCTTCTGTAAAAATGGTCGTCTTTAACAAGTAATGCCAATACCGATGCATATTTATGTTTTTAGAAACATTCAGAGATTCGTTGTATTTAGTTGCATTGCATTGACAACAATTGCATGATCAACTCGAACAGATTCAGTTATTTAGTACACTGAAGTAAACTCATATTTAATGAGTGTGAAATCTATTCTTCTGAGTCTAACACTCAGCTAAAAATTAAGTTATTAATTCTTATAGCTGAGTTAAGAATTAGATGTTCGAGCTATGAAGTAAATTATGTAGAATAAAATTATTGACTGGATATATGGAAAATATTAATTAGATCGGTAGATAAGGTTTGTAATTTTTTATTGTAATTGGAGGACAATGGGTAGATTCCATGGTGTCGGCTTTACCCACTGTGCACTTCTCTTACTTTCTTCTCACTCACATATCACAGAAAAGAGTCTGACTAGAGAATGAAGCCGGATGAATGGATAGAAGGAGGGCCAAAATGGCTGTGGTGCACGACAATTATTCCTAAATTTTCTGCTGGATCAAAGCATAAAAGTCTGGAATCTAGCCTTTCACACAGCTGCTATTATCCCATAATAATAGCAGCTTTCTTATCTACGTCGAAACATAAATATAGTAATCATTAATAGTTAAAACTACTACTCCTTGTTATTTACTATTGGATAATATCAAATATGCCAGTTAACTCTGATTTAAATGTGATCACTAAATCGCTTTCAGACAGTATTTATACAGATTATCGATTTCATCATATTTTTATATTATATTATAAAAACTAAATAAAATTTTGTGATACTTCATGCTTTTTCTTTACTTTCACCTTGCTTCATCAGTTAACTCGGAGGTCTTCAGTGTGTTAAATCCATGCTTGTAGCTGCTTTAATGCCAAAAATTATAGAAATAAAGAGACTTTTAAAACTAAGAATTCCTGACTAAATTTCTGGAGTATTTATATCATTTAGATATTTTAGTGAAAAGTACATGTTTTTTTTTTTTTTTTTTTTTTTTGTAGCTTCTGTCTTTAAATTACATAAATTCAATGATATTAGTTCTTCATCAGTTAGAAACTGAAAACCGGAAAGTGTTTCTTTTCATTTGTGAGATTGAAATGTAACATTTCTTTACTATGTAAAAATTATTGAATTTATTATGTAAAAATTATTGAAGAAATATTTTCGTGACAAATTAGTTCTCTTACTGATCGATACCTGGCAGTCTAGTTTACTAACTTTTCTTTTTCGTTTTTTTTAAATTCTGTTAATATATTAATATCTAAATTTTTAAATTTTTCAAGAAAACATTTAGAAAAATTTTTCTCGGCTATTGTAGATAAAGACCGTAATCTTTCTCTTACGCTTACGATTTTGTAAATAGTTATACACAGTTTTTGCGTACACGGACGTATGTTCTTTTATTTTTCATACAGTATTAAATTTCACTTAAATAACACACATAAAAATTTTAAATTGATTTGTTTCAAAATGCTACCTGTACTATAATGATTTATCATTTGATGCAAATTCTTTCATTATTATTATACGAATATGGTCATGTACACGATAGCTATCTGTCGAAGGGAAGGGATGCCTTTGGGGAGGACTTTATAAGAGAATCTAGCTCGTATTCATGTTACACATGGGAAAAACCACGAAAACTAACCATGTAGCCACCCCCTTTTTTTTTTCTGAGATGGAACCCAAGCTGAGTTATCAGCAATCAGCGGTCATTAGCACTCAGCCACTGGTGGGGGCCTATTTTTTAATAACCGATGTAGTATTTCGATTATCTGTAGATACAGTTATTCAGCTGCTTTAACTCTTAATGTCCATCTCGTATCCGTGTTACTTACCTCGAAAACAAGAATACTGTTATAAGAATAACACCTTTAATTTAACGGTGACTAATAGGCACCCTGAAATATGCGACTTTCTCTTAAAAATTGCTTGGCATTAACGGAACATATCCCAAACTTGAATATGACTTAAGGTTTCGTTGAATAAAATTTGCAATAAGTTAATACCACAATCATTTTATTAACCTCCCAAAATCCGAAACTGTTTTGCATGAATAATTCTGCGTAGAATGTAACACTGATGTAAACGAAACATGATTTTCATGCTAAAACTGCTTGATTTTCCTAAACCTAAATGAACAACTTAAAAGAATCGGATGACGAGGGACCAGGTAACTCGGATATTAACTCGTGAAGCAGCACGTAATATGAACTTTTATTACAAATAACTTTGCAGGAGAAACTGTATTAAGAACTTCTAGAACTTTTGTTGTGGGAATAAAAATCTGATGTGTACATCACATGACTTCCTTGTACGGAATTATTAAGTTATAAGCATTTTTACTGCATTTCATTTAAATTTATTTCCTCGAATTTCATTGGAGATACATTTCTCATTCAATTAATTCATTTCTCACTTCGCGGAAAGGCAAAAATACATAAAACCTCAGCTCGGAGTAAATATTTTCAATAAAAACTGAAAGATATAGAAAAATATAAAACACCAAATACAGTTAAAGCAATTTAAAGAACAATTTTTATAATTAAAATTTCAGTTTCTACGCAAAAGCAAGCAATTCGGTCAGCAGGCAAGAAGGCAGATTTTTCGGTGCACAAAACTAAAAGTTTCCTTTTGGTCCCACTCGGCAAAAAGACACTGAAAGTGCAGAAAGACTTAATTCACTGTTCTGTCAAGTTTCAGATGTAAACAAATATGCTGCATTTGTGCTTTTGCAGCTGAGGATGATGTTTCGGTAAAACCATCGGAACTAGACCTGCTAAAATTTAAAAACATAACGCTGATTTTTATTGTTTGACTTTTAAATTAATATTTGCTCGGCGCGTTATTGTATCTTAACTTTTTAATTGCTGATAGTTCTACAACTATTACATGCACATTAACTAAAGGCATAGAAAACTTAACCGGAAGATAAGAGCAACATAATTTAATCATTTTTAAAGCAAAAAATACACAATTTACCAACATATAAGAATAAAAAAGAAACTAAATTCACTGAGCCGAGTACGGAGTGGGTATATATATATATATATATATATGTAATGTTTTCAGTTATTCCAACGCATCGTGGGTGAATGGTGAGGCTAGTCCATTTCCTGTTTTGGCAGATGGTTGACGAAGCTGGGATGATTGCACCACGGAGAAAAATGACGACTCAGGACTTTTCACTTTTAACAGCATATCCTTATTTTATTTTAGACCAGATGATTTTTTCCAGATGAATTTACAGTAATTGAATTATTAGATACGACTAACTCACGTTTAAACGTTTTAACAAAATACGTTACAATGTTCTAACAAAGAAAGAGAAGCATAGCGGAGGCGATAGCAGAACGAAGGCGAGAAGGCATCTGTGTAGGGGAACTTATGACGCAGCATTTATATGAAAGGTTATGTAACAGAAAAGCTTCTAGAAAAATGTAGGAAAACTTATGACGCAGCATTTTTATGCAGAGGTTGTGTAATAGGCGCGAATGTTCAAGAAGATACTGGTCTACGGAAAGATCCTGAATTACAGAAAATTAATTAAAGGTTGCTGGTTCGCAAAGAGCAAAGCCATCGTATGCTTTTTATGTTTTACATCTTCGCCCCCTCCCGTCAAAAAGAGAGGCCGGGGTGAGAAAAGCATTAGTACAGGAGTAAAGCAAAAGTATGAGAAAAGACATGAAACATCCAGGACATAGCGTACACGCTTTAACTATGGCCTATCATAGTTCATGACTATCTCATATAAAATTTTGGCTTTATAGCATATGAAATTTTGAACATTAAAACTATGAGTTATAAATAAATATACAATATATGACTAATTTTAAAACTATAACATAATAAATATGGAATACTGATAAATAAATAAGTTATAATTACAAAAGTCCTCAATTTTGTTAAAAATGTCCATTTTGTTTTTTGAAAGTCCTTTTCATAAAAAGAGTTCGAATAGAATGAAAATATCTGGTAAAATCTCTAAATGCCAGATAGTCCACAAATTTGATGCATGTTGATATTTCACAAATATGATGCATTTTTTTCGCTGAATATGTTTTCATAATAGTAATCTTTGATTAGAAAATATTTAAAATTTTTCTTCCTTCAGATAAAACTTAGAAAAGAAATAGATTATACAATTTATGAATAATATATCATGTGCATTTTTTTCCTCTCATCGCCGGCAATTAAAGATTGACATATTTTACGCTTCAATACAAAATATTATAATTATTCAAAAAACAATTCAATATAAATAAAACAATTATACACTAGAACATGAACACTTTGACTTTAAAACTATGGCATGTCCTCGCCAACAGATCAGCGTGATTACTTGCTGAAGGTTGGGAAGTGCTAGGTACAAATATCGAAAAACCTCCGTTGCCTAATACAAGGTAACTGGTTTTTGGCATTGTACATTACCTCAAAGTGGTTTAAAAAATAAAAGATCATATAAAATCAAAATTATAAGACAGATAACTTGTATAATCAAGTTAAAGTCTTGGGGGAAGATTATAGTACTTTCATAGGAAGAAGGTTGGGAGTGGGAAAGTTTCAGTTCACAGTTTTGGTTTAGAATTAATTTGATTGGACAAGAGGTATCTGCATTAAAACGTTACGTAAGACAGAAAACTCTGGAACCTGTGAGGAGAGATGAGTTTAGGGGTAGATCATCAAATTTAGAATGTTAATTTTGAGATCATCAATTATAGTTTGAAACAGCTATCATATTTTGTTATATCTTACATATATATATGTATACATATACATATATATATATATATATATATATATATATATATATGTATACATATACATATATATATATATATATATATATATATATATGTATATGTATACATATATCTCATATATATATATATATATACACCCACTCCGTTACTATGTGTATATATATATATATATATGAGACATTTTAGACATTTATTTTAAGCCATTTTAAGACTTTTTTTTAATTTAAATTTAAATTTTACTTTAAAACCTTTTTTCAATTTTAAAACATTTCAGTTTTACTTAATTGCTTTTTAATTATTACTTTTTAATTAGCAATTTTCACAAAAAATAATTTTTTCACTTAACGTTATTATTTGCATTATTTACACAATTTTGCAAAAGAACCCACATTTAACATTACAAATAAGTTTACATTTATTAATTCACAATAACCACTTAACTCTACTTTACTTCAATTAGAGTACTCTTTTTATGATTTTTGCAGAGCAAACTTACATCTCTCGATTGGCTCAGCTACTAAACTCCCTAACATAAATAGTTGGTCAGTTTAAATTAAAACTTGAATTACATACTTTTAGGATTTTCTTTGATTTTTTCTAGATTTATATTATTTAAATTTTTAATATTAAAGTTTACAAAATTTTTAATAAAACAAAAATAGCAGCTTGGTACTCAACTTTACTTACATAAGCGCCATCTATATACGTTTTGAAGGACACACTTCACTTAGGAAATACTTTTGCATACCCCAACGCTAATATGGTAGGTAAGTTAGAATTAAAACTTACTATTTACTTAAGTATTTTTTATGTAGTGTTTAAGTAAGATATGTAATTATATTTTTAAGTATATATTTGTTTTTTATAAATTATGAATTAGTCCTTTTAGTTTATCATTGGTTTATATAAATTATGTCTAGTTCATTTTAGTTTCTTTTTGATTGATATGCATATTCGTATTGGGGAGGTTTCTGTAGACAAGGGTTTCTAAAATGCATTGGTTTCGAAATTAATTTTTCTGGAAAATTTAATTTTTTAAAAAATTTAATTTAATACCTGACTTTACATTGCTTATTTCTCAAAATACTTCATTATTGGTATTTTCCTTTTAGACCTTTAATTTTTAATTGCTAATTTCTCAGGTACCACTTTATCGGTATTTCTTTTTGGACATTCTTCACTATGTATTTACTTTTGGTTTTGACTTTTACGCTTGCCTGCATGAATGACGAAACACGAATTGAATGATTGAAGAGATAGGTTTGGAGGCAACTTCCCTTTGATAAGTCTCTCCTGCCTGCTCAACAGTCATTCACTTATGCATTTAAAAAAAAAAAAAAAAAAAAAAAAAAAAAAATTAGATTAATTTTAATTTGCTAATTGGTGAATTTATTTTCATGGTTTGGTTTTGCACTTGATTTACTTATGCTATCTGAATTTAAATGATATTGTAGATTAGTTCGAAAATTAAATCTTTTATATATTTGCACATTTTTTAAAATTATTTTAACTTTAAATTTGCTTTTTTACGTATATACATGTTTGTTAAATATGTTTGTTAAATATTATATATATATATATATATATATATATGTATGTATATATATATATATATATATATACGTATATATATATGTATAAAATATACCAGAGTTATATAACTTCTGAATTACCAATAGCCTATAGACCATATAGAGCATCTCCTAAAGATAATAGTGGAATTAAAAAACAAATAGATGAATTGTTAAAAGCTGGAATTATTAAACCTTCTTATAGTCCTTATGCTGCTCCTGTAACTTTAGCTTATAAGCGAGACGAGCAGTCCAGAAGCAGATAGTGTATTGACTTCAGGAAGCTTAACCAAATTACTAAAACTGATTCTGAACCTATTCCTAGAATTGATGCTGTATTAGATCAATTAACAAATGCAAAAAGCTTTTCTACATTGGATTTGGCATCAGGCTATTGGCATATAAAATTAAATGAAAAGGATACTGAAAAATCCGCATTCACTACAAATTTTCAACTGTATGAGTTAACTAGATTACCTTTTGGTTGGAAAAATTCCCCAGCTGTTTCCCAACGAGCTCTTAGACAAATTTTAAACAAATATCAGATTCAATTTGCTTTAAATTATTTTGATGATATTATAGTATTCTCTCCAAATTTTGATGAACATTTAAATCATCTTAAAATAATATTTGATATATGTGAGAAAGAGAATATAAAATTAAAACAATCTAAATGTAACTTTGCTAAAGAAAAAATAAATTTTCTAGGATATGAAATTCAAGCAGGTAAATACCAGCCCAGTAATTCAAATACAGAGGTTATTAAGAAATTACAACCCCCTAAAAATATCAAAGAATTACAAAAATTTTTAGGAAGTATTAATGTTTATCATAAATTTATTCAAAATTATGCTAAAATTAGAGCCCCATTAACAAATTTACTTAAGAAAGATACTCCGTATAATTGGATTGATGAATGTCAAAAAGCTTTTCAAAAATTAAAAGATGCATTGATTTCTAGACCTATTTTAACTTTGTTTAATCCTAAATATCCCTGTCATGTATTTGTTGATGCGTCCAAAGAAGCTGTTGGTGCTGTTTTAAAACAAGAACATCCTGATGGTAGTTTACATCCAATTGCTTTTAATTCTAGAAAATTAAGATTTTATGAACAAAATTATGCCATTACTGAGCTGGAATGTTTATCTGTTATTGATGCAATTGATAAATTTTATTATTATTTACATTTATGGTAACCATTTTACTGTACATACTGATCATGCTGCTTTAATTTGGCTTAAAAATATAAAACACCCTACAGATCGTCTATTTAGGTGGTCTTTAAAATTATCTATGTATGATTTTGATATAAAATATAAAAAAGGATCTACTAATGTTGAAGCTGACATTCTCTCTAGAAATCCTATGTGTCAACATTTAAGATTGCAAGTTAATTTATTATCATTAGAAGAAATAAAAGAATATCAAAATTTACATAATGTTTGTAATACTAAGTATAGGAAAATGAATGATGTCTTAACTATCAAAAAACAGGGATTGTACAAAATTGTGATACCCATGTCTCTACGTACGAAATTACTTGAAAATGCCCATATATAATTTGGTCATAATGGGGTATCATCTATGCTAAATTTGTTATCTCCACAATATTATTGGCCAGGAATTGTTCAAGATGTTAGAAATTATTGTAAACATTATTAAGTATGTCAGTTTAATAAGAAAAGTAAACAAAAGAAATTTGGTTTAATGCAAAATTTACCATCAGTTGGTGAACCTTTTGAAATATTATCTATTGATATACTGTAGGTGGTTTAAGGTATTTTAATTCTACTAAAAAGTATATTCACATAATTATTGATCATGCAACTAGATATATCTGGACTTTTGCTTCTAAAAGTGTAACTACAGATACTTATATAAATTGCTTAAAACAAATTTTCCAAATTCAGGTCCCTAAAAAGATTTTAAGTGATAGGAACGCTGCTTTTACATCTTCAAAATTTAAGCACTTTTTAAGGAATCATAATGTAAAACAATTGCTAACTACTGCAAATAGATCCCAAACTAATGGTAAAATTGAACGTGTTAATCAAACTATTATAACTAGATTAAAATGTAGACTAAATTCTTATCAAGGTAATATAGCATGGACAAAATTATTACCCCAAGTAACTGAAGAGTGTAATAATACCCCTCATTTTGTAACAAAATTCCCTACATCATATTTAATGTATGGAAAATTACCTTATGATTCCTTAATTCAAAATCAAGAATTGTATCCGTCAATAGAAGAAGCCAGAAAAATAGCTCAAAAGAGATCTGATGATTATCATAATGTAAATAAAGAAAGATATGATATTCATTTTAAACCTAGTAATTTTAAAATTGGTGATTTAGTAATTATGAAGAATTTCAATACCCTAATACACGTAAATTATCTCCTCCATTCTCAGGACCTTATAAAATTTTAAAACAATATTCTGAAGTTACTTATAAAATTGATAAACCTAATCCTTTAACTAAAAAGAAATCAGAAATTGTTCATTCAACTAGATTAAGACCTTTTAATCCACCAAGTGAGTTTAAGTTAACTGTCAGAAATAGTAAAATTCCTATCTCAGTTCAAAATTAAAATGAATTTTTTCAAAATTCTCTATTAAAAATTTTCCTGATTATGACTTTTAATACATGATTTAGACTTAAACCCTAATTATAACAAGTTATTTTCCCGACTGTGACAAATAATTCTCCCGATCTTGACCTTTTATATTTTTCACATAATTTGAATTATTTTGTAGCAAAAATTTTCTTCTTATTGTAGGATAATATTTGTTTCTAATTTACAAAATTATAAAAAAGACTTTAAAACTTGATTATACAAGTTATCTGTCTTATAATTTTGATTTTATATGATCTTTTATTTTTCTAAAACCACTTTGAGGTAATGTACAATGCCAAAAACCAGTTACCTTGTATTAGGCAACGGAGGTTTTTCGATATTTGTACCTAGCACTTCCCAACCTTCAGCAAGTAATCACGCTGATCTGTTGGCGAGGACATGCCATAGTTTTAAAGTCAAAGTGTTCATGTTCTAGTGTATAATTGTTTTATTTATATTGAATTGTTTTTTGAATAATTATAATATTTTGTATTGAAGTGTAAAATAAGTCAATCTTTAATTGCCGGCGATGAGAGGAAAAAAATGCACATGATATATTATTCATAAATTGTATAATCTATTTCTTTTCTAAGTTTTATCTGAAGGAAGAAAAATTTTAAATATTTTCTAATCAAAGATTACTATTATGAAAACATATTCAGCGAAAAAAATGCATCATATTTGTGAAATATCAACATGCATCAAATTTGTGGACTATCTGGCATTTAGAGATTTTACCAGATATTTTCATTCTATTCGAACTCTTTTTATGAAAAGGACTTTCAAAAAACAAAATGGACATTTTTAACAAAATTGAGGACTTTTGTAATTATAACTTATTTATTTATCAGTATTCCATATTTATTATGTTATAGTTTTAAAATTAGTCATATATTGTATATTTATTTATAACTCATAGTTTTAATGTTCAAAATTTCATATGCTATAAAGCCAAAATTTTATATGAGATAGTCATGAACTATGATAGGCCATAGTTAAAGCGTGTACGCTATGTCCTGGATGTTTCATGTCTTTTCTCATACTTTTGCTTTACTCCTGTACTAATGCTTTTCTCACCCCGGCCTCTCTTTTTGACGGGAGGGGGCGAAGATGTAAAACATAAAAAGCATACGATGGCTTTGCTCTTTGCGAACCAGCAACCTTTAATTAATTTTCTGTAATTCAGGATCTTTCCGTAGACCAGTATCTTCTTGAACATTCGCGCCTATTACACAACCTCTGCATAAAAATGCTGCGTCATAAGTTTTCCTACATTTTTCTAGAAGCTTTTCTGTTACATAACCTTTCATATAAATGCTGCGTCATAAGTTCCCCTACACAGATGCCTTCTCGCCTTCGTTCTGCTATCGCCTCCGCTATGCTTCTCTTTCTTTGTTAGAACATTGTAACGTATTAAAGTCAGTCGTATCTAATAATTCATTTACTGAATAAGTTATTTGAGTAACTTCATCTGGAAAAAATCATCTGCTATAAAATAAAATAAAGATATTCTGTTAAAAGTGAAAAGTCCTGAATCGTCATTTTTCTCAGTGGTGCAATCATCCCAGCTTCGTGGATATGTGTTGGAATAACTGTGATACGATGTGTTGGAATAACTGAAAACATAACACACACACACACACACACACATATATATATATATACATAGAATCTAAAGGTTAAAAGTAAACTGGAGTCAAAGCAAGGTTATTTCTCAAAAATATTAATAATAGCAATCGTGTATAAGAGGTATAACACAGTATCCAAACATATCAAAATTTAAATAAGCATTCATAGCAGTCCAAACTCTGAAAATAAAAATTAGATATGAAAATGGAAAAAGGAAATAATTGCATGATAATAGAAATATAAAAATAAAAACTAATGTCCTTTTACTGAAACACCAATTCAGAACTCATCAGGGGAAAATGAATTAAAATTTCATAAAAGCCGATTAATATATTTCGAAAACGTGTTTCGTTCTCCTGGTTCATTTGAGATCAAAAACCGAAAAAAGAATCTATTAAATTTTCATTTAAAATACTAAAATTTATATAAAAACGAAGACTCGAACCTCAAATGTACCAAGATTTTCCCTACACGCCTTCGAAACACTTGGTAAAACGAATAAAACATAACATTGTTATATATTTGTTATATATATAGAGAGAGAGACATCTATATATGTATATAGTTTGTTATATATAGAGAGAAATATATATAACAAACATTCTCTATTCGTAAAAAGCAAATTTAAATTAAATTTTAAATGAAATTGAATTACAAATAAATGATTAATTATTGCTGCGAACTAATCTACAATATCATTTAAATTCTAAGAACATATGTAAAAGTAAAGAGGGAGCTAACCTACAATACAAGTGAATTTTTAAAGTAAAAATTCTTAACTCAATTTTTGGACAGGAAAATTAAAAAAAAAAAAAAAAAAAAAACGGGAATTTAAATGGTATTGCTAATTTAATTCACTAAAATTTAATTGAACTATATATATATATATGTATGTATACTTTTGGTACGGCCGATTACAACAAAAGGGGGAGATTCATATCTACATTATATAGCAGTCCTATATACAAAATTTCAACGTTCTTTGAGGCTACTCATTTTTGAGTTATGCGAGATACATGCATACATAAGTACGTACAGACGGCCACGAAAGAAAACTCTTCTGAATCCATTTTAAATCAATTTTATAATTCGTTTGGGGTGGGAAAAAAAAGAGTCCTTTATTCTGCATTTTCATTGCTATAGGAAACCCGGAATTTTTCGTAATTACAATACTTCGTTTACTTCGTACAAGGAAGTAAAAAGAAATTTATAAACTTAATAATACATTAAACGGAAATTTTTGAAATAAATTGTCGGAAGAAAATAGTTAATAAATCGAAAGCTAAGCCAGGTAAAAGAAGTTAGGTTCACGTTCCCTAAACCGTTTTTGTTGACGGAAGGGGTTTCGCTATCTCATAAATTGATTTTTCAAAAAGAGAATGAAAGAGAAAATAGGAAATCGAGAGAGGACGACAGTGGATGAATTGGCACAAATTTAAGGAAGCGATGTATGCAAAGGGAGAAAACATGAATTCTGCATGCATATTTCACTTTAAGTTTCATCGAGATACCATTCACAGGGCTTTTCTTACAAATTATTGAATCTGCATACTTCTTTTGTAATAACATTACATTAGAAGTCAAGGAAAAGAACAAAATTTGTTCGAACGCTTTAAGCTCATATATTTGACATCACTTTATTTGATGTATATTCCCTATCAAAATTAGCTACATATTTTTTTTTTCTTTTTTGCAGGTCAAAAATTTGCCATGTTGGAAGAAAAATATCTGATTTCCAATATTTTGCGACACTTTAAGGTTGTTTCTCTTGACCATAGAGATGTGATGCACGTCAAAGTTGAATTCACTCTTAGACCTGCCCAACCAATCAGACTAAAGTTTATACCCAGGAGATGAAGATACTGTTGCCATTAAAAGGATTCGAATGTTTTATCATCATCCAATTAAATATTTAATCGCTTAATTAATTCAGAAAGCAGGATGACTGAATACGTTGCCAATAATTATGTTGTTTTAATTTTCAGCGTTAGACTGATGCACAGTTTCCCCTGTTTTTCTCTTGTTACATTATTTTCTGGAATAAAATATTTTATTTGTTAATAGCTCTCTGCAATAAAACCTTAAGCAAATTATTAAGTTAGGTTAATTTCGATGTGACAATGCGCTATAGAATTATTTAGCGCAAGCCTTCATGGAGAACTTTGTAAGGAAATCTGATCTGTATTTGCATTTAATGACCGAAAAACCACAAAAATCCTTACAAAGCCAGTTCGTGTATTCCGTAATTATCGAACCCATGATTAATATCACTCGAGTGATAGGGTTTTGTAATGAAAAGCTTTTTAATTAGACTGATAGGGATTAATTAGACTGATAGGGACTTTTAATTAGACTGATAGACTCGACTGATAGGTTTTTGTAAGAAAAAATACAACCTTAGTCTAGAGGCTGTCGACAAACTTCAGAAACGTATAAACGCATCAAAGAATAGCAATTTTCGTAAACATTTACGGTCAACTTATCTACTCAGCTACACATTTACCCGGCTTTGTAATCCATGTGCAGGGACTTGCGATTAAAAGTTTCCCTTTTCTGAATCCTTAATGAACATATAATAAATAACCAAAACCGAAATATAGGTTCTTTATACCAAAGGGAAATGAAATTCAAAGGAAAAAAATAGTTAAAATTTTTGCCACTAGTTGGGCTGTTCAATAAAAATTTATTCACAGTAGAAACGATTTTATTTCAGTGCAAAATACGAAATACTAATAGAAAGCAAAGCTAAATTAGATTACAGCAGTGGTTCCCAACCTATGCGCCGTGGTGCCCTGGGAAGCTGCGAAATATTGTAAAAGCTTCATAATGAATTAAGCCAAGATATTTGGATTAACTAAGCAAACACAAAATGAGAAGCGAAAATATCTACATTTTTTGTGTGGTTTGTTTTTACTTGACCCTGTATAAAAGTAAGGTCTCTGACGCAGAATATCTTTTCACGTGGGCCGTGGACACTAATTTCTTATGTTCTGAATTGATCTGGAAGATCTTGCGGAAAGCATGTAAGCAAGCGTTGTCGGCTGGATTCCGTCAGCCGGCTTACAATATAGTCTGATAAAATTAAACTCAGAACTTCATATAAATAAACAGTGACATAAATTAGTGTATACAGCATAATAAGTGTAATATTACTTGTTTGCTGTCTTTGATAAATAGTCGTGCGACTTTTGGCTCTAGTATCTTCGATGATGAACCGATTTTTGAACAACAGTAAACGTAAGAGTACAGATAAAGAAAGTATAATAATATGTCTACAACCAGTGGCACGAATATGAAGAAACGAAACTGTCGTAAATATGATGACTGTTATTTATATTTTGCTTTTACGTTAATAGAAACGAATGGTGAAGAGAGATCACAATGTGTAATATGTATGAAAATTTTGGCACAGGAGTGTATGCTTCCGAGTAAATTGAAGCGAAATTTTAGAAGCTAATCACCATACCATGGTTGTCAAACATTGTGATATGTTTGCCAGGAAGTTAAAAGAACTGAAATAACAAAAAACACATTTTTTAAGACTGCATCAATATCAAACAATGTTTTGCTAGCACCTTACAAAACGATCAAGTTATTAAAAAATTAAAAGAAAGGAATTTGGATTGCAGCTAGATGAGGCTAAGGGTAACAATAAGGTTGCTCATTTGATATCCTCTGTATGGAAGATACATGGTTATAATATTAAAGAACACTTTCTGTTTTCTAAAAACATCACTGCAGAATCAAAGACTCACGACATGTTTGAGATTCTTGATACATTCACATATCTGAAAATTAGGATAAGCGCGTTGGTGCCTGTGGCAACTTACCTACTACAACTCAACGCTGCCAATCACGTAACCCATAGCAACCAAAAACAAAATAATGTTTTATTCTATTGTTATCATTATTAACGATCTGTCTCAAAAATTGTACTACCGGCGGCACAGGAGCCTCCGTCTCTAGTAATCTTTGAGTTCTAGCACAGCATGTGCACAAGTACTTTAATATTATTGGATATAAGTTACTCGATTTCTCAAGCATTTAAAAATGAAGTATAATGTATTGGTAAATGCCGTTAATGGTCGATTGCCTCTTACTAAGTGATAAGACATAGACATAGGCAACGTTTTTATCGTTTGAAAGCTGTTTACATTCTTTTTCCTGATATCGCTGTAGTAAGTTTATCGATGTAGTTAGTCCCGAACCCACTACCCAAAATGAAAAAAGAGACGGTCCTGGAATCTATCTCTGCGCTATCATTTTATCTATTATAAACAGGTTTTTATTCTTCATTTTCGGTAAAGTTGATTAGCATCTGAGTGGCGCGGAGCTCTAGGCTCAAACTTAGCTACTCTATTTTCTGGCGCAGATGATAAAAAGTTTTTAATTTTTAATACTTTTTGACCCACTGAATGTTCTACCTCTTGTCTATTTCTGTCATAGTAGACTTTCTGTTTCTGCCTCGCTATATCAGAATTTTTTACTGCTTCATTAATGACTTCCTGAATATCATTTAAATTCTTCTACCCTTTACTGCACAAAAAAGTATTTATCTAAGGAAATTTAAATTTTTTTCCCTAAAACGAGTTCTGCGGAGGGTCTTTTGCACAGTATCATGTTTCGTTGTTCTTAAAGCAAAACCTAATTCATTGACGCAGCTATTCCAACGATTATAATTTTTAACATATACGCAAATAATTTTAACAATATTTTTGTTCACACGTTCCGCTATATTATATTGCGCCCTATATGGTGCCATTTTTAGATGGCGTATGCCAAGTCCTGTGCAAATATTTTTTTAAATAAGTCACGAACAAATTGTTTTCCTTTACCAGATATTACGTTTACTGGGGGCCCGTATTTTCAAATATATTTATTTAAGAACGATTAGATTTTTATTCTGACACTATTTTTACTGATGCTCGTTTAAGGAGAATTATTTCCACCCACTTCGAAAAGTGATCAACGATAGTTAAGAGATATCTATTCTTAGTTAATCTTGTTGTAGGATAAGGTTCGAACAAATTGATGCCCACCAGTTCATTCGGGAAAGTGGTCTTTATGTTATTTAAGTACCCGGCCGGTTTATAATTAACGTCGTTAATTAATTGGCCCATATGACATGACCTGACATACGCCGTAGCGGAAAATAAAGCGCTTCGCGGACCCTTTGCAATGTTTTCCTGATACCTAAGTGACTCGAAATGGGCGAATCATGCGCTTCCATTAAAATATTTAACCGTAGACTCGCTAGGATCACTGGCCGGTATACTTGATTCTCGTTAGGTATTTTCGTATAAAACAGCAATTTATTAATGACTTCATAGTGGGCCGCCCTTTTTCGAATTGCCGTTATGCCCGCATGCTCGAAATGTTCAGGGTCTTCAAGATACGCATAAATATCCTTGAATTCAGAGTTGAGTGGGGAGCAATCCATCAATCTTATCCGTCTTCAGTTTTGAAATTTTTGTTTAAACGGGACTCAATTATTTTCGAACATCTGACAGTATTTCCCTTTTCAACAATCTTAATTCTTTATAGGGCATCCACGACAACGTTTTCCTTGCCCGGCGTGTGTTTTATAATTAGATTAGGCTTCTGTAGATTTAACGTCCAACGTAAGCAGGGGTGAAAGATTTTTTCCCGAATATAAGCGGCCAACCGCCGCATGGTCTGAGTGGATTGTTACCAAGGCGTTTCCAAAGTAAACTCGGAATTTCCAGACTGTTAGTAAGACAGCGAGAGTTTCTTTTTCTGGCGCGGTATAGTTTCGCTGAATTTGATTCAGCGTTTTACTGAAGTAGGCAACTGGCTGCCCATTTTGGGAGAGGGCGAACGCCAATTGTGAAATCCCGGGCGTCTGCTGCAATTTCTAAATTCTATTCCCCTTCCGGGAACTTGAACTGGAGCGTTAATTAATGCGTGTATTAATTCTTCGAACGCAGTGTTCGCCTTTGCGGTCTACGTGAACCTAACTTTTTCTTTTCTTTTCTCTTTTTTTCGTTTAAGAACCAGCAAGAGTTCAACTGTCTTCGCAAAGTCCGTGATGAATGATTGATAGTATGAGCAAAAATCCAAAAAGGATGCTATTCTTTTGGCTGTATTGGGAGATAGATGACTCTTGATTGCTACGATTTTTAACATTATCGGTTTCGATTCCCTTTTTTCGAGATCTTACACCCGAGATATCTCAGTCCCTTGGCCGCAAACTTGCATTTCTTAGGATTCACCTCGACGCCGTCGTCATTTAATAATAAAAAAAACATCTTTCAGCTTCTCAAAATGTCCATCTATAGATTCTCTCGTTATTATTATATCATCGAGGTGAATAAATGTACTCTTGCCTAAGGCGGGTCTTAATACGACATCCATAATTTTTTGGGATGTAGCCGGAGCTCCTCTTAAGACAAACGGCATTCTCAAAAAGGCATACACTCCTGAATTCGTTATACCCGTTATACCTGCTTACGTTAAGCTGTTTTCTCGACATCCTCGGGTTTTGCCACAATTTGTAAATATCCTGAGGTCAGTTCTAGCTTAGTCATATATTAGTAGATCGTATTTTTCTTAATTATCGGCAGGGGATACATGGGATATTTCGTTACACTATTTAATTTACGGTAATCAACGGCGAATCTCCACGAATTCGGATCTGACGGCGGGACGCCGTTTTTCTTTCTGCATTACACTACATTAAACTACTTTCTACGTTACAAAGATGTCTTACTAAATTTTCCATTTTCTTTCCTCTTCTTGAAGGTAGTTCAGATCCACGTCTGGAATGGCCCCCTCTTCTTCTTCTACAGCATCCATTTGAACCTGTAAGGCAGAGTTCTTAGAATTTAATTTAGCGCTTGCTGCGCGTAAAAAGTCGACCCCCAAAATAACCGAATTTAGTAGGTCCTTCACTACCAGAAAATTCCCTTTTTGTGTCTCATTCTTTATTTGCACTTGCAGTCCTACTTTGCTGATGCAAACTGTTTCCCTTGGGCGGCAATAACTTTCTGTCCCGCAGTTTTAAACAATCTGTAACGGCATATATTCTTTCTAAAGATGTCTTGCACCAAAAAGCTGCATTGCGCTCCAGTGTCCAATAAGGCGGTAGTAGGGACGTTGTTCAATAAAATATGAATTTCCGGCAAGGCCAAATTTTGTACAACTACCGTATTTAATTTAATTTTCCAGGGATTTTTCCTTCCAGTGTGTGACCGGCTCCTCTACTCGCCCACCCTTATCAGTTTAAATCCTTTTTTTCCGCCCCTTTGCTGCTGTTGCTTCTTACTGCGATATCTAAATGATTTCAACTGACCAGTCTTCTTGTTATCGTTTTTTCAATCTCCCCCAATTGCCGATAAGAATACAGCTTGCTCTGAGGTTTCTGTTGAAGTGAAAACCACGAATACTGGCGGAAGTTTGCTGAACGTGCGTTTTCAGCAGCTCATCTGCTTTGGAACTTCCCGGTAAGCTGAAATAGGCTTTTAGACTTTTCAAGGTCAGGGGATTTCTTACCTCCAAGAAATCTTGAATCGACGGAGGTAGACGCCGCAAAATTACTTCATTTCGCTATCCGGCCTCTTTCTATACAACAAATTAAATACTTGTATCTTTTTCAAGATACAGTCAGATCTTAGGTATTCTTCTGATATTTACTAAAGAGCTCTGGTTCCAGCTTGGCTCGGTCTTTGCCTGCAGGAAAAGCTTTCAGTAGCGCGGTTTTAAGATTTTCCCATGTGTAGGTTTCGGAGTCTGTATCCCAGAACAGAAATTTTTTAATACTCAGGGTCTGGCCTTTTAAATTAGCTGTAGCAATTGTTACTTTGTTACAATTGTTACTTTTTTACAATTGTTACCAGCTGCAGCTGGTTTACGAGATGTAGTGTGAAATGCAGGTACAGTTGCTCTAGGAAAGTCGTCATAGAGCCTTTGCTATCAAATGTCGCGGCTGGCTTCGTAGCTGTTCGCACGGTTTCTACGATGAAACCAAATCCCTTCATAGGATTTGCTGGTGGCTCAGAGATTCGAAAGGTCGGAGGGGTCAACGTAAATTTTCCTTTATCTAACGACATTGTTCGTCAAAATGCTTCGGTAGACAATATTATGTTCCTCCCTTTTATCTATTAGCTAAGTGTTGAGAAACTAGTGAACTACTAAGCGAATAATCGCTTAAGTCCAAGAACAGAAACGCAAATTCAGGATTAATTACTTTATTGCTCAAAATAAAGATTCACAGATGGCCCCTCTCTCAGGGCGTACTACAAAGCCTCCACTTGGGCTTAAACTCAGAAATGTAAGAAATAAGAACTAACTAAAGAGATTTAGCCGAAGCTAACACAAATTCTGAACTATTTAGCCCGTAATATTAAATTAGCAAGCGAAGCTATCAAAAGGCATGTAATAAGGCCGAACGTAATAACAGTTAGAGAGACGTAGCCAAAAGGCAAACACGTGCTATTCGGGAATCCTAACTATCTCTGCCGAAGTCAGTGGAACTTAAATACTGTTATGCTTTTCACTTGCATTTAACGCGATTCTAAAAACTCATTCTGGTAAGGAATTGTACGCTGAAGCTAGAAAAGATAGGAAAGCGCTATAAACTTAAAATAACTGCTAGAAAATTAGGATATACCTTACAAGATATGTTAATGAAATTTGGGATTATATATGTTCACAGGAGCTCTATTAGACACATAAAATTGCAAGTTTGTAAGTTTAATATTTTTTGAGTAATGCGGGCTCGAAAGTAGCATGAAATGGTTTCGTGTAAGATACACATGGCCGATGCCTCGCTGTTCCTTTTCCGTCTGTTCCTAACTTGTATGACACACGGTCATGTGTCTAAATTTTGCAACTTGGATATCATTATGACAGTCAGAAATGGTGAATGTTTTGCTATGATTCCACTTATGCATTTCGTAAAGGGTCAAAAATTGTCTGAAAGCTCAGACATGTTTACTTCCAGTGGCATACTGTCAATGAACTAGTGTCCCATCATTTTATATATTAACACTTTAAAATGTGTTTTTACATAAGATTCAAAAGCAATAAAGGGGACATCAGTAGAGAGAATATACCACTTTGGAGCCACAGGGAGCGGGGAGCCGATGGGCGGAGCCTCCTGAGGCGCAGAGAGGGGAGGGAATACAGTACGTGGGAATACTACGTTACCAACTACGGACGCGCTGCATCCTGTTTGTGACGTCATCGCGCATTGTCACCGTCTTACTATTGCTACGTCAGCCACATGTTTCATGCTGTTTGTGTTGTAATCCGGTTTCATGTCCGCGCTTATCGATTGACGTAGAACTCTCCACTGCTCTGATGTCATACTAAATCCGCATTCTGATTGCAGATACATGTTAGAATTTCTGGAACATTCTTTTTAGTTCAGCAACGACCACGAGAGGGCAGTAGTCTCATCCATAGCGCTCTCTGATTGGTCCTCGTGGATCCTGACTGAGGCCTATATAGAAAGACACTGGACCCTTTCATATCATTTCTGTCTGTGCTGTAAGCTTCGCTCCTGCTTTCTCCCTTCCTGTTTGAACCAAGACAATGTACTTCGAGGCAGTCACTCTTACCATACTCACTATGATTGAAAAATTTGACGATCAGTTAATACTGCACTACTTTAATGATTTTCACGACAAAGAAAAAGCAGATTCCATATTTACGGATTGTGCGCTTATCCATTCCAGCCTTTAAACCTGAATATTTATGGACGGCAATACGTTCCAACTCGATTTTGCTGCGCCTTCGGGGATGATGACGGACTCACTTACAGTTTTTCGGGAACGTCGGTCGCCGCCCAGCCCTTGACTTCTACGCTGCAGCAAATTAAATATGAAGTTGAAGCACTCACCCACGAAAAATATAATTACGTTCTGCTCAACAAATACCCTGACGGAGAAGCCAAGATCTCCGCGCACGGAGACGCTGAAAGCGCGCTAGACCCTTCGTGCAGCATTCCCACACTGAGTTACGGTTCGACGCGAGAGATGCATTTTATGAAGGAGAATTATATGACTCACATTCTGAGTCTGGAACACGGATCGCTTCTTGTGATGAAACCCCCAACGAACACAGTCTGGAAACACAGTATCCCAAACCAACCCGAAGTGAAGACTACTCGAATTCGTCTGACGTTCAGAAAAATTTTACTTCCGCAAGGGAAGCGTTCGTGTGTTGAAATGGACTTTAATCATTACGGTGGTATAATTAATTCCGTAACCCCCAAACCGTGTATGAATAAAAAGAATTTTCCACGCAAGAAAGCACGTTTAGAACACGAGATACGTCAGGATGACTGGCTGAGAGGACATGCAAATTCATGTTTATCATCAAAAATATTTCGCTGTGCTTCAAATGATGAAACTTTGCTGAAGCTTGATTCTTTGCCAAAGAATATGTTTCATCTCGGAGGGGATATTTTTGTGACTATCGTGTTTCATAGGTTTTGACTCGTGTTCACGTCCGGAAATATGTGACTGATGAGAATGATCTGTTACATCCTACCAAAGATGGAGTTTCGCTGTCTCCACTAGTATGGAAAGAATTCTGCGATCATGCAAATACATTTGCTTTCTTTGAAGACTCGTAAAGAAAGATGTATGTGTTTCGAAACAAAATGTCAAAGATGAAATAATTATATCACTACAAAGATTATTTCAAAGAAAAGATTTTAGACTGGAATTTGTACCGGAACATGTTCTGTTGAGGAAAGAACATTTACTTAAACTTGACTCAAAATATAGCGAAATATGAGCCGTCCTGAAAGAAACCCTTATTTCTAAAACTCTTAACTATTTCGTCAGAAAGCAGTTGGTTGCTGATATACATTTTGAACGTGAATATGCTGGTGATCCTGACCGTCCAAATGGATTTCATGAATTGCAGGACTCTTTGTGTAAGTGTATTGAAAAATTTATTTCTGACAAAATTACAGAACTTTTTGTATGTTTTGGTTATCAAGTAGGCTACAACAATCAGCTAGGACATGAATGCTTATCAACAAGCCGTGCCCAAAAGTGTGAAAATTATTTTGATATAATTTTCACACTTTTGGCACATATATTAGATATGTGATCTATTTCAGATATCTATTTCTATAAAGGACTTCATTCTTCAAAATAAAAGCAACATAAATTTTAGTAACCTAATTGTTACTGATGACTTTTTTGATGTTATTAATGTAAATGATGTACTGACTAATGTTCAAAGTTTGTATGTAGGTGAAGAAATTGATTTGTTTTAAGAATTTTTTTTTTTTTTTTTTTTTTTTTTTTGAATAGTACTTTTTGAAGAGAAATAAATATCAGGTTTTTAAATTTTTATATTTGTTTATATTTTCTTCTGCGTCAATTTTTTTTAAATCCTACTCAGGTTTTGTAATGACGTATTACAAGATCTTACATTTCATCGAAAATTATGCAAAAGTTAACTGCTCTTAATGAATGGGATTGGGTATTGGACATTTCATTGCATTTTCTCCCAGTAGTGCATGGGACTAATAATATACAGCAAAATTATTGAAATTTGTGAAAATTCTAACTGAAAGTTAATGTTAAAATTAGGTTGAATCAGTATTAAGTGTATCTAAAGGGCTGATTGTACTATGAAATAATTAATGTATTTTGTGTGTATACTCATAAAGGGAGCTTCAGTTTTTCCCACTCATAGTAAATCTGAAGCCGATAAGAATCTGTTAAGACTCATTTTTTAGGTAAAAATAGTTGCTTTCTATAGCAAATTTCTCTAAAACTCGTTGGGAATTTTATGTAAATAACTTAAATTCGGTAAAGTTTCTATCCTCATTTGAGTAAAATAGCAAATATTCTACATTAGAACATGTATACTTCATATTTAGTTCCTAATATTATGTTAATAAAATAGTTCTAAGAAGGGTATTATCTACTAAAGCAGTATATAATGTAGAAAATTTTGAATGAATTAGATAGTCTTTGAAGCTTTCGTAAATCCTGCATAACAGGAAATACTGACATGAATTTCCAAATAATAATACAACTTCAATATATCCAATTTAACTGAAGATACGCATTTCAAACAGACATTACTTTACTTAGAGTTCTTACAGCTCTTTGAGTACATCCAATATTTAATTTTTCACAGATATGAGAAACAGTTTTGCATAACTACCATATTGACATAACATATTGACATGAACTCCATATTATGGTCCAACATTGGTAACTTAAATGAACCTTTAATACATTTTAGTAAGAATTAATTTTAAAAAGAAAAATTCAAATGCAAGTATTCAAACAGAAATGCTTCACAAATTTACATATTAAGCAAACATTCAAGAGAATACCTATATATCTAGAGATATTATTTACACTTGTTGGTAATGTAATTTATTAGAACAGTCGCAGACGTATAGGAGAGGTATGCAATACCCATGAAAAAAACTTCCTACCAAGCCAAAGAGCAATAGTGAAATATAACATATATAAGAAGGGAAACAAATGTCTAAGTATGGAAAACGTGAACAAGGAATGAATATTTTTATGAATATTTTTTCTGAAAATGTCCCGAATAGGATAACAGTTTCAGGAATAGGGATTGAAAAATAATGAAGTATTTTTAATCTTATTTTTCTGTATGATGCATTTATTTATACTAAAATATTCTATTTGAAGACTATATTCTACACTTTTTGAAATATGATAAATCAGAATTTGGTAAATCAGAATGATTTCGTTTTATTACAACTCAAAAGAAAAAAAGTTAGAGCGAGAATGAAGCATACCGTAAAAAAAAAAAAAAAAAATGTTTTTCTTCCTGAAAAAATTAAAGTGAAATTCCCCCCCCCCCAAAAAAAAAAAAAAAAAAAAAAAAAAAAAAAAAACTAAATGAATTTTTTTCGACTTTTCAAAATCAAAGTGGAGATTTTTCTCCTTAAAAAAAATTAAAGTGAAAATTTTTCGACCTAAAAAAATCTAAATGAAATTTTTTCGACTTTTTAAAATCAAAGTGTAACTTTTTCCCCTTACATTTTCAATTTAACATGGGTTTTCCCATAGACAAAATAGAAGTGAAGATTTTTCCCCCTAAAAAAATTAAAGTGAAAGTTTTTCAACCTAAAAAAATCTAAATTAATTTTTTTCGACTTTTTAAAATCAAAGTGTAACTCTTTCCCTTTACATTTTGAATTTAACATGAATTTTCCCATAGACAAAATAAAAGTGGAGATTTTTCCCCCTAAAAAAATTAAAGTGGAAATTTTTCGACCTAAAAAAATCTAAATGAATTTTTTTCGACATTTTAAAATTAAAGTGTAACTTTTTGCCCCTTACATTTTAAAATTAACGTGGGTTTTACCACAGACGAAATAACAGTGGCGATGTTTCGTCTTAAAAAACTAAAGTGAAATTTTTCGAACTCAGAAAAGCGAAGTGCTTCATTTGAGCCCTAACGGAAACTGCAGTGAACATTTTTCGCCTTAAAAAAACAAATACATTCACATATTATCATCAAGATATTCTACTCAGATATATTTTTCTGCTTTTCATGCCATTGCATTTCCAATGAAATTTGATTCATTGCCAAATAGTTAAATGTTTGTTATTTTTTTTTTCGCATCCGAATGCATTTCGTGTCTCACATATGCTCATTACAACCAAGTTAGAAGTTAAGTGAATACTTCCTGAAATACTGTACATTTCATTCCGGAAAGTATCTTCATTTTGAATCCTCTAATGTTTTTTTTTTTTTTTTTCCTGCATTCCAAGTAAATTTTGTGCATAAAGTTTTCAGTTTCGATGGAAGTTATTTGAGGATGACTATGATGTTATCGTGTTTCCATAAACCGTTTGAAAACTTTGAGTATTACCAATTTTTAACGTTACGGCCACTGCAAATCATTGGATTGTCATATATTTTCTTATTTATCGTTTACAATGCCTCGTAAAGTCTTGGGAACAAATTTTTATTAAATAGTTATATTATTTGATTCAATAACGTTTTGCACGTTTGGAAAATTTAACTTCAATAACACTACCACGCTGAATCAGAAATTAAGAAAAGAACTGGAAATTTTATCTTAGTATACTTAGTATACTATACCCAGCTCATACAGAATATTTTCTGGAAGTTACCAAGAATCACTGACTTGCATTGTCATAGATTTTTCTCATGAAGTCTATTTCTTTCTTAAAAGAAGTTTATATATAGTAATTTCATTAGAAACATGTCTAAGAAAATATATGACATTCATGAGAAGCATCAGCGCTTTGATTTAAATTAGTATTAAAATAAGAATCATTCTTTTATAAATATATTTCTCTTTGACTGAAAAGCTTCAAAATGAATAATTAATCGTACATAACTAATATGTTGTATTGATGAACCAGAGTTATATTTTCACTTACTGCATTACATTTCAAGTGAACGTGTATATTGCATCTTCGAATAAAACCTCAAAGGTTGAAATGAGTGTTTCATTACCAAATTTGTACTTTCCGACTTCATTCTACTAAAACGAAAACATTCATAAGTTATTGTAAAGAAAAATTTGTGCATGTTGTACTTTTTGATTAATTTTTTATACCACTTGATTATCTTTGAAAATTTGTTTCCTAGTCTAGTGGTAATATATTGCTAATTTTTGCTTTTTCAGTGCCTTTCGTATGTGACAAAAAACTCAGTTTACAACATTTTCTGACTTAATTCCTTGCATTGCATTGCTGAACCGGGGCCATGCTTTCATTTTTATTACATATCATGCGAATATTATAAGAAAGGCACATTTTTTCCTTCTGTTAGCGCAATTTGAACGAGCATTTTACTATTACAGAGACTTCTTTAGTAAAATCTCAACGTCAAACTGAACGTTTCATTACTAAATTTTAAGATTCTGGATATATCCTACTTAAACGTTCATAACTGGTTAGCAAAATAGTTTATACATGTACTCCGCTCTACTCTTGGTTAATTTTAAATTGTTTTTCCTCTATAACACTTGATTTCTAATGAAGTATCGAAATGATTATAAACTATCTGCTTTTTGCAAAGAATTTCGTAGACACATTTGTTCAATACAGAAAATTTTTCTAACTTATCAGTATTATTACAAAAATAGAATGCTAAATTTCCCTAAAAATGTATACATTTATTTCTTTAAAAACGCGTACAGAATACTCACATTTAATAATTTAATGAGTATTTTCCTATATCAGAACGAACATTTTTAAATAATGTCATGTTCCATAAAATTTATGAATTTGTGATGTCGTTGCCTTTTTGCAAACGCTTTGAGAGAGTGTACTTTCGGTACTCGTTTAAACACTTCGAAACTGTTTTCTCTTTGCTATTGGAAACTATTTTATCTTTGCTGTTGATATATGCAAATGAATTCTCGATACTTTTCTCTTGGTTTGTCTTCAGCTTAGAAGTTATTTAATTACTTAAAAATATATTTGTAGATCATTTAGGTTGACACTTGTGATAGATTTCTTGGATGTGTTTTGGAAAATGTATTTATTTCATTCACGTGAATAAAACTGATGTTTTCTTAAAGTTTTATTGTTCAGAGTATTACTCAATTATGACAGAATGCCGGATTTTTTCCCAGTGTTCAACATTCATATGAACTTCAGTATTCTAAATCTCTCATGTAACTTTAATTTTTCCTATCAATAATAAGAAGAATGGAATAAATGCAGGTTATGCAGACATAAGGTAAAAATCTGGAAGTAAAAGGAATTCTTCAGATCTAGGCAATTCAGTAGAATGTGCAAATATTCATTCTATTCGAAGCTTATTTTTGGAATTAAATAGCATAAAAATGTAAATTTACTGAAAAGAGATGTAACGTAGATCAAGTACTCTGCAAAAATCTGGATGGTAGTTATACAAAATTAGTTATATGGAAGATTTCCATAAAGTAGTTCCAGCGAAGAAAACATGCCAGCAATTTCCTGAAACTCTAAGGGGGCCTTTGATCTTCGCTCTTAGGTAGAATTTACAATTCTACTTAACTTTTGTAAGAGCAAAGATCATGTGCTCACTTAAAGTTTTAGAACACTACTGGCGTGTTGCCTTCGCTCCAACAACTTTTATGGGAAACTTTCCATATAACTAGTTTGTATAATTACCGCCCAGATTTTGCAGAGTACTTGATCTTCGCTGCATCTCTTTTCAGAAAATTTATATTTTTATGCTATTTAATTCCAAAAATAAGCTTCGAACAGGATGAATATTTGCACATTCTACTGAATTGCCTAGATCTGAAGAATTCCTTTTACTTCCAGATTTTTACCTTATGTCTGCATAACCTGCATTTATTCCATTCTTCTTATTATTGATAGGAAAAATTAAAGTTACATGAGAGATTTAGAATACAGAGATGTAAAGGGAAAGAGTTACACTTTGATTTTAAAAAGTCGAAAAAAATTAATTTAGATTTTTTTAGGTTGAAAAACTTTCACTTTAATTTTTTTAGGGGGAAAAATCTTCACTTCTATTTTGTCTACGGGAAAACCCATGTTAAATTGAAAATGTAAGGGGAAAAAGTTACACTTTGATTTTAAAAAGTCGAAAAAATTTCATTTAGATTTTTTTAGGTCGAAAAATTTTCACTTTAATTTTTTTTAAGGAGAAAAATCTCCACTTTGATTTTGAAAAGTCGAAAAAAATTCATTTAGTTTTTTTTTTTTTTTTTTTTTTTTGGGGGGGGGGGAAATTTCACTTTAATTTTTTCAAGAAGAAAAACATTTTTTTTTTTTTTTTTTTTTTTTTTTTTTTACGGTATGCTTCATTCTCGCTCTAACCTTTTTTCTTTTGAGTCGTAATAAAACGAAATCATTCTGATTTACCAAATTCTGATTTATCATATTTCAAAAAGTGTAGAATATAGTCTTCAAATAGAATATTTTAGTATAAATAAATGCATCATACAGAAAAATAAGATTAAAAATACTTCATTATTTTTCAATCCCTATTCCTGAAACTGTTATCCCATTCGGGACATTTTCAGAAAAAATATTCATTCCTTGTTCATGTTTTCCATACTTAGACATTTGTTTCCCTTCTTATATATGCTATATTTCACTATTGCTCTTTGGCTTGGTAGGAAGTTTTTTTTCATGGACATTGCATACCTCTCCTATACGTCTGCGACTGTTCTAAAAAATTACATTACCAACAAGTGTAAATAATATCTCTAGATATATAGGTATACTCTTGAATGTTTGCTTATTATGTAAATTTGTGAAGCATTTCTGTTTGAATACTTGCATTTGAATTTTTCTTTTTAAAATTAATTCATACTAAAATGTATTAAAGGTTCATTTAAGTTACCAATGTTGGACCATAATATGGAGTTCATGTTATCAGGTTCAGTGTTCCTCCTTACTTGCTTTGGGAACATTATATGACCTGACTCGGAACAGGGAGCTTACTAAAGCTATGTTCAATAAATTTGGGAAGTAGACAATACACACAGGAAGCGTATACGAAACCCTATATTTTTCTCTCTTTACAATGATTTCCGGACTTCGCAATACAGAGACCAACCACTTGTGGTCTGAACGTAAGAAAATAAAAATATTAACTAAATTCTAACTAAACTAACTTTGGATTAATAAACAAGTGTCTACTTGAAGATTGGCCGTATATTAACAGAAAGGCCGTATGTAGTACAGAGAACTGTTAACACTACGATACGTATAAAATTATCAAGAGGATTAAACCTCTGGCCTTGAAGGCAACCAGCAACCGAGGAAAACTGCAATGGGAAGCGGCCCGCTCCTTATCACTCCTTCCTCTCTCTTGCTTGGCAAAAAGCCACAACTTAAGTACTTGGCGTTCGCAAGACAAATTTGCATAAATAAGTTAAAGCTTTTAATTCTGGCCGGAAGTAGAAAATAAGAAGTGATAGTAAAGATTTAAAATAAAATAAACGTTAGTAAAACTTAAGATCCTTACATACTTCCCGCCAGAGTTAATAAGTTTGAAACTGAGGTCTAAAACGACCTTGTTGAAAACTTTTAGCTCTAGAATCTAACGCGAGGCCAATCTTTTACAAACATTTCTCACTAGAAACTAGAAATTAAAAAAAAATCGTTTTTACATTATCAATTCCATGGACAATTACTTTTCATCTGTACTGCATCTAAACAGGAGCTCTTAGTTGAAATCTGGTTCCTTCCAGAGATCTGGAAGGAAAACTAGTTTAATGAAATGTTACACAGTTAAATGGCAAGTAACATGAATATTTATATTTCTCTTAACATTCTTATTTCATTCATGACGTTATTTAATTCTCTCCCCGCGCTCTCTGACATGTGTTGTAAAAGAAAACACCTAACACGAATGTGTTTATGTACAAGTGTTCAACACTACCGCCTGCAATCAAAACACTAACGTGTTAAAATTCAACATAACAAGACCTCATAACACACCTTATATTCATCTCTAAACCCTGAGGTACTATTCTGAAAGTGGCTAACTCTGAAGTGTAGCGTCAGAGAGCCTAACTACATTCATTCAACCTTTAACACATATTCACAATAATTTGGCTCTTTTTACAATCACACGAATAAGTTAAAAAATTTTGGCATTACTTTCACTTTTAACGAATCACAGTATTTCTTAACGTTTAACATAACAGTTCGCATTGTATAAGGACATCTTAACATGCCGTTAATTTTACGCATTTTAAAACATACATTAGTAGTACATTGTTAACTTCTATTCTTTTCCAAGCAAGTGCCAATTCTTCTACATTGAAATACTACATTTCAAAAGTCTTTCAGACTAAAACTTCTTTCTTGCCAGAATCTTTTAAATAAAATTTTATACAATAACTTTTACAATATTCAAGTATTTACACATTCGTATTATATATTAATTTTAGTTCTACTCGCGAGTAATTGAAAAACATAATACCAAAATAGGTAACAACTGATTTCTCGCCTTTTTGGCGATAAAGGTAGACCTCACATGAGGTAAAACGTCTTGAATTCTGCCACTTGCAGTAAGAATGAAAAATTAACTTAAGGTTTCAAAGTAACATAAAGTTTTACTTATCTTTGTGATATTCGGACATTCTTTTTTCTGCCCAGTCCTGGAAGGTAGCGAAGATTAGCGTTTGGTTTATCTTCCTTCTTGTGCGGGCTCGCCCTTCAGTTTCTTCCTCTATGAGCTTTCTTTTCCTTCTTCCTTGTGCCTGCCGTGCCGGATCCTGCAAAAGATCTTTAAATATTTGCATTTTATTACGGTCATAGAATGGTTTTATCTGGTCAATGTTTGCGGAGCATGTTTCACCATTCCTGGCTTTTAACACCACTACAGCCTGAGTTATTTTTTCTATGACATATGGTCCTTCAAATCGTGGAAAAAATTTGGCGGTTTTATCTTCTGGTGCTGAAGAAAGTGAATGCTTAATTTTTAATACTTCATCTCCTACTTTATAAGTTACTCCCCGTCGTTTCATATCGTAATAAAGTTTTGTTTTCTCTGTGCTACTTCAGTGTTCTTTTTTGCTTCTTTAATTAATTTTTCTATATCACCCATTTTAAATTCTGGGGCTCTTTGTTGAACATAAAATAATTTATCTAACGGCGTTATAATCTTTCTGCCTAAAAATAATTCAGCAGGAGTTTTGCCCGTTGTATAATGTTTTGCGGTCCTAAGCGCGAAAGCTAATTCATTGACATAGTTATCCCAGCTTTTATGAAAATTTGTAACATAACTACGGATAATTTTCACTATATTTATATAGACCCGTTCCTCTATACTTGATTGCGGCCGATACAGGACCATTTTTAAATAACGTATGCCCAGTTTTTGGCACATGTCTTCAAATATATTACTTAAAAATTGAGGACCATTATCCGATATAACTTTTAGGTTCGCCCCGTATTTTAAAATATATTTATTTAAAATAGAATCAGTAACTAATTTCGTGGAGGCTCGTTTTAAGGGAACAATTTTGGTCCACTTACTAAAACGAATAACCAAAACAAGCAGATACCGACTTTTATTTAACTGACCTTTTTGGGAAAGGGCCCAATAAATCGATGCCAATTATTTCATTTGGAAATTCGGATTTAATGCTATTTAGAAACCCGGCCGGGAAGAAATTAATATAATTTACTGCTTGACACGTTGGGCAGGACTGGACATACGCCCTTGTTAACTTTTGCAGTTCAGGAAAATAGACTGCTTCGCGTACGCGTTGGATAGTTTTTCGAATACCAGCATGAGAAGCTAAAGGGCAGTCGTGTAACTCCTGCAGGATATTTAATCTAAGACTAGCTGGGATAACAGGTCGAAATTCGTTGTTGGAATTTGTAGTTTTTGTATAAAATAATAGACCATCTATTAGTTCGTAATGGGCCGCCCTATTTCTTATCGCCACAATATCTTGGTGGCTAAAATTTTCAGGATGCTTTAAATACTCATAAATGTTTCTAAATTCAGGATCCTTACCCAGTTCGGTTATTACAGTTTCTCGGGAATTTATTGTACATGCTGTGAGCATTGCCACCTTTACAGTATTACCTTCTTCATCTATTTTTATTCTGGATAGGGCATCTGCTACGATATTTTCCTTTCCGGGGTGTGCTTGATTACCAGATTATACTCTTGTAACTTGAGTGCCCATCTTATTAACGTTGGGGATAAGTTTTTCCCTGAGTACAATCTAGTTACCGCCGCATGATCAGAATACACTGTTATTGGCGCCCTTCCAAAATAGACTCGGAACTTTTGCACTGCTAACAGAACTGCAAGTGCCTCTCTCTCGGTCGCGGAATAATTTCTTTGTGTTTGATTTAAAGTTCGACTAAAAAATGCCACGGGCTGCTGATTTTGCGAAAGTACCGCTCCTACCGCATAATCCGAAGCATCCGCTGAAATTTCTAAACTTTCATCCTTTTCAGGAAATTTCAAAACAGGGGCTTGCGTTAATGCTTGCTTTAATTTTTCGAAAGCACTATTAGCTTCGGCCGTCCACGAGAATCTTGCCCTTTTCCTTTTTAATTTTAACAATGGTTCACCAATAGCTGCAAAATCTTTTATAAAGGACCTATAATATGAACAAAGTCCTAGAAAAGAAGAGAGCTTCTTCGCCGTATTTGGCGGCGGATACTTTTGCACAGCGATTATTTTTGATTCGTCTGTCTCGATTCCTTTCTGAGATATTTTGTAACCTAAGTATTTTAATTCAGGGGCTGCAGATTTGCACTTTTCGACATTAACTTTTAGACCGGCCTCATTTAATAATGAAAACACCTGTCTTAAAATCCTGTACATGTTGGTCCAGATTATCACTAGTAATAATGATATCGTCTAAATAGATAAATGTGGACATTCCAAGAACAGGCCTTAGCACAATGTCCATACATCGCTGAAATGTTGCCGGTGCCCCTGAAAGGCCAAACGGCATACGCAGGAATGCATAAGTGCCAGACTTGGTTATAAAAGCAATCATAGGCACATCTTCCGGTCTAACCCCTATTTGAAAATAACCAGTCGTTAAGTCTAAAGTCGTCATGTATTTGGTACAAGTTATGTTTCTTAGAATTTCTGCAATAATAGGTAACGGATATACCGGATATTTAGTCATGGAGTTTAATTTACGATAGTCAATCGCAAAACGCCACCTTTTTGGATGTGTTACTGGATAGTCATTGTTTTTCTTACATAAAACAACCGGGCTAGCATAACTACTTGAGATGGGTGTTATGATCTTTTTACGTAACATATCTCTAATGTGCCACTCTATAATTTTTTTCTTTATTCTTATCATATCGGTATGGTTTGTGGCGAACTGGCAGTGAATCTCCGGTGTCGATACTATGGTTAGTAACTTGAGTAAATCCTGGAATATCACAAAATAACGAAGCAAATTCACTTACCACTTGTCGGATTTTTTGTTGCTCTTCCTTAGGCAGGTGGTCAAGGTTTAACATTGGTGGTTCTGTTTTCTCTTCTCGAACTGGTTTCATCGTCAGCTTAAGGGACGCTTCGTTAAAATCCAGTGTTGCTTCTGCCTCGGAAAGAAAATCTATCCCTAAGATTATATGTGCTTGCAGATTCTTTACTATAAAAAACATAATCTTTACTTGTTCGTCCTTGATACGAACGTATAGCGGTAATTTACCTATGCACTTGCATCTTTCTCCCTGCGCAGCTAACACTGTCATATTATCCGAATTATATATGCGGTATTTCCGAAAATACTTCCTAAAAAAATCTTCTGCCACACAGGAACACTGCGCGCCTGTATCCAGTAGTGCGGTGGCTGGGATATTATTCACCAACACTTCAATCTTCGGAAGAGTCAAATTTTTCACCATTACTGTATTTAACTTGAAGGAAGAGGGGGTTTCGTGGCCTTCGGATTTCCGCACCCTCCCGTCAGCAGAAATCCGTTTTAGTTTAAATCTTGTTTTTTTTCCTTTCCGTGCTTTCCTTCTTCTTCCATGGCCTTCAGACTTTTTTCCTGGATTACTATTGAACTGTCGGCGTTCGCCTGTTGTTTTTGGATACTCGGGTTTCCTTGCCCACTGATTCGCTTTGCTTCCGTAGCCGTATTCTTGACTTTGCTGTGGTCTTGGAGCACCAAATTGGTTTCGTTGTTCATACTGGTGTCTTCTTTCAATGTCCGCTGTTCTTCTACTTTCAAACTGGATTGCTAGCTCAAATAACTTTTCCAGTGTAGTCGGATTCCTTAATTCAATAAAGTCTTGTACTTGGGGAAGTAACCTCGGCAAAATCACTTGAATTATCTCAGGATCCGGACGGTTTCCATACAAGAGTTTGAAGACGTGAATTTTTCTTAAAATGAAGCTTGAGAGATTTTCAATTCGTTTCTGGTATTTGCTGAAAAGTTCCGTTTCTAATTTTGCACGGTATCTTACGACAGGGAAGGCTTTTACTAAGGCAGTCTTGAAATTTTCGTAAGTATAGGTGGGACTTCCCGCTTGACCCAAGAGACTTCTGCCTATACATTTGAACCAATTAAGCGCTTGGCCCCTCAAAGCGCTGGTAGCTAAGGTGACTTTCTGGAACTCATGCACGGGATACAGCATGAAGTGGTAATCCAATTTTTCCAAAAAACTGGTTACCGGTGAGTTTCCATTAAATGTTGCTTCTGGTTTCATCGATGCGCGCATGGTCTGGACGATGTAACCAAATCCTTCCAGGGCGGCAGCTGGTATTTCTGGATTCTGAGCCGCTTCTGCAGGCAGCACAGGTTCTTCTTGAAACTCGGCCATGGTTATTTTTCTTCATCGGGTGCCACTATCAGGTTCAGTGTTCCTCCTTACTTGCTTTGGGAACATTAAATGACCTGACTCGGAACAGGCAGCTTACTAAAGCTATGTTCAATAAATGTGGGAAGTAGACAAGATACAAAGGGTATACGAAACCCTTTATTTTTCTCTCTTTACAATGATTTCCGGACTTCGGAATACAGAGACCAACCACTTGTGGTCTGAACGTAAGAATATAAAAATATTAACTAAATTCTAACTAAACTAACTTTGGATTAATAAACAAGTGTCTACTTGAAGATTGGCCGTATATTAACAGAAAGGCCGTATGTAGTACAAAGAACTGTTAACACTACGATACGTTTAAAATTATCAAGAGGATTAAACCTCTCGCCTTGAAGGCAACCAGCAACCGAGTAAAACTGCAATGGCAAGCGGCCCGCTCCTAATCACTCCTTCCTCTCTCTTGCTTGGCAAAAAGCCACAACTTAAGTACTTGGCGTTCGCAAGACAAATTTGCATAAGTTAAAGCTTTTAATTCTGGCCGGAAGTAGAAAATAAGAAGTGATAGTACAGATTTAAAATAAAATAAACGTTAGTAAAACTTAAGATCCTTACAATGTCAATATGTTTTGTATGGTATTTATGCAAAAATGCTTCTTATATCTGTGAAAAATTATATATCGGATGTACTCAAAGAGCTGTAAGAACTCTAAGTAAAGTAATGTCTGTTTGAAATGCGTATCTTCAGTTAAATTGGATATATTGAAGTTGTATTATTATTTGGAAATTCATGTCAGTATTTCCTGTTATGCAGGATTTACGAAAACTTCAAAGACTATCTAATTCATTCAAATTTTTCTACATTACATACTGCTTTAGTAGATAATACTCATCTTAGAACTATTTTATTAACATAATATTAGGAACTAAATATGAAGTATACATGTTCTACTGTAGAATATTTGCTATTTTACTCAAATGAGGATAGAAACTTTACCGAATTTAAGTTAGTTACATAAAATTCCCAACGAGTTTTAGAGAAATTTGCAATAGAAAGCAACTATTTTTACCTAAAAAAATGAGTCTTAACAGATTCTTATCGGCTTCAGATTTACTATGAGTGGGAAAAACTGAAGCTCCCTTTATGAGTATACACACAAAATACATTAATTATTTCATAGTACAATCAGCCCTTTAGATACACTTAATACTGATTCAACCTAATTTTAACATTAACTTTCAGTTAGAATTTTCACAAATTTCAATAATTTTGCTGTATATTATTAGTCCCATGCGCTACTGGGAGAAAATGCAATGAAATGTCCAATACCCAATCCCATTCATTAAGAGCAGTTAACTTTTGCATAATTTTCGATGAAATGTAAGATCTTGTAATACGTCATTACAAAACCTGAGTAGGATTAAAAAAAAATTTGACGCAGAAGAAAATATAAGCAAATATAAAAATTTAAAAATCTGATATTTATTTCTCTTCAAAAAGTACTATTCAAAAAAAAAAAAAAAAAAAAAAAAAAAAAAAAAAAAATCAATTTCTTCACCTACATACAAACTTTGAACATTAGTCAATACATAATTTACATTAATAGCATCAAAAAAGTCATCAGTAACAATTAGGTTACTAAAATTTATGTTGCTTTTATTTTGAAGAATGAAGTCCTTTGCTATGTCAGTCCAATTAACTATAAACCAAGCTTGGTCAAAATAATTTTCACACTTTTGGGCACGGCTTGTTGATAAGCATTCATGTCCTAGCTGATTGTTGTAGCCTACTTGATAACCAAAACATACAAAAAGTTCTGTAATTTTGTCAGAAATAAATTTTTCAATACACTTACACAAAGAGTCCTGGAATTCATGAATTCCATTTGGACGGTCAGGATCACCAGCATATTCACGTTCAAAATGTATATCAGCAACCAACTGCTTTCTGACGAAGTAGTTAAGAGTTTTAGAAATAAGGGTTTCTTTCAGGACGGCACATATTTCGCTATATTTTGAGTCAAGTTTAAGTAAATGTTCTTTCCTCAACAGAACATGTTCCGGTACAAATTCCAGTCTAAAATCTTTTCTTTGAAATAATCTTTGTAGTGATATAATTATTTCACCTTTGACGTTTTGTTTCGAAACACATACATCTTTCTTTACAATCGAAACGCTGTCAGAGTCTTCAAAGAAAGCAAATGTATTTGCATGATCGCAGAATTCTTTTCATACTAGTGGAGACAGCGAAACTCCATCTTTGGTAGGATGTAACAGATCATTCTCATCAGTCACATATTTCCGGACGTGAACACGAGTCAAAACCTATGAAACACGATACAGTCACAAAAATATCCCCTCCGAGATGAAACATATTCTTTGGCAAAGAATCAAGCTTCAGCAAAGTTTCATCATTTGAAGAACAGCGAAATATTTTTGATGATAAACATGAATTTGCATGTCCACTCAGCCAGTCATCCTGACGTATCTCGTCTTCTAAACGTGCTTTCTTGCGTGGAAAATTCTTTTTATTCATACACGGTTTGGGAGTTACGGAATTAATTATACCACCGTAATGATTAAAGTCCATTTCAACACACGAACGCTTCCCTTGAAGTAAAATTTTTCTGAACGTCAGACTAATTCGAGTAGTCTTCACTTCGGGTTGGTTTGGGATACTGTGTTTCCAAACTGTGTTCGTTGAGGGTTTCATCACAAGAAGCGATCCGTGTTCCAGACTCAGAATGTGAGTCATATAATTCTCCCTCATAAAATGCATCTCTCGCGTCGAACCGTAACTCAGTGTGGGAATGCTGCACGAAGGGTCTAGCGCGCTTTCAGTGTCTCCGTGCGCGGAGATCTTGGCTTCTCCGTCAGGGTATTTGTTGAGCAGAACGTAATTATATTTTTCGTGGGTGAGTGCTTCAACTTCATATTTAATTTGCTGCAGCGTAGGAGTCCAGGGCTGGGCGGCGACCGATGTTCCCGAAAAACTGTAAGTGAGTCCGTCATCATCTCCGAAGGCGCAGCAAAGTCGAGCTGGAACATATTGCCGTCCATAAATATTCAGGTTTAAAGGCTGGAATGGATAAGCACACAATTCCGTAAATATGGAATCTGCTTTTTCTTTGTCGTGAAAATCATTAAAGTAGTGCAGTATTAACTGATCGTCAAATTTTTCAATCATAGTGAGTATGGTAAGAGTGACTGCCTCGAAGTACATTGTCTTGGTTCAAACAGGAAGGGAGAAAGCAGGAGCGAAGCATACAGCACAGACAGAAATGATATGAAGATCAGATCAGATCATTTCATGGTTATAGCAGCATTAGTCGAAACCGACTTTAACTGATTCTTTTAAGAATTTTTGCCCTAAGGCGATGAAGTTTAAAGGAGAAGGCGAAAAATCGCCGCGCCGATAAGGGCGAAGCTCTGTAGCGTGAAAACGCTTATCTGGGAAAGGCATGAAAGCTGTTCGGTGGTGCGTGAGTGGTGTGGTCGGTCAATGACCCCGATCGTAGCGTCTTAAAACGCTCTTTTGAATGATATGAAAGGGTCCAGTGTCTTTCTATATAGGCTTTAGTCAGGATCCACGAGAACCAATCAGAGAGCGCTCTGGGTGAGACTACTGCCTTCTCGCGGTCGTTGCTGAACTAAAATGATTGTTTAGAAATTCTAACATGTATCTGCAATCAGAATGCGGATTTAGTTTGACATCAGAGCAGCGAAGAGTTCTACGTCAATCGATAAGCGCGGACATGAAACCGGATTACAACACAAACAGGATGAAACATGTGGCTGACGTAGCAATAGTAAGACGGTGACAATGCGCGATGACGTCACAAACAGGATGCAGCGCGTCCGTAGTTGGTAACGTACCCACGTACTGTATTCCCTCCCCCCTCTGCGCCTCAGGAGGCTCCGCCCATCGGCTCCCCGCTCCCTGTGGTTCCAAAGTGGTATATTCTATCTACTGACCATGGAGGTAGGAAGTAAGATGGAGTCGCCCTAAACTAGTTTCTCCCGTACCCTGCTCTGAAGCACCGGCGATCCCTACGTGGTGACCAAAATATTGGGTCATTTACCATTGAGTTCTATGGGATTTGACGCGTTCGGATGTAAATATTTTGTAATTACGTCGTAAATATACATATAAATGTATATATTTTCTTTTTCTACAACACTTCAGAGTCCTTAGTATGTGAAATACTTTTATTTATATAATATATTTAGATAACATTTATAATCATTATAAATTAGATACATTTAATAATTAGATTTCTTCACAGTACTTTCACAGTTGTTTATAAGTGAATAAATTCTTCATTTCAAATACATTTATAAATAATTTAATGAATATTTAAGTATTTTGTCAAAGGCAGATACATGCTTTTCGCAAGCACATGTATAAATACCCGTACATATTTCCTATTTATCATTTCCGGCATGAGCAAATCTTTAATTTCTGTGCATTCACTATATTTTTCGTGTAAAGTAATTTACACTAATTTAGCATACACCCGAAAGTTTTACATAAAAATATATATGAATATAATTTGAATGAAAATTATAAGTATTATTTTTAATACCCACTCAAAGGTCAGTTTTTCTTCAAATTCCTCCACGATGGCATCTCTCTCTTTAGGCAGATAGCCCTTGCATGCGTTACTCTATTTAATAAAAACTTAATCTGACCTATGTGCCTAATTACAAATATTTTAACATACATAATTTTATATTTATAAAACGTGTAAGCCCAAAGTGAGCATTTTTCAGATATATAAAATTAAAACGATGGGTTTAAAATGAGCAGCAGTAAAGCTTCTCCTCTAAAAAATTTTAAAAGGTACATGTTACAATAATATATGGATGTGAAAAAAATTTGTTTTATTTAAAACATTTTGACGTTTGGAAAATAAAATAAAAGTAGCGAATACTCTATCAAGGGTATCGAAAGACGTATACAATTTTAAATGTACCGTAAGGTATTTTTCATTCTTTAAGCATAAAATTTTTCTTAAAATCTATATTTTTGTAGTGCAACGGCTTATAATTTTATAATACAAATTCATAATCAAAATCGCTGTTGTTAGTTATCGAAAAATAACCAAGATGTGATTTTTGCGTAAATGTCACTAAACTATACAAATTGCTATTATCCATCACACTATGAATGTTTCTTTCATGCGAAAGTGTCCCTTTTTTCGATTTCTATGGAATTGTCGTGTGTCGAAATACTAACAGAATCTTGTCAAGCGAGCTTCTGAATGTAAACAAAGAACGCCCCATCTGGTGACCCAAGTTTCAAAGCAGTGCTTCACTTTTAGCGCGGGTTGGCCCCTCCTCCCTTTCCTACCTCCATGCTACTGACATCATTTTACCTCTTTTGAAACTGTGCGGCATTCAAGTATAATCAGTTTTCGCTGAGATAGGAGGAGCTTGTGTCTCGTCGGTTCTATGCGAAGAAGGACTAGCCGGCTTTCACTCGTTCCTTTTTTTAGGTATGCTGTTACTCGTTCCTTTAGTTGCTTTAGGTATGCTGTTAACTGCTTGGGTTAGGTAGCAAGATATTCTACTTTTCTCTTGACTTTATAAGCAAAATTAATTTAACTTTTAGGGTTACATTTTAGTTCGTCCTCATGGAAGCTTTCTTATGGTACATGATGTACTGCTGCAGTGATTCCAAGAAACTACGAAATACGAAAACTATAAACTACGAAATACTATACTATAAACTACGAAAAGGGAAACTAATAAAAAACTAATCTTACACAAGAAATCATTACAGAGCATACGCAAGAGATCTCTGGTGTCGTTTTATGACAACACGCTCGGTAGCTATCTGTCAACTCCATGGTCTCGATCGTTTGTCTATCACCTCTTCAGTAGCTGAATGGTTAAGACCGCTCAATACTGGCAGTTCGCCTTGTTTACGGTTCGAGAGCACACCAAAGGGCTGGCTGCATGGTTGGTATTTGTGATTTTTCCCCACCTATAGCATAAATAGAGAAAGTTTACATCGGCAGATGCTTTCGTTTGCAAGCAATTCATTGCAAATAATACATTCAGGTGCCCATCAGTGGCTGAACGGTTAAGTGGCTGAACACAAGTAGTTCGGTTCGGGGATCGAATCCCGACGAACGCTCTAGCTGCATGGGTGTTTCCGTGCTTTTTTCCATGTGTAACGTGTATACGAGACAGTTTCCCTAAGAAAGTCTTCCACGATAGCAACCCTCCCCTTAGTCCAGTGTTTCTTAACCTTTCTAGCGAGTCGCACCCCATTGAAAAATGTGTTTTAATTTTTTTAGTCTAGAAAAATACATTTTTTGCGAAACTTATTGCTTATTGAAAAACATTGTACATTTTATATAAATGCAAAACAATATTATTTTTATTAATGATTAGTTTGTTGTTGTTTGTTCATTATTATACTGGCGAAGCGAAGTTCCTTTTTTGAAAGACATATGCGTAAGTCATCACTTGCATTTAAACGATTTCTCGCTTTAGTTTTTGTATGCAAAAGCGATGCATTTCGCACCAGTAGGTGGTAGCAAAGGGTAAGAGTAACTGCAGTACTCTGTTCGCCAACTCTGGATAACGTTGTAACTGTGAACACCAGAATTGTTGCAATTCTAATTGTTCGAATTCCATTTGAACATGTCCACTTGCTCGCATTTCAATGAGTTGATCTTTTTTCAGATCACTATCATCCATCAAATTTAAGTCAAATAGAAATGGATCCAGTATCCATCTCTGAGATTTGGTAATATTTCCGGTAGAAAAATATCCATTGAAGGATTCGCTCAATCGTCTCAAATGTATTACAATGTCGGGTATAATTGTATTCTTTTCATTTTTCGCAATAACAGAATCAAGCAAGGGAAAGTTTGCAAAATTCCCCTTTTCTACTCGACGTATCCAAATTTCTAATTTTGCGATAAATGAAGATAATTTTTCACTAGATATTATTATATTTATACCAAATCCTTGCATTGATAGATTCAATTCATTTAAATGGCTAAATATGTCTGCTAAGTAAGCCAGCCTCAGCACTGCATCATTACTATCAAAATCTTTTACTAAGTAACAGTTTTGACTAGTCAGTAATTGAATAATTTCCTCACGCAATTCAAAAACTCTGTTAAGCGTACGACCCTTAGATAACCATCGTATTTCGGTGTGATATAGGAACACGATATGATCAGCACCGATTTCTTCGCAAAATGCGATGATTAAGCGCTCGCCCTCGGATGCATTTTACAACATTTACTGCTGTAGTTAGATGTTGTTTTAAACTTTCTGGCAATGCTTTCGACGCAAGTGCATGACGATGCAACATGCAATGCGTTATTATAACTTCCGGTATTCTCTTTTCATGTGTGAAAAAAATCCTGAATTTTTGCCTAACATTGTTGGGGCTCCATCAGTGCATATTGAGCCAATCACATTAATTGGTAATTGATATTTAGTAAAAAAATTTTTGATGCGATTGAAAACATCAATTCCTCTCGTATTCACCTCCAGCGGCTCACAAAATAGAAATTCTTCTAGCACCTCTTTTTCCTTCACATACCTGACAAATACCAAAAGTTGGCTACAATTATCAACATCAGTTGACTCATCCAGTTGCATGCTTATTTTTAGTGGACTGATTTTTATGTCTTCAATTACTTGCATTAAAATATCTTCACTGAGATCTTGTATTCGCGATCATCATTCGATAATGGAATCTGTTGGATTTTTTTATGTGCTTTCGAATCTAAAACTGTTTTAGTAATAATTAAAGCAGAAGGTTTAATAAATTCTTCAGCGATCGTGTGAAGTTTCTTTTTTTTTCTTTTTTTTTTTTTTTTTCAGATAAATATGCCACTTGATATGACGCTTCTAATAAAGGTTTTTGAATTGCTGGTCCGCACAATTTTAGGATAGTTCCACTGGTATCAAACCGAGCCTTCTTTGACTTCAAGCTGTTCATGCTATGCGCTTTTTCGCCACCATGCAGATTGTTGAAATGTTCTAATAACTTTGATGGTTTGAGATTGCTGTTTGAAAATATCTTGGAACACAAGATGCATTGCGGTCGTTGCGTGCCATCTTTTTCGGTTGTGCAGGTAAATCCATAACCGGCATACTTATCGTTCCATTGTCGTTTTTTTGACATAATGGGGTTCACTATAATCGATTTAATTATTTAGAAATAATGTAATATAATATATATAATGTTCTTACGTTTGTAATATCACTGATTCCTATTCGGCTTGAACGGGCAATTAAGAATGCCTTAAGAGGTTTCTGGACAAGTCAGAATACACAATATGCATGTCGCAGACACAATCGTTGACTCAACCTAACACAGGCGCAGTAGACGCAGATACAAATCTGTGAATCCGTAGATTCCACTGGAGTAGCACATATTGAACTCAACGCATGCGCAAGCTGGGATAAGTTCTCCGCTTGTATTCCCACAAAGTTTTTTTTCTTTTCTCCGTCACCTAGCTGCCTGTTCGCGTTCGTTTGTAGCGTTTCATGCCTTTTCGTAGCGTGTGTTTCGTAGCGTAGTGTACCGGTGCCCATGGGCACCGGCTCTTTCCTGTGTCTTTTGCCGATAAGTGAGCAAGGTGCTACCAATTTTTATGAGCTTCAATATTGGGGACACTATTGCAGATTTCAAATATTTTATTATAAAAAATTTAATAAATGATATTTAATAATTTTTATGGTTAGGTAGGGGCTTCTCCCACACCCCCAAAAATACATTCCCGCACCCACCGGTTAAGAACCACTGCCTTAGTCGGATAGTCCTCGAATGCTTTGCCATAATCAAATAAACCAAACAGGTTTTTGATTACCTTCATCTTCATTCACTGAAAGGCGTAATGCTAAGCAGTCAGAATCGAACTTCCTTAGCACTTTTTTGTTTCCGTCTCTTTGAGTTTGAAGGTTTGCTTTCGTTTTCAGTCGGCATTTTCTTTATCAACTACTTATCCATAACATAGATGTGATAAAATAGACGAGAAGATTACATAAAAATTATACTACAAGTAACATATCGTAACGAACCACTCCAAAATAATGCGTACGCAAACTGAATTGAACGTTCACATTGAAGTGAAGTTTCTGATTTGGTAGACAAGATCTAAAGTACTGATACGCAGTCGCATGGACCTCCGACCTAAGGTTCTACACCAACCAGAGTTATATGTCCATGCGACGGAAAAGAATCTACCATCCACCGCCAGTGGCATTCACTGAATCAATGATAGTAATATTACAATGCTAAATTGACAATGTCATCTATACAATAATTGTTACATAATAATCCGTATGAAGAATAAATATACGATCAATTAATAATTACATTGTCATGAATAGGATCTATGTTGTGGAGAGTGGAACTTATATATTAACCAGTTTTTAAGCCTATGTCTTCTTCAATACGTCATAACTTCATGTTCTTATCAGTTACACACCTAATGATGTGTGTCCGTATTATTTTTGCAGTTATCCACAGAGTAAGCCAGTCACATCACTTCAAGCAGTTGATAGTTCCATAGCCCAAAGTATATGATGTTGTGTAGGCTATTCTATGTTCACTTTTGTTAAGTTCATCGTTCAAGTAAATACTACTTGTCCACTTCGATACATCATAACTTCGTGTCCTTAACAGTTTGCACACCTCATTATGTGTGTCCATAGCAATTTGCACACCGCTGTGTCGCAATTATCCACAAGTCAATCACGAAATTGCAATTGGGAAGTTCATTGTAATATATACACTATTTTACTATTACCACAGAAGCAAATGTTTTGTAAATAATGACTTGGCTCCCAGATGATAAAAAAAAAAAAAAAAAAAAAAAAAAAAAAAGAAAGAAAAAAAGAAGGAAACTAATTCTTAAATTTTTCAATACAATTCTAAATTGTGCAAAACTACAAATTTGTTAAACAGTTCCAGTCAATACAAATTGACTGATATTCCAACAATATAAAGCATATATTCTAAAATAAAACGTCTAATGGAAAAGAACTAATTCCCAATTAAAATAGACATAAAATACATAATTATTCAGCACATATTATATACCAAGCATCATACCATAAAAATACACATGTTTCAAATGCTGCAACTAATTTTTCATTACAGTTAGAATATTTATCAATCAAACATACTACAAATGTACATGTTTAAAAAAAAAAAAAACTGCAACTAATTTTTTTTCATGGCAGTTAAAATAATACATTTCTATTATACAATTATAAATAGCACAAATAAACAATTTCAATCTATACAAATTGACAGGTATTCCTACAACATAAGAACACATATTCAAATATAGCTAATCATTCTTGTAAAATGGCTATAATAGTGCCCAATTTCTTCAAATAATTAAAAACATCTACAGAAAAACAGGAACCAATTCCCAAATGTAAAAAAACATGAAATAACAAAAATTATTCAGTACATATTATATACCAATCAATTATACCATATAAATGCACATGTTTCAAATGATGCAACTAATTTTTCATTACAGTTAGTATAGTTATCAATCCATCATACTATATAAATGCACATGTTTCAAATACTGCAACCAATTTTTCATTACAGTTAGTTTATTCCAATTTGCCAGCTAATAAAATAAACCCGCTCCAAGTTGAATTGGCTGTAATAGTTCACAATGCTTAAAGTAGTTAATCTACTGGAAAACAGAAACGTATACCCAATTGTGATGGACATGATATACAGAAGTTATTCTGTACAATGTTATAATTCCAGATCCTATAAAAAGCTACAAAACATCCTCAGATGTTTATTCTTATATGCAAATACAAAACACTGAACTCTCTATCAAATATAGAAGAGACATTTACCAATGCTATCAAAACTCAATAGACCTAAATATTTCATACATTTAATTATAACTCTAATAACAAAGAAGCATTATAACCCGCAAAATAATTAGATACAGTTCTAAATTCCTGTTCTTACTGAAAATGCAGATATTCTAAGAACTGTTGTAGGGTTTATATTTACTTTAACTAACATTTATTTTAAGTTTAAACTATCTTTCCTGTCAATCCTTACTTTCCCCTGGAACTGCCAATGCCAGAATATGTAAATTTGAGTAGAACGCGCAAGCATTCAAATTATCAGCGGAAGTAGTATGATTTAAATAGAAGGAAACAAGTTCGGTGAGAGAGTTATTCTTACTTCGCGAGCGCGGAGGTAGAAATCGAGAATTAAAGAACCCCGCGTTGCGGCCTATGTGCTTGGCGGGAAGTAGTTGCAATTGTTCCAGTGAGCTTCAAGTCTGCTGAATTAGCTGCGGCTTTTGTAAAACGCGGTGAGTTAGTTATTTTAGAGAGCCTCGGAGTTAGAATATTGTCTTTATTTTCTCTTCAGGTTATTATTTTTATTTTGACTGCCTAGTTGGCACCGTTTGTAAGCGTCAAGAGGACGCAATTGTAATTTAGTACGTTGAATAAAAAGGGACTTAAACCCTTTATAAGACTCTGTGGTTTATACAAGCTTTCACAGTCACCTCTTGGTTGCGTGCTAGTTAGAAGCGCGCAACGTTATACTGTATTGAACTTTTTTTTTTTTTTTTTTTTTTTTTTTTTACACAATCAGAATATTTCAGTTTACCAGCTAAAAATAATTGTAATTAACTTACAAAAATGCAAAAATAATACAATAATAACAAAATGGCAAAAAAATTTAAAAAGAACAAAATAATAAATATAAAATACAAAAAATTCATAATTAAAGGCTATAATATTAACATACAAACAGAAAATTCCCAAATGCAGAACTTATTCCCATGTGGAAGTGCAAAGCATATCCAGTACTTAATAGTCCTAAATATTCTATGTATTGAAGTTAAACACACAATTATCATTGCAACATGTCAAATGGGAAGAAAAAAAAAAAAATTAAAAGGCTACCCATAGTGAAAATATTATGCGAAGGTTGTTGGAAACGTATACATCTCATTGCAAATATTAAAAAACAGTTTGCTATGAGTTAATCTGTGCTGAAGAATTTGTCGTTTTAATAGTGCTTTAGTCCATTCACTCCAATATAAGTATGACGGTCTTTGCAGATGAAATTCAGCGGTAAGTGGGCAAGAAAAAGCAAAATGGTCTGGAGACCCAATACTTCCACAGTGACATTTGTCATCTTCCTTAAGATGAAATCGGAATAAAAACGACGGAAAGGGACCGTGTCCCGTGAGAAAAGTTGACTGCACTGCAGATGAAACCAAAAATGTTTCCGAGACCTTTGGCAAAAAAGTTTTTCTGCCCGTTGTGGAGTGTTCCCATTTTTTGTTGCCACTGCTGGAGTAAGTTCTCTTTTGTATATCTCTTAATATAAGAAAATGGAAAAGGCAATAAATATTGAGGAAGATTATTCCCTCTTACCGCTTCTTTTGCCAACTTTTCTGCCAAATCATTGCCATAAATCCCCCTATGAGCGGGAACCCAGCTCAATAAGGGTTCGTTTCATGTGAATTGTGAGTGACATTACTTTTGTTCTGATTGCCTTCAAGTGAGTCGTCCAAGAAAGATTGGAGTCAATAATAAGACCTAGGTATCTCAAGCTTCCTACAAATTTAATAGATTTGCCTTGCAATTTTAAAGGTGGTTTGCGTTTGAGGGATTTAGATGCCCCTATCAACATTGCTTGACTTTTACTGGTAGAAATAATCAGTTTGTGCCTTCGTGCCCAGTTTGCTATGATATCCAGATAAGCTTGAGCAGCAGAAGAAATACCCGATTTAACTTTAACAATCAGCATAAAATCATCTGCAAAAGCTATGAGTTTACAGTCTGACTTTCCATCAAACTGTCGCAAAAGAGAGTCAGCTACTATCGTCCACAAAATGGGACCGAGACAAGATCCTGATGAAAATGTAACCTAACGTGACACCGCATATTGCAGCAACACAGGCGACGCGACACATGTATCGTGGGCAAATGATGGCTCTTTATATATTGTCTCGTACGTAAGGGTTCGTAATCGGTTGAATGCAGAATTCCGATAATAGGTTATGAAAATTTATTCTTATGAAAAGAAATATATCAGAACTCTGGAATATTCCTCAGAAATATTCGTACAAGTGTTCACGGTATCACACAGTATAATTAGTAGTTATACTTCAAACTAATAAAAACATTAAACACAATGCAAAAGGCATCTAAAGAGAAATCTAATCCGATCTCATTCTGAACTCGCAACGATAACAACAGCAACTAACTAACTGACTAAACAACTAAGAGCATATGCTCCTCCTTCGGCCTTAAATATATTTCAATCGGCTGCCGAGATATTTCTACTACTTTATGCTTTTCGAAATTACTTAAAAGCAATACGAGGGTGCAATTACGGTTACAGCTAACATTTATTCTGTTGCAATACTTATTACGATGATACTACGAACACAACAAAATGTTGCCTAATTTGGCGACAAAATAAATCACCAAAACCGTTGTCAGCTTGGTGATATATCGCCAAATTACAGATCACCAGATGCCCATTTACTCAATGCTAAATGCACCTGCCCTTGTATTCTTACTTTTCCGGCATAACTTTCTCTAAAAAATTTGGCTCGTGCTGCATCACACAGAAAAATTTAACTATTTTACTTATAATTCTACTAAAATTACATGTCTAAGTACAAAATTCGTAAGATTGTCCCCCTTCCCAAGGACTGCATGTTCCAGGCCAGTACAGTTCCTGAAGAGGAAGCCATACTTATAAATAAGGCATCAATGAAATAATAAACATTGTAATACAATAACAAACAACATAAATAATAATTACAATAAGTAATGTAAAACAAATCAAGTACTAAATTAATCAACGAGTGCACAAATTTAACAAATAGGACCGTAGTCTTTACATTATATACACTAACTACTATGGCTATAGCAAGAAGCTAACCTGTCGGTAATGAATGACTTTACGCTTAGAATTTGATGACTTGCGGATCCGAACTCCGACGTCGTTCAACCTGTTTAGGACTGCATACCAAGTTTAGGAGACACTCCTTTCCATCGAATCGGATTCCAGAACCATGCCTTGTCTTCTTCGCTGGATCGATGTCCTGTAGCTCTCGTGTCTCCCTCTTCTCTGTCGCCAAGTGGACTCGCTCTTGTGCAAAACTGTGCATCACTTCAAACCGGACCTAGAGATCTTGAAGATCCAGAAGATGATTAAACAAGAGATCGCAAGGTAGACGGAGGTGATGACCGAAGAGCATCTGGGATGGGGAATAGCCAATCGTCTCGTGGACTGGACTGCGATAAGCCAGTCAAAACAGAGGTAACTTCTTGTCCCAGTCCTTTTGATTTCTAGAAACCACCAATGAGAGGTTATTACGGACGGTTTGAATAAAACTCTCTACCATGTTGTCTGACTGGGGGTGTAAAGGTGTCGTTTGGGTTTCATGAGTGCCAAGTAGCTTCCAGAGTTATTTAATTACAGCCGAGGTAAAATTTCTTCCTTGATCGGAATGTAACTGAAAAGGTACTCTGAAACTGGAAATCCAATGTTGTATCATTATTTCTGCTACTGTGACAACCTCTTGATCAGGAATAGGATACGCTTCAGGCCACTTTGTGAAGTTTTGTTTTATTTGTTGCCATCAACAGTTCGTCGCAGAGGTCCTAGAATGTCAATGATGATATGTTCAAAAGGAGCTCCTACACTGTAACATTGTAGCTTCCCTTCGCTGCGTTTCTTCAGTCTTTTTTCCGACCCGCACAGGCATCGCAAGATTGGGACCAGTTTTGCACGTCATCCTTTGCATTACTCCAATAAAAGCGCTCTGGGCAAAATCTTCATTATTCCGAAGTGGCCTCCTGAGGGTTGCTATGTAGTTCTTTAAAGACCTCTGGAATCTGGGATCTTGGAAGTATCAGTTGCCATCTGAAAGCCTTTCCATCATCTGATTCGAATTTCCGGTTTAAGACACCGTTTCGAATATGCAGTGAGTGCCAGAGCCCAATATTGTTTTGTCGTAGGACTATAGATTGAAATGTCCTGCCAGGTGGGTTTCCTGTTTGAACTCCATTAAGTCAATTATGGGTTTAATGTTACCATCTTTCAGCTGGACTTTCCATCTTCCATGGCATAACTCCACGGGTCTCGATCAGCTGATGCTGAAGTTGTAACTTGTCGTGTACCGCATTCAGCAGTTTGCATTTCGCTTCGGCCCTAGAACAATATCGGCAGCTTCATGGGCAAGGTCTAGACAGACAAGTCGTCAACATTTCCATGTGAAGATCCCTTCCGATGACGGCTAATGATGCTATACTCCTGGAGTCTTTGTATCCACCTAGGTATTTGACCTTCAAGATTCTCAAAATTTAAAAGCCGGGTCAACGATGTATGATCCGTGGGGAGCAGAAATTTTCTACCGTACAGATAGATAATAATGGAAATGTTCTATGGTTTCAAATGTGGCGTGTAATTCTTTCCTGGTAACACAGTAATTCCTCTCCGGTTTACATAGCCAATTGCACCAGTAGACCATTATACTTTCTTGGACATATATTTCTTGGTACAAACAAATTCGACTCATTCCTTGCTCGCATTCTCCTTGAGCATAAATGGTTTGTCGAGCTTACGATATGCCAGGATTAGAGCAGATGTTAAAGCTTTCTTCAGTTACTTGATGTTAAAGTTTCTTTAAGGTTGTTAAATGCATTATCAGGTTCAATGTTCCGTCTTACTTTCTTTGGGAACATGCAAGGACCTGACTCGGAAAAGAGAGCTTACTAAAGCAATGTTCAATAACTGTGGGAAGTAGACAGGATACACAAGAAGGGTATACAAAACCCTTTATTTTTCTCTCTTTACAATAATTTCCGTACTTCGGAATACAAAGACCCACTACTTGTGGTCTAAACGTAAAAATATAAAAATATAAACTAAACTCTAACTTAACTTTGAAATAATAAACGTGGAAGATTGGCCTTATATTAACAGGAAGCCGTATGTAGTACAGAGAACTGTTAACACTACAATACGTTTAAAATTATCAAGAGGATTAAATCTCTGGCCTGGAAGGCAACCAGCAACTGAGTAAAACTTCTAAGGTAAGCGGCCAGCTTCGACAAACTGCTTCCTCTCTCTCGCTTAGCAAAAAGCCACAACTAAAGTACTTGGCGTTCGCCAGACAAATTTTGCATAAATAAGTTAACGCTTATAATTCTGGCCGGAAGTAGAAAATAAGAAGTGATAGTAAAGATTTAAAATAAAATAAACGTTAGTAAAACTTAAGATCCTTACATACTTCCCGACAGAGTTAATTAGTTTGAAACTGAGGTCTAAAACGACCTTGTTGAAAACTTTTAGCTCTAGAATCTAACGCGAGGCCAATCTTTTACAAACATTTCTCGCTAGAAACTAGAAATTTAAAAAAAAAAAAGAAATTTGTTTTTACAATAGCAGCTCCAAGGACACGCAATTTTTTCATCTGTACTACATCTAAACAGGAGCTTTTTATTCAAATCTGGTTCCATCCAGAGATCTGGAACGAAAACTAGTTTAATGAAATGTTACACAATAAAATGGCAAGTAACATGCATATTTATATTTCTCTTAACGTTCTTATTTCATTCATGACTATTTTAATTATCTCTCCCCGTGCTCTCTGACATGTGTTGTAAAAAAACACCAAACACGAATGTGTTTATGTATACGTGTTCAACACTTCCTCCTACAATCAAAACACTAACGTGTTAAAAATTCAACATACCAAGACCTCGTAACACACCCTAACTTCAACTCTAAGCCCTGAGGTACTATTCTGAATGTGGCTAACTCTGAAGTGTAGCGTCAGAGAGCCTAACTACATTCATTCAACCTTTAACACATATTCACCATGATTTGGTCTTTTTACAGTCACACGAATAAAAAAAAAAAAATAACATTACTTTCACTTTTACCATATCAGGGTATTTCTTAACATTTAAAATAACAGTTCACATTGTATATAAGAACATATTAACATGCCGTTAATTTTACGCATTTGAAAACATACATTAGTAGTACATTGTTAACTTCTATTCTTTTCAAAGCAAGTGCCAATTCTTTCTACATTGAAATACTACATTTCAAAAAGTCTTTCAGACTAAAACTTCTTTCTTGCCAGAATGTTTTAAATAAAATTTATACAATAACTTTTACAATATTTAAGTATTTACAGATCGCTCTTATACATCACAATTAGTTTTACGCGCGAGTAATTGAAAAACATAATACCAAAATCGGTAACAACTCATTTCTCGCCCTTTTGGCGATAAAGGTAGACCTCGCATGAGGTAAAAATTCTTGAAATCTGCCATTTGCAGTAAGAATGAAAGATTAACTTAAGTTTGCAAAGTAACAGAAAATTTTACTTATCTTTGTGATATTCGGACATTCTTTTCTGAGCCCAGTCCTGGAAGGTAGCGTAGATTCTCGTTTGATTTATCCTCCTTCGTGTGCGGGCTCGCCCTTCAGTGCCTTCCTCTAGAAGCTTTCTTTTTTCTCCAGTTCGGTCACCCTTCAATACCTTCTTTTTCGCCTCTGCCTGTGGTCTTGGCCGTTTGATGGCAGCTGGTCTTGGCGGAACCGGTAAACTTCTTTCGCGTTCCTGTTTGGACCTCGTTGCTGGCCGTTCAAATTTTCCTTGTAACTTTTCCTCCGCCGCTGGTCGCCCTTCCGCAGTTCGGCGACATTTGCTGCGGAGAGTCCTGTCAGATGAGTAGATCTTCCGTTTTAGAGCCGGGTTATAGTTGCCGTCATTTTTCCTGGCTCTCTTTGCATACGTCGTCCTTCTCCCTTCTTCATTCTGGGGGTGTTCGTGAGCTCTCTTTTCTGGACGGTGGAACGGCTTCTTTTTCTTGTTACCTTCAATTTTCCCGCGGGGAAACTTTCTTTTCACTTGCTCCTGCCTCTTAATGGCTTGCCCTTGTACTTGTCGTTGTTCCACCTCTGGAGCTTGTGCCTGCCGTGTCTGCCGTGCTAGATCCTGTAAAAGATCTGTAAATATTTGCATTTTATTACGATCATAGTAGGGTTTGATTTGATCAATGTTTGAGGAGCAGGTTTCACCATTCCTGGCTTTTAACATTACTACAGCGTGAGTTATTTTTTCTATGACATATGGTCCTTCAAATCGTGGAAAAAATTTGGCAGTCCCTTTTGGTGCTGAAGAAAGTGAATGCTTAATTTTTAATACTTCATCTCCTATTTTATAAGTTATTCCCCGTCGTTTCAATTCATAATACAGCTTTTGTTTTCTCTGTGCTACTTCAGTATTCTTTTTTGCTCTTTAATTAGTTTTTCTATATCACCCATTTTAAATTCTGGGGCTCTTTGTTGCACATAAAATAATTTATCTAACGGCGTTATAATCTTTCTGCCTAAAAATAACTCAGCAGGAGTTTTGCCCGTTGTATCATGTTTTGCGGTCCTAAGGGCGAAATCAAATTCATTGACATAGTTATCCCAGCTTTTATGAAAATTTTTAACATAACTACGGATAATTTTCACTATATTTCTATTGACCCGTTCCGCTTTTGATTTGATTGCGGCCGATACGGGACCATTTTTAAATGACGTATGCCCAGTTTTTGGCACATGTCTTCAAATACATTACTTACAAATTGAGGACCATTATCCGATATAACTTTGAGGGGCGCCCCGTATTTTAAAATATATTTATTTAAAATAGAATCAGTAACTAATTTCGCGGAGGCTCGTTTTAAGGGAACAATTTCGGTCCACTTACTAAAATGATCAACCATAACAAGCGATCACCATAACAAGAGAGCGACTTTTATTTAACTGACTTTTTGGGAAAGGGCCCAATAAATCGATGCCAATTATTTCATTTGGAAATTCGGATTTAATACTATTTAGAAACCCGGCCGGGCGGAAATTAATATAATTAACTGCTTGACATGTTGGGCAGGACTGGACATACGCCCTTCTTAACTTTTGCAGTTCAGGAAAATAGACTGCCTCGCGTACGCGTTGGATAGTTTTTCGAATACCAGCATGAGAAGCTAAAGGGCTGTCATGGAGCTCCTGCAGGACATTTAATCTAAGACTAGCTGGGATAACAGGTCGAAATTCGTTGTTGGAATTCGTAGTTTTTGTATAAAATAATAGACCATCTATTAGTTCGTAATGGGCCGCCCTATTTCTTATCGCCACAATATCTTGGTGGCTGAAATTTTGAGGATCCTTTAAATACTCATAAATGCTTCCAAACTCAGGATCCTTACCCAGTTCGGTTATTACAGTTTCTCGGGAATTTATTGTACATGCTGTGAGCATTCCCACCTCTACAGTATTACCTTCTTCATCTATTTTAATTCTAAATAGGGCATCTGCTACGATATTTTCCTTTCCGGGGGTATGCTTGATTACCAGATTATATTCTTGTAGCTTGAGTGCCCATCTTATTAACCTTGGGGATAAATTTTTCCCTGAGTACAATCTAGTTACCGCCGCATGATCAGAGTACACTGTTATTGGCGCCTTTCCAAAATAGACTCGGAACTTTTGCACTGCTAACAGAACTGCAAGTGCCTCTCTCTCGGTCGCGGAATAGTTTCTTTGTGTTTGATTTAAAGTTCGGCTAAAAAATGCCACGGGCTGCTGATTTTGCGAAAGTACCGCTCCTACCGCATAATCCGAAGCATCCGCTGAAATTTCTAAATTCTCATCCTTTCCAGGAAATTTCAAAACAGGGACTTGCGTTAATGCTTGTTTTAATTTTTCGAAAGCACTATTGGCTTTGGCCGTCCACGAGAATCTTGCCTTTTTCCTTTTTAATTTTAACAATGGTTCAGCAATAGCTGCAAAATCTTTTATAAAGGACCTATAATATGAACAAAGTCTTAGAAAAGAAGAGAGCTTCTTCGCCGTGTTTGGAGTCGGATACTTTTGTACAGCGATTATTTTTGATTCGTCTGTCTCGATTCCTTTCTGAGATATTTTGTAACCTAAATATTTTAATTCAGGGGCTGCAAATTTGCACTTTTCGACATTAACTTTTAGACCGGCCTTATTTAATAAAGAAAACACCTGTCTTAAATCCTGTACATGTTGGTCGAGATTATCACTAGTAATAATGATATCGTCTAAATAGATAAATGTGGACTTTCCAGGCCTTAACACAATGTCCATACATCGCTGAAATGTTGCCGGTGCCCCTGAAAGGCCAAACGGCATACGCAGAAATGCATAAGTGCAAGACTTGGTTATAAAAGCAGTCTTAGGCACGTCCTCAGGCCTAACCCCTATTTGAAAATAACCAGTCGTTAAGTCTAAAGTCGTCATATATTTGGTGGATGTTATGTTCCTTAGAATTTCTTCAATAATAGGTAAAGGATATACCGGATATTTAGTTATGGAGTTTAATTTACGGTAGTCAATTGCGAATCTCCACCTTTTTGGATGTGTCAAAGGATAGTCATTATTTTTCTTACATAAAACCACCGGGCTAGCATAACTACTTGAGATGGGCGTTATGATCGTTTTACGCAGCATATCGGTGGTATGCCATTCTATAATTTTTTCCTTATTCTTATCATACCGGTATGCTTTGTGGCGAACTGGCATTGAATCTCCGGTGTCAATACTATGGTTAGTAACCTGAGTAAATCCTGGAATATCACTAAATAACGAAGCAAATTCACTTACCACTTGTCGGATTCTTCGTTGCTCGTCATTAGGCAGGTGGTCAAGGTTTAACATCGGCGGTTCAGCCTTTTCTTCTCGAACTGGTTTCATTGTCAGCTTAAGGGACGCTTCATTAAAATCTAGCGTTGCTTGTGCCTCTGAAAGAAAATGTATTCCTAAAATAATATGTGCTTGCAGATTCTTTACTATGAAAAACATAACCTTTACTTGTTCGTCCTTGATACGGACATACAGCGGTAATTTACCTATACACTTACATCTTTCTCCTTGCGCCGCTAACACTGTCGTATTATCCGAATTATATATGCGGTATTTCCGAAAATACTTCCTAAAAAAATCTTCTGCCACACAGGAACACTGCGCGCCTGTATCCAGGAGTGCGGTGGCTGGGATATTATTCCCCAACACTTCAATCTTCGGAAGAGTCAAATTTTTCACCATTACTGTATTTAACTTGAAGGAAGAGGGGTTTTCGTAGCCTTCGGATTTCCGCACCCTCCCGTCAGCAGAAATCCGTTTTAGTTTAAATTATTTTTCATTTCCGTGCTTTCCTTCTTTTTCCACTGGCCTTGAGACTTATTTCCTGGATTGCTACTGAACTGTCGACGTTCGCCGGCTGTTTTTGAATGCTCGGGTTTCCTTGTCCACTGATTCGCTTTGCTTCCGTAGCCGTGTGCTTGAGTTTGCTGTAGTCTTGGCGCACCAAATTGGTTTCGCTGTTGATATTGGCGTCTTCTTTCAATGTCCGCCGTTCTTCTACTTTCAAACTGGATTGCTAGCTCAAATAACTTTTCCAGTGTAGTCGGATTTCTTAATTCAATAAAGTCTTGCACTTGGGGCAGTAACCTCGGCAAAATCACTTGAATTATCTCAGGATCCGAACGGTTTCCATACAAGAGTTTGAAGACGTGAATTTTTCTTAAAATAAAGCTTGAGAGATTTTCGATTCTTTGTTGATATATGCTGAAAAGTTCCGTTTCTAATTTCGCACGATCCCTTACAACAGGGAAGGCTTTTAGTAGGGCAGTCTTGAAATTCTCGTAAGTATAGGTGGGACTTCCTGCTTGAAGCAAGAGACTTCTGCCTATACATTTGAACCAATTAAGCGCTTGGCCGCTCAAAGCGCTGGTAGCTAAGGTAACTTTTTGAAATTCGTGCACGGGGTAGAGCCTGAAGTGGTCATCCAATTTTTCCAAAAAACTGGTTACCGGTGAGCTTCCATTAAATGTTGCTTCTGGTTTCATCGAAGCGCGCATGGTCTGGACGATGTAACCAAATCCTTCCAGGGCGGCAGCTGGCATTTCTGGATTCTGAGCCGCTTCTGCAGGCAGCACAGATTCTTCTTGAAACTCGGCCATGGTTATTCTTCTTCGTTGGGCGCCACTATCAGGTTCAATGTTCCGTCTTACTTTCTTTGGGAACATGCAAGGACCTGACTCGGAACAGAGAGCTTACTAAAGCTATGTTCAATAACTGTGGGAAGTAGACAGGATACACAAGAAGGGTATACAAAACCCTTTATTTTTCTCTCTTTACAATAATTTCCGTACTTCGGAATACAAAGACCCACTACTTGTGGTCTAAACGTAAAAATATAAACTATAACTTAACTTTGAAATAATAAACGTGGAAGATTGGCCTTATATTAGCAGGAAGCCGTATGTAGTACAGAGAACTGTTAACACTACAATACGTTTAAAATTATCAAGAGGATTAAACCTCTGGCCTGGAAGGCAACCAGCAACTGAGTAAAACTTCTAAGGTAAGCGGCCTGCTTCGACTAACTGCTTCCTCTCTCTCGCTTGGCAAAAAGCCACAACTTAAGTACTTGGCGTTCGCCAGACAAATTTTGCATAAAGAAGTTAACGCTTATAATTCTAGCCGGAAGTAGAAAATAACAAGTGATAGTAAAGATTTAAAATAAAATAAACGTTAGTAAAACATAAGATCCTTACAGCATTATCACATTCTTTTTCCCAAAAAACTTTTCTTTGCTCTCTGTCAACTTGTCAAGGGGTGTTGCAATGGAAGAAAGGTCCTTCGCGACTTACCTTTAGTAAGTGCACAGCCCTAGGAAGCTTCTTAGCTGATGGACATTTTCGGAGCGTTTTCTAGTCTTTAACCCTTTAACTGCTTAAGATGTGTTTAAACGTTTTTGGAATTTCCTTTAAAAATGAGTTAGAGTCGAAACACGAGATATACGATGAATTTAAAATAAGGATATATATTGTTGCGTGCGTACGGATTCGTTACTAAATGAATGCACAAGTCCGATGAAAAATGAACAAAAATTTATTATTATCACAACAAAAATGCTTAAATTTTCTCAAATTATCACGCAGTATTACAATATCTCACAGTAGTTTTCTTTTAACTACTCAAATTTCCAATAAAACGTAATTCAAAACAGCTAAAGAACGCTAATCCGCGAATTCGCTACAATCAACAACAGTAGTTTTCTAAACAACAACAAACTAAGCAACTACTACGAACTGAGATGTTTTCCTCCTTTTATAACATTTTAAAATCACGCGCTAGAATTTTCCAGTACTTTCTCGAAATGAAAAAGTGTTATTTATTTATTTAATGCACACGCTCTTGTATTTTCAATTTTCCGGCTTAGCTTTCTTTTAATATTCGTCACGCGCTGCACTGCGCGAGAAATAAAACCATTTAATTTATAATTGAACTAACATTTGCTTTCTAAATACCAAATTCGTAACACTGCCCCCTTCCCAAGGACTGCACGTCCCGGGCAGTACAATCCCTGGATAGGAAGCTAAACTTACAACTGTGGCATAAATGCAAATGAGGCATAAACATTACATTACAATATCAAACAACATGAACAATAAATGCAATAACTAACTTGAACAAATCAAATGCTATCAAATACTAAATATAAAACAAATACTAAATACAAATCAAATACTAAATACAAATCAAATCAAATACACATTTAAAAACAAAAAGGACCATGGTCTTATACTATTTACAATTATTTACATTATGTACTATGGCCATAGTAATGAGCTAACCTGTCGTAATCAACGACTTTAGGTTTAGAGTTCGAAGACTTACGAATCCGAACCACGACGTCATTCAGCCTGTTTAGGACTGCGTACGGCCCATCCCAAGGTGACTGTAATTTCGGACAAAGTCCTTTCCGTCGAGTCGGATTCCACAACCACACCTTGTCTCCTTCGTGGAATTGATGTTCAGTAGCTCTTGTGTCGTATCGGGTCTTCATCTTCTCCGTCGCCAAGTTGACTCGCTCTCGTGCAAAATTGTGCATCACTTCAAACCGGGCCTAGAGATCTTGAATATATTCCTCAGACGATGAAGGAGCATCCGGAGGGCGGCCAAACAATAGATCACAAGGCAGACGAAGGTCACGACCGAAGAGCATCTGTGATGGAGAATAGCCGGTAGTCTCGTGGACAGCACTGCGGTAAGCCAGTAAAAAGAGTGGTAATTTCTTGTCCCAGTCCTGTTGGTTTCTGGAAACCACTAATGAGAGGTTATTAAGGATGGTTCGATTGAACCTCTCTACCATGCCGTCCGACTGGGGATGCAATGGCGTCGTTTGAGTTTTGTCAATGCCAAGTAGTTTGCATAGTTCTTTGATTACTGCCGAGGCAAAATTGCTTCCCTGATCGGAATGTAACTGAAGAAGCACTCCGAACCTGGAAATCCAGTGCTGTATCATTACCTCAGCTACTGTGACTGCCTCTTGATCAGGAATAGGATAAGCTTCAGGCCACTTGGTGAAGTAATCAATGACAACGAGTATGTATTTGTTGCCATCAGCAGTTCGTGGCAGAGGTCCCAGGATGTCAAAGGCGATACGTTCAAAAGGCGCACCTACGTTGTAACGTTGCAGTCTGCCTCGGCTGCGTTTCCTCGGTCCTTTCCGACCTGCACAGGCATCGCAAGATTGGCACCACTTTTGCACGTCATTCTTTGCATTATTCCAGTAAAAGCGCTCACGAACTCTCTGTAAGGTCTTCATAATTCCAAAGTGACCTCCTGTAGGGCTGTTATGTAGTTCTTTGAGGACATCAGGAATCCGGGATCTTGGAAGTATCAGTTGCCATCGGAACGTCTTCCCATCATCCGACTCGAATTTCCGGTATAAGACGCCGTTTCGAATGTGAAGTGAATCCCAGAGTGCCCAGTATTGTTTTGTTGTAGGACTACAGATAGAAATGTCCTGCCATGTAGGTTTTCTGTTTGATGACTCTATTAAATCAAGTATGGGTTTAATGTCGCGGTCTTCCAGCTGGTCTTTCCTGACTTCATCATCACTCCACGGGTCTCGATCAGCCCATGTTGATGTTGTAATTTGTCTTGCGACCGGAGTCAGCAGCTCGTATTTCGCTTCCACCCTGGAACAATATCCGCAGCTTCCTTGGCAAGGTCTTCTAGACAGGGCGTCGGCGTTTCCGTGTGATGATCCCTTACGATGACGGAGAGTGATGTCATATTCTTGGAGTCTCTGTATCCACCTGGCTATTTGACCCTCAGGATTTTTGAAATTTAAAAGCCTGGCCAATGAGGTATGGTCCGTGCGGAGGAGGAATTTTCTCCCGTATAGATAATGATGGAAATGTTCTACAGCTTTGACTATGGCGAGCAACTCTTTCCTTGTGACACAGTAATTCCTCTCCGGTTTAGACAGGCACTTGCTCCAGTAAGCTACTACACGTTCTTGGCCGTCTATTTCTTGGGACAAAACAGCACCGACACTTTCATTGCTCGCGTCGGTGTCGAGAATAAATGGTCTGTCGAGCTGAGGATACGTCAGGATTGGAGCAGATGTTAAAGCTTCCTTTAAGTTGTTAAATGCATCCTCGCATTCCTTTGTCCACAAGAATCTTTGCTTGCTCTCTGTCAGCTTGTGAAGTGGTCTTGCGATGAAAGAAAAGTTCTTCACGAATCTCCTATAGTAGGTGCAAAGCCCTAGGAAGCTTCTCAGCTGATGGACATTTTCGGGACGCGTCCAGGATTTAACCGCCGATACCTTTTCAGGATCCGTGCGCACACCTTCTGCAGAGATGACATGTCCCAGGTAAGTCACTTCCTTTCGAAACAATTTGCATTTAGCGGGAGTCAGCTTCAGATTGGCCTCTTTCAGTTTCTGAAGCACCTTTCTTAGATTTTCTAGATGCTCTTCAAAACTCTTTCCGATGATGATGATATCGTCCAGGTATATCAGACAGGCTTCGTAGGAAAGGCCTTTCAAAACAGTCTCCATAAGACGTTCGAATGTTGCCGGCGCATTACACAGTCCAAACGGCATCACTTTGAACTGCCAAAGTCCTTGTCCCGTAGTAAATGCCGTCTTTTCTCGAACATCAGGATGGATTTCTACCTGCCAATACCCACTCTTTAAATCAGGTGTTGAGAACCACTTGCTTCCAGAAAGAGTGTCTAGAATGTCATCAATTCTAGGAAGAGGGTAACTGTCTTTCTTCGTAACCTCATTCAACCGGCGATAGTCAACGCAAAATCTTGTTGAGCCGTCTTTCTTTCTGACGAGAACGATGGGAGATGCCCATGGACTCGTGGAAGGCTCGATGACATCGCCTTCTTCCATATCTTTTAACAGTGTTCGCACCTCTTCCTGTTTAGCAAACGGTAGACATCTTGGATGTTGCTTGATCGGGGTATGATCGCCAGTATCTATTCTATGTTGTGTCAAACTAGTTCGACCCACGTTAGAAGACGAGCGGGAGAAAACAACTTGAAGATCTTTAATGACGCGATCGGCAGCATTTTTCTCTTTATCGTTTAATTGTGCATTCTGCAATAACTCCGATGTAATGCTCTCTGAGGACACGGATTCTGGGATGTTACTCTTTCTTTCAACGCTGGTTACTGGAGTACATGTTGCAACCACTTCACCTTTCTTAATAACTCTCGACTTTTCAGTTACATTGGCGACTCTCACCGGGATAACCGTTCTGGATAGGTCGACGAGTGTTGAGGCTACTAGTACTCCTTTTGGGATATTACAGTTATTGGGATATTCTATGATGCCGTAGCGGAAATTTCTATTTTCGGCTATGGATCCAGGAAGTAAAATTTCTGTTCTTGCCGGTATTGTGATATAGTCTTGTGCTATGATTTTATGGACAGATTTAACTTCTTCATCATTAACGAGAAATAACGCTATGTCCTCAGATGTAGAATGCAATTCGTTATTTTTAAAATCCAAGGAAAAATTGTATTTCCTTAGAAAGTCCAATCCGAGTATGCAAGAATCAGTGATCTCTGCTACATATGCCGTGTGATGGTAAGCGGCACTTCCAAACGTGATGTTAGCATTTACTTTTCCATCGACGTTGATCTTCTCACCGGACACAGTCTGTAGGGTAACGCAGGGCGGCGTCCAGATAAGTTTGTTTCCTAGTTGTTGAGCCAAATCTTTTTGGATGATAGTGACGTTGGCTCCTGTATCTATAGTCATATTGCACGGAACTCCATTAATATGTCCTATTATGAAAAGTCCATTACTGCCGCCTCTCATTGCAGAAATCTGAAGCGCTTTAAACGGGGGCTTTTCATTATCTGGCAACCTCCGCCCCGCGAGATGGCCACTAATTAGTTTCCCTGCTGCTTGTTAGAAGCGGTCTTAACATCAGTACCCTGGGGTGTTTTGCAGTTTCTTCGTATGTGTCCTTCAGCACCGCAGTTCCAGCACTTAACGGTCGGTTTCTTCTCACCAATATTCCGTCTCAAGGCGTTCAGTTGTGTAGTTAAATCGTCAAGTCGAGCGGTGACTTGATCCCCTGGCTCCCAGACTTGAGCAGCTCTGACTGGGTGGCGGTCTCGACGAGTGGCTTGCTGGGCTGCCTCAAATTTCATGGCGTACACTAGAGCACTTTTTAAATCTTTTACATCCGCCATTCGTAGAGCTTTCTGTATTTGAGTATCTCGGATGCCGTCGATAAAGTATTGCAAGGACAGTATTTCCCTTGTTTCTGTCGGGCATTCCGAAAAGGCGAGATGGGACAGCCTTTCAACATCCGCGGCGAGCTCCTGAAGTGTTTCGGTAGGCTTCTGTTGACGAGATTTTAATTGGAGCTTGCTGTAGTCTTTTAAACACTTCTCCCCAAAGCGCAACTCCAAGGCGCCGGACAGAGCTTCGAAATCTAACCTTTTGTTTTCGGGAAGAGTCTGAAGGATATCCGCTGCGTCGGCTCTTAGAGAAGCGGCGAGATGACAGGCCTTAGCTTGGGAATCCCATCCATTCGCATCCGCCACGATAGAAAATTGTGTCTTATACACCTGCCAGGAGGTCTTCCCATCATATGTGGATAGCTTCAGAGGTGGACGAGCAGGCATTGGTAAGAATTTAAAATCATCACTCCTGCTCCCTGCCGACGCTACGAATTTCTTTAAAGTATCCATTTCTTTGGCAACTTCAGAAACTCTCTCATCAATTTGTTGTTCGATTTGGTGTTGGACGGCACAAACTCTTCCTTCAATTCGTTCCTCCACAGCAGAAACTCTCCCTTCTATATGTTCTTTTACAGAAGAAACTCTTTCTTCTATTTCTTCTTTCACCGAAGAAACTCTTTCTTCAATTAGTCCAACTTTATTTTCAACTGTGTCAATTCTGCCTTCCGTAGCTTCAAATTTATTTTCTATTATGCAGGTAATCTCTCTTTTCATTTCTTCTTGACCTGCTTCAATCTTTTCTTGACCAGCTTGAACGGCTTTCATTTCGTCCTTAACAGAGTTGACGGCCCCTTCCACCTTTCCTTGGCTAGATTTCATCTCTTCTTTCATTTCTTCTTTAAACGAGGCAAAGGCTGTTATCAATTGCCTTAACTGCTCTTCCATCGCTCTTGTTATTGGCATTCAAATCCCACTTCTGACACCAAAAATTGTTGCGTGCGTACGGATTCGTTACTAAATGAATGCACAAGTCCGATGAAAAATGAACAAAAATTTATTATTATCACAACAAAAATGCTTAAATTTTCTCAAATTATCACGCAGTATTACAATATCTCACAGTAGTTTTCTTTTAACTACTCAAATGTCCAATAGAACGTAATTCAAAACAGCTAAAGAACGCTAATCCGCGAATTCGCTACAATCAACAACAGTAGTTTTCTAAACAACAACAAACTAAGCAACTACTACGAACTGAGATGTTTTCCTCCTTTTATAACATTTTAAAATCACGCGCTAGAATTTTCCAGTACTTTCTCGAAATGAAAAAGTGTTATTTATTTATTTAATGCACGCGCTCTTGTATTTTCAATTTTCCGGCTTAGCTTTCTTTTAATATTCGTCACGCGCTGCACTGCGCGAGAAATAAAACCATTTAATTTATAATTGAACTAACATTTGCTTTTTAAATACCAAATTCGTAACAATATAATAAGGATTTCGACGTTGGACATTCCCAACGAAATTTGCTAAATTTTTCTATATATAGAATTAATGTATATTTCGTTTAGTATATAAATTCAGGGTTCGTACACATTTCTGCACACAGAAATTATCTACTTTTAAGGACCATTAATGAAAAAAATTAAGGACCTATGAGCAAATGGGAACTGAATAAATTCAAATGAAGATATTAACTATGCCTGAATTTCACTTTTGTAGTACCATCCTAAAAATAAAATAGATCCCTAAGTAGTACGCAATATTACTAAACATGAATTATTAGCATAATTGTTAATAAGTTTATTACATATACAAACTTATTAACATAATTGTTAATAAGTTTGAGAATAAAATAAACTTCATGCAATTTATCAAGTAGCATTAAATATTTTACACTTAGAATAGTTGGTCATATTTGAAAGAAGATAAGTGACATTTACGTTTTACTAACAGTTAGCTTTATGTTGATTTTTTCATGTCTCATTTTGTCACATACTTGGTCAGTCTAGAGGTTTAGTAAATAAGCAGGTAGATTTTATGTCAAACTGCGTATGTTAAAATGAAAAGCAAGATCATAATCAGCCTGATTCATAATCCCAAAAGACTGAATATTGTCACCGCTGCTGCTTGTCTAGAGAGAGACCCGCTAATTAGAACAAACCTGAAAGGCCTAATGTAGGTAAGGTTGGCAAGTGTTGAAAAAAGTTAGTCAGGCTCTGTTTGATGCAGTTAGTGTCGTAGCTTCGTGTACAGCTCCAGGGGTTCTAACCCAGTTAATATACTACTTTAAGGTTCCAACAAGCCATTAAAGCACCAGAGGTGATAAGTTGTTTTGTATTATTTTAAGTCTCAGTAGATACATAGAATATGTTTTACTTGAAGTTTTACATTTTTATATTTTATCTTGTGACCACAGTGAGTATTAATGAAAGGCAATAACTCGCTTTAATATGTAAAGATAATTTGTAAGGGTAAGCAGCTAGTTATAAATAATTAAATTAGGTAGTTTGATAACCTTAGTCATTATGGATTTACATGACCACTATTAAATTTTACTTTTTAACAAAATTTGTTAAAAAAGCCCTATTAAAACCAAAATCTAATAAAATTTCACAATTTAAAATACATGTAATTTATGGCACAGATTCTTAAACGATATTAACATAATTACACATTAAAAGCTACAAAACATTTATGTTTTGTAACAACAACAGTCAACAAAATATTTATCCATCATTATGATTTGAAGCCTTCCCAGAGATCTTGGCTAGTTTATATTGATTTCCTTCTCTTTTAAACATCTTTTCTAACAATTAGAGATTTGTCTCAATATGCAAACCAATGCTCTCGCTAGTTTCTGCGTGCTTTATGTCCTAACTTGTCAACCTCTCCACAATGTACCTATGAGGGTTTAGATCTGGTAAAAGTTAAATACTCCAAAACCCCCGACAGACGTGAAGCATATTATCGCTATGTCTGAAATTAACTACAATATCAGACAAAGGTTTAAATAAGCCTCTTATTTAAAAAGAACTTAGAACATAACGGCATGTTCTGATGCTAACAAAAATCAATTACAGCTCATATTGACGTAATTAAACAAGAACAGTCAAATTCAAACTAATAATGTGGACTAGTGGTCAAAGATTATACAACTTAATTTTAATTTAATCTGGCTCAATAACTGTATCATATGAGGAAATAGAAATGGGAAATTATAGTAAAGGTTGAAATCATAAACAATTGGGTAATTTACATAATAATAACTGCACATATCTTTGAAGAATAATTTCCTTCATGTATTCAGTTTTTTTCTTTAACACGCTTCCTTTTCATTTTAGAATTTTTGGATTTAATTAAGAATTTCTGTTATTTTAAAAAACACTAAATGCATTTAGAATGTACAGGAAAAGCGGCTAATTTTACTTCTTTAGTAATATGAACATTCAGAAGCATTATGAAATATATATAGTAAAGGTCCGTTACAGAGCTGATGTGGCAGAATTTCTAGAATTTAGTAACACACTGAACAACAAAATCTAGAAATGGCAAAACTTTTAGAATTTAAGAGCAGGCATTGGAAGCAGAATTCAGAAAGGCACTAGGCAGAATTATTTAGGATTCACAGAGATTGCATCAGGTGGGAAAATGCCTAGTGCCATCTATGTGTATGATGCATTAAGAAATATTAGATGAATCTTTTAAATTGTAAGTTTTCAATTTCCTTATTAATAAAAAAATCCCTTTCTATAATGCCTGCTCATGTGATAAGATCAGAAGCATTTTTGATATTTTCCATGCTTCTGTCTAGTGAAAAGAAGAGAAAATAAAGAAAAGATAAACATGTTAAGATTCTAGTATCCGAAGTAAATCATTCAAATATTATGTTTTCATTGTTCTTCCAGATGTTCACCAAAAATTAAGATATTCATTGCAAACTTTCTGTAAAATACATCCATTACGTGTTGATACCATGGAGACATTTTTCATTTTGTCACATATTTCTCGAATCTTCTAGAATCATGGGTATACAAATCTTGCCTTCAAATCCTTCTAAACTTTCCAAACTGCAATGTCTAAAATCCTAAAGAAATATTATCCCTACCATTTCTGTAACAGCAAAAAGCCAGAAATATTTTGAAAAAAAAAAAAAAAAAGGGGGGGGGAAGTATAAAATTAATTTTATAGAGAAAACTGATGTACATTCTGAGAATTTTGAATATTCTGAGACAATTACATGGGAAAAACCAATTACTATGAAAAAATTTAAAAAAAGACATTTGTAATTAATTACATAGCTAATTTTGCTTTTGCTAAGAGCTGTTTCGTAAATTGTGCTTTATAGCATTATAACTTGTTTATTTCTCAGATTTAAAATATTGTATAATAAGTTGCCAAAATGAAGCTTTATAATATGACAGCGAAAAATAAAAATGTTTTATTTTAATGTTATTTTTTAAATATAATTTTAATATATTACCATTATTTTAATGAAATTTATCAATGTTATGACGTTTTTAAAAAATCGTCGAAAAATTCTCAGATCTCGGAATTAAAAAGTTTCTCTTAAAATCGCTAAAACGTTGAAAAGTCGCCAAATTTAGAACCGTTTAATAAAAGAATTCACATCCCCAAAAGGGAAAAGTTGTTTAAGAGCTCTTTACTAGCAAAAATGAATTTCGAAATGCTTGTTTCCCTTCTTGCTTAGAAACTCGAGCATCCCATAATTTATATTAGAAATAGAAACAAATTATAACTCATGAACCCATTCAAAAGATAACCATTTATACGGCAGTGAATCGCCAAAAATATTCCTCAAAATGACAGTCGCAAAAACAGACAGAAATTTCAAATGATTAAAATTAAGGACCTTCTGCTGATTTTGGCCAAAATTAAGGACTTTTAAGGACCAAAAATCGATTCCAAAAAATCTAAGGGCTTTTAAGAACTCTTAAGGACCGTACCAACCCTGGTGTTATAACACTCTCCTTTATCAGTGTTATTCTGTGTTATATCGAGATTTAAATACGTCCGATATAAGCATTTTATTTTTGTTTTATAAGGCTGGTTCGTTTATTAGTATTATCAGGGTTCATAGCCACATTTTAGTTAAAAAAATAAGCACCTGTCTAATTACATTATACACAATTGCATAACCTTAAAAGAAAAATTAGACTTGCAATTTAAAATATGAGAAAGGCAATATTTATTAAGAGAATGAGCAATACCTCAACCATGGAAAACAATAAACTTTTTTTTTTTTAAATTTTAAATGACAGTTCAATTTACAGAATTAGTTTACAATGAGAGAAAAAAAACTATGCAGAACTAAACTATATTACAAGACTTAATGATGAAATTTCAGTTCAAAATATAGAAAATAAATAATAATAAGCCATATTAATGTATTCGCTTGGCACCTAATAACAAATACAATTTATTTTTCCACTCATATTAATATTTAAATAATTTAACTTAAATCAAAATTCTGAACAATTTCTAAATTTTCATTGCATAACAGTTTTCCCTTAACATATATTTCAAGCAAAGTAATTTAAATTTAAATAATTTAACTTAAATCAAAATTCTGAACATTTTCTAAATTTTCATTGCATAACAGTTTTCTCTTAACATATATTCCAAGCAAAGTAATTTAAGTAAAAAAGAGGAACATTTCTGAAATCAGGAGACGGGAAATTGCTTCATGCAGTCATCCTTTAACAGTAAAAGCTTAACTAACCCGCATACTCGGAAATTGCCGAATATTCCGTATAGTCGAGCGTAACTGGAAAAGAGGAGGGGGGGGGAGATTGTAGCCGTTCTTTAGATTTCTCGGCTAAATAAATGATTTTGACATTTCGATATGTGCATCATATAGAAATAGACCAACGGAACTGAGAAATATTCTGCTTAGAAAGAACAGTAAAACTCTTTTAAGTGTTCATAAATAAATCTCAGACTGAACATCAAAATTAATTATCTCTGCAAAATACCGCAAACGTTATTGCGCAATACGTGCGGCGTAATTCTTGCATACATGATATTACGCAATCGGAATCAACAGCTGCCGGTATTCGGAGAATAAAATAGGAAAAGAAAAATAAAGGAAAAGAAAGAAACTTACTAATCTGGGGTGTTTTTGATTCTAATTTTGAACAGACCCTTAAATTTCCGAAATAGAACCATTCTTCGCTTGGGTTGGGTAGACCGCAAAACTTTTAGTCCAATTCAATCCAGATTGGACAGTGACAAAAAAAAAAAAAAAAAAAAAAAAAAAAAGTCCGCTGCTTCAATATTACAGATTTTGCGGAGAAAGGGGAGAACCTCCCAACCTCCGTACTGTATAATGTATTGGCAAAAAAGAAAAGAAATTATTCTGACTATTCGATTACTTTCCTTTTATTTAAGCCATTCCGAATATTATTTCTTAGAAAGCTAATCTGTGTAAAAATAAACCCATTTTTGGAAGTTTATCTACACTTCAGCAGCTACTGCAACTATATTATTATAAATATTCATACATATACTCATAATATAAGCATAACGATCATAATAAACACGAATATGAACTGACCACGCGAAACGAGAATGCAAATTATTAAAATCTTGATAGAAATTTAAACGTGTGTAGTATTTGGGTGGTAGGAAAAAGAATACCGAATGTACAGGAATTTTCTACGGTTTTCGCAATTCTTTCACCAATAGAACGACATGCACCTGTCCGTACTCTCGCGCGCACAATAGGTTACGTTAATGCAGAGAAAGGGGAAAAAGCTATTTCCGAGAGTATGATTCACCATCTGACGTTCCATATAAGGAAGAACAGTTCTAGTGGCCTTCCTGGCTAAGACCGCTTATTACTACTAGTTCCACTTGCACTGAAACCCAAACGAACCAATTGTCTGCATGGTTGGGTTTCATAGTTTTCCCATGTGTGACATGGATATGAATGAGTTTTACTTAGAAAGCCCCAGGACTTGAAAGAGAAGGGCTAGCTCAAAGAGCTTTCCCCCTGAAACACAGTGGGGAGTGATGAAGTAGCCATGATGACACTGAGCACGGAGATGGAATTGACAACATAGAAATTAGCCTTTTAAATTTGAAGAACCAACGTTTAAAATCAATTGTGTGTGAAAGATAGCTATAAATTTGGAAGAGACTTACTGCAGTATGCATTTTACACAGAACATTAAGAAATTTAATAGTACTTACTCAGTTTTAAAATAACAGATAAAATGCGCTACTCTTAGTATAAAGTTCCCTTTTTTTAATTAGCAGAGATTCCCCCCCCTTTAAATGCCTGTTTATTTCTAATCATTTCTTCTTCTGCATGTTAACTAAGAGAACTCTACTAGTGCTTCTAAGATAACTATAATAACAGGTACAGTGGATGGACAAAAATATAGAAACACCTTGTGAAATGCATGTTTGAAAAGAAAGATTGATTTTAATGAAATATGTAGGTGGCGCTGGCGTTTTTGACTACTGACGCCACCTATACAACTTCGTAAATGTGCTAAACAGTTCAGTTGTTGTCGGAGTACTGTTATGTGAGGTTGTCATTGCATTATGTCAGAGTTAACAGACTTCGAACGTGGGCAAATTGTTGGAGCACGCATGGTAGGTGCTTCCGTAAGCAAGGTAGCCGAGGTGTTTAGTGTTTCAAGAGGTGCTGTATCGAAGATTTATTCCGCATATTTGAAAAGCGGAAAAACATCATCTACTAAATCACAGCGCGGACGAAAGTGTGTCCTGAGTGATCGTGACAGACGATCATTAAGGGTAATTGTGACGAAAAATAAGAAGACCACAGCTGCAAAAGTTACTGCTGAAATGAATGTTGTGTTACCGAACCCAGTGAGTACCAAAACAATTAGAAGGGAGCTTCATAAACAGGGAATTGCTGGCCGTGCTGCAATTGAGAAGCCACTCATCAGTGATGCTAATGCCCGTAACAGGAAAAGGTGGTGTTTAAGTCATAAAGCCTGGACTATAGAGCAGTGAAAGCGAGTAATATGGTCTGACGAGTCTTCTTTCACATTCCCACTTCTGGCCGAGTTTACGTCTTGAGAACGCCATCTCAAGCCTATAATACAGACTGCTTGTTGCCAAGAGTGAAACATGGCGGGGGTTCTGTTATGGTTTGGGCAGCCATATCGTGGTTCTCTGCTAGCCCCATGATAACTGTGTCAGGGCACATGACTGCCAAGACTTATGTGAACATTTTGGCCGATCAAGTTCATCCCATGGTACAAACTTTGTTCCCCGATGTTGATGGTGTCTTCCAAGACGACAAAGCCCCTGTTCACACAGCTCACATTGTCCAGGACTGGTTTTCTGAGCACGAGGATGAGTTGTCCCATCTTCCCTGGCCACCACAGTCACCAGATCTGAATATTATCGAACCTTTGTGGTCTACATTAGAACGGAAAGTGCGCTCTCGTTATTCACTGCCGACATCGTTATCTGAACTTGCCACCGTTTTGCAGGAAGAATGGTATAATATTCCCTTGGCAAACATACAAGAGCTGTATTTATCCATTCCGAGAAGACTGCAAGCTGTTTTGGATGCCAATGGGTTTCCTACACCATATTAAGCAAAGAAACATGTTTTTTTAAAGGTGTTTCCATATTTTTGTCCAACCCCTGTATTTAAAATTAATCAAAAAACAACCTTAAATTGGCATAGTTTTAAACATGTGTGGTTATGGCAAAATTTATGGTAATCTAAGTTTGAGTTTTAGCCTAATTGTAAATTTTACATTGGCATATTTTTCTCCCGATTCAATATAATAACAAATATTTTTTTAAATAATTTTGTAACTCAGGCTTACATCAATATTTGGCTTTGAATTTCTGAATTTCCGATACAAATTTCTATCTAGATGTCGTCCACCTTCTTTGTCGCTGAGCAAACATTCCAAAATTTTTTTTCCTCTATTTTTCAATATTTTATTACAATTTTCTAAGGATATTATTTTGTTCTTCAAATTATTAATACATTCTTGTTTATCTTTACACTTAAGGCATTCAGGGATATTGTCACTTAGGGCATTGTCACTTGTGAGTTTTATTTCAAAATCATTCACGAAATTTATTATTGTCAACTTTAATTTCGTTCTCGGCATCAAAATAAATTTTCTTTGGGCTTAATTCGTCACGAATCTTTGAAAATCTAGTCTTTCAAAAGCACTCTGCATTAGTTTTCTTTTCAAATGTCTCCGATTTCTTGGTGTTATTTCGCTTACTGCACAGGATAAATTTACTTTCGGCACACTATTGCATTTAAACAGTTTCTTTTGCGGTAATCGCCCACCAGCGGCCGAGCTGTAAAGTCGCTGAACACTGCGGTAATTCGGTCCGAGGTTCGAATGCCGCGAACGGGCTGGCTGCATATGTGTTTTCGTGGTTTTCCCCATGTGTAACGTGTATACGAGCCAGTTTTCCTTAGAAAGTCCTCTACGAAGGCGTCTCTCCCCTTAGGCAGATAGTCCTCGAGGCTTTGCCGTAATTAAATACCCTAACCTAATCTTTTGCGGCAATCCAAGCAAGCGATTTCTCATGTCATCTTCATAATCACTGCATAGAAAATGTTCGCTGCAAATTCTTGCGTTATTCACATTAATAGAATCCTGTCTTCAACAATTATGTATCCATTCTTTCGTCAAAAGCAAATTTTTCTTTGGGAAAGAATGAAATACAATATCTCTTTCTTTCGTATTTCTATAAGTGTTACGGCACGTTCCTACAGCACATGAAGCCATATTACATAAAGGATACTTTAACTATAGAATTTAAAAGGAAAATTGACTAAAACTATATATATATACACAAATTATTTTAAATATTTGCATTATTAGAAAAAATATGTATGATTAAAATTAATTTGGGATATGCGACCTTCAGAAAATCGTCTCGCAACTGAATGGAACTACAGTTTTAAACGCGCGAAATCAGAGCAGGTGCTACACATACACGTCAGATTACTTCCAGTTAACCCCCTCCATGAGGTTCGCGTCGGCAAGGAGTCGAACAAAGGAATGACCTAGCCCTTCTATTTATCCCTGAGAAAGACCACCACGGCGACTAGTCTATCCTTTAGACAGACGATCTCGTTTGCTTTGCCATATTCAAATAATCGGACAAAATTTGAGAACAAAGACTAGTAAATGCATATACCATAATAAAATAAAATAAATGCATATAACGTAAGAAATGAGATCACAACAAATTTTTAATTATTTTTTAATACACTAATTCCTAAATTGCATTATTTTCAAATTTTATTTCATTTTTATGTATGTATTAATGTATATTTTATAAGTGCGAAAGTGCGCTTGTTTAGCATATCCTTATACATTAAATAAATCTGATTTGAAAATACATGTAGATGAGATTTTCGTAACTTGAAAAAAATTACTCGCAAAATAATCTCTGAGAAAATATATACTATATTAAGAAAATAAAATTTTATCTTCCTACTTGGTTTTGTGTAAAACAATTTTAAAATTAAAACAACTTAATTTTTTTAAATCTTCCTGTCAGACCGAAAGTATTTAGAAGTATAAAATTGGTCTTTTGAACACATGTTTCTGTGGTATTTACTTGTGGACGAAATAAACAGATAAGAGGCCAACCCTTGAAGAAGACATTGACCGATTTCACCACCGAAAGACCTTTTCCTCTAAATAGGGGGGGGGGCACTTTTATCTTTGGCTTCTGCTTTGTAAAATAGTATAGTCTTCGTGTTCCCAAAGCAATCAGTCAGAGACCAATAAAATTTGTTGTCATCATTTCTACTCCCTCTTTCTTTCTGCGAGTTCTTCAAATCCAGGAAAGGGTAATGCGTACATTTGGTGCATGTGAGAAAAACATTTCTATGCTGTTTTTTGTATTATTTTTATAGTAGAGTATTTAAAAAAAAAAACAGCTTTATATGCAAAGTTTGATGAATGAACTCAGCTGAAAACATGTTTCTGTCTTCTGTACATAAATACAAATAATCTAGAGAAGTTAAACGAAAATGTTTGTATTTTTCTACTTAAAATAACTTTAATAAACAAATTAATTTTATTTAAATTTCGTTTTAAATAATTGCTACAGTTTGTTCACTACAGTGGACAGTATGCATGTAAGTACGTGCATACAAATCTCTTCCCAACGATTTACGGTCATTGCATTTGAAATCATTTCCATTTTTCATTACCATCTACTAAATGATAAATCTACATCTGACATGAACATACAGATCCACCAGAATACTTTCATTTCGTCGATTGTGATTGAATTTGTAGAGTCATTAGGCTAATATGGAAGCAGGAGTGATGAAAAATTAGCAAACGCCTTCGCCGGGAATCGAACCACGGACCTCTGGAATACCGGCCCAGCGTGCTACCGTTACACCACGAAGGCACGCTAGGGAAGTGGAAGAAATACCTTATATACTCCCCTTTTTAAAGGGCGACTAGGGTTTTAGGGGACCTAGTCGCCAAATCCTGGGTGCGGAGAATCATCATCCCCAACCCTTTTAGTTCGGGCGCCACTTGTAGAGTCATTAGATTAATTGGAAGCAAAAAAGATGAAAAATATGCAACCGCTTTTGCCGGGAATCGAACCACGGACCTCTGGATTACCGGCCCAGAGTGCTACCGTTACACCACGAAGGCACGCTAGGAAAGTGGGAGAAATACCTTATAAATTCCTTTTGCTACGATTTTGTAATCTGTACCTATTGGATTCAAATGTCAAATGTTCTAGAAATTCCTTGCCAAACATAAACATTTCCAGTGGTGTTTTGGCTTGATAAGCAGTACATTTGGGTTTCAATTCACTCTTTTCAGTAGATCCTACCCACTCAACAATTTTCTCAAACTAACATTTAAAATAAAATGTCTAAAATGACTAATTATGAATAAAAAATAACAGTATAAGAAAATGTAAGCAATATTATATAATGTTTAAGAAGTAGCAGCCATTTTCCAAATAGCAATGCTTTACTTAGTGATGCTATACAGCGATCTATGATCGAGAGTTGAAAGTTCTAATAATATAGAATGAATAAACACAGGAATGGAATCTGTTAAGGCATTTACAGGAAAATAAACAATTTCAATCTTTTTTCTACTAGAGTGGACATGATACAACAAAGGGTTAAGTGAATTAAATTCTTTTTGCGCTCTTATTACATTTTTCTAAATTTCTCGATTCCTAAATTTTTCTATTCCTCTTTTCTTATAACACACAAGCAATTTTTTAAATATGAGTGAACCCTGAGCGCTAAGTTCGATAAGATCGCAAAAGACGGTAATTTGAAGGAGTTCAAATCTAGGCAAACGAGTTAATTGCAGCGGAGGTTTTGTGGTTTTCCCTCATGTGAACGAAATACGAATTCTTTCCTTTAAACGTCCCGCGAACGGGCTGGCTACATGGGCGTTTTCGTGGTTTTCCCCATGTGTAACGTGTATACGAGCCAGTTTCCCTTAGAAAGTCTTTCACAAAGGCATCCCTACCCTTAGGCAGATAGCCCTCGTGTGCTTCGCCATAATTAAATACACCAATACACCTTTAAACGTCCTTTACGAGACGCAACTCTTTTAGTCATATAATCCTCAAGTGCTGTGAACAATTCTAATCTAAATTTTTATGATATAAAATTTCATATAAATTTAATCTACGTGCCGCTTTTGTGTACATTATACGAGGCTTATTCGAAAACTAAGTACCGTTTTGAAAACAAAACAAAACAAAAAAAAAAAAAAAAAAAAAAAAAAAAAATTGTAAAACAATTTTTTCGAATCCAATTTTATTTTTACATGAAAATACATGTCTTAAACTATTTTTCAACATAGTTTCCGCCAATGATCAAACACTTGTCATAGCGGGTGACCAGTTTTTGTATACCATTGTCAAAGAAACTTCCCGCCAGTTTCGATAACCACGACTCCACAGCATTTTTCGTGTCATCGTCAGATCCAAAGCGCTTGCCACCAAGCTCGCGCTTCATGTGCAGGAACAAGTGATAATCGGACGGCGCCAAGTCCGGGCTGTACCGCGGGTGATCGAACTGCTCCCAATGAAACTGTCGAATTAACGATTGAGTGACAATAGCGGTATGGGGCCGAGCATTGTCATGGAGCAACACAATTCCTTTACTGAGCATTCCTCTTCATTTGTTTTGAATGGCACGCCTTAGTTTTGTTAGTCTCACAATATCGTGCCGCATTAATGGTTTCACCTCTGGGAAAAAATGCAGTAAGCAAAACGCCTTTCCTATCCCAGAAGACAGTGCACATGATTTTTTGTGATGACATTGTCACTTTGAACTTTTGTTTTTTCGGAGAATGAGTTGTCTCCACTCATTCTCCGAAAAATTTTCCACGATTGTTGTTTCGATTCTGGTGTGAAATGACACACCCAAGTTTCACCATCTGTCACAATTTGGTTTAAAAAGTTTTCTCCCTCATCACTGTACCGCGTGAGAAATGTCAGGGCACTACCAAGTCGCTTTGTTTTGTGAACATCAGTGAGCATTTTTGGAACCCATCGGGAACACAGTTTACGATAATTCAAGCGGTCAGACACAATTTCGAACAAAACAGTACGTAAAATTTGTGGAAATGCCTCAGAAAAAGTTGTCATTGTGAAGCGTCTGTTCTCATGAATTCCTTCATCAACTTTCCTTACCAAATCATCGGTGAAATTAGAAGGCCGACCACTCCGAGCGTCGGGGTGGACATTTGCTCGACCTGCATTAAACATTCTTACCCACTTTCTCACCATTCCATCACTTATCGCGTATTCACCGTAAACTTCTGTCACTTGACGATAAATTTCGGCCGGTTTAACATTCCTCGCGTTCAAAAATTTAATCACGGCACGAATCTCAGTCAGCGGGAGAACTAATTGTCTTAAACATTTTGAATGTGCACAGCAAACTGAAAACACAACATACAGCAACCAAAATGGCGACAATTGAAAGTCAGTGATAAAGAAAGACTAGTGCGCATGCGCGGGAAGCCTACCACAGCGCTGCGCGCTAGAATGAAACGGTACTCAAATTTCCGAATACGCTACGTATTTATGAATACAAACCTGCGTTTAATATTGAGAATACTATTAATGCAATTGATGTTATAATTAATACTGAAAATAATGTTTAAGCTAAAAATCAATTTGAAATAATAAGGTAACATGCGCTAAAGATTTCCTGACAAAGATTTAGCAAGAAGAGATTTTTTTAGGGAAACAGGCTGGTAATTCACAATACACTTAGGAAAACCTCGAAACGGCTAGGAATTAACATGCTCAAATATCTTACCTCTCGACCGTTACTGGGCTTTCTCAGCTTACGAAATATGTATTCTAAATTGATTATTTACATAACAGAAGAACAAAATAAAATGACAGATTATAAATAGTACATTTTACTGACAAAAAGTTCTTCGGGGAAAAAAAAAAAAAAAAAAATACTCTAAAGAATAAGAACGATGCAGTTAACTTAACGGCGGCCGATAAGGAGTGCTGGTGCATATGTTTTTTCAGAGAAAATCATTTTACACATGCTGTCATAAAACGAAAAATATTCATAGATTATTTTTTTACAGTTGTTAAAATAGTCATGGATTATCTGTTTTAAGAGAATATCTTCTTAGAAAAATTTCAAAATGAAATTGGCTTGAATTCATATTACGCATGGAGAAAATTATAAAGACACCAAGCCGCTAACCTGTTCAGTTGCCAGCGACAAATCCAGGACAAACATCACACATCCAGCATTCTTATTCACTCAACTGCAGTGAACTTAAATTTTAATGCTAATAATAATATTCGTTTGTATATTATTATTAGCATTAAAATAATAAAAATATTTTCTCTAATAAAAACTGTTGTTTAAGACATTTTCTTTGGTTAGGGATTTCATGTGAATAATTAAATCTGCGTTGAAGCAAGACAATTTCTTGGAACTTAATGCTTCAAAAAATTGAATGCTGGGATTCCTAGGAAAGAAATTATCCTCAAAAAATATATTCCACAAAAAATTTTGAATTTTATTCTTATACAGTCAAAAGTCGTTAATCCGGACTTTGGCGATTCCGGATTATAGATCATCAGTTTAAATCTGGTAAGATGGCATGCAGAAATTATAAAATTAAAAGTATGAAACCGTAATTTATGAAATAAAGAACAATTATGATCTAAATTTAAAAAAAATTATATTATATATGTATCAAAATTTAAAAAAAAAAAAAAAAAAAAAAAAAAGCTTAATATTTATTTGTTTATTTTATTAAACATTTCTTTCAATGCAAGTTGTTTCGTTTTTTATGTGATAATACATTCTCTTTAATTCTATAAACAGACATAATTTCTTGTTCAGTTACAAAGTTCCGCTGTTCAAGTCGTGTCGAGAATACCGACTAATTTGTCAATCGAAATTTTTTCGTTTTCAATAACCTCTGTCACTTTCTTCGCTATCGGAAGCGAATTATAATGACGAGGAATATGATTTAAATCATATCAAAGACGGAGTACATCGAGATGAAATAATACATTTAGTAAGGAATTATAAGCCAAATAAAATAAAAACATCTGCCCTGAAGATAAGGATAGTGCTGACAGATCAACTTCCAATTCATTGCGCGCGTTAAAAATAAACAAAGTTAGATAAACAAAGGATATTCATATGATAATCAATGACCCAGAGATTTAGGTAATTTAGATTCAACGTTAATAATAATTAAAAAAAAGAGTGGGTAAATTTTAAAGCCAAGTTTTTTCAAAATAAGAGGAAAGAAAACTTTTAAGACAGTATTCGCACATGTACCCTGCAGCATTCAGACGGTCATCACGGAGAAACGAGTCTTTTGCAACTTTCTTTACAGCTCACACCTACGGGTACTAATTTATGGTAATAATCCATCTCACTTACAGTCAGAACCCTTGATCAAGTATTCTGGGAGGGTAAAGAACTAACAATAGCAATAGATGGCATTTTTCAGAGGTTTAGGGTTATTTTCCCGACATTTTAAAGGAAGCTCGGTCCAAAATTAGTGACATTTTTAAAGGTATTCGTAGAAAATCACTCGACAGGTTAAGGGTTAACTGCTGACACATTTTCGAGATTCGTACACACACTTTAAGCAGAAATGACATTTCTGAAGTAAGTCACTTCCTGTCTGAATAATGTACATTTGGCAGGACTTAACTTTAGATTCGCTTCTTTAGGTTTCTGAAGTATTCTAATATTTTCTAGATGTTCTTTAAAACTCTTCCCGATGATGATGTCATCCAAGTATACAAGACAGGCTTCGTAGGAAAGACCTTTCAAAACAGTCTACATGAGGCGTTCAAATGTTGCCGGCGCATTACAGAGCCCGAACGGCATCACCTTGAACTACCTTGTATGGTAGTAAAAGCTGTCTTTTCTCGGTCATCAGGATGTATCTCTGCCTTCCAATATCCACTCTTTAAATCAAGTGTACAAAACCACTTGCTTTTAGAAAAAGGGTGTCTAGAATGTTGTTAATTCTAGGAAGAGGGTAGCTTTCTTCGTAATCTTGTTCAACCAGCAATAGTCAACGAAAGATCTAGTTGAACGTCTTTCTTTCTGACAAGGATGATGGGATCAACATAATTACTTTAATTTTCAGCTCCGTGAAGACAGTCAAATGACTTATCACTCTGTCTTAATCTTTCAGTATAGTAACTCAAATGTGAAGCACATTTTGTACGTACTTACATATAGTGTGACTGTTTTCATGAAATACACAATTTTTTTATAATGTGGTTCATGTATGATTTTCTTACTCCTTAACTTCACCAAACGTCATTGCGAATACCCATACATAAGCATCATTATACAAGTAGTTCAATTGGTTTCAACTTCCTACCGGAGACTGTCTAAAGTAATCCCAACGCATCTCGGACTGTACAATGTTTAACCAAAACATAGCACTTTTAATGACGAACACGTCTGATAGAAACCATAAAAAAAAAATTTAAATACATATGACTATTACACTCCTAAATTGAACCAAAACAAAGATATACAGATCGGTCAGCGAACAATGTGCTTGAGAAGAAACTACAAAATGCATAGTATACGTATAGAAATGAGAGGGAGAAATATCCCCCTCTTACTTCTTCGCATTCCCAGTACTAATGTCTGCTAACACGACTAGTATACTAGTTTAATTTATGCTTCATGTGTACATAGGATTAGGTATTTATTATAGATTTGCTTTCTTATGTGCAATACAACAAAATTCTGTTGTCTAACTTAAAACAAATTATTCAAAGGTATTTATGCCATTTTTAATAACTGTTTGACAAAATTATTTTTGTTTTAAAATAACCTTCTAAAATGGATAAACAGATTTTTTTTTAAAAAAAGCTTCGATCATAGATCATAATGATGATGCTAGTGATCAGGGTGAGCCCGAGCCCAGTACAAACAAAAATAATTCCACCGCGCAAAAAAAAAAAAAAAAAAAAAAAAAGTGTGATACTCGCCTAGTACACGATGGTTTCTTAAAATTTAGATTTACATCTACAACAGAAAATGAACAAACTGCGGTTGTAAATTGACAAACAATGCTATGGTTCTGAACAAGCTCCAATGTCAGTTGTTTACCAATCATCCTTTACTTACATCAAATGGCATTTACTTTAAAAAAATCACATACACAAAATCCAAACAAGTAAAGATTTTTGAGAAAGAATTGTGCATCTGAACATGCTCACACAGCTTCTTATGAAGTGGGTGAAATAGTTGTCTTTAAATTCAAACCTCTTAATTTGGTTGAAGAAACTACATTACCTTCTTATCGTAGAATTATAGAAAGAATGATCGGTGATCCAGTAGAAGCTGATATTTGTAAAATACCACTTTGAAGTGACAATATGCACCAGAGAATTGCAGAAGTTTCCTCAAATATTAAAGAAAGTATAGCTAAAACTCTTGAAAATTCAAATTTGTTACTTGAATTTGCAATAGTTTTAGCAGCATTTTCTGTCTCGAAACAACTGATATTATGGGAAAAGCACACTTAATTGAATTCATTTATGAAAATTATATTGTGGGGTTCCTTTAATTTTATTAACCTGTTATTTTATGTTTTGGATCTGTACTGTCACTTCTCCGTTTCCCCACCAGAATTTCAGGGCTTTTAATGCTCACCTTTCTAGATTTTGAGAGAAGGAAACAGGACTGTGTGGAGTTGAAGGATAATTTTTGGGTGCTCTTAAGATATCTAAATCCTAGGTTGACAGGCTCTAGGATTTGGCGAAGTGGAATTAAAAGCCCTACAGTTATCTAACATTTTCTTCAATTAACTTTCAACTGCATATTCCAAGCTTCATCGCAAATAATAATAAAAAAAAAAAAAAAAAAAAAAAAAAAGCTTATTTGTTAATATAATTAAATGCATGAATTTTAAACCAGTCTGAAAAATTAAAATATAATGTATTGCGAGCTTATAAAAGAAGTACTATGCAGGGGAGAGAGGGCGAAAATTTGCCTTTATCTACTTTGATTTTGAAATTTTTTAATATTACAATAATGAACTAGAGCATTTTTGTATGCATAACATGTAAGATTTATTTAAGAATAAAACAAACTTTTACCTAATGCACTTTTCTATGTCAAATTTCTTAAATAATAATAATAAATATATATATAGAAAATTATTTTATTTCATATAATTTAAACTGTAACAGTAATATGCTTACATAGACACACATTTAGCAGAAATGGCAGTTTTTCATCTAGCTCTAAATAATTACACTAATTTCTAAGCACCTAATAAACTACACAGAAGGAAAAAATACTGCATCTGCTTTTGATACATCACATAAGATTTTGCAAAAATTAAAGGGAAAAAATTAACAGAAAAAATACTAAAATTTATTGAGTAATTAGTTTTTTCATGATTCATACTCTATCAAATTTTAATCCTGCTCCCATATTTATACACTATTTCGTCAAAAATTGTCACACTTGGAAAATTTAACCTATCTTGATGGCTGTTATTATAAATTGAAGGGAAATGAGACTAATATAAATAAATTTGATTTATATAATAAACACACAACAAAGATAAGCATTTCAGAAAAATAAAAGAGGAATTCAGTTCTAAAATAGAAGTGTTTTTGACTAACACATCATATCAGGGGAACAATTCTAATAGTTTTAAATACTCACACTGCACATAAACTATTATAAACATGAAATTTTGTTAAGGCTTCTATTGTGTACAAATATAAATAAATATAAGTAAAGTGAATAAATTAAAAAGTCTTAAAGCATATACAAAGTCTAACAATGGAAATTTCCTTTATAAGCAAAACATAGTAATTACATGCTGAAATATTTAGAAAGTGGAATTTTAGGCATTTTTGCAATAAATTATTATTATAAAAAATAATTTAGTCTTGAATATTGTCTTAAATAATATGCCATACTTCCTCGTACATTTTCCGCTTTTTCACCAATTTTATCATCCCGAAAAAGCAAGAGGAAAAATTATGTGAATAATATAACTTCTGAAGGATGCAATTACAGTAAAAACATGACAAATAAAAAATATTCATGGGAGTACAGGTAACTTTCACCATATTATTTCTTTCAAAGAACTTACAATTAGAATATGTCATAATATTAACATTACAATATCTTAATAAGATATTTTCACTTCTACTTCCCTGTAACTTATCCTCGCACATTTTTACTGCTGTCTGTTATTCCTTAGCCAACAAATAATCTATAAATAATTAGAGAAGGTGAATGTACAGCTGAGTCAGTGAAATTGTAGATCGAATCTCAGTTTATTTCTGCTTCACTGTCATTTGTCCGTTCATGTCGGGAGGCATAAAGTTCTACAGTTAGAAAGGAAAGGTTCGGCATCACCTTCGCAAATGTTGGTGAAGGTTTGTCTTTGTTAGTAGAACAAATCTATTTTAAAACTTAGGGGAGCTCATTCTCTGAATGCACTGAAGAAGGAGAAAACAAATATTTTTAAAATTTTCAGAATCTGGCACTAAAATGCATCATGTGTGTGTGTGGGGGGGGGAATACAACATTTAAAACATATTTATACAAGATAAATGAATTCTAAGCATTTAAGGAATAAGTCAATTTGTACATATTACATGTATATATTTATACCGGATGTTTGGGAAAGGTATTTACATGCTTTACTTTCTTAAATAATGATCTTAGACATACACTTCTAGTTACAAGTTTTCAGAGAATAAGATACAGAAAATAATTTCAACATGGTTAACAGGAAGTTTCAATAAATAGAGGGCCTATTTGTGTGATTCTTACGCAGTAAAAAATCCAATTAATAAAATGTTTATAATGCTTTATTAAAGTTAAATGCAAAAAATTCGATACTTTTGAATAAAAGTTGAACAGATATTCTTAACTAACAATTTGTGCCTTTAATTTCCAGAATCTATCATCATTAAAATATGAAATTTTTTTTCCTAAAATAGTATACTAGAACCTTGAATTCCCAATAAATTAGTTTCTGAACTAATTTTCCAGATGAAAAATGTCTTGAATGATGAACGATGTCTCAAGATATCAGCAAGTAAGTGGGCAACAAATGATACTCCAAAATGTAATTATTGATGCAGTAAATAAAATGCCTTCAAAAGAAGACAGAAGGGAAGGTGCTTCTACTTATATGATCCACAAATTTGTGCAAAATGAAGTAAGCCACAAAAGTTCCCAGAAAATTATGACCTAGATAATTGTATCTTCGCAGCAAAATTTTAATAGCAATTCAAAATACTACAACTGAAAATCAACACTAGAAAAACAGCTCACCCTGTAGAATAGTAACAGGACTGTAAGAACAAAACTATTGTGATGTAAGCATATTACTATCCAGTTTGTATGTACTTGATAAAAATACTATTGTAAAGCAGCTTAAATGATATTGAAAATCCAGTCAATGTGTAAATGAATTACAAGTTTACTTTGATTATCTTAGTAAAAGTATTGTAAATATGAATTCAGATAATGTTTAAATGTACACATAGCTGTCACGATTTTATGTAACTACCATATGTAACTTGTACAAGACAATGTTTGTAATCAACATATCTATGCTTATACACAGGCATTGTATGCCCATGTAATATTTATATTTTTACACTGAGGAAATATTCCCTTCTGCCAGGATGACTACTAACACTGTAATACTTTTACAAGTCAGGTTAGTGGTTATCTTAGGAGGTGCTCAGTAGCATAAAGATTTGCAATGACAATCCATGTTTTGCTTAAGAACAGTTTAAAATGTAAACAGAAATAAATAACAATGAAAAATTAGTTTTTGTCAGATTTTCACTTGCGAAAAAGGCTCAAAGTAAAGTTGTGAATGTGAAATAGAGGCGAGTAGTGTTAAGAAAAAGAGAAAATGGGGCCAACAGAAAAATAACAGCCACCTATTATTTTTACAGAATATGATTACTCTTTCAAAAAATAAAATTTTTCATCTCTGAATTCCTTACTATTTTCTATTGATGCTGTCAACTTTCCTTCCTCTAATGAAAGTATGTACATTATGTATTATGGGTATTGAGCATATTTCCGCATAGCGCTTCTGCTTTACGCACACCTTACTATGTCTCATATGTTTCTTATGTGTGCAATATTTGCATTTATATGCTCTATGTGTTATGTCATGTATTCTCGTGTGTGTTTTTATGTCTTTATGTTACGTAATTATGAGTGTGTTTTTATGCTTTTACATTTAATTTTGTATATCTACATGTTTCAGCTTATGTGTGTGTTTTAATGCTATCCTTTATATTCTTTTTTAAGTTACTTTGTTTTAAAAACAACGTCCCATGTAAAATCTACTTGACATCTAGCCCCTGTATGGCTATGTAAACTCCCGGTGCCTCACGGGGCTCCAGCGAGTTGTTTCTTCGAGACAGTGGAGGACGTGGGACATATGCCTGTTTACCTATGTTATACACCAGGCGTCCTCGTCCTCAGTCACCTGTTAACTTTCCTTTGTAGAGCTAAGGTGTAATTTAATTAGAATTTTCTATTTTTTCTTGTATTTAACATAGCATTAAAATATCATGTATGTGTTAGATTTAATTAATTACATCAATAAAGGACCTCTGAAGAACATAGGAAAGATGCATCATGACTTTTTAGACAAACCAATACATACAAATTACTCTTTCCTAAGCAGTCATTTGGGATCCGGGAACAGATTAATTCATTTTACATTAAATACTATTGAGAAAATTATTTCAGTTTATAAATATTTCAAGTGATTGACTATTTTCAGAATTGAACTAATTTTGTGAACCAAGTTTTCATTGTAAACTAACTATTTTACTAACTGGATTATGCAAAAAGTGTCTAACCATATTTTAAGGAACATAACTGGAAACATATGTCTAGACCAATATTTAATAAACATCAAAAGTCACTTTTTAGGATTCCTTACATATATCTCACTTATATTTGCTATATAGTAGCATAAAGTATTTCCTACATGCTGATGAATTATGAGATTTCTAATATATATTTTTGGAAGGAAAAGTCAGTGTTTGAGCAATTTTCTTAAGTTCCACAAAGACATTCATGTTCTGAAGTTTCAAACTCAAAATGAATATAAATGCAATATGCAGGGAAATAAATACATATATATAGTGGCTTTTTATGGATTATTTAACAAAGCATGATTCTAAGATGCTTCAGTATTTCAAGTTCTGAGAACTAACTGACTGCAAAAATATATACCATGGCAATGCTTCTATTTTCTCATGCTACAGAAATGACCCCAAGGGCAGTGATTGTTTCTAAATTTCTCATCCTACAAAAGCGATTTAAAGTTGCTGCGACAATTCAATAAGTATAATCATAAACTACTACAAAATCTTAATTAAACATGCATTGATTCCCATATGTATTATTTTTCAGTTTTCATTTAAAATAAGTTTGCTGAAATAGTAACTTCAAAAGAAATAATTTCTAGAAACCTAAATGAAATCTTTAAAATATAGATAAAAATATATAAAGTTATGAAAGTACCATTATAATAAACTCATAAAACTATCAACTTTTAAAGTCTATTTCACAGCAAAAACACATATGTAAAGGCTCTACAGAAAGTATCTATTGCAGTTTATGAAAAGCATGAAAACATTGTCACAAATTTTAAAATACACGAGTTATGACTGAATATAATAGAATGCATTCAGCAACAAATACTGAAATGTACTAAGTATATACAGAATACTAGAGAGAGATTTAATACATTCTGATAGAATCAAATCTATTTTGCAATTATCCTCTACAACTTTAACAAATCTTTACATAACACATCTTTACAGAAACACTTGACTAAGACCACTATCCTCCCCCATGAGAAGAACCCAAAACATAAAGAAAACACAAATGTATTTTCCTAGTTATATTGATAAGCATAACAAGTTTTTAAAATTGCTTATACAAACATCAAAACTTTTACACAAAAGTCAACCAATACATATACATTTCTACTGTACTAGCCCCAGCATTTTACACTGGGATAGCTTCCTTACAAGTATAGAAATTTTAATAACAGAATAACAGGCAAATATACAAATGATGTTATGATTGTCAACTTTATTTTTGTATCAGTATATTCTTGGCAAAAAAATTAAGAATTTTTTATTTATTAACTATTTTTTTATTTATTTACACATTTTCTAATAAAACAACAGTATTACAAATGCCATTAAATGCTCAATTTATAACTGAAAAATCTTTTTCTGCTCTCTTTTGAATACAGGTAAGACTACTAGCCTACGAAGAATAACTTCTGAAATAATTTTGAAGTGAACTTAAGTCTGTGCTATTGATAGATACAATTTTTTATAGTTACTGACACTCATCTTTGATTCATAAAAATCACTGAACGGCATATGCCTTCTAAATAGTGTATATGGTGCAAGATATTTTGGTAACTATCTCATCACAGTTACGAGCAGAAAACGAACAAACATGAAAGAGAACACTGAGACAAAAAATTAAGTTAGCTTTCAATCAATTATCATATTACTGAAACAGATTGCAGCAGATTTGTAAAATAGTGATAGCTATTTGTTATTATTCGTATATGAGATTTTATACCAATTTTACAGGCCTTTCTTCCCCCCTTTTTTATACTTGTTTAACTTAACATATGAATAGTTAATACATATAAAATATTTTCACAATCTGATTTGTTTTCAAGGTGAAACAACACTAGCCATAACAAGACAGATTAAAGTCATTCATAAATTATTATTTAAATACTCTAAAAAAATTATATGTTCTCACAGACCTCCATTAGATAAAATCTCCAGGGAAAAGTACAGAAAACTGCTAAGACTGTAGTCGATAGCAGCAGTTTTTGATTTCTTTCTCAAGTGAGGACTCAAAAACTATCTGATTGAGAAAATGGACAGGAACACCAGCTTCAAATAAATTTTCTTTTTTTAACCATGCTATGTGTGGTATATAATACAAAATGGCTTCCCAGCACATTTCAGCTAAGGATGGAATTTTGACCCACATTGAGAAAAGTTCATTTGTACGTGAGTTTTCTAATATAGAGTTCACACCACCAAATACAAAAAGTTGACCAGCCTGGAAGAAAAACAAGAAAATCCTGTTTTAAAACTTAAACAACTTTAAAATATTTAATAATAATAATTAATGCTGCATATATCCATAAATACTTAAACCCTTCTTACCACATTGTTATAATATTAACTTATTTTGCATTTGCAGCCATTTTTTATGTGTGTTTATTTCTAATGTGAAATTGTTTACTTCATTGACCTCACAATGGTTATGTTCAGAGCATAAAAACAGTTTGTGAAATTTGAGATATGCTCTTCATATGAGATCTTTCTTGAATTTCTAGATACTCGTGTCTTAGATAAACACAGCTGAGAGAGCTTGGATAAGCATCTGTCGTTGCAATTTTAATTATTATTCATCTGTAAGATTTAGCTGAAATACGAGTTTCTCACACACTAAGAAGAAACTGCTTATATCCGGGTAAGCTGCTACAAGTTAATTACTCTGTTGGTTGCAACTGACTTTTTAATAAACTGCTAATTTTTTAAATATTTGAACTTGTCATTCAGAGAAATATAAACAAAGTGATGGCCCACAACAAAATGTATAACTAATGCAATCAATAAATGATTAAACGTTTTACACAATATTCCAGAAAGATGCATATTTACTTGCCTACAAAATTATTTCTTCTTATACGTTGTAAATATTTGTGAATATTTTAACCCCTTTTTATCGCATTTTTTTATTTTCTATGCTGTATTATTTTATATATATATTTTTTATTTATTGCTTTTAGAATATTTTTATGGTTTATTTTGTGTTTAATCTAATTTGTGGTTACATGTCTTGTATTTAAACGCTTATATGCTGCACAGACTTATAGATGTTTTAATTTTCAGTGCAACAGCTTAGAAGTTGCAAAAATAGCTCCTAGTTTACCCAAATGACCTCTGATCTAATTTTGCATGAGGAAAAACCAAAAACAAAACATTAAGTCAACAACAGTCCTCTTTCCCTCATGGGGGGGGGCTTAATTTATATACAATTAAAAAAAATCATACTTCAGTTTCATAATATGGACACAATATTTATTGTTCTTATATACAGTAAGCAGTTAAACAAAACTTTTTCAAATTCATAGCAATTACAGCTTTCATAAATAAATCTGCATTATTTAATTTGGTGGAGATGAATTCGAAGTCAAACTCCCATCATTCAACAATCTTCTAATAAAGTGATATTGTATATCTATGTGCTTAGTCTGACAGTTTTGTATGGGTGATCTAGAAAAATGAATGGCAGATTTGTTATTGCAAAATAGTTTACATTCTTTCATCTTTCAAATTAAATTTTAAAACTTCATCTTGTAAAACATTTTTCATCCACATCACTTCCTTCATTGCTTCCGATAAGGCGATATACTCTGCACCCATGGTGGATAAACCTACACACTGTTGTTTAAAAGTTTTCCACATTACCGTTACTTCATCTAAATATAATATGAATCCACCCATGAACACAAGGTCATCCCTACTACTTGCATAATCAGATCTGAATAATGATATACATTTAGATGTTTAATCTTGGATAAGTTTAACCTATATGATTTAGTACTATTGAGATAACCAAGCATTTCAACAATGCTTCCCAATGCCTAATTGCAGGATTCTCCTGAAATTGCGATAAGATATTTACTGCATATGTGAAATTGGGCCTTGTCCTTATAGCTAATAAATAAATAAATAAATAAACATCCCAACAGATTTCTAAAAAGTAATTTACACATTTCAGTAATTTCTGCACTTGTAGACAGACAATCTAATAGTGCCTTTAGCTGTGGGAAAACAAGTTACTGGTATCTGAAGAAATTAAAATTTTGCAAAAATTTCTTTAGATATATCTTTGCTAATGTATGAAAGTCCCATTGTCATTTTCTAAGAACTCAATTCCAAGTAACTTTCTAGTTCTGTCTAATACTTTTAAGATAAAAAATCTTACTCAACTGTGAGATTACTTTATACACTGTTGATCTTTACTAAAAAGTACAATACCATCTGCATATAGTAAGAGAATGACATTAGAGCACTTATAAACACAATTACACCATAATATTTTCTTAGAAATATAGATTCTCTTCAGAATTAATTTTAAAGCAGTTTTATAATTTTTTTGGAGGAAATGAGTCTTTTATTCTGTCCTTACGTACAGATATCACGCAAAAACATCATTAAATTGCATTCGATAGCGGTCAAAATAGATATTTTTGTTGAAATATGCTGCCTGAAACTTTTCGCGATTACAATACTTCCTTTTTACTTCATACAAGGAAGTAAAAAGAAAAAAAATTAAAATAATCAAGTTGATTTATCCTCCTCCCAGAAAAATCGCCAACACGTTGGCAACTTTCATTACTACTCACAAATTTCATTGAAATTAAAGGAACTAACCAGTCCACTCCAAGATGCCTTCAACCCGAAGTTTATAATAAAGGGGAAAAAATGTTCAAACATATGTTAGAACAGGTAATTTGTTGACCCTCTAAAAGTAACTAATCATCACCTTTATGTTTAGTACATAAAAACTTACCGGCATCAGGCTAGCTGGGGGTTACAAAGCACTCAATTTAGTTACACTTTTTGATTCATATTCCATTTCTCACAGATAACATTTTATTCACCATCTTCACAGCCTAATAGGGTTTTCTAAATTAGATCACTGCATGAGTTTATCATCATATTCTATGAAAAGCACATATCTAAAATAGCAGTAATTACCTCTTTCGTTCTTTTTGAGTTTCCTTACTTAAAAAATTTTTAACTAAAAAATGTTGCTCACGTGTTACGGCGTTTCACACATGAAGAGTTATGAGGTATGAACTTTTACACATACCTATGACATTTTGGTATTCTCAGAAAAGAAGCATTCCATAAATAACACATTTGAAAAGTTTTACTCAAACATGGGCTTAAATTAAATACTTCAAGATGTGTTTCTCATGTTCCTGAAATAGAATTTTCAGGCCAATTAATAACCAATTTGAAAGGCTCAAGTAAGAATGACAAACACAAAATTCTTTCATTTATTCAAACATGTGAAGCTTTTGAAAATGTTAAATAATAAATAGTTAATAAATGCTTCATTAATTTAGAAGTCAAACAACAAAAATCGGCGTTATATTTTCGAATTTTCACAGGGGTGGTTTCAATGGTTTTACCGAACCATCATCCTCAGCTGCAAAAGCGCAGAACTACTCAGTAGAAAAGTACTCAGAATACTCTAAAATTTTGACTAGAAATACTCTTGCTGATAGCAAGATACTTACATAAAGAACACAAAGTATTTGGCATTTAAATAATTGCCTCGCTGCATATGATAATGATTACAAATTGCCATTTTTGTTAACGAATTTCTTACAGATTCATAGTAAATGTGCTTAAGTTTTAAATGAAGTTAATATACAACCAGCACTAGTCACTGCAATGGAATCACTCATTAGCATCCCAGTTTGTCACGTTCAGTCATCCAGTTGGAAACAAATGATAAACTATTTAACACACACCATGATTCATTCTAATTATTTAGAATAAATAACAACTGTGATACCAGGAAATTTTGGATATCTGAAATTCAAATAATTTGGAGATCCTGTTGTACCCAGTCTGGGTTATAAACTTTGGAATGTAACATATTTTAATTTTCATTACATTTTTCATTCTAAGAAAATAGAAATTGTTCAGTACCGCATATAAAAACTCACCTGAGATATTGCTGCAGAATGAAAATAAACAGGAGTTGGTAAATTTGTATTAAGCTTCTCCCATTGCAAAGTTTTTAAGTTGATTTTCCAAACATCAGAGAATATTCCACCCCCATCTTGTCCACCACATATAAAAACCTCTAAATAATAAAATAAAGGAAATAAAAGTAAGGCAAAAATTATTTAATTAGGATCATGCTTAAATATAATAAATTTACATCAATACATTTTTTTTTGGAATATATGCAGGTTTGTGTAGAACAGTTTTTAAAACCTTTCAGAGACTGGCAAATTAGCTGTTCTTTGACAGTATGGGTTTTTCCTGATTTTGCTACAAACAGTGTGATATTGAAAGATGCCTTCAAACAATTATCGTCTCTTTTTTATGTCCAAGCAAACATACAAGGTTCGGCTATTAATTTCCACGACTGATGTAACTGTAGGAGAACGAAAAGTCGGAAGATGGCACTAATGATTGCATATTAAAGAGCATTTTCTTGTGAGTGTGCAGTACAATCGGCGCCATGTAAGTGGTTCTTGTGGAAAGGCGCATTAAAACATAGCTTTAAATTCCTATTGTCAAAGTGAAAATGGAGCAAAGAATTAACATTAAATTTTGCTTCAAATTGGACAAGACAGCTGCGGAAACCTACGAAATGTTAAAACAAGTTTACGGCAAGGAAGCATTATCCCGACAACGCTGACGCTGACCCTGTGTTCCTGGATAGGGTAGTCATGGTAGAGGAGTCTTGGTGTTATCAATATGAGCCTGAAACCAAGTGTCAAGGCTCCAATTGGCGGTCTCCAAGTTCACCAAGGCAGAAAAAATTTCGATTTGAGAAGTCCAAAATTAAGATCATGTTAATCGCTTTCTTCGATTGCGATGGACTCATTCACGAATTTCTTCCTCCTAACATGACTATCAATGGACATTTCTACACAGAAGTTCTTGACCAACTTGGAAAACGAATTCATAGAGTGAGGCCTCATTTTCAACAAAATGGGAGTTGGTTGCTGCTACATGACAATGACTGCCCACACATTGCGTTGCCTGTGAGGCAATTCTTAGCCCAGCATGGTGTCGTTGAAATGCAGCATCCATCATACTCTCCAGACCTAGCACCCGCAGACTTTTTCCTGTTTCCTAAGCTGAAAAATTCACTGAAGGGAACAAGATTTCCAGATGTCGAAGCCATCAAGAAAACTGTAACGTCACTGGGGATTACTTTGAATCATATTAAATGGCTATGTGTTTAATCTTTTTTTTCCTTCTGAGTTATTCCATAAGTCCTGGAAATTAATAGCCGGATCTTGTACTATTTCACTGTGGGTCCCTTCTGAAGTTTTTCTTTCAGAGTCCAAAAGTATTTCCAAATCTTTACCTGTTTTATCTAGGTGACACCTTCTTGGATGGTCCTTCAGCTTTGATGGTTTCAAAGAGCCATTGCTTAAAACTTCATTGCATAAAAGGCACATGGGCAGGTTTTGTCTGATAATGATGGAATGGAGCCGAACTTAAAAAATCAACGCTATATTGCCTACATTTATTTTTACATCTGTGGACAAACTTTAAGCCACTTAACCCCTTCATTGTTTCTCCTGAAACAGACTTGTCAATTTGAAAACTATCTTCAGGCATCAGTAACGGCACACACTTGTCGGTGTTAAATGTGATGTGGATTGTTATCCCCAAAAGACACTCACTGCTTTGTGTTTTCCTTCACGCCAAAATGCACCCAAAATGAAAAGAGGTGATTGATGGTTTAATTCATCACGCTCTCTCCACAGCAAGGCTGTATCAGGATCATGTAAAAAAAAATCACTTAAAAAGTTGGAAAATAGAAATGCACTTCCAGCCTCTCTTCAGCCTCCACTGCAATGAAACTAATGCTAATTTGAGAACCTGCTTTTAGGGAATTGTCTATGTTAATTTTCAGATAAAAGACTAGGAAATGCAAAAGAATTTTTGCTTCTTGGTATGGAGAAAATATTCAACATCCTATAGTTCTGACAAGTACAGAGTTTTTTTAAATAGGTCTTGACAGCTGGCGAAAGAATATTTCTAAGGATAGTTTCAGATGTAAAAAGATTATGTTTGAAGGGGGAGGAAGAAGCAAACATAGCATTTTGTAGGACAGTTAAATGATTAAATAAGATAAGACATAACAATTCAAACTGTTCCCCAATGTAAAATACTTTAATCTTGAGTAGGTATACAAGATATTTTTTTTAAGTTGGGTAATCTATAATTAGGTGCATAGGGTTTTATTGATCTTAACAGAAAGTAGTACTCAATAAAGTTACTGTGCAAAATTTACGTTACAGAAAAGCGTTAGATAATTAAAAATCCCAATTTATGTCCACCATGTAATGTCTTATCCCATTCAAAAGTAAAATGCGAATAGAGTCAAATACCGAAAATGCGCCAACTCCTGAAATCCGCATTGCCTCTCAAAATATAAACTTTCAGTTTATAGGTTCCGGAAACCGCAACATGGAGTACAAAATATCGACGAAAAATACTTACCGAATAATGACGTCATAATTACCGAATAATAACGAGTCATAACGGAAATATCAAATTATTGACATCATGATAAAATTTTTTCTCCTCTAATCTGCATCAAGGTAAGAAAGCAGATGATTCACTCAACTTTTCTTTCAAGTTCACGATTCACGTTTTTGTATTTTCTTTGTTATTTCATCAGATTATTTTTTAGTGCTGCCTTTTTTATATCCAGATATATTGTGGATACATTAAGAATATTTTAAATTTCAACCTTTTCTAATACAATTACAGATAAGAAACGCAAACATGATTTTACTGCTTACAACGTTGAAAAACGTAAACACGTTGCATTGACGGTAATGCAAAAAGTGCAAATTCTGCAAAAGATGGACATAGGTGCATTTTATAGCAGAATCATATGGAATTGCGATACGATTGTGTATGGTATACGGAAAAATAATGAAAAGCTATTGAAATTTTACAGCAACAGTGATTCTAACAACGGAATCCGAAAATCTTTGAATGAGGCGAAATCGGCAAACCTCGATGCTGCGTATATATAATACAATGAATAATATAATCAATTTATATATGTAATAATAATTTAACACATATAATAAGTTATTGAAATAATGTATATAATAATTTAATTAAATGTATCTAATATGCCTTATTTATTTTGCACTTTTAGTCTGAATATTATGATTTATCTTTTCTGAAATCCGCACAACCTCTGGTCCCAAGATCTGCAGATTTCTGGACTTCTACTGTACTTGCTTGATCTGAAATTGGATTATATTTGTTATAATACAAAATATTACAGTGGTGGCCAAAATTGTGGACACTTTTGGAAACTTTTATGTTTTTGAACTTTGTATGCTTATAGAAAATGTTACGTTTTGCAAAATGCAAACTTGTATATATCATTTTAAAGAGAATTTATTACTGAATTCAATACAAAACACAAAATTCAATTATTTGCAATACAAAAAAGTTATATGTACTTTAATATAAATAAAAAAAACAGTTATGAAGTGGTTTGTAATGTATAGCTTTCTTGGCCGATCACTGTTCTTGTTCTGAGAACCAATCAAATGTTAGTAACTGCCAGTAGAAGCTGACATCATGTTTACACTTGAAACAATTCATTATTTTGCTTTGTTCTGTAGAAGGAGGACCTGTTTCTTATACACTGCAATTACAAGTAGGGATTTTTGTAAAAATTTTTAATATTTAGTCAAGAAGCAATGACATCAAATAAAAGAGTAGATTGGACACCTAGAAAGAGATGTAATATTAATGTGTTACAAGAAAGTGGTCTTTCCTATGCTGAAATTGCAAGACAGGTGGGTGGTTCAGTGACTACATCTGGAGTCCGAAAGTTTTGTTTACGATATCAGGAGAAAAATTCAATGAAAAAAACGAAGAAGTAAAAGGCCGAAAAAGGTGCACCCCATCTATTGATGACAGAAGAATAAAACGACTATGTCTGCAAGATAGAAAAATGTCATCAGCGGCCATCAGAAGTGATCTGAATGATGCTGGTGTTTCTGTCAGTTCAAGAACAATCAGGAGAAAATTAACAGATGTTGGACTGAAAGGTAGAATTCCATGAAAAAAGCCTTATCTTAATTTTCAGCAACGAAAAAAAAAAAAAAAAAAAAAGACTACAGTGGGCAAAGGAACACATTAATTGGACAGATGATCAGTGGTCACAAGTTATATGGAGTGATGAAACTAAGATATCATTATTCGGTAGTGATGGGCGAAAATATGTAAGACATAGAATAGGAGAAGAGCTACATCCTGACTGCATTCAAGCAACTGTGAAGAACCCAGTTAGTGTTATGATTTGGTCATGCATGTCAGCAGATGGTATTGGCCGCCTTCATGTCATCGATGGGACACTGAATGCCAAAAAATGCATTGACACTATTCTAGAATGAAAACTTCTACCTTCCATCAGAGATCTCTTTCCCAAAAATGCTTCGTTTATTTTTCAGAAGTATTCTGCTCCTTGCCACAGAGCCAAAATATCAAAAGACTGGTTTCGTACAAAGAGCATTAAATTGTTGTCATGTCCAGGAAACAGTCCTGACCTCAATCCTATCGAAAATTTGTGGCACCGTTTGAAAACTCTTGTCCAAATGAGGCGCCCATCAAATAAAAGGGAACTAATTGAGGCTATAATTGTTTCCTGTCATCATGTAATAACGAAAGAAGAGCTTAAAACTCTTGTCAGCTCAATGAAACGTCGATGTGAAGCTGTAATCAAAAATAAAGAGTACCTTACTAAGTACTGATAACTCACTGCAATCATCACTATCTAATGTATATTGATAACTATTATCGTTTAACTTTTTTATATTGCAAATAATTGAATTTTGTGTTTTGTATTGAATTCAGTAATAAATTCTCTTTAAAATGATATATACAAGTTTGCATTTTGTGAAACTTAACGTTTTCTATAAGCATACAAAGTTCAAAACATAAAAATTTCCAAGTGTCCACAATTTTGGCCACCACTGTATACTGTTTTTTTAATACGGATGCTTCATTCATTACAAAACATACACAAATTGCAGAATTACCTTTGTTGTTATTTTAGATGTGTCTGCTTTGAATTTAGAAATTTCGTGGAATTGTAAACATGAACAGCATATCTACATAGTCAGAGGAACTACTAAAATAATATTTTATTAAAAAAATTCCTTACTTTCATAGAAGATATGCATAGATGATTTTTGATTCACTTTAACATGCATGTACACTGCATTAAAAAAAAAAAGGGGGGGGAAGGACAGTTTTGGATCTCCCGTTCTACTGGGCCGATTGACAAAATTCAAATGACGTGTTTCATGTCTCGGAATCGCGACTTAGGATATATACTAGATTTATAGATAGCATTATTCTAACATAGGTATTTTGACACAAAACTGGACTTTTTCTGAAGTAAAAATTTTATCCATATTTTGATTCTAATACCCAAATTATGCCTAGATATAGTTCGACCACCTCATCCGTGACCATGAGCACAAACACGCATGTGCCATTCAGACTGAATTATTCTCAAAATAGAGTGAAAGGATGGGGGCTTTCTTTCTCAGAAGCATATTCTTTCCGAACAAGAGAAGACTTTCCCGTGACTTTTCACATCGCAGCAAGTAATAACGGCCCTTTTGAACGAGTCTATGTATTTTTTATGTATGCCAGCCAAGACTGTGATTGAGATAGTTGAACTATATTAAATTTTGTAATTTTTGGTGAGACATTTACAGAGAAATTTAGAAATTTATCTTGGTGTATTTTCCCAGTTTGCACCAAGAATAATTCACTTGGCAGAATTCTTAATTTACAGTAACCTACTTACTTATCTTCCATTTATTTTTCATTGATACATGAAAGGGAAAAAGGTCCATCGATAATTTTTTCTAATAATTTTGACAGAGTAAACCACATTTTCGTTATTATTGCTTATATTAAATACAGCAAATTTCAAAATGTAAATTCTTATCTAAATATCTTAGGAAATTTTGAATTAAAAAAACTCTTAATTTTTTGCAGATATGCTTAGATATATACCTACTTAAGATGATGTTGAAAATTTTATAGGTTATAACAGAAAAATTTATAAAAAATATTTAAAAATACAAATTTTTAAAATAAATAAATAAAAATGTACGAATTATATTTGGATTAAGCCTAAATTTCTAATTCTGTAAAAGAGAATCAAGTAAGTTTAATAAAAAAAGAGATATTAATAAATATATATCAAATTCAATTAACATTGAGGAGTTAAAATTTTGAGAGGTAATTTTTAAAAAAGTACTTGTGTGATTTTTACAAAACTTGGCAGTTTAGCATAATCTAAATTGAAGAATTGAAATATGGATAAAAATTGGCATGTCATTTAAAAAAAAAAGTCCGATTTTGTGTCAAAATACCTAAAACAATGCTATATGTAATTAAAACAATCCTATATGTAAATCTAATACGTATCCTAAGTCGCACTTTCGAGATATGAAAAATGCAAGTTGAATTTTGTCAATCAGCCCAGTAGAACAGGAGATATAGAACTGCCCCCTCTTTTTCCCCGCAGTGTACCTAACTACCTATTTATGTTTTAAAAACATTTGCTTATCTCAAAATTCAGAAAACAAATGCAATTTTTATCGCTGTCACTTGTCATAAGCGATGAATTAAATACGTCTGAGCAAGCACAAGTGATACAAGACTGTCCTGTCCTTGCAAAGCTCTAGTGCATGTTAGGACAAGCATTGCTACAGCACATATGTGCATAATGCATTGTTACTGGTATAAAATATGCAAGTTTTTACAAGGCCTGTGACCACAAAGCAAATAGGTACCTATTTACACAAGTTTTTTAAATACTGTTGTATGTGTATGGGTTCATAATAGATTGAATGCATACAGAAGCAAAGATAGTTTGATAAAATTTATTTTTACCAAAAGAAACAAGTTACAGTTTTGGAAATTTCCACCCCCTCTCCCAACCCCCACAAAAAACCCACTCCTACAGCTCTTCTCAGTACCACAGAATACAATCACTAATTACACTTCAAACTACTCAGAACATGAAATCAAGTACAATGCAAAAATGCATCTAAAGAGTGAAGCTTGCATGAAGATCTCAATACTCATATCTACTCTCAACCTGAAAAACTGAGAACTGATGCTTTCTCTGGGGTTATATAGTTTTCTTGCAGGCATTTAGAAATCTCTAGTATCTTACCTTTCTCAAATTACTGGAAGGCATATAAAGTTACATTAAGGTCCAGATATCGTTACAGTTACAAAGAGGGATCAATTACAGTTATACAGGAACTGGACCAAAATGTCGTCAAACAGAGGTTAAGTTCGGAAACTTTTGGCAATTTCTCTCCTAATTTGGAGACAAAAATTAGTTGCAAAAACCATCGCCACATTGGTGATATTGTGCTAATTTACCAAGATAACCATTTACCTCAATTTTAAATGGACTTGCCCCTGTAATCTTATTTTTTCGGCAGAGCTTTGTCTCTTCAGAAGTTTTATGTTACATTACACAAAAGATACAGCAATTTCACTTATTTATAAGTTAAGTTATTTACATATATACAAAATCCATAATGTTGACCCCTTTCCAAGAATTTCACATGCTGAGTAGTACAATCCCTGAACAGGAAGCCATACTTACAACTAAGGAAAATCAATGCAATACTAAAACAATAATTGCAATAAATGACATAAAATAAATCAAATGCTAGACCAATAAATAAATGCATATATCTATAAATCTGCACAAAATATGATCATGATCTTAGTACACTATTTACATTATATACTATGGCATAGTAAGGGGGCTAGCCCATCATAATGAATGGCTTTAGGCTTAAGAATTAGAGACCTGTGGATCTGAACTATGACATTGTTCAACCAGTTTAGGACTGTGTAAGCACCATCTCAGGGTGACTGTAGTTTAGGAGAGCCTTTTCCATTGAATCAGATTCCAAAACCACATCCTGTCCTGTAGCTCTCAGGTCATATCGGGTGCTCATATTCTCCGTCGCCGAGTTGACTCTTGTTTGTGCAAAATTGTGCATCACTTCAAACCGTCCCTTGAGATCTTAAATGTACATCTCAGACGATGAAGGTGCATTCAGAAGGCCATCAAACAATAGATTACAAGGCAGAAGACCAAAGAGCATCTGAGATGGGGAATAGTCAGTAGTCTTGTGAACAGAACTGCAATTAGACCAGTATGAACAGAGGTAGTTTCTGCTCCCAGTCATGTTGGTTTCTGGATGTTAAGGATTGTTACAGGTTGTTAAGGATGATTCGGTTAAACTTTTACTCAAAAAGGTCTATCATGTCATTTGACTGTGCATGTAAAGGTGTTATTTGTATTTTGTATATGCTGAGTAGTTACAAAGTTCTTTAATTACAGATGAAATAAAATTCCTTCTTTAATCAGAATGTTGCTAAAAAGACACTCCAAACTTGGAAATCTAATGGTGTAACATTATTTCAGCTACCGTGAAAGCCGCTTGAAAAAGGATAGGATATGCTTCAGAGCACTTTGTGAAATAATTAATAAGAACAAGGATGTATTATTGCCAACAGCATTTCATGACAAAGGTCTCAGGGTGTCAAAGGTAATGCGCTCAAAAGGCCGTCTATACTGTAATCCTGCAGCTTTCCTCCGCTGCGTTTCTTCAGTCCTTTCTGATACCGAAGCATCATATGATTGAAAAACTTTTGCACATCAGCCTTTGCCTTACTCCAGCAGAAGCACTCTCAAACACTACGCAAAGTGTTCTGAAATGGCCTCCTGCCTGGCTGCTAAGCAATTCTTTAAGGACATCTGAGATCTGGGACGTCTGTGATAAGGAAAATTTCCATAAATTTCTATCATATATGTTTATGTGCAGAAAAAATTGGGGATAAGTTACATAAATTTTCACTAAAAATATATGTACATGTGAAATAAATTATTGGAGAAATTTATGCATATGCAAAAAGTATATGTAAATTTTTACCCAAAATATGCATGTACTGTTGAAATATACAAAAACTATATGTAAATCTATAAATCTATGAATAAAGCATTCCCAAAAATATACCTAAATTTTATGCGGAACTTGCATATATGCTAATGCAAACACATATGTAAGTTTCAATCTCCCCCTCCCCCAAGGAAACAATTTATAATGCATTTTTATACTTGGGTTTTATTTTTTCTATCCACAGGGTCATTCATAAATTGCACATATTTTTTTAGTGTGGAGGTTACATACACATGTCTACACATCATTACCACTGAAAACCGAATATAGTGAATTAACTATACAACAGTGCTTTAAAATTTATAATTCAGTTTACTTCTACTTATCTGTGTAAAAAAAAGTTTTCATAACTAATTCAAATAAAAATAAAGTGCTGAAATCGATTTGATGCATGTTCTGATCTCAGACTTTACCAGCATATGCCCAAACATACAGAATACCTATGCAAGAACTGACAGGCTTAGCCATTCAATTAATATGAGCACCAATATTTATTTAATATTTAACTAATAAAATTAAGATTATCCAAACTCTATTAGCCCTGAATTATTAAAACTAAATATAAATTTTCTTCAGTTAACATAATTATTTAATGCCAATATAAAATATTTTGAAAAAAATTTATTTTAAAAGGTACTCACATGTCACTGCAACCATGTTAATAACTATTCTTCACACAATCATACTTATAAAAATCCTTCACTCAAGTAACTTTGGGATTTTTGCATGCATTTTTTCACTGTATTCCAAGCTACAACAGTTTTCATAACCACGTCATGATATCTTTTGCCTTAAATTAAATTTTAAAATATGTGCCCGTAGAATTTTCCAACAATGGAAGAAACTGCGCTAAAATGAGTGCAGGAATCTAGAATAATGCTACAGAATATCTAGAGGAAACAAAAAAGATATTGACAAAGTTTGCATGATACTGAATTTCTGCAATTCTTTGATTTAAGTGAAAACAGATTGCTCTGTACTTGGAAAGAAGAATAGTGAAAAACAATTACCAAAAGATTTGGAAACAAATATAAGTGCTTTACTTTTTCAAAGTATTAATACTTATATAATAATAAAAATTTAGAGTTTAAATTGCTAAAGTATGCTTCCTTTTCATAAGTTGATAATTTTTGCAGGCTTACAATAAATATCAATAGTCCGAGAAACTTTAAAAAAAAAAAAAAAAAAAGTTATGAAAACACCAACCTGCACCATATAAGCAATTTGCACCTTTTCAACTGCAAAAAATTGAGAAATTGCACCATCAAGGTGGTTGTGTTAATACTAACTTTTAAAAACATATGTGCATCAATATTAAAATATGCCACAAAAACTCCTTTTGAAAGAGACAAGAATAAAATGTTCCACAGAAACCTCTAATTTATAAAAGCGGTCTCCCATGTGAAAGTTTGAGAAACATCATTTTACAGTGCTATCAGGTTCAATGTTTCTTCTAACCTTCTTCGGAAACATACAATAACCTGACTAGGAACAGAGAGCTTACTAAAGCTATGTTCACTAATTGTAGTAAGTAGACAGGATACAGACGAAGGGTATACAAAACCCTTTATTTTTCTTTATATACAATGACTTCCGTACTTCAGAATACAATGACCCTCCACTCGGGGTCTAACGTAAAAGGTATAAAAAATAAAATTAAACTCTAATTTAACTTTAGAATAACACACGTGGAAGATTGGCCTTATAATAACAGGAAGCGTATGTAGCACAGAGACTGTGAACACTACAATACGTTTAATTTATTAAGAGGATTAAAACCTCTGGCCTGGAAGGCAAATAGCAACTGCGTAACTTCTAAGGTAAGCGGCCTGCTTCGAACTCACTGCTTCCTCTCTTTCGCTTGGCAAAAAAGCCACACTTAAATACTTGACGTTCGCCAGACAAACTTTGCATAAAATCCTTAACGCTTATAATTCTGGCCGGAAGTAGAAAATAAAAAGTGATAGTAAAGGTTTAAAATAAAATAAACGTTAGTAAAACTTAAGATCCTTACATACTTCCCGCCAGAGTTAATTAGTTTGAAACTGAGGTCTAAAACGACCTTGTTGAAAACTTTTAGCTCTAGAATCTAACGCGAGGCCAATCTTTTACAAACATTTCTCACTAGAAACTAGAAATTTAAAAAAAATCGTTTTTACATTATCAATTCCATGGACAATTACTTTTCATCTGTACTGCATCTAAACAGGAGCTCTTAGTTGAAATCTGGTTCCTTCCAGAGATCTGGAAGGAAAACTAGTTTAATGAAATGTTACAGAATGACATTGCAAACAACATATAGAATATACTTCTCTTAACCTTCTTATTTCATTCATGACTATTTTAATTATCTCTCCCCGTGCTTTCTGACATGTGTTGTAAAAGAACACCAAACACGAATGTGTTTCTGTCTACGTGTGCCACACTTCCTGCTACAATCAAAACACTAACGTGTTAAAATTCAACATAACGAGACCTCTTAACACACCCTACTTTCAACTCTAAACCCTGAGGTACTATTCTAAAAGTGGCTAGCTCTAAAGTGTAGCGTCAGAGAGCCTAACTACATCATTCAACCTTTATCACATATTCGCCATGATTTAATCTTTACAGTCACACGAATAACAAATTTTTAACATTACTTTCACTTTTACCATATCACGGTATTTCTTAACATTTAAAATAACAGAACACATGTATATAAGAACATATCAACATGCCGTTAATTTTACACATTTGAAAACATACATTAGTAGTACATTGTTAACTTCTATTCTTTTCAAAGCAAGTGCCAATTCTTTCTACATTGAAATAATACTACATTTCAAAAAGTCTTTCAGACTAAAACTTCTTTCTTGCTAGAATGCTTTAAATAAAATTTATACAATAACTTTTTGCAATATTTAAGTCTTTACACAACGCTATTATACATCAACTTTAGTTTTACGCGCGAGTAATTGAAAAACATAATAAGAAAATCGGTCACAACTCATTTCTCGCCCTTTTGGCGATAAAGGTAGACCTCGCATGAGGTAAAACTTCTTGAAATCTGCCACTTGCAGTAAGAATGAAAGATTAACTTAAGTTTGCAACGTAACATAAAATTTTACTTATCTTTGTAATATTCGGACATCCTTTTCTGGGCCCAGTCTTTAAAGGTACTGCAGACCGTAGCCTGGTTTATCCTCCTTCTTGTACGGGCTCGCCCTTCAGTGCTTTCCTCTGGAAGCTTCCGTTTTTCACCAGTACGGCCACCCTTGAACACCTTCCTTTTCCCCTCTGCTTGTGGTCTTGGCCGTTTGAAAGCAGCTGGTCTTGGCGGAACCGGGAAACTTCTGTCGTGAACCTGCTTGGACCTCGTTGTTGGCCGTTCAAATTTTTCTTGTACTTTTTCCTCCGCCGCTGATGGCCCTTCCGCAGTTCGGCGACTTTTGCTGCGGAGAGTTCTGTCGGATGAGTCGATCCTCCGTTTTAAAGCCGGGTTATAGTTGCCGTCCTTTCTCCTGGTCCTCTTCACATACGTCGTCCTTCTCCCTTCTTCATTCTGGGGGTGATCGTGAACTCTGTTTTCTGGACGGTGGAACGGCTTCTTTTTCTTTTTACCTTCAATTTTTCCGCGGGGCAATTTTCTTTTCACTTGCTTCTGTCTCTCGTTGGCTTGCCCTTGTACTTGTCGTTTTCCCACCTCTGGAACTTGTACCTGCGGTGTCTGCCGTGCCGTATCCTGCAAAATATCTGAAAAGATTTGCATTTTATTACGATCGAAGTAGGGCTTAATTTGATCAATATTTGCGAAAGAAGTTTCACCATTTCTGGCCTTTAACACTACAACAGCGTGAGTTATTTTTTCTATAACATATGGTCCTTCAAATCGTGGAAAAAATTTGGCAGTTTTATCTTCTGGTGCTGAAGAAAGTGAATGCTTAATTTTTAGTACTTCATCCCCTACTTTGTAAGTTACTCCCCGTCGTTTCAAGTCATAATACAATTTTTGTTTTCTCTGTGCTACTTCAGTATTTATCTTTGCCTCCTTAATTAGTTTTTCTATATCACCCATTTTAAATTCTGGGGCTCTTTGTTGCACATAAAATAATTTATCTAACGGTGTTATAATCTTTCTGCCTAGAAATAACTCAGCAGGAGTTTTTCCCGTTGTATCATGTTTTGCGGTCCTAAGAGCGAAAGCAAATTCATTGACATAGTTATCCCAGCTTTTATGAAAAATTTTAACATAACTACGGATAATTTTCACTATATTTCTGTTTACCCGTTCCGCTATATTTGATTGCGGCCGATACGGGACCATTTTTAAATGACGTATGCCCAGTTTTTGGCACATGTCTTCAAATATATTACTTACAAATTGAGGACCATTATCCGATATAACTTTGAGGGGCGCCCCGTATTTTAAAATATATTTATTTAAAATAGAATCAGTAACTAATTTCGCGGAGGCTCGTTTTAAGGGAACAATTTCGGTCCATTTACTAAAATGATCAACCATAACAAGGAGATAGCGACTTTTATTTAACTGACTTTTTGGGAAAGGGCCCAATAAATCGATGCCAATTATTTCATTTGGAAATTCGGATTTAATACTATTTAGAAACCCGGCCGGGCGGAAATTAATATAATTAACGGCTTGACATGTTGGGCAGGACTGGACATACGCCCTTGTTAACTTTTGCAGTTCAGGAAAGTAGACTGCCTCGCGTACGCGTTGGATAGTTTTTCGAATACCAGCATGAGAAGCTAAAGGGCTGTCATGGAGCTCTTGCAGGATATTTAATCTAAGACTAGCTGGGATAACAGGTCGAAATTCGTTGTTGGAATTCGTAGTTTTTGTATAAAATAATAGACCATCTATTAGTTCGTAATGGGCCGCCCTATTTCTTATCGCCACAATATCTTGGTGGCTAAAATTTTCAGGATCCTTCAAATACTCATAAATACTTCCAAACTCAGGATCCTTACCCAGTTTGGTTATTACAGTTTCTCGGGAATTTATTGTACACGCTGTAAGCATTGCAACTTTTACGGTATTACCCCGTTCTTCTAATTTAATTCGTGATAGGGCATCTGCTACGATATTTTCCTTTCCGGGGGTATGCTTGATTACCAGATTATATTCTTGCAGCTTGAGTGCCCATCTTATTAACCTTGGGGATAAATTTTTCCCTGAGTACAATCTAGTTACCGCCGCATGATCAGAATATACTGTTATCGGCGCCTTTCCAAAATAGACTCGGAACTTTTGCACTGCTAACAGAACTGCAAGTGCCTCTCTCTTGGTCGCGGAATAGTTTCTTTGTGTTTGATTTAAAGTTCGGCTAAAAAATGCCACGGGCTGCTGATTTTGCGAAAGTACCGCTCCTACCGCATAATCCGAAGCATCCGCTGAAATTTCTAAATTTTCATCCTTTTCAGGAAATTTCAACACAGGGGCTTGCGTTAATGCTTGTTTTAATTTTTCGAAAGCACTATTGGCTTCGGCCGTCCACGAGAATCTTGCCTTTTTCCTTTTTAATTTTAACAATGGCTCAGCGATAGCCGCAAAATCTTTTATAAAGGACCTATAATATGAACAAAGTCCTAGAAAAGAAGAGAGCTTCTTTGCCGTGTTTGGAGTCGGATACTTTTGTACAGCGATTATTTTTGATTCATCTGTCTCGATTCCTTTCTGAGATATTTTGTAACCTAAATATTTTAATTCAGGGGCTGCAAATTTGCACTTTTCGACATTAACTTTTAGACCGGCCTTATTTAATAAAGAAAACACCTGTCTTAAATCCTGTACATGTTGGTCGAGATTATCACTAGTAATAATGATATCGTCTAAATAGATAAATGTGGACTTTCCAAGAACAGGTCTTAACACAATGTCCATGCATCGCTGAAATGTTGCCGGGGCCCCTGAAAGGCCAAACGGCATACGCAAAAATGCATAAGTGCCAGACTTGGTTATAAAAGCAGTCTTAGGCACGTCCTCAGGCCTGACCCCTATTTGAAAATAACCATTCGTTAAGTCTAAAGTCGTCATAAATTTGGTTGATTTTATGTTCCTTAAAATTTCTTCTATGATCGGTAACGGATATACCGGATATTTCGTTATGGAATTTAATTTACGGTAATCAATAGCAAATCTCCACCTTTTTGGATGCTCCAAAGGATAATCATTATTTTTCTTACATAAAACCACCGGGCTAGCATAACTACTTGAGATGGGCGTTATGATCTTTTTACGTAGCATATCGGTAATATGCCATTCTATAATTTTTTCCTTATTCTTATCATACCGGTATGGTTTTTGACGAACCGGCAATGCATCTCTGGTGTCAATACTATGGTTAGTAACCTGAGTAAATCCTGGAATATCACTAAATAAGGAAGCAAATTCACTTACCACTTGTCGGATTCTATCTTGCTCGTCATTAGGCAGGTGGTCAAGATTTAACCTTGGCTGTTCAACCTTTTCTACACGCACTGGTTTCATTGTCAGCCTAAGGGACGCTTCATTAAAATCCAGTGTAGCTTGTGCGTCTGAAAGAAAGTCTATTCCTAGGATTAAATGTGCTTGCAAATTCTTTACTATAAAAAACATCACCTTTACTTGTTCGTCGTTGATACGGATATATAAAGGTACTTTACCTACGCACTTACATTCTTTTCCTTGCGCCGCTAATACTGTCATATTATCCGCATTATATATGCGGTATTTGCGAAAATACTTTCTAAAAAAGACTTCTGCCACACAGGAACACTGCGCGCCGGTATCCAGGAGTGCGGTGGCCGGGATATTATTTACCAAGACTTCAATCTTTGGAAGAGTCAAATTTTTCACCATTACTGTATTTATCTTGTAGGAAGAGGGGTTTTCGTGGCCTTCGGATTTCCACACCCTCTCGTCAGCAGAAATCCGTTTTAGTTTAAATTATTTTTCCTTTCCGTGCTTTCCTTCTTTTTCCCCTGGCCTTGAGACTTTTTTCCTGGGTTGCTATTGAACTGTCGACGTTCGCCGGCTGTTTTTGAATGCTCGGGTTTCCTTGCCCACTGATTCGCTTTTTCTCCGTAGCCATGTGCTTGAGTTTGCTGTAGTCTTGGCGTACCAAATTGGTTTCGCTGTTGATATTGGCGTCTTCTTTCGACGTCCGCCGTTCTTCTACTTTCAAACTGGATTGCTAGCTCAAATAATTTTTCCAGTGTAGTCGGATTTCTCAATTCAATAAAGTCTTGCACTTGGGGTAGTAACCTCGGCAAAATCACTTGAATTATTTCAGGATCCGGACGGTTTCCATACAAGTGCTTGAAAACGTGAATTTTTCTTAAAATAAAGCTCGACAGGTTTTCGATTCTTTGTTGATATATGCTAAAAAGTTCCGTTTCTAATTTCGCACGATCCCTTACAACAGGGAAGGCTTTTAGTAGGGCAGTCTTGAAATTTTCATAAGTATAGGTGGGACTTCCTGCTTGACCCAAGAGACTTCTGCCGATACATTTGAACCAGTTAAGCGCTTGGCCCCTCAAAGCGCTGGTAGCTAAGGTAACTTTTTGAAACTCGTGCACGGGGTAGAGCATGAAGTGGTCATCCAATTTTTCCAAAAAACTGGTTACCGGTGAGTTTCCATTAAATGTTGCTTCTGGTTTCATCGAAGCACGCATGGTCTGGACGATGTACCCAAATCCTTCCAGGGCGGCAGCTGGCATTTCTGGATTCTGAGCCGTTTCTGCAGGCAGCACAGGTTCTTCTTGAAACTCGGCCATGGTTATTTTTCTTCGTTGGGCGCCACTATCAGGTTCAATGTTTCTTCTAACCTTCTTCGGAAACATACAATGACCTGACTAGGAACAGAGAGCTTACTAAAGCTATGTTTACTAATTGTAGTAAGTAGACAGGATACAGACGAAGGGTATACAAAACCCTTTATTTTTCTTTATATACAATGACTTCCGTACTTCAGAATACAATGACCCTCCACTCGGGGTCTAACGTAAAAGGTATAAAAAATAAAATTAAACTCTAATTTAACTTTAGAATAACACACGTGGAAGATTGGCCTTATAATAACAGGAAGCGTATGTAGCACAGAGACTGTGAACACTACAATACGTTTAATTTATTAAGAGGATTAAAACCTCTGGCCTGGAAGGCAAATAGCAACTGCATAACTTCTAAGGTAAGCGGCCTGCTTCGAACTCACTGCTTCCTCTCTTTCGCTTGGCAAAAAGGCCACACTTAAATACTTGGCGTTCGCCAGACAAACTTTGCATAAAATCCTTAATGCTTATAATTCTGGCCGGAAGTAGAAAATAAGAAGTGATAGTAAAGGTTTAAAATAAAATAAACGTTAGTAAAACTTAAGATCCTTACAGTGCTTTACACTGGTATCACTTCAGCTCACAACTAAACCAGCAAAAGAAGATCACTGCAAAATAAACAACAAACTGCAATACTCTATGCAGTGTACTACATTATACAGATAAAAATTTTATCTTTGTTAAATTTCTTTTGTTAAATACGATATCATGTGAAGGTTGCATATTACTGTACGATCTAGGGATTTTTAAACATGCACACAGATATTACAGTATAAGTGATTCGCATATTAATGGATTTGTACACTTTAAACACAGAACCTCCAGTGGTCCATTGCATTTGATTACTTTCTGCATTAAATAATTTTGAAAGTTTAAAAGTAATTGCTTAACACAAAAAGGAAAAACATCGAACATACCATTTCCCAATCGGACACATCCATGGCACTTCCTAGCTGCAGGATACTCTGCAAAATACATATATTTTAAAGCTTGTATATGAATTTTCTCAAAAATTCTGAAAACAAAAAATTCTTTAATATATTATTAATTACCTTCTGAGGTAGGACAAGATCGCCATGTATAATTATCTAAGTTAAAAGCAGGCACCTGAAAAGAAAAAAAAAAAAAAATTCTTCAAATAAGGATTAACTCCAATATGCAGAAAGAAAGGAGAAATATCTTACATACTTCTTTAAAGCCAAAGCACTCAAAACCTGTTCCTCCACCAAATACAAGTATCTGATTTCCTTCAATCACAATTTCATGACGATACCTTAAAGCAAAAACAGATAACCATCACTGAAACAGATTAATATCAAATAAGTTAACTCACCTTAAATCAGAATAACAAAAGATTTAGATGTATTTCAAATCACACGATTTACATACAATCATAGGTCAATTAGATATAAATTATATCAAAAATTAATTTAAATTTGATCAGTTAGATACACAGACATTCATAATTTTACAAAATATTTTTAAACTGATAATTATATAAATTATTAAACTAATACTATATTTTTAATTGAAATAGAGGTGCACAATTTTAATACATATTTCACAAACTTTCAATGAACTCATCTTTTTCGTGCAATTGGGAGAGGAAACATTTACAGCAAACCCTTGCCGAACACGGAATTGTGGAATGGGATTTTGCATATATGCGTTACCTTGATGGTCTCCATTAACTTGTTCAACATGAAAATTTCAATTACACATGGTAAGCTGAAGAACACTGGTCATAAGTTAAATGAATTGTGAAAAATAAATGCAACTATCTGATTTTGTAATGGAGAGACTCAAATGAAGAAAGAGAATACGAGAGGTACTGAAAAACCTCCCCACACCTTACATCGAAATGTATAATGGGATGTGTCAGACATTGGCCCAACTTATTACGTAGTAACATAACATTTGTATGTTTCATTTTCCCAGTCTTAATTGAAAATAATATTCAGATTTCTATAAATTATACATACTTTTTTAATCTGAACTAACCAGTTTTTTCTACAGAAATTTTTTTATAATTTTCCCATTGCTTCGTTAGCCCTTTTTAATGTCTCTACTAAGAAACAGCCATTTCATATTTATGTGATTTAATATTTATCTTATTTCTTTCCCATGAACCTTCAGAAAGGTTTTTCAACTCTCCTTCTTGTTTAGCACATTTTTAAAGTAACAAAACACTAATGGCCTATGTTTACTGATAATGTGGCAGCTGCTTTTCCTGCTGAAAATTTATTAAGTGACACATACAACTGACATGATTAATTCAATACACGATTAATTCCTTTTGGGGCTTTTTCAGAAAGGCTGCCACACCTTTTTTTTTATGTTTAGTCATGATAGGTGTATTATATGCACAGAAACACAGTTTTATGTAGATATTTAATTTACTCAAGTCATTAATAATAATCATTGAAATATTCTGACCAGGAGTCAACAATTCAATAAGAAGCACATAAAACAGTACATTTTATTTCATCATCTGTCTCACTAAAATAAGTTCCAGCAATAGGATATAACTTACAAAAACTTCCATTGCTTCTACCAACAGATAAGGACAGGACAGGTTTCTGCAAAATATTTATTAGACTTTTTTCATGAGCGTTTTCCATTTTATTAAGAATGGCATAAGATTTTGGTTTGGTACATGATTATTTCTTTGCAGTCCCTGTATCAAGACACATCTTCTAAACAAAGGACCGACATGATCTGCAGCATTCAAAGCAATATTTTATTTGACCAGAAACTGTAAATATGCAGCCTGAATAATGCTTAGCTATGAAAGCTATAACAGATTACTACATCATATCATCAGCAGAGAATCCAAAGATGCATCAGCCAGATTTGTTGAAAATTAAAGAATTTATCCATAGTAGTAAATGGATATAAACTAAAGATGTTTTCGATTGTGATGAAACCAGTCTTGTCTTACTTGCCATACCTTCAAAATGCCCAACTTCTAAAAATATTCAAAGACATGGTCGAAATCGTTTCTCTATTTTACTTTGACCAAATACTGATCAAATAGAAGATGATACCACCTCATGAGAATGTCACAAAAACTCAGCTCTTTCAAAAGTATTTGAAATATACAGTGAACTAACTTTTACATACCACACTATGAACCAGGAATAAAAGCAGAGCCAGATTTAGACTTGATACGGCCCTAAGGTATTTGAGATATGCAGCCTTATAATATATTTTAACACTATTTATACCATATTTTAATTTGGTGCGGGGCTTAAAGCTACAGCTTGTACAGCTTATACGTAAATCCGGCTTGAATAGAAGACACAATTAATTCATCAAATTAACATTAGAATGCACCCATAAAGACTATGAAACAAAAAAACTGCCTTAAAAAAATTTCTGTCTTTGATTTTCAGTTTGTTCCATTTTTGGAACATTGGCATGTGTCTTTTCTCTCTCTCTTTTTTTTTTTTTTTTCCTTCCCTTCATGAAAATAAAGGATTATATGATAAATCTTTTAAATTTTTTTAATGTAATAATGGTTTATTGAACAATTTGTTTTGAAATTACTAAAATTTAAGCAAACCTCATTAAAAAAGTTACAGTGTTTTTAATTACCGCAATATTTTATAATAAATGCAATGCAAAAAGTATAAAGAAACAATAAAAACAAATTTACACTTACACAAGCTTGATTAACAATATACATAATACAAATAAATGCGATTTTTGAAATATAAAATACCTTACAAATAAGAAATATATTTTTTTATCCTTTAGAAAGTGTGTGGAATTTCAACCAGTAGTTCAAAAAATATAAAACATTCTAAAACACTAATGTTTTGTAAGCCTTCTCAGCAGTTTCTCAGTGTCCATGACATTGTGGGAAGCAGTGTACATGGAGCCCCCCTCTTTTTTTCATTCAAAACACATGTCTGCAGTGTTTTTTTGACACACTACACAACACTCTTGTGATAATAAACTATATAATGTGCATCTGATTTTCCTACAGATGTCGACTGATGGGCACAGGGTCCAGGTATAACGTGAATTTAGGTTTCGCCTAAACCAAATTGAAAGTAATTTCTGTTCTAAAATTCACATGAGTAATTTCTAATGTAGTCTTTTTGTGTAAATTAATGTGTAAGATCCACCCAGCAACCACAACTATATTCAGTGCATTGATAAAGTTCCAGTACCACTTTTTTCCTGTGAAAGTTTGACCGTTAACTTCCAAGAAGCCGGTCCAAGAGGTCTACTCCACCCATTCTTTCATTATATAATTTTACAATGTAAAGTTGGAGAACATCAACTTTTTTTTTTTTTTTTTTTTGGCTTAAACCTACCTTTTTGCTCTTCCTAATCATTCCTGAGTGATATCATTTGATACAACAGTTACAATAGAACTATTGTTCCAATGGCACATAGAAACCTCTCCATCGCATTGGTAATCAAGTTCTCCAAATCAAAATGTCAACATTTCTTTTACTGTTTTAAAAGGACATTGTTCCATTCCTTTGGTAGATAAATCAGTCAGCAGACTGTGATGTGAAAAAGTTATTGAAAAATACTTTGTGCTTCTCTGGATTGTCAATAAAAGATAATAGTACGGAGACAACTTTTGATAAAAATGACAAATTTTCATTTTCTGGCTTTTTCCACCAAAGACAGACATAGCATAAGGATAACCATTTGCTGAGCAGAGCATCCAAACTTTGAAACCAAATCAAATTGATTTTCCACATATGAACATCTTAGCAGAATAATGTCCATAATATGTAAACATGGATTCATCAATACTCAGATTTTCATAGAAAAATCCAAATTGACAAAATTTTTTCCAATCTCTTTATAAAAGGGAGAGATTTTCCTTAATTTATCACCTGGTTCCAATTTTCTATTATCAAAAATATGATACTTTTTTAACATCTGAAATTTATTTCTGGGCATTGTAGCGCTGACAGTTGGGATATGCAAATCTTTCTGAGCACTCAAATGAGCAAACAATATGAATTTTGCTGAAATTTTGAACTGAGCTTAAAACAGGATAATGCAGCTGAAACCAATTATCCCCCCCCTTGGTGAGAGAGATGAGACCCCCTCCATTTCTTTTTCCTATCCTTTCTTGAGAAATAAGTGACACATCGTTAATACCTCTCAAAAAGGGCGTGTTTATGAGATATGAGCACTGAATGTATTAAAATCTAATAGAAAAATAAATCTGTGATATCACTGATTTTGTATATTGTTACGTTCCAATGTTCCTTTTTTGAAACACTGCTTTTTTATGCAATCTTGAGGAAATATCTCTTGTTATTAGTTTTTTTATTTATTTTTTTTTAAATTTTTTTATTAACTCATTAAACTTGTCCTTTGCAAGTAAGGTGGGGAAATTTTGGGGTGGATTTGAATTTTATAGAATTTTTTTCTTCCCGTAAAATTGCAAAAAAAAAAAAAAAAAAAAAAAAAAAAAAAAAAAAAAAAAAAAAAAAAGAAGGGGGAGCTGAATTTTAAAAAAAGATATTTCTATGCTGAAATATTCATAGTTGAAAAATAAATTTTATGTCAAAAAATTAATCATACCTTGTATAATAAATGCTTTTTTTCAAACTGACAGATATGATAGTTTATTTTTTAAGAAAACATTAAACATGAAGTTCCAAAAAAGGAACACTGGCATGTAAAAGATTAAAAAGGGACAATGACAGAGCTTATATCTGCAAAGTACCTCAAACCATCAGGGCATTAAGATCTTGAGGCAATAAGGAATCATCAATGCATTAAGAAAAAAATAATTTCTCTTTACATTAAGCTATTTCATTCCTGTGATTTAAAAAACTAAAAAATATGAATTTGGAAATACAAATAATATTTTAACAAATTAAAAGTAGGATGATAAAACAGCATAAAGAAATTTCATAATGATTAAACTGTATAAACCAGCAGAAAATTATGTGTATCACTCTAAATTAAAATATCGATTACATATCTTTTTCATTCATATAATTTTTCTGAACAGCCCATTGAAAGATGTATTTACTGAACTTTACTACACTTTGCCTTTCAATATAGTGCACAGTTTTTATAGGCTTTGTTACAAATACTAGAACATAAACTATTCTTTATCAAATTCTCACCAAATTTCGCATAATTTGGCATCTAGACATAATTTCAGCTGAGTATGGAAAAACGTCAGCATGCAAGTTCAGAAAAAGTGTCAGAAAATGCATGTTAGAATCATGATACATATGCATATATATATATATATAGTATATATATACAAACACACACACATATCTTATTATATAAGCCATGCTTTTGAGACATGAAAAATGTGAGTTAAATTGCGTTGTTGAATGATGAGAAGAGAGCAGCTGAAACCAATTACCCCCCCCCTTGGTGAGAGAGATGAGACCCCCTCCATTTCTTTTCCCTATCCTTTCTTGAGAAATAAGTGACACATCAAAAAAAAATTTTTTTTTTTTTTTTTACAACTCTGGTAAATGGATGCCTAATTTTTTCCTTACATCCTAGTAATATAAAATTACAGCTAGAACATGAGTTTCCCACAGAACTACAATTCAATATCAAAAGTGCAATCAAAAGGTTTGAAGGCGAAAAGCATAATAAAGAATACTCTTAAAATAAACTTACCTTGGCTCTGGCTCAAAATTCATTTCATTTATTACATTTTTTTCAAGAAGCTTCCACTCTTTTGTATTAAGATCTAAGCAATGTACACTCATAGAGTAATCATATCCAGTGGTTCCTCCAACTACATACATTTTATTCTGATGTACTGCCATAGCCTTCATAAAACAAATTATACATTAAAATAATGTTTTGAATGAAGCTGATGTAAACACAAAAAGAGAATAACATATTTTAATACATAATTTTAATATTTATACATAAAAATTCCCCTTTGTCCTATTAATCCAAACAAAAATTGTTGTCCTACAATTTATGGATCCTTTACTGTGTGTATGAGTCTCTGAACAACAAAACGGCAGCAGAGCGTGGTTTTACCAAGAAGTATCGGATGTAAATACAAATGTAAGTCATGGTCTGAGGAAATTGAAACTGTAAAAGTCAAAAATGGAGAAGTTGAACATTGCTAAGAATATGCAGCAAATAGTTTATCCAACAGATGGTAGTACCTGCCAAGCTCCTTTGGTAATTGTCAATGCGCATGCGCAACCTGAGTGCAGGAAGTATGTTAGAAGAGAATGAGCTTTCATTTAAGCATGTTGCTGCACGCTTTTGCTGTGTAAATAAAAGTATATTTTTGTAACATAGATGTTCTTTACTCTCTAATGCGAAGCACTAGGTTAGTGCATGAATCTCGACTGATTCAAAATCCATTTCCAAACCGTTGATCACCACATTAAAAAGTAGTGTCCGCGACATTAGTCCGCGACTAATTAGAAGAACTAACTAGGGATAATTATTTCATTTGTTTGTTAAAAATTAAAACTGCTTTTTTTTAAAAAACACTTAACTGAGTGATTTCATAACTGAAACCAGAAATTTAAACAAGAAGGATGAAAGGCTATGGAATGAAAAGAATGCTGACACAGTAGCATACATTAAACTTTCACTGTCAGACCTACAGGCATTTCAATTCATTGCAGAAGAGAATGCAAAATTACTTTTGGAGAAAATAAAATCAACACTTACAGGCTAAGCCAAAGAAACAAATGATGGTAATGAGTTAAAAAATTCAGAAATGAAGTTGCATGAGTCAGCTAATGATTATATCACTAAAGCGAAATGAATAGCAACTAAATGCCAACTGCTAGGACTAGAAGTATCTTCTCGGGAATTGGTGTTTTACACAGTTCATAGACTTCATGGAAAATTCTCTCGAATCAAAGAAATTTTAAAAACACAACGTGTAAAAACAGTTAATGAAATACTGGAAACACTCCGTGAAGAAGAGTCAACAAACAGTTTGGTGAATGGCAGACGCGGTGACGGGATCAATGCTGAGGCATTTTGTATATAAGAAAAATTAAAACTGTAATTGAAAAATTAATTAATTTGTCAATGGCCTAGTCACACCGTGAAAGACTGCTGCAACAGAAACAAAAGTACAAAAAGTGAAGTATCCAAAGCTAACAAAGAAAGAAGGAAGTTGTAAGCTACTAGTGTGAGCATTTCATCTCATTTTAATGAAAAGGAAACTGATTTTGCTCTTCAACTTTCAGGTGGAAAAACTGATGAATGTGACAAAATTTGGATGCTTTATACTAGCGCAACTGCCCACATTGCAAAAGACTCTTTTTAGTTTGAGAATATTACATCAGGGATGAGAGAAATTTACCAGGCACATAAACATTCAAATATATTTTCTGAAGATATTGGTACTGTTAAAGCAATTACTATAGGTAAAAAACATTCTGGTTCTGTTAATTTAACTACAGTACAAAGTCCGAAATCCAGACTCTTTGGGGTCTTCAGCGATTCCGGATTTGGGATTTTTCAGGATATTAGATCATCAATTTAAATTTGGTAAGATGGCATGCAGAAATTATACAATTAAAAATATGAAATCATAATTTATGAAATAAAGAACAATTATGATCTAAAGGGTATCAAAATTTACAAAACAAAGCTTAATAAATGTAAGTTGCTTCCATAAAAAATTCAAACAGATCCTTTTTCTTATGTCATATATAGTTGACTTTCCAATGCCATACTCTCCTCGCATAATTTTGAGATGGATTGTAGATTTGTTGGCAGCTCAAGAATTGGAAACTCTTTTTGACATAATCGAAAGTTCAAGCTTAGTTTTTATAAAATAGCCATAATAATAACAGTTTGCAAAAAATAAAACGCTGGATCAAATTAGAAGATTAGGGAGCAGAGCAGTCTGCTACATTAATTGAAATGCTTTAGAATTAGTAAAGATAATTTTAGTCTAGCTTAATAGCATCAGTTATACATTATTGGCTGTGTATCACAAGATTGGCGATGAAAGCCAAGTTGTTTCGATAAATTTTGTCTTGCTCCTATTGCGTACTGAACTATTAGTTTAGTTATTTACTATACCTACATTTATTTCTTGCACATGCTTAAAACTAATCTGAGTCCTGAATAAATAAACTCCCACATATTATTAAGGCTTTATCTAGGGCAGGTGCTAGATACCACCAGGTGCAATCTCTATGGGTCCTAAATTCTGCTACAAAGCGCCTTCCTAAGTTCTAAATTTTCACCACGCCTAAACTTTGAATTTCAGTGCTTTCCCTAAATCATAAAAAAACTTCTCATCCCTTAATTTTGCCGCTCAGTGCTTCCCCAAATTCCAAAAATTTTGTCTTCTCTAAATTCTGCTGTCCGGTGCCGACATATTCTGCCATCGCTTCTGGGTTTATGGTGAATAAAATATCAGTTATTCTTAATTAAAATAGCACCAAATGTAATCTTTTGGCCTATGAGTTTGATAAACAAAATCTATTTTTAGCATACGAAAAGAAATTTTTGTTGAATTTTTCCTTTTCAACTTTTCTTAGAGCATTTAAAAATCTACAACCATCGTCAAGTGGAATGTTAGCATAAAAATATGCCATACTCTTTGTTATTCAATTCCTAATATAAAAAAAGTTTAGACATTGCTGCATGAGTTATTACTGAAGCTGTCATGTATTGATAAACATGCAGTGATGAAAGCAAAATATAATAAATAATGACTCCTCAAGTCGGGGTCAGGGATGTAAAATAAGTGAATGTTTGAGTTTGAGATGTATGTCAAGCAGATACTCAGCTGTGGAGCCAAATTATTAATCTCCTAAATTTATGCTTACATGATTGTTTTCCATAACGAGGTATTTTATTTAATGCATAAGTGAAATTAAGAATCGGATTTTTTAAGTGAAAATCTCTACATGTTTTATTATGGAAAGAAAAAAACAAACGTGCAAGCTAAAGCATACAAAAAAAAAAAAAAAAAAAAAAAAGTTTGTGGCTTTGAGGTCCTGATTTTAGATCATTCCGGATAATGGACGTCCGGATTTTGGTCTTTGTATCGTATTAGTAATGTTAGTTCTGTTTCTGGTCTAAGAAATAATTTACAGTCAGTCACTGTCGTAATGGATAAAGGTTGTAAAATTGAATCAAAGAATAACTGTATATTGGTTTTTAGTAGATGTAACCAATTACTTTTTGTAGCATTTAAGAGTAATGGCAGACTTGAAGTTAATTTAGAACCATATTATAATTCTAAATGTTGAATTGCTAATGATTGTACTGTTAGTAATTATAAGCTTTGGCATAGTAGAGTATGTCATTTAAATCCAAAATATATGTTTAAAATGAAAGAATATATTGATATTAATGATGTAAGGGATTTTTAAGTGTGAAACTTGTGACATAAGTAAAATAACCAGAAAAGGTCGTCGAAATATTGACATTAATCAGAGTTCAGAAATTTTAGAATTGATTCATTTGAATCTGTCTGATCCTTTTCAAACTGAATCAAGTGGTCAATTGGCGAGTCTAAATATTTTATGATCCTAGTGGGTGATTTTTCTGGAATGTATTTTACATATTTTCTTAAAAGTAAAAATGAAGTGTTTGATGTATTTATTAAATTTAAAGCTAAGTATGAAAATTTAACTGGTAAGAGAATTAAACGTTTGAGAATAGACAGTGGTTTAGAATTTGTAAATGAATGATTAGATAATTCGTTTGTCAATTCTGGTATTTTTCATGAAAAAACTGTTTCACATATTAGTGAGAGTGATGGGAGAGCTGAATGTGTAGAGTTCTTTTGGAAAGGGTTTGAACACTACTATATGAAAGCGAACTTCTGGTGAAATTCTGGGTGGAAGCAATTAATTTTAGCTCTTATGTATCAAATTTAACATCCCGGAAAGGAAAAGAAAAAATTCCTATGGAAATGTGGACTGGTAAAAAACCCAAATTACACTTATCTAAAAAAATTTGGGTGTGTGTCATACTTTCACATTCCAAAAGTAATGCTAAACTAATTTAATGTACCCAGGAAAGGGGGCGATAATGTTAGGATATGCTAGAGAAAGGAAAGACTATCATTTTTATGATATAGTAAGTAAAAAAGTAACAGAAGAACAATCGGTTAAATTTAACGAATCTTGAACAGGCAGTAAATCTTTGGGAAAAATTCATAGGAATTTGGGATATTGAAGAATCAAAAGGAATTTCGTGGGAGGAAAATGCAGGAGATCAAAAAACAAGAAATGAAAACCACACCTTGAATTTGTTGACACGAAAAAATACTCAAGCAAGCAAATATACTGACTCATCGAATTTCGAATGCACGCTCTGCTACCATTTTGTTGTTCAGAGGCTCATACACACAGTAAAGGATCCATAAATTGAGGGACAACACACTTTATTTGGACATAAAAAACAGATAAATAGAGCACACAGCAAATTACATAATACATCACACAGCAACACTGCTGCCTATACAATGAGCACACTCGCATGAAGGATGTGTCGGCAGAAGTGACTGCTGTGCTGCCTATAATGAGTATGTGCAGGTATAGGAAAAAAGTTCACTTACCTCTATCCAACAAAAACTAATAATTTTAAATATTAAAGCTAAATTACCCAATATCCCACATCATTATTTTTAATAATGTTGCAAGGTAGCCAGCTGTAAAACACAGATGGAACACAAAACACTGAAAACAGAGCTGTTATACTGAAATCAATAACTATTTGGATATCTCATTTCCAACATACTTGTCAGAAAATCACTTCATTTAATTTCTTTTAAATGGTGTTAGGATGGAATAAAATGAAGCAATGATGTCAAAAAAGTTTTCCACTGCAAACTATCTTTATCTTTTAAACTCTGTTTAGTAGCATTTAAATTCCATGTGTCTTCTTGCTAAGTGATATACAGATGATCAATATGTAATTGAGAGCATAACATATGGTATTTTAAATATTTTATTAATTATACTAATGATACAAATACTTATAAAAATTATCAGTTAGAATATACAGTACAAATGCCGAAATTCAGATGTCTGGATAACTAGAAATATATATATATATATATGTCATGATTTTAAAAATTTGTAGATGAAGGCATTGGAACTTTCGATATTGCGTAGATGATTGAGAAGACCGTAGTGGTTGAAGTAGGGCTGAGTGGAAAAGCATGATGACACATTTAGCCCAACTAAGCTTGAAGAATCACGATCTTTATTTTTTATGCATATCAAATCATTCTTTTGCAGACAAGATATTTCTTAATTATAGTTGAATACAATAAGTTCCATTTTAAAGTATGACATTATCTTAGGTAAATAGGCAGCAGCATGGAAATGCAGCCTCTTGCAGGCAAGGAACTATAAGCAAAAAAGAGCACTGCAACACAGAGGAAGAAGAGAGGGAGTCAATAGTTTCAGTTCGAGTTGGAAAGTTTTGGTTTACAATTAATTTGATTAGACAAGATCTCGAATCCAGAAGAACAGATGAATTTAGGGGTAGAATGCTAATTTTGAGGTCGGTAATTATTTTTTTTTTTTAAACAGCTATCGTATTTTGTTATATCTTATATATACAGGACAAATGACAAAATTCGGATGCCCAGATAACTAGAAATATATATATATATTTAGAGAAATTTTTCCTTAACAATGTCTAGAACTGAGCAATATCTTGATTAAAAATAGGTTGGCAAGGCCTGTAACTGAATAAAACGCTGAATAAATATTAATTTACATGTGAAACAACAAAAATCAGTGCTGGGCAAAAAGTATCCTTTGACAAAAAGTTAATTAAATAAAGTCATTTATTTAATTAGACATTTATTTCATTACTAATTAAATAAATTCAATATTCAGACTAATTAAATAAAGTCATTCCTTTAATTAGTTGTTTATTTCATTTAAATAATAAAGATAATTGACTTTTAAAATGAAGTCAATTATCTTTATGTTCAAAAAATTTAATTTAGTGCTGATAAAAAAAACTTCTCTATTAAAAAAAGTCATTACTTCCAAAATAAATATAAGCATATTTAAATAGAATTTTAATTTTTCCTAGATGATTTTATTTTTGTAGAAAGGCTCAGTAACATTTTCTTTTTTTTTAACACTGGTTTACTTGTGGCTTTTCTGATTCGCCTTTTTAAAGTATGACTGTTCAACTATTAAAAAATACATATTTTGATACTTTTAAAGTAAAAAATACTTCTGTTATTATACAGCTTACGCCTTTATTACAATATGTTCATTACTAAACACACACACACAGACACACACACACACACACACACAAAAAAAAAAAAAAAAAAAAAACAGATGTATGTACACTGTGCAAAAAAAAGGGGGGGAGACAGTTCTATATCTGCTGTTCTACCGAGCCGATTGACAAAATTCAAATTGTGTTTTTCATGTCTCGAAAGCACGACTTAGGATATACATTAGATTTATATAATAGCATTGTTCTAACATAGGTATTTTGACACAAAATTGGACTTTTTCTGAAATAGCATAAATTTTTTTTACATATTTTGATTCTGCAGCTCAAATTATGCCTAGATATTAAATTTTGTAAAATAAATGTGAAATTTATGGAGAAATTCAAAAATTTGCCTTGGTGCAATTTTTTCAGTTTGCACCAAGAATAATTCACTTGGCAATCTTCTTAATATTATGGCTACCAATTTCCCTTTCCCTTCCATTATGCCAGAGCGGGAAAAAAAATCACCTCGCTCCTAACTTCTTACATCGAGCATGAGCGGAAAAAAAGTCACATCATTTCTACTTCCAAATAATTTTAGCAAAGTGTCTAAAGCCCATTTGATGTTTTATCGCTTTCAACAAATATGCCAAATTTCAAAATGCAAAAATATATAAATTCACGTATATCTTCATAAATTTTGAATAAAAATCTGTAATTTTTTGCAGGTATGCTTAGAAATACACCTACTTCAAGATGATGGTAAAAATTTTATAGATTATAATTCAAATTTTTTTTGAAAAATTTATAAAAATTATTTAAAAATACAAATTTAAAAATGGGTGAATTTTATTTGGAATGAACCTGAATTTCGAAATGTGAAACAATCAAATAAGTTTAATAAAAAAAAAGAGAGGTTAATAAATATATACGAAACTCAATTAACATTGAGTAACTAAAATTTTGAGAGCTAATTTTTTTAAAACTATTTGTGCAATTTTTACATAACTTGGTAATTTGGTGTAATTTGAGTTGTAAAATTGAAATATGGAAAAAAAAAATGATATGTTATTTCAGAAGAAGTACGATTTTGTGACAAAATACCTATATTAAAACAATGCTATATATAAATCTAATAGACATCCTAAGTTGCGATTTCAAGACAAGAAAACGCAAGTTGAATTTCATCAATCGGCTCAGTAGTACAGGAAATATACAACTGTCCTCTTTCTCTGAAAAATTCCAATTTGATTAATAAGCTTTTAATATTTTTATACCAAAATATATTATGTAAAACTTATCTGCAAACTAAACTCTTACTTGTCCATATTGTTCCAATGGAGGAGAGCCAGTTGTCTGAAGAGTGGACCATTCTAATGTATCTAAATTACATATATGGGTACTGTTGCTGCTGCTTTCTCCAAATGGCACTCCAGTTCCCCCAAATACTAACATGTAGTTGTTGATTAACACAGCTGTCAAACAAATTTATAATTAATTTACTGGAGTAAAATATTAAATAAAAGCATAGATCAAAGATTTTTTAACATATTTAGATTTTTTTATAACTAAGAAGAGAGAGCCATGTGTATAATAGTATATACATGAAGCAGAAATAGATTAAGTTTTAAAAGAGTTACTCCTGTGGTACTCAATTTAGAAAGGGACAATATGATTAAAACTACATAAAGGTAAAATTAAAAAAAGGGGGGAGCAGTCCTATACCTCCCATTTTAGTTGACATGATCTACAAAATTCAATTTGCCCTTTTTCCTACCTTAAAAGTGTGACTTGGAATGCATATTAGATTTATTAACAGCTTTGCAATCGTAAGAGTGTGGCTTGGAATATGTATTAGCTTTGCACTAACATATGCAGTTAGACAAAAAACTGGACTTTTCTTACAAATGATGAGCCAAATTTTTCTAAAGTTTTATTCTATACCTCAAATCATGTCTAAATTCTACATTTGTTAAAAACTTGCCAGCAGTTTCACAGATATCTGCTTTTAAAGACTGATATTAATTTTCAACTCCACTAAAAATGACCAGTACTTCTGAGAAAATAATTTATGAACATTTTGTATACCTTTTTAAATGAAAATAAAAACTAATGTTGTCAACTGACAAAACTAAATCTTTATAGCTATTTAATATAAATTAAAACACTATTCAAAAAAGAATTTTAACTTTCAAAGTTTTAAAGATAAGAAAAACAAAATATTAACATAACATATTTCAATTGAACAGAATTAGAAGAGAGAGGCTTGCAATCTGTATATTGCAGCAAAATTTATCATTGTCAGTGTACAAAAGAAGCAGTGTAAGAAATTTTGCAGTGTACACAAGAAACATAGTACAAAATTTTCCAATTCATGTACAGATTTTTATACAGGTATTTGTCAGTAACTGCATAAAGCATCAGAAACACATTTTACTTATCACAATTATTACTGCCACTTTAGTTTTTAGCTTAATGATGAGGTACTTGCTTGAAAACAATGGAAATAGCTTAATCCATCTGTCATTTAGTTGTCTCAAAGTATGCATGACAGAAGAAAGACCAATACTGCACCTACAAGGAGAGATGAGAAACACATACAAACAGCCAAGCCTTACAAAGGTGTCAAATGTACACCTTTGATCTGGGGTAAAAGGCAGCTTTGTTGATCACTATGTCATCCAGGTCAACATTACACGTATGGTATAAAATAATACTTGTGACAAAATATTATTCAAAAGTGCAGATTAAATAAGTTTCTACAGTCAAAAGTCGTTAATTCGGACACCCATAATCCGGAATAATCTATAATCTGGACCTCAAAGCTACAAACTTTCTGGCGTTTACGTGTGCGCGTAAGACTTTTACGGCTGCGAATATGCGTGAGCGCGTGCGCATAAAACGTTTCGAAATCCGAAATCTGTTTATCAACTTCACGCTGCTCGGCGGGGGGAACGCCGCGGCGCGCAATGAATTGGAAGTTGATCTGTCAACACTATCCTTATCTTCAGGGCACATGTTTTTATTTTATTTGGCTTATAATTCCTTACTAAATGTAGTATTTCATCTCGATGTACTCCGTGTTTGATATGATTTAAAACAAGATCTTCGTCATTATAATTCGCTTTCGATAGTGAAGAAAGTGACAGAGGTTATTGAAAACGAAAAAATTTCGATTGACAAATTAATCGGTATATTCTCGACACAGCAATCATAGGACTTGAACAGCGGAACTTTGTAACTAAACAAGAAATTATGTCTGTTTAATAGAATTAAAGAGAAAGTATTATCACATGAAACGAAGCAACTTAAACAACTTACATTGAAAGAAATGTTTAATAAAGTAAACAAATAAACATTAAGCTTTTTGTTTTTGTAAATTTTGACACCCTTTAGATCATAAGTGTTCTTTATTTCATAAATTACGGTTTCATATTTTTAATTTTGTAATTTCTGCATGCCATCTTACCAGATTTAAACTGATGATCTATAATCCAGAAAAATCGATAATCCGGAATCGCCGAAGTCCCGACGAGTCCGGATTAACGACTTTTGACTGTATATTACTTTTTTCTTGTGCAGATGACAAATGCACCTTTTATAATACTGAAGATAAAATATTTTATATTCATGTGATATGAATTCTAAGAAATTATGGAGAAGATAGAGCTTGTCTTTATTACTTTCAGTGAAAATATTACCTCCACTTTACTCTTAAAATAAAATTTGTAATCATTTCCATGACTGAGGTTTGTGTTGAGGGCTGGCTGCGTAGGTATTTTCATGTTCTTCCCCATGCATAAAATGAATATGTCAACTTCCTTTTAAAAGTTCTACATACAGGCATTCCTGCCCTTAGACAAGTAGCTTTTACATGTTTTATCATAATCAATTAAGCAATTTGCAAAAGTCTAATTTTATTTACATCCATAGGATCCAATTAAACATTACCATTATTTTATTTATTTATTTTTTTTATTTTAGTAGTAAAAGTTTTCCAATAAAATGAGAAACAATTTTTTATTTGCATCAGGAACTTGCCTAAGGAAATCATTTAATATTGGAAAAAGAATTGTAATAAGTAAAGCACAATAAAAACTAGCATTCAAATAAGCAGAATTATTTAAATTTTAGAGAAACTTTTTTTAATGAAAAATTAAGCAAGCAATCCCTGTAAAGCCATTACAAAACAAGTACAGAACTACTACTCTGAACCCTGCTCATAACATCTAAAATGACAGTAAAATTACCCAGCTTTCCTTCAAAAGATATTGTTTTGAACATATGATATATATTTGAAAAATAATATCTATTTGCACTGTGTCATTTCCAGAAAAATCTAATTCTGATGATGTAAACGGAACAGAAACTCAAAATTTAACCAATCACAGATTAGCTGTACTCAAAATGTAACCAATCACAAATTAGCTGTGCACCTATCTTGTATAAATAGCTAATAACTGCGTAGGCTCTTTCACTAAATACTTAGGTGTCTATATTGTCAAAACCCTAAATTTCACAGATCATATTCAATATGTTACAAATAAGGCTAACGCTGCTTTCATTGCTCTCTACTCATTAATTGGAAGAAACTCTTAAGCCTCCGTACCAAAAAAAAATATCTACATCTCACTTATTCGCCCAATAATCCTCTATGCAGTTCCAGCCTGGGCTACTGCCCGAAAAATAGGCAGACAAAAATTAAATGTACTTCAAAACAAAATCTTACGTAGCATAGTGAACGCACCCTGGTTCGTGCGAAATTCTCAAATTCACAAAGACCTGGATATCAACCCAATTCACGACCAAATCCTAATTTCTGCACACAACTTCTTTGAAGATATGAGAAATTCTCCCTATGAAGCTATTAAATCGCTTACAGACTATGACCCTACTATTGAGAACGTAGTGAAAAGACCTCGAACGATCCACCACAATTCTAAGTGGTGGTAGTGTATATAATGTAAAAAAAATTTACTATTCCTTTGCAGTTACTATTCAAGAAAGATGAACTTTGCAAAATTAGGACTTTATTTTTCATCGATGAATTCTTGGTTTTACTATTTATTTAACCAAGATTTTTACTTTTACTTTTTATTTTTACTATTTCGTATCGTGTGTTTTAAAATCAAAGTTCGTGGTAACACCAAGTGCTTACTCTCACTCATTAGCCCTAGTGAGCTACATGACCTCATTTTCGCCTTTTACAGTTTCCTATTCATTTAATGATTATATCGCAAGGTTAGAAGATTTTCAAGTGTTTCAAAAGACATAGGACTCTTAAGTTCACAACTAGATGTTGCTTTTACTATGTTCGAACTTTATTTATTGCAAAAAACTACAAGAACTTCATTTTTCGAACTCTGACTCCTCGACCAATCTAAATGCCGGAAGCTGATCACGTGTTTCTGCTCTTCTTGACTCACGCAGAAGCTTAGACTTTCATTTCGCTTCTCGCCACCATTTACGTATATAATCACCCATGCTATGCCATGATATGCAATTTAGCAAAACTTATTTTATGAGTTCTCTCATTTATTGATCTCGCCTTCGGGCGCGGTGTATTTTTAAATACACCTCATAAATTTTTAACTTTATGGCCTATGGTAAAATGATAATATACTGGTAAGAGCTCCTAGTAGCTAAAGCCAGCAGTAAAGATATGATCCAAGATCCAAGGCTCTTTCACTTTCGCTTCTTCGCATTCGTGCAGACAGCTTGTCGCTTGGTCTCTGCTATCTATTCGCCATTATTTAAAATGTAATTGCATATAAAAAATTATGGGGCGTGTTTAGCACTTTTAGTCGTCTACAGTTACGTATTAAGAAATTCGTCATTCAAGAATAAATAATGTTTAACTATCAAGCTGGTCGTGCTTCTAAAATTTCATCGGATCATCCATTACGCCATAATGTCCAGTCCTCTACGCAGCAGTTTTTCCGGCCATGACTAAATGTGAGAAATGTTTTCATCTTCCGCCAAAAGTACAATTATTAAAGAAGACAAATATTAGCAGATTACATGCAGGTAGCCCTCCTACAACATGGCATCGTGTAACACGGTTGCACTATAACACGATTCATAAATTGCGAGAACCCTCCTACAGCACGTTTTTCCTATAACACGGTTTCTCTCTAACACAATAAGAAAATTGCCCAAGCAATCTGAGTAAATTTAATGGACTCCACACGAAGATTTTCCATACTGAGCAAAGAACCCATATAGTCATTTAACACATAAGAATCCTCGTTTCGTAAGTTCTGCCAGTTGTCTTCCAAGATCCGGTACCCGTAAGAACAAATGTCCTCAAGCAGACGAGCCACGTAGTGGAGAGCAACCGTTGAATTCTTAACCGGTAACATAGGAAAATTGTTTCCTTCAAAGCACAGCTGCACAACATAAACAATGCCCAGTCCCAAAAGAGCACAATCACCAGATAACAATGAAGAAACATCACTATCGTAGAAGGTGAACAACATGAGGTCACAATAAAGAAGTGCCCTAAAACGCACAACCTGCACGTTCGGCTTCCAAAATTCGAATCCTCATCTCCGTGGCCTGAAAGCCAAAAAAATCCCATGCTGCTGGTCGGCAGCCTGCGTTTAACCACAGTGTGTTCAAGAATAACTTTTTCGTCTTGTAATATCTTGTTATTTAATAAATAAATATAATTATTGTTGAAATGGCAACGCCATATTTGTATTAAACCGTTACTCAGCAACGTGAGATATTGTTTTAAATATGAGATAAATATGAGATTCTGAAGATTTTAACACCTAGGAGGAGTATGAAAATTTTGCCACTTAAGAATTGTATAAAATTTGTCTATCACCGTGAACTAGAAGTAAAATTTATGTTCTATTAAGAAGATTGTCTGTTTTGTAAATTACTGCAAAATACATTACTGTCTTAATTAATTGGAGGTTCCCCCGAGATCCTGGAAATTAGGAGTGCAATTATCAATTTCGATGGTGCTGGTCTCCTAATCCCAGAAACTTACTGAATTTTTTAGAACACGTTTTCTAATACCAATTGCCAAGTTTGTTTATTTCAAGGAGAAATGGATGTAAGAAGTCTGCCGTTTTAAAGCCAGATTTGAAGCGGATCATTCAAAGGTTATCTTCTGTGCTCCGAGCAAAAATCTGACAAAACAGGATACTGCTGATCTCTGAAGATAAGATTAACTTTTGGTTTTCTTAAAAAAGCTTTTATTGAATTTTAATACTTTGTTTCAGAATTATAGTTTATCATGAAAGAAATTTGTTTAAAATAACTGACACTAAAAATATTCAGCTTAAATTTATAATTGATATTTGTGGTAAAGAAGTATTTTAAAATTATTATTTATGCTTTACTTTATTTGTATTGAATTTTTATGTTGATAATTGATATGTGTAAGCCATCCCGGCGTTTATAAAATAAATAAATAAATAAAATAAAATAAAATAAAAAAAAAGAACTGCTAGCTGAATTTTGAATTTGTTGCCGAGCAGGCGCGTGGAAAATAAGTAGCAACGTCAAACTAACATAGTGTGATTTGATTATACTGCAGAATTGGCAAAAGTTTTTTTCTTAGTTCTCGCCATCCAGGCGTGTGGTAGATAGTAACGTCATCCCGACGTATTACAGATTGTACATTCTTAAAAGTTAAATTGCCAAACTGGCAAAAATTCTTTTTGTTATCGCCAACGAGGCGTGGAGATAGGTAGTAAAGTCGTCAAACTGACGTGGGTAAAATTCCATTGTATTGCGTAACTGGCAAAGGTGTTTATATAGTTATAGCTAACGAGGCTTGTGAATAGTGAGTTAAAACGTCAACCTGACGGAGTATTATAGTATTTTGTGCCAACCTGGCAAAGTTGTTTAAATAAATCTTTCCAATTGGTTGGTGTGAATTTCTTATTTGAGAAATTAAGTCTCTCCAAAAATCATATATTTTTAATACAAGTACGAGCTTTTAGATTGTATTTCAAAAGGAAGCCTATTAAAAGTAACTTGTGTGTTAACATGCCATTCGTAGCTAGGAGTAAAAAACAGGATTTAAAAGTACTAGCAGAAGAGTTAGGTTTAACCGTGAAACCTTAATTTAAGATTGCTCAGTTGCATAAATTGATTACTGAAAGTCCCGGTTATGATGAGGAATTTACTCGAGAACTACTGGCTGCAATTAGAGAAGAAAGGGAAAGAAAAAAGAACGCGAAAGAGGAGAAAGAGAAAAAGAACGCGAAAGAGAAAGAAAAGAAGAACGCGAAAGAGAAGAGAAAGAAGAGAAGAACGCGAAAGGGAAGAAAGAGAAAAAGAACGCGAAAGAGAAAGGGAAGAAAGAGAAAAAGAACGCGAAAGGGAAGAAGGAGAAAGAAGAGAAGAGCGAATTAGAACTTCTGAGCTACAGAAACTTCAGCTGGAAGCAATGGCTGCCACAGCACAGCCGGTAGAAACTACGCAGTTACCTGAGCAGCCTTTAAAAATCAGAATTCACGATGTCATGCCACGTTTCAACCATAAAGAAGACGAAATAAGTTTATTTCTGGTGTTATTTGAGCGCCAAGCTAAAATAATGAATATAGCTGCTGAAAATCAAGTGACTCAACTTATTTCATTGCTGCCTCCTGACATTGTTCAGCTTATTGCTAGAGAACTAGAAGAGGACGCGAAAAAGTATGAATATGTAAAAACTTTACTGTTACAACGATTTAAATTGAGTGCGGAAAAATTTCGACAACTATTTAATAAACACCAAAAATCTACTGAAAGTATTTGGTATGATTTCTGCTATGAATTAAAGAATTATTTAGAAGGATGGCTTAACAGATTAAAACTTTTGAACAGCTAAAAGATCTCATGGTGGTTGATCAAATTAAAAAGCGTACTTCTCCTGATTTCAAAGAACATTTTATGGATCAATGGACAACCATCATTTCACCTACTGAAATGGTTAAGAAAATTGAAGATTTTGAAGATGTGAGAAAAACAATAAAACCGAAATTTTCTGCCAGTCAGACTGAGAAAATTAACAAAGGATCATTTAAACCGCGTTATGATAATTTTGTGAAAAAAAATAGAACATCCGCCTCATTTTAAGCATTCTGATAGATGGGATGATTCAAAATACAAGAAAGATCATCAGCAAAGGAATCAGTTCCAAAACAAAAACCAAGAAAATTTATATGACAAAAGATATCGACCACGTTGTTTCGAGTGTGGATCATACGAACAAATTTTAAGCCTCAGTGTCCTCGCTTAAAACCAAATGAAAAGGTAAATTGCGTATCTTCGAATGATGATTTGTTAGAGACATATACAATTAACGGTTTAGTGAATGGATATGAAATGCCTATTCTTCGAGACACAGGAGCCACTGTTGATGTTATTTCTCGAAAATACATTGATAACGCAAAAATGACTGGAGAACATGTCTGGGTACAATATCTTTTAAATGACCATTTAGTGTGTCTACCGTTAGTGGAAGTCGAAATTAATTGCGAACTTGGTCATATAAAGACAAAGGAAGCTGTTGTTACAAATAATCCCGGAATATATGTATTGGGTAACAAAACTGCACAATTGTTCAAAAATAAATCATTCTTAAATTTAGAAAAAATAAATTCGGTTTTGACACGATCTCAAGTGAAAAGATCTCATGAAGATGATCGAAGCAGAGAAATTGAAATGGAGAAACTAGAAGAACTGAAGTTTATTGAAACTGACGAAGATATTTTACCTCAAGCTGATGAGGAAGACAAGGAACTTAAGAAAGTGATTAATGTTAATTCAAAGAAATTAATTGAATCTCAGCATCAAAGCAGAGATCTAGCGTCATTGCTCAACGAAGCTAAAAATGAAAATTCCAGCAAGACAAATGATTTTAAAGTAAAAGAAAACGGATTGTTGGTGAAAAGGAAAATAGATAAAAATGGAAATGAACAGGGAATTAATTGTTATTCCTGAAAAATATAGGGATCAAATAAAGTCATTATGTCATGATAGCACATCTGGACATTTAGACGTCGTCAAAACTAAAGATAGATTAACAAGATACTTTTACTGGCTTAATTGCTATAAAGAAATAGAAGAGTATGTTACAACTTGCGATCCATATCAAAGAGTGGGAAAATCTAATGATAAAGCCAAAGCACCTTTGACTTTAGTACCAATTATTGCAGAAGTATTTTCAAAAATTAACTTTGAAGCATGCGTCCGTTACCAATAACACCGAATGGCAATAGATATTTAATTACACCTATTTGTGTAACTTCAAAATATCCGGATGCTGTACCTGTTCCTAATATTGGCACAACGTCAGTAATTGAAGCCATGTTACAAACATTTAATAGAATGGGTTCCCAGAAAGAAATACAAACTGATCAAGGTACCTCCTTTATGAGCAATCTAGCCATTGAATTTGTAGAAAAATTTGGAATAAAAGTAACTAGAAGCTCAGTACACCATCCGTAGAGCAACCCTGTTGAAAGATTTCTCCGAACAATCAAACGAATTTTAAAAGTTTTATGTATCGAAGCAGCCCCTGAGTGGGAGAAGCAAGTTCCCGCAGCTCTATTTGTTTTAAGAACAATAACGCACGAGAGTGCGGGATTTACACCTGTAGAATTAGTATATGGTCGAAATCTTAGAACACCTGTAACATTATTATATGAACAATGGATGAATCCTGAAGACGAAGGAAATAATGTTGTTGAATACGTTTTTCAATTGATAAATCGGTTAAAAAGATGCAAAGAGCTGGCTACAGATAAAATGCTGGAAATGCAAACCAAAAGAAAAGTGTGGTACGATCGTAAAGCTATCAAAAGAGAATTCTCTGAAGGGGATTTAGTATTAGTTGCATCAACGAATAAACCAAACAGACTAGCAGTTGAATCGAAAGGTCCTGGGAAGGTTGAGAAGAAATTATCCGAAACTAATTATGTTGCGAGTTTCGAAGGAAAAAATGACTTTAATTAAGTCTACCATGTTAACATGCGAAAACTTTATCATAGACGAGCAGAATCGGTTAACCTTATGATTACAGAAGATCAATCTGAAATTGATGGTATGGAGGAAAATTTCCCAACAATTGATTCTGAACCAACATTGTTCGATTTTGAGGACATTAAAGAAAACAGTTCCTTAAGTGATAAGCTAAATGAGCAACAGATTCAAGAATTGCATGATATGCTGCTGAAGTTTTCAAAAATCTTTTCTAATAAACCTGGAAAAACTTATTTAATAACGCATGATATTCAATTGACAGAAAACACCCCAATCCACTGTAAACCATACAGAATGTCTCCTAGACAAACAGATACATTAAAAAACAGAAATCGATAAAATGCTTCAGCATAAAATAATTGAAATAGGGGATTCAGATTACACTTCTCCTATGATTTTAGTAGAAGTAGCAGGGAGGGATCCAAGACCTTGTATCGACTATAGAAAATTGAATAAATTGACTAAAACACAATTCTTTCCCTTGCCTAACATCGAACAACGAGTAGAAACGGTAGCAGGCGCAAAATATATAACTCTTTTGGATTTAACAAAGGGATACTGGCAAATACCTTTAACATTTAATGCTCAAAGATTAGCCACTTTTGTTTCAAGTTTTGGCACATTTAGACCTCTACGGATGCCTTTCGGACTTAAAAATGCACCATTTTCATTTAGTAAAATGATGGCCGAAATCCTTCACGGTTCCAACCCGGTACGTTCTGCACATTCGCATCTGTTGTGTATATGATTGTTTGATCGCGTTATAAAAAAACTAGGTGAAATATTTTCTGATTTAAGAAAATCTTAATTTTATTTAATTCTGAATTGTGTATTTTAATTTTGGGGAAAAACAGATGCTTCTAAGAATATTATTTAGCTTCAAAGAATATTATTTATTTTCCTTTCATTTGCAGTTTTTGTCCAAGCTTTCATTCATTGTCAAAAGAAGCAGGGAAGGGAGGCGATTTTGCTAAGTCATGATTTCGCGAGTTGTTTCGTCATTTAGAATGTTCTAGAAGAAACTTATTTTGTGCAATTGACCTTTAGGACAGGAAGTACGTTACACAGGGGTCAGAGGTTGCCACTTGTAAGTCATCTGGGTTGGCGATCGGGGTGTCCAGTCGTTAGCTAAGTGAAAAGGATCGCGCATGTGTGATCACCCTTATTTCTGTCATTCGGGGGTAGAAACGCCAATTTTAGTCCCAAATAGGGGGACGATAAATGAAGCCATTGTGGGAGCCCGTGTTTGTGAAGGAGACGAAGAAAATTCGAGTTTGAAGGAATTTTTTTTTTCCCCGACGGACTTGTTTACTGACGTTGAGAAAAACTAGTGCGTGTTGTGAAGCGAGAAAAAACGAGATGTAGTTCGCAGTTCGGATGCGATTCCAGCAAGGAGTGGCAAATATGCTCCCCGGCCGCGCGTGTCGCTAAAATGCAAGATGGACAGCTGAGTATAATCTTCTGAAAATGAAAGATTTGAATTACGAACTGTCGTCTTATATTTCTTCAGTTTTGATTTCATTTTCCCCAAAAATGTGACTTCTAGTGTAAAATATTTTCCTCGATGGAAAAACCAGTTACCCGGCCGCGTGTTTCACTAAAAATGCGAGAAATGAACTATGCAAAGCCACGACGATGTCCTCTGAACTTTGACGGGCAACCGATGGAAGGAATTTGGTTAGCGGGGGCTCATGAAAAACCTGCGTCAGCCGTTCTCTAAAAATACCTAGCTTCATAGTCTACGATTTTCCCTGTGGAGCTGAGAGTCCATGCCGACAGTTGTACGGGGCAAGCGGTTCTCTTGCCTTCCAGAGTGAAAAATTTTCGTCTATGGAAACCAGTTACCTGGCCGCGTGTTTCGCCAAAAATGCGAGAATGGACTATGCAAAGACAGGACGATGTCCTCTGAACTTCGACTTGTTCGACATGTATTACTGGAGGTCTTCTGCAAAAGGAGCAGGGAGCGGCTAACATGCTCTCGCCAGCTTGTGTGAATTAAATTTTTTGATTCCTGATGTGAAACGAGCCTGAAATCATCGTGAAACTTGTTTCTTCAATATCGTAGAAGAATGAAAGTCTGCTCCAGCGTTCCGTTGGTTTCTTAGCTTAATAGGCTTCATTTTCCCCAAAAATGTGACTTCTAGTGTAAAATATTTTCCTCGATGGAAAAACCAGTTACCCGGCCGCGTGTTTCACTAAAAATGCGAGAAATGAACTATGCAAAGCCACGACGATGTCCTCTGAACTTTGACGGGCAACCGATGGAAGGAATTTGGTTAGCGGGGACTCATGAAAAACCTGCGTCAGCCGTTCTCTAAAAATACCTAGCTTCATAGTCTACGATTTTCCCTGTGGAGCTGAGAGTCCATGCCGACAGTTGTACGGGGCAAGCGGTTCTCTTGCCTTCCAGAGTGAAAAATTTTCGTCTATGGAAACCAGTTACCTGGCCGCGTGTTTCGCCAAAAATGCGAGAATGGACTATGCAAAGACAGGACGATGTCCTCTGAACTTCGACTTGTAACCGAGGGGCAGTGCCGTTCGAGTCGCTGTGGTGCGGATTTGCCAGGTGTCGTAAGGATAGAATTAGGATACGAGTTCTCCACTTCAAGATGTCTACCTAAGTCCTTTTTCTGTGTTTGATTTATTCCTATTCATTTTGAGTAGAGTTCCAGAGATCTTCCTTGGGACTTTAAACTAAAATTGAATCTTTAAACTAATTCTAAACGGCTGGGAATTGTCTCCACTTCCCCTTCTTTCTTTTCTGAGACAAAAACGGCAATCTTAATAAGTTAATTATGGTATAAAAATATAGTTTGTCTTTGTGAATTCATCCTTAGTATAGATGTTGAATTTCAAATAATGTGTTTTTTTAACATTCTAAAATGTACTGCAGAAGTTCTGGTTAAAGTTAAATTAAATGGGTCATAAAGTGAATTCTGTGACTAATTTCATTAACTGAAAAAAAAAAAAAAAAAAAAAAAAATATTTGTAAATCCTTGATTTAAATGTATAAATGATATAAATTGATTAGTTCACATGTGTAACTGAAATAAGAAAAATTGAGTACCGATTACCTAGGATGTGAAATTTAATTTTAATTGTTGAGGAATTTGAATAAACTTGTATTTTAATCTGGAAACCTATTTTTTATTGTTTTCCTTATATCTATTTATGTGTTTCCTTATATGTATATTAAATTTACCTCTTGTTTATCCGATCCTCTCATGGCACGGTCCCGGATGCATTTACACAACGCAATACCTATATTTTCACTTGTACGATCACTAAAAATGTTGAAATTAACTAGCCATAAGAGTTAGTTTTCAGTTTGATATTTAGTTACGGTTTCACCAGTCTGTTTCTGTATGGATGTTTACACCTCTAGATGCCGATATGGAAACAGAACACATCCACATGCTGATGTGCCAGGTTGCTGCACAGCTGCTGCCTTGGTAAATGTTCAAGACAATACAGGTAGGCGAAATTTACGTTGTATTTTTTGTGAGAAATCCCCCAATTCTCCCGAATGTTTTTCTGCTCGCAAAATGTCTTTAGAACATAAACAAGAACTTTTGGTGCAAAAGCTGTTTTCGCTGCCTACGAGTTGGACACAGTTCATGGGCATGCAAAAATAAAGTAAAATGTTTAACTTGTGATAAATTTCACTATACCATTATGCGCTCAAATGGCGAACCCGTAAAGTCAAATGAAACTGACAGTACTGTTATTTCAAGTAATGTATTGTCTAATCAGTCAACTGTTATTGAAAATGTGTATTAGCAAACACTTGTTTTAAATATAGTATTCGAAGGTAGACAACTTACAGTTCGTACGATTTTGGACAGTGGTTCTCAGAAATCTTATCTTTCAGAAAGTGTCATCGCGTTTTTGCAACTGCGTCGTAAATCGAAACAAACCATTATATACGGTTTGTTTGGGGGGGGGGGAGAGACAAGTCCTCATTCCTATTTAGTGTTTGATGTTAATTTAAGAAAGGGCACTTATGATTATAACTTTGAAGTACTTTCTTAAAACAAAATATGTGGATGTGTTCCAAAATTATCTGATCCCAATACCCTAAAAGAATTAAAATAAAGAAATATTCCCTTGTCTGATTTGCAAGCTAAAGAATATGACATTCAGTTGCATTTAGGAGCAGATGCCATCAGGGACATTATTACTGGCAGCTCTCTGAAACTGAACTCTGGTGTAACTGTAGTTGAGACTAAATTCGGATACACTGTGACTGGCAAAGTCAACAGCTTATCTAAAGAAGCTGCTTCAGCTACTATTCCAGCATTACTAGAAAATAATTTGTACAATAATGTAGTTTCATTGCATAGTGCTAATCTTAGCGTAAATGTGGAATTTAAATGCCATTGGCATAATAGACCCAACTGAAGATGTTAAACGTAAACTTGCTCACTCTGACACCGTTAAGCAATTTAAAAAGAATTTAAATGTTCTTCCTGATGGCCGATGTGAATTGCCACTTCCCTTTAAATCTGAAATTCTGTTACCCAACAATAAGTCTATGACTTTTAAAAGGCGTCAAAGAATGTGTCAACGAATTAATGAGGAAAATGAGTGAAATGACTATAAGGCACTTTTTAAGCAATGGGAAGACCTAAAAATAATAGAAAAGGTTCCTCAAACTAAAATTGATAATTTGAGTTATTATTTGCCCCATAGACCTGTTATAAAGCATACTAGCCAGACAGAGTCCAACTACCTTGTTACCTAAGTTACTATTACAGAAAGCTTGGACTATGAAATTAAAATGGGATGACTCCTTGCCAGACAGCATTCAGAAAACTTTTCAGAAGTGTCAGGATGAAATTGAATATCTTGAGAAAATTAGTATTCCACGATATGTAGAGATAAATGAGAATTCAGAGTTACATCTATTCGTTGATGCATGTAAGAGCTCCTATGGTGCATGTGTCTACATTAGAACTGAAATGCCCGTAGGAGTCAAAATTCGATTGATCAGAGTAAAATCCAGGGTAGCGCCGTTATAATCTCTGACAATACTCTGGTTAGAATTGATGGCCTGTTGCATTGGCGCGAGACTGGTTCACTCAATATGTGCTGCCTTAGATTTGCCTGATTTGAAAATTATTGTATGGAGTGACTCTATGGTAGCACTCTGGTGGATTAAGTACCGTGGTGATTGGTCAGTTCTCGTTGTGAATAGGGTAAAAGAAATAAACAGTCTCTTTCTTTCTTAGTGTTGGTGTCATGTACCAGATGATTTAAACCCGGCAGATATGCTTTCAAGAGGCAGGTCCCCTTGTTCATTTTTCGATTTTCTTAGGTGGAAGAGGTTAGTTCGTGTAGTAAAGGAACTGTTGAGAAGAACACTCGGTAACGCGGTTCTTACAACCGAGGAGTTGTACACAGTATTGTGCGATTGCAAGTCAATAATTAACTCTAGACCTCTTACCTATCTGTCCGAAAATTCGGATGATTTAATCCCACATTCCCCAGTCATGCTTCTCATCGAGAATCGTAGCTTAGGTGTTCCCGATGTTGATTTCTGCGATTCGAAAGGTTTTCGAAAACGGGCTAGACATTGCCAAAAACTGCTTAATGATTTAAGGCATAGATTTAGGAAAGAATATTTAGGTCTTCTGGTCCAAAATAAGAAGGATCCATCGTCAGAGCTACGGTTGGGTGAAATTGTCCTAATAGGAGATGACATCAAAAAACGGATGCATTGGCCTTTAGCTAAAGTCATTCGACTAATTCCTGGGAAAGATGGCAAGGTGAGAACTGTAGAAGTAAAGACTCAAGCTGGTACGCTGCTTCCTCCCATTCAGCGAGTCTTTCCATTGGAAGTGCATATAACGGACACACCCACTGATCCCATAAATGATAACTTTTTTACTAATCCTATTTCTACTATTTCTAGTGATGAGCATTCAGATTCTAATGATTCTTCAAATGACTCTAGTAACATCCTGCAAGGTGCTAAAGTGTCAAGATTTGGACGTGTGATCAAGGTGCCTCAGAGATTGGATCTCTTCGACAAGGTACTGTATGTCTTTGAGCTAACCTGAAGTCGACTCAAAGAGGGGGAGAAAGTTGGAGACGGCTGCTGCAGACAGATGACAGGGTTCATAGCCACATTTTAGTTTAAAAAATAAGCACCTATAAGCACTTTTCAAGCATCTTTTAAGAAAAAAAAAAAAAAAATAAGCACCTGTCTAATTACATCATACACAACTGCATAACCTTAAAAATTAGACTTGTAATTTAAAATATGAGAAATGAAGTCCTTATTAAGAGATAATAAGGATTACCTCAACCATGGAAAATAAAAATAATTACTTTTTTGTTTTAATTTTAAATTATAGTTCAATTTACAGAACTAGTTTACAATGAGAGAAAAAAAAACTATGGAGAACTAAACTATATTACAAGATTTAATGATGAAATTTCAGTTCAAAATAGAGAAAATAAATAATAATAAGGCATATTTATTGTATTCGCTTGGAACCTAATAATAATTACAATTTACTTTTCCACTCATATTGATATTTAAATAATTTAAATCTAAATTCTGAACATTTTCTAAACTTTCATTGTATATCAGTTTTCTCTTAACAGATATTGCAAGCAAAGTAATTTAAGTAAAATAGAGGAACATTTCTGAAATCAGAAGACAGAAATTTGCTTCATGCAGTCATCTTTAACAGTAAAAGCTTAACTAAACCGCGTACTTGGAAATTGGCGAATATTCGGACAGTCGAGCGTGACTTGAACGAGCGGAAGGGGGGGGGGTTAGACTGTAGCCGCTCTTTAGACTTTTCCGCTAAATAAATGCTTTTGACATTTCAATATGTGCATCATATAAAAATAAACCAACGGAACTAAAAAATATTCTGCTTAGCAAGCACAGTAAAACTTTTTTAGGTGTTCATAAACAAATCTCGGACTGAACATAAAATTAATCATCTCTGTAAAATATCGCAAATTGTGCAATACGTGCGCTGCAGAGTCGTAGCTAGGGTTTTCAGCGCCCAGGGGCAACTGAAGATTTTGCGCCCCCTACTGCTTGCCAAGAATGGAAAACATTTAATTCTAAAATGTCGTAACATCAATTTGGCGCCCCTTGGATTCTGCGCCCGGGGACAGATGTCCCCCCTTGCCCCCCTCTAGCTACGCCCCTGGTGCGCCGTAATACTTCCGTACGTGATATTACGCAATCGGAATCAACAACTGCCAGTATTGGGAGAATAAAGAACTAAATAACTGGGGTGTTTTTCATTCTAACTTTCAACAGACGGCGTTAAATTTCCAGAATAGAATCATTCTTCGCTTGGGTTGGTAGACCGCAGAACTTTTAGTCCTATTCAATCCAGATTGGAAAGTGACAAAAAAAAAAAAAAAAAAAAAAAAAAAAAAAAAAAAGAGGTCCATTGCTTGTTTTGCAGGAATTGTAACAGTTTCAATATTCAACATTTTGCGGAGAAAGGGGAGACCCCCCAACCTTCGTACTGTATAATGTATAGGCCAAAAAAATGAAATTATTTTGACTATTCGATTACTTTCTCTTTATTTAAGCCATTCCGAATATTATTCCTTAGAAAGCTAATCTGTGTTAAAACACAACCATTTTTGGAAGTTTACTATACTTAAGCAGTTACTGCAACTATGTTATTATAAACATTCATACATATGCTCATAATATAAGCATAACGATCATAATAAACACGAATATGAACTGACCAAGCAGAACGAGAATGCAAATTTTTAAGATCTTGATAGAAATTCAAACATGTGTAGTATTTGGGCGGGAGGAAAAGAATGCCGAATGTAGCGGAATTTTCTACTGCTTTCGCAATTCTTTGACCAATAGAACGATGGGCACCTTTCTGTACTCTTCGTGCACACCAAAGGTTATGTTAATGCAGAGAAAGGGGGAAAAGCTATTTCCGGGAGTATGACTCACATCTGACATTCCATATTAGGAAGAAAAGTTGTTTATTTAGTTTCGGCTTTAGTCATGGAGGTAGGAAGTTAGATGGTGTGGCTCTAAGCCGGTTTCCCCATATAATGCTTTGAAGCACTGGCGATCCCTTCTTTGCTGACCAAAACATTGGGTAATTTACCATTAAGTTCAATGGATTTTGACAGGATCGGATGTAAATATTTTGTAATTATGGCGTAAATATGCACATAAATGTATATATTTTCTTTTTCTACAATACTTCAGAGTCCTAAGTATATGAAAAGAATACATTTTTAAACAACATTTCATTCTGAACGGAATTAAATGCTATACGTTTCACAGAACAGTTTGCTCAGAATAGTTTAGTTTGAAATACTTTTACAAGTTTTCGTTAATTACATTAGAAAAAAAAATTTAAGGTAAGTCGATTTGATTCGGTTAAGGATTACAAAAATTAAGATCAAAGTTTATTGTATTATTAAAATTATGCATTATTTCTTTTCTATTTATAGAGCTTCTTCCTCAAATACTTTCTCAAATATGACATGATTTTTTAGCTTCTAAGGCATCTTTTAAATCGAAAACTCTCAGTCAGTTTATAATTAATGCTCTATTCGGTCCATTTCAAATTAGAGCACCTTTTAATTTAATAGCGAAATACTTTAAACAGTACTTAACTTTCTCTGAATATTTCTGAAAGGTAATAAAGCAACGATTATTTTTGAAATATTATTTAAAACTTGTAACTGACTTATTATAAAATGTAAGGGGAATAATTCTTTTAATTATACTTATTAGATTTTTTTACCCTTAATTTCAACAATACATATTCAAAATTCTTCTTTATTACTTTCTTAAATACGCATCTCCTAGAAATTGCTTTACAATACCTTTTAACAGATTGCTTTCCAGTACGAACAATTCTTGCTTAAATAGATAACGTATTTGTCAACAATATGTCAATTTATGTTTACAATTCAATGTTAAGGTTATTATATATTTAGATAATATTTATAATCATTATAAATTTAGATACATTTAATAATTATATTTCTTCACAGTAACTTTCACAGTTATTTATAAATGAATAAAATCCTTCATTTCAAATACATTTATAAATAATTTAATAAATATTTACGTATTTTGTTAAAGACCATGCTTTTTTGGAAGCACATGCATAAATACCCATACATATTTCATATTTTTCATTTCCGGCATGTGGAAATCTTTAATTTCTGTGCATTCACTATATTTTTCGAGTAAAGTAATTTACACTAATTTTAAAAAGTACATGTTACAATAATATGTGGATGTGAAAAAAAAAATATTTTATTTAAAACATTTTGGCGTCTGGAACATAAAATAAAAGAATACTGTATTTAGAGTATCGAAAAATATATACAATTTTAAAGGTACGGTGAGGTATTTTTCATTCTTTAAGCATAACGTTTTTGCTAAAATCTATATTTTTATAGTTCAACAGCTTAGAATTTTATGAAACAAATTCATAATCTCGCTACTGTTAGTTATCGAAAAATAACCAAGATGTAATTTTTGCGTAAATGTCGCTAAACTATACAAATTGCTATTATCCATCATACTAGGAATGTTTCTTTTATGCGGAAGTGTCCAGTTTTTCGATTTGTAAGAAACTGCCGAGTGTCGAAATACTATCAGAGCGCTGTCAAGCGAGCTTCTGAATGTAAACAAAAAACACCCTATCTGGTGACCGAAGCTTTTGGAGCATGCTTCACTTCTAATGCCGGTTTGGCCACTCCTTCCTTTCTTACCTCAATGGCTAAGTACGGTGAAAAATAGCGCGTTCATAATAATAAAAAAAAAAAAAACACTAAAAGCAAAAAAAAAAAAAAAAAAAAAAATAAGCACTAAAAACAAAAAATAACGGCTTTAAAGAAAAAGTAAGCACCTATAAGGGCCTTTATATTTTATTTTCAAATATAAGGACTTAAGCATTTAAAAGGGCCGCTACGAACCCTGGATGATTACGTAACGGCTGGGCGAAGTCGACAGAAGGAGCGCCACTTTTGATTGGACTATTTTTTATTATTCTTATTTTTTCTTTAACTGGGAACTAAGCAGGGAAATTTCCTTTTCACTCAGTTATATGTATGCACTTGATAGACTAATGTAACATTTTCCGCTTGTGTGAGATATCCATATTAAAATCTTTATATTAATAATCCCTGCTGTGATTATTCAATTTGTAACCCGCACGTTGTGGCCCTGAGAGTTGCAACAATTGCAGTGCATTTTAGACGTAACTAATTCAAAATCAATTAAGGTAATGGAAGCTTGGAAGACATATTTTCAATCAAGCACTGTATCGACATTGTACCATTGTCTCTGAAAGCACCAACGTTAAATATGTGTTAGAAGAAGATATGTCTCTCTTCAGATGAAAGAGAAAATGTGCCTGAATCGTTCGAAAATGAAATTTTTGGCTTATTAAAACTTGCTAAATCAATCGGAGGTGAAGGTTTTGTCAACATGGCTATTGAGGATGTTCAAGATTTATAAGCGGAAGAAGAAATTGACTAAACAGATTTGATGGAAATGGCATCCGAAACCATAAATCAAATCGATTCTGAGGACACTAGCACTGATGAAGGTAGTGCAGTTAATAATTTAACATTAAAAAAAATTAAAAGATGGCCTAAGCTTAGTTGAAAATCTCAAATCATTTTTCTTGAGTACAGATCCTTCCACTGAAATAAGCTGAAAATTCAAAAGGGAGCTGCAAAACTGTCTAGCTCCATATCGAGAAATTTACATTGACCCGGTAAGAACTAGTAAGCAATAAAAATACAGTTTTTTTAGAGAGGGAAGAAAATGCCAAAACTTTAAAGGAAGAAAGAAATTCTGAAAGTGAAAATGATCACACTCCACCAAAAAAACGTTCTCGGTTGATTTTACTGAGCAGTGACAATGAAGAAATTTATTAAATTAAAGTTGTGTTAAATTAAAATATACAGTACAAAGTCCTTAATCTGGACTCATCGGGACTTCGGCGATTCCAGATTATAGATCATCAATTTAAATCTGGTAAGATGGCATACAGAAATTATACAATTAAAAATATGAAACCGTAATTTATGAAATAAAGAGCAATTATGGTCTAAAGAATATCAAAATTTACAAAAAAAAAAAAAAAAAAAAAAAAAAAAAATAAAGAAAGAAAACAGATTAATATTTATTTGTTTACTTTATTAAACATTTCTCTCAATGTAAGTTGTTTAAGTTGCTTCATTTTTTGTGCTAATACTTTCGCTTTAATTCTATAAACAGACATAATTTCTTGTTCAGTTACAAAGTTCCACTGTTCAAATCCTGTAATTGCTGTGTTGAGAATACCGACTAACCTGTCAATCGAAATTTTTTCATTTTCAATAACCTCTCTGTCACTTTCTTCCCCATTTTCTGGATCTAGAGCCATACTACAGATTTCACCGGCCGTTAATTGTTTGATGATTGGGGCATTGTTGTCACAATGAAAAACTTCTGTTATGTCATCTTGATTTATTACCGCTTTTTTACATTTCTTTACAAAATCCAAGAACTGGAAAATTTCACCTTTAGTTTGCGATGTCCGAAAACATGCAAATTGGCGGCCATCATCTTCATCGTCCTCACCATGAAATATGGTAGCTGGCCATAAATTATGCCAAGCATTTTTTAACGTAGCTGGAGACACATCCTCCCAACGCGCATGCATAAATGCACATTAACGTGCATGTGTAAACGCATTATGCACATGTCAAAAGCATATAAAAAAAAAGTTTGTGGCTTTGAGGTAAGGATTATAGATCATTCCGGATAATGGACGTCCGGATTATGGACTTTGTACTGTATAATATTTTTGTTTTGTGTTGTACATACATATTGTTGCGTGCGTACGGGTTCGTTATGAAATGAATGCACAAGTCCGATGAAAAATGAACAAAAATTTATTATTATCACAACAAAAATGCTTAAATTTTCTCAAATTATCACGCAGTATTACAATATCTCACAGTAGTTTTCTTTTAACTACTCAAATGTCCAATAGAACGTAATTCAAAACAGCTAAAGAACGCTAATCCGCGAATTCGCTACAATCAACAACAGTAGTTTTCTAAACAACAACAAACTAAGCAACTACTACGAACTGAGATGTTTTCCTCCTTTTATAACATTTTAAAATCACGCGCTAGAATTTTCCAGTACTTTCTCGAAATGAAAAAGTGTTATTTATTTATTTAATGCACGCGCTCTTGTATTTTCAATTTTCCGGCTTAGCTTTCTTTTAATATTCGTCACGTGCTGCACTGCGCGAGAAATAAAACCAATTAATTTATAATTGAACTAATATTAGCTTTTTAAATACCAAATTCGTAACAATGCCCCCTTCCCAAGGACTGCACGTCCCGGGCAGTACAATCCCTGGACAGAAAGCTAAATTTACAACTGTGGCATAAATGCATTAATAAGCATTACATTAGAATACTAAACAACATGAACAATAAATGCAATACATAAAACAAATCAAATGCTATCAAATTCAAATCAAATACTAAATGCAAATCAAATACTAAATACAAATCAAATCAAAGACACATTTAAAAACAAAATGGACCATGGTCTTATACTATTTACAATTATTTACATTATGTACTATGGCCATAGAAATGGGCTAACCTGTCGTAATGAACGACTTTAGGTTTAGAGTTCGAAGACTTACGAATCTGAACCACGACATCATTCAGCCTGTTTAGGACTGTGTACGAGCCATCTCAAGGTGACTGTAATTTCGGACAAAGTCCTTTCCGTCGAGTCGGATTCCACAACCACACCTTGTCTCCTTCGTGGAATTGATGTTCAGTAGCTCTTGTGTTGTATCGGGTCTTCATCTTCTCCGTCGCCAAGTTGACTCGCTCTCGTGCAAAGTTGTGCATCACTTCAAATCGGGCCTGGAGATCTTGTATATATTCCTCAGACGATGAAGGAGCATCCGGAGGGTGGCCAAACAATAGATCACAAGGCAGACGAAGATCACGACCGAAGAGCATTTGTGATGGAGAATAGCCGGTAGTCTCGTGGACAGCACTGCGGTAAGCCAGTAAAAAGAGTGGTAATTTCTTGTCCCAGTCCTGTTGGTTTCTGGAAACCACTAATGAGAGGTTATTAAGGATGGTTCAATTGAACCTCTCTACCATGCCGTCCGACTGGGGATGCAATGGCGTCGTTTGAGTTTTGTCAATGCCGAGTAGTTTGCATAGTTCTTTGATTACTGCCGAGGCAAAATTCCTTCCCTGATCGGAATGTAACTGAAGAGGCACTCCGAACCTGGAAATCCAGTGCTGTATCATTACCTCAGCTACTGTGACAGCCTCTTGATCAGGAACAGCGTACGCTTCAGGCCACTTGGTGAAGTAATCAATGACAACGAGTATGTATTTGTTGCCATCAGCAGTTCGTGGCAGAGGTCCCAGGATGTCAAAGGTGATACGTTCAAAAGGCGCCCCTACGCTGTAACGTTGCAGCTTGCCTCGGCTGCGTCTCTTCGGTCCTTTCCGACCTGCACAGGCATCGCAGGATCGGCACCACTTTTGCACGTCATCCTTTGCATTATTCCAGTAAAAGCGCTCACGAACTCTCTGTAAGGTCTTCATTATTCCAAAGTGACCTCCCGTAGGGCTGTTATGTAGTTCTTTAAGGACATCAGGAATGCGGGATCTTGGAAGTATCAGCTGCCATCGGAGCGTCTTCCCATCATCCGATTCAAATTTCCAGGATAAGACACCGTTTCGAATGTGAAGTGAATCCCAGAGTGCCCAATACTGTTTGGTTGTAGGACTACAGATAGAAATGTCCTGCCAGGTAGGTTTTCTAGTTGATGACTCCATTAAATCAATTATCGGTTTAATGTCGTGGTCTTCCAGCTGGTCTTTCCTGACTTCATCATCACTCCACGGTTCTCGATCAGCCGATGTTGGTTGTAATTTGTCTTGCGACCGGAGTCAGCAGCTCGTATTTCGCTTCCACCATGGAACAATATCGGCAGCTTTCTTGGCAAGGTCTTCTAGACAAGGCATCGGCGTTTCCGTGTGATGATCCCTTACAATGACGGATAGTGATGTCATATTCTTGGAGTCTCTGTATCCACCTGGCTATTTGACCCTCAGGATTCTTGAAATTTAAAAGCCAGGTCAATGATGCATGATCGGTGCGGAGCAGGAATTTTCTGCCATATAGATAGTGATGGAACTGTTCTACGGCTTTGACTATGGCGAGCAACTCTTTCCTGGTGACACAATAATTCCTCTCCGGTTTACACAGGCACTTGCTACAGTACGCCACTACACGTTCTTGGCCGTCTATTTCTTGGGACAAAACAGCACCGACACTTTCATTGCTCGCGTCGGTGTCAAGAACAAATGGTCGGTCGAGCTGAGGATACGTCAGGATTGGAGCAGATGTTAAAGCCTCCTTTAAGTTGTTAAATGCATCCTCGCATTCTTTTGTCCACAAGAATCTTTGCTTGCTCTCTGTCAGCTTGTGAAGGGGTCTTGCGATGGAAGAAAAGTCCTTCACGAATCTGCTATAGTAGGTGCAAAGCCCTAGGAAGCTTCTCAGCTGATGGACATTTTCAGGACGTTTCCAGGATTTAACCGCTGATACCTTTTCAGGATCCGTGCGCACACCTTCTGCAGAGATGACATGTCCCAGGTAAGTCACTTCCTTTCGAAACAATTTGCATTTAGCGGGACTCAGCTTCAGATTGGCTTCTTTCAGTTTCTGAAGCACCTTCCTAAGATTTTCTAAATGTTCTTCAAAACTCTTTCCGACGATGATGATGTCGTCCAGGTATATCAGGCAGGCTTCGTAGGAAAGACCTTTCAAAACAGTCTCCATAAGACGTTCGAATGTTGCCGGCGCATTACACAGTCCAAACGGCATCACCTTGAATTGCCAAAGCCCTTGTCCCGTAGTAAATGCCGTCTTTTCTCGGTCTTCAGGCTGTATTTCTACCTGCCAATACCCACTCTTTAAATCAAGTGTTGAGAAACACTTGCTTCCAGAAAGAGTGTCTAGAATGTCGTCAATTCTAGGAAGAGGGTAATTGTCTTTCTTCGTAACCTCATTCAACCGGCGATAGTCAACGCAAAATCTTGTCGAGCCGTCTTTCTTTCTGACGAGAACGATGGGAGATGCCATCGCTGAAGTCTCGATGACATCGCCTTCTTCCATATCTTTTAAGTGTTCGCACCTCTTCCTGTTTAGCAAACGGTAGACGTCTTGGATGTTGCTTGATCGGGGGATGATCGCCGGTATCTATTCTATGTCGTGTCAAACTAGTTCGACCCACGTCAGAAGACGAGCGGGAGAGAACAACTTAAAGATCTTGGATGACGCGATCTGCAGCATTCTTCTCTTCATCGTTCAATTGCGCATTCTGCAATAACTCCGATGTAATGCTCTCTGATGAGGACACGGATTCTTGGATATTGCTCTTTCTTTCAACGCCGGTTACTGGAGTACATGCTGCAACCACGTCGTCTTTCTTAATAACTCTCGCCTTCTCAATTACATTGGCAACTCTCACCGGGATAACCATTCTCGATAGGTCGACGAGTGTTGAGGCTACTAGTACTCCTTTCGAACTATTAAAGTTATTGGGATATTCTATGATGCCGTAGCGGAAATCTCTGTTTTCGGCTATAGATCCAGGGAGTAAAATTTCTGTTCTTGCCGGTATTGTGATATTGTCTTGTGCTATGATTCTGTGGACAGATTTAACTTCTTCATTATTAATTCCAAATAACGTTATGTCCTCAGACGCAGAATGCAATTCGTTATTTTTAAAGTCCAAGGAAAAATTGTATTTCCTTAGAAAGTCCAATCCGAGTATGCAAGAATCAGTGATCTCTGCTACATATGCCGTGTGATGGTAAGCGGCACTTCCAAACGTGATGTTAACATTTACTTTCCCATTGATGTCGATCTTCTCACCGGACACAGTCTGTAGGGTAACGCAGGGCAGCGTCCAGATAAGTTTGCTTTCCAGTTGTTGAGCCAAATCTTTTCGGATGATGGTAACGTTGGCTCCTGTGTCTATCGTCATATTGCAGGGGACTCCGTTAATATGTCCTATTATGAAAAGTCCATTACTGCCGCCTCTCACTGCAGAAATCTGAAGCGCTTTAAACTGGGGCTTTTCATTATCTGGCAACCTCCGCCCCGCGAGATGGCCACTAATTAGTTTCCCTGCTGCTTGTTAGAAGCGGTCTTAACATCCGTACCCTGGGGTATTCTGCAGTTTCGTCGTATGTGTCCTTCAGCACCGCAGTTCCAGCACTTAACGGTCAGTTTCTTCTCACCAATATTCCGTCTCAAGGCGTTGAGTTGTCTAGTTAAATCGTCTAGACGAGCGGTGACTTGATCCCCTGGCTCCTGGACTTGAGCAGCTCTGACTGGGTGGCGGTCTCGACGAGTGGCTTGCTGGGCTGCCTCGAATTTCATGGCGTACACTAGAGCGCTTTTTAAATCTTTTACATCCGCCATTCGTAGAGCTTTTTGTATTTCAGTATCCCGGATGCCATCAATGAAATATTGCAGGGACAGGATTTCCCTTGTTTCTGTCGGGCACTCCGAAAAGGCGTGATATGACAGCCTTTCAACATCCGTAGCGAGCTCCTGAAGTGATTCAGTGGGCTTCTGTTGACGGGATTTTAATTGAAGCCTGCTGTAGTCTTTTAAACATTTCTCGCCAAAGCGCAGCTCCAAAACGCCGGACAGAGCTTCGAAATCTAACCTTTTGTTTTCGGGAAGAGTCTGAAGGATATCCGCTGCGTCGGCTCTTAAAGAAGCGGCGAGATGACAGGCCTTAGCTTGGGAATGACATCCATTCGCATCCACAACGATAAAAAACCGGGTCTTGTACACTTGCCAGGATGTCTTCCCATCATGTGTGGATAGCTTGAGAAATGGACGAGCAGGCATCGGTAAGAATTTAAAATCATCATTCTTGCTCCCTGCCGTCGCTACGAATTTCTTTAAAGTTTCCATTTCTTTGGCAACTGCAGAAACTCTCTCATCAATTTGTTGTTCGACTTGGTGTTGGACGGCACAAACTCTTCCTTCAATTTGTTCCTCCACAGCCGAAACTCTCCCTTCTATATGTTCTTTTACAGAAGAAACTTTTTTTTCTATTTCTTCTTTCACCGAAGAAACTCTTTCTTCAATTTGATCTTTTACGAAAGAAACTTTTTCTTCAATTTGTCCAACTTTATTTTCAACTGTGTCAATTCTGCCTTCCATAGCTTCAAATTTATTTTCTATTATGCAGGTAATTTCTCTTTTCATTTCTTCTTGACATGCTTCAATCTTTTCTTGACCAGCTTGAACGGCTTTCATTTCGTCCTTAACGGATTCCTGGCCCAATTTCATTTCTTCTTTAAATGAGGCAAAGGCTGATATTAACTGTTTTAATTGCTCTTCCATCGCTCTTGTTATTGGCATTCAAATCCCACTTCTGACACCAAAAATTGTTGCGTGCGTACGGGTTCGTTATGAAATGAATGCACAAGTCCGATGAAAAATGAACAAAAATTTATTATTATCACAACAAAAATGCTTAAATTTTCTCAAATTATCATGCAGTATTACAATATCTCACAGTAGTTATCTTTAAACTACTCAAATGTCCAATAGAACGTAATTCAAAACAGTAAAGAACGCTAATCCGCGAATTCGCTACAATCAACAAGAGCAGTTTTCTAAATAACAACAAACTAAGCAACTACTACAAACTGAGATGTTTTCCTCCTTTTATAAGATTTTAAAATCACGTGCTAGAATTTTCCAGTACTTTCTCGAAATCAAAAAGAGATATTTATTTATTTAATGCACGCGCTCTTGTATTTTCAATTTTCCGGCTTAGCTTTCTTTTAATATTCGTCACGCGCTGCACTGCGCGAGAAATAAAACCAATTAATTTATAATTGAACTAATATTAGCTTTTTAAATACCAAATTCGTAACAATATGTATGATTAATAAAAATTAAGTTGTTTATGCAGAATTAAAAAAATGTTTTTAATAAGTTTTCAGAATGTAACTCCACTTTTTATACTAGCTCTTGGTCTCATACAACACGTTTCACACAACACGGAATTTTCTAGGAACACATCCACCACGTTATACGAGGGTTACCTGTATACATATAGGTCGCAAAGGAAAATACAGTCAAATACAGTAGTTTAGTGTAATTGTTTTTACTAGGTGTTGCAAAATAAGTTTTGGAATTGCTATATAAAATGTGCTTTAAAGCTTTAGCTCTACTTGACTGTACTCTTCTTTGTGACCTATTTAAATATTTGCAGCTCAATGTGCAATATTTTTTAACTATCTAGTATTCTCTACTTTTAGTTTACTACTTATATATATTTATACGAAAAACATGGTTTCATATATTATATACAGACAAATCTGTAACACCATCTCTTGTAAAACAAACCACCCTTTTTTATACAGCACAAAGTCAGTAATCCGGACATCCATAATCCAGAATGATCTATAATCCCGACCTCAAAGCTACAAACTGTATGCCCATGCATTTACGCATGCACGTTTAATGTATAACAGACGGTATAAGCTAGGCTAAAATTATTAAGGCATTTCAGTTAATGTTGCAAATTGCGCTGTTCCTTAATCTTCTAATTGTATACGGCTTATTATTTTTTGCAAACTGTTACAGCAATTTTATAAAAAGTAAGCTTGAACTTTCGATTATGTCAAAAAGAGTTTCCGATTCTGAAGCTGCCAAAGGATCTACAAAGCGAAACCATGTTTCGATGTCCATCAAACAAAAAGTGGAATTGCTGTAAAAAATGGATAAAGGCATATCCATCTCAAAATTATGCGAGAAGTATGGCATTGAATGACACAAGAAAAAAATTTTTTTTTGAATTCTTTGTGGAAGCATCTTAAACAACTTACATTAAAAGAAATGTTTAATAAAGTAAACAAATAAATATTAAGCTTTTCTTTTGTAAATTTTGATACCCTTTAGATTATAAATGCTCTTTATTTCACAAAATACGGTTTCATATTTTTAATTGTATAGTTTCTGCATGCCATCTTACCAGATTTAAATTGATGATCCATAATCCAAAAAAACCCCTAATATGGAATCACCGAAGTCCCGATGAGTCCGGATTACGGACTTTGTACTGTATAAATTTTCTGACTACACTATTTGTTTGACACATGTGTGGCCCAAAAATCTTTGTGATCTGTGTGAATGATGTGGCACTCGGATACGAAAGGTTAAAGACCACTAAACTAATGAATGGTTTGTAATGACAATGTCCCATCCATCATTCAATTAAATGGCATCAAAATCTATAGTAGGGCTATAAATCCAGAAGATATGGTTACGGATAGTGAAGCAAGTGACAGAGTGGTTGTTGAGAATGAAAAACTTTTGCTGACAATTTACTGGAAATTCATGACACGTGAAATTACAAGACTTAAACAATGCAACTTTTAACTCAACCCCCCAAAAAAAAGATCCATCCATAAAATTTAAAGAAACAGCATTAGCTTAAAAAAGGAAGCAACTTAAATAACATACACTGAAAGAAATGTTTAATAAAGCAAACAAATATTTCACTTTTTGTAAATTTTGATTCTCTTAAAAGGCCATACATGTTTCATTATTTCATAAACAATTAATTATTCATATTTTTAATTTCATAATTTCTACATGTAATCTTACTAGATTTAAACTGATGATCTAAAATCTGGAAAATTCCTAAATCTGGAATTGCCAAAGTCAGAGCCATAACTAGGTTTTCAGATGCAGGGACAACTGAAGATTTTGCACCCCTTTCTGTGTGCCAAGAATGGGCCAGAAAGCATTTAATTCTAAAATTCTGTAACCTGAATTTGGCACTCCTGGATGCTATGCCCGGGGACAGATGTCTTTCCTTGCCCAGCTTTAGCTACGCCACTGGCCAAAGTCCTGATGTGTCTGGATCTCAGATTTTGTACTAAATCACTTAAGAAAAAGACCAATTTGAGACAAAATACATAGTACAGTGCTATGATATGACCCAAATTGCACTTTTGAGGCATTAAAAATACAAGCTGAATTTTGTTGACTGGCTAGTTAGAATGACAGATACAAAGTTATCCTCTTCCTTCTTAGCAAATCATTCACCTGAAATTAAAGCTTAGGTAATCCAAGTATTTAATAGTTTTAAATGTTTGCCCACTAAAGGGCACAGATTTTGCAAAATAATAATAATAATTTAATGAAATAGATATATAAATATTTAACTTAACATTCTTGGAAGGTTATTTCTAAGAGAGATTACTATTACTATGTTGTGGGGATGAATTCTCAGATTTTGATTCTTATGTGTCACATAGAATAAGAGAAATAATTTTTATGATAAATCAACTTATTAAAGATTGCTTACTATTTATGAAATCCATAATAAAAGACAATTTATTTTAAAATATTTTCATGAATTGTTCTTATGAAGATAGGAAGTAGAAAAATTATTTTCTAACGGGACATTCTGCTCTATACATCAAAATCCAAAAATGAACTACAAGGAATGGCATGAAGTTCAATGTAATAAAGATAAAAGTTTGAAAACAAGAAGTTAAAAGAAATTTTCCAAATCTTGGGTGTGGTAAAGGGATTTTACTCAGAAATGAAGTAACTGCTATACTTGGAGGTTTTGAATGGAAGTTGAAAAAAACCATAAAACTTTCCATGCAGCCTGCCTATTCACCAGGATTTAAATTTATTCCAAACTACCAGTGATTAGCATTCTTACCACTCAGAACTGATGGGCATTAAAAACCAAGAGCTTCACCATATGAGATCAAGCATTAATTTACATGGTAAATCCCATAAAGAGGATGTTCTATAAATCTAATTGCATTTAAAAAATCATACAAAGTCACATATTGCCATATAAAAACTCAATTTGTTGCACTTTGATACGGGAATTTGCGATTCATATTAGAATAAAAACATAACGCATAAAACTTATTAAAACAGTAGATATTACTTAACACATTAGAGTAAAAATGTAACAGCAGTTGATTCCTTTTCGAGTGTGCGTATGCAAACAACACATCTTTTTTCACATCAAACATCAAATTTTCACAAATAGGTCAAGAAGCATCAAGAAATACATAAATTTAAATTCTCTAAAAGAAGACAAAACAATTGAAAGCTCGCAATAGAATGCTATATTATTAGAAATACTTCAATACTCTCAAAATGCAAACAAATAATACAGTGTTGGATAATCAATCTTTATAATTTATTCTTAAATGCAACTTACAGTACGATATATTGAAGAAATATTGACCTAAAATATAACTCATACCAGAACAAAGGACTTCAGTATAAAGTTTTTATGTATAATCTGCACATATAGCTGATTTCATAATTTAAAATTTGACCAGATTAATGAGCACTTGCACAACATGTTTATTCTTGTCAGATTAAAATTATATGAAAAATGACTTCAAAATTATAAATACAAAATATGTAGATACCTGCCAATGATTATAAGATAAGGAGTGCCTATGGTTCAAAACCATGTACCTCCACATCAGAAAAATATCTAAGTAGTGAGCAGAAATAGGAAAATTGCATAATTCATTATCATGATGCACACTACAGGGAGCTACATTAGCTCGAGAAAATTTAGGGATAGGAAAAATCAAGTTTTGACTTTTTTGGAAGTTTTATGATTTTAAACTTTTTTATTTTAGAGCAGTAGGAGAACTTATGACGCAGCATTTATATTTGTAAATTTATGTTATAAATGCTTAATTTAATAATTGTTATTATTTTCATGAGAAAAGAAACATTCCTTGTAGTTTTGGCTGTTAATGAGTTAAGACATCATTCATTTTCCTATACTTATTATTACAAACATTATCTAAATTTTGATACTCTTTTACTTCTTCTAATGATAATAAAGTAACTTGCAATCTTAAATGTTGACAAATAGGATTTCTAGAGAGCATGTCAGCTTCAACATTAGCAGATCCTTTTTTATATTTTATATCAAAATCATACATAGATAATTTTAAAGACCACCTAAATAGACGACTTGTAGGGTGTTTTATATTTTTAAGCCAGACTAAAGCAGCATGATCAGTATGTACAGTAAAATGGTTACCATGTAAATAATAATAAAATTTATCAATTGCATCAATAACAGATAAACATTCCAGCTCAGTAATGGCATAATTTTGTTCATAAGATCTTAATTTTCTAGAATGAAAAGCAATTGGATGTAAACTACCATCAGGATGTTCTTGTTTTAAAACAGCACCAACAGCTTCTTTGGACGCATCAACAAATACATGACAGGGATATTTAGGATTAAACAAAGTTAAAATAGGTCTAGAAATCAATGCATCTTTTAATTTTTGAAAAGCTTTTTGACATTCATCAGTCCAATTATGCGAAGTATCTTTCTTAAGTAAATTTGTTAATGGGGCTCTAATTTTAGCATAATTTTGAATAAATTTATGATAAACATTAATACTTCCTAAAAATTTTTGTAATTCTTTGATATTTTTAGGGGGTTGTAATTTCTTAATAACCTCTGTATTTGAATTACTGGGCTGGTATTTACCTGCTTGAATTTCATATCCTAGAAAATTTATTTTTTCTTTAGCAAAGTTACATTTAGATTGTTTTAATTTTATATTCTCTTTCTCACATATATCAAATATTATTTTAAGATGATTTAAATGTTCATCAAAATTTGGAGAGAATACTATAATATCATCAAAATAATTTAAAGCAAATTGAATCTGATATTTGTTTAAAATTTGTCTAAGAGCTCGTTGGGAAACAGCTGGGGAATTTTTCCAACCAAAAGGTAATCTAGTTAACTCATACAGTTGAAAATTTGTAGTGAATGCAAATTTTTCAGTATCCTTTTCATTTAATTTTATATGCCAATAGCCTGATGCCAAATCCAATGTAGAAAAGCTTTTTGCATTTGTTAATTGATCTAATACAGCATCAATTCTAGGAATAGGTTCAGAATCAGTTTTAGTAATTTGGTTAAGCTTCCTGAAGTCAATACACTATCTGCTTCTGGACTGCTCGTCTCGCTTATAAGCTAAAGTTACAGGAGCAGCATAAGGACTATAAGAAGGTTTAATAATTCCATCTTTTAACAATTCATCTATTTGTTTTTTAATTTCACTATTATCTTTAGGAGATGCTCTATTTGGTCTATAGGCTATTGGTAACTTAGAAGTTAATATAATTCTGGGAGGTTCAACCCTTATACAACCAACATCATATTTACTTTTTGCAAATATATGATTATAATTATTCAACAATTTCTGTAATTTACTATCAGAATTTTTACTATTTTCAAAATAATTATCACAATTTTTAGTACTAAGATCATTTTTACATACAAAATTTTCGCTATTATCAAAATATTTACTAGATTGTTCAGCAATGATATCATTTTTACATACATAATTATTTTGGAAAAACTTGTCTACTTTAACATTTTTCCAAGCTGATACACTTCATAATTATGAAAATTCAATTTTAATTTAAATAATAAAACACATGGTGATGAAAGCAATAAATAATTCAAATTTGAATCTACTACATAAAATATCACATTATTTTCTATTTTACCTATTTTACACTTTACTTTGATTATTTTCTCTATATGAACTTGACTAGATATTGAAAATATTTTATCATGGGATTTCACTGAAATTTCTCTAAATTTATCACCAATTTTGTTAAAAATTTTTAACGGTAAAACGTTAATTTGCGATCCCGTATCAATAATACTGGGAATTCTTTCCTGTCCAATTTGGACATTCACTTTAAAGTAATATTATTTTTTATCTTCTCTTTTAGGAACCATGTTATAATTAATAGCAGGTAATTGTAGATATCAAATTGGCTGATACGCATACTGTAGAGGTCGGTATTGCACTTGTTGATAATTAAAAGGTCTCACACTACGAAAACTTTGATAAGGAGTGGCTTGCACTGGTCTGGGATAATAGCACCTCGGAACATTTTGGCCTTGGAGAAACAAATTGGTAATTACTATTTCCTAGACCATCCAACGGCATCTGAACTGGAAACAGTTTCTTAGCAAGAGTAATCCAGTCTTTCAGTGTGTCTATTTTTTGCACTGTTAACAGCATTCTTTGAGACTCAGGAAGTCCTTCTGTAAGTGCTTCCACCATTGTGGAATCTGTTAGTTTCAAGCTAGCTCCTAATTTCAACTTATTACGAAAATAAATATCAATATTATTAAATTTCTCGTATTTTAAAGAGACAAAATCACTAAAAGTAACAGATTCCGATGTTGTGAAGTATGTCTCGAAAATATCCTTTATGTTGTTCCAGTCTTTATCTAAACAATCACGTAAATAAAGGGCTAAAGCCTCTCCTCTAATACACTCTGAGAAAACAAATTTCTTTTCCTTTTCTGGAATGTTCTTTGCGGCACATTTCTCATCAAACAATAGAAGATATTTGTCTATTGGAAAATTTGTACTTGTGCCGTAAAAAATAGGAAATTGAAATTTCACTGTATCCATAATAGCTATGGATTCTTGCTTATCAGTTGACATTTTTGCCGTTTTTGAGCGTGTTAGCATTCCAATCACAAAATCTTGAATTTAAGAGTTCGCATACACATAAATTTGAACACTAAAATCAATCACTTTAGAAGCATTTGATAAAACGCATAACTTTGGAGGCGAGGTAAAACACTTAAGCATCGCCGGAAAAGAAGCAAAAGCATAAGACGATCACACACTGTCCTTGACCCACTGTTGAATTTAAAAGCGCGTTAGAAATAAATCCAGGAGCTTTTTTCCCCACATAGAGGATAAATCCTACTGGCTAATTAATAACTGTAATGTTTTCAGTTATTCCAACACATCGTGGGTGAATGGTGAGGCTATTCCATTTCACGTTCTGGCAGATGGTTGACGAAGCTGGGATGATTGCACCACGGAGAAAAATGACGACTCAGCATTTTTCACTTTTAACAGCATATCTTTATTTTATTTTAGAGCAGATGATTTTTTCCAGATGAAGTTACTCAAATAACTTATTCAGTAATTGAATTATTAGATACGACTGACTTTAATACGTTATAACGTTCTAACAAAGAAAGAGGAGCATAGCGGAGGCGTTAGCAGAACGAAGGCGAGAAGGCATCTATGTAGGAGAACTTATGATGCAGCATTTATATGAAAGGTTATGTAACAGAGTAGCTTATAGAAAAATGTAGAAAAACTTATGACGCAGCATTTATATGAGGAGGTTATGTAATAAGCGCGAATGTTCTAGAAGGTACTGGTCTAGGGGAAGATCCTGAATTGCAGAAAATTAATTAAAGGTTACTGGTTCGCAAAGAGCAAAGCCATCGTATTTTTTTAATATTTTACATATATATATATATATATTTAATTTTATAACACATAAATACGACACTAAAGCAAAAAGCGGAAAGGAAAGATTTTACAGATTAATAGGCTCATTGGCATATGGCACTAATCATAGCAAAGATTAAATTTTTTGCGACGAAATATCCAGGGCAGCAGGCATGATGTGATTAAATAGTGAACAGATTGATAAGAATGCAGAGGTAGCCACTTTTCAGTAATACTGGAGTAAGAAAATGGTAGATGTAGATACCTGTAACATTTTTAAATTATAAACCATTCAAATCAGCTACAAAATAAAGCTACCAATAAAAGTAACTGCTCCATTAATAACAAAATCAAAGCATTTAAAATTGTTGTATAACCCCCCAAAAAGACTCGAACTTATGACCTATTTACAGGTTAATTACTGGAACTTATTTATGTATAATATTAAACTTACCGGAATGAGATGCTAGTTCTTCAGGCATTTGCCCATATGTTTCCAAATTAAACCAAGTCTTTGATGCATAATTAAATTTCCACAGCTGTAAAACAAAATGTGCATCAAGATTAAAATTAAGAATATAAATTTTATATACATATACATAACAAAGCATCAAATAATGTGGGAAAAGTCTGAGAATAATTGGCAATTAACTTTGGTACTTTTATCTCTTGCACCACTTTCAACATTTGATAGAACTTTGATAGAACTGCCAAGGTTTTGCCACATACTTTAGCATACAGATCCTAATAGCCGATTCACACAGGAATATATGTGTCTGAGTGCACATGGATTTATACACTTTACATTTATAGTGATTTTGAAAAAAGTATTGACTGGTGTGTAAATTCTTACTTAGTAGTAGTCATTACAAGTGTCCCATTTTTATGAAGGAAATGCGTATGATCAAACATGACTATCATTCAGACGGCTTTGAATGAGTTTGTTGGAAGGAAGGTTCACGCAAGAAATGATATTGACAGTCTGGCACTAGAGAGGATATTTTTTACTCTTATTTTTTTTTAATTTATGTGGTAACGGCAGTACGCATATTCTAGTTCAGATAATTTTACAAAACGTTTTGGATGCTATTAAGGAATTCTGTGTGCCACAGACTGAAGAGACACAAATTTCTAAATATATATTTTCCCTTAAGCAGTCGAAGAAGCACCAAATTCTACAATATAGGCAAACAAAAAATGCATAATCTCAATAAAATACATTTTAAACCAAACAATAAAATAACATAAAAAAGGAAAAACATGTTATACATTTAAGCACTACCAAAAGCAAATATTCACTTACCATGATTTTCGAGTTCGCTTTGTTCACCCAGAGCCACATAAAAATCAAAATATCAATCATACTCAAATGACTTTTTTTCAAACCAGGTACTCTTTCTGATCGAACACTTCACGTAGTGACCATCTGAACCTTTCTTCCTACAAACCCATTCAAATCCCTCTAAACAGTTTTTACGTTCGAGTAGACGCATATCCTTCCTACATACAGGACACTTATAATGGCTACAAGTAAACCTTCATCTACACACCAGTCAATTAAAGCTCTTTTGCCCTTTCACTCCAAATCGTACAGGAACTTCAAATTACAAATTAATCTTACTACATTCGGCCATTCTACCGTCTAAAGAATCAAACCAACACACATCACAAAAATGCTTACAAAACATCCCATGATTCAAAATTTCTCAGAATCATGCACCCGATTATGTCACAATAGGGTTTCCATAACATTCAACTACTCAGGCTACCATAAATGAAACAACAACTTTGCGATAAATGAAACAACAGCTTCGCCATAATAAAAGGGGTACCATAAAGTCTACTCTACCCCAAAAAATATATTTCTTCATTAAATGACCACTAAAATCTTTCTGAATTTTAAAACTCAGGCTAATAATTCTGCCTTTAAATATCAAAATTTACAATTTTCAAAAATTACTAGAATTTTTAAGTGAATTTTTTTACTAGAATGTTTAAGAAATAGTTAAGATTTCAGCAAAAACATTTAGAGGAATTCCTAGAAAAGAAATTCCTTTAAAATTTTGATTCGTCTGCTAACAACATTTCATACTTGAGATTGTCTACTATATTAAAGATTTAGAATTTAGATTTAATATAATAAAAACACGTCGGTATGCATGAAAAAATAGTAGTCATGCTTAAGATAATAAAAATTTTGGGGGATGTCCAGAATCACCCACTGCTTGGCACGTTTTTACGAATTGCACAAACTTGGTATCTATGTATATATCAACCTATTTTCACTTAAAAAAATCAGAGAATTGCACAAATTCAGTATTGTGCACTTCTTTGACTTTGTCTATGTACACATTGACGTATTTTCACTTAATAAGTCAAAGGAAATTGACAAAAATCCAATTCTTGTTACTCTTGTAAAAAGTGCCAAATAAGTGGGCGATTCTGCACTTGACCCAAAATTTTTACATTCACTTAATGACTGTTCTATTAAACAGTAACACTAAACGCTCAGATGCATCTTTTTATCTTGAATCTACTTATAGTACAATATAAAATTCTTTTAAAATGTGGTGAAACTAATTTATACAATTCTGAAGTATTTATTTTTGGTTGTCATTGTATCAAGTAAATGTCACTTTACTTGTCAGCTATCAAATAAATTTCAGTTAGTATTTATACCATCTACGTTACATTCAATTTTATTATGTTCTTTGTGCTTCCAATAACCAAAATTCTATTATTTTTAAGTACTGTTTTTGTAATTAATTTCCCATTAGTTTCTTATGTGGGTGTTAATCTGATCTACTCAATACACTTTTGTCCATTTTCTCCCATATCTGATGAAGAGATTTTTTTCTCGAAAGAAAAGGTAGGGGAATGTACTATGCTCGCTCTTTCTCAAAGGGATCGTACTATGTTTGCTCTTTCTCAACAAGCACCACAAATTGAAATTTATTATAAAATAATTCTTTTAAAATACGATTTAACTAATGCATTCTAAATAATATTGTTACGAATTTGGTATTTAAAAAGCTAATGTTAGTTCAATTATAAACTAAATGGTTTTATTTCTCGCGCAGTGCAGCGCGTGATGAATATTAAAAGAAAGCTAAGCAGGAAAATTGAAAATACAAGAGCGCGTGCATTAAATAAATAAATATCTCTTTTTGAATTCGAGAAAGTACTGGAAAATTCCAGCGCGTGATTTTAAAATCTTATAAAAGGAGGAAAACATCTCAGTTTGTAGTAGTTGCTTAGTTTGTTGTTGTTTAGAAAACTGCTCTTGTTGATTGTAGCGAATTCGCCGATTAGCTTTCTTTAGCTGTTTTGAATTACGTTCTATTGGACATTTGAGTAGTTAAAAGATAACTACTGTGAGATATTGTAATACTGCATGATAATTTGAGAAAATTTAAGCATTTTTGTTGTGATAATAATAAATTTTTGTTCATTTTTCATCGGACTTGTGCATTCATTTCATAACGAACCCGTACGCACGCAAAAATTTTTGGTGTCAGAAGTGGGATTTGAATGCCATTTACAAGAGTGATGGAAGAGCAGTTAAGACAGCTGATATCAGCCTTTGCTGCATTTAAATAAGAAATGAAAGATGAGATGAAATCTGGTCAGGAAAAGATCGAAGCTGGTCAGAAAAAATTGGAAGCTGGTCAATTAACGTTTAAAGACGAAATAAAAGTTGTTAAGGAATCTGTTAAAGAAGAAATAAAATCCGTACAAGTAGAGATTGAAGAAAGTCAATACGAAATGAAAACAGAAATTCCCTGCATAATAGAAACCAAATTCGATGCTATGGAAGGCAGAATAGATGTGGCTGAAAATAAAGTTGGGCATATTGAAGAAAAAGTTTCTTTCGTAAAAGTTCAAATTGAAGAAAGAGTTTCTTCAGTGAAAGAAGAAATAGAAGAAAGAGTTTCTTCTGTAAAAGAACATATAGAAGAGCGAGTTTCTGCCGTCGAGCAACAAATTGATGATAGGGTTTCAGCTGTTGCAAAAGAAGTCGATAAAGAAATTCGTAGTGATGGTAGGGAGCAGGAGTGATGATTTTAAATTCTTACCGATGCCTGCTCGTCCACCTCTGAAGCTATCCACATATGATGGGAAGACATCCTGGCAAGTGTATAAGACCCAATTTTCTATAATTGCGGATGCGAATGGATGGGATTCCCAAGATAAGGCCTGTCATCTCGCCGCTTCTCTGCGAGCAGACGCAGCGGATATGCTGCAGACGCTTCTCGAAAACCAGACTTGACTTCGAAGCTCTATCCGGCGCATTAGAGCTGCGTTTTGGCGAGAAAGTTTCAAAAGACTACAGCAGGCTTCAATTAAAATCCCGTCAACAGAAGCCCACCGAATCACTCCAGAAACTTGCCACGGATGTTGAAAGGCTGTCCCACCTCGCCTTTACAGAGTGCCCGAGAGAAACGAGGGGAATTCTGTCGCTGCAATATTTCATCGATGGTGTCCGGGACCCTGAAATACAGAAAGCACTGCGAATGGCAGATGTTAAAGATTTGAAAAGCTCTTTAGTGTACGCCATGAAATTCGAGGCAACCCAGCAAGCCACTCGTCGAGACCGCCACCCAGTCAGAGCTGCTCAAGTCCAAGAGCCAGGGGATCAAGGTCATCGCTCGTCTAGACGATTTAACTAGACAACTGAATGCCTTGAGACGGAATATTGGTGAGAAGAAACCGACCGTTAAGTGCTGGAACTGCGGTGCTGAAGGACACATACGACAAAACTGCAGAACACCCCAGGGTACGGATGTTAAGACCGCTCCTAAAAAACAGCAGGGAAAACTAATTAGTGCCCATCTCGCGGGGCGGAGGTTGCCAGATAATGAAAAGCCCCACTTTAAAGTGCTTCAGATTTCTGCAGTGAGAGGCGGCAGTAATGGACTTTTCATAATAGGACATATTAATAGAGTTCCCTGCAATATGACGATAGATATAGGAGAAAACGTTACCATCATCCGAAAAGATTTGGCTCAACAACTGGGAAGCAAACTTATCTGGACGCCGCCCTGCGTTACCCTATAGACTGTGTCCGGTGAGAAGATCGATATCGATGGAAAAGTAAATGTTAACACAGTCAAAAGTCATTAATCCGGACTCGTCGGGACTTCGGCGATTCCGGATTATCGATTTTTCTGGATTATAGATCATCAGTTTAAATCTCGTAAGATGGCATGCAGAAATTCTAAAATTAAAAATATGAAACCGTAATTTATGAAATAAAGAACAATTATGATCTAAAGGGTATCAAAATTTGCAAAAAGAAAAAGCTTAATATTTATTTGTTTACTTTAAACATTTCTTTCAATGTAAGTTGTTTCAGTTTTGCTTCGTTTCATGTGATAATACTTTCTCTTTAATTATATTACACAGACATAATTTCTTCTTCAGTTACAAAGTTCTGCTGTTCAAGTCCTATAATTGCTGTGTCGAGAACACCGACTAATTTGTCAATCGAAATTTTTTCGTTTTCACTAACCTCTGTCACTTTCTTCGCTATCGGAAGCGAATTATAATGACGAGGAACTTGTTTTAAATCATATCAAAGATGCGAGCACATCGAGATGAAATACTAATTTGGTAAGGAATTATAAGCCAAATAAAATAAAAACATCTGCCCTGAAGATAAGGATAGTGCTGACAGATCAACTTCCAATTCATTACGCGTCCGCTGCGGCGTTCCCCCCGCCGAGCAGCGTGAAATTGATAAACAGATTTCGGATTTCAAAACATACTTTCGCTTTAGATCCTTTACATATTAACAAATATATATCGGAAATTGTATTTGATATAATCGAAAGTTTAAGCTTACTTTTATAAAATTGCTCTTACAGTCTGCAAAAAATAATAAGCCGGATCCAATTCGAAAATTAAGGAACAACGTAATCATCAACATTAACCGAAATAGATAATTTTAGCTTATACATCCATTATACATAAAACGCGCACGCGAAAACGTATTCTGCACTTGAGCACACTCATAAAAGGTCTTACGCACACGCGTAAATGCCTATGCGCATGTGTCAACACGGCGCATGCGCAGAAAGTTTTTAGTTTTGAGGTCCGGATTATAGATCATTCCGAATTATGGGTGTCCGAATTAACAACTTTTGACTGTATCACGTTTGGAAGTGCCGCTTACCATCACACGGCATATGTAGCAAAGATAACTGATTCTTGCATACTCGGATTGGACTTTCTAAGGAAATACAATTTTTCCTTGGACTTTAAAAATAACGAATTGCATTCTGCGTCTGAGGACATAACGTTATTTGGAATTAATGATGAAGAAGTTTAATCTGTTCATAAAATCATAGCACAAGACAATATCACAATACCGGCAAGAACAGAAATTGTACTTCCTGGATCCATAGCCGAAAACAGAAATTTCCGCTACGGCATCATAGAATATCCCAATAACTGTAATAGCCCAAAAGGAGTACTATTAGCCTCAACACTCGTCGACCTATCTAGAACGGTTATCCCGGTGAGAGTCGCCAATGTAATGTGGAGCAATTTATAACGACAGCGATGAGGCTGTACAACTCCGACATTAGTTTTCCCCCTCACCCACGCTAACTGTGATTGGACTTGATACAAACAAAAGGAAGGAGAAACATTCTCTCCTTGTATGACTCACTTCTCGTGTTATGCAATGGATAGTAAACAACGCTTGTAATCATCGCTATATTTTTTTCTTCATATACGAAATAAATATGCTATTTTTGTGTTTGCTGATACAATGATTGTGTTCCTTAACTCCGCAGCTTGGATTACACTTTATTAAGGTAAGAACTTTAATTCTGTTTTATTCATTTGCTCGTCTCGATTTAGCGAAGTTGTAGCAGTAAACAAAAATGAACCACGAATACCTTCAACAAAAGATTATGAGACCGAAAATATATTTACTTCAACTAAACGCATAAAATATATCGAGATAAGCCATTAAGAATAAAAAACAGAAAAGATACTTTACCATAAATTATCGCTGGATAATCCGAAAAAGGAAAAGCCAAGCCTGTCTTCAAAAGCGAAACAAAGCTGCATAGTTGCGTACTGCGCATTCGAAATACAGAAGCAGAAATGGCTACTAGCTGCGAAAATAAATATTTGATCATGAAACTAAACAATAACAACTATCAAGTATGGAAATACAAACTTGAAAGACCTGATAAAGGAAAATTTATGGGATTTAATAGCAGATGATACACCAAAAGAAATAAACGTCGAATGCAGAAAACGAGATGAACAAGCACAAGCTACCATTAGTTTACTCATAGAAGACAACCAAATCATACACATAAGAAATAAAACGACAGCCAAAGAAATATGGAATGAATTAAAGAAAATACATGAAAGAAATACCTTCTGGGAAAGCTGTATACGTTAAAAGCAGAAAACGAATACAAACTCGAAGAACACGTCAACAAAATGCTCAAAATCGTAGGCGAACTGCGAGGAATCAGTGAAGAAATAAAGGACAGTCACATTGCAGCGCTCTTACTAAGCGGCTTACCAAAAAGCTATGAAAATCTCATTACAGCTTTAGAAGCACGCCCAGAAGAAGAACTAATGCGTAAAAATACGTAAAAACGAAACTCATCGACGAATGCCTGAGAAGAAAAGAAGGCACGCGAACAGAAGAAACAACCGCCTTCAAAACGAATTTTAACACAAAATTCAAGCATTTAAATCAACGAAGATGCAATTATTGCAAAAAAATATGACACTTAGAAAAAGAGTGCAGATTCTTAAATAACCACAAAGAAAAAGATAAAAATGAAAGTAATTCATTTTTCAAGAATGAAAAGCAAACAAATAAAGGAAACTATGGAAATAAACAGAAAACAAAAGTTGCTGTAAACGAGGATACACATGAAGATGAAAACGAAAATAAGAATCATGAGAAGACTGAGAATTACATGCTCGAAGTCACCAGAGAAAGAAAATCTCAAAACTCAAACTGGTCAGTTGACTCAGGTGCTACTTGTCATATGACCGAGAACATAAACTTTTCACCAAATTGGACAGATGCAAAACTGAGCAGAAAACAATTGCTAACGGCACGCAGATGAAGTCCGAAGGTATAGGAGAAGGATACTTATACTGTACAGACGACAAAGATAACGAAATAGAAGTGAGACTCGTAGATGTTCTGTACGTTCCTGACCTAGAAGGAGGATTGATATCCGTAAGAAAAATTACAAAGAAAGGATTCACAGTTGAATTTGAAGAAGATATTTGCAGAATAAAGAAGAAAAATAAAACCATAGGAATTGCTAAAGCAGAAGGAAATTTATATACCGTAGTTGAATCGCAAAGAAGAAAAACAGCCAAAATTGCGGCTGCAGAAAGAAGAGAAAATAGTATAGATCTTTGGCATAGAAGGCTAGGACATAGAAATTATGAAGCAATCAAGAGGCTGAAGAATGATGACCTGGCAACCAGAATAAGAATTGACGGAGAAGCCAAAAAGGAAAAAGAATGCGAATGCTGTATCAGAGGCAAAATGACTGAATTGCCGTATAACCAAGCTAAACAACTATACAGCAAAATCAGTTCTAGACTTGATACATTCAGATATCTGTGGACCAATCGGTACGACATCACTAGGAGGAAAGAAATACTTCATAACATTCATCGACGATCATTCGAGATACACAACGATCTATATGCTAGCTGCAAAAGATGAAGCTATCTCCAAATTAAAACAATTTGTAACCATGACGAAGAACAAATTTGGAAAGAAGCCAAAAGTCTTAAGAACAGACAATGGAGGAAAATATACAAGCAAAGAGATTGAAGACTATCTAAAGGAAGATGGAATCGAACATCAAACCTCCGTAGCATATTCACCGCAACAGAATGGTAGAGCAGAAAGAAAAAATCGATACTTAATGGAAATGACATGATGCCTGCTACTCGATTCAAAACTCAAAAGAGAATTTTGGGGTGAAGCCGTAATGACAGCCACCTATCTACAAAACAGACTACCATCAAGATCAGTTGAAAAAACACCGTATGAACTATGGAATAATAAAAAGCCAAACCTAAGCCATATCAGAGTTTTCGGCAGCACAGCTTATTGTCGAGTTCCAAAGCAGAAAAGAAGCAAACTAGACGAAAGAGCAGAAAAAGGAATTCTTGTTGGATATAGTGACTGTACTAAAGGATATAGAATTTACATGCCACATGCAAACAACGTCGTGATCAGAAGAAGCATAACATTCGATTAAAACAAAAAAGAAGAAATGCCTTGACAATTAAATGATCAGCATGAGGAAATGGAATGGCCTTTTAAAGAAAATAAATTAACAGAAACACGTCCAAATGCTATTACAGAGGAAGTAATTGAAACAGAAGAAATTCCCCCATTACCGAGTAGATCCCACAGAACGACTAAAGGAATCCCACCAAACAGATTCTCATACATGGCTAAGAATGAAGAAATCAAAGTTCCTAAAGACTGATAAAAACTTCAAACTTTTCCTACCAAAGAAAAGGAACTGTGGTTAAAATCTACGAAAGAAGAAATGGAAGCACTGAAGAAGAACAAAACATGGGAACCAGTCGATCTTCCAAAAGGAAAGAAAGCAATTGGAAACAAATGGACATTTAAAACAAAATCCGACACTTCAGGAAATATTATCAGATATAAAGCTCGTTTAGTAGCTAAAGGATATTGCCAAAAATTTGGGCACGACTACGACGAAACATTCGCACCAGTCGTAAAGTATACAACAATAAGGACTATTTTGGCAATAGCAGCTCAAAAGAAAATGCACATAAATCACTTCGATGTAAAAACAGCTTTTCTATACGGAGATCTGAAAGAAGATATATATGTGAAGCAACCAGAAGGCTACATCTCTGCTTCAGAAGCAAATAAAGTCTGTAAACTAAATAAAAGTATCTACGGACTAAAACAGGCAGCCAGAAACTGGAATCACAAGATAGCTGAAATCCTGCGCAAACAAGGATACGTTCAAGGAAAAGCTGATCCATGTTCCTTCACACTAATCAAGAAAAACACAAGAACTTACATAATCGTTTACGTTGATGACATATTAGTCGCAAGCGACAAGTGTGAATCAATTCAAGAAGTTGAACGAATTCTCAAAGAATATTTCGACATTCGAAATCTTGGAGAAGTGCCTACATATCTAGGAATTGAAATCGAAAGAGAAAAAGACAGAAGCTTTAAACTTCATCAAGCTAACAAGATTAAGAGTATGATAAAATAATTCGACGGAGAGTCACCAAAGAAACTAAGCTATACACCCATGACTACGAATTTTACGAAGAACCAAAACAACCAGGATGACGTTTTTCGCGATAATCGGAAGTATAGGGAAGCAGTGGGAGCACTTTTATATTTAGCAACAGTATCAAGACCTGACATAGCAAATTCTGTTGGAATACTTAGCAGAAAAGTAGAAAATCCATCAACATTGGACTGGAACGTTATCATTAAAATCATACGATATCTGAGAGCTACAATTAATCACAAATTACATCTAAAATCCAATGGTGCACCAGTCATCAAAGCTTACAGTGATGCTGATTGGGCAGGAGATACCTCTGACAGAAAATCCACATCTGGATATATATTTCAAATAGGAAACAGTACGGTATCATGGGGAAGCAAGAAACAAAACTGTGTCGCCCTATCTTCGACAGAAGCCGAATACATCGCTCTAGCCTTAACACTGCAGGAGCTACAATGGATTCGACAACTAATGGGAGATTTAGGTTTCACTCAACAGGAAGCTAACATCGTATTTGAGGAAAATACATCATGCATAAATCTTAACCGAAAAGAGAAAGGAAGCGGTTACACCAAACACATCGATGTGAAATATCACTATGTATGTGATCTACAAAATCAAGGGATTGTTAAATTATGAGGGCCATCCAGGAAGTAGATTACGTTTCCGTCTGTGTCCACTAGGGGCGGGGCTAGCGCGGCCATCTTGGGGTCAGAGCGTTGCGCAGCTCAGTCTGCATCTAGCCGTGCTAGTGAGAGGTTCGTGCTGTGCTCCGTTCAGATACTGTGACGGTTTGAAATGTCTGCGTTAATTGAAAATCCCGCGAGCTGCGAGGTGCGCTCAGTAATAAGGTTTCTGACTGCAAAAAACTGTAAACCGATAGAAATCTATCGGCAGCTTCGTGAAGTGTATGGGGACAACATCATCACTGAAGGTGGAGTGCGTCAGTGGGTCATAAGATTTCAAAATGACCGAACCAATGTTCACGACGAAGATCGAAGTGGGAGACCCAGCATAGTGACCGCCGAACTTCTCGAAAAAGTCGATGCTAAAGTCCGTGAAAATCGAAATTTCACAATAACGGAACTTTCGAGTTTTCCACAAATTTCGCGAAGTTTGTTGCACGAAATCATCAGCGAAAAGCTTGGTTACCACAAGTTTTGTGCAAGATGGAAGGCAAGAAGAGGTAACGAAGTGGTTAAAGGCGCAGGCGGCCGAATTTTTCGACGAAGGAATTTCCAAGCTCGTACATCGCTACGATAAATGCCTTAATTTGTATGGTGACTATGTAGAAAAGCAGTATTTGAGTGTGGCTTTCATCTGTATATAATAAAATTTGTTTCCTATACTTTGTTTATTTTTTTATTCCAAAACGTAATCTACTTTCTGGATAGCCCTCGTAATACACTGGAACAGTAAAATGATGTATGCAGACATGTTCACGAAACCTTTGCCGAGACAACAGTTGGAATTTTTATTAAAAGGAATAAACGGCCTTACTTAGGACAAAACAGCTCATCGACTGGGAGATTGTGGAGCAATTCATAACGACAGCGATGAGGCTGTACAACTCCGACATTAGTTTTCCCCTCACCCACGCTAACTGTGATTGCACTTGATCCAAAAAAAAAGGAAGGAGAAACATTCTCTCCTTGTATGACTCACTTCTCGCGTTATGCAATGGATAGTAAACAATGCTTGTAATCATCGCTATATTTTTTTCTTCATATACCAAATAAATATGTTATTTTTGTGTTTGCTAATACAATGATCGTGTTCCTTACCTCCGCAGCTTGGATTACACTTTATTAAAGTAAGAACTTTAATTCTGTCTTATTCATCTGCTCGTCTCGATTTAGCGAAGTTGTAGCAGTAAACAAAAATGAACCAAGAATACCTTCAACATGTAACTGAGAAGGGAAGAATTATTAAGAAAGGTGAAGTGGTTGCAGAATGTACTCCAGTAACCAGCGTTGAAAGAAAGAGCAATATCCAAGAATCCGTGTCCTCAGAGAGCATTACATCGGAGTTATTGCAGAATGCGCAATTAAACGATAAAGAGAGGAATGCTGCCGATCGCGTCATTAAAGATCTTCAAGTTGTTTTCTCCCGCTCGTCTTCTGACGTATGTCGAGCTAGTTTGACACAACATAGAATAAATACCGGCGATCATCCCCCGATCAAGAAACATCCAAGATGTCTACCGTTTGCTAAACAGGAAGAAGTGCGAACAGTGTTAAAAGATATGGAAGAAGGCGATGTCATCGAGCCTTCAGTAAGTCCATGGGCATCTCCCATCGTCCTAGTCAGAAAGAAAGACGGCTCAAGAAGATTTTGCGTTGACTATCGCCGGTTGAATGAGGTTACGAAGAAAGACAATTACCCTCTTCCTAGAATTGACGACATTCCAGACACTCTTTCTGGAAGCAAGTGGTTCTCAAAACTTGATTTAAAGAGTGGGTATTGGCAGGTAGAAATACAGCCTGAAGACCGAGAAAAGACGGCATTTACTACGGGACAAGGGCTTTGGCAATTCAAGGTGATGCCGTTTGGACTGTGTAATGCGCCGGCAACATTCGAATGTCTTATGGAGACTGTCTTGAAAGGCCTTTCCTACGAAGCCTGCCTGATATACCTGGACGACATCATCATCGTCGGAAAGAGTTTTGAAGAACATTTAGAAAATCTTAGGAAGGTGCTTCAGAAGCTGAAAGAAGCCAATCTGAAGCTGAGTCCTGCTAAATGCAAATTGTTCCGAAAGGAAGTGACTTACCTGGGACATATCATCTCTGCAGAAGGTGTGCGCATGGATCCTGAAAAGGTATCAGCGGTTAAATCCTGGAAACGTCCCGAAAATGTCCATCAGCTGAGAAGCTTCCTAGGGCTTTGCACCTACTATAGGAGATTCGTGAAGGACTTCTCTTCCATCGCATGACCCCTTCACAAGCTGACAGAGAGCAACCAAAAGTTCTTGTGGACCAAAGAATGCGACGATGCATTTAACAACTTAAAGGAGGCTTTAACATCTGCTCCAATCCTGACGTATCCTCAGCACGACCGACCATTTATTCTCGACACCGACCCGAGCAATGAAAGTGTCGGTGCTGCTTTGTCCCAAGAAGTAGACGGCCAAGAACGTGTAGTGGCATACTGGAGAAAGTGCCTGTCTAAACTGGAGAGGAATTATTGTGTCACCAGGAAAGAGTTGCTTGCCATAGTTAAAGCTGTAGAACAGTTCCATCACTATCTATATGGCAGAAAATTCCTGCTCCGCACCGATCATGCATCATTGACCTGGCTTTTAAATTTCCAGAATCCTGAGGGTCAAATAGTCAGGTGGATACAGAGACTCCAAGAATATGACATCACTATCCGTCATCGTAAGGGATCATCACACGGAAACGCCGATGCCCTGTCTAGAAGACTTTGCCAAGAAAGCTGCCGATATTATTCCAGGGTGGAAGCGAAATACGAGCTGCTGACTCCAGTCGCAAGACAAATTACAACATCAACATCGGCTCATTGAGAACCGTGGAGTGATGATGAAGTCAGGAAAGACCAGCTGGAAGACTGCGACATTAAACCCATAATTGATTTAATGGAGTCTAGAAAACCTACCTGGCAGGACATTTCTATCTGTAGTCCTACAACCAAACAATATTGGGCACTCTGGGATTGATTTCACATTCGAAACAGCGTCTTATACCGAAAATTTGAATCGGATGATGGGAAGACGTTTCGATGGCAGCTAATACTTCCAAGATCCCGGATTCCTGATGTCCTTAAAGAACTACATAACAGCCCAATAGAAGGTCACTTTGGAATAATGAAGACCTTGCAGAGAGTTCGTGAGCGCTTTTACTGGAATAATGCGAAGGATGACGTGCAAAAGTGGTGCCGATCTTGCGATGCCTGTGCAGGTCGGTAAGGACCGAAGAGACGCAGCCGAGGCAAACTGCAATGTTACAACGTAAGTGCACCTCTTGAACGTATCGCCTTTGACATCCTGGGACCTCTGCCACGAACTGCTGATGGCAACAAATACATACTCATTGTCATTGATTACTTCACCAAGTGGCCTGAAGCGTATTCTATTCCTGATCAAGAGGCTGTCACAGTAGCTGAGGTGATGATACAGCACTGGATTTCCAGGTTCGGAGTGCCTCTTCAGTTACATTCAGATCAGGGAAGGAATTTTACCTCGGCAGTAATTAAAGAAGTATGTAAACTACTTGGCATTGACAAAACCCAAACGACGCCATTACATCCCCAGTCGGACGGCATGGTAGAAAGGTTCAACCGAACCATCCTTAATAACCTCTCATTAGTGGTTTCCAGAAACCAACAGGATTGGGACAAGAAATTACCACTGTTTTTACTGGCTTACCGCAGTGCTGTCCACGAGACTACCGGCTATTCCCCATCACAGATGCTCTTCGGTCGTGACCTTCGTCTGCCTTGTGATCTCTTGTTTGGTCGCCCTCCGGATGCTCCTTCATCGCCTGAGGAATATATACAAGATCTCCAGGCCCGATTTGAAGTGATGCACAACTTTGCACGAGAGCGAGTCAACTTGGCGACGGAGAAGATGAAGACCTGATATGACACAAGAGCTACTGAACATCAATTCCACGAAGGAGACAAAGTGTGGTTCTGGAATCCGGCTTGACGGAAAGGACTTTGTCCGAAATTACAGTCACCTTGGGATGGCCCGTACACAGTCCAAAAAGGCTGAATGACGTTGTGGTTCAGATTCGTAAGTCTTCGAACTATAAACCTAAAGTCATTCATTACGACAATTTAGCTCATTACTATGGCCATAGTATGTAATGTAAATAATTGTAAATAATATAAGACCATGGTCCATTTTGTTTTTAAATGTGTATTTGATTTGATTTGTATTTGATTTGCATTTAGTATTTGATTTGTATTTGATAGCATTTGATTTGCTTTATGTATTGCATTTATTGTTCATGTTGTTTATTATTGTAATGTAATGCTTATTAATGCATTTATGGTACAGTTGTAAGTTTAGCTTCCTGTCCAGGGATTGTACTGCCCGGGACGTGTAGTCCTTGGGAAGGGGGCAGTGTTACGAATTTGGTATTTAAAAAGCTAATGTTAGTTCAATTATAAATTAAATGGTTTTATTTCTCACGCAGTGCAGCGCATGATGAATATTAAAAGAAAGCTAAGCAGGAAAATTGAAAATACAAGAGCGCGTGCATTAAATAAATAAATATCTCTTTTTGATTTCGAGAAAGTACTGGAAAATTCCAGCGCGTGATTTTAAAATCTTATAAAAGGAGGAAAACATCTCAGTTTGTAGTAGTTGCTTAGTTTGTTGTTGTTTAGAAAACTGCTCTTGTTGATTGTAGCGAATTCACGGATTAGCTTTCTTTAGCTGTTTTGAATTACGTTCTATTGGACATTTGAGTAGTTAAAAGATAACTACTGTGAGATATTGTAATACTGCATGATAATTTGAGAAAATTTAAGCATTTTTGTTGTGATAATAATAAATTTTTGTTCATTTTTTATCGGACTTGTGCATTCATTTCATAACGAACCCATACGCATGCAAAAATATGTATAATGAAAATTAAAAATGCTTCATTCTAATATATGAGGGTTGGAACTTTAATAGTGGCAACTATTTATTTACAAGGAATACAAAAGTGATTCATGTCACCATGTTTTACAGTCCTTGTCGCCAGCATTGTGTACAATCCGTTTCCAACGATGTGGAAGTCGCAGAATACCTGTAGCAGCGCCTGTTTTGTTGATAGTTTGAATGGACCGGTCTATTGCCGCAAGAATCTCAGGAACAGTTTGGAAGCGAGTGCCACGAAGTGGTTCCTTCATCTTAGGAATTAAGTCATAGTCACAAGGGCTTAGATCTGGGGAGTATGGTGGATGGTAAAGCACTTCCCAGCCCCATCGCTTGAACAAATCAGTCACAGCTTGTGCTGCATGTGGCCGAGCATTGTCATGCAAAATGAGAGAAGCATTCTGCAGAAAGTGTCGCCGTTTTTTTCTCAAAGCTGGTCGGAGATTGTGCTCCAAAAATGAGCAGTAATACTGCACAGTGACGGTCTGCTGTGGGGGAACGGTATGCGTTAGGATGACACCATCACAGTCGTACACATAAATCACCATAACTTTCACATTGCTGGGGTTCTTGATGCTAAAGCAAAGTTTAAAGTTTATAAAATTAAACATTTAGCAGTAGTAGCAATAAAAGCTTCCTGAGATTATATGTTGAGCAGACATTGAAGACAATAAAGAGATTTCAAACTTAACCAATTTATCAACAATATATAAAAAAATAAAAACACAAAGAATAAATTTAAACAATATCAGAGTCTTAGAAAAAATATAATATAACCATCATTTTCAAACTTTCATTCATCAAATAATATTTTACCTGGTCTCCAAAAATACTGGCATTCACTACGAAATAAAATGTCCTAAACAGAAATTATGTGGTCTCAAATGAAATTGGCTACACATTCAATAAGTCCATGCTCAATGGTCAAGAAAGCACCTGAAATCTAAATTAAGTCCTTGAAAGCACTTACATCCGGCCTAACTCCGTTCACAGTAGTTGAACACGAGGAATCGCCGCTAACTTATTTAAATGCCACCTTCATGAAGAACATGGATGCCGCCCATGGCAGTCACTCACATTGTAGCCTCTGCAACCAAGGAACTTATTCTGGAAAGGTCATCTTGTGTACAGGAACCAAGGAACTTATTCAGGAATAGTCATCTTGTGAACAGGAACCAAGGAACTTATTCACCGGACTGCACGCATCCTTCAAAAGGGGCTGGAAACCACACACCCAAGAGCCAGGAAAGCAGGAACTAGAAGGGCTGAGCCAGAGCGACGCAAGATACTTATACCAGAAGTAGGCATGACATCATCTCACGGCAACCAATTAGCTATCGGCACGATTCGGCTTTCCAGATGACGTAACATCACGTTTCGTTTTTTCATTTTAATTAGGTTGAAACAGTTCGTTCTCAACACAAACAGTGGCAGTAAGAAAAAGAAGTAGAAGTAACTACTATATTACATTAAAATAAGAACTAAACCTAATAAACATTTCAAGGAGGAGAGATGATGCAGTTAAAGGGTTACAATAAGTCATATTTTCCAACAAATGCCCCCCCACATCATCATCTCCTACCTGAAATAAAACTAAACGGCAGTATCCAGCCCCTTTTACAAAATTCAAAACAAATTCCAGCCCCTTTTACAAAATTTAAAACAAGAATAAATAAATATCACAATTTCATTCAATTCAGAAATTTTTAAGAAAATTTTCCTTTGGGAACATCTTATCCCATTATTCAAAATTTTACCATAACAAGAAAGTCCAACATGTTACAAAACAATACAAAGACATATGTATGATCATACACTCAATACTTTTACCCAGGGCCCTGGTGAATCATACAACATTCTACACTATACAGTTTTACATTTACCTAACATTCATCATAATATGACTTATAACATATTATTTTCAACTAAACAAAACTTAATTTAAATACACACTAAAACAAGTTTCATAAGAAAATTGTTCCACAAAATCTTATCAGGTTATGCTTAGTCAGCGGTTTGTCATGGGATCAGCCAGATTATCTTTACTTGGGACATATTTTAAATAAAAAATTTCCCTGTTCAATAGATCACGAATGAAAAATAGTTTTACATCTATATGTTTTGTCCTTGAGTTTTCAATGGGTGATTTTGTAAAATATACAGCAGCCATGTTATCCACAAACAATATTGGTCTTGAAACATAGTTACTTGCAATTTTAAACTGAATGCATTCATCCAAAATGTTTTTAAACCAAACTAATTCTTTTGCTGATTCAGTCATGGAGATAAATTCAGCCTCCATAGTAGACAAACTCACTCCCCTTTCTTTAAATGTACACCAAGATACAGGTGATTCTCCCAACAAAGCTATTTATCCACCAATAGACACCATATCATCCCTGCTTGAAGCAAAATCCGAATCTGAATATATATTGAGCTTCAGTTCCTTGCATACCAGTTTAAGTTTGTGCTGTCTGGTATTGGAAAAGTATCCTAAAAGTTTAAGTAATCCTTCCCAGTGAAACTTACCACGATTGCTTTGAAACTGAGAAAATATATTAACAGCATAAGCTATATCTGGATGAGTACGATTTCAAAGAAACGAGAGACATCCCAAAACATTTCTATAAGGATAATTCATCATTTCAGTCATTTCTTCTTGTGTACTGGGACTTTGAGTATTTCACACCTTTAACTATTGGAAGGGAAGTAATTTGTATTTTAAAAGACTTGAATCGATCAACTATGTCTTCTATATATAATTGCTGATGAATTAAAACTCTATTGTTCTCATATTCAAATTCCACACCCAAAAGCTTTCTTGTTTTACCTAAAATTTTCAAATCAAAATGTGAATTCAGGACTTTTAATATCCTTTTAGCCTGAACTTCACTTTTTCCAAACACAACAATATCATCAACATAAACCAACAGAATGACAAAATCTTTAAAACGATAGACACAATTACACCACTCAAACTTGATAAACCCTAGGTTACACAGTGTTCTATCCAACTCATAGTACCATAATCGCCCACTCTAATGGAGACCATACAGGGCTCTATCTAAACGACACACAAAAGTTTCTTTATCTCGCTCTACAAAACCCTGAGGTTGGGACATGTAAATTTCCTATGATAAAGGAGCATAGAGATATGCACTTTTTATGTTGCACTGTATATTTGCCCATCCAAGGTGTGCAACTAAGAGAGAGAAAAAGAGCCTTATTACTGAAAAGTTAACTACAGAAGAGTAGGTTTCATCATAGGTATCGTATTTAATTTGCCGATAACCCCGAGCCACTAAACTAGCTTTAAAACAAACAATGTTTCCAAATTCGTCACGTTTAATGTTGAAAATCCACCTGCAACCTAGTGGAGTCTTGTCTTTAGGAAGTTGAACAAGATGCCATACCTCATGCTTTCGCATGTTGGCCATTTCCTCTTCCATTGCCTCTATCCATTTAAGCTTTTCTGTGGATTTCATTGCCTGGTAAGTGTTTGGAATTGAAACCTGTAGTCAGCTATCTCGGGTATATGATGTTGAAGGAGTGCCAGTTGGGTCAATTTCACCACTATAAGTATTGCTTCCCTTGAAATCAAACAAGGTAGGATCATACTGAATATTATGTTCAGTGCAATACCTTTCTATATCATTTGGTGATCGTAGTCTTTGATTAGACCCCCTCTCAAAATAATACACATCCATACGAGTGCCGTCTGGCCTTGGAACAGGTTTACGAAGCCAAGTTACTTGTCTCAATGTAGATTGAGTGTCAGTGCCAGTTGTAGAAGAAGGTACATTGGTATCGGTTCTTTCCTCTATTTCAGGAAAATAGCCAACTGGAGTATCAGTAGATTGGAACTCTATCCTCTCTTCAGATTCCAAATTAGGAAGGGTGCCCAGTGCAGCTCCACTGCCACTTTTCTGCATTCAAATTGACTCTTTAAAAGTAGCGCCCACCAGCGGCCGAGCGGTAAAGTCGCTGAACACTGGTAGTTCGGTCTGAGGTTCGAATCCCGCGAACGGTCTGGCTGCATGGGCGTTTTCGTGGTTTTCCCCATGTGTAACGTGTATACGAGCCAGTTTCCCTTAGAAAGTCCTCCACAAAGGCATCCCTTCCCTTAGGCAGATAGCCCTCGAGGCTTTGCCATAATCACACACACACACACTTTAAAAGTAGCATTTAAGGTTTCTACTACCTTTTACTCATTTTCCAACCAAATCTTGTACCCTTTTGTTCGTACACTGTACCCAATCAATCGGCCCTTCGTTGCCTTTGGATCAAGCTTAGAATTTCTTTTAGCCTTTGGAATTCCAACATAAGCAATCGTTCCAAATGCCTTAAGGTGACGTACTGATGGTTTCCACTTAGTGTACAATTCGAATGGGGTTCTTTTTTGGCCCTTATGACAAATTCTATTAAATGAATATGCAAAATACATTACTGCATCTGACCAAAATTCAGGACTCATTCCACTATCATGTAAGATTGCACGTACATTGTTGAGAGCTGTTTGATTGAATCTCTCACAAACTCCATTCTGTTCTGGAGTATATACGTCTGTAAATTCGTGCTTTACACCATTTTTATTACAATATGACCTGAATTGTTCATTATCATATTCTCGTCCATTATCAGTTCTAAAGTATTTCAACTTAAGGTTCAAAGATCTTTCCGCACATGCTATATGTCTTTCAAATACTTCAAACACCTGACTTTTCTCTACAGTGGGGTACACTACCACATAACGAGAATATTCGTCAATAACGGAAACGAAATAACGTTCACTATTCCTACCTGGAATGTTAATAGGTCCCCATACATCAGAAAAAACCCTTTCAAGCGGCCTCTTTACTTGAATACCTTGTAAGGGTCTATAGGAGATTCGGCTGATCTTTGGAATATGGTAACAGAATTGGTTTGGCGACATTTTGGAGGTGATAAAGGTTACTACCTAGGACTTTGGTAATAATGTGAGAAGTACTCAGTTCTGATTATGCATTATTTTGTGTGAGGGAAATGTGAGATCATGAGATATGTCATATTAATGGACGAATTACAGTTCTTTAATTGGAAAAGGGGGGAAATCTGGAAAAATGTCTGAACTACTTTATAGTATTTTGTACAAAGAATCTCCTTAGAGATTCTTTGCTTCATTCTTTGTTGTGTGAAACAGTGTTGATTAATTTTCGGATTGCATGGCGCTATGTAAAGTGAATTCTAAATTTTTAATGAGTTTATCTGATAATAATAATAAGTTGAGATTGTGTGAAAGGAAGGATATTACAGATAAGTTTGAATGGCGGTGCAAGAAATCTGGTGAAAATGGACATTTTGTGAAACGAAGTGTAAGGAAGGGTACGTGGTTTGCTGAAAGTAGTTTGAGTATGGGTGATTTTTTATTAATTTCTTATTACTGGGTGAATAGACTGCCAGTTGACTACTGGATTTCGGATTTAGAAATTAGCAGTAGTACCACAGCTGATTGGAATTCTTTCTGTACGGAAGTGTGCGTGCCACGTAATGAAGATTCTGAAGAAGTTTAGGTAAGTTAGTATTTTTAATCATTTGAGGATATTATTTTTATGCATGGTTCTAAATGTAAGGAGTAAATAAATTAATATGGTATTATTGGAAAATTGTTATTAGCAATGATTTAGTTTAAAGTAATTAGGATTATAATCTAATTTTTATTAATTTAATGTATGTGCTTATTTATATTTTAAGTAGTGTTTTTTAATTTAATTATATTTTAATTTAATGATCGTGATTTTGTGAGTTATATGTTTGTAGTATTTTGGAATACGTTTGAGTAGTATACATTGAGTATTTTCATGCATTTTCGTGAAATTTTTCTAATTTATGAGAAAAAAGCAGTGTACATGGATATAGTGAAGAGTGTGCGCAATGCCATTTTTGTGCAATTCTGGGATATTTTTTAAGTAAAAATAAGTCGACGTGTACATGGTTTAGTTATATTTTAATTAAATGATAGTTATTTTGTGAATTTTATGTTTGTAGCAATTTGGTATACGTTTGAGTGGAAGTAAACGTGCATGGAAATAATTTAAATATTTGACACTATTTTACTAATTATTATTAATAATTTAAATATTTGACACTATTTGTAACCATTTTTAATGTTTTGTTATGAATTCGTTGGTGATGTTTATAATAGATAATTTATATAATAGATTCACAAAATTTTCATGCATTTTCGTGAAATTTTTCTAATTTATGAGAAAAAAGCGATGTACATGGATATAGTGAAGGGTGTGCGCAATGCCATTTTTGTGTAATTCTGGGATTTTTTTAAGTAAAAATAAGTCGACGCATACATGGTTTCATTATATTTTAATTAAATGATAGTTATTTTGTGAATTATATGTTTGTAGCAATTTGGTATACGTTGAGTATACATTTGAGTTTGTTGAGTATACGTTTGAGTGGAAGTAAACGTGCATGGAAATAATTTAAATATTTGACACTAAGTATTTGTAACCATTTTTAATGTTTGCGGTAGAAATTCGTTGGTGACGTTTATAATATAATAGATAATATAGAGGTAAAAGTTTTTGGATATTTTATTTATTTTATACGTGGAAATGTTCATCCTTGGAAAGGGTATATACTTTTTCACGATCAGGTAATTTCATATATGTCCTTTTTACTGAATTTAAAGATTCACAAAATTTTCCTGCATTTTCGTGCAAATTTTTGTAATTTATGAGAAAATAGCAGTTTAGATGGATAAAGTCAAGAGTGTGCGCAATGCCATTTTTGTGCAATTTTGGGATGTTTTTTTAAGTAAAAATAAGTCAACGTGTACATGGTTACTGTGTATGTGCGATTTTGAAAAACGCGGCAAGGAGTTTGCGATTCTGCACTTTTTCCCAATTTTGCAGTTAATATTTGTCATGATTAAGCAGTTTTGTTACATAAAATTTCTAGCATAAGTGTAATTCTGCTAGTAGATTGTTGGAAAAAGTGTTGAGTAAATAAAAAGAAAAGAAACATGTCTTTACTTCATGAAGACAAAATGGCGGCGGAAAAAAAAATAGAGGGTTGCTGTAGCAGAGTTGGTCGCCAAATTTTCGCCAAAAAATCGCCAAGTTACCATAATCCAAAGATCAACCGGAGATTTGTCTTTGCTTATTGATTTGGCAATGTTCACAAAACAAATTAGGTGAGTGCTTTAACACAGGAAGACCTTGAACTGAATGTCTCTTACTAGTCCTGACAACAGCACCATAATTTATATGACCAAATTGACCATGCCATAATTCACTATTGTTATGCTGAACTGTGGATGCCTCAAATTTTACAGATTTGCCCCCCCCCTTCTTCACTATTTTCAGGAGTAAATGATAGTTACTTTCTATCAACTTAGCTTTGTACAAGGTTTCATTTTCATCATCAGTAACTTTAATTTGTCCATTTTTACCATAAAATCTTGCTCCATTGATATCCACCTTAGGTCCAGATATTAAATTTCGTCTCAGTTCAGGTGAGTATAAAACATCTTTAAGCAAAATAACTGTATCCCCAAATTTCATTTTAACAGTACCCTTCCCATGAATTGGAAAAGTTACCCCATCAATAGCTACTAGAATATTCTCATTCTTCACAGGAGAAAAAGTATTGTACAATTCACGATTTTTACAAAAATGATGAGATGCAGCAGTATCAGAAATCCAACTATCATCATTTTCCTCCAAGTTGTTAACATTAGCTTGAGCTATTAAATGGGACTGAGCATGGGAATTATTTTTACCTTTACACAACTTGGGTTTATTCTTACACTTAGGAGATGTTTTATTACTACTAGATACAGCTGAGGAAACAGAAGAAGCAGGCGAGGGTGATCTGGAAAAATTACCTTTCATTCTACAGTATTTTTGAATATGACCTGGATGGCCACATTTATAACACTTGAGCCCTTTAATCTGCTTAAATTTGGGTTCACAGTGAATACTTTGGACTTCTATAGTCTTATTGGAATTTTCCCTATCTCTCTCTCTTAAATTAAGACGCGTTTCCTCTGTTAGTATTTCAAGTTCAACATTTTTAAATATGAACTTTTCATATGGCCACCTCAAAACATTCTGAACTACTTGATCATATTTATCTGGAAGGAACTTAAGAAACTGAAAACATATGTATACATCTCTTACAGCCTGATTAATATCAGCTAACTGTTCAGTTACGCGTTTTAATCTAGAAGAAAAGAAACTAATACTTTCATTTGGCTTAATTTTACAATTTAAGAACTCTGAAAACAAGGACATATGTCTAGATCGATAATCTGGCTGGAAGTATTTGGCAAGCGTATTCCATGCCACTACCGGGTCATCAATTTCACTCATCAAGTTTCTATATTCAGGGCTTCCATTCATATAAATTAAAGATGATGCCAAACGACTTCTATTTTGATAGTCGGCAATAATTTCTTTTGTAATACCCTTAACATCATTTAAATAAGGACATTTTTCAATACCTTTGACCAAAAGACATGCATTTTTCTCATTTAAAACAAACTTCATATCTTTAGACCATGTAAAGTAATTACATGCCTCAAGTTTAGCAATATTATGCATAACATTAACAGTAGCCATATTTGAATTTCAACAAAAACCGCCCCCAATCTCTCAAGTCCTAAATTAACTTTAAACTTCAAATGTTTGCACTAAAAATAACTCAGGGGCTGGGCCCATAACCAAAATGATGCTTAAGCAAAGTTTAAAGTTTATAAAATTAAACATTTAGCAGTAGTAGCAATAATAGCTCCCTGAGATTATATGTTGTGCAGACATTTAAGACAATACAGAGGTTTCAAACTTAACCAATTTATCAACAATATATAAAAAAAAAATAAAAACACAAAGAATAAATTTAAACAATATCAGAGTCTTAGAAAAAATATAATATAACCATCATTTTCAAACTTTCATTCATCAAATAATATTTTACCTGGTCTCCAAAAATACTGGCATTCACTACGAAATAAAATGTCCTAAACAGAAATTATGCGGTCTCAAATGAAATTGGCTACACATTCAGTAAGTCCATGCTCAATGGTCAAGAAAGCACCTGAAATCTAAATTAAGTCCTTGAAAGCACTTACATCCGGCCTAACTCCGTTCACAGTAGTTGAACACGAGGAATCGCCGCTAACTTATTTAAATGCCACCTTCATGAAGAACATGGATGCCGCCCATGGCAGTCACTCACACTGTAGCTTCTGCAACCAAGGAACTTATTCTGGAAAGGTCATCTTGTGTACAGGAACCAAGGAACTTATTCAGGAATAGTCATCTTGTGGACAGGAACCAAGGAACTTATTCAGGAATAGTCATCTTGTGGGCAGGAACCAAGGAACTTATTCAGGAATAGTCATCTTGTGGGCAGGAACCAAGGAACTTATTCAGGAATAGTCATCTTGTGGACAGGAACCAAGGAACTTATTCACCGGACTGCACGCATCCTTCAAAAGGGGCTGGAAACCGCACACCCAAGAGCCAGGAAAGCAGGAACTAGAAGGGCTGAGCCAGTCAGTCAGTTCAGTTATCTGATTTAAACAGCATTTAGCAGCCCACTGCTTTAACTGCCTGTCATGGTATTGCCCTAATTGCTTGGAAAAATGAGAATAAGGTGGTAACCGCCGCGCCTCTATAGGCGGAGCTAGAATAGTACATGAGTACACAATGTAATTTAGAATTTAGAAGTGCATCTGGGAAACTGTTAGAGCTGGCAACAAAATATGAAAATATATTAAGTTATGTAGTAAACTAGTGATGAACAATCATAATTAAATCACTAATACTTTGAATTTCATAATTTAAATCAAATGGCACTTGCCAGGCTGAATTGCAATGAGTTCTACCCAGTGGGTGTGGCTTCAAACGTCGTAGGTCGGCGGCAGTTACGACAGGAGTCACCCTCCCGTAAACTGACCTCGGCCAATGTTTCTTGAAAGTTCACACTCCGGTGGAAAAAGAAATCAGTACTTGCAGGTAAGCACAGTCAAATAATAAAGTGAAAATGAAGAATTCACACTTGAAGACACACAATACTTGTAAAGCATAGTAAATTAAATGTATACACAATGAAACAGCAAGAGAACACCTGATCAACCAACAAGACAGTGGTTTTAGTCTTGTACTCTGTAGCTGTTATTCTCAAAACGCGAAGTGGTGAATTTCTCTATAAACACAATATGTACACAAAAGCAGATACCTATGAGCTAAGCCATTACCCATTTGGGTGTCGCAAAGTCAATCATAAGTAGTAGAAAACAAGTTATCTGAGAAACCGTACCTTTCAAGTAAAAATTAACAACACTTATTCTACGAAGAAATATATTAAAAGTGGAATTCCACAAGGAAGTGTTCTTGGACCCAGTCTTTTTTGCATTTATACAAATGACATGCCCGTCCCACTTAATTCAAAAATAGTTAAGTTTGCTGATGATACAGCGATATTGACCAGATCAATGAAACCACAACTTGCTGTTGATAAGCTTGAAATTGCAGTGAATCACGTTGTGCATTACCTTAAATCATGGAGACTCAGCATTAATCCCTCTAAAAGCAACATTCTACTTTTTTGCCGACATCGAAAATTCACCCCAGTTGAAGTGAACATTAAAATTAATAATCAAGAAGTTCCTGTGGTTAACAGCACTAAATATTTAGGTATCTATTTTGATTCACAATTGCTCTTTAAAGAACATTTCGAATATGCACTCAGAAAAGCGACTGTCGCAAAAATTGCTCTTCAACCCTTGATTGGCAGAAAATCCAAGTTAAATGTGAGAATTAAAAAGAAAATATATATTACACTTATTCGTCCGATACTTCTGTACGCTATCCCTGTTTGGGCCACCGTTTATAAAACCTACAGAAGAAGACTAGAAATTTTTCAAAATAAAATTCTACGTGATATCATCAATGCGCCGTGGTTTGTCAGAAACTTACAGATTCATAAAGAATTGAAGATCCGGCCCGATCCTGATGAGATACTCACTACAAGCCACAATTTCTTTCAAAAAATAGCTAACTCAAAATATGACCATATAAGGGAGCTAATTAATAATGATCCTACCCTGGAATGTGCTGCAAAAAGGCCCATAAGCATCTTCCATAATGTGAAGTGCTGAATTGTAAATAGTGTATATAAAAAATTTTATTATATGAGACTGTACAATATCCCACAGCATCGGACTTTGGATTAAAGCTCACTTATTCTTCGTATTTTCAACTACCTCAGATGAACATTGCGACATTCTAATTGATAATGGCATTGCTCTTTGGTAGCTTTTTATATTTTTTAGCGACGCGAGATACTTATACCAGAAGTAGGCATGACGTCATCTCACGGCAACCAATCAGCTATCGGCACGATTCAGCTTTCCAGATGATGTAACATCACGTTTCGTTTTTGCATCTTAATTAGGTTGAAACAGTCCGTTCTCAACACAAACAGTGGCAATAAGAAAAAGAAGTAGAAGTAACTACTATATTACATTAAAATAAGAACCAAACCTAATAAACATTTCAAGGAGGAGAGATGATGCAGTAAAAGGGTTACAATAAGTCATATTTTCCAACAGTTCTGACAAAATTTCGAACGCCGTGATGACGCCATTCGTTTGATTGGCATTTCAGTTCTGGCTGGTACAATCGGGCCCAAGTCTCATCCAGCGTAATCATACGGCATAAAAAACTCCTTCGTGCTCCAGGTGAGTTCGAACAGTATCGTATCGTAGCATTTCTGCATTTCCGTCAATTGATGTGGAACCCATCGTGAAGCAATTTTTCTCATGGACAGGCGTTCCTTCAGAATGTGCAGCACAGTCGTATGCGCTAATCCTGTTTGTCCGGCCAGCTGACGAATCGTTTGGCGGCGATCATTGGCCATTAGTGTGGCAACAGCTTGCCCGTCTGCATCGCTCTGCCACGTTTTGCCATCCTTCACTGAATGCTTTCACCCATCTTGCTACAATTCTGTAAGGCTATGCAGATTCCTCGCAAGCCTCTTGAAGCCCTTGATGACACTGTCGTGCTGTACGACATCTGGCACATTAAATTTTTATCCAACATCGTTGTTCTTGTTTTGAAAACATCCTGACAACACTTACTTTAGACCGCGAGCTAATACAAGGATCCGTTCTTCGCGTTACTCCGCATACGCGTGACATACGCAGGATGAGTCTTTTTGCTGAGAGGTAAGGTAGGTATGTAGTTCACGTGTGGTATACACGATATTCTTTGGTTTTGTTGCATAGTGTTTTTTCAGCTGTGTTGCCACTATTAAAGTTCCAACCCTCGTAGTTTGAAAATCAGTACACATTTAAGTTTCATACCATAAATCTAGAAATACTTCTACAGGTTTTGAAACTTGTATTAGACTAACAAAGCTGTTTTTTCAATTTTTTAAATAATGATTTGGTCGATCTTTGGATTATGGTAACTTGGCGATTTTTTGGCGACCAACTCTGTTTTTTTTCTTTGCTGCCATTTTGTCTTCATGAAGTAAAGACATGTTTCTTTTCTTTTTATTTACTCAACACTTTTTCCAACAATCTACTAGCCGAATTACACTTATGCTACAAATTTTATGGAACAAAACTGCTTAATCATGACAAATATTAACTGAAAAATTGGGAAAAAGTGCAGAATCGCAAACTTCTTGCCGCGTTTTTCAAAATCGCACATACACAGTAACCATGTACACATCGACTTATTTTTACTTAAAAAAACATCCCAGAATTGCACAAAAATGGCATTACGCACACTCTTCACTATATCCATGTACACTGCTTTTTTCTCATAAATTAGAAAAATTTCACGAAAATGCACGAAAATTTTGTGAATCTTTAAATTCGGTAAAAAAGACATATATGAAATTACCTGATCACAAAAAAGTATATACCCTTTCCAAAGATGAACATTTGCACGTATAAAATAAATAAAATATCCAAAAACTTTTCCCTCTAAATTATCTATTATAAATCTCACCTACCAATTTCTAACGCAAACATTAAAAATGGTTCCAAATACTTAAATTCTTTCCATGCACATTTACTTCTACTCAAATGTATTCCAAAATACTACAAACATATTAAATTAAAATATAATTAAATTAAAAAACACTACTTAAAATATAAATAAGCACATACATTAAATTAATAAAAATTAGCTTACAATTCTAATTACTTGAAACTAAATCATTGCTAATAACAATTTTCCAATAATAATACCATATTAATTTACCGTATTTATGCGAATCTAATGCGCATCCCCATTTTAAAACTTTAAATAATAAAAAAATTGTTTGTCGGCGAATGTAATGCGCATCAATGATATGAGGAATTTATTGAATCTTATTTTATACAACAATGGATTTGTATATAAACTATCAATTAATGGTATGAAAATTTTATTTAAATTTAGATACCATATTTTATACAACAATGGATTTATACATAAAGCAGCAGAACATAGAATTAACCTATTAGTGGGCTATTGTCATGTGAAACAATCATTGTTAATTAGCACTACCGTATATAAGGTACCTATCGTAAAATATGAACATGAAATAAATCGTAACATTTCTATCTAGCTAACAGTTTCTACAATCAGTGATTAATTGTAAACGTCTTTATTCACTAATATTTTCATCACTGGAATCCTCGCAGCTCTCTTCGTCAGAAGCAGATTCATTTCTTCTTTCCTCATCATTGTCATCCTCATCCTCGGCGTTTCAGAGCACGTCATTGTCACTGCCATTCAATGCATTTGAAATGCAGCATTTCTTGAAAGATTTCACAATCATTGGTGCTTCGATGCTTTTCCAGGCAGCAGAAACCCAGTGTGCAACAATGTGCGGTGCAGCACGCTTAATTTTTCCTGTCGGGGTCAATACACGGTTTGGCTCACAAAACCATTTTTCATACTCCGCCTGAACGTACTCCTTAAAAAGTTTATTTATACTAATGTCCAGGGGTTGTAACACAGACGTCATCCCTCCAGGAATGATAACAAGATCACTGCCTAGGCTGTGCATCTTCTTTTTTACGTCGTCGGTGAGATGACCACGAAATGCGTTCAGACAAAGCATTGATGGTGGATTAAAGAGCCCACCGGGACGGCATTTCCATACATTTCGGAGCCAATCAAGCATTAATGATTCCGTCATCCACCCCTTCTCTTGGTTTCGAATCAGGACATCATCTGGGAACAGCTTTTCATTCTTAGGGGTTTTAGGGCATGTTTTCCGTTTGAGGATTAAGAAAGGGGGAAGTTTGCACCCGTCTGCTGTTATTGCCAGCATCACTGTTACGCGTTGTTTTTCACATCCCGAAGTTTTGATGATACCTTCCTTAGTCCCCTTCTCCTTAATGGTGTAGTTACGAGGCATATCAGACCAAATTGCCGTCTCGTCAGCGTTGCCAATTTGCCCCATTGAAAAATTCTTTTCCTTCCGAAGTGTGATGACATACCGCTGAAATGTTAGTAGTTTTCCCTCAAAATCTGCAGGAAGCTTTTGGCATATTGTTGTATAGCGTCTTAGAGATAAACCCAGCCGCTTCATAAACCGATCCACCCATCCACGGCTAGCCTTAAACTCTTGTTTCGGTATTCCAAGAACTTCAGCCTCCTCTTTTGCTTTATTTCTTATGGTGTCACTAGTCACAGGTAGTCCATTCTTCCTCCTTTCACGTACAAATTTCAAAACGTTTTCTTCAATTTTAGGGTGTCTTTCTTTGCGAGGTCCAGTGAATTTCTTTCTACTAACTTTAGTTGCAAACAGTGCCAATTTCTGTTGCCGCCACAAGCGAACATTGCTCTCAGCTACGTTGAACTCTCTCCCTGCCTTTCTATTGCCATTTTTTTCAGCATAAAGAATTACTTTATGTTTGAAAGTAGCGTCACATGACATTCTTCTCTGTTTGCCCTACATTTCGTGACTACGTACTCTGCAGTTTGTATCCTCTATGCAATAATGTGTCAACGATAAATGTAACGGTAAATATAGTCGTGAAATTTGGTTGACGTCATCGGCGAACTTTGCACTCGAATCTAATGCGCACCCCAATTTTGAATATTTTGAATACTACATTTGGCCAAAAACGATGCGCATTAGATTTGCGTAAATACGGTATTTACTCCTTACATTTAGAACAATGCATAAAAATAATATTCTCAAATAACTAAAAATACTAACTTAACCAATCTTCTACAGAATCTTGAGTGCATGGCGGATCACAAAATGTCCATTTTCACCAGATTTCTTGCACCACCATTCAAACTTATCTGTAATATCCTTCCTTTCACACAATCTCATTTCATACCCACATGTTGGACATTCATACTTATCCGCAATTAAGCAATTCTTTTCAATTACACATAAACGCAATAAAAATTTCGGATTTACTTTATATAGGGCCATGGGATCCAAATATTAAACAACACTGTTTCACAGAACATAGAATGAAACTAATGCTGTACAGCAGATATTTTTACAAATTTACCCCCTTTTCCGATTAAAGAACAGTGATTCGTCCATTAATGTCACATGACATATCTCATGGTCTCTCATTTTCCTCACACAAAATAATGCATAATCGGAACTGAGTACTTCTCACATTATTCCCAAAGTCCTAGGTAGTAACCTTTATTGCCTCCAAAATCTCGCCAAACTACCTGTTACCATATTCCAAAGATCAGCCCATGATTTTAATAGAAACTACAATGGTCTTTATCATGAACCTCTTTTTAAGATTTAAATTTCTCATGTTGAAGGTTAAAGGACTGTATCCTAGCAGAGCCCACACCCTTGGTGGGAATGATTTTGATTATAGCGCATATCGATGTGTACATGAATAAAGGGAGTGTGCAATACCAAGTTTGTGAAATTCTCTTATTTTTTTTTTTTTTTAAAGTGAAAATAGGTTGATGTGTACATGGATACTGTGGTCATGCAATTCTTCGACTTGTTATTTTCAAGTTGGCGATTTTGAGAAACGTGCGAAGCAGTGCGCACTTTCCCAGTTTATCACCAAGAGTAAAGGCTCTCCTAGGATTTTATCAGTTGAAGAAATCGACCCCTTCTGAAACCATGAAGAGAGAGCAAACTAAGCTTCAGGTAAGAATATCCGAATTAACTATGTAAGTGTCTAAGCAATAAAACAAAAAAATTTTGGGAACTCTTCTGTTAGCAGAACCAGATTCAGAAATGTATGTACGTAAGCACATGTGGATACACATACCTCCATATATGCATGCATATATTTCTCAATCCAGTCCTGATAACAAAGGAGTACCTTATTTCCCTCACCCTTATTAAGCAAAGGATGCACAAAACATAAATGATCAAAAACAAATTTGGTCACAATTTACAAATATAATTTGCTATATTTCAAATACTATGAATTACTGTCTCACTTCTCATGTTACATACTTCTTTAAATAGGACCCTATCTGGAGTCTGATCTGGTTCAATGTCATCAGTTCGAGGATTAAAACCTCCAAAGGCATACACATTGCCTCCATTTGCAACAATACGGTGTCCACTCCTAGGTTCAGGGCATCCGATTCCTGAAATGCAGACATCAGCAAAAAAATCATATATGTGCAAATAGCAAAATGTGCTAAATAAAATAAAAACGAAACCGAAACCAAAAAGCAATTAATTTGCCTGAAATATCGATTCATTTATACATTCTGCATTATTATAAGTGTTCAACTGCATAATATAAAAATAAGACTGACAGAAAAGTTGATACACTACCTCGACGCTGATTTCCCTTTGGCTCTACTTTTACAATTTTATTCACACAAAATTTAAAAAGGCGTTGTTTCGTTCTTGGCTTATAGCGCAAACTTTCATTAAAGGACTCCATACATATAAATAACTATTTAATTTTCATAAATCTGAATCTAACTCATGAAACGTCGAAAACATTCATATACAAGTAAATTTCTTCAACGTGCAAATACACATTTACACTACAGTTTTAACAGCTGCAAAAGTTTTATTTACTTCACTTCAATCCTAACGAATAGAATCCTGCAATCGTTGGTATTTAATAATAATTAGAAAGCATTTCATTGTTAAACTTTAATTTCTTGGTATTCCGGTGGCCATTATCATTTAAAATACTCATGAGAAATACAATACAGTCATCTATATTGGCTGCATGCTGCATGAGAATATTAAATATGTCCGAAAATTTAAATTTGTACATTTTTCTTTGATAAAATTTGGCGTTGTGTATGGCAACATGCGTATTTTGTTTACATAATAGAGGTAAGAAACGCGAATTAACTTTTGGTTAAAAGACGAATACCAAATTAAATATATGAAATTAGACTAAAAAATAACCTTAATATGGCATATATTTTATACTAACCTCTATCGCTTTTGAGGCGACTGACATAGGTCTTTTTAAAAGATCAAGAATGTTTTGGGAGTCTTTAAGAAAAGGGTTGCCGTCCTGGAAAGCTGGTATATGTATATTATAATTGAGGAAAATCCCAAGAACTTCATATCATCATCATTTTTGCTTAGCTTAGTAATGCTGTACGTCAAGTTTTACATTACATATAGTATATCAGGTAATCTTTCACTTGATAGATCCAAAAAAATTTTGTTTGGTTCATTGTTAAACAATAACTTTTTTAAATGTATATTGTTACTTTTACGCAATGTTATAAAAAATTGACATTGATACAAATAAAATCAGATAATATAAAGTAACCTAGCGTCTTTCAGACTTCAAGACAGGAGATGAATAGATGTATTTATATGTGAATTTCTTATTTTTCAAAGAAAATTGTTCATAAAATGCAAGCTTTTCAATCTGTTGTATATTTTATGTGTTGCATGAACCATAAACCCTTCATATAATTGAAGACTGAAAATTGATAAATTAGTTTATTTATTTATTTTTTATTAAGCCCGCTATTGCCCGAATAGTAAAGTCATTGAACACTGGTAGTTTGGTGTGGGGTTCCAGTCCCAGCAAATGGGCTGGGTGCATGGACGTGTTCATGGTTTTTTCCATGTGTAATGAGCCAGTTAGTCTTAGAAAATTCTCCACGAAGGCACCCTTCCTCTTGGTCAAGTCAAAATATTTTTTCTTTTATATCAACCACTAGCTTAGCAGTTGTAGCTGTGAAATACTGAAAGTTTGTGGATATTTAGTAATTATTAGCAGTTAGGCCCAGTAGTGCAGTGGATAACGCGTTGTGCAGCAGCACCACAGGTCCGGGGTTTGATCCCCAGACTGGGCAAGGTTGACTCAGCCTTTCATCCCTTGAGTGGGTCCATAAAATGAGTACAGTACAAAGTCCCTAATCTGGATTCGTCAGGACTTTGGCGATTCTGGATTACGGGTGTTTCCGGATTATAGATCATCAATTTAAATCTGGTAAGATGGCATGCAGAAATTATACAATTAAAAATATGAAACCGTAATTTATGAAATAAAGAGCAATTATGATCTAAAGATTATCAAATTTTACAAAAAAAAAGCTTAATATTTATTTGTTTACTTTATTAAACATGTGCGCGTAATGTATGCACATTCTCTACCACATGGGTAAAGTTTGTGGCTTTGAAGTCCGGATTATAGATCATTCCGAATAATGGACATCTGGATTACAGACTTTGTACTGTACCAAGTTTGCTTGGAGATTAAACACTGGGGGGGGGGCTGGTACTGCGACAAACTGACCTATTATTCAGGGCATATGCTCACACACCCCAGGGCTCATAGTCAGTAAAGCAGATATCAGGTTAGTGCAGGCCGTAGCCCACTATAGCTGTTGCGGCACTGATTTTAGTTTAATTATTGGAAGTTAACAATAATGAGAACTTTTAAAATCCAATGATTTCATTTTCAATAAATGGTATCGGAGATATTTAAAAGTGTATTTTAAAGAAGTAATTAGAAAGTGAGTAAAATGTCTATTTATCATACCTTCTTTGTAAATATTTTAAAATTTCGTCTTTTTGTTATGAAAATAAAATTAAATAATTGTTACAAGTCAGTAATTACTGATTTACTCATAAAAAGAAAAACCTAACAGGTGACAGTTATGAGTAGCAATAAATTATCAGTTTCACTTTATTTTCTAGTGTCTGAGTCAGTATAACCCAAATGCACAAATCAAGTTCCCCCTTTCCCTTTGTCTGCTCACTGCCCAACTGCACGAGGTTTTTCCATTTGCTTTCCAGAGAATTTTAATGACCTCATTCTGAAAAATACCCAAATACCCCTCCCTTTCAGCAAGCTGAGGGTTGCTATGTAGTTTTACTTTTCAGAGCCAAAAACAGACAACAGGGGAAAAAAAAATAAAGGAATAGGATTACATATCACTAGAAAAAGTAAAGAATATCTAATAAGCAGGCTAATTACTTAAATAATAGTGGTAAATGCAAGAACTAGCAGCAAAAATAAAAGGTATTAGTAAACACACAGATTAGCAAAGGAAACACATTTCAATAATTACAATACTAGAGTTAATATTGTTATAATAGTATTCTAAGTTAGATAAACATAAAGCATATGAATTATAGTTCTCATAAATTTCATCTGTTAATAAGACTATCAATTTAATATCTTTCTGTGATAATAATAGTCATGGTGTCTAAACTAGACTGAAAAATTTAATATAGTTACCTGGCATGTGAACAATTATTTGCTACTATGGTTTTGGAATAAGCATTTTAAAGGATAGTACTTGGTACTTTCAGAAAAATTCCAGCATAAACATGTTAAGCAAATTAGATGCAAAAATAATTCATAATTTATATCCATATAAAGTTCTCTGTGTTTGGAAACACATATGTATAATTTGCACCAAGAAACTGAGTTTATTGCTTTACTTAATATTTTCTTATTAATGGGATTTGCGAAGAGATAACGCCAATGTAACGGGAAAATTTATCAATGAATAAAACTTTGCAGTATTTTTAAAGATTATTTTTAAAAAATATTTTTACTTCATAAAGTCAAGTTTTTGCAGTGCATTTTTTCCATATTAAATATGTGCAGAGAAAGAAATAGCTAGGGTTTCACTGTGATTTGAAATTCCAGTGGAACTGCCAATGTTTAGTGACCACCTGGTCAGAAGACCATTTGAAATTGGGCTGATCATATGCTATATGTTGAAAAATATATTAAAGAAAATACAGTATTCGTAAACATGAAAGTATGCTGAATTATAGATTTACATGTTTGGTAAATGAGTTAAACTTATCTAAATGTATCTATATGAAATATTAGTAATATAATATAAAAGCATCAGTGAAGAAGGAAATGGCAATTTAACCGCTTGCCTAATTATCCTGAGTTATCTCGTGTTCATATTGTTACATTTTTTTCTTTTCTTCTGACACCAGTTGTTATGTTATTTTCTTGCTTCACCTTCGTACAGGGTTCATGTGCATTTGGAGTGAATAACGATGACACTTGATGAAGTATCCAAACACACTTTATTTAGTAAATTTTAATCAGGACAGCTTGAAAGTCACGTTTAACAGTCATCGAACTGTTATAAACATGCTGACACAATCACACAGCTTTCAGGTAATCAAGCTATCACGATGAAGACAGCTCTGTAAAGCACCAGAGTGCAGCTTCTGACTCTGATTGGTCGTGCTCGAAACTCCACGTACTCTCGAGACTCTCCATGCTACAACTCGCGATGCACTCGACGACATGCAGAGCACAGCTCCTGACACTTCGGTTCAGTCGTTCCTGGAGCTCAACACTCTCTCTCGACGGTGCACTAAGAGACTCTTTCTGTGCATTCGATGACCCACTCGGCACTCGCTGTCCGACTGTCAACTCAATTGACTCCGCAGGGGTTGACTCGCTAGACAAGACACCAACTCGATACTAACTCCCTCACACTCCAGACGAGGCACTCTGACTCGCCCTCTCGATGAAGCACACACACTAACTGACTGCGGACCAGCAGGGTTTATATAGCTTTAGGCCTGTGTTCGAGAACATTCTGGGCTAAACCGGTAAGAATTCGTTCCAGAAGGTTCTCCATCCGTCCATGGCATGTCGCCAAATGGGCGATTTCTCGCCAAATGTGGCAACCCTGCCTTCCCTTGCCATTTTATGGCAACCCTGAAACTGTTTTGCAGGGAAGCCATCTTACCGCGCCTGTACATTTCATAACAATGCTCCCTCCCAAGGACTGCACGTCCCGCGAAGTAAAACCCTTGGTCAGAAGCCAAATTCGATACAATCTAAACATAATAAAACAAACAAACAACATAACTAAAGAAAGAAATATTTACACTGTGTACAAGTTATATACACAAATTAAACACATAACAATTTTAAATTATACAAATTAAAGTTCTGAATGAATTTCAGTCTCAGTCTTTTCATTATTTATACCTGGGTCAAATACTTTTCCACTGCGGTTCTCAGATGCATTTCTGTTTTTCATGTCACAGTCTGAAGATTCGGTCCTTTCAGACTTTTTATCCAATGGAAGATCTAAAACAGTTTGTTCACTACTCTGTGTTTTATTCGTGTCATGTATACAATTCAACTTGGCATTTTTAGTAGATGGTGCATGCTTATTTTCCTTCGTTTCCTGGGAACCAGCTCCAAATTCTGTATCAGAATCATGAATGGAACCCAATTCTTCACAAACACAAGTATCCAGGTTTAGAGTCAAATTCCTGTCTGCATAATCAGCACTATGAATCGCACACATAGTTTGTGAGATGGGTGAATTTTCTTGCGATACTGGAGCACACTGCTTCAGCTGTACATCAACTTCTTCAATCTCAACATCACATGAACTTTCAGATGGTTCAACACTTGCTAATTGTGTTTTCATAACTTCACTATTAGTTTCGAAGAACTTAACAGTCACATTTTCACTTTCTTCCATTTCCACTTCAGGCGCTTGAGAATCAGAAGCTTCTTTCCCGTCTTTTATTTCTTCATGATTTCGTTCTTTTTCTTTAGTCCCGTTATATTTCATCGATCATTCCTGGATCTTTCTCATAAACTTCATCAGCTACTTCATTCATTTCTCCATCCTTCGAGTCTTCAGGCGCCACTTCTGTCATTTCCACATATTCTTTTATGGCTAGAGTTTCTTCTATAAGCTCCACTTTCATCTGTAAGAGTTGCCCTCATAAATTTTTTTGGCTGACATTTTTTTCTTCTCGTCAGGTTTTCTTCTCTTCCAGTCCGGCTTTCATCTCTTTCAGTCCGGCTTTGATCTCAGCTGTCATCTTTTTGTACCAGCTTTAATCTCAGCATATCCGGCTTTCATCTCTTCTCGCCAGGCTTTGATCTCAACTTAGTCCATCAAAGTCTTCGTTTCCTCCGCCATGGCTTTCCTCTTCAGGCGGGTCAATGGCATTCACTCGCAAATTCCACTTCTGACACCAAATGTTGTTGTGTTTTTCTTTCTTCTGACACCAGTTGTTACATTATTTTCTTTTCTTCTCATTCGTACGGGGTTTGTGTGTATTTGGAGTGAATAACGACAACACTTGATGAAGTATCGAAACACACTTTATTAGCCAGTATTGTCAGGACAGCTCCAAAACACGTTTTTACAGTCGTCGATGAACTACTATAAACACGCTGACATGATCAGCGACACAGCCTTCAGGTTATCAGGCTGTCACGGTGGAGACAGCTTCTTGCAAAACACCCGACTCTGCTTTCTGGAGTACAGCTCCCGATTTTGCTTGGTCATTCTCGGAACTCCATGTACTCTTGAGACTCTCCATGCTACAACTCGCAATGCACTCGACAACACACGAGCACAGCTCCAAACTCTTCGGTTCAATCGTTCCCGGAGCTCGACAATACGCTAACTGCGATAGACTAAGAGACTCTTTTGGTGCACTGGACGACCCACTCGGCACTCGCCGCTCGGCTGTCAACTCGATCGACTCCACATGGACTGACTCGCTAGATGAGTCACACTCTAAATACTACTACTGACCAGCAGGGTTTATATAGTTTTCGGCGGTACTATTCCGTTTTGAGGACCGTAAAAAATCGACAAACTATTATTGATGCCAGTGCTGCCAAAAATAATTGCAGCAACCCTAACGCAAGAAAGGAAGTATAATAGGAAATAACTATCTAAGATAATTGTTTTAATTTAGATGAAAGGTTAATTTCATATAATACGTTTTTATTATTATAATTTATATAAAAAAGGCTAAACATAACTAAATGGAAGCATAAAAGTAAATAACTGTTTCAGATCATTATTATAATTTATATAAAAAAAGGCTAAACATAACTGAATGGATTCTTGCATCGCTATTTCGCTACTGAGTTAGCGCTAAAGCATAATTTCATCTCGCTGGTTGTTCAGACATAATTTTCTATAATGAATGATGCCTTTTCTTTGAAAAAATTCTATTGCAGACTTTTCGTCATGGGCATTTCTCGAATTGTTAAATCCACAGGATATCAAAAAAGGATTTAAAAATTAAACTAGTAATTTAATGGCATCTTAAGAAATATAAAACTATCTAAACTTACGCAATTTTAAATCAGCGCATAAGCTAGATTTGGCGCATTTGCGCATACATTTTCGCTGCAAATTTTTTACGGTCCTCAAAACGGAATAGTACCTTTCGGCTTATGTTCGAGAACCTTCTGGGCTAAACCGTTAAGAAATCATTCCAGAAGGTTCTCCATGCGTCCATGGCATATTGCCAATTTTGTCGCCAAATGGGCGATTTCTTGCCAAATGTGGCAACCCTGCCTTCCCTTGCAATTTATGGCAACCCTAAAACTGCTTTGTGGGGGAGCCATCTTACCGTGCCTGTACATTTCGTACCAATATATATTGCAGTTAATTATTATCCCAAGAAAACTCGGGTGAAGCAGAATTTGGTAGCATGATTTGTTTTGATAGGGTTTTACTCGATCTGAAAGAAATGAAAGAAAATATTCAGCTTTGATTGGCAGTTTGCCAAATGTTGTTTTTTGCAGGGTTCTCTTGGAAGGACTGGTCACGTTTCCTTATTATATAGTACACGTCATCTTGTGGATTAGTAATGTATAAAGAAAGATACATGCGTTGCAAAAAAAAGGATACTTTTCCGTTTCGCCGGCGCAAATCTCGCCAAGCAGACTTTGTTGGCGACAACATACAGTATACACAAAAAAATTTTAACAAATGTTAGTTCTAAGAATTTTTTATTTTGAAGGCATAAACATTTTAATATGGTTTAAAATTTTGTAAAAAGCCAATAAATAATGGCAATAAATTTATAAAAAGACATTAATTTAAGAATTTATTTTGCTATCCTGGTTCAACATCCTGATTCGCCAGTTCGTATCACGTGACTCCAAGTGATCTCATCTCACGTAAACTACGCTACAAAAATATAATTCTCTCAGTAATTACCTGCATTAATTTGAAGTTAAATCTTAATTTGGAATACAAGTTTAAATGCAAGAATTATTTCAATTCGTACGAATAGCTTACTCCGAAATTATGTAAAACCGCATTGTTTACTTCGCTGGTGCATTCTCATTAGAATGGATGAATTTAACCCTTGATTTTGCCTTCTCTATATTTTCGCCATCGGGTGAACGGTGTGATTGCATCCTAATTGACTTAATTTCCGCGAATGGTCTTAGGGCATAAAATTTAATTATCTTTGTAAATATTCTATGTAACTGCATGCCAGTATTGAAAGAAACAATCAATCTGGTAAGAAATGGCTGCTACTTGTTTTGAAAATGAGGCATAAGAGGTTACCAGCGAAGATATTCCGTTTGGCATCACTTGTAACATTATTGGCGACTTTATCGTTTGCGCCGGCAAAACGGAAAAGTACCAAAAAAAGTAATGGCGATGATGCAAGATAGCGAAAGTGATGATTTTTCAGATTGTGATCACAAAGAGCTGGGAAAAAAATTTAAAAAAAAAAAAAAAAAATCTAATCTAACGAGACAGTGTACTCTGTGCTCCCGTGAAAGAGATTCCAGCGGTAAGCCAGTAAGAAAAGATACCTGATACCAGTGTAGAATGTCAGGTATCACTTTGTTTTGTCCCTTGTTTCAAAAACTCTCATACAAAGACTAATATTTAACTTTTTTCGTTTGCTTGAGATAACTCAGCATAGTAAACTAATATTAAAACCAAATGCTTTTACACCTTCAAAAAATTAAAAATTCAACTTAAAACCTACATAACTTGATTTGTTTCATTTCGTTGTATTTAATAATAAAATGTGATGATTTTTTGCAATTTTTTATTAAAAAAATTTGTAAGGAAACTGGTTACATCATTGTAATCTAAACGTATAATTAGCATTTAAATATAAGTTGCCATAAATACAATACAACAATATACAAATTTTAGATACATGAAAACTTGAATACTGTACAACAATATATGAAAAAGAAATGGATGAAGAGGAAGTAGAAATCCCAAAATATGAATATAAGTGAGCTTGAAATTTTTTTTTTTATGATGGTTAGAGGATGAATGTTGAATAACAGCAGATGAGCCAGTATTATTAATTAAATGTGTATTATAAATCAAATGTATGTCAGAATAAAAGAAAAGAATGGTTAGATTTATTGGAAAACAGAATAAATATTTGTTTCTAATATTAAAAATATGTAATTTGTAAGAAAATTAAATAACTTTAAAATAACTTCAGTGATTAAAAATGAAAACTTAATAAGGCATATATTACAATAATATGGGGTATAAATTTAGAACCGCTTAGCAAACCTAATTTTTAGATTTTATCAAGAGAAATTTTTTAATTAAATTAGAACTACAGTCAAAAGTCTTTAATCCGGACCTCAAAGCTACAAACTTTCTGCGCATGCATGCGCATAATACGTTTACGCATGTGCCTTTAATCTATAACGGACGGTATTAGTTAAGCTAAAATTATCTAATTATCTATTTCAGTTAATGTTGCAGATTGCATTGTTCCTTAATCTTCGAATTATTATTTTTTGCAGACTGTAGGAACAATTTTATAAAAGTAAGCTTGAACTTTTGATTATGTCAAAAAGAATTTCCGATTCTGGAGCTGCCAAAGGATCTGCAAAGCGAAAGCATGTTTCGATGTCCATAAAACAAAAAGTGGAATTGCTGCAAAAAAGGGATAAAGGCATATCCTTTGTTTCTCTAACCATTCCGAAATCTGTTTATCAATTTCACCCTGCACTGCGGGGGGGGGGGGACATCGTGGTGCGCAATGAACTGGAAGTTGATCTGTCAACACTATCCTTATCTTCAGGGCAGATGTTTTTATTTTATTTGGCTTATAATTCCTTACTAAATGTAGTACTTCATCTTGATGTGCTTCATCTTTGATACGATTTAAATCAAATTCCTTGTCATTATAAATATCACGAATACACATCAAATAATTTTCTGGTTGCAATTTTCTAATTTAGACCATGCGTAATTTATGCTTTATGCATGCGCGCATTGAAAGAAATGTTTAATAAAGCAAACAAATAAATATTAAGCTCTTTTTTTTTTGTAAATTTTGATACCTTTTAGATCATAATTGCTCTTTATTTCATAAATTACGATTTCATATTTTTAATTTTATAATTTCTGCATGCCATCTTACCAGATTTAAATTGATGTTCTATACTCCAGAATCGCCGAAGTCCCGACGAGTCCGGATTAAAGACTTTTGACTGTATTTACCTAAAATTGTAAATTTGAAAGTTAAAATGATTCTGTACTATCTAAGAAGATTTGTTAATATTTACCTAGACAAGAAAACTAATTTAAGAGGCGCTACGAATCCGATAATAGATAGGTTGATTTATATATATACATAATCAAAAAAGCGTTTTATGTGTATATATATATAACTGATAACTAACTGATGTAAAAACTGGTTATGTGTATGTAATGTATAAATATGTAGGATATAAGAAAATACGATAGCTGCTTTAAAAAGTAATTGGCGACATCAAAATTAACAATTCTAGATTTGATGCTCTCTTTCTAAATTCATCTGTTCTGACAAATTCGTGATCCTTCCATGATTATATAACAACCTAAAATTAACTAATCATAACTTAGAGTACTTTCTGCATGTACTTAGTATAAATACCACTAGCAAATAAACTGCATCATCTTCTCCTATTTTCTCGTTAATTTTGAGGTCACCAATTATCTTTAAAGCAGCTCTCGTAGTTTCTTATATCTCACACATATCCCCCCTTCAAATGAAAGGTCGGGAGATCAGGGTGGGAGAAAAGCATTAGTGAATTACCAAAGCAAGAGGAAGTTACGTATCACGTGGAAGGCACAAGACGAGTTGTTTCACATACGCACACACACAGACTGAAGTCGTTACCCAGAACTGCCGGGGGGCGTAATGGCAGACCGCACATTGAGTTGAACAGTGTTAAACGAATGCCGCATACTGCGCATGCCCAGAAAAATATTTGGCATAATTACTAATGTTGGCATGATTTGAAAAGAGGATAAATATGGTATGTGGTAGATGTAGCGCCATCTAATTGAAAACAAATCTGGTGTTTAAATCTTCGTAGAGTATAATGTAAATGTATACTAATTACTGTATTAAAATACAATTTTTTTCTGTACTGCTCCAACAACTGGAAAGCTGAATGATATGATCAAGTATAAATTCGATTGAAGAGTGCAAAAAATGGGTAAAGGAAGTCAGCGTAAATACAAATGCCCCAGCGGATAGCGCAAGAGCTCCAAACCAAATGCTATTGCAAGATCGCTTTCAGGTATGTATATATTTTCCCATTTCAGTAAATTTGATATGTTATAAGTGCTAGTATGTTTATGTATTACGTCACAGTATCATCTTTCGTAACATATATACAGTTCATTAACTTTTTTTTAACATTTCCTAAATTTCTATATAATGTAACATTTAGAAAGTTTTAAGGAATGATTTGTTTCCTTACTGTTCTAATTCTTTCGTTTTAATATGATATAAAATAATGTAATGAACTCGCAATGTAATGAATTGTGGTAAAACTGTAAAGAATTGGTAAAAATAAAATATGATTGGTTTAAATTTCCTTAACTCGTTATAATTGAAAATAAACAGTGTGCTTCTGCAACAGAATAAATATCACGTGTCTTGAAGAAATTTTTTGTATACATGGAGCTTTACTGTTCAGTACATTATACAAAGAACAGTATATATAATGATTAGCAAGTCTGCACAGAAATTTTAAATGGAAAATTCTTGTGTATAGATTTAGTTGATATTTCATATCTTGTGTACAGATTTAGTTGTTATTTTGCAAGACATGGCAATATTTCAGACTTTTATTCTAAATACTGTGACAAAACAATTGTAGTAGATTACATTATGTAGCTTATACTAATAGCTTTCATATGTATGCATGTAATATTTTGGCAGGCAGGCACAGGAATGACAAAGCTTGACGATATAACTACATCATAGTCCGGGCATTGTTATGGCTGAGTAGAAGGCTGCAAAATGACAACAAAGAAGGATTTAGCTTTTTAGATCCCACATCTTTAATTACAGCAGATCATTTTGCCTTTAGATGAAATTCTCAAAATTACATATTCAATATTGATTTAAACTAAGTAAGATTAAATTTATACATTAAGTCATAACTGTTTTAACAAAGGAAAGAACAAGATGGGACGAGCAGCTGCAAGGTCTTGTAGCAACGATAGAAGAAAGTAGTCTGACAAAAAATGGCACATGCTCAGTATTTATACCAACGGTTATATAGCATGCCAGAATGTTCTCAAAAGTACTTGTCTAGGGCAAAGATCCTGAAATTGCAGAAAGTTAATTATAGGTTGCATGCTCACATAGAGCAAAGACATCTTATTTTTTATATTTTACATGTATGTAATACATATACTTTGTGTCTTGGTGAATACATTCTGTTTCACTAGCAGGTAGAAACTGACGATCAAAAGACTGATGAATATTTAATAATTTTGATGAAATGGATGAAACTTTATCTATGAAAGTAAAATAGTTTAAAACGTATTAACACGTTGACTGCCATGGGGGTCACCGGTGGCCGGCACTTGACTTGGCTACAGCGCTGTGGGGGCCACCTATGACCGACGATGCGACCAATAATAAAAATACATAATTGGAGTAAATATTGATACTGATAAATTTTTAAATAACACCATTGTTACTATAATGGTTTGAAGAATAATAAATCGCAAAAACTTAAATAATAAATCGCAAAAATTATCTACAGCACCTCGAGGGTCACCGGTGACCCCCACCACAAAAAATACATTAAACACATTTATGTAACTCATCTTCCATAGATAATATTTCAACATATACATCGCATAATAAAAAAAAATCATATTGCCGCCATGGGCAAACCATGTAAAATGCACTCGGCAGCGGTTTTCCAGAATGTTTCCTAGTATAGTTTTTAATCTCAGACTAAATGATGCACATTAGATTTAGTCTGGAAGTTCATGTTCTTTTGTCATAAAGTATGTTTTATTGTAATTTGTCTTATATTGTAAAGTTAAATTTATGAAAATATAATGAGTTAAAAATGTATTGCGGATATTAAACTAGATTTTAATTATATGCAATTTTGAAATTTTAGAGATCTTGCTTCACATAATTATTTTTAATGTTTTTATAAAATTCTTAATTAATGCTATTATGCATGCATTAGAAAGTGAAATGAAAGAATACTTAGGGATATTATTTGGTTGCATTCTGTTGTTTCTCAGTTCAGTTATTCTGCATTCAAAAAATTACTCGAGGGTTCTCACGAATACCAGCTCAAACAGTTCCGAAGTATTTCTGCAGAATATATGTAATTACTTAAAAATTATATCTTTTTGATAATATTTTTTAGCCTTTACAAGTTACTGCCAAAGTTGTTTTGTATATCAGAAATCTTCGAGGGGATTAGTGTGTCTCGCATAGTTATCCTGATGCCACACTATAACACTGAAATTGGTAGATGTATAATTGAATGTTTAATAAAAAATGTCTAATTCCTCTTTTATGATATTTCAAGAATTAATACTACTGAAACAATGAATATTAGTACATTAACATTTTCTTAATTTTCATTGTGTGTTTGTTATGATACATGTATTAACGTCATTACAAGTTAGCACTTGGTAATGTTTGTTTCAACAATATAGGCTTTGATGAAGTGCCACAGAGATTATCACTCAAAGAATGGGTGCAGGCCAACCACCAGCACAAGTTATTAAAAGAACAATGAAAATAAAGATTTAACTATAAAGAAAAATCTGACTAATATTATTATTCATAACACTTAATTGTTTCATATTATTGTAAATTTATGTGAGTTTTCCTGTATTCTGTTTATTTTGCAGCTTATGTTATTGTAAATCCATGTATATGTTTTCATTTTTTGCTCTGTTATGCATTTCATACAATAATTGTTTGTTGTACATATTAATTATATGTGTATATTACATCATTGACTTACTGTATTTGAATTTTAATAAACCTTTTTTTACCCTTCAGTAGTACTTTTCCATAAAACCCTGAACATTCAAAACACCCACATCCCTAATCCTCGATTCTAAATAATACTTGAGTTTAATTAATTCATATATTAATAATGAATTTGAAAAATAATACAATAGTGACATATTTTAAGATTTAAAAAGATACTGCTCAATTGGATATTTTAAAATGTTCTTCCTTTTAATACAGAACATTTTCTTAAGGATTTAATTTTTAGTATTTGAATATTGTATTACTGTATGATTAATTAGTATTTGAATATATTGTGTGTGTAATGAATAAGTAAGGCAATGAATACATTTTGAATAATAACTTCATACGTGGAAATATAATCTGCATGAGTTAAAAAAATAATCTTTAAATGCTATTTATGAGATTATATGGCTGAAATCTGTAACCCATGAGCAGTTAAAGCAACCCGCCGCCAAAAAAGAAGACGTTTTAAATAGTTTCTTCTGAAACTTTAAATATTTAAACATTATATGTCCTTAAATTTCTAGCGAATTTAAAATATGTTTAATTATAAATTTAAAATACTCATTTCATTCAGTTCAACTACTGGCCATTATATGAAATTTTCCTATATTATTAAATTGTTGCTCATGGATTTTGCAAGATAAAGACAACAATGTTCTGCCCTTATAACTAATGATGATATAATAGCATGAAGTAGACTTCAGCATAAGGAATATGGAATTATATATTTTGGTCTTTGTTTATTAAATAGCTCACTTTCAAAAAATTTATATCATACAGTAAGTAGTATTCATAATTTTTTTCTCATTTTCTTGATATTTCATTGAAGTATTAAAATGTTAATTTAATTAGCAATACCTAATACTAATGTCAAATGCATATATTATTATACAGAATGGGATTCTGACTATAACACTAGGACAAAGTGATATACATGTTAATTTTTCACCAAGTTTCTGTGTTATGCTTTTTGCTCTCCACACAGTATTTGGTTTTAATTATTATTTGTAGGACCTTACCAGAAAGTGTGACTTTTTAAGTTTACAGTTTTCTTTTGTAGATGACAGACACCATATATTCAAAAGAAATTAACATACTGCTGGATATATATGCATGTGTTTTTCATATTTACAGCTGTTGCATGTGATGTTATGTAATCGGATAAAAAATGAAAGAATTAAGTTTATTATCACCAAAACAAATGTAAATTTCGACATACAGGCTACATAAAAATGAAAATGGCTAAATTAAAGTGGTGAATTGAGGCTGTAGAGTATTCATTTATTTTTATTAACCAGTTATTTTATGTTAATTAGCTTTTTTTCTCTTGCTTTCCATTTTCCTGCCAGAATTCTAATTTTGAGTGTATTCGAATGAGGTAGGAAGCAGTAGTATTTAAAGGAAGAGGTTTTAGGTGGTAGAATCAGAACAAAGAATCTACTTGAAGACCACATTACTAGTTGGGTTCTGTTGAGAGCAGGTTATCTGCAGCATTGCATTTTTCTTGCCATTAGCTTATGCCAATATTAGATCTGAGACAATTTGTGCATTTTCTGTCTGTGTAGCTTTTGGGCTAACTAAAATTTACTTAGTTAAATTCATTTCATTACTTTTGATTTACACCATAAATGCTGGCTGCTGTTAATTTGTCTGAGTTTATAAAAGGGTTTTTTACACCTATTCGAAACCTCTATTGTAATTTCCAAAACATAACAAGAAGTCGCTTAAGTTTTCCAGAATTCTCACACGGTCTATATTGCCAAAATGGGTGAAACTCTTATAAGGTGTAAGAAAGACCAAAAGGAGATTCATTAAATCAAGAAAAGTAATCACTGGAAAGGGCTTTTAATCTTAATAATGAAAAATTGAATTTTACACCAAATATTCAAACTTTTGTAAATATTTTATATTTAATTAGCGATAGTTTAAAATAAAAAAAATTACCTTTATATTCATAATATAGGTTACATTCTGTGAATTTCCCATAAATAAACATGAAGAATACATTGACAAAATCATCGTACTAAGCTGTTTTGGTAAAGTAAAATCTATATTTTCATTGTACTTCAAAATTAGGTTGTTTTCATGAAATCCTTTTATTAAACATTAACTTATAATCAGTCTTCAGGTTCAAAAATCAGTTAACTGTGATTACATTTGTTTTGTGATCAAATATTTTAGTTTGGCATTTGAGCATTTCTAATGGCATTCCTTTTTCTGTTCAACATCTGTGCTCTGTTAAGTTTATAACCAGTTAAATTGTTACTGTGTCTCTGAAAAATCAACAGCATTCTTAAACACAATTTTAAAAATATTTCTGTGTGTAGTATTTTATCAGCAGAATTTTTTTGTAAATAAGTACAAAAGTTGTTATGAAAACAACTGAAAGTACGTATCCTTGAATGAGAAACAGTATTTGTAATGTTTGGTCAATTATAATAAATTAACAGCTATCATAACTTTGCACAGGCCCACCAGCGGCCAAGCGGTAAAGTCCGTGAAAGGGACTCTACGGGAGTTTGAGTCCGTCTACGGGACTCAAACTTCTTGCATTTTTATTTTTTCATAACGAGTTTAAAACTTTGTTAGATATAAATATAGGAACCAGAAGACAACATTAAAAGGTAGATTTCATAATTTGTCCAAAATTAATTCTTTTTAAAATTTGAAATTGACAAAATATGAATATTTTCGTCATTTAAAATACTTCTGTATTTTTGTTGCACCATATTTAAACTTGCTTCTTCGAGTTATTGACATTAAATTACATTAATTCCGTTATCTATTAGAAAATAATTATAGCAAATCATCTAATTACGACATCTCTAAGAGGTCACTTTCTAAGAGATCTGTATTTTTGAGAGCATAAACAAACATTGTAATGAATATCCCCTTTTTAAGACCACCACCACATGTAAAATCCTCTAAAAAGCATGAATGCTTGCATTTAAAGAGGACTGAACCCATTACTTTTATTAAAGAATGTAACATTAATTTTAATTATACATGTTTTTGGTGTGTGTGCCAAAATAGTGATACCGTAGTTCTGTTGCTTTAGAAATGTGTGAAATTAAAAAAATGGATACTATATAACAAAAATGTTATTATATTCAGATACAACACCTTCTGAAATTCATTCTTCTGCGCAGCATAATTTGTCTGCATACGATATTAAATAGTATTAGAAATCAAAAGCTAAGTCGAAGTAGAAACAGTCATCTCTTCTAAACCATTTTAATTGAAGTAAACACCTATTTTTCAAACAGCGGATGAAACGCGAAAGAGGGAATTGGTGTGGGGGCAAGGCAGCGAACGAAATGACACTTTTTCGAGCTGGGATGAAATGAGAAAGGATGAAAAGGTACTAAGCCAAAAGGACAAGGTCTGGTATTTTACTTTATAATTTAACTATTCATCATAAATTTAAGAATTATTTTAATTTTTATTTGTCTTTACATTTTTATTAAATTTTACTTATAAGTATTTTATATTTCAGTTGCTAATTATTATGTTACTTTAATTATTCATTATTTTAGTCACTATTTTATTATTTTAATTATTAAGTGTTTAATAAGTAATTTTTTATTATTTTAATTGCTAATTAATGTTATTGTAATATTTATTTTATTTCTTTCTTTATTTTATTTTTTCCCATTTTTCTGACGGCCTTCTGTAGGCGCTTCTGACTTTAGAAACTAAGCCCTGACAGCAATAGAAAATTAAATAATTAATCATATCCTGTGCACCACATAAGGAGGTGAATTATTTCTACCCCAAAATACGACGCCAACCTCCCTATCGCATAGCCCATTTCCCTAGGGCCGTTTACCGATAAAATAGGCTCAGGATACGGATACCGATCGATTTTACCAAAAGTAACGAGTACTGGTTCACCGAGTAACGAATACATACGGGTACACAATTTCTCGTTACTTCTACAGCACTAGCGGTCTGCAGGGGGAAATTCTTCTCAAGGAGGTTAGAACTCATGGAGATGCCCTCCACGCAGTCCAAGTGAAGCCAAAAAAGGGGGGGAAGCATGCCCTTAGTAGTCGTGGCTTAGAAAGATTGACGTGCTCTAACCACACCCAGTTTTGTTCCTGCTAGTCGTAAAGGATCGCAGATTCTTCACGTCCTCTTTCCCTTACTTTTCTCGCCATTTCATTTTATTTCTATATTATGTAATTGCAATAATTTCTACATTATGTAATTGCATCATGTAATTAATGAATGCTAGCATTAAAAGTATTGTGAACACAGAATAGTAACTATGTACTCAAACTATTATTTGATTATAATTTACTTATTCTATGTATATATAATTCTCAACTTTTTCATGTTATAAATATTACTTATATTACGAAAAAATTAATTTGAATAAACAATGATAGAAATATGTAAACTTTACGTTGTTATTTTAAAACTCATACAACAAATGTGACTAGAAATCAAATCCAGTTATATATCTGAGCAGAAAATAAAATGTAGTTAAACACCTAAAAGGTAAGACCTGTAAAGTAATTATGATCAGACATTAAAGTAAACTGTTTTCTATCCCATGGAGAGCTAGCCACTCCCCCTCCCCATGTTTACTTATCGTTTTGTTATCACATATAAGTTAATTACGAATATCGCTTTTATTATTATTATGAAAAGGTAAATCTGAGAACTATATATGTTTCTTCGTGTACTTTACAATAAGAAAATACTCAAACTCTTTCTTGAAGGCCATTGAAACACAAGTTTCGATTATTCTACTTGTGTATGCAGGTTCTAAAATATTCTTTTACATGGACATGAAGTCGGAAATGTAGACATTATTTCGCTGTAACAATTCAGTGCCTTTTAGGCCTTTGAGATCTACGCATACAAAATCAGAAAACACACTGAGAACTTGAAACCAGCTGGCGTTTTACCTCACTTCGCTTAGTAAGGTAATCGTTTTCTTGCCCTCAGGTGGCGTGGCTTATTTCCTTCCCCCTGGCTTCATTTTCTTCGTACTGCAATAGCAGAGACGCCATCTCCATCTATTCTAACCTCCTTGATTCTTCTCTTCCCGTCAGCCCGTAGGGTTGTCAAGCAGGTTTACTATTTCGCCAATTGGCGCTTTTCTCCACAGAGTTTTTGAGTCTGTATCGCCTGTTTGGCGCTGTCGCTACAATAGGTTAGAGTGCTTTCTGCATGTACTTAGCAGGGGGGGGGGGCCCAAGAGCGATGCGCAGTGCAGGGAGAAAGTTATGCCACATACGCATGACGTCATGTGGGTGACAGCATGGACCTTATATTTTCTTATAAGGTCCATGGGTGACAGCGTTAGTTCTTGGCGTTTGTTTACTTTCGTTGCATCAACAGTTTGATTTGATTTGTGTTGTTAATTTGCTATTATACCTAGGCGGAAGTGTCAAATTGTGCTATAGCGTTGTGTCAGAATTATACACGTTAATACGTTTTTTGGCGGAAAACACTCTTTACAACCAGATAAAATAACTATTTTTTAATGAATTTATGTAGTTTTCATACATAACTGTGATGTAATTTTACATTTATTTTTCATTTTACTGCTATTTTACATTTAAATTGAAAAATTTCTCATTTTAAATCATTTTTTATCATAATCTTCATTTTGTGCATGAGACTTACATCGTAGTGAGATATTTAAACTCAGTGTCATGTTTACCAATACTGAGTACCTGAATGATTAGTTAATAAATTCGCGTATCCAACTTCATTCACATGTTTTGGTTACTTTCTTTACATCCCAAACGTAATTCTATGTATTAAAGCAGCTTCTGGGTTAAGCTTTGCGAACTAAGTAAACTGATACATGCCTCACCGTGAGGAAAGAACAATTTCTCGACCACACTATGATGCAAACATCGAATGAGCGAGTGACATATTTCCTTCAGTGTTATTTAACTGATGCATACAGGTATGTGTGATGTAATTTAATTGATATAACTTACAGATGCTTGAACCTGAAGGAAAACAAATCTGTGTATAATGCTGGAATACAAATAGCGAAAGAGTAAGTAAGATATTCTGTTCAGTGTTATTTAATATTGCTGCATATGTTTTAATTTTGATTACATCTGCATATGTTTTATTGCTGCATATGTTTTAATTTTGATTACATATAGCTTGTTTTTAATTATAAGAGAAAAAAAATAATTCAATATTGAACACATATTTCAAGTATAACAAAAGTATTTTAAGAAACAACCTGATAAAAATACATTAGTAATTAAAAATAATTAATTTGTGTACAGGGTGAATTGAAATTAAGATGTGGTGGTGTATTTAATTATGGCAAAGCACACTAGGGCTATCTGCGTAATAGGTGTGATGCCTTCGTGGAGGACTTTCTCAGGAAAACTGGCTCGTATACACGTTACGCATGAGGAAAACCACGAAAACACCCATGCAGCCAGCCCGTTCGCGGGATTCGGACCGAACTACCAGTGTTCAGCGACTTTACCGCTCGGCCGCTGGTGGGCCGAAACTAAGATGTAGGGCTAGTTTATTATTATTATTATTGTGCCTATATGTGTAAGAAAATGTATTTTAATTGTTCCATTTTTAATGTATGGAAGGAAGAATAGGATGCCAATATCGACGATTATTTACTATAGCAAATAATCACGTCAGGATAAATGTTATATAGAAATCTTGGGAGTGTAAGGGATTATAAGAGTACTTTTAGATTATACTGAAAATATACTCACTTCTGCTGAAATCTGAAGTGAATCAGTATGAAATGACTTTTCACTTTAAAAAGAATGTCATAAGTATACTATTGAAAAGTATAAATGACGGATATTAAGAAATTTGTAGAATTTTATGATATTTAAATATGAATTTGTTAAGTCAAATCTTTTTATATATATTTTTGCTTGAGATATGTAATTTAAACTGAAAATCACGATCATATATTTCTCATGGAATGTCAAAGTTCATTTGTATTAAAAAAAGTGCATGAGCAATGAAAATAAATAGAATAATACTTTTTGATTATGTTTTTACCATGGTCTTAGCAGTTATGCCATCATGTGTTCTGTTCAACAAGATTTATTTCGTGCAAACAATACTACGAAAAAATATTGAAAAATACCTTGTTTTACAATATTTATTTCCCTTAATTAACTTAAATATCGTTTTTCATTTTCTAATGCTTTCCTTTACGAAAAGAATTTAATGTTTACAATTATTTTCAGCATTCGTACGAATTCTGTGCATAAAATAAACATTTTCTTTAACAAAATACTTAATTGGAAAGTATATACCCGGTATTTCCGGTGTATCTACCACATATAAAATGATCATTTTGCTTTAGTTTACATTTTTTCCATTACCAAAATCATGTAGCAGACGCGTCGGCCGGTGCGTCTTGTCTCCCGGGTGACGTCACTACCAGCAACCAATGGCACGCTTTTTCCGTTCCTGGCATAACCTTAGTATATTAAAGAACCTTGTGTACTTAGTATAAATACCACTTGCAAATATCATTCTGATCTTCTGATTTGTGCTTTAAGAAAAAACAGTATCGAAATTTGGTGTAGGCATCTTTGAAGATTGCAAAGTAACGGTATTTCCTAAATGACTGATCAAATAGCCCACAAATATCTGTCGAGAACAATTCTCCAGCTTTTGTAACCGCTTTCCTGGTTCCAAACTTTAAACGGTGGGATTTTCCGTATACACAAGCTTCACATAATTTCATATCAGACTTAATCTTAATATTCAACTCTTTATCTATAATGGTCTTTACATGCTTTTTATCTTGGTGACCCCATCGTTCATGATAAAGTTGGAGAGTTGATTCATTATTCTCAGTCATGTTGATGTCAATGTGAGTTTCAGGAACTAAGGTCTTCATCACGGCTTTGAAGAGATCCCCACCAGCATTTCTTGTTCCATGCAGAACTATTTCACCATCTATTTTTAAATAGCAGTCCTTAAATGTTGATTCAAACACACTGTTTTGATTTCTATCTTGAAATGCTAACACAGAAAATAGATTTTTACTTATTTCTGGAACATACCAGACATTTTCAAGATTTTTGATTTGATTCATCCCATTTACAATGGTCATTATCTTAATGCTGCCTTTTCCAATTGCTGGTAATGACTTTCCATTTGCTACAGTGATGCTATGAGGAAGCTTAAATCTTTTGAAGTCTATAAATTAGTGCCTGTTATTGACGACATGCTTCGAGGCCCCATTATCAATAAACCAATCATCAGAATTCGTTTCTGCAGAAAATATTGTATCATCTACAGCTAGAAGCGTCATATTTGCAGCAATACTGTTTTTACTTCCCTTGTTTGGCCCTATATGTGGACTGGGTTTCGGCGGTTTTCCATCAGCTATCCATTTCTTGCATGTTCTGACCCAATGTCCTCTCTGGTGGCAATAATTACACTTGCCATCGTTTTTCTTGTTAATAGATGATTTCCGCTTAAATTCCGGATTTGCTATCAATGCTTCCTGATCTAAAGTTTCTAAAAAATTTGGATCTTTCCTTAATTCTCTTTCATGGGTGCAATTGTGGGGTTAATTCATCTAAAGTTCTCTTTTCATCACTAAGAAGTAACCAACTCGATTTGAAAGTACGATAACTGGGAGAAAGAGTATCCAATATTTTACAAATCAACAGCATTTCTGGCAGGCTGTTTTCTTCCTTATTTTCAAGCCCACTGTTCAGTTCATTCCATAGATTTTTCAATTTTGACAAATGAGCTGCCATATCATTTGACCAACTGAATTTGAAGAACTGTAAACATATGTTATAAAGTTGGTTATCGGACGAATCTTCGAATACTTTGTGAAGTTCCAGCCAAATGTCTCTTGCGCTCTCAAATCTCATTTCCTTTTTTAAAGTGTCTTCAGTCATGGAGTTCGTAAGAACCATCATAGCGCAATTATTTGCTTTATTAAAAACCTTCATATCATCTCTAAATCTGTTTCGAATCTCTTCGGCGGCCGCATGATCAGGCTTCTCTGGCTTCTTCAGTTTTCCTTCCACGACTTCTAAAGCGTTTTCGTGATAATTTAATACGAACTTAATTCTATATTTCCAAATAGGCCAATCACCTTTTCCGCATAACGGCTGAACCAATATCTTTGCAGCTTCCATTTTTGCGAACTAATTTGCCGACTCACGTAAGGCTTAAGAACTGCCGTGTTAGGCTTACGAACTGCCGGTAATGTTTATCTCCACTTCGCTCATAAATTTCCCTGCACAGTTATATCATGCTGGTACCCATAACCTGATGAAGTCTAACGTTAGGAATGGAGACAAATAAATAAGCAGAGATTCATCTAAATTAACATATATTGAAACACAAAATGGCACAAGTACAGTAAATTCTACGTGGTAAAGTAAAACAGTGACAACAACTAAAAAAAAAAAATGTTGCCAAGAGAAAAATGTAAAAAGCGTGTTGCCACACATATTGTAAAATACAAGTGGAAAATATAATCACAAATAAAAGTTATTTGCAACACTTTCCAGTCATAAGTTCGGCTTCGATGATGTTATTTGATACCATTCTTGTTCCATAACATAGTTTTGATGAGTTGAGATTTCTGAGTAGTATCATCGGAGATGCAATTTTCAGTCGAAGGAAGTGTAATGCCATTCCTGGTACAGTAGAAGTCCAGAAATCCACAAAGCTTAGGACTAGAGGTTGTGCGGGTTTTAGGATTTCAGGACAGAAAAGATAAAGCATAATATTTGGACTCAAAGTGCAAACTAAATAAGGTGTATTAGATACATTTAATTAAATTATTACATACATTATTGCAATAATTTATTATATGCATTAAATTATTGATGAGTCTTTTATTATATGTATTAAATTATTATTACATATATAAATTGATTATATTATTCATTGTGGTACTTTTCCGTTTTGCCGGCGCAAGCGATAAAGTCGCCAATAATGGTACAACCGATGCCAAACGGAATATTCTCGCTGGTAACCTTTTACGCCTCATTTTCAAAACAAGTCGCAGCTTTTTCTTATCAGATTGTTTCTTTCAATACTGGCATATAATTACATAGAATTTTTATCAGATAGTTCAGTTTTATGTCTAAGGCCATTTTCGGTAATTAAGTCAATTAAGATGCAATCACAGCGCTTACCTGAAGCCGAAAATATAGAAAAGGTAAAGTCAAGGATTAAATTCATCCATTCTAATGAGAATGCATTAGCGAAGTAAAGCACTACAGTTTTACATAATTTCTGAGTAAGCTATTCGTAAGAATTGAAATATTTCTTGCATTTAAACTTGTGTTCCAAATTAAGATTTAACTTGAAATTAATGTAGATAATTACTGAGAGCATTAGATTTTTGTAGAGTAGTTTACGTGAGATGAGATCGCTTGGGGTCACGTGATATGAACCGGCGAATCAGAATGTTGAACCATGAAAGCATAGTAAATTCTTAAATTAATGTCTTTTTACAAATTTATTTGTCTTTATTTATTGGCTTTTTATAAAATTTTAAGCGATATTTAAATGTTTATGCTTTCGTTTTTTAAAAGAATTCTTAGAACTAATATTTTTTAAATATTTTTTATGTGTATACTGTATGTTGTCGCCAATAAAGTCTTCTTGGCGAGATTTGCGCCGGCGAAACGGAAAAGTACCTTCATTGTATTATATGTACACAGCATCGAGGTTTGCCGATTTCGCCTCCTGCAAAGATTTTCGGATTCCGGTGTTAGAATCACTGTTGCTGTAAAATTTCAACAGCTTTTCTTTATTTTTCCGTATATCATACACAATCGTGTCGCAATTCCATACCATTCTGCTATAAAATCGAGGAGTAGCACCTGCCTCCATCTTTTGCAGAATTTGCACTTTTTGTGTTACCGTCAATGCAACGTGTTTACGTTTTTCAACGTTGCAAGCAAAATCATGAGTGCGTTTCTTATCTGTCATTGTATTAAAAAGGGCTGAAATTTAAAATATTCTTAATTTATCCACAAAATATCAGGATAAAAATGCAGCACTAAACAATCTCGTTAAATAACAAAGCTCAGAAAATACGACAACGTGAATCGTGAACTTGAACGAGGAGTTGAGTGAATCGTCTGCTTTTTTACCTGGATGCAAAGATTAGAGGGGAAAAAACTTTTATGTTATTTTTTAAAACTTTTTTTTATGTCAATAATTTCGTATTAACGTTATGACTCATTATTATTCGGTAATTGTGGCATCATTATTCAATAAGTATTTTTTCTCCGATATTTTGTATTTAGTGTGGCGGTTTCCGGAACCTCTAAACTGAATGTTTATATTTTGAGAGGCAACGAGGATTTCAGGTCGGCGGATTTTCAGTATTTGACTGTACTTGCAAAGAGTTTTAAAATTCTGTAGGGAAATTAACATTTTCTTCAATGGTTAGTATCGTGTCAATCAATTTTTATACTCATCACCGGGAATTTTCTTTTGAATATTTGAATTGATATCGTCGGCAATATTATTTTTAGTTGCTAGACTGGTCCTTTGAAATAGCCACTCCGGATTGGTATAGTTGGGAACAATGCTTGTATAAATTTGGTCGATGAGTTTGTTTTCAGCAGTGGCTATGTTGTAGAAATCACTGTTGAGTTCAATAAGGCTGGTCGGCCAGTGGGATATGTGCCTTCGCCTATTTGTAAAAGTTTTTGAGCAAAACCTGCTGTTGTTTCATCTTTTCATGGTGTTCAACTCACATTTTTTTTTTTTTTTTAGTTGCAGTATTTGTATGCGTGACCAGAGATGTGACTTTTTTAAGCATGCATTGATTCCATCTGCTGGTGTTGACTGGAATAACTGGAAATTGAATTTTTCCATTCATGCAATAGATTCCTGGTGTTTTTCTACTGAATTTTTTCAAGTTGCAAAATTGGCAGATGTTATCCATTTTTCTGATTACGATGTGTTCGTTACACTCTTTGGTCAAGTCATAGTGGAGTGCTTCATTTGTTATACTGTTTACTTGTCCTCGTCTGCGCTTCTCGTAGGGTGATATATTCATGGGTGGCTTGTGTTCGGAGTCTCCTTCGTTAGGAAAGTAAATGTGCTTCATGCTCTCTGACTGTTTCGTTGTTTCGCTGTTTTTGTTTTCACCGTTTTGCTTTAGAACTGGCAAAATCTCCTCCTCTTTTGTGTTTCGACGTTCTATAAAATATAAATTAAATCAACTTTTAATTACGCAATACACTAAGTACACTAAATACACTAAGTACACCTTTCACACTTTATTTTCGATTTATATTCAGTCACTGTATCAGTTTGATTATTCACACTTCACTGTTTGTTTTTATTCACTCAGTGCACTTCACTGATAAGAAACGAATGTGTCTACCCACTACGGGTCTTGCTTTATATACCCCTACCAATGGGTATCTCCACCCAAACAAAAAAGGCTTTGAATGGTCCACAAAGTTCTGCAACATTCAAGAGTGTTCTGGAATGTACCAGAATGATTTGTGATGTTCCTGAATGTTCCAGACTATTCCCGAACATTCCAGAATGCTGTGGAATGCTTTTGAATCTACTGGACTGTTCTAGAAATTTCTAGAGGATGAAACTTCCAGTCATTATATCTTCTAAAACAAGTCCTTCAGGTAAAAATGGGACCCTTCTTTGTGGATAAAAATAAGGGCTACCATACCATATAACTCCCTTGATTATACCGGGACTTGTTTCCGAGTTTTAGCAGCATGCACATTGTATACTTACTTTTATAATATATGTGTTGATGATTCTAAAGGAGATTAATTTTTACTTTAGCACATACCAGATTTTTAATTTAATATTTGTTATTTATGCACATTTTTTACATGTCATAAATGAAAATAGAGGATTGTACTCTCAATGCAATATCGCAACAATAAGGATAAATGACATTTTGTAACACCCATCTTCTTGCGAGGAAAAGCAAAGTCATGCAGTTTGTGAGTTTTCTTTGTTCTGTTTGAGCCGTCATTTATAAGGTGGGGGACGAAAACTCTGGCTATTGTTCATTGTGAGGCAGTTGGGTCTAAGAAGGGGGTCTTCTGATTAGATAAGAAGGGAGTCCTCAATTAAATTTTGTGCAGTTCGTATCCTACTGAGTAAGGTTGTATAGTGTTTTATGGTTTTTTTGTGTAACTTAAATGCAGATGTTTTGTGTGTGAAGAATTATTGCCATAGACATTCTGTTTCACAGGCAAAGAACTATGCTGTGCTGTAATTTCTTTTAAACAATATCTATTTAAACAATTTATCTGTTTCAAGCTTACATCAACTAATGGAACTACTCTTATGTGCGCCCTCAGGTCGCCAAACATTTTTGGCGAGAAACTCCACGCTGCTATATTACTATCTAAATTTGTCTACATTTCGAACTTTAAGCCTAAAATGTCTCCAAAAACGCGGTTTTCACACATGCAAAAACCACATTTTGAACACACAATTTAAGCTAAAAATCCGAAACAAAACAAAAAATATAGACAGCAAAAATGTAAAGTTTCTAACCAAAAATATTTGAAAAGAATCCATGTACACAGCGATATGTTTTAACTTAAAAAAACATCTACGAATTGCACAATCTAGGCAACAAACAAATCTACGAACTACGCACACCTCGCTTTAATAAATTAACATAACAGCAATAAATTTCAAAAAATACCATGTACACAGCATCCTGTTTAAACTTGAAAAAACATCTACGAATTGCACAATCTAGGCATTGAGCACAAATTAAAATAAACTAAAATAACTAAAATTACAAACAATTAAAAAACAATAAAACCAAAAACTTTAGTAAAAAAAACAATGAACATGACATTCTACAAAATAAAAACAGTAAAGTAAAATGAACTTCCCTTAATACATTCGTTAATAAAATTTCGCCAGTCACACAACGTCTGTGAACAAAAGTGCCACGATTTTGCTATATCACATGTCTTTCTACGATTTAAAATTTCAAAAGTAACCATAAAAAACTTCCTCCAAAGTTAACTTACTACACGAAAACCACTATCCAAATCTTAAACTCTGCTGACAGCCACATACTTTACCAGCAAGCATTTGACTACGAATCCACACAAGAACTATCAGAAACGCCCTTCTCCGTCCGAGTTCTTATAGCAACTCCGCATTTTGGGCTCCATTTTAAAAGTCCCACAAAAATTCCGAAAATAACTTCGATCCTCATAAACACACCCATGAACAAAAGATTCGTTAACAACTCCAACATCATACCTTTTAATACTAAATTTACTTTCCACACAATCTAAAATATGCAACTGAAATCTTGCCACCGCATCTGTCATTGCAACATAGGCCATTTCAAAACACGCACGACATGAACCAACGAGTAATTAAACCACTCCAGCAAAAGGGTTTTTCAATTTCAAAAGGGTTGCCATACAACACGCAATCGCGCCAAAAACTAGCGCAGAACACATATCTGTTGGAAATATGACCTATTGTAACCGTTTTTCTGCATCATCTCTCCTCCTTGAAATATTTCTAATTTTTACATAAGGTTTAGTTCTTATTTTAAAGGGATATAGTAATTACTTCTACTTCGTTTTTCACTGCTACTGTTTGTATTAAGAACGGACTGTTCCAGCCTAATTAAGATGCAAAAACGAAACTTGATGTTACGTCATCTGGAAAGCTGCGTCGTGCCGATAGCTGATTGGTTGCCGTGAGATGACGTCGTGTCTACTTCAGGTATAAGTATCTCGCGTCGCTCTGGCTTATTCCGGGTAAAAATAGTGGGATTTTCCCCTCGCTCTTGATTGCCGTTACTCTGCTAACTGCTCGCATATTTCTGCACTTGTTGGCACATATAGAAGGTTTGTTCCCGTTGAACCTCGTGTTCTGGGGACTGTAAAAGGTCCTTGCGTGTCCTATTTCTTGCCTAGCTCTAATTTTCTATACTTGGATTTGACTTGGACTTGATCTGGAAAATGTCAATTATTCAACAAATTGTGGATCGCTTTCATGCACTGAATTCCAGGAATGATTGCCTGACCCCGTGTGAGCAAGTTGAATTGGCATTCCTGAACAGATTTATGGATATAATACATAACACGGAAAGAGATTTGGCCTCTCAAGCTGAGTCTAACCATTCTAACGATGTGGATTCAAGCATGGAATAGATTACCCGCAGCCACAGTGTTAAACGGCCGCTCAGCCCTGAAAAGTCAGCCGAATTGGATTTGAAAAACCAATACCATGTGCTAACTCAGCTTCCTCCCGAAAAAGCTCATACCCATGACACTGAACGGAGTACTCACTCAACTACCCAAGGCGATGTTGCAGTAAAACGCAGGATGAAACCGAGGGCTGCAAAAGCTGGTGATTCATCCAAAAAGCCGAATGAAATCTCCTCCACAAACCCATCTAAAGTAGCGACCAGTAGCCACACTAAAGTGGCGTCATCTAGTGAGTCCTCCGAGAAGCCGGCTGCAAGTACGTCCCTGACGGAAAGCATGGTGCGGCCTATCGGAAATACAGATGAGGTCACGTGCCCGGCTGGGCAAATAAGTGATGCTCATGTATCTGAAGAATTTAAGTTTCCGAAAAGAAGTTCGAAGCTTCCGCCGATTGTCATTAAGGATTCAAACTGGAAATGGAAGGATATTACTGATCTATTGGATAACTCCGGCTACAGTGACTTTAATGCAAAGATGAAAGCTGTAGATGAATTTGAAATCAAAGTCAATTCCAGTGAGACTTATCGTAACATCACGGACCTCCTTGACGACAAAAAGATTAAATTTCATTCATATCAGCATGCTGAAGACAAAAACATCAAAGTCGTCATTCGTAGCCTTCCGATTGACACCCCAGTTACGGATATCCAAGATGCTCTCATTGCAGAAGGATACGCTGTTAAAAAGGCTGTACAAATGTCTCGCCGAAAAGGTCCTGAAATTGCCCCTATGCCTCTATTCCTGATCTTGCTAGAAAGGAATGAGAAAAACCAAGGACATTTTTAATAATCTAAAGTATCTTATGAGGCTAAAGATAACAGTTGAAAGATACAGAGGTAGACGCGGTATCACGCAGTGCTTCCGATGCCAAGACTTTTTCCACGCTCAAAGTCAATGCCGTCACGCACCACGGTGTGTCAGATGTGGTCAGGGGCATGAGTCTCGTGACTGCACCAAGCCCAAGGATGTGCCACCAAAGTGCTGCCATTGCGGACTTCCTCATACTGCCAGTTTTAAAGGTTGTTCGTTCTACCCCAAGCCTCGCTCATCCTTTGTGCAAAAAGGCATATCATATGCAGATAGAGTAGTCAACAATAGTAATGCTACTCCTCCACAGATGGCGCCACAAGTAACCTTCCCACAATTCAGTGAGCTCCAAGCAAAGCTCAACAAAGCTAATGCGGTAATTCAAAAGCTCACAACAGCCATCTCTATGTTTGCTGATGTAGCGAAGGCACTTCCTACCGCCTCTATCATAGAGGACACAGTCAGGCCAGCTTCCCCCAACCATGGATAATCCCACTTCACGGCAAAGTTCTCCTGTTAAGATCCTGCTCTGGAACGCGCAGAACGTTACCTCCAAGATACCGGAACTTCATGAATTTATCCAGCAAAATGACGTAGACATATGCTTAATTACAGAAACCCATGCTAACTCTTCGCACTCCTTAAGGATAGCCAATTATTTCAGCTACCGTAGTAACAGACTCCACCACCGTGGTGGCGGAGTGCTCATTTATGTTAAAAGGACATTTGATTCATATCTGAAAAGTGCAGAAAATTGTGATGGAATGGAAAGTGTTAAAGTGATGGTGAATCTACCCAACATTGGGGAAGTCACATTCTGTGCGGTGTATAACCGCTCTGGGAACAAGCTCAGTGCTGAAATTCTGGATAGACTTATTAACTCGGACTCCCCCACCTTTCTAGGTGGCGATTTAAACGCCAAGCATCTCGACTGGGGATGCCGCAACTCGAATTATAATGGACGCATAGTGCATGATTTTGTGTGTAATTACCCTGTCTTTCTGCGTGTGCCGCATGAGCCTACCTATAGGCCAAATATGCTCAACCGTCGGCCTGACATTCTGGATATTTTTATTACGACATTCAGTATTCCTATGGCTATTACGGTAACATGTGACATGTCTTCTGATCATGTACCTGTGCTTGCTTACCGGACGACAAGTGTTCTAAATAGGTGCGAGTACCGGACGACACCCGATTTGTCATATTAAGCCGTCCGGGTGTCCGGGCCCTGCATTCATCTGTCACCTGTGCTTGCTTACCTTGGAGTGGAAAATGTTAAGAACCTACCGCCAATTAAGCATACTGATTGGGATCTTTATCATAATACTTTGATGACCACTGATTTTAATTTACTCGTTACATAGCACTTCGGATATTGAACGTGCTATAACAGACTTTACTTCGTACCTGCATTCTGCTAAGTCCCTAGCTACGACTGAGGTTGACCGTGTCAGACACGAGCACACGCTTCCTGCCAATATTCACGAAATAATCTGCTTTCGAAATCATCTCCGAAAGGAATTTAATCTCACCTGGGATCCTGCTATCAAAACTCAAATTAACAGACTTAATAGGAAAATCAAGCAAAAGATCCAGGGCCATCGTTCTAGCTTATGGCAGGATAAGATGGAAAAGATCAACGACGAATCTGGCGTCATACAAGGACACTAAAACGCCCCTGCTCTGCTAGAAAACCGCTCAAATGCGATAAAGGAGTTGCTTACTCCGATCAAGACAAAGCTGAACTTTTTGCGGAATACCTTTCTAAACAGTTCATTCCAAATTCCTTCCCCTCAGATCATAGTTCGGACATTCAAGTCCATTACCTGAACGATCAATGGCTGCACTCCCCTTCTACGGAACCTTCTATCAAACTAACCACGCCGCACGAAGTGCAGAACATTATGAAGGGACTTAAATTAAAGAAAGCTCCAGGAAAGGACAAGATCACGAACCAGATGCTGAAAAACATGCCTTTTAAGACCGTATGCAAATTAGCAGGCATTCTCAATGCATGTTTGTATCAAAATTATTTCCCGCTTTTCTGGAAGCAAGCAAGCATCCTGATGATTCCTAAGCTAGGGAAAACACATGATTACCTGGCAAACTTTAGACCCATCAGCCTGCTGTCCTCCATAAGCAAGATCTTGGAACGTATTATTTATCTCAGAATGCAAGAAAACTTGGACTTTCTCGTTGATCACCAGCACGGTTTCCGGAAAGGACTTTCGACCACAATCGCAGTTAGTCAGGCTCACGGAGTTCATCGGCGCGGCTATGCACAGCAGAATGAGTGTTGCTATCCTGATGCTAGGCGTGGCAAAGGCTTTTGACCGCGTCTGGCATCCAGGGCTAATCTATAAGCTAATTCATCTCGGTTTCCCCAGAAATCTGATACTCATTATCAAGTCCTTCCTTGAAAATAGAACTTGCACCGTTAGAGTTGGAAATGCAACTTCATGTGTCAAATATTTACGCAGGTATTCCTCAAGGGTCAATTTTAGGCCCGCTTTTTTACATCATCTATACCAGCGATTTCCCATGCTTTTCCGAGGATACAAATGTTCTCGCAGAATGATGCTGATGATACAGCGATAGCCACCAAGTCTCTAAACCCAGAGTATGCCTTGTCAAGAATTCAGGCCCAAATCCCTGCTATTTAGGGGTGGTGCTGTCGCTGGAAAACGTCCATTCAGCCAGAAAAGTCCAAGATTCTACTCATTCGAAATCGCAGACAGAGGAAACGGGTCAGAACTAAGGTTAAACGTTTTGGTAAAATCATCCCTACAGTTGATAAAGTTAATTACCTGGGAGTTACCCTTAACAAGAACTACAATTGGAAGGATCATATGCTTAGAGTAAGCGGAAAAGCGCACGGGATCATTTTCAGGCTTTTCCCTCTCCTAAAGAATAAAAACCTCACCCTCAGACTGAAAAAGAGGATTTATGAAACTGTAATCCGATCCATTCTCACGTATGCTTTCCCAGCCTGGGCAAACTACAAAGCAAACGAAATTAGCAAAATAAGGTGCTAAGAATCATCACAAAAGCTCCTTACTATGTTCGGAATAAGACCCTCCACTCTGACTTGAAAATAGATACTATTCAGGACTACCTCAGCAGAATAAACAACAACTTTTTTAAGAACTACAATTGGAAGGATCATATGCTTAGAGTAAGCGGAAAAGCACACGGGATCATTTTCAGGCTTTTCCCTCTCCTAAAGAATGAAAACCTCACCCTCAGACTGAAAAAGAGGATTTATGAAACTGTAATCCGACCCATTCTCACGTATGCTTCCCCAGCCTGGGCAAACTACAAAGCAAACGAAATTAGCAAACTCCAAGTGGTTCAAAATAAGGTGCTAAGAATCATCACATAAGCTCCTTACTATGTTCGGAATAAGACCCTCCACTCCGACTTGAAAATAGATACTATTCAGGACTACCTCAGCAGAATAAACAACAACTTTTTTAATAATATTATCAATGTGAATCCCGCTAATTTCACGGACATTCTTATCTACGAAATCCTGGCTGAAGACCTCCGCCCATTCGGCGCCCATCTCTTGAGTTCAGAATTCTAAGTTCCAGTTTTCTGGTTTTCAAGCAGCATCAATCGGGGTCAGTTTCTGGGAGGGTGACCTCCCAGAAAGCAGAAAAACCCGCAGGAAAATTTAGCAGAAATTATTAACATTTTCAAAGATCAGAAAACCCCTTTTCTCATGAAATCAATAACCACAATAGTTCAGAGAATTAAATCAGCTAAATCAAATATGCAGAAACTTTGCCTAGCTTTTGACTGGCTCCGACGAATGAACAGTTAGTATTCGGGCTATCCTACACAGGTCATCCGAAGTTTCTATCTCCGGGCCCTGCTTGGCGGATTCCATCTAAGATGTAGCAGTACAGGAGCAAAGTGCTTCTTTTTCTCTTTCTCTCTCTCTCCAGCACACTTCTACCTCCACGAGAGAAAATTTCTTTCAGGTTTCTACTCTGTCAGGCCTCACATGGGATCACATCAGGAACTGGCAAGAACAGGATTTTAATTTCCTGCTGAAAGCCAGTATAACCGCAAAGTTCCAAAGTTCCAAAGGCTAATTCCGAATACCTGTAAATTAAAACCAGATGAAAAACCAACTTGCATTTACTGTCACGAAAATCACGTTTCTTCTTATCGTGGTTGTAAGGTATACAGAAAAGATTCAATCATTTAGAGAAGATAGAAAAACCACAAGAAATTCCCACTAAAGATGACTTCCCCGAATTTATTCAAGCTTCAGGCCAAACTAATCAAGAAATGCCTAAAAACCTTTACAGTGACAAAGTTAAGCAGAAAAACCCGCAGGAAAATTTAGCAGAAATTATTAACATTTTCAAAGATCAGAAAACCCCTTTTCTCATGAAATCAATAACCACAATAGTTCAGAGAATTAAATCAGCTAAATCAAATATGCAGAAACTTTGCCTAGCTTTTCAAGCCATTGAGATGATTCTGAACTTTGCAGATAAAGATTAATTCGCAGCTTCTCTCAAGACAAGCATAGCCGAGCGGCAGAAATTCTCAAGTTGCGGATCCTCACATCGTGGGGCCACATTTACTTCTCTTCTAGAGATTCTGCACTAGGTGCAAAATGTACGTTCCATCTTACTGGATTCAACTCATCATTAAAGACACCCTACTTATAATATATTGGTAAAGGCCGCACTAGGCCGATTGCCTCTTAATTGTGTTATGACATAGACATAGGCTTATTCCTTCTGGTTCCTGTTTCTTTGCTCCGTGGTGTGCCGTTCCAGCCCCCATTGGAAGACGATATTGCGATGCATGCCAGCCAGCGACTAGTGCCATGATTCTGTTCCGAAAGATGACTTTTTCTGGATCCTGAAAAGCGGCAACAATGTGAGCGACTGCCGTGGGCGGCATCTTCAACACAAGTGTTTTTCCAGAATTAGCGGCGATGTTTTTCCAAGCTGTGATTTCTCGTGTGTAACTACAGTGAGCAGCTTTTTGCCGGTTTAAGTGCTCTCAAGGATTTGGTTTAATTTTTTTCAGGTGCCTTCTTGACCAGAAAGCATGGACTTATTGATAGTGAAGCAAATTTCATTAAAACCGCGTAGTTTCTGTTTAGTTATATGTTTTTCGCATATTGAATGCCAGTATTTGGAGATCAGGTAAAATATTTGCTGTGTCTTTAACAGTGTAGCATTATTTAAAGAAAAACCCTTGGGGTTAATGGATTATCAACTAAGTGTAATTTTGATAATGATTATGTTATACTCTTTAAGTTTCTGATATTGATTAAATTTATTGATTGTGTTTTTATTTTTATATATATTTAATAAATTGGTTAAGTTTAAAAATTTTGTCTTCAATGTCTGCACAGTACATAACCTTAGGAAGCTTCTATTGCTATTTCTGCTAAATGTTTTTTTTACAACATTAAACTTTGCTTTTGCATCAATATCACCACATGTGATCTTAGGGCGCATATAAGAGTAGAGCCCAACTAATCAATAATTTCTTAAATTTCATTTCTTTAAGTTAATCATGTCTCATAAAAGAATTACTATTAAGAAAGATCATGTTAAATTTTGTTATGGTCAGAGACAGACAAAACCATAGTTTTGTGGGATCAGATCAGAACAGTGTGCTGACTGAAATGAATTGGCACTTTTTTAGGAACCTTTTTCTAATTTTTCTTTCTTTCATTGCTCACTGCCAATAACCTGGATAAAAAAGATCTGTAATGATCTGTGAATTAAAAATGGTTAGCAAGGATGAAGCGAAGAGCAAAAAGAAAGGAGCGAGCAATGGGGTCGGGTATGGTTAATAAAGTTGAAGGAAAGATCGAAAGGAATCAAATGAGGAGTACGATTGGAAGAACTGAATTAGATACTAACTTCGTGAATTGATTTCTTTCAACTGCAGTTTTGAGATTTCTTAAAAACCTTCTTTCTGTGCAGAACAGACAATAAAATTCTGCAATGAAATTTTTTCAAAAAGTTGAGATATTATAAAAGTTAAACTCACTTTTCCCCCTAAAATGGTAATCCAACCTTCCTGACATACTTCCAACAAAGCTTCAGTTCTTTTTTCACCAATCAGGCATTCACTTATAACAGTAAGAGTATCTGTTTGTGAAGGAATAGCAAATCTCTGTTCATAGCTGTGATTAGAGTAGATTCATTCTATTAAGTGAATCAGCTCCACAGTAGATCATCCAACTCTAGTTATGATGTTCTCATTAATATTAGTGTAAAATATGTTTCTAATATTTAATTGAATGAGTATTTAGTTAAATTATTTACTTATAGCAAGTTTATTTATTCATGTATTTAATACTAGATTTCATTATTTAATCATATGAAATTTATTTATTCAGGTACCTAAGACCAGATTTCATATCTCAAATTGCTAGCAAAATGAAAACAGTTGTGTGTGGTATATCAGGAGGAGTTGACAGTTGTGTGGCTGCATTGCTCCTTAAACAACAAGGTAAAATAAATTGCATGCTTTATAACAAAAAATCTAATGTGTTCATCACATGATTTCCTTGTACGAAATATTAAATTATACCCTTTTTTCCTGCATTTCATTTAAACTTATTTCTTTGAATTTCATTAGAGATATTTTTTTCATTCAATTCAGTTCTCACTTTGCGACAGGGCAAAAATACATAAAACCTCAAAATATCTTCATTAAAAATTGAAAGATATAGAAAAACATAATACACCAAATACAGTTAAAACAATTTATAAAAAAAATTAAAATTAAAATTACAGTTTCTACACAAAAACAAGCAATTCGGCCTGTAGGCAAGAAGGCAGATTTTTCGGTGCACAAAACTAAAAGTTTCCTTTTGGTCGGACTTAGCGAAGAGATGCTGAAGGTGCAGAAAGACTTAACTCACTATTCTGCTATGTTTAGAATGTAAACAAACATGGCTGCTATGGTAAGAAAAATTAGGCTTAGCTGCATTTAAACAACTTTTAAATTCCTGATAATTCTACAACTATTGCATGCAGATTAACTAAAGACATATAAAGACCTTAACTGGAGGATAAGAATAACATAATTCAATAATTTTTAAGTGAAAAATGCATAATTTACCAAGAAGAATTAATATTTATAATTTATAAGAATAAAAAAAAGAGCTCATTGAGCCGAGTAACAGAATGGTTGTTTGTGTGTGTGTGTATATACATATATATATTCTTTTGGTGTAGCTAATTTCAACAAAATTAAGGCATGCACAACTACATGTTATAGCAGTCGTATATACAAAATTTCAACATTCTGGGACTACTCATTTTTGAGTAATGCTAGATATACATACATACAGACGCCATGCAAAATTTCTCTTTTGAATCCCTTTTAAATAAGTTTTGCAGTTCATTTAGGTGTCAAAGGCTTATTCTATCCTTATGTACAGGTGTTATGCAAAAACATTGTTAAATTGCATTCGATAGTGGTCAAAATGGATATTTTCCCTGAAATATGTTACTCGGAATTTTTTGTGATTACATTACTTCCTTTACTTCATACAAGGAAGAAAAAATTTTTAAAAAATAATAAACAAGAAGTCTATTTTAGGTATGTACAATACAAAGTCCAAAATATGGGCCTACAGACTACCAGCAATCTTTTTATTTAGAAATTCTTTTGTATGCTTACCCATGCATGTTTGATATGCAGTCAAAAGTCGTTATTCCGGACACCCATAATCCGGACTTTGAAGCTACAAACTTTCTGCGCATACTGCGTTCACCCATGTGCACAGGCATTTACACATGCGTGTAATACTTTTACGCATGTGCGTGTGCGCATAATACGTTTACGCATGCGTGTTTAATGTATAACGGACGGTATAAGCTAATCTAAAATTATCTAATTATCTATTTCAGTTAATGTTGCGATTACGTTGTTCCTTAATCTTCAAATTGTATCCGGCTTATTATTTTTTGCAGACTGTTAGAGCAATTTTATAAAAGTAAGCTTGAACTTTCGATTATGTCATATAGAATTTCCGATGCTGGAGCTGCCAAAGGATCTATAAAGCGAAAGTATGTTTCGATGTCCATCAAGCAAAAAGTGGAATTACTGCAAAAAAATGGATAAAGGCATATCCTTTGTTTCTCTAACCATTCCGAAATCTGTTTATCAATTTCACGCTGCTCTGCGGGGGGGGGGACATCGCGGAGCACAATGAACTGGAACTTGATCTGTCAGCACTATCCTTATCTTCAGGGCAGATGCTTTTATTTTATTCAGCTTATAATTACTTACTAAATGTAGTATTTCATCTCGATGTATTCCGTCTTTGATATGATTTAAATCAAATTCCTCGTTATTATAAATATCACGAATACACATCAAATAATTTTCTGGTTGCAATTTTCTAATTTCGACTTTGCGTAATGTATGCTTTACGCATGCGCGCATTGAAAGAAATGTTTAATAAAACAAACAAATAAATATTAAGCTCTTTTTTTGTAAATTTTGATACCTTTTAGATCATAATTGCTCTTTATTTCATAAGTTACGGTTTCATATTTTTAATTTTATAATTTCTGCATGCCATCTTACCAGATTTAAACTGATGATCTATAATCCGGAAAAATTGATAATCCGGAATCGCTGATGTCCCGACGAGTCCGGATTAAAGACTTTTGAGTGTATTTTCATAATAAAAGATGTGGAAGTCCCAATGTCCAAAGATGTGGTTTTTTTTAAGCATTTTAGTTCCACTATTTGACTTGCATGGTTGAATTCTACGTCTTTAAAATAGTTATACTTAAAATTTCTATTTATTCATTAGTGTTGTGTACTTTAAACATACCTTTTTGTATATACAGTCAAAAGTCGTTAATCCGAACTCGTCGGGACTTCGGCGATTCCGGATTATAGATCATCAGTTTAAATCTGGTAAGAAGGCATGCAGAAATTATAAAATTAAAAATATGAAACCGTAATTTATGAAATAAAGAACAATTATGATCTAAAGGGTATTAAATTTACAAAAAAAAATCTTAATATTTATTTGTTTACTTTATTAAACATTTCTGTCAATGTAAGTTGTTTAAGTTGCTTCGTTTTATGTGTCCCTCAGGGGGCTCACTTTTGTGAGTACGGGTGTGGCAATCCCGAGGTACCCTAGCCCTTCAGGGGATCATCTTCTTGGTGAGACGGGTGTCACGATCCTGGAGCCCCAGTGATCTATCCTCTTTTCCGTCTCCTCTCCTCTTGGCTGGAACTTTTTCCCTTCCCTTCTCCCTTGTGGTTTCTCTCTACGGAGTTTGGGGCTCGTCACGAGAGGCTGGAACAGACCTTGTTTCTAGTTTTCGAGTGGCGAGAAAACTGCCCACGTGTTTGCCGTGCGTGGAGACCCGTGTCGCTGGAAAGGAGGGTGCTGGTAGTTGAGGGGCGAAGTACTGTCCCCAACACACTACTTTGGCCTCTGCTTCAGCTAAACGGGAGGCACCTTAGTCGTCCTCACGGGTGTCAATCGGCTGGTCACTAGTCCTTGTGTCAGTGGCTTGGGGTCAAGCTCTCGGGAGTACCTGCTTTCGGGAAAGCCGACTGTGGGGCTTCAGTTTGCGTATAGGTCCGGCTAGCCCTAACACAGGAATCTGTTCCCTTGTTGGGCTCCGTGGTGGGCGGGGCCGTCGGACCCGAATCTTTCTTCTCTTCAATATGGCTTCATCACATATATATTTAATTAAAGATTTCGAGGTCACTCCAGTTACTCAAGTCACTCCAGTCTCTCAACCTAGTTCTGAAACGTCTACTACTAAACCAGTCACTCAACCTAGTTCTGAAACATCTACTAATAAACCAATCATTCAACCTAGTTCTGAAACGTCTACTACTAAACCAGTCACTCAACCTAGTTCTGAAAATTCTGCAAAAAAATTACGGACAGATGCAAATAAAAAAATCATCACAATAGTCCCCGTTTCCTAGTCATCTCTAGTCCTTCTGGCGAAATGCATAAGATGTCTCCTTTCGTAATAAATAAATACATCCAGTCTTGTATTGGTGAGCCGAGAAACATAAAGCGTCTCCGCTCCGGAGACTTGCTTATTGATACAAACTCAGCCACCCAGTCTGCTTCTTTACTTCAGATTACTAAACTTGGGCAAGCGAATGTTACTGTAACACCCCATAAGTCACTGAACTATTGTCGTGGTGTAATCTCAGAATTCGACCTTCTGTATGTTTCTGAAGAAGAGATCGCTTCTGAGTTATCCGAACAAAATGTCTGCGGTGTAAGGCGGATCAAGATGCGTAAAGAAGGTAAGTTGATAGACACGAAACACGTGATCCTTACCTTCAACACGCCTGATCTGCCTAAGAATATTAAGGCCGGATATCTAAATATTCCTGTAAGACCTTATATTCCAAACCCTATGCGATGTTTCCAATGCCAGCGTTTCGGCCATTCTAAGACGTCTTGTCGTGGCAGCCTCACATGCGCCCGATGCTCACAGATTGGCCACGATTCCGATAATTGTACCGCTGCGCCTTTGTGTATAAATTGCAAGGGTGACCACCCAGCATTTTCTCGCTTGTGCCCAAAATGGAAATCGGAAAAAGAAATCCAGACTACAAAAGTTACTAGGAACATCTCTTACGCCGAAGCCAGAAGACTAGTCCAGAGCACACAGCTTCGACCAAATTCATCATACGCCAGTGCTGTTAAATCATATCGTACAGTTGCCACCCAAACATCAATAGGCACACAGACCCTACCAAATAAAACCCAACCGTGTACATCCAACAAGAAAAAAGAAAATGCAACCCATATAGTACAAAAGAAAGAAACAGTTATTCAAAGTAAGCCGAAAACTGCCACACAAAAAATATCAAATAAAAATAGAAGTCACAGCAATAGCTCTCTTGATGACATGATTTCTGAATCTGCGGATTCAGACTTTATGGAAGTGAAAGAGGGTCTGGAATTTCCCAGGCATCTACTTCCACGAGAAACAAAAGAACAGCACAGGAAAAACAAAAACCATTCATAATGGCCACCCTCGTGTCATGGAACTGTCGCGGTTTCCACCGAAATTTGCTTGACATCAAATCTATAATAAATGCGTATCATCCTGTGTGCTTAGCTATACAGGAAACAAATCTGAAACCTGAACAACATGCAAAACTTCGGAGGTTTGCTATAGTCAGAAAGGATAACCTTGCAGGTGAGCGTGCCAGTGGAAGTGTAGGTCTCCTCTCCTCACTGGATTATCCCTCAAATGTACTTTCTTTGACCACATCCCTCCAAGTTGTCGCTACTCAAATAAATTTTGATATTGTTGTTTCATTTGTTTCTTTGTATTTACCTCCAAATGAGCACATTTATCAGCAAGATTTAAATAATCTAATAGAGCAGCTGCCTGAGCCTTTTATTATAATAGGAGATTTTAACGGCCATAGTCCACTCTGGGGTAGCAAAGATACAAATTGCCGAGGAAGACAAATTGAGCAGATGATCGAAGATCACAGCCTTTGTCTCCTAAATAATGGGCAAGATACGTACTTCCATGAGCCTTCAAGGACATTCCACGCTCTCGATCTTGCCATCTGTTCACCATCTCTGTTGCCATTTTGCACTTTTAGTGTCGGAAATGACCTGTACAACAGCGATCATTATCCTATTTTTGTGTCTCTTGCACGAAGAGGAGCAAACCCCGTGTCGAGAGTCCCTCGTTTTATCCTGGACAGGGCAGACTGGGAACTCTTCTCTTCCGTTGCAGAGGTGACAGAGGAAATGGTAGAAGGTGTGCATATCGATGACGCTGTTGAAGCTGTTACTAATGCTATTATTCAGGCAGCTATGCTTTCGATTCCTAGAACATCAGGAAAAACACTAAAATATTCGAAACCGTGGTGGAATCGCGACTGTCATGAAGCACTGAAAAAACAGAAAAAAGCATGGGGTATTCTTCGTAGATATCCTACTCTGCGAAACCTCATAGCTTTTAAAAGAGCCAAAGCAAATGCACGGAAAGTAAGAAGGCAGAGCCAGAGGGATTCCTGGATTTCATATGTGTCCTCAATAACATCCTCTACGCCTAGTAAGCTGGTTTGGGAAAGAGTTCGAAAAGCATGCGGAATGTATAAAGACCACTCACTTTCCTTTCTGGAAAAAGATGGCCGAGTGATTAGCTCCATAGAAGAAATTGCAAATACAATTGGTGAGACATTTGCTGGCGTTTCTTCCAGCCGAAATTACTCACCTGCATTTCTTTCTATCAAGCAACGCTCTGAGAAAAATCCCATCGCTTTCAACTCTTCCAACTTTGAGCCGTACAATAGAGACTTTACTATGGTTGAATTAAGGAGAGCTTTGTTGCAGACACATAGGTCTTGTCCGGGTCTGGATGGCGTGTATTATGAAATGCTAAAGCATCTGTCCTATAAGTCACTGAGTGCCCTTCTCACACTTTACAATAGAGTGTGGAAGGAGCGTACATTTCCCAGTGCATGGAGGAGAGCTGTTGTCATTCCTATTGCGAAGCCAGGGAAAGACCCGAGGAATCCCTCGAACTATCGGCCAATTGCCCTTACCAGTTGTGTTTGCAAACCGTTTGAAAAGATGGTAAACAGCCGCCTAGTCTACTTCTTGGAAAAGAATAATATTATATCGCCTTATCAGAGCGGTTTTCGAAAGGGGAGAACGACCGTAGACAATATGCTTCTATTAGAGACATCTATTCGAAAAGCCTTTGTCAGAAGAAGTCACCTTGTCTCAATATTCTTCGACATTGAGAAAGCTTATGATAAGGCATGGAGATACGGTATACTCCGGGATCTTCACGAGAGTGGCTTGCGCGGCAACCTACCAATTTTCATACAGAATTTCTTGAACGCTAGAACTTTTCCAGTAAGGATTGGCTCTGTTTTTTCGGATGTTTTTCAACAGGAAGAGGGTGTGCCTCAAGGCTGTGTGCTTAGTGTAACGTTGTTCAGTTTAAAAATAAATTCTGTATTAAAAGAACTTCCTCCCACCATCTTAGGATCACTATATGTAGATGATTTACAGATTAGCTGTCGAGGAGCAGACATGAGATACATAGAGAGGCAATTGCAGATGGCTCTGAATAAGATCCAAGAATGGTCAGACAAACAGGGATTTACTTTTTCTAAACAGAAAACTGTGTGCGTTCACTTTTGTAGGAAGCGAGGTCTCCATCCTGAACCTGAGTTATATCTAAATGGTACAATTATTCCAGTTGCGCCCGAAGTAAAATTTTTAGGAGTAACGTTCGACCAGAAATTGACTTTCCTTCCTCATGTTTTGAACCTGAGAAAGAAGTGTCTCAAAACACTAAATATTTTAAAAGTGTTGGCGAACACCTCCTGGGGTGCAGAGCGTTGCTCCATGCTTCGCATTTACAGAGCGCTTATCCGCTCTAGACTGGACTATGGCTCAGTAGTTTATGGATCCGCTCGGTCATCTGTTTTGTTAAAACTGGATCCTGTTCACCATCAAGGTTTGAGGATATGTTCAGGAGCCTTCAGGACTTCTCCTGTCCAGAGCCTGTATGTTGACTGTAATGAACCATCACTTTATCTGAGGCGTGAACAATTGTCCCTTTTGCAATATTTTAATATACTATCCCAACCTGAACATCCCAATAAGCTGTGCTTACTTGATGATGTGAGTAACGCGTTATTTGAAACACGTCCATCTTGTGTTCCTACATTTCTTTTAAGAGTTCGCCCTGTCATTGAGGAACTTTCCCTCTCTGATATGCACCCCCAAGCAGTACAGAATTTTGAAATCCCACCTTGGGAAAATGCACGGATTCAGCTTTTTGATGTTTTTAAGTATCATGTGAAGGCAAGCACTAACGAGATTATTTACAGACAACTCTTCGCTGAGCACAGGAACAAATATAGCAGTTATCTTCCAGTTTATACAGATGGGTCCAAGTCAAAAGATCATGTCGGGATGGCATTTGTAATTAAAGACCACATGGAGGGCAGACGCTTGCACAATGATTTCTCTGTCTTAACATCTGAACTAACTGCGATATATTATATTCTTTTATACATCTCAAGGCTCTGCTACAAAAAGTTTATAATTTATACAGATTCGTATAGTGCTCTTAAATCATTAGAAGCTTTTCCTAATACTCAAAATCCAGTAATAGTGGATATTCTCAAAATACATATAAACTTAATGAATCGTGGATATGAAATCCTGTACTGCTGGGTTCCCGGGCATGTGGGAATAAAAGGGAATGAGCTGGCAGATATCACAGCAAAATGTGCTGTTGAACTGTCCAGTCGTCTCATCCCTTTTGCAGACATTTGTTGTGTTGTGAAACAAAAGATCCGAAAAAAATGGCAACAACTTTGGGATGTTCAGCTTCAAAACAAATTAAGACATGTTAAACCTAGAATTGAGCACTGGGAATTAACCAAAAATCGTAAGGAGGAAGTTCTTTTGACTCGCCTCAGAGTTGGTCACACTAGAGTGACACATAACTACCTTTTAAAAGCTGAAAATGAGCCTGTTTGTTTTAACTGTAATGTTTGTTTATCTGTTCGTCATATTTTAATTGAGTGTCCATGTTTTAATAGTCTTCGCCAGAAATATTTTAATAGCTGTGACTTACCTCTCGACCGTTTAATCGGAAGAGAGGTCAATTCTAATTTATTTTATTATTTAAAAGATATTGGCTTTTATTACCAAATGTAATTTGCTTTGAAGACTGTGACTTAAATTTTAATATGTGCTTTTAACTTGTGTTTATATGACTTCATCCTCTGGATTTGGTTCATTTATCTACTTGTTTTTATTTATTGAATTTTAATGTCATCAATTGTAATCATCTCATCTCTTGTTTGGCGCGTCATAATCATCTCTGGTTTTGCGCCATAATCACTCACTCACTCACTCACTCGTTTTATGTGATAATACTTTCTCTTTCAGTATCAGTATCAGTATCAATCTTGCCTTTTAGACAAGAAGAAAGATGATGAGGACTTTGGCGAACGCCGTTTCCTCCAATTCGTGAAGGTTAATATTGAAATTAACAACAAACGTTTTTACAAATTTTTATTAAACATATACAAACATCCATGCCTTCTCCGGGATTCGAACCCGGACCCTTCGGCACGGTAGTCAGCAACGCTAACCACTATACCGGTTGGGCCACTATACCACTTTCTCTTTAATTCTATAAACAGACATAATTTCTTCTTCAGTTACAAAGTTCCGCTGTTCAAGTCCTATATTTACTGTGTCGAGAATACCGACTAATTTGTCAATCGAAATTTTTTCGTTCTCAATAACCTCTGTGTCACTTTCTTCACTATCGGAAGCGAATTATAATGACGAGGAATTTGATTTAAATCATATCAAAGACGGAGTACATCGAGATGAAATACTAGCCATTAGTCAAATAAAATAAAAACATCTGCCCTGAAGATAACGTTAGTGCTGAAAGATCAACTTCCAATTAACTGCGAGCCGCGGCGTCCCCCCCCCACCGAGCAGCGTGAAATTGATAAACATATTTCGGAATGGTTAGAGAAACGAAGGATATCCCTTTATCCATTTTTTGCAGGAATTCCACTTTTTGTTTAATGGACTTCGAAAGATACTTTCGCTTTGTAGATTCTTTACGTATTAGTAAATATATATAGGAGATTCTATTTGACATAATCGAAAGTTCAAGCTTACTTTTATAAAATTGCTCTAACAGTCTGCAAAAAATAATAAGCCGGATCCAATTTGAAGATTAAGGAACAACGCAATCTGCAATATTAACGGAATTACACTCATGTCCATAAATTAAGGATAATTCGGAGTCACGCGGAAATCGAACTCTAAAATAAATATATCACCTGTAAAATCACTACACACATCTTCAAGAATCATATACAAATTTCAGGAAACAACCAGATGACACCGATGCTACGTCACAATGACGAGAGTGTAAGAGAGTGAAATATAAGGAATACAGGCAAAGAAGTAAAATTGCTCGCAGGCGCTTTATAAGCATTTCAGTGCAATAACCGAATAGTTATGACACAAAGGACGCATTTGAGTGATTTTTTATGTGGTAGAATTACGCAGTGGCTAATCGCACCGACGGTGCGAATAGCTAACAGGCTATTCACACCACCTACGTTTGCGCATGCGCACAAGCAGCCCAGGTACCAGCATTTTACGCCGATTTCCGTAAGGCAGGCGGTAGTGAGAGAGAAGATTGTTAAACCTAACTCAGCAATAGAAAGGGTTGTTAATAGTTCATCAGCAAGAGAATAATTTGCAAGTAATAATTCTCAGTTACAAAGACGAGGTCAATCTATATACATGATAATGTTCAGAAAATGATTAGATAAAATAGGGATTTAATGATGGTTCTGATTGCAAGCGAGGACGAGTAATTAATTAAAAAATCTTTAGTGTATTGACAAAAAGGCTACAGAAATTATTTAAATTCTTTTATTTAACAGAGGAATTTTTATGCAAACTTACACCCTATTCTTATAGGACTGTCAGAATTCATTATTCAATAAGAAAACTTACTGAAAATGATAATATTCTTATATGTTCATCACTTTTTCAGTATCCTCACAGGTTCATAGGTTCAAATGCCATGTTTCAAAATCAAAGTTATTTATGAGATAAAACCTTACAAAATCTGATAAATCATTTGTGTGTGCAAATTTTTAAATATAAATCTCTTACGTTAAATTATTTCTGTCTTTTAAATTACCGTAATTTCGCGCGTATAGTCCGCGGACTATCTGTGTTTAAAATGCGAATTTTTGAAGCTGCGGACTATCCACCAGTGCGGATAATACGCTGGTTGTTCACGGTTAAAATCGTTGAAATTTAAAAAACACGCTGTCGTGAACTGCCGATGATCAAATATAAAAAAAGCGCGAGATTCCAAGAAAACATTCGTATGTATCGTATCGATAGTAAACCATAAAGCATAGTGCAGAACGAATGAGTAGTAGCAAGTAGAGCTCCTAAAATCCAGGCTCGCGCATCAAGCGATGCCGGGATATGAGCCAAATAAAGTCTTGTGTGAGCACTCACTTAGCGCAACCAGAGTCTTGTATCCCAGTATCCTTCGCACTGCTTTAGCGCAACTGCCGGGAGGGGGAAAAGTAATGCGTCAGCTCGGTTTTTAGGAGCCATAGTAGCAAGCACTTGGAGTAGGAAGAAAAAAGCGTGATTCGTTTACTTATAGCGTGGTTCGGCAACACCGAGTGAGTGGGGTCGAAGGTCACATTTCATTACCACTTATCACGAGTATAGCACGTTGCACAGTATTTTGTTTTCGTATTTTGTCTTTCATCTTCGATAACGTTGATGAAACATCGCCGAAGTTTTTACTGCTGAGTTAAACTCAAGGTAGTTGAGAAAGCTGAATAAGATGAAATAGAGAAGCGGGCCGTTATTGGTTTAATATTAGTATTCGGTGCACACGGGATTTGGCTACTTTTGGCGACTTTATGATGAGCAGTGAAAACGGGACATATACGATGAGTAGTTAACGGGTCATTCAAAGAAAATATACAGTTAAACATAGTATATACTATGTATATAGTATATATACTATGTGTGTATACTATGTATATAGGCGTTCTTTGGATCATTTTTGGTGTTGGCGATAATTTTCAAAGTCGCACCAAGGCTGCACCGTATACTAGGATTTTACCCCGTTATTTTGAAGTGGACGAGAAAGCGGTGAGAAATTGGTGCAAACAAAAGGATGTGTTTAAAAGGCATGGGAATATTGCCGTATTAAAAAAACGTAATTTCGGACGTATAGTCCGCGGACTATCCGGTGGTGCGGACTATCTGACGATTTTTGAAATTTTTTTTATATAAAATCGTGTCTGCGGACTATACGTGCGAAATTACGGTACATCCCATTATTTATTTCAATTTAATTGATTAATGTGTTTGCACTAATATTTCAAAGTTCTTTGAAGCACTTTTTGTGTCCTCAAAATGCCATGTATTTCCATAAAAAAAATAAGCAGGCATACAGAATAATTCATTTAATAGTTCATATAATCGCTTTTAACTTATTTCATGTCTAAATTTTCTACACAGAAATCCGCTGTCTAATTTTTAGTATCGTTTATCGGACGAAATTTTTCAAAGAGGAATGAATTAAAGGCTTTATTGAGCAAAACACATCTTTAAAGCTAAATGTATTCTAAGAAGTACAAAAACTGTCAACATGATTTTGCCCCCCCCCACCCCCTTCAAATCAGTCATTTAAGCTATTCAAACCGTTCAGGAAAAGGATAAACATTGCAAACATAAAAATCTGCCCTTTTTTTATATATATTTTAATAAAAGGAAATGTGTTCCTTCTTTTTATAAGAAAAGGAACCCATTTTCCTTTCTAAACTTTTGAAAGTCGCCAACGCTTAAAAAATGATAAACTGCGCCAAGGTAGAAACCCGCCTTTAACAACTTAATGCGCATGCGTGGTTAATATTGGTGCGAATAGCTTAAGCGACTAATCGCACCGGTGGTGCGAATAGCATCGGCCGGTAGAATTATCGGCCGTCTGGAATGTCGGCGTACCCAACTGGAAGTATCAGACGAACTTGGAATTGCCCAGAGTGTCATCTCCAGGCGATTCCAAGATGATGGTAATGTGAGTAGACGTTACAGCACAGGTCGCCCCAGAGTTACAACGCCGAATGAGAACCAGTATTTGGCAGTTACTGCCAAAAGGAACAGGTGGAGCGCAGCCTCAGACCTGTCTCGTCAGCTCTCTTCAGCCACTGGTACGACAATTTCATTGCAGACCGTGTACAGACGCTTAGGGCAGATTGGTCTATATGCTCGTAGACCTGTCAGATGCGTTCCACTTACTGCAACTCACTGTCGGCTGCGGTTAGCCTGGAGTAGAGAGTATGCATTGTGGACAATGCAACAGTGGGCTTGTGTAATGTTTTCCGACGAGTCCAGGTTTAGCTTGCAGTCTGATTCTCGTCGGACTTTCATATGGAGAGCTCCAGGTACCCGTTACTACCAAGAAAACATCATTGAACAGCACCGTTACGGTGTTGCAGAGTGCTCATTTGGGGTGGAATTATTCTGGGTTCCAGAACTGACCTGCATGTTCAAATTGGAACCATGACAAGCCAAATCTATCGAGACGTCATTCTGGAACAACATGTACGTTTGTTTCGGGGTGCACAATTTGTGTTTATGGATGACAACGCCCGTCCTCACAGTGCAAACATCGTAAGCGAATGCCTTCAATCAGAGGATATCACCCATATGGACTGGCCAGTATTCTCACCGGACTTGAATCCAGTAGAGCACGTGTGGGACATGCTTGGCCGACGAGTTGCAGCCCGTCAACCACCTCTTACATGTCTACCGGAACTTCGGAGAGCATTGCTTTTTGAATGGTGTAATATCCCCCAAGATCAGATTGATAATTTGATATTCTGCCTGCCTAGGCGCTGTACGGACTGTATTGCATCGTCTGGGAGAAATACAATGTATTAAAAATCATACCAACCATGTAATATTGGTTTTTTGTAAATAGTTTTTTTTTTTTTTTTTTTTTTTTTTTTGTAATTTGCTCCAGGGAGGAAAAAGCGCTAATTATTTTAATAATATCAAAAATATAGCATATTTTTTTACTCTTTACCTTTTGTTTAATATATAAACTTTACAAATAAGTCAAATTTGTTTGGCTTCTAACTCTTTCTTTGCCTGATTTTGCATTATCCTTAATTTGTGGACATGAGTGTAGATAATTTTAGTTTAGCTAATACTGTCCGTTATACATTAAACGCTCGTGCGAAAACGTATTATGCGCATGCGCACACGCATATGCGCAGCCGTAAAGGTCTTACGCGCATGCATCAACGCGACGCATGCACAGAAAGTTTGTAGCTTTGAGGTCCGTATTATAGATCATTCCGGATTATGGGTGTCCGAATTAACAACTTTTGACTGTATATATTTTTAGTCGCCGGGGCTTACTAGCGTGACCGCGAAATAGCAATTGGCTAGCAAAGCACGCGCTGAATAAACTGAGATATTCACACATTTAAATAGCACTTCACATAACTCTAAGTTTACATCCTAGCAAGAGAATGTGAGGGGAAGTTGCAAGGTTCTCTTTCTGCAAAGTTCTCTTTCTGATGATGGACAATCTATGGATAAAGAATATTTAAAAACATACTCTATATTTAATAGCTTTAATTTTGCCACCCAGAGGTACTGGGAAGCAAACTAATGACTAAGTGCCAAAAGTCAGGCATTTGTAGATGTTCAACAGTCAACATTTTAGAATTTTCTCTTTATCAAAACATGAACTGTCATTTCCTTTAATTGCTGTATTGCATTTTATAAATTTATTAGCTACAAGTGCATATTCGTTACAGCTACTGATGTTGAGATTGCTAATTCCAAGACAAGTTTCCACTGCTGCCAATCTTGAGATAAGGATTGATACTTCCATTTCCATATTTGAAACCAAAGTGCTATGAAAGTGTCTATGTTCATTGGCAATGTTTTCAAAATAATTTTTACCATCTTTTCCTAAAGCAGGTTCTTCTAATTCAGCTAAATGATCAGCAGAAGGCTCTAATTTATTAATATACATCGGATTATTGTCACCCAGAATATTACAATTTTTCTGAAATTCAGATTTCACTAAAATAAACTGAATCTCCTCATACATATTATGTCCATCATTAATTAATATCATTTATTTGCAAATCATTCAAATTTTGGCAGAGCATTATAATTGTCAAAGCTTTCTTTTTCTTTGGCAAATTTATTGCTTTTATTCTTCTTCATAACTTTCAGTAGCAACTTTTAGTTTAAGAAAAGTACCATATACCCCCCCCCCCCCGCCAAATTACTGTTTTGTCTAGCTCAAAGAAAGAAAAAAAAACTTCCAGTTTTAGTATTTATAACACTTCTATTTTTCAAAAATTTTAAAAAAAGTTTATACAGACGTCAAAAATGTCAACTTTCAGATGAAGACAAAAAGTAGCAATAAGTTCTAAAAATGCATTAGAAACTTTAACATCCCCATAATCTGTCAAATTTATGGGAAAGAGGAGCCTGATGTTCTTCAAATTAATAATTATTTTATACATATGATGACACTCGCATTACAACAACGATACATTGAATTGGAGGAGACATCAAAGTAGTACTACTAGTATAGTGATAAGATATTTCTCCCGCCTTCTTCGCATGCCTTTTTCATGGAGGTAGGAAGTAAGATGGAGTCGCCCTAAACAAGTTTCTCCCGTACCCTGCTCTGAAGCACCGGCGATCCCTACGTGGAGACCAAAACATTGGGTCATTTACCATTGAGTTCAATGGGATCTGATGCGTTCAGATGTAAATATTTTGTAATTACGTCGTAAATATACATATAAATGTATATATTTTCTTTTTCTACAACACTTCAGAATCCTAAGTATATGAGAACAACATATTTTTAAACAACATTTCATTCTGAACGGAATTAAATACTATACGTTTCACATGACAGTTTTCTTAGAATGCTTTAATTTGAATGAAATATTTTCACAAGTTTTCGTTAATTACATTAGAAAAAAAAAATTAAGGTAATTAGATTTTATTCGGTTAAGGTACAAAAATTCAGATCAAAGTTTATTGTATTATTAAAATTATGCATTATTTCTTTTCTATTTAGAGAGCTTCTTCCTAAAATACTTTCTTAAATATGACATGATTTTTTGGCTTCTGAGGCATCTTTTAAATCGAAAAATGTAAGTCAATTTATAATTAATGCTCTATTCGGTTCATTTTAAATTAGAGAATTATTAGGAATTAGCGAAATAATTTAAATAGTGCTTGACTTTCTCTGAAGATTTCTGAAAGTTAATAAAATAAGTTTTGTTTTTTAAGTATTATTTAAAACTTGTAACAGATTATAAAATGTAAGGGGAATAATTCTTTTAATTATACTTATCAGATTTTTTTTTTTACCCTTCATTTCAACAATACATATTCCAAAACTCTTTATTACGTTCTTAAGTACGCATCTCATAGCATTTGCTTTACAATGTCTTTTAACAGATTGCTTTCCAGTACGAACAATTCTTGCTTAAATAGTTTTATAATGTATTTGTCAACAGGATTTCAATTTATGTTTACAATTCAATATTAAGGTTATTATATATTTAGATAACATTTATAATAATTATAAATTAGATACATTTAATAATTAGATTTCTTCACAGTACTTTCACAGTTGTTTATAAGTGAATAAATTCTTCATTTCAAATACATTTATAAATAATTTAATGACCTGCATACGTTAAGAAGCCAGCATAAAACTCGAATTTCTAAGAAAAAAAGACTTGCATGGGAAACATTTAACAATCTGGAATCAATAAGAGGACCATTCATGATCGGACCTCCTTTGGCAGGATATACAAATGTTTTCACCTCCGTCGATTACCCTATTTTGAAATTCTGAATAAGCTGTCTTGATGATGTAGCACGTTCGCATGGTCACATCATCTTGACCGCACATGGTACTTCCGCCAAATTCGCAAATGTATCCCTCTTCTGTTCCACACATTTGTGTAAAACTGTACATAATTTTACACAAATGTGTGGTTCCAAATCAAGGGAAAGCTAACTTATTGGCATATCTGTGTGTATATTTATTAATTTTGATGAGGATTGCAGCATTTGATGGTAATTTTATTTTTAATTAACCCAAATAAGTAAAACGTGTAAGTGCAAAGTGATTATTTTTCAGATATATAAAATTAAAACGATGAGTTTAAAATGGGCATCAGTAAAGCCTCTCCTCTTAAAAATTTTAAAAGGTACATGTTAAATAATATATGGATGTGAAAAAAATGTGTTTTATTTAAAACATTTTGACGTTTGGAAAATAAAATAAAAGTAGCGAATACTCTGTAAAGGGTATCGAAAGACGTATACAATTTTAAATGTACCGTAAGGTGTTTTTCATTCTTTAAGCATAACATTTTTCTTAAAATCTATATTTTTGTAGTTCAACAGCTTAGAATTTTATAAAACAAATTCATAATCAAAATCGCTGTTGTTAGTTATCGAAAAATAACCAAAATGTGATTTTTGCGTAAATGTCACTAAACTATACAAATTGCTATTATCCATCACACTATAAATGTTTCTTTCATGCGAAAGTGTCCCTTTTTCGATTTTTATGGAACTGTTGTGTGTCGAAATACTATCAGAACCCTGTCAAGCGAGCTTCTGAATGTAAACAAAGAACACCCCATCTAGTGACCCAAGCTTCAAAGCAGTGCTTCACTTCTACTGCCGGTTGGCTCCTCCTTCCTTTCTTACCTCCATGGCCTTTTTAGTGTGGTGGTCTGCACGCTGGGCGCATATTCCAGAGGTCCGTGGCTCGATTCACGGTGAAGGCATTGCTAATTTTTCATCTCTCCTTCCTCAAAATTACCTAATGTCTCTACAGTGGTGGCCGAACTAAAAAGGTGTTGGATGATGATTTTCCACACCCCAGGATTTGGCAATTGGGTTCCCTAAAAACCCCAGTCGCCCTCTAAAGAGGGAGTATATAAGGTATTTCTCCCGCCTTTGTGGTGTGACACTGGGCACGTATTCCAGAGGTCCATAGTTCGATTCCCAGCGAAAGCGTTGCTAATTTTTCATCTTTCTGGCCCTCAAAATTATCTAATGTCTCTACAGAGTAAGTATAAAACTGTTTTTATGCTTTTAACTGGTAAACCAATTTTTTGTTTCATGCAAATATTCAATTTTTCATTGGAATTGAATTATTCCGATTATCCTCTCTCCCGCTGAAAATAAGAAGTGTTTCATGAGGCAACGCAGCATGTCATGAAAATAGTTAACACTGCAAACCACAGTGTCATAAAAAAGTATATATATGACAACCTAGTAATGCAAGTAGTATATGTTTGTTTTGACTGGTGCGAAATAACCCAAGTGTACAGATGTATGTGCAATTCTCCGATTGCTGTGCACATGGGGAGAACAACAGCACTGAAAAAAAGGATTTCTTAAAACAGGTAAGTGTTTTATTACTGATATTGTGTGCTTTTGAAATCTTTGTAATTAAATTTAATTGATCAATTGATTGCTTTTGACAATTGATCAATTGATTGATTGCTTCCGTGCATAAATTTGCTGAAAAATTAGTTGCTGATGAGTTTTCAATTTTTTGGTGGAGGTGTAGATAATTAGAAAGTACCAAATATCTTTTACTAGCATTAGAAGGAAAGTGACACATAATAATGCATGTTTAATTGATGCATTTCTGCTTGTATTTTGACACAGGAACATTGTATGTGAATAAAATCCAGCTGAGTTTGAAAGCTGGAAAATATCAGCTTTTGTGTGAATACAATGCACTCAAAATGTTTCTTTCTGTTAGGTTACAGAGTTTTGGGAGCATTTATGAGAAATTGGGATATTACTGATGAAAAAGGGTTTTGCCAAGCTGATCATGATAAAGAAGATGCAGAATATGTGTGTAAAAAAATTGGTATTCCTTTTTTTGAAGTGAACTTTGTTAAAGAGTATTGGAATAATGTTTTTAGGTTTGTAAAATTTAAGTATATTACGCTATTTTAACTAAGCTCATTATCTATGTTAACAATTTTTTAACTGCAATTACTTGGAAAGCTAGATTTCTGAAACATTGCTAATAATCTGCAGGAAATCATAATGATATATGGATATATTTTTGAATTATTTTTATCCTCAATATCTTATTTATAATATTGCTAACTTACACTGACTATTTACTTTATCTTAATTTATACGATTTATTTTCAAGAATGTTAATACATTATGAAGTTATAATATAGTATAATCATTATTTATTTTAAATTTATTTATGTGTGTTATGATCTCAAAAATGTACTTCTAGTTATAAAATTTCAATTAATAAAGGAAATGGTTTAGAAACAGGTTCAAAAGTGTAGGTGGGATTATTGTGTACATGTAAATTCTTGTTCTTTGTGTAATACCTGTATAGCAAAAAATCCATTTAATAAAATATTCCCATAATATAAAATTTTTATAGTTAGCTTACTAAGAATGGATATTTAGTACAGCTGTATAATATTGTATTAATCGGAATTGTTGCTGCAATAGTGCCATGTAAAAATTTACATTATATACTCATAAACTAATGTACGTACAGCACTGAAACTGTTATAACAGAAAACTTGTTTATCTTTGTACTAGAAAGTACAGTAAAAGTTCGACTATCTGGAATGCTCAGGAAATGCTGAATTCTGGATACAAGAAATTTCCAGATAGTTGAACAAAATGGAATTCATGGTAGAAAATTCATGTGAATGGAGGAAAATTTTTCTGATCAAAAGTTATAAAATAGTTTTCTTATATATTACCAGTTTCAGTATCGAAAGTCTACATTTAAAATCATGTGAACTTCTGAAAAAAAAAAATGCATTTTATACATAAAATCTGGCATATTTTGTTGGCTTCTAACATATGAAATTAAAATGTGTTACCCGGTTTTATAATGCTGTTGACCATGAAAATTGACAGAGATGACATCAAACTTGTGCCAGTCCTTCTGGTAGAAGCTGGATAATAATCGAAACAAATGAAAGATTGCTTTTCTGTTATTGTAGAAAGATCTGTAAAGTGTTTAAAAATTATTATCAATACAACATTCAGTTTATCACCAATTGATTAGAATACATCTTGGCGAAAGAGATGAATATAATTTAATTTCTGTTGGAACCCATGTTGTTATTTTAGAAGATCAAATAAAAGATGTCAAAAAGGTAAACTTAGCTTTTGTTCTTCTTAGTGGACGGCTGAGTGGATTTCTTATATGAACTCATAAGACTGACAATAGGAAGCTTCCTTTAAACAGACACAACTCGTTTTATTAGTATTTACAAATATTTATGAAGAATTTGATTGTTAGAAGGAGCTTAATCAAAAATAAGCTAAGCAGCGTTAATCTTTTGCTTCCATTTCATTCTCAGGCTACAGTCTCTCTCAAATCTCAATTAGAGCAAAAAAAAAAAAAAGGGGGTGGGGAAGAATGCCTGTCATCTAGTGGCAAAAATGGGACACCTTTTGATTTTACATTGATTTTCCTCCCACCTTTTGATTTTACATCGATGAGATGGGGAAATCAAAACAAAATTTATCAATAATCCAACAGTACTATTTTCACTAGTTCAAGTACTACTTTCACAAATATGAAAAATTAACAATTTAAAAATATGTAACAGATTTTACAGTTTTACGTCCATATCTAGTTTGATAGTTCGTATCACTGTCACACTCATTGGTAGAGTTCTCTCTGGTCATGGTCAAGTCACTAAACAAGTTAGGTCTATCAAGTTCGAGAGGATAAATACGTTTCACAGGAGTTCACCTGTTGCAGTTTTCACTTTGACAACACATACTTCGTTGTCTTTTCCAGGATATGTTTCTACAACGCGACCTATTGGCCAATCTATTCTCTTCTTGTTGTCGCTGCCGACAAACACCAAGTCATTTTTGTTGATAGTTCCCAGTAGATCGTTTAAGTGGTTTTTGCTCTAGGATAGCTAAATATTCATCACGAAATCTTTTGCGAAAGTGTTCTTCTGCAAGAACTTGTATGTTTTTGTCAGACTAATGGTATCTAGATGGTCTAAGTTTGGTACTCCGACCTTGTGTACATCTTGCAGAAACATTGAAGAAGTTAGTGCTGTAAGATCATTTGGATCTTCTGAAAGGTATGTGATGGGTCTTAAGTTAATCACTGATTCAAAATCACAGAGTATAGTCAACACTTCTTTGTAAGAGGCACAAGACTTTCCGAGAACATTTCTCAACATCATCTTCACTGTTTGTATCAACCTCTCCCACCAGCCACCCCACCATGAAGCAGTTGGGGGATTACGCTTCCACTGTATTCTCATACTAGTTGAATGGCATTCTATTTCTTTCCAATCTATCGATCTTAAAGATTTTCAGTTCCAACAGTTAGTGCCATTGTCACTATAAATAATTCTTGAACCGCCTCTTCTGGCAATAAATCTTCTTAATCCCAAGATGTACCCATTTGTTCATAAACTTTCTATCAGCTCATGATGTATTGTGCGATAGACTGCACAAATAAAGAGCAAGATCAGTGCCTTTTTTCCTTTTCTTAAATAAAGAGGAGCCGCTACATTGTCTCCTGTCACTTCAAACACCAGAGCATCTCTAACTCAATCTTCAGGAAGAAGTGCTGGAACAGTCCCTATATTCTTTGCGCTATATCTTCTCAGTGCACTTCATGAGAACGTTACATACTGTTTTTCTTCCTCTCAGGACCCAGAATTTCTGTTGAATATTGGCTAATACGAATTGCGCACCAGCGTGGGATAGTCGCAAATGGTAATCTAAAATTAACCTATAAACTAAGTCATGATTTGAGGGTAGTACAATTGGACAGAGAAAATTTTCTTCTTCCTCTCTTCTAGTAATCTTGGTCTTTGACTGAATAAGGCCATCTGAGTCAACAAAGGTGCAAAAGTTTCTAACTTTAAGTTCTTTGCCAAATGCTTCTGTCTGCACAATCTTGCTGTTTTCTTTTTTACAGTTTGTATTGCAAGGACAGTGAGTTCTCCTGATTGTTTAGAATCTGATGTTCTGCAGTTGTTGATAAGTCTGCATACCCAAGCTGTTATTCTTAACATTTTGTGGTAAGATGAATATTTCTCAAAAAAATGTTCTACCCTTTGCATATTTAGTGCAGAATTGACTGATTTCCTTTTTTCTGAATTTACTATTTCCATGTCCTGTTTTTCCCTTTGTTTAGGCCATTCTTCCTGATTTTTCTTCAGCCAGTCGGGGCCCTCCCACCATCAAATGCCAAAAGTTGTTTGGTGGTGCAACCTCTTGTTGGGAGGTCAGCTAGATTTTTTGTTCCAGCAGTATATTTCCACACATTTGGATATGTCAGTTTCCTAATCTCTCTGACTCTGTTTTCCACAAAGACAGACCAGACGATCTCTTCCCTTTGAATCCATGTTAAAACTGTTGTAGAATCTGTTCAAAAATGAGTTTCCACATTTTGCCATTGTAAACCATTTAAAACGGAAGAGCACAGTCTGGCGCCTATATTAGCAGCTATCAATTCGAGACAAGGAATCATGATAGATTTCACGGGAGCTACTCTAGACTTCGATGCTAACAGATGAACTTCAACTCCAGAATTCGTCACAGTTCTCAAGAAAACTGCAGCAGCATGCCCATTATTACTGGCATCACAGAAGGTGCAAATGCTGCAGAACTTCCTGTTGTCCTTGCTGGAATATATCCAACGTAGGAGGGAGATTTCTTTTAAGAGAAAAAGGCCTTTATACCAATTCATAATTTTTTTTTTTTTTTTTTTTTTTTTTTTTTTTTTGTCGACTTCAGTATCCCAAGAAATTCCTATTTTCCATAGGTTCTGCAACAATATTTTAGGTTTTAGGATAACAAAAGATCAGGACTCACAATTCCAATAGGATCAAATGTTTTGTGCGTTACAGTGAGAATTGTTCTCTTCGTTATTATATTCATTTCTAAATTTTGTAACCAGTTCAGATTCAAAGTCAAATTGTCTTTCTGAGAGTTCCATAAGAGGCCCAATACTGGTGAAATGGTTTTCTGTTTCAAGTTATCTCCGGTACATAACCAACCTCAAACATTAAACTTTCCTTCATATATTATTTCTGAAGATGAACTGGATCATCATGGATTCATTGTCAAAACTGGCAACAACGTTATCTACGTAGAAGCTATGCTAGAGTTTAGCTATCATATTGAGAATTTTTCATGTACTTTTGTAGATGGAATTCTGTAACAGATGCCAAAAGAAAAGGACTACTCTTAAACTAAATACTATTCTAGTATGATGAAATATTTTTGTTTTCTTTTCTTTAACAACATTCCACCAGAAAAATCAAAGCCAATCTATATCTTGAGGCTTCACTGATCTGTAAGAAAGCCTTCTCAATGTCTGCTATAGTAGTAAATTTTCCTTCATGAAATCTCAACAAAAAAAAAAGAAATTAGTTCTATCAAAGAATCAACAATATCTCTTGCATGTGAACCTTCAACAGTGGCTTGAAATATTAAAATTTATCTTGAGGTGGAATTTCGGGATCATCGTGAATTTTCTTAAATTGACCCCAGAATCCCAACCATTCCTTAACATCACCACTGAATTTCTTAACCTTTCAGCACGCACGCTGGGCAATTTTATATGAGTGTGCGCACATTGTATTTGTTACGACATCCGTTATTTTACCATTTTTGGCACAAAAAATGACAGAAATGAGTGAATATTGATAATAAATTTGTAAAGAAATAAAATATTAATCTTATTATCGCAAAATACAAATGATATCACATTTAAATATAAGTAAATTAGTTTTGAGTTCTTATGTTAGTGAGATGGAAATGCAATGATGTATTTCATTATAGGAAATTTTAAATTTATTATTTAATAATTATATTTTAAAATTGAAGCTTATTTAAATTTTCTACAAAGGCAAGTATAGACAAATAAAAAAGAAAAACACCTTGATAGGAAAAAAAGTAAGTTTAGCATTACTTATTTCTGCAAGGAAATTTACTTCTTACTGGTTACAAAAACACACTTTAAACTAACTTTAATATTTTTATTTATTTCTAAAAAATAGAAATGAAAGAAAATAAGGAATGGAAATCGCTATTGTTCTCCCACCCAAAGGTTTCCTTTTCTTCATCAGATAATTTTTGAAGAATGTGAACAAAATCCACTGGTTGCACATATTTTTTTGCCATGAAAACCGATATAAAATTTACTGAACCAAATGTATTCAAATTAAAATAATACACAGCAATTAATAACACAAAATTACAAAATATTTGAGAAAAAAAATATTTTCCGAATTGTCACCCACAAGCACGTGCGTGTCGTAAACTTTATGAAAACGCTGCCACATAGCACAAAAGCCCAGTAAAAAAGAGAAAAAGTCAAATGACTTCCTATTGGCACATTCCATGATGTGGGAAAGCATAGAAAGGAGAAATAGAAATGGCCTTCAGACATCTTAGCTTCGATATGCGAAAAATTTGTCATAAATTTTGTGCATGCGCGCGCGCTGAAAGGTTAAATTTGATTTTTGGCAGTTTGAACTTCCGGTTTTGAACTGTAGAACTAAGAATGCTGTTATTCCCTGAATTAGTATTACTCATTATTCTATTTACCTTAGTTCTAAGGCTCACATATTTCTCACTATATATTGTGCTACCCTCGTATTCCTTATCAAAATCACTTTGAGAACATTTAGAATCATCAGATAACAATTTTATAATTTCTTTTTCTATCAATCAAGTTCTGACCATTTTTCTTCTGCGTCATTAGGATTTTGATTTCTTCTATATCACGTACTTCTTTTCTCAAATAGTTTTCCAATTTATTAGATATTTGTGTAAAAACACTTCTTAAAGGAGTACGTAATTTCTTTAAACCCTCCATTTTTAGAGTTTATAAATAATCATATATTTATAATCAAAGTAATACAATAAATAAACCTTCAAGCCGCACCTGTTCGGATGTCATATGTTATTTTAGAAGATCAAATAAATGTCAAAAAGGTAAACTTACCGTTGTTCTTCTTGGTGGATGGCTGAAAGGATTTCTTATATGAAGTCATAAGACTGAAAATAGGAGGCTTCCTTTAAAAGACACAACACATTTTATTAGTATTTACAAATATTTATGAAGAATTTGACTGCTAGAAGGAGCTTAGTTGCAAATATGCTAAGCAGCGTTCATCTTTTGCTTCCATTCCGTTCTCAGGCTACAGTCTCTCTCAGATCTCAATTAGAGCAAAAAAAGGGGAAGAATGCCCGCCATCTAGTGGCAAGAATGGAACGCATGGTGCCAAGGACACTACTTCCAAATCCCATGGTATGCAGAGACTTTAAAATACTATTTGTGTGCTTCAAGAATATTTCTTGATAGAATGTCTACTGCTGTCTGTTGTCATATAAACAAGTTTTATTCCATTCTTCCATGATGGTTTGCGACACTAATTTTTTAAAAATTTTGTGTGAATTAAAATGTATGTTATAACATTGTTTTGGCTTTCCTGAAGCCATCGGTCATGAAAAAAAGTGACAATAAAGCTTTCATCTGATTAATCCTCTTTTTTAAATGTATAAGTCTCTAGTGACCACCTGCTTAAACATATTGGCGAGGGAAGTGATTGCAGTTGACAAATTATATGCCTATTATGAACTTTGGAATCTCTCATATGTTTCCATGCCATAATAACTGCTTACTTTTCTTTGTGTATCTTATTCCAAGGGGTAATTCTTGGAAAAATGTTGTTGAATACAATGGGGAGGGAGGGTGTAAGCAAAGTCTTCTGAAAGAGAGCCATGTAATTCTTGTAACATTTTAGAAGTTATCAACAAATTTTATTCTTAGTAAGCTAATTGCCCGAGCTTTATGATGGCTTTATAAGTCTCTCATTTGCTTAATTGTTTGGAAAGGATGCTTAAAAAAATTGAAATTCTTAAATTTTCTGGCTACTCGAGCTTTCTGGTTAGTTGAATGCCAGATAAATTGGGCATGTGAAATAAAATTTATAAATTGGGCACTGCATATGTGAAAAATCTATATTTAATGAAATAAAGCCTATAACAATCTTTTTTAAACATACTGTGTACTATATTGGTTCTTTCTGTGTATTTATTTACTTTATTTTATTTGTTTATTTATTTTTTAAATTCTGAATAGTATTTATTTTATGAAGTTTATAAGTAAGATAATTTTATGTGGTAAAAATTTGATGTGGTGTGTGTGTGTGTGTATATATATATAATTACCAAATAATACTTTTGAAAACAAAATTTAACATGCCTAGTATTTTTGTGCATTAAACTGCAGAAAAGTTATCATTAAAGACATAAAGTAAATTTAGAACTAATTTTTCACAAAGACCAAAAATTGAAATTCGTAATTAAAAAATTTCATATAATCTTATAAATGCAATGAAGAATTTAAAAAAGTTAAAATCAAAACTTTTCAAACAAGCAAAATCCCATTTAAAAAAATCAATGAAATTTAAGCATCAGTTGATTGAATTCCTCTTCTGTTTTTGTTCAATTTTCTTTAAATTTCATTGATTTTTTGAGTGAAAAGCAATTTATGATTGAAAGCAATTGATTGAGATAGGAAGAGAGCATAGTCAAATTGCAATTTGACTATGTTCTCTTTCTATCGCAATAGTATCAAAAATGTAAATGTTCTCGAAATAGGCACGATTAGAGTGCCAAGTAAATTTTGGCCACAAGTGTCAATTGAAATAAAAATGAGTATTTAATCTGCCTTGAGTGCCAAATTTCTTAGTCATTATGGATGTAACATTCTACACAATCAGAATTCTTCCTCTTCAGTATGCCTTCTGCTTTACCATCAGTATTTTCTGCATTTCTACGTCTCATCAGATGAACTCTAATATATTTTAATTTGGTTTTTGTTGCAGTTGTAAAATTATATACCTTCTTCAGATATTCATTTGCTGTCTTTTCCCATGTAAAAGCAATGCTTGACAATTTTCGTGCATTTTCAATGATGATATTTATTTCCATGGCCTAATTTTCACCTTGGCTCCCAAGGCTTGGGCCTAGGACTTAAGATTTTAAGGGACCTAAAATCATCAAATAATTCTTGATAATCCTATCCTTCTTCCCAAGAAAGCAAAAAAGGTATGAGGCACCCTGAAAGTTTATACTGTGCCTGGGGCCCAAAACTGTTGTAAACAGACCTTTCTTATTTTTTCTTTCAGAAATATTAATTCTGAAAATTTTGTGATATTTTTAATTACAGAATAAAAATATTTCATCTTAGAAAGAAAGAAATAAAGCTTTCAATCACACAGAATGAGAGTTGTTGCTTTTTGTAATTCTTTTAAAACATTTTATACTTTTGAAATAAAAATCATTCTAAAAGAGTGTAAATGTCTTTGTATATTAAAAAAAAAATATTATTTATACTTGAATTTGCTAATAATTTTTAATATTAATAAAATTGAAGATTATTAGCCTAAAAGGGATATTAGTTTCAAACTTGACATTGTCATCAAATAATTTTTTATGCCCATGTAACTTTTCAGATAAACAAATACCATGACATTAGTTCACCGTAGAAGAAAAATGATGCTGTGACTCAGTTATATCCTGTCAGGGTTACCGAAGTTTACTTAAAGATGTTTTTGGAATGTCTTTTAACCAAAAGTTTCATAGCTCTTGAAGCAACCAATGAAAATTTTTTATTTTCTGTTGCATGGGATAATAGAATAGTAAAGGAAAGAATAGGCAACAGGAGTGAGTACAAGAATAAACTGATATATTGTGACATTATGGAAAGTATATAAAATTTTTAAATACACCGTTTTGGGAGACATTAAAATCTAAATATTTTCAGATTATATTTATTTATATATTTTTATAGTTAATTTATTTCCTACCTGTAATGCATAATTGCAAGGTAATATTTTTTTCAGTTAGATATATTATTTGTAATTATTATATTTTGTAGTTCCTTAATACAAGATTATTTAAAAGGTTTTACTCCGAATCCTGATATCTTGTGTAACAAGAAAATCAAGTTTGATGCTTTCTTAAAATATGCAGTGCAACATTTTGAAGCAGATGCCATTGCAACTGGACATTATGCTCGAATTATGCCTTTCTCAAGCAGTCCTAATAGAGGTGAGACAGAAATAATTATTTGTTAAACATTTTTTATTGAGTCATGTACCTTAATAAACTTGTGTCTCTTTGAAAGAATAGTCAGAAAAATTAAATTACTGATTTATATTTTTGCATTAATTATGGGCATTGGTTGAAAACAAAGTACAGTAGAATTCTGATTATCCATGACTACTTAATCTGCTAATGTTTGTAATCCACACTTATTTTTGGATTGAAACAAACAAAATTTCTGTTTTTTAAAAAATTCAGTATGGTCATTTTAATAGTAATTTGTTCTTATAAATGCCAATTTCTAATATTTCTAATATATTTTGATTGAAAAAGTTAATAATACTAATTATCCATGCCCTAAAAAATATTCCTGAGGCAGAATAGTTAAGTGGCAACCTGTGATATCACCAAAAAATATATATGTGGTAACCCAGTTATGTGCATTGAGTTTGTGCTACTCTGTGATTTTTTTTAAAGCAAAAACACTCACTGTAGTGCAGAATAGGAGGATTTCTAAAAAAAGATGAATATTTCATTACTGATGCTTCTTACTTTTTTTAATTTTATTGATTGATTGCTCTTTATGGAATTCTTAGCCTACCATCATTTTGAATTGGCTGTTGCCTTTTGTGCATTAGCTTGTCTAAAATGTGTAGAGAGGTGTGGACTATTGGTGGAGAGTGTGGATAATCATACCAACTGAATTATTTTTACTATTCTAAGTTATTTAGCATTTAAAAAAAACTTTTTTAGTAACCATGAATCATGAATATATAATTTTTCCCCCACTCATGTTTTAAATTAATCATTATTTTTGAGTGTGCATTCCATTGTCTTTTAAAAATATTAAGTTTATATAATTAATATGTGTAGGAAGTGTATTTATCCTTGGCTTTTCAGATGTTGATTTCTAATTGAAATTTGCCTCACTGTAGGTTTCTTTGTATTACGTGCAACAAATTACACTCATTTACATCAATGGTGACTAGAGATAGATTCTTAAAAATAACCCTTGTGAGATTTTTCTAACTTTGAAACTCAAAAACATGGCATTAAGGGAATAAAAAACAGTAATTTTCTTTTAATATATTCAAATTTTCAATTCTATCACTTTTTATAAACTGCTAATTGTGTTCTTATTCTATACGTATGCATAAGACAAAATAGAAGAATTAGTGTAGAGGTCCAGTTTAAGGAAAATTGTACTGTTGTTTTTTTGCAAATAAAGTATTTATTTATTTATATTTTTTCCTGTCACTTAAAAACATACAAATTGTTTTGAAAATAATTGCATTGCTAAATACATAATTTTTTCCATAAAATACTTTGTAAAAACAAATAATTTCTTAGTACCTAAGAAAAAGGGGGAAAGAATTCTTTATCATTTATATCTGTCTTCTCAATCTGTTTTATCTTCATTTTGTTGTATCTTTCTTTTTTTTTTTTTTTTTAACGTAAAAGAATTAAAAATGTAATAGTTTTGTATTCAGTAAATCCTATTGACATAAATATTAAGGCGTAACTATTCAGTTATTTATTTTGCAAGCAGCTCAAATGTAATGTAAAAGTAGGAAATAGAGAAATAGAAATAAATCTTAGAAAACCATATAATCTGTAGAATTTTCTAATCCACACAACCAAGATGTGTAGATTGGCAGAATTCTACTATATATCTTTAATCTACCTGTGTATTCTTAAAATTAGAATTTAGATTCTGGTGTTGACTTTTATATAGCGCTTTCAATAATGTGTACTAAATCATACAGTTATGTGTAAATTTATTTCTTATTCCTACCAGGGTTTTATTTGCATATATAAACATATCCCAATTTTTTATGTGTAGATATTGATAATTATATCAAATGAAGTCATCTGTAGTTATACCACTAAATCTACATAAGTTTTACATATTTGGCTCAAATATTAAATAAAAGCGTTAAATGAAAGATTTCTTTGATTAAAGAAAATTAATGCAAATAAGCTTAAAGTATAATTTTCAGTGTATCTGAAAATTACACTCAAATTTAAAAAAAAAAAAAAAAAAAAAAAATTGTGCTAAAGAAAACATTTGCATCTTAAGTTATATGAAACAATTATAAATGTAAAACACCTCAAATTTGGAAAATAAAGTGTAAATATGCTATGACTAGCTCTTTAGCAGCAAAAATAGATTACTTTTTGCTTTTTACTGCACTGTTTAATAAAACTCATTTGAGCCTTCAGAATGGCCATCTAGCTTAGGTATACATTAAATATAATTCTATTTTCTTATTGTCCTTGTTCACATACAGCACTGAAACCCATTTTTAATTGTTTTTAAATATATACATTTATAATTTAACAAGAATTTGTAATAAAGAACTTGAATTTTTAAGGTTACCAGCTTTTAAAAGGAGTTGATAAACAAAAGGATCAGACGTTTTTCTTGGCTCAGATTCCAAAAACAGCACTTCAAAAATGCATGTTCCCACTTGGAGAAATGACTAAATCAACAGTAAAAAATATTGCTACTGCTGCTGGCTTTCATCGAATTGTACGAAAAAGAGAAGTAAGTAGTCTTTTCTGTTATAGAATATCTGTTATTACAGATTGGAACAATAAGGTGTAAATTTATTTATTGTTTTTCAATATATTGATAAAATTAAGTAGTACATAATATTTCGGTAGTTCAGTAGTATATATATAGTATTATTATTTTTCATAGAGTGTTGGAATTTGTTTCATTGGCCGTAGAAATTTTCAGTCTTTTATTGATGACTACATTGAGCCTCGAGTAGGAAATTTTATAAATGTAGAAAATGGAAAAATTGTTGGACAACACAAAGGTATGTGACCTGTAATGGTGCTAAAAATTTTTATGTGGCAGTGATAATGAAATTAATAATGCATTGGTACTCTATAAAAAGGGTATATTGGGATCATGAAAACTAAAAATATAAATTAAGAATTTTATATATGTTTAAATTACTTTTATCTCTTCAAAGTTTGTTTTCTGTTAGAAAGTAGTTTTATTTAAAAAAAATTCATATTTTTTTATTTTAAAGTATTTCAATTAATTTGTTTGCAAAGTTTCATATGACAAACAGAAATTGGTAATTTAAAGGCTTATAAAATCAATAAAATATCTTTACTCACATCTCTTTTTGTAAAATTGGCTTTTTTAAACATATATTGTTCTATATTATAGCCTGAAATTTCCTCTAACATGATTACATAACAAGGTACTTAAAACCATTATTATTCATAGTATTAAAATTAATGTTATAAAACTCTGCACTGTAAGTTAAAAAACTAGAAAAATGTGTTTAGCTTTAAAATTTAAGAAAACAAAATTTGTAATTATCTTTTTTGAACACTTCGTACAATACTGAAACATGTAATATTTCTTTTAAATGATTTTTGTATTGTTTTCAAATAATGGTACCGTAATTTCGCGCGTATAGTCCGCGGACTATCTGTGTTTAAAATGCGAATTTTTGAAGCTGCGGACTATCCACCAGTGCGGATAATACGCTGGTTGTTCATGGTTAAAATCGTTGAAATTTAAAAAACACGCTGTCGTGAACTGCCGATGATCAAATGTAAAAAAAGCACGAGATTCCAAGAAAACATTCGTATGTATCGTATCGATAGTAAACCATAGAGCATAGTGCAGAACGAATGAGTAGTAGCAAGTAGAGCTCCTAAAATCCAGGCTCGCGCATCAAGCGATGCCGGGATATGAGCCAAAGAAAGTCTTGTGTGAGCACTCACTTAGCGCAACCAGAGTCTTTATATCCCAGTATCCTTCGCACTGCTTTAGCGCAACTGCCGGGAGGGGGAAAAGTAATGCGTCAGCTCGGTTTTTAGGAGCCATAGTAGCAAGCACTTGGAGTAGGAAGAAAAAAGCGTGATTCGTTTACTTATAGCGTGGTTCGGCAACACCGAGTGAGTGGGGTCGAAGGTCACATTTCATTACCACTTATCACGAGTATAGCACGTTGCACAGTATTTTGTTTTCGTATTTTGTCTTTCATCTTCGATAACGTTGATGAAACATCGCCGAAGTTTTTACTGCTGAGTTAAACTCAAGGTAGTTGAGAAAGCTGAATAAGATGAAATAGAGAAGCGGGCCGTTATTGGTTTAATATTAGTATTCGGTGCACACAGGATTTGGCTACTTTTGGCGACTTTATGATGAGCAGTGAAAACGGGACATATACGATGAGTAGTTAACGGGTCATTCAAAGAAAATATACAGTTAAACATAGTATATACTATGTATATAGTATATATACTATGTGTGTATACTATGTATATAGGCGTTCTTTGGATCATTTTTGGTGTTGGCGATAATTTTCAAAGTCACACCAAGGCTGCACCATATACTAGATTTTACCCCGTTATTTTGAAGTGGACGAGAAAGCGGTGAGAAATTGGCGCAAACAAAAGGATGTGTTTAAAAGGCATGGGAATATTGCCGTATTTAAAAAACGTAATTTCGGACGTATAGTCCGTGGACTATCCGGTGGTGCGGACTATCTGACGATTTTTGAAATTTTTTTTATATAAAATCGTGTCTGCGGACTATACGTGCGAAATTACGGTACTACCATTTTGTAATGAAAATATCTGCGCTTGGTATTTCTTTGATATTACCCACTTACTGAAGGCTTGGATGTTTGTCTATGTAACATGGAGGCACTTAAATCACTGATGAGACAGAAGTCCACTTGATAGGCTTTTTGATATGAAAGGAAAGATGGGAGACCCTCTGATCTGTCTCCAAGGGCTCCTCAGATACCATCCCATCAAAATTGAATGGAGCTGTATGGTAAGTTCGGTAGAGCTATCGTTCTGAACATTTGAAAAAACAATGCACTTTACATTTTAAACATTAGTTAAACAGCCCAAAAATAATTCTAAAAATGTGTAAATACACGTGTGTAGAATACTTATCTGTTGCCATGATGCATGGACTTGCTGGAACTTCATAGCTAAATCATGCGAATGTTTTCTACTATTTCGTTATTGACTTATGCTTTATTGTTGAATTTGACGTCCTGTACTTTTTCCCTTTGCATAAGTTACCCACCTCTTTAATTCTGTTTCATTTGCTTTGTTAAGTTGTGACAGTGAGATGCTTTTTTAGGATATTTAACCCAAACTTCTCTGAACAGTGGTGGAGGTTTTGTGTATTCCAGCCCACAGTTTTGCTGAAGTCACTGTTTTGAATATCATTGGCTCTAGTGAGATTACGCAAAGCCATCTTGATGGGAGAAGGCCAGAGCTAACGTTTGATGACGTCACAGCCAGGGGCGGTCAGCCAAGATGATCTTCGATCAGCGTGCTTTCTTTTTCTCGATAGTATATGAGAAAAAATATATTTTTCTCTTCAGAGCATTAGTAACAAAAAATACTGAAAAACTGCGGTACTAATCTTTTACACTTAGACAACAGGGCTGCATCTAAGAGTAGTTTCTCAAATAATATTAATTTTTGCTTGCTAATAGTAACATTTTTTACAATACTATACTTTTGTTGCATAACATCATGTGCAGTTTAATAGCATTAAATACTGCAAAATCAAGTAGTTCTACACTGGTTAAAATGGAAAATTATACCAAATTTTTAACCGCAGTGTGAATTGCATTCAAAACTAAAATCATAACTAAATATTTTCACTTATTTCCAAGCAATACAAAAAAATATGTTTTTGCTCTCTCATATAAAAAAATTACCCAAAAATTCGAAAGCTTCAAAAATTTATGTTTCAGATTTACTCAAAGGATTGACATTCAACATAAAGCTATGCTTCTCAGATAAGTTTTCTCATTATTTACATATAATTGTTTATATCATATAATTTTAAGATGAAAAAATGTTACTTTGTAATTAATCTGGAAACATAGCAATATAAATGCATTCCGTTTTTTCATTATTTAATTTACACGTAGATTTTCATTCATATAAAATGAATACAAAATGAGGCCATTATTTTAGATGTAACTTCATAATATACAATTCACATTATTCTTATTTCTTCAAATTTTGACATTTCACAAATGCATGCAAAAATATGCACACACACACATATACTATATATATATAATGTTTTTCAGAATAGTAAATATACGTATATTGTTAAACAAATTAAAATCTAATATACTTATTACTTCATACTGAATATCAAAATAAAAACACACACCAGTTATTTATCCTTGAAGAATTTTCACTAAATGCTAAAATTTAAAGCTTATTTACATGTGCTCAATAAATATTCAAAACATATTGATTCTTTTCGCATTTGTTATTTATAGACACATATAGAAAGATATTCAATCTAAAAATTTGCAGCAATTAAGAAATACTCATTTTCATAACAAAACATTTGTTTCATAAATTTCAAATATTTCATTTAACTGAAGTTAATATAAAGAATAATAATTTGCCTAACATAATTAATATTTTTATTATAATAGGTTATGAAAAAATGTTGTAATTATAGTATTAAACTTATTAATGTATACTCACTGAAGCATGTTAAACAAGCGACTCCAGATTACTGATACAGTAAAAGTCTTTAATCCAGACTCGTCAGGCCTTCGGCAATTCCGGATTATTGGTTTTTCTGGATTATAGATCATCAGTTTAAATCTGGTAAGATGGCATGCAGAAATTATAAAATTAAAAATATGAAACCGTAATTTATGAAATAAAGATTATGATGTAAAGGGTATCAAAATTTGAGAAAAAAAAAAGGTGTATATTTATTTGTTTACTTTATTAAACATTTCTTTCAATCCACGCATGCGTAAAGCATACATTATGCACAGTCGAAATTAGAAAATTGCAACCAGAAAACTATTTGATGTATATTCGTGATATTTATAATGACAAGGAATTTGATTTAAATCATATCAAAGACAGAGTACATCCAGATGAAATACTACATTTAATAAGGAATTATAAGCCGAATTAAAAAAAATCTGCCCTGAAGATAAGGATAACTTCCAGTTCATTGCGCGCTGCGACGTCCCCCCCTCCCCCCGCAGAGCAGCGTGAAATTGATAAACAGATTTCAAAATGGTTAGAAAAACAAATCACCTCTCTGTCACTTTCTTCATGCCTTTATCTATTTTTTGCAGCAATTTCACTTTTTGTTTAATGGACATCGAAACATGCTTTCGCTTTGTAGATGCTTTGGTAGCTCCAGAATCGGAAATTCTTTTTGACATAATTGAAAGTTCAAGCTTACTTTTATAAAATTGCTCTAACAGTCTGCAAAAAATAATAAGCTTGACCCAATTAGAAGATTAAGGAACAACGCAATCTGCAACATTAACTGAAATAGATAATTAGATAATTTTAGTTTAGCTTATACTGTCTGTTATACATTAAATGCGCATGCGTAAATGTATTATGCGCATGCTTAGTCGCATATGCCCAAGCATAAAGGTATTATGCACATGCATTAACGCATTATGCGTTGTCGCATGCGCAAAAAGTTTGTAGCTTTGATGTCCGGATTATGGACGTCCGGACTTTTGGCAGTATTAAATTACTGTATGAATGAGGATTGGTTTTTCCTTTTCTGGGGTTTTGCTTGCTTTCTAAAACGATCATTACGAACTTTAGTATAATTATTCAATAAAATGTTTGAAATTGAGGATAAACATAACCGTCGTAATTTACCAATTTCCATCTTACATGAACATATTAACTGTATAGATCCAATATTCATGAGATCTAGGTTTTCTTCAGAAAGCTGTATCAATAAAAGTTTTTGGTTATTGGCACATAAAAAGTCAGTTTCATAATGTTCTGAAATAAGTCCCTGAAATATCTGAAATGTAACTGCAATAATATATACAACAAATTCATTAGACCACAATAACCCCCCTCTGTCGATGCACTCCAAATAATCTGAAAGATTATTTTCACATTCTAAAACCTTATCAGAATGTAGAATAGTTTTGCATTTTGGACAATTTGCTTTATTAGAGATTTTTCGAGTCACATATCCACCTTTATAAATCAATACTCTCATATCTTTATCCATTATTTAAAATGTTTGTGAAAAGGAAATAATTTCATTAAACTTTTCAATGCTACATTCAGTACTATTGTCTAAATCATCATTATCCGTTTGTAATGTCTTTATTGTGAACTCCCCATTTTTTTGAAAAATTCAGTTTCATCCAGCTAATTAACTGGAGTTTCTTTTCAGATTCTAAAGCCTGAGTCAGTGAAATATGGTAATTTGCACCATTCATTTGGCAATATTGTCCAAATCTTGCCTCCAAATTGTCTGAAATTTTCCATACAGCACATACTGGAATTTAAAATTCTTTAACTCTTTCGCATTGATAAAAGTTGTGGTTGTATGTTTCAGTGCATGATATGTTTCTCTAGTGAGTCGACCAACAGTTTTTCTGGACTTTTACCTGTCATCACCATTCCATTTTATCAACCACGTACAAAAATTTTCGAAAAATTTAATTTTATCATCATTAATTGAAAATACTGGTTCACGATTCGTATCTGCTAAATGTAGTCCTTTGCGTGGATGTTCAACATTGACAATACTTCACCATTTCAAAATTATTTCTATGAAATCTTTTGTTCCTTTAACAGTTTCTCCATATCCTGTTTTGTTTTCTTTTAATTCGACATGTAATGCTGCAACATGTCTTTTCATCAAAAAGTTTAACGGCAGTAGAAACATTCTGCCATTCTAAAGAAGTTGGATATAGAACTTTTTTCGGAAGAGCTGGAGCTATTTTCATAGAATGCTGCTGCTCTATGTTATATAATTTTTTTCAGATGCAATAGATTTGCACAGTACAACGTATTATCTGTATCATCAAAAGATGGAATATTAAAGGTTTGATTGGTTTCATCTTGTTTTAATCAATTATTCCTTATACATTTCAGTAAATGAACTGAATCAAATAATAAAAGAATCTTTTTTTCCCAAACAAAATTCATTTTCAATAGCAGACACCATATGACCATTGCATAGCATTTCAAACATTTTTCGGTTAACATAGTTGTTGTCGGAAATTATGGAAACAACCTCAAAGCCACAATCATGAACAAATTTTAACACTTGTGAAGTCTGAATTTTTAAATCGTTTGGCTTGAGATTATGAACAGAAACCATTGTAACAACTTCTTTATTTGAAGATAAGATTGAAGAAATCATAAAGGTTTGAATTGTAGAAGCTTCTTGAGACTTATCTGTACATGACAAGCCTTCAATTTCACCATTCTTATATGCAACAGTAGGTTTAATATATATCTCATCAAGTAAAAGATTCAAAACTTTTTCATGATTTTGTAGTTGTGAAGATTTATGAGATAAATACTTTGCATTTAACCCCGTTGTCGACCCAACATTTAATGCTAACTTTTTTACGTAGGAAGGATGTGGTAAACTCAAGGACGAGCTTTCTCGTATTCGAGAATAACACGTAGGGCTGCTATAAAATAATGTGCAAGCCCATGTCATCATTTCAGCTGTGTAGGCTGGGCGTTTAGCTTTCAGTAATGATATCTGTTCCCTAAAAAAATTTAATCGGTAGATCATAATCTGTTCTTTATATTTTTAGAACATTTCTGAAGAGTTTCAGTTACCAACTCCAGCATTTCTTCGACTGTTTTTGAGGTTTTCTCATAACTGTACAAATGATTTGAAAGGTTTTTCAAATTTTGACTATTTATTTCAGAATCTTTTTCCAAAAGCCATTCAAACATACTTGTTATGTTTAAACCTTCACAAAAATCTGAAACAGTTAAATCATGCTTGACTTTGAATGAAACAGTGACTGTTGGACAATCCTCCATCTCATTACGCAAAAAAAGTATATAATCACATGCTTTCATTATTGCCCATGTATTTGGTAATTTATTGTTGTAAAGTTTCAAAAATTCTGAAAAGGAGGCATGTTGTCTGTTGCACAGAGATTTTTTAAATTATTTTTACGTCAGTAGTAACCCGGGGTACTCGGGTGACGGAAGTGACATCACAGAAAAAGGGTGTGGCCAGTATCCAGAGGGGACTAGAACCGGAAGTGAGGATACCAGCGCCATCTTGTATTACGTGATGGAATGACATCAACAAACTTTCGTTTTTAATTCTGTGGCAACGATTTTATGTTTTCAAAGTTTTTATTTTTTGTGGCAACGAGCTCTGGAGCCACATGTTTGGCATGACATCACTTTTAATTTATTATTTTTAATTATTTAATACACCATTAATTTACTCTTTTTGATAAGTATTTTAATTATTTAGTATGTCATTATTTTAATTATTACCTTTTAATTAATTTTTATGGAATTTAATCTTATTTTCCCTGAATTTTAAAAATAACTCCACGGCTAGCGTTCGAACCCGCCATCTCTGAGGTGTAAGACCTGAACGTTACCACACAGCTACCCCGTCGTCTTATCAGACTTCTTATTTGAAACTCTTTTCGTCCCTTTGACTTATTTTGCACCATTGATGTCATGAGGCTGAAAGTCTGCACATGCGCTTTGACGTGAAAATCGCATCACACATTTGTTTTAACACGACAGCTAGGATTTCTTTTGGCTTCATAATCATTACTTTATTCATTGCTGTTTTAAATGTAAGATTTTCCCACACTTTAATTTTTTTTTATTATTAAGATATTTTTAATTGTTTTAATTTTTCATCTCATTCTTACTATATTTTAAGTTATTAGTTAATTTATTAATTTTTGATTTAATATGTTCCGAATGGAATAACTCAGGAATTTTTCTGAAAATGTTCCGAATGGAATAACTCAGGAAAAGTTTCATGAACAGAGCATGAAAAATAATGATAAATTTTTAATTTTATTTTGTCTGTAGTACATTTACTTATGCTAAAATCTTCCATTTGGTTGACTGTACATTTAGACGCAAGTTGATAAATCAGAGGGATTTTGTGTTTTAAAGCTTCAGATTCAGAAATATTACAACTTCAGAAATAATACAACTCAAAAGCAAAAAGATTAAAACAACAAGAGAATATACTGCAAGCAAGCGAACGTGATAAATGACTTTTTTGGGCTGATTTTCATGAATTCATAGATCAGGTGCAAAATTTTAATGCACTGTATATGAACTATTTTTCAAATGTATTACGATCTCTGTTTTCCAACTTTACATAGACTTTAAGTAAACATTTCATGTTAATTTACCATTTTTCCTCAGATTTACGTATTTACTAAATTTGTGCATTTTGTTTATAATTATAATACCAAAAGGACATAAGAGAACATTTGTTTCTTGGAAATGTCCATATTTTTACCCAACTGTTATTTCTTTCATAGCTTTGAAGTAACCTATTAAACATACAGTTATCTTGTATTGACCAGACAGCCATTGGTCTTGCCAATGTCTGAGGGAAGTCACAAAGCTAGAGAATTTAAGTAATATTTTACCAGTACGGAGAACTTCTTACGGCGTTTTTGATGAAAATTGACCGAATTTAGTAGTTCATTACTAACCTAGAAGCCTTTAACTATTTTTTTATTCGAAAAAAACACAGAAATTATCATCAAGAATTTCCATACAAATATATTGTACTACTTTTCATGCCATTACATTTCCAATGAAATTTGATTCATTGTCAGATAATTAAATGTTTGTTATTTTTTCGCATGCAAATGCATTTCATGTCTCACATACGCTCATTACATATGATTTAACAAAATTACAAACAAGTTGGAAGTTACATGAATATTTCCTGAAATACTGTACATTTCATTCCAGAAAGTTTACATGAGTATTTTCATTTTGAAACCCTTAATGTTTCTTTTCCTGTATTCAAAGTAAATTTTGAGTATAAAATTTTCAGTTGAGACGGAAGTTATTTGTGGGTGGTTGTGAGGTGTTAGTGTTTTCATAAACCGTTTTTGTGAAGCACCTTATTGGTAACCTTTAGAACACTTTGAATATTACCATTTTTTACATTACTGCTACTGCAAATCATTGAATTTTCAAATATTTTCCTATTTATCGTTTACAATGCCTGTAAAGACTTAGGAACAAATTTTTACTAAATAGTTATATTACTTGATTTAATCATTGTGTTACACATTTAGAAGATTTAACTTCAGCAACACTACCACGCTGAACCAGAAATTAATAAAAGAAATGTAATTTTTATCTTAGTATACTATAGGGATAGATTAATTTTCGCTGACTTAGATATATTCGAATGTAGATAATGGAGACTTTTAACCCAGCTCATACAGACTTGGAATATTTTCTCTAAGTCACCACGATCACTGATTTGCATTGTCATAGACTTTTTCTCGTGAAGTCTATTTCTTTCTTAAAAGTTTATATATTAATTTCATTAGAAGCATGTCTAAGAAAATACCTCATCTTCACAAGAAACATCAGCGCTTTGATTTTAATTAATAATAAAATAAGAATCATTGCTTTGTAAATATATTTCTCTTTGACTCAAAAGTTTCTTCTTTATCATATTCGAAATGAGCAATTAACTGTACATAACTAATATATTGTATTGATGAACCAGAGTTATATTTTAACTTACTTCATTACATTTCAAGTGAATGTGTTTTATTTCATCTTTTAATATAATCTTAAAGGCTTAAATGAGTGTTTCATTACAAAATTTGAACTTTCTAACTTCATTCTACTGAAACAAAAACATTCATAACTTATTGCAAAGAAAAATTTTTACATATTATACTTTTTGATAAATTTTCATACCACAGTATTATCTTGAGTACACATTTAAATTTTCATACCACAGTATTATCTTTATTGATTTATTGATAAATTTTCATACCACAGTATTATCTTGAGTTATTGCGAAGAAAAATTTTTACATGTTATACTTTTTGATAAATTTTCATACCTCAAGTATTAACTAGAAAATTTGTTTCCTAGTCCACTGCTAATATATTACTAATTTTCGCTCTTTCAATACATTTCCTATGTGACAAAAAAAAAAAAAAAAAAAAAATCAGTTTAGAAACTTTTTTACTTAACACCTTGTATTGCATTGCTGAACCGGGGCCATGCTTTCATTTTTATTACATATCATGCGAATATTTTTAAAAAGGCATATTTTTTACTTCTGTTAGCACAATTTTAACCAGCATTTTACTATTACAGAGACTTCTTTAGTAAAATTTCAAGGGTTAAGTTGAACGTTTCATTACTAATTTCTGGATATATCCTACTTAAAAGCTCATAACAGATTAGCAAAAGAATTTATTTATGTACTTCGTTGTGCTCTTGGTTAATTTTTAAATCGTTGTTCATTTATAACACTTGATTTCTAAAGAAGTATCAAAATGATTATTTACTTTCCATTTTTTCCAAAGAATTTCGTAGACACATATTTTCAGTACAGAAAATGTTCCTAACTTCTATCTGCCTAAGGGAAGGGATGCCTTCGTGGAGGACTTTCTAAGGGAAACTGGCTCGTATACACGTTACACATGGGGAAGACCACGAAAACACCCATGCAGCCAGCCCGTTCGCGAACCTCGGACCGAGCTACCAGGGTAAAGTCGCTAAACACTGGTAGCTCGGTCCGAGGTTCGAATCCCGCGAACGGGCTGGCTGCATGGGTGTTTTCGTGGTTTTCCCCATGTGTAACGTGTATACGAGCCAGTTTCCCTTAGAAAGTCCTCCACGAAGGCATCCCTCCCCTTAGGCAGATAGCCCTAGTGTGCTTTGCCATAATTAAATAAACCAAACCAAACCAAACCCAACAACCGCCCAGGCCCCACATTTATTAAATAAAATAACAAAAGCATGCAGGGCCAAAAAGGGCGAGTTTTGACAATAAGAAAAATTTTACAAAGGTGTAATACACACAAATATAGAATATACATAAGCTAAAGTACAGTCTGACGTTGGGCAGCCCAATAATATACAATGAGTAAAATATAGACAGTAGAATTAGACTTAATGACAATATAACATAAAAATAGAGAACATAGTGACATAATGAATGTAAATGATTACAGCAATACACAGAGGATATACCAAAAGGAATAAAAATAAAAGAATACAATAGCCATCAGTGTGTGACTGGAAGTACTGATACATGGGAAATGTGTAAAGCATTCAGAATTCGACTTAATTGAGAAGACTAACAACTGGGTCGGGATACATTGCATAGCCAAGTACATATATTTGACAAAGCAACATATTGAAAGTCAGTGTAATAAACTAGATATTCGCTATGACAAAGTCATGTTACAATACCGCAGGTAGTGATGTGATACAGAAGAAGTAGGTAGCGTACAATATAATTTGATCTCGGTACGCATTCAATCCCTATAGTACAACAATAGTTAGGAAAAAGGAATATGTTATACAAAATATATTTAGCATGCAACTGTGTTTAAGATATACAAAGGTCGATACATTGGTTACTACCAATTATGGTACAGGATTCGTACCAAACTTTAGTAACAGAATGCAATAGCTGTACAATACAATTGATCATGTGGTATTGTGGGAAAAACATGCAATAAGGCTAATTATACGATTATGAGGAATAAAAATAACATATTTAGCCTGCATAAAAGTTAACGAATATAGGATACCATACAATACTATACAATATTACAATACAATACAAAAAACTTAACATATTTAACCTGTACTAAAAGCCAACTGATATAAGATACTATACAATACCACAATACAATAAGATACAGTAGATACAATACCACAATACAATACGATACAGTAGATGCTGTACAATACTATACAATGAAAATACAAAATACATTCAGTGTTGGTGACACAAAAATACATTTAAAATTGTCATGACATCAGTGATCCTAATGCAGCAAATAAATTGATGGAGTTACCTGCATAAAAGATAACTAATATAAGATACCATACAATACTATACAATACTACAATACATTACAATACAAAAGCTAATTAAACGATTATAATGAATAAAAATTAACATATTTAACCTGTATAAAGCCAACTGATATAAGATATTATACAATACTAAACAATACCACAATACGATACGATACAGTAGATACTATACAATACTATACAATAAAAATATAAAATACATTCAGTGTTGGTAACACAAATATAAATTTAAAATTGTCATGACACCTGTGATCCTTATGCAGCAAATAAATTGATGCAGACAGTTAAATGTGTTACTATACATTTGCAAAGAATGAAATATAGATTTAAGTATGCCACAAATTATGAACATATATTATACCGTGAAAAACACAAAATACATTCAATGTTGGTATAAATACAATGGATATATTTAAAACAATGGATAATGGTTGGATATATTATACAATGAAAATCTCTAGCGACCCCAATACATTCAGTGTTATTATTACACAGAGAATTAAATGTATGATATTACATGGGCAATTGATGAAAAGAAGACAGTAACAGTATAATGTATAGCCAAATATGCAAGTATATGGTATACCGATGTTTAACAGCAACTGGCAAATAATGTATCATTAATACGCATAACTAGATATGCCAAGATATTATATACTATTATACAGTGAAAAACGCAAAGTACGTTCAATGTAGATATTATCATAGTGCATTATGAGGGAATACAGACAGTTATATGTTTGATAATACATGGACAAAAGATAAAAATAAAGACAATAACATTATTATTCATAGGTAAATATGCAGATTTAATATATTCAGATATTTAACAGCACCTGGTAAAAAAATGTACCATAAGTACATTGATAGCTGCTATGGACAGCAAAGAGATTATTAGGATGGGACATATGCAACGATAAAAACAGATATAATGAAGATATAATGAAACATATGATAATAACAGATAATGAAGATATGATAAAAACAGATATAATGAAGATCAAGTTCTCTGCAAAATCAGGACGCTAGTTGTACAAAATTAGTTATAAAGCAGTTTTTCATAAAAAGTGGTTCCTGCGGAGAAAACACGCCAGCAGTCTCCTAAAACTTTCAGTGAGCACCTGATCTTTGCTCTTACAAAAGCTAAGTAGAATTGTAAATTCTACGTAAGAGCGAAGATAAAAAATATTACTTAAATTCTCTAGCTTTGTGCTAGCACTCATTTCAGCCTTTAAGATTTTATTAAAAGATGCAATAAACACATTCACTTGAAATGTAATGCAGTAAGTTAAAATATAACTCATCAATGCAATATATTTGGTATATACAGTTTATTGTTCATTTCGAATATGATAAAGAAGAAACTTTTGAGTCAAAGAGAAATATATTTACAAAACAATGATTCTTATTTTATTATTAATTTCAATCAAAGCGCTGATGTTTCTTATGAAGATGAGGTATTTTCTTAGACATGTTTCTAATGAAATTAGTATATAAACTTTTAAGAAAGAAATAGACTTCACGAGAAAAAGTCTATGACAATGCAAGTCAGTGATAGTGGTGACTTAGAGAAAATATTCCAAGTCTGTATGAGCTGGGTTAAAAGTCTCCATTATCTACATTCGAATACATCTAAGTCAGCAAAAATTAATCTATCCCTATAGTATACTAAGATAAAAATTACATTTCTTTTACTAATTTCTGGTTCAGCGTGGTAGTGTTGCTGAAGTTAAATCTTCCAAATGTGTAACACAATGATTAAATCAAATAATATAACTATTTAGTAAAAATTTGTTCCTAAGTCTTTACCAGGCATTGTAAACGATAAATAGGAAAATATTTGAAAATTCAATGATTTGCAGTGGCAGTAATGTAAAAAATGGTAATATTCAAAGTGTTCTAAAGGTTACCAATAAGGTGCTTCACAAAAACGGTTTATGAAAACACGAACACCTCACAACCACCCACAAATAACTTCCGTCACAACTGAAAATTTTATACTCAAAATTTACTTTGAATGCAGGAAAAGAAACATTAGGGGTTTCAAAATGAAAATACTCATGTAAACTTTCTGGAATGAAATTTACAGTATTTCAGGAAATATTCATGTAACTTCCAACTTGTTTGTAATTTTGTTAAATCATGTAATGAGCGTATGTGAGACATGAAATGCATTTGCATGCGAAAAAATAACAAACATTTAATTATCTGACAATGAATCAAATTTCATTGGAAACGTAATGGCATGAAAAGTAGTACAATATATTTGTATGGAAAATCTTGATGATAATTTCTGAGTGTGTTTTTTTCGAATAAAAAAAATAGTTAAAGGCTTCTAGGTTAGTAATGAAGTACTAAATTCGATCAGTTTTCATAAAAAATGCCGTAAGAAGTTCTCCGTACTGGTAAAATATTACTTAAATTCTCTAGCTTTGTGACTTCCCTCAGACATTGGCAAGACCAATGGCTGTCTGGTCAATACAAGATAACTGTATGTTTAATAGGTTACTTCAAAGCTATGAAAGAAATAACAGTTGGGTAAAAATATGGACATTTCCAAGAAACAAATGTTCTCTTATGTCATTTTGGTATTATAATTATAAACAAAATGCACAAATTTAGTAAATACGTAGATAAATCTCAGGAAAAAATGGTAAATTAACATGAAATGTTTACTTAAAGTCTATGTAAAGTTGGTGATCGTAATACATTTGAAAATAGTTCATATACAGTGCATTAAAATTTTGCACCCCATCTATGAATTCATGAAATTCAGCCCAAAAAAGTCATTTATCACGTTCGCTTGCTTGCAGTATATTCTCTTGTCGTTTTAATCTTTTTGCTTTTGAGTTGTATTATTTCTGAAATTGTAGTATTTCTGAATCTGAAGCTTTAAAACACAAAATCACTCTGATTTATCAACTTAGGTCTAAATGTAAAGTACAGTCAACCAAAATGGAAGATTTTAGCATAAGTAAATGTACTACAGACAAAATAAAATTAAAAAGTCATCATTATTTTTCATGCTCTTTTCATGAAAATAATCCTGACTTAAACCATTCGGAGCATTTTCAGAAAAAATATTCGTTTCTTGTTCATGTTTTTGCATACTCAGATACTAATTTTGTTGGAAATAAGGCATTTTCTCATTCCATTTTATATTTCACTAATAACGTCTGTCTTGGAAAATTGTTTTCCTTGGAAATGGCATACTTGTCCTATATATCTGCGACTGTTCTAATAAATTACATTACTAACAAGTGTGAATAAAATCCCTAGTTATACAGGAATTATCTTGAATGCTTCCTTAATCTGAAATGCAAAATGTAACCCATGTGCAAAATAGAGCAAGTATTTATCTTAAAAAGTTCTCCATGAATACATCTTTTTCTCGGTCCTTACATGTTTTTCTGTATTTATCACTCAAGTTCATTGTGTACCTCTCTTTTATCTAATTTGTGAAGTATTCCTGTTTGAATACTAACATTTGAATTTGTGTAACTGATTTTAAAGTGCATGTATATTTTTGATCAATGCGTGGGGAAGTGAGGAACTGTGGCACTGAGTGTTCTAAGCATTCCATACTGCATTTTTCTTAAGAGTACAGTCAGTTAAAAGAGAAATGTGTTTCATACTTTGTGAAAATTTTATTTACTTATTATGTGTCATGCTCATGATAAATAAAAATGTTATACATGTGCGCAGGACTATATGTGGTTCCAATGTTTAATTAAAATAATGCTTTTCAAAAAAGTGTGGTCTTGCTTATGACATATTAAAAATGCGTTAAAATTTTTAAAGTTGGTGACTATAGTAGATCATTATATGGACTTTCTGTCATTATTACCTATTTTGTACAATTATTTGTGTGTAATTTTATTTACTATCTATGAGAAGTTAAATGTCAAAACAGCTGTAAAAGTTCATTATTAAGGAATGTTTGAAATTTCTATCTTAAAATGATTTGTGTTAGGTCTTCTATGTTAATTACTATGTTAGATCATTATTTGGAACTTTACTCAATATTTCGTGTAATGTATCATAACTATGTGGGAGTCATTTGTCAGATATGATAAATTAAATTTCGTTCTCAAAAGGCTGTAAGAGTTCAGTGCTAAATAAATTATTGACAATGTGAAATATGGGTATTTTTCAGTTAAGTTACAATGAATACGTTAAAAATATTCCAAGTTAACAAATTTTTATATTCCAAGTTAGGAAAAAGGTGATAAAGTTTCATTTCCATGGCTGAATATTAATTCCCTGTGTATTATAGACTTTAAGTTCTCCTTCACAAAATGTGCCTATAATTCAAATTTAAAATAATACGTTACAATGTGGATATTCTTCTCTATAGTTAAAATATAATTTAATCTTCTGTACCTTGTTAAGAGAGTAAGGCTGTGATAAGTTCAAATAGAGTAGTGTTTTATAAAGTTCTGCGGTAAATGGTGGAATCATATTAAGAATCCGTGAGTGACGTTTTCACATGAAGGAAAAATCAAGGTTCTGTGTATGTTTGGTGATTTAAGTAGGATGTGTGCAAGAAAATAGAAGACATTTTTGTAAAATATTTCAAAGAGTTAGCAAAATTTGTGTTAGTAGTATAAATGAATCTTACTGAATAAAAGGGAGTGTTCTGAATATATATACAGTCAAAAGTCGTTAATCCGGACTCGTCGGGACTTCGGCGATTCCGGATTATAGATCATCAGTTGAAATCTCGTAAGATGGCATGCAGAAATTCTAAAATTAAAAATATGAAACCGTAATTTATGAAATAAAGAAATATTATGATCTAAAGGGTATCAAAATTTACAAAAAAAAAAAAAAAAAGCTTAATATTTATTTGTTTACTTTATTAAACATTTCGGTAAAAGCGCATCAACAAAGTTCAGGCTGCATCAACAAAGTTCAGTAGGCGGAGCTGTGTGACGTCCATAAATGGGTGGGACTAAGTTTGTAACGTCACAATGTAGTCTCGGCTGTGGTAGTCTCCATAAGGTCCATGGTAGTCTCGCATTTACGCTACGCGTACTGTCTATTTTCTCTTAAAAATAGCAATAATAAATTGTTTATTATTGTAAATCAATATCAAATTTTTTACTTTTAATTTACATTTATAACATTTAAGCTTAGGCGTTACTGATAATAAGTATAATAAATTGTTTATATTTAAAATTAAAATGGTACAGTGAGCGAATTCTACCAATTATTAAAACGATAAACAACGTCGCAGTCTGTAATACTTGTACAGCTACAATATTTTCAAAGATTTTTATTAAAGCATTTATACAAATAATATTTTTTCTAAATTTAAATTCATATTGTAGAACATTTCAATTTTATCATTTTTACAAATTACCTTCTTGCTACGTAACGACATAATTCCTGAGATACCAATAATTAGACAATTTTCATTATTTTGTAAAAATTTTTAACTTTACATTAATAAAAAAGAAGAATATTTTATATTGCATATGAACATCATTACACAGCTTTCATATCAGTTTCTAAAATTCCTAAATCACGCAATATTCTGTGTAGGCATACTAGAATTCTACGCATTAATCAATAAAAAAAATCTAATTTCGCAGAATGAAAGAAAATAATATAATAAAATAAATACTACAAACTTGGAACACATAAGCAATGCTTCACATACGCACACACACACACATATTATCAATGAATTATCACATTATCAAGTGCAATTACGATACCAAACACTACGTATTAAAATATGAGGTAAACGTTACTTAAAGGGTTAAAGTTTACAGTTTTGCTACTGTTGAGTAGATCGTCGGGCTATCGATATATATCGTTAGTCGGAAGACGCTATAAACATATTGTTACGAATTTGGTATTTAAAAAGCTAATGTTAGTTCAATTATAAATTAAATGGTTTTATTTCTCGCGCAGTGCAGCGCGTGACGAATATTAAAAGAAAGCTAAGCCGGAAAAATTAAAAATACAAGAGCGCGTGCGTTAAATAAATAAATATCTGTTTTTGATTTCGAGAAAGTACTGGAAAATTCTAGCGCGTGATTTTAAAATCTTATAAAAGGAGGAAAACATCTCAGTTTGTAGTAGTTGCTTAGTTTGTTGTTGTTTAGAAAACTCCCGTTGTTGATTATAGCGAATTCGCGGATTAGCGTTCTTTAGCTGTTTTGAATTACGTTCTATTGTACATTTAAGTAGTTAAAAGATAACTACTGTGAGATATTGTGATACTGCATGATAATTTGAGATAATTTAAGCATTTCTGTTGTGATAATAATAAATTTTTGTTCATTTTTCATCGGACTTGTGCATTCATTTCATAACGAACCCGTACGCACGCAACAATTTTTGGTGTCAGAAGTGGGATTTGAATGCCAATAACAAGAGGGATGGAAGAACAATTGAGACAGCTCATTACTGCTTTTGCTGCTTTCCAAGAAAAGATGGAAGCTGGCCAAACATCTTTTAAAGAAGAAATTAAAGAGAAAATGGATGCTGGTCAAAGGTCCGTTAAAGAAGAAATGAAATTGGGCCAGGAATCCCTCAAGGAAGAAATGAAAACGGCACAGGAACAAATGAAGTTGGGCCAGGAATCCGTTAAGGAAGAGATGAAATCTCTTAAAAATGAGATGAAAGCAGGTCAGGACGAAATGAAAAGAGAAATTACCTGCGTGATAGAAAATAAATTTGAGGCTATGGAAGGCAGAATAGACGCGGTTGAAACTAAAGTTGGACAAATAGAAGAAAGAGTTTCTTCGGTAAAAGAACAAGTAGAAGAAAGAATTTCTTCTGTAAAAGAACATATAGAAGAGAGAGTTTCTGCCGTCGAACAACAAATTGATGATAGGGTTTCTGCTGCCGTCGCCAAAGAAGTTGACAGCCTAAAGAAGTGCATAGCGACGGTAGGAAACAATTCTGAAGGTTTCAAATTTTTATCGATGCCTGCTCGTTCCGTTCTGAAACTATCTACATATGATGGGAAGACCTCCTGGCAGGTGTATAGGACACAATTTTCTATCGTTGCGGATGCGAATGGATGGGATTCCCAAGCTAAGGCCTGTCATCTCGCCGCTTCTCTGAGAGCAGACGCAGCGGATATCCTGCAGACGCTTCCCGAAAATCAAAGGCTAGATTTCGAAGCTCTATCCGGCGCTTTGGAGCTGCGCTTCGGCGAGAAATGTTTAAAAGACTACAGCAGGCTCCAATTAAAATCTCGTCAACAGAAGCTCACCGAAACGCTTCAGGAGCTCGCCACGGATGTTGAAAGGCTGTCACATCACGCCTTTTCAGAGTGCCCGACAGAAACAAGGGAAATCCTGTCCCTGCAATATTTCATCGATGGCATCCGGGACCCTGAAATACAGAAAGCACTGCGAATGGCGGATGTTAAAGATCTGAAAAGCGCTTTAGTGTATGCCATGAAATTTGAGGCAGCCCAGCAAGCCACCCGTCGAGACCGCCATCCAGTCAGTGCTGCTCAAGTCCAGGAGCCAGGGGATCAAGTCACTGCTCGTCTAGACGATTTAACTAGACAACTGAACGCCTTGAGACAGAATATTGGTGACAAGAAACCGACCGTAAAGTGCTGGAACTGCGGTGCTGAAGGACACATCCGACGAAACTGCAGAACACCCCAGGGCACGGATGCTAAGACCGCTCCTAACAAACAGCAGGGAAACTAATTAGTGGCCATCTCGCGGGGCGGAGGTTGCAAGATCATGAAAAGCCCCAGTTTAAAGCGCTTCAGATTTCTGCAGTGAGAGGCGGCAGTAATGGACTTTTCATAATAGGACATATTAATGGAGTTCCCTGCAATATGACGATAGATACAGGAGCCAACGTTACCATCATCCGAAAAGATTTGGCTCAATAACTGGGAAGCAAACTTATCTGGACGCCGCCCTGCGTTACCCTACAGACTGTGTCCGGTGAGAAGATCAACGTCGATGAAAAAGTAAATGCTAACATCACGTTTGGAAGTGCCGCTTACCATCACACGGCATATGTAGCAGAGATCACTGATTCTTGCATACTCGGATTGGACTTTCTAAGGAAATACAATTTTTCCTTGGATTTTAAAAATAACGAATTGCATTCTACATCTGAGGACATAGCGTTATTTGGAGTCAATGATGAAGTTAAATCTGTCCATAAAATCATAGCACAAGACAATATCACAATACCGGCAAGAACAGAAATTTTACTTCCTGGATCCATAGCCGAAAACAGAAATTTCCGCTACGGCATCATAGAATATCCCAATAACTGTAATAGCCCAAAAGGAGTACTAGTAGCCTCAACACTCGTCGACCTATCCAGAACGGTTATCCCGGTGAGAGTCGCCAATGTAACTGAGAAGGGGAGAATTATTAAGAAAGGTGAAGTGGTTGCAGCATGTACTCCAGTAACCATCGTTGAAAGAAAGAGTAACATCCAAGAATCCGTGTCCTCAGAGAGCATTACATCGGAGTTATTGCAGAATGCACAATTAAACGATAAAGAGAAAAATGCTGCCGATCGCGTCATTAAAGATCTTCAAGTTGTTTTCTCCCGCTCGTCTTCTAACGTGGGTCGAACTAGTTTGACACAACATAGAATAGATACCGGCGATTATCCCTCGATCAAGCAACATCCAAGACGTCTACCGTTTGCTAAACAGGAAGAGGTGCGAACACTGTTAAAAGATATGAAAGAAAGCGATGTCATCGAGCCTTCAGTAAGTCCATGGGCATCTCCCATCGTCCTAGTCAGAAAGAAAGACGGCTCAACAAGATTTTGCGTCGACTATCGCCGGTTGAATGAGGTTATGAAGAAAGACAGTTACCCTCTTCCTAGAATTGACGACATTCTAGACACTCTTTCTGGCAGCAAGTGGTTCTCAACACTTGATTTAAAGAGTGGGTATTGGCAGGTAGAAATACAGCCTGAAGACCGAGAAAAGACGGCATTTACTACAGGACAAGGGCTTTGGCAATTCAAGGTGATGCCGTTTGGACTGTGTAATACGCCGGCAACATTCGAACGTCTTATGGAAATTGTTTTGAAAGGCCTTTCCTACGAAGCCTGCCTCATATACCTGGACGACATCATCATCGTCGGAAAGAGTTTTGAAGAACATTTAGAAAATCTTAGGAAGGTGCTTCAGAAACTGAAAGAAGCCAATCTGAAGCTGAGTCCCGCTAAATGCAAATTGTTCCGAAAGGAAGTGACTTACCTGGGACATGTCATCTCTGCAGAAGATGTGCGCATGGATTCTGAAAAGGTATCAGCGGTTAAATCCTGGAAACGTCCCGAAAATGTCCATCAGCTGAGAAGCTTCCTAGGGCTTTGCACCTACTATAGGAAATTCGTGAAGGACTTTTCTTCCATCGCAAGACCCCTACACAAGCTGACAGAGAGCAACCAAAAGTTCTTGTGGACAAAAGAATGCGAGGATGCATTTAACAACTTAAAGGAGGCTTTAACATCTGCTCCAATCCTGACGTATCCTCAGCTTGACCGACCATTTATTCTCGACACCGACGCGACTAATGAAAGTGTTGGTGCTGTTTTGTCCCAAGAAATAGACGGCCAAGAACGTGTAGTGGCATACTGGAGCAAGTGCCTGTCTAAACCGGAGAGGAATTATTGTGTCACCAGGAAAGAGTTGCTCGCCATAGTCAAAGCTGTAGAACAGTTCCATCACTATCTATACGGCAGAAAATTCCTGCTCCGCACCGATCATGCATCATTGACCTGGCTTTTAAATTTCAAGAATCCTGAGGGTCAAATAGCCAGGTGGATACAGAGACTCCAAGAATATGACATCACTATCCGTCATCGTAAGGGATCATCACACGGAAACGCCGACGCCCTGTCTAGAAGACCTTGCCAAGAAAGCTGCCGATATTGTTCCAGGCTGGAAGCGAAATACGAGCTGCTGACTCCGGTCGCAAGACAAATTACAACATCAACATCGGCTGATCGAGACCCGTGGAGTGATGATGAAGTCAGGAAAGACCAGCTGGAAGACCGCGATATTAAACCCATAATTGATTTAATGGAGTCATCAAACAGAAAACCTACTTGGCAGGACATTTCTATCTGTAGTCCTACAACCAAACAATATTGGGCACTCTGGGATTCACTTCACATTCGAAACGGCGTCTTATACCGGAAATTCGAATCGGATGATGGGAAGACGTTCCGATGGCAACTTATACTTCCAAGATCCCGCATTCCTGATGTCCTTAAAGAGTTACATAGCACCCCTACTGGAGGTCACTTTGGAATAATGAAGACCTTGCAGAGAGTTCGTGAGCGGTTTTACTGGAATAATGCAAAGGATGACGTGCAAAAGTGGTGCCGATCTTGCGATGCCTGTGCAGGTCGGAAAGGACCGAGGAGACGCAGCCGAGGCAAGCTGCAACGTTACAACGTAGGGGCGCCTTTTGAACGTATCGCCTTTGACATCCTGGGACCTCTGCCACGAACTGCTGATGGCAACAAATACATACTCGTTGTCATTGATTACTTCACCAAGTGGCCTGAAGCTTATCCTATTCCTGATCAAGAGGCTGTCACAGTAACTGACGTAATGATACAGCACTGGATTTCCAGGTGCGGAGTGACTCTTCAGTTACATTCCGATCAGGGAAGGAATTTTGCCTCGGCAGTAATCAAAGAACTATGCAAACTACTCGGCATTGACAAAACTCAAACGACGCCATTGCATCCCCAGTCGGACGGCATGGTAGGGAGGTTCAATCGAACCATCCTTAATAACCTCTCATTAGTGGTTTCCAGAAACCAACAGGACTGGGACAAGAAATTACCACTCTTTTTACTGGCTTACCGCAGTACTGTCCACGAGACTACCGGCTATTCTCCATCACAGATGCTCTTCGGTCGTGATCTATTGTTTGGCCGCCCTCCGGATGCTCCTTCATCGTCTGAGGAATATATTCAAGATCTCCAGGCCCGGTTTGAAGTGATGCACAACCTTGCACGAGAGCGAGTCAACTTGGCGACGGAGAAGATGAAGACCCGCTACGACACAAGAGCTACTGAACATCAGTTCCACGAAGGAGACAAGCTGTGGTTGTGGAATCCGACTCGACGGAAAGGACTTTGTCCGAAATTACAGTCACCTTGGGATGGCCCGTATACAGTCCTAAAAAGGCTGAATGACGTCGTGGTTCGGATTCGTAGGTCTTCGAACTCTAAACCTAAAGTCGTTCATTACGACAGGCTAGCTCATTACTATGGCCATAGTACGTAATGTAAATAATTGTAAATAGTATCAGACCATGGTCCTTTTTGTTTATAAATGTGTATTTAGTATTTGGTTTGTATTTAGTATTTGTTTTGTATTTAGTATTTGATTTTTTTAAGTTAGTTATTGCATTTATTGTTTATATTGTTTGATATTGTAATGTAATGTTTATGCCTCAGTTGCATTTATGCCACAGTTGTAAGTTTAGCTTCCTGTCCAGGGATTGTACTGCCCGGGACGTGCAGTCCTTGGGAAGGGGGCATTGTTACGAATTTGGTATTTAAAAAGCTAATGTTAGTTCAATTATAAATTAAATGGTTTTATTTCTCGCGCAGTGCAGCGCGTGACGAATATTAAAAAGAAAGCTAAGCCGGAAAAATTAAAAATACAAGAGCGCGTGCGTTAAATAAATAAATATCTCTTTTTGATTTCGAGAAAGTACTGGAAAATTCTAGCGCGTGATTTTAAAATCTTATAAAAGGAGGAAAACATCTCAGTTTGTAGTAGTTGCTTAGTTTGTTGTTGTTTAGAAAACTCCCGTTGTTGATTATAGCGAATTCGCGGATTAGCGTTCTTTAGCTGTTTTGAATTACGTTCTATTGTACATTTAAGTAGTTAAAAGATAACTACTGTGAGATATTGTGATACTGCATGATAATTTGAGATAATTTAAGCATTTCTGTTGTGATAATAATAAATTTTTGTTCATTTTTCATCGAACTTGTGCATTCATTTCATAACGAACCCGTACGCACGCAACAATATCAAAACCAAAAAATTAAAAATACAATTTAAATGAAAAATGATGTCTTAAATATAAGTCACAACTAAAACAACAATGCTCAGAAAATTGTTCTAACTCGGCATTGCGCACCACATTGACTTTGCCCATGTGCACATCGATCTGTTTTCACTTAAAAAAACATCCCAGAATTGCACAAATTCTGCATCGCGCACAACCTCGGCGTTGCGCACCACATTCGCTTTGCCCATGTGCACATCGATCTATTTTCACTTAAAAAAACATCCCAGAATTGCACAAACCCGGCATTGCGCACCATATTGGCTTTACCCATGTACACATCGATCTACTTTCACTTAAAAAAAATCACAGAGTTGCACAAACTCGGCATCGCGCACAGTCTCGGCATTGTGCACCACATTGGCTTTACCCTTGTGCACATCAATCTATTTTCACTTAAAAAACATCCCGGAATTGCACAAACTCGGCGTAGCGCACCACATTGGCTTTGCCCATGTGCACATCGATCTATTTTCACTTAGAAAAACATCCCAGAGTTGCGCAACCTCTGCGTTGCGCACCACATTGGCTTTGCCCATGTGCACATCGATCTATTTTCACTTAAAAAACATCCCAGAATTGCATAAACTCGGCATCGCGCACAACCTCGACACTGCGCACCACATTGGCTTTGGCCATGTGCACATCGATCTATTTTCACTTAAAAAACATCCCAGAATTGCACAAACTCGGCATTGCGCACCCCATTGGCTTTCTCATGTGCACATCGATCTATTTTCAATTAAAAACATCCCAGAATTGCACAAACTCGGCATTGCGTAACACATTGGCTTTGCGCATGTGGACATCGATCTATTTTCACTTAAAAAAACATCCCAGAATTGCACGAACTCGGCATCGCGCAGAACCTCGGCATTGCGAATGTAAGCACGATTGAAAATTATGTAATTGTTATTAGACAAAATATCTATTGAGAAAATGGCAACAGCTAATTTCTGGATGTCGTTCTATTTATAATTTTAAAAGAAATATACATTGAGATGATGTACTCTTCAAATGTTTAACGGTACAATGCAGTAAGTACGTTTGTTATGTTATGTACGTTTACGAATACGTTACGTATAGGTTATTAAGATTTATCTTCAAATAAATGTTTGTCTTTTACAACCATTTTACGAGTGATTAATTTAACTACAAAAGGTACAAGAATTTGCTATTACGTAAATAAATTGAAAAGAATTTGAATTTCAAGGTATGTGCATTAATTGATGTAACATAATCATTATAGAATTTAATTTTGTTATTTTTTTTATCATTTTGGAAAGAGAGTTTATTATTTTCATTTCTTTAAATTTTTAAATATATTTAGAACTTCAAACAAACTTATAAAATACCAATAATTGTGTTCTACTAAGTTGTCTAATTGGAAGTTAATAATAATAGCATATATATATAATTTGCATTTTAATGAGTACGAAAATGTCTATTTTCGGTAAGGCAAAGAAATGCGATTTAAGAATATTAGCTGAAGAATTGGGAGATGTAAATGAGAGTCATAAAATGAGCGATTTGAAAAAGATAATTTTGGCTAGCAGAGTACGATGAAGAATGGGTGCTACTTTGGTAGACGGTTGCACGGATTTTGGCGATTTTTCTTTTGGCGAGTAATACAACTTATGGTAAACCCATTGCTGGATAAGTTATTTATGGTAACCGATACTTTGTTGACATTTTATTTAAAAAATAATGCTTGTTATTATGCATAAATTCCGTGTTTTAAATATTATTTATGTCTTCTAAATAATAAAAATCAATTTAATTTTGCATTTTTATTTAAAATAAAAATTTTATTCTTTATCGTATTTTAGGAAATTTTATGTTGTGGATGATGTAATCAGTGACGTCACCTTACTTTAAAAGTAATTGGTTTTAATATCTATAAATTTAATCTAATGTTTTAAACATTATTTATGGCTGTTAAATATTAAAATACAATTTAATTTTGCATTTCTTTTTTAAAATGATTTTATTATGTATGATTATTTAAATAATTTTAATTCTAGACGTGATGTAATCAGCTCTCTGATTGGTTATAGAATATTTGTGCATTAATGAGCTGTAATCAGCTCCCTGATAGGTTGCTGAAAATTTGTGCATTACCGCGCCATTTTAAAATTTAATTCATATCTTCGAATTCCTTCAAAAATGTCTCCTTCAAAGATGAATGTTGTTTTTGATAAGTACCAAGAATTTTTGGTTTTGGAATCAAAAAATTGTCTTTTGAGACCTTATTTTCGCCAGCCTGGCTTTCCTAATCAAAGATTTATTTATAAATTCTTACAAGGGTCAGAGAAAATTTATTTTAAAGTTTTGGAGGAAACGTCGCTAATTGTTTCTTCAATGAAGTGCGAAAATGTAGATCACAGATGAAGACCGTTAGAACAGCCGATTCTGAGACGGCCGTATATGATATTGTGGTCATGTTGGAAGAAATAACCGCTGTAACGGTAAGAAAATTATTAGACATTCCTCCTTTTTTACCGACAATAAACTAATTGCTGTCATTTTAGCTCTAGTGTACGAAGCTTTCTTATTTACTTATTTTAAAGTATTTAATTTAAGTAATATTTTAATTCTTTTAAGCGTTGGTATGATGGTTTTTAATTCGATATTCAATTTACGTAATATTTTAATCCAATTAAACGTTGGCGCAATGTTTTTATAGTGGTATTTTTGTTCTATTTCTATGCTATATGAAAGTAATAATTTAACCTTTCTTTAGTATTTTATACTCGTAGTAAATGTATTTATTCTATAACGTATTTTAAAGTATTTAAATTTAATAATATTCTAATTCTTTTAAATGTTGGATGATGTTTTTTATTTCGATATTCAATTTCAGTAATATTTTAATCTAATTAAACGTTGGCACAATGTTTTTATAGCGGTGTTTTTTTTTTTTTTTTTTTTTTTTTTTTTTTTTTTTTTTCCATATGAAAGTAATAATAGCCTTACTTTAGTATTTTATACTCATAGTAAATGCATTTATTTACACTTGCCTGCCACCTTAAAAAACGACATTTTCAACAAAAAATTAATTCATTACTTTTAACGATATTTTTTTTTTTTTTTTTTTTTTTTTTTTTTTTTTTTTTTTTTTTAAGTTTCGAATACTTTACTATGCGTAAAAACAGCGTTTTTCAAGATGGCTGACGATTGTAAAAATCGCGCCAACGTAAATCGCCAAAAATCCGTGCAACCGTCAACCAAAGTAGCACCGAAGAATGCGCCAAAGAATGGTTAAACATTATAATAAATGAAAGAAAGGAATAAGAAGAAACTGAAGAACGAAAACGTCAAGAAGAAATTGAAGAACGTAGACGAAAAGAAGAATATGAGGAAAGAAAACGAAAGTATGAAATGGAATTTGAACTGCAAAACTACGTATTGAAGCAGAAAGTAGATCTACAAATTCTGGCACCAATGAAAATGCTAGTGGTACGCACATGAATCCAAAGTTAGAGCTTCATCGTTTGATGCAAAAATTTAAACCTGACGAGAATGATAGTTTATATTTAATCATGTTTGAACGTTTGGCTAAACAAGTTGAAATACCAGAAAATACATGGGTTACTCATTTGTTTGGCTTATTGCCGTATGATATTGCTCAGTTAATCGCCAGAGAAACCGATGAGATTGCAAACGATTATAAAGAAGTTAAAAGGATCTTATTAAAACGGTACAAGATGACACCTGAAAAATTTCGCCAAAAATTTTTTACGCTCAATAAGAGTGTAGGAAACACATGGAAGAATTTTGCGTATGAGTTAAGAAATTTTTTTAATGAATGGATAAGCGGAATTAAAGTAGATACTTTTGAGAAACTTAGCGACCTTATTGTAGCGGCTCAGATAAAACGTAAAGTGTCTCCAGAAGTAAAAGAACATTTTATTGACATATGGTCTGAGTTGATTTCACCAATTGATTTAGTTGAAAAACTAGATGATTATGATACCTTAAAGTAAACTTTCAACAATAAACAACCGCGTAAAGAAGGGTCTTACGACAAACGAAACTCTTTTAAAGATGGTCCAGTTGCTACAATTAACGAAAAGAAAAAAACTCTACGCTATCACACATAATGAAAATGGTGAACCAAAATGCTTCAGCTGTAATAATTTTGGACACATCTCAAGGGACAGTCCGCTGCCCAAACCAGTAGTAACATGCCGAAAGTGTAATAAAACAGGTCATAAAGCTAAAAATTGTGTTACTAAAGCTGAAAGTAATCATTCAAATGATAAAAATTATTCTGTTGAGCAAATTGGCGAAAATATAGAAGAGAGCAATTCATTTTGTAAATATAACGCTGATTTTTGTTGTTTGACTTCTGAATTAGTATTTATTCGGCGTGTTATTGTGTCTTAATTAGAGCAATTCATATTTGAAGAAAGTAAAACTGAATAATTCTGAAGAAGTACAGGCTTTAATTGATACGGGGAGTTCTTGTTGTCTCTTAAGGACTTCATTTGCTCAGAAACTTAAAGTGAAACCAGAACCTGCTATGAATGAATTGTACGGTTTTGGAAATCAAAGGGTGCCCGCAGTGACCTCTATAGGAATGATTAAAGCCGATATTGAAGTTGACAATGTAAAAGGCCAAGGCATAAATATATACCTTGTACCTGATAATGCACAGCCAGTTGATCTAATCATCGGTCGGACATGGCTTGATCTACCTCACCTCGCTTATGTCAGAATAGGAAAAAGATTTCACTTCGGGTATAGAAAAGATGAAATATTTAGTAAACTCCAAATTGATGAAAAAATAAATAGAGTCTGCCTTAAAGCTCTTGACAAAAATTAATTAGAGAAAAATAGTCCTAATGCTGTAAATAAAAATCGACACTCTGGCCAACTGTTGTCTAAACATCACTTCATGCCAAGGCAAAGACAGAATGACGAAAGTGATTCTGTCTTTAGTCAGAGCCAAGAGAATGTGGATAAGCAGCAACTACAACCTCAAAGGCCCGTACGAAGGCAATTACGTTATCCTTACTTCAGGCAATATTGTAGTTATCTATCCATAGGACATCCACGAAACGTTGGACGTGATGGAAGTGAAGATGAACAAAATGAAAGAAAAAAACGAAGAAAGAGTTTCAGGAGGTGGAAGAGACAATCACTGGAATCCTAGACGATTTTATCAAAGGTGCTTTAATAGCAAAACCCACTATCATAGCAATGACACTGAATGCAGTCAAAGTAGAATAGAAGGAGAAGCAACTAGTAAAGATACTGAAAAAAATGACGAAGTACAGCAGCCACGTGGTCAAGGCTCTAGATCTTGTTTACTTTATAGATCAAAAATAGATTGTCGAAAGCTGATCCACCAAGCTGATTCACGTGCTAGAAGTAGATCTTCGGAGGCTATCATTTCCAGAAATACAGAAGATGACGATAATGACGAGGTTGACGACGAACTTAAAAGGCCGAAGCAAACAGTGCGTCAACCATTGCGCTATAGAGACTTTGTATAGGACTTATAGAATTTTTTAAAAATTATATTTCATTTTATTTTTTTCCTACCTATTATTATATTTTTGTTGTTGTTTATTTGTCGTTTTAATGTATGATAAGATTTGATTCAATTGAGGACAATTGAAAAGTCAGGATGGTCGAATGTAAGCACGATTGAAAATTATGTAATTGTTATTAGACAAAATATCTATTGAGAAAATGGCAACAGCTAATTTCTGGATGTCGTTCTATTTATAATTTTAAAAAAATATACATTGAGATGATGTACGCTTCAAATGTTTAACGGTACGATGCAGTAAGTACGTTTGTTATGCTATGTACGTTTACGAATACGTTACGTATAAGTTATTAAGATTTATCTTCAAATAAATGTTTGTCTTTTACAACCATTTTACGAGTGATTAATTTAACTACAAAAGGAAGTTAACACGCACCACATTGGCTTTGCCCATGTGCACATCGATCTATTGTTACTTAAAAAAATCAGACATTGAATAAATTCTCCATTGCTCATATAATCAGAAATCTGCTTTCACTTAAAAAAATCAGAGAATTGCAGGAACTCGCGCGTAACTAACTCCATTGATTCGATCTTTCGAACACACCTTGAAATTCGATGCCTACATTCGCCTCCAGTAACTCTACACATCCACTCAAAACCGTCTATATGGTTTTTTCGCTCTACTAGTTTCATATTTGTTCCACAAATTGGGCACTTATACGATATTGCAACCAAACTTTTCTCCATACACCACTCAGTAACGCTCTTTTTACCTCTTTGCTCCAACTGATAAAAAAAATCCACATTCAGATACTCATCCATTCTGCAGTAAGCACCGATTTTGACACACTTATCAACAATCAAAACATTCTTTAAGCAAAAGAATTCTTTTCTGTATTTTCAGAAGTTACGGTTATAATTTTTAATTCATGCATTCAATATTTTCAGTCGTTTGCTAATGATCGTTTTCAATCGTTTGGTATCTTAATAATACATTCGTGAGAGATAATTCGTTGCGTTAAATGCTAGCACTACCACACAACACACAAAAGTAGATTTATAATTTAAAAAAATCTCGCGCAGAACACTATAAACCTACCATTTCAACTCAGTTAAAATATAATTTAAGTTGTCTTTAAATACGAAGCTATAGCATACTTATAACTTGTTTTTAAGAAGAGGCGTAACCAATATTACGTCATAAAAAGACGTGTCCAAGCATAAGAGAAGTAAACACAGCATCGACTGATGCAGCCTATTCTGCGATTTAGCCAACATTCCTTTCAATGTAAGTTGTTTAAGTTGCTTCTTTTTATGTGATAATACTTTCTCTTTAATTCTATAAATAGACATAATCTCTTGTTCAGTTACAAAGTACCGCTGTTCAAGTCCCATAATTGCTGTGCCGAGAATACCAACTAACTTGTCAATCGAAATTTTTTCGTTTTCACTAACCTCTCTGTCACCTTCTTCATGTCTTTATCCATTTTTTTGCAGCAATTCCACTTTTTGTTTGATGGACATCGAAACATACTTTCGTTTTGTAAATCCTTTGGGAGCTCCAGCATCGGAAATTCTATTTGACATAATCGAAAGTTCAAGTTTACTTTTATAAAATTGCTCTTACAGTCTGAAAAAAGTAATAAGCTTGACTCAATTAGAAGATTAAGGAACAACGCATTCTGCAACATTAACTGAAATAGATAATTAGAAAATTTTAGCTTAGCTTATACTGTCTGTTATACATTAAACGCGCATGCGTAAACGTATTATGCACTTGCGCACACTCATATGCGCAGTCGTAAAGGTCTTACGCGCACGCGTAAACGTCTGTGCGCTTGTGTCAACGCAGCGCATGCGCAGAAAGTTTTAAGCTTTGAGGTCCGGATTATAGATCATTCCGGATTATGGGTGTCCGAATTAACGACTTTTGACTGTATATAAATGTCTGTAGAGTAAAATAAGAAGAAATGAAGTACTATTGGTACGTGTCTAAACTTAACTGGGTAGAAATGTCCCATGCATTGGTTTGAGTGGACTTCATACCATGAAAATTTATTACACCTTTAGATAAGATTTGTTCGAAGTATAACGAAATTTATGTAAGTCTGTATTTAATTTTTGGGGCGAAGGAATCAGAAACACAGCATGAATATGTTTTATAAGTTAAATATAAGGGTAAATGTGTAAATGGAAAGTGTAAAAATGACATTTGTCAGACATAGTTTGGTGAATCCTTTGAATAAAGGTAAGACGTGTAAAAGAGAATCCGCGAAGTTTTGTATAGTTGGCCAAAAAGTTAGTATAGTCATTAGTAATTAATGCAATACATTAGAAGAGAAAGTTCTGAGTATTTCCATCTTAGGGGTATAAAAAGTAAGAAATATAGTATTCTATATATTTATATATATATATTCAGTTAAACTATATAGAATGAACATTGTGCGTATTGGTTTAAAATTACAGAAAATATTATCCATCCATAGTGAAGTTATATTGTTGTAAATCACAGCTTGAAATTTCATAGACAGACTTTACGTTTGGAGAAATGGAAGTGTAACATCATGTTGTATTTAACACAAGGGTAAAAATAAAAAGTTAAGGTTAAAATAAAAATGTAACAAGGAAAAATTTTAAAGGAAAGAAAAAAACTAAAATTTACGTTTGGAATTAAAATACATTAGGGGGGGGAATTGCGTTTGTGCAAACAAAAAACTGAAAAAAATTAAATTTATGAAAATTAATATTACTTTTGTAAAAATAAATAAAGTTAAAAATGAAAAATTAAATTTGTAAAAATAAATATTACTTTTGTAAAAAAATAAGTTAAAAAAAACATTTTTAAAGTAAAATAGTTAAATGTAAATAAAAAATTAAGTAAAAATACGAAAAGGAATAAAATTGAAAAAAAAAAAAAAATTGTGTATATTGGTTTAAAGTTACAGAAAATATTATCTAGTGAAGTTATATGCATGTAAATGCCAGCTTAAAATTTCAAAGACGGAGAAGTGTAGGTAAGTTTACTTTTGGAGAAATGGAAGTGTAACATGATGTTGTATTTAAAACAAGGGTAAAAGGTTAAGGGTAAAATAAAAATGTAACAAAAAATTTAAAGGAAAGGGGAAAAAAATAAAATTTACTTTTGGAAGTAAAATGCATAAGCGAAAAAACAAAAAGCTGCATTTGTGTAAACAAAAAACTGAAAAAAAAATTAAACTTATGAAACTAAATATTACTTTTGTAAAAAATAAAGTTAAAAATGTAGTAACACCTTTCTTTAAAATAAAAAGCGGAAAGGAAAAATTAAATTTGTAAAAATAAATATTACTTTTGTAACACCAAAAAAAGTTTAAACAAAAAATTAAGATAAAGTAAAGTAAAAAACGAAAAGGAATAAATTTGGAAAAAAAACTTTTGCAAAATAAAAAAATGAAAAGGAAAAAAGTAGATTCGTAAAAATAAAATATTAATTTTGTAAAACCAAGAAAAGAAATTTAAATATAAAAAAGTAAAAATACGAAAAGGAATAAATTTGAAAAAAAAAATTTTGCAAAATAAAAATTAAAAAGAAAATATAAAGTCACTTTCGTAGAAATAAACGTCAATTTGCTAAAGTTAAAAATAAAATTTATGTTTAGGAAAGGAAAAACATATTAAATCAAAATTAATAAATTAACTAATAACTTAAAAAATAGTAAGAATGAGATGAAAAATAAAACAATTAAAAATATCTTAATAATAAAAAAATTATAAACTGTGGGAAAATCTTACATTTAAAACAGCAATGAATAAAGTAATGATTAAGAAGCCAAAAGAAATCCTAGGCGTCGTGTAAAAACAAATGTGAGATGCGGTTTTCATGTCAAAGCGCATGCGCAGACTTTCAGCCTCATGACATCAATGTTGCAAAATAAGTCAAAGGGACGAAGAGAGTTTCAAATAACAAGTCTGATAAAACGACGGGGTAGCCGTGTGGTAACGTTCAGGTCTTACACCTCAGAGATGGCGGGTTCGAATCCTAGCCGTGGAGTTATTTTTAAAATTCAGGGAAAATAATATTAAATTCCATAAAAATTAATGAAAGGTAATAATTAAAATACTTATTAAAAAGAGTAAATTAATGGCGTATTAAATAATTAAAAATAATAAATTAAAAGTGATGTCATGCCAAACACGTGGCTCCAGAGCTCGTTGCCACAAAAAATAAAAACTTTGAAAACATAAAATCGTTGCCACAGAATTAAAAACGAAAGTTTGATGATATCATACCATCACGTAATACAAGATGACGCTGGTATCCTCACTTCCGGTTCTAGGCCCCTCTGGATACTGGCCACGCCGCTTTTCTGTGACGTCATTTCTGTCACCCGAGTATCCCGGGTGCATATAAGCAAAATGTACACTGCTAGGACAACGGCTTGAATTTGGCCAATGACAGCCCAGATGAGGGTCACCATTAACTCCGCCCACATGAGTGATGTCACATTTCTGACGCTTGTTTACATTCCGCTCTTCGGAGTTACGCAGTGCGTTCTTTGAATGTACATTTAGTTTTTCGTAATGAAAGTGTTTATATATATGTATATAACGATTTAATGTTTGTTTTGGAATATTAAAAATTACGGAACTACTCTGATATGCGCCCTCAAGTCGCCAAACATTTTTGGCGAGGAACTTCACGCTGCTATATTACTATCTAAATTTTTTGTCTATATTTCGAACTTTAAGCCTAAAATGTCTCCAAAAACCCGGTTTTCGCACATGCAAAACCTACGTTTTGAACACACGATTTAAGCTAAAAATCCGAAACAAAAACAAAAAATTTAGATAGCAAAAACGTAAAGTTTCTAACCAAAAATGTTTGGCAAGAATCCATGTACACAGCGACATGTTTTAACTTAAAAAAACATCTACGAATAGCACAATGTAGGCAACGAACGAATCTACGAACTACGCACACCTCGCTTTAATAAATTAACATAACAGCAATAAATTTCAAAGAATACCATGTACACAGCATCCTGTTTAAACTTAAAAAACATCTACGAATTGCACAATATAGGCAAGGAACGAATCAACGATCTACGCACACCTCGCTTTAATAGTAAAATAACATAATAACGATAAATTTCAAATAATACCATGTACACAGCATTCTGTTTCAAAAACAATAATAACGACAGAAATTCATACTAAATAACCAATGAACATAACATTCTACAAAATAAGAACAAGAATAAAATAAAATGCACTTACCATGAATTAATGCTTTTTCGAGTAGCAGAAATACCAATTTCATACCGCCTTTAACATGCCGCCATGTAATCACTATCGTATTTACATAACAGCCAGACACACTCCAGAAAATTCATACTATGGTTCACAAATAAATAAAATCACAAATCCCTACTTCTATCATGCACAGCTATTGAAAATAATCTCCCAGACCCTCTTTCCACACCTCCAAATACCCACTACCCCTCAACAGGATGGTCACAATGATATTTCCTTTTGCCGAATTTTAATTCAACAACTTCTACCATTTTATCTTTCCTTCCCATCTTCTCAGACACAGACGCGAATCAACGAGCTCCAGCGAAAGATTGTTCAACGTCAACAGGGTTTCCATAGAACACACAATCGCGCCAAAAACCAGCGCAGAACACATATCGCCACATTTGGTGAAATTAGGGCGTATATCAGAGTTGTACCAAAATTACTCTACTGTTCCAATAGAAAATTAGATCTAGTCGGGTGGAAGTTATTGATGGCTGGAAGATGCATGTAAAGTGTGATTTACAAATTATTCTGCATATTGATAATCAGAAACTTTTAAGTGATAATGACTTAAATCATCTAATATATAAAATGCGTGAATTAAACCAAGGGAAGTTGATGTTAAGTTAGTGAAACCAAGTGCTAATTTCTGTCAGTAATTAATGCAGTAAATATTTTGAATCAAAATGCCACCAGTTACCATTGCAATGAATTAACATAGTGTGTGTCAAGAAATCCTTAAAATACATTTCATATATATATCTATCTGAATATTTACAGCATTTTTAACTGTGCTCTGATTTCTTTACTGGATTCAATATGCTTAGAAATAAACTTCATTTTATTATTAGAACTTAAAGAGTATAAAAATGAAAAAGTGGGTTCACTCTAATGAAGATATTGAAGTATAATTTAGCTGTGAAACTACTGAAGTTAAATGAAGAACACGTTATTTAATAGGAAATGAATATATTTAAGGTATGCTACCAGCTCTGATATTTCAAGACTATTGTATATGCTTATCTATGAAGATTAAATCACTATTAACTGACGGGGTTATGGTTCTGGTAAAGCATATATCATATTTGGAATTTTCATTGCTCAGTATGCATTCTTAAAAAGGAAGTTCATTGTTTTGCTGAAATGCAAAGAAAATAATACTGAATAACTGTAAGAGCTTAGTGTAATAGACCTACTGAAATCTAAACTGCAAATGCTAAATGATGCTGAACATAGCAAGAATTGAATTTAGTAAGATATGTTACCAGTTATGATATTTCAAGACTATCGAAAATGCTTAACAGTGAGGTGTAATGCTGAATCACACCTGTTCGAAGGTGTAATGCTGAATTGAATCCAATAAGTATACTTTTATTTCCAGGAAAATTCAAGCAATTGATAATTCAAATTCAAGCAATTGATAATTCAAATTAATCAAATCAGATTCAATAAAATAACTATTAACTGACATATTATAATTCTGGTAAACCATATTAGTATCATATTTGGGATTTTCATTGTTCAGTATGGATTCTTAGAAAAGAAGTTCATTGTTTTGCTGAAATGTAAAGAAAAAAATACAGTCAAAAGTCTTTAATCCGGACTCGTCGGGACTTCGGCGATTTTCGGATTATCGATTTTTCCGGATTATAGATCATCAGTTTAAATCTGGTAAGATGGCATGCAGAAATTATAAAATTAAAAATATGAAACCGTAATTTATAAAATAATGAGCAATTATGATCTAAAGGGTATCAAAATTTACAAAAAAGAGAAGCTTAATATTTATTTGTTTGCTTTACTAAACATTTCTTTCAACGCGCGCATGCGTAAAGCATACATTACGCATAGCCGAAATTAGAAAATTGCAACCAGAAAACTATTTGATTTGTATTCGTGATATTTATAATGACGAGAAATTTTATTTAAATCATATCAAAAACAGAGTACATCGAGATGAAATACTACATTTAGTAAGGAATTATAAGCTGAATAAAATAAAAACATCTGCCCTGAAGATAACGATAGTGCTGACAGATCAACTTCCAGTTCATTGCGCGCCGCGACGTCCCCCCCTCCCCCGCGCAGAGCAGCGTGAAATTGATAAACAGATTTTGGAACGGTTAGATAAACAAAGGATATGCCTTTATCCATTTTTTTGTAGCAATTCCACTTTTTGTTTGATGGACATCGAAACATACTTTCGTTTTCTAGATCCTTTGGGAGCTCCAGCATCGGAAATTCTATTTGACATAATCGAAAGTTCAAGCTTACTTTTATAAAATTGCTCTTACAGTCTGCAAAAAATAATAAGCCGGATTCAATTCGAAGATTAAGGAACAACGCAATCATCAACATTAACTGAAATAGATAATTAGATAATTTTAGCTTATACCGTCCGTTATACATTAAACGCGCACGCAAAAACGTATTCTGCGCTTGCGCAGACGCATATGCGCAGTCGTAAAGGCCTTGCGCGCACGCGTAAACGCGGCGCATGCGCAGAAAGATTTTAGCTTTGAGGTCCGGATTATAGATCATACCGGATTATGGGTGTCCGAATTAACGACTTCTGACTGTACTGAATAACTGTAAGTGCTTAGTGTAATAGATGTACTGAAATCTAATTTAGCTATAAAACTGCAAATGCTAAATGATGCTGAACATAATTTAGCAAGAACTGAACTTGGTGAAATATATTACCAGTTATGATATTTAAAGACTATCGAAAATGCCCAACAATTAGATATCATTAGCTGTTCTAAGGTGTAACCCTGAATTGAATCCAATAAGTATACTTTTACTTCCAGGAAACATACCTTAAAGTGAATTGCTTGAATGTGTGCTTATGGTTCTTTACTATAAACACACAATTCAAGCAATTCAAATTAATCAAATTGAATTCAATAAAATGACTATTAACAGACATTATAGTTCTGGTAAAGCATATATCATATTTGGAATTTTCATTGTTCAGTATGCATTCTTAAAAAGGAAGTTCATTGTTTTGCTGAAATGTAAAGAAAATAATACTGAATAACTAAGTGCTTAGTGTAATAGACCTACTGAAATCTAATTCAGCTATAAAAAACTGCAAATGCTAAATGATGCTAAACATAATTTAGCAAGAACTGAATTTAGTAAGATATGTTTCCAGTTATGATATTTCAAGACTATCGAAAATGCCTAAAAATGAGGTATCATCATTAATGAGGTTATCGAAAATGCCTGAAAATGAAGTACAAGGTGTAACGCTGAATTCAATCCAATAAGTATACTTTTATTTCCAGGAAACATACCTTCAACTGAGTTGCTTGAATGTGTGTTTATAGTTCTTTACATCTAGTTAAATACTGTAAAACTTAAATAAGCCCGAACTGAATGGATTAAAAAAAATTAGCTTAAAGAACATTTCAAGTTTTACATTTTGACATATTAAAGACTGATTACCTGGAGTTCCACTGATGATTGGACTCGATAAAATATGTTAATATGTTTTGTACCGACATTTTTTTTTTTTTTTTTTTTTTTTTTTTTTTTTTTTTTTTTTAGAAAAAGTATTCAATATTGATTTTCTTACATTAGTATGTATTTTTGACTGTGAAGTTTGTGCATTTAAATATTATATTTTCATTTATTTCCAAATTCATTAAAAGTATTTTTTTACAATTTACTGCCTGATTTTATGCATTATATGTATAAGTAATAAATGATTATTGTAAATATGCTATGTAACTTTGATCTTTGTATTGAAATAACTTATTTATATATATATATATAAGATATGTATGAGTCAAGAATCAACTTGTGGCAATTGAAATTGAATTGTTAGTAAGAAATTAATGATAATAAGATGCATTCTGATGTATCTCATAAGATGTATTATTGGTGACAGTACATAAAATTAATCAAAACACTATAAGATTAAACTGTAAGGTTAAAAGGTGCTATTCTATTTTGGGGACCAGATTGAGAAATGTATGTATTCATGTACATGTGCATAGGCCCATCAATGGCAGAGAGGGTTAAAATCTTTAAACAATGAGTTCGAATTCAGGAGAATTGTCTGGCTTCATAGACGTTTTCTTTTTTTTCCCCCATTTGTAATTTGTATACCAGCCACTTAAGGCATCCCTTCCCACAGGCAGATAGCCCTAGTGTGCTTTGCCATACTAAACTAAAATGAAACCAAAACCACTCGTGGCTACATACATTACATCTCTGAATCCTGTCCCGATAACAGAAGAGTACCAGTTAAAATTGGGCTTCTAAAGATATGTGAAAAGAGTCTTGAATTAAAATCCAGACTATATTTCATTATCTTGTAATAAATACATTGGACTTAAGATCACACTGTAACTATTTAATATGAGTTCCACTAAGCTGTTAATAAGACTTTATATTTACATTAAGCACTAAAATCAATATCAGAATGTTGTGAATTAGTATTATTGTTTGCATGTGCTTCACATTTAGAAGTCCATTCTATTATCCATAATTTAATACCCATTCTTAACAAATAAGAACAATATGATACTAATTATCACATTTATTCCTTTATAAGTTCTATGAATTGCAATAATTTCCTTTTCCGATATCTTCTTTTACAAAATACTTTCAGCCTATAATTCATTTTTTAAATGTTAATTTCTCTTCATCATAAGTAAAATATATGCTCACATTATTGATAAAAAATTATTTAATTAAAATGTTCAAAGTATATGTTACAGAAAACAAACATATTGACATCTATAATGCATTTATTAAAACTTATTTATTTATTATAGTGAAATACTCAGATTCTCAGATTAATAGATCCAGTTTGAAAAGCAGAGGTCTAAGATATCATGTAACATTTATTTACATAAGAATGACTGTAAATACATAATGATCACAAGTTCTCTTTTACTCAGACATTTCACGCTAACCTGCTTTCATTGCATTAGAGTTTTTAAAAAAAGTATTTTTAATGATTTTTCTACTACTGTTTCAAAATTATGATTTTTATGCTAGTCAGAAATGATTTTCTTCCAGTATACAGAAATAAATTATTTATTTCTGGAATAGCCATCGAGTAATTTAAAATATAATACTTAGTACTATTACAAAACTTAAGAACTCCAAAATATTCATTTTAAAGTTTTTAACATGCTGCTTTTCATCACATAAAAAAAAAAAAAAAAAAAAAAAAACAAAATGTAAACTTGTAATATTGAAAAATTTCCATCTTAAGTAAAATTATTGTCACTATATAATTTCAATAATTAATATAATTTCAATAATTTCAGTACAAACTAAATATTACAGTATGTAAAAGAATACAATATACTGCCTGTAAAATTAATGGTACATATTAACACAACCAACTTGGCTCAATTTGGATTTAACACATGAAAATGTAAAAGTTACTCATTGGGTGCAAGTTGATGGTTTTCACAACTTTTCTTAAACAGATACCCAAATTATTGATATTTATCGTAAGTTGGCTAACATTATCAAATTATGAAAAGAAAACATATTTTAGCAATTTGAAATATAAATTTTAATTATTAAATAAGGATTACATAATACATTAAAATTAAAACACGTTCATCTCCAAATCTTTCTGTAATTTTTTTGCCATATTCTTTTCCAAGAGCGATTTATTTTTGCTTGAAAAAACATTAAAGAATTTCAGAGACTCGGCATCGCACAAACCTCAGCAGCATTAGGTATCTACCAAATGTATTTCCTTTTTGTTCCTTTTAAAAATTTGTTGGCAAAATTTTGTATTCCTGTAGAATTTTCATCTTAGTTTTTTCCATTGTTGGCAAATTCCAAAGTGCATATTTTAAAATTAAGGCAAGAAATAACACAACTTGTTCATAAAAATTGTTGAAACTTGGAATACAACACAAATAATGTATACAAAAACGGCGACTATGCCCTATTAAAGGATTGTTATGAGCATGGTAGCCAGAGTTTGGCACATTTTAAAAATTTGACGAGCTCTGCTGAGTTGGTTGTGAGTAATAAATGAATAACATTGTAATAGGTGCATTTTTACTGTTAGGAATATAAATTTTTACTTGTAATTAAAATCTGACTATGCTAATTATTCATTTGCCTTCTTATGTAATTTTGATAAATTGGCCACTATTTATTTTACATCAGTAATCTTCAGACTAATTTTAAATTTAGTTTCAGTGTGAATTTCTTTTGTTCTCTGCTTTCTTATGTTTAAATTGATGTCATATAAAGCAACATCAAAAATAAAACTATTTAAAAATATACGAAGAGCAAACAAATGAAAGAGACAGATATGAAAATTTATCAGTTCAGTTTCATATATACTCTGTACAGTAATACCTCTACGTTAATTAAAAGTTGTTACTAATGAAAAGTTCAACTTCACATACAGGATATGCCAGAAAAATACATACAGACTTTAACATATGATATCTATATATTGGTTTCAAAGTTGAATTATCTTTATAATATGTAGTATGATATTTCCTTAACATGTTGGTACTCTCACATATATGTGACACATGACAGTGAACCAAAATGAATTTGGAGGGATGTTGTGTAGTGTAGTAAATTGGTAAAGCTACAGGTCCTTCATCAAAAAATTATTAAGTCCCCTCAGACACATCAACTAAACATAGTTCAAATAACTGCTCAGTATTGTGCCATGGGTCTAGCTGTTAATGGCTACCACTGTAACACTTTGAGCAATCTAAGTAACTGTATAGGTACATATTATATGAAACTTATGCTAACCTTTGATATGTGTGATTTAATTAACTTATAATTCAGTTCAATACTAAAGCACAAGAATTTTATTTTATTAATTAAAGTGTGTGCATTTTTCTGATGGGCCCTTTATAAATGTAGATGAATTTTTGTTTAATAGCACCGATGGCCAGACCACCAGCACCCGAGTGGTAAAGTCGCTGAACACTAGCAATTCAGTCTGGGTTTCAAATTCTGCAAAATAAGCTGGCTGCATGGGTGCTTTCATGGTTTTCCTCAGGTGTAATGTGTATAAGAGCCAGTTTCCCTTTGAAAGTCCTCCACGAAAGCATCCCTCCTTTTAAGCAGATAGCACGCAATTGCTTTGCATAATTAAATACACCAAACCAAACCAAGGACCAAAAAAATTTTTTTAGTAGAAAGGTATATGATAAAAAATTTAGTTTTCATTCATGTCAATATAAAATAGGATACTATACTTAAACAGATACCCACAAACAGATTCCACAAACGATTGATGAGATAATACATATACCAATCGTTTGTGGAAATTTGGGCTATGGTAACCAAGCACCAATCATTGCTATGGAATTACTAAAGGCACAGTCATCCATAATTGGCACCAAATCATGCTACTTGGCTGGTCAAAGGGATAATGCATAAGAACCTAAACAGTATTAAAATTAATGCAGTGCATCTATGTGGATGGCAATGGCCTCGTATTTAGCACACATTTCTAATTAGCATCTATATTCTTCAAAGCCTTTTATCATTTGAGCAAAGAATCTTTTGTCAAACTTGTGACTATCATACATTTTTCTAGTGGATTTGAAATTGTATAACTTCATGTTCCCTTAAATCAGGAATGAATGTTCATAATATGTGAAGAAAACATACATTTATTTTCTCATATGTCTAAGATTTTTTAGTATTATACTCAAATATAAAACTTCATGCTATATTTAAAATTTATATATATATTAATATACCAGAGCCTGATCTTTACATTAAAAAAATCACATTGCAGGAAACTAAATTTGAGATTCACATTACATGCATGGCATTCAAATTTATATAATTTTAATTTCAGCTTCAATATTATTCATTTCCTAGATCAAATCTTAATGTGGACCATTTAGACTTATATGTTATGTCCTACACTTAGAAAACACTTCCTTCCCTGCAGTGGCGGCTCGTGGCTAAAATTAGTGGGGGTGCTGTTCCCAAAACAATTAACCTTTGTTTTAAAATTGTGTAAAAGGAAACAAACATGTATAAAAAGAAAATTTATTTTGAAACTTCATGAAATCTTACAAAAAAAAAATTAAACATTTCTTTACCAAAATTGATACAGTTCAATCTTTGTCTATTCATTTAAAAATGAAATCCATTCTTTTAGTTTTAATTTGCCCGAAAAGATCAATAAGTTTCTCCTTGATCTCTGGTTGACAACTGAGGAAATTTTTCTTTGTTGAAAGCAATGCAAGCGCATTTAGTCTTTCCGAATTCCTAGTGCTTCTTAGAAATGTTTTCATTCTTTTCAATGTTGAAAAGCAGCGTTCTGCCTCTGATGTAGTCATGGGAACTCTCAAGAGAATTTTTATCAGTTTCGTAATTTCACTAAGAACATCATCTTGATTATTTTCGAAGATAAATTTCAGTAGCTCAATTAATTTGCAGTATTTATGGATATCAGACCTACAATAGAATACTTTTACTTCAGTTTCAAGCTCTTCTTTGTCAATCATTGGATATGCTTCAGTGGTCAGTACTATTACTTCTGTAGAATGTTCATTCCTAAAACTAAGCATATCTTGTTAAATAATTTAGCAGCTGCTAAGCGTTTAGTGGAAGAATATCTGTGCATTATATCAATACATAATATAAAATCACATATTTTCTTAGCTTCTGCCATCAGTGTCTTTGAAAAATTATCACAGTACTTTGAGTTTCTTAATTCTAAAATAGCAGTTTTGAAATTTGTTACATATTCATTAACTTTAAACACACTAATTTCTCTATATTGCATTTAGTTGTATATTATTTCAACATGAGGCATCTGATAAAAAAGCTCTAACCAAAACTTGAAATTATCATAATTTAGATATTTTAAAATTCCTGTTGCTTTTGCAATAGTTTGATCTGCATTTGATGTTGACTGAATTTTTGTAAGGCAATTTTTTAAAAGTTGCAAATTTTCATGAACTCTGTTTATGGTCCGTATGATGAAGTTCCACCTTGTAGAGGAATATCACACGCGCGGAGTAAAAAGAAATCACGTTTTCAACAACATGCCAGAATTTCGGCACTGCAGGAGCGACAGTGCTCTTCTCTCTACCCGGCTCGCTTGCTGCTTTCTGTGTGCGCATACGAAGGACAGCCAAATGCCATGTCGCTGGAACTGTGAAGCGCGCAGTTCCAAACAAAGACTTTCGTACCTTTTTCACAAACTGGGGGATGGCTACTGACATTAAGCTTAAGGATTATGCATTGTAAAAGTTAAAGAAAGAATTAAAGACTAAAGGGCACACTATATTAAATATTAAAAATGATAATAAGTGGGAATAGGGGGTGCTGCAGTTCCACAGTGCTTATTACAAGCCGCCACTGCTTCCCCGCAAAAAAGGTGTCCACTAGCGGCGAGCAGTAAAGTCGCTGAACACTGGTTGTTTGGTCTGAGGTTCGAATCCAGCGAACAGGCTGGCTGCATGGACGTTTTCATGGTGTTTCCCATGTGTAACGTGTATACAAACAAGTTTCCCTTAGAAAGTCCTCCACAAAGGCATCCCTCTCCTTAGGCAGATAGCCCTCGAGGCATCGCCATAATCACATTAACCAAACCCTGCGAAAAAGTTAGAAGCAGATTAACATGGCAAAACTCTTCTTTGTGATCACCTCTGAAACTGACACTTCTCAATATACAAAAAATTCTGGTACTGAACATCTCTTTGAGATGACAAGCTCTGCACAAAATTAAAACCATGTAGAACTGCTAGTGGTCATTTTAGAAAGGGTTCGCTCTATTTATTAAAGGTAAGAAATTTATTCAACTATTTCTAAAAGGGCAAATTAATCAATAAAATCTGATATTAGGTACTTTGTTTCTGTAAGCATAATTAATAAAACTTTCGAGTTTGATTTAGTGTGTATAATGACAATTTATTACATTAGTGAATTTCATTTGCTTGACAGATATGAAGAATTTCTATTGAGGAGCTGTTTTGCTTGAAGTTGTTGCTTGCTGTTTGCTTGGGTTGGTTTGGTTTGGTTTATTTGATTATGAAAAGCATGCAGGGTCTATGCGGGAGGGATGTCTTTGCAGAGGATTTTCTAAGCAAAAAAAAAAAAAAAAACTCATATCCATGTTTATACATGTGGAAAACCAGGTAAGTGTTCATGCAGCCAGCCTATCTACCTGGAATCGAACTATTAGTGTTCCAGTCAGCCGCTTTTGGGCTGTGCGTAGAGGGCCATGAAGGAGAATAATTACATGCACTGAAAACTGAATTTTAAACTAAATGTATAAGGAAATCAATGGAAATTCATTTATCAATACTAGTTCTTATTAAATTAAAATACTGCATAAAATAAATTCATAAAGCTATTGAATGAAAATTTCCGTTAACATATTTAAGACGTGTGTAAGGAGTAATAGATTAATTATTTCTAATATTATTTAGTAATTTTCTTTTAAAGGAATTAAAAAATAAAAACAAACAAAAGCTTCTTTAGAAAAATTATTCTACTATTAAAAATGCTGCTGGAATTCACATCCCACCTTATCCAAAATTAAATTAACGTATTTTCAAGTGATAAATCAAGTTCTGAAGAAATATTAAATATGAATACATTCATCTTAATTATTTAAAAAAAAGTGAATGTGAAGATGTGAAAAATTAAGAGAAAAAATCTTTCTCTTAATAATAATAATAATAATAATAATAATAATAAAAAGATTTTTCCCCCCTTAGCCTAGATGTGAAAAAGGTTATTTGCTAGAAATTTGACATCCTGAAAAATGAATACATGCATACACACACTCGCTCATATTTATATGCATTCACACACATGTAATGATACATATAATTAATATATGATTATTTATTGAAAATATATCTATGTGTGTGTATTACACATGCACGCATATATACACACACACGCATATGGAAAGAAATTTTGTAAAGTTTGTGACATAAATTTATATTCCTTCTGGAACAGTAAGAAATAATACGAGTACTTTAAAGAAAAATTAAAAAAATAGCATCACTAGAGCAAATTTACATTGCAGAATAAAAATGTTTTTCATTGAAAGAAAACGCCGAACTTCGTAACGCCAAACAGCAGAATGTAAACAAACGTCAGAAATGTGACATCACTCATGTGGGCGGAGTTAATGGTGACCCTTATCTGAATTGTCATTGGCCAAACTCAAGCCGTTGTCCTAGCAGTGTACATTTTGCTTATATGCACCCCGGGTTACTACTCACATCGTTCGTTTATTTCTCTTGTCCTGTCTTCTGGTGTCTTTCACTTTTGTGGTTAAAAGACAAGATAAATATTTAGGTTGACCGTAAAAAATAGTCGGATATGCATCTTTTGATAAAACTGGCACATTTCTGTGAACTGTTAATACTGTCCCATCAGGTCGTGTTGCTCTATCGTCTCTTATGATCCGATCCGATCCGAACAAGTATGGCTGGAGTAGCGCGCGAAGCGCGCTGTTTCCACTCATGAGGAGAGCCAGTAGGCACATGACGGTAGAAAGTCTGACGTGGTAGGAGTTAAGAGAATGAGGTGAGGCAGAAGGAGGGCGAGCAAGATGCCGCAAGCCTAGGAATTAGGCCAGACAAGAAGACGCCCCGCAGACGGAGCAGTACAAGGTAAAGCAATCATGAGTTCTTATGATAAGCTACTGTGAAAATATACTACATGACAGAACGAGTTTGTGGGAATACAAACTCTCAAAAGCATACATTTGCAGATATAGAGTTACAGTGAGAAAAGTGCAGTTTGCAAGATCAGATATCATATAAAAGTTTCGATGAAATAATGAGAAAAGTATTCATAAAAGCTATAAACAATATATACAACTATATACAGGAATATTCTATTTTATGCAGGAAAGTTCAGATCTCTGGCTAGGTGGGCTGCCAACGGTCGTAACTCTTTATCTTCTGGTAGTGGAATGTAGTCAAATACATGTAATTTTGACATGTGAGGGCATATAACTGCTTTCTGGAAAAAGCTGGAGTTTAAGCGATGAAGATGCTCTATGACAGTTTCAATTTTCAAATCCTTGTGTAAAGTCCTATTAGATACGAAATAATGCGCATTCGTGAAGGTGCGCAGCAACTTGTTCTGTGTAATTTAGATATGTCTCTGTCTCTAACTGATGCCCACGCAGGGGAAGCATACGTGAAGATTGGCCGTATAACAGAGATGTATAAGTGCCGTTTTCTTCTTAAGTCCAGTTTAGAGTGCTCGTTAATAAGTGGGTTAAGACTCTGAATGACTCCTTGTGTTGAGTCAGGTGATCCTTCCAGAAAAATTGATCATTAATAATAACGCCAAGGTAATTCGCCTTGCGTACTCTAGGAACTTCTGTGTCAAATAGCTTAAGCTTTTCTGTTATTTCAGTGGCAGAGTTCTTCTTTCGGATAATGAGCAGTTTGGATTTATCTGCGTTAATTGAAATACGCCATTTGGTACACCAAAATTCTATTTGCGGCATGACTTGTTGAAGTTTCCTGACAGCTTGATTAGGACACATAGATTTTACAGCAAGCGCCGTATCATCTGCATAACAGCCGATGAAGTAATTGTAGTTAAAGCCTGTTTTAGGGAAGTCAGTCACAAAGAAGAGATATAAGATCGGACCTAAAATTGACCCTTGCGGGACGCCGGCGTGAATTCGTTTGACTTCAGAAATCTCATTTCCAATAGAAACATGAAAACTTCTGCCTTTCAGGAATGAGTAGATGAGACACGTTAAAGTTTTGGTGAAGCCAAGGGAACGGAGCTTGAAAATTAGACCCTCATGCCAGACGCGGTCAAAGGCTTTGGCCACGTCTAGCATGAGTAAAGCCACATTTTGTCTGTTATGTAACGCACTGCCGATGAACTCAGAAAGTCTGACCAATTGTTTCGTGGTGGAAAGGGTTTTTCGGAAACCAAACTGTTCTTCTGGTAGTTTCTCTAAGTATGGATGGATTCTATGATAAATGATGCGTTCAAAAATTTTCCCCAAAACGGGAAGCAAACTGATAGGTCTAAATCCTTCTGGGCGAGTGGTAACCTTGCCGGCTTTAGGTAAGACAATCATTTTGGCTCTTTTCCAGGCAAGCGGAAAGTATCTGATAGTTAAGCAAGCATTTAAAATTTTGGCATACCTTGCGATACAATTTTTCGGTAAGTTCTTCATCGCTAGGTTGGTTATTGAATCATAGCCCGGTGCCTTCCTGTTTTTTAGTTTCCTTATCATTTCTTGAATTTCATGTGGAGAGGTGAGTTCCAGATTGTCTTCTAAGTCCTCCTGTGAGGTAAACCAGTCATTAATGCAGTATCTTACATCATAAGCGAAGTCTATGTCACAAGGACGCTCATTCGGTTTAAACTGATTTTCAAAATGTTCTGCGAAGGCGTTTGGTTTTTCTTTATTAGTGAGAGCCACGCTATTATTGAAGTGAAGTGGTTTGTTCGCTACAGCCTTTTCTTTTAGATTTCTGACAAATGACCAGAACGCATTGTCTGGTTCATTAAAATTCATGATTTTTTTCATCCCAAAGGTCATTTCTGAGCTGATGAATTGATTGCTTGATATCACGATTCAGTCTATTAATTTCTGTTTTATTCCTCGGGTTCCATGTTCGATTCCAGGCTTTCCTTAATCTATTTCTTTCTCTGATTTTATCTTTGATGTGGGGGGGGAAGTCTTCCCAGATGTCTGTTTAATGGGAATGTTCTTAGTGGCAGTATTGACTGCATTAATGATACTGTTAGTAAACAGGTGCACAGCTAAGTCTATGTCCTGCTTGGTTCTTAAAGCTGTGTTCAGGAAGGTACTATTACTTAAGATCAGATTATACTGCTTCCAGTCTGTAATCTTTTTCTCCTGCGTCGTTTTGTCTTTTAGGATTCCAAGTGTGGCCATTACAGGTAAATGATCCGAGCTTAGAGCATTAACAACTTCAAGATATACTGGAATTGAAGCGGAGGTAAGTAGTAGATCAAGAATGTCCCCTCTGTTCCGGTCGTCTGCAAGATAAGTGTATTCCTCAGGCGCAAAGAAATAAACAGGTTCGTTGTTTATAAATTCAAAGAGTTGTTCTCCATTTGGGTTTGTTTTACGACAGTTCCATTCCTCATTTTTCGCATTAAAATCACCTGCTAATATAACAGGAAGATTTGTGAATAAGATGTCCTTTAATAATTCAGCTTCTAAAGGGTATCTGGGTGGGTTATAGAAGGCTGTGAAATAAGTGTTTCCTTAACCTTGAAGAAACACGGAGACAGTGGCATACTCTTGTCCATTATTTCTGTACTGCTTAATCATGCATGATTGGAGAGAGTTCTTTACGTATATCGCTACCCCCCCCCCACCACGGTGACTGAGTCTATCTGTGCGATAGCATCTGAAATTCATTACGTTAATACTAATACCAGTATTTGCATGTGTCTCTGTTACCATAGCAATGTCAACATCATTGTTTTAAATAAAATCGGTGAGTTCCAATAATTTTCCATGAATGCTACAAGCATTCCATATCATCATGTTTAAAAGCGCGTTTAAATTCCTATTTTTCCTCATTGTTAGAAGATTTGGAGGGAATGTTCTCTTGATTTATTTGCGATAACTGTTTGACCTGTTGAGTAAGTTGGAAACCTGCGCTTTTGATGACGGTCACCAATTCCGCCAGATCAACAAAGACTTTTTTAGCCTCGGTTAGTTGTTCTTGATAGATTCCAGCTGAGAGAGCCTTAGCATAAGATTTATTTTCTACAACTCTGTTGCTGAAAACTTTCTCCTTGACTATTTTTGATTTAGGGAACCTTTCGCAAACCGCGAAAACTTGACGTGTGTTCTTTTCCGCAGTTTACGCAGCATAATGGTACATCTGGTTTTCCTTTATCAGGAAAATCTCGAGAGAAATTATCCTTAGCACATCGGACACATTTTGGAGGATATTTGCAGCTTTCCTGAGTATGATTAAAGCCTTGACATCGGAAGCACTGCAAGGGCCCCTGACGTCCTTTATACTCTTGGATTTTAATTTTCATGTCACAAAGAAATTGCTCATGATAAATCTTCTTTGAGTCTTGCGACTTAGGCAACGTGATAATGAACAGAGGTAGTTTTGTGACAATACCCTCCCTGCGGCGGGTCATCTGTTTAACATCCTCTACTTTGTAGTGTAATTCTACAAGATCTCTTTTAATATCCTCAATTGGAGTTTTGTAAGTTAGTCCTCTCACTACAACTTTTAAGTTGCGCTCTTCTGGTAGTTTAAATGAGTGATGTTCAATTCCTAGATCATTTAAGATTTTTACCATACCCCCGTAATCATCGGGGGATTCTGCAATAACTTTAATTCCATCTGGAATTTGTCGACCGAAAAATTTTAATTTATTTCTGTGAAAAACTTTACTAATTTCTCCCCAGTTCAAATCAGTCTCCCTGAGAGAAATTGGTGGGATTTTAGTACGAGATGAATTTACACTATTATTTGAGGTTTTAGTAATATTTGTAGTGTCATTTTAAACACTATCTGCATCATTTGTGTCCATATCTTGATTATCTATATGAGTTTTGTTAATTTGCTCTGTGATTTTAGTAACTGAGCTATCTGTGCTTGATTGTGCATTTTTATCTGAAGCAGTGGTGACATTGGACGTGATAACTTGACTATCACTTATCTTTTGCTTTTTATACTGCACTCTGTGATTTCTAGTCCTTACAGTTTGATCTCCTCTACGCCTGTTTTGTGTTTCGTCTTCAGAACTAGTTTCTTGATCAAGCGTTTTTTCATTATATGAGTTTAGGTGTGAGAAATCATTAATCTTGATTGGGCTTCTGCCCCTATCATTATCTTCTAAAGTTGGACTCGTATTTCTAATATCCACTAAGGTATTAGTGTTTTCGTTAGTTTCCTTTTTCATGATTAATTTGTTCATTAAACACTTTCAACATATCAACAAGACTATGCAAGAATGTGTAAAGTTTGCCTTCTGTGTCAGTGTATTCTCCATTTTGCTCTTTGACATGGTCGAGCTCACTAATCTACGCTTTCACTGCACCTAGCACTGCATCCATCTTCGCATCGAAAATCAAAATCTTGCGCCCTGAATATAGGAGTCCAACACCCCGGAATTAGGCCCACTCGATGGTGTCCTAACAGGCGGATGTGTTGGCGAAAATTCCCGCAAGGCCCCTGACAATCACCTGAAGCGAACGCTTGGGGGTAACTATGCGGGAATATGCAATCCAAAATCCAGACAAATCACTGAGTCTTTAAGTTAGAAAAATCCTGGAAAAGACGAAAATTGTTACTTAAATTACTTATCAAAAATAAATTTAATAAGCAATCATATCGGGAAAATCAATCACCAAAACCAGCAATTAATGGCATGTGAGAAGACAATTATAGGCAATTGCGGCGAAACCCAAAGTAGGCTTAACCAGAAGCACGAGGCACACGAGTTAGACCTCGTAATCTCCGCCTACCTCTCCGCCTACCTAAAATTTACCCATTTTTTGTGTTTTATTTTTTTTTATTTTATTTTTAAATAATTTTTATAAATTTTTTGAAAAAAAAATTTGAATTATAACCTATAAAATTTTTACCATCATCTTAAAGTAAGTGTATTTCTAAGCATACCTGCAAAAAATTAGACTTTCTTATTCAACATTTTCTAAGATATACACCAATTTACACATTTTCTTTTTGAAATTTGGCATCTTTTTTTTTGAGCGATAATAACGCCAAATGTGGTTTATGGATTTTTGTTACAGTGAATTGCCACAGCTATTTTCAACCTTAAATTTCAAGTAAAATTTTAAAGAGAATTAATTATACATGAAATTTTTTCCCTCAATGATGCGTAATAAATATTTATTAATACTATATGAAAAGCTATTTTTTAAATTATAGATGATATTATTCAAATTTTTAACTATTTTTTAAGATTTTTCTTTTTTTTAAAAAAAAAAATATTTGTAGAATAAATTTTTATCTTCGGTGTTTTATCGTCTGCTACTTTACTTTAACTTCGTTTAAATCGAATTGTCTAAAACTGAGAACTTTCGTTTGATGTTTATTTGAATTTTATGAAAATATTTTATGACATTAACTGCATAATATATTTCTAAACAAGCTGTTGCTTATAAAGTGGCTGAAAGAGCGGCTGATACTATCATCCATATTTTTAAAGCATGGTATATTTTTATAGAAACATAAGATTTAGAATAATCATTTTTAGAAAAGTCAAATTATGATATAAACGTACAACCCTCTAGAGACCGAATTAATGGAAGTTCAATGGTTATGTAGAAATGATCTGCAGCTACAGTGTCTCACAAAAGTGATGGGACACGTGTGCTGTACAAAAGAAAACTGTAGTAAAATTAATTAAAAGAACATGTAAAAATTTTTTGTGGGTGTGCTTCATACTTAAATTTAGTAACAATTATTACATAATATACATTTTCTCAAAATATTAAAATATTAATTTAATAAAAATACAATTGTTTAGAACGGAGCAAAAAATGGCTCACATAAGTGATGGGACACTTACTTTTCCATCAAATATTTATCCAAAAATTTTACTTTTTAAAAGGTTTTAATATTTAGTTGGATTTCCTTTTACTTTTAAAACATGATTTAATCTTCTTGGGATGGATTCGACTAATTTTTTTGTGATTTCTGGAGTGATTTTACCCCATTCTTCTTGAAGCACCGATTTTAATTGTTGTTTTGAAGAAATGGTGTGTTTGCGAATTCTTGATTTCAATTCTTGCCAAATATTCTCTATGGGATTCAAGTCAGGAGATTGTGGTGGTGTTTTTATTATTTCAGGACAGTTATATAGCAGCCAGAGTCTAACGTTCAAAGCAGTGTCCTTGGGGTCATTGTCTTGGTAGAATTTAAAATCGTCATGAAGGTTCAATTTTCGTGCTGAAGATTTCAAATTTTGATTTAAAATGTCAATATACATGTACTGATCCATTATACTGTCAATAAAAACAAGAGTACCAACTCCAGCGGACGACATACACCCCTATACCATAATTCCTCCTCCACCATGTTTTACTGTTGGCACCAAGTTCTGTTTGCGAAATTCTTCCCTGGGTTTTCTTCACACCAAGATTCTACCGTCAGAACCAAATATATTAAATTTACTCTCATCAGCAAACATAACTTCATTCCAGTAATCAGAATTCTTATTTATGTTGTATTTTGCGAAAGCCAGTCTGAGTTTTCTATTCTTTTCTCTTAAGAAGAATTTTTTCCTGGCTGCTCTACCGTGATATCCAGCAGATCGAATTACTCTTCTAATAGTCTCAGGATTAACAATTACTCCGTATAATGCTTGTAAATCAGCAGCAACTTTAGGAGCACTCATTCTTGGATTTTTTTTTAATATTTTGAACAATAATTCGCTTTATTCCATTGGATAGCTTTGATGGTCGGCCAGGTCTTCTTTTATCCTGAATCATGTGATTCTTTTTATATAGTTTAATGATATTGAAAACTGTTGAATGACTCGTGTTAACTGTTTCAGCAGTTTCTCTAATAGATTTTTCACGTTCAATATGCAAATTAATAACTAATTTTCGAATTTCATGCAAAGTTTCTTTTCGTTTAGCATTCATGGCTGCACAGAGCTAAAAAACACAAAAATTCCAAAGCAAACTGGAGAGAAATACTGCAGACGATTTTATAAATTATTGCTAATTGCTTATGAGTAAAAATAAAAACCCAAAAAAAATCTGAAATGTTTCAGATTTTAAATTACGTCCAAAGGGGCGTTTTTTTAACGTTTTGAGTGTTACCTTTATTTATTAAATATCATGTTCTTTGCACTTAAACCATAAAATTCAGTTCAAGAGCAATATCGCAAAATAATGTTAAATTAAGCATATCTTTAGAAATTCCGATATACACAGTCTCGCGAGCTGGAGATAAAAGTATTTTTTTTTTTTTTTTTTTCTATATAACGTTGCCATTTCTCGCTTTTAAAGCATTGAGTTTGTAAATCAAAAATTCGTTAAAGTTTTACAAAATATAAAATCTATAATAAAACAAATTCCAAATTTGGGATTTCAGATGCCCATATTCGCAGTAGGATTTCGTCATTCAAAATTCGATGGCTCTATGTACCATTGTTTTATCACAATGCGAGAAATAGACAATCATTTATGCAGATTTTTCATTACTTAATTTCTTCAACTATAATGCAGGACTCTAACATTTTGTGGCAACAGTTTGAAAAGTGAACCGACGTTTATGAGTCCGACGCAAAATCGCAAAACGAAAACAATAGTTCTTCAGGGACAAAAAGCCCCTTTGGACTAAAAATATTTTTATTGTAGTACGTAGTAGTATCTAATGGTGTCTCATCCATTTTTTTGCTCCGTTCTAAACAATCGTATTTTTATTAAATTATTATTTTAATATTTTGAGAAAATGTATGTTATGTAATAATTGTTTCTAAATTTAAGTATGAAACACACCCACAAAAATTTTTTACGTGTTTCTTTAATTTATTTTATTATAGTTTCCTTTTGTAAAGCACAAGTGTCCCATCACTTTTGTAAGACACTGTACTTAATGGCTGAATAAATCAGCAGGTTCTGTGGAGAAGTAAGAATAATTATGTAAACGACACGCAACATTCTGGATTCAATTAACAACGAGGATGCGATGTTTATTAAATGAATCTTAAAAAGTTTTTAAACATAAAAAATCAATTCACTTTTTTTATCCTAAAATGTATTTTTATGCGTAGCGTATTTTCATTACATCCTTAAGCCCACCATCGGCCAAGCGGTAAAGACGCTGAACACTGGTAGTTCGGTGCGAGGTTCGAATCCTGATAACGGGCTGGCTGCATGGGTGTTTTCTTGGTTTTCCCCATGTGTAACGTGTATAGGAGCCAGTTTCCCTTAGAACGTCCTCCACGAAGGCATTCCTCCCTTTAAGCAGATAGCCCTCGTGTGCTTTGCCATAATTGAATAATCCAATCCAATCCATTATATCCTTAAAATTCTAATTTAGAATGTAATTGTCAAGAACTGACTTCTAATTATCAGTAATATAATAAGTAATTATTACGGTTATTAATGATGATGATGTCGTGTCTATGACAAAGTGCAATTATATAGCTTCGAAGCTGTCAAAGATAGCTTTTGCAACCTCGGCAGCTCTATCAATAAAACCTTCTTATAAAGTAATTGCAAATATTTCAAAAAACTTTCTGTCTGAATGCAAATATTTTTCTATGCAAATATTTCTAATTTATATTACTCAAGATTGCACACGATATTATTTATTTGCACTTCTATTCCTACCGTCAACTCTAGTAGAAGTTACAAATCAATTATATTTAATTAAGGAATGACCATCTAAGTTTAGAAGCAGTGTACCGTAACAGCAATTCAATTATTGGCACCATATCTTTCATGTTACTCCCGATTGGCAAGCTACATGATTTTTAATGAGTATTCGGGTTTTGCTAGTAACTTCACTTGGAAATAGCGCTTTGGTTATTTGAACATAGAAAAAACATGGGAGCTAATTGGTTAAGACGCTTTAATAGAGAACCTTTGTAAAGAGAACATAGAAAACTAGGAAAACCAAACATGTAAGCCTGGGTTAGACTTCGCAACAAACAATTAGTATTTAACAATCTTCAAATTCTAGGCAACCGCTGAGGCTCCAATTAAATCTCCAATTTAATATTTTATTTGTAAATATTTAAGATATTGTTGTATTCTTAGACACAAAAAGCAGAATTTAAGTTTTGTTAACTCGTTAGTAAGCTACCAAGCCGTAGTGCAAATGAATATTCAATTTCTTTTGCAATAATTGTATTCACTTAATATTCTTGGAATATGAGCTAAAGAAGGAATGTTCTCGGAAGATTAAAGAAGTGTTTAAATCCAGTGATATTAGGTTTGTCTTAACAAGCTCAGGATCAAAATGATTCTGCAATTGCCCGAGTAGTTGACTTGTAAATGGCTGTGAATTAAGCAGATGACTTTTAATCTTATGTTATTCAGTCATAAAACGTATTCCAAATGTTTTGTATCGCATGACAATGCATCTTTTCATTATTCAATAACCAATCGGAGAACCACTTGTGGTCCGAAAATAAGTATGTGTACTCAATCGTCCTGCATGTTCTACAAGTTTGTCTTCGTGTGATTTTTTTCTTTCCCCAAAACTAAAGTTGCCTCTCAAAGGAGAATTTTTTTACATTGAAGAGATAAAAGGAGTATGACATCTACTTTTAGGATTGGATTGGATTAATCAATTACGGCAAAGCACACGAGGGCTATCTGTCTAAAGGGAGGGATGCCTTCGTGGAGGACTTTCTAAGGGAAACTAGCTCGTATACATGTTACACATGGCGAAAACCACGAAAGCGTCCATGCAGCCAACCCGTTCGCGGGATTCGAACCTCGGACCGAACTACCAGTGTTCAGCGTCTTTACCGCTCGACCGCTGGTGGACCATCTACTTTTAGAGGCATGTCAAAAACAGATCTCTACAAGCTTTCTCTTCCATTACATGTTGTGCATTCAGACAAAAAGTTGCATCAGCGTAAATTCTATAATATATTTTTATTACACTTTGATTACTTTATTAACATGCATTGAATATGTACTAAACCTTTTGCTTCAGCTTCAGTAATTCGGAATTATTGTCGGAACTAGGACTTAGAAGATAAGTTAAATTGAATATTTCGATAATCCAATAAATTCAAGGTCGAAGTTTCAATATTTTATTTTCGGAGGGAGGGGAAATTTTTTCAGTTTTGGTCCATTATTCTAAGTATATTTGCTTCGATTTTTTATTTTTTTCATAAAAGCGAAAATCTTACGCATGGTATACATGTAACGCATAGCTTCAAATTAAAATTTAATAATATACAGGTTGGTTATAATTAAAGTTCCACTTTGAAACGGTCATAAAAGGAAAACTATTGGATGAAATGTTATCAAACTTGGTAACCGTGTAAAGGAGATCATGGAAATTTATTTTCCGCGAAAAAAAGAAAGTTCGAAACCTCACCACCAGGGGGAAAATGGCGCTGTATGCAGTATTGTTAAACGAAATATGGGTCGGGATCTAACTTAACCTTTTGTTACACAGGTTTAATATGTTGTATTTCCTTAAGAAACTTTGAAGTAAGCAAATTAACATTTAAAGGCGTTAAATTCGACAAAAGTCGAGTGCGCCATCCGTGTAAGGGAGAAATTCGTCCGTGAAAACCACAAATTAGCGATTAGAAAATGTGAGATCGCAAATCACTCGCACAAGTGCGTACAATCTGGAAATCTTTTTCTTACATTTGTAATTTTTGAAGCCTGAATTCGGCCTTAAAACATGAAGATACTGATTCAAAAAGCTTTTAATCGATTTGGTCCAAAGAAATCCCTCATGTTATCTACCTAGTTCCATTGCGTTCTCCTACTGCATTTCATTGCATAGCAATCATTCCACACCGTTTGGTGATGACAGCTAGTTTCATAACTGAACCATTTTTCTCTGAAGAGAAGTCGACAGCTGGATCACTGGGATTGCAGCTCGCTTAGGGTCGTAATGTTAAAATGTTAAAATGTTTCGTGATACATGAACTGCAGTAACGTGGCATTTTAGATACTACGATTTTTATGCAGGGCTGGGCCCCACCTTATAAGTGTCGCACAGTTACTTAGGCAACATTTCACGAATGAACGTCTTTTAAGCCGACACTTCCCCCAGTTCCCACCAGACCTCAACCTCTGTGACTTTTGGCTATGGGGTTATCTCAAAAGCACTGTTTATGGTGATAATCTAAGCAATTTAGCAGAAATGAAAGATGTGATACACCAACATGTCCGTAGCATTCCTCCTGATATGCTAAGAGCTGCTGTTGAGAATGCAGTAACCAGGATTTAACTTCCTTTCGGAAAATGCTGAACGCTACATTGAACATGCTTTGTAACACGTTTTGGAAACGATTAAACACATTTTAAACCGATGTTTTCATTTCTTATTTCATTTAACAATATTGCATACAGTGCCATTTTCCCCTGGTTTTGAGTTTTTGAACCTTTTTTTTTTTTTTTTTTTTTTTTTTTTTTTTCCGCGGAAAATAAATTCCCATAACCTCCTTTATACGATTCCCAAGTTTGATAACATTTGGTCCGGTAGTTTTCCTTTTATGACCATTTCAAAGTGGAACCATGTAAATTAAACTTTAAAAGTTTGAGAGTTTGGTTCAAGTCCCAGCTTTAAATATATATATATATAAATTTTTATATTAATTCTCTTAGAAAGAATGTTTTAAGAAGCTAATTTTTCTCTCGCGTTATAGATTGTATAAAAAAACACGATCTTTAATATGATTTAGATTGTTTCAGCCGATATAAGAATCGGGTCACTCGGTGGTGCAGAATATACACTGCTGGACTGTTATATTTCATTGTCATTTAGCAAAAAATCTTTTAATTAAAATATTTATCCTTTGGACTTTGATCTATACTTTGTTTATAGTTAAAATGTCTAGAAAATGAAAAGCTGTCTTCAGCTGAAACACAATTGATGCAATTGATATTTTAAAAAATTGACAAGAATGCAAAATTTATGGAAGTCTAGCAATCGAAAAATCTTAATTTTCTTGTGTGAGCACTGAAAGTAACTGTAGAAGGAAAGGAGCAAAGTAAGCAAAAATTTGAAGGGAAATTTGGCTGTCTGGCATACCAAGATGTTGGACGCTTTTGGACGCAAAAAGTTGGACGCTTTTGAATATACTTTCAGGATACTTCAAACAATTTAGGTGTTCAAAGAGAAAACACTTGGACGTGTACACCAGCAAATACCATCAATTCAGCTTGTGTTAACAGAAAAGACAAAAATGATATCATTGCAGATTAAAGTGAAGAGCGACTGGTTTTAGACTACATGGTTCAGTTTTAGACTGGTAGTTCGGTCCGAGGTTCGAATCCCGCGAACAGGCTGGTTGCAAATGCGTTTTGGTGGTTTTTCCCCATGTGTAACGTGTATACGAACCAGTTCCCTTAGAAAGTCCTCCCCGAAGGCATCCCTTCCCTTAGGCAAATAGCCCTAGTGTGCTTTGTCATAATTAAATAAACCAAAACCTCTTGATGAAACCAGCCTTTCTTTTCATCTCATACCTTCAAAATGCTAACTTCTGAAGATTGATAAAGGCTATGACTTAAATACTGATGAAATGGATTGAATTGGATTATAAAGTTATGGAAAAGCAGGGCTATCTGCCTAAAAGGAAGGATGCCTTCGTGAAGAACTTTCTAAGGAAAACCAGCTGGCATACACGTTACACATGACAAAATCCTCGAAAACGCCCATGCAACCAGCCCGTTTACCGGGATTCGAACCCCGGCGTGAACTACCAGTGTTCAGCGACTTTACCGCTAGGCCGTTTGTGGGCCTTTATGAAATGGAAGTAAATGATTGTCAGAAATACCAAGATGTTTCAAAAAGTTGGATGCTTTTTAATATACTTGGAGAATGCCTGAAGAAAAAGAGCAAGAATAAAGCAGAATGCCAGAATAAAAACTGTTTAAAGCAGTGTATGCAAGTCATCCTAAGTTAAAATGTCGGTTATACATTTCTTTTATTTGTATATCTTTTCTGAACGGAACATTGAAAGGCATGTTAAGTGTGCTTTACTGTGTTTTCTCTTTTAATATATGCAGTTTTCAAATGCTCGTAGTCTGGGTTACAAAGTATTCTTCCGAAAGAAACGAAATTCAAATAAATAAAATCAAACTCTGGAAAATTTATATTAATAAATATGTTTAAAATACTCGGTTCGAATGAATAAATAGAAAATTTTAAAATAATTATCCGAAGAGACAATGCAACACTAACAATTAAAATAAAAGTCTAAAAATTAAAAAATTACATAAAACAGTAACTATGACTAAAAATATAGTATAAACAAAAGTATTTGAAAAAAAAAATAATAAATAAACGATGCACCTTTGATTTAAACTACGCAGTTCAAATGAGTAAATAGAAATTTTTAAAACAGTTATTCGAAAGAAACTATGCAACCAACGTAAACAAGTAAAATGAAATTCGAAAAAGGAAAAACTTTCTTAAAATTAATAATAATTATAATTAAAAATATAATATAAAGAACATTATTTGAAAGAAGGAACAATTGAGTCTTTTTTCCCTATTTGAAATAAGGAACGATTGAGTCTTTTTTTCCTCTCACGCACTATGTAAAAATGGAAATGAAAATAGGTTGCCACATATTAAGAAGTTCGCCAAGTGAACTAATTTTGATGCGAACTGAATAAAAAGCACCAACATAAATTGTTGAATGTATCCGTAAATTTCGCACCAAATTTTACAAAATTTAATGTTTAGGCATAATTTGGTCTTAGAATCGAAATATATAAAAAAATTGGTATGTTATTTCAGAAAAAGTACGATTTTGTGTCAAAATACCTATGTTAGAATAGTGCTATATATAAATCTAATGTATATCCTAAGTCGCGCTTTCGAGACATGAAGAACGCAATTTGAATTTTGTCAATCGGCCCAGTAGAACGGAAGATATAGAACTGTCCCATTTTATTTTTTATTTTTATTTTTTTTTTTTTTGAGCAATGTACCTTAATTAAATAATAACTAAAGGGAAAGGAATTACAGTGAATTGTTTAATGCTATATAATAAATATTGTAATGTATTTTGTAGTAATTGACAAAACAGGCAATCTTTTTAGAACATAAATTTTATTTCTTTGTTCACGAGATAGATAATTTGAAGAAATTCTTTAGTAGCAAAACTTTCATACTACTACTAGCTGGTAAAAACTTCAGAATCTAATTTTTTAACAATATATCACGTTGCTGAGCAACGGTTACATAATACAAATATGGCGTTGCCACTTCAACAATAAATATAGTTATTTATTAAATAACAAGATATTACAATATACTGTAGGCTGTAATTATTACACTCCTATTTAAGCTTAGTGACTGTGCAAAATGTATGTACAAACTCGAGTTCAATATTTTTCAACTTTCAAGAATTTTTTTTAATACTATTATTCTTGTGTAATTTAGACGAAGGAATCATTCCAATAAAGCATTACGAGATTCGTGTTTGATGCATAGTTTGAAAATGAAAGATACAAGAGAAATTTTCTAGATTGTTATATTTAACATGAGTGTTATGGCGTATGTAAGAAATATGTATTAGAACATGAATAAAAATAGGGGGATCTCTTTAGCTTTCATTTATCACAAAAGTGTTTATTTTGAATCATTACCTAACATTGAAAAGTACAGGTCAAACAGAATTAATTAAAAGAAAACATTAAAGTGAGCTAGTAAATATGTTAACTTTCGATACATCTTGCTAAAAGTTAAATTTACTACAGTTAAGGAATAGTTAATGCTACATACTTTCTAGATTAATCGTACGTACGCTCTGCTTACACTCATCTGTTTTGGAGGGTAGGGTACGAACTGCGCCAAATTTGATCGAAGATACCCGTCTCCATCTTATTTAATCCACGAACTGCGCGACGTTTCCTGTCCGCTATTTCTTTCCCAAGAAGATTGGGTGCTACAAAAAGTCATTTATCGCCATTAATGGAACATTCTATTGAGACTGACCTTTATTTTCGTTTATCAATATTGTAAAAATTGTGCATGCAAAACAAATATTAATTTAAAGTCTGGCATGTGCTAAAGTAAAAATAAATTTCTTTTACACTCATTTTAAAGTTTTATGATGCTTAAAGGAATGATGAGCCAGATCTTTTTTATTCTCTGTAAGAATTAAAAACTTTCCAAGTTGTAGATTTTAGTCGCTGATATATATATATCAGTTTTGAATAGTAAAATTGATAGATTAATGACATACGCAAAACTGATACATAATCAACCTATCAAATGTCAGATTTGTAGCGCACCTTAAATAAGTTTCTCATCTAGATAAATATTAACAAATCTTCTTAGATAGCAGAATGGTTTTAACTTTCAAATTTACCATTTTAGGTAAACAGTTCTAATTTAATTAAAAAAATTCTCTTTATTAAATCTAAAAATTGGACGTCTTAAGTCGTTCTAAATTCACTCTAATGTTATTGCAATATATTCCCGTATTAAGCTTTCCATTTTTAGTCATTGAAGTTATTTTAAGGTTATTTAACTTTGTTACAAATTCCATATTTTAATGCTAGAAACGTTTAAATATTTATTCTGTTTTCCATTTGATGTACTTTGGCATACATTTAATTTCTAATACACATTTAATTAATAAATTAATAATTATGACCATCAGCAGAATTTTCATAATTAACAAAAAAAAATTCAAACTCCTTTATATTTATATCCTGGAATTTTCAGTTCCCTTTTAATCCATTCCTTTTTCTCATATTGTTGCACTATACTCAAGTTTTCATGTATGTAGAATTTATATACTACTTTGTATTGTATTAATGCGAATTCATACTTAAATGATAATTTTTACAAATTCTTGCATCGCTATTCTAGTTAACAGAAGATGTTTCTAACACCTTGGCAAAGCTTAATCTTCAGCATGTAGCTTATTTTCTAACCTAGTTTCAGGCTGAATTATTTGTAAAATTAATTACTTGAAATTATTTGTTAACAATGATGGTCGCTAAATCACGCTAATAATATTTCTAACTGTTGTAATTTATAATGCATCGAGTTCGTGTGATTTATAATATTATTCATTTATAATTTTTTCAGCAGTATTGAAATTATTAGCATATACTGATAATATTATACATTTAGATTACAGTATTTTAGATTTCCATTGCCTTCTTCATTGATGCTTTTATGCTACATTCCTAATATTTCATAATGGCATACGTATTTGTATGGCATACTTATCTATGTTTAACTCATTCACCAAACATGTTAATCTATAATTCAGCCCACATTTGCTTTTACATGTGCTGTATCTTCTACTTTCTTTAATATATTGTTCAGCTTAATTTCGAAAGATCTTACGATCAAGCGGAAAAGTCACTAAACATTGGTAGTTCGATCCGAGTTTCTAATCCCAGAGATCCAGTTTTTTTTTTTTTTTTTTTTTTTTTTTTTTTTTGTACTTATTTACTGTGTAAAAATGTAGCGTAAAAATTTCAGTTCATGAAGTAAAAATACTTTTTTAATTTATTCTTTAAAAATATTGCAAAAATTTTCATCTTTGCATATCTAAAAAGATACAAATCCCTCTAATAAGAAAAAAGAAGGAAAGAAATTAACTCAGTTGCGGTGATTGATACCTCGGTGCAAATTATATGTAACATTTTTCCAAAAGCATACAGTTTATATGGATATCAATAAATTAAGGATTATTTCTCCACCTAATTTTCTCAACATGTTTATTCCAGAATTTTCTTTTCACACTGTAGCGCTTAACTTTATGAGTTTTCTATAATCATTCAATTTCTCTAACCATGGCAACTTTGCATACCTTCTGACAAGTAGTTATATTTTTAACCACTGTATTTTAATTCCTGTTGACTATCAGTACATTATTCTCTTGTTTCACAAGTGCAACTTTTATTTTATACGCAAATCTACGTAAAATAGCATTAAAACTTCAGTTATGCGGAGCTCCTGATCGATTGCTTGTTTTAGATTGAATGAAATTAAGCTTAATGTTACTGTTAATTAGCTTGTTATTAATTTAATTGCATGTTTCTAACTAATTATATGTTCAGATATTTCCAAGTATATTACACAAGCTTTTGCATCCTAATTTTTAGTTTTTGGTTAAAAAAATAAGCTTTTATTTATTGAGAGGCCTGATTGATTATATTAATTTGCAGTACGGTTTATCTAATCCTTTTCTTTTAGATAAATTTTAGAAAAACTTCTTAGCATAATAATTTAAATTTATTTACAATTTATACGTCAGTGATCCAAACGCATAGTAATGTTGTTATAATAGATTTCATGCTAAGCTTTTTTTTTTTTAATTTAACTATTAATTTCTACAAACATTTACATGATTGCTTTAATTAACGAAAAATATTTCTAGCACACTTTAACACACTTTGATATGGAATAATGTTTTGCACTCTATTAAATTTTCCAGTCTAGTTCAGACATCTTGACTATTATTGATGTAATTTATTAAAAATATAATTTGTATGCTTTATAATTATTTAATTTATGATATTATTATCATAGATGAAAGATATTTGTAATACTAATATGTATGTTTACCAATGCCTTTTATTTTCTTTGTTAGCTCTCGCATTTATTACTGTTATTCAAGTAATTAGCCTGCTTGTTAGATATTTTTTAACTTGTTCTTGTGATATGTAATTCTATTTATTTATTTTTATTTTCCTCTTGGCTACAATTGGCTTCGAAAAGTTAAATTGTAATTCTGTAGGCAGCAGAGGGAAGAAATTCTGATCGGCGCAGTTGTATTATAGAAGGACCCGGGGGGGGGGGATTTTCATTAGCGCAGTTGGAGTACACCCTTTTGGAGATGGCCTTACTACGATTGCCCTCGCTCGTGACGTCACAGTAGGGGAGAACCCCTTTGGATTCGGCCTTCTCCTATCAAGATGGCCTTGGATTACGGGTGTTGTAAAATGATAATTAGAAAGGTCTATAAATAAACTTATTATAGAAGTCACCAGTTTCTATTCTTTTTGTGTTATTCATCATGAATAACTCTGTGTTTGTGAAAATGTATTGAGAAAGTGAATTTCAAGATGCAAGTGTTTATCTTTGTACTTTGTTAAACTTCATCTGCAACTTTATAATAAATAAAGGTCGGTTTTTAAAAACTATTTCCTTAAATTTGCTTTCATGAAATGCAGATTCCAATTGTGCTTTTATTTTCTAACTTTTAATGTTAAAAAATCTGTACATATTTATTATGCTACTCAGTAAAATAAAGATGCATAATCAGTACATAGTAATGCCAGTGTTTGAAGGTTGTTTGAACAATAAGGCATCAAGTAGGAACAACACAAAGTGGGTGATGCAATCAAAATTAAATTTATGCCTTCAATCACTTTCTTTAAGCTAAGTGCTCAGTGTAACTGAAAGGCCAAACAGATAGATTGATAAATCATGTAAAGAAAAATTTATTCTCATATCCCCGCCAAGATTTCTCACAGAAGATACATTTCACATAGATATGTGAATCAAAATATTACCTATGGAAGATTTAATATAAAGTATTGTACATATCCGTATTATACGAGGGCCATCCAGGAAGTAGATTACGTTTCCGTCTGTGTCCGCTAGGGGCGGGGCTAGCGCGGCCATCTTGGGGTCAGAGCGTTGCGCAGCTCAGTCTGCATCTAGCCGTGCTAGTGAGAGGTTCGTGCTGTGCTCCGTTCAGATACTGTGACGGTTTGAAATGTCTGCGTTAATTGAAAATCCCGCGAGCTGCGAGGTGCGCTCAGTAATAAGGTTTCTGACTGCAAAAAACTGTAAACCGATAGAAATCTATCGGCAGCTTCGTGAAGTGTATGGGGACAACATTATCACTGAAGGTGGAGTGCGTCAGTGGGTCATAAGATTTCAAAATGGCCGAACCAATGTTCACGACGAAGATCGAAGTGGGAGACCCAGCATAGTGACCGCCGAACTTCTCGAAAAAGTCGATGCTAAAGTCCGTGAAAATCGAAATTTCACAATAACGGAACTTTCTTTGAGTTTTCCACAAATTTCGCGAAGTTTGTTGCACGAAATCATCAGCGAAAAGCTTGGTTACCACAAGTTTTGTGCAAGATGGATTCCAAAAATCTTGACAGAGGACCACAAAAATCAGCGAATGGCTGCAGCGTTGAACTTTTTGGACGCTTACCATAAGGATGGTGACTCTTTACTCGATCGCATCGTTACTGGTGACGAAACATGGGTGAAACATGTGAACTGTGAAACGAAATTGCAATCAATGTAGTGGGGGCACACAAGTTCTCCCCAAAAACCCAAGAAATGCATGCAAACAATGTCGGCAAGGAAGATGATGGAGACTGTTTTTTGGGACAGAAAAGGTGTAATTTTGGTGGACTTCCTGGAAAGAGGCACTACAATAAACTCTCAAAGGTATTGCCAAACTCTCCAAAAACTCAGAAGAGCAATTCAAAACAAGCGCAGAGGAATGTTGAGCTCTAAGATCTTGTTGATTCACGACAACGCCCGGTCCCACACGGCAAATGTCACTCGTAAAGTTCTTGAATCTTTTAAGTGGGAGTTGTTTCCTCATCCGCCGTACAGTCCCGACCTGGCACCGAGCGACTTCCACCTATTCCCAGCAATGAAGAAGTGGCTGGCTATGCAGCGTTTTGATGACGACGCACAGCTGCAAGAAGAGGTAACGAAGTGGTTGAAGGCGCAGGCGGCCGAATTTTTCGACGAAGGAATTTCCAAGCTCGTACATCGCTACGATAAATGCTTTAATTTGTATGGTGACTATGTAGAAAAGTAGTATTTGAGTGTGGCTTTCATCTGTATATAATAAAATTTGTTTCCTATACTTTGTTTATTTTTTTATTCCAAAACGTAATCTACTTTCTGGATAGCCCTCGTATATCGAATTTCAACGTTATTCACATTATTCTGGAATTCACTCTATTTCAAAGCCTACGAAGAAATTGACTTCTTGCACTCTTATTAATTAATTATCCTAAGAAGCTTTTAAGTGTGGCCTAAGCAAGAAAAAGGATATGTAGTATAATTCAGCATCTAGTAATTCTTGGATATTATATGCTACTTGAATAATGAATATGTTTATATTGTTACGAAATGTACAGGCGCGGTGAGATGGCTTCCTCGCAAAGCAGTTTTAGAAATGCCATAAAATGGCAAGAGAAGGTAAGGTTGCCACATTAGACGAGAAATCGTCCATTTTTCGACATTTGGCGACAAAATTGGCGATATACTATGGACGGTTGGAGAACCTTCTGGAACGAATTTTTACCGGTTTAGTCCAGAATGTTCCCGAACACAAGCCGAAAGCTATATAAACCGTGCTAGTCTGCAGTCAGTAAGTGTGTGTCTCTCTTCGAGAGTGTGTGTGCCTCGTCTAGCGAGTCAATCCCTGCGGAGTCGATCGAGTTGACAGCCAGGCAGCGAGTGCCGAGTGGGTCATCGAGTCCACTGAAGGAGTCTGTTAGTGTATCGCGGTTAGTGCATCGTCGAGAGAACTTGTTGAGCTCCGGGAAAGACTGAACCGAAGAGTCAGGAGCTGTGCTCGTGTGTCGTCGAGTGCATCGCGAGTTGTAGCGTGGAGAGTCTCGAGAGTACGTGGAGTTCCGAGAACGACCAAGCAGAGTCAGGAGCTGTACTATAGAAAGCAGAGCCGAGTGCTTTACAGGAAGCTGTCTCCACCGTGATAGCCTGATAACCCGAAGGCTGTGTCGCTGCTTGTGTGAGCGTGTTTATAGTAGTTCATCGACGACTGTAAAACGTGTTTTGGAGCTGTCCTGACAATTATTGATAAACAAAGTGTGTTTCGATACTTCATAAAGTGTCGTCGTTATTCATTCCAAATCCACAGGAACCCCGTACGAACGTGAAGTAAGAAAATAACGTAACAGCTGGTGTCAGAAAAGGAAAAACGTAACAATATGTAATGCATGCAGTTTTTTTTCTGCATTTCCACCTCATTTTTTACTATGTAGTGTTCATAAACTGCGTGATATTTTTCACTGCAAACCTGTTTGAGGGTATGTTAGCTAGATTAATTTTGATAAATGAGCTTCATATTCCCTATAGAAAGAGTCGTATTAATCTCTTAATGGCAGGACAGGTATCATAATTTGTGTTATATTGAAGCTAAAGATATGAGGCAAAAATCAGTGTCCACTTAAGTTCTCTAAATTGCAGAATTTTGAAGTATTTGAGAAGTCTGTATGCATATGGGGTACTGTAATTTTAGAAAATGAAATATCATGCTTCAAAGCTGAAAGTTGGTGAGTCTAAATTATTACAGAACTTCTTGGTATAATACAGGGTTTCTTAAACTTTTTTCAGTCGCGACCCCTTTTTATCACTGAGATTCTTTTGCAACCTCCAGGACCCCATAATATTTACAAAAATTTTGTGGGACCCCATAAGGATTGTGCAAATCCGACACGTGTGTGTGAAACTGTCAATTTTTTCACTTGTACTGTAATATACTATTGCAGTTTTAGGCCTTTAATTTCTAATTTTAAGACATAAAACAATATGAATATTTTAAATAAGTAACAGACAAAATGACAGCATCACTTGCAAAACAAGTAAAATGAATGTTTTTATTATAAAAAGAATGTGTCGGAACATTTTCCTTTTTTCTTTGTCTGTATCTTTATCTATTTTCAGATACATTGTGTAAAAATATTCGGTATTTGTAAAATTATTATAATAAGTTAAAGAAATATCAAAACTGCTAACTGGGGGTCACAACCCACAATTTGAGAAATGCTGGTATAATAGATCAAATTTGTAGTAATCAGGCAATGGATTGTAGGGCTACTATGCTTTTGTTAAGCAGATTTGATGGCATACAAGATGATGGAAAACCAGCAAGATCCAAAGTATCAACAGATTAAAGAAGTATAATGCCAGCAACAGAGGTGGGGCAGCTTGTCAACTGTACTGGGTGATATAATTAAAGGGTGAATAATTTTAGAAAAACAGGGTGAGAAAAAGCCTAGCATTGGTTCTAACATAGTTTGATATGTATCGTGGTCTAGAAAGAAAGATTTTTTTGAACATGTAAGAAAATATCACGAGCTAAAGCGATTTCATCAATATCAGTGTGCCATATTTTAATAGAAGCTTTACTGAAGAGAGGGGTTTGCGAGTCATCTTTGGGAGGAAAGGATCCTTCATGCTTGATGGACCACGGACCAAAATAAAAATCATCAATTCGATGGGAATGTCCATTCTCTCCGTGACCCCAAAATGTTTAACATGTTCAGCCATCGGTAGAAAAAATGACGATATATGTCTAGGATTATCAAGAAATTATCACAAGTGATTGAGCTTCATGTGAGAAAAATGTAATTGCAGCATATTACTCTGGGCGTGAAAATTATGAAGAAAAATGCATAAAAAGTAGCTGACTTGCTTAGGAAGGGGGAATTCATCTTGAGAAAGTTGTGACAAGTCTCACAACCAAATAAAAGTGAGAAGGTTTATCCTCACCAACCATAAAATCCTTAGATTTCAATTTCTTCCCCAAACTGAAAGAGCCCCTTGAGTGGACTCTTGAAAGAGATTTCTCAGTAGTTATCCAAGCCATTCAAAGACTGAGTAAAAGTAATACTCTACAAGGAAGAGTAATCTTCCAAGACATTGGATTATGGCTGTTATTGTGAAGCAAGGGGATTACACAGAAGGAATGTAAGCTGGAACTGCCTTAAATAAAATTAAACTCAATTAAAAAAAAGTACAGAGAGCATTACTTTTTAATTACCATTGTATTTGTGTATTTTTTTGCTGTGCTGGTGGCCAATATCTGCTCTAAAAGGAATATGATTGTGACAATAATTGGCAGAAATGGAATAATATGGAATTTTGATTATTACTGGAATGATAAGCATGTAGTGAACTATTTGAAATCAATTAAATATTTACATGCATAATATAAAAAAATCTCACTATGTGATTTCTATTTCAAAATGAAATTATATTTCAAAAATTAAAATTACTTCTTGTCGCAGACAAGTTGTATTTAAGAAAACAGAGTGCCACAAATGGCTTGCAATCCACATTTAAAGTATCAGAGAGCTGAGGCTTGTGAGTCTCATTTTGGCCATGCCTGCTATATATCACATTGTGTAGAATATAAAATGTCGTCTCGTAGAAGATAATTGTGCATTTTTAAAGGGCAGAGAAAAGATTTTTTGGTAAGATGACAAATTTGATTTTGTTATAAGATGATAAATGAGCATGATAAATTAGGTTGTTTTGAAACAAGAATTTGCTTTAGAGTAAAGTAAAATTTAAAACAAAAATTTCTTTTAATCCTTTGAATCTATGCTTAAAGAACTGTTTTAAACAGCATTTATTTGATAGATTTTTATAATTTACCTTGTGCTTCGTTTACATATTCTTCTATTCATTTGGATATCAGTTATATCATTAAAGGAAACTTGTAAACAAGTTATGTTGAAGAGAATATTAAATTCCAAGTATCAACAAATCTGATAATTGGACATATGTATTCATGTTACTAAGAGGATTAACATTGAAGCCAATGAATAAGAAATTATCAAAATATGTGCACAGAAATGCATAGAAAGAAATGACATTTTTATATAATGAAAGATTTTATTATTAGAATATTATGTTTTTCTTCAACAGGTGGTGCTTCAATTGTGACAATAGCTTGTGGTGGCACAATATAGTTCACAGTGTAGCGAAAATAACAAATGCTCATTTATGATGGCTACCAACCACAGAGCTGATTTAGACTTGTTAGATTTGATAAGGCCCTAAACAAATTGAGATAGGGACCCTTTATGAGTTCTGTTATACTGTATTTTAATTTTTTTTTTGGGGGGGGGGGGTTCTTAAGCTATAGCTTGTGTAGCTTGTACGTAAATCCTACACTGGTCAAACGGGGCATGCCACTTATCAAAGTAGATTTCAACTATAATTCCTGTCACATGATGATGAATAACTTCTTTGAAACGACCAATTATGACAGCTGACCACCCTAAGCTCTGACTTCAAATAGCCCCCATACTAAAAGTCTCAAGTTATAAGGTTGAGAGACCATGGTGCCCATTTGTGTGGGAAAGAGCAACTGAGCACATGGTCATCATCAAATATCAATTGCAGAAGTTGCTGAAAAGTATCTAGTCTGAGTCATTTTTGCCTGTATGAGTGTATAACTGCCTCTCGTGCAAGGAAAGGTACTGCTTTTAAAAGCACTATGCAATGTTTAACCGTTATAGAAATAGTTCTGAGTGTGCCATTGTGTACTTTCTTGATAAAAAAAAGAACCTCTAATGAAGGATGCAGTGAATTTGTATCATGCTGTCATCCTTTGCAAAGGCAAACAACTTTCACAATCACTTGCAGATTCTGTCTCACACATAAACGACAGCCAATCTTCATTTTATTTCAAACATTCTTAGAATGTTTGAAATAAAATGAAAAATATGCCGCCTTGGTCCATAGAATTTTTGAAAGCATTGGTTTTCATTTGTTAAAAAAAAAAATCGCAAATCTCTCAAAATTAATTGGCTTTAATTTGGGTACTACAGTACAAAGTCCGTAATCCGGATTCATCGGGACTTCGGCGTTTCCGAATTAGGTGTTTTTCCATATTATAGATCATCAATTTAAATCTGATAAGATGGCATGCAGAAATTGTACAATTAAAAATATGAAACCGTAATTTATGAAATAAAGAGCAATTACGATCTAAATGGGTATCAAATTTTACAAAACAAAAAAGCTTAATACTTATTTGTTTACTTTATTAAACATTTCTTTCAATGTAAGTTGTTTAAGTTGCTTCATTTTTTGTGCTATAACTTTTTCTTTAATTCTATAAACAGACATAATTTCTTGTTCAGTTACAAAGTTCCACTGTTCAAGTCCTGTAATTGCTGTGTCGAGAATACCGACTAACTTGTCAATCGAAATTTTTTCATTTTCAATAACTTCTCTGTCAGTTTCTTCATTATCGGAAGCGGTATGGCAGCTTCGGAATTGGAAACTCTTTTTGACATATCGAAAGTTCAAGCTTTTATAAAATTGCTATAACAGTCTGCAAAAAAATAATAAGCCGGATCCAATCAGAAGATTAAGGAACAGCGAAATCTGCAACATTAACTGAAATGCCTTAAAATCAGTAAAGATAATTTTAGCCTAGCTTATACCGTCCGTTTTACATTAAATGAGCATGCATAAAGCATACAAAAAAAGTTTGCGGCTTTGAGATCCGGATTATAGATCATTCTGGATAATGGACGTCTGGATTACGGACTTTATACTGTATATCTTTTGGATTTAGTATTGATACATCTTGAGAATGATCCTGAATAAATGTATCGCAGTTCTGTATGAAATATCAATTCTGTGTAACAGCTACCATGCCAAGTGTTGGAGAAAAATGTAAGTATTCTGAAAATAAAATGTTTAGTTTAAAAAAAAAGTCCCATGTCTTTTTGTGCATTTCTATAATAATTGCATCATGTTACTCTATGTATGTTTTAAGTTATAGAATTTTTACTTACTTTTGGATCAGCTGGTATGTATTTCATGTTAAGTTATGTGTGCATACAAGACAGATTCCAGAAAGATTCTAAAAGAAGTGGAATCCTCTTATATTTGAGGCTGTACTATATGTAAATGTAAAGTACACTTTATTGGTTATAATATCTTGTGTTATTTATTTTTAAAGTTACTTATTATGATTATAAGATGCTTTATCTTATTTGCAATAAATATTGATATATGTGTTTGCCATTTTTACATCCCAGTAATTGCATAAAAATGTAAATTTTAGGTGTCCACTGTTGGACTGTTGGTCAGAGATGCTTATTATCTGGTCAATCCAATGCATTTTATGTTGCTGAGAGAGATCCTGTTTCCCAGAAAATTCTTGTTGTAAGATATGAATATCAAGTTTTAATTTCTTTTAAATGATTTTAATAGTGTTAAGCTAATGCTACTACTTTTCGTAATTAAAATAACCACACTTGTTGTTTCTGTAATGTTAAAAGTATCGTTTTCAGATTTCTTTTAACATTTTATGGCAGTTTCCTAATAAACTTGAAAACTTCAGGAAAGTTAGAGAAATGAAAAATAGTCAGGCTAAATGAGTGGAAACAAAATTTTTCCAAAAAGTCAAGTAAAATACAGATTATGCCTGTTAATTAACTGAAAATATTTGTTTTAAATAATAATCTATAAACAAAAATTACCTGTCTTAAGTAAATAAAGTGTGTGGCCCACCAGCGGCCAAGAATGAAAGCCACTCAACACTAGTGTTTTGGTCTCGAGGTTGAGTTCCAACAAACGGACTGACTGCATGGTTGTTTTCATCATGTGTAGTATGGATATGAGCCAGTTTCCCTTAAAAAGTCTTCCACTGGACTTCCATTCTCTTCCATATAGTGCTAAATGACGGAGCACTATTTTTTTTAAGTGTTACTCTAAGCATTGTTTTTCTTGTAAAAATATGTCACTCAATTCATATTTCAAACAGTTTCATCAATGTATAGTTATCCTTTTCATCTCACAGTAAACAGCTTCTCCTTAGACTTTTTTTTTTCGAAGGGACTAAATTTTCTGTTACCATTCTTTTCTCGAAAGTGTAATCGCCCGTTAAGAATGAAAAATACAAGGCATTATGGAAACTTTAGGCATAGCTGATTTGTCTAAAACTGTTAAGATACTTTAACTGATTTTGAAGATAAAGTTTTTCCTCATGGGAAATTCAAACAAAAATTGCCATGGACCTGCAAGTCTGTGCAATATGTATCTGATAATAAAGAACTTATCTGGAAGAGGCATGAAAAAGTGATGAATATTTTAAAATGGGATAAACTTTTATATGATTAAAAAATTCCAGGAATGGGAAAAAATGAGTATCATTGATTTCATACCGGAAATTGAATTGAATAATAAATGTCACTATTTGCCTCATAGGGCAAAGATTAAATTAGGTAATGAAACTTAAAAAATTCATGACACTTCTAGTTCTCAGAAAGGACAGTTTATTTAAAAGAGTTAATCTCATGTTGCGAAATGCCCAGCCACAGTAAGATAGCTCCCTCACCCCAAAGCGTGTCTAGGGTTGCCATATTTGGCACAAAATCGCCCATTTGGCAACAAAATTGACAATATGCCACATGGAGAACCTTCTGGAACGAATTCTTACCGGTTTGGCCCATCATGTTCTCGAACACAAGCCAAAAGCTATATAAACCCTGCTGGTATGTGGAGAGTCAGTCAGTGCTTAGTCTAGCAAGTTGATCATCAGTGTAGTGTGTCTCGTTAGAGTCTTCTACTCAGTTGAGTGTCTCGTAGTCTATCGAGTTTTTTCGTCAGTCAACTGTCGAGTTGGTGCATCTTGAGCTGTAGCATGGAGAGTCTCGAGAGTACGTTGAGTTCCGAGAACCACCAAACTGAACCGAGCTGTACTCTGGTGCTTTGGCGTGAAGTTGTCTTCAACATTATAGCCAGAAGCCTGAGTTGCTGATTATATCAGCATGTTTGTCGTAGTTTTTTTATGACTGTAAAAGTGTTTTTAGAGCTGTCCTTGGCTAATAATTGTGTTTTCATTCTTCATCAAGTGTTGTCATTAATCATTTAAAATCCAGAACCCGTACAGAAACCCAACACTGATATAAATGTTATTTGATATTCTTGATTATTTTGCAAAGTGAAAGCTTTTTTGATGTTATCCGTTTCACCCCAAGACAGAGATTTTCTTTGATATGTTTTCCCGTGTAATGAAGGACAAGAAATTTTTTTAGACATTATTGAGTGTTATTTGGAGTTTGTTCGAGCCCATATTTCTTGAATGCATCTTTTACAAAATTGCCCTCCATCATGTGATAAAGTTGCTAAAAAATTGAAAAACTCATTCTATGTGGACAGTTATGCGTTTCATGTTTTTAATATTTTTTCCTCACAGTGGCAAGCAATAGCCATTATAGGCATTGGCCACTACTAAGGTCAGAAGCAGTGATCACTTTAGTATGGAGGTACTAATAGGTGGTCCACCCTTGCCTTCTATGGAGGGACAAACAATTTATATCCATGCCTTCTCCAGGATTTGAAACCAGGGCCCTTCAGTATAGCAGTCAGAGTCACTAACCACTTTCCTATCTAACCTTTTCCTGTCTTGGCTGCAGGAGTTTTTAATAGTAACAAACAAATTCACTTTATAGAGCAAGCTAAATCAATCATGTCTACAGGGTGTTTTAATTTGCATGGCCTTGAAAGCAGTGTTGCTTAAAAAAATGTTGACAAGCATTCTTGAGAAACTTCTGTTTTAGGAATAATGTGAATGACACTTTAAAATGCTGTACTAATTTAAGAGCCATTGGTATATGAAATGAAAATCTGTAATTTTCTGAATAGTAAAAAAGGACTTGGCTTGTTAACTCCAACAACAGTGCTTTCGAAGCAATTGTTACAAGAGTTGTGGAGGTCAGAAATAACTTGAGATTATGAATTACCATGATATATTATGAATAAATTATCAATATAACGATGTACATATACTAAAAAATGTAACTTTGGCTCATTGTATGACAATTAATTCATTTTCTGAATTGCATGTTTTGTTGATGCTAGCAAGGGGCTTATGTGAGGTGCATCTTTGTTCAATAAGTAGTTAATTCTTACACGAAAGTAGTTCTTTTTAGGGTGACATCAAGAGTAGCTTCCCTCAAATCCCTGAGTATGCCGCAGCTAGAGTTGATAGTTTTCAGTATGGGCCAGGGGTTTCCAAACTTTCAGTTTGGTTATTTTTTTCATGGCCTGACTCTTGCAATATTTCTACCATAAGGATAATCAAGCACAAAAATAAAAACACAATATTTTAGTGAGAAAGTATAATAATTTTAATTGATACGAAAACATGCAAATAAAATAAACCTTGAGTAACAAATTAGAAACTTATTGTGACAGGTGAGCTTCTTTATGCCCATATAGTTTTTCAAATCATGGAAGATGACTTGAGACAGCTATTCTTATTTTTTGCTCCATATTGATTTTCGAACGATATTTAGTCTTTATTATAGAGTTACAGCTGAAAACCAAGCTTCGCACAGATAGGAATCGCAAAGGGAATGAGGATCCTTAGAGCTTTAGAACTTAAAGTTAGGTACTAAATTTTGATTGAAATCCGAAACTTCTAATTAAACTCTCTTCATCTTGCAAATGAAAAGGACCTTGGATCAACATAAATTTCTGCATAATATCCGCAAAGTATTTTGCAAACCAGTCAGCGAGCTTTGAAGGATGTTCCATGAAATGTGACAGCAATTTCTATAGAACAAGAACTTTATTAAAAGTTGTGTATTAATACAATGTAGAAAAATAATCTTGAGCATCATCCTCATTCAGTTTTTTTTTATTCACAACTCCAGCTTTTTCCTAAGCACTGAAATCTTTTCTACAAGTTTCAAGATGTGCATACATTGCCCTATAGTGGCAGATTCAAGAACTCTAATTTTTCAAAAATGCCGCTCTAATATGCTAGTGTCAGCAAAAAGTTTGATTCTGCAAAATTCTTAGTGATTGCATGACCTTCCTCTTACAGAAAAGGGCGAAATTCTTGATGCCACCCGAAGGCACTAGACTGGAAGTTTTCACGCAAAAGTCATCATGAATGCAATTGTATAGCATAGACATGTGTTCTGCTTCCATATCCTTGCATAGGTTTTTGAAAAAAATTGCTTTCAGTGGTGTAGTTTTTATGCAGTTCCCTACGTCCATGACACATTCTAATGCCGTACTCAACTGAGGACTAAGCGACTTTGATGCAAAAGGCTCCCAGTAAATAATGTAGTAGGTCCATACAGCATGCGGTGTTTTGCTGCAAATAAATGCCTGTAATCCCTCATAGCGACAGTATTGATTGAGCGTCATCAGTAGATACACAGATGCACTTTTTCCAATCTAAATTTGTCAGGCATTTGGAATAAGTCTTGAGCCTTTGCACTTCTGATGATGCTCTTACAGAACAGAAAATCTTCAATATTATCATCCACGAAGTGTACATAATGTATGAAATTTGTATCTTTATTACTGTCAGTAGCCTCATCTAATTGCGGAGCAAGTTCATTTTCTTTTGTTTTCTCTAGCAATTAATCATTGAGATTCTGAGCTACACATTGAATTCTTCATACATATGAGCTATACATTGAATTCTAATAGTGTTGTTGCATAGAGGTACCTTAGAAATGAGTTCCTGTACCGTAATGTTAAGTATGGTGATGGCAGCGCTTCTGCGATAGTATGCGGTTATTTGCACTTCATCTCTCTGTGAGCTACCTGAAAAGGTGCTAGCTGTGAGTTACTCAAAACTGGACATTTGTTTCATGAATACACTGTCTTGCTTTTGTAAATCTTGCAACTTCATACTAAAAAAAATGCGAGCTTGGTCGACCAGGTAACGGTGAATGGTCTGAAGGTGTCCTTTTAGCTTACTTGGGTGCTGCATCTGTCATCATTGTATCTCATTGTTTTTTACATGTACAAATCAAAATAACTTTTCCTGTAGTTACAACGTTTTCGCCTCTTTTATTCTACCCCAATTTTGAAGCCTCATCACTCAAACTTGAACTATCGATACTATCTGTTTTCTTGTTTAATAAAAAATCTTTTCGTTTTGTGAAATATCAGTATGGATTCATTGATTTATTCCAATGTTTTTTCGAGATCATGACTTTTTTCATAGACATATAAGATTTTATGACCTTCTCCATCCGCTCCTGAGTTTGATACTGACGGTCATAAAAACGAAGCACCAACAGGTACCACTGCTGAGAAGCCAAATACTGCAGTCTTGTGACAGGAAGTAATAGGTGCAAAAATATATAAGAATTATCGAGTACAATCTGACGAAACAACATAAAATTATTGCAAACTGAAAGAACTAAGTGACAGAATAAAATAGCGGTTTAAAAAACGATATTGAGAGTAAGAATTACTTTAGATTAAAAGGAGAAATAAAAATGTTAAAAATATAATTTTATATTTTAAATATAATATTAATGAAAGTATAATTAATAAAAAAATATGGCCAAGCTTTCAATCCAAGTCTTGTTTCTTCATGTTCGCGGCGACCCTGGCGTTACATCATGGCGCTGCGGTGTACACTTTGGGAACCCCTGGTATAGGCATTAGGCTTGTGAATTCTATTACCAAAGCGCTAGGTGTACCAGACCTTAAAATATTACTTTGGTCTGATTCTACTACAGCCATTTGATGAATAAAAGAGCTCAGAAACTGGAAACTGACCGGTTTTCATGTCCAATGGAGTTAAAATTATTCATCAGTTGCCAAATCCTCAGGCATGGAAACATGTTCTGGAGAGTATAAATATTGTTGATTTACTGTCACATGGCTGTTCTGCTTGGCACATGATTGCTTCTGCATAGTGGAAAGGGCCTTAGAGGCTAAAAGAAAATCCTGAATGCTTGGCTGGTTGTCAAAAGTGATAATCAACCTAAAGAAGTAGACATAGAAAGAAAAAAGATTAGAATGGTGATTATTGATTTGACGAAGACACATGCTTCTGGCATCTAAACATCATATAAATTATGATGAATTAGTTAGGCTGTTTGTTTTCGTTTTAATATTTGTAAATAATTGTCGGCAAACTGATGTCAAAAGTAAATACTCTGAACTTTCTTTTTCTGAAATTGAAAATTCTGAAATGTATTTAATTGATTTAGTTCAAATTACCTGTATTTACCTGATGTAAAATCTTTGAATTTTGCTACATTTAAAGATGAGGATAATATTTTGAGAATAAGGAACTAAGATAATTCATTGAGATGGTGAAGTGTATCTGATATTGTTACCAGACAAATGTGATTTATTAGGTTATTGATCAAATTTGTGTATGAAGAATTGTCATGCTGGAATTCAATAATGCGAACTTTATTGCAAGAAAGGTTTTGAATAATTAAACTTGTTTTATATAATTCCATTTCATATAAGCATTTTAAAATATAATCTGTGTCAGGCAAATCTACAGCTTTGCCACCAGGCCAAGTTACAGATTTTGTAGCTTTCAAAGTTGTAGAAATTGATTTGGCCATGCCTTTGTTTTTGAAAACTGTAAAAAAGTGTGGATAGTGTTGTTTACTTGCGAGATGTGTCGAGCCATTCACCTGACTGGTAAATTCTTTAACTTTGGATGCTTTTTTTCTGGGTGTTGAGGTGGTTTATCGCTAGATAGGGAAGGCTAAGTACAGTTTATTGCAATAATGAAACCAATTTCAGAGGGACATTAAATTATCTTTCGAAGTTAAATGGGGACAAAATTGTAGAGAGAGCTTTACAGTTAAAAAATTTGGAAATTTATACCTCCTACCACAACCTGGAGGGGAGGCTGGTAGTAAAATTTTTTTCACATTCTAAAAAAATTATTAAAACTTTTTTTAGGTAAATCTATATGGAGCCAAGAGAATTTGAATACTTGGATCTATGATTATGAATTAGACATTAACTGTAGACCATTAACAGATGTTGTTGTTTTTTTTTTTTTTTTTTTTTTTTTTTTTGTGGAAAACCACTGTTCCAGTGTTACGGATATTGATGAATTAAATTCTCAAAAATTGGATAAAAAATTTAGATACCGAAGAAAACTTTATAATGATTTAGGACAACGTTTTAGAAAAGAATATCTTAGTGAGCTTTTTCATTAATGCCATGAAAAACCATTGCACAAACCAAAAATTGGTAAATTAGTTTTAATTGGGGGATTGTAACAAATAGCGTTTATTTTGGTCTATAGCAAAGATTATTGAACTGATTCCTGGTCGAGATGGGAAATTTCGCATTTCGCACCGTTAAGCTTAAAACTCAACATAGAATAATCATACAACTAGCGTAGCAGGTGTTTCTTTTAGAGCTACAAGCCTCTGGAGCAGTCTTAACTGAAAATAAGAAAACAGGAGAGGAGGAATTTAATTCTGAGAAACCTTCTGGATTTGAGACTAGTGTCTCTCTTCTGATGTGATATTGAAAAAATATACCTCTTCTCGTAGGTGCAGAAAAGCACTAAAAGACTGGATTTAATCCGCTGTACTTCTTATAAGTTTAACTCTCCCCAAGTCTTTGAATTTTCCAGGAATTGAACCTGGGATAGAGTGACATCAGCTTCTAGAATGTTTGAGAATCTGAGTTAGTCTTTAGTTTGGAACATGAAAGAAACTTTTGTGTGTGTGTGTGTGTGTGTCATTCCTTGTATGTGTTTCATGTGCTTCAATAAAGTGATTTAATTTTTTCTGAAATGACATTTTTTCTGCCTGACCTTGCACTGAATAGATCGAAACCATGAATTAAAATTTTCCTTTTTATTCTCAACATTACAGTTATTATTATTATAAGTTAGTCTTCGTATATCTATGATTTTAATACCTACATACCTTAAGATACAATTTTAAAAATTGTTAAATAGCATGATGAAATGATAAAATCAGAAAATTTGTGGACATAATATTTTAGTAAATACGGGTGTATTGAAAGTAATAAAATTTGTGAAAAATTGCTTGATCTAGCAGTTCTGACTTTAAGGAATAAGAATAATGCCACTCAAATATTATGGAATATATATATTAACTAGGTGTTGCCATAAGTAAGTTTAAGAAATGTAAAATTATAGGTTTTCAGTAATTATTGATTTGATCATATAATAATATTCATAATTATTAGAGAGTAAAGGCAGCAAAGAACCAGTGATAATTAATCATAATTTGCACTAGTAATTTATCCACATCTATAGTATTTTAAAATTTAAACAAATTTAAATTTTAACAAATATGTATATACGTAAAAAAGCAAATTTAAAGTTAAAATTAAAAAATGTGCAACATATAAAAGATTTAATTTTCAAACTAATCTACAATATCATTTAAATTCAGATAGCATAAGTAAATCAAGTGCAAAACCAAACCATGAAAATAAATTCACCAATTTAGCAAATTAAAATTAATCTAATTTTTTTTTTTTTTTTTAAATGCATAAGTGAATGACTGTTGAGCAGGCAGGAGACAGACTTATCAAGGGGAAGTTGCCTCCAAACCTAACTCTCCAATCATTCAATTCTTGTTTCGTCATTCATGCAGGCAAGGGTAAAAGTCAAAACCAAAAATAAAGAGGGAAGTATGTCCAAAAAGAAATACCAATAAAGTGGTACCTTTAGAAATTAGCAATTAAAAATTAAAGTTCTAAAAGGAAAATAGCAATGAAGCCTTTTGAGAAATAAGCAATGTAAAGTCAAGTATTAAATTAAACTTTTTTTTAAAATTAATTTTTCAGAAAAATTAATTCAGAAACCAATGCATTTTAGAAACCCTTGTCTATAGTATTTTTAGATGTAGTAATATTTTATCAACTTCTAAATTATTGTATATAATATTTATTGTTTGCATACTTTCTCAGGCTCCTGGGAGGATGCATCCTGCATTGTTTCATCAAACAGTTGTTACAGAGACCCCTTACTGGATAAATGAGCCGCCTATTGTTTTGGAACATGGTGAAAGTTTTGAATGTGATTTTCGATTTCAGCACAGAGAACCTTTAGTTCGGTGTCTTATGTATAAAGATGAAGCTGGATGCTTGCAAATATTTTTAAAATATCCTCTCCGAGCTTTAACTCCTGGTCAGTATGCTGTTTTCTATGATGGAGATATCTGCTTAGGAAGTGCAAAAATTTTGTTTCGAGGTCCTTCTTTATATGCAATAGCTGCATCACAATAATAAAGACCAGCTTGAGAAATAACTGTGAAAATTCTAGTTATATTTTAATAAATTGTTCTTTTTTATAATTGTCATTAAATTCTGTTCATGAAAATTAGTATCATGAAGAAAAATTATGTAATGTTATTAATGTGGGGATGATGTGTTATCATAAAACAGAAATCACATCCACTGGTTCCTAGTATCAGCTTTTATTTCATTCAGATCTATATCTATCCAGGTCTGATAGCCTATGCTTGATCAGTAAACTTTTTTTTTAAGTACCATTGGTTGTGTTCAGAAACATCAACTCATAGACGATAAACTCAAAAACTATTTTATCTTAAGAATTCCATCATGCGATTCAATTCCACCATGCGATTTATTCTTTTGTAGTATTGCCAAGAAATTCAAGATCAATTTAAGTGGACAGCTAGTTTTTCATTCCTTTGCCACTCGATTCCCATATTAATGCAGGAAAAATTTGCAGTGTAGTACTTAGCCTAAGGAGTTTTGCATTCTGTATAGCCATTACATATCCTGTGCAATAAAACTCCAATTATGCTGAACATTCTGCTTACTGGTCAAAGAAAAATTAAAGTTTTTTAATTTTATTATTGATTTGTATAGTATGAAAAAGTGATACAGTAGATGCATATTTTAAAGATACTTTTAACTTAATTTAGATTAATCTGTATGGGAAGTAAATTTTTCTACAATATTTTCAGCAAATATGTAACCTATATATGCTATAACCTAACTTGCATATATATGAGAGATAGAAATATGTAAATCAGAGTTTCATTATTTCCCCATCCTGCCCTAAAAATACTAATTGCTTATAATAAATCACTTTAAATGCTGCATTCAAAATTGATGCTTCTCGCATGATTCTCACATAATACTGAAAACGCAAATACTTGCATAATGCTTCTGTTTCAAAATATTCTAAGATCTATAAATCGACATCAATCACTTTTAAAATGTAACTTTTAATATGTACAATATTTACAGATCATTGATCAAAACATGGTGGTTCAGTTGACAAACAAATCTATATGCTTTCATAATCGAAATCTTTTAAATAGGAACCGGAACGCATACCCATCTATCAATTAATGAAAATAATTTCCACACACTCCCCACCTGAACTCTGTCAAGAGTTCACATTAATCTAACAACAATCAAAATTTATATCAATAAGTATTTTAACATATAATTATTAAACAATTGATAAGTATATTAAATGAATAGAAAATATATTCATCATTATACTAAATTCTAAAAAAGTTATGTTATCATCAAATACAATTTGACACTACTTCAGTAAATCTAAACTATTCTTAATCTAAGCATATGAAACTAAATTAGCAAAATAAACAATTGCACAAACATATTGAATCTTATTCATATTATTAAACGATAAAAAAAATTTTAAGTTCCAAAGGATATAATAATTGAACTGGTCGTTTTATTATTGTTCCATCAGCAGTTTTTAGTTCACAAGAACGAACTTTGTTGTCACGACCACGAAAAACGTTTATCACTCTGCCACAATTCCACAAAAGTTTGCACTTATTGTTGCTTTCAATTAATACAAGATCATCAACTTTTAGATCATCATAAACGTTAGGAGTTTTTAATTGATGAGCTGTCCGAAGATCCATCAAATATTGTTTTTTCCATTTAGTCTACAATTGCCTAACTAATAAATCTTGATAAATCTTTCTTTTGGTCAGCGAGGACTTGGTAGAGCCATCTTTAACAATGGAGTTAAAGTTAATAGGTAATGTGGAATCTTTGTTTCCAAAAATCAAAAAATTGACTGGCTTCAGTGGCAACGGTTCCTTGTGGTCATTGTATGCATATGTCAAAGGACGAGAATTCAAAACAGCTTCCACTTGTGCTAAAACCGTTGACAATGCTTCAAACGTTAGTAAAGCTTTACCGAGAATTTTTCTTAAGCACTCTTTTACTGATTTTACTAATCTCTCGTAGAAGCCTCCCCGCCAAGCCCCTCGTTCTATTATAAACTTCCAACTGATTCCTTCATTCGACAGAAAATCTTGGAATTTTTCATTCGACAATAGTTTAGAGAAATGTTCGAGTTCCTTTTTTCCCTTTTTAAAAGTTTTCGCGTTGTCAGAATAAATTACTCGACAATTGCCTCTCCTAGATGTGAATGTTTTGAATGCTATCAAGAAAGAATCTGTAGAGAGATTCGGTACAAGTTCCAGATGTATGGCTCTAGTGATAGCGCATGTAAGTAATGTTACATAGGCTTTTTGACTTCCTTCGATGTTTTTTACGTAAATCGGTCCAGAAAAAACGATGCGAGACACGTAGAATGGTGGTATCTCATTGATTCTGTCTTCTGGAAGTTGAGAAGTGGTCTGGTCAACAGATTTGAATGAATATCTTTTACAAATAAGACACTTGTTTATTATTTTCTTGACAAACTGACGTCCTTTTGGGATCCAAAAGCGACTTCGAATTTCAGCTAAGGTCGTTGCTACTCCTCCATGCATCATTTTAACATGTGTACTTTCTACAATCAAATTCGTTAGCCAGGAGTCTCTTGAAAGAATTGCCGGATGTTTTTCATCATGTTTAACTAGAATATTCTCATCTTCCACCTGCTCTCAGTATCCTGTTCTGGTCTAAAAATGGGTTAAAAAGATATAAAAATGATTGTTCACTTCCACGGCTATCGAATTAATTTCCACCTTTTCGTTGCCCTGCGTTGGCAACACGCTTTTGAGATTAGTCGTTCGTAGAATTTGGTCGCTAAAAGCGTAGCTGGCCTGTAACAGTTGTAATTCTTATTTTAAAGCTTATCTGTACTCCTGAATTATTACTAAATGTTTACGTATAATGTTTTATTATTAAATGTATTCAGTTTGATTTAAATAGACCAAGAGTCGTTGAATTTATTAAGTATAATCAAAATCGAAACTACGTCATACATTTGAGCACCATTCTAATACGAGAACGTAAACAAATTTCTGGAGGCACGGCGGCGAGATTGGGAATTCGTCAGCAGTTCAAGTACAGATAAGTGCTTTTTATTTCGATTTACGTCTGAATTTGATTCTTGAAGTTTTATATATATTTTGTATTGATTTTCATTTTGAACTTGAATACTTCGATTACTTATTATGGATCAAGCTACTGTCATTAGATTGCGTGGTAGGGCAAAAGCGGCCTTCACAAGGCTTCAGAATACTATTTCTTCCGATTTATCTAAAAATGAAATAATTTTGTATCTGGAGCGCTTGGAAAGGATTTTTTCAGATTTTGATAAATTTGATGCCCAATTACCAGAAGAGCAGTCAGAAATTGAAGATTTTGAATCGAAGTATTTTAGTTTGAAAAGATTTGTTTGTTGCAACAGTGCATAATACTTCTTTATCGAGTATACAGAAATTTCAGTATTTAATCGGATTACTTGCTGATGAACCAGCTTCTATAATTAAACATTCCGTTATCAAATAATTCTTATGAAGAAGCATGGGCAAAATTGCTCGCTAGGTACGATAAAAAGAAACAAATTGTACAATCGTTAATTAAAACATTTCTGGATCAAAAATGTATTTCACAGGTTGATAATGTTAATTTACGGCAATTAGCTGATACTTCCGATGAAGTTATCAGAGGTTTGAAAGTTCTTTGGTGACGAAGCAACTTCTAGGAATCCATGGTTAATATTTATGTTGCTTCAAAAGGTAGATTCAGAAACTCGAAAGTTATGGGCACAGAAAACAGCGGAAGAGGATTTTCCTACATTGGAATCATTTTTTGAATTTTTAAATGTAAGGTGTTCTTCTCTCGAAATTATCATAAATAAAGAAGCAGAAGCTAACGTTGTTCATAAAAATAGTAATGTTAGTTCTAAAACGTTACAGAATTCTAAATTTAGTAATACTAAATGTTCGAAATGTAACGGACTTCATGCGTTATATAAATGCGTTTAAATTTAAGAATTTGGATGTTACTGCTAGAAAGAACTTTGTACGAAAACGAGGGTTGTGTTTTTTATGTTTAAATTCACATCTAATCAAAAACTGTAATTCACAGTTAAAGTGTAATTTGTGTAATTCAAAAACGCATAATAGTTTGTTGCATGAAGATATTAAATCTAACAACGTACAGCTTTTAACAGCGCCAAATGAAAACGAAAGCACTCCAGAGGGAATTTCGAATGAATCATGCGAGGGTCAAGGTCTGATAGTTATCAGTAATACGATTCAAAATTGCAACTCGGCGATTTTGCCTACGGTTCTCGCACTCGCATTTTCGTCCAGTGGCGAAACTATCGAAATTAAATTATTACTGGATTCCGGAAGTGAAAGTTCGCTTATTTCTGAACGAGCTGTTCGAAGATTAGGATTAAAAAGAAAGAATCAAAGGTTACTTTTGCGGGGAATTGGCGGAGTGCCAGCTTCCAAAACTCGTGGTTCTGTTGATTTTAAAATTCGATCAAGGTTAAATAATGGAATAATTGATGTTAACGCATACATTTTGGATAGGTTAACTTTGCCGTTGCCGGAACAAGTTATTAATGTAAAGCATACACATTAATGACTTGTTCCGGCAATGGCAAAGTTAACCTATACAAAATATACATTAAATCTATTCCGTTAGCGGATCCGAATTTCGCTCAACCCATAACAAAGAGACGCATATTGGCAGAATCTGCTCGCATTTTCGATCCTTTAGGTCTCTTATCTCCTTGTACTATATTGATTAAAATATTCTATCAAAAGCTATTGTTAGTTAAAGGCGACTGGGATTCAGTTGCTCCCCAGCATATCTCAGATGATTGGTTTAAATTTCAAGAGACATTCAGTCAAATCAATAATTGTGAAATTCCGAGATGTGTCATATTTACAACGGACAGTGTTATCCAACTACATGGATTTTCTGATGCATCTTCGCAGGCCAATGCAGCAGCCATTTACTGTCGCCAAAAATGCAATGGTACGGTTAAGGTTAATCTTTTGGTATCAAAGACTAAAGTCGCGCCTATAAAGCAAGTATCCATTCCTCGATTAGAACTTTGTGCTGCAGATTAATGCGATCTCTATTGAACATTTTAAAGAAGTTTAATTTTGAAATCTATGCGTGGACGGATTCCAAGGTAGTTCTGTCTTGGCTATCCGCTCATCCACGTAAGTGGAAAACTTTTGTAGCAAACAGAACATCTCAAATCATAGAAGCGATACGTATTAAACATCGGAATCATGTTCCTTCTAAACAAAATCCTGCAGACGTTGCTACTCGTGGTATTGAACCTCAACTCCTACCAAATTGTACTTTGTGGTGGAATGGTTCACCATGGTTGCGTCAGGAAGAGGGAAAATGGCCTAAATTTGAATTAAAATCTGAAGATGATACTGAAATAAAGGCCGAACAAAGATCTGATCCTATTTTTATTTCTCATATACGTGAATCGAATGATTTATTAGCTAATTTGTTCGAGCATTATTCTTCTCGTTGTAAAATTGTTCGTATTCTGGCTTACTGTCAAAGATTTATTACTAATTGCAAGAAGCATCTTGTTACTCAGAACATTTCACGTAGTGGCATTAACTCCAGCTGCCTTATGCCGCTAACATTTCTAGAGATTCGAGTAGCAGAAAAGTTCATTATTCGTTGGATGCAGGATCATTATTTCGAAGATGATTTGCAATGTATTAAAGAAGAGAAACCTTTACTCAAGAAGAGCCAACTACGTTTCCTATATCCATTCGTAGATAAAGATGGTCTCTTACGGGTGGGAGGACGTCTTCGAAATTCATCTTTAGCATTTAACATGAAACATCCTGTCATACTTCCTTCTCGACATAAATTTAGCGAATTACTTGTGAAAAAACTTCATATTACTTACCTTCATGCTGGTCCTTCTTTATTATCACACCTCATCAGGCAATCTTACTGGATAATTGGAGGGAAGAGATTGATACGCGGTTGTGTCAACCATTCCTTAATATGTCATCGATTTAAAGCTACTTCAAATCCGCAATTGATGGGTGACTTACCTGAACATCGTGTGACTCTGGAACGACCTTTTTTCGCATCTGGTGTGGATTACGCTGGTCCTATTACCATGAAATTTAATAAGGGTCGTGGTTCTAAAACAACGAAAGGTTATATAGCTCTGTTTGTTTGCTTGTCGACTAAAGCTGTACATATAGAAGCAGTCAGTGACCTGACGGCAGACTCGTTTATCGCGGCACTTAGACGTTTCATTTCACGTCGCGGTGCACCACGGCATATTTATAGTGATAATGCTACCAATTTTGTGGGAGCATGTCGAAAACTACAAGAACTAAATCAGATTTGGTATTCCTTGTATGCAACAGAATCGGTTTCCCGAGAACTAACTAAGTCATCTATTGAATGGCATTTTATACCGCCTGCTTCGCCCCACTTCGGAGGAATATGGGAAGCCGGCATTCGCTCAGCGAAATTTCATCTGAGAAGAGTACTGAAAGACACTCTTTTAACCTACGAAGAGTTGTCAACGCTACTTACCCAGATCGAGGCTATTTTGAATTCACGTCCACTTACTTACGTGAACGATACTGATATTGACTCTATTGATGTTTTAACCCCTTCTCATTTTATTACAGGTGATACTTTGACTTCCTTTCCAGAGACACATCAGTCTGTTCGCACAAGGAGTTCTAGGTGGGAACTTGTACAGAATCTACGTCGCGGATTTTCGAATCGCTGGAAAACGGAATACTTGACTTCTCTTCAGCAGAGATCCAAGTGGCAGCACACCAAACCCAACTTGAACGTCGACACGGTGGTTCTTGTCATTGAAGATGGATCTCCACCTCTAGCTTGGCCTATAGGACGGATTATCGATGTCCATCCGGGCAAGGACGGCTTAGTTCGCGTAGCTACAGTCAAAACTAAAACTGGTGTCTTCAAAAGACCAATTAACAAACTTTCACCTTTGCCTGTGTATCAGGACTAAACCTGATAGGGTGGGAGTATGTTCACTTCCACGCCTATCGAATTAATTTCCACCTTTTCGTTGCCCTGCGTTGGCAACACGCTTTTGAGATTAGTCGTTCTTAGAATTCGGTCGCTAAAAGCGTAGCTGGCCAGTAACGGTTGTAATTCTTATTTTATAGCTTATCTGTACTGTTGAATTATTACTAAATGTTTACGTGTGAATGTTTTATTATTAAATGTATTCAGTTATCTCATCTACTTCTATCTGAAGAATAGCCTGCTTTATGTCAGTTGTAAATGCTACAGGATGAAGCCTGAAGGCCAACAGAAGTTAAACAATGTCAGGATACAAATTTGGACCAATCTGCAAGCAGTCATTTAACGAGATTTCACCAGGTCCGTGTGAAGACGCGTCGAATACGATACGTAGTTTACTAGTAGTCCGATCACTACGAACGATTTCTCTGTGAGGCAAATAAAATTTGATTTGAGATTCACTATCAACAGTGTCTGGAACTGGTTCAATGATGTTTTGTTGTAAATAATCTTTTAGAACTGTTTGATACGAATAAAAGAGTTCAATTATTGTCATGTAACTCATATTTTCTATTAAACTTTCATGGCAGCCTAACCTTGTAACGAGAATTTTTGTATAAAATTTCCGATTCGAATTTTTCCATTATGGTATTGTTTAATGGGTCGGATGATTCATTTTCAGGTTTTATGCCTAAACTTTCAAGCTCCCAAAATTTCTTTATCTGATCAGATATTATATCTTCCTCAACTATGATATTAAAGGCTGTGGACGTGTGTGCTGTACCTTTAGTGTAACCTAGCAGAGAGCAACCGAATAACGTTTCAGCAGCTACTAAATGTTTGTTTAAACGCTTAAGTTTCCCAGTTACTACATCATAATAATGATCAGCTCCTATCAAAAGAGTAATTTTTTCTTTGCTATCCTAAGAATCTGCGAGTTGTATACCTTCTAACTGTTTGCCTAAAATGTGTCTATTAAGATTAGGAGGTGGTAAATAAAAACTTGAAATTTCTTCAGTCACGAGAGCTTCAATTTCGATTTTCGAATTCAGTGTTTCCTTGTTCTGTAATTTTATCTTAACAACGTCAAATGTTTTTCTAATGGGTGTTTTATTTCCAAACGTAAATACCGAAAGAGTCTCTGTTCGAATAACAGGAAGCTTCAATTTATCCGCGATTTCTTTTCTTAGGAAGGAACGCATACTACCTGAATCCAGTAGAACTCTAATTAAAACCGACTGCGTAGTTGTTCGAAGTGTTACGCAACACGTTTGAAGTGAAATAGTTTTAATTTTGCTGCGTGAGGATGCTGAAAGTACTGCGAATCTTCTATACTTTTATTTTTTTCATTTCGTTCTTTCTCAGCGCAAAAGCATATTGAACGGTTATGTCGACCTCTGCACTTGGAGCAGACGAGATCGCTTCGACATTGCTTTACGCGGTGGTTTGATTTCAGGCAAAGGTAACATTTGGCATATTTTTGTAATAAATTTCTCTTCTCATCAACTGTCAGTGATTCACAGTCTTCAGTAACATGTTTGGATGTATTACAAAACAGACAGCAATTAGTAGTTTTCTTTAACCGGCGGCAGCAGCTGCTGAGTGGAATGGACGATACTCCCTTTCCCACCCTTCTCTTTATAAACACAGGAAGGGCTTTCTGATTTATGAGTGGAGAGCAAAAGATGGCTTCTCTCACGACTTTCCAGTTCTGAACGAACAAACTACAATAATTCGTCAACATTAAAAAAAGATGACGAATCCGTTTTACGATTGAATTCTAAAGTTATATCAAACGGCAGAGTTTTCATTATGGCTGGAATCAACATATAACTGTATTTATCCAGTGCGACTTCTAATGATTTCAAGCTGCGTATTTGAGTTTCTATAGTGTCACAAAGTTTGCGAAGTTTTAAAGTGTCACTGGATTTGGTTACTGGGGTAAGATTCATGAGTTTTTGCATGTGTGAGTTTATAATTATATTTTTCCTGCCAAACCTGTTTTTAAGTATTTCGACAACTTCATCGTAATTTGGTTCCGAAATGCAAAAACCTTCTATCGCGTTTGCAGCGTTGCCTCATAAGTACGATTTTAAATAATTAAATTTTTCGATCTTTGTTATTCATTATCGTGGATCGGTACCTTTAAAGAGTTCCAAAAACTTGTCCATTGGGTATAGTCTCCATAGAATTTAGCGATAGTTAATTTTGGCAGACGCGTACATTTATTGCTTTCGATTTTAGAATTAGTTTTGTTAAGAGAGTTTTCATTATCCGAATTTGTTACTTTATTTAATTCTTTCAATTTTTTATTTGCTCTGAATTTCCATAACTGAATTTTCTCTTCGTATTCGATACAAGATAGAATTTCTGTTTCGAACTCTTCTGCCTCTGATTTCAAGTCACGCTCTATCTGAGCATCTAATTCACTTAGAGTTTTCGATTTCGTGGTTAATTGGTCTAAACTTTCTTCTAATGTACTTATATCAATTTCTTCTTTATTCAACTCCGATTCGATTTTTTTTTTTTTTTTTTTTTTTTTTTAGAATCTTAGACACGGTGGTCCTGATAACTTTTCTTTTCGATTTAGCAACGGACTCTTTCGCCATAGTTACTCTACAAATTAGAAAATTTATTCTTACCTTTTGCTGACTTCGCACACTTGCAATGTGCTAAATCCAATTGTCGGCCGTTATGCACCAGCTGTTTCAAAATATTCTAAGATCTATAAATCGACATCAATCACTTTTAATATGTACAATATTTACAGATCATTGATCAAAACATGGTGGTTCAGTTGACAAACAAATCTATATGCTTTCATAATCGAAATCTTTTAAATAGGAACTGAAGTGCTCCTAATCAAATAGTGGGCGAAGCATCAGACATCCATCTATCGAACTGCCAGTGGAGAGTCTTCTCTGGAAATTCAGAAGGCACGTCGCGTCGCGTTCACACGCAATCTATCAATTAATCAAAATAATTTCCACAGCTTCAGCCAATAATGATTTCATGTTTGTAGACTGAAAAAATAAATAAATAATTATATGGCTTCTTGGTCACAACACTCAAAAATTGCAGTTGGTCTTAATATCTTTATATTTATTGCCTGCTTTAGAATTAATATAAATAAAAAGATATTAAGGTTTGGTTTTGTTTGGTTTATGTGATTACGGTAAAGCCTCAAGGGAGGTATGCCTAAGGAGAGGAGTTTCTAAGGGAAATTGGCTGGTATATAGGTTACGCATGGGGAAAACCACAAAAATGTGCATGCAGCCCTTGGACCGAACTACCAGTGTACAGCGACTTTACTGCTCAGTTACTGGGGGCCAAAAAAAAAGATATTAAGAGCAACTGAAATTTTTTTAGTGCTGTGGTCAAGAAGTCACATAATTAGTTTATTTCATACTTTTTAGTGTGAATCAAAATAATAGAAATAACCTTTAGATTAATTTTTTTAATATTTTATTTCAATTTTTTTGTTTTGAAATTTATTAAGCATAAATTTTTGTATTAATAAAAATTTAATTTAAAACCTATGAACAAAAATAAATATTGACTTGAAAATCGATTCACTTTAACTTGTATTACCAAGAATGTGGAAGCAAGGGCATTCGTTTTCTCTCTCTCTCTCTCTCTCTCTCTCTTTTTTTTTTTTTTTTTTTTTTTTTTTTTTTTTCCTAACTGCTTAGAAATTTTAATTTAGGGAGTCAGTTTTATTTGGTAGGTATAGTTCACTTTTTGTTGTTGTTATTATTAGAAAATAATGCAAGAAAGGAATTTATTTGGTGCATTTTATTGCAGTACTTTGCATCATGCTCTGCTTTTTTTCAAAATTAATTTCACAAAACAATTACTTACTTCCATGCGTAGTACTTTGTGCCACATTAAGAATGATGCCATACTTCTATAACCAGGTTCTAGTTATATATAATAAAATTTGTAATTATTATAATTTTACAAACGGCAGGTTACTTTATAGCACTGAAATTTTTCACACGTTTCCTTTTATATACAAACTTCTGAGATTATTTCTAAAATTTATTACATTAGATCTTTTCTTCCGTAAATTATGTTATGTTTTTTATATTTAAGTTGTGTTGTTAAAATAAGCCAGTTTCCTTATTAGGAAATTTAGGTATAGAAAAATAGTTCTTAATTTAAGTAAGGTTATTTGAATACGGCAAAGCACACAAGGGCTGCCTACCAATGAGGACGGCTGCCTTTGCTGAGAACTTTATAAGGGAAACTGGCTTGTATTCACATTGCATGGTAAGAAAACCATGCAATCTTTTTCTTACTTGAGAGATTAGGAAAATATTGTTATGTTGTTAAATTTTTAAGTAGATATTAATTATTTAAACGATAACAATATAAAAATAAGGAAATTATATTTCATCAGTACTTATATAGTATGAAGGAAGTTAAAATCTCACTTGTGACAAAAAGTGTAACTTAATATTAATTCGTCTCCAAAAGTACAATTTACTTCATTTTGTAAAGATGTATTTTAATCGAATTTATCCCATTGTAGAAAATTTTATAAATGTAATGGAAATATTATAAATCGAAATGTATATTTAAGCCAACAAACCTTATCCGAAATAATAATTTTATTTTAAATTAATGTATTTCACTTCTGCACACAAGATACTTTGTTTTGTTATTAGAAATTCAAAAATTACATCTGACCCTCTAATTATGCCTAGTTTAATTATTTAACCTAATCACATCTAGTTTTCCTTTATTATTTGCAGAATTGGACAATGCAAATATATTAATTTCCGCAATTGTATTTTAAAAGGCATAAGAAAGTTAAGACTTGCACTTAAGAATTGCTATGAAGGTTATAGTACAGTATATATTCTCAGAAGCAAGTAATACAAATTTTCCTTTTTTCAGCTTTGTTAACAATAATTGTTTTATGAACCAGAATTATTAATTCATGCAAATTTGTTATGCTTTTGCATAATGAGCTGTGTAAAACTGTATTAAATTTAAACTGTAACCATTAAGAGAATATCAGAATGCATTTAGGAAATTTGAAATGAGTGATTCACATTAATCAGCTAATGAAACAAATTATACGACAATTTTACTTAATAAAATTATTTATTATATTATATACGACAATTTTACTTAATAAAATTATTTATTATATTATATACGACAATTTTACTTAATACAATTATTTATTATTTAAATATATTGAAGCTCTGCTGTGTAAGAAAATTATTTTATATTTATTGTTTAAAAAGCAAATAAAGTTGTAATTTGTCAATGGAGAAATAACGCAGAAAGAGAATGCAAGTTTTATATACCTAAGTATAAATTTTTTGCAGTTTAATTTCCAGAGCTGCATTTTCAAACCATTGATTTTTGTACCCATAATTATTCATTCAGTATTACGGATTTACGGTAGCAAAAGATTAGATTATGTTATTTTACAAAACAATTTTAATTCAAAACAAAACATTTTGTTATACAAGAAAGTATTCAAATAGGTAAATGTCTTATAAATATAGTACGAAAATGGTTTTTCTTTCATCTAATTATTAGATCTAATAATTTAGTTCTTTTCTGGAAGAAAAAGAAATGAAGGAAGAGAGAAGTATAGAAAAATAAAAATAAAAGCCAAAGAATTTAAAAAATATTGCAAACCAAATAGAATTTTTTTTTCGGGGTGGGCTATTTATATTTAGAAAGAGGGGGGAAACGTGTTAAATAAAAATATATGCTTAAGTTTTTAATAAGAACTCAGATTTTTAATACAATTTACGAATTTTGGAAAAATATGAAATGTCTTTAAATATTAAAGTCTAAAGAAAGAAATCAAAATTATGTAGCTTCTGGACAAATAAGTAGTTGCAATGTAATATACATAGAAAATGACCATATGATGACTTTTGGAACATATATAACACGTTCTGCATTTGTAGAAACACTATATTTTAGTTTTAGAAACTTTGGAAAAATATTAAATGTCTTTAAATATTAAATTCTAAAGAAAGAAAGCAAAATTATGTAACTTCTGCACAGGTAATACTGAAAAGTATTTGCAGCGTAATATGCTTAGGAAATGACCATATTGGGATCATATATACAGTCAAAAGTCGTTAATCCGGACACCCATAATCCGGAATGATTTATAATCCAGACCTCAAAGCTACAAACTTTCTGCACATGCGTCAACGCACAATGCATTGACGCATGCGCGTAATATCTTTGCTCGTACGCATATGCGTGTACACATGCGCATAATACGTTTACGCATGCGCGTTCAATGTATAACGGAGGGTATAAGGTAAGCTAAAATTGTCTAATTATCTCTTTCAGTTAATGTTGCAGATTGCGTTGTTCCTTAATCTTCGAATTGGATCCGGCTTATTATTTTTTGCAGACTGTTAGAGCAATTTTATAAAAGTAAGTTGGAACTTTCGATTGTGTCAAATAGAATTTCCGATGCTGGAGCTGCCAAAGGATCTACAAAGCGAAAGCATGTTTCGATGTCCATCAAACAAAAAGTGGAATTTCTGCAAAAAAATGAATAAAGGCTCCTCTGTTTCTCTAACCATTCCAAAATCTGTTTATCAATTTCACGCTGCTCTGCGCGGGGGGGGGGGACGTCGCGGCGCGCAATGAACTGGAAGTTGATCTGTCAGCACTATCCTTATCTTCAGGACAGATGTTTTTATTTTATTCGGCTTATAATTCCTTACTAAACGTAGTATTTCATCTCGATGTACCCCGTCTTTGATATGATTTAAATCAAATTCCTCGTCATTATAAATATCACGAATACAAATCAAATAGTTTTCTGGTTGCAATTTTCTAATTTCGACTATGCGCGCGTTGAAAGAAATGTTTAATAAAGTAAACAAATAAATATGAAGCTTTTTTTTTTTTTTTTTTGTAAATTTTGATACCCTTTAGATCATAATTGCTCTTTATTTCATAAATTACGGTTTCATACTTTTAATTTTATAATTTCTGCATGCCATCTTACCAGATTTAAACTGATGATCTATAAACCGAAAAAATCGATAATCCGGAATCGCCGAAGGTCCCGACGAGTCCAGATTAAAGACTTTTGACTGTAATACACTCTGCATTTGCAGGTACACTATGTTTTAGATAAATATGTAATTAATCGTAAATGAAACACAGTTATATAACCTTAATGGGATGAGATACAACATTCGTATGATGAGAAAATTTCCTGTGATTGTATTAAATATTTTCATAATTTAAAACTTTCTAATATTACGGAAATATTTTAATACTTTGCAGAATATAACTTCTTATTGCATTAATAAAATATTGTTGTAAGTACCACTTTTTATTGAAGCAATTCTCTAAAATAGGAGTTCTGCGATATTACAATAGTCATTTAGAAAGTAATGCTGTGCTGCATGACCATTCATTAACATCTTTAGTGACATCACATTCGTGCCACTTTATTATGTTTCATTCACTTCATTCTGTGACGTTATATCAAAATCGCAATGGGACGTTACATAAATGTTGCAGTGTGACCTCACAACAACGTCACAGTGTAACTTCAGGTCAACGTCGTAGTGCGGCTACGTTTCAACATCGCATTTAATAATATAGAAACTCTCAATAGGTATTTGAGAATTTGCTTCTTTAACGCTAATGGCATTAAGAAACAAAAACATTCAATAAATCATTCAATAATAAACAAACATTTTTTCGACCTCATGCTCGTTAGGTTAAGTGCAGGTTCTACCTACTGTTTACCCTGAGTAAGTAGGTAAAAAACACTAGCTATCCAAATCAAGAATGCCTTCCTGGGGTCCACGGGGCCAAAGTGCTACTGTAGTTTGATGAAACCGACATCGCAAGCTCTGCCACTGCTGCCTGTCATGTCATATGTACGAACCTACAGTATTACTGAAACATTTATAGTGCATCATTTACATTCAATGGTTACATAGCTTTTACATGATTTAGATCAGTGTTTTTCAACTGGATTTACTCCAAGGACTGGTAAAATATTTCGGTACGTTCTCGCAGACCGGTAAGTTTAATAATTCGACCCACTAGCAAAATTTTTGGAAAGATAGCTGGATATTTTGCGAACCGGCAAATATTTCTTGCGGACTGCTTCCGGTCCGCAAACTATCGATTGAGAAACACTGATTTAGATTACATCATAGCAAATTGATCACATTGAGTGTTTGTTGTCTACAATTTCATACATGACACTGTATGTTTTACGATTTTGAACATAGAATGTATAGATAACAGTTCACTTGATTTGTTCACATGTGCATGATATATATTCAATGGTAACAGTAGGATTACATTACTTAATTTATATTATTTAGATACCATATTATAACATTATTACTTAAATACTGACATATGTTTATGCAGGTGGAGCGGGTAATTTGTAAATCTGTGTTCAATTCTTAAACATTCAACAGGTCTGACATCCAGTTCATCTATTTTTTCCCTTACGCAGTATATATGCACAATGGCTATAACAGGACTGCATTGATGCTTGAAATATTCATTATGTACACGCAGTAGTAGTTACAGCCATGTCACACTGCTGCAGCCATGTCTCACAGTATGAACATCTATTTTGTTCCCTTATGCAATGTCTACATGTGTTGTGGCTTGAACTTATACAGAAATTTTAAATAATGGTTAATATAATTTTTTTTGGGGGGGGAATGGTGTTCTGTCACGAATTTTAATTATATTAATGTTTATTTTAAGTTATCATTATTCTAGTATTTTTATTTGTACCCATGTATATTTTAATCTGGTAAAAGAGTATTCTTAAATTGTTAAAGCCTTATTTAGCTGGTAGTTCTTGAAACTGTAGTGTAACAAAGACAGGAGACGGTTGCGAGGAGGCACCTGGTTTATGGCTTTTACTAACAGTGGAAGCAGTTACGGTGTTGTCGTTTTCTTAGCTGGTGACCTTACCAATGACGCTGAAGCGAAAATCGTAATTTGTCTTTCTCATTTCTCACTTGCTTTCGCTTTGTTATATTTGCAATGTTTCCTTCAAAACAGTGGGTGTTGTTGTAAGGTTAGGTAATTGGATTTCTCTTATCGCTTAGTTTCCGCTGGTTAGCTGAAGGGTCCACTTTACTTTCTCACGTTTCAGAGATTATCAGGACTATTGTCGGATTGCCTTGTTTTTGATTCGTTGTGGAAGTGTAATTTTCTCAGGTAAAGATAAAGTAAAATTCTAGGATTGGTGAGATTTAATTTTGTGATTCTTTTTGTAAGCCTATGAAATTTTCGGGGGCGGAGAGATGAGTTTACTTTGGAGCTTGCATAATGTACGATGTCATTCGGATTCTGATTTTTGAGCTAAAAGGAAAAGAAGAAAAAGAGTGTGGGGGCTTGACCCCTTGCGGGTCTTGCTCTCGCGAGTGACGTGAGCCAGCAGGCTGCGGCTATGGATTTCCGGCTTTGAGTAGATGAGAGTTTGCATTGAAAAAAAAGGCACTTAGAGCTCATCACAAAAATTTATAGCATCGTCGTTGTCCATTAAAATTTTCCGCGAATTGTAAATAGATATTCTCGAGGTGATGCAGGTACAAGTAGGATTTCCTGTTTATCCTGCCTAGTGCTTTTCCAGTTTGGGTCCTATCAAGGCGTGTTCCTGGTTTATTGAAGCGTTTCTGATAAAGATTATTCCTGATTTAAAGAAGCTTCCTGATACCAGTATTTTCTTTGGATCTTGATTTCATTGAAGCTTTCTTGATAAAGACTGTTCCTGATTTAAAAGAAGCTTCCTGATACCAGTATTTTTCCTTGGGTCTTGATTTCTTTGGACTGATAAGCTGGACGATCTGTTGAACCAATAAAACTCCGTATTAATCAGTTGATGATGGCATTCCTGAGTCATTGGAGTAGGATGTATGAACTTCACCCTGTGAATGATGATTTTTATTTATTTTGTATTACTTTGATGATTATTATTAATAACCAGGCTAGAGGTGCCAGTTTAATGTTTGCTGAAATTTGAATATGATATCATAGGGTTAAATTCGCTTAAAAATTAATTAATCGTTACACTGCAAATTTCATTATTCTTAAAGGAAATTACTTTGATTGACACTTGATGCCAAAAATGAAATGAGTAAAATATTAGTGTTAAATTTATGATACTGTAGGATGTGAAAATGTTAATTAATGTAAGCTGTAATTTGGTATGATGTTCTGCGTTATTTTGCATAGTATTGTTATGGTAGGGAACTGATCAGTTAACTTATGTTATATTATTCTAGAAATCAATAAATGTGTGTGTTTAAAACTTAATTGCATTTGTGTATTTATCTTGTTTTTTTTTGGGGGGTGGGCTGATGGTTCGTCAAATTACCCCATTTGTTTAAGCCGGGAGTTTTTTAACCCTTTCCGGCACGCTACCTTTTAAAGTTAGAATTTTTATATAAAAAATAAAAAAAAGTAGGCAGTGTAATTAGGCCTAGAGGAGTACACGCGTAAAATTTTATGAAGATAGCACTTATCGTTTTAATTCTGTGGGTGTGCCCAAAGTGGGCATACTGATTGAATAGAACTTTGAAAAGAGTGCTGAAACGAGCATTGTTGTCAGAACTGAGAGCGGAGAAACAAAGAATATAGACTCTCAGTTGTCCTAGATTATCGGCGAGCCCGGTCTGGGCCAGTACTGTGTTGTATTTTATATGTGTTGGGTACGTGCTCAGTGATGATTACAAGATGTACACAAACATCGTTTATTCTACATTACTCATCTACTATTCTATATTACAGTTATGATTAAAGATAATAGATACAGTTACAGTTACATATATAACATCTCCCTTTTTTATAAAAAATAATAATAGTAGTAAAATTAAACATATTCTTTTAAATAATAAGGTTTCTTAACAGTCCTACCAGATCGAGTGACGTAGTTATGTCCATTTGAAAAATTTGATGATACTATACCTCTTTCACTATTTGGTGACACAACATTTCTGTTAGATTTTGAAGGACCTTACAGGCACATCTAAATTTGTAGTGCTCCTACTATTTTCATGTATCTCGGGTTCATCTATAACTTCATTCTCATAGTTGTTTTGTATTGCAAACTCTTCCTGATTAGTTCCTTTAAGAAGGTCTCTTCTGCTCCTTTCTACAATTCTTCCATCTGTTCTTATAATCCTATATGAACGTGGTCTTTCTGCTTCTTCTATAATTTTACCTCTTTCATTTAGTTTTTTCCCTTTCTCTTCTATGTAAACATGATCTCCTGTTTGCAGTGGTTTTAACGGTCTTGCATTCCTATCATAACAACTTTTTTGTAAGGTTTGTCTCTTCAGTAAATGTTGTTTATGGTCTTCATATCGTTTAGGTTGGACAAAATTCTCTTTTATAGGCATCAATCCATTTACTTTTCTTCCAAACATCAATTCTGAAGGTGACTTAATTTCATCTGAAATAGGAGAGTTACGATATTCCAGTAATACTAAATATGGATTCTTGTTGTCAACTACAGCTTTTTCTAACATTCGCTTGACAGTTTGAATATGTCTTTCAACCATTCCATTAGATTGTGGATAATTTGAACTTGAAGTTCTGGTTTAAAAATTCCATCTTCTTGCAAAATCTTTAAATTTTCTACAATTATATTGTAGACCATTATCCGAATATACTATTTTCGGAATACCATGTCTTGCAAAAAGTGATTTCAATTGCTTTATCACTGCTACACTTGACAAATCTTCCAAATGTCCAATTTCAACATATTTGCTAAAATAATCTATAACTATTAGATAATCCCTTCCTTGAAAGTAAAAGATATCTGTTCCCAATACTTCCCATGGACCATTAGGTATTTCGTTAGATATCATCGGTTCTTTAGTATTAGCTTTTTGTAAACTTAAACATGTTTGACAATTCAGTACCAAATCTTCAATTTCTTTCGACATTCCTGGCCAATATAATATTTCTCTTGCTTTGATCTTGCATTTTACTACTCCTAAATAACCATAATGAATTCTGTTTAACATATCTTTTCGTAAACTTTCGGTACAACAACACAGGAATTTTTAAATATTAATCCATTTGCTTCTGATTTTTCTTCTCTGAAGTTAAAATATGGTTTTGCCAGTTCTGGAACCATACATTTTTCATCTGCCATCCAGTTGTAACTAATTTTCTTAAAATTTGTAGTTCTTCATCTTTTTCTGTTTCCAGTTGAAAAACTTCCATTTTACCATTAGACATTGGTATACATTCTACAACCAGTCCCACATGAGCTTCTATATCTCCTTCAAAGAAATCAGATCCTTCATCAGTGAATGATCTTGATAATGCATCCGCTATAAAAAGTTCTTTTCCTGGTTTATATTTTATCTCAAACTGATATGGCTGTAATCTTATACGCATTCTTTGTAGTCTTACAGGGCAATTATTTAATGGCTTTTTGAAAATTGATTCCAGTGGTTTATGGTCACTTTCCACAGTAATATATTTTCCAAATATATACTGGCGGAATTTCTCACACGCAAATACAATAGCTAAAGTTTCCTTTTCAATTTGAGCATAATTCTTCTGTGTATCTGTTAATGCCTTAGATGCATATGCCACTGGTAAATTATTCTGCAGTAAGACTGCTCCTAGTCCTTCTTGAGATGCATCTACAGATAAAACTACTGGCACCTTTATATCATAATACTGTAAAACTGGTTTATTTACTAAGACATCTTTTAGTCTTCTAAATGCTTTTTCATGTGTTGCATTCCAGTTCCAGATTCAACTTGTTTTTTCAACAAATCTCTTAAATATGATGTCAATTCTGATACATTAGGTATAAATCTAGAAACATATGTAATCATTCCTAGGAAAGTTTCTAATTCTTTTACATTTTTTGGTGGTTTTATATCTAGAATAGCCTTAATTTTGTCTTCATCTGGTTTTAAACCATCTTTAGAAAATATATGTCCCATATATTTCACTTCATTCAGCCCAAATTTACATTTATTTAAATTAAATTTAACATTCTTTTCTCTGGCTCTGTCCAACAACTTCTTTAATCTTGAATCATGTCCTTTTTTTATCTTTACCCCAAACTAATAAGTCATCTATATATATTTGAACTCCTTCTAAATCACTAAAAATTTCAGAAAAACTTCTGTGGAAAACTTCTGGTGATGAACTCAGTCCATATGGCAACCTCAAAAAACAATATCTACCAAAAGGAGTGTTAAATGTAGTAAATTCACAACTTGAATCTGACAGTTTCATTTGCCAAAATGCTTTGTCTGCATCTAAAATACTAAAGACCTTTGCATTTGTCATTTGAGATGAAATTTATTCAAAGGTTGGTATGTGATAATGTTCTCTCAGTATATTTTGGTTAAGGTGCTGAGGATCTAAACACACTCTTAAATGTCCATCCTTTTTTCTTACTACCACTAATGAATTCACAAATTCTGTTGGTTGGTTAACTTTCTTTATAATACCATCTTTTTCCATTCTTGCTAATTCCTTTCTTAATGGATTTAATAAGTTAAGTGGAATTTTCCTACAGGGTTCTATTTTACCAACAGCTCCTGGTTTTAATTTAATATGATATGTATATCCAGTTAAATTCCCAGTTCCTTTAAACAAATCTTGATATCCTTTTAAATATTCTGGTAACTTTTCATTGGAATCAGGATTTACTGTACAAATCCTTTGAATTAGGTTTAATTTTTGCAATGTAGGTAAACCTAAAATAGCTGGAACAGTTTTATCACATGCTACGACTTGAAATTCTATTTCATCCTTGTCCCCTTTCGATATTTCACATAATAATTTACATTTTCCAACTACATCAATTGTAGTACCATTGTAATTATTTAAAGTGACTTTTGATTTAGTCAAACATTTCTCTCTTAAATTTAATTGTTTAAATTTAGGCAATGGTAACACATTACACTGAGCTCCAGTATCCAACTTAAACAAATAAATATTTAGATATGTTTACTTTTAGTTTTTCAAACCATTCGGTTTTATTTTTAGAAAATGGATTTGTATCTTCTACTGACTCTAAAATATATTCATTACCATTATTATGTAACTCATGCTCTAAATTATTCTGTACAACATTAACATTTTTATAAGTGCACATTTTAGAAAAGTGATTTTTCTTTTTACAGTACAAGCAAATCTTATTATAAGCAGGACAGTTGTATAACTTATGAAAAGTTCCACATTTTCTACATGGTTTTGGATTATTGTACTTATTTCCTTGATAGTTTGAAGAAGATTTAGTACTTTGTTTCTTTTGTTTTACATGATAGTCTTTCTTACAAGGCTGACTTTTTTCCTCTGAAGGTCGAAACTTATTACGTTTGATAGCTTCTATTTTATTTTCTTCAGTTAAAGTTTTCAGCTGAAGTTCTGCTAATTCAGAAGCTTTACACATTTTGATACATTTCTCCAATGTTAACTGATCTTCTCTTAATAATCTATCTTTGAGATTTTTATTTAGAATTCCACTTACTATTCTATCTCTTATTAAACTATCTTTTAATTCTCCAAATCCACAGTTGCTACTTAATTTCTTTAAATCGGTTAAAAAATCATCAAACGATTCACCTACACGTTGTGTTCGACAGAAATATCTATCAACACTTTCGTTTGCTTTCGGTATGCAAAAATTTTCGAAAGCTTCAATTACTTTGTCAACATCCTTCTTATCTTCTTCACTTAAATTAAAAGTATTACATTTTTCAAGTGCTTCTTCACCAATAATATGCAATAAAATAGCTACTTTAATTTCAGGTGATTTAGTAATACCACCAGACGCTAACATATAAATTTGGAATTTTTGTTTCCATTTCTTCCAATTTTCGCTTAAATTACCTTCGAAACTTAGATTACTTGGTGGCTTTAATCCATCCATATTTAATTTAGGACTTTAAATAGTTTATATATATACGTATTTTTAGCCACTTCCAATAAAAATAAACAACTCATTTACCAGCGATATAAGTTTCGATTTCACTGTAAACAACTTCCCATCATGTTTTTGTTTAGAATTACCCACGCTGCATGGTTCTTCAAAAAAGATTTTCTTTTTTAATCATCGACGGGCTCCTACATACAAAGCCAAGGTTCGAGGGTTGCTTGAACGCTCTGACGTCACGAAAGTCGTCTTTCCACTTTGTTAACACCTGCCTCGTGCTCTGGTAGCGTAGTGAACCGACTGTTGTTTGAAAGTGTAGTGCGCTGTAGTTGAATATTTTACATTTGCGAATTATTTTATTTTTTTTTTTTACTATGCCACACAAATGCTGTGTTGCAACATGCAAAGAAAACTACAAGAATGGCCCGAAGGTGGCCATATTTAGTTTTCCTGCGGAAGAAGAGCTCAAAAAGAAATGGATTTGGAAATGCAAACGACAAGATAGATTCCAGCCTACCAAACGTTCAAAGGTAACACATGCATTCCATTTTTAAATTAGAAAATTGCTGAAAGATTAATGCTATTGAAACATAAATGACTTGAAAATGTTAAACAAAAAATTTCGACTGAAAGGGAAATAACATACTAAAATTCTATCGCATTCAAACAAAGCAAATAAAACGAACTTTTATATTATCGTTTCATTGCTTTCCATACAAGCATGGTTATGTATTTATTTAATAGGCTGAAATTCCTTTTATACACATTATGAATGAGAATTATTAATGAACTCTTTAATTAATTTATATTTTCCCAGGACCATCGAGATTTTTTAACATGTACATGATTCATTAATTTATGTAATATTAGAAAGTCCTCCACGAAGGTATCCCTCCCCTTAGGCAGATAGCCCTCGTGTGCTTTGCCATAATTAAATACACCAACACCATTTATGTAATACAGAGCTTATATTGAATTTTAAAGTGATTAATTATACAATGAATCCTTTTCTCAATAAGTATTCAATATAAAATCCACCTATCTCATAATAATGTTCATATAATTTTGATTTATTAGATGAGCATACAATGTATCAATATTAAAGACGTTAATTTAAAGTTGTTTTAGATTTAAATATCTAACTGTTTGGTATATTATTAATTGCTCTGATTTAGATTAAGTCCCATTATACCTTTTATATATTTTTTTTCTTTTTACAGCTGAACGTATGCAATACCCTATTATATTCTAGGAGCATTTGAGAATGCATTTTGCTCATAGATCATGTAAACAGGAAATTAATGCTAATGATGCAATGTTCTAAATTTTACTAATTGAAAAAGCCGTTTAAAAAATTAAGAATTATAAGTAAAAGAAAACAAACATATAAATTAAAGAGTGTTTCACCGTAGTTATTTTAATTTCTGGAGTAGGTTACTGGTTGTTAAAATAACCTGCTAAGTAAAATTGCCACCTATTCTAAGCTTACTAGTTTTCACTGTGCATGGTAGCATAAATCCTGATTAGCTTATTAAAGTGTTCCATACACAAATATATATGAGTTTCTTATACCAATAATGCCTAACTTGTTCCTGGCATTAAGTTTTTATCTAAAAGCACTTACTGGTTTCTGATTTATTTGTAGTTGTTGCAGCCGGATGTAAAAATGTTTTATTGTATTAATACTTTATGTAGATTAAAAAATTTTTGAAAAAGTAAAGAAAATCATGTGGAATATAACCAATCTAAAAATGAGCAATCCAATGCAATATATTGTCAAACACATTGTGATGTTGCGTGGCCCCAACTTGTCCGCAACAGTAGTAGTGACTGCTATGAACTGGAAATTACACAAACTCGTAAGAAGGATTTAATCCCTTTTTATTTCACTTTAGAAATTACAGTTGCGTTCACTTGACGCTCACAAACTACGCCGACCCGGCGGTGTAACAAAAATAGAAAAGTACAACTAAAAATAAATAACAGGATGAATAAATAACGAGGTCACTACCTACGAGGCTCTATAAATGTGACTGACTTAACCGCGTTCTAAGATACAGCTGAGATTCAGCAAACTTTCTGATTAAGAAGTTGAAAGATTCAACTAACTGCCGAAGTAGGCACACAGGCCGAAACGCGCTGTTCTTAAATTTCTACCTAGCAACCTTCACGCTCGTGATTCAAGAAGCACACTTACAAATCTCGTTACCCTTCTATTTAACTCAAATTACTTCTGCTAAAAATTTGAATACTCTGCGCGTTCTACTAAAATTTACATACTCTGGCATTGGCAATTCCAAGGAAAAGTAAAGGCTTGACAGGAAAGATAGCTTAAACGTTAAATAAATGTTAGTTCAAATAAATATAAACCCTACATTTGCCGCTGCCAGAATTTGGTAAACTTGGAAGCAGGTCCTAGAAACTACCTGCTGAAAACTTTCCACGTTCTGATCTAAAACTCAAGAGCCCCGTTTACATAAAACAAACTGTTTCGTATAAGATTACAATCATTTCTGTAGCTTAATAAAATTACCATCTCTTCTTACAGGATCCTTTCTGGTCTTCAGCAAACAATCTTTTCTCTTCCTTCCAGCATCTGGAAGGAATAAGTATCAGTATCTTCTTAATACATTAGGATTTACACTTTCTTAACACTGGATAAAGTTTTCGTTTTCCATCCTTTTATTTCCTTAATTAACTTCTTAATTCACATTCATTCAAGTATTCAAACATGAATTAAACCCTAAATGACCCTGGTTCTCCACCATGTGTGGTGTCAAACGGGAATATTCGTGTTTTTGTATTACAACACTTCCCCTAACCACAATGATTTATTAGAATTCAACAACCAAATAGACACACCTTAATCGACATACTGAAACTCGATGAGCTATGTTTAACATTCTTAAAATTCAAGTGTAGGTGGAGAACCCTACAAAACACATTTATTCTAATTCCCCCTCATTCATCTTTAGACATGCAGGCTTTCGCTCTAAAGCAGGATTTTATCTACAGTTTAATACTTAAATTTGAATTCATTTCTTTTGAGTATTTACTTTTAGCATCTAAAATTTTATGCTTCTAGACTAAATTCTACTTTTACATAACTTTCAAGTATTTACATATATTTACAAAATTCTAATACATATGATTTTTACAATTTACCATAAAATGAATAAGATAAAAATAAAATTTTACTTCACGCTTTCTTCGCCAAGCTGGCGGCACTGAAACTAAATTTTTCATTAATACAAGAATACGAAGTTATTTTACTTTCGGCCAAATTTTGGCTTTAACATAACAGAATTAGTCTTTCGACCAACAGGAAGTGCTTGGTCTTAGATTTTATACTTAAAGAAAATAATACTTTTGCCTTAGCTAAATAAAGTAAAACAAAACTAAGTCTCAACCGAGACAAATTGACTTCCGTCAAAACACAGAACTTCGTATTTACGCATAACATTTCGGAACAAAAGAAAAAAAATTATACAAGATTTTAACTTATCTTTGAGTTTTCGATGCTTGGAACTCCGACATCCTCTTCTGGCAGAATTGATCCCAAGTTATGGAGGTCATAGAAGTCAATCTTTGCCTTTGGGTTCTTCGAGTTTCGTCCATGGTGACTTTTCTTTTTCGCCCTCTGTACGCCGGCCTCTTGGAGTGGTAGTCTTCGGGTTCCTGTCTTTTCCGTTTTGCCCCTAGACGGCTGGTCTTGGCGTCCTCCGGTCTGGAATCTTGCTGGAATTTCTTCTGTTGGTGGCAATCTTTTCGTTCCTCCTTCTGTCTTTTTGTTCTCGTGAACGGCGGCCTTGTTTGCTCCTGACTATCCGGCCCTGGAAGTGGTTTCCTTAACGCAGAATTTCTATTGTGGAAAGTTGTATCTGGTCTTTTCCTATTTACCAAAGATTCTTTACGCGGCGGCGTTGATTTCTTGAATGCTGGAGTCTGACCATTTTCCTTCCTTCTTTTCGGGACCCTAGCATGACTTGTAGAAGGGCTAGGTTCTTCTTCTGTTCTCTGCTTCTTGGGTGGTGGAGCGGGTGGCGTTACTTCTGGACCTTCCACTTCTTTTGCGCTTGAGTCCTGCAAGAAACTTTTAAGGATTTCAAAATCATTTTGATTATAATATTTTTTCACCTGGTCGGGACTTGCTTTACAGATTTCCCCTCTCTTGTTCTTAAGGTACAATACGACTCCCTTGATTTCCTGAATTACATAGGGGCCTTCAAATTTTGCAGTCAACTTTGCAGTGAAATTGTCTGGGGCACTTGATAAAGAAAATTTCCGCTTCAATACTTTATCCCCAACTTTAAAATCTGCTTCACGGCGTTTTCTATCGTAATACACTTTTTGCTTATTTCTTGCCGTATCCGAGCTTTTAAGCGCCTGATCAATAAGTTTTTGCACATCTTTCTGTTTAAACTCTTGCTCTCTTTGTTGCACAAAGAATAATTTATCTAAAGACGTAATTAACTTTCGGTCTAAAAATAAATCTGCTGGAGTTTTTCCCGTAGTATCGTGATTTGCCGTTCTTAAAGCATAAGCTAACTCATTTATGTAGCCATCTTAGCGCTTGTGATGTGTGCTAACGTAACTGCGAATTATTTTTACGATGTTTTTATTGCCTGTGGTCTATACGGAACCATTTTGATATGGCGTATGCCAAGTCCAGTGCATATGCTTTCAAATATTTGACTAATGAATTGTTTTCCGTTATCGCTAATGACTTTTATCGGTGCACCGTATTTTAAAATGTATCTGTGTAAGAATGCATCTGCGACTGTTTTGGCAGACGCGCGTTTAAGTGGAACAATATCTGTCCATTTTGAAAAATGATCTACTATTACTAAAAGAAAACGATTTTTATTTAACTTCATCGGGGGGAAGGGACCAAGAAGATCTATGCCTAAAATTTCATTCCGAAATGTAGCGCGAATGCTATTTAAGTACCCGGCCGGGCTGTAATTAATATCATTTATTAACTGACATTGATTGCAGGACCTGACATACGCAGTTACTATTTTGTATAATTGCGGGAAATATACCGCCTCGCGTACCCTTTTTAAAGTCTTTCTGACCCCTAAATGACCCGCTGTTTTCGCTTCGTGTAATTCCTTCAAAATGCTTAATCGAAGCGAGGCTGGGATGAATGGTCTATGTTCGAAATTTTCGTTTGTTGCTTTCGTATAAAACAATAAATTATCTATTATTTCATAGTTTTCTGCTCTGGTTCTTATTGCATCGATATCTGTGTGTTCAAAGCTTTCGGGGACTTACAAATACGCATAGATACTTCCAAATTCAGGATCAGCTTTCAATTCAGCAATAATTGTTTCTCTAGAATCTAATATTTTTGAAGTCAACACAGCGCATTTGAGTTCATTGCCTTCATCGTCCAGTTTTATACGAGATAGTGCGTCAGCAACATTGTTTTCATTACCCGGTTTATATTTAATTATTAGGTTATACTCTTGAAGTTTTAAAGCCCATCTTATTAACCTGGGCGTTAGGTTTTTCCTCAAGTAAAGACTACCAACAGCCGCATGATCCGAAAAGACTGCTACTGGCGCTTTGCCGAAATAAACTCGAAATTTGTGTACAGCCATTAATACGGCTAATGTTTCTCTCTCTGTAGCTGTATAATTCCTTTGCGTAGAGTTTAAAGTTTTACTAAAAAATGCCAAAGGATGGCCATTCTGCATGAGAATCGCACCTACGGCATAGTCCGACGCAACTGCTGCAATTTCCAGGTTTTCATCCCTTTCCGGGAATTTCAAAACAGGGGCATTGATGAGCGCTTCTTTTAACCTTTCAAATGCAGTATTTGCTTCTGCTGTCCACGAAAACTTACTTTTCTTTCTTTTAATTGCTAACAGCGGTTCAACAATGTTCGCGAACTCTTTTATGAACGACCGATAATAAGAACATAACCCAAGGAAAGAAGAAAGTTTCTTGGCGGTGTTGGGTGTTGGTGTTGGTGTTGGTGTATTTAATTATGGCAAAGCACACGAGGGCTATCTGCCTAAAGGGAGGGATGCCTTTCGTGGAGGACTTTCTAAGGGAAACTGGCTCGTATACACGTTACACATGGGGAAAACCACGAAAACGCCCATGCAGCCAGCCCGTTCGCGGGATTCGAACCTCAGACCGAACTACCAGTGTTCAGCGTCTTTACCGCTCGGCCGCTGGTGGGCTCTTGGCGGTGTTGGGAGGTGGGTAATTCTTGATGGCTTTTATTTTTGAATCCTGAGTTTCTATACCCTTTTGCGAAATTTTATAACCCAGATATTTAGGTTCTTTAGTCGCGAACTTGCATTTTGATGCGTTAATTGTAAGACCGGCCTCTTTTAATAATTTAAAAACCTCTTCTAAATCTTTAATATGTTGTTCCAACGTACTACTCGTTATAATTATATCATCTAGATAGATTAAAGTCGATTTTCCTAGGACAGGCTTTAGAACAATGTCCATAGCTCTCTGGAATATTGACGGGAGCCCACACAACCCAAAGGGCATGCGTAAAAATGTATAAGTGCCCGATTTTGTGATAAACGCGGTTTTATGTATGACTTCGGGTCTCATAGCTATTTGATAGTAGCCAGACGTTAAGTCCAACGTAGTCATGTATCTCGTAGACTTAATCTATCTAATAATTTCCTCTATAACCGGCAAAGGGTAAACTGGGAACTTAGTATCACTATTAAGCTTTCTGTAATCGATAGCAAACCTCCAAGCCCTTTTATCCGAGGGAGGGAAATCATTCTTTTTCCTACATAGTACGACTGGACTCGCGTACTCACTATTTATGGGCGTTATTATCTGGTTCTTCAACATTTCCTGAATGTGTTTTTCGATGATTTGCTCTTTCTGCTTATCATACCGGTAAGGTTTAGTCCTACAGGGTTTGTCGGCAGTTAACTGTATATCATGCGTAAAAATTTGACAGTTATCAGGCCGTTCTGAAAACAAGTTCGAAAAAGTCTCTTCTAAAAATGCCCCGTAGAAACCCATAAAATGTTTTTACGGGGAATTGGCCTACGGTTACCCGTAGGCCAAGTCCCCGTAAAAACCCACAGACAGAAACCCGTACGTCTGTACGGGTACCCATAGGCCAAATACCCGTAAAAACCCATAGAAAGAAACCTACACGGCTGTACGGGTACCTGTAGGCCAAATACTCATAAAAAACCTGTAAACAGAAACCCGTACGACTGTACGGATACGAGTAGGCCAAATCTCTGTAGAACTGTAGGCACTATAAACAAAATCCCAGTAAAAACACATAGCCAAAAATCAGAACTTTATATGCATAATTATTGGCCAAATTTCCATTAAAAAATGGATATTTCGTAGGTCTATGCCTTGTAAAAACCAGTAAACAAGAGCATGTACACCTATACAGGCACCCATACGCAAAATCCTGTAAAAACCACTACACAAAAATCCACAGACCAATAAAGGTACCTCTTGGAAAAATCGCTGCACAAAACAGTAAACAAAAACCCATAAACAGAACCAATAGCTTTATACCATAGTGGAGTATCCATATATAGAATCGTACATAGAATGGGTATCCATATACAGAATCCCTATAAAAAACAATACACAAAAATAGAACTGTAAATCAAATTTCCATAAAACATAAACCAGCAGAAGTACATAATTAGCACTGATGAAATGTACAGAACTAAATGGCGGAGAAAGCATGTAAAGTAATTTTAAATAAACTCAATGCGAATAAATAAAAATTTTAAAATATCTAGAAGCCTACGAGCCCCTGTCCTTCTTAATGCACGTCAATATTTATAAACATATTACAAAATATTTGTATAAATTCTCATTACAAAATTTTAAACTACCTTTATATAATTCTGAAAATAAAATGAATAGAAAGATAATAACCAAAGTCATGATTCACAACCATCGAATGATATATGTACATATATATATGTAAGAAAAATAAGGAATATGCAAAAGATTAAATTAGCAGCGTAAAATTAATTTTCCTTCTCTATTCTAAAAACAGTAATCTTTCTGCACTGCATCATTTCGAGATTTATTCATGTCATAATACTCTTACATAATATGATGCTGTGAAAGAAACTAAAACTCAAACAGCCAATAGTAATTTTACAGCAGTATTAACTATCAAAGACGAGTAAAAATGCATCGAGAACCAAAATTAACTCGGTCTGAATTAAGATTTCACCCTTAACATAACGCATTTGCTTTTTACGCTTTGGCCTAGCTGGATTGCAGTCTGTCTGCTCCTTGTTTCTTACTACACATTTATCAAAAATGTTAATTTTTGGAATAGGCATAAATAATGTGCCAACTTGTTTGTGGCTGCAACATATTTGCTGAAAGAAAAGTTGAATTAAATCTACCTCGACTGCCAAATTTCTTATTCATTGTGGACTGGAGTTTCAACATCTCTAAGCCATCAAAATTCTTGCTGTTCATTACGGATTCAGCTGCTTGTATTCGACTACAGAATCTATTACATATATGTATAATATCATTTCATTTGATGGTTGCGAATCATTACTTTGACTGTATATATATTATTGATTTCATTATAAATATATACATATAGTACTGTACCTCACTGCATATATTTGTATTTCAGTTCTTTAATTGGGGAATTAAACAATTGTATTTAATCACATCAGCTTGTTTAACAATTTGATACCTAATGAGAAATGTATTGCCAAAGGATGGTACTTTCTAGCATCTGCTTAAATTTTAAGTTACCTACAATGCACTAAACCAAATTAAAAAACAAAACTAGAAGAAACCCAAATTTTCAGGAAGAGAAACATTATTAACGAGCAAGCAAAAAGAATACGGGACTTGCAAATTAGAAACTTAACATAGAAGTAGTAAGCGGAGGTAACCGTGCTACGGAAGTGACGTCAAAGCAAAGGGGCGTGGTGTGGATCACGTGACCGGAAGTGCCGCCATGTTGTCGAGTGGAGTTGAGTGGTTTCGAAGTGGAAGTGTTTGTTTGAAAGTGGAAGTAGGAGTGAATAGAAATTTCAGAATTTAAGTTTTTTGGAAGTTTCATTTTTATTGTGTGGCATCGACACTATTTTTTATGTTTATGGCAACGAACTCTTGAACCACGTGATGGAATGACATCATCAAACTTTCGTTTTGATTCTGTGGCAACGATTTTATGTTTTCAAAGTTTTTATTTTTTGTGGCAACGACACTATTTTTTATGTTTATGGCAATGAGCTCTTAACCACGTGTTTGGCAGGACACCACTTTTAATTTATTGTTTTTAATTTAATACGTGATTAATTATTTAATACGTCATTGCTTTTAATTATTTACTCATTTTTATACGATACATTTTAATTGATTCCATTATATTTTAACCCATTTTTAATGAATTTAGTATCATTTTCCCTGTATTTTGAAAATAACTCCACGGCTGAGTTTCGAACTCGCTATCTCTGGGATGGGAGGTCTAGCGCTTTACCGCTCGGCTACCCGTTCCTCTTATCAGACTTGTTATTTGAAACCCTCTTTGGCCCTTTGACTTTTTGCACCATTGATGACATAAGGCTGAAAGTCTGAGCATGCGCTTCATTTGTTTTTACACGACGGCTAGGATTTCTTTTGGCTTCTTAATCATTACTTTATTCATTGCTGTTTTAAATGTAAGATTTTCCCACAGTTTAATTTTTTTATTATTATTAAGATATTTTTAATTGTTTACATTTTTCATCTTATTCTTACTATTTTTTTAGTTAATTTATTAATTTTTTATTTCATTTTTTTCCCTTTCCCAAACATAAATTTTATTTTTAACTTCCGCAAATTGACGTTTACTTCCACAAAAGTGAACTTAAATTTTCTTTTACTTTTTATCTTGCAAAGTTTAATTTTTTTATATTTAATTTTCATTTTGGTTTTACAAAAGTAATATTTATTTTTACAAATTTAATTTTTCCTTTCCGCTTTTTATTTAAAAAAAAAGGTGTTACTACATTTTTAACTTAATTTTTTTTACAAAAGTAATATTTAGTTTCCTTTTACACATCTTACTTTTATTCAAAGGATTCACCAAACTATGTCTGACAAATGTAATTTTTACACTTTCCATTTACACATTTACCCTTATATTTAACTTATAAAACATATTCATACTGTATTTCTGATTCCTTTTCCCCATAATAAATACACACTTACACATGTTTCTTTATTGTAAGACTTACTAACTTTAAACAAATCTTACAAGGAGCAATAAATTTTCATGGTATGAAGCCCACTCAAACCAATGCATGGAGCATTTCTACCCAGTTAAGCTTAGATACATACCAATAGTACTTCATTTCTTCTTATTTTACTCTACAGACATTTATACATATATATTCAGAACACTCCCTTTTATTCAGTAAGATTCATTTATACTACTAACACAAATTTTGCTAACTCTTTGAAATATTTTACAAAAAATATCTTATATTTTCTTGCACACATCCTTCTTAAATCACCAAACATACACTGAACCTTGATTTTTCCTTCATGTGAAACGTCACTCACGGATTCTTAATATGATTTCCCCAATTACCGCAGAACTTTATAAACACTACTTTATTTGAAATTATCACAGCCTTACTCTCTTAACAAGGAACAGAAGATTGAATTATATTTTAACTACAGAGAAGAATATCCACATTGTAACGTATTATTTTAAATTTGAATTATAGTCACATTTTGTGAAGGAGAACTTAATGTCTATAATACACATGGAATTAATATTCAGCCATGGAAATGAAACTTTATCGCCTTTTTCCCAATTTGTAATATAAAAATTTGTTAACTTGGAATATTTTTAACGTATTCATTGTAAATTAACTGAAAAATACCCATATTTCACATTGTCAGTAATTTATTTAGCACTGAACTCTTACAGCCTTTTGAGAACGAAATTTAATTTATCATACCTGACAAATGATTCCTACATAGTAATGATACATTACACGAAATATTGAGTAGAGTTCCAAATAATGATCTAACATAGTAATTAACATAAAAGACCTAACACAAATAATTTTAAGATAGAAATTTCAAACTGACATTGCTTAACTCTTACATCTTTATTTGATATTTAACTTCTCATAGATAGTAAATAAACCTACACACAAATAATTATACATAACAGGTAATAATTACAGAAACTCCATATAATCTACTATAATTACCAACTTTAAAAATTTTAAAGCTTTTTAATATGTCACAAGAAAGACCACACTTTCAAAAAAGCATTATTTTAATTAAACATTGGAGTCATACAATCCTGCGCACATGTTTTTATTTATCATGAGCATGACACATAATAAGTAAATAAAATATATTTCACAAACTACGAAAAGCATTTCTCTTTTAACCGACTGTAATCTTAAGAAAAGATGCAGTATGGAATGCTTACAACACTCAGTGCCACAGTTCCTCATTTCCCCACGCATTAACCAAAATATACATGTACTTTAAAATCAGTTAAACAAATTCAAATGTTAGTATTCAAACAGGAATACTTCACAAATTACATGAAAGAGAGGTACACAATGAACTTGAGTGATAAATACAGAAAAGCATGTAAGGAAAATACAGAAAAGCATGTAAATACAGAAAAGCATGTATTCGTGGAGAACTTTTTAAGATAAATACTTGCTCTATTTTGCACATGGGTTACATTTTGCATTTCAGATTAAGGAAGCATTCAAGATAATTCCTGTATAACTAGGGATTTTATTCACACTTGTTAGTAATGTAATTTATTAGAACAGTCGCAGATATATAGGACAAGTATGCCATTTCCAAGGAAAACAATTTTCCAAGACAGACGTTATTAGTGAAATATAAAATGGAATGAGAAAATGCCTTATTTCCAACAAAATTAGTATCTGAGTATGCAAAAACATGAACAAGAAACGAATATTTTTTCTGAAAATGCTCCGAATGGTTTAAGTCAGGATTAGTTTCATGAACAGAGCATGAAAAATAATGATGACTTTTTAATTTTATTTTGTCTGTAGTACATTTACTAATGCTAAAATCTTCCATTTGGTTGACTGTACTTTACATTTAGACGCAAATTGATTATTCAGAGTGATTTTGTGTTTTAAAGCTTCAGATTCAGAAATAATACAACTCAAAAGCAAAAAGATTAAAACGACAAGAGAATATACTGCAAGCAAGCGAGCGTGATAAATGACTGGGCTGATTTTCATGAATTCATAGATCGGGTGCAAAATTTTAATGCACTGTATATGAACTATTTTTCAAATGTATTACGATCACTGTTTTCCAACTTTACATAGACTTTAAGTATGTAATGTTGCGCGCTTCCAACCTGCACGCAACAATAGTGGTGACTGCTAAGAACTGGAAAGTAGATAAAGTCTTGAGAAGGGTTTAAATCCCTTTTTATTCAACTTTAGAAATTACAAATGCGTGCTCTTGACGCTCAGAAACTACGCCGAACCGGCGGTAAAATAAAAATAAGAAACTAAAAAAAGAATACTAACAAGTGACTAACTACCAGGCTCTCTAAACGTAACTAACCTCACCGCGTTCTAAGATACCGCTGATAATTCAGCAAACTTCTGAATATTGCGTTGAAAGATTAACAATCTGCCGAGGCAAGCACACAGGCCGAAACGCGTGGTTCTTCAATTTCTAACTAGCCACCTCCACGCTCGTGAAGCAAGAAAAGCACACTTTCGAACTCGTTTCCCTTCTATTTAACTCAGATTACTTCCGCTGACAATTTGAATTCTTGCGCGTTCTACTAAAATTTACATACTCTTGCATTGGCAATTCCAGGGGAAAGTAAGGCTTGACAGGAAAGATAGTTTAAACTTAAAATAAATGTTAGTTAAAATAAATATAAACCCTACAAGTAAACATTTCATGTTAATTTACCATTTTTTCCTGAGATTTATCTACGTATTTACTAAATTTTTGCATTTCGTTTATAAATAGAATACCAAAAGGAATAAGAGAATATTTGTTTCTTGAAAATTTCCATAATTTTACCCAACTGTTATTTCTTTCATAGCTTTGAAGTAACCTTTTAAGCACATAGTTATCTTGTATTGACCAGACAGCCGTTGGTCTTGCCAATGTCTGAGGGAAGTCACAAAACTAGAGAATTTAAGTAATATTTTATCAGTACGGAGAACTTACGGCGTTTTGAATGAAAATTGACCGAATTTAGTAGTTCATTACTAACCTAGGAGCCTTTAACTATTTTTTTTATTCGAGAAAAACACACCAGAAATTATCATCAAGATTTTCCATACAGATATATTGTACTACTTTTCATGCCATTACATTTCAAATGAAATTTGATTCATTGTCAGATAGTTAAATGTTTGTTATTTTTTCGCATACGAATGCATTTTCGTGTCTCACATACGCTCATTACATATGATTTAACAAAATTACGAACAAGTTAGAAGTTAAATGAATATTTCCTGAAATACTGTACATTTCATTCCGGAAAGTTTACATGAGTACCTTCATTTCGAAACCCCTAATGTTTTTTTTTCCTGAATTCAAAGTAAATTTTGAGTGTAGAATTTTCAGTTTTGACAGAAGTTATTTGTGGGTGGCTGTGATGTGTTCGTGTTTTCATAAACCGTTTATGTGAAACACCCTATTGGTAACCTTTAGAACATTTTGAATATTACCATTTTTTACCTTACTGCCACTGCAAATCATTGAATTTTCAAATATTTTCCTTTTTTATCGTTTACAGTGCCTCGTAAAGTCTTGAGAACAAATTTTTACTAAATAGTTATGTCATTCGATTTAATAATTTTGTTACATGTTTGGAAGATTTAACTTCACTATCACGCTAAACCAGAAGTTAAGAAAAGAAATGTAATTTTATCTTAGTATTCTATGGGGATAGATTAATTTTCTCTGACATTGACGTATTCGTATGTAGATAATAGAGACTTTTAACCCAGCTCATACAGACTTGGAATATTTTCTCTAAGTCACCACGATGACAGACTTGCATTGTCATAGACGTTTTTCTCGTGAAATATATTTCTTTCTTAAAAGTTTATATACTAATTTCTTTAGAAACATGTCTAAGAAAATACCTCATCTTCATAAGAAACATCAGATTTGATTTAAATTAATAATAAAATAAGAATCATTATTTTGTAAATATATTTCTATTTGACTCAAAAGTTTCTTCTTTATCATATTCGAAATGAACAATTAGTTGTACATAACTAATATATTGTATTGATGAACCAGAGTTATATTTTACCTTACTGCATTATATTTCAAAGTGAATGTGTTTTATTGCATCTTTTAATAAAATCTTAAAAGCTTAAATGAGTGTTTCATTACAAAATTTGTACTTTCTAACTTCATTCTACTGAAACGAAAACATTCATAACTTATTACGAAGAAAAAGTTTTACATATTATACTTTTTGATTAATTTTCATACCACAGTATTACCTTTGAAAATTTGTTTCCTAATCCACTGCTAATATATTACTAATTTTCGCTCTTTCAATACACTTCGTACGTGATAAAAAAACTCAGTTTAGAAACTTTTTCCTTAACGCCTTGTATTGCATTGCTGAACCGGGGCCATGCTTTCATTTTTATTACATATCATGCGAATATTTAAAAAAAAAGCATATTTTTTCCTTCTGTTAGCACAATTTTAACCAGCATTTTACTATTACAGAGACTTCTTTAGTAAAATTTCAAGGGTTAAATTGATCGTTTCATTATTAATTTTGAAGATTCTGGATATATCCTATTTAAAAGTTCATAACCGATTAGCAAAATAATTTATATATGTACTTTGTTGTCCTCTTGGTTAATTTTTAAAGCGGTTTTTAACTATAACACTTGATTTCTAGCGAAGTATCGAAATGATTATTTACTTTCCTTTTTTTCCAAAGAATTTCGTAGACACATATGTTCAGTACAGAATATTTTCCTAACTTAAAAATATTATTACCAAAATAGAAAAATATGAAAAATATCCGAAAAATTTATATATTTGTTTTTTAAAAACATGTACACGAATACCCACATTTAATTACTTAATGTGTATTTTCCTATATCAGAACTAAAATTTGGAACGAAAATTTTTTAAATAATGTCATATTCCATAAAATTTATGTCTTTGTGATGTCATCGTCTTTTCTCAAACGTTTTGAGAGTAGTCGTTTAGACATTTCGAAACTGTTTTCTCTTTGCATTTGGAAACTATTTTATCTTTGGTGTTGGTATATGCCAATGATTTCTCGATACTTTTTTCTCTTGGTTTATCTTCAGCTTATGAGTTATTTAAATACTTAAAAATATATTTGTAGATCTTTTATGTTGACACTTGTGATAGATTTTTTGGAGGTTTTTGGAAAATGTATTTTATTCACGTGAATGAAGCTGATGTTTTCTTAAAATTTTATTATTCAGAGTATTAGTCAATTATGACAGAATGCCGGATTTGTTCTCTATATTCATCATCCATATGAACTTCGGTATTCCAAATCTCTCGTAAATGTAATTTTTTTCTGTCAGTAATAGGAAGACGAATGAAATATATGCAGGTTATGCAGACATAAGGTAAAAATCTGAAAGTAAAAATTCTTCGGATCTGGACAATTCAGTAGAATGTGCAAATATTCATCCTATTCGAAGCATATTTTTGGAATAATATAGCATATAAAATGTAAATTTAATAAAAAGAAATATAATGAAGATCATGTACTTTGCAAAATCTGGACGATAATTATACAAAATTAGTAATAAGTCGATTTTTCATAAAAAGTGATTTCAGCGGAGGAAACATGCCAGCAGTCGCTTAAAACTCTGAGTGGGCATTTGATCTTTGCTCTTACAAAAGCTAAGTAGAATTGTAAATTCTACGTAAGAGCGAAGATCAGGTGCTCATTTAGAGCTTCAGAAGACTGCCGGCATGTCTCCTTCGTTGGAACCGCTTTTTACGAAAACCTGCTCTATAACTAATTTTGTATAATTACCATCCAGATTTTGCAGAATACTTGATCTTCATTATATCTCCTTTTATTAAATTTACATTTTATATTCTATGTAATTCAAAAAATAAGCTTCGAATAGGAGGAATATTTGCACATTCTACTGAATTGTTTAGATCTGGAGAATGTCTTTTACTTCCAGATTTTTTATCTTATGTCTGCATAACCTGCATTTATTCCATTCGTCTTCTTATTACTGATAGAAAAATTACATTTTGCGTGAGGGATCTGGAATACCGAAGTTCATATGAATGTTGAATAAAGAGAACAAATACGGCATTCTATCGTAATTGACTAACACTCTGAATAATAAAATTTTAAGAAAACATCAGTTTCATTCACGTGAATAAAATACATTTTCCAAAAACGTCCAAAAAAATCTATCACAAGTGTCAACATAAAAGATCTACAAATATATTTTTAAGTATTTAAATAACTCATAAGCTGAAGATAAACCAAGAGAAAAAAGTATCGAGAAATCATTGGCATATACCAACACCAAAGATAAAATAGTTTCCAATAGCAAAGAGAAAACAGTTTCGAAATGTCTAAAAGACTACTCTCAAAACGTTTGAGAAAAGACGATGACATCACAAAGACATAAATTTTATGGAATATGACATTATTTAAAAAATTTTCGTTCCAAGAAAATATTCCAAGTCTGTATGAGCTGGGTTAAAAGTCTCTATTATTTACATACGAATACGTCAATGTCAGAGAAAATTAATCTATCCCCATAGAATACTAAGATAAAAATTACATTTCTTTTCTTAACTTCTGGTTTAGCGTGATAGTGAAGTTAAATCTTCCAAACGTGTAACAAAATTATTAAATCGAATGATATAACTATTTAGTAAAAATTTGTTCTCAAGACTTTACGAGGCACTGTAAACGATAAAAAAGGAAAATATTTGAAAATTCAATGATTTGCAGTGGCGGTAAGGTAAAAAATGGTAATATTCAAACTGTTCTAAAGGTTACCAATAGGGAGTTTCACAAAAACGGTTTATGAAAACACGAACACATCACAGCCACCCACAAATAACTTCTGTCAAAACTGAAATTCTACACTCAAAATTTACTTTGAATTCAGGAAAAGAAACATTAGGGGTTTCGAAATGAAGGTACTCATGTAAACTTTCCGGAATGAAATGTACAGTATTTCAGGAAATATTCATTTAACTTCTAACTTGTTCGTAATTTTGTTAAATCATATGTAATGAGCGTATGTGAGACACGAAAATGCATTCGTATGCGAAAAAATAACAAACATTTAACTATCTGACAATGAATCAAATTTCATTTGAAATGTAATGGCATGAAAAGTAGTACAATATATCTGTATGGAAAATCTTGATGATAATTTCTGGTGTGTTTTTTTCGAATAAAAAAAATAGTTAAAGGCTCCTAGGTTAGTAATGAACTACTAAATTCGGTCAATTTTCATCAAAAACGCCGCAAGAAGTTCTCCGTACTGATAAAATATTACTTAAATTCTCTAGCTTTGTGACTTCCCTCAGACATTGGCAAGACCAACGGCTGTCTGGTCAATACAAGATAACTATGTGTTTAAAAGGTTACTTCAAAGCTATGAAAGAAATAACAGTTGGGTAAAATTATGGAAATTTTCAAGAAACAAATGTTCTCTTATGTCCTTTCGGTATTATATTTATAAACGAAATGCAAAAATTTAGTAAATACGTAGATAAATCTCAGGAAAAAATGGTAAATTAACATGAAATGTTTACTTGTAGGGTTTATATTTATTTTAACTAACATTTATTTTAAGTTTAAACTATCTTTCCTGTCAAGCCTTACTTTCCCCTGGAATTGCCAATGCAAGAGTATGTAAATTTTAGTAGAACGCGCAAGAATTCAAATTGTCAGCGGAAGTAATCTGGGTTAAATAAAAGGGAAACGAGTTCGAAAGTGTGCTTTTCTTGCTTCACGAGCGTGGAGGTGGCTAGTTAGAAATTGAAGAACCACGCGTTTCGGCCTGTGTGCTTGCCTCGGCAGATTGTTAATCTTTCAACGTAATATTCAGAAGTTTGCTGAATTATCAGCGGTATCTTAGAACGCGGTGAGGTTAGTTACGTTTAGAGAGCCTGGTAGTTAGTCACTTGTTAGTATTCTTTTTTTTAGTTTCTTATTTTTATTTTACCGCCGGGTCGGCGTAGTTTCTGAGCGTCAAGAGCACGCATTTGTAATTTCTAAAGTTGAATAAAAAGGGATTTAAACCCTTCTCAAGACTTTATCTACTTTCCAGTTCTTAGCAGTCACCACTATTGTTGCGTGCAGGTTGGAAGCGCGCAACATTACATACTTAAAGTCTATGTAAAGTTGGAAAACAGTGATCGTAATACATTTGAAAAATAGTTCATATACAGTGCATTAAAATTTTGCACCCGATCTATGAATTCATGAAAATCAGCCCAAAAAGTCATTTATCACGCTCGCTTGCTTGCAGTATATTCTTTTGTCGTTTTAATCTTTTGGCTTTTGAGTTGTATTATTTCTGAATCTGAAGCTTTAAAACAAAAAATCTCTCTGATTTATCAATTTGCGTCTAAATGTAAAGTACAGTCAACCAAATGGAAGATTTTAGCATTAGTAAATGTACTACAGACAAAATAAAATTAAAAAGTCATCATTATTTTTCATGCTCTGTTCATGAAACTAATCCTGACTTAAACCATTCGGAGCATTTTCAGAAAAAATATTCGTTTCTTGTTCATGTTTTTGCATACTCAGATACTAATTTTGTTGGAAATAAGGCATTTTCTCATTCCATTTTATGTTTCACTATTAACGTCTGTCTTGGAAAATTGTTTTCCTTGGAAATGGCATACTTGTCCTATATATCTGCGACTGTTCTAATAAATTACATTACTAACAAGTGTGAATAAAATCCCTAGTTATACAGGAATTATCTTGAATGCTTCCTTAATCTGAAATGCAAAATGTAACCCATGTGCAAAAATAGAGCAAGTTTTTATCTTAAAAAGTTCTCCACGAATACATCTTTTTCTCGGTCCTTACATGCTTTTCTGTATTTATCACTCAAGTTCATTGTGTACCTCTCTTTCATATAATTTGTGAAGTATTCCTGTTTGAATACTAACATTTGAATTTGTTTAACTGATTTTAAAGTACATGTATATTTTGGTTAATGCGTGGGGAAATGAGGAACTGTGGCACTGAGTGTTCTAAGCATTCCATACTGCATCTTTTCTTAAGATTACAGTCGGTTAAAAGAGAAATGCTTTTCGTAGTTTGTGAAATATATTTTATTTACTTATTATGTGTCATGCTCATGATAAATAAAAACATGTGCGCAGGATTGTATGACTCCAATGTTTAATTAAAATAATACTTTTTTGAAAGTGTGGTCTTTCTTGTGACATATTAAAAAGCTTTAAAATTTTTAAAGTTGGTAATTATAGTAGATTATATGGAGTTTCTGTAATTATTACCTGTTATGTATAATTATTTGTGTGTAGGTTTATTTACTATCTATGAGAAGTTAAATATCAAATAAAGATGTAAGAGTTAAGCAATGTCAGTTTGAAATTTCTATCTTAAAATTATTTGTGTTAGGTCTTTTATGTTAATTACTATGTTAGATCATTATTTGGAACTCTACTCAATATTTCGTGTAATGTATCATTACTATGTAGGAATTCATTTGTCATGTATGATAAATTAAATTTCGTTCTCAAAAGGCTGTAAGAGTTCAGTGCTAAATAAATTACTGACAATGTGAAATATGGGTATTTTTCAGTTAATTTACAATGAATACGTTAAAAATATTCCAAGTTAACAAATTTTTATATTACAAATTGGGAAAAAGGCGATAAAGTTTCATTTCCATGGCTGAATATTAATTCCATGTGTATTATAGACATTAAGTTCTCCTTCACAAAATGTGACTATAATTCAAATTTAAAATAATACGTTACAATGTGGATATTCTTCTCTGTAGTTAAAATATAATTCAATCTTCTGTTCCTTGTTAAGAGAGTAAGGCTGTGATAATTTCAAATAGAGTAGTGTTTATAAAGTTCTGCGGTAATTGGGGAAATCATATTAAGAATCCGTGAGTGACGTTTCACATGAAGGAAAAATCAAGGTTCAGTGTATGTTTGGTGATTTAAGAAGGATGTGTGCAAGAAAATATAAGATATTTTTTGTAAAATATTTCAAAGAGTTTGCAAAATTTTTGTTATTAGTATAAATGAATCTTACTGAATAAAAGGGAGTGTTCTGAATATATATGTATAAATGTCTGTAGAGTAAAATAAGAAGAAATGAAGTACTATTGGTATGTATCTAAACTTAACTGGGTAGAAATGCTCCATGCATTGGTTTGATTGGGCTTCATACCATGAAAATTTATTGCTCCTTGTAAGATTTGTTTAAAGTTAGTAAGTCTTACAATAAAGAAACATGTGTAAGTGTGTATTTATTATGGGGAAAAGGAATCAGAAATACAGTATGAATATGTTTTATAAGTTAAATATAAGGGTAAATGTGTAAATGGAAAGTGTAAAAATTACATTTGTCAGACATAGTTTGGTGAATCCTTTGAATAAAAGTAAGACGTGTAAAAGGGAATCAACAAAGTTTTGTATAGTTTCCCAAAAAGTTAATACAGTCATTAATAGTTAGTACAATGCATTAGAAGGAAAAGTTCTGAGTATCTCCAACTTAGTAGTAAAAAAGTAAGAAATGTAGTATTCCAGTTAAACTATATAGAAAGAGCATTGTGTATATTGGCTTAATGTTACAGAAAATATTATCTAGTGAAGTTATATGCATGTAAATTCCAGCTTAAAATTTCAAAGACAGAGAAATGTAGGTAAGTTTACTTTTGGAGAAATGGAAATGTAACATCGTATTGTATTTAAAACAAGGGAAAAAAGTTAAGGGTAAAATAAAAATGTAACAAAAAAAACATTTGTGTAAACAAAAAACTCAAAAAAAAATAAAATTTTGAAACTAAATATTACTTTTGTAAAAAAAATTAAGTTAAAAATGTAGTAACACCTTTTTTTTTAAATAAAAAGCGGAGAGAAAAAATTAAATTTTTAAAAATAAATATTACTTTTGTAAAATCAAAAAAAGTTTAAACAAAAAAATTAAAATAAAGTAAAGTAAAAATACGAAAAGGAAAAAAAAAACTTTTGCAAAATAAAAAAGTGAAAAGGAAAAATTCAATTCGTAAATAAAAATATTACTTTTGTAGAATCAAAAAGAAAATTAAATATAAAAAAATTAAAATAAAGTAAAAATACGAAAAGGAAAAAAATTTCGAAAAAAAAAAAACTTTTGCGAAATAAAAAAGTGAAAAGGAAAAATTCAATTCGTAAAAATAAATATTACTTTTGTAAAACCAAAATGAAAATTAAATATAAAAAATAAACTTTGCAAGATAAAAAGTAAAAGAAAATTTAAGTTCACTTTTGTGGAAGTAAACGTCAATTTGCGGAAGTTAAAAATAAAATTTATGTTTGGGGAAGGGAAAAAAAATGAAATAAAAAATTAATAAATTAACTAAAAAAATAGTAAGAATAAGATGAAAAATGAAAACAATTAAAAATATCTTAATAATAAAAAAAATTAAACTGTGGGAAAATCTTACATTTAAAACAGCAATGAATAAAGTAATGATTAAGAAGCCAAAAGAAATCCTAGCCGTCGTGTAAAAACAAATGAAGCGCATGCTCAGACTTTCAGCCTTATGTCATCAATGGTGCAAAAAGTCAAAGGGCCAAAGAGGGTTTCAAATAACAAGTCTGATAAGAGGAACGGGTAGCCGAGCGGTAAAGCGCTAGACCTCCCATCCCAGAGATAGCGAGTTCGAAACTCAGCCGTGGAGTTATTTTCAAAATACAGGGAAAATGATACTAAATTCATTAAAAATGGGTTAAAATATAATGGAATCAATTAAAATGTATCGTATAAAAATGAGTAAATAATTAAAAGCAATGACGTATTAAATAATTAATCACGTATTAAATTAAAAACAATAAATTAAAAGTGGTGTCCTGCCAAACACGTGGTTAAGAGCTCATTGCCATAAACATAAAAAATAGTGTCGTTGCCACAAAAAATAAAAACTTTGAAAACATAAAATCGTTGCCACAGAATCAAAACGAAAGTTTGATGATGTCATTCCATCACGTGGTTCAAGAGTTCGTTGCCATAAACATAAAAAATAGTGTCGATGCCACACAATAAAAATGAAACTTCCAAAAAACTTAAATTCTGAAATTTCTATTCACTCCTACTTCCACTTTCAAACAAACACTTCCACTTCGAAACCACTCAACTCCACTCGACAACATGGCGGCACTTCCGGTCACGTGATCCACACCACGCCCCTTTGCTTTGACGTCACTTCCGTAGCACGGATACCTCCGCTTACTACTCATAGAGTTCAAATTTAGCATACTTGCTATCCCCTTAAAGCTCGCTTACCAATGATAGTAACACCTTGCAGCTTATTATGACACGCATATACATAGATGTATTGCGTGGAAGAAAGGATGAATCCTAGAATATAATGTAGTGAAGAAATAATAATATACAAACACTGTGTCGACCCCTTATTACAATACTTTGAATATTACCTGTATCTCTCAAAAGATAAATGAAACATGAAGATAACATATAATAAACTTAATAATACCCAAAATACAATAAATTATATTGTAACAAAACGAATTTTAAAAAATTTACAAGTTTCAACAAATACCAATTCTCAACGCACAGTTCGGGAATTAAGGAAATATCTCATAGCGTATAATGTTTTATTCCGTATCTCACTTTTAGTGCTATATAATCTTTCACAGATTTTATATAAATAAAATCTATAACATAATGGGTATTTATACTATATGTAGTTCTTGATGATCAACTTTCGTACTGTAAAAAAATCAACTCAAAAGATCAACTTTCGTACTACTGTAAAAATTCCATCTATATGAATAAGTATGAATATACTCATATACACATAATTATACTAAATAACTAATTTAATGAAACTAAATTCCTATTGAAAAATGGTGAAAGTGTAGAATCGTCCACTGCTTGGCGTGTTTTTAAGAATTGCACATACTCAGTATCCATGTACACATCGACCTATTTTCACTTAAAAAAAACATACCAGAATTGCACAAAAATGCCATTGTGCACTCCTTTGACTTTATTCATGTGCACATCAACCTATTTTCACTTTAAAAGTTAAAAGAAAATTGACAAAAATCCAATTCAATTTACTTTTGTACAAAGTGCCAAATAAATAAGTGGGTGATTCTGCACTTTACCCGAAAAAATATATAAAAATACCATGTACCTATATATATTAATAATTTATTATTACACAAGGTTTTTCATATATCATCTCAAAGAAACATAAATTTAATTAAAGCGATGCATTATTTGAATAAATTTGAGTCAGTGTTTTAGGTGTAAGTTATTTAGATTTCTATTGTAGAAAGAATACTTTAGAAAATGTATAGAAATATTATTTTGAACCATAAAAATTCTAAATAGTAAAATTTAAAGTACTGAAAAGGTAGCTATTGTTTTTGACAGTAGATTATAAAAATACCTCATGCTGAGCATTTTCTGAAATTACAATGGCAAATGAAATTTATATAGTGCAGTATTTAGCAATAATAACTTTTTGTAAACAAATGTAGCTATATTCGCTTAATTGTAATGACAGTAATTTTAACTGCATTTGTATAAGGCTGTACAGAAGATTTATTTATATAGGTTTTTCATCCGCAGAGAACAACCGGATTCTCTATGGAAGTGCTTCCGAAAATAATGTTTAAATATTACTCTAACTATATCTGAAAGCAATGCTATAACAGTGCCCTTATAAGACTCATGATCCGAAAAGCTTTGGTTTTAATTGTCTCGTAAAAACTTTCAATTACTTCTGCAAAATTCATAGCCACGTAAAAATTACTACACCGAAGTCATTTGATTATACAGCAAAACGTTCCTAAAACAATCAACTCCACAATTCGAGAAAATGCCAGTTTCCTATAGCCTGACAAAACTATGAATGATTTTTTAAGTCCTGTTATTTAATTATTGTCCTGACAAATGTGCCATTATCAGAGGTGGTCATTTAAGAAAATAACCACTTTATGAGGTTTCAACTTAATGTAATTTTTTCAAATAAATAATTCACTTTTTATACTACCAAGACTAGTACATTTAATATTACATAAATCTTATTCACAAATCTATTTCTATTTAAAAAGCAATTTATGAAAAACACATTTGAAATTTTCTTCATCAAACTAATAATAATGAAAATTAAAGTATGCATAAAAATGATTATATGTGTTTTAACAATATAGCACAAAATACTTAACGTAAAAATGTGGTTTTAGTCTCATACTTGTAAAGAAAAATGACCAAAAAAAAAAAAAAATTAATGTAAGCTACTATGATCATCTAAATTTTCACATAATTTTAGTAGTGGAAAAAAGATTCCTTAAGCTTGTATGTCTTGTCTACCCCATTCAATAAGTAATAAACACATTAAATATTTCAATGTTTATTTCATTAATAAAACTTACCTTTTTTGCTCGCGAAATATAATTAGTACATTTTTTAAAACATAAAAAAACATTCTTTTTGCTCGGCCACATCACATTAGTCGAAAAATTGAATCATGCAAGATCATTTTTAAGTAAGGTATGTTCAAATTTATTAGTACATAATATTCAAATGATAAAGCATCTACATGAACAAGCTTTAAAAAAGTATTTCTAAACTGTAATCAAAAAAATTAATTTTCCAAAATACAGTTTTAGTAGACTGCAAAAACTATATTTCTGCATCTGCACACTGAACCAATTTATGAAGTCTGAAATTATCACTTTTCAGTCTTTAAGCACATTGATTTTTAGGTTAAAAGTAAAGATGGAACGTCAATTTCACGCACAAAAACTCCATTTCACAACTAGTCATTTATCAGCAACGTTCTCTCAAACATTAGACACGATTACACGTGCGTGGCTTTAGTTGTATATTCATAGTCAGTGCTGGTATTTTATTATTTATTACTAATTTCTAAACAGTAAAACATAGTAAAATTTGTAATATAGTAAATCCTAGTAAATAATATATTGCATTACTACAGCCACGAAGAAAATAACACCACCATCGCACAACAATAACTAGAGCGCCGCCATATTGCTTGTTTGGGAAACTTCTGAAAGTGGGGGAGAGAGGGGAATTTTTTTCCTCTCGTCAGCGTTAACAGGGAGAAAAGTTTTGCGATTGGAATGAACTTGTTCGCGTTAAAGAGATGTTGGTTGATACCGGTGTTTATTTGTAATTCAGAAATGTAAGTGCTTATGTGTGTGTATTCAGAGAACCAACTCGTAGCAAAAACCACCTCCCTAAGACGACCGCCTCTGAAAGAGACCAGTATTTCTGAAAACATAAGTATACTTTGGTACTGAATATTCCCTCTGTAAGGCGACCATTCACAAAGAAGATTCCGCAAGTGTGTCTGGTCGCCTTAGAGAGATTCATTCCGTAGATGCAATCTCCCTAAGACGACCACCTCTAAAAGATAACCGTATCTCTGAGAACGTGAGTATATATTGGTATTGAGCATCACCTCTCTAAGGCGACCACTTGCAAAGAAGAATTTTTATTTGCGGCTGGTCGCCTTAGAGAGACCTCCTTGTGTGTGGTGTATATGATTACTGTTATTGTTTCCGGAAAAAAAAATTTTAAATCAAATAAATAAGCATATTTAGTAAAAACCTTCTTCTATGATTTGCTCTTTCTGTTTGTCATAGCGGTAAGGTTTAGTCCTACAGGGTTTGTCGGCAGTTAACTGTATCTCATGCGTAACTATTTGACAACTACCAGGCCGTTCTGAAAACAAGTTTAAAAAAGTACTCACCACTTGCTGGATGGCTTGCTTTCATGTTCATTCAAATGGCTAAGGTCGACTTGTGGTTGTTCCACTGGTTCCACCACCCTCCGATCCATCTCCAGCACGATAGAACTTTCTTGAAAATTCAGTTTGGCCTTCGCGGCTTTTAAAAACTCCATACCTAAAATAAGTGGACTCTGCAAATTTTTGACCACAAAAATTAATACTTTGAGGCTTTCATCTTTTACCTGTATTTGTAATGATAATTTCCCAATGCATTGACACGTTTTTCCTTGCGCTGCTATAATTTCTGTGTTTTTATTTTTAAATAATCGTAACCTATTAAAATTCTTCTTAAAAATGTATCACTCATAAAATTACCTTCTGCCCCTGTATCGATCAGGGCTTCTACTGGTACATCGCCAACCAGTACTTGTATAATCGGTAATTGTGAGTTCTTTACCACGACCGTATTTAGGTATCTTCTTGAGGGTTTATTCGAAACTTCCGGGGTCTGGACCCTCGATTTTACAGGCCCCTCTACAAGTTTAAAGCTTTTCTTTCAACTTCTGTCTTCTGGGTACGCAGACGGTTGTTTTCAAATTTCCTTTTTGGGCCTTGACCTTCGAGCTTCGATGAGTTAGCTTGATAGCTCTTTCCCCATACGAGCGATTTGTGTTTCCGGTCTGTTGATTTGAGGATTGCCTTCGGAGACCTTGAGAATACGATGCCCCTCTAGCTTTTTCCTCTATTCTGCGATTTTGGAACTTGACCGCCAACTCGAAGAGTTCCTGCAAGGTGCTTGGGTTTCGAATTTCGAAGTAATCTTGGACAGCAGGTAGCAATCTTGGCAAGATTATTTCAAAAATCTCCGCGTCGGGTTTCTTTCCATACAGCATATCCGTCAGTTTAACTTTTCGCAGAATAAAGTCCGTCAACTCTTCTATATTTCGTTGATAAAAACTATATAGCTCGGCTTCTAGCTTTGCTCGGTCTTTCACTATGGGGAAGGCCTTTAATAATGATCTTTTGACATTTTCAAAGGTATATGTTTGGCCTCCAAATTCCCCTAATAAAAATTTCCCTATATTCTTCCACCATAGTGAGGCCTGTCCTCTTAGTGCAGACGTGGCAATGGCAACTTTTTGTCTTTCAGGCACAGGGTATAGCTGTAAATGATTTTCGAGGCCTTCTAAGAATATCGCCACCGAGTTTTTTCCGTCGAAATTGACGTTTGGCTTGATTGATGCTCTCATCGTCTGGACCAGGTATCCAAATCCTTTTAATTGGTTCGCCATTTCTTGTTGTTTGAGTTGTACAGGAGCTTCCATCCAGTTTTCGGCCATTGCAGTTCGTAAAGTGTTCGGGGGCCAATGTGATGTTGCGTGGCCCCAGCTTGTCCGCAACAGTAGTAGTGACTGCTATGAACTGGAAATTACACAAACTCGTAAGAAGGGTTTAATCCTTTTTTTTTTTTTTACTTTAGAAATTACAGTTGCGTTCACTTGACGCTCACAAACTACGCCGACCCGGCGGTGTAACAAAAATAGAAAAGTACAACTAAAAATAAATAACAGGATGATTAAATAACGAGGTCACTACCTACGAGGCTCTATAAACGTGACTAACTTAACCGCGTTCTAAGATACAGCTGAGATTCAACAAACTTTCTGATTAAGAAGTTGAAAGATTCAACTAACTGCCGAAGTAGGCACACAGGCCGAAACGCGCGGTTCTTAAATTTCTACCTAGCAACCTTCACGCTCGTGATTCAAGAAGCACACTTACAAATCTCGTTTTTCTTCTATTTAACTCAAATTTCTTCTGCTAAAAATTTGAATACTCTGTGCGTTCTACTAAAATTTACATACTCTGGCATTGGCAATTCCAGGGGAAATTAAAGGCTTGACAGGAAAGATAGCTTAAACTTAAAATAAATGTTAATTAAAATAAATATAAACCCTACAACATGACACATGATTGTGAAATTTTCACTCAAAAATCACATAATAGCCTAAAACATTTGATTTCTGCAAGTGAACTCTTAAATATACAAATTCTTGTTTTTCTCTTTTTTATTTCATTTTTTAGCACTTATACTTCTCTTAATAATAATAATAATAAAAAAGGAGCAATGTTTTTTTTAATGATTTATGATTTATGTTCTTAAGTATAAACAAACATACATACTTGTATGTATACAAGTAAATTGGTACTTCTGGTTGTGAACATGTCAGTTCTCAAAATGTTCAGCAAAAGAGCAAGTAAATTTATATCCGAATGCCAGGAGCGGATGCTGATTGCTTTATCGATCAAATTGATGATTAATTTGTAAGGCTTATGTTAATTTTATTAACAGTTAAATTTTAAGTTAAAGTTCCTTTCCTGTCAAATTCTTAACTTCCAACTTACTACTTCCAGCCAGAACGTAGTTTTGGAATTTGCTGAATATTTAATGAGAAGGAGCGGTATTTAAACCACGAAGTTCCTTACTGAGACAGAGAGAGAGAATCAGAGTTTTTGAACTACGCGCGTCTGCCTTTTAGACCGCTCTCTCTCTCAAAGCTGTTTTTACGCTCGGCCGTACTCAGGCCCTTGCTAAGCTTCGTAGTAAAATGAGTTAAGGGGCCAACTCTAATTGAACCTTGATAGCTTTGGTTATACTTATTTAGTTAATCTTAGTTTTAGTTTAATTTTTAGTCTTTTAAGTTCAAGTCCAAAGTGCGGGCTTTACTTGTACACTCCCAGGCGGAGTTTTGTTAAATCTTATCGAAATAATAAAGGGTTAGTTACCCTTCTCTCTTGTTGTTTCCTGTCATTGAACTCTAGCGATCATTCGCTTATCAGTTCTTAGGTTCCTCACTTCCAACATTAACTTAGAATTCCAAAGTGAGGTACCTTACAAAAAGGCAGACGAGCGTAGTTCAGAAACTCTGATTCTCTCTCTCTGTCTCAGTAAGTAACTTCGTGGTTTAAATACCACTCCTTCTCATTAAATATTCAGCAAATTCCAAAACTACGTTCTGGCCGGAAGTAGTAAGTTGAAGTTAAGAATTTGACAGGAAAGGAACTTTAACTTAAAATTTTACTGTTAATAAAATTAACATAATCCTTACAAATTATGTTCTTTACATAACTGTATTATCAACTTTTTGATTGTACTTCAATAACCAAGTGTTGTCTTCGAATAACTGAAGAGAAAAATATTTAGGATGTAGCAATTATATGTTACTTGATCTGTGCATTTGGCATATGACAAACAACAAACATGTGCTAATTGTTTACACTTTCAAAACTTTGCTAAAGCATCCATGGTTTTTTTTAGCTCAAAAGGTGTTTTAATTTTGTTTTGGGATTTTGCCGTTTAAAGTGGATTAAATGGCTGTATCCCTTTTGAAATTATTGCCACCAAATATTATCACTTTGTATTATTTTTAAAGTAATTAAATAACGAAGAATCTACATATAGCAACACTGTTTGAAATAAAATATTTTCATCTCCAACACACGAGATTATTGCCATTTGGGAATGTAAGATTTTTATCTTTTAGTATCGAATATTTTCTGATTTTGCTATTGAATTGAATTTTATATGGCCTAAATGCAAAGAACGTGATATTTAATAAAGTTCATGATAAAAATAGGAAAAGGAAATTTAACATTGATATGATGAATAAGAAAAGAGTGAAAAAATAGAAAAATGTATGCTAACATTTAACACTACATCGGGAATTCTAAACATATCCTGCTATTCAGCTTTTAAAAAAATTGTTGGTTGTGTTGTTGAACTGTATGTGGTGCAAATGCAAAGAAAACTATGCTTAATGCTAAAAAAAAGAAAAAAATATTAGTAGAAGTGAGGGCAAGAGCAGACTAGTTGACTGCGAGGTCAGCGAGAGTGTAAAAAACCGTGATAAACTCTTGCTTGGATCCACCAGCAGCTGAGCGGCAAAGTTGCTGAACACTGGTCATTCAGTTCGGGGTTTTTCCCAAATGTATACAAGCCAAATTCCTTTAAAGTGTGCTCCACGAAGGCATCCCTTCTCTTAGGCTGATAGCCCTTGAGTGCTTTGCCATGATTAAATGAAATAAAACCCTTTTGGGTGACCGTTAAAATCTGTACTCTTTCAGATTTTTTTTTTTTTTTTTTTTTTTTTTTTTTTTTTTTTTAAGTCGGTAATCTTTAGCGTACACATTATACGATTAGATAAGATTAGACTTATAAGGTCTATGCATGTGTTTAAAAGGATGGCAAAATGCTTACCATTTTATAATTGCTTTAACTTTAATGCGTGTTTATTTATTTATTCTTTTTTGTATTGAAAGGTGTGTGAACTTCACTTCAAACAACATGATGTTCTGAGACAAACTGAATTCTTTGATGAAAAAACTGGAAAGAAGGTAATTGTACCACTTTCATATCCTCGTTTAAAAAATGGGGCAATTCCAAGTCTGTTTCCTGATGGTCCGAGTCATCTTAGCTCCAGTGTTTCATCAAAGGAATCACCAGAGCTTAAAAGACTTAAAAGAGAAAGAGATGCACTTGAAAAAGCAGTATCCTGTAGCTTAGCTGAAAAGGAAGAGTATACAAGAAAACACATGTTCTATAATTTAGATGAACTAAAAATTTGTATTGATACTGTGATTTTACCAAATAACTGGATAGTTATACACAGGCCTATTCATACCATGATTCTTAATATTTCTGATGAAACGCTAATTATTGATAGTAATTTGAATATATCTGTAGCCATTAGAAATGCACCAATTAAATCATTGAAACAAGACCTAATCCCATAATAACCTTAAAGATCTTTTAAGTATTTTAGAGAGCGTAGACTTATTTGTCTCTAATGCTTCATCTGAAGACAATATTCAACATTACTTACAAATTGTAAGTGAATTGATGACGACCTTAAAAGAGAGATTTCCACATAAAAGAATATAGGTATTCCGCAGATTTTTTAATATTTTCTACTTTACTTCACACGATTTCACCACATGCATATAATTTTATTCGAAATTCGGAAAATATTATTATACCACATCCACGGACCATACAGAAAATTTTTTCAGATTTTAATAAACATCCAATAAATGAACAATTCAACCAAAAATGTTTAAGTTACATAAAGTTTAAATTTCAAGAATTATCAGAAAAAGATCTGCCTGTTATTTTAATGATTGATGAAATCCACCTAAATCAAGCATTCGATTATAAAGATGGTAATTTGTGTGGAATGGCATATAATTGTAAAAATGCTACATCTAGTGCATATGTTTTCATGATTCGTAGCCTGTTATCTGTTTATAAGGATGTTGTACATATTTTGCCAGTGAAAACACTTAGTGCAGATAAATTGCATATTTATATTAAAAAAATTGTAGTGGGATTAGAAAGTATTGGGTTTAAAATTATTACTGTTGTCACCGACAATAATTCAATTAATAAAAAGGCTATATGTCTCTGTTTTCAGAACCACCTAAAGTTAGTATCGTTTATCTAAATCCTGTTGAAAAATCTATGCCATTGTTTTTTATTATTGATACAGTGCATATTTTAAAATGTATTAGAAATACTGGGTAAATCAAAAAAATAATAATCAGAGTATGTTTTTTTTAAGTTTTGATGATGCTTCATATATTGAAACTGCATCTTTTTCTTGTATTAAAAAATTACATGAATTTGAATTTGGTAAATTATTAAAGTATGCTTATGGTCTGACAATAAAAGCTCTCTATCCAACTAAGAAAAACAAAGTGTAAATCTTGCATTGCAGATTTTTAATGATAATGTTGTTGAAATATTGTTTTCTTTTGGGCAGCAGAAAGAAATAATAAACTTTCAAGAAACTGGAAAATTTATTAAAATAATAAACACCTGGTGGTCAATTGTAAATGTAAAATCTATTTTTAAAGGGGTTCATAAAAATAATATATTTGAAACACCTTTCACTGTGGCAGACAATGATGAAAAAAATATTTTTGTGAACAAATTTTTGAATTGGTTAGATAGTTGGAAAAATTTGAATTTAGCATCTGGTTCCCTAACCAAAGAAACTCACTTTGCATTATCTCACACAACAGAGGCTTTAATTGAGATGTCAAGTTATCGTATAAATGAACTGGGTTTTGAATACTTTTTATTTGGCAAAATACAAACGGATAAGTTAGAGGCTAGATTTGGTAAGTATAGGCAACTGGCTGGACCTCACCATAATATTTCAATCAGACAGGTTTATGAAATAGAGGGTAAATTAAGACTTCAGAGTACTTTACCAACCTTAATAAATTCTTCAAAATTTGGAAAAATTCCTCTTCATATATCAGATTTTAAAGACGCCGAAGAACAAGCTTTTAATGACACTGATGTTCAAACGTTCATGGATGATATAACAGTTGATGATAGTGACATAAACGACATAAAATTGGATATACCTATTTTAACATATATAGCTGGATATTGCTGTTAAAGTATCCTAAAAAAGTTAAAATGTGATGTATGTAAATCCAGTATTACTATTGATAAGGAGTTAGCTTTGGAAAATGATGAAAATATTCACTCATGGATTAAGGTTTTTGATAGAGGACTAATGTATCCTCATCCTGATATTTTATATGCTGTTATATATAATTTTATTGTTGTGAAGAAACTAATTTCAGACGAATATGAGCAAAAATTTTTATTTTCCGCTAATCCACGAGATACAGTGTGTAAAATTACTTTAAATTTACTCCATGAAAAATTTTTTTTGGAACTGAATGACTGTGCAAAACTTCATAACCCTCAGATTATTTTGAAAAATATCATACAATCATCAACAAATATTTTTCTAAATAATTACTGCAAAAAGTTAAATGGTAATCTTTTAAGCAACAATTTAACTAAGCAAAGGAAATTGAAAACATTAAAAAAATAGTTTATGTATGTAGCAAAAATGAAATATGTTATGTGTTGTTTAAGGTACAAATAAGAAAGTGAAACTAAATATTTTCAGACTTAACTTGTAATTCATTTTTTTAAATGAATATTTTCTGCAGAATGTGTATAATATGTTTAATAAAAAAAGTGCGTTTTCTATTTGTGTTGTGAAATCTTTGCCACCTATGCCAAAATGCATGCACGCATACACACACACACACACAAAAAAAAAAAAAAAGAGGAAATATTTCCAATTAACATAGAAAAGTCCTAAAGCTCTAAGGTCTGTTATATAATATACTAAGCTTTTTCATCATAAACTAAAGAAATATTCATTTTTGAAGATAAAATACTTTGTCAATTAATATTACTTTCGTTTATATTTTAAAATCAATATCTTGAAATTTTCTAATCTTATTTTAATTGAAACAGCGTGTTTGATACATTAATTTTACTGATAACTCTGTAAAAATAAACTAGAATAAAAAAGTACTTTCATTTCTTCCCAGCTGTAAGGCCTCATACATTTGTACTAAGTTATTTTTTCTCAAAGGGATTTACTGTAATAAAAAGTAAGCATGAAGCTGCCTAAATAAACATTTACTCCCCTTTTTCTCACTATAATACATGGTGTCATTTCCTATTATTTCTAGTTATAATTGTACTGATAGAAAAATTTCAGGTAAAAAATAAGTCTTTTTTTTTTAATGCGTTTTGCACCCTAGTTGTGCTACTTTCTTAATAAAGATCTGAAATTATTCTGAAAATTTTAAATCTTACCTTAACACTAAACTCCTAATTCCTAACAATTCTAAAAATTCAGGGCATTTGATCTATTTAGATGTTTTAAAAGTTTCTGCTGATTATCCTGATAAAAAAAATCCAGTAAGTGCATATCAATTATACAATTTCATATTTATCATTTGCAAAAAAAAAAAAAAAAAAAAAAAAAAAAAAAATTCTTAGATAAGTTACAATTAAATGATTTTTAGGAACAAAAATTTACTAGTTACAAGAAAATTATATATGTACATATTAAACAAAAAGGATGTTACAAACATTAAATGATAAGAATGAAACTTGTGAATTTTGAATTCCAAACAAGTGTAAAGTTTGTTGAATTTTTGCAATTTTCCTTTTTTGTTATTGAGAAAGATGCAATTACATATTCTTCAAAAATAGGAATCTAATTGAAAAAAGCTTAAATGTACGGAATTTTTTGCGCCTATATTGAAAATTAACACTGAATGTATATGCTCAAAAATAGTATTCAAATCATACTTCAGGTTTATTATATTTTACGAAATTCAATCCTACAGTAAAGTGAACAAGATCAAAACCGAAAAATTACTAAACAAATATGTGTAAATAGGAAATGTTGTTAAAAACTGATATTGCAAAAATAAAACATGATTAATAAATTAAGGATTAAGGACTTATAGTTTTAATCAACTGTTAACTTGCCATTATGCATTATTGTTTGTTGTCTTTTTATTAAGGAAGAGGATATTTAGTAAAATATATATTCTTCAAAAAACAAAAGAGCAACAGCCAGATCTTAAACGTGCATTTTATTACCACCATCTGAAGTATGTTAAATAAATTTCTGTACTATTATTTTAAGTGTAAAATTGTTTAAGAAAAGTTAAGATACGTATTTGAAATTAGGAAATGCAGTCGATGAAGGGCAAATCGGATATACATATTTATTTATTTAAAACCAAATGATATAAGCCTTCTGCAATGGGGGGACTACGTTTTATTTTCTCTCGTCTTAAGGGAATAACAGCGATAAGTGGCTTCATGTGGCAACATGCTGTCTGTAGATAAGGACGACTTTAGTGAAGTAGTGTCAGCCGTGCCGTGGCTTTGTATGTAGGAGGTACGGTCTGGACACGCCTAGGGTTCGCCGTTTGATTTTAGGCAAGATTTCAAGGTAAAAATTTAAAACTAATATAGAATAAGGAGATAAGCATACAGCCAAAAAATAACAGAAATTTCTTTGAAAAATGAGGGTCTTAAAAAACTAAACATGCCTAAAATATATGGACTGGTTTGTATTGAGCTGCCATCTACTATAAGTAAATAAGGTTCAGAGTAACCTATAAATCCTTTTTCATTCAATTTTTCTGTGCGTACAGAAGGAAATTTTTAGGTGTGTCCAGACCGGACACACTGTGCCGCAAAGGGTTAAGAAATGTGGAGCTTTATTGAATTTGGAGTTATTGTTATTGATTTTTCCTTTTTGCGTAGGTTTACTCACAACGCGAACCTAAAATTTAATTGTACTACCACTATACGATTGTCTTATGATATATTATTTATTTTGAGAGTTATTGACCGGCACCATGGTAGTTAAGGAAAAATTAAAAGCCAGTATAAAGCTTAAAAGTTTAAAAAAAACCTAATTTTCAGTGACGGAACAATGGCAAAGAAAAGATTATTCAGTTTTGTTGTTCTAAAATTGTTTATGGTTGCTAAGAGCTTTAATAAAGATTATTTTTGAATCAAAAAATGTAGATTAAAGTTATTTAAAGAAACGAGTTCTAATTATGAAGATTAATTTGGAGTCAATAGCCAATGCATGCAGTTATTAAAACAGAATTGCATTGATGTTGAAATTATACATTTTATACACACAGCTACTGCATCATGATAAAAATGCTTTAATAATATATTAAACTAATGCCTAACTGATGTCATTATATACTTGGGCAGGTGGGGCATTTACACTGCTGCCTGAATTATAAATTTAACATTGTATACGCAATGGCTACATGTGGAATAGGTTGTACATTTGCTCGAGTAATATGTTAAGCTACTTGGGCTGGTGGGGTATTTAACTGCGCACGAAATGATTGCATATTCATCACACCAGGCCATTCGTTGCTTAGAGATACATAAGTTTAGCCCCTTATATTACTTGTGAGGGCTCTGCGTCCTGCTTCATATTGTTAGCGGTGCTTATTGCTTTCTTGTGAAGTTGCACGCCCATATATTGTATCTGCATTTCATTGCTCTGTTTCACTGTTGCTGAAATACGCTAATTTGAGCTGCGTAGCTGTTGACTTCTGGCAGTTAGAAAGTCATTAACTATCGCACCGCTTTTTTTTTTTTTTTTTGTTGTTGTTGTTTTTCCCCCTCTGCACAGCTTCTTTAGATGAAGTGACTGTGTTAACGGCATGAAAAAAGGTAATGTTTCGGATGACCCCTTTCTGTGCATGCACTCCGTTGAAGAGTGATTCCTTGCAAAGTGTGTGGAATAGTACCGTTCCCCGTGAACCACGTGATGTGTCTTGTAACAGGAACCAAAGAAGATTTAACTTGGGGGGGGGGAGAGGTTGTAAACTCTTTTCCCTCTATTGGCAGTATCCCGCTATTGTTGCCATGATTCTCGTTCTCGTTGTATTTTCCAGTTTTAGCTTCAGTTGTCAAGCTGGCCAGTGAATGCTTATTTTCATGGCAGTTATTCCCTAGGCTACCTCTTTGGGTAATAAGTCAGCCTCCTCGTTTCCCTTCTGTCCGACTTGGGTTTTAATCCGAATTACAAAGAAACGTATGCCTTGGTCATTGGAGAACTTGCAGAGAATTTCCTGAGCAGCTCAATCCTAGAAGACGCTGCACAAGTCGAGGTGTTGTTTACTTATCTTAGGCTTGGACACGGCTTTTTATGACGTAATATTGGCTACGCCTCTTTTTAAAAACAAATTATAGTTAGATTCATATTTGAAGAAAACTTAAATTATATTTTAACTGAGTTGAAATATTAGATTTATAATGTTACTGCTCGAGATTTGTTTATTATAAATCTATTTTTGTGTGTTTTGTGGTACTGTTAACATTTAGCGAGTTAGCTCTAAAACATGTACCATTAAGATTTGCCAAACGATTGAAAATACTGAATGAATGATTTAAAAATTATTACCGCAACTTCTCAAAATGCAGAAAAGAATTCTTTTGTTTAAAAAGTACTTAATCACTGATGAGTGTGTCTGATTCGTTGCTTTCTGCAGTATGGATGATTACCTGAATCTGGATTTTTTTTATCAGTTGAAGCGAAAAGGTAAAATAAAAAAAATAAAATAAAAAAAGCGTAATTTAGAGGTGTATAGAGAAAAGTTTGATTGCAATATCGTATAATGTCCAACTTGTGAAACTAAGAGAGCGAATGAACTGTATAGATGGTTTTGAGTGATGTATAGAGTTACTGGAGGTGAATGTAAGCATCGAATTACAAGGTCTGTTCGAAAGCACTCGTGGTTTGCGAAGAGTCAGTTCAGCATGTGTGGTGTTTTGCGAGTAATGTATATGAGGTTGGGGTAAGTACGGGAATTAATTTATACGATCGGAATTACTTATTGCTAAAAATACGGTGACAGATTGGAAAAGTTTTTGTAGGGAAGTGTGCATGCAGTTATGCCTTAAGGAGAATGTGATGTCGAGTGGGGAAGGCATGATTGTCGAAATTGACGAAAGTAAATTTGGTAAGCAAAAAGTATCATTGAGGGAAAAAGAGTCCAAAGGGAGATGGGTGTTCCGTTTGCTTGAGAGAGAGACGGATAAATGCGTGTTTATAGTGGTTGAAAGCAGAGGTGCCGAGTCATTGTTAGAAATTATTAAATAGAATGTTCTGCCAGGATCAACTGTTATTTCGGATTGCTGAAAAGCCTATAGCTGTCTCGAGTCCGAAGAATACGCGCACATAAAAGTGAATCATAGTTTGTTTTTAATGATCTGAAGACAGATGCGTATACCAACAGTACTGAGAGAACTGAGGAATTAAAAGAAGTGTCAGTGGTTCTCGGAAGGCAAAAGGCCAGTTCGATTCGTATCTGGCTGAGTACATGTGGAGACGGCAACAGAAGAAATCCAACAGGTGCAAGTTAATGAAGATATTTGTTATCAATATCTCCATTATTATCAGCAATATATTGTGCAAAAGCAAAGGACTGAAGGTAAGTTTCATTTATTATTATTGACTTCAGTGAAATATCGGGTGCATGTCAAATATGGCAATTTCGATGTTAGGTAGTTACTTTATTCTGGTAGCTTTAATTTCGTTGTTGTGTCATTTTTCTGGAAACGTTTTTTTCATAATTCGAATCCATGGAGTCGGTTATGCGCGAATCTCTGCAATTCTCTGATTTTTTTTAAATCAAAGCAGATTGCTGAGTATATGGTCAATGCAGAATTTATTCAAATCGGATTTTTTTTTTTAAGTGGAAAAAGATGGCTGTGTATATGAGCAAAGCCGAGGTTGTGCGCGACGCCGAATTTGTGCAATTCTCTAACTTTTTAAGTGAAAATACATTGTTGTGTACATGGACAAAGTTAAGGCAGTTCACAGTACCGAGTTTGTGGAATTCTCTTATTTTTTAAGTGAAAATAGATCGATGTTTACATCGGCAAAGCCAAGGCAGTGCGCAGTGCCGAGTTTGTGCAATTTTCTAATTTTTTTAAGTGAAAATAGATCGATGTATTACATGAACACCGAGTTTGTGCAATTCTTTGATGTTTTCGAGCGAATACAGATCGTTGTGCACATGGACAATGCGAGGTTGTGTATGATGCCGAGCAGTAATGTCATGTATTTTATGTGCAATATTTAATATATCGTATCTTTATTTTAAATTTGTATTGTTTATTAATTGTAAATTATATTTTAGACATCTATTTTGTAGTTAAATTGTATTTTTAATTGTTTTGTTTTGATATGTTGATAATAATTTCCGACTTACGATAATTATCGATAGTCCGACCATCTACTCAACAGTAGCAAAACTGTAAACTTTGACCCTATACGTAACTTTTACCTAATTATTTTAATACGTAGTGTTTGCTATCGAAATTGCATTTGATAATGTGTATTACTTGATAATTTCTCTGTGTGTGCGAAGCATTGCTTAGTGTTCCAAATTTATAGTTTTTATTTTCTTATCTTATTTTCTGTTGTGTGTTACCGGCGGCAGGTGGCGCTTTTGACTCCAGATAATGATTAGTGCATTTGTGAGGTAGCGTAATCCTTAACTGCATTTCTGAAGTCAAACACATATTTATTACAAATACGAGAAGCTCTTTACATATATATATATATATATAATTCATGGATAGCATAGAACAATTATAGTAGTGAAGTATAGTCCTCGTGAAATGAGGAACGTGCTAATGATGGTCTCTCTAGTCGAGAGTTCAGGAGCATTCTGTTTTGTTGTTTCGTTGGAAACAAGCTGCAGGCTGAATTAGCCATGCTGCCTTAAGTTTTTCGTAGTATTTTACATCCTCTGATTCGTTATATCTCGAACGATATCAGAGGGAAAACAAGGTCATTGGTTCGTCAGCCCTCCTGAAAACGAAAGGCTTTGCTGACAGACACAATGGAAAACGCTAATATCTATTGACACTGGTCGTGAAGTTATGTGTCTTGTATTGTCAACTGGAGCGAATTATTCTGTCTGTGATGTCATACCGTGTCGTGTGACACATCATAAAAGCTGGAAAACAGTGACTTGCGGGGACCGCTCACACGATTTTCTAATCTATGTGTGAGCCGCATACTCCCCCTCCAGTATCATCATGATGATACGTAAAAATCAGGAAAATGCACAGGGCTGACCGAACCAGTTTGAGGTGACGGACAGATCTAGGTGTCAAAGTATCAGGAGAGCAAGTGTCATGTCGGTATTGAACAGAAGGTAAAAGCGCAGACTAGGCCGCATCAACAAAGTTCAGTAGACGGAGCTGTGTGACGTCCATAAATGGGTGGGACTAAGCTTTTGACGTCACAATGTAGTCTCGCATTTACGTTACGCATACTTTCTATTTTCTCTTAAAAATAACAATAATAAATTGTAAATTAATATCAAATTCTTTACTTTTAATTTACATTTATAACATTTAAGCTTAGGCATTATTGATAATAAGTATAATAAATTGTTTATATTTAAAATTACCATAATACAGTGAGCGAATTCTACCAATTATTAAAACGATAAAAAACGTCGCAGTCTCTAATACTTGAAGAGCTTCAATAGTTTCAAAGATTCTTATTAAAGCATTTATACAAATAAAAAAAAAAATAATTTAAATTCATATTGTGGAACAGTTCAATTTTATCATTTTTACAAATTACCTTCTTGCTACGTAACGACATAATTGCTTACATACCAATAATTAGACAATTTTCACTATTTTTCTAAAAATTTTAAACTTTACATTAATAAAAAAAGAAGAATATTTTTTATTGCATATGAGCATCATTACACAGCTTTCATATCAGTTTTTAAAATTCCTAAATCACGGCATATTCTGTGTAGGCATACTAGAATTCTACGCATTAATAAATAAAAAAATCTAATTTCTCAGAATGAAAGAAAATGATATAATAAAATAAATACTACAAACTTGGAACACTAAGCAATGCTTCACATACGCACACACATATTATCAATGAACTCATATTATGAAGTGCAATTACGATACCAAACATTACGTATTAAAATATGAGGTAAACGTTGCTTATAGGGTCAAAGTTTACAGTTTTGCTACTGTTGAGTAGATCATCGGGCTGTCGATATATATCGTGAGTCGGAAAGCATTATAAACATATCAAAACCAGAAAATTAAAAATACAATTTAAATTAAAAATGATGTCTTAATTCACAATTAAAACAACAATACAAATTTAAAATACACAAACGATATGTTAAACATTGCATATAAAATACGTTACATTACAGCTCGGCATCACACACTATCTCGTTTTCCTCTTTACACAACGATCAGTATTCGCTCGAAAAACATCAAAGAATTCCACAAACTCGGTGTTCATGTGCTCATTCATCTATTTTCACTTAAAGAAAAATCAGAGAATTGCTCAAACTCGGCATTGCGCACCAAATTGACTTTGCCCATGTGCACATCGATCTACTTTTCACTTAAAAAAATCCCAGAGTTGCACAAACTCGACATCGCGCACAACCTCGGCATTGCGCACCACATTGGCTTTGCCCATGTGCACATCGATCTATTTTCACTTAAAAAAATATCCCAGAATTGCACAAACTCGACATCACTAACAAGCTCGGCATTGCGCACCACATTATCTTTGACTATGTACACATCGATCTATTTTCACTTGAAAAACATCCCAGAATTGCACAAAGTCGGCATCGCGCACAACCTCGGCATTGCGCACCACATTGGCTTTGCCCATGTGCACATCGATCTATTTTTACTTAAAAAAATCAGACATTGAATAAATTCTCCATTGTTTATATACTCAGAAATCTGCTTTCACTTAAAGAAATCAGAGAATTGCAGAAACTCGCGCGTAACCAACTCCATTGATTCGAGTTGCAAAAAGATGTGTCCAGAAAAATGATTCAAAACAAAAATAAAGCTGCCAGAGTAAAGCAACTACCGAACATCCAAACTGCTATATTAGAAAAGCACGCAATATTTTACTTAAGTCAATAATAATAAATGAAACTTACCTTCAGCCCTCTCCTTTTGCAGAATATATGGCTGTGATCTCACTGAGAAATATACGCATTAAATGACTGGCGTCGGATTTCTTGTGTTTCCTTCTTCAAATGTATTCTGCAAGATAGGAATCAAACTTTCCTTTTGCCTTATTAGAGCCACGGAAACTTCTTTTGATTGCTGCCCAAGTTCCCTCAATACTATTGGTATACGCACCTGTTTCTGGATCTTTAAAACGCAAGCTTTGATTGACTTTCAGGTGCGCATACCCTTCGAACTCGAGACAGTCGTACGCTTTCCAACAATCCGATATAACTAACAGTCGATCCTGGTAGAACATTCTCTTTAATGATTTCTAGCAATGTTTCGGCACCTCTGTTTTCAACAACTCTAAAGGCGCACTTATCTATCCCTTTCTCAACCAAACCAAAAACCCATCTTCCTTCGATTCTTTTCCCTCTATGATACTTTTGCTTCCCAAACTTGCTTTCGCCGATTTCGACAATCACACCTTCCCCACCCAACATCACATTCTCCTTCAAACATAACTTCATGCATACTTCCCTACAAAAAACTTTTCCAATCTGTCACCGTATTTTTAGCAATACGTAATTCCGTTCGTATAAAATCATTGCCGCACTTACCCAACCACATATAGGTAACTCGGAAAACATCACATATGCTCAATTTACTCTTTGCAAACCAGGAGTTCTTTCGAACAGACGTTGAAATTCGATGCCTACATTCGCCTCCAGTAACTCTACACATCCACTGAAAATCGTCTATACGGTTTTTCCGCTGTACTCGTTTCATATTTGTTCCACAAATTGGGCACTTATACGATATTGCAACCAAACTTTTCTCCATACACATCAGTAACGCTCTTTTTACCTCTTTGCTCCAACTGATAAAAAAAATCCAGATTCAGATACTCATCCATTCTGCAGTTAGCACCGATTTTGACACACTCATCAACAATCAAAACATTCTTTAAGCAAAAGAATTCTTTTCTGTATTTTCAGAAGTTACGGTTATAATTTTTAATTCATGCATTCAATATTTTCAATCGTTTGCTAATAATCGTTTTCAATCGTTTGGTATCTTAATAATACATTCGTGAGAGATAATTCGTTGCGTTAAATGCTAGCACTACCACACAACACACAAAAGTAGATTTATAATTAAAAAAATCTCGCGCAGAACACTATAAACCTACCATTTCAACTCAGTTAAAATATAATTTAAGTTGTCTTTAAATACGAAGCTATAGCATACTTATAACTTGTTTTTAAGAAGAGGCGTAACCAATATTACGTCATAAAAAGGCGTGTCCAAGCATAAGAGAAGTAAACACAGCAACGACTGATGCAGCCTATTCTGCGATTTAGCCGAACAGAAATTCTGCTTTCACCCGGTCAATTGAGATTCATGAATGGGTAATTTGAACACTTTTCACCACGTTTGAGAACTTTAAGAAGGCCGTCGTACGGTGGTTGTAGTGGCCGTCGTATTGCATCACGTCTCACAAACACATGTGAACATGTTTTTAAATCTTTGTGAATAAACACTACTTTTGCTGTATGTGATCCAAGTCGTTTTGGTTTAAGCTGCTGCACGCAGCTTCGAAGTTGTTCGACATATTCAACAGGATCAGTTGCAACATTCGATGTGTCGAAAACATCAACCAAGACTTTAATGGTAGTTCAGTACACAATTTCAGCGGGAGTGATACCGATTGTTTCTTTCAGAGCTGTTCTTAATTCAAGTAGCACAGTTGGTAAAACTTCCGTCCATTTTAGAGTGACGTGACACATTAACGCAAATTTTAAAGGACGATGAAATTCCTCAATTGCTTTCAGGATGATAAGCATTTGTGCGTATTCGTTGTACCCCTAGGAGTTTAGTTAGAACCTTAAATAAACAAGACTCGAATGACGTCCTTGATCATTTGTAGTAGTAGCTGGCACACAAAAGCGGGCGATCCAGTTTGCTTAGAAGCTTACATTTTAGCTAAGGATTCCGTTACTATTTTAGCTTGAATATCGACGATGGGGATAGCTTCTGTTTATATAGTAAATCGATCGATAGCTGTTAGGCAATTTGTGAATCCATTGGAAGGTGGAAGTGTGCCGGTGATATCTATATGTATTGAAATAGCGTAGAAGTTTTACTAAATGATTGTGAAGGGGCTGAAGTGTGTTTGAGTACTTTAGATTTCTGGCACGAAATACACTGTCTTGCCCAGTTCGCAACATCTCTGTTGATATTAGGCCTCACATATCAACTACGAATTTATTTTAATGTCGCTCGAATGGCTGGATGAACAAAATTATATACGCAGTTAAAAGACAATTTTCGAAATTACTTGGTAATATAAGGTCTTGCGATGCCAGTAGATATATTAAAATATTGTTACGGATTTTGTATTTAATTTGCTACTTTTAGTAGAATTATAATTAAAATTGTTTCATTTCCCCGTACAATGCTGCGCATGACAAGTTTTAGGAGCAAGCTACACCGAAAAAGTAAAAACACAGGAGCCCACGCATTTAAGAATAGTTGCTCTATCTACAATGGAAGATGAACTTTTAGCATTCTGTGAATGTGCATGTGAAGTTAAATGGTACATCTTTTTACTTGAAGAATTGCAGGGGCGTAGCTAGAGGGAGGTAAGGGGGCATCTGTCCCCGGGCGCAGAATCCAAGGGGCGCCAAACTGATGTTACGACATTTTAGAATTAAATGTTTTCCATCCTTGGCAAGCAGTAGGGGGCGCGAAATCTTCATTTGTCCCTGGGCGCTGAAAACCCTAGCTACGACTCTGAAGAATTGGGTCAAGATGATCTAATTGACAAACCAATAGAAATTAAAACAGATTGTCAAGCATTAATAGATTGAATTAAAAAAACCAGAACAAGGGCACTCTAGGCACATTAAATTTTGAATAACGTACGTTTCCAACCTAATATGGGCATCTTGAAGCCTAAACTTGGAATTTGGAATTTTTTTTATTATCTGATTCATATTTTGTAAAACTTTAACGAATTTTTGATTAACAAACTTACAGATTTCAAAGCGAGCAAGGGCAACACAGTACGGAGGGAAAAAACATTTTAATGTGCAGAGCGCAAAACTGTGTATCAGAAATTTAAAGCTATGCTCATTTCAAAATTATTTTGCGATATTGCTGTTGAACTGAATTTTATGGTTTACGTGTAAAGAACATGATATTTGATAAAGAACGGTAACACACGAAACGTTAAAAAAAGCCCACTTGGGCGTAATGTAAAATCTGAAAGCTTTCTTTCTTTCTTTTTCTTTTTTCTTTTTTTTTTTTTTTTTTTTTTTTTTTTGAAATTTTTACTTCTTAATTTGAGCAGTTAATTCTGTTGCGGTTTGAATGTTCTTATGTGGTATTTCTTTTTTTAATCGTGTGTTTCCCCCCTGTAGGTTTTTGCCATTTTTCTGCATATATTACGGAAACGGCATATAAAACGTTAGTAAATTTATTTAAAGATTAGAGGGTTCCAAAAGGTTTCCCCCTGAGATAAAGTCAATATATATATACATATATAAAACCCCTCAGAAAGATTTACATTTTCCTGAAAAGGGTAGTGAAAAATTTTTTCTTGTATGCTTCGTTTTAAAGTTGCTTATTTTTAATATTTTGTATTTCTTTTTGGCTCAATCCTAGACGATCGGAAAAGCTGAGGCTGTGCAATTCTCTGATGTTTTTTAAGTGAAAATAGATCGATATGTACATGGGCAAAGCCAATGCAGTGCGCAATGCCGAGGTTGTGCAATTCTCTGATAATTTTTAAGTGAAAATAGATCGATGTGCACATGGGAAAAGACAATGTAGCGCGCAGTGCCGAGTTTATGCAATTCTCTAATGTTTTCTAATTAAAAATATATCGACGTGCAAATGGACAAAGCCAAGGCAGTGCGCAATGCCAAATTTGTGAAACTCTCTGATTTTTTTTTAGTGAAAATTGATGGGTGTGTACATCGACACCAAGCTTTTGCAATTCTTTGAAATTTTTCGAGCGAATACAGATCGTTGTGCACATGGACAAAGCGAGGCTGTATGTTATACCGAGCTGTAATGTAACGTATTTTATATGCAATGTTTAATGTGTCGTTTGTGTATTTTAAATTTGCATTGTTGTTTTAATTGCAAGTTATACTTTAGACATGTTTTTTATTGTATTTTTAATTGTTTGTTTTTGATAGGTTGATAATGCTTTCCGAAAAATATCGATAATCCGACGATCTACTCAATAGTAGGAAAATTGTTAACTTTGACCCTATAAATAACTTATAGTTTTTTATTTTAATACGTTGTATTTGCTAACGCAATTGCACTTGATAATATGTGTGTGTGTGTGAAGCATTGCTTAGTGTTCCAAATTTGTAGTGTTTATTTTCTTTCATTGTGAGAAATTAGATTTTTTTTATTTGTAGAATGTATATAATTCTAGTATGACTATAGAATATGACGTGATTTAAGAATTTAAGAAACAGTGATATGAAAGCTGTGTATGATGTTGATCTGCAAGAAAAATACTTTTTTTTTATTAATGTAAAGTTTAAAATTTTTAGAAAATAATGAAGATTGTCTACTTACTAGTACCTAAGGGATTTTGTCGTTACGTAGCAACAAGGTAATTTGTAAAAATGATAAAATTAAAATGTTCGATAATATGAATTTAAATTTGTTGGCAACTACTCCGGTAAAAGAAAAAGAAAGGGAAAAAAAAAAAAAAATCTGAAATGTTTCAGATTTTAAATTACGTCCAAAGGGGCGTTTTTTTAACGTTTTGAGTGTTACCTTTATTTATTAAATATCATGTTCTTTGCACTTAAACCATAAAATTCAGTTCAAGAGCAATATCGCAAAATAATGTTAAATTAAGCATATCTTTAGAATTTCCGATATACACAGTCTCGCGAGCTGGAGATAGAAGTATTTTTTTTTTTTTTTTTTTTTCTATATAACGTTGCCATTTCTCGCTTTTAAAGCATTGAGTTTGTAAATCAAAAATTCGTTAAAGTTTTACAAAATATAAAATCTATAATAAAACAAATTCCAAATTTGGGATTTCAGATGCCCATATTCGCAGTAGGATTTCGTCATTCAAAATTCGATGGCTCTATGTACCATTGTTTTATCACAATGCGAGAAATAGACAATCATTTATGCAGATTTTTCATTATTTAATTTCTTCAAATATAATGCAGGACTCTAACATTTTGTGGCAACAGTTTGAAAAGTGAACCGACGTTTATGAGTCCGACGCAAAATGGCAAAACGAAAACAATAGTCCTTCAGGGACAAAGCCCCTTTGGACTTAAAAAAAAAAAAAAAAAAAAAAAAGAAAGAGAGAGAGGAAAATAGTTATTGATTCGAGCGTATTGGCAACAGAGAGGAACCAGATGAAAACCGTAGAACTAGCATTTTTTTTTAGAGCTTGAACTCGATTTTGGGTAGTTTTTGAATCGGCTGTAACCGGATATTGTTCCTTAAATTATTATCCTTTTAAACTAAAAAGGTAAATAATATAATGTCAATATAAAACCAAAAAAAAAAAAAAAAAAAAGAAAAAGAAAAATCATGTCTATGATTTATTTTACGTTATGAATCATTCACAAAAGAAGACATCAGTATTTTTCTATTAGCTATCCGGATTATTAATTTGCAACATTCTGATATAATTGCCGCAATAAATTTAATAACAAAAATCTTTTTTTATTTGTATAAATTCTAAAGCTTAAAAATCTTTGAAAATACTGAAGTTGTATTGTAAGGTACCTCACTTTGGAATTCTAAGTTAATGTTGGAAGTGAGGAACCTAAGAACTGATAAGCGAATAATCGCTAGAGTTCGATGACAGGAAACAACAAGAGAGAAGGGTAACTAACACTTTATTATTTCGATAAGATTTAACAAAACTCCGCCTGGGAGTGTACAAGTAAAGCCCGCACTTTGGACTTGAACTTAAAAGACTAAGAATTAAACTAAAACTAAGATTAACTAAATAAGTATAGCCAAAGCTATCAAGGTTCAATTAGAGTTGGCCCCTTAACTTATTTTACTACGAAGCTTAGCAAGGGCCTGAGTACGGCCGAGCGTAATAACAGCTTTGAGAGAGAGAGAGCGGCCAAAAAGGCAGACGCCCGTAGTTCAGAAACTCTGATTCTCTCTCTGTCTCAGTAACTTCGTGGTTTAAATACCGCTCCTTCTCATTAAATATTCAGCAAATTCCAAAACTACGTTCTGGCCGGAAGTAGTAAGTTGAAGTTAAGAAGTTGACAGGAAAGGAACTTTAACTTAAAATTTAACTGTTAATAAAATTAACATAATCCTTACAGTACGAAATACAAATATGAGAGACTGCGACGTTGTTTACCGTTTTAATAACTGGTACAATTCACTTACTGCATTATTATAACTTAAAATATAAAGAATTTATTATACTTATTTCTATATCTATAGAGAATACCATGGACCTTATAAGAAATAGACTAACCCAAATGGGTTTTCTCCCTCGTCTGACGCGTTCCCGGCTGTCACCTTGATCACATCAGGAGGAGTAGGGACAACTAGCAGAAATTTAACAGTGGTTGCTTATTGCAGCGTGTATAATTGTCAAGAAAAAGCTGGTTGTAGCGCCTCATTTCACAAATTAGAATTTCTCCATATATTTATTTTTGAAACTGAGATTGATTTTTTAAAAATTTAGCATATTTATCAAGCATAATTAGCGTTCCAAATAATTATAGAGCTACTGCATGCTTTCAGGGCTGGATTTTTTTTTTTTAGCTTTTCCTATGCTGTAAGGAAATTTGGGTAAAACCGCAGAATAGGCTGCATCAACAAAGTTCAGAAGGCGGAGCTGTGTGACGTCCATAAATGGGTGGGACTAAGCTTGTGACGTCACAATGTAGTCTCCATGGACCTTATAAGAGATAGACTAACCCAGTGGGCGGGGCGCGTGTCACCGACATGTCCGCATGGACCTTATAAGAAATAGACTAATATGCTTTCAGGACTGGATTTTTTTTTTTTTTTTAGCTTTTCCTATGCTGTAAGGAAATTTGTAACTACTTTTAGAAAATAATATTTTAAATCTGACCTAATAGACAATTTCAAACAAGCAATTTTCTCTTGCAATTTTTATGCTTTTTATTGCTGTAAATAAGTAAAAAATACTAAAATATTTAAAAGCGAATTTTTGAAAGTTTTGTTTAAATTCTAAATTGTGCTGCTTTTTTAAAATTATAGATGAATATTATAGCATAATTTCTATAAAGGAATTTTATTTCAATTATATTTCATAAGTTATCATAGTGATAAACACTTTTGACTCCTTAAAAATTTTTATACATTTAATTGTAATATTAAAATTGTATTGAACCGTAATAATAAATTTTTCTTGTATTTTATAGTGATTATTCTTTTAATTTATTTTTAGTTCGGCATAAGATTTTTTTCATTTACTGTTAATTTAATTTATTAGCCCAAAGGGGCGGTAGCCTAGAAAGGCTGTTAGTTTCGAAGCGGCATTTTGCGCTGATTTACTATAAATGTCCGTGTCTCCTCGCAAATTGTTGTTACCAAATATTATCGCCCTCTTTTATATGTAAAGAAATTAAGTAATGAAGAATCTGCATGAATACATGTATGTTTCTCGCACTGTGACAAAAACGACATTATCTAGAGCCATAAAATTCTGAATAATGTAATCCTCCAACCGAACATAGGCATGTGGACGGCCGAATTTCGAATTTGTTTTAATCTATTTCATATTTTGTAAAACTTTAGCAAATTTTTGATTAAAAAACTCAACGAGTTCAGAGCGAGCACTGTACAGAAAATAACAGTTTTATCTCCAGTGCGGAAATTCTGAAGATATGCTGTTTTCAAATGTATGTGGTTTACGGGCGAAGAACATGATATTCAATAAATATAGGGGCACAAAACTTTAAAAAAAAGAGTGCTTCTAGATTTTATTTTATCTTTTTTTTCCTTCATTACGCTCAGAAAATTTTATGCTCCGAATTTTATAAATTACTAAAATAAATAATCCACTTTAATGTTAATAATTTAACGATGATATAATGAAATAAATAATCGTTTTGTAATGTTATTATTGTTTTGAAAATCACTGTCTGAAAATGCTCATTAAATTAAAAAAAAAATATCAGATCTTTTTTAATTTTACCTTACTTATTTCAAAACATCACGTACTATCAATTTTATTTAATTTTTAAGCAAAATTGAGTTTATAAATTTTGTGCTTAGAGTTTTTACCATTTTACCAAGGTAAAGATGTTTGTACAAGAATTACGCGTGAGAAAAATGCGCGCAATGCAGTAAAAAGTGCTTTAATGAAATATATTAAATCCTATTTGAAAACAACTGTGGCTTTCATAATCTCATCACTATACAACATATCACATTTAATAATTAAAAAGCGTTATGTGATACAAACGCCATAGGTTTCAATGTTAAAGTAAACCAGATCGTCCATACTCTTTCTTGCAGGCATGTCGGTGACGGGCGCCCCCGCCCACTGGGTTAGTGATCTCTTATAAGGTCCATGCATGTCCGCAAGGAAGAGTAGGGACGATCTGGTTTACTTTAACACGGAAACCTATGGCGTTTGTATCACATAACTGTTTTTAATTATTAAATGTGATACGCTGTATAGTAATGAGATTATGAAAGTCACAGTTTTTTTTAAATAGGATTTAATACATCTCATTAAAGCACTTTTTACTGCATTTCGCGAATTTTTTTCACGCGTAATTCTTATACAAACATCTTTGATAAAACGGTAAAAACTCTAAACACAAAATTTATGCACTTAATTTTGCGTAAAAATTAAGTAAAATTAAATAGGTTTGATAGTACATGATGTTTTGAAATAAATAAGGTAAAATTAAACAAGATCTGATAATTTTCTTTTTAATTTAATGAACATTTTCAGGCAGTGATTTTCAAAACTATAACAACATTACAAAACGATTATTTATTTGATTATATCATCATTAAATTATTAACATTAAAGTGGATTATTTATTTTAGTAATTTATAAAATTCGGAGCATAAAATTTTCTGAGTGTAATGAAGGGGGGAAAAAGATAAAATCTAGAAGCACTCAGATTTTATATTATGCCCAAAAGGAACCTTTTTTAAATGTTTTGTGTGTTACCTATATTTATTGAATATCATGTTCTTCGCCCGTAAACCCCATACATTTGAAAACAGCATATCTTTAAAATTTCCGCACTGGAGATAAAAATGTTATTTTCCATGCAGTGCTGCCATTGCTCGCTTTAAAATCGTTAAATTTGTTAACCAAAAATTCGTTAAAGTTTTACAAAATATGAAATAGATAAAAAAGCAAATTCGAAATTCGACCGTCCAGATGGCTATGTTCAGGTGGAGGATTACATTATTCAAAATTTGATGGCTCTAGATACCGTCGTTTTTGTCACAGTGCGAGAAACATACATGTATTCATGCAGATTCTTCATTATTTAACTTTTTTAAATATAATACAGGGCGATAATATTTGGTAACAACAAATTGCAAGGAGACACGGACATTTATAGTGAATCAGCGCAAAATGCCGCTTCGAGCTAATAAATGAAATTAACCATAAATAAAAAAAAAATCTTATGCGGAACTAAAAATAAATTTTAAAAATAATCACTGTAAAATACAAGCAAAATTAATTGTTACGGTTAAATACAATTTTAATATTAGAATTAAATGTATAAAAATTAAGGAGTCAAAAGTGTTTATCACTATGATGTATTATGAAATATAATTGAAATAAAATTCCTTTCTAGAAATTGTGCTGTAATACTCATCTGTAATTTTAAAAACGCAGCACAATTTGGAATTTTAAACAAAACTTTCAAAAATTCGTTTTTAAATATTTTAGTATTTTTTACTTATTTACAGCAATAAAAAGCATAAAAATTGCTTGTTTGAAATTTTCTCTTAGTTCAGATTTAAAATATTATTTTCTAAAAGAAGTAGTTACAAATTTTCTTACAGCATAGGAATGGCTAAAAATTATCGAGCCCTGAAAGCATACAATAGCTTTATAATTATTTGAAACGTTAATTATGCTTGATAAATATGCTTAAGTTTTAAAAGTCAATCTCAATTTCAAAAATAAAAATATATAGAAATTCTAATTTGTGAAATGAGGCGCTACATACAGCTTTTTCTTGATAATTATACACGCTGCAATTGGCAACCAATGTTAAATTTCTGCAAGTCGTCCCTACTCCTCCGGATGTGATCAAGGTGACAGCCGGCAACGCGTCAGGCGAGGGAGAAAACCCGTTTGGGCTAGTCTATTTCTTATAAGGTCCATGGAGAATAAATACCACAGCCAACTCTATAATGGCCTTGAAGCGCAAAAGTCACGTGATCAAGATGGTCGATGTATTTTTGTGGTAGTGTGTGGTTGTGAACTCGTGGTCGTGGGTTTTTTGGATATATATTTTGCTATTAAGTGATTTTAAATCACTTATGCTAAGGTAAATAATATTTTTATCTATACTTCGTTTTATACTTTTTTAATTTTTAGATTTATTTGGGAAAATTTGTAGCTGTTCTCAATCCTATTCAAGTATTTCGTTTTAACATAACATCGAATACATTAGTTTGGATGTTTCGCGTAGTGTTGTTTTGAATATTTGTTTGGAATAGTAAATTAGGAATTTCTTGTTTTGATTATTTCTTTCTAATAGCATATTTGACATTCTGTCCCAATAAAAGAAACTTTATCACCACAAACTTTTCAGTCATTAATAACAATTACAGATGCATTCAATTGATTCCATGTTTGTTTCAAAAGTATGAAGCTGAATACATATTGTTAGGAAAATTTCAATGCTCCTGAATCACGTTTTGAAATGTATCGGCAAATGTCAGGTTCAGATTATTAAATAAATGACCTACAATTATTAGAAAATGAGAAGAAGCTTCGTTTTAAAAACAATATTATAATTTCAATCAAATATGAATGTCCCTTTTACCAGATTATGATAAGGATTCTATCTTTACTTTTGCGAATATTAATTGATTATTCAAATTTACTAATTAATGATTTTTTTATAGAAAATGTTTCTTCTGATATTTTAGCAGTGCTAGTTTATGTTTCAGGTTATGATGCCATGAAAAAATTAAGGGTGATAAAATGCAATATTTGACAGGACTGGTTGCAAAGTATTCATTCAGTAGATACAGCACATGATATTTTTGGTTTTCTTAAAGAATTAGATAAGGGGGAAATTAAAAATTTTCCATCTGAAGTTACTCTATTAAAATCTTCAACTGTATATTTCTTGTTTGGTGAAATTCTTAAAAACATGGAAAATACATTTCTTATGCCAGGAAAGCAAATGGATATTTTATATAAGTTATCTTGGATACGGTTAGTACACCATACAGTTACTTTAATTTAACAGATTCTTGCACTTGTGGAATGACTTTACAAACTCGGTTAGAAAATATGTTTGATAACTTGTAAAATAATGTTAAATAGTTATGCAAAATATAAAAATGACAAAATCAATATAAAATGTTCATATAAAAATGTTAACAAATTTAATTAATTTCAGTTAATAACTCAATTGTTTATTTTGATTTATGCTTTGTTTCTGCATAGATTATGTATAATATGTAACATGTATGTATATGGTACAGCTTCAAGTTTTATGAATTTATTTTTAATAGTGGAATAGACCTGTAATTTGGAGAAATCACTTTAAAAAAAACCAAGCCTAATCACTTACCTCTTGGATGGTTTGGAAAAAGTGATTTTGATTGGAATTTGATTTAAATTGGAACTAGTACAAATAGATGGCTGTCCTTTTTTATGAATGCAATTAGCATTTAGTTCTTTGATATTATCTTGAAAGATTTATTTATAGTACAACAAGCATGTAAGTTCATCTTTATATTCAAATTTTCTAGCATTTAAGGAATTTTAATTCATTTCCCTGTTTTGATAAAATTGAGATATGCAAATTTTATTAGTGAATGGAGTGAAGAGAGATGACTATGGGTATTTGTCTTCTAAAAATTTATATAGCTGATGCGATGGTAGCGGCATGGAGTTTTACAAAATAATTCTTCCCTTAATATTTATTTTACTAGTATGAAAATCTAAAATTTACATTCATAAATCTATTGAATTCCCCCCCCCTTATGTGGATTTTATATTATTTTGACAATAAATTTGATTCAGATTACGTAAATGGATTTCATTTTTATCAAAATTACATAAATGAAGTTCGCATGTGGTGATTCTCAATGATATTTTTAGTTACATAAACGAAGTACAAATTGTTTTAAAAATTATTGAAGATATACATTTTTACCGCCTTTAAAAATATTGCAGTATGAAAAATTTAATGTAAATCATACGACCTACTCACGTTTATTAATTTATATTTATTTTAAGACAAACTATTATTTCGGTAAACTTTAACTCCGGGATTATGGTAAAGAAATCGACTATTTCGATCACGTGACCTTCCGAAACTGATTTCGCTTCAAGGCCATGATACAGTCAGCTGTGGAGAATACATTGTGACGTCACAATTTTAGTCCCACCAATTTATGGACGTCACTTAGCTCCGCCTTCGCAACTTTGTTTATGCAACGTATTCTGAGATTTTACTGGCGATTTTTGCCACTACTGAAAATCGCCAAGCAGTGGGTTAAAGCACATTTTCACCAATATAATTTATATGCCAATCACAAACCAACATAAATGGTATCAAAATTTACAAAAGAAGCTTAATATTTATTTGTTTACTTTAAAGATGCTTCCACAAAAAATTCAAAAAGTTCTTTTTTTGTGTGTCATATACAGTGGACTTTCCAATGCCATACTCCACGCATAATTTTGAGACAGATATGCCTTTATCCATTTTTTGCAGCAATTCCACTTTTTGTTTAATGGACATCGAAACGTGGTTACCCTTTGTAGATCCTTTGGCAACTCCAGAATTGGAAATTCTTTTCGACATAATCGAAAGTCAAGTTTAGTTTTTATAAAATTGCCTTAATAATTGTTGTGAAATGAACTGAAGTAATAACTGGCACGAGGCGCTGCTGCTCATGACTTCAGGCTGCGTGCTGAATGTTTCGAATGTTTTGCTTGTAGACAGAAGGAAAACTGGTCTCGGAAGCGTAAGATTGTTATGATGAAAATACAGAAGTGTAGGCTTATTAAGTTTTTTTTTTTTTTTTTTTTTTTGTCTTTATTCATATTGCACACAGTAGAGGCAGCCGCAATTGAATGAACTGTTTTGAATATATTTTATTTCTGTATTTTCTGTGTTCTCCGTAATATAGTCCCAAGCAGCACTGGAACGTTCCGAAAACGTTCAGAGACCGTGTCATACCGTTTTATAACGGTGTTAGATGTATTTAGAACGTTCTACGTAACGTGCTAAAGTGGTGTGTGTAACAACCGTGTATTTAGTACGGACATTTCGACGTACAACAATAGTGGTTTTCGAAACGTTCCCAAATTGTATTACAAAATACGTTCTACATAAGGTGCTAAAATGGTGCGTGTAACAACCGTGTATTTAGTACGTACATTTCGACGTACAACAATCCTGTTTTTCGAAACGTTCCAAGATTGTGTTATAAAATACGTTCGACATAACGTGCTAAAGTTGTGCGTTTTATAACCGTGTTCTATAAGTGTTGTATATTTCAACGTACAACACTGGTACTTCTCGAAACGTTATCAACATGTGCTTGAAAATACTTTCTAAACGACGTGCAAAAGCGGTGCGTATTATAACCGTGTTCTTAAAACATGCATTTCAACGTATAATCCTGGTACATTTCGAAACGTTCTCAACATGTACTGTGAAAAACGTTCTAAACTACGTATTAAAGCGGTGCGTTTTATAACCGTGTTCTTATGACGTACATTTCAATGTACGACACTGGTACTTCTCCAAATGTTCTCAACATGTGCTAGAAAATACGTTCTAAACGACGTGCAAAAATGATGCGTATTATAACCGTGTTCTTAAAATGTACATTTCAACGTACAATCCTGGTACATTTCGAAACTTTCTCAACATGTACTGTGAAAAACTTTCTAAACTACATGCTAAAGCGGTGCGTTTTGTAACCGTGTTCTTAGAACGTATATTTCAACGTACAGCACTGGAACTTCTCGAAACGTTGTCAACATGTGCTAGAAAATACGTTCTAAACGACGTGCAAAAATGATGCGTATTATAACCGTGTTCTTAAAATGTACATTTCAACGTACAATCCTGGTACATTTCGAAACATTCTCAACATGTACTGTGAAAAACGTTCTATAAGACATGCTAGAGCAGTGCGTATTATAACCGTGTTCTTAGGACGTATATTTCAACGTACAGCACTTGTACTTTTTGGAACGTTCTCACCATGTGCTAAAGTACGTTCTACAGGACGTGATAAAGCTGTGCGTATTATAACCGTGTTCTTCGGACATACATTTTGAAGTACAACACTGGTATTTTTCGAAACGTTCCCAGACGTTTCTGCTGAAAGTACGTTCTGCATGGTGTACTAAAGAGATGTATGTTACAACTGTGTTCTTATAACGTACATTTAGACATACAATACTGATATTTTTCAAAATGTTCTCCGGGTGTGCTATAGGGCCCCCATCGGCCGAACGGTAAATTCGCTGGATACTGGTAGTTCGGTCCGAGGTTCGATTCCCGCGAACGGGCTGGGTGCGTGGGCGCTTTTGTGGGTTTTCCCCATGTGTAACGTGTATACGAGCCAATTTCCCTTAGAAAGCCCTCCGCGAAGGCATCCCCCTTCCGTGTAGTGCCTAAGAGCGAAGCACGTAAATTAAAAAAAAAAAAAAAAAAATGTGTTATAAATTACATTAAACATGACGCGCTAAAGCTAATTACACCGTGTTTCTTACGATGTTTTTTTCAGACCACCCACTGGTAATTTTTGAATCGATCACTGCATGCTATCAAGCGCATTCTACATGACGTGCTTGTTACACTTGTGTTTTTATGTACATTTTAATATATAACACTGCCGTGTTGTACCATGGTCTTCGTTAAAGCATTTGGTGCAAGTGCTATAAAGTACATGCTACAAACATTACAATTATAGTAATTACCTAGCTTTCAGTCAACCGTCAAATTATTCATTTTGCATAAATACTTTAATATCTTTTATCTTGTCGCAGTACAGTAAGACCCCGCTTAACGCGGGGGATACGTTCCATCAAAGTAGAGCGTAATGCGAAACAGCGCTAAACGAGGCTATCTTTACATGTAAATATTGGGGTTAGGGGAAGATGGCTAGGAAATTGGTTAGGTATTAAATTTAAAAAGTATGTTTTTTTAATAAAAATAAAACCAAACATTTATTTCTTAAAGCCCAAATTAATACCACATTATTATTTCTTGCAAAAATAAAAACAGAATATAAATAACAAAACGAATATTCTTAAAAAAAAAAAAAAAACAAATAAAATTCTCAGTCATATTTAGTTAGTCTTCCGCAGTTTCAGTGTTCTTCCTTTTTGTGACAAAAGCATCTAATGTTGTTTGCCTTTTTCTTTTGCGTTGTTCTCTTAAAAGTTCTTCATAAACGGATAGAGCATCTCTAACACCATGCCTTACTTTTGAGCTCCTGTCAAAATTCGGATCATTTTCAATGAATTGATCCATTATTTCAGTTATGGTAGACAAACTCCTTTTTACAAACGCCATCGAAAGTTCTTTTTGCTCTTCTTCTGAATCACTGCTGTCAACATTTTTGTTTTCTTCTTGTTCAGTTAATTCCTTGAGCTCATCATTGGAAAGACTAGCCGCTGCTTCTTGAATTATTTCTTCGACATCTTCCACATTTACCCCTTCAAAATATGTCTGTACAATACCGCACCAAACAAGAAATACAAGTACACTCTTTCGGATATGTATTTGAAACCTATCGCTGCATAATATTTCGATGAATCCCCGTATGCTGCGAGCCATTTCGTGGAATCCCCGGGTTGAAATAAAAGAGCGTTAAACCGAAACAGCGCTAAACGAAACAGCGTTAAGCGGGGTCTTACTGTATTAGAAAACAGTTTCATTAAATGTGTACTGTAAAGACAGTTCGTAAAGCTTAAATTCCAAAAATAGATAAAATAATGTTACTTAAAAACTGTATTCTGCTTATTCAATGTAAGTTTTTTAGAATTTCAAAAAAATATTTAAAAGTTTCTACATAATTTTCAGATGAAATGATGTCGATTTTTTTTTTCCATTTCGCATTAATCATATAAACAGTACCAGCTTTTTCAGAGTAACATTTGAAATTACTTCAGTAAGAAGTAATTGAAGCAAAAATATTCAGAATACTGAAAAAATTTAGAAGCCTAACTATTTAACGAATTAAATTAAAAAGTTCGTGATGTAACTATTTCGCATAAATAGAAGAGCATATTTGAAAATAAAAGGACGAAAATACGTTTAATGGCTTACACTGAAAAGTGCTTGGGATTATTGGAAGATTCGGATCCCTAAATACGCCACAAATGGAAGTGATCCGAGTGATCACCAAATGATTCATTTGTCCACCATTAGGTTTTTACAGAAAAATTAAAAATTGAAAATTAGGCAGCTTAAGCAATTTATGAATTCAGAATATTTTGATACTTTACACTTGTTATCTATTTTCATAGACAAAAAGAAGAGTATGCAAAAAATAGTTTTTTCAACAGCATTTTAATTTCACACTGTATATATTTGTTGCTTTAAATTTTTCCCTGTTTAAAAACTCTGCGAAAAGCAAAATTTAATCCTGTTATTCACAAATTTAAATAATTTAATTCATATCAACTTTTAACACTCAGAATTTGATTTCCTGTATGAAAATCCTGTCATCCAATTAACTAGAAGCTATTTACATATTATTTCTGAGCAAAATATTCGTTAATTTAATGAAAAGCAAATTTCATTTCCATTGCTCATCTATTGGCAATAACATGTAAACAAAATATTCTTAAAAACGCTTAATTTCTTGAACAATCGTGCAAAGCTTATGCACATTCGGTAAACATGGAAAATAATATTTAATTTTATTTCCGAAAGTTTTTTCGCAGAAGTCTATGAGCAAGTGTTTTTGATTTCCTTAAAATTTTTACCCTGTGACTATGACTCATTCTCGAGGATTCAAAGATTTACACCGAACTTGGGTGAAAGGACTTAGGTTCCCGGGCCTTAGGATCATTCTCAAACTAGCTTTCAAGAAATTGTGGGGCGCCAAGTGCCTCGCCTTTGGCCACGTCTGTTAACAATAAAGCTGATTTTCCGGTTACCGACCGCATTATTTTCTTTCCACGGTATACAATAATGTTTACGTCCATTGCCAATATGCCAATATAAAATAGCAACTAGATCGTTTCAAGATATTCGATTATTAAGAACTTTAGATTTTCGTTATAACAATGTGAAGTTCATCAATTCCAGATTTCTACAACTTTTCAATTAAATCTAAAAGTGCATTTTATTTCTTTTTATAACTATATCCCTTTCAGTACTTACTCTTATTATTATTATCATCATCAAAGACCCGTATTTTGTATTCCTGTTTATAAGGAACAGAAAATGTTTTACTTTTCTCTTATCTCTGTTATCTCTGATGAAACAAAACTTCGTATGTAAAAAATTTATTCACTTGTAGAACAATAATCACATTTAGCCTACAAAGAAAAGATTTTAAGAACTACCCAAATTTTTCAATTCAGAATTCAATATCTAGTACCATGTACTTTAGAAACCTGAATATTTGAAGTTATAAAATACTTGTTTCGTATCCGTAATTAGTTCAACAAAGTAAATAAATATTTTCTACATGCGCTAATCCAAACGTTAATTATGAAATAGAATATGCTCTTATTCAAGAATAATTTTATTTTATTTATCTGCATACTACTCTACTTAGTAATGAAAATTTCAAATGAAGCGAGTTTCAAATGAAGCAACACAAAGTGAGTTATGTGTTTCTGCAACAAAAGAAAAATAGCTTTCTGGCAACATGGTGGTTAAAAAAGAAGATTATTTGAGAAAAAAGAAGATTTTTCTCAAATAAACTGCCTAAAATAACGCTGATTATTGTTTAGAAACCAAACCTATATGTTCAAATATTTCATTACTATTATATAAATATTCACATAGAATTAACTAAAATTTACCGTAAAATATTTTAAGAATATTTATTGTTAAAATAGCCACATAAAATTATCGTCCCTCCCCCCCCCCCAAAAAAAAAGAAAGAAAGAAAAGAGAAGAAAATTTACGCTTAAATGGTGCAGTGTGATAAAATCTATAAAGACTTTATATTTTTAATAAACGTGCACATATAAATATTCAAATAAATACTCAAAAAATCCTTTTGCGGCTACAGTATTTTAAATTGTTGCATACAATACGTCTGCATGCATATGCATAACAGCATTCGAAACCTGTTAAACATTTGTATATCTTCTTTTGTAATAAAAAAATTATGAGATTTTCATACAAATTGCAATCTGATCCTGCAATAAACTTACCTAATATGAGTTTAAACTGAAGGCATTCTGTGCCATTTAAATTATACATGGCCATAAAAATTTTAATTTAAATGACATACGATGCATTTAAATGATGTGTAGAACCATAAAAAACCTTTTATTAACAGGAAAATTTATTATTTTCATATTTATATTAAGCTAATAATCGTTATAACGTCATTTCGCATCCTTAGAAAATGTCTTTGAATATCAACGGTATGTGAAATATAAATCAAATAATTCAATTGAAAATAAAATTCAAAATAAAAATTGTACAAAGTTGTGGAAATAATGTTTAAAAAAATATTATTCATTTGTTCTATATTACACGCTAGACGTAATTACAGTAAAAAAAAGTTGAATGTGATTTTAAGAGTGATGATGTGCGTTCTACTTCAATTAGCATTATTTCGATATTTTGAAACTGTAAGGTATCATATATTGGAAAAATGTTCACTGAATTACAATTTTATTTATTACCTGATCTTTGGATACCTTGCAGATTGCCATGTAGAATCATATATGATAATGGAAAACATGGAAGATGGTACATAGTCTGACACATGCATGAATTTTTCAAGAAAATACAGAAACTCGTTATATCTTGTTATGCTCATAGTATGAATGAATTGCACTATTTATTTATTCGTAAAAGGCAGAGATTTTTTAATTTTATTTTCTGCATCTATGTAGCACGAAAAATTCTGATAGTCATGTACAATTCACGCTGAAAACAATCTGCGAAACTAGTTGAGAAATGAGAACTGAAAGCTGTAGTCTCAAATTCCGGGCATTCGTAACTTAATACATTCTTAGGAATGGCCAGTCTTCATCAGTTATATACTCATTCCATCATCGAGAACTTTGCTGTGAGTGCGAGCGACCTTCTGCCGTGAGAAAGGGAAAAGTTTCGTCGCAGTTTTGATGGAAAACACTCCGAGGGACTCTCACCTCTCTTTCCTAGCCAGCAAAACACTCGAGAAGACTTCCGACTCGTCAGTCTTATAAGTGCTCCTTTAGAACTGGTAAGTAAGAACTTAAAAATATAATATATATTTTAAAGCATTTTATTGAAAATTTTAAAAGAAATTCCTTCTGTTTCTGTGAGACATTTAGTTAAAATAAATTGCAGTGTTAAAATAAATTGCAGTGTTGCAGTGCACTTATTTATCTCTTACGATCTGGTATAATACTTATTTTCATTTCAATAAATTACCTGGTATAATACTTATTTATTTGTTTTACCTAATTGTGGCTAAGAGTTTTTCTGCTGTTTATATTATAAGATTTTTTCGCCCTTCTTTCCGCATACCATCGCAGTGTAACTGCAAGCACGCTAATACGTATTCTGAGTTTCGTGAGTTCTAAAAAGCTTTACAACGGGCGCCCGAAATAAAAGGTGGGGGACAACAATTCAACACTACCAGGATTTGGCGACTGAGCCACCTAATACCTAGTCACCCTAAAAAGGAAGTATATAAGACTTCTTTTCCTCACGTGTGTCATGTTTCCTGGATCGATTTAACCTAATGATGCTACGATACCGTAACTGATCTTGCTATTCTGTTACTTATATAATCGACTCAAAAATAGTAACCAATGACACAAATAAGAGGATCGTGTTCAGAAAATGTAAACAGGCGTTATTCACGGTGGTGTCAGTAACGTTTTACAAGAACGCTCTGAATTATGCCTATCTGTTACACCTTTTATCAGTATAATCGCACGTCAGTTACCGGTATTAGTAACAGTTTCCATTACGTGTAAAGAAAGTATAAAAGTGTCCCCCAGACGGTATAGTAGTTAGGGAAGCCTACTACGATACCGAGCCCGGAGAAGACATGAACGTTTGTAAATGTATAGTGTCGGTGCGGCATGGCGGCACTCTAAATATGCAGCGAGCCGAAAGTCATTTCGTGTGGATTGGTGGAAGGGGAGAGGGGTGGGGTATCTCCGGGAAGGTCTCCCTCAATATTGAGGGTGGAAAATAGAAGTCCAAACTCTTTTCGGAATAAGCTCTGGTAACCATTGTTCCATGTGATATGGACATGACAACAACGACAAAGTATAAAAGGTTACGTAGTAGTGCACCTTAATACGTGTCACATGGACAGTGTATATGTTCATAAAGTGTATCTTTTTTATATGCTTATGTAGGATCTTCAAAAATGTCTCTTAAGAATAGTTTAATATATATTAATCAAAGACGTATGTGCATTTATGGGTTCCTTGAAATACTAATGTTACGTTAAATATCATTATGATGTAATAAATAAAGATGTATGCTTTTTAATATTTCGCAATGCATTTAAAAAGAAAGCTAAAAAAAAAGGATGATTTCTCATGATGCATTCAGATGCAGAATCCAAAAACACACACAAACATGCTAAATAAATAAATAAATTAAATTAAACTCGGAAAAGGGCACTCTAATATTTCTGTGTTAATGGATTTAAATTTCCTACTATCTTCCGATCATGAAGATCAGCTTAATTTCCAGATATATTGGACAAATTTCAAAATATTCGAATGTACTTTTTAACCAACTTTTGTTTACTACCGGATATAAAATATTTCATCATAGTCGCGCTATGTTACGTTGATTTTTCTATGATAATTTTTCTAAAATTATAAAAACATTTGTTGATGTCGACGAGAATACGAAAATATGTTGGTTTTCTGCCATAATTATCTGATTAAATTTTGAAATTAATGTAACTTTTGCAATGTGTGGAACTTATATCACTTGCAAGGAAAGCTGCTAGTTAAATTCTTAATGAAAAATTTTAAAGTTAACATCTCCATTTTTGATTAACTATTAAACTATTACCGTATAAAATCACTATCAAAAGCCAAACAGTCTCTGCAGTGAATGTGTTGTAAATTGTAAAGTGCCTAATAAAACATTTTTAATTTTTGGTCGATGTATTAATCAAAACAAAATATTTTTTTGTACGTTTACTTTTTTATCATCTTACTTGACTTATGGATCTGCACACAGAAGACTTTAGGCTGGAGCTCTTTCCGCTTCTCCATATGTGGGCCCACAGCACTATTTCTCATCTCAAGGACGAAATCGCTTTTTTCCCTCAAAGTACTCTCCTTCAAAGTATCCCCTGCGGTCCAAAAAACGTATGTAACCAATCAAATGCTGAAATTACTGACGTCCGGCTGACTCTGACCTCAGTCATTCTTAAAGAAGAATGATTCGAAAGACCGGGGTTTGAGGTCATCAAGAACACCGCTAAAATTTGGATCGAAGGATAGTATTGATGTCTTTGTTTTATCCGCTCTACTAAAAGTGTAAGTATGCATATTTTCACATTTTTAATCGTATTTTTAATAATGAAAGTTTTCTAAAACTGTTTTGTACATGTCTAAAATCTTCCAAATGCTATAATGTTGTTGATCTCAATGTAATTAACTTATCATAGCTGCCAACTCAAGTTTTCAACTCAGTCCCAGTTTTTTATCACATCTCAAGATAAATTACCAAATCTCGAGATTTTAAAGTCTCGAAATTTAAGTCTTTACTAAAGAAAATTTTTCCCACCAAAAAACGAAATTTATCAAAATAATGAAATTTTTAATTAGGCGAATTGTATTCGTCCACCTGTAATGATTTTCATAATAATTTTTCTTGTTAAACTTTATTTCACATAACTATATTTTTTATAAATTTAATTGACCTTAATAAATTTTTATCATCGGACTTAATTTAATCTGAGTTGTGTTAATCTGCTTCAGACAGCAGTAGATTTTTATGTGAAGCTTTAGGCAATGTTTAATTAGTTAATTTTCGTGTTTAATTTTGTTTACTTAAGTACCTGGTATATTATTAATTTTATCTAGTGTTAATATGTGTGTTAATTATTAATTTCACATGCATCGTATATTTAAAAATACTTTGATAAATAAAAGTTTTGTTTCTACTCAAGATTTCCTTAGCATAAAAAAGCGAGAAAATAAAAAAAATGAAATTAGTAAAGAGTATAAATTTTAGACTATCTAATAAATGCTAACGCATCTTACATCAAAATTGAATTACAAGTAGTGTAGTAACCTGAACCATCATGCATCATAAACTGAATCAAAGCGAGTTTGGAATTTCTTTGAAATGGTATAACCTCGCAGAGTGAAAAATCTTTCATTTTTCTAGAGCAAACCCGTCTTTAAAGAAAATCTCCCGTCTTTTAAAATTTTCCAAGGCTGTAAACTATGATATGTATGCATATATGATTGTGTTGATGGCTTTAGAAATACAATTTTTATACTATTCAAATGTAGTACTGGTATTCTATGCACATACTGTTTTCATTAAATTGTACAGAAAATTAAATCACTAGGAAAATTAGATATCGTATATTTACACAAGCAAAGGAATAGACATTTTTTTATTATTTAGAGTTAAAAACTGAAATTTTGGCTAGTTTTTTAAATTTTTTAACTTTTTTAGAGCAGTTTAAGTTCTCTAGCTAAAGCGGCAATAAATAAATAAGTAAAAATTTGAACTTTCAATAAATCACTGGAACTTCACTGGAGCGATGTAAATTAAATATCTTCATCTCACATTGGTCTAAGACATTACATACCAAGCGAATTTAGTCGTAAACATAGAATGCTTTAAGAAATACACTGTTGGAAGGCAACAAAGTTTCGTTTATTTCTATTATACACTAGGCCTGTTGTTATGAATTCAGTTTTGCAGAAAATGATTTAAGAGCTTTTAAACACAGCATTCGGTTACATGGGAAAAGATGTATTTCCTATAATGTTCTATCTTTGATTCATTTAATAAACGATATTCAAATATTTGGGTCTCTTGACACTTTTTGTTGAAAACATTTGAACTTTTTGGGGAAACTGAAAAATATGCTTTGTGCTCTTTCAAAACCTTTGCAGCAGCTTGCACGCAGATATGCTGAACAAAGACTTTTTGACGAAGAAAAGGAATCAATAAGTGAAATTAACAAAATATATCGTTTCAACTCTCAAAATTTAAGATACCTGCTGACATTGGTGATAATTGTTGTTTATTTAAGGACAAATCAGTTGTAATAACCAAATATCTCTTAGAAAATTCATCGGAAAAGGAATTTTTTTTTTTTTTTTTTTTTTTTTTTTACAGATTTAATAAACAAAATTTCAGTCATCCTTTCAGTTCTCTAAATTTAGGTGTCAGTATAATTTCAGAACTATCAATGAATTTAGAATCTACATCAGTGGAATCTGTTAACTGTATATATATACTAATGGCATATAGGAATTATTATGTTTGTTATTCATGATATTTTTAATCCGGTGTACTAACAGAGTTCCCCTAACCTAGAAAATTCTAGACTGCCATGGAAGATACAAAATATATTCATAAAGTCAGGGAGGAATTTTCTCAGAATGTCAGGAAGGTTGATTTCGTATCAGACAAGCTTTTTAATGTTGATAATTAACTACATATAAGGTAAGATTGCTTCAATTCAGTCTCAGAATATTTACGGATTTATTTCATTACATTCACAGAAAATGGCATTTAGAGTTGTATATTTCCTAACGACCAATGACGTGGCTGTCGTCCAAGCAAATGAGTGGCAGATTATAAAAAGGGACATGTACTGTCTGTCTACGGTAAGAACAGCTCCCGCCACGCTGTCTGGCGAGTGGCGGTCGCTATAGCAACAGGGCTAGTATATTTCAAATAGGGACGAACCAATGGTTGCTTTATTGTTATTTTGTTTTTGGCGACTGTTGGCTTAAGGGAAGTTTATCATTCGTCTTCTCGGCTTCATTCCAGCTGCACGCATCTTTTCTTAAGCCTTATATTATTATTAGCTATTTTTATTCTTGTTGTTATATCTTTTGTGCTAGCATTTGCTCAAATTCGCTTCTATTTAGCTTGATTTTCGTAGTGCTTTGTTAATAGCCAATTTTTTAAAATGCCCTTCCAGTTTAAGAAAGTTCAACCTTTAAAGTCTCAGTCACGTCAAATCGTGTATAATGTCGCAGAATTTTGCCCTTCTGAAGCTTCGGCGAACTCTTTAGTAGTTCCTCTTCCTTAAGTTTTGGTGTTGGTGTATTTAATTATGGCAAAGCTCACTAGGGCTATCTGCCTAAGGGAAGGGATGCCTTCGTGGAGGACTTTCTAAGGGAAACTGGCTCGTATACACGTTACACATGGGGAAAACCACGAAAACACCCATGCAGCCAGCCCATTCGCGGGATTCGAACCTCGGACCGAACTACCAGTGTTCAGCGACTTCCGCTCGGCCGCTGGTGGGCTACCTTAAGTTTTGAAGAGCGAAGTATCAACAATGGGTGAAAATAAACTTCTGAATACACTTGGAAAGAAATGTAAAAGCCCTGCTAATCATAAGTGTGAAATTGACAATTTTGACAAATGCGTTCGTTCTACGGCAGACAATACAAGACTTTTACATCAAAGAAAAGAAAGTGCCATCTGTGCGGAAATTACTGCCTGTCATGAGGCAAAAAATAGACTTCCCGTGGCAAAAAGACTCTTTGTGCAAAGTTTTGTGTTCAATGAATTTTCGTTGGAATGCGTAGAAAAAAAAAAAAAAAAAAAAAATCTTATCGAAAGACCTCACATTGTATTTTGGAGGAACAATTATTTACGAGAAATGAGAAAACTCAGAGCAAGTGAACGCCACATCGTTTACATCGATGAAACATGGATTGACAGCAATTTAACTTTTAAGAAATGTTGGCAACATGATACGGTTTTGGGCGCACAGCCAGTTTCCCTTAGCAAGCCTTCCATGAAGGCATCCCTCCTCTTAGGCATTTAACCCTGGAGGCTTTCCGTAATCATATAAACCAACCCAAACCACTGGTAATTAAGGAAAAAGCAGTTTTGATTTTAATTCACCTTCGCTTCCTTCCGCCATTAAATTAACTAGCTTTTGGTTTAGTTTAAAGGTATGGGAATAGAAGAAATGTTCGCAAAAAGTATTTATTGAGAGCATGGGTATGTAAAAAAACACTTTTACTTTCAAGATGATTCCATATACATTTAATGATGAAATTTTTAGTCATTATTAAAGCACAAGCAATAAATTAACAGAAAATTTTGAAATAAAAACATAGCAGAACGTCATTTAAAGACTGAAGAAATTGCTTTGAATGTTCAGGTAGATCAGCTAGAGGGGAGAACTATAAAAATTAAATTTATTTTATATTTATGAAGTGCGTCTATACTATATTACAGAGAATGGGGCAATCAAGTAGATTTCTAAGATGTCATCTATGATTTTGCAAGCAAACAAATAAACAAAAAAGAAGCAAAATAATAGCATGATTTTTTTAAATGTCAAAATTAAAATTTTTCTTCAAAAATAAACACGGATTTTTAAATTTATTTCCCTACAAGTTTATTTTTACTCATTGTACATCTAGAGGGATGGCAAATTCAGCGACTTGTACCTCACACGGCAAAATCAAAGACCGTTTCTTGACTGCAAAAGCTTTATCTACGCCATCGAATTTTCATTTTCGGAAATTGGATGTCGGGGTCGACGCAAAGGGTCAACAAGCATTTTACTTGAAACTAAAACAAAATGTGAATATCGCCAAATCATCTTTAAATGCGCCAAGGTGGCAAACTCAGAAGTAAGTCTTCAAGACACCCCTACGAAAAATGGGTTAGGGCTCGTTTCTACGGCAACAGACAGCTGCAGACAAACTGGCGAGAGCTGTTCTTACCATAGACAGACAGTACCTGGCCGTATAAAGAAAGAAGTCACATGAAAAGAGCAATACTGGAACACAGAGAACCAGATACAGCCTGGGAGAATATTGTAAGTATTCTACAAATGATTTTTACTTCTGTTTTTCCATATTATTTTAATTGGCAGGAAGATTTTCGAGAGCATAAAATTGAAGTAATTTATTTTCTGAATTGAAACATTGAAATTTTTAAAAAATGTTTTGATGCGTAGGAAAATGTATTAAGTATACTTTAATTTTTCCAAAAAATTATTATTTATCCTTATTCTTTCTAATTAATTGTGCTCATATTGCATCAGTTTATGTTTTAATAGTTTTGCTCCGAAATAAATCATATCTACATTCTTAATTACAGTTCATTGTAACGCTCAAATATTCAATAAACTTTGTTAGTTTGTGAATTTTAATACAACCCCTTTAAAAACTTACCCAGATATAAAATAATGGATGCTCAAAGGAAGACTGAACGACAGATTTTAACCTGCGGACCATTATAAATGTCAAATTCAATTCCATTGAATGAAGTCATGAATCAGGCTCCAGAATGTTAACAGTGTGTTTAAATTTAATTAAAAAAAACGCCTATATATTTCATTTAAAAATCTGAATAAAAATATAATTTTCAATAATAAGATTTGAGTTTTCTATAAGAAATGTTAACGTGATTAACGATTCTAAACAATAAATATGCTGTTGAGTTGAAAGATGAGACTGTATCTAATGAAAAATGTATGCATTTTTGTAGCTAATTATGCTACAGTTGAAACTAAGTCCAAAAATGGCTCTAAAGGCATTGAATTTTAGATTCAGGTTCAGACTTTGAAACACCGAAACAGAAGCGAATGAGACCTAATATATACAGTATCAGAATGTTAATTCTTCGAATGATAAATTAAATACAAAAAGAAACAAAACAGAATTACCTCCTACTAAATTAAATTAGAGCTAAATTTTTAAAAAAAATCCCTTTTAATTTTTCCTTATGAGGTAGTGAATTAAATTTTCCTACATTTTTTTAAGCTTCTTTACTTATATATATTAATTACAGTAGTAAAAGATGTTTTTAATCATTTATTTCAGTTTTTATTTTTTATAATAAAATCGAATTTATATGTTTAATTCCATTATAATAATTTTACTTGCTGATGATTTTTTTCCTTTATCAAAGTTAAATTTTATTTTGAAATTTTGTATTTTAACAATTTCCCATTATGAACATTTGAACAATTTTGTCAATTATAAGATTTTTGAATTCTACATTTTTCTTTTCCTTGGTGGCTTGTGCTTTAGGTCACTGAACTTTTTCAAGTTCTTTTTATAAAATGTTTGTACTTTAGTAGTATTTTTTATATAAAAAGTTTCTAACTTTCAAATTAACAAAATTTGCTCTTTTCAAAAAAGTCTTGACATTTTCATATTTTTATATATTGCGTAACTAATATTGAATCACGTCAAAAATTAATTAGCTATTTAGTCATTTACTTTTATTTTTCAAGAATATTCATTTCAGAGACACTTAGCGCTATGTTTAGTTCCTCAGCATTAACTTTGCTTATCAGCTATTTTTTCCTCGATTTAAATTAATGAATCTTTTTTTTTTTTTTTTTTTTTTTTTTTTTGAATTTCATAAGTTTACTAAGTCCATATTTGCAAAATTTGGCCAGTTTTGCTTCTCCGTGGTTTCGAATTCTGCATGTTTTTTTCTTTTTTTTTCCTTTGCATGTACATTTTGTCATTCCTATTTTTCAAGTTATTGATTTTTACAACCTTTTTAATTTAAAATTAATAAATATGCTTTCTCTTATTCTTCAAAATCTTCTGAAGAAGGCACGTTTAAAAAAAAACCTTCAAAAGCGAGTCTAGTCTATTTTGTCATTTATGTATTCAATTTTGAGTCACATCGGAGCAAGTGATATAATGATAAATACTGATTTCATATACTTGCAGTTTTTATCATTATTTTAATTTGTCTCATCTATGGCTAAATGTATAACACCAGCGAAGACTGGGAGTTCGTCCTGGCTTCTATTCCAGTTGGTTTTTGTTGTTTTCCCATGAGTAGCATGAATACGAGGCAGTTTTCCTGTTTTCCTCCACGAATTCATTGCCTCCCTTAGGCAGATACCACTTGCACGGTTCTTTATATTCGAGTATCCTTAAATAATTTTTAAACAGTTTTTAAGTTTTTGAAAAATTTAAATTTTGAATTAAGGTTTTGGTCTTTTAATTCAAAGGATTCTTTGATCAATTGTACAATTCATCCAGATATAATTAAGAACTCTCTGTTTATAATTCTATTTTGTTTCTCCTGCTCTTTGACAAAGACCAAAGATATTTTTTAATTCTTAACATTTCATGCAAACTCTGTTTTATTTATGTATTGATTTAATTTTGCTTCAATTTTGTTTTCCATGTTTTTGATTCATTCTTTTGATTTATGCCTTATTGTTACAGAGTTTATCATTTGGGTTTATATTAATTCTATTTGTTTGAATTCACATCCCTCTCTCTCTGTATGTATGTATATATATATATATATAATGCTGTATGATCTTAAAATTCACTTAGTTCGAAAACAGTTTATTGTAATACTTGCGCAATAGCTGCAAAGTAAGATAATAATAATTTATTTACTAAAGCGACCATTTCGAGAGCATTTTGACATAACTGACGATATATGAAATTGAAGCGCAATTTGTTTACGACGTTTGGTACTAAAAACAATTCTTGACCAACAATCTTCTACAAGATTAATTTCAGTAAGTGTCATAATTTCCTTGCTATTTCACTTTGAAAAACCGTCAGTCATTTCTAGGATAACCTATATTGATTTTTTTACTTTATATTTATTAATTATATACATATGTATATAATTATATATATATATATATTAATATATATGACATTGCTTATTAAAAGTTTTTGTGGTTAAAATTGATCCACTATTTTAGTGGAATCTAAAGAGTAAGTATTATGTTGCACTTCTTGTAGTTTTTCTCCATTACAGGTTTAAAATTATAAGCACTCATTAAATGAATTATGAAATAGCTTTAGCACTACTGTTATATTAATAGATGTAATTGTTGCCTCAAAATTTGGCTACCCGGCTTTCCTGAAGTCCATTGCTCTAAAAAAAAAAAAAAGCCTATAGCAAAATTCTTTATTTTATTTAAAACAAGGGTGCCCAAATTCCTAAATACATATTTGCAGGAATCAATAGTTAAACTTTTTTCTCACTTACATATTTCTTCATTTTAAGTTGACAAATTTTCACGATTAAATACTACTTCCCTTTTTGTTAAGATTATTTCACGTTTAATTAGATACTTGCGTAAATTTAATACAAATAAAACACATTTAACAACATATAATGAAACAATTCTAACTAATCAATGTACTAATCTCTAATACTAAATTAAATTTTAATTTGAATTTACATTGTAATTTGGTTTTAAATTAATTGTAAATTTCTCATATTAAATTAAATTTTAATTTGAATGAAAGACTAGGATAAAAAGTTATTCTGATTATTGAAATTTATTCATAAATGTAAAATGTAAATAGCAAATAATATTTCAAATTAAATTTCTCAATTTTATATTTATACTTATTATATGTATAATAGATTCAAAAATATTTGGGGAGTCATTGTAAGATATTTTTGTTTGTGAATCAAAGTTCTATTTAATTTCCTTAACATTCGTATTAAAATACATATATAGTGTATAAAATAAGCATTTCAAGGTGACAGTTTCCAGGAATGAAGAATTAAAGGAATGGCAACACATATGTTCGTTCGTAATATATGCGTTGCCATTCCTTCAATGAAATAATTTTTTCTACTCCATGACTGTAACTCATATGAACCTTTCTAAGTGCGGTGCCGAAATAAAAGGTTAGGTTAAGTTATTTAATTACAGCAAAGCCTCGAGGGCTATCTGCCTAAGGGAAGGGATGCCTTCGTGGAAGTCTTTCTGAGGGAAACTGTTTCGTATACACGTTACACATGGGAAAAATCACGAAAACACCCATGCAGCTAGCCTGTTCGCGGGATTCGAACCGAACTACCAGTGTTCAGCGACTTTACCGCTAGGCCGCTGGTGGGCGCCGAAGTAAAAGGAAAATAGGAAAAACGAATCTTCAGAATCGAATATCTTTTGCAGCACATGTTACCCTTGGTTACTAGAGAAACTAAATGGGGAAATAGCTACTTGAAAGAAACAGAATTCGACTTCTTTTGTTTGTAATATATGATAATTTTATGACTATTTCATTCTTTTCAAATATTTTAACTAGACCAGCATTTCATGATTTAAATAATCATTTTCGTATCTTTTCTGGCAAGGAAACAAATTTTATTTTTTTATTGTTTATAATGCTATCCGAGATTGCCAAAAAATGAGGTATTTGTATTGCAAAGCTCAAATTCTTTAACAAAAATATCTGTTAAAAATCCTTTTTCTTAATTCCATTGCATTTTTAGTTCCCGTTTTCTAAATAAAAGTTCAATTTGCAATTGTCTAATTTTTGAAAAAAATTAAATTTATCTAAAGTTTTTTTTTTTTTTTTTTAAATCAACTCTAACGGCGCAATCTCAAATTGAAGCATTATTCAATAGTACTACTATTTCAAGATAACATATTTTTACATTAAACTGACCACATAGGATGAAACAGCATCGCTTTTATTAAAGTTTGAGAAACTTTATTATTTCTTGATTATTTAAAAATTTTTTTCTTTATTATTTTAGGTTCTTTCAAAGAAAATCGGGCCACCATAGAAGTACCTTGCAATATTATTGAAAATATTATGAAAGACTTCTTGAATTGTGTTTCCTTTAAAAAAAAAAGTATCATAAACAAAAAGGAAAATTTACAACAGAAGGAAGTTTGTAAACAATGGAATAAAAAATTTATATTGCATTGTTAGCTTCTACGAAAATACTGTAATTAAAGTTATTAATTGTTCAGTTTGTTTCCTAACTTTCATGAAGACTAGGACTGCTAGAGGATATTTGGCTTAAGCAAATATCGCATCTTATGTATTGTATTACTGAATATGAAAATAATTAGTTCATTGAATTTAAATGTACGATTCTAGAAGAGAAATTTATTACATGGATATGCAATATGGAAATTAATATTCATTACATTTCCTTTAATACTTTTAATTTTGCTTTAAAATTTTATGAAATAATAGAAAACTATCAGTTTATATATTTTGGGAATTTAATGCATTCCTAGTAGCTGAATTATATTAAAACCTTTTGCAATAAATGCTTCAAATTTTAAATTATAACAATAATTATATTTTCACTGAAAACTGCTTATTAAGATCCTTATCCATTGAATGGAATCACACTGAACTAATTTTATAAATCAAATTTACGTCAAAATAATGAATTTGTGAAAGATATATGTCATTTTATTTGTTTAGTAACTTTCAAAACACGCCTTCTAACTTTATAAACAAATTTCATGGACAGAAGTGTTTAGTACAGCTAAATTGCTTGTAAACAGAACACAAGAAAAATATTTATTATTTTTAAAATTTGCATACATTTAAATGCAATTGTTTGAATTTATTTTAATGACAAGAAATATCCAAGCATTCACTTTAAATTCTCATCATCCTGATGCTTTTAGTCTACTACAATGACCAATAACTCTAGATAGCAGTAGTCTTATATAAATGTAAAACTTTATACGAGACTACTGCTATCTAACTGCACTTAGTTATTAATCTGGCATATCAGAGCTTATTTGTGTTGAAAAAAAAAACAATTTGTTTTTAATTTACTGCAAAAAAGTACCGAGGATTATATTTAATAAGAAATAATTATTTCGTCCAGAATATAATACAGTCTCCCATTAAAATAGTCTGGTGCATATGATCACATGAGTAAGGTTTCCGAATTTTGAAAATTGCAATAATTCTGGCCATATATTAAAAATCGTGATTTGGAGTCTGATTCCTTTTCCTTCCAGTAAGAACAATAACTTGATTTCTTGGTTAATTTACTAAGCTTAAAATACATTTCTAGCATAAGAACTGTAACAAATCTTGTTTTTATATGTAGTTAATAGGTATTGTGTGTAAAACTTTCATGGAAATATAAGGGCTAGATAATATTACATTGGAGAAACTGCATGTAAATGTAGAGAAAAAAGTGTAAAGTTTCATTAATAAATGGTATGTCTGTAATGAACTAAGAAAATACAAAAACACAATAGAATTTGAATTTTGATGCACATATAAAGCATAACATATATTTGTAAATGTAACATTTCAGGCTCAACTCTTCAAACAGATAATGTCTTTTCCAGAAAATTGCAGTGTTCTCTTCCGTTAAAGAAATGTAAATTATTATATGAATTCACTATTTGAAAACTAAGTTTCTGGCACATTATACGCAAAGTATTACAAACACAAATATTTCACGTACTGTTGTCCCTCAGAGTCTGTACATATAGACCGGATTCAGAACGTTCTAGTTAGACGTAACTCAAAACGTTCTAGTTAAACGTGATTCGGAACGTTCTTTGCATGTTATACAGAAATCTTAACAGTACAAGTATTTGAAGTGCTATTGCTCGTTATAAACCTTTAATCTATAGACGACATTCAGAACGTCTGCCCAAACGCTAAGAGAACGTTTTGCTAGCATGTTATAGAAACTTTCATAGTTAACGTTATATAAAATGGTTACTAGTACCACATTTTGACGTTCTATTGTCCATTAATGAACTACATCCTACAGACGTAATTTAGAACGTTTTGCCTGAACGTTAAAGAAACGTTCTTCTAGAACGTTGAAGGAACGCCCTGTTAGAAGGTTAACGGAGCTTCCATATAACGTTCAAAGGACGTTAGTAGTAACCGCCCGTAACCGGTAGGCGGAAGTGACGTCACAGAAAAGGGGGCGTCGTCGCCGCCATCTTGAATCACGTGACAACCGGAAGTGACGTAGATAGAAGGAATGACGTAGACGGAATGACATCATTCAAGTTTCGTTTTTATGGTGTGGCAACGATCTTTTCAAAGTTTTTATTTTTTGTGGCATCGAATATATATTTTTAGGTTTCGTGGCAACGAACTCTTGAACCACGTGTTTGGAATGACATCTCTTTTAATTTATTATTTTTAATTATTTGACACGTGATTATTATTAGTTTATTAGTTTGATATTTGATTAATATTAATACTATTTTGTATGTCATTAATTTTACTTATTTACTCTTTTTAATAAGTATCTTAATTATTTAGTACGTCATTATTTATTTAATTATATTTCATTATTTAATTATGAATCATCCTTTTTAATTATTTAATCCGTCATTATTTTTAATTAGTTTTAATTGAGAACATTATATTTTAATCCATTTTTAATGAATTTTAAAAATGACTCCACGAGCGGGATTCGAACCCGCCACCCTTAGTATGGTAGGCGATTGCCTAAACCATTATGCCAGCGAGGCCTTTCAAGCAAGGTGAGATTATCGCGTTGAGTAGAAAAACAACCATGACGTCACGAAGCTGGGGGAAAAGGCAAACGTCATCTCTTTGACGTTGCAGCCTGTCGAAACCGCTTCACGCTTTCTGCATCCGCCGTGGCGAACGCATACAATCTTAACAACCAATCAGCATTCCGCTAACAATATCTATATTATTTCAGCCAATCAGCGTGTTTGTTTCTTGTACTTCGTCTATATATTCGCTCGCGTGGACGGTTGCAATCATTAGTAGACGGTAGTAGAAAGCAAAAGCTACGCACAAGCTCTCTCTACTGGAATATATTCTGACACGATTAGTGAAGCGAAAAAGGTGTTCGCCGACTTGGCTGAACTTGTTAATGTAATTAAAAGCTCAGGCTTTTTGCTTTCACAGCAAATTCAACAGACCAAAGCGGTAATTCAAGAAACTCATCAATCCGGAGACCATAATGGCCAATCACAACATTAATAAGGCCCCCATTCGAGCAGTTTTTTGGAATGCTCACAGCATTCTTAAAAAAAATCACGGAACTACACAATTTCCTCACTACTCATGAGATTGACATCGCTTTAATTTCTGAGACTTACGCCACTCCGTGTAAGAACATAAATATTAATAATTATCGCACATATAGATGTGATCGCTTGAATCAAAGAGGTGGAGGAGTCGCAATCTATGTACGTAACTCCCTGCAATCTTGTTTTATTTCCGATAAAAGAAACTCCACAAATGAAATGGTAACAGTTTCAATTTTACTACCTTACATAGGGACTGTTTATTTTAGTGCTTTTTACAACCCACCCGATATTGAGCTTAATGAAGATATTCTGAAAAGTACTTGCCCTGACAATCATCAGTTTATCGTTGCTGGGGACTTTAATTCAAAAAATAAAGAATGGGGATGTAGACAGACAAATAAAAATGGAAAAATTCTACATGATTTTATTACGAATCACCCCATTGCATTAGAGGCGCCAGCTGAATATACTTACCGGCTAAATGATCCTCGCAGAGCAGAGATTTTAGATCTCCTTCTTACTAATACTTCCTTTCCCATGACTATTGAAGTTCTCCACGAACTCACGTCTGATCATCTGCCAGTGGTTGCCACCCTAGGAGTCGCCAGGGATAAAAATGCAAATAAAATTAAACTCACTGACTGGAATCTCTATAAAGATATTCTTCAGATTAATCCCCCGAATATCGGTCCACTCAAAACCAGGAAAGATGTTGACGTTGCAATTGAAAACTTGACTAATGGCGTCAAATCTGCCATTAATAATGCCTCAAAAGAAATTAGCAGAGAGCAATTCGCCAATTTTCTCCCCCGCAATATTAGAGATCTTATTTCCGCACGGAATAAATTACGCAAAAGATGGCATTTGACCTGGAGTCCATATGTTAAAAGAGACTGGAATAAATTAAACAGAGATATTAAAAAGAAAATTGCTGAATACCGTAACGAAGTTTGGGAAGAGAAACTTCTCAATCTCAACCCTGCTGACGGCTCTATTTGGAAATCTGCTAAAAACTTAAAACGCAAGCCTTGCAGCAATAGACCTATTTATTCGGACAATCACGTTGCCACCACCAATAGTGAAAAAGCACAGATCTTTGCTAATCATTTTGAACAACAATTTATGCCGAACAGAGAACCCAGAAACATCAATTTTACTTATGAAGTTTCCTATTTCATTAGAGACTGGCTAAATGCACCGACCGCTAGAAATCTTACCAAGTTCACTTCGCCTATTGAGGTTAAAGAAGTTATCAAAAGACTTAAAGCTAAGAAAGCAACTGGTTATGATACAATTAGCAACAACGCTATCAAAAATCTACCTGATAACTGTGTCACTAAATATACAAGCATCCTTAACGCATGTTTGAACATGAGCTATTTTCCCACTGCATGGAAGCATGCAAAAATGATTTTAATTCCAAAGCCCGGAAAAGACATCACAAAACCGGATGGTTACCGGCCCATTAGCCTGCTCGCCGGTTTTGCGAAAATTTTTGAACGAATTATACTTACCAGACTAAGACCATACTTATCTGTACTTCCACCTGAGCAGTTCGGTTTTCGCAGCCAACTTTCCACCACCAAGCAACTGATTAGATTGGTTGAGTTTTGCGGTGACGCACTGCACAAAAATCAAAATGTGGCTCTCCTCATGCTGGACGTGGCGAAAGCTTTCGACCGCGTCTGGCATGAAGGACTTATCTACAAATTAATTCATCACAATCTTGACAGAGAGATCATCTTGCTTATCGTCTCTTTCATTTCTAACAGGACTTTTTCAGTTTCCATAGGAGATGACTCTTCTTGTGTCAAACCAATAAATGCTGGAGTCCCCCAAGGATCAATTTTGGGACCCATTTTATATCTCCTTTACGTTGCAGACTTCCCTAATGTTGACAATGATCCTAACTATTTTCTTGGTTGCTACGCGGATGACACGGCTTTAGCCGTTAAGTCCGCTAGCGCCAAACATGCTATTTTCAAGCTACAACTACGCATGCCTGACATTGAAGAATGGTGCCAAAGATGGCGTATCTCTATTAATGCACAGAAATCAAACCTATTAATGATTAGGAAGAAACGCAGACTTATACAATTAAATGAAAATATTACACTGTTTGGGGAAACAGTCCCGCATGTTGAAGAAGCCACTTACTTAGGAGTCGTATTTAACAGACAACTCACCTGGAAAAATCATATCAAAAACTTGAAGAGAAAAGCTTACAGCATTATTAACTGCCTCAGGCCTTTACTTGGCAAATACTCCAGCCTGGATCTTCGCAGGAAAAGACTTCTATATATTACCATGATCAGGCCTATTTTAACTTATGCGTCGCCTGCATGGGCCACTGTAAAAGATAATGAAATTAACCAGTTACAGTTTATACAGAATAAAATGCTTAGACAAATGACTAATGTACATATGTACGTTAGTAACGTCACATTGCATCATGACTTTCAACTCCATTCAATTAAAGAACATCTGCACAAGCTGAATACACAATTTTTTAATAAAGCACTAAACTGTGACCATCTTGCTATATTTGATACTTTTAAGTATATTATCCTCTCTGACGACGAAAAACTGAGACCTCTCGCGGCTCACCTCACTCACGACTCTAATTTTCCAACATAATCAAGAATTGTAAATATTGTAAAGCATCTTGTAATTTATATTATTTTTTTACTTTATGATTGTATCTTTATTTTAAAAGTTGTATTTATTTATGTATTTTGTATTTATGTTTCTCGTTATTGCACATGATGACTTACACACTACCCGTCTGTCCATGATCGTCTCCTTGCTTGGTCTGCGATGTTGGCCCCCTTTTTACCAACTACCTCTCTAAACTGATGATTGTACTACTGCGATGTGCCTTCATGGTAATTTATGGAGCCAGACAAGCGGCCATGTGCTGCATTCTGGCAATATACAAACAGTCAGTCAGTCAGTCAGTTGCAATCATTTGATTGAGTCATTTGGATTTCGCGTCATGGACGCCAAGAGCGACAGACGTGCGAGCTCAGAGCTCCGCAATGCGAAAACGGATACCACGAATACGGCGCCGCCAGCAGGCAATCACTCGACTTCGCAACCTTTGCAAGTACTTACGGATATGGACAATACGAACTTAACTCCTCCTGCTTCTCCTTCAGCTCAAGAACTTTCAAAAAGCGCACTTCAAATATACGCTCTAAAGACCCGGCACACTGATCTTCTATTTGACATTCAGCGTCTACAAAGATCTGAAACTCCCAACAAGGACCTGATGATGAAACAACTACAGGATGAGGGTGAGAAAATTTTATTTTCCTTACACACACTTTGCACCCGCCTCAACATTAACCTCTTCACTCTACCTGCAACAGAAGATGAATTTATTAAGGAATTTCAAAAAACCACCAAAGCCTCTGAACCTGAAAACAATAATCCAAAATCTACCTCACCCTCATCCTCAGACCCACCCAAAGAAACTTCTCAGACTGATACCAAAAAAAGATCCAGGCCAGTCGACAGTGACGGCGTTGCAATCCCCCCTAAACACTTGATTGCAAAGAAACTACCCAACACTAAAGAAAACTCTAACAACATTACAATTACAAATTCTTACACTAACATTCAAAACGTCTCAGAAAACACAGAAAACTTAACGCAGCAGCCGGCTGAAACTACAACACCTAAAATTCAAACACCACCACCCATCTTCATTAAACCGCGTGCTGATTGGTTCTTTTTACTAAATCAGCTACGCAGACACGCACCGACTGTCCAGTCCAAACAAGACATTGAATTTCTACGCCTCACCACCACTAACGAAACAGATTATAGGACAGTCGTTAGATTTCTCACCGAAAACAACATTCAATTCAAGTCACACATACTAAAATCGGACAGACCACTCAAAGTGGTCATTAGGGGATTACCCTCCAACACACCGATCAACGTTGTGCAGACTGCGGTCGAAGTACTTGGTTTTAAAATCCATAAGATATCGCAGCTGAAAAAATTCAAGACAAAAATGCCTATGCCACTCTTCTATCTCCAAATTCACAATAGCCTCAAAGCATCAGAAATCTATTCAGTCACCGAACTCCTTGGCACAGAAGTGGTGATGGAGCACTTCAAAGGGCAGAAAGGTCCCTCACAATGCTGGCGTTGCCAGGGATTCTTTCATTCTTCGGAGGTCTGTACGTTACCCCAACGATGTGTTAGATGCGCTGGTCCGCATCAGGCGAAGGAATGCACCCAGCCCTTCGAAGAACCCAACAAATGTGCCAACTGTTCCGGGAGCCACGCAGCAAACTGGAGATCCTGTCCAAGATTCCCTGGATCCAAAAATCGTCAAACACCAAAGCCAAGTACAAAACCCAGTCAGACCGTTGGCAACACGAACAAATTTAATATACAACACAATTCATTTCCAACACTGCCGGCTGCACACACTCCCAGTGCAAATAATACTCGTCCTGGAGTATCTACTCTGCTGCCCTTACGGGTATGCAACAGACTGCACCCCCACTTATTCCAAATTTATCGGTCCCCACTGGAGTAAATTCGAATCTAAATTGCACCGAAATCCTTTTGGCTATAATCCAAATTTCTAACCAGCCTGGTATTCACCAGAGCAAATTACTTTTGGCATTCAAAAACGCCTTACCGCAGCTCAGAGTGGCTCCATCTGGTGCTGACGCGGCCTACTACATCTTTGAGAGCTATGTCACTCTCCAATTCTCTGATTCCCACATCCATTAAAATTCAATACTTTGAAAGGGTTGAAAAATCTTAAACTATGCACCTGGAATGCAAATGGCATCCTTTCCAAATTTCATGAGTTTAGAGACTATGTAGAAGAGAAGGATTTTGATATCATTTTTGTCCAAGAGACCAAACTCCAGCCAGGGAGAGCTCCCAAGCTTGTAAATTATGCACTTTATAAAAATGACAGACAAGCTTCGAATACACGTGATGTTTATCATGGTGGCACTTGTATTTACATAAAAAATTCAATCCCGCATCGCAGAATTGACACTCCAAATATGAGCAAACTTGAAGTAACAATTATTGAAATTTTTATTCAAAATTCGCCATCCCTAGTCATGATCTCTGCCTATCTTCCACCAGGTGGAAATTTTCCTGTGGTCGATTTTAATAAACTGCTCAATTTTTCAAATAATCTTATCATAGCTGGTGATTTAAATTGTCACCACCAGCATTGGCGTTGCCATAGATCAAACCCTGCTGGTCGTGGCCTCCTAAAATGGGCTCAGTGCGCCCAAATTAAAATCATTGCGCCGGATTCCCCCACTAGATATGGTTCTCGGGGTGCCCCCTCTTTTATTGATTTGGCACTCTTTAGAAACATCCCTTTTGGATATCAAGTGACTGTTGAAAATTGTTTATCATCAGATCACAACCCCGTAATCATCGACCTTAGCTGTACTATTTTTACTCAAAATTTTCCGGCACTCGTCTCTACAAATTGGGACAATTTTCGCTTTAAATTAAATTCTAAAAGCATACCCTCCCTCGAAATTAAATCCAGCCATGATATTGACAAAGCAGTAGATCAATTAACGCACACCCTAACTGATACTTATAAGGAAGTATCAAAACCCACCCTCAGACCCAATTTTCGTAAAATACCTCAAGAAATTAAACTCAAAATTAAAGAAAAGAATAAAGTACGGAGACTTTGGCAAAGAAATAGATCTGTATCTGTATCCTTAGCCTGTAAACTGGTATGCAGTCCTGAGAAGGACTTTTACCAGGCCAAAATACCCTTATTAGGGAGCCTAGCTGTAAATATCCTCCTGAAACAAACGTTTCAATCGGAGCAAAGCACCTCCTTAGTGCTGAGAAAGTAAGAATGTGGCATTTAGAATCGTGGAAAAAACAATAATATATGATGATTCCGTGGTAGTTATGGCATTTTCTTATCGGGAAGATATGGCGTTTGCAGATGGCATTTTAAGTTGATAAGCAATTGATGATTATAGGCATTAGATTTGGGCTGCGTTCCGCACGTCCTTCCATCGTGAGGCTTGAGTGCTGACTGAAATGGTATGGGTGATGATCTGGATATTTTTAAAGCGAGCGCTACTCTGATTCGTTGAAAAGATCACGTGAACACATATACACATTTGCGATTTGCCAGTCCTTAATTTTTAGTCCTTCTGTGTAATCGCATGAAATATAAAGTAACTTGATTAAATATGAAGAAAATAAAATAAAATATATACACATATGTACATTTACCATCTTTCGTTATGAAAGATGGTACGCGGTCTGTTATGTCGCTGAATCAGAGTAGCGTCGTAATTTAGAAGGTCGGTTATTGTGGAGTCTGGATGTTTGCTGCAATTTAAGAAGAAGTTGTGGCTGTTTTTGATGATTTCACTATTCAGTGGCAAAATTTTGAGGTCTCTGTGGATAGTATTGTTTCTGATGTACCATGGTGCATTAGATATTATACGGAGCATTTTATTTTGGAGAGTTTGAAGTAGTTCTCTATTAGATTTGGCTGTGGCTGCCCAAGCGGGAGATGCATATAATAAAATGGGTCGGATGGCTTGAATGTAGATTAATCTTTTAGTTTTGAGGCTGAGATGAGAATTTCTGCCTGTGAGTGCAATGATTGCGTTAAATGCTTTAAAGGCTTGATTTCTTGTGTAGAGCATGTGTTTCCGGAAAGTGAGCTTGTTATCGAGGAATACTCCTAAGTATTTTACTTCGTTAGCTTGAGGGATGGTTTGATTATTGATACTGATATTTTCAAGTTGTCGTCGTAGATTATTTTTCCTGAAATAGATGAGGGTGGATTTGCTTTCATTTATTTTAATTTTCCAGGCTTTGAAATATTGTGAGACTATGTTCAGATGCTTTTGTAGATTTTTATTAGCTTTTTTGGGGTTTATGGATTTGCTGAGAATAGCCGTGTCATCTGCGTAGCTGTAGATTTGAACATTTGGATCAGTTGGTATATCATTGATATAGATATTAAAGAGGGTGGGAGAAATTACAGAACCTTGAGCTAGTCCCGCAGTGGGGTAATGCATGGTTGATAATGAATTTTTTACTTTGACTTGATAAGATCTGTTTTTTAGAAAATTTGAGATGAGCACAATAAGGCTGGGTGGAAATTGATAATTGATTAATTTGATAAGGAGTCCGTCCAGCCAGACTTTATCAAAAGCCTTCTCAATGTCAAGGAATATACCGGCTACTGTTTCCTTTTTAATGAAACTTTCGCCGATATACTCCACTAGCCTGGTTATTTGGTGTACAGTTGAATATCCAGAACGGAAACCGAATTGATGATTTTTGATGATATTATTTTGATTTAGATGGTCTTTAATTCTTTTGATGATGATTCGTTCAAAGATTTTCCCTATGGAAGGGAGAAGAGAAATGGGTCTATAATTTGCTGTATTAGATGGGTCTTTTCCAGGTTTCTTTAGGATGAAAATGATGGCGTGCTTCCAGCAGTTTGGAAAATAGTTTTTTCTTAGACATGCATTGTATATATTACATAAAAGGATGATTGCTTTTTTGGGTAGGTTTTTAATGGCTTTATTACTGATTTGATCATGACCTGCTGCTTTTTTGACATTGAGATTTTTTATGATATTTCTTATTTCATTTGGATTGGTAGGGAGGTTTGGGTTCTTGCTGTTTTCTGAGATGAAATGGTTCACATGATTAATTACATTAATATCGTTACTGCATGGGTATGAGCTGTTGGAGAATTGGGATTGAAAGTCGTTGGCAAAAATTTCTGCAAGTTCTTCGGTTTTCGAGATAGTGGTATTGTTTCTTTTGATTGGGCCTATTGTGTAATTCCTGTTTTTTAAAACCTTTGCAATTTTCCAGACAGAATGATCGGTGTTGCTTAAGCTGGATACAAAATCATTCCAAGCTTTGTCGTTGTGGTCTTTCATTAATTTCCTGAGTTCTTTTTGGGCTTTGTTGAATTTTCTTTTATCTCTATGATCTTGAGTTCTTTGAGCTATTTTTCTTAGGTTATTTTTCTGGGTGATTTTTTGAAGAATATAAGGAGGTAAAGTTGCAGGGGTATCTTTGCTAGCAGATTTGGAGTGATTAATGGCCTGATTTATATGATTATTAAGGTAGTCTATTGCCGCTTCAATTTCTGGGCCTGAACCTAGGCTGGTAGTGGCTTGGATGTGCTGGTTGAGGAGGTAAGTGAAGTTGTTCCAGTTAATTTTGGTTCTTAGGGGTGGAAGGCCATGCCTAAGTCCATATAATGTGAATTCCATGGGTAGGTGGTCTGATGAGAGGCAGTTTGCAACATGGATATTAGGCGTCTGTTGTATATTATTGGTAATGACGACGTCAAGGACATCGGGTTGACCGTAAAGTGTGGTAGGGATGTACGTGGGGTCTTCAGGGGCGTAAATTTCAGCGTCACTATTGAGGATATAATTATTTAAGATGATGCCATTATTATTGTTGGACTTGGAGTGCCAGTTTTGGTGCTTACAGTTGAGGTCTCCTGCTATTATTGTTGGGTATCCTAGATTGAAGATGATGTCTAAGTCATTGGTACTGATGAGGTTATTAGGTGGTTTATAAGCAGAAATAAGAAGAAATTCAGTATTTTACTATTTAATATACAGGCTGTAGCTTCCATGCTAGAGAGTGAGGGTAGATTGAATGGGTAGCAATTTAGATAACGTTTTGTGGCTATGAGGGTTCCTCCGCCTCTGTTGTGGATCCGGTCGGTACGAAAAACATCATAATTTGGGATTTTGAAATTGATTGCCGGTTGTAGATGAGTTTCTGAGATCATTAATATGTCAATGCTATTTTTCTGTAAATAATCTTTCACTTCTGTAAGTTGTCTTTTAATCCCGTTACTGTTGAATGCGGTGAATTTTGCGTAGTTGATATGCTGATTATTGTGGTTAATATTAATGTTGACGTTATTCATAATTATGGTTTTCGAATACCCGTATGGCCTCCATGGCCAGTTTTAATTTAGATTGGTTTTCTTTTACATTTCTGAATTTTGTATAAATTTGGTAGAGTTCCTGAATAAAAGCTTGAAAGTCTTCGAATGATTCGTCTTTTTTGGTGTTAATTTCTTGGTTTTTCTGGGGTTTCGTATTTGTTTCCTTTTCCTTGATATTTGCTGTGACGCTTGCATAGGATTGGTTCTCAGTAGATGGTTTCCTGGATGTTGATTGGCTCGAAATGGTAGGGGTATTTTGAATTTTGCTCATTGCGCTGGGAATTATATTTGAGTGCTCTTTATTGCCTCTTGCGGTATGCTTATTATTTGGGTGCTCTGGGCATTTTAAGTCACAGGCTGCATGAGAGCCTTTGCAAAGAACACAGATAGGAGAAATCTTTTTCCCTTTTTGTGGACATTCAAAAGATTGATGCTCTTCTAGGCATCTAACGCATCTAGGGGTATTGTGGCACGCTTTTTGAGTGTGGCCGTATCTTTGGCATTGAAAACATTGTGTAGGGCCTGTTTTTCCTTTGTACGCCACTATTCTGATTTTCATGTCAAGGAGAAGTTTGACACTGAACATCCGTTTACCTTCTGGAGTGTTAGCGGCTTCAATATAAAACATAGGTAGTTGTGTAGCTATGCCGTCACGCATTCTGGTCATCTGCTTGACTTTGTTTATGGGTAATTTGTAGTCCTCAATTAATGCTTCCTTAACTTCGTCTTCCGTATAAGTTGTGTCTAGACATTTTAAAACACCTTTAAGTGCTTTATCCGAATGTAATAAGAAGGTATGATATGGGATTTTTTCTTTGTCACATTTATTTTGTAGTTTTTTGTAATCTTCTGCCGAAAATAGTTTAATTACAAGGTTTCCATCTTCTTTTTTCGCTTCTATTTTTTCAATGCTTAATCTTTCTTTTAGATCCTTCCTAAGATCCTTCCAGGATATTGTGGCATCGGTAATAATAATTGGGGGTATTTTATTAGCTATTTTGGCGGGTTTAATGAATTGGGTATTGGAGTTTTGTTCTTCTTCCATTTTATTGCCGTCATCAAGGTTTTGATCAATTTTAAGGGTGCTGAACTGATTTGATAATTGTGTAGGAGGTATTTCCTCAATAGAGTCATTTGAGTGACGTCTATGTCTTTTCCTAGGTGCTTGTGTGAGCCACGCGTCATTTGTGTTAATTGAGTGCTCTTTGGTGTTGGTAATTTTATGAAATTCGTCAGGGGATAAAGAATTGTATAGAATTTTGATGAGTAAGTCTCTATTATCGATTTGTGGTAAACTGTTTAAATCGTTTTCAAGTTTTTGAAGTTTCAATAAGTTGCTTTCTGATAAATCTTTTGAATCATTGTTTGCCTTTAAAAAGGCAATTTCTTTGATAAGCCTTTGTTGTTTGTTAAAGATATCGAGTTTTTCGAGTTCCTGATCCGTTATCCTAATTTCGGTTTCCATTTTCGAAGTCATGCCGGTGATTAGATAAGCAAAATTTATGATAGAGAGAGATGATGTCACTGCCCTTACTGGATGTCGTATGCGAGAGAGAGACAAAACATACTTACTATCATAACAAGAAGTTCAAGGAGGGAGAAAAAACGTTCCTGTCTCTATGAGCTCAGGGGAACGTACTGTGATTAAATATCTGTATCTGTATCTGTATCTGTATCTGTATCCTTAGCCTGAAAACTGGTATGCAGTCCTGAGAAGGACTTTTACCAGGCCAAAATACCCTTATTAGGGAGCCTAGCTGTAAATATCCTCCTGAAACAAACGTTTCAATCGGAGCAAAGCACCTCCTTAGTGCTGAGAAGGTAAGAATGTGGCATTTAGAATCGTGGAAAAAACAATATATATGATGATTCCGTGGTAGTTATGGCATTTTCTTATCGGGAAGATATGGCGTATGCAGATGGCATTTTAAGTTGATAAGCAATTGATGATTATAGGCATTAGATTTGGGCTGCGTTCCGCACGTCCTTCCATCGTGAGGCTTGAGTGCTGACTGAAATGGTATGGGTGATGATCTGGATATTTTTAAAGCGAGCGCTACTCTGATTCGTTGAAAAGATCACGTGAACACATATACACATTTGCGATTTCCCAGTCCTTAATTTTTAGTCCATCTGTGTAATCGCATGAAATATAAAGTAACTTGATTAAATATGAAGAAAATAAAATAAAATATATACACATATGTACATTTACCATCTTTCGTTATGAAAGATGGTACACGGTCTGTTATGTCGCTGAATCAGAGTAGCGTCGTAATTTAGAAGGTCGGTTATTGTGGAGTCTGGATGTTTGCTGCAATTTAAGAAGAAGTTGTGGCTGTTTTTGATGATTTCACTATTCAGTGGCAAAATTTTGAGGTCTCTGTGGATAGTATTGTTTCTGATGTACCATGGTGCATTAGATATTATACGGAGCATTTTATTTTGGAGAGTTTGAAGTAGTTCTCTATTAGATTTGGCTGTGGCTGCCCAAGCGGGAGATGCATATAATAAAATGGGTCGGATGGCTTGAATGTAGATTAATCTTTTAGTTTTGAGGCTGAGATGAGAATTTCTGCCTGTGAGTGCAATGATTGCGTTAAATGCTTTAAAGGCTTGATTTCTTGTGTAGAGCATGTGTTTCCGGAAAGTGAGCTTGTTATCGAGGAATACTCCTAAGTATTTTACTTCGTTAGCTTGAGGGATGGTTTGATTATTGATACTGATATTTTCAAGTTGTCGTCGTAGATTATTTTTCCTGAAATAGATGAGGGTGGATTTGCTTTCATTTATTTTAATTTTCCAGGCTTTGAAATATTGTGAGACTATGTTCAGATGCTTTTGTAGATTTTTATTAGCTTTTTTGGGGTTTATGGATTTGCTGAGAATAGCCGTGTCATCTGCGTAGCTGTAGATTTGAACATTTGGATCAGTTGGTATATCATTGATATAGATATTAAAGAGGGTGGGAGAAATTACAGAACCTTGAGCTAGTCCCGCAGTGGGGTAATGCATGGTTGATAATGAATTTTTTACTTTGACTTGATAAGATCTGTTTTTTAGAAAATTTGAGATGAGCACAATAAGGCTGGGTGGAAATTGATAATTGATTAATTTGATAAGGAGTCCGTCCAGCCAGACTTTATCAAAAGCCTTCTCAATGTCAAGGAATATACCGGCTACTGTTTCCTTTTTAATGAAACTTTCGCCGATATACTCCACTAGCCTGGTTATTTGGTGTACAGTTGAATATCCTGAACGGAAGCCGAATTGATGATTTTTGATGATATTATTTTGATTTAGATGGTCTTTAATTCTTTTGATGATGATTCGTTCAAAGATTTTCCCTATGGAAGGGAGAAGAGAAATAGGTCTATAATTTGCTGTATTAGATGGGTCTTTTCCAGGTTTCCTTAGGATGAAAATGATGGCGTGCTTCCAGCAGTTTGGGAAATAGTTTTTTCTTAGACATGCATTGTATATATTACATAAAAGGATGATTGCTTTTTTGGGTAGGTTTTTAATGGCTTTATTGCTGATTTGATCATGACCTGCTGCTTTTTTGACATTGAGATTTTTTATGATATTTCTTATTTCATTTGGATTGGTAGGGAGGTTTGGGTTCTTGCTGTTTTCTGAGATGAAATGGTTCACATGATTAATTACATTAATATCGTTACTGCATGGGTATGAGCTGTTGGAGAATTGGGATTGAAAGTCGTTGGCAAAAATTTCTGCAAGTTCTTCGGTTTTCGAGATAGTGGTATTGTTTCTTTTGATTGGGCCTATTGTGTAATTCCTGTTTTTTAAAACCTTTGCAATTTTCCAGACAGAATGATCGGTGTTGCTTAAGCTGGATACAAAATCATTCCAAGCTTTGTCGTTGTGGTCTTTCATTAATTTCCTGAGTTCTTTTTGGGCTTTGTTGAATTTTCTTTTATCTCTATGATCTTGAGTTCTTTGAGCTATTTTTCTTAGATTATTTTTCTCGGTGATTTTTTGAAGAATATAAGGAGGTAAAGTTGCAGGGGTGTCTTTGCTAGCAGATTTGGAGTGATTAATGGCCTGATTTATATGATTATTAAGGTAGTCTATTGCCGCTTCAATTTCTGGGCCTGAACCTAGGCTGGTAGTGGCTTGGATGTGCTGGTTGAGGAGGTAAGTGAAGTTGTTCCAGTTTATTTTGGTTCTTAGGGGTGGAAGGCCATGCCTAAGTCCAGATAGTGTGAATTCCATGGGTAGGTGGTCTGATGAGAGGCAGTTTGCAACTTGGATATTAGGCGTCTGTTGTATGTTATTGGTAATGACGACGTCAAGGACATCGGGTTGACCGTAAAGAGTGGTAGGGATGTACGTGGGGTCTTCAGGGGCGTAAATTTCAGCGTTACTATTGAGGATATAATTATTTAAGATGATGCCATTATTATTGTTGGACTTGGAGTGCCAGTTTTGGTGCTTACAGTTGAGGTCTCCTGCTATTATTGTTGGGTATCCTAGATTGAAGATGATGTCTAAGTCATTGGTACTGATGAGGTTATTAGGTGGTTTATAAGCAGAAATAAGAAGAAATTCAGTATTTTTACTATTTAATATACAGGCTGTAGCTTCCATGCTAGAGAGTGAGGGTAGATTGAAAGGGTAGCAATTAAGATAACGTTTTGTGGCTATGAGGGTTCCTCCGCCTCTGTTGTGGATCCGGTCGGTACGAAAAACATCATAATTTGGGATTTTGAAATTGATTGCCGGTTGTAGATGAGTTTCTGAGATCATTAATATGTCAATGCTATTTTTCTGTAAATAATCTTTCACTTCTGTAAGTTGTCTTTTAATCCCGTTACTGTTGAATGCGGTGAATTTTGCGTAGTTGATATGCTGATTATTGTGGTTAATATTAATGTTGACGTTATTCATAATTATGGTTTTCGAATACCCGTATGGCCTCCATGGCCAGTTTTAATTTAGATTGGTTTTCTTTTACATTTCTGAATTTTATATAAATTTGGTACAGTTCCTGAATAAAAGCTTGAAAGTCTTCGAATGATTCGTCTTTTTTGGTGTTAATTTCTTGGTTTTTCTGGGGTTTCGTATTAGTTTCCTTTTCCTTGATATTTGCTGTGACGCTTGCATAGGATTGGTTCTCAGTAGATGGTTTCCTGGATGTTGATTGGCTCGAAATGGTAGGGGTATTTTGAATTTTGCTCATTGCGCTGGGAATTATATTTGACACAGTCATTCATCGTCGTCAGTCATCATCGTCATCCATTCGACCGCTGCCCAAGGCCCAAGGCGATATTTTCCGGAGTACCTTTGCAACTTAATGCAATTACCTCCACAACTTCGTTAAGGAAAACTGAGGTGATTAAGACAAAGCACTGGCTGAAGGGTAATGAAGGAGACCATTATGGGCTTACGGGGAAGGAAGTGAATAAGGAGTCCATTCTATGGACGATAAATTCTCTCTGCTTTCAACCTGTTTTACTAGGTTGAAAGAGAGAGAGGTGACGGATAAGGGCGGATTCCTGAATGCATTGCATTAATGGAATCGCAAAGATTGAAAGACAATTAGCCGGGAATCATAATTTTCCAGGGCTCGGGAAAGGTGTATTAGGTAATACGGAAAACCGCAGTAGTCGCTAATGCCTTGGGGATGGGCTGGGGGGGAGAGAGTCTTACGACTAAAGCAGAGCAAGGGAAAGTGGAAGGAAGAGAAGGGGGGAAAGGATTCAAGAGTAGAAAAAGTTCTCCTACCGCCCGTGGCGAGAGTACAATAGGAGCAACTTTTGGAGCGGAAAGAACCGTGAGAGAAAGTTAACTGTAGAAAAGACGGAGAAGTTTTAGGATAGTTAAAGGGAAGGGAATTAAAGAAAAACGTTAAAAGTTGGAGAGGAGAGGTGGATTAAAAAGTGGAAAGAAATAAAAAAAAAAAAAAAAAAAAAAAAAAAAAATGGGGACAGAATTGACCAAAAATACCTGATTGCTGTTGATGTTTGAAGATATGCAAGCTTGTACATGTGCAGAATGCTGGAACAAAAATTCATTAAAAAAGTGTTTTGAGTAGCATATGAGGGAGTTAGATTTAGAAGATTAGAATGTTAATTTAAAATTCAAAAGTTAGGCAGTTTAAGTTGAATAATTAAGTTAGGTGATAAAATAATAGAGAAACGTTAAAACTATTGCAAGTCTGATTTAAGATTGTCTGGGCCGTGTGTTATGAAAAGATGAGGTCTTGGCAAGTGGAGGGGCATGTTACCTATAGCAGCACGGATATAAAACCGAGAAACGAGGCCGAATTAGGTCCGGCGGGCATGTAGAAGTATGGAATTAATTAAGGGTCGTCGGGTTAGGCCCGTGAAGTGCTTGTTAATTTAAAAAATTGTTAGAAAGAATTCCTAGTCAAGCAGACACCTCCGCTTCGGCTTCCTAGGAAAGATGTTATAAGTTCTCTCAAGAACGCTCCTAGGTCGCTTAGCTGAGCTGGGCTCAGCTGGATCATAAGCAGGAATGCAAGACTGGATTTTCGATCTGCGTTAATCTATTAAAGAATTTAGCCGAATTTTGCCGGAAAAAGGCATCTAGGGGTAGAATTTTGAGATCGTTATGAAGCACTTCATTACGGACGAAATAATGAGCATTTGTCAGGATACGAAGCGTGACGCTCTGGAATACTTGTATTTTCTTTAGATGGCTATTGGCAGCAGTAGACCAGACGACAGCTGCGTACGTCAGGATCGGTAGGATGGTACTCTTGTATAAAAGGATCTTATTGTTGAGGGAGAGGTTGCTGGTTCTTTTGAGGAGAGACATCAGCTGGGTTCTTGTATTCCTTGCTTTTGAGATGGCGTAATTGATGTGGGTATTCCAGAGCAGCTTCGCATCTAGATAAACTCCCAGATATTTATAGGATTCCACCCAGGGTATATTTTCTTCAAATAATCTGAGTGGAGGGATTTGATTATGGACATTCCTCTTTCTGGAAAAGAAAACTGTGGCGGCACTTTTTGCGACATTAATTTTGATTTTCCAGGTAATGAGCCAGGACTCCAAGTCTGTTAAATACAGCTGTAGGTGATTGAGAGTGGCATGTAATGTTGAGTGCTGTGAAATGATGGCTGTGTCGTCTGCATAGAGTGCTAGATCGACACTTGGTGCTTGTGGTATGTCATTTACATACAAGTTGAAGAGCGTGGCGCTAAGAATTCCTCCCTGAGGCACCCCAGCCAGGATAGGGCGAGGAGAAGAGACAGAATATTTTACTTTGACAGAAAAGGTACGATTAGTGAGGTAAGAGTGCATTATGTGCACAAAATTAGCCGAAATTTCAAGTCGCATGAGCTTGAATAAAATTCCGATATGCCAACATCTGTCGAAAGCCTTTGCTACGTCTAAATAAACAATAGCTGTAGGCTTTCCACTGCGAGATCCTGTATGAATGATTTCAACTACCCTCAGTAGCTGGGCCTGAGTTGAGTGTTTAGCACGAAAGCCGAATTGCTGAGGAATAATAATGTTTCGGTTTCGGCAGAAATCATTCAGGTATCTAAGCAGTATAGCTTCGTAGATTTTACTAAGTGAAGACAGAAGGCTGATCGGCCTATAATTTTGAGGGACCTTTGGGTCCATACCAGGTTTTAGAATAGGAATGACTAATGCATTCTTCCAGCTATGGGGATAATATTTTAGCCTTAGCATTGAATTTATCAAAACTGCTAGGTAAAATATGAATTTAACTGGTAGATTTTTAATCATGCGATTAGAAATCCTATCCAGGCCAGGTGCTTTTGCAGGGGTGAGATTTTTGATCAAAGCAGAAATCTCAGTCATTGTTGTGGTGATGGGATCCTCAGAATTTGTATCTGAGGAGAGAAATTCTTCAACTTGGTGTTGGACTTCATGCGTGTGCTCTGCACAGGAATCGAACATGAGTCCAGTGTTAGGTGAAAATTGTGTTTGAAGGCTGTCTGCTATGCGTTCAGCCTTTTCGGTGTCTGTTAATGCCATCCGGTCATTGACCGTGCCCATTAGGGGGGGAATGTCGTGTTTTGGTTTGCGAAGCCGTGCGCTGGCAACCCAGAGGCTATTATCAGAAGTCTTTAAGGACTTAAGATAGTTTGCGTATTTTTCGTCTGTGTATTTCTTAATGTCAGACTTGATCTCATTCTGGATCCTTCGCAGTTGCACTCGAAAGTTTTCCAAACGTGTATTTTGCCAGTCCCTGCGAAGGCGGTTTTTAATTTTGATTTTATTTTTAATGTGATCAGGTAATTTATAATAATTTTGCCTGAACTTGGGTTTGGAAGCAGCCGTAAATGCGCTTCCTAGGGTTTGGTTGAGCCTGTCAATGGCAAAATCAACCTCCTGATTATCGTGAATTTTGATAGGGGGGAGAATACCATTTTCCAAGACATACCGAAATTTGTCCCAATTTGTGGAGACTTGCGCCGGTAAATTTTGGTTAATTTTGGATGTTTTAAGGGTGAGGTGAACCGGATAATGGTCAGAGGACAATTCCGGAATCACTTCGATCGAAAAATCTACTGGGATATTTTTAAATAAGGCCAGATCAATAATGGAAGGAGCACCTAACCCCCCAGGAAACTGGTAATGGGTAGGTGTGTTTGGCGCAATAATTTGGATACGGGCGTCCTGAGCCCAAATTTTGAGTTTATCGCCATAGTTGTTGGCAGTGACACAATCCCAACTTCTATGACGGGCATTTAAATCTCCTGCGATAATCAGGTTATTTGCAACACCACTTAATTTTCTGAGATCAGAGATAAATGCGGGTCCCTGTCTCGGAGGCATATAGCAGGACGCTACTGCTATTGGGGGACAATTTGGAATATGAATTTGTACTATAGTCGCTTCTAAGGCCTCCAGTGGTGGCGTGGGTATCCTAGAATGCTTAAGGGAGCGTTTTACATAAATGCTAGTACCGCCACTAGCACGAACAGTGTCACTGATGCATACCTCTCTGTCATTTCGGTAGCAGAAATAATTCGCGATGTTCGCGCTAAGTCCCTCAACCAGATGCGTCTCCTGAACGAGGAAGAGGTCCATGTGATGCTCATTAATAAAATCCCGGACTTCATGAATCTTCTTCTTGATTCCGTTGGCGTTCCAGTAGGAGATCAGGAGAGAATCTTCACTAGTTGCACAGTTGAACTTGAGGCCTTTAGTTTAAGAGGCCACAGTATGCCTCATAAATATAAAATGCTCTCTCAGGCCCCGTGGAGACATTTCGGAGCCTAGGGAGAGCATTTCTAAAAGCCTCAAGTAGGATTTTATGTTCAATGCCGAATTCCGTGGCGATTTGGAAGACGCTCCGGAGGGTATCTGTGCAGCTTCCATCATCTACGGTCGGGGCTGGAGCCTGGGCCGGTGGAGTTGGCGGGAGGAGTGGACTCTTCTTCGGCGCTTGCTTCGGAGCTTGCTGCGTCGCAGGTGCTTGCTTCGGTTCCTTGGTAGATGATGGTAGTCCGGGATTTTTCCGTCCGGAAACGACATCACTAAAAGAGGGATCCGTGCTGCTAATTGGAGCTTTAACCGGAGCCGGTACAAATTTTGAAATCCCGCTATCCGATCTAATAGGGGGGGGGTTTATTTTTATTGGCTGGGTTTCGGGGACAGTGAAATCAGTTTGCGGCGTGCCGCCCAAGGCAGTTCGCGCAGGTGTTGGCTTCCTCCGGGTCTTTGGTGCATTGGTACGCGTAATGCGGGCCGGCGCACCTCAGACACCGGATTGGCAGTGTGCACACTGCGGAACTGTGGAAGAAGCCTTGGCAGCGCCAACACTGGCTCGGCCCCTTCTTCCCGATGTGTTTCTCGAATTTGATTTCGATGCCAAACATTGAGGTCTCTTCAAAAATATCATAAACGTTCAGAGACGGATTTAGCTGGACTAAGAATAATGGCATAGGATAGCGGGACCTGTGCCTACGGAGCTGAGTCACGCTGATAACAGAGTATCCTAAAAGTTGTAATTCAGCCTTAATTTTCTCAGCTTTAGCAGAATTAGGTAGGCCGCGAAGCATAGCCTTTACGGGCCGATCCTGTTTCAAATTAAATGACTTATATTCGGCGCCCTGATTATTTAAAATTTGGGCCACCGAACGATAGTCCTCTTCAGACTGCATTTCAATGCGTAAAAATTTGCCTTTCATTCTGCAAATAGCCGTAGGCACAGTTGCTTGGACTAGAGATGTAAGAAACTCAAAATCTTTGGGTTCAACAAAGAAGAAAGGTATTTTCCTTTTAGCTTTGTTAGAGCTTTCAGTTGGGGGGGGAGTACCGTCTCCGGGTTGCTCCACGAGATCGCTGTTTTCTTCCACCCTAACCGCAGGTTGGGTGGGAGGCAATTCCTCCTCTGGCTGTTCCCTCCAAAATGGAGGCAGGCTATTGTTCAGGACCTGTTTTTCTGGGGAAATCGGCGCTCCTCGTGAAACAAGATGGCGAGGAGGCCGCTGAAAACCTTCTTCATCTATTTTTCTAATCTTTTTAGTTTTTGGAAATTCTGAATTTTCGCGGGAGTTTAAAGTTAGTTTCTGGATTTTTTTGGTGCTAGATAGTATTTTTTCTGCTTGTAATTTAGCCGGTTTTAGAATTTGCTTAGAATTTTGGTTTTTAGCCAAATTTTGATTTTTATCCAAGGAATCGGGTTTTAGTGAGATTTCATCGTTACTAAGTTCCTTAGCAGATTTAAGTAATTTTTTAATACATTCTTCCTCAGTTGGGGGAATGGCAAAGAGAGGCAGATTCAGGCGTTTAGCAAGAGTGGTAAGATTAAAAAGCGTTACCTTAGATTCTTGTTGCACGCACTTGAGGTCGAAGCTTGCCAGTGGTGTTGATTTCCTCGCTCTGGATAGATTCTGTTCTAGGTCAGTAAAACGAGCCTTGAGTAAGTACAGTTGTTTGATCTGGATCAGGAGGTCATCCGGATTCATTTGATGGTCAAGATTGGTGTCAGAGACAGGGACGTCGGTGTCCGTGGACGTCGAAGTATCCATCTCGGCGCTTGTTTCGGAGGGGTTGCCGGCCATGATTTCCGGCTTCGCATCGCTGCAGGTGGCTTGTGGGGAGCTCATTGTCGCACGTCCTCACTCGACGAGAGACACCCTGCTAATCATTCGACCGCTGAGCACCTAGTGACGAGGTCGGATTTCACTGCGCTCTGCTTTCTTTCGAGATCGCTCTCTACTGGAAGCCACTCTTGGATTACTGGATATTTTACTATCGCCGAATGTTGGGTAAGTTATTCTTTTCTTCTTGTTGATCTAGAGTATGCATTACCGAGCCACTGGTTAGGTTAATTGCTGCCCAGGATGAACAAAATAGATGAGAATAAACTACACAAATACCTAGAGCAGATACGTGGGAGTAACTGCGAATCAATAGACTACGACAATCTTACACTGAGAATTAACGCTTTAGTTCTTGAAGCCGAAAGCCTAACTAACGCAAATATACCTAAAGCTGACCCTAGGATAAATCAGCTACATGAGCAAATTGAATACTTAACTTACATAAACGACACCCCAATGGACGAAATAAATTCTAAATCAGAGATTAGCTCTGCTAAACAAATAAATGAAGCTACTATACAAGCGCAATACCTTAAAACCCCATCTAAATCCAAAAAGGAAGATGATACAAGCAGGCACAAGCGTACCCTTAGTGGGAAAAGCCGAAAAAAGAAAACCGAAATAGATAGTGAAGGTTTCACTTCACCACGAAAAACACAAAAACTTAATAAACCTGAAATAGTTTACCCTCCACAGGAAAACAAATTCGAAATACTAAACCAAGAGACCAACATGGAAGAAGATACAATTGATGCGCCTTTTATATTAGCAAAAAAGACGGCAGGACATATCCCGCCAATTGTACTAGCAGATTTCACTGGAAACTGGGACAAAATAAAATCGGAATTTGAAGAAAAATTACAAATAAAAAACTACACTGGAGATCTCAAAGGAGGAAGACTCACCATTCGTGTCTTCACCCCTGACCACTATAGAATTATAACAGAATATTTGAAGAAAAAAGAAATCCCCTTCCATACATTTAAATTAAATACAAAAAGACCAATAAAAGCAGTAATTAAAAGACTGCCAGCAAATACTGATACTGAAATCCTAAAACAAGAAATCCTCGATATGAACATACCAATCGAAAAAATAAGACAAATTACATCTGTCAAGAACGGAGAACTAATCAAACTCCCGGTCTTCATCGTCGATGTTAAAAGATGTGAAGACGGAAAGAAAATTTTTGACATCCAAAAACTTAGAGGTCTAAATATTCAAATGGCTAGATACAAAGCACGGCCAGGTCCCGTGCAATGTCACAAATGCCAGCGCTATGGACACACACGGGATTTGTGTCATTACACACCAAGGTGCCTCAAATGCGCACAATTACATGAAACGTATTTATGCAAACAGAATAAGGAAACTGAAAAACCTACTTGTGCCCTTTGCGGGCAAGAACACGTATCTTCATACCGTGGATGTGTTAAAAACCCGGAAAACATTAAGAAAAAATTAGCCGCCGAAAAGGCCGAAAAGGAAAAAAGGAAAAATATGCAGGCCTTCCAACTTAACGAAAACGAATTCCCTAAACTACCTGAAAAACCAGCAATATCACCCATACCTAATAACAGCAATAATAGCCCAAGCAATAGTGACAATATTAATTCCAACAATGAAAGTCAAGAAACACCAAGTTTCTTTACTTGGATTAAAACCCAAATGCAACAAGCAAAAACGTATTTTAAAAAATTTAAAGAAGCAAAATCACTCATAGAAAAGCTAGAAGTCGGCATGGCCGCAATGGATTATTTCATGAACCTTGATTATGAATTTTAAACCCAACCAATTTAATCCCAACCTTATCTCAACTACCAATAGTTTCCTAAAAGTTGCCTTCTTCAACGCAAATGGAGTCTGCAGACAAAAAGATGAACTCCACGCCTACCTAAATCACCATAAAATAGATATAATGCTTCTGAATGAAACACATCTTAATAGCAAAACCCGCTTCAATCTGGAAGGCTACAAAGTCATAAGGACTGACCGCCCAAACAACATCTTAGGGGGTACAGCAATCCTCATTAAAAATCATATTAAATTCACTCCTCTAAAAATAAATACCCAGAATATCGAAAATACTGCTGCACTTGTCTACTCAGGATTCAATGAACCTTACCTTTTCATTTCTGCATACAATTCACCAAGTAACAACCTCCTCTCTGCAGACTTTGATAGACTGACTGATTATAGGTACCCCACTCTCATCGCGGGGGACCTAAACTCTACAGATCGCAGCTGGAACTGCAATGTTAACAACCGCAATGGTTCTACGCTCAGAAATTATGCTCTTAACAATGAAATCAGAATTATTGCCCCAGAATTACCCACGAGATATCACTTTGATGGTCGTGCGGATATTCTCGACATCCTCATTCTCAAGAATATCCAGTCCACACCTTATCTTGAAGTGACTGAAGAACTCTCTTCTGATCACCTACCCGTGAATTTCGACTTTTATGGATTCTATCCTCCCCTCATTAAACCTAAATTTAATATGAATTGGAGTATCTTTAAAAATAAACTCATGAATATATCAAATAACAATAGCATGAATACCACTGAAGAAATTGAAAACTGCATAAAACACTTAACTGAAATTATTCAACAGGCTATGAATTCTGCAGCATATATCCAAAGGAAAAATAACTACTTCAACCTCCCACAAAATATCATCGACCTAATCAAACATAGAAATAGGAAAAGAAAATATTGGCATCTCTCTAGAGACCCCCGGGACAAAAGAGAAGTGAATTATCTAACACGCAGAATCTCGCAAGAAATTAAACATCATAGATCTGAAAAATGGGATGCTCTACTAGAAAATATTGAAATTCAGCCAAATACTGTCTGGAAAATAGCAAATTCTCTACGCAATAAAAACCCAAACTATAAATACCCTATCAACTATCAAGGTAACATCGCCTATTCCGAAGCTGAAATAGCTGAAGCTATGGCAGATGATCTAAGCAAGATTTTCGACCATCATACTGAAGATACCCCCCAAGATTACACCATCAACAATGAAGCCGAAGAAGTTAAACTTCAGCGCACCAGATCCTATATAAATTTCACTTCCACAGATGAAGTCACTGAAATTATCAAAAATCTTAAAAAGAAGAAAGCACGGGGCTTTGATAACATTAATAATGAAGCTATCCAAGCACTTCCTCAAAACTGCATTACCTTACTTTGCAATATTTTCAACGCCTGCATTCGGCTCTCTTACTTTCCAAAAATTTGGAAACACTCCCTGGTAATAATGATCTTAAAACCTGGAAAAAGCCCAAAAGAAGTCACTAGCTACCGACCTATCAGTCTGCTCCCTACAATTAGTAAAATATATGAAAGAATTATTCTAAGAAGACTAAAGGATTACACAATAAATTTAAACCAAATTGATAATCAGCAATTTGGATTTAAGAAAGGACACTCAACTTCGCACCAAATACTAAATTTAATTGAACATGTTGCAGTTGAATTCCAAAAGAGGAATACTGTTGCGGCATGCTACCTCGATTTCGAAAAAGCTTTCGATCGAGTGTGGCATGCTGGCCTTATTTACAAGCTATCTAAACTTCAAATTCCTACAAATCTTATTAAAATCATCATTTCTTATTTAGAAGATAGAACTTTTCAGGTGAGATGTGGAGATACTCTCTCTAATATAAAGAATATCTACAGAGGACTCCCTCAAGGCTCTGTCCTCTCTCCTACAAATTTCAATATTTACGCTTATGACATGCCAAGTCCAACCTCTGCTAAAATCCTCAAATATGCAGATGACACAGTGATTCTATCTAATTCAATAAACCCGCAGTATGCCATTGATAAACTTGACTCTCATGTTCAAAGAATATCAAACTGGTGCAAATTCTGGAAAATTAATTTAAACCCTTCAAAGTGCTGTATCGTCCTTTATCGCCGATATAAGAAAAACTACCCAATCAATATTAATATTAAAATTGACAATAATTTGATCCCACAAGCCAATAGCTACAAATACCTTGGAGTTTATATTGACAGCAAACTCACCTTCAAAGAACACATAAATTACATTTGCAATAAAGCAAATGCCGCCTTTATGGCTATTTACCCAATCATTGGAAGGAAATCCAAACTAAACCTCAATACTAAAAGGACTCTTTTCCTCACTTTAATAAGACCAATTCTTCTCTACGCCGCCCCTGCTTGGGCTACGGCAAACAAAACTAACAGGAAGAAACTCAGCGTTCTCCAAAATAAAATCCTCCGGGCAATGACAAACGCACCTTGGTTCGTTCGTAATAATCAACTTTATGAAGATCTAAACATCCCTGAATTTCAAGATGCCATTCTAAGATCTACGCATAACTTCTTTGAAAATGTTGCAAACTCGCAGCATGATAACATCAGATCTCTCATAAACTACGACCCCACAGAGGAAAACGTAGTGAAAAGACCGCGAACGATACACCATAATACAAAATGGTAACTGTAAATATTGTATATATAATTTTATTTCATCATCTCTTCATTTAATCAAGATTTCACTCCTTGTTTCACTGTTTACATTTCGTGTTGTTTACATTAGCTCAATGTTTATTTTGAAGCAGCAGTATCGCCGGTCAGTACTTGGGAGGGTGACCACCCAGGCACGCAGCGATCTGTGACCTTCCACTGCAAAGACGGACTTGTCAAAGAAAGGACTTTGTACACAATTGCCGTTGGACTTTGCATTTTACTTGAATTAAGTGCTTTTTACAGAATTATTGATTTTTTTACGTTTTTAACTCGTTCGCGTGTCATCTCAATTTTATGGAATGCAATTGCAATCCGCATCAACGAATCAGATTCAAGACCTCTGATCACATGACTTACTCCCACGTATCCCTGCTCATTACCGCCTCTCAACTGCACTAGATTAAAGCTCCAGGCACCACTCCTGTATGCTACGTTTTAATTGAACTTTAAATAGTTTTTCATACCTAAGATTACCCTACTTTGCCACCAAAAGTTTCTCTTACCTAAGGGCACGGTGCTTACGCACCCTATTTTTAATAAATGCTAATGGCTGAGGCCGGATAAATATTGGTCAATACTCTTTGCAGTAAATACCAAGAGTTAGAATGACGACTTGACTTGACTTATATTTGAGTGCTCTTTATTGCCTCTTGCGGTGTGCTTATTATTTGGGTGCTCTGGGCATTTTAAGTCACAGGCTGCATGAGAGCCTTTGCAAAGAACACAGATAGGAGAAATCTTTTTTCCTTTTTGTGGACATTCAAATGATTGATGCTCTTCTAGGCATCTAACGCATCTAGGGGTATTGTGGCACGCTTTTTGAGTGTGGCCGTATCTTTGGCATTGAAAACATTGTGTAGGGCCTGTTTTTCCTTTGTACGCCACTATTCTGATTTTCATGTCAAGGAGAAGTTTGACACTGAACATCCGTTTACCTTCTGGGGTGTTAGCGGCTTCAATATAAAACATAGGTAGTTGTGTAGCTATGCCGTCACGCATTCTGGTCATCTGTTTGACTTTGTTTATGGGTAATTTGTAGTCCTCAATTAATGCTTCCTTAACTTCGTCTTCCGTATAAGTTGTGTCTAGACCTTTTAAAACACCTTTAAGTGCTTTATCCGAATGTAATAAGAAGGTATGATATGGGATTTTTTCTTTGTCACATTTATTTTGTAGTTTTTTGTAATCTTCTGCCGAAAATAGTTTAATTACAAGGTTTCCATCTTCTTTTTTCGCTTCTATTTTTTCAATGCTTAATCTTTCTTTTAGATCCTTCCTAAGATCCTTCCAGGATATTGTGGCATCGGTAATAATAATTGGGGGTATTTTATTAGCTATTTTGGCGGGTTTAATGAATTGGGTATTGGAGTTTTGTTCTTCTTCCATTTTATTGCCGTCATCAAGGTTTTGATCAATTTTAAGGGTGCTGAACTGATTTGATAATTGTGTAGGAGGTATTTCCTCAATAGAGTCATTTGAGTGACGTCTATGTCTTTTCCTAGGTGCTTGTGTGAGGCACGCGTCATTTGTGTTAATTGAGTGCTCTTTGGTGTTGGTAATTTTATGAAATTCGTCAGGGGATAAAGAATTGTATAGAATTTTGATGAGTAAGTCTCTATTATCGATTTGTGGTAAACTGTTTAAATCGTTTTCAAGTTTTTGAAGTTTCAATAAGTTGCTTTCTGATAAATCTTTTGAATCATTGTTTGCCTTTAAAAAGGCAATTTCTTTGATAAGCCTTTGTTGTTTGTTAAAGATATCGAGTTTTTCGAGTTCCTGATCCGTTATCCTAATTTCGGTTTCCATTTTCGAAGTCATGCCGGTGATTAGATAAGCAAAATTTATGATAGAGAGAGATGATGTCACTGCCCTTACTGGATGTCGTATGCGAGAGAGAGACAAAACATACTTACTATCATAACAAGAAGTTCAAGGAGGGAGAAAAAACGTTCCTGTCTCTATGAGCTCAGGGGAACGTCACTGTGACTGATGTGATTAAAGAAATAGAAATCCTGGCTTAAAAATTCAACTCCGTACTCTCCAAAATGAGATCAAGGCATCATGTGACCAGTTCTTCCAATCACAATACACGAATTACATTCAGTCCTTAACGACCAATGATAACAGTCTTTCGCGCATCAGCCCGCCTACGCAAACACAAATCTAACATTCCGTCCTTAGCTACGGACGCAGCGGTGGCTCACACAGACGCTGAGATATCCGAATTAATTGCGGATTCTCTTCAAACTCAATTTACACCACATAATGAAGGAATTTTTGCGAACAGCGCAAATTCTTTCCCACAAGATGTTGAACGTTTCCTCTCCTCGCCCTTTGCGAGAGAAATACACTATACATCCATGAGCGAGGTAAGTGAATACATTACCAAGCTCAAACCCAAAAAAGCCCCTGGTATGGACGCTATTTCTAATCGTATGATTAAAAATTTACCCACCAACTATCTATTTTTCTTAGTAATGCTTATAAATTTTATGATACAGCATTGCTATTTTCCTCAAAGCTGGAAACAAGCACTTATTGTGCCTATTCCAAAACCAAACCAAAGCCTTTCTAACCCTCAAAATTATAGACCTATCAGCCTCCTATCCTCGTTATCTAAGATATACGAGTTTGTGTTACTTAAACGCCTGAATGATTTTCTCCGAAATCACAACGTTCTGATTGATGAACGATTTGGATTTCGAGCAAAACACTGCACCACGCACCAGCTGCTGAGGACAGTGGAGTTCATTCACGAAGGGTTTCGTCACAAAATGCTTACTGGCGCTTTATTTCTTCACATAGCCAAAGCATTTGATAGGACTTGGCATATAGGAATTATTATCAAGCTCATACGACTTGACGTTTCGGCCCATTTAATTCATATAATTAATTCGTACCTCACTAATAGATCTTTTTCTGTACGAGTTAATTCTTTCATTTCGGCACCCCGTCCTATAATCAGCGGCGTCCCCCAAGGGTCACTTTTAGGCCCAATTTTGTTCAACATTTTCATAAATGACATACGAAAATCACCAAGTATCACTCTTGCACTTTATGCAGATGATACGGCCATCCTAGCTCAACACAAACGCCTGGAAAACTTAGTCCAAAACATTCAGAGTTATCTCTCTAGCCTTGAGCACTGGCTCATCACTTGGAAAATAAAAATTAATGTTGCTAAATGTGCTTCTATGATATTCAAACGTAGCCCCCTCCCGTACCCTTCCATTAATATTAAATTCTTTGACGACTATGTTCCCTGGTCAAACTCTTACAAGTACCTAGGAGTTGTACTTGATTCTAAATTAACCTGGCGCCTTCACATTGAAAGTGTTCTCAATAAAGCGAAAGGTGCTAGAGCCCAACTTTACCCATTTTTAGCTCGGAAGAGCCAACTGTCAATTAAAAACAAAATTCTTCTCTATTCATCAATTATAAGACCTGTCTTCATGTATGCATGTACAATCTGGGGTACTGCTGCAAAAACTCATGTCAAAAAACTTCAATCTTTTCAAAGTAAAACCTTACGTATGGCCCTGAATGCAGCCTGGTACGTCCGTACAGATGTGATTCATTCGGACCTAAATATTAAACCTGTAGATTACCATATTAAAAAGCTTAGTCAAAATTTATTCCTCAAAATTGAACAGATTGATAACCGATCAAGGATCAAGGATCAAGGAAGTGCAATTTACGGAGTTCATAGGCAATTACGCCTTTACCTCCACATCTTCAAAGGAAATTTAATCATCCGAAAGAGGGTATTGTCAAATAGGGTAAAAATTTTGATAAGCCGAATGACTTGGAGTAAGTGCCTTCACACTGAGTCAAAAAAAAAAGGCAAAAAACTCAGAAGGTCTTAATTTTGCGCCGAAAAAGGGCCAGAATACTTTAGATAGGGGCAGCCATAAAAATTTTGACTAGAAATATAAAAGGTGAAGTTTCCTTGAACCTTGATAATCATTTTCTTGGCATACGTCAGATGAAGGGCACGCAGGGGAATTCCGATGCGCGCTCTTCGAGGTGGGGGGGGGGAGGGGGGAACCTGTTTACAGGTCGAAAAAGTGGTTCAGTCAGTGATCAGCTGGGAGGGAGAAGTTTCATTTTATTTTTGACCGCTAGTCATTGCGGTTTTTAAAAGCCAAAAAGGATGCTGTTAAGCGCCTAGGAAAGTTCCTTCTTAAAAGAAGAGAGAAGTTAAAATTTAAAGAATATTTTTCAGTTTTAGAGGGAACTTTTTCAGTTTTATTTTAGTTGAAAGATGATAGTAAGTTAAAGCAGTCCTATTTGACTGTGATGTTTCTTGTTAAAGAAACGTTAAAGAGGTTCCTCGAGTTAATGCCGTGTGCATTAAAGAACTTTAGAGGCGGGGGGGGTTAAGGAACGAGAGGTAATTATTCACGTGGTTATCGGTGTGCTCATATCTAGCCCGTTTAAAAGGCAGAGTCGAATATTCCCTATTGAGTACCGCTCTGGGTCTCTTTCGGGAAGAAGCAACTGCAGGATCGTATACGGGTAGCATATGAAGCACAGGATTAGCGACACGTTGAATATTTTTGAAAAATTTTTCCGAAAGTCGCTGTATATAGCGATTAATGGGCATAATTTTGAGGTCGTTATGAATCTCTTCGTTCCGTACATACCACGGAGCTTTGAGAATTTGCCGAAGCATTTTAGATTGAAAAATTTGGACATGTTTTCTGTTAGTCAGTGCGCATGGGCCCCATACGGGACATGCATACGTAAGAACCGGCCTAATCATTGATTTGTAGAGCAAGATTTTGTTATCAGTTGACAGGTCGCTATGACTAGCTAAGAGGGGGCGTAGGGCGGTCTTGACAGCTGTCGCACCCGCTATGATTTTGCGGATGTGAGGCTGCCAAGTTAATTTTGAGTCTAGTAAAACACCTAGATATTTGTAAGAAGAGACCCAGGGAATAGGTTCACCGAAGAGCATTAAATTGGGTAAATTTGGGATATTTCTTCGGATGAACATGGTGGCAGCACATTTTGCGACATTAATTTTGATTTTATACAGACCGAGCCAGAGTTCTAAGGTCGAAAGGTAACTCTGCAATTGTGAGATTACCTGGAGGGTGTTGGAGTGTTGAGAAATGATGGCTGTATCGTCTGCGTATAATGCAAGATCGATATTTGGGGCCTTAGGAATATCATTTACATAAAGGTTAAAGATTGCGGGGGCGAGGAGACTTCCTTGAGCCACCCCAGCATAGATTGGGCGGGGAGAGGAGAATTCGTGGTTAACTCGCACTCGGAAACTGCGTCCGGTCAAGTACGAGTTAATAATTTTAATGAGATGAGCCGAAAAACCAAGCCGCATGAGCTTGTAAATAATCCCGTCATGCCAAGTCCTGTCAAAGGCTTTGGCAACGTCTAGATAGACAATTCCAGTTCTCTCTCGCTTACGAAAGCCTTCATGAATGAATTCCACTACACGGAGTAACTGGTGTACCGTGGAGTGTTTAGGTCGGAAGCCGAATTGTTCCGGGATTAGTAAATTTTTATCCCGACAGAATTCATTCAGGCGATTAAGTAAGACAAATTCATAGATCTTAGAGAGAGAAGATAACAGACTGATGGGTCTGTAATTGACGGGCAGGTTTAAATTTTGTCCCGGTTTTGGAATGGGAACGACTGCTGCAATTTTCCAACAGTCGGGGAAATAGCTTCTCCTGAGCATTAAATTTATGAGGACCGTGATCCATACGATAAACATAGGGGGGAAGTTTTTGATCATGCGATTCGAAATAGAATCTATGCCAGGTGCCTTGTCAGGTTTCAGTTTGTCAATGAAAACCATGACTTCAGAAGGGTCCGTCGGCCTGAGTTCTGGTGTGGTAGGTTGTGATAGAAAATCTTTAACCCGTGCTTGTATGCGCCCCTGTGTAACCGGACGGTTACAGTAGGAGTCGTGGTTTGTTGTGAATTGAGTTGCAAGGCTGTCAGCTATGACATTTGCCTTTTCTGAGTCAGTGTAGGCCATCTGCGCGCCATCGGCCGTTTGAAGGGGCGGAATGTATGTTTTATGTTTGCGTAATCGGGCGGCTGCGCGCCAAATCGATTTGTCTTCAGTCGTTAGGGACTCAATGAATGTTTTCCACTCCGCTTGTTTTAATAAGCGGGTTTCGGTCCTTATCTCGTTCTGTATCTTGCGAAATTGGGCACGGATATTGGGATCTCGTGACCTTTGCCAAATTCTTCGCAAGTAATTTCGCTGCTTAATTTTGAATTTAGTCTCAGGTGGGAGCCTAGCACCTGGATGTTTACGTGGCTTTGAAGCCGCAGCTCTCGCTTCTTTCAGTAAAGACTCCAAACTTTTGATATGCCTGTCAAAGTCCGAATTGCTGGAAATTTTGATGGGAGGGAGTGAAGTTTTTTCCAAAATAAATCTAAAGTCGTCCCAATTTGTTGAGACTTGCTCCTCTAATTTTGAGTATCGATTTTGAATATCTAGGGATATCAAAACGGGGTAGTGATCAGAGTCCAATTCCTGAATCACTTTTATCTCATGCCGAAAGAATATGTTATAAAAGGCAGCCAGATCAAGAACTGCAGGGGACCCTCTATGAGGGTAAAAGGTCGGGAGGGTAGGAGCAATGATCTGTACATGGTTACTCTGGCACCATGAATTTAGACTAATACCATACCTGTTCCTGTTAGAACAAAACCATGCGGTATGGCGTGAATTTAGATCACCAGCAATTATTAGGTGATTTGAAATATTCAAAATTTTATCAAAATCACTGACAGGAAAAGCTGGCCTTCCACGCGCTGTAGACAGTGGAGGTAAATAAGCTGAGACTATTGTTAGCGGGGAGGAATTTTGAAGGAAAATTTTGATGATTGTCGCTTCCAAAAAATTTAAATCAGGGGTCGGTATCATGTGGTGCTTTAACGAACGCTTCACATAGATACAAGTGCCGCCACAGGGATTTCTGCCCTGTGACACCCTGTCAGTACAATAAATGTCATAATTCCCAATTTTGGGAGTATTCCCTGGGGTAAGGTGAGTCTCTTGGACTAAAAACACGTCAATATCGTGCTCTACAACAAAATCACGAACTTCGTGAATTTTTGAAGTTAAACCATTGGCATTCCATGTGCAAATGGTCAGTTCTCTGATGTTGTTTGAACTGTTATTTATACAATTGAATTTTATGCCGTTGTTAAAGGTTCATCACTGAAAAAACAGAAGACATGGGTCTAAAAAAGCCTAATTAGGTTGAAAGCTCAACATAGCTTTCATAAATATAAAATGCCCTCATTAAAGCATCTGCTTGCCTGAGTTTAGGCATTGCTTTTTTGAAGGCAAGGAGCAGAATATGCTTGTCTACCGCTGGGTTGCGGGAGATTTCAATTAAGCATTTTAGTGTAGATGAGAAGACGTCGTCTGAATCATTGCTACACTCTGCTGTGGCTGACACTGCTGGGGCTGCAGGGGCTTCTGCAACCGGCAGTCTTGGATTCGTGGATTTGAATCCGTGCTCGGTGGTGTTCTTCACCATCTGTGCATAAGATGGTGAACTGACGTTGCTCGGGGGAGCAGGCATGGGACGTCTTGTCTCAGCGTTTGCTGGGGGTTTAGAAGAACCCTGAGGGGGGGCTGTTTGAGCAGCTGCCCTAGTCCTAGGCGCGGAATTTTTACCGCGAGCCCGTTTGTTGCCTGGGTATCGGGGACAAGATTTGTACGATGCTGGGTGATCTCCACCGCAGTTGCAGCAAGTGGCTGGTACATCTAATCCTTTGGTACACTCACGTGCCCAATGGGGTCCAGAGCATCTGACACAACGGATTGGAAGAGTGCAGAGTTCCGAAGAATGGGAAAAGCCCTGGCACCGAAAGCATTGAGTAGGGCCCTTGCGGCCGCGGTAACGCTCAATGCTGATCTCTGTGCCCCACATGTCAGTGACGGCAAACAGATGATCGAGGAAGGGGTGTGGGATAACTTGTAAATATACAAGTGGCATTGGGTGTCTGGAGCCAGGCTGAGTAAGCCGAACGATGCGATGCACTTTAAATCCCATCGCCTCAACTTCCTCTTTGATATCCCCGATTTCAGTTTCAACAGGGAGGCCTCTGATAACAATTTTAACTGGCCGGTCCTGCTTTAAGTCGAAAGTTTTGAACTGGATGCCGGCTTGCTTCATCCAGCGGGTAACCTCCCTGAACTCCAGCTCTGTCTGAACAAAAATTTTGAGATAAGGTCCAGTCAGTATGCTCCGTAAGTTTGGGGCAATTTCTCTCATGAAAGACACTTGCGTCTTCCAGTTTTTGCTGCTTTTGAGATGTATTGCCGAATCTCAGACTGCGGTGGTGGTGGTGGGGGAACGTTCCGTGCCTGCTCGGAATTAACTCCCTCACTATTACTAGCAGTAACAATTTCTGCTTCATTAGAAGGCTCATTGATTAAAGAATTTTTGATTTTCTCATACTTGTTAGTACTCCTCTCCTTTTTAGGAGTAGCATTTTTTTCGATGGCTGTCAATTTAGAATTTGGAATAGAGCTATTTTTATCTTTAGCGTTTAAAGCCAAATCGTCTATTGTAAGATCCACAATAGGCGCCTTCCCTTGCTTTCGAGCCGCGGGGGTGATAAACCCGTCTGAGTCTATTGTCTGCGTCTTTCGCTTCCGCGATGACGTAGACTGGACTGGTTTCCCCCGCACCTCGTGCGTGGGATTAGATGCCTCGTGCTTGCAAGGATCTTCTGCGGATTGAGCGGCGGCCATCTTGGCTAAGCGCTCGCTCTCCAATATATTTAAAAATTCCTCTCTAGTTGAGGGAAGATGAAAAATTGGAACATCTAGAGCATTAGCAATGTCATTTATCTTGTGAAAAAGTGACTTACCCGCCCGGTCGAGTTGATCGTATCCATTAGTGTCCAACGGAGAAGGAGTTCGCTTCATGAAGCTCTTCTGCCTCTGGATAGCTTCAAACTGTTGCTTCAGATCGTAGAACTGTATTACGAGGTTCATGCGCTCGTCATCTGGCGACGCCGATTGCACAGAGGGAGCATGATCCCTGGTCTCACTCATTTCTTCATCAATAACCACATTATTTTCGCATAAATTCGGAGAATTGCCCTGCGTTGGCGGGAGCTCGTTACACGAGCGACCGTCACCCTCGCTGTTCATCCTCGGAATCCCAGATTGATAACCGAGCACTTCAGCGGATTCCAGCATACGATCCTGCTATTCGCAGCTCACAGAAGAGACCGAGAGCCGTGATTGGCCGAGAGTTCGGCATCTACCCTCCATCCAAAAGGGCAAGACACGTCCTCTCAACATCAGGGGATTCAAACTCGACCTCAGAGAGTTCGTCGTATCCCTCGTGAGATTAGCACGTCGCTTGCGAATGCTCGTTCCACCAGATCCGGTTCTTCGATTTCATCATCCTGTCCTAGGCCTAATCGCCGCGCTTGCGTGGCCACGTGCCCAGAGATTTCGAGTTTTGACTATCGTACATGTAAGACGTGCATCTGCTCGCTCCTGATTTTGAGATATTAGAACTCTTCTTTTATTATACCTGATCAGAGTGCATGCCGCTGTAACAGTAGGCCGGCATTGCAATAGACTCTGATTGCTTTCCCCGTTGCTATATTCTCTGCCATCCGCTCCATCATGGATCGAATGATTGATTTTATTGCCGCTGAGATTACCAACTTAGAATGCGTTGAAGAAGCTGATGGATCTCTCTCATCTAAAGATGCACGAGACCTTAAATTCCTTCGTCGTCTCAAACTTTTCATCGACAGAGAATTGAATGCTGATCGTTCTTCTACTTCTCTTCCCAAACCAAACATAGCTCCTAAGGTTAATGACAACGATTCTTCAATAACTGGAATCAACAAAACTAATGCCAGACGAGCCAGCAGCCCTGCGCGCTCAGATGAAGAGCAATCGAAAAAATATAAAGCATTGGATGAAGACAGCTCCGATACGGACTCAGGTCCTAAAGGAGATATTACTAGAAGACCAAGAAAACCCTCTCGAAAGCCTACCCTGACGAATTCCTCTGATTCGGATTCCGAGGATGAACAGCGAGGGTGACGGTCGCTCGTGTAACGAGCTCCCGCCAACGCAGGGCAATTCTCCGAATTTATGCGAAAATAATGTGGTTATTGATGAAGAAATGAGTGAGACCAGGGATCATGCTCCCTCTGTGCAATCGGCGTCGCCAGATGACGAGCACATGAACCTCGTAATACAGTTCTACGATCTGAAGCAACAGTTTGAAGCTATCCAGAGGCAGAAGAGCTTCATGAAGCGAACTCCTTCTCCGTTGGACACTAATGGATACGATCAACTCGACCGGGCGGGTAAGTCACTTTTTCACAAGATAAATGACATTGCTAATGCTCTAGATGTTCCAATTTTTCATCTTCCCTCAACTAGAGAGGAATTTTTAAATATATTGGAGAGCGAGCGCTTAGCCAAGATGGCCGCCGCTCAATCCGCAGAAGATCCTTGCAAGCACGAGGCATCTAATCCCACGCACGAGGTGCGGGGGAAACCAGTCCAGTCTACGTCATCGCGGAAGCGAAAGACGCAGACAATAGACTCAGACGGGTTTATCACCCCCGCGGCTCGAAAGCAAGGGAAGGCGCCTATTGTGGATCTTACAATAGACGATTTGGCTTTAAACGCTAAAGATAAAAATAGCTCTATTCCAAATTTTAAATTGACAGCCATCGAAAAAAATGCTACTCCTAAAAAGGAGAGGAGTACTAACAAGTATGAGAAAATCAAAAATTCTTTAATCAATGAGCCTTCTAATGAAGCAGAAATTGTTACTGCTAGTAATAGTGAGGGAGTTAATTCCGAGCAGGCACGGAACGTTCCCCCACCACCACCACCGCAGTCTGAGATTCGGCAATACATCTCAAAAGCAGCAAAAACTGGAAGACGCAAGTGTCTTTCATGAGAGAAATTGCCCCAAACTTACGGAGCATACTGACTGGACCTTATCTCAAAATTTTTGTTCAGACAGAGCTGGAGTTCAGGGAGGTTACCCGCTGGATGAAGCAAGCCGGCATCCAGTTCAAAACTTTCGACTTAAAGCAGGACCGGCCAGTTAAAATTGTTATCAGAGGCCTCCCTGTTGAAACTGAAATCGGGGATATCAAAGAGGAAGTTGAGGCGATGGGATTTAAAGTGCATCGCATCGTTCGGCTTACTCAGCCTGGCTCCAGACACCCAATGCCACTTGTATATTTACAAGTTATCCCACACCCCTTCCTCGATCATCTGTTTGCCGTCACTGACATGTGGGGCACAGAGATCAGCATTGAGCGTTACCGCGGCCGCAAGGGCCCTACTCAATGCTTTCGGTGCCAGGGCTTTTTCCATTCTTCGGAACTCTGCACTCTTCCAATCCGTTGTGTCAGATGCTCTGGACCCCATTGGGCACGTGAGTGTACCAAAGGATTAGATGTACCAGCCACTTGCTGCAACTGCGGTGGAGATCACCCAGCATCGTACAAATCTTGTCCCCGATACCCAGGCAACAAACGGGCTCGCGGTAAAAATTCCGCGCCTAGGACTAGGGCAGCTGCTCAAACAGCCCCCCCTCAGGGTTCTTCTAAACCCCCAGCAAACGCTGAGACAAGACGTCCCATGCCTGCTCCCCCGAGCAACGTCAGTTCACCATCTTATGCACAGATGGTGAAGAACACCACCGAGCACGGATTCAAATCCACGAATCCAAGACTGCCGGTTGCAGAAGCCCCTGCAGCCCCAGCAGTGTCAGCCACAGCAGAGTGTAGCAATGATTCAGACGACGTCTTCTCATCTACACTAAAATGCTTAATTGAAATCTCCCGCAACCCAGCGGTAGACAAGCATATTCTGCTCCTTGCCTTCAAAAAAGCAATGCCTAAACTCAGGCAAGCAGATGCTTTAATGAGGGCATTTTATATTTATGAAAGCTATGTTGAGCTTTCAACCTAATTAGGCTTTTTTAGACCCATGTCTTCTGTTTTTTCAGTGATGAACCTTTAACAACGGCATAAAATTCAATTGTATAAATAACAGTTCAAACAACATCAGAGAACTGACCATTTGCACATGGAATGCCAATGGTTTAACTTCAAAAATTCACGAAGTTCGTGATTTTGTTGTAGAGCACGATATTGACGTGTTTTTAGTCCAAGAGACTCACCTTACCCCAGGGAATACTCCCAAAATTGGGAATTATGACATTTATTGTACTGACAGGGTGTCACAGGGCAGAAATCCCTGTGGCGGCACTTGTATCTATGTGAAGCGTTCGTTAAAGCACCACATGATACCGACCCCTGATTTAAATTTTTTGGAAGCGACAATCATCAAAATTTTCCTTCAAAATTCCTCCCCGCTAACAATAGTCTCAGCTTATTTACCTCCACTGTCTACAGCGCGTGGAAGGCCAGCTTTTCCTGTCAGTGATTTTGATAAAATTTTGAATATTTCAAATCACCTAATAATTGCTGGTGATCTAAATTCACGCCATACCGCATGGTTTTGTTCTAACAGGAACAGGTATGGTATTAGTCTAAATTCATGGTGCCAGAGTAACCATGTACAGATCATTGCTCCTACCCTCCCGACCTTTTACCCTCATAGAGGGTCCCCTGCAGTTCTTGATCTGGCTGCCTTTTATAACATATTCTTTCGGCATGAGATAAAAGTGATTCAGGAATTGGACTCTGATCACTACCCCGTTTTGATATCCCTAGATATTCAAAATCGATACTCAAAATTAGAGGAGCAAGTCTCAACAAATTGGGACGACTTTAGATTTATTTTGGAAAAAACTTCACTCCCTCCCATCAAAATTTCCAGCAATTCGGACTTTGACAGGCATATCAAAAGTTTGGAGTCTTTACTGAAAGAAGCGAGAGCTGCGGCTTCAAAGCCACGTAAACATCCAGGTGCTAGGCTCCCACCTGAGACTAAATTCAAAATTAAGCAGCGAAATTACTTGCGAAGAATTTGGCAAAGGTCACGAGATCCCAATATCCGTGCCCAATTTCGCAAGATACAGAACGAGATAAGGACCGAAACCCGCTTATTAAAACAAGCGGAGTGGAAAACATTCATTGAGTCCCTAACGACTGAAGACAAATCGATTTGGCGCGCAGCCGCCCGATTACGCAAACATAAAACATACATTCCGCCCCTTCAAACGGCCGATGGCGCGCAGATGGCCTACACTGACTCAGAAAAGGCAAATGTCATAGCTGACAGCCTTGCAACTCAATTCACAACAAACCACGACTCCTACTGTAACCGTCCGGTTACACAGGGGCGCATACAAGCACGGGTTAAAGATTTTCTATCACAACCTACCACACCAGAACTCAGGCCGACGGACCCTTCTGAAGTCATGGTTTTCATTGACAAACTGAAACCTGACAAGGCACCTGGCATAGATTCTATTTCGAATCGCATGATCAAAAACTTCCCCCCTATGTTTATCGTATGGATCACGGTCCTCATAAATTTAATGCTCAGGAGAAGCTATTTCCCCGACTGTTGGAAAATTGCAGCAGTCGTTCCCATTCCAAAACCGGGACAAAATTTAAACCTGCCCGTCAATTACAGACCCATCAGTCTGTTATCTTCTCTCTCTAAGATCTATGAATTTGTCTTACTTAATCGCCTGAATGAATTCTGTCGGGATAAAAATTTACTAATCCCGGAACAATTCGGCTTCCGACCTAAACACTCCACGGTACACCAGTTACTCCGTGTAGTGGAATTCATTCATGAAGGCTTTCGTAAGCGAGAGAGAACTGGAATTGTCTATCTAGACGTTGCCAAAGCCTTTGACAGGACTTGGCATGACGGGATTATTTACAAGCTCATGCGGCTTGGTTTTTCGGCTCATCTCATTAAAATTATTAACTCGTACTTGACCGGACGCAGTTTCCGAGTGCGAGTTAACCACGAATTCTCCTCTCCCCGCCCAATCTATGCTGGGGTGGCTCAAGGAAGTCTCCTCGCCCCCGCAATCTTTAACCTTTATGTAAATGATATTCCTAAGGCCCCAAATATCGATCTTGCATTATACGCAGACGATACAGCCATCATTTCTCAACACTCCAACACCCTCCAGGTAATCTCACAATTGCAGAGTTACCTTTCGACCTTAGAACTCTGGCTCGGTCTGTATAAAATCAAAATTAATGTCGCAAAATGTGCTGCCACCATGTTCATCCGAAGAAATATCCCAAATTTACCCAATTTAATGCTCTTCGGTGAACCTATTCCCTGGGTCTCTTCTTACAAATATCTAGGTGTTTTACTAGACTCAAAATTAACTTGGCAGCCTCACATCCGCAAAATCATAGCGGGTGCGACAGCTGTCAAGACCGCCCTACGCCCCCTCTTAGCTAGTCATAGCGACCTGTCAACTGATAACAAAATCTTGCTCTACAAATCAATGATTAGGCCGGTTCTTACGTATGCATGTCCCGTATGGGGCCCATGCGCACTGACTAACAGAAAACATGTCCAAATTTTTCAATCTAAAATGCTTCGGCAAATTCTAAAAGCTCCGTGGTATGTACGGAACGAAGAGATTCATAACGACCTCAAAATTATGCCCATTAATCGCTATATACAGCGACTTTCGGAAAAATTTTTCAAAAATATTCAACGTGTCGCTAATCCTGTGCTTCATATGCTACCCGTATACGATCCTGCAGTTGCTTCTTCCCGAAAGAGACCCAGAGCGGTACTCAATAGGGAATATTCGACTCTGCCTTTTAAACGGGCTAGATATGAGCACACCGATAACCACGTGAATAATTACCTCTCGTTCCTTAACCCCCCCCGCCTCTAAAGTTCTTTAATGCACACGGCATTAACTCGAGGAACCTCTTTAACGTTTCTTTAACAAGAAACAACACAGTCAAATAGGACTGCTTTAACTTACTATCATCTTTCAACTAAAATAAAACTGAAAAAGTTCCCTCTAAAACTGAAAAATATTCTTTAAACTTTAACTTCTCTCTTCTTTTAAGAAGGAACTTTCCTAGGCGCTTAACAGCATCCTTTTTGGCTTTTAAAAACCGTAATGACTAGCGGTCAAAAATAAAATGAAACTTCTCCCTCCCAGCTGATCACTGACTGAACCACTTTTTCGACCTGTAAACAGGTTCCCCCCTCCCCCCCCCCACCTCGAAGAGCGCGCATCGGAATTCCCCTGCGTGCCCTTCATCTGACGTATGCCAAGAAAATGATTATCAAGGTTCAAGGAAACTTCACCTTTTATATTTCTAGTCAAAATTTTTATGGCTGCCCCTATCTAAATTATTCTGGCCCTTTTTCGGCGCAAAATTAAGACCTTCTGAGTTTTTTGCCTTTTTTTGACTCAGTGTGAAGGCACTTACTCCAAGTCATTCGGCTTATCAAAATTTTTACCCTATTTGACAATACCCTCTTTCGGATGATTAAATTTCCTTTGGAGATGTGGAGGTAAAGGCGTAATTGCCTATGAACTCCGTAAATTGCACTTCCTTGATCCTCTGATTCGACAGCTGAGCCGACCACGGAAACAACTTCTGATAATATGGATACAGCCCCAGAAGTACAGGTCGCAGATCCGGCTACTGCCAATGCCAATGATTTAAAAATTTCGGAGTTCCTATGGTTCAAAACCATCTACCTCCACATCAGAATTAATAAAAGCGAGCAGAAATAAGAAAAATTTGGCATAAGTGATTTACTTGATGCACACTAGAGGGAGCCACAGGCTCGAGAGAGTTTAGGGATAGAGATGAGAAATAAAAACTTAAGTTTCATAATTTTTTTTATAAGTTTTTTGGTTTTTAAAATTTTTTTGCATTTTATATTTTATACTTTTTTTTTGGTTTTTTATAATTTTATATACACAGTATAAACACTAAAGCAAAAAGCGGGTAGGAAAGATTTTACGATTAATAGACTCATTGGCATGTGGCTTGTGTTAGGGAGTGCAAATAATTATAGAGATCGCGATGAAAATATTCTTAGGCAGATTTGAAATCTGCGGGAGATGTGATTCTTAAGTAAACAGATTGATAACTTTGCTTGAAGATCTTGAGAGTGGTTGCAGAAGATGTAATAAGCAATTATATGGCAGCTCGCTGAAGAGACGTCCTTCCTTCATGGCGCGGGAGCTGGAACTGATGTTGAGAGGGCGTGTCTTGCCCTTTTGGATGGAGGGTAGATGCCGAACTCTCGGCCAATCACGGCTCAAGGATCAAGGATCAAGGAAGTGCAATTTACGGAGTTCATAGGCAATTACGCCTTTACCTCCACATCTTCAAAGGAAATTTAATCATCCGAAAGAGGGTATTGTCAAATAGGGTAAAAATTTTGATAAGCCGAATGACTTGGAGTAAGTGCCTTCACACTGAGTCAAAAAAAGGCAAAAAACTCAGAAGGTCTTAATTTTGCGCCGAAAAAGGGCCAGAATAATTTAGATAGGGGCAGCCATAAAAATTTTGACTAGAAATATAAAAGGTGAAGTTTCCTTGAACCTTGATAATCATTTTCTTGGCATACGTCAGATGAAGGGCACGCAGGGGAATTCCGATGCGCGCTCTTCGAGGTGGGGGGGGGAGGGGGGAACCTGTTTACAGGTCGAAAAAGTGGTTCAGTCAGTGATCAGCTGGGAGGGAGAAGTTTCATTTTATTTTTGACCGCTAGTCATTGCGGTTTTTAAAAGCCAAAAAGGATGCTGTTAAGCGCCTAGGAAAGTTCCTTCTTAAAAGAAGAGAGAAGTTAAAATTTAAAGAATATTTTTCAGTTTTAGAGGGAACTTTTTCAGTTTTATTTTAGTTGAAAGATGATAGTAAGTTAAAGCAGTTCTATTTGACTGTGATGTTTCTTGTTAAAGAAACGTTAAAGAGGTTCCTCGAGTTAATGCCGTGTGCATTAAAGAACTTTAGAGGCGGGGGGGGTTAAGGAACGAGAGGTAATTATTCACGTGGTTATCGGTGTGCTCATATCTAGCCCGTTTAAAAGGCAGAGTCGAATATTCCCTATTGAGTACCGCTCTGGGTCTCTTTCGGGAAGAAGCAACTGCAGGATCGTATACGGGTAGCATATGAAGCACAGGATCAGCGACACGTTGAATATTTTTGAAAAATTTTTCCGAAAGTCGCTGTATATAGCGATTAATGGGCATAATTTTGAGGTCGTTATGAATCTCTTCGTTCCGTACATACCACGGAGCTTTGAGAATTTGCCGAAGCATTTTAGATTGAAAAATTTGGAGATGTTTTCTGTTAGTCAGTGCGCATGGGCCCCATACGGGACATGCATACGTAAGAACCGGCCTAATCATTGATTTGTAGAGCAAGATTTTGTTATCAGTTGACAGGTCGCTATGACTAGCTAAGAGGGGGCGTAGGGCGGTCTTGACAGCTGTCGCACCCGCTATGATTTTGCGGATGTGAGGCTGCCAAGTTAATTTTGAGTCTAGTAAAACACCTAGACATTTGTAAGAAAAGACCCAGGGAATAGGTTCACCGAAGAGCATTAAATTGGGTAAATTTGGGATATTTCTTCGGATGAACATGGTGGCAGCACATTTTGCGACATTAATTTTGATTTTATACAGACCGAGCCAGAGTTCTAAGGTCGAAAGGTAACTCTGCAATTGTGAGATTACCTGGAGGGTGTTGGAGTGTTGAGAAATGATGGCTGTATCGTCTGCGTATAATGCAAGATCGATATTTGGGGCCTTAGGAATATCATTTACATAAAGGTTAAAGATTGCGGGGGCGAGGAGACTTCCTTGAGCCACCCCAGCATAGATTGGGCGGGGAGAGGAGAATTCGTGGTTAACTCGCACGCGGAAACTGCGTCCGGTCAAGTACGAGTTAATAATTTTAATGAGATGAGCCGAAAAACCAAGCCGCATGAGCTTGTAAATAATCCCGTCATGCCAAGTCCTGTCAAAGGCTTTGGCAACGTCTAGATAGACAATTCCAGTTCTCTCTCGCTTACGAAAGCCTTCATGAATGAATTCCACTACACGGAGTAACTGGTGTACCGTGGAGTGTTTAGGTCGGAAGCCGAATTGTTCCGGGATTAGTAAATTTTTATCCCGACAGAATTCATTCAGGCGATTAAGTAAGACAAATTCATAGATCTTAGAGAGAGAAGATAACAGACTGATGGGTCTGTAATTGACGGGCAGGTTTAAATTTTGTCCTGGTTTTGGAATGGGAACGACTGCTGCAATTTTCCAACAGTCGGGGAAATAGCTTCTCCTGAGCATTAAATTTATGAGGACCGTGATCCATACGATAAACATAGGGGGGAAGTTTTTGATCATGCGATTCGAAATAGAATCTATGCCAGGTGCCTTGTCAGGTTTCAGTTTGTCAATGAAAACCATGACTTCAGAAGGGTCCGTCGGCCTGAGTTCTGGTGTGGTAGGTTGTGATAGAAAATCTTTAACCCGTGCTTGTATGCGCCCCTGTGTAACCGGACGGTTACAGTAGGAGTCGTGGTTTGTTGTGAATTGAGTTGCAAGGCTGTCAGCTATGACATTTGCCTTTTCTGAGTCAGTGTAGGCCATCTGCGCGCCATCGGCCGTTTGAAGGGGCGGAATGTATGTTTTATGTTTGCGTAATCGGGCGGCTGCGCGCCAAATCGATTTGTCTTCAGTCGTTAGGGACTCAATGAATGTTTTCCACTCCGCTTGTTTTAATAAGCGGGTTTCGGTCCTTATCTCGTTCTGTATCTTGCGAAATTGGGCACGGATATTGGGATCTCGTGACCTTTGCCAAATTCTTCGCAAGTAATTTCGCTGCTTAATTTTGAATTTAGTCTCAGGTGGGAGCCTAGCACCTGGATGTTTACGTGGCTTTGAAGCCGCAGCTCTCGCTTCTTTCAGTAAAGACTCCAAACTTTTGATATGCCTGTCAAAGTCCGAATTGCTGGAAATTTTGATGGGAGGGAGTGAAGTTTTTTCCAAAATAAATCTAAAGTCGTCCCAATTTGTTGAGACTTGCTCCTCTAATTTTGAGTATCGATTTTGAATATCTAGGGATATCAAAACGGGGTAGTGATCAGAGTCCAATTCCTGAATCACTTTTATCTCATGCCGAAAGAATATGTTATAAAAGGCAGCCAGATCAAGAACTGCAGGGGACCCTCTATGAGGGTAAAAGGTCGGGAGGGTAGGAGCAATGATCTGTACATGGTTACTCTGGCACCATGAATTTAGACTAATACCATACCTGTTCCTGTTAGAACAAGACCATGCGGTATGGCGTGAATTTAGATCACCAGCAATTATTAGGTGATTTGAAATATTCAAAATTTTATCAAAATCACTGACAGGAAAAGCTGGCCTTCCACGCGCTGTAGACAGTGGAGGTAAATAAGCTGAGACTATTGTTAGCGGGGAGGAATTTTGAAGGAAAATTTTGATGATTGTCGCTTCCAAAAAATTTAAATCAGGGGTCGGTATCATGTGGTGCTTTAACGAACGCTTCACATAGATACAAGTGCCGCCACAGGGATTTCTGCCCTGTGACACCCTGTCAGTACAATAAATGTCATAATTCCCAATTTTGGGAGTATTCCCTGGGGTAAGGTGAGTCTCTTGGACTAAAAACACGTCAATATCGTGCTCTACAACAAAATCACGAACTTCGTGAATTTTTGAAGTTAAACCATTGGCATTCCATGTGCAAATGGTCAGTTCTCTGATGGTGTTTGAACTGTTATTTATACAATTGAACTTTATGCCGTTGTTAAAGGTTCATCACTGAAAAAACAGAAGACATGGGTCTAAAAAAGCCTAATTAGGTTGAAAGCTCAACATAGCTTTCATAAATATAAAATGCCCTCATTAAAGCATCTGCTTGCCTGAGTTTAGGCATTGCTTTTTTGAAGGCAAGGAGCAGAATATGCTTGTCTACCGCTGGGTTGCGGGAGATTTCAATTAAGCATTTTAGTGTAGATGAGAAGACGTCGTCTGAATCATTGCTACACTCTGCTGTGGCTGACACTGCTGGGGCTGCAGGGGCTTCTGCAACCGGCAGTCTTGGATTCGTGGATTTGAATCCGTGCTCGGTGGTGTTCTTCACCATCTGTGCATAAGATGGTGAACTGACGTTGCTCGGGGGAGCAGGCATGGGACGTCTTGTCTCAGCGTTTGCTGGGGGTTTAGAAGAACCCTGAGGGGGGGCTGTTTGAGCAGCTGCCCTAGTCCTAGGCGCGGAATTTTTACCGCGAGCCCGTTTGTTGCCTGGGTATCGGGGACAAGATTTGTACGATGCTGGGTGATCTCCACCGCAGTTGCAGCAAGTGGCTGGTACATCTAATCCTTTGGTACACTCACGTGCCCAATGGGGTCCAGAGCATCTGACACAACGGATTGGAAGAGTGCAGAGTTCCGAAGAATGGAAAAAGCCCTGGCACCGAAAGCATTGAGTAGGGCCCTTGCGGCCGCGGTAACGCTCAATGCTGATCTCTGTGCCCCACATGTCAGTGACGGCAAACAGATGATCGAGGAAGGGGTGTGGGATAACTTGTAAATATACAAGTGGCATTGGGTGTCTGGAGCCAGGCTGAGTAAGCCGAACGATGCGATGCACTTTAAATCCCATCGCCTCAACTTCCTCTTTGATATCCCCGATTTCAGTTTCAACAGGGAGGCCTCTGATAACAATTTTAACTGGCCGGTCCTGCTTTAAGTCGAAAGTTTTGAACTGGATGCCGGCTTGCTTCATCCAGCGGGTAACCTCCCTGAACTCCAGCTCTGTCTGAACAAAAATTTTGAGATAAGGTCCAGTCAGTATGCTCCGTAAGTTTGGGGCAATTTCTCTCATGAAAGACACTTGCGTCTTCCAGTTTTTGCTGCTTTTGAGATGTATTGCCGGAATCTCAGACTGCGGTGGTGGTGGTGGGGGAACGTTCCGTGCCTGCTCGGAATTAACTCCCTCACTATTACTAGCAGTAACAATTTCTGCTTCATTAGAAGGCTCATTGATTAAAGAATTTTTGATTTTCTCATACTTGTTAGTACTCCTCTCCTTTTTAGGAGTAGCATTTTTTTCGATGGCTGTCAATTTAGAATTTGGAATAGAGCTATTTTTATCTTTAGCGTTTAAAGCCAAATCGTCTATTGTAAGATCCACAATAGGCGCCTTCCCTTGCTTTCGAGCCGCGGGGGTGATAAACCCGTCTGAGTCTATTGTCTGCGTCTTTCGCTTCCGCGATGACGTAGACTGGACTGGTTTCCCCCGCACCTCGTGCGTGGGATTAGATGCCTCGTGCTTGCAAGGATCTTCTGCGGATTGAGCGGCGGCCATCTTGGCTAAGCGCTCGCTCTCCAATATATTTAAAAATTCCTCTCTAGTTGAGGGAAGATGAAAAATTGGAACATCTAGAGCATTAGCAATGTCATTTATCTTGTGAAAAAGTGACTTACCCGCCCGGTCGAGTTGATCGTATCCATTAGTGTCCAACGGAGAAGGAGTTCGCTTCATGAAGCTCTTCTGCCTCTGGATAGCTTCAAACTGTTGCTTCAGATCGTAGAACTGTATTACGAGGTTCATGCGCTCGTCATCTGGCGACGCCGATTGCACAGAGGGAGCATGATCCCTGGTCTCACTCATTTCTTCATCAATAACCACATTATTTTCGCATAAATTCGGAGAATTGCCCTGCGTTGGCGGGAGCTCGTTACGAGCGACCGTCACCCTCGCTGTTCATCCTCGGAATCCCCCCAATCACGGCTCTCGGTCTCTTCTGTGAGCTGCGAATAGCAGGATCGTATGCAGGAATCCGCTGAAGTGCTCGGTTATCAATCTGTTCAATTTTGAGGAATAAATTTTGACTAAGCTTTTTAATATGGTAATCTACAGGTTTAATATTTAGGTCCGAATGAATCACATCTGTACGGACGTACCAGGCTGCATTCAGGGCCATACGTAGGGTCTTACTTTGAAAGGATTGAAGTTTTTTCACATGAGTTTTTGCAGCAGTACCCCAGATTGTACATGCATACATGAAGACAGGTCTTATAATTGATGAATAGAGAAGAATTTTGTTTTTAATTGACAGTTGGCTCTTCCGAGCTAAAAATGGGTAAAGTTGGGCTCTAGCACCTTTCGCTTTATTGAGAACACTTTCAATGTGAAGGCGCCAGGTTAATTTAGAATCAAGTACAACTCCTAGGTACTTGTAAGAGTTTGACCAGGGAACATAGTCGTCAAAGAATTTAATATTAATGGAAGGGTACGGGAGGGGGCTACGTTTGAATATCATAGAAGCACATTTAGCAACATTAATTTTTATTTTCCAAGTGATGAGCCAGTGCTCAAGGCTAGAGAGATAACTCTGAATGTTTTGGACTAAGTTTTCCAGGCGTTTGTGTTGAGCTAGGATGGCCGTATCATCTGCATAAAGTGCAAGAGTGATACTTGGTGATTTTCGTATGTCATTTATGAAAATGTTGAACAAAATTGGGCCTAAAAGTGACCCTTGGGGGACGCCGCTTAGTATAGGACGGGGTGTCGAAATGATAGAATTAACTCGTACAGAGAAAGATCTATTAGTGAGGTACGAATTAATTATATGAATTAAATGGGCTGAAACGTCAAGTCGTATGAGCTTGATAATAATTCCTATATGCCAAGTCCTATCAAATGCTTTGGCTATGTCAAGAAATAAAGCGCCAGTAAGCATTTTGTTACGAAACCCTTCGTGAATGAACTCCACTGTCCTCAGCAGCTGGTGCGTGGTGCAGTGTTTTGCTCGAAATCCAAATTGTTCGTCAATTAGAACGTTGTGATTTCGGAGAAAATCATTCAGGCGTTTAGGTAACACAAACTCGTATATCTTTGATAACGAGGATAGGAGGCTGATAGGTCGATAATTTTGAGGGTTAGAAAGGCTTTGGCCTGGTTTTGGAATAGGCACAATAAGTGCTTGTTTCCAGCTTTGAGGAAAATAGCAATGCTGTATCATAAAATTTATAAGCATTACTAAGAAAAATAGATAATGTGTGGGTAAATTTTTAATCATACGATTAGAAATAGAGTCCATACCAGGGGCTTTTTTGGGTTTGAGCTTGGTAATGTATTCACTTACCTCGCTCATGGATGTATATTGTATTTCTCTCGCAAAAGGCGAGGAGAGGAAACGTTCAACATCTTGTGGGAAAGAACTTGCGTTGTTCGCAAAAATTCCTTCATTATGTGGTGTAAATTGAGTTTGAAGAGAATCCGCAATTAATTCGGATTTCTCAGCGTCTGTGTGAGCCACCGCTGCGTCCGTAGCTAAGGACGGAATGTTAGGTTTGTGTTTGCGTAGGCGGGCTGATGCGCGCCAAAGACTGTTATCATTGGTCGTTAAGGACTGAATGTAATTCGTGTATTGTGATTGGAAGAACTGGTCACATGATGCCTTGATCTCATTTTGGAGAGTACGGAGTTGAATTTTTAAGCCAGGATTTCTATTTCTTTGCCAAAGTCTCCGTACTTTATTCTTTTCTTTAATTTTGAGTTTAATTTCTTGAGGTATTTTACGAAAATTGGGTCTGAGGGTGGGTTTTGATACTTCCTTATAAGTATCAGTTAGGGTGTTCGTTAACTGATCTACTGCTTTGTCAATATCATGGCTGGATTTAATTTCGAGGGAGGGTATGCTTTTAGAATTTAATTTAAAGCGAAAATTGTCCCAATTTGTAGAGACGAGTGCCGGAAAATTTTGAGTAAAAATAGTACAGCTAAGGTCAATGGTTACGGGGTTGTGATCTGATGATAAACAATTTTCAACAGTCACTTGATATCCAAAAGGGATGTTTCTAAAGAGTGCCAAATCTATAAAAGAGGGGGCACCCCGTGAACCATATCTCAAAAATCCGAAATCCGTCGCAGAGGCTCGATCCACTGAACTCTTAGAGGCAGGATCGATTTTTTCTGAGCTTCCCCCTTCTCAACTTGAATGTTTCGTAAGTATGTCTTTGATTCTTTAACGCATCGGCATCCTACAGTGACAGTTTACAGTTTTACTCTTCTACAATTTTCAGTGTTGACGACATGGCTAGTCTAAATGACCAAGATCTCTCTGAACTCGGATATTTGATTAACGCTATAACGGCACTCAAAGCAGAAATTGCCTTTTTAAAGGCTAGCAGTCAGGATACACAGTCAGACACCGATCTGACAGCTCTAAATTGTAAAGAGCAAGAGCTCGGCACATTAGAAACCAGATATCAAATTATTATCACCCAGCAAATAGCTGACATTTGCCAGAATGACAAAAATAAAATTGAATCCAACCAATCCAATGAATTCGCTTTCCCGCGCAAAAGAGCAAGGAAAAACTCAGCGGATAGCATTGACAATAATCTTCCACCCACCCAACTTTCAAATAAATTTAGCGCATTAAGCTCTGACCAAAATCTAGACAATAACCAAAACAGTGTCTCTGAAATAGTTACAAATGACCAACCATTTATTAAGCCCACTAAAACAGCAAATAAAATACCTCCCTTTGTTATTACCCAAAAATTCAATTGGAAGGAATGTAGAAAAATTTTTAAGGAGCAAATGCAAATAAATAAACTCGAAGGAAAAATTGAAGGCGAAAACTTTGTCATTAAAGTCGCTGAACCAGAAGACTACAAAAAATCCAGGATTACTTAAATAAGCAAGAAATCTCTTATCACACATTCCTTTTGCATTCGGAAAAAACCATAAAAGGCGTCCTCAAAGGTTTAGATACGGATTTCACCGAAGAGGAAATAAAAGAGGCCCTTATCGAGAGTAAAATCCCGGTTAACAAAATAAATAGAATGGTCCGGATGCGGGATGGAATTCCCACCCCCTTCCCATGTACTACATTGAAGCCCCAAACAACCCAGATGGTAAACGTATGTACGAGCTAAAATATCTTATGGATATGAAAGTGCGGATTGTCACATACAGAGGAAGAGGAGGCCCAGTGCAGTGCTTCCAATGTCAGCGGTTCGGGCACACCCAACGGGCCTGCCATAACAAGCCTAGATGCTTGAGATGCACAGGCGAGCACCAATCCTTTGAATGTCCGGATAAAGGTAAAAACCTACTACCCAAATGTGTCCTATGCGGAGGTACACACGCATCATGTGACAAGAGTTGCCCAGAGAACCCTCTAAATAAAGCAGAGAAAAATAAAGAAACTCCAATTCCCACCATAAAAAGCAAAAATAGCCTCACCACTCCCAGCCAATCAGGAAGCAGAACCAACCCCGCTCTATCTTATGCAAAAATAACGGCAGGCACTCCAAAGCCCACACCACAAGAATCTATCAATTTTAAAAATAACCAGGACCCAGCAGAAGACTCTTTTGAAGAATTTAAAAGCTTTATCCAAAAACTACATACCATATATAGGAAATATAAAACTTCTAAGGATTCCTCCAACAGATTAGAAATTGCCCTAGAGGCGTTACAAGCTTTTGAACACCAAAATGTATAATACAACCCGCAATAACCCAACTTCAGGAAGTAATCATATAAATCACGCAAAATTTATGGTTTTCAACAGTAATGGAATTAAACGACAGCTCATTGAACTCAAGAATTACATAGCCACCAACAGCATTGATATCATCCTTCTCAATGAAACTCACCTAAAACCTACAGACTCCTTCAAACTCCCAAATTACGATATTTTCAGAAGTGACCGACTCCACAACAGAGGAGGAGGTGTCCTCATTGCCGCCAATAAATATTTAAATTGTATTACCTACCCTCTACCTGTACTCCAAAGCATAGAAGCCTGCGGCTGCATACTACATAGTAATAACACAGATATCCTCATAGTCTCGGCCTACAAATCTCCAAATACCATCTTATTAACCAGCGACCTGGACTCTATTCTTAACCTTGGTTTCCCTACAATCATAGCAGGCGACTTAAATAGCAAGCATCCAAATTGGAACAGTAATGTCATAAATAGTAATGGAGCCATACTCAACAATTATATGCAATCAAACAATATCATAATCTCTGCACCCTGTGAACCTACTTACTACCCGATAAATCTGCACGGACTCCCTGACGTCCTCGACATAGTAATTACGCATAATATCAGCCAAACCCCATACATCTATGCAGACAACAACTTATCATCCGACCACTTACCCCTCAGATTTACAATGTATGGACTAAAACATGGTTTACCTCCCCTCCGCAGCAAAATAAATTGGAATCTCTTCGCAACTAAAATAAACAATAGCATTACCTCTGCTTCTCCACCTCTCACCATTAGAAATGATATTGAAAATGCCGTTACACTACTCACGCAAAATATTAAATATGCACTTTCAAGATCAGAAATAATCATCCAAGAAGAAAAAATCTCACTTCCTCTTAATATCAAAAATAAAATCAATGAAAAGAACCGATTGAGAAAGCAATACCAACGCTCACAAGATCCCCGAGATAAGAACAAATATAATAGATGCCACAAAGAACTGAAAAGCCTTATGAAAACCTTTAAAGACGACTCCTGGAGAAATTTTGTATCTAACCTATCTCATACCGATCATTCCGCCTGGAAAATAGCAAAAGCAATAAGAAGAAAGCCGGAAAACATAGGTCCCATCAAGAACAACAACCAAATCTTAACTAATGCTGCAGATATCGCGGCGCTCTTCGCCGATAACTTCAAAACTCAATTTTCAAACGACTCCTACCCCAACCACAACGATATCCACGTTAAACAGCACGTCCAGACCTATATCATTAATAATATCAATAGCTCCAACACTCCAACCAGCCCAGGAGAAGTACAAATCCTCATCAACAACTTAAACATCAGAAAAGCTGCAGGTTATGACGAAATCTCGAATGCCGCCCTCAAGAGACTTCCTCGGAAAATTATTGTCATGATTACTAACATCTTTAACGCCTGCCTCCGTCTCAACTACTTCCCAAATTCCTGGAAGCATGCTATAATTTTCGTTCTGAAAAAACCTGGTAAAGACCCTTCCTCTACTTTAAATTACAGGCCCATCTCTCTCCTTCCCGCACTTGGAAAACTTTACGAACGCATCATAGTCAATAGGATTAAATCACATATCACCAGCCACAGCATTCTAAGTCAAAATCAATTTGGATTCCGCCCAGGTTACTCCACCACCCACCAAATCACCAGGATTATCGAATTCATTAGCGATGGCTTTAATAAAAAACAAACCACAGCAGGCATCTTTCTTGACATCGAAAAGGCCTTCGATCGTGTTTGGTTCGACGGCCTCCTTATCAAAATGATTAATTACCAATTCAGTCCAGGCCTCATCCTCCTCATCAAAAATTTTCTCTACGACCGCACCTTTCAAGTTAAAATCAATAACCTCCTCTCTCCCAGTCATACCACCAGCGCGGGTCTAGCTCAAGGATCAATTCTCTCGCCTATTTTATTTAATATCTATGTTAACGATATGCCTGTTAGCGACAATATTCTTACAGCCTGCTATGCCGACGATACTGCCTTCCTCAGCAAGTCCAGAAATCCACAGACAGCCAGAAAAAACCTCCAAAATCACATTAATACAATAGCCCAATGGTACAGAGCTTGGAAACTCAAAATCAATACCACCAAATCATCTCTTATCTATTTCCGGAAGCACCAACTCAGAAATAATATTGGTAATATACAAATTAATAACCAGGATCTCCCCATTGAAAATACCATAAATTACCTTGGAGTAAATCTTGATGCCAGACTCACCTTTCGCCAGCATATAGTCACCACCAGAAATAAAGCCTTTAAAGCATTCATGGCCATCTTTGCCCTGATGGGCAGGAATTCACATCTAAGTCTCACCACAAAGAAAATTATCTACATTCAGGCAATTAGACCAATTATCCTCTACGCATCTCCAGCATGGGCCTCGACAGCCAAAAGTAATAGAAAAATCCTACAAACCTTGCAAAACAAGATTTTAAGAATCATTACAGGAGCGCCATGGTTCGTCCGTAACAACGTAATCCACAGAGACCTCAATATTAAACCAATCAACTCAGAAATCCTTCGTAATAGTCATAACTTTCATAGAAACTGCGATAACCACCAAGACGACATTATTAGAAATCTAAACAACTACAACCCTACTGAGATCCAGCGCCATAGACGCCCAAGAAACATTTTCCACGATCCAAATTGGTAGCTCACCTTGTACAAATTTTGTATTTTCTTCATTTTATTATTCTGCTTTAATTACGCACTATTTAATCCTTATTTATCCAAGATTTACTGTTGAAAATGTACATATGTGTTTTACGGGCTTACTCCATATCCATATCCATATCCTGATCCTAGCTGATTGGTATTCGGCCCTAAAAAGGGCCTTTACCAATACATATTTATCATACCCTGATAAGGGCTCCTAATAAGAGCATATCCATCTAAAGATGGTTTTCTTAAGATTATGGCATAAGTGGCGCCATCCTTTGGCGGTTGTGGGAAAAAATTTTGCAATGGCATAAGTGAAAGGCATAAAGTTTAAAAACAAATGATGAAATGGCATAAAGTTGGCATATTATTTGAATTGGCATAATTAGAGACTATGGCATAAATGAAGACTTGATTGTATAAGCAATAATGGCAGTTTGAATTTATGGCATAGAGATGCGATGCGGCGTGCGTGCTTCCCTCTTGGAAGTTCGTGGCTGAATGATGTGGTGGGCGGTCGTATCCTTTTATAAGAGTAGTAGCATTCGTTGCGATTGGTCAATTTTGCACTTTGGAAACGGTAATTAATCTCAACAGTAGAGTTCATAGTTCATTGGTAAATAGGTAAATCTTGATTAAATACGAGTTAAATAATTGAAATAAAATAAAATAAAATATATACAACATGTAAATCTACCAGTTTCCATCGTGAAAAATGTTTCGCGGTCTTTTGTGTTTTTGAATAAGAGTGTTATCATAGTTGTGGGGCTTACTCAGCAAAAAATCCACCGCAAGTAAGGTCACATGACCCACACGGACCAATGAGAAAATTTGCACATAAAATTGACTTTTGCTTATCATTTTCTTACGTTATTTACGTTACTATTTTCTTCATTTTACTCAGAATTTTCATGTTTTATTCCTACGTCATAAATGCCACAGCCATCCCCTTGCCATTGCCTCCATCCCACGCCAGTTTTCTACTCACATGCCATATGTTTGCCTTCAAATTGCTTATTCTTCACTACGATGTCAAGATTCATCAAATTGCGTCAGGCACGCACCTTCCGCATATTAAGCGGATGACGAACACCTCACAGGATTCCCTAAAATAGGGTATGATAACCATATACTAGTAAAGGCCCTTTTTAGGGCCGAATACTAGTCACTAGGCTTATGATACGGATACGGATACGGAACCATATCTAGTGGGGGAATCCGGCGCAATGATTTTAATTTGGGCGCACTGAGCCCATTTTAGGAGGCCACGAGCAGCAGGGTTTGATCTATGGCAACGCCAATGCTGGTGGTGACAATTTAAATCACCAGCTATGATAAGATTATTTGAAAAATTGAGCAGTTTATTAAAATCGACCACAGGAAAATTTCCACCTGGTGGAAGATAGGCAGAGATCATGACTAGGGATGGCGAATTTTGAATAAAAATTTCAATAATTGTTACTTCAAGTTTGCTCATATTTGGAGTGTCAATTCTGCGATGCGGGATTGAATTTTTTATGTAAATACAAGTGCCACCATGATAAACATCACGTGTATTCGAAGCTTGTCTGTCATTTTTATAAAGTGCATAATTTACAAGCTTGGGAGCTCTCCCTGGCTGGAGTTTGGTCTCTTGGACAAAAATGATATCAAAATCCTTCTCTTCTACATAGTCTCTAAACTCATGAAATTTGGAAAGGATGCCATTTGCATTCCAGGTGCATAGTTTAAGATTTTTCAACCCTTTCAAGGTATTGAATTTTAATGAATGTGGGAATCAGAGAATTGGAGAGTGACATAGCTCTCAAAGATGTAGTAGGCCGCGTCAGCACCAGATGGAGCCACTCTGAGCTGCGGTAAGGCGTTTTTGAATGCCAAAACTAATTTGCTCTGGTGAATACCAGGCTGGTTAGAAATTTGGATTATAGCCAAAAGGATTTCGGTGCAATTTAGATTCGAATTTACTCCAGTGGGGACCGATAAATTTGGAATAAGTGGGGGTGCAGTCTGTTGCATACCCGTAAGGGCAGCAGAGTAGATACTCCAGGACGAGTATTATTTGCACTGGGAGTGTGTGCAGCCGGCAGTGTTGGAAATGAATTGTGTTGTATATTAAATTTGTTCGTGTTGCCAACGGTCTGACTGGGTTTTGTACTTGGCTTTGGTGTTTGACGATTTTTGGATCCAGGGAATCTTGGACAGGATCTCCAGTTTGCTGCGTGGCTCCCGGAACAGTTGGCACATTTGTTGGGTTCTTCGAAGGGCTGGGTGCATTCCTTCGCCTGATGCGGACCAGCGCATCTAACACATCGTTGGGGTAACGTACAGACCTCCGAAGAATGAAAGAATCCCTGGCAACGCCAGCATTGTGAGGGACCTTTCTGCCCTTTGAAGTGCTCCATCACCACTTCTGTGCCAAGGAGTTCGGTGACTGAATAGATTTCTGAAGCTTTGAGGCTGTTATGTATCTGGAGGTAGAAGAGTGGCATTGGCATTTTTGTCTTGAATTTCTTCAGCTGCGATATCTTATGGATTTTAAAACCAAGTACTTCGACCGCAGTCTGCACAACGTTGATCGGAGTGTTGGAGGGTAATCCCCTAATGACCACTTTGAGTGGTCTGTCAGATTTTAGTGTGTGAGACTTAAATTGAATGTTGTTTTCTGTGAGAAATCTGACGACTGTCCGATAGTCTGTTTCATTAGTGGTAGTGAGTCGTAGAAATTCGATGTCTTGTTTGGATTGGACAGTCGTTGCGTGTCTGCGTAGCTGATTCAGTAGAAAGAACCAATCAGCTCGCGGTTTAATGAAGATGGGTGGTGGTGTCTGAGTTTTGGGTGTTGTAGTTTCAGCCGGCTGCTGCGTTACGTTTTCTGTGGTTTCTGTAACGTTTTGTATGTTAGTGTAAGAGTTTGTAATTGTAATGTTGTTAGAGTTTTCTTTTGTGTTGGGTGGTTTCTTTGCAATCAAATGTTTAGGGGGGATTGCAAAGCCGTCGCTGTCGACTGGCCTGGATCTTTTTTTGGTATCATTTTGAGAAGTTTCTTTGGGTGGGTTTGAGGATGAGGGTGAGGTAGTTTTTGGATTACTATTTTCAGGTTCAGAGGTTTTGGTGGTTTTTTGGAATTCCTTTATGAATTCGTCTTCAGTAGCTGGTAGAGTGAAGAGGTTAATGTTGAGGCGGGTACAGAGTGCGTGTAAGGAAAATAAAATTTTCTCACCCTCATCCTGTAGTTGTTTCATCATCAGGTCCTTGTTGGGTGTTTCAGATCTCTGCAGACGCTGAATATCGAAGAGAAGATCAGTGTGCCGGGTCTTTAGCGCGTATATTTGAAGTGCACTTTTTGAGAGTTCTTGGGCTGAAGGAGAAGCAGGAGGAGTAGAGTTAGTAATTTCCATGTCTGTAAGAACTTGCAAAGGTTGCGAAGTCGAGTGATTGCCTGCTGGCGGCGCCGTATTCGTGGTATCCTTTTTCGCATGTCGGAGCTCAGAGCTCGAACGTCCATCACTGTTGGCGTCCATGACGCGAATCCTCATGAACGGCGATCCGGCTACTGAAACACCAAAAAATAACGTCATGGACACTTCTCCCAGTCCGCAACCAATGCTGACGCTACCATCGACCAATCCTAACATCAAGGATCAAGGAAGTGCAATTTACGGAGTTCATAGGCAATTACGCCTTTACCTCCACATCTTCAAAGGAAATTTAATCATCCGAAAGAGGGTATTGTCAAATAGGGTAAAAATTTTGATAAGCCGAATGACTTGGAGTAAGTGCCTTCACACTGAGTCAAAAAAAGGCAAAAAACTCAGAAGGTCTTAATTTTGCGCCGAAAAAGGGCCAGAATAATTTAGATAGGGGCAGCCATAAAAATTTTGACTAGAAATATAAAAGGTGAAGTTTCCTTGAACCTTGATAATCATTTTCTTGGCATACGTCAGATGAAGGGCACGCAGGGGAATTCCGATGCGCGCTCTTCGAGGTGGGGGGGGAGGGGGGAACCTGTTTACAGGTCGAAAAAGTGGTTCAGTCAGTGATCAGCTGGGAGGGAGAAGTTTCATTTTATATTTGACCGCTAGTCATTGCGGTTTTTAAAAGCCAAAAAGGATGCTGTTAAGCGCCTAGGAAAGTTCCTTCTTAAAAGAAGAGAGAAGTTAAAGTTTAAAGAATATTTTTCAGTTTTAGAGGGAACTTTTTCAGTTTTATTTTAGTTGAAAGATGATAGTAAGTTAAAGCAGTCCTATTTGACTGTGATGTTTCTTGTTAAAGAAACGTTAAAGAGGTTCCTCGAGTTAATGCCGTGTGCATTAAAGAACTTTAGAGGCGGGGGGGGGGTTAAGGAACGAGAGGTAATTATTCACGTGGTTATCGGTGTGCTCATATCTAGCCCGTTTAAAAGGCAGAGTCGAATATTCCCTATTGAGTACCGCTCTGGGTCTCTTTCGGGAAGAAGCAACTGCAGGATCGTATACGGGTAGCATATGAAGCACAGGATTAGCGACACGTTGAATATTTTTGAAAAATTTTTCCGAAAGTCGCTGTATATAGCGATTAATGGGCATAATTTTGAGGTCGTTATGAATCTCTTCGTTCCGTACATACCACGGAGCTTTTAGAATTTGCCGAAGCATTTTAGATTGAAAAATTTGGACATGTTTTCTGTTAGTCAGTGCGCATGGGCCCCATACGGGACATGCATACGTAAGAACCGGCCTAATCATTGATTTGTAGAGCAAGATTTTGTTATCAGTTGACAGGTCGCTATGACTAGCTAAGAGGGGGCGTAGGGCGGTCTTGACAGCTGTCGCACCCGCTATGATTTTGCGGATGTGAGGCTGCCAAGTTAATTTTGAGTCTAGTAAAACACCTAGATATTTGTAAGAAGAGACCCAGGGAATAGGTTCACCGAAGAGCATTAAATTGGGTAAATTTGGGATATTTCTTCGGATGAACATGGTGGCAGCACATTTTGCGACATTAATTTTGATTTTATACAGACCGAGCCAGAGTTCTAAGGTCGAAAGGTAACTCTGCAATTGTGAGATTACCTGGAGGGTGTTGGAGTGTTGAGAAATGATGGCTGTATCGTCTGCGTATAATGCAAGATCGATATTTGGGGCCTTAGGAATATCATTTACATAAAGGTTAAAGATTGCGGGGGCGAGGAGACTTCCTTGAGCCACCCCAGCATAGATTGGGCGGGGAGAGGAGAATTCGTGGTTAACTCGCACTCGGAAACTGCGTCCGGTCAAGTACGAGTTAATAATTTTAATGAGATGAGCCGAAAAACCAAGCCGCATGAGCTTGTAAATAATCCCGTCATGCCAAGTCCTGTCAAAGGCTTTGGCAACGTCTAGATAGACAATTCCAGTTCTCTCTCGCTTACGAAAGCCTTCATGAATGAATTCCACTACACGGAGTAACTGGTGTACCGTGGAGTGTTTAGGTCGGAAGCCGAATTGTTCCGGGATTAGTAAATTTTTATCCCGACAGAATTCATTCAGGCGATTAAGTAAGACAAATTCATAGATCTTAGAGAGAGAAGATAACAGACTGATGGGTCTGTAATTGACGGGCAGGTTTAAATTTTGTCCCGGTTTTGGAATGGGAACGACTGCTGCAATTTTCCAACAGTCGGGGAAATAGCTTCTCCTGAGCATTAAATTTATGAGGACCGTGATCCATACGATAAACATAGGGGGGAAGTTTTTGATCATGCGATTCGAAATAGAATCTATGCCAGGTGCCTTGTCAGGTTTCAGTTTGTCAATGAAAACCATGACTTCAGAAGGGTCCGTCGGCCTGAGTTCTGGTGTGGTAGGTTGTGATAGAAAATCTTTAACCCGTGCTTGTATGCGCCCCTGTGTAACCGGACGGTTACAGTAGGAGTCGTGGTTTGTTGTGAATTGAGTTGCAAGGCTGTCAGCTATGACATTTGCCTTTTCTGAGTCAGTGTAGGCCATCTGCGCGCCATCGGCCGTTTGAAGGGGCGGAATGTATGTTTTATGTTTGCGTAATCGGGCGGCTGCGCGCCAAATCGAATTGTCTTCAGTCGTTAGGGACTCAATGAATGTTTTCCACTCCGCTTGTTTTAATAAGCGGGTTTCGGTCCTTATCTCGTTCTGTATCTTGCGAAATTGGGCACGGATATTGGGATCTCGTGACCTTTGCCAAATTCTTCGCAAGTAATTTCGCTGCTTAATTTTGAATTTAGTCTCAGGTGGGAGCCTAGCACCTGGATGTTTACGTGGCTTTGAAGCCGCAGCTCTCGCTTCTTTCAGTAAAGACTCCAAACTTTTGATATGCCTGTCAAAGTCCGAATTGCTGGAAATTTTGATGGGAGGGAGTGAAGTTTTTTCCAAAATAAATCTAAAGTCGTCCCAATTTGTTGAGACTTGCTCCTCTAATTTTGAGTATCGATTTTGAATATCTAGGGATATCAAAACGGGGTAGTGATCAGAGTCCAATTCCTGAATCACTTTTATCTCATGCCGAAAGAATATGTTATAAAAGGCAGCCAGATCAAGAACTGCAGGGGACCCTCTATGAGGGTAAAAGGTCGGGAGGGTAGGAGCAATGATCTGTACATGGTTACTCTGGCACCATGAATTTAGACTAATACCATACCTGTTCCTGTTAGAACAAAACCATGCGGTATGGCGTGAATTTAGATCACCAGCAATTATTAGGTGATTTGAAATATTCAAAATTTTATCAAAATCACTGACAGGAAAAGCTGGCCTTCCACGCGCTGTAGACAGTGGAGGTAAATAAGCTGAGACTATTGTTAGCGGGGAGGAATTTTGAAGGAAAATTTTGATGATTGTCGCTTCCAAAAAATTTAAATCAGGGGTCGGTATCATGTGGTGCTTTAACGAACGCTTCACATAGATACAAGTGCCGCCACAGGGATTTCTGCCCTGTGACACCCTGTCAGTACAATAAATGTCATAATTCCCAATTTTGGGAGTATTCCCTGGGGTAAGGTGAGTCTCTTGGACTAAAAACACGTCAATATCGTGCTCTACAACAAAATCACGAACTTCGTGAATTTTTGAAGTTAAACCATTGGCATTCCATGTGCAAATGGTCAGTTCTCTGATGTTGTTTGAACTGTTATTTATACAATTGAATTTTATGCCGTTGTTAAAGGTTCATCACTGAAAAAACAGAAGACATGGGTCTAAAAAAGCCTAATTAGGTTGAAAGCTCAACATAGCTTTCATAAATATAAAATGCCCTCATTAAAGCATCTGCTTGCCTGAGTTTAGGCATTGCTTTTTTGAAGGCAAGGAGCAGAATATGCTTGTCTACCGCTGGGTTGCGGGAGATTTCAATTAAGCATTTTAGTGTAGATGAGAAGACGTCGTCTGAATCATTGCTACACTCTGCTGTGGCTGACACTGCTGGGGCTGCAGGGGCTTCTGCAACCGGCAGTCTTGGATTCGTGGATTTGAATCCGTGCTCGGTGGTGTTCTTCACCATCTGTGCATAAGATGGTGAACTGACGTTGCTCGGGGGAGCAGGCATGGGACGTCTTGTCTCAGCGTTTGCTGGGGGTTTAGAAGAACCCTGAGGGGGGGCTGTTTGAGCAGCTGCCCTAGTCCTAGGCGCGGAATTTTTACCGCGAGCCCGTTTGTTGCCTGGGTATCGGGGACAAGATTTGTACGATGCTGGGTGATCTCCACCGCAGTTGCAGCAAGTGGCTGGTACATCTAATCCTTTGGTACACTCACGTGCCCAATGGGGTCCAGAGCATCTGACACAACGGATTGGAAGAGTGCAGAGTTCCGAAGAATGGGAAAAGCCCTGGCACCGAAAGCATTGAGTAGGGCCCTTGCGGCCGCGGTAACGCTCAATGCTGATCTCTGTGCCCCACATGTCAGTGACGGCAAACAGATGATCGAGGAAGGGGTGTGGGATAACTTGTAAATATACAAGTGGCATTGGGTGTCTGGAGCCAGGCTGAGTAAGCCGAACGATGCGATGCACTTTAAATCCCATCGCCTCAACTTCCTCTTTGATATCCCCGATTTCAGTTTCAACAGGGAGGCCTCTGATAACAATTTTAACTGGCCGGTCCTGCTTTAAGTCGAAAGTTTTGAACTGGATGCCGGCTTGCTTCATCCAGCGGGTAACCTCCCTGAACTCCAGCTCTGTCTGAACAAAAATTTTGAGATAAGGTCCAGTCAGTATGCTCCGTAAGTTTGGGGCAATTTCTCTCATGAAAGACACTTGCGTCTTCCAGTTTTTGCTGCTTTTGAGATGTATTGCCGGAATCTCAGACTGCGGTGGTGGTGGGGGGGGGAACGTTCCGTGCCTGCTCGGAATTAACTCCCTCACTATTACTAGCAGTAACAATTTCTGCTTCATTAGAAGGCTCATTGATTAAAGAATTTTTGATTTTCTCATACTTGTTAGTACTCCTCTCCTTTTTAGGAGTAGCATTTTTTTCGATGGCTGTCAATTTAGAATTTGGAATAGAGCTATTTTTATCTTTAGCGTTTAAAGCCAAATCGTCTATTGTAAGATCCACAATAGGCGCCTTCCCTTGCTTTCGAGCCGCGGGGGTGATAAACCCGTCTGAGTCTATTGTCTGCGTCTTTCGCTTCCGCGATGACGTAGACTGGACTGGTTTCCCCCGCACCTCGTGCGTGGGATTAGATGCCTCGTGCTTGCAAGGATCTTCTGCGGATTGAGCGGCGGCCATCTTGGCTAAGCGCTCGCTCTCCAATATATTTAAAAATTCCTCTCTAGTTGAGGGAAGATGAAAAATTGGAACATCTAGAGCATTAGCAATGTCATTTATCTTGTGAAAAAGTGACTTACCCGCCCGGTCGAGTTGATCGTATCCATTAGTGTCCAACGGAGAAGGAGTTCGCTTCATGAAGCTCTTCTGCCTCTGGATAGCTTCAAACTGTTGCTTCAGATCGTAGAACTGTATTACGAGGTTCATGCGCTCGTCATCTGGCGACGCCGATTGCACAGAGGGAGCATGATCCCTGGTCTCACTCATTTCTTCATCAATAACCACATTATTTTCGCATAAATTCGGAGAATTGCCCTGCGTTGGCGGGAGCTCGTTACACGAGCGACCGTCACCCTCGCTGTTCATCCTCGGAATCCCAATCCTAACACGAGCTCAAGAAAACCACCGCCTATCATGGTTAAAGATGAAAGATTCAAATTTTCAGAAGTTAAAGCACTCCTCATCGGTTATAATCTGCAGGCTGAAAAGGATTACTTTGGTCAATTAATTCAGAGTGGATTTAAAATCCAATCCAAATCCCCTGCGCTTTATAAACAAATCGTATAGGTCTTCAAAGACAAAGGTATTCGATATCACTGCTTCGAATTGCCTGAAAACAAATATGTTAAGGCTGTTATTAGACATCTCCCCAATGACACGGACGAAAGCGAAATTGCTGAGTATTTAACTCAAAAAGGTTATAGCATGATCAGAGTGAATCAACTCAAACGAAGACGAGACGGAAAAGTCATAAATATGCCTCTCTTCTTGATCACCCTGGATCGTAAGGAAAAAAGTAAAAATATCTTCGACGAAGAATTCATCCTAGGAATGAGGATTAACGTAGAAAGATACCGAGGTAGAGCTGGACCCCTGCAGTGTTTTCGCTGCCAGGGATTTCACCATGCTCAGACACATTGCCACCATGAACCTCGGTGCGTTAAGTGTGGAGACGCTCATCAATCGTTTTTATGTAAAAAAGACAAGAATACTCCCCCTGCGTGTGCGAATTGTAAGATGACTGGACACACTGCGAACTTTCGTGGTTGTGAAAAGTTTCCAAAGCCTAAAGCTCAGGTTCAGCCATCATTTTATGCAGATCGAGTAATTAGTAACAAATCCTACTCGCAAGCCTTAGCCAGTGGACTTGCCCCTGAAGCGGTAAGCGAAGCTAAAACCATTCTACATAAACTTAAAAGCTTTGTCGCAATTATTCAAAATTCTGGACTTCCCCTGCTCTTCAAGCAACTAACCCAAGAAAAAAACGCTCTACCTCAAGAAAATGTGATCTCAGATAATGGGCCAACACACTAATAAGGCAAATTTAATCCGCTTCATGGTGTGGAATTCAAATAGTCTCCGCAATAAAATCTCAGAACTGCAAGAATTTCTGTACGAGCACGATATTGACTTCGCGCTCATTACTGAGACACATGCTCAAAGATGTTACAGTCTGAATATCTCCAACTACAGAATCTATCGCTGTGATAGAACTAGCCATCGAGGCGGAGGTGTCGCCATCTATGTGAAGAGAAATTTACCATCTTGCCTAGTTAAAGAGTGTAAAGACTTTGGTTGCGAGCTGATTACAGTGTGCATTACCCTTCCGGTGTACAAAAATATTTATTTCAGTGCTTTTTATAATCCACCGCATAATGTGTTAACTTATAACCTACTAGACTCAATCCTTCCTCCTGATACTCCTACGATCCTGGCAGGAGACCTAAATGCCAAGAGCATCGCATGGAATTGCCGTAAAGGAAATACAAACGGTAAAACTCTACAAAATTACATTTTAAGCCATCCTGTTGTTATTTACACACCGGACGAATACACTTATCGCCCAGACAGAATAGAATATTCCGACATTCTGGATATTGTTTTGTCCACCACAACTATCCCTATCACGCTTGAAGTATTGCACGAACTATCCTCGGATCACTTACCGATCATTGCTACTTTAGTAGTGAACAAAAGTAATACTGCTTCCACTAGGAAAATTACTGACTGGCAGCGCTATGAACTCTTCATGAAAGACAGTGTTCTTGATGTCAGAAATTTGATCTGTGTTGATAACATCGACTCTGCAGTATCCTCATTTACCTCAAAAATTCAAAGGGCTATTGAAAATGCTAGTGATACAGTTGTAAATACAAACATGCTCTTCCGACTGCCGCCTAAAATACGTCAAATGATGAGGCATAGAAATCGCCTCAGAAAAATTTACAACCCTACCTGGGATCCTGTCGCCAAAAGGGCGATAAATCGCCTAAACCGGGACATCAAAACTGCTGTAAAGCAACACAAGGACGAACTTTGGTGTGAAAAAATGTGCAACTTAGATTTCCGTGACGGATGTCTTTGGACTTTAATAAAAAACCTCAAAGCAAATTTTGTTACCAATCGTCCCATCTTCCATAACGGAGTTGTTGCCCTTTCAAATGAAGATAAAGCAAATGTTTTCGCCTCGCATTTGGAACTACAATTTACGCCAAATGATTGGCCTGTGGACAGAAACTTTGAACTTTTCACCCTTACTCATGTGAAAGATTGGCTAAATGCCCCCACAGCACGAAATATTCCCAAATTTGCTACCCCTGTAGAAGTGTCTCAAATTATTAAAAAACTCAAATCACGCAAAGCTCCCGGAAATGATGGCATTTCTAATACTGCAGTTAAAATGTTACCTCCCTGTGCAGTAGCGAATTTCACTAGCATTTTAAATGCGTGTTTATTTAACTCCTACTTTCCACAGCAGTGGAAAAGTGCAAAAATTATTTTAATTCCTAAACCTGGAAAGGACCACACGAAACCAGATGGCTATCGACCTATTAGTCTCCTGCCTGTGCTCGGAAAAATTTATGAGCGCATTATTCTCTCACGTATGCAATCCTACCTAAACATGTTGCCTCCGGAACAATTTGGTTTCCGCCAGCACCTTTCTACTACGAAGCAGTTGTTACGCATTACTGACTTTTGTGGCTCTGCTTTGCATAACAAACAAAGTGTTGCTCTCCTCATGTTGGACGTGGCGAAAGCCTTCGACCGCGTCTGGCATGAGGGGCTCATATCCAAATTAATTACTGCTAACGTGGACCGAGAAATGATCTTGACAATTCACTCCTTCATTACAAACCGGACTTTTTGTGTTTGTGTGAACGGTGCTATCTCCTCGTCTAGAAATATCCATAGCGGTATTCCGCAAGGGTCAGTTCTAGGACCTTATATGTATCTATTTTATGCTGCTGACTTTCCTCAAGCATCTCAAAATAACGCTATTCTGGCCTGTTATGCAGACGACACTGCCCTGGCAGTAAAGTCTGTTAATATGAATCACGCCATCAAAAAACTACAAGATGTCATTCCTAGCATTGAACGATGGTGCGCGCAATGGAAAGTCCAAATAAACGCAGCCAAATCTCAACTTCTCCTCATACGCAGAAATAAAAGGAACACACCTGTCAAAAGAGGACTTTATCTATTTAACGAAATTGTTCCAATTGTTCCCCATGCCAAGTACCTCGGAGTGATTATAAATGATCGCTTAACGTGGACTAACCATATAAATTACGTCAGGGATAAGGCCTTACAAATTATCAAATGTCTCTTCCCAATTATTGGTAAATACTCCACTCTCGACCTGGGAAAAAAGCGGCTCATCTACACGTCTGCGATCAGACCGATCATGACTTACGCCTCCCCAGCGTGGGCCGCCCTGATCAAAACTGACCTCAATAAATTATGTGTTGTGCAGAACCGCTATCTCAGGATTATTACGAATGCTCATTATTTCGTGACAAATAAGTGTCTACAAGATGACCTCAAGATCGACCCCTTAGATAAGTTCATCGCAAAGCAAAATCGGAATTTCTTCAGAGAAGCCCAGGACTGCAATCATATGCGTCAATTTAACGTCTGTGAATATGAAATATTGCACGAAGACAGGCACCTTAGACCATTTACTGCATTTATCCTCAATGAAAATCAGAACTTTCCATCCTAAGTTTTTACCCTGTGTTTACTTGGAAAACTGAAATGCTTAAAGTTAAGCAGCCACTATCGGGGTCAAGGCACGGGAGGGTGACCTCCCACGGGACTACGAACTAAAGTCTTCTACTGCTTACTGTAGATCTCTCACTGCTCCTATTGGTTTCAAATTTCTTTTATTTTATTTAATTTAACTTTTAGTTTACTGGAAAGTATGTTTTTATGTCTCTGCAATTGAATATTTTGTAAATAGCAAATTCTCATGATTTTCGCATACACGTCTCAACAGCCAATCAAAAGACCTCTACTAAGAGATATCTTTGACTGCTTCTGCTGGACTCCCTGCGGAATTTTACTTTTGTATATAGTCTTTCTAGTTGTGAGAAAAATGCACTTTGATGAGTTTATGCACTGAATATTTGTAAAAATGCACACTGTACCTGAAACTCGGACCAGCATCTCCCCAGCCTACCAGACACCGCTATAGCCTCACGTGACAAAGTAGTCACACCTTCTTTCATTTTGCATCCTGTCCTCCGGACACACTGAAGCATTTGCTATACCTGCAATGTACTTTTTAATTCATGACAGCCGGTATACAGCTTGCTATCAGCAAGCTACACACGGCAATAGTGGGAAAAGGAAAGGAAATCTCAACATCAGTTCCAGCTCCCGCGCCATGAAGGAAGGACGTCTCTTCAGCGAGCTGCCATATAATTGCTTATTTCATCCTCTGCTACTACTATCAAGATCTTCAAGCAAAGTTATCAATCTGTTTACTTAAGAATCACATCTCCCGCAGATTTCAAATCTGCCTAAGAATATTTTCATCGCGATCTCAATAATTATTTGCACTCTCCAACACAAGCCACATGCCAATGAGCCTATTAATCGTAAAATCTTTCCTATCCGCTTTTTGAATTAGTGTTTGTACTGTGTATAAAAAATTATAAAAATCCAAAAAAAAGTATAAAATATAAAATACAAAAAAATTTTAAAAACCTAAAAACTTATAAAAAAATTATGAAACTTAAGTTTTTATTTCTCATCTCTATCCCTAAACTTTCTCGAGCCTGTGGCTCCCTCTAGTGTGCATCAAGTAAATCACTTATGCCAAATTTTTCCTATTTCTGCTCGCTTTTAGTAATTCTGATGTGGAGGTAGATGGTTTTGAACCATAGGAACTCCGAAATTTTTAAATCATTGGCATTGGCATTGCAATCATTTGGAACAAAACATAGATTTTCTTAAACTCACAACCACTAATGAAACTGACTATAGAACAGTTGTTAGATTCCTCACAGACAATAATATTGAATTCAAGTCCCACACACTCAAAGCAGATAGACCACTTAAAGTTGTCATTAGGGGATTACCCTCAAATACACCTCTCAACGTTATGCAGACTGCGGTTGAAGTGCTTGGCTTCAAAATTCATAAAAATCTCTCAACTAAAGAAATGGAAGACCAAAATGCCAATGCCTCTCTTTTATTTGCAAATCTACAATAGCCTTAAAGCCGAAGAAATCTATTCTATAACTGAACTCCTTGGAACTGAAGTATCCATGGAGCACTTCAAAGGACAGAAGGGTCCCTCCCAATGCTGGCGTTGTCAGGGATTTTTTCATTCACCCGAAGTTTGCACCCTACCAAGACGATGCGCTGGGCCGCATCAAGCCAAGGAATGCACTAAACCCTTTGAAGAGCCGAACAAATGTGCAAATTGTTCGGGAAACCATGCTGCTAACTGGCGTTCCTGCCCGAAGTTCCCAGGCTCCAAAAACAGACAACCTCCAAAGCCAAGTACCAAACCCAGTCAGACCGTTGACAACACAAACAAATTTAACTTCCAACATAATACATTTCCAGTTCTGCCGGCTGCACACACTCCCAGTGCAAATAATATTCGCCCTGGAGTCTCATACTCTGCTGCCCTTACGGGTATGCAACAGACTGCACCCCAAATTCTTCAAAATTTATCGGTCCCCTTAGGAGCAAATTCGACTCTAAATTGTACCGAGATCCTTTTGGCTATAATCCAAATTTCAAATCAGCCTGGCATTGACCAGAGCAAATTACTTCTGGCATTCAAAAACGCCTTACCGCAGCTCAGAGTGGCTCCATCTGGTGCTGACGCGGCCTACTATATCTTTGACAGTTATATTACTCTCCAATTCTCTGATTCCCACATCCATTAAAATTCAATACTTTGAAAGGGTTGAAAAATCTTAAACTATGCACCTGGAATGCCAATGGCATTCTTTCCAAATTCCATGAGTTTAGAGACTATGTAGAAGAGAAGGATTTTGATATCATTTTTATCCAAGAGACCAAACTCCAGCCAGGAAGAGCTCCCAAGCTTGTAGATTATGCACTATATAAAAATGACAGACAAGCTTCAAATACACGTGATGTTTATCATGGTGGCACTTGTATTTACATAAAAAACTCCATCCCGCATCGTAGAATTGACTCACCAAATATGAGCAAACTTGAAGCAACAATCATCGAAATTTTTATTCAAAATTCACCATCCCTAGTTATGATCTCTGCCTATCTCCCACCAGGTGGAAATTTTCCTGTGGTAGATTTCAATAAACTGCTCAATTCTTCAAATAATCTTATCATAGCTGGTGATTTAAATTGTCACCATCAGCATTGGCGTTGTCATAGATCAAACCCTGCTGGTCGTGGCCTTCTAAAATAGGCTCAGTGCGCCCAAATTAAAATTATTGCGCCGGATTCCCCTACTAGATATGGTTCACGGGGTGCCCCTTCATTCAAAGATTTGGCACTATTTCGAAACATCCCTTTTGGATATCACGTGACTGTCGAAAACTGTTTATCTTCAGATCACAACCCCGTAATCATAGACCTTAACTGTACTGCTTTTAATCAAAATTCTCCGGCACTCGTCTCTACAAACTGGGACAATTTTGGTTTCAAACTTAAAAATAAAAATTTGCCCTCCCTTGAAATTAAATCCAGCCATGATATAGACTCGGCAGTTGATCACTTAACGACCATTTTAACAGATACTTATAAGGAAGTATCAAAACTCACCCTTAGACCCAATTTTCGTAAATTACCTCAAGAAATTAAACTCAAAATTAAAGAAAAGTATAAAGTACGGAGACTTTGGCAAAGAAATAGAAATCCAGGTTTAAAAATTCAACTCCGTGCTCTCCAAAATGAGATCAAGGCATCATGTGACCAGTTCTTCCAATCACAATACACGAATTACATTCAGTCCCTAACGACCAATGATAACAGTCTTTGGCGCGCATCAGCCCGCCTACGCAAACAAATCACATTCAACCACCCATCAACTATACAGAGTTACCGAACTTATCTCCTATGGATTGCAGAACAGATTAGCTACTGGTGCCATATTTCTCGATGTTGCTAAGGCTTTCGATAGGGTTTGGCTGGAGGGCCTCATAGCAAAGCTCATAGTGCAGGGAGTCCCTGCCTACATTACACACACCATCTCTTCCTATCTACGTGATAGAAATTTCGTCGTTCGTGTTAATAATACATACTCCACAAGTCGTACCATTTATAGTGGCGTCCCACAAGGGTCGCTTTTAGGACCATTACTTTTTAGTCTTTACACGAACGACATTCCACACATGCACGACTCTACACTCGCAATGTACGCAGATGACACCGCAATCCTTGCCCAAAATGCATCTGTTAGTTCAGTCGTACAAACACTCCAATCCCACGTTCATGCATTGGAAACCTGGCTTCAGCACTGGAAAGTTAAGGTCAATGTTGAAAAATCGGAGGCCATTCTGTTCACCCATAAAACTAAAATGGATGCCTCCTGGCAAATTTTTATGAATAACAGTACAATTCCCTGGACCAAGCAAGCCCGATACCTAGGTATTATTCTTGATAGTCATCTCACATGGAAGCCCCACATTGACCATGTTATTACAAAGTACCGAGCTCGTAAAAGTGTACTCAACCCCTTAATTGCTCGGGACAGTGGTTTATCTTTAGCAAATAAGTTACTCCTTTATAAATCCATGTTACGACCCATCCTAACATACGCAGGTCCCGCATGGGGCTTCGTATGTGACTCTCGGATGAAAAAATTGCAAGTGAGCCAGAATACCTACCTACGACAAATTACGCGCTGCCGGTGGTTCATACGTAACGAGGCATTGCACAGGGAATTAAATATTCCCACCATACGTGATTTCATCAAGCATCTATCAAAAAGATTTATCCGAAGGATTCCACGTACAGGCAACTGTACAATTCCTCGTCTCTCGTACAATTTTCGCCATCCTCGTTATCGTAGAAGACCACTAGCAGTGCTCAGATAATTGTCGCTGTTGTATTTCGAATGAAATCTTTATCCTTATATATTTATTGAAAAAAAAAAAAAAGTTTAAAAATTTATGTGCACAAAGAAATGCCAAGAAAATCAAATAATCAGTAAACGCACTTGTGTATATGAGGAAAAAAAAAAAAAAAAAAAGGATTTGTATATATATTTGTGATTATGTGTGTTCAAAGTTAATATAATGCTGTTGTTAATGTGTAAAAAGCTTGTAACATATGGTATCATTTGCATACCTGTGACCTTAGCTTACTTACTGTACATAGGTTTAGCCCGAAATTCCGACCGGGCTAGAACTGTTCCTGTCTCTATTTCAATGTTTTGTATTATATTGTATTGTATTTTTGTAAATTCTGGCTCACACGGCAATCATCCGACTGTCTAATTGCTCCTAATGTATAATATGTTATTTCTAATATGTTGTATTTCTGTAAATTAGTCCAATACTCAGTACCAGCTTTTCCTAGCATCTGATTGGTTGCTAATAACAGCCTCTCGCGCTACCAGACTCCACCCCTTTTCTCCTGCAGCTTGCCATGATTTCGCACATGGACTTCCCACTTTCGACCAATCAGCGTAGCGCCTGCTCTGTAGCGGGCAACTGATCCTTCGGCCCAAGGCCCAAGGCGTTTTGCTTACGGAGTACCTTTGCAAATAAATGCAATAACCTCCACAACTTCGTTAAGAGAAATATTGAATAATTTAGATAAAGCATAGCTAAAGAGAGGAGTGAGGACCGTTAAGGGTTTAAGAACCAGTAATGATTGAGGAGTCCACTCAAGGGACGAGGAATTCCTTCAACTTTCAATTTCGCTAAGGAAGGGTCAGAGACCTGAGCGATAAGAAAGTATGAAGAGAAAGCTGTCGATTTCAATGAAATCAAGACAGTTGGATGAGAACTGGGGTGAGAGGAACTTGCCTCTGGCCCCGGGAAAGGTTATGTCTTGGCTACTCTGAAAAGCAGCGGAATCGCTAATGCCTTGGGATGAGCATGGGAGGAGTGCCGGTCCGAAGACCAAAGATGGCTAAAGGGGGACAAAAATGGCAGAGGAGAGGGGAGAAACGAGGAGCGAGGGGGTGGGCGGGGGGGAGTTTTCACTCCGACCTCCCGTGGAGAAACCGTTAGGGGCTTAACTGCGAAAATAACTGGAGAAATTTTGCGCAGCGGTCAGAGGACCAAAGATGGCAGAGAAGGGGCCAAAGATGGCGGAGGAGAGGAGAGAAGAGAGGAGCGAAAAGGTAGGTGGGGGGGAGTTTGCACTCCGACCGCCCGAAGGGGAACCGTTAGTCGCTTAACTGCGAAAATAACTGGAGAACTTTTTTCATGGGGCGAGGGGTGGAAGGGGGGGGAAGGGTAGGGCTATTGTGAAGGAAAGAGAAGCTAGGAGCAGAGAGGTTAAACTTTAAACTTGGAGGGAATTACTTTTGCGTTAAATTTGGAAGGTTTCTTTTCTGGTTGGAGTTGTAATTGAAGAAATGCAAGCTTGATGATTGTGCCTGGAAATTAAAAACATGAATTCCATACTGAGGGATTAGTATAAGTTTTGTGTTAATTGTTTTAGCTTTAATAGAAAAATTTAAGGTATTAAGATAGAGTGTTGATCAGGTTAAAATATTGATGATGACTTTTACTAATCGAATCAGTTATATTATGATACAATCTGTGATGAGTGGCAGAGGTCATGGCAAAGGGAGATGTGATGGACGGAGCAGCACGGATTTATTTGTCACGATGAATGAGGCTGGATTAGGTCCAGGGGTAGGAGAAATAATTTAGAATTGTCGGGTTAGGCCCGTGAAGTGCTTTAGATAGAATTAAGAGATTTCCCTAGTCAAGCAAACATCTCCGTTTTGGCTTCCTAGGAAAGATGTTAAATGTTCTCGAGAGAACGCTCCTAGGTCGCTTGGCAGAACTAGGTTCTGCCGGATTGTAAACAGGGAGTGAGTGCAGGACCGGGTTATCTATAAAAGTTAATCTATTAAAGAATTTGGCCGAATTGTGCCGGAAATAGGCATCCAGGGGTTGAATTTGAAGATCATTATGGAGCACTTCATTTCGGACATAATAGTGAGCGTTAGTCAAGATACGAAGTGTAATACTCTGAAACACTTGAATTTTCTTGAGGTGGCTGTTAGCTGCTGTTGACCATATTGCTGCGGCGTAGGTGAGTATGGGAAAGATGGTGCTTTTGTAAAGTAGGATTTTATTTTTCAGGGAGAGATGGCTGGTTCTATTGATGAGGCTGAATAATTGCGTTCTGGCTGTTCTGGCTTTGGCTATTGCATAGTTGATATGGGTGTTCCAGAGTAACTTCGAATCGAGATAAACTCCTAGATATTTGTAAGAGTCCACCCAGGGTATATCTTCTTCGAAGAGCCTGAGTGGTTGGAGTTGATTATGGACATTCCTCTTCCTGGAGAAGAAAACGGTGGCGGCACTTTTGGCAACGTTAATTTTGATTTTCCAGGTAACGAGCCAGGACTGTAAGTCTGATAAGTACTGCTGTAGGTGCATGAGAGTAAGGTGTAGTGATGAGTGCTGTGAGATAATGGCTGTGTCGTCTGCATAAAGTGCGAGATCAACACTGGGTGTTTGTAGTATGTCATTTACATACAAGTTGAAAAGCAATGCGCTAATTATTCCTCCTTGAGGTACACCCGCCTGGATAGGTCTAGGAGAAGAAATAGAGTTTTTAACTTTGACAGAAAAGGAACGATTACTGAGATAAGAGTGCATTATGTGCACAAAGTTAGCAGGAATTTCAAGTCGCATGAGCTTGAATAAAATTCCGATATGCCAACACCTGTCGAAAGCCTTTGCAACATCTAAGTAAACAATAGCTGTAGGCTTTCCACTGCGAGATCCTGTATGAATGATTTCTACTACCCTCAGTAGCTGGGTCTGAGTGGAGTGTTTAGCACGAAAACCGAATTGTTGAGAAATAATGATATTTCGGCTTCGGCAGAAATCATTCAGGTATCTAAGCAGTATAGCTTCGTAAATCTTACTAATTGAAGACAGGAGGCTGATCGGTCTATAATTTTGAGGGACCTTTGGGTCCATTCCAGGTTTTAGAATAGGAATCACGCAGGCATTTTTCCAGCTATTTGGAAAGTATTTTAACCTGAGCATGGAATTCATCAAAACAGCTAGGTAAAATACAAATTTGACAGGTAAATTCTTAATCATGCGATTGGAAATCCTATCTAGGCCGGGTGCCTTGGTAGGTTTGAGATTTTTGATGAAGGTAGAAATCTCAGTCATGGTTGTGATAATGGGTTCCTCAGGTTGATCTGAGGAGAGAAAAGTTTCAACTTGATGTTGGACTTCATGCGTGTGCTGAGCACAGGAATCGAACATGAGTCCAGTATTTAGTGAGAATTGTGTTTGGAGGCTGTCCGCAATGCGTTCAGCCTTCTCGGTGTCTGTGAGTGCCATCCGGTCGTTGACCGTGCCCATTAGGGGGGGAATGTCATGTTTTGGTTTGCGAAGCCGTGCGCTAGCAACCCAGAGGCTATTGTCGGAAGTCTTTAAGGACTTAAGATAATTTGTATATTTTTCGTCTGAAAATTTCTTAATGTCAGACTTAATCTCGTTCTGGATCCTTCGCAGTTGCGTTCGAATAGATTCTAATCTTGTGTTTTGCCAATCCCTGCGAAGGCGGTTTTTAATTTTGATTTTTTCTTTAATATTGGCCGGTAGTTTGGAATAGTTTGTTTTAAATTTAGGTTTGGAAGCCGCATTAAATGCGTTTATGAGGGTTTGGTTGAGTCTTTGAATGGCAGAGTCAACTTCCTGATTATTGCTAATTTGGATAGGGGGGAGAATACCAGATTCTAAAACATACCGAAAATCATCCCAACTTGTTGAGATTTGCGCCGGTAAATTTTCATTGATTTTGTTAGAGTTAAGGGTCAGGTGGACTGGATAGTGGTCAGAGGACAATTCCTGTATCACCTCTATCGAATAAGCTAAGGGAATATTTTTGAAGAGAGCCAAATCGATAATGGAGGGAGCACCTATACCCCCAGGAAACTGATAATGCCTAGGTGCATTTGGCGCAATAATTTGGATATGGGCGTCCTGAGCCCAGTTTTTGAGTTTGTCGCCATAGTTGTTGGCAGTGACACAATCCCAAGACCTATGGCGGGCATTGAGATCTCCTGCAATAATCAGGTTATTAGAAATTCCACAAAGTTTTCTGAGATCGGAGATAAAGACAGGTCCCCGCCTCGGAGGCATATAGCAGGACGCTACTGCTATGGGGGGCAATTTGGGAGATAAATTTGTACAATTGTTGCCTCTAAAGCCTCTAATTGTGGAGTTGGAATTCTTGAATGTTTCAAGGAGCGTTTTATATAAATGGAAGTACCGCCACTAGCACGAATAGTGTCACTGTTGCTATCCGCTCTGTCATTGCGGTAGCAGATATAATTCGCGATATTCGCGCTAAGTCCCTCAACCAGGTGTGTCTCAGAAATGAGGAAGAGGTCCAAGTGGTGCTCACTAATATAATCCCGGACTTCATGTATTTTTTTCTTGATGCCGTTGGCATTCCAGAATGCAATTGTGATGGGGTCTTCTGCTGCTGGGCTATTGAATTTGAATATTTAATTGAGGAGGCTGCAGTATGCTTCATAGATGCAGAAGGCTCGCTCCGGCCCAGATGAGACAAGTCTGAGCTTCGGCAGAGCCTCCCGGAAAGCTTGGAGGAGTGTGGAATGTTGGATTCCGAATTCCCTTGAAATTTGGAATACGCTGCGCAGAGTATCTGTGCAGCTTCCGTCGTCAGGAGTCGGGGCTGGAACCTGGGCTGCTGGTGGTGTCGTCTGGTTGCGAGGCTGCTCTTGCATCTGGATAGGAGAAGGGCTGGTACGCTGAGGCTTTGGCTGGGGAAGTCCGGGATTATTTTTATGTCCGGAAACAATTGTGGAAAAAAGGGGATCCGTGCTGCTGAGAGGAGCAGGGGTTGGAGCGGGTACGAATTTAGTATTCCCGGCACCTTTTCCAAAAGTTGGGGTTTTTTGCTTTTTATTGCGATTATTAGGGTGTCTTGGGCAGTGAAGCCAGTTACTGGCATGGCTGCCAAGGCAGTTGGCACAGGTGTTAGGTGCGTCAGGGTCCTTCGTACACTGAGCTGCGTAATGCGGCCCAGCGCATTTCAGACACCTGAGAGGCAAAGTACATACTGCCGAGCTGTGGAAGAAACCCTGACAGCGCCAGCACTGGCTTGGTCCTTTCCTGCCGATATGCTTCTCGATGCTAATATCTAAACCCATCATTGAGGTTTCTTCGAAAATATCGAATGCATTTAACGATGGGTTCAACTGGATAAGAAATAGAGGCATGGGGTGCCGGGTTTTGTGCTTTTTAAATTGTGTTACGCTTAAGACACTGTAACCAATATAGGTAAGTTCTTGTGAAATTTTTTCTGGCTTGGCAGTAATGGGGAGGCCCCTAATTACTGCTTTAATGGGTCTATCTTGCTTGAGATTAAAAGACTTGTATTGTGCACCGTGCGTGTTAACAATAGACGCAACGGTGCGGTAGTCATTTTCAGCTTGTACAGCAATGCGTAAATATTTCCCCTTCATTTGGCACTGGGCCGAAGGTACAGCATTTTGTATTACTGTTACTAGAAATTCGAAATCTTTTGGCCCAAGGCCCAAGGCGATATTTTCCGGAGTACCTTTGCAACTTAATGCAATTACCTCCACAACTTCGTTAAGGAGAAAACTGAGGTGATTAAGACAAAGCACTGGCTGAAGGGTAATGAAGGAGACCATTATGGGCTGACGGGGAAGGAAGTGAATAAGGAGTCCATTCTATGGACGATAAATTCTTTCTGCTTTCAACCTGTTTTACTAGGTTGAAAGAGAGAGAGGTGACGGATAAGGGCAGATTCCTGAATGCATTGCATTAATGGAATCGCAAAGATTGAAAGACAATTAGCCGGGAATCATAATTTTCCAGGGCTCGGGAAAGGTATATTAGGTAATACGGAAAACCGCAGTAATCGCTAATGCCTTGGGGATGGGCTGGGGGGGAGAGAGTCTTACGACTGAAGCAGAGCAGGGGAAGGTGGAACGAAAAGAAGGGGGGGAAAGGATTCAAGAGTAGAAAAAGTTCTCCTACCGCCCGTGGCGAGAGTACAATAGGAGCAACTTTTGGAGCGGAAAGAACCGTGAGAGAAAGTTAACTGTGGAAAAGACGGAGAAGTTTTAGGATAGTTAAAGGGAAGGGAATTAAAGAAAAACGTTAAAAGTTGGAGAGGAGAGGTGGATTAAAAAGTGGAAAGAAATAAAAAAAAAAAATGGGGACAGAATTGACCAAAAATACCTGATTGCTGTTGATGTTTGAAGATATGCAAGCTTGTACTTGTGCAGATTGCTGGAACAGAAATACATTAAGAAAGTGTTTTGAGTAGCATGTGAGGGAGTTAGATTTAGAAGATTAGAATATTAATTTAAACTTCAAAAGAAAAATTAGGCAGTTTAAGCTGAATAATTAAGTTAGGTGATAGAATAATAGAGAAACGTTAAAACTATTGCAAGTCTGATTTAAGATTGTCTGGGCCGTGTTTTATGAAAAGATGAGGTCTTGGCAAGTGGAGGGGCATGTTACCTATAGCAGCACGGATATAAAACCGAGAAACGAGGCCGGATTAGGTCCGGCGGGCATGTGGAAGTATGGAATTAATTAAGGGTCGTCGGGTTAGGCCCGTGAAGTGCTTGTTAATTTAAAAAATTTTTAGAAAGAATTCCTAGTCAAGCAGACACCTCCGCTTCGGCTTCCTAGGAAAGATGTTATAAGTTCTCTCAAGAACGCTCCTAGGTCGCTTAGCTGAGCTGGGCTCGGCTGGATCATAAGCAGGAAGCGAATGCAAGACTGGGTTTTCGATCTGCGTTAATCTATTAAAGAATTTAGCCGAATTTTGCCGGAAAAAGGCATCAAGGGGTAGAATTTTGAGATCGTTATGAAGCACTTCATTACGGACGAAATAATGAGCATTTGTCAGGATACGAAGCGTGACGCTCTGGAATACTTGTATTTTCTTTAGATGGCTATTGGCAGCAGTAGACCAGACGACAGCTGCGTACGTCAGGATCGGTAGGATGGTACTCTTGTATAAAAGGATCTTATTGTTGAGGGAGAGGTTGCTGGTTCTTTTGAGGAGAGACATCAGCTGGGTTCTTGTATTCCTTGCTTTTGAGATGGCGTAATTGATGTGGGTATTCCAGAGCAGCTTCGCATCTAGATAAACTCCCAGATATTTATAGGATTCCACCCAGGGTATATTTTCTTCAAATAATCTGAGTGGAGGGAGTTGATTATGGACATTCCTCTTTCTGGAAAAGAAAACTGTGGCGGCACTTTTTGCGACATTAATTTTGATTTTCCAGGTAATGAGCCAGGACTCCAAGTCTGTTAAATACATCTGTAGGTGATTGAGAGTGGCATGTAATGTTGAGTGCTGTGAAATGATGGCTGTGTCGTCTGCATAGAGTGCTAGATCGACACTTGGTGCTTGTGGTATGTCATTTACATACAAGTTGAAGAGCGTGGCGCTAAGAATTCCTCCCTGAGGCACCCCCGCCAGGATAGGGCGAGGAGAAGAGACAGAATATTTTACTTTGACAGAAAAGGTACGATTAGTGAGGTAAGAGTGCATTATGTGCACAAAATTAGCCGAAATTTCAAGTCGCATGAGCTTGAATAAAATTCCGATATGCCAACATCTGTCGAAAGCCTTTGCTACGTCTAAATAAACAATAGCTGTAGGCTTTCCACTGCGAGATCCTGTATGAATGATTTCAACTACCCTCAGTAGCTGGGCCTGAGTTGAGTGTTTAGCACGAAAGCCGAATTGCTGAGGAATAATAATGTTTCGGTTTCGGCAGAAATCATTCAGGTATCTAAGCAGTATAGCTTCGTAAATTTTACTAAGTGAAGACAGAAGGCTGATCGGCCTATAATTTTGAGGGACCTTTGGGTCCATACCAGGTTTTAGAATAGGAATGACTAATGCATTCTTCCAGCTATGGGGATAATATTTTAGCCTTAGCATTGAATTTATCAAAACTGCTAGGTAAAATATGAATTTAACTGGTAGATTTTTAATCATGCGATTAGAAATCCTATCCAGGCCGGGTGCTTTTGCAGGGGTGAGATTTTTGATCAAAGCAGCAATCTCAGTCATTGTTGTGGTGATGGGATCCTCAGAGTTTGTATCTGAGGAGAGAAATTCTTCAACTTGGTGTTGGACTTCATGCGTGTGCTCTGCACAGGAATCGAACATGAGTCCAGTGTTAGGTGAAAATTGTGTTTGAAGGCTGTCTGCTATGCGTTCAGCCTTTTCGGTGTCTGTTAATGCCATCCGGTCATTGACCGTGCCCATTAGGGGGGGAATGTCGTGTTTTGGTTTGCGAAGCCGTGCGCTAGCAACCCAGAGGCTATTATCGGAAGTCTTTAAGGACTTAAGATAGTTTGCGTATTTTTCGTCTGTGTATTTCTTAATGTCAGACTTGATCTCATTCTGGATCCTTCGCAGTTGCACTCGAAAATTTTCCGAACGTGTATTTTGCCAGTCTCTGCGAAGGCGGTTTTTAATTTTGATTTTATCTTTAATGTGATCAGGTAATTTATAATAATTTTGCCTGAATTTGGGTTTGGAAGCAGCCGTAAATGCGCTTCCTAGGGTTTGGTTGAGCCTGTCAATGGCAAAATCAACCTCCTGATTATCGTGAATTTTGATAGGGGGGAGAATACCATTTTCCAAGACATACCGAAAGTTGTCCCAATTAGTGGAGACTTGCGCCGGTAAATTTTGGTTAATTTTGGATGTTTTAAGGGTGAGGTGAACCGGATAATGGTCAGAGGACAATTCCGGAATCACTTCGATCGAATAATCTACTGGGATATTTTTAAATAAGGCCAGATCAATAATGGAAGGAGCACCCAACCCCCCAGGAAACTGGTAATGGGTGGGTGTGTTTGGCGCAATAATTTGGATACGGGCGTCCTGAGCCCAAATTTTGAGTTTATCGCCATAGTTGTTGGCAGTGACACAATCCCAACTTCTATGACGGGCATTTAAATCTCCTGCGATAATCAGGTTATTTGCAACACCACTTAATTTTCTGAGATCAGAGATAAATGCGGGTCCCTGTCTCGGAGGCATATAGCAGGACGCTACTGCTATTGGGGGACAATTTGGAATATGAATTTGTACTATAGTCGCTTCTAAGGCCTCCAGTGGTGGCGTGGGAATCCTAGAATGTTTTAGGGAGCGTTTTACATAAATGCTAGTACCGCCACTAGCACGAACAGTGTCACTGATGCATACCTCTCTGTCATTTCGGTAGCAGAAATAATTCGCGATGTTCGCGCTAAGTCCCTCAACCAGATGTGTCTCCTGAACGAGGAAGAGGTCCATGTGGTGCTCATTAATGAAATCCCGGACTTCGTGAATCTTCTTCTTGATTCCGTTAGCATTCCAGTAGGAGATCAGGAGAGAATCTTCACTGGTTGCACAGTTGAACTTGAGGCCGTTAGTTTAAGAGGCCACAGTATGCCTCATAAATATAAAATGCTCTCTCAGGCCCCGTGGAGACATTTCGGAGCCTGGGGAGAGCATTTCTAAAAGCCTCGAGGAGGATCTTGTGTTCGATACCGAATTCCGAGGCGATTTGGAAAACGCTCCGGAGGGTATCTGTGCAACTTCCATCATCTACGGTCGGGGCTGGAGCCTGGGCCGGTGGAGTTGGCTGGAGAGGACGCTGCTTCGGCGCTTGCATGGGAGCTTGCTTCGTCACAGGTGCTTTGTTCTGGTCCTTAGTAGATGATGGTAGTCCGGGATTTTTCCGTCCGGAAACGACATCACTAAATGAGGGATCCGTGCTGCTAATCGGAGCTTTAGCCGGAGCCGGTACAAATTTTGCAGTCCCGCTATCCGATCTAATAGGGGGGTTTTTGTTTTTGTTGGCTGGGTTTCGGGGACAGTGAAACCAGTTGGCTGCGTGCCGCCCAAGGCAGTTCGCGCAGGTGTTGGCTTCCTCCGGGTCTTTGGTGCATTGGTACGCGTAATGCGGGCCGGCGCACCTCAGACACCGGATTGGCAGTGTGCACACTGCGGAACTATGGAAGAAGCCTTGGCAGCGCCAACACTGGCTCGGTCCCTTCTTCCCGATATGCTTCTCGAACTTGATCTCAATGCCGAACATTGCGGTTTCTTCAAAAATGTCATAGACATTTAATGCAGGATTTAGCTGTACTAAAAATAATGGCATTGGGTAGCGGGACCTGTGCCTACGGAGTTGGGTTACAGAGATAACAGAATAACCCAGGAGTTGCAATTCTGCTTTGATTCTTTCAGTTTTTGCTGAGTTGGGTAAGCCGCGTAATATTGCCTTTACGGGCCGATCCTGCTTAAGGTTAAACGACTTATATTCGGCGCCCTGATTGTTTAAAATTTGGGCTACCGAACGATAGTCTTCCTCGGACTGCATTTCTATGCGGAGAAACTTACCCTTCATCCTGCAGATGGCCGTAGGCACAGTAGCTTGCACTAAGGAGGTAAGAAATTCAAAGTCTTTGGGCTCTACAAAGAAGAAAGGAATTTTTCTCTTTGAATTCTTAGAGCTTTCAGTAGGGGGGGAAGTACCGTCTCCGGGTTGCTCCACGAGATCGCTGTTTTCTTCCACCCTAACCGCAGGTTGGGTGGGGGGCAATTCCTCCTCCGGTTGTTCGCTCCAAAATGGAGGCAGGCTATTGTTAGGTTGTGGTTTCGAAGGGGAATTTGGCGCACCTCGTGCTACAAGATGGCGAGGAGGCCGCTGAAAACCTTCATCGTCAACTTTCCTAAGTTTTTTATTTTTAGGCAAATCGTTACTATCGCTTGAATTTAGAGTTAATTTTTGAATTTTCTTAGCGCTATGAAGAATTTTTTCTGCATTTAACTTTGCAGGTTTTAGAATTGGGCTATTGGATGTGTTTTTATTTAAATTTTGAGGTTTATCAGAATTTGGATTATTTTTACTCGAGATAACATCTTTAGTTAGTTCTTTAGCTGATTTGATTAATTTCTTAATACACTCATCTTCAGTTGGGGGAATGGCAAAGAGAGGCAGATTTAGGCGTTTCGCAAGAGTGGTAAGATTAAAAAGCGTTACCTTGGATTCTTGTTCGACGCACTTGAGATCAAAGCTTGCATGAGGAGTTGATCTTCTGACCCTGGACAGATTCTGTTCCAATTCTGTGAATTTCGCCTTGAGAAGATACAGTTGTTTAATCTGGATGAGCAAATCGTCCGGATTTACCTCTGGAGTTGGTTCAGTGTCGGAGACAGGGACGGTCGTGTCCATCTCGGTGCTTGCTTCGGAGGGGTTGCCGGCTAAGAATTCCGGCATCGCATCGCTGCAGGTGGCTTGTGGGGAGCTCATTCTCGCACGTCCTCACTCGACGAGAGACACCCTGCTAATGAAATCTTTTGGATCGACGAAGAAATAAGGTATTCTTCGCGATCGGGTGGGGGGGGAGTACTGCTCTCTCCTTGCTCCTCTGATTCTATTCTTTCCTCTGCGGCTGCAGGACTGGTTTCCGTTTGGGGGGGTCGTTCTCTCGGCGCTCGCTCCAAAAGGGGGGGAGGCTTTGAGAAGCGACCGGTTCAGACTTGCTTTGCGGTTGCTTTCCCACGTTTTTAGAAACTAAATGGCGGGGAGGCTCAGTAAATCCTTCATTATCGGTTATTCTAATTTTCTTTGATTTTGGATTGGTTTGGCTGTTTCTTTTATTTAAGTTGAGGTTTTGAATTTTTTCGCTAGTTGAGTTAATTATCTTTTCAGTTTGAAGTCTAGCTGGAGCTAAGATGCTCTTTTTTTCAGTGCTTTGGTTTAAATTAGTTTTTGATTTTTTAGGAGAGTTAGTTTGCTTATTTTCTGAGATATTAGTTTTAGATTTGTGTCTATGATCATAGACGGGTCTATCCAAGGAATCATTGGTGCTCTTTTTAACTACAGATAAGATTTTGCTTATACATTCCTCCTCTGTAGGAGGGATGCTAAAAAGCGGCAGATTTAAGCGTTTGGCAAGATTAGTGAGGGAAGTTAATACGACCTGACTTTCTTGCTGGACTTGCTTCAGATCGAAGTTGGCTAGCGGCGTCGCCCTCTTGCTTCTCGCTAAGGTCTGTTCAAGGTCCGTGAATCGCGCCTTCAGCTGGTATAGTTGCTTTAGTTCTATTAATAAGGTATCCGGGTCTGGAACAGGAGAGGAATCAGGAACTGGAGTTGAAGAAATCATCTCCGGAGCAGAGGTAGATGGTAGAGAGATTGATGATAGCTGAGGTGAGGTGGTGTCCATCTCGGTAGGAGTTGGGGTGCCGGCCATTGCTTCCGGCGTCGTCGGGTTTTCATCGGTGGGGACGGAGCTCATTTCTGAACGTGTTTCTCCCACGGCGGCTGCCCTGCGAATCCTGATCCTTCGGCGACCTGTCTTACAACAATCCGTTCATCTATAATGTTCGGGCATGTTATTTTCGGCCCATCTTTTGTTCTCTGTACCACATGTTTTGTATTTTCTCTACATTTCAGGAACATTCTATGCTCAGTAAAAATCACAAGTTCGAAAATCGCCAACATTGGTTATCCCGGGATAGCGCAACCGCGCGGGAGCCCGCTTTAGCGAACTGCGTTCGCCTGAGTCGCCTACGCAAACACAAATCTTACATTCCGTCCTTAGCTACGGACGCAGTGGTGGCTCACACAGACGCTGAGAAATCCGAATTAATTGCGGATTCTCTTCAAACTCAATTTACACCACATAATGAAGGAATTTTTGCGAACAGCGCAAGTTCTTTCCCACAAGATGTTGAACGTTTCCTCTCCTCGCCTTTCGCGAGAGAAATACACTATACATCCATGAGCGAGGTAAGTGAATACATTACCAAGCTCAAACCCAAAAAAGCCCCTGGTATGGACTCTATTTCTAATCGTATGATTAAAAATTTACCCACCAATTATCTATTTTTCTTAGTAATGCTTATAAATTTTATGATAGAGCATTGCTATTTTCCTCAAAGCTGGAAACAAGCACTTATTGTGCCTATTCCAAAACCAAACCAAAGCCTTTCTAACCCTCAAAATTATAGACCTATCAGCCTCCTATCCTCGTTATCTAAGATATAGGAGTTTGTGTTACTTAAACGCCTGAATGATTTTCTCCGAAATCACAACGTTCTGATTGATGAACAATTTGGATTTCGAGCAAAACACTGCACCACGCACCAGCTGCTGAGGACAGTGGAGTTCATTCACGAAGGGTTTCGTAACAAAATGCTTACTGGCGCTTTATTCCTTGACATAGCCTAAGCATTCGATAGGACTTGGCATATAGGAATTATTATCAAGCTCATACGACTTGACGTTTCGGCCCATTTAATTCATATTATTAATTCGTACCTCACTAATAGATCTTTTTCTGTACGAGTTAATTCTTTCATTTCGGCACCCCGTCCTATACTAAGCGGCGTCCCCCAAGGGTCACTTTTAGGCCCAATTTTGTTCAACATTTTCATAAATGACATACCAAAATCACCTAGTATCACTCTTGCACTTTATGCAGATGATACGGCCATCCTAGCTCAACACACACGCCTTGAAAACTTGGTCCAAATCATTCAGAGATATCTCTCTAGCCTTGAGCACTGGCTCATCACTTGGAAAGTAAAAATTAATGTTGCTAAATGTGCTGCTATGATATTCAGACGTAGCCCCCTCCCGTACCCTTCCATTAATATTAAATTCTTTGATGACTATGTTCCCTGGTCAAATTCTTACAAGTACCTAGGAGTTGTACTTGATTCAAAATTAACCTGGCGCCTTCACATTGAAAATGTTCTCAACAAAGCGAAAGGTGCTAGAGCCCAACTTTACCCATTTTTAGCTCGAAAGAGCAATCTGTCAATTAAAAACGAAATCCTTCTCTATACATCAATTATAAGACCTGGCTTTATGTATGCATGTACAATCTGGGGTACTGCTGCAAAAACTCATGTGAAAAAACTTCAATCTTTTCAAAGTAAAACCTTACGTATGGCCCTGAATGCAGCCTGGTACGTCCGTACAGATGTGATTCATTCGGACCTAAATATTAAACCTGTAGATTACCATATTAAAAAGCTTAGTCAAAATGTATTCCTCAAAATTGAACAGATTGATAACCGAGCACTTCAGCAGATTCCAGCATACGATCCTGCTATTCGCAGCTCACAGAAGAGACCGAGAGCCGTGATTGGCCGAGAGTTTGGCATCTATCCGCCATCCAAAAGGGCAAGACACGCCCTCTCAACTTCAGTTCCAGCCCCCGCGCCATGAAGGAAGGACGTCTCTTCAGCGAGCTGCCATATAATTGCTTATTCAATCCTCTGCTCCTACTATCAAGATCTTCAAGCAAAGTTATCAATCTGTTTACTTAAGAATCACATCTCCCGCAGATTTTAAATCTGCCTAAGAATATTTTCGTCGCGATCTCAGCAATTATTTGCACTCTCCAACACAAGCCACATGCCAATGAGCCTATTAATCGTAAACTCTTTCCTATCCACTTTTTGCTTTAGTGTTTGTACTGTGTATAAAAAAATTATAAAAAACCAAAAAAAAGTATAAAATATAAAATACAAAAAAATATTAAAAACCTAAAAACTTATAAAAAGATTATGATACTTAAGTTTTGTATTTCTCATCCCTATCCCTAAGCTTTCTTGAGCCTGTGGCTCCCTCTAGTGTGCATCAAGTAAATCACTTATGCAAAATTTTTCCTATTTCTGCTCGCTTTTAGTAATTCTGATGTGGAGGTAGATGGTTTTGAACCATAGGCACTCCGAAAATTTTAAATCATTGGCATTGGCAATCATTTGGATTCGACTGCTTGCTCCTGAGCGTGAAGGTGCTCGTCCCCTCGCTCTGCGTTTTCGCTGTTCTGCAGTATTAACCTCTCGTTTTTCTGAGTTTGACTATTGTGACTGAGAAACTGCTGTGCTTTCTCGATTGTGCATTCAAGTCAGCATGCAAACCACTATGTTTAGTATGCTGTAAAACGACCTCCTTTTACCCTGTGCTTTTTAAGCATAGACTTTCTGCATTTCACTACTTCATCAACCGGCATCATGGAACGTTTCCTGGACTTCATTGCAGCTGAGATTACTCAGCTGGAATTCCGTCAAGAAGACAAAGGTTTCCTTACCCCTGAAGAAACAAGAGACCTGAATTTGTTCAAAAAATTCCGAGCTCTTGCTGACCAGGAATTTGTGAACTCCAGAACACAAGACGACCGTGCTAAGACCAAAACTGATGACAACCCTGGCTTCCCGCCTCTCCCAAAGATCAACGCTCGACGTGCTGAGAGTCCCGCCAGGTCGGATGAGGACTTTACAAAATACAAGGCTTTAGCTGTCAGCTCTGACTCCGATGGAGAACCCAAAGGAGACAGAACCAGACGCACCACAAAACCTGCGAAAAAAGCTGTTGCACCCCTGGCTGCTGCGACTGCTCCTGAAATTCCAAAGACTCACCCTGTTGCTGAGTCAAGTCAAGTCGTCATTCTAACTCTTGGTATTTACTGCAAAGAGTATTGACCAATATTTATCCGGCCTCAGCCATTAGCATTTATTAAAATTAGGCTGCGTAAGCACCGTGCCCTTAGGTAAGAGAAACTTTTGGTGGCAAAGCAGGGTAATCTTAGGTATGAAAAACTATTTAAAGTTCAATTAAAACGTAGCATACAGGAGTGGTGCCTGGAGCTTTAATCTAGTGCAGTTGAGAGGCGGTAATGAGCAGGGATACGTGGGAGTAAGTCATGTGATCAGAGGTCTTGAATCTGATTCGTTGAAGCGGATTGCAATTGCATTCCATAAAATTGAGATGACACGCGAACGAGTTATAAACGTAAAAAAATCAATAAGTCTGTAAAAAGCACTTATTTCAAAGTAAAATGCAAAGTCCAACGACTATTGTGTACAAAGTCCTTTCTTTGACAAGTCCGTCTTTGCAGTGGAAGGTCACAGATCGCTGCGTGCTTGGGTGGTCACCCTCCCAAGTACTGACCGGCGATACTGCTGCTTCAAAATAAACATTGAGCTAATGTAAGCAACACGAAATGTAAACAGTGACACAAGGAGTGAAATCTTGATTAAATGAAGAGATGATGAAATAAAATTATATATACAATATTTACAGTTACCATTTTGTATTATGGTGTATCGTCCGCGGTCTTTTCACTACGTTTTCCTCTGTAGGGTCGTAGTTTATGAGAGATCTGATGTTATCATGCTGCGAGTTTGCAACATTTTCAAAGAAGTTATGCGTAGATCTTAGAATGGCATCTTGAAATTCAGGGATGTTTAGATCTTCATAAAGTTGATTATTACGAACGAACCAAGGTGCGTTTGTCATTGCCCGGAGGATTTTATTTTGGAGAACGCTGAGTTTCTTCCTGTTAGTTTTGTTTGCCGTAGCCCAAGCAGGGGCGGCGTAGAGAAGAATTGGTCTTATTAAAGTGAGGAAAAGAGTCCTTTTAGTATTGAGGTTTAGTTTGGATTTCCTTCCAATGATTGGGTAAATAGCCATAAAGGCGGCATTTGCTTTATTGCAAATGTAATTTATGTGTTCTTTGAAGGTGAGTTTGCTGTCAATATAAACTCCAAGGTATTTGTAGCTATTGGCTTGTGGGATCAAATTATTGTCAATTTTAATATTAATATTGATTGGGTAGTTTTTCTTATATCGGCGATAAAGGACGATACAGCACTTTGAAGGGTTTAAATTAATTTTCCAGAATTTCCACCAGTTTGATATTCTTTGAACATGAGAGTCAAGTTTATCAATGGCATACTGCGGGTTTATTGAATTAGATAGAATCACTGTGTCATCTGCATATTTGAGGATTTTAGCAGAGGTTGGACTTGGCATGTCATAAGCGTAAATATTGAAATTTGTAGGAGAGAGGACAGAGCCTTGAGGGAGTCCTCTGTAGATATTCTTTATATTAGAGAGAGTATCTCCACATCTCACCTGAAAAGTTCTATCTTCTAAATAAGAAATGATGATTTTAATAAGATTTGTAGGAATTTGAAGTTTAGATAGCTTGTAAATAAGGCCAGCATGCCACACTCGATCGAAAGCTTTTTCGAAATCGAGGTAGCATGCCGCAACAGTATTCCTCTTTTGGAATTCAACTGCAACATGTTCAATTAAATTTAGTATTTGGTGCGAAGTTGAGTGTCCTTTCTTAAATCCAAATTGCTGATTATCAATTTGGTTTAAATTAATTGTGTAATCCTTTAGTCTTCTTAGAATAATTCTTTCATATATTTTACTAATTGTAGGGAGCAGACTGATAGGTCGGTAGCTAGTGACTTCTTTTGGGCTTTTTCCAGGTTTTAAGATCATGATTACCAGGGAGTGTTTCCAAATTTTTGGAAAGTAAGAGAGCCGGATGCAGGCGTTGAAAATATTGCAAAGTAAGGTAATGCAGTTTTGAGGAAGTGCTTGGATAGCTTCATTATTAATGTTATCAAAGCCCCGTGCTTTCTTCTTTTTAAGATTTTTGATAATCTCTGTGACTTCATCTGTGGAAGTGAAATTTATATAGGATCTGGTGCGCTGAAGTTTAACTTCTTCGGCTTCATTGTTGATGGTGTAATCTTGGGGGGTATCTTCAGTATGATGGTCGAAAATCTTGCTTAGATCATCTGCCATAGCTTCAGCTATTTCAGCTTCGGAATAGGCGATGTTACCTTGATAGTTGATAGGGTATTTATAGTTTGGGTTTTTATTGCGTAGAGAATTTGCTATTTTCCAGACAGTATTTGGCTGAATTTCAATATTATCTAGTAGAGCATCCCATTTTTCAGATCTATGATGTTTAATTTCTTGCGAGATTCTGCGTGTTAGATAATTCACTTCTCTTTTGTCCCGGGGGTCTCTAGAGAGATGCCAATATTTTCTTTTCCTATTTCTATGTTTGATTAGGTCGATGATATTTTGTGGGAGGTTGAAGTAGTTATTTTTCCTTTGGATATATGCTGCAGAATTCATAGCCTGTTGAATATTGTCAGTTAAGTATTTTATGCAGTTTTCAATTTCTTCAGTGGTATTCATGCTATTGTTATTTGATATATTCATGAGTTTATTTTTAAAGATACTCCAATTCATATTAAATTTAGGTTTAATGAGGGGAGGATAGAATCCATAAAAGTCGAAATTCACGGGTAGGTGATCAGAAGAGAGCTCTTCAGTCACTTCAAGACAAGGTGTGGACTGGATATTCTTGAGAATGAGGATGTCGAGGATATCCGCACGACCATCAAAGTGATATCTCGTGGGTAATTCTGGGGCAATAATTCTGATTTCATTGTTAAGAGCATAATTTCTGAGCGCAGAACCATTGCGGTTGTTAACATTGCAGTTCCAGCTACGATCTTTAGAGTTTAGGTCCCCCGCGATGAGAGTGGGGTACCTATAATCAGTCAGTCTATCAAGGTCTGCAGAGAGGAGGTTGTTACTTGGTGAATTGTATGCAGAAATGAAAAGGTAAGGTTCATTGAATCCTGAGTAGACAAGTGCAGCAGTATTTTCGATATTCTGGGTATTTATTTTTAGAGGAGTGAATTTAATATGATTTTTAATGAGGATTGCTGTACCCCCTAAGATGTTGTTTGGGCGGTCAGTCCTTATGACTTTGTAGCCTTCCAGATTGAAGCGGTTTTTGCTATTCAGATGTGTTTCATTCAGAAGCATTATATCTATTTTATGGTGATTTAGGTAGGCGTGGAGTTCATCTTTTTGTCTGCAGACTCCATTTGCGTTGAAGAAGGCAACTTTTAGGAAACTATTGGTAGTTGAGATAAGGTTGGGATTAAATTGGTTGGGTTTAAAATTCATAATCAAGGTTCATGAAATAATCCATTGCGGCCATGCCGACTTCTAGCTTTTCTATGAGTGATTTTGCTTCTTTAAATTTTTTAAAATACGTTTTTGCTTGTTGCATTTGGGTTTTAATCCAAGTAAAGAAACTTGGTGTTTCTTGACTTTCATTGTTGGAATTAATATTGTCACTATTGCTTGGGCTATTATTGCTGTTATTAGGTATGGGTGATATTGCTGGTTTTTCAGGTAGTTTAGGGAATTCGTTTTCGTTAAGTTGGAAGGCCTGCATATTTTTCCTTTTTTCCTTTTCGGCCTTTTCGGCGGCTAATTTTTTCTTAATGTTTTCCGGGTTTTTAACACATCCACGGTATGAAGATACGTGTTCTTGCCCGCAAAGGGCACAAGTAGGTTTTTCTGTTTCCTTATTCTGTTTGCATAAATACGTTTCATGTAATTGTGCGCATTTGAGGCACCTTGGTGTGTAATGACACAGATCCCGTGTGTGTCCATAGCGCTGGCATTTGTGACATTGCACGGGACCTGGCCGTGCTTTGTATCTAGCCATTTGAATATTTAGACCTCTAAGTTTTTGGATGTCAAAAATTTTCTTTCCGTCTTCACATCTTTTAACATCGACGATGAAGACCGGGAGTTTGATTAGTTCTCCGTTCTTGACAGATGTAATTTGTCTTATTTTTTCGATTGGTATGTTCATATCGAGGATTTCTTGTTTTAGGATTTCAGTATCAGTATTTGCTGGCAGTCTTTTAATTACTGCTTTTATTGGTCTTTTTGTATTTAATTTAAATGTATGGAAGGGGATTTCTTTTTTCTTCAAATATTCTGTTATAATTCTATAGTGGTCAGGGGTGAAGACACGAATGGTGAGTCTTCCTCCTTTGAGATCTCCAGTGTAGTTTTTTATTTGTAATTTTTCTTCAAATTCCGATTTTATTTTGTCCCAGTTTCCAGTGAAATCTGCAAGTACAATTGGCGGGATATGTCCTGCCGTCTTTTTTGCTAATATAAAAGGTGCATCATTTGTATCTTCTTCCATGTTGGTCTCTTGGTTTAGTATTTCGAATTTGTTTTCCTGTGGAGGGTAAACTATTTCAGGTTTATTAAGTTTTTGTGTTTTTCGTGGTGAAGTGAAACCTTCACTATCTATTTCGGTTTTCTTTTTTCGGCTTTTCCCACTAAGGGTACGCTTGTGCCTGCTTGTATCATCTTCCTTTTTGGATTTAGATGGGGTTTTAAGGTATTGCGCTTGTATAGTAGCTTCATTTATTTGTTTAGCAGAGCTAATCTCTGATTTAGAATTTATTTCGTCCATTGGGGTGTCGTTTATGTAAGTTAAGTATTCAATTTGCTCATGTAGCTGATTTATCCTAGGGTCAGCTTTAGGTATATTTGCGTTAGTTAGGCTTTCGGCTTCAAGAACTAAAGCGTTAATTCTCAGTGTAAGATTGTCGTAGTCTATTGATTCGCAGTTACTCCCACATATCTGCTCTAGGTATTTGTGTAGTTTATTCTCATCTATTTTGTTCATCCTGGGCAGCAATTGACCTAACCAGTGGCTCGGTAATGCATACTCTAGATCAACAATAAGAAAAGAATAACTTACCCAACATTCGGCGATAGTAAAATATCCAGTAATCCAAGAGTGGCTTCCAGTAGAGAGCGATCTCGAAAGAAAGCAGAGCGCAGTGAAATCCGACCTCGTCACTAGGTGCTCAGCGGTCGAATGTGATGACTGATGACTGATGACTGGCCCTGTTGCTGATCTCACTCCGCAACAGAATATGGACACAGACCCCGCCCCAGTGCAGACACCTCCAACCAATCAGAACGCTCCGATCAACAGTGCGAGAAAACTGCCGCCGATTATAATCAAAGACAGCAGATTCACATGGAATGACTTAAAAACGCCGCTGTTTAATAATAAGAATTTTTCTCTGCACGATTTCTATGGAGAAAACATGAAGGACGGAATCAAGATTAAAGTGAAATTGCCCACCATTTATCGGGAAATGGTAAAAATGTTAAAAGACGAAGGCATCAGGTATCACTGCTATGCGCTTCCCGAATCTAAACATATAAAAGCTGTGATACGTAACCTCCCGTCTTACATGGACCCTGAGGAAATTATGATGGATCTAAAAGAACATGGACTCGACGTCGTGCGGGTCAACCAACTCACTATCAGGCGTAACGGAGAAGTTATTAAGCTTCCCCTGTTTCTCGTTACTCTCACCCGCAAGGAGAAAAACAAGGAGATACACCAGTTAAAATTTGTGCTGGGAATGAAGATTAGTGTTGAGAGATACCGTGGCCGTAAGGGACCCTTGCAGTGTTATCGCTGTCAAGGGTTCCATCACGCCCAATCGCACTGCAATCACGAACCACGTTGTGTTCGTTGCGGTGAACCTCATGAATCATTTAACTGTGACAAGGATAAGGCAACTCCACCTAAATGTGCCAATTGTCATGAGATAGGTCATACAGCTAACTACAGATTATGTGTGCGTTTTCCAAAACCAAAAACCACTCCGGCTGGGAAAACGTTCTCTGATCGGGTAGTGCATAATAAAACTTATGCACAAGCTTTAAACACCGGCCTCGCTCCTGAATTTCTAACTGAAGCAAAACAAGTTGCAGCTGAGCTACGTATGCTTGTCTCTGCTCTAAAAGAAACTGGATTTACTCTGATGGCAAAATCAAACGTATCTCAAGATCATACTCCTGCAGCCCCTGTTAATGGCTAATTACATGAAAAAGTGTACTCCCGTACAAATAATGATATGGAATGCCTGCGGGCTACCCACCAAAATTACTGAACTGCACCACTTTTTAAGTGAGCATAATATTGACATTGCAGTCATATCAGAGACTCATGCAAAACCATGCCAACGCCTGAGAATTGCAAATTATAATTCATACCGCTGTGATAGACTTTCACACAGAGGTGGTGGTGTGGCAATATATGTGAAACGTAATTATACATCTTGTCTTATATCTGATTCAAGAAATTTTAATTGTGAGCAAACTACTGTGTGTGTCACTCTTCCTGTGTTTAATAACATCAATTTTTGTGCTGTGTATAACCCTCCAACGAATAGACTATGTGATAATTTTCTAAATAGCATTCTACCGGATGACATACCTACCCTTGCTGCCGGGGACTTTAATGCTAAGCATATAGACTGGAACTGTCGTCGAACAAACCTAAATGGTAAAATTCTCCATGAATATATTTTACAGCATCCGGTGGCGCTACATGCCCCACCAGAATACACGCGGCTTCATAATAGAATTGAATTTTCTGATATACTAGACATTGCAGTCACTACAACGACTATCCCCGTTGCAATGGAAGTATTTCATGAATTGTCCTCTGACCACCTCCCCGTAATCGCAACATTAGGAGTGACAAAAACTTCTGAGTTCTCTACTAAGCGAATTACGAATTGGAATCTCTTCAGCAATATCATGAAAAATTCACCTCCTCAACTGCAAAATCTCAATACCAAACAAGGCATAAACACCGTAATTAATGCCTTAAGTGAAAGCATTCAAGGTGCAATTAAGGAAGCCAGTACTGAAATTACTAATCGTGATAAGGCTTTCAGACTGCCCCTTAATATACGACAGCTTATGAGAGAGCGAAATAGACTCAGGAAATGTTATCATTTAAAGTGGGACCTGGCACTTAAACGTGAAATAAATCGTAAAAATAAGCAAATTCAGAAGGCCATTAAAATCTTCAAAGAAGAACTATGGGATGATAAAATGTTAAATCTGGATTCTAGAGAAGGTACATTCTGGTCTTTAATCAAAAATTTTAAAACTTCCTTCACAAGTAATCGACCCCTCTATGACAGAGGTAATATTGCCATCTCCAATCAGGAAAAGGCAGAAATCTTCGCAGCACACCTCCAAGAACAGTTCTCGCCAAATGATTGGCCAAATGACTCTGATTTCGAATTAAAGACCCTCCTACGAGTGAGGGATTGGCTCAAGGCCCCTTCAGTCAGACTTCCGATTAAATATGCCACTCCTACTGAAACGACTAATATTAACAAACACCTGAAACAAAAGAAATCTCCAGGAATTGATGAAATCAGCAATACAGCAATTAAAAATTTGCCGCCTAACATCATCTGCAGCCTGACAAATATTTTTAATGCTTGTCTTGCTCTTTCTTACTTTCCAACACCTTGGAAAATTGCTAAAATTATTTTACTACCTAAACCGGCTAAAGATCACACCCGACCAGACGGATATCGTCCTATTAGTCTACTGCCGGGCTTAGGCAAAATTTTTGAGAGAATTATCCTGAATAGACTGAAACCATATTTTCAGCATCTTCCGCCGGAACAATTTGGGTTCCGTGCTCACCTCTCAACAACGAAGCAACTTGTCCGAATAACCGAATTCGATGGTGCAGCTTTGCACTGCAAACTTAATGTTGCTATACTCATGCTAGACGTGGCGAAAGCATTCGACCGCGTCTGGCATGAGGGCTTAATTGCTAAATTAATTGACCTTCAAGTGGACAGAGAACTCATTCTGCTAATCCATTCTTTTATCAGGGATCGGACATTCAGAGTCTCGGTAAAAAATGAATTATCCAGCACTAAAATAATGACTAGCGGTGTTCCACAGGGTTCTGTGACTGGCCCTATACTCTATCTATTCTACGTTTCAGACTTTCCGAGATTGCATTTAAATCATAATTCTATGCTAGCCTGTTATGCAGACGACACTGCCCTGGCAGTGAAGTCTGCTAACATCAATCATGCTATTCGGAAACTCCAAGACACTATTCCCTCCATAGAACAATGGTGTGGATATTGGAAGATACGAATTAACGCTCAAAAATCGCAGCTCCTACTCATAAGGAAAAGGAAGAAAAATGTTCCGATCAGGCAAAGTGTTTATCTTTTTAACGAGGCTGTGCCTATCGTGAAACAAGCCAAATATCTGGGCATCACCATCAACGACAAGCTCACATGGCAGCATCACATCCAACAAATCAGGGATAAAGCGATTAAAGTCATGAAATGTTTATATCCTATGATAGGGAAATATTCAAAACTTTCGTTGGACAAGAAACGACTTATTTATCTAGCCACAATCCGACCCATCATGACGTACGCTTCGCCAGCATGGACTACCGCTACGAAGGGTGAAATCCAAAAATTACAAGTTGTGCAAAACCAATTTTTAAGAATTATCACAAATGCACACCCGTATGTGAAGAACAAACGTCTCCATGAAGATTTAAAAATGGATACAATAGTGGAATATTTAAGAAGAACTAACACGGCATTTTATGACGCCGCTAAGGAGTGCCAACATATGGACATTTTCAACCTATTTCACTATGAAATTTTGCACGAGGACAGGCACCTCCGTCCATATGCCGCTTTTCTACTCAGTGGAAACCAGGATTTTCCAACATAATTTGTGTTTTTAAGTATGTAGTACTCTGAAAAACTTATTTGACTTGTAAATAATGATGTTTAGAAATCTTAGCCGGATGATCATGTGACACACACAGCCACGCCCACAAGATGTTACTTATATTTTTCCTGTATATACTATTTTACTTTTTGGAATCGTATTTTATTTTCTGCATTTATGACTGCAACACACACCTTTTATGAACTGATTTAGTACTATTTTATGTATAACTATTGTAAAACTTCAGATTTACAGCGCTACGATGCTTGGATACCTCATCGCCAACCAGATGTCTTATCGCTCATCACGTGACATTGGTCACACCACCTGCATCTGCTATCCTGTCTCCACGAGAATCAACAGACGTCGTGCCGGTCTCGTGCCTGCCACCAATCCGACTGCGATAAGATCTCCGTGTCTGATAAGATCTCCCTATCCGGCGTATCTGACTGCGATCTTTCGACTAACTGACTTTCACTGCCATGAATGCTCAGTAGCCACCGCTCAGTCTCGCCAGATTATGCCTTTAATTGCTGTGACTTTTCATGCCACTGCTTATCATTGATAGCGTTTCTGCGGCGCGTTTTTAATCTTTTTTGGTTGTTAATCTCTCTAGTTACCCCCAAGCTCACTTAGTTAGGAGTGAGTCAGGGGCCTGAGAGATTTCCTCCTGCTCATCCGTCTGCCGGAACGCCGTCGTGCGGGTCCGGTTCCGGGGCGCAGGCTCTTTCTCTTGCTGGGGCGCAGGATCTATGGATTCAAAGCGTCGACATGGATGCGAACCAGACAATCGAGAAACTTATTGAATTTTATAACATTCAAATTAGGGAACTAGATAAAACAAAACAACTCAATGGATCCTTCACCGAAATTGAGGAGAAATTTCATTCCTTTCTAATCAGCTCCCTGGGCATGATTAAGATTCTCAATGAGGAGAACCTTAAAAAGTGCCAGGAGCACATTAACACCCATCATAATCTTGATGTACAAAATGATAAACATTCCTTTTCAGATAATGATAGAGGCCGTAGCCCTATCAAGCTACACGATACTTCATCAAACAACACCGACGATGAAATCACTTTGGATAAAGACATATCTTCGGATGAAGATATAACATGCAAGCGTCGAGGAGACCAAACAGTCAGAATTAGAAACTCGCACCTTGCGACTAAAAAACTGAAACTCAGCATAAAGCATGCTAATTCTTCACAGCTGACCAACAATAAAAATCAAGAAGCAAAAAATACGGTTTGTGACCAAACTAAAGATAATACCAAACAACCCATTACTAAAACTATCAGAGAAACGGAGGATAATTCTATCATGGACACTTCCAACCAGGAAGATGCAAATATCAATTTAGACAATACATTGACCAATACCATCAACAAAAATCAGGAAACTAAATCAAATAAACTTCCACCGATTATACTTAAAGAAAACAAGTACTCTTATAGCAAAATTAGGAGCATATTTAATCAAAAGAATTTCAAATTCATTGGAAATAGTATTTCTGATGGGATCAAAATTACTACTAATGACCCAGATACCTATAGGGCTATGGTTAAGATTCTTAAAGACCTGGGGGGGGAGCACCACTCTTACATTCTCCCCCAGGACAGAAAATTGAAAGTTGTTATCAAAGGACTCCTTAGGAGTACCGAAACAGATGAAATCAAAGAAGAACTTGAGGAGCTAAATTTCAAACCAGAAGAAATTAAGCAGTTAACCAAAAGAAGAAATGGAGAAGTTACCAAACTTCCCTTATTTCTCATTACACTACCCAAGGACGAAGCCACCAAAGAAATCTACCAAACCAGATATTTATGCGGACTCAGGATTAATGTTGAGGAATACCGAGGCAGACAAGGTCCCTTGCAATGCTTCAAATGTCAGGGATTCAACCATACTCAGATCGGTTGTAATTATCAACCCCGTTGCGTTAGGTGTGCAGGATCGCACGAATCCAGAGACTGCCCAGACAAAAATAATAAGGATAAGCCCCTGCTCTGTGCAAACTGCGGCCAGAACCATACTTCCAGCTTCAAAGGATGTGTAAAGTTCCCCAAACCTAAGCAGGAAAAACAGAAAACTTACCAAAGCCGAATCATCGAAGGAAAATCATACGCACAAACGTTAGCTTCTGGCACTTACAACGAAACCATTAGTGAGGCAAAAAAGATCTTCTCAGACCTTGCAGAACTAGTTTCCATAATCAAAAGTGCAGGTTTCCTGCAAATAACACAGCAAATAAAACAGATAAACAACACCAACGAGGAAATGAAATCAAATAACAATATTAATAATGGGTCTTAACTCTATCATCAAAGCACCCATACAAGTTATGATATGGAACGCTAATAACATCCTTAACAAAATTCCGGAACTTCAAAATTTTCTCCTAACTAAAGACATAGATATTGCATTAATTACCGAAACGCATGCTAATCCCAGCAAAAGAATAAATATTCCAAACTACCGGTGCTACCGGTGTGACAGACTCAGCCATAAAGGTGGAGGAGTAGCCATTTTCGTCAAAAGCTCTATTCAATCCTGTCTCATCAGAGAGGATAGGACCAATAATCACGAATTAGTAACGGTCTCGGTTTTTCTACCTTCTTACGGCATCATCTACTTCAACTCTCTGTACAACCCTCCACATAACCCTCTTGATGAAGATTTTCTAAAAAACATCTTATGTACCAATAATGACAATATACTGGCCGGAGATCTCAATGCAAAAAACACTGAATGGGCTTGCCGACAAACCAACAGCAATGGCAATATGCTCAAGAACTTCATCACTAACTACCCAGTCTATTTATACGCTCCAGATAACTATACCTACCTCCCGGAGAATGTGAGAGAGGGAGATATTCTCGACATTCTCCTCACCAATATTTCCATACCAATCTTTATCGACTCTACAATAGACCTAACCTCTGATCATATCCCTGTTATTGCTACTCTTGGCACCAACAAAACTGCCAATGAAAAATTCATCAATAAAACCGATTGGAAACGATTCCATGATATTCTTGAAAATAGCCCACCTAAACTCAATAGCCTCAAGACTACCTACGATATCGAAGTTGCCATTGATATGCTCACTCACAGCATCAAGAATGCCTATAACTCAGCCACACAGAAGATTCCTGCAAACAAATTCCAAGAGATTCTCCCCCATAGTATTAGAACACTGATCAAAGAGAGAAATAAACTCAGAAAACGATGGAACCGGTCCTGGGACCCTCAAATAAAATCAGAACTCAACAAAATTAACAGACTTATCAAGAAAAATATTACCAACTACAAAGCTGAACTTTGGCAAAATAAAATTCAAAAATTTAACGAACCTGGAAACGAATTCTGGAGCTTTGCCAAACGCCTCAGAATTACACCCACCTGTAATAAGCCCATCAAAAAAGATGACAAAATTGCATTAACCAACAAGGAAAAAGCTACTCTTATGGGAGAACACCTTGAGAATCAATTTATTCCGAATGATACTCCATCAGACCCTACCTTCATTTATGATGTTAGATACTTTGTTCAAAATTATATCAATAGCCCCACAGCAAAACTCAACACTGATTTTACTAATCCAAAAGAAGTTATTGAAATCATTAAACGACTCAAAAATAGAAAAGCCCCTGGCTATGATGAAATCAATAACATCGCAATTAAGAATCTGCCACTCAGCATTATCTCAAGGCTTGTCAGTATTTACAATGCTTCTCTTGATAAGTCCTACTTCCCCATGAATTGGAAAGTCGCTAAAATTATCCTAATTCCTAAGCCAGGCAAAGACACCACTTCTCCAGATGGCTACCGGCCTATCAGCCTACTGCCCGGACTTGGTAAGATCCTGGAAAGAATTATCCTCAATAGGATGCAACAGTATATTAATAGACTCCCTCCTGAGCAATTTGGATTCAGAAAAACTTTATCCACTACGAAACAACTCGTTCGATTAGTTGAATTCATAGGCAGTGCTCTTCATAACCACCAGAAAGTTGCATTACTCATGCTTGACGCGGCCAAAGGTTTTGACCGCGTCTGGCATGAGGGGCTTATTTTCAAATTAATCAAACTAAACTTCTCACCAGATATGACTAAACTTATTCACTCCTTCATCAAAAATAGAAAATTCTTCGTATCTATTGGACAAGACACATCAAGTTTCAAGTACATCCGTGCCTCTGTCGCTCAAGGCTCAATATTAGGACCCATACTTTATCTCTTTTATGTTTCCGACTTCCCTAATCCTGATCATGAAATTAACAGATTCCTTGGCTGCTATGCGGATGATACTGCTCTTGCAGTAAAATCCCTTAGCCCCAATGCTGCAATATTAAAGCTCCAAACCATGATGCCTTTGATCGAACATTGGTGCAAGCTTTGGCGTATTGTTATTAATGCTGAGAAATCTCAGCTTCTCATTATCAGCAGAAACAGAAAAACTCATCAAATCCTCACTAACGAACTTAAGCTCTTTGACAAAAATATTCCCATAGTCAGCAAAGCTAAATATCTTGGCATCACCATTAATCATAGACTCACCTGGACTGATCACATCAAAATTATTAAAGGCAAAGCCTATGGAAACATGAAGAGCCTCATGCCTCTACTGGGAAAATACTCAGAGCTAAATCTCAAAAGCAAGAAACATATTTATACAGTTATCATCAGGCCCATCCTCTGTTATGCATCGCCTGCTTGGGCTACTATCAAAGACAAAGAAATTAAACAGCTCCAAATCATCCAGAATAAATTCCTAAGGCTAATCACAAATGCGCATTTCTACGTTTCTAATGCAACCCTACATAAGGACCTAAAGATAGACCTCATCAAAGATTTCATTCAGAAGACAAATGAAAAATTTTTCAATAAGGCTCTTACTTGTCCCTTCATGAACCAATTCCAAGTCTTTAACTATGCTCCCTTGCCAGAAGATAAAGACCTGAGGCCCTGGGCGGCCCATCAATTCAATCAAAATTTTCCGACTTAACATCTTGTATATATCTGTATATATTTTACATTTGATTTCACTTTATATTAATCCAGATTTTGAATTTACTCCAGCTTTCTTATTATTATTAATTGCCATGTATTAACTTTTATTATTTGTACATATGTATTATACTTAATTTTCTTTATTTTCAGGAACTTTATACCTTATGCATGTATTATCTTAAATACTCCAGAATTACCTTACGCAAGTATCTTTATATGTTCACAAATCTATCAATTTATGCAAATTTTATATATTATGTATTTCTCCTCAATCTTCTATATTATTAGGGAATTATTAGGAAAAGAGAATGCTTTCCCACCACCGCGTTTTCCAATAAGTCTGGTTCCCATTCTGTGACGCAGGGTCACCCCCTTTTCTCCTGACCTTTAGTCACCACCACCTAACTGTCAGAACTACTGATTTCAGGTGCCACCACATATCAGGAGCCGGTAAAGCGGCATTCACTAGCTGCACACCGGCCATAGCAAAATGGATGGATGGATCCACGAGAACTACGTTCGGCATTTCCTTACCTGCAGCGCTCCTAGAAGCACCAAAGTTCGATAGCCGGAACACAACCTGCGATTTCGCAAGTTAATCGCGGCAAGTAAAGCAAGTTGGAGTTGGAGTTTTGCAATCATTTCTACTCTGATTCTTGCTGAGTGAACGTCATTTTGACTCTGCCATTTTCCTGCGCCATTTCGTTTTCTTGTACACGATGTCTGCTAAACGAACTTATTCTGCATCTAATGTAAGTATTTTTCGCCTGTATCTGATTTTTAAATTACTATATTTTGAAAACGAATTTATTGTTTTCTGAATGTTTTATTTATTTAAATATTTAATTGCCAGGTGCTATTTGAAGATCCTGACTTTCCCTTCCGTGACTCGGACGATGACGTAAGTATAATATTTAACACGTACTTTTAAGCTACTATTTTGAATTTTATTTTTCTACGTAATATTTTATTTTGAACGTATTCACTTTTCTTTTGCTAGTTAATAGATGAAGTTGATCAAATCTTTATGGAAAATCCTATGGATCTACCCTTGTATTATCAAGTGGGTTCCGGATTTGAGGTAAATTTTCGTTTCGTTATGATTCGATTAGAATATTTTTTCTAGTACTAGAAATGAATGTATTTATTTTTATTTTATTTATTTTTAGAATTCTTCCTTGTCAACTCGTGGGCCTGTATATATGGCTGGTTCCGATGAACGTTCGATGAACGTATTTTTTTTTTATCATAATGTCGTTTTGAAAATGTTTGATTATTGCTAAAACTTATTTTTATTTTTCAGATCGATGAGGCGATTGTACTTACAGAAAAGTCTCGTCGAAGGAACCATAAATATCAGGCCAAGGAGATTACCTTCCACGCTTGTGTGGACATCGAAAGACTGCCTCAAGGCGTGCTAGGCATCCCAATGGTCCGAATTTCTGACACCGTCAGAGAATTGTTCGAACAACTCATTCGCCGTACAGCAGCTGATTTAAATCCATCGGACCTCATTCGGTATTGCATTCAAGCAGAAAGGCTTGCACAAACCGATCAGCACATCGCTGATGACTGTTTCGACTTTGACGGTCGAAAAGATTTTGGCTGCAGTTATGAAACTACTGCAGTCCAAAGACAAGATCGAGCTGGATGCAGGGTTCTCGGTGGACGTGATCACCATTAGACGACCTGTGGGTGCCGGTGGAAACAGAAAAGTGATTAACATCTCCATGGACAGATTAAGAAAACAATCTATCTTGTCCATACCCTACGATGAGGAAGGACTGTGCTGTGCTAAGGCGATTGTTTATGCGTTGGCATATCTGAATGAGGACACGAGGGCCATCAATGCCATGAAAGATCGTCACCGACCAGCCCTTGTAAATCGTGCAAAAGAACTACATACGGCCACGAACGTACCTCTAGGCCCGTGCACATTTGCTGAAATTGCTACATTTGAAGACCATCTGGATACTCAAATTGCAGTCTTTTCTTCGGATAATTTGAACCGAGTAAGTCATTATTTTTATCTCAAGATACTTCTGCTTTTAAATACTAACTTCATACTTAACTATCTTTTCTACATGTTTTGAAAATTGTAATTTGATTTTGGTTCTTTTTTATTTTGTGTTTCCATACTATGTTTATGGTAAAATTTATTTCGTACGTGAATGAGTTTTTTAAAAAACGTTTTCAATATTAATGAACTGAAAAATATTGAGACAACTAGCATTATAGTATTTTGATTATGTTGTTTCCATGTTAAAAAAAACTGAGTACATGGTGAGTGTTTAAATTAACTTTATGCCTATATACAATTTGTTTCGATGTTAAAATATAATGGATGAAAACTGAACGCATGGTGAATTTTTATTTTTAGTTTACTTTTTAGAATACTTTATATGTTAAAATTATAACTGGTGAAAACTGATTTCTAAATTGTTCGATTTTGGAATTTATTTTCAGAGAAAGGTTTTTCGTTTAGAAATTTAAAATATAACGTGGATCTTTACTTTTAGATTACTTTAAATTGTTAGATTGACTTTATACAATGCATGTATGCAATTCATTTCCACGTTAAAAAAATACAACTTGAAAATACTGAATACATAGTGAATTTTCTAGATTGTGTTACATTTTTTAGATTATTTTTATGTATGAAGTTTATTTAGACGCTAAAAACATAACTTGAAAATTTTTTAGATTAATTTTACTTTTAAGATAAAATTTATATTTTATGCATGCATTTCGTTAGACGCTAAAAATATGTCTTATAAAAATGCATGGCGAATTTTTGAATTACTCTAAATTTTAAGATTATATTTTATGCATATTCACGCATAGAATCCATGAATGTATGCAGTTCGCTTCATTGTTAAAAAATATACCTTATAAAAATTAAATGTATAGTGAGATTTTAGTTTACTTAAAATTGTTAGATTAATTTCTTATTTTACGTATGCAATTCGTTAAAACTTTCACTTTTAAAAATTTTTATTTTTAGAATAGTTTAACTTTTTAGATTTTATTTACATGTATGCACGAAGGCAATTTGTTTCTATGTTAAAAATATAATTTGCAAAAAGTTAACATTTAGACATATATTTCTGATCATTTAGTTGTTAAAACTTTAACTTGTAAAACTGAATGCATGGCGAATTTTTTAGATTGCGTTAAATTTTATGTATAAATGCATGCATGTATGCGGTTCGCTTCGATGTTAAAAATATGACTTGTAAAAAAAATGCATGATGAATTTTTTATTTTTAGATTCATTTTTATTTTTCGTTAAGATGTTAAAACTTTAAACTATAAAAAATGAATGCACGATGAATTTTTTTTTTTTTTTTTTTACTTTAACATATATGCATGTAATTCCTTTCGATGTTAAATGCACTAGGAATTTTTAGATCGCTTTATGTATGCAATTAAATGTTAAAAACTGATTTTACTTTGATTTTTGTCTTTCTGTGTTTTAGGTGGTCTATAAAGGAAAGGAGAGGTCTCAACGGATCAATTTATGGCTCCATGATGCGCACTACGATGGGATTAAATCCCTGAAAGGGTTTTTTTTGCCAGCAAATACTACTGCACAGCGTGTGAAAAGCGGTATGATCATCCAGAAAGCCATAGATGTGCCAATGCGTGCCCCATATGTTTGAGGACCGACTGTTTTCCAGGCGTACCCCAACGATGTCAGGATTGCGACCGTCTGTGCCGCTCTAATGCCTGTTACGCAGCACACAAAGCCGTCACTGGAAACCAAGAATTTTCACTTTGTGACAGGGTAAGTGTTTCTGAAAATTTATCTTAATGAACAAAATTGTTTCATAAGAATAAATTGAATTTAATTAAAAAAATTAAATTTAAATACATATTTAATTAAATATTCTTTGCGCCATTGCTGCAAGGAATGAAATTTAAATTTAAACAAATTTAAATTCTGAACAAATACGTATAAAAGTAAAAAAGTACACCTATAACCAAATTTAAATTCTAAAAAAAGGAAAAAAGCCAAAATAATTTAAAAAAATTGTGCAAACATGTAAAAGATTTAGTTATTTATCATGTAATTTTCTCGAAATCCCTGCTAAAAATGCCCCGTAGAAACCCATAAAAATTTTTTACGGGGAATTGGCCTACGGGTACCCGTACAGCTCTGTGGGTACCCGTAGGCCAAATCCCCGTAAAAACCCACAGACAGAAACCCGTACTACTGTACGGGTACCCGTAGGCCAAATCTCCGTAAAAACCCATAGAAAGAAACCCGTACGGTTGTACGGGTACCCATAGGCCGAATACCCGTAAAAACCCATAGAAAGAAACCTGCACGGCTGTATAGGTACCTGTAGGCGAAATACCCGTAAAAAACCTGTAAACGGAAACCCGTACGACTGTACGGTTACGAGTAGGCCAAAACTCTGTAGAACTGTAGGCACTATAAACAAAATCCCAGTAAAAACCCATAGCCAAAAATCAAAACTTGCATATCCATTGGCCAAATTTCCATTAAAAAAATGGATATTCCGTAGGTCTATGCCTTGTAAAAACCAGTAAACAAAAGCATGTACACCTATACAGGCACCCATACGGCAAATCCTGTAAAAACCACTACACAAAAATCCACAGACCAATAAAGGTAACTCTTGGAAAAATCGCTGCACAAAACCCATAAACAGAACCAATAGCATTATACCATAGTGGAGTATCCATACATAGAATCGTACATTGAACGGGTATCCATATACAGAATCCTTATAAAAAACAATACACAAAAATAGAACTGTAAATCAAATTTCCATAAAAACATAAACCAGCAGAAGTACATAATTAGCACTGATGAAATGTACAGAACTAAATTGCGGAGAAAGCATGTAAAGTAATTTTAAATAAAACTCAAATGCGAATAAATAAAAATTTTAAAATATCTAGAAGCCTACGAGCCCGTCCTTCTTAATGCACGTCAATATCTATAAACATATTACAAAATATTTGTATAAATTCTCTTTACAAAAATTTAAACTACCTTTATATAATTCTGAAAATAAAATGAATAGAAAGATAATAACCAAAGTCATGATTCACAACCATCGAATGATATACATATGTAAGAAAAATAAGGAATATGCAAAAGATTAAATTAGCTGCGTAAAATTAATTTTCCTTCTCTATTCTAAAAACAGTAATCTTTCTGCACTGCATCATTTGGAGATTAATTCATGTCATATGACTCTTACATAATTTGATGTTGTAAAAGAAACTAAAACTCAAACAGCCAATAGTAATTTTACAGCAGTATTAACTATCAAAGACGAGTAAAAATGCATCGAGAACCAAAATTAACTCGGTCTGAATTAAGATTTCACCCTTAACGTAACGCATTTGCTTTTTACGCTTTGTATTAGCTGGATTGCAGTCTGTCTGCTCCTTGTTTCTTACTACACATTTATCAAAAATGTTAATTTTTGGAATAGGCATAAATAATGTGCCAACTTGTTTGTGGCTGCAACATATTTGCTGAAAGAAAAGTTGAATTAAATCTACCTCGACTGCCAAATTTCTTATTCATTGTGGATTGGAGTTTCAACATCTCTAAGCCATCAAAATTCTTGCTGTTCATTATGGATTCAGCTGCTTGTATTCGACTACAGAATCTATTACATATATATATAATATCATTTCATTTGATGGTTGCGAATCATTACTTTGACTGTATATATATTATTGATTTCATTATAAATATATACATATAGTACTGTACCTCACTGCATATATTTGTATTTCAGTTCTTTAGTTGGGAAATTAAACAATTGTATTTAATCACATCAGCTTGTTTAACAATTTGATACCTAATGAGAAATGTTTTGCCAAAGGATGCTACTTTCTAGCATCTGCTTAAATTTTAAGTTACCTACAATGCACTAAACCAAATTAAAAAACAAAACTAGAAGAAACCCAAATTTTCAGGAAGAGAAACATTATTAACAAGCAAGCAAAAAGAATACGGGACTTGCAAATTAGAAACTTAACATAGAGTTCAAATTTAGCATACTTGCTATCCCCTTAAAGATCGCTTACCGATGATAGTAACACCCTGCAGCTTATTATGACATGCATACACATAGATGTTTTGCGTGGAAGAAAGGATGAATCCAAGAGTATAATGTAGTGAAGAAATAATAATATACAAACACTGTGTCGACCCCTTATTACAATACTTTGAATGTTACCTGTATCTCTCAAAAGATAAATGAAACATGAAGATAACATATAATAAACTTAATAGTACCCAAAATACAATAAATTATATTGTAACAAAATGAATTTAAAAAAATTTACAAGTTTCAGCAAATACCAATTCTCTACGCACAGTTCGGGAATTAAGAAAATATCTCATAGCGTATAATGTTTTATTCCGTATCTCACTTTTAGTGCTATATAATCTTCCACAGATTTTATATAAATAAAATCTATAACATAATGGGTATTTATACTATATGTAGTTCTTGATGTAAAAAAGATAAACTTTCGTACAGTAAAAATTCCATCTATGTGAATAAGTATGAATATACTCATATACACATAATTATACTAAATAACTAATGTAATGAAACTAAATTCCTATAGAAAAATGGGGAATGTGTAGAATCGCCCACTGCTTGGCGTGTTTTTAAGAATTGCACATACTCGGTATCCATGTACACATCGACCTATTTTCACTTAAAAAAACATCTCAGAATTGCACAAAAATGCCATTGTGCACTCCTTTGACTTTATTCATGTGCACATCAACCTATTTTCACTTTAAAAGTTAAAAGAAAATTGACAAAAATCCAATTCCTTTTACTTTTGTACAAAGTGCCAAATAAATAAGTGGGCGATTCTGCACTTTACCGAAAAAATATATAAAAATACTATTAACCTATATATATTAATAATTTATTATTACACAAGGTTTTTCATATATCATCTCAAGGGAACATAAATTTAATTAAAGCGATGCATTATTGGAATAAATTTGAGTCAGTGTTTTAGGTGCAAGTTATTTAGATTTCTATTGTAGAAAGAATACTTGAAATAATGTATAGAAATATTATTTTGAACCATAAAAATTCTCAATAGTAAAATTTAAAGTACTGAAAAGGTAGTTATTGTTTTTGACAGTAGATTATATAATATAAAAATACCTCATGCTGAGCATTTTCTGAAATTACAATGCTAAATGAAATTGATATAGTGCAGTATTTAGCAATAACAACTTTTTGTAAACAAATGTGGCTATATTTGCTTAATTGTAATGACAGTAATTTTAACTGCATTTGTATAAGGCTGTACAGAAGATTTATTTATATGGGTTTTCATCCGCAGAGAACAACCGGATTCCCTGTGGAAGTGATTCCGAAAATAAATGTTTAAATATTACTTTAACTATATTTGAAAGCAATGCTATAACAGTGCCCTTATAAGACTTATGATCCGAAAATCTTTGGTTTTAAATGTCTCGTAAAAACTTTCAATTATTTCTGCAAAATTCATACCCACGTAAAAATTACTACACCGAAGTCAATTGATTATACAGCAAAACGTTCCTAAAACAATCAACTCCACAATTCGAGATAATGCGAGTTTCCTGTAGCCTGACAAAACTATGAATGATTTTTAAGTCATGTTATTTAATTATTGTCCTGACAAATGTGCCATTATGAGAGGTTGTCATTTAAGAAAATAACCACTATATGAGGTTTCAACTAAATGTAATTTTTTTCAAATAAATAATTCACTTTTTATACTCCCAAGACTAGTACATTTAATTCACAAATCTACTTCTATTTGAAAAGCAATTTATGAAAAACACACTTGAAATTTTCTTCATCAAACTAATAATAATGAAAATTAAAGTATGCATAAAAATGATTATATGTGTTTTAACAAAATATTTAATGTAAAAATATGGTTCTAGTCTCATACTTGTAAAGAAAAATAGACCAAAAAGAAAAAACAATGTAAGCTACTATGATCATCTAAATTTTCACATAATTTTAGTAGTGGAAAAAAGATTCCTTAAGCTTGTATGTCTTGTCTACCCCATTCAATAAGTAATAAACACATTAAATACTTCAATGTTTATTTCATTAATAAAACTTACCTTTTTTGCTCGCGAAATATAATTAGTACATTTTTTAAAACATAAAAAAACATTCTTTTTGCTCGGCCACATCACATTAGTCGAAAAATTCAAAATTGAATCATGCAAGATCATTTTTAAGTAAGGTATGCTCAAATTTATTAGTACATAATATTCAAATGATAAAGCATCTACATGAACAAGCTTTTAAAAAGTATTTCTAAACTGTAATCAAAAAAATAAATTTTCCAAAATACAGTTTCAGTAGAATGCAAAAACTATATTTCTGCATCTGCACACTGAACCAATTTATCAAGTCTGAAATTATCACTTTTCAGTCTTTAAGCACATTGATTTTTAGGTTAAAAGTAAAGATGGAACGTCAATTTCACGCACAAAAACTCCATTTCACAACTAGTCATTTATCAGCAACGTTCTCTCAAACATTAGACACGATTACACGTGCGTGGCTTTAGTTGTATATTCATAGTCAGTGCTGGTATTTTATTATTTATTACTAATTTCTAAACAGTAAAACATAGTAAAATTTGTAATATAGTAAATCCTAGTAAATAATATATTGCATTACTACAGCCACGAAGAAAATAACACCACCATCGCACAACAATAACTAGAGCGCCGCCATATTGCTTGTTTGAGAAACTTCTGAAAGTGGGGGAGAGAGGGGAATTTTTTTCCTCTCGTCAGCGTTAACAGGGAGAAAAGTTTTGCGATTGGAATGAACTTGTTCGCGTTAAAGAGATGTTGGTTGATACCGGTGTTTATTTGTAATTCAGAAATGTAAGTGCTTATGTGTGTGTATTCAGAGAACCAACTCGTAGCAAAAACCACCTCCCTAAGACGACCGCCTCTGAAAGAGACCAGTATTTCTGAAAACATAAGTATACTTTGGTACTGAATATTCCCTCTGTAAGGCGACCATTCACAAAGAAAATTCTGCAAGTGTGTCTGGTCGCCTTAGAGAGATTCATTCCGTAGATGCAATCTCCCTGAGACGACCACCTCTAAAAGATAAACGTATCTCTGAGAACGTGAGTATCTATTGGTATTGAGCATCACCTCTATCACCTCTCTAAGGCGACCACTTGCAAAGATGAATTTTTATTTGCGGTTGGTCGCCTTGGAGAGACCTCGTTGTGTGTGGTGTATATGATTACTGTTATTGTTTCCGAAAAAAAAAATTTAAAAAAAATAGCATATTTAGTAAAACCCCTCTCTAAAACGACCACCTGCGTTTACAGGTTACTCTGGTGGTCTTAAAGAGATCATATTTTCATTCTGTTAATTTTATTGTTTACAAGACGTATATTAACGTCAGATAAAAAAATAGCACAAATCCATATAAACCAACAGAAGATTTATTATTATATTGATACCAGTAAGAAAACCAGCAAAAGTCAATATAAACCTATACAAACCAGTACAAAGTTCTACCATTGAATGATGGTTGTATGGGTGTCAATTCATATCAGTAAGAAAAACCCACAGAGATCAATAGAAACCAGTAAAAGTCAATAGAGACCATCAAAAATTCTATAGGTACCAGTAGAAAGTTTTACTGGTTTCTATGTATGGGTCATTTTAAAACCAGTAAAAAAAACCCACAGAGACCAACAGAAACCAGTAAAAGTCAATAAAAACCCATAAAATCGTATGGGTACCCATAAAAAGTTTCACTGGTTTCTATGAGGCATTTTTAGTAGGGATGGTTATGTTTTAAAAAAAATAATTTTCGTTATAGGTATACCAATGCAGGGAATGCTGCCAAGTGATTGAACGCCGAAAGTGCCCTAAAGAGCTTCACAAATGTGGTACCACCAAATGTCCGTCTTGCGGCCAGTTTGTCGTGGCTGCTGAGCACCGCTGTTATTTGCGACGTGTTGCTCCGAAGAAGTCCGAGGATAAGCTCATCTTCTTTGACTTCGAAACGGATCAGTCTTCGGGAGAACACCTCGTGAATTTCGCAGTGGCTCAGTATGCCGACGGCACTGAAAAAGTGTTTCCGGGCTACACAGCATGTCAAGATTTCTGTGCCTGGCTGTTTACAGTACAACACAAGGGATACACAGCCGTGGCACACACCATGAAAGGGTAAGATAAAATACTATAGTTTACATGCTTTAAGTACGACTTTTTTTTCAATGGTATTCATAATGTTTTTTTACTTACAGGTTCGATGGTCAGTTCGTGATGGCCTGGCTCCTGGAGCAAGGCACAGCGCCGGAGGTGATCCCTAACGGGTCTATGGTCATGAGTGTAAAACACCCTAGTCTGAACATTCGGGTCATAGACTCGTTAAATTTTCTACCGATGGCGTTGGCCAAACTGCCGGGATGCTTCAGTCTCAGCGAGCTGAAAAAGGGATACTTTCCCCATCTTTTCAACTCGTGAGAAAACCAAAATTATGTCGGACCGCTGCCTGAGCCCCGGTACTACAGCCCGGATACCATGAGCACTTCAGTCCGACAAGCATTTCTGTCCTGGCATGAAGCACACAAGGGGGACGTGTTTAACTTTCAAGATGAGACGCTGGCCTATTGCAGGTATATTTTTTTTCTTGTTTTATTTTTATTTATTTATTTTTTATATTTCGTATTTTTAACATTTTTTCTTTTAATAGATCGGACGTGGACATTCTTCGCCGTTGCTGCCTGGAGTTTCGAGCCCAGTTTTTGGATGTGGCGAATGTGGATCCATTCCAGTAAGTCATTTTCTCATTTTCTTATACAATAATAATCATATTTACAGTTCATTAAATCATTCTTATTTTTGTCTTTTCAGATACGTGACCATCGCGTCAGCCTGTATGGCAACGTATCGGAGTGGCCACATTCAACCCGACACGATTGCCATGGTGCCTACACACGGCTACATCAACTCCACGAATTACAGCCCTGATTCGATCCGATGGTTGGACTTTGTTGCTGCTTCGGAAGGCCTACAGATTCAACATGCGTTGAACAGTTCCGGAGAGCACAGAGTCGCTGGAATCTCGGCAGACGGATTCTGCCAAGAAACACAAACCATCTATCAGTTTCAGGTAAGAAAATATAACCATTCCTTTTCTATGTGATTCTTTTTAGTGATTTATATGTAAGACTATTAATATATATTTGTATTATTTTAGGGCTGTTTCTTTCACGGATGTAGTTCGTGCTACGATGGTGATATCATACATCCACTGAAAGGGGTTTCCATGGCAACGTTAAGAGAAAAGACAGAACAGACGACAAGAAAGCTTCGCACCCAGGGTTTCCACGTCATCGAAATGTGGGAGCATGAATTTCAAAGAGAGAAAGAGGAAAATCCAGATCTCCAAGCTTTCCTGGATCAACACCATCTGAGGGATCGATTCAATCTTCGCGAGTCGTTTTTTGGAAGAAGGACCAATGCCTCAAATTGTTCCACGAGGGAGACGCAAAATATGTGGATTTTACTTCACTCTATCCATAGGTTCGTACTTTTTATTACTTCAAAAATGTTTACTTAAACTTTTCTAAATTTTCTGTATATTTTTATGATGTGTTTTTTCTGACTTTTTTTGTTTTCATTCACAGGTGAACAAGTATTGCGTCTACCCTGTAGGACATCCAACAATCATCACGGAAAGCTTTGGAGATGTGGAAGATTATTTTGGAATTATCCAATGCCGAGTGATTCCTCCACATCCTTTTGGAATCTGTATCTTCCGGTACTGCCCTATTGGTGCCGGAAGAAGCTGATTTTCCCCCTGTGTCGGACTTGCGCCCTTGTGGGAACGTGCGACGACAAGCGAGATCTTGTCGGAACGTGGGTGGAAGTCAAACTGGCGAAAAAGAAAGGCTACCGCATCACACATGTAAGTACTCAAAGATTATTTTAATCTTTATTTAGTTTCAGAGGTTACTTTTAAAAATTTTTTATAACTGACATTTATTTTTTATTTTCTATATTTACGAAGTGTACCATTTCCAGGCATCGTCTACTTCTCTGTTTCGTTCCTACATTGATCTGTTTCTGAAGATCAAGCAGGAAAGTAGCGGATGGCCTTCGGAGTGTGTGACGGAAGAAGCCAGACTGAAGTACATTCGCCAGTATGAAGAAAGAGAGGGCGTCAAGTTGGAGGCCGAAAAAATATCGAAAAACCCTGTTCGTCGACAAGTCGCCAAGTTGGCCGGGAACAGTTTCTGGGCAGGTAAGATGATTTCTTTTGTACTTAATTTTTATAAATATTTTTAATTCATTGTGATTTATGATAGCTTATTTTTCACTCAGATGGGGTATGAACATGAACAAAGCCCAACTGACCTATGTCCACACGGTGCCAGACTTCAATAAGATGTTGGCGGATTCTACTAAAAAAGTAAGTTTCCTTACCGATTTTATTCATCTGTAAACTCAATGTGTTTCAAACTGTTAACTTATGACTATTTTGAACTGTTACCTCATGACTCTTCTATTTTTTAGATCAAAGATGTCTTTCTTCTCACGTCTGAGGTGGCTGCCATTTCCTGGGAATCTGTGAAGGAGTTTGTGCCGCAGGATGCCTCTACCAACATTTTCCTAGCAACCTTCACAACAGCTTGGGCTCGTCTCAAGCTGTATAGTGAAATGGAGAAGTTGGGTAGAGATGTCCTGTACCACGACACAGACTCCATCATCTATGCCTCGAATGGCCGCAATGATCCCCCCTTGGGCAACTTCCTGGGTGAATTTAAGGATGAACTGGAGGGTGATGTCATCAAAACCTTTGTCTCTGGTAAGGACCTTTAAAAAAATTTCTTTATTTAACATGTACCAAAAATCTTGAAAGTTTTTCTGTTATGTCTTTTTCTCACCATGTTTTATTTTTTTTTTTCAGGAGGTCCGAAAAACTATGCGTACCAGACGGCCACTGGGAAAACCTGCTGCAAAGTCAGAGGATTTTCGCTGAACTTCGCAATTCCCAGTTACTGAACTTAGAAGCCATCAAAAGTCTGGTATGTAGTCTGGACCAAAAGGATGTCATAGCTCTGCACAACCCCTCCAAAATCACCCGTGAACCAAAAAGAAGAAAGGTCATCAATAAACCAGAAACAAGACTATACAAAATTGTGCTCGACAAACGAGTGATACAGAAAGACTTGAGCACCTTACCATTTGGATTTTAAAAGAAAGACTATAAACTATATTATAATGGCTTGTACAAAAAAATGTTTGCATGTAAAATATACATTATGATGCATCCAGTATCTGTAAATGAATGTAAAATAAAATAGAAGTTTGAATGATAAAATAGTGGTGTTTTTTCTTTTTTCCTTTGGAAAAGATGCCATGAAAGATAAGTTTTTAAAATATTTTTTTTAGAAAATAATGGTTATGATTATGTATATATTAGTTTAATCAGAAAAAAAATGATTTTATATATTAACTTCATCAAAGAAAAACATAACACAAATAAACAGAAATTAACTTTTATTATGAACATTTCATTACAATTTCAGCCATAGTTTCGAAGAGGATTTTCTTTTAGGTCTAGCATACATCATTTTTACATTCATTAAATATTTGTTTTTCACAAAGTCTTGAGGAAAGTTATTTACATTCAGTACATTTTTAAACTGTTCAAAGGCGGTAGGTCTTTCAGTTCTATTTCTCAACAGAAAGTTTATCAGTTGAACAATGTTGGACCCAGAAAACACATGACCGTCCAGAATCAGTTCTTTATTGTGTGTCCAGGAAATCTGATGTTCTTTTAGGAAATCCATTATTTTCTGTGCCGTTCTTTTCTGTTTCACAGGAACAGTCTGCAAAATTTCCTTTTCTACATCTGTCTCAGAAAATTGTTCAGACGGTTGTTTTTCAGACGCATTCACATGAGGCAACGTAACATACTTTTGCAGAACCTGGATGTACAATTTGGATTTTTCTTCATCGTCCATTTTCTTTTTTAAGATGTTTTGAATTTGGGTATCTAAATCACTCAAATGTTCATCTTCAAACTGGTGCATACGATCCAGCGGTACCAAGGCAAATTTCTTACTGTGTTCCATGGACAAGAGAGGATAAGACACCGACTGCTGCAGGAATCAGGAAAGATAGAAAACCGTCACCTTTTTGAACCAAAAGACGTCTTTTCTTAAAAAGAGGCACTTTTTTGTCCGCTAGTTTTCTTAAAGTTCTTTTAAAAGGGGCTAGTCGATTTTTGACGCGTTTCGTGATGGGTACGTTTCCTTTTAGAAGATTTAAAACACACTCACAAACTGATTTGATGAGATGATTCGGACACTTTTTCAGTACAGCTGCTTTTATTCGACTTGCACGACATGCACGGTTCCTAATAGTTTTAGATAATCCACATCCTTCAGATGAGACATTCTGATGACAATTGAGCTCTTTTTCTTGCACACTTTCTTTTATATAGGTAGCAAATGCAGCCGCTTTGGTTAAAGCCCAGCAATTAAATCCTTTTGCATGCATGAATCGAACATGTTAAAGAACTTTTATTTTTTAAATTCTCTATCTTAGGACAGTCTAGATTTATGACGTCTCTACATAATAAATTTTCTAAAAATAATTTCTTTTCTAATCCTTTCACGTATATGACAGAATAAATAGATGACAAATATTGCAAAATAATACGAAGATGAGTATAAGGTAAAACACTTCACTCCAATTCACATGATGACGATTTCTTGTGACCCAAACAAAACACTTTTGCTGAAATCGTGATAATGTTTTCCAAGGCTGAGGAGGTAAAAATGACCAGCAACTGTGATATCCTTCATGCACGGTGTAAAAAGCTAATTCTTTAACAATGTAACAATGAGGCATCCACTGAAAACCTTCGAAATCGATCACGATGGGAGAAGACATGTTAGCCATTCGACGTCTCAAACTGAAATGAACTATCGGGGCTGGTAGACATAGTATTTATCCCCAGGAAAGATGCCTGTACGAAGGCGAAGCGTTTCACTTGTTTCAGGTCGTAAATCAATCAACAAGTAGCTAAATGAAGTAGTATCCTGAAAAATTTCTTGAAAGGCCTTTACTTTTCCGGGGAACATTTGTCTAGCTAAATGCATAACTTGACTTTTATCTCTAGGATTTTTGTATAGGACAAGGTAATGGGAATTTAAATGAATATTTCTCATCTCCTTGCCTTGGTGAAAAAGATTTTGTGTTATAAAAACGACTGAAAGGTTTCGGTGATGACTTCCTTTTGTGAAAAGTTTGCTTAAGCGAGTATCACTTGCTAATTCAGACATTAAATCGTCTATGATAATTAAAGCATTTTGAAGAGTCTGCAGGTTAGATGGTAATCCTTCTTCAAAATTTACGTTTTTCATGGAATTAAAAAGAGGTTGATAACTTCCGTAGCAATAAATAATATTGGTCGGCATGGGATGGAACATTTTATGATCTATCAATTTCTTCACAAAAACCGTTTTACCCGAACCGGTAGATCCGCTCAGAAGACAAGTAGAAGGATGTACGAACTTGGGCAGTTCCATTTTTGGAAATGCCAGCATGTTAAGAAAACACTGAGTTTTATACTTTATCGAAAATCCTTTTGCATAAGACATTTATTCATTTTGTTTAAATAAGTGTAGAAACAAGAAACACAAGAGACATTTTTACAAATTAAAACAACTTTTTTAAAAATCCTGTTTACACCACATCTTTTTTTTGACAAATTGAAATATTTGGAAATCATGATTCTTCCCATCTAAGGGTGATACAATGAGTTCCATACAGAGTCCTTGACAGCGTTTAATAATAAAATAAATACAATAATGTCCACATACATTAGAAGTTAAACTCTGAAGCGAAATCTTGTTCCAGCAAACATGACGATATTTCTTGACAAAGGATGTGATATCTTTTCCATATACTTCAGGCGGCAGTCCATAAGAGTAAAAAAATTCCAGAGTCTGTTTGTCTGCAATGTAGACAGCTAGCCAATGAGTTCCTTTTTCATCATGTTTATCAGTATTGAGCACCAGTGCACAGGGAAAACTTTGAATCGTAGGTATTTTATCACAAGGAAAAACACCCGCATAATATCTTAAAGAAATAGGATCTCGAGATAAGATTTGATGAATCTGTGATGAATTCATCAGTTTCCAAAATCGTACTGAATATTTCGAGCTTTATTGATTTCTATCAAATTTTCAAATTCAGCGTATACTAATAACGATACAGTTTGTTGTAAGGGAGTCCCAAATTTTATTTCTAATCTTAAGTTGCTGTGTCGAACCAGATTTAAATGAGAGCCATCACAAAGGTCAGGTGTCAGGTCGAAGCGAAATAAGGAATATCCTTTTGAAAATTCTGATCTTGAAAGGTAAAGTCCTCTGTCGTCTGCATTCATAAATAAATTCTGATAAGCTCGTATGAAATGATTTTTGTCAAAATTAGGCTGAAGTGGATTATGAGGTACCGGTTGCCCGTCCACATAAACGCCGATAAAGTTCATATTATGATGCTAGAATTCAAAAGGAGACTTTTTATAGTTTCCGTTAAAGGCATCATTATCGACACATGCCACCACAATACGATTAGGCATTTGACCTATGAAAATATTGTCTTGAATAAAACTCATATTTCCCGTTGGAATGGAATAGGCTTTGCAGAGCACTCTATTAATGGGATATTTGGCTGTTGATTTTTCTAGGCTTTTGGCATGTCCTAGCACAACACCTGGACTGACTCTCACTTTGCGTACAAACAATGAATCTTGTTCGAGTAAAACTTTAAATTCACCTTCGCCCAATAAACAAAATTCAGGTTTGCTGCGTATGAGTTTAATTTTCATATCCACCATATTCAGCAAAAGTCTTTCCTGATGAAACATATCCAAGTGCAATCGGCCAATCATATCGACCGAAGCACTCAGTTTAAACAATTCTGCTCGTTGGTTGAATCCTTCATTCGGCTGAGTGTCTTGAATATCAAAAACGTTCATACGTCCTGCTGTATCTTTGAAAAACAATTCTGATGACAGTTGAGACGTTTTCGTATCAAAACCATGATTCAATAATTTTTCTATCATGGCTCTGTAAGGATACGTGTTATTACTGGTGGAAACGAGTTTTTCATTTAAGCTAATATCCACTTGAGAAAACATAGAATGTAAAAAGAGATTGACAGGTCCCACTTTACTTTCAGCCGTGATTGGCTTGCCATCATTTTTTAAAATTTTCACTTTGACATAAAGTTGTGTCTGTGATAAGTCTAGGTAGTCGTCTCCGCTTCCAGAAACATTGAACTCGACAGGACTTCCTTCCGATACATTGGCTAATGGATGAAATTCAACTCACTGACCTTTTTCGATAACTGTTTGTGTGGGAGGTAACGAAAATAAATCCAATTCGGATTTTGCGCATTCCGGAGAATCTTTTAACAGAAAAGCCATTACGAGTCAAAAATATCACGTTGTTGCACCTTCCTGGCTTTAGACGAAATGAAGTGTTTGGGAGTTTCGCGCTTCCTTTTAAACCTTCCGTGACCAATCATCTCATCTGCTTTCTGAACTGCTTTCACGCTAATTTTTTGCCAGCTTCTTTAGATCTGGTTTTGAGGGAGACTTTAAAATTTTCTCCCGAAAATACGTCGTTTGCAATTTGTGTTCCAGTCCGCAAAGCTTCTTTTCCAACTGTTTTGGCTCCACTCATCAAAAAAGGCATAGCACTGCGAAACAGCTTTGCAAAAAATCCACCAGTACCATAACCTTTCTGTAAAATGGTTCCTTGATAGTAAGGTAATCCATTTCCAGTTTGAGCTAAATAATAATCTTCAAATTTTTTCGTGCAACGCATATAAGGCACCCGCATGTTTGATGCTTCTAATCTTGCATACACAATCCAACTGAAATCAATTTACAAATGAAGGCCGCTTTTATAAATTTGTCTCAGACGAAAATGCAACACAAGAAATACTTTGCCTCTTTCGAATGGTACTAAATCTCCAGAGTGAAGTCTTATGTCAATATGTATAGTCTGAAAATGTTGACGGATAACTGGCAAGTAAATGGGCCGGGGGTAATGAGCATTTATGATGTCTCCGTCATTTCCTTCTACGGTGACAATTTTTAACAACGGTGCTTGCACATCTCCCACAATATGAGGCTCTACGAGATCGCAATACACATACATGACAGGAAAAGATACTTTGGGATCGGCTACAAAAGGACTTTGCTCCAATCCTTTGTAAACACCCGGCTCGAACCCTAGAAGCTCAGCTAATCCTTCGTGAAGAATGACTTTGCAGTTTTCGTCGGTCTTAATGGTCACTTTTTTCGTGACAGGATGATAACTGAATTCAATCTTAATTTTATGGAAAGGTATTTTCATGGCTTTTTAATAAATCTGGTATCGTTTCATAACATCCTGGAGGCACTCTTCGTCCTTCCAATTTTCCATCACCCAAATCAAATCCAAATAAATTATTGTCTTTTTGGATGTTATACCATGTGTGAGGGTAAATAAAGTCCACAAGAGACAACTCCCACTGACTATTTAAATCCATCGGAGTAGGAAGCTGAGTGGTAAATTGTGATATTTTGTTGTCTGGAAAAAAGCGCATGGAGCTGTCCCTGATCAGTGTGATAAAGAAAGACATGTTTCGTTCAAATGACAGATAAGCAGAATGTACAGACCTTTTATATCCTTCTCACATCATCTACCCAAGCATTGAAGCCTTCGGGGTACCCCTGAAATTTCACAAAATATTCCACTTTCCCGCGACGTTTCCTCTTTTTTAAAACTTTTTCTACGGGATAATAACCAGAGTCCGAAACCTTTTGAAGTTCTTGTTTGTAAAAAGTTCCTTGTATAACTTCTCCTGCTAGATCTTTGAGTTTGTAGACAGCTGGAATCCGTCGAATAATTTTATAGATTGTAAAAATTTCTCTTGTCCAGTTTTGTTCGTATCCTTTCTCAAAGACCATTTTTTCTCAGCTGATGAGTACCGTATCTCCAATCTTTAAATCTGAAGAAATAGGGTTTTGTACTGGTTGCTGACCATACAGCGTTTTCCAAATTTTTTCTTGATTTTGTAATGTAACGTGTAACGTTGCGCGCCTCCAACTTGCACGCAACCAAGGGATGACTGTGAAAACTGGATAAAACACAGAGTCTTGTGAAGGGTTTAAGTCCCTTTTTATTCAACGTAATAAATTACAATTGCGTGCTCTTGACGCTCACAGACTGCGCCAACTCGGCGGTCAAATAAAAATAATAACCTGAAAAGAAACTAAAGACAAGACTCTAACTACGAGGCTCTCTAAAATAACTAACTCACCGCGTTTTACAATACCGCTGCTAATTCAGCAGACTTGAAGCTCACTTGAACGATTAACACTACTTCCCGCCAAGCACATAGGCCGAAACGCGGGGTTCTTCAATTTCTCGCTAACTACCTCCGCGCTCGTGAAGTAAGAATATCACACACCGAACTTGTTTCCTTTCTATTTAAATCATAATACTTCCGCTGATAATTTGAATCCTTGCGCGTTCTACTAAAATTTACATATTCTGGCATTGGCAGTTCCAGGGGAAAGTAAGGCTTGACAGGAAAGATAGTTTAAGCTTAAAATAAATGTTAGTTAAAATAAATATAAACCCTACACCCTATTTAATGTTACTGAAAACTGCTCACTACATTACCAAGGACTTTTTAAAATCTGTGTGTTTAAACCATGTACTCGACGAAGTAAAAAACACATTTTGTACTACGAATGGTGTCTTAGGTATTGAATACTATGAATATCTGTAAATTAATTATGATGTTCAGTAAAAAAATGTTATTTTTATTTTACAATGGCCTCATTCTTTCAGACATTATTTAAAAGAATTAATCTGTAATGATTACTCACATAAATTATTTTCAAAATGCCTGTTGACTTTTATAGAGTATAAATAGTGTTGTTATTCTTAAACATGTATCATTCATTATTCAGCTTTTGAGATGTTAAGTAACATTCATTTTTCTCTCTTGTTTTTAGACCTATTTCTAGAATCTTAATATACGTGAAACTAGGGTATTTTTTTCTGTTCTAGTGAAACATATATAAATCAATATCAGTGTACGTTTAGATCATAACAACTGTTGCAATGAACACAGCTCTGGCTCAGACCTATCGGGATCCTCAGGTCCCCGCAAGCTTCGGGGGTGTTGCTGCTTTGCATCGTGTTTTAAAAGGTCGCGTAAAAACAAAAGACATCCAGAAATGGTTGCAAACCAAGGATTCTTATACTTTGCACAAGCCTTTGAGGCACACGTTTCCCAGGAACAGAGTCATCGTAGGAGGCTTAAACGAGCAATTTCAATCTGATTTAGTGGATATGCAATCCCTGGCCTCTTTTAATGACGGATACAAATATTTGCTGACCTGTATAGATAGATATCCTTTCCAAATACGCTTGGGCTATCCCTCTCAAAGATAAAACATCTACGTCTATCCAATCTGCTTTCGAAAAGATATTTTCGGAACGTACACCCGAATCATTACAAACAGATGCAGGGAAAGAGTTTACCAATAAACAATTTCAAATTTTTTTGAAAAAGAGAAACGTTCAGTTTTTTACGGCACATAATACAACCAAAGCTTCTGTCGTAGAACGATTTAATCGAACTCTGAAAACAAAAATGTGGAAATACTTTACCGAAATGAATACACGAAGGTATATTGATGTGATTGAAAAATTGATATCCAGTTATAACCATACATGGCATCGTAGTATTAAGACAGAACCTGTATCCGTTTGTAGGGTTTATATTTATTTTAACTAACATTTATTTTAAGTTTAAACTATCTTTCCTGTCAAGCCTTACTTTCCCCTGGAACTGCCAATGCCAGAATATGTAAATTTTAGTAGAACGCGCAAGGATTCAAATTATCAGCGGAAGTATTATGATTTAAATAGAAAGGAAACAAGTTCGGTGTGTGATATTCTTACTTCACGAGCACGGAGGTAGTTAGCAAGAAATTGAAGAACCCCGCGTTTCGGCCTATGTGCTTGGCGGGAAGTAGTGTTAATCGTTAAAGTGAGCTTCAAGTCTGCTGAATTAGCAGCGGTATTGTAAAACGCGGTGAGTTAGTTATTTTAGAGAGCCTCGTAGTTAGAGTCTTGTCTTTAGTTTCTTTTCAGGTTATTATTTTTATTTGACCGCCGAGTTGGCGCAGTCTGTGAGCGTCAAGAGCACGCAATTGTAATTTATTACGTTGAATAAAAAGGGACTTCAACCCTTCACAAGACTCTGTGTTTTATCCAGTTTTCACAGTCACCCCTTGGTTGCGTGCAAGTTAGAGGCGCGCAACGTTACATTGGCGCCCGAACAATTATCGAACTGAAATGGCCGAAAATTGGATGGAAATCGCTGGACAACACCAAGAAATAACAAGCCAGTTAGAAGGATTTGGATACCTGGTCCAGACTTTGAGAGCGTCAATCAAGCCAAACGTCCATTTCGACGGAAAAAATTCGGTGGCGGTATTTCTAGAAGGTCTAGAAAACCACTTTCAGCTCTACCCTGTTCCTGAAAGACAAAAAGTTGCCATCGCCACATCAGCACTAAGAGGACAGGCCGCGCTATGGTGGAAAAATATAGGTAAATTTTTATTAGGGGAATTTGGAAGCCAGACATATATATTTGAAAATTTCAAAAAATCGTTAGTAAAGGCCTTCCCCATAGTGAAAGATCGCGCACGGCTGGAAGCCGAACTATATAGTTTCTATCAACAGGATATAGCAGAACTGACGGACTTTATTCTACGAAAAATCAAGCTAACGGATATGCTGTATGGAAAGAAACCCGATGCGGAGATTATTGAAATAATATTACCATGATTGTTTCCCGCTGTTCAAGACTACTTTGAAATTAGAAACACAAGCACATTGCAGGAACTCTTCGAATTGGCGGTAAAGTTTCAAAATCACAGAATAGCGGAAAAAGCGAGAGGGGCAACGTATTCTCAAAGTACCCGAAGGAAATCTTCAAATGAGGAAACCAGAAATGGAAATCGCTCTTATGGGGGAAAAAGCTATCAAGCTAACTCATCGAAACTCGAAGGTCAAGGCCCAAAAAGAAAATTTGAAAATAAACATCCGCGTACCCAGAAGACACAGATTGAAAGGAAAGCTTTAAACGAGTAGAGGGGCCTGTGAAAGGGAGGGTCCAGACCCCGGAACTTTTAAAAAAACCCTCAAATAGACATTTAAATACGGTCATCGTAAAAACCTCACAGCTACCAATTATACAAGTCCTGGTTGGCGATGTACCAGTAGAAGCCCTCATCGATACAGGAGCAGAAGGGAATTAATTTTATGAGTGAAACATTCTTCAAAAAGAATTTTTATAGGGTACGATTATTTAAAACCAAAAATACGGAAATTATAGCGGCGCAAGGAAAAACATGTCACTGCATCGGGAAATTATCATTAAACTTACAGGTAAAAGAGGAAAGTCTCAAAGTATTAATTTTTGTAGTGAAAGACCTGCAAAATTCTCTTATTTTAGGTATGAAGTTTTTAAGGGCCGCGAGGGCCAAATTAAATTTTCAAGATAGTTCCGTGGTGTTGGAGATGGACCAGAGGGTGGTGGAACCTGTGGAGACACCGCAATTGGACCTTAGCCATCTGAATGACCATGAAACGAAAGCTATACAGCAAGTGGTGAGTAATTTTTCTCATTTATTTTCAGAAAAACCAGGAAACTGCCAAATAGTCACGCATAAGATTCAATTAAATGCCGAAAAACCTTGTAGGACTAAACCTTATCGGTATGACAAACAAAAAGACGTAATCATCGAAGAACATATTCAGGAGATGTTAAAGAATAAAATAATAACGCCCATAAATAGTGAGTACGCGAGTCCAGTCGTACTATGTAGGAAAAAGAACGAGTTTCCTCCTTGGGATAAAAGGGCTTGGAGGTTTGCTATTGATTACAGAAAACTAAATAGTATTACCAAATTTCCAGTTTACCCTTTGCCGGTTATAGACGAGATCATTAGACAGATCAAATCGACAAGATATATGTCTACTTTGGACTTAACGTCTGGCTACTATCAAATAGCTATGAGACCCGAAGATATACATAAAACCGCGTTTATAAAAAAATCGGGCACTTATGCATTTTTACGCATGCCTTTTGGGTTGTGTGGGGCCCCATCAACATTTCAGAGAGCTATGGACATTGTTCTAAAGCCTGTCCTAGGAAAATCAACTTTAATTTATCTAGAGGATATAATTATAACGAGTAGTACGTTGGAACAACACATTAATGATCTAGAACAAGTTTTTAAATTATTAAAGAGGCCGGTCTTACAATTAACGCCTCAAAATGCAAGTTCGCAACTAAAGAACTTAAATATCTCGGTTATAAAATTTCGCAAAAGGGTATAGAAACGCAAGATTCAAAAATAAAAGCTATTAAGAATTTCCCACCGCCCAACACCGCCAAGAAACTTTCTTCCTTCCTTGGGTTATGTTCTTACTATCGATCTTTCATAAAAGATTTCAATAATATTGTTGAACCACTCTTAGTAATCAAAAGAAAAAGGGGTAAATTTACGTGGACAGCGGAAGCTAACACAGCATTTGAAAGATTAAAAGAAGCGCTCATTAATGCCCCTGTTTTAAAATTCCCGGAGGGGGACGAAAACCTGGAAATTGCAGCAGATGCGTCAGACTATGCGGTGGGGCGGTTCTTATGCAAAATAACCATCCTCTGGCATTTTTTAGTAAAACATTGAATCAGACACAAAGGAATCATACAGCTACAGAAAGAGAAACATTAGCCGTATTAATGACTGTACACAAATTTCGAGTTTATTTCGGCAAATCGCCAGTAACAGTCTTTTCGGATCATGCGGCTGTTGGTAGACTTTACTCGGGGAAAAACCTAACGCCCAGGTTAATAAGATGGGTTTTAAAACTCCAAGAATATAATATCACAATAAAATATAAACCAGGTAAGGAAAACAATGTAGCTGACGCACTTTCTCGTATAAAACTGGACGATGAAGGAAATGAACTTAAATGCGCTGTGTTGACTTCAAAAATTTTAGATTCTAGAGATACGGTCATTACTGAACTGAAAGCTGATCCTGAATTTGGAAATATCTATGCTTATTTGAAAGACCCCGAAAGCTTTGAGCACACAGATATCGATGCGATAAGAAATAGAGCAAAAAACTATGAAATAATAGATAATTTATTATTTTATACGAAAACAACAAACGAAAATCTTGAGTATAAACCAGTCATCCCAGCCTCGCTTCGATTAAGCATTTTGAAGGAATTACTCGAAGCAAAAACAGCGGGCCATTTAGGGGTCAGGAAGACTTTAAAAAGGGTACGCGAGGCGGTATATTTCCCGCAATTATACAAAATAGTAACGGCGTATGTCAGGTCCTGCAATCAATGTCAGTTAATAAATGATATTAATTACAGCCCGGCCGGGTACTTAAATAGCATTCGCGCCACATTTCCGAATGAAATTTTAGGCATAGATCTTCTTGGTCCCTTACTCCAGAGCGAGTTAAATAAAAATCTTTTTCTTTTAGTAATAGTAGATAATTTTTCAAAATGGACAGAAATTGTTCCACTTAAACACGCGTTAGCCAAAGCAGTCGCAGATGCATTCTTACACAGATACATTTTAAAATACGGTGCACCGATAAAAGTCATTAGCGATAACGGAAAACAATTCATTAGTCAAATATTTGAAAACATATGCAATGGACTTGGCATACGCCATATCAAAATGGTTCCGTATAGACCACAGGCTAACATAGCAGAAAGAGTTAATAAAAACATTGTAAAAATAATTCGCAGTTACGTGAGCACACATCACAAGCGCTGGGATGGCTACATAAATGAATTAGCTTATGCTTTAATAACGGCAAATCATGATACTACGGGAAAAACTCCAGCAGAATTATTTTTAGGCAGAAAGTTAATTACGCCTTTAGATAAATTATTCTTTGTGCAACAAAGAGAGCAGGAGTTTAAACAAAAAGATGTGCAAAAGCTGATTGATCAGGCGCTTAAAACCTCGGATACGGCAAGAAATAGGCAGAAAATATATTATGATAGAAAACGCCGTGAAGCAGATTTTAAAGTTGGGGATAAAGTATTGAAGCGGAAATTTTCTTTATCAAATGCCCCAGACAATTTTACTGCAATGCTAGCTCCAAAGTTTGAATGCCCCTATGTAATTCAGGAAATCAAAGGAGTAGTATTATATCTTAAGAACGAGAGAGAGGAAATCTGTAAAGCAAGTCCCGACCAGGTGAAAAAATACTATAATCCAAATGATTTTGAAATCCTTAAACGTTTCTTGCAGGACTCAAGTCTAAACGAAGTAGAAGGTCCAGAGATAACAACTATTCCACCACCCAAGAAACAGAGAACTGAAGAGAGACCTAGCCCTTCTACAACCCGGACGTCGGTATCAAAAAGAAAAAATAACTCTCAGACTCCAGCGTTTAAGAAAAACAAAAATACAGATGCACCGGGTAAAGAAACCGTGGTAAAGAGAAAAACACCACCTACAAAGGATTGCAGGGAAAATTATACATCAAGGAGAACGCGCACACGGCCACAGAGTTAGGTGCCAGCAAGGCCGCCGTTCCGGAAACTGAAACGGCAACAGGAGGCACAAAAATACGACGAACAGAAGAAATTCAAGAAGGACTCCAGACCGGAGGACGTCAAGACCAGCCGTCCCAGGGAAAAACGGAAATGCCAACAACCAGACGATTACTCCGCCAAGAGGCCAGCATGTAGAGGACGCAAAAGAAAAACTAATGTGGACGACATTCGGAGGGCAGTAAGGAGAAGATTAACATCCATGAAATCTCTAACTTGGGACCAATTTTGCCAAAAACGAATGACGGAATTTCAAGCATCGAAAACTCAAAGATAAGTTAAAATCTTCTATAAATTTTTTTTTCCCTTTTGTTCCGAAATGTTATGCATAAGTACGAAGTTCTATGTTTTGACGAAAGTCAATATGTCTCGGTTGAGACTTAGTTTTGTTTTACTTTATTTAGCTAAGGCAAAAGTATTATTTTCTTTAAGTGTAAAAGCTAAAAACAAGCATTTTCTGTTGGTCGAAAGACTAATTCTGTTATGTTAAAGCCAAAATTTGGCCGAAGATAAAAATAACTTCGTATTCTTGTATTAATAAGAATTTTAGTTTCAGTGCCGCCAGCTTGGCGAAGAATGAGTAAAGTAAAAATTTATTTTCTCTTATTCATTTTATGGTAAATTGTAAAAATCATATGTATTAAAATTTTGTAAATGTACGTAAATACTTGAATGTTATGTAAAAGTAGAATTTAGTCTAGAAGCATAAAATTGTAGATGCTAAAAGTGAATGCTTAAAAGCAATGAAGTCAAAATTTAAGTATTAAACTGTAAAGTCATTCTTTAGAGCGAAAGCCTGCATGTTTAAAGATGAATGAGCGGGAAGTTAGAATGAATGTGTTTTGTAGGGTTCTCCACCTACATTTGAATTTTTAAGAATATTAAAGTAGCTCATTGAGTTGTAGAATGTCGAGTAAGGTGTGTCTATATGGTCGTTGAATTCTAACAAATCATGGTGGTTAGGGGAAGTGTTGTAAGACTAAAACACGAATATTCCCGTTTGACACCATACACGGTGGAGAGCCAGGGTAAAGTTAAATTAATGCTTGAAAAATTGAATGAATGTGAAGTAAGCAATAACTAAGAAAAACGAATCGTTTAAAAACAAAAATTTATTGTGTCAAGAAAGTGTAAATTATAATGTATGTAGAAAGATACTGATACTTATTCCTTCCACATGCTGGAAGGAAAGACCAAGATTGATTGATGAAGTCCAGGAAAAGTTGCTGTAAGAAGAAAGCTTTGTAACGAGCAACAGAATTTTAGTATAATTGTTACATAAGATTTTTTTTTTTTTTGTGTAAACGAGGTTCTCCTCAGTTAGTTCAGAATTAGATAAACTTACAACAGGTCGTTTGTAGGACCTGCTTCCAAGTTTTCCAAATTCTGGCAGCGGCAAATGTAGGGTTTATATTTATTTTAACTAACATTTATTTTAAGTTTAAACTATCTTTCCTGTCAAGCCTTACTTTCCCCTGGAACTGCCAATGCCAGAATATGTAAATTTTAGTAGAACGCGCAAGGATTCAAATTATCAGCGGAAGTATTATGATTTAAATAGAAAGGAAACAAGTTCGGTGTGTGATATTCTTACTTCACGAGCGCGAAGGTAGTTAGCGAGAAATTGAAGAACCCCGCGTTTCGGCCTATGTGCTTGGCGGGAAGTAGTGTTAATCGTTCAAGTGAGCTTCAAGTCTGCTGAATTAGCAGCGGTATTGTAAAACGCGGTGAGTTAGTTATTTTAGAGAGCCTCGTAGTTAGAGTCTTGTCTTTAGTTTCTTTTCAGGTTATTATTTTTATTTGACCGCCGAGTTGGCGCAGTCTGTGAGCGTCAAGAGCACGCAATTGTAATTTATTACGTTGAATAAAAAGGGACTTAAACCCTTCACAAGACTCTGTGTTTTATCCAGTTTTCACAGTCACCCCTTGGCTGCGTGCAAGTTGGAGGCGCGCAACGTTACAAGGGTTCTTCACCCCAAATGTTTCCATGCAGAGCAATGGCATTCACAGTTTCTGTTTTATGAACGAGTTCTTCACAGTCTTTCAGCTGGGGATATTTCAGTTCGTCTTGTTGATTAAGAAGTTCTTCAAGTTGTAGGGTTTATATTTATTTTAACTAACATTTATTTTAAGTTTAAACTATCTTTCCTGTCAAGCCTCACTTTCCCCTGGAACTGCCAATGCCAGAGTATGTAAATTTTAGTAGAACGCGCAAGGATTCAAATTATCAGCGGAAGTATTCTGAGTTAAATAGAAAGGAAACGAGTTCGAGGTGTGCTGTTCGTACTTCACGAGCGCGGAGGTAGTTAGCCAGAAATTGAAGAACCCCGCGTTTCGGCCTGTGTGCTTGCCTCGGAGAAGTGTTAATAGTTCAACGTGATATTCAAAGTTTGCTGAATTAGCAGCGGTAATGTAAAACGCGGTGAGTTAGTTATTTTAGAGAGCCTCGTAGTTAGAGTCTTGTTACTATTTTCTTTTCAGGTTCTTATTTTTATTTTACCGCCGGGTCGGCGTAGTTTGTGAGCGTCAAGAGTACGCAATTGTAATTTCTTAAGTTGAATAAAAAGGGACTTAAACCCTTAGCAAGACTCTGTCTATTTTCCAGTTTCAACAGTCACCTCTTGGTTGCGTGCAAGTTGGAGGCGCGCAACTCTACATTGGCGCCCGAACTCTTATCGAACTGAAATGGCCGAAAATCGGATGGAAGCCGCGGGACAACACCAAGAAATGGCAAGCCAATTGGAAGGATTTGGATACCTGGTCCAGACTTTGAGAGCGTCAATCAAGCCAAACGTGAATTTCGACGGAAAAAATTCGGTGGCGATATTTCTAGAAGGCCTACAAAATCACTTTCAGCTCTACCCTGTGCCTGAAAGACAAAAAGTTGCCATCGCCACATCTGCACTAAGAAGACAGGCCGCGCTATGGTGGAAGATATAGGCAAAATTTTATTAGGGGAATTTGGAAGCCAGACATATACATTTGAAAATTTCAAAAAATCGTTAGTAAAGGCCTTCCCCATAGTGAAAGATCGAGCAAGGCTGGAAGCCGAACTATATAGTTTCTATCAACGGGATATAGAAGAGTTGACGGACTTTATTTTGCGAAAAATTAAGCTGACGGATATGCTGTATGGGAAGAAACTCGACGCGGAGATTATTGAAGTAATTTTACCAAGATTGTTACCTGCTGTTCAAGACTACTGCGAAATTAGAAACCCAAGCACATTGCAGGAGCTCTTCGAATTGGCGGTGAAGTTTCAAAATCGCAGAATAGCGAAAAAAGCTAGAGGGGCAACGTATTCTCAAAGTACCCGAAGGAAATCTTCAAATGAGCAAACCAGAAATGCAAACCGCTCTTATGGGGGAAAGAGCTATCAAGCTAACTCATTGAACCTCGAAGGTCAGGGCCCAAAAAGAAAATTCGAAAATAAACATCCGCGTTTCCAGAAGGCAGAACTTGAAAGGAAAGCTTTAAACGAGTAGAGGGGCCTGTGAAAGAGAGGGTCCAGACCCCGGAAGTTTTAAAAAAAACCCTCAAAAAGACATTTAAATACGGTCATCGTAAAGAACTCACAGCTACCAATTATACAAGTCCTGGTTGGCGATGTACCAGTAGAAGCCCTCATCGATACAGGAGCAGAAGGGAATTTTATGAGTGAAACATTCTTCAAAAAGAATATTTATAGGGTACGATTATTTAAAACCAAAAATACCGAAATTATACCGGCGCAAGGAAAAACCTGTCACTGCATCGGGAAATTATCATTACACATACAGGTAAAAGAAGAAAGCCTCAAAGTATTAATTTTTGTAGTGAAGAATCTGCAAAATCCTCTTATTTTAGGTATGGAGTTTGTAAGTACCGCGAGGGCCAAATTGAATTTTCAAGACAGTTCCGTTGTGCTGGAGATGGACCAGAGGGTGGTGGAACCTGTGGAACAACCGCAAGTGGACCTTAGCCATCTCAATGACCATGAAAGTCAAGCCATCCAGCAAGTGGTGAGTAATTTTTCTAACTTGTTTTCAGAAACGCCTCGTAGTTGTCAAATAGCTACGCATCAGATAGAATTAACTGCCGAAAAACCTTGTAGGACTAAACCATATATGACAAACAAAAAGACATAATCATATAAGAACATATTCAGGAGATGTTAAAGAATAAAATAATAACGCCCATAAATAGTGAGTACGCGAGTCCAGTCGTACTATGTAGGAAAAAGAACGAGTTTCCTCCTTCGGATAAAAGGGCTTGGAGGTTTGCTATCGATTACAGAAAACTAAATAGTATTACTAAATTCCCAGTTTACCCTTTGCCGGTTATAGAGGAAATTATAAGAAAGATCAAATCTACAAGATACATGTCTACTTTGGACTTAACGTCCGGCTACTATCAAATAGCTATGAGACCCGAAGACATACATAAAACCGCGTTAATAACAAAATCGGGCACTTATGCATTTTTACGCATGCCCTTTGGGTTATGTGGGGCCCTATCAACATTCCAGAGAGCTATGGACATTGTTCTAAAGCCTGTCCTAGGAAAATCAACTTTAATCTATCTAGATGATATAATTATAACGAGTAGTACGTTGGAACAACACATTAAAGATCTAGAAGAAGTTTTTAAATTATTAAAAGAGGCCGGTCTTACAATTAACGCCTCAAAATGCAAGTTCGCAACTAAAGAACTTAAATATCTCGGTTATAAAATTTGCAAAAGGGTATAGAAACGCAAGATTCAAAAATAAAAGCAATCAAGAATTTTCACCGCCCAACACCGCCAAGAAACTTTCTTCTTTCCTTGGATTATGTTCTTACTAACTTAAACGGTCTTTCATAAAAGATTTCGCTAATATTGTTGAACCACTCTTAGTAATTAAAAGAAAGAGAAGTAAATTTAAGTGGACAGCGGAAGCAAATACAGCATTTGAAAGATTAAAAGAAGCGCTCATCAATGCCCCTGTTTTGAAATTCCCGGAGGGGGACGAAAACCTGGAAATTGCAGCAGATGCGTCGGACTATGCGGTGGGTGCGTTTCTTAAGCAAAATAGCCATCCTCTGGCATTTGTTAGTAAAACGTTGAATCAGACACAAAGGAATCATACAGCTACAGAGATAGAAACATTAGCCGTATTAATGGCTGTACACAAATTTCGAGTTTATTTCGGCAAAGCGCCAGTAACAGTCTTTTCGGATCATGTGGCTGTTGGTAGACTTTACTCGGGGAAAAACCTAACGCCCAGGTTAGTAAGATTGGCTTTAAAAGTCCAAGAATATAATCTAATAATAAAATATAAATCGGTTAAGGAAAACAATGTAGCTGACGCACTTTCTCGTATAAAACTGGACGATGAAGGAAATGAACTTAAATGCGCTGTGTTGACTTCAAAAATTTTAGATTCTAGAGATACGATTATCACTGAACTGAAAGCTGATCCTGAATTTGGAAATATCTATGCATATTTGAAAGACCCAGAAAGCTTTGAGCACACAGATATCGATGCGATAAGAAATAGAGCAGAAAACTATGAAATAATAGATAATTTATTATTTTATACGAAAACAACAAACGAAAATCTCGAGTATAAACCAGTCATCCCAGCCTCGCTTCGATTAAGCATTTTGAAGGAATTACACGACGCGAAAACAGCGGGTCATTTAGGGGTCAGAAAGACTTTAAAAAGGGTACGCGAGGCGGTATATTTCCCGCAATTATACAAAATAGTAACTGCGTATGTCAGGTCCTGCAACCAATGTCAGTTAATAAATGATATTAATTACAGCCCGGCCGGGTACTTAAATAGCATTCGCGCTACATTTCCGAATGAAATTTTAGGCATAGATCTTCTTCGTCCTTCCCCCCGATGAAGTTAAATAAAAATCGTTTTGTTTTAGTAATAGTAGATCATTTTTCAAAATGGACAGAAATTGTTCCACTTAAACGCGCGTCTGCCAAAACAGTCGCAGATGCATTCTTACACAGATACATTTTAAAATACGGTGCACCGATAAAAGTCATTAGCGATAACGGAAAACAATTCATTAGTCAAATATTTGAAAACATATGCACTGGACTTGGCATACGCCATATGAAAATGGTTCCGTATAGACCACAGGCAAACATAGCAGAAAAAGTGAATAAAAACATCGTAAAAATAATTCGCAGTTACGTTAGCACACATCACAAGCGCTGGGATGGCTACATAAATGAATTAGCTTATGCTTTAAGAACGGCAAATCACGATACTACAGGAAAAACTCCAGCAGATTTATTTTTAGGCCGAAAGTTAATTACGTTTTTAGATAAATTATTCTTTGTGCAACAAAGAGAGCAAGAGTTTAAACAGAAAGATGTGCAAAAACTTATTGACCAGGCGCTTAAAAGGTCGGATACGGCAAGAAATAAGCAAAAAGTGTATTACGATAGAAAACGCCGTGAAGCAGATTTTAAAGTTGGGGATAAAGTATTGAAGCGGAAATTTTCTTTATCAAGTGCCCCAGACAATTTTACTGCAAAGTTAGCTCCAAAATTTGAAGGCCCCTATGTAATTCAGGAAACCAAAGGAGTCGTATTGTACCTTAAGAACGAGAGAGGGGAGATCAGTAAAGCAAGTCCCGACCAGGTGAAAAAATACTATAATCCAAATGATTTTGAAATCCTTAAAAGTTTCTTGCAGGACTCAAGTCTAAAAGAAGTAGAAGGACCAGAAATAACGACCAGAAATAACCACCACCCAAGAAGCAGAGAACTGAAGAGAGACCTAGCCCTTCTACAACCTAGACGACGGTACCAAAAAGAAAAAATGAAAACTTTCAAACTCCAGCATTTAAGAAAAACAAGAATGCAAATCCACCGCGTAAAGAAACCTTGGTAAAGAGCCAAACACCACCTACAACGTATCGCAGTAGAAATTATACATCAAGGAGAACCCTCCCAGGGCCAGAGAGTCAGGTGCAAGCAAGGCCGCCGTTCCGGAAACTGAAAAGACAGCAGGAGAAACGAAAATACCAGGAACAACAGAAGAAATTCAAGAAGGACTCCAGACCGGAGGACGCGAAGACCAGCCGTCCAATGGAAAAACGAAAACGACAACCCGACGATTACTCCGCCAAGAGGCCAGCATGCAGAGGACGCAAAAGAAAAACTAATGTGGACGACACTCGGAGGTCAGTAAGGAGAAGATTGACGTCCATGAAACCTATAACGTGGGAACAATTTTGCCAGAAAGGAATGACAGAGTTTCAATCATCGAAAACTCAAAGATAAGTTAAAATCTTCTATAAAATTTTTTTCTTTTGTTCCGAAATGTTATGCATAAGTACGAAGTTCTATGTTTTGACGAAAGTCAATATGTCTCGGTTGAGACTTAGTTTTGTTTTACTTTATTTAGCTAAGGCAAAAGTATTATTTTCTTTAAATACAAATCTGAGAACAAGCATTTTCTGTTGGTCGAAAGACTAATTCTGTTAAGTTAAAGCCAAAATTTAGCCGAAGATAAAAATAACTTCGTATTCTTGTATTAATAAGAATTTTAGTTTCAATGCCGCCAGCTTGGAGAAGAATGAGTAAAGTAAAAATTTATTTTCTCTTATTCATTTTATGGTAAATTGTAAAAATCATATGTATTAAAATTTATTAAATATACGTAAATACTTGAAAGTTATGTAAAAGTAGAATTTAGTCTAGAAGCATAAAATTTTAGATGCTAAAAGTAAATGCTTAAAAGCAATGAATTCGAATTTAAGTATTAAACTGTGGATAAAATCATGCTTTAGAGCGAAAGCCTGCATGTTTAAAGATGAATGAGGGGGAATTTAGAATGAATGTGTTTTGTAGGGTTCTCTACCTACACTTGAATTTTTAAGAATGTTAAAGTAGCTCATCGAGTTGTAGAATGTTGAGTAAGGTGTGTCTATTTGGTCGTTGAATTCTAACAAATCATGGTGGTTAGGGGAAGTGTTGTAAGACTTAAACACGAAAATTCCCGTTTGACACCACACATGGTGGAGAGCCAGGGTAAAGTTAAATTAATGTTTGAAAAATTGAATGAATGTGAATTAAGCAATAACTAAGGAAAACGAATCGTTTAAAAACAAAAATTTTATTTAGAAAGATACTGATACTTATTCCTTCCAGATGCTGTAAGGAAAAGAACAAGATTGATTGATGAAGTCCAGGAAAAGTTGCTGTAAGAAGAGAGATTTATATAAGTATCGACAGAAATTTAGTATACTTTTGTTACATAAGATTTTTTTTTTTTTTTTTTTTTTTTTTTTGTAAACTAGGCTCTTGAGAGTTAGTTCAGAATTATAGAAACTTTACAACAGGTCGTTTGTAGGACCTGCTTCCAAGTTTTCCAAATTCTGGCAGCGGCAAATGTAGGGTTTATATTTATTTTAACTAACATTTATTTTAAGTTTAAACTATCTTTCCTGCCAAGCCTTACTTTCCCCTGGAACTGCCAATGCCAGAGTATGTAAATTTTAGTAGAACGCGCAAGGATTCAAATTATCAGCGGAAGTATTCTGAGTTAAATAGAAAGGAAACGAGTTCGAGGTGTGCTGTTCGTACTTCACGAGCGCGGAAGTAGTTAGCCAGAAATTGAAGAACCCCGCGTTTCGGCCTGTGTACTTGCCTCGGAGAATTGTTAATTGTTCAACGTGATATTCAAAGTTTGCTGAATTAGCAGCGGTATTGTAAAACGCGGTGAGGTTAGTTACTTTTAGAGAGCCTCGTAGTTAGAGTCTTGTTATTATTTTCTTTTCAGGTTCTTATTTTTATTTTACCGCCGGGTCGGCGTAGTTTGTGAGCGTCAAGAGCACGCAATTGTAATTTCTTAAGTTGAATAAAAAGGGACTTAAACCCTTAGCAAGACTCTGTCTATTTTCCAGTTTCAACAGTCACCTCTTGGTTTCGTGCAAGTTGGAGGCGCGCAACTCTACAAAGTGACGTCTTTAGAATGGTTTGAAGTCGCGCTCTTTCCATAGAAATGCCAAAGGATTGGGGTAGATTTTCCTCTCTGACAAGTTTGTCGGATACGCTTTCGTAGGCTTCACAAAAGTTCATGTTTTGATAAACGAGGTTGGTGACAATATCGCTGATACAGCTAAAGTTGGACATCAGTTCTTCCCACTGCGTTGTTGTAATGCTGAGGCTCCTTTTTTCATCTCCTTGAGCAGAAAGTTGTTTCAGAGTGAGGTGGGAATCTTTATATGTGAATACAAAGTTCTTGGGCAACTCCAGATTCAGTGTCAGCAGGTCTGTCATGTTGGTTGCGAGAACATTCAAACACCATGGCTCAAAATTCCCTCCTCGTCTTGTCGGATAGTAAGCTTTACCATATTTGGCATACTCTCGGATGTGCAAGTCATTTTTCCGTTGTAAATGCTGGGTCCCACAAAGACATTGTTTCCCATGTGAGTGAGCTCCTCTGGAATAGCGTCTTCGGTGAAAAGTCGTTTACGCTGAAAAAAAAAAAATCAGTTAGTATAGAATACATTAAAAATGGGGTCACATACAATGTCAACTTTGACATATAAACTACGTTTCGCAAATACGTACGTTTTTATCGAAATGGGTTGTTTTTTCTGCTTTTCTTTTGGCAGAAGAGCTAGCTGATTCTCTGGGAACAACTAGGGTGCGGTCTTCATGGTTCAACACTTTATTGTTCAAATGCATTGGTTCTTTCTCCAATAGGTTTTCCATCTGAAAAAAGTAAAGACAAATTAAGCACATATTGCAAATTCAACTATTTTTAAAGATTAAAAAATCTAAAAAACGGTATATTTCAAAAAGTTACTTACCTCTCTGTGGTTTCGTGCCTGATTCATTCGAAGCAGTGAAGAAGGATTGTCGAAGTAAAAGCAGGTACGTACACTCAGGTCGACAGCAGGAAAGATATGCGAAACGTTGCTCGGGATAGCCTTATATCGGGTAGGAACTCTTTATTTCATCTGAACGATGATTGGTTAAGAGACGGTGAGGTCATATTTCAAAGAATCTGATTGGTCCACAGAAAAGTATTCCTACACCTAAAGCGGAGGCACACAAAAGTGTGATACGGCAGACGCCATTTTGTGAAATAACAAGGTCCAACAGGTTACGGGTGATGTCACCCTCCTGACGCCATTTTGTAAAAACGTGCTCAAACAAGAAACGGATGATGTCATTCAAAAACACGTGTTAAGCGATCGTTACCATAAACATAAAAAATAGTGTCGTTGCCACAAAAAATAAAAACTTTGAAAAGATCGTTGTCACAGAATCAAAAACAAAACGATGCATGACGTCATTCCGTCTACGTCATCCCATCCCTCTACGTCACTTCTGGTTGTCACGTGATCCAAGATGGCGCCGGTGTCGCCACTTCAGGGGAAATCCAAGATGGCGGAGGCGACGCCCCTTTTCTGTGACGTCACTTCCGCCTACCGGTTACTACTGACGTTTTCTAAAATTGTTAGTAACATCATTTTTTGACGTTCTACCGCCCGTTATTGAACTGTAACATATTGACGTGATACACCACGTTCTGCCAGAACGTTAAAGGAACGTTCTGTTAGAACGTTAGAAGAACATTCATAGAACGTTATAAAAAGTGATAGTAGTACCACTTTTGAAGTACTGTTGTCCGTTATTGAACTGCAATACATATACGTGGTTCAGAACGTTCAGTTAAAACGTGCCAAAAGCGTTGTACTAGAACGTTACAGACACGTTGCATGAAAGCGTTACAAACACAAGTATTTGACGTGCTATTGCCCGTCTTAGAACTGTAACATATAGACGGCATTTTAAACGTTCTGCTTGAACGTTCCCGACACGTTTGTGAAGCACTAGCACTGAACGTTCTCTGAACGTTCTTGTGCTAGTTGGGGTGATACCCTCGGCGGGACCGGGTACTATGGATTTATATTTTAGAATTGAACTTCTGATTTTGAATATACTTTGAAGATGGAGGACTTAGAATTGCGTTTTCTCAAACCTCAAGGAAAACCGAAAGTGAATTAACTAAAGAAGTAAGAGATTTAAAAATACTTTCGATTATGAAGTGTCAATTTTGTGATAAATTCCGGAGACTTGACGTATATCAGAGTGCTATCTCGCAGCAGATTTTGCAGACTGAAAATGGAGAAAAATTATTTGGTGATGACTTTAAAGAAGCGGAGAATTACCGAGATAAGTTTCTAGAACAGTGTGCTCAAATAGATGCGGAAATATAAGCCTCCTCTCTTCCAAGTAACTCAGAATCGAGGAAATTTAAATTGCCTAAAATTGAGCTTGAAAAGTTCAGTGGTGAAGCTAAAGATTACCTGACTTTTGGAGTCAGTTCCAGAAAATCCACGACGACAAAAGTATCGCTGATAAAGATAAAATGCAGCATCTGTTGCAGGCTATGGAACCCAAATCGAAGGCAGAACGCCTAGTTCTTAGCTTTCCGGCGACGGCAGCTAATCATTCCAAAGCCATCGAACAACTAAGAGAGCGCTTTGGACGCGAAGATTTGCTTTGTTAACCCACCGGGCGGCTCGCATTCAAATCTATTTACGTCTCGAAAACTGCAGTAAAAATTAACCATGTTTACAATTTTTTTTCACTTAGAGTGAACCAAAATTGTCCTGAAAACGGCCTTTGTTACATTTTCTTCCCCCCTCCTTGTAGGGCGATCAACAAGTCGTTTCACTTAAGTGATGGCTTCCTACTGTCCTTTGATTACCGCCTAGAGGCGATTAAGCAGATGGGCTGCTTTTGCCCTTACGGAGGAAGGAACACGTTTTGTGTCCATGCTTTGGTTAGACGAAAAAAGATATTTTTTCTGGAAATCCAAAACAGAAAAGGAAGTTTTGTATTGCATTGTTACTAATTTTGTGCATATTTCTAATCTTAATTGCTTATCAGAGCCGTGCCAAGATATTTTTTCACCTGAGGCAGAAAGGTCAATGCGCGTCCATACACTTGTATTAAGCAAAAGTAATTGTATTAAATCAAAATGTCATAACTCTTATAGCATAATTATACCATAATTCTTAAAGTATTTTTTAATCGTAGTTTTATAAATTCAGAGAAATAATGTAGCCAATTATTTATAATTTTCAAATGAAAACGTTAAAAAATTCGTTTTTGATAAATAAGAAATAACACTGAAATGCATATTGCATTAATTTCCAGGTTTTCTTGCAATTTTTTTGGTTTGTTTTATTGATTTAAGTTTGACGAAGCTTATTTCCCCTAATAATTAAAGTAATTTTCGAATTCGCATAGCCAATTTGGCGCCTCTTCTAGTGATTCACATGAGCCCGGCTTTGTTGCTTTTTAAGTATAAATGTTATTAATTTTTATTGCGTTTCGGTATTTTAATGTACGTTTATAGAATGTTAATTTGTTTTTATATGCATATTTCAGTAATATAATCTTACGACTAGTGAGAGTGTAGTTTAACTAATTTTCTGTTTTTGATTCATGTTATCGAGCTTTAACGCTAAGAAAAAATTTATAAGAGGCTTAAAATACCTAATTCCTATTTAAAGCTACATGTAATTGATAATTAAATTACTATTAAAATAACAAACACATGCTCAGTGTCAGTCATTTCAACATAATGTTTGTAATTCATTTTACCACAAATTTATTTCGTTTATCTTGTTTCATATTTATAAAAGGGGAGTTTATCTTCACCGCATTTATTGGTTGATTGAATATTTTGAAACAAATTTCAGTCATAATAACCTTATTAAAAATTTTCTACATATAGACAAGATGTCACAGATACCTCTCAGTTTCCGAACTAAATTACATGGTACTGAAATTCGGTGCATTTTCATATGATTATTTTTGACAGAAAGAGTTACCTTACATAAATAACAAAAGAACATTGTTTTAATTCTTAATTAAATATAGCACTTGTATTAAATTTTAAAATTCATTGTTAGGAAAATCTCGCTCTAAAAAATTAGACACTTTTACCTTTCAAAGTGGAATTTTTGTGGTTTTCTCTGTGCATAATGTGGGCGCGAGTAAGTTTCTCTTAGAATGTCCTCCACGGAGGCATTCCTCCCTTTAGGCAAATAGCTCTCGCGTGCTTTGAACAGGGTTGCCACGCTACCTGGAAAACCGGGAGAACCGGGAAAAGTCAGGGAATTCGAAAATTGACCAAAATATTCAGGGAAAAGTGGGGGAATTTAAGTATTTTTGTCAAAATCTGGAAAAGTCAGGGAAGTTCATACAACGATCCCGCCAAAAAAAGCGATTTTTGCGCCGACGTCGGAAGAGGTAACTTTTTTGCCGAATTATGTATCACGTGAGTGTCATTCGGGTAGCTTGCATAGAGCCAATTTTCGCAGCTCCAATTTGATTGTCTTTTAGAAAGGCAAAGCAACTTTCCCGCAACTTTTGGTTTCCAGTATTCTCGAGAATCGCATGTGCAGTGCATGAACTAAAGAAAGTACCTGTTCTCGTATAAAACAAAATGGGTTTAATCCTAGTATACGGTACTATGGAGGTTAGAATCAAAGAATATGTATTGTAAAGAAGGAAAACCTCTCTGCAACAGACGTGGCTGTGGCTCCGTTCCATCATAGAGGGAAACAGCTGTGCATGTCTGATATATCTGTCACCAAAGCTCGAAACCGGTGTCGAAGTTCGAAGGTCACGTTATCAAGAGTTCATAAAATGAATATCGTTTAAAATTTCTTTAACCACTTGCGCTAAAAAGACGTGCCACGCATGTCAAGATGCTTTTGTCTAAACCGCGAGCGACGTGAACACCACGTCGATAAGCATTTATCGCAAAAATGAAAATAACGTGGTGCACATGTCGCCTAACAACGAGATTGTTTATTTCTCGAGTTACAGCTCTGGATTGCACTCGCAGATGCGGAGCGGCGTAAATGAGACACTTTACCGCTTGTTATATTGTAGCGCACGGCACCGCAACCGTGAAGTTTAGTCTTAGCGCAAGTGGTTAAACTCTAAAGGAAAAGAAAATATTTTTTGGCGCAAGTAAATTAATTCATGGATTAGTTATTTTCAGGGGGAAAAAAAACTACGAAAATCCGTTTTTAAAATTATTGCGAAAAATCCAAGAAGAAACGTCCTTTGATAAAACGTTTCTTCTTGGATTTTTCGCAATAATTTAAAAACGGATTTTCGTAGTTTTCTTTTTGTCAAAGAGCGTTTCTTCTTAACACGTGTTTCTCAATTTCCTGTACACATCGCGGAGAGGGAAATTCTGACCGCCAGGTTCCGTCGCCAAATCCCTTGGCAAATTTTCCCTCCGCATTCTAGCGGCATAATAGCATTTTACTTGTATGGAACCTTTTCTTCTTTACATAGACGTTCTTTGGTTAGAATAATAATGGGATTTGGCGACATCTTGATGCGCAGTAAACGGGTCATTTTGGTCTTGGCGACAATTTTCAAAATCGTGACAAAGCCTTACCGTATACTAGAATTTTACCGCAAAATCTTTTTTAACCTTTTTTTTTTCTTTTTAATAAATACCTTACCATTTTGCAGTAAAATAAAAAAATAGTAATCAGTCATCTAGAGCCATGTAATATAACTATATTTGCTAAAATATAGATGATTATTCTAATTCAATTTTTAAGTAATTATTTTTAAGTTATTCATATAATTTAATGTTGCTTCTTCACTCTAAATTTATTTATTATTAGTAAATAATATTTCCAAATTTCAGGAAATTTTCTCTGGCATAATCCTGAAATTAATTATAGCAGTATGATGACATACCATCACGAAATTTAATGCACACATTTTTTCCTTATGTATGCTGCAAAATAAATATAAAATACCTCAATTTATTAAAATAGATTTCTTTCTTTCGTTTAGCTGCAGAATGTCTGCAAAAAAAGCCTTTTTTTATTCCAGATTGGGAAGATTCTAATCTCAGTGGAGAAAACAACAACTATTATAATTATATTTGTGTTTTCAAGTGTTAAGGTTTTAAGAACATACCTCACGCAAATTAAATTTACCTAAAATCTAACCTAACTATTTAGCATTGCGTTGTGATTTATAAGGCCCGGATTAGCCTCGTGTTGAACTGGTGATGATCATGAGTAATAATTAAATAAAACATACATTTGTTATCCAATATATATATCTTAAATTTTATTAAGTTTCTTAAGTGGAAAACTAAACAAAATTATCAAACAAAGTATACCAAGAATAATTAAGAATAAATGTCCTCTGGGATTTATTGAATAATTAAGTGAATTTGCTACACAATACAAGTAATACCATAATTAATTTACCTCTTAGCACAGCCAACGTACATTACGCGGATAGACTGGAATTTTCTTGAAACAAACCTGGAAAACCTGGAAAAGTCAGGGAATTTCATTCTCCTGTTTGAGTGGCAACCCTGTTTGAACGAAAAATAAAGCAAACCAAAACAAAAGCTTCAAAATTGGTGTTTAACTTTTTTTGGGTTCAAATACGCAAATTACTTAGAGATCTCAATTCACATTATCAAATGTTATTAGTTAAATAAATAAAAGCAAGCTGAGGATTTCCATTTAAATTGTTTGTTTTAAACTAAAAAATAAGAACAGTCAGTTTTGAATAAATCTTGTCAACATCAAGCAGGGACAGGAACATGCCAATGTAAAATTTAATATTAGGCCATAAAGAAACGCTTTGACGTAGATTTTGGATAAAACTTAATCAAATTCGCAGGTAGTCAGAGACAGGCCTTTCTTCAGTAGAGAGAAAAAAATGTTTCTGAAGTATTTGTGTATTTATTACATAAATGTTTTAATGCTTCCATAGCACTGCTAATCGATAAAATTTATTTGATGAAAAGTAGGAAGTTTGCTTTTAAAATTCCGATTTTTCAACCTTTTTCAGTGACATATGTGGCATCGAAAAACACGTCTGGCCAGGAGGCAGATTAATGGCTGAAAAATTCTTAGAATTTAAAGAGGCATCGAACAAGAAAATTTAGGGATGGCGAAATTCTAAGAATTTGGCACTTGACAACGGCAAATGTTTTAGAATGTAGAGAGCTACAGAATTTAGGCAGGGCAAAATATTTTAAATTTATAGAACATCGGTCAGTAGAATTAAGATCCCACAGCGATTGCACTGAGAAACAAATCGACCTGCTTCTCGATTATGCGGATGGACGCAGATTAACTTCCGAAAGCTCAGTGAAGCAAGAGCTATACATAATGCAGCTATTTACGATTTCTGCTATAATAAACTGAAATTTAATATAATAATTTAACACTATATATCAGTTTACGAAAACATGATAATACTTTTGAGAAATTTTCTTTAATTCCCCAGTACACTAAAAAAAGTACAATAGATTATATAATGATATTACTAACAAAATGATGCCGATGACGCATTTAATTTTTATCTTTTTATTAATCTAAATAAATATGTCATAGAGTTTTTCATAACTTATAGTTTTGCAAATTAAAAATATTCGATAATATAATATGTGATTATGGTATTATTGGTATGGTACTACTCAAGGCAAAGCACACGAGGGTTATCTGCCTAAATGGAGGGATGCCTTCGTGGAGAACTTTCTAAGGGAAACTGGCGCGCATACACGTTACACATGGGGAAAACCACGAAAACGACCATGCAGCCAGCCCGTTCGCGGGATTCGAACCACGGACCGAACTACCAGTGGTCAGCGTCTTTACCGCTCGGCCGCTGGTGGGTAATATGTGATTATGAAAGCTGTGTAAAAGAAGAAAAATTCTTGCACATTCGTCAGGCAGCATATGATGGGCACCTGCTTGAGGAAAAGGATGCGTTTGTAGATGACTTTTTCAGGGAAACTGGTTTGGTATATTCAACCTAAAATTCACCAAAATACCAAGCAACGAACGCATTCGCCGGAATTCAAACTTAGGCAAAACTACCAGTGTTCAGTTGCAAAAGAGAGTTAACAACATAAACAGGTAACATGTCTGAAATTAGTATTTATTGCATCCAACAGTGATATGATTTTCTGATATAATTTAATGGAATATCACTGTAAAAGAATGGGAATCTTTTTTTTTTTCTCCTTTTGCAAGGAGATTTTTTTCCGCTTTGTTTTCAACATTTGGTTGAAATGCAAATTAAATAAATATTTACAAATGCAGAATATTGGATAGTTATTGATGATTTCGAGATTCAGTTTCTGAAATCCATTTCATGTGTCATTTCCTTAAAAAGGTGATACTGAAACCAACTTTCGAGGAGAAAATAATTACTAGAAAAGAGTTTCCGATTTCTTTCATTCTTTTATTCCCGTTATAAATTTATCCCGTAGTTCTTAGAACATTCTTCTATCCGTAAGTGATGATTTGCTTTCCGAGAAAATTTTCTGAAAGGAATATATTACTTAGTCTTCACACCATGGGAAAATCTTGCCATCGCCGGTACTTAATTCCCTTCATTTACTGAGATAACCTGCTTTGTTATAAGTATGGTACTTGTTTTCTGATTTTTACTGAATTTGCATGCTCAAAGATATCTAAATAAAGAAACGCTATTGTGAATATCAGGGTATGAGTACATATATGAAAGGGTTATATATTTTTCAGAATTCCCGTATGAGCTGTTTATTCTTAGGGCAGAAAGAGGAAAAAGCTTGCATACATCGCCATTCCCGGAAACTAGACAGTACCGAAAACATTACTAGACAGTCCGGTTTACCAAACAATAGAGTTTATCTGATTCCAAGTTGTAAAAGCTGACAGTTATAAATTGTTATGTTCATGGCGACCTTCAGAAGGCATCAAATTACTTCAAAAGTTCCGCTGCTATAAATTTTCAGACTGCAATTTTGTTCCTTTAAATTTTCGAAAATACCTATTTTTTAAGTATTTTTCGGTACTTATATTAATATTGATACAAATAATATAGAAAGCACCAAACGTAGCTATGATGTATTTTAATTTGTCCTTAGTATTTTCTCACATATAAGTATTAACACTTTGTCTACACGTTTCTAATGTTTCACCATAGTAAGTCTTCTCTTTCCGAATGTATTCAGTTCCTTTTCACTTTCGTTTTCTGCTTCTTCTTTTTTTTTTTAATTTTATTTATTTATTTATTTAATGTTACCATATCCTGAGTTTTACTCTAGCTATTAGTTAGAGTAGCTACTAGGTAGCATTCATTATAGTACATTCATTATATTCATATAGCTACTAGCTAGCATTCATTATAGTACAAAAACTAATATAGCTTGTCAATATCAACACATTTTTATCTTCAATAAAATCCACTAATTCGATTGATGCTGTAAAAATTACAATTTAATACTTTAGCCAATTATTCTGATTATAGTGATTTAAATTCGATTTTAGGCAACATATGCATTCTTTCAGAAAACGCAATATATTGAGCACCGCTGTTACAAGTAAATACTGTACATTCAACCATTTCATAATATGTAAATGTAGCATAACTTCTTTTCGAGTGCTTGCATTGAGAGTCTCCTTCAAGTAAACCTTAATGGAACTTTATTTCATGAAAATTTAGAAGTATTATAAAAGCCTCAGAATTATTTCCATTGCAAACATTTATGAATTATGCAGAAAAATATATAAGAAAAACATCAATGAGAAACTATTATCGAATATACATTTCATGACAGTAGTAAAACATTTTTTCAGTACCGACGGTGTTAAAAAGCTCAATATTGTGATAAGCTAAATAAAGTAAAACGGTATTAAAAGTTTAATATTGTGATAAGTATACTAATCTATAACACTCATTTGATATTTTTTGCCATTAGGAACTATAATGTAATTCTAACCGTTAAAGTAACATTGTATTTGTATTAATTACAATTGTAATTGTAATTTCAATTAAATTTATCAGTACTCGTTGTTTCCTGCACCTTGAGGGAGACGCATTATTATTATTTTTTTCTATTATATAAAATACTGTCCTCAGAAAAAAATGTCTCTAGACATGATTCTGTCTCCAAAATTAATGGATGAGGTGAACAGAAATAATCTTGGAACAGCCTTTGGGCAAGTGCTGTGAGTATGCGAAATGTAAGACTGTAATTAAACTTCGACCATCCTGGAGACTACACTTTCTTAGAATATTGCCATTCGACAAATTATAAGACCTTCCATTTATCTTTAAAGTTTAAGCTATCTGTTATTGACTGAGAAAAGCTGGTAATTCATTGTAGTTACTTTGTAGTTAAAACTACAACTAATGCAGTTATAATTGTAATAGTGCCGCACAGATGGTATAGTGGTTAGGAAAGCCTGACTGCGATACCGAAGGGCCTGGGTTCGAATCCCGGAGAAGGCATGGCTTAACTGTTCGTCCTTTCATAGGAGGCGATGGTGGCCCACATATCTGTAACTGTTCCCAATCTGCCATTGGGGAAAATAATAATAATAATAATAATAATAATTGTAATACAATGATTGTTCGAATTACAATACAACTTCAAAAGCAATTAGATTTTTCGCTCAGCAGCGTAATAAGTCGTCTTTTGAATACTACAAGTTCAAATCGGATGCCCATTCTGGCAAACAATCTAAATGTTTAGATAGCTCCGTGGATTTCCTTATGTGTAACATGAATACAAATCATTTTATTTTAGAAAGTTCTCTATGAGTACATCATTCTTCTTAAACGTTTCGTTGCATTCAATTAAATAAAGATCTTTTCCTTCTTTTATTAACGGGTGATGTGAACATGAGCCAGTTTCCCTTAGAAAGTCCTCCACAGAAGCATCTTTGCAGTCTTTACCGTAATCCAAATAATATGACAATCACAGGTGCATAAGAAAATTGTACTTTTATTTGTTCTTACGTGAAACAATGATGGAAAATAGTTCATGCAAGTGCTTTCACTTGTAACTGAGTAATGCATTTTAACTATTTATGGAAAATGCGTGTTATGTTGAATAAAAGACCAATTCGTAATTTTTTTTTTTCCAATGGCAGGTAGTAGCCGTTTATAGACATTGATCACTACTAAGGCCGGTCGTGTTATTAAGGAGGGAACTAATACGTGGGCCACCGTTGCCACCTATGAAGAGGACGAACAAATTACATTCATGCCCTATCCGGGATTCGAACCCAGGCTCTTCGGTACGGCAACCAGAGTCACGAACCGCTTTACTGTCTGGGCGGTAATTCATAATAAATGGCAATTAAGCATACTGATTGCTGATCAGAATCCTTTTTTACCAGCTAAAGCAATAGGTTGGACAAGCGTCCCGTAACTAATCCTTTGCGAAAACATCCCTTTGCACTGGCATAAACTCTTTGCTTGCTTTCCCTTAATCTTGTAATTTAAGTTCACATGTATATCGAAGATCATAAACATACATATTTGCTTACTAACGTTATGTGCATTTCGGTCTATATAAAATATTTCCTTTAAATAAACCCCTATTTATGCTGGTACCACAAACTACAATATATGTAAGATGATTCAGAAGACACGACAGAGAATATTAATATTTTTCTTATAGGTGATTATCCCGTTGTATTATTTAAAAACTCATTATCCAAAATGCAGAAACATTTCGAATATAATATTATTGACTGTAATTTTCAAATATTATCTCGATTTCCCTAGCCTATGTCACTGAAATTATAAGGGGCAGTTGTTTTTCTGATTAAATAGTTACAATCATCTGCTGCGCAATTTTAATTAAGAGGTCATTACAATTGCATTGTAATTTTTATTAGATTATATAATTACAGTTATACCGTTTATTCAATTAGATTTCACAACTGAAATGCAATTATAATTAAAATGCATTTCAGTAAATTGTATATATAATTAAAAATTGTTACATTGTAATTACAAGATAATTGCATAATATTATTCCAATTAATATGTGTTTTCAATTGCATTCTGCAATTACATTTGCAATTAAGATCATGATTTTCCTGGGCTACGTAACTGCTTTTATTAGAAACAATTGCTATCCTAATTACATTATTATAATTACTTACTGGAGTTACAATGACAGTGTAATTGTAATTAGATTATATGTTTGCAGTTGCATTGAATATGAAATTGGATTTCACAAATATAGAGTAGTTGTAATTTAAATGAAATTACGTAAATTGTAATTGTAATTAAAAAAACAGCTACTTTTTAACTATAACTACTTAGTAATTGCATAATTTTATTACAATTGCATGTTACACTTAGAATTACAATTATGATCATAATTTCACTGTTAAGCAATTCTAATTATCAGAGACAATTACTTTCCTAATTACGTAGTTATAATTACCTAGTGCAATTGCAGTTAAAATTACGTTGTAATTAGCTAATATTACCGTAGTTGTGATTAGATGCAATAAAATTTGTCATTGTAATTAGATTATATAATTATAATGTTTGTGATTATCATTGCATTGTAATTGTAAAACTTAAGAATTAAAATGCAATTACATACATTATTGTTGCATTTAAAAAGTACTTACTTTCTAATTGTAATTGCGAAGCTAATTACAATTGCAATATAATTGAAATCACATATTTCAAAATATTGTTGCAGTTTCTTGCAATTTTAATTTTAATTCCAATTACATTTTGCCAAACTGCATCTAAAATTTGGAGAATAATTAGGCTGGGAAATGAAAATTCTCTTTACAAGCATAAACATTTAAGTTTACTATAGCTGGTATAAGCACAGAACAGCTGGAACAGCTGGAAGTTTTGAACGAGCTATTTATTCCGAGCTGTTATTCAAAACCTAACGATAAAACCCAGTTGCCCCTAGCGAATAGATAGTTTCCTCTCCTCAATTACCTCCCGCAGAGAAAAATTATCACCTGTCAGTTTACATTAAGAGCAGAGAGGGGAGGGCACTCTGAGACAGGCCGTATATATGCTGCTTTGCCGTTTCGGGCCAAAATTTAAGTTTACGTATATATGCTGCCTTGCCGCCATGAGGACCAAAATATTTGGACACATATATGCTGCCTTGCCGCTATGAGAGCCATTATTTTCGAACGCATATATACGGCCTTGCCGCCTGGAGGGTTAAGTCTAATGATGAAGAACGCTGTAACTGGAAGAGCAAAAATTGATCTACTCTCCCTTTATGATGAACTAGAAGGAAAATTGCGAGCGTTGGAAAGTCTGGGGAGAACTCAAGAAAAATACGGTGATTTTTTGACCCCTTAGTGGAAAGTTGCTAACCAGAAGTACTGATGGCGTGGGAAAGAAGCCGAAATCACGACTCCATTGAAACTAAAGGGACTCGATCCTTGCAACATTTAATGAATTTTGGAAAACAGGAAGTCAAGAGCGAAGAGATAGTTCTACTCGCAAGAACTGCTTTCGCCTCTCAACAAAATAATCGGAAGAAAGACTTTCACCACGAACAGGTGAAGCAAAATGAACCCGTAACAGCGTCCTTGAGAATTCAGGTAAGAATATTCCAAACTGTAATTTTTGTAAAAAAGAAACATTCTAGTAAAAAATGTTACTCCGAAAAAAAAAAAAAAAAAAAAAAAAAAAAAAAACTTTAGCTGAAAAACAACAATTGTTATTGAAAAAAGGTGCTTGTTTCTCTTGTCTGAAAAGAGCGAGTCACATTAGTAAATTTTGTTCTTTAAAAGGTAAGTTAAGCTGTTCTATTTGCAAAAGATGTAATCATTTTGATGTAATGTGTAATGAAACGCTAAAAAATAACGATCAGACACGCGATCAAAAGAGAGTTCTCTTTCTAATTGTGCCAGAAGCGAAACTGTATTTTTGCAAACGCTTTGTGTTCGAGTTCGGTGTCAAGGTCGCGAGAAAATTATTTGCTGCATAATCGATAACGGAAGCCAAAGTAGCTACGTTAATGAAAGTTTGATGAGTCAGCTTAAAGCATCTCCACTTAGGAAGGAGACAGTTATACATGCACTGTTTGGGGGGGATGAAACGAAACCTAAAAAACATGAAGTGTTCTCAGTCTAGGTTAGCAATTTAAAGGGAACGTTCGCATGTAGTTTTGAAGTACTTTCTGAAAAAACGATTTGCAGTTTTATTCCTAAGGTTAAGGATAAAGAGATTTTGAATAAATTAAAGGAAAAGTAAATCGAATTTTCTGATCCACTGCGAAAGGAAACTGAAATTAACCTTTTAATCGGAGCAGATATTATAGGAAAATTATTGACGGGAAATTCTATTGAATTATAATCGGGGGGGGGGGGTTAACGGCTGTGGAAACGAAACTAGGGTGGACGGTATTTGGAAAACGAAATTCGGGTGAAAGGATAATATTTTGAAAATTTTTGAATGCATGTCAGGGGAATTCCTCTGAATGAGTTATGGTAACTCGAAAAAATAGGAATATGAGCTCCAATCGAAACTGTTAAAATGAAAGAAAATTTTAATTTATCTGAATTTGAGAATAAAATGAAAATTCTTCCACACGGAAGATATGAAGTAGAACTTCCGTGGAAATGTGATACGACACATTTAACCGATAATAAAGAATTATCCTGGAAAAGGTATCAAAAGATGATCTATAAACTCCGATGTAGTAAATTTTTCGATGATTATCAAAATGTATTCAACGAATGGAAAAGGTTGAATATTATTGAACGCGTACCAGAAAACGAACTGAATAATGAATGTCATTATTTGCCGCATAGGCCTGTAATCAAATTAGGAAGGAAAACTACAAAAATTCGTCCTGTTTTTGACACCTCTACCTCTGAGAGAGGGAAACTCTCTTTGAACGAATGTTTGTGTAAAGGAATGAATCTTATTGAATTAATACCCGATATTATAGATCGTTTTAGGATATGTCCGATAGGTATTAGTACCGATATTGAAAAGGATTTCTTAATGTTATCCGTCGCATCTAAAGAGAGAAATTTTATCAGATTTTTTTTCACCATGCAATGAATAACAATTAATTTATAGGCATTGCAGAGTTGTGTTTGGAGTTTCTTCGAGCCCCTACTTGTTGAACGCATCTATAATGCATCTATTGGGAAATTGTCCACGTCAGTATAGTGAAGTTGCTCAAAAATTGAAATCGTCATTTTATGTGGATAATAGTTTATCTAGTGTTTTTAGTATTGATGAACAGTTTACATTTATTGAACATTCCAAATTAATCATGTCAAATGGATGTTTTAACCTACGCGGTTTTGAAAACAATGTGGCTGGTACAAATATTGATAATCATTCAGGGGATACTTCCGTTTTTTTTGGGGGGGGGAATTTGGATAATGATAAGCTGAGGTGCTGCACAGATACAGATATATTGACCAGTGATACGAAAATCACAATTAATCAGAGGACAATTTTGGCAATTATGCAGATAATGTTTTATCCTATTGGTTTATTAACGCCAACTACATTGCTTCCGAAACTGCTGTTGCAAAAATTGTGGAAAGTGAAAATTGCATGGGATGATGAATTGTCTCCAAATGATGTAAATACATTTTTGAACTGGTTTAAAGAATTTAATTCTGAGGTAAAAATAAATCTCGTACGGGCGAAGTCTAGAGTATCGCCTTTGAAACCTTTAAGCATTCCTCGCTTAGAATTAATGGCCTGTCGTATAGGTTCTAGACTTGCAAATTCTATTATCAAGGCTCTCAGTTTGCCCGCTTAAAAGTTACCCACTGGTCTGATTCCACCACTGCTCTTTGTTAGGTAACGGAGCAAGGAAATTGATCCGTTTTCGTCGAAAATAGGGTCAAAGAGATTCGAGAGTTGACGCGAGGTCAATCATGGAGATATGTCCCAGGGAAACTGAATATTGCCGACTTGTTATCGCGCGGATGTTTTGCAAAGCAAATGCTTCGGTCTAGATCAGTGTTTCCCAACCTTTTTTGTGCTATGCCCCACCTAATCCTCTCTAAAATTTTTAATCTCCCCCTAGCATATACATAATTTTTAATATTTAAAAATTGAAATGTTCACGAAAGAAACTTGAATGATAGCTTTTAGGAAGAAATGACTACGAAATTTTGTGAGCAAACACAGTAAGTGAACTTTAAAAACGTGGAGAACTGAAATTCAAGAAAAAACTCATTTTAGTGAAAGTTTTTCATTTTTAGTAATTTTTATTATTTAAATTGAGTTCCTTGCGCTTGATACTTGCTGCAAAGAAATTTTATGTCAGGTTCCAATTTAGATAACTTGAGTCTCAAGTCTCCCGGTTTCATTATATCCAACCGATATTTTTTTTTTCCAGCAGCAAATCATTTATGGCACTAAATCCGCATTCAGCAAAATATGAAGATGGAAGCGGTAACAATAGTTCTCTTGCAAATTTTGTTGCATTTGGATATCTGATTCTGGTTTCCTCACAAAGCCATGTCATCGCTCCTTTTATATTAAATAAAGTTTTAATTGACTCATCATTTTGCATTTCTGCGAGTTCTTTTTTTTTCTACATATTTGAAATATCAGCCAAATCCACTAGCAATTGGCTGCATCACCCAAGTGGGGAAATCAATTTGTTTTAAGTTACAAAATCTTTTAAATCAGCCGATAAATTTTTCAGATGATTGACAATAACAAGTATAGCGGTAATCACGTCATATTTTTCGAGCCAATGAGACCTTTCAAAATTTTTGTAGTAAATAGTATATGCTTGACATAATTCATCAAAGATAATGAAACCAAATAACTTCCTTTTGCATCGACATAAGTTTTATTTGCTCCTTCAAGTTGTTTATTTAATATATTTAATTTTTCAAAGATATCGGCTAAATAACCCCCAATTGCCTTGTTATCATCCGTTAATGAATTTTTCATTTCAGGTTTGTCGCTTATAAAATAACTAAGAGTATCAAATAGTTTCATAAATCTTTCCAAGCAGTTCCCTTTCGACAGCCTTCTTACTTCAGTGTGACGTACAAGTCTCATATAGTCTTCATTTTGTTCTCCATAAAATAACTTGAAAAGACGTTCACATTTGGCCCTAGCTTTAATAGCATTGATACACTTTATAACTGAATTTAGTACTTCATTTAGAACAGGCGAATTGTTTTTAGCTACCACAATGCAGAAGAAACACAATGCAGAAGAAACATTTCTGGATTCTCATCTTTTATCAATTTTGCAACCCTTTTTCTTATTCCCTGTTTTATTTTATTTTTCAACTACCACATTAGGAGCACCATCTGCAGTATAAGATGTATTATATTTTTTATTGGTATATTTTTTATATCTAAGTAATTTTTTAGCTTACTATAAATATCTTTGGAGGTAGTGGTGCTTTCTAATGATTTACAGAAGAACATTTCTTCGGCAAAATCCCCTTTATGAATATATCTTACATAAGTTACAAGTACGGCTTCACTGTCTCTCAAAGTTGGTTTATCCATTTGCACCGAAAATTTTTTTTCAGCTTTTCAACTAGTTGTATTTCAATATCCTTATTTAATCTTTCTTCTGCAAACAGTATTGTTATTTAATGGCATAGCTTTAACGTCATTGTCATCTTTTTCTAGAACAGTTTTAAATGCTGATGTTGATAGTTTGATTCAATTCTCCTCTATAGTACGGCTTTTCCCAGATTAAGCGATGAGTAATGAAATTTGATAAATAGCCTCAAGAGCACGATTAACATTGCATTATGAGCAGTAAATAGAGACTTTAAAATTACTCTTTTTTCAAAAATTTTCCTTAAAGTGTGAAAATGATTCAAATCCGAATTAAAATCAGCATTATGTTTCGCCTTCAAATGTGCCTCAAGACGACCTAATTTCATTGATTCGTTGGTCAGGCATTATTGGCATAAAAGACAAAAGTTGACCGTTTAATGGACCGGGTATGAAACCAAATTTTAAATATGCCTCCGAATACCGTCGAACATTTTTTTCTTGCTTGCACCCCTCATTTCACTAAGGGCTGAAAGTAATAAATATAAGATCAATATAAACAAAACTGAAAGCAGCTGCTGTTGCCATTCAAGGAAAGAATAATCTACCGGTTGCCATTCCTACAGTAAAAAATAAAATTAATTCGTTGGCTGAAATGTGCGAGAAACGTCTGCAAAGCATAATGTGTGAGTTATTTAAATACCTTTAAAAGCGTTTAAATGTCCATGTCTACAGCGAGAATTCTTTATAAAATATTTAAAATGCACCGCGATTTAAAAACTTTTTTACATATACATCACTTACATTTTTCTTTATTTTGGGGAATAAAAAATGAAATTTCGAATAATTTTGACTTCATGAAACATATTTAGAACGTCCTTTGTCCCCTTAAACTCTGGACGAGTCCATTTTCGAATCGTCCCCCTTAACAGTCTCATTGCCCCCTTGTGGGGCAAATTAATTATTTAGTGATTATTTGTAGTAAATTAGTAAGTATTTATTATTGCTGTCGTGGGTGTATTGAAATTAAATAAAATGGAAGAGAAGTTAGATAGCTTGAAACGTAAATGTTCCACATTGAGATCGTCTGTTACAAGGTTAATTAAAGTGATTGAAGATAAATTAAAAATTGAAGGGGAGGAAAATTCCATTAAAGAATTACAGGAATTATTAACAGAAAAGAAAAATAATTTGTGAACGCTTGATGATGAAATACAAGAGTTAATTGATGTTAACTTAATTGAAGAAGATTATAGTGTAAGCGAAGAATACAATGACAAAGGTATAATTGCTTGTAGTCAAATTAAGCAATTTCTAGGTGCGGTTACCGCAGTACCGCCAGCGAGGAATCCCCAAAGTTATGATTTAAACCAGTAATGGAATTTTGCTTGTAAGTTCCTGTTCTAGTGGGAATAGTACGCTGAAATTACCAAAATTAATAATTCGTAAATTTTGGGGAGACTTCAAACAGTGGAATGAATTTTGGAATAGTTTCGAATATTCGATACATAAAAATGAAACGCTTTCAAAAATACAAAAATTTGCATACTTACAGAGGTGTAGCTAGGGTTATCAGTGCCCGGAGACAAGTGAAGATTTCGCGACCCACCCCGTCTGCTAAAATGCAATGGGGAACCAAAAGAAAACTTTAAAAATAATAACATTTTAATTGTTCAAAATAATAATAATTTGCTAAAATATGAAATATTTTTAATTTTAAATAATTTTAAATATTTTAATTTTTAAAGCACTTTTAAGCGTATATTTTTAAGGTTTCGCTAAATTCATTAACTTAGAACGCAGTAAAATAATTAAGACAATAATGGTAATTCGAAAATGTGATTATTCTAAAATATTATTCAAATATAAATTCCGAAAACTTAAACATCATATTGGATATAATAATATAATGACTTGAAAATGTATAATGAAAGTTTAATGTATAATGCTTCAAATGTAATCACTAATTTCAAAGAGAAATTTTCCTAGCTTTATCTGCTGCAAATTTATCGATTAGTTCATCAAAATTTATACTCTGGGCAACCTGCTGTTCTACACCGAGCAAAGCTAACGCAATCTTTCCTGTGCCATGGATAATCTCAGGTAGGACAAGATAAGTTTTAGTTTACTGAAAGATCTTTCACAGCTGGCGATGGAGGTTCCAATAGTCAGTAAAATCTAAAGACCAACTCTCAGACTGGAAAATACATCTTCTCCGTACTGTACAATAAAGCGAAGCAGGTCCTCTGGCGTCGAAAGCTTAACATTAGCTCTTGTCTTGAGTAGCATTCGGCAGTCCATTATTTCAGTATACATCTTCAAGCCATCCAAGTTTGTACCGTAAAAGTTTTCCATAGAAATGTTTCAATCTACTTTGGTTGCTAATTTGTCTTCATTTGTAGCCATTAGTCCATTTATATCTAAAAGAAAGCCAAAATTACAGTCTACTTTCTTTAAGTTGATGAATCTGTCTACCATTTCTATGTGTATTTTGTCCAGCATACTTTTCATCAATCGCAGCATTTCATTTTCTGATGTGAGTCCTACATCTTCTGAAATTTCTCCAGGCATTTTCTTCTTCTTCCTCTGTCGTCTTTCAGCTTGGACATCACAAGCATTACACAGTTCCTTGGCGTCTCCAAGAGATTTCATGCATATCTCATCTCTGTTTTGTAGGAGATACTCTTGTAAAGCTTGAATATCTCGAGCAGCATTGTGGAAATTCATAGTGGGGTCTTGAAGTCTTTTCTGAACCCTGTCAATCTAGGCAAGTACTGTATTCCAGAATCGAAGAAGAATAAAAAACTCAAAAGTTAAGATCCGATGCAACAATTGAATTGCATCACATCTTGTATCTGCATTTTCATCATGATCCTCTGCAATATTTTCAAATAATTCTACTAAGGTTTCGAGTTGATCATGTACCGGTTTAACAGCTTCTACTCTGGCACTCCAACGAGTTTCTGACTCCGACTTCAACGATACACCTAGAGCAGTTTTCAGTCTTTTCCATCGGAGAGTTGATCTTGAAAAATAAACATAGATAGCTTGTATGGTACAAAAAAAGTCACAGAAGTTACCTCATGACTAGCAGCATGAACTCCAACTAAATTAAGTGTATGTTTACAGTTAACAAATATAGCTTTTGGGTTAAGTGCTGTGAGTCTTTGTTGCACTCCTGACTTGTAGCCGGACATTACAGGTGCATTGTTATAACGCTGTGATCGACAGTCTTTAAAAGCTAATTTGTCTTTTTCTAGCTGTCATAATATTATACCTGCTATACTTGCTGCATCTTTTTTATGAGTTTGAATGAATCCTAGGAAACACTCTTTTACAACGACAGTTTTTTCCTCAAAGTCAATAGCTACATATCTAATAGTTTCCGACATTTGCTCTTGATTAGCAACGTCAGGTGTTGAATCAAACAGTATACCATAGTATTTGGCACGTTGGATATCACACACAAATTTTTCTTAAACTCCAGCTGCTAGCAACTGGATAAATTCATTTTGCATTTCTGGAGAAAGGTATGTAGTTGATCCTGGATTTTGCTGCACATACGAAAGGTGGCCCTTCATAATTGGATCAAATTCTGCGATAAGCTTCAGATGTTCTGTTAAATTTCCAGCGTTTCTTTGACTCTCAGTGATCACCAATGAACGAAGTTCACCAATGAGCGAAGATGCATAGTGCTGCTCCAATGATATATTTTTATAATTTTTGTGTTAATTCGTATATTTTGTATTTTCGTTAAATTAATTGTGTGTTTTGTGCTAAATCTTTACAGGTAAAAAACACATAAGCGCTATTAGTCTCGTTTCGGGATTTTGCGTCGGAAAGGCTTAAATAATGTTTGAGTAACCTTTAAGATTGTTGCCACTAAACGTGTTATCGCTCTGCATTATTTTTATATTTTTAAAGAATAATAAAATTAAATAATGAAAAATCTGCATGTATTGAAAAAAAAAAAAAAAAAAAAAAAAAAAAGATGGTACGTAGAGCCATCAAATTTAGAATAATGTAATCCTTCACCTGAAAGCACGAACTTTGAATTCCGAATTTGTTTTATTATTTTTTCATATTTTGTAAAACTTTAATTTTTAATTAACAATCTCAACGATTTGAAAGCGAGCAGTGGCAACACTGTTAGAAACAAAACATTTTTTATCTCCAACTCGGGATGCAGCTGCAATTCGGAAAAATGTAAGAAGAAACAGGTAAAACGACAACCTTGATTTGGGCTTAGATTTTGTAAATTCTCAATCGAAGGCAAACGGGTCCCTTTTCATCGATTGAGAATTTACAAAATCTATAAATGCAAGGTTGTCGTTTTACCTGTTTTACGTTCTACTTTGGCTTGATCCGCTTGTGCCTTGAAGAATGTAGGATGTAGACAGGAAACAAGTTTTTAACTAAGAATATTGAGCATTGATAATATGAAATGAGAAAACACTGAATAAAATATAAAAATATATGGCAACATTTAACACAGCATCGGGAATTCTAAAAATATGCTGCTTTTAAAAAAATTGTGATTTTGCTGGTGAATTGTATGTGGCTAAGTGCATGAAAGCGAAAAGCGATGCTTAATAATACAACTAAAAAGACAAATAAAAGTGGGTTAGCAGGAGGGATGGGAGCAGGTGTTAGATGAGTTAGCAGGTGTTAGATGGGAGTGTAAGAGCAGCCTAAAGGACTCAGCGAGAGCGTTAAAAATCTTTAACAAACCACTAAATGCCTAAGCCTCAGTTATCTTGTTCCTGGAAATTTAACCTGGATCGAGCTACTAGTGTTCAGCGGTTTTATTTATGAGCATATAAGCATTTGTAATAGAAAACAGAATGCTTTGAAACTCTGTTTTTATTATATAATCCAAAATAAAATGTGGTACGTTATAGAAAACAGAGGTTACATGCTTTATATAACTAAATTACATAATGTGTTTGTAAAACAAACATTTATTAATTTTTTCGATATTTCTTCTGCATCTGTGCATTAATTATTGACGGAATACTCTCAACTTCTTCACTGTTTGTCTTTCTTTAAATATTTTATGACTTAGCAATTATTAAATAATAGCCCATTTAGAAGGCTGTTCAATATGAAAATTTATGTATTTTCGAAAGTTTCGAATTTTCTGTCATTTAGCTACCAGGTTTTCTGTACTATTTAATTTAAGAATTTCAGAAAGTAAATCTCTCTCATGCACTTTTTAAAATACTTTACAAAACACATTTAAAGTCAGATTGTTTAAATTATTATCAGACATAATTCTTGAAATGATTGTAAATATTTTATTTATAAACCATGGTGCATAATGAAGCAATTGCATAATAGAGCAATACCTGCAATGTTTTTTTGCAGTTTTCAGTTATAAATAACTAAAAACTATCTACAAAATAAAATGTCTTGCTTTGGAGAATGACGCCATCTTACGAATTTAGTGTAATCAAAAATGCAAATTTGTTAGCCACTAAAATGTAAGACATAATAATGTATAAATAGTCCTATATTTGGACCTAGCTCACTTTACTCAAAAGAAAACTTACTTAAAAGAAGGCCCATTTAATAATTTTTTTGTTGCATTGAGGAACATAAGAAACGTCTGAAAACACTATTTAAAACTTATCGTATAACGGTTTCATTTCACACTTTTTACCTCAATATAAATAATGGTATTTCAAATAAAACTGGATTTTTAGGAAAGACTTTATCTGACAACCGAATAACTGTTAAGCTATCAAACGCGATTTTGAGTTTCTTTTTTTTTTTTTTTTTTTTTTTTTTTTTTTTATGTTCCCCCGACGGTATAGTGATTAATGGAAGTCGACCGAAGGGCCCAGGTTCGAATACCGGAGAAGGCATGAGTGTATATGTCTGTCCCTTCTATCAGGTAATACCCTGAAGGATTTATAATTTTTCACTTAGCAATTTTCACTTAAACGATTTATAAGAATTTATTAATTTGAATGTACAACTTAAGTGTTTTATTTATATTATTTAAAAACACAGATTTTGTCTTGATAAATAGTTTTTAATACGTGGACATATAGCGGCAAACATTATACGACCTATTAAATTATACACATTCTTTGCTATAGTTTATTTAAACTTATTTTCTCGAATTATTCTAACTTAATTAACCAATTCTTCAATCAAGTTGAAAATGATATTAAAAATTTCAAGTTTTTAATTTCAAGTTTTGAAATAAAATATTCTCGTTAATTTTTAGTGCACGAAAGCCAAACTTCTAATTCTTTTTAACGAATATAAAACTTCATCAAATATGAGCATAGAAACCGGGAAATCGCAGTAAAAGTTTGATTTCGATACTCGACGAAAATTATTTTTTATTTCATTTTATTTATTAATACTTTTTTGACAAGAGGTGAATATTTTCTTCATTTAAAACACTACTATAATTAGAAAATATATGAAAAGACCAACAATTGAGAAAATAAAGGCTGGGTGAAGGAGTGAGTACATATATATATATATATATATGTGTAATTAATAAAACAAAATAAACTCTATTAAAATCTATTATATATACATAATGTTGTATGATCTTAAATTCACTTAGTTCGAAAACAATTTATTATAATACTTGCGCAACAGCTGCAAAGTAAGATAATAATAATTTATTTACCAAAGAAATTGTTTGGGTCTCGTCCCAAATAACACACACTAAATAAATTCGCTGGTTCGATTCTTTATTAATTCTCATAATTAATTACAATTAACTCATAGCTGTGACCAGCCCTCTTACACCGTCGATGGCGATTCTCAAACTCGTTAGATCATCACATTACAGATGCGCATGCGTGGATTACATTACAGATGCGTAGGCGCGAACATGCGGCCGCCCCGCGTTGCAATGCTTAGCATTCAACTATTGTAATTAAGATATAGCATAAAAAAATTAAACAAGTATATCATAAACAATTTTGAATAAGTACTATTACATAAAAATCATTATTATAATTATACATTTACCATATACATTAGCGTACACCTCAAAGCAATACAATATAACATTTCAGTTACATAATGACATTTTATGTGAAGCACATTCAATACTGTAATACAATAACTATAAAGACAATACTCATTTTTGTATTCGTAAGACACATAATTTGGTAATTGGTCGTTTGAAAGTTCCAGTTTGAGTTTTTACATTACACACGCGAACCTTTCCATCTTTACCATAAAATACTTCTATTATACGACCAACCGCCCAATTACAACAAGGCAAATTATCTTTAATTAAGACCATGTCTCCAACTTGTATATTGTTTTTAGAACTTTGCCATTTAGATCGATTTTGTAAATGACTTAAATAATTGGAGTTCCATTTTTTCCAGATAATTTGTACTAATCTTGTGATTTGTTGCCACAATTTTAACCTGTTAATGTTAACTTCCGTGATATCTGGCTCAGGGATCGAACTAATTGCTCTTCCAATTAAAAAATGCCCAGGTGTTAGAACCTCTAAATCTTCAATGTCCGAAGACAAGGGTGTCAATGGTCGGGAATTTAAAATTCCTTCAATCTGAATCATAATTGTTAAAAATTGTTCAAATGTCAATTTTGCATTTGCACCTACAAAATTCGTAGCGTTATCACTAAATAGTGTTAAACTTTTACCTCTTCGTGCAAAGAAACGTTTCAAGGTAGCTATTAATGCTTCAGATGTTAGGTCTGTTATAAGCTCTAAATGAATGGCCTTAGTAACCATACAAATGAATATACACACATAAACTTTCTGATATATACCTTTTCTCTGGTTTTTGTACTTAATTAAGAATGGGCCACAGAGGTCAACGCCAGTACAATTGAATGTAAAATTAGCTGTGATTCTTTCCTTGGGTAAATCACCCATGATTTGCTGAGCTACAATGGGATTAGCTTTAAAACATATTATGCAATATTTTACAATTTTTCTACAAGCATTTCTACCACTTACAATCCAAAATTTTTGTCTTATATGATATAACAAAGATTGAGAACCCACATGCAAATATTTTAAATGATAGTAATTAACTATGTTAATTTATGTATAGAAGGCAGAATAATAGGAAATTTTTTCTCATAAGTTAAATTGCTATTTTTTAATCTACTTCCAACTCTCAACAGTCCATTACTGTCAATGAAAGGATTAAGACTTTTAATAGAACTATTTCTTGGAACAATACCTGATTTTTTAAGATCATTTATCTCATTTATAAAATACTCACCCTGTACTAATTTTATTAAAGTTTCTTCAGCTGCTCTCAATTCTCCCACTTGTAAATTACCTACCTGCTTTTGTTCTTGCTTACAATTCTTGTAAAACCTAAAACAAAAACTTATAATACGAATTAATTTTAAATACTTATTACTGCAATTCAATAAATCATTAACAAAATTTTTCACATTCAGATTTAAACATGTAGATAGTTCAGAATCAGCAAAGTTTTTAAGTTCATTACTGTCCTTTTCAGTAATTGCTTCAGGTATAACTCTTATAGGGTACTCATCCTTCATTAAGAAGTCAGGCCCGTTCCACCACAGTTGACTTAGTTGCAGTTTTTTGGCAGACATACCTCTAGATATGAGATCTGATGGGTTTTCTTCAGAAGCGATATGATGCCACTGTGCTATTTCAGTCAGATCCTGTATCTTTGAAATCCGGTTTGCGACAAATGTCTTGAGCAGGTGTGGCTCTTTGTTGATCTATGACAGCACAATCATAGAATCGGTCCAAAGGTGGATAGTAGTAAGCTCCAATTTTAACGATGATTTCACTCGATGCATTAGTTTAGCTAATAGCACTGCTGTGCAAAGCTCAAGTCTTGGGATTGTAGTCTTCTTTAGGGGGGAGACACGCGATTTACTGCACACCAACCTCACTGATGTATGGTTTGTTGCTGATGTTGCTTTACAGTAGATAACTGCTCCATAGGCGGCCTCTGAGGCATCACAGAAACCATGTAATTCAATCTTGATTCTATCTGGTAATAAAATACATCTATGGACTTCAATGTTGTTAATTAGTTGCAAGGTAGTGGAGAATTCTTTCCATTCTTTAGCCTCCTTTTCTGGCAAAACATCATTCCAGCTCAATTTTAACAGCCATAATTTTTGCATAAATATTTTTGCTACAATTATAACTGGGGAAACTATACCTAATGGGTTAAAGATGCGAGATATGACGGATAACACTTGCTGTTTCGTAACCTTCACGCTGTCTTCGATTTTAACGTTGAAGCTCAAACAATCTCCTTTTGACTTCCATAAAATACCTAATGCTTTAGATTCTTCTGATTTACCAAAGGGATATGTTTTGTCGTTTGTTTGACACAGTTCAGTAGCATTACTACACCACTTATGGAGTAACATACCTCCACTCTTCAAAATGCCTATTAACTGATTTTGAAGTTCTAACGCAGAACTTAGCGACTCAGCTCCAGATAGAATATCGTCCATGTATATGTCTTCTCTCAGTACAGGTGCTGCTAAAGGAAATTTATCTCCTTCGTCCTTTGACAGCTGTACAAGTGTTCTCATTGCTAAAAATGGTGCACTCACAGTTCCATAGGTAACGGTAGTTAGCTCAAAGTTTTTAACTGGCTTATCAATGCCTTCTTTCCATAAAATCCTTTGCAACTTCCACTGATCTGGATGGATAGAAATAGCTCGATACATCTTTTGTATATCAGCAGTAAAAGCAAAAATATATTTCCTGAATCTCAGCATAATTGAGAATAAATCATCTTGTATCACACCTCCATTATACTGTATAGAATTTAGAGAGTTTCCTTTGGTTGTCAAAGAAGAAACGTTAAATACTACCCTCAAGGGAGTCGACTTACTTTTCTCTTCTCCCCTATATACTCCAATATGAGGAATGTAATATGAACCTCGTTCCTCCTCGCTTTCACTCACCTCAACCATATGTCCTAACTGTTGATATTCTTTTAAAAAATCTGAATATAATTTTAAATATTCGGGGTTCTTTACTAAGCGTTTCCATAAGGAATTTAATTTACTCGTTGCAATTTGTTTAGAACTTCCTAAAGTGTTTGGATCCTCCTTTAATGGCATTTTAACAACGTACCTACCGGTTTTATCTCGTGTATAATTTTCTACGAAATGTTTCTCACAAATTAGAAATTCTTTGTTTTTGGGTTTATCAGTTTCAATATTTTCTAATTCCCAAAACTTTCTAAGAGCTTTATCTAAGTTATCTTCTTCCTTTATCAACCCACAATGAACCCTGTTTTCAGTCTCTGTTGGAATACTTCCAGACACGATAAAACCAAAAACTGTATCTTGAAAAATAAGATCAGGATTATTCATTCGAATTTGACTCGGTTTCAAAAGTTCATAAAAAACTCCCGCTCCCAACAACATATCTATTCTTTCTGGAACATTAAATCCTTCATCTGCTAATTTTAAATTAGGAAGATCTTGCACTGAAATTTTAATTTTGCGCGAAGGTGTTAAATCAGCAATTATTTTTGGAATTACTGAAAAGTCCAAATTCTTTATAAAAGTTTCTTCTTTATTGCATATCGAAGCATTAATTTTATGCTTTATTGTTAAAGTAGCATCATTTATTCCCGAAACGGAAATGTTTGTTTTTTCTTTCTTTAACTGCAAATGCTCAATAAAATTCTGTGTCAAAAAGTTCGACATACTGCCCCCGTACAATAGACACTTCACTCTGTGTTTTTTCCCTCGTTATCAATTAGAAAACATACGACTGTTGAAAGCAGAACTGTACTCTGTTTATTCGAATAATTGCTAATAAATGCCTTTTGAACGAACTCCTGCGCATTAACATTCAAGGTCGATGAGTCATCTCGTTTGGGAATGTTGCAGTCAGATACATTTGTTTTGTTTTTATTTTGTTCCGATGAAGAACATTCTTTCTCCTTTACGATATTATTTGCTTTCGGAAAGTGAATAGTTTTGTGGTGCCGTTTTTGACAAAAACAAGAATATTTCGATGGGCAATTTGATACTGAATGCATATGTAGACAGTTAAAACATAATTTATTAGATTTCACAACCTGTACTCTTTCTTGTACCGGTAATTTTAAATACGATGGTCATTTTGCCAATCCGTGATTCTCGTGGCATAAAATACAGTTCTCTGTTTTAACATCTGATAAAAACACTTTAGCTACACTTTTTGAGCTATTATACTTACGATTAACATGAGAATTCTCAGTAAGAGGTTTTCCTCGTGACGTGAAATATAAATCTATTTCTTTACCTAACTCACTAGGTGAAAACCATGAATCACCTTGCCTCACAGCAATGTGAGAAGCTGTTCCCGTATCTAAAGATTGGTATAACCTATCTGAAACTATTAGTTGTTTGAGGGTCTCGAAGTCAGTTACCTTCCTTAATTTTAAATAATAATCCCAGGCAGTTACTAAGCGTGACGCAAACTGCACATGAGTTTCATGTGGTTGTTTAACAGTTTTTCTAAAGTTTTCTAAACACGAATATGGTGTTGGCTGAAACTCCTTCAGAACTACTTCTTTTACTTTTTCATAATTCGCGATATCCTTATCATGTAAATAGGTTATTATATTCGAAGCTTTGTCTCCTAACAGATTTAACAGAATTTCTGCTTTATAGTCCTCCGAAACATTTTTTGTAATAAACGCTCGTTCTAATGACGAAAAGAAAAATCCCCAACTCTCAGGCCGTATAGGAATTTTTACAGTTAAGGTTCTGATACTTTTTATTAATTGATCTAGTGACTCTGATTTTGTTTCGGTTTCGCTTATACCATCAAGTTTAGTTTCTGATTTAAGCTTAGCCAACTCTAACTCATTCTTTGATCTCTCAAGTTTTATTTTTTCTAACTCGACAAGTTTTTGCTCTTCCTGTTTTCTATTTTCGATAATAGAGTTTGCTATCTCTTTTACTAAATCTTGTTTAGTTTTAAAAATTTCACTATTCTCAATAATATCAGTCAAATCTGCTATAGTCATTTTTTCGTCAACATTTAGATTTATTTCTAAGGCAATAAGCCTTAAATCTTCTTTTTTAGCACCCTTAAATAACATTGTTATTTATAACAGAACAAGCACAGAAAGTACAGAATTAACAAGAGAGGAATCACTTACCTCTGCAGTGATTCACTTTTGATGAATATCCGTATCCAAAATCAGCGATATTCGTTGAAAAGAAAAGCTGCGAATACTGGCAAACACAAACACTCCTGTGTTCTCAAAAACGAAACACTAGTTATTCATGCACAAACTCACACTCCGGTCGACTACGACCAGATATGTTTGGGTCTCGTCCCAAATAACACACACTAAATAAATTCGCTGGTTCGATTCTTTATTAATTCTCATAATTAATTACAATTAACTCATAGCTGTGACCAGCCCTCTTACACCGTCGATGGCGATTCTCAAACTCGTTAGATCATCACATTACAGATGCGCATGCGTGGATTACATTACAGATGCGTAGGCGCGAACAGAAATATTGAATATATTATCTCCTAATATTAATTTTAGTAGAAGTATCTAAAAAGAGTGAATCCATACGTAGGAAGTTTAATTCCGAAAATTGTTTTAAAGTAACTTGAATGTAAATTGTTAAAAATATTTTACGGGGACTTGAAATAAATCATGAATAACAAAATTTCAAACTTTGAAAAAGAAATTAAATTAAAATAAAAATGTTTGACGGAGACTTGAAGTAAGTCATGAATAACAAAATTCCAAACTTTAAAAAAGAAATTAAATTAAAAGCAAGTAATTGTTGCTATTGATCGGAAATTAGTTTTCAAGGTGAACAAACCAACTCCCGTTCAATGAACAATAATTAATAAATAAATACGAAGGTTATATGCTGTTAAACATAGAAAATGCCGTGTTTCGTAAAGCAAATATTTATTACTGAGATATTGCAGAGTAATACGCAGAGTTACATGCAAATAGAGATAAGCATAAGCAGAATAATACAAGCACTAGCACAGATAAATAAGTACAGGCAGAGTAATACAAGCAAGCAGAATAATACTAAGCAGCGATAAGCAACGATAAGTGGAGCGGTGTTTGAGACACCAGGGTGCCTGTGCCAGAGGCACTACCCCTTGTAGATCATATTAGACGTTTCGATTTACAATACAGTTAGCCAAAATAAAGAATATCGAACAGTTTTTTTTTTCTTTTTTATATTACTTTTGTAATTTTTTATTTTTAAATTTTGTTTTATTTATTTATTTTATTTATTTTTTTTATATATATAATTTTTTTTAATTCATTTTAAAATTTTTTTTTCCTTTTTTAAATTGAGCCTGAACTCATTTTTTCTTTTAGAATAAACAAGGCCAGAAAGCAGTCGAGCTGGTGAATTGTCCTGGAAAGGAATGTGTTAATACATGGACAGAGAAGTGTGAAGATTTTTGTGCCGAAGAATAGATAAGCAGTAAGACAACATTGAAGCTACTGGTAAGTATAAAAGCAGTACAAGTACACCATATAAAGAAAACAGTATAATATAAATAAGAGAGATATAAACTAGTACACAGTTACATAATCCAAATATTTAGTAAGGCCAGCGGCCTGTCTTTGTTATTCAGATCATTAAAATCATATGTTGCAATCTTAATGGCAGGGTTGGTTAGGGTACTTTGTTTCATGTGGAATTTTTTTGCTATTTTATAATAAAAGGACCTTAGCATACATACACCAAGTTCTTCATGAATACGGTTGTTCCTGATGTACCAGGGAGCATTAACAATCTGCCGAAGCATGATATTTTGAGCAATTTGTAGTTTTCTACGATATCGATTGCAAGCATAAGCCCAGACAGGGCAAGCATAACAGAGTAATGGACGCATAATGGTTTTATAAATGAGCAGTTTGTTATCGACAGATAAAACACTGTTTCGAGCAATTAAGGGGTAGAGTCTAGCTTTACGAGCTCGAAACTTTTGTATACTAGCTGTAATGTGTGGGTTCCATGAGAGTGTCTTACTGAGGATCACCCCTAGATAAGGGACCTGCTTGGCCCAGGGGATGGAGTTTCCATAGAATTTCAGGTTAGACTTGAATTTTTGCTTTCTGGTGAACATTATTGCTTGAGTTTTGTTGATATTGATTTGAATTTTCCATTTGATCAGCCAAGCCTCTAGTGAATGTATGTATTTTTGTAATCGTTGTATAACTGAACCAGCAAATGCACTTTGTGATAGGATAGCAGTATCATCAGCATACATGGCTAATGTTATGTCGTGTGATGTTGGGATGTCGTTCACGTAGATATTGAAGTATGTGGGTCCTAAAAGGGACCCTTGTGGGACCCCAGCCCTGATGGGGTGAGGTGTAGAGTTTGTACCAGATACGTGAACGACAAAGTTTCTACCTGCTAGGTAGGACTTAGTGATGTTTATGATGTAGCCAGGGAAACTCAGGCTGTGTAATTTGTAGGTGAGTGCCTCAAGCCAAACTCTGTCGAAGGCTTTTGCTATGTCAATAAAGACTCCTCCAGTGACTCTTCGGTTCTGAAATCCCTCTGAGATGAGTTCCAAGCAGCGATAAGCGGTTACAGAGGTCATATATATAACTTCACAACAGATCATGGTTTAACAAATCATAAACAAGACACAATAAATAACCAATCAAAAGTAACATGCAGAATGGGATTTAGTTTCAGAATAACTCGGACCTGGCTGAAAGCTAATGAATGTTTCGGACTTGACAGAAAGCTATACTTCCTTTTAACCAGTAAGAATGCGATTACAAATATCTCAACACTCCCCCTTAATCGCACATTATACATAACATAAAAGAATTACACAATTTTTAAACAGCTCAAAGATAACAGTTCATAGGATTTTGTTTTGGACAAAGCCTTAGTTAACATATCTGCAATTTGTAAACCTGATTGCACATATTCAATTCTAATATTATTTTCCTTAACAATCTTACGAGTGAACTTTAATTTTATATCTATATGTTTCAACCTACCTGAAAAATTTTCATTAACAATACTTTTGATACATGACTGGTTATCCTCAAAAATATAAACGTTTTTAACACTGGAAATTTCATTTACTACATTTTTTATCCATAAAACATTTTGAATACCTTTACATAAAGCAATTATTTCAGCTTCTGTTGATGAAAGTGCAATACACTTTTGCTTGTTACAGCACCACATAATAGGACAGTTTGAAAACATTATAAAGTAACCAGTAATTGATTTCCTATCTTGAGTATCTCCCCCCCCCCAATCTGCATCTACATACAAACACAAGTTTGCCCTTTCCAAATCACCCTTTTTGTATATCAATTTTAAATTTAAGGTGTTTTTCAAGTACCTAAGAATTCTTTTTAGAGCACACCAGACAACATCAGTAGGATGCTCCTGCAGTTGGCTCAAGCAATTTACTGCAAAAATAATATCTGGCCGTGTGATATATGCTAAGTAAAGTAAAGATCCAATTAATTCTTTGTATGGGCCATGAAATGCATTTCTTTTCTGAAAATCAACCGCTGTAGATTTTGGTTCAATGGGAGTTTGGGCTGTTTTACAATCAGACATTTTAAATTTATCAAGTAATTTTTCAATATATGGTTTCTGATCTAAATACAAACAAACAGACTCAAATTTCAGTCTAATACCCAAAAATTCCGAAACACTTTCAGATTTTGACATTTTAAATTCATTTGATAACAATGATATTATAATATTTGTTTCTTTTACATCTGAACCTGCAATTAATAAGATACATAAAGCAATTAATAATTAATTATGCAATTAATAATACATAAAGAGCCATAATTACTTTCTTACTATTTAAATTTCTGATAAAAATACATGGTTCAGAGACCAATTGCTTAAAATCTAATTTAATAACAAAATTAAGAAATTTCTGATACCATTGTCGAGGAGACTGTTTAAGACCATATAAACTCTTTTTAAGTTTACATTTCTTACCACTCATATCATCATATCCTTTTGGCTGGTCCATGTAGATGGTTTCATCTAACTTACCGTTCAAGAAAGCTGTCTTGACATCTAAAGTAAAAGTTTGCAGACCTTTATTATTGATAATTACCAAGATTAAACGTAAAGAGCACATACTAATCACTGGAGAAAACGTTTCTGTATAATCTATGCCTTCCTTTTGCATAAAGCCACGAGCAACAAGCCTCGCTTTGTAAGTTCCATCTCGTTTTTACGTAGAACCCATTTGCAGGAAATGGCTCTTTTATCAGGGGGTAAACTTTGTAGGTCCCAGACGTCGTTATCTTCCATAGATTTCATTTCGTCGTCCATAACTCTTTTCCATGGTTCTTGTTCTACTTGTGGTAGATTTGCAATATCTTCAAATGTCAGAGTGTCTTGTGCAAACATTACTTGGTAAATCTCAGGATCAGGATACCTAACTGGCTGTTTCTTTTCTCTTGAGGATTTTCTTTGTTCCTCCTTCTTATTTGCATCATTTAATTTGCCGTTATCAGTGTCTGAAATTGATTTGTCTTCATTTTTAATGTCATCATTGTCATTTTCACTCAAATCAGAACTATCGCAAATATATTTTTGATTTTCTACTTTCTTCTTTTCTTCATTAAATTTAGCATTTCTGGAAACAATGATGAGTCTTGTTTCTGGAATCATTAAACGATATCCCATTGTGGAATAACCTAGAAATATCATTATGACAGAATTTTCATCTAGTTTCTTTCTTTGCGATGGTGGCACTAGAGTATAAGCATCACAGCCAAATACAAGCATGTTTTTTAAATCAGGATTTTCACTATACTTCAGAAAATAAGGAACATGATTGTCAATTGAACTATTTGGGAGTCGATTATTTATGTAAGCAGCCGTAAGTACTGCTTCACCCCAAAGAAATTTTGGTAATTTTGCCTCAAGTATCATTGCTCTAGCTTTTTCCAGTACAGTCTATTTGCTCGTTCAGCAACACCATTTAGAAAAGGTGTATAGGGAGGTGCAGGATCTATTTTTACACCTGCTCTTTTAGCAACTTCATGCAATTCTCCACTAACATATTCTTTGGCATTGTCACAGCGCAGTTTTGCAACAGTTGGATTCAATTTAAAGAATAGCTTGAGTTCATCAGCAATGTCACTTTTTCTTTTGAGCAGTCTGATTTCCATAAATCTCGAATAGTCATCAATTATAGTCATGAAATACCTTTCCCCATGGAATGTTTGAGGTTCTATTGGACCACATATATCAGTGTGTATAGTTATAAGCGGTTTGGATTCTTTTATGCGAGGACCCTTTCCTATAGGCAAAGCACTTTGTTTGGCACGAACACAAACTTCACAAAAGGATTCTTTTGCAGGAAGATTCATCAGTTTTAATTTTTGATCACAGCAGTGTCCTAACCTTCTGTGCCATATATCATCATTCCTTACTGCTAAAGCTGTAAATAAATTTGGTGAAAAATCACTAAAATATTATCCGCTTTTGTTCAAGTATCCAAATCTAAAACGCTTGTTTTTGTTTTCAATATAAACTATTTCCTTTTTTAAAATTACGCTCAAACCTGCTGCTTCAATATTTTTAACAGAAATTGTCCGTTTAATTTTGGAACGTAAAGAACATCTTTTAACATTATTTCAACACCATTCTTAGTTTTACCGCAAATATCACCAATTCCTTCCACTTCTAAAACCGCCGACTTAGACGCGCACTTAACAGTTCCAGTCTTAGGCTTAATTGAGGTGAACCATTCCTTGTGAGAAGACATATGAGAAGTTGCACCAGAATCAATAATAAATTGATCATGCACAAGATTTCCAGCCATAAAAGATATTGCAGGGCAAGCATACTTATTACTATTTGAATTTGCCTGCGTTTTAGAATTATCAAAACATTCACTTTTGAAATGACCACTTTTCCCACAGTTATGACAGACGCAGTTCTTTTTTCTACAAAATTTAACAATGTCCTTTTCTTTTACAATAAGTACAAAACAATTCTTTACGAGAACTAATAAAAACAGAGTTATCTGTATTTGGTTTAGAATACTTATTTTCATTTTTATAATCAAACATAAGAGATTCACAATCAATAAGTCTACTTGCAACAAAATCTAAACTCAAATTATTGCTTGGCTGATTCTCTAGAGATGCCTTAATATTTTCATATTCCTTTGGCAAAGACATTAAAATGTAAATAATAATATCAAAATCGCTTACTTCAGAGCCAGAGACGCGTAGACTACTCACCAGGTTCATTATGCTGTCGATATGCTGTCTCATTGACACATCCTTGGATTTCCTTATGGTAGCTAGACGTTTACGCGTTAAAATTTGACTCACTGCACCTTTAGCGCTATACGTAGCTTGTAGTTTCTTCCATAATTTACATGCAGTGTCTTCACGTTGAAGAGAAGCAATAACATTGTCACTTAGAAGGGCAAGTATTAAGGCATAAGCCTTTTTTGATTTCAAAACATCTGCAACTCTGTCCGCAACTGCTTCTGTTTTCAAAATTGTATCCAATTCTCTTGCCGTAAATACTGCTCGAACTCTTCGACACCAAACAGTAAAGTTATTAACACCGTCAAATGGCGCTACACCAAAAGCTTCCCTTTCACCTCCGGAAAAAGCCATCATTCACAATATACCAAATCAAAATCACGCGAACGATAAATTATTACACTGAAGGTTCAATTAGGGAACTATCAGCGAATTCTAACTTTTGAAGGAACCACGCTCTGCTGTTAAACATTGAAAACGCCGTGTTTCGCAAAGCAAATATTTATTACTGAGATATTTCAGAGTAATATGCAGAGTTACATGCAAACAGAGATAAACATAAGCAGAATAATACAAGCACTAGCACAGATAAATAAGTACAGGCAGAATAATACAAGCAAGCAGAATAATACTAAGCAGCGGATAAGCCTTTGTCTTTGTCTTTTGAATGGTTAGGAGGCAATTAGCAGCCTCTGTTGCTTTAACCTCCGGTTTTGAAAAAGATGCCCTTAGGCGTTGGTACATGTAATTGAAAAAATGGGCGTGTAACGCCGCGCCTACTAGGCGAAGCTGAAGCAAATACAAAGGTATGTAGAGTGAAAAAGCATCTGGGAACTGTTCGAGCTGTGACAAAAGATATAACTAGCTGAAAAGTATGCTTAATAAAGCATTTGAAAAAATAAACATTAAGTAATTTAAATTAAGTATGCTTTTGAAACAGGTTCAGAATGAAATGGATCGTAATTATACTGGTGGGAGTGGCTCAAATGAGGAATAAGTCAACAGTAACATATTTCTGGTGAATTTCAAGAGTTCTCGTACGAGAAATGTTAAAGTCATATAAATTAACAGTATTCACAAACAGTTCACACTGTACAAAGTTCTGGAATAAACACACTTTTTAAGAAACACTTATAATTTTAAAAGACACAATATTTCAGCATAAGTAACAGTTTAGAAGGCGGGATGGTGAAACACACATAATTAATTCAGTTTGTGTGTCCCTAACAAAGTCTTTTTATAGGAACACTAATAAAATATAAAATTCTTGAAAATAATGATATAAAGTAATAATCCACTGAGCTTTTTTAAGTCCTAAATAAGTTGGAAAAAAAAAAAACACAAAAGTCTCTAGTGGAGAAATATTTACAGTATGTACAGCTATTTACAAGTTTCACCACCTTGGATTATGAAAAATGCTCCTAGGACGCTTAGCAGCATTTTCAAGTGTTGGGTCATAATTGATTAGTTCCTTAATATGATCATATTGAGACTGTTCAATTTTACTATAAAAGTTGTGGCAGGTTGAAATAATTTGGTCAGCAATTGGTCTGATTTTTAATTCTTTGTGTATTTGCAAATTTCGAACGAACCAAGGAGAATTAACTATTTCTCTTAATATCTTGTTTTGAAAGACTTGTAACTTGTGTCTGTACGTTTTGAACACTGTAGCCCATATGGGAATTGCATAAAGTAGTGTCGGTCTAATCAGCATCATGTAAACTCTTTTCTTTAATTGAATGTTTAATTTTGAGTCTCTTTTGATGAGGGGGTACAGAGCCATTTTTGCGGCTGTAGCTTTCCGTAAGGCATATGCAGTCTGTTCCTTGAAGAAGAGTTGTGAATCGAAAATGACACCCAGGTATTTAGTACTATTGACGACGGGGAGTGGCTGATCTTCTATCTTTATATTTACGTTTACTGGAGTAAATTTTCTATACCTTCTAAAGAGCAGAATTTGACATTTAGTCGGATTGACTTTAAGTTTCCAAGATTTGAGGTAATGTGCGATGATGTTAACTGCTTCTTCTAATTTGTCTACTGCAGTTCATTTTGAATTATTCCTCTATCTTCCAAGTGTCTGGTCAGCCGTTTCTGTAGAACTCGCTCAAAAACTTTGCTAAGACTTGGAAGCAGGCTAATTGGGCGATAAGAGTTAACATTTTTTGGATCTTTGCCAGGTTTAACAAAAGTAATGATATGCGCCATTTTCCACTGCTGCGGAAAATAGTTAAGCCTTATGCAGGCATTAATTATGTTGGTAATTAGGACAATATATCCCTTGGGGAGAATTTTGAGCACTTTATTTGTTATCCCGTCGTAGCCGGGGGCCTTTCTATTTTTTATAATGTTTTGAATTTCAATGGGCGAGGTGTAACCAATATGCTGTCCATCTGTTCTATCAGAAAGGGGAATAATGAAATTAAAAACTTCCTCTTCTGTATCTTCAGCTTGTGAGTTATTTGTCGTGAAGGTTTTTTCAAGATGTGTTGCAAGAACTTCTGCCATATCTTTTTCAGAATATGCGATTCCAGTATCGGTGTGCAACGGTCCAATGTTGTCGCTATGAGTTTTTCTGAGCGCTTTCCCAATACGCCACACTGTATCAGGGTTGAAGTCCATTGAGTCTAATAAATTATTCCAACTATCAGATCTGTATTCACTTAGAAGATTTTTAATATTCCTATTTTTTCTGTTAAGAATTCTTTTGATATTAGGATCAGCAGTACGGCGCCAAATTTTAGCGGTGCGATTTTTGTCCTTAATTTTGTCAATAATATTATCCGAAAGTTCTTCTTTTTTATGTTCTTCATATTTAGTAGATTTTTCAAGAGCACTTTTTATACAATTATTGACCTTGATACTCAATGTCAGTAATATCGGCTAAAGCAGGATGCGCTGGTAGTTTTTCCAGAGAATGAATGAATTCATCCCAGTTTGTGATTTTTCTAAGTGGAATATTTTTTTCAAAGCCGTAATAAGTAAATCTGACAGGCAGATGATCGGAAGTTAGCTGGTGTGAAACTTGTAGGAAGGGAATTTGTGCAATATTTTTTGTGATAACAATATCAAGAACTTCAGCACTGCTAGTATGGCTGTATCTGGTGGGATCCGTTGGTCCAAAGATACTTTAAATCATTTGTAAGGGCATAATTATGAAGGAAGTTCCCGTTTGCATTTGCACGTCGAGAGTTCCAGGAGTGATGCTTCGCGTTTAAGTCTCCGGCTAGTATTGTGGGAAGCATAATGCCGCTAAAGATGCTGATGTCACTGTTGCTGATATTATGTCCCGGGGGATTATAAGCAGAAATAATCACAATAGGTTCATTAGTGCGAGAGTGAGCTATGATGGCAGTAGTTTCAATATTACTAGAACTTGGGAGATTAAAGTAGTTGGCCTGCAAGTGTCTTCTGATGAGAATCAGGGTGCCACCGCCCCTGTTATTTTCTCTGTCTTTTCTAAAGGTTCTATAACCTTGGATGTTAAATTTATCACTAGCTCGAAGATGTGTCTCGTTAATTAAGAAAATATCAGTGTCATGGCAATTAAGAAAGTTTATGATTTCAGTGTTCTTGCCGCGAACTCCGTTGGCATTAAAGAAGGCGAAATTTAAACTGCTGGAGCAGTAAGTTGGATGCTTGCATAGTTATTTACAATATTAACATTCATAATTTAAATTTGCTAAAAGTTCAAAGGCTTCCCACCCTATTTGGAGCTTTTCCATTATTGACTTGGCTTTAAAAAAGCGTTCAAATAGCGCTTTGCCTTGAGTAAATAGATTTTTGATCCATTTCAGGAAATCCGGGGCGGAGCCTAATTGTTCTCTTTCGTGAGCTTCATTCTGGTTGGCTGATGAGGGACTGGCTTCATTAACATTTTCGTTAGTGTTCCTCCTACTCGGTAATGGGGGGAAGTTCTCTAAGTTGTTTTCTGGAGAATTTGTTCTTGTCTTTCTCCAGGCATCTCTTTGATTTTCTTTTTCAGCAATCTTACGTTTAATATTGTCAGGGTGCATTTCGCAACCCCTGTAGGAACTGACGTGGGGTCCCCCACAAAGGCAACACTTTCCTGGAAGATTTCTATTTTTTGTACAGCTCGTGGTGATGTGGTTTAATCCGCACTTTAAGCATCTTGGTTTATGTTTGCAGTGGGAGCGACTATGTCCATATCTCTGACAGTTATGGCACTGCTTGTGTCCTGGGGTTGGTTGGAAAGAGGTAATTTTGACCGCAAGGTCCAAGATATGTGTTACCTGAAATATCTTTTTCCTTCAACAGTCCGTGGGACTTCTACAAGGAAAGTTGGCAATTTGACAATTTCATTGTCAATCTTTTTGGTTATCTGTCTAACCGTTTTAATTGGAATTTTTAATTGTTGGAGTTCTTGTAATATTTCTTCAGGTTTAGTATGCACTGAAAGCTTCTTTATTGCTACTCTAATGGGCTTATCCCTTGGTAGGGGAAATGTGTGATAAGGTATTTCCTTATTATCCAAAAATTTTGTGACTGAGCGATAGTCATCGTCAGATTTGACTTTTATGTGGATGTCTCCACCTTTTTGTACGCACTCCATAGCTGTGGTAAATTTTTTAATTTCATCTCTAAGGGGCTTCCAAGACGTAACATCAGATATTATAATCGGCGGTACACGGTTTGCAGTTTTTCTAGGGGCTATGAATTCGCCTTCTTCTGATTGGTCCATATCCTGAGGGTTTGTGTTGGGCGTTTGATTGACTTCCATGCCGTCAGCTATTCTAAGGGTAGAATATCTATTTTTTATTGTTGTAACAGATGAGTTACTGCTATCACTTAAAGTACGCTTGTGCGTTTTTTTGGGTTTAATCCAAGTTTCGCCCTGCTTAAGAGAGTTATTGTCTTGCACATTGACATTATTCATGTTTTGTCGGGTCAGAATCTGACCAATTCCTACAATCTCATCAATTTCCTTTGAAGATTTAACATTTTTTAATTGCCGTTTACTGAAGAGTTTGGCTACCATAACCTGAAACAATTTTTCAACTTCTGGATCAACTATTTTTTAACCACTATCAATAAGATTTTTTTGGATTTGCAAATAGGTAGATATAGCATCTAATTCCTCTTCTGAACGACTTTCAATAACATTTTTATCATTAATTAAGTTTAAAGTCTGAATGTACTCTAAGTTGGGATTCATTGCAACAGTCCAAAAAACTTACCGTCCCTAACGGAAAGGCAAGTCCATCATGAAAACACTTGGAAAAATCAAAAACCAAACTCGAAAACTACTTACGCGCACAATCGATCAGGAACACTTCACCAAGCGACCAGCTCGCAGTAACTCCAAAGCTCGAATGCGAGAGTAGCAGCGATAAGTGCCGAGCAACTCGAACAAAAAAGCAACGATAAGTGAGCGGCGAGCAGAAAATGAGCGGATAAGCGGTTACAGAGGTCATATATATAACTTCACAACAGATCATGGTTTAACAAATCATAAACAAGACACAATAAATAACCAATCAAAAGTAACATGCAGAATGGGATTTAGTTTCAGAATAACTCGGACCTGGCTGAAAGCTAATGAATGTTTCGGACTTGACAGAAAGCTATACTTCCTTTTAACCAGTAAGAATGCGATTACAAATATCTCAACATATACACAGTTACTGTTACAGCAGTTGCATATACAAAATTTCAACGTTCTACGGCTAATCATTTTTGAGTTAATGTGAGTTACATACGTCGTAATGTGAGATATATACAAAATTTCACCGTTCTACAGCTAATCATTTTTGAGTTAATGTGAGATACATATGTATGATGTACAGATGTAACGAAAAAAATTCCTTTTGAATATGTTTTAAATCCATTTTACAATCCATTTTGGAAAAAAATAATTCTTTATTTTGTCCGTACGTACAGACGTCATACAAAAAAATTGTCCGAATTGATTCACGAATGGTCGAAATGAATATTTGCTTTGAAATATGATACCCGAAATTCTTCGTGATTTTATTAAAAATGAAAAACGTTCAAAAATAATACAGTTTTATTAACTTACTTTTAAACCACTGAGATTATAATTTAAGTTAAAATTATTTCTAAACTTTTATTTTAATTCTGAGTTTACTAATTTATGAATTAGAATTTTGTGATAGATTCTATAATACTTTAGACATGCTCAATTACACTTTAACTCTTTTGTAAGTTATAAGTCAAATTACATATCGATTCAGTCTTTTTAATTGATAGAAGCAGCAAAGATTATTACAGTTAATTCTTCACTGTTAAAGAATTAGAAAGGGGGCTTTATTCTTTTTCCCACATCACTAACTCAGTGGTTCTCGCATTTCTTAGAATTTTTAATGCAGCATAAGAGTTTCAAGCACTTCTATTCCTGTATATAGGAACATGAAAATGTTTCGCCATATAAATAAGTATAAGATATTATCCCTCTACAGCTCTATAAAATCATTAAAGTTGAGGCATTATTAGCAAATCTTAATTAAATCAGTCATTTGTGATCAGCTATTCTTGGAAGAAAAATTTTTACATAAGAATTAAAATAACTATCCTCTCATTAATATCATACATTAAAGGAATAATTTTGTTATGACAATGATTTTGTCTAACTGCACAACGAGGAATCAGTAACTCTCTGTGTAAATAACATCTCTGAATAGCATATTTAATAAAATTGAGATTATTTCAAAAGAGAAAAAAAGTACAATTCTTAATCAGATAATTAATAATTGAACAAATTACCATTAATAGAAATTTTCAGCTTAGGTAAATACATTTAAATACACAACTGCATGAATTTTTAATGACATAAAAAGTTATTTTTCTTATTATAAATTATATAATATCAAAAAAAGGGGGAAATGGCTTACCTATTCCTAAACAGAAGTGCACCAAGTAGAATTCACTTAGAAAATGTAGAATTTCTTAGAGGACACTCATAAAATAGTTTTTTTTTAAATTACTTTTATTCAGGACGTCCCATATTAAATTTTTTATAGTAACTCAATATAAATTAACACATAAGTTTTGTAACACACAACTAAATTTTTATGAAAACTTTCAAAGTATCTTTCGAAGATGGTAGAGCCTTACTGTTCACTTTCTCATTCTCGGGTCAAGTTGGCTGCACCCAACTGCATTTTTGGCAACTAGATTTTGTCTAACTGCACAAGGAGGAATCAGTAACTCTCTGTGTAAATAACATCTCTGAATAGCATATTTAATAAAATTGAGATTATTTCAAAAGAGAAAAAAAGTACAATTCTTAATCAGATAATTAATAATTGAACAAATTACCATTAATAGAAATTTTCAGCTTAGGTAAATACATTTAAATACACAACTGCATGAATTTTTAATGACATAAAAAGTTATTTTTCTTATTATAAATTATATAATATCAAAAAAAGGGGGAAATGGCTTACCTATTCCAAAACAGAAGTGCACCAAGTAGAATTCACTTAGAAAATGTAGAATTTCTTAGAGGACACTCATAAAATAGTTTTTTTTTAAATTACTTTTATTCAGGACGTCCCATATTAAATTTTTTATAGTAACTCAATATAAATTAACACATAAGTTTTGTAACACACAACTAAATTTTTATGAAAACTTTCAAAGTATCTTTCGAAGATGGTAGAGCCTTACTGTTCACTTTCTCATTCTCGGGTCAAGTTGGCTGCACCCCTCCTGCTCCTCTTATCCCTAAGGCTGATTGCGCCTTCTATGTTCATTCTCGCAATTGCGTCCCTTCTATTCGTTCACACGCCTTTGTTCTTAAATAGAAAAAGAGTTTCTTGCTACATTTAGATGTTTACTTTCTGTGAAAAAAAGAAAAGGAGCTCTTTAACTGGGAAAAAATATTTAAGAATAAATACGTCTAGAATCGAAAAATGAATAACTATCATTTTAAAATTTTAGAACTTAAATCTAAACTATTATTATATGATGAATCCAGAAAAAACAAAGAAAATGTTCGCCTTCCCGTCCGAGGACACCAGTGATACTCTTTAATATTAATATTGCACTTTTTTGTTTTTCATTATGATTAAAAGTATAATGCATTTGTTTTTGATAAATGTATTAGAATTATAGAGTAGAAGAGAGGTTTCCAGCGGGGTCGGTATTGACCCCCTAGTTGTCGATAAAATTTTAAAGGAGGTAAAGAATGATCAAGGAACACAATGAGAGTCGACAGCCGAATTTTCATGGCCGTTTAATCGGCACAATAAAGATCCCATTGATTACGAAACTTTATTGATAAAAGTGATATTTAATTAGCTATTCATATAATGCTATATCACAAGAAGACAAGACTTATTCAAAACGCATGCGTGTAAGTTGAATTTTGGAGTATAATTATTATAACTTTAAGTCTTGGAATAAAAGTCATCCGAAAGAAGTATCACAAAATATAAGCTTTTATCTAGCCTAACACCATTGATTTTCCCGTCTTCTCACTTAACTAAAGAAAGCTTTAGTCAAGTCAATAACTTATTACGGGAAACAAGGAATAATACGGCATAAGCAATTTTATGCTAAATATTTAAAAATGTGCATCAATATATGAAGGGCAATGATTAAAATCTGTAATATTTTTTCCTGAAAACTTTTTATATTTGTAAGCTTAATAAAAATAATTATGCAAAACATAAATCTAGTAAACCATTTTTTTCAAAATTTGTGTGTATGTTCTTAGTCTGAATATTATCTTTGAATCATATATGTGCATTTTTGCAAAATTTTTGTTTATGTTTTTAGTTCTAATTATTACCTTTAAGTCATATATATGCAATTATTATTATTGTTATGTTGCAGACTGTATATTATAAAGAAAAATGTAGGCGGGTAGATGAAGAAACCTTTAACAGGGGTCGATTTAAGAAAAGATTTGGTAGAACTGGTGTAGAACATCGATTTTTGCAAAATCAAGCCCATACCAAAAATTTATGAGGGGAAGTTATTATTCCCTCCTACATTTACGAGGGAAATTCTTATTTTCTGCATAAAACTGATTTCGTTAATATGTAGTTTTGGCTTGCTGCTGCTGATCTATATATTGAACTGAGTACGGCAAAGCAAGTGGAGGTTATCCATCTATGGGGAAGGGTGTGCGGAAGAAATGTCACCCGAAAAATAAGGAACGGAAAAAAAGGAACTCCAAAATCTCGCCAAATAATGTCGCCAATCTTATTTGGGGAAACCTGCCAAATTCTAATTTAACCGGCAGGGTTATAACGGGCTCTCTTAAGGGAGGTTTTAGGGGTAAGACGTTGAGCTGGCTGCAGTCGAGCAAGGTCATTTCGTTGGCAGGTTTTTCCAACTCGCTTGCGGGAAAATCGTATATTTTCCCCCGCGTTTGCTTCACCCGTTTCATTTAGAAAACCGACCCACGTCACCCGGAAGGAAAGAATTCATGGGGAGCAAATGTTTCTCCTCTGTTATATCAATGATTGCTGGACTTGAAACTAAATTTCATCCATCCCTGACTGGAAGTTAACAGTTTGTGTCACATTAAAGTGTTGATAAATGACGAATTGTCAGTAAAGACAGCACGCGAAAGCTGCTTGTTTGCAGGACAAGATCGCTTAATAATTTGACAAGCTGTAAAAATTAAACACACTTCATATAAAGTGGTGCCAGACACCAGGGTACCTGGGTATGACTAACCCTACCCCTCATTGAACAAATTACAGTATAGTTTCGAATATATGTGAATTATAACTGAATGCATTAACGAACATATCTTAAACTGTTTTGGATATACATAATTATCAGGTAATGGTACATAATTTTTTAACACCATGTAGGGTTTATATTTATTTTAACTAACATTTATTTTAAGTTTAAGCTATCTTTCCTGTCAAGCCTTTACTTTCCCCTGGAATTGCCAATGCCAGAGTATGCAAATTTTAGTAGAACGCGCAAAGTATTCAAATTTTCAGCGGAAGTAATTTTGAGTTAAATAGAAGAGAAACGAGTTTTTAGGTGTGCCTTCTTGATTCACGAGCGTGAAGTTTGCTAGGTAGAAATTTAAGAACCGCGCGTTTTGGCCTGTGTGCTTGCTTCGGCAGTTAGTTGAATCGTTCAACTGTTTATTCAGAAAGTTTGCTGAAATCTCAGCTGTATCTTAGAACGCGGTTAAGTTAGTTAGGTTTAGAAAGCCTCGTAGGTAGTGACTTGTTATTATTCATTTTTAGTTGTACTTTCTTATTTTTATTTAACCGCCGCGTCGGCGTAGTTTGTGAGCGTCAGGTGAACGCATCTGTAACTTCTAAAGTGGAATAAAAAGGGAGTTAAATCCTTCTTAAGAGTTTGTGTACTTTCCAGTTAATAGCAGTCACTACTATTGTTGCGGGCTAGTTGGGGCCACGCAACACCACAAGCATATCTCCTAACGGTAACTTAAAGCAATAATCTGGATAGAAAGCCAGTCAAGTACAGAAGCTGTCGAGTGATAGAGCTGGAAAGAGAACATACACAAATATGGCAAAACAAAAGAGGTAAGTGCGCTACTTTGGTGCCGCTAAACTGACAACATGCATAATACTAAAAAATAATATATAATACAATAACAGTACAGAAATTTGTAGATTATATATGTATAATAATAATCAGTCATTACACACAGAAATTAAGGTATAAATAATGGCCCGCGGGCGCTTAATATTCATAGGATTATTTATATCATAGTTATACTTAGTTATCGCATGATTGTCAATAGCCTCCTCCTTGTCATAAAAATTCCGCGATAGGCGGTTGTAATAATCCTTGAGTTCCTCAAGTTTTAGCTTCCTGTGGAGCTGTCTATTCCTAACATACCAGGGGGCATTGCAAATTTGTCTAATTGCCCCATTCTGGGCAGCTTGCAGTCTTTTTCTAAGTGATTTACAAGAGTATGCCCATACCGGGCAGGCATAACTCAGAATGGGGCGTAACATAGATTTGTAAATGAGCAACTTGTTATCTATAGATAGAACGCTGTTTCGAGCAATTAAGGGGAAGAGTGAAGCTTTGCTAGCTCGAAACTTCTTGATAATATTTGTAATGTGTGGGTTCCATGTAAGAGATTTAGTGAGGATCACCCCAAGGTAAGGGACCTGCTTGACCCAGGGGATTCTTTCTCCATACATCTGCAGGCAGACTGGAAATTTCTTTTTTGTTGTAAACAATATAGCATATGTTTCTCAACATTAACCTTAATTCTCCACTTGACAAGCCAAGCCTTTAATGCCTGGATGTGTTCTTGTAAGTGTTGTATAGCTGAACCAACAAATGCGCTTTGTGTAAGGATCGCAGTGTCGTCTGCATACATTGCGTGTGTCGTGTTGGGTGTAGTGGGTATGTCGTTCACATAAATATTGAATAGAGTGGGGCCCAAAAGGGACCCTTGTGGTACGCCAGCCCTTATAGGGCGGCTGGTGGATAATGTGCTAGAAACGTGAACGACAAAGTGTCTAACTGTTAGGTAGGATTTGATCGTGTTAGTGATGTAGCCTGGTAATCCCAGGTTGTGTAACTTGTATGTGAGGGCACCTAGCCACACACGGTCGAAGGCCTTAGCAATGTCTAGAAACAGACCTCCAGTCACTCTTCTTCTTTGTAAGCCATCACTGATCATCTCCACAACTCTATAAAGCTGGTGGTGGTTTGTCTTGTGAGTGCTTCTGACGAAAACCGAATTGGTATGGAATGATGACCTTATGCTCCTCCAGATATTTATTCAATCTGCTCAGTATTATTGCCTCCTTTAGTTTACTGACAGAGCTCAGGAGGCTCAGGTGCAGTGGACGATAGGACGATAGGACTCAGGTGCAGTGGCTGGTTTGTGAGGCTTCAGCATTGGCGTAATTTGAACAGTTTTCCAACATGCCGGAAAGTGTTGCCACTGTAAGATGCAGTTAGCCAGCTTGGGGAAATAATATATGGTCTTTGGTGCAAAATTCTTGATCATCTGATTAGAAATACCATCCAACCCAGGGCTCCTTTTCCTTCTCAGCCTTTTGATGTAACTGCAGACCTCCGACGGCATGACTAAGATTATGTTGTCGGTGTATGGGCTTGTTGTGTAATTGTGATGAAAGTCAGCAATAAGCTGATCTGTGTTGTTGTCTGAAATATTGTTCATACAGAACTGAGATTCCAGATGCTGCGCTAAAAGTTCTGCCTTCTCAGCTCCAGTGTAGTGGATCCCTTGGGGCATGTTAAGGGGCGGAATGGACTTGTAGCATTTTTTATACCTTTTCACAGCTTTCCATAATGAGCTATCCTCACAGGAAAGTGATCCGAGGTAGCTGGTCCAGCGATCTTGTGCAAGTTTGTTTGTAAGAGACTTGACTGCCTCACACAGTTGGTTGAAGTGCCGTTTATCTTGTGGGGCCTTGTTCTCTGGTATTGCTTTCTGGCTGCATTTCTTTGTTTTAACAATAGACGTAACTCTAATGGTTTGAAGGCTTTCTCAGGTTTAACCTCTATGCTTGCTTTCTCATAATCAGCTTGAACTTGGCAGGTGATTTCCTTAACCAAACTATCAATGTCATCCCCCGAATGTATCGTTGGAATCGAGTACTGAATGTTGGTTAGAGCTTTGGCAAAAATTTGCCAGTCGGTGCGAAAGGCTTTTCTGTCTGTTGTAGTAAAACTGCTGAGGTCCAGAATAATTCTGATCGGATTATGATCAGATGACAATTCATCCAGCACAAAAACATCCAGCGGACTGCTGGTGTTTCTGAGCAGGAAGAAGTCAATTATTGCAGCTGACCCAGGAGCATACCGTGTTGGGGTTTTTGGAACTGCTATATTAAATCGAGCCGAACCGGCTAAACTGTAAATTAATTTGCCTGTAGCATTTGAGGTGTAACAGTTCCACGCGCGGTGTCGTGCATTTAAGTCTCCACCTATGACAATATGTGTTCCAAGTGTCAGTTACGTCTCGAGGTCTGCCTGAACAGCAGCCACTGGTTTCATTGGTGGTATATAGGTGGAAATAAACGTGTATGTTATGTTAGTGTCTGTTGTGATGCAGATAGCTGTGGCCTCAACGACCGAAAGCTGTGGTATTGTTACATGATTATGGGGGATGCAGCGTTTGATAAGGAGCGCTGTTCCTCCTCCTCTTGGTCGTAAAGCATTGGCACTTCTATTAGATCTGTAGGTGCTTTAATTCGCAACATTAATTGGTATTTTTGGGTCAAGCTTGTGTTCCTGTAGGAAAAGTAAGTCGGGGGACTGCTCATTTACAAACTCCCTGAGTTCATTGATTTTACGATACAATGCGTTTGCATTCCAAGTAATTATGTTTAAATATCTATATACAGTACAATTCATAATTAAACAGTTAAGGAAGAACTGAAAACATCATCTAACACGTTAAACAAGATGAACAGTTTATCAATAGTGTTCTCCGTTACCCTTAACTCAGGCATTACTGCGGAGATTTTTGCTAAAACAGTAACAAAGGAAGTTCCTTTGAACATGTCAAAAATTTCTTTAAACACTTTAAACATGTTAATAAGCATTAACATTGCTGCTACTTGCAGCCACATCAGTCCTGTTGTTATTTACAGTCCTAGTACTAACATGATTAACATTATTTACATTTTTTACAACATCTTGTTTTGCTACGGAAGCTGCAGCAGGATTAACAGTTGAACCTTTGGCCACGTAGCTTTGGCCGGGGGCCACCATAGCAGAATGAGGCGCACTGGGTGCCTTGACATCAGCATTTTTAACATTATTTGTACTAGCTGACTTAACGACAACCATGCGTCGTACTGGAAATTTAGGACAACCACGGTAATTTGCCGTGTGCCCTGATTGTAAACAATTACAGCAAACTGGCGTTTCTATTTTTTTAACATTACACATTGTAGTTTTATGTGTACCCGCGCATTTTACGCAGCGTAGCTGCAATTTGCAATTCTCACTAGAGTGGTGGAAGTGTTGGCAGTTGTGACACTGCACAACACCTCCACGCACCTTGTATGGATGTACTTCTACATAAAAACATAATATTTTATTACATCATAAATGCTTTGCACCCCTGGTATGTTATCGAGGTGAGCCTGAAATAACGGCATCGGGGCCCTAGATTTAGTTTTTCTCATTTGAACCACTTTTCGTGGTTTGTACTTCATATGCTCTAATTCTTCAAAAATGTCCTCAGGGGACAATCTATTGGCAGTCCTCTTATGACTACTTTAACTGGCCTCTCAGTTTTTCTAATAACTATATAGTGATCAACACTGTTATCCTCTAAATATCCAGTTATGGATCTATGATCGGTCTCTGACTTGGGAAATACTTTTAAAAATTCTCCGTTGACTTTCCCTGCAAATTCTAACTTAGTATCATCTCTGAGCTTCTTAAGGAAGTCAGAAAATTTAATAGCCGGCTTAACCATTATCGGTTTAACTTTCGGCTGCACTATTTCTACGATTTCATCCTCATCAGCTACTTCCATATTATTACCATCTGTATTGACATTCACATTATTAACATTACTATTATTCTCACTTATTTATCAAATTTGCTATTAATAGGTACCTCGCTATTACATTTAACTATTTTTGATGGCCTGGCCGCATTACGCGGCTGAATGAAGCCATCGGCGTCCTGTAGCTCTTCTGAACTACGTTTAGATTTCTTAGAGGGCAGCTTAGGCCGTGGTACGCTAGCACTAGCATTTACATTCTTAACTTTACTAGGTTTAATAACATCAGAACTATCAGTAGAACAACATGCATTATCAGAAACATTTTCATTATTTACATGATTATTACTTTCACAATCATCAGACATAACCTGACAATCAGAATTACTAACATCATTATTTAACGATACACTATTACTAAGTTTTGCAATAGCAAAGTTTATACAAGTAGGATTATTGGCACCAAAAGAGGCACACTTACCTTTATATAACTGCATCAATCCTTCAGTAATGCCTTTAAGAGTCTTGATATCATTCCTATGCACTAATTTTTCCTCTTCGGAAGTTGCACGCTCAATACTCCGCATGGCATTAAGCTCGCTTGTTTTAACAGCGATCTCCAAAGGATGGATCTGTTGTAACGCATTAAGGTACTCCTGAAGCGTATAAGTCTCTTTTCGCAGGAGTTCACACCAGTTCGAATCAAGAATATTGTCCGCAAACACACATATATCCTCCGTAATTCCAGGTATTAATTCACATAAGCAAGAATACCGGCTGTTTTCCTAACAGTAACATGCGCATAGATATCATCAGCGTAAATGAAAAGCTTGGTACTCCTATCATTCAGTTTACAAAAATCCAACATGAAACAATTGTAGAGGAAAGGCGATAAAATGGCTCCTTGTGGAAGGCCCTTGGACATGAGCTTTTCTGTGGATAGGATAGATCTCCACTTTACAAAAATAGTAAGATTAGTAATAAAATTGCAGATCCAACGCACCAGGGTAGTGTTCATGCCCATCTTTTCCAGCCTTTTAATCAAAATCTCATCTTGCACATTATCGTATGCACCTTTGATATCTAAGCAAATTAAGTAATTTTCCAGATTTTTGCTTCTGGCTGACCAGATAGACTCATAAATGTCTCTAAGACAGTCAGTTGCGCTAGTCCCTTTTCTAAAGCCATAAATATTTGAAGGAAAATATTTTCTGTGTCAGCCTACCACTATAAGCGGCGCAGGATTATTTTTTCAAGGGTTTTTTCCAATGACAGACGTTTAAGAAATTGGCCTGTAATTTGCAATCTGTCTCCCATTTTTATTCGGTTTTAAAATCGGAACAACCCAGGATGTTTTCCAGATTGTTGGAACCCAAGCAGAACCGGAACGTTCCGAAAACGTTCAGAGTCCGTGTCATACCGTTTTATAACGGTGTTAGGTGTATTTAGAACGTTCTACATAACGTGCTAAAGTGGTGCGTGTAACAACCGTGTATTTAATACGTACATTTCGACGTACAACAATCGTGTTTTTTGAAACGTTCCCAGATCGAGTTATAAAATACGTTCGCCATAACGTGCTAAAGTTGTTTATGTTAGAACCGTATTCTTAGGACGTACATTTCAACGTAAAATACTGGTACTTTCCGAAACCTTCTCAACATGTACTAGAAAATACGTTCTAAACGACGTGCTAAAGCGGTGCGTATTATAACCGTGTTCTTAGGACGTATATTTCAACGTACAACACTGGTACTTTTCGAAACGTTCTCAACATGTGCTAGAAAATACGTTCTAAACGACGTGTTAAAGCGGTGCGTATTATAACCGTGTTCATAAAACGCACATTTCAACGTACAATCCTGGAACATTTCGAAACGTTCTCAACATGTACTGGGAAAAATGTTCTAAATTATGTGCTAAAACGGTGCGTATTATAACCGTGTTCTTAGGACGTATATTTCAACGTACAACACTGGTACTTTTCGAAACAATCTCAAGATGTGCTAGAAAATACGTTCTAAACGACGTGCTAAAGCGGTGCGTATTATAACCGTGTTCTTAAAACGCACATATCAACGTACAATCCTGGTACATTTCGAAACGTTCTCAACATGTACTGGGAAAAACGTTCTAAATTACGTGCTAAAACGGTGCGTATTATAACTGTGTTTTTAGGACGTATATTTCAACGTACATTCTGGTACTTTTCGAAACGTTCTCAACATGTGCTATGAAAAACGTTCTAAACGACGTGCTAAAGAGGTGCGTATTATAAAAGTGTTCTCAGAACACATATTTCAACGTACAACACTTATACCTTTTGAAACGTTCTGATCATGAGCTAAAGTACGTTCTACAGGACGTGGTAAAGCTGTGCGTATTATAACCGTGTTCTTCGGACATGCATTTTAAAGTACTACACTGGTTTTTTCGAAACGTTCTCAGACACACTATAAAGTACGTTCTGCATGACGTTCTGAAGAAGTGTGTGTTACAGCTATATTCTTATAACGTACATTTAGAAATACAATACTGGTATTTTTCAAGACGTTCTCAGCATGTGCTATAGGCCCCCAGCGGCCGAGCGGTAAACTCGCTGGATACTGGTATTTCGGTTCGATTCCCGCGAACGGGCTGGCTGCATGGGCGCTTTCGTGGTTTTCCCCATGTGTAACGTGTATGCGAGCCAATTTCCGTTAGGAAGCCCTCCAGAAAGGCATCTCCCTTCCGTGTAGTGCGTAAGAGCGAAGCACGTTAATAAAAAAAAAAAATGTGGTATAAATTACTTTATACATTTTTTGACACGCTAAAGCTAATTACACCGTGTTTCTAAGGATGTTCTTTTCAGAGCATCCATTGGTAATTTTCGGATGGCTCACTGCATGCTATCAAGCGCATTCTACATGACGTGCTTGTTACACCTGTATTTTTCTGTACATTTTAATATATAACATTGCCGTGTTGTACTATGTTCTTCGTTAAAACATTTGGAGCGTGTGCTATAAAGTACATGCTACTCACATTACAATTATACTAATTACCTAGGTTTCAGGCAACCGTCAAATTATTCATTTTCCATAAATACTTCAATATCTTTTATTTTGCCGCAGTATTAGTTATAGAAAACATTTTCATTAAATATGTACTGTAAAGACAGTTCGCAAGGCTTGTATTTCAAAAATAGATAAGATAATGTTACTTAAAAACTGTATTCTGCTTATTAAATGTAAGTTATTTAGAATTTCAAAAAAATATTTAAAAGTTCCTGCATATTTTTTCAGATGAAATTATGTCGATTTTCTTTTTTTTTTCATTTCGCATTAATCATTTGTGTCTGCAGTACATTCATGAAACGTGTCATGAACATTCTACTAGAACAACCATGTGAATAGTATGTAGCTTTCTATGTGCAATATTGGTATCTTCCATAACATTTGGACATGGGGTAAAAAAACTACATGTTATTCGCGTTACAAATGCGATTGTACATATTTAGAATAGCAACAGAATTATGATGATGTTAGGACACGTTTGCGAGCTTAGCTAATTTTTTTCCCTAAAACGCACGAATTATTCGTATTGTAGGTGTTAAATGTCGTTGGTGATGAACTGTTTCTTCCAAGTGAAAGAAGAGAAAAGTCACTTAATGATTTTTATTTAAGAAAATTGTTTTATAAATTTTATTAATTTTACAAACATGTAAACACGGATACAATAATAATAATAATAATAATAATAAAGGATACAAATTTGGGGCGACATAATCCGCTTTTTTGCTTGAATATTTTCCATGTTTCTCACCGCCTAAAACAGGCGTCATAAAGAGGATATTTGTCAGGCACACAGACCAAAATCTCTCGCGAACCCCCACCTTCACATATTGCAACAATCTATGATATTGTACAAGATTTACAATAAAGCAGAGTGATACTATAGAAAATTTAGGATAAAAATGAGTCAATGGAAAATCAAACTTATTTTCGAGCGCATGTAAAATAATTAACAACACATGGACCCGAACTCTTTAATTAATTACTTAAGGGGCCTCGAGGGCCCTAAGTAATTGATATGCGCGTTACCGATTATCAGTTATAGTGAGAACTGAAAAGTGCATGACATCAGTAGAAGACCACTAGATAACAAGCATTAGTAAATGCCAATAATCTTATTTAGTAATACGTTAATGCTTAATTGCTTTTCTTTCGAAAAAATTTCTTTGGAAAAATTATTGCAAGATTCGCATACCTAAATACGCCACAAATGGAATCCCTTCAGAGTGATCACCAAATGAGTCATTTGCCCACTATTACGTTTTTACAGAAAAAATAAAAAATTGAAAATTAGGCAGCATAAGAAATTTATGAATTCAAAATATCTTGATATTTTACACTTGTACATAGACATTTTCATAGACATGAAAAAAGAAGAGTATGAAAAAAATAGTTTTTTCAACAGCATTTTAATTTCATACTTTATATATTTGTTGCTTTAATTTTTTCCCTGTTTAAAAACTCTGCGAATTGGGAAAATTTAATCCTGTTATTTTTCGCGAATTTAAATATTTTAATCATTATTCGGAAGATCACATATATGAAGCTGAAATTTATCAATGATTTTTAATCACATGCGAGAAATTTATGTATATCTGCATCGAAACTGTTACGAATATTATTAAGCTGTAGATTTTCAAATGAATTTATATAGTTCCTTTTATACAAATTTGTCCTTTATTCATATCAACATTTAACTCAGAATTTGATTTTCTGTATGAAAATCATGTCGTCCAATTAACTAGAAGCTATTTACATATTATTTCTGATATTTAGCAAAATATTTGTTGTTTTAATGAAAAGCAAATTTTATTTGCATTGCTCATCTATTGACAATAACATGTAAACAAAGTACTCTTGAAAACGCTTAACTTCTTGAACAATCGTGCGTGCAAAGCTTATGCACATTCGGTAAACATGGAAAATAATATTTTACTTTACTTCCAAAAGATTTTTCTCAGAAATCTATGAGCAAATGTTTTTGATTTTCTTAAAATTTTTACCCTGTGACTATGACTCATTCTCGAGGATTCAAAGTTTTACACCGAACTTGGATGAAAGGCCTCAGGTTCCCGCTGCTTTTGACCATTCTCAAACTAGCTTTCAAGACATCGTGGGGCGCCAAGTGCCTCGCCTGTGGCCACGTCTGTTAACAGTAAAACTGATCTTTCTGGTTACCGAGCGCATTATTTCCTTTTCACGGGATACAATAATGTTTACGTCCATTCCCAAAATGCCAATATAAAACAGCAATTGGATCGTTTCAAGATATTCGATGATTAAGAACTTTAGGTTTTCGTTATAACACTGTGAAGTTCATCAATTCCAGATTTCTACAACTTTTCAATTAAATGTAAAAGTGCATTTTATTTCCCTTTATAACTATATCCTTTCAGTACTTACTCTTATTATTATTATCACCATCAAAGAACCGTTTTTTGTATACTGTTTATAAGGAACAGAAAATGTTTTACTTTTCACTTAGCACTGTTATCTCTGATGAAACAAAACTTGGTATGTACAAAATTTATTCATTTGTAGAGCAATAATTACATTTAGCCTACAAATAAAAGATTTAAAGAACTACCCAGATTTTTCAATTCAGAATTTAATATCTAGTACCAAGTACTTTAGAACTCTGAATATTTGGAGTTACAAAATACTTGTTTCGTATCCGTAATTAGTTCAACAAAGTAAATAAATATTTTCTACATGCGCTAATCCAAACTTTAATTATGAAACAGAATATGCTCTTATTCAAGAATAATTTTATTTTAAATATGTGCATACTGCTCTACTTAGCGATGAAAATTTCAAATGAAGCAACACAAAGCGAGTTATGTGTTTCTTCAACAAAAGAAAAATAGCTTTCTGGCAACATGGTGGTTAAAAAGAAGATTTTTCTCTAATAAACTGGCTAAAATAACGCTGATTATTGTTTAGAAACCAAACCTATATGTTCAAATATTTGATTACTATTATATAAATGTTCACATAGAAATAATTAAAATTTACCATAAAATATTTTAAGAATATTTATTTTTAAAATATCCACATAAAATTATCGCCTCCCCCCCCCCCAAAAAAAAAAAAAAAAAAAAGAAAGAAAGAAAAGAGATGAAAAACTTAACTTAAATGGTGCAGTGTAATAAAATCTATAAAGACTTTATATTTTTAATAAACGTGCACATATAAAATTTCAAATACACTCAAAAAATCCTTTTGCGACTACAGTATTTTAAATTGTTGCATACAATACGTCTGCATGCATATAACAGCATTCGAAACCTGTTAAACATTTGTATATCTTCTTTTGTAATAAAACATTATGAGATTTTCATAAAAATTGCAATCTGATCTTGCAATATCCAACTTAATAGCTAATATGAGTTTAAACTGAGAGCATTCTGTACCATTTAAATTATACATGTCCATAAAAATTTTAACTTAAATGACATACGGTGCATTTAAATGATGTGTATAAGCATAAGAACTTTTTATTAACAGGGAAATTTATTATTTTCATAGTTATATGAAGCTAATGATCGTTATAACGTCATTTCGCATCCTTAGAAAATGTCTTTGAGTATCAACAATATATGAAATGTAAACCAAATAATTCAATTGAAAATAAAATTCAAAATAAAAATTGCACAATGTTATGGAAATAATGTTTAAAAATATTATTCGTTTGTTCTATATTGCACGCTAGACGTAATTAACGTCAAAAAAAGTTGAATGTGATTTTAAGAGTGATGATGTGCGTTCTACTTTTGTTAGCATTATTTCGATATTTTGAAACTGTAACGTATCATGGAAAAATTTTCGCTGAATTACAATTTTATTTATTACCTGATCTTTGGATACCTTGCAGATTGCCGTGTAGAGTCATATATCATGATGGAAAACATGGAAGGTAAAACATAGTCGGACACATGCATGAATTTTTCAGGAAAACACAGAAACTCGTTATATCTTGTTATGCTCATAGCAGGAATAAATTGCAGTTTTTATTTATTCGTAAAAGGCAGGGATTTTTAATTTTATTTTCTGCATCTATGTAGCGCGAAAAATTCTCATAGTCATGTACAATTCACGCTGAAAACAATCTGCGAAACTAGTTGAGAAATGAGAACTGAAAGCTGTAGTCTCAAATTCAGGGCATTCGTAACTTGATACATTCTTAGGAATGTATTAAGTCTTCATCAGTTATTTAGCCATTCCATCACCGAGAACTTTGCTGTGAGTGCGACCGATCTTCTGCCGTGAGAAAGGAAAAAGTTTCGTCGCAGTTTTGATGGAGATCACTCCGAGGGACTCTCACCTCTCTTTCCTAGCCAGCAAAACACTCGAGAAGACTTCCGACTCGTCAGTCTTATAAATGCTTCTTTAGAACTGGTAAGTAAGAACTTAAAAATATAATATATATTTTAAAATATTTTAAGGAAAATTTTAAAAGAAATTCCATATGTTTCTGTGAGACATCTAGTTAAATAAATTGCAGTGTTTAGATTTTATTTATCTCTTACGATCTGGTCTAATACTTATTTTCATTGCAATAAAGTTAATAAAATAATTCAGCAGTAAGGTTTGCAATTAGAAAACGCAATTTACAGGAAGGAAGTGCCGCATTTGAAGAGTTCTTTTACTATGCTTCTATTCTATTTAGCTATGGAAAGTGTCCCTTCTTTCCGCATACCATCGTAGTGTAATTGCAAGCACGCTAATACGTATTCGGAGGTTTCGGAATTCGAATCCTGGTGAGAGTACTGCGGATTTCTTGTTTCGTGAGTTCTAAAAAGCTTTACAAAGGACGCACGAAATAAAAGATGGTAGACAACAATTCGTCACTACCAGGATTTTTCGACTGAGCCACCTCATACCTAGTCACCCTTAAAAGAGAAAGTATATAAGACTTCTTTTCCTCACGTGTTTCATGTTTCTTGGATCGATTTAACCTAATGATGCTACGATACCGTAACTGATCCAGCTATTCTGTTACTTATATAATCGACCCAAAAAAAGTAACCAATGACACAAATAACAGGATCATGTTCCGAAAATGTAAAGCAGGCATTATTCACGGTGGTGTCAGTAACGTTTTACAAGAACGTTCTGAATTATGCCTATCTGTTACACCTTTTATCCGTATAATCGCACGTCAATTACCGGTATTAACAGTTTCCATTACATGTAAAGACAGTATAAAAGTGTCTCATAGACGGTATTGTGGTCAGGGAAGCCTACTACGATACCGAAGGTCCTTCGTTCGAATCTCGGAGAAGACATGAACGTTTGTAAATGTATAGTGTCGGTGCGGCATGGCGGCACTCTAAATATGCGGCGACCCGAAAGTCATTTCGTGGGGATTAGTGGAAGGGGAGAGGAGTGGGATATCCCCGGGATTCTCTCTCTCAAAATTTGGGGTGAAAAATAGAAGTCCAACCTCTCTTCAGAATAAGCTCTGGCAACCATTGTTCCATGTAATATGGACACGACAACAACAACAAAGTATAAAAGTTTACGTAGTAGAGCACATTAAAACGTGTCACATGGACAGTGTATGTTCATGAAGGGTATCTTTTTTTTATATGTTTAAGTATGATATTCATAAATGTCTAAGAATAGTTTAATATATATAAATCAAATACGTATGTGCATTTATGGATTCTTTGAAATACTAATGTTTCTTTAAATATCATTATGATATAATAAATAAAGATGTATGCTTTTTAATATTTCACAATGCATTTAAAAAGAAAGCTAAGAAAAAGGATGCTTTCTCGTGAAGCATTCAGATGCAGAATTCAAAAACACACACGAACAAATAAATTAAATAAATAAATAAATTAAATTAAACTCGGAAAAGGACACTCTAATATTTCTGTGTTAATAGATTTAAATTTTCTACTACCTTCCAATCATGAAGATCAGCTTAATTTCCAGATATATTGGACAAATTTCAAAATATTCGAATATACTTTTTAACCAACTTTTGTTTACTATCAGATATAATATATTTCATCATAGTCGTGCTATGGTACGTTGATTTTTCTATGATAATTTTTCTAAAATTATAAAAACATTTGTTGATGTCGACGAGAATACGAAAATATGTTGGTTTTCTGCCATAATTATCTGATTAAATTTTGAAATTAAAGTAACTTTTGCAATGTGTGGAACTTATATCACAAGGAAAGCTGCTAGTTAAATTCTCGACTTAATGAAAAATTTTAAAATTAACACCTCCGTTTTTGATTAACTATTAAACTATTACCGTATAAGAACACTATAAAAACCAAAAAGTCTCTGCAGTGAATGTGTTGTAAATTGTAAAGTGCCTAGTAAAACATTTTTAATTTTTGGTCGATGGATTAATCAAAACAAAATGTTTTTTGTACGTTTACTTTTTTATCATCTCACTCGACTTATGGATCTGCACACAGTAGACTTTAGGCTGGAGCTCTTTCCGCTTCTCCATATGTTATCCCACAGCACTATTTCTCTCAAGGACGAAATGTCTTTTTTTCCCTCAAAGTACTCTCCCTCAAAGCATGCCCTGCGGTTCAAAAAACGTATGTAACCAATCAAATCCTGAAATTACTGACGTCCGGCTGACTCTGACCTCAGTCATTCTTAAAGAAGAACGATTCGAAAGACCGGGGCTTGAGGTCATCAAGAACACCGCTAAAATTATTCCAGATCGAAGGGAAGTATTGATGTCTTTGTTTTACCCGCTCTACTAAAAGTGTAAGTATGCATATTTTCACATTTTTAATCATATTTTTAATAATGAAAGTTTGCTAAAATTGTTTTGTATATGTCTAAAATCTTCCAATTTGTATATGCTATAATCATATTGATCTCAAACTTATCATAGCTGCCAACTCAAGTTTTCAACTCAGTCCCAGTTTTTCATCACATCTCAAGGTAAATTACCAAATCTCGAGATTTTAATGTCTCGAAATTTAAATCTTTACTAAAGAAAATTTTTCCCAGCAAAAAAACGAAATTTATCAAAATAATGAAATTTTTAATTAGGCGAATTGTATTCGTTCACCTGTAATGATTTTCATAATAATTTTTCTTGTTAAACTTTATTTCACAAAACTGTATTTTTTATTAATTTTATTGACCTTAATAAATTTTTCTTATCGGATTTCGTTTAATCTGAGTTGTTTTGATCTGCTGTAGACATCAGTAGATTTTTATGTGAAGATTTAGGCAATGTTTAATTAGTTAATTTTCGTGTTTAATTTTGTTTACTTTAGTGCCTGGCATATTACTAATTTTATCTAGTGTTATTATGTATGTTAATTATTAATTTCACATGCATCGTATATTTAAAAATACTTTGATAAATAAAAGCTTTGCTTCACTACTGAAGATTTCCTCAGCATAAAAAAGCGAGGAAATAAAAAAAAATGAAATTAGTAAAGAGCATAAATTTTAGACTATCTAATAAAATGCTAATGCATCTTACATCAAAATTGAATTACAAGTACTATAGTAACCTGAACCATCATGCATCATAAACTGAATCAAAGCGAGTTTGGAATTTCTTTGAAATGGTATAACCTCGCAGAGTGAAAAACCTTTCATTTTTCTAGAGCAAACCCGTCTTTAGAGAAAATCTCCCGTCTTTTAAGATTTTCCAAGGCTGAAAACTATGATCTGCATGCATATACGTTTGTGTTTATGGCTTTAGAAATACAATTTTTATACTATTCAAATGTAGTACAGGTATTTTATGCACGTACTGTTTTCATTAAATTGTAAAGAAAAATTAAAACACTAAGAGAATTAGATATCTTATATTTACACAAGCAATGAAATAGACATTTTTTATTATTTAGAGTTAAAAACTGAAATTTTGGCTAGTTTTTTTAACTTTTTGATAACTATTTTAGAGCAGTTTAAGTTCTCCAGCTAAAGCGGCAATAAATAAATAAACAAATAAATAAGTAAAAATTTTAACTTTCAATAAATCACTGGAACTGCACTGGAGCGATGTAAATGAAATATCTTCATCTCACATTGGTCTAAGACATTACGTACCAAGCAAATTTAGTCGTAAACCTAGAATACTTAAAGAAATACAGAGTTGGAAGGCAACAAAGTTTCTTTATTTCTTCTATACACTAGGCCTCTTGTTATGAATTTAATTTTACCATCTGCTATGTACAACAACTTTCTTTTACTACATGTGGAAATTTTTATTTTAATAAAGCCTTCAGATATTGCTTTCTCTAATGATGCATTTGCAGAAAATGATTTAAGAACTTTTAAACACAGTATTCGATTACATGGGAAAATATTTATTTAATAATTTATTTAATAATGTATAATGTTCTATCATTGATTCATTTAATAAATGATGTTCAAGTATTTGGGCCTCTTGACACTTTTTGTTGAAAACATTAGAACTGTTTTGGGGAACTGAAAAATATGCTTTGTCCTCTTTCAAAACCTTTACAGCAGCTTGCACGCAGATATGCATAACAAACACGTTTTGACGAAGAAAAGGAATCAATAAGTGAAATTAGCAAAATATATCGTTTCAACTCTCAGAATTTAAGATATCTGCTGACACTGGTGATAATTGTTGTTTATTTATAGACAAATCAGTTCTAATAATCAAATATCTGTTAGAAAATTCATCGGAAAAAGAAATTGTTTTTTTACAGATTTAATAAACAAAAATAATTTTTGTCATCCTTTCAGTTCTCTAAATTTAGGTGTCATTATAATTTCAGAACTATCAATAAATTTAGAATCTTCATCAGTGGAATCTGTTAACTGTATATATATATGCTAGTGGCATATAGGGATTATTATGTTTGTTATCCATTATGTTTTTAATAAGGTGTACTAACAGAGTTTCCCTCACCTAGAAAATTTTAAACTGCCATGGAAAATACAAAATATATTCAGAAAGTCAGGGAGGAATTTTCCCAGAATGTCAGGAAGTTTGAGTTCGTATAAGACAAGCTTTTTAATGTTGATAATTAACTACATATAAAGTAAGATTGCTTCCATTCAGTCTCAGAACATTTACGGATTTATTTCATTACATTCACAGAATATGGCATTTAGAGTTGTACATTTGCTAATGACCGATGAAGTGGCTGTCGTCCAAGCAAATGAGTGTCAGATGATAAAAAGGGACATGTAACTGGCCTTCGTATAAAGAAAGAAGTCACATGGAAAGAGCAATTCTGGAACACAGAGAACCAGATACATCCTGAGAGAATTTTTATATTGTTATCCTGGGAGAATATTGTAAGTATTCTACAAATGATTTTTACGTCTGTTTTCCCATATTAATTTAATTGGTAGGAAGTTTTTCGAGAGCATAAAATTTAAATAATATGTTTTCTGAATTGAAACAGTGAAATTTTAAAAAAATTTTTTGATGCGTAGGAAAATGTATTAAGCATACTTTAATTTTTCTAAACAAATATTATTTATCCTTATTCTCTCTAATTAATTGTGCTCATATTATGTCAGCTTATGTATTAATAGTTTCGCTCCGAAATAAATCATATCTACATTCTTAACATTCTTAATTACGGTTCATAGTAAGACTCTAATATTCAATATACTTTGCTAGTTTGTGAATTTTAATACAACCTTTACCCATATATAATACTTTAAAAACTTACCCATATATAAAATAATGGATGCTCAAAGGAAGACTGAACGAGAGATTTTAGCCTGCGGATCCATATAAATGTCAAATTCAATTCCATTGAGTGAAGTCATGAATCAGGCTCGAGAATGTTAACACTTTGTTGAAATTTAATTAAAAAACGCCTATCTATATATTTTATTTACAAATCTGAATAAAAATATAATTTTCAATAATAAGATTTGAGTTTTCGATAAGAAATGTTGTAGAGTCATTAGGATATTTTTTGGAGGCCGGAGAGATGAAAAATTAACAACGCCTTCGCCGGGAATCGAACCACGGACCTCTGGAATACCGGGCCAGCGTGCAGAACCACTACACCACGAAGGACGCTTGGAAAGCGGGAGAAATACCTTATATACTCCCCTTTTTAAAGGGCGACTAGGGTTTTAGGGGACCTAGTCGCCAAATCCTGGGTGTGGAGAATCATCATCCACAACCCTTTTAGTTCGGGCGCCACTTGTAGAGTCATTAGGATATTTTTTGGAGGCCGGAGAGATGAAAAATTAACAACGCCTTCGCCGGGAATCGAACCACGGACCTCTGGAATACCGGGCCAGCGTGCAGAACCACTACACCACGAAGGACGCTTGGAAAGCGGGAGAAATACCTTATAATGTTAAAGTGATTAACGATTCTAAACAATAAATATGTTGTTGAGTTGAAAGATGAGACTGTATCTAATGAAAAATGTATGCATTTTTGTAGCTAATTATGCTACAGTTGAATTTAAGTCCAAAAACGGCTTTAAAGACATTGAATTTTAGATTCAGGTTCAGACTTTGAAACACCAAAACAGAAGCGAAAGAGGCCATTAACATTCTGATACATGTATATATTAATATACATGTATCAGAATGTTAATTCTTCGTATGATAAATTAAATACAAAAAGAAACAAAACAGAATTACCTCGTACTAAATTAAATTATAGCTAAATAAAAAGAAATCCCTTTTAATTTTTCCTCATGCGGTAGTAAATTAAATTTTACTACACTTTCTTAAGCTTCTTTACTTAGTTATATTAATTACAGTAATAGAAGATGTTTTTAATCATTTATTTCAGTTTTTTTTTATAATTAAATCGAAATTATATGTTTAATTCCATTATAATAATTTTGCTTGCTGATTATTTTTTCCTTTATCAAATTTTAATTTTATTTTGAAATTTTGCATTTTAACAATTTCACATTATGAACGTTTGTCTATTATAAGATTTTTGAGTTCTACAGTTTTCTTTTTCTTGGTGACTTGTGCTTTATGTCACTGTACTTTTTCAAGTTCTTTTTATAAAAAGTTTATACTTTAGTAGTACTTTTATAGTACATTTTATATAAAAAGTTTCTAACTTTCAAATTAACAAAATTTGCTCTTTTAAAAAAAGTGTTGACTTTTTCATATTTTTATATATTGAGTAACTAATTTTGAATCACGTCAAAAATTAACTAGCTATTTAGTCATTTACTTTTATTTTTCAAGAATGTTCATTTCAGAGACACTTAGCGCTATGTTTAATTCCTCAGCATTAACTTTGCTTATTAGCTATTTTTTCACGATCTAAATTCATTAATCTTCTTTTGAATTTCATAAGTTTACTAAGTCCATATTTTCAAAATTTGGCCAGCTTTGCCTTCTCTGTGGTTTTGAATTCCGCATGCGTCTTTTTTTTTTTTTTTTTTTTTTTTTTCATGTACATTATGTCATTCCTATTTTCCAAGTTATTAATTTTTAAAAACTTTTTAATTTAAAATTAATAAATATGCTTTCACTTATTCTTCAAAATCTTCTAAAGAAAGTGCGTTAAAAATACTTCAAAAGGCGAGTCTAGTCTATTTTGTCATTTATGTATTCGATTTTGAGTCACGTCGGAGTAAGTGATATCGTGATAAATACTGATTTCAGATACTTGCAGTTTTTATCAATATTTCAATTTGCCTCATCGGTTGCTAAATGTATAACACTAGCGAAGACTGGGAGTTTGACTTGGCTTCTATTCCAGACGAACGGTTTTGTTGCGTAGTTGGTTTTCGTGGTTTTTCCATGAGTAGCATGAATACGAGCCAGTTTTCCTTTGAAATTCCTCCACGAATTCATTCCCTCCCTTAGGCAGATATCATTTGTACACTTCGTTATATTCGAGTATCCTTAAATAATCATTAAATAATTTTTAAACAGTTTTAAATTTTTTGAAAAATTTTAATTTTGAATTAAGGTTTTGGTCTTTTAATTCAAAGGACTCTTTGATTACTTGTACAATTCATGCAGATATAATTTGATTTCTCTGTTTATAATTCCATTTTCTTTCGGCTGCTCTTTGACAAAGACCGAAGATATTTTTTAATTCTTTAAATTTCATGCGAACTTTGTTTTATTTATGTATTGATTTAATTTTGCTCCAATTTTGTTTTCCATGTTTTTGATTCATTCTTTTGATTTGTGACTTATTGTTACAGAGTTCATCATTTTAGGTTTATATTAACTCCATTTGTTTGAATTCACATGTCTCTCTGTATGTATATATACATGCAAGGAAGAGGAAAGTTCAAAAGCGATTGCTTAAAAGTACATTTGGAAATAAAATTTTAAAATCAAAAAATACCCTCACTTCCAATATTTCACTTAACATGATCTTTGAGACTAAATCGCGATTTCAAAATACATAAAAATTATATTCTAACCATATTCTAATCATATTCAAAAAAATTTCAATGATTTTTTTCAAGGATTGTATATTTTTCTTCAAGTGAATTTAACTAAATTCAAATAGTGACATTACAGAGCGTGTTAATTTTGTATTTCAATCTCGAAAATGATTGCTTTAAACGGCGACCATTTCGAGAGCATTTTGACATAACTGACGATATATGGTGCTAAAAACAATTCTTGACCAATAATCTTCTAACAAAATTAATTTTAGTAAGTGTTATAATTTGTTTGCTATTTCACTTTTAAACTTTCAAAAACCGTCAGTCATTTCTAGGATAACCCATATTGATTTTTTAGTTTATATTTATTAATTATATACATATGTATAGATTTATATATATCCGTCGATCTGTTTTTTTATACGTGTTAACTTTTCACATATCACATCGATAAGATTAGTTTTTAGTGCATTCACATGTTTTCCAACGTTGATTCTAACAGTTTTATTTCGCGTGTAGGCTGTTTTTTCACCTTTCCATGTTAATATTTTTTTAAAAATTACTTCCATGATAATATTTTAAAAAATACTGCGTTGAACTATTTTATGGAGACACAGCTTCTGGTAACTTTTTAGCAAGCTCACTAGAATATTTCTTCCTATTATTTCATAATTTTGCAGCATTTTGTGCAAACAAATTTTTAAGACCAAATAGGTCTTACGTCAAATTACTTGTTAGCTTTTCAATTTCTATATCAATTTATATATATATATATATATATATATATATATTAATATATATGGCATTGCTTATTAAAAGTTTTTTGTGGTTAAAATTGATCAGATCTATTTTAGTAGAATCTAATGAGTAAGTATTATGTTGCGCTTCTTTTAGTTGTTCTCCATCACAGGTTTAAAATCATAAGCACTCATTAAATGAATCATGAAATAACTTTAGCACTACTGTTATATTAATAGATGTAATTGTTGCCCCAAAATTTGGCTACTCGGCTTTCCTGAAGTCTATTGCTCTAAAAAAAGAAAAGTCTATACTAAAATGCTTTATTCGATTTAAAACAAGGGTGCCAAAATTCCTAAATACATATTTGTAGGAATAAATAGAATTACATATTAAACGTTTTTCTCACTTACACATTTCTCCATTTACGTTGACAAATTTTCATGACTAAATACTACTTCACTTTTTGTTAAGATTATTTCACGTTTAATTAGATACCTGCGCAAATTTAATGCAAATAAAGCACATTTAACAATATATAATGACACAATTCTAACTAATTAATGCACTAATCTCTAATATTAAATTGAATTTACATTGTAATTTGATTTTAAATTAATTGTAAATCTCTCATATTAAATTAAATTTTAATTTGAATGAAACACTAGGATAAAAAGTTATTCTGATTACTGAAATGTATTCATATATGCAAAATGTAAATAGCAAATAATATTTCAAATCAAATTTCTCAAATTTATATTTATACTTATTATATGTATAATAAATTTTAAAATATTTAGGGAGTCATTGTAGGATATTTTTGCTTGTGAGTCAAAGTTCTATTTAATTTCCTTAACATTCGTATTAAAATACATATATAGTGTGTATACACACACACACACACACATATATATATAATAATTTATTTCCTAAACAATATTGATTGTTTGATTATATTATCTCCTAAGTTTAATTAAAGTAAAATTATTTTAAAAGAGTATATATATATATATATATATATATGTAAAACGTTTATCTTTACATGCATATGCACATGTACTTAAATTTTTATCATAGTTACACTGTATTCTCTTATTTTAATATAAGCATTTCAAGGTGACAGTATCCATGCTCCTTATTTTCGTTCGTAACATATCTGTTGCCATCCCTTCAATGAAATAATTTTTTCTACTCCATGACTGTAACTCATATGAACCTTTAAGTGCGGTGCCGAAATAAAAGGAAAATAGGAAAAACGAATCTCCAGAATCGAAAATATTTTGCAGCACATGTTACCCTTGTTCACTAGAGAAACTAAATGGGAAAATAGCTACTTGAAAGAAACACAATTCGACATTTTTTGTTTGTAATACTTCATAATTTTATGACCATTTCATTCTTTTCAAATATTTTAACTAGACCAGCATCTCATGATTTAAATAACCATTTTCCTTTTTTTTCTGGCAAGGAAACAAATTTCATTTTTTTATTGTTGATAATGCTATCTGAGAATGCCAAAAAATGAGGTATTTGTATTGCAAACCTCAAAATCTTTAACCAAAAATTATCTGTTAAAAAATCCTTTTTCTTAATTCCATTATATTTTTAGTTCCCGTTTTCTAAATAACAGTTCAATTTGCACTTATCTAATTTTTGAAAAATTGAAATTTATCTAAAATTTTGATTTTTTTAAAATCAACTCTAACGACGAAATTTCAAATTGAAGCATTATTCAATAGTACTATTTCAAGATAACATAATTTTACATTAAACCGACCACATAGGATGAAACAGCATCGCTTTTATTAAAGTTTGAGAAAATTTATTATTTCTTGATTATTTAGTTTAAAAAATATTTTTTTTAAATTCTTTTAGGTGCTTTCAAAGAAAATTCGGCCATCAGAGAAGTACCTTACAGTATTATTGAACATATTATAAAAGACTGGTTGAAAAGTGTTTCATTTAGAGAAAAGTATCATAAACAAAAAGGAAAATGTACAACAGAAGGAAGTTTGTAAACAATGGGATAAAAAATTTGTGTATTAGCTTGTACGAAAATACTGTAATTAAAGTTATTAATTGTTCAGTTTGTTTCCTAACTTTCATGAAGACTTGGATTGGTAGAGGATACTTAGCTTAAGCAAATATTGTATCTTATACATTGTATTACTGAATATGAAAATAATTAGTTCATTGAATTTGAATGTTTGATTCTAGAAGAGAAATTTATTACATGAATATGCAATATGGAAATTAATTTCATTACATGAATATGCAATATGGAAATTAATTTCATTACATTTCCTTTAATACTTTTAATTTTGCTTTAAAATTTTATGAAATAATATAAAACTATCAGTTTATAGATTTTGGGAATTTAATGCATTCCTAGTAGCTGAATTAAATTAAAACCTTTTGCAATAAATGCTTCAAATTTTAAATTATGACAATAATTATATTTTAACTGAAAATTGCTTGTTAAAAATCTTATCCATTGATTGGACCATCCACTGAACTAATTTTATAAATCAAATTTATGGCAAAATAATGAATTTGTGAAAGATATATGTCATTTTATTTGTTTATTAACTTTCAAAATACGCCTCCTAACTTTATAAAAAAATTACATGGACAGAAGTAATTTTAACAGAGAACTGTTTAGTACAGTTAAATTGCTTGTAAACAGAACACAAGAAAAAATATTTATTTTTAAAATTTGCATACATTTAAATGCAAACTTTTAAATTTATTTTAATGACAAGAAATGTCCAAGCATTCTGTTTAAATACCTATCATCCTGATGCTTTTAGTCTACTGCAATGACAAAAACTCTAGACAGCAGTAGTCTCATATAAAGTTTAAGTACAGTTATTAAACTGGCATATCAGAGCTTATTAGTGTTGAAAGAAAACAATTTATTCTTAATTTACTGCAAAAAAGTACCGAGGATTATATTTAATAAGAAATAATTATTTTGTCCAGTATATAATACAGTCTCCCATTAAAATAGTTTGGTGTATATGATCACATGAATAAGGTTTCAGAATTTTGAAAATTGCAATGATTCTGGCCATATATTAAAAATCGTGATTTGCAGTCTGATTCCTTTTCCTTCCAGTGAGAACAATAACTTAATTTCTTGGTTAATTTATTAAATTTAAAATACTTTTCTATCATTATAACTGTAACAAATCTTGTTTTTATATGTAGTTAATAAGAATGGTGTGTAAAACGTCTATGGGAATATAATGTCTAGATAATATTGTATTGGAGGAATTGCATGTAAATGTAGAGAAAAAGTGTAAAGTTTCATTAATAAATGGCATGTATGTAATGAACTAAGAGAATAGAAAAAAAAATAATAGAATTTGAATTTTGATGCACATATAAAGCATAACATATATTTGTAAATGTAACATTTCAGGCTCAACTCTTCAAACAGATAATGTCTTTTCCAGAAAATTGCTGTGTTCTCTTCCGTTAAAGAAATGTAAATTATTATATGAATTCACTATTTGGAAACTAAGTTTCGCATTAGACGCAAGTATTACAAACACAAATATTTCATGTACTGTTGTCCTTCAGAGTCTGTACATATAGACCGGATTCAGAACGTTCTAGTTAGACGTAACTCAAAACGTTCTAGTTAAATGTGATTCGGAACGTTCTTTGCATGTTATACAGAAGTGTTAACAGTACAAGTATTTGACGTGGTATTGCTCGTCATAAACCTTTAATCTATAAACGATATTCAGAAGGTCTGCCCAAACGTTAAGAGAACGTTCTGCTAGCACGTTATAGAAACTTCCAAAGAACGTTCTAGGAACGTTATATAAAATTATTACTAGTACCACATTTTGACGTTCTATTGTCCATTAATGAACTACATCTTACAGACGTAATTCAGAACGTTTTGCCTGAACGTTAAAGAAACGTTCTGCTAGAACGTTGAAGGAACGTTCTGTTAGAAGGTAACGGAGCTACCATATAACGTTCAAGGGACGTTTTATAAAATTGTTAGTAACACCATTTTTTGACGTTCTACTACCCGTTATTGAACTGTAACATACAGACGTGATTCACGACGTTCTGCCCGAACGTTAAAGGAACGTTCTGTTAGAACGTTAGAAGAACATTCATAGAACGTTATAAAAAAGTGATAGTAGTACCACTTTGACGTACTACTGTCCGTTATTGAACTGCAATACATAGACGTGGTTCAGAACGTTCAGGTAAAACGTGTCAAAAACGTTGTACTAGAACGTTAATGACACGTTGCATGAAAGTGTTACAAACACAAGTATTTGACGTGTTATTGCCCGTCTTAGAACTGTAACATGTAGACCGCATTTTGAACGTTCTGCTTGAACGTTCCCGACACGTTTGTGAAGCACTTGCTCTGAACGTTCTCTGAACGTTCTTGTGCTAGTTGGGAATATTACTCGATTGCAGACTTTCATTATACATTTTTCGTATTCTTAGCTGGTAACGGCGGAAACTCCGCATCGGCCATTTCAGCACGTGTTAGGGCTAACCGGGCGGCAGCCTAACACAAACACAATATCACATAAATAACGATGTACTCCACTTATGCGAAGCTAGAAACACAGTTAAACAATCTAAATCGATAGCTCACACGATAATCAGAGCATGATGTTAACAGATAAACAAGCGTTCAGAAACGTACACGAGTTCACCTGCTTTCCAGACCACCAAACACACTCCTAAAAATTAAACAGAACTATTGGCGTAGTATAGTCTGTTACTTTTTATTACGGTTTAATGAATTTAGCAATAATATTATGTTATGCATTCCTTTATTATTTAATCTATCCGTAATATGAAATATAATTTTCTAAACACTAAACGATTTATCATCAGTTAATTTATAAAACGATAGATATTTTATAGTGTTAATTTTTTTTTCACTCTAACGGTTTATCATTAGTCCAAAGAGGTTTTGTTCCTGGAGGACTATTCTTTTCGTTTTGCGATTTTGCGTTGAATCACTATAAACGGCGAATAACTTTCAAACTGTTGCCATGAAATGTTAGAGACCTGCACTATATTTGAAGAAATTAAATAATGAAAAATCTGGATAAATGTATGTGTATTTTTCGCATTGTGATAAAACAACGGTTCATAGAGCCATCGAATTTTTAATGACGTAATCCTCCTGCAAATATGGGCATCTGGAAGCCCAAATTTGAAATTTGTGTTATTATCTATTTCACATTTTGTAAAACTTTAACGATTTTTGATTAACAAACTCAACGATTTAAAAGCGAGGAACGGCAACACTATACGAAAAAAAATTTATCTCCAGTGCGCGGAACTGTGTATCGGAAATTCTAACGATATGCTCATTTTCAAATTATTTTGCAATATCGCTGTTGATCTGAATTTTATTGTTTGAGCACGTAGAACATGATATTTGATAAATAAAGGTAACACACAAAACATTAAAAAAACGCCTCTTTGGACGTAATTTAAAAGCTGAAAACTTTCAGATTTTTTTCTCCCCAATGGCGTGGTAAAATGAATCATTAAAAACGAAGCTGAGCTTCTTAATAAAATTTATTTTGAATATTCTAAGAAAAGTAGTTTCCCATAACAGCCCTAGTAATTTCAATTACTAACCACACGCTGATCGAATGATAAGAGTGATTAGCTTATACAAATTAAATGGGTGATGAGATGATTTTCGTCAGTTTCCGAGAAAAGAAAGCCTGAGAACTCAAGTAATGAATTCTCATTCGAAGAAAATCTGCGAATTTCGCTTAAAAAAGTTTAGAGAAACTTATGCTAATAACAAATTCTTTAGTCTGCGCTGTCATCATGGCTAACCAATTTCACTTTTTAAGTAATGAAATATAGACATGATGTTCCACCGTCCGTTATCGACGGAATGCTATTAACAATAGACAGCCTGCTGTGGCCTATTATGCTTTTCATTACTGATCGGCTGTTAAAGGGAAGCCTCTTCCCAAGGGACAGAATATACCCCTTTTAAGTTCTAGCTTTCTGAAACATTTTAATTTCAAATCCATTAATTGGAAATCATCAGGTGACAGTAATGAATCCCGCCACCCCTCCGGAACCTACAAATAAGCACAACTGAACGCATTTCAAACTTTTTCCCAGACGTTCAGCGGATGTTAGGAAACATTCCCATAACTGAGCAATAAAAGAATTTTATGGATGTTATGTTTGAATATACATAAAAGCGTGTACATTGTATAAAGCGTGGAATCCGTTATTTCATAAAATAACTAGGCATTTCATGAATTACCTCAGATAAAGTACATAAAATTATTGAATTCTACACTTTAACTAGTAATTTTATATAAAAACGATTTCCTAATCGTTAAAGAATTAGAAAAGACCCTTCGTCAAAGTGTTACTAAATGCCTAATCGTAAGTAAAGATGGTGTTAAAGCGTTAGTTAATGACGAATTGTTAATAAAGATGGCACGCGAAAGCCGCTAAATAATGTAGCAATAATATTATATTATATGTTCTGTTTTTCATTATTATTTATAAATTATTCTCTCCGTAATATGAAACATATTTTTGGAGAGAATTTTACCGCTTACCATTAGTTAATTTATCAAATAACGAACTTATTTTAATCTCAAATTGTTTATTTTTCACTTTACCGGTCTATCATTTGTTAGTTATAGCATAACTAGGTAAAGTGTGTAATTATTTATCAATTACACACTTTAACCGATTGGCTAGTTATTTCATTAAAAATCAAGTTTTTCTATGAAAAAACTGAATTATACGCTTTAAAGATAACATGTATTTGTAAAGTTCCATCATTAATTACGTCCACTGGCAAGACAAGATTAATGATGCGAAACTTGACTGAAAATATCCTAGTCCTACTTATTTTCATGGTTTAAAATTTTAGCCATTTATGGTGGAATATTTTGAATTATAAAGCATTCGTGGCAGTTATTAATTATGAATGAAATAAATCCTAATAAGCAGATTTCGTAGCATTGCCCGCTTTTGTATTTGAATACAAATACGAAAGTGTTGCATTAGGTAAATGTTTGATTAAAGGTACCCAAATAGCACAAGAACGTTCAGAGCAAGTGCTTCACAAACGTGTCGGGAACGTTCAAGCAGAACGTTCAAAATGCGGTCTACATGTTACAGTTCTAAGACGGGCAATAACACGTCAAATACTTGTGTTTGTAACACTTTCATGCAACGTGTCATTAACGTTCTAGTACAACGTTTTTGACACGTTTTACCTGAACGTTCTGAACCACGTCTATGTATTGCAGTTCAATAACGGACAGTAGTACGTCAAAGTGGTACTACTATCACTTTTTTATAACGTTCTATGAATGTTCTTCTAACGTTCTAACAGAACGTTCCTTTAACGTTCGGGCAGAACGTCGTGAATCACGTCTGTATGTTACAGTTCAATAACGGGTAGTAAAACGTCAAAAAATGGTGTTACTAACAATTTTATAAAACGTCCCTTGAACGTTATATGGTAGCTCCGTTACCTTCTAACAGAACGTTCCTTCAACGTTCTAGCAGAAAGTTTCTTTAACGTTCTAGCAGAACGTTTCTTTAACGTTCAGGCAAAACGTTCTGAATTACGTCTGTAAGATGTAGTTCATTAATGGACAATAGAACGTCAAAATGTGGTACTAGTAATAATTTTATATACCGTTCCTAGAACGTTCTTTGAAAGTTTCTATAACGTGCTAGCAGAACGTTCTCTTAACGTTTGGGCAGACCTTCTGAATATCGTCTATAGATTAAAGGTTTATGACGAGCAATACCACGTCAAATACTTGTACTGTTAACACTTCTGTATAACATGCAAAGAACGTTCTGATTCTCGTTTAACTAGAACGTTTTGAGTTACGTCTAACTAGAACGTTCTGAATCCGGTCTATATGTACAGACTCTGAAGGACAACAGTACCTGAAATATTTGTGTTTGTAATACTTGCGTCTAATGCGAAACTTAGTTTCCAAATAGTGAATTCATATAATAACTTACATTTCTTTAACGGAAGAGAACACTGCAATTTTCTGGAAAAGACATTATCTGTTTGAAGAGTTGAGCCTGAAATGTTACATTTACAAATATATGTTATGCTTTATATGTGCATCAAAATTCAAATTCTATTATTTTTTTTTCTATTCTCTTAGTTCATTACATACATGCCATTTATTAATGAAACTTTACACTTTTTCTCTACATTTACATGCAATTCGCTCAATGCAATATTATCTAGACCTTATATTCCCATAGAAGTTTTACACACCATTCTTATTAACTACATATAAAAACAAGATTTGTTACAGTTATAATGATAGAAATGTATTTAAATTTAATAAATTAACCAAGAAATTAAGTTATTGTTCTCACTGGAAGGAAAAGGAATCAGACTGCAAATCACGATTTTTAATATAAGGGTGAGTCAAATGAAAGTGAGCCAATGCGATTATATGACAAACAGAGTACTTTATGTAAAGGTAGTCTCCATGAACATTGAGACATTTATCCCATTGACAAATGAGCCGCGTTATCCCCGTCTCATAAAACTCCTTGGGCTGTCGATTCAAAAAGTCTGTAACCGACTGGCGTCGTCCGACACGAATCTGGTACCCTTGAGATGTTTTTTCAGTTTCCCGAAAATGTGAAAGTCGCATGGTGACAAATCTGGGCTGTATGGAGGATGTTGCAGCGTATCCCACTTGAACTTTGCCAGTTGTGTTTTAACCACATCAGCGACGTGGGGACGAGCATTGTCGTGTAGCAAGATCACACCATTCGTCAATCTTCCAGGTCGTTTGTTCTTGATTGCGACACGCAGCCGATCCAGCGTTGCACAATATCGCGAACTATTGACAGTCTCTCCACGTTTAGCAAATTCAATCAGTAATGGCCCCTGAAGATCGAAAAAAAAAGTCAATAGCACCTTTCCCGATGAAATGACAGCCTTTGCTTTCTTCGGGGGTGGTGAATTCAAATGTTTCCACTGTAAGCTTTGCCGGCGTGTTTCAGGTTCGTAGTGGTGGCACCATGATTCGTCTCCGGTCACAATTGCAGACAAGAAGTCGTCACCCTCATTGTGATACCGGATGAGATGAGACAAAGCAGCGCCGAACCTTTCCGTCTTCTGGCGGTCGTTCAAAATCTTGGGCATCCATTGAGCACACAAAAGCCGATAACCGAGATGAACATGAATTATGGTGTGAACCGAACCGTGACTGATGTTCACACGCTCTGCCAGTTCATCGATGCTTATCCTCCGTTCTTGTCTAATCAGCTCATCAACCTGTGCAATTGTGTCGGGGGTGATTGCAAGGTGGCTTTGGCCCGGTCTTGGATCGTCTTTGCAACTTTCACGTCCTTCTCTGAACCGTTTACTCCAACGCTTCACAGTGGCCAATGCGATGTAATGTTCACCGTACACAGCAGTCATACGGCGACTAATTTCATGTTGGGAAACACCTTCAGCTGTCAAAAACCTGGCCACACCACGCTGTTCCTCTTTTGGAGCGTCCATTATGTCACGCTACCGTCTTCAACCCAATGTAAGAGCGCCTTAAAGAACTTTAACCTCACACTTTCGCGCCACTTTCGTAAATGAAGGCTGTCTCTGTGCTACGCGCATGCGCCGCAGATGATGGACCGAACCATTCTTGCTGAGGAGGGGTTGGCTCACTTTCATTTGACTCGCCCTAATACATGGCCAGAATCATTGCAATTTTCAAAATTCTGAAACCTTATTCATGTGATCATATACACCACACTATTTTAATGGGAGACTGTATTATATTCTGGACGAAATAATTATTTCTTATTAAATATAATCCTCGGTACTTTTTTGCAGTAAATTAAAAACAAATTGTTTTCTTTCAACACTAATAAGCACTGATATGCCTGTTTAATAACTGTACTTAAACTTTATATGAGACTACTGCTGTCTAGAGTTTTTGTCATTGCAGTAGACTAAAAGCATCAGGATGATGGGAATTTAAAGTGAATGCTTGGATATTTCTTGTCATTAAAATAAATTAAAAAGTTTGCATTTAAATATATGCAAATTTTAAAAATAAATATTTTTTCTTGTGTTCTGTTTACAAGCAATTTAACTGTACTAAACAGTTCTCTGTTAAAATTACTTCTGTCCATGTAATTTTTTTATAAAGTTAGAAGCCGTATTTTGAAAGTTACTAAACAAATAAAATGACATATATCTTTCACAAATTCATTATTTTGCCATAAATTTGATTTATAAAATTAGTTCAGTGGATGGTCCAGTCAATGGATAAGGTTCTTAACAAGAAATTTTCAGTTAAAATATATATATTGTCATAATTTAAAATTTGAAGCATTTATTGCAAAAGGTTTTAATTTAATTCAGCTACTAGGAATGCATTAAATTCCCAAAATCTATAAACTGATAGTTTTATATTATTTCATAAAATTTTAAAGCAAAATTAAAAGTATTAAAGGAAATGTAATGAAATTAATTTCCATATTTCATATTCATGTAATAAATTTCTCTTCTAGAATCAAACATTCAAATTCAATGAACTAATTATTTTCATATTCAGTAATACAATGTATAAGATATAATATTTGCTTAAGCTAAGTATCCTCTACCAATCCAAGTCTTCATGAAAGTTATGAAACAAAACTGAACAATTAATAACTTTAATTACAATATTTTCGTACAAGCTAATACACAAATTTTTTATTCCATTGTTTACAAACTTCCTTCTGATGTACAGTTTCCTTTTTGCTTATGACACTTTTCTCTAAATGAAACACTTTTCAACCAGTCTTTTATAATATGTTCAATAATACTGTAAGGTACTTCTCTGATGGCCCGATTTTCTTTGAAAGCACCTAAAAGAATTTAAAAAAAATATTTTTTAAACTAAATAATCAAGAAATAATAAATTTTCTCAAACTTTAATAAAAGCGATGCATTTTCATCCTATGTGGTCGGTTTAATGTAAAATTATGTTATCTTGAAATAGTACTATTGAACAATGCTTCAATATGAGATTTCGCCGTTAGAGTTGATTTAAAAAAAAATCAAAATTTTAGATAAATTTCAATTTTTCAAAAATTAGATAAGTGCAAATTGAACTGTTATTTAGAAAACGGGAACTAAAAATATAATGGAATTAAGAAAAAGGATTTTTTAACAGATAATTTTTGGTTAAAGATTTTGAGGTTTGCAATACAAATACCTCATTTTTTGGCATTCTTAGATAGCATTATCAACAATAAAAAATTGAAATTTATTTCCTTGCCAGAAAAGAAACGAAAATGGTTATTTAAATCATGAAATGCTGGTCTAGTTAAAATATTTGAAAGAACGAAATGGTCATAAATTATGAAGTATTACAAACAAAAAATGTCGAATTGTGTTTCTTTCAAGTAGTTATTTTCTCATTTAGTTTCTCTAGTGAACAAGGGTAACATGTGCTGCAAAAGATTTTCGATTCTGGAGATTCGTTTTTCCTTTTTTCCTTTTATTTCGGCACCGCACTTAAAGGTTCATATGAGTTACAGTCATGGAGTAGAAAAAATTATTTCATTGAAGGGATGGCAACAGATATGTTACGAACGAAAATAAGGAGCATGGATACTGTCACCTTGAAATGCTTATATTAAAATAAGAGAATACAGTGCAACTATGATAAAAATTTAAGTACATGTGCATATGCATGTAAAGATAAACGTTTTACATATATATATATATATATATATACTCTTTTAAAATAATTTTACTTTAATTAAACTTAGGAGATAATATAATCAAACAATCAATATTGTTTAGGAAATAAATTATTATATATATATGTGTGTGTGTATGTGTATGTATATACACACTATATATGTATTTTAATACGAATGTTAAGGAAATTAAATAGAACTTTGACTCACAAGCAAAAATATCTTACAATGACTCCCTAAATATTTTAAATTTTATTATACATATAATAAGTATAAATATAAAATTGAGAAATTTGATTTGAAATATTATTTGCTATTTAAATTTTGCATATATGCATACATTTCAGTAATCAGAATAACTTTTTATCCTAGTGTTTCATTCAAATTAAAATTTAATTTAATATGAGAGATTTACTATTAATTTAAAATCAAATTACAATGTAAATTCAATTTAATATTAGAGATTAGTGCATTGATTAGTTAGAATTGTGTCATTATATGTTGTTAAATGTGCTTTATTTGCATTAAATTTGCGCAGGTATCGAATTAAACGTGAGATAATCTTAACAAAAAGTGAAGTAGTATTTAGTCATGAAAATTTGTCAACGTAAATGGAGAAATGTGTAAGTGCGAAAAATGTTTAATATGTAATTCTATTCATTCCTACAAATATGTATTTAGGAATTTTGGCACCCTTGTTTTAAATTGAATAAAGCATTTTACTATAGACTTTTCTTTTTTTAAAGCAATAGACTTCAGGAAAGCCGAGTAGCAAAATTTTGGGGCAACAATTACATCTATTAATATAACAGTAGTGCTAAAGCTATTTGATGATTCATTTAATGAGTGCTTATGATTTTAAACCTGTGATGGAGAACAACTACAAGAAGCGCAACATAATACTTACTCATTAGATTTTACTAAAATAGATCTGATCAATTTTAACCACAAAAAACTTTTAATAAGCAATGCCATATATATTAATATATATATATATATATATATATATATATATATATATATTGAAATAGAAATTGAAAAGCTAAAAAGTAATTTGACGTAAGACCTATTTGGTCTTAAAAATGTTTTTGCGCAAAATGCTGCAAAAATATGAAATAATAGGAAGAAATATTCTAGTGAGTTTGCTCAAAAGTTACCAGGAGCTGTGGCTCCTTAAAATAGTTCAACACAGTATTTTTTAAAATATTAACATGGAAGTAATTTTTAAAAAAATATTAACATGGAAAGGTGAAAAAACAGCCTACACGCGAAATAAAACTGTTAGAATCAACGTTGGAAAACATGTGAATGCACTAAAAACTAATCTAATCGATGTGATATGTGAAAAGTTAAAACATATAAAAAAACAGATCGACGGATATATATAAATCTATACATATGTATATAATTAATAAATATAAAGTAAAAAATCAATATGGGTTATCCTAGAAATGACTGACGGTTTTTGAAAGTTTAAAAGTGAAATAGCAAACAAATTATAACACTTACTAAAATTAATTTTGTAAGAAGATTATTGGTCAAGAATTGTTTTTAGCACCAAACGTCGCCAACAAATTGCGCTTCAATTTCATATATCGTCAGTTATGTCAAAATGCTCTCGAAATGGTCGCCGTTTAAAGCAATCATTTTCGAGATTGAAATACAAAATTAACACGCTCTAATGTCACTATTTGAATTTAGTTAAATTCACTTGAAGAAAAATATACAATCCTTGAAAAAAATCATTGAAATTTTTTGAATATGATTAGAATATGGTTAGAATATGATTTTTATGTATTTTGAAATCGCGATTTAGTCTCAAAGATCATGTTAAGTGAAATATTGAAAGTGAGGGTATTTTTTGAATTTGAAATTTTAATTTCCAAATGTACTTTTAAGCAATCGCTTTTGAACTTTCCTCTTCCTTGCATATATATATACATACAAAGAGACATGTGAATTCAAACAAATGGAATTAATATAAACCTAAAATGATGAACTCTGTAACAATAAGTCACAAATCAAAAACATGGAAAACAAAATTGGAGCAAAATTAAATCAATACATAAATAAAACAAAGTTCGAATGAAATGCAAAGAATTAAAAAGTATCTTCGGTCGTTGTGAAAGAGCAGCCGAAAGAAAATGGAATTATAAACAGAGAAATCAAATTATATCTGCATGAATTGTACAAGTAATCAAAGAGTCCTTTGAATTAAAAGACCAAAACCATTCCGGAAATCGCTGTAAAGATAGAAAAATAAAGGGTTTCGTATACCCTTCCTGTGTGTATTGTCTACTTCACAATTTATTGAACATAGCTTGAGTAAGCTCCCTGTTCCGAGTCAAGACAGTTCATGTTTCCAAAGCCAGTAAAGAGGAATACAATTCCTGATACAGTTACATATCCCTTTTGATCATCTGACACTCATTTGCTTGGACGACAGCCACGACATTGGTTTTTAGGAAATATACAACGCTAAATGCCATTTTCTGTGAATATAATGAAATAAATCCGTAAATGTTCTGAGACTGAATGGAAGCAATCTTACTTTATATGTAGTTAATTATCAACATTATAAAGCTTGTCTTATACGAACTCAAACTTCTTGACATTCTGGGAAATTTCCTTCCTGACTTTCTGAATATATTTTGTATTTTCCATGGCAGTCTAGAATTTTCTAGGTTAGGGGAACTCTGTTAGTACCCCGGATTAAAAATATAATGAATAACAAACATAATAATTCCTATATGCCATTAGTATATATATACAGTTAACACATTCCACTGATGTAGATTCTAAATTTATAGATAGTTCTGAAATTATAATGACACCTAAATTTAGAGAACTGAAAGGATGACTAAAAATTCTTTTTGTTTATTAAATCTGTAAAAAAACAATTTCTTTTTCCGATGAATTTTGTAACAGATATTTGATTATTAGAACTGATTTGTCTATAAATAAACAACAATTATCACCAGTGTCAGCAGATATCTTAAATTCTGAGAGTTGAAACGAAGTATTTTGTTAATTTCACTTATTGATTCCTTTTCTTCGTCAAAACGTGTTTGTTAAGCATATCTGCGTGCAAGCTGCTGTAAAGGTTTTGAAAGAGCACAAAGCATATTTTTCAGTTCCCCCAAAAAGTTCAAATGTTTTCAACAAAAAGTGTCAAGAGGCCCAAATACTTGAACATCATTTATTAAATGAATCAAAGATAGAACATTATACATTATTAAATAAATTATTAAATAAATATTTTCCCATGTAATTGAATACTGTGTTTAACAAAAGCTCTTAAATCATTTTCACCAAATGCATCATTAGAGAAAGCAATATCTGAAGGCTATATTAAAATAAAAATTTCCACATGTAGTAAAAGAAAGTTGTTGTACATAGCAGATGGTAAAATTGAATTCATAACAACAGGCCTAGTGTATAAAAGAAATAAAGAAACTATGTTGCCTTCCAACTCTGTATTTCTTAAAGTATTCTAGGTTTACGACTAAATTCGCTTGGTACGTAATGTCTTAGACCAATGTGAGATGAAGATATTTCATTTACATCCCTCCAGTGTAGTTCCAGTGATTTATTGAAAGTTAAAATTTTTACTTATTTATTTGTTTATTTATTTATTGCCGCTTTAGCTGGAGAACTTAAACTGCTCTAAAATAGTTATCAAAAAGTTAAAAAAACTAGCCAAAATTTCAGTTTTTAACTCTAAATAATAAAAAATGTCTATTTCATTGCTTGTGTAAATATAAGATATCTAATTCTCTTAGTGTTTTAATTTTTCTTTACAATTTAATGAAAACAGTACGTGCATAAAATACCTGTACTACATTTGAATAGTATAAAAATTGTATTTTTAAAGCCATAAACACAATCGTATATGCATGCAGATCATAGTTTCCAGCCTTGGAAAATCTTAAAAGACGGGAGATTTTCTTTAAAGACGGGTTTGCTCTAGAAAAATGAAAGTTTTTTCACTCTGCGAGGTTATACCATTTCAAAGAAATTCCAAACTCGCTTTGATTCAGTTTATGATGCATGATGGTTCAGGTTACTATAGTACTTGTAATTCAATTTTGATGTAAGGTGCATTAGCATTTTATTAGACAGTCTAAAATTTATGCTCTTTACTAATTTCATTTTTTTTTATTTCCTCGCTTTTTTATGCTGAGGAAATCTTCAGTAGTGAAGCAAAGCTTTTATTTATCAAAGTATTTTTAAATATACGATGCATGTGAAATTAATAATTAACATACATAATAACACTAGATAAAATTAGTAATATGCCAGGCACTAAAGTAAACAAAATTAAACACGAAAATTAACTAATTAAACATTGCCTAAATCTTCACATAAAAATCTACTGATGTCTACAGCAGATCAAAACAACTCAGATTAAACGAAATCCGATAAGAAAAATTTATTAAGGTCAATAAAATTAATAAAAAATACAGTTTTGTGAAATAAAGTTTAACAAGAAAAATTATTATGAAAATCATTACAGGTGAACGAATACAATTCGCCTAATTAAAAATTTCATTATTTTGATAAATTTCGTTTTTTTTGCTGGGAAAAATTTTCTTTAGTAAAGATTTAAATTTCGAGACATTAAAATCTCGAGATTTGGTAATTTACCTTGAGATGTGATGAAAAACTGGGACTGAGTTGAAAACTTGAGTTGGCAGCTATGATAAGTTTGAGATCAATATGATTATAGCATATACAAATTGGAAGATTTTAGACATATACAAAACAATTTTAGCAAACTTTCATTATTAAAAATATGATTAAAAATGTGAAAATATGCATACTTACACTTTTAGTAGAGCGGGTAAAACAAAGACATCAATACTTCCCTTCGATCTGGAATAATTTTAGCGGTGTTCTTGATGACCTCAAGCCCCGGTCTTTCGAATCGTTCTTCTTTAAGAATGACTGAGGTCAGAGTCAGCCGGACGTCAGTAATTTCAGGATTTGATTGGTTACATACGTTTTTTGAACCGCAGGGCATGCTTTGAGGGAGAGTACTTTGAGGGAAAAAAAGACATTTCGTCCTTGAGAGAAATAGTGCTGTGGGACAACATATGGAAAAGCGGAAAGAGCTCCAGCCTAAAGTCTACTGTGTGCAGATCCATAAGTCGAGTGAGATGATAAAAAAGTAAACGTACAAAAAACATTTTGTTTTGATTAATCCATCGACCAAAAATTAAAAATGTTTTACTAGGCACTTTACAATTTACAACACATTCACTGCAGAGACTTTTTGGTTTTTATAGTGTTCTTATACGGTAATAGTTTAATAGTTAATCAAAAACGGAGGTGTTAATTTTAAAATTTTTCATTAAGTCGAGAATTTAACTAGCAGCTTTCCTTGTGATATAAGTTCCACACATTGCAAAAGTTACTTTAATTTCAAAATTTAATCAGATAATTATGGCAGAAAACCAACATATTTTCGTATTCTCGTCGACATCAACAAATGTTTTTATAATTTTAGAAAAATTATCATAGAAAAATCAACGTACCATAGCACGACTATGATGAAATATATTATATCTGATAGTAAACAAAAGTTGGTTAAAAAGTATATTCGAATATTTTGAAATTTGTCCAATATATCTGGAAATTAAGCTGATCTTCATGATTGGAAGGTAGTAGAAAATTTAAATCTATTAACACAGAAATATTAGAGTGTCCTTTTCCGAGTTTAATTTAATTTATTTATTTATTTAATTTATTTGTTCGTGTGTGTTTTTGAATTCTGCATCTGAATGCTTCACGAGAAAGCATCCTTTTTCTTAGCTTTCTTTTTAAATGCATTGTGAAATATTAAAAAGCATACATCTTTATTTATTATATCATAATGATATTTAAAGAAACATTAGTATTTCAAAGAATCCATAAATGCACATACGTATTTGATTTATATATATTAAACTATTCTTAGACATTTATGAATATCATACTTAAACATATAAAAAAAGATACCCTTAATGAACATACACTGTCCATGTGACACGTTTTAATGTGCTCTACTACGTAAACTTTTATACTTTGTTGTTCTTGTCTTGTCCATATTACATGGAACAATGGTTGCCAGAGCTTATTCTGAAGAGAGGTTGGACTTCTATTTTCCACCCCAAATTTTGAGAGAGAGCATCCCGGGTATATCCCACTCCTTTCCCCTTCCACCAATCCCCAAGAAATGACTTTCGGGTCGCCGCATATTTAGAGTGCCACCATGCCGCACCGACACTATACATTTACAAACGTTCATGTCTTCTCCGAGATTCGAACCCGGGACCTTCGGTATCATAGTAGGCTTCCCTAACCACTATACCGTCTATGAGACACTCTTATACTGTCTTTACATGTAATGGAAACTGTTAATACCGGTAATTGACGTGCGATTATACGGATAAAAGGTGTAACAGATAGGCATAATTCAGAACGTTCTTGTAAAACGTTAAAGCGTTATCACATTAGCTGTTTGTTGCCGGGACAAAACGTTTGTAGCAACAGTTCTGAGAAACGACCTTTGGCGAAATAGGGTTACCATCTTCACTTGGCAAACAGGCTGAAAGCCAAACAAGAATCAGTTATCGCTCAGATTGGCGAAAGTGACGTTTCCTTTCAAGTGACATTCGCTTCTTCGTGTTGTTTTGTATCGCTCACACGCTTTTCGTTTTAAACTTTATTGTTAGTAATGGAAGATAATAGAAAGGTGATTGCTATCAAGTTAATCAGTTCATTCTGGCACTTCATGTAACAGTCTGGCACTTCATGTCTACTCTGACACTTCATGTAACAGATAAACACACTTCTTGTTATAGCAATCAATTACATTAGTAATGGCCAAATTCTCCACTCTGGCACTTTATGTAACAGATAAACACACTTCTGGTTATAGCAATCAATTACATTAGTAATAGCCAAATTCTGTATACACTAAGAATAGTTTAAAAACATGTGCTGGATAAGTCTATTTATCACACATCGCTTATGTGTATTTTCTATTGTCTGCATTTCAATGAAAATTTGATGGCTCACTAGAAAATTTGTGACCTGGTGAAAGCATTTTCTGACTAACTTTATGGCTCATAATTACTGTTCTGTCCATTCAAATGACAAAAATCTATATGGCTGATATTTACCTCCTCACAGCTAGCAGATATTATTCAGCAAAATGAAGATCAAATAAAGCATATGAATACATGAGCAATCAAACATGTGCGAGTTGTTTACTGTCCCATAGAACACTCGGTAATATACCTAAAACACATTAATTATACCAACTCTAGAAATTAGGTGTTCACATCATGAGTTTGTTTTATGGTTTGGTTTATTGAGATTACAGCAAAGCACACTAGGACTATCTGCCTAAGGGAAGGGATGCCTTCGGGGAGGACTTTCTAAGGGAAACTGGCTCGTATACACGTTACACACGGGGAAAACCACGAAAGCGTTCATGCAGCCAGCCCGTTCGTGGAATTCGAACCTCGGACCGAACTACCAGTGTTCAGCGACTTCAGCTCGGCCGCTGGTGGGCTCAGTTGGTTTTATGTGATTACCGCAAAGCCTCGAGAGATAACAACAAGAGGGATCCCTTTGTAGAAGATTTTTTAAAACTGGCTCGTATATAAGTTACAAATGGGGAAAACCAAGGAAACGTCATGTAGCCAGCCCGTTCGCGGCATTCTAACCTGAGACAGAACTACCAGTGTTCAACGACGCTTCGGCCACTAGTGGGCGCGTGCACTTAATTGGAAAGTGCAATTCATTATGTAAACAGACATGAAGGTGATAATCAGTTGTGCGCTGTTTTAAGTAATCAAATGTTATAAATGCACAGCTGTTACATTTCTTATTATTTATTAGTCATGTTTTTATTACGTAGATCATACCTATAATATAATTATGAATGAACCCAATTACAAAATGTGTACACTCTTTAGTACTCAAATACTCATCAATTATTTTTCAACTGATTATTACATACCCATAATAATTTGCAAAGAACTGATAACTATGGTTGCTGCCAATTACATAATCGTTATCTGAATTAAAAGTAACTTCAAATAAACTTCTTGGCAATGTTCATTTTTGTATTCATACATACATATATATATATATATACATCTAATAAGTCATATATTTACATACAGATAGAGAGATGCGATGTTTTAGAAGTTGTTACTATATATATTTATTAGTATTAATGTAATGAATAAGATTTATATTAATGAATGTATATACAAATGTTTTCATCATGCATAATAATAAATCCATAAATTTTCAATGTTTCAATATGTAGCATTTACAATAAAAGTATAGTTTCTAATGTATTTATAATTGAAAAAGTATTTCATTAATAACATGAAAATAATACACAAATTTAATGAGTATTCTCATCATTACATAAGCTATGCTTTTCTTTTTTTATGCATCTTTTATGCTGTTTAAAATGTGTCACTGATTATGCAGTTAGCAATTTAAAAGATAAGTAATTAGGAGAAAAACCGCGCATATACAAACGGATTTTAAAAAATTATTCAACTTAAATTTTAGAAATAAAATTCTATTATATAACAGTGTTATAATACACGATCAGCACGAAATACGACAAATTTGGCGAACTTTTGGCTACGAACAATTTGTAAACAAATCCGAAATGCAAGAACGTCGTAAAATACTGTCAACTATGAAATTTCCACGATTATATATTTAATGAATATATACACATTTAAAAAATGACTCAGGCAGTTGTATTACAACAAAACAGCAATAATTAAATCGGCCTCTATTTCCACCGTCCATCACTTCACAGTGACAGCCATTGCCATATTGAAAGTTACCCGTGATCCTTCAGAAGCTGACCTTTCGTCTGATTGGTTGAACGTTCGAGGAACACGTCTCCAGTCGGAACATTTTGGGAAAAGTTTTAAAATGTTGCTCGTAGCCGGGACACGTTCCTCCTAGCTAGACGAAACATTTCTCAGAAGCCTGCCGCTTAAAGCCGTGCTACTAGAATCTCGTTTCTCGGAATTGTCCCGTGTAAGCGCGCGCGTCTATAGATGTGATAACAGCATTACTGACACCACCGTGAATAACGCCTGCTTTACATTTTCGGAACATGATCCTGTTATTTGTGCCATTGGTTACTATTTTTGAGTCGATTATATAAGTAACAGAATAGCAGGATCAGTTACGGTATCGTAGCATCATTAGGTTAAATCGATCCAGGAAACTTGAAACACGTGAGGAAAAGAAGTCTTATATACTTTCTCTTTTAAGGGTGACTAGGTATGAGGTGGCTCAGTCGAAAAATCCTGGTAGTGACGAATTGTTGTCTACCATCTTTTATTTCGGGCGGCCCTTGTAAAGCTTTTTAGAACTCACGAAACAAGAAATCCGCAGTACTCTCACCAGGATTCGAATTCGAATCCTCCGAATATGTATTAGCGTGCTTGCAGTTACACTACGATGGTATGCGGAAAGAAGGGTGAAAAAATCTTATAATGCAAACAGAATAGCAGGAAAAATTGTTCTCAACAATTAGGTAAAACATATCGTATCGTTAGGGTCGGTTTAAGTAATTTTGGTAGTCCTCGCAAGCTGGATCATAGGGCCCCTTAACGGGGTTTCTCTTTTAAATTGCAATTTCTATAGTATGTTTAGATTATCACCTAATTTATTACCCTTCACCCTATTATTCTGAAATTAAAAATTGAAGTCACTTGTGAAATATATTTTGTGCATCAACAATTTTCAAAATTACGTTGTTTTCCATAGCCAAATAGAATAGAAGCATAGTAAAAGAACTCTTCAAATGCGGCACTTCCTTCCTGTAAATTGCGTTTTCTAATTGCAAACCTTTCTGCTGAATTATTTTATTAACTTTATTGCAATGAAAATAAGTATTAGACCAGATCGAAGAGATAAATAAAATATAAACACTGCAATTTATTTAACTAGATGTCTCACAGAAACATATGGAATTTCTTTTAAAATTTTCCTTAAAATATTTTAAAATATATATTATATTTTTAAGTTCTTACTTACCAGTTCTAAAGAAGCATTTATAAGACTGACGAGTCGGAAGTCTTCTCGAGTGTTTTGCTGGCTAGGAAAGAGAGGTGAGAGTCCCTCGGAGTGTTCTCCATCAAAACTGCGACGAAACTTTTTCCTTTCTCACGGCAGAAGATCGGTCGCACTCACAGCAAAGTTCTCGGTGATGGAATGGCTAAATAACTGATGAAGACTGGCCATTCCTAAGAATGTATTAAGTTACGAATGCCCTGAATTTGAGACTACAGCTTTCAGTTATCATTTCTCAACTAGTTTCGCAGATTGTTTTCAGCGTGAATTGTACATGACTATCAGAATTTTTCGCGCTACATAGATGCAGAAAATAAAATTAAAAATCCCTGACTTTTACGAATAAATAAAAAGTGCAATTCATTCCTGCTATGAGCATAACAAGATATAACGAGTTTCTGTGTTTTCCTGAAAAATTCATGCATGTGCCCGACTATGTTTTACCTTCCATGTTTTCCATCATGATATATGACTCTACACGGCAATCTGCAAGGTATCCAAAGATCAGGTAATAAATAAAATTGTAATTCAGCGAAAATTTTTCCATGATACGTTACAGTTTCAAAATATCGAAATAATGCTAACAAAAGTAGAACGCACATCATCACTCTTAAAATCACATTCAACTTTTTTTGACGTTAATTACGTCTAGCGTGCAATATAGAACAAACGAATAATATTTTTTAAACATTATTTCCATAACATTGTGCAATTTTTATTTTGAATTTTATTTTCAATTGAATTATTTGGTTTACATTTCATATATTGTTGATACTCAAAGACATTTTCTAAGGATGCGAAATGACGTTATAACGATCATTAGCTTCATATAACTATGAAAATAATAAATTTCCCTGTTAATAAAAAGTTCTTATGCTTATACACATCATTTAAATGCACCGTATGTCATTTAAGTTAAAATTTTTATGGACATGTATAATTTAAATGGTACAGAATGCTCTCAGTTTAAACTCATATTAGCTATTAAGTTGGATATTGCAAGATCAGATTGCAATTTTTATGAAAATCTCATAATGTTTTATTACAAAAGAAGATATACAAATGTTTAACAGGTTTCGAATGCTGTTATATGCATGCAGACGTATTGTATGCAACAATTTAAAATACTGTAGTCGCAAAAGGATTTTTTGAGTGTATTTGAAATTTTATATGTGCACGTTTATTAAAAATATAAAGTCTTTATAGATTTTATTACACTGCACCATTTAAGTTAAGTTTTTCTTCTCTTTTCTTTCTTTCTTTTTTTTTTGGGGGGGGCGATAATTTTATGTGGATATTTTAACAATAAATATTCTTAAAATATTTTATGGTAAATTTTAATTAATTCTATGTGAACATTTATATAATAGTAATCAAATATTTGAACATATAGGTTTGGTTTCTAAACAATAATCAGCGTTATTTTAGCCAGTTTATTAGAGAAAAATCTTCTTTTTAACCACCATGTTGCCAGAAAGCTATTTTTCTTTTGTTGAAGAAACACATAACTCGCTTTGTGTTGCTTCATTTGAAACTCGCTTCATTTGAAATTTTCATCGCTAAGTAGAGCAGTATGCACATATTTAAAATAAAATTATTCTTGAATAAGAGCATATTCTGTTTCATAATTAAAGTTTGGATTAGCGCATGTAGAAAATATTTATTTACTTTGTTGAACTAATTACGGATACGAAACAAGTATTTTGTAACTCCAAATATTCAGAGTTCTAAAGTACTTGGTACTAGATATTAAATTCTGAATTGAAAAATCTGGGTAGTTCTTTAAATCTTTTATTTGTAGGCTAAATGTAATTATTGCTCTACAAATGAATAAATTTTGTACATACCAAGTTTTGTTTCATCAGAGATAACAGTGCTAAGTGAAAAGTAAAACATTTTCTGTTCCTTATAAACAGTATACAAAAAACGGTTCTTTGATGGTGATAATAATAATAAGAGTAAGTACTGAAAGGATATAGTTATAAAGGGAAATAAAATGCACTTTTACATTTAATTGAAAAGTTGTAGAAATCTGGAATTGATGAACTTCACAGTGTTATAACGAAAACCTAAAGTTCTTAATCATCGAATATCTTGAAACGATCCAATTGCTGTTTTATATTGGCATTTTGGGAATGGACGTAAACATTATTGTATCCCGTGAAAAGGAAATAATGCGCTCGGTAACCAGAAAGATCAGTTTTACTGTTAACAGACGTGGCCACAGGCGAGGCACTTGGCGCCCCACGATGTCTTGAAAGCTAGTTTGAGAATGGTCAAAAGCAGCGGGAACCTGAGGCCTTTCATCCAAGTTCGGTGTAAAACTTTGAATCCTCGAGAATGAGTCATAGTCACAGGGTAAAAATTTTAAGAAAATCAAAAACATTTGCTCATAGATTTCTGAGAAAAATCTTTTGGAAGTAAAGTAAAATATTATTTTCCATGTTTACCGAATGTGCATAAGCTTTGCACGCACGATTGTTCAAGAAGTTAAGCGTTTTCAAGAGTACTTTGTTTACATGTTATTGTCAATAGATGAGCAATGCAAATAAAATTTGCTTTTCATTAAAACAACAAATATTTTGCTAAATATCAGAAATAATATGTAAATAGCTTCTAGTTAATTGGACGACATGATTTTCATACAGAAAATCAAATTCTGAGTTAAATGTTGATATGAATAAAGGACAAATTTGTATAAAAGGAACTATATAAATTCATTTGAAAATCTACAGCTTAATAATATTCGTAACAGTTTCGATGCAGATATACATAAATTTCTTGCATGTGATTAAAAATCATTGATAAATTTCAGCTTCATATATGTGATCTTCCGAATAATGATTAAATTATTTAAATTCGCGAAAAATAACAGGATTAAATTTTCCCAATTCGCAGAGTTTTTAAACAGGGAAAAAATTAAAGCAACAAATATATAGAGTATGAAATTAAAATGCTGTTGAAAAAACTATTTTTTTCATACTCTTCTTTTTTCATGTCTATGAAAATGTCTATGTAGAAGTGTAAAATATCAAGATATTTTGAATTCATAAATTTCTTATGCTGCCTATTTTTCAATTTTTTATTTTTTCTGTAAAAACGTAATAGTGGGCAAATGACTCATTTGGTGATCACTCTGAAGGGATTCCATTTGTGGCGTATTTAGGTATGCGAATCTTGCAATAATTTTTCCAAAGAAACTTTTTCGAAAGAAAAGCAATTAAGCATTAACGTATTACTAGATAAGATTATTGGCATTTACTAATGCTTGTTATCTAGTGGTCTTCTACTGATGTCATGCACTTTTCAGTTCTCACTATAACTGATATTCGGTAACGCGCATATCAATTACTTAGGGCCCTCGAGGCCCCTTAAGTAATTAATTAAAGAGTTCGGGTCCATGTGTTGTTAATTATTTTACATGCGCTCGAAAATAAGTTTGATTTTCCATTGACTCATTTTTATCCTAAATTTTCTATAGTATCACTCTGCTTTATTGTAAATCTTGTACAATATCATAGATTGTTGCAATATGTGAAGGTGGGGGTTCGCGAGAGATTTTGGTCTGTGTGCCTGACAAATATCCTCTTTATGACGCCTGTTTTAGGCGGTGAGAAACATGGAAAATATTCAAGCAAAAAAGCGGATTATGTCGCCCCAAATTTGTATCCTTTATTATTATTATTATTATTATTGTATCCGTGTTTACATGTTTGTAAAATTAATAAAATTTATAAAACAATTTTCTTAAATAAAAATCATTAAGTGACTTTTCTCTTCTTTCACTTGGAAGAAACAGTTCATCACCAACGACATTTAACACCTACAATACGAATAATTCGTGCATTTTAGGGAAAAAAATTAGCTAAGCTCGCAAACGTGTCCTAACATCATCATAATTCTGTTGCTATTCTAAATATGTACAATCGCATTTGTAACGCGAATAACATGTAGTTTTTTTACCCCATGTCCAAATGTTATGGAAGATACCAATATTGCACATAGAAAGCTACATACTATTCACATGGTTGTTCTAGTAGAATGTTCATGACACGTTTCATGAATGTACTGCAGACACAAATGATTAATGCGAAATGAAAAAAAAAAAAAATCGACATAATTTCATCTGAAAAAATATGCAGGAACTTTTAAATATTTTTTTGAAATTCTAAATAACTTACATTTAATAAGCAGAATACAGTTTTTAAGTAACATTATCTTATCTATTTTTGAAATACAAGCCTTGTGAACTGTCTTTACAGTACATATTTAATGAAAATGTTTTCTATAACTAATACTGCGGCAAAATAAAAGATATTGAAGTATTTATGGAAAATGAATAATTTGACGGTTGCCTGAAACCTAGGTAATTAGTATAATTGTAATGTGAGTAGCATGTACTTTATAGCACACGCTCCAAATGTTTTAACGAAGAACATAGTACAACACGGCAGTGTTATATATTAAAATGTACAGAAAAATACAGGTGTAACAAGCACGTCATGTAGAATGCGCTTGATAGCATGCAGTGAGCCATCCGAAAATTACCAATGGATGCTCTGAAAAGAACATCCTAAGAAACACGGCGTAATTAGCTTTAGCGTGTCAAAAAATAAATAAAGTAATTTATACCACATTTTTTTTTATTAACGTGCTTCGCTCTTAGGCACTACACGGAAGGGAGATGCCTTTCTGGAGGGCTTCCTAACGGAAATTGGCTGGCATACACGTTACACATGGGGAAAACCACGAAAGCGCCCATGCAGCCAGCCCGTTCGCGGGAATCGAACCGAACTACCAGTATCCAGCGAGTTTACCGCTCGGCCGCTGGGGGCCTATAGCACATGCTGAGAACGTCTTGAAAAATACCAGTATTGTATTTCTAAATGTACGTTATAAGAATATAGCTGTAACACACACTTCTTCAGAACATCATGCAGAACGTACTTTATAGTGTGTCTGAGAACGTTTCGAAAAAACCAGTGTTGTACTTTAAAATGCATGTCCGAAGAACACGGTTATAATACGCACAGCTTTACCACGTCCTGTAGAACGTACTTTAGCACATGATCAGAACGTTTCAAAAAGTATAAGTGTTGTACGTTGAAATATGTGTTCTGAGAACACTTTTATAATACGCGCCTCTTTAGCACGTCGTTTAGAACGTTTTTCATAGCACATGTTGAGAACGTTTCGAAAAGTACCAGAATGTACGTTGAAATATACGTCCTAAAAACACAGTTATAATACGCACCGTTTTAGCACGTAATTTAGAACGTTTTTCCCAGTACATGTTGAGAACGTTTCGAAATGTACCAGGATTGTACGTTGAAATGTGCGTTTTAAGAACACGGTTATAATACGCACCGCTTTAGCACGTCGTTTAGAACGTATTTTCTAGCACATGTTGAGATTGTTTCGAAAAGTACCAGTGTTGTACGTTGAAATATACGTCCTAAGAACACGGTTATAATACGCACCGTTTTAGCACATAATTTAGAACATTTTTCCCAGTACATGTTGAGAACGTTTCGAAATGTTCCAGGATTGTACGTTGAAATGTGCGTTTTAAGAACACGGTTATAATACGCACCGCTTTAACACGTCGTTTAGAACGTATTTTCTAGCACATGTTGAGAACGTTTCGAAAAGTACCAGTGTTGTACGTTGAAATATACGTCCTAAGAATACGGTTATTATACGCACCGCTTTAGCACGTCGTTTAGAACGTATTTTCTAGTACATGTTGAGAACGTTTCGGAAAGTACCAGTATTTTACGTTGAAATGTACGTCCTAAGAATACGGTTCTAACATAAACAACTTTAGCACGTTATGGCGAACGTATTTTATAACTCAATCTGGGAACGTTTCAAAAAACACGATTGTTGTACGTCGAAATGTACGTATTAAATACACGGTTGTTACACGCACCACTTTAGCACGTTATGTAGAACGTTCTAAATACACCTAACACCGTTATAGAACGGTATGACACGGACTCTGAACGTTTTCGGAACGTTCCGGTGCTGCTTGGGTATAAATTACAACTAAGTGAGAACCTATGAATCAAAAGTAATGTTATACAATGTCGCTTCTCAGAAATTATAAGTAGAACAGAATGATTTCTGAAAAACCAATCTAATTTCAAGTTATTCTAAAATGTTTTCTACAACAAAATTTACTTGACAAAGCCATCGCATAAATGCTGCATATTATTATTTTCATATTTCTTTTCCATCAGTGGCATTTTGTTGTTCACCTTATGTCATTTGATGATCAAAATATTTAAACAGAGTTTAGACGTTTTGGCAAATATCCAGTGATTGCTATAAAATCTGGCCAGAGAACGGGAGACCACTAGAGAGGAAAAAATAAGCAATGAAAAGAGTCACACTGGCAAAACTTATTATGGAATACACCCATTTAGAATAATTAGAACTGATTTATAGGAATTTAGCAAAACTACGCTACAGTAACATATCATTGATAAAAGTATATCCCAGGAGAAAATATTCATATTATTATATAATGTTCCCTTAAAAAGAATGTAATATTTAGCAATCATACTTAGTATTGCCAATTTTTCAAGAAACACAAGATTCAAAAGGTTTTGCAAGCGAGCACACCATTCAATACTTTGCAAATGAGTCGCACTTGATCAAACAAACCATAAGCTTATACACAACCGTCCAGGAGTAATTTAGTTAGGTATTGTTTTTAAATGTTAATATGCAAAATATAAAATTAGTACTAAATATGCATAAATTTTAGACTTGATTTTATTTTAATTATGTTATAAGGTCAAGGACACTTATAACATAATATTCACGTCAAGAAGGCTCAAGCTTTCTTGACGTGCTTTCGTGGTGTCGTGGTCTGCACGCTGGGCGCGTATTCCAGAGATCCACGGTTCGATTCCCGGCCAGGGCGTTGCTCATTTTTCAAGTCTCCTGCTTCCATAAAATATCGAATGTCTCTACAATGTAAGTAAAAAAATATTCGACATAACAGACATTTAACTTTTTCTTATAATGTAAATTTTGCGTGGGAACAGTTTTACATTGAGCTGGAAATAAATTTATGTATTCTGCAGTAAAAATTTGCATTCATTCAATTAATTATTTATATGTACTGAAAATTGTTTTTTCATTTTATGTAAAATTAATCTGGCGAAATTGAATTTAGAAATTTTCTGCATTGGCTACAATTTTCTTCCTTCTGTAGAGATTGGTATATAAACGAGACATATTTTGTCGAATGCCATTACAGCACTGCCGTAGCACAGTATCGTTTATTTATACGATGTTTCCATCATCGCATTTTTTGCGATCCTTTTGTGTTAATATATTAAAAAATTTAAAGTGCTATTACGTAAATTACAGCATTATATGATTGATGATGAAAGGAATTAAATTGAATCCAAATTCAAAATATTTACATGTCTTTTCACTCATATTTCTAGCAATTTTATTTTCATAGGGAAAGTTACCAAACACTGATGATATAATAAGATTGACAGTCATTTGTGTTCTATATTCTTAAGCAAAATACATAATGCAGCTCATCAGCGCTCCAGCGGTCGCTTAACACTGATAGTTCGACAGGGGCTCAAATCCCAGAAAACAAGCTGGTTGCAAGATAATTTAGTTATTTCTTCATGTGTAAGGTAAATACGATCAAGTTTCCCTTTCTCATACTTCGTGAAGTCCTTCCCGAAGGCATCCCTTCTCTTAGACAGACAGATCACGTGCTTTGCCATGATTCAAATAACCAAAGAAGAAATGAGGAGAAAATGCAGTAGATACTAGCTATTCAAGGGACTAGCAATTAATAATAGATCTAGAAGAGCATTTTTGAAATCATTCCTTGAGTACCAATTCCGGGGAGCTCTAAATCATTGATAAATGTGAAATAACTTCAGTGCCTTTAATTGAGTCTGAAAACAGGATTGATGGAGTTGATTTTTTTTAATTTTAAAATGTGCAATTCCTAGGAAAGATGAATCTTCTGGTCATTGCTTGCAACAATTTTGAAAATTCAAAATTTGCGAATTTATGGGCGACTTGCGTGATTAATTACATCAAACGCTTCTAATAATTAACATAAAAACTCTAAAATTGCGGGAACTGTAAATAATCTAAAGATATTTAGAAATACAATGAGATTTGACATTTGAGGAAAACTGAAAAATACACTAATTATCTTAAAAGATGAACAGAAAATAATTATAATGTAAGAAAGAAAAATTTTCTCTTTTCATTTTTTGTTTATTTTCACAATTTTAAAAAAATGATATAAATCAAAAATTTGGTTACTTAGGGAAACTGTTTTAAATTAAGCATAAAACAAATCAGTGCGAGAATGGTTTTGCATACGAACTGAGACTGCAACACATTTCAATCAGTTTTAACCAGCTTCAGATGTTAAAAAGTTCCATAATTAAGATCTTCTTATTGTAAATGCACAAAGTTTAAATCTTGGCATAAAATTAAATAACTTGGGCATTTGAAGCCCAAATATTGGAAAATACCATAATTAAGAATTTTTAAATTTTTGCAATAGCAAACGTACAAAATAATGATCAACAATTGATTCAAGGCTTTCATACGAATACAATAATCCGAATGGAATGTAAAAGATTGTTACTATTCTAATTTATACTGAAAGTTGTTACACGACCTGGAAAAATCAATGTTTTAATTCATAAGGCAGACATGTAACTGAAATTATTAAATGCCACAAAAATGCAAATATAGTGAGACGTTTCTAATGCGACCACTAACGGCGGCTTCAAGCGATTCTTTTTTCTTACATTATAATTATTTTAAGCCACTTATATAGATGGTTGCATTAGAGGGGCAAATGTATAAAAGCCTATTTATTTATGTTGTAGGAAACACTTTTTGAGTTCGCCGTCATGAGATTCTCTGTACTTCTATGTAAAACAGTTACAAATAATACGTCTTACTAAAACGATTTTACATATTTAGGCTTCTAAAATGATGTCAAAAATTTAAAAAAGGAAATCTAACAGAAAAAAAATCCTGATTTGATTAATTTAAAGCAGTTAACACAGTTTATGATAAATAAATCATTAATTAAAGCATCACAGGCTTCAGTATGAGAAAAGATTAGCATGATAATCAAATCAGATTATTTAGGTTATGGCAAAGTACATAAGATTATCTGCCGAAGTGGATATGGATGCCTTCATGGAGGACAGTTTATACCGAGGAGTTGATACAAAAATTATTTCATACGTCTGATAGAAACTGACTCGTATTTATGTTACACATGAAGAAAACCACGAAAATTTCCTGGTAATCAGCACTTTCCGCCATGGTTTGAACGCCAGTCGAACTACCAATATTCAACGATTTTTACCTCTCGGCTGCTAGTGGTCAAAGGCCATTTAAGTTATTCTCTGAATTTCAAAGTTATCGGTCTATGCTTTATTACACAATTATTCATGCTCAGATTTTTGGAAACAAGAGATAAATTAAAAACTGGAATTCTAGATAACCAAGTTAAATAATTAAATTTATTTAATTTTCCATTTTGATACGTTTTAGGTTATGAATACGAAAAGCTCCCACGTATGACTTATTTAGAGCTCAATTTGGAGAGTAGAATGAATAAGTTTCTTTAATTTGGTTTGATTTACTTGACTATAACAAAGCGCAGGAAAGGTATCTGCCTAAGAGAATGGTTGCCTTCGTGGAGGGCTTCCTAAGGAAAACTAGCTCGTAACCACGTTATATAGGGGAAAAACCACGAAAAGCTGCTTTGCTAGGAATCGAACCCAGATCTAACAACCAGGGTATTCAGCAACTTAACCGCTCGGCCGCTTTTAAGTTTCCATAAGCTTTACATGTAATTGTAATTAATATAACTACTGTTCTTCAAACTTAATATGTTTCACAAACTATAATCAATCAATGAATGGACTGTATTCCTTCACTTTTATTTCATTACACTAATTATAAATAAAATGTCACCGATGAGTGATAATTGATACAATATAAGCGAGCCATTCTACATGGCTGTCACAAACACAATTCTATCAATCAATTATCTTGTTGCCACACATAAAATTCAAAACTAAAGGAAGAAAAACAAAAGAAATTTACGCTGTTTGCAACAATAAAATGAAGCAAACGATACTCACATAAACATACTGGCCCTCGTTGAAATCCCAGGGGATTTCAACAGTTGGAGCATTTTGAAACTTCTTAGTCTGTAATAAAAGATAAACATAAGAAAAATAATACAAAATATTATATGCGAAGCAGTTCATAGTTTTTAGTCTGAATAGGAAGAGGACACAATTTCACGACTGGTCGTTTTATGACACCATGACCAGTTTTAATACTAGCAAATCTGACTCTTTGATCTGAGCCCGGATGAACAGCAATTATTCTCCCTAACCTCCATTTAAGAGGCGGAAGGTTGTCTTCTTTGATGAGGACTAAGTCATTGACTTCTAAATTGTTTTGACTTTTTTGCCATTTAGGTCTTTGTTGAAGCTGAGACAGGTATTCTCGACTCCATCTTTTCCAGAAGTGCTGAAAAATAAGCTGTCTCACATGCCATCTGTCAAGGTAATTGAAGGAACTATAATTTAGGTCTGGTTCAGGTATGGCAGTTAAAGACATTCCTATTAGGAAATGACCAGGTGTTAATGCAGTTAAATCATTTGGATCAGCCGATGTTGGACACAATGGCCTAGAGTTGAGACAAGCCTCAACCTGCGCTATCAAGGTCTGAAATTCCGGATAGGTCAGCACAGTATCACCAACAGTCCTTTCTAGATGTAATTTCATTGACTTTACTGCCGATTCCCATAGTCCACCAAAATGGGGAGATGATGGCGGGTTGAATATCCATTTTATTTCCTCTAAAGACAAAAATTTGTGAATTTCTTGATTTTGCTTACATTGCAAAAAACATTTTCTGATTTCTTTGTCTGCACCTTTAAAGTTAGTACCGCAGTCACTATAAATCTCAAATGGTTTCCCTCTTCTTGCAATAAATCGTTTCAATGCACTTAAAAATGCCTTTGTTGACAAATCTTCTACCACTTCAATAATACTACCTTGATTACAAAACACACAAATAAGCATACGTAATATTTAAAGGATTTTTGTCCACGTCCTGCACGATGTTCAATCATGAACGGTCCAGAAAAATCTATTCCAGTTCGATGAAATGGTCGCGATTGTGTTACTCTAGATTCCGGTAGATCAGCCATTATTTGACTTGCAGTTTTAGCTCTAAGTTTGCAACACGTGATACAAGATCTTACTACTTTTCGGATAGCAGATCTAACAGATATGATCCAAAATTGCTGTCTAATTAAAGATAGAAGAAGTTCCGGTGCTGCATGCAGATATTTGACATGAAAGTGTCTAATTATGATTTCTGTCAGATTGTGTTTTGAAGATAATAAGATTGGATGTTTTTCATTTTCTGATAGTTGCGCATTTTTCAGTCTTCCTCCTACACGTAACACTTTGTTGTCATCTAAAATTGGACACAAGCTAAGGAGGTTGCTGTTTGTAGGTAAGTCCTTTCCCAACTCCAAACATTGAATTTTTTTAAAAAAGTGAAATCGCTGTATTATTCGAACAATACAGAAAGTTGCAGCTCGAATTTCATTACTAGATAAAAAAAACGTATTTCTTTCTAGATATGCTACTTTAGAATTCGATATGAATCTTAACATCCAAGCAAATATGCGTTGTAACTTTGGAAATGAAGATATATTTGATATAACAGCAAGTTCATGTACAGGTTCAGAAACTACAAATGAGACTGTTTTACATGCATCTGGTAATGCCTCTTCATCTATAAGAATATTTTTAGACAAGGCAATCTCACTGCACTTTAACCAAGAAGGATCATTCCACCACAATCGATGAGATAATAGTTCTGCAGGAAATAAACCACGTGAAGCACAATCAGCTGGATTTTCCTTTCTATCAACATGACTCCAGTTCTCAGGTGGTAAGATGGATTGTATTTCAGAAACTCTATTGGATACGAATACTTGCCATTTTTTAGGATCTGACCTTAGCCATGACAACACGATTTGTGAATCACTCCAAGCTTGCACTAAATCAAAATTTATAACTAATGCAGCTTTTACAGACTGAATCAAGCGTGCCAATAACACTGCTGCACATAATTCCAGTCTTGGACTCGTAATAGATTTTAATGGTGCTACATGAGTTTTAGCTGTAACAAGTTTAACATTAATGTCAGAGTTATTGCAAGTTTTGATATAAATAACTGCTGCATAGCCTCTTTCAGACGCATCACAAAATCCGTGAAGTTCACATCGAAAATAATCAGGTAGCAGAATTTTCCTAGGTATATTTATAGAATTTAAAAGTTTAACTTCTCTACATAGATTTCTCCAATTTCGATCAATCTCTTCTGTTACAGGATCATCCCATGATAATTGTAATTTACACAATTGCTGAAGGATCATTTTAGCGAGAATTACAAACGGAGCTATCCACCCAATGGATCGAATAGTTTTGCTACGAATGACAAAATAATCCTTTTAGTCGGAACACTTTGATACTCTATTACACCGACATTACATTTGAATTCATCATTGTCCGGATGCCATTCCAATCCCAGAACTTTCAATTTTTTGTCTTCTATTACACGATGAATATTGTCACTATCTGAGTTTGTTAAGCCAGAGGTTTTTAACAATGACTTGTCGACCATTTGTGAAACTCAAAGCCACCACTTTTTAGCAGTTGTTGCAATTCGTCTATCAATGCAATACCTTCCGAACTATCTTTTACACCAGTTAACATATCATCAACATAAAAATCTCTTAAGACTATATTCTTTGCCTTTGGAAAGTTCAATCCTCCATCAATCGCTAACTGACTCAAATTTTTGGTTGCAAGATATGGAGCAGCTGCAATTCCATATGTAACTGTTTTCAAACGATAAACTTGTATTTGTTTATACGGGCTGTATCTCCATAATATTCTCTGAAAATCTCTATCTTTTTCATGAACCGCTGATATTAAAATGATGTATCTGTCTGTACATCATTTTAATATCAGCGGTTATTGCAATGTTATAAAGTCTAAATCTTAGTAAAATACAAATTAAGTCATCTTGTATTTTTGGGCCTATCATTAGCGTATCATTTAAAGAAACACCTGTGGTTGTTTTAGCGCTCGCATTGAAAACAACTCTCAATTTTGTTGTTAAGCTAGAGTTCTTCAACACGAAGTGATGTGGGATATAATAGTATTTATTCTCTAATTCATAATCTGTGTATGGCACTAATTCTACGCGTTCTAGTGAAAAGTACTCTTTCATAAACTGAATATACTGGTTGTAAATTTCTTTCATAGATAACAGCCTCTTCTCCAAGTATTGAAATCTTCTGTACGCCATTTCACGGGAGTCACCTAGAATATCTCTATTATGTTTGAATGGTAATGCAACTGAATAACGACCTGATGTGTCTCTAAAATGCGAGTTTTTAAAATGTTCTTCACAAAGTTTTTCTTCATTTGTTAAAGGTTGTACATTTGGAAACTTTTCTAACTCCCAGAAAGAATTTACTAACTCATCTTTGTTTGTATTCAAATGATTTACATATACTGGCTCAAAATTTGAAGATTCAAAATTTGTAGTACCCGAAATTATCCATCCCAACCTCGAATTTAGAGCAAATGGTAGATCAGGACCACGTTTGACAATTTCTCCCGTCATTAAATGCAGAAATACATTTACTCCAAATAAAATGTCAACTGGTTGTGACTTGTAAAATATTGGATCAGCTAATTGTAAATCACTGAAGTTATCGAAGATGATTGATGGCAAAGATACATAGGGAATGTTATCTGTCACCTTGTCCAGTACAAACGCTGATGTTGATACACGAATATCACTTTTAAAATGAGAAGTGAATACTAAATCGACTTCCCCATTACTTATAGTATTAAATTCTCCTATACATGAGACAGAAATGGAATTATCTTTCACTCGTAATCCTAATTTCTTCACACAATCCCTTGAAATAAATGATCTCTGAGATCCAGTGTCACATAAACATCTACACACTTCACAAAATGTTGCTCAGAATTTTGAACTTTTATTAAAGCAGTACACAATAAAATGTGACTGGTTTGATTACCTTTTGCATTCGAATCATAATGAGAGGCACAAACTGTTGCTGAAACGTCCTTAGGACTCGTTAATTCATCTCTTTTAGGGATAGATTGCGTAGGCGGAGATATACTGTTTAACTGAGTTTTATTCTTTGAATTATTTACAATGTGCAAAATACTGTGATGCTTCTTAAAGCAATGTTGACATGTATTTAAACTCTTGCATTTTTTGAGCAAGTGCATATTAGATAAACAATTAAAACAGTAACGATTAGATTTTACAAATTCTATCCTTTGCTGAACCGATAAATTTAGAAATTTCGAACATTCGGCTAAACTATGGTCTTCTTTAGAATAACCACAACCCAAAGTAGCAACCAGAACATTATTCTTATTTTGAAACACAGATTTAGGTACCTTATTACTTGTTGATTTGCTATTTTGAAGTGTTCTTCCATAGTTTTTTAGGAATTAAATTAAAGTCGTAAGTTTTGGAATATCATTACATTTTAACTGACGTTCCCACCATAATTTTGTAGAAGGGTCTAATTTTTGAAAAATTAATTAAGTCATTAAAGTGTCACCAAAATTATCAATGGTTTGTTTCAATACTTCTAAAGAACGAATTACTTCATTAATATTGTCAACTAAATTTAAAATAGCAAATGCTGATTCATTTTGAATAGTTGATAAGCTTAGAAAACGTTTAATATATGCAAAAATTTGTTCTCTCTTATTTGAATATCTTTCGTCTAACAGATTCCATGCTATTTCAAAATTACAATCCGAAATTTGAATGGTTTGAATAATGCGAAATGCTTCACCTTTCAACGAAGCCTTCAAATACTGCAATTTTTTAGCATTAGATAAATTTGTATTATTTCTTACTCAAGGACTGAAAAGATCTTTAAAAGCTATCCATTCTGTAATATTACCACCAAAAGTCGGTAATGTTAACTTGGGTAATTTAATATTGTCAAGAACCTGTTCTGAAATTACACTATTAGAATTATTTTTACTATTTTGATTTTTTAATATTTTTTCACCTTTAAATTTCCACAAATAAATTTTATCTGTGTACTCCTGAACACTATCTATTTAGTTTTCTAATTCTTTAGTATCTGTAATTAAACCTTCGATTTCAGAATCAAGCTTCCTTAACTCAATTTCTTTTTTTTTTTTTCAATAATTCGACACATTCCTCTAGTTCTATTAAATTAATTTCATCTACAGTTAAAATAGTTTCAATTTTCTTTACATAATTAGTAACGCTCCTGCGTAAAACCGCTCTTTTTGTTTTCAAAGTTATAAGTTCACTCATAATTGATCAATTCAAAAACAGAAATTCTTCTTAAATCACTTAACACTATTATTAAAATGAAATCGAATTCTATGCTGTATTACAACATTGTTCTTAAAATTTAACAACAAATTAAACGAATTTTTGTTCAAAATCCACTTACCTCACAAAGTGGAGGAATATTTTCACCAACCATATGCATATTTGCGTTGTTAGAATACACTTAGAACAGTCACTATCTTCACTAGCTCTCCGGCTAGACTTTTGACCAACAATAAATGTTCTTCAAACTTAATATGTTTCACAAACTATAATCAATCAATAAATGGACTGTATTCCTTCACTTTTATTTCATTACACTGATTATAAATAAAATGTCAGCGATGTGTGATAATTGATACAATATAAGCGAGCCAATCTACATGGCTGTCACAAACACAATTCTATCAATCAATTATCTTGTTGCCACACATAAAGTTCAAAACTAAAGGAAGAAAAACAAAAGAAATTTACGCTGTTTGCAACAATAAAATGAAGCAAACGATACTCACATAAACAACTACTATGAGTAAAAATCCTTTCTAAGATATCCATCAGCCATCCATCAGATTTCAGCCTATCATCGGCCGAGCGGTAAAGACGCTGAACACTGGTAGTTCGGTCGAGGTCGGTCACGGGCTGGCTGCATGGGCACTTTCGTGGTTTTCCCCATGTGTAATAAGTATACGAGCCATTTCCCCTTAGAAAGTTCTCTACGAAGGCATCCATCCCTTTAGGTAGATAGCCCTCGTGCGCTTTGCCATAATTGAATAATCCTAATCTATCCATGTCTCTAGTTGATTTTTGGTATTCTGTGAAGATCATCACCCTAGAAAGATGATATTCAGTGCAAGTGTTTGTTTATACCTATAGAAATGCCTTTTACTTTTGGAAGTGATCGTCTTAAGGAGATGGTCGCCAATCGCTTATGGGCTACTAGATGGTCCGGCTCTGAGTAGATTACGCATTGGTGCATTGTAAAATGCATTAAATCCTCTCTAAGACGTTCATCCACGTTTCTAATTATTTTGGTCTTTGGTGGAAGTAGTCGTCTTAAAGAGATAATGCTCGGTACAAGTGTTAATTTCTACTCTGGGAAATTATTTTGGAAGAGGTCGCCATAAGAGGGTTCATTGCATATTAAATGTTTAAATCCAGATCACGTGTTTTATAGGATCCATTTTAATTAGACTTTAAAATTTTAGTAAAATAAAAAATCTGAAAGGTTTCGATTTTAAATTACGTCCAAAGGGTCTGTTAAGGCAGAAGTGATCTGGCAACCACGATGGGAGAAAACGACAACGTGGTTAGCTAGCGGCCATTATTAGTGTGCTTGATGGCGTGCTGAGAGGTGCACCTATGCGATGGCAAGAGTGTCCATCCAAACAGAAGTTGAAAGAAATAAAGCTACAGTCCATTAAATCTTGGTGTTTGTGTTTCCTGAGTACTTTTATGTTTATTCTCGAACATATTTTGTGGTCCGTGCAACCCGGTAGGAAGATTAGTGCCTATGGATAAAGTGCTGGTTAAAAAGCTTAAAGGTGAAGTGTTAAATTGATAAAAAAGTGTGATATGTTACTTCGCATTCGACATAAAAATTAGTGTGTGTTTGGATTTACAAATTTCGGGTTCATTTGGATTACCTCAAACGGAGGTAAGTGAATTTGCTCATATGTTCGGTATTATTAATTAACGTTAATTATGGAAGCACTTTTAATTAAGAAAAGAATTTTAAAGTCAAATATAACGAAAGCGACATCAGACTTCGAAAAATATACTTGTGATGAATTTCAGTTACAACTTTTTGAAAATAAATGTGCAAAATTTAATAATGAATGTTCAGATACTTTTGATAAATTATTTGTAATAGTTGATGAAAAAGAGTTTGACAAATATGTAACTGAACAACAATTTGTTCAAGACAGTATTGATACTTTGTGGGTTAAGGTTAAACGGCAAATGTCAAAATTTAGTGATAAAGATGCAAGTAATGTAAAGATTGAAAATACTAGTGCACAAGGTATGAAATTACCTAAATTAAACTTGCCGTCTTTTAGTGGAAATATTCAAGATTGGTTAAGCTTTCGGGATCTTTTCATTTCAAGCATTCATAATAATAATGTATTATCGGATTCCCAAAAGCTCTCGTATTTGAAGTTATCGCTTCATGGCGAAGCAGCTAGGATTATTCAATCAGTCACAATTTGTGACAATAACTATAAAATTGCTTGGGATTTTTTAGAAGAGAGATACTCCAATAAACGTGATCAGGTTTTCGCTCAGATAAAGCGTTTCATGTCAATTTCTCCCATACAAAATGAAAGCCCGTCTTCTATTTTGAAATTAGTAGACACAGTGAATGAAAGTATAAGGTCTCTGGAAATATTAGACCAAAAAATAGAGGGATTCACAGAAACATTTTTTGCTGCAAAAATTGGATGTTTCCACTCGTCTTTGGTGGGAAAGAGATTCAAAAACAAGTGAGTTACCTAAATTATCTGAGCTTATTACATTTCTAAAAAAATCATGCTAGAACTTTGCAGTCGTCAAAGTCATCTGATGTGTTTAATGCAAAAAAGGGTCAACCTATTCAAAAGGTTACTGCCTTAGTGTCAAATGTTAAAGGTCAAGATTTTAAATGTATTTGTTGTAAAAGTATCAATTTTCACAAGTTGTATAAATGTAATTCTTTCTTGAAAATGACTGTAAGTGAACGTCTTGAATTTAATTAAGCATAATTTATGTTAAGAAACATAAATTATGCTTTAATTGCTTGGGTTTTAATCCGACTCATACTGCAAAGAACTGTCGTTCAAAATTCAGCTCTTCCAAATGCATGAAAAAACACCATAGTTTACTGCATTTTCCCAATCAAGACATTTCGCATTCACCTGCTACTATAGCGAGTTGTGTGGGGAAGGAGGAAGCACTGGCTAATAATTCTGACCCTCCTTTAGTAGACAACTCGAATCTAAACCCTGACGCCAGATGTTTTGAAATGTTATCTAATTGCAACCAAATAAACAATTCGGAATTTAGTGGTTCGTCTGTAACTGCTTCACAAGTGATTTCGAAGGAGGTATTACTATCTACTGCTATTATTTATGTTAAATATTCTTGCGGGAATTTTATTGCTTGTCGAGCTTTACTTGACTGCGGAAGTCAGTGTTCGTGTTTCACCTATGAGTTCGCTAATAGGCTTGGAATAAAAGGGAGTAAAATTAACATATCAATTTCATGTTTAAATGGAAAAGCTCTATCGGTAAAATCCAAGCTTACTGCTGTGATATCAAACAAGCGTGATTACCACCGTGCTCTCGAATTCTTTGTTGTACCTAAAATTAATGATTTGGTACCAGTGCATTATTTTAAATTTTCATTTTCACAGCTTCCGCAAAAGATCAAACTAGCGGATCCTCATTTTAACAAGCCCCAGAAAATAGATGCCTTGTTAGGTGCAGAATGCTTTTATGAACTATTGAAGGCTGATCAAATTCATCCACGAAATTCTAATTTAACTCTTCAAAATTCCGTATTTGGATACATTGCTACCGGTGTAAATGTTGGTTCAAATTCAGGCAATACGATTCAGTGCGGATTTATGAAAGTCGAAGAAGACTTAAATTCACTAATCAAGTCCTTTTGGAAAATTGAGGCTGTTACAGAATCACTCAAAATAAAAAATAAAGAAGAAGTAGAATGTGAGGAGCATTTTAGAAAAACCCATCAGAGGGATATTGAGGGTAGATATGTAGTGACGCTACCATTAAGGCAAGATGTTCATTTGGGTGATTCTTCGCAATTAGCCACCCAGCGGTTAAATAATTTGTGGAAGAGACTAGACAAAACCCCTGACATGTCTAGGATGTATTGTGAGTTCATGAGTGAATATGAAGCGTTAGGGCATATGCAAAAAATGCAGAGTGTGACGGAAACTCCTAAATACATAATGCCTCATCATGGTGTTTATAAGGCAGACGGCAGTACAACTAAGTTACGAGTGGTATTCGACGCATCGGCCCCTTCATCGTCTGGTTTTTCATTAAACGACTGTTTGATGAATGGAGGTGTAGTTCAAGATGACCTGTTTGCTATCTTGCTACGATTTAGAAAACACAAGGTGGCTTTCACTGCTGATATATGCAAGATGTATCGGCAGATTCGTATAGATCCTGAGCAACGAAAACTTCAATGCATACTTTGGAAAAATACGTTGAATGATGCATCTAAACTTTATCAATTACTTACGGTAACATATGGAACAAAATCAGCGCCTTTTTTAGCAACAAGAGTGTTGAAGCAGTTAGCCTTAGATGAAAAGGATAAGTATCCATTGGCTTCTAAAACGACACTCAACGATTTTTATGTTGATGACATTTTATCTGGTGCAGAAGATGTCACCTCTGCTGTAGAATTGCAGCGGCAGTTAATAGACATGCTACAATCTGCGAAAATGGAGTTGCACAAGTGGTGCTCAAACGAAAAAATTCTTTTAGAACAAGTTCCATTCGAAAAACAAGAGTATCATTTTGGAGAATCTTCACAAAGCACCGTAAAGACTCTGGGTTTAAGATGGAATCTAGAAGAAGACTCTTTTAGTTTTACTGCTTCTAGTTCGTCAAAAATCTGTACAAAACGCACGGTTTTGGCTGATATTGTTAAACTGTTTGATCCTTTAGGTTTCCCAGGGCCTGTAATCATGCGTGCTAAGATATTCCTGCAAAGGCTGTGGCTTTTACATCTAGAGTGGGATGATCCACTTCCTTTCAAAGAGCAACAAGAATGGGAGACATTTCAAAAGGCCCTACCAGAGTTGAAACAAATCAAAGTCCCTCGTTGCACTCTAATAGAATCAATTAAAGAAATTGAGCTCCACTGTTTTGCTGATGCTTCAAAGTTTGGATATGGTGGAGTAATTTACTTGCGCTGTGTCTCTAAAGTTGGCGAAGTTAAAGTGACTTTACTTTGCAGCAAATCTCGAGTATCGCCTATCAAGGTAATAACCATTCCTCGTCTGGAGTTGTGTGCAGCAGAGCTCCTTTCCAAACTTGTGTGTAAGGTAATAACATCTTTGAGTTTATATGTTGACAAAGTTATTCTGTACACAGATTCAACAATTGTGTTAGCTTGGATTGCTACATCTCCTCATCTTCTAAAAGTGTTTGTGTCAAATAGAGTAGCTCGTATCCAAGAGCTAACTAAGGATTTCTGCTGGCAACATGTCAGAACAGCAGACAATCCCGCTGACATAATTTCTCGCGGTCTGAGACCGGAAATTATTGCTGACAACTCTTTGTGGTTTCAAGGACCAAATTTTCTGCATCAACAGGTCATTAATTATAGTGTTAATAATAACTTTGAAAATTCAAATGAGAACTATGTGCGCGAACTGAAACTTATTTCTAATGTAAATTTGACCGTAACTGTTAAAAATTCTCTTTTGGATTATGTTTTTAGTATTACTAATTGTTATGCTAAATTAATTAATATTTTTGCTTATGTTTTAAGATTTATAAGAAATTGTAGATCCAAGGAAAAACAAGTAGGTCATTTGACAGTATATGAGGTTTCGTTAAGCGAAAATAAATTACTTTCCTTAGTCCAATGTCAAAACTTTCCTGAAGAATTCAAGAACTTAAGTAAGTATGTAAAAATAGTCAGTTAAAATTTTTATGTCCCTTTTTAGATGAATCTCAAGTTATTAGAGTAGGTGGTAGACTGCAGGAAGCTAACTTACCCTTTAACACAAAGCACCCTGCTGTCCTGCCAAAAAATCATAAACTGACTCATTTAATTATGTTACACTACCATATTCGAAACTTTCATACTGGAGCACAAGCGCTCTTGCATAGTGTTAGACAAAAATTTTGGCCGATAAGTGGGCGTAATCTTGCTAGAAAGATAGTAAGAGAATGTGTTATGTGTGCCAAAGTAAAACCAGTATTGCTGGATCAAAAGAGGGGAAATTTACCATTAGAGAGACTGAATCCATCCTTTCCCTTTAACCATACTGGTGTTGACTTTTGTGGTCCTTTTGGTATAAAGTATACAACTCAGAAGAAGAGCGTAGTGCGCAAGATTTATGTTGCAATTTTTGTTTGCCTCTTGACTCGTGGAGTCCACTTTGAGATCGTTTCAAATTTGTTTACAGAATCATTTATTGCTGCTTTGAAGCGATTTATTTCTAGAAGGGGTAAATACGCAACCTTATTTAGCGATAACGCTCAAAATTTTGTTGGGGCTAGCAATGAATTGAAGCGACTCTATAATTTGTTGAAATACCCTGATGAATTCTTAACCAAATATCTGACATCTGAAAGAATTCATTGGAAATCCCTCCCAGGGCTCCTCACTTTGGAGGTATCTGGGAGGCAGGTGTTAAGTCTTTTAAGTTTTACCTTAAGCGTGCAGTTGGGAGATTGATTTTTACATTTGAGGAGTTTCTTACAATTTTGAACCAGATTGAAGGAATTTTAAATTCACGTCCAATATCCTCAAATGACACCAATGATTTAGAAGCTCTTACGCCCGCACACTTTCTAGTCGGGGGACCTTTAACATCAATAACAGAGCCTGATTTAACTGATTTTTCTGATAGTTCTTTAAAGCGCTGTCAGCGCACTACTAAAGTAACGCAATATTTGTGGAAAAGATGGCAAAATGATTACATCAGTCATTTACAGCAACGATTTAAGTGGTATTTCTCTACGGATAACGTTAAAAAGGGCACTATAGTTTTAGTAAAGGAAGACAACATGCCCACTTCGACTTGGTTACTGGGTAAAATAGAAGAGGTAATTTATGGTAAGGATAAAAAGGTTAGAGTTTGTATTGTAAGAACCAAGTCAGGTTTTTTAAAAAGACCAATAACCAAATTAGCTGTACTACCAGTAGATGTTACATAATTTCATGTATATTTCCAAAATTTGTTATATATATGCATTGTATTTTAATTTAGATGTTGTGCATTTCATGTTTATTGCTTTTGTTCATGTGTATCAATTTAAATTTTCTGATATATGATTTGGACTATATGGTGATTTAAAACTGTTTAATTTTGGTCATTGTTAACTATGTAACAAATGTCCAACCCGGGCGGTATGTTAAGGCAGAAGTGATCTGGCAACCACGATGGGAGAAAACGACAACGTGGTTAGCTAGCGGCCATTATTAGTGTGCTTGATGGCGTGCTGAGAGGTGCACCTATGCGATGGCAAGAGTGTCCATCCAAACAGAAGTTGAAAGAAATAAAGCTACAGTCCATTAAATCTTGGTGTTTGTGTTTCCTGAGTACTTTTATGTTTATTCTCGAACAGGGTCCTTTTTTTAACATTTTGTGTGTTACCTTTATTTATTAAATATCATGTTCTTCGCACTTAAACCATAAAATTCAGTTCAAGAGCAGTATCGTAAAATAATTTTAAATTGAGCACATTTTTAGAATTTCCGATTCACAGTCTCACGCGCTGGAGATAAAAAGGTTTTTTCTGTACAACGTTGCCATGGCTCGCTTTGAAATTCTTGAGTTTGTTAATCAAAAATTCGTTAACGTTTTACAAAATATAAAATCGATAATAAAACAAATTCCAAATTTTTAATTTGGGCTTCCAGTTACCCATATTCGCAGTAGGATTACGTCATTCGAAACTCGATGGCTCTAGGTACCGTTGTTTTATCACAATATTTGGTGGCAACAGTTTGAAAAGTTAAACGGACATTCAGAGTGATTCGACGCAAAATCGCAAAATGAAAACAATAGTCCCTCAGGGACTAATAATTTTGAAATAAACCTCTTAATTTTAATAACTGTGGTATTCTTGTTTTCAAACTTAAGTGCAAAATTAAGCAATTGTTTCCTGTGCAGATACGTTACTTTTAATTAAAATCAAATGAGAAAAAAATTATGCGAAAATTAATTAGCTAAAAAAATTTAGTACTATTCTTATTGCAAACCGTAACTTGAAATTGCATCTACAACTGTTTCTTATACCAAAGCTCAGGATGAATTAGTTTTCTGTTGTGCGTCAATAAATGTTTCACTACACCGCAGCTTAAGGCTATAACTACATGCGGTGCGAGGAGAGCAATTACTAAAGACCTGACAATGACCGACGCTGGACAACCCGCCTTCTCCGCTGGCTTCCATCGCGAAAGCTTTCCCCGCTAAACACCCCTCTATTTTTAACCTTAACGAAGAAAGCAGCAGCTAGCAAATCTTGCTTCTACTCGCACATGTTTCCGGTAATCCGAAGTTACGGTTGTTGAGATAAAACTTTTATCACCCAGCTTGGCGATCTTTCTCAACATACCTTATATTTCCCATTGCAAACGAAGGGTGAAATTTTTTCCGTTCCTTATTTTTCGGGGACATTCTTTCCGTTTCCCTTTTTTCCGGGTGATATTTTTTCCTACAACCATGGAAAGTGATAGCTTTATGGAAGACTTTCTAAGGGAAACTGGTTTGTATTTGCATTTCATATAAGGGAAAATTATAAAAGTATTTATGCAGTCAGCCCGTTCGCTGAGATTATAAACAATATCGAACTAGCACCGTTGACCAGACTTATACATTCTACCCACTAATGAACTATTTAAACCATATGTATACTTAACATCTGCTCCCTTAAGTAATTTTAAACAGAGGATTTAAATTACTAGATGACTTAACGCATTGTACTTAACGCATCGAAGTTGGCTTTTTCTCTGTATTATAAAGTAATAATAATAATAAAATAAAGTAAAATAAATTAATATTTTGTATACGTTTAATTGACTTAGCTTCTTTCCCTCTCTTGTGCAATATTTATGTAATAATTAGTAAATGTTAAAATTAAATATCCTAACTTACTTTTTTTTTTCTTTTTTGGAATACTTAATTCTCTTAATCATTGTGATTTTAAATATTTGGTTCAAAATGATAGGGCTTTTGCTATTTTAGTGTCTCCACTTTCGAAGAATCGCGACGCTAAACTTGATAGCTACAGGGAAAATGGGACCGGATACGGAGGGTTATTAAAAGCTGTAAAAGGACAAAAGCTTTACGACTTAAAAGTATCACATAACCTTCGGAGTATTTTCTTGCTGTTTGCTTTGTGGGGAAGGATGACTTTCATTGACCTTACTTTTAAATGGAAAACTCAGGACTTAAAAGACTATTTATCCCTGTGGAAAACCTAGCTTTTCTATTCAATCTTTGCTAATCACACGACAAAAAAAAATGTAGGAAAAAGATATCCTTATTATGATGGGGCAATGGACGAGTATGCGAATTTTTTAAATATACTTTTATTGCATTTAAAAATGAAAATAATTTATACTAAAATTTCATAACATCCATTTGGCGCCCCCTAGATGCTGCGCCTGGGGACAGATGTCCCCCCTTGCCCCCACCCCAGCTACGCCACTGCATACTTAAAAACATTCTTAACGGGACAAGCTTTGAATGTTGTGTCAGGCTTTGAGTTAACAGAAATTAGTTATAATAGTTGTGTAGCATCACTAAAGGACAGATATGGTCAAAAAGACCTGATCATTAAATTCATTCATGAATAAAATTCCCAATTTAGAAGCCGTTAAAATTCTGCTAACGTAAAGGCTTTACGTAAATTGTATGACGAATTAGAAGTTTCGATTCTTAATTTGGAAACTTTAGAAGTAACTTCTGGCTCATATGGATATTTACTAATTCCAATATTATTAAAATTAATTCCGGACGATTTAGTTTTGGAATTTAATCGGCAAAGAGCATCGGAAGATACAGTTGAAGTTTCGGAATTAACACAATTTATTAAAACAGAAATAGAATGCTGGGAAGTTTCAAATCTAGTATTAAATGAAAGGAAAAATCCTGTGCCTCCGCGAGTCGATCAATCAAAATATGAAACTAGAAAATATGTGAAAAATACACCCACGGCTGCATTACATACTGCAGTTAACCGAAAATGCATCTTTTGTGATAATTTGCACGAGTTATTTAAATGCGAAGTGAATATTTCTAATAAATTAAAGAAACTAAGATCCGAAAACCGCTGCTATTCTTGCTTTAAAAAATTTCATACATCAAAAAAGTGTATAAATAAAACTAAATGTAATAAATGTGGCGGTATGTATCACAATGAATCGATTTGTACTAATAAATCCCCTGTAAACAAAAAGTCGGAACAAGGTTATTCCGAAAATGAAACTGAATCTCTGACTTTGAATTCTGAGGAAAGAAATAAAGTTCAAAACTTAAAACTGATTGCTTCTGTTCCTCAAGGTGATAATAATAATGACTGTAATGCCAGGGAAATATTATTACAAACTTGTACAGTTTATGCTTGTTCTAAGTATAAATCAAAATTAACTAGATTAATTCTTGATCAAGGCAGTCACAGATCCTTTATAACGAAAAAATTGACCGACTATTTAAAACTTACTCCAATCCGTTATGAAAGACTTTATGTTTATTCATTTGGTGCGACGAAGGCAATGAATCATTCCTATCCGGTCGTTAAAATCGAAATTCAGAATTGGAAACAAAATAATGAAATAAAAATTGAATGTTTGATCTCGGATGTTATTTCCTCGGCGCCCATCAGTGTGCCTAGTAAACAAATTGCAGACTTCATGGAGCATCTGGGGTTGCAGATCGCCGATTGCTCAAGAAAAAATAACACAGATATTGAGATATTAATTGGCGGGGATGAATTATGGAATAGTTTATTCAGAAAGAATTAAAATATCTGAAGACCTTGTACGCAGTCAGTTCTGTGTTTGGTTGTGTTGCTGCAGGAATCGAGAAAAATAAAACAAATAAAAATTGTTCGAAAAATTTAGCGGTAATGACAAACACTGTTGTGTTGAAAGATTTAAGATGTTTTGGGGAATTAGAACATATGGGAATTAATTGTTGAAACTCTCACCGACAACCACGTGATTTGCGCATGCGCGCAGCAAAAACTAAAACAGAACATTTTTAACTGAACTTTGAGAACTCGTGATGAACGTTTGAGTGAAACATGTAATCCTTATCTTCTGTGTTATACATATATATTTTAGTTTAGTGATGTGATTGTAAATTAAATATCTTATTATCTTAGAAGCCTCTCTTTTTCTGTGAGTAGTGCATCGATGAATTAAATAAACATTCCCGGATATGCCTTTGGATTAGAACGAAGATCGACTAAAAGGTAACTCCTTTTACCTCTTATTTTCTAAGAAATTATTATGATTATACATTTTTTGGCATCCCGCGCCGCGAATGAAAGCGAATTGTTGATACTTGTTGAATTATTGAATATTAAACAATGACGGAATTCATCGATACATTGAAAAGGAAACGCGGCCACATAAGAGCTGCCGTTACAAAATTAATTGGCCGAATCGAAACTGAATTATCAAAAACATAAGTGAATGCAGAGGAACTAGAAATTTCCTTAGAACTCTTAAATATAAATCGAACGAGTTTAAACAAATAGATGCCGATATAGAAAAATTAATAGACATAAAAGATCTAGACCAGGAATTAAACGGTGTTGAGGAATATCGTGAAAGAATAACTACATTTAAATACAAAGCTAACAAAAAATTGAAAGAAATTAATATAGAACAACAAAAATTTAGTGTGTTAAGAATCACTGAACAGTTAAGTGAAAGTATTATAGAAAACGTTAAAATCGAAAGTCATAATGTGAAGCTTCCTAAACTTACGACTCCGAAGACTTACGAAGCGAGAGCTGCGAATGGCTGACATTTTGGAACACTTTTTCATCAGCCATACACTAAAATAAAACACTTGACGCTATAAGCAAATTTAATTATTTGAAATCCATTTTGGGAGGTGCTGCTTATAACATCATTGACGGTTTGGATTTAACCGAAGAAAATTACGAAACTTCAGTTAAACTCCTCACAGGAAGATTTCGAGATAAAGATGTTCAGTCGGTCACAAAAGAATTTGAACCCCGGTACCCATTCAGAAAATTTACTTTTCCGTTGAGAAACAAACTGGTGGCACGTGTCAATCTTGGTTCGATCAGAACACCAAAGGATGGCTGACGTCCATCCTGGCTAGGTCTCGAGAGAAAAAAAAACACGAGCTATCTGGGTGAGCTGGGAAAAACAACATAACTGCTCAAGCGATCCAGGTTTGCGCGCAGAGAAAATCGCAAACGATGGCTGCGGCCGAATTGGTTGGCGAAGAGCGAAAAAACAAAAGGGTCTCAAGAGTCTATCTCAGTTGGATGGGAAAAACAAAAGGATGGTTCATGTCAAATCTGTCCAGGTGTAGGAAAAATACAATACGACCTATCTGAGTGAGCTGGGAAACAAAATGGCTACTCAAGTGATCGAGGAAAAATAAAAACCACAAACGGTCGCTACGCCCCGTCTCGGTTCGCGAAGAGAGAAAGAATACAATCGTCTCACTCATCCATCTTAGTTGGATGGGAAAACAAAAGGATGGCTCACGTCAAATTTGTCTAGGTGTAGGAAAAAAATACAACATGACCCATCTAAGTGAGCTGAGAAACAAAATGACTGCACAAACGGTCGCTACGCCCCATCTCGGTTCGCGAAGAGAGAAAGAACACAATAGTCTCACTCATCCATCTTAGTTAGATGAGAAAAACAAAAGGATGACTCACGTCAAATTTGGCTAGGTGTAGGAAAAAATACAACATGACCTATCTGAGTAAGCTGGGAAACAAAATGACTGCTCAAGTGATTCAGGTTTGCTCTCAGAGGAAAAAATAAAAAAACACAAACGGTCGCTACGCCCCGTCTCGGTTCGCGAAGAGAGGAAGAACACAATGGTCTCAATCATCCCTCTTAGTTCGATGGGAAAATAAAAGGGTGCCTCACGTCAAAATTGTCTAGGTATAGGGAAAAAAATACAACATGACCTATCTGGGTGAGATGGGAAACAAAATGACTGATCAAACGGTCGCTGCGTCCGATCTTGGCTCGCGTAAAGAGAAAGAACACAATAATCTCCTCAGAAAGTCTTCATTGGATGGGAAACAAAATGGCGGCTCCCACCATCAGGGTTTGAGATGAAAAAATAAAAGGGTGGTTCTCAAACTATCGAGGTTTAAGAGCACGAAAGGGTTCGAGTTGAATGAGCTTTCGTGAGACTAGGGAAAAAAATAGTTTAGCTTATTCGTCAACATGTCCCGTTCATGACATCTTACACTTCTTTGACAAATTGCTTCGAAATATGAAAAAGAAAACATCCAGCTCGTTTAAAGTTCAGAAATGGCAAAACATTCCCAAAGAATTCCTTTTCTTGAGAAAGCATATCCTGTGTCCAGATGAGGTAGAGGTAGAAAGAGAAAGCATGCTGCATCTTCGAGAACCAGCACTGTTCCGAACAGAAACGTGGAATGGTTTTATAGATAAGTGAGGAATTGAAAGTGAAAGTCATTGCTCATTGTTTTTCTTGGAATTCTATTTTTAGAAAGGATGAGACATCATTCCCAGACAAAAGGAGGAGATCGTTAATTTTTTTTATGTCTAAAAACATAATAAAAATTAACATTTTTTTTTTTTTTTTTTTTTTTTTTACAACTTAACCACTCAGAAATTTTTTCTGAGTTCTGAAAATATTTTCCCAGCCGATCCGATTTCGTTTTTTGATTTTCACTTTCAATTCCTCACTTATCTATGAAAACATTCCGTGTTTCAGTGCAGATCCGTGCTGGCTGTTGAAGAGGCAACAGATCTCTCTCTCTACTCAATCTGGATCCAGGATGCTCTTCAGAGGAAATTCTTTTTAGGAATTGTTTACAACTTCTGAACCTTAGATGAATTGGATGTCAATTGCTCGCTTATTTAAAAAAGTATTCCGCGTTTCAATGCAGATCCGTGCTGGCTATTGAAGAGGCGACACGTCTCTACTCAATCTGGACCCATGATGTTTTTTTAAGAGGAAATTCTTTTAGGAATTCACATGTCTCTCTCTCTACTCAATCTAGATCCAGGATGCTCTTCAGAGGAAATACTTTTTTTAGGAATTGTTGACAACTTCTGAACCTTAGATGAGTTGGATGTCAAATGCTCGTTTATTTATAAAAGTATTCCGCGTTCGAATGCAGATCCGTGCGGGCTGTTGAAGAGACGACACGTCTCTACTCAATCTGGACCCATGATGTTTTTTTTTTTTTTAAGAGGAAATTCTTTTAGGAATTGTTCACAACTTCTGAACCTTTGATGAGTTGGATGTTTCTTTTCGTATTTCGAAGCACTTTGTCAAAGAAGGAGATTCCTATGGAATGGTTTAAGGATGTCGTCTATTGAAATTGAAAAACAAAAAAAAAAAAAAAAAAAAAAAAAAAAAAAAAAAAAAAAAAGAAAAGGAAATTTCATTTGCATCCTTAGAGTTTTAAGATCAGAATGCTTTTCCGAAATTTATTCCTGTTTTCGTCTAGATAGACATGGGGTCTTCATGAAAGGTAAGTCTTTTACAAATATTTTACTCAAACTATTCTTTTAAACATTGTCTAGTAGAGCATTGTAAGGTGTAATAGATTTGTAAAAAAACAATTTTTTGTTCTTAATGTTATTGTCATACCGGGCATAATTCATATGTTTCACTATACTCTTTAGATCTGATTCTCCCTTCTTAAATAGGAGTGTAGAAAATATCTGTATGCCGAGAGAGTTGAAAGGATTTCCCCGGGCCCTCCCCCCTTAAACGCATGATTAATTTAAAAAAACATATATATGATATTTAGTTTGCTCTCTTTTGGATGTCTTTTCCAACGTATCGTGGTCGCTGAAATGGGGCAAAAGGATTTCTGTTAGGCTGCCCCCTTTTTTACACTGTGATTTCAAAACTGTCCTTTTAAAGACCTTCATGGATCAGCAACGAGACTCTAAAGCAAAAATTGATTCTATTGATTACCTATTTCTAAAGGATCGCAGAGGCATTTTTTTAGATTGGTTTTTATTTTCTGAGCTTAGAGAAAAAAAATCTCTCACAGATACTTTATTTATTTATTTTTTTTTTTGAATTCCCTGGAATAAGTCTCAAGCGAAACGGTCTGGACTCAAATCCTTTCCGTTCTACAAGTCCCTCCGTTTAGGCTGACCATTGAGGTGTGAAGGGGGGCAGTTTGTGATATTTATTTCCATTTCCACGACAGACAACACTCTTGTGATTTAGAGAGGTATGAGAGGCGAGCTAGAGGATTTTTTTTTCCGTTAACATTGTGAAAGGGATCGAGTCGGCTGGGAAAAATTTCTCAGAGCTCAGAAAAAAAAATTCTCAGTTCCGAGAGCTGACATTGCTTTAGGTTGAAAATTGCTTTTTGGAAATTTATTCCCGCTTTCGTCTGGATAGAAATGATTTTCACGAAAGACATATCCTATTTTTCATTTCTCAAGTCGTTGTTTAAAGTATGCTTCTAAACATTTCCGAGTGAAATATTGTCAGATTTTCTGTTTCAACCCTACCTCTTTAAAAACTCGAGAAAGATCATGTTGAGAGATCTTGTTCTAATTTTCACAAATCACCCTGGTATGGCTAAAACGAAACTCGGAAGGCTGTCAAAAAAAAAAAAAAAAAAAAAAAAAAAAACCATTTTTCAGATTTGATTTCAAAAGCTACGCAAAAAAGCTACGAGGATTCAAAAGAGCTATGACAATTTCCTAGAAGGGGAGGGGCAGAAAATAGGTATCCAGGTGAGTCCACAGCACGAACTGCAGGTAAGTGAAACGGGAAAGGCTTCCATAGATAACAGAGAGTCCATTCTTAAAAATAGAGGGATGTCTCGTCGATCAAGTTGACTGGGGAAAGAATTTTCTAACAGCTGAGAGAAAATGTTCCCACACCTTCAAAGAAGCTTTTTTCTAGGAAGGAGTGAAATGAAACGGGAAATGTGTAGAAGAAATCTCTCTTGATACCAATTCTTTCCAGATCAGGGAAAAGTGTGTCCAGGTAGGTCCACAGCAGGGACTGAACTGCAGCTAGTCGCGGAATGCTTCATTCAATAATGGAAAGTCTATTCTTTAAAAAAAATAGGATGATGCCTCTTTGATCGAGTCGGCTGGGGAAAATTTCTCAGAGCTCAGAAGAAAATTCTGAGTCAGTCCCGAGAACTGACATTGCTTTAGGTTAAAAATGGTTTTCTCAGATCACCCTGGTATAGCTAAAGTGAAACTCGGAAACTGTCAACAAAAAACATTTTACAGATTTGCTTTCAAAAGCTACGAGAATCCAAAAGAGCTATGGGAATTTCCAGAAGGGGAGGGCAGAAAATAGATATCCATGTGAGTCCACAGCACGCACTGCCTTCCATAGATCAGAGAGACCATTCTTAAAAAAAATAAAGGGATGTCTCATCGGTTGAGTCGGCTGGGGAGAAAAACATTCGTAACAGCTGAGAAAAATGTTCCCATACCTTCATAATGGATCTTTTCCAGGAAAGAGCAGAGTGTATCCAGGTCGAATCCCCAACACAGACTAATTGGAAGTCGAAACGCGAGTGGTTTAAATAGATAAGTGTAAATTCTTTCTAGAAAGAATTTTGTATGTCTTGCCAATCGAAAATCGAGTCGGCTGGGAAAAAATTTCTGTGGGCTGGAAAAAATTTCTGGCTGGCTAAGTTATTAAAAAAAACTTGTTGTTAATTTTTATTATGTCTTTACACATAATAAAAATTAACGATCTCCCCCCTTTTGTCTGGGAATGATGACTCACCTTTCTAAAAATAGACCATAGCTCATTGTTTTTCTTGGAATTCTATTTTTAAAAAGGATGAGACATCATTCCCAGACAAAAGCGGAGATGGTTAATTTTTATTATGTCTAAAGGCATAATAAAAATTAACAAAAAAAATTTTTTTTTAACAACTCAGCCAATCAAAAAAATTTTTCCAGAGCTCTGAGAGTTCTTCCCCTTGACTCGAAAATCAAAACAAGACAAAGTCAAATTATTTCTAGAAGGAACTCTCGCTTATCTATTTAAAGCACTCGCGTTTCAGCTTTCAGATCAGTCTGTGCTGTGCACTCAACGTAGATACACGCTACTCTCTCCTGGAAAAAAGCTTCTGTGGAGGTATGGGAACATTGCTTTTTCTTGGGAGGTGTTTTCATTGGACGGATGGCTCTCTTTCTCTACCTTAGATGAGCTGGATGTTTCTTTTTCGTATTTCGAAGCTATTTATTGATCAAAGAAGGAGATTCAAATGAAATGACTTACCAAATTTGAAAATGTTACCCTTTGAATATTTGGGGGGGGGGAAACTCTATCCTTTGAGTCGATACTAGAACGCTCTGAGTGCCGACTTCACTCAAGTGATTTTCGTTCGGCAGATCTCATTTTTCCTCCGTTTGAGAGCTACGAGTCCAAATTTTTACAATTCGCTTATACAGCTACGAGGAAATTGGGCAATGTTGATCTCAAGCGGAATGTCTGTATACATCACGCTGAGAGACCTATTTCTAAAGGATCTCAGAGAAAAAAATTCAAACGTGTCGTCTAAAGCAGGCTCATGTTGAGAAAGATGAGAAATCGAACAACAGCATTGTGTTTAGTGGGCGACCCGTTATTCACCCGTAGACAAACACGGATGCGCTAAACTTTCTCCTACCTCCACGGTCTTATTTGAAATGAATAAGACAAACAAATCGTCATAGCTATGAAATGAAACACAAAACCGATTAATACTTTCTAGAATAAGGACACTTGTACCCGGCTGGGTCTACAGCTCGGACTCAACGGAAACGAACCGGTAAAGACTTTCATAGGTCGTCTAAAGCAGGCTCATGTTGAGAGATGAGAGATCGAACAACAGGTTTCCATTGTGTTCAGTGGGCGGCCCGTGTTTCACCCGTAGACAAACAGGAATGCTCTAAACTTTCTCCTACCTCAACGGTGTTTGAAATGAGTAGGAAACAAAAAAACAAATCGTCACAGCTATGAAATGAAATTCAAAACCGGTGCTAGAATAAGAACACTTGTACCCAGCTGGGTCTACAGCATGGACTCAAAGCAAACGAAACAGGAAAGGCTTCCAGAGATATCAGAGAATCCATTGTTAAAAATCGGGTGATATCTCGTCGATCAAGTCGGCTGGAAAAAAACATTTCTAAAAGCTGAGAAATATGTTAACATGCCTTTACAGAATCTCTTTCTAGGAGGGAGAAGTGTGTATCCAGGTCGAATCCACAGCACAGAGTGATTTGAAGTCGAAACTCGAGTGGTTTAAATAGATAAGTGTGAATTCTTTCTAAAAAGAATTTTGTATGTCTTGCCAATGGAAAATCGAGTCGGCTAGGAAAAAAATTTCTGGCTGGCTGAGTTATTTAAAAAAAAAAAGAAAAGAAAACTTTTAAATTTTTATTATGTCTTTAGACATAATAAAAATTAACGATCTCCCCCTTTTGTCTGGAATGATAACTCACCTTTCTAAAAATAGACCATAGCTTATTGTTTTTCTTGGAATTCTATTTTTAGAAAGGATGAGTCATGATCTATTTTTAGAAAGAGTGAGACATCATCCTAAACGAAAAGGGTATGTAGTTAATTTTTATGATGTCTATTTTTATGATGTCTAAAGAAATCATCCCAACTAGCACAAGAATGTTCAAAGTAAGTCCTTCACACACGTGTCGGGAACGTTCAAGCAGAACGTTCAAAATGCCGTCTATATGTTACAGTTCTACGACGGGCAATAACACGTCATATACTTGTGTTTGTAACACTTTCATGCAACGTGTCATTAACGTTCTAGTACAACGTTTTTGGCACGTTTTACATGAACGTTCTGAACCACGTCTATGTATTGCAGTTCAATAACGGACAGTAGTACGTCAAAAGTGGTACTACTATCACTTTTTTATAACGTTCTATTAATGTTCTTCTAACGTTCTAACAGAACGTTTCTTTAACGTTCAGACAGAACGTGGTGAATCACGTCAATATGTTACAGTTCAATAACGGGTAGTAGAACGTCAAAAAATGATGCTACTAACAATTTTATAAAACGTCCCTTGAACGTTATATGGAAGCTCCGTTACCTTCTAACAGAACGTTCCTTCAACGTTCTAGAAGAACGTTTCTTTAACGTTCAGGTATAACGTTCTGAATTACGTCTGTAAGATGTAGTAGGATAATAGAACGTCAAAATGTGGTACTAGTAATAATTTTATATAACGTTCCTAAAACGTTCTTTGAAAGTTTCTATGACGTGCTAGCAGAATGTTCTCTTAACGTTTGGGCAGACGTTCTGAATGTCGTCTATAGATTAAAGGTTTATAACGAGCAATAGCACGTCAAATACTTGTACTGTTAGCACTTCTTTATAACATGCAAAGAACGTTCCGAATCACCTTTAACTAGAACGTTTTGAGTTACGTCTCACTAGAACGTTCTGAATCCGGTCTATATGTACAGACTGTGAAGGACAAGAGTACATCAAATATTAGTGTTTGTAATATTTGCGTGTAATGTGAAACTTAGTTTCCAAATAGTGAATTCATATAATAATTTTAATTTCTTTAACGGAAGAGAACACTGCAATTTTTAGGAAAAGACATTATCTGTTTGAGCCTGAAGTTGAGCCTAAAATGTTACATTTACAGATATATGTTATGCTTTATATGTGCACTTTACTGATTAAACGATAAAAAATGAACAAAATTCAAATTTTATTATTTTTTTTTGTATTCTCTTAGTTCATTACATGCCATTTATTAATTAAACTTTACACTTTTTTCTCTACATTTGCATGCAATTCCTCCAATGCAATATTATCTAGACCTTATATTCCCATAGAAGTTTTACACACCATTATTATTAACTACATATAACAAGATTTGTTACATAAAACAAGATTTGTTACAGTTCTAATGATAGAAATGTGTTTTAAGCTTAATAAATTAACCAAGAAATTAAGTTATTGTTCTCACTGGAAGGAAAAGGAATCAGACTGCAAATCACGATTTTTAATATATGGCCAGAATCATTGCAATTTTCAAAATTCTGAAACCTTATTCATGTGATCATATACACCACACTATTTTAATGGGAGACTGTATTATATTCTGGACGAAATAATTATTTCTTATTAAATATAATCCTCGGTACTTTTTTGCAGTAAGTAAAAAACAAATTGTTTTCTTTCAACACTAATAAGCACTGATATGCCAGTTTAATAACTGTACTTAAACTTTATATGAGACTACTGCTGTCTAGAGTTTTTGTTATTGCAGTAGACTGAAAGCATCAGGATGATGGGAACTTAAAGTGAATTCTTGGATATTTCTTGTCATTAAAATAAATTTAAAAGTTTGCATTTAAATGTATACAATTTTTAAAAATAATAAATATTTTTCTTGTGTTCTGTTTACAAGCAATTTAACTGTACTAAACAGTTCTCTGTTAAAATTACTTCTGTCCATGTAATTTTTTTATAAAGTGGATGGTCCAGTCAATGGATAAGGTTCTTACTAAGCAATTTTCAGTTAAAATATAATTATTGTCACAATTTAAAATTTGAAGCATTTATTGCAAAAGGTTTTAATTTAATTCAGCTACTAGGAATGCATTAAATTCCCAAAATCTATAAACTGATAGTTTTCTATTATTTCATAAAATTTTAAAGCAAAATTAAAAGTATTAAAGGAAATGTAATGAAATTAATTTCCATATTGCATATACATGTAATAAATTTCTCTTCTAGAATCAAACATTCAAATTCAATGAACTAATTATTTTCATATTCAGTAATACAATGTATAAGATACAATATTTGCTTAAGCTAAGTATCCTCTACCAGTCCAAGTCTTCATGAAAGTTAGGAAACAAACTGAACAATTAATAACTTTAATTACAGTATTTTCGTACAAGCTACTACACAAATTTTTTATTCCATTGTTTACAAACTTCCTTCTGTTGTACATTTTCCTTTTTTTTTATGATACTTTTCTCTAAAGGAAACACTTTTCAACCAGTCTTTTATAATAGTTTCAATAATATTGCAAGGTACCTCTCTGGTGGCCCGATTTTCTTTGAAAGCACCTAAAAGAATTTTAAAAAAAATATTTTTTAAACTAAATAATCAAGAAATAATAAATTTTCTCAAACTTTAGTAAAAGCGATGCTGTTTCATCCTATGTGGTCGGTTTAATGTAAAATTATGTTATCTTGAAATAGTACTATTGAATAATGCTTCAATTTGAGATTTCGCCGTTAGAGTTGATTTAAAAAAAATCAAAATTTTAGATAAATTTCAATTTTTCAAAAATTAGATAAGTGCAAATTGAACTGTTATTTAGAAAACGGGAACTAAAAATATAATGGAATTAAGAAAAAGGATTTTTTAACAGATAATTTTTGGTTAAAGATTTTGAGGTTTGCAATACAAATACCTCATTTTTTGGCATTCTCAGATAGCATTATCAACAATAAAAAAATGAAATTTGTTTCCTTGCCAGAAAAAAAAGGAAAATGGTTATTTAAATCATGAGATGCTGGTCTAGTTAAAATATTTGAAAAGAATGAAATGGTCATAAAATTATGAAGTATTACAAACAAAAAATGTCGAATTGTGTTTCTTTCAAGTAGCTATTTTCCCATTTATTTTCTCTAGTGAACAAGGGTAACATGTGCTGCAAAATATTTTCGATTCTGGAGATTCGTTTTTCCTATTTTCCTTTTATTTCGGCACCGCACTTAAAGGTTCATATGAGTTAGAGTCATGGAGTAGAAAAAATTATTTCATTGAAGGGATGGCAACAGATATGTTACGAACGAAAATAAGGAGCACGGATACTGTCACCTTGAAATGCTTATATTAAAATAACAGAATACAGCAACTATGATAAAAATTTAACTACATGTGCATATGTATGTAAAGATAAATTTTTTACATATATATATATGTGTGTGTGTGTATGTATATACACACTATATATGTATTTTAATACGAATGTTAAGGAAATTAAATAGAACTTTGACTTACAAGTAAAAATATCTTACAATGACTCCCTAAATATTTTTTAATTTATTATACATATAATAAGTATAAATATAAAATTGAGAAATTTGATTTGAAATATTATTTGCTATTTACATTTTGCATATATGAATACATTTCAGTAATTAGAATAACTTTTTATCCTAGTGTTTCATTCAAATTAAAATTTAATTTAATATGAGAGATTTACAATTAATTTAAAAACAAATTACAATGTAAATTCAATTTAATATTAGAGATTACTGAATTGTTTAGTTAGAATTGTGTCATTATGTTGTTAAATGTGCTTTATTTGTATTAAATTTAGAGATTAGTGTATTGATTAGTTAAAATTGTGTCATTGTATGTTGTTAAATGTGCTTTATTTGTATTAAATTTGCGCAGGTATCTAATTAAACGTGAAATAATCTTAACAAAAAGTGAAGTAGTATTTAGTCATGAAAATTTGTCAACGTAAATGGAGAAATGTGTAAGTGAGAAAAACGTTTAATATGTAATTCTATTTATTCCTACAAATATGTATTTAGGAATTTTGGCACCCTTGTTTTAAATTGAATAAAGCATTTTGCTATATACTTTTCTTTTTCTAGAGCAATAGACTTCAGGAAAGCCGAGTAGCCAAATTTTGGGGCAACAATTACATTTATTAATATAAAAGTAGTGCTAAAGCTATTTCATGATTCATTTAATGAGTGCTTATGATTTTAAACCTGTGATGGAGAACGACTACAAGAAGCTCAACATAATACTTACTCATTAGATTCTACTAAAATAGATCTGATCAATTTTTACCACAAAAAACTTTTAATAAGCAATGCCATATATATTAATATATATATATATATAAATCTATACATATGTATATAATTAATAAATATAAAGTAAAAAATCAATATGGGTTATCCTAGAAATGACTGACGGTTTTTGAAAGTTTAAAAGTGAAATAGCAAACAAATTATAACACTTACTAAAATTAATTTTGTAAGAAGATTATTGGTCAAGAATTGTTTTTAGCACCAAACGTCGCCAACAAATTGCGCTTCAATTTCATATATCGTCAGTTATGTCAAAATGCTCTCGAAATGGTCGCCGTTTAAAGCAATCATTTTCGAGATTGAAATACAAAATTAACACGCTCTGTAATGTCACTATTTGAATTTAGTTAACTTCACTTGAAGAAAAATATACAATCCTTGAAAAAAAATCATTGACATTTTTTGAATATGATTAGAATATGGTTAGAAAATGATTTTTATGTATTTTGAAATCACAATTTAGTCTCAAAGATCATGTTAAGTGAAATATTGGAAGTGAGGGTATTTTTTGATTTTAAAAGTTTAATTTTCAAATGTACTATTAAGCAATCGCTTTTGAAGTAGTTATGCTAGCCCGGTTGTGTTATGTAAGAAAAATAATGACTATCCAGTAACACATCCGAAAAGGTGGCGTTTTGCAATTGACTATCGTAAATTAAACTCCATGACTAAATATCCGGTATATCCGTTACCTATTATTGAAGAAATTTTAAGGAACATAACTTCTACGAAATATATGACTACGTTAGACTTAACGACTGGTTATTTTCAAATAGGTGTTAAACCAGAAGATGTGCCTATGACTGCTTTTATAACCAAGTCTGGCACTTATGCATTCTTGCGTATGCCGTTTGGCCTTTCAGGGGCACCGGCAACATTTCAGCGATGTATGGACATTGTAATAAGGCCTGTTCTAGGAAAGACCACATTTATCTATTTAGACGATATCATTATTACTAGTGATAATCTGGACCAACATGTACAGGATTTAAGACAGGTGTTTATATTATTAAATGAGGCCGGTCTAAAAATTAACCCACCGGGCGGCTCGCATTCAAATCGATTTACGTCTCGAAAACTGCAGTAAAAATTAACCATGTTTACAATTTTTTTTTCATTTAGAGTGAACCAAAATTGTCCTGAAAACCGCCTTTGTTAGATTTTCTTCCCCCCTCCTTGTAGGGCGACCAACAAATCGTTTCACTTAAGTGATGGTTTCCTACTGTCCTTTGATTACCGCCTAGAGGCGATTAAGCAGATGGGCTGCTTTTGGCCTTACGGAGGAAGGAACACGTTTTGCGTCCATGCTTTGGTTAGACGAAAAAAGATATTTTTTTCTGGAAATCCAAAACAGAAAAGGAAGTTTTGTATTGCCTTGTTACTAATTTTGTGCATATTTCTAATCTTAATTGCTTATCAGAGCCGTGCCAAGATATTTTTTCACCTGAGGCAGAAAGATCAATGCGCGTCCATGTAAATATAAAAATAGCTACACTTGTATTAAGCAAAAGTAATTGTATTAAATCAAAATGTCATAACTCTTATAGCATAATTATACCATAATTCTTAAAGTATTTTTTAATCGTAGTTTTATAAATTCAGAGAAAGCTATTTCCCCTAATAATTAAAGTAATTTTCGAATTCCGTATAGAAAATTTGGCGCCTCTTCTAGAGATTCACATGAGGCCGGCTTTGTTGCTTTTTAAGTATAATGGATGTATCTGGTTCTCTGTGTTCCAGAATTGTTCTTTTCATGTGACTTCTTTCTTTATACGAAGGCCAGTTGTAAGGATCCTAAGTTTTACTAACGTTTATTTTATTTTAAATCTTTACTATCACTTCTTATTTTCTACTTCCGGCCAGAATTAAAAGCTTTAACTTATTTATGCAAATTTGTCTTGCTAACGCCAAGTACTTAAGTTGTGGCTTTTTGCCAAGCAAGAGAGAGGAAGGAGTTATTAAAAGAAGGCCGCTTGCCATAGTAGTTTTACTCGGTTGCTGGTTGCCTTCAAGACCAGAGGTTTAGTCCTCTTGATAATTTCAAACGTATCGTAGTTTTAGCAGCTCTCTGTACTACATACGGATTTTGTTAAATAACGGCCAATCTTAAACTTAGGCACTTGTATATTAATCCAAAGTTAGTTTTAGTTAATATTTTTATATTGTTACGTTCAGACCACAAGTGGATGGTCTCTGTATTCCGAAATTCCGGAAATCGCTGTAAAGATAGAAAAATAAAGGGTTTCTTATACCCTTCCTTTGTGTATTGTCTACTTCACAATTTATTGAACATAGCTTGAGTAAGCTCCCTGTTCCGAGTCAGGACATTCCTGTTTCCAAAGCAAGTAAAGAGGAATACAAGTCCTGATAGTTGCGCCCGACGAAGAAGAATAACCATGGCCGAGTTTCAAGAAGAACCTGTGGTGCCTGCAGAAGCGGCTCAGAATCCGGAAATGCCAGCTGCCGGCCTGGAAGGATTTGGGTACATCGTCCATACCATGCGCGCATCGATGAAACCAGAACCAGATTTTTGGAAAAATTGGATGACCAATTCATGCTGTATCCAGTCCATGAATTCCAGAGAGTCACCTTAGCTACCAGCGCTTTGAGAGGCCAAGCGCTTAACCTTTTGAGGCCGGGGCTTTGGTAGCAGTAAAAGCTACCAAAGGACGGGGAATCTTGAACCGAATGCTTTCCCCTTTAAGAAATCACCTCCTATTTGCAACAAAGATTCTTGCATGTAGTTTAATGGATTCTCAGAGGTGTGAATCTATGTCGCAAAAGGAAGACTTTTGAAAGAGATATAGAGATATGTGGTTAAAACCCTAGGGACGTCAAATTTGACATTTCACACCACTTTTCAGCCTGGAAAATGGGGGAAAAAGACATGGCCACTAAAGCGGACAAACCCGTCTTTTCAAAGAGAGGACTCTATCGCCACTATAATGGCCATCCCGTCTTCAAAAGGTTAATTGGTTCAAATGTATAGGCAGAAGCCTCTTGGGTCAAGCGGGAAGTCCCACCTATACTTACGAAATGTTTAAGACTGCCTTACTAAAACCCTTCCCTGTGGTAAAAAATCGTTCAAAATTAGAAGCGGAACGCTTCAGCATATACCAGAAACGAATTGAAAATCTCTCAAGTTTTATTTTAAGAAAAATTCACGCCTTTAAACTCTTGTATGGAAGCCGTCCGGATCCTGAGATAATCCAAGTGATTTTGCCGAGGTTTCTTCCCCAAGTACAAGACTTTATTGAATGAAGGAATCCGACTACACTGGAAAAGTTATTTGAGCTAGCAATCCAGTTTGAAAGTAGAAGAACGGCGGACATTGAAAGAAGACGCGAGTATGAGCAACGAAGTCAATTTGGTGCACCAAGACCACAGCAAAGTCAAGAACACGGCTACGGAAGCAAAGCGAATCAGTGGGCAATGAAACCCGAGTATCCAAAAACAACCGGCGAACGTCGACAGTTCAATAGTAAGCCAGAAAAAAAAGTCTGAAGGCCAGCGGAAAAAGAAGGAAGGCATGGAAAAGAAGAAACAAAATTTAAACTAAAACGGATTTCTGCTGACGGGAGGGTGCGGAAATCCGAAGGCCAAGAAAACCCCTCTTCCTTCAAGTTAAATACAGTGATGGTGAAAAATTTGACTCTTCCAAAGATTGAAGTGTTGGTGAATAACATCCCAGCCACCGCACTCCTGGATACAGGCGCGCAGTGTTCCTGTGTGGCAGAAGATTTTTTTAGGAAGTTTTTCCGTAGATACCGCATATATAATTCGGATAATACGTCAGTGTTAGCTGCGCAGGGAGAAAGATGCAAATGCATAGGTAAAATACCATTATATATACGCATGAAGGACGAGCAAGTAAAGATCATGTTTTTTATCGTAAAAAATTTACAAGCACATGTCATTTTAGGGATAGATTTTCTTTCAGAGGCAGAAGCAACTCTGGATTTCAAACAAGCGTCCCTTAAGCTGACCATGCAACCAGTTCGGAAAGGAAAAAGAGAACCACCCACATTAAACCTCAACCACCTGCCTAAGGGAGAGCAACAAAAAATTCGACAAGTGGTAAGTGAATTTGTTTCGTTATTTAGTGATATTCCCGGATTTACTCAAGTTACTAACCATAGTATCGACACAGGAGATTCCCTGACAGTTCGCCACAATCCGTATCGCTATGATAAGAATAAAGAAAAAATTATAGAATGGCACATTCGAGATATGTTACGTAAAAAGATTATAACGCCCATCTCAAGTAGTTATGCTAGCCCGGTTGTGTTATGTAAGAAAAATAATGACTATCCAGTAACACATCTGAAAAGGTGGCGTTTTGCAATTGACTATCGTAAATTAAACTCCATGACTAAATATCCGGTATATCCGTTACCTATTATTGAAGAAATTTTAAGGAACATAACTTCTACGAAATATATGACTACGTTAGACTTAACGACTGGTTATTTTCAAATAGGTGTTAAACCAGAAGATGTGCCTATGACTGCTTTTATAACCAAGTCTGGCACTTATGCATTCTTGCGTATGCCGTTTGGCCTTTCAGGGGCACCGGCAACATTTCAGCGATGTATGGACATTGTCCTAAGGCCTGTTCTAGGAAAGACCACATTTATCTATTTAGACGATATCATTATTACTAGGGATAATCTGGACCAACATGTACAGGATTTAAGACAGGTGTTTATATTATTAAATGAGGCCGGTCTAAAAATTAACCCACCGGGCGGCTCGCATTCAAATCGATTTACGTCTCGAAAACTGCAGTAAAAATTAACCATGTTTACAATTTTTTTTTTCATTTAGAGTGAACCAAAATTGTCCTGAAAACGGCCTTTGTTAGATTTTCTTCCCCCCTCCTTGTAGGGCGATCAACAAATCGTTTCACTTAAGTGATGGTTTCCTACTGTCCTTTGATTACCGCCTAGAGGCGATTAAGCAGATGGGCTGCTTTTGGCCTTACGGAGGAAGGAACACGTTTTGCGTCCATGCTTTGGTTAGACGAAAAAAGATATTTTTTTCTGGAAATCCAAAACAGAAAAGGAAGTTTTGTATTGCCTTGTTACTAATTTTGTGCATATTTCTAATCTTAATTGCTTATCAGAGCCGTGCCAAGATATTTTTTCACCTGAGGCAGAAAGATCAATGCGCGTCCATGTAAATATAAAAATAGCTACACTTGTATTAAGCAAAAGTAATTGTATTAAATCAAAATGTCATAACTCTTATAGCATAATTATACCATAATTCTTAAAGTATTTTTTAATCGTAGTTTTATAAATTCAGAGAAAGCTATTTCCCCTAATAATTAAAGTAATTTTCGAATTCCGTATAGAAAATTTGGCGCCTCTTCTAGAGATTCACATGAGGCCGGCTTTGTTGCTTTTTAAGTATAATGGATGTATCTGGTTCTCTGTGTTCCAGAATTGTTCTTTTCATGTCACTTCTTTCTTTATACGAAGGCCAGTTGTAAGGATCCTAAGTTTTACTAACGTTGATTTTATTTTAAATCTTTACTATCACTTCTTATTTTCTACTTCCGGCCAGAATTAAAAGCTTTAACGTATTTATGCAAATTTGTCTTGCTAACGCCAAGTACTTAAGTTGTGGCTTTTTGCCAAGCAAGAGAGAGGAAGGAGTTATTAAAAGAAGGCCGCTGGCCATAGTAGTTTTACTCGGTTGCTGGTTGCCTTCAAGACCAGAGGTTTAGTCCTCTTGATAATTTCAAACGTATCGTAGTTTTAGCAGCTCTCTGTACTACATACGGATTTTGTTAAATAACGGCCAATCTTAAACTTAGGCACTTGTATATTAATCCAAAGTTAGTTTTAGTTAATATTTTTATATTCTTACGTTCAGACCACAAGTGGATGGTCTCTGTATTCCGAAATTCCGGAAATCGCTGTAAAGATAGAAAAATAAAGGGTTTCGTATACCCTTCCTGTGTGTATTGTCTACTTCACAATTTATTGAACATAGCTTGAGTAAGCTCCCTGTTCCGAGTCAGGACAGTTCCTGTTTCCAAAGCAAGTAAAGAGGAATACAAGTCCTGATAGATGCGCCCGACGAAGAAGAATAACCATGGCCGAGTTTCAAGAAGAACCTGTGGTGCCTGCAGAAGCGGCTCAGAATCCGGAAATGCCAGCAGCCGGCCTGAAGGATTTGGGTACATCGTCCATACCATGCGCGCATCGATGAAACCAGAAGCAACATTCAATGGAAACTCACCGGTAACCAGTTTTTTGGAAAAATTGGATGACCAATTCATGCTGTATCCAGTCCATGAATTCCAGAGAGTCACCTTAGCTACCAGCGCTTTGAGAGGCCAAGCGCTTAACCTTTTGAGGCCGGGGCTTTGGTAGCAGTAAAAGCTACCAAAGGACGGGGAATCTTGAACCGAATGCTTTCCCCTTTAAGGAATCACCGCCTATTTGCAACAAAGATTCTTGCATGTAGTTTAATGGATTCTCAGAGGTGTGAATCTATGTCGCAAAAGGAAGACTTTTGAAAGAGATATAGAGATATGTGGTTAAAACCCTAGGGACGTCAAATTTGACATTTCACACCACTTTTCAGCCTGGAAAATGGGGGAAAAAGACATGGCCACTAAAGCGGACAAACCCGTCTTTTCAAAGAGAGGACTCTATCGCCACTATAATGGCCATCCCGTCTTCAAAAGGTTAATTGGTTCAAATGTATAGGCAGAAGCCTCTTGGGTCAAGCGGGAAGTCCCACCTATACTTACGAAATGTTTAAGACTGCCTTAGTAAAAGCCTTCCCTGTCGTAAAAAATCGTTCAAAATTAGAAGCGGAACGCTTCAGCATATACCAGAAACGAATTGAAAATCTCTCAAGTTTTATTTTAAGAAAAATTCACGTCTTTAAACTCTTGTATGGAAGCCGTCCGGATCCTGAGATAATCCAAGTGATTTTGCCGAGGTTTCTTCCCCAAGTACAAGACTTTATTGAATGAAGGAATCCGACTACACTGGAAAAGTTATTTGAGCTAGCAATCCAGTTTGAAAGTAGAAGAACGGCGGACATTGAAAGAAGACGCGAGTATGAGCAACGAAGTCAATTTGGTGCACCAAGACCACAGCAAAGTCAAGAACACGGCTACGGAAGCAAAGCGAATCAGTGGGCAAGGAAACCCGAGTATCCAAAAACAACCGGCGAACGTCGACAGTTCAATAGTAAGCCAGAAAAAAAAGTCTGAAGGCCAGCGGAAAAAGAAGGAAGGCATGGAAAAGAAGAAACAAAATTTAAACTAAAACGGATTTCTGCTGACGGGAGGGTGCGGAAATCCGAAGGCCAAGAAAACCCCTCTTCCTTCAAGTTAAATACAGTGATGGTGAAAAATTTGACTCTTCCAAAGATTGAAGTGTTGGTGAATAACATCCCAGCCACCGCACTCCTGGATACAGGCGCGCAGTGTTCCTGTGTGGCAGAAGATTTTTTTAGGAAGTTTTTCCGTAGATACCGCATATATAATTCGGATAATACGTCAGTGTTAGCTGCGCAGGGAGAAAGATGCAAATGCATAGTTAAAATACCATTATATATACGCATGAAGGACGAGCAAGTAAAGATCATGTTTTTTATCGTAAAAAATTTACAAGCACATGTCATTTTAGGGATAGATTTTCTTTCAGAGGCAGAAGCAACTCTGGATTTTAAACAAGCGTCCCTTAAGCTGACCATGCAACCAGTTCGGAAAGGAAAAAGAGAACCACCCACATTAAACCTCAACCACCTGCCTAAGGGAGAGCAACAAAAAATTCGACAAGTGGTAAGTGAATTTGTTTCGTTATTTAGTGATATTCCCGGATTTACTCAAGTTACTAACCATAGTATCGACACAGGAGATTCCCTGTGTCGATACTATGGTTCGCCACAGACATCGATACTATGGTTCGCCTGACAGTTCGCCACAATCCGTATCGCTATGATAAGAATAAAGAAAAAATTATAGAGTGGCACATTCGAGATATGTTACGTAAAAAGATTATAACGCCCATCTCAAGTAGTTATGCTAGCCCGGTTGTGTTATGTAAGAAAAATAATGACTATCCAGTAACACATCTGAAAAGGTGGCGTTTTGCAATTGACTATCGTAAATTAAACTCCATGACTAAATATCCGGTATATCCGTTACCTATTATTGAAGAAATTTTAAGGAACATAACTTCTACGAAATATATGACTACGTTAGACTTAACGACTGGTTATTTTCAAATAGGTGTTAAACCAGAAGATGTGCCTATGACTGCTTTTATAACCAAGTCTGGCACTTATGCATTCTTGCGTATGCCGTTTGGCCTTTCAGGGGCACCGGCAACATTTCAGCGATGTATGGACATTGTCCTAAGGCCTGTTCTAGGAAAGACCACATTTATCTATTTAGACGATATCATTATTACTAGTGATAATCTGGACCAATATGTACAGGATTTAAGACAGGTGTTTATATTATTAAATGAGGCCGGTCTAAAAATTAACCCACCGGGCGGCTCGCATTCAAATCGATTTACGTCTCGAAAACTGCAGTAAAAATTAACCATGTTTACAATTTTTTTTTCAATTAGAGTGAACCAAAATTGTCCTGAAAACGGCCTTTGTTAGATTTTCTTCCCCCCTCCTTGTAGGGCGACCAACAAATCGTTTCACTTAAGTGATGGTTTCCTACTGTCCTTTGATTACCGCCTAGAGGCGATTAAGCAGATGGGCTGCTTTTGGCCTTACGGAGGAAGGAACACGTTTTGCGTCCATGCTTTGGTTAGACGAAAAAAGATATTTTTTTCTGGAAATCCAAAACAGAAAAGGAAGTTTTGTATTGCCTTGTTACTAATTTTGTGCATATTTCTAATCTTAATTGCTTATCAGAGCCGTGCCAAGATATTTTTTCACCTGAGGCAGAAAGGTCAATGCGCGTCCATGTAAATATAAAAATAGCTACACTTGTATTAAGCAAAAGTAATTGTATTAAATCAAAATGTCATAACTCTTATAGCATAATTATACCATAATTCTTAAAGTATTTTTTAATCGTAGTTTTATAAATTCAGAGAAATGATGTAGCCAATTATTTATAATTTTCAAATGAAAACGTTAAAAAATTCGTTTTTGTTAAATAAGAAATAACACTGAAATGCATATTGCATTAATTTCCAGGTTTTCTTGCAATTTTTTTGTTTTGTTTTATTGATTTAAGTTTGACGAAGCCTATTTCCCCTAATAATTAAAGTAATTTTCGAATTCCGTATAGAAAGTTTGGCACCTCTTCTAGAGATTCACATGAGGCCGGCTTTGTTGCTTTTTAAGTATAATGGATGTATCTGGTTCTCTGTGTGATAATTGAGAATTGTTCTTTTCATGTGACTTCTTTCTTTATACGAAGGACAGTTGAAAGGATCCTAAGTTTTACTAACGTTTATTTTATTTTAAATCTTTACTATCACTTCTTATATTCTACTTCCGGCCAGAAATAAAAGCTTTAACTTATTTATGCAAATTTGTCTTGCTAACGCCAAGTACTTAAGTTGTGGCTTTTTGCCAAGCAAGAGAGAGGAAGGAGTTATTAAAAGAAGGCCGCTGGCCATAGTAGTTTTACTCGGTTGCTGGTTGCCTTCAAGACCAGAGGTTTAGTCCTCTTGATAATTTCAAACGTATCATAGTTTTAGCAGCTCTCTGTACTACATACGGATTTTGTTAAATAACGGCCAATCTTAAACTTAGGCACTTGTATATTAATCCAAAGTTAGTTTTAGTTAATATTTTTATATTCTTACGTTCAGACCACAAGTGGATGGTCTCTGTATTCCGAAGTTCCGGAAATCGCTGTAAAGATAGAAAAATAAAGGGTTTCGTATACCCTTCCTGTGTGTATTGTCTACTTCACAATTTATTGAACATAGCTTGAGTAAGCTCCCTGTTCCGAGTCAGGACAGTTCCTGTTTCCAAAGCAAGTAAAGAGGAATACAAGTCCTGATAGTTGCGCCCGACGAAGAAGAATAACCATGGCCGAGTTTCAAGAAGAACCTGTGGTGCCTGCAGAAGCGGCTCAGAATCCGGAAATGTCAGCTGCCGGCCTGGAAGGATTTGGGTACATCGTCCATACCATGCGCGCATCGATGAAACCAGAAGCAACATTCAATGGAAACTCACCAGTAACCAGTTTTTTGGAAAAATTGGATGACCAATTCATGCTGTATCCAGTCCATGAATTCCAGAGAGTCACCTTAGCTACCAGCGCTTTGAGAGGCCAAGCGCTTAACCTTTTGAGGCCGGGGCTTTGGTAGCAGTAAAAGCTACCAAAGGACGGGGAATCTTGAACCGAATGCTTTCCCCTTTAAGAAATCACCTCCTATTTGCAACAAAGATTCTTGCATGTAGTTTAATGGATTCTCAGAGGTGTGAATCTATGTCGCAAAAGGAAGACTTTTGAAAGAGATATGTGGTTAAAACCCTAGGGACGTCAAATTTGACATTTCACACCACTTTTCAGCCTGGAAAATGGGGGAAAAAGACATGGCCACTAAAGCGGACAAACCCGTCTTTTCAAAGAGAGGACTCTATCGCCACTATAATGGCCATTCCGTCTTCAAAAGGTTAATTGGTTCAAATGTATAGGCAGAAGCCTCTTGGGTCAAGCGGGAAGTCCCACCTATACTTACGAAATGTTTAAGACTGCCTTAGTAAAAGCCTTCCCTGTCGTAAAAAATCGTTCAAAATTAGAAGCGGAACGCTTCAGCATATACCAGAAACGAATTGAAAATCTCTCAAGTTTTATTTTAAGAAAAATTCACGTCTTTAAACTCTTGTATGGAAGCCGTCCGGATCCTGAGATAATCCAAGTGATTTTGCCGAGGTTTCTTCCCCAAGTACAAGACTTTATTGAATGAAGGAATCCGACTACACTGGAAAAGTTATTTGAGCTAGCAATCGAGTTTGAAAGTAGAAGAACGGCGGACATTGAAAGAAGACGCGAGTATGAGCAACGAAGTCAATTTGGTGCACCAAGACCACAGCAAAGTCAAGAACACGGCTACGGAAGCAAAGCGAATCAGTGGGCAAGGAAACCCGAGTATCCAAAAACAACCGGCGAACGTCGACAGTTCAATAGTAAGCCAGAAAAAAAAGTCTGAAGGCCAGCGGAAAAAGAAGGAAGGCATGGAAAAGAAGAAACAAAATTTAAACTAAAACGGATTTCTGCTGACGGGAGGGTGCGGAAATCCGAAGGCCAAGAAAACCCCTCTTCCTTCAAGTTAAATACAGTGATGGTGAAAAATTTGACTCTTCCAAAGATTGAAGTGTTGGTGAATAACATCCCAGCCACCGCACTCCTGGATACAGGCGCGCAGTGTTCCTGTGTGGCAGAAGATTTTTTTAGGAAGTTTTTCCGTAGATACCGCATATATAATTCGGATAATACGTCAGTGTTAGCTGCGCAGGGAGAAAGATGCAAATGCATAGGTAAAATACCTTTATATATACGCATGAAGGACGAGCAAGTAAAGATCATGTTTTTTATCGTAAAAAATTTACAAGCACATGTCATTTTAGGGATAGATTTTCTTTCAGAGGCAGAAGCAACTCTGGATTTCAAACAAGCGTCCCTTAAGCTGACCATGCAACCAGTTCGGAAAGGAAAAAGAGAACCACCCACATTAAACCTCAACCACCTGCCTAAGGGAGAGCAACAAAAAATTCGACAAGTGGTAAGTGAATTTGTTTCGTTATTTAGTGATATTCCCGGATTTACTCAAGTTACTAACCATAGTATCGACACAGGAGATTCCCTGACAGTTCGCCACAATCCGTATCGCTATGATAAGAATAAAGAAAAAATTATAGAATGGCACATTCGAGATATGTTACGTAAAAAGATTATAACGCCCATCTCAAGTAGTTATGCTAGCCCGGTTGTGTTATGTAAGAAAAATAATGACTATTCAGTAACACATCTGAAAAGGTGGCGTTTTGCAATTGACTATCGTAAATTAAACTCCATGACTAAATATCCGGTATATCCGTTACCTATTATTGAAGAAATTTTAAGGAACATAACTTCTACGAAATATATGACTACGTTAGACTTAACGACTGGTTATTTTCAAATAGGTGTTAAACCAGAAGATGTGCCTATGACTGCTTTTATAACCAAGTCTGGCACTTATGCATTCTTGCGTATGCCGTTTGGCCTTTCAGGGGCACCGGCAACATTTCTGCGATGTATGGACATTGTAATAAGGCCTGTTCTAGGAAAGACCACATTTATCTATTTAGACGATATCATTATTACTAGTGATAATCTGGACCAACATGTACAGGATTTAAGACAGGTGTTTATATTATTAAATGAGGCCGGACTAAAAATTAACCCACCGGGCGGCTCGCATTCAAATCGATTTACGTCTCGAAAACTGCAGTAAAAATTAACCAAATTTACAATTTTTTTTTTCATTTAGAGTGAACCAAAATTGTCCTGAAAACCGCCTTTGTTAGATTTTCTTCCCCCCCTCCTTGTAGGGCGACCAACAAATCGTTTCACTTAAGTGATGGTTTCCTACTGTCCTTTGATTACCGCCTAGAGGCGATTAAGCAGATGGGCTGCTTTTGGCCTTACGGAGGAAGGAACACGTTTTGCGTCCATGCTTTGGTTAGACGAAAAAAGATATTTTTTTCTGGAAATCCAAAACAGAAAAGGAAGTTTTGTATTGCCTTGTTACTAATTTTGTGCATATTTCTAATCTTAATTGCTTATCAGAGCCGTGCCAAGATATTTTTTCACCTGAGGCAGAAAGGTCAATGCGCGTCCATGTAAATATAAAAATAGCTACACTTGTATTAAGCAAAAGTAATTGTATTAAATCAAAATGTCATAACTCTTATAGCATAATTATACCATAATTCTTAAAGTATTTTTTAATCGTAGTTTTATAAATTCAGAGAAATGATGTAGCCAATTATTTATAATTTTCAAATGAAAACGTTAAAAAATTCGTTTTTGATAAATAAGAAATAACACTGAAATGCATATTGCATTAATTTCCAGGTTTTCTTGCAATTTTTTTGTTTTGTTTTATTGATTTAAGTTTGACGAAGCCTATTTCCCCTAATAATTAAAGTAATTTTCGAATTCCGTATAGAAAATTTGGCGCCTCTTCTAGAGATTCACATGAGGCCGGCTTTGTTGCTTTTTAAGTATAATGGATGTATCTGGTTCTCTGTGTTCCAGAATTGTTCTTTTCATGTGACTTCTTTCTTTATACGAAGGCCAGTTGTAAGGATCCTAAGTTTTACTAACGTTTATTTTATTTTAAATCTTTACTATCACTTCTTATTTTCTACTTCCGGCCAGAATTAAAAGCTTTAACTTATTTATGCAAATTTGTCTTGCTAACGCCAAGTACTTAAGTTGTGGCTTTTTGCCAAGCAAGAGAGAGGAAGGAGTTATTAAAAGAAGGCCGCTTGCCATAGTAGTTTTACTCGGTTGCTGGTTGCCTTCAAGACCAGAGGTTTAGTCCTCTTGATAATTTCAAACGTATCGTAGTTTTAGCAGCTCTCTGTACTACATACGGATTTTGTTAAATAACGGCCAATCTTAAACTTAGGCACTTGTATATTAATCCAAAGTTAGTTTTAGTTAATATTTTTATATTCTTACGTTCAGACCACAAGTGGATGGTCTCTGTATTCCGAAGTTCCGGAAATCGCTGTAAAGATAGAAAAATAAAGGGTTTCGTATACCCTTCCTGTGTGTATTGTCTACTTCACAATTTATTGAACATAGCTTGAGTAAGCTCCCTGTTCCGAGTCAGGACAGTTTCTGTTTCCAAAGCAAGTAAAGAGGAATACAAGTCCTGATAGTTGCGCCCGACGAAGAAGAATAACCATGGCCGAGTTTCAAGAAGAACCTGTGGTGCCTGCAGAAGCGGCTCAGAATCCGGAAATGCCAGCTGCCGGCCTGGAAGGATTTGGGTACATCGTCCATACCATGCGCGCATCGATGAAACCAGAAGCAACATTCAATGGAAACTCACCGGTAACCAGTTTTTTGGAAAAATTGGATGACCAATTCATGCTGTATCCAGTCCATGAATTCCAGAGAGTCACCTTAGCTACCAGCGCTTTGAGAGGCCAAGCGCTTAAACTTTTGAGGCCGGGGCTTCGGTAGCAGTAAAAGCTACCAAAGGACGCGGAATCTTGAACCGAATGCTTTCCCCTTTAAGAAATCACCTCCTATTTGCAACAAAGATTCTTGCATGTAGTTTAATGGATTCTCAGAGGTGTGAATCTATGTCGCAAAAGGAAGGCTTTTGAAAGAGATATAGAGATATGTGGTTAAAACCCTAGGGACGTGAAATTTGACATTTCACACCACTTTTCAGCCTGGAAAATGGGGGAAAAAGACATGGCCACTAAAGCGGACAAACCCGTCTTTTCAAAGAGAGGACTCTATCGCCACTATAATGGCCATCCCGTCTTCAAAAGGTTAATTGGTTCAAATGTATAGGCAGAAGCCTCTTGGGTCAAGCGGGAAGTCCCACCTATACTTACGAAATGTTTAAGACTGCCTTAGTAGAAGCCTTCCCTGTCGTAAAAAATCGTTCAAAATTAGAAGCGAAACGCTTCAGCATATACCAGAAACGAATTGAAAATCTCTCAAGTTTTATTTTAAGAAAAATTCACGTCTTTAAACTCTTGTATGGAAGCCGTCCGGATCCTGAGATAATCCAAGTGATTTTGCCGAGGTTTCTTCCCCAAGTACAAGACTTTATTGAATGAAGGAATCCGACTACACTGGAAAAGTTATTTGAGCTAGCAATCCAGTTTGAAAGTAGAAGAACGGCGGACATTGAAAGAAGACGCGAGTATGAGCAACGAAGTCAATTTGGTGCACCAAGACCACAGCAAAGTCAAGAACACGGCTACGGAAGCAAAGCGAATCAGTGGGCAAGGAAACCCGAGTATCCAAAAACAACCGGCGAACGTCGACAGTTCAATAGTAAGCCAGAAAAAAAAGTCTGAAGGCCAGCGGAAAAAGAAGGAAGGCATGGAAAAGAAGAAACAAAATTTAAACTAAAACGGATTTCTGCTGACGGGAGGGTGCGGAAATCCGAAGGCCAAGAAAACCCCTCTTCCTTCAAGTTAAATACAGTGATGGTGAAAAATTTGACTCTTCCAAAGATTGAAGTGTTGGTGAATAACATCCCAGCCACCGCACTCCTGGATACAGGCGCGCAGTGTTCCTGTGTGGCAGAAGATTTTTTTAGGAAGTTTTTCCGTAGATACCGCATATATAATTCGGATAATACGTCAGTGTTAGCTGCGCAGGGAGAAAGATGCAAATGCATAGGTAAAATACCATTATATATACGCATGAAGGACGAGCAAGTAAAGATCATGTTTTTTATCGTAAAAAATTTACAAGCACATGTCATTTTAGGGATAGATTTTCTTTCAGAGGCAGAAGCAACTCTGGATTTCAAACAAGCGTCCCTTAAGCTGACCATGCAACCAGTTCGGAAAGGAAAAAGAGAACCACCCACATTAAACCTCAACCACCTGCCTAAGGGAGAGCAACAAAAAATTCGACAAGTGGTAAGTGAATTTGTTTCGTTATTTAGTGATATTCCCGGATTTACTCAAGTTACTAACCATAGTACCGACACAGGAGATTCCCTGACAGTTCGCCACAATCCGTATCGCTATGATAAGAATAAAGAAAAAATTATAGAGTGGCACATTCGAGATATGTTACGTAAAAAGATTATAACGCCCATCTCAAGTAGTTATGCTAGCCCGGTTGTGTTATGTAAGAAAAATAATGACTATTCAGTAACACATCTGAAAAGGTGGCGTTTTGCAATTGACTATCGTAAATTAAACTCCATGACTAAATATCCGGTATATCCGTTACCTATTATTGAAGAAATTTTAAGGAACATAACTTCTACGAAATATATGACTACGTTAGACTTAACGACTGGTTATTTTCAAATAGGTGTTAAACCAGAAGATGTGCCTATGACTGCTTTTATAACCAAGTCTGGCACTTATGCATTCTTGCATAATTTTTGTTTGGCCTTTCAGGGGCACCGGCAACATTTCAGCGATGTATGGACATTGTAATAAGGCCTGTTCTAGGAAAGACCACATTTATCTATTTAGACGATATCATTATTACTAGTGATAATCTGGACCAACATGTACAGGATTTAAGACAGGTGTTTATATTATTAAATGAGGCCGGTCTAAAAATTAACCCACCGGGCGGCTCGCATTCAAATCGATTTACGTCTCGAAAACTGCAGTAAAATTAACCATGTTTACAATTTTTTTTTTCATTTAGAGTGAACCAAAATTGTCCTGAAAACGGCCTTTGTTAGATTTTCTTCCCCCCTCCTTGTAGGGCGATCAACAAATCGTTTCACTTAAGTGATGGTTTCCTACTGTCCTTTGATTACCGCCTAGAGGCGATTAAGCAGATGGGCTGCTTTTGGCCTTACGGAGGAAGGAACACGTTTTGCGTCCATGCTTTGGTTAGACGAAAAAAGATATTTTTTTCTGGAAATCCAAAACAGAAAAGGAAGTTTTGTATTGCCTTGTTACTAATTTTGTGCATATTTCTAATCTTAATTGCTTATCAGAGCCGTGCCAAGATATTTTTTCACCTGAGGCAGAAAGGTCAATGCGCGTCCATGTAAATATAAAAATAGCTACACTTGTATTAAGCAAAAGTAATTGTATTAAATCAAAATGTCATAACTCTTATAGCATAATTATACCATAATTCTTAAAGTATTTTTTAATCGTAGTTTTATAAATTCAGAGAAATGATGTAGCCAATTATTTATAATTTTCAAATGAAAACGTTAAAAAATTCGTTTTTGATAAATAAGAAATAACACTGAAATGCATATTGCATTAATTTCCACGTTTTCTTGCAATTTTTTTGTTTTGTTTTATTGATTTAAGTTTGACGAAGCCTATTTCCCCTAATAATTAAAGTAATTTTCGAATTCCGTATAGAAAATTTGGCGCCTCTTCTAGAGATTCACATGAGGCCGGCTTTGTTGCTTTTTAAGTATAATGGATGTATCTGGTTCTCTGTGTTCCAGAATTGTTCTTTTCATGTGACTTCTTTCTTTATACGAAGGCCAGTTGTAAGGATCCTAAGTTTTACTAACGTTTATTTTATTTTAAATCTTTACTATCACTTCTTATTTTCTACTTCCGGCCAGAATTAAAAGCTTTAACTTATTTATGCAAATTTGTCTTGCTAACGCCAAGTACTTAAGTTGTGGCTTTTTGCCAAGCAAGAGAGAGGAAGGAGTTATCAAAAGAAGGCCGCTGGCCATAGTAGTTTTACTCGGTTGCTGGTTGCCTTCAAGACCAGAGGTTTAGTCCTCTTGATAATTTCAAACGTATCGTAGTTTTAGCAGCTCTCTGTACTACATACGGATTTTGTTAAATAACGGCCAATCTTAAACTTAGGCACTTGTATATTAATCCAAAGTTAGTTATAGTTAATATTTTTATATTCTTACGTTCAGACCACAAGTGGATGGTGTCTGTATTCAGAAGTTCCGGAAATCGCTGTAAAGATAGAAAAATAAAGGGTTTCGTATACCCTTCCTGTGTGTATTGTCTACTTCACAATTTATTGAACATAGCTTGAGTAAGCTCCCTGTTCCGAGTCAGGACAGTTCCTGTTTCCAAAGCAAGTAAAGAGGAATACAAGTCCTGATAGTTGCACCCGACGAAGAAGAATAACCATGGCCGAGTTTCAAGAAGAACCTGTGGTGCCTGCAGAAGCGGCTCAGAATCCGGAAATGCCAGCTGCCGGCCTGGAAGGATTTGGGTACATCGTCCATACCATGCGCGCATCGATGAAACCAGAAGCAACATTCAATGGAAACTCACCGGTAACCAGTTTTTTGGAAAAATTGGATGACCAATTCATGCTGTATCCAGTCCATGAATTCCAGAGAGTCACCTTAGCTACCAGCGCTTTGAGAGGCCAAGCGCTTAACCTTTTGAGGCCGGGGCTTTGGTAGCAGTAAAAGCTACCAAAGGACGGGGAATCTTGAACCGAATGCTTTCCCCTTTAAGAAATCACCTCCTATTTGCAACAAAGATTCTTGCATGTAGTTTAATGGATTCTCAGAGGTGTGAATCTATGTCGCAAAAGGAAGACTTTTGAAAGAGATATAGAGATATGTGGTTAAAACCCTAGGGACGTCAAATTTGACATTTCACACCACTTTTCAGCCTGGAAAATGGGGGAAAAAGACATGGCCACTAAAGCGGACAAACCCGTCTTTTCAAAGAGAGGACTCTATCGCCACTATAATGGCCATTCCGTCTTCAAAAGGTTAATTGGTTCAAATGTATAGGCAGAAGCCTCTTGTGTCAAGCGGGAAGTCCCACCTATACTTACGAAATGTTTAAGACTGCCTTAGTAAAAGCCTTCCCTGTCGTAAAAAATCGTTCAAAATTAGAAGCGGAACGCTTCAGCATATACCAGAAACGAATTGAAAATCTCTCAAGTTTTATTTTAAGAAAAATTCACGCCTTTAAACTCTTGTATGGAAGCCGTCCGGATCCTGAGATAATCCAAGTGATTTTGCCGAGGTTTCTTCCCCAAGTACAAGACTTTATTGAATGAAGGAATCCGACTACACTGGAAAAGTTATTTGAGCTAGCAATCCAGTTTGAAAGTAGAAGAACGGCGGACATTGAAAGAAGACGCGAGTATGAGCAACGAAGTCAATTTGGTGCACCAAGACCACAGCAAAGTCGAGAACACGGCTACGGAAGCAAAGCGAATCAGTGGGCAAGGAAACCCGAGTATCCAAAAACAACCGGCGAACGTCGACAGTTCAATAGTAAGCCAGAAAAAAAAGTCTGAAGGCCAGCGGAAAAAGAAGGAAGGCATGGAAAAGAAGAAACAAAATTTAAACTAAAACGGATTTCTGCTGACGGGAGGGTGCGGAAATCCGAAGGCCAAGAAAACCCCTCTTCCTTCAAGTTAAATACAGTGATGGTGAAAAATTTGACTCTTCCAAAGATTGAAGTGTTGGTGAATAACATCCCAGCCACCGCACTCCTGGATACAGGCGCGCAGTGTTCCTGTGTGGCAGAAGATTTTTTTAGGAAGTTTTTCCGTAGATACCGCATATATAATTCGGATAATACGTCAGTGTTAGCTGCGCAGGGAGAAAGATGCAAATGCATAGGTAAAATACCATTATATATACGCATGAAGGACGAGCAAGTAAAGATCATGTTTTTTATCGTAAAAAATTTACAAGCACATGTCATTTTAGGGATAGATTTTCTTTCAGAGGCAGAAGCAACTCTGGATTTCAAACAAGCGTCCCTTAAGCTGACCATGCAACCAGTTCGGAAAGGAAAAAGAGAACCACCCACATTAAACCTCAACCACCTGCCTAAGGGAGAGCAACAAAAAATTCGACAAGTGGTAAGTGAATTTGTTTCGTTATTTAGTGATATTCCCGGATTTACTTAAGTTACTAACCATAGTATCGACACAGGAGATTCCCTGACAGTTCGCCACAATCCGTATCGCTATGATAAGAATAAAGAAAAAATTATAGAGTGGCACATTCGAGATATGTTACGTAAAAAGATTATAACGCCCATCTCAAGTAGTTATGCTAGCCCGGTTGTGTTATGTAAGAAAAATAATGACTATCCAGTAACACATCTGAAAAGGTGGCGTTTTGCAATTGACTATCGTAAATTAAACTCCATGACTAAATATCCGGTATATCCGTTACCTATTATTGAAGAAATTTTAAGGAACATAACTTCTACGAAATATATGACTACGTTAGACTTAACGACTGGTTATTTTCAAATAGGTGTTAAACCAGAAGATGTGCCTATGACTGCTTTTATAACCAAGTCTGGCACTTATGCATTCTTGCGTATGCCGTTTGGCCTTTCAGGGGCACCGGCAACATTTCAGCGATGTATGGACATTGTCCTAAGGCCTGTTCTAGGAAAGACCACATTTATCTATTTAGACGATATCATTATTACTAGTGATAATCTGGACCAATATGTACAGGATTTAAGACAGGTGTTTATATTATTAAATGAGGCCGGTCTAAAAATTAACCCACCGGGCGGCTCGCATTGAAATCGATTTACGTCTCGAAAACTGCAGTAAAAATTAACCATGTTTACAATTTTTTTTTTCATTTAGAGTGAACCAAAATTGTCCTGAAAACGGCCTTTGTTAGATTTTCTTCCCCCCTCCTTGTAGGGCGATCAACAAATCGTTTCACTTAAGTGATGGTTTCCTACTGTCCTTTGATTACCGCCTAGAGGCGATTAAGCAGATGGGCTGCTTTTGGCCTTACGGAGGAAGGAACACGTTTTGCGTCCATGCTTTGGTTAGACGAAAAAAGATATTTTTTTCTGGAAATCCAAAACAGAAAAGGAAGTTTTGTATTGCCTTGTTACTAATTTTGTGCATATTTCTAATCTTAATTGCTTATCAGAGCCGTGCCAAGATATTTTTTCACCTGAGGCAGAAAGGTCAATGCGCGTCCATGTAAATATAAAAATAGCTACACTTGTATTAAGCAAAAGTAATTGTATTAAATCAAAATGTCATAACTCTTATAGCATAATTATACCATAATTCTTAAAGTATTTTTTAATCGTAGTTTTATAAATTCAGAGAAATGATGTAGCCAATTATTTATAATTTTCAAATGAAAACGTTAAAAAATTCGTTTTTGATAAATAAGAAATAACACTGAAATGCATATTGCATTAATTTCCAGGTTTTCTTGCAATTTTTTTGTTTTGTTTTATTGATTTAAGTTTGACGAAGCCTATTTCCCCTAATAATTAAAGTAATTTTCGAATTCCGTATAGAAAATTTGGCGCCTCTTCTAGAGATTCACATCAGGCCGGCTTTGTTGCTTTTTAAGTATAATGGATGTATCTGGTTCTCTGTGTTCCAGAATTGTTCTTTTCATGTGACTTCTTTCTTTATACGAAGGCCAGTTGTAAGGATCCTAAGTTTTACTAACGTTTATTTTATTTTAAATCTTTACTATCACTTCTTATTTTCTACTTCCGGCCAGAATTAAAAGCTTTAACTTATTTATGCAAATTTGTCTTGCTAACGCCAAGTACTTAAGTTGTGGCTTTTTGCCAAGCAAGAGAGAGGAAGGAGTTATTAAAAGAAGGCCGCTTGCCATAGTAGTTTTACTCGGTTGCTGGTTGCCTTCAAGACCAGAGGTTTAGTCCTCTTGATAATTTCAAACGTATCGTAGTTTTAGCAGCTCTCTGTACTACATACGGATTTTGTTAAATAACGGCCAATCTTAAACTTAGGCACTTGTATATTAATCCAAAGTTAGTTTTAGTTAATATTTTTATATTCTTACGTTCAGACCACAAGTGGATGGTCTCTGTATTCCGAAGTTCCGGAAATCGCTGTAAAGATAGAAAAATAAAGGGTTTCGTATACCCTTCCTGTGTGTATTGTCTACTTCACAATTTATTGAACATAGCTTGAGTAAGCTCCCTGTTCCGAGTCAGGACAGTTCCTGTTTCCAAAGCAAGTAAAGAGGAATACAAGTCCTGATAGTTGCGCCCGACGAAGAAGAATAACCATGGCCGAGTTTCAAGAAGAACCTGTGGTGCCTGCAGAAGCGGCTCAGAATCCGGAAATGTCAGCTGCCGGCCTGGAAGGATTTGGGTACATCGTCCATACCATGCGCGCATCGATGAAACCAGAAGCAACATTCAATGGAAACTCACCGGTAACCAGTTTTTTGGAAAAATTGGATGACCAATTCATGCTGTATCCAGTCCATGAATTCCAGAGAGTCACCTTAGCTACCAGCGCTTTGAGAGGCCAAGCGCTTAACCTTTTGAGGCCGGGGCTTTGGTAGCAGTAAAAGCTACCAAAGGACGGGGAATCTTGAACCGAATGCTTTCCCCTTTAAGAAATCACCTCCTATTTGCAACAAAGATTCTTGCATGTAGTTTAATGGATTCTCAGAGGTGTGAATCTATGTCGCAAAAGGAAGACTTTTGAAAGAGATATAGAGATATGTGGTTAAAACCCTAGGGACGTCAAATTTGACATTTCACACCACTTTTCAGCCTGGAAAATGGGGGAAAAAGACATGGCCACTAAAGCGGACAAACCCGTCTTTTCAAAGAGAGGACTCTATCGCCACTATAATGGCCATTCCGTCTTCAAAAGGTTAATTGGTTCAAATGTATAGGCAGAAGCCTCTTGGGTCAAGCGGGAAGTCCCACCTATACTTACGAAATGTTTAAGACTGCCTTAGTAAAAGCCTTCCCTGTCGTAAAAAATCGTTCAAAATTAGAAGCGGAACGCTTCAGCATATACCAGAAACGAATTGAAAATCTCTCAAGTTTTATTTTAAGAAAAATTCACGCCTTTAAACTCTTGTATGGAAGCCGTCCGGATCCTGAGATAATCCAAGTGATTTTGCCGAGGTTTCTTCCCCAAGTACAAGACTTTATTGAATGAAGGAATCCGACTACACTGGAAAAGTTATTTGAGCTAGCAATCCAGTTTGAAAGTAGAAGAACGGCGGACATTGAAAGAAGACGCGAGTATGAGCAACGAAGTCAATTTGGTGCACCAAGACCACAGCAAAGTCAAGAACACGGCTACGGAAGCAAAGCGAATCAGTGGGCAAGGAAACCCGAGTATCCAAAAACAACCGGCGAACGTCGACAGTTCAATAGTAAGCCAGAAAAAAAAGTCTGAAGGCCAGCGGAAAAAGAAGGAAGGCATGGAAAAGAAGAAACAAAATTTAAACTAAAACGGATTTCTGCTGACGGGAGGGTGCGGAAATCCGAAGGCCAAGAAAACCCCTCTTCCTTCAAGTTAAATACAGTGATGGTGAAAAATTTGACTCTTCCAAAGATTGAAGTGTTGGTGAATAACATCCCAGCCACCGCACTCCTGGATACAGGCGCGCAGTGTTCCTGTGTGGCAGAAGATTTTTTTAGGAAGTTTTTCCGTAGATACCGCATATATAATTCGGATAATACGTCAGTGTTAGCTGCGCAGGGAGAAAGATGCAAATGCATAGGTAAAATACCATTATATATACGCATGAAGGACGAGCAAGTAAAGATCATGTTTTTTATCGTAAAAAATTTACAAGCACATGTCATTTTAGGGATAGATTTTCTTTCAGAGGCAGAAGCAACTCTGGATTTCAAACAAGCGTCCCTTAAGCTGACCATGCAACCAGTTCGGAAAGGAAAAAGAGAACCACCCACATTAAACCTCAACCACCTGCCTAAGGGAGAGCAACAAAAAATTCGACAAGTGGTAAGTGAATTTGTTTCGTTATTTAGTGATATTCCCGGATTTACTCAAGTTACTAACCATAGTATCGACACAGGAGATTCCCTGACAGTTCGCCACAATCCGTATCGCTATGATAAGAATAAAGAAAAAATTATAGAGTGGCACATTCGAGATATGTTACGTAAAAAGATTATAACGCCCATCTCAAGTAGTTATGCTAGCCCGGTTGTGTTATGTAAGAAAAATAATGACTATCCAGTAACACATCTGAAAAGGTGGCGTTTTGCAATTGACTATCGTAAATTAAACTCCATGACTAAATATCCGGTATATCCGTTACCTATTATTGAAGAAATTTTAAGGAACATAACTTCTACGAAATATATGACTACGTTAGACTTAACGACTGGTTATTTTCAAATAGGTGTTAAACCAGAAGATGTGCCTATGACTGCTTTTATAACCAAGTCTGGCACTTATGCATTCTTGCGTATGCCGTTTGGCCTTTCAGGGGCACCGGCAACATTTCAGCGATGTATGGACATTGTCCTAAGGCCTGTTCTAGGAAAGACCACATTTATCTATTTAGACGATATCATTATTACTAGTGATAATCTGGACCAACATGTACAGGATTTAAGACAGGTGTTTATATTATTAAATGAGGCCGGTCTAAAAATTAACCCACCGGGCGGCTCGCATTCAAATCGATTTACGTCTCGAAAACTGCAGTAAAAATTAACCATGTTTACAATTTTTTTTTTCATTTAGAGTGAACCAAAATTGTCCTGAAAACGGCCTTTGTTAGATTTTCTTCCCCCCTCCTTGTAGGGCGATCAACAAATCGTTTCACTTAAGTGATGGTTTCCTACTGTCCTTTGATTACCGCCTAGAGGCGATTAAGCAGATGGGCTGCTTTTGGCCTTACGGAGGAAGGAACACGTTTTGCGTCCATGCTTTGGTTAGACGAAAAAAGATATTTTTTTCTGGAAATCCAAAACAGAAAAGGAAGTTTTGTATTGCCTTGTTACTAATTTTGTGCATATTTCTAATCTTAATTGCTTATCAGAGCCGTGCCAAGATATTTTTTCACCTGAGGCAGAAAGGTCAATGCGCGTCCATGTAAATATAAAAATAGCTACACTTGTATTAAGCAAAAGTAATTGTATTAAATCAAAATGTCATAACTCTTATAGCATAATTATACCATAATTCTTAAAGTATTTTTTAATCGTAGTTTTATAAATTCAGAGAAATGATGTAGCCAATTATTTATAATTTTCAAATGAAAACGTTAAAAAATTCGTTTTTGATAAATAAGAAATAACACTGAAATGCATATTGCATTAATTTCCACGTTTTCTTGCAATTTTTTTGTTTTGTTTTATTGATTTAAGTTTGACGAAGCCTATTTCCCCTAATAATTAAAGTAATTTTCGAATTCCGTATAGAAAATTTGGCGCCTCTTCTAGAGATTCACATGAGGCCGGCTTTGTTGCTTTTTAAGTATAATGGATGTATCTGGTTCTCTGTGTTCCAGAATTGTTCTTTTCATGTGACTTCTTTCTTTATACGAAGGCCAGTTGTAAGGATCCTAAGTTTTACTAACGTTTATTTTATTTTAAATCTTTACTATCACTTCTTATTTTCTACTTCCGGCCAGAATTAAAAGCTTTAACTTATTTATGCAAATTTGTCTTGCTAACGCCAAGTACTTAAGTTGTGGCTTTTTGCCAAGCAAGAGAGAGGAAGGAGTTATTAAAAGAAGGCCGCTTGCCATAGTAGTTTTATTCGGTTGCTGGTTGCCTTCAAGACCAGAGGTTTAGTCCTCTTGATAATTTCAAACGTATCGTAGTTTTAGCAGCTCTCTGTACTACATACGGATTTTGTTAAATAACGGCCAATCTTAAACTTAGGCACTTGTATATTAATCCAAAGTTAGTTTTAGTTAATATTTTTATATTCTTACGTTCAGACCACAAGTGGATGGTCTCTGTATTCCGAAGTTCCGGAAATCGCTGTAAAGATAGAAAAATAAAGGGTTTCGTATACCCTTCCTGTGTGTATTGTCTACTTCACAATTTATTGAACATAGCTTGAGTAAGCTCCCTGTTCCGAGTCAGGACAGTTCCTGTTTCCAAAGCAAGTAAAGAGGAATACAAGTCCTGATAGTTGCGCCCGACGAAGAAGAATAACCATGGCCGAGTTTCAAGAAGAACCTGTGGTGCCTGCAGAAGCGGCTCAGAATCCGGAAATGTCAGCTGCCGGCCTGGAAGGATTTGGGTACATCGTCCATACCATGCGCGCATCGATGAAACCAGAAGCAACATTCAATGGAAACTCACCGGTAACCAGTTTTTTGGAAAAATTGGATGACCAATTCATGCTGTATCCAGTCCATGAATTCCAGAGAGTCACCTTAGCTACCAGCGCTTTGAGAGGCCAAGCGCTTAACCTTTTGAGGCCGGGGCTTTGGTAGCAGTAAAAGCTACCAAAGGACGGGGAATCTTGAACCGAATGCTTTCCCCTTTAAGAAATCACCTCCTATTTGCAACAAAGATTCTTGCATGTAGTTTAATGGATTCTCAGAGGTGTGAATCTATGTCGCAAAAGGAAGACTTTTGAAAGAGATATAGAGATATGTGGTTAAAACCCTAGGGACGTCAAATTTGACATTTCACACCACTTTTCAGCCTGGAAAATGGGGGAAAAAGACATGGCCACTAAAGCGGACAAACCCGTCTTTTCAAAGAGAGGACTCTATCGCCACTATAATGGCCATCCCGTCTTCAAAAGGTTAATTGGTTCAAATGTATAGGCAGAAGCCTCTTGGGTCAAGCGGGAAGTCCCACCTATACTTACGAAATGTTTAAGACTGCCTTAGTAAAAGCCTTCCCTGTCGTAAAAAATCGTTCAAAATTAGAAGCGGAACGCTTCAGCATATACCAGAAACGAATTGAAAATCTCTCAAGTTTTATTTTAAGAAAAATTCACGCCTTTAAACTCTTGTATGGAAGCCGTCCGGATCCTGAGATAATCCAAGTGATTTTGCCGAGGTTTCTTCCCCAAGTACAAGACTTTATTGAATGAAGGAATCCGACTACACTGGAAAAGTTATTTGAGCTAGCAATCCAGTTTGAAAGTAGAAGAACGGCGGACATTGAAAGAAGACGCGAGTATGAGCAACGAAGTCAATTTGGTGCACCAAGACCACAGCAAAGTCAAGAACACGGCTACGGAAGCAAAGCGAATCAGTGGGCAAGGAAACCCGAGTATCCAAAAACAACCGGCGAACGTCGACAGTTCAATAGTAAGCCAGAAAAAAAAGTCTGAAGGCCAGCGGAAAAAGAAGGAAGGCATGGAAAAGAAGAAACAAAATTTAAACTAAAACGGATTTCTGCTGACGGGAGGGTGCGGAAATCCGAAGGCCAAGAAAACCCCTCTTCCTTCAAGTTAAATACAGTGATGGTGAAAAATTTGACTCTTCCAAAGATTGAAGTGTTGGTGAATAACATCCCAGCCACCGCACTCCTGGATACAGGCGCGCAGTGTTCCTGTGTGGCAGAAGATTTTTTTAGGAAGTTTTTCCGTAGATACCGCATATATAATTCGGATAATACGTCAGTGTTAGCTGCGCAGGGAGAAAGATGCAAATGCATAGGTAAAATACCATTATATATACGCATGAAGGACGAGCAAGTAAAGATCATGTTTTTTATCGTAAAAAATTTACAAGCACATGTCATTTTAGGGATAGATTTTCTTTCAGAGGAAGAAGCAACTCTGGATTTCAAACAAGCGTCCCTTAAGCTGACCATGCAACCAGTTCGGAAAGGAAAAAGAGAACCACCCACATTAAACCTCAACCACCTGCCTAAGGGAGAGCAACAAAAAATTCGACAAGTGGTAAGTGAATTTGTTTCGTTATTTAGTGATATTCCCGGATTTACTCAAGTTACTAACCATAGTATCGACACAGGAGATTCCCTGACAGTTCGCCACAATCCGTATCGCTATGATAAGAATAAAGAAAAAATTATAGAGTGGCACATTCGAGATATGTTACGTAAAAAGATTATAACGCCCATCTCAAGTAGTTATGCTAGCCCGGTTGTGTTATGTAAGAAAAATAATGACTATCCAGTAACACATCTGAAAAGGTGGCGTTTTGCAATTGACTATCGTAAATTAAACTCCATGACTAAATATCCGGTATATCCGTTACCTATTATTGAAGAAATTTTAAGGAACATAACTTCTACGAAATATATGACTACGTTAGACTTAACGACTGGTTATTTTCAAATAGGTGTTAAACCAGAAGATGTGCCTATGACTGCTTTTATAACCAAGTCTGGCACTTATGCATTCTTGCGTATGCCGTTTGGCCTTTCAGGGGCACCGGCAACATTTCAGCGATGTATGGACATTGTCCTAAGGCCTGTTCTAGGAAAGACCACATTTATCTATTTAGACGATATCATTATTACTAGTGATAATCTGGACCAACATGTACAGGATTTAAGACAGGTGTTTATATTATTAAATGAGGCCGGTCTAAAAATTAACCCACCGGGCGGCTCGCATTCAAATCGATTTACGTCTCGAAAACTGCAGTAAAAATTAACCATGTTTACAATTTTTTTTTTCATTTAGAGTGAACCAAAATTGTCCTGAAAACGGCCTTTGTTAGATTTTCTTCCCCCCTCCTTGTAGGGCGATCAACAAATCGTTTCACTTAAGTGATGGTTTCCTACTGTCCTTTGATTACCGCCTAGAGGCGATTAAGCAGATGGGCTGCTTTTGGCCTTACGGAGGAAGGAACACGTTTTGCGTCCATGCTTTGGTTAGACGAAAAAAGATATTTTTTTCTGGAAATCCAAAACAGAAAAGGAAGTTTTGTATTGCCTTGTTACTAATTTTGTGCATATTTCTAATCTTAATTGCTTATCAGAGCCGTGCCAAGATATTTTTTCACCTGAGGCAGAAAGGTCAATGCGCGTCCATGTAAATATAAAAATAGCTACACTTGTATTAAGCAAAAGTAATTGTATTAAATCAAAATGTCATAACTCTTATAGCATAATTATACCATAATTCTTAAAGTATTTTTTAATCGTAGTTTTATAAATTCAGAGAAATGATGTAGCCAATTATTTATAATTTTCAAATGAAAACGTTAAAAAATTCGTTTTTGATAAATAAGAAATAACACTGAAATGCATATTGCATTAATTTCCACGTTTTCTTGCAATTTTTTTGTTTTGTTTTATTGATTTAAGTTTGACGAAGCCTATTTCCCCTAATAATTAAAGTAATTTTCGAATTCCGTATAGAAAATTTGGCGCCTCTTCTAGAGATTCACATGAGGCCGGCTTTGTTGCTTTTTAAGTATAATGGATGTATCTGGTTCTCTGTGTTCCAGAATTGTTCTTTTCATGTGACTTCTTTCTTTATACGAAGGCCAGTTGTAAGGATCCTAAGTTTTACTAACGTTTATTTTATTTTAAATCTTTACTATCACTTCTTATTTTCTACTTCCGGCCAGAATTAAAAGCTTTAACTTATTTATGCAAATTTGTCTTGCTAACGCCAAGTACTTAAGTTGTGGCTTTTTGCCAAGCAAGAGAGAGGAAGGAGTTATTAAAAGAAGGCCGCTTGCCATAGTAGTTTTATTCGGTTGCTGGTTGCCTTCAAGACCAGAGGTTTAGTCCTCTTGATAATTTCAAACGTATCGTAGTTTTAGCAGCTCTCTGTACTACATACGGATTTTGTTAAATAACGGCCAATCTTAAACTTAGGCACTTGTATATTAATCCAAAGTTAGTTTTAGTTAATATTTTTATATTCTTACGTTCAGACCACAAGTGGATGGTCTCTGTATTCCGAAGTTCCGGAAATCGCTGTAAAGATAGAAAAATAAAGGGTTTCGTATACCCTTCCTGTGTGTATTGTCTACTTCACAATTTATTGAACATAGCTTGAGTAAGCTCCCTGTTCCGAGTCAGGACAGTTCCTGTTTCCAAAGCAAGTAAAGAGGAATACAAGTCCTGATAGTTGCGCCCGACGAAGAAGAATAACCATGGCCGAGTTTCAAGAAGAACCTGTGGTGCCTGCAGAAGCGGCTCAGAATCCGGAAATGCCAGCTGCCGGCCTGGAAGGATTTGGGTACATCGTCCATACCATGCGCGCATCGATGAAACCAGAAGCAACATTCAATGGAAACTCACCGGTAACCAGTTTTTTGGAAAAATTGGATGACCAATTCATGCTGTATCCAGTCCATGAATTCCAGAGAGTCACCTTAGCTACCAGCGCTTTGAGAGGCCAAGCGCTTAACCTTTTGAGGCCGGGGCTTTGATAGCAGTAAAAGCTACCAAAGGACGGGGAATCTTGAACCGAATGCTTTCCCCTTTAAGAAATCACCTCCTATTTGCAACAAAGATTCTTGCATGTAGTTTAATGGATTCTCAGAGGTGTGAATCTATGTCGCAAAAGGAAGACTTTTGAAAGAGATATAGAGATATGTGGTTAAAACCCTAGGGACGTCAAATTTGACATTTCACACCACTTTTCAGCCTGGAAAATGGGGGAAAAAGACATGGCCACTAAAGCGGACAAACCCGTCTTTTCAAAGAGAGGACTCTATCGCCACTATAATGGCCATCCCGTCTTCAAAAGGTTAATTGGTTCAAATGTATAGGCAAGAAGCCTCTTGGGTCAAGCGGGAAGTCCCACCTATACTTACGAAATGTTTAAGACTGCCTTAGTAAAAGCCTTCCCTGTCGTAAAAAATCGTTCAAAATTAGAAGCGGAACGCTTCAGCATATACCAGAAACGAATTGAAAATCTCTCAAGTTTTATTTTAAGAAAAATTCACGCCTTTAAACTCTTGTATGGAAGCCGTCCGGATCCTGAGATAATCCAAGTGATTTTGCCGAGGTTTCTTCCCCAAGTACAAGACTTTATTGAATGAAGGAATCCGACTACACTGGAAAAGTTATTTGAGCTAGCAATCCAGTTTGAAAGTAGAAGAACGGCGGACATTGAAAGAAGACGCGAGTATGAGCAACGAAGTCAATTTGGTGCACCAAGACCACAGCAAAGTCAAGAACACGGCTACGGAAGCAAAGCGAATCAGTGGGCAAGGAAACCCGAGTATCCAAAAACAACCGGCGAACGTCGACAGTTCAATAGTAAGCCAGAAAAAAAAGTCTGAAGGCCAGCGGAAAAAGAAGGAAGGCATGGAAAAGAAGAAACAAAATTTAAACTAAAACGGATTTCTGCTGACGGGAGGGTGCGGAAATCCGAAGGCCAAGAAAACCCCTCTTCCTTCAAGTTAAATACAGTGATGGTGAAAAATTTGACTCTTCCAAAGATTGAAGTGTTGGTGAATAACATCCCAGCCACCGCACTCCTGGATACAGGCGCGCAGTGTTCCTGTGTGGCAGAAGATTTTTTTAGGAAGTTTTTCCGTAGATACCGCATATATAATTCGGATAATACGTCAGTGTTAGCTGCGCAGGGAGAAAGATGCAAATGCATAGGTAAAATACCATTATATATACGCATGAAGGACGAGCAAGTAAAGATCATGTTTTTTATCGTAAAAAATTTACAAGCACATGTCATTTTAGGGATAGATTTTCTTTCAGAGGCAGAAGCAACTCTGGATTTCAAACAAGCGTCCCTTAAGCTGACCATGCAACCAGTTCGGAAAGGAAAAAGAGAACCACCCACATTAAACCTCAACCACCTGCCTAAGGGAGAGCAACAAAAAATTCGACAAGTGGTAAGTGAATTTGTTTCGTTATTTAGTGATATTCCCGGATTTACTCAAGTTACTAACCATAGTATCGACACAGGAGATTCCCTGACAGTTCGCCACAATCCGTATCGCTATGATAAGAATAAAGAAAAAATTATAGAGTGGCACATTCGAGATATGTTACGTAAAAAGATTATAACGCCCATCTCAAGTAGTTATGCTAGCCCGGTTGTGTTATGTAAGAAAAATAATGACTATCCAGTAACACATCTGAAAAGGTGGCGTTTTGCAATTGACTATCGTAAATTAAACTCCATGACTAAATATCCGGTATATCCGTTACCTATTATTGAAGAAATTTTAAGGAACATAACTTCTACGAAATATATGACTACGTTAGACTTAACGACTGGTTATTTTCAAATAGGTGTTAAACCAGAAGATGTGCCTATGACTGCTTTTATAACCAAGTCTGGCACTTATGCATTCTTGCGTATGCCGTTTGGCCTTTCAGGGGCACCGGCAACATTTCAGCGATGTATGGACATTGTCCTAAGGCCTGTTCTAGGAAAGACCACATTTATCTATTTAGACGATATCATTATTACTAGTGATAATCTGGACCAACATGTACAGGATTTAAGACAGGTGTTTATATTATTAAATGAGGCCGGTCTAAAAATTAACCCACCGGGCGGCTCGCATTCAAATCGATTTACGTCTCGAAAACTGCAGTAAAAATTAACCATGTTTACAATTTTTTTTTTCATTTAGAGTGAACCAAAATTGTCCTGAAAACGGCCTTTGTTAGATTTTCTTCCCCCTCCTTGTAGGGCGATCAACAAATCGTTTCACTTAAGTGATGGTTTCCTACTGTCCTTTGATTACCGCCTAGAGGCGATTAAGCAGATGGGCTGCTTTTGGCCTTACGGAGGAAGGAACACGTTTTGCGTCCATGCTTTGGTTAGACGAAAAAAGATATTTTTTTCTGGAAATCCAAAACAGAAAAGGAAGCTTTGTATTGCCTTGTTACTAATTTTGTGCATATTTCTAATCTTAATTGCTTATCAGAGCCGTGCCAAGATATTTTTTCACCTGAGGCAGAAAGGTCAATGCGCGTCCATGTAAATATAAAAATAGCTACACTTGTATTAAGCAAAAGTAATTGTATTAAATCAAAATGTCATAACTCTTATAGCATAATTATACCATAATTCTTAAAGTATTTTTTAATCGTAGTTTTATAAATTCAGAGAAATGATGTAGCCAATTATTTATAATTTTCAAATGAAAACGTTAAAAAATTCGTTTTTGATAAATAAGAAATAACACTGAAATGCATATTGCATTAATTTCCAGGTTTTCTTGCAATTTTTTTGTTTTGTTTTATTGATTTAAGTTTGACGAAGCCTATTTCCCCTAATAATTAAAGTAATTTTCGAATTCCGTATAGAAAATTTGGCGCCTCTTCTAGAGATTCACATGAGGCCGGCTTTGTTGCTTTTTAAGTATAATGGATGTATCTGGTTCTCTGTGTTCCAGAATTGTTCTTTTCATGTGACTTCTTTCTTTATACGAAGGCCAGTTGTAAGGATCCTAAGTTTTACTAACGTTTATTTTATTTTAAATCTTTACTATCACTTCTTATTTTCTACTTCCGGCCAGAATTAAAAGCTTTAACTTATTTATGCAAATTTGTCTTGCTAACGCCAAGTACTTAAGTTGTGGCTTTTTGCCAAGCAAGAGAGAGGAAGGAGTTATTAAAAGAAGGCCGCTTGCCATAGTAGTTTTATTCGGTTGCTGGTTGCCTTCAAGACCAGAGGTTTAGTCCTCTTGATAATTTCAAACGTATCGTAGTTTTAGCAGCTCTCTGTACTACATACGGATTTTGTTAAATAACGGCAAATCTTAAACTTAGGCACTTGTATATTAATCCAAAGTTAGTTTTAGTTAATATTTTTATATTCTTACGTTCAGACCACAAGTGGATGGTCTCTGTATTCCGAAGTTCCGGAAATCGCTGTAAAGATAGAAAAATAAAGGGTTTCGTATACCCTTCCTGTGTGTATTGTCTACTTCACAATTTATTGAACATAGCTTGAGTAAGCTCCCTGTTCCGAGTCAGGACAGTTCCTGTTTCCAAAGCAAGTAAAGAGGAATACAAGTCCTGATAGTTGCGCCCGACGAAGAAGAATAACCATGGCCGAGTTTCAAGAAGAACCTGTGGTGCCTGCAGAAGCGGCTCAGAATCCGGAAATGCCAGCTGCCGGCCTGGAAGGATTTGGGTACATCGTCCATACCATGCGCGCATCGATGAAACCAGAAGCAACATTCAATGGAAACTCACCGGTAACCAGTTTTTTGGAAAAATTGGATGACCAATTCATGCTGTATCCAGTCCATGAATTCCAGAGAGTCACCTTAGCTACCAGCGCTTTGAGAGGCCAAGCGCTTAACCTTTTGAGGCCGGGGCTTTGGTAGCAGTAAAAGCTACCAAAGGACGGGGAATCTTGAACCGAATGCTTTCCCCTTTAAGAAATCACCTCCTTTTTGCAACAAAGATTCTTGCATGTAGTTTAATGGATTCTCAGAGGTGTGAATCTATGTCGCAAAAGGAAGACTTTTGAAAGAGATATAGAGATATGTGGTTAAAACCCTAGGGACGTCAAATTTGACATTTCACACCACTTTTCAGCCTGGAAAATGGGGGAAAAAGACATGGCCACTAAAGCGGACAAACCCGTCTTTTCAAAGAGAGGACTCTATCGCCACTATAATGGCCATCCCGTCTTCAAAAGGTTAATTGGTTCAAATGTATAGGCAAGAAGCCTCTTGGGTCAAGCGGGAAGTCCCACCTATACTTACGAAATGTTTAAGACTGCCTTAGTAAAAGCCTTCCCTGTCGTAAAAAATCGTTCAAAATTAGAAGCGGAACGCTTCAGCATATACCAGAAACGAATTGAAAATCTCTCAAGTTTTATTTTAAGAAAAATTCACGCCTTTAAACTCTTGTATGGAAGCCGTCCGGATCCTGAGATAATCCAAGTGATTTTGCCGAGGTTTCTTCCCCAAGTACAAGACTTTATTGAATGAAGGAATCCGACTACACTGGAAAAGTTATTTGAGCTAGCAATCCAGTTTGAAAGTAGAAGAACGGCGGACATTGAAAGAAGACGCGAGTATGAGCAACGAAGTCAATTTGGTGCACCAAGACCACAGCAAAGTCAAGAACACGGCTACGGAAGCAAAGCGAATCAGTGGGCAAGGAAACCCGAGTATCCAAAAACAACCGGCGAACGTCGACAGTTCAATAGTAAGCCAGAAAAAAAAGTCTGAAGGCCAGCGGAAAAAGAAGGAAGGCATGGAAAAGAAGAAACAAAATTTAAACTAAAACGGATTTCTGCTGACGGGAGGGTGCGGAAATCCGAAGGCCAAGAAAACCCCTCTTCCTTCAAGTTAAATACAGTGATGGTGAAAAATTTGACTCTTCCAAAGATTGAAGTGTTGGTGAATAACATCCCAGCCACCGCACTCCTGGATACAGGCGCGCAGTGTTCCTGTGTGGCAGAAGATTTTTTTAGGAAGTTTTTCCGTAGATACCGCATATATAATTCGGATAATACGTCAGTGTTAGCTGCGCAGGGAGAAAGATGCAAATGCATAGGTAAAATACCATTATATATACGCATGAAGGACGAGCAAGTAAAGATCATGTTTTTTATCGTAAAAAATTTACAAGCACATGTCATTTTAGGGATAGATTTTCTTTCAGAGGCAGAAGCAACTCTGGATTTCAAACAAGCGTCCCTTAAGCTGACCATGCAACCAGTTCGGAAAGGAAAAAGAGAACCACCCACATTAAACCTCAACCACCTGCCTAAGGGAGAGCAACAAAAAATTCGACAAGTGGTAAGTGAATTTGTTTCGTTATTTAGTGATATTCCCGGATTTACTCAAGTTACTAACCATAGTATCGACACAGGAGATTCCCTGACAGTTCGCCACAATCCGTATCGCTATGATAAGAATAAAGAAAAAATTATAGAGTGGCACATTCGAGATATGTTACGTAAAAAGATTATAACGCCCATCTCAAGTAGTTATGCTAGCCCGGTTGTGTTATGTAAGAAAAATAATGACTATCCAGTAACACATCTGAAAAGGTGGCGTTTTGCAATTGACTATCGTAAATTAAACTCCATGACTAAATATCCGGTATATCCGTTACCTATTATTGAAGAAATTTTAAGGAACATAACTTCTACGAAATATATGACTACGTTAGACTTAACGACTGGTTATTTTCAAATAGGTGTTAAACCAGAAGATGTGCCTATGACTGCTTTTATAACCAAGTCTGGCACTTATGCATTCTTGCGTATGCCGTTTGGCCTTTCAGGGGCACCGGCAACATTTCAGCGATGTATGGACATTGTCCTAAGGCCTGTTCTAGGAAAGACCACATTTATCTATTTAGACGATATCATTATTACTAGTGATAATCTGGACCAACATGTACAGGATTTAAGACAGGTGTTTATATTATTAAATGAGGCCGGTCTAAAAATTAACCCACCGGGCGGCTCGCATTCAAATCGATTTACGTCTCGAAAACTGCAGTAAAAATTAACCATGTTTACAATTTTTTTTTTCATTTAGAGTGAACCAAAATTGTCCTGAAAACGGCCTTTGTTAGATTTTCTTCCCCCCTCCTTGTAGGGCGATCAACAAATCGTTTCACTTAAGTGATGGTTTCCTACTGTCCTTTGATTACCGCCTAGAGGCGATTAAGCAGATGGGCTGCTTTTGGCCTTACGGAGGAAGGAACACGTTTTGCGTCCATGCTTTGGTTAGACGAAAAAAGATATTTTTTTCTGGAAATCCAAAACAGAAAAGGAAGTTTTGTATTGCCTTGTTACTAATTTTGTGCATATTTCTAATCTTAATTGCTTATCAGAGCCGTGCCAAGATATTTTTTCACCTGAGGCAGAAAGGTCAATGCGCGTCCATGTAAATATAAAAATAGCTACACTTGTATTAAGCAAAAGTAATTGTATTAAATCAAAATGTCATAACTCTTATAGCATAATTATACCATAATTCTTAAAGTATTTTTTAATCGTAGTTTTATAAATTCAGAGAAATGATGTAGCCAATTATTTATAATTTTCAAATGAAAACGTTAAAAAATTCGTTTTTGATAAATAAGAAATAACACTGAAATGCATATTGCATTAATTTCCAGGTTTTCTTGCAATTTTTTTGTTTTGTTTTATTGATTTAAGTTTGACGAAGCCTATTTCCCCTAATAATTAAAGTAATTTTCGAATTCCGTATAGAAAATTTGGCGCCTCTTCTAGAGATTCACATGAGGCCGGCTTTGTTGCTTTTTAAGTATAATGGATGTATCTGGTTCTCTGTGTTCCAGAATTGTTCTTTTCATGTGACTTCTTTCTTTATACGAAGGCCAGTTGTAAGGATCCTAAGTTTTACTAACGTTTATTTTATTTTAAATCTTTACTATCACTTCTTATTTTCTACTTCCGGCCAGAATTAAAAGCTTTAACTTATTTATGCAAATTTGTCTTGCTAACGCCAAGTACTTAAGTTGTGGCTTTTTGCCAAGCAAGAGAGAGGAAGGAGTTATTAAAAGAAGGCCGCTTGCCATAGTAGTTTTATTCGGTTGCTGGTTGCCTTCAAGACCAGAGGTTTAGTCCTCTTGATAATTTCAAACGTATCGTAGTTTTAGCAGCTCTCTGTACTACATACGGATTTTGTTAAATAACGGCAAATCTTAAACTTAGGCACTTGTATATTAATCCAAAGTTAGTTTTAGTTAATATTTTTATATTCTTACGTTCAGACCACAAGTGGATGGTCTCTGTATTCCGAAGTTCCGGAAATCGCTGTAAAGATAGAAAAATAAAGGGTTTCGTATACCCTTCCTGTGTGTATTGTCTACTTCACAATTTATTGAACATAGCTTGAGTAAGCTCCCTGTTCCGAGTCAGGACAGTTCCTGTTTCCAAAGCAAGTAAAGAGGAATACAAGTCCTGATAGTTGCGCCCGACGAAGAAGAATAACCATGGCCGAGTTTCAAGAAGAACCTGTGGTGCCTGCAGAAGCGGCTCAGAATCCGGAAATGCCAGCTGCCGGCCTGGAAGGATTTGGGTACATCGTCCATACCATGCGCGCATCGATGAAACCAGAAGCAACATTCAATGGAAACTCACCGGTAACCAGTTTTTTGGAAAAATTGGATGACCAATTCATGCTGTATCCAGTCCATGAATTCCAGAGAGTCACCTTAGCTACCAGCGCTTTGAGAGGCCAAGCGCTTAACCTTTTGAGGCCGGGGCTTTGGTAGCAGTAAAAGCTACCAAAGGACGGGGAATCTTGAACCGAATGCTTTCCCCTTTAAGAAATCACCTCCTATTTGCAACAAAGATTCTTGCATGTAGTTTAATGGATTCTCAGAGGTGTGAATCTATGTCGCAAAAGGAAGACTTTTGAAAGAGATATAGAGATATGTGGTTAAAACCCTAGGGACGTCAAATTTGACATTTCACACCACTTTTCAGCCTGGAAAATGGGGGAAAAAGACATGGCCACTAAAGCGGACAAACCCGTCTTTTCAAAGAGAGGACTCTATCGCCACTATAATGGCCATCCCGTCTTCAAAAGGTTAATTGGTTCAAATGTATAGGCAAGAAGCCTCTTGGGTCAAGCGGGAAGTCCCACCTATACTTACGAAATGTTTAAGACTGCCTTAGTAAAAGCCTTCCCTGTCGTAAAAAATCGTTCAAAATTAGAAGCGGAACGCTTCAGCATATACCAGAAACGAATTGAAAATCTCTCAAGTTTTATTTTAAGAAAAATTCACGCCTTTAAACTCTTGTATGGAAGCCGTCCGGATCCTGAGATAATCCAAGTGATTTTGCCGAGGTTTCTTCCCCAAGTACAAGACTTTATTGAATGAAGGAATCTGACTACACTGGAAAAGTTATTTGAGCTAGCAATCCAGTTTGAAAGTAGAAGAACGGCGGACATTGAAAGAAGACGCGAGTATGAGCAACGAAGTCAATTTGGTGCACCAAGACCACAGCAAAGTCAAGAACACGGCTACGGAAGCAAAGCGAATCAGTGGGCAAGGAAACCCGAGTATCCAAAAACAACCGGCGAACGTCGACAGTTCAATAGTAAGCCAGAAAAAAAAGTCTGAAGGCCAGCGGAAAAAGAAGGAAGGCATGGAAAAGAAGAAACAAAATTTAAACTAAAACGGATTTCTGCTGACGGGAGGGTGCGGAAATCCGAAGGCCAAGAAAACCCCTCTTCCTTCAAGTTAAATACAGTGATGGTGAAAAATTTGACTCTTCCAAAGATTGAAGTGTTGGTGAATAACATCCCAGCCACCGCACTCCTGGATACAGGCGCGCAGTGTTCCTGTGTGGCAGAAGATTTTTTTAGGAAGTTTTTCCGTAGATACCGCATATATAATTCGGATAATACGTCAGTGTTAGCTGCGCAGGGAGAAAGATGCAAATGCATAGGTAAAATACCATTATATATACGCATGAAGGACGAGCAAGTAAAGATCATGTTTTTTATCGTAAAAAATTTACAAGCACATGTCATTTTAGGGATAGATTTTCTTTCAGAGGCAGAAGCAACTCTGGATTTCAAACAAGCGTCCCTTAAGCTGACCATGCAACCAGTTCGGAAAGGAAAAAGAGAACCACCCACATTAAACCTCAACCACCTGCCTAAGGGAGAGCAACAAAAAATTCGACAAGTGGTAAGTGAATTTGTTTCGTTATTTAGTGATATTCCCGGATTTACTCAAGTTACTAACCATAGTATCGACACAGGAGATTCCCTGACAGTTCGCCACAATCCGTATCGCTATGATAAGAATAAAGAAAAAATTATAGAGTGGCACATTCGAGATATGTTACGTAAAAAGATTATAACGCCCATCTCAAGTAGTTATGCTAGCCCGGTTGTGTTATGTAAGAAAAATAATGACTATCCAGTAACACATCTGAAAAGGTGGCGTTTTGCAATTGACTATCGTAAATTAAACTCCATGACTAAATATCCGGTATATCCGTTACCTATTATTGAAGAAATTTTAAGGAACATAACTTCTACGAAATATATGACTACGTTAGACTTAACGACTGGTTATTTTCAAATAGGTGTTAAACCAGAAGATGTGCCTATGACTGCTTTTATAACCAAGTCTGGCACTTATGCATTCTTGCGTATGCCGTTTGGCCTTTCAGGGGCACCGGCAACATTTCAGCGATGTATGGACATTGTCCTAAGGCCTGTTCTAGGAAAGACCACATTTATCTATTTAGACGATATCATTATTACTAGTGATAATCTGGACCAACATGTACAGGATTTAAGACAGGTGTTTATATTATTAAATGAGGCCGGTCTAAAAATTAACCCACCGGGCGGCTCGCATTCAAATCGATTTACGTCTCGAAAACTGCAGTAAAAATTAACCATGTTTACAATTTTTTTTTTCATTTAGAGTGAACCAAAATTGTCCTGAAAACGGCCTTTGTTAGATTTTCTTCCCCCCTCCTTGTAGGGCGATCAACAAATCGTTTCACTTAAGTGATGGTTTCCTACTGTCCTTTGATTACCGCCTAGAGGCGATTAAGCAGATGGGCTGCTTTTGGCCTTACGGAGGAAGGAACACGTTTTGCGTCCATGCTTTGGTTAGACGAAAAAAGATATTTTTTTCTGGAAATCCAAAACAGAAAAGGAAGTTTTGTATTGCCTTGTTACTAATTTTGTGCATATTTCTAATCTTAATTGCTTATCAGAGCCGTGCCAAGATATTTTTTCACCTGAGGCAGAAAGGTCAATGCGCGTCCATGTAAATATAAAAATAGCTACACTTGTATTAAGCAAAAGTAATTGTATTAAATCAAAATGTCATAACTCTTATAGCATAATTATACCATAATTCTTAAAGTATTTTTTAATCGTAGTTTTATAAATTCAGAGAAATGATGTAGCCAATTATTTATAATTTTCAAATGAAAACGTTAAAAAATTCGTTTTTGATAAATAAGAAATAACACTGAAATGCATATTGCATTAATTTCCAGGTTTTCTTGCAATTTTTTTGTTTTGTTTTATTGATTTAAGTTTGACGAAGCCTATTTCCCCTAATAATTAAAGTAATTTTCGAATTCCGTATAGAAAATTTGGCGCCTCTTCTAGAGATTCACATGAGGCCGGCTTTGTTGCTTTTTAAGTATAATGGATGTATCTGGTTCTCTGTGTTCCAGAATTGTTCTTTTCATGTGACTTCTTTCTTTATACGAAGGCCAGTTGTAAGGATCCTAAGTTTTACTAACGTTTATTTTATTTTAAATCTTTACTATCACTTCTTATTTTCTACTTCCGGCCAGAATTAAAAGCTTTAACTTATTTATGCAAATTTGTCTTGCTAACGCCAAGTACTTAAGTTGTGGCTTTTTGCCAAGCAAGAGAGAGGAAGGAGTTATTAAAAGAAGGCCGCTTGCCATAGTAGTTTTACTCGGTTGCTGGTTGCCTTCAAGACCAGAGGTTTAGTCCTCTTGATAATTTCAAACGTATCGTAGTTTTAGCAGCTCTCTGTACTACATACGGATTTTGTTAAATAACGGCCAATCTTAAACTTAGGCACTTGTATATTAATCCAAAGTTAGTTTTAGTTAATATTTTTATATTCTTACGTTCAGACCACAAGTGGATGGTCTCTGTATTCCGAAGTTCCGGAAATCGCTGTAAAGATAGAAAAATAAAGGGTTTCGTATACCCTTCCTGTGTGTATTGTCTACTTCACAATTTATTGAACATAGCTTGAGTAAGCTCCCTGTTCCGAGTCAGGACAGTTCCTGTTTCCAAAGCAAGTAAAGAGGAATACAAGTCCTGATAGTTGCGCCCGACGAAGAAGAATAACCATGGCCGAGTTTCAAGAAGAACCTGTGGTGCCTGCAGAAGCGGCTCAGAATCCGGAAATGCCAGCTGCCGGCCTGGAAGGATTTGGGTACATCGTCCATACCATGCGCGCATCGATGAAACCAGAAGCAACATTCAATGGAAACTCACCGGTAACCAGTTTTTTGGAAAAATTGGATGACCAATTCATGCTGTATCCAGTCCATGAATTCCAGAGAGTCACCTTAGCTACCAGCGCTTTGAGAGGCCAAGCGCTTAACCTTTTGAGGCCGGGGCTTTGGTAGCAGTAAAAGCTACCAAAGGACGGGGAATCTTGAACCGAATGCTTTCCCCTTTAAGAAATCACCTCCTATTTGCAACAAAGATTCTTGCATGTAGTTTAATGGATTCTCAGAGGTGTGAATCTATGTCGCAAAAGGAAGACTTTTGAAAGAGATATAGAGATATGTGGTTAAAACCCTAGGGACGTCAAATTTGACATTTCACACCACTTTTCAGCCTGGAAAATGGGGGAAAAAGACATGGCCACTAAAGCGGACAAACCCGTCTTTTCAAAGAGAGGACTCTATCGCCACTATAATGGCCATCCCGTCTTCAAAAGGTTAATTGGTTCAAATGTATAGGCAAGAAGCCTCTTGGGTCAAGCGGGAAGTCCCACCTATACTTACGAAATGTTTAAGACTGCCTTAGTAAAAGCCTTCCCTGTCGTAAAAAATCGTTCAAAATTAGAAGCGGAACCCTTCAGCATATACCAGAAACGAATTGAAAATCTCTCAAGTTTTATTTTAAGAAAAATTCACGCCTTTAAACTCTTGTATGGAAGCCGTCCGGATCCTGAGATAATCCAAGTGATTTTGCCGAGGTTTCTTCCCCAAGTACAAGACTTTATTGAATGAAGGAATCTGACTACACTGGAAAAGTTATTTGAGCTAGCAATCCAGTTTGAAAGTAGAAGAACGGCGGACATTGAAAGAAGACGCGAGTATGAGCAACGAAGTCAATTTGGTGCACCAAGACCACAGCAAAGTCAAGAACACGGCTACGGAAGCAAAGCGAATCAGTGGGCAAGGAAACCCGAGTATCCAAAAACAACCGGCGAACGTCGACAGTTCAATAGTAAGCCAGAAAAAAAAGTCTGAAGGCCAGCAGAAAAAGAAGGAAGGCATGGAAAAGAAGAAACAAAATTTAAACTAAAACGGATTTCTGCTGACGGGAGGGTGCGGAAATCCGAAGGCCAAGAAAACCCCTCTTCCTTCAAGTTAAATACAGTGATGGTGAAAAATTTGACTCTTCCAAAGATTGAAGTGTTGGTGAATAACATCCCAGCCACCGCACTCCTGGATACAGGCGCGCAGTGTTCCTGTGTGGCAGAAGATTTTTTTAGGAAGTTTTTCCGTAGATACCGCATATATAATTCGGATAATACGTCAGTGTTAGCTGCGCAGGGAGAAAGATGCAAATGCATAGGTAAAATACCATTATATATACGCATGAAGGACGAGCAAGTAAAGATCATGTTTTTTATCGTAAAAAATTTACAAGCACATGTCATTTTAGGGATAGATTTTCTTTCAGAGGCAGAAGCAACTCTGGATTTCAAACAAGCGTCCCTTAAGCTGACCATGCAACCAGTTCGGAAAGGAAAAAGAGAACCACCCACATTAAACCTCAACCACCTGCCTAAGGGAGAGCAACAAAAAATTCGACAAGTGGTAAGTGAATTTGTTTCGTTATTTAGTGATATTCCCGGATTTACTCAAGTTACTAACCATAGTATCGACACAGGAGATTCCCTGACAGTTCGCCACAATCCGTATCGCTATGATAAGAATAAAGAAAAAATTATAGAGTGGCACATTCGAGATATGTTACGTAAAAAGATTATAACGCCCATCTCAAGTAGTTATGCTAGCCCGGTTGTGTTATGTAAGAAAAATAATGACTATCCAGTAACACATCTGAAAAGGTGGCGTTTTGCAATTGACTATCGTAAATTAAACTCCATGACTAAATATCCGGTATATCCGTTACCTATTATTGAAGAAATTTTAAGGAACATAACTTCTACGAAATATATGACTACGTTAGACTTAACGACTGGTTATTTTCAAATAGGTGTTAAACCAGAAGATGTGCCTATGACTGCTTTTATAACCAAGTCTGGCACTTATGCATTCTTGCGTATGCCGTTTGGCCTTTCAGTGGCACCGGCAACATTTCAGCGATGTATGGACATTGTCCTAAGGCCTGTTCTAGGAAAGACCACATTTATCTATTTAGACGATATCATTATTACTAGTGATAATCTGGACCAACATGTACAGGATTTAAGACAGGTGTTTATATTATTAAATGAGGCCGGTCTAAAAATTAACCCACCGGGCGGCTCGCATTCAAATCGATTTACGTCTCGAAAACTGCAGTAAAAATTAACCATGTTTACAATTTTTTTTTTCATTTAGAGTGAACCAAAATTGTCCTGAAAACGGCCTTTGTTAGATTTTCTTCCCCCCTCCTTGTAGGGCGATCAACAAATCGTTTCACTTAAGTGATGGTTTCCTACTGTCCTTTGATTACCGCCTAGAGGCGATTAAGCAGATGGGCTGCTTTTGGCCTTACGGAGGAAGGAACACGTTTTGCGTCCATGCTTTGGTTAGACGAAAAAAGATATTTTTTTCTGGAAATCCAAAACAGAAAAGGAAGTTTTGTATTGCCTTGTTACTAATTTTGTGCATATTTCTAATCTTAATTGCTTATCAGAGCCGTGCCAAGATATTTTTTCACCTGAGGCAGAAAGGTCAATGCGCGTCCATGTAAATATAAAAATAGCTACACTTGTATTAAGCAAAAGTAATTGTATTAAATCAAAATGTCATAACTCTTATAGCATAATTATACCATAATTCTTAAAGTATTTTTTAATCGTAGTTTTATAAATTCAGAGAAATGATGTAGCCAATTATTTATAATTTTCAAATGAAAACGTTAAAAAATTCGTTTTTGATAAATAAGAAATAACACTGAAATGCATATTGCATTAATTTCCAGGTTTTCTTGCAATTTTTTTGTTTTGTTTTATTGATTTAAGTTTGACGAAGCCTATTTCCCCTAATAATTAAAGTAATTTTCGAATTCCGTATAGAAAATTTGGCGCCTCTTCTAGAGATTCACATGAGGCCGGCTTTGTTGCTTTTTAAGTATAATGGATGTATCTGGTTCTCTGTGTTCCAGAATTGTTCTTTTCATGTGACTTCTTTCTTTATACGAAGGCCAGTTGTAAGGATCCTAAGTTTTACTAACGTTTATTTTATTTTAAATCTTTACTATCACTTCTTATTTTCTACTTCCGGCCAGAATTAAAAGCTTTAACTTATTTATGCAAATTTGTCTTGCTAACGCCAAGTACTTAAGTTGTGGCTTTTTGCCAAGCAAGAGAGAGGAAGGAGTTATTAAAAGAAGGCCGCTTGCCATAGTAGTTTTACTCGGTTGCTGGTTGCCTTCAAGACCAGAGGTTTAGTCCTCTTGATAATTTCAAACGTATCGTAGTTTTAGCAGCTCTCTGTACTACATACGGATTTTGTTAAATAACGGCCAATCTTAAACTTAGGCACTTGTATATTAATCCAAAGTTAGTTTTAGTTAATATTTTTATATTCTTACGTTCAGACCACAAGTGGATGGTCTCTGTATTCCGAAGTTCCGGAAATCGCTGTAAAGATAGAAAAATAAAGGGTTTCGTATACCCTTCCTGTGTGTATTGTCTACTTCACAATTTATTGAACATAGCTTGAGTAAGCTCCCTGTTCCGAGTCAGGACAGTTCCTGTTTCCAAAGCAAGTAAAGAGGAATACAAGTCCTGATAGTTGCGCCCGACGAAGAAGAATAACCATGGCCGAGTTTCAAGAAGAACCTGTGGTGCCTGCAGAAGCGGCTCAGAATCCGGAAATGCCAGCTGCCGGCCTGGAAGGATTTGGGTACATCGTCCATACCATGCGCGCATCGATGAAACCAGAAGCAACATTCAATGGAAACTCACCGGTAACCAGTTTTTTGGAAAAATTGGATGACCAATTCATGCTGTATCCAGTCCATGAATTCCAGAGAGTCACCTTAGCTACCAGCGCTTTGAGAGGCCAAGCGCTTAACCTTTTGAGGCCGGGGCTTTGGTAGCAGTAAAAGCTACCAAAGGACGGGGAATCTTGAACCGAATGCTTTCCCCTTTAAGAAATCACCTCCTATTTGCAACAAAGATTCTTGCATGTAGTTTAATGGATTCTCAGAGGTGTGAATCTATGTCGCAAAAGGAAGACTTTTGAAAGAGATATAGAGATATGTGGTTAAAACCCTAGGGACGTCAAATTTGACATTTCACACCACTTTTCAGCCTGGAAAATGGGGGAAAAAGACATGGCCACTAAAGCGGACAAACCCGTCTTTTCAAAGAGAGGACTCTATCGCCACTATAATGGCCATCCCGTCTTCAAAAGGTTAATTGGTTCAAATGTATAGGCAAGAAGCCTCTTGGGTCAAGCGGGAAGTCCCACCTATACTTACGAAATGTTTAAGACTGCCTTAGTAAAAGCCTTCCCTGTCGTAAAAAATCGTTCAAAATTAGAAGCGGAACGCTTCAGCATATACCAGAAACGAATTGAAAATCTCTCAAGTTTTATTTTAAGAAAAATTCACGCCTTTAAACTCTTGTATGGAAGCCGTCCGGATCCTGAGATAATCCAAGTGATTTTGCCGAGGTTTCTTCCCCAAGTACAAGACTTTATTGAATGAAGGAATCTGACTACACTGGAAAAGTTATTTGAGCTAGCAATCCAGTTTGAAAGTAGAAGAACGGCGGACATTGAAAGAAGACGCGAGTATGAGCAACGAAGTCAATTTGGTGCACCAAGACCACAGCAAAGTCAAGAACACGGCTACGGAAGCAAAGCGAATCAGTGGGCAAGGAAACCCGAGTATCCAAAAACAACCGGCGAACGTCGACAGTTCAATAGTAAGCCAGAAAAAAAAGTCTGAAGGCCAGCGGAAAAAGAAGGAAGGCATGGAAAAGAAGAAACAAAATTTAAACTAAAACGGATTTCTGCTGACGGGAGGGTGCGGAAATCCGAAGGCCAAGAAAACCCCTCTTCCTTCAAGTTAAATACAGTGATGGTGAAAAATTTGACTCTTCCAAAGATTGAAGTGTTGGTGAATAACATCCCAGCCACCGCACTCCTGGATACAGGCGCGCAGTGTTCCTGTGTGGCAGAAGATTTTTTTAGGAAGTTTTTCCGTAGATACCGCATATATAATTCGGATAATACGTCAGTGTTAGCTGCGCAGGGAGAAAGATGCAAATGCATAGGTAAAATACCATTATATATACGCATGAAGGACGAGCAAGTAAAGATCATGTTTTTTATCGTAAAAAATTTACAAGCACATGTCATTTTAGGGATAGATTTTCTTTCAGAGGCAGAAGCAACTCTGGATTTCAAACAAGCGTCCCTTAAGCTGACCATGCAACCAGTTCGGAAAGGAAAAAGAGAACCACCCACATTAAACCTCAACCACCTGCCTAAGGGAGAGCAACAAAAAATTCGACAAGTGGTAAGTGAATTTGTTTCGTTATTTAGTGATATTCCCGGATTTACTCAAGTTACTAACCATAGTATCGACACAGGAGATTCCCTGACAGTTCGCCACAATCCGTATCGCTATGATAAGAATAAAGAAAAAATTATAGAGTGGCACATTCGAGATATGTTACGTAAAAAGATTATAACGCCCATCTCAAGTAGTTATGCTAGCCCGGTTGTGTTATGTAAGAAAAATAATGACTATCCAGTAACACATCTGAAAAGGTGGCGTTTTGCAATTGACTATCGTAAATTAAACTCCATGACTAAATATCCGGTATATCCGTTACCTATTATTGAAGAAATTTTAAGGAACATAACTTCTACGAAATATATGACTACGTTAGACTTAACGACTGGTTATTTTCAAATAGGTGTTAAACCAGAAGATGTGCCTATGACTGCTTTTATAACCAAGTCTGGCACTTATGCATTCTTGCGTATGCCGTTTGGCCTTTCAGTGGCACCGGCAACATTTCAGCGATGTATGGACATTGTCCTAAGGCCTGTTCTAGGAAAGACCACATTTATCTATTTAGACGATATCATTATTACTAGTGATAATCTGGACCAACATGTACAGGATTTAAGACAGGTGTTTATATTATTAAATGAGGCCGGTCTAAAAATTAACCCACCGGGCGGCTCGCATTCAAATCGATTTACGTCTCGAAAACTGCAGTAAAAATTAACCATGTTTACAATTTTTTTTTTCATTTAGAGTGAACCAAAATTGTCCTGAAAACGGCCTTTGTTAGATTTTCTTCCCCCCTCCTTGTAGGGCGATCAACAAATCGTTTCACTTAAGTGATGGTTTCCTACTGTCCTTTGATTACCGCCTAGAGGCGATTAAGCAGATGGGCTGCTTTTGGCCTTACGGAGGAAGGAACACGTTTTGCGTCCATGCTTTGGTTAGACGAAAAAAGATATTTTTTTCTGGAAATCCAAAACAGAAAAGGAAGTTTTGTATTGCCTTGTTACTAATTTTGTGCATATTTCTAATCTTAATTGCTTATCAGAGCCGTGCCAAGATATTTTTTCACCTGAGGCAGAAAGGTCAATGCGCGTCCATGTAAATATAAAAATAGCTACACTTGTATTAAGCAAAAGTAATTGTATTAAATCAAAATGTCATAACTCTTATAGCATAATTATACCATAATTCTTAAAGTATTTTTTAATCGTAGTTTTATAAATTCAGAGAAATGATGTAGCCAATTATTTATAATTTTCAAATGAAAACGTTAAAAAATTCGTTTTTGATAAATAAGAAATAACACTGAAATGCATATTGCATTAATTTCCAGGTTTTCTTGCAATTTTTTTTGTTTTGTTTTATTGATTTAAGTTTGACGAAGCCTATTTCCCCTAATAATTAAAGTAATTTTCGAATTCCGTATAGAAAATTTGGCGCCTCTTCTAGAGATTCACATCAGGCCGGCTTTGTTGCTTTTTAAGTATAATGGATGTATCTGGTTCTCTGTGTTCCAGAATTGTTCTTTTCATGTGACTTCTTTCTTTATACGAAGGCCAGTTGTAAGGATCCTAAGTTTTACTAACGTTTATTTTATTTTAAATCTTTACTATCACTTCTTATTTTCTACTTCCGGCCAGAATTAAAAGCTTTAACTTATTTATGCAAATTTGTCTTGCTAACGCCAAGTACTTAAGTTGTGGCTTTTTGCCAAGCAAGAGAGAGGAAGGAGTTATTAAAAGAAGGCCGCTTGCCATAGTAGTTTTACTCGGTTGCTGGTTGCCTTCAAGACCAGAGGTTTAGTCCTCTTGATAATTTCAAACGTATCGTAGTTTTAGCAGCTCTCTGTACTACATACGGATTTTGTTAAATAACGGCCAATCTTAAACTTAGGCACTTGTATATTAATCCAAAGTTAGTTTTAGTTAATATTTTTATATTCTTACGTTCAGACCACAAGTGGATGGTCTCTGTATTCCGAAGTTCCGGAAATCGCTGTAAAGATAGAAAAATAAAGGGTTTCGTATACCCTTCCTGTGTGTATTGTCTACTTCACAATTTATTGAACATAGCTTGAGTAAGCTCCCTGTTCCGAGTCAGGACAGTTCCTGTTTCCAAAGCAAGTAAAGAGGAATACAAGTCCTGATAGTTGCGCCCGACGAAGAAGAATAACCATGGCCGAGTTTCAAGAAGAACCTGTGGTGCCTGCAGAAGCGGCTCAGAATCCGGAAATGCCAGCTGCCGGCCTGGAAGGATTTGGGTACATCGTCCATACCATGCGCGCATCGATGAAACCAGAAGCAACATTCAATGGAAACTCACCGGTAACCAGTTTTTTGGAAAAATTGGATGACCAATTCATGCTGTATCCAGTCCATGAATTCCAGAGAGTCACCTTAGCTACCAGCGCTTTGAGAGGCCAAGCGCTTAACCTTTTGAGGCCGGGGCTTTGGTAGCAGTAAAAGCTACCAAAGGACGGGGAATCTTGAACCGAATGCTTTCCCCTTTAAGAAATCACCTCCTATTTGCAACAAAGATTCTTGCATGTAGTTTAATGGATTCTCAGAGGTGTGAATCTATGTCGCAAAAGGAAGACTTTTGAAAGAGATATAGAGATATGTGGTTAAAACCCTAGGGACGTCAAATTTGACATTTCACACCACTTTTCAGCCTGGAAAATGGGGGAAAAAGACATGGCCACTAAAGCGGACAAACCCGTCTTTTCAAAGAGAGGACTCTATCGCCACTATAATGGCCATCCCGTCTTCAAAAGGTTAATTGGTTCAAATGTATAGGCAAGAAGCCTCTTGGGTCAAGCGGGAAGTCCCACCTATACTTACGAAATGTTTAAGACTGCCTTAGTAAAAGCCTTCCCTGTCGTAAAAAATCGTTCAAAATTAGAAGCGGAACGCTTCAGCATATACCAGAAACGAATTGAAAATCTCTCAAGTTTTATTTTAAGAAAAATTCACGCCTTTAAACTCTTGTATGGAAGCCGTCCGGATCCTGAGATAATCCAAGTGATTTTGCCGAGGTTTCTTCCCCAAGTACAAGACTTTATTGAATGAAGGAATCCGACTACACTGGAAAAGTTATTTGAGCTAGCAATCCAGTTTGAAAGTAGAAGAACGGCGGACATTGAAAGAAGACGCGAGTATGAGCAACGAAGTCAATTTGGTGCACCAAGACCACAGCAAAGTCAAGAACACGGCTACGGAAGCAAAGCGAATCAGTGGGCAAGGAAACCCGAGTATCCAAAAACAACCGGCGAACGTCGACAGTTCAATAGTAAGCCAGAAAAAAAAGTCTGAAGGCCAGCGGAAAAAGAAGGAAGGCATGGAAAAGAAGAAACAAAATTTAAACTAAAACGGATTTCTGCTGACGGGAGGGTGCGGAAATCCGAAGGCCAAGAAAACCCCTCTTCCTTCAAGTTAAATACAGTGATGGTGAAAAATTTGACTCTTCCAAAGATTGAAGTGTTGGTGAATAACATCCCAGCCACCGCACTCCTGGATACAGGCGCGCAGTGTTCCTGTGTGGCAGAAGATTTTTTTAGGAAGTTTTTCCGTAGATACCGCATATATAATTCGGATAATACGTCAGTGTTAGCTGCGCAGGGAGAAAGATGCAAATGCATAGGTAAAATACCATTATATATACGCATGAAGGACGAGCAAGTAAAGATCATGTTTTTTATCGTAAAAAATTTACAAGCACATGTCATTTTAGGGATAGATTTTCTTTCAGAGGCAGAAGCAACTCTGGATTTCAAACAAGCGTCCCTTAAGCTGACCATGCAACCAGTTCGGAAAGGAAAAAGAGAACCACCCACATTAAACCTCAACCACCTGCCTAAGGGAGAGCAACAAAAAATTCGACAAGTGGTAAGTGAATTTGTTTCGTTATTTAGTGATATTCCCGGATTTACTCAAGTTACTAACCATAGTATCGACACAGGAGATTCCCTGACAGTTCGCCACAATCCGTATCGCTATGATAAGAATAAAGAAAAAATTATAGAGTGGCACATTCGAGATATGTTACGTAAAAAGATTATAACGCCCATCTCAAGTAGTTATGCTAGCCCGGTTGTGTTATGTAAGAAAAATAATGACTATCCAGTAACACATCTGAAAAGGTGGCGTTTTGCAATTGACTATCGTAAATTAAACTCCATGACTAAATATCCGGTATATCCGTTACCTATTATTGAAGAAATTTTAAGGAACATAACTTCTACGAAATATATGACTACGTTAGACTTAACGACTGGTTATTTTCAAATAGGTGTTAAACCAGAAGATGTGCCTATGACTGCTTTTATAACCAAGTCTGGCACTTATGCATTCTTGCGTATGCCGTTTGGCCTTTCAGTGGCACCGGCAACATTTCAGCGATGTATGGACATTGTCCTAAGGCCTGTTCTAGGAAAGACCACATTTATCTATTTAGACGATATCATTATTACTAGTGATAATCTGGACCAACATGTACAGGATTTAAGACAGGTGTTTATATTATTAAATGAGGCCGGTCTAAAAATTAACCCACCGGGCGGCTCGCATTCAAATCGATTTACGTCTCGAAAACTGCAGTAAAAATTAACCATGTTTACAATTTTTTTTTTCATTTAGAGTGAACCAAAATTGTCCTGAAAACGGCCTTTGTTAGATTTTCTTCCCCCCTCCTTGTAGGGCGATCAACAAATCGTTTCACTTAAGTGATGGTTTCCTACTGTCCTTTGATTACCGCCTAGAGGCGATTAAGCAGATGGGCTGCTTTTGGCCTTACGGAGGAAGGAACACGTTTTGCGTCCATGCTTTGGTTAGACGAAAAAAGATATTTTTTTCTGGAAATCCAAAACAGAAAAGGAAGTTTTGTATTGCCTTGTTACTAATTTTGTGCATATTTCTAATCTTAATTGCTTATCAGAGCCGTGCCAAGATATTTTTTCACCTGAGGCAGAAAGGTCAATGCGCGTCCATGTAAATATAAAAATAGCTACACTTGTATTAAGCAAAAGTAATTGTATTAAATCAAAATGTCATAACTCTTATAGCATAATTATACCATAATTCTTAAAGTATTTTTTAATCGTAGTTTTATAAATTCAGAGAAATGATGTAGCCAATTATTTATAATTTTCAAATGAAAACGTTAAAAAATTCGTTTTTGATAAATAAGAAATAACACTGAAATGCATATTGCATTAATTTCCAGGTTTTCTTGCAATTTTTTTGTTTTGTTTTATTGATTTAAGTTTGACGAAGCCTATTTCCCCTAATAATTAAAGTAATTTTCGAATTCCGTATAGAAAATTTGGCGCCTCTTCTAGAGATTCACATCAGGCCGGCTTTGTTGCTTTTTAAGTATAATGGATGTATCTGGTTCTCTGTGTTCCAGAATTGTTCTTTTCATGTGACTTCTTTCTTTATACGAAGGCCAGTTGTAAGGATCCTAAGTTTTACTAACGTTTATTTTATTTTAAATCTTTACTATCACTTCTTATTTTCTACTTCCGGCCAGAATTAAAAGCTTTAACTTATTTATGCAAATTTGTCTTGCTAACGCCAAGTACTTAAGTTGTGGCTTTTTGCCAAGCAAGAGAGAGGAAGGAGTTATTAAAAGAAGGCCGCTTGCCATAGTAGTTTTACTCGGTTGCTGGTTGCCTTCAAGACCAGAGGTTTAGTCCTCTTGATAATTTCAAACGTATCGTAGTTTTAGCAGCTCTCTGTACTACATACGGATTTTGTTAAATAACGGCCAATCTTAAACTTAGGCACTTGTATATTAATCCAAAGTTAGTTTTAGTTAATATTTTTATATTCTTACGTTCAGACCACAAGTGGATGGTCTCTGTATTCCGAAGTTCCGGAAATCGCTGTAAAGATAGAAAAATAAAGGGTTTCGTATACCCTTCCTGTGTGTATTGTCTACTTCACAATTTATTGAACATAGCTTGAGTAAGCTCCCTGTTCCGAGTCAGGACAGTTCCTGTTTCCAAAGCAAGTAAAGAGGAATACAAGTCCTGATAGTTGCGCCCGACGAAGAAGAATAACCATGGCCGAGTTTCAAGAAGAACCTGTGGTGCCTGCAGAAGCGGCTCAGAATCCGGAAATGCCAGCTGCCGGCCTGGAAGGATTTGGGTACATCGTCCATACCATGCGCGCATCGATGAAACCAGAAGCAACATTCAATGGAAACTCACCGGTAACCAGTTTTTTGGAAAAATTGGATGACCAATTCATGCTGTATCCAGTCCATGAATTCCAGAGAGTCACCTTAGCTACCAGCGCTTTGAGAGGCCAAGCGCTTAACCTTTTGAGGCCGGGGCTTTGGTAGCAGTAAAAGCTACCAAAGGACGGGGAATCTTGAACCGAATGCTTTCCCCTTTAAGAAATCACCTCCTATTTGCAACAAAGATTCTTGCATGTAGTTTAATGGATTCTCAGAGGTGTGAATCTATGTCGCAAAAGGAAGACTTTTGAAAGAGATATAGAGATATGTGGTTAAAACCCTAGGGACGTCAAATTTGACATTTCACACCACTTTTCAGCCTGGAAAATGGGGGAAAAAGACATGGCCACTAAAGCGGACAAACCCGTCTTTTCAAAGAGAGGACTCTATCGCCACTATAATGGCCATCCCGTCTTCAAAAGGTTAATTGGTTCAAATGTATAGGCAAGAAGCCTCTTGGGTCAAGCGGGAAGTCCCACCTATACTTACGAAATGTTTAAGACTGCCTTAGTAAAAGCCTTCCCTGTCGTAAAAAATCGTTCAAAATTAGAAGCGGAACGCTTCAGCATATACCAGAAACGAATTGAAAATCTCTCAAGTTTTATTTTAAGAAAAATTCACGCCTTTAAACTCTTGTATGGAAGCCGTCCGGATCCTGAGATAATCCAAGTGATTTTGCCGAGGTTTCTTCCCCAAGTACAAGACTTTATTGAATGAAGGAATCCGACTACACTGGAAAAGTTATTTGAGCTAGCAATCCAGTTTGAAAGTAGAAGAACGGCGGACATTGAAAGAAGACGCGAGTATGAGCAACGAAGTCAATTTGGTGCACCAAGACCACAGCAAAGTCAAGAACACGGCTACGGAAGCAAAGCGAATCAGTGGGCAAGGAAACCCGAGTATCCAAAAACAACCGGCGAACGTCGACAGTTCAATAGTAAGCCAGAAAAAAAAGTCTGAAGGCCAGCGGAAAAAGAAGGAAGGCATGGAAAAGAAGAAACAAAATTTAAACTAAAACGGATTTCTGCTGACGGGAGGGTGCGGAAATCCGAAGGCCAAGAAAACCCCTCTTCCTTCAAGTTAAATACAGTGATGGTGAAAAATTTGACTCTTCCAAAGATTGAAGTGTTGGTGAATAACATCCCAGCCACCGCACTCCTGGATACAGGCGCGCAGTGTTCCTGTGTGGCAGAAGATTTTTTTAGGAAGTTTTTCCGTAGATACCGCATATATAATTCGGATAATACGTCAGTGTTAGCTGCGCAGGGAGAAAGATGCAAATGCATAGGTAAAATACCATTATATATACGCATGAAGGACGAGCAAGTAAAGATCATGTTTTTTATCGTAAAAAATTTACAAGCACATGTCATTTTAGGGATAGATTTTCTTTCAGAGGCAGAAGCAACTCTGGATTTCAAACAAGCGTCCCTTAAGCTGACCATGCAACCAGTTCGGAAAGGAAAAAGAGAACCACCCACATTAAACCTCAACCACCTGCCTAAGGGAGAGCAACAAAAAATTCGACAAGTGGTAAGTGAATTTGTTTCGTTATTTAGTGATATTCCCGGATTTACTCAAGTTACTAACCATAGTATCGACACAGGAGATTCCCTGACAGTTCGCCACAATCCGTATCGCTGTGATAAGAATAAAGAAAAAATTATAGAGTGGCACATTCGAGATATGTTACGTAAAAAGATTATAACGCCCATCTCAAGTAGTTATGCTAGCCCGGTTGTGTTATGTAAGAAAGATAATGACTATCCAGTAACACATCTGAAAAGGTGGCGTTTTGCAATTGACTATCGTAAATTAAACTCCATGACTAAATATCCGGTATATCCGTTACCTATTATTGAAGAAATTTTAAGGAACATAACTTCTACGAAATATATGACTACGTTAGACTTAACGACTGGTTATTTTCAAATAGGTGTTAAACCAGAAGATGTGCCTATGACTGCTTTTATAACCAAGTCTGGCACTTATGCATTCTTGCGTATGCCGTTTGGCCTTTCAGGGGCACCGGCAACATTTCAGCGATGTATGGACATTGTAATAAGGCCTGTTCTAGGAAAGACCACATTTATCTATTTAGACGATATCATTATTACTAGTGATAATCTGGACCAACATGTACAGGATTTAAGACAGGTGTTTATATTATTAAATGAGGCCGGTCTAAAAATTAACCCACCGGGCGGCTCGCATTCAAATCGATTTACGTCTCGAAAACTGCAGTAAAAATTAACCATGTTTACAATTTTTTTTTCATTTAGAGTGAACCAAAATTGTCCTGAAAACCGCCTTTGTTAGATTTTCTTCCCCCCTCCTTGTAGGGCGACCAACAAATCGTTTCACTTAAGTGATGGTTTCCTACTGTCCTTTGATTACCGCCTAGAGGCGATTAAGCAGATGGGCTGCTTTTGGCCTTACGGAGGAAGGAACACGTTTTGCGTCCATGCTTTGGTTAGACGAAAAAAGATATTTTTTTCTGGAAATCCAAAACAGAAAAGGAAGTTTTGTATTGCCTTGTTACTAATTTTGTGCATATTTCTAATCTTAATTGCTTATCAGAGCCGTGCCAAGATATTTTTTCACCTGAGGCAGAAAGGTCAATGCGCGTCCATGTAAATATAAAAATAGCTACACTTGTATTAAGCAAAAGTAATTGTATTAAATCAAAATGTCATAACTCTTATAGCATAATTATACCATAATTCTTAAAGTATTTTTTAATCGTAGTTTTATAAATTCAGAGAAATGATGTAGCCAATTATTTATAATTTTCAAATGAAAACGTTAAAAAATTCGTTTTTGATAAATAAGAAATAACACTGAAATGCATATTGCATTAATTTCCAGGTTTTCTTGCAATTTTTTTGTTTTGTTTTATTGATTTAAGTTTGACGAAGCCTATTTCCCCTAATAATTAAAGTAATTTTCGAATTCCGTATAGAAAATTTGGCGCCTCTTCTAGAGATTCACATGAGGCCGGCTTTGTTGCTTTTTAAGTATAATGGATGTATCTGGTTCTCTGTGTTCCAGAATTGTTCTTTTCATGTGACTTCTTTCTTTATACGAAGGCCAGTTGTAAGGATCCTAAGTTTTACTAACGTTTATTTTATTTTAAATCTTTACTATCACTTCTTATTTTCTACTTCCGGCCAGAATTAAAAGCTTTAACTTATTTATGCAAATTTGTCTTGCTAACGCCAAGTACTTAAGTTGTGGCTTTTTGCCAAGCAAGAGAGAGGAAGGAGTTATTAAAAGAAGGCCGCTTGCCATAGTAGTTTTACTCGGTTGCTGGTTGCCTTCAAGACCAGAGGTTTAGTCCTCTTGATAATTTCAAACGTATCGTAGTTTTAGCAGCTCTCTGTACTACATACGGATTTTGTTAAATAACGGCCAATCTTAAACTTAGGCACTTGTATATTAATCCAAAGTTAGTTTTAGTTAATATTTTTATATTCTTACGTTCAGACCACAAGTGGATGGTCTCTGTATTCCGAAGTTCCGGAAATCGCTGTAAAGATAGAAAAATAAAGGGTTTCGTATACCCTTCCTGTGTGTATTGTCTACTTCACAATTTATTGAACATAGCTTGAGTAAGCTCCCTGTTCCGAGTCAGGACAGTTCCTGTTTCCAAAGCAAGTAAAGAGGAATACAAGTCCTGATAGTTGCGCCCGACGAAGAAGAATAACCATGGCCGAGTTTCAAGAAGAACCTGTGGTGCCTGCAGAAGCGGCTCAGAATCCGGAAATGCCAGCTGCCGGCCTGGAAGGATTTGGGTACATCGTCCATACCATGCGCGCATCGATGAAACCAGAAGCAACATTCAATGGAAACTCACCGGCAACCAGTTTTTTGGAAAAATTGGATGACCAATTCATGCTGTATCCAGTCCATGACTTCCAGAGAGTCACCTTAGCTACCAGCGCTTTGAGAGGCCAAGCGCTTAACCTTTTGAAGCCGGGGCTTTGGTAGCAGTAAAAGCTACCAAAGGACGGGGAATCTTGAACCGAATGCTTTCCCCTTTAAGAAATCACCTCCTATTTGCAACAAAGATTCTTGCATGTAGTTTAATGGATTCTCAGAGGTGTGAATCTATGTCGCAAAAGGAAGACTTTTGAAAGAGATATAGAGATATGTGGTTAAAACCCTAGGGACGTCAAATTTGACATTTCACACCACTTTTCAGCCTGGAAAATGGGGGAAAAAGACATGGCCACTAAAGCGGACAAACCCGTCTTTTCAAAGAGAGGACTCTATCGCCACTATAATGGCCATCCCGTCTTCAAAAGGTTAATTGGTTCAAATGTATAGGCAAGAAGCCTCTTGGGTCAAGCGGGAAGTCCCACCTATACTTACGAAATGTTTAAGACTGCCTTAGTAAAAGCCTTCCCTGTCGTAAAAAATCGTTCAAAATTAGAAGCGGAACGCTTCAGCATATACCAGAAACGAATTGAAAATCTCTCAAGTTTTATTTTAAGAAAAATTCACGCCTTTAAACTCTTGTATGGAAGCCGTCCGGATCCTGAGATAATCCAAGTGATTTTGCCGAGGTTTCTTCCCCAAGTACAAGACTTTATTGAATGAAGGAATCCGACTACACTGGAAAAGTTATTTGAGCTAGCAATCCAGTTTGAAAGTAGAAGAACGGCGGACATTGAAAGAAGACGCGAGTATGAGCAACGAAGTCAATTTGGTGCACCAAGACCACAGCAAAGTCAAGAACACGGCTACGGAAGCAAAGCGAATCAGTGGGCAAGGAAACCCGAGTATCCAAAAACAACCGGCGAACGTCGACAGTTCAATAGTAAGCCAGAAAAAAAAGTCTGAAGGCCAGCGGAAAAAGAAGGAAGGCATGGAAAAGAAGAAACAAAATTTAAACTAAAACGGATTTCTGCTGACGGGAGGGTGCGGAAATCCGAAGGCCAAGAAAACCCCTCTTCCTTCAAGTTAAATACAGTGATGGTGAAAAATTTGACTCTTCCAAAGATTGAAGTGTTGGTGAATAACATCCCAGCCACCGCACTCCTGGATACAGGCGCGCAGTGTTCCTGTGTGGCAGAAGATTTTTTTAGGAAGTTTTTCCGTAGATACCGCATATATAATTCGGATAATACGTCAGTGTTAGCTGCGCAGGGAGAAAGATGCAAATGCATAGGTAAAATACCATTATATATACGCATGAAGGACGAGCAAGTAAAGATCATGTTTTTTATCGTAAAAAATTTACAAGCACATGTCATTTTAGGGATAGATTTTCTTTCAGAGGCAGAAGCAACTCTGGATTTCAAACAAGCGTCCCTTAAGCTGACCATGCAACCAGTTCGGAAAGGAAAAAGAGAACCACCCACATTAAACCTCAACCACCTGCCTAAGGGAGAGCAACAAAAAATTCGACAAGTGGTAAGTGAATTTGTTTCGTTATTTAGTGATATTCCTGGATTTACTCAAGTTACTAACCATAGTATCGACACAGGAGATTCCCTGACAGTTCGCCACAATCCGTATCGCTGTGATAAGAATAAAGAAAAAATTATAGAGTGGCACATTCGAGATATGTTACGTAAAAAGATTATAACGCCCATCTCAAGTAGTTATGCTAGCCCGGTTGTGTTATGTAAGAAAGATAATGACTATCCAGTAACACATCTGAAAAGGTGGCGTTTTGCAATTGACTATCGTAAATTAAACTCCATGACTAAATATCCGGTATATCCGTTACCTATTATTGAAGAAATTTTAAGGAACATAACTTCTACGAAATATATGACTACGTTAGACTTAACGACTGGTTATTTTCAAATAGGTGTTAAACCAGAAGATGTGCCTATGACTGCTTTTATAACCAAGTCTGGCACTTATGCATTCTTGCGTATGCCGTTTGGCCTTTCAGGGGCACCGGCAACATTTCAGCGATGTATGGACATTGTAATAAGGCCTGTTCTAGGAAAGACCACATTTATCTATTTAGACGATATCATTATTACTAGTGATAATCTGGACCAACATGTACAGGATTTAAGACAGGTGTTTATATTATTAAATGAGGCCGGTCTAAAAATTAACCCACCGGGCGGCTCGCATTCAAATCGATTTACGTCTCGAAAACTGCAGTAAAAATTAACCATGTTTACAATTTTTTTTTCATTTAGAGTGAACCAAAATTGTCCTGAAAACCGCCTTTGTTAGATTTTCTTCCCCCCTCCTTGTAGGGCGACCAACAAATCGTTTCACTTAAGTGATGGTTTCCTACTGTCCTTTGATTACCGCCTAGAGGCGATTAAGCAGATGGGCTGCTTTTGGCCTTACGGAGGAAGGAACACGTTTTGCGTCCATGCTTTGGTTAGACGAAAAAAGATATTTTTTTCTGGAAATCCAAAACAGAAAAGGAAGTTTTGTATTGCCTTGTTACTAATTTTGTGCATATTTCTAATCTTAATTGCTTATCAGAGCCGTGCCAAGATATTTTTTCACCTGAGGCAGAAAGGTCAATGCGCGTCCATGTAAATATAAAAATAGCTACACTTGTATTAAGCAAAAGTAATTGTATTAAATCAAAATGTCATAACTCTTATAGCATAATTATACCATAATTCTTAAAGTATTTTTTAATCGTAGTTTTATAAATTCAGAGAAATGATGTAGCCAATTATTTATAATTTTCAAATGAAAACGTTAAAAAATTCGTTTTTGATAAATAAGAAATAACACTGAAATGCATATTGCATTAATTTCCAGGGTTTCTTGCAATTTTTTTGTTTTGTTTTATTGATTTAAGTTTGACGAAGCCTATTTCCCCTAATAATTAAAGTAATTTTCGAATTCCGTATAGAAAATTTGGCGCCTCTTCTAGAGATTCACATGAGGCCGGCTTTGTTGCTTTTTAAGTATAATGGATGTATCTGGTTCTCTGTGTTCCAGAATTGTTCTTTTCATGTGACTTCTTTCTTTATACGAAGGCCAGTTGTAAGGATCCTAAGTTTTACTAACGTTTATTTTATTTTAAATCTTTACTATCACTTCTTATTTTCTACTTCCGGCCAGAATTAAAAGCTTTAACTTATTTATGCAAATTTGTCTTGCTAACGCCAAGTACTTAAGTTGTGGCTTTTTGCCAAGCAAGAGAGAGGAAGGAGTTATTAAAAGAAGGCCGCTTGCCATAGTAGTTTTACTCGGTTCCTGGTTGCCTTCAAGACCAGAGGTTTAGTCCTCTTGATAATTTCAAACGTATCGTAGTTTTAGCAGCTCTCTGTACTACATACGGATTTTGTTAAATAACGGCCAATCTTAAACTTAGGCACTTGTATATTAATCCAAAGTTAGTTTTAGTTAATATTTTTATATTCTTACGTTCAGACCACAAGTGGATGGTCTCTGTATTCCGAAGTTCCGGAAATCGCTGTAAAGATAGAAAAATAAAGGGTTTCGTATACCCTTCCTGTGTGTATTGTCTACTTCACAATTTATTGAACATAGCTTGAGTAAGCTCCCTGTTCCGAGTCAGGACAGTTCCTGTTTCCAAAGCAAGTAAAGAGGAATACAAGTCCTGATAGTTGCGCCCGACGAAGAAGAATAACCATGGCCGAGTTTCAAGAAGAACCTGTGGTGCCTGCAGAAGCGGCTCAGAATCCGGAAATGCCAGCTGCCGGCCTGGAAGGATTTGGGTACATCGTCCATACCATGCGCGCATCGATGAAACCAGAAGCAACATTCAATGGAAACTCACCGGTAACCAGTTTTTTGGAAAAATTGGATGACCAATTCATGCTGTATCCAGTCCATGACTTCCAGAGAGTCACCTTAGCTACCAGCGCTTTGAGAGGCCAAGCGCTTAACCTTTTGAAGCCGGGGCTTTGGTAGCAGTAAAAGCTACCAAAGGACGGGGAATCTTGAACCGAATGCTTTCCCCTTTAAGAAATCACCTCCTATTTGCAACAAAGATTCTTGCATGTAGTTTAATGGATTCTCAGAGGTGTGAATCTATGTCGCAAAAGGAAGACTTTTGAAAGAGATATAGAGATATGTGGTTAAAACCCTAGGGACGTCAAATTTGACATTTCACACCACTTTTCAGCCTGGAAAATGGGGGAAAAAGACATGGCCACTAAAGCGGACAAACCCGTCTTTTCAAAGAGAGGACTCTATCGCCACTATAATGGCCATCCCGTCTTCAAAAGGTTAATTGGTTCAAATGTATAGGCAAGAAGCCTCTTGGGTCAAGCGGGAAGTCCCACCTATACTTACGAAATGTTTAAGACTGCCTTAGTAAAAGCCTTCCCTGTCGTAAAAAATCGTTCAAAATTAGAAGCGGAACGCTTCAGCATATACCAGAAACGAATTGAAAATCTCTCAAGTTTTATTTTAAGAAAAATTCACGTCTTTAAACTCTTGTATGGAAGCCGTCCGGATCCTGAGATAATCCAAGTGATTTTGCCGAGGTTTCTTCCCCAAGTACAAGACTTTATTGAATGAAGGAATCCGACTACACTGGAAAAGTTATTTGAGCTAGCAATCCAGTTTGAAAGTAGAAGAACGGCGGACATTGAAAGAAGACGCGAGTATGAGCAACGAAGTCAATTTGGTGCACCAAGACCACAGCAAAGTCAAGAACACGGCTACGGAAGCAAAGCGAATCAGTGGGCAAGGAAACCCGAGTATCCAAAAACAACCGGCGAACGTCGACAGTTCAATAGTAAGCCAGAAAAAAAGTCTGAAGGCCAGCGGAAAAAGAAGGAAGGCATGGAAAAGAAGAAACAAAATTTAAACTAAAACGGATTTCTGCTGACGGGAGGGTGCGGAAATCCGAAGGCCAAGAAAACCCCTCTTCCTTCAAGTTAAATACAGTGATGGTGAAAAATTTGACTCTTCCAAAGATTGAAGTGTTGGTGAATAACATCCCAGCCACCGCACTCCTGGATACAGGCGCGCAGTGTTCCTGTGTGGCAGAAGATTTTTTTAGGAAGTTTTTCCGTAGATACCGCATATATAATTCGGATAATACGTCAGTGTTAGCTGCGCAGGGAGAAAGATGCAAATGCATAGGTAAAATACCATTATATATACGCATGAAGGACGAGCAAGTAAAGATCATGTTTTTTATCGTAAAAAATTTACAAGCACATGTCATTTTAGGGATAGATTTTCTTTCAGAGGCAGAAGCAACTCTGGATTTCAAACAAGCGTCCCTTAAGCTGACCATGCAACCAGTTCGGAAAGGAAAAAGAGAACCACCCACATTAAACCTCAACCACCTGCCTAAGGGAGAGCAACAAAAAATTCGACAAGTGGTAAGTGAATTTGTTTCGTTATTTAGTGATATTCCCGGATTTACTCAAGTTACTAACCATAGTATCGACACAGGAGATTCCCTGACAGTTCGCCACAATCCGTATCGCTGTGATAAGAATAAAGAAAAAATTATAGAGTGGCACATTCGAGATATGTTACGTAAAAAGATTATAACGCCCATCTCAAGTAGTTATGCTAGCCCGGTTGTGTTATGTAAGAAAGATAATGACTATCCAGTAACACATCTGAAAAGGTGGCGTTTTGCAATTGACTATCGTAAATTAAACTCCATGACTAAATATCCGGTATATCCGTTACCTATTATTGAAGAAATTTTAAGGAACATAACTTCTACGAAATATATGACTACGTTAGACTTAACGACTGGTTATTTTCAAATAGGTGTTAAACCAGAAGATGTGCCTATGACTGCTTTTATAACCAAGTCTGGCACTTATGCATTCTTGCGTATGCCGTTTGGCCTTTCAGGGGCACCGGCAACATTTCAGCGATGTATGGACATTGTAATAAGGCCTGTTCTAGGAAAGACCACATTTATCTATTTAGACGATATCATTATTACTAGTGATAATCTGGACCAACATGTACAGGATTTAAGACAGGTGTTTATATTATTAAATGAGGCCGGTCTAAAAATTAACCCACCGGGCGGCTCGCATTCAAATCGATTTACGTCTCGAAAACTGCAGTAAAAATTAACCATGTTTACAATTTTTTTTTCATTTAGAGTGAACCAAAATTGTCCTGAAAACCGCCTTTGTTAGATTTTCTTCCCCCCTCCTTGTAGGGCGACCAACAAATCGTTTCACTTAAGTGATGGTTTCCTACTGTCCTTTGATTACCGCCTAGAGGCGATTAAGCAGATGGGCTGCTTTTGGCCTTACGGAGGAAGGAACACGTTTTGCGTCCATGCTTTGGTTAGACGAAAAAAGATATTTTTTTCTGGAAATCCAAAACAGAAAAGGAAGTTTTGTATTGCCTTGTTACTAATTTTGTGCATATTTCTAATCTTAATTGCTTATCAGAGCCGTGCCAAGATATTTTTTCACCTGAGGCAGAAAGGTCAATGCGCGTCCATGTAAATATAAAAATAGCTACACTTGTATTAAGCAAAAGTAATTGTATTAAATCAAAATGTCATAACTCTTATAGCATAATTATACCATAATTCTTAAAGTATTTTTTAATCGTAGTTTTATAAATTCAGAGAAATGATGTAGCCAATTATTTATAATTTTCAAATGAAAACGTTAAAAAATTCGTTTTTGATAAATAAGAAATAACACTGAAATGCATATTGCATTAATTTCCAGGGTTTCTTGCAATTTTTTTGTTTTGTTTTATTGATTTAAGTTTGACGAAGCCTATTTCCCCTAATAATTAAAGTAATTTTCGAATTCCGTATAGAAAATTTGGCGCCTCTTCTAGAGATTCACATGAGGCCGGCTTTGTTGCTTTTTAAGTATAATGGATGTATCTGGTTCTCTGTGTTCCAGAATTGTTCTTTTCATGTGACTTCTTTCTTTATACGAAGGCCAGTTGTAAGGATCCTAAGTTTTACTAACGTTTATTTTATTTTAAATCTTTACTATCACTTCTTATTTTCTACTTCCGGCCAGAATTAAAAGCTTTAACTTATTTATGCAAATTTGTCTTGCTAACGCCAAGTACTTAAGTTGTGGCTTTTTGCCAAGCAAGAGAGAGGAAGGAGTTATTAAAAGAAGGCCGCTTGCCATAGTAGTTTTACTCGGTTGCTGGTTGCCTTCAAGACCAGAGGTTTAGTCCTCTTGATAATTTCAAACGTATCGTAGTTTTAGCAGCTCTCTGTACTACATACGGATTTTGTTAAATAACGGCCAATCTTAAACTTAGGCACTTGTATATTAATCCAAAGTTAGTTTTAGTTAATATTTTTATATTCTTACGTTCAGACCACAAGTGGATGGTCTCTGTATTCCGAAGTTCCGGAAATCGCTGTAAAGATAGAAAAATAAAGGGTTTCGTATACCCTTCCTGTGTGTATTGTCTACTTCACAATTTATTGAACATAGCTTGAGTAAGCTCCCTGTTCCGAGTCAGGACAGTTCCTGTTTCCAAAGCAAGTAAAGAGGAATACAAGTCCTGATAGTTGCGCCCGACGAAGAAGAATAACCATGGCCGAGTTTCAAGAAGAACCTGTGGTGCCTGCAGAAGCGGCTCAGAATCCGGAAATGCCAGCTGCCGGCCTGGAAGGATTTGGGTACATCGTCCATACCATGCGCGCATCGATGAAACCAGAAGCAACATTCAATGGAAACTCACCGGTAACCAGTTTTTTGGAAAAATTGGATGACCAATTCATGCTGTATCCAGTCCATGAATTCCAGAGAGTCACCTTAGCTACCAGCGCTTTGAGAGGCCAAGCGCTTAACCTTTTGAAGCCGGGGCTTTGGTAGCAGTAAAAGCTACCAAAGGACGGGGAATCTTGAACCGAATGCTTTCCCCTTTAAGAAATCACCTCCTATTTGCAACAAAGATTCTTGCATGTAGTTTAATGGATTCTCAGAGGTGTGAATCTATGTCGCAAAAGGAAGACTTTTGAAAGAGATATAGAGATATGTGGTTAAAACCCTAGGGACGTCAAATTTGACATTTCACACCACTTTTCAGCCTGGAAAATGGGGGAAAAAGACATGGCCACTAAAGCGGACAAACCCGTCTTTTCAAAGAGAGGACTCTATCGCCACTATAATGGCCATCCCGTCTTCAAAAGGTTAATTGGTTCAAATGTATAGGCAAGAAGCCTCTTGGGTCAAGCGGGAAGTCCCACCTATACTTACGAAATGTTTAAGACTGCCTTAGTAAAAGCCTTCCCTGTCGTAAAAAATCGTTCAAAATTAGAAGCGGAACGCTTCAGCATATACCAGAAACGAATTGAAAATCTCTCAAGTTTTATTTTAAGAAAAATTCACGTCTTTAAACTCTTGTATGGAAGCCGTCCGGATCCTGAGATAATCCAAGTGATTTTGCCGAGGTTTCTTCCCCAAGTACAAGACTTTATTGAATGAAGGAATCCGACTACACTGGAAAAGTTATTTGAGCTAGCAATCCAGTTTGAAAGTAGAAGAACGGCGGACATTGAAAGAAGACGCGAGTATGAGCAACGAAGTCAATTTGGTGCACCAAGACCACAGCAAAGTCAAGAACACGGCTACGGAAGCAAAGCGAATCAGTGGGCAAGGAAACCCGAGTATCCAAAAACAACCGGCGAACGTCGACAGTTCAATAGTAAGCCAGAAAAAAAAGTCTGAAGGCCAGCGGAAAAAGAAGGAAGGCATGGAAAAGAAGAAACAAAATTTAAACTAAAACGGATTTCTGCTGACGGGAGGGTGCGGAAATCCGAAGGCCAAGAAAACCCCTCTTCCTTCAAGTTAAATACAGTGATGGTGAAAAATTTGACTCTTCCAAAGATTGAAGTGTTGGTGAATAACATCCCAGCCACCGCACTCCTGGATACAGGCGCGCAGTGTTCCTGTGTGGCAGAAGATTTTTTTAGGAAGTTTTTCCGTAGATACCGCATATATAATTCGGATAATACGTCAGTGTTAGCTGCGCAGGGAGAAAGATGCCAATGCATAGGTAAAATACCATTATATATACGCATGAAGGACGAGCAAGTAAAGATCATGTTTTTTATCGTAAAAAATTTACAAGCACATGTCATTTTAGGGATAGATTTTCTTTCAGAGGCAGAAGCAACTCTGGATTTCAAACAAGCGTCCCTTAAGCTGACCATGCAACCAGTTCGGAAAGGAAAAAGAGAACCACCCACATTAAACCTCAACCACCTGCCTAAGGGAGAGCAACAAAAAATTCGACAAGTGGTAAGTGAATTTGTTTCGTTATTTAGTGATATTCCCGGATTTACTCAAGTTACTAACCATAGTATCGACACAGGAGATTCCCTGACAGTTCGCCACAATCCGTATCGCTATGATAAGAATAAAGAAAAAATTATAGAGTGGCACATTCGAGATATGTTACGTAAAAAGATTATAACGCCCATCTCAAGTAGTTATGCTAGCCCGGTTGTGTTATGTAAGAAAAATAATGACTATCCAGTAACACATCTGATAAGGTAGCGTTTTGCAATTGACTATCGTAAATTAAACTCCATGACTAAATATCCGGTATATCCGTTACCTATTATTGAAGAAATTTTAAGGAACATAACTTCTACGAAATATATGACTACGTTAGACTTAACGACTGGTTATTTTCAAATAGGTGTTAAACCAGAAGATGTGCCTATGACTGCTTTTATAACCAAGTCTGGCACTTATGCATTCTTGCGTATGCCGTTTGGCCTTTCAGGGGCACCGGCAACATTTCAGCGATGTATGGAAATTGTCCTAAGGCCTGTTCTAGGAAAGACCCCATTTATCTATTTAGACGATATCATTATTACTAGTGATAATCTGGACCAACATGTACAGGATTTAAGACAGGTGTTTATATTATTAAATGAGGCCGGTCTAAAAATTAACCCACCGGGCGGCTCGCATTCAAATCGATTTACGTCTCGAAAACTGCAGTAAAAATTAACCATGTTTACAATTTTTTTTTTCATTTAGAGTGAACCAAAATTGTCCTGAAAACGGCCTTTGTTAGATTTTCTTCCCCCCTCCTTGTAGGGCGATCAACAAATCGTTTCACTTAAGTGATGGTTTCCTACTGTCCTTTGATTACCGCCTAGAGGCGATTAAGCAGATGGGCTGCTTTTGGCCTTACGGAGGAAGGAACACGTTTTGCGTCCATGCTTTGGTTGGACGAAAAAAGATATTTTTTTCTGGAAATCCAAAACAGAAAAGGAAGTTTTGTATTGCCTTGTTACTAATTTTGTGCATATTTCTAATCTTAATTGCTTATCAGAGCCGTGCCAAGATATTTTTTCACCTGAGGCAGAAAGGTCAATGCGCGTCCATGTAAATATAAAAATAGCTACACTTGTATTAAGCAAAAGTAATTGTATTAAATCAAAATGTCATAACTCTTATAGCATAATTATACCATAATTCTTAAAGTATTTTTTAATCGTAGTTTTATAAATTCAGAGAAATGATGTAGCCAATTATTTATAATTTTCAAATGAAAACGTTAAAAAATTCGTTTTTGATAAATAAGAAATAACACTGAAATGCATATTGCATTAATTTCCAGGTTTTCTTGCAATTTTTTTGTTTTGTTTTATTGATTTAAGTTTGACGAAGCCTATTTCCCCTAATAATTAAAGTAATTTTCGAATTCCGTATAGAAAATTTGGCGCCTCTTCTAGAGATTCACATGAGGCCGGCTTTGTTGCTTTTTAAGTATAATGGATGTATCTGGTTCTCTGTGTTCCAGAATTGTTCTTTTCATGTGACTTCTTTCTTTATACGAAGGCCAGTTGTAAGGATCCTAAGTTTTACTAACGTTTATTTTATTTTAAATCTTTACTATCACTTCTTATTTTCTACTTCCGGCCAGAATTAAAAGCTTTAACTTATTTATGCAAATTTGTCTTGCTAACGCCAAGTACTTAAGTTGTGGCTTTTTGCCAAGCAAGAAAGAGGAAGGAGTTATTAAAAGAAGGCCGCTTGCCATAGTAGTTTTACTCGGTTGCTGGTTGCCTTCAAGACCAGAGGTTTAGTCCTCTTGATAATTTCAAACGTATCGTAGTTTTAGCAGCTCTCTGTACTACATACGGATTTTGTTAAATAACGGCCAATCTTAAACTTAGGCACTTGTATATTAATCCAAAGTTAGTTTTAGTTAATATTTTTATATTCTTACGTTCAGACCACAAGTGGATGGTCTCTGTATTCCGAAGTTCCGGAAATCGCTGTAAAGATAGAAAAATAAAGGGTTTCGTATACCCTTCCTGTGTGTATTGTCTACTTCACAATTTATTGAACATAGCTTGAGTAAGCTCCCTGTTCCGAGTCAGGACAGTTCCTGTTTCCAAAGCAAGTAAAGAGGAATACAAGTCCTGATAGTTGCGCCCGACGAAGAAGAATAACCATGGCCGAGTTTCAAGAAGAACCTGTGGTGCCTGCAGAAGCGGCTCAGAATCCGGAAATGCCAGCTGCCGGCCTGGAAGGATTTGGGTACATCGTCCATACCATGCGCGCATCGATGAAACCAGAAGCAACATTCAATGGAAACTCACCGGTAACCAGTTTTTTGGAAAAATTGGATGACCAATTCATGCTGTATCCAGTCCATGAATTCCAGAGAGTCACCTTAGCTACCAGCGCTTTGAGAGGCCAAGCGCTTAACCTTTTGAGGCCGGGGCTTTGGTAGCAGTAAAAGCTACCAAAGGACGGGGAATCTTGAACCGAATGCTTTCCCCTTTAAGAAATCACCTCCTATTTGCAACAAAGATTCTTGCATGTAGTTTAATGGATTCTCAGAGGTGTGAATCTATGTCGCAAAAGGAAGACTTTTGAAAGAGATATGTGGTTAAAACCCTAGGGACGTCAAATTTGACATTTCACACCACTTTTCAGCCTGGAAAATGGGGGAAAAAGACATGGCCACTAAAGCGGACAAACCCGTCTTTTCAAAGAGAGGACTCTATCGCCACTATAATGGCCATCCCGTCTTCAAAAGGTTAATTGGTTCAAATGTATAGGCAGAAGCCTCTTGGGTCAAGCGGGAAGTCCCACCTATACTTACGAAATGTTTAAGACTGCCTTAGTAAAAGCCTTCCCTGTCGTAAAAAATCGTTCAAAATTAGAAGCGGAACGCTTCAGCATATACCAGAAACGAATTGAAAATCTCTCAAGTTTTATTTTAAGAAAAATTCACGTCTTTAAACTCTTGTATGGAAGCCGTCCGGATCCTGAGATAATCCAAGTGATTTTGCCGAGGTTTCTTCCCCAAGTACAAGACTTTATTGAATGAAGGAATCCGACTACACTGGAAAAGTTATTTGAGCTAGCAATCCAGTTTGAAAGTAGAAGAACGGCGGACATTGAAAGAAGACGCGAGTATGAGCAACGAAGTCAATTTGGTGCACCAAGACCACAGCAAAGTCAAGAACACGGCTACGGAAGCAAAGCGAATCAGTGGGCAAGGAAACCCGAGTATCCAAAAACAACCGGCGAACGTCGACAGTTCAATAGTAAGCCAGAAAAAAAAGTCTGAAGGCCAGCGGAAAAAGAAGGAAGGCATGGAAAAGAAGAAACAAAATTTAAACTAAAACGGATTTCTGCTGACGGGAGGGTGCGGAAATCCGAAGGCCAAGAAAACCCCTCTTCCTTCAAGTTAAATACAGTGATGGTGAAAAATTTGACTCTTCCAAAGATTGAAGTGTTGGTGAATAACATCCCAGCCACCGCACTCCTGGATACAGGCGCGCAGTGTTCCTGTGTGGCAGAAGATTTTTTTAGGAAGTTTTTCCGTAGATACCGCATATATAATTCGGATAATACGTCAGTATTAGCTGCGCAGGGAGAAAGATGCAAATGCATAGGTAAAATACCATTATATATACGCATGAAGGACGAGCAAGTAAAGATCATGTTTTTTATCGTAAAAAATTTACAAGCACATGTCATTTTAGGGATAGATTTTCTTTCAGAGGCAGAAGCAACTCTGGATTTCAAACAAGCGTGCCTTAAGCTGACCATGCAACCAGTTCGGAAAGGAAAAAGAGAACCACCCACATTAAACCTCAACCACCTGCCTAAAGGAGAGCAACAAAAAATTCGACAAGTGGTAAGTGAATTTGTTTCGTTATTTAGTGATATTCCCGGATTTACTCAAGTTACTAACCATACTATCGACACAGGAGATTCCCTGACAGTTCGCCACAATCCGTATCGCTATGATAAGAATAAAGAAAAAATTATAGAGTGGCACATTCGAGATATGTTACGTAAAAAGATTATAACGCCCATCTCAAGTAGTTATGCTAGCCCGGTTGTGTTATGTAAGAAAAATAATGACTATCCAGTAACACATCTGATAAGGTAGCGTTTTGCAATTGACTATCGTAAATTAAACTCCATGACTAAATATCCGGTATATCCGTTACCTATTATTGAAGAAATTTTAAGGAACATAACTTCTACGAAATATATGACTACGTTAGACTTAACGACTGGTTATTTTCAAATAGGTGTTAAACCAGAATTGTGCCTATGACTGCTTTTATAACCAAGTCTGGCACTTATGCATTCTTGCGTATGCCGTTTGGCCTTTCAGGGGCACCGGCAACATTTCAGCGATGTATGGACATTGTCCTAAGGCCTGTTCTAGGAAAGACCACATTTATCTATTTAGACGATATCATTATTACTAGTGATAATCTGGACAGACATGTACAGGATTTAAGACAGGTGTTTATATTATTAAATGAGGCCGGTCTAAAAATTAACCCACCGGGCGGCTCGCATTGAAATCGATTTACGTCTCGAAAACTGCAGTAAAAATTAACCATGTTTACAATTTTTTTTTTCATTTAGAGTGAACCAAAATTGTCCTGAAAACGGCCTTTGTTAGATTTTCTTCCCCCCTCCTTGTAGGGCGACCAACAAATCGTTTCACTTAAGTGATGGTTTCCTACTGTCCTTTGATTACCGCCTAGAGGCGATTAAGCAGATGGGCTGCTTTTGGCCTTACGGAGGAAGGAACACGTTTTGCGTCCATGCTTTGGTTAGACGAAAAAAGATATTTTTTTCTGGAAATCCAAAACAGAAAAGGAAGTTTTGTATTGCCTTGTTACTAATTTTGTGCATATTTCTAATCTTAATTGCTTATCAGAGCCGTGCCAAGATATTTTTTCACCTGAGGCAGAAAGGTCAATGCGCGTCCATGTAAATATAAAAATAGCTACACTTGTATTAAGCAAAAGTAATTGTATTAAATCAAAATGTCATAACTCTTATAGCATAATTATACCATAATTCTTAAAGTATTTTTTAATCGTAGTTTTATAAATTCAGAGAAATGATGTAGCCAATTATTTATAATTTTCAAATGAAAACGTTAAAAAATTCGTTTTTGATAAATAAGAAATAACACTGAAATGCATATTGCATTAATTTCCAGGTTTTCTTGCAATTTTTTTGTTTTGTTTTATTGATTTAAGTTTGACGAAGCCTATTTCCCCTAATAATTAAAGTAATTTTCGAATTCCGTATAGAAAATTTGGCGCCTCTTCTAGAGATTCACATGAGGCCGGCTTTGTTGCTTTTTAAGTATAATGGATGTATCTGGTTCTCTGTGTTCCAGAATTGTTCTTTTCATGTGACTTCTTTCTTTATACGAAGGCCAGTTGTAAGGATCCTAAGTTTTACTAACGTTTATTTTATTTTAAATCTTTACTATCACTTCTTATTTTCTACTTCCGGCCAGAATTAAAAGCTTTAACTTATTTATGCAAATTTGTCTTGCTAACGCCAAGTACTTAAGTTGTGGCTTTTTGCCAAGCAAGAGAGAGGAAGGAGTTATTAAAAGAAGGCCGCTTGCCATAGTAGTTTTACTCGGTTGCTGGTTGCCTTCAAGACCAGAGGTTTAGTCCTCTTGATAATTTCAAACGTATCGTAGTTTTAGCAGCTCTCTGTACTACATACGGATTTTGTTAAATAACGGCCAATCTTAAACTTAGGCACTTGTATATTAATCCAAAGTTAGTTTTAGTTAATATTTTTATATTCTTACGTTCAGACCACAAGTGGATGGTCTCTGTATTCCGAAGTTCCGGAAATCGCTGTAAAGATAGAAAAATAAAGGGTTTCGTATACCCTTCCTGTGTGTATTGTCTACTTCACAATTTATTGAACATAGCTTGAGTAAGCTCCCTGTTCCGAGTCAGGACAGTTCCTGTTTCCAAAGCAAGTAAAGAGGAATACAAGTCCTGATAGTTGCGCCCGACGAAGAAGAATAACCATGGCCGAGTTTCAAGAAGAACCTGTGGTGCCTGCAGAAGCGGCTCAGAATCCGGAAATGCCAGCTGCCGGCCTGGAAGGATTTGGGTACATCGTCCATACCATGCGCGCATCGATGAAACCAGAAGCAACATTCAATGGAAACTCACCGGTAACCAGTTTTTTGGAAAAATTGGATGACCAATTCATGCTGTATCCAGTCCATGAATTCCAGAGAGTCACCTTAGCTACCAGCGCTTTGAGAGGCCAAGCGCTTAACCTTTTGAGGCCGGGGCTTTGGTAGCAGTAAAAGCTACCAAAGGACGGGGAATCTTGAACCGAATGCTTTCCCCTTTAAGAAATCACCTCCTATTTGCAACAAAGATTCTTGCATGTAGTTTAATGGATTCTCAGAGGTGTGAATCTATGTCGCAAAAGGAAGACTTTTGAAAGAGATATGTGGTTAAAACCCTAGGGACGTCAAATTTGACATTTCACACCACTTTTCAGCCTGGAAAATGGGGGAAAAAGACATGGCCACTAAAGCGGACAAACCCGTCTTTTCAAAGAGAGGACTCTATCGCCACTATAATGGCCATCCCGTCTTCAAAAGGTTAATTGGTTCAAATGTATAGGCAGAAGCCTCTTGGGTCAAGCGGGAAGTCCCACCTATACTTACGAAATGTTTAAGACTGCCTTAGTAAAAGCCTTCCCTGTCGTAAAAAATCGTTCAAAATTAGAAGCGGAACGCTTCAGCATATACCAGAAACGAATTGAAAATCTCTCAAGTTTTATTTTAAGAAAAATTCACGTCTTTAAACTCTTGTATGGAAGCCGTCCGGATCCTGAGATAATCCAAGTGATTTTGCCGAGGTTTCTTCCCCAAGTACAAGACTTTATTGAATGAAGGAATCCGACTACACTGGAAAAGTTATTTGAGCTAGCAATCCAGTTTGAAAGTAGAAGAACGGCGGACATTGAAAGAAGACGCGAGTATGAGCAACGAAGTCAATTTGGTGCACCAAGACCACAGCAAAGTCAAGAACACGGCTACGGAAGCAAAGCGAATCAGTGGGCAAGGAAACCCGAGTATCCAAAAACAACCGGCGAACGTCGACAGTTCAATAGTAAGCCAGAAAAAAAAGTCTGAAGGCCAGCGGAAAAAGAAGGAAGGCATGGAAAAGAAGAAACAAAATTTAAACTAAAACGGATTTCTGCTGACGGGAGGGTGCGGAAATCCGAAGGCCAAGAAAACCCCTCTTCCTTCAAGTTAAATACAGTGATGGTGAAAAATTTGACTCTTCCAAAGATTGAAGTGTTGGTGAATAACATCCCAGCCACCGCACTCCTGGATACAGGCGCGCAGTGTTCCTGTGTGGCAGAAGATTTTTTTAGGAAGTTTTTCCGTAGATACCGCATATATAATTCGGATAATACGTCAGTATTAGCTGCGCAGGGAGAAAGATGCAAATGCATAGGTAAAATACCATTATATATACGCATGAAGGACGAGCAAGTAAAGATCATGTTTTTTATCGTAAAAAATTTACAAGCACATGTCATTTTAGGGATAGATTTTCTTTCAGAGGCAGAAGCAACTCTGGATTTCAAACAAGCGTGCCTTAAGCTGACCATGCAACCAGTTCGGAAAGGAAAAAGAGAACCACCCACATTAAACCTCAACCACCTGCCTAAAGGAGAGCAACAAAAAATTCGACAAGTGGTAAGTGAATTTGTTTCGTTATTTAGTGATATTCCCGGATTTACTCAAGTTACTAACCATACTATCGACACAGGAGATTCCCTGACAGTTCGCCACAATCCGTATCGCTATGATAAGAATAAAGAAAAAATTATAGAGTGGCACATTCGAGATATGTTACGTAAAAAGATTATAACGCCCATCTCAAGTAGTTATGCTAGCCCGGTTGTGTTATGTAAGAAAAATAATGACTATCCAGTAACACATCTGATAAGGTAGCGTTTTGCAATTGACTATCGTAAATTAAACTCCATGACTAAATATCCGGTATATCCGTTACCTATTATTGAAGAAATTTTAAGGAACATAACTTCTACGAAATATATGACTACGTTAGACTTAACGACTGGTTATTTTCAAATAGGTGTTAAACCAGAATTGTGCCTATGACTGCTTTTATAACCAAGTCTGGCACTTATGCATTCTTGCGTATGCCGTTTGGCCTTTCAGGGGCACCGGCAACATTTCAGCGATGTATGGACATTGTCCTAAGGCCTGTTCTAGGAAAGACCACATTTATCTATTTAGACGATATCATTATTACTAGTGATAATCTGGACAGACATGTACAGGATTTAAGACAGGTGTTTATATTATTAAATGAGGCCGGTCTAAAAATTAACCCACCGGGCGGCTCGCATTGAAATCGATTTACGTCTCGAAAACTGCAGTAAAAATTAACCATGTTTACAATTTTTTTTTTCATTTAGAGTGAACCAAAATTGTCCTGAAAACGGCCTTTGTTAGATTTTCTTCCCCCCTCCTTGTAGGGCGACCAACAAATCGTTTCACTTAAGTGATGGTTTCCTACTGTCCTTTGATTACCGCCTAGAGGCGATTAAGCAGATGGGCTGCTTTTGGCCTTACGGAGGAAGGAACACGTTTTGCGTCCATGCTTTGGTTAGACGAAAAAAGATATTTTTTTCTGGAAATCCAAAACAGAAAAGGAAGTTTTGTATTGCCTTGTTACTAATTTTGTGCATATTTCTAATCTTAATTGCTTATCAGAGCCGTGCCAAGATATTTTTTCACCTGAGGCAGAAAGGTCAATGCGCGTCCATGTAAATATAAAAATAGCTACACTTGTATTAAGCAAAAGTAATTGTATTAAATCAAAATGTCATAACTCTTATAGCATAATTATACCATAATTCTTAAAGTATTTTTTAATCGTAGTTTTATAAATTCAGAGAAATGATGTAGCCAATTATTTAAAATTTTCAAATGAAAACGTTAAAAAATTCGTTTTTGATAAATAAGAAATAACACTGAAATGCATATTGCATTAATTTCCAGGTTTTCTTGCAATTTTTTTGTTTTGTTTCATTGATTTAAGTTTGACGAAGCCTATTTCCCCTAATAATTAAAGTAATTTTCGAATTCCGTATAGAAAATTTGGCGCCTCTTCTAGAGATTCACATGAGGCCGGCTTTGTTGCTTTTTAAGTATAATGCATGTATCTGGTTCTCTGTGTTCCAGAATTGTTCTTTTCATGTCACTTCTTTCTTTATACGAAGGCCAGTTGTAAGGATCCTAAGTTTTACTAACGTTTATTTTATTTTAAATCTTTACTATCACTTCTTATTTTCTACTTCCGGCCAGAATTAAAAAGCTTTAACTTATTTATGCAAATTTGTCTTGCTAACGCCAAGTACTTAAGTTGTGGCTTTTTGCCAAGCAAGAGAGAGGAAGGAGTTATTAAAAGAAGGCCGCTTGCCATAGTAGTTTTACTCGGTTGCTAGTTGCCTTCAAGACCAGAGGTTTAGTCCTCTTGATAATTTCAAACGTATCGTAGTTTTAGCAGCTCTCTGTACTACATACGGATTTTGTTAAATAACAGCCAATCTTAAACTTAGGCACTTGTATATTAATCCAAAGTTAGTTTTAGTTAATATTTTTATATTCTTACGTTCAGACCACAAGTGGATGGTCTCTGTATTCCGAAGTTCCGGAAATCGCTGTAAAGATAGAAAAATAAAAGGTTTCGTATACCCTTCCTGTGTGTATTGTCTACTTCACAATTTATTGAACATAGCTTGAGTAAGCTCCCTGTTCCGAGTCAGGACAGTTCCTGTTTCCAAAGCAAGTAAAGAGGAATACAAGTCCTGATAGTTGCGCCCGACGAAGAAGAATAACCATGGCCGAGTTTCAAGAAGAACCTGTGGTGCCTGCAGAAGCGGCTCAGAATCCGGAAATGCCAGCTGCCGGCCTGGAAGGATTTGGGTACATCGTCCATACCATGCGCGCATCGATGAAAACAGAAGCAACATTCAATGGAAACTCACCGGTAACCAGTTTTTTGGAAAAATTGGATGACCAATTCATGCTGTATCCAGTCCATGAATTCCAGAGAGTCACCTTAGCTACCAGCGCTTTGAGAGGCCAAGCGCTTAACCTTTTGAGGCCGGGACTTTGGTAGCAGTAAAAGCTACCATAGGACGGGGAATCTTGAACCGAATGCTTTCCCCTTTAAGAAATCACCTCCTATTTGCAACAAAGATTCTTGCATGTAGTTTAATGGATTCTCAGATGTGTGAATCTATGTCGCAAAAGGAAGACTTTTGAAAGAGATATGTGGTTAAAACCCTAGGGACGTCAAATTTGACATTTCACACCACTTTTCAGCCTGGAAAATGGGGGAAAAAGACATGGCCACTAAAGCGGACAAACCCGTCTTTTCAAAGAGAGGACTCTATCGCCACTATAATGGCCATCCCGTCTTCAAAAGCTTAATTGGTTCAAATGTATAGGCAGAAGCCTCTTGGGTCAAGCGGGAAGTCCCACCTATACTTACGAAATGTTTAAGACTGCCTTAGTAAAAGCTTCCCTGTCGTAAAAAATCGTTCAAAATTAGAAGCGGAACGCTTCGGCATATACTAGAAACGAATTGAAAATCTCTCAAGTTTTATTTTAAGAAAAATTCACGTCTTTAAACTCTTGTATGGAAGCCGTCCTGATCCTGAGATAATCCAAGTGATTTTGCCGAGGTTTCTTCCCCAAGTACAAGACTTTATTGAATGAAGGAATCCGACTACACTGGAAAAGTTATTTGAGCTAGCAATCCAGTTTGAAAGTAGAAGAACGGCGGACATTGAAAGAAGACGCGAGTATGAGCAACGAAGTCAATTTGGTGCACCAAGACCACAGCAAAGTCAAGAACACGGCTACGGAAGCAAAGCGAATCAGTGGGCAAGGAAACCCGAGTATCCAAAAACAACCGGCGAACGTCGACAGTTCAATAGTAAGCCAGAAAAAAAAGTCTGAAGGCCAGCGGAAAAAGAAGGAAGGCATGGAAAAGAAGAAACAAAATTTAAACTAAAACGGATTTCTGCTGACGGGAGGGTGCGGAAATCCGAAGGCCAAGAAAACCCCTCTTCCTTCAAGTTAAATACAGTGATGGTGAAAAATTTGACTCTTCCAAAGATTGAAGTGTTGGTGAATAACATCCCAGCCACCGCACTCCTGGATACAGGCGCGCAGTGTTCCTGTGTGGCAGAAGATTTTTTTAGGAAGTTTTTCCGTAGATACCGCATATATAATTCGGATAATACGTCAGTGTTAGCTGCGCAGGGAGAAAGATGCCAATGCATAGGTAAAATACCATTATATATACGCATGAAGGACGAGCAAGTAAAGATCATGTTTTTTATCGTAAAAAATTTACAAGCACATGTCATTTTAGGGATAGATTTTCTTTCAGAGGCAGAAGCAACTCTGGATTTCAAACAAGCGTCCCTTAAGCTGACCATGCAACCAGTTCGGAAAGGAAAAAGAGAACCACCCACATTAAACCTCAACCACCTGCCTAAGGGAGAGCAACAAAAAATTCGACAAGTGGTAAGTGAATTTGTTTCGTTATTTAGTGATATTCCCGGATTTACTCAAGTTACTAACCATAGTATCGACACAGGAGATTCCCTGACAGTTCGCCACAATCCGTATCGGTATGATAAGAATAAAGAAAAAATTATAGAGTGGCACATTCGAGATATGTTACGTAAAAAGATTATAACGCCCATCTCAAGTAGTTATGCTAGCCCGGTTGTGTTATGTAAGAAAAATAATGACTATTCAGTAACACATCTGAAAAGGTGGCGTTTTGCAATTGACTATCGTAAATTAAACTCCATGACTAAATATCCGGTATATCCGTTACCTATTATTGAAGAAATTTTAAGGAACATAACTTCTACGAAATATATGACTACGTTAGACTCAACGACTGGTTATTTTCAAATAGGTGTTAAACCAGAAGATGTGCCTAAGACTGCTTTTATAACCAAGTCTGGCACTTACGCATTCTTGCGTATGCCGTTTGGCCTTTCAGGGGCACCGGCAACATTTCAGCGATGTATGGACATTGTGCTAAGGCCTGTTCTAGGAAAGACGACATTTATCTATTTAGACGATATCATTATTACTAGTGATAATCTGGACCAACATGTACAGGATTTAAGACAGGTGTTTATATTATTAAGTGAGGCCGGTCTAAAAATTAACCCACCGGGCGGCTCGCATTCAAATCGATTTACGTCTCGAAAACTGCAGTAAAAATTAACCATGTTAACAATTTTTTTTCATTTAGAGTGAACCAAAATTGTCCTGAAAACGGCCTTTGTTAGATTTTCTTCCCCCCTCCTTGTAGGGCGATCAACAAATCGTTTCACTTAAGTGATGGTTTCCTACTGACCTTTGATTACCGCCTAGAGGCGATTAAGCAGATGGGCTGCTTTTGGCCTTACGGAGGAAGGAACACGTTTTGCTTCCATGCTTTGGTTAGACGAAAAAAGATATTTTTTTCTGGAAATCCAAAACAGAAAAGGAAGTTTTGTATTGCCTTGTTACTAATTTTGTGCATATTTCTAATCTTAATTGCTTATCAGTGCCGTGCCAAGATATTTTTTCACCTGAGGCAGAAAGGTCAATGCGCGTCCATGTAAATATAAAAATAGCTACACTTGTATTAAGCAAAAGTAATTGTATTAAATCAAAATGTCATAACTCTTATAGCATAATTATACCATAATTCTTAAAGTATTTTTTAATCGTAGTTTTATAAATTCAGAGAAATGATGTAGCCAATTATTTATAATTTTCAAATGAAAACGTTAAAAAATTCGTTTTTGATAAATAAGAAATAACACTGAAATGCATATTGCATTAATTTCCAGGTTTTCTTGCAATTTTTTTGTTTTGTTTTATTGATTTAAGTTTGACGAAGCCTATTTCCCCTAATAATTAAGGTAATTTTCGAATTCCGTATAGAAAATTTGGCGCCTCTTCTAGAGATTCACATGAGGCCGGCTTTGTTGCTTTTTAAGTATAATGGATGTATCTGGTTCTCTGTGTTCCAGAATTGTTCTTTTCATGTGACTTCTTTCTTTATACGAAGGCCAGTTGTAAGGATCCTAAGTTTTACTAACGTTTATTTTATTTTAAATCTTTACTATCACTTCTTATTTTCTACTTCCGGCCAGAAATAAAAGCTTTAACTTATTTATACAAATTTGTCTTGCTAACGCCAAGTACTTAAGTTGTGGCTTTTTGCCAAGCAAGAGAGAGGAAGGAGTTATTAAAAGAAGGCCGCTTGCCATAGTAGTTTTACTCGGTTGCTGGTTGCCTTCAAGACCAGAGGTTTAGTCCTCTTGATAGTTTCAAACGTATCGTAGTTTTAGCAGCTCTCTGTACTACATACGGATTTTGTTAAATAACGGCCAATCTTAAACTTAGGCACTTGTATATTAATCCAAAGTTAGTTTTAGTTGGAGTTTTAGTTAATATTTTTATATTCTTACGTTCAGACCACAAGTGGATGGTCTCTGTATTCCGAAGTTCCGGAAATCGCTGTAAAGATAGAAAAATAAAGGGTTTCGTATACCCTTTCTGTGTGTATTGTCTACTTCACAATTTATTGAACATAGCTTGAGTAAGCTCCCTGTTCCGAGTCAGGACAGTTCCTGTTTCCAAAGCAAGTAAAGAGGAATACAAGTCCTGATAGTGGCCCCCGACGAAGAAGAATAACCATGGCCGAGTTTCAAGAAGAACCTGTGGTGCCTGCAGAAGCGGCTCAGAATCCGGAAATGCCAGCTGCCGGCCTGGAAGGATTTGGGTACATCGTCCATACCATGCGCGCATCGATGAAACCAGAAGCAACATTCAATGGAAACTCACCGGTAACCAGTTTTTTGGAAAAATTGGATGACCAATTCATGCTGTATCCAGTGCATGAATTCCAGAGAGACATCTTAGCTACCAGCGCTTTGACAGGCCAAGCGCTTAACCTTTTGAGGCCCGGGCTTTGGTAGCAGTAAAAGCTACCAAAGGACGGGGAATCTTGAACCGAATGCTTTCCCCTTTAAGAAATCACCTCCTATTTGCAACAAAGATTCTTGCATGTAGTTTAATGGATTCTCAGAGGTGTGAATCTATGTCACAAAAGGAAGACTTTTGAAAGAGATATGTGGTTAAAACCCTAGGGACGTCAAATTTGACATTTCACACCACTTTTCAGCCTGGAAAATGGCGGAAAAAGACATGGCCACTAAAGCGGACAAACCCGTCTTTTCAAAGAGAGGACTCTATCGCCACTATAATGGCCATCCCGTCTTCAAAAGGTTAATTGGTTCAAATGTATAGGCAGAAGCCTCTTGGGTCAAGCGGGAAGTCCCACCTATACTTACGAAATGTTTAAGACTGCCTTAGTAAAAGCCTTCCCTGTCGTAAAAAATCGTTCAAAATTAGAAGCGGAACTCTTCAGCATATACCAGCAACGAATTGAAAATCTCTCAAGCTTTATTTTAAGAAAAATTCACGTCTTTAAACTCTTGTATGGAAGCCGCCCGGATCCTGAGATAATCCATGTGATTTTGCCGAGGTTACTTCCAAGTACAAGACTTTATTGAATGAAGGAATCCGACTACACTGGAAAAGTTATTTGAGCTAGCAATCCAGTTTGAAAGTAGAAGAACGGCGGACATTGAAAGAAGACGCGAGTATGAGCAACGAAGCCAATTTGTTGCACCAAGACCACAGCAAAGTCAAGAACACGGCTACGGAAGCAAAGCGAATCAGTGGGCAAGGAAACCCGAGTATCCAAAAACAACCGGCGAACGTCGACAGTTCAATAGTAAGCCAGAAAAAAGTCTGAAGGCCAGCGGAAAAAGAAGGAAGGCATGGAGAAGAAGAAACAAAATTTAAACTAAAACGGATTTCTGCTGACGGGAGGGTGCGGAAATCCGAAGGCCAAGAAAACCCCTCTTCCTTCAAGTTAAATACAGTGATGGCGAAAAACTTGACTCTTCCAAAGATTGAAGTGTTGGTGAATAACATCCCAGCCACCGCATTCCTGGATACAGGCGCGCAGTGTTCCTGTGTGGCAGAAGATTTTTTTAGGAAGTACTTCCGTAGATACCGCATATATAATTCGGATAATACGACAGTGTGAGCTGCGCAGGGAGAAAGATGCAAATGCATAGGTAAAATACCATTATATATACGCATCAAGGACGAGCAAGTAAAGATCATGTTTTTTATCGTAAAAAATTTACAAGCACATGTCATTTTAGGGATAGATTTTCTTTCAGAGGCAGAAGCAACGCTGGATTTCAACCAAGCGTCCCTTAAGCTGACCATGCAACCAGTTCGGGAAGAAAAAAAGAGAACCACCCACATTAAACCTCAACCACCTGCCTAAGGGAGAGCAACAAAATATTCGACAAGTGGTAAGTGAATTTGATTCGTTATTTAGTGATATTCCCGGATTTATTCAAGTTACTAACCATAGTATCGACACAGGAGATTCCCTGACAGTTCGCCACAAACCGTATCGGTATCATAAGAATAAAGAAAAAATTTTAGAGTGGCACATTCGAGATATGTTACGTAAAAAGATTATAACGCCCATCTCAATTAGTTATGCTAGCCCGGTTGTGTTATGTAAGAAAAATAATGACTAACAGTAACACATCTGAAAAGGTGGCGTTTTGCAATTGACTATCGTAAATTAAACTCCATGACTAAATATCCGGTATATCCGTTACCTATTATTGAAGAAATTTTAAGGAACATACCTTCTACGAAATATATGACTACGTTAGACTTAACGACTGGTTATTTTCAAATAGGTGTTAAACCAGAAGATGTGCCTATGACTGCTTTTATAACCAAGTCTGGCACTTATGCATTCTTGCGTATGCCGTTTGGCCTTTCAGGGGCACCGGCAACATTTCAGCGATGTATGGACATTGTGCTAAGGCCTGTTCTAGGAAAGACCACATTTATCTATTTAGACGATATCATTATTACTAGTGATAATCTGGACAACCATGTACAGGATTTAAGACAGGTGTTTATATTATTAAATGAGGCCGGTCTAAAAATTAACCCACCGGTCGGCTCGCATTCAAATCGATTTACGTCTCGAAAACTGCAGTAAAAATTAACCATGTTTACAATTTTTTTTTCATTTAGAGTGAACCAAAATTGTCCTGAAAACGGCGTTTGTTAGATTTTCTTCCCCCCTCCTTGTAGGGCGATCAACAAATCGTTTCACTTAAGTGATGGTTTCCTACTGTCCTTTGATTACCGCCTAGAGGCGATTAAGCAGATGGGCTGCTTTTGGCCTTACGGAGGAAGGAACACGTTTTGTGTCCATGCTTTGGTTAGACGAAAAAAGATATTTTTTTCTGGAAATCCAAAACAGAAAAGGAAGTTTTGTATTGCCTTGTTACTAATTTTGTGCATATTTCTAATCTTAATTGCTTATCTGAGCCATGCCAAGATATTTCTTCACCTGAGGCAGAAAGGTCAATGCGCGTCCATGTAAATATAAAAATAGCTACACTTGTATTAAGCAAAAGTAATTGTATTAAATCAAAATGTCGTAACTCTTATAGCATAATTATACCATAATTCTTAAAGTATTTTTAATCGTAGTTTTATAAATTCAGAGAAATGATGTAGCCAATTATTTATAATTTTCAAATGAAAACGTTAAAAAATTCGTTTTTGATAAATAAGAAATAACACTGAAATGCATATTCCATTAATTTCCAGGTTTTCTTGCAATTTTTTTGGTTTGTTTTATTGATTTAAGTTTGACGAAGCCTATTTCCCCTAATAATTTAAGTAACTTTCGAATTCCGTATAGAAAATTTGGCGCCTCTTCTAGCGATTCACATGAGGCCGTCTTTGTGGCTTTTTAAGTATAATGGATGTATCTGGTTCTCTGTGTTCCAGAATTGTTCTTTTCATGTGACTTCTTTCTTTATACGAAGGCCAGTTGTAAGGATCCTAAGTTTTACTAACGTTTATTTTATTTTAAATCTTTACTATCGCTTCTTATTTTCTACTTCGGGCTAGAATTAAAAGCTTTAACTTATTTATGCAAATTTGTCTTTCTAACGCCAAGTACTTAAGTTGTGGCTTTTTGACAAGCAAGAGAGAGGAAGGAGTTATTAAAAGCTGGCCGCTTGCCATAGTAGTTTTACTCGGTTGCTGGTTGCCTTCAAGACCAGAGGTTTAGTCCTCTTGATAATTTCAAACGTATCGTAGTTTTAGCAGCTCTCTGTACTACATACGGATTTTGTTAAATAACGGCCAATCTTAAATTTAGGCACTTGTATATTAATCCAAAGTTAGTTTTAGTTAGAGTTTTAGTTAATATTTTTATATTCTTACGTTCAGACCACAAGTGGTTGGTCTCTGTATTCCGAAGTTCCGGAAATCGCTGTAAAGATAGAAAAATAAAGGGTTTCGTATACCCTTCCTGTGTGTATTGTCTACTTCACAATTTATTGAACATAGCTTGAGTAAGCTCCCTGTTCCGAGTCAGGACAGTTCCTGTTTCCAAAGCAAGTAAAGAGGAATACAAGTCCTGATAGTGGCGCCCGACGAAGAAGAATAACCATGGCCGAGTTTCAAGAAGAACCTGTGGTGCCTGCAGAAGCGGCTCAGAATCCAGAAATGCCAGCTGCCGGCCTGGAAGGATGTGGGTACATCGTCCATACCATGCGCGCATCGATGAAACCAGAAGCAACATTCAATGGAAACTCACCGGTAACCAGTTTTTTGGAAAAATTGGATGACCAATTCATGCTGTATCCAGTGCATGAATTCCAGAGAGTCATCTTAGCTACCAGCGCTTTGAGGGGCCAAGCGCTTAACCTTTTGAGGCCGGGGCTTTGGTAGCAGTAAAAGCTACCAAACGACGGGGAATCTGGAACCGAATGCTTTCCTCTTTAAGAAATCACCTCCTATTTGCAACAAAGATTCTTGCATGTAGTTTAATGGATTCTCAGAGGTGTGAATCTATGTCGCAAAAGGAAGACTATTGAAAGAGATATGTGGTTAAAACCCTAGGGACGTCAAATTTGACATTTCACACCACTTTTCAGCCTGGAAAATGGCGGAAAAAGACATGGCCACTAAAGCGGACAAACCCGTCTTTTCAAAGAGAGGACTCTATGGCCACTATAATGGCCATCCCGTCTTCAAAAGGTTAATTGGTTCAAATGTATAGGCAGAAGCCTCTTGGGTCAAGCGGGAAGTCCCACCTATACTTACGAAATGTTTAAGACTGGCTTAGTAAAAGCCTCCCCTGTGGTAAAAAATCGTTCAAAATTAGAAGCGGAACTCTTCAGCATATACCAGAAACGAATTGAAAATCTCTCAAGCTTTATTTTAAGAAAAATTCACGTCTTTAAACTCTTGTATGGAAGCCGTCCGGATCCTGAGATAATCCAAGTGATTTTGCCGAGATTACTTCCCCAAGTAAAAGACTTTATTGAATGAAGGAATCCGACTACACTGGGAAAGTTATATGAGCTAGCAATCCAGTTTGAAAGTAGAAGAACGGCGGACATTGAAAGAAGACGCGAGTATGAGCAACGAAGCCAATTTGGTGCGCCAAAACCACAGCAAAGTCAAGAACACGGGTACGGAAGCAAAGCGAATCAGTGGGCAAGAAAACCCGAGTATCCAAAAACAACCGGCGAACGTTGACAGTTCAATAGTAAGCCAGAAAAAAAGTCTGAAGGCCAGCGGAAAAAGAAGGAAGGCATGGAAAGGAAGAAACAAAATTTAAACTAAAACGGATTTCTGCTGACGGGAGAGTGCGGAAATCCGAAGGCCAATAAAACCCCTCTTCCTTCAAGTTAAATACAGTGATGGTGAAAAATTTGACTCTTCCAAAGATTGAAGTGTTGGTGAATAACATCCCAGCCACCGCAATCCTGGATACAGGCGCGCAGTGTTCCTGTGTTTCAAAAGATTTTTTTAGGAAGTACTTCCGTAGATACCGCATATATAATTCGGATAATACGTCAGTGTTAGCTGCGGAGGGAGAAAGATGCAAATGCATAGGTAAAATACCATTATATATACGCATCAAGGACGAGCAAGTAAAGATCATGATTTTTATCGTAAAAAATTTACAAGCACATGTCATTTTAGGGATAGATTTTCTTTCAGAGGCAGAAGCAACGCTGGATTTCAACCAAGCGTCCGTTAAGCTGACCATGCAACCAGTTCGGAAAGAACCCACATTAAACCTCAACCACCTGCCTAAGGGAGAGCAACAAAAAATTCGACAAGTGGTAAGTGAATTTGCTTCGTTATTTAGTGATATTCCCGGATTTACTCAAGTTATTAACCATAGTATCGACACAGGAGATTCCCTGACAGTTCGCCACAAACCGTATCGGTATGATAAGAATAAAGAAAAAATTATAGAGTGGCACATTCGAGATATGTTACGTAAAAATGTCATAACGCCCATCTCAAGTAGTTATGCTAGCCCAGTTGTGTTATGTAAGAAAAATAATGACTATCCAGTAACACATCCGAAAAGGTGGCGTTTTGCAATTGACTATCGTAAATTAAACTCCATGACTAAATATCCGGTATATCCGTTACCTATTATTGAAGAAATTTTAAGGAACATAACTTCTACGAAATATATGACTACGTTAGACTTAACGACTGGTTATTTTCAAATAGGTGTTAAACCAGAAGATGTGCCTAAGACTGCTTTTATAACCAAGTCTGGCACTTATGCACTCTTGCGTATGCCGTTTGGCCTTTCAGGGGCACCGGCAACATTTCAGCGATGTATGGACATTGTGCTAAGGCCTGTTCTAGGAAAGACCACATTTATCTATTTAGACGATATCATTATTACTAGTGATAATCTGGACCAACATGTACAGGATTTAAGACAGGTGTTTTCATTATTAAATGAGGCCGGTCTAAAAGTTAATGTCGAAAAGTGCAAATTTGCAGCCCCTGAATTAAAATACTTAGGTTACAAAATATCTCAGAAAGGAATCGAGACGGACGAATCAAAAATAATCGCTGTGCAAAAGTATCCGCCGCCAAATACGGCGAAGAAGCTCTCTTCTTTTCTAGATCTTTGTTCATATTATAGGTCCTTTATAAAAGATTTAGCAGCTGTTGCAGAACCATTGTTAAAATTAAAAAGGAAAAAGGCAAGATTCTCGTGGACGGCCGAAGCCAATAGTGCTTTCGAAAAATTAAAGCAAGCATTAACGCAAGCCCCTGTTTTGAAATTTCCTGAAAACTATGAGAATTTAGAAATTTCAGCGGATGCTTCGGATTATGCGGTAGGAGCGGTACTTTCGCAAAATCAGCAGCCCGTGGCATTTTTTAGTCGAACTTTAAATCAAACACAAAGAAATTATTCCGCGACTGAGAGAGAGGCACTTGCAGTTCTGTTAGCAGTGCAAAAGTTCCGAGTCTATTTTGGAAGGGCGCCAATAACAGTGTATTCTGATCATGCGGCGGTAACTAGATTGTACTCAGGGAAAAACTTATCCCCAGGGTTAATAAGATGGGCACTCAAGCTGCAAGAATATAATCTGGTAATCAAGCATACCCCTGGAAAGAAAAATATCGTAGCAGATGCCCTATCCAGAATAAAAATAGATGAAGAAGGTAATACTGTAAAGGTGGCAATGCTCACAGCATGTACGATACATTCCCGAGAAACTGTAATAACCGAACTGGGTAAGGATCCTGAGTTTGGAAACATTTATGAGTATTTAAAGGATCCTGAAAATTTTAGCCACCAAGATATTGTGGCGATAAGAAATAGGGCGGCCCATTACGAACTAATAGATGGTCTATTATTTTATACAAAAACTACGAATTCCAACAACGAATTTCGACCTGTTATCCCAGCTAGTCTTAGATTAAATATACTGCAGGAGTTACACGACTCCCCTTTAGCTTCTCATGCTGGTATTCGAAAAACCATCCAACGCGTACACGAAGCAGTTTATTTTCCTGAGCTGCAAAAGTTAACAAGGGCATATGTCCAGTCCTGCCCAACATGTCAAGCAGTTAATTATATTAATTTCCGCCTGGCCGGGTTTCTAAATAGTATTAAATCCGAATTTCCAAATGAAATAATTGGCATCGATTTATTGGGCCCTTTCCCAAAAAGTCAGTTAAATAAAAGTCGGTATCTCCTTGTTATGGTTGATCATTTTAGTAAGTGGACCGAAATTGTTCCCTTAAAACGAGCCTCCGCGAAATTAGTTACTGATTCTATTTTAAATAAATATATTTTAAAATACGGGGCGCCCCTAAAAGTTATATCGGATAATGGTCCTCAATTTGTAAGTAATATATTTGAAGACATGTGCCAAAAACTGGGCATACGTCATTTAAAAATGGTCCCGTATCGGCCGCAATCAAATATAGCGGAACGGGTCAATAGAAATATAGTGAAAATTATCCGTAGTTATGTTAAAAATTTTCATAAAAGCTGGGATAACTATGTCAATGAATTAGCTTTCGCTCTTAGGACCGCAAAACATGATACGACGGGCAAAACTCCTGCTGAGTTATTTTTAGGCAGAAAGATTATAACGCCGTTAGATAAATTATTTTTTGTTCAACAAAGAGACCCAGAATTTAAAATGGGTGATATAGAAAAATTAATTAAAGAAGCAAAAAAGAATACTGAAGTAGCACAAAGAAAACAGAAGTTCTATTATGATATGAAACGACGGGGAGTAACTTATAAAGTAGGAGATGAAGTGTTAAAAATTAAGCATTCACTTTCTTCAGCACCAGAAGATAAAACTGCCGAATTTTTTTCCACGATTTGAAGGACCATATGTCATAGAAAAAGTAACTCAGGCTGTAGTGGTGGTAAAAGCCAGGAATGGTGAAACCTGCACCGCAAACGTTGACCAGATTAAACCATTTTATAATCGTAATAAAATGCCAATATTTCAAGATCTTTTGCAGGATCCGGCACGGCAGGCACAAGCTCCAGAGGTGGAACAACGACAATCACAAGGGCAAGCCATTAGTAGACAGGAGCAATTGAAAAGAAAGTTTCCCCTTTGGAAAACTGAAAGTAACAAGAAAAAGAAACCGTTCCACCGACCAGAAAAGACAGGGCACGACCATCCCCAGAATGAAGAAGGGAGAAGTACGACTAATGCAAAGAGAGCCAGGAAAAATGGCAGCAACTATAACACGGCTCCAAAGCGGAAGATCTACCCATCGGATAGGAGTCTACGCAGCAAATGTCGACGAATTGTTGAAGGAAGACCAGCTGCAGATGCAAAGAAGCAAGAAATATTTGAACAGCCAGCAACGAGATCCAGGCAAGTATGAGAGAGAGTTGTCGCGGTTCCGCCAAGACCAGCTGCCATCAAATGGCCGAGACCACAAGCAGATGCTAAAAAGAAGGTCTTCAAGGGTGACCGAACTGGAAGAAAACGAAAGCTCATGGAGGAAGGAAACGAAGGGCGAACCCGCACAAGAAGGAAGATAAACCAGACTGTGGTCTTCGCTACCTTCGAAAACTGGGCAGAAAAAAGGATGTCTGAATATCACAAAGATAAGTAAAACTTTATGTTACTTTGAAACCTTAAGTTAATTTTTCATTCTTACTGCAAGTGGCAGAATTCAAGAAGTTTTACCTCATGTGAGGCCTACCTTTATCGCCAAAAACGAGAGAAATGAGTTGTTACCTATTTTCGTATTATGTTTTTCAATTACTCGCGAGCAAAACTAAAATTAATGTATAATAGGAATGTGTAAATACTTGAATATTGTAAAAGCATTGATAATCTTTGAGAAAGGTACATTAAGAAAATTGTAAAAATTATTGTATAAAATTTTATTTAAAAGATTCTGGCAAGAAAGAAGTTTTACTAATTCAGAAGTCAAACAACAAAAATCAGCGTTATATTCACAAAATTTTCACAGGACTAGTTTCGATGGTTTTACCGAACCATCATCTTCAGCTGCAAAACCGCAAATGTTTGTGAATATAACGCTGATTTTTGTTGTTTGACTTCTGAATTAGTATTTATTCGGCGTGTTATTGTGTCTTAATTAAAGAAGTTTTAGTCTGAAAGACTTTTGAAATGTAGTATTTTAACGTAGAAGAATTGGCACTTGCTTGGAAAAGAATAGAAGTTAACAATGTACTACTAATGTATGTTTTAAAATGCGTAAAATTAACGGCATGTTAATATGTCCTTATATACAATGTGAACTGTTATCTTAAAAGTTAAGAAATACTGTGATATGTTAAAAGTGAAAATATTAGAGTAATGCCAAAAATTTTAACTTATTGGTGTGACTAAAAAGAGCAAATTATTGTGAATATGTGTTAAAGGTTGAATGAATGTAGTTAGGCTCTCTGACGCTACACTTCAGAGTTAGCCACTTTTCAGAATAGTACCTCGGGGTTTAGAGATGAATATAAGGTGTGTTCTGAGGTCTTGTTAGTTGAATTTTAAAACGTTAGTGTTTTGATTGCAGGCGGTAGTGTTGAACACTTGTACATAGACACGCTCGTGTTTGGTGTTTCTCTTTACAACACATATCAAAGAGCACGGAGAGATAGTCAAATAACGTCATGAATGAAATAAGAATTTTAAAAGAGAAATATAAATATTCATGTAACTTGCCATTTGATTGTGTAACTTTTCATTAAACTAGTTTTCCTTCCAGATCTCTGGAAGGAACCAGATTTCAACTAAGAAACTCCTGTTTATAGATGCAGTACAGATGAAAATTACTTGTCCATGGAGTTGATAATGTAAAAACGACTTTTTAAATTCTAGTTTCTAGAGAGAAATGTTTGTAAAAGATTAGCCTCGCGTTAGATTCTAGAGCTAAAAGTTTTCAACAAGGTCGTTTTAGACCTCAGTTTCAAACTAATTAACTCTGGCGGGAAGTATGTAAGGATTCTAAGTTTTACTAACGTTTATTTTATTTTAAATCTTTACTATCACTTCTTATTTTCTACTTCCGGCCAGAATTAAAAGCTTTAACTTATTTATGCAAATTTGTCTTGCTAACGCCAAGTACTTAAGTTGTGGCTTTTTGCCAAGCAAGAGAGAGGAAGGAGTTATTAGAAGCAGGCCGCTTGCCATAGTAGTTTTACTCGGTTGCTGGTTGCCTTCAAGGCCAGAGGTTTAGTCCTCTTGATAATTTTAAACGTATCGTAGTTTTAGCAGCTCTCTGTACTACATACGGATTTTGTTAAATAACGTCCAATCTTAAAGTTAGGCACTTGTATATTAACCCAAAGTTAGTTTTAGTTAGAGTTTTAGTTAATATTTTTATATTCTTACGTTCAGACCACAAGTGGTTGGTCTCTGTCTTCCGAAGTTCCGGAAATCGCTGTAAAGATAGAAAAATAAAGGGTTTCGTATACCCTTCCTGTGTGTATTGTCTACTTCACAATTTATTGAACATAGCTTGAGTAAGCTCCCTGTTCCGAGTCAAGACAGTTCATGTTTCCAAAGCCAGTAAAGAGGAATACAATTCCTGATACAGTTACATATCCCTTTTGATCATCTGACACTCATTTGCTTGGACGACAGCCACGTCATTGGTTTTTAGGAAATATACAACGCTAAATGCCATTTTCTGTGAATGTAATGAAATAAATTCGTAAATGTTCTGAGACTGAATGGAAGCAATCTTACTTTATATGTAGTTAATTATCAAAATTATAAAGCTTGTCTTATACGAACTCAACCTTCCTGACATTCTGGGAAAATTCCTTCCTGACTTTCTGAATATATTTTGTATTTTCCATGGCAGTCTAGAATTTTCTAGGTGAGGGAAACTCTGTTAAACCTGATTAAAAACATAATGGATAACAAACATAATAATCCCTATATGCCACTAGCATATATATACAGTTAACAGATTCCACTGGTGTAGATTCTAAATTTATTGATAGTTCTGAAATTATAATGACACCTAAATTTAGAGAACTGAAAGTATGACTAAAATTCTTTTTGTTTATTAAATCTGTAAAAAAACAATTTCTTTTCCGATGAATTTTCTAACAGATAATTGATTATTAGAACTGATTTGTCTATAAATAAAAAACAATTATCACCAGTGTCAGCAGATATCTTAAATTCTGAGAGTTTAAACGATATATTTTGCTAATTTCACTTATTGATTTCTTTTCTTCGTCAAAACGTGTTTGTTAAGCATATCTGCGTGCAAGCTGCTGTAAAGGTTTTGAAAGAGGACAAAGCATATTTTTCAGTTCCCCAAAACAGTTCTAATGTTTTCAACAAAAAGTGTCAAGAGGCCCAAATATTTGAACATCATTTATTAAATGAATCAAAGATAGAACATTATACATTATTAAATAAATATTTTCGCATGTAATCGAATACTATGTTTAACAAAAGTTCTTAAATCATTTTCTGCAAATGCATCATTAGAGAAAGCAATATCTGAAGGGTTTATTAAAATAAAAATTTCCACATGTAGTAAAAGAAAGTTGTTGTACATAGCAGATGGTAAAATTGAATTCATAACAGCAGGCCTAGTGTATAAAAGAAATAAATGAAACTTTGTTGCCTTCCAACTCTGTATTTCTTGAAGCATTCCAGGTTTAAGACTAAACTCGCTCATTTTTAAAAAATTCGAGACATTTTTTATGACAAAATTCAATAGAATTTTTTATAATTGAAGACATTTTTTATAATTTAACTCTAAATAATAAAAAAATGTCTATTTCATTGCTTGTGTAAATATAAGATATCTAATTCTCTTAGTGTTTAATTTTTCTTTACAATTTAATGAAAACAGTACGTGCATAGAATACCAGTACTACATTTGAATAGTATAAAAATTGTATTTCTAAAGCCATAAACACAATTGTATATGACTGCAGATCATAGTTTCCAGCCTTGGAAAATCTTTAAAGACGGAAGATTTTCTTGAAAGACGGGTTTGCTCTAGAAAAATGAAAGGTTCTTCACTCTGCGAGGTTATACCATTTCAAAGAAATTCCAAACTCGCTTTGATTCAGTTTATGATGCATGATGGTTCAGGTTACTACAGTACTTGTAATTCAATTTTGATGTAAGAGGCATTAGCATTTTATTAGATACTCTAAAATTTATGCTCTTTACTAATTTCATTTTTGTTTTATTTCCTCGCTTTTTTATGCTGAGGAAATCTTCAGTAGTGAAGCAAAGCTTTTATTTATCAACGTATTTTTAAATATACGATGCATGTGAAATTAATAATTAACATACATAATAACAATAGATAAAATATTAGTAATATGCCAGGTACTAAAGTAAACAAAATTAAACACAAAAAATAATAATTAAACATTGCCTAAATCTTCACATAAAAATCTACTGATGTCTACAGCAGATTAAAACAACTCAGATTAAATGAAATCCGATAAGAAAAATTTATTAAGGTCAATAAAATTAATAAAAAATACAGTTTTGTGAAATAAAGTTTAACAAGAAAAATTATTATGAAAATCATTACAGGTGGACGAGTACAATTCGCCTAATTAAAAATTTCATTATTTTGATAAATTTCGTTTATTTTGCTGGGAAAATTTTCTTTAGTAAAGATTTAAATTTCGAGACTTTAAAATCTCGAGATTCGGTAATTTACCTTGAGATGTGATGAAAAACTGGGACTGAGTTGAAAACTTGAGTTGGCAGCTATGATAAGTTTGAGATCAACATGATTATAGCATTTGGCAGATTTTAGACATATACAAAACAATTTCAGCAAACTTTCATTATTAAAAGTACGATTAAAAATGTGAAAATATGCATACTTACACTTTTAGTAGAGCGGATAAAACAAAGACATCAATACTTCCCGTCGAACCCGAATAATTTTAGCGGTATTCTTTATGACCTCAAACCCCGGTCTTTCGAATCGTTCTTCTTTAAGAATGACTGAGGTCAGAGTCAGCCGGACGTCAGTAATTTCAGGATTTGATTGGTTACATACGTTTTTTGGACCGCAGGGCATGCTTTGAGGGAGAGTACTTTGAGGGAAAAAAGTGATTTCGTCCTTGAGAGAAATAGTGCTGTGGGACAACATATGGAGAAGCGGAAAGAGCTCCAGCCTAAAGTCTTCTGTTCTTCCATAAGTCAAGTAAGATGATAAAAAAGTAAACGTACAAAAAAAAATTTTGTTTTGATTAATCCATCGACCAAAAATTAAAAATGTTTTATTAGGCACTTTACAATTTACAACACATTCACTGCAGAGACGTTTTGGCTTTTATAGTGTTTTTATACGGTAGCAGTTCAATAGTTAATCAAAAACGGAGGTGTTAATTTTAAAATTTTTCATTAAGTCGAGAATTTAACAAGCAGCTTTCCTTGCAAGTGATATAAGTTCCACACATTGCAAAAGTTACTTTAATTTCAAAATTTAATCAGATAATTATTGCGGAAAACCAACATATTTTCGTATTCTCGTCGACATCAACAAATGTTCTTATAATTTTAGAAAAAGTATCATAGAAAAATCAACGTACCATAGCACGACTATGATGAAATATTTTATATCTGGTAGTAAACAAAAGTTGGTTAAAAAGTATATTCGAATATTTTGAAATTTGTCCAATATATCTGGAAATTAACCTGATCTTCATGATTGGAAGGTAGTAAGAAATTTAAATCCATTAACACAGAAATATTAGAGTGCCCTTTTCCGAGTTTAATTTAATTTATTTATTTTTTGGGCATGTTCATGTGTGTTTTTCAATTCTGCGTCTGAATGCTTCACGAGAAAGCATCCTTTTTCTTAGCTTTCTTTTTAAATGCATTGTGAAATATTAAAAAGCATACATCTTTATTTATTACATCATAATGATATTTAAAGTAACATTAGTATTTCAAAGAATCCATAAATGCACATACGTATTTGATTTATATATATTAAACAATTCTTAAGAGACATTTATGAATATCATACTTAAACATATAAAAAAGATACTTAAATAAAGATAAAATTGAACTTACTTATGAAATATATTTTGTGCATCAACAATTTTCAAAATTACGTTGTTTTCCATAGCCAAATAGAATAGAAGCATAGTAAAAGAACTCTTCAAATGCGGAACTTTCTTCCTGTAAATTGCGATTTCTAATTGCAAACCTTTCTGCTGAATTATTTTATTAACTTTATTGCAATGAAAGTAAGTATTAGACCAGATCGTAATTGATAAATAAAATCTAAACACTGCAATTTATTTAACTAGATGTCTCACAGAAACATATGGAATTTCTTTTAAAGTTTTCATTTAATATTTTAAAATATATATTATATTTTTAAGTTTTTACTTACCAGTTTTAAAGAAGCATTTATAAGACTGACGAGTCGGAAGTCTTCTCGACTGTTTTGCTGGCTAGGAAAGAGAAGTGAGAGTCCCTCGGAGTGTTTTCCATCAAAACTGCGACGAAACTTTTCCCTTTCTCACGGCAGAAGATCGGTCGCACTCACAGCAAAGTTCTCGGTGATGGAATGGCTAAATAACTGATGAAGGCTGGCCATTGCTAAGAATGTATTAAGTTACGAATGCCCGGAATTTGAGACTACAGCTTTCAGTTCTCATTTCTCAACTATTTCGCAGATTGTTTTCAGCGTGAATTGTACATGACTATCAGAATTTTTCGCGCTACATAGATGCAGAAAATAAAAATAAAAATCCCTGCATTTTACGAATAAATAAATAGTGCAATTCATTCCTGCTATGAGCATAACAAGATATAACGAGTTTCTGTGTTTTCCTGAAAAATTCATGCATGTGTCCGACTATATTTTACCTTCCATGTTTTCCATCCTCATATATGACTCTACACGGCAATCTGCAAGGTATCCAAACATCAGGTTGTAATGTGTCGCGCTTCCAACCTGCACGCAAATATAGTGGTGACTGCTAAGAACTGGAAAGTAGACAAAGTCTTGAGAAGGGTTTAAGTCCCTTTTTATTTACTTTAGAAATTACAAATGCGTGCTCTTGATGCTCACAAACTACGCCGACCCGGCGGTAAAATAAAAATAAGAAACTAAGAAAAGAATAATAACAAGTGACTAACTACGAGGCTCTCTAAACGTAACTAACCTAACCGCGTTCTAAGATACCGCTGACAATTCAGCAAACTTCTGAATCTTACGTTGAAAGATTTAACAATCTGCCGAGGCAAGCACACAGGCCGAAACGCGTGGTTCTTCAATTTCTAACAAGCCACCTCCACGCTCATGAAGCAAGAAAGCACACTTTCGAACTCGTTTCCCTTCTATTTACTTCAGATTACTTCCGCTGACAATTTGAATCCTTGCGCGTTCTACTAAAATTTACATTCTCTGGCATTGGCAATTCCAGGGAAAAGTAAGCCTTGACAGGAAAGATAGTTTATACTTAAAATAAATGTCAGTTAAAATAAATATAAACCTACATTTGCCGCTGCCAGAATTTGGTAAACTTGGAAGCAGGTCCTAGAAACGACCTGTTGAAAAGTTTCCACAATTCTGAAATAAAATTTAAGAGCCTCGTTTACATCAAAAAACTGTTATCTCACTAAAGGTAGAATAAATTTCTGTAGATACTAATTTAACTCTCTCTTCTTACAGCAAGCTTTCCTGGACTTCAGCAATCAATCTTTTCTCTTCCTTCCAGCATCTGGAAGGAATAAGTATCAGTATCTTTCTAAATACATTATAATTTACACTTTCTTGACACTGAATGAGTTATTGTTTTTGAACGATTTATTTTTCTTAGTTACTGCTTAATTCACATTCATTCTAATATTCAAACATGAATTTAACTTTACCCTGGCTCTTAGATATTATACTGAAAGAAAATAATACTTTTGCCTTAGCTAAATAAAGTAAAACAAAACTAAGTCTCCAGCGAGAGAAATTGACTTCCGTCAAAACATAGAACTTCGTATTTACGCATAACATTTAGGAACAAAAGAAAAAAAAATTATAGAAGATTTTAACTTATCTTTGAGTTTTCGATGATTGGAACTCCGACATCCTCTTCTGGCAGAACTGCTCCTATGAAATGAAATTCATCGAAGTCAATTGTTTCCTTAGTGTCCTTCGAGTGTCGTCCACGTTGCTTTTTCTTTTTCGCCCTCTGCATGCTGGCCTCTTGGAGTGGTAGTCGTCGGGTTGCTGTCTTTTCCGTTTTGCCTTTGGACGGCTGGTCTTGGCGTCCTCCGGTCTGGAATCATGCTTGAATTTCTTCTGTTGGTGGTGGTCTTTTCGTTCCTCCTGCTGTCTTTTCGTTCTCGGGAACGGCAGCCTGGTTTGCACCTGACACTCTGGCCCTGGAAGCGTTCTCCTCGATGCAGAATTTCTACTGCGATACTTTGTGACTGATCTTTTCCTCTTTACCAAAGGTTCTTTACACGGCGGCGTTGCTTTCTTGTATTTCTTAACTGCTGAAGTCTGATCGTTTTCATTTCTTCTTTTCGGTACCGTCGCATTACTTGTAGCAGGGCTAGGTTTCTCTTCAGTTCTCTGCTTCTTGGGTGGTGGAGCGGGTGACGTTACTTCTGGACCTTCCACTACTTTTGCGCTTGAGTCCTGCAAGAAACTTTTAAGGATTTCAAAATCATTTTGATTATAATATTTTTTCACCTGGTCGGGACTTGCTTTACAAATTTCCCCTCTCTCGTTCTTAAGGTACAATACGACTCCCTTTATTTCCTGAATTACATAGGGACCTTCAAATTTTAGAGCTAACTTTGCGGTAAAATTGTCTGGGGCACTTGATAAAGAAAATTTCAGCTTCAACACTTTATCTCCAACTTTAAAGTCTGCTTCACGGCGTTTTCTATCATAGTACAACTTTTGTCTATTTCTTGCCGTATCCGAGCTTTTAACCGCCTGGTCAATGAGTGTTTGCACATCTTTTTGTTTAAATTCTTGCTCTCTTTGTTGCACAAAGAATAATTTATCTAATGGCGTAATTAACTTCCGTCCTAAAAATAATTCTGCTGGAGTTTTTCCGGTAGTATCGTGATTTGCCGTTCTTAAAGCATAAGCTAACACATTTATGTAGCCATCCCAGCGCTTGTGATGTGTGCTAACATAACTTCGAATTATTTTTACAATATTTTTATTAACTCTTTCTGCGATGTTTGCCTGTGGTCTATACGGAACCATTTTGATATGGCGTATGCCAAGTCCATTGCATATGTCTTCAAATATTTGACTAATGAATTGTTTTCCGTTATCGCTAATGACTTTTATCGGTGCACCGTATTTTAAAATGAATCTGTGTAAGAATGCATCTGCGACTGTTTTAGCTGACGGGCGTTTAATTGGAACAATTTCTGTCCATTTTGAAAAATGATCTACTATTACTAAAAGAAAACGATTTTTATTTAACTCGCTCTGGGGGGAAGGGACCAAGAAGATCTATGCCTAAAATTTAATTCGGAAATGTAGCGCGAATGCTATTTAAGTACCCGGCCGGGCTGTAATTAATATCATTTATTAACTGACATTGATTGCAGGACCTGACATACGCACTTACTATTTTGTATAATTGCGGGAAATATACCGCCTCGCGTACCATTTTTAAAGTCTTTCTGACCCCTAAATGACCCGCTGTTTTCGCGTCGCGTAATTCCTTCAAAATACTTAATCGAAGCGAGTCTGGGATGACTGGTTTGTACTCGAGATTTTCGTTTGTTCTTTTCGTATAAAATATTAAATTATCTATTATTTCATAGTTTTCTGCTCTATTTCTTATCGCATCAATATCTCTGTGCTCAAAGCTTTCGGGGTCTTTCAAATATGCATAGATACTTCCAAATTCAGAATCAGCTTTCAATTCAGCAATAATTGTATCTCTAGAATCTAAAATTTTTGAAGTCAACACAGCGCATTTGAGTTCATTTCCTTCATCGTCCAGTTTTATACGAGAAAGTGCGTCAGCTACATTGTTTTCCTTACCCGGTTTATATTTAATTATGAGATTATATTCTTGAAGTTTTAAAGCCCATCTTATTAACCTGGGCGTTAGGTTTTTCCCAGAGTAAAGTCTACCAACAGCCGCATGATCCGAAAAGACTGTTACTGGCGCTTTGCCGAAATAAACTCGAAATTTGTGTACAGCCATTAATACGGCTAATGTTTCCCTCTCTGTAGCTGTATAATTCCTTTGTATAGGGTTCAACGTTTTACTAAAAAATGCCAAAGGATGGCCATTTTGCATGAGAACCGCAGCCACAGCATAGTCCGACGCATCTGCTGCAATTTCCAGGTTTTCGTCCCCCTCCGGGAATTTTAAAACAGGGGCATTGATGAGCCCTTCTTTTAACCTTTCAAATGCGGTATTTGCTTCTGCTGTCCACGTGAATTTACTTTTCTTTCTTTTAATTACTAACAAGGGTTCAACAATATTAGCAAAATCTTTTATGAATGACCGATAATAAGAACATAACCCAAGGAAAGAAGAAAGTTTCTTGGCGGTGTTGGGCGGTGGGAAATTCTTGATAGCTTTTATTTTTGAATCTTGCGTTTCTATACCCTTTTGCGAAATTTTATAACCGTGATATTTAAGTTCTTTAGTTGCGAACTTGCATTTTGAGGCGTTAATTGTAAGACGGGCCTCTTTTAATAATTTAAAATCTTCTTCTAGATCTTTAATATGTTGTTCCAACGTACTACTCGTTATAATTATATCATCTAGATAGATTAAAGTCGATTTTCCTAGGACAGGCTTTAGAACAATGTCCATAGCTCTCTGGAATGTTGACGGGGCCACACACAACCCAAAGGGCATGCGTAAAAATGCATAAGTGCCCGATTTTGTCATAAACGTGGTTTTATGTATGTCTTCGGGTCTCGTAGCTATTTGATAGTAGCCAGACGTTAAGTCCAACGTAGTCATGTATCTTGTAGATTTAATCTTTCTAATAATTTCCTCTATAACCGGCAAAGGGTAAACTGCGAATTTAGTAACATTATTAACTTTTCTGTAATCGATAGCACACCTCCAAGCCCTTTTATCCGAAGAAGGAAACTCGTTCTTTTTCCTACATAGTACGACTTGGCTCGCGTAATCACTATTTATGGGCGTTATTATTTGATTCTTTAATATTTCCTGAATATGTTCTTCTATGATTTGCTCTTTCTGTTTGTCATAGCGGTAAGGTTTAGTCCTACAGGGTTTGTCGGCAGTTAACTGTATCTCATGCGTAACTATTTGACAACTACCAGGCCGTTCTGAAAACAAGTTTGAAAAAGTACTCACCACTTGCTGGATGGCTTGGCTTTCATGTTCATTCAAATGGCTAAGGTCGACTTGTGGTTGTTCCACTGGTTCCACCACCCTCCGATCTATCTCCAGCACGATAGAACTTTCTTGAAAATTCAGTTTTTGCCTTCGCGGCTTTTAAAAACTCCATACCTAAAATAAGAGGACTTTGCAAATTTTTTGCTACAAAAATTAATACTTTAAGGCTTTCATTTTGAACCTGTATCTTTAAAGATAATTTTCCGATACATTGACAAGTTTGTCTTTGCGCTGCTATGATTTCTCTGTTTTGATTTTTAAATAATCGTAACCTATTAATGTTCTTCTTAAAAAAAATATCACTCATAAAATTACCTTCTGCTCCTGTATCGATGAGGGCTTCTACTGGTACATCGCCAACCAGGACCTGTATAATTGGTAACTGTGAGTTCTTTACGATGACCGTATTTAAGTGTCTTCTTGAGGGTTTTTTCTAAACTTCCGGGATCTGGACTCTCGCTTTCACAGGCCCCTCTACTCGTTTAAAGCTCTCCTTTCAACATCTGCCTTCTGGGTACGCGGACGGTTGTTTTCAAATTTTCGTTTTGGGCCTTCACCTTCGAGCTTCGATAAGTTAGCTTGATAGCTCTTTCCCCCATAAGACCGGTTTGCATTTCTGGTCTGCTCATTTGAAGATTGCCTTCGGATACTTTGAGAATACGATGCCCCCCTAGCTTTTTCCGCTATTCTGCGATTTTGGAACTTGACCGCCAATTCGAAGAGCTCCTGCAATGTGCTTGGGTTTCTAATTTCGAAGTAATCTTGAACCGCAGGTAGCAATCTTGGTAAGATTATTTCAATAACCTCCGCGTCGGGTTTCTTTCCATACTGCATATCCGTCAGCTTAATTTTTCGCAGAATAAAGTCTGTCAACTCTTCTATATTCCGTTGATAAAAATTATACAGTTCGGCTTCTAGCCTTTCTCGGTCTTTCACTATGGGGAAGGCCTTTAATAACGATTTTTTGAAATTTTCTAATGTATATGTCTGGTCTCCGAATTCCCCTAATAAAAAGTTGCCTATATTCTTCCACCATAGCGCGGCCTGTCCTCTTAGTGCAGATGTGGCGATGGCAACTTTTTGTCTTTCAGGCTCAGGGTAGAGCTGGAAGTGATTTTCGAGGCTTTCTAGAAATATCGCCATCGAATTTTTTCCGTCGAAATTGACGTTTGGCTTGATTGACGCTCTCATCGTCTGGACCAGGTATCCAAATCCTTCGAATTGGTTTGCCATTTCTTGTTGTTGTCCAGCAGCTTCCATCCAGTTTTCGACCATTTCAGTTCAAGACAAGTGTTCGGGCGCCAATGTAATGTTGCGCACTTCCAACCTGCACGCAAGAATAGTGGTGACTGCTAAGAACTAGAAAGTAGACAAAGTCTTGAGAAGGATTTAAATCCCTTTTTATTCAACTTTAGAAATTACAAATGCGTGCTCTTGACGCTCACAAACTACGCCGACCCGGCGGTAAAATAAAAATAAGAAACTAAGAAAAGAATAATAACATGTGACTAACTACGAGGCTCTCTAAGATACCGCTGACAATTCAGCAAACTTCTGAATCTTACGTTGAAAGATTTAACAATCTGCCGAGGCAAGCACACAGGCCGAAACGCGTGGTTCTTCAATTTCTAACAAGCCACCTCCACGCTCGTGAAGCAAGAAAGCACACTTTCGAACTCGTTTCCCTTCTATTTACTTCAGATTACTTCCGCTGACAATTTGAATCCTTGCGCGTTCTACTAAAATTTACATACTCTGGCATTGGCAATTCCAGGGAAAAGTAAGCCTTGACAGGAAAGATAGTTTAAACTTAAAATAAATGTTAGTTAAAATAAATATAAACCCTACATTTGCCGCTACCAGAATTTGGTAAACTTGGAAGCAGGTCCTAGAAACGACCTGTTGAAAAGTTTCCACAATTCTGAACTAAATTTTAAGAGCCTCGTTTACATAAAAAAAACCAGTATGGACAGCCATCACAACTTATCGGTGAAAGCCATTCTGTGGTCCTCAGTTGGTGGGCGGGTGAGTCCATTTAAGTTTACTGAAAGGGGACAAGGCTTCAAGGAGCTTTAGACTAATCGCAGTACAGACGAGTAACGAAATTTATATCGCGCGCTGGCTGAAGTTCTAAGAATATTCTCCTATTATTTCACTAACTCACACGCTGCATTTTAGTTCGAAAAAAATTGCACAAAACAGTATTATGACCAACACGCAGCAGAATATGCTGCTGTGTTATGTGAAGGAAAATCCCGTTTTTTAAGGAGAAAGTTAACGCAGGAATTTAGAGCTAAGAAATAAAGAGTGATATGGGATACCACGAAAGCAATGGTAAATAGATAAGAGTAAATGAATTAACCTTACTTCAGATCCTTTTAGAAATAAACAATTTTAATCGTTTAAATTTATAATATGATTAATTTGCAATATTTGCAATACAATCTAATAGCAAACTAAGTTTTTTTTTTCCCATGCTTACATTAAAACTGTTTTCAAGCAATTTATTTTACAGTTACTATTGAAAAAATATTTCTTTAAATAAGAAATTAGAAAGAAAATATTTCTTTCTTATTATTTATTCCCTTTTTTTTTACTTTCTTTTTCTATGAAAATTATTTCTTTTAGGAAAAGAAATAAAATTCATTCGCTATTACAATATGGCTGATTGCTGCTGCATTCAACTATCACACACGCATCAAAATGCTTTATTTTAAATATAATATATGTTCTATAATTAACATGAAAGAAAATATTTTTTCAATATAAAATATATAACCAAAACTGAACTAATCTATCCAGATGTGTGATTAATTCGTTTTGCAATTTTTGTCACACAATTACTAATACCTTTCTTTTTAATTTTACATTGCTGTTATTTGAATTTTATATATATATAAGAACTGCTCAGTTTAAATACTCTTTTTTCTCAAAAGATTTTATTCTGTGAAAACAATTATAAGACAGTAATATTTTCACAATGCAAGTACTAAAGTAAAAATAATCAGTGTAGGTCTCCTGCAGTTGAAGTCCTTGTCAAACCAGCGTTTCGACACATTTTAAATAGAAAACTAATAATAATCAATATCTTTTTTACAATATAAAAATGAGAATGCTATGAAGAGTATTTTTTTTTAATTTGCAAAGAAACAATGATTTTTTAATACTATAATAAGTTACAAAAGTACCATTCCATGAACAAACCCTCAGTCTTATAGCATTGCTACTTTATAGCATAATACAATAATAATGCAGTATAATTCTGCTAACAAGCCCACCAGCCGCCGGGCGGTAGAGTCGCTGAACGCAGGTAATTTGGTCCGAGGTTCGAATCCCGCGAACGAGGTGGCCGGCGTTTTCGTGGCTTTCCCCATGTGTAACTTGTATACGAGCCAGTTTCCCTTAGAAAGTCTCACTTAGAAACCAGTCTTAAAACGTAATAAAATTACACACACACAAAAAAAAAAAAAAAAAAAAAATCTGAAAGCCTTTAGATTTTATATTACTCCCAAAGCGCCATTTTTTTAACGTTTTGCGTGTTACCTTTATTTATTAAATATCATGTTTTTCGCACTTAAACCATAAAATTCAATTCAACAGCAATATCATATAATTTAAAAAAAGCATATCTTTAGAATTTCCGATACAGTCTCGCGCGCCAGAAATGGATTTTTTTTTTTTTTTTTTTTTTTTTTTTTTTTTCCGTTTGATGTTGCTATTGCTCGCTTTGAAATCATTGGGTTTCTTAATCACAAACTCATAAATTCTTTACAAAATATGAAATAGATAATAAAACAAATTCCCAGTTCCACATTTGGGCCTCCAGATGCCTATATTAGGATAGAGGATTACGTTATTCAGAATTATGGCTCAAGGTACCGTTGTTTTATCACAGTGCGAGAAAAATTCATACATTCTGAAGATTCCTCATTATTTAATTTCTTTAAATATAATAGAGTGCGATAATACTTGGTGGCAACGATTTGAAAAGTGAAACGCCACAAAATGGCAAAACGAAATTAATAGCCCCTCTGGGCTAAAACTTATTTTTAAAAATATCACACTAGTAGTAGTACAGCTACTGAAAAAAATATTATAAAGCTATCTTAAAGTTTTATATATATATATATATATATTATTTTACAGTAGTGTGAATTTCGTGTAATAATGAACGACATTCCTTTTTGTGTTCGCAGTATTATTCGTAAGGTATTCAACTGTTAGATTTTAAAGTAAACATAATTCTTGCTGTACATAAATCGAGTAGAAGCTTATCGGATGTCTACATTTGGTATTAAATCAAGAAGCTTCATGTACTTAATAAACTTATTTTCTTCTACATTTTTAAAGCATACAATTACAATTTATATCTATAATTTCAGGAATAGTATACAACCTTTCTTTCAGTAGAAATTGCGTTCTTGTTTTCTGAATGTGGCTCCAAATACTCTCTCAGTTCATCGCAAATTAAAATAACTATAAATTTTGGCAATCTGAAATACGCAATGAAAACATCTTTTGGCAGAGCAAAAGCATCAACATATTTCCTATAAATTCGCCATCGATTCAGAGATCTACGACAGTATTCTTCGCTTAAATATGAAAAAAATCAGGGGCAAAAACGCATATAAAGTCATTGTCTACTTAGTACGTCAACTGCACAACCCTGATTGACGACGCGGCAACACTTTTTCACGCGCTTTCGACAACTTCCGTACTCAGAGAATATAGGATGTCGGGCAGACTTGTTTTTTACTAGCAGCGACATCTGGCGGCCCACAACTTGCTGTCGACTCTCGTAGCGTAGAATAACCGTCCTGGTACATTTCGAAACGTTCTCAACATGTACTGTGAAAAACGTTCTAAAAGACGTGCTAGAGCAGTGCGTATTATAACCGTGTTCTTAGGAAGTATATTTCAACGTACAGCACTTGTACTTTTTGGAACGTTCTCACCATGTGCTAAAGTACGTTCTACAGGACGTGATAAAGCTGTGCGTATCATAACCGTGTTCTTCGGACATACATTTTAAAGTACAACACTGTTATTTTTCGAAACGTTCCCAGACGTTTCTGCTGAAAATACGTTCTGCATGATGTGCTAAAGAGATGTATGTTACGACTGTGTTCTTATAAGCTAGAGCAGTGCGTATTATAACCGTGTTCTTAGGAAGTATATTTCAACGTACAGCACTTGTACTTTTTGGAGCGTTCTCACCATGTGCTAAAGTACGTTCTACAGGCCGTGATAAAGCTGTGCGTATCATAACCGTGTTCTTTGGACATACATTTTAAAGTACAACACTGTTATTTTTCGAAACGTTCCCAGACGTTTCTGCTGAAAATACGTTCTGCATGATGTGCTAAAGAGATGTATGTTACGACTGTGTTCTTATTATCTTCATTTAGACATACAATACTGGTATTTTTCAAAATTTTCTCAGCGTGTGCTGTAGGGCCCTCAGCGGCCGAGCGGTAAACTCGCTGGATACTGGTAGTTCGGTCCGAGGTTCGATTCCCGCGAACGGGCTGGCTTCGTGGGTGCTTTTGTGGTTTTTCCCCATGTGTAACGTGTATACGAGCCAATTTCCCTTAGAAAGCCCTCCACGAAGGCATCCCCTTCCGTGTAGTGCCTAAGAGGGAAGCACGTTAATAAAAAAAAAAATGTGGTATAAATTACTTTATACATTTTTTGACACGCTAAAGCTAATTACACCGTGTTTCTTAGGATGTTCTTTTCAGAGCATCCATTGGTAATTTTCGGATGGCTCACTGCATGCTATCAAGCGCATTCTACATGACGTGCTTGTTACACCTGTATTTTTCTGTACATTTTAATATATAACACTGCCGTGTTGTACTATGTTCTTCGTTAAAACATTTGGAGCGTGTGCTATAAAGTACATGCTACTCACATTACAATTATACTAATTACCTAGGTTTCAGGCAACCGTCAAATTATTCATTTTCCATAAATACTTTAATATCTTTTATTTTGCCGCAGTATTAGTTATAGAAAACAGTTTCATTAAATGTGTACTGTAAAGACAGTTCGTAAAGCTTGTATTCCAAAAATAGATCAAATAATGTTACTTAAAAACTGTATTCTGCTTATTCAATGTAAGTTATTTAGAATTTAAAAACAAATATTTTTAAAAGTTTCTACATATTTTTTCAGATGAAACGATGTCAATTTTTTTTTTTTTTTTTTTTTTTTTTTTTTTTTTTTTTCCATTTCGCATTAATCATATAAACAGTACCAGCTTTTTAAGAGTAACATTTGAAATTACTTCATTAAGAAGTAATTGAAGCAAAAATATTCAGATTACTGAAAAAATTTAGCTTAACTATTTAACGTATTAAATTAAAAAGTTGGTGATGTAACTATTTCGCATAAATAGAAGAGCATATTTGAAAATAAAAGGACGAAAATACGTTTAATGGCTTACACTGTTATTATTAAAGTCATGCGATAATTTCGAAGCAAAAGAAAGTCTCTGTGACAACCATCCAGTTCGAATGAGAAGAATGTTTGGTCTTTTGTAGTGGTGATTTCTTTAAAGAGAAACCGTTTAATTCCAATATTTATTTTTAGTCTAAAAAAATGTTGCTTACTTTCAAAAGTAATTTCCTTAATTGATCACTCTTTGAGTATTTATTCACTTATATATAATTATATATAGTCTCATTGGCATCGTTCCACATTTTAATAAAAATAAAATTATTACTACTAAGTATTAACTTTAGTGTGTTAATTTATCCATAAGGTATAGAAAATACCACAAAATAAGAATTTTGTATTATGGAATAATGTAGAAACTCCTGTAGAAATATATAGTCTTTCGCGGCATTTTGATACTAGCTAATCACTTGTTCTTGAAATAACTATTATATTCTTCCACCGAATGTAAAGCCATTTCGAAGTCCACTTAGCGAATTAATGTTTAGTTATTTTGGTATAGATAAACTGTTCCGGAGTAACAACAGAACGTTCTCGAAATGTTCAAAGGGCGTGCCATTCGTTCTATTACAGTTACCAATTACCACAAGAAAATTCAGAGGACGTTTAAAACAAGTGCTTTACGAACTTCTTCAGAACGTTGAAGCAGAACGTTTTAAATTACTTGTATATGTTACAGTTCTAATATGGACAATAACACGTCAAATACTTGTGTTTGTAGTACATTCATGAAACGTGTCATGAACTTTCTAGTAGAACAACCATGTGAATAGTATGTAGCTTTCTATGTGCAATATTGGTATCTTCCATAACATTTGGACACGGGGTAAAAAAAAACTACAGATTATTCCCGTTACAAATGCGATTGTACATATTTAGAATAGCAACAGGATTGTGATGATGATAGGACGTCGAAAACGTTCTACACTGCGTTTCGATAAGTGTTTGCTACAGCGTGTTGTTGGTGTGCTTAGGCACGATACTGATACGTTTGCAAGCGTGCTAAATTTTTTCCCCTAAAATGCACGAATTATTCGCATTGTAGGTATTAAATATCGTTGGTGATGAACTGTGTTTCTTTCAAGTGAAAGAAGAAAAAAATCAATTAATGATTTTTATTTAAGAAAATTGTTTTACAAATTTTATTAATTTTACAAACATGTAAACACGAATACAATAATAATAATAATAATAAAGGATACAAATTTGGGCGACATAATCCACTTTTTAGCTTGAATATTTTCCACGTTTCTCACCGCCTAAAACAAGCGTCATAAAGAGCATATTTGTCAGGCACACAGACCAAAATCTCTCGCGAACTCCCACCTTCACATATTGCAACAATCTGCGATATTGTACAAGATTTACAATAAAGCAGAGTGATGCTATACATAATTTAGGATAAAAAATGAGTCAATTGAAAATCAAACTTATTTTCGAGCGCATGTGAAATAATTAACAACACATGGACCCGAACTCCTTAATTAATTACTTATCAAGGAGCCTCGAGGGCCATAAGTAATTGATCTGCGCGTTACCGAATATCAGTTATAGTGAGAACTGAAAAGTGAATGACATCAGTAGAAGACCGTTAGATAACACGCATTAGTAAATGCCGACAATCTTATCTAGTATGCGCTAATGCTTAATTGCCTTTCTTTGAAAGAAATGAAAAGGGCTTGGGATTATTGCAAGATTCGGATCCCTAAATACGCCAGAAATGGAATCCCTTCCGAGTGATCACCAAATGATTCATTTGTCCACCAATACGTTTTTGCAGAAAAATTAAAAATTGAAAATTAGGCAGCATAAGCAATTTATGAATTCAGAATATCTTGATATTTTACACTTGTTATCCATTTTCATAGACAAAAAGAAGAGTATGCAAAAAATAGTTTTTTCAACAACATTTTAATTTCACACTGTATATATTTGTTGCTTTAAATTTTTCCCTGTTTAAAAAGTCTGCTAAAAGCAAAATTTAATCCTGTTATTTTCGCAAATTTAAATAATTTAATTCATATCAACTTTTAACTCAGAATTTGATTTCTTGTATGAAAATCCTGTCATCAAATTAACTAGAAGATATTTACATATTATTTCTGGTATTTTCTGTAATTAGCAAAATATTCGTTAATTTAATGAAAAGCAAATTTTATTTCCATTGCTCATCTATTGGCAATAACATGTAAACAAAATATTCTTGAAAACGCTTAATTTCTTGAACAATCGTGCAAAGCTTATGCACATTCGGTAAACATGGAAAATAATATTTTATTCTATTTCCGAAAGTTTTTTCGCAGAAGTCAATGAGCAAGTGTTTTTCATTTCTTTAAATTTTTCCGGTGTGACTATGACTCATTCTCGAGGATTCAAAGTTTTACACCGAACTTGGGTGAAAGGCCTCAGGTTCCCGCTGCTTTGGATCATTCTCAAACAAGGCTTTCAAGAAATTGTGGGGCGCCAAAGTGCCTCGCCTGTGGCCACGTCTGTTAACAATAAAGCTGATCTTTCCGGTTACCGACCGCATTATTTTCTTTTCACGGTATACAATAATGTTTACGTCCATTGCCAATATGCCAATATAAAATAGCAACTAGATCCGTTTCAAGATATTCGATTATTAAGAACTTTAGATTTTCGTTATAACAATGTGAAGTTCATCAATTCCAGATTTCTACAACTTTTCAATTAAATCTAAAGTGCATTTTATTTCTTTTTATTACTATATCCCTTTCAGTACTTACTCTTATTATTATTATCATTATCAAAGACCCGTGTTTTGTATCCTGTTTACAAAAAACAGAAAATGTTTTACTTTTCTCTTAGCTCTGTTATCTCTGATGAAACAAAACTTGGTATGTAAAAAATTTATTCACTTGTAGAACAATAATCACATTTAGCCTAGAAAGAAAAGATTTTAAGAACTACCCAGATTTTTCAATTCAGAATTCAATATCTAGTACCATGTACTTTAGAACAGTGAATATTTGAAGTTATGAAATACTTGTTTCATATCCGTAATTAGTTCAACAAAGTAAATAAATATTTTCTACATGCGCTAATCCAAACGTTAATTATGAAATAGAACATGCTCTTATTCAAGAATAATTTTATTTTATTTATCTGCATACTACTTTACTTAGTGATGAAAATTTCAAATGAAGCAAGTTTCAAATGAAGCGACACAAAGTGAGTTATGTGTTTCTGCAACAAAAGAAAAATAGCTTTCTGGCAGCATGGTGGTTAAAAAAAGAAGATTATTTGAGAAAAAAGAAGATTTTTCTCAAATAAACTGCCTAAAATAACGCTGATTATTGTTTAGAAACCAAACCTATATGTTCAAATATTTCATTACTATTATATAAATATTAACATAGAATTAACTAAAATTTAACGTAAAATATTTTAAGAATATTTATTGTTAAAATAGCCACATAAAATTATCGCCCCCCCCCCGAAAAAAAAAGGAAAGAAAGAAAAGAGAAGGAAAACTTACACTTAAATGGTGCAGTGTGATAAAATCTATGAAGACTCTATATTTTTAATAAACGTGCACATATAAAATTTCAAATAAATACTCAAAAAATCCTTTTGCGACTACAGTATTTTAAATTGTTGCATACAATACGTCTGCATGCATATAACAGCATTCGGAACCTGTTAAACATTTGTTTATCTTCTTTTGTAATAAAAAATTATGAGATTTTCATAAAAATTGCAATCTGATCCTGCAATATTCAACTTAATAGCTAATATGAGTTTAAACTGAAGGCATTCTGCACCATTTAAATTATACATGGCCATAAAAATTTTAACTTAAATGACATACGGTGCATTTAAATGATGTGTATAACCATAAAAACTTTTTATTAGCAGGGAAATTTATTATTTTCGTATTTATATGAAGCTAATGATCGTTATAACGTCATTTCGCATCCTTAGAAAATGTCTTTGAGTATCAACGGTATGTGAAATGTAAATCAAATAATTCAATTGAAAAAAAAATTCAAAATAAAAATTGTACAAAGTTGTGGAAATAATGTTTAAAAAAATATTTTTCATTTGTTCTATATTACACGCTAGACGTAATTACCGTCAAAAAAAAGTTGAATGTGATTTTAAGAGTGATGATGTGCGTTCTACTTCAATTAGCATTATTTCGATATTTTGAAACTGTAAAATATCATATATTGGAAAAATGTTCGCTGAATTACAATTTTATTTATTACCTGATCTTTGGATACCTTGCAGATTGCCGTGTAGAGTCATATATGATAATGGAAAACATGGAAGGTAAAACATAGTCGGACACATGCATGAATTTTTCAGGAAAACACAGAAACTCGTTATATCTTGTTATGCTCATAGCAGGAATGAATTGCACTATTTATTTATTCGTAAAATGCAGGGATTTTTATTTTTATTTTCTGCATCTATGTAGCGCGAAAAATTCTGATAGTCATGTACAATTCACGCTGAAAACAATCTGCGAAATAGTTGAGAAATGAGAACTGAAAGCTGTAGTCTCAAATTCCGGGCATTCGTAACTTAATACATTCTTAGGAATGGCTAGCCTTCATCAGTTATTTAGCCATTCCGTCACCGAGAACTTTGCTGTGAGTGCGACCGATCTTCTGCCGTGAGAAAGGGAAAAGTTTCGTCGCAGTTTTGATGGAAAACACTCCGAGGGACTCTCACTTCTCTTTCCTAGCCAGCAAAACAGTTGACAAGACTTCCGACTCGTCAGTCTTATAAATGCTTCTTTAAAACTGGTAAGTAAAAACTTAAAAATATAATATATATTTCAAAATATTAAATGAAAACTTTAAAAGAAATTCCATATGTTTCTGTGAGACATCTAGTTAAATAAATTGCAGTGTTTAGATTTTATTTATCTCTTACGATCTGGTCTAATACTTATTTTCATTTCAATAAAGTTAATACGATATGTTTTACCTAATTGTGGATAAGAGTTTTCTGCTGTTTATATTACAAGATTTTTTCGCCCTTCTTTCCGCATACCATCGCAGTGTAACTGCAAACACGCTAATACGTATTCTAAGCTTCGTGAGTTCTAAAAAGCATTACAAGGGGCGCCCGAAATAAAAGGTGGTGGACAACAATTCGTCACTACCAGGATTTGGCGACTGAGCCATCTCATACCTAGTCACACTTAAAAGAGGAATATATAAGACTTCTTTTCCTCACGTGTTTCATGTTTCCTGGATCAATTTAACCAAATGATGTTACGATACCGTAACTGATCCTGCTATTTTGTTACTTATATAATATATAATGTTCATGAAGTGTATCTTTTTTGTATGTTTATGTATGATCTTCAAAAATGTACTCTTAAGACTAGTTTAATATATATTAATCAAATAGGTATGTGCATTTATGAGTCCTTTGAAATGCTAATGTTACCTTAAATATCATAATGATGTAATAAATAAAGATGTATGCTTTTTAATATTTCACAATGCATTTAAAAAGAAAGCTAAAAAAAAAAGGATGCTTTCTCATGATGCATTCAGATGCCGAATCCAAAAGCACACACAAACATGCCCAATAAATAAATAAAATAAATTAAACTCGGAAAAGGGCACTCTAATATTTCTGTCTTAGTGTATTTAAATTTTCTACTACCTTCCAATCATGAAGATCAGCTTAATTTCCAGATATATTGGACAAATTTCAAAATATTCGAATATACTTTTTAACCAACTTTTGTTTACTATCAGATATAAAATATTTCATCATAGTGGCGCTATGGTACGTTGATTTTTCTATGATTATTTTTCTGAAATTATAAAAACATTTGTTGATGTCGACAAGAATACGAAAATATGTTGGTTTTCTGCATAATTATCTGATTAAATTTTGAAATTAAAGTAACATTTGCAATGTGTGGAACTTATATCACTTGCAAGGAAAGCTGCTAGTTAAATTCTTAACTTAATGAAAAATTTTAAAATTAACACCTCCGTTTTTGATTAACTATTAAACTATTACCGTATAAAATCACTATCAAAAGCCAAGCAGTCTCTGCAGTGAATGTGTTGTAAATTGTAAAGCGCCTAATAAAACATTTTAAATTTTTGGTCGATGGATTAATCAAAACAAAATATTTTTTGTACGTTTACTTTTTTATCATTTTACTTGACTTATGGATCTGCACACAGAAGACTTTAGGCTGGAGCTCTTTCCGCTTCTCCATATGTGGGCCCACAGCACTATTTCTCCTCTCAAGGACGAAATCGCTTTTTCCCTCAAAGTACTCTCCCTCAAAGTATCCCCTGCGGTCCAAAAATGTATGTAACCAATCAAATCCTGAAATTACTGACGTCCGGCTGACTCTGACCTCAGTCATTCTTAAAGACGAATGATTCGAAAGACCGGGGTTTGAGGTCATCAAGAACAACGCTAAAATTTAGATCGAAGGGTAGTATTGATGTCTTTGTTTTATCCGCTCTACTAAAAGTGTAAGTATGCATATTTTCACATTTTTAATCGTATTTTTTACGATTAAAAACTTCCAAGGCTGGAATTACGACTTCCAAGGCTGGAATACGTAAGTTTTCTAATACTGTTTTGTAATCTAAAATCTTCCAAATGCTATAATGTTGTTGATCTCAATGTAATGAACTTATCATAGCTGCCAACTCAAGTTTTCAATTCAGTCCCAGTTTTTCATCACATCTCAAGGTAAATTACCGAATCTCGAGATTTTAATGTCTCGAAATTTAAGTCTTTACTAAAGAAAATTTTCCCAGCAAAAAGCGAAATTTATCAAAATAAGGAAATTTTTAATTAGGCGAATTGTATTCGTCCACCTGTAATGATTTTCATAATAATTTTTCTTGTTAAACTTTATTTTACATAACTATATTTTTTTATAAATTTAATTGACTTTAATAAATTTTTATCATCGGATTTAATTTAAACTGAGTTGTTTTAATGTGAAGATTTAGGAAATGTTTAATTAGTTAATTTTCGTGTTTAATTTTGTTTACATAAGTACCTGGTATATTATTAATTTTATCTAGTGTTAATATGTGTGTTAATTATTAATTTCACATGCATCGTATATTTAAAAATACTTAGATAAATAAAAGCTTTGCTTCTACTCAAGATTTCCTTAGCATAAAAAAAGCGAGAAAATAAAAAAATGGAATTAGTAAAGAGTATAAATTTTAGACTTTCTAATTAATAAATGCTAATGCATCTTACATCAAAATTGAATTACGAGTAGTATAGTAACCTGAACCATCATGCATCATAAACTGAATCAAAGCGAGTTTGGAATTTCTTTGAAATGGTATAACCTCGCAGAGTGTAAAACCTTTCATTTTTCTAGAGCAAACCAGTCTTTCAAGAAAATCTCCCGTCTTTTAAGATTTTCCAAGCCTGGAAACTATGATCTGCATGCATATATGATTGTGTTGATGGTTTTAGAAATACAATTTTTATACTATTCAAATGTAGTACTGGTATTTTATGCACATATTGTTTTCATTAAATTGTACAGAAAATTAAATCACTAAGAGAATTAGATATGGTATATTTACACAAGAATAGACATTTTTTATTATTTAGAGTTAAAATCTGAAATTTTGGCTAGTTTTTTAACTTTTTGATAACTTTTTTAGAGCAGTTTATGTTCTCTAGCTAAGGCGGCAATAAATAAATAAGTAAAAATTTGAACTTTCAATAAATCACTGGAACTTCACTGGAGCGATGTAATCTTCATCTCACATTGGTCTAAGATATTACATACCAAGCGAATTTAGTCGTAAACCTCGAATGCTTTAAGAAATACACAGTTGGAAGGCAACAAACTTTCGTTTATTTCTCTTATACACTAGGCCTGTTGTAACGAATACAGTTTTACCATCTGCTATGTACAACAACTTTCTTTTACTACAAGTGGCAATTTTTATTTTTTTACAATCTTCAAATTTTGCTTTCTCTAATGATGCATTTGCAGAAAATGATTTCAGAGCTTTTGTTAAACACAGTATTCGGTTACATGGGAAAAGATTTATTTCCTATAATGTTCTATCTTTGATCCATTTAATAAACGATATTCAAATATCTGGGCCTCTTGACACTTTTTGTTGAAAACATTTGAACTTTTTGGGGAAACTGAAAAATATGCTTTGTGCTCTTTGAAAACCTTTGCAGCAGCTTGCACGCAAATATGTTGAACAAAGACGTTTTGACGAAGAAAAGGAATCAATAGGTGAAATTAGCAAAATATATCGTTTCAACTCTCAACATTTAAGATACTTGCTGACATTGGTAATAATTGTTGTTTATTTAAGGACAAATCAGTTGTAATAACCAAATATCTCTTACAAAATTCAGCGAAAAAAGAATTTTTTTTTTTTTTTTTTTTTTTTTTTTTTTTTTTTACAAATTTAATAAACAAAATTTCAGTCATTCTTTCAGTTCTCTAAATTTAGGTGTCAGTATAATTTCAGAACTATCAATGTGTAGGTTTATATTTATTTTAACTAACATTTATTTTAAGTTTAAACTACCTTTCCTGTCAAGCCTTACTTTCCCCTGGAACTGCCAATGCCAGAGTATGTAAATTTTAGTAGAACGCGCAAGGATTCAAATTATCAGCTGAAGTATTCTGAGTTAAATAGAAAGGAAACGAGTTCGAGGTGTGCTGTTCTTACTTCACGAGCGCGAAGGTAGTTAGCCAGAAATTGAAGAACCCAGCGTTTCGGCCTGTGTGCTTTCCTGGAAGAATTGTTAATCGTTCAACATGACCTTCAAGTTTGCTGAATTAGCAGCGGTAATGTAAAACGCGGTGAGGTTAGTTACTTTTAGAGAGCCTCGTAGTTAGAGTCTTGTTATTATTTTCTTTTCAGGTTCTTATTTTTATTTTACCGCCGGGTCGGCGTAGTTTGTGAGCGTCAAGAGTACGCAATTGTAATTTATTACGTTGAATAAAAAGGGACTTAAACCCTTAACAAGACTCTGTCATTTATCCAGTTTCAACAGTCACCTCTTGGTTGCGTGCAAGTTGGAGGCGCGCAACGCTACATTGGCGCCCGAGCACTTATCGAACTGAAATGGCCGAAAATCGGATGGAAGCCGCTGGACAACACCAAGAAATGACAAGCCAATTGGAAGGATTTGGATACCTGGTCCAGACTTTGAGAGCGTCAATCAAGCCAAACGTCAATTTCGATGGAAAAAATTCGGTGGCGATATTTCTAGAAGGCTTAGAAAATCACTTTTAGCTCTACCCTGTGCCTGAAAGACAAAAATTTGCCATCGCCACATCCGCACTAAGAGGACAGGTCGCGCTATGGTGGAAGAATATAGGCAAATTTTTATTAGGGGAATTTGGAAGCCAGACATATACATTAGAAAATTTCAAATAATCGTTAGTAAAGGCCTTCCCCATAGTGAAAGATCGAGCAAGGCTGGAAGCCGAACTATAAAGTTTCTATCAACGGGACATAGAAGAATTGACGGACTTTATTCTACGAAAAATTAAGCTGACGGATATGCTGTATAGGAAGAAACCCGATGCGGAGATTATTGAAATAATCTTACCAAGATTGTTACCCGCTGTTCAAGACTACTTCGAAATTAGAAACCCAAGCACATTGCAGGAGCTCTTCGAATTGGCGGTGAAGTTTCAAAATCGCAGAATAGCGGAAAACGTTAGAGGGGCAACGTATTCTCAAAGTACCCGAAGGAAATCTTCAAATGAGGAAACCAGAAAGGCAAATCGCTCTTATGGGGGAAAGAGCTATCAAACTAACTCATCGAACCTCGAAGGTCAAGGCCCAAAAAGAAAATTCGAAAATAAACATCCGCGTACCCAGAAGGCACAAATTGAAAGGAAAGCTTTAAACGAGTAGAGGGGCCTGTGAAAGGGAGGGTCCAGACCCCGGAAGTTTTAAAAAAAACCCTCAAAAAGACATTTAAATACTGTCATCGCAAAAAAATCCCATCTACCAATTATACAAGTCCTGGTTGGCGATGTACCAGTAGAAGCCCTCATCGATACAGGAGCAGAAGGAAATTTTATGAGCGAAAATTTCTTCAAAAAGAATTTTTATAGGGTACGATTATTTAAAACCAAAAATACGGAAATTATAGCGGCGCAAAGAAAAACATGTCACTGCATCGGGAAATTATCATTAAACAAACAGGTAAAAGAGGAAAGCCTCAAAGTATTAATTTTTGTAGTGAAGAATCTGCAAAATCCTCTTATTTTAGGTATGGACTTTTTAAGGGCCGCGAGAGCCAAGCTCAATTTATTTTCAAGACAGTTCCGTGGTGCTGGAGATGGACCAGAGAGTGGTGGAACCTGTGGAGAAACCGCAAGTGGACCTTAGCCATCTGAATGACCATGAAAGGCAAGCAATACAGCAAGTGGTGAGTAATTTTTCTAACTTGTTTTCAGAAAAGCAGGGAAATTTTCCAATAGTTACGCATAAGATACAATTAACTGCCGAAAAACCTTGTAGGACTAAACCTTATCGGTACGACAAACAAAAAGACGTAATCATCGAAGAACATATTCAGGAGATGTTAAAGAATAAAATAATAACGCCCATAAATAGTGAGTACGCGAGTCCAGTCGTACTATGTAGGAAAAAGAACGAGTTTCCTCCTTCGGATAAAAGGGCTTAGAGGTTTGCTATTGATTACAGAAAACTAAATAGTATTACTAAATTCCCAGTTTACCCTTTGCCGGTTATAGGGGAAATTATTAGACAGATCAAATCGAAAAGATACATGTCTACTTTGGACTTAACGTCTGGCTACTATCAAATAGCTATGAGACCCGAAGACATACATAAAACCGCGTTTATAACAAAATCGGGCACTTATGCATTTTTACGCATGCCCTTTGGGTTGTGTGGGGCCCCATCAACATTCCAGAGAGCTATGGACATTGTTCTAAAGCCTTTCCTAGAATAATCAACTTTAATTTATCTAGATGATATAATTATAACGAGTAGTACGTTGGAACAACACATTAATGATCTAGAACAAGTTTTTAAATTATTAAAAGAGGCCGGTCTTACAATTAACGCTTCAAAATGCAAGTTCGCAACTAAAGAACTTAAATATCACGGTTATAAAATTTCGCAAAAGGGTATAGAAACGCAAGATTCAAAAATAAAAGCTATCAAGAATTTCCCACCGCCCAACACCGCCAAGAAACTTTCTTCTTTCCTTGGGTTATGTTCTTATTATCGGTCGTTCATAAAAGAGTTCGCGAACATTGTTGAACCGCTGTTAGCAATTAAAAGAAAGAAAAGTAAGTTTTCGTGGACAGCAGAAGCAAATACTGCATTTGAAAGGTTAAAAGAAGCGCTCATCAATGCCCCTGTTTTGAAATTCCCGGAAAGGGATGAAAACCTGGAAATTGCAGCAGTTGCGTCGGACTAAACCGTAGGTGCGATTCTCATGCAGAATGGGCATCCTTTGGCATTTTTTAGTAAAACTTTAAACTCTACGCAAAGGAATTATACAGCTACAGAGAGAGAAACATTAGCCGTATTAATGGCTGTACACAAATTTCGAGTTTATTTCGGCAAAGCGCCAGTAGCAGTCTTTTCGGATCATGCGGCTGTTGGTAGACTTTACTTGAGGAAAAACCTAACGCCCAGGTTAATAAGATGGGCTTTAAAACTTCAAGAGTATAACCTAATAATTAAATACAAACCGGGTAATGAAAACAATGTTGCTGACGCACTATCTCGTATAAAACTGGACGATGAAGGAAATGAACTTAAATGCGCTGTGTTGAATTCAAAGATTTTAGATTCTAGAGATACGATTATCACTGAACTGAAAGCTGATCTTGAATTTGGAAATATCTGTGCATATTTGAAAGACCCAGAAAGCTTTGAGCACACAGATATCGATGCGATAAGAAATAGAGCAGAAAACTATGAAATAATAGATAATTTATTATTTTATACGAAAACAACAAACGAAAATCTTGAGTACAAACCAGTCATCCCAGCCTCGCTTCGATTAAGTATTTTGAAGGAATTACACGACGCGAAAACAGCGGGTCATTTAGGGATCAGAAAGACTTTAAAAAGGGTACGCGAGGCGGTATATTTCCCGCAATTATACAAAATAATAACGGCATATGTCAGGTCCTGCAATCAATGTCAGTTAATAAATGATATTAATTACAGCCCGGCCGGGTACTTAAATAGCATTCGCGCTACATTTCCGAATTAAATTTTAGGCATAGATCTTCTTGGTCCCTTCCCCCCAGAGCGAGTTAAATAAAAATCGTTTTCTTTTAGTAATAGTAGATCATTTTTCAAAATGGACAGAAATTGTTCCAATTAAACGCCCGTCAGCTAAAACAGTCGCAGATGCATTCTTACACAGATTCATTTTAAAATACGGTGCACCGATAAAAGTCATTAGCGATAACGGAAAACAATTCATTAGTCAAATATTTGAAGACATATGCAATGGACTTGGCATACGCCATATCAAAATGGTTCCGTATAGACCACAGGCAAACATAGCAGAAAGAGTGAATAAAAACATAGTAAAAATAATTCGTAGTTACGTGAGCATACATCACCAGCGCTGGGATGGCTACATAAATGAATTAGCTTATGCTTTAAGAACGGCAAATCACGATACTACGGGAAAAACCCCAGCAGAATTATTTTTAGGCCGAAAGTTAATTACGCCTTTAGATAAATTATTCTTTGTGCGACAAAGAGAGCAAAAGTTTAAACAGAAAGATGTGCAAAAACTTATTGACCAGGCGGTTAAAAGCTCGGATACGGCAAGAAATAGACAAAAGTTATACTATTATAGAAAACGCCGTGAAGCAGACTTTAAAGTTGGAGATAAAGTGTTGAAGCTGAAATTTTCTTTATCAAGTGCCCCAGACAATTTTACGGCAAAGCTAGCTCCAAAATTTGAAGACCCATATGTAATTCAGGAAATCAAAGGAGTCGTATTATACCTTAAAAAGCGAGAGAGGGGAGATCTGTAAAGCAAGTCCCGACCAGGTGAAAAAATACTATAATCCAAATGATTTTGAAATCCTTAAAAGTTTCTTGCATGTCTCAAGTCTAAAGGAAGTAGAAGGTCCAGAAATAACAACAACTGTTCCACCACCCAAGAAGCAGAGAACTGAAGAGTGACCTAGCCCTTCTACAACCCGGACGACGGTACCAAAAAGAAAAAATAAAAACTTTCAAACTCCAGCATTTAAGAAAAACAAGAAGGCAGATGCACCGCGTAAAGAAACCGTGGTAAAGAGCAAAACACCACATACAACGTATCGCAGGAGAAATTATACATCAAGGAGAACGCGCCCAGGGCCAGAGAGTCAGGTGCCAGCAAGGCCGCCGTTCCGGAAACTGAAACGGCAGCAGGAGGAACAAAAATACCAGGAACAACAGAAGGAATTCAAGAAGGACTCCAGACCGGAGGACGTCAAGACCAGCCGTCCCATGGAAAAATGGAAACGACAACAACCCGACGATTACTCCGCCAAGAGGCCAGCATGCAGAGGACGCAAAAGAAAAACTAATGTGGACGACACTCGGAGGTCAGTAAGGAGAAGATTGGAAGATTGATGTCCATGAAACCTATAACTTGGGAACAATATTGCCAGAAAAGAATGACGGAGTTTCATTCATCGAAAACTCAAAGATAAGTTAAAATCTTCTATAAATTTTTTTTTCCCTTTTGTTCCGAAATGTTATGCATAAGTACGAAGTTCTATGTTTTGACGAAAGTCAATATGTCTCGGTTGAGACTTAGTTTTGTTTTACTTTATTTAGCTAAGGCAAAAGTATTATATATTTAAGTATAAAAGCTAAGAACAAGCATTTTCTGTTGGTCGAAAGACTAATTCTGTTATGTTAAAGCCAAAAATTGGCCGAAGATAAAAATAACTTCGTATTCTTGTATTAATAAGAATTTTAGTTTCAGTGCCGCCAGCTTGGCGAAGAATGAGTAAAGTAAAAATTTATTTTCTCTTATTCATTTTATGGTAAATTCTAAAAATCATATGTATTAAAATCTTGTATATGAACGTAAATACTTGAATGTTGTGTAAAAGTAGAATTTAGTCTAGAAGCATAAAATTTTAGATGCTAAAAGTAAAATGCTCAAAAGCAATGAATTTAAAATTTAAGTATTAAACTGTAGATAAAGTCATGCTTTAGAGCGAAAGCCTGCATGTTTAAAGATGAATGAGGGGGAAGTTAGAATGAATGTGTTTTGTAGGGTTCTCCACCTACACTTGAATTTTAAGAATGTTAAACATAGCTCATCGAGTTTTAGAATGTCAAGTAAGGTGCGTCTATTTGGTCGTTGAATTCTAACAAATCATTGTGGTTAGGGGAAGTGTTGCAATACTAAAACACGAATATTCCCGTTTGACACCACACATGGTGGAGAGCCAGGGTAAAGTTAAATTAATGCTTGAAAAATTGAATGAATGTGAATTAAGCAATAACTAAGGAAAACGAATCGTTTAAAAACAAACATTTATTCAGTGTCAAGAAAGTGTAAATTATAATGTATTTAGAAAGATACTGATACTTATTCCTTCCAGATGCTGGAAGGAAAAGAACAAGATTGATTGATGAAGTCCAGGAAAAGTTGCTGTAAGAAGAGAGAGTTATAAGTATCCACAGAAATTTAGTATACGATTTGTTACATAAGATTTTTTTTTTTTTTTTTGTGTGTGTGTGTGTAAACGAGGTTCTCGAGACTTAGTTCAGAATTATAGAAACTTACAACAGGTCGTTTGTAGGACCTGCTTCCAAGTTTTCCAAATTCTGGCAGCGGCAAATGTAGGGTTTATATTTATTTTAACTAACATTTATTTTAAGTTTAAACTACCTTTCCTGTCAAGCCTTACTTTCCCCTGGAACTGCCAATGCCAGAGTATGTAAATTTTAGTAGAACGCGCAAGGATTCAAATTATCAGCGGAAGTATTCTGAGTTAAATAGAAAGGAAACGAGTTCGAGGTGTGCTGTTCTTACTTCACGAGCGCGGAGGTAGTTAGCCAGAAATTGAAGAACCCCGCGTTTCGGCCTGTGTGCTTGCCTGGAAGAATTGTTAATCGTTCAACGTGATCTTCAAGTTTGCTGAATTAGCAGCGGTATTGTAAAACGCGGTGAGGTTAGTTACTTTTAGAGAGCCTCGTAGTTAGAGTCTTGTCATTAGTTTCTTTTCAGGTTCTTTTCAGCTTATTTTTATTTTACCGCCGAGTTGGCGTAGTTTGTGAGCGTCAAGAGCACGCACTTGTAATTTATTACGTTGAATAAAAAGGGACTTAAACCCTTAACAAGACTCTGTCGTTTATCCAGTTTCAACAGTCACCTCTTGGTTGCGTGCAAGTTGGAGGCGCGCAACGCTACAAATGATTTTAGAATCTACATCAGTGAAATCTGTTAACTGTATATATATACTAGTGGCATATAGGGATTATTATGTTTGTTATCCATTATATTTTTAATCAGGTGTACTAACAGAGTTTTCCTCACCTAGAAAATTCTAGACTGCCATGGAAAATACAAAATATGTTCATAAAGTCAGGGAGAAATTTTCCCAGAATGTCAGGAAGGTTGATTTCGTATAAGACAAGCTTTTTAATGTTGATAATTAACTACATATAAAGTAAGATTGCTTCCATTCAGTCTCAGAACATTTACGGATTTATTTCATTACGTTCACAGAAAATGGCATTTAGAGTTGTATATTTCCTAACGACCAATGACGTGGCTGTCGTCCAAGCAAATGAGTGTCAGGTGATAAAAAGGGACATGTACCTGGCCTTCGTACAAAGAAAGAAGTCACATGAAAAGAGCAATACAGGAGCACAGAGAACCAGATACAGCCTGGGAGAATTTTGAAATTGTTGTCCTAGGAGAATATTGTAAGTATTCTACAAATGATTTTTACTTCTATTTTTCCATATCAGTTTAATTGGTAGGAAGGTTTTCGAGATCATAAAATTGAAGTAATTTACTTTCTGAATTGAAACATTGAAATTTTAAAAAAATGTTTTGATGCGTAGAAAAATGTATTAAGTATACTTTAATTTTTCTAAAAAAATATTATTTATCCTTATTCTCTCTAATTAATTGTGCTCATATTGCATCAGTTTAAGTTTTAATAGTTTTGCTCCGAAATAAATCATATCTACATTCTTAATTACAGTTCATTGTAACGCTCTAATATTCAATAAACTTTGTTAGTTTGTGAATTTTAATACAGCCCCTTTAAAACCATACCCAGATATAAAATATTGGATGCTCAAAGGAAGACTGAACGACAGATTTTAACCTGCGGACCAATATAAATGTCAAATTCAATTCCATTGAATGAAGTCATGAATCAGGCTCCAGAATGTTAACAGTGTGTTTAAATTTAATTAAAAAAAACGCCTATATATTTCATTTAAAAATCTGAATAAAAATATAATTTTCAATAATAAGATTTGAGTTTTCTATAAGAAATGTTAACGTGATTAACGATTCTAAACAATAAATATGCTGTTGAGTTGAAAGATGAGACTGTATCTAATGAAAAATGTATGCATTTTTGTAGCTAATTATGCTACAGTTGAAACTAAGTCCAAAAATGGCTCTAAAGGCATTGAATTTTAGATTCAGGTTCAGACTTTGAAACACCGAAACAGAAGCGAATGAGACCTAATATATACAGTATCAGAATGTTAATTCTTCGAATGATAAATTAAATACAAAAAGAAACAAAACAGAATTACCTCCTACTAAATTAAATTAGAGCTAAATTTAAAAAAAATCCCTCTTAATATTTCCTGATTGAGGTAGTGAATTAAATTTTCCTACATGTTTTTAAGCTTCTTATTTATATTAATTACAGTAGTAAAAGATGTTTTTAATCATTTATTTCAGTTTTTATTTTTTATAATTAAATCGAATTTATATGTTTAATTCCATTATAATAATTTTGCTTGCTGATGATTATTTTCCTTTATCAAAGTTAAATTTTATTTTGAAATTTTGTATTTTAACAACTTCCCATTATGAACGTTTGAACAATTTTGACTATTATAAGATTTTTGAATTCTACATTTTTCTTTTCCTTGGTGGCTTGTGCTTTATGTCACTGCACTTTTTCAAGTTCTTTTTATAAAATGTTTGTACTTTAGTAGTACTTTTATAGTACTTTTTATATAAAAAGTTTCTAACTTTCAAATTAACAAAATTTGCTCTTTTCAAAAAAGGTGTTGACTTTTTCATATTTTTATATATTGGGTAACTAATTTTGAATCACGTCAAAAATTAACTAGCTATTTAGTCATTTACTTTTATTTTTCAAGAATGTTCATTTCAAAGACACTTAGAGCTATGCTTACTTCCTCAGCATTAACTTTACTTATTAGCTATTTTTTCGTCGATTTAAATTAATTAATCTTTTTTTAATTTAATAAGTTTACTAATTTCATTTATGTATTCAGTTTTGAGTCACGTCGGAGCAAGTGATATCGTGATAAATACTGATTTCATATACTTGCAGTTTTTATCATTATTTTAATTTGTCTCATCTATGGCTAAATGTATAACACCAGCGAAGACTGGTAGTTCGTCCTGGCTTCTATTCCAGTTGGTTTATGTGGTTTTCCCATGAGTAACATGAATACGAGAAAGTTTTCCTTAGAAATTCCTCCACGAATTCATTGCCTCCCTTACGCAGATATCACTTGCACAGTTCATTATATTCGAGTATCCTTAAATAATTTTTAAACAGTTTTTAAGTTTTTGAAAAATTTAAATTTTTAATTAAGGTTTTAGTCTTTTAATTCAAAGGATTCTTTGATTAATTGTACAATTCGTGCAGATATAATTTGGAACTCTCTGTTTATAATTCTGTTTTCTTTCGGCTGCTCTTTGACAAAGACCAAAGATATTTTTTAATTCTTAACATTTCATGCGAACTTTGTTTTATTTATGTATTGATTTAATTTTTCTTCAATTTTGTTTTCCATGTTTTTGATTCATTCTTTTGATTTGTGCCTTATTGTTACAGAGTTCATCATTTTGGTTTTATATTAATTCTATTTGTTTGAATTCACATCCCTCTCTCTCTGTATGTATGTATATATATATAATGTTGTATGATCTTAAAATTCACTTAGTTCGAAAACAATTTATTCTAATACTTGCGCAATAGCTGCAAAGTAAGATAATAATAATTTATTTACTAAAGCGACCATTTCAAGAGCATTTTGACATAACTGACGATATATGAAATTGAAGCGCAATTTGTTTACGACGTGTGGTACTAAAAACAATTCTTGCCCAACAATCTTCTACAACAAGGATGTCAAACTCGCGGCCCGCGGGCCGCATAGTGCCCACAACAAATATTTTTGCTGCCCGGCCAATATATCGGCAAATAATAATATATAATAATAAAATAACATATCGACGAAGAAAAAAATGAAATGTTTACTGCTAAGTAATTAACGATAATTTATTCAGTGTTGTTAGATTACTCACAGCGAGCTGACACACACACTACTTAAATTACAAATGCGTGTGAGTAGCTTGCGTTCAGCTACCTTCGGCTTTTGGATGACACGTGCACTCAGAACTTGTATGCATCCCCCGATAGCCGAATGTGGCCGAACGCATGGTCTCAGTTTTCCAATCATAGTTTTGTACGATATATTGGTGCATGCATGTGCATGCACTTTGCTTTATTATTAATTATTACTTAATTCATATTGTTACGGATTTCATAGTTATTTATTTAGTTAGTTTTTTTTATCATATATTTACTTGTGTTTTCGGACTTCTGCAGAAATACAATCTACCTTTGGCAAAATTAAATTCTGTAGCTACAGATGGCGCTCCATCAATGACCGGGAAAAACAAGGGCTTCGTAGCATTACTAAGGAAAAAACTTAGATAAATTCACGGTTCAAACATTCATCATATGCATTGTATTATACATCAAGAAGTTCTATGCACAAAAGTAATAAATATGGAGAATGTTTTGTCATATATAAAAAAAAGTTATAAATTTTATAAGATCTCGAGGTTTAAATCAGCGTCAATTAACTGCTTTCTTAAGTGAGTTAGATAGTGAATATTCGGGTTTGTCCTACTATACCGAGGTACGTTGGTTATCTTGCTCCAAGATTCTCAAACAATTCTGGAATTCGAAAGAAGAAATATGTCAGTTTTCGAACGAAAAATCAAGACGTAAGTTTGTTTTACGATCCAATATGGATACAAGATTTATGTTTCTTGGTTGATATAACTAAACACTTAACTGATTTAAATTTATCGTTAAAAGGAAAAGATTATATCATTACGAACATGTTTGACATAATTATAGCATTCAAACGTCAACTAGTTTTTTGGGAAAAACAACTTAAAAATGAAGATTTGACGCACTTCCCGACGTGCAGCATGAACAAATCAAGTTTAGATGATACTTGTTCGTATCAAAAATACGCAGAAAAATTGCAAATTTAACAACTGAATTTGAAACGAGGTTTAATGATTTTAGTTCCCTCGAAGACAATTTTTTTTTCCTTCGATTTTTTCAATAAGTATTGACTCAGTACCCAGCCATATGCAAATGGAGGTGATCGAGATTCAATGCAACTCAAATTTGAAAGCAAAATTCATTGAAGTGGGCGTGCCTGAATTTTACAAATATTTACCAGCCAGGTTTGAAAATACTCGAAAATTCGCATATGAAATTATTTCCATGTTTGGTAGCACTTATCGGTGCGAGCAGTTATTTTCAGTCATGAAAGGTAATAAGTCTCGTATTAGAAACCGTATTAATGATGCTCACCTTGGGTCAGCGTTGAAAGTTATCACTGCAAACAAAATTTCTCTCGAAATAGGAAAGATAATAGCAGAGAAGAGATGTCAAGTATCAGGACATAAACATTAAATTTTTCTTTTCTTTTCTATATAAATATATATATATGTTTATTATTGTATTATTGGAAATAAATCTACGTTTCTATAAATATTGATTTTTTTTTTTTTTTCCGCCCGCCTAAAGTTAAACTTTGTTTGTTTGGCCCAAGTGTACCTATGAGTTTGACATCCCTGTTCTACAAGATTAATTTCAGTAAGTGTCATGATGTGCTTGCTATTTCACTTTGAAAAACCGTCAGTCATTTCTAGGATAACCTATATTGATTTTTTTACTTTATATTTATTAATTATATACATATGTATATAATTATATATATATATTAATATATATGACATTGCTTATTAAAAGTTTTTGTCGTTAAAATTGATCAGATCTATTTTAGTAGAATCTAATGAGTAAGTATTATGTTGCACTTCTTGCAGTTTTTCTCCATTACAAGTTTAAAATTACAAGCACTCATTAAACGAATTATGAAATAGCTTTAGCACTACTGTTATATTAATAGATGTAATTGTTGCCCCAAAATTTGGCTAGCCAGCTTTCCTGAAGTCTATTGCTCTAAAAAAAAGAAAAGCCTATAACAAAATTCTTTATTTTATTTAAAACAAGGGTGCCCAAATTCCTAAATACATATTTGCAGGAATCAATAGTTAAACTTTTTTCTCACTTACATATTTCTTCATTTAAGTTGACAAATTTTCACGATTAAATACTACTTCCCTTTTTGTTAAGATTGTTTCACGTTTAATTAGATACTTGCGCAAATTTAATAAAAATAAAACACATTTAACAACATATAATGACACAATTCTAACTAATCAATGTATTAATCTCTAATACTAAATTAAAATTAAATTTGAATCTACATTGTAATTTAGTTTTAAATTAATTGTAAATCTCTCATATTAAATAAAATTTTAATTTGAATGAAACACTAGGATAAAAAGTTATTCTGATTATTGAAATGTATTCATAAATGTAAAATGTAAATAGCAAATAATATTTCAAATTAAATTTCTCAATTTTATATTTATACTTATTATGTGAATAATAGATTCAAAAATATTTGGGGAGTCACTGTAAGATATTTTTGTTTGTGAATCAAAGTTCTATTTAATTTCCTTAACATTCGTATTAAAATACATATATAGTGTATAAAATAAATATTTCAAGGTGACAGTTTCCAGGAATGAAGAATTGAAGGAATGGCAACACATATGTTCGTTCGTAACGTATGTGTTGCCATTCCTTCAATGAAAACATTTTTCTACTCCATGACTGTAACTCATATGAAACTTTCTAAGTGCGCTGCCGAAATAAAAGGTTAGGTTAGGTTATTTAATTACGGCAAAGCCTCGAGGGCTGTCTGCCTAAGGGAAGGGATGCCTTCGTGGAGGTCTTTCTGAGGGAAACTGTTTCGTATACACGTTACACATGGGAAAAATCACGAAAACACCCATGCAGCTAGCCTGTTCGCGGGATTCGAACCGAACTACCAGTGTTCAGCGACTTTACCGCTAGGCCGCTGGTGGGCGCCAAAGTAAAAGGAAAATAGGAAAAACGAATCTTCAGAATCGAATATCTTTTGCAGCACATGTTACCCTTGGTTACTAGAGAAACTAAATGGGGAAATAGCTACTTGAAAGAAACAGAATTCGACTTCTTTTGTTTGTAATATATGATAATTTTATGACTATTTCATTCTTTTCAAATATTTTAACTAGACCAGCATTTCATGATTTAAATAATCATTTTCGTATCTTTTCTGGCAAGGAAACAAATTTTATTTTTTTATTGTTTATAATGCTATCCGAGATTGCCAAAAAATGAGGTATTTGTATTGCAAAGCTCAAATTCTTTAATAAAAATATCTGTTAAAAATCCTTTTTCTCTTAATTCCATTGCATTTTTAGTTCCCGCTTTCTAAATAACATTTCAATTTGCCATTGTCTAATTTTTGAAAAAATTGAAATTTATCTATTTTTTTTTTTTAAATCAATTCTAACGGCGAAATCTCAAGTTGAAGCGTTATTCAATAGTACTATTTCAAGATAACATATTTTTATATTAAACGGACCACATAGGATGAAACAGCATCGCTTTTATTAAAGTTTGAGAAAATTTATTATTTCTTGATTATTTAATTTAAAAAACATTTTTTTTTCTTTTAGGTGCTTACAAAGAAAATCGGGCCACCAGATAAGTACCTTGCAATATTACTGAAAATATTATGAAAGAATTCTTGAATTGTGCTTCCTTTCAAAAAAAGTATCATAAACCAAATGGAAAATTTACAACAGAAGGAAGTTTGTAAACAATGGAATAAAATATTTGTGTATTGTTAGCTTGTACGAAAATACTGTAATTAAAGTTATTAATTGTTCAGTTTGTTTCCTAACTTTCATGAAGACTAGGACTGCTAGAGGATATTTGGCTTAAGCAAATATCGCATCTTATGTATTGTATTACTGAATATGAAAATAATTAGTTCATTGAATTTAAATGTACGATTCTAGAAGAGAAATTTATTACATGGATATGCAATATGGAAATTAATATTCATTACATTTCCTTTAATGCTTTTAATTTTGCTTTAAAATTTTATGAAATAATAGAAAACTATCAGTTTATATATTTTGGGAATTTAATGCATTCCTAGTAGCTGAATTATATTAAAACCTTTTGCAATAAATGCTTCAAATTTTAAATTATAACAATAATTATATTTTCACTGAAAATTGCTTATTAAGATCCTTATCCATTGAATGGAATCACACTGAACTAATTTTATAAATCAAATTTAAGTCAAAATAATGAATTTGTGAAAGATATATGTCATTTTATTTGTTTAGTAACTTTCAAAACACGCCTTCTAACTTTATAAACAAAGTTCATGGACAAAAGTGTTTAGTACAGCTAAATTGCTTGTAAACAGAACACAAGAAAAATATTTATTATTTTTAAAATTTGCATACATTTAAATGCAATTGTTTAAATTTATTTTAATGACAAGAAATATCCAAGCATTCACTTTAAATTCTCATCATCCTGATGCTTTTAGTCTACTACAATGACCAATAACTCTAGATAGCAGTAGTCTTATATAAATGTAAAACTTTATACGAGACTACTGCTATCTAACTGCACTTAGTTATTAATCTGGCATATCAGAGCTTATTAGTGTTGGAAAAAACAATTTGTTTTTAATTTACTGCAAAAAGTACCGAAGATTATATTTAATAAGAAATAATTATTTCGTCCAGAATGTAATACAGTCTCCCATTAAAATAGTTTGGTGCATATGATCACATGAGTAAGGTTTCCGAATTTTGAAAATTGCAATAATTCTGGCCATATATTAAAAATCGTGATTTGGAGCCTGATTCCTTTTCCTTCCAATAAGAACAATAACTTGATTTCTTGGTTAATTTACTAAGCTTAAAATACATTTCTAGCATAAGAACTGTAACAAATCTTGTTCTTATATGTAGTTAATAGTGCGTAAAACTTTCATGGAAATATAAGCGCTAGATAATATTACATTGGAGGAACTGTATGTAAATGTAGAGAAAAAGGTGCAAAGTTTCATTAATAAATGGCATGTGTATAATAAACTAAGAGAATAAAAAAAAATAGAATTTGAATTTTGATGCACATATAAAGCATGACATATATCTGTAAATGTAACATTTCAGGCTCAACTCTTCAAACAGGTAATGTCTTTTCCAGAAAATTGCAGTGTTCTGTTCCATTAAAGAAATGTAAATTATTATATGAATTCACTATTTGGAAACTAAGTTTCGCATTAGACGCAAGTATTACAAACACAAATATTTCATGTACTGTTGTCCTTCAGAGACTGTACATATAGACCGGATTCAGAACGTTCTAGTTAGACGTAACTCAAAACGTTCTAGTTAAACGTGATTCGGAACGTTCTTTGCATGTTATACAGAAGTGTTAACAGTACAAGTATTTGACGTGGTATTGCTCGTCATAAACCTTTAATCTATAGACGACATTCAGAACGTCTGCCCAAACGTTAAGAGAACGTTCTGCTAGCACGTTTTAGAAACTTTCAAAGAACGTTCTAGGAACGTTATATAAAATTATTACTAGTATCACATTTTGACGTTCTATTGTCCATTAATGAACTACATCTTACAGACGTAATTCAGAACGTTTTGCCTGAACGTTAAAGAAACGCTCTGCTAGAACGTTGAAGGAACGTTCTGTTAGAAGGTTAACGGAGCTTCCATATAACGTTCAAGGGACGTTTTATAAAATTGTTAGTAACACCATTTTTTGACGTTCTACTGCCCGTTATTGAACTGTAACATATTGACGTGATTCACCACGTTCTGCCAGAACATTAAAGGAACGTTCTGTTAGAACGTTAGAAGAACATTCTAGAACGTTATAAATGTTATAAAAAAGTGATAGTAGTACCACTTTTGACGTACTATTGTCCGTTATTGAACTGCAATACATGACGTGGTTCAGAACGTTCAGGTAAACCGTGCCAAAAACGTTGTACTAGAACGTTAATGACACGTTGCATGAAAGTGTTACAAACACAAGTATTTGACGTGTTATTGCCCGTCTTAGAACTGTAACATATAGACGGCATTTTGAACGTTCTGCTTGAACGTTCCCGACACGTTAGTGAAGCACCTGCTCTGAACGTGCACTGTGCTAGTTGGGTAGTATGTCTGGGAACGTTTCGAAAAAACCAGTATTGTACTTTAAAATGCATGTCCGAAGCCTTAAACAACACAGCACTACACATTCCAACAGCCAGCACGGGTGATGAGTTAGATGCATTGGTCCAAGAATTCACCAAGGACTTAACAACTTCCCTGGATGCCAACAGCACCCCTGTCTCTCACAGGCAAAAGGCCACTGATCCTGAACTAAAGAAACTCATCCAGGAGAGGAATGCTGCCCGCAAGGAATGGCAAAGGTACAGGTTTCCTGCGGACAAAACTGTACTCAACCGACTCAACCATCAGGTCAGGGCTCGCACTCACCAACACACACAACGCGACTGGGCCAACTATCTCACTTCCCTTTCAGCAGTTCAAAGCTCTGTCTGGAAGGCGACTGCTAAGCTTAAGAGATGCCACACCAATATTCCGCCCTTAAACGGCCAACAGAATAATGCCCTCACCGAAATTGAGAAAGCTGAGTCACTAGCTGATCACTATGCTTCTCAATTCTGCACAAACAACATTTCTCACCCTCAAACAGAACACCTGGTAAACACCACACTAACAGAATTTCTCGCAAAACGACACACGAACAACATTACTCCTGTCAAACGGTCTACGGCTACATCGAAAAACTTCTGGTCAAGAAAAGCCCAGGCTTTGACAAAATCTCCAACAAAATTATTAAGTGTATGGGAATTCTCATGCTCCTTAAACTTGTATCTATTATCAACGACATGCTAAGACTGGGACATTTTCCAACACCCTGGAAAACAGCCATCGTCATTCCCATACCTAAGCCTGGCAAGCCTCCTGCAGAACCAGCCTCCTACCGGCCTATTAGTCTTCTGTCCTCACTCAGCAAGGTGGCAGAACACATTATCCTGAAGAGACTCCTTGGATACATGGACCAGAACAACATCCTCATTCCGCAACAACACGGTTTCAGGAAAAAACACTCTTCTGTCCACCAGTTGTACCGAGTGACGGAGTACATCTCGCAAGGATTGCAGGAACGACAGACTACAGGTGCCATCTTCCTCGATGTAGCTAAAGCCTTTGATCGTGTTTGGCTGGAGGGCCTCATGTACAAAATTATCTCTCTGGGTTTCCCAGACTACATCACAGCCATCACCTACTCCTATCTTAAGGATAGACACTTTATCGTTCTTGTAAAAACACATACTCAACCTCACGGGCTATCAGGGCCGGTGTCCCGCAAGGGAGCCTCCTTGGGCCCATCTACTATAATATCTACACGAAAGATATCCCACAATCACCACACACCACCCTGGCTATGTACGCCGACGACACGGCAATTCTCTCGAAAAATGCATCTCCTGGTCCAGTTATACAGGCACTCCAATCTCACATCCACACACTCGAGTCCTGGCTCACAGCCTGGAAGTTCAAGATAAATGTGGACAAGTCGGAGGCGATCTGGTTTACAAAAAGAGTCACCATTGACTCGGAAGACTCCATCCTGATGTATAACACTTCTCTGCAGTGGACTAGGCAAGCCCGATACCTAGGCATTACTTTAGATAGGCGACTCACTTGGACCCCACACATTACACAGCTTATTGCCAAGTTCCGTGCTCGTAAACGAACACTTACCCCCTTAATTAGCCGGAACTCCGTTCTCTCTATTGATAATAAGTTGCTCATTTACAAAACACTTTTGCGTCCATACTTTCTTATGCCTGCCCTGTTTGGGGATATACCAGCCGCACAAATGTAAACGAACTTCAAGTTTTGCAGAATGTAACACTCAGACAAGTTACCAGCAGCCGTTGGTTTATTAGAAATACGGCTATCCACGAAGAGTTTGAAATACCAACTATTTTAAATTATTTTGCACTTCTTGCTGACAAATTCTTTCACAATATTCCAAACGTAAATAACAGCTCTATACCTGTGCCACAATATGACTTCACAAATGATGTAAATAGTGAACGGCCGCTTGCGGTTTTAAGGTACCTTGTGTAATGCAATTTATAAATTATTATTAATTAAGCAATCTCCCTTTCTCTTTGTTTTGATTTGGGTCACCGCCTGATGAAATTATTGTATATATTGTATATATCTCTCCTTTTGCATTTATGTATTTTCTTTTAATGTTTTAATATTTATTTATGTGAATGTTATTTAACCATGTAATGTATATATGTTGAGTGGTCACATGGACTCCGATTAAGCGTAGAATTAGGCAATTTCTTTTTCACCTATGCCATTGCCATGCACACTTATCTCCGCCAAAGGCCAACAGCCGCTGGAGTTGTTTCTTCAGGACTCAATCATCGGTTCTTTATGTTATGAACTCTATGTGCATTCGAATTTTTTCTCCAATTATTCGACTTTCAAAGATTCGAAAATCGTAAATTTCCTATGCCGGGATAGCGTCGTAACGCGGGAACCCTTTTGCGATCAACTCATCGAGTTTGCCTGAGCCGAAGAACACGGTTATAATACGCACAGCTTTCCCACGTCCTGTAGAAAGTACTTTAGCACATGATGAGAACGTTCCAAAAATTATAAGTGTTGTACGTTGAAATATGTGTTCTGAGAACACTGTTATAATACGCACCTCTTTAGCACGTCGTTTAGAACGTTTTTCATAGCACATGTTGAGAACGTTTCCAAAAATACCAGAATGTGCGTTGAAATATACGTCCTAAAAACATGGTTATAATACGCACCGCTTTAGCACGTAATTTAGAACGTTTTTCCCAGGACATGTTGAGAACGTTTCGAAATTTACCAGGATTGTACGTTGAAATGTGCGTTTTAAGAACACGGTTATAATACGCACCGCTTTAGCACGTCGCTTAGAACGTACTTTGTAGCACATTGTGACGTTACAGCTACTAGCACCCCACCCGCGGGCACAGGTGCTGAATTATAACTTCCTGTTTTGTTTGCGGACGAAATGGACCATACCTGCAAAAAGCAGGACTGCAGATAAAACCCCCTGGGTGTTTCCGGAAACAAGGAACTAATTATGTTTCTCTTTGCAGATAACGAAACGAGTGAAATCTTTGTGTAAGACTTCTTCATGTGATTTTGAGGTGACAGGACTCATCTTTTACGTTCTAAACCACGCCAGTGGTTTCTGTCGAACAATAGTTTTTTTATGCTGTAACTACAGTAAAAAGGACGCTTTTTTGCGTCCAATCTGCGTTAGCGGATATTGTATGATTTAGGGCTGTAATGATCAGTTTATTTTTATGTTTTAATCAAGAAATCTATTTTAGTTTATCAAATAAATAATTTAAAAGACAACCTGCCTTTCTTTCACCCAACACGGGTGTCCTGACGTTACAGCTATAACAAATGGTGGTAGCTGTGGGATAAGAAAATCCATGCAAAGATTGCAGACCGTCCGAGTCTGAAATTCATCTCGAGTTTGTAGGACAGCCATTGTCCGAACATCATCAGTGTTTGCAGATAGTACAGACCGCCTAGCTCTGAAGTGCAGCACGAATTTACGAACATCCGTCCGAAAAGTGATTTACAGCTCTTCGAAGTGGGGAATAGAATCCACGAAGAAGTTACGGACATCAGTCCAGAAAAGAGGAACGACAGTCTCCTGAAATAAGCTCATCTTTAAGCGCGGTGATAAAGGTGCTACTTGTGCGATCATCTTTTGTGTTCGAGAAAATTTACCGCAGTGAGTGTGTGGGACAATCATTGTCCGAAGATCATCAGATCATTGTGATGCGTAGAGTATTGAAAAAGTGATATGTGGGTGATCACCCTTGTGATTGAGAAAATTTAGATCATCAGATCTTGTGTGTGTGCGATATAGGTGCCTGGATCATCAGTGTCCATAAAATCTTAAATTATGAGAAAGCGAAGTTGTGACGGCATCCGGTTTTGCATCGCAACCATTTCAACTCTCCAATCCAGACGGTTAAGTACCTTGGATCTTTATATTGTGGCAGTAAAGTAATTTAATTTATTTCTGTAAATCAGTATGTAAGTTTACATAACTGTTTTAAGTCAACTTGTTCCTGTAAAGCTTAAAGAAATGTGCTTTTTGGGTTTTATGTTACAATAAGAAAGTATAAAATTTAGAATTTAAACCTGTGTTAATAGATTTTTTTAATATCTGAAATGTTAATGTGTTGTGCTTAAATTAAATTTATATATTGGTTTGTGTAAAGGAGTAGAATTACTGTAACTTGAAGGTTTTAATGTTAGGTGGCATTCTGACATATCATTTCTAAGACGTTTTGAATGTTATAAATATTAGAATTTCAGTTAAGGTGTGTCAAACTTTTATTTGTGTAAGAACTGAGAAATTTTTTTTTCTATTGAAGGAGTAAAAGGGGAATGATAAAACCCCCAGTATCTTTCCTTTTAACTGTTGTCATATTAATGTTAATCACTAGCATATGGATAGGTATTGTGTAATTTATTGTATTTCTGAATGCATATTTTAACATATCCCAAATTTTGAGGAAAGTATATTGTATTATCATAAGCAAGTGTGATTTACGCAACTGAATTTAAAGCTTTTCAGAGGATAATATTATTTGTAGTTTCATACGTCCTCAAGTAGACAATTTTTGATTTTATTTTTGAATGCATAATGTGCATATTATAGTGTAAACTGTCTTGTTTTTGTCTAACATCTGTAAAATAGGTTGTGAAAAAAATTATAAAAGTTTAATTTTTACTCTCTCTTGTGAAAATTATATCTGTTTAAATCAATTGTATGTATCTGTAGTGTGAGGGAGCTAAAATTGTTAGGATCATAATTTTGGTTATATCATGGCATTCTTAGCAAAAGTTAGGAAAGAGGATTTTAAATCCTTGGCTGAAGAGTTAGGGGAAAAAGTTAGCCCTGAACTTAGGATATTGGATCTAAGACAGCTGATTATGGGAAATGAATCCTATGAGGAGGAACTAGTGAAAGGCCTGTTAGAAAATATCACTTCAACGAGGCTTGAGAGAGAAAAAAAGGAGCAGGAGAGAATTAGGAAGGAAGAAGAAGAGAGGCAAGAAAGAATTAGGAGAGAAGAAGAAAGGCAAGAAAGAATTAGGAGAGAAGAAAAAAAGGAGCAGAAAGAATTAGGAGAGAAGAAGAAGAAAGGCAAGAAAGAATTAGGAGAGAAGAAAAAAAGGAGCAGAAAGAATTAGGAGAGAAGAAGAAGAAAGGCATGATAGAATTAGAAGAGAAGAAATGGAATTTGAATTATCCAAGTTACGTTTTGTAATACTTCTTTGGCAATATGAAGCAACTCCAATGATGGAACACAGACAAAACTTTATTTAGCACTCAAAAAGGCGACATACAAACAAGAAGAGAAAACATATTCTAACATTTAAAAATAAATTACATTCTTTGTGCGAGAGTCGCACGTTGCACTCGAGTCTGGTTTTAAATATTGCCATTCACAAATACCTCAATGTTCATCTATTTAAATTATTTAAACTACAAGATTTTAATAATATGTAAAGCTGTTACAACCTCTCCCCCAACGGAGAGACTTTTACCGAAGGGAAAAGTTCTGTAAAATTCGAAAGTTTATAAGCTCGGCTTGCTCAAATGCTTAAAGAGAAAAGGTAATTTCTCTTATAAATTTCCAAATTTTCAGGCCGAAAATTTTAAGTTTTAAACAAATATTTTTACACCACATTTAAATAAGAAGAAAATGGACAGTGTTCAAATTAGTCTTCCTTTTTTTTCTTGACGGCGCCTAGATCTCTTCCATGGTGGACCAGTTCGTCGGCTATAATTCACAGCAAAGCCTTTCCTCAGTTCATCTGTGCCTTTTGGATAATATTCATTTGTCATTTGCTTTCGACAATTGTTTTCTTCGTCTATTAGTAGCGGCTTTGATATTAAATCAAAAGCCGAAAGATGATGATAACGCTGCATTACAAAATGATTCCCAATATTAATTTCTTTATCGTTTTCCAGTTTTTCGTGAACATCTTCCACGTTTAATTTCGGTGATTTTACTTCTTCAAAGACATCTCTGGATGCTTTATTTTCTTCCTTCATCGGTTCAGAGATCTTCTCTTCAGCTATTTTTCTTTTCCTTTGAGATCTAGTAGAAACGGCATTAACCTGATAAGGAGGACTATCAGGTTCCTTTCTTTGTTTATTCAACAGTGCAAAAGTTCGATTGCCTAATACATACCTCCCTTTGTCGAGTTCATTTCTAATAATGGCAGCCTTAGTTATTACTCGCCCAAGATCGCAATTTAGTTCGATCTCAGCCAATGGTAAGCAGGTTGGATTCAAATCTAATGGCTGTTGCACCCACACATTTTCACCTGTCAGCATTTCCGGCGTGATGTATTTGCGACAAACTATATCAATACTAGCACCTGAATCCCTTAATATAGGAATTTTATGACCATTTACATAACCCATACTAGTATAAGGTAATAGAAATTTATCCTCTGGTTTTGCACTAATTCTGTTAAGATTAGCAGGAGATTCAGTACTATTCTTAAGTTTTGGACATTGGGGTCTTAAATGTTGATAGGACCCACACTGATAGCATTGTGGCGTTTTTCGTTTTTCATATTTATCATCTGGACGTGGACTTCTAGGTCTATGAAACCAGCTTTGCGAATTAAATCCTGATGACAATTTTTTTCAGTTTTATTTTTATTATCTGAACTCAATTTACCTTGAGTTAGTGGATTGTATCTTTCTTTCTGCCGATCCACTACAGGCCTTTTTTGCAAGTTTCCGCAAACGTTTTCATAGGCATCAAGTTTTTCAGCTAATTTTTTAGATGAAATCATCTCTACCCATTCATCAAGAAAATGATCTCGAATTTCAGGAGGAACTCGACGTTTAAGTTGGTCAATCACCATCAAATCTAGCAACTGATCAAAGGTCTTAACTCCTAGACCAGTCACCCATTCTTTGCAATAATTTTCTATTTCATAATTGAAATCCACCCATGTGAATACGGTACTCTTTTGATGTTTCATAAATTTCTGCCTAAACTTTTCTGGGCTTAGTTTAAACCGTCTTAACAATAAATTTTTCACGTGTTCATAGTCTTTAGCTTTATCGGAGGGTTCTCTAGCTATTAACTGGGTTACTTCGTAAGGAAGTAGTCCTAGTAAATGAGATACAAATTCTTCTTTATCAATTTTAGCCCATTCTGCTTGCCTTTCAAACAATAGCAAATATAGACTGATATCTCCTTTCTTGTCATCGAATTTCTGCATAAGGTGACGCAGCTCCGTTTTCGGCCGGATCTGTCCGGTACTTTGAGACTTTGTCTCTGCTTCAAGTCTTAATCTCTCTAAATCATACTGTTCCTTGTTTCTCCGCTCTTCCGCTTCTTCCTGTCTTCTACGTTCTTCTCTTTCCTCCCTCTCTTTCCGTTCTTCTATTATTGTGTCTAAGACTTCTTTAACGAATACTTCATCATAATCTCTACTTTCAACAATTTTGTGTTTTAAATCGACTATTTTCAAATCTGCAGTCACATGAACTCCCAGTTCAGCCGCGAGATTTTGCAAATCTTCCTTACGAGCTCTTCCTAAGTAAGACATTGTTTCTATGTTTAAAATTAACGAACACTGTGTTCCTTATATTTCCTCAAAATAGCTCAAAAATGAAATATTTAAATTATATGAAGTTCATTCTCTCTACCACATTAATTGTGATTAAAATAAGAATAAGAACATAGAGCAATATATATATCTACCGTATGGACAACTAAAATGAATATTAAATATAATATCAAATACGGTAATAAAATAAGACAATTTATTATTAACAGGAAGTAATAATCTGGTATCACTAATATTGCGTTCAGTGATGAACTAATAAAATAAAGCAATTCTATATGAACAGGAAGTAATAATCTGGTATCACTAATATTATGTTCAGTGATGAACTTATAAAATAAAAATACGCACGATTATTCGATCTCGGTCGGTGCCTCCAAAATAATTAAGACTGTGATACTTCTTTGGCAATATGAAGCAACTCCAATGATGGAACACAGACAAAACTTTATTTAGCACTCAAAAAGGCGACATACAAACAAGAAGAGAAAACATATTCTAACATTTAAAAATAAATTACATTCTTTGTGCGAGAGTCGCACGTTGCACTCGAGTCTGGTTTTAAATATTGTCATTCACAAACACCTCAATGTTCATCTATTTAAATTATTTAAACTACAAGATTTTAATAATATGTAAAGCTGTTACAGTTTACTAGCCGCTAACGGAAATGACTCTGGAAATGGTGGGAATGAAGAAAATGAACTAAAAAAAAGCCGATACGATCTAAAAAAAATGATGCCAAAATTTGATCCTGAAGAGAACGATATCAGTTTGTATCTAGTCATGTTTGAGCGCCAAGCAAAGCGTGCGAATCTTCACCAATCAGAATGGGTTTCGGTTTTATTGACAATTTTGCCAACTGACATAGTTCAGCTGATTATGCGAGAACCAGAACAGCAGGCTTATGATTAGGCTTATATAAAAGGGATACTGCTTAAAACGTTCAAACTTAGTCCAGAAAAATTTCGCATCAAATTCGTGCAATCTCAGAAACACCCCCAAACCACTTGGAGAGATTTTCCCTTTGAATTAAGGAATTATTTTGAAGAATGGATTGCAGGTTTGTAAGTTACGGATTTTGAACTTTTAAAGGATCTCATGATAACGGACCAAATGAAGCGTCGTGTAAATGCCGAAGTGCGGCAACATTTTATTGACGAATGGTCGAAGATAACGACTCCAGAGAAATTAGCGGAAATGCTAGAGGAATATGAAAATGTGCGCGAACCCCGGAAGATCTCTCCTGTTCATAGTTCGGAGTCACAAAAGGGAAATACAAATAATTTAAATTCGAGGGATCCGCAAAAGTATCATCAGTCCGGAGGGAAAACGAGATATGCGCCCGAGAAAAAAGAAACTTTCAGAAATCAGAAAGAACGCCAATTTGATGTCCGTAAACCACTTAAGTGTTATTCCTTCAGTTCCACCGAACACTTAAGGCCTCAATGCCCGAAAGTTCAAAAAGATTTCAAATCGCCAGCTGTAGTAAATAGGGTACAGGAAACTGAAGAAGATATTTTAGCCCCGTACACAACGATGGCTAAGGTGAATGGATTCGATTTACCTGTATTACGGGATTTTGGAGCATCTATAGATGTAATTTGCAACAAATACATCACTCCTTCGATGCTGACGGGCGAAACGGTTTGGGTCAAACATCCGTTTGATGCGACCCCAATTTGTTTACCCTTAACACACGACAAATTAGAAGGGAAGTTTGGTCAAGTGACAACAAAGGCAGCGGTCATTCGAAACGATTTAGATCAAGGCCGATATCTCCTGGGGAATAGGACGGCTACAAAATTACAAGCAGATCAACTGGATAGAATTTTCTTCCGAGTAAACACGGTGGAGACTCGGTCTCAGAAACTCCGCCAAGCAAAGAACGAAATCGGCGAAAGTCTTCGGCAAGAGTCGGAAGCCAAACCCCCGGTCGAAAAGGAAGTCCCAACAAAGGGAATGAAGGAGACCAATTTCTCCCTGCCTGAAACAGAGGTGAACGACCTGACACTGCTCACTATAGACAAAACGCAGTTGTCGGATCTACAGAAGAAAAGTACGGATTTAAAACCACTTTTCGACCTGGCTGCGGCAGACGATCAAAATAACTCTACGAAAAACGTTTACAAATCAAAAGATGGACTGTTATATAAATATCAGGAAGAACGGATAGGAAATGTGAGGAAATTACTGGTCTTCCCGAAACGTGTCGGACAAAAGTACTGAATAAGAATGCTGATGCGTTAAGCCGGAGGGCTTGAGAACCCATTCTCTATATTTCCGTTATAGTCATAAACTTGTGTTTTTTTTTTTTTTTTTTTTTTTTTTTTTTTTTTTTTTGTGTATAAATTTTTTTCCATTTAAATCCATTTTTTTTAGAAACTATACTTTTGTTATTGTATATGAATAATTGAGTTATTTCTTAGTATTGTGTGTTTATATTTTTTTTACTGGCCTCAATATAGTTCTTGTTATATATTATCCTTGGTACTTAGCCCAGTGTTGTTGTAAAATGTATTAATGCTAATAAATGCTAATTAGTTTACTTTGAAAACTTGCTGTGGTAGCTACCCGGGATCGGAGTTCTGAAAACTCCCGCCCTCCGGGGAGAAAAGGGGTTGTGACGTTACAGCTACTAGCACCCACCGCGGGCACAGGTGCTGAATTATAACTTCCTGTTTTGTTCGCGGACGAAATGGATCATACCTGCAAAAGCAGGACTACAGATAAAACGCCCTGCGAGTTTCCGGACAAAAAGAACTAATTATGTTTCTCTTCGCAGATAACAAAACGAGTGAAATCTTTGTGTAAGACTTCTTCGTGTGATTTTAAGGTGACAGGACGCATCTTTTACGTTCTAAACCACGCCAGTGGTTTCTGTCGAACAATAGTTTTTTTATGCTGTAACTAAGGTAAAAAGGAAGCTTTTTTGCGTCCAATCTGCGTTAGCGGATATTGTATGATTTAGGGCTGTAATGATCAGTTTATTTTTATGTTATAATCAAGAAATCTAGTTTAGTTTATCAAATAAATAATTTAAAAGACAACCTGTCTTTTATTCACCCGACACGGGTGTCCTGACGTTACAACATGTTGAGAACATTTCGAAAAGTACCAGTGTTGTACATTGAAATATACGTCCTAAAAACACGGTTATAATACGCAACGTTTTAGCACGTAATTTAGAACGTTTTTCCCAGTACATGTTGATAACGTTTTGAAATGTACCAGGATTGTACGTTGAAATGTGCGTTTTAAGAACACGGTTATAATACGCACCGCTTTAGCACGTCGTTTAGAACGTATTTTCTAGCACATGTTGAGAACGTTTCAAAAAGTACCAGTGTCGTACATTGAAATATACTTCCTAAAAACACGGTTATAATACGCACAGTTTTAGCACGTAATTTAGAACGTCTTCCCCAGTACATGTTGATAACGTTTCGAAATGTACCAGGATTGTACGTTGAAATGTGCGTTTTAAGAACACGGTTATAATACGCATCGCTTTACCACGTCGTTTAGAACGTATTTTGTAGCACATATTGAGAACGTTTCGAAAAGTACCAGTGTTGTACATTGAAATATACGTCCTAAAAACACGGTTATAATACGCACCGTTTTAGCACGTAATTTGGAACGTTTTTCCCAGTACATGTTGAGAACGTTTCGAAATGTACCAGGATTGTACTTTGAAATGTACGTCCTAAGAAAACGGTTCTAACATACACAACTTTAGCACGTTATGTCGAACGTATTTTATAACTCAATCTGGCAACGTTTCAAAAAACACGATTGCTGTACGTCGAAATGTACGTACTAAATACACGGTTGTTACACGCATCACTTTAGCACGTTATGTAGAACGTTCTAAATACACCTAACACCGTTATAGAACGGTATGACACGGACTCTGAACGTTTTCGGAACGTTACGATGCTGCTTGGGATAAAAATTAACAAAACGTTTTTTTTTTCATAACTCAGCCAGCCAGAAATTTTTTCCAGCCCTCAGAAATTTTTTCCCAGCCGACTCGATTTTCGATTGGCAAGACAGCACTATTTTGTTTTAAGAATGGACTCTTCTTTACATTTTTCAACATTCTCAGTTTCGCATCAGATGACTGTGAGCTGTTCAAGAATGCAGATCCGCATACAAGATTTTCTGGAGAGCGATTTAAATTTGTTCAAAGTGGAGGATATTTTTCAAGATTTCCTCCCCCAACTTTGGACTCATCAAGAGGTGAGTCTAGGTTTACCAAGATTGGATGAGAGAGTGACACAAAATAATTGCTCTCGGAAGGAATAGAATGCATTGACACTCATGGGTATTGAAATATACTGAAAAAAACGGGCGTTTGAGTTAGTTTCTAGATTATTTCTATACAAATTCCACTGTATAAAATGACATCATCGTTGCGTTCAAACAGAGTCGACAGAGGACCTTTTTCAAGATTTCCTCCCCCAACTTTGAACTCATCGAGAGGTGAGTTTAGGTTTTCCAAGATTGGATGAGAGAGTGACCCAAAATAATGGCTCTCGGAAGGAATAGAATGCATTGACACTCATGGGTATTGAAATATACTGAAAAAAAAACGGGCGTTTGAGTTAGTTTCTAGAATATTTCATACAAATTCCACCGTTAAAATGACGTCATCGTTGCGTTCAAACAGAGTCAACATAAGGATATTTTTCAAGATTTCCTTCCCCAATTTTGGGGGAAAAATATTTTTCTGATAGATTGGAATCAAAAATGGGCTGATGTCTCGTCTCGTGAAGACAATACAAATGTCTCGTTTTTCGGAAAGGATGCTCCGTTACATGAACACCACACGGAGTTGTAAAGAAAAAAAATAACAAATAGCCCCCCTTTCTCTATTTTGAAAACGATCACGCGAAACGTGTCGAAGAGTCTTCTTGAAACCATTCAGGAACATTGTTTCAGCTACGAGGAAACAATTATATCCATGTTATAGGTATCTTCAGCAGCGCATGCCCTCTGGAACGAAGCTCAGAATACTTCTCTCTAGATCCTATTGAGTGGATTCCTGAACCAATGCTCCTTCTGAGATGGGCTGGAAATATTTTTCTGAGAGATTGGAATCAAAAATGGGTTGCATTCTTCTTTTAGAACGCTGTCGGCTCGGAGGATCCTTTTGAGATGGGGCTGTAAAAATATATTCTGAGGGATTGGAATCAAAAAATATGGGCTGATGTCTCGTCGGCTGGGAGGATTCTTTTGACATGGGCTGGGAAAATATTTTTAGAGAGATTGGGTGCACAACAGGGACTCGACGAAAGCGAAACAGGAAAATCCTCCAGAGATATTAGAGAATTCATTCTTAAAAAAGTGGCTGATGTCTCGTCGATCGAGTCGGCTGGAAAAAAGCATTTCTAAAAGCTGAGAAATATGTTACCATGCCTTTACAGAATCTCTTTCTTTGAGGAAGAAGCGTGTATCCAGGTCGAAACAACAGCACAGACTGATTTGAAGTCGAAACACGAGTGGTTTAAATAGATGTGAATTCTTTCTAGAAAGAATTTTGTATGTCTTGCCAATCGGAAATCGAGTCGGCTGGGAAAAAATTTCTGAGGGCTGGAAAAAATTTCTTGCTTGCTGAGTTATTTAAAAAAAAAACCTTTTTGTTAATTTTAATGATGTCTTTAGACATCGTTAAAATTAACTACATACCATTTTTGGTTTTGGTTTCGGATGACGTCTCACTCTTTCTAAAAATAGAATTCCAAGAAAAACAATGAGCCACGGTCTATTTTTAGAAAGGGTGAGTCATGATCTATTTTTAGAAAGAGTGAGACATCATCCTAAATAAAAGGGTGTGTAGTTAATTTTTATGATGTCTAAAGACATCATAAAAATTAACAAAAAGTTTTACTTTTTTTTTTTTTTTATTTTTTTTTTTTTTTAAATCTGAGCAAGAGATATTTTTTTCCAGCTCTCAGAAATTTTTTTCCCAGCCGATCCGATTTCATTTTTTGACTTTCACTTTCAATACTCTTTTCTATAAAAGCATTAAGCATTTTCGTTCAGAACAGAGTGAGCTGTTTGAGATGCAACATGTCTCTCTCTGTCTCTACCCAAATCAGTAACCCACGATGATCTTAAGAAAAATTCTTTGAGAATCTCTTACCATTTCGGAACCTTAGATGACCTGGATATTTCTTTTCGTATTTTGAAGCTATGTTTTGATCAAAGAAGAAGATTCCAGTGGAATAACTTACGAATTTTGAACATGTCAGCCATTGAAGATATTGTTTGGAAACTCTATCCCTTGAGTCAACACCAGAGAGTTCTGAAAGCCGACATCGTTCTAAGATAAAAAACCATTTCTAAAAGATCTCATAGAAAATTGGAAACACTCGTGAAGAAAATACACAAATGGGTCGTCTTTCGGAAAGGATGAAGGCGGCTCATATTGAGAGATGTGGCATGAATCTCGTCGGCTGGGAAGATCCTTTTTGAGATGGGCTGGAAAATATTATCTGAGAGTCTATTCTTTTAAAAAAATGAGCTGATGATCCCGTCGGCTTTGAGGATCCTCTTGAGATGGGCTGGATGAAAGAGGCTCATGTTGAGAGATGTGGAGATTTGTACCCAGGTGGTTGCACAACAGGGACTCGACGAAAGTGAAAGGGGAAAAATTCTCCAGACATATCAGAGAACCTGTTCTTAAAAAAATGGGCTGACGTCTCGTCGGCAGGGAGGATCCTTTTGAGATGGGCTGAAAATATTTTTTCTGAGAGTGTGGAATCAAAAAATGGGCTGATGATCACGTCGGCTGGGAGAATTCTTTTGAGATGGGCTGGATGAAGAAGGTTCATCTTGAGAGATGTTGAGATTTATACGCAGATGGGTGCACAACAGGGACTCGACGAAAATGAAATGGGAAAATTCTCCAGAGATATCAGAGAATCCATTCTTAAAAAAATGTGCTGATGATCACGTCAGCTGGGAGAATCCTTTTGAGATGGGCTGGATAAAGAAGGCTCATCTTGAGAGATGTTGAGATTTGTACCCAGGTGGCTGCACAACAGGGACTCGACGAAAGTGAAACGGGGAAAATACTCCAGAGATATCAGAGAATCTATTCTTAAAAAAATGATGGGCTCATGATCATATCGGCTGGGAGGATCCTTTTGAGATGGGCTGGAAAATATTTTTTCTGAGAGATTGGAATCAAAAAATAGGCTGCATTCTTCTCCTAGAACGATGTCGGCACTCGGAATGTTCTAGTATCGACTCAAAGGATATAGTTCCCCCACTTCTCCCTATTAGAAAGAGATTCTGTGAAGGTATGTGAGCATTTTTCTCAGCTCCTAGAATTTTTTTCCCAGCTGAAAGCGAAACGGGAAAATCCTCCAAAGATATCAGATAATCCATTCTTAAAAATAATGGGCTGATGTCTCGTCGGCTAGGAAGATCCTTTTGAGATGGGCTGAAAAAAAAATATTTTTCTGATAGATTGGAATCAAAAAAATGGGCTGATGATCACGTCGGCTGGCTGGAAAATATTTTTCTGAGAGATTGGAATAAAACAAATGGACTGATAATCACGTCGCCTGAGAGGATCTTTTTGAGATGGGCTGGGAAATATTTTCTGAGAGTCTATTCTCAAAATAAATGGGCTGAGATTTCATCGGCTGGGAAGATCCTTTTGAGATGGGCTGGAAAATATTTTTTTCTGAAAGATTGGAATCAAAAAAATGGGCTGATGATCATGTCGGCTGGCTGGAAAATATTTTTTCTGAGATATTGGAATCAAAAAAAAAGTGGGCTGATGATGACGTCAGCTGCGAGGATCCTTTTTGAGATGGGCTGGAAAATTATTTCCTGAGAGACTTCCTGAGAAACAAGGACTCAACGTAAACGAAACGGGAAAATCCTCCAGAGATATCAGAGAATCCATTCTTAAAAAATAATCGGCTGATGTCTCGTCGATCACGTCGGCTGGGAGGATCGTTTTGAGATGAGCTGGAAAATATTTTTCTGAGAGATTTGAAAAAAAATCTAAGAATATATATAATATATATATAATATATATATTATATAATATATATATTATAAAAACTTTTTGTTAATTTTATGATGTCTTCAGACATTATAAAATGAACGATATCCCTTCCCCTTTTATGGTTTGAATCCTATCTCAATATCACATGCCCTCTGAAACGAAGCTTCCCTAGATCGTGTTGGGTGGATTCCTGAACCCTTTCTAAAAGATCTCAGAGAAAAAAGAATTGGAAACACTCGTGAAGAAAATACAAATGTGTCGTCTTTCGGAAAGGATGAAGGAGGCTCATGTTGCTAAACAACCTATCAGTAAGCGGTAATATCTCTTGAAGGACAAAAAAAATTCCATCCACTGTCGTTGGAGCTGTGTTTACTGGATGTCGGAGAGTCTATTTCTTTTTTCGCGATCTCCCTTTCAGTTTTTTTTCTTCTGAGATCTTGAACAGAAAAATGGGTCACTCTATGGGATCTATACAGACATTTTTAGCTTTCAATCAGCACTGCCCGGTTTTCCTCGTAGCTGCTCCCAAGAAGAGCTTTGATATTTGGATGGGCAGCGTGAAGCGGGGAAAACGTGGAACAGCAGAACGGAAATCTCTTGAGTTAAAATCTAACCCTTTCGCTGGAGACCCATTTCAACGACCACGAGAGGTTGGTGATGATATCTAAGAAACATCACGTGAAGAGACTTCCATAGATAACATAGAGTCCATTCTTAAAAATAGGATGATGTCTCGTCGATCGAGTCGGCTGGAAAAAAACATTTCTAAAAGGTGAGAAATATGTTAGCATGCCTTTACAGAATCTCTTTCTTTGAGGAAGAAGTGTGTATCCAGGTCGAATCCACAGCACAGACTGATTTGAAGTCGATATTCGAGTGATTTAAATAGATAAGTGTGAATTCTTTCAAGAAAGAATTTTGTATGTCTTGTCAATCGAAAATCGAGTCAGCTGGGAAAACATTTCTGGCTGGCTGAATTATTAAAAAGAAAAAAAAAACTTTTTGTTAATATTTATGATGTCTTTAGATATCATAAAAATTAACTACATACCCTTTTTGTTTAGGATGATGTTTCACCCTTTCTAAAAATAGAATTCCTAGAAATTGACTCATTTCTTTCTTGGAAATCTGCTTTAGAAGCATGTTGAAACAGGTTGAGACCTGATTCGAACCAAAATAGGGGAGGTAAAGTTAATTTTTATTATGTCTAAAGACATAATAAAAATTAACAAAAAGTGTTTTTTTTAATAACTCAACAAGCCAGAAATTTTTTCCAGCCCTCAGAAAGTTTTCCCAGCCGATTCGATTTTCGATTGGCAAGACATACAAAATTCTTTCTAAAAGGAATTCACACTTATCTATTTAAACCACTCGAGTTTCCACTGCAAATCACTCTGTGCTGTGTATTTCACCTAGATACACACTTCTCCCTCCTAGAAAGAGATTCTGTGAAGGTATGTAAGTATTTTTCTCAACTCCTCTAAATGTTTTCCAGCCGATTGGATCAACGAGACATCAGAATACACACATTACTCCCTCCTAGAAAGAGATTCTGTGAAGGTATGCGAGCATTTCTTTCCCCTCACCTATTAGAGAAATGTTTTTCAGCCGACGTGATCAACGAGACGTCACCCGATTATTTAAAAATAGACTCTCTGATACCGATGGAGGATTCTCCCGGTTTCGCTTTCGTCGAGTCCCTGTTGTGCACCCACCTGGGGACAAGTGTTCACACCTCTCAACATGAGCCTCCTTCATTCTTTCCGAAAGACGACACATTTGTATTTTCTTCACGAGTGTTTCCAATTTTTTTTTCTCTGAGATCTTTTAGAAAGGGTTGAGGAATCCACTCAACACTATCTAGGGAAGCTTCGTTTCAGAGGGCATGTGATATTGAGATAGGATTCAAACCATAAAAGGGAAAGGGATGTCGTTCATTTTATAATGTCTGAAGACATCATAAAATTAACAAAAAGTTTTTATAATATATATATTATATAATATATATATTATATATATATTATATATATTCTTAGATTTTTTTTCAAATCTCTCAGAAAAATATTTTCCAGCTCATCTCAAAACGATCCTCCCAGCCGACGTGATCGACGAGACATCAGCCGATTTTTTTTTAAGAATGGATTATCTGATATCTTTGGAGGATTTCCCCGTTTCGCTCTCGGCTGGAAAAAAAAATTCTAGGAGCTGAGAAAAATGCTCACATTCCTTCACAGAATCTCTTTCTGGGAGGGAGAAGGGGGGGGAAACTATATTCTTTGAGTCGATACTAAACATTCCGAGTGCCGACATCGTTCTAGTTGAAGAATGCAGCCTATGTTTTGATTCCAATCTCTCAGAAAAAATATTTTCCAGCCCATCACAAAACGATCCTCCCAGCCGAAGTAATCATTACCCCATTTTTTTTTTAAGAATAGGTTCTCTGATATGTCTGGAGAATTTTCCCGTTTCACTTTCGTCGAGTCCCTGTTGTGCACCCACCTGGATACAAATCTCCACATCTCTCAACATGAGCCTCTTTCATCCAGCCCATCTCAAGAGGATCCTCCCAGCCGACGTGATCATCAGCTCATTTTTTTTAAAGAATACTCTCAGATAATATTTTCCAGCCCATCTCAAAAAGGATCCTCCCACCCGACGAGACTCATGCCATATCTCTCAATATGAGCCGCCTTCATCCTTTCCGAAAGACGACCCATTTGTGTATTTTCTTCACGAGTGTTTCCAATTTTCTATGAGATATTTTAGAAATGATTTCTTATCTTAGAACGATGTCGGCTTTCAGAACGCTCTGTTGTTGACTCAAGGGATAGACCAATATCTTCAATGGGTGACATCTTCAAAATTCGTAAGTTATTCCACTTGAATCTTCTTCTTTGATCAAAAAATAGCTTCAAAATACGAAAAGAAATATCCAGGTCATCTAAGGTTCCGAAATGGTAAGAAAGAATTCTTCTTAAGATCATCGTGGGTTCCTGATTTCGGTAGAGAGAGAGAGACATGTTGCATCTCCAACAGCCCACTCTGTTCTTAACAAAAATGCGTAACGCTTTTATAGAAAAGAGAATTGAAAGTGAAGGTCAAAAAACGAATTCGGATCGGCTGGGAAAAAAATTTCTGAGAGCTGGGAAAAAATTTCTCTTGCTCAGATTTAAAAAAAAAAAAAAAAAAAACACCACTTTTTGTTAATTCTTATGATGTCGTTAGACATTATAAAAATTAACTACATACCCTTTTGTTTAGGATGATGTCTCACTCTTTCTAAAAATAGATCATGACTCACCTTTCTAAAAATAGACCGTGGCTGATTGTTTTTGTTGGAATTCTACTTTTAGAAAGAGTAAGAAATCATCCTAAACAAAAAGGGTATGTAATTAATTTTAATCATGTCTAAAGACATCATTAAAATTAACAAATATTTTTTTAATAAATCAGCCAGCCAGAAATTTTTTCCCAGCCGACTCGATTTTCGATTGGCAAGACATACAAAATTCTTTCTAGAAAGAATTCACACTTATCTATTTAAACCACTCGAGTTTCGACTTCAAATCAGTCTGTTCTGTGGATTCGACTTGGATACACACTTCCTCCTCAAAGAAATAGATTCTGGAAAGGCATGCTAACATATTTCTCACCTTTTAGATAATAATTTTTTCCAGCCGACTCGAACGACGAGACATCAGCCAATGTTTTAAGAATGAATTCTCTAATATCTCTGGAGGATTTTCCTATTTCGCTTTCCTCGAGTCCCTGTTGTGCACCCAATCTCTCTAAAAAATATTTTTCCAGCCCATCTCAAAAGGATCCTCCCAGCCGACAGCATTCTATGAGAAGAATGCAACCATTTTTTGATTCCAATCTGTCAGAAAAATATTTTCCAGCCCATTGCAAAAGGATCATTGGTTCAGGAATCCACTCAATAGGATCTAGAGAGAAGTATTTTGAGCTTCGTTCCAGAGGGCATGCGCTGCTGAAGATACCTACAACATGGATATAATTCTTTCCTCGCAGCAGAAACAATGTTCCTGAATGGTTTCAAGAAGACTCTTCGACAAGTTTCGCGTGATGGTTTTCAAAATAGAGAGAGGGGGGGCTATCTGTGATTTTTTTTCTTTACAACTCCGTGTGGTGTTCATGTAACGGAGCATCCTTTCCGAAAAACGACACATTTGTATTGTCTTCACGAGACGAGACATCAGCCCATTTTTGATTCCAATCTATCAGAAAAATAGTTTTTTCCCCAAAGTTGGGGAAGGAAATCTTGAAAAATATCCTTATGTTGACTCTGTTTGAACGCAACGATGACGTCATTTTAACGGTGGAATTTGTATAGAAATATTCTAGAAACTAACTCAAACGCCCGTTTTTTTTCAGTATATTTCAATACCCATGAGTGTCAATGGATTCTATTCCTTCCGAGAGCCATTTTTTTGGGTCACTCTCTCATCCAATCTTGGTAAACCTAGACTCACCTCTTGATGAGTTCAAAGTTGGGGGAGGAAATGTTGAAAACTATCCTTAAACAAATTTAAATCGCTCTCCAGAAAATCTTGTATGCGGATCTGCATTCTTGAACAGCTCACAGCGGATCTGCATTCTTGAACAGCTCACAGCTATCTAATGCGAAACTGGGAATGTTGAAAAATGTAACGAGCCCAATCTTAAAACAAAATAGTGCTGTCTTTCCAATCGAAAATTAAGTCGGCTGGGAAAAAATTTCTGAGGGCTGGAAAAAATTTCTGGCTGGCTGAGTTATAAAAAAAAATTTGTTAATAGACATCATAAAAATTAACTACAACCCTTTTTGTTTAGGATGATGTCTCACTCTTTCTAAAAATAGATCACGACTCATCCTTTCTAAAAATAGAATTCCAAGAACAACAATAAGCTATAGTCTATTTTTAGAAAGGTGAGTTATCATTCCAGACAAAAGGGGGAGATCGTTAATTTATGTCTAAAGACATAATAAAAATTAACAAAAAGTTTTTTTTTAATAACTTAGCCAGCCAGAAATTTTTTCCAGCCCTCATTTTTTCCTAGCCGACTCGATTTTCCATTGGCAAGACATACAAAATTCTTTCTAGATAGAATTCACACTTATCTATTTAAACCACTCGAGTACAAAATTCTTTCCAAAAAGAATTCACACTTATGTATTTAAACCACTCAAGTTTAGACTTAAAATGACTCTGTGCTGTGGATTCGACCTGGATACACACTTCTCCCTCCTAGAAAGAGATTTTTTAAAGGCATGTTAACATATTTCTCAGCTTTTAGAAATGTTTTTTTCCAGCCGACTCGATCGACGAGATATCACCCGATTTTTAAGAATGGATTCTCTGATATCTCTGGAAGCCTTTAATGTATCTGTTGCTTGAGTCCATGCTGTAGACCCAGCCGGGTACAAGTGTTCTTATTCTAGAAAGTATCCACCGGTTTTGTATTTCATTTCATAGCTGTGACGATTTGTTTTTTGCTTTCTATTCATTTCAAACAACACCGTTGAGGTAGGAGAAAGTTTAGAGCATTCCTGTTTGTCTACGGGTGAACAACGGGTCGCCCACTGAACACAATGGAAACCTGTTGTTCGATCTCTCATCTCTCAACATGAGCCTGCTTTCGACGACCTATGAAAGTCTTTCCCGTTTCGTTTCCGTTGAGTCCATGCTGTAGATCTAGCCGGGTACAAGTGTACTTATTCTAGAAAGTATTAACCGGTTTTGTGTTTCATTTCATAACTATGACGATTTGTTTGTCCTATTCATTTCAAAGAACACCGTTGATATAGGAGAAAGTTTAGAGCATTCCTATTTGTCTACGGGTGAACAACGGGTCGCCCACTGAACACAATGGAGAGCTGTTGTTTGATCTCTCATCTTTCTCAACATGAGCCTGCTTTAGACGACACGTTTGAATTTTTTCTCTGACATCCTTTAGAAATAGGTCTCTCAGTGACGATTTGTTTGTCCTATTCATCTCAAATAACACCGTTGAGATAGGAGAAAGTTTAGAGCATCCGTGTTTGTCTACGGGTGAATAACGTCTCGCCCACTAAACACAATGGAAAGCTGTTTTTCGATCTCTCATCTTTCTCAACATGAGCCTGCTTTAGACGACATGTTTGAATTTTTTTCTCTGAGATCCTTTAGAAATAGGTCTCTCAGCGTGATGTATACAGACATTCCGCTTCAGATCAACATTGCCCAATTTCCTCGTAGCTGTATAAGCGAATTGTAAAAATTTGGACTCGTAGCTCTCAAACGGAGGAAAAATGAGATCTGCCGAACGAAAATCACTTGAGTGAAGTCGGCACTCAGAGCGTTCTAGTATCGACTCAAAGGATAGAGTTCCCCAACCCCAAAAAAATATTCAAAGGGTAACATTTTCAAAATTGGTAAGTCATTTCATTGGAATCTCCTTCTTTGATCAATAAATAGCTTCGAAATACGAAAAAGAAACATCCGGCTCATCTAAGGTAGAGAAAGAGAGCCATCCGTCCAATGAAAACACCTCCCAAGAAGAAGCAATGTTCCCATACCTCCACAGAAGCTTTTTTCCAGGAGAGAGTAGCGTGTATCTACGTTGAGTGCACAGCACAGATTGATCTGAAAGCTGAAATGCGAGTGCTTTAAATAGATAAGCGTGAGTTCCTTCTAGAAACAATTTCACTTTGTCTTGTTTTGATTTTCGAGTCGAGGGGAAGAACTCTCAGAGCTCTGGAAAAAATTTCTGAGTGGCTCAGTTGTTAAAAAAAGAAAAAAAGAAAGAAAAACTTTTTGTTAATTTTTATTATGTCTAAAAATTAACGATCTCCCCCTTTTGTCTGGGAATGATGTCTCATCCTTTCTAAAAATAGAATTCCAAGAAAACCAATGAGCTATGGTCTATTTTTAGAAAGGTGAGTCATCATTCCCAGACAAAAGGGGGGAGATCGTTAATTTTTATTATGTCTAAAGACATAATAAAAATTAACAAAAAGTTTTTTTTAATAACTCAGCCAGCCAGAAATTTGCCGACTCGAATTTCGATTGGCAAGACATACAAAATTCTTTCTAGAAAGAATTCACACTTATCTATTTAAACCACTTGCGTTTCCACTTCCAATTAGTCTGTGCTGGGGATTCGACCTGGATACACACTGCTCTTTCCTGGAAAAGATCCATTATAAAGGTATGGGAACATTTTTCTCAGCTGTTAGGAATTTTTTTTTCCCTAGCCGACTCGATCGATGAGACATCCCTCTATTTTTTTTAAGAATGGACTCTCTGATCTATGGAAGTCTTTTCCGTTTCCCTTCCGTGCAGTGCGTGCTGTGGACTCACTTGGATATCTATTTACTGCCCCTCCCCTTCTGGAAATTCCCATAGCTCTTTTGGATTCTCGCAGATTTTGAAAGCAAATCTGAAAAATGTTTTTGGTTGACAGCCTTCCGAGTTTCACTTTAGCTATACCAGGGTGATCTGAGAAAACCCTTTTTAACCTAGCCCTCCAGGCGGCAAGGCCGTATATATGCGTTCGAAAATAATGGCTCTCATAGCGGCAAGGCAGCATATATGCTTCCAAATATTTTGGTCCTTATGGCGGCAAGGCAACATATATACGTAAACTTAAATTTTGGCACGAAACGGCAAAGTAGCATATATACGGCCTGTCTCAGAGTGCCCTCCCCTCTCTGCTCTTAATGTAAACTGACAGGTAATAATTTTTCTCTGCGGGAGGTAATTGAGGAGAGGAAACTATCTATTCGCTAGGGGCAAATGGGTTTTATCGTTAGGTTTTGAATAACACCTCGGAATAAATAGCTCTTTCAAAACTTCCAGCTGTTCTGTGCTTATACCAGCTACTGTAAACTTAAATGTTTATGTTCGTAAAGAGAATTTTCATTTTCCAGCCTACTTATTCTCCAAATTTTAGATGCAGTTTGGAAAAATGTAATTGGAATTAAAATTAAAATTGCAAGAAACTGCAACAATATTTTGAAATATGTGATTTCAATTATATTGCGATTGTAATTAGCTTCGCAATTACAATTAGAAAGTAAGTACTTTTTAAATGCAACAATAATGTATGTAATTGTATTTTAATTCTTAAGTCTTACAATTACAATGCAATGATAATCACAAACATTATAATTATATAATCTAATTACAATTACAAATTTTATTGCATCTAATCACAACTACGGTAATATTAGCTAATTACAACGTAATTTGAACTGCAATTGCAGTAGGTAATTATAACTGCGTAATTAGGAAAGTAATTGTCTCTGATAATTAGAATTACTTAACATAGTGAAATTATGATCATAATTGTAATTCTAAGTGTAGTATGCAATTGTAATAAAATTATGCAATTACTAAGTAGTTATAGTTAAAAAGTAGCTGCTTTTTTAATTACAATTACAATTTACGTAATTTCATTTAAATTACAATTACTCTATATTTGTGAAATCCAATTTCATATTCAATGCAACTGCAATCATATAATCTAATTACAATTACACTGTCATTGTAACTCCAGTAAGAAATTATAATAATGTAATTAGGATAGCAATTGTTTCTGATAAAAGCAGTTACGTAGCCCAAGAAAATCATGATCTTAATTGCAAATGTAATTGCAGAATGCAATTACATTTGCAATTAAGATCATGATTAATTATTGTAATTGGAATAATATTATGCAATTATCTTGTAATTACAATGTAACAAATTTTAATTACATATACAATTTACTCAAATGCATTTTAATTATAATTGCATTTTAATTGTGAAATCTAATTGAATAAACAGTACAACTGTAATTATATAATCTAATAAAAATTACAATGCAATTGTGATGACCTCTTAATTAAATTGCGCAGGAGATGATTGTAACTATTTAATCAGAAAAACAACTGCCCCTTATAATTTCAGTGACATAGGCTAAGGAAATCGTGATAATATTTGAAAATTACAGTCAATAATATTATATTCGAAATGTTTCTGCATTTTGGATAATGAGTTTTTAAATAATACAACGGGATAATCACCTATAAGAAAAATATTAATATTTTCTGTTTATGCCATGCAAGCAAAGAGTTTATGCCAGTGCAAAGGGATGTTTTCGCAAAGGATTTGTTACGGGACGCTTGTCTTGATTACATTACACAAGAAATAAATCATAAAAATTACATTTATCCTTTTCTTTTCAGAAAGGAGATCACCAAGGACCGAACTAAGTCTCATAAGTTTATCCAACCTATTGCTTTAGCTGGTAAAAAAGGATTCTGATCAGCAATCAGTATGCTTAATTGCTGTGGGTATTAGACATTTTACTAAATCCATTTATTATGAATTACCGCCCAGACAGTAAAGCGGTTCGTGACTCTGGTTGTCGTACCGGAGCCTGGGTTCGAATCCCGGATAGGGCATGAATGTAATTTGTTCGTCCTCTTCATAGGTGGCAACGGTGGCCCACATATTATTTTCCTTCTTAATATCATGACCGACCTTAGTAGTGATCAATGTCTATAAACGGTTACTCCCTGCCATTGAAAAAAAAAAAAAAAATTACGAATTGGTCTTTTATTCAACATAACACACATTTTCCATAAATAGCTAAAATGCATTATTCAGTTACAAGTGAAAGTACTTGCATGAACTATTTTCCATCATTGTTTCACGTAAGAACAAATAAAAGTACAATTTTCTTATGCACCTGTGATTGTCATATTATTTGGATTACCATTAAGCCTGCAAAGATACTTCTGTGGAGGACTTTCTCAGAGAAACTGGCTCATGTTCACATCACCCGTTAATAAAAGCAGGAAAAGATCTTTATTTAATTGAATGCAACGAAACGTTTAAGAAGAATGATGTACTCATAGAGAACTTTCTAGAATAAAATGATTTGTATTCATGTTACACATAAGGAAATCCACGGAGCTATCTAAACATTTAGATTGTTTGCCAAAATGGGCATCCGATTTGAACTAGTAGTATTCAAAAGACGACTTATTACTCTGCTGAGCGAAAAATCTAATTGCTTTTGAAGTTATATTTTAATTCGAACAATCATTGTATTACAATTATTATTATTATTATTATTATTATTTTATTTTTTCCCAAATGGCAGATTGGGAACAGTTACAGTGCAACACAGTCCATTAGTCTATACAAGGTCAGAAGTTGCAGTCACTTTATTATGGAGGCATCTAATATGTGGGCCATTATCGCCTCCTATGAAAGGACGAACAGTTAAAGCCATGCCTTCTCCGGGATTTGAACCCAGGCCCTTCGGTATCGCAGTCAGGCTTCCCTAACCACTATACCATCTGGACGGCACAATTACAATTATAACTGCATTAGTTGTAGTTTTAACTACAAAGTAACTACAATGAATTACCAGCTTTTCTCAGTCAATAACAGATAGCTTAAACTTTAAAGATAAATGGAAGGTCTTATAATTTGTCGAATGGCAATATTCTAAGAAAGTGTAGTCTCCAGGATGGTCGAAGTTTAATTACAGTCTTACATTTCGCATACTCGCAGCACTTGCCCAAAGGCTGTTCCAAGATTATTTCTGTTCACCTCATCCATTAATTTTGGAGACAGATTCATGTCTAGAGACATTTTTTTCTGAGGACAGTATTTTATATAATAGAAAAAAAAAATAATGCGTCTCCCTCAAGGTGCAGGAAACAACGAGTTCTGATAAATTTAATTGAAATTACAATTATAATTCTAGTTAATACAAATACAATGTTACTTTAACGGTTAGAATTACATTATAGTTCTAATGGCAAAAATATGAAATGAGTGTTATAGATTAATATACTTTTACTTATCACAATAATTAAACTTTTAATACCGTTTTATTTTATTTAGCTTATCACAATATTGAGCTTTTTAATACCGTCGGTACTGAAAAAATGTTTTACTACTGTCATGAAATGTATATTCGATAATAGTTTCTCATTGATGTTTCTCTTATATATTTTTCTGCATAATTCATAAATGTTTGCAATCGAAATAATTCTGAGGCTTTTATAATACTTCTAAATTTTCATGAAATAAAGTTCCATTAAGGTTTACTTGAAGGAGATTCTCAGTGCAAGCACTGGAAAGAAGTTATGGTACATTTACATATTATGAAATGTTTGAATGTACCTAGTAGCTACTCTAGCTAATAGCTAGAGTAAAACTCAGGATATGGTAACATTAAATAAATAAATTAAATTAAATTAAAAAAAAAGAAGAAGCAGAAAACGAAAGCGAAAAGGAACTGAATACATTCGGAAAGAGAAGGCTTACTATGGTGAAACATTAGAAACGTGTAGACAAAGTGTTAATACTATATGTGAGAAAATACTAAGGACAAATTGAAATACATCATAGCTACGTTTGGTGCTTTCTATATTATTTGTATCAATATTAACATAAGTACCAAAAAATACTTAAAAAATAGGTATTTTCGAAAATTTAAAGGAACAAAATTGCAGTCTGAAAATTTATAGCAGCGGAATTTTTGAAGTAATTTGATGCCTTCTGAAGGTCGCCATGAACATAACAATTTATAACTGTCAGCTTTTAGAACTAGGAATCAGATAAACTCTATTGTTTGGTAAACCGGACTGTCTAGTAATGTTTTCGGTACAGTCTAGTTTCCGGGAATAGCGATGTATGCAAGCTTTTTCCTCTTTCTGCCCTAATAATAAACAGCTCATAGGGGAATTCTGAAAAATATATAACCCTTTCATATATGTACTCATACCCTGATATTCACAATAGCGTTTCTTTATTTAGATAGCTTTGAGCATGCAAATTCAGTAAAAATCAGAAAACAAGTACCATACTTATAACAAAGCAGGTTATCTCAGTAAATGAAGGGAATTAAGTACCGGCTATAGCAAGATTTTCCCATGGTTTGAAGACTAAGTAATTTATTCCTTTCAGAAAATTTTCTCGGAAAGCAAATCATCACTTACGGATAGAAGAATGTTCCAAGAACTACGGGATAAATTTATAATGGGAATAAAAGAATGAAAGAAATCGGAAACTCTTTTCTAGTAATCATTTTACTCCTCGAAAGTTGGTTTCAGTATCACCTTTTTAAGGAAATGACACATGAAATGGATTTCAGAAACTGAATCTCGAAATCATCAATAACTATCCAATATTTTGCATTTGTAAATATTTATTTAATTTGCATTTCAAACAAATCTTGAAAACAAAGCGGAAAAAAATCTCCTTACAAAAGGAAAAAAAAAAAGATTCCCATTCTTTTACTGTGATATTCCATTAAATTATATCAGAAAATCATATCACTGTTGGATGCAATAAATACTAATTTTAGACATGTTGCCTGTTTATGTTGTTAACTCTCTTTTGCAACTGAACACTGGTAGTTTTGCCTAAGTTTGAATTCCGGCGAATGCGTTCGTTGCTTAGTATTTTGGAGAGTTTTAAGTTGAATATACCAAACCAGTTTCCCTGAAAAAGTCATCTACAAACGCATCCTTTTCCTCAAGCATGCTGCCTGACGAACGTGCAAGAATTTTTCTTCTTTTACACAGCTTTCATGATCACATATTACCCACCAGCGGCCGAGCGGTCAAGACGCTGAACACTGGTAGTTCGGTTCGATGTTCGAATCCCGCGAACGGGCTGGCTGCATGGTCGTTTTCGTGGTTTTACCCATGTGTAACGTGTATACGAGCAAGTTTCCCTTAAAACGTCCTCCAAGAGGCCTCCCTCCATTTAGGCAGATAACCCTCGTGTGCTTTGCCTTGAATAGTACCATACCAATAATACCATAATCACATATTATATTATTGAACATTTTTAATTTGCAAAACTAAGTTATGGAAAACTCAATGACATATTTATTTAGATTAATAAAAAGATAAAAATTAAATGCGTCATCGGCATCATTTTGTTAGTAATATCATTATATAATCTATTGTACTTTCGGAAGTTAATCTACGTCCATCCGCATAATCGAGAAGCAGGTCGATTTGTTTCTCAGTGCAATCGCTGTGGGATCTTAATTCTACTGACCGATGTTCTATAAATTTAAAATATTTTGCCCTGCCTAAATTCTGTAGCTCTCTACATTCTAAAACTGTCAAGTGCCAAATTCTTAGAATTTCGCCATCCCTAAATTTTCTTGTTCGATGCCTCTTTAAATTCTAAGAATTTTTCAGCCATTAATCTGCCTCCTGGCCAGACGTGTTTTTCAATGCCACATATGTCACTGAAAAAGGTTGAAAAATCGGAATTTTAAAAGCAAACTTCCTACGTTTCATCAAATAAATTTTATCGATTAGCAGTGCTATGGAAGCATTAAAACATTTATGTAATAAATACACAAATACTTCAGAAAAATTTTTTTCTTTCTACTGAAGAAAGGCCTGTGTCTGACTACCTGCGAATTTGGTTAAGTTTTATCCAAAATCTACGTCAAAGCGTTTCTTTTTAGCTTAATATTAAATTTTACATTGGCATGTTCCTGTCCCTGCTTGATGTTGACAAGATTTATTCAAAACTTACCGTTCTTATTTTTTATTTTAAAACAAACAATTTAAATGGAAATCCTCAGCTTGCTTTTATTTATTTAACTAATAACATTTGATAATGTAAATTGAGATCTCTAAGTAATTTGCGTATTTGAACCCCAAAAAAATGTTAAACATCAATTTTGAAACTTTTGTTTTGGTTTGCTTTAGTTTTCCTTCAAAGCACGCGAGAGCTATCTGCCTAAAGGGAGGAATGCCTCAGTGGAGGACATTCTAAGAGAAACTTACTCGCGCCCACATTATGCACAGAGAAAACCACAAAAATTCCACTTTGAAAGGTAAAAGTGTCTAATTTTTTAGAGCGAGATTTTCCTAACAATGAATTTTAAAATTTAATACAAGTGCTATATTTAATTAAGAATTAAAACAATGTTCTTTTGTGATTTATGTAAGGTAACTCTTTCTGTCAAAAATAATCATATGAAAATGCACCGAATTTCAGTACCATGTAATTTAGTTCGGAAACTGAGAGGTATCTGTGACATCTTGTCTATATGTAGAAAATTTTTAATAAGGTTATTATGACTGAAACTTGTTTCAAAATATTCAGTATATTTCATAACTTCTATCAACCAATAAATGCGATAAAGGTAAACTCCTCTTTTATAAATATGAAACAAGATAAACGAAATAAATTTGTGGTAAAATGATTTACAGACATTATGTCGAAATGACTGACACTGAGCATGTGTTTGTTATTTTAATAGTAATTTATTTATCAATTACATGTAGCTTTCAATAGGAATTAGGTATTTTAAGCCTCTTATAAATTTTTTCTTAGCGTTAAAGCTCGATAACATGAATCAAAAGCAGAAAATTAGTTAAACTACACTGTCTCACTAGTCGTAAGATTTTATTACTGAAATATGCATATAAAAACAAATTAACATTCTATAAACGTACATTAAAATACCGAAACGCAATAAAAATTAATAACATTTATACTTAATAAGCAACAAAGCCGGGAAAAGGGTCAGGCAAGTGAGGCACTTGCCTCATGTGAATCACTAGAAGAGGTGCCAATTTGGCTATACGAATTGGAAAACTACTTGAATTATGTTTTTTAATTTGTCAGTAATTATTAGGGGAAATAGGCTTCGTCAAACTTAAATCAAAAAAACAAACCAAAATAAAATTGCAAGAAAAGCTCGAAATTAATGCAATATGCATTTGAGTGCTATTTATTATTTATCAAAAACGAATTTTTTAACATTTTCATTTGAAATTTATAAATAATTGGCTATATTATTTTTCTGAATTTATAAAACTATGATTAAAAATTACTTTAAGAATTATGGTATAATTATGCTATAAGAATTATGATATTTTGATTTAATACAATTACTTTTGCTTAATACAAATGTAGCTATTTTTACATTTATATGGACGCACGTTTACCTTTCTGCCTATGGTGAAAAGAAAATTAAGATCAGAAATATGCACAAAATTAGTAACAAGGCAATACAAAACTTCCTTTTCTGTTTTGGATTTCCAGAAAAAAATATCTTTTTTTGTCTAACCAAAGCATGGACACAAAACGTGTTCCTTCCTCCGTAAGGGCAAAAGCAGCCCATCTGCTTAATCGCCTCTAGGCGGTAATCAAAGGATAGTAGGAAACCATCACTTAAGTGAAACGACTTGTTGATCGCCCTACAAGGAGGGGGGAAGAAAATCTAGCAAAGGCCGTTTTCAAGACAATTTTGGTTCACTCTTAATGAAAAAAAAAATTGATTAAAAAATTAAATTAATTTTTGCTGCAGTTTTCGAGACGTAAACAGATTTGAAAGCAAGCCGCCCGGTGGGCTAGAGCAATGTCAGCTCTCGGGACTGATTCAGAATTTTCTTCTGAGCTCTGAGAAATTTTCCCAGCCGACTCAATCGAGGAGGCATCATCCTATTTTTTTTTTTTTTTTTTTTTTTTTTTTTTTTAAGAATAGACTTTCCATTATTGAATGAAACATTCCGCGATTAGCTGCAGTCCAGTTCCTGCTGTGAACCTACCGGGACACACGTTTCCCTGAACTGGAAAGAATTGGTATCAAGAGAAATTTCTTCTACACTTTTCCCGTTTCATTTCACTCCCTCCTAGAAAAAAGCTTCTATGAACGTATGGGAATATTTTCTCGCAGCTGTTAGAAAATTATTACCCCAGGCAACTTGATCGACGAGACATCCCTCTACCCACATAGCACAAAAACATCCTTGGGATATCCCAAGGATGTTGCTCGCGGGATATGCGCACATCCTGAGGACATCCCGGAATATCCCGCGAACCTCCTAAACACCTCCTCCCGAGTGCTTAATGTCACATCCCGGGATATCCTCAGGACATCCTAACCAAGTCCCATCGACAGCGTGCGGGATGTTATTAGGATATGAACTCCTACTTACTACATCCTCAGGACATCCCGGGATATCCCACAAACCTCCTAAGCACATCCCATTATATCCTAAAAACATCCTATCTATGTCCCATCGACAGCATATGGGATGTTATTAGGATTTAAAGTCCTACTTACTACATCCTCAGGACATCCCGTAATATCCCAATTTCCTCCTAAACTCATCCTCCTGAGCGCTTAATGTCACATCCCAGTATATCCTTAGGACATCCTATCTACGTCCCACCGACAGCGTATGGGATGTTATCAGGATTTGAAACACTAGTTACAATATCCTTTTAACCTCTTAAATACATACTCTCAACTGCTTAGTGTCACATCCCAGTATATATACAGAGGAAAATTCCAGTGAAAGTATATGAGGGTGCGATGATCTAAAACCTACTTTTTTTTACACAGATAGTCTCAAATCGTTCTCCAATGGTTACTATGGAAAAATCAGAAATGTTGAAAATATTTATACAACTTATTTTGTTTTTAAATCTGAATTTGTGAATATATTAAAACTGAGCAAGGAAATTAAAATGAATTATTAATACAAAATATTAAAACTGAAAATTTTGCTTTTATTTTTAAGATATTAAAAATCTTTTGATCATTTTTAAACATCCAATAGCCCCCAAATTGAATTATTTATAATTAAATTATTTTACAAAATCAGTTTCTAATTTCAGTTAATTTGTATTAAAAATTGAATAATAAAATTACCCATTTAATAATCTTTACATAAATGAATCATCTTTCTTTAAAACATGTAAGGAATTTATAATGTTTTGATGACACTGTTGGGAAATTGTTAAAAGGAATAAATTGTATTTTTAAAACTAAATCAATTCCTAGCCTCAGAATAAATAAATATGTTTTCGTTACATGAGAATGCTGCAGGCTTTTTTATATATTTAATATTTAGTTGTAAAAATTTGACATTATGTTAACAATTCTTTATATCATTCAAAAGGTAACTCAAGAAACTCTTCTAAAATTCTATCTTTCTGCTCACACAATTAAAAAAAATCTGAAAGGCCTCAGATTTTAGCAGTCACTCAAAGAGGCTAAAAGTTTATGAATGCATAGATTATCAATACAGATGGGGCAGTAGAAATAGCAAAACATTTTATAAGATACTGACACTAGAAAGTTATATATCTTCTATATATTTGAAAAATGAAGAAATATATCATGTAATTATGTAGAAATATTAAAATGTTTTCAATTAGATATATCATGAATTAAATGCATTTTAAATCAATCAGATTAAAAATTAAAAAAAGCATTGTTAAGAACTGTGTGTAATGCTTTTAAATAGCTTGACTTGTTAGTCAATAATATATTAGATTTTAAAGGTAAATATGTTAAATTTTGCCAAATGGAAAGACTTGAATGAAAAGCGAAACAAGTTTACGACTGACGATATGAAGTCACATTTCAAAACTAATAGCCCTTTTAGATTAAAAAAAAAAAAAAGTTCTGAAAATAATTTGCAATGTTTCATTGGTATTATTTTACGCAAAATTCAGTAAAATGAAATTTACCCGTTGAAATCAGCACCAAATTAAACTTTGTAAATTCTAGCGCATGTTAAAGGTTGTCTCATCCAGAATTTTATTACTAACCATTCATTTCAGAGCAAAATAAAACAGTAATTGCCATTTATATGACAATCAATATCAAAAATTTAAATCTGCATTTTACACAACATAGAAAAACTTCAAAAGATCTACTGTTTACCATGCAATTAAGGCATTTTATTCTGCTATCAAATCTACCAATTATTAACTCCATTAAGTATATTCAGTTTACTCTTTCTGCTCAATATATGCAATGTAAAATTTTCCATAAATTTATTAATTCATTTTATTTTGAGGTGAGCTTTTATTCAACTCTCAATGTCAACGAGAATGTTTAGTTCATTTTTTATTCGGTCTCAAAAGAGAAATCAAAATACGTGGATTTATGTACGTATATTTATGAATCAAAATACATGAGAAATCACAGTGAGAAAAGCACTGCTACCTTAAACTGTGATTATATATAACAAATGCAGTGAATTATAGTTAAAAAATAGTGAAAATATTTATATTTCTGAACTATTTCATATATAACATTTTCAGTTTCGCATATGTGGCAATTTAAGAACTTTTTTACGTATACCAATTTTTTGAAATATCTGCAAATTTTTGTATCTTCAAGGAAAGCTTATTCTTTCACCTTTAGTATATAAGTAATAGTAATTTACCAGATAAAATTACTTAATGGGGAATACAGAAAAATATCTAACCACTTACCTTTGTGACTTCATCTGCAAAGAGACTAAAAAAGTAGTTCAGCTAAATCTGCTATAATAAATATTTATAATAATGCTAAATTATGCAATATCTATTAATATGACAAATTTTTGTAAAGCTATTTATTTAGATGAAAAATAAACACATTCAGAAATTTATGGCACTATATTATGATTAACAGAGGAAAAACACTTTTCAAAATTCAAAATAGTTTTTATTAATCCAATTTATCACATTTTATTTGAATTCATGAAAAACAATCTTATATCCATGTATTCTTATGTATATAAGAACTCTTGATAAATTGGATCTCTGTCATTGCCTTTCACAGCACCTAAAATAATAATAAAAAAAAAAAAACACTCACAATTACTATATGTGAATATAATTCATAATTAAATTTAAACAAATGACTATTAGAATGCAAATTAAAGGAAGCATTTAAAATATTTTAACATTTAGTACCTATAAACAGAGTAGCAATTATTTGATTTTTCGATTATAGTAAAATAAACATGGGGGATGCCTTTTAAAATTTTTTATGTCAGAAAATAAACTCAAACCACCAGCTGAACATATGAGCAGTTTTATCAATCAGCCACTGGTAGGTAACCTGGATACTGAATCAACATATAAAGTTGCCAAGATAAAGAGAGAAACAAAATTATGATAATCACATCTTACCTATTCATAAAACTATTTTAAATTTAATGTGTAGGCAAGTCCAAAAAGAGTGAGAATGAATTTATTTTGCAACACAAAGTAAAGTCTTGCAGGAGAAAAAAAAACTTGTCTCATGAGATTGGCAAGTAAAAAATAATTAACTGCATCTGGTAACATTTATCTGACAACACATAAGTAATTGTTAGCTACGTGCAGAAAATAAAATCTGATCAGGGGCGTAGCTAGAGGGGGGCAAGGGGGGCATCTGTCCCCGGGTGCAGAATCCAAGGGGCACCAAACTGATGTTAGAACATTTTAGAATTAAATGTTTTCCATCCTTGGCAAGCAGTAGGGGGCACGAAATCTTCAGTTGTCCCTGAGCGCTGAAAACCCTAGCTATGACTCTGAATCTGATCATGTTAATGCAATTTTAAACTTTTGAAATTAACCGCAGAAATTTACCAAAGAAGTTCTTGTAACAGTAGTAAATGAAGATGTGGCTAATCTTTACTGTATGGTACACCTTGGTTTCTGTCTGAAAAAAAATCGCAAAGTGGTATTGGTTGTTTGTGAAATGTGGAAGCCCATTGCGTCAAATAAGTTTTTCGGTAACCCTAATGTTGATAATGTTGACGAAAGTAGCCTTTGAGGAAAAAAAAAAACTTTTTTTTGGTCAATAAAAAGGAGTTATTTCTGCAAATATTGCCAACGTGCTGTGATAAATTTAGTTTTGGGCTACTTTTTTTAATAGTAAACCTTTTGTATGGTCCCAGGTTTTTGGTTCTTACCATTCTTTTCAATTGCTGTGTTTGGTTGCACGGAAGTGGTATGGTATTGTATTTTGAACATGCTATTTATTATTTTGGTGTGGGTACCATCGTTTGAGTATGTCTGAGGTGACTAAGAGACGAAAAATTTAATTGAATTGCTTACCTGGAGGATGGTGGTGGGAAGCCTAAACATATGCATGTGAAAAAAAAGGTATGTTAAAAAAATGACGTTTCATTTATTTTTTTGTCTCTGTGTGTTAATTTTTGTTAGAAGATTTGTTGTTTAATGTTTTTATGTTAGGAAATATGTATTTTTGGTAACTTATTCCTCTCTGTTTGTGTATTTTTGGTTGTCTGTGTGTTAAGACAGTGGCGAATTTTTTCTGGTAACTATGATATTTTTAACTTTCTGATTTTCTTAAAGTGAAAATAGATCAATGTGTACATGGACAAAATTAAGGCAGTGCACAATGCCCAGTTTGTGCAGTTCTCTGTTTTAATAGGTCGATGCGTGCATGGACACAGAGTTTGTGTATGTCTTTGACTTCTTATTTTGGTTTTGTGAAGCGGCCACCTTGAAATTGGTGCCGATCCTCTCAGGTGACGATCTTGATATAAAAAAAAGAAACGATTCGCCAAGGGTTACAGTAGAGTAAATTTTTACCAAAGATGTTCTACCATAATCACCATTTCAGTGGTTTAAACACTAGTGGAGCAGTATGCAGAGATGAAGATTTGAGTTTTGTTTACACAGCATGATGTTTAGGCACTCCAGCCATTACAGTGAACAAAATTATAATAAACATAGCCACAATAATTGTCCATAAATATTGATGTATAACACTGCATTAACTAATATATTTCTTATGCTAGTATATACAGAATCCTTAATCGAAGGGAAAATCAGAAGACTGTGCATGCATTTTCCTTTAACTGAAACATGGATTTGACCATACAAATCTCAGTCTTACGGGACATGCCACACTATGCAGATAGACAGCAAAAAGTGCTTGTGTTGTTTTTATTTGTTAGAGGTATGAAATAAATATACTTCTAGATTTTAATTTTTTCTTTTCTTGTTTTACATTTGGATTACCTATCAAAAAGTAAGGAATTTTGATATTATTACAATATCGGAGTTAAAATAACAATTATTCGACATGTTAAAGTAATGAAAATTTTAAATTAGGTTAAAAAGTAACCCTTAATGTGGCATATTTTTGAATTAAACTCTATCGACATTAAAAACAACAAAACGTCCCTCTTTATTAAGGACTTTAATTAACTAATTTTAAATACGGAGCTATGAATGAATTTTTTCCTTTGCATGTTATAATAACTGAAACAAAATTACTCTGATACAGTCAAAATTCCTAAATGCAAGTACATAAAATTTACTTTAGCAATTTAAAGAGATGAGACACACTGAACATATGAATAAATTTCTATCAAAGAATAATTTATTAAATTTGGCCCGTTCCATAGTAAACTTTAACCATTAGATTACATTATTACACCATGTTATCAGTTTGAAAAGCAAGTCATATGCCAGATCTTGGATGTAAAAGAAATGCACAAAATAATATACAGATTATTGAAAAATGATGTATACCAATGTTTATAGATATGATTAAATGTAACAGAAAATTTACTGTCACAACCACATTTTTAAGTGAAATGTATTATTTTAACATTTTACAATATTTAAGGTATGGCATTTTTAAATGCAACATTATGTGCCTGGATATAAGTTAGTAAATTTAAAAAAAATAATAATAATAATCAAAGAATGAATGTCATGAAAAATTTCAAAAACAAGCAGAATTTAATTTAGAAGACCTTGAGACACTTATGATAAATAAATTTGAGAATTCTTCACCCAAAATTAAATTATAATTAACTAAAACCAGTTTGACTGACCTTCTACAAAATCCTTCAGCTGCAATTTTTTCTAGCTTGAAAACCAAATTCTTCTCCACATGGTAATAACATCTTAACCAGTTGAAATTCCTGCAGAAAGTTTGATAACACAGTAATAGAATAGAAAAATTAACACAAAAGTATAGAATATCATTTAAACTTAACATTATTACAAATTTTGGTGCTTTCTGACTATCTGCAAAGCTGTGAAAATTGGCAAAATGGTTAGTTTATGGTTCATATCTACTGCTCTGTTCACAAGTAGTAATTCAAATAAGCACTTTATAAGAAACAAGAAATTTTAGGATGCACACACACAAAAATATATACATTGGGTCAATATTCACATATTTTTCATCCAATGGAATACTATTCAGAAATAAAGATTAAATATAAAGCATGTAAATACATGTGTGTGGTATGCATATTCATAGTTTACTATTATCGTGTGCATACTCTTGCTGTTTTAGCATAAGTTGAAGCTGTGAGGGCAGATGATAAGAAAGTATCAGAATTTTTCATGTATAAGAAAAGATTGCCCTGACAATAGTATCTCAATTGTTTAGCACTGACATTTACATAGCGCATTAGAAATATATAGTAATATATGTATAATAAAAAGATAATTGCATATTATTAATTCATTTTTTTAAATGCCAAACTTTAACAATTCTTTCACATATAATTAAACAGAATTCGGTTGATCTTTACATTACGGTAACTGGTAGTTTGGCGACATTTTGGAGGCGATAAAGGTTACTACCTGGGACTTTGGTAATAATGTGAGCAGTACTGAGTTCCGATTACGCATTATTTTGTGTGGGGGAAATGAGAGATTATGGGATATGTCATGTGATATTAATGGACGAATTACGGTTCTTTAATCGGAAAAGGGGGGAAATCGGGAAAAAATCTGGAAATTTTGTATTTGGCTTTATTCTGTGTTGTGTGAAATAGTGTTTGTGAATTTTTGGATCCCATGGCCGTAAGTAAAGTGAATTCGAAATGGGTATTTAGTGGTATTGAAAAGGATAGTAAGAAATGTTTTTTAAGGTTGTGTGAGAGAGAAATAAACATGTTTTATTATGTTATTTATTTTACCTGGTATCTTGCTTTGAAAGATAAGTATGATTTTAAAGATTCTGAAAGAGAATGAAGAAAAGTGTATCCGCCACGTAATGAAGATTTTGAAGGAGATTAGGTAAGTTAGTATTTTTAATTATTTTTATGCATTGTTGGAAATGTAAGGTGGAAAGGAATTTGGTATTATTGGGAAAATTGTTATTAGCAATGATTTAGTTTAAAGTAATTAGGATTGTAAGGTAATTTTTATTAATTGAATGTATGTGCTCATGTATATTTTAAGTGGTGTTTTTGAATTTAATTATATTTTAATGAAATGATAGTTATTTTGTGAATTTTATACTTGTAGGAATTTGGTGTATGTTTAAGTTGAAATAAATGTGCATGGAAATAATTTAAATATTTGATAATAAATATTTGTAATGTTTCATGTATGAATTCGTTGGTGACGTGTATAATGTAATAGATGATTTAGAGGTAAAAGTTTTTGGATATTTTATTTATTTTATATGTGGAAATGTTCATATTTGTAAAGGGTAAATACTTTTTCGCGATCATGTAATTTCATATATGTTCTTTTTACCGGGTTTAAAGATTGAGAAAATTGTCATGTATTTTCGTGAAATTTTTTTAATTTATGAGATAAAAGCAGTGTACATGGATATAGTGAAGAGTGTGCGCAATGCCATTTTTGTGCAATTCTGGGATGTTTTTTTAAGTAAAAATAAGTCGACGTGTACATGGTTCAGTGATATTTTAATGAAATGATAGTTATTTTGTGAATTTTATGCTTGTAGGAATTTGGTTTACGTTTAAGTTGAAATAAACGTGCATGGAAATAATTTAAATATTTGATACTAAATATTTGTAATGCTTCATGTATGAATTTGTTGGTGACGTGTATAATGTAATAGATGATTTAGAGGTAAAAGTTTTTGGATATTTTATTTATTTTATATGTGGAAATGTTCATATTTGTAAAGGGTAAATACTTTTTCGCGATCAGGTAATTTCATATATGTTCTTTTTACCGGGTTTAAAGATTGAGAAAATTGTCATGTATTTTCGTGAAATTTTTCGAATTTATGAGAAAAAAGCAGTGTACATGGATATAGTGAAGAGTGTGCGCAATGCCATTTTTGTGCAATTCTGGGATGTTTTTTTAAGTAAAAATAAGTCGGCGTGTACATGGTTTATGTGTATGTGTTATTTTGAAAAACGCGTAAGGTGTATGGTATTGTGCACTTTTTCCGAATTTTGCAGTGAATATTTGTCATGATTAAGCAGTTTTGTTTGATAAAATTTCTAGCATAAGTGTAATTCGGCTAGTAGATTGTTGGAAGAAGTGTTCAGTAGATAAGAAGAAAAGAAACATGTCTTTACTTCGTGAAGACAAAATGGCGGCGGGGAAAAAAAAATAGAGGGTTGCTGTAGGGGAGTTGGTCGCTAAATTTTCGCCAAAAAATCGCCAAGTTACCGTAATGTAAAGATCAACCCAGATTTCTTTCACATGAACATCTAAAATCCATTCTTAACTAAAGAATAAATAATAAAACCATGTAAATTTCTGATCAAGCCCATCATTTCCGAAATGTCTACTTCTGAAAGTTCCCAGCATTTCTCAATATATTATTAAATTACTAAACTAAGCATCAATGATCGTCATGTTCGCTAATGTGGCAATATCTTTCACACTTCTTTGTTACCACAAGTAACAAGTAGGCTTCAATAAATCTTTAACTGTTACATGCTACTTTTGTCTAAAATTTGTACAAATAATAAAATTAAATGAGCTCTTTATAATATGCTAAAAGAAATAATTTTGTATGAAAATTTGTATGTTATATATTGGCCTGATTAATGATTCTGGAAATAATTCGGGTTTTCAAAGTGCTTCCAATAATTGAAATTTCAGCTTGTGTCAAAATAAAATCTATAACACAAAGATAAGCAAATTTCCTTATGAACAATGCATTTTAACATTATTCAATCACTGGCAATCACACAGTACTGATTGCTTCAATAAACATTACTGTAACTGTGTTATTTAAAAGACTGTAATGTTTTAATTATTTCCTTAATTAAAACATTACAGTCTTTTCCTCCTTCTAACACCAAAAGAAAACCCAGATAAGAAATATAAAAATATCAGTAAAAATAAATTATATTATTGAATGACACTTTACATTAATTACACTTATGCATATATTATTTTATTATAAATTATTTCAAAATCAAAGAAGAGAAGGGGAGAAACTTTAATATTGACATTTCTAAAATGATATAAACATTAATCATTTAGTACAGTTTGTTATTTCAGGCAAAAAGAATTCACTTTTCTGGATAGCATTTATATTTCCATCTCACTTTTCATGAAACATTAAGAGAAATGCATATAATTTAAACACCAGTTTATTTTATTTATCAGACAGATTATGTCAACTCGAAAAAAACCTATCAGTAAAATTCGGTAGTAATAATTCTGAATGTTAGGCAACTTGCAAGATTCAACAAAAATTATCAATACTTTTATTATAATGACAATACTACAGTAACATAAACATAAAATTAAACTGCATATAACTATAAAATAAGCCAGCATATAATAATGGTGCATTGGTTTCTAAAACAATGGGCTTGATGAAAAAATACATGTATTATGGTAGCTATTCATATTCTTCAGCTTTCCTAATATTCTCATGTTCACTTTACATAACTAAAGTATCTAAAATACAATAAAAATGCAAACAATATTTATGAGAAAATGTTAAAAGCATTTGATTGAATGACCATATTTTGTCTTCCTGCAAGTCGAATCTTAAAATGATATGCAGTTTGAAAAATGCTTAATCCTTTTATAAAATATTCAAAAAAGATTTAAAAAAGGTACTGTTCTGTTATCAGGACCAGGTTCAGAATTGTATTTATGTATGCTTGTATATTTGTATGTTTGTGTGTCTACATATACACATCTATGCACATACGTACGAACACAGGTTCATACATTTCCGATTCTGGTCCCAATAACAGAACAGTACCCCCAAAAAAACTTGAATTACAAACTAGATTAAGATAATGTTTCAACCATACATATTTTGGACAAAACAATGCAAACTCTTATTTTTATACATTTGTTCAAACTATTTAACATAAATTTATTGCTGCAATAAAATAATAAGCAATCTGATCACACATATTATTTTGAAACTGAATGCATAAACTAGACTAAAAAAAATTCAGTCATAAACATTTGGATAGCAGGGCAAAGTAGATATTTGAAAAGACAGCCAGCCATTGAGATACACGTAATTCACGACAGAATGGTAACAATTCATAAAGCTGTGAAACATTTAACTGTCAAAATGACATAAATTCGAAAAGCAAAAAAAGTAAACATACAAGTATTGCAATTGAACTTACCTTTCATGCAACAAAAAATATCCATACAAGTTAACCTCAAGCGCAGCCATTTTGGATTTCGTTTCAAATCAGACAGATGTTTACGGATTTGCGGAAGAATACGAGGAACTAGTAGTTTGCCGGATACAATGTGCAATGACGCGAAAGAATATAGTTCTGTAGAACTTCCTACATTATTCCGTAATAAACAGTACTATTTCCTAATTTTTTCTTTATCTAATTAATTAATTAAAAGGGAAATAGTTAAATAATGCCGAATTCATTTTTAATGAAATGTAAAATTTTGCATGTATGGGACGACCACCTTCCGTCCAATATTTCTGAGAATATAAACAAATTTTGGAATCTGAGAGTATCAGTAAATAAATATATAGAATATCGCCTCTCAAACGACCACTTCTGAAAGTGACCAATAGTTCTGAGATTATAAATAAATATTGATATTAAGCATTATTTCTATAAGACGACCATCTCTATATAAGACCAAAGTTTCTAGAATTTTGGATAGTCATCAGAGATGTATCTTTACTGCGAAATTATCGCACGACTGTAATTCAATATCAATAACAGATCGCGCGATTGAAAAACATTTTCTGTCCTGTAATTAGAGGGAAAAAAATTTCCTTATGAGGTATTTCTCCCGCTTTCCTAGCGTGCCTTCGTGGTGTAATAGTTCTGCACGCTGGGCCGGTATTTCAGAGGTCCGTGGTTCGATTCACGGCGAAGGCGGTTGCTAATTTTTCATCTCTACGGCTTCCCCAAAAAAATCCTAATGTCTCTACAGTGGCGCCCGAATTAAAAAGGTGTTGGATGAGGTATATCCACACCCAGGATTTAGTGATTGGATCCCCTTAAAAAAAAGTCGGCCTTTAAAAAGAGAAGTAATATAAGGTATTTCTCCTAGTGTGTCTTCGGCCCACCAGCGGCCGAGCGGTAAAGTCGCTGAACCCTGGTAGTGCGATCCGAGGTTCGAATCCCGCGAACGGGCTGGCTGCATGGATGTTTTCGTGGTTTTCCCCACGTGTAATGTATACGAGCCAGTTTCCCTTAGAAAGTCCTCCACGAAGACATCCCTCCCCTTAGGCAGATAGCCCTAGTGTGCTTTGCCATAATTAAATACACCACCACCACACCTAGCGTGTCTTCGGGGTGTAGTGGTTCTGCACACTGGGCCGGTATTCCAGAGGTCCGTCCTTCGATTCCCGGCGAAGGCAGTTGCTAATTTTTCATGTTTCCTGCTTCCAAAAAAATACCTAATGTCTCTATACCCAAATTTAAAAAAAAAATTCGTTTCCGTAATTAAATATATATATATATCTAATTTTACCTATATTTGTAGTAGGGTTTGTAATCTGTAAGTAATTATACATGTAATTTATACATTTTTTATAAAAAAAAATATATGTTATTTAGAATTTTGCAAATATTCTAGAAAATGCTAATCCATTGAAAAAAATCTTTTCCATGACTAAATAAATTTTTAAAAACGTCAGAAAAAATAGCAGTTAAAATTAATAACAAAATAACAAGAATAAATCATCAATCATATCAATATTTTTAATGTACAGCATTTAGAAACAACTTAGTAAAATACATATGAAAAATAAAATAATGTGCAAGTTTTAGATGTGCAATGTCAAAAAATTAAAACTGGTAAATTTGAGAACAAATATCCTCAAAATGTTTGACAAGGAAAGTCCTCCGGACAATGCAGAATGAATGTCCTCAGGATGTGAAATTGGTGAACTCCTCAGAACATCTGAGAATCAACATCTTCAGGACATCCTGTCATATCCCGGGACATAGCGACTTAAATAAAACATCCTCAGGATGTTAAATTACGATCTCCTCAGGACATCTGAGAATCAACATGCTTAGGACATCCTAAGTGTGTCCCGGGATATTGCGACTTAAATGGGACATCCTGAGGATGTTTTGTGCTATGGGGGTATTTTTAAGAAAGGACTCTCTGTTATCTATGGAAGCCTTTCCCGTTTCACTTCCCTGCAGTTTCTTGCAGTGCACTCACCTGGATACCTATTTTCTGCCCCTCCCCTTCTGGGAAATTGTCATAGCTCTTTTGAATCCTCGTAGCTTTTTTGCTTAGCTTTTGAAAGCAAATCTGAAAAATGTTTTTTATTGACAGCCTTCCGAGTTTCGTTTTAGCCATACCAGGGTGATTTGAGAAAATTAGAACAAGATCTCTCATCATGATCTTTCTCGAGTGTTTAAAGAGGTAGGGTTGAAACAGAAAATCTGACAATATTTCACTCGGAAATGTTTAGAAGCATACGTTAAACAACGACTTGAGAAATGAAAAATAGGATATGTCTTTCGTGAAAATCATTTCTATCCAGACGAAAGCGGGAATAAATTTCCAAAAAGCAATTTTCAACCTAAAGCAATGTCAGCTCTCGGAACTGAGAATTTTTTTTTCTGAGCTCTGAGAAATTTTTCCCAGCCGACTCGATCCCTTTCACAATGTTAACGGAAAAAAAATCCTCTAGCACGTCTCTCATACCTCTCTAAATCACAAGAGTGTTGTCTGTCGTGGAAATGGAAATAAATATCACAAACTGCCCCCCCTTCACACCTCAATGGTCAGCCTAAACGGAGGGACTTGTAGAACGGAAAGGATTTGAGTCCACACCGTTTCGCTTGAGACTTATTTCAGGGAATTCAAAAAAATAAACTCTGTGAGAGATTTTTTTCTCTAAGCTCAGAAAATAAAAACCAATCTAAAAAAAATGCCTCTGAGATCCTTTAGAAATAGGTAATCAATAGAATCAATTTTTGCTTTAGAGTCTCGTTGTTGATCCATGAAGGTCTTTAAAAGGACAGTTTGGAAATCACAGTGTAAAAAAGGGGGAAGCCTAACAGAAATCCTTTTGCCCCATTTCAGCGACCACGATACGTTGGAAAAGACATCCAAAAGAGGGCAAACTAAACATCATATATATGTTTTTTTAAAGTAATCATGCGTTTAAGGGGGAAGGGGCCCGGGGAAATCCTTTCAACTCTCTCGACATACAGATATTTTCTACACTCCTATTTAAGAAGGGAGAATCAGATCTAAAGAGTATAGTGAAACATATGAATTATGCCCGGTATGACAATAACATTAGGAACAAAAAATTGTTTTTTTATAAATCTATAACATCTTACAATGCTCTACTAGACAATGTTTAAAAGAATAGTTTGAGTAAAATATTTGTAAAAGACTTACCTTTCATGAAGACCATGTCTATCCAGACGAAAACAGGAATAAATTTCGAAAAAGCAATCTCATCTCAAAACTCTCAGGACGAAAATGATATTTTCTTCTTTTTTGTTTTTCAATTTCAATAGACGACATCCTTAAACAATTCCATTGGAATCTCTTTCTTTGACAAAGTGCTTCGAAATACGAAAAGAAACATCCAACTCATCAAAGGTTCAGAAGTTGTCAGCAATTTCTAAAAGAATTTCCTCTTTAAAAGAAAAACATCATGGGTCCAGATTGAGTAGAGACGTGTCGTCTCTTCAATAGCAGCACGGATCTGCATTGAAACGCGGAATACTTTTATAAATAAACGAGCAATTGACATCCAACTCATCTAAAGTTCAGAAGTTGTAAACAATTCCTAAAAAGAATTTCCTCTGAAGAGCATCCGGGATCCAGATTGAGTAGAGAGAGAGATCTGTTGCCTCTTCAACAGCCAGCACGGATCTGCACTGAAACACGGAATGTTTTTATAGATAAGTGAGGAATTGAAAGTGAAAGTCAAAAAACGAAATCGGATCGGTTTGGAAAGAATTTTCAGAGCTCAGAAAAATTTCTGAGTGGCTAAATTGTAAAAAAAAAAAAAAAAAAAAAAAAAAAAAAAAAAAAAAAAAAAATTGTTAATTTTTATTATGTCTTTAGACATAATAAAAATTAACGATCTCCCCCTTTTGTCTGGGAATGATGTCTCATCCTTTCTAAAAATAGAATTCCAAGAAAAACAATGAGCTATGGTCTATTTTTAGAAAGGTGTGTCATCGTTCCCAGACAAAAGGGGGGAGATCGTTAATTTTTATTATGTCTTTAGACATAATAAAAATTAACAAATTTTTTTTTAACAACTTAGCCACTCAGAATTTTTTTCTGAGCTCTGAAAATTTTTTCCCAGCCGATCCGATTTCGTTTTTTGACTTTCACTTTCAATTCCTCACTTTATCAGGTTCAATGTTCCGCCTTACTTGCTTGGGGAACATTCAAGAACCTGACTCGGAACAGGGAGCTTACTAAAGCTATGTTCAATAAATGTGGGAAGTAGACAAGATACACAGGAAGGTTATACGAAAACCTTTATTTTACACTCTTTACAATAATTTCCGACTTCGGAATACAGAGACCAATCACTTGCGGTCTGAACGTAAGAATATAAAAATATTAACTAAACTCTAACTTAACTTTGGAATAATAAACAAGGGCCTACGTGGAAGATTGGCCGTATATCAACAGGAAGCCGTATGTAGTACAGAGAACTGTTAACACTACAATACGTTTAAAAATTATCAAGAGGATTAAACCTCTGGCCTGGAAGGCAACCAGCAACTGAGTAAAACTGCTAAGGCAAGCGGACTGCTTCTACTAACTCCTTCCTCTCTCTTGCTTGGGAATAAGCCACAACTTAAGTACTTGGCGTTCGCCAGACAAATTTGCATAAATAAGTTAAAGCTTTTAATTCTAGCCGGAGGTAGAAAATAAGAAGTGATAGTAAAGATTTAAAATAAAATAAACGTTAGTAAAACTTAAGATCCTTACATACTTCCTGCCAGAGTTAATTAGTTTGAAACTGAGGTCTAAAACGACCTAGTTGAAAACTTTTAGCTCTAGAATCTACCGCGAGGGCAATCTTTTACAAACATTTCTCACTAGAAACTAGGAATTAAAAAAAAAAAAAAAATTTGTTTTACATTATCAGCTCCATGGACAATTACTTTTCATCTGTACTGCATCTAAACAGGAGCTTTTAGTTGAAATCTGGTTACTTCCAGACATCTGGAAGGAAAACTAGTTTAATGAAATGTTACACAATGAAATGGCAAGTAACATGAATATTTATATTTCTCTTAACATTCTTATTTCATTCATGACTTTATTTTAATTATCTCTGCCCGTGCTCTCTGACATGCGTTGTAAAAGAAAACACCAAACACGAATGTGTTTATGTATACGTGTTCAACACTGCCGCCTACAATCAAAACACTAACGTGTTAAAATTCAACATAACAAGACCTCGTAACATACTCTATCTTCATCTCTAAACCCTGAGGTACTATTCTGAAAGTGGCTAACTCTGAAGTGTAGCGTCAGAGAGCCTAACTACATTCATTCAACCTTTAACACATATTCACAATACTTTTCTCTTTTTTTTTTTTCAGTCACACGAATAAGTTTAAAATTTTTGGCATTACTTTCACTTTTACCATATCACAGTATTTCTTAACATTTAAAATAACAGTTCACATTGTATATAAGAACATATTAACATGCCGTTAATTTTACGCAATTTAAAACATACATTAGTAGTACATTGTTAACTTCTATTCTTCTCCAAGCAAGTGCCAATTCTTCTACACTGAAACACTAGATTTCAAAAGTCTTTCCGACTAAAACTTCTTTCTTGCCAGAATGTTTTAAATAAAATTTATACAATAACTGTTACAATGTTCAAGTATTTACACATTCCTATTATACATCAACTTTAGTTTTACTCGCGAGTAATTGAAAAACATAATACCAAACTAGGTAACAACTCATTTCGCGCCTTTTTGGCGATAAAGGTAGACCTCACATGAGGTAAAACGTCTTGAAATCTGCCACTTGCAGTAAGAATGAAAGATTAACTTAAGTTTGCAAAGTAACATAAAATTGTACTTATCTTTGTGATATTCGGACATTCTTTTCTCTGCCCAGTCCTGGAAGGTAGCAAAGATTTGTGTTTGATTTATCCTCCATCTTGTGCGGGCTCGCCCTTCAGTGCCTTCCTCTAGGAGCTTTCTTTTCCCTCCAGTTCGGTCACCCTTGAATACCTTCTTTTTCGCCTCTGCCTGTGGTCTTGGCCGTTTGATGGCCGCTGGTCTTGGCGGAACCGGGACACTTCTCTCTCGTTCCTGCTTGGATCTCGTTCCTGGCCGTTCAAATTTTCCTTGTATCTTTTCTTCCGCCGCTGGAGTTCCTTCCGTAATTCGGCGACATTTGCTGCCTAGAGTCCTGTCCGATGAGTAGATCTTGCGTTTGGGAGCCGGGTTATAGGTGCCGTTATTTCTCCTGGCTCTCTTTGCATTCGTCGTACTTCTCCCTTCTCATTCTGGGGGTGATCGTGCGGTCTCTTTTCTGGTCGATGGAACGGCTTCTTTTTCTTGTTATCTTCAATTTTCCAACGGGGAAAATTTCTTTTCAATTGCTCCTGCCTCCTAATGCCTTGCCCTTGTACTTGTCGTTGTTCCACCTCTGGAGCTTGTGCCTGCAGTGCCTGCCGTGCCGGATCCGGCAAAAGATCTTTAAATATTTGCATTTTATTACGGTCATAGTATGGTTTTATTTGGTCAATGTTTGCGGAGCATGTTTCACCATTCCTGGCTTTTAACACCACTACACCGTGTTATTTTTTCTATGACATATGGTCCTTCAAATCGTGGAAACAATTTGGCGGTTTTATCTTCTGGTGCTGAAGAAAGTGAATGCTTAATTCTTAATACTTCATCTCCTACTTTATAAGTTACTCCCCGCCGTTTCATATCATAATAGAGCTTCTGTTTTCTTTGTGCTACTTCAGTGTTCTTTTTTGCTTCTTTAATTAATTTTTCTATATCACCCATTTTAAATTCTGGGTCTCTTTGTTGAACATAAAATAATTTATCTAACGGCTTTATAATCTTTCTGCCTAAAAATAACTCAGCAGGAGTTTTGCCCGTTGTATCATATTTTGCGGTCCTAAGGGCGAAAGCAAATTCATTGACATAGTTATCCCAGCTTTTATGAAAATTTTTAATATAACTACGGATAATTTTCACTATATTTCTATTGACCCGTTCCGCTATATTTGATTGCGGCCGATACGGGACCATTTTTAAATGACGTATGCCCAGTTTTTGGCACATGTCTTCAAATATATTACTTAGAAATTGAGGACCATTATCCGATTTAACTTTTAGGGGCGCCCCGTATTTTAAAATATATTTATTTAAAATAGAATCAGTAACTAATTTCGCGGAGGCTCGTTTTAAGGGAACAATTTCGGTCCACTTACTAAAATGATCAACCATAACAAGGAGATACCGACTTTTATTTAACTGACTTTTTGGGAAAGGGCCCAATAAATCGATGCCAATTATTTCATTTGGAAATTCAGATTTAATACTATTTAGAAACCCGGCCGGGCGGAAATTAATATAATTAACTGCTTGACATGTTAGGCAGGACTGGACATACGCCCTTGTTAACTTTTGCAGTTCAGGAAAATAGACTGCCTCGTGTACGCGTTGGAGAGTTTTTCGAATACCTGCATGACAAGCTAAAGGGCTGTCATGTAACCCCTGCAGGATATTTAATCTAAGACTAGCTTTGATAACAGGTCGAAATTCGTTGTTGGAATTTGTAGTTTTTGTATAAAATAATAGACCATCTATTAGTTCGTAATGGGCCGCCCTATTTCTTATCGCCATAATATCTTAGTGGCTAAAATTTTCAGGATCCTCTAAATACTCATAAATGTTCCCAAACTCAGGATCCTTACCCAGTTCTGTTATAACAGTTTCTCGGGAATTTATTGTACATGCTGTGAGCATTGGCACATTACAGTATTACCTTCTTCATCTATTTTTATTCTGGATAGGGCATCTACTACGATATTTTTCTTTCCAGGGGTATGCTTGATTACCAGATTATATTCTTGCAGCTTGAGTGCCCATCTTATTAACCCTGGGGATAAGTTTTTCCCTGAGTACAATCTAGTTACCGCCGCATGATCAGAATACACTGTTATTGGCGCCCTTCCAAAATAGACTCGGAACTTTTGCACTGCTAACAGAACTGCAAGTGCTCTGTCTCAGTCGCGGAATAATTTCTTTGTGTTTGATTTAAAGTTCTACTAAAAAATGCCACAGGCTGCTGATTTTGCGTAAGTAATGCACCTACCGCATAATCCGAAGCATCCGCTGAAATTTCTAAATTCTCATCCTTTTCAGGAAATTTCAACACAGGGGCTTGCGTTAATGCTTGCTTTAATTTTTCGAAAGCACTATTGGCTTCGGCCGTCCACGAGAATCTTGCCTTTTTCCTTTTTAATTTTAACAATGGTTCAGCAATAGCTGCAAAATCTTTTATAAAGGATCTATAATATGAACAAAGTCCTAGAAAAGAAGAGAGCTTCTTCGCCGTATTTGGCGGCGGATACTTTTGCATAGCGATTATTTTTCATTCGTCTGTCTCGATTCCTTTCTGAGATATTTTGTAACCTAAATATTTTAATTCAGGGGCTGCAAATTTCCACTTTTCGGCATTAACTTTTAGACCGGCCTCATTTAATAAAGAAAACACCTGTCTTAAATCCTGTACATGTTGGTCCAGATTATCACTAGTAATAATGATATCGTCTAAATAGATAAATGTGGACTTTCCAAGAACAGGTCTTAACACAATGTCGATACATCGCTGAAATGTTGCCGGTGCCCCTGAAAGGCCAAACGGCATACGCAGGAATGCATAAGTGCCAGACTTGAATATAAAAGCAGTCTTAGGCACGTCCTCCGGTCTAACCTCTATTTGAAAATAACCAGTCGTTAAGTCTAAAGTCGTCATATACTTTGTAGACGTTATGTTCCTTTGAATTTCTTCAGTAATAGGTAACGGATATACCGGATATTTAGTTACGGAGTTTAATTTACGATAGTCAATCGCGAAACGCCACCTTTTTGGATGTGTTAATGGATAGTCATTGTTTTTCTTACATAAAACCACCGGGCTAGCATAACTACTTGAGATGGGCGTTATGATCTTTTTCCGTAACATATCTCTAATGTGCCATTCTATAATTTTTTCTTTATTCTTATCATACAGGTATGCTTTGTGGCGAACTGGCATTGAATCTCCGGTGTCGATACTATGGTTAGTAACTTGAGTCAATCCTGGAATATCACTAAATAACGAAGCAAATTCACTTACCACTTGTCGGATTCTTTGTTGCTCTTCCTTAGGCAGGTGGTTAAGGTTTAACATTGGCGGTTCCGTTTTTTCTTCTCGAACTGGTTTCATCGTCAGCTTAAGGGACGCTTCATTAAAATCCAGCGTTGCTTCTGCCTCTGAAAGAAAATCTATTCCTAAGATGATATGTGCTTGCAGATTCTTTACTATAAAAAACATAATTTTTACTTGTTCGTCCTTGATACGAACGTATAGCGATAATTTACCTATGCACTTGCGTCTTTCTCCTTGCGCAGCTAACACTGTCGTATTATCCGAATTATATATGCGATATTTACGAAAATACTTCCTAAAAAAATCTTCTGCCACACAGGAACACTGCGCGCCTGTATCCAGGAGTGCGGTGGCTGGGATGAACTTGAAGGAAGAGGGGTTTTCTTGGCCTTCGGATTTCCGCACCCTCCCGTCACCAGAAATCCGTTTTAGTTTAAATCTTTTGTTCTTTCCATGCTTTCCTTCTTTTTCCATTGGCCTTGAGACTTTTTTCCTGGATTGTTATTGAACTGTCGACGTTCGCCGGCTGTTTTGGATGCTCGAGTTTCCTTGCCCACTGATTCGCTTTGCTTCCGTAGCCGTGTGCTTGACTTTGGTGTGGTCTTGGCTCACCAAATTGGTTTCGTTGTTGATATTGGCGTCTTCTTTCAATGTCCGCCGTTCTTCTACTTTCAAACTGGATTGCTAGCTCAAATAACTTTTCCAGTGTAGTCGGATTCCTTAATTCAATAAAGTCTTGTACTTAGGGAAGTAACCTCGGCAAAATCACTTGAATTATCTCAGGATCTGGACGGTTTCCATACAAGAGTTTGAAGACGTGAATTTTTCTTAAAATAAAGCTCGACAGATTTTCAATTGGTTTCTGGTATATGCTGAAAAGTTCCGCTTCTACTTTCGCCCGATCCTTTACGAAAGGGATGGCTTTTACGAAGGCAGTCTTGAAATTTTCGTAAGTATAGGTGGGACTTCCCGCTTGACCCAAAAGACTTCTGCCTATGCATTTGAACCAATTAAGCGCTTGGCCCCTCAAAGTGCTGGTAGCTAATGTGACTTTCTGGAACTCGTGCACGGGATACATCATGAAGTGGTCATCTAGTTTTTCCAAAAAACTGGTTACCGGTGAGTTTCCATTAAATGTTGCTTCTGGTTTCATCGCTGCGCGCATGGTCTGGACGATGTAACCAAATACTTCCAGGGCGGCAAGCTGCATTTCTGGATTCTGAGCCGCTTCTTCAGGCAGCACAGGTTCTTCATGAAACTCGGCCATGGTTATTCTTCTTCGTAGGGCGCCACTATCAGGTTCAGTGTTCCGCCTTACTTGCTTCAGGAACATTCAAGAACCTGACTCGGAACAGGGAGCTTACTAAAGCTATGTTCAATAAATGTGGGAAGTAGACAAGATACACAGGAAGGGTATACGAAACCCTTTATTTTTCACTCTTTACAATAATTTCCGTACTTCGGAATACAGAGACCAACCACTTGTGGTCTGAACGTAAGAATATAAAAATATTAACTATAACTTAACTTTGGAATAATAAACAAGGGCCTACGTGGAAGAATGGCCGTATATTAACAGGAAGCCGTATGTAGTACAGAGAACTGTTAACACTACAATACGTTTAAAAATTATCAAGAGGATTAAACCTCTGGCCTGGAAGGCAACCAGCAATCGAGTAAAACTGCTAAGACAAGCGGCCGGCTTCTACTAACTCCTTCCTCTCTCTTGCTTGGCAATAAGCCACAACTTAAGTACTTGGCGTTCGCCAGACAAATTTACATAAATAAGTTAAAGCTTTTAATTCTGGCCGGAAGTAGAAAATAAGAAGTGATAGTAAAGATTTAAAATAAAATAAACGTTAGTAAAACTTAAGATCCTTACAACTTATCTATAAAAACATTCCACGTTTCTGTTCAGAAGAGTGCTGGTTCTCGAAGATGCAGCAAGCTTTCTCTCTCTACCTCTACCTCATCTGGACACAGGATATGCTTTCTCAAGAAAAGGAATTCTTTGGGAATGTTTTGCCATTTCTGAACTTTACACGAGCGGGATGTTTTCTTTTTCATATTTCGAAGCAATTTGTCAAAGAAGTGTAAGATGTCATGAACGGGACATGTTGACGAATAAGCTAAACTATTTTTTTCTCTAATCTCACGAAAGCTCATTCAACTCGAACCCTTTCGTGCTCTTAAACCTCGATAGTTTGAGAACCACCCCTTTATTTTTTCATCTCAAACCCTGATGGTGGGAGCAGCTATTTTGTTTCCCATCCAATGAAGATTTTCTGAGGAGACTATTGTGTTCTTTCTCTCTACGCGAGCCAAGGACGCAGCGACCGTTTGATCAGTCATTTTGTTTCCCATCTCATCCAGATAGGGCATTTTGTTTTTTTTTTCCTATACCTAGACCAATTTGACGTGAGCCACCCTTTTATTTTCCCATCGAACTAAGAGGGATGAATGAGACCATTGTGTTCTCTCTTCGCGAACCGAGACGGGGCGTAGCTACCGTTGTGTTTTTTTATTTTTTCCTTTGAACGCAAACCTGGATCACTTGAGCAGTCATTTTGTTTCCCAGCTCACTCAGATAGGTCATGTTGTATTTTTTCCTACACCTAGCCAAATTTGACGTGAGCCATGCTTTTGTTTTTCTCATCCAACTAAGATGGATGAGTGAGACTATTGTGTTCTTTCTCTCTTCGCGAGCCAAGACGGGGCGTAGCGACCGTTTGTTTTTTCTCTGAGCACAAACCTGGATCACTTGAGCAGTCATTTTGTTTCTCAGCTCACTTAGATAGGTCATGTTGTATTTTTTCCTACACCTAGACAAATTTGACGTGAGCCATCCTTTTGTTTTCCCATCCAACTAAGATGGATGAGTGAGACGATTGTATTCTTTCTCTCTTCGCGAACCGAGACGGGGCGTAGCGACCGTTTGTGGTTTTTATTTTTCCTATGCACGCAAACCTCGATCACTTGAGTAGCCATTTTGTTTCCCAGCTCACTCAGATAGGTCGTGTTGTATTTTTCCTACACCTGGACAAATTTGACATGAACCATCCTTTTGTTTTTCCCATCCAGCTGAGATGGACTCTTAAGACCCTTTTGGTTTTCGCTCTTCGCCAACCAAGTCGGGCCGCAGCCACCGTTTACGTTTTTTCTCTGCGCGCAAACCTGGATCGCTTGAGCAGTTATGTTGTTTTTCCCAGCTCACCCAGATAGCTCGTGTTTTTTTTTCTCTCGACACCTAGCCAGGATGGACGTCAGCCATCCTTTGTGTTCTGATCGAACCAAGATTGACACGAGCCACCAGTTTGTTTCTCAACGGAAAAGTAAATTTTCTGAATGGGTACCGGTGTTCAAATTCTTTTGTGACCGACTGTACTGATAAACGCCCATATAGATAAATTACTGAAAATAAAACCTCTGAAGGATTCTAATGACATTCAAAATTTCGTAAGTTATTCAATTACATACAAAAACATATTCGATGTCTTGAATCATTAACTATGACCTCAGAAACATATGGAGCTTTATTAACACCTATTCTGCTTAAAACATTGCCCTCAGATTTAGTTTTGGAATACAATAAAATACTTCGAAAATCAAATTACGATTTGAATCACCTAGTAGAATTTCTTTCTGAGCAATTAATTGCACGGGAAAAAACAGCTTTGCAATCGAAAGAAGCGGCATCAGTTTCTCCTCCCCCGACAAACAAAACGCGGAAGCAAGCTGTGAACTTGGCATGATAAACGGGTACCAGATGTATCGTCTGCCTCGTAGTTGCTGTTTACAAATGAGAATCAAAATTATAAATATTCGAATTGCATATTTTGCGATTCAGATAATAAAGTTCTGAATGTCGGAATGCGAGTCGTTTAACCTTAGATGAAAAAAAGCAAAAATTGCTGAATCACGGATTCTGTTTTAAATGTTTGAAACGGAACCATATTTCCCGCTTATGCAAGACCAAAGTTAAATGTTCCATATGCGGTAAAGCTCATTTCTCAATAATGTGTAACTCTTACGGAAATAATTCTACAGACATTATTGGGGATGAAAATAATAAAAAAGACTGTGTTCTGACAAATAAATCTTGCATGCAGTTAGTAAATTTACAAACTTTAGTAAACTTCGTGGGGATGGAATCGAAAAATATATGAGAATTTTAATAGATAATGGTCCCCAGCGATCCTACATTTCGAAGTATGCAGTTAGAATAATGAATTATAAAACAAGTGGTAAAGAAGAATTAATCCATGATTTGTTCGGAGGAATTGAAAAGAAAGAAACTCATAGTAAATATTTAATTAGATTGAGTAGTCTTAAAGGTGATTATCACTGTAATTTTCAGGTTTTGGATCAGGATAAAATATGTACTGCCATTCCTCAAATTCGTAGAGATACATATCTTATTGAACTGCGAAAACATGGAATTTATTTAACTGACATGCAGAATAAATCTGTGGATTTGATGTATGAAAAATCATCTTTAGAAATTCATGTTCTTTTAGGTGCATATGTGGCAGGAAAGCTTCTAACAGGGAAGGTTAGACAACTAAAATGTGAATTATCATGCGTATACACTAGATTAGGATGGACAATGATGGGGAAAACTGAAAAGCATGAGTTCTCTAACAGTACGAAAACTGTATTGTCACTTCATGTTAATGATGCTAAAATTTCGGATTTATGGTGTCTTGACTCGTTAGGAATAACGGATCCTGCTATAACCCACACAAAAAAGGAAATTAATGAAATCGCTAAAACATATTTTCGTCAGTCATTAAAGAGAGATAGTGAGGGTAGATATCAGGTCTCTCTTCCTTGGTTAGAAGGGCATGAGGTTTTACCTGACAACAGATTATTAGCAGAGAAAAGGTTAAAATCTTGCGTCAAAAATCTTCAGTCAAAAGCTGTCTGAAAGAGTATGAAAATATTTTTAACGAATGGGCTGAAGAAGGTATTATAGAATCTGTTGAAGATAAAAAAACCGAAAATTGTCATTACCTACCACATAGGGCTGTAATTAAGGAAAGTTCAACCACAAAGATTAGACCTGTGTTCGAAGCCTCAGCGAAGGAAAGGAATGGTGTGTTCTTAAATGACTGTTTAGAAAAGGGCCCAAATTATTTGGAATTAATACCGAGTATTTTAAAGAGATTTCGCCTAGGTAAATACGGGGTTATATCAGATATACGTAAGGCCTTTTTGCAAATAGGTTGTCTGTCCTCGAGATAGAGACTTTCTTAGATTTCTCTGGTGGGGAGAAGGAGATTCCAAAAAATTGAAAATATATCGACATAAGCGCGTTGTGTTTGGCGTTAATGCCAGTCCTTTTTTTCTCGCCGCCACACTCAATTATCATCTCGAGAATGTTCCTAAACATCAACAAGAGGTAGCTAAGAAATTAAATGAATCAATGTACGTCGACAATTGTGTGGCCAGCGTTGATACTATTGAAGAACTAAACACTTCCATTAATGTGTCGATGGAAATTATGTCGACTGCTAAATTTGATTTAAGGGGATGGTGTTACAATGAACCTAAGCGGTGAAACTTTAAAAGGAAATCCTTGCAATGAAGACACCGATAAAACCGTATCAGTTCTGGGGTTGAAATGGAATTTATCAAATGACACTTTGTCCTGTGACTTTAAAGATAGTTCTGTGAAACAGCCTGTCAGCAAAAGGAATATATTGTCAATAGTACACAGGATTTTTGACTCGATTGGGTTTACAGCTCCTGTTACTCTGATTCCTAAGCTAATGCTTCAAGAATGCTGGAAACAGAAGATTTCATGGGATAACAATTTACCTAAAAGCATTTCTGACAAATTCGAAAGTTGGAAAAATAAATTGCACAATTTGGAAAAAATAGCTATACCCAGAAGAATTTTTGCTGACTTCGAAAGAATTTCCGATTTATCTTTACACGTGTTTTGTGACGCAAGTAAATCTGCTTATGCCACATGCATATTTATGCGAAGCTGTAATGAAAATTCCGTTACATGTCAGCTCATCTCAGCTCGATCCAGAGTGGCACCTATCAAGCCGATTTCCATACCACGACTAGAGCTCTTAGCTTGTACGATTGGTGCTAGACTGGCACATAGTGTTAAGGAAGATTTGAGACTAGAAAGCTTGCCTATTTATTATTGGAGTGATTCTATGAATGCATTATTTTGGATAAAAAGGAATGAAAACTGGGCCGTTTTCGTTCGCAATAGAGTGAAAGAAATCCGTACTCTAAGTAATCCAAACGACTGGAATTATATTCCTGGAACGCTAAATCCAGCGGACCTCCCTTCCCAAGGATGCAGTCCGGAAACCTTAGTCAAATCGAAATGGTGGGAGGGTCCCGATTGGTTGAGAAATGATCCAGAAAAATGACCTACCTCTGAAATTGTACCTAATTTTGACATTATAAATCCTGAAAGAAAGAAGACAATAATTTCTGCAGTTAATTCGAATGCTATGACTGAAGTTAATTTTGATGAGATTTCTTCGTGCAATACCATTCTAAAGATAATATCTTGGATCTTTCGTTTTGTTAAAAATGTCAGACTAAGTCCTAATGAAAGAACTTTTGGAACAATTACAGCGGAAGAAATTAAAGGAGCCGAATTAACTCTTTTGAGATTAGTGCAGAGTGAATCATTTTCTGGATTAGATGACAAAAGATTAAGTGTACTTCAACCAATGATTGATTCTAACGGAATCCTTAGGGTTAAAACCAGAATTCTGAGAAGAGATGATACAGAAAATTTTCGATTTCCTATTATTCTTCCTTCAGATCATCTTATTGTAGTAAAATTAATTAGAGCTAAACATGAAATGAACAATAATGCAGGAGTAAAAGTTTAATATCCGCTTTACGAGAACAATATTGGATTTTGAAAACACGAAAGACTGTCAAGAAAGTCATAAGAAGCTTTGTTGTATGTCAGAGGTTTTATACTAGTTCTTCGAAAACACCTATTGCTTCTCTTCCTGAAGACCGAGTAAGGGAAGCAGCGGTCTTTGAGATTGTTGGTGTTGACTTGACTGGACCGTTGATATTGAAGGGAAATCAAAAATCATGGATAGTGATTTTTACCTGTGCTGTTTTTCGCGCAGTACATTTGGAATTTATTTTCTCGCTATCAAGCGCTGAGACGTTTCATTGCTAGACGTGGAAGACCCCACACCATCTATTCCGACAGTGGAACGAATTTCAAAGGAAGTGATAGATTATTCAAAAGCTTAAATTGGGATAAAATCTTAGAACAAGCTAGTATCCACAGGATCACATGGAAATTTCTTCCGCCATCAGCTCCCTGGTAGGGAGGGTGGTGGGAGCGATTAATAGGAGTCCTGAAAAGAATCCTTCGCAAAAGAATCCTTCGCAAAGTTTTAGGACGATCATCTCTGAATCATGAAGAAATGATAGCAATTTTGTGTGACTGTGAAGCAATAATGAATAATCGTCCATTGACGTATGTCTCGGAAGATGTTGAAGATTTATCTCCGATCACACCTTCCATGTTTCTCCATGAGATTCGACAAATTGAAGTTCCTAATCTGGATAATATAGATGCGAAATCTTTAAACAAAAGGCTTATTGATCGACAAAAACTTTTACAAGATCTACGTAAAAGATTTCAAATCGAATATCTCGGACAGTTACGGCAAAATTATGAACATGTAAAAGCTTCACAACCTCTGAAAATAGGAGATCTTGTTTTAGTGTCCGATGATAATAAGAAGCGAACAGACTGGTTATTGGCGAAAGTAACCGAGATTTTCAAATCTCGGGATGGACATGTGCGTTTAGTTAAGGTCAAGACTAAGCTTGGAGAAGTTTTGCGACCAACCAAGCGTTTGTATCCTTTGGAGATAACATCATCAGATGAATAGTCTAGATTTAGAAATGTGGCAAGCAGCTCTTCTGATGAAACGGAGACTTACTGCGATCCTGATATTCGTAATGACTTGCCTCAAGATCTTAAGAGCGAAAAGATTCCATCGATGACTACAAGAAGTGGTCGAATGGTAAAGCCTGTTCAAAGGTTACAGTTTTAAATTTGATTTTTCAGCAAATTTAAAGGTGGGAGTATGTTGAAACTCTCACCAACAACCACGTGATTTGCGCATGCGCGCAGCAAAAACTAAAACAGAACTTTTTTAACTGAACTTTGAGAACTCGTGATGGACGTTTGAGTGAAACATGTAATCCTTATCTGTGTTATACATATATATTTTAGTTTAGTGATGTGATTGTAAATTAAATATCTTATTATCTTAGAAGCCTCTCTCTTTCTGTGAGTAGTGCATCGATGAATGAAATAAACATTCCCGAATATGCCTTTAGATTAGAAAGAAGATCGATTAAAAGGTAAGTCCTTTTACCTCTTATTTTCTAAGAAATTATTATGATTATACATTAATGATTCTGATGATTATTCCGAAATTGACTGCGAAATAATAGACCAGTTTGAAAGAAATTTGTAGTTTAAAAACGGAAGATATGAGGCAAATTTAATCTGGAAATACAGTCCGAATAATCTAGGAAATAATTTTAAGGTAGCTAAGAAACGGTTCGCAAACCTTCACAATAAACTGAGTAAAACTCCGGAGATTTTTCAGGAATATAAAAATATAATTGAGAACCAGATATTAGAAGGAATTGTGGAGGAATGTCCGAATAATGATACAAATTTGGGATATTTTATGCCTCACCGAGCAGTGATACGACCTAGTGAAACTACTAAGGTAAGAATTGTGTACGATGCTAGCTCAAGGAGAGAGGACACGAATTCGTTAAATGACTGCCTTGAATCAGGACCTAATCTAAATCCAAATATAGTAGATATTATGTTAAATTTTCGTAAGTTTATGATAGCGTTTTGTGGAGACGTTGAAAAAGCCTTTTTGATGATAGGAATTGCTGAAGGTAATAGACAATTTCTAAAATTTCTTTGGTTTAATGAAAATAATGACTCCTTTAAGATTATGCAAATGTGTCGCGTAGCTTTCGGTTTGACTATATCTCCTTTCATTTTGGCCGCAACTATGAAATATCACATTCGAAAATATAAAGATAAAATGCCGGACAGTTTCCAAATGTTGAATTCTTCTGTCTATGTCAACGACCTATAGTTTGGAGCAAGAACGTTTGAAGATGCATATCGGTTATCTGTAGATGGGGTTAACATATTTAAGGATGCTGGGATGAATTTCAGAAAATTAAGAACTAATTCTAAAGCATTAAACGATTTATGGGTCTCAAATGGGATTAAGGAATCAGATAACAAATTAACTAGTGAATCGAATTTCTTAGGCATGATTTGGAATTCCATTGAGGGCAATATAAAGTTAAATTTAAAAAATTTAATTGATTTTTCTATTGGAAACGATTTTGCTACAAAAAGGAAACTTTTGCAAAGTATCGCCCAAATATACGATCCATTTGGATTTATTGCACCCTTTGTTATTCGGGCAAAAATTATTATGCAAGAAATCTGGTGTTCCGGTTCTGACTGGGATGAGGTCCTTCCTGCAGAGATTAAGGACAAATTCAACATTTGGCAGGAGGAACTTTGTGATTTAACTGAAATATCGATACAGCGAAATTTCCTTAATGACGATCCAATGAATATAAGCCTTCACCTATTTTCGGACGCTAGTCTTAAAGCATATGGGGCCATCGCATATTTCAGATACCGTACGAGTGATTCAGAAATTAAAACTTCCTTTATCATGTCGAAATGTAGGGTTGCACTTTTAAGAGCAATCACGCTTCCTCGTTTAGAGTTAATGGGAGCACTCGTGGCTGCTCGAATGTATAAATATTTGAAAAAATTGTTTGGTGATTTAATTGAGGATGTTTATTTTTGGAGTGATTCCGAAATCGCCATTACTTGGATTAAAGGTTCGCCAAATAATTGGAAACCATTTATCGCCAATCGTGTAACAGAAATACAGGGTATATGCAACAAAAATTTGTGGAACCACTGCGAAGAAAAACAAAATCCTTCCTATTTACTGACTCGAGGAATTAGTGCTCAGTAACTAGTTAAGAATGATCTATAGTGGCATGGGCCACACTGGTTACGTTTTCCTACTGAAAAACTTTCCGAAACAAAAGAAATTACAACCAAATTCAGAATCGTTAGAGTTAAGAAAAAGTATTATTTTGACTGTACCTGTAATTAACAATGAAGCCCCGATTTTGCATATAGAAAAATTCAGTTCTTTAGGAAAATTACTTTGAATTACTGCCTATGTATTAAGATATATTGGGAGGCTTCGGAAAAGGTCTACAGAGAATGGACCTTTAAGTGCTTTTGAGATTGAAGCAGTTGAACATTATTGGGTAAAAATTACGCAACGAGAATCGTATCAAGTGGAAATAATTAAGTTATCAAATAAAAAATCAATTCTCGAGTCTGCCATCTACTCCCTTAATCCAAGGCTTGATGAGGAGGGAATTCTTCGGTTGGAAGGTCGCATTGAATTTGTAGACTGTCACCAGAATTTAAAACATCCTATTCTATTACCCTCTAAATGCAAGTTTACCGAGTTGATCATCATGGACTCGCATGAAAAGGTATTCCATGCTGGAGTTAATTCAACACTAACTTAGATCAGAGACAAATATTGGATCATTAAGGGAAGACAGCGTGTTAAGACTATCATCAGAAAATGTGTGATATGCAGACGATATAGTGCTCGTCCTGGGGTACAGGATATCGCTCCACTTCCTCCAGACAGAATCCAAGAGTCGCCTCCATTTGCTGTGACCGGGTTGGACTTCGCCGGTCCATTTTTTACCAAAAACAGGCAAGGTAAACTTTACATGCTACTAAATAAAGCACGAGTGCAGCCACTCGTGCCTTACATATAGAGATAGTAACTAATCTTAGCACTGAAAGTTTTTTGCTAGCCTTCCGAAGATTATTAGCTCGCCGAGGACTGTGTACCACCGTGTACTCCGACAATGCCAAGACTTTTAGAAGAGCAGACAAAGAACTAAAACATATTTTTAAAACTTTGAGTGACTCATCTGTGAAAGAATTATTTTCTGCTCGAGGCATAAATTTGAAATTTATTATTGAGAGGGGTCCATGGGGGGTTGTGAGCGTATGGTACGAACCATAAAATCCAGCTTACGCAAAATTATTGGTCGATCATTCCTTACTGTGAAAGAACTTGAAACAATGCTCATTGAAATCGAGACAATGATTAATTGTAGACCTACGTGTTTACCGATCCCAATGAACCTTCTCCACTAACACCCTCTCATTTTCTGGTTAGTAGACGATTACTATCTCTGCCTGCTAATAAAATAACATCAAATAATTTGATTGGATCAAGAAATTCAATTATTAACGATATAAATACCATCAAGATGTTTTAAATCATTTTTGGAAGCGTTGGAGATCAGAGTATCTTTTTAATCTGAGATCTGCCAATATTTTTCCTCCACACACTAACGCATCTCAGTTTAAAATCAACGATATTGTCTTCATTCATGACGATAAACATCCTAGAAATCTCTGGACAATAGGTAAAATTTTGGAATTAATGCCAAGCAGAGATGGTAAAATAAGATCTTGCATAATTAAAACACCTACTGTAACCTTCAAAAGCCCGATACAATTGTTATAATATGGAACTTAAGTAATGTTTGTATTTTGTATTTTTAGGTTTGATTCTCCTGACCTTGCTGATAGGTATCATTTAATGTTTTGTAAAATTTATGTGCTTATAATTATGTGTGCATGTTTGTTATATCTAACCATTTCTCTAGGATTGATTGTCGAAATATTAATTGAATATTCTAGAATATATTATTGAAAGATGAACTCTTCACCGAGTTCAGGTGGGGAGTGTTGTGTAATTTGAAGGAAAAGGCTAGAGGGCGCTGTTTCTCGCATAGGTGAAAAAGAATACGGTTTATTGATGTTGAAGGCGGCGGCCTAAGAATACGCTCTGTATATAGTGAATTAAAATATTGTTAAAAATGTAAAAGTGTTAAAATTAGTAAACTCACTGAACCACCATCATCTGATTTAGAAATGCAAAATTATTTCAATAATAAAATGATTAGAATATTTGCATGCATATTTAGATTTGTAAATAATTGTAAAGATGGTTCTGAAAAGAATAGAAATATTAAACTTTCACAGTATGAAATTGAAAATTCTGAGAAAATTTTAATTCGTTTGGTTCAAAATTATTATCTGACTGAGAAGAAATCTTATAATTTTATTGAAACGCTCATTGATGATGATGGTATTCTGAGAGTTAAAACGAGAATACTAAATAGAGATGACCATGAATCTTTTTTGTATCCAATACTGTTGCCAGAAAAATGTGATTTCATTAAGTTATTAATCAAAAATGTACATAATAAGAACTGTCATGCTGTTCATGCTGTACATAATAAAAACTGTTCAGATGATGCATTGTATATTACGGGAAAGATTTTGGATAGTCAGAGTTAGAATGGCCACTAAAAATGTCCTCTTTAACTGTATCGTTTGTAAAAGATTTAAAACTAAGGCTATGTCAAGCGAACCGACACCTATGCCACCAGATCGAGTTACGGATTGTGCGCCGTTTGAAATCACAGGGATCGATTTGGCTGGACAACTGTTTTTAAAAAATGGAGAAAAGGTGTGGATCGCGCTGTTCACGTGCGCTGTGGACCGTATCATTCACCTTGAACTTGTAAATTCTCTTTCTACTGATGCTTTTCTTCTGGCGCTTCGATCATTGGTTGCTAGGCGTGGACGCCCTAAAATAATCTATAGTGATAACGGGACAAATTTTCGGGGTGCATCTAACGATTTATCAAAACTAAATTCGGCTAAAGTATTAAAGGAAACTGGAACTGAAAAAATACTCTGGAAATTTATTCCACCTACTGCAGCTTGGTGGGGCGGCTGGTGGGAGAGGTTGGTTCCTACAGTAAAAGAATTGCTGAGAAGTACTTTCGGTAAATCAGTGTTATCATATGAAGAACTTTATACTATTATTTGTGATTGTGAAACGATAATTAATTGTAGACCCTTAACGTATGTTTCTGAAGATCCGCAAGAATTTGTCCCTCTGACACCCGCAATGTTTCTTATCGAGAAGAAAAATTCCAATGTTGAAGATCTTGATGAATTAAATTAGTCAAGTCTAAATAAGAGATTAAAGTATACACTGGTGTGCAAAAATTAAGGACGAGACGGTTTTTTCAATATAACTTTGTACAAAAGCTTTCCAAATCAACACATTTAATACCGTAAGATCCCCAATACGAAAGGACATGAGTAATGTAAGCAACACTTACTAAAAGAGAAACCAGAGGGATAAAAAGAAGCTTTATTGAAAAAGTAGCATGGAGCGCAATGCCACTGAAGGCCGAAACATCCCTGTGATGGGTGTCCAGCAAGAAACATCCGGTCTTTAATAGGGTATATGATCTCCCTTGAGTGCTAGACAGGTTTCACATCGTCTGCACATGCTGAGAATGAGGGTGTGAATGAGTTGTTGAGGCATTGCTGCCCATTCGTCTTGCAGCGCCAATCGAAGCTCCGGAATCGTTACTGGTGGTAAGGTACGAGCTTCCAAGCGTCTGCCTAGAAACTCCCATACATACTCGATGGGATGGAGATGCGGAGATCGTGCCGGCCAATCCATACGTTCAATATCCTCACTCTCTAAGAGCTGTTCGGGCAGCTACTGTGCGATGACATGGTGCATTGTCGTCCATGAAAAGGAACTGCGGACCCATAGCGCCTCTAAAGAGACGCACATATGGAAGAAGAATCTCGTTACAATAACGGGTCCCGTTGACTGAACCTGCGTCGAAGATGTGAAGGTCTGTACGACTACCAAGCATGATGCCTTCCCAAACGAGAACACTGCCACCTCCATACCTGTCCCTTTCAATGATGTTCGAGGGATGATTGCGGCTTCCCCGATCTCTCCAGATGAGTATGCGATGAGAATCGCTACTCAGACTGAATCTGCTCTCATCTGTAAAGAGTACTCGTCCCCATTCTATGTCTCTCCAATTCCGGTGTTCCCGGCACCACAAAGAACGCCTTCTCCGATGGGCAGGCTACAGAAGTACACACCGTACAGGGCGTCGTGCAAACAGACCACCACCGTACAGTCTTCTGCCCACGGTAAAACGCGATATCGGTCGTCCAATCGCCTGTGTCGTGTGTCTAGCGATTTCTTCCGCTGTCTGCCGTATGTTTCTTCTGGCCTGTAAGGCAATATACCGGTCATCTGCGGGTGTGGTTCCGCGTGGACGACCACTACTAAACCCCCGGATAGCTGTTCCTGTAGTTTGAAATTGTCTCCAAAGTCGTGAAACGATGCTGTGAGCAATTTCGAACTCTGCAGCCACACTTGTCACACTGCGGCCTTCCTCCAACTTCCCAATGATTCAACCTCGGGTAAAAGCATCCAGATGTCGTCTAACAGATTGATTATTCGCCATTTCTAGCTGAGGCAGCAACTCGGTGTGATTTTAACTGCTATACGGCGTGCAATCTCTTTGCCAGAAATACTGATCTTACACCGACAACATGCTTTATACTACTCAGACACTCCCCCATTACGTCTACCAGCATATCTGCGCATGTGCTACCGTACATCACCTTACTTAATCTCCTGATTGGTCTTTCTGTCCGCTCTGCCTCTTCATTCAACTGATATGCTAATTTTTCGACTTCGTCCTTAAATTTTGCACACCAGTGTAGAACTAAATTGTTAAATGATCTGCGACAACGCTTTAGAAAAAAATACCTCAGTTAACTGGTTGAAAAGCATAATGAAGAACGATCTCGGGAACCGGTAGTTGGAGAAATAGTACTGATGGGGGAAGATAACAAAAAACGTTTATTTTGGCACTTACAGAATTGATCCCTGCACGTGATTGAAAGATTTGCACGGTTAAACTAAAGACCCGGCATGGAACATTGGACCAATTAAACGCCTCTTTCTTCTGGAGATATAAGCCAATGACAGAAACATAATTCCTGACAAGAAACTGGGTGCAGAGGAATCTAATTCTAATGCTGGATGTACATTAAAAGAGAGAATTGCACCTGATAAAATGGTAATGCAAAAATATTTCTCCTCTGGACAACTTGTAAAAGCTTCAAAAAGACTTGATCTTTTAAATAATGTTTGTTCTGAGCTTGAGACTCAACCTGAGTCTCAAAGGAGGGGGAGGATGTTATGAAATGAACTGAAGTAATAACTAGAGTAAGGCGCTGTTGTTCGTGACGTTAGCCTGCGTGCTGAATGTTTCAAATGTTTTGCTTTTAGACAGAAAAAGTTTTTTAGAAAACTGATCTCGGAAGCGTAAGACTGTTATGATGAAAATAAAGAAGTGTTGGCTTATTAAGATTTTTTTGGTCTTTATTCATAATGCACCCAGCCTTCAGTAGAGGCAGCCCGCAATTGAATGAATTGTTTTGAATATATTTTATTTATATATTTTCTGTGTTCTCTGTAACAAAAATAAGTCTGCAGAAAATAATATGCTAGATCAAATTAGAAGATTAGGGAGCAGCGCAGTCAGCTACATTAATTGAAATGCCTTAGAATTAGTAAAGATAATTTTAGTCTAGCTTAATAGTGTCCGTTATACATTACTGGCTGTGTATCACAAGATTCGTGAAGAAAGCCAAGTTGTTTCTCTAAATTTTGTCTTGCTCCTATTGCGTACTGAATTAAGCCTGAATTCTATTAGTTTAGTTATTTACTATACCTACGTTTATTTTTTGCACATGCTTCAAACTAATCCGAGTCCTGAATAAATATATTCCCACATATACTTAAGGTTTTATCTAAGGCCAGCGCTCCATACGGCCTGGTGCAGTTCCAACAGGTCCTAAATTCTGCTGCAAAGCGCTTTCCTAAGTTCTAAATTTTCACCGTGCCCAAACTTTGGATCCCAGTGCTTTCCCTAAATCATAAAAACTTCTCATCCCTTAATTTTGCAGCTCGGTGCTTCCCGAAATTCCAAAAATTTCGTCTTCCCTAAATTCTGCCGCCCGGTGCCGACATATTCTGCCGCCGCTTCTGGGTGTTGCAACTCTCAGGGCTACAACGTGCAGGTTACAAATTAAATAATCACAGCAGGGATTATTAATATAAAGATTTAATATGGATATCTCACACAAGCTGAAAACGTTAAATTACTCTAATTAGTGTATACATATAACTGAGAGAAAAGGGATTTTCCCCGCTTAGTTCGCAATTAAAGAAGAAAATAAGAATAATAAAAATGTCCAATCAAATGCGGCGCTCCTTCTGTCGACTTTGCACAGCCGTTACGTAATCGTCTCTCTGCAACAGCCGTCTCCAACATCCTCCCCCTCTTTGAGTCAACTTCAGGTGGGCTCAAAGACACACAGTGCCTGGTCGAAGAGATCTAATCTCTGAGGCAGCTTGGTCACACGTCCAAATCTTGACACTTTAGCACCTTGCAGGATGTTACTAGAGTCATTTGAAGAATCATTAGAATCTGAATGCTCATTACTAGAAATAGTAGAAATAAGATTAGTAAAAGAGTTATCGTTTATGGGATCAGTGGGTGTGTCTGTTAACTGCACTTCCAATGGAAAGACTCGCTGAATGGGACGAAGCAGCGTACCAGCTTGAGTCTTTAGTTTTACAGTTCTCACCTTGCATCTTTCCCAGGAATTAGTCGAATGACCTTAGCTAAAGGCCAATGCATTCGTTTTTTGATGTCATCTCCTATTAGGACAATTTCACCCAACCATAACTCTGACGATAGATCCTTCTTATTTTGAACCAGAAGGCCTAAATATTCTTTCCTAAATCTATGCCTTAAATTATTAAGCAAGTTTTGACGATGTCTAGACCTTTTTCGAACACCTTTCGACTCGCAGAAATCTATATCGGGAACATCTAAGCTACGATTCTCGATGAGAAACATGGCTGGGGAAAGTGGAATTAAATCATCCGAATTTTCGGACAGATACGTAAGAGGTCTAAAGTTAATTAGTGACTTGCAGTCGAACAATACTGTGTACAACTCCTCGGTTGTAAGAACCGCGTTATCGAGTGTCCTCAACAGTTCCTTTACTACACGAACTAACCTCTCCCACCAGCCTCCCCACCAAGCGGCTGTGGGAGGATTAAAAGTACTATAAAAATTATGGTTCTGCGGCACGCGGTGTGCGGCGTGGGCGTGGTCAATGACGTCACACAGAGGGCGGGGCCAAAGGCAACGTCATCACACTAGAGGGGCGTGGTCACGAGTTGAGTTGAGTTGTTGGCAGACTGCTAATTGAGTTGTAGACCTCCTGCTTTTCATTTAAAGTTAGTTTTTTAAAAATTGGCAACGGGAGATATTTTCTGCATCTTAATTTTGATGAAATGGCAATGCTGCCCTCTCTTGACGAAAAAGTGAATTATATGTTTTTGAAATATATTTTTAAGTCTGGTGTTAAATTATTCAATGCGCGACTCTGAAAACAATGTAAAAGAAACAAATATAAAAAAGACTTTCCTTTAATGATAGAATGATGAAATAAAACTACAAGATAATTTGTTTTTTTACTCAATTTTATTCTGATACTTTTATCCTTTCTAGTTTTCCATGAAACTTCAACTTATTTCTTAGGTTTTCTGTTCATAATAACATATTCATTTACTGTCATATTTTTTTAATACTTCACGTTTCTAATTTGTAATATTTTATTTAATTTCCACATACTATTTTTTTTCATACCTTTCATAAATTTCAGCATACCCTGATTTTTTAACTTATGTTATATTTCACAAACGTTCCTGCACATGCTGTTTATTTGTTACACTACTTAATTTTAGATGCAATTTCACACGTTTTTAACGTTATAATGTTCAATATATTCTGAATTTTAACTTCATTTAATTTTTTTTAAACCATTCTAGTATTCTATACACACTTTAACTTAGTGGTTTGAAATTCTATTCAAAAAGAAACGTTTATTTTTCGTGATCTTAATTCTTTTACTAAATTTTCTACAGAATTTCTAATTTCTTTCACATGTTCAACAATATCTTCCTTACATTACCGAATATTTTTTTTAAAAACTTAAGTCTATAACTCTTAATTGCTTTTTTTACGTTCACGATTTCCCTTTTGTGTTTATATTTCTTAATTCTAGTTTAACTTATTTATTATAATGTTTTTATTTCCGTCTCATCACTTGTAATTCCAACATTTTATCCCTTTTTATTCATTTTAACGATATGAATTGTTTTCATTTACTCCATATTCAAACATTTCCTTACAATTTTTTAAATACTTGTTTTATTTTCCGATCATAATAGATCATCTGCAGGTTTTACTCAGAAATTTCCATTCACAACTTTACAGTTTAATACCATTTATATCTGTTTCGGCCACCAGAGCTCTCTGCCTGTCTGTTAGATATTATTTCGCAATGCGCAGATTGTATGCGTAGTTCGCATTTTGTTCTTGCATTCTTAAAACCGCTAATTGTAACTCTGTCGTTTTACTTTGTGCTGTGTTGTGTTCGAAAGTTCAAACCGCGAATAAAGGTAAAATTTTACAGTCCACTCGCAGTGATGTATTCTTAGGTTTATTAATTTAAAGTTAAGATACCGCTTCGCTATATTATTTGGTCGTCATACGCCGGAGCTTCGAGAAAAACCCGCGCTTGTGAATAAGAATTCTATGTGTCCGTAATGGAGTTGATAATGCATTTTCGGTTTAGAATTCTCAAGACTTACGGAATGGATACAGTGTTCGAGGTGAGTGAAATAGTTAACGCATTTTAATTGCATTTGAGATTTCCTTATTGCTACTATTGTTGTGTTTAAAGTATTAGTAAAATCGAGAATTTAGAATATTTTCAAAATGTCAGATATAGAAAAAAAAACGAAAGAAAATTTTGAAAACACAGTTAACTAAATTCATTGAGAGAATAGATTATGATAACTTAGATAATGCTGAAGCTGAATTAATCTTAGAAAAATGTAAAATTTTTAAGGAAGATTTTAAATCTCTATTTAGAGAAATTTATACAAATTGTGATGATGAAAAAATAGACACTTTCGTTGAGGAAGAACAGTCGATTTTAGAGAAAATTGAGGAGGTTCACTTAAAAATTATTCGTAAGTTAAAGATTTACAAGGTCGTAAATGCAAATGGCGACAAACCTGTCGTACCTGAATCAATCTCTGAAAGTTTAAAGTTACCGAAATTATCTTTACCCACATTTAGCGGAAATTTAACTGAATGGATAACATTTAAAGATTTATTTAACGCTAGTGTTCGCAACAATTCAAATCTTTCTGGAGCTCAAAAATTACAATATTTAAAGAGTTCTTTGAAAAATGATGCTTATCGCATTATTCAGTCAATTCCCATAGCTGATCAAAATTTCAATATTGCTTGGAATTTACTAGAAGAGAGATTTTCTAATAAGAGAGAACAGATATTTGCTTTTATTAAAAGAATTCTTAACGTTTCACAATTACAAACGGAATCTGCATCCTCGATATTAAGTTTAGTAGATAACGTAAACGAAATAACTCGCTCATTGGAAATATTAGATCAAAGGATAGATAATTTTAGTGATACTTTGTTGTTGTATATTATTTTGCAAAAACTTGACGTTTCGACAAAGTTGTGGTGGGAGCGTCAATTAAAAAAAAGATGAAATACCAAAGTTGAATGACTTGATAGAATTTTTGAAGAATTACGCTAGAACATTACAGAACAGTAAACCTTTAGTTAGTAAAACGCATAAATCAGATAAACCAGTGTATAATAGGGTTACTTCTCTGATTTCTAATTCTACCTGCTTATTTTGTAAAGAAGATCATTTTTTATACAGGTCTTCTAATTTTTTTAATTTACCAGTGCAAAACCGAATAGAGTTTGTTAAGACTAATAAACTTTGTTTTAATTGCTTGTCTAATGTCCATAAAGTTAAAATGTGTAAGAGTGCAAACACCTGCAAGCATTGTTTTAAGCATCATCATAGCATTTTGCATTTAGAAAATAATTTCAAACCAAAAAATGCATCTAGATTCCCTTCACCGGAAGCACAAGTGTTTGTTCCGAAATCGCAAATTAAACCAGAAAACAACTTGAGTGAGGGTTCTCCAACTGTTTGTGCAAACAACTATGAAAATAAACATTTTGGTGCCCATCCTAATGGTAAACGTAGTCATTTACTTTTGTGTACTGCTTTAATTAAGGTTCAAAACTCAAACCAGGAATTCATAAATTGTAGATGTTTACTAGATTCAGGTAGTGAAAAATCATTCATTCGTCGGAAAACAGCTATCAATTTAGGATTGAGCATAAAGGATTCGAAGATATTAGTGTCATGCTTAGGTACTTTCAATACAACTACTACTGGAGAAGTTGACTTATTGTTTACACCTCATTTTAATACTAATTACAGAATTTCAACATCCGCTTACATAATAGACAAAATTACAGGAAACATTCCAAGTGTAACTTTACCTTTGAATTTATATGAAAGTTTCGAGGATTTAACTTTAGCAGATCCTACATTTCATGAATCGGGAGAAATTGATATTTTACTTGGAGTTAATGTATTCCTTACTTTAATAAATGGCGAGGTAATTAAAAGGGGCAAAAATCTTCCATTTGCATGTTGTTCTAAGTTGGGATGGATAATTGCTGGAACTACACATTTTGAATTCCCAAACCGTAAGCAGGTTTCAGTCAATACGCTAAACGTAAACATGGAGGAATTAGTTAAATCATTTTGGGATTTGGAACAAATTCCCACATCGAAACCTTTAGCTAAAGAGGAAAGATTGTGTGAAAATCATTTCGTGGAAAATCACGTGCGTAGTGAAAAGGGTCGTTACTCAGTAAAACTGCCATTCAAGCCTAAAAGAAATGAGTTAGGTAATTCCAGACCATCAGCCTTTCGAAACTTTCTTAGTCTGGAACAAAAATTAATAAAAACTCCTGAAGTATATCAACAGTATAAAGACTTCATGTCCGAATATTTATCACTTGGACACATGGAAGAATTATCCGATGATAATCCAGATAAAGTAAATTTTCATTACTATATACCTCATCATCACGTGCTAAAAGAATCCAGTCTTACCACAAAATTACGCGTCGTTTTCAATGCTAGTGCCAAAACTACATCAGGGATATCGCTTAATGACACGCTAATGAATGGTCCCAAGGTACAAGACGACTTATTTACTATTCTTTTGAGGTTTAGATGCTATCCCATAGCCATTACTAGCGACTTATTGAAAATGTATCGACAAGTTCAAATTCATGATGAAGATCGCGATTACCAAAAAATATTTTGGAGAGATGATCCATCGAAGCCGATTAAAACTTACAGGTTGTGCACAGTTACGTACGGCACTACTTCCGCTTCATACCTGGCTACTCGCGTACTCAAACAACTAACAATTGACGAAGGAATTAAATTCCCAAAGGCAGCTGAAATAATATTACACAATTGTTATATTGATGATGCCCTATTTGGTTCAGACACAGTAGAAGACGCAGTAGAGTTAATTTCACAACTGAGTGAACTTTTACAAAAAGGTGGCTTTCAATTGCATAAATGGTGTACTAATGATCGCTCGATTTTGGAAACTGCTTTGAGTGCTCGGAACTCAAATTCTTCATGTACAGTAGTTGATACTAAATCAATAAAATTATTGGGTTTGGAGTGGTATCCAACGCAAGACGAGTTTACTTGCCACTTTGGAAATCTCGAAAACAGAGAGTGTTCTACTAAAAGAATAATTTTATCTTCTATTTCGAAAATCTTTGATCCACTTGGTTGGTTAGCACCTTTTATAGTTGCAGCAAAAATCTTGCTTCAAGACATATGGAAATTACAAATCTCGTGGGATGATCCCTTGCCAGATGAAATCAATCAAAGATGGAAAATCTATTGTGAAGATATCGCAAATCTTGAATGCATTCATATTCCTAGGAGAGTATTATTGCCCAAATCTACAAATGTAGAACTTCATTGTTTCTGTGACGATTCAGAGAAAGCTTACGCCGCAGTGATTTACTTAAAGTCTTCAAATCATTCTTCAATTTCGGTGCAGCTACTAACATCAAAAACTCGCGTAGCTCCCCTGAAAGTAATCTCTATTCCTCGTTTAGAACTCTGCTCTGCAGTTCTATTAGTGCATTTGGTTCAAGCTGTGCAGAATTCATTGCAAATTCATGTTGACAGTATTTACGCATGGAGTGATTCAATGATAGTTTTGTCCTGGATACAATCAGAACCAACACGCTGGCAAACATTTGTAGCCAACCGCGTTTCAGAAATTCAATCAGTCTTACCTTCATCGCATTGGAATCACATAAAAGGAAAGGAGAATCCAGCTGATTGCGCATCAAGAGGTCTTTTGCCTTCAGAGCTTTCTACTCATGACTTGTGGTGGACAGGTCCTCAGTGGCTTAATTCAAATAATATTCCGTTCTCTATCAACTTACCATTTTCAGAAGAGTCTTTAAGGGAACAACGGAAAAATATTTCTTGTTCAATTGTAACAGTCGCTTTGCAAATTCCAGTCCTTAATGAAGTTTCATCATTCGTGAAACTTAAAAGAATCATCGCATGGTGTTTTCGGTTTGCGAATAATTCAGCTAAATCTACCGCAAAAAAGATTAAGGGTTGCCTTAAAACCGAAGAATTGCAATATGCTAGAAATGCAATTGTTAGAGTAGTTCAAATGGATAAGTTTTTTAATGAATATAATCTTCTGAAAAAGAATCAATCGTTAAACTCAAATAGTAAGATCCTTTCTTTGAACCCGTTTATCGATAAGAATGGACTTATACGCGTTGGAGGAAGATTAAGACAATCCAACATCGCGCAGGACAGAAAATATCCTATTTTGTTGCCCAAGAAACATCACATAACACAGATTATAGTGAATCATTTTCATGAATCCCATCTTCATGCTGGCCCCCTGCTATTGCTATCAGTAATTAGTAGAGAATATTGGATAATCCACGCTAGGTCAGTTGTAAGACAACAGATTTGGAAATGTGTGAAATGTCATCGTGTACGAGCTAAAACATCTACCCAGATAATGTCTGATTTACCATCGTCTAGATCTAGGCAAGGTCGTCTAGATCTAGCAAGGCATCTAGGCAAGGTCGAGGAGTAAAACCAATGAAATGCTACATTTGTGTATTCGTGTGTTTTACTACAAGAGCTATACATATTGAATTAGTAGGTAATCTTACATCAGAATCATTTATTGCCGCTTTGAAGCGCTTTGTTTCTCGAAGAGGAAAACCAATAGAAGTGCATAGCGATTGTGGCACAAATTTTATTGCTGCAGATAAGGAATTGAAAAGAGTAATAAACTCCTTGAAGGAAAATGAATTGGTTAATAAATATTGCTCTACTGAAGGTATTAAGTGGATATTTAATCCTCCCGCAGCGCCACATTTTGGAGGATTATGGGAAGCTGCAGTCAAATCTACAAAGTTACATCTCAAGCGAACCATAGGTGAACAACTTCTAACGCAAGAATTTATGACATTGCTAGCTCAAATTGAAGCTTGTTTAAATTCGCGACCGTTGTGTCCACTGTCTGAAGATCCATCAGAATTTTCTGCACTTACGCCAGGCTATTTTTTAATTGGTACCCCGCTAACTGCCTTACCAGAAGAAAATTTACACGATCAAAAAATTCCTATATTGCAACGTTGGAAGCTTGTTGAGAAAATGTTTCAAAGCTTTTGGAAAAGATGGTCCAATGAATACATTTCTAATTTGCAACGACGTTCAAAATGGTTGAAAGTGCAACCTAATTTAAAGGTTAATGATTTAGTTATCATAAAGGAAGACAATTTACCCCCGCTACGATGGAAATTAGGAAGGGTGCTGGAAGTTTTTCCTAGCTCAGATAATATTGTGCGTATCGTGAAGATCAAAACCGCTAACGGAGTTTTCAAAAGGCCAATTCACAAACTTAGTGTTTTGCCTATCAATGATTAAGTTTTTTTCCTAAAGCATTATAACTTTGTACTTTGCTTTAGCTATATAAGTTCCTGAATTGTATCAAGGCTTCTGTGCATCTGTTTTGAGAATAATTTAGTTTCATTGCATAATTTCATATTATGTTTTCTTGTGAATATTTTAATGATACATTTTTGCATAATTTAATATTGTTATGATAATTTCATTTTGAAAAAGCTATTTAGTTTGAAACGATGTTTCAATGCCGGGCGGAATGTTTCGGCCACCAGAGCTCTCTGCCTGTCTGTTAGATATTATTTCGCAATGCGCAGATTGTATGCGTAGTTCGCTTTTGTTCTTGCATTCTTAAAACCGCTAATTGTAACTCTGTCGTTTTACTTTGTGCTCTGTTGTGTTCGAAAGTTCAAACCGCGAATAAAGGTTAAATTTACAGTCCACTCACAGTGATGTATTCTTAGGTTTATTAATTTAAAGTTAAGATACCGCTTCGCTACAATATCTAAATGTATTTCTTTCTCATATAGTTTTAAGGTCTTCAAAGTGTCTAACATTATGTTCAGTTCTAAATCTCGATTACCTTTAATTGTATTGATAATTTTCATTTCTAATTTTACAACCACATTCAGTGTTCCATCGACACATAACAAAATATTTCTTAAATCTTCCGATATTTAGTCTATGTCATATTTCAGTACTTCAAATGAATTTACACTGCTCACACTATTATTTTTTCATGTTTTAGAGACACTGACTATACTAATTTTACTATTTTTCCTTCACTAATTGCATCTATGTCAGCACTCATGATAAACTAGCAATTGTTTTGCATCACATGCCTAAAGAAATTCTTAAAACCAACTTTTTCAATATCGTACTCAAATTACTGTTTTCCAGATGGGAATTACCAGTATTCTTTGGTTTTACTCTGTTACATCTTTTTAAATTTTAACATCTTACTTTTAATTCTAACATACATCTTTTGAACAGTTTTTTCTTTTAATGATAGCCTTACCTTATTTGTTCAAATTAATTCTTTAATTAACCTTCTTTCAGTACCTTCATAATTCACTATGCAATGTCTTTCACTGACATTCTGTTTGATAATACTACAAGTTTCCTTAATTGACAAAAAGCGAATTATTTCTTATTTTAAAATAGAACTACTATATTTTTGCACAAACATTACCTTCATCAATTCAAGACACCCCTTAACCTGTAACTGACGTAGCGATAGGAAAGGAGCCTCTTATCATATGCTCTTTCGACATTTGAGGTTTTTAGAACTTCTTTGGCAAGTATATCAATACCATCAGAAAATATACTTAACATTTTTACCCAGTTTAAAGGCAACATACTCTTATAAGAATGGTTTTAGTTAAATTTATAAGACAAATAAACACATTTTGTGCTAAATAAGCATAAATAAACATTTAGATTCAGAATATTTCTTTTTAATCCGATGTAAGACTTGAATTTCATTCATGATACGAATTGTCTCTTGATTTTTTTTTTTTTTTTTTTTTTTTTTTTTTGTTTTTTTGTTTGTTTACCTTACACTAATTCTGGAAATGTAAATGCTTTTAGAGTTTTCTTTCAATAACGTTGATTTTCATTACTTCACTAACTTCAATAATACTCTTATTAGCTAATCTGAATGAAAGATTGTCAAAAATGTGACACAGTATAACTCTTACGAACATACGTACCTTTACCAGCATACAGATATTACCGATTGAAATGAAGAAAGATACAGATATTTTACTCCAATCTACATTAAATTTTAAAAAAAAAATATTTAAACTTTCATACATTCCAAAGGACAAACGAAAACTCAATAGATATTGTCATGTTTGTATATATGAGATAAAAGTTTTATGAATGATATTTAAAGTAATGCTTAGAACTTCATAAAAGTGAACATTCACTATGTTAATACACATATCATCAGTTATTTATATTAATCAATGTAATATTAATCATTACATGTACTATATGCATATATATTTAAAGTTTAATTGTCTTACAATTGAATAATTTACTATTGAGAGAAAGAGGTTCATATCTTGCACTATTTAATTCACATGAAACAAATTTTCCCATCAACCACATTGAACCATGTTTATTAAATTCGCCAAAGCTCTTTTATTTCTGCATTTTCACGCTCACGACACATTTTAAATGTAACTATTGATTACCATTTCAAACAGTGATATCATAACTCAGTGTAACACTACACCATAACTCCTTTTTTTCCCTACTAACTACAATTTTATATATTCAAGAAGTACATCTAAGACATGATCATTTTCTATGTTCTAGAAAATCGATTCAATTGCGAACATACTATTAAGACTTGAGATTTTAGAAGACTTGCATGTATTAACGATGTCAACGTTTCTTCGTTTTTGTAAGATTCGCATCAAACCATGTCGCATTCGAATGTGGTGTAAGAGATCACTTTTTCTTTTAAACACTTGTAAACAATGGATGCAATTTATAAGCAGAGAAGTATCATGCTGTTTCAAAACATCATCATCAGCATATTTCTGTTTCTTTTGACACCGGGAAAATTAAAAAAAAGAAAAGGTTCGTGAGATTTTCTTCAAATTCTGTTTTACTTGAAAAAATGTCCGAACATTCAATACGATGTAAAGTTTCATATTGTTTTAAATTCTTATGCTCACTAAATATTTTTTATCATGATTTACTCTTAAAAGTAACTTTATAAGTTTTCATATCCTTTTTACATGAAAAGAACTTGTGATTATTCACTACAAAATTCTAAGACGAGAAGCTTCGCGACTTTTCAAACCATAAACTTAAATTTCTTAAAAAACTTAAAAAATTGTTATAAAAAATAAAAATACATTCATTTCACCAAGAAGCTTTTCTATTTAAATACATTTATTTCTTTCCAAAGAACAAGTTTCTGTATTATACATAAAATATACTTAGAATTTTCTTTCATTAGTTAATATCAAATTAACAGCAATATCCATTTACTGACATTTGATATACATGTTTGCTTTAAAATTAAAACTAAAATTTCAATATAATTCTATTAAAAAAACATAAGGAAAAAAAATAGTCATAACATCAACCAAAGACAGAAATTTAAATAGAATAGCTGTACTTATATTAATGCATTTTTATAATCTTCATAACATTTCAATTCAAAAAAACTATCACAAAAAATCTTCTTATAAATTGCATCCATTGATTACAAATGTTTAAAAGAAAAAGTGATCTCTTACACCCCATTCGAATGCGACATGGTTTGATGCGAATCTTACAAAAACGAAGAAACGTTGACATCGTTAATACATGCAAGTCTTCTAAAATCGCAAGTCTTAATAGTATGTTCGCAATTGAATCGATTTTCTAGAACATAGAAAATGATCATGTCTTAGATGTATTTCTTGAATATATAAAATTGTAGTTAGTAGGGAAAAAAAGGAGTTATGATGTAGTGTTACACTGAGTTATGATATCGGTGTTTGAAATGGTAATCAATAGTTACATTTAAAATGTGTCGTGAGCGTGAAAATGCAGAAATAAAAGAGCTTTGGCGAATTTAATAAACATGGTTCAATGTGGTTGATGGGAAAATTTGTTTCATGTGAATTAAATAGTGCAAGATATGAACCTCTTTCTCTCAATAGTAAATTATTCAATTGTAAGACAATTAAACTTTAAATATATATGCATATAGTACATGTAATGATTAATATTACATTGATTAATATAAATAACTGATGATATGTGTATTAACATAGTGAATGTTCACTTTTATGAAGTTCTAAGCATTACTTTAAATATCATTCATAAAACTTTTATCTCATATATACAAACATGACAATATCTATTGAGTTTTCGTTTGTCCTTTGGAATGTATGAAAGTTTAAATATTTTTTTTTAAATTTAATGTAGATTGGAGTAAAATATCTGTATCTTTCTTCATTTCAATCGGTAATATCTGTATGCTGGTAAAGGTACGTATGTTCGTAAGAGTTATACTGTGTCACATTTTTGACAATCTTTCATTCAGATTAGCTAATAAGAGTATTATTGAAGTTAGTGAAGTAATGAAAATCAACGTTATTGAAAGAAAACTCTAAAAGCATTTACATTTCCAGAATTAGTGTAAGGTAAACAAACAAACAAAAACAAAAAAAAAAAAAAAAAAAAAATCAAGAGACAATTCGTATCATGAATGAAATTCAAGTCTTACATCGGATTAAAAAGAAATATTCTGAATCTAAATGTTTATTTATGCTTATTTAGCACAAAATGTGTTTATTTGTCTTATAAATTTAACTAAAACCATTCTTATAACAGTATGTTGCCTTTAAACTGGGTAAAAATGTTAAGTATATTTTCTGATGGTATTGATATACTTGCCAAAGAAGTTCTGAAAACCTCAAATGTCGAAAGAGCATATGATAAGAGGCTCCTTTCCTATCGCCACGTCAGTTACAGGTTAAGGGGTGTCTTGAATTGATGAAGGTAATGTTTGTGCAAAAATATAGTAGTTCTATTTTAAAATAAGAAATAATTCGCTTTTTGTCAATTAAGGAAACTTGTAGTATTATCAAACAGAATGTCAGTGAAAGACATTGCATAGTGAATTATGAAGGTACTGAAAGAAGGTTAATTAAAGAATTAATTTGAACAAATAAGGTAAGGCTATCATTAAAAGAAAAAACTGTTCAAAAGATGTATGTTAGAATTAAAAGTAAGATGTTAAAATTTAAAAAGATGTAACAGAGTAAAACCAAAGAATACTGGTAATTCCCATCTGGAAAACAGTAATTTGAGTACGATATTGAAAAAGTTGGTTTTAAGAATTTCTTTAGGCATGTGATGCAAAACAATTGCTAGTTTATCATGAGTGCTGACATAGATGCAATTAGTGTAGGAAAAATAGTAAAATTAGTATAGTCAGTGTCTCTAAAACATGAAAAAATAATAGTGTGAGCAGTGTAAATTCATTTGAAGTACTGAAATATGACATAGACTAAATATCGAAAGATTTAAGAAATATTTTGGTATGTGTCGATAGAACACTGAATGTGGTTGTAAAATTAGAAATGAAAATTATCAATACACTTAAAGGTAATCGAGATTTAGAACTGAATATAATGTTAGACACTTTGAAGACCTTAAAACTATATGAGAAAGAAATACATTTAGATATAAATGGTATTAAACTGTAAAGTTGTGAATGGAAATTTCTGAGTAAAACCTGCAGATGATCTATTATGATCGGAAAATAAAACAAGTATTTAAAAAATTGTAAGGAAATGTTTGAATATGGAGTAAATGAAAAAATTCATATCGTTAAAATGAATAAAAAGGGATAAAATGTTGGAATTACAAGTGATGAGACGGAAATAAAAACATTATAATAAATAAGTTAAACTAGAATTAAGAAATATAAACACAGAAGGGAAATCGTGAACGTAAAAAAAGCAATTAAGAGTTATAGACTTAAGTTTTTAAAAAAAATATTCGGTAATGTAAGGAAGATATTGTTGAACATGTGAAAGAAATTAGAAATTCTGTAGAAAATTTAGTAAAAGAATTAAGATCACGAAAAATAAACGTTTCTTTTTGAATAGAATTTCAAACCACTAAGTTAAAGTGTGTATAGAATACTAGAATGGTTTAAAAAAAAGTAAATGAAGTTAAAATTCAGAATATATTGAACATTATAACGTTAAAAACGTGTGAAATTGCATCTAAAATTAAGTAGTGTAACAAATAAACAGCATGTGCAGGAACGTTTGTGAAATATAACATAAGTTAAAAAATCAGGGTATGCTGAAATTTATGAAAGGTATGAAAAAAATAGTATGTGGAAATTAAATAAAATATTACAAATTAGAAACGTGAAGTATTAAAAAAATATGACAGTAAATGAATATGTTATTATGAACAGAAAACCTAAGAAATAAGTTGAAGTTTCATGGAAAACTAGAAAGGATAAAAGTATCAGAATAAAATTGAGTAATAAAAACAAATTATCTTGTAGTTTTATTTTCATGACATGATGAACTATCATTAAAGGAAAGTCTTTTTTATATTTGTTTCTTTTACATTGTTTTCAGAGTCGCGCATTGAATAATTTAACACCAGACTTAAAAATATATTTCAAAAACATAAAATTCACTTTTTCGTCAAGAGAGGGCAGCATCGCCATTTCATCAAAATTAAGATGCAGAAAATATTTCCCGTTGCCAATTTTTAAAAAAACTAACTTTAAATGAAAAGCAGGAGGTCTACAACTCAATCAGCAGTCTGCCAACAACTCAACTCAACTCGTGAACACGCCCCTCTAGTGTGATGACGTTGCCTTTGGCCCCACCCTCTGTGTGACGTCATTGACCACGCCCACACCACACACCGCGTGCCGCAGAACCATCATTTTATACTACTATTAAACTTCCAGATTATGCGTTGTATAGCCGTTTGCCTCAAAATTTTTTCCCTATCAATGTTACTAAGTTCTCTTTGCGCTCCTCTGAAATTAGTTCCCTTGTCGGAATAAATTATTCTCGGCCTCCCCCTTCTGGCTGCGAATCGTCTCAACGACAACAAGAATGCGTCGGTAGACAATGAGGAAGTCAATTCCAAATGAACGACTCTATATATTGCACATGTGAACAAAACAATCCAAACTTTTTCACCTCCCTTCACATACGAGGGTCCTGCCAAATCAACTTCTACCAGCTCGAACACCGCTGAGTCATAGACACGATCGCCTGGTAGAGACACCGTCTCGCAACCAGGAGACTTGGCCTTGTATCGATTGCATCTTACACAATTTTTTACGACTTTCCCGACCGCTCTTCTGCCCCTCACTATCCAAAATCGCTCCCTTAATATTCCGAGTAATATTTGGGTTCCAGCGTGACAATTTTGTAAATGATAATATTCTATCAGACGCTGGGTGAAAATGCACCGGTCTGGTAAAATAATTGGACAAATAAGTTCAGGGTCGTCTGATCGCTCTGTAATGCTCGTTTTCACCCTTTTTATACCTCACTGTCTGAAATGACACTCATATTGGGAATAGAATCGGCAGAGGGAAAATACTTATTTTGTACAATTTTTATAAGAGTTTTTTCGGCGTATTCCATCTCATGAACGATTAAATTTCCAGTCTCTCGAAATGCACGTTTACTTTTTGCGTTTTCCATAAACCGCAATATCCAAGTGACTAATTGAATGATGGATTGAAAATTCGGAAACCTAATTGTATACCAAGGTATTTCCTCTTCAACTGAATTAAGGTTACACAATCTGACCCTCCTTTTTTCTCGTTCTACCTCAGAGGTCTCGTAAGCCAAACGGTCTGGTGGTCAGTTGTTATTAGGTTCCAGGAGCCAGGATGGATTCTCCCACCAAAGAGAATCTGAAAATAAACGAGGGGAACTGCCTCTTGAAAGCATATCTGCCGGGTTTAAATCACCTGGTACATGGTGCCAACACTGAGAAGAAATCAGACTGTTTATTTCTTTTACTCTATTCGCAACGAACACTGACCAATCACCACGCTTTTTAATCCACCAGAGTGCTACCACAGAATCACTCCATGCAAATAATTTTCAAATCAGGCAAATCTAAGGCGGCGTATACTGAGTGTACCGGTCTCGCGCCAATGCAACAGGCCATCAATTCTAACCGGGGTATTGTCAGAGATTTTAGCCGCGCTATCCTGGATTTGGCTCTGATCAATCGAATTTTGACTCCCATGGGCTTTTCAGTTCTAATGTAGACACATGCACCATAGGAGCTCTTACATGCATCAACATTTATCTCTACATATCGTGGAAAACTAATTTTCTCAAGATATTTAATTTCATCCTGCCACTTCTGAAAAGTTTTCTGAATGCTGTCTGGCAAGGAGTCATCCCATTTTAATTTCATAGTCCAAGCTTTCTGTAATTGTAACTCTGTAATAGTAACTAACAAGGTAGTTGGACTCTAAAATCCCTGCGGATCAAAAGTTTTATGTACCATAGCCAAAATATTACGTTTACTTACCTCATTATCCATTGAATAATTAAGACTACATTTTAATGTATCGTTATCCAAATCCCATAAGATTCCAAGAAGAGAAGTTATACATGAACTACGGGAAATACAATGACCTGGAACATTACTTTCCCAACCCCGTAGTTTAAAACATCCCCGAGCCATTACTTCTGTAGCCTTAACTACAAAATTTTCTTCCTGTTTGATATCGCGAACCCCAGTGACACAATATTCAACATAAAACAAATGCTTTAATTTTGGGTCACATCGTCAAACTCGGCAGGAGAATTACCCAAGAGATGTTCTATCGATGCAGAGAGTTGGAACGGAGACGAACAAACGCCGAATACCACTCTGCAGTGCCTGTAAATCATAGGTTCTTCAAGAGTTGGAAGAAAAAACCTCAAATAATCTCTATGTTCTGGGATAATACTCAGCTGAAGAAATGCTTTCTCTATATCCGAGTTCAATTAAATTTAGCCCTCTATTTAAACTATCATTTAGGCATGGTTGATTTCTCTCTCGGACTGAAGCGCGAACAACCTTACCTTCATTGTCTGGCTAGTATGCTTTATAACAGGTCTATGGGGCAATAATAACTCAAATTATCAAATTCAGTTTCAGGAACCTTTTCTATTATTTTTAGTTTTTCCCATTGCTTAAAAACTACCTTATAGTCATTTCACTGATTTTCCTCATTAATTCGTTGACACTTTCTTTGATGTCTTTTAAAAGTCATGGACTTATTGTTAGGTAACAGAATTTCAGATTTAAAGGGTAGTGGCAATTCATATCGGCCATCAGGAAGAACATTTAAATTCTCTTTAAATTGCTTAACGGTGTCAGAGTGAGCAAGTTTACGTTTAACATCTTCAGTTGGGTCTGTTATGGCAATGGCATCTAAATTCCAGAGTTCGGTTACGCTAAGATTAGTGTCAACTACAGTTACACCCGAGTTCAGTTTCAGAGAACTGCCAGTAATAATGTCCCCAATGGCATCTGCTTCTAAAAGGAATTCAATGTCATATTCTTTAGCTTGCAAATCAGGCAAGGCAATATTTCTTTCTTTTAATTCCTTTAGGGTATTGGGATCAACTACTTTTGGAACACATCCACATATTTTGTTTTGAGAAAGTACTTCAAAGTTATGGTCATAAGTGCACTCAAAATTTCTTAAATTAACATCAAACACTAAATGGGAATGAGGACTTGTCTCTCTCCTCCCAAACAAACCGTGTATAATGGTTTGTTTCGATTTAGGACGCAGTTGCAAAAACGCGATAACCCTTTCTGAAAGATAAGATTTCTGAGAACCACTGTCCAAAATCGTATTATCTACCCTCAAATATTATTTTTAAAACAAGTGTTTGCAAATACACATTTTCATTAACAGTTGTCTGATTAGACAATACATTATTTCAAATAACAGTACTGTCAGTTTCATTTGGCTTTACAGGTTCGCTATTTGAGCACATAATGGTATAGTGAAATTTATCACATGTTAAACATTTTACTTTATTTTTGCATGCCCGTGAACTATGTCCAACTCGTAGGCAGCGAAACCAGGCGCGCTTTTGCAACAAAAGGTTTCGTTTATCTTCTAGACATTTTACGAGCAGAAAAACATTCGGCAGAATTGTGGGATTTCTCACAAAAAATACAACGTAAATTTTGCCTACCTGTATTGTCTTGAACATTTACCAAGGCAGCAGCTGTAGATCAGCCCGGATTATCACAATGTGGACGCGAATGTGCAGAACGTGAAGCTCCCAACCCGGTACGAGCGAGCTAAATCATTTCCTCAGTTTGCACTTCATTTTGAAGAAAGCACAAAAGTTTATCCAAAGGACGCGCACTATCTTGCTGTGACGCAGTATCTTCCATCGAGCGGCTTGTTTCCCACGCACGAAGAACAGTCTCTGGTAAACAGGACTCAACAAGTGGTTCCAAAAATTCTGCAAATTTTTCCTTACTTCTACCGAGGCTTTCGAGTGCTATAAGCATGCTCTCAAGTAAATCATAAAGTTCAGCTAAATCTACTTTAATCCGATCAGCAACATTTTTCATTACTATAGAAAGTAGATCCAGTATATAAATCTGAACCACTCATTACGGGTCCAATAGCGCCACCACAATTGACTTCTTCATCTCAAATAACATTACTAACAGATGCAATATCTCTGTAATTTCAGCCCTGTCTTCCGCCCACAACCCCATTGTATTTGAAATCCCCATTAATAAATACCTTCCGTCACTTGACAGAAGTATAGGAGTTACAAATTGGATCAAATACTCTGAAATTCTCAATAACTCCATACAAGGTAACCAATGCATCAACAACAAAGAACATTTAGAACACGAAGTGTCAAAATTTACCAACAGCATGAATTCTGCTTAAAGGAAGCCACCAATACTTTTTATGGGAACAAGCCTTTAATTTCCCTGCCTGCCGATATAAGAAATAGTATTAAAGAGAAAAACCGGATCCGTAAAAGATGGCAAACCACCAGGCATCCACAACTCAAACACGAACTAAACTCCATGCAAAAAGAAATCAACAGAAGAATCAAGAACTTCAAAAACCAAAAATGGACCAATTTCCTAAATAACCTAGCTATAGAGGACAATTCCCTATTTAACATTTCCCGCAAATTCAAGAAACCTTATAAACCTATTCCACCTATCCATGGACCTAGTGGAATTTCATATACAGAAGAAGATAAAGCTAAATCTTTTGAGGACTATATGAAAGATACATTCACTCTTAATCTCACTCCGTACGACAATGACCATATTGAACGAGTCAACCAGGTGGTCAATAACTTCCTTAATACCCCTGCTCCGTACAGCTTCACTTCCTTGACTACCCCAACAATCTTTGCCAACACCATCAGCGCCTTACAAACGAAGAAAGCCCCAGGGCACGATGGCATCTCGACCAAACCACTGAAACATCTTCCGATCAACGCTCTTACCTGCCTAACTAAGATAATCAACAACATTATCAAATTCGCTCATTTTCCTAACTTATGGAAGCAAGCTATAATAATTGTTTTTGCTAAACCGCAACAAAATCCAACATTTCCACAGAACTATCGCCCTATCAGTTTACTTAGCCACCTGTCTAAAGTTACTGAGAAAATCCTTCTTTTCCCCATACAAAAAAATTCACCCTTCCATGAATTTTCTCCCAGAAGAACAATTCGGTTTTCGTAATTATCATAGCACTTGCCAACAACTTCTTAGAGTTATCAACATTATCACTGAAGGCTAGAACTGCAAGCTTCCGACCGGTGCTATATTTCTCGATATCGCGAAAGCTTTTGACAGGGTATAGCATGGAGGCCTTATTTACAAACTAATCGCTCTCAATTTTCCAGATCATTTTATTCGCTTAATATCCTCTTTTCTCAGCAACAGAACACTCAGAATCAAAATCGGTACTGCTTACTCTACCACCAGACTACTCAATACTGGTGTCCCACAGGGGTCGGCACTTTCGCCGTACCTTTTTAATATTTATACACAAAACAACCCTAAAGACCCTTCTGTTCATCTTGCACTCTTTGCCGATGACGCCGCCATACTTACGCACAGTTATCGCCGTAAGAAACCAACTCTAAAGCTATCTCATAAAACTGGGAAAATGGCTTAACCTTTGGAGGATGAAAATTAACACTGATAAAACTAAGGCAATAATTTTCCGTAAAGGAAACATGAAATACTATTCTCCACCCCTGGATTAATAAAACCAAATACCTTGGAGTCACACTTGACCAAAAACTTACCTTCAGAACCCATTTCTGGTCCGTAGTACAAAAATTTTTAATCACCACAGCTACTATGCGACCTCTTCTTGGTAGAAAAAGCACCTTATCTACTACAAACAAATTAACTCTATATCGCTCCATACTGCGCCCAGGTCTCCTTTATGCAGCACCGATCTGGGGACATACAGCTAAAACCTATATTATACAATTACAAAATAAAATTCTACGAGAAATTATCAATGATCCTTGGTATATTCCCAACATCTATATTCACAGAGACCTTCGAATCGAACTTATTCTAGAGTATATTAAACGGTTATCGGTCAACTTCTTTTATTCAGTACAAACCCATAGTAATAGCCTTATTAGCACTCTAATACACTCCCCGCGTCCCAGAGAAAAACATCGTTACCCACGTGACATCCTTCCCACATAAGAATCACAACCTTAATTGACTCATTCACGCTAAACTGACTCTGCATTTTTACCGCCCGCCTTATAACGACACTGAACTTGACCCCCCTTTTTCCGCCGCCGTTAGTGAGGACCTCACTCTCTTTCATCCGCTTCCTATACTCCTTTCACAATTCTCTTTCTCCCCCCTCCCGATCTTTATCAGAAGTCGAGTAAAAAGATGTTTCTACATTATAACACTCGAGAATAAAATACGATCTGTAAATCTGAACCAAAAGTTCATCTTTGCCGAAGCGTTCTTTAAGTTGTACAATCTCCTTTGAATAGTTTTCTTTAGTTGACGGAAAATTTGTTACCAGTCTTGACGCTTTAGAATCTGCTACCACACATTGTAACAGATATTGAAATTTGTCTTCATCCACAATAGAATCATCTTTGTGAATTTTTTCAAACTGAGACCAAAAGGCAAGAAAGTCTTTCGGTTCTCCACTAAATTTCCTCAATTCAAGTTTCGGAAGCTTGAATTTTCTTTTTTTTTCTCGGTTGTTCTTCCTTCCGTAACCGAATTTCCCTTCTTTGCATTTTCTAACAGCGAACAAATCAAGCAGAACTTGTCTCGGTATTCTTCTGCTTTCAAAAAATCTTCCGAATATTCGTCTTAAAGGGCATCATCACTTAGCAACAAATTCGAAACTTCTTTTTGAGTTGTTTCCAAACGTGTGAATTCGTCTTGAATCTGCCGAAGCAACGTACTTACTTAGTCACTTCCTAAACTTTTGTTTTCGGTCTTCTGAGCTATATCTTTGCAGCACACCGTAAATGCTGTTCTCAGCAACTTTCGTTTTGCTTTCAAGACATTTATATCCATATATCATCCAAAAATATAAAGTCCTGTCGCGGACGCCAGATTTACTATGTTGCAACTCTCAGGGCTACAACGTGCAGGTTACAAATTAAATAATCATAGCAGGGATTATTAATATAAAGATTTAATATGGATATCTAACACAAGCTGAAAACGTTACATTAACTAGTGCATACATATAACTGAGACAAAAGGGAAATTCCCCGCTTAGTTCGCAGTTAAAGAAAAAATAATAATAATAATAAATAGTCCAATCAAATGCGGCGCTCATTCTGTCGACTTTGTACAGCCGTTACGTAATCGTCTATCTGCAGCAGCCGTCTCCAACACTGGGTTTAGGGTGAATAACATATCAGTTATTCTCAATTAAAATAACACTAAATTCAGTCTTTGGGCCTATTAGTTTCATTAGCAAAATGTATTTTTAGCATATGAAAAGAAATTTTTGTTGAATTTTTCTCGTCAATATTTCTTAGAGCATTTAAAAATCTATAATCATCGCCAAGCGTAATGTTAGCATAAAATGTTACCATACACTTGTTATTCAGTTACTAACATAAAAAAGTTTAGACATCACAGCATACGTTATTACTCAAGCTGTCATGTATTGCTAAATATGCGGGGATGAAAGCAAAATATAATAAATAATGACTCGCCAAGTCGGCGTCAGGGATGTAAAATAAGTGATTGTTTCGGTTTGAGATGTATGCCAAGTAAACACTTACCTACGGAGCCAAATTAATTATCTCACAAATTTATGCTTACATGATAGAAAAACCAAATACGCAGTCGTAAAGCATTAATAAACCGGAACCGTAAAAGATGGCAGACCATCAGGGATCCACAACTCAAACACGAACTAAACTCTATGCAAAAAGAAATCAACAGAAGAATCAAGAACTTCAAAAACCAAAAATGGACCAATTTCCTAAATAACCTAGCTATAGAGGACAATTCCCTATTTGACATTTCCCGCAAATTCAAGAAATCTTATAAACCTATTCCACCTATCCATGGACCTAGTGGAATTTCATATACAGAAGAAGATAAAGCTAAATCTTTTGAGGACTACATGAACGATACATTCACTCTTAATCCCACTCCGTACGACAATGACCATATTGAACGAGTCAACCAGGCGGTCAATAACTTCCTTAATAACCCTGCTCCGTACAGCTTCACTTTCTTGACTACCCCAACAATCTTTGCCAACACCATCAGCGCCTTACAAACGAAGAAAGCCCCAGGGCACGATGGCATCTCGACCAAAGCACTGAAACATCTTCCGATCAACTCTCTTACCTGCCTAACTTACCTGCCTAACTAAGATAATCAACAACATTATCAAATTCGCTCATTTTCCTAACTTATGGAAGCAAGCTATAATAATTGTTTTTGCTAAACCACAACAAAATCCAACTTTTCCACAGAACTATCGCCCTATCAGTTTACTTAGCCTGTAAGGAACTTAAGTTTTACTAACGTTTATTTTTATTTTAAATCTTTACTTTCACTTCTTATTTTCTACTTCCGGCCAGAATTAAAAGCGATAACTTATTTATGCAAAATTTGTCTGGCGAACGCCAAGTACTTAAGTTGTGGCTTTTTGCCAAGCGAGAGAGAGGAAGAAGTTAGTCGTAGCAGGCCGCTTACCTTAGCAGTTTTACTCAGTTGCTGGTCGCCTTCCAGGCCAGAGGTTTAATCCTCGTGATAATTTTAAATGTATGTAGGGTTTTTATTTATTTTAACTAACATTTATTTTAAGTTTAAACTATCTTTCCTGTCAATCCTAACTTTCCCCTGGAACTGCCAATGCCAGAATATGTAAATTTGAGTAGAACGCGCAAGCATTCAAATTATCAGCGGAAGTAGTATGATTTAAATAGAAGGAAACAAGTTCGGTGAGGGAGAGTTATTCTTACTTAGCGAGCGCGGAGGTAGTTATAGAGATTTGAAAAACCCCGCGTTGTGGCCTATGTGCTTGGCGGGAAGTAGTTGCAATTGTTCCAGTGAGCTTCAAGTCTGCTGAATTAGCAGCCGTATTGTAAAACGCGGTGAGTTAGTTATTTGAGAGAGCCTCGTAGTTAGAATATTGTCTTTAATTTCTTTTCAGGTTTTTATTTTTATTTTGACTGCCGAGTTGGCACCGTTTGTAAGCGTCAAGAGAACGCAATTGTAAATTAGTACGTTGAATAAAAAGGGACTTAAACCCTTTATAAGACTCTGTGGTTTATACAAGCTTTCACAGTCACCTCTTGGTTGCGTGCTAGTTAGAGGCGCGCAACGTTATATGTATTGTAGTGTTAACGGTTCTCTGTACAACATACGGCTTCCTGTTAATATAAGGCCAATCTTCCACGTAGGCCCTTGTTGATTATTCCAAAATTAAGTTAGAGTTTAGTTAAATATTTTTATATTCTTACGTTCAGACCACAAGTAGTTGGTCTCTGTATTCCGAAGTACGGAAATTATTGTAAAGAGTGAAAAATAAAGGGTTTCGTATACCCTTCCTGTGTATCTTGTCTACTTCCCACATTTATTAAACATAGCTTTAGTAAGCTCCCTGTTCCGAGTCAGGTCTGTGCATGTTCCCAAAGAAAGTAAGACGGAACATTGAACCTGATAGTGGCGCCCAACGAAGAAGAATAACCATGGCCGAGTTTCAAGAAGAACCTGTGCTGCCTGCAGAAGTGGCCCAGAATCCAGAATTGCCAGCTGCCGCCCTGGAAGGATTTGGTTACATCGTCCAGACCATGCGCGCTTCGATGAAACCAGAAGCAATATTTAATGGAAACTCACCAGTAACCAGTTTTTTGGAAAAATTGGAGGACCACTTCATGATGTATCCCGTGTACGAGTTCCAAAAAGTCACCTTAGCTACCAGCGCTTTGAGGGGCCAAGCGCTTAACTGGTTCAAATGTATAGGCAGAAGTCTCTTGGGTCAAGCAGGAAGTCACACCTATACTTACGAAAATTTCAAGACTGCCCTAGTAAAAGCCTTCCCTGTCGTAAGGGATAGTGCGAAATTAGAAACGGAAATTTTCAGCATATATCAGCAAAGAATCGAAAATCTCTCAAGCTTTATTTTAAGAAAAATTCACGTCTTCAAACTCTTGTATGGAAACCGTCCGGATCCTGAGATAATTCAAGTGATTTTGCCGAGGTTACTTCCCCAAGTGCAAGACTTTATTGAATTAAGGAATCCGACTACACTGGAAAAGTTATTTGAGCTAGCAATCCAGTTTGAAAGTAGAAGAACGGCGGACATTGAAAGAAGACGCCAATATCAACAACGAAACCAATTTGGTGCGCCAAGACCACAGCAAAGTCAAGCACACGGCTACGGAAGCAAAGCGAATCAGTGGGCAAGGAAACCCGAGCATTCAAAAACAGCCGGCGAACGTCGACAGTTCAATAGCAATCCAGGAAAAAAGTCTCAAGGCCAGTGGAAAAAGAAGGAAAGCATGGAAATGAAAAATGATTTAAACTAAAACGGATTTCTGCTGACAGGAGGGTGCTAAATCCGAAGGCCAAGAAAACCCCTCTTCCTTCAAGTTAAATACAGTAATGGTGAAAAATTTGACTCTTCCGAAGATTGAAGTGTTGGTGAATAATATCCCAGCCACCGCACTCCTGGATACAGGCGCGCAGTGTTCCTGTGTGGCAGAAGATATTTTTAGGAAGTATTTTCGTAAATATCGCATATATAATTCGGATAATACGACAGTGTTAGCTGCGCAAGGAGAAAGATGTAAGTGCATAGGTAAATTATCGCTATACGTCCGTATCAAGGACGAACAAGTAAAAATTATGTTTTTTATAGTAAAGAATCTGCAAGCACATATTATCTTAGGAATAGATTTTCTTTCAGAGGCAGAAGCAACGCTGGATTTTAATGAAGCGTCTCTTAAGCTGACGATGAAACCAGTTCGAGAAGAAAAAACGGAACCGCCAATGTTAAACCTTGACCACCTGCCTAAGGAAGAGCAACAAAGAATCCGACAAGTGGTAAGTGAATTTGCTTCGTTATTTAGTGATATTCCAGGATTTACTCAAGTTACTAACCATAGTATTGACACCGGAGATTCAATGCCAGTTCGCCACAAAGCATACCGGTATGATAAGAATAAAAAAAAAATTATGGAATGGCACATTACCGATATGTTACGTAAAAAGATCATGACGCCCATCCCAAGTAATTATGCTAGCCCGGTTGCGTTATGTAAGAAAAATAATGACTATCCAGTCGCACATCCGAAAATGTGGCGTTTTGCAATTGACTATAGTAAATTAAACTCCATGACTAAATATCCGGTATATTCGTTACCTATTGTTGAAGAAATTTTAAGAAACATAACTTCTACGAAATATATGACTACGTTAGACTTAACGACTGGTTATTTTCAAATAGGGGTTAGACCGGAGGACGTGCCTAAGACTGCTTTTATAACCAAGTCTGGCACTTATGAATTCCTGCGCATGCCGTTTGGCCTTTCAGGGGCACGGGCAACATTTCAGCGATGTATGGACATGGTGCTAAGACCTGTTCTTGGAAAGTCCACATTTATCTATTTAGACGATATCATTATTACTAGTGATAATCTGGACCAACATGTACAGGATTTAAGACAGGTGTTTTCTTTATTAAATGAGGCCGGTCTAAAAGTTAATGTCGAAAAGTGCAAATTTGCAGCCCCTGAATTAAAATATTTAGGTTACAAAATATCTCAGAAAGGAATCGAGACGGACGAATCAAAAATAATCGCTGTGCAAAAGTATCCGCCGCCAAATACGGCGAAGAAGCTCTCTTCTTTTCTAGAACTTTTCTAGGACCTATAATATTTTTCATATTATAGGTCCTTTATAAAAGAATTTGCAGCTATTGCTGAACCATTGTTAAAATTAAAAAGGAAAAAGGCAAGATTCTCGTGGACGGCCGAAGCCAGTAGTGCTTTCGAAAAATTAAAGCAAGCATTAACGCAAGCCCCTGTGTTGAAATTTCCTGAAAAGAATGAGAATTTAGAAATTTCAGCGGATGCTTCGGATTATGCGGTAGGTGCGGTACTTTCGCAAAATCAGCAGCCCGTGGCATTTTTTTGTCGAACTTTAAATCAAACACAAAGAAATTATTCCACGACTGAGAGAGAGGCACTTGCAGTTCTGTTAGCAGTGCAAAAGTTCCGAGTCTAATTTGGAAGGGCTCCAATAACAGTGTATTCTGATCATGCGGCGGTAACTAGATTGTACTCAGGGAAAAACCTATCCCCAAGGTTAATAAGATGGACACTCAAGCTACAAGAATATAATCTGGTAATCAAGCATACCCCCGGAAAGGAAAATATCGTAGCAGATGCCCTATCCAGAATAAAAATAGATGAAGAATGTAATACTGTAAAGGTGGCAATGCTCACAGCATGTACAATATATTCCCGAGAAACTGTAATAACCGAACTGGGTAAGGATCCTGAGTTTGGAAACATTTATGAGTATTTAAAGGATCCTGAAAATTTTAGCCACCAAGATATTGTGGCGATAAGAAATAGGGCGGCCCATTACGAACTAATAGATGGTCTATTATTTTATACAAAAACTACAAATTCCAACAACGAATTTCGACCTGTTATCCCAGCTAGTCTTAGATTAAATATCCTGCAGGTGTTACATGACAGCCCTTTAGCTTCTCATGCTGGTATTCGAAAAACTATCCAACGCGTACGCGAGGCAGTCTATTTTCCTGAACTGCAAAAGTTAACAAGGGCGTATGTCCAGTCCTGCCCAACATGTCAAGCAGTTAATTATATTAATTTCCGCCCGGCCGGGTTTCTAAATATTATTAAATCCGAATTTCCAAATGAAATAATTGGCATCGATTTATTGGGCCCTTTCCCAAAAAGTCAGTTAAATAAAAGTCGGTATCTCCTTGTTATGGTTGATCATTTTAGTAAGTGGACCGAAATTGTTCCCCTAAAACGAGCCTCCGCGAAATTAGTTACTGATTCTATTTTAAATAAATATATTTTAAAATACGGGGCGCCCCTAAAAGTTAAATCGGATAATGGTCCTCAATTTGTAAGTAATATATTTGAAGACATGTGCCAAAAACTGGGCATACGTCATTTGAAAATGGTCCCGTATCGGCAGCAATCAAATATAGCGGAACGGGTCAATAGAAATATAGTGAAAATTATTCGTAGTTATGTTAAAAATTTTCAGAAAAGCTGGGATAACTATGTCAATGAATTTGCTTTCGCCCTTAGGACCGCAAAAAATGATACAACGGGCAAAACTCCTGCTCAGTTATTTTTAGGCAGAAAGATTATAACGCCGTTAGATAAATTATTTTGTGTTCAACAAAGAGCCCCAGAATTTAAAATGGGTGATATAGAAAAATTAATTAAAGTAGCAAAAAAGAACACTGAAGTAGCACAAAGAAAACAGAAGCTCTATTATGATTTGAAACGACGGGGAGTAACTTATAAAGTAGGAGATGAAGTATTAAAAATTAAGCATTCACTTTCTTCAGCACCAGAAGATAAAACCGCCAAATTTTTTCCACGATTTGAAGGACCATATGTCATAGAAAAAATAACACGGTGTAGTGGTGTTAAAAGCCAGGAATGGTGAAACATGCTCCGCAAACATTGACCAAATAAAACCATACTATGACCGTAATAAAATGCAAATATTTAAAGATCTTTTGCAGGATCCGGCACGGCAGGCACTGCAGGCACAAGCTCCAGAGGTGGAACAACGACGAGCACAAGGACAAGCCATTAGGAGACAGGAGCAATTGAAAAGAAAGTTTCCCCGTTGGAAAATTGAAGGTAACAAGAAAAAGAAGCCGTTCCACCGACCAGAAAAGAGAGCTCACGACCACACCCAGAATGAAGAAGGGAGAAGTACGACGAATGCAAAGAGAGCCAGGAGAAATAACGGCAACTATAACCCGGCTCCCAAACGGAAGATCTACTCATCGGACAGGACTCTACGCAGCAAATGTCGCCTAATTGCGGAAGGACCACCACCGGCGGAGGAAAAGATACAAGGAAAATTTGAACGACCAGAACGAGGTCCAAGCAGGAACGAGAGAGAAGTGTCCCGGTTCCGCCAAGACCAGCGGCCATCAAACGGCCAAGACCACAGGCAGAGGCGAAAAAGAAGGTATTCAAGGGTGACCGAACTGGAGGGAAAAGAAAGCTCCTAGAGGAAGGCACTGAAGGGCGAGCCCGCACAAGAAGGAGGGTAAATCAAACACGAATCTTAGCTACCTTCCAGGACTGGGCAGAGAAAAGAATGTCCGAATATCACAAAGATAAGTACAATTTTATGTTACTTTGCAAACTTAAGTTAATCTTTCATTCTTACTGCAAGTGGCAGATTTCAAGACGTTTTACCTCATGTGAGGTCTACCTTTATCGCCAAAAAGGCGCGAAATGAGTTGTTACCTAGTTTGGTATTATGTTTTTCAATTACTCGCGAGTAAAACTAAAGTTGATGTATAATAGGAATGTGTAAATACTTGAACATTGTAACAGTTATTGTATAAATTTTATTTAAAACATTCTGGCAAGAAAGAAGTTTTAGTCGGAAAGACTTTTGAAATCTAGTGTTTCAGTGTAGAAGAATTGGCACTTGCTTGGAGAAGAATAGAAGTTAACAATGTACTACTAATGTATGTTTTAAATTGCGTAAAATTAACGGCATGTTAATATGTTCTTATATACAATGTGAACTGTTATTTTAAATGTTAAGAAATACTGTGATATGGTAAAAGTGAAAGTAATGCCAAAAATTTTAAACTTATTCGTGTGACTGAAAAAAAAAAAAGAGAAAAGTATTGTGAATATGTGTTAAAGGTTGAATGAATGTAGTTAGGCTCTCTGACGCTACACTTCAGAGTTAGCCACTTTCAGAATAGTACCTCAGGGTTTAGAGATGAAGATAGAGTGTGTTACGAGGTCTTGTTATGTTGAATTTTAACACGTTAGTGTTTTGATTGTAGGCGGCAGTGTTGAACACGTATACATAAACACATTCGTGTTTGGTGTTTTCTTTTACAACGCATGTCAAAGAGCACGGGCAGAGATAATTAAAATAAAGTCATGAATGAAATAAGAATGTTAAGAGAAATATAAATATTCATGTTACTTGCCATTTCATTGTGTAACATTTCATTAAACTAGTTTTCCTTCCAGATGTCTGGAAGTAACCAGATTTCAACTAAAAGCTCCTGTTTAGATGCAGTACAGATGAAAAGTAATTGTCCATGGAGCTGATAATGTAAAACCAAATTTTTTTTTTTTTTTTTTAATTTCTAGTTTCTAGTGAGAAATGTTTGTAAAAGATTGCCCTCGCGGTAGATTCTAGAGCTAAAAGTTTTCAACAAGGTCGTTTTAGACCTCAGTTTCAAACTAATTAACTCTGGCGGGAAGTATGTAAGGATCTTAAGTTTTACAAACGTTTATTTTATTTTAAATCTTTACTCTCACTGCTTATTTTCTACTTCCGGCTAGAATTAAAAGCTTTAACTTATTTATGCAAATTTATCTGGCGAACGCCAAGTACTTAAGTTGTGGCTTTTTGCCAAGCAAGGAAGAGGAAAGAGTTAGTAGAAGCAGCTTGCCTTAGCAGTTTTTACTCGGTTGCTGGTTGCCTTCCAGGCCAGAGGTTTAATCCTCTTGATAATTTTAAACGTATTGTAGTGTTAACAGTGCTCTGTACTACATACGGCTTCCTGTTAATATATGGCCAATCTTCCACGTAGGCCCTTGTTTATTATTCCAAAGTTAAGTTAGAGTTTAGTTAAATATTTTTATATTCTTACGTTCAGACCACAAGTAGTTGGTCTCTGTATTCCGAAGTACGGAAATTATTGTAAAGAGTTAAAAATAAAGGGTTTCGTATACCCTTCCTGTTTATCTTGTCTACTTTCCACATTTATTGAACATAGCTTTAGTAAGCTCCCTGTTCTGAGTCAGGTTCTTGAATGTTCCCCAAGCAAGTAAGGAGAAACACTGAACCTGATAACCTTATTAAAAACTTTCTACATATAGACAAGATGTCACAGATACCTCTCAGTTTCCGAACTAAATTACATGGTACTGAAATTCGGTGCATTTTCATGTGATTATTTTTGGCAGAAAGAGTTACCTTACGTAAATCACAAAAGAACATTGTTTTAATTCTTAATTAAATATAGCACTTGTATTAAATTGCTAAAATTCATTGTTAGGAAAAGCTCCCTCTAAGAAATTAGACACTTTTACCTTTTAAAGTGGAATTTTTGTGGTTTCCTCTGTGCATAATGTGGGCGCGAGTAAGTTTTTCTTAGAATGTCCTCCACGGAGGCATTCCTCCCTTTAGGCAGATAGCTCTCGCGTGCTTTGAAGGAAAAATAAAGCAAACCAAAACAAAAGCTTCAAAACTAGTGTTTAACATTTTTTTGGGTTCAAATACGCAAATTACTTAGAGATCTCAATTCGCATTATCAAATGTTATTATTTAAATAAATAAAAGCAAGCTGAGGATTTCCATTTAAGTTGTTTGTTTTAAAATAAAAAATAAGAACAGTAAGTTTTGAATAAATCTCGTCAACATCAAGCAGGGACAGGAACATGCCAATGTAAAATTTAATATTAGGCCAAAAAGAAACGCTTTCACGTAGATTTTGGATAAAACTTAATCAAATTCGCAGGTAGTCAGAGACAGGCCTTTCTTCAGTAGAGAGAAAAAAATGTTTCTGAAGTATTTGTGTATTTATTACATAAATGTTTTAATGCTTCCATAGCACTGCTAATCGATAAAATTTATTTGATGAAAAGTAGGAAGTTTGCTTTTAAAATTCCCATTTTTCAAACTTTTTCAGTGACATATGTGGCATCGAAAAACACGTCTGGCCAGGAGGCAAATTAATGGCTGAAACATTCTTAGAATTTAAAGAGGCAGCGAACAAGAAAATTTAGGGATGACGAAATTCTAAGAATTTGGCACTTGACAACGGCAAACGTTTTAGAATATAGAGAGCTACAGAATTTAGGCAGGGCAAAATATTTTAAATTTATAGAACATCGGTCAGTAGAATTAAGATCCCACAGCGATTGCACTGAGAAACAAATCGACCTGCTTCTCGATTATGCGGATGGACGCAGATTAACTTCCGAAAGCTCAGTGAAGCAAGAGCTATACATAATGCAGCTATTTACGATTTCTGCTATAATAAACTGAAATTTAATATAATAATTTAGCACTATATATCAGTTTACGAAAACATGATGATACTTTTGAGAAATTTTCTTTAATTCCCCAGTACACTAAAAAAAAAGTACGATAGATTATATAATGATATTACTAACAAAATAATGCCGATGACGCATTTAATTTTTATCTTTTTATTAATCTAAATAAATATGTCATTGAGTTTTCCATAACTTATAGTTTTGCAAATTAAAAATGTTCAATAATATAATATGTCATTATGGTATTATTGGTATGGTACTATTCAAGGCAAAGCACACGAGGGTTATCGGCCTAAATGGAGGGATGCCTTCGTGGAGGATTTTCTAAGGGAAACTGGTTCGTATAAACGTTACACATGGGGAAAACCACGAAAACGACCATGCAGCCAGCCCGTTTGCGGGATTCGAACCTCGGACCGAACTACCAGTGTTCAGCGTCTTTACCGCTCGGCTGCTGGTGGGTAATATGTGCTTATGAAAGCTGTGTAAAAGAAGAAAAATTCTTGCACGTTCGTCAGGCAGCATGCTTGAGGAAAAGGATGCGTTTGTAGATGACTTTTTCAGGGAAACTGGTTTGGTATATTCAACCTAAAATTCACCAAAATACCAACCAAAGAACGCATTCGCCGGAAATCAAACTTAGGCAAAACTACCAGTGTTCAGTTGCAAAAGAGAGTTAACAACATAAACAGGCAACATGTCTAAAATTAGTATTTATTGCATCCAACAGTGATATGATTTTCTGATATAATTTAATGGAATATCACTGTAAAAGAATATGAATCTTTTTTTTTTTTTTTTTTTTCTTTTGTAAGGAGATTTTTTTCCGCTTTGTTTTCAACATTTGGTTGAAATGCAAATTAAATAAATATTTACAAATGCAGAATATTGGATAGTTATTGATGATTTCGAGATTCAGTTTCTGAAATCCATTTCATGTGTCATTTCCTTAAAAAGTTGATACTGAAACCAACTTTCAAGAAGTAAAATGATTACTAGAAAAGAGTTTCCGATTTCTATCATTCTTTTATTCCCATTATAAATTTATCTCGTAAATCTTAGAACATTCTTCCATCCGTAAGTGATGATTTGCTTTCCGAGAAAATTTTCTGAAAGGAATAAATTACTTAGTCTTCAAACCATGGGAAAATCTTGCCATCGCCGGTACTTAATTCCCTTCATTTACTGAGATAACCTGCTTTGTTATAAGTATGTTACTTGTTTTCTGATTTTTACTGAATTTGCATGCTCAAAGCTTGCATACATCGCCATTCCCGGAAACTAGACAGTACCGAAAACATTACTAGACAGTCCGGTTTACCAAAAAATAGAGTTTATCTGATTCCTAGTTGTAAAAGCTGACAGTTATAAATTGTTATGTTCATGGCGACCTTCAGAAGGCATCAAATTACTTCAAAAATTCCGCTGCTATAAATTTTCAGACTGCAATTTTGTTCCTTTAAATTTTCGAAAATACCTATTTTTTAAGTATTTTTCGGTACTTATGTTAATATTGATACAAATAATATAGAAAGCACCAAACGTAGCTATGATGTATTTCAATTTGTCCTTAGTATTTTCTCACATATAGTATTAACACTTTGTCTACACGTTTCTAATGTTTCACCATAGTAAGCCTTCTCTTTCTGAATGTATTCAGTTTCTTTTCGCTTTCGTTTTCTGCTTCTTCTTTTTTTTTTTTAAATTTATTTAATTTATTTATTTAATGTTACCATATCCTGAGTTTTACTCTAGCTATTAGCTAGAGTAGCTACTAGGTAGCATTCATTATAGTACATTCATTATATTCATATAGCCACTAGCTAGCATTCATTATAGTACAAAAACTAATATATCTTGTCAATATCAACACATTTTTATCTTCAATAAAATCCACTAATTCGATTGATGCTGTAAAAATTACAATTTAATACTTTAGCCAATTATTCTGATTATAGTGATTTAAATTCGATTTTAGGTAACATATGCATTCTTTCAGAAAACGCGATATATTGAGCACCGCTGTTACAAGTAAATACTGTACATTCAACCATTTCATAATATGTAAATGTAGCATAACTTCTTTTCGAGTGCTTGCACTGAGAGTTTCCTTCAAGTAAACCTTAATGGAACTTTATTTCATGAAAATTTAGAAGTATTATAAAAGCCTCAGAATTATTTCCATTGCAAACATTTATGAATTATGCAGAAAAATATATAAGAAAAACATCAATGAGAAACTATTATCGAATATACATTTCATGACAGTAGTAAAACATTTTTTCAGTACCGACGGTATTAAAAAGCTCAATATTGTGATAAGATAAATAAAATAAAACGGTATTTAAAGTTTAATATTGTGATAAGTAAAAGTGTACTAATCTATAGCACTCATTTGATATTTTTGCCATTAGAACTATAATGCAATTCTAACTGTTAAAGTAACATTGTATTTGTATTAACTAGAAGTATAACTTCTTTTCGAGTGCTTGCACTGAGAGTCTCCTTCAAGTAAACCTTAATGGAACTTTATTTCATGAAAATTTAGAAGTATTATAAAAGCCTCAGAATTATTTCCATTGCAAACATTTATGAATTATGCAGAAAAATATATAAGAAAAACATCAACGAGAAACTATTATCGAATATACATTTCAAGACAGTAGTAAAACATTTTTTCAGTACCGAAGATATTAAAAAGCTCAATATTGTGATAAGCTAAATAAAATAAAACGGTATTAAAAGTTTAATATTGTGATAAGTAAAAGTATACTAATCTATAACACTCATTTGATATTTTTGCCATTAGAACTATAATGTAATTCTAACCGTTAAAGTATCAGTGTATTTGTATTAACTAGAATTATAATTGTAATTTCAATTAAATTTATCAGTAATCGTTGTTTCCTGCACCTTGAGGGAGACGCATTAATTTTTTTTCTATTATATAAAATACTGTCCTCAGAAAAAAATGTCTCTAGACATGATACTGTCTCCAAAATTAATGGATGAGGTGAACAGAAATAATCTTGGAACAGCCTTTGGGTAAGTGCTGCGAGTATGCGAAATGTAAGACTGTAATTAAACTTCGACAATCCTGGAGATCTACACTTTCTTAGAATATTGCCATTCGACAAATTATAAGACCTTCCATTTATCTTTAAAGTTTAAGCTATCTGTTATTGACTGAGAAAAGCTGGTAATTCATTGTAGTTACTTTGTAGTTAAAACTACAACTAATGCAGTTATAATTGTAATTGAGCCGCCCAGGTGGTATAGTGTTTAGGGAAGCCTGACTGCGATACCGAAGGCCCTGGGTTCGAATCCCGGAGAAGGCATGGCTTTAACTGTTCGTCCTTTCATAGGATGCGATAGTGGCCCACATATTAGACGCCTCCATAATAAAGTGACTGCAACTTCTGGCCTAGTATAGACTAATGGACTGTGTTGCACTGTAACTGTTCCCAATCTGCCATTGGGGAAAAAATTAAAAATAATAATAATAATAATTGTAATACAATGATTGTTCGAATTACATTATAAAACTTGTTTAAAAGCAATTAGATTTTACTTAAAAGCAATTAGATTTTTCGCTCAGCAGAGTAATAAGTCGTCTTTTGAATACTACTAGTTCAAATCGGATGCCAATTTTGGCAAACAATCTAAATGTTTAGATAGCTCCGTGGATTTCCTTATGTGTAACATGAATACAAATCATTTTATTTTAGAAAGTTCTCTATGAGTACATCATTCTTCTGAAACGTTTCGTTGCATTCAATTAAATAAAGATCTTTTCCTGCTTTTATTAACGGGTGATGTGAACATGAGCCAGTTTCCCTCAGAAAGTCCTCCACAGAAGCATCTTTGCAGTCTTTACCGTAATCCAAATAATATGACAATCTCAGGTGCATAAGATAATTGTACTTTTATTTGTTCTTACGTGAAACAATGAGGGAAAATAGTTCATGCAAGTACTTTCACTTGTAACTGAATAATGCATTTTAGCTATTTATGGAAAATGTGTGTTATGTTGAATAAAAGACCAATTCGTAATTTTTTCCAATGGCAGGTAATAGCCGTTTATAGACATTGATCACTACTAAGGCCGGTCATGTTATTAAGGAGGGAACTAATACGTGGGCCACCGTTGCCGCCTATGAAGACGACGAACAAATTACATTCATGCCCTATCCGGGATTCGAACCCAGGCTCTTCGGTACGGCAACCAGAGTCACGAACCGCTTTACCGTCTGGGCGGTAATTCATAATGAATGGATTTAGTAAAATGTGTAATACACACAGCAATAAAGCATACTGATTGCTGATTAGAATCCTTTTTACCAGCTAAAGCAATAGGTTGGATAAAATTATGAGACTTAGTTTAGTCCTTGATGATCTCCTTTCTGAAAAGAAAAGGATAAATGTAATTTTTATGATTTATTTCTTGTGTAATGTAAACAAGACAAGCGTCCCGTAACAAATCCTTTGCGAAAACATCCCTTTGCACTGGCATAAACTTGTAAGGATCTTAAGTTTTACTAACGTTTATTTTATTTTAAATCTTTACTATCACTTCTTATTTTCTACTTCCGGCCAGAATTAAAAGCGTTAACTAATTTATGCAAAATTTGTCTGGCGAACGCCAAGTACTTAAGTTGTGGCTTTTTGCCAAGCGAGAGAGAGGAAGGAGTTAGTCGAAGCAGGCCGCTTGCCTTAGAAGTTTTACTCGGTTGCTGTTTGCCTTCCAGGCCAGAGGTTTAATCCTCGTGATAATTTTAAACGTATTGTAGTGTTAACAGTTCTCTGTACTACATACGGCTTCCTGTTAATATACGGCCAATCTTCCTTGTTTATTATTCCAAAGTTAAGTTAGTGTTTAGTTAAATATTTTTATATTCTTACGTTCAGACCACAAGTAGTTGGTCTCTGTATTCCGAAGTACGGAAATTATTGTAAAGAGTGAAAAATAAAGGGTTTCGTATACCCTTCCTGTGTATCTTGTCTACTTCCCACAGTTATTGAACATAGCTTTAGTAAGCTCCCTGTTCCGAGTCAGGTCTGTGCATGTTCCCAAAGAAAGTAAGGCGGAACATTGAACCTGATAAACTCTTTGCTTGCTTTCCCTTAATCTTGCAATTTCATGTAATTTTCTTGTAAGTTCACATGTATATCGAAGATCATAAACATACATATTTGCTTACTAACGTTATGTGCATTTCGGTCTATATAAAATATTTCTTTTAAATAAACCCCTATTTATGCTGGTACCACAAACTAGAATATATGTAAGATGATTCAGAAGACACGAGAGAGAATATTAATATTTTTCTTATAGGTGATTATCCCGTTGTATTATTTAAAAACTCATTATCCAAAATGCAGAAACATTTCGAATATAATATTATTGACTGTAATTTTCAAATAATTTCTCGATTTCCCTAGCCTATGTCACTAAAATTATAAGGGGCAGTTGTTTTTCTGATTAAATAGTTACAATCATCTGCTGCGCAATTTTAATTAAGAGGTCATTACAATTGCATTGTAATTTTTATTAGATTATATAATTACAGTTATACTGTTTATTCAGTTAGATTTCACAATTAAAATGCAATTATAATTAAAATGCATTTACATAAATTGTATATATAATTAAAAATTGTTACATTGTAATTACAAAATAATTGCATAATATTATAACAAATACTATGTGTGTTCAATTGCATTCTACGATTACATTTGCAATTAAGATCATGATTTTCCTTGCTTACGTAACTGCTTTTTTCAGAAACAATTGCTATCCTAATTACATTATTATAATTACTTACTGGAGTTACAATGACAGTGTAATTGTAATTAGATTATATGATTGCAGTTGCATTGAATATGAAATTGGATTTCACAAATATAGAGTAATTGTAATTTAAATGAAATTACGTAAATTGTAATTGTAATTAAAAAAACAGCTACTTTTTAACTATAACTACTTAGTAATTGCATAATTTTATTACAATTGCATGTTACACTTAGAATTACAATTATGATCATAATTTCACTGTTAAGCAATTCTAATTGTCAGAGACAATTACTTTCCTAATTACGTAGTTATAATTACCTACTGCAATTGCAGTTCAAATTACGTTTTAATTAGCTAATTTTACCGTAGTTGTGATTAGATGCAATAAAATTTGTAATTGTAATTAGATTATATAATTATAATGTTTGTGATTATCATTGCCTTGTAATTGTAAGACTTAAGAATTAAAATACAATTACATACATTATTGTTGCATTTAAAAAGTACTTACTTTCTAATTGTAATTGCGAAGCTAATTACAATTTCAATATAATTGAAATCACATATTTCAAAATATTGTTGCAGTTTCTTGCAATTTTAATTTTAATTCCAATTACATTTTGCCAAACTGCATCTGAAATTTGGAGGATAATTAGGCTGGAAAATGAAAATTCTCTTTACGAACATAAACGTTTAAGTTTACTATAGCTGGTATAAGCACAGAACAGCTGGAACAGCTGGAAGTTTTGAATGAGGTATTTATTCCGAGCTGTTATTCAAAAACCTAACGATAAAACCCATTTGCCCCTAGCGAATAGATAGTTTCCTCTCCTCAATTACCTCCCGCAGAGAAAAATTATCACCTGTCAGTTTACATTAAGAGCAGAGAGGGGAGGGCACTCTGAGACAGGTCGTATATATGCTTTGCCGTTTTGTGCCAAGATTTAAGTTTACGTATATATGGTGCTTTGCCGCCATGAGGACCAAAATATTTGGACGCATATATGCTGCCTTGCCTCTATGAAAGCCATTATTTTCGAACGCATATATACGGCCTTGCCGCCTGAAGGGTTAAATAAAATAGCACTAAATTCAGTCTTTGGGAGTATTAGTTTCATTAACAAAATTTTTTTAGCATATGAAAAAATTTTTTCTTGAATTTTCCTCGTCAATATTTCTTAGAGCATTTAAAAATCTATAATCATCGCCAAGCGTAATGTTAGCATAAAAGGTTGCCATACTCTTGTTATTCAGTTACTAACATAAAAAAGTTTAGACATCACAGCATAAGTTATTACTGAATCTGTCATGTAATGCTAAATATGCGGGGATGAAAGCAAAATATAATAAATAATGACTCGCCAAGTCGGCGTCAGGGATGTAAAATAAGTGAATGTTTCGGTTTGAAATGTATGCCAAGTAGACACTTACCTACGGAGCCAAATTAATTATCTCACAAATTTATGCGTACATGATAGAAAAACCAAATACGCAGTCGTAAAGCATTAATAAACCGGATCCGTAAAAGTTGGCAAACCACCAGAGATCCACTACTAAAACACGAACTAAACTCTATGCAAAAAGAAATCAACAGAAGAATCGAGAACTTCAAAAACCAAAAATGGAACAATTTCCTAAATAACCTAGCTATAGAGGACAATTCCCTATTTGACATTTCCCGCAAATTCAAGAAACCTTATAAACGTATTCCACCTATCCATGGACCTAGTGGAATTTCATATACAGAAGAAGATAAAGCTAAATCTTTTGCGGACTATATGAAAGTTACATTCACTCTTAATCCCACTCCATACGACAATGACCATATTGAACGAGTCAACCAGGTGGTCAATAACTTCCTTAATACCCCTGCTCCGTACAGCTTCACTTTCTCGACTACCCCAACAATCTTTGTTAACACCATCAGCGCCTTACAAACGAAGAAAGCCCCAGGGCACGATGGCATCTCGACCAAACCACTGAAACATCTTCCGATCAACGCTCTTACCTGCCTAACTAAGATAATCAACAACATTATCAAATTCGCTCATTTTCCTAACTTATGGAAGCAAGCTATAATAATTGTTTTTGCTAAACCGCAACAAAATCCAACATTTCCACAGAACTATCGCCCTATCAGTTTACTTAGCCACCTGTCTAAAGTTACTGAGAAAATCCTTCTTTTCCCCATACAAAAAAATTCACCCTTCCATGAATTTTCTCCCAGAAGAACAATTCGGTTTTCGTAATCATCATAGCACTTGCCAACAACTTCTTAGAGTTATCAACATTATCACTGAAGGCTAGAACTGCAAGCTTCCGACCGGTGCTATATTTCTCGATATCGCGAAAGCTTTTGACAGGGTATAGCATGGAGGCCTTATTTACAAACTAATCGCTCTCAATTTTCCAGATCATTTTATTCGCTTAATATCCTCTTTTCTCAGCAACAGAACACTCAGAATCAAAATCGGTACTGCTTACTCTACCACCAGAGTACTCAATACTGGTGTCCCACAGGGGTCGGCACTTTCGCCGTACCTTTTTAATATTTATACACAAAACAACCCTAAAGACCCTTCTGTTCATCTTGCACTCTTTTCCGATGACGCCGCCATACTTACTAAAGCCTGAACAGTTATCGCCGTAGAAACCAACTCCAAAGCTATCTCATAAAACTGGAAAACTGGCTTACCCTTTGGAGGATTAAAATTAACACTGATTAAACTAAGGCAATAATTTTCCGTAAAGGAAACATGAAATACTATCCTCCACCCCCTGAAATTCTTGACGAAGAAATAGACTGGATTAATTAAACCAAATACCTTGGAGTAACCCTTGACCATAAACTTACCTTCAGAACCCATTTCCGGTCCGTAGTACAAAAATTTTTAATCACCACAGCTACTATGCGACCTCTTCTTGGTAGAAAAAGCACCTTATCTACTACAAACAAATTAATTCTATATCGCTCCATACTGCGCCCAGCTCTCATTTATGCAGCACCGATCTGGGGACATGCAGCTAAAACCAATATTAAACAATTACAAATTCTACAAAATAAAATTCTACGAGAAATTATCAATGATCCTTGGTATATTCCCAACATCTATATTCACAGAGACCTTCGAATCGAACTTATTCAAGAGTATATTAAACAGTTAGCGGTCAACTTCTTTTATTCAGTACAAACCCATAGTAATAGCCTTATTAACACTCTCAGACACTCCCCGCGTCCCAGAGAAAAACATCGTTACCCACGTGACATCCTTCCCACATAAGAATCACAACCTTAATTGACTCATTCACGCTAAACTGACTCTGCGGTATTACCGCCCGCCTTATAACGACACTGAACTTGACCCCCTTTTTCGCCGCCGCTAGTGAGGACCTCACTCTCTTTCATCCGCCTCCCATACTCCTTTCACCCTTCTCTTTCTTCCCCCACCCGATCTTTATCAGAAGTCGAGTAAAAAGATGTTTCTACATTATGACACTCGAGAATAAAATACGATCTGTAAATCTGAACCAAAAGTTCATCTTTGCCGAAGCGTTCTTTAAGTTGTGCAATCACCTTTGAATAGTTTTCTTTAGTTTGCGGAAAATTTGTTACCAGTCTTGACGCTTTAGAATCAGTACCACACATTGTAACAGATATTGAAATTTGTCTTCATCCACAATAGAATCATCTTTGTGAATGTTTTCAAACTGAGACCAAAAGGCAAGAAAGTCTTTCGGTTCTCCACTAAATTTCCTCAATTCAAGTTTCGGAAGCTTGAATTTCCTTTTTTTTTTTCGGTTGTTGTTCCTTCCGTAACCGAATTTCCCTTGTTTGCATTTTCTAACAGCGAACAGATGAAGCAGAACTTGTCTCGGTATTCTTCTGCTTTCAAGAAATCTTCGGAATATTCGTCTTGAAAGGCATCATCACTTAGCAACAAATTCGAAACTTCTTCTTGAGTTGTTTTCAAACGTGTGAATTCGTCTTGAATCTGCCGAAGCAACGTACTTACTTAGTCACTTCCTAAACTTTTGTTTTGGGTCTTCTGAGCTATATCGTTGCAGCACACCTTAAATGCTGTTCTCAGCAACTTTCGTTTTGCTTTCAAGACTTTTATATCCATATATTATCCAAAAATATAAAGTCCTGTCGCGGACGCCAGATTTACTATGTTGCAACTCTCAGGGCTACAACGTGCAGGTTACGAATTAAATAATCATAGCAGGGATTATTAATATAAAGATTTAATATGGATATCTCACACAAGCTGAAAACGTTACATTACTCTAACGAGTGCATACATATAACTGAGAGAAAAGGGAATTACCCCGCTTAGTTCGCAGTTAAAGAAAAAATAAATAATAATAAAAAATAGTCCAATCAAATGCGGCGCTCATTCTGTCGACTTTGTACAGCCGTTACGTAATCGTCTATCTGCAGCAGTCGTCTCCTACACTGTGTTTATGGTGAATAACATATCAGTTATTCTTAATTAAAATAGCACTAAATTCAGTCTTTGTTCCTATTAGTTTCATTAACAAATTTAGCATATGAAAAGAAATTTTTGTTGAATTTTTCTCGTCAATATTTCTTAGAGCATTTAAAAATCTATAATCATCGCCAAGCGTAATGTTAGCATAAAAGTTTGCCATACTCTTTTAATTCAGTTACTAACATAAAAACGTTTAGACATCACAGCATGAGTTATTACTGCAGCTGTCATGTATCGCTAAATATGCGGGGATGAAAGCAAAATATAATAAATAATGACTCGCCAAGTCGGCGTCAGTGATGTAAAATAAGTGAATGTTTCGGTTTGAAATGTATGCCAAGTAGACACTTACCTACGGAGCCAAATTAATTATCTCATAAATTTATGCGTACGTGATAGAAAAACCAAATACGCATTCGTAAAGCATTAATAAAAAGAAATGTTTGTGGCTTTGAGGTCCGGATTTTAGATCATTCCGGATAATGGACGTCAGAATTTCTTACTTTGTACTGTATATCATAACAGAACTGCTAACAGTCATTTTCACGAAAATCCTGTGATAAAAATATGAAATAGTTAACATTTTCTGAAACATTAGGATAAAGTGCAGAATCGCCCACTTATTTCATTGGCGTTTGTTTGGCGCTTTTTACAAGAGTAAGAAGAATTGGATTTTTGTCAATTTTCTTTGACTTTTTAAGTGAAGATAGGTCGATATGCACATGGATACCGAGTATGTGCAATTCTTAAAACGCGACGAGCTGTGGGCGATTCTGCACTTTCCCCGTACATTATTTCATCGCATTTCTCCATTTTTTGTTTTATGGAGGTAGATGATCTGGGCAGTTTACGGCTCATTTTTCACGGAATGTTTTCGAGAGCTTGCGAAAATATATAGTTTTATGTGAGATGCCTAGAGCTTCAAGGTTTATCATTCCTGATGAACCATTTAGTATTAACAATTTTCAAAGTGTAGAATAGGCAACATTTTAAATATGGATATGAATGCAAAACTACAAGCTGGACAGCGGGGTATAAAGAGACCACGGAGTCTTTATACTCTTTGAGCTGGTTGCATATAACTCAGTAAGGGATCACATAGTGTCAAGCAGACGAACAAAATGATGTCCATAGGAAAAAAAAAAAAAAGAAGAAGAAGAAGATTCCAAGAAACTAGCAAGTATTATCTAACAGAATTACTATGTATTATTGCTTTCAGTGCTATTTTGGTTTCTATTTTTACAGTGGATGAGGTACATTCCGAGGTGGGACAGCGTTCGAAATATACGTCTTATCGCTTCGCTCTCCGTTTCCTTGCGTTGCTGCCACCCTCGCTACTGTACCGAATTCATCGACCTAGCCTCACGGGCTCTGGGTTGTTTTTTTCTTTGGCTTTCGCCTCGCAGAAGCATCGCTTTAACTCCACTGCTGCATCCTTCGCTGGATAAAACAGGTCGTATTTTATTCTTTCTTCTGATTCTGTTTATTCACCTTGCTGATAAGGGTAGCTTCGGGTACGGCCTCTAGTTAGGCTTTTTTTCCAACCTATTTGCCTCACATAATTAATCAATATGACACAACAAACATAAATGTAACTAATAATAACACAAACATGGAAAATTCACCTCCAAACTCAGAAAATTCTCACATGAGACATCTCAATGAAGAACCCAATGTTCTCCAAATATTAAGTCATAAAATTACTTTATCCAATGACGTCAAAACTACCAGATCCTTGGTGGAAGATATCCAAGATATCCGTAACGACGCAAATGTGATTATGTCCGCTAGTGATAAAAAAGAACTAAACTTTCTCCTTGCAAAAGCCGTTAATGAACTGCGTATGCAGGAAAACGAGATGGCCAATGCAAAAATAAACGAATTACAAACCTCTAACGAAAAGCTCGCTGAACAATTTGAAGAGATTAAAAACTTCTGCTACATACTTCAATCCACTAGTGGTTTCAAAGAACAAAGAAAAAGAAAACTGCGCCATAGACAAACGGATTCTGACGCCGATGAGGAGCCTTCCCTCAAAACCAGCAATCGATATAAACAATTGTTGATTATTTAAGATTGGCATATATATAACATTCTCAAAAGAATTATCCACTTCTAACAAAAATACGTTATGGCAATATACAAAAAGAAAACTTTATTAAAGAAAATCAGACATAAGAAATCTTACCACATTCTACCAAACCATAATAATAAAAAACTCTCTCTTCCAGATACATTTTTAACTCATTCTTTTTACAATTTAATATCAATGTTGCCAAAATATTAAAACTTAAAATTATGCTTTATAAACAAATACTATCAATTCCCCCCTTATTTGTATTTAAAGATATAATTTTAATCAGTCAGTCATGTCCATACTTTAATAGTTCATCTTTTAATTTCACCCTAGGTAGATACTTTGTTAAAATATCCGCTTCTTGATTTTGTGAACACACAAACTGAGGAATGATTTGATTCATTTCATATTCATCCTTAACAAAGAAATATTTTCTATTAATGTGCCTTGAACTGCTACTTTGTTTTGGTTTTTTAATCCAATCTATTAATGCTTGACAGTCTGTTTTAATTCCTATTGGTTTGTCAATTAGATCATCTTGACCCAATTCTTCAAGTAAAAAGATATACCATTTAACTTCACATGCACATTCGCAGATTGCTAAAAGTTCAGCTTCCATTGTGGATAGAGCAACTATTCTTTGTTTGTTGTACTTCCAATTTATGAAATGTTTGCCTAATTTAATGAAAAAACCTCCAAATGATTTTCCATCTTCAGTGGTACACCAACTTGCATCTGATGTAGCATTTAATTTCCCATTGTCTGAAATATACACTAAACAAGTATTTTGTGTTCCTTTAATATATCTAAATATCCTCTTTACAACTTTCCAGTGTTTCTCTCTGGGATCTTGATTATATCTTGACAAATTACTTACTGCAAAAGCTAAGTCTGGCCTTGTGCCTGTTGCTAAGTACATCAATGAACCTAATGCTTCTTGATATTTTGTCTTCGACACAGGTCGTGAAGATGCTATGTCATCAAGATTTTCACCCAATATTCCTGGAGTCTTGATAGGTTTACATTCATCCATTTCAAAGTTTTTTAAGATTTTAGTTATATAGTTTTCTTGACTGAGTATAAGTTTTCCAGATTCTTGCCGGATGTCTATTCCTGGAAATTTTTGTGTTTGAGTGACTTCTCGTAATGTGAACGATTTAGATAGTTGAGAGATGATGTCATTTATCTCAGAATTTGAATTTCCAATCACCATTAAGTCATCCACATATACTGCTATGATAAAATATTTGATCTTATCTTTATAAATATAAACACACAAACTTTAGTCTAGTTAAATTCTTTTCTTTAAGAACTTTACATAATTCATCATACCAGCATTTTTAAATGAAGCTTCCGAGTACACTTCTCACATCTCACATCTTTAAAAATGTGATTTTGGCAACAATTTTCCTTTCTTATTGTTGTTGATAGATTTTTGATGAAATCGCATCATTTTGAATAGTTTCATTCTTTTAGAAATATGGGTTTGGCAACAATTTTTCATATTTCTTATGTCACTGTTTTTAAGAGATTGGCATATTTCATTGTCATTTTTATATAAATATAATATATTTTTATTGATTTTTTTTTATAAAGTTGTTCTGTGGAGAAAAATTCTGCGCGGAATTTTATGTTTTTTGAGTTGCTTTCATGTTATTTTTTTGCTTATTTCACTGTTTATAAGATATTGAAAAGTTTTGCATGATTTTTGTTCTTCTACGGAAAGTTGGTTAATTTTTTAATTAGGATAATTAATATTTGTATTAAGAGATATAGCTTATTTCATTGTAAATTTTTCCCTTGAAAACATAAGATAAAATATCATTAATTATACTTTGATTTTCAGAATTTTTTCTTTTTTGCATTCCTTTATTTTATTTATTGCTCATTTCACTGTTTTTAAGATATTGAAAAGTTTTGACCGATTTTTTTAGGAAACAAAGTTCTTAACCTCCTTTATACCATTTGAGTTCTTAAGATTTTGCAAAGGGAATTTGCTTAATTTATTTATTAGGATAATTAATATTTGTATTAAGGGACATTGCTTATTTCATTGTAATTTTGTTATACGCAATAACTTTTTTTATGAAGTTGTTCTGCAGAGTAAAATCCTACGCAGTTTTTAAATTTAGCGTTTGGAGTTCCCTTCAGCCATTTTTCCGGTACATTTAAAAGCCAGACGAAGGCTCGCAACGAAGCTGCTAATTTTCGAATAAATTGGTTTTAAAATTTACCCGGTAAAATTTTAAATTATTACGCATTTTTAACCTAAGTAACCTAAATCTGTATGTCACTGATTATCACCGGAATTTCAATGCAGACTGATTAAACTGCTATCACTAAAATTATATTCTGACAAATATCTGGTGCAATTTTCATTCCTTCTGAGATATTGTTGAAACATTTCGTATTATTTCTGATTTTCTGTATTTTTGTCATTAATTAAAAATCTTTAAAACCTTCAGCATTTTCCTATATTCTTCAACTGCATGTAACTAATAATTATTTTAAATAATTTCTTTTTTCCTTAATTATTACGTAGTTTTAAGAGAGTAATAAGCGAAACATTTGGGTGTTTTTTAAGGGTGATAATATTAATATTAAATTTGCATTTTACTTTTTCATATACATTCAAGATATTCAGAAAGGGAATTATAAATTGAAACCGTTTTCAGTGTATCATAAATTTATTGATTGAAAATAAAAATTCTTGCTTTCCTGTCCAAGAAACACTAGTAAATTTTATCTGAAATAGAAAAGATGAGACATATTAATAACAAACAAAGCAATTAATTTGGAAGTCAAAAAAACAAAAATCAGCGTTATTTTCAAATTTTCACAGGACTAGTTTCGATGGTTTTACCGAACCATTATCTTCAGCTGCAAAAGCGCAAATGAACGAGATAAGATATAATGAAAATTAGATTGTGAAAATTTGAAAATATAACGCTGATTTTTGTTGTTTGAATTCCAATTTAATGTTTGTTCGGCTTGTTATTGTATCTTAATTAAACAAAGCAATGATGTTACTTATTAGCTTACAATATAATTTATTCAATATGGTATTTTTGTAAAGAAAGAGTGTTGCTGTACATTTGGTAAAGTATAAATAAACATTTCATTTAATAATTATAAAAGTTATTAATTATTTAATAATTAATCATAAGAATATGAATAATTAAATATTTTTTCGGAGATCTATTTTCCGGCGATATTTTTTTTCTAGGGATCCCAGCATACATTTTTGAAGCATTATGCTCTAAATAAATGTCTTGTTTAAACATAGCATTTATTGTTGACAAATCTCCACCCAAAGGAAATACCTTACTAGGGAGGATATTCAAACAAAAATTTTTATTAGAATAAATATTTTCGTTATTTTAATACTACTAATATACAAACATTAGTTTAAGTTCACTATAGTTGAGTGAATAAGATTGCTGGATGTTGGTATTTTGTTGTTGGCAACCGAACAGTTTAGCTGCTTGTGGTCTTATATGATTTTCCCGATGCGTAACGTGAATTCAAGCCAATTTTATATAGAAAATTGCCCACGAAAGTGTTCTCTTAATGCAGATAACCCATGACTTCTTAAAAATTGTAAAATATAATCTGTGGATATTTTCCATTATACGATAACACGAAGAAAATGATTTCCTATACGAAACGTATGATCAGCTCTGTTATTGCCCGCCGTTTAATTAAATGCATCCATCTTATTCCTTACAATTTATTTTCCCTTTTCAAAGAAAGTTTGATTTCAGTAAAATGTACTATTTACAATGTGTCATTTTATTTTGCTCGTTTTTTATGCAAATATTCAAATTCAGATAGGTATTGCGTAAGTTCAGAAAGCCAACTAGTCTCCAAGCGGTAAGATAGCTGAGCACCGGTAAATTCTAGCGGCTGCATGGGGGGTTTAGGGGTTTTTTCATAAGTACAATTGATTGTGAATTAACAGTTTGTTTCCCACAAAAAAAAAATCTACCCCGAAGACTTCCTTTCCCTTAGACAAATAGGTCCTGTGTGCTTTATCATAATCCAAAATCTTAAGCGTAAAAATCTTTTATCATAGCTGATGATGACGATAAAATATTTTCTATCTGATGTGTCAAGTTAGCATAATTGTATATTTCTAACGAAAATTGTTTGGCTCATGTTACCCTATAATGAAAAAAAGATTCACATCGGTTTTTAGCTTAAACAGTATTTTCATTATTAATTATATCACGAATTTTATCAATAGTATTCTTAGTATTAATTGCAGGCATGTATTCAAGAATATAATATACACAATGCTGTGTCTAATGATTACGGCTAATTTTTATATAAAATTTTATAGTATAAAAATTTAGGTTCATAGGTCAGCCATATTTGAAAGAGTACTTGTGTATTATAAGAAAAGAGAGAGAGAAATTTAAGAATAAAAAAATTTACCACGAAGTAATATAAAAATGCAATAGAATACAAAAGAATACAATACTATTTCATGTTTTGTGGATATACTTGAAGACAGAAACATGTTTCAGCTGTATTCGTTCATCGGAGAAAAACTTTTCATATAAAGCTATTTTTTTCAAATCTTTCAATATACAAGTAATACAAAGGCAGTATAGGAATTTCTTTTCTTAATACCCAACCGAAGAGCTGAGGGGACGTACAATGATTAACATACAATAAGTGCCTTGAATTATTTTGCTTTACATGCAGTTTCCTTATATATGTAAAACAAAATAAACTTTCACCCATTCCAAGATTTCAAGAACTCACAGAGAGAGAGAAATATCTATAACAAATTTTATTGCTGTTTGACTGATTGCTTCGGAAACAACCAACTCAAGCTTTCAAGCTTCAAGCTATTCAAATACGAACGCTTCTCAGTAAAGCCATTTGGACCGCATCTGCTTTGTTAAAGAAAACCTTTTGGGGGTAAAAATCATCCACTTCATCGGGTTTTTCAAACAAAGCAGTCAGTGGTCCTGTTACTACCTGCTGACCTAGAGAAATTTCTCAGAAACTTTTGTTCGAAGAAAACGAGTTTTATATTTTTAAGAATTTCCATTCTGACAGCAAGATTTTGTTATTTTTCATATATAAATGAAAAGAAACTAATTTGTTTTTAATAAAGAAGAAAAAAATTAATAAGCTTATTTAAATTTTTTACACAGCACCGAGTAAGGAGACGAAATTTAATTTTCTTTATAAACATTTTTCTCAGACAATACTTTAGTGTTTTTCAAATTACGAGAATAGCGCGTTAGTGCATGCATTTTCAAATCAGATTTATTTAATTAATATATATGGATATGCCGAACAAGCACCCTTTCGCACACATACAGTGTATATTAGTACATACATAAAAATGAAATAAAATTTGAAAACAAGCAATTTAAAAACTACTGTATTAAAAAATTATTGAAAATTTGTTTTTACCTCATTTTTTTTTCGTTATATACATTTACTTCATTTTTTTATATGCATTTACTTAATTTATTTTCTTATATGCATTTACTTAATTTTATTTTGTTATATGCATCAGTTAGTGTTTTTGAAAAATTTTTAGATTTTTTGAGTATGGCAAAGGAAACGAGATCTATCAGCCGAAGGCAATGAATGTCTCCATGGACGACTTTTCGACTAAAACGTACTCATGTTCATGTTACACATAGGAGAAATCACAAAATTTAACCAGTTCGTTTGTTTGGGTTCGAATACGAGTCGAAATAGCGATAATCAGATATTTTAGCCAGGAGGCCATTGATTGGGTTTGACAGATTTGGAAACCTAATAAATAGTATTTAATAAATATAATATTATTAAGCGAATCGGATTTATATAAACCAAATAAAATTCTTATATCGAACACAACTAAAACTCGATATAACTTACACTGATAAACTGATGTGTAATAACACTGATAAATTAAAATACTAAACGGAATATACATTAATTCTACATAGATAATTTTTTGTAATGTATTTCGCTGGGAATGTCTGGCCGCAAAATCCTGATTATATATACCCTTATTTTAAGGTTATCACATATCTGATGGTTTGACTTTTACCTCAAAACACAAAGAATCCACAAAATTCAGTAAAATTAATAACTTTATTTCCCTGTTGAAAATTCTCTGAATCTTTTCAAATATAAAAGCACACGCGCCAAGCAGTTTGCTTTAAATAAATATATGCAGCAACGAGCAAATGCGCTTTTGACAGCAACTCGTTTCGAAAATCGAAAATTTTTCTAAATGTAAGAGATTTGTCGCTTAAATTAATTTTTCATTAAACAAAAAAACAAAATAGAATCGCATATTATTAAAAGAATTTTATTGATAATTCAGATTCTGAAAACAAGAACATTGTTGTTATAAAAAACAAAGAAAAAATAAACAACATATTTCATTCAACGGGGGCCAACTTTGGCGCATGAACTTTTCAACATAAAAATATTTGAAGCATGTTATGGATAAAGTTATGGATTATGGCATAATCCATGTTATGGCATAATCCATGTTATGGATTATGGCAAAGTACTCGATGGTTACTTGCCTAAGGTGAAGGATGCCTTCGTTCGAAGATTGCCTAACGGAAATTGGCTTGCATACATGTTACACATATGGAAAACTAAGAATATCATCCTGGCAACCAGCTCGTTTGCCGGGATTCGAACCCCGGACAGAACCACCAGTTGTTCCGTTAGACTCCGCTCAGTCGCTGGTGGGCTGTCCGATAACGGAAAAGTTCAAAATTTCATATTAGAGGAAAAGTGGTAGCATAGTATAAGTCGAAGTTATTGCCATTTCAGTAATGTGAAGAGATTTCAAGAATGTTTAATTATTTTATTTAGCTTATGACAAACTAAATAAAATAATTAAACATTCTTGAAATCGCTTTTCTTAACATACTGGTAGTTTGACCTGCATTCAAACCCCCGTGAACAAGCTGATTGCATGGGAGTTTTTATGGTTTTAGCTTTTTGTAGTGCGAGATTGTTTCCCTTAGAAAATCTGTCACGAAAGCATACCTCCCCTTAGACAGATCGCCTTCACGTGCATAATAATCTAACAAGCCAAACCAAACACAACCCGAGCGAGGACTCGTAGTCAAGGCACGTCATCATGAAAAGCTAACTAAAATTGGCTCATATTCACATTAAACATGCGCAACAAACATTCGCTAAAACTGGTATGCAGGCAATCCATTCATCAGGATTTGAACCCGCTTCAAACTATTAGTATTCAACGATTTTACCGCTACTTCGTTGGCGGACTTTTGTAATGTCTATAAGAAAAGTAATCGCAAGGACACAATCATTGCGTACCGACGGATGAACTTCGGAATTTAAAGAATAACTTTCATTCGTGCTATTGCTGTTAGCATTGACATTTGGACAGATGTTAATTTATTTTAAATTCTTTTAATGTAATTAATTTATATCTTTAAATAATTGATCTTCTGACTGTACTTTTTTGTGCGCAGTATATCTAACCCTTCCGTACACTAACTGTTTTAATTAATTTACACTCCATTAATTTTAAGAGATTTTATATCGATAGATTTCTTTCCAAAAATGTTTCAAGGATTACATATTTTATTCTTTAGATTTCAAAACATTTTGTATTTAAAATCTTAATAATAAAATTTTTAAAACAAATATTTCTAGAAATTCCTTCGGCGTATTCATTTATTCCATTTAGTTGAAGTTTCGAGTAGAATATCTTCCTTTCAACATTCATATAATTTTTATATGTCAGTTCGCCATTTCTATGGAGCATAGAGCCACACATACGAGTACAAAACTCAGGCATGCTGAAAGCACAGTTTTAACATTTAAGAATGTAAAAAGAAGAATATACCATTATAATAACGCGCATTTGAAATACGAAGGAAACAAGAAAGCTGGTTGCAACATTCTATATTTTTTCCTGACGAATCATAAATTGTAATCATTTTTCAATACAAAAATAAAATATTTGATTCTATAACATATAGGCATAAAGGCGTCCTCCGTTACAATTCTTATTTTTTCTTGTTTCTACTAAAATTCGGCAATGTACTATAACAACGTCGGAATCCTGTTTGACTTTCATTTGTATAAAGTACCACAAGGCAAACAGTTGTAAAACGATTTATCTTCTTTCGCAAACTTTTAGTCGGCACACAGATAATACATACCTGCTGTCTGACAAAGATACTTCACTCTAAGGACTTTTTCCTAAAGTGCTCTTCAAAGAGACTTCACACCCTATTAAGACCTTTGTGTCAACTGACAGCCGCCTGCAGAAAGGTAGGGGAAGGAAGACCAGATCCCGTCGTCTAAACACGTCTTAAGCAATCTTCGCGAAATTCGGGCTTCGTGTATACACGTCTTAAGCATTTTTCGTGCGATTTGAAATTCGTGTAAAGACGTCTTAAGCATTTTTAAAGAAATTCCAAAAACGTTTAAACACGTCTTAAGCAGTTAAAGGGTTAAAACGTTCAGCTTTTCCATTACTTTCCGGAGTATAAGGGGTTGTAAGTTCATGTTTAATTCCTATTTTTTCAAAAAATTCTTTTATATTTTTAGCTGAAAACTCACTACCATTATCACTACGAATTCTTTTTAGTTTCTTTCCTGTTTGTCTTTCTTCTTGAATGATAAGTTTGATTAGGGCTTCTGAAGTTTCACTCTTCTTCTCAATTGTTATCACAAATATGAAATTACTGTAATCATCTACCACTGTTAAAAAATAAGAACTTCCATCTATTGATTTGTCAATTGGTCCAACTAAATCTATGTGCCATAATTCTGAAATATCTTCAGATTGCTTAAATTTCACACTTTTATAAGATGTTCGTGTTATTTTACCTAATGTACAAGGTTCACAATTGTTTTCAGAAATTTTTACATTTTCTAATCCAATGACCAATGAGTGTTTTTTCATTTCTATGAGCCTTTGATAATTTATATGACCTAGTCTCTGATGCCATAGGACATCATTAACATAACTAATTTTAGCTTCTTCAACAATATTTCCTTCCACTTCAAATTTATTTCCATTTCTGTTAGCTATATATAAAATGTTTCCCTGTTTATTGATCACTTCTGCTTTATTTTTGGTAAAAATTACTTTTAAATCATGATCTACAATTTTTGATACTGACAGAAGATTTTTCACTTAAATTCGGTACTTGCAGAACATTTTCTACTCTCAAGATGTTCTTATTTCTATCAGTTTGCATTTTAATGTTACCAATACCAACTGATTTGATCATGGCCCCTTTTTCAGCCGTCATTATTTGTCGTTCTTCATCTTTAAAATTAGTAAATATTTCTTTATTAGTTGCCATGTGAGATGTGGCTCCTGAATCAATAATCCATTTAATTTTTCTATTCTCTTGTTTATTTATTTTATTATTTCCATCATTTCTATCTTGATTAAGATATGAGCTTTCTATTTTCTTAGATACTTCAAATAAGCATGTAGCTGATTCATATTCTCTTTCCTTGCTTGACATTCTATAAGTTTTATTTGTTACATTTCTCTGCTGTCGGTGTTCTTGTTTAGTTTTCATTTTACATTCAGTTGATTTGTGGCCGAATTTTTCACAACAAATGCACTTTATACTCTTATTATTATTCGACATTCCTTTATTAAATGTCCTAATTTTCCACAATTAAAGCATCTTCTTTCATATTTTGATTTTATCCAGTTTTCTTTTGCCTTAGAACTTACTTCTATTTCTTTTCCTCTTTGTTTATTTTTTCCTTCAGTTTCTTTTAAAGTTTGTCTAATTGAAGCTAGATCTTTCTCTTTTTTGCTTTTAATAATTTTAACATCAAATTCAAATTCCTTTCTAAGTCCTTCTAGTATGAAGTAAATTAATTCTTTATCTCTTATTTCATCTCCAACTTGAATACTTTTACTTTTCAGAATAACAGCTCTATTCATATAATCATCTACTGATTCATTTTGACTCATTTTCAGTTGAGCTAATTCTATTCTGCATTTGATTTCAATATCTTCTGTTCTTGACGCCATTTCATTTTTGATTTTCTCCCATAACTTCTTTGCGTTCTTTTCATTCGCATATTTTAACGCTTGTGGAGCTGTCATAGTTTGATTCATTATATTTCTTGCTATCGCGTTATTATCATCCCATATTTCCCAAGTTTTTATTTCATTTTCGAAATTAACATCATCCTTTTTATATGGTTTTGGTGGTTCATCAGCTTCTATCACACTTCTCCATATCTTTAAACTTCTTAATTCACTTTCAACTCTGTTGGCCCAAATAAGATAATTATCATCACTTAATTTTTCTATATGACTCAAATTTATCATATTATATGACATATTTTCTAATTTATATTCACTAATTATAATACAAGTCTAATTTATCTCTTAGAGAAATTGGCTATTTTGTTAAGCCTAAACAACATCAATGTTCTATCTGAAAGTTTATTAACAGAGGGGGCAACCACGCTCTGCTACCAAATATTGGTTATTTAAGATTGGCATATATATAACATTCTCAAAAGAATTATCCACTTCTAACAAAAATACATTATGGCAATATACAAAAAGAAAACTTTATTAAAGAAAATCAGACATAAGAAATCTTACCACATTCTACCAAACCATAATAATAAAAAAACTCTCTCTTCCAGATACATTTTTAACTCATTCTTTTTACAATTTAATATCAATGTTGCCAAAATATTAAAACTTAAAATTATGCTTTATAAACAAATTCTATCAACAATAAGAGAACCAAATAGACGACATGCATTTGGACAACGAAGATAAATCAGCCACTCAGCTCACTACCACCCCAAAAGACCAACCAAACAAAAATGACACCATTCTCGCAAATAGAAAACCAAAGTCCAGCCCCAAAACAAGCAGAATTGATAAAGTGCCCATTATTGTCGTAGATGACGTACCAAAAGCAGATGAATTCTTAAAAAACTTAAACAAGCAAACCGGAAAAGAGATAACTGGCACCTTAAAAGACGCCGCCTTGAAATACAGCCTGGTACCGCGCCCTCTGTCTCTGAAAGTATGAACAAAATGCTTTGTACCAAGGCCTTGTATGACGATCTTCGACGATTATATGGGCCAGTTTCGAACTAATCCCACTGTTTTATGTCGTATGTTCTTGTCGTGTGCATTTATAAATTTTTCAAGTCTACAAATTTTTGAAACAGCGTGCAAATGTAAAATTAAGGGAAGATTTCTTACATAATTAAGTACTTAAAATAAAATTGGAATAAAAGTAACTTAGGGCACAGAAATTAAGGAATCGATTCTCCCGTGTAAATGAACTTTGCAATGCGCATGTGTGAAAAGTCATGTGATCCTTTATCGCCATCTTTTTGTAGATTTGAGTGATGCTGTTTGTAAACGTTTAAGAAATATAAATATCATAATTGTGAAGCGCTTGTGCAATCATTTTTAATGTAATGGATGCAAAGAAAAATCTCAATAGGTAACTATATAACCTAATGTCCTTGCTTTTTAGAACATTTTTATGAAAGCACTAATTGTGATTTTTAAAAGCTTTTTAAATGAATAGCTCTATCGGCGACTAAAAACTTTTCTTGTCATCTTCATGCGTTATGTATGTTTATATGCATTATTTAATTTCCTTATTGTTTGAGAATTTTGTTTGTTGTCATCACGCAGGCAGTATAATCTACGTATGCACTTTGTGGGAAGGAATCGGCCGTTATGTTTTTTAAAAAGTGTTTTAAGCTAGATTGCTTTGTGTTAAGCTTAGAAGTGCAGAATTTTCCGTTCCTTGTTTAGCATCGGCGCTGAAAACTGACAGTGTTTTCAATTTAATAATGGTACTTGAAGATAACAGAAATTTTATTTTAAGATAAGTCATCTTCATCTTTTCTTGTCATCTTCATGCGTTATGTATGTTTATATGCATTATTTAATTTCCTTATTGTTTGAGAATTTTGTTTGTTGTCATCACGCAGGCAGTATAATCTACGTATGCACTTTGTGGGAAGGAATCGGCCGTTATGTTTTTTAAAAAGTGTTTTAAGCTAGATTGCTTTGTGTTAAGCTTAGAAGTGCAGAATTTTCCGTTCCTTGTTTAGCATCGGCGCTGAAAACTGACAGTGTTTTCAATTTAATAATGGTACTTGAAGATAACAGAAATTTTATTTTAACATAAGTTATGGTTTTGTTGAAATTGCTTTTTTGAAATTTTCAGTCGAGAAGTAATTGAAACACAAATAAATTATTTACTGTTTTACTTTGGTAACCTTAATTAATAACTTAAAATAACCTTAACTGTTATTTGATTGAGAAAAGTTTAACAATTAATACAGTAAAAGAATTTGTGCATAGTAGTGTTTTGAACCCATGAATAAATTATAATATTTGAGAACTTTTTAAAATCAATTAGTAATTTTTTTCATTGAAAGTATTAAGATAATGTTTACTTGTTATTTCCCCAGAAAATTATGAAATCAAGATAGATGATTTTGGGAATCATACCTTCAACCTCACAAAATCATTTAAGTGAAACAAATTACTGTACTTGCTGAACTCTTACTATACAAGATAAAAGTTATCACATATATTACTGAAAGTGAATACTTTTTTCTCCCATGATAATTTTGTTCTTACTCAATAATTACTAAAGAAAGCACTGTAAAATAATTTTGTGTAAAATTGGATGTAAGAAAAGCTAAATAAAGCCATGCCAAAAAGTCAAAATGGTCATTTATAGCAATAAAATTACAAAACATGTATTTTCTGAAAAATAAGCAAAATATTACATTATTGTATTATATGATTAATATACTGGTATTATATTGTTTCATTATTTATGCAGAATACCTAGATTAACTTGGGGGGGATATTAGCTAGTTTCTTTACAGCATGACTAATAAATTTTGCATATGCTACATTTTATTACTTCATTTTGCTTAGTTTGGTGTTCTCTTGTAGCATAAACTTAAGTCCAAACTCCATGCATACGTTGAGTGAATTATTGCTACATCTTGAACTGTAGTCTTAAGAAGGTTTAACAGATCTTTTTATAAAATCAGAACGGAATTATAAATGCACTTCTCATGCTTGACTATATTCAGCCAACCACTTGTGGTTATGTAAGTTACAGTCACTTTCAAGATTTAACTGAGCAGCATTCAGTTTTTTATGTGTTGGATATTTGTACCTGTAATATATACTACAAAGTATCATTGTTATTAGATTTGGCTATTAGATAATGTTACTTGAGTGTAATATAATAAACAGAATTTTTTCAGCTGTTTTTACATTCAGAGATGATAATGATATCATATGGCTACATATAGTATTTAAATTTTTTTGCTGTTCTATTGTAACTAAGATTCTGTCGTACATATTTAGTAAAATGTTTTTTTGATATTAAGAAAATATATAAATCTAACTTTTGTTTATAGTACAAGTCTCGTTTAATCTGGGGTTATTTACCATTCCTGCTTAAAAAATAATGTTTACAATAAATCTTTTTTAAAATTTTTATCATGTCATTCTTATATAATACTCATGATGTATGGATCTATATTGGGAAATATTGTTTGGCCTGTAATATTAAATTTTGTGAACCAAAATCTTATTTAACCAACAGAAATAAAACATAATTATAATATCAATGATATCCATATTCCATTCTGTGCATTTCTTCGCAGCTTCTTGGATCTGCAAATATTCTGTTTCTGGCTGTTTTCCCTCACTTTAAATTTTGCAAAAATATGAAAGATACAAATGTTGCCAATAAAGACTGGTTGCATATTTAGCATAATTTAAGCTGTTTATTTTATATTAAAGAATGATCTAAAAAAATGAATTAAATTTTGTAAAAGAATAAAAAATATAATTAACTGTTCCATTTTGTCCTTTATGCATCTATTTATAGAAAAATGGAATCTGGCTAGGGAACTTACGACTTATATATGAACTAAAAATTGGTATCTTGACAAAACTTGTCAGAATTTAAAAAGTGTATAGACTGTGATATTAGTGTATTAATCATACTTCTGTATACGTAAATGCAGTTTATAATTACCAGCATAAGTATCATAATGGATTTTATTAAAACGACGAAAACTAAATGCATGATCCTAGCATTATCAAACTACGGCTTTTTATCCCGTTAAGTATTGCTTGGGTCGTAACCAACACAAGTTTTATTTTTGAAATATTATTCCAAATAAAACAGGAAGCGTTAAACGATATGCATTTTAAACAGTTTTACTTTTTTATATGCATAGAAATGTTAAGTAGCTTTAAATTGTACTTCATTTCTGAAACGTCTGCGGTACTATTTTTAGAACAGATCAAGGACTTTAAAGAACAAGTACATTTTAGCAATATGCAACATTAATGATATAGTTCAAATGTTATTGAACAGCTGTACGATTTGTAACTGGCACTGGAAGAAGCAAAATTTATCTGATGATCCACTCTTCATTTAATGAATTAATAGAGAATGATACAGGGTGAGCTGCTGCTCAGCATGTTAGTTACATACGAAAGCTAAACAGGGGCGCAAGGGGGGCACCTGTCCCCAGGCGCAGAATCCAAGGGGCGCCAAACTGATGTTACGACATTTTAGAATTAAATGTTTTCCATCCTTGGCAAGCAGTAGGGGGCACAAAATCTTCAGTTGTCCCTGGGCGCTGAAAACCCTAGCTACGACTCTGAAGCTATACTACTTTCTTTTTTCCCACCGACAGTGAGGCAGCCAATCCACTGGGGCAGTTAGGCAAACTACTATTTGCTTGTACAAAAACTGTACTTAAAGCTTACAGCTTATTTTAAATAAATTTTGTATACTGAATACAGCTCCCCTGAAAAGCTCTGTTTTCTATCTTATTTGTTTTAGATTTCAGATTAAAGGAAAATAATCAGTTCTGTTTCTCAGAGACGGGATTCCTGCCTGTTTGTTTTTCGTGGTTTTCTACATATGTAACCCAGTTTCCCACTGAAAGGGCTCCACGAAGGCCCATAGCTCTCGTAAATAAATAGTGTAAAAAATACAAATTCACATAGATTTTATGTAAAGTAACATCGATTGATCAATGTGTGTCTTTTGCATTGAAAAGGGGGGAAAAAGAAAACTGCAGTTTTTGACACCATTAGAAGTCATACATTAACTCACCGGGCGGCTCGCATTCAAATCTATTTACGTCTCGAAAACTGCAGTAAAAATTAACCATGCTTACATTTTTTTTTTTTTTTCCCATTTAGAGTGAACCATAATAGTCCTGAAAATGGCCTTGTTAGATTTTCTTCCCCCCTCCTTGTAGGGTGATCAACAAGTCGTTTCACTTAAGTGATGGTTTCCTACTGTCCTTTGATTACCGCCTAGAGGCGATTAAGCAGATGGGCTGCTTTTGCCCTTACAGAGGAAGGAACACATTTTGTGTCCATGCTTTGGTTAGACGAAAAAAGATATTTTTTTTTGGAAATCCAAAACAGAAAAGGAAGTTTTGTATTGCCTTGTTACTAATTTTGTGCATATTTCTAATCTTAATTGCTTATCAGAGCCGTGACAAGATATTTTTTCACCTGAGGCAGAAAGGTCAATGCGCGTCAATGTAAATATAAAAATAGCTACACTTGTATTAAGCAAAAGTAATTGTATTAAATCAAATTGTCATAACTCTTATAGCATAATTATACCATAATTCTTGAAGTATTTTTTAATCGTAGTTTTATAAATTCAGAGAAATGATGTAGCCAATTATTTATAATTTTCAAATGAAAACGTTAAAAAATTCGTTTTTGATAAATAAGAAATAACACTGAAATGCATATTGTATTAATTTCCAGGTTTTCTTGCAATTTTTTTGGTTTGTTTTATTGATTTAAGTTTGACGAAGCCTATTTCTAAATCTTGTCAACATCAAGCAGGGACAGGAACATGCCAATGTAAAATTTAATATTAAGCCAAAAAGAAACGCTTTGACGTAGATTTTGGATAAAACTTAACCAAATTCGCAGGTAGTCAGAGACAGGCCTTTCTTTAGTAGAAAGAAAAAAATGTTTCTGAAGTATTTGTGTATTTATTACATAAATGTTTTAATGCTTCCATAGCACTGCTAATCGATAAAATTTATTTGATGAAAAGTAGGAAGTTTGCTTTTAAAATTCCGATTTTTCAACCGTTTTCAGTGCCATATGTGGCATTGAAAAACACGTCTGGCCAGGAGGCAGCCATGGCTGAAAAATTCTTAGAATTTAAAGAGGCATCGAACAAGAAAATTTAGGGATGGCAAAATTCTAAGAATTTGGCACTTGACAACAAAAATTTATTGGACGGCAAAAGTTTTAGGATGTAGAGAGCTACAGAATTTAGGCAGGGCAAAATATTTTAAATTTATAGAACATCGGTCAATAGAATTAAGATCCCACAGCGATTGCACTGAGAAGCAAAATGTCTAGCATCGACCTGCTTCTCGATTATGCGGATGGACACAGATTAACTTGCGAAAGCTCAGTGAAGCAAGAGCTATACATAATGCAGCTATTTACGATTTCTGCTATAATAAACTGAAATTTAATATAATAATTTAACGCTATATATCAGTTTACGAAAACATGATGATACTTTTGAGAAATTTTCTTTAATTCCCCAGTACACTAACGAAATGATGCCGATGACGCATTTAATTTTTACCTTTTTATTAATCTAAATAAATATGTCATTGAGTTTTCCATAACTTATAGTTTTGCAAATTAAAAATGTTCAATAATATAATATGTGATTATGGTATTATTGGTATAGTACTATTCAATTAAGCCGAAGCACATGAGGGTTATCTGCCTAAAGGAAGGGATAGCTTTGTGGAGGACTTTCTAAGGGAAACTGGCTTGTATACATGTTACACATGGGGAAAACCACGAAAACGACCATGCAGCCAGCCCGTTCATGGGATTCGAACCTCGGACCGAGCTACCAGTGTTCAGCGTCTTTACCGCTCGGCCACTGGTGGGTAATATGTGATTATGAAAGCTGTGTAAACGAAGAAAAATTCTTGCACATTCGTCAGGCAGCATACGATGAGTACCTGCTTGAGGTAAAGGATGCGTTTGTAGATGACTTTTTCAGGGAAACTGCTTTGGTATATTTAACCTAAAATTCACCAAAATACCAAGCAACGAACGCATTCGCCGAAAACTACCAGTGTTCGGTTGCAAAAGAGAGTTGAATCCATAAACAGGCAACATGTCTGAAATTAGTATTTTTTGCATCCAAGAGTGATATGATTTTCTGATATAATTTAATGGAATATCACAGTAAAAGAATGGGAATCTTTTTTTTTTCCTTTTGTAAGGAGATTTTTTTCCGCTTTGTTTTCAAGATTTGTTTGAAATGCAAATTAAATAAATATTTACAAATGCAAAATATTGGATAGTTATTGATGATTTCGAGATTCAGTTTCTGAAATCCATTTCATGTGTCATTTCCTTAAAAAGGTGATACTGAAACCAACTTTCGAGGAGTAAAATGATTACTAGAAAAGAGTTTCCGATTTCTTTCATTCTTTTATTCCCATTATAAATTTATCCCGTAGTTCTTGGAACATTCTTCTATCCGTAAGTGATGATTTGCTTTCCGAGAAAATTTTCTGAAAGGAATAAATTACTTAGTCTTCAAACCATGGGAAAATCTTGCTATAGCCGGTACTTAATTCCCTTCATTTACTGAGATAACCTGCTTTGTTATAAGTATGGTACTTGTTTTCTGATTTTTACTGAATTTGCATGCTCAAAGCTATCTAAATAAAGAAACGCTATTGTGAATATCAGGGTATGAGTACATATATGAAAGGGTTATATATATTTCAGAATTTCCCTATGAGCTGTTTATTCTTAGAGCAGAAAGAGGAAAAAGCTGGCATACATCACCATTCCTGCAAACTAGACAGTACCGAAAACATTACTAGACAGTCCGGTTTACCAAACAATAGAGTTTATCTGATTCCTAGTTGTAAAAGCTGACAGTTATAAATTGTTATCTTCATGGCGACCTTCAGAAGGCATCAAATTACTTCAAAAGTTCTGCTACCTTTTCAAAACTCTTATTTGAGACTAGCTGTACCCGCCCGGCGTTGCCCGTGCATTTAGAAAATGCAGATAAGTGAATAGCGCAGGAATAGTAGTGTAGGACATGTAGACTGTCTCTCTCTCTTCCCCCCCCCCACAAGCTACAAAAAAGAAAGGAATTGTAATTAATCGATTTAATGTATCGTCAAAACAGCAAACTAACGCTAGAATAAAGAAATCAATTGTTACAATCGAACGTTATTTAAAAACAAATAATAATATCAGTGAGTCAAAAAAAAACGTGATTAATTAATTATAAATAATAAGCTACAAAAAAGAAATGAATTGTAATTAATCGATTTAATGTATCGTCAAAACAGCAAACTAACGCTAGAATAAAGAAATCAATTGTTACAATCGAACGTTATTTGAAAACAAATAATAATATCAGTGAGTCAAAAAAACCGTGATTAATTAATTATAAATAATTTTTTTAAAATTTTTCTAATTCAAAAATCGAAAATCGGGCTTCGAGGTCTGGTGGCCAGCCCCTTTGTGCTTCCGTATAAAAAATTCCAGGTCCCTGCGTGCGATGAATAAAATGGACCACAAGGCCAATACTCGGCACGCCTTTCATCTCCAAAATTATGTCAGAGAAAAGGTATGCACTTATGAAATTTCTTCATTTTTCTGACAATTCATCGGATGTAATGTCAGAAGAGAATTTAGTTCCTCAAAAACTGAAGAAAATATTTAATATTTTCAGCATGTTAAATAAAAAATTTCAAATGTTTTATGTTCCCGAAAGAGATATCAGTATTGACGAATCACTGTTGCCTTACTAAGAGACGACTCTGCTGGAAGCAGTATATACCCTCCAAAAGGGCAAGATTTGGCATAAAAATGTTTCACCTTTGTGAATCAGCAAGTGGTTATATTTGGCATAGTATCATATATACTGGAAAAGACACCAGTTTTGATAGTAAATACAATGAATATGGACAAGTCTGTATTGTCACTGTTAGATCCTCTTTTAGACAGAGGATACTGTTTAACAGTGGACAATTCTCCTGAACTAGCTGACATTTTAATACGGCACGAAACAGATATATACAGTCGACCATCACGAAAAAATGTACCAGCGGTTTTAAAAGCAACGAAAGTTAAGAAAAGAGACATTATAGCTTTCCAGCAAGGGAAGATGATGGCACTGAAGTGGACCGATAAAAAAACAGTGTGTATGCTATCAACAGTGCATAACCCTGCAGTGATTGAAGTTAATAAACAAAACAAAATCGTGAAAAAGGCTTTTAGCTGTCATTGAATATAATAATACAATGGCTGGTGTTGACAAAGCAGACCAGTCACTTTCATATTATCCTTCTGCAAAAAAAACAGCAAAAATGTCATTACAAAAAAATGTTTCTTCACTTATTAAATCAACTTGTATGGAACGCATTCGTACTTTACAGTAAAAGGACAGGTACAATGTCTCATTTAGAGTTCTGCCTGCAGGTGATAGAAAATTTAATTCAGATCAATGCAAGGAAAAGTAATTACTGTCCTGCACCCTCAATCGGAAAAAATATTTTGCGCTTGAAAGGCCGACATTTTCCTAGTAGTTTGAAACAGACAGGAAAAAAAAAAAAAAAAAAAAAAAGACCCCTGTAAGGAAATGTGTAGTTTGCATCTTAAAAGTGGATAAAAATGGTAAAAGAAAACGAGGAGAAGTCATTATCAGTGCGAGAACTGTAATGTAGGATTGTGTAGCGAGTCTTGTTTTAAGGAATATCATACGAAGCAGTATTTGTGAACGTTTCTTCCTAGAAAATAATTGTGGGTGTGTTTCCTTGCATTTTAGGTATAATCTAAATGATTTTTTTTTTTTTTTTCACCCTAACTGTATTATTACACCCAAAGTGTTTTCTTGAAATTTGTTAGTTTGGTAAAGGAACTTTTGCTGACTTATATTGACTTATTTCAGAAAGCGAGTTCACAGAACTGTATTTTTAAAATTTTTATTTCAAATATTAATAATTTAGAAGTGTTATTAATTTTATTCTAAAAGCATAAGATTGAAAGTATTCATTTTTTGATATGCTGCGTTTGATTATTTTGAAATACTTATCACTTTTCATTGTAAATAGAAATCAGAGTTATGGCTACATTTTTATTACTTGAAATCTTCGTATACAGGTATATTGATATCAACGGTGAAATGAGCGGCAAATTATAAATATAACTATGATTCGTATTTATATGATTTTATGGTATATGTTTTATTATAGAAATTTGAATATATGTTTTTTTTTTTTTTTTTTTTTTTTTTTTTTTTTCTGCTTATGAAGTTCAAAGTGTTTTCATATCATACTTTCAACTAAAAATATAAAATTTAAAATGAAATATCAAACATGTGAGTTGTTAAAATGGTTTTGATTTTAGTATTTTGTTACCAATTAATTTCTATAGTATTTATTCATAGAAAAAAATTAAATGTCTATTCCTTTTTGGAACTTGAAAACTACTCTTAATTTCTACTCCTTTTAAGAACTTGAATAGTTTTGTTTAAATTTTATGTTCGTTTTCCAAATAAATAACAGACGATGCCGAAGGGCCTGGGTTCGAATCCCGGAGAAGGCGTGGTTGTAACTGTCCGTCCCTTCATAGGAATGGTGATGGTGGTGCCTTCGTAATTAAAGAGATCACTAAATCCGGCCTTGTATAGATGAATGGACTGGGTTACATTTGTAATTGTTCACAATCTGCCATTGGAAAAAAAAATAATAATAACAGGATTGAAATAATAATTATGTTCTTATGTTACTAAATAAACATTTAACTGATTTTTTCTTTAGATGACCAGTGTTTGGCGGAGAGTAACAATTTTGTTGATTGTACATATAAATTTGTGCAGTTATACATAGGAATGTACGTGTACTCAGTTTTAAATCACAATTGAAAAATTATTTGATCTTTTTAAGGGGAACAGAATCTAACTCTGAATGAAATTTGACAAACTTTGAAATTTGACTGCCTTAAAACGTTATCATAGGATTTTTAAAAATCGTTTTTATATGTGTAATTTTGTCTTTTTTTATCTCGTAGATTTTCCGATTAATTAAATTAGAATGTATTAATAAACCATGATGTTAGTTTTGAATTTGATTAGGAATGAATTATTTTATTTTTGTTTACGCCTTAAATTATTTTTAAACATTGCTTTATCTTTTGTTTTGCTACTGATAACACTCTTTTTACAAGTTTAAAAATTTCCATACCTGTATGTTGTGTACTTCGTATGAATTTATGAATAAGAAATAACTAAATCTTTTTGTGCAATATATTTTCAAAAATAACCCTGCAAATATAAAGTTAAACAACTTCCTGAAACAATATTCCTTTATAAAAATAGTGTGTTTAAGCAGATAAATAATAGCTGCAAAAATATCAGCATTTATATGACCATTGAACATATATGTGCAATCAGTACATTTCAACAGCATCAGTACTTCTATTTCTATTGCTTTCATTGCATACAAATATATAGTTAGATTTCAATACCATATGAAAAAAAGTTTTGTATCAATTGAAAAAAAAAAGTATGTACACAGATTTAAATGTTCTTATATAAGCTAAAGTATTCAATAATGTGGGTTATCCTTACCCAAAGCTAATTAATCAAACACAAAATTCTTTCTAAGTTTCCGTAAGCAGATTTAAATATTTATCCTAATAATTTTACTATTAAAAAAGAAAGGCCCCCTAGATTCAACTGTTTAGTGTAAAATTTTACCTCAGAATACTTTATACATTGACTTATTTGCGATTTACTCAATTTCTATTTTAATTAAGTGCTGAAACTTCTACTCACACTTTAAATTAAATAGCGATTCTTTTTATACTAGATAATAGAAATAAGGAAAAAATCGATATTATTGTGTTTCTAGCAATTAATTATTCTGTTCTGCATGTGATATTACGCAGTACACATTATTTACTTTATGAATGGGATTTCTGTAACAAAATGAATTATCTACATAACTGCATCACTTAAACGGAGTGCATAGAAGACCTACATAAAAGGAATTTAAGCTCTTTTTTTTTTTTTTTTTTTTTCCTAACTTCTGTGGTAATAGTAAATTTACCATTAATCCCGAAGGTATTGCTATGGTATTAGCGATTTTATTTATCCATTGTTTATAACAAGATGAAAAAAAAGAGGTAGGATAGTTCACAGTTCAAATATAGGGGATGAAAAGGTAACTTATGCCAAACTTTGGTTTGTTCTTTGCTAACAGGTCAATTTTGGACTAAGGACCAAGACGTTTAAATTACAATTACATCCACATAATCGAAAATAATTGAACAGATAATAGAGTGGAATTGTTAAGATTGTATTCAAAGGATTTGAAGTAGAGATTTCATCTATCGAAGCGTGCAGCATACAAGGGGTAACTACTAATGGAAGTCGAGAGATAGTTTTTCCTACTCTGTCACACCAGGGGGGGCCCACGAGCGATGCGTAGTGCAGGGAGAAAATTTTGCCACCTGCGCATGATGTCATGTGGGTGACAGTCGTTAGTTCTCGGCGTTTGTTTACATTCGTTGCATTTGATCTGTGATACATTTGATTTGTGTTGTTAATTTGCTTTTATAAGTAGTCGGAAATGGCAAGTTGTGCTATAGCGTTGTGTCAGAATTATAGAAGGAAAACTAAAAGTCAAGGCATCATATACCATCGTTTTCCAAGTGATCCAGAACTTCGTAAGTTATGGACTAATCGCTGCAAAAGAGCAGATAATTTCAACATCGAAAATGCCAGAGTATGTGCTCTTCATTTTACACCTGATGACTACGTATGAGATCTAAAGGCAGAATTGCTTGGTTCAACTCCTAAAAGGGTGCTGAAAGCCAATGCTGTTCCCACTTTACATCTTCCGTCATCATCATGTGAAAATAACTCATCAATAAAGTATATATGTTGTGCTTCAAAAACTGAACCTAATCTGGAGAGAACGTTTTCTAACAGGAATGAGTCATCTAAATTTATGCTAAAAAGGGATAGAGCAAGCAGGTGTCAGGCTCGGGGAACAAGGAAACGAGCATTGGAAAATTTAGCTTCCCTTTCCCCCAAAAAGAAAAAACTACAAGCTGATAAGATAGACTGTGCAACTCAGTTTACATCCAGTGACACATCTCATTTAGTTGAGCGTGTGCAAATCTTAGAAAAGGAAAATAAGAGATTAAATGTGTTGTGCAGTCAATTGAAAATGCAAAAGAAAATTATTTTTACTGAACTTACTGCTTCTCGTAGAAAATTGCGTAGCTATCAGAAAATGAGCAGGAAAGTAACAAGCAAACAAGTACATAGTGCAGTTAAAAAAATTTTAGGGACAATTTTTACGGACAATCAAATTCGCTTTCTCATGTCAAATAAAAAATATGTTAAGTGGAATGCAGATGACATTTGCAAATCTGCAACACTTAGGGCAGTATCCAAAAGATGCTATAACTATCTCAGACAAAAAATGGGATTTCCATTTCCTAGCATTTCGACTTTGAAGAGATGGGTATTTTGTTCATTTCGCTGTTCTCCTGGTTTGCTACACGATGTAATTCATGTTATGCGTGCTGGGGCATTACAGATGACAGACAAAGAATGTATGTGTGTTCTTTCATTCGATGAAATGAACGTGGATAGTAGAATCTGTTATGACCAAGCAGAAGATAAGATTGTTGGCCCACATAGAAATGTTCAAGTAGTAATGGTGCGAGGACTTCTTGCAAGCTGGAAGCAGCCAATATATTTCGACTTTGATACGCAAATGACGGCAGAAATATTGAAAGATATAATAGTAACATTAGCAGAAATTGGATATTATGTAGTTGCAGCTGTAGCTGACTTGGGTGGTAGAAATCGTGCTGTGTGGACAAAACTTCAGATTACTCATCTGAACAGCAGCTTTTCACATCCCCAGGACTCTAGTAAACGTGTGTGGGTGTTTGCTGATGTGCCACACCTTTTGAAACTTCTTCGTAATCACTTTTTGGATGACGGATTAATGCTTCCGGGAAATAAATTAATTACAAAAGAACCTATCGAAAGATTGATATCGATGGATTGCAAAGAAGTGAAAATTTGCCCAAAGTTGTCCGTAAGTCACATTTCTGTTAAAGGTAATGAACGCCAGTGTGTGCATTTAGCTGCGCAGTTATTTTCAAACCATACTGCACAAGGTAGATATCCGCTATCTTATACCAGAAGAAGAGGAAACTGCATTTTTTTTTTTGAATTAGTGAATAATTCATTTGATATTCTTAACTCCAGGAAACCTGTCTCTGATACAGTGTTATCTTGTGCGTATGGGATACATGAAGAAATCCAGGAGAGAACCTTAAAGAAATTTTATGCTTTTTGTGAAGACATGAGAGTGGGCAAGGCAAAGCACCTATTACCATTTCAGAAAGGATTTATGATGTCGATTACATCACTGCTGGGGTTATTTTCTGATTTGAAACAATTAGGAGTTAAATACCTTTTAACTTCCAGACTAAATCAAGATTGCCTGGAAAATTTTTTTTCCCGAATCCGCGGTCTTGGCCATTTCTATGATCATCCACTGCCCGTAGACGTGAAGTATCGAATGCGTCTTTTATTGTTAACTAATAATTCCTACCAGATTTCACTTTCTAACACATCTTCTGTTGCTCCTGATGAGGAGGAAGATGCATACATTACTTCCAACTTTTTTGGTAATATTTTACCTGACATGACTGAAGCTCTGAAGATGTTAGACGGTGAAACTGAGATGAGGGATATTGTTTTTGATAATTCTAGATTGACCCTTGCAAGTGAACCTGCAGCTGACTGCTCTGTAGAGGGTTTTCGGTACCTTGCAGGCTACATAGCCTACCGTGGAAGAAAATATGACCATTCTTTGGGAACACCTACAGAACAATTGCTCCATCTGCCTTCAGATGAACACGTTGGTTGGATAGAAACGCTTTCTCGTGGTGGTTTACTTGTTCCATCTGAGGAATGGTTAAAAAAAATAAGTCAATTTGAAGTAGTGTTTGTAAGTGAACATGGGAAAGATGGTCTTTCAAGAAATAATAACATTATGCAAACTATGTGTAAAAAAATTGCACAAAAGTTTCCTGATGTGCATAATGAAATCATTAAAATATATGTTAAGACACGAACATTTATACGCTTGAGGTATTTGAATACAGAAATGAAAAAGAAGAAAAGAAATAAGGCTGATATGAAAAAGGCACAGAAGTGGATTGCATCATCTTTATAACTCCTCCTCATATTACATCCTACTCATATATGAAGATACTTTTCAATAGCAGCCAGGACAGCGATTGATGATGATGAAGAAGTTCAAAATGTTAATGAAAATGAGTGTAAAAAATCATTGCCAGTTAAGTCAAATGCATATGATTCTTTACTACACAGTGTCGAGTTTGAAGATAGTGTACCAGAAAACATTTCCCATGCATTTACAAAGATGTGAGGCTTCTTGTGACATGATCCCAACAATCAAAACAAGCTTTCGTGTTTTAGGGAAAGTATTCTGCCACTGCAAATATCCTCTTCGCAAACATTTCACATTGGCAAATTTAATAATATTTTGTCAAACAATTTTTGGCATTTTAAAGAAAGAAACTTGCTTTAGAAGACTGTGTTGTAAAATTTATAAGTGAATACCATTAACATTAAGTACAAGATGTCTGAAATGGAACTGTAATGCTACCAGATTAGAACCATCATTTACTTCCAGATATGTTACAAAAAGGGAGCTACAGAATGTCAACAAAACATGCATACAACTTTAGGTACTAATGTTGCATCATATGAGACTGTGAATGTTTGATATTGAAAGTTCAAAAACAAGGGCTATGGCTCAAACAAGGACTCAAAACAAGGATTACTAATATTTTCTCAAACAATTTTTGGCAAAGAAAGAGATTTGCTTTAGAACAGTGTGTTGTGAATTGTATTAAAATATCATTGTGTACAAGGTATCAGAAAGAGAACTATCACACTACCGGATTAGAACCACCACTTACTTCCAGATATGTAGCAAAAAGTAAGCTACAGAATGTCAACAAATCATATGTACAGCTTTAGGTACTAATGTTATATCATATGACACTGTGAAGGTTTGGTACCGAAAATTCAAAAATAAGGACTATTACACTCAAGAAGCATAGTACTAGAAAATAGTGTACCAAAAAACATTTTCTATGCATTACAAAGATGTGAGACTTCTTACGACATGAAATGTCTTTCCCAACAATCAAAACAAGCTTTCGTGTTTTAATGAAAGTATCCTACCACTGCAAAAATCTTCTTCGCAAACATGTCACATTGACATATTTAATCATATTTTGTCAAACAATTTTGGTGTTTGAAAGAAACTTGCTTTAAAACACTGTGTTGTGAAATGTGTAAAAGAAATATCATTTATCATTGAGTACAAGGTGTCTGAAATGAAACTATTTCTACTATAGTTGTGTTACAAAAAGTCAGCTACAGTATGTCACCAAATCATGTGTACAACTTTAGGTACTACTGTTATGTCATATGAAACTGTGAGAGTTTTGTATTGTGAAATGTATAAAACAAATATGTTATCGAATACAAGGTGTCTGAAATGAAACTATTTCTACTACAGATTAGAATCATCTACTTAACTACTCCAAAATAGAATCATTTACTTAACTACTACATCTATTTCAACTACTACAGAATAGAATCATCATTTACTTCCATTTGTGTTGCAAAAAGTCAGTTACAGAATGTCACCAAATCGCGTGTAAAACTTTAGGTATTAATGTAATGTCATATGAAACTGTGAAGGTTTAGTACCGAAAATGCAAAAACAAGGATTATGACATTCAAGGAGCAGAGAACCAGAAAATATTTTTCATGCATTAAAAAGATGTGTGTTTTCTTATGACATGAAATGTCTTTCCCAACAATTAAAGTAAGCTTTCGAGTTTTAATGAAAGTATCCTGCCACTTCAAATATCCTCTTCGCGAAATTTCACATTGGCATATTTAATCATATTCTGTATATAGGATTAAAGAAAGATTTGAAATTCGAATCATATTTTGTATATATGATTAAAGATTATGCATTTTAAAGAAAGAAACGTGCTTTAGAACACTGTATTGCAAAATGTATTTGAAAAAGAGAGACTTGCTTTAGAACGGTGTGCTCTTAAATTTATAAAAAAATACCATTAAGTACAAGGTGTGTGAAATGGAACTATCACACTACCAGATTAGAACTATAATTTTCTTCCAGTTCTTTTGCAAAAAGTCAGCTACAAAATTTCGCCAAATCATGTGTACAACTTTATGTGCTAATGTTATATCAAATGACACTGAAGGTTTGGTACCTAAAGTTCAAAAACAAGGCTTATGATACTGACTGAAGAAGCAGATCACTCTGGCCAACCTACTGATGTTGATGAGGCCCACCTACGAGAACTTGTTGAATATCAATATGTAACCACTCAAGGGCTTGCGTATGGTCTCGAGAGAGTGAAAGCTGAAGAGTTAGACATTAGTGCCATGTCCATTAGTTGCGCTGAGTATCTCGTAGATTTGACGCACAAGTTCAATTACTGGGTACTGCGTGAGATTACTTAATCACACCTGCAGCCACATCTTGCTGGTGCTATCTTCCATTCTGCGCAGGATGTCCAAAATGTAGTTGATCTGCTTTTGAACTCGTGGCCACCAAGTTTATGTGTCGATGATTTTGAAAAACTACCAAAATGTTGACAGAAAATCATAGATTTGTCTGGTAATTTGTACCCGTGCTATATATACTACCTTCATGTTGTTGTTTTTTTCTAGTTTTATGAAGAACGTTTTTGGTGGAAAACTTTCTTTACAACCAGATAAAATAACTGACTATTTTTTAAATGAATTTATGTAGTTTTCATACATAACTTTTATGTAATTTTACATTTATTTTTCATTTTACTTCTATTTTAATTTTTTATCATAATTTTCCTTTTATGAAGTAGACTTATAGCGAGATATTTAATCTCAATGTCGTGTTTACCAATAGTGACTACCTGAATGATTAGTTGATAAATTTGCTTATCTAAGTTAATTCACATGCTTTGGTTACTTTCTTTACATCCCAAAAGTAATTCTATGTATTGAAGCAATGTCTGGGTTAAGCATTGAGACATAGTAAACTGATACATGCTTCAGAAGAAAGAACAATTTATCGGCCACACTATGATGCAAACATCGATGAGCGAGCGACATATTTCCTTCAATGTTGTTTAACTGATGCATATGCCTGATGTAATTTAATTGATATAACTAAGTGAACTTACACATACCTGACCCTGAAGGAAAACAAATCTGTGTATAATGCTGGAATACAAATAGCGAAAGAGTAAGTAAGATATTCTGTTCAGTGTTATTTAACTGCTGCATATGTTTTAATTTTGATTCCATATAACTAGTTTTTAATTATAAGAGAAAGAAAAATAATTCAGTATTGAACACATATTTTGAGTATAACAAAAGTATTTTAAGAAACAACCTGTTAAAAATACATTAGTCATTAAAAATATTTAATTTGTGTACAGGCTGAATTAAAAGTAACATGTGGTGGTGTATTTAATTATGGCAAAGCACACTAGGGCTATCTGCGTAATAGGTGTGATGCCTTCGTGGAGGACTTTCTCAGGGAAACTGGCTCGTATACACACTAAGGTGTAGGGCAAGTTTATTATTGTGCGTATATGTGTAAGAAAATGTATTTTAATTGTTCCATTTTTATTGTATGGAAGGAAGAATAGGATGCCAATATCAAAGATTATTTACCATAGCAAATAATCACGGTCAGGATAAATGTTATATAGAAATCTTGGGAGTGTAAGGGATTATAAGAGTACTTTTAGATTATACTGAAAATATATGCACTTCTGCTAAAATCTGAAGTGAATCAGTATGAAGTGACTTTAAAAATAATGTGATAAGTATACTATTTAAAAGTATAAATGACGAATATTAAGAAATTTGTAGAATTTTATGGTATTTAAATATGAATTTGTTATGTCAAATCTTTTTATATATATTTTTGCTTGAGATATGTAAATTAAACTGAAAATCACGATCATATATTTCTCATGGAATGTCAAAGTTCATTTGTATTAAAAAAAATGCATGAGCAATGAAATTAAATAGAATAATACTTTTTGATTATGTTTTTACCATGGTCTTAGGAATTATGCCATCATGTGTTCTGTTCAACAAAATTTCTTTAGTGCAAACAATACTACGAAAAATATTGAAAAATAGCTTGTTTTACAATATTTATTTCCCTCAATTAACTTAAATATCGTTTTTCATTTCCTAATGCTTTCCTTTATGATAAGAATTTAATGTTTACAATTATTTTCAGCATTCGTACGAATTCTGTGCATAAAATAAACATTGCTTTAACAAAATACTTTATCGGAAAGTATATACCCGGTATTTCCGGTGTATCTACCACATTTAAAATGATTATTTTGCTTTAGTTTACATTACTTCCATTACGAAAATCATGTAGCAGACGCGTCGGCCGATGCGTCTTGTCTCCCGGGTGACGTCACTACCAGCAACCAATGGCACGCTTTTTCCGTTCCTGGCCTAACCTTAGTATATTAAAGAACCTTGCTGTCACACATTGTTTTTAACAGCTGTAAGAACAGGCAGGGCATTCGTTGTTTAAAAACATGTTTTTCTTGTTCTCATCACACATTGTTTTTAACAGCTGTAAGAACAGGCAGGGCATTCGTTGTTTAAAAACATGTTTTTCTTGTTCTCATGCTTTATCTAGCATTCTTTCTATTCCCATTATTGGTGCTTGAAAAAGCCGAAAACCGCATCCGGTGTTTCTCTGTTTTTCAATGAAACTGTAATTCCAGCCTGAGCTGGTCTGAAATCGGATATTTTACTTTATTATTTAACTTTTTGTAATTTATTTAATTTGCTAATATTTTTATTTATTTATTAACATTTTATTTAATTTTAATCATTGACGTTTTATTATTTTATGTATGTATTTTTGTCATCATTCTGGACTGTCTTCCAGGGGTGTTTGTGCTCCGGGGAAACCCCGGAATTCCGGGGATTTTGAACTTTGATACCCGGAAATTCCAGGGATCGTCGTTCAAAAGGAAGTAGGAATAATAATGAATTATTTATTTTGATCTGGGTAATTTTGTTTGCTTTGAAAGCAGAAAACGCAAGGTCAGTGTGTGTGGTGAAAACTTTTCCTTTCTTTCTTCAAAGGCAGTGATAATGCGTGAAAAGGGGGAAAAAACTTTTTTGTTCTTTCCTTATTGCGAGTTATGACTCATTCCCCCGGTTCTCGGACATTCTCTTCTGGATTCTTTTCGGCAAGTAGGCGCGGCAGAAAAAAAAGGGAGAGACTTCATTTGACCAGATGTGCGATCACTTGACTCTAGGTTCAAAGGTCTTATCTCTCCTGGCGTGGCGCCAATAAGTAGAGAAGGGGGATTTTTCACCGTATTAGCTATTTGTCATTGATCGCTTCTCAACTTTTTTTTCTCCGCTGTGTAAAATTTTCGTTTCATTTATTGATGCGCGTGTAAATTTTTCGTTTCGTTTATTGAAATATTTTTTAATTTATGTACGCAAGAAAATTTCACTATGAAATTTCTCGATATAAATAGTGATATTATACAATTAGAAGAAGGTGTCCGGAATGCATTTAGGTGGAATTGGATTGAACGGAGAGATGGTAATGGGGATATCATCGGCACATAGTGCAAGAAAATAAATGTTGCTGGACAAGCATATTGTGTTTTTTGTAACTCACTGCTAAAGTATGGTGGGGAAGGATTCAAGGCTTTCACAAATCATTCTAAAACTGTGACGCACATAAAATATTCAAAGTGCATTAGACATTCAATGACTTTTAGTAATTATGCTGATTCAAAAAATACTGATAACTTACTGGAGACTGATGCTCGGCCATTGGATATAGTGACAAGAAAAGCACACCAAGAGGTATTAATAACTTCATTTATCGGCGAGAATTCTCTTTCTTTCAATGTAACTCCCAATTTAATTGAACTCTGCAAACAGTTGAGCCGCGATCAGACGGCACTAAACTCGTTGGAAAATGTCCAGGACTACTGCATGTTATAAGATGAAATATGGGCTCGCAAAAACTATTAAGGAAAATATCATTAAAACTTTAAAGGAGACTCCATTTTCTCTAAATTTGGATGAAAGTACTAGCAATGCTCAAGAAAGTATACTGGCAATATTGGTGCAGTTTTATGACAACAATCAAAATGAAGTTGTAGTTCATCATTTTGCATCTCTAAAGATGGAATCTTGCAATTCAGAAGCTGTTTTTAAAGCAGTTGTTAATACTATTGAAGATAATAATATTCCATGGGCAAACTTAATTAGTGTATTAATGGACTCATGTAACACCATGCGTGGAAAAAAAAAGGGTGTTGAAACCAGACTACGATCAAACAAAGCACCCCACTTATTAGATATTGATGGTGACACATGTCACACAGCTAATAACTGTGCAAAAAAATTTGCTTCATGTTTTGATAGATACTTAGAAGATTTGTTTGATGACATCTATTTTGATATGAAAAGCTGCAGTAAAAGAGAAAATTTTTTCAAAATCTGTGAATCCCTTGCCATTAAAAAACTTAAACCCTTGAAGAGACCAGACCATAGGTGGGTGTACATTTTATGTGTTTTAGAAAGAATCAAAGATCTGTGGGATGCTCTTATTGCATTTTATTTTCACTACTTGGATAAAACTGATAAAGTGGATTATTTTTCTTATGTTGAAACTGTATACAATAAAAGAAATACTTCTGCAGCTCAGAAAAAAATTCTTGAAGGGGTGTATTCTTGCTTGCATTCCCAACAACTCACAAAGGATGCTTTAGCTTGGAAAAAAAGAATACTAAATGGGTTATTTGTTATGCAAAACAAAACTATTGCATATGGCATTATATTCAGCAGTATTACCAGAGTTCAACACATATATTAAATTATTTGAAACAAAAAAACCAATGCTTCAATTAATACATTCCAGTATTTATAAAATGATGGCAAAATTTTTCTCTTTTTTTATGAAGCCAGAAAATATAGAGTGCACATCGTATAATGATTTATTAAAGGTTGATGTCACAAATCCAGAATTCCATCTACCTAGCAAAGTAATATTTACTGGTGCAAAAGCTTCCACTCTCCTGAAGAAATTATCAAAAAATCATCCAATAGCAAAAGAATTCCAAATTTCTCTGATGAAAGCTTATACTAATACAGCACAGCATATGAAACAGAAATTACCCCTTAAAAATTCATATCTAATTAGTTTTACAGCATTAGATCCAGAGCTAAGAGGTAAAACCAGTACAATATTAGCTTTTGAAAAATTATCATCTTTTATGTCCCATATTTTTAGTGATAATGAAAAGTCAAAAGTAGAAGCTGAAATAAGGTTATACCAGAGTGATATTGATATCACCAAAGAAATGCTCTACACATCTGATGAAAGTGGAAATCAAGTCAAGTGTACAATTGATAAATATTGGTCTAAAGTTTTTAATTTAAAAGATGATTTCACAAATGATTATAAGTATCCTACATTGGCTAAATTGGTCAAAGCCTGCCTTAGCTGCTTCCATGTCCCATTAGTGGAAAGTGCATTCAACTTAATGGATACACTTGTCACTCACTATAGAACCTCTCTTAAGATTGATTCCCTAGATGCAGTGCAGACTATTAAATATGATTTAATGGCTTCTAAAGAAACCTCATGTGAAAAATATGGCTCAAAAAATCCAATGACTGATCCAATTCACAAAGATCTCTTACTGAATATGAACAGAAGTTGGAAACATATCAAGAGGACTTAAAAACATGTATTTCAGATGAGTCACCTATAAAAGTCTCTGAAAAACCTTCTATATTAGCAGAAAAGCAAACTGCTTCTACCTCTGCATGTGCAGTTCTCGAGGAAATTTCTTCAACTGTAAATGAGGAAAATAAAAGTCAACCTTCCTGCAATTATGAAGTTCACCACAAAAGAAAGACAAGCCCACAAACATCAGAAAATAAAAAAAAAAAAAAAAAGCAGCAGAAATTAGATAATTTTTTTAAATAATTAATTCAGGTAATTGAAAATATTTACATAAAATGTAGTAGTTTATATGTTTGAAAATTTATGGTTATTAATTTTGCAAAAAAAAGTAATTCATTGAACTTTTATAATTAGGTCATTCAATACTTCATAATTGTAATTTTTCATTTCTCTCACCCCCCCCTTCTCGAAACTCCAAAATGTCGGTAGTAAGTCCGTAAAAGTTTCAGGGGATTTTTTGGGGTCCCACAAACACCCCTGGTCTTCCATAGGGCTGTAAAATTTTAGAAATTATAACCCTGCGTAATAAGTAATGTTAAACTACGATATATAGTTTTCCCTCTTCTTAAAATGCGAGGACGGCACAAATTAGACCCGTGTATTACATCTTTTCATAAATCAAATAAAAATTTAGAAATACAATTATCGCTTTTAATTAACTCAGTTTACTAAACAATTACAAATTGAATAAATTGAAAGCAAAATTAAAGATCTTAAACTCTGCAGAATGCTGCGTTTCTCTTTTAAGACGGCAGGAAGAAATACGCACGTTAGCGGAACCCAATAGAATGAAATGAATGTAACAGTGAAAAATTTTTAGGACTCTACTGAGGATGTTTCTAACAATAGAAATGCAGAACTAATGCTCGACCTTTTAATGCTATAATTCGTATCGAGCTGATTTATGTGTTAAGTAAATAGCAATGCAACTTTAAGTTTAGGAAGTAGACACTTGATATCATTTTTAATTAAAAGAAAAATAATAATAATAATAACAACAACTTTATGGCATTTCTAATTTAAAAATTATTTTAAATATTTAATTTTAAAAACTTTGATAGTAAAATTTTCATTGAGATTTTATGCTATAAATTTTCAGACTGCAATACCTTTTTTTTTAAGTATTTTTTGGTACTTATATTAATATTGATACAGATAATATAGAAAGCACCAAACGTAGCTATGATGTATTTCAATTTGTCCTTAGTATTTTCTCACATATAGTATTAACACTTTGTCTACACGTTTCTAATGTTTCACCATAGTAAGCCTTCTCTTTCTGAATGTATTCAGTTTCTTTTCGCTTTCGTTTTCTGGTTCTTTTTTTTTAAAATTTTATTTATTTGTTTATTTAATGTTACCATATCCTAAGTTTTACTCTAGCTAGCATTCATTATAGTACATTCATTATATTCATATAGCCACTAGCTAGCATTCATTATAGTACAAAAACTAATATTGCTTGTCAATATCAACACATTTTTATCTTCAATAAAATCCACTAATTCGATTGATGCTGTAAAAATTACAATTTAATACTTTAGCCAATTATTCTGACTGTAGTGATTTAAATTCGATTTTAGGCAACATATGCATTCTTTCAGAAAACGCGATATATTGAGCACCGCTGTTACAAGTAAATACTGTACATTCAACCATTTCATAATATGTAAATGTAGCATAACTTCTTTTTAAGTGCTTGCACTGAGAGTCTCGTTCAAGTAAACCTTAATGGAACTTTATTTCATGAAAATTTAGAAGTATTATAAAAGCCTCGGAATTATTTCCATTGCAAACTTTTATGAATTATGCAGAAAAATATATAAGAAAAACATCAATGAGAAAATATTATTAAATATACATGTCATTGACAGTAGTAAAACATTTTTTCAGTACCCACGGTATTAAAAAGCTCAATATTGTGATAAGCTAAATAAAGTAAAACGGTATTAAAAGTTTAATATTGTGATAAGTATGCTAATCTATAACACTCATTTGATATTTTTGCCATTAGAACTATAATGTAATTCTAACCGTTAAAGTAACATTGTATTTGTATTAACTAGAATTATAATTGTAAGTTCAATTAAATTTATCAGTACTCATTGTTTCCTGGACCTTGAGGGAGACACATTATTTTTTTATTTATTTTTATTTCTATTATATAAAATACTGTCCTCGGAAAAAAATGGCTCTAGACATGATTCTGTCTCCAAAATTAATGGATGAGATGAAGAGAAATAATCTTGGAACAACCTTTGGGCAAGTGCTGCGAGTATGCGAAATGTAAGACGTAAGTAAACTTCGACCATCCTGGAGACTACACTTTCTTAGAATATTGCCATTCGACAAATTATAAACCTTCCATTTATCTTTAAAGTTTAAGCTATCTGTTATTGACTGAGAAAAGCTGGTAATTCATTGTAGTTAAAACTACAACTAATGCAGTTATAATTGTAATTGTGCCGCCCAGATGGTATAGTGATTAGGGAAGCCTGATTGCCATACCAAAGGGCCTGGGTTCGAATCCCGGAGAAGGCATGGTTATAACTGTTCGTCCTTTCATAGGAGGCGATGGTGGCCCACATATTAGGTGCCTCCATAATAAAGAGACCATCCCATCTGGCCTTGTATAGACTAAGGGACTGTGTTACTCTGTAACTATTCACTATCTGCCATTGGGGAAAAAAATTTAAAAAAAAATTGTAATACAATGATTGTTCGAATTACAATATAACTTCAAAAGCAATTAGATTTTTCGCTGAGGAGAGTAACAAGTCGGCTTTTGAATACTACTAGTTCAAATCGGATGCCAATTTTGGCAATCTAAATGTTTAGTTATCTCCGTGGATTTCCTTATGTGTAACATGAATACAAATCATTTTATTTTCGAAAGTTCTCTATGAGTACATCATTCTTCTTAAACGTTTCGTTGCATTCAATTAAATAAAGATCTTTTCCTGCTTTTATTAACGCGTGATGTGAACATGAACCAGTTTCCCTTAGAAAGTTCTCCACAGAAGCAACTTTGCAGTCTTTACCATAAATAAATAATATAACAATCACAGGTGCATAAGAAAATTATATTTTTATTTGTTCTTACATGAAACAATGATGGAAAATAGTTCATGCAAGTACTTTCACTTGTAACTGAATAATGCATTTTAGCTATTTATGGAAAATGTGTGTTATGTTGAATAAAAGACCAATTCGTAATTTTTTTTTTTCCAATGGCAGGTAGTAGCCGTTTATAGACATTGATCACTACTAAGGCCGGCCATGTTATTAAGGAGGGAACTAATACGTGGGCCACCGTTGCCACCTATGAAGAGGACGAACAAATTACATTCATGCCCTATCCGGGATTCGAACCCAGGCTCTTCGGTACGACAACCAGAGTCACGAACCACTTTACTGTCTGGGCGGTAATTCATAATAAATGGATTTAGTAAAATGTCTAGTACACACAGCAATTAAGCATACTGATTGCTGATCAGAATCCTTTTTTACCAGCTAAAGCAATAGGTTGGATAAAATTATGAGACTTAGTTTAGTCCTTGATGATCTCCTTTCTGAAAAGAAAAGGATAAATGTAATTTTTATGATTTATTTTTTATGTAATGTAAACAAGACAAGCTTCCCGTAACAAATCCTTTGCGAAAACATCCCTTTGCACTGGCATGAACTCTTTGCTTGCTTTTCCTTAATCTGGTAATTTAAGTTCACAAGTATATCGAAGATCATAAACATACATATTTGTTTACTAACGTTATGTGCATTTCGGTCTATATAAAATATTTCCTTTAAATAAACTCCAATTTATGCTGGTACCACAAACTACAATATATGTAAGATGATTCAGAAGACATGACAGAAAATATTAATTTTTTTCTTATAGGTGATTATCCCGTTGTATTATTTAAAAACTCATTATCCAAAATGCAGAAACATTTCGAATATAATATTATTGACTGTAATTTTCAAATATTATCACGATGTCCTTAGCCTGTGTCACTGAAATTATAAGGGGCAGTTGTTTTTCTGATTAAATAATTACAATCATCTGCTGCACAATTTTAATGAAGAGGTCATTACAATTGCATTGTAATTTTTATTAGATTATATAATTACAGTTATACTGTTTATTCAGTTAGATTTCACAATTAAAATGCAATTATAATTAAAATGCATTTACATAAATTGTATATATAATTAAAAATTGTTACATTGTAATTACAAAATAATTGCATAATATTATAACAAATACTATGTGTGTTCAATTGCATTCTACGATTACATTTGCAATTAAGATCATGATTTTCCTTGCTTACGTAACTGCTTTTTTCAGAAACAATTGCTATCCTAATTACATTATTATAATTACTTACTGGAGTTACAATGACAGTGTAATTGTAATTAGATTATATGATTGCAGTTGCATTGAATATGAAATTGGATTTCACAAATATAGAGTAATTGTAATTTAAATGAAATTACGTAAATTGTAATTGTAATTAAAAAAGAGCTACTTTTTAACTATAACTACTTAGTAATTGCATAATTTTATTACAATTGCATACTACACTTAGACTTATAATTGTGATCACGATTTCACTAGGTTTAAGTAATCCTAATTATCAGAGACAATTACTTTCCTAATTACATGGTTATAATTATCTACTGGAATTGCAGTTAAAATTACGTTGTAATTAGCTAATATTACCATAGTTATGATTAGATGGAATAAAATTTGTAATTGTAATTAGATTATATAATTGTAATGTTTGTGATTATCATTGCATTGTAATTGTAAGATTTAAGAATTAAAATGCAATTACATACATTATTGTTGCATTTAAAAAGTACTTACTTTCTAATTGTAATTGCAAAGTAACTGCGGAGCTAATTACAATTGCAATATAATTGAAATCACATATTTCAAAATATTTTTGCAGTTTCTTGCAATTTTAATTTTAATTCCAATTACATTTTGCCAAACTGCATCTAAAATTTGGAGAATAAGTAGGCTGGAAAATGAAAATTGTATTTACGAACATAAACATTTAAGTTTACTATAGCTGGTATAAGCACAGAACAGCTGGAAGTTTTGAACGATCTATTTATTCCGAGTTGTTATTCAAAATCTAACGATAAAACCCATTTGCCCCTAGCGAATAGATAGTTTCCTCTCCCCAATTACCTCCCGCAGAGAAAAATTATCACCTGTCAGTTTACATTAAGAGCAGTGAGGGGAGGGCATTCTGAGACAGGCCGTATATATGCTGCCTTGCCGTTATGAGGACCAAAATATTTGGACGCATATCAGCCTTGCCGCTATGAGAGCCATTATTTTCGAACGCATATATACGGCCTTGCCGCCTAGAGGGTTAAAAAAAGAGATTCTTCTGTCTAGTAGAAAAGGTTATGCTATTAGAATATGACAGAGTAGATGTGTTCTATTTGCATAAGGTGAGGAATGCTTTTGTGAAGGATTTTCGTAGGAAAGCTGACTCGTATTCGCATTCCACTTGTGGAAAACCACGCAAACAAATCATGCGCTCAACATTTTCGCCTGGGATCGAATACCGGTTGAACTACCAGTATTCAGCTGCCACAGATAGGACTTCTACACTTACAAAGAGCCTTTCGCTTAAGATCTGATTATCACCTCTTTCCTTCCCCGATGTTAGGCTTTAGTCGTTATTAGGGGACGTTGTTTACTGTTGTTTGATTTCAATGAATAAAGGCAAAGCAGACAAAGCCTCTTAACCTGAAAGATAAAATGCCTTCAGGTAGGATTTATAGGAAACTGGTTTGCGTTCGTTTCATGCATTCGGATTTTGTTTATGTTTCTTTCATTTAGCTCAAAACATACGAGTACTGTCTATTTTAAGAAAAGAATGTTTTTGGGGAGTATTTTTTAAGGGTAAATTACTTGTATTAATGTTACACATGGAGGGAAAATCACGAAAAGATCTGTACAGTTAGCTCGTTGATAAGTATTAGGAGCCAGGTTTAATTACTGTGGTTCAATTATCTTAATCACTTGTGTTCTAATGGGCCTCACGAGCTTTGCATTTTTTGTTGATCAGGCTAATTTATGTCGAACTCGCACGAAATTTACCAAAATTTAAAAAACTGCTACCTGATGAAATATTCCAGTAATTTTGATGTATCAGAAATTTAGAAATACTATGTCAGGTTTCTGGAGTATGTGTACATGTGAGCATATAACATTTAAATTTAGTCATTTTAAACATAAATCAGATAGCATATCTTATATGATACATTGAGTAATCTTCGGTACTATGTAATTAATTCCCTAACTATGAAAGTATATGAAACTTAAATTAGGAATTATAGCAAATCATTCCATAGAAATATGCTATGCCAGTATTAGTCTAGAAAGGATCAATTGTGCGTAAATATTGTAGTAGGCATCTCAGGTAACAATTTGTCAGCAGTATAGATATCATTAATTTAAAGGAGATAATAGCGATATGTGTGCCTTTTGTTTTAGCATAGTTCTGCTCCCGTTACTTTTAAGCTAGACATATCACTTGAAATAAATTTCTTTCTAAAATCAGAGGGATATTATTAACAATTTTTCTTTATAAATATAAAGTTTATCCTTTATTATATAAATAATTGAAATGCTTAAATTTGGCATTCTAATAAATATTTTATCTTAACTTTCTGAAAAATTGAATTTATTTTAAAATGTATAAAAATGAATTAAATCCTGAATTTTTTTCAGTCTTATGATAATAAAATTTAGAATCATTAGTTTGTATATCCGTATATATTATAAGAAAGTATCTCATTCTTTTTTGAGGGCTCTTGTGATGTAAGTGATAGTAGATCGGACTAGCAGTCGGAAGGTCTGCGGTTCGTATCCGTGCGAGAGCATAGAGGTTTTTTCATATTTTCTCCTCAGAAAAACGGAATGTATGGAAACGTGATAGACAATAATTCGTGAACACGTGAATTAGGCCGATAGAGTCTCGTGCTTCTTCTCTTTCGCCCTATAAGAGGGAAAAAATAAGGAATTATGCCATTCTCCCTATCTTGCTACAAATGGATGTTCTTCTAATTAGAATTTGGAAGACATTGTTGGTAGAAGAATAATTACAGCACTGCTGAATTTTCGCATTTCTTGCTTCGAAAAAATCCAAGGTCCGCCTATTACTCCGCCTTTCGCAAATTTTTCAAATTTACTTTTTCTGGTATCGCTTTCCCATTACAGTATGTTAATCCCGTAAAACGTTTTTTACATAATTTACGTTCAAGTTACATTAAAACACAATTTTCGGAATTAAACTTCCTACATATGGGTTCCCTCTTTTTTGATACTTCTAGTAAAATTATATTTGGAGATAATATAATCAGTATTTCTTTAGTAAATAAATTATTATTATCTTACTTTGCACAAGTATTAGAACAACTTCTTTTCAAGCTAAGTCAATTTTAGATCATTCAACATATATACACCGCATTTTATAATTTCATTGCACAAAAGTTTTATACCTTAGTGAGTATATCTTTTCTAGTAGATTTCGTATTGCTTGAATTTTGAGGGAAAAGTAAAGTCAAGATTTTTACAAATAAAAACAATAAAAAAAAAGTACTTTCCTCCGTTTAGTGCTATATCTCTTTACTGACGTGTATGTGCGATTATGGCAAAGCCTCAAGGGCTATCTGCCTAAGGAGAGGGATGCCTTCGTGGAGGACTTTCTAAGGGAAACTGGCTCGTATACACGTTACACATGGAGAAAACCACGAAAACGCCCATGCAGCAACCCCGTTCGCGGTATTCAAACCTCTGACCGAACGATCAGTGTTCAGCGAGGCCGCTGGTGAGCCTCTCTTTAATGACGAATTAACACCAATAGATAGGCTGTTTTCTCCCGAAGGTTTGGCCTTTCTGTAAACGATTAGGGGAAACCGGAAAAGCAATAAAATTATTTTTCACTCATGAATCAGCATCTTCAAGAAGCATCGACTCCCAGTGAGTAAAAGCGACCATCTGGTAAGATGTATTTTAGCATAAAATGGTTTGTAAATCCAAATAACATTAATTTAGAGAAATTTTTATGGATGCAATATATAATTCTTAGATAAAAGCATAAAAGTAAGTAAAAGGGGGCGATGTAGGGTGTTTTTCGCTACTTTTAATTTTTAGAATAGGGCCCCAAACATATTATTGTCAACCCTGTATTTAGATTTGCTAACTTTACTAAAGCACACAATATCTATCTTCTAAGATAGGAATATTTCACTTCCGGCGAACTTTCTAAGGAAAATTTACATGCATTTAGGTTTACATATAGAGAAAACCATGAAAATTCCATACAGCTGATCTATTCCTTCGCTGAAAATAGAAGCCTAGAAGAATTGATAGTGTTGTGTTGCTTCAGCGACTAGATTTCTCACTTTGATTTTGGAATTAGAAATATAATTACAAAGATCTCCACTAGAGGAGATCATAATTCATTATTTTTTTCACACATATAAAATCTGGTTAAATATGTTTCCTCGTTTATAAATTACAGAAGTTTTATTTTCAATAATTCCTGATATTTTAAAGGAAAATTTTCATGTACTTATTTATTTATTTATTTATTTTTTTTTTCTTGTAGCAGGTTTAAATAGTCGTTGATTGAAACCACACTAATTTTACCTAACAATCAGAAAATGACACAAATGACGTGAACTCTTTCATAATTATATTACTCATTAGCATTAAAAAAAAAACTTAACTTGGGTTGAAGATTACCTCAAAAGAGTTTTTTTTTTTTTAAATTTCTTAATTTAGATGCCATACAGTCTGGTAATACATATCTTATAATACATAATAATAAGTCTGGTTATACTACAGCCTTATCAGTGGCCGATAAGACCGCTAAATATTAGTTGTTCCATTTGGATTCAAACTCAGACGAACGAATGCGATGGCTGTGTGGTATTTTTCCATGTATAGCATGATTATGAGCTATTCATTAGAAAGTCCTCTATGAAGGCATCTTTCTACTTAAAAGCAGATAGTCCTCGTGTGTTTTGCTGTATTCAAAATAATCCTAGCCATCAAACTACGACACCTGTCACTCTAAATCAAGATGAAAGTTTTCTAAACAAGATTTTTAAATCGGGCTGTGGGGGTTCCAGTGGCCAATCGCTAAAACCGCTGAATACTGGTAATTCGACATGGGTTCAAATCCGGACGAACATGCTTGTTCTATGAAAGTTTTCCAGGGTTTTTCTTTGTTCAGTGTGGATGAGATCTAGTTCCCCTTAGAAATTCCCTCCATGATAGTTTCAGTCCTCTTGCGCAGATTCCAAATCCATTAAATTTTCTTTATTAAATACAATTATAATTCTTTCTTTTTTAGAGAAATCGCAGGGAAAAAAACTGTAAACATCAAATCAAGTGCGATTACGAATATTTTAAAATAGTTAAAATTTTGAGCAGGAAAGCTTTTTTAATACATTCATAAGCAACTGATAATTAGGAGAAAAAACATTTTAAATTGGCATAAAACTTTGTCGATTTCTACAATAATCTATATAAATGCATTTTCAAAAACTTCTGCTGAAATATGAAGAGTTGTATTTGTAAAGTATTTATTAGTGAGATCTGTAATTATATACTCAGCTTTTAGTTTTCATAACCTTCCAGTCATCAGAATAAAGTCATTAAGCGTAAGGGATTTTAAAGAAAAGATTATTTTTACAAAATGACTCAAAATTTCCTGAGCTAGTATAAGTAATTATATAACTCAAATAATTAAATATTTGCGAAAATTTTGTTGACCTCTCTCAGTCTTACCAATATTTCTGTATAGATATAGAACATAATTAAATATCGATAATGAGTATCATAGATAGTGGAGGATATAGAATGAGCATCACAATATATAATTATGTTTGTCGCAAAAGCTGCCACTTTGATAAATGAACATAGCTGTCGGGAATCACATATGAATGTCACATACATGCTTTATAATACAAAGAATGTTATGAAAATGGTTATTTGATATCAGCATTTACTGAACTTTCCAAAATGTTAAAAAATATAATATTTAAGAGTCAGCAAGTTTGTTTAAAAAATTGTATGCATTTCAATCACTGTGTTTTGTCGCTATAATCAGAAGCTCGTCATCGATATTTAGACTTTTTCTCGATAAGCTACTGAGTTCGAATTTTGTACTCACACTGTTTACGGATGGAAATACGGCAAGGTAAACCGAGTTTTATAAAATTTAGAGGTCTTAAAATTTAATGTTGAAAAAATTTTTTGCACATATTTCCATTTAAAGAATAAACTAAAAATCTCACAGATTTTAAGTTTGCATAACTTTACAGAGCGTAAAATAGATTTTGAAATAAAATTTGCATAAAATTAATATAATTTCTGATTTTGGGCGAATTTTTAAAACTTTATACTTTTATGAGGTAAGAGGAATTTTGGAAGTAAAAGACAACCAAAAGGAGAAAAATAATTTGTCGTACAGATTAATGGGAATAAGAGCCCCTTTGAAAAATTCCTGTACAGTTTTATAACAAGAATAATAGATTCTTAATCGATCAAATATTAACGAAATCAAATAATCGAATCGCATTGTCAAAAGTATAAGATTTATAAATTTATCAAGAGAGCTGCACGTTTTTTTTTTTTTTATTTGTGATATATATTTGTAGAATTTTTTTAAAGAGAATTATTTAATCACGTGTTATCAATAAATTATATAATACATTATTTTTCTCATTTTAATTCATTAATAATTTTATAAGTCATAAATAAAAATTTATTTTATAAAAAATTTTTTATTTTATTCAATACTTGTTCTAAAATGGAAATTCTTAATTCCTTTTATATTGGAACTGGTAATAAATTTGTTTCCTTAGAGTCAGTGTAAGGCCTTTATCTCAAAACATCAAGAAGACATCTCCCGGCGCTAATGACAGCCATTACCCATTGTCATCAGGGGTGCACAGACCCTTGTCCCCTTAGGCAATGGGGGTTGGAAGACATACAAAAATACGGGCCAGACGTTTTTGGCGCATTTTTCCGCTATTACAAAAACACGGGAAGATCTGTTTTCGAGGGTACATTTAAACTAACAATAATCCGTCCGTTAAGAGACCTGCATCGTTAATGGGTTAAATATCTGCTGGCTTGTAAATAACTTTTTCATTTTTGTCACTTGAGTTATTGGTTGGTGCAGCATTTTCCTATCTTATCCAGTCCTCTTCTAAATAAGTTAAGCACAAAGACCTATGTTTATTTGGAGTAGAATATTGCACAAGCTGGTTGATGGCATAGCAAGGAAAAAAGAATTAGATTCTATTGATCCTAGGCTCAGCCACATTATGAATTTCCCTTTCTGTAACTTTCTGAATTGATCTGGATAGAAGATTATGCAAGAATGCTTGAAATATTTTAGTGTAAAATCTGCTGAGGGTAAATCTGCTTGGCGAAAATTGGTGATTTTTGGCGATTGGCCAACAAGGCACTATTTCAAGATGACCGCTACAGAAAACTAAAATAACAAGTCAAAGAATTGCACAAACTCTGTGTCCATGTACACATCGATCTATTTTCGCTTTAAAATAATCAGGAGTCAAAGTTAAAAAATAACATATAATGTCATAAATGTTAAAACTGAACAAATTTTGTAACCAATCGAAGCTCAGTAAACTGCATTTTAAATTGCACAATGAAATAACAAAAAAGGAAATACATGTTATCGCATATATACATTACAAAAAGGAAATATCGACTTGCCATATTTAGAAATTTCTGTGTCTTCAGTCTGTGACATACAAAATTCCTTAACAGCATCCAAAAACGTTCTAAAATTATCTGAACTAGAATATGCTACTAGAATGAACTAGAATATGCTGTCACCACATAAATTCACAAAAATAAGAGTAAAAAATATCCTCCATTGTGCCAGACTGTCAGTGGCATTTCTTCCACGAACCTTTCTTGCAACAAAGCCATCTAAACTATCTTCGCGTTCAAGCATATGCATTTCCTCTGTACAAACAGGACAGTTATAATGACTGCTACATAAACCTTCATTTACACACCAGTCAATTAGCCATTTTATGATGTAAAGCACAAAATAAGCAACATACTTCCTGACATCCAACACAGTAATATGCCCTTACAAATATTTTCCCATCGGTCAAATTCACCCCAGTCATGCAACCAGTCGCATCATAATTGGGTTTACATAACATTCAACAGCTCAGTTTGCCATAAATTAAACAACAATTTGGTGATAATCCAAAGGGCACCCTAAAATATAGACTAACCCTGCTGAGATTTGCATTGCGAGGTCAGAAGAAAGATATATCTCCAAATATTTTTAAAACTGTGAAATAATTTATAGCTAGCTACCATATTTTATGATAGTGATGCTAGCTGCAAATTCGAAGGTTTTTCTTCAATATTGTTGGTAAAGTACCTAAGAAGCATTTTCTAGGATGGACTATGGAAGTTTTAAAAGTAAGTGCTCCCTTTGACACTTTCACGTGGCTTCATGGCAGTTTCGAAAGTTGTGGAAAGGGTGAAATTATGACTTTGTACATGCGTAGACAATGTGGCACTCAGCTAAGATGATAGAACCCAGTGGACCTTTACTAATAGACGTTTTAGCCACAAAGAGCAATAGGCTTTTGGTTTTTTGGAAATGAAACATCAAGATGCATTAGCACTGCAACAAAAGAGTGTCTAAGTTGATGCAGCTGAGAAACCAAATAAAAAGTTAACAGCACTGTAATTACTAGTACTGATAAGTTTTTATTTTTGGGGGCAGGTATAAGGGGCCATGAGCTGGGATTTTTTTTTTTTCTTTCTTACTTTTTTTTTTTTTTTTTTTTTTTTTTTTTTTTGCAGGGGCTACTGGATTTTTTTAATTATTTTGAGTGCTATTTAAAAAAAATCATTGTAAACATTTTACATAACCTAATCACCTGACATAACTTAAATATGTAACACCATCATATTCAGCATCTAGAAGTTCCTTAAATTGCAGAGCAAAAGTTCATGTGATTGAATGTAACTCTGTTTTTATGGCCAGTTGCATAATATGATTAATTGATAATACTTTAGCATACAAATTTTGTTGATAAATCATATAATGGATAATAACTAAATCTTCTATTTTAATGTTGTTTGATTCTAATTTGTTTATTACAGTACAAAGTCCGAAATCCGGACATCCAATATCTGGAATGATCTAAAACACGGACCTCAAAACCACCAACAACATTTTTTTCATAGGTTTTATGTATACGCATTTGATTGCCCCCTCCATGCATAATAAAACATCTGGAGAGTCCCTATTCTTAATTTCACTTCCACACTAAATAAAATACCTTGTTATATTAAAGAAACAATCATTTTAGCATAAATTTGTACAATCAGTAATTTGGCTTCGTATCTGCTTGGCACGTATCTCAAACTAAAATGTTCCACACAGATACATCATTAACCTGACGCCAACCTGGCAAATCATTATTTATTATACTTTCCTTTCATCACCGCATGTTTATCAAAACATGACAACTTGAGTAATGACTCATGTAGCAATGCTTAAACAATTTTTTATGTTAGTAATTGAATAATAAAAGGAGTATATTAACCTTTTATGTTGGCATTATGCTTGGCGATTAAAGGTTTAAGTTAAATGCGCTAAAAAATGTTGACGAGGAAAAATTTCTTTCTATATGCTAAAAGACAATTGAAATTTTGTTGTTGATACTCAGACCCAAAGATTACATTTACAGCTATTTGAATTAAGAGTAACTGATTTGTTATTCACATAAACCCAGAGTCAGTGCCAGGACTCCTATGGTCGCGCCAAGTCACAGAATTTAGGACCCACAGAGACTGCATCAGGCGTAGGCTATCTCGTGCCGGCCCTGAATAAGGCTTAAGTATATGTGGGAATTTATTTATTCAGAACTCTAAGCCTTAGGCATGTGGAAATCATTAGTTGCCAAGCTCATGATGAATAGCCAAGTATGTATAGTGAAGGATAGCTAAATTTGATGATGATAGCCGCTAATTTTAAAGGTTTTAGGATATCACAAAACAAAAGTGAAATTTTCTAATTAACGGATTTTGTAAAGAAATGTGGAGAAGCGGTAATAAATGAAGATGATATAAAAGAAGTTTTTCATTGTTATGACAGTGCTTCACAGTCATCGATCAATTAATGAATGGCGAAATCTGTAGTATGGTTCTAGATCCAGAAAATACCGCTACCAATAGTGAAGAAAGTGACAGAGAAGTTACTGAAAACGAAAAAATTTCAATTGACAAGTTAGTCGGAATTCTCGATTACAGCAGTTACAGGACTTCAATAACGCAACTGAACAAGAGATTATGCCTATCTACAGAATTAAAGAATTGAATATTAGTACATAAAATGAAGCAACTTAAACAACTTAACATTGAAAGAAATGTTTAACAAGGTAAACAAATAAATAATAAGTTTTTTTGGTACTTCTCTGTTTTGACGGCACAGGCGAAAAAGTTGCTAATAATAACTGATGCCAAATGGAATATCCTCTCTGGTAACCTGTAACACATCATCTTCAAAACAAGTCGCAGACATTTCTTATCAGATTGATTGTTTCTTTCAATACTGGCATACAATTACATAGAATTTTTACCGGATAGTTTAATTGTATGCCCTAAGGCCATTTGCAGTAATTAAGTCAATTAGCATGCAATCACACCACTCGCGCGAAGGCGAAAATATAGAAAAGGCAAACTCAAGAGTTCAGTTCATCAATCCCATTGAGAATGCATTAGTGAAGTACAGCACTGCGGTTTTACATAATTTCTGAGTAAGCTATTTGTATGAATTGAAATAATTCTTGCATTTAAACTTGCATTCTAAATTAAGATTTAACTGGAAATTAATGTAAATTACTGTGAGAATTAGATTTTTGTAACGTAGTTTACATGAGATGATATCACTTGGGGTAACATGATATGAACCATTGAATCAGGATGTTGAACCATGAAAGCATAGTAAATTCTTAAATTAATGTCTTTTTACAAAATTTTTAATGATATTAAAATGTTTATGCCTTCAAAATAAAAAAATTCTTAGAACTAACATTTGCTAACATTTTTTATGTGTATACTTGTATATGGTATGTTGTCGGCAATAAAGTCTGCTTTGCGAGATTTGCGCCGGCGAAACGGAAAAGTACCCTTTTTTTGTAAATTTTGATACCCTTTAGATCATAAATACTTCATTATTTCATAAATCACAATTTCATATTTTTAATTTTATAATTTCTTCAGCCCATCTTACTAGATTTAAACTGATGATCTGATATCCAAAAAAATCCCAAATCTGGAATTGCTGAAGTCTCTACGATTCCTGATTTCGGACTTTGTATTTTAGTAAACTTACAGCTGCTTCATCTTTGCCAATCATAGCTGCTACTGTATTAGTTGATACTAAAGAAAGAATTTCTGACTGCAAGTCATTTTCGCATAAACAATTTTTGACAGCCTAGAAAATATCTTCTTTTGTAGTGTCATTCAAACAGATCAGGTTTAATAATTTCTTAAATGATTCCATGAATACTCCAAGTTGAGTTACACTGAAGAGCCAAAACATTATGACCAACTTCTCAGTAACGCGTTGCGTGACCTTTGGTCTTCAAATTAGCTGCAACTCGCTTTGGCATGGATGCCACAAGTTCTAGGTAGATGACTCGAGACAGATTGTACCAAATGTCTTAAGCTGCAGTCACACAAAGTTGAGATATTCTGATACCCATGATGGTGTTTGGGCTCTGAGCTGCTTCTTCATGACATCTCAAATGTTCTCTGTCAGGATAAGGTCTGGTGAGTTAGGTGGCAAAGACATTAATTGGAATTCATCCTTAGGCACTTAGAACCACTCACACAATTCGTGCCTTGTGACATGGGGCATTGTTTGTTGGAAGATTCCATTTCCAGTTGGGAAGACAGATGCCATGTAAGGGTGCAACTGCTCTGCAATTATGTTCAGATAGTCTGCAGCTTTATGGTTTGTTCTACCACAATTAAGGGTCCCAGAGCTACCCACGAGAACGTTCCCCAAAGCATAATACTGCCAGTACTGACATGACCATCAATATGATAAATGATAATTGATTCATCCAACCGAGCAACCGTCTTCCAGTTACCCATGGTCCAATCTGGATGTGCCTGGGCTTCCTGTAGGTGTAGTTAACAAGATGCTTGGTCAACAAAGTACACAAGTGGGACGTCTGCTGCACAGTCCCATATCCAACTGTGTGTTCCAAAACATTTTCACTTGGATGCGCTGTCAGCTGAGCCATTGTCTGGCAATGATTTTGCTGCACTAAGCAGGACAGTATCCTACGTCCTTTTTCTTTGATGACATGTGGACGTCCAACACCATGGCATCTACTGCTGGTTTCACCATCATTTATGCACTTTGCATAAATATTAACAACAGCAGATTAGGAACCATGCAGTTTCAGAGATACTCATTCTGAGTTTTTTTTTTTTTTTTTCCCACTACAATCTGCCTTCTATAAAAATTCACTTAGATCAGCAGCCTTTCCCATCACTCGCAAAGGGAAGTGCAAGAACCTAGCAGCAGTTAAATATCATATGTGCCCTCCATGTCATGCAGATGAATTTATTGAAAAATAAGGGGGGATGTCATGTTTTCGCTCGTCAATGTATGTCCGAAATGTCTGTACTTTCGTCATGTGCCAAACAGAAATATTTAAAATCTTGAATTGGACTGCACAGTTTTGGAACAGTTTCATTTGCAGTGTTGGTAATTCAGTGGCATACAGTTTGCCAAGATCAGGCCAGCGCCGAGCCTAATTGGCACCGTCATGCAAATGTCTAGCGAGCGCTTTTATACAGTGACGATATTAAAAGGAAACTGCTGATGGATAGCACTTAAAATGAAGTATTATTAACATAATAATATAAGAAATAAAAAAAAAATCATTTATCTTTCAGTTTGTGTAAATGTGCAAACATTTTGTGCTTTGTTAAAACCCACACTCAAACATATTTATTGAAGAATGATACATATATTTATGTTCTAAAAAAGTAACAGTGCAAGCTAAGCCAAATAATGCACTACCATTAGATACCAAATATATTGCTTAACACTATTTATTATCTTAACCTTCTAAAACCGGGCTTAAATTCTCATAATATAACCTTTAGGACAGCGCGATCCAAAAAACTGTTCCCTAATGAGAAAAGTCATTAGGGTGGTCATTTGTCCCCTCCATAGATACAGTAAAATTTACATGTTTGTCCACGCTGGGCAATAGTCTGGAATAAGTTACTATATTTGCGACTTTTTCGAGGTTTATTTTGATTTAATTAAACTAAACTGCATTTATTTATTAAGAGCAAAATGTATACAATATTTATATAACATTTACTAATTCTGATCAATCTCGGTAACAATTTGTGAATTGTATGTGAATTCTTTGTTTTCACCAGAAATTAGGAAAAGAGAACAGAACTTGACAAATTATAACAAATATGAACTAGCTTTGTATGCTTGCAGGTCAGAATGCAATATTTGATAATTTATTTTTATTAATAAAATAACAGTAATGAATAATTTAATGACTTCATTAATAATATTCATTACTTTTAGATGTTTAGAATATGATTCATTACTATTAGATTTTGAGATGAACTTATACCAATAATAAAGCTTTAAAACTTTTTTTTCATAATTACGCTATTGTAATATAAAAAAGAAAATCAGAGATACATTAGTTGCATTTGATTACATAATTTTAACAAATATTACTTCGGACTATCAGGCAAAGGAGGTATATCTGTAGAGAGAATTTTCTTCATAAAACTGGATTTTGTTTACGTTAGCAGTTAAAAAATTCTCCGAATACCTATATATGCAATCCATTTTATAGCTGCAATGTAAAGTGAAGTCTGATGAGATAATTTCTTAAATCTTTGCATTTTCGTGGTATCCTTAGAAAGAGAGATAGAAAGCAGTTTTAGTCCTCTTTTTAATATTTGTTGAGTAGAATTTTAACGTATGATTTAAGATTTTAGAAAATATAAATTTATCAAAAATGTTTTTCAGAACAGTTTTAAATGTCTACAAAGAATTCTACGTCAGTTTTCTTTCATACGCGGATTTCGTTCAAAACCATCGTGATATCCAAAGCTTGATTTTTCCTTGATTTTAAATGAAATGGATATGCATATACATAATAAAATAATACATACAAAATAAACATAATAAAATTTTCTAATTTATTTTGAAAAGATTAATCTTTCATACTTTCAAAAGAATAAGGGCATACAGGGTACTGACATTTACAGTGTAGGAAATATGTATTTCATATTTCTTTCCGTGATCAGAACGATTACCCAGGAATATTTTCAAAGCAAAATTAAGAAAATTATTTCCGACAAATTTTTCATAAAGTATCCTCTTATGTGTCTCTTTGATAAAGTGCGAAATCTTCTTGGCAGAATAAAGAATCAGAATGATGAACGGAGTGAAATAAATGCATGAGAAATAATTCCATAGTGCTGCAATTCCATGTAAAATCGTAAAATGAAACATTGAAAAATCCATGTAAAACTGTAATATGAAACATTGGAGAAAACTGCAATATAGTTTATTCACAATCACCTAAAATTTCTTAATTTATGTATTGCCGAATGATAAACATAGGTTAGAAAATTAAATTGGTTATTTCAATCATTTTTCTTGGTTTATTTTTTACGTGCCCACCAGCAGAGAGTGCTAAAGTGGCTGAACACTGGTAGTTTTCTTGGGTTCGAATCACAGCGAGAATCACAGGCTTCATGGGTGCTTTCATGGTTTTTGTCGTAACGTCGGTATAATCCAGCTTTACTGAGCAAGTCCTTGATGAAGACATTCCTCCCCTAATACAGATACTAGCTGTCGAGTGCTTTGGTGTAATCAAGTGAACGAACCAAATAAGGCCAATCAAATCCCAGAGAACAGGTTGGTTACATATGGATTTTTCCATTTTATTTACTTAAGAATGAATGAAAATCACAAAAGGATAAATGAGAGAAAGTTGCGTGCATAATAGAAGTTCGAACGGAGTTAACATTACTGAACAGTTTTATGACCTCGGCAGCAAGAAAGGCCAAAGTAACATCTTATTGAATTTAAGCCTCAAGTGTAAAGCAGGCCCTAAAAGAGTAATTTTGCCTACTTTGTAAAAGGAGCTTTAGAAACATTAAGCTAAGATTAATTTTTAGAGTCGTTAGGTTATTTTGATACTGGAGACGTAAAAAATGAGCAATGCCCTCCTTGGGACTCGAACCCGGACCTCTCGAAACATGCGCCGAGTGTGCTAACCATTACACCGCAAAGGCATGCTGGAAGAAGAGAGAAAATACCTTATGTACTTGCCCTTTTAAAGGGCGACAGGGGATTAGGAGACCCAATAGCTAAATCGTGGTGGTGAGGAATCACCATCCAACACCTTTTAGTTCGTGCACCACTATAGAGTCATTAGGTTATTTTTGAAGCAGAAGACATGAAAAAATGTGTAATGCCTTCGTCGGGACAGGATCTCTCGAAATACTCGTTAAGTCTGCTAACCATTGCACCACGAAGGCATGCAGAAAGGAGGGAGAAAATATTTTATAAGTTGCCTCAAAATATGAATGCCTTCGTGGAGGAATCCACCAGATGAAAGAGCAGTAAAATCACTAAATACTAGTAGTTCAACCTGGATTAACATCCAGACGAACATGAGAGATTTCGTGGCTTTCTTAATGCATAATTTGAATGCGAGAGAGTTTCCCTTAGAAAGTCTTCCACGATAACATCCCTACCCATAGAGAGATAGCCCTCGAGTTGCTTTTCTGAATTAATTAATGTAACCGTAGTCGAGGACATTTGGAGAGAAAGCGGTTTATAATCACGTTACACATGGGGGGTGTGAATCCTATGAAGCCTGTTTATTCGCTTGTATTGAACCTATATACTGAACTGTTACCAAATGAAATTGTCGATAGTTTTATCTACATAACAACTGAGTGTAGCGATGTAACTAAATCCCATATTTACTGGCGTAAGGGAAGAAGCTTAAATATCAGACGGATTATTTAATTAAGTTTAATAGTACTATTTACTGAAAAGTGATGTTTCATGAAAGACTGACAGAACCGGCTCACGTTCACGGTTTTTAACGGGAAAACTACGAGAAGGATCATACAGATAGCTCATTCACCGGTATCTTAACGGAGTTGATTTCACATGAAAAATTCAGAGTTATATATTCAATGTTACGTTCATTGTGATCATCTGAGTGTAGTTTCTTTTTTTCCAATTTTTGGCACTTATAAAAAGGCCTTTAATAGAGACATGCTCTATTAGTAGTAATTTTTTGTTTTGTTTTTTGCTATTATAGAAAGGCGCTTTCATTTAATTAACTATTGCCTTTTTTTTTTTTTTTTTTTTTTTTTTGAGTTAACTGTTTTTCTGAAATGACATGTGATAAGCTTCAAAACAGTTTATGCAGAGTGCTACATCACATGCTTTACATATGACAGTTGATCTCCGCTGTAAACCTTTTGCAGAACAAACAGCACATCTTCGTCTTTTCTGTGTATCAAAAGGGAAATGGGAGCATAGATACTTGCATCGTTTTTTTCGACTTGATGGAGACTGCGTATGGGCTTGAACAAGATCAGAATAATGAATCAGCTCTCTAATCAAATTCATGCGAAAAACTTTGTGATTTTTTTTCGATATTGCTTATTTTGCTTAGAATGTACGCGTTTAGCACTGTTAGGTCAAGTAGATGAAAAAATAGTTTTTTCGTCCACTTCAAAGTTCTTCTGCCAAAAGTATAACTATTGGCCATGCGATCACTTAAATCAACATAGCCCATATTTTTGTTGTAACACGTTAGGATCTCGGGCTTTATCTGCTCATCGGCTGTAACCATTGGATTGTGCATATTTGACAGCATGAAAACGTCACGCTTATCTTTCCAGCGTAGAGCTGTCATCCCATTTATGAAAGACACCGTGGTTTTCCTCTATTCAATTTTCCTTTGCTTACATCTTTTGGGAAATGCTTCCTATTCGGACGAATAGTTCCACGTAATTTATTTTCATTTAATAAATAAACGAAAAGTTCTGGCGTGGAAACGAAATTGTCCATAAATAATTTATGACCTTTGTTTCTAGTAGTGCCACTCATTTCTTTAACGACATTGTAAGACGCTGAGAAGTTGGGATCCTTAGATTTATCTTTCCCAAGGTAAACTTCCATATCGTAGGTGTACCCTTCCTTATCAGCGATCTTGTATAATTTTATACCCCACTGCTTGCGTTTCTTTGAGATATACTGTCTAAATATTACTTGCCCTTTAAATTCGACAGTAATTTCATCTATCGTGAGTTCTTCTGTGGGGCTGTAAATCTGTTTATAAGCTGTTTTTAAATGATCAAAAACTTTTCAAATTTTCCATAGTCTGTCATTATTCATAATTTTATCGGGTTTTTCTTTCTTGTTTTCAAAATGCAAAAATTTTTAAATCATTAAAAATCTGTCTCTTGACATTACCTTACGAAAAAATGGTGTGTCAATTAAATCATCTGTGGACCAATAATCTCGAATGCTGTCCTCTTCAACATGTCCCGTGAGTAAGACTAATTCAAAAAATTTCTGAAGTTCATCAGATGTAATTGCCGTCTAGTCGGTTTCATGCTTTCTTTTTCCGCTTATATCTGGCGGCAACTATAAGATTTGAGAAGCATATCAATTAGTTTCTATGGTTAACATTTTAAACAATTCATCTGAAAAGTATAACTTAAAAAAATCAACAGCAAGATGAATTCCCGAAATTCAGTTTTTATGCCAGGTTTACCAGTAAAGGTCAATATATTTGCTTTGTCATGCTCACTTGGCTGTCTCCATTCAAATAAATTATTAGCGTTGCTTTTGAATTTATCGGCAACTTTATCTTCATTAAAAGATTGATTAAAACATATTTTTTCTGTATCTGAACAGTCCGAATCTGTATCAGCAAAAGTTTCCTCTTCTAAATCTCTTAGCAACTTATTAATTTCGTCCTGACTGAGACCTTCGAAACGAGGTGCCATTATAAGAAGTGAATAAGAGCGCGAATTACACAGAAATCACGAGAAAAAGCTCTAATGATTGAAAGAGAGATAGCATCTGTTTTATTCTCAAGCACATTGGCGCGAGACGAAACCTAGCCAAAGAGATAAGAAGTAGGAAACATTACATGGCCAGAGGCTGCTCTGAAGAGAAAACTAGACTACCCAGAGAATCTAAAGATAGGCAATTACTCTAAAAGGGGGAATGGAAAGCTTGGTACAGCAGTTGTACCAAGCCGGTTTAAGAGCAAGTAAATTTTGCGGTACTACAGTTGTACCGCCGGCTTAAGAAAGTTAAAATTAATAAATTAATTTACGCATGTAATAAATTTACACCGAATAAGTTGTTGTTAGCGTCGTTTACAAGAAAGTTCAAATTGTGAGTACAACAGGGCACAAAAATGCTCTAGGGATATATCCAAAATTATTTTCTTCACGCTGACAACATTGAAAGAACATTCCATAGAAACATCAAGTAACCATCTTTAGAAGACATCTTTTATCTTAATTATCTCACAGCATCATGTGCTTGATATGTATTGAGCTTCTCTTTTACTCAAAATTTGTTGCAATTTGTTACACCTATGTTTTAAAATGCGTCTAATGGCATTGTCATTGAAAATGTTTATGGTGTAGCTCACTGATGCTTTGTAAAAGTAATATCATTGCTTTAAAACTTAATATCCATAAACATTTTGAATGACAACACGTCTAATGGCATTGTCATTGAAAATTTTTATGGTGTAGCTTGCTGATGCTTTGTAAAAGTAATATCATTGCTTTAAAACTTAATATCCTACTCCATTATGTATGAGTTTTACAGATTAGAACAGTGTGGTTACCCTAGGGCCAGTCAAACTCAGGAAGTATCAAAGTATTGGAAAGTGAGGGCCAGAGACATAAAACAAAGAAAACGAATTAGATACAACTTAAGACACAATAACACGCCGAATAAATACTAATTCAGAAGTCAAACAACAAAAATCAGCGTTATACCTACAAAATTTTCACAGGACTAGTTTCGATGGTTTTACCGAACCATCATCTTCAGCTGCAAAACCGCAAATGAACAAGATAGGAAATAATGATTAGATAAGATAAGAAAGCCTGGACAAGAATAAGCAAGTGGCGCCATCTGTTGGCGAAACCAGAGCTAAAACATAATTTCTCTAAAAGCCGAAGGCAAATTTGGATTGGAATTAGGATCGTTAACTAGAACAGAAAGATTTTTATGAATGTGAAATGCCTCTAGAAAATCCAGTTCTCCAATGGAAGATGTTTTTTGAATAATTTTGGCAGCAGAAAAATTGAAAGTGTGATTTTCGGACCAACAATGTTGAGCAACAGAAGACTTCTGTGTTTCCTTTTTTCTAACATAAGCCTCATGTTCTTTGATGCGAAATTTTAAGGCTCTCTTAGTTTGGCCAATGTAAATTAAACCACACTGGCAAGGAATCCTATAAATACCCCAGGAATTCATATCCGGAATGGGGTCCTTGAGTATAGAAGTTGGAATTTTATTGATGGGAGAATAAACAACCCGAAAGTTAAATTTTTGCAAAATATGTGCAACTTTATAGCTAATTGATGGAAAGAAGGGAATGACAACAGAATTTTTATAATCTCCTAAAATAAGAGTGTGGCTTTTAGTGTGTTCAGATGAGAATTTTTTAACTGCTTGATTAATAATGTTGGGTGAAAAGCCCCTGTCAATAGCTATTGCTTTTAAATAATTTAGTTCTTCATCAAGGGCTAATTTGGAGGAGGAAACTTGAAGAGCACGGAAAACATAGGAATAAAATGAAGCTAACTTTTGTTTAGTCGGATGACATGATTTAAAGTGTGGTGGAAGCAAACCGATGAAGGTTTACGGTAAACTGTAGTACTGAAGTTGGATGTGTTACGTGTGACCAGAATGTCGAGAAACGGAAGAGAATTGCAAGTCTCAAGTTCAAAAGTGAACTGAATAGCAGGATCAATAGAATTCATTGTTGAAAGAATTTATTGCTCAGTTAATTTAGTTTGATTTTTGCACTGTTTATCATGCCTTCATCCGTTAATCGTTTCACTAAATTACGCCTGAAACGGCAAAAATTCCTGAATCATCTTGACTTTTTACTTAAATGTAAATGTAAAAAATTGATCCCCAATTTTATTCAAATCAAATCTAATCAAAAACCTTCGAGTCGCGTTTCAAGAATTCTGTTAAATTGCAAGCTTGCCTTACTTCGGTCCGTGATAAGGGATACACGTCAACAATTGTCCAAAATTGAACATGAACTCTATAAGCTTCATCTGGAACTCGCTAAATCATATCCAAAATTCACTACCCTTGAACAAAAGTCTTGGTCTAGAACGGAGAATGCAGTTAACCGTCATAAAAACACCCTTGCAGTTAAATTCGAAAAACTTCTTTTACAGTCTTCCAGTTCAAGTAGTTCAAAAAATCTTCCCATTGTAAACATCAAGCAAATAGTTAATATTTCTAATGTTAGTCTTTCAGAAGAACAAGAGAGAATTCTAAAATATAATTTTAACTTCTCACAAACCTGTAAACCCTCGATTCCAAAGATTTTGGCTCCTATCGAAAAAGCTTTCAAGTTCAGTAAAGTTTCAGATTCACAGAAAGAAATGATTAGGCATCTTATCGCTCATAATGTGAAATTCAATAATAAACCTTTGAAATCAAATCTAACTGCGAGAGAAAGAGCTACAATGCGCGAAATTCATTCTAACCCGGATATTATCATTTCAAAGGCCGACAAAGGCGGCCAGATAGTTGTCATGGATAAGAACACTTACATCGATGGTGTCACTAAACTCTTAAACGAAGGACCATATAATCCGATCCCTAAAGATCCTTCACCTTCGGACTTATCCAAAATAAAAACTTTCTTTTGATGTAAAATCATTATTCACCAATGTCCCAGTGGAGGGTGCATTAAGATGTCTAGAAACCAGACTTCGCGAATTTCATTTCTCTTGCATCGAAATTGAGGAGCTAATTTCTCTCACTCAACTCTGTTTGAAACAAACACATTTTGTTTTCCAAAATAAATATTACAAACAAACTGAGGGATTAGCCATGGGAAGCCCCCTCAGTCCCATACTGGCTGATATCTACATGCATTATTATGAATCAAAATTGTTTGAAACTTTAAACTTCCCGGCATGGTTCCGCTACGTAGACGATACTTTTACCCTGTTTGAAGGTAATAAAGATGATTTAAATAAAGTTCTTTCAACAATGAATTCTATTGATCCTGCTATTCAGTTCACTTTTGAACTTGAGACTTGCAATTCTCTTCCGTTTCTCGACATTCTGGTCACACGTAACACATCCAACTTCAGTACTACAGTTTACCGTAAACCTTCATCGGTTTGCTTCCACCACACTTTAAATCATGTCATCCGACTAAACAAAAGTTAGCTTCATTTTATTCCTATGTTTTCCGTGCTCTTCAAGTTTGCTCCTCCAAATTAGCCCTTGATGAAGAACTAAATTATTTAAAAGCAATAGCTATTGACAGGGGCTTTTCACCCAACATTATTAATCAAGCAGTTAAAAAATTCTCATCTGAACACACTAAAAGCCACACTCTTATTTTAGGAGATTATAAAAATTCTGTTGTCATTCCCTTCTTTCCATCAATTAGCTATAAAGTTGCACATATTTTGCAGAAATTTAACTTTCGGGTTGTTTATTCTCCCATCAATAAAATTCCATCTTCTATACTCAAGGACCCCATTCCGGATATGAATTCCTGGGGTATTTATAGGATTCCTTGCCAGTGTGGTTTAATTTACATTGGCCAAACTAAGAGAGCCTTAAAATTTCGCGTCAAAGAACATGAGGCTTATGTTAGAAAAAAGGAAACACAGAAGTCTTCTGTTGCTCAACATTGTTGGTCCGAAAATCACACTTTCAATTTTTCTGCTGCCAAAATTATTCAAAAAACATCTTCCATTGGAGAACTGGATTTTCTAGAGGCATTTCACATTCATAAAAATCTTTCTGTTCTAGTTAACGATCCTAATTCCAATCCAAATTTGCCTTTGGCTTTTAGAGAAATTATGTTTTAGTTCTGGTTTCGCCAACAGATGGCACCACTTGCTTATTCTTGTCCAGGCTTTCTTATCTTATCTAATCATTATTTCCTATCTTGTTCATTTGCGGTTTTGCAGCTGAAGATGATGGTTCGGTAAAACCATCGAAACTAGTCCTGTGAAAATTTTGTAGGTATAACGCTGATTTTTGTTGTTTGACTTCTGAATTAGTAGATACAACTTACTAATTTAACACATCACTTTATTTTACAGTCGAGAAACCAATGTGATGATTGGCACTGCTTCTCTGATACAAGTTTATCAGTGACTGCTGTAACTTCAGCAAGGCAAAGTCTGAGGTTCAATTCTTTTTTTTTTTTTAATTTATTTATTTAATTGTTTGAGAGCAGATAAAAACACTTTTACATACAGATGTACTACCAAATAGCAGTAACATTTGCAGAGAGAATTTAAGCGGTTTAGAGAATATTCTTTAGAAATTAGTTTCCAGAAATTTTCAGGGGCACCATATTTGTTTTTCACCTAGAATGGGTCTGCCTGAAAATTTGAAGATAGCAACTTACCTCACTCACTTGAATCTCCATAGATTGTTTAACCTTCCTAGTGGCCGAGACCTTCAACTAAAATCTCTTCATCTCAAGTCTTGAAAAGAAACCAGATTCTACTATTTCTTCTGCCCATTCTGTATCCAGATTAAAGCTAAAAGCGGCAGACGTTTCGCTGTCTTTAGTTGCTTTCCCCCCACTCAAATGACCGTCGTTCAGCGGGGCGTATTGATGTGTCCATTTCCTTTTGTCCAGCAGGCTCCCGTTATGGCAAGAAAGATTTAAATGAATGTATTCCAGATTTTAGTGGTTATCGCCTTGTTGGCTGCGTAACTAAGCAGATTTTAAACAGCGTACGTACTTTATGAATATGTGTTTGAAATTGATATTGCTTTGCGTTTTTAGTTTTTTATTTGGAAAATTATTTACTTTTATGTCTCCGTGTTTTACTAAAATATTTCACAAAATCTGCATAAAAATTGTAGTCATTCCTCATGCAAAAATTTATAAAAAATTACGTTTTGATTCCACCATAACTTTGTACCATTACTCATTTGTATTACGTAGCAAGAAGAAGAATAGAACTAATAATTATGCCCAGAGAAATGATACGGTCATCAAAATTTTCTACTCATCGCATTATACAAATAAAAACGTGCACAATTTATATACTAAATAAAATGCATTACGTTAGCCTATAGTTTAATAAACAACAAATTTTACTTATTTTATCTTTTAATTACTTCAATTTATATTCTAATCAATAATCTTTTCTGAATGACGTTAACATGAATATTTTCCAACGACATTGACTTGAATTATTACTAAATCTATTTGAGATGAATTTGAATTTCAAAAATGTTTCTTTACATGGTAACTTTGAACGTTGATCACAACGAATTTATATGATAGAATATTAAATTAAAAATTTTTCTATACCATTCAGTTTTTACAAGTTCTGCATTTTTCTTTTTTTCCTACCAAAATCTTAACTTTAATTCTCAGCTTCCTATTCATCGTTATTATAAATACTTTTTTTAGATAAAAATAAAATATTCTTTGCTACATTAGGACCCTCAATGCCTTCCCCCCGTCGCTAGAGAGATTTACGGAAAGAAAACTGTGTCATGAAGTAGAGTGCAATGATAAAAGATCGTCTAAAGTGAAAAGCCGGCACATAAATGAACTCCTTTCAGATAAACTATATTACTATCTAGATTTTTGAATGATTTTATTTATTAAAAATTCCTTTTCCATATTAAAAGTTTATAATGATGATTTTAAATCATGTGCTCAAAAACGATAAATTACTTGAAATTTTTCTAAATTCATACATACGCACAGAAAACTTCCAAAATATAATTTTTTTCACTTTCTTTTATTAATGCTTTAAGTATTTTTAACTTAAAATGAAAATTAAGTCTAAAACTATCGTGCGAATAAACGTGGAACTGGGAAGAATTTTGCCTAATTTAGTGCACTGAAAAAATCTAATTTGGAATTAATTGTTTCTCTTTAATGCATAGCCAATAGATTGCAATTTTCTTGATCTAATTTAATCCTATCAAAATTCTGTTCTAGTAACGCTTACAAAAGTCTTGTTTTTTTAAGTCTTGAATAACTTCTGAAACATCCATAAACAGTATTATTGGGTTTGATTGCTTTTTTAATTAACTATAATGAAAGAATATAAACTTTCCCGAGTTTGCAGCGCACCTGTTATAGCATACGAGGGCCTAAGGCAAAGGACGCATACGAGGAGGGAGGATTTTTCAAGGGCAACTAGCTCGTGTTCGCATTGCTCATGCGAAAAAAAAAAAATACAAAAACGTCTTAAGTAGCCACCTCATTCTCTGGGATTTTAACGCCGGCTTAACACAATTACAGTACTCTTATTCACTCTGCCAGTGGTTGGCCTTTTACTAAGGCTGGGAATTTTAATAATATTAGTATTTAGTATTGCAAAACATTTACAAATGAAATTGATGCTTTCAAGGAAAAGTTTAATTGAATTACGTATTCAATCTATTAATACCGAGAAGAAGATAAAACTGAAAGCATATTGATCAAATATCAGGTCTGTCTTCTAAATTGGGTATTAAAAATCATTCAAGTGATTGTTATAGATTTGTGCATATTGTATGGATTTTTTAAAATTCGCAAACCGAAATTGCGGTAACACCATTAATTTCTTTCGACATATTTCATCCTCTGAAAATTCTCTATTCTGAAAATTTCGTTCTCTGTTTGAAAATAAAATAATGATCTTGTTAACAGCTGTACGAAAAGTGAGAAGCTCTTTTTTTTTTTTTTTTTTCCTTCTCATTCACTGCTTTATGACAGTGTTTAAGCAACACTTTTTACAATACACTGTAATAAAATATGTATAACATTTTTTTTACACATACGTATTAAACGACTACGTTTTTATACTGTTTAGATAATCACTAGACGTCTGTGTTTGTAGACAGATTTGATAAAGTTAAATGGAAATGCACGGAAAAGCTATTTACCTTGAGGTAGACATCTTTATAGAGAGACTTTGTAGGAAAAATTGCTGGTATTCACGTCACAACTGCAGTTTTAATGAGAAGAAAAAATAAATAAAATCTGAAAACGTTTTCAGATTTTACATTACGCCCAATTTTAAGGTTTTGTGTGTTACTTTCATTTATTAAATATCATGTTCTTCGGACTTAAACCATAGAATTCAATTCAACAGCAATATCGCAAAATAATTTTAAAATGAATGTATCATTAGAATTTCCGAAACACAGTCTCGAGCGTTGGAGATAATTCCCCCCCCCCCTACAATATTGTCATTGCTCACTTTGAAATCGTTGAGTTTGTTTATCAAGAATTCCTTACAGTGTTCCAAAATATGAAATCGATAATAAAACAAATTCCAAATTAGGGTTTCCAGATGACCATATTTGGTGGAAGATTACGTTATTCAAAATCTGATGTCTCTAAGTACCATTGTTTTATCACAATGCGAGAAACATACATACATTTATGAAGATTCTTCATTATTTAATTTCTTTAAATATAATACAGGGCTGTAATATTTGATGGCAACTGTTTGAAAAGTGAATCGACGCAAAATGCCAAAACGAAATTAATAGCCCTTCTGGGCTAACGCCCTTTGGAATAATAAAATATTTTTATTCGGATTTAAATTGCTTATTATTTGTAAGATTGCTGTTATGAAAATTAGTCCATTTTCCCAAACATATACGAAACAATAAGCTTTTTAAATATATGTTTATTATACTATAGATTACTGCGGGAGATGAATTCAGTTATCGCCTTTAAAATATGTAGTGAAAGATCCATAAGTAGCTGGTATTGGTATAATAATAACAATAGTTTTAATAATAAATGAAGTTAAGGAAAAGTTGTATAGAAAAGAATGATAATATTTATTTTATTACTCGTTTACTTCTATATTTAATAAAAATCACTCTGCTCATTACTGTGCTTACTTAATAAAGTTCAGAACCTCTAACATATGATAGCATACGTCGAGGCGTTGCAACCATGGCCGGCGCTAGGCATTTTACCGATCGGCATAACTTTTGAAGGTTTTAAATTTTGCTTTCCGGTGCATTACTAAATTAAAAAAAAATTTTCAGCTTCTAAATGCCTCTGCCTTGTGTATTACCTAAAGTCCAAAATTTTTGCCATCCCTAAATTTTGCTGCTCAGTGTTTTTCTAAATTCTAAAAATTTTCCCGCCTTTTTATTCTACCGCTCCTGCTGTGACGTCAGTCCTGGTTTCAACGAGTATCAGTTTAAAGCTTACGATTATTTAAAATTCTTGTAACATGTTTATTATTCTAGTATTTCCGAAAATAAAGATGTTTCTATATTTATAACGTTAATATCAGTCTTATGCTGTCAAAAGTCTGTGATTAAAACATCTCTTGTATATTTAAATTTTCAATACTATACCAATATGCTTATTACTATACCTTATGCTATTAAAACAAATCTTCATTAAATGTTAAGGTACGTTCAATCATTAACATTTTTAAAATTTATTTTAATGATTCTGTTCAACTTATTGTGTTGCGGATATTCGATTCTAATTAAAAAATAGGAACTTTGATTAAATACTCTGGATTTATATATTAGCTTCAAACTGTCAAACCAGATTTTAGTTGAAGAGCGGTTATTATTCAATTATTTTTATTCTCCATTTCAGATATTAGATGAAGAAATAAATTCCATTTTTACTTTCAGTACGTGTTGAAAGTATTTCTGCTGTCTTGGCTAATTCGATAGCAGTATTAAAAATTCGAACAAAACATAGATGTTTGGCGACTCAACAGTTATGTGCAGCAACCCCAAAATAACAAGCTAAATTTCAGAAAAGCGAAACCCTTCCCAGCAGGGAGCCTATTAGTGCAATCACTCCCGTCGAAATTGCTGGGGGAAAGAAATCCTAACGCAAGCGTATATATGCTTGCTGGCCGCTTAGAGCAATATTTTGGTTGGACGTATATATGCTTGCTGGGCGCTTAGAAGAGGATTTTGGTTGGACGTATATATGCTTGCTGGCCGCTTAGAGCACAATTTTGGTTGAACGTATATATACGGCTCGGCCACTTGGAGGGTTAACAGTGCAAATTTTGGTTTTAGTTAGTCAAAATCTCGGAAAGTGTCTTGGAACTCTTTCTTGATATCAATTGTTATTTCATGAGACATATTAAAATTTGTGTCATTGTCTTCTTTCAGCTGCTGACAAGATGGGAAGTGTGCTGTATTATTTGCCTTCATTCCAATTTGCATTGCATCGAGTTTTTTGCGGAAGCTGTCAGTATGTCCATTAAAGCTGGGAAATATTTTGTTTTCTGCCTTGTATTTTTAGGCTTAAAGCATATAGATGGGATGTTAAATCTATCAGAAAAGCAAGATTATTTAAAAACTGGATTTCTTCCAGTTTTTCTTGACATTCATGGCCAGTGTTTTCTTTTTTGTGAAAAGCAAGAATTTCATTCCTCAACCCTGAAAAACTATTGCAGGCAATTTCCAGCACTTAGCCAGTATACTTCACATTACATAAAATGTCACCATACTTGTCTTCCAAATTGTCCAGGAATGCAGTAAATGCTCTCTGTCCTTGAACTTTATTGCCTCCCCTTATTAAATTTCTAGTATATACAACAGTTTTTATTGTCTTACTGAGCATTATAATTTTTTCACTCCTAGTGGATAATGCAATGGAAAAACAAATATGTGTGCCTTTTTTGTTTACTCATTTCTACTAACCCAGCTTTATGACCAACTATTGCTTTATTTATATCTGTTGCAAAGCTAGAGCACTTCCCCAAATCTTCATATTTAGAAATGATACTATCTGGTACGTTGAATATGCCTGTTGCCTTTAAGTCCTTCATTTATTGTTCGGACAAAGATAAGGAATTGGCTGATGTCAGCTATATCTATGCTCTCATCTAGAGGTAGAGAATAAAATCCACATTTTTCCAAAATGCCTTTGAGAATGCCTGATACTTTTTTACCCGTTTTATTAATTATTCTACTTAATATCTGATGAGCCGGATATTTTTTAAAAAAAAATTTAGCCATTTTATTATCTGTAAAGGAAGATGACATTTTCGCAGCATATCTTTTAATGAGCTCACCATCCCTAAAAGACATTGTACTTTTAGCTGGCTGTATATATACCTAATGCCTTCAAACAAACAGTGTTAGATGGTTGCTGAAAGATATTTTTCTGTCTATTTAGTTTCAGCCTCAAATTAATTAACACACTACTCCTGGCTCTTCCCTGGTACTGGTGGTATTTTGATTTATGCAAGTTGGTATAGCGTCTTCTCACATTGTACTCCTTGAAACACTTAAGACCTGAAAGCAGGTAACACATTGTGGTTTATCGTTATATTCAATGGAAAAGTAACTTTCCTGTCATTTGAACTGAAATTGTCGGTTCTTATTTTCAACACACCTTTTTTTTAGATCTACTAAATGAAAGTGAAAATTGAAACATGTATGCCACAGCTTATAACATTTGAAAGTATAAAGCTTATTATAGAGGAAGCCATTATAGGAGAAATGAAGTATTGCCACTGTTGGCAATTTCCTTGTTAAATCTTCTTTTTTGTATGTCGGGCTATGTAGCAGGAAGAAAATAATGTTCAGTATTGGTCACTCTATCGTGTATTGTTGTTGCCAACACTGTTGTTGGTATTTCCTTAAATTTTACTGAACACTGGCAGCTACTTTGCATCCTAAAGACTGTTTTACACAGCCTGTTAAGCACAAATACAGTTTATTCTATTTATTATCATTTATAGTAGTAAGAAGGGTATACGATTTTTTCAAATGTTTAATCCAGTTTTTTATTCAGTAATGAAGGCAAGTGCCAAAGAAAATGAAAAAGAGAGCCGTATAAATTATCCTTATTCTCTAATCCTATGTAGTAACACAGGATTAGAGAATAAGTATAATTTTCCTCTCTTCCTTTTCTTCTGAAGGTATTTCTTCCGCAAACACCTTCTTTGTTGCTGTTTCTGAAGTTGTAGTAGTTCTTTCTTGTAGAGCTCATTTTGAAGGCTGTCTAGTAAATTTTCCACATCATACTTTTTAATTTTTTACACCTTGGCTTGTCTAGAGACACAGTGTCATAGACAGGAAAAAAAATGTCCCGAGTTCCCATTTTCTGATTATGATCGTTATTTGCTCTAAGTCAAATTCATGGTCTTGTAAGTTACTTATTCATGGTCTTGTAAGTTTACAAGTTTTGTTAATGAAAGTTAAGCAACGGAAAATATTAAAATGATGTTTTCAGAACAGTGTTGTCAACTTACTTGGAAAACCTTTGAAACCGGGGAAAGTCGGGAAATTTAAATATTTTAATCAAAATTTGGAAAAGTGAGGGAATTTCGTACGGCAATCCTCCCCCCCCCCAAAAAAGTGATTTTTTGCACCAATATTGGAAGCAATCGCTTTCTTGGCGAATAATATATCACATGAACGTCATTCGGGCAGCTGCATGAACATATAAGGTCCATGAGCAACTGGTGTAGAGCCAATTTTCACACTTCCAATCAGATTGTCTTTTAGAAAGGCAAAGCAAGATGTCAGAACTTCTGTTCCTTCTAATAGCCTTTGGAAATATCTGCAAGTCCTGAATGGGAGCATACTGAAACTATGCTCGTCTGAAGATACAACAAGATTTAGAAGGGTTAAATTACCCTTTATTTCTTACAGTTTACAGCCGTTCTCGCACTTCGAGATACAAAGACCAGCACTTAGGTCTAAAACATAGAAAATAAGAAGTAAAACTAAAATTAGATACTTTACAAAGACTGGTAATGCGAAGATTTGCCTTTTAACTCCATGTATCTAGTTAGCAGAATGAAGAAAAGTATAAAACGTCTTCAAGTATCAAAGAGAACTAAGTTCTGGCCTTAAAGGCAGACAGGAACTGACTGAAAAGCACGTGTGTGGTAAGGTAACAAGAAGTCTCTCTCTAATTCACTCTTTTGGCTAAAAGCCATATCTTAAATACTTAACAATTTGCAAGCTCATTTGCTTAAACAAAACTAATTGCGCTTATTCTGGCCGGAAATGGAAACTAAGAGAGGATAGCAAAGTTTTAAAATAAAATAAATGTTATTAAAACTTAAAATCCTTACTACAAAGTTTTCAGTAACCTCGATAATCGAGATACTCACATGTGCAGTGCATGTTGAATGAAAGAAAATACTTTCCCCTTTCTCGTATAAAACAAAATTGGGTCAATCCTTACTATATGGTATACACTATGATGGTGGTGACATTATGATGATCAGTAAATGGGGCATTTTGTGTTGCCGACAATTTTCAAAATCATGCCACAGCCGTACCGTATACTAGGATTTTACCACAGAATTTTTAAATACCTTTTTTGTCATTTTGCTGTAAAATCAAAAAAAAAAAAAAAAGGTAATCGGTCATCTAGGCTAGCCATTTAATATAACTATATTTGCCAAAATATTGTTGATTATTGTAATTCAGTTTTTAATATTTAAGTAAATAACCTTATTTTAATGTTATTTGTGTCATTAAATGTAGCTTCTTCCTACTAAATTTATTTATCATTAGTTAATAATACTTTCAGATTTCAGGAAATTTTCTTTGGCATACACCTGAAACTAATTCTAGCAGTACGATGATATACTATCATGAAATATAATGCACATATTTTTGCTTATATATGCTGCTAAAAGAACATAAAATACCTGAATTTATTTTAAAATACCATTAAACAGACTTCTTTCTTTTGTTTAGCTGCAAAATAACTACAAATAAACAACAAAAAAAAAAAAAAAAAAAAAAAGACATTTTTTATTCTAACATTGGTCAGATTCTAATTTCAGTCTTCAGTGGAGGAAACAACTATTATAGGTGTAATAGTAACGCTTTGGGGATTATATACAGTCAAAAGTCGTTAATCCGGACTCGTCGGGACTTCGGCGATTCCGTATTATCGATTTTTCCGGATTATAGATCATCAGTTTAAATCTCGTAAGATGGCATGCAGAAATTCTAAAATTAAAAATATGAAACCGTAATTTATGAAATAAAGGACAATTATGATCTAAAGGGTATCAAAATTTGCAAAAAGAAAAAGCTTAATATTTATTTGTTTACTTTATTAAACATTTCTTTCAATGTAAGTTGTTTAAGTTTTGCTTCGTTTCATGTGATAATACTTTCTCTTTAATTCTATTAAACAGACATAATTTCTTGTTCAGTTACAAAGTTCCGCTGTTCAAGTCCTATAATTGCTGTGTCGAGAACACCGACTAATTTGTCAATCGAAATTTTTTCGTTTTCAATAACCTCTGTCACTTTTCTTCGCTATCGGAAGCGAATTATAATGACGAGGAACTTGTTTTAAATCATATCAAAGACGGAGCATATCGAGATGAAATACTACATTTGGTAAGGAATTATAAGCCAAATAAAATAAAAACATCTGCGCTGAAGATAGGGATAGTGCTGACGGATCAACTTCCAATTCATTACGCGCCTGCCGCGGCGTTCCCCCCGCCGAGCAGCGTGAAATTGATAAACAGATTTCGGATTTCAAAACATACTTTCACTTTAGATCCTTCACATATTAACAAATATATATCGGAAATTCTATTTGATATAATCGAAAGTTTAAGCTTACTTTTATAAAATTGCTCTTACAGTCTGCAAAAAATAATAAGCCGGATCCAATTCGAAAATTAAGGAACAACGCAATCATCAACATTAACTGAAATAGATAATTAGATAATTTTAGCTTATACGTCCCTTATACATAAAACGCGCATGCGAAAACGTATTCTGCACTTGCACACACTCATATGCGCAGTCGTAAAAGGTCTTACGCGCACGCGTACACGCCTATGCGCATGTGTCAACGCGGCGCATGCGCAGAAAGTTTTTAGTTTTGAGGTCCGGATTATAGATCATTCCGAATTAACGACTTTTGACTGTATATGTGTATATATGTCATAATAAAGGCAAAAGGAAAAGACGGAACACTGTAGATGCATGATTAGACCCATATTGAAGAAGATTTTGATTGCGTAGTATGCTAGTAATGCTAACTTGGTAATATCGAAAGAACTTGGCAGTCGAGGCAGTTTTAATTCCATTTTTATTTTCAACTGATATTTGTGGCCACAATCACAGTCGTGCCTTTCCACAGAAGATTTACATTTTTGATATTGTTGAGATAGAAAGCAAGCCAGCGAAATTACATCTTACCATCGTAAAGAGCAAAGCTGAAGTGCGTAGTTATGAAAGATGGAAGCACGGCGAAGAGAAAAGTTTTGATTTATGATGACAGTTTCAGTTTCCAATTATTACGTCATCAGAGCTGCCATAGAGTGATCTAGAAATGACACAATGCAGAGAAGTTGTTACAATTTTAGAATAAAGAGGAAGAATTAATGTTTATAGTTTAAACTATAATTTTGATTCATATATTTTTATCTTACATATTCCCCCCCCTTCAAAAAGAAAAAGACGTAGCGACAGAGAAGCCTTTTTAAAGAGAAAGAGTTAAAACACTAGCAAATGTATTAAAAAAAAAACCCACCATATAAATCATAAAATTTTTGTCCTGTAAAGTAGAATTTATAAATATCAATTTTTTGAAATGTTTAATTTTTAGAGTCCTATTGAATTTTTCAGCATTTCAGTCCAAAAGTCTTTTTGTTTGAGAGTTCACATAATCATAATTCTTCAGGGAAGGTTCTTGTTATCACAGAATATCACAAAATAAACTTTTACATAATTATTACTTATAATTAAATGCACATAAATATTTATGATATTAATTTTCATATTGATAAATTATAATTTAACATCATAAATAATAGGATTAAGATTTTCAGAATTTATGGTTTCACCGTTATTATCTTTCAATTACAATTCCTGTATTTGACCAACTGGAAGGCCTCGCAATACTTCTAAACAAACCATATCCATCAATAGGGCTGTCCTCTTGAACTAACCAGTGTGTTCTATGCACTGGTGGCTCAGGGTGCCTGGACAGTTACTTGAAAAGGCCTCCTCCGTTCCTTGCATAAGGTAACTGGCCTTTGAGAACTGCACTAATACATTCCACAATAAACAAATATAATAATAATAATAATATAAAAATAATACACACACTCATAAAATGAGAGTCTCCAAAATTATCTTGAAGAGAGTGAAGGGAACAACTGTACAGAGGTAATTACAGGCCTCTGCTTAGGAACCCAGTACTCCCTCAACATACACTATACTTAACATACAATCACCCATAAATTTAACATGCATTTACCATAATTTCATATTACGTGTCTGTAATAATTTCACTTATGTGTTACACCTACTTCATTTTTAGAATAATTATAAAATTCGTATTCAAAATTCTCAACAAAATTTCAAAAACATAAAAACACCTTAATATCCTTCCCTATGAATAATTTAAATAGCTTAAAATTCGTTACTTAATTTGCTCACACATAATTATGAAAAATAAGAAAAATTAATGAACAAGAATTTCAGATTTTCTCAAAACAAATTGCAGACATTTTAACCAAAGTTGAAATGAAAACTATAGAATCCGCAGCACATTAAATAATTTAGTTCCTGAGCTAGATTCACACGAATGTAATAATTTTTGAGCTGTTGAAAAAGCGGAAGTGCAAATAATTTTCTGTCTCACATACTTGCAAACACTAACTCAGATCGACCTTGAACCCACTGTAATGCTGAATTCCTAAACGGTAATTCACTAAAGATTTAAAACACTTTTTTTTTTTTTTTTCTAAATATTGTAGAGATCGGCGAAGCAAATTCACTATTCCTTTTAACTAGGCATTTGAATTTCTCAATTTATCGAGAGATTACTTTCAATCTGTAGAAGCACTTGCAAAACACCACACAGAAGAATGATCTGTTATTTTTTAAACACTGAAAAAACAAATTTGATGATTCACTTCTTTCACATTATTTTGGATTTATCACAAAACGATGATTTGAAGAGGTGACCTAAATTTTCCATTGAGGTTTCAGGCTACAGGAAACTATCCTACCGGCTTAATTGGCATAATAAAAGCAAAAGGAAAAGACGGAACACTGCAGATGCGTGATTAGACCCATATTGAAGAAGATTTTGATTGCGTAGTATGCTAGTAATGCTAACTTGGTAATATCTAAAGAACTTGGCAGTCGGGGTAGTTTTAATTTCATTTTTATTTTCAACTGATATTTGTGGCCACAATCACTTGGCACTCTAGTCATGCCTTTCCACTGAAGATTTACATTTTTGATATTGTTGAGATAGAAAGCAAACCAGTGAAATAACATTTTACCATCGTAGAGAGCAAAGCTGAAGTGCGTAGTTATGAAAGATGGAAGCACGGCGAAGAGAAAAGTTTTGGTTTACAATGGCAGTTTCAGTTCCCAATTATTACATCATCAGAGCTGCCATAGAGAGATCTAGAAATGATGCAATGCAGAGAAGTTATTACGATTCTAGAATAAAGAAGAAGAATTAATGTTTATAGTTTAAACTATAATTTTGATTCATATATTTTTATCTTACATATGTATATATATACATAGTCATGTTTAATTGGCTAATTTTTGTGCTTTCAAGTGGTACCATAATTAATTTACCTCTCAGCACAGCCAAAGTGCACTGTGCTAATAAACTGGAATTTTCTTAAAACGCACCTGGAAAAGTCAGGGAATTCCATTCTTCTGTGAGAGTAGCAACCCTGTCAGAAGTTCTTGAGTGTATGTGGTATTGGTTATTTCAAAATACTTTTGAAAATGATATGTTGCTGGCTTGAGTGTTTGTAACCTGAGATGACATTTGTCATCCAGGGCCTCTTTTGCTTAAATAATTTGTTTGGGATATGAGGTTTAACTGTATTTCTGAAAGAAGGAAATGCAGGAAAGACCTACAGTTTGTGAATTTGCTTCAAAAATTTCAAGTATTCTAATTAATGAGCCTATGCTAATGCAAAGAGACTTGGTGAAATAACATTGCAGGTGAATGTGAAGGGTGACTGTTTTCTCACTGAAGGGTTGCATAAATTGTGATGTTAGTATCGAATGTTACATCATGTTGTAAATGGAGAATACAAAAATATCTCAGCTGAATATATTCAAAATTCAAGAATTTAGCCAAAGAAATATATGATACGAGCTAAAAATATTTTCAGATTTGATGAAATGTCATTTCTTTCATTTCTTACTTTGAAAATACCTAGCTTCTAAAAATGTTCAGTATCGTAATCAAAATCACTGTTAAATTTTGAGCAAATACTGATAAAATAGAAGACAATACTTCTATTCACAAGAATGTTACACAATATTATACACAAAAAATAAATAAATAAATAAATAAAAAAGTGCTTTAAAAAACTTGATAAAAGGGTATATTAGAGCAGATATATTTCCAGAATGCCTGAGGAAAACTGATAAAGGGATAAAAATAACTTATTATATAAAATTTATTTTTTATTTTTGTGTGCATTATACTATTTAATTCTTGTGCTTTTAAAAATGAAGTATTTGAAGTTATTTTGAAACATAAATATTTTAAGAAACAAAGTAGGATGATAAAATTTATAAATATTATAATAATTCAATATGTGCATCTCCTGTTAAAGTCAAATGTTGGTTGTACATCTTTCTCATTTATATAGCTAAAATGTTACAGTGAATCCTACAGTAACCGTTTTGCTCGTGCATAAACTATGCTTTAAATTATGCTCTAAAGACATAGTAAAAATATAGATAGGCCGTAGCCATGCCTTATCTGCACGAAATTACAGTAATTTTCATTTGAGCGTAATAAATTTAAATCTTGGTTTAATTGGAAATTTTTTAGAGTAAAAGACAGGGGTATTTTAAAGTACTTTATGTAAATTGATATTTTTACCTTACATTTTAATGCTGTGATCTAGTAAAGATATAATACTTAAGCTGTATTATATCTTTATTAGTTACAGATTCATTTTTATTTGTTACCACTTTATCCAGTAGCAGTTTATTTGCTCTTATTTTTAAGAGTTTTCTATTTTTTTCCCCATTTTTTAATATATATCTGTTATAAAAAAGGGGAAAAAATATTTGTAAAATATTTAATTATTGTTTGAAGATGTTAAATATGTCTGTAATGTAAGAAATAAAGTAAATGAGAGATGGTCTTGCCAGCTTTTCTTTTCTTTTTGTTCCCTGTGAAAATTTAATTTAAAAAACAGTAAAGTCAAAAGTCGTTAATCCGGACTCATCGGGACTTCAGCGATTCCGGATTATAGATCATCAGTTTAAATCTGGTAAGATGGCATGCAGAAATTATAAAATTAAAAATATGAAACTGTAATTTATGAAATAAAGAACAGTTATGATCTAAAGGGTATCAAAATGTACAAAAAAAAAAAAAAAAAAAAAAAAAGAGAGAGAGAGAGAGAGAGAGCTTAATATTTATTTGTTTACTTTATTAAACATTTCTTTCAATGTAAGTTGTTTTGTTTTTTATGTGATAATACATTCTTTTTAATTCTATAAACAGACATAATTTCTTGTTCAGTTACAAAGTTCTGCTGTTCAAGTCCTATAATTGCTGTGTCGAGAATACCGACTAATTTGTCAATCGAAATTTTTTTGTTTTCAATAACCTCTGTCACTTTCTTCGCTATCGGAAGCGAATTATAATGACGAGGAATTTGATTTAAATGATATCAAAGACGGAGTACATTGAGATGAAATACTACATTTAGTAAGGAATTATAAGCCAAATAAAATAAAAACATCTCGCCTGAAGATAAGGATAGTCTGACAGATCAACTTCCAATTCATTGCGCGCCACGGCGTTAAAGATAAACAAAGTTTAGATAAACAAAGGATATGCCTTTATCCATTTTTTGCAGCAATTCCACTTTTTGTTTGATGGACATCGGAACATGCTTTCGCTTTGTAGATCCTTTGATAGCTCCAGAATCGGAAATTCTTTTTGACATAATCGAAAGTTCAAGCTTGCTTTTATAAAATTGCTCCAACAGTCTGCAAAAAATAAAAAGCCGGATCCAATTATAACAGCGCCATCTGCAACATTAACTGAATTAGATAATTTTAGCTTAGCTTATACCGTCCGTTATACATTAAACGAGCATGCGTAGAAAGTTTGTAGCTTTGAGGTCCGAATTAACGACTTTTGACTGTATAGTAGTATTATCAAAATAAAATGAGGTGAGCACTGTGTCATACATAAGCTACAATTTAATTGTCTGATCCATTATTCAGACTGTGCTTTAGCATTTTGATATAGACTTGAACAAGATTACAGTAATAATTTAATTATAATAACAGTAACATCTAATATTATTTTAAAGTGATGTCATTATCGAGTTTTGCATAATTAAATTCATAACATTGTTATTGCATTTGATGAGGCATTTACGAAGGGGGATAATAAAATTCCATTAATCTGTCTTTTCATTGCATTGATAATTTGTGATCTCATAAGGTTTTTAGTACATAAGCATACAGAACCATTTCTGAAGTTCTGTCTCAAATGCTAACATGCAAACATGACCTTTTTTCATGTGTTTAAATATTTGTTTTAAATTAATTGCTTTAATTTGATTTAAGATCAGTATTGAAAAGCTAAACGCATCAGTATATAATTTAATAAATTAAAAAATGTAATAAACAAAAATTATGAAACATGTAATAAAATTTTTTAAAAAATTCATAATTAAACCTTAGAAACTTAAATATATAAATGCTACCTGACTTCAGGGATGATGGAGATAAACTCATCATATAATGAAAGTATCTTGTTAAAAAAAAAAATTAACAGGCTTAATGTAATGAAGTCTAGCCTACCTCATATGCTAAATAAAATCTATATTCTAACCTGCTTCAAATATATTCAAAAGGCTTATATTTGCATACAGTCAAGTAAAATCACTTAAAGTCCATGTTTATAATTAAAGTATTGAATATCTTATTTAATTTATTGAAGTATTAAAGTTTAAAAAAAAAAGGATCGAATGTGTGGTAACTTAGCATTAATATGCAGGAATTTGCAAGGAAAAGTATTAGGTTTATCACTGGCAGAACTTTCATCCATAAATAATGCATGTATTCATATATTGTTAGCTCTCAGAAGGTGAGAATTGAAGCATTATGAGTCAGACACTATCAGTGCAAGAATGTAATTGCAGAATGTAAATACCATGTGTATGTTACCTTTCTGAATTTTTAATTAAAACTAATGTATGATTTTAAACTTATAGCAGAAGAACAAAAAGATCTTCTAAAGGTGCTGAAGAAAATTACTGGGATTGTAGTGTTTGTACATACAGAAATTCAGCTGAAGCTTTCAAGTGCTTGATGTGTGATGTACGTAAAGGAACGTCTACAAGGTGAGAATAAATATTTGAATTTAAATTTCTATGAAGAAGTGTGTGTTTTTTTCTGCCCAAAAATATCTAAAAGGATGTTGTGTGAGGACACATGGGAGGAAGTATTTGTTTATTCTTTTGTATTAATACTCATGTAAACACTATACATCTCGTAAAAAATGTTTGTTTATATTTGCATTTTGTGTTATTTCATGAATATTTTTGTTTCATCACTTCCATTTTTTCCGTGTATTAATTTTCTGCCTGTTGTATTTATCATTCATTAACTACATTATTACCATTCGTTAGTTTGGCACTTTTCAGTGGACTAACTATACTCAAAGGTGTTTTACTGAAATTTGATTTTTGATTAGATGCATAGAATCCAACTACTGCAGATTCTCTAGTTTCTATGGAAATTTTTTAAAAACTAAGAGCTGCAAAAATCCGGGGAAAACAATAGATTTTACAGAAATGGAGGAAGGTAAGTGGTATGCAAAATAGGACGAATTTACCAACTGACTAAATGATCATGACATCATGTACTACATCCCAAGTTGAAAATCGTGTTGATTGGAAGAGGAGCAAGTCATAGATCTGTAAACTCTTAACTGTTAATCTTTCTAATCAAGCACCCTGCAGCAGAGGACTTGTTTACCCTACAGGTAATTTGATTCCATTCATTTTGATTGTGGCAAGAAAACGTAGGATATTTTTACTGTGATTGAATTAGAATCTCTTTTAATTTGTGATATGCTTCTTCAGAATAGAAATTTAAAGACTCATTCTTCAGAATTTCAGAGCATTAAAATATCTATAAAATTTCTGTAAATCATGCACATTTCATTGTCTGCAATAGACTATTCATTTGCGCAGAGTAGAAATGATATCTATAAATAGCATATTTTTCTCAGTATGATAAAATCAAAAGAAATATTTAATTTCTTCATAAAAGGTAATGAAGCATTGATTATACAAGCTAAATGCTGTTTTGTTTGATTTTTAACTGAATACATCTTTCCAATTTCAATTTTGAACCATTCTAAACAACTTGTTGTTAAAAAGATGATGTTTTGGGATTCTGCCACAGTAAAAAAAAATTAGTTGTAGTCATACCAAAAGTACCGTAATTGTGAAAATGCTTCAGGAAGTACTGCTACCAATATTTTTGTATTGTAATTACAAAACAACAAAATTAGGTAATTAAGTAATACAGTCAAATGTCTTTAATCCGGACTCGTCGAGACTTCGGCGATTCCAAATTATCGATTTTTCTAGATTATAGATCATCAGTTTAAATCTGGTAAGATGGCATGCAGAAATTATAAAATTAAAAATATAAAACCGTAATTTATGAAATAAAGAGCAATTATATTCTAAAGGTTATCAAAATTTACAAAAATAAAGCTTAATATTTATTTGTTTACTTTATTAAACATTTCTTTCAACGCGTGCATAGTCGAAATTAGAAAATTGCAACCAGAAAACTATTTGATTTGTATTCGTGATATTTATAATGACGAGGAATTTGATTTAAATCATATCAAAGACGGAGTACATCAAGATGAAATACTACATTTAGTAAGGAATTATAAGCCAAATAAAATAAAAACATCTGTCCTGAAGATAAGGATAGTGCTGACAAATCAACTTCCAGCTCATTGCGTGCCGTGACGCCCCCCCCCCCCTCCTTTCCGCTCGCAGAGCAGCGTGAAATTGATTTTGGTTAGAGATATTTGGGAATTGGAATTTCCCAGATTTGGGAATGGTTAGAGAATGGTTCCAGTTTATTTCCTATCCAGAATCTAGTCAGAAATTAAGTCAACATGTATATCATTATGCTTGATTCAAATTCTGGTTATTTTCAGGTAGGCATCAGGCCTGAGGACAACTGATGAGCACAGTGAGGATGTGTGAGAAGCTTTTATGTCATTACAAGAAGCGGGTTTAAAAGTAAATGTGTCCAAATGTAAATCTGCAGCTAAAGAATCTTGTTATTTAGGTTACAAAGTATCCTATTGAGGGATTTAGATGGAGACCAAAAAATAATTTCAATTAAAAATTCCTGGCCATCATGTAATGGTGAAGAAATAGGCATTGTCATTTAGAGTATTGTAAAAATTGCAAAGTTCTTGTTAAATTTTAAAAAGAAAATATTTAGTTTGTCAGTGGAAGCAAATATAGTTTTTGAGATATGCAAAAAGGATATGCAGCTACCAAAAGAGAGACATTAGGGGTTCTGTTAGTCATTCAGTATTTCAGCAAAAAGCCAATAACCTGTTGTTCATTGAGTCCAAGAGAAAGATTTTGTCCTGTATAGTTTATCACGTGTTTAGTTTACCACGCCATTACTACTACCTGCAGCTGAAATTAACTTCAGTTCTGCTATCTGGAAAAGCTCATAAAAATTTGGGGACTTGAGCCCAAACTTGCACTTATTTAAATTTTACTTTAGCATTTGTTTCTGAATTGAGTTTTGGAGATCGATTTTTTTATTATTACTGAGTTTGTATAATTATCAGGGTAATTAGCAAACAAAAGGTTTAGTTTAAATTTTCACCTGTGTTTGTTTCCTGGTATTCTGTTTAGATATTAAGATAGAGCAACAAGTCATCTGGGCCATTTGTGTTCTAGAAATTGGTATTTAAATTAATTTGGATCCATACAAAATTGAAAATTGTTATATAAGATTATTATGCCTTATGATTTAAAATAATTAAATTTTTATGCAAATAGGCCATAGAATAAAATCCATGACAGAATATGTTTCTAAAATCTCTTTACTACCTTATCTTTCACATATGCATTTTACGTTATGTAATCAGATAAATATCTTACCTTACTGACATTTTTCATTCTGCAAGACTATTTTTTATCTTACCTAAATATTGATTTGTATCCATTGTTTATTTGGGATATTTTTCTTCTCCTACCCTCAATATGGTGAGTGTTAAATGCAGCCAAATGGGGACTTTTAAATCTGCAAGCTTCCCTCAAGCAAACTGGACGCTTTACTATCATGATACAGTTCATTTTGCTTTTCTGCTCACATGGAGAATTGATTGATGCAAACCTTTATGTGATTCAGATGCCTGGAGACAAAAGAACTTCACTTAAAAGTCTATCTGTTAGATGTCTAATAATCATCATACCAAAACTAAAAAAATTATGCAAAAACTGAATCGTTATGGGCTCAAACTCTGATCAGAATAATGCAGGATAAGGTACAATAATGAGCAAATTGCAAGGAATCAATCAGAAAATTGCAAATCAGCAATGTGCAAAGAACGTTTTTGCAGAGAACTATAGTGCTTAGAATCTGTAACTGATAACTAGTAACAGATTTACGCATTCTATGGCCAAAAAGAAATGCACATGTGCTCCAGAAAAATAGAAATGTAAATTTGCAGCAAAATGAATTTATGTAAAAATAACAAAAATAATGTATATATCCACTATGTGCTGAATAAAACGATAGGCTGTACAGCTATATGATTCAGTAAAACAGTAAAATGCCCAGGTGAACATGTACTGTTGAACATACTGTATAGCAAAAACCTAACTTTGATATCAGAAGTATGAAACTCCTGAGTTAAAGAGAATAATGCAAGGTCAGTTGGATCTGTTAAGTGTATAGGCCTCAAATAATACTAACAATATAGAAAATATTACATGTATAAGAATAATGTAGCATGTCATCATATTCAGATGTATATGTAACAAAAGTAATGTATTCTGTGAGGATATGCAATAAAGAAATAATTTGAAACTGAATTAGGTGTAATTGTATGAAGAGTTTATCAAATTGAAAAATATCAGTGTGTCAAATAATATTGTGGGCAGGGCAAATAATGCAATACTTGATGGAGTTTAGGCGTGATTTCACATTGGGAATATTGTGAACAATAGTGATGTACTGTAAAAATTTAGAGTCAAAAGTAAAGTCCCATCCAACTTCCAAAAAGCTCATCACTGGACAAGAAAAACACATTAAAATTGCAATACACCAGGAAGGAATGATCTGATGAACATCAAAATCACATGAAAGGAAGAAGAACTTTGGAAAAGCAAATGATTAGTATTTCAGTGCATTAATATGACTCAGGAGGAAGAAACAATATCTAAAGCACAGCATTTAAAAAAAAAAAGTTGTGTAGTGAATTTCTCATTTGGAAAGTGCTTTGTAAGGTTGGAGTTTGCTCAGAATATCGTATTATGTCTCAAATAAGAATAGGAAACTTACCAGCAAGTTCTGAAATACAATAGAGGCAGTATCATTGCCTATCAAAAGTGTAGATATTATCGTTCTGTGATATCGCCGGTCACACTGGTCGACATCCAACCACTGTCATGCGAATATGGAATCAGTGGATTGCTGATGGTCATATTGAATGGCATCTCTCCCATGACCAATGCCTGAGAGGACAAACGTATTGTGAGGTCAGCCCTGTAAAACCGTACGACCACATCATGGACCATTAGTCAGGAAATGGGTATCTTTGAAGCATTCCCAGTATCAGCTCATAAGGTGCATCGCCGTTTGCGTGGACTATTTGCAGGGTGACCGTTACTTTGGCTTCCCTTGACAATGCAACATAGAGAGATGGTCACTCTGGTATGCCATGCGACAAAATTGGGTACAGGAGTGGCACAATGTTGCCATTTCAAATGAGTCCTGTTGCTGTTTTTCCATCGATTTATGATTTCATTCAAATCAACTTCTATGTTTTTATGAATTTCGCAATCATAATCAGAGAGGGTTAAAGTAGTCGATTAAAATATTATGAAATTGCGTAAAGATCCCTCCAAATGTTGAAAAGACAGCTTCGGAAAGCAATTTAAAATGCTGTTTATCTAAAGTCATGAAAAAATTTATGTTTATACAAATATCACATAAAGTAGGTGATTCCTTCAGACCTATATCCTTAGCCCACTTGTGGAAGAAGCAGTTTGTTGTGTCTGTCTCATGTAAGTATGTTTAACCAACTTAATTTGCTAGACAATACGTATTGTGAACCAGAATTTTGGAAGGTGATTCAGTTCAAATAGTATCCATTCGTAGAGCGAGTCTAAGGTTAGTAGCATATTTATGGAGTTGGTGTCAAGTTAAGGAAATGGTTGAAGATGCTTTGGTCAGGGTCATTTCATGAGCTGTGATCTCAGATAATGACTTTCCTTCATCCTTTGAAACAGATGTTAACCTTTTGAACTTATAGTTCAAACACCTGTAAATTCCTTAAAAAGACAAAGTTTCTCGGGCCTTATTCTTCAGTCTTTGAGAAAGTTCCTTACTGCTTGTAACCGTGGTTCTTGTAAATGTTCAGAGGCATGAATTTATTTAAAAAAAAAAAAAAAAAAGGAAAATGTAGTGATTATTGACTAAACTGCTAGTGTCTTTGAAGTTTTAACAAGAATTACTTGTATTACATTTTTATTTTAAAGTTATAAAACTTCTCAATATTTTGTTATTTCATAGGTATTTTTAGTCTTTTAGTTTTATCAAATCCCCGTCTCATCTTTTGTTAAATCTAAAACTTTTCCCCATAGACTTTTATGAATTCATTTTCTTAAATTTACAAAAATTCACTCTTCTAAACTGAGAAAACACTGTCCTCCCCCCCAGTGGTGGGCACTTGCCTATAGCGGCATTGGCCACTTCTAAGGCCAGAAGTGGTGGTCATTTTATTGTGGAGGAACCTAATAGGCGGCCACCATTACCACCTATGAAGGGACAGACAATTTTACCTCCATGCCTTCGCCAGGATTCGAACCTGGGTCCTTCAGTATCACAGTCAGGCTCCTCTAACCATTATCATCTGGGTGGCTAGACAACACCATGTAAATGTTGAAGTTAATAGAAAAGGTACATACTGTCAAAGTTCTTGTAATTTTTGTTTTGTTTTGCTGTATATGTTATCGAAAATATCCAAATTGTTAAAATTTTTTTGAAAGTGATGATTAAAAAATATTTAATGCTACAGAAATGATATACAATTTTAACCAGTATGAAAAACCTGAAATTTAAACTTTGCAGAAAGAGTTAAATTTTTAAGTCTAAATAAATGTTTAAAATTTGCATGAAAATGTAATGGTTAAGGTTATCAGCACAAACAACTTGCAGGCACCTTTTTCACACATATGGAATGTGTGAGTATAAGACAGTTGTTTTGGCCCAAAAAACTTCTACCGTTATAGGGCTTGAAACTAAGTTGAAAAGTAGTGGGATTGGGGACCTGCTGAGTAAAGTCAAATTTCTATTATCTGCGAATTCAGGTTCAGCCTGGAGCTAGATAATTATTGGCTACTGATCCAGAGAGAACCTGGCACTCAATGCTATTAAGCACTTATCTGAGAAAAATTGCATCTTATTAGAGATGATATGCTTGCTGTGACAGGGATATTGACCTGTATGTCATTTAGAGTAATTTCTTATTGGTACAAGGATGAAGTTTGTAAATAACTTGCTCATGTCTTATATTGCTGCTATCAATGATTCAGCCTTTTCTATGGATGACAATGTTCTACCTCATCGAGTGCACTTTGTGAACTTAAAGAAACAATACGGAATATGAAGTGAACATTGTGCTATCCAGATTTGAACTCAATTTAACAGGTTATATATTAGGCTTATGCATTGCTGTTAGACCACAACCTCTATTGAAGTTCTTTGTAAAAAGCTTTCATTTGTAAAAAGCTTTTCTTCAAGAATAGGGAAGAACTCCCTAAGAATTTTGACTACCTCATCAGTGAGAGTTGAGGAAGTTCGTCAGTGCTTTTTTTCTTTCAAAAGTTATAAATAAAAATTTTTGGCCTCACTTTTGTTTACAGTAAATCAGGAATTTCCATCTTTTGATTCATTTCTTCCTCTCTTTTTTTATATTGTGTTGCATGGGGTATCTGTTCTTGCTAAATCACCTGCTCCTCTAATTTTGTTAAGCAGTGTTTATATTTCATTAGTTAAATATCATGTCATAATTATTATTTGATGTAAAATACTATATCAGCATTTATTTGATTTATAGGAAACCCCGGATTAATCCACAACTTGTTGCTCAGCAAGTTGCCCAACAATATACGCAATCTCAACCAAAACAGAAAAGTTCAAATTTAAAACCTGACAAGGACAAAAAGTCTTCTGGTGATAAAGCTGCCAAAAAAATTAGGTAATATTTTTATATTCACTGTAATATACTGTTAACTTTAAGAAAGTAGTATGTATGTATCTATTTACATACAGGTATACAGGTAGATTAAAAGATGTATTTCAATTATCAGGATATTAAATAGGCAACTAAGATAATCAGTTGATCAAAAATATTTAGGTTTGTGCCAATAATGGTAGCTTTATTTATTTATTTTTTTTTTTAAATTATATCGTAATGTGACGATTCAGATGCATTCATGAAAAATAAGAACTTGTTTTATTATAAAAATGCAAATAAAAATTGTTAGTTTAAATATGATGTTCAAAATATAAGTGGAATAATTTTTAAACAAATTATTTCATTTATATTTTGAGCATTATATTTGACAATTTATCTTGCATTTTCATAAGCGTTGTTGTGATTTATACTATACAAAGATAAAAAATTTTGCACATTTGTCATAACTATTGGAAATTAAAGTTGTACTAAAATTGAGGTTAAATACAATCATTAACCCTTTAACTGCTTAAGACGTTGGAGTTTCCTTTAAAAATGCTTAAGACGCCTTTACACGAATTTCAAATCGCACAAAAAATGCTTAAGACGTGTATACACGAAGCCCAAATTTGGCAAAGATTGCTTAAGACGTGTTTAGACGACGCGATCTGGTCTTCCTTCCCCTACCTTTCTGCAGGCGGCTGTCAGTTGACACAAAGGTCTTAATAGGGTGTGAAGTCCGAAAAGAACACTTTACGGATGGGTCCTGAGAATGAAGAATCATTGTCAGACAGCAAGTGTGAATTATCTTTCCAATGACTGCAAGCTTGTGAATGAAGATAAATCGTTTTACAACAGTTTGCCTTGTGGTTATTTATACAAATGAAAGTTAAACAGAATCGCTCGTTGTTATAATACATTACCGAAATTTAGAAGAAACAGGAAAAAGTAACAATTGTAATGTAAGACGTACTTTTTAATAAACCATCTATTATACAATGTATTAAAAGTTCACTACAACATCAAGAACAGGATAAAATATAAAATGTTGCAAGCACCTATTTTGTTTGCTCTCGTATTTCAAGTGCCGGTGTTTCTAATGGTATATTTTTCCTTTTTACATTTTGAAATGTTAAAAATGTGCTTTCAGTATGCCTGATTTTTGTATTCGAATATGTGGCTGTGTGTTCCTTGTAAATGCAAACTGACGTATAAAAATTTCTTGGATGTCGAAAGGAAGATAGTCTACTCGAAAACTTCAATTAAATCGAATAAATACATATGCTGAAAGAATTTCTAGAAATATTTGTTTTTTAAATTTTATTATTAAGATTTGAAATACAAAATAGTTTTAAAATCTAGGGGGAAAAGTACGCATTTTTTGGAAAGAAATTTACCGGTATAAAATTAACGGATTGTAAGTTAAGTAAAACAGTGTATCGAAGGGTTAGATATACTGTGCACAAAAAATTTGTCAGAGGATCAATTAGCTAACAAATTAAATTAATTACATTAAAAAATTTCGTTAGAAAAAAAACCTCTCCAAATGTCAATACTGATAGCAGCACTACAAATGAAAGTTATTAAGTTCGTAACTTAATTAATCCTTTGGTACTCAATAATTTTGGCCCACTAGCGGCCGAGCAGTAAAGTCGCTGTAGTTCGGTCTGAGGTTCAAATCCCGCAAACGGCCTGGCTGCATGAGCGTTTTCATGGTTTTCGCCAAGTGTAACGTGCATACGAGCCAGTGTCCATTAGGAAGTCCTCCATGAAGGCATCCCTCCTCTTAGGCAGATAGCCCTCGAGGCTTTGTCATAATCACATAAAACCAAATCAAATTAAAAACCAATAACTGTGTGTTCGCGATTACTTTGCAAAGATTTTTGATAAAGATTCAAGAAAAGCCCACAGCGCCAAAGTAGAAATTGGCAGTTTGAAAAGAGTTTAAATCCCGGTAAATGGGCTGGCTACCTGGCAGTTTTCGTGGATTTTTGCTGCCTAATAAGCCAATCTCATTTAAAAAGTCCTTCACGAAGATCTCCTCTGAGTGCTAGTCCTCGCTTGGGATTAGGTTTAGTTTGGTTTGTTAGATTATGATAAAACACGCAAAGGGCGACCTGTCTAAAGAAAGTATGTGTCGTGAAAGACTGTCGAAGGAAAACTATCTTGTACCCGTGTTACATATAGGTAAATTCACGAAAACGCCCATGTGGTGAGCCAGTCACAGGGGTTTCAATCCGGGTCAAACTATAATTATATTAATAGTCCTTGTGTATTTTATCATGAGCTAAATAAAATAAAATACAATGCCACGAAAGTCACTTTATGCTATTGAAATGGCAATAATTTCGTATTATACAGGCCATCATTTTGCGTCCATTATGAGATTTTGCTCTTTTCCGTTATCCAAGCTAGCCCACAGCGGAACACTGCTAGTTCTGTCCGGGGTTCAAATCCCGGCGAAAGGATTCTGCATTGATGCGTCCGTGTTTATCTCATGTGTCACGTGTACACAAGCCGGTTTCCCTTAAAAAGCCCTCCACGAAGGCATCCTTCCCCTTATCCCGCAAACGGGCTGGCTGCATGGACGTTTTCATGTAGTGTAACGTGTATACGAGCCAGTGTCCATTAGAAAGTCCTCCACGAAGGCATCCCTCCTCTTAGGCAGATAGCCCTCGAGGCTTTGTCATAATCACATAAAGCCAAATCAAATTAAATAACCCTTGAGTGCTTTGCAACAATTAAATAAACCAAACGATTACTACATAACATGCTTAAAATATTTTGTGTTTAAAAGTTTATGCGTCAAAGTTGGCTCCCGTTAAGTGAAATATGCTGTTCCTTTTTTTTTCTTTGCTTTTATAGCAGTGTTCTCGTTTTCAGAATGTGAATAAAACATTTTTAAAAATGTGTCATTCTATTTGGTTTTTTGTTTAATGAAGAAAATGAATTTAAGCAACAAAATTCTTATGTTCAGAAAAATTTTACCATTATAGACATGAGCTGCTGTCAAAAGTGCATTTTCTTACTAGCGCATTTATTTCTATAGAGAAAATTCTTTTGTGTGTGTTGTCCTATAACTGAAAAGATCCTGAGAAATTTGTATAGGTTAATAAAGTTATTAAATTTAAATAAAAAATAGTTATTTGTGGGTTATATGTATTTTGAGGTAAGAGTCGAAACACGAGGTATGCGATGAATTTAAAATAAGGATATATATAGTAAGGATTTCGCCACTAGATATTCCCAACGAAATTTGCTAAATTTTCCTGTATATAGAATTAATGTGTATTCCGTTTAGTATATAAATTCAGTGTTATAACACTCTCCTTTATCAGTGTTATTTTTTTTTATATCGAGATTTAGTTACATCCGATATAAGCATTTTATTTTTGTTTTATAAAACTGGTTCGTTTATTAGTATTATGCTTATTAAATACGATTTATCAGGTTTTTAAATCTATCAGACCCCAACCAGTGGCCTTCCTGGCTAAGACCGCTGATTTCTACTAGTTCCACTTGCACTGAAACCCAAACGAACAAATTGTCTGCATGGTTGGGTTTCATAGTTAAATAAAGCCCACCACGGTGACTAGTCTATCCTTTAGACAGACGATCTCGTTTGTTTTGCCATATTCAAATAATCAGACAAAATTTGAGAACAAAGACTAGTAAATGCATATACCATAATAAAATAAAATAAGTGCATATTACAAAATAAAATAAGTGCATATTCAAAACTAAAATAAATGCATATAACATAAGAAAGGAGATCACAACAAATTTTAAATTATTTTTTTAATACACTAATTCCTAAATTGCACTATTTTCAAATTTTATTTCATTTTTATGTATGTATTAATGCATATTACAGGCGTTTACGAGTGCGCGTAAGACCTTTACGGCTGCGAATATGTTTGTGCGCATGCATGTTTAATGTGTAATGGACGGTATAATGTTGCAGATTGCGTTGTTCCTTAATCTTTGAATTGGATCCGGCTTATTATTTTTTGCAGACTGTTAGAGCAATTTCATAAAAGTAAGCTTGAACTTTCGATTATGTCAAATAGAATTTCCGATATATATTTACTAATATGTAATTTGTATCTACAAAGCGAAAGTATGTTTCGAAATCCGAAATCTGTTTATCAATTTCACGCTGCAGATTGGAAGTTGATCTGTCAGCACTATCCTTATCTTCAGGGCAGATGTTTTTATTTTATTTGGCTTATAATTCCTTACTAAGTGTAGTATTTCATCTCGATGTACTCCGTCTTTGATATGATTTAAATGAAGAGCCTCGTCATTATAATTCGCTTCCCATAGTGAAGAAAGTGACCCAGAGGTTATTGAAAACGAAAACATTTCGATTGACAAATTAGTCGGTATTCTCAACACAGCAATTATAGGACTTGAACAGCGGAACTTTGTAACTAAACAAGAAATTATATCTGTTTAATAGAATTAAAGAGAAAGTATTATCACATGAAACGAAACAACTTACATTGAAAGAAATGTTTAATAAAGTAAACAAATAAATATTAAGCTTTTTCTTTTTGTAAATTTTGATACCCTTTAGATCATAATTGTTCTTTATTTCATAAATTGCGGTTTCATATTTTTAATTTTGTAATTTCTGCATGCCATCTTACCAGATTTAAACTGATGATCTATAATCCGGAATCGCCGAAGTCCCGATGAGTCCGGATTAACGACTTTTGACTGTACAAATATTATGCTAAATATGTATAAAATATCTATAAAATCTAATAAATACAGGGTTGCCACGCTACCTGGAAAACCGGGAGAACCGGAAAATGTCAGGGAATTCGAAAATTGACCAAACAATTCAGGGAAAAAGTCATGGAATTTAAGTATTTTTGTCAAAACTGGAAAAGTCAGGGAAGTTCATACAACAATACCGCCAAAAAAAGCAATTTTTGCGCCAATGTCGGAAGAGATAACTTTTTTGGCGAATTGTGTATCATGTGAGTGTCATTCGGGCAGCTGGCATAGAGCCAATTTTCGCAGCTCCAATTTGATTGTCTTTTAGAAAGGCAAAGCAAGTTTCCCACAACTTTTGGTTTCCAGTATTCTCGAGAATCGCATGTGCAGTGCATGAACTAAAGAAAGTACCTGTTCTCGTATAAAAAAAAAGTGGGTTTAATCCTAGTACACGGTACCATGGAGGTTAGAATCAAAGCATATGTGTTGTAAAGAAGGAAAACCTCTCTGCAACAGACGTGGCTCTGTTCCATCATAGAGGGAAACAGCTGTGCATGCGTGATATATCTGTCGCCAAAGCTCGAAAGCGGTGTCAAAGTTCGAAGGTCACGTTATCAAGAGTTCATAAAATGAATATCGTTTAAAATTTCTTTAACCACTTGCGCTAAAAAGACGTGTCACGCACGTCGAGATGCTTTTGTCTCAAACCACGAGCACCACGTCGATAAGCATTTATCGCAAAAATGAAAATAACGTGGTGCACACGTCTCCTAACAACGAGATTGTTTATTTCTCGAGTTACAGCTCTGGATTGCACTCGCAGATGCGGAGCAGCGTAAATGAGACACTTTACTGCTTGTTATCTTTGTAGTGCACGGCACCGCAACCATGAAGTTTAGTCTACATTCTTTAGTTCTAGACGTCCTTTAGTTAGAATAATCTCCATGTATGGTACAATGGGATTTGGTGACATGATGATGCGCAGTAAACGGTTCATTTTGGTCTTAGCGACAAGTTTCAAAATCATGCCAAAGCGTTACCGTATACTAGAATTTTACCGCAAAATCTTTTTAAACCTTTTTTTTTTTTTTTTTTTAATAAATACCTTGCCATTTTGCAGCAAAATAAAAAATAGTAATCAGTCATCTAGGCTAACCATGTAATATTATTCGCTAAAATATCGTTGATTATTCTAATTCAATTTTTAAGTAATTATCTTTATTTTTATGTTATTCATATAATTTAATGTTGCTTCTTCCCTCTAAATTTATTATTAGTAAATAATATTTCCAAATTTCAGGAAATTTTCTTTGGCATAATCCTGAAATTAATTCTAGCAGTATGATGACATACCGTCACGAAACTTAATGCACATATTTTTTCCTTATGTATGCTGCGAAATAAATATAAAATACCTCAATATATTAAAATAGATTTTTTTCTTTCGTTTAGCTGCAGAATGTCTGCAAAAAAAGCCTTATTTTATTCCAGATTGGGAAGATTCTAATCTCATTCTTCAGTGGAGAAAACAACAACTATTATATTTGTGTTTTCAAGTGTTGAGGTGCCTTTTAAGAACATACTCACACAAATTAAATTTACCTAAAATCTAACCTAACTATTTAGCATTGCATTGTGATTTATAAGGACCAGACTAGCCTCGTCTTGAACTGGTGATGATCATGAGTAATAATTAAATAAAACATACATTCGTTATCCAATGTATATACTATCTTAAATTTTATTAAGTTTCTTAAGTGGAAAAGTAAACAAAATTATCAAACAAAGTATACCAAGAATAATTAAGAATAAATGTCCTCTGGGATTTATTGAATAATTAAGTGAATTTGCTGCACAATACAAGTAAATACCATAATTAATTTAAATCTTAGCACAGCCAACGTACATTACGCGGATAGACTGGAATTTTCTTGAAACACACCTGGAAATGTCAGGGAATTTCATTCTCCCGTTTGAGTGGCAACCCCGTAAATATCTATAAATAAAAGAAATTATTTTTAAAAAAATAATATCTGCATGTAAATGAAGAATATAGAAAAATGTTGAAAGATTTAAAGATTTTTAATTTATGACAAAAACTTAATAAATCAGAAATAGTATCAAATGCAATTGAACTATAAATATTGCTTTCCAAATGTTTCAGGAATCTCACAGAAAGAATGAATATTGCACCAGATATTTTTAATATGGATTTTATTAATAGCAATATAACCAATCTGCATTGAAATTCATATGATAATCAATGACCCAGAGATTTAGGTAATTTAGATTAAACATTAATAATAATTAAAAAAAAGAGCGGGTAAATTTTAAAGCCAAGTTTTTTCAAAATAAGAGCAAAGAAAACTTTTAAGATAGTATTCGCACATGTACCCTGCAGCATTCAGACGGTCATCACGGAGAAACGAGTCTTTTGCAACTTTCTTGACAGCTCACATCTACGGGTACTAATATTTATGGTAGTAATCCATCTCACTTACAGTCGAAACCCTTGATCAAGTGTTCTGGGAGGGTAACGAACTAAAAATAGCAATAGCTGGCATTTATCAGAGGTTTAGGGTTATTTTCCTGACATTTTAAGGGCAGCCTGGTCCAAAATTAGTGACATTTTTAAAGGTATTCGTAGAAAATCACTCGACAGGCTAAGGGTTAATAACTGTAAAAAGACTTTAAAAAAAAGCTCTTATTTTCTCGTAATGACATTATAAAATGAATTGGTACTTAAGAGCCTCATTATATAGTGTAAATGGTCCTGGCATCCAAATGCTAATGTAATTTTTACTGACTAAAATTTATGTAAAATATTTTTGTATTTAATTAATGTAAAAAAAATGTTTGGCCAAATTATCATTTATGTCCATTTGAAGATAAACTGCAGTTTTTATAATGTCAGTATTTAATTTTTATCTACTTTGATGCTCTTGATGCTCGCTATCTGTTCCTAAGATTTGTCTGGTTGGGCTCATTCCAAGGATAAATAAAGCATCTCTCTCTCTCTTTTTTTTTTTTAAACCTTTGTTCAGAAAGTACTTTATTCATTTCAAATCTGATATAATTTTACCCTTAGCTCTTCTGTCTTCCCATTGGTGAACTGTTACCATCATGTTGAGAAATGTGACTGTTCTGTAACCCTCATCTTTAAAAGAGAGATATTATAGTGTAATTTAGAAGTTTTACATTGTATTATATAAATAACTGTTTATATTCTTCAGCAGAATTAAAAGCCCCCCCAAAAATGAATCCTTTTTTAGGGGGGGAGTAGTAGTATGAACGTACATCATACGTTTCTAAACCAGCAATCAATCTGAATTGCTGTAAACTGAACCACCATAAAATTAAATATACCTGACATATAATAAATCTTATTCTTTACTATTTTCCATTTTTCATTCAATAAGTTTTGTTCTGTTGTCTGTAAATATGTACTTTTATTAATGACTAATCAAGTTACTAATCATGTACTTTTATTAAGTAATCAAGTTTTTCTACATTTTCCCATTTATTTATTTTGAAAATGCATTCTTCTAGCTACTAGTTCATAAGACTTAAGTTCTTGAATACTTTTAAAATTAAAATTAAAAACAGTTAATATAGGACATGCATCCAAATGATCAGAGGTGGTAGTTTGCTTGGAGAATAAAAGATAAGTCATAGTTGCAAGTATGAAATCATAACCAGTCAAATACGACTTAAACGAGTTGTAACAACATCTTTATGAGAAGCCAGGATTCAATACTAATTCAAACAAAGTATTTTGCTGAGCTTTTTCATCGATTGCTCCTAATGAGTTATGACTGTCAATAATTATATGGCATCCAGAATCAGAAATATAAATTATATCTTTATGCATGTTTTTCAGCATAACTGGAAGATGCCCAAATTGTTTGATTTCATTGTAATGAAGGTAGATGAAAATATTTGCATTATTATGCATTACTTCTAATTTATTTGAAGTCAAAAGATCTATCCTACCTTCATCATAATTTTCCAAATAATTGGACTGTAATTTTAATATATGTTATGAATTGTATATATTAAAATTGGGAAAAAAATATGAAATAAGATAAATTGCTGAAGTCGTTTGGCATAGGCTGAGAGCCTCTAACAAGCACAGATTCTGAAAGGATTCTTATATTTACTCATACCCATTGAATCACCAGCATGCTAGCAGTAAAGTCACTAAATATTTGTAATTTGAATTGGGCTCAAAGGCTGCATGTGTATTTTCATCATATGTAATGTAGATGAGCCAGTTCCCCTTAGAGAGTCTTGATGGCATAACTTCTCTGAAACAGATGGCCATCACATACTTTGCTTATGGCAAAGTGTGTGATGGCCAACCAAACTAATATCCATCGTCGTTTTAGTTCCACACCTGTAGTTCATGAAAAGTATTAAATGTGGATACCAGATTATTTTTAATTCTAATTAAGTTGCTATTAATTTTTTTTTTTTTTTTTTTTACTTTGACAAAAGTCTGAGATAATAATTCTGGAATGAATTATAATTCAATGTTTCATTGGTCAGATTAGCTTCAATAATAATAATGATGATGATTCTTTCCTAAGAAAAAGCTTAAAGAAATTCTGATGGACTTGCTGATTTTTCTGTTCATCATCATCATGTTAATGTTTTTTCCAGTGCAGTGTGTTCGGTGTGAACACACCAAAAATATTCCCTCTTTAGACACTGAAAATAATCGATAAATATCACGAAAACTACACTAATGGTTGCTTTTAATCTCTTTTATGAATAATAGATGGCAGCACCACACAAGCAAATCATTAATGTTGAGATATATTCTGTTCTTAAAGGCACTGATGTTGTTCGAAGAAATGTTTGATTTTTTTTAAATATAAAGAATATCAATGAAAAAAAAATCTTTATATAATTTTGTTGTTCGTATGCTAATCTGCCTATTTTGTATTACTTTTAATTTTTATCTTCGAAATATTGCACATAGTGAAGTCTTCAGTGTATGGTGTGTTTGGACTGCTAAATCTGCTACAGAGATCAGATTCTACTGTTTTTAAATCATAGACAAAGTATTTTACTGTAATACGTACTTCACAGCAATGCTCACCTATCGCAGCTCGTGCGGCTTAGTGTGTTCACTTCGGACACACCCACAAAATGGAAACGGTTTGTGCAATCTTTGTAAAATTATACCTAAATAGACTACCTACAAATTTTTTTGGTAAAATTCCAACTTTAAAGAGTAGCGTGCCGGAAAGGGTTAATTTTTGTATTCTATGTAAGTGAGTAAATTAGAGTAAGGTTTCACGAAAAGAAAGAGTTTTTATTGAATAAAATTGGAAAAATATATTACATGGTAAAAATCTGAGTTTTTAATTTGCAAAATATATATTTTTCAAAGTCAGATTTGTCCACCAGCATTCAAGTGGAAAATGCTGAATGCTGATATTCTATGTTCAAATGTCAATGAATGGACCTTTTTTATGATTTTTCTCAGTAACTAACTAGAACATGAGGCAGTTTCCTTTTGAAAATCCTCCACAAAAATATCCTTTTCTTTAGAAAGATGGCTAAGGATAGAGGTTGTTTTTTGTAATTAGTTAAATGAACAAAGTGAAAACTTTTTAAGAAATTTTTAGTAAGTAGCAATATTATTATGAATGTGAATTCTCAGACTCTTTTGTGAGTATTTTTAAAGAGATAACATTGAATTGTATTAAATCAAAATAAATTATGTATAATAAAATGTGACCCCTCAAAAAAGGAGTGTTTAATCTGAACTTCTGTAAAAGTGGCATTTAATTGTATTAGTCTGATGTGGCCTTTTATTTACAAGATTTTTATTAATTGCAAACATAGCTGTTAATATTATCACTTGTTAATAAAAACATTTATTCATTCTTTTATGATTGTGTTTCAGACCAAGATTAAAGAATATTGACCGAAGTAGTGCTCAACAGAAAGCTGTCACTGTCAACAATGTGACTGTTATCATAACAGAATTCCAGCCAAAACGTAGAGTGTCATCTGATAATGCAGCAAATGGACCACATAGTAGCAGTGGTAATAGTACAGATAGTAGTCAGTCAGATTCTGCCAGCCACAGTGAGGCGCAAAATGGGGATATTCAGTCAGATCGGAGGTGATGACAAAAAATTTCCCCATTTTAAAACTGGTCTTTCGTTTTTATCATTGTTTAGACTTTTTAAAATGTTGTACAGATGGGACAAAATGGAGCACTTTTTAACTGCCTAATCATTTTTCACAGAGGTGTGCCAATAACATCTACTATTCTTCATCATCAGTGACAAAAACTGTGATTTATTTGACTATCAAATGATAGCCTTGACTCAGGCAAGTGTAGAATACAGACTTCTGCAAATTATCAACTGCCATTTTTTAAAAGAGAAGATATTGAACTTTGGTTTTTAAAGGTGAAAATTTACTTCTTTTTTAAATATTTATTAAAAAATATAAAATTTGGCAGATTTATAAATATGGAGGAGGATTGAAAAGTGTCTTGAACTCCCTAGAAATCTATTGATGGGCAAAATAAAACATGTACTTTTTCATATGTTTGTGTTTTAGAAAGGACAGATGATTAAGGTATTTCTTTCATCTTGGCACCAGTTTTAGTGTATTTTATATACGAAAAATACATTTTCTGGGCATGTAATCACTTTTGGACAATTGACTTAACTCTCTCCGCTGAATTTTTAGTTTCATTACTGTTCTTTCCAGAAATTAATATCTTCCTGCATCATGCGTTTAGTGGTACAAGGACAATATGATCCTTTTTTTTTTTTTTTTTTTCTGCTTAGTTACATTATTGAGCATTCGTTGCACATCGTGCAAAATTATAATTTCTCTTATATTAGTATAATATATTAAATCATTTCAAACATTCATCCTCTGTGTTTGCAGGTGGATTCATTGGCAGTTCCAGATTTCCTGATAGTTGGGAAGCAATTAAAAGTTCTAGAATTTTCACGTATTGATAAAATTTATATTGCCTTCTGGAAAGAATTACTTCATTTGGAAATGTGCTGAACGATTTAGTAATTTTGGTGACCATGCCCGGATGGCTGTGTGATAGGAAAATAGATTGCCATGATGAAAGAAAAATTAATGTCTTGGTTCCCTCTTTATTTCTGGTGCAAAAATGCATTACTTTTTAGTTTTCTCTCATAAAATAAGTTATATTTTCAGAAGTTTGCCTGAATGTTTTGTCTGTAAATTATAGTTGGAAATTTATTTAATTAAGGAGTATTTGAATACGTGTGTTCCATTTAACTGTGACTTTTTTTAATTTATAATTTTATTACACTAAGTTTTAAGATTGAATGGCCATTTGTATTTCTTTATGGTGCCTTGAATCAGAGGAAAGAGTTTTATTTATTTATTGATAATATTTTTAATTACACATTTTGAGTATTTTCAGTGGATTTTTAATCATATTTTATTCTGTAGCAGTGTTCAGTGTACGATGATGAATTTTACATTCAAATTTTGTTGGACATTTTGTGAAGTTTAGTACTTTTTGTAATAAATTTTAGACTTAGGTACCATATTATTCAATATAGTTTTAAAGCATATATGTTTATTGTGCTTCTGATTTCAAAATATTTTAGCTGCTATCATTAATAATAATAAAGTTTTAATCATCAGTTAGGGGCATGAGATTGCCTAAAGATAAAATATAAAAATAAAATTATTACAAATTATAAAATTAAATTATAACTGTGTATTATGAGTTCAGTACATTTTATAGTTATTTACATATGTATCAGGTGGCCAACATTTTTACCACAAATGCTTAGTAGATGCCAATAATAGTTTAATTTGTCCTAATAAAGAATTTAAATTAAATTGCAGGTTAATAAGTTACATAATGGGGTGTTTGCAGCAATTAAAGGACATCTGGAATTGTTATGCTGAAAAAATTTTAAAGCACTCTTAAATCTTTGTAAAATCTCAAGGCATTGTCAGAGTCTTAACAGATGACTTTTCATTAGTCATTACCTAGAATTTTAAATTTAGCAAATTTATTATGACCTTTAGTGTATTATTGTAGCACTATTACTATCCTTACAGTTAACTATAACATAAAGACTCTTCAGGATACATTGAAAATACAATAATATATGGGGAACCTAACCGATTGAATGCCAGAATCGCTACAATGAACGGTAAGAAACTTGTTTGGAATCTAGGCACTGAATTAAATGGCTATTTTTATTTTGTACAAATGGTATTTCAAAAGGCTCATAAACATTTCTAGAGCACTCAGCCTAATTTCTTATTCTCTTAGTACATTTTAAATGAATTTAAAATTTGTTGCCGTAATAGACATGTTGGCATTCCTGATATGTATAAAAAAAGTACATAAGTTATGTACTTATAAATTTCCTAGTTCGAGAGGATGGGGAAAAGTCATATATTATAATCAATCATCTTTATTTAATAATCCATTGAAATTTGCATTTTCTGCCCAATATATAAAGTCTACAACTTTTAGCTAGTTATTTATTTCTTAGATGGCACTATCAAAATGCTTTTTTTAAATATTGAAAATAAGAATACATAAATAAAAATTATTCCTTAATTAATTTTAATAATTAAATGTTTTAAATCCATTAAATTTGAATTTATGTTCTACCAGTTTCTTATAATTACATGAAACAAAAGCAGGAGAGGCCCTTAACATATTTAGGACCAATGTCACATACGCATGACACAACAATTCCACTTCAACAAAGCTGCACCGTCATGAAAGGGTTAATTAAAAAGTAACTTTTACAGCATTATTACAGAACTTTCCCAATGCATGATACATCTTGCATCTAAAAAAGCCATCATTGTCCAGTGTTGATCCTTGTGTTGAATTATTCCACACGCAGCAAAACTATTAATTTGGATTTTAATTACCTACCTATTATTGCTTAATTTTCTTTTACATTTCGCATTTGTAATTTTGTTTTCATCTATATAGTTATAATTTTTGTACTTTGCATTTTCATTTATTTCTATTAATGTTATAGTCATTATTAATACATATTAAAAATTAGCATATTAAGTACATAACTTCAAAAACTGAGATCATTATATTACAATACGGATTTTATATGAATTTTTTTGTAAAAGCAGGCGTAACTGGTGAAAATGCGTAGGCCGGTGGAGACTTTCCATTTCGTGGGATTCGGTTCCGTGGCTGCACTTTGTTCTTCATGCGCTGGTCTTCAAGGGGTTAAAAAAGCCTTTTTTATGAGTTGTTCATTATGGATATTACACAATATAAGGAAAACGTAATCATCATTTTTATTAACGGATCTTCTGCGAGATAATGTGGAAACATCTGTTGTGTGTACTTCACATGTTGTGCAGAAATCTAAATTTTAATAGCTTTGTTAAAAAAACTTTTAATACTCAGTTGTGTGATAAAATGGTGGAAAAAAGAAATGATTAAAAAAGCAAGCAATTTTAGTGGTGCCATCTACAAAATAAATAAATAAGTAAAAGCAGTAGATCACATACTACATCATTACCATATTTTATTTGGTATTTATATACATATTATCCCATCCCTAGAAATAGTGGTGCTGCAAGCTTGCTGTCAGAAAGCTTCATGGGTTTACGATAGCAAATATGATTGAATCTGCTTTTAATATTATAAAAAAGCAGAATATAATTATAGCTAATTTTGAGGGAAAATTAATGGTAAATATTTAATAATAGTGAATAAGTTATATTTACTGCAAACACTTCTTTTTTAGTTTGAGAAAAATAAATATTTTAAAGTGCGACCAAGTTCCACTGAAACTGCAATCAACAAAATATTTTGTTTGAGCTATTATTTACTACCGTTTCTTTTGAAATTTAAACTTCTTAGCTATTGTTTATCAGATTTCAAACACAAGCCCTTGTAATTTTTATTCTACTCTTCCAATTGTATAATTAAATATTTTTGAAAATTTTGCACATCAACTTCCACCATTGACAGCCAATCCTATATTCAACCGCCTCTCCGAAGCTGAACAAGTAAATGCAAATTTTTCTCGAGCAAAAACAAACATAAAGGGATGGCATAATATGGAAGTATTATGCTTTATTTATTTGCCAATGTAACTATATTTAGAAATGAAGAAAAGTCTCAAATGTTATCTTCTGTACACTTTTTTCTACTTAATTATCTATTAAATATGCACTCTTGTAAGTGAACATCAACAAATTTAAAAAATTTAACAGTTAGAGTTGTGCTTTCTTTGCTGTTCACAAGTAATAACTTGAATTTCAATAAAAGTGTTAATTATGTAAACTCCATGATAATTAAAATTAAACTTTTGTATGCAAATGACATGTTAATGTTTGAGTGTTAGAAGAATATCAAAAATTTACTTTTTCTGTTATTGCTGTTCTGCATTTTTTAAACCCCTTTTTCTATTTTAGTTACAGAATTTCATATTGTATTTATTTTAAATATAAAGTATTGTATTTAAAGTGTGTAATAAAATTGTAAAGAACTGAAATAAACAAGGCATTTTTTAATATGTTTTAAGATTATTTAAAAGCTTTACACTGATTTTTTTTTATTAAAAGCAATATTGAATGTATTATTTCAGCTCTGATATTATGAAACATTAAATATTCCCAAAATTGTAGTAAATCAATAACGGAGTTGACTAATTAAAAGGCCACAGAAGAAATCCTGTTGTCATAAATTCCCCTTGTTGTAAAAAGATCACATTGATAAAAGCATACACAAATAAATGCTGGGGATTATTGGCTTTAAAAATTTACATGTGTATTTTAAAAAGTATGTCATGCTAAATGAAAATAAATGTTCAGTTTTTGTTCATATTCATAAATTTTCAATGTGGCTTTCTCTGGTTACACAACATATGTCTACATGATATTTGAACACAGTTAACAACTGTGTTAGCAGCTTCCTCCTACTTCTATAAATGTGTTGATAATACAATTCTTGAACTCAACCAAAGTTTCTGGAAGTGAGCAGCTTCATCCTACTTCTATAAATGTGTTGATAATGCAATTCTTAACCTCAACCAAAGTTTGTGGAAGTGATGGTGTGTGTATAAACTGAATCTTTTAACATATCCCAAAAGAAGTCTGTTTCCATAGAAATGCTTGAATTACCTCTGCTTTTGGCTTTACACGATTAATGCATGCTTTTAAGTTGTTAGTGATATCGCAGAATGTTTTACTGGCATGGCATCTATGTGCATATTGTCTCCTGAATGAAGAGTGTAAATAACAACAGACAAGCGCTTCTAATATTGTTGTAGGTTAGCAATCTTTTTTTAGAAAAGGCCATATTGTAAAAGTTTTAGGCTTGGTGGGCCAAGTAGCAAACATGAAGATACGAATGGACAGTTTTCTCAGAGACTCCTCCCCCCCCCAAAAAAAAAATATAATTTTTTATGAAATGTTACTTTTACATAATATTTATATACATTTTACTAATACTTACAAAAAAAAAGAATAAAAGATTTACATATTAAGAAACATCATTATTAAATTTCTAATGTGAAGAATGTAATTGTTTTTTCTGGGATAATATTTCATCGTACTGGAGTTTGAAATTAGTACTTCCATCCATTAAAGTTGTTTGCAAATTTTTATCTGTTAATAATGATCTGAATTGCAATTTCACATACTTCATTTTTAAAGATGTCTTTTGCTTTGTTAAGTATTCCCAAATACGGATATTCATTCATCCCAGGTAATGCGATTTTAATTGAGCGTATGTATCATTTGAAAGATATTTATAAAACTTAGATCTTTAAATATCATTTTTAACGTATCATTATTTTGCAAATCACTCACTTCCAATTGAAGGTCTGATGGAGAAGCTCCTCAAATGGATATTGAAACATGGAAATATATTTTGCACTTGCCTCAAGATCCACAAAATGCTGTTGCAACTGTAGTATAAATTCAGAAAATATAGCCTGTGCAAATGTTTTGGGGAATGGGATTTTGTTGATATTTAGAATTTTTTACAGCATGGAAAATGGTCAGATTTGTTTAATGTTATTTGCATTTCAAACCATGCAAATTTTGGGTGATATGCCTTAAGATAGACACAATAGAATATATTTCACATGTGAGTACCATTTCCCTATAATTTTAAATTGAATTCGTTGAGATATACCATGACATCCGTGGCAATTGCTAATTTCCATAGCCATTAACTATATGCTAATAAAGGGTGTGGGCAATTTTTCTCATTTAAAAAGTATTGTTGAAATTATTTCTTTTTCTCTTCGATAGAACCAATTTTCTTTTATTATTTATCGTCTGTCGTCGACTAGGTCACGTGACTGGCGGCAGAGAAAGAATGTAATAACTCTTTTAGTTTAGTTTGAGTTTGACGCTTGAAATGATCTTTTCTTGGCCGCATAGTGGTAATCAACAATTATAATAATTGTTCTTGAAAAACTAATCTTGGCCCTATGATGGGAAATTTATATTATTTGTAAATTTTGTGTTTTGAATAATGTAAATAATGTACATACGCTTTTCATTAAATATTTCTGTGTTTCAACTGGAAGTTCTTATTTTCAAGTTGAGTCTTTACGTGAAAATGGTATATTGACTCTTGATATACTAGTATATTCTTGATTAAATTGATGCTTTCCCAACTCGTGAATAAAATAGAATCGTGATCATAATGTAACAAGTTTCATACATTTTTTGGTGCCGAAATTCCTGGACCTTTAGATATTACGAAATCGAAAGTGAATATACCGTATATACCCGTGTATAAGTCGACCCCCCACTTTGACATAAAAAATTCTTAGAAAATAAGAAACCCGCGTATAAGTCGACCCCCCCCCCACTTCCGAAATCGATCGAGAAACTTCGAAACATTTTTTTTAAGTACTACATTTATTCAAAATCATCTGAGAAAAAGAAGCAAATATACGATAAAAAATACCTTGGTAAATAAACAAAATCAAAATCCTTCAACGTCCGATTCATGGTCAAATTCGCCAAACATTTCATAGAACTCTTCTGTCGTCATTGGCTCGTCATCATACATATTTTCAGTCTCGAACTCTGTATTGTTACAATCACTACTAGAGCCTTCGTCGTCATTTTCACTTTCAAAAACAGTATCATCTTCCGTGCCGTCTAGTTCGTTGCTAATACAACATTTTTTAAATGATTTTATAATCATTTCAGAGGGTATTTCGTTCCACGTATCTTTAACCCACTGAGCAATTAATGTAATATCGGGCTTTTTAATGTTGCCTCCCTTTGTAAATGTTGGTCGACCGGAACTAATCCACTCTGCCCAATATTTTCTAAGATTTACTTTGAATGGCTTATTGAGGCAGACATCTAGGGGTTGAATGACGATCTCAATCCTCGTGGAATTACGGAATCTAAAACGCAGGATAATTGGGGAAAAATGATCGTATATAGTAACCTTCTAGAATTTGTTCCGGAAAAGATTCGCGTACGTAAAATCTATCTGCATTTTCCCTTTTTAAAAGTTAAAAGAAATATTCAAAACTGTTCAGTTATTGCGTGGGCTATTTTTTTTTTTAATTTTGACATGTACGCCTGTTACAAAAGTATTTCATGAATGAACAATAACTATTATAAAGACTTATATGTACGTAAAAACTATCTGCATTTCTCTTTTCTTGACGTGTTGGCGAAACTTTTTTATTGCTCGATATTGATCGGTTGTTCGGGGGCGAAAATTCTTTGGTTTAATCGAAACTTACTCTAGTTAAAGCATGAAACTCTGTGATTAGTTCGTCACATAATTTAAGTCATGAAATTACTTCAAGTAAGTGACTTATTTGATTAGTCGTCCAATTTGAGTGCGGGAAGAAAACAACTGCATTATATAAAGAAATTTTTGAACTTCCGATTCTTTTAATTGTTTATGGCCCCGCGTATAAGTCGACCCCCCCCCCCACTTTGAAGTCTCTTTTTTGTCCAAAATATCTCGACTTATATGCGGGTATATACGGTATTTCTTGATTCGTCCTATGCTGGAGTAATGGAAGGATACCTGAAAATATCAGGTAAGCCATTTTCTTTCATTCTTGAAGTATTCAACCTTAAAAAAAAGGATTGATTTAAATAAAAATATTGAATATTTACTTTGATTTATTGAAATATTACTTGAAAGAATAATACTTGGTTGATGCTTGAAAAAATAATTGATCTTAATCAAAGGAAATTTGTGGATTATAAATATTGTTTTTAAAGGAAGTGCTTGAAATATTGAAATACTGTACTTTAATGTTTATTACAATTATTTGTTGAATTTTATAAGGTTATATTCCATTACTTGAAATATGGAAAATATAGATAAATTAAAGTCGAAAAGAGCTGCTATCAGATATGCAATCACTAAACAAATAAATAAAGCAGAAGATTTGCTGGTAGTAGCAATTGAACGAACTGACACAGATTCCTTGTTAAGAGTGTCAGGATATTTTGTCAGAAAAAGAAAATTCTTTAAATGAAATTGATAAAGAGATAGATAAATTGATAAAAGATAAAGCTGAATATGAAAAAGAATTAAAATCTGTTGAAGAATACTCTCATAAAATGTTGAGTATAAAATCCAAAATTAAGAATCGGTTAAGAAAATGTAAAGCAGATACTGAAGTTAACATGGTTCAAAATGTACCTGTAATTCCTGTAATCGAAAATAAATTTGTTGCGGCAGTTAAGTTGCCAAAATTAAATATTGAAATGTTTTCTGGTGGTCCCAGCACTTATTTAGAATTTATTAACTGTTTCAAGAATGCTGTAGATAACAATGATTCTTTGTCAAAAATAAGTAAATTTCAATACCTGAGATATCTTTTGACAGGTACTGCATATAATGTCGTATTAGGGTTTGGTCTAACTGATGAAAATTATAACGAATGGCTAAAATTGTTAAACGAAAAATATGGTAGGCAGGATACAATCATAAATTGTCATATAAATAAAATTTTGAACTTAGAGCCAGTAAAATCATCAAATAATATAAGGGGACTTAGAAATCTGTATGATAAATGTGAAATACACATCAGAAATCTTAAGTCAATGGGTGTAACAACAGGTTCATATGGGCATCTACTTTTGCCTATACTGTTAAAATTGTTACCAGAAAACATGGTTCTAGAATTTCATAAGAAAAATAATACAGAAAATGAGTATAAAGTCAATGACCTGTTAGAATTTATAAGAGAAGTTTTACGTGCCCGTGAGGCCACATTATTAGTAAATAATTCTAGTAATAAAATACATGACACTTACACTAAATTTAATTCCAAACAAAAATATAATCAGAACTTTTCTTCTAAGAAAAGTGTTTCTTCGGCTGCTGCCTTGAACAGAACACTTCTATAAAAATATTTTGTGACTCTTCATATTATACAAGCTTGAGTTGTAAAAGGTATACAGACCAAGAGAAACGTTTTAAATTAAAGAAGGGAGGATGCTGTTACAAGTGTTTCTTAAAATCACACCTCTCTTCTAACTGTAAAAAGTAAATTAACCCCATGTTCGAAATGTGGTAATAAATTTCACAATGAGATAAATCCACAACCTTAGTATCTTGTATCCACAACCTTAGTAACCTTAGTATCTTGCGTTTCTGTACAGAAAAGTAAAACTATTTCTACATTACTCCAAACTTGTATGTGTCTCTGGTGGTGAAAACAGAATTCATGCAAGGGTTTTGTGTGATAGTGGTTCAGAAAAATGCTTTATAAAAGAAAATTGAATTTAAAGCCCATTAGAAAAGAAAATTTATTAGTATATTCATTTGGCGAACGAAAACCACAAGAATCATCATTTGACGTAGTTTCTCTTGAATTACAAAATATTTCGTAATCAAGCAATTCCATAAATATTGAAGCCTTGGTAGTTGAAAAAATAACTGGCGCTACAGTCAAAATTCCAGACAAAGGTTTGATTCAATGCTTGAAAATGAGAGGATTTAATCCTGCTGATACAGGGCATGAACGGGAAATAACTATTTTACTAGGGTCAGACTTTTTGTGGCAAATTCAATTAGTTATTGTTGGAAAATATTTATACATTGCAGAAACTATTTTCGGACATACTATTCAGAGGCAGATAGAATCAAAAAATAGAAAAATAAATTGTTGTAGTGTATCAGTTGAGAGTGAAAATAATCAACTGAAGAAATTTTGGGATTTAGAAGTCATGGGTATTGTTGAGAAGAACGAAACAAATTCTACTGATTTAGAAATTATAAATGACTTTCAAAATAATTTGATATTCAAAAATGGTTGTTATGAGGCAAATCTCGCGATTTATTGAGAAACAATCTTGAAGTGGCTAAAAGAACATTCGCTGGTCTGGAAAATAAATTTAAGTGTAATGAAATGTTATTTGAAGAATACATCAATATTCTTAGGGAACAAGCACATTTAGGAATTGTAGAGGTATGCCCTGAAAACAGCTCGACACTTAATTCTTTTTATATGCCTCACCATCCTGTAATTAGAGACGACAAAACAACAAAGGTACACGTTGTTTATGATGCTCCTTCAAATTCAAATGATGCTCTTTCTCTCAATGACTGTCTTAACCCAGGGCCAAATCTAAATCCAAATGTTTTGGACGTTATTTTGAAATTCTGCGAAAATAGGATCGCCTTTGATATCTGCCGAAAAGGCATTCCTTCAAATATCAATTGCAGAAGAAGACAGAGATTATCTGAGATTTCTTTATTTTAAAAACCTTGATAGAAAAGAGAGTGTAATTTTTTACAAAATGACAAGAGCAAACTTTGGTGTAACTTGTAGTCCTTTCATCCTTGCCTGCACAATAAAACATCACATTGATAAGTACAAGAATTCTAACTTTAAGACTTTTGAAATGCTTAAATCTTTACGTGAATGACCTATTTTCTGGAGCGACAGCTGTTGAAGAAGCGCTTAATCTCTCAAATGATTCTGTTAAAATTCTTGCTGAAGGAGGTCTAAATCTAAGAAAATTCGAAACCAATTCCCTAAAGCTTAAGCAGAAATGGCTTCATAAAAAGTTAATCTCTCCCAATAGTGAAACTCCATGTACATCCTTAAAGGTACTAGGTTTAATATGGAACAATGATGAAGATGTCTTAGGACTAGAATTAACACTTTTACGGTCCTCTATAAACGCTGACTGTACCAAACGTAATGTATTAAAAATAGCAGCCAAAATGTTTAACCCATCTGGAATTATCGCATCCTTTGTAATTCGAATTAAATGTTTATTGCAACAGCTATGGCTTCAAAGGGTAGCTTGGGATGAGGTTTTTTTCTGAAGAACTTGAAAATGACTCGAAAATATGGCTCTCTGAAATAAAAGAACTTAAAATGTTGAAAATTCCCAGATGTTATTTTCATGTACCAAATTTAGACAGGGACACTGTTCAGTTACACATTTTTAGTGACGCTAATCCGAATGCATATGGCTCAGTCGCATACTTGAGATATAGAACTGATGAAGATAAATTTGAAACTACATTTGTTTTGGCAAAATCACGTGTTGCACCATTAGAGAAGTTAACGCTTCCCCGCCTTGAATTAATGGGAGCACTGGTGGTTGTTAGGGTTGCCAACGACCTGAAAAATATTCTACATATTTCAAATGTCATTTTATGGTCAGATTCGGAAATAGTTCTGCATTGGATTAAAAGTACAGCTAAAAGATGGAAACCTTTCATTGCTAATAGAATTTCAGAAATACATGAAATTTCAGATTCTTGTTCATGGAGACACTGCGAGGAAAAACTCAACCCTGCAAATCTAATAACAAAGGGTTGTTCTGCAAAAGAACTGATAAATTCTGTGAAATGGTGGCATGGCCCTGCATTTCTTTCGTTACCTGAAAGTCAATGGCCAAAACCCAAACTATCAAAATTATATAATGTATCAAAAGAATCTCGAAAATCGGAAGCTATCCTAGCATGTGTGATCAAAACAGACAAAACTGAAAAGGTTCCACTGATGAATTTGACAAAATTTAGTTCCTTGAAAAAACTTTATCGTGTGACTGCGTGGATTTTCAGATTTATAACAAATTTAAAAGGGAAAATAGAAATTTTGTGGAAATTTCAGCGGAAGAAATCAGTAAATCTGAAACTTTTGGGTTAAAACAAACTCAAGAAGATAGTTTCCCTGAAGTTAGAGTCCCTAAGAGAAAACAAGCATATTCCAAAAGATTCAAAATTGTTCGAATTAAATCCCATATTATCAGATGAAGGTCTACTTTTGATACGAGGTCGGTTACAAAAGTCAAACCTACTATTTAACAACAAACATCCAATAGTAATCCCTTCAAAGCATAAATTAAGTGAATTAGTAGTACGAGACGCGCATGAAAAGGTTCATGCGGGAGTATCTGATACTCTAGTGCATATACGTGAAAGATTCTGGCTCTTAAGAGGAAAATGTCAAATCAATCCTGAGTAAATGCTTAATATGCAAAAAAATATAATGTACATCCTGGACAACAAGTCACTGCACCTCTTCCAGCGGATAGAGTTAATGAATCTCTGCCTTTCGCAATTTGTGGACTCGAATTTACAGGTCCCTTGTATGTAAAAGAAAATGAGTACAAATACTACATTTTATTGTTCACTTGTGCCACTACAAGAGCTATTCACCTGGGGCTCGTAAAAGGCATGAGCACTGAAGAATTTTTACTTGCATTGCGCAGGTTTGTCTCCCGAAGAGGTTTGTGTTCCACTGTGTACTCAGACAATGCTAGAACATTTAAAAGAGCCGAACTTGAATTAAAGCAAATGTGGAAAGTGATTAACCACCCTGAAGTTAAAAAATTTTATGCTTCGCATGGAAATACATTGTGGAACGTGCTGCCTGGTGGGGCAGTTTTTATGAATGTTTAGTTCGCGGTGTAAATACTAGTTTAACAAAGAACATTGGGAAATCATTTTTGACTCAAAGCGAATTAAACACTTTGCTTGAAATAGAAGCAATGATAAGCTCACGCCAATTAACATATGTCTTTTCTCATCTTGAAGAGCCCTCCGCACTTACTCCAGCCCACCTGTTGATTGGTAAACGACTCTTGAGTTTGCCAGCTGTAAGAAGGAATGATTTCAATTTACCAGGTTCCAGAGAAGTAATGTTAAAACGTTTCTGTACATGAGAAAATCTAATAAATCACTTTTGGAACAGATGGAAAAAAGAATATCTCCTGTGCTCATAGTACAGCTATTGTACAATTTAGAAATTGATGATATCAATAATTGCAATAATCAGTGAATTATCAAAAATAGACTGAATGACTGATAAACTGATGATAGACAAAAAATATTCTTTTTCATGTTTCCATTTATTCATTTTATTATTTTCCTTGGTTTAATAATTTGTGTTGATCTTCAGAAATGCTAATTCAAATGTTTTGTTTTTTTCTATAGTTTCAGAAAATTTTTGTCTTGTTATTAGAAATTATTGATATACTGTGACCTGTATATGTAATTTTTATTTGTTTCTTATTGTTATAGTAATATTGTAATGATTAGTTAAATTTGTGATGAACCTATTGTTCATAGGGGGGAGTTTGTTGAAATTATTTCTTTTTCTCTTCGATGGAGCCAATTTTTCTTTTATTATTTATCGTCTGATGTCAACTAAGTCACGTGACTGGTGGCAGAGAAAGAATGTAATAACTCGTTTAGTTTGAGTTTGACGCTTGAAATGATCTGTTCTTGGCCGCATAGCGGTATTCAACAATTATAATAATTGTTCTTGATAAACTAATCTTGGCCCTATGATGGGAAATTTATATTATTTGTAACTTTTATGTTTTGAATAATGTAAATAATGTACATACGCTCTTCATTAAATATTTCTGTGTTTCAACTGGAAGTTCTTATTTTCAAGTTGAGTCTTTACGTGAAAATGGTATATTGACTCTTGATATACAAGTATATTCTTGATTAAATTGATGCTCTCCCAACTCGTGAATAAAATAGAATCGTGATCATAATGTAACAAGTTTTATACAAGTATCTATGACTTCTTCCAGTTTGAAGAACCTCAACAAAACTTCCTACCAGATTAGATATTGCTGGGCCATCATACAGCTGTATGATAAGGAAGTCAGGATATTCAGCTTCAAATAAAAATTCATTAAACTGACGATTAAGTTCATGAGAGTAAATGAAGTTTACTACTGATACACTGGTTCAGTAACTTAATACAGATTGAGATATTTCTCACAAAGAGCTTGCTGATGAATAATTCAATGAATTGCCAGAAGTTTTAAACATTAGCATCTTCACAAACCTTAAAAAAATGTCCAACTAATGCTTTGCCCATTTCGCACATTTTTTTCACCATCAGTTATGACATATTTTAACCGATTCCATTGCAGATTGGCACTCTGTTTTGTTATAAGGCCTGTTCATTTGTATATTCTCTGTTCTCTGTATTAATTTATGTAATGTTGTATGTTGTTTATTCTATTAATTTATGTTGTTATAAATATAGAGAATTCTTCAAAGTGTACTGTATTTACTGTAATTATATTCCACTGTATGGTGAAGATATTTTATCTAGTGAGATAGTAGAAAAATTTTTCACTCTTGAGTTATTGCTTTTTTTTTTTCATCTATATCATTTTGATAAAAATGTTCATTATAAAATAAATTGACTACTTCAATATATCACTGAGCTTCAAGTGGGACAAAAATTCCAAACAAGTATCCAAGGAAAAAACGGACATCTTCGACTATTGCAAAGGTACATTGTTTAATGTTAAAAGAAAATCCTCCTAGTCAAAGGACAGTTGCAAAATCATTAAAATGCTCGGTGTCAACTGTAAACAAAATGATAAACGTTGATTTAAATCTTAAGAAAGTGAAAAAATGCAATGTGCATTATCTTCTTCCAAAGCATATCGCTCAATGCAGGACATGCTGCAGAATTCTATATGAGAAACACTTATCCAAAGAAAAATGGAAAAAAATTGCCACAATAGATGAAGCATGTGTGCATTTAAATGATTGTAACAAAAAAAAGAGCCATTTATTATCATAAAAGGGGAGAAAAAAATTTAAGTACATGGTTCAAAGAATCGAAAGAAAGTTTTTCTAAGGGATTCACGATTGTTGCTGGTTTTTCTTATAATGGCAAGTTAAAAATAAAGAGAGTGCAAAAAAATGTCAAGATTAACTCCAAATACTATCAGGAACATATTTTATTGCCAATTTTTCTGAATGAAATGCCATCACTTTACCCACCATGCCATCAATCTGTGAGACCTCCATCAGGACAAAGCTAGCAGTCACACATCAAAATCCACTGTAAATTTCCCAAAAGAAATGGAACAAAAAACTGGTATCAAGGCCATACCCTTCACTGACCGTATGACAGCGATGTTCGAAAAGAGACGCAACTTCGACAGGGATAGGACTCCCCAGTCCAGGCGCCCTTTGAAAAGAACGTATCGTTCACGGATGGTACTAAATCTCCCGATGTGTCACCTATGGATTTTTGTGCTTTCGGACTTTTAAAAACTGCATTATCCAAACGTTGTTCCAAAACCCTAACAGGACTCTGGAAAGCTGTTCGGGAGGAATGGGATAGAATACCTCTTCTACCAGTTCAAAAGGCATTATTATCCTGGAAATTGGTGTCGAAAGATAGTTCAGAATAAGGGATGTCAAATAGAACACAAGAATGTTATGTAATTTAGTTTTGTGAATACAATATACATTGTCTAAAAAATGTGTGAACAGCCTCTGTATATATATTTTTTTTACTTTTTAATCTGATTAATTTAAATAAAAATGCATTTAATTGAAGATATAGAAGCTAATTAGAAACATTAAATATTTTTATAGAATTATGTTGTCTATTTTTCACTTTTCAAATAAACAGAAGATATAAAATGTACCCATGTTAGTCTAAATCTATTATTCAACTAGTAAGGTAAAAATGTTTCACTATCCCACCTGGGCCCTCTCTATTCATACACCATCTTTAAAATAACCCTTTCAGGTGACTGTTACAATTTAAAATCTTTCACACTTTCTTTTCTTTTTGATGCAAATCTCTACCAAAGAGAAATTAATGCAAATTGCCAATCCTTAAAATTAAAAAAAAATTATTGTAAAAAATATTATCAATAAGTATTTACACAAATCTCCAGGAAATGAAAAGCATTTCTCATGCCTTCGTGGTGTAGTGGTCTGCACGCTCAGCTTGTTATTGAGTGGCCCAAGGTTCGATTCCCGGCGAAGGCATTGCTAATTTTTCATCTCTCCGGCTTTAAAAAAATACCTAATGTCTCTAAAATGGCACCCGAACTAAAAGGGTTGTGGTAGATGATTCTCCACACCCAGGATTTGGTGATTGGGTGCCCTAGAAACCCCAGTCGCTCTTTAAAAGGAAGAGTATATAAGGTATTTCTCCTGCCTTCGTGGTCTGCACGCTGGGTGCGTATTCCGGAGATCCGCGGTTCGATTCCCGGTGAAGGCATTGCATATTTTTCATCTTGCCTGCTTCCAAAAAAAAGTCCTAATGTCTCTACAGTACAAGGTGTCTGAAATGGAAATCTCATGCTACCAAATTAGGACCATCATTTACATCCAATTCTCTTGCAAAATGTCAGTGACAGAATGTCACCAAATCATGTATATAAATTTAGATACTGTTGTATCACATTGCACTATGAAAGTTTGGTACCAAAAGTTCAAAAACAAGAAGTTGACATTCAAGAAACAGAATGCTCTGTCCGGCCTACTGATGTTGATGAGGCCCATCTGCAAGAACTTATGGAAGAAGATCATTATGTAACCACCCGAGAGCTTGCTAAGAAGTTAGAAGTTAGTGCCATGCCCATTAGTCATACTATGCATCGCATAAAACTTACAAGTTTACGTACAATTGTAGGGTGCCACATGAGCTGACTCGAGCGGATAAGGACAGACATGTACTTACCTGCTTGTATGTCCGCGCAAGGACAAAATCTGAATCAGATCGTGACTTTTGATAAAGTGGGTTTACTTGGAACAACAAAGGCCAAAAAGAGGGTTGGTCTGTGCCCAGTTAGCCCATCGGCAGGGTCGCAAAGCGTAATTTGACTAACAAAAAGGTCATGCTTTGCTTCTGGTGGAATTGCAGTGGTTATCCACAAAATATCTGGAAAAAAAGGTAAAACTCTCGACAGTAAGGTGTACAGCAAGATGCTAGTCCGTGTTGATGCTGCTATCAAGGAAAAAGGTTGAATGACATTTCGGCAGAGAAAAGATTGCATTAATCTTGTTCCATCAAGATTAATGGGGAAAAAAAAAACACATGTACGCATTCACTAGCTGGACTCTAATAAGATCTTTTGCCACACCCACCATACAAGCCCCAACATCACTCTTTCGATCTTCTAACTTTTTTCACACCTGCAGCTATGTCTTGTTGGTGCTATCTTCCATTCTGCACAGGACATTTGAAATGAGATTGATCTGGTTTTGGACTTGTGGCCAACAAGTTTCACGGCCGAAGGATTTGAAAACATTGGCAGAAAATCAAAGATTTGGTTGGTGCTTATTACCTGCACTAAAAGTACTTATTTTTTTTTTTTTTTTTTTAAACCTAGCTTCATTAAGAACGTTTTATGACTGAAAATTTCTGTTACAACCAGATAATAACCATTCACAGCATATACAGTTACATAATACTATAATATATTAAGTATGTTGTCATGGAAAACACTACAGTACTACATTAATTACTATACTGGAAAAAAATGCACTCATTAATTGCCAACTTCACAGCCAAGTAAAACTAGCGGTCAATTCGGGTGTTGCAGCAAAATATTCTACCGTGTCCAGCACGTATAATATTTCTTGGCAGCTGGGTGAAATATTGTTCTCACTTTTTTCTGATGGCATTTGTTGCACCTCAGGTACAACTGCTTGCACATCACACTCCACTGCAGCACAAAGAGCAAAGTAGTCATCTGCACTAATGAACTCCTTAAAACTTATAGTTGACTCAATAATTGCAACTGTTAAGCAATGTTAATCATGCCTGCTATGTTTTAAAGAATACAATGTATTCTGCATTGTCTTCAATTAAGCGAGACAGAATTTCTGAATGCAGTCCTAGCAGAGGAACAAGAGCGAAAAAATATGAAAAACTTTCAAAGTTCATGTTAAATGATGAAATCTAACAATGCAACAGACTAAAAAATAGTTCATAGTTCGTTCCCCCCCCTTTGAGAACATACAGACTTCCCGTGCACCACATATGTACAACACAGGGCTTACAGAAGTAAGTTAACTAAAACATTAAAAGTTACATGCATAAATAAAGCGAACAAAAGGAAACAGCAGTCTGGACTTCACGAAAACAGATAAGTTCACTGGGCAAGTCACTCCGAACATTTTCAAATCATTCTGTAAGCATAATCTAGAGCCATCAAATGTAGGACATGAGAAAATCAAATGTTCCACATCCTGAGGAACTCTTTTTTAACATTCACATAAATTGTTTGATCGTAGATTAAAACGAAACAGGTAACTTGCAAATTTACCGTGACCAGATAAAAACTGAGACACTTTAAAATTTAATGAGAGGAAAGACTCGGAATTCAGTCTATGGTAAATGAAAGGAAGGAACTTTTTGGTGACTTCAGCATTACAAGATGAAATGTATTCCTCATTCCACATAGCTAAAAGCTTTTTATAATGAAAGGACTTGCAATAACTCTTTGGAATGCTAATGTTGATATCAATGGGTAAATTTAAGGCATCTTTAGCTAAGAAATCAGCTCTTTCATTTCCGTAGAAACCATGATGAGCACGCACACAAGCAAAGCAGATATCAATACCTCTAATTCTAAATGAACTAACAGTTACTAGGGTTTCGATAACTAATTTATCGCAGCTGGTAATACTGTTCAAAAGTTAAAGAGAATCAGAACAAATAAGGTACTTTGAGGATGTTGACCCATTATCCTGGATCCATCTGACGGCAAGATAAATGCACAGAAGTTCTGCTTGAAAAACTGTGCATTCAATTCCGTATACGGTGTCAAAAAAAAAAAAAAAAAACCTCGGAATGGCCTTCAAACATAGTTCGTGTTATCAATAAAACTTAATATAAGATCACATAATCACTACTGAGCCCAAAATTTTGTTCATGTTAATCGAGTGTTCATCTTAAAGCAAATTCATCTCAAGGGCAGTTTAGTGTAAGTGGAGTCACTATGGCAATATTTAGAGAGATCATATAATAATGATTAGGACCAAAATTTTGTTCATGTTAATTGAATGTTCACCTTAAGCAAGTTCGTGTCAAGGGCACTTTACTGTATGTGGAGTCATTTATGGCAATATTTAAAGATAGAATTTAGCTGTGCAGTGTGACAGATGATGGCACTTTGAACAACTACTTGAAAGCTTTATATAAAATTCTGTGTAGTTTGTGTGACAGTGTCAAGCTGGATGTAATTCAAGAATTTCTCAGTTTTTATAATTATTAATTCTTTCTGTCTGACTAGAAAGTTAACTAGTCATCTAATGTCTCATTATTCAATATTTTCTGGTAGCCTGGGGGTACTAGTTGTAGAAATGGAAGTATTTTAGCAGTTCATTTATACGCACAGATTTTCTCATTGAAGTAAAAAATTAATGCAGCATTCCAATTTCAGCTTATAAAGTGCTATTTGGCACTGAGTATCTCATTTATCCTTAGTGCTTTTGGCATATTTTGTTGACTGAATGCTAGGTATGATAAATTACTTTGTTACAAGTTATGTGTACTTTTATTTGGCTTGCTGTGTTGTTGTTTTATCATAGTTAAAATGACTTACACAACTGATAGGTCTGTGAACTTTCCTTATAAAATTAGAAGACTCCAGACTTTTCATATGATCTCTAGTCTTCGAGCCAAACTCCAAATCATCCAGTTTTAATTTATCTGAACTTAGATTATGTCTTTCAAATGTAATTTTAGAAAAATTGCTTATTTGCTTGAAAAAAAAAAAATGCTGTGAAGAAAATTTTGATAAAGTTTTTGACGAAAGACAATGAAAATATCTCTTGATGGAACTTATAATTGGAAATTCTATTTTTTCCTCAATGACTTTTTGCATAATTTTTCTGATCTTTATTTGACTTGATCTATCAACTCATTACAGAAATTTGGAAAACATTTTCAGAACACTTAATTAATGTTTATTAGGTAACTATTAATATTTAAGTTTCCTTTAAATGGTACCCAATTTGAATACATTTATTTCTAACTCTCCCTCCCCAATGGTGGGCACTTGCCTATGACGGCACTGGCAACTTTTAAGACCAGAAGTGGTGGGCATTTTATTATAGAAGCGGCCACCGTTACCTCCTATGAATGCACAGACATCGATGCCTTCTCAAGGATTCGAACCCGGGCCCTTCGGTATTGCAATCAGGCTCCCCTAACCACTATACTGTCTGGGCAGCAACTTATTTTAAGTGTATCTGCATGAGATGTAATCTTATCTGCGAAGACCAATTTTTGGACACTTTAATGTCAAATTAAATCAGTTATTTCACTGTAATTTTGGATAGGATTTATAGTCTTAGAATACCATGTCTCTTTTAGTTGCTGTATAACAAATAATTTTTCAAGGTTACATATTATATTGCAGCACAATATCATTATCAACTGTTCTTTTTAAATTTAAAGGGCTGTTCAGACTGCGATTTATTTGAGCTCACGGAGGCATCTGACACAGTTGACCCATCTCCAAAACCAGTTTTTCACCATATGGCAGCGAGTTGAAAAATCTGAACTGCAGGTAGAGCAGAGCTAGTCAACATACGGAACCGACTCCATCAGCTTAGATAAATCACAGCGTGAAATGGCACTTTACATCCAAGGTGTTTTTCATTTTTTAATTTTTTTAAAAAAGTGGTTTCATACAAACTGAAAATGTCTCAGATGAAAATTTGTTTTTTCCTACGACAAAAGTTTTCAAAAATTTTAATCCACTAATTCAGCTCTGCTATAAATTTACATAAGCAACACATAATGGCCAGCCACCAAAAACTCTGAAGTCAATATTTGTTTGACTACTACTTTAGTATTTTGTCATAAAAGAAATAAAAGCAATCAAAGATGTAAGAATCAATATTATTTAACTTCATCTGTTTCACTATTTTTGCTGTTTTGTAAACTGAATTTGTTACACTGCAGCACATATTATTTAAGTTGTTTTTTTCTTTTATATTAATCTTTTGTTTCTAGAATTCAATTCTGAATCAAATCAGCTAAATATGCAGTTATTCATATGAGCATTAGAGAAATCAAAGGAAGGAAAAAATGCTGTTCTGTATTCTGATACACATCATAAGTTCTAACGATGGACTAGAATCTCAATATGAATTATTTCAAAATTATTCAAAAAAAAAAAAAAAAAAGCTGCCATCAGCATAAGATGTTCTATTACATGAGTGACTTAACCAGTTTGTACACTTAATCAGTCTTGCTTTTGAAAAAAAATAGACATTGAAAAGAATAGAATGTAATTTTTTTTCTAAACACAATTTAAGATTTTTTGAGTAATTTCAAGATTACTCAACAATTTTTAAGGCTTCTAAAACAATGCATTGTGTAGAGAACTGGAGAAGAGAGAAATAAGGAACTATGTCCATCACGGTTTGTGTAAGTCAGGATATTACTGTATATGTAATTGCAGTCAAAAGTCGTTAATCCGGACCTTAAAGCTGAAAACTTTCTGCGCATGCGCCACGTTGACATTACGCCGCGCATAGGCATTTACGCGTGCGCGTAAAACCTTTACGACTGTGCATATGCGTGTGCGCAAGTGCAGAATACGTTTTTGCGTGAGCGTTTAATGTATAACGTACGGTATAAGCTAAAATTATCTATTTCAGTTAATGTTGATGATTGCGTTGTTCGTTAATCTTCGAACTGTATCCGGCTTATTACTTTTTTCAGGCTGTAAGAGCAATTTTATAAAAGTAAACTTGAACTTTCGATTATGTCAAATAGAATTTCCGATGCTGTAGCTCCCAAAGGATCTACAAAACGAAAGTATGTTTTGATGTCCATCAAACAAAAAGTGGAATTGCTGCAAAAAATGGATAAAGACATGAAGAAGGTGACAGAGAGGTTAGTGAAAACAAAAAAATTGCGATTGACAAGTTAGTCAGTATTATTGGCACAGCAATTACGGGACTTGAACAGCGGAACTTTGTAACTGAACAAGAAATTATGTCTGTTTATAGAACTAAAGAGAAAGTATCACATAAAACGAAGCAACTTAAACAACTTGCATTGAAAGAAATGTTTAATAAAGTAAACAAATAAATATTAAGCTTTTTTTTTTTTTGTAAATTTTGATACCCTTTAGATCATAATTGTTCTTTATTTCATAAATTACGGTTTCATATTTTTAATTTTAGAATTTCTGCATGCCATCTTACGAGATTTAAACTGATGATCTATAATCTGGAATCACCGAAGTCCCGACGAGTTCAGATTAACGACTTTTGACTGTATTTGTTTGACAGATCACTGCATGTCTAAACCTAATTTTGTAATTAACATTTTTAAACAATTTATTGATTTTAACATTTGAATAATTTTTCAGTGTTATAAAAAAAAATCGGATTTAGATTTTAATGTCACATCAGAGGGTTTCTTAAGGTTTTTTATGGTTTTGTTGAGCTTGCAGTTTTTTTAACTGCTCTTAGACACCTTACTGCTGATACAACTTTTTTTTACCTTTTTAACTTGATTATTAAACATAACTTTCTTTGTACTTATACCACAACAAATTTAATAGAAAAATCGCATTTTTTAAAAATTATATATAAAAAAAACAGTACATTTTTGGAATTCCTGATGTATTGTTAAGTGTTGTCATTGATTTTTAGCCCAGAATGTCTATTTATTCTCAAATCCCACTTCTGCGCTGAATCACTTTTATATTCCGTTTCATTCTTCAAGTAACTCACATCTGGCACGGCCAGCTACTTAAAATAGTTACTATACAAAAGAGAGAAATATATGCTTTTAATAAATTCAGCTAGTGTAATTTCACTGATCCAGCTGGTAATTAATAAAGAGATACAGAACTGCATTTATTGCTTTCAAATCAATTAGTTTGTCAATCAATATCAAGCAGTTTCAATTTAAAAGAAAAATTAAATATGTTATGCTTCGCCTAATGGCAACAAACTGGCACACAGAAGTTAAAAATATTTAAGTACCAGATGCTTTAGATATCCCAATAAAGTGTTAAATATTGCGATACTATTGTTTTTAAAATATCCACTATATTATTTCTTTACAAATAATATGTAGAGATAACATTTGGTGACAATATCCTTTTATCTGCATTGCCATATATTTCATAACTGCTTTATTATTTCTTTAAATCTAATACATGGTGATAACATTTAAAAAGTGAGGTTTCAAACTGATAACTCTAATACCTTTTAAAAAAACTAAGAAAGCATACATACTGCTGGTTTTCTGCTACAGTGCTCTTGTCTTTCCTAAATGCAATGTGTGTGGACAACTTTTGCCTAACAGTGCACCATAATCTTCACTTTTTTTTTTTTTTTTAAATTGCATTATTATATACATGTTTACTGATATATTTTTAATGTATAAGTGAATATGTTTCATCATTTAAAAGTCAATTTTAGTTCTTTGATATCATATTTCACACTGTAAAAATACAAGCAATGTTAATTTTTATACGGTAACATACTTCCCATCTATTTTTATGTGAGTATGCATATGCGTTTAAAAAAGAAAAAAAATTTTAATGTAACAGAGTATTTTAATTTCACATATATATGATTAAATATTACAGGTGCTTTAATGTTAGAATTTATATACATGGCTATGTATAATACGAAGATGCTGAAAAGATAAAAATAAGTTATTTCATGTACAAAAATTCATTTTTTAAAATCTGTAGTATTTTACATCAGAGCGCAAACAAAAAACAACAAATACTAAACACATCTAAAATCCACACTGATGAATGAATAAGAATGTCACTGTACATCCTGGACATTTTATACATTAAATCTAATTGAGCGGAGCACAAACTGTGCCTTGACATTGGCACCCAACTCAAATCAACACTAGGCGTAACAACAATAAACAAATATGTGGTCAAATAACTTATAGTATAGTTTTCCCTTATCTAAAAGAATGAATGTTAAAGTAGATTTTCTCATAACATTTAATGAAAAAGGTATTTCTGATAGTCATTATGTACAGTTTATGAAATGAATAAAATGAAGGAATAAAAGCTATCATGGTTCCAGAACATATCTGTCTGAAATATGTACAACTGTGATCATTTATAAAATCTTTAAAATATATTCTGACACTTATGTCCCCAAATGCTAAAAAGCTGTGAGTCATTTGTAAAGTCCTGGTTGGTAGACATGTGGGAATGCCTTTTGGGGTGGAGGTGGAGGGGGCTGATGTACCAGAGCAGCATAATTTTGTGCGTTAAGAGATGCATATTCATGTTGTGTTGGAGGCCTCAAAACAGTACTAGGCACAGATGAAACAAAGGAATGAGCTGATGGCAGTAAGGGAGGCCGTACAGTACACTGGACTCCAGCTGGATGAACTGATGGCATAGCTGATACAGCTAATGCTGGTTGTGCTGGCACATACTGGGCACCAGGTACCTGGAAATGTAAATAATTATTTAAACAGTAACCTATTGACCAAGTTCAGAATACTACTACATTTAAAGTTAAGTTGAATAAATCTGAATAGTTAATACCTGCAAAATTCACGAATAATATAATGCAGTCTCTCTTCTTATGAATACTGAATTACTCAGCTTTTTTATTAATAGATTGCATTTTGCTTTTTTTATTTAAATATTCCTATGGGTTTTTATCCACTTTTTGAAAAAAATATCATTTATGCATAACTTTCTGCAAAATATATGAATAAATTTTACAATTTTTTTCATCAGACATATGGCCAAAACTTCTTCAAAAATTACATAGAATAAATTTTATACTCTCCTCCGGCTTTAAATTACTTCTTCTGGCAAGGTTTTAAGAAATAAACTTTCTAGAATTACATTTTCAGAACTAGTCTCTTTTTATGAAACTAGTGCATTTTTCTCTAGCTACCATACTTACTCGCATAGTTCCCCCTTTATTATTAATTTTACAAAACAGTTGAGAGGGAGAGGAAGTTATGCAAATAATTTAATTCTTGAAGGGAGTATTTACAGTAAGAATATAACAAATGAAAAGTACTCATGGATAAATTACTGATAACTACCACAAATATATTTAATTAAAAGAAATTTAGATTCTATTAAAATTGCAATATCTATAAGATGGGAGGAGTTATATCCTTTACAATTTTAATAAGTACTGTTTCTTTGGAAAAACACATCAAATTTCTTACACATTTCTGTCCTTTACAATTTTAATAAGTACTGTTTCTTTGGAAAAACACATCAAATTTCTTACACATTTCTGTTAACTTTCCACATATTCAAACTTTGTAATAGCTTGTATGAAGGAAGTTTTATAGCACTTAGTTACGTAAAATAAATCACACAAAACACTTTTTCATTAATTCACTAATTAACAAAGCACATAGATAAAAATTAGATTTACACTAAAACTGAAATTAATTTACCTGATTGATTATATATGGTGGCTGTGGATAAGGTGGCGCAACATGGAAACCAAACTGTGGCGAAGATGCAACAACTGGGCCTCCTAAAAGAGTCTGATTTGGCCTAGGAGGTCGAGGCGGAGGGGGTGGTGGAGGTGGAGGTGGTTGAGCACATACTTGCACACTGGGAATAATTTGATTAGATGATATTTTAGCATTATTTACAGGTTTTGTTTGACCAAGTGAAGGCATTGTACTACCTGTAAAATTACAAAATAACATAAATATTTTTTTGTACCTGTAGCATTAAGGGGAGGGGGAATGCAATAATCTACTTTTTATTTATTTATTTATTTATTTATTTATTTATTTTTAACTTGCTTTTAAAAGCAGCATATAAAATGGCAGTTTTGTGCAGATTTGTGTTGATTTTTACAAAAGGGTAATCACCACATGTCCTATTTGTGAAAAAGTTATCCAGCATATCAAGAGAAGCATTTTCTTGTTGATGGTATAAATTTTTATATGTTTCAAATGCCGTACATTGATTCTTCACAAGAAATGATTTTAAAATGTTAAAAAATTGTTTCAACTAATGTTTTCAAATATATGACACAATAATTTCTATGTTCGATACCCTTGTAAGTATCCAAATTCAAAATCGATGACCTATTAACCTCTTCGTCATTCGCAACACGTCTAGTACGTTCAAGTGAAACTTCCGCAGGGCGGCCGTAACACACCTCAAGCGTTCTTCTACAGTGAGAGATGGCTTCAACGTCTACTCAGCAGAAAAAGAGAAAAAATGAGGTTGTGAATTGGAAAGACAAGAAGGATATACGTTTGATGAGTACAGTTCACAATAACTTGATGATTGATGTTGGAACACGGAAAAGAACTCTGAAAAAACCAATAATTGTAAAAGATTACAACAAAATGGGAGGAGTGAACTGCCTGGATCAGATGTTATCAAATTATCCTGCTGTTAGAAATAAGCAGAGATATTATTATTTTTCTATTATGCTTTATTTCCTTATAATTTTACTTTATATTCATTGACATTCATCCACTACGAAAGTCATGTATGGAAAGTTATGATGTGCAGAGAAAACAACATTACACACTATGAAAAACAGACGGCCGTTGGGGGGAAATTTTCGGGGACGGTGAAAGGGTTAAATAGCATATTTGGGGAAGGGAAAAAAAAATATGCACAGAGAAGTAGTTGTGGCAAAAAAAAAAAATAGAATTTCTTATTGTGAAGGGGAGGGAAAAGATAACATTTTACATTGAAACATAACTATTTATTTTGATCATCAACTGCATAAGAAATTAATTTTCAAAAAAGTTTTTGCATGCAAGAACAAAACATGGAAATCTAATCTGCTAATCTGTTTTTTCCTTTTGAAGATTCTTACTTTTGATCACCCTACCTTAAAGATTTTTAGATACAGCAGCAGATTTGACATGAAAATTATTAGAAAAACACTTATTTTTCTCACCAAATGACAATTAATGAGCAGTCTCCAATGATTTGGGTAGGAAAAAAATCCAGAGTGCTTGTTGTTCTTCCTAAAACAAGTTACTTATTTTTTTTTTAAACTTGTTAATTTATTTGTTGTCTAATAGTTGACATTCTGTTGAATTCTTTCTTTTTTAATCTATCATCCTCAAAATAATAAATACAGCCTTAGCATACAATAATTAATTTCAGGTCATTCAATTGATATTTAGTTTGTTTTACATTATGATATTACAAAAATACATGTTGAGAGTGAAAATTTGTAATTCTCATGCAAAGAAATTAAATGCAAACATATACTTAAATCTCTATATTAAAAAAATAAAGAAAATAAAAGAAAGGGCTGATAAATTATATATGTTGCAAATCTATCAAATTTTGAAAATCAAAAAAACAACTAAGTACAATTTTACTATAAACATCCATAATCACAGCTATTAGAAAATCAAACATATTACAATCATATTTCAGTCTCAAGAGAATCCTACAGATTTTAAAAAAATTTACAGAGCTAAGACATTACAGATTACAGAGCTAAGAGAAAGATTTTAAAAAAATTGACATTTTGAATTTTAATTTATACTGTGTACCTCAATATTACTCAGTATATTGAGTAATACTGAGAATTAGTATAACTGAAAAAATTAGTATAACTCAATATGTAATATATACAACACAGCTTATCGTAGAATAAAAGCTAGTTATTTATTGAATTTCAGATTAAATGAAATTTTAGCTTTTTTTCTTTTTACAATATAAGAAATTTACTGATTTCAGTATGGCAAATAGCCAAATAAATAGATGCCAATCACGCTTATAAAAAGTTACGTTTCTGCAAGATTCAAAAAAGCCAATCAATAATGAACATTTGCACTACTATAAAATTTTAACTATGACTAGTAATAATTCATTTGAATGGAAATTCACTCATTAACTTAAAAAAAAATATGTATGACTGCAAATAAAATTCCAGATTCAATAAACGAACAACAATACCTCCTAAATCATCATCGAAACCAAATTCACGTTTTAAACGTTCTGTTAGATTTCCTCTGTACTCTATACATTCATTCTTGGTTTCTTCTTCAGCAGATTTAACCATTTCATTTTTCTTTTTTACAGCTAGGAATATCAATTATATATATTATACAGAAATTATACCTAAAAAATGAATGTTTAAAAGATTGCAATTTAAATATTGTTACTTGCACTTAATGTAATCACATTTAACACTGATACAAATTAAATTATAACCAAACGTTTTTAATATTAAAAAAATGTATAACTAATGTATCTGTCATATTATTTCTCATATTATTATTTTCTCTCTACTCACAAGGGTCTTGAACTGAAGGTAGGGGAAAACATAGTTCACTTTGATAAAGTGTCAGATATTAAATAACATAAAATTAATTATTATATCATGTAATATAATATTCTTACTCTGCTGGACATTAATTTAAAAATGATTTATCATTTCTGCATAACTATGTTTGGGTAACTATGTTTGGGAAGAAGGACAATAAGCAATAACAGAATATAAAATTTGATTACGATATACTCCAACAAGTTTATGGTAACTACATTTAGCCCTTTTCCGTTTTATTTATTTTCATTGTTTCAGATTGCTAAGCAGATTACAATGAAAACTTAAAGGTTATGCATGCTCAAATTGCAATGACGACAGAGTTTAAAACATCTCTTAAATTTTGCTAGTTAAGTGAAATAATGTACCAATCACTGAAGATCTTATCTGGGGAGTACTTTTGACAGTTCCCCTATAAAAATACCATGAAACCAGTTAGTGTTTTCATTGGTTTGCAATTATTAATTGCCTCAAAAAAAAAAAAAAAAGAAAGAAAGAAAGAAAGAAAACTTATAACAACATCAAAATGCAGCTTGGAACAGTCCGGAGTAATATTAACCTAAGGAAAAGCACCTGCAGAAATTATGGCAATGCTTATTATATTTTTCAATTATAGTGGAATCATTCACAAAGAACGCTTTCTTGAAATTCTACTTAAAAGTTTTAAAGTTGTTATAAATATATTTTAAGGATCTACTACAACAAAAGGATAAAAGTCAGTTGCATGATAATTCATTGTGTCACAAATCGATAAATGGCTGTGTGTTTTTTGGCTTCCAAAGGAACTGTACTTCTCATCCTTTTTATTCATCAGTTTCTCTGCTTAAGATCATCTATTATATCTTAAATTAAAAATTAAACTACCAAAAATCTGTTCTAATGATACAGAGAGAGCCAACTTTCTTAATAGTTGTTAATTTTTTCTAATATTAAAAATCATAAAACCCATTATGTTCCACAAAATTAATTATTTGTTTTTCTATTACTGGAACTAGTTTTCCTGTATTGTTTCTACTTAATGCATAAGAAGATTGTACCAAAATATGTAGAGATTTCCTTGCTTATTTTTTATGAATACAATTAGCTTTACCATACTAAAAAGATCACTATCTTGTAATCCACACAGTAAACAGAGTAATTCTGACACTACCTAATGGATCTGGAATTATAAATTTTGTCATCATGTCTGCTTTAAATTATTAGAATCAATTACTAAACTGAAATAAACAGCTAGGAATATCAATTATATATATTATATAGAAATTATACCTAAAAAATGAATGTTTAAAAGATTGCAATTTAAATATTGTTACTTGCACTTAATGTAATCACATTTAACACTGATACAAATTAAATTATAACCAAACGTTTTTAATATTAAAAAAAATGTATAAAGTCTGAGATCTGGACTTGTCGGGACTTCGGCAATTACGGATTTTTCTTGATATTAGATGATCAGTTTAAATCTAGTAAGATGACACATGAAGAAATTATAAAATAAAAAAATATAAAATAGTTCTTTATGAAATAATGAAGCATTTGTGACCTTAAGGAAACCAAAAATTTAAAAAAAAAGTAAAGAAAGAAAAGATAAGAGGGAAGAAAGCCCATGACTAGCAGTGCACAAATGAAGATTCTGCATATCTTCAGAAACATTCTCTAAAACAAATGTTTATAATTATAATGAAATAGATATATAGACTGATTTATTTCTGGAGTTTGGGAAGTTTTTACCATATTAACCATGTCACATACCACAAAAGGTGCATAGGAGTACATAAAGAATGTCTTCACATTTGCATTCATTACAACTCTTATCACATAATTATGAATGCCACTAGGTAACAAACACAACAGAAGTATGGCATTCACAGGAGAACACAAGAATTTATTGCCCCTTAGAATGAGCTAAATGCTAATCAGCTGTGAAAGATACAATGTAGATTTCACATGAAATATCAAGCAGAAGTACCCAAGCCTATATATATATATATATATATATATATATATATATACTCTACAAGTTTAAACAGATTACCTGCCTCTGTGATGCATATGGCACAGATGGTGCACATATCAAGTATCTACAAGATTAGCATTTGCAAACATTTTTTTGCTATTAAAGAAGATGGACCTGTGTTCGATTTCCCTTCAAATGTTATTCAAAGTCTACACTAAGGTGATTTTTTGCCAAATTTTAAACATCTACATGATTGAACTTTGAAAGGTTGTTTAGATACTGACACATCCCTTTTGATTGTATTTGGTTATAACTACTGAATTACAAATTTTTTTAAATTCCACTAAAAATGAATTCATATTATAAATTACAGAAATTAAATTAATTTCTATTTAATCATTGGTAATATACATATTAAGGATATAATAAAATGTACGTATTACACAAATATTTTCAGTTCATCTAATTTTAAATAAAAAGATTTCATGTCGAATAGCAACGGCTTTTAGGCTACATGCTGTTTTATGACTGGATTAGCCCTCCATGAACAGTGACTGATTAATTTCTGTCTATTTCTATACTAACATTCATAAAGCAATTATAAAAACAATAATGCATTTTATGCACTGTAAATAATTCTTGTCAATAACATACGATAATACCTTTCTAGAAGTAGAATTTTATCAGGTTTTGCTTTATAAATAAAGAGGGGGGAAGAGATTTTACTGCAAAAATAACAGCTTCAATTATTAAGAAAATAACAAATTGCAAAAAATTGATAACATGGGATTAAGAAAGGGGAAAAAAATATATCTAAGAAATGCAGTTTGAGGCCCAAGTAAGCTTATTTCCTTACATTTAGAAGAAGAATGTGGAGAACTCCCAGGTGTGACACTAGTATCAAATAAAGGCAAAGGTGCAAGAGTAACCTGTTCTGGCAATTTTTCTGGTATTGCTGTTGCACATATTTTAGAAGCACTTGTACGTTTTTGGGTAGTTTCAAGGCCTTTAACCCTGTTGATGCTCTCTCGCATTCTCAATCTGTATTCCGATAAAGAAACCTAAATATTCAAAATGGATCAATTTTAATACAAGATATGGGTTAAATTGAGAACAATACAAAAAAAAAGTCTATTATATATAGGCACATACATACCTATATGAAATACACATAAACATTAAATAGACATATTTTTAAGGCCTATTTGGATTATGAATAAAATCCCTTTAACCTTTCAGAAAGTGCACTTTAGTATTTTATATACCACTTGCTGTTTTTCAACTCCAGCAAAAAATACTAATGCACACAAAATAATTTATCACCCAACTAACTTTTAACTAAATTATATGCAACTAAAAGCTTTTATTATATTATTTAGAGTTTCAGTAATTTAACTTACTTTTCTAAATAAATTTTTAAATGAGCTTGTTATTATTAGCACATTCTAAAAACAGCATACTTGTTAATATGATTATATTCCATATAACAATCAAATGCTACATTTTAAATCTCTTTTCAATTTTTAAAAAACTTTTTATCATTTTTACCTTGCAGTCTTTCATTTCCCATTTTTGCTTTTAACAATTTCTAAATTATCAATAACACTTCAAAGTTCATGTGTGTATATATAATAAATTAGAAATCTCCAGCATTTTTCAACATAGCAGTAAACTCTTTTGTGAGGACCATCGCTGAAAGTGACCAATATTTCTATGAACATAAATAAATATCAATAATGATAATTAATAACATTCTCTAAGATGACCACTCTTTAATCTGAGTAAAAGCATCAAATTTGTATTAAGGAAATCACTGAAACTTTTATTTGATTAAAAAAATAAAACATTTTCTGAACTAACTCTGTAATAAATTAAATCCCAAATTCTTAATATAAAGGTAATTTTTTAAAGCAATAGCTAACCATTCTTTCTAAAACTAATTTTGTCCTTCCTTAATGTGACATATAATTTATCATACGGTCTTGATTACATCTTTATAAAAGATGTGTAATATACATATATTATTTATATTAATTTTTTGCAGATCTAATATTACATTTGTTTACAGATCACTCAAAATAATCTCTTCTATTTGTCAATTTCACAGTTACTGACAGCAATTTAATAATTACCTGGATATTTAAAATATAATCAAACTAATGCCCAGTTTCAAAACAAATGGATTAAAAAAAACTGCTTTTGTTAATACATTCACAATTTAAATAGTACCAATGTATCATTAAAGATCTATCAACCCATTCTGGCAGTGAAAAGCAAAGAATTTCTTATACGTTCTTGAGAACACAATAGTTTTAACCACTTTACTATTTCCCCCAAGACAGAGTCGCCGATTTGAAAATTGTCATAAGATGTCAACAACAAGACACACTTATCTTGGTTAACTGTGGCCTGGATCATTACTCCTGAGAGATTTTTTTTTTTTTTTTTTTTTTGGGGGGGGGGGGTGTGTGTTTTGAGGAGATTTATGGTCTAATTGTGCACACACTCTCCAGAGTGAAGTTGTATCAGCATCATACAAAGCAATGTTCACTTAAAAAGATGGGAAATAGGAATGCACTTGCACACCCTTTCAGCTGGCATTACATTGTCTGAAATTTAAAATTTTCTATAGATCTTAAAATCACCAAAATGTTGATACTTGCCAAATTTAGAACCATTTAATAAAAGAATTCACATCCCCAAAAGCGAAAAGTTGTTTAAGAGCTCTTTATTAGAAAAAATGAATTTCAACATGCTTATGTTTCACTTCTTGCTTAGAAACTCGAATATCCCATCATTTATATTAGAAATAGAAACAAATTATAACTCAAGAACCCATTAAAAAGATAAACATATATGTCAGTGAATCACCAAAAATATTCCTCCAAAATGCTAATTCACACTCAAAATGGCAATCGTAAAAACAGACAGAAATTTCAGATGATTAAAATTAATGACCTTCTGCTGAGTTTGGCCAAAATTAATGACTTTTTAGGGCCAAAAAATCTAAGGACTCTTGAGGACCTTACAAACCCTGTTTTAACAATTATATTTTTTCCTCCTTAACTGTACAGTCATCATTCAGCCAGTAGATATCAGACTCAAAAGGAATGGAATACAGATATGAAGCAGACTTCTTAAAATCTGTGCTAAATCTTCTGAACAGTGTAAAGACAATTTAAGAATTTTTGAAATATTTTAACATAAAATCTGCTATGTCAAGTTCATGAAAGAATGTGTCAGCAGACATTTAAAAAAAATTGGCATAATTTATGACCATATTTCATGATGATGACAATGGCAGTCATGAATTTGAAATTTCTGAGATATCACTTCCTGTGGAAGTTTGAATGAAGAGATAAAAACTTTGAAAGCTAAAAGCTCAAGTTTGAGATTATACAATAAAGAAATTCACTGCAACTAGTCATCAGAGGTAGTCTTTTACAGAAGCTCTAATTCTTATGAATGTAATCCAACTCCGTGCTTATCCGAACATTCCAGCAGTCAAATACCCTTTCGGGATATATAATAACAAAAGTGTCACCTTCTCTATGAACTCAATGTCACATAAATTCACTTAAATAGGAATCATGCTGTTCTGTGATGTCTTTTATTGCCTCATTTCCGCAAATTCTACAGTCTTTATTGCTTTGAGCTTGTGCATCAATATAACTCACAGAAGCAATTTTGAAACTTCTTGCTGTTCTGTAGAAGGCAGCTCCCAAATTTTAATCATTTTTTCAAAATGCTACCCCACACACACACACACACGCACGCACACCAAAAAAAAAAAAAAAAAAAAACTAAACTAGCCAAGATTGCTGAAGTTCAGGCCTAGATAAAAGCAAAGTTCTTATCAGGGCCTCTAATAAAGTAAAGGCAATGTATTCTGTCAATTCTAAGCTTAAGCAATTTTTCTTCATTTCCATGGCTCATGGCATCAGACACCTCTCACTTTGACTCTATTATAAACTACACATTTTGCTTATATATTAGAAGTTGGGCAAACTGTTATATAAATTTAATTCAGAATAAAAAAATTATTTTAATTTTTTAGGAATATAGCTTTTATTCTTAAAAAAATCTAAACTTTCACTTTTCGCACTTATAAAAAAAAAAAAAAAAAGAAGAAGAAGAAGAGTTAAAATATCAAACTATTAAGTACGGTACTTTTGCATCTAAGCCTCGCCTGCTAACAGACTTGCACTACATTTCACACACCGGTGTTTTGAATAGCTAGTGAAATATTATGGTAGATATTATATAATTTGTAAGAGATGTAGAAAATTAACATAATTCTGCTGCTTATAAGCTTAAAAATAACAGCAAATACCAGCCATCACAGGCAGTCTCTTATACAGGCTCCAGTTCTTGTGAACATAATCTTATGCCATGCTTATCCATTACTGGCAATAAATTACACTGTTTGTTGTTAAAACACAGAAATGACTAAAAATCTGAAAGCTTTCAGATTTGATATTACTCCCCAAAGGGATCTTTTTTTCAACATTTTGTGTGCTACCTTTATTTATTAAATATCATGTTCTTCGCACTTAAACCATAAAATTCAATTCAACAGCAATATCACAAAATATTTAAAAAGAGCATATTTTTAGAATTTCCAATATACAGTCTCACGTGCTGGAGATAAAAATGTTTCACTTAATAAGAAGTTATTTTTTAATAGACACTGCATCAAATTTATATTGTTAAATAAATACTGTTAAAGGTTTACTTTAATACTTTAAGAGACGGAGTTTGGAAAGGTTTCACTTAAAAAGACGGAAAATCTAAATTTCCACCCCCTTTTAGCTGCCATTGTAAAGGGAAACTACTACTCTTTTGCAACTTTCCTGTAGGTCGCCTTTGTTAATTTTCAGATAAGAGACTAGGGGAAAATTTATTCTCTCTTCCCTAAACTAGGGAAACATATTATGGTGAAATTTCGTAGCTAAATAAATGTCGTATGTTGGAATATTAACTATTGACATAGCGTCATAATGAAAATACGCCTTAGCAGCAAATGCACGCCTATAATCAGTTCATAGTCTATTCAGTTTTTATTTGTTTCCAAACTGAATTTAGTTTAGAATTACATTGTACTAATTAACATTTTCAACTTATACTCGAAAATGATGTTTAATTATTGTGTTTCTTGTATAAATCGGCAGTTCGCTTTTATTTGTTTACAAGCATTGTGTAACAGCTTATATTTATATAATAAACAAATCCCGTTGTACTTTTCTTGTATTAGTTTCGTTTACCTTTTTCATTCGTATTCTTATTCAGTTTAATTTATTGATTTTCCCCCCCATTGTATCATAAGTTATTTCATCTTTCAACTACATTATTGTTCATTGTTCTTTCTTGCAGTTTTGCAATAAAAGCTTTTTTTATCCTTTAGCGTTTTTTAAAAATTATTTTCCTTTACGTCCCCCCCCCCCTTGCAGAGCAGCGTGAAATTGATAAACAGATTTCGGAATGGTCATGCCTTTATCCATTTTTTGCAGCAATTCCACTTTTTGTTTGATAGATATCGAAACATACTTTCGCTTTGTGGGTCCTTTGGCAGCTCCAGCATCGGGAATTCTAATTGAAAGTTCAAGATTACTTTTATAAAATTGCTCTAATAGTCTGCAAAAAATAATAAGCCGGATCCGATTCGAAGATTAAGGAACAACGCAATCTGCAACATTAACTGAAATAGATAATTTTAGCTTAGCTTATACCATCCATTATACACTAAATGCGCATGCATAAACATATTCTGCGCAAAAGTATTACGCCCACGGCATGCGTGAACGCATTATGCATTGATGCATGTGCAGAAAGTTTGTAGCTTTGAGGTCCGGATTAACGACTTTTGACTGTATATGGTTTAAAACAAGCCGCTAGAGCTTGGAATCTAAAAATTGGAAAAATACTTCTAAACATGTCATTTAAACAAAGTAAAGCAGACCCATGCTCGTTTTACAAAAACATCAACGGAAAATTCTCGTATATAATATTATATTTATATAATATGCTTATAGAACGTGAAAGAGAAGATGTAATGGAAACAATCCAACAATTGAACGCTAAATTCGAAATCAAAAACCTAGGAGAAGTCACCTAGTACCTCGGGATAAACATTGAAAGATTTAAGGATGGAACTTTTGCCATAAACCAAAAGAATAAAATCAAAGAAATGGTTCAAAAGTTTGGACTTCAGAATGTAAAACCAACATATATGCCAATGGAAACAAATTATTGCAAACTAGAAGCTGAAAATGATCTTCTACAGGATAATACAAAATATAGCAAGCAGTAGAGGCATTATTATACGAGGGCCATCCAGGAAGTAGATTACGTTTCCGTCTGTGTCCGCTAGGGGCGGGGCTAGCGCGGCCATCTTGGGGTCAGAGCGTTGCGCAGCTCAGTCTGCATCTAGCCGTGCTAGTGAGAGGTTCGTGCTGTGCTCCGTTCAGATACTGTGACGGTTTGAAATGTCTGCGTTAATTGAAAATCCCGCGAGCTGCGAGGTGCGCTCAGTAATAAGGTTTCTGACTGCAAAAAACTGTAAACCGATAGAAATCTATCGGCAGCTTCGTGAAGTGTATGGGGACAACATTATCACTGAAGGTGGAGTGCGTCAGTGGGTCATAAGATTTCAAAATGGCCGAACCAATGTTCACGACGAAGATCGAAGTGGGAGACCCAGCATAGTGACCGCCGAACTTCTCGAAAAAGTCGATGCTAAAGTCCGTGAAAATCGAAATTTCACAATAACGGAACTTTCTTTGAGTTTTCCACAAATTTCGCGAAGTTTGTTGCACGAAATCATCAGCGAAAAGCTTGGTTACCACAAGTTTTGTGCAAGATGGATTCCAAAAATCTTGACAGAGGACCACAAAAATCAGCGAATGGCTGCAGCGTTGAACTTTTTGGACGCTTACCATAAGGATGGTGACTCTTTACTCGATCGCATCGTTACTGGTGACGAAACATGGGTGAAACATGTGAACTGTGAAACGAAATTGCAATCAATGCAGTGGGGGCACACAAGTTCACCCCAAAAACCCAAGAAATGCATGCAAACAATGTCGGCAAGGAAGATGATGGCGACTGTTTTTTGGGACAGAAAAGGTGTAATTTTGGTGGACTTCCTGGAAAGAGGCACTACAATAAACTCTCAAAGGTATTGCCAAACTCTCCAAAAACTCAGAAGAGCAATTCAAAACAAGCGCAGAGGAATGTTGAGCTCTAAGATCTTGTTGATTCACGACAACGCCCGGCCCCACACGGCAAATGTCACTCGTAAAGTTCTTGAATCTTTTAAGTGGGAGTTGTTTCCTCATCCGCCGTACAGTCCCGACCTGGCACCGAGCGACTTCCACCTATTCCCAGCAATGAAGAAGTGGCTGGCTATGCAGCGTTTTGATGACGACGCACAGCTGCAAGAAGAGGTAACGAAGTGGTTGAAGGCGCAGGCGGCCGAATTTTTCGACGAAGGAATTTCCAAGCTCGTACATCGCTACGATAAATGCCTTAATTTGTATGGTGACTATGTAGAAAAGTAGTATTTGAGTGTGGCTTTCATCTGTATATAATAAAATTTGTTTCCTATACTTTGTTTATTTTTTTATTCCAAAACGTAATCTACTTTCTGGATAGCCCTCGTATACTGCAACAATCAGCAGACCAGATATAGCATGTGCAGTCAATCTACTGAGTAGAAGAAATGAAAAACCTCGGAACACAGATTGGAATGCTGTCAAGAAAGTCATTCGATACTTGCACACAACTAAAGACTTTAAGTTGGTTTTTAACAGAATTCAAAACCTATACTAACTGCATATTCGGATGCAGATTGGGCAAGTCACAAAACAACAAGAAAATCCATTAGCGGAACTGCATTTCATGGAGCAGTAAACGTCAAAACTGCATTGCACTATCTTCAACTGAAGCAGAATATATTGCAGCAGCTAATACAGCACAAGAAGCACAGTGGCTGTTAAATTTGCTTAAAGATCTAGGACTAAAACAAAATCTGCCGATTACTCTCTATGAAGATAACAAATCATGCATCAAACTATCACAAACGGAGAAAAATAGCTACAGATCAAAGCATATAGATGTGAAATACCACTACTTGCGTGAACTTCAACGAAACTGGATCCTGAGCCTAGACCACTGCAGAAGCTCCGACATGATTGCGGATCTACTCCCCAAACCACTAGGCAAACCTGTGTTTGAGAAACTTCGAGAATTGCTGCAAATGGTGATCCTGCCCATCAGGTAGGGGTGTTGGTATGCATATAGTGATGGACTGTCGCCAATGGTGCGATAAACTGGAAACCCTGCAAAAGAGTTAATTGTGTAACACACTTATTCTTCACACTTACTTTTCTCACTCCTTCAGGAAAGGACAGTGATATGACACTCTCTATAATATAACTCCTTTTTCAAAGTGTATATTTGGATTACTAACGAATTTTTATCTATTTTTCATATATTAATAAAGAATGTGTTTTCTGATCTTACAATTTCTGTCTACACCTATTTTGGTTTACAAGTTAATTAGGTATGATCTCGCTTGACGCTGCGCTGGATACAAGGTAAGAAGAATCATTTTGCAGTCTATTTTTATTAATTTGTTGTGAAATTTCAAGGCTATAAAATGTTTTACAACAGTAAGATCATGGTCCAATATTCCCAAAGAAAAAATTTTCATTTTTGCAATACAACTAACTTTGTGAACAGCCATTCCACTGTGAGTGGAAGAACAACTCTTCCATTGCGTGAAAATGAAAAATTGCAATTATAAATGGTACACAATAGAAACACATTATATTTACTTGACAAAATAATACAAGGAAAGTAATCTATATATATTTTTTGGAAAGTATAAAGCAGGGGTCCCCAACATTTTTGTTTCTAAGAGCACATTCTAGAATATCTGCTGGACGGCAGGCACCTTTTACTTTTTCAAGGCGAATTTATAGTTAGAGTTAATAATACATGCATGTAAAAAGAGATCGGTTGCATTTTGCTTTGTGCTGGTATCTGTGCTGAATGCAATTTCTATTTCATTAAAAATATGAAAACTTTCACATAGAATTTTATTGAAAGCTAAAAATTTTTTATTATAATCACAAAGCAGAAGGCACATGTTAAACAATCAGCATGCGCCATGGTTCCAGCAAGCATAGGATTGGGAACCCCTGGTATAGAGTATTTTACCTTTGTTTTGCAGACATAACTAAGTTGCAACACTTAAATAATCTCAAAGTATATAAAACTCGTACTGTTTATCAAGCAAGCAAATGACAACAAGCAAATTAACAACAAAAAATGACAAAAATTCAAAGAACATCCTTAATCTTGCTGTTTATTGATTGATGTGAGTTAGATAATATGAAGTTATGCTTGATGCTCCTTACAGAACTAAAATATGATACTGTCAGACACATATATCTTTCACATGCAAAGCAATAGCTTGAGTTTGACGAAATGTTTTTTCGCCCCTGAATAAATAATCTAGAGAAATGCCATATAATTTCAGGCATTGGAAATCATGTTTCTGTGTGCAGGCAATGAAATATTTACCCAATTAAAAAAATACACAAAAAAATTTTAGAAATATGCTGTAAATCAAGTTGGCAGGAGCATATCAGCATATTTGAATACATAAATAATTTATAAATACACGGTTTTTGCCTAAAATATGAACACAGTATTTCTATAAAAAATATTCTTTCATGCACCTAATGCAAAATATCCTTTCAGTGTGCATCATGACAAAAGTTAAAACTGTCTGCAATTTTTATTTTTAAATAATATAAAAGTACATTCTTAACCATGGACTAGTCTGGATATGAATCCAACTGAAAATATGTAATCCAGTGCTAAAAGAAAATTGAAGCAAAAGAGAATAACCAGAAATAGTAATGACCAGAAACAAAATACAGTACAAAGTCCGAGATCCGGACGTCCAATATCCGAAATTATCTAAAATCGGGACCTCAAAACCGCCAACAACTTTTTTTTAAAATGCTACATGCATGCACATTTGATTCCCCCCCCAATAGATAAAATATGTGGAGAGTCCCCATTCTTAATTTCCCTTTAGCGCTAAATAAATACCTCACTATTGAAGAAAAATTAATTTGGCTCCATACCTGCATATCTGTTTGGCATACATCTCAAACAAAAAAATTCTAGATAGAAACATTGTTGATTTTACACCTACTAATATTTCATATCTCTGACGGCAACCTGGCGAATCATTATTTACTATATTTTTCTTTCATCACCGCATGTTTATCAACACATGACAACTTGGGTAATGACTCATACAGTGATTCCCAAACATTAGAACAAAGAGTAAAGTGTTGATATTATTATGAATGACAATGATTACAGATTTAAGTTACATGCACTATAAAATACTGATGAGGAAAAATTTAACAAAAATTTCTTTCCATATACTAAAAATAGATTTTGTTAATGATACTCATAGGCTAAAATATTACATTTAGTGCTATTTGATTGAAGAATAACTGATTTGCTTTTCACATAAACCCAGAACCAGCGCCAGAGCTCGTATGGCTACACCGGATGGCAGAATTTAGGGATGACAAGACTTTTGGAATTTAGAGAAGCACCAAGCAATAAAATTAAAGGATGAAAATATTTTTAGAACTTGGGGAAAGCACTGGAATCTAAAATTTAGGCGGCAGCAAAAATTTAGAACTTAGGAAGGCACTTGGTAGCAGAATTTAGGAACTGCAGAGACTGCATAAGGTGGTAAAATATCTAGCACCTTCCCTCAATAAGCCTTAAATATATGTGAGAATTTATTTACTCAGGATTCAGATAAGCCTTGAGCATGTACAAGAAATAGACATAACAGTGGCGTGTGTTCCACATGCACACACCCTGGCAAAATTATGAGAGACAATTTTCTACACCTATCTTTATATGCTATATAATAAATATTATTTATAATATATTCAAATATTATGTTGATTTGCTTGCTTGTATTCCCGCAGTGCGTGCGGTACTAGTTGCTGCAGTGCGTGCGTAGTGCGTTCAAAAGCAAATGAACATAGGAAATTTTGATGTGTATGCACTGCGCTCTAATAGAAAATCACGCTTTATATGTATGGGCTACTGGAGAAGCACAGCATACTATAGCACTGAGGCAAGTGCATCTATTTTTCCTGCACTTGGCATTCAGAATCATCCAAAGGTATGGTTCATTAAGCATTGTATTAGAACGTCGACTTACGTGCTGAAGCGCTTTTGGTTTTTTAACTGATTAACTGGCCATACAATTTTGCAGACGATTAATGTTTAAATTTATATACAGTCAAAAGTCGTTAATCCGGACTCGTCGGGACTTTGGCGATTCCGGATTATAGATCATCAGTTTAAATCTCGTAAGATGGCATGCAGAAATTCTAAAATTAAAAATATGAAACCGTAATTTATGAAATAAAGAACAATTATGATCTAAAGGGTATCAAAAGTTGCAAAAAGAAAAAGCTTAATACTTATTTGTTTACTTTATTAAACATTTCTTTCAGTGTAAGTTGTTTAAGTTTTGCTTCGTTTCATGTGATAATACTTTCTCTTTAATTCTATTAAACAGACATAATTTCTTGTTCAGTTACAAAGTTCCGCTGTTCAAGTCCTATAATTGCTGTGTTGAGAACACCGACTAATTTGTCAATCGAAATTTTTTCATTTTCAATAACCTCTGTTCTTCGCTATCGAAAGCAAATTATAATGACGAGGAACTTGTTTTAAATCATATCAAAGACGGAGCATATCGAGATGAAATACTACATTTGGTAAGGAATTATAAGCCAAATAAAATAAAAACATCTGCGCTGAAGATAAGGATAGTGCTGACAGATCAACTTCCAATTCATTACGCACCCGCAGCGGCGATGGGGCGGCAGTCATGGCAGGAGCATTGAATGGGATGCAGAAAAAAGTAAAAGACATTTTCCCAGAAGCTATGTTTGTGCATTGTTGAGCACTTCATCTCATTTGGCAAATACCATAAAAAGTGAAAGGCAAGGCCTATCTGATTTATTTGCAAATATTATTGAGAATCCAGAAGGCTGGGATAACGATACAATTAATATTGCAAAGAGTTATCACGTTTTTTGAAGAATTTAATGGTAATTTTCTCCTAAATATTTTTGCCAAAGTGTTTAGTTATACTAATGTTCTATTTGATATTTTACAAAAAACTAACTTAGATATAGCATATTCTAGTCAAAAAGTAGAGGGAGTAAAATATGCAAACTTCTGTTGAATTTGATGAAGTTTATGAAGAGACTATTTCTATAGTGGGTCTCCCAAATTTAAAAAAAAATGTCCTGTAAATTTACAAAACTCAAGTGTAGACCAAGACCAACATTTAAAAAATTTATATTATGAAATAATGGACACTATTTATTGTCAGTTAGATGTCCATTTTAAAAAAAATTACATTTGCTCAAATTTTTTGAACTATTGAATTTCAGTATTTTTTAAGAAATATCAAAGTAAATTTCCAGATGAATGCCTTAATTCGTCAAAGAACGCTTATGCAAAACATTTCGATTTTGTAAAGCTAACCAATGAATTATGCGTTCTTTATTGTAGTGAGTCATACCACAAAATGAATTTATCGAAACTTATTCAACATATAATGCTGATTTATCTCTAATAACAATAGAAAAAGAAATGTTACACATATTACAGTCAAAACCAGAGTTTTATGATCATGTAATTGATGATTTTGTTAGTAATACGGATAGACGTATGGATTTTGTGTACAAATGAATAATAAAAAGTTAAAAAAGTGTTTAATGTACATTTTTATGGTTTTATTATTATTATTGTTGTTCTCTGCACACAACCTGCATGAAAACCTACCGCACACCACTGAGACATAAGTACAATAAATAACTAAATTAATACAATCAGGCTTAATTGCCTCAGTGCATGATAGAAGCAAGACAAAATTTAGCAGAACAACTTGTCTTTCTTTGTCAGTCTTATGATACATAGCCAATAATGTATAGCAAGCGCTATGAAACTAGGCTAAAATTATACTTTTCTGATTCCAAACAATTTCAGTTAATATAGCACACTGTGCTGTTCCGTAACTTTCTTATTTGATCCATCTTATTATTTCATTGACACAGGAAATAATGCACTACAATTTTCAATAGCATTGCATTCTGTTAAAAAAATCACAGCTGCCCATTTCTAGAGACGGTATTTTTTGGGGGAGGCAAGTAAAAAATCAACTATCTCTTTGCCAAAGCTTCAATAAAAAATGAGAAGATGGAATGAAACACAGTAAATGTAATCCAGATGGTGAAGAGTTATCCTCTATCACATGCAAATTTAGGGTACACGTAGTGTAGAATCATTAGGTTATTTTGAAGCAGAAACATGAAAAATGAGCAATGCCCTACTCGCCAGGAATCAAACCTGGACCTCTAAAAATATGCGCCGACTGTGCTAGCATTACATCGCGAAGGCATATGCAGAAAGAAGGGAGAAAATACCTTACATATTCATCCTTTTAAAGGGTGACTGGGGATTAAGAGACTCAATCGCATAATCCTGGTGGTGAACAATCATCATCCACCAATTTTTAATTTGGGCGCTGTAGAGTCAATAGGTTATTTTGAAGAAGGAAACAATGAAAAATGAGCAATGTCCTTGCTGGGATAACCTGAACCTCTCAAATACATGCCGAGTCTGCTATCATTACACCATGAAGGCATGACAAAAGGGGGGGAATACCTTATACCAGATGGAATATCTTCATTCCTTACAAGTTTTCTCCAGTTTTTATAATTACCAAAATGAATATTCCTGTAATAAGTATTATAAATGCTATGAAAATCAGCTTTGAATATATCTTGAAGTGGTTAGAAAAGTGTACTTCAAAAGATCGTAATATTATACTTCTGCTTCATGTAGAAGCAGTTTTACTACATTTTGAATAACCTACATACATATTAAATAATAAATATTTATAAAGTAATCTATTACACCACCTAAATAAATTAAAGAAATTTGCTTTAACAGGAAAAGTAATGATTTTTCAAACAAAAGAAAATGTGACCAACCTTCCGCTTCTGTGTTGCTGATGAGCGTGTAGGTTCAGAAGTCTCACTAGATGCTACAACTGGCTGTAAATCAGATTCTCCAGTTTCTTTTGCTTTTTCAATGTTATCACTATTGTGACTATTTGCCTGAATAACGACAGGAATGTTAACACAGTCTGATACACTAGAAGACACATTACCACAGACAGTCTGATTCGAAAAGTTGTTAGTAATTGATAAGCAATCGCTAACAACAAAGTTCCTATTACCAGGAGACACAGAATGCTCAGAATTTACAGATGGAAGAGAATTCTGCTCTTCACACAATTTCATATCTTGCTTTGATGCATGATCAGTTCCATTTTTTGGAGGCTGAAGGTGCTCTGATACTTTGGGAGATGTAAGCACTGGTTCACACGAAGAAATTGAAACTTGATTTAAAGACTCGGAAACAAGAGATGTTACAAAGTTTGAAATATTTACAGATGATAATACCTGGTTATCAGTAGTATGAGTTCTAGAAATCAAATTTTGAGCAGAAATACTTTCACTTTTTTTATGAACAGAACCACCTTCACTTGAATCAATGGTGTTAGCACTTTTTTTATCATCCAAAACTGTTTTATCTGGCAAAAATTTTAACAGATGCCTTTTTGATTCAACAAATGTCTCTGGTGCTAAGTCAGGTGTTTGGCTAAGAGTTTTTATACAAATGATAGGAGATAGTTCAGAACGAGCTGTTTCCTGAACAGTTTTTGTTTTGATATCATCTTTGATTTTTAATTCATGATCACAGTGTGTTTGCATAGATGATCCTGGTATGTTACAGGTTAGTTCATTAGAATCTAATTTTTCAGAAAAAGAATTATATGCATTGGAAAAAGAGGAACAAGGTTGCTCACCATCAGATATCTCCATTTCCTATAAATATATAAAAAATATTAGACATACAATATTAAAGTGTCTAAAAATTAAATAAAATGTTTTCTTGATAAACAAAAATCTCTTAATATTTCTTATACATAGCAGACCACATTTATAAGATTAAAATTATCCAGATATATATATATATATATATAACCTAAATACATGGATACCACTATATGCAAAATATGATATAAAAGAAAAGGGACAGCATAAAAAATGTCTTATTAATACTGCAATTAGCAAAAACTAAAGATGAAGACATCCAATAGGAATCCACCAATGAGAATATTTATAAGTTACTTACTTGTATCATACATACAAATATGAAAAGGTGTTTCATGAACAACAATATATAATTCCTTTGGAAATATTTTTAAAATGTTTGCACATTTTCTCAAGTTTATACAAGATGATACATACAAATATCATTAAAAAGTGACATCAAGTTCACTTGCTAGTATTTAATAGATGAATAATTTTTTCTTAAAGGTTTATGGTTCTTTAATGCATTAATCAAAGAGTCCTGAACACAATATACTTCTAGAAATGCATTTTAATTGCCCCTGGATCTTGAATTAAACTGTAAGGAACTTGATATTAATTTGATAACATCCAATTTAACAGTAAACCAATCGGTAAAATCCTCTATGGATAGTTTCCTTAAGTACAAAATCTGCAGAGCTGGCTGGGTAGCAATTTTTATGAATTTTGATTGTATCTAAGCAGGGGGAATGAAAGAACTTTCTTTGCAAATTTCTCAGAAAGGAGATATCATCTTACATATTTGCATTAATTAGTTAAAGTGGGTTGGCACAACAGTGAATTAAAAAAAAAAAAAAAAAACTTAAGTATCAATGAATACTTTGTTCTTTAACCCTTCAGGGGGCAAAGGGTTTTACTCTAAAATATCGAACTTTCCAAAAATGGCACGAGTAAATGTTGTTTTCTTGATTATGATTCTAAAGTACCTTAACTCTTTTTTCTTCCCCAATATTTATACTAGCTTAATTGTGCGGACACTTTTCAAAATGCATACCTGTATACTTAGAGATATCATGACAAATAATTTTGAACATATGTAATATAGCTTGACCACTTGGATGGCTCACAAACAATTCATAATGGTAAGAAAGGGCTTAAAATATAATGAAATTTCATTTTGAAAAATACCATATCATTTGCCACATTCTGCTGATACCACGAGACAGAACAGAATATTAGGGATATATTATTTTAATATTTCTCTTTTGATCTATTATTTTCATACCAAGAAATTTCTCTCTTTTTTATTTATTAGTAGCTGTTACCGGCATGCATTGCAGTGCTACTTAAAGGAAAGAAAGTATTTGTGCTTTAATACTGTTTATTGAAATGCTTTTGGATACACAATATTTTTTTTTCCATCTGGTGCAAGCAATTTCACTTTTCTACCCACACAGCAACAATGTTCGTCCAGATCAAGCAGTGTGTACTCAAATATTTTCCAATCTCGCTTCCTGTTGCTCATTTGTTTCATACAAACGAGCTAGAGAAGTATATATGCACGTGAACGTTTTCTAGTCTTGCTTCCCATTGCCAGTTTATTTCAGTTTTATCATGCTTAAGATGCAAATCGAGCAACCAATTTTCACTCTAGTGGCATAATTGATTTGACAGCGAAAGTAACTGTTATTATAAATTCACTTTCACTATGTGACTATTATTACAAATTCACTTTCAAAAGCAAAGAAAATGCGTATGATGCAATAACACACATGTTGATGCATGCATGTTATTGCATGAAAAATTAAATATTTTGTGCTTTGTTGAATGATAACACACTTTGAAATATTTTAATTTGGACAATGCAACACATTTCTCTTAATAGCAAGTTATTTTATTTAATTCAAGACAAATTAATATAATTGTATTTTCCCAAGCGACAACACAATTTTTTTATATCACCGAGTATTCTGATTAAATTTGAAAAATATATATCTTAGGCTTTTGCACAGTGGTAATGCAAAGCTTTCAGATCACAGAGTTTTTAATCAGAATTTGTGTAAAATATATGTATAATGAATTTTTTTGGAAAAAAGAGGATGTCGAAAGAATTGTAGAAAGTTTGATGATAGCTACAGTAGTGATTGAGTGTATCACAAACAAACAAACACATGTTCTTCTTTATATACATATAGATAAACATATTTTTCAAGGTTAAATATACTTTATAAAACTGATTTAACCCTCTCATGTACTTTTTTTATCAAAGTAGGTTCAAAAATTGCGTATTTTTTTATTACATAGTTCAAATCTATATATATTTTAGAGTTAAAATATAGAAAAATTTTTTGAAAAAGAATTTTTTGAATATAGAATTAGGTCATAGAAAAAGGTTATAAGAATACTGAAATTGAAGAATAATGATACAAAAGGAAAATTTTAAGAATTAATATTGGTTAAATTATGATTTATTTTATAAAATACAACGGTAAAACATATATACTAATGAAAATATTTGCATAATGTAATATTCTGCATATTAATTTTGCACCACTGTTGAACATTTTTAATAGCAGCTGAATTTTCAGATTCATCATTATCTGCAAAGAAATCTGAGAAATTCTCATCAGTTTCGCTATAACTATCTTCAATATAGTCAAATATAATCAATAATCAAATTCACTCAGAGTCAGAACTACTATCAGTGTCGGAAATATCGTCAGGAATATAGGTTATATCACTCGCGAAATGTTTCCTGCCACACATCTTTGAGCTCTGAAAAGCACGCACAAAATGCTACATTATGTATTCTTGTATATTTGGCAGAAAAGTGGACAGCTAACGCCATCTGTTAGCCCACATCTAAATAAACAATTAAATATCACAGGAAAGACGAAAGGAAACCTTAAACGGGGGAAAAAGCCGGTTGCACAGTTAAATAGACGACGAAAATTCAGCCCCGCAGAAATCGCGGTTTGCGCAAACTTTGCTACTTCTATGTTGGCCGTGGAAATCGCTAGATGTGCAGCGAGAGGGCTAAAGCCTTCAAATAAATATCCTTTCTACCTGGTGTTTGGTTTTGGTATTTCTGATTATGGCAAAGCATACTAGGGCTATCTGTCTAAGAGCAAGGATGCCTAAGGGTCAATTCAACAAGTCAGTGGTTTAAAAACAAAGCCAGATACTTTTCATGTACATTGCTTGACGAAATACTATAATAGCTTACTGTTTATCAGTACAGAAACTGAGATAGTAAAAAACATCAATAATAAAGCATTTATAACTATTTTTAGTAATAGTTTCTTCAAATATTTGCACCATTAATGTGATTAATGAAAACCATTTGAAACCCAAATACGATTTGCATTAGTGAACTACAGTTGAGAATAATGGCCCCATTATTCTCAATAATATTGAAATAATTTAAAAATTAAATCCCATAATCTCTTAATATGGTTTTGCACTCAAAAAAATCAAAATATAACTTATTTTAATTAACCTTTTTTTCCTTTATGAGTGCCAAATATCCTGTTTGCCATACAATTAATCAAACAGTGAATAATTGCTTCATCTGGATGATAATATTAAGCATTGGTTAACATTTTCTAATTAAAGCTTCCTATCAGCAACCCCTTAATTCTGACTCACAACTTTTACTTTTAGGCCAGAATATGATCATAATATTAATCTACCTTTAACCTTTTAAGGCCAGGGCTTTGGTAGCAGTAAAAGCCTTGAAAGGATGGGGAATCTTGAAGTGAATGCTTTCTCCCCTTTAAGAAATCACCTCCTATTTGCAACAAAGATTCTTGTGTGTAGTTTAATGGATTCTCAGAGGGGTGCATCTATGTCGCAAAAGAAAGGGAAGTGTAGGGATTAGTGACCAGACTTCAAGATGCTTTTCATCAGTGAGGGAAAATTTCATATTGGTTGTTCTGGATTGAGACTACTGGGAAATGTGTAAACCTCAGTTGAAGAAAATGCCATTCTTTATATTATAGGACGTTACTTTCATCATTATAAAATTTTGGTTAGAATTTTAAATTACACTGCACAACTATGTGTCTTTACTAAGTGCTTACAATAATTCTATTGTACCTTTATACTAATGTTATGTCAAAAAAAATATTTCAACTATTTGATTATTTATTTCCTTGCAAAATTTAACCAGTCGTTATCTCAGTCTTTTTTTTTTTTTTTTTTATCTTTCTCTTTACTGTTAAATGTCTTTATAATTTAAATTTGTTTTGGTATATTTTGTTTTGGTATTTCTTTTTGGACATTCTTCACTACCACTTAGTTGGTATTTCTTTGGACATTCTTCACTATGTATTTACTTTTGGTTTTGACTTTTACCCTTGCTTGCATGAATGACAAAACATGAATTGAATGATTGAAGAGTTAGGTTTGGAAGCAACTTCCCCTTGATTAGTCTGTCTCCTGCCTGCTCAAGTCATTCACTAAATTGGTGAATTTATTTTCATGTTTTGGTTTTGCACTTCATTTACTTATGCTATCTGAATTTAAATGATATTGTAGATTAGTTCGAAAATTAAATCTTTTATATGTTTGCACATTATTTTAACTTTAAATTTGCTTTTTTACGTATATACATGTTTGTTAAATTTAAATTTCCTTCCTTGCAGCAATGGCGCAAAGAATTAATTAAATTTGTATTTATTCAATTTATTCTTTTGAAACAATTTATCAAATATAGCTTATATCTTTGAACTTTCTTCCATACAGGGAATAATTAAAAAATAAATGCTTAAAGCTATAGAAATATTTATAAATTAAAGTTCAGTGGAACTGTTAAAATTATGCTCTATAGGCGTAATGAAATTTTAATTTTACATAATTGTTCAAAATCTTCTTGATAACATACTATTTAAGGAGGAAACTTTCAGCAAATTAGAATATAATTGGTTTAATTAAAAATAATTTTATTTTATTGTAGACTGTTTGTACTGCAGTGTCCAACTACATAAGTGCTACTAATTAAAATTCAGTTCTTTTCCAAAATTAATGCATAATATAAAACAGATGCTCAAAAACTGTTTTTTTAGAATATTTTAGTTTTAAAAATTTGAAAGGGGGGGGAAAGATTATTTAATCATGTACCATTTTATACTGTTTACTGAAAATTAGTGATATATTTCAAGTATTAATAATAGAATGAATTTAAGTCATTAAAAATGTCAAACTATAACTATTTAGAATGCAAATCCATAATTCAAAACATAAATCCCATTTGTCTAAAACTAAATTCCCAGCCTCACTAACGGAACGTGTTCACTCGGGTATCAAAATTTAGATAATTTCTTAGTGCAAAGAGTTTTTCAAATTGAAGGGAAAATTGTTTGTTATGCATAGTGTCTGCAAAAACTGTGGGACAAAAGTTACACAATAATTAGTTATTGCCTTCAATACTGTATTATGTTATTTTATATTATGCTACATAATTTAGCACATTAAGAGAAATTTCCAGATAATTTCAGGTGCCCGGTCAGCAAAATTCTCTGTTTGAAATCATCGTCAGGTGTGAATTTTTCTATTTCCTCTATTGTTTGAACCAGTTCGTTTCAACTTAAGACTGTCTTTGTAACAGCTTTGACATCAACCATGGCAGCATATTTTATATGGTGGAATTTAAATTCTATGATATATTAGCGAATATCTTTATTTGCAGTTACTCAAAAAAATCTTCATTGTCAAGCCATGTGAAATCTATACTGACACAGTTGAATTAATTATTTTCTCCTTTTTATTGAAAATCTGGCAGCTATTCATTGGTTTTATTAACACCTCGGTCATTATGCTGTCGTATTGAAACTATGTCATAACTGAGTGCCCAAGGTATGCCCCCAGGAATTTGTTCCTGAACATAGTTGCTGAGATATACGTCTAATGAATGACAAATACATTCAATCACTTAAAAAGTCAAGGTTCAGAAATTCAGATGTGGAACACGTGTTGTGTTAGAACAACGATTTGTACATTATTTGAGAGCTTTTATATCCTGTTTGTATTCTCGGAGCTCAACGGACAGTGAAATTTCACAAATGCTACTCTAATCCATTCTGAACATCTTACTTCAAAATTATTTGACCGTGAAATCGAGACACTGATACAGAGATACCTTTTAAAATAACAGTACATCAGTACATCTGGAATCTAATGTCTAGAGATGACCTTTCAAACTGATTGAATAGTTTTAGTGTATTTACGATTTCCAGGTTTCAAACTGAAATTGTAAAACTACTGTTGTTTCTTTGACACAAAATTTATATTTATGTTCTTGTGATTTGTCCGAATAACAGTATCATCACAGTAAACTCCCATGTGTGAAGGTCACTTCAGCATAAACAGATATATATGGAAATAAAGACAGACAGAACTGTTAAGAATGGACTGATAAGAATGTACGAAAAAGTGCTTGTGCATGTATACAAGTACGTGCGAATTTATATTTGTTTATGGAAATGTATGCTTACATATCCATAGTATGTATGTCTGCACTGATATTATATGGTATAAGTGCAGATATGCATACAAGAGCGGAAAGCATGCATACCCTTAAATGGAAATAACATATATACAGACACATACATGTGCACATACAGGCACACATATGCATTTATATATATGTGTTTGCACGGCGATTAATGCATACGTGTATAAACATACAGATATATGTATGTGTATGTATTTCATCATCAAACTCTTGAAAAAGTTTTTGCATTTTTTCTTCAGTCAGACCACTTTTCCTTTTCGGCATATTGCTAGAAAAATGTCAAAATAGTTCCTAAAAAACTTACGAAAATATGCAATATTTTAAAGCAACGCACTGCTCTGTTTACAATTTCTAAATGCAGTTACTGCAAATTCTGTAGCTACAAGAACTAAAAAGGAAAATCTGGATTCTTAACACAAAGACCTTTGAAAGAGATAAGTGGTTAAAACCACAGGGACATCAAATTTGACATTTCAGCCCACTCTTTTAGCCTTGAAAATGGAGGAAAAAGACATGACCACTTAAGTGGACAACCCTGTCCTTTCAAACAGAGGACTCTATGGCCACTATAATGGCCATCCCGTATTCAAAAGGTTAAATAATGGGATTTTTTTGAAGCACTGTCATATGACAGTGTTTAATCAGAAGAACAGTGTCTCAACAGAAGGAAAATGGCAATTAAAATGAATTAAAATTGCATTTTTTGGAAGTTATTACTAATTGTAATGGATTGGAATATTTGAATATGAACTATTTGAGTGTTTAAGAAAAAAAATTATGACTCCAAAAATAGATTTTCTTTTTTAATGTTTCCCTTTTTATAGAATGCACATGCATTAAGTTTTACCCAATCAAAGCTAAAACTGATGAACTAATTAATCTGTCCTCTATCTATCTCTCAGTTCAGTGATCTGTATTTAGCTACAAATTTTTGCAACTAAAATGCTTCAAGAATAATTTAAAAAGGACTTAATTCTCTTCTTACTCTTAAATTCATTTATAAAACTGCATTTTCAGCTATAACTATGTGAAATCCTCTAAACAAAATTCAATATGGGAAAAATAAGATACATAAATAGCTTTGAAATGGAATCAGTATTGAAACTCCCTTTAAGAAATATCATGAAGCTTTAAAAAAATCTAGGAAGTGAAGTAATTTTATAGAATATTTTATAACTCTTTATGAGTGAATTGCACTGAATTAATCTTTATTGATGTCAAGTAAATATAATTTAATTATTTAGTGCGAGTACATATACTGCGTACAAACATAAATACATGAAATGTAGAATCTCATACATTATTTGTGTTGTGCAGCCAGGGAAACAGGAATGAGACAAGTTTTAGAATATAAAGTGATACGTTTATTTTAGCATCCATCTTACAAGCGTTCTTCTTGTACCTCGAGGAGAAGCCCTATTTATAGACATGTGTGTATAATGGTGCTCATCCAATCAGCGATATTAATTGAAATCACGAGGTGATGCTATCTTCTCATCAGGAGTGTTCTTAAGGACTTTATGTAATTTGACAGATTTATGAGTTTGGCGATTTGGCGGGCGCCAACAGGTTAATATAATTTATAATAAAGAAAAGATTTTGACAAAATTTAGGAACAGGGATGCAATTTAGGAAGAGAATTGCCAAAACATTATTAAGGAATATGATTAGAATTTAATCAATTGATTTAAAAATATCATTACATACATACACACACATACATATAAATATATATATGTGTGTGTGTGTGTGTGTTTGTGGCTCACTAGCACCTAAGCAGTAAAGTTGCTGAACCTAAGCAGTAAAGTACTTCGGTACATGGTTCGAATCTTTGCGAAAAGGATGGCTTCATCAGCATTTTCGTGTTTTTCCCCCATGTGTAATGCGAGAGTTTCTCTTAGAAAGCCTTCCATGGAGGTATCCCTCCCTTTAGGTAAATATTTGTTGAGTGCTTTGCGATTATCAAATAAACCAGATCAAACCATACATGTAGCTTCAAAATTACTATATTTAATATATATATATATACTTATAAAATAGTATATGTTATGTTATATCATGTTAAAGTTAAACAGGCAAAAGAAAAACAAAACAAAACTTATATATATATATCATACATTGGGCTAATTAATGGTTTTGCAAATTTAAAAGTTAAAACTAAAAGTGGAGACAAAATAATTTTTGCTAAATCCTATTAATTAAATATAGCACTAAAAATGACAAAAAGGTGGAAAGGGCTACATTATTATCTTCAGACCCTTACATTGTCAAGAGGAGATAAAGCCTTCTTATAATAATACACTTTTTCCAGGCATAAAACATATTACAAATGTTTGTACGGAAGTAGAACAGCAACAAAAAGAAATTTTAATGCTTATACACAACTTAAAATTAACTTTCATTAATTTACTTTTAAAAAAGGCTGGAGTACTATATGACCTATCAGGTTTCAGCAAATGAAAGGAAGGCCATTCTAAAACTTTTGTCTAGGAAGAATGGTACGGATGTGTGAGAAAGACTCATAGTGTATAAGCGTAAATAGTACTATTTTTGTAAAAATTTGTATGACATTTCTTTATGTATCTTTTCTTTCTTTGACTAAAAAATAGGCAATCTTTCATTTAAGTCGCTAATTTACCACTTAGCATTAAGATTTTTTTTCCTTTATAACATTTGCTACTTAATTTTCATTTTTGATTACTTTATCAAATAACTTTTCAATACCGTTTTTTGCCAGTACTACATGGTGAGGATAAAAATTTGCATTCCAGCCTCTAACGAACATTTGTTTAACCAGAGGTTCAACATGAAGCAAAGCAAGTACATTTTACTTCTGTATTCACTGTTATAATTATTCCTTTCCTTTGTATATAATGATGTTATAATTTTTTTTAGTTTATTAACATAGTAAAATAGACTATAAATCTTAGAGTTTTTTTATTATTTAATCTTTATTTGAATTTTTACTTTTTCATGTATTTGCATGTATAGGACTGATATTAATGAAAATATTTTGTGTGAGTTAGATTTATGCTGTAGGGGGAGAAGTTTTTAATTTTCATGGGTGCTGAAAGTATTTATACTATTAGCTTTCAGATTTTATATTACGTTCAAATGGGTGTTTATTTTTCCTTTACAAACACATACATGTTTCAAAAGCATTTGAGCTAAAAATACTTACAAACAGCATAACTTTAGGGTTTTTGATAGACATTCTTGGATGCTGGAGACAAAAATGTTTTATTTCCTACAGTGTTGCCACTGCTTGCTTTGAAATTGTTGAGTTTTGTAATCAAAAATTTGTTGAAGTTTTACCCAAAACAAGAAATTCCAAATTCCGGCTTCCAGGCGCCCATGTTCGAATGGAGGATTATGTTATTTACAATTTGATCACCAACATCCTGATTGAGTTTTTTCTCTAACACTCATAAATTTATACAATCTGAGCTTTGTTCAAGAGTGGTAGTGGTACTAAAGGTTTTTAATTTTTGTTTAGATGGTACACGTTAGTCAAAATGTTGAGAATCGCTGGTCTAAAGGTTTAGTAAATAGAAGGTAGATTTCATGTCAAATGGCATAGATTAATATGAGAAGATCATAATCAGCATCATTCATAACAAAAGACTGAATGTTATCACCACTGCTGCCTGTTTAGAGAGAGACCTCTGATTAGAAAAAACCTGAAAGGCCTGATGTAGGCATGGTTGGCAAGTGTTCAAAGTCGGTCAGGCTTTGTTCGATGCAGTTAGTGTCAAAGCTTTGTGTAGAGTTCCAGGGGTTGTAACCTAGTTAATATACTTTCAGGTTCCAATAAGCCATTAAAGTACCAAAGGTGATAAGTTGTTTTGCATTATTTTAAGTCCCACTAGATGCAAAGAATATGTTTTACTTGAATTTCTACATTTTTGTGTTTCATCTTGTGACTACAGTGAGTAATGAAAGGCAATAACTTGCTTTAATATGTAGAGATAATTTTTAAGGGTAAGCAGTTAGTAATAAATAATTAAATTAGGTGAGTAGGTAAACTTAGTCATTATGGATTTATATGCCACTATTAAATTTTTTTAAACAATATTTGTTAAAAAAGGCCCTACTAAAATAAATCTAATAAAATTTCACAGTTTAAAATACATGTAATTTATGACATTGATTCTTAAACGATATTAGGAAAATTACACATTAAAAGCTACAAAACATTTATGTTTTGTAACAACAACACTCAACAAAATATTTATCCGTTATTTTAATTTGAAGCCTTGCCAGACATTTTGGCTAGTTTATATCGATTTCCTTCTCTTTAAGCATCTTTTCTAACAAGTAGAGTTTTGTCTCAATATGCAAATCAATACTTTTGCTAGTTTCTGCGTGCTTTATCTCCTAAGTTGTCAACCTCTCCACAATGTACCTATGAGGGTTTATTTGATCTGGTAAGAGTTAAATAGTCCAAACCCCTCGACAGACGTGAAGCATATTATCCCTATGTCTGAAAGTAACTGCAATATCAGACAAAGGTTGAAATAAGCGTCTTATTTATAAAGAACTTAAAACATAAATGCATGTTCTGATGCTAACAAAATCAATTATAGCTCACGGTGACATAATTAAACAAGAACAGTCAAATTCAAACTAAAAATGTGGACTAGTGGTCAAAGATTATACAATTTAGTTTTAATTTAATATGTATCAGTAACTCTATCATATGAGGAAATAGAAATGGGAAATTATAGTAAAGGCTGAAATCATAAATAATTGGGTAATTTATATAATAATAATTGCAGATATCTTTGAAGAATAATTTTCTTCATGTATTCAGTTTCTTTCTTCAACATGTTTCCTTTTTATTTACTTATTTTTTTATTTTTTTATTATTTATTTAATTAAGGATTTCTGTTATTCTAAAAAGTACTAAATGCATTTAGAATGTACAGAAAAAAAGACTAATTTTATTTCTTTAGTAACATGAATATTCAGAAGAAATATGAAATATATATGGTACAGGCCAGTCACAGAGCTGATGTGGCAGAATTTTTAGAAGTGAATGACACACCAAACAACAAAATCTAGAAATGGCAAAACTTATAGAATTTAGAGCTGGCATTGAATGTATTTAGAAAGGCACTAGGCAACTTAATTTAGGATCCACAGAGATTGCATAAAGTGGCAAAATGTCTAGTGCCAGCTATGAGTATGGTGCATTAAGACATATTAGATTAATCTTTAAAATTGTAAGTTTTCAATTTCTTTATTAATAAAAAAAATCCCTTTCTAGTATAATGCCAGCCCATGTGATAAGATTAGAAGCATTTTTTATATTTCCCATGCTTGTGTCTAGTGAAAAGTAGAGAAAATAAAGGGAAGATAAACATGTTAGGATTCTAGTATCAGAAGTAAAACATCCAAATAATATGTTTTCATTGTTCTTCCAAATTTCTCTAAAAAGTAAGAAATTCATTGCAAACTTTCTGTAAAATACATCCATTACGTGTTGATACCATGGAGACATTTTTCATTTTGTCACATATTTCTCGAATCTTCTAGAATCGTGGCTCTATAAATCTTGCCTTCAAATCTTTCTAAACTTAACAAGCTGCAATGTCTAAAATCCTACAGAAAAATTATCCCTACCGATTCTGTAACAGCAAAAGGCCAGAAATAGTTTGGGGGGGGGAAAAGAGGAGAGAAAATGTGTAAAAATAATTTTATAGAAAAAACTGATGCATATTCTGAATATTCTGATATGATTACACGGGAAAAACTCTTACTATGAAAAAATTAAAAAGAAGACATTTTTAATTAATTATATAGCTAATTTTGCTTTTGCTAAGAGCTGTTTCATAATTTGTACTTTACAGCATTATACCTTGTTTATTTTTCAGATTCAAAATATTGTATAATAAGTTGCCAAAATAAAACTTTGTAATATGACAGCGAAAAATAAAAAATTTTTATTTTAATGTTATTTTTTAAATATAATTTCAATATATTACCATTATTTTAATGAAATTTATCAATGTTACAACGTTTAAAAAAAAAAATCGTCAAAAAATTCTCAGATCTCAGAATTAAAAATTTTCTAGAGAAACTGATCTGAAAATCGCCAAAATGTTGATAAGTCGCCAAATTTAGAACCGTTTAATAAAAGAATTCTCATTCCCAAAAGCGAAAGTTGTTTAACCCTTTGCGACACAGTGTGTCCGGTCTGGACACACGTAAAAATTTCCTTCTGCAAGCACAGAAAAATTGAATGAAAAAGGATTTATAAGTTACTATAGATTACTCTGAACCTTCTTTATTTAAAGCAGATGGCAGCTCAACACAAACGAGTTCATATATTTTAGCAATGTTTAGTTTTTTAAGATCCTCATTTTCCAAAGAAATCTTCAAGATTTTTTTTAGGGTATAAAAGGAATTGTTTTAAAAGAAATTTCTATGTTATTTTTTAGGCTGTATGCTAATCTCCTTATTCTATATTAGTTTTAAATTTTTACCTTGAAATCTTGCCTAAAATCAAACGGTGAGCCGTAGGTGTGTCCAGACCAGGCTCACAAATAATCTAGGACAACTGAGAGTCTGTATTCTTTGTTTCTCTGCATCTCATCGGTCAGTTCACTGGCAACAATGCTCGTTTCAGCACTCTTTTTGGAGCTCTATTCAATCAGTGTGCCTTTTTCGGGCACACCCACAGAAATAAACGATAAGTGCTATCTTCACAAAATTTTGCTTGTGCACTACTATAGACCTAATTAGACTGTCTACTTTTTTTTTTTTTTTTAATCAAAACTCCGACTTCAAAAGGTAGCATGCCGGAAAGGGTTAAGGGCTCTTTATTAGAAAACAAATGAATTTCACTATGCTTATGTTTCACTTCTTGCTTAGCACCTCGAGCATCCCATCACTTATATTAGCAATAGAAACAAATTATAACCCATGAACCCATTCAAAAGATAACCATATACGTCAGTGAATCGCCAAAAAATATTCCTCCAAAATGCTAATTCACACTCAAAATGGCAGTCATAAAAACAGACAGAAATTTCAGATGATTAAAATTAAGGACCGGACCTTCTGCTGAATTTGTCTAAAATTAAGGACTTTTAAGGACCAAAAATTGATTCCAAAAAATCTAAGGACTTTTAAGGACCATACGAACCCTGTGTTAAAACGAACCACCTGGTTCTCGGACAGGAGAGCACCAGACAGAAACTGGAAATCTCACACTGAGGACAGTCTCTTTTTTTTTTTTTTTTTTTTTTTTTTGTATTTTCTTTTTAAGAGGAAGCTGCAACAATGCCCCAGTTCATAGACTGACAACAAGGGCTACGAAGGGACACTGCAGGGGCTTGAATAGACGCCGAAGTGTTAGAACTCTCTCTGGCAATATCATGGTTAAAGCTCTCTTCTGAAATCTGAGCTTTAGAAAACATTGGCTGAAGCTTTATCAAGCAAGCCTTATTATTCATTATGAAATAAGGATAATTATAATAGCTACAAAAATAAGAATAAATTTTGATGCCTCTTAGTGCAATGAGCTCTGTTTTCCTTAATGACTATCCAGTTTGATCTTAAGACCAGATTTGTTACCATTACTTCTGCAATTTAGATTTAACACGGTTGCCTTATGAGCTGATACCGAAGGCGTGTTCCTGCACATAGCATTTGCTCTGGTCTGAGATTATTATGGATTAAGTATGACATGGGCAAGTTCCAGACCAAGGCCAAGGCTATTATTTCTAAATGAGGCACTGAAACACCACATAAAAAAGTACAAAGAAATTTACCTACCCATGTTTCCAAATCCTGAATAATAAATTGTATGCTGATGATCTTACCCATAGTTTGCAAGATGATAGTTGCATAGTTTGCAATCTGTTTTAAGGGAATTACTTAAAATCCTTTTAAAAATTTTCAAATCTCAAAAATCCCCAAATCTTCAAATTCAAGCTTTGAAGTGCATTGCCAAGTGAAGTTTATTTTAAGAGAAGCTAGAAAGATGTGATAAGAACTGTTCAGGAAGATATTGGAGAAGTGTGTCTCCAAGTGGAGTTACTTCTCCATCCACAGCTAAAGCATAAATATTTCGAAAGCGGCAACTGCGATGACTCTCTTACCCATGGATTTGATGAAAACTTATTAAGATGAGCATAAAGAACTACTTATTATTTCACTGTGTATTTTTATTTCACTGTTGAGTTGTATTTGGATGTATGCTCTGAATTATCCGAAATAGCATTACTTTCTTTTGATATACTTTAAGTTTTGCATGACAGTTAAGTTGAATTATTAATAAAAATATTTTACTTTAAATCTTCACTTGTGATTTCTGTAGTTAGAGAGTAGATGGAATGAGAAGTCATCTGATTGTTCTTTACGGTTCTAGTAGATCTGGCCATTTCAGTGTAAAGCCGTATAATACTAACTACTTTACTTCTCCTAATGATTATGACATCAATAAAATCCACTAGATGACTATAAATGTACGATCCTTCAGTACACACTGAAATCTGTTGTGATGAAAACAATATTTGGCACCAATGTTATTCTAGCATATCAAAACAAAGCTTACAATGGAAATGTTAGTCATCAAATCTCGCAACAACAACAGAGACCAAAATAAATAAAAGCTAATGCAAACTTAAAAGTAGATGATTTAGAGCTAATAAAGGGGGGGGGGAATCTGAAATTCTTGAAATGGAAACTTGGCAGAATTATTGAACTCTATCCAAGTGCTGATGGTAAAGTTAAAGACTGCGAGAGATCTATTAAAAAACTATGTCTGTTGCCTTTAAGTTATAGCAACTGAAATGTAGTATTTATCTCTGTTAAATTCATTAAAAGCACAACATTTTAAAATTAAATTTCTAATTTAAGATTAATCCTAATGTAATTTCAAATTTCATTTTATTTTTTGGCATATGAAATTTGTATAAACCATTTTTCATTGTGGTAGAAGATATTTTGCATTCATTTAGCAAAGATTAAAAAGTTATTTGTAGCATCACCACATGAGGCAATTTCAAGCTGCCACAGATTAGCAATCATTTAGTGATAAACAATAAAGTTAAAAAAAGAAATTGTTTTAACTGTAAGATGTAAAAAATGAAAATTGTATGATGTAGCAATAAATGATGGCATTAGAAGTAATGAATAATTGACTGTCGTGGTAGTACTGAATGTTAAAGAGAATCGTGAAACAAAAATTACGTGCTCATTAATAGAGAATTTCATCTCATTGCTACTCAAATGATTATTGAATGTAGGATTTTGGATGTGGATTGTTCACTTATTTACACTATTTAAATGTGAATTAATTTTTAATTTGAGATGTTTCATATATATAACGACATTTATTTTTTAGATGATTAAATAAAATTTTTATGATGTCTTATAAGAACAAATGCTTAGAATCTTAAATCAATTTGGACAAAAGATATCCATAAATTAAGTACAGATTAAATATAAACTTATAAATACTCACATCAGCACTTTGTCTTGGAGTATTATCAATATCAAATATATTGCCATTCATTTTGCTCACTGATTCCTTTTCAGGTGAATCTGTTAAAGAATTAACATCACACAGTAAAGGCTTATCTGATGTATCCATTCCAGATTCTACACTAACTTCACTGCTTAATGAGTTTGATACTGTAGCAGTAGTGCTTTCAACATAGTTTGTAACAGAAGGACTTAGAGGTGATGGCACTGATTCAACTGATTCTCGCATTAACCTTCTTTTTTTCAATGGTGTTATATGATCTAAATGAAATATAAAGAAAATAATGAATTTACTCAGATAATTGCAATATATATATGTGTACTAATTTTTTGGCTAAAAAATTACAGTACAAAGTTTGAGATCTCGAATCATCTAGACTCTGGCAATTCTGGATGCTAGAACATCAGTTTAAATCTAGTCAGATGACACTGATAAATTAATAAATTAAAAATATGAAATAGTTACTTCTGAAATAATGAAGTATTTATGACCACAAGCAAAAACAAAATTTACAGGGGGGAACCCCTCAATATTTATTTGTTTGTTGCTAAACATTTCTTTCAGTTAAACTTGTTTTCATTTTTTGAGTTAATACTTCCTCTTTAATTTTAAAGACAGATATAATTTCTTGTTTAGTTACAAAATTCCATTTCTGAAGTCCCGCAGCTGTCACTTTAAGGATTCTTACTTAACTATAAATCAATATATTTTCCTTCTCGACAACATCTTTATCACTTCACTATTGGAAGCAATATTTTCTGGATTTAAAACCATATTACACATTTTACCATCTATTAGTTGACTGATGAAAGGAAAATTGTCATAACAATGGAAAATTTCTATTGTATCACCATCATTTACTACAGTCAAAAGTCGTTAATTCGGACACCCATAATGCAGAATTATCTATAATCTGGACCTCAAAGCTACAAACTTTCTGCGCATGCGTCGCTTTGACGCAAGATCTTTACGGCTGCGAATATGCGTGTGCGCAAAATACGTTTACGAATGCACGTTTAATGTATAACAGACGGTATAAGCTAAGTTAAAATTATCTAATTCAGTTAATGTTGCAGATTGCGTTGTTTCTTAATCTTCAAATTGGATTGGTCTTATTATTTTTTGCAGACTGTTAGAGCAATTTTATAAAAGTAAGCTTGAACTTTCGATTATGTCAAATAGAATTTCTGATATATATTTACTAATATGTAAAAGATCTACAAAGCGAAAGTATGTTTCGAAGTCCATTAAACAAAAAGTGGAATTGCTGCAAAAAATGGATAAAGGCATATCCTTTGTTTATCTAAACTTTAACGTTTGTTTATCTAAACTTTGTTTATCTAAACTTTGTTTATCTTTAACGCTGCAGCATGCAATGAACTGGAAGTTGATCTGTCAGCACTATCCTTATCTTCAGGGCAGATGTTTTTCTTTTATTTGGCTTATAATTCCTTACTAAATGTAGTATTTCATCTCGATGTACTCTGATATGATTTAAATCAAATTCCTTGTCATTATAATTCGCTTCCGATAGCGAAGAAAGTGACAGAGGTTACTGAAAACGAAAAAAATTTCGATTGACAAATTAGTCGGTATTTTCGACACAGCAATTATAGGACTTGAACAGTGGAACTTTGTAACTGAACAAGAAATTATGTCTGTTTATACAATTAAAGAGAATGTATTATCACATAAAAAACGAAGCAACTTAAACAACTTACACTGAAAGAAATGTTTAATAAAGTAAACAAATAAATATTAAGCTTTTTTTTTTTTTTTTTTTTTTGTAAATTTTGATACCCTTTAGATCCTAATTGTTCTTTATTTCATGAATTACAGTTTCATATTTTTAATTTTATAATTTCTGGATGCCATCTTACCAGATTTAAACTGATGATCTATAATCGGGAAAAATCGATAATCCGGAATCCAGATTAACGACTTTTGACTGTAACACTTTATTTTTTCTCACAAATTTCATTAACTGGAAAACTTCGTCTTCTGCAGTGTGCAAAATCTATGCCAAAATAAACTTGTGGTTTTACCTAGTTTTGAAAAATTGCATTTTTCTTAAGCCCAAATTCTGCTAACTGGTTTTCTCTCACCAAGGCTGCTATAGAAAGCAAGTACCAAATATGCTTTTGCTTAGAAGAGCCTACTGCAATTCCAGAATTAGAAATTCTTTTTGACATATTGGAAAATTCAAGCTTTAATTTTGATAAGATAGCTGTAATAATAATAGGTTTAAAAAATAAGCTAGGTCAAGTTAGAAACTTAAGTAAGAATGCAGTTATGTTAACTGAACTCAAGTTCTTTGGAAACTAATTCTAAGAAAACTAGTATGAGCAACATTCCACTTAAAATGTGATACCTGCAAACCTTTAAATTTATCCCTACCATAATCACCATAAAATATAATAGCTGGCAATAAATTATTTTTATTTAAACATTAAATACAGTATGAGCCAAACACTTGTTGATAATCAGGACAATTGCTGCATCATCCAATAAACCAACCGTGCCTCAGGTATGAAATGATTTTCAAACTAATCATTCATTACCCATGTTCTTTTATTTGAACAACAGATGACAAGAAACATATTCACTTCTTTAAATACTTGAGGTAGCATTTTTCAGATTATGAAATAAGTTTACATTTGTGCATTCCTGCAGCATTTGCACATGCCAAAATCTTTGGACTCACTTAGAAATCTTTGAAAACAGTTGCGGCATATTCTGTAAGCTTGTCAAAGTATTTCAAGGACATACTGCCAGAAAAGGCTAGTTTCCTCAAAGTGATAAATTTGTTCTAGTGATAACTTTTTGCTATTAATCAATGCAATGAATTTATCTGCAAACTATTCAATTGTTTCAGGATCAGCTGAAGGCTGTTTCACCTGAATATTCTTATTGCCTTACATCATGGTAATTCTTTAATTTGGTTAACTAACCTGCTGAATATATGTACTCAGTTTTTAAGTCTATTTCCTTATGACATATTTTGGCTTACTAGATTCGTCAATGGCATGCCCTCACTACAATGTTGTCTCACTCATTTTATAACTTTGTCAGAATCACCACTTTTACACCACAATGAACGATTTTTCTGTCATTCATTACAGATCCAGAAAAAATTCAAAAAGTTTTGTTTACTGTTTTTCCCAATGCCATACACACTTAACATAATTTTGAGATGGATACACCTTTATTTGTTTTTTGTATGAATACCATTTTTGCTTAAATAACATCAAAACATACTTTTCTTTGCTGCAGCTCCTGAATTACAAACTCTTTTCAATGTAACCGAAAATTCAAATTTTAATTTTGATATGAGAGTTGTAATAAAAAAGACAGTAAAATAAAGAAGAAATTACAAAGTGAAGAATAAATGCAATTTTCTAAATTAGCTTAGCTTCAACTGCTTAGAATCTAATTCTTTCTCCCTTCTCTACTGCACACTGCCACCACCATCAACAACAACAAACAAATAGGTAATGGGGCTTCACTTATTATTTAGATTAGATAGAAAAATACTTATCCCACATTCAACAATTAGTGAAGAGCTGAAAGTGCACTCATGGCTAATGTCATTCAATATACTATCACTGACCTCATTGTGATTCCCTAGCCAGCAGGTGTTTGAGTGTCACACAGAAATTTCAGGTAGTTACAAGAAAATCTCTTTTACAAGACACCTGATTTTTCTTAACCATCATTTTCTCTATTCACAGATTTTGTAAGGATGAAGAAAATTGCTGGTGGTCTAGTGGTCTCGATATTGGAGTTCCACATTTCAGGCTTAGTATTGTTTAAATGTAATAAAAGATAAATGAGCAGTTATTAAATATCATTGAAATTTTAAGCTAATTCAAATGAAAGAAACTTTTATGGATCACACTGAATCAGTTGTTCTACTTTTCTTTATCCTAAATCACTTATTCATTGAAAACTAAGGATGTTGTTAATCAGTTTATGAGTTTGCACTTTTTTACTTGACTGAAATGTAATGAAAAGACAAAGATGCTGCATATATTTCTGGATATATGGACTTTTACTAGGCATGATTACATCTTTTGTAATTCTGAAACTTTAAAAGATCTTGTATTTCATGAAATTTAATGAGAGAAATGAAGAAAAAGCACCTTATTTTCTCCATTTTTATATAAAGTACAACTAAAAAATTTATAAATTAAAAATAATGGGAAAAAAAGGTGAAAGAAAAAAGAATTCATTTTTTAAAAGCTATTTAAAATGTTTCAAATGACGAAACACCTCAACATAATTTCATGAACAAATAAGATACAACAGGACTCTACATAAAATATGAACGTCTCTTTGCGCAGCTTGAATTAAGAAGCATATTAAATGCATACATAACAAGAACACAGTATGATGAATGGCACAAACAAAAATGCATAAGGTAAAATATTTTACATCCTTATCAATCCATTGAAAAATATTGTGCTTCTCTCTCACAATTTTCAATGTCTGCTGCCAGATAAAAACACAGCAGAATTAAAAATCCAAGAACAGATCGAGAAATAAACACAGGACCTTCTTTCTCTTTCTGCTAATTTGCGACAAGTTAGCTGAGAAATAATCTGAATTTTGCTGGTTTAACTGAATAAGCCTGTAACTATTAGCCTGGTAACAGTTAACTACAACAGAAAAACGTAGCAACCATTAGTGCCATCGATAACTAAGAAATAATAATCAGCAGTTTTGAAGGAAAAGACTACATAGAAGAACTTACCTTGAAATTAATTACGAAATGATAAAGCATATGGTTATCAACTGGTTGAACTGCAATATTTTTTCCCAATAGTGCAGGGTTTTTTTTTTTAAAGACTGCAAAAAAGTTATTAATTTTCCCACAACTGAGTTTTAATATGTTATCATTTCATGACAAGTCACTGCAAATAGTTCCTCTGAACTTTCATCTGTTTCGTGCTCTGAAAAGATTCAAAGGTAGGCAATGCTTCGATTCAGTTACAGAAATCTAACTACCATCGATCGGTGAGTAATCACACAGAAAAAGAACTATTATGAACAAGGTAAATAAAAACTCATGTTATAATGAAAGATATGTTTCTAGTACTTTGGTTCTTATGTTAGAAAACAGCTGAGACATGTGATTTTACAGCATATGTGATTATACTGCTTGTAAATTTAACTTTTACCCCCCCCCAAAACACGGCACTATTTTTTTTTTTTAAATCCTTTTTGGAAAAATGCCTCCACCTAACTTCCAAAGAGCATGCATTTTAAAATACTAACAAAACAAAAATATTATTTCTTACCATCAGGAATGCCACCAGGACTGCTCAGATCTGTATGACAGGTAGGACTCAGACAACCATTGTCAACTGAAGGAGAGGGCAATGCTTCCATACTACAAGATTCTAAACTTAACTGCATATCACAGGTATTACAGTCGTGCATCGCTTGCCGTAACCATCGCTGTAACACATACAAAATTACAAGCAATATTGTTTAAAATTATGCAAGTTTAATATAAATTCATGATATTATTCATGATATTATAAAATAACTTTATTACTAAGCCAACCAGTGGCTGCATGGTAAAGTTGCTGAATTAGACCTAACTGTTCTATAAGGCTAAAAAGCTGTGTGTGCTTAAGGAAAACAAAATTTGCAGAAATGAAATAAAACATGAATTAGAGAAAATAAAATTAAAGGAATTTTTAGCATTTACTTTTTAAACAATTTCTACAGTATACACATTAGAATGCCAATAATCCACAAATTCTGAGAACAAGGGGATTAGTGAAAAATAATGTTATTCTGAGCATTGATTAATTTTTTTCCCTTTCTAATCTTCACACTAAATTTGGAATGATCACACATAAGTAATTAACCAAATTATACTTTAGAAATTATCTAATAAGGATTTAATGAATGAAAAACAATCATAATTAAGGGAGGGTTACTTCTGCTAAATTCTATCAAAAAATATTAAGTAAAAACAAACAAAAAAAGTATATCCACTATCAAAATACTTTTAAAATATGTTTGACACTCTTCAATGGGGGGGATGGGTAAAATAATTAAATACACTTTTTAGAAAAATCTCAGCAGCATGGTTTTTCCTAAATTGAATCCCTATGCTAAATTCACTATTACATTTTGTACATGTCCTGCTGTATTAACAATAATACTAGTACTCTACTTCCTGGCTCAAGAGATACACTTTTTTTACTCCAAAATGTGCCCTTAAGTCAGCCTGCGTCATACAGACCTGGGGCATAACTTTGTCCTCTAAAATGCAAAATGATTGATTCACTGGGAAAAATATTAATAAATATTTTTTCTCGCATCAAGCACAGAAAATACTTCCCTTTATTATAATTGTGAAAAATAACACTGCTTTGAGGCAGCAGAAAGCAAAAGATTTTTCTAATTTCCTTGACAGTACTTCCTCAAACAAATTCCTGAATAAATCATATATGTATACGATGTAGTATATTGAGGCACCAACTCATGACGTCACTCCAATAGGAAGAAGACATAGCTATCAATTTCTAGCGTTCGTGAATGGTTGAAAAATTCCAAGCAGAAATTCAAGTGTGAAATTATTAGTCTTTCAAAAAGTGTGATAATAGCAATGTGTTAGATGAATGTGAAGATGGCACTCTATACAACGAAAGTGACAAACCCAATGACAGTGATAACCAAAGCGAAATTAACTCTGTATGTCATTTTAGCAGCAGTGATGACGAATTTTTATACTTTTACAATGAATAAAATCTGATACATTTGCTTTATATATATATATATAACAGTTCCACTTTTGTTGCATAAAGTATTATCATTAAGATACATAATTTGATCTTCTTCTATCTGATCCAAGTATTTTTCTTAAATTCACAGTGCATCTTATAGGCTGGGAAATACAGTTGTTAACAAGAAATGGGAAAACTAAAATTTCAGATTAATTTTTAAAAAATCCCCCTCTTTTTAAAAAGGACTGTTGCTGCCATATTTGATTCTTAATACACAATAAGATAAATGCATTAAATTTTTCGCTTATTTATTTTTTAAGAATATATTTATTACTTTGAAAAATATTGAGTTAGGACATATAATATCTGTGAATAAGAATTCCTCACATAGTATAAATATTTTTTTAAAAAAATTGCATTTATAGCAATAAGTGGACATTGTGGACTTTGGGACTGTGCTAGAGATTTAAAATTTTCTTCAAAAAACATCACTTTTAACATAAAAAAGGGAAAGCACAGTCTTAATTTAATATAATATTAATCTGTTCCCAATGTAATACAGTACAAAGTCCGAAACCCAAATATTCAACATCTGGAATGAAACGTATCTCTTAAACACCAGCCCAAAATAAATAAATAAATAAAACAAACATTCCCTCCCTTGACAATATCTAGGAATGAAAAATATAATGCTTTAAACAAAAAGAAGCAAGTGTGTGTGATTTTTTTTCCAACTGGTTGAGATTCCTGCATATCATTAAAAATCTGCTGTGAATAACTGTACCATGGCCAATAACAATACATTGCTTGATCTGGTACTGATGTCGGTCAGGATCATACTATCAACCCCAGAGTGGGTGTGGGTGGCACAGCCAGCAAAATACATTTTGCCACCAGTAGATTCTAATTTCTTGAGCCTTGTACCTTCCTAAGTTCAAAAAATTATACTTCTTATTACTGCTGCTCATCGACTCTGAAAATTCTAAAATTTTTCCATCCCTAATTTTTACTGCTCATGCTCCTAAAAAATTATTAAATGTTTACTGCCCTAGATTCTTGTGCTTGGTTTGTACTGGCTCTTGCACCAACCCTTTCGGAGGTTAGCAGTTTCTATCAGACGTAAAAAATAAATATAGCCCAAATATTGTCGTGTCTTGTAAATCATCTTAGTAGATTTAAACTGGTGATCTAAAATCCGAAATTTTCCGAAATCGCCAAAGTTCTGACCATGCCAGATTTCAGACTTTGTACTGTATTCATATTTAAGAAAAATCAGTCAAACACAATAAATTGTGTCTACTTTTAAGTTTAAAAGAATCATAAAAAAAAAATACTTTTTTTGCAGATGCTGGCCCAGATGCAGAGTTTGTTTGTATAGTCCTGATGTGCCCTGAGGAACTGCTCCGCCGAAGATGGGCTGCTGAAATTCCCCCAGAATGTGGACCATCTTTGGTACAACGAACATAGCAGGTTGGAGTAGATTCAGAAACATTCCATTTTACTTCAGTATGAATGGAAAGGGGGGATGTCACTGGGGTACTAACAGCTGTACTTTCAGATTTAACTTGAAGCCATTCATGCAAGAGAGACTATAAAGATTGAAGTTTATGCATATATGTATATATATATATATATATATATAGTTTTCTCAGTTAATTTATAATTTTGATAAACAAAATTCATGCTTTCTCTCATCAGAGATGATTAGATAAAATGTCAATATTAAAAAGGAAATATACAAACACCTATCAATTATGAATTTACAATAATCTTGCTACTCGAAGTCATTGGGTAACATAACAACAATGGTAACATTTTGACTTAAGATTATTTAGTCCTTTTCCATCAATGAATTATACTAAGCTGATAGTTTCTCATTATTTCAATATTCTTTTGCTAAAATTACTTAAAACCACTTTTCCAATTAGCAAATAAAGATTTTGTTAATTTGTTAAAGTTGCCTTCATTCAATAAAATCTTTCATATATTCTATCACGTTTCCTTTCTATTCCCATACAAAAAGCTTCTACTAGTTCGAAAAAAAAGAGCTATGGCACAAATAAGACTTAATTTGCTGTTAAACTAAATCCACTGTTTTCTCTTTCAAAATATATTCAGCGTTCCCTTGTACAGTCATTAAGTTATTTTGAAGACAAAGAAGTGCAATGCCTTCGCCTGGATTTCTTGGATATGTATCATGTATGCTTCCAATTACACCATGAAGGCATGCAGAAAGGAAAAAGAAGATACCTTATATAATGCCCTGTTAACAGGTGACTACAGATTGAGGAGCTCAATCGCCAAATCCAGGTGATGACGAATTACCATCCACCACCTTCTAGCTCAGGTGCCACCATACAGTTATTAGGTTATTTTGAAGCTGGAGACATGAAAAATGTGCAATGTCCTCTTCGCAACTTGAACCTTAGACCTCTAGAGTATGCTTCCAGTTACACCACAAAGGAATGTGGAAAGAAGGTAGAAAATACTTCATACCCTATTTAATATCAAATTCAAATTCACACAAAAACAGCATCACAGCACATTCTACATATCTTGTATCGATATGTAGAATGTGCTAACACATATTTTACTGCTAAATATCAATGTTTTCCACAGTTTTATGATCTGCATACATTTGCAACCAACATAACATATATACTAAGGGAAAAAGATGGGGGGGGGAAATCACAAAAGATAATACTATGGTGAAACAGTAATGATATTTTATCATTCACAACCAATTAATAATCACACATTAACAGATATAAATCATATACGTTTATCTGCTTAGTGTCATCATGGTTAAAATTATCATTTGATTAAACATAGCAGAGTGGGCCAGTAAGAACACAGTCCTATATGGAAAATAAAAGTGCTGGGGTAGTGGGGTGAGTTAGCATTTGCCTTAAGGTAAAGTAAACATGACATGACAGGGAAGACTCTAGCAGAATTTTTCTTAAACAGAAAATTTATTATGCCACTGCATAAATTACTCTTTGTGCATCAAAGAGCACTAGAGTTTAAAACGGAAGACACACGGAAAATAATAGATGAAGCTGTAAGGTCAGATATAGCAAGGGCAAAGCAAAAGTGATATTATGACAGAAAAAGGCAAAATGTGATTTACAAAGCGGAAGGCAACTTTAAGAGTTAAAGCATTCATTATCATGTGATGTGGAAGAATAACGAAGAGTTGCAAGTGCCTGATTTCAAGGACCTTATGCGATTGAAAAAATTCAAGAGACAATAATTTACGTAAAATCCAGAAATGGGAGAATGACAGTATTTGTTTAAAAAAGTATAATTTTAAGTTTTAGTATTTTGTCAACATTGATATTTTCTTTGATTGTAAAAGACTGAGTTAAAATGCATCTAGCATCTAGAGCTACTATTATGGATTTTGAGTATGTAGTAAGGCTTGTAATAAATCTTATTTAATAAAAATTTCTTTTCTGTGTTATTATAATGTGCTTTTTTAGAAGCAGATAATTATTAGAAATATAATTTATATAACTACTTTCACCAACAAGGAAGAGATAGTAGCAAATATCGATCAAATCAAGCCATACTTTGATAGAAAGGAAATACAATTGTTTAAAGACCTTTTAGAGACAAGAAAAATCAGAGCCAGTACAGAACAGTGGTAGAACACCACTGACATCAGAAATCCATGTTCCCAACAGAAAAAGATGGGAACTACCACTATGGGAGAAAAGCCAGTCAACAAGAATGGAACCAGAATCTAGAAGGAACAAGAGGCCAAGAAAGCAGTCAAAATGAAAAGAATCCACGAGGTCATGCAAATGGCTAAAGGATATTCAATATATGTTCAGAATGCCAGAAAAAGTTACACCACCTGTGGGAAAGTTCCTTGAGGAATTCGCACCGAAAGTCATGACACAATGCCCAGCTGAAGAGCCATCAGAAACATAGAGAAAGATGGAGAAACTCCAGCATTCCAGTTTGCCTGAAGTGTGGCAGAAAGGTCTAGTTGGAAACTTCATGGCTAAAGACGCGACTAGCGGGCATGAAGAATCCTCATGGCAAGAGGAATGTTGTGAGAGTCCAAGAATGACTGTAGAAGAGGAAAGCTTCACTAGATGATGAGACTCAACCCTGAAGAAGATTCCATGTGCAGGAAAGTCAACTTTTTTTGCTCCTGGTAGGCATTTCTGAGCAAAGGATGGAAGACTTCCAAAAACATAAGTGAAAATTTAATTTTTTTAGTAAGATTCAGTTTTTATTTTATGACCAAAACAAAAGTTACTATTACATTTTGAATTTTGCCTCAAGTGAGGTTATTTCAGTTGTTTTAAGTAGCAAGAAATTTGAAATTTAAATATGCAATTATACATATTCATTCTTAGCCAGTCTAGAAATAAGAACTCTGTGACAGTGTGCGAGACTGATGTGGGGAAAATTTAGTGAAAATGTAGAGGAATTTTATGCAATTTGTGTGCCTTGATGTAAAGTGAAAGCCCAGTTTTCTTAAATGTATTGTAAAAATTTCATTTAATGCAGTACGTCTAATGTTTCTGTATTGTAAAATTTAAATATATATGCTAAAGTTACTTAATATTTGCATAGTTATAATGACTTCAAATTGTATAGTATGAATGATATGCTAAAGATCAGGTTGTCTAGCCAATACAAAATTTAATCAACTATTTTGTTAGCACATTATGTAATATTTTAAAAGAAGGGTGTTTCTGAGGTCTAGTGATTCCGAATTTCTATCATGCAGCATGTGGCATAGTTAATATAGTTGTGCCATTTTTACAAAAGACATGTGCTCTATTATTTCAGTATATTTTTACTGGAGAGCGATGGGAAAGCAATTTTATTGATAGAATATATGAGTTGCATGAAAGTTTGGATAAAACTGCATAAAAAGACTTTTGAATGAATTGTTTAAATAGGAAAAGGTTTAAACAGGGTTCGTACACATTTCTGCACACAGAAATTAAGTACTTTTAAGGACTTTTAAGGACCATTAATGAAAAAAATTAAGGACCTATGAGCAAATGGGAACTGAATAAATTTAATTGAAGATATTATCTATGCCTGAATTTCACTTTTGTAGTACCATACTAAAAATAAAATAGATCCCTAAGTAGTACGCATTATTACTAAACATGAATTAACATAATTGTTAGTAAGTTTGAGAATAAAATAAACTTTATGCAATTTATCAAGTAGCATTAAATATTTTACATTTATGATAGTTGGTCATATTTGAAAGAAGATAAGTGACATTTACATTTTACTAACAGTTAGCTTTATTAATTCAGAAGTTAAACAACAAAAATCAGAGTTATGTTTTCAAAACTTTCAAACTTGAAAATATAACGCTGACTTTTGTTGTTTAACTTCTGAATTAGTATTTGTTCGGCTTAAAGTTAGCTTTATGGTTTTTTTTTTTTTTTTTTTTTTTTTTTTTTTTTTTTTTTTTTTGTGTGTGTGTGTGTCTGTGTTGGTGTTGTGTGTCTCATTTTGTCACATACTTGGTAAATCTAGAGGTTTAGTAAATAAGCAGGTAGATTTTTATGTCAAACTGCATAGGTTAAAATGAGAAGTAAGATCATAATCAGCATGATTCATACCAAAGACTGAATGTTGTCACTGCTGCTGTTTGTCTAGAGAGAGACCTGCTGATTAGAACAAACCTGAAAGGCCTTATGTAGGCAAGGTTGGCAAGTGTTGAAGTCACACTCTGTTTGATGCAGTTAGTGTCGTAGCTTTGTGTACAGTTCCAGGGGTTGTAACCCAGTTAATATACTTTAAGGTTCCAATACGCCATTAAAGCACCAGAGGTGATAAGTTGTTTTGAATTATTTTAAGTCTCGGTAGATGCATTAGAATGTTTTACTTGAAATTTTATATTTTATCTTGTGACCACAGTGAGTATTAATGAAAGGCAATAACTCGCTTTAATATGTAGAGACAATTGTTAGGGGTAAGCAGTTAGTTATAAATAATTAAATTAGGTAGTTTGATAACCTTAGTCATTATAGATTTACATGACCACTATTAAATTTTATTTTTTCTAACAATATTTGTTAAGAAAGCCCTATTAAAATCAAAATCTAATAAAATTTCACAGTTTAAAATACATGTAATTTACAACACAGATTTTTAAATGATATTAACATAATTACACATTAAAAGCTACAAAACACTTATGTTTTGTAACGTTTATATCGATTTCCTTCTCTTTTAAGCATCTTTTCTAACAATTAGAGATTTGTCTCAATATGCAAACCAATGCTCTTGCTAGTTTCTACGCGCTTTATCTCCTAACTTGTCAACCTCTCCGTAATGTACCTATGAGGGTTTAAATGATCTGGTAAAAGTTAAATAGTCCTAAACCCCCGACAGACGTGAAGCATATTATCGTTATGTGTGAAAGTAACTACAATATCAGACAAATGTTTAAATAAGCCTCTTATTAAAAAAGAACTTAGAACAAATATAAAGGCATGTTCTGATGCTAACAAAATCAATTATAGCTCACAGTGATGTAATTAAACAAGAACAGTCAAATTCAAACTAATAATGTAAACTAGTTGCCAAAGTTAATACAATTTAATTTTAATTTAATCTGGCTCAATAACTCTATCATATGAGGAAATAGAAATGGGAAATTATAGTAAAGGTTGAAATCATAAAAAATTGTGTAATTTACATAATAATAACTGCACACATATCTTTGAAATTTCCTTTTTATTTTAGAATTTTTGGATTTAATTAAGGATTTGTTATTCTAAAAAACACTAAATGCCTTTAGAATGTACAGAAAAAGCGGCTAATTTTATTTCTTTAGTAATATGAACATTCAGAAGCAATATGAAATATATATAGTAAAGGCCAGTTACAGAACTGATGTGGCAGAATTTCTAGATTTTAGTGAAACACCGAACAAGAAAATCTAGAAATGGCAAAACTTTTAGAATTTAGAGCAAGCATTGGAAGCATAATTTAGAAAGGCAGTAGGCAGCAGAATTTAGGATCAACAAAGATTGCATCAGGTGGGAAAAGGCCTAGTGCCAACTATGTGTATGATGCATTAAGAAATATTAGATAAATCTTTCAAATTGAAAGTTTTCAATTTCTTTATTAATAAAAAATTCCTTTCTATAATGCCTGCCCATATGATAAGAGCAGAAGCATTTTTGATATTTTCCATGTTACTGTCTAGTGAAAAGTAGAGAAAATAAAGAGAAGATAAATATGTTAACATTCTAGTATCAGAAGTAATACATTCAAATATTATATTTTCATTGTTCTTCTAGATGTTCTCCTAAAATTAAGAAATTCATTGCAAACTTTCTGTAAAATACATCCATTACGTGTTGATACCATGATATTTTGGAAAAAATAGGAGGGAATAAGTATAAAATTAATTTTATAGAGAAAACTGATGCACATTCTGAGAATTTTGAATATTATGAGACAATTACATGGGTAAAAATCTTACTATGAAAAAATTAAAAACAAGACATTTTTAATTAATTACATAGCTAATTTTGCTTTTGCTAAGAGCTGTTTCGTAAATTGTGCTTTACAGCATTATACATTGTTTATTTTTCAGATTTAAAATATTGTATAAGATGCCAAAATGAAAGTTTATAATATGACAGCGAAAAATAAAAAACGTTTTATTTTAATGTTATTTTCTAAATATAATTTCAATATATTACCATTGTTTTAATGAAATTTATCAATGTTACAATGTTTTAAAAAAATCGTCGAAAAATTCTCAGATTTTGGAATTAAAAAGTTTCTATAGAAACTAATCTTAAAATCGCCAAAATGTTGAAAAGTCGCCAAATTTAGAGCTGTTTAATAAAAGAATTCACATCCCCAAAAGCGAAAAGTTGTTCAAGAGCTCTTTACTGAAAAAAATGAATTTCGAAATGCTTATGTTTCACTTCTTGCTTAGAAGCTCGAGTATCCCATCATTTATATTAGAAATAGAAACAAGTTATAACTCATGAGCCCATTCAAAAGATAACCACATATACGGCATAGAATCGACAAAAATATTCCTCAAAATGGTAATTCACACTCAAAATGACAGTTGTAAAAATAGACAGATGTTTAAGATGATTAAAATTAAGGACCTTCTGCTGATTTTGGCCAAAATTAAGGACCAAAAATCGATTCCAAAAAATTTAAGGACTTAAAGGACTAGTAGGGATTGTACAAACTCTGTTCTGACTGAAGTATTTAAACTGAAGTAACGTACTATTTATTGATTTTTCAGCTAAAATCTTTCTTCTTCCGACAACTGAATTATTATAAATAGATGAAATTTGCTGCAAGACGCAGCTGTTTGTCAAGTAAATGTAAAATTAGTTAAGTTAGCATAAGTTCTATGTTACTGTAAGAAGTTGGCTCGTGCTTAGTTATAATTTATGTTCTTAACAAGGCTGTTAAAGACCTTCATTGCATATATTTAAATTCTGGTAGGGAAAATTGTACATTATTCATTTATTTTTATTAATCAGTTATTTTATGTTAATTAGCTTTTCCGTCTTCCTCGCTTTTAATTTTTTCTGCCAGAATGTTAATTTCTAGCTTGCTAGTATTCAAATAAGGTAGACAAGATAATATTTAAAGGAAGATTTTTAGATGGTATAATCAGAATGTGTTAAAATCTGTAGAAGGCCACATTTGCTACTTGATTCTCTTGACAGCAGTTCATCTGCGGTGTTGCATTATTCTAACCTCAGGCTTATCATGCCATTATTAGGTCGGAGCAAATCCTGTGTGTTTTCCATCTGTGTATCCTTTTAAGCCTTTACGCTAACATGCATTTTACTTGGAATTCGTTATCTGTTTTTATTTCCATTATAAATATGCTGTCTGTTTCTGTAAGCATAAGCAATGTCTTCTGTTAACCCTTATCTGAATTAAATGAAAGGGTCTTTTACACCCTTCATAGTCTCTGTTGTAATTTGCAAGACATAGCAATAAGTTGCTTACACCTTAGGTAGCGTTCTCATAGTTTATGTTACCAAAGAGAACGAGAATCCATAAAATAAAAAAGTGCAATCTTAAATTCTTACCCTTTTTGTTTTTAACAAAACTGGTGCCATGGGAGGGACTGGAGAAGCAGAAGATACAGTGTTCAAAGTTGCAGGAGGTACAGTAGATGTTTCGCCCGATGCATGATTATTATTATCTAAGCTACAGACTGGTGATGATGTTATCTCAACAGATTTCATTGGCATAGTATCATCTAGATCTTGAAGAATATCAGAACATCCACTTCTAGTACGGCGGCGAGATGGTGTTCCTGAACCTCTTCTTCGTTTTCTAAAAAATAAATAATCACACACTTGTAATGTAATTTGTGTATAATATAGAGGATATTCAAAAATAACAGCTATAGGTCTTATTTCTTTAAATATTGATTCTAAGTACATATTTTTTATTACAAAGTTTCTCAAAATATGACAGAAAATTTCACAACTGCTTTCACATTGGGAACAGATGAAAAATTTTCTTATATGGAACCTGGTATTGTATCTGTATTAGATACATAAATATTATTAATTTGTTGCTAGCTCCAGGAAATTGTTAAATGTTTAACAATTCACATCTTTTGAGTTTTTCTTGTAAAAGACACAAATATTTTGCATTTAACTAATCAAAACATTAGGAATACATATATAATTGATTTGACACCCCCTCTGATTTGGAGCAAAAGGATTTGCATTTACAGAAACTTGCCCCCTTATTTACAATACTTTTTTAATAAAGTTTCATACATCATACAGAGAAACCTTTTAATTGAAAGTATACGTCTAAGATCAATATCAAACCCAGGGTTTATGAACAACTTGCATAACGTCATATTTTTCAAATACAGAATTTATGAATATTCATGACAAATTTTGAAGTTTGAACCACATTCTCATTAAATTTTTCAATAAACATATAAGCCAATTCACATTAATCACGAGTATTTAACATATTACCAATTTTAATTTTGCCTTCACTCTTTTTTTTTTTTTTTTTTTTTTTTTTTTAGCATTTCAGAAAACTTGCAAAATTGCTAGTCTGATAAACATTCCCCCTAGCAAAACTCCTAAAATAACTGAAAACATGTTGAAGATACTGAAGGCAACTCTTTTAATAAAGTTTCAACTACTGTAATTATAATGTTTAATCAAAGGTTACAATGCAATCAGACAGGAGGTGAACGATAGTGAGGATAGACATATAAAAATGTTCATGATGTCCTCTTCATTAATGGAAAGCTAGAATCTTTTAACTTCAGTAGTATTTGCAGAAGATATTATTGCCTCTATGCAAATAAAATTTACAATTTTGAAATTTTCCATTTGCAATATTTTCATTACACTAGATCACCAAGTCACACATGCAAAAATCAGACGTTTGAAAAAAAAAAAAAAAAATCCAGGGGGGGAGACCATTTTAGTAGACATTTATCCAATTGTAATGAAATATGATAGTTTTTAATATACATTGGTTTTAAAAGTAAGACATAAGCATTTAGGCAATGTAAAACAGCGTAGTGTTGGCAGAGCAGAAATTAAGGAAGGGAAGAATGACGTAGTTACTGTGGCGAGAGTGTTTATACTAAGTCGGTTGCATAAGTATAGCCAATCTGTAATTGGTTAATTTTAGGTTGTTATGTAACATGGAAGGATATCGAATCTGGGAAAACAAATGAATTTAAGGGTAGAGCAACAAATCCATAATAGTTAATTTTGAGGTCACCAATTATTTTTAAAGCAGCCATCATATTTTGTTATATCTTACATATACAGTCAAAAGTCGTTAATTCGGACACCCATAATATCCGGAATGATCTATAATCCGGACCTCAAAGCTACAAACTATCTGCGCATGCGTCGCTTTGACACATGTGCGTAAGACCTTTACGGCTGTGAATATGCGTGTGCGCAAAATACGTTTACGAATGCGCGTTTAATGTATAACACACGGTATAAGCTAAGCTAAAATTATCTAATTCAGTTAATGTTGCAGATTGCATTGTTCCTTAATCTTTGAATTGGATTCTGCTTATTATTTTTTGCAGACTGTTAGAGCAATTTTATAAAAGTAAGCTTGAACTTTCGCTTATGTCAAATAGAATTTCTGATATATATTTACTAATATTTAAAGGATCTACAAAGTGAAAGTATGTTTCGAAGTCCATTAAACAAAAAGTGGAATTGCTGCAAAAAATGGATAAAGGCATATCCTTTGTTTATCTAAACTTTAACGTTTGTTTATCTAAACTTTGTTTATCTTTAACGCTGCAGCATGCAATGAACTGGAAGTTGATCTGTCAGCACTATCCTTATCTTCAGGCCAGATGTTTTTCTTTTATTTGGCTTATAATTCCTTACTAAATGTAGTATTTCATTTCGATGTACTCTGTCTTTGATATGATTTAAATCAAATTCCTTGTCATTATAATTCGCTTCTGAGAGCGAAGAAAGTGACAGAGGTTATTGAAAACGAAAAAATTTCGATTGACAAATTAGTCGGTATTCTCAACACAGGAATTATAGGACTTGAACAGCGGAACTTTGTAACTGAACAAGAAATTATGTCTGTTTATAGAATTAAAGAGAATGTATTATCACATAAAAAACGAAGCAACTTAAACAACTTACATTGAAAGAAATGTTTAATAATGTAAAAAAGTAAATATTAAGCTTCTTCTTCTTCTTCTTTTTTTTTTTTTTTTTTTTTTTTTTTTTTTTTTTTTTTTTTGCAAATTTTGATACCCTTTAGATCATAATTGTTCTTTATTTCACAAATTACGGTTTCATATTTTTAATTTTATAATTTCTGCATGCCATCTTACCAGAATTAAACTGATGATATATAATCCGGAAAAATCGATAATCCGGAATCGCCGAAGTCCCAACGAGTCCGGATTAACAACTTTTGACTGTATATGGAACAATTTTGTTGCATATTCGTAATGACAGAGTGGCAAGATAGGAAGATGATGACGACACAAAATGAATTTTGAAGAAGTCCCAATCTCTATGTTTATGCATATAAAATCATCTTAGTAGATATTTATCCAATTATAATGAATTACAGTAAATCCTATGCACACCAATTTAAAAATAAGACTTTGGCTTTTAGACAGGGAAGCAAAGCTGCATGGGTGTTGCCGTGGCAGAAGCTAAGGAAAGGAATGGTGTGATTAATTCGCCAGCAGTATTTATACCAAAGTAGATGCAATTCTAGAGACAAGATATGATTGGTTAATCTTAGGTTGTTACATAACATAGAAGGATCTCGAATTTGGGAAACAAGATGAATTTAGGAGGAGAGCAGCAAATCTAGAATTGTTAATTTTGAGGTTGACAATTATTTTTTAGCAGATATCGTATTTTCTTATAACTTATATACATATATATATATATATATATATACACACTTCTAGTGTGAAAGATTGCAGCCAAAAAGGAAGGTTCACAACTACATGCTATATTCCTATATACAAAATTTCAACATTCTGAGACTACTCGTTTCCGAGTTATGCGAGATACATATATACACTGGTGAAATAAATTAAGAGAATTTGCGTATTTTATCGAATTGCATGAAAAGAACTGAACTGGAGGAAAAACCACTGCTTCTAGATAAAAATACAAATCTTGTACGGCAAATACATAAGCGTACACCAGTGTGTAGGCGGAAGCCAGCAGAAAAAAAGGCTTTATAAGCATGTAGCGGGTAAGACGAATTGGGTTTGCTAGCACACCTTGGTGAATTTCTTGGTTTTATCTTGCAGCAATCGGTTAAATTCTCATCGAAACAGTAAAAATGAGTAACCACCAACGTTTAGATGATGGAATGAGGTGGCGAATTGTGGGGAGGCTAGAGGCAGGCTAATCGCAAGTCCAGATATGCAGAGTTTAAATTAATGCCCAGTGCCGTGTGTAACCTATGGAAACAGTTCCAGGATACTGGATCCATCAAGAGAAAGCCTGTGCAAAGTCGTCTAAGAGCCACGACGGCCAGAGAAGATCACTATTTGTCCATTTTAGCAAGGCATAACAGAGGGGCTACAGCTTCTCAGCCCTTTTGGGACCTGTATGCAGCCACAGAAATCCTTGTAATAAGGGTGACTGTTTCCAAAAGACTGAATGAGAGAGGGTTGTTTCCCAAAAGACTGGCTTTTTGCATCCCACTCACGTCTACGGACTGGAGAGTCCAACTAGCACGGTGCAGGCAGCATAGTGATTGGAGCATGGAGCAATGGGTGACCGTTCTGTTCAATGACGAGTCCCGTTTTAGCCTAAACATTGATTCTTGCCATACTTTCATATGGAGAGAGCCAGAGACCCGATACCACCCTCCGATGTCCGCAAAATCAACAATTATGATAGTGGTAGTGCAATGGTCTGGGCAGGCATCATGTTAGATGGCCACATACCTCTCCACGTCTTTGACAGAGGCTTTGACTGGCGTGAGGTATAGGGATGAGGTCTTGGAGCCCTATGTTTGCCTTTTCTGGGGTACAGTGGGCCCCGAGTTCATCTTACAGGATGATCATGCAAGGCTACATAGAGCTCTTCTCGTCAATGAATTTCTCAAGATTGAGGATATTCGACAGATGGATTGGCCAGCCAGATCTCCAGACGCTCTAGGTTCAAACGCTCCCAGATGTGCCTACAGGGCACATCTGGGACGCTCTAGGGAAGACAATTGCAACTCGCAACCCCCTCCGAGATCCATCCAGGAACTGAAAACAGTGTTGCTGAATGAGTGGGACCAATTGCCACAGACACTGATAAACTGCCTTATTTCCAATATGACATCACACTGCAAGGCCTGTATGGCTGTAAGAGGGGACCACATCCCCTACTAACCCATTTCTTTTGTGTCTTCTGCAACCGCTGTTTCAGACCTTCAGACTCCCATGAGTATAAGTCCCATTATAACTGTTGAATGTTTATTTTGTTTATATTATATCAACCTATGTTCACACCAAATTTATAAAATCTGTCCAGTAGTTCTGAAGATTATAGATCAAATATGAAAATTCTCTTAATTTCTTACACCAGTGTACATACGTACGTACAGAGGCCATGAAAAAAATCTCTTCTGAATCCATTTAAAATCAGTTTTAGAATTCATTTGGGGAAAAAAGAGTCATTTATTCTGTCCTTACGTACAGATTAGGTACACAAAAAACATCGTTAAATTGCATTCGATAGCGGACAAAATGGATATTTTTGTTGAAATATAATAACTGGAATTTTTCATGATTAAAATACTTCCTTTACTTCGTACAAGGAAGTAAAAATGAGAAATGAAACCAGAATTGAAGCTGTTCCCTTTAAATGCATCCGAACCAAGTTCCCTGATGTGTCTCCTATGGATTACTGTGCATTTAGACTTTCAAAGCAAGCTCTTTATAAGCGGCATATCAAAACACTGGAAAATTGTGAAGGAGTGGAATAAAATCAAACCTTGATGTTTTAAGAAAAGGATTTTTATATTGAAAATCAAGATGTATTATGATAATTCAACAAAAAGGCCATTTGATTGAATATATTAGAAAATAAAATTCTTAGGTTTGTTTATACATAAATCTTTGCAAAATCATTACAAAAATGTGTGAACACCCTTTGTATAATAGTTCGGCACATTTTAAGGAAGATTAGTGACATTTTATTTACATTCTACTAAGAGTTAGCTTTATGTCAATTCCTTTTTTATGTTTCATTTTGTTGTGTACTTGCTCAATCTAAAGGTTTAGTAAATAGCTTGCATACTTTTATGGCAATTGTTTTGTATTACTTTAAATCTCACTAGTTGTAAGGAATAAAGTTCTATATTAACTTTTATATTTTTGTGTTGTCTTGTGCAAAAGTGTTTGTGTTGTCTTACAGCAAGGATTAAACAGTAACTCACCTTAACATGCAGAGATAACTTCCAAGAGACAGCTATTATTTATACATTATTATGAGTTCTATTACATAAATTAGGTAGTTAGATACCCTTAGTCATTACAGATTTACATGGTGACTATTAAATAAATCATTTTTAAAAATATTCATTAATAAACCACTACTAAAATTACAACATAAGAACATTTTACAGTTTAAAATAACAGGTAGTACACAGATAATTTATCCAGGGTTGCCACTTAAACAGGAGAATGAAATTCCCCATCTTTTCCAGGTGTGTTTAAGAAAATTCCAGTATATTTGCGCAGTGCGCAATGGCTGTTCCGAGAGGTAAATTAATTATGGTACCACTTGAAAACACAAAAATTTGTGAATTACATATGGCTTATATATATATAATCCCCAAAGCATTACTATTATAACTTATAACTAAGGAGTTGTTTTCTCCACTGAAGATTGAAATTAGAAACTGCTCAATCTGGATTTTTTTTTTTTTTTTCCCAGACGTTATGCAGCTAAATGAAAGAAAGAAATCTATTTAATGATATTTTAAAATAAGTTCAACTATTTTATATTTATTTAGCAGCATACATAAGCAAAAAATATGTGCATTAAATTTCCTGAGAGTATTATCGTACTGATAGAATTAGTTTCAGGTGTACGCTAGAGAAAATTGCTTGAAATCTGAAAGAATTATTAACTAATAATAAATAAATTTAGAAGGAAGAAGCCACATTAAATGACACGAATAGCGTTATATTAAGTAAGTTAGCTTAGACGACTGATTACTTTTTTTTTTTTTAATTTAACTGCAAAATGACAAATAAGGTATTTATTAAAAAGAGAAAAGGCTTAAAAAGATTTTGTGTTAAAATCCCAGTGCACAGTACGGCCTTGGCACAATTTTGAAAATTGTCGCCAGCATTAAAATGACCCATTTACTGCTGATCATATAAGTCCGGCTTACTGCTCATCATAATGTCACTAAATTCCATCTTTACCGTACACCAGGATCAAACTGATTTTGTTTTATACGAGAACAAGAAGATATTTTCTTTCATTCACAACATGCACTGCACATGCGAGTCTCTAGATTCTCAAGGTTACTGGAAACTTGCTTTACCTTTCTACTTTTCTAAGACAATGTGATTGGAGCTGAAAAAATTGGTTCTATGCCAGCTACCCAAATGACGCTCCCACGATACATAATTTGCCAAGAAAGTGATCGTTTCGAATGCTGGCGCAAAAATTGCTTTTTTTAGAATAGCTATAAAAAATTCCCTGACTTTTCCAGATTTTGACTAAAATATTTAAATTGCCCGACTTTTTTGGTCAATTTTCGAATTCCCTGACTTTCCCAGTTTTTCCAGGTAGTGGGCAACCCTGTTTATGACACTAACTCTATGATGATATTAAGTTAATTATAAAAAACGTGTATGTTTTGGGTTAATGCCAAAACAAAATATTTATACACTTTTTTAATTTATACTACGTTTCATTCTGTTTTCTAAATTTATTTGTTTTAATATACAAACTAATGTCCCCTACAGTCTCTGCTTCATCTCTTAACTTGTTAATGTTCCAACATTCCTCTGAAGGACATTTTCTTTCTTTTTAACTAATCAATTTCTTCTTCAATATGTTTCCTCCTTATTTTAGAATTTTGAAATTTAACCAAAGATTTCTGTTAATTCACTAAAAAAAAAGGATGTATTTAGAATATATAGAAGAAACTACTACTGTATTTATGCGAATCTAATGCGCATCCCCATTTTAAAACTTTAAATAATAAAAAAATTGTTTGTCGGCGAATGTAATGCGCATCAATGATATGAGGAATTTATTGAATCTTATTTTATACAACAATGGATTTGTATATAAACTATCAATTAATGGTATGATAATTTTATTTAAATTTAGATACCATATTTTATACAACAATGGATTTATACATAAAGTAGCAGAACATAGAATTAACCTATTAATGGGCTATTGTCATGTGAAACAATCATTGTTAATTAGCACTACCATATATAAGGTACCTATCGTAAAATATGAACATGAAATAAATCGTAACATTTCTATCTAGCTACAATCAGTGATTAATAGTAAACGTCTTTATTCACTAATGTTTTCATTACTGGAATCCACGCAGTTCTCTTCGTTAGAAGCAGATTCATTTCTTCTTTCCTCATCCTCGGCGTTCCAGAGCACATCATCGTCACTGTCATTCAATGAATTTGAAATGTAGCATTTCTTGAAAGATTTCACAATTATTGGTGCTTCGATGCTTTTCTAGGCAGCAGAAACCCAGTGTGCAACAATGTGCGGTGCAGCACGCTTAATTTTTCCTGTCAGGATCAATACACGGTTTGGCTCACAAAACCATTTTTCGTACTCCGCCTGAACATACCCCTTAAAAGGTTTATTTATACTAACGTCCAGGGGTTGTAACACAGACGTCATCCCTCCAGGAATGATAACAAGATCGCTGCCTACGTTGTGCATCTTCTTTCTTCTTTTTTACGTCGTCGGTGAGATGACCACGAAATTCGTCCAGACAAAGCATTGATGGTGGATTAGAGAGCCCACCGGGATGGCGTTTCCATACATTTTGGAGCCAATCAAGCATTAATGATTCCATCATTCACGCCTTCTCTTGGTTTCGAATCAGGACATCATCTGGGAACAGCTTTTCATTCTTAGGGGTTTTAGGGCATGTTTTCCGTTTGAAGATTAAGAAAGGGGGAAGTTTGCACCCGTCTGCTGTTATTGCCAGCATCACTGTTACGCGTTGTTTTTCACATCCCGAAGTTTTGATGATAACTTCCTTAGTCCCCTTCTCCGTAATGGTGTAGTTACGAGGCATATCAAACCAAATTGCCGTCTCGTCAGCGTTGCCAATTTGCCCCATTGAAAAATTCTTTTTCTTCCGTGTGATGACATACCGCTGAAATGTTAGTAGTTTTCTCTCAAAACCTGCAGGAAGCTTTTGGCATATTGTTGTACGGCGTCTTAGAGATAAACCCATCCGCTTCATAAACCAATCCACCCATCCACGGCTAGCCTTAAACTCTTGTTTCGGTATTCCAAGAATTTCAGCCTCCTCTTTTGCTTTATTTCTTATGGTGTCACTAGTCACAGGTTGTCCATTCTTCCTTCTTTCACGTATACAAATTCCAAAACTTTTTCTTCAATTTTAGGGTGTCTTCCTTTGCGAGGGCCAGTGAATTTCTTTCTACTAGCTTTAGTTGCAAACAGTGCCAATTTCTGTTGCCGCCACAAGCGAACATTGCTCTCAGCTACATTGAAATCTCTCCCTGCCTTTCTATTGCCATTTTTTTCAGCATAAAGAATTACTTTACGTTTGAAGTAGCGTCATATGACATTCTTCTCTGTTTGCCCTCCATTTCGTGACTACGTACTCTGCAGTTTGTATCCTGTATGCAATAATGTGTCAACGATAAATGTAACAGTAAATGTAGTCGAGAAATTTGGTTGACGTCATTGGAGAACTTTGCACTTGAATCTAATGCGCACCCCAATTTTGAATACTAATTTGGCCAAAAACGATGCGCATTAGATTCGCCTAAATACGGTAGGTTTTATTTCTTTCGTAATATGAGTACTTTTCCACTTAAGTGTGAAGCAATATATGGTCAGGGGTGGCGGCAGAGCTTGTTGCATAGACTTAGAATTTAGTGAAGCACCAAACAGCACTGGATCTTGGATTTTTCTGAGGTGAGACCAAAACTTAAAACTGCCCTCCATGCCCATTCTCCTCTAAATTTCTCTAACAGTTTTTTTTTTTTTTTTCCCTCTTTTAAATAAACACAGAAATAAGTGGGGTTTGAGATAAATTGTAAAATCCATTTTATACTAAGAAATTCTTTATGTGCCATTTTTTTGTTATAAAGAAAACATACATAGCAGAAAATACATAACTAAAAAACATGTGCGATGCCTTTTAAGAAGTCAACTTTCCTGTGAGCTTACCTTAAGGATTCAGGCATGGCTTCTAATCTTCCAGTCCTCGCCACAAATTTGTTTTTCCACTTAAGAAGCATCAGCTACTCCCTAAGCTTCTCACCACTCTGTATTCATTACATACAGGTTTGGTTAAGGATAGATTACTTGAATACGGCACAGCCATGATGGCTATCAGCCTAAGAGGGGAGATGCCTTTGTGGAGGACCTTTTTAAGGGAAACTGGCTTGTATTCATATTACACATGGGCAAAACCACAAAAATCAACCATGCAGACAAACCATTCACCTGGGCTTGAACCCAAGCCAGGCCAAACTACAAATATTCAGTGGTTTAACCTCCCAAACAGTGCAAGGTCATTTAGTAATTAATTTATTACACAGAAATGGAAGGATGCCTTGCGGAGAACTTTTTACAGAAAACTGGCTTGTATTCACATTATATGGCAAACCTATGAAAACGGCCATGTAACCATGAAAACACTCATGCAACCATGAAAATACTCAAGCAGCCAGCCCGGTTGCCTGAATATCAGACTGAATCACCAGTATTCAGCGGCTTTTACCACTCAGCTACCGGTAAAGCCATTGCATACAGAACATAGGCTGTCACTGAAAGGAAAAGGTTAGTAATCATATTTCCTATTTCACTATTATTTTAAATTCTTACCTATCCTCCAATTCCATTAAAATACTGTGGAATTGGTAACAAAAATCAAAATTTTATTCTGCAAACCTATTGTTCTGCAAATAAGTCCATGGCATCACTGTAATTAAATATATGTGCAATTTCATTTTCGACTGCCAGAATTCCCTTGATAAACACTCCTGACTCATCAATGATAGCAGATAGTTTTTAATAAGCTTTACTTTGCAAAAGCTTTACTTTAGTCACAGATTGCCAATGTGGTCTAAAGCATACAGTAAATCCGTAGTGCAATATAAATATTATAAAATGCATCCTGAAAATCATAGGTTAGATCTGTTGTAAAAGATAGAAAGTGTTGCAGTATTAATAGGGAGGCTTATTCTTTAAAAACGACGAGCTCTTAACAGAACACAAATGTGTTGATGTCTCGTTTATAATTTTGTGCATGATCTGCTCCATTCTTTTGTAGTTCTTCAGTCAACATACCAATACTTTAGGACTACTGAGAATTGCAAAATTTGAATCGAGTGCAGCAGCACTATTAACTATAGTTTTAATTTCCGAAAAGATTTGTTTAAATAAAATCTTTATTGTCTTAGAAAATAGCTGAACAGGTTGATGTTTTCATGATTCATCATATTGTTTTTTGCACTTTAGAAATTGTTTACTTGTCAGAAGTGGCTCAACATAAATTTTTTTGGCTATCGACTTTTCTATCCAATAATCCGAAGGATTTTTCTCCCATTTTTTGCAAAGTTTTGGTCAGACCTTCCCTTAATGCCACATAACGTGTACGAAAAATATCTTCCTTTTGAATTTTAATACTTACTGGATTGATTTCTTGATGAATATTAGCCCAAATTGTCATGTTGATTACAAATTCAAAATTTTTCAAAGCATGGAATGAAGACTGCATTAGGAGAAATATCTTTAATTTTTTTCAAGAATTTTACTACTTCCAGTAAATTTATTAAAATAACTTTCACAAACAACTATCTTGCTGACCATTTCGTCTGCTTTCATTTAAGTTGGTTTTTGTACACTGTTTCATATTATCTCATCGAGCAATAGATCAGAGAAAAAAGCATTTTGGATAATTCCAAATAAGCTAACTGCTTTTGGGCAGGATACACATTGAAAAGATTCAAGAAGTAACTAAACATGGCACAAATTCAGCTAGCTCATTCATTTCTGTAATTCTGGCTTGTACTCCTTTATAAGAACTAGCCATATAAACCTATTATCATAAGATTGACCATGAACGTTATCTAATATCCAAATCATCAAGTGTAATTTTTTCCACAATCCATTCAAAAATATCTTCTCCTGTCCTTCCACCAACTTCTAAAATCAATACAGCTTTCCTTTATTTCACACACATCACATTTTTTTTACATATCGAATCTCCTAGCTCATTTGTTCTTTCTGTAATGCAACATGTCTGCCGTGCAATCGAATGCATCGAATATTTGGCTCCTTTGATATAATTTTAAAGTGCTATTTCCAACTGTTTTTGCCATAATGTCAATAATTTCATTTTTAATTGTCTTAAATTATTACCTGTCTATTGAATATTATAATTGTATCTTTTTTAGATGCTCTAACTTAACTGAATTAAGAGTCAAATTACATTTGACAAGCAGAAACATTAAATGCAAAAAATTTCCTCAACTTGGCTGACACTTTGTGAACAGTCTGCTAGCAGTTTCATCAAACTCACAGAAAGAAAGGAGTTTTTTTTTTTTATTATAAAAGATTAAATGCAGCATCCACAACTATGTTTAGATTCCCTCTCCATTATCTTCTCTATGAGAATTAGTCACTCAATGTTGTGATTGATGCCTCGGCATAACTTCATTTGTTGTATGTACTTGAACTTTCTACTACTATGATACACTGGGGATGCTTTGTGCTCAGTTAATTTCTAATTATTAGTCTAAATATTATTCTAATTATTCTACACTGCCATTCATTTCAGTCTCACACTTTAATTTGTTGTTTATTTCAGCTAAGAGGTTTTCAACTGGTTGTTCTTGGTTGGCATAGATCCCAACCTATAGCTAAACTTGTCGTTAATCAAAGCATGCCATGCACATGTAGGGGATATTTTTTAATTAATTGTTAAATGTAACTAATATTTAACTTAAAATCACCCCCGGCCCCCCCAAAAAAAACTGAATAATCAAATACACTTCTTGTAAATTACATGAGTATTAATTTAGAAATTTTCATTTTATTACTCAAGTAGAAATATTAAATCCACTAATATATTACTGATTGGCAGATGGTAATGATCACTGAAATCTACTAATATGCCACATTCATTTTAAATTCCAAGTGACAGTACAGAAAATTAGAATGCATAAACCAAATCCTTTTTTTAAGTTCCTGAATTCTAATTTCTACATACAACTTAACAAAATAAAATAATAATAATAAAAATTTAATTTTATAGAGATGAGAAATATACATATAATCATTAACAAAAATGCTTATAAATTATTTATAAATTGTGAATGTGAATATTCAGATAAGATGAAAAATCTGCAACATGGTGAAAAAAACCTTTCGGTAAACTCCTAACAATGTTAATCACTAACGACAGTCAGTTCAAATTAAGTGAGGTCATTTGAAAACATCTTTTACTGAGTTTTTTCTTTACTCTAGAAAGCCTAATACAAGAAAAGAAAATGCTATTTTAGTTTGGTAGATGGTAATGAATTCAATTTTCAAACATAGTAATTCTTCTCAACACCACAGATCGCATGCCGAATAAATATGAAATAAGATGGAGGTATGTGCAATGATCTGATATAGTCAGGGGGGAAGGAACAATTGTTGCAATCTGAAAGAGGTGCAGTATTCCACTATTTAAGAACAGCTCGTATACCTTCATAATATGCCTCAACTACCATTAAAATAAAATTTATCCTTTCTTTCATTTTTTCTAAACTTTTCTTTTAAATAAAAAAAAACTTTTTGGTTTATTTCATGCTATTAATCTAAAAGTACTCATATATATATAAATAAAATAAAAATAAAAAAGAGGGAGAGTGAAAGAAAGAAAAGGGGGAAAAGAAAAAGAATAAAAAAATTTTGAAAGCTTCCACATTTTATATTAATCCAATGGGGCATATCTTTTAACATTTAGTGTGTTACCATTATTAATTAAATATCATGTTCTTTGCACTTAAAACATAAAATTCAATTCAACAGCAATATCACAAAATATTTAAAAGAGCATATCTTTAGAATTTTCGATACACAGTCCCACGCACTGGAGATAAAAATGTTTTTTAACCCCCGGACAATGTTGCCATTGCTCGCCTTGAAATCTTACAGTTTCTTAATCGAAAGCTCATAAATGCTTGACAAAATATAAAATAGATAAAAAAACAAATTTCAAATTGGGGCTTCCAGATGCCAATATTCGGATGGAGATATATGTTATTCAAAATTGTATGGCTCTAGGTTCTCTTGTTTTATCACAATGCGAAAAACATATATCAGGGTTCTTACACATTTCTGCACACGGAAATTAGGTACTTTTAAGGAGAATTAATGAAAAAAATTAAGGACCATTAAGCAAATGGGAGCTGAATAAATTCAATTAAAAATATTATTCTATGCCTGAATTTCACTTTTGTAATATCATCCTAAAAATAAAAGAGATTCATAAGTAGTATGTATTATTACTAAACATGAATTAATTAACATAATTATTAATACGTTTGAGAATAAAAAAAACTTCAGTTTATCAAGTAGCATTAAATATTTTACACTTATAATAGGTAGGACATATTTGAAAGAAGATAAGTGACATTTACGTTTCACTAATAGTTAGCTTTAAGTTGATTATTTTTTGTGTGTGTGTCTCATTTTGTCACATATTTGGTCAAACTACAGCAGAGGTTCTCAACCAGTGGTACGCAAGAAGAAAATAGGTGGTATACAAAGAAGCAAAGTATTTTTAACTATTTATTTCAAAAATTAAAACCCCAACATCCTGATTGAGTTTTTTTCTCTAACATTCTTAAATTTATGCGATCTGAGCTTTGTTCAAGAGTGGTGGTGGTATTAGTACTTTGTGGTGGTGGTACTAAAGGTTTTCAATTTTTGTTTAGATGGTACACGTTAGCCAAAAGGTTGAGAATCGCTGGTGTAGAGGTTTAATAAATAGCAGGTAGATTTCATGTCAAACGGTATAGGTTAAAGTGAGAAGTAAGATCATAATCAGCATCATTCATAACAAAAGACTGAATGTTATCCCCACTGTTGCTTGTTTAGAGAGAGACCTGCTGATTAGAACAAACCTTAAAGGCCTGATGTAGGCACGGTTGGGCAAGTGTTGAAAGTCGGTCAGGCTCTGTTTGATGCAGTTAGTGTCAAAGCTTTGAGTAGAGTTCCGAGGGTTGTAACCCAGTTAATATACTTTCAGGTTCCAATAAGCCATTAAAGCACCAGAGGTGATAAGTTGTTTTGTATTACTTTAAGTCTCACTAGATGCAAAGTATATGTTTTACTTGAATTTCTACATTTTTGTGTTTCATCTTGTGACTACAGTGAGCAATGAAAGGCAATAACTTGCTTTAATTTGTAGAGATAATTTTTAAGGGTAAGCAGCTAGTTATAAATAATTAAATTAGGTGATTAGGTAACCTTAGTCATTATGGATTTACATGACATTTACATTTATTTTTTAACAATCCTATTAAAATCTAAATCTAATAAAATTTCACAGTTTAAAATACATGTAATTTATGACACTGATTCTTAAAGGATATTAGAATAAATACACATTAAAAGCTACAAAACATTTATGTTTTATAACAACAACACTCAACAAAATATTTATCCGTCATTTTAATTTGAAGCCTTACCAAACATTTTGGCTAGTTTATATCAATTTCCTTCTCTTTAAGCATCTTTCCTAACAATAATTAGAGATTTGTCTCAATACGCAAACCAATGCTCTCGCTAGTTTCTGCGTGCTTTATCTCCTAACTTGTAAACTTCTCCACAATGTACCTATGAGGGTTTACTTGATCTGGCAAAAGTTAAATCGTCCTAAACCCCTCGACAGAAGTGAAGCATATTATCGCTATGACTGAAAGTAACTACAATATCAGACAAAAGTTGAAATAAGCCTATTATTAAAAAAGAACTTAGAACAAATATAAAGGCATGTTCTGATGCTAACAAAATCAATTATAGCTCACAGTGATGTAATTAAACAAGAACAGTCAAATTCAAACTAATAATGTAAACTAGTTGCCAAAGTTTATACAATTTAATTTAAATTTAATCTGGCTCAGTAACTCTATCATATGGGGAAACAGAAATGGAATATTATAGTAAAGGCTGATATCATAAACAATTGGGTAATTTACATAATAATAACTGCACATATCTTTGAAGAATAATTTTCTTTATGTATTCAGTTTCTTTCTTTAGAATTTTTGGATTTAATTAAGAATTTCTATTTTTCTAAAAAACACTAAATGCATTTAGAATGTATAGAAAAAGTGACTAATTTAATTTCTTTAGTAATATGGAATTCAAAAGAAATATGAAATATATATAGTAAAGGCTGGTTACAGAACTGGTGTGGCAGAATTTTTAGAATTTAGTGACACACCAAACAACAAAAGCTAGAAATGCCAAAACTTTTAGAATTTAGACAGGCACTGCAAGCAGAATTTAGATAGGTACTATGCAGTAGAATTTAGGATCCACAAAGATTTCATCAGATGGGAAAATGCCTAGTGCCAGCTCTGTGTATGATGCATTAAGTCATATTAGATGGATCTTTTAAATTGTAAGTTTTCAATTTCTTTATTAATAAAAAAAATCCCTTTTTATAATGCCTGCCCAAGTGATAAGATTAGAAGCATTTTTGATATTTTCCATGCCTCTGTATAGTGAAAAGTAGAGAATATAAAGGGAAGATAAACATGCTAAGAAAAAGATTCTAGTATCCAGAGTAAAACATTCAAATATTATATCTCCGTTGTTCTTCCAAACTTCTCCAAAAAGTAAGAAATTCATTGCAAACTTTCTGTAAAATACTTCCATTACGTGTTGATACCATGGAGGCATTTTTAATTTTGTAACATATTTCTCGAATCTTCTAGAATCGTGGGCTCTATAAATCTTGCCTTCAAATCCTTTTAAACTTACCAAGCTGCAATGTCTAAAATCCTAAAGAAAAATTATCACTACCAATTCTGTAACAGCAAAAGGCCAGAAATAGTTCGGAAAGAAAAAGGGAGGGAAAAAGTATAAAATTAATTTTATAGAGCAAACTGATGCATATTCTAAATACTCTGAGACAATTACATGGAAAAAACTCTTACTATGAAAAAATTAAAAAGAAGGCATTTTTAATTACCGTAATTTCGCGCATATAGTCCGCGGACTATCTGTGTTTAAAATGCGAATTTTTGAAGCTGCGGACTGTCCACCAGTGTGGATAATATGCTGGTTGTTCACGGTTAAAATCATTGAAATTTAAAAAACACGCTGTCGTGAACTGCCGATGATCAAATATAAAAAAAGCACCAGATTCCAAGAAAATATTCGTATGTATCGTATCGATAGTAAACCATAGAGCAAAGTGCAGAACGAATGAGTAGTAGCAAATAAAGCTCCTAAAATCCAGGCTGGCGCATCAAGCGATGCCGGGATATGAACCAAAGAAAGTCTTGTATGACCACTCACTTAGCGCAACCAGAGTCTTGTATCCCAGTATCCTTCGCACTGCTTTAGCGCAACTGCCGGGAGGGGGGAAAGTAATTGATGCGTCAGCTTAGTTTTTAGGAGCCATAGTAGCAAGTACCTGGAGTACAGAAAAAAAAAAGCGTGATTCGTTTACTTATAGCATGGTTTGGCAACACCGAGTGAGTGGGGTCGAAGGTACATTTCATTACCACTTATCACGAGTATAGCACGTTGCACAGTATTTTGTTTTTGTATTTCATCTTCGATAACGTTGACGAAACATCGCCGGGAAAAAGATGGAAATAGAGAAGCGGGCCGTTATTGGTTTAATCCTAGTATTCGGTGAACACGGTTTTTGGCTACTTTTGGCAACTTTATGATGAGCAGTGAAAATGGGACATATACGATGAGTAGTTAACGGGTCATTCAAAGAAAATATATAGTTAAACATAGTATATACTATGTATATAGTATATATACTATGTGTGTATATACATATACTATGTGTGTATAGTGTATATATATAGACATTCTTTGGATCATTTTTGGTGTTGGCGATAATTTTCAAAGTCGCGCCAAGGCTGCACCGTATACTAGGATTTTACCCCGTTATTTTGAAGTGGACGAGAAAGCGGTGAGAAATTGGCGCAAACAAAGGATGTGTTTAAAAAGCATGGGAATATTGCCGTATTAAAAAAACGTAATTTCAGACGTATAGTCAGCGGACTATTTGACGATTTTTGAAATTTTTTTATATAAAATCGTGTCTGCGGACTATACGTGCGAAATTACGGTAATTACATAGCTAATTTTGCTTTTGCTAAGAGCTGTTTCATATCCTTTATAGCATTATACCTTGATTATTTTACAGATTCAAAATATTGTATAGTAAGTTGCCAAAATGGAACTTTATAATATGAGAGCGAAAAATAAAAATGTTTTATTTTAATGTTATTTTTAAATATAATTCCAATATAATATCATTATTTTAATGAAATTTGTCAAAGTTATGATGTTTTAAAAAAATCATCGAAAAATTTTCAGACTTCGGAATTAAAAATTTTCTATAGAAACTGATCTTAAAATCGCCAAATTTAGAACCGTTTAATAAAAGAATTCACATTCCCAAAAGCGAAAAGTGTTTAAGAGCTCTTTATCACAAAAAAATAAAAATAAATAAAAAAAAAAAAAAAAAAAGAATTTCGAAATGCTTATGTTTTCACTTCTTGCTTAAAAACTCGAGTATCCCATCATTTATATTAAAATTGAAACAAATTATAATGCATGAACCCATTCAAAAGATTACCATATACGTCAGTGAATCGCTAAAAATATTCCTCTAAAATGCTAATTCACACTCAAAATGGCAGTCGTAAAAACAGACAGAAATTTCAGATGATTAAAATTAAGGACTAAGGACCAAAAATCGATTCCCAAAATTTTAACACTTTTAACTTAAAAAATGGTTGAAATACAGTTTTTCAACCATGTATCTAACAATTAAAAATATTCACCTGCATTTTACTTTTATTAATCATAAATATTACACAACATTTGATTATCTAGCTTAATTTTTAAGAGATTTTTCTTACTATAATTTCAGAAATTTTTACTATTAGTAACTCATTAAATTTTTTATATACCCTTTCTTAGGTTTTGGAGTAGATATCACTTTTTCCTCTGTATGATGCGACTCAAAAGGAACAGCAGCAACGGTAACCTTTTCTTCTTCCTTAGGAACTGAAGGACCTAGTTCAGATTTTTTTGTTCCTTCTTCGCTTTTTGGTTGCAAAGTTTTTTGCCGCTCTAAAGCTTGCTGCCTTCTCCTTTTAGCCTTTTCCATTTGATCAAAGGCACGCATGATTGCATCAATTTTGCGTTCTTCTCTGGTCTACAAAATTAAAACATAAAGGGGATTTTTAATCAATACTTATTTTCTACTATAAAGCTAACAAACGTAAATGTAAGATAATATATCACACTATAAGTATATATCACATTTTTTAAAATTTCTTATTAATAAATTTTTTATTGCTAAAAGCATGGGATTGCACTATAGCATAGGTACACCACAGAAAGCTCTCCGACATTTTTTAAAAATTTCCCTAATACTGCTAGTTTTTATTTTAACATAATTGCAAGAAATTATACTGAACAAAATAATCTTCTAAACTGTATATTTTTATTTAAGAAATTACAAATGATGAACTTTAAAGTTGATCACCATAATAGTTTGCTGTGCTAAATATTTGTTTAGTATTCCAACCCAAAGCTAATAAAAGTCTTACAAAAAATGTTAGATTTAATTTGAACTCAAATAACGTTTTGCACTAAATTTTTATTTAACTGATAATTCTTTTCTACACATTTTATAACAATTTGGAAGTTTTAGAACAACAATAAAATAATAATGATAATTTAATAAACAAGTCTTGAACAACATTTTTAATGTAGATTAAAGTCATAAAAAATTAAATGAATTAAAGACATAAAATTACAGTATTTCATCAACTGTATTCTGAATTATAAGAATTTGAATACCGAAGTATTTCATCAACTGTATTCTGAATAATAAGAATTTAAATATTTTAAAATAATGAACTGTATAAAACTGTGAAATCTGAATTTAAAATTTTCTGTTTAACATCCTTTTAAATACAGACAATGATCATCAAAACATATCTAACTTTAATTATGATACCAGTAATAAATTTTACAGGTAAATTTATCTACATCTGGGAGGGTACAAAAATTAGTAATTTAAAGAATATTATAAAATAACTAGTGATCTGCCTCTTTAAATTAAAGAAGCTATAAATGCTGAACTTAACTCTGAATATGCAAATCTTCAAAAATTAAATACTTTATTGAAATGCAATAAAATTTTAGAAATATAGGAAATTTTAGAATCTAAAAAAATCCTAATCTATGTGTTCCTATATGCCACAGATGTGCATACATATTACACATTATATAATACTCTGATCCACATAATGATATCATATAATCTTTACCATACCTGTAACACTGCACTGCAAAATTAATTACTACAAAATGAGAATAAAAATGCTGCATTTAAAAATTTGTTATATTAAGACAAAAATTTTTCTCTTTAAGTTCCTTTCTCCCAATAAAAAAACATTTTACAATATTCCGTTCTGGTAATACATTAGAGTTTCAATTTAACTAACTTCTGACCTCCAGAACTCTATTTTTCACATTACTCATTCATCTTTCTAAGCTAAATAAAACTGTGTTTATTGCTGATTTGTCTGTTTTTAATTTTTTTCATTAAATAACATAAAAAAATAAATAATACAATACAGTAAATACTTTTGAAAAAGCTATAAAATCATTTACTTACCTTTAATTAATTTTCCGTTTTGCATAAATAAAAAATACTTTAATTGCTTAGTTTTAGCATAAGAAATATTAAAATAAAATCATGCTTAATTTTATGCTTTCATAAATAAAAATTATTATTTTACTTCAATCAGATTAAGAAGGCACTGCATTTTTTAGTTGGAAAAAAAAAAAAAAAAGTTTCATTAATTTTACTGATTTTTTCTTCTTTTCTTCCCTTTTTAAATATTTTGGTTCATAAAAATAAAAATATTTTTTAACTCTGTACTCCATGGCGGAATAAAATATAACATATGAAAAAACTCTTGCTTACAGTAAATGCGCTTAAGACGGCCTTATAATAATATCTGGAGAAACCAGGACCCGATTGCCTGTAGAGTTGAGGTTTCTAATGTAATTTCAAAAATATTACACTTACCATCTTCTTTTTTCGCTCATTAGCTTGTTCTTCTGTTTCATGATCAGATGGTCCCTTTGTATCCAAATGTTCATTATTTGTATGAGGGGGCAGAGACGCAAGAACCTGAAATACAAATGCAATGACATTACTCTTTATTACTAAGACTCAATGAGGCAGCCTTAGGTTTTATGGTGTCAAGATAATCCCATAAAATAAATGAAACATAACAGATATTACTCTTTTCTCTCTAGCACTGATGAATTATAGCAGAATCCAGACTACCTAGCATTCTCTTTCATCCTATAGACATGAAAGTCTAATCGCAACTAGAAATTATTATTACTGTTTTATTCAAGACATACTGCTATTAACTAATTTACATTTCTGAGAATAACGTTGGCACCTCCTAGTGCAAAGATCATGGAGATGCATTCAGTATATGTATCAGCTATTCAAATTATTTTGCATTATTATTCCAAGATGTATTACGCATATTCAACTATTCATACTTAATTCTAGTATCCTCCCCCGAACTGTACTGAAAAAAATCATACATAAGAAGTAGAAGAGAGTAGTTCTTATAACTGAAATCAGATACCTGCTTTTCAAAAATTTAAACTGTATATTTAACTTAAAGTATGCTGGGAAAAAGCCTTCTATATCAAATTTTTAAAGAGCCAGACCATATACAGTGGAACACCATTTATGTGTTTTTCGTTTATACATCTTTTACATTTATACGTAGTTTCATCTTGGATGCATCATCATCACACATCCTATTTATTTTAACAGTAAAATATTTTTCTGTATGTTGCATAAATTTTGTTATATGTCATTTTTGCTAGACTTATTGTATTGTTTTACATTTGCAGTCCCACCGTTCAAGTATTTTTCCTAGAAATGAGGATAGGAGAAGTAAACAAAGACATGAGACATCACAATATGGTACAGCTGTTGAAAACCAATCCATGAATAGAGAGGACAATTGGGCAAAAAGTAGATATGCTTTCCCCCCTTCTAAACAGAATGCTGTCTTAAGTAAACTAAATGGAGAAGAATTAACTAATACAAGATATCATGAAAGCAAAAGACACTCTTGTTAAAAGAGAAAATTCAAATCTTAAAAGAATTTGATAAGATTACCGATTTGACAAAAGCTGTATTAGCAAAGAAACTGGATATTCCTGTGACAACACTAAAAATAGTTGTTTGTGATAGGAAAAAAAGTTGAAGAAAGAGTAAAAATTTGCAAATAATGCACTTAAAAAAAAAATTACATGTTCAAGATCCTAAAGTCGAAGTCATTTTGCTAACATTTTTCATTCACTGTTGTACACCTAATATTCCAGTAAATGGCCCCTGTTAATCAAGAAGTCAAAAGAACATTCATGAACAGAAGTCATGCACTTCAAATGAATGTAAAAGAAGCTTGTTTTTCAACTGGAGGCTGCATAAATTTAAACTGTGTCATGGAAATCTCATGCCATAAGCATTCCTGCTGAGTCGGTTGGTGACTGGTTCAAGAATTTATTAGACACTTTTAATGTTGATGAAACTGCTCTTTTCTTTAAACTCATGCATGAAAAAATGCTAGCTTTCAAAGGTGACATGTGCCATCTCACCGTTTTACATTGTGCAAATTCTGATGATATGGAAAAGATGACCCCTTTAAAGTCTCAAAAACCAAACTAGAACATAAAGCAAATAAGAAAACATGGATGACTATGGATATTTTTACAGAATTAAAAAAAAAAAAAAAAAAAAAAAAATACAAGAGAGTAATACTACCTTTTTTCAAAATGCTATCTACTACACTGATAGATTCAGATATTTCTATGTGATATCAAAAAAAATTACCAACAATGGGCCCATCAATAGCTCAGTTAAATTCATAATTAAAATAAATCACTCTACACAAGAACTTTAAATGGATTGTATATGAAAATTTATTGATTTCTTAAAAAGCCGCATAGTTAGTTCACATCTCTAGGCGGCATCTCAGAACAAACACACTCAAAAAATAAAATAAATAAATAAATAAATAAATAATTTTTAAAAAAATCAATACAAGTGAGAGATTTCAAGAACAAAATTCGATTCATAGCTCTTTGATTAACATTTGGAATCAAAAGATATGTTACATAATAATTGAAGTTTTTTTTTAAATTTGCTTAAGAATGTTCCTATTTAAAAAAAGAAGAAAAAAAAATGGAAAGGGGGATGAGAAAGAAAGAAAAGAAAAGAAAAAAAAAAAAAGGCAACTTATTCAAGATGGCAACTGAAATAAAAGGAATGACTTTTTATCAAGTTTATGTAATTACGTACAGAAATTTGCATTCTTATTACAAAAAATATTTAGATTATTTATTTGTTTAAAATATTAACATTAAATAAATAACTAAGACACAATAACACGCCGAATAAATACTAATTCAGAAGTCAAACAACAAAAATCAACGTTATATTTTCAAAATTTTCACAGGACTAGTTTCGACGGTTAACCATATCATATATATATATATCACTACAAATAGCAAAGAATGTGACAAAGAGGTTATTCAAAATGAAACAATTTCGAGTGACAATTTAGTGGGAATTTTTGCCATGGCAATTACAGGACTTGAACAATGGAATTTTATAACTGAAGAAGAAATTATATCAATACATAGAATTAAAGAGAAAAAATTAGCCCCAAAAACAAAGCAACTTAAACAACTTATGTTGAAAGAAATGGTTAATAAAGTAAACAATTAAATATTGAGCTTTTTTTTTTCAGGGGGAGTAATTATCACTTTATGGTCATAAATGCTTTATTTCACATTTTAATTTTATAATTTCTACATGTCATCTTACCAGACTGATGACCTAATATCTTTTTAAAAAAAAAAAAAAAAAAAAAAGAATCCAGAGTCCCAACGAGGCCAGAACCGGAATTTGTACCATAATTTGATCAATGATAAATATCTGAATGCCTGTCATACAGTTATCATAAAAGTAATCAAACATTACCGATTTCCAAAGCATTAAGTCAAAGCTTTAAAATTCATGCATTTAATTGAAATTTAAAAAATGCCTCCCCTTTGAAGTAAATTTTTCTCAATATTCTTCTTTAACTAAATTTCACATACTATAACGCTTAAATATTTTCTCTTTTGAGTTAGAAAATCATGTCACAAAAGTGATTGGGCACTCCATCAAATATTTTTTTTTTAATTCTTAAATATATATTGTTGCGTGCGCACGGGTTCATTACGAAATGAATGCACAAGTCCGACGAAAAATGAAAAAAAATTTATTATTATCACAACGAATATGCTTAAATTTCCTAAAGCATTCGTACAGTATTACAATATCTCACAGTAGTTATCTTTTAACTACTTAAACGTTCAGTAGAACTTAATTCAAAACAGCTAAAGAAAGCTAATCCGCGAATTCGATACAGTCAACAAGAGCAGTTTTCTAAACAACACACTAAGTAACTACAACTAACTGAGAGGTTTTTCCTCTTTTTATAAGATTTTAAAATCGTGCGCGAGAATTTTCTAGTACTTTCTCAAAATCAAAAAGAGATATTTATTAAATGTTACATGCACGCGCTCTTGCATTTTCAATTTTCCGGCTTAGCTTTCTTTTAATATTCGTCACGCACTGCACTGCATGGGAAATAAAACCATTTAATTTACAATTCAACTAACATAAGCTATTTAGATACCAAATCCGTAACACTGCCCCCTTCCCAAGGACTACACGTCCCGGGCAGTACAATCCCTGGACAGGAAGCCAAACTTACAACTGTGGCATAAATGCAATAATAAGCATTACATTACAATAATAAACAACATGAACAATAAATGCAAGAAATAAAACAAATCAAATGCTATCAAATACAAAATACAAATCAAATACTAAATACACATTTAGAAAAAAAGGACCATGGTCTTACACTATTTACAATTATTTATATTACATACTATGGCCATAGTAATGAGCTAACCTGTCGTAATGAGCGACTTTAGGTTTAGATTTCGAAGACTTACGGATCCGAACCACGACGTCATTCAGCCTGTTTAGGACTGTGTACGGACCATCCCAAGATTACTGTAATTTTGGACAAAGTCCTTTCCATCGAGTCGGATTCCACAACCACACCTTGTCTTCTTCGTGGAATTGATGTTCAGTAGCTCTTGTGTCGTAGCGGGTCTTCATCTTCTCCGTCGCCAAGTTGACTCGTGCAAAGTTGTGCATCACTTCAAACCGGGCCTGGAGATCTTGAATATATTCCTCAGGCAAAGAAGGAGCATCTGGAGGGCGACCAAACAAGAGATCACAAGGCAGACGAAGGTCACGACCAAAGAGCATCTCTGATGGGGAATAGCCGGTAGTCTCGTGGACAGCACTGCGGTAAGCCAGTAAAAACAGTGGCAATTTCTTGTCCCAATCCTGTTGGTTTCTGGAAACTACTAATGAGAGGTTATTAAGAATGGTTCGATTGAACCTCTCTACCATGCCGTCCGACTGGGGATGTAATGGCATCGTTTGGGTTTTGTCAATGCCGAGTAGTTTGCATAGTTCTTTGATTACTGCCAAAGTAAAATTCCTTCCCTGATCGGAATGTAACTGAAGAGGCACTCCGAACCTGGAAATCCAGTGCTGTATCATCACCCCAGCTACTGTAACAGCCTCTTGCTGGGGAATAGGGTACGCTTCAGGCCACTCGGTGAAGTAATCAATGACAACGAGTATGCATTTGTTGCCATCAGCAGTTTGTGACAGAGGTCCCAAGATGTCAAAAGCAATACGTTCAAAAGGTGCCCCTACGTTGTAACGTTGCAGCTTGCCTCGGCTGCGTCTCTTCGGTCCTTTCCGACCTGCACAGGCTTCGCAAGATTAGCACCACTTTTGTACGCCATCCTTTGCATTATTCCAGTAAAAGCGCTCACGATCTCTCTGCAAGGTCTTCATTATTCCAAAGTGACCTCCTGTAGGGCTGTTATGTAGTTCTTTAAGGACATCAGGAATCCGGGATCTTGGAAGTATCAGTTGCCATCGGAACGTCTTCCCATCATCCGATTTGAATTTCCGGTATAAGACGCCGTTTCGAATGTGAAGCGAATCCCAGAGTGCCCAGTATTGTTTTGTTGTAGGACTACAGATAGAAATGTCCTGCCAGGTAGGTTTTCTGTTTGATGACTCCATGAAATCAATTATGGGTTTAACGTCGCGGTCTTCCAGCTGGTCTTTCCTTACTTCATCATCACTCCACGGGTCTTGAGCAGCCGATGTTGATGTTGTAATTTGTCTTGCAACAGGAGTCAGCAGCTCGTATTTCGCTTCCACCCTGGAACAATATCAGCAGCTTTCTGGACAAGGCGTCGGCGTTCCCATGTGATGATCCCTTACGATGACGGATAGTGATGTCATATTCTTGGAGTCTTTGTATCCACCTGGCTATTTGACCCTCAGGATTCTTGAAATTTAAAAGCCAGGCCAATGAGGCATGGTCTGTGCAGCGGAGGAATTTTCTCCCGTATAGATAATGATGGAAATGTTCTACAGCTTTGACTATGGCGAGCAACTCTTTCCTGGTGACACAGTAATTCCTCTCCAGTTTAGACAGGCACTTGCTCCAGTACGCCACTACATGTTCTTGGCCGTCTATTTCTTGGGACAAAACAGCTACAACACTTTCATTGCTCACGTCTGTGTCGAGAATAAATGGTCGGTCGAGCTGAGGATACATCAGGATCGGAGCAGATGTTAAAGCCTCCTTTAAGTTGTTAAATGCATCCTCGCATTCTTTTGTCCACAAGAACTTTTGCTTTCTCTTTGTCAGCTTGTGAAGGGGTCTTGCGATGGAAAAAAAGTCCTTCACGAATCTCCTATAGTAGGTGCAAAGCCCTAGGAAGCTTCTCAACTGATGGACATTTTTGGGACGTTTCCAGGATTTAACGGCCAACACCATTTCAGGATCCATGCACACACCTTCTGCAGAGATGACATGTCCCAGGTAAGTCATTTCCTTTCGGAACAATTTGCATTTAGCGGGACTCAGCTTCAGATTGGCTTCTTTCAGTTTCTGAAGCACCTTCCTAAGATTTTCTAGATGTTCTTCAAAACTCTTTCCAACGATGATGGTGTCGTTCAGGTATATCAGGCAGGCTTCGTAAGAAAGGCCTTTCAAAACTGTCTCCATAAGATGTTCGAATGTTGCCGGCGCATTACACAGTCCAAGCGGCATCACCTTGAATTGCCAAAGCCCTTGTCTCGTAGTAAATGCCGTCTTTTCTCGGCCTTGAGGCTGTATTTCTACCTGCCAATACCCACTCTTTAAATCAAGTGTTGAGAACCACTTGCTTTCAGAAAGAGTGTCTAGAATGTTGTCAATTCTAGGAAGAGAGTAACTGTCTTTCTTCATAACCTCATTCAAACGGCGATAGTCGACGCAAAATCTTGTTGAGCCGTCTTTCTTTCTGACTAGGACGATGGGAAATGCCCATGGACTTGCTGAAGGCTCGATGACATCGCCTTCTTCCATATCCTTTAAAATTGTTCATACCTCTTCCTGTTTTGCAAACGGTAGACGTCTTGGATGTTGCTTGATTGAGGGATGATCGCCGGTATTGATTCTATGTTGTGTCAAACTAATTCGACCCATGTCAGAAGACAAGCGGGAGAAAACAACTTGAAGATCTTTAATGACGCGATCGGCAGCATTCTTCTCTTCATCGTTTAATTGAGCATTCTGAAGTAACTCTGATGTAATTCTTTCTGAAGACACGTATTCTTGGATGTTACTCTTTCTTTCAATGGTGGTTATTGGAGTACATGCTGCAACCACTTCACCTTTCTTAATAATTCTCACCTTTTCAGTTACATTAGCAACTCTGACCAGGATAACTGTTCTGGATGGGTCAACGAGTGTTGAAGCTACTAGTACTCCTTTTGGGCTATTACAGTTATTGGGATATTCTATCATGCCGTAGCGGAAATTTCTGTTTTCGGCTATGGATCCAGGAAGTAAAATTTCTGTTCTTGCCAGTATTGTGATATTGTCTTGTGCTATGATTTTATGGACAGATTTAACTTCTTCATCATTAACTCCAAATAATGCTATGCCCTCAGATGTAGAATGCAACTCGTTATTTTTAAAGTCCAAGGAAAAATTGTATTTCCTTAGAAAGTCCAATCTGAATATGCAAGAATCAGTGATCTCTGCTTCATATGCCGTGTGATGGTAAGTGGCACTTCCAAACGTGATATTAACATTTACTTTTCCGTCGATGTCGATCTTCTCACCGGACACAGTCTGGAGGGTAACACAGGGCGGCGTCCAGATAAGTTTGCTTCCCAGGTGTTGAGCCAAATCCTTTTGGATGATAATAACGTTGGCTCCTGTATCTATTATCATATTGCAGGGAACGTCATTAATATGTCCTATTATGAAAAATACATTACTGCTGCCTCTCACTGCAGAAATCTGAAGCGCTTTAAACTGGGGCTTTTCATTATCTGTTCTATTTGTTGTTTGACAGAAGAAATGTTTTCTTCAATTTGAACAACTTTGTTTTCAACCGTGTCTATTCTGCCTTTCATAGCCTCAAATTTATTTTCTATTATGCAGGTTATTTCCCTTTCCATCTCTTCCTGTCCAGCTTCAATCTTTTCTTGACCTGCTTCAAAAATACTTTTAACCAGATTTCATCTCCTCTTTAATTTCTTCTTTAAAAGATGTTTGGCCAGCTTCCATCTTTTCTTGGAACGCAGCAAAAGCACTGATGAGCTGCCTCAATTGTTCTTCCATAGCTCTTGTTATTGGCATTCAAATCCCACTTCTGACACCAAAAATTGCTGCGTGCGTACGGGTTCGTTACGAAATAAATGCACAAGTCGATGAAAAATGAAAAAAAAATTATTATTATCACAACAAATATGCTTAAATTTCCTAAAGTATTTGTGCATTATTACAATATCTCACAGTAGTTATCTTTTAACTACTTAAACGTTCAATAGAACTTAATTCAAAACAGCTAAAGAAAGTTAAACTGCAAATTTGCTACAGTCAACAAGAGCAGTTTTCTAAACAACAACAAACTAAGTAACTACAACGAACTGAGAGGTTTTCCTCCTTTTATAAGATTTTAAAATCGCATGCGAGAATTTTCTAGTACTTTCTCAAAATCAAAAAGAGATATTCATTAAATGTTACATGCACACACTCTTGTACTTTCAATTTTCCGGCTTAGCTTTCTTTTAATATTCGTCACGCGCTGAATTGCGCGGGAAATAAAACCATTTAATTTACAATTCAACTAACATAAGCTATTTAAATACTAAATCCGTAACAATATTAATTATTATTGGATTACATATTAGTCTCCAAAAACATCATCTAATTTGATTAAATCATTAATCAATGCATTTAAACTTTTGACATTACTTTCAGAAACTGAAAGTGTCTGATTGCATCATATTGCATTTATATTATTATTAACCTTTTTCTGTTAAAAAGGAAGCATTGTATGTTTCATGATCTAAATTAATGCCTCACAGTCCATATATAAATATATTATATATTTTAATTCAGTGAAAATTTAACTACATTTTAATGCAATTGTATCACTTTTCTGAACTTGCACAAATTTCCAAACTTTCATAAACACTAGCAGAGCAATGACTTTTTAAGAGCAATTCTTTTTTTTTGACGAGATTTTAATTAATCTAGACCAGTTGTTTTCAAAATTTGTTGGCTCACGGAATCCTTAGAATTATAAGTTTTTTCAGGTATCCCCATCCTATACATACAAAAATATATCTTAAAATGATATTTAAAATAGATCAACATATTATATGCACTTCATGTAAAGAATAATGCAAATTACTCACTAAATAGCACTAACTTGTGCTCCATACCCTTGTCTTATATTTACTGATTAAGATGAGCTTGCATATTTTTTTTAATAAACTGTCGAAGTCTAACTTTAGCAATTACATTTCATATTCTGCAATTAATTTTTTTCTATATTTTGCTTTGGTTGCACATATTTTAAGAAAGCTCTTTCACTTAAATATGTTGTCTCAAATGGCATTAAAATGTGTGTGAGAAACTCCTAGGTATTTTGCATAAATTTACAACCAAAAATTTAGGAGCTGCTCTTGCTTATATTTAGACTTTAACATCAAATCCGTTGATGATGATGATGTCGTGTCTATGACAAAGTGCAATTATATAGCTTCGAAGCTGTCAAAGACAGCTTTTGCAACCTTGGCAGCTATCGGTATAAAATAGGTCCACTGTGTCTTCAATGCCGATGTTAAACAGTCTGGCCTGGATTGCTGGGCAGCTGAAGATGTGATGGCGAGACAGTGGGATGTCATCTGGGCAATGAGGCCAAATGTTGGTGTAACTACGCTGTCCGTCTTGCAGAAATCCTCATCCCTGTTAAGTGATTTGTGTTAAGTCTGGTTATGACTCAAATCTGTTGATATGTCAATAAGTTGTTACCTGTCCTTCGCTAGCATGCTTTCTGATTTATTATAGTGCTTGAATGTACTTCTTTTATCCAGTCATACTTGGTATTTCTTCTGGAAAATATACTTTAATAGTTTTTTTCAATTACAAAAGAATTTTTAATACAGTCATCCTTTTTTTAAGTCAATACCTTTTCCATTAGAAAACTGTTTAGTTTTAGAAAAGTATTGCAGTCACACGTGATGACTAATTAAAATTAATCGATAACTAAATGTATAAAGCTAAACTAACATATCTTCATATTAATTAACTAAAAATATCTTCATATTTTTAGTTAATAAATACTATTTATAATTTACTTTTTGAATTTTTATTTTGAACACAGCTTGACGAACACTGACCTAGACTGTTTATTATGTTTTCCTTTTACATGTACATGAATGCATAAAAGAGAAAGCTTAAAAACTGTATGACTGAGGGTTACTAAATATAGTATAACTTCATTTTTTTTATTAATTTCGATGTATTTATTTAATAAATTTATTTTTTCTGATATTCAAATTTTTAAGTTAAATGATTTATTTTGAATTAATTTTAAAGTTAAATGATTAATTTATTTTGAAAGAAAAAATGTCGGAATGCTTTTGCAAATCAAAAACAAGTTTTTAATGTTTTACCAATTGAATTTTCTCACTTACAGGATATAATACTATACGTACTAATTATCTCAACAAATGCAGTTCACTGGTATGCCTAAGTTTTCAGGCCTCTATGCAGTGACACACTTTACATACACCTACTCATGTCATTGGCACCTACTCATGTCACAAATTCAAGATTGCACAAAATACTAAATCCAAATATTTGCAAAAATATATATTTGACCTACAAGAAAGTCAATTAACTAGATTCTTCAAACAAATCGATCAGCTGGAATCTCATTTAAATCAGTTTACTGGCATTTCATTATAATTTGTTTGCATTTTAAGAAATAATTAACATACCTGATGAACTGTTATATTTTTCACAGGAGATGTCTTTAATTTGGATGATGCAACACTTCCCACTGACTGACTGCTATCTTCATCAGCTGATGCTAATGATATACTTCTCCTCCCTTTCCTTTTCTTTTCTTGGCTATATAATAATAAGCAAATAAAAATCCAGTTTCAAGGTAACAGTACAGAAATTTAAATACATACATAAACAAAATAAATTTTAAAATATATAACATGCTCATAAAAATTACCAAATTTCAATGCTGCCATTTTTTTTGCTTGACTTTAGAAGGCAATCATCAGTTTGACAAGCACATTCACAATCTTTTAAACTAGGGAAGGAAAGAATATTTAAAATAAATCCTAACAGTCATTAATAAAACAAGTCAGGTTCCTAAAAAATACTTTTATCAGTCACTTTGGTATTAATAAACCAAGTGAGGTTTTTTACAAATACCTTACTCATCATACATATCTGTTTAAATCTAATTAAGAAAAATTTGATTACATGCCTAAATTTATCAGAATGCCATATTTGGAGAAATTAAAATTTCAGAAATAATATTTTTAAAAAATTATGAAAGGTTTTGCCCAAAATGATTTCTTAAGGTTTCTTACACTCTTGCTGTACTCACAGTCTACCAATCTGCCGTTGCACTTGCTCCTGATAATCCATCTCTTTTTACCTTTTTAATTCTTTGTACGAAGTAAAAAGGAAGTATTGTAGTCGCGAAAAGTTTCAGGCAGCATATTTCAACGAAAATATCCATTTTGACTGCTATCGAATGCAATTTAACGATGTTTTTTCGTGATATCTGTACGTAAGGACAGAATAAAATACTCTTTTCCTTCAAAAAAATTATAAAACTGCTTTAAAATTAATTCTGAAGAGAATTTTTCATGGCGTCTGTGCAAACGTATGTACGTATGTATGTATCTTGCATAACTCAAAAACGAGTAGCCTCAGAACATTGAAATTTTGTATATAGGACTGCTATAACATGTAGATGTGCATCTCGTATCTTGGTTGCAATCGGCCGCACCAAACGTATATAAATATATTTATATATATATCTACTCTGTTACCCGGCTCAGTGATCTCAGTTTCTTTACTCTTATATGTTTTTAAATTGTACATTTTTTGCTTTAAAAATGATTGAATTATGTTGTTTTTATCTTTCGGTTAAGGATTTTATGCCTTTAGTAAATCTGTGTGCAATATTTTTAGAATTATCAGCAATTTTAAAGTTGTTTAATTGCCGCTAAGCCTTTTTTTAATGGCGGCCATTAATGCTTACATTTGAAACAGGAGACTAGTGGATTTGTTGCCAATCTAAAGAAACTTAGCTTCGCAACAACAAAGATGACGCATTCATTTATCATTGCCAATTAAATCATGCTTAATTCTTTCTGGAATTTTTTCGAGGAAATAAGTGTTTGAGATTTACTTTGTAATTTTTAATATAGCTATTTTGAGTTTTTATGTATTTTTGACTTCTCGCGAAATGAGAACTGAATTAATTAAATGAGAAATACTCAATCGTCTGTGAAAAACTTTTTGTTTTGTTTGCTTAATTACTTTTATACATCATTCTAGCTTTATTATAGTATTTGAATAGAACATGTGGCAACGATTAGATAATTCTATTCTTTAAATGATATAAATTTTGTGCATTATGAGTTATAATATGAACGAAATATATAACTTAACTGTTATATAATTATTGGATTATATAACAGTTAACTTAGTTTCTGTTACATAATTATTATATAAGTTATCTGTTATATAATTATTAATACTGTTAAGTGAATCTAGCACCAGAGTGTGGCTATGGTAAACAAATACTAGAGTGAATTTTACAGAATGCATTTATTCTATTGTGGTTTATGCGCTGTCGGCGAAGTAGATTTAATTCAATCCAATAAGTTTAAATGAAATGCAAGAAAAAATGCATATAATTTAATATTCCAATACAAAGAAGTCATGTGGTGTACACATCAGATTTTTTAGCTTTACTAATAAGCAACATTTTCTTCACACTTCTGCCATATACAATTCAACAAACAAACTCACAAATAGACAGTCTCCCAAGTTGATTATAAAAAATCTTTCATTCTGTGCAGTGTTGTCACTGCACAAATGAACGAGTTGATTATAAAAAATGTTTCATTCTTTGCAGTGTTGTCACTGCACAAAATGAAGCCAAAAAGGAAGCATGAAAGAATACAGAATAAAATGGTACCTTCAATTAATAGGACACTAGTATCTCTGAATATATTAGTGCAGATGTCTGAAATTCTGTAAGTAGATGGAGCAGAAAATCACATGTCATTATGTCAATTGTATGTCATCTACAGTTGAAGGTTTTTTCTTAGAACAAACATTTCCTTAAAAATTATTTTTATACAGTGAAATCTGAATGTACAAACCAGTCCCTTATATGCTTTTCAAATTACATAGTATGCCAAATATCTTTGACCTACATATGTATATGCAGATATAATTGTATAAAATTTATTTCTCAAAGCTTAGCTCCTGCATTTTACAATTTTAATTTGTTGCCTTTCGTATACATAATTTGCCAACTGAAATGCATAATTTTAAGTCCAATATTAAATACTAATACTAATCTTTCCATTTTTTTTAATATTTTATTTTTTTTACTCAAACATGACAATTTTTTTTAAAAGGCAACTGTGACATCAACAGTGATAAAATGAGCTACAAATTGCATTTCTGAATTTGAGGGATCAAAATTTAATTGGTCATTAATAATGAAAAACAGATTTAAGGCTGAAAAAATATTTTTCATTTTTGAGGTTAAATACATGTATATAATTTCCTCTGAAGTGCCTTAATGAGATTCGAATTGGGCTAATCTACCATTTACCGATTCTTCGTTTTTGTATTTTTGCTTAAGTCTTTTGTCACACTTTAATTCTAACGTTTAAAATATGTCTTACTTTGATCAGCATATTTCTTACAATTAGTATTGAAATTTATTTGTAAATATTCAAGTGTTTATATTGTTTATTTAATCTTTTATATTTAAACATTTCATTGCACTTTATTATGTTAATATTGTCAACGGAACCATAGTATCTAAGCAACCTTTTGGCGTACGAACTAAAAATTTTCTTTTAACTTTTTCCTAAATTTTGCAGCTCAATGCATAAAGTTTTCGACCACATAGGTCTTTTATAATTTGTTCTCTTTTCTTTAATTATATATATATACACACACACATATGTAAGTGAGTAAGAAAAATAAAGAATACATAAAAGATAAATTCTAATTTAAATTAGCAGCACAAATTAATTTCTCTTCTTTATTTTAGAAATAGTAATCACTGTGTCAATTCAAGATTAATAGATGTCATATCATTCTTACATAATTCTGAAGATGTAAATGGAACCAAAACTCAATCAGCCAATAATAATTTTACAGTAATATTTATTATCCAATTCAAAAAGCATTGAGAACCAAAAAGTAACTTGGTCTGAATTAAGACTTCATCCTGAACATAAAGCACTTGTTTTCTACTCTTCAGCTTAGCTAGACTGCAGTCTGCTTGCTGCCCTCTTCTTATTGTGAATCTATCAAAATTGTAAGCATTTTGCAAAAGGCACAAATAATGGGCCAAGTTATTTGTAGCCGCAACATGCTAACTGAAATAAAATGCAGAGTTTCCTATCCATTGTGTTCTTCCTCTTCAATACGTTCTACACTATCAACTTTTGCTATGTTTTTTTCTATTTTTTCATCACACACACACACACACACATATATGCAAGGTGTGGCTATTATTTTTCAGGACTGCTCTAATAAAACTTGAACAGATGATGTTAAAAACGAAACCTTTTCATATGTTTCGAAGTAATCCCCATCTGCCATATCACACTTTTCTGCTCGGCTGTATAAGTTGTGGAGACAATTTTTTAAGTCCTCTTTCGGAATTTTTTTCAATGTCGACGTCATGAAACAAAAAGAAGTCTGTGGGGACCAAGTCAGGAGAGTATGATCGAACATTCCCAAACTCAAAACTGTGATCAAAGGAACATGCTTTGTATATGTTGAAGACATCAAGAAGAACGTGATGTCGACATTGAAGAACCTTCCCAAAGAGGACTTTAAAATTTGTTTCCACAACTTATACAGCAGAGCACAGAAGTGTGTTACGGCAGATGGGGAATTACTTCGAAACATATTAAAAAGTTACGTTTTTCCCATCATCTGTTCTGGTGTTATTAGAGCAGTCCTGAAAATTAACAGCCACACCTTGTATATATATATATATATATATATATATACAAAACAATTCCTTTGAAAACAAAACACTAACATGCCCAGATTTTCACGCATTAAGCTGCAGAAAAAATATCATTAAAGACATAAAGTAAAAAATTTAGAACTAATTAGAAATTTCACAAAGACCAAAAAAAGAAATTCATAATTAATAAATTTCAAGTAATCATATAAATACAACAAAGAATTTTATAATGTTAAAAGCAAAACATTTCAAACAAACAAAATCCCACTTTAAAAAATTTTATGAAAAATGAACAAAAGCAGAAGAGGAATTCAATCAACCTCAACGTCACTTCATCAATGGGGAGGAACTTTGAAATTTCTCTTCTACAAAAATCCTTGCTTTTCTGTATTCAGAAGAACCATTTCAATGTATTTTAATTATAATTAAAATAGTTCACCTAAAAATTCTGGCCCTTCCCCAAAGCATATATATATATATACCTCATCACAAATCTTATAACATAGAAATTTTGAAAATAATGAGACAGCACAGTTTATAATTATAGTATAGAAATAACCTTTCTTTGTCATTGAAATCAAATGGTATCGTAACTTCATCTTCCATGAAAATTACTTTAGTGGATATAAGATACAGATGCAAGCTTCCATTATGAATCATATGACGAATCTAGAAAAAAGGAGAACAAATTTTAATGCATTAATATTAGTTTTAAATTTTAAATACAGAAAGCCAGAAGCAGAGACACATAAGCAAAAATGAAAAACAGCTTGGAATACAAATACAAATAACAAAAACAGAAATAAATACAAAAAAAAATTCAAAAGTTAAACGCACCACTCAATAACAGAAGTCAAGAGTTACGCCATACAAGATGCTTCTCCAGAGGGATGGTATGATAGGCTAAAGCTATTAATTTAGAATTCAAACAACAAAAATCAGCGTTATATTTTCAAAATTTTACAGGACTAGTTTTGATGGTTTAACTGAACCACCATCCTCAGCTGCCAAAGCGCAAATGAATGAGATAAGATATAGTGATTACATAAAATAAGAATGGCTGGACAAGAGTTAAGCTACTGGCACCATTTATTGATGAAACAAGAACTAAAATAAAATTTCCTTAAAGGCTAAAGGCAAAGATGGATTGGAATTAGGGTTGTTTACTAGAACAGAAAGATTTTTTTTAATGTGAAACGCCTCTAGAAAATCTAATTCATTAATGGAAGATGTTTTTTGAATAATTTTTGCAGCAGAAAAATTGAAAGTGTGATTTTCGGACCAACAAAGCTCGGCAACAAATGACTTATGCATTTCCTTTTTTTTAACATATGCCTATTATTCCTTAACACAAAATTTTAAGGCTCTCTTAATTTGGCCAATATAAATTAAACCACAATGGCAAGGAATCCTGTAAATGCCTCAGGAATTCACATCCGAAATGGGGTCCTTGAGTATGGAACTCGGAATTTTATTGATAGGAGACTAAACGAATGTATAGCTAAATTTCTGCAAAATATGTGCAATTTTATAACTAACTGATTGAAAGAAAGTAATAACAACTGAATTCTTATAATCTCCTAAAACAAGAGTGTGCCTTTTGTGGTGTTGAGAATTTTTTAACTGCTTGATTAATAATATTGGGTGAATAATGTCAAAGCTACTGCTTTTAAATAATTTAATTCTTGATCAAGAGCCAATTTGGAGGAGCAAACTTGAAGTGCACAGAAAACATAGGAATATAATGAAGTTAACTTTTGTTTAATTGGATGGCATGATTTAAAATGCGGTGGAAGGCAAACTGATGAAGGTTTATGGTAAACCGTAGTACTGAAATTGGATGTGTTACGTGTAACCAGAATGTCGAGGAACGGAAGAGAATTGGATGTTTCAAGTTCAAAAGTGAACTGAATTGCAGTATCAATAGAATTCATTGTTGAAAGAGCTTTATTTAAAAATCATTTTTATTACTGTCAAACAGGGTAAAAGTATCGTCTACACAACGGACCATACCGGGAAGTTGAAACTTTCAAATAATTTTGATTGAGAGTAATGCATGTAGATATCAGCCAATCCCTCAGTTTGCATGTAATACTTATTTTGGAAAACAAAATGTGTGTTTTTTTTTTTTTTTTTTTCCCCAAACAGAGTTGAGTGAGGGAAATTAGCTCATCAATTTCGATGTTAGAGAAATGAAATTCATGAAGTCTGGTGTCTAGACATCTTAATACACCCACCACTGGAACCTTAGTGAATAATGACATCAAAGAAATTTTACATCAAAAGAAACTATGAGTAAATTTCTAGGAGAAATGCTTTTAACTTTTTTTTTACAAACTCTATTGAAATTTTTATGGTGTAAATGTTATTATCTAACAGAGTTGAAAATCTAGAAACTAAATATTTAGCTAACAGGTACCCTAAATTTGATATAATAGGGCAGAAAGGAATACCACTTTTATGAATTTTGGAAAGAGTATATAATCTGGCACAATTCACAACAGATGGGATAAGCGAATGTTTTAAGTTGCTTGAAATGATTTGTGAAAATTTGATTGCAGTTTTTATTGACAGGTCCGAAGGTGAAGGATCTTTAGGGATCGGATTATATGGTACTTCGTTTAAGAGTTTACGCCATCGATGTAAGTCAAGGCTAAAGTAATTAATTCTAAATTAAAAGGGGTGTGGTGTGGTGTATTTAATTATGGCAAAGCACACTAGGGCTATCTGCCTAAGGGGAGGGATGCCTTTGTGGAGGACTTTCTAAGGGAAACTGGCTCGTATACACGTTACACATGGGGAAAACCACGAAAACACCCATGCAGCCAGCCCGTTTGCGGGATTCGAACCTCGGACCGAACTACCAGTGTTTAGCGACTTTACCGCTCGGCCGCTGGTGGGCCCTAAATTAAAAGAGATGGGCCAAAAGGCAGTCATGGATAGTCAAACAAAAGAAGGAACTCCCTTATCTCTGGGATATAATAATACTAAAATTAATATTACCAGTATTTCAATATTTTATGAATCTTTTTCAATCTTTCACATACCAAGTTAAAACGTGAATAGCTAAAAATTCAAGTAAATCTGTAGCAACTGAACTATAGCCAACATAATATATGCATTATTTTGCAGTATGTAGACATTTAACAATTAAATATTATACAGATATGTTTCAACTAAAATAATAAATTCACATTAATTTATACAAGATCTAAAATCAAATATAGGTAAACATGGATTTAAAAAAAAAATTCTAAAGTCAAAATTTTAAAAAAAACTCAAAATATATACACAAATTTTCTCCAGAAATAAAACTTGCGCTTTACGCTCTTCTGGTGAACAAGTTTAATTTCATGACATGAATAGAATGTATTCTTATGAAATTTTACTAGCTTAACAAGTTTAATAGACTTGTAAATAAAAGTTTCTTTTCACAAATTTTGTTTTCATTGAAGCTGAAATATCATGAAGCTTAAACTGACTGACCAGCCTCTTGCCATCTCACTATCAAGCTATCACACAGTTCTGCTGAACTCTTTAATTTTTTCTGGTTTTTCATGATCATATATGATGAGCTAATCAAATATAGTAAATCAGTAATATTATGAATTTATTACAAAACACAATTTTAAGGGGGGGGATTAGAGCATTATTAAAAAAACTCTATTTACCTGACTCATAGCTGTGAAGCAAAGCTAAGCTTTTTGAAAAGGAAAAAATATCAAAATTTCAAGTCACTCTTACACATTGTTCCCGAAGTTAGATAAACAGTAGAAATAACATCAAACAAATTAGGCTTTATTACTACACTGGCAGCACTGCACGTGTCCCTTTTAAATTAATGCAGCATGTCCTGGCAATCTGATGTTCAATTTTTCATTTGAGGGTAGGTGTCTCTTATATAATGCTTCACATGTTTCAAGATTATCTCACTTGGAAAAAAGCAGAAAGAAGATTGTGTGGCCTATTAATTTTAGTAAATGTCCTACATAAGTTTATGAAATGCTTTTAGCAAGCATTTGCTGGAAGTGCAAGAGTTTTCATTTTCAAAGGCAGCCACATGTCAAGCAATGATGATCAGTCAAGAGATGATTTCACTACACTTTAAAACAAGGATGTCAAGGATGTTGTGGGATGCAAGAATGTTGTGGATGTTGTGGGCTGCATGTGGCCCACAACAAATATTTTTGCAGCCCGGCCAATATATCGGTAAATAATAATATATAATAATAAAATAGCATATCGACGAAGAAAAAAATTAAATGTTTACTGCTAAGTAATTAACGATAATTTATTCAGTGTTGTTAGATTACACACAGCGAGCTGACACACACACACACACTACTTAAATTACAAATGCGTGTGAGTAGCTTGCGTTCAGCTACCTTTGGCTTTTGGGGGACACGTGCACTCAGAACTTGTACGCATCCCCAATGGCCGAATGTGGCCGAACTCATGGTCTCAGTTTTCCAAACATAGTTTTGTACGATATATTGGTTATATTTATATTATAAACTTTGCTTTATTATTAATTATTACTTAATTCATATTGTTACGGATTTCATCGTTATTTATTTAGTTAGTTTTTTTAATTTAGAATTGTAATTAGATTTGCTTCATGTTGCCTTAGCAACGCAGACGATTTTTGAAAAGACAGCTGCGTTGGAAGGTTAAAAATAGAACAGCGTGTGCATTTAATACCTAATAAATAAATATCTCGTAATTGCTGTTGCCATCCACAAAAATCCAGATATTTATAGATGTTTCCAGTATATTTGAGAAATTAATTATAAAGCTTATAAAAGCCGAGAACAAACTACTCATCTCACTAGTAGCTGTAGTTCTAGCAAACTGTTTGTTTACTTAAAGCTGTGATTGATTTGCAGCGATTTCGCTGTGAGATAGAATTAGTTTCTCTGTTTTGAATTGATTTTTGCTAAACGTTTGACATTTTGTGATATTGTTAGAATATTTTTTGAAGAAATATTTCAGCATTTTGATTTATCTGTTGTGGAAAGAATAAATTTTTGTTAACTTTTTAACGTTAACCGTGTTTATTCCAGCCCTTTGTATTCAGTATGTCTATATCAAAACCAAGTGGTAGCAAAATTAAACGAAAAATCGAACGTAGAATGAACGCTGACGAACATAGAATATTCCAAGTAAAATGGGAATTAGAATATTTTTGCTGTGAAATAAAAGATAAAATAATCTGCTTGATATGCAATAATACTATTAATGTACCAAAGTTATATAATATTAAACGTCATTACGAACAACACAAATCAAAATATAACAATTCGAAGAATTAATGAGAGAAGAAAAGTTGAAAGAGCTCAAGTTAGGAGTGAAAAAGCAACAGTCCATGTTTAGTAAAGTATTGCAAGAAAGTGAAGCGGTGGTACATGCAAGCTACATCTTGTCCGAGTTGATAGCTAAACATTCAAAGCCTTTTACTGACGGTGATTTCATCAAGGAATGCCTAATGAAAGCTGGAGAAATTGTTTGTCCTGGAAATGTGAAGGCTTTTCAATCAATTTCATTGTCTCGAAATACAGTTTCAGAAAGAGTTACTGATTTAGCCGCGAATTTAAGTGATCAGATCAAAGCAAAATCATCTAGTTTCGAAAGTTTCTCCATTGCCTGTGACGAAAGCACGGACATTAGTGGCAAAGATCAATTAGCAGTGTTTCTTCATTCTTGTGACAAGAATTTTAACATTTTTGAGGAATTACTGAAACTAATACCGATACCTGGTACTACCACAGGAGAAGATATATTTACTTGTGTTTTTGGACTTCTGCAGAAATACAATCTACCTTTGGCAAAATTAAATTCTGTAGCTACAGATGGCGCTCCATCAATGACCAGGAAAAACAAGGGCTTCGTAGCATTACTAAGAAAAAAACTTAGTGAAATTCACGGTTCAAACATTCATCACATGCATTGTATTATACATCAAGAAGTTCTATGCACGAAAGTAATAAATATGGAGAATGTTTTGTCATATATAAAAAAAGTTATAAATTTTATAAGATCTCGAGGTTTAAATCAGCGTCAATTCACTGCTTTCTTAAGTGAGTTAGATAGTGAATATTCGAGTTTGTTCTACTATACCGAGGTACGTTGGTTATCTTGCTCCAAGATTCTCAAACAATTCTAGGATTCGAAAGAAGAAATATGTCAGTTTTTAAAAACGAAAAATCAAGACGTAAGTTTGTTTTACGATCCATTATGGATACAAGATTTATCTTTCTTGGTTGATATAACCAAACACTTAACCGATTTAAATTTATCATTACAAGGAAAAGATCATATCATTATGAACACGTTTGACATAATTAAAGCATTCAAATGTCAACTAGTTCTTTGGGAAAAACAACTTAAAAATGAAGATTTAACACACTTCCCGATGTGCAGCATGAACAAATCAAGTTTAGATGATACTTGTTCATATCAAAAATACGTAGAAAAAATTGCAAATTTAACAACTGAATTTGAAACGAGGTTTAATGATTTTAGTTCCCTCGAAGACAATTTTTTTTTCCTTCGATTTTTTCAATAAGTATTGACTCAGTACCCAGCCATATGCAAATGGAGGTGATCGAGATTCAATGCAACTCAAATTTGAAAGCAAAATTCATTGAAGTGGGTGTGCCTGAATTTTACAAATATTTACCAGCCAGGTTTGAAAATACTCGAAAATTCGCATATGAAATTATTTCCATGTTTGGTAGCACTTATTGGTGCAAGCAGTTATTTTCAGTCATGAAAGGTAATATGTCTCCTATTAGAAACCGTATTAATGATGCTCACCTTGGGTCAGCGTTGAAAGTTATCACTACAAACAAAATTTCTCCCGAAATAGGAAAGATAATAGCAGAGAAGAGATGTCAAGTATCAGGACGTAAACATTAAATTTATCTTGTTCTTTTCTATATAAATATATATATATGTTTATTATTGTATTATTCGAAATAAATCTACATTTCTATGAATATTGATTTTTTTTTTTTTTTTTGGCGACCCGCCTAAAGTTAAACCTTGTTTGTTTGGCCCAAGTGTATCTATGAGTTTGACATCCCTGCTTTAAAACATAACAAAAGCATGTAGCTATGGTGAAGAAAATCGGATAGATTCAAAATGCTAGGAAATTGCTAGACTATCTAAAAGCCTTGTAACAGTGATTACCAACTATTGCTTATACATATTTAATAGCAATCATTTTTCCTTTTAATGACAGTTATCTTTTAATAATTCAGCAAAAATAATGAATCACAGATTTTGGATTTTAAAATGAATTTGTTAAGATCACATTCTTTAAAAAGGTCCAGTATTTTTTTCATACTGCATATTTAATGTAATGAAATCCAGACAGGGTTCGTGCACATTTCCTAACATGAAAATTAAGGACTTTTAAGAACTTTTAAGGACCATCAAAGAAAAAATTAAGGACCTATCAGAGAAAAAAAAAAAAAAAGAATAAAGCAAATATCCATACAACCGACTTCATGCTTGTAATTTCACTTTAAGAAACTAACAGAAGTGTGTATTATGCACTATTATTAAATTCAATTTAATAGTTAACATAAAACAATTTTGAAAATTAAACTAACTCCTTACAAGTTATGAAGTAGATAACATTAAATTAGGAACATAATTTCTTGAAAAACATGTATAAGTGTATTTTACACTAATAACAGTCACTATTTTAGAGATTTACATGATTATTATTAACTTATTTGACATTTATTTAAACACAGTCAACTACTATTATAATCACAATGTAAGAATATTTTCCAGATTAAAATAACTGATTTGTAAACGTACAATTTATTTCCTTGGTTTTTTTTTTGAAAGATACTATAATAAACTATACAATAAAAGATATAAAACATTTATGCTTTTTTTAAATCTGAGATTTTTTCAGATATTTTAACATCTAATTTATTTATATCTATTTCCTTTTCTTTAACTATTCTTCTAAGTTCATTTGTTTTGTTTGATAAACAAATCAATGTTCCTGCTGGTCTCGGCTTCATCTGCTAAAGCATCTACTTCTTCATTAATATCTTTAATGTCCCTTTGAAGAAATTTTTTCTTCTGCTTCATATAATCAATTTCTTCCTCAATAATATTTCTTTTCCTCTTTGAATTTTCAGATTTAGTTAAAGATTTTTATTCTTCTAAATACTGCATACATTTAGACCTTGCAGAAGCTGCTGCTGATCTCATTTCTTTATTAATTTCGATATTAAGAATACCTCCAAAAAATTTTATGTAATCAAATGCTGTGCGTTGAAAAATGTATGTTGAGTCACTTAAATTTTCAATTTCAATTGCTTTATTTACAAAGAAGCCCCTTTCCACAGAAGCCTGTCCATGTGACAAGATAAGAATCATTTTCACTATTTTCCATACTTTTGAATAGTGAAAATCATGAAAATAAGAAGTGAGAAATGTGTCAAGAGAAAGATTTTGAGGATCAAAAATAGAAAATTCATGTAAATTTGTCTTAACTACTTTGTCTAGAAACTCTCCAAACTGCAGCAGAATTTCATCACAATCATCTTGTAAAACACGTATATTCGACATTAATACCGTTAGAAGTATTTTCATTTTGTTCTGGGCTTTTTCTGGAATTTTAGCCATTAATCATGGGTCTATACAAGATGCATTTCGAATAAGAGAATAATTTATTGGACATTTAGACATTAAGTGTTATACCACTGTTAAGACACATTGTTGACCTTCTTGTTTCAATGCAAAACTTTCAGCTTGTGAAATGTCCTTCTTGTGGCATTTATCATTCATTAACTGCTCAGCAATGAATCCCAAATAAACTTTACTTTTATCATTATAACAATTTGAATCTAAAATTAAATTTATAAAGATTTTCTGCTTTAGTTATTTTTTAAATATTCTAGTTTCAAAATTTTAAAGTGCTGTAGGCAATCATTTACAAGTTTTAAGATATCTGCAGCAAAAAAGGGAATAAGTAGTTTATCACTTTGATAATATTCAAGGAAAGGCAATAATATTTTCAACAGAGAGAGAAAAAAAAATTTAATTTTATAAGAAACGTTTTATCTTTAGTTGCCTCCAAAATATTTTAGTAGGATTTCGATGAATTTTTTTTAAACTTCCCCATTTCAACTTTTTTAATGTACAGTAGCAAGTCATCCCATATTTCAATGGCTCTTTCAACTGCTGGGACATTTTGCAACCATCGGTAAAAGCAGAATTTCACAGGAAGCTTTTTTAAGCCAGATATACTTAAAAAATCTTCACGTTTTGCAGGAGAATCTTTAAAAATCCAATATAAGGAGGATAAGAATTATGGAATGCCCCAGCCAGTGGATGACATCCCATACTTGAAAGCATTGTTAAGAATGTGTAAACGACATTTCCCTAATGTCAAGCATTGAATGTTATATTCCTTTGTCAAGTCCTGTTGCAATAAATCATAAATTTCCAGTTTACTGCAGGACCATCCATCGATATTTGTAAGAGTTTTGACAAATCTAGTTTTTCAACACATTCATAAAATTTGGATAAAATAATTTCACTTGTTGCATGCCCTATAAATGCAGAAGTAAGGTACTGAATTCTGACCTTATTTTCGTGACCTTACCTCACATGAATATCTAGTTGCTTCTTTTGATTTGTCAGATTAAGAGTCTCATCAAATAGTAATGTAAAAAAGTCAGCATTTTTACAATGCTTTAGTAACAAAGTTTTAAAATAAGGGCCAAGACCAAAATGACAGATATAAGTACATTTATTTTCACCACATGAAAACTGTTTTGCAATGGAACTATCTGGGAACATTTTAGTGAATAACGGCCCAATATCATCGCACGATTTAAAAGAATAGTGGCTTTTGATGCACTTGAAAGCCCACAATATTTCTGCATCTGTAACTTCAGATTTGAAAAGAAAAGAATTGATTTTATTATTTTCTACACTTATTGATGTTGAATTAGCAGTTACATCTTTTCCTGAAGTAGATGGTTCTTCTAACTTGATAAAATTCATGATACTGTTAGAAGAAACTCTGCAGTTGAGAAGGGAGAGATATTTTGCACTTAAAAGGGGCATTACATGCAAGGCATTAGTAAAATTAAGTATCGCTTTATATATATATATATTTCCTAAACAGTATTGATTAATTGATTATATTATCTCCTAAGTTTAATTAAAGTAGAATTATTTTTAAAGTGCGAATCCATACTGGTAAGTTATATTTTGAAAGATGTTTTGAAGTAATTTGAAAGTAAAATGTTAATAATGTTTTAACGGGGACTGGAGTTAAATCATCATGAAGAATAAAATTTCAATTGTAAAAGGAAAAATTAAAACATGTAATCGTTGTCATTGATCGGAAATTAGTTGACTTTTCAAGGGGAACAAACCAATTACTAAATGGATTTAAGATCATACAACATTACATACATATATATATATATATATATATATATATATATATATATATATATATATATATATATATATATATATATATATATATATATATATATATATATATATATATATATATATATATATATATATATATATATATATATATATATATATATATATATATATATATATATATATATAATGTATATATATATATATATATATATATATATATATATATATAATGTATATATATATATATATATATATATATATATATTGTATATTAATTGAAAAAGAAAAAGTAAAGTAAACAAGTAATTAGACGTAAAACCTATTTGGTCTTAAAAATTTTGCGCATAATGCTGCAAAAAGATACGAAATAATAGTAGTAGGTAGAAATATATATATATATATAATTGTATATATATATATAGAATGTATATATATAATAAGAAATCTATATATATAATAAGAAATGTATACTGAAAATATACATTTTTTACTAAATATACATTTTTTACTATACAGTACAAAGTGCGAGATTCAGACATCCAATATCTGGAATGATCTAAAATCCGGACCTCAAAGCCACCACCAACGAATTTTTTAGGGCATTTTTGGAGGGAAGGGTGTGCTTTACACATGCGCATTAGATTTGTTTCCTCTTCATTTAAAAAAAAAAAAAAAAAACATGCCGGAAATCTCGATTCTTAATCTCAGTTTGGCACTAAATAAAATATCTCATTATTGAAGAAATAATTATTTTTGCATAAATTACTGTGATTAGTAATTTGCCTCTATAGCTGCGTATCTGCTTGGCATAATCTCAAATTGAAACATTTGTTGATTTTAAACTAACTAATATTTTATATCCTTGATGCCGAAATCGCGAATCATTATTTATTGTATTTTACTTTCATGACCGCATGTTTATCAACAGATGACAACTTGAGTGATGACTCATGCAGCGACGCCAAATAACAGAGTATTATTCGATTACAGATTTAAGTCTAATGTGCTAAAATGTTGATAAGGGGAGATTTAACAGAAATTTCTTTCCTTATGCTAAAAATAGATTTTGTTAATGATACTCATAGGACAAACGATTATATTTAGTGCTATTTGAATTAAGAATAACTGATTTGTTATTCACATAAAGCCAGAACCAGCGCCAGAGCTCGCATGGCCGCACCAGGCGGCAGAATTTAGGGAAGTTAAACAGAAGTTTTTCATTGCGATGACAATGCCCCAATTATCAATCAATTAACGGATGACGAAATCTGTAGTATGGTTCTAAATCCAGAAAATACAGCTACAAATAGTGAAGAAAGTAACAGAGAGGTTACTGAAATAGAAAAAATTTTGATTGACAAGTTATTCGGAATTCGCGACACAGCAATTACAGGACTTGAAAAATGGAACTGAATAACTGAACAAGAAATTATATGTCTATAGTATTAGTCTAAAGTATTAGCAGAGAAAACAAATCAAACAACTTACATTGAAAGAAATGTTTAATAAAGTAAACATATAAATATTAAGCTCTTTTCTTTTGTAAATTTTGTTACCCTTTAAATCCTAAATACTTTATTATTTCATAAATCACAATTTCATATTTTCAATTTTATAATTTCTACGTGCCATTTTAGTAGAATTAAAATGATCTAATATACGAAAAAATCTCAAATCTGGGATCGCCAAAGTCCCGACCTCGGACTTTGTACTGTATAAATATATATATAGTATATTTTCAGTTAAACTTCTACCCAGTAACTTTAGTAATTCATGAAAGTTAATTTTGCATCTAGTTAATTCAGGAAAATTAGTTTCAATTAGTTGTTTGCAGCTTTAAAAATATAAAAAATTTTTTAATTAGTTGTTTTCAACTAATAATTGTATCGCCATTAGCAAAAATAATGCATTACTATCGACAGCAGTTTTTTTTTTTTTTTTAATTCGCTAAAACTTTGTATATATCCCGTTACTGCTCATCACCTGCCCTTGTGCATAGGATTAAACCAAATACTTAATTGTCTATTGAAGCTTCAAAACGTACTTCCGAACTTCACTTTTTTTCGGCTAGCGTAACCAAATTTGGCCTTGGCGACACAAAATCGAAATGGAGCCAACAGATTTCCCGCGAAATCGATAACACACTCTCTGCAGAAATAAACTCATAATCCCTATATCCCATACATATATATGCAAAAGAGAATAAACTCCGTAGAAGGTGATCAAAAATTAATTTATGGCTTAGAACTTCCGGCTTCACGCTTTCGTCACAATCTGCCTAAACTTATGGATAACACCTGTTTCGAAAAATTGGGTGAATAGCCAATCAGACACCGATATACTTTCGTTCTAGGGTAGCTAATTGTTTTTTTATCGTTTGCAACGCAAATCCACCAACAAATTGGTTAAGAGCCGTGTAATTTTAACTCCATATTCTTGTGAAATCGCAATTCACACTTAGAATGGCAATCATCAGAAATGATAAGAAATGTCAAATGAGCAAAATTAAGGACTGTTTATTCGTTTTGACCAAAATTAAGGACTTTTAAGGACCAAAAATCATTTTTGAAAAATTTAAAGACTTTAAAGGACCGTACGAACCCTGCCAGACATTTCAATGATGTTAAGTATATAAATTTTAAAAACTTGAATAATTTCCTCTGCAATTCTTTTTTTAAGATTAAACAACATAAACTGAGTTATAAATCTTTAATTAAGCAGAAAAGAAACATTAAGACAGCTACAATTTATTTTATCACTAGTTCCAACTTTTCTTAATGTATGCAACAGTGTACAAGTAAGAAGTGAGATCAGAAAAGAGTCAATACACAAATTTATTCTAAAAAACAGAGTCAAATGCAAGTTGTAGTTATTTTTAGAAAAAAACAAATAAAAATTATTCACAATTACAATGATAGCATTAAAAAATAACGAAATTAGCAAGAAAGTAATCTATTAATATATTTTTAATAATTGTTTTAAAATTAATGATTTTATTTAACAGCATAAGTTACAGAAGGACATTTTAAAAACACATTCAACACTTGGATTACTGTTTTCCCACTAAAGTGATATATAAAGAATTTATTTTATTAATTATACTAATAATATAAACATTGGTAGAATTTCTTGCAATTTTGTTAAGAAATATGTATTTTTTTATGTGATTCCCTTTTTTAAATGTTAAACAGTGCACCATTTCTATTTGCAAGAACACTATATCTTACATTTCTCAGATTCATAACTGCTGGATTTTCTTTTTGGATTTGATTTAATAAAATAAAAATCAACAAAAAAAATCAACTGTTATTCTGAAACTTACATCAGCATTTGGTTTACAGGATTTTCTAACAAATCTTGCATTATTGCCATATAGAGAAGCATCAACACAGATTTCCTCCTGATTCAGCATGTAAAACAAAACGTATGGATATATCCTAAAAAACAAAAATTAAACAATATTAATATATCCACCAAAATAATAATAAAAATAAAAAAAAGGCTATGATCTAAATTCACCCCAATTATAAAATTAAACACTAATTTAAATTTTATAACAATTACAACAACATCGAATTGCGATTTTTATATCTTTTACATCTTGAGAAATTTATTACACTGCATCTCTGTGAACTGAAAAAAAATTACTGCTGGAATTCTGAATATGTATCACTATATAGGATTGCATATATCAACTTACCTTTTGCGAAATATAGGATGAAGTTCCCAGAACTGCGAGGTTAGTAGAAATTTTCCTCTCACTTCAATGATAGGCTGGTCCCTAGGCAGATCACACATACATAAAAGTTTTATTGTTGAGTCCTTTACTGCAACTTTGCATTCTCTAGTCTCTAACTGTTCCAAGATCTTTTTTTCATAACCCTACATAAATATAAATTATTACTAAAAGGCAACGCTAATGCATTTTTATTTAATATAATTACCTTATGTGACTGTAACAGAAATCCAAACAATAACTTTTTTTTCCATGATATCTTTGGCGTTTAATTCCCGTAAAAAAATTTTAATATAATTAAAATATTTTTTTCATATTTCATTAAAACAAAGATTAAACAATTTAAAAATAAATTTTATTCAATTCTACAAAACAAGACATAATCTTTTCTCTATCCTTGGCCTATACATTTACTTTAATACAAGTTAAAAATACCTTTTTATTTATTATATTTTACTTACAACAAATTATACAGTTAAAAAATACTTTTTAAAATTATTATTTCCATAAATTGAAACCCTTCTCTTCCATTAGATTGTTGTTTACTCATCTAAACATACAACCCATTTCTTTTCAATAAAAATAAAATAATTAACTAACTTTTATTAACACAAGCTCTAAAAACTTAAAACATTTAAGTTGCTCTCTAAAATTATAAATAAAAGAAGTTATTTTTTCATCTGTACAAAACAAAATACATAATCTATATCCATTCAAGCCATTCATTTATTGACATGAAATAATATAAAAAACCAAGATTATAACCCATATTATCAAATTTTTGCCTCGCAGTTCGTAATAAATTTGTGATTTTGTAGAAAGAAGTGGAAAAGGGTAGCCAGTTTTGTTGAAAAGTGTGTTTTAGCTATATGCATTGTATACCCAATGCAGAACATATATCTTAATAATAAAATAGTACTACCTTTTTACATTATTATAATCAACCAAAAATTAAAAATACATAAATAAAAATTGAGTGTAATTTGAAATGAGTTAACAAGAAAGAAAAGTGATTCTGATAAGAAGAATTCTACTGTAATTTTATAAACACTTTTCAATTACCTGAGAATTTAATTGTCGTGCAATGTGCTGGACCTCAGGTGTATACTGATTATACAAAGCAAACTCAAAATTGTTTTCACTGTATTCATAGATATCGCAAAGTTCATGAAGATCTTCCTCTGCTGTACTTGTGCTGTCTTTATTCTTAGACTTAAAATAAATAAATAAATTACAAATCATATTGAAATCAATACTGAAAAATGATATTTTTTGAAGATGAAATTTTAAATTCAGAGGGAACATACAATAAATAAAACTCTTTTTCCAAACTGAGCTAATCTTGATACATTCTATCAATAGTGATGCCTCTCTTTTTCTTTCACCCCATACAGCTCAGATCATTGTTGATACATGTTAGTATTGTTATTGCAAAAACCCATTTGTTGGTGTTTATGGTATGTATATCAGACCTAAAAGGACTCATAATGCTGTTATCACATCTATAGACGCGCGCGCTTACCCGGGACAATTCCGAGAAACGAAATTCTAGTAGTACGGCTTTAAGCGGCAGGCTTCCGAGAAATGTTTCGTCTAGCTAGGAGGAACGTGTCCCGGCTACGAGCAACATTTTAAAACTTTTCCCAAAATGTTCCAGCTGGAGACGTGTTCCTCGAACATTCAACCAATCAGACGAAAGGTCAGCTTCTGAAGGATCACGGGTAACTTTCAATATGGCGATGGCTCTCACTGTGAAGTGATGGACGGTGGAAATAGAGGCCGATTTAATTATTGCTATTTTGTTGTAATACAACTGCCTGAGTCATTTTTTAAATGGGTATATATTCATTAAATATATAATCGTGGAAATTTCAGAGTTGACAGTATTTTACAACGTTCTTGCATTTCGGATTTGTTTACAAATTGTTCGTAGCCAAAAGTTCGCCAAATTTGTCGTATTTCGTGCTGATCGTGTATTATAATACTGTTATATAATAGAATTTTATTTTTTAAATTTGAATAATTTTTTAAAATCCGTTTGTATATGCGCGGCTTTTCTCCTAATTACTTATCTTTTAAATTGTTAACTGCATAATCAGTGACACATTTTAAACAGCATAAAAGATGCATAAAAAAGAAAAGCATAGCTTATGTAATAATGAGAATACTCATTAAATTTGTCTATTATTTTCATGTTATTAATGAAATACTTTTTGAATTATAAATACATTAGAAACTATACTTTTATTGTAAATGTTACATATTGAAACATTGAAAATTTATGGATTTATTATTATGCACGATGAAAAACATTTGTATATACATTCATTAATATAAATCTTATTCATTACATTAATACTAATAAATATATATATTAACAACTTCTAAAACATCGCATCTCTCTATCTGTATGTAAATATATGACTTATTAGATGTGTATATATATATGTATGTATAAATACAAAAATGAACATTGCCAAGAAGTTTATTTGAAGTTACTTTTAATTCAGATAACGATTATGTAATTGGCAGCAACTATAGTTATCAGTTCTTTGCAAATTATTATGGGTATGTAATAATCAGTTGAAAAATAATTGATGAGTGAGTACTAAAGAGTGTACACATTTTGTTATTGGGTTAATTCATAATTATATCATACGTATGATCTACGTAATAAAAACATGACTAATAAATAATAAGAAATGTAACAGCTGTGCATTTATAACATTTGATTACTTAAAACAACGCACAACTGATTATCACCTTCATGTCTGTTTACATAATGAATTGCACTTTCCAATTAAGTGCACAGGCCTACTAGTGGCCGAAGCGTCGTTGAACACTGGTAGTTCTGTCTCACGTTAGAATGCCGCGAACGGGCTGGCTACATGACGTTTCCTTGGTTTGCCCCATTTGTAACTGGTATATGAGCCAGTTTTAAAAAATCTTCTACAAAGGGATCCCTCCTGTTGTTATCCTTCGAGGCTTTGCGGTAATCACATAAAACCAACTGAGCCCACCAGCGGCCGAGCAGTAAAGTCGCTGAACACTGGTAGTTTGGTCCGAGGTCCGAATCCCGCGAACGGGCTGGCTGCTTTCGTGGTTTTCCCCATGTGTAACGTGTATACGAGGCAGTTTCCCTTAGAATGTCCTCCCCGAAGGCATCCCTTCCCTTAGGCAGATAGCCCTAGTGTACTTTGCTGTAATCTCAATAAACCAAGCCATAAAACAAACTCATGATGTGAACACCTAATTTCTAGAGTTGGTATAATTAATGTGTTTTAGGTATATTACCGAGTGTTCTATGGGACAGTAAACAACTTGCACATGTTTGATTGCTCATGTATTCATGTGTATCATGTATTCATATTTGATCTTCATTTTGCTGAATAGTATCTGCTGGCTGTGACGAGGTAAATATCAGCCATATAGATTTTTGTCATTTGAATGGACAGAACAGTAATTATGAGCCATAAAGTTAGTCAGAAAATGCTTTCACCAGGTCACAAATTTTCCAGTGAGCCATCAAATTTTCATTGAAATGCAGACAACAGAAAATACACATAAGCGATGTGTGATAAATAGACTTATCCAGCACATGTTTTTAAACTATTCTTAGGTGTATACAGAATTTGGCTATTACTGATGTAATTAATTGCTATAACCAGAAGTGTGTTTATCTGTTACATGAAGTGCCAGAGTGGAGATCAAAGTGATTAACTTGATAGCAATCACCTTTCTATTATCTTCCATTACTAACAATAAAGTTTAAAACGAAAAGCGTATGAGCGATACAAAACAACACGAAGAAGCGAATGTCACTTGAAAGGTAACGTCACTTTCGCCAATCTGAGCGATAACTGATTCTTGTTTGGCTTTCAGCCTGTTTGCCAAGTGAAGATGGTAACCCTATTTCGCCAAAGGCTGTTTCTCAGAACTGTTGCTACAAACGTTTTGTCCCGGCAACAAACAGCTAATGTGATAACGGCTTAAGAGAAGCAAATTGTTGCTGGAACAGTTTTATGTTCCACAAACAGTTGTTTCTCTTGTTCCATTAACTTAGATCAAAAGATCCAAGTTAATGATCATATCAAGATCTCATTTCAATGAGATACTGATTATATCTCAGTAAAAGACTGCCAAATATCTGTACACAGAAGTATATACCTTTGAAAGACAACAAGAAGCAAGGAATACAAAAACTGCCGTCAGGCATCATAAATCTAATTGCTGAATAGGATATCCATAACTAGGCTTAACAACTGGCTAACTGGTGACCCAGCCGGTTTACTTCTCGTCCCGGTAAAAATTAAATTTGATTTTATAGAATGACTGAAAAAAGCTTAAAATAATTAACTGTGAAGTACTATCTAGGATAATTACTTTGTCAGTTATCTCTGTACTGTACGAAATGTGAAAACTATAGAAGAATTATGATCCGCCAATAAATAATATAGTCATTGCATCATCTTGTCTCGCCAATCGTGACCATGTGTGATGCGATAGGCTTTCCAAGTGAGTCCATTATTGGGCACTAAGGGGTGCAGCTTTAGCACCAGAAGTGATTTCCCTGCACGCTACACCCCGTCGTGTGCAATAACATTGGACTCGCCCACCTCAGCACTAGCCGCTTGCAATAGAGATAAGACTTTCAGTTGTCAGTCCCTGTCGGTGGTGTCTGTTGTGTTAGTGAGTTAGCACTGTTTTATTTATGCTTTAATTTAAAATTTATGCGTTCTCTGTTAAAATGCCAACACAGTCAGTCGTGTAAATTCACCAGGGATTCACAGAATGAATTCCTTTTTTTGAAGAAGGTATGTATTGGCAATCAAGATCAAGACGATAGAGTTAAATGTTCACATTGTAATTCTGACTTTTCTGTTGCTCACGGTGGTTGATCCAATATAAAAGATCATTTGCAGTTGAGTAAATATAAAAAGAGTTTAGCATGTGCTGCTAGCTCATCAAAACTGTGAGGTCTAATGATAAAAACTTAAGACTTCACAGCAAAAGAGGCGACCTTTGCTCAACACACAGTAAACCATAGCCTAAGTTTCAATTCGAATTCTTGTTCATCAAAGCTAATTTCTAAATTTTTTTAACCTAAGTTCTCACTTGAAAAAACTAAGTGTGAGTCAATAGTTTTTAATGCCATAGCTCCTTTAGCTCAAGAAGAGCTTAAAGAAGACTTGACCAAGTAAAACTACGTATCTGTAAGTATGGATACATCAAGCAGAAAAGATATAAAACATGTGCCAATTGTTGTGCGCTACTTTAATCCTAATTCAAATGTGCAAGTACAGTTGTTGGATTTCAAATCTGTGGTGGATGAAACATCTGAAATGCTTACCTATACTATACTACAATTACCTATACTCTGTCCTGCTGCAAAACGATTTGAACAACAAAGTAGTGGGCTTTTGTGGAGATAACTGCAACACTAACTTAAAAAAAAGAGGGGGGGTGAAAAAAAGGTATATGGTGGTGTGAAAAGAGCAGGACAAAATAATGTTTTCTATCAACTCAAGAGTAGCCTAGGACGGGAAATTAGTGGAATTGGATATGAAGCACCCATTGTGCACAACTGTGTGCAAACTGCAGTAGATAGTCTCCCAACTGATATTGACGCCTTACTGGTAAAGATTTATAAATACTTCCACATGTACACAGTTCGTGTAACTAAACTAAAAGAATTTTGTCAATATGCCGAGATACCGTACTGTAAACTCATTTAACACGAATACACCCGATTTCTATCAATGATGCCCATGCTGAAAAGAATTTTACAGATTTTTGGAGGTCTAAAAGCATTTTTTTTTTTAACCAAGAAATGCGCTGATCAACAATCAAAAACTTGTTTACTGATTTAATGGGCAAGCTGTACTTGTGGTTTGTCCACAAACAGCTTGCACCCTTTAACAAAGCCATTCTGGTAATGGGAAGAGATAACACTAGAGCTTTTGAGGTTGCTGAAGCTCATAAAGCTCTCAAAAGAACCCTGACACAAAGAAAAACTTCAAACTTTATCCTTATGGGCACAAAGAACATCTACAGGAATCTGGACGAGCAAGTCCGTAAAAGTGTGAAAGAAAAATTTGATGGCTTTTATGAAAGATGCATTGCATATTCGGGCTTCTGGGAGAATAGTTTTGGAAATGCTGAACAGTTTTCTTGGGTCAATCTGGCCAAAACAAATGCTGTTAATTGGGAAAATGCCGAAAGTTCTGCTGAAATGATTAACAGCAGTCTTCTTGATGTACCCGATACGCAAATAAACATTGATCAGCTGTTTGATGAAGTTGTGCTTGCTAAGGAGTATTTGGAGTCAAATTGGGAACAGTAGAAACAAGGAGTCTACCAGAGATGGAATTACTTCAAGTGAAGAAAAATGGCTCAGGCTGTTTGATGAAGGAGAATAACACAGCAGTCCCCAATCTGATCAAGATTGTTGAGTATGCCTTCTGCTTATCTAGAACATCAGCACCAGTTGAGAGAGTATTTTCTTTGATGAACAATGCATGGACTAATAATAGGGGTTTGATGAAAGAATCTATGGTTAAAGGCTTGATGACATGTAAAATTAATATCAGATTAGCTTGTGAAGATTTTTAAAGCAAGATTAAAACAAAAAGAGACTTTCTAAAAAGTCCTAGCCAATGAAAAGTACATGTAAATATCGTTCAAATTTTTATTCCTCACTTAAAGTGTTTCTTCTTACTTAAGTAACTTTGATGAACAATGCATGGAATATTAGCATGTATGAAATAAAACATTTAAATTTATATGCTTGTGTCATTTATTATTCCCCATGGTTTAGGTTCCTAACCATTTATTCGTAACATCGAGAATAAACGACTCTCTAAAACACTCTAAAAACCCATCAAGGGTGTGTACTCTTGAATACCTGCAACAACGTGGGGCATTCCGGTGTCCTGGTTGAACATTTTTGAAATCTGGCAAGCCTATCCATAACCCAAGTTAATCAGCATATCAAAATCACACATATTCCTGATGAATAAAATAATTTCCAAGCACAATAAAACAAAAGCAGGTATGTCTAAAAACCAATATCTGAATGCGAGGCACGAAGAGCAAATTATCCCAGAATTGACTACAAAAATAAGATTTGGTTTGGTTTATGTGATTATGGCAAACCCCTAAGGACTATTTGCCTAAGGGAAGGGATGCCTACATGGAGGACTTTCTGAGGGAACTGGCTTTTATACATGATACACATGGGGAAAAACACGAAAACTCCCATGCAGCCATCCCATTTGTGGGATTCGAACTGAACTACTAGTGTTCAGCGATTTTACTGCTCGGCCGTTGGTGAGTTTACAAATATAAGAAAACTTACACTGCAAAAACAGCCTGGCAGGTACTGCACAAAGATAATATTCAAATCAAGATAGTAAGAACCTTTGTTAATACCAATATAAAAATGCATTGCTTGGTGCAGAGACTATAAAAAAAATTGATGCAAAGGCATGGAAACATGATACGATATGATTAGTCAAGATTCTCAGAGTTTCAACTCCTGATAATACTATTCAGACTGTCCCCCACCCATAAAACAAAGTTCTGTATCTCTTGTTCTAATTGGCCAAACAAAAAAAATTAGTAGGCACCTTTTATTTCTCAAAGGGACACCTTATAATACATATTTTTACACTAATACCTTATAATACATATTTTTACACTAATATAAGACAAGAAAAGTGAACTTTCCTGATGACAATTTCTTTAATTGCAAATGCCAACCAACTTTTGAATAGCATTTTTTTTAGTGAGATTGCTTTCTTAATTTAGTAATTAGTAAACAATTTCTTAGTTTAGTAACACATTAAAATGGTTTTCCACTATTTACTATAACATATATACAGAACTAGGCTTGGTAAGTTGTATTTCTTGATTTATTGAAAGCACTTTTTCTAGCATACATATACAGAGAGCACAGAACTGCTGCTAATAAACAGTTAAATGTTCAAAATGCTCGAGCTTGAATGTCTGGGTATAGGTTAACTATAAAAATAAGTATATAAGTGGTTTGATTCTGAAAATGGAAAGGAAGTAAGCACAGCATGTAAGTAGTATATAACAAAATGCAAATGTCTTATTTTGCTCAAACTCTCTCAAAAATTTCTCTGCTTTATTTTTGAACTATTATGATCAAAATGATGAAAAGATCCACTTAAAATACATATACAAAACATTGCTTGCAAAATTTTTTAAGCTATTGTTGCAACTTTCATAAACATCTAGTAACAATCCTTTCTCTTCTTTTAGTGTTTGCAATTCCAAGTAATTGCATTTCCTTTAATCATAAACTGAACATTCCCACTATCAACTAAAACTTACACAGAGTTTTGTTTTTGCCCCTGCATTCTACATTAAGCACCCATTCTTAATAAATAGCCACAGATGAAAAAGTAGATAGTAACTAAAAGCTATATAGCAGCTGCAAAATGTAAAGGACAAAGAGAGGAGAAAAACTGAAGAAAAACGGGTGAATAGGTGAAATATGACAAAATTTATAAAATGAACAGGTGATTTATGAAATTTCCTTCCACCCATAAAATATAAAAATTTATGCAGTATTAAGTATATGATTTAAATTTTCTTTACCGAAGTCAACATTTGTACTATATGAGCCAAATAGCAAGTAACTGAAATGTATTCTAAATGGGCCAAATAGCAAGTAACTGAAATGTATTCTAAGTTCAGATTTGAGATACAATTCGCGTAAATTCCTTATTTACACGAATTTAAAAAGTTAAAAATAAGATACTACGGAATAAATTTAGAAGAATTTAAAGGACAAGAAATTAAATCAACATCACTTATTTCAAATAACATCAGTTTAAAAAATCACATATCTTTATAGTTGTTACATTTTCATAAATACTAATCTTAAATGCAAAATTATAACATCACAGAAACTAGAGACGATATCTCTCTCTTCCCGTATTACTAAAAACAAATTTCAACTTCATATTTTTCTTTTTAAATCTTAATAAACATGCTTTCTATAACAGTTTTATAATAATAATTTTAGTAATCATATGCCTACATAAAAATTTGCTTCGTATTTTTCTAAATCTGAAATTTTTAAGATGGAACTTACTCGTTTCAGTTTAGATCGTTTCATGTCAATTCTTTCTTTTGAATGCTGAAGAAGAATTAACAAAGTAAGCAACAGTGGCACACATCAAAGCAGAAAATGATTTTATACACTGGGGGGGGGGACTCATACCTTAGTAATGTTTTTGCTTCTTCTAACAGTTGAACAATCTCCTTTTTCATCATTTTTATCATCCTCTTTTTTCCTTCTTTTGGTTCGAGTTTTTGGCCTTCGCTCAGAATTTTTATTTGAACTTTCTTCATCACTTTCTGAAGAATCTATTTCATCAAAGTAAAAGGAAAATATTATCAAAAAAAAAAAAAAAAAACTCTAAGAATATATTTAAAAAAAAAAAAAAAAAAAGAAACACTCTAAGAATATATTTAAAAAAAAAATAATAATAAAAAAAAAACCTCTAAGAATTATGCTGTTAGTATTGTGATTTACTTTTAAGTTTTTTCAGCATAACTTATTTGCTTTTTAATTCTCTGAACAGCTATATTTTTTTGATCTGCTTATGAACAAGTGTAGCTAAATAGTATTTATCTACATTCGCAAAATTACTTATTTTCTATCTTGTATCCTCCCTTTTATAATGATGATATTGTTACAAAATGCCCACCCGTGGTAAGATAGCTTCCCCCGAACACAGATTTAGGGTTGTCAGAAATGGCAAAGGAAGACAGGGTTGCCAGATTTGGCCCAAAATCGCCCATCTGATGACATGCCATAGACAGAGAACATTCTAGAACTAATTCTTACCAGTTTGCGCCAGAATCTTCTTCAGGGTAGCCAAAAAGCTATATAAACCCTGCCTGTACACGGAGTAGTAGTGTGTGGTCAAATGTATATTGAGTGTGTTAAACTCCAAGAACGATCAACCGAGTCGGGAGCTGTAGTTTAGTGCTTTGCCATGAAGCTGTCTTCACCACATAGCCTGATAGCTAGAAGGCTGTGTTACTGATTGTTTCAGCTTGTTTGTTGTAGTTTTTCAATGACTGTAAACAGGATTTTTGAACTGTCCTGAGTAATACTGGCTAAATAAATTGTGTTTTGATTCTTCATCAAGTGTTGTCATCAATCACTCCAAATCCACGAACCCGTAGAACGCAACAATATCCAGACCACAACAAAAAATAAGAAAGCAAAATATTTTACATAACAAAACAATAAATTAAAACAAATCTGATGACCAGATAAAAGCAATCTAGCCACTCAGAGAGTTAATATGCCTATGAAATCCAAAATAAATATTCATCAGCAATTTTCATTTGACATATACATTTTGTAAGCTTATGATGACCTTTTTACCATAGGTGCATATGACTTCTTTTATTGCCATACATGGTTTAACTTGCTTTTAGTTACATTTGAGGACTACTCCTAGGCAGAAGAAAGTCAAAAATGCTAAAACAAATAAATGGTCATGATTATTTAACCTCCCTTTTTCTCAATGTATAATTCTGATCTTTTACAGAAAATCCTGTTTTTGAAGTTCACCAGAATGCTAAGTTTGCCCATCGCAATTTTCTTAGTGCACTCCTGTTGTCATTACATCCCAAATACTTGTTAAGGAAAAAGTAATCTTGTAAATGAATAAAACACATTTACTTTTCAGAGATTCTGTAATGGTTAACCATTTCGTCTGCTGATGCTATAGAGTCAATGAAGACTTTATATTTCACCAAATATCCATATATCTAATATTATATTTTTATATACTAGAGCATTTTATATATTCAAAATTGCATACAAGAGCTTGTATACAAGAGCTATTTCTTTACATCAGTCAAAGATTACAACTTATAATGCAACATTAGTCTTCCAACTTTAGTTTGACAAAAGAGATAACAGTCTTAAAATACATACAAAAACCTTTTATTAAATCCAGGTTTAAATTCAAACTGCAGTGAGAAAATACTTGTACATAAACCACATTATTCAAATTAAAATTATAATTAAGAAATTCAAAAGTTGACCCCATGGAGGTAGAAATTTATCAAGCAGGCATCAATGAAATCAATTTTCACCCTCATGTTTTCTTTTAATGGCCCTCATATACTAAATTGTTACAATGGGATTGTTACTATGGGCATTGATGATACTCTTGACAACATTTTCAATACTTTTTGAATTCAAAGTCATAATATAGTTTTGTTTTTCCCCTCTGCTAATAAATGTTCAGAAAGAACTAACGCATCAAAAAATAAAAATTAAAGCTTTCATAGGTACATTATTTTTACACATACTGTAATTTATATTTTACTTTTCATTCGCATTGTTTCTAACTTTATGTATTAGAATTCTCTAGGCATGACCATTTGTTTATCGAAAATATTTGTTTATAGTTTATGTTGGAGATAAGATAATACTGGATACAGTCAAAAGTCGTTAATCCGGTCGTTTTTATATAAATTATTATTATAATTTTATACAAATATTATTATAATTTATATAAAAAAAGGCTAAACATAACTGAATGGAAGCATAAGAGTAAATGACTATTTCAGATCATTATTATAATTTATATAAAAAAAGACAAAATATAACTGAATGGGTTCCTGCATCGTTATTTCACTACCGAGTTATCGCTAAAGCATAACTTCATCTCGTTGGTTGTTCAAACATAATTTTCTACAGTCAAAAGTCGTTAATCCGGACTCATTGGGACTTTGGCGATTCCAGATTATCGATTTTTCCGGATTATAGGTAATCAGTTTAAATCTGGTAAGATAGCATGCAGAAATTATAAAATTAAAAATATGAAACTGTAATTTATGAAATAAAGAACAATTATGATCTAAAGGGTATCAAAATTTACAAAAAAAAAACTTAATATTTATTTGTTTACTTTATTAAACATTTCTTTTTCGTTTTTTTATGTGATAATACATTTTCTTTAATGCTATAAACAGACATAATTTCTTGTTCAGTTACAAAGTTCCGCTGTTCAAGTCCTATAATTGCTGTGTCAAGAATACCGACTAATTTGTCAATCGAGATTTTTTCATTTTCAATAACCTCTGTCACTTTCTTCGCTATCGGAAGCGAATTATAATGACGAGGAATTTGATTTAAATCATATCAAAGACGGAGTACATCGAGATGAAATACTACAATTAGTAAGGAATTATAAGCCAAATAAAATAAAAACATCTGCCCTGAAGATAAGAATAGTGCTGACAGATCAACTCCCAATTCATTGCGCGCCGTGGCGTTTCCCCCTCCCCGCCGCAGAGCAGCGCGAAATTGATACACAGATTTCAGAATGGTTAGGGAAACAAAGGACATCCCTTTATCCATTTTTTGCAGCAATTTCACTTTTTGTTTGATGGACATCAAAACATACTTTCACTTTGTAGATACTTTGGAAGCTCCAGCATCCGAAATTCTATTTGACATAATCAAAAGTTCAAGCTTACTTTTATAAAATTGCTCTAACAGTCTGCAAAAAATAATAAGCCGGATCCAATTCGAAGATTAAGGAAAAATGCAATCTGCAACATTAACTGAATTGCATAATTAGATAATTTTAGCTTACCGTCCATTATACATTAGACGCACAAGCGTAAACTTATTGATGCAAAAGCACAGTTTAAAGTTCTAAAATTAAGCTTTTAGCAAAAGTAAGCAATAGAAGCTCCCTAAGGTTATATATTGTGCAGACATTGAAGACAAAAGTTTTAAACTTAACCAATTTATTAACAATATATAAAAATAAAAACACAATGAATAAATTTAATCAATATCAGAAACTTAAAGAGTATAACATAATCATTATCAAAAAAAAAATTACACTTAATTGATCATCCATTAACCCCAAGGGGTTTTCCTTTAAAGAATGTTACACTATTAAAGACACAGTAAAGATTTTACCTGATCTCCAAATACTGGCATTCAATACACGAAAAACATATCACTAAACAGAAACTACGCGGTTTTAATGAAATTTGCTTCACTATCAATAAGTCCATGCTTTGTGGTCAAAAAGGCACCTGAAAAAACTAAACTAAATCCTTGAGAGCACTTAAACCGGCAAAACGCCGCTCACTGTAGTTACACACGAGAAATCACAGCTTGGAAAAACACTTGTGTTGAAGATGCCGCCCACGGCAGTTGCTCACATTGTTGCCGCTTTTCAGGACCGAGAAAAAGTCATCTTTCGGAACAGAATCATGGTACTAGTCGCTAGCTGGCATGCATCGCAATATCGTCTTCCAATGGGGGCTGGAACGGCACACCATGGAGCAAAGAAACAGGAACCAGAAGGAATAAGCCAGAGCGAAGCGAGATACTTATACCTGAAGTAGACATGGTGTCATCTCACGGGAATCAATCAGCTATCGTCACGACTCAGCTTTCCAGATGACATAACATCAAGCTTCGTTTTTGCATCTTAATTAGGTTGGAACAGTCTGGTTCTTAATACAAACAGTGGCAGTGAAAAACGAAGTAGAAATAACTACTATACCCCTTTAAAATAAGAACTAAACCTTATGTAAAAGTTAGAAATATTTCAAGGAGGAGAGATGATGCAGAAAAAGGGTTACAATAGGTCATATTTTCCAACAAATGCCCCCACATCATCATCTCCGACCTGAAATAAAAACTGAACGCCAGTATTTTTACAAAATTCAGAACAAGAATAAATAAATATCACAACTCCATTCAATTCAGAAATTTTTAAGAAACAATTTCCTTTTGGGACAATGTGCACATCTTAAACTGAATGCATTCATCCAAAATGTTTTAAAAAAAAAACTAATTCTTTTGCTAATTCAGTCATGGAGATAAATTCAGCCTCCATAGTAGACAAACTCACTCCCCTTTCTTTAAATGTATGCCAATATACAGGTGATTCTCCCAACAAAGCTTTTTGTCCACCAATAGACACCATATCATCCCTGCTTGAAGCAAAATCCAAATCTGAATATATATTGAGCTTTAGTTCCTTGCATATCAGTTTAAGTTTGTGATGTCTGGTATTGGAAACATATCCTAAAAGTTTAAGTAATCCTTCCCAGAGAAACTTACCAGGATTGCTTTGAAACTGAGAAAATATATTAACAGCATAGGCTATATCCGGACGAGTACGATTGCAAAGAAACGAGAGGCATCCCAAAACATTTCTATAAGGATAATTCATCATCTCAGTCGTTTCGTCTTGTGTACTGGGACTTTGAGACTTTGAGTATTTCACACCTTTAACTATTGGAAGGGAAGCAATTTGTATTTTAAAAGACTTGAATCGATCAACTATGTCTTCTATATATAATTGCTGGTGAATCAGGACACAATTGTTCTCATATTCAAATTCTGCACAGAAAAGCTTTTTTTGTTTTACCCAAAATTTTCAAATCAAAATGTGAATTCAGGACTTTTAATATCCTTTTAGCCTGAACTTCACTTTTTCCAAACACAACAATATCATCAGCATAAACCAACAGAATGACAAAATCTTTAAAATGATAGACACAATTACCCCACTGCTCAAACTTGGTAAACCCTAGGTTACATAGTGTTCTATCCAACTCGTAGTACTATAATCGCCCACTCTGATGCAGACCATACAAGGCTCTATCTAAACGACACGCAAAAGTTTCTTTATTTCTCTCTACAAAACCCTGAGGTTGGGACATGTAAATTTCCTCAGATAAAGGAGAGTAGAGATATGCACTTTTTAAGTCGCACTGTATATTTGCCCATCCAAGGTGTGCAACTAGGAGAGACAAAAATAGCCTTATTACTGAAAAGTTGACTACAGGAGAGTAGGTTTCATCATAGGTATCGTATTTAATTTGCCGATAACCCTGAGCCACTAAATGAGCTTTAAAACGAACAATGTTTCCAAATTAGTCACGTTTAATGTTGAAAATCCACCTGCAACCTAGTGGAGTCTTGTCTTTAGGAAGTGGAACAAGATGCCATATCTTATGCTTTCGCATGTTTGCCATTTCCTCTTCCATCGCCTCTATCCATTTATGCTTTTCTGCGGATTTCATTGCCTGGTTATAAGTGTTTGGAATTGAAACCTCTAGTCAGCTGTCTTGGGTATATGACGTTGAAGGAGTGCCAGTTGATATATAGTGGTCGATTTCACCACTATAAGTATTGCTTCCCTTGAAATCAAACAAGGTAGGATCATACTGAATATTATGCAGTGCTACACTTTTCTACATCATTAGGTGATCGTAGCCTTTGATTAGACCCCTTCTCAAAATAGTACACATCCGTACGAGTGCCGTCTGGCCTTGGAACAGGTTTGCGAAGCCAAGTTACCTACCTGTCTCAATGTAGATTGAGTGTCAGTGCTAGGTATAGAAGAGGATATACTGGTATCAATTCTTTCCTCTATTTCAGGAAAATAGCCAACTGGAGTATCAGTAGATTGGAACTCGTTCCTCTCTTCAGATTCCAAATCAGGAAGGGTGCCCAGTGCAGCTCCACTGTAACTTCTCTGCATTCCAACTGACTCTTTAAAAGTAGCATTTAGGGTTTCTACTACCTTTTGTTCATTTTCCAACCAAATCTTGTACCCTTTTGTTCGTACACTGTATCCAATCAATCGGCCCTTCGTTGCCTTTGGATCAAGCTTAGAATTTCTTTTAGCTTTTGGAATTCCCACGTAGGCAATCGTTCCAAATACCTTAAGGTGACGCACTGATGGTTTCCGCTTAGTATACAATTCGAATGGGGTTCTATCTTGGCCCTTATGACAAATTCTATTAAATGAATATGCAAAATACATCACTGCATCTGACCAAAATTCAGAACTCATTCCACTATCATGTAAAATTGCACGTACATTGTTGAGAGCTGTCTGATTGAATCTCTCACAAACTCCATTCTGTTCCGGAGTATATATATCTGTAAATTCGTGCTTTACACCATTTTTATTACAATATGACCTGAATTGTTCATTATCATATTCTCGTCCATTGTCAGTCCTAAAGTATTTCAACTTAAGGTTCAGAGATATTTCAGCATGTGCTATATGCCTTTCAAATACTTCAAACACCTAACTTTTCTCTACAATGGGGTACACTACCACATAACGAGAATATTCTTCAATAAAGGAAACGAAATAACATTCACTATTCCTACCTGGAATGTTAATAGGTCCCCATACATCAGAAAAAACACTTTCAAGCGGCCTCTTTACTTGAATACCTTCTAAGGGGCTATAGGAGATTCGTCTTTGCTTATTGATTTGGCAATGTTCACAAAACAAATTAGATGAGTGCTTTAACACAGGAAGACCTCGAACTGAATGTCTCTTACTAGTCCTGACAATAGCACCATAATTTATATGACCAAACCGACCATGCCATAATTCACTATTGTTATGCTGAACTACGGATGCCTCAAATTTCACAGATTTGCCCCCCTTTTTCACTATTTCCGGGAATACATGATAGTTACTTCATATCAACTTAGCCTTGAAAATAGTTTCATTTTCATCATTAGTAATTTTAATTTGCACATTTTTACCATAAAATCTCGCTCCATTGATATCCACCTTAGGTCCAGATATTAAATTTCGTCTCAGTTCAGGTGAGTATAAAACATCTTTAAACAAAATAATTATATCCCCAAATTTCATTTTTACCTTTTCCATGAATTGGAAAAGTTGCCCCATCAACAGCTACTAGCATATTCTCATTCTTCACAGGAGAAAAAGTATCATACAATTCACAATTTTTACAAAAATGATGAGATGCTGCAGTATCAAAAATCCAACTATCATCATTTTTCTCCAAGTTGTTAACATTAGCTTGAGCTATGAAAAGGGACTAAGCATGGGAATTATTTTTACCTTTAGACAATTTGGGTTTATTCTTACACTTAGGGGATGTTTTATTACTACTAGATACAGCTGAGGAAACAGAAGAAGCAGGCGAGAGTGATCTGGAAAAATTACCTTTCGTTCTACAGTACTTTTGAATATGATCTGGACGGCCACATTTATAACACTTGAAGCCTTTAATCTGTTGAAATTTGGGTTCAAAGTGAGTACTTTGAACTTCTATAGTCTTATTGGAATTTTCCCTATCTATCTCCCTTAAATTAAGACGCATTTCCTCTGCTAGTATTTCGAGTTCAACATTTTTAAATCTGAACTTTTCATCTGGCCACCTCAAAACATTCTGAACTACCTGATCATATTTTTCTGGAAGAAACCTAAGAAACTGAAAACATATATATACATCTCTTACAGCCTGATTAATATCAGCCAATTGTTCAGTTATTCATTTTAATCTAGAAGAAAAGAAACCAATACTTTCATTTGGCTTAATTTTACAATTTAAGAACTCTGAAAAGAAGGACATATGTCTAGATCGATAATCTGGCTGAAAAAATTTGGCAAGCATATTCCATGCAACTACCGGATCATTTTTTCACATATTAAGTTTCTATATTCAGGGCTTACATTCATATAAATCAATCATAATGCCAAACGACTTCTATTTCGATAGTCGGCAACAATTTCTTTTGTAATACCCTTAACATCATTTAAATCAGGACATTTTTTAATACCTTTAACCAAAAGCCATGCATTTTTCTCATTTAAGACAAACTTCATGTCTTCAGACCATGTAAAGTAGTTATATGCATCAAGTTTAGCAATACTGTGCATAACATTGACAGTAGCCATATTTGAATTTCAACAAAAACCGCCCCCCCCCAGTCTCTTAAGTCCTAAATTAATTTTAAACTTCAAAAGTCTGCACTAAAGATAACTCAGGGGCTTGGCCCATAACCAAAATGATGCAAAAGCAAAGTTTAAAGTTGTAAAATTAAACTTTTAGCAAAAGTAGCAATAGAAGCTCCCTAAGGTTATATACTGTGCAGACATTGAAGACAAAAGTTTTAAACTTAACCAATTTATTAACAATATATAAAAATAAAAACACAATGAATAAATTTAATCAATATCAGAAACTTATGTGTTGAAAATGCCGCCTTCATGAAAACAGGATGTCGCCCACGGCAGTCGCTCACACTGTGGCCGCTTTTCAGGATCCAGAAAAAGTCATCTTTCGGAACAGAATCATGGCACTAGTCACTAGCTGGCATGCATCGCAATATAATCTTCCAATGGGGGCTGGAACGGCACACCACGGAGCAGAGAAACAGGAACCAGAAGGAATAAGCCAGAGCGATGCAAGATACTTATACCTGAAGCAGACATGACGTCATCTCACGGCAATCAATCAGCTATCGGCACGACTCAGCTTTCCAGATGACATAACATCAAGCTTCGTTTTTGCATCTTAATTAGGTTGGAACAGTCTGTTGAAGTAGAAATAACTACTATACCCCTTTAAGAACTAAACCTTATGTAAAAGTTAGAAATATTTCAAGGAGGAGAGATGATGCAGAAAAAGGGTTACAATAGGTCATATTTTCCAAAACGTATTATGCGCATGCGCACACGCATATGCACAGTCGTAAAGGTCTTATGCGCATGCGTCAACGCGATGCATGCACAGAAAGTTTGTAGCTTTGAGGTCCGGATTATGGGTGTCCGAATTAACAACTTTTGACTGTATAATGAAAATGACATTACTTAAGCCTTATTTCTTAACGTTTTAACGGATAATACATGTACAGTAGTATCTTATAAATTGGCGAAATTACAGTTATTGGTTATTTGAAAGATTATCTGAAAATTAAAATTTGATTTTACTTTTGATTTTATGATTTTAAATTAGATTTACATAAATCGAATTACAATTAATACTTTTATAGGCAAGTAAAATCAAATAATGTTTATTTTATATTATAACGTTGCGCGCCTCCAACTTGCACGCAACCAAGAGGTGACTGTGAAAACTTGTATAAAAGATAGAAGCTTGTGAAGGGTTTAAGTCCCTTTTTATTCAACGTAATAAATTACAATTGCGTTCTCTTGACGCTTACAGACGGTGCCAACTTGGCAGTCAAATAAAAATAATAACCTGAAAAGAAAATAAAGACAAGATTCTAACTACGAGGCTCTCTAAAATAACTAACTCACCGCGTTTTACAATACCGCTGCTAATTCAGCAGACTTGAAGCTCACTGGAACGATGACCACTACTTCCCGCCAAGCACATACGCCGCAACGTGGGGTTCTTCAATCCTCGCTAACTACCTCCGCGCTCGCTAAGTAAGAGAATCTCATACCGAACTTGTTTCCTCTCTATTTAAATCAGAATACTTCCGCTGATAATTTGAATGCTTGCGCGTTCTACTCAAATTTACATATTCTGGCATTGGCAGTTCCAGGGGAAAGTAAGGCTTGACAGGAAAGATAGTTTAAACTTAAAATAAATGTTAGTTAAAATAAATATAAACCCTACAATATTTAAATCAAAAATGTTCATGAGCATCATAAAATGTTAACAAATATCTCAGAACATATTTTATTAAATTAGACTCTATTAGTTTTGTTCCTATCTCTCAAATTAGAACAAATTTTGAAAATTATATTTTTAAAAAAGTTATTAAAAATTTTTTCAAAATTGCATACAAGAGCTTTTTTTTAACTTTATTTTTATAGTTCTCTCAAAGAAAGTTACTAAACTGCATATAAACAATAAAATTTTTATCATTAATCTGAACAATAAATAAATATTATCTAACAGTCAGAAGAATATACTGGCATGAATGAAATACTACTGGTAAAGTTAGATTGCCACCCCCTGAAAAAAAAAATATATGTAGATATACTTAATATATTAGTTTTGCTTAAAGAAGAAAAAAATTTATATATATTAATCAAGTTTAATCCAGTTTCTGATAATACTGAAGAAAGAAAGTTCATAATAAAAATATTTTTTATCTATCACAGGAATGGGTACTGTTCTGTTATCAGGGGGGACCAGATACAGAAATGTATGTATGTGTGCATATGTGTACATACATATATACAAGCATGCATACATACATTTCTAAATGCGGTCTCGATAACAGAACAGTACAGAATGTTTTGATTTTGTTAAAATTTCATTTAACATTTTTACCAAATTTTCATTCAATCAATTCTTATGTTAATTAACTAACCTGGCTTATTTAATTAATTTTTTTTTTCAAACTAAATTTGAAAAGATTTCAGTTAACTTTGTTTTAAGAATAGTGTGCATAAATCCAACAAGCAGTATGAATAATATCTACGAATACAACTACTATTATAATTTCTTAAAGTATAGCAAGACATAAATTTTCTGATAATGAACAAGTTATTTGCATTATACAACTCCCATAGTGATGTACTTTTCCCTCAAATTCTAAGATGCAACTTAAAAACTTCTGCTCACTGATAGACCCTTTCATATTTTTGCCTTAATATATTTCAAAGTTCTTAAAAAGTTTCAGGTAAGATTGATGAGGTATTATGAGATAAATATTTAACTAAAATCAGATATTATGTATCTTAACCTGTCTCTGCTAAAAATCAGTACATGGAATAGTTTGTTACATTTTTTTTTTTTTTTTTTTTTTTTTTTTAAAGTTTAGAAAATAATTTTCAAAGTTTATTTTTTTTTTAATTTATTTTATTCAGATGCCATTCATTCCGGAGGGGTGGGACTGTATTAAATTTACCATATTTGTTTATCATTAACTCTTTGGCATCGAAGTCGCCCGTAACGCCCGTTCGTTCAGGCAACGGCAAACCGCCCCAACGCCTCCTTTATTTTCTACCTAGTTCTTTCCCCTCCACGTTAGTGTATGGCTCATTGGTTTCACAAGTTGTTTAAAGACATGTCAATCATTCTTTTGAAGCAAATAAAGGAGAAATACGGAAAGCTATTGACGTTCGCAGGTGCAATCCGGCCCTAAAGTGAAACTGCACACAATGGATCTACCAGGCAGGGGGAAAGGAAAACTATTCCAAGACAAATTCGTAAACATGGGCGTTTTCGATGTTTGTTGGAAACATATTTGGTCGTCTCTCGATGCGAAAGAATTAAAGTATGAGTTATTAATGTTATATCTGCACACAATTTCTAATTTACTACCGACACTTGAATTATACATCCATATTTAAGTAGCACAGAGGAACTACTTGCTTTCAAATCACATCTTCATGCATATCACTGCTATTTAAAAGCATTTCACATCTTATTTTATGACTGAAAACAGCTACTGCTCCTAAAATTTAACTGTGATAAGTTTAAATAGCCATGATGCAAAATGTGTTTATTATTTTACATGCATTTATTGTTGTGACAATTTTTTTTTTAAATTTAAATTCACAGCCATGTTTTTCTCAGCATGTTTTAAACAATAAAAGTGCATAGATAAACAATAAAAGTGCACATGTAATTATCAGTCTGACTGAGCCAATAAAAACAAGCGAGGTGGAAAAGCTTACTGGTTAAATGGCTTCAATCAGTCCAAAAGAAAGTTTTGCTGACAATTACTTTATTGTTTGGTTCCATTCATTTGTTGTAAATGGGAGTCAAAGAGGATTTCTTTTAGATATCTATATTTAAGAATACATAAAACTAACCAGATCAAAGCTATAATTTATATATTTTTTATATATTCAAACTGTAATTGCTCTGTAAAACACTTATCTCTCAAGGCAGACATACCTATTAGTGACAATGCAAAATACTTTTATTATTTTACATACATTTTCTTTAACACAGCTATAAACATCACATCTATAAACTTTAAAATTATTCAATTTTTTAGGCCCATTTTCAAGATCCTACATTTAGTCACAGTTCTGACCGAAATTCTGTATTGCACAAGAGTTTGCAACCTTTAAAATGATTTAATTCTACAATTACAAAAATAATTAAAAAAAAAAAAAACATACACATAAAAAAAAAAGAATTTAGAAGATATTTCAGTAATGTAGTAGATTAAGAACAATATCAGATGTTCCAAGTAAAATTTTAAAAACATGCAAATGAACTTACCTGTCATTGCAACTTTCTTACGCGTCTGCAAAACCTTAGCCTTGTGACGATCTACTTTCCTTGGTTCACATCTTTCACATAAATATGTTTCAGGTATATTATTTCTGTCCAAACCCATACAATCAACATGTTGCCAGACTCTACAACAAAAAGCAAAATAAAAATCTGAAAAAGTATTTTCAAAAACTGTAAATAAAAACTTTTCAACAAAAAGTAAGTGAAAACAAAATATATATCCATATTTCATAAAAAATAGATCTATTAATTTTATATTTTCAAAGATACTAGAATAGAAACTGATTCTCTGGCTTACTTATAATGGGAGCGGGAAGTGCTTTCTTATTTCTGCGTGCAGCATTTGCTTCTCAAAAAGCACGAAGATAAACTGGCATATTCCCAATATCAAATTATTAGAAAAAATTTTTAAAAAAGCGCATTCTGTTTCAAACTTTAAACTATGGATCTCTCTTTTACCTAACATATAAACCTTTTCAGTACATGATAGCATTAAATGTACAGTGCATAGATATACTACTACATACAGATACAGACAGTAACTGCTTCATAACAGTACCTCACCTTTATGCAGCTTGAGTTTCAAAAAGATAGAAATCATCATAACGATGTCGCAACATAGCAGTATGCATAAACTCAAGATCAGCTTCTCATTTGAAGCTGATAGTTAGCACTCTTAAGCAAATTCGTCATTTTCCATAAATCTGTGCATCTGCATTCCATTATTGAAACAACTGACCCTGCTTTATGGAAATGCAGATTTCAAATACTATATAAATTATAACAGTGGTTCCCAAACATAGGTTGCAACATGACATAATAATCATTGAAGAATGAAAAGATATCAGATTTTTTTTTTTTTGTTTTGTTTTGTTTTGTTTTGCTTTACAGTTACGTATTTATTTAAATTATTAATTAATTTATCACTATTGATTTCACAGGTTGTTGATAGTTACTCATATTTATATATCATTAATCTGTTTCATTATTTTCTTCTGGATTTCTTCTTTCTCTCTCATAGACAATAACTTTTTCTACAAAATTCTTAGAAAGCAACTTTAGTTTTTCTACAGAGCTCGTAGGTCTTGATGCTAAAAAAATTTGAGAAACACTTGAAAAAAGGGATTTGTGCTGGATAAACAAAATTTGTAGACATGTTTATACATCTGAAAGATGACATCTATTCGAATTTTGCATGAGGCGCATAAGTGTGGCACTAGTAGCGCCACTATGAACATGAAAATCAGGTTTGCTTTAAATACACACTGTGAAACACTCATGAGCGTTATCTATCATTGAACTTTGACATAGTGAGTTTATGTTAGTTCAGACCACATTTAAGATGACAAATAAGCTATTAATTCAGAAGTCAAACAACAAAAATCAGCGTTATACCTACAAAATTTTCACAGGACTACTTTCGATGGTTTTACCGAACCATCATCTTCAGCTGCAAAACCGCAAATATTCTCCCATCAATAAAATTCCAACTTCTATACTCAAGGACCCCATTCCGGATATGAATTCCTGGGGTATTTATAGGATTCCTTGCCAGTGTGGTTTAATTTACATTGGCCAAACTAAGAGAGCCTTAAAATTTCGCGTCAAAGAACATGAGGCATATGTTAGAAAAAAGGAAACACAGAAGTCTTCTGTTGCTCAACATTGTTGGTCCGAAAATCACACTTTCAATTTTTCTGCTGCCAAAATTATTCAAAAAACATCTTCCATTGGAGAACTGGATTTTCTAGAGGCATTTCACATTCATAAAAATCTTTGTGTTCTAGTTAACGATCCTAATTCCAATCCAAATTTGCCTTCGGCTTTTAGAGAAATTATGTTTTAGTTCTGGTTTCGCCAACAGATGGCGCCACTTGCTTATTCTTGTCCAGGCTTTCTTATCTTATCTAATCATTATTTCCTATCTTGTTCATTTGCGGTTTTGCAGCTGAAGATGATGGTTCGGTAAAACCATCGAAACTAGTCCTATGAAAATTTTTTAGGTATAACGCTGATTTTTGTTGTTTGACTTCTGAATTAGTATTTATTCAGCGTGTTATTGTGTCTTAAATAAGCTATTATTAGTAGTTCACTATTTTGAACGGGATCTTGTAACAGGGCTACGAGAAGGAGAATTTTCTTTCCACAATATTGCAGAAAGATCTGGCAAGAATGTTTACACCGTGCATGATTGCTGGCAGCAGTGGTCAAGAGAATGTACTCACTCAAGAAGACAGGTTTCGGACAGCCATGCGGCATTACTGAGAGGGAAGGCTGCCATGTTCAGAGTATGGCTGTGGTGCATTGTACTCCATCTGGTGCAGAATTTCTAACTGCATTTGGCATTACAGTGACACAAGGAACTCTTACAAATCAGTTATTTGAAGAACAGCTTCAAGCCAGATTCACTGTAGCGTGCATTCAACCAACTCCAAACCATTGTCGTTTGTGATATCAGTGTGTCAAGCAAAAGCTACTTAGAGGACAGACTGTTGTGTTTTCTAATGAAATCTGGATTTGCCTTAGTGCCAGTAATGGCTGCGTGTTGGTTAGAAGAAAGCCAGGTGAGCGCCTGCAACCAACCTGTCTGTGTCTTACATATATTGAACCTATAACTGAAGTTATGGTCTGAGAAGCAATTTCGTATGACAGCAGAAGCACTCTCATAGTTATCCCATGCACCCTGACTGCAAATCTGTACATCAGTCTGGTCATTCAACCTGTTCCACTGCCATTCATTAACAGCATTCAAGGGCGTTTTTAACGGGTCCGTGACCCTTAGCTAATGAGATGCTTAACCGACACCAGTTAGCCAGCATGGACACTTAGCCGACAGGTCATTTAGCCGACATGGACAGTTAGCCGACAAGACATTTAGCCGACAGGACACTTACAGGAGCCAACAGGATATTTAGCCAACAAGGACACTTAGCCGACAAGGACACTTAGCCGATAGAACATTTAGCTATGGGACATTTAACAGTCAAGACTTTTAGTCAATAGGACATTAAGTCAACAGTGACGTTAGCTGAAACGTACCCAATAATTATTTAAACTTGCGAAAATTCTTGACTTCTCCATAAGTTCAATATTTAAGTCATTTTTTCACCTATCAGTAAAATTCATTCTTTCCCCATAAAGCTCCCATATGTTCTTTTAATTATTGTGTAATTTAGTATAGTTTGATATATATTGTGCTGTTTGGTGTATACTAGGCGAAATTGAAAAAGCGTTGAAATTTCTTGTCAGGAAATACGAATTATTTTTTGAAATGAAAAAATATTTTTTTTAGCTAGTTACATTACAGTCACTTAGTTACATTTTAATATTGGATCTGCAAAAATAGCCCATAAAGCTTCTTCATTTAATCAACTGGGTTCCTTTGAACACTTTCACATCATTAATATTTTTCTTGTTTAGTTAATGATATTAATTTTCCAATCTCGCTCTTCCTAATGCTTTCAAATTTCTAATACCTTTTCGTTTCATTACTATTATATATTAAGTAAAATGGTCACTCTATTTCTGTTAGGCCCGGCAATGGTCAAGCGGTAAAGTCACTGAGAACTGGTAGTTCGGTCCGAATTTCGAATCAGCGAATGGACTGCCTGCATGGGCTTTCTCATGGTTTTCCCCATGTGTTATGAGCCAGTTTTCCTTTGAAAGCCCTTCACGAAGGTATCCCTCCCCTTAGGTAGATAGACTTTCCCATAATTACATAAACCAAATGAAAAAAAAAGCAAACCTACTTCTGTTAGATGGTTGCAGGCCACGAGGCATGAATTCCTGTGCCGGAGACCTATACCAGATTAATAAATATACGATGCCTAATGTGTAAATAATATTTCAGATAGAAAAAGTTGTTCCAGTGTGGCAAGGTGTAGGGTCAATCACTCTATTTCCTGACAGGGAAAGGAAATTTCATTAGAGGGAGGAGCCAAATGACTTTATATGGGAATGAATGTAGCATGACGTATTAAGCAAAGTAATAATAAAATGTGAAAGTATTAGAAATCTGAAAACAATCGGGAAGGCGAGACTCATTGTCAGCTAAATGTCCTGTCAGCCAAGTGTTCTTGTCGGCTAAATGTCCATGTTGACTCTGTCGGCTAAGTGCTCACGACCGCTTTATAACAGCGGTATGAGGGTAATTCTCGCCTTCATAGTGCTGTTATAAATCAAGATACTCTACACAGTGTCGACATGTTGCCCTTGGCATAGATCTTTCTTCACTTGAGCACATATGGGACATCATTAGATGACAACTCAAGCATCATCCACAACCACCATTAACTACCCCTGTATTTATCGACCAAGTGCAACAGACATGGAACTCCACCTCACAAACTGACATCCGGCACTTGTACTGCACAATACATGGACGTTTGCATCGAAAATCTAATGAATTAAATATGTTACCTAGATGTATTGCCAAAATTTCATTGCTCTATAAAAATGTTTTCTTGCTGTTCAGATTTTTTTTTTTTTTTTTTTTTTTTTTTTTTTTTTTTTTTTTGTTTTGTTTGTTTGTTTTTCCTCTCACTGCATAGGAAACTGGCATGTACATTGAAGGCCAGAAAGAAATCAGGGCAGTTAAACTATAACATAGATCGTATAAAAAATTGAATTTCTGACAGAATTTTGAAGATTTTGTATAAGACATTTTTACTAACTTTATGGTCTATGTTCACTCCAGATTTCTCCGCCAAACGAAAAATTTTAATCTTTCTCCCCCCCCCAAAAAAAAAACCTACATTCATTCTCTTTTTATCCCTTATGTATACAGCAGTTTGTCATTTCAGTGAAAATTAAGTTTAATTTACCGGAATATCCAAGTCCTCTTCCGAGAAGCACAATGTGAACAATTGTTCCGATTGGTGAACATTTCAGCACTCTCATGCTAATCTAATATTTTTGAGTGCAGCTTTATAACAATTAGCATTTTTCACAAGGATGAAACCACCCAGATGAAAAGTCCCTATTTTTTATGAAGATTGCCAAAAATTTATTTCATCTCCTGCTTCAATTATTAATTAACAATGCAAATGAAAACTCGACTTGCATAAAGATACCTTGGCATCAGGGCACCAGAACCCTAAGAAAGTTTCTATTTCTCGAACAATAGTTGACCTGCATGAGAGTGCAAGCACCTTCCTGAAATGGTCCTTTGCAATGTCTATTCCTTTTCATTTGCTGTAAAGCTTCAGCTTTGTATTTTAACAAATATATATATATATATATATATATATATATAGTCTAAATAAAGAATGTACTGATGATAATGATTGTTCATATAATGTTTTAAACAATTTTATGCAAGCTTTAGCATGATTAAGCTGTTTTGAAGACCTTTTCAAACTTGTTTTGACAACGGTTCTGACAATGCTATAATTATCCTTTTGGATTTCATCCAAAGCATCTGAAACTGGCTTCAAATGTGAAGTGAGAGATCTTATACATTTTGTCTGAATGCTATATTAAGAATATTTGAATAACTATTCTTCTACTGCAAATCTGTTCCACAATATGCACGAAAATTGGCTAGTTTTTTATGCAGTTAGATGCCACTTAATTTGATCTGACTTAATGACTAAAAATGACTGAAAGTTATCATTCCAATATTGTTATCAAATTGCCAAAGTGCATGCTAAAGACGTATATGAAATGTCCAAATTATGTATGAAAATATGTAAAATGCATTAGCTTGTTATGATCAATAATTTGGTTAACATGATCATACAAGGGTCGTTCAAAGTTGATGGGGATTTTCGTACATAAATAATTGATGAATAGCCGGATCATGATGAAACTTGCGGGTGACGTAATGTATTCCTTTTCGAGCTACTAGTACACATCATGACGTATTTGGCGCATGCGCAGCAATTGCAGCGAACATGGCAGCAACCAGTGTGGCTGTGGCTGTGGCTGTGGAGGAGCGGTGTGTAACCAAATTTCCTATGAAGGAGAAAGTTAAACCAACTGAGATTTTCAGAAGATTGCATGCACAATATGGTGAACAAACGATGTCACAGACAAGAGTGAACGAATGGTGTGAACAGTTTCATTTCTGTTATGTTTAATTGTTTATTTAGATGTGGGCTAAGATATGGCGTTAGTTGTCCACATTTCTGCCAACTATACAAGAATATGTAATGTAGCATTTTGCATGTGCTTTTCAGAGCTCAAAGATGTCTGGCAGGAAGCGTTTCGCGAGTGATATAACCTATATTCCTGACAATAATTTCGACACTAATAGTTGTTCTGACTCTGATTTCAAGTATATTGAAGATAGTTATAATGAACCTGATGAAAATTTCTCGGATTCCTCTGCAGATAGTGATGAATCTGAAAATTCAGTTTCTATTGAAAACTTTCAACAGTGGAGCAAAATTGATACGCAAAATATTACATTATGCATATATTTTCATTAGTATATATATGTATGTTTTACCTTTATATTTTATAAACTAAATCATAATTTACCCAATATTAATTTTCAAAATTTTCTTTTTATAACATTATTCTTCAATTTCAGTATTCTGACAACCTTTTTCTATGATCTAATGCTATATTTGGAAAAAAAAAAAAAACTCTTTTACAAAAATTTTTTTGTATATTTTTAACTCTAAAATACATGTAGATTTGAAGTATTTAATAAAAAAAATACACAATTTTTTAACCTATTTTGATAAAAAAAAATTATGCAGTGAGAGGGTTAAACGACCCTTGTAATATTATACAAGTTTTTTTAAACTGAAGTTAAGTTTCCAAATACGTTCAAAATTTATCATAAAAATTATGAGTAACAGAGAAATATTGCCAAGTAAGGAATTAAGTTGCCAAACAGCTTGGTTTTAATTTTAGTCAATCATTTAAAATTAGACTCTCACCCCAAAAAACTTAGTTTTCAACACAGAATTTTAATAACTCTAATAATATTTTTAGAGGCAATCAGACGCAGCTCTAAAAAAAATATCTCTGATAACATCTTCGCCAAAGTAGTTCCCCCTCCCAAAGCGGGGGCCTAATTTTAAATTTTACATTGGCGATTTCTCTTACAATGAGAGATGCCTTTTCAGTATTAAGAAGATTAGGGGTTCAGTATCAGTCAAATTATTCCCAGAAATGTTAGGAATAGTTCATAGACAATCTTCTGAATTCTCTGAATTAAAATGCTGTGAAAATACTTACATTTTTCTATATTTATATTAAATTGGTTAGATTTCACATTTTTTTTAATATTTATATTAAATTAGTTAGATTTCATAGTTATTTGGAAGTATATTTTTTCTCATTGCTTAATGTTATTAGAATAACCATGGACAAGGATCAGTATATTTTCGCTTGTATGTGATGTTAATGATATATCAATTTCCTCCACTAAATATACAATTTCATTTGTTATACAAACAAATACACGGATTATTAAATAATTATGCATATCAGATCTACTGCTTTTACTTCCTTATTTCTTAGGTATGCCACTAAAATGCTGTTTTTAAATTCTAATGGCAATAAAAGCAATAAAATGGCACAGGAACATAAATTATTAAAACAACAGCCAAATCTAACGCCGACCTCCAAAACATAAATAACTAACTAAAAGCAATATATTGCACCCTGCATAATTACAAATTATTGATTTATTTCAGACAGTAGACGAACACTCTCGCATCATGTATACTGTTTGATTAACTAAAATATACTGCATTTATGTATTGATTCTTTATATATGTCATTTAACAATTTATCCCTTATATCACTTTCAAACAAATGGTTATGCAAGGTGCACCCATAAAGGAACGCAGCAATTTCTAATAAATAAAACAAAGATAACTAAAAATAAATTTATGTTCTTCAAAATAACTGCCAGAGATGTCTATACAATCTTCCCAATGTTTATTCAAGTCACTGAAAATACTATTTACAGGCATCGGAACTAACTATTTGCAAAACATGCATAACATTTGATTTAATATCTAAGTTTTCAAATCTCAGTCCTTTCATGGATATCTTAAGCTTCAGAAAAAGGAAAATATCAGCTGGGATTAAGTTGGCAGAATACAGTGGATTATTTATTACCACAATTGAATGTTTAGCAAGATACTGTTGCACAGACAATGCTGTATGGGGCTTAGCATTGTCATGTAAAAGAAATCAATGCCCAGAATCCTTCCTAACTACCTATCTTTCTGCCTTATCCCATTTCTTAATCAAAAAAGGACTTACAGAAACAAAATCTTGTCTTTTCGTTTCTGGGGCGTATATTGCAGACATCAGGTCTCATCTTCTGCTATGATATACTTTAACAAATTGTTGTCCCGTCTCACAGTGGTCAGCACATCTTCACAGCAAGTTCTTCTCTCTTCATCCAAAGCATAAATCAAGCACAAACTTGCCTCATTTTCAGATTTCAATTGCAATTAACCTGCAGCTTTTTTGCTTATCCTAAGCATGTCTGAAAGTTGCTGAGCAGTTACACGTCTTTCAGCTTTTACTTAAGAGTGAATTTTCTTCACATTTTTATCATTCTTTAAATTTTGAATAAATGATCTTTGGTTCATTTTCAATGTTTATCTGCCTATATTTAAAGCAGTTGTACCACTCATTCATTTATGTTCTTGATAAAGATACATCACCATATACTGTTTGAATCAACTCTTAACATTTCAGTAGCAATTTTTAACATTATTACACCTTGAACCAAATTTTTTTTCACAGTAAATGAAAATGACTCCGGAGCTTTGATATGCAAACAACAAACTAACCTTTCAAACTGGTTTTAACAAGAGTTGAGATATCACTCTTACGAAACATACACTTATTCTTTGACTTTTTTTTACTTTATCATTTGGTCTTTTAATTTGTCCAATTATTTTACGGGCATACCTTGCATTGAATACGCAGCATCTTCACCAATTTTCTGTAAGAAATTGCTATGCGAAAAAATGTGAAATTTGTAGCATAAAAAAATTTACCTTTCTAATGATCAATTTTAGATTTTTGAGAAGATGGTATTTTTGCAATATGTTTACTTATATCATGTCCCATGTGTTTTGAATTAGTGCATTCACCTTAAGATTTCACCTTGACACTAGATGGGCATGAAAATGACAAACTTTCTTGCATTTTACAAACATCAATTTAAAAAATATTTTAAACAATTTCACTTCTTTGAAAAACTTTTGCTTTTTGCATTCAGTAAATAAAATCTCTTTATGTGCATTAAATATTATCTTAATCTTTGATTTTAACACAATCCTTGACACTATGAATACACAAATATATCTCTAATCCACTTCATACCCCATCTCCCAAAAAAATTAAAGGGAGAGAAATATCTCAAGATAATGAGAGTTATTTAGTTTATAAAAATTTCAGATTCTGGACTAATGATGTAAAAAGTAAAATGAATCAAATACTGTATACAATAATAAGACTGAATTATATAGTCAATAAAAAATTAGGGCATGATACAGATGATATAAAAAGTATAATAAATACCATACGCAGGTATTCTGCATATCAGCTTTTGATGATTCAAAGTATGATCCTTATAATCTCAAGTTATAATAATAATCGTCAATTTAAATTTCTGTAATTTCAAATTTACTTATGCAAATGGCATTAAACACTTTGCAACCAATGGTGATTATATTTCAACTGCTTAAAAACACATAGAATCAAATCGATGATAAGTATTACAATAATTATGAAAATACTATTTATTAAATAAATGTCATTACACTTTATTTCTCCCCCATCCTGAAAAAAATACACAGATCTACTAAACACAAAAATGTCAGAAAATATTCACTGGGGGAAACAGAAGTCATTAGACTTTTTCAAAAACTGATAAAAAAATGATTCAGCTGTCAAACAAGGATGCTTGCTATCAAGCACCAAAATTTGTATCATGAATCCTCCCTTTTTGTTAGATGCCAACATTTTATTTCAATATTTTACTATTAAATGGCACGGCACTGCCATCCAAATGATGGAACAGCACTGACATCATTTGTATGGCATCCTTCAAAAGACAGCTAAGGAATTGAAGCTCATTTAAATGCCATTGCAATTGTATCATTACTCATTTTTCATGCTTCATACAATCAAGTATTTAATATGCTCCTTATCACAGGAAATCACATTCATCAGTTAACAGTGGGATCACATCATTCATATATTGAAATTAAGTTTGACTGGCTTCTAATGTACAACCTGAACTTCTAATTATTCAACAAATAGAAATCCATGGATGTGAAATTCAGTAATCGAGAAAATTGACAGAAGGGCATCAGTGACTTATAAACTGTTCACAATCAAATATCTAATTTCTCCAGCAATGCCTTCCAATCACACTCAACATACAGTAATTCATCATTATATATATATCTTTGCTTTCTATGTTGCAGTGCCATTTATTAGCAGATTTTTTATATGCATAGCCAGATGGATAACACATCTTGGTTGTTAGATGCTCTGTTAACAGAAATCCTACTAAAAATGCTTCACATTTACCTCACATATTACACCCTCCCTCTCTTCCCCAAGTTGTAAAGTTGTAAAGATTTGAATTTAATTAACTCTTTAGCTGGTGATTTGATGTACACTTCACTTTTAATTTCCATTAGCTCTTGCTAGGATGTAAAACAGACAGTGCATGTAAGAAAAGTGCTCTTGAAAATTAGAGAGAAAGAGAGAGTGCTTTGGCAGCAACACCAACCATTGCATATTTCCTCACCTAACTCTGACAACTACGTTTCCAGCATTAGCTTTGTTAGCCAAACTACTCATGCATTTAGTTAGAATTGAAGCAAGGCCAGTTAGGCTTTCACAGCTGAGAATTTCCAGCATTAACTACTTCAAACTTTAAGTTTTATTTTATGTTACCTTGAAATCTCTCAAACAGCAAAAATTGGTCTAAGCACAAATCGTGCGCTGTTACATTAAAAATTAAATAAAAAGGTTTGTTTAAACATTCTTCTGAATTACATTATTTGCAATAAACACATTGAAATTAAGCTAATTAAAGAATAGACCTTCACAAATACCATGATCACTAGATAATTTCTTACAAATGATTACTAAAATAATATGCAAAATTCTTTGGTTATAATTAATGGTAAGATTCACACAGGCATTATACATTAATTTTTACTTTGACAATATTTCATTATTATTACCAAATGAAGGATAATGCACAAAACTGGATATTTAGCAGATTTTGCAGAGAAACTGGTGAATTATTTCTCGCTCAACTTCTAAAGAGAGAAGCAACCATGCTTGATCAAAAGAGGATTGGCAATTTATTTGGACTGTTGGCAAGCATATCAAACAGAGGAACTGCAAAAAGCAAGTTAGAGACATTTCACAGTGAATCATAAATTTCATTTTGTTGACCCAACAGCAGCTACTTATACACAAAATGTTGAAAGACTGTGGTGCTTCACTAAGCAGGGAATAAAAATCAACAAGAAACAGTTTGTCATCATCACATCCTAACTTGCAGAGCTTATTTGACAAATGTCTTTAAGACAAGAAAATGCTTCTGATATTATTTTAAAAACAATCACAGAAACATGACAACTACATTGCGCATGTGATATGAACTTGGAAATTATCCTGGTACCATCCTGACATTTAAAAAATGTGGGCCATAATAATAAGTACTGAAAATTTAATTTCCTTTCAAATAATGTTCTATTTAATTTACAGAACTTAACACTTCACATTTTCACTTGACATTTTTCCTAAGCTTGGCCTCCAATTTATTCATGCTGATTTTGTTTTCCTTTGGCTCTTATAAATTTTTCTTTAGAATAAATATTGATGGTTTCTGACAAATATATTAGTTTTTCCAGCCAGAATAACATTTAAAAACTGCTGTTTTTAATAAAGCATTAAAATATAAATCAATATACATACAAAATTTATTATTAGAAAAGATTTTTTATATATCACCTCCGAAGCACATAAATTTAATTTTTACATAAATTTAATATATATATATGGGAAGAGAACAGTTGATGATAGCACTTGAACTATCATCTGGTTTGATTGTTTATGTATTTTAATATGAAAAATTTAACACATAAACAATATCTCATTAATAAAACCTACAAATTGCTTCATTATCTAACTTAGGAGATACAGAAAAAAATAAATAGCAGAGAAAGAAACATCATTACTTACAGACATCGATCACAGCATATCATATATTCATCATCATGTTCAAAGCCACTTAAAATAAAAATAAATAAATATTGTATTCAAATTAATAAAACATGAGAGATTATTTAACCAATTTAAAACTTTTTAGGTTTTTAGTAGTTTGGAAAATAGAAAAATATTACCTTCTAATATTAGAATTTTACTATAATTTTAAACTTGAATTTCAAGAAAACACATTTTAAAATGCTTAACATAAAATGGGAATATGTTACTAACAAAACATAAAATTTATTATGCAATACAGATTTTTTTCTTAATAATAATTAGATACTATACTATTTATTCAACATATTTCCCCCACACACACTTTTTTCAGCATATTATTTAGAAACTTCCGATTTATGGCTATGATGTAAAATGTATGCACAAATAAACTGTTTAGTGTAGTTAAAAAAAAAATTACTGAAATTGATAAGCCCTTTGAAATGCATAATATAATAATATTAGTAAATGATGTTTTAACGGTATTAATGGATGATTATAAAACTAACTTGATGGCCCTTCAGGACATGAGATGGAGTTCAGGATGGCAGAAATTATGCTATATTTTGTAGCTGTGAAACATGTTTGGCACGCGTTTCATTGTTCATGTATTAGGCATATTATTATCAATTTTGAGGCCAAGTCTCCCAGGTCATGCAGGATTAGATTGAGAGCTAGATTCTTCAATTATAGTTTAATTAACTGCACCAACTGAAGATAAGGATGAGAAGGAGGAGAATACTTTTTTATGAAAATGGACATGCACTGTATTCAACCAGCCCAAAACATGATATTAAGATTGTATTGGGAAATGCAAATGCTAAGATAAGGAAGAAAAATAGGTTCAGACCTACCATTGGAGGGCATAGCCTACATAACAACTCATATGATAATGGGCAGAGACTGATATATTTTTGCTATGAAACATGATTTGGTGGTGGCCAGCGCTTGTTTTCCACCCAAAAATATTGCTACGAAATGCCCAGCCACACTAAGATAGCTTTCCTGCAAAGTGTGTTTAGGGTTGCCAAAATGACAAGGTAAGGCATGGTTCCCATATTTGGCATAAAATCGCCCATTTGGCGACATGCCATAGACGGATGGACAACATTCTGGAACAAATTCTTACCGGTTTTTCCCATAATATTCTCGAAGGAAAGCCAAAAGCTATGTAAACCCTGCCTGCATGTGGAGCCAATAGAAGTGTACCACGAGTTCGTGCATCGAGCATATGCATTTTTCAGGCTATCAAGAGCATCGTCAAGTGCATTGCAAGTTGTAGCGTGCAGAATCTTGATAGTACGCTGAGTTTTGAGAATGACCGAACCAAGTCCAGAGCTGAATTCTAGTGCTTCGCTGTGAAGTTGTCTTCACCGTTATAGCCTGAAGGCTGTGTTGCTGATTGCTTCAGTGTGTTTGTTGTAGTTTTTTCATGACTGTTTTTGGAACTGTTCTGAGTAATACTGGCTAATAAATTGTGTTTTCATTCTTCACCAAGTGTTGTCGTTAATCACTCCAAATCCACAAATCTGTACAAATGCAACAATAATCACAAAATGAATTGGAGATCTCCAGATTGTGATATTTTCAATCAGATTGATCACATCTTAATCGACACCATACATGCGTCAGACACACTGAATGTCAGGTCATATTGCAGAGCGAATTTTGATGCAGACCATTACTTGATGAAAATCAGAGCAAGAAACTTCAACGCCCATAAAAATCAGAGGGTCAAATTAAGAGAAATTTAACTGTTAAAAGATAGAGGCAGAAAGCAGATATACCAGAATGAATTGTAAACCCAATTAAAAAATCTCATTGGAGGAACAGGAGCATACAAAAATGAGAAATGGAATGAGTTAAAAATGACTACTATTGAAACTGGAAACAAAAGTCTTAGAAAGAGCAAAAAAGGGAATGAGTGATGACCAGTTTGATCAAGAATGTTGAGCTGTCACTAAGCTTAAAAATAAGGCAGATAAGAATATGCTTCAGAGAAAGTATATTAGATTAACTGTTGATAAATATAAATGTGCTAAAAAATTTTTACAAAAGATCCACCATGCTAAAAAGAGGAACTTTCATGAGAATCTTTTAAGAGATGTTAAACATCTTAGAATAGGGAAAGCAGAGCTTTCTGTCATGAAATCAGTAGATGATGGAGAAGTTTTAAACCTAGAAAACCACTTCATAGAGGGAAGACAGTTGTATCTTAAATAATATGAATGACATCCTACAGAGATGAAGAAAGCAGTTGGAAGAGCTGCTGAGTTCTGACCTGTATACAGAGAATAAATCTAGGGGGGGGGAATACATAGAGTGTATTGATCCTCCCTCTCTGGAAGAGGTGAATCGTTTTTTAAAGAAAAATTTAAAAAATAATAAATAAATCTCCTGAGCCAGACAATATTTCTTCAGAACTATTAGATGCTGCAAGACCTAGAAGCATTCTAATAATCCCAGGCTTAATTCAACTCATCTGGAATGAAGAGACAATCCCAAGGGAATGGAAACTTAGTACTGTCTGTTTGATACACAAACAGGAAGATGTGCTCACTTACAGTAATTAAAGAGAAATTAGTCTTCTGCTCACATCTTATAAAATATTTTCAACTATTCTTTTCAATAGACTTTTAACTTAAGTTGATAATGCGACCAAAAATTATCAATGCAGTTTTAGGAAGGGAAGATCAACTATATAAATCTTCAATCTAAAAAATGCAGAGAATTTGGAATTGAAAACAATCTTTTTATCGATTTTAGAACTGCTTATGTTTGCATTAACAGGGAATAACACATTGAGGACATGCATGAACTAAATATTCCAAAAAAACTTTTTCTATTGGTGGCTTTGACTCTCAACAGAAATATGATACAATTTCGTATGCAAGATGATCTTACAGAACAACTTGAGGTCAGAAATAGAGTGATGAACTGAAAAATTAGATGACTTCTGAAATACTTCAGAGAACCTCTGCTGCAAATAGATGTTTTCATGGCTTGAAGAGTTATTTTAAATCCAAATTTCTTAAGCTAAGAACTAAATTACTTCTTTACAACAATCTTATACAATCTATCCTGACTTATGGGTCGGAAGTTTGGGTGCTGACTTGATGAGGTAGCTTTGGATATTTTTGGCAGAAGGATTTTGCTTTGCATATTTGAAGTCCATGTGAATAGATCATGGAGAAGACCTAACTGTGACATATAGTATATACAACTTGATGTAGTAAAATCCTACAAGCTACAGAGACTTAAATGGGCTGGTCATCTGGCCAGAATGCATGAAGATCAGCATTGTCTGAAAATCTTTCTGGAAAACCAAACCATGGAAACCAGACCTTGGAGTTGAGCTCTGGTAAGATTGATCAATTATGCTGAAAATGACTTAATGTTCTTAAAGCCAAAAATTGAAAAACAGTTGCCAGAAGTAAAGACTTCTGGAGAAAAGCAGGGACCACTCTGGGCTGTCAAGCCAATGAAGAAGAAAATCCCTTCCTTTGTACTATGCTGTTCCTTTGCATTAGCATTACTTTCATTTTAGGCTTGAACTGTAAATCATGGCTCTGTGTATAAGTGCAATGCATCTCATTCTGTTTTTACATGACAGAAGAATGCATGCAGTTCAGTTACTGAAGAAGACAAGCAAAATACATTCATGTAAAAAGAAGACATTTATCTGCGGGAGAAAAGATTAGTTCCAGATCTAAGAAATCAGGAAAAATTATTTTTAAAACACCACCCAAAAATATTAGTTTTAACTTATTTCAACAAAATACACATGTGATCATATGTAACAAAAAGTAAATTTGCATTTGAAATGAAAAAATTCCTTCTCCCTCTTCTTATCTTAAGATTTTTTACACTTTCTGGTCATAAATCCTGCAAATAACTAGAATATCACTGCTATCACCTGACATGAGTGGAAATCATCTTTTTTCCTCTATTGATGATTTTTTTTTCCCCTGTGGTCTCTTGAACAAAATCAGTAAAAGTCTCCTCTGGTGCTCATGTTTCACAGATTTTACAATAAATTGAGCTATGCTTCATATTTTAGATAGGCTGTTACATAATTATCTGTAAGAGGTTGTCAACAGCTTCTAGACACACTGAAACTTCTCACTGTATTCCTCATTAAAGGTCATGTTAGATAAAATGATTATATAATTTTCTATTCAGTTCCAAACATTCTTTTCTTAAATCTCCATTCAGAACTCTTTTGTTTTCTTCATTATTACAAGTTCTGTGTCATTAGGAATCTCAAGGGCAACCTTTAATATTTCATCTTCGCTCAGGGCTTTGTTAACTAACAATTAATCAATAAATTTAAATAACTGATCATTGAATCCTTCTCCATCAACTATGTGTGCCATTGAAAATACGACAGGAAGTTTAATTGTACTAGGAATGATGGAATCTCTGTTTTTTACATACTGTGGCCAACCCTTTTTCCAAAAAAAACCACTCTTCCCACTTCCAAGAGAAAAAATTATAGCATTTAGTCAAATGATTTACTATTCGCCATGCAAAGGTGCTTCATTTTCCTCCACTAGATGCTATGCAATCTATTCGTGCATCTATGTTCTAATCTGCTGTAAACAACTTATATATAGAGAGAGAGAATTTGGGCAGGAAAAAATTCTCAGAATTTGTCTTAAACTGCTTCTCTTAAATCAAAATGACACATGTAAAAACAGAATTTTTGTTTTTCTTTTGCAATCTTGTTTACTGAAATTCATAAAAAAAAATGTATAAATAGTTTTGCTTATTTATTTATTATTGCCTATTAACAGTTATTTTTTTTATTTATTTATTTATGGGTTTAAAAAAATTCTTGCAAATAACCTGATTTTATAACAGCTGACACTCTTTATTGAAATTGATACTGCACTTTAAGTTATATCCAAAAGTATGGGCACAATTACCTTTGTTTGCTAAAAATTGAGCTTTAAATTCACCTGAAAAGATGAAATATTTCAGACTATATGACTAAAAGAGGACGACATTGACAAATGATGAAATTTGAGTTTGATAATGAGAAAGTGAAAATTATTTCTAATGAGAGTGTTACGCCTGGTCCTCATAAGTGTTAACTTAAAAGTAAATAGTAACTTTTATGTGAATGACAGATTTAGTTAAAGATCAGCTTTCAGCAGGAGAAGCCAATGGCTTAGTGAGGTGAATTTTTAGAAATTATGGCAAAGTTTGAACATAATTTACATAGCTCACGTTCAGTAATTGTGATGAGAGTAAGATAAAAATACTGTTCCAGGTGTCATTACTGTGCTCAAGAGATTGCTTTGTCTGTGAATGCTTGTTAAGGCAGGACGAATCAAAACTACTGGATGTGGCTCAACTGAGAAATGGTAAGTAACTTAGAAATTATTTTTAAATAACTGTGACTCTTTGTAAATCATGGTTATGAACACTGTATAATGAATAATGTCTTCCATATTATGATTTCATAGTAAAGCTTCAAAATGTTCGCAGTAAAAAAAGTTTTTAAAAAATAACATTTGTTGCTATTGGTTAAAGATCTACATCAGGATGCAGAGTTGAACTCAACTGATGAATAAAATTACTAATAATAATGATTACAAATCTGATCTAGAATTTGCTAAATTAATGATTACATACATAATTATGAAAGGAAATCCAGTGAAGAATGTGAATTAGAAATAGCAAGATTTAGATTTTATCTGATTCTAACCCTTCCTTAAACACATTGCTAGAAAAATTAAAAACATAAAAATTTTAACAATATCCAGTGAGCATTTAAAATTAAAATGTTCCAGAAGATTACACAGCTGGAGTTTAACCCCTTCGAGCCAGGTAGCGAAAACGCGCGCTTATCACGGAGGAAGGCAGTGTCTTCCGCGAGTGTCTCTCCAGGGCCTGGGGCTTTTTTGCTACTAAGCCTAAATCCATGAAATTTCCGAAGTATCAACGCATTGCTTAATAATGCTCTATGGAGTATTTAAACGGCTTATGCTTTATAAATATTTTTATATATATACTTTAATTACCTTATTTCTTGTTTAAATGCATATTTTACACATTTTATTTTAATTACTCACCATTTTATGACTTTTAACATTATACATCTGAAAACTAAATATATTACTTAAAATTCTCTTTTCGTATGAAAAATTTTAAAACAGGGATCTACACACAGTCCTACGTTACATTCCTTGAACTCGTAATAACTCATTAGCCGTTTTGGAGGATTTTTCCGGGAATGTGAACAAACGAAGCATCGTCGTCTCATTTTCTTATCAGTCTCTTCTGAACAAAGTTTTGGAAAATGTCTTTCAGTTAATCTTTCAGAATCAATATCAGAATATCAGAATTTCAGAATCAATATCTGAAATATTTTGCATCATTTCTGCTATTTCATGCTCTGTTAAACATTTTCGACGCTTCGACATTGAAACGGTAAAAACAGAAAGAATTCACGTCTAACAAGATCTAATTATTTTCTAAAAAATGAACTGTAAACTGAAATACTCAACGCTTTAGCACATATAAAACTTCTACTTACAATAAACAACTACCACGTGCGAATAAAGTGCGATTTAAAGAGACGTCATAAATCACGCCATTCGGAAACATTTAGTTCCCCGTTTGTTTATATAATCAAAAACATGTATGTGAGTCATGCTTCTCTCATTTCGAGTAGAAGGTCTAATGTACATGTGTCTGAAACCATATGGACATACAGTGCCATCTTGTGGCAGAAATTATAGTTTGAAAAACGTTCCAAGGTACTGGCACAAATATGTGACAGTCGGTAGTAAACGCAACAATGCTCTGCCTGCGTGTCGGCCGGTAGATAAGTGTGTTCATTGCTGGCACGTATACGTGACAGTCGGCGCGAAGGGGTTAATAAATTTACTGGGTGAAAATCCAACTAATGCTTTAAGTAAGTAAAGATGATGTCAAAAATTTCAAAGTAGTTGACAAATTCTTCAAAGAAATAGTCAAGTGCTCAAACATGAGCATTCAAGCAGTTTTGAAAGACTAACCATTAGTCGGGAAAAACAGACACACAGTTTTCAGCATGGTTAATGACACAAGAGAAATACTTCTGTAGACTAAGGAATGTGAATGATTTAAGTACACTTCATGTAATAACTGAGGCTGATAAATTGATATAAATCCTTCAGCATGAGACAGCCATGTATATCAACATAAAAAAAGTGACCAAAGGTTAAAATTTTTGGAAATCAAAAAAGGGCATAACATGTTCCTTACTTGCAAAAGAAAATCATTAAAAGAGACTGGTAACTAATCTGAAAACATTAATACTTTTGAAATAGATGCAAAGCAAGTATTTAGTATTACAACAGGGTTTGTACACATTTCTTTACATGAAAATTAAGGACTTTTAAGGACCATCAAAGAAAAAATTAAGGACCTATCAGCAAACAAAAAAATGAATAGAATAAAGCAATTATCCATACAACTAACTTCATGCTTGTAATTTCACTTTAAGAAACTAACAGAAGTGTGTATTATGCACTATTATTAAATTCAATTTAATAGTTAACATAAAACAATTTTGAAAATTAAACTAACTCCTTACAAGTTATGAAGTAGATAACATTAAATTAGGAACATAATTTCTTGAAAAACATGTATAAGTGTATTTTACACTAATAACAGTCACTATTTTTTAGAGATTTACATGATTATTATTTAACTTATTTGATATTTATTTAAACACAGTCAACTATTATTATAATCACAATGTAAGAATATTTTCCAGATTAAAATAACTGATTTGTAAACATACAATTTATTTCCTTGGTTTTTTGAAAGATACTAGAATAATAAACTGTACAATAAAAGATACAAAACATTTGTGCTTTTTTTAAATCCGAAATCTTTTCAGCTATTTTAACATCTAATTTATTTATGTCTATTTCCTTTTCTTTAATTATTCTTCTAAGTTCATTTGCTTTGATAAACAAATCAATGTTCCTGCTGGTCTCAGCTTCATCTGCTAAAGCATCTACTTCTCCATTAATATCTTTAATGTCCCTTTGAAGAAATTTTTTCTTCTGCTTCATATAATCAATTTCTTCCTCAATAATATTTCTTTTCCTCTTTGAATTTTCAGATTTAGTTAAAGATTTTTGTTCTTCTAAATACAGAACTTCTATATAACGAACTCCACTTCTTGCAGAAGCTGCTGCTGATTTCATTTCTTTATTAATTTCGATATTAAGAACACCTCCAGAAAATTTAATGTAATCAAATATTGTGCGTTGAAAAATGTATGATGAGTCACTTAAATTTTCAATTTCAATTGCTTTATTTACAGAGAAGCCCCTTTCCACAGAGGCCTGTTCATGTGACAAGATAAGAATACTTGTCACAATGAATACTTGAATAGTGAAAATATATATTTTTTACTATATATATACATAATTTATTTCCTAAACAATATTGATTAATTGATTATATTATCTCCTAAGTTTAATTAAAGTAGAATTATTTTAAAAGAGTGAATCCATACTGGTAAGTTATATTTTGAAAGATGTGTGTATATATATATATATATATATATATATACAGTACAAAGTCCGAGATTTGGACATCACCACCAACCAATTTTTCATGGCTTTTTTGAAGGGAAGGGGTATGCTTTACGCACGCGCATTAGATTTTTTTCCTCATCATAAAAAAACATGCCGGAAATCCCGATTCTTAATCTCAGTTTGAAGCTAAATAAAATATCTCATTACTGAAGAAATAATTATTTTAGCATAAATTTGTGTGATTAGTAACTTGACTCCATAGCTGCGTATCTGCTTGGCATAATTTCATACCGAAACATTTGTTAATTTTACACCAACTAATATTTTATATCCTTGATGCCGAAATCGCGAATCATTATTTATTGTATTTTGCTTTCATCATCGCATGTTTATCAACGGATGACAACTTGAGTGATGAATCATGCAGCGACGCCAAATAACAGAGTATTATCCGATTACAGATTTAAGTTTAATGCGCTAAAATGTTGACAAGGGGAGATTTAGCAGAAATTTCTTTCCTTATGCTAAAAATAGATTTTGTTAATGATACTCATAGGACAAACGATTATATTTAGTGCTATTTGAATTAAGAATAACTGATTTGTTATTCACATAAAGCCAGAACCAGCGCCAGATCTCGCATGGCCGCACCAGGCGGCAGAATTTAGCGAAGTGAAACAGAAGTTTTTCATTGCGATGACAATGTCCAATCATCAATCAATTAACGGAGAGCGAAATCTGTAGTATGGTTCTAAATCCAGAAAATACAGCTACCGATAGTAAAGAAAGTAACAGAGAGGTTACTGAACGAGAAAAAATTTTGATTGATAAGTTATTCGGAATTCTCGACACAGCAATTACAGGACTTGAACAATGGAACTTAATAACTGAACAAGAAATTATGTCTAAAGTATTAGAAGAGAAAACAAATCAAACAACTCACATTGAAAGAAATGTTTAATAAAGTAAACATATAAATATTAAGCTCTTTTCTTTTGTAAATTTTGATACCCTTTAAATCATAAATACTTCATTATTTCATAAATCACGATTTCATATTTTTAATTTTATAATTTCTACGTGCCATCTTAGTAGATTTAAAATGATCTAATATCCGGAAAAATCTCAAATCTGGGATCGCCGAAGTCCCGACGAGTCCAGACCTCAGACTTTGTACTGTATAAATATATATATATAATATGGAATGTATATTTTCAGTTAAACTTCTACCCAATAACTTATTAGTATGAATTACTAAATTCATGAAAATTAATTTTGCGTCTAGTTAATTCAGGAAAATTAGTTTCAATTAGTTGTTTTCAGCTTTAAAAATATTAAAAAAATTTTAATTAGTTAGTTATTTTCAACTAATAATTGTATCGCCATTAGCAAAAATTATGCATTACTATCAACAACATAGGTTTAAACCAAATACTTAATTCTCTATTGAAGCTTCAAAACATATTTCCGAACTTCACTTTTTCTCGGCTAGCGTTACCGAATTTGCCCTTGGCAACCTAAAATCGAAATGGAGCCAACAGATTTCCCGCGAAATCGATAACAGACCCTCTGCAGAAATAAACTCATAATCCCGATATCCCATACATATAGTATGTGCAAAAGAGAATAAACTCCGTAGAAGGTGATAAAAAATTAATTTATGGCTTAATTGAAACAAACACAGAAATTAAGCTAAGCAAAACCGTGTAAAAACAAATTGAAATGATAAAACGAAACTTAATTTTCATGTGAATTTTCAGCGCTGACTCTCCCATTCTAGAAATTTCAATTTGTTTCAGACAAAGACCACATTTAAGGATTGCCATCCATCAATATCCAGTCTTTGTAGTCAGCTTGATGAAGCCACAGTTTTTTGAAAATGTACTTTCCAGGCATCTCGTTCCTATTGGCGTCGGAAGGGTTGTGGCCTTCCAGGTTGGGATTGCTCTAATTTTGGCAAATATTTTCAGAATCCCCCCCCCCCTTTTTTTTTTTTTTTTTCTCGAGCACCTTCATTATCACTTTCGCCTCTTAAAGAACTTTAGGCTTCACGCTTTCGTCACAATCTGCCTAAATTTATGGATAACACCTGTTTCGAAAGATTGGGTGAATAGCCAATCAGACACCGATACTTTCGTTCGGGTAGCTAATTGTTTTTTTTTTTTTTTTTATCGTTTGCAATGCAAATCCGTCAACAGATTGGTTAAGAGCTGTGTAATTTTAATTCCATATTCATGAGAAATCGTAATTCACACTTAGAATGGCAATCATTAGAAATGATAAGAAATGTCAAATGAGCAAAATTAAGGACCGTTTATTCATTTTGGCCAAAATTAAGGACTTTTTAAGGACCAAAAATCATTTTTGGAAAAATTAAGGTCTTTTAAGGACTTTTAAGGACCGTACGAACCCTGCACAAACTAATCAGATTTTTCAATTTTAAAATTCCAGTAAAAGTTGGGGGAAAGAGGCATTGTCTGGTAAAGATTAGAAACAAATGAAAAACTCACCAATCAAACACTCTAAATTTTAAATTCTGCATTAAATAAAAATTAATAAATAAAATAGAATCATTATATAAAGATTTTTTAGCAATAAAGTCCATATAGCATCTACAGACACATGATTCTGAAAACTTCATTAGTGTAAGAATAAAAATGTAACATCAAAATCTTTGATGTTTACCATATGCAACGTGTGACGCTGCTCCCTCCTTGAGCTTCTTCATTCGTTGTAGAAATGGACACAACAGAAAGATTAGTATCTTCATCAGGTATCCCATTAGTATGAGCAGGTGAAGCACAAGGGGAACAACTAGGTGGAGTAGGTGGTGGTGGAGCTCCATAGTTATGGTCCTGTAAGGTTATGTATGAAATAAACTCATATACTAAAATGTAAAGGTAACAAGGAACACGAAATTCCTATCTCTTCCTGAAATTAAATTGTAGATTATGCTTGGCTAAATCCACATTTTCTAAACTACATTTAAACAAATATGCAAATGATTTTCTAAAAATAAATCTTATAAATTTTACTTATTTCAAAATATTCATAAAATAGAAGTTTCTTTTAGGTCTGCAATACAACCAAATATCTTGGGTCTCGTATAATTACAGCAAAAATGTGATAATCTGGTACTTTTGGAACTCTAAAAATACAAATTGTCCAATATGTTGGATTACTACACAATGTTGCTTCCCCCTTCCCTATCAACGAATCTTTTGAGAAATGAAAAAAATTTCATACAGCAATTTTGCCTCGGTAAAACTTATTAGTAAATAAATTTACACATTGTTTAATTATATTTAATCAGTTTTTGCTACATCATGAAGTCATCAATATTACCAGTACATGAAACTTTTCAAATAAAGTTTGGATGTCCACTTGCATCCTTTTTTACTTGTTGTACGAAGAAAAAATGAGGTATTGTAATCGCGAAAAGTTTCAGGCAGCATATTTCAACGAAAATATCCATTTTGACCGCTATTGAATGCAATTTAACAATGTTTCTGCCTGGCATCTGTACGTAAGAACAGAATAAAAGACTCTTTTCCTCCAAAAAAATTATAAAACTGTTTTAAAATGAATTCGAAAAATAATTTTTCGTGGTGTCTCTACGTATGTATCCTGCATAACTAAAAAAATGAGTAGCCTCAGAATGTTGAAATTTTCTATATAGGACTGCTATAACAAGTAGATGTGCACTTCATATTTTGGTTGCAATCAGCCGCACCATATGTATCTTGCATAACTCAAAAGTGAGTAGCCTCAGAATGTTGAAATTTTGTATATAGGACTGGTATAACATGTAGATGTGCACTTAATATTTTGGTTGCAATCGGCCGCACCAAACGTATGTAACTATATTTAGATATATATCCACTCTGTTACCTGGCTCAGTGATCTCAGTTTCTTTACTCTTATATGTTTGTAAATTGTACATTTTTTGTTTTAAAAACGATTGAATTATGTTGTTCTTATCCTCCTGTTAAGGTTTTATGCCTTTAGGAAATCCGCAAGGAATATTTGTAGAATTATCAACAATTTAAAAGCTGTTTAAGTGCGATTAAGCCCAATTTTTAAATAACATGCGAACATACTTGTTTACATTTGAAATAGTAGATTTGTTGCCAATCTATAGAGTATCTTCGCAACAACAAAGATAATGCCTTCATTTATTATTGCAAATTAAATCATGCTTAATCCTTTCTGGAATTTTTTGAGGAAATAAGTGTTTACGATTTACTCGAAAATTTGTAATCTAGATATTTTGAGTTTTTATGTATTTTTTCCCTGTTGCAAAGCTAGAACTGATTTAATTGAATGAGAAATACTGTATCGTCTGTGAAAAAAATTTTTTTTTTTTTTTTTTTTTTTTTTTTTTTTTTTTTGCTTGCTTAATTTCTTTTATATGTCGTTCTAGATTTATTATAGTATTTGAATAGAACATCTGGCAGTAATGAGATAATTCTTCATTTGATATAAATTTTGTGCATTCTGAGTTATAATATTAACGAAATATAACACTACTAAGTGAACCTAGAACCAGAATGTCGCTATGGTAAACAAATATAGTGAATTTTAAAGAGTGTACTTTTTCTATTGTGGTTTATGCGCTATTGACGAAGTAGATTTAATTCAATCCAATAAGTTTAAATGAAATGCAAGAAAAAATGCATATAATTTAATATTCCATACAAGGAAGTCATGTGGTGTAGACATCAGATTTTTTCAAATAACATTCATTCCAAAGAATATGAATATTCATTTTTTTTTTTTTTTTTTTTTTTTTTTTTTTTTTGAGTTTCTTTGGGAAGATCCACAAATGTACTTAACACTTCACAGGTCTCATACCAAGTGATCTTAGTTGAAATTCCTATGGGTTTTCCCTCCCCACCCCTCACGGGTGCTGTCTGCAAATCAGCACGCTTGGAATTATGAAATTATGATTAAATTGTTATTCATTATTTTGTTATCAATTTCAATCCATTTTATCTTAGGCCCACCAGCAGACGATCGGTAAACATTGGTAGTTCAGTCGAAGGTTTAAATCTTGTAAACATGCTGGTTGCGTAGGCATTTTCATGGTTTTCCCCATGCGTAACGCGTATACGAGCTAGTTGAAGTCCTCCATGAAAGTATCCCTCCCCTTGAGGACTTACAGTAATCACATAAACCAATAAAACCCTCTCTTTCCCCCCCCCTGTGTGTTCGTTTCTCAAAAGCATAGTTAAGGGATTGTTCAGAGATTGATTTTCACTTATTTCAATAAATAACTCGCAATGGTTAGTCATCATGGTACCATCATCTTCTTTAAAAGAATTTTGTATTATGGATTGTGACCATAATTTTCAGTTTTTTTTTTTTTTTTTTTTTTTTTTTTTTTTTTTACACTGCACTGTTTACATACTTCTAAGCAATACCAGCCATGAAAACTGCATTGTTTGTATTGAAGCATACTTGGAAATTCCTGAGACTGCAATCCAAGTTCGAAAAATTTTGAGAAAATGAATTACTACATTTTTTTACAGTTACAGTTTTAAATAACATTTTGATCCTCATATAGGATTAATTGTTAGTCATGCTTTTATTTTATTCCCTTATCAACATTTTTGTCAAGTTAAACAGATAAAAAACAATGTTAATAAATGTAAATAAAAAAATTAACTGAAAATGGCCAAAAACCACACACATAGCTAAGGCTAAAACCTTTTCGGAATTTTGCCAAATGAAATGCTAACGGCACCCGTAGGAATTTTGCTGTCCTAACAAAATTTTGCTTTCCAACTTGGGCTACAAATATTTTCACTTTTTAATATACCGATGCCATAAATAGACCCTACACCTTTTTCCACAAATATGATAATCAATTAAAAAATCATTTCTGTTTTAACTCAAACTTCAGATATATATACTTCATCTTAATCTTGCAAATCAGTGTCTATTTAAATAGTTGCAAAACAAAACTAAAAAGCATCAAAAACTTCACACACAAAAGCTACTGCAAGCAAAGAAAATTATGCAGTTTTTATGATTACGCCAAGAACCCTAAGTTTACACACATCATTACAGTATTTATACTGAAAAACTATAACAAGTTATATAAATTTTGTGGTAAAAGAACATAAGTTAATTCCAGATTGCAGAAGTGTTGATCATAAACTTTTTATAAGCAAAGATAAATTATTCATGATCATTTTGACATTTGATTAAGAAAAATATACCAACCTGATAGGGCAAACCAAAGCAACTTCCCAAGCTATGATTAACATTTGTTTTCACTTCTTTAACAACATGTGTATATAATGTATTAGATGTAGCAATATCAACCATAGAACTTTCATCATCTGTCATCACGGGCCCATCGGAATGTCTAAAATTTAAAAAAAACTACATGATATCATCTTGCAATAACCTTAAAGTTGAACAATGTTGATATATTAAGCTTACAACCATGAATTTAACTATACAACAAAAAGATATAACATATCAATAAAAATCACATGTAATTTAAAATCTCAAAATTAACAACTCTTGCTAGACACTCACTCAGGTTTGATTTAAAAAAAAGCTTAAAAACATTAAATGCTTACATTAAATGAATCTTCATCAGTTCTCTACTGGATATACATTTCAAATTATTTGTTATATTTACTTCATCCACTTAAAATCAGTTACATAAAATGTTAAAAGATATGACTTTCTTTCCATAAACAGTGATCTTTGACATACATTTTCAGTTACAAATATTAGGAAACATTTGAAGGAAAAATAAGGAATAGAATATATTTATAGGGAAAATTAAGGAATGAAATATATTAGAAACAGTTTCAACACACTGGCTGAAGGATCTTCTAAATGCACTTTTTTTTTTAAGCCTTGTATAATAAAAATTTCACTTAATAAATATTTACCATGTTTACAATGCTGCATGCTTCCATATGTTACGCTTGGGGGGATAAGTGTAAATATAAAATTTTCATGATTAATTACTAACATAACTGAATTCGTAACTACTGATTACAAATGGTTAAAAAATTCTGAATTTTGATTACTGGTTAAATAGTGATCAAAGACGGTAATATTGAATACCATTTTGAATTTTGACTTTTGAATATAACGCTGCTGAATATAAGAATTTTAAACAACAAAAAAATATCATTTTTATTAATGTATTTTACATTAGATTAAAAAACACACATGTATATAATATTTTTTTTTATATTTGATTACCTAAAAAAGGAAGACTGTATTTATTACTTAAAAATCATGTAGATTAAACCTAAAAATGATGTAGTTTGAAAAGAATATTTTCTAAACTAGCATATATGTTTAGGGGACTTTTTTTAATAATCAAAACTAAACTTTATTTTCATAATTATCTTAGTGTTAATTGTGCATTACTAAATTCCTGATTATTTTTCTAATAGAAAGAAGATAAAGTAAGAAGTAGAAATAAGAACATTTAATACTAGAAAATATTTTTGAGCAATTGGGTATTTCATTTTTTTATGATGAAGTATATCCTCTTTGCACCCACATCTCTAGCTACAACTGTTACCTAATAATCTACTTAAGAATTACACACTGTCCCATTATAAGTCTGACCAGCAATATTTTTTAACTTTTTATGTAGTATTATCTCTTTTGATGCTATATTTTAACATCAGCAACCTCTTTTGATGTTTGTTCCATTTTAACATTATCAATCTCTTCTGATGTTCCATTTTACTATCATTAAAGTCACAGAAATTGTTGAAATTTTCTCTATTTACTTCTCTTCATTCTCATTTCCATTTCTATGTAAAAATATTCTAAATTTTACAAAATTACTTTGATAGATTCTTTTCTTATGTTTTTGAGTTCTTTTCTTATGTTTATACTCAACATTTTAAAAAATACTAATTCAGAAGTCAAACAACAAAAATCAGCGTTATATTTACAAAATTTTCACAGGACTAGTTTCGATGGTTTTACCGAACCACCATCCTCAGCTGCAAAACCGCAAAATTTGAGGTTTTGCAGTGCTGATTTTTTTTTTTTTTTTTTTTTGTTTGACTTCTGAATTAGTATTTATTTGGCGTGTTATTGTGTCTTAATTTTAAAAAATGTTTAATGTTTTAAAAACAGACACATATATAAAATCTTAATGTAAAAATTCATTAAAACAACACAAAATTAATTTTGCTTAAATATTCCATTTACCATTTATCCGTCAAACTCAGTTACATTTTTAGTGCATTTTCTATTCTATGACTACTATTAAAACAAAAAATTACCATTATTATGAAGAGAGAACACAGATTATTATGAATTCCATATAATATTTATTTAAAATTTTTTTGTCTACTATCTAGAAGCATCTCCTCTTATTATTATAAATTCTATGCAATATTTATTTTTAGCCCAAAGGGCTATTAATTTCATTTTGGCATTTTGCATTGAATCACTATAAACGATGTATCACTTTTCAAATTGTTGCCACCAAATGTTAGAGCTCTGCATTATATTTAAAGAAATTAAATAACGAAAAATCAGCATAAATATCTGTATGTTTCTCGCAATGTGAAAAAATACTGTGTATCTCGTGATGCTCGCTGGAAACTATGTCGACTTCAGGTGGCATAGCCTAACGGTCGACACAGTTTGTTGGTCAACCAATTTTGTGGTCCGACTGGGCGGGATATCCGCAACTGACCATTTTATGGAAGGAGAACCGGGATTCTTCCAGACCACTGGCTAGACTTGTGTCTAGACAGCTTCGGCCTGCAGAGCAAATAATCAGTCTTCACATAGATTAGAACCATCGTATATTCGGTGGTAGATTCAGGCTTGGCAGAGACCGTACTGGTACCGTCTTGTCCGTGACCTTGGTTGTGGGAACGTTACGTGGTCTGATATCGAAGGTTGACTGGGGGGGATGGCTTACTCTCGGTCAGTACAGAGGGACAGCGAAGTCAGACTTTGTGACTTTCAAATTTCTAGTACTGTGAGAGGGAGTGGTGACCCCACTGGCAAGAAAAATAAACTTTGTTTGGGTAGTTGAAGTTTGAGACCCGGCCTATCTCTTTGTGATGGTCACCCGTCGGGTCTCCTTTGATGAATTTTTCTTTGGGGATTTAAGTCTCGCTGTATCGACCAGGGGGAGAGGCACTCTCTTAGTCAGTCTCTGGAGTCAATGCAAACTTTGAATGGAGAACTATTTGTTCCTCGGGTCAAGGGCTCTTGCTCCGGTACTTTGTATCCCTTTTGCTGTCAGTTTCTACAGTTCATTTTAACACTTTTATAGTCAATTTTTATGCACCTTGCACCTGATCTGAATATTGTTGCTAACTGACATAACATATTTTAAATATGAATTCTCATAACTCCTCACTTGATGCCTGAAACATTAGCTACAGATTGCAATTTCTTCCACATAAAACACATTTCTTCTACACATTCTCTCCTTCTACATTTGCAGCTTCTTCCACATAAAAGCTACAATTTTTAAACCAGTTTTAAGTGATTTCAAGAGATGAACCCTCTGCAATGACTAACATGCATAGTCTCTAGCAGAGCTATTGACTTTGAAGTACTTATGTCCTTCAAAACGCTTGCATTTTCACAAAATTCAATTCTGTTCGTCATTTACTGAACATCTTTCTGTAACAACATTTGAAACTTTTATAATACCCTAAATATAGGCTGAATGTTATATTTGTAGGAAGACACTAATGTTTTTCAAGACAGGATCTGAGGAGTGTGTACTGCACAGTTATCTAATATTTATTTTTTATTTTTTTTCCAGTTTGCTGTCCCATTTAAAAAGAAAATCTGTAAACACACTATTTGTCATCCATGAGATCCTGTTGTTATGGTAAGTTAGCATTCTTGTTGCTATGGTAAGTAAATTCCTGGCTCCTTTCATACATACAAGTTTTTTTCTTTTTTGTCAATAACCAGTGCGGTCTTCTGAATAGTTAGGTCATATTGCACATTAGAAAATTAGCAACTTATTTCTTCAATTCTTATAACCAAATGCTATTTTAATTTTAAATATTAATGCAATGTTCTGTGATGCAGTTGAGTTCCATCTTGAGTAACTTGCATTCGTTTAACAGCTCAAGTAAAACAGTTTTATCCAGTTATGAACTGAATGATCCACTGTTTCCTTTTCACTGTACAATTCCTGATGAAAAATGATGGATGACCTGTATACTGTAGCAGACAACACACACACACACACACACACAACAGTTCCAGCTGCATTAACTGATAGAGGCCTAGGAAGTAGCAGTGGACAACAACAACAACAGGCAAGATTCAAGATACAGGGAAGGAGAAATGAAATATTTTATTAGATATTGCAATTTTAATATTATTGTATATTCTTATTAGAATATTAGTTTCTCTTAAATGAATAATATTGTGATAGATACAGGGAGTTTATCTATAAATACTTTTCATTTGTTATGCTCTTACTGCAATCGCACCCTTCAGAAATAGCGGGCTTCAGCCCGCTCAGCTGGCAAGCTTGCCCGCTAGTCAGAAATTAAAATTTGTGACACAATTTAGAAATTGTTTTGTGACACACTCAGAAATTAAAATTTGTGACTCTCGATTTTAACATAGTGCAATTTGTAAAAAGAAGGGGGGATACGCATATAAACACTATATATATATACACACATATATATATCAAAGATTGAAGTCAACCTCTTGTTCCCCATGAAAAGTCAACCAGACGATAATTACTTGGTTTATTAATTTTCATTTTAAAAGTTTCCATTTTTATTTTTCATGATTTAAATTCAAATTCCTTTAAAAATATTATTTTCAGGATTAAATATCAATGCTTCTGGGTTACTTTATTCAGATACATTCTGCTAACTTTATATAAGGGAATAATATAATCAATATTACTTTAGTAAATAAATTATATATGTGTGTGTGTGTGCACGCATCTGCCTGTATGCTCTTTTGTTTGTGGCATTATCTCTACCCAAATGACATGGAGTTAGGTTTCAAGAAAGATACACTAGGATTCCAAAAACTCAAGGGAAGTCATTTTGACCATTGTTATCTTCATATGACTTAAATCAGCCAGGATATTGAATAAAAACTCTGAAAATACTAATTTTCATCCTCATTTTACCGAATGGCAACAGACTTGCAAACTGCACTTTATTTCAAAAGGTTTTGCTACTGCTCGCTTTCAAATTGCAAAGTTTGTGAATAAAAAATTTGTAAGTTTTACAGAATCTGAAATAAAAATAGCACTGGCAAACCTTAAATATATTATTATTATATAAGGGCATGTTCTGACGTTGAAGAAAGCATGTGATTTCATGTGACATTATTATATGTTGAAAATGTTTTGTTAATGTCATCATTTTAAATAAATAGCTGCTGTTGGCAACTTTTCTGTTTCAGATTAAGATAACTGACATGGTATGTTATTGTCAAGTTAAATCTTTTATTCATATTGATAAAAAGTTACTATATTACATTAAATTTTAATCATGATGCATATTATGACTCAAGTGACTTCATGACTCAAGTGTCCAAAGTGTTTGTTTCCTGGTTTGGGAATAAAAAGTTATTTATCAATTGGGCGTTGCTTGGAAAGAATGAACCGATTTCATTTATACTGAAATATTTTTATGCACTTTCCTTTCCAGTGTACATGGCACTCATAAATTTTGCTTCGGTAGAAGCTAGAAATTTTGTATATAGTGCATTAAATTAATACAGTCAAAAGTCTTTAATCCGGACTCGTCGGGACTTCAGCAATTCCAGATTATCGATTTTTCTGGATAATAGATCATCAGTTTAAATCTGGTAAGATGGCATGCAGAAATTATAAAATTAAAAATATGAAACCGTAATTTATGAAATAAAGATCAATTATGATCTAAAGGGTATCAATATTTACATAAAAAAAAAAGCTTAATATTTATTTGTTTACTTTATTAAACATTTCTTTCAACGTGCGAATGCGCAAAGCATACATTACGCACAGTCAAAGTTAGAAAATTGCAACCAGAAAACTATTTGATTCGTATTTCTGGTATTTATAATGACGAAGAATTTGATTTAAATCATATCAAAGACGGAGTACATCGAGATTAAATACTACATTTAGTAAGGAATTATAAGCAAAATAAAATAAAAACATCTGCCCTGAAGATAAGGATAGTGCTGAGAGATCAACTTCTAGTTCATAGCACGCCACGACATTACCCCCCCACACACACACACACACACAGAGAGAGAGCAGCATTAAATTGATAAACAGATTTCGGAATGGTTAGAGAAACAAAGGAGCCTTTATCCATTTTTTGCAGCAATTCTACTTTTTCTTTGATGGACATTGCGACATGCTTTTCCTTTGTAGATCCTTTGGCAGCTCCAGCACTGGAAATTCTATTTGACATAATTGAAAGTTCAAGCTTACTTTTATAAAATTGCTCTAACAGTCTGAAAAAAATAATAAGCCAGATCCAATTCGAAGATTAAGGAACAACGCAATCTGCAACATTAACTGAAATAGATAATTAGATAATTTTAGCTTAGCTTATACCGTCCGTTATACATTAAACACGACTGCGTAAACGTATTATGCGCATGCGTAAAGGTATTATGCGCATGCGTAAAGGCATATGCGCATGCGTCAATGCATAATGCATTGACGCATGTGCAGAAAGTTTGTAGCTTTGAGGTCCGGATTATACATCATTCCGGATTCACGACTTTTGACTGTACTTAATTTTATTTTCAGTTTTAAAGTACACAGAACTTAATAAATACAGTCAAAAGTCTTTAATACGGACGTCCATAATCCGGAATGACCTATAATCCAGTCCTCAAAGCTACAAACTTTCTGCGCATGCGTAAACACATAATACCTTTACGCATGTGCATAATACGTTTATGCATGCGCATTTAATGTATAATGGGCGATATAAACTAGGCTAAAATTATCTAATTATCTATTTCAGTTAATGTATTGTTGCAGACAGCGTTGTTCCTTAATCTTCTAATTGGATCCGGCTTATTATATTTGCAGACTGTTACAGCAATTTTATAAAAAGTAAGCTTGAACTTTCGATTATGTCAAAAAGAGTTTCCGATTCTGGAGCTGCCAAAGGATCTACAAAGCGAAAGCATGTTTCGATGTCCATCAAACAGAAAGTGGAATTGCTGGAAAAAATGGACAAAGGTACATATCCTTTGTTTCTCTAACCATTCCGAAATCCGTTTATCAATTTCCCGCTCTCTGAGGGGGGGGGGGCATTGCAATGCGCAATGAACTGGAAGTTGATATGTCAGCATTATCCTTATCTTCAGGGCAGATGTTTTTATTTTATTCGGGTTATAATTCCTTACTAAATGTAGTATTTCATCTTGATCTACTCCGTCTTTGATATGATTTAAATCAAATTCCTCGTCATTATAAATATCACGAATACAAATCAAATAGTTTTCTGGTTGCAATTTTTTAATTTCGACTATGTGTAATGTATGCTTTAAGGATGCACGCGTTAAAAGAAATGTTTAATAAAGTAAAAAAATAAATACTAATCTTTTTTCTTTTTTTTTTTTTTTTTTTTTTTTTTTTTTTGTAAATTTTGATACCCTTTAGATCATAATTGCTCTTTATTTCAGAAATTACGGTTTCATATTTTTAATTTTATAATTTCTACATGCCATCTTACGAGATTTAAACTGATGATCTATAATCCAGAATCGCCAAAGTCCCGACGAGTCCGGATTAAAGACTTTTGACTGTATTGCTGTGTATAGCCCACTCATCTCACAGGCTCGTCTGTTAGAATACAAATAAAATATAGAAAAATATGAATGATGAATTACTCTTACACACTAGTTCACTCTCCAGGTGTATTGCAACAAAAGAAGATATGGTAGATAAAAGAAAATGTTTAACTTCTATTCTAACCTAGACTTTGTTACACTTGATTATTATTTTGTGTATGTGTATTTTAAAAGAATAACTATTTTCTTAACCTTGTGACATAAACCTAACATATTTGCAAAGAAACAGACGTAAAATAGCATTAAAAATCATAACATTTTGCCTACAATAATCTTTTAGTTTGTTAAATTATTTAAAACTGAAGATATAATAATACTAAATAAATAAAAATATACATTAAAATGTTAAATTATACTTCATATGATAAAAAGATATAAATTAGATGTAACACTGCCCAAAATACACAGAAATAAAGCAAATTGCAAGACTCAATCTGAATTTATTCTATTAAAAGACATTAACTCGCCATATAATCTACCTGAAACAGCCAAAGATAAATCAAATGGATTACAGTCATTTTTGATAACAATCTTTCAAATGAACATTATGATCAATTTTGATTATTTCAATCTGTTACCCTCCGAGTAGCACCTCACGAGATTTTTTTGTCATCTGGTATCTATTATATTATAATTTTAAATAATTTGTTTTATTTTCTTTAATGATGTAAATATCATTTTAATGAATTGGAATTTATGAAAACAAAGACTAAAATAAGTAATTATAAAAATTTTGTGAATAGAAGCTGTTTAAATGCAGGTCTTCATCAGCTGATCCAAAAAGATATGCGACTCGGAAGGTTTAACAGACTGCTGATTACACATTTTATGCTTATTATATATATACATCATCCGTTTCCCACATCAAAATTTATGCAGACAAAAATATGCAATTTGAATAAAATTATGCAAAATGTGCATTTCTTACATTCCATATCTTATCACTCATATATTTTTCAATACAAGCATACAAACACTCATCTTCAGAGATCATCTTATGACAAAGACCTAATGGGGCAAAGGCCTAAATGGGTTAATAAAAGCTCAGTAAAATTTAAACAGCTTTTATTTCATATACATATCACTTACTCAATTCCAGGCAACATTTCCAATTTTCTGGCTGACTTTGAGAGACATGGAGACGTTGAAGGCACAACTGCTGCAGATGGGATATAAGAAGAAGGATTGAAGTGTATAATGATACTCATATTATGCCACAGGTTTGGAAACACTGCAGCATGCTGCAATAGATCAGGAATAGAATGACCATGATCTCACAGCTGAATGTTAGTCACTGGGCCGTTTTTCTCGTTTTTTCACACGGTCACGATAAAACTCTAGAATTCTGAGAGGATGAAGTCTGCTCCATGAGCATCGACAAAGCAAGGTGCGCATGGCCAAAATGGTAAAGTACAGCTGAAAAGGAAAAAAAAATTACATATATATATATATATATATATATACATACATACATACATATTGCATACATACATATATATATATACATACATACATACATACATACATATTGCTGGCCATTAAAATATTGGAACTGCTACATAAGGTCAGGTCAGATATAGGACCATGGAATATGGACCAAGTATAATATAACTGCACTATATTTAGATTACAGTGCACCACAGAGACCCCCAAGGACCTGCCGAGTAGCTAGAAAAATGCACTTTTTACACTTAGAAAAATTTAAAGCAGTGACCAAGTGATTTTCACTTATTTAGGGCCTTACAAAATTTTTTACTGGGAAAAAAATTCTAAACAGGATGTACACAATGAACTTTCAAGTTTTTTTGTATCAAAACCAGAGTCTTTCTACAGCAATTGCATAAAAAAGCTGCCTGTGAGGTGGCGAGACATTGTAGATAATGGAGGAAAATATATAATTGATTAAAATGTTAAATTGTTTTTTTTTTTTTTTTTTTTTTTTTTTTATATATTATTTAAAAATTTACCAAAAAATTTGCAAGAATTTATGGACTGACCCAAAGATATTGGTTTCTGGGAGCGACGCAATACTTATGCTGGCATAGGCAAATGATTAGTATTTTAGTGCATGCATTCAAAACAAGTATGAGTAAAGGCATTTACATTATGTATAAATCAGAAGACTGCACAGCGAGTATCTTATTTGGAAACTGCATTTGAACGTTTTTTATTTATGTAAATTCCATGTCATGCCTTGGTAAGTATGAGAAACTCCTACCAGCACATGTTAGAATTTGATCATAGCTTAATGGGACTGTGCTTTATTGTTACGGTGCATTTTTGCTCATGTTGGCTAAGATTCCATCAGTGGCATAGCAAGGGGGGCAAGCGGGTGTACGATGTCCCAGGCACCACTCGCAGAGGGGAGCCAAATGGTCTCCAAACAACCAGTTATGCTCACTACTCCACTGGATTCCACGACTATCAGGAGAATATGAAATTGATACATCTAGAAGGGCTACAGTGAAAGCCATAGAAGATCTCAGTGACTCCAGGCCAGAAACAAACAGTCCGTGGTGTTGCAGCGATATCTGCAACACCACGGACTGTCAGCAATGTGATCGTTGTTGCGGTTTCCTTTGCCGCTGTAACAGAAACAGGTGCATCCATAGTAGTACAACAGATGATGACAATGGGCACAGCTGTGGTACCATGCCATGGATAATTTTTTTGTTTCAATGCTAGTGTCTTCCCACAAAAAAAGAGCACCTGCAGATCTTTTGGAAATGTTAACTAAAGATGGGGGGATGAAAATTGTCATTTGTTACTTTATTTCAGCTAACCCATGGATTTGGTGAAAATTTGTTTCCCTGTCATATTCTGCTTGACAGCTAGAATTATATTGAGAAGAGGTTGTAGTCAGAAAATGTTAGAACTCTTCTTTTTACTTCCTTGTACGAAGTAAAAAGGAAGTATTGTAATCGCGAGAAGTTTCAAGCAGCATTTTTTCAATGAAAATATCCATTTTGACCACTTTCGAATGCAATTTAAATGTTTTTGCGTGATATCTGTACGTAAGGACAGGATAAAAGACTCTTTTCCTACAAAAAAATTATAAAACTGTTTTAAAATGAATTCTGAAGAGAATTTTTCGTGGTGTTTGTACAAACGTACATACGTATCTCGCATAACTCAAAAACGAGTAGCCTCAGAACGTTGAAATTTTGTATATAAGACTACTATAACATGTAGATGTGCATCTGGTATTTTGGTAGCAATTGACCGCACCAAACGTATATAAATATATCCACTCTGTTACCCGGCTCAGTGATCTGTTTCTTTACTCTTATATGTTTGTAAATTGTACATTTTTTGCTTTAAAAATGATTGAATTATGTTGTCCTTATCTTCCGGTTAAGGTTTTTATGCCTTTAGTAAATCTGCATGCAATATTTTTAGAATTACCAACAATTTAAAAGTTGTTTAAGTGCCGCTAAGCCTAATAATTTTTTTGATGGCGGCTACAGCTTGTTTACACTTGAAACAACAGAGTAGTGAATTTGTTGCCAATCTAGAGAAACGTAGCTTCGCAACAACAAAGATAACGCCTTTATTATTGCAATTTAAATCATGCTTAATCCTTTCTGGAATTTTTTCGAGGAAATAAGTGTTTAAGATTTACTTAATTTTTAATAATTAGTAATTTTTAATACAGATATTTTGAGTTTTTATGTATTTTTGCCCTGTTGCGAAGCTAGAACTGATTTAATTGAATGAGAAATACTGAATCGTCTGTGAAAAACTGTTTTTTTTTTTTTTTTTTTTTTTTTTTTTTGCTTGCTTAATTTCTTTTATATGTCGTTCTAGATTTATTATAGTATTGAATAGAACATCTGGCAATAATGAGATAATTCTTCAATTGATATAAATTTTGTGCATTACGAGTTATAATTTAAATGAAATATAATACTGTTAAGTAAACCTAGTGCCAGAGTGTCGCTATGGTAAACAAATATAGTGAATTTTAAAGAATGCATTTATCCTATTGTGGTTTATGCGCTGTTGGCAAAGTAGATTGAATTAAATCCAACATGTTTAAACGAAATGCCAGAAAAAATGCATATAATTTAATATTCCGTACAAGGAAGTCATGTGGCTTACACATCAGATTTTTGTTTTCATACCTACAGGTCATCCATTAAAATATTCTCCATATCCTTTTACTGTTAAAACATTCTCTGTATTTTCATTAGTGATGCTTTAACCATTTTAACGTTTTTCACTGGTGTGCTTAATGATGATCTTATCCCTTGAAGTAGTACATTATATTCGGACCTTAAATTAAACCGGAGACTGGATGAGAAATTTCTTATTTTTTGTGTGAAACTGTAATTCCAGCCAAAACCCAAATAAATCAAGGTCCAGTACTTTATTTTATTAATATTTAATTACATTCTTTTGCAAAAAAATCAAAGCACCATGAAAGAAGTGGTTGTTTTTAAAGAAATTGAATATGTGTATAGCTCATACACAAATAAAAAAATGATTAAAAAATCAAGGTCATAGTACTTGTTCACGGCTCACAATCGCCCATTGAAGGTTCAAATTAGTAGTCGGTCGAACCTCCCCTGGCGGCAATGCATGCTTGAATTCGTCGAGGCAAGGAGTGGTATAGGTTCCTAATGTCAACCTGCGACACATTCTGCCAGACATTCATCAGTTGTCGCTCCAGATCTGCGATATTTTGTCATACCCGAATCTGGCGGCCTACCATGTCCCAGACATGCTCGATTGGTGAAAGGTCTGCTGACCTTGCTGGCCAAGGAGGAGTATCAACTGCATGAAGTCAGTCCAAAGATATGTGAGTGGTATGTGGCCTGCCATTATCTTGTTGGAAAATGGCCCCAGGATGATGTGTCATGAAGGGTAATGCAACCAACCGCAGGATGGTATCAACATATCGTTGAGCTGTTAAAGATGTACTGAGGATGACTAAAGATGGCCTGCCGTCATACGAAATGGCACCCCACACCAGGGATTACGGCTGTATGCCTTTGTAAAACAAAGGCAGGGCGGGACCGCTGGCCCCCTCCTCTCCAGACATGAACACGGTAAGCATCTGTTTCAAGAGTGAAGCGGGATTCATCGCTGAACACTATACGATGGCAGTCTGATGGCAGCCATGATGATCGGCTGTGACACTACTCAAGAACGACTCCACAACGGAATCAAAGTCAAACGTCTTAATGCCTCTGTGAGTGCAACCCTTCTTCAGACAAGAGCCGTGAAATGGTTGACAGTACCACAGGAGGTATACATGTGGCTGTAGTGCGTTGGATAGTCGACAATCATCCCGTTGGGGAGGTTCAGGCCTGGCGAACAATCATCCTATCTTTCCTCACATTTGTGCTCCTTAGCCTTTCAGAGCCTTCATTTTGTCGGCAATTTCCTTGTAGCAACCATTGCTGCCAACATCTTTGCACAGCGGTATGCTGCAGGCGATGGTCTATTGCTCGGTATGACCACCTAGCTTCACGCAACCTTACAATGCGACCACATTTGAAGTCGTTTAGTTCTCTCAGGCCTTCGATATTGTCGTAATGCCCATCTTTAGTTGCTTCTTTATGGAATTACAATGGCAGCAACAAAAAAAGATAAATTTTCAGCCTCTGTTACTGGTTTTATACTTTGCGGACTGCGCACTAGAAATCCACGCTATAATCGCAATTCCTGTTCATTTGCATTGAAACTTTGATCATTTGCATGTTCGATCAAGATGTTTTTGCATACCAAATTTCATCACGATCGCAAAAGTCTTTCTTGGTGCTTCGATTCTTTTTAAAAAGATTACTCTTTACATTTCATTAAATTTTAATATTAATTGTTTAATTATTCTAATCCTTAATTATTATTTTACCAGTCATTTTATTTATTGATTCATTTTTCTTCTTTCCTGGCAGTTTTTCATAGGGCTCCAGTACCTCTTATTTTAGAAATTAAGCCCTGTCTGGCTTAATTTCTAAAATAAGAGGCTTGCACTTGCTATCGCATTTACCTACTCAGGATAAACCAGAATTATTGGGATTGGCGAAATACATTGCAAATGTTTTTAGAATCCTCTGAAAATGTTGGTCTTAATTATTTGCTTCCTAAAAACTTTATTAGCCATATTATTTTTGAGAAGGTACACTGCAAGTAATTTATAATCCTGTTTATTTAAACAGATAAAGTTTATATTCTCAATTTAGAATCTTAAAATTAAATTTTGTTAATGTTTTGTAATTTTATTAATGCTATTCTATGTTGCTAGCTTTATATGCACTGCTGAATTTATCAGAGATTAAAATTTTATTGCCTCAAATCTTTACGCTGAATTTATTTTCATGTCCCATGATATTCAAGATATGCTCAACTGTACTTGAAAAAATTACTTTAATACTATTATATTATTAGAATATTCAAACCACTGAAAATTACATTTTAAAGTTCATCATAATGTCATAAAACATAAATTAGTAATTTGTTTCAGATCATTTGCTCTTAGTTAAGATAGGTATATAGTATGTACAAGGTGGGAGTGAATCAGGGAATTTTTAAAATGTTATCAAGAGTGAACAATTAGCTTTATTTACTTAAAATACACAATAAATACTAAAGAGTTAATTTTCAAACTGAAGAAAATTTTTTCAAAAAATAACATCTTTTAGATGCCCGCTATCCCTTCATATGCACTCTTGAAAAGTCTTCTGTCAATACTGCTCATTACCTGTTGCAGCATCTCCACAGCAATTCTCCCACTAACAGAAATGTTGCTTACTAACATATCCTAACAAATGGAAATGGGCTTCATTGCCCATCAGTAAATTATTAACAAGATTCTGGTTTTCATTAATCAAGTGCAGAAGAGTTTGGAAAAATTGAAGTCTGTTTCCATATTTCAGCTCGCATACTGCTTGAATTATCAGATTCTTGTAGGCGTGGAAATGAAGATCTTTATCTAGGATCCGTCGAACACAATCCAATCTGTCCATAACACAATTTCGTATCAATTTTAATGAATCTTAGAAAACATTCAAACCACTTGTACATATTTTGCTTTTGAATTAAGGAATTATTTTGAAGAATGGATTGCAGGTTTGGAAAGATATTGATTTTTTAAAAGATCTCATGATAATGGACCAAATGAAGCATCGTGTAAATTTCAAAGTGCATGAGCATTTTTTTCATGAATGGCCAACAATAACATCTCCAAATAAATTAGCAGAATTATTACGAGAGTATGAAAACGTATGAGACCCCGGAAGAATATCTCCGATTCATTGTTCGGAATCACAAAAGGGCAATAAAAATCATTCAAATTCAAGAGATTCGCAAAAGTATCACTAGTCTGGAGGGGAAGCTAGATACGCCTCTGAAAAGGAAACCTTCCGAAAACAGAGTGAACGTTATTTTGATGTACGTAAACAACTTAAGTGTTATTCTTGTGACTCAACCTCAATGCCCAAAAGTACAGAAAGATTTCAAATCACCAGCTATTGTAAATAGAGTGCAGGAGAATGAAGATTATTTAGTCTCTGTATACAACGACGGCTAAAGTGAACGGGTTCGATCTTCCAGTGTTACGGCACTCTTGAGCATCTATTGATGTAATCTGTAACAAAAAAAAAAATCACTCTTTCGATGTTGACAGGCAAAATTGTTTGGATAAAACAGCCATTTGATGCAGCTCCAATTGGTTTAGCCTTAGCACATGTCAAAATAGAAGGGAAATTTCGAGGGATAATAACGAAGGCAGCGGTCATTTGAAACGAGCTTGATGAAGGACATTATCTTCTAGGGTACCAAATGGCCACAAAATTAGAAAAAAATTAACTCAAGACTTTCTTTTCAAATAAACATAGGTGAGACTCGAGCTAAGAAACTCTATGAGTTGAAGGACGAAATTGCGAGGAACTACCAAAAAACGAATGAAAGTGACGTGTTTATGGCCACAGAGGAAATTTTGCCCCTTGCTACAGAAGAAAGCAACCCTTTCTTAAATAAAAGAACTGAGGGAGGCAAAATTGCTCCTGCCTGACGCAGAGGTGAAAGAACTGACAAGACTTAGTTATCGAACTTGCAAAGAGAAAGTGTGGATTTAAAATCACTGGCGATTCCTGAAACACTTCAAGAAATAAACGTTGATACATGCAGACTCTTACTCACCCCACTTAGGGGAAAGAAAAATATACTAACTGCACCTTGTTTATTCTCAATACCCAAAGACGACTCCAATAGAAGATAAAACTTCTTGTTACTGAGGTGTATGCATTACTGAACGATTCCACCACAATGTGACTGTCTAAATAAATTCAACATGATCAAGAAATCTTGGTTATGCCAGGTTTGGCCTTGTACCAACGAGACAAATTCTCGGTAGATTTGAGTCTGAAAATTTCAGAAGTGTTTTGTGCAAAACAAAATGTATTATAAATTTAGCAGGAAAAACAGAAAGATTCATTATTTGCCACTTCTTTATGTTAGAGCCTTATAGTGAGATGCCTAAAGGGAATGTCTGTAATTATTCCATAAATGATGTAAATCAAACTTATAAAAGTCATTCTTCTTTACGTTAATGCCAAATTAAATATGTATAATTATTTTGAGGTCAAGTGCATTAGTTCTGGATCAAGTTTCGTGTCTCCGCAGAGAGATTAGCAGAAACTGATAATCAAATATCTGCAAGGCTTTCCTTTTCAGACTGGATAGATGTATAATCAATATTAGATTTAAGCATGTATATTGTATATAGATGTTTGGGAGGAAAGGGGTTGTAAAGATCCTCAGGTTTTATGGAATGTCAGTTTTAAATTAGAGGACTTACTGTTCTTATGAGAACTAACACCAAGTGTCCACTAAATGACCGGAAGGTAACCAACAAAGATAACTCGTTAAGGACACCCCACCTGTGTGGTTTCCTTGCAACAATAATGTAAAAGGAAAAGATTTTGTTTTCTGAGAATTATGTTAAAAGAGATGTCGTAGAAGTCACACAAATCGATTGTCTGATCTACGATGCGGAAGCTTTGTGTTACTGCTGTACTGTTTTGATGTTTTACTTTTTTATTAACCCAGAAATATTTGTTAAGTTTTAAAATAAATATTTAAAAGATAACTGTTCTGATTATTCCTCCATCTAGGAAATTCTTACGGTATAAGAAAAACAAGATTTGTAACAAGGGCTTGTATAGCTTTTCACGACGTTATGGAATTATTTAAATTTCGGAAAGATTACATAGACTAGGATAAGGTTAATTGAGTTTGTCTGTATTTATTCCATGAAAAGTTAAAACATAAAATATTTTTGTGCATTTGAATGTTTTCTACAACAGTGGCGGCCCCTGAAGCAATTTTAGGCGATCAGCAAATGTATCTCAGTTATGCATTTGTTGCAAATACAGTGATGCACAGATTTCTATGTTTTACTTATTTGAAGTTTGAGTTTACATTCATTACTAATACGTTGAGGACAGCGTGTACCACCGGTTGTTTGCACGCGAATGGTTTATCTGGCAGCATGTACCATCGGTGACTCACATGCGAATGGTTCATCTGGCAGTGCGTACCACCAGTGGCTCACATCAGCTATAGTTTTATAACACAGTTTTGTTAGATGAAAAAAACTTCATGTGGCTAAAAATGTAATGAGAGAATGTAATGTTGTCTCATGACAACAAAATGTTGTAACGAACGCTAGCAAACAGCCTCATGTACTACAGCGCCACCTTATCGGACGCTATTCAAAAACTAGTTAGTTTGAGTTTCGGCAGAGGACTATGAATATGTACTTTTTCATTTGAGTAATAGTTCTTTGTGTTACTTCTTGTTAGTTTTGTCATGTAACTTTATGTAGTGTTTGTGTTTAATTAAATTCCTTTTGTTAAATGTTAAAGTTTGTCTGGTTTAAATTTTACCAGTTTTGTTTAACAACTTTATAGTTAGCCATGGTCACAACGCTACATAAAAGAAAATGGCTGCCCAACGGTGGGCTTCGAAAATTTAAAATTATTCTAAAATAAAAGTCGTACTCTTTGCCGAAACTCGAGCTCAATTTTTTTTTCTAGCTTTTCTGGTGATATGAACAATGGACGATTAATCCAATGTCCTTGGTTTTAGCGTGAAGCAGTTACACAGTAGGTAGGAGATTTATTTTGTGTAAAATTTCATTCATTGTGATGGTTTAACATAGAGTAAAAGTCTGTTTTATTTTATAATTATTTAAGTATTAACCGAAACAATGCCTAACTGAGTTTGTATTTTGATCATTTGGAAGTTAGAAGGTGTTAAATTATATTATCACAACCCCTGATATTTCAGTTATGAGAAAATAAATATGTATCTTCAATTATATGGTACATCCGTATTTTTTTTTTTAAAGAAAAGTAATTCTTTGTTAATGTTATTAAAATTTGTAGAAATGATTTTATATTGGCATTAAAATTGTTTATGTATTTAAAGCTTGATTCTTGTTTGTTAAATGGTTATATATATAACTGAACACAAAACTTGCTTTTGAAATAAGTATTACTAACTCTTACTTAGAATTTGTGTGGTATTAATCTGCTTTCACGTTCATTATTTTAAGAGTGAAAGATTAATGATGTTGGCAGCTCAATAAAACTAGTTTGGTAAATAATAAAAAAAATATTTTTATAGGAATATGTAAAGAATAATATATGACTAGAATAATGTGAATTTTGATATTGCTTATGTGGCATTTTTGAAAGTATATTCCATTGCTATTAAATAAAACCCCCATTGCCTCAACTTACATATAATTACTAAGGATTGAATTTTATACTTATATTCGGTCATACTGTATTACATTTTAAATAATTAGTATTGAAATTATTTCTAATTTTTCAAGATATATGTATATGTATACAAAAGCAATTCTGTTTAAGAAACTTCTGATTGCAAAGGTGTTGTAATTGTGCATTTTGTGTGCAATAAAGAAATATTATATTTAAGAAATATTAATATTTCTTCATTGTTCTAAGTTGTTAATGAAGATATTATATTCGAAATCAAAAAGGTATAGTAAAATTTTAATAGTTTCCCTTTCCCTATTCTTATAATTTCTGCCAGTGAACAATATTAAATTAGATTAGAGACTTTTTCAACTATTTAAAGAAAAAAAATTTTTACATAAATCCCCTTCAAGATGGCGTATTTAGGCAAAGGCTGCAAAGAGGACCTTAAATTACTAGCTTTAGAGCTTGGATTACAAGTTGCAGATAACTTAAAAGCTGTGCAATTGCGAGACCTGATAACGAGTTCTAAAACCTATGATGAAGAATCTGCAAAAAATATGTTAAGTAACATAATCGATGAACGGTAAAAGCCGAAAAAAAGCTGAAGATAGGGCTGAAAAAGAAGCAGTAGAAGCAAGATTAGCCAAGGAACGTGAGTTTAAATTAGAAAAGTTTAAACTCCAACTTGAAGTTAATAAAAATATGCCTAAGGAATCTGTTTCTGAAGTAGATCAGCCTAAATTTGATTTGAGTTGCATTCTTCCAAAGTTTAACCGAAAGGAAGATGAGATAGGACTTTATCTGACCATGTTTGAGCGTCAAGTGAAGTTCGTAAATATACCTGAAACTGATTGGATCCCATACTTGATTGGATCATTACCATCTGAAATAAATCAATTAGTTGTTAGAGAAAATGAAGAGGATTCTAAAGATTATGCAAAAGTAAAAGCTATACTTTTTAAGCGATACAGACTCACAGCTGATAGGTTTCGACAAATGTTTTCTCAGCATAGAAAATCAGCAGAAATTACTTGGAAGGACTTTGCTTTTAAATTAAAATCTTATTTTGTAGGATGGATTAAAGAATTGAATATCTCTATTTTCGAGCAGCTACAAAACTTAATCATTGCAGATCAAATAAAGAAAAGAACACCTTCCGAGGTAATCAATCAAAATTTGTACACCTCTCCTGCGAACAGTTACGCAACTGAGGGAATCGACCTACTGTGAACCCCCATATCAGCCAGGGGGAGGTCGTGGCAGGTAGGCCACATAAAGGAGTTCGACTTTGTGGACTGAAGTCGTGGGGCACATATCCAAAACTTAGCCTCAGCCCAAAATTGCAAATTCTACTTAGGAGTTTTAAAACTAATTCCTTATTGTTTGGAGAACCGGGTCCCACACCGGCTCTTAGCCTCAGACAGAGTAACTCCAAAAATCCTCCCCTTACTGGGCTGGGCCCGAGGGGTCACCACTTCCTGTTCTCTGCTTTTCGACGGAGGCGTGACCTGAAAACCTGACGGACTTGTACCGGTCGTTTAAATGCTTTCGACAGTACTACACGGGCAGCGCGTCCCACCAGGACATTAGCAAGCAAACTCGGTGCCGTCCCACACCAAGCTACAGAACCATCTGGTATACGTCTTACGCCTTTCCCCCGAGGTCCAGCCATATAAATGACCCAACCCCGGGCTCTGGAACCGCCAGGCTCGTAATTTTATACCCCCGTGGCCGAGACTGCCTAGGTACAGATCCTAGCCAGTAGCTTCGCAGAGTTCTCTACGTCGACCTTCCGAGGTAAGACAACATTTTGTGGACAGTTTATCAGAAATGAACAATCCGTTGGAGCTTGCAGAAGCTCGATTATTATGAAAATGTTAGATTTGGCATGAAGAAAAATGGATCTTCCAATGCAAAGAAACCATATTGTAAAGAAAATATTAAATTTGTTCCAGAAGGAAAATCTAAAACTAGTAATTCTAAAAACGTTAACCAGATTAAAAATACAAACGTTGACAATTCAAAATTTACTAATTCTAGACAAGAAAGGAAAACTTCTATTCATTGCTATGGTTGTGGATATCCCGGTTTCATACAATCAAAGTGCCCTAAGTGTAATAAGTTAAAAGAAGTTAAAACTGTCGTCAATTGTGTAAAATTGTATGCAGGTGAATCATCCAATCTACTATCCAGTTCCATTTTTTTAACTGTTTGTGGAGAAAAAGCAGCTTTTTGCGCTGATACAGGGGCATCGAATTCTATTGCAGGAGAAAGATTTTATAAGTTGTTTTGAGATCGAGGATTTGGATTTAAAACAACAAATATTATGATGGTACTAGCTGATGGCAAGGAAAGAAATGTTCAAGCTTTGACTACAGTGGTAAATCTTAATGTTGAAGGAAAGATAGTCCATATGAAATTTATTGCTTTGCCAAAAGCAAAAGGTAACAGGATGTTACTTGGAACTGATTTTCTACAGGCTGCGGAAATAGTGCTCAACATCCAGAATGGCACTTGGTATTTTCTGAAAATCCACAGAAGCAGCATCCCTTTTACAAAGAACCATCTGAAACTAAAGAGATTCCAAACGTACCAACATCTCCAGAAACAAAAACGTCTACTGACACTCCTGTTGCATTACCGGAAGCAACCGAATCTGTGAAGTTGAGAGATGATGAAGGAAACCATTGACGAGAGAACAAGGGAAGAAATTAAATTCATTGTTAGGAGAGTATAAAACTAACTTTCAGCCAGAGGGAGACCCTACTCCTTATATTGAGCACAGAATCCAGACCGGAAATAATTTACCTGTTGCCGAGCCACCATATAAAATGACACTTAGAAGAAAGAGTTGTTAAAAAAGGAGCTAGAATTCCTTACTAGCTCAGGGTATCATTGAGGAATGCGAATCACCCTATGCGAGACCTGTTGTGTTGGTCCCTAAACCTAAAGGTTCCATCGGACTGTGTATAGATTATCGAAAATTAAATTCCAAAACCGTTCCAGATACCTATTCATTTCCAAGAATGGATGATTTGCTAACTGAAGCCAAATCAACGAAATATGTGTCTACCATTGTCCTAAGAGCAGGTTATCATCAAGTTCATGAAGCAGATCAAGAGAAAACTGCCTTTGTTTGTCCATTTTGCACTTTCAAGTTTTTGCGAATGCCATTTGGGTTGCGAAATGCACCTGCAACTTTTCAACGACTTATTGATAAATTTAGATCAGGGTTAAGAGATGTTTTTGCATTGTCATATCTTGACGATATCATAGTGTTATCAGAAACCTTTGATAAACATTTATCAGATTTGAGGAAAGTGTTTGAAAGACTTTCTGTGTTTAAACTAAATGCTAACAGGAGCAAATGCAATTTTGCTTGTGACAGAGTAAAATATTTAGGTCATTGGATTACAGAAGATGGTGTAGAGGTAGATGCCGAGAAAGTATCTTCCATTCAGAACATTCCTAAACCAACATCCGTAAAGGAAGTTCAGTCTTTTCTACAGATGTGTTCCAGGTTCCGAAGATATGTCCAAGTTGCTAGACTCCTTAGTGATTTAACCAAAAAGAATAAAGAGTGGACATGGGGTGAAACCGAACAAAAAGCATTTGAAGAATTGAACTTATCCAAGGAGAAAGCCCAGAGGAACATGTGATTGAGTATGCAAGTCGATTGCTAAGCTCAGCAGAAAGAAATTATTCAACTGCCGAAAGAGAAGCTCTTGCAGTAGTAGTTTGGGCTCTTGAGAAGTTCCGCGGTTATATAGAAAACCAAGAAATAATAATTGCATCTGACCACCAACCTCTTAAATGGCAAATGAGTATTAAATCACCACCTGATCGTTTGGCTCGATGGGCCCTTCAAATCCGGTCACATCATCCAAAAATTGTCCACACTCCAGGAAAATCCAATGTTATAGCAGATCTTCTTGCTAGACCATCTTATGCAAATAATGACCTTGTTTGTGATTTAAATGCTGTTTCTATAGATTACCATCCCAGAAATCTAAAGACATTCGTGAGGAACAAATGAAAGACGAAGATGTAAGGAAGATTATAAACTGTTTTGAGAGTGGCAAAAAAGATGAAAATTATGTAAATTGGACTAGTAAAGGATATTTCATGAATCAAGGAGTTTTGTATCGTTGCTCTCCCGACACGGACTCTGAAGAGGCTTAGTTAGTTGTCCCTTGTCAAGAGCGAGAACGAGTCCTACAGCAGTATCACGATTCCCCCACTGCAGAACATTGTGGAGCTGATATACCATAAGACTGCCTCCAGGTATTACTTTGCTGGTATGAGAAAGTATATCTCAGAATACGTGAAAAATTGTGCTGAGTGCAATCGGTATAAACCAAATAACCAGAAACCCGTGGGATTACTTAGAACACCTGTGTATGCACAGAGGTTTGAAACACTTGCTATAGACCTTTTTGGCCCACTTCCAGAAACCCCAACTAGGAAAAAATGGATTTTTCTTATCAAATACACCAGTACGAAATGGATAGAGCTCTTCGCCTTAGAAGAAGCTACTGCGAAAAATTCTGCAAAAATGTTAATTGAAGAAGTTTTTTTTACGTTATGGTTTACCCAGAAGGTTGATTAGTGATAATGGCACACAATTTGTTAGTGTGATAACTTCCTTTGTATTAAAGAACTTATTTCTGTTTATCACCCTCAAGCGAATCCCTCCGAACGAAGAACAGAGATTTAAAACCCAAACTAGCCATACTAGTCTGTGATGCTCATGATACTTGGGAAGAAAAACTGCCCATGATTCGTTTTGCCATGAATACAATAATATGTGACACTACAGGTCATACCACTGCTTATTTGCAGTTCGGACGAGAACTTAGGATGACGGATGACGTTAATCACGATTTAAGAGCACTTATTGAAAACGACAACTTTGTTGCTGAAATTACGCCATACCTGAAAGAATTCACTCGTTTGACACCTCAAATCAGGGAGTGTGTCGAACAAAAAACAGACAAAAGAAAGGAATACTTTGATAAAAGACGTAGACAAACTTACTATCAGCCTGGTGACAAAGTATGGATAACTATACATCCAATCAGTAAATCCATACACAAGAAAAGTAAAAAATTTATGACTAAACGCGAAGGTCCGTATCTAGTGATTACTAAATCTCCCACATTTGACATTGCAGATCCTGCTACTCCAGACTAAGTGTTAGGTACTTATCATACCAATATGACGAGACCATATAAACTGTCTCAATCGAAAGATTAAGGTCCTGCGACTCCCATAAGGAAACGAGGCAGACCTCGCAAAATTGAACTATCCAACATGGACTCATTGCCGGGATGTCGTCAGAGCCCGAGAAGGAGTCTGTAACAAACGCTAGCAAACAGACTCATGTACTACAGCGCCACCCTATCGGACGCTATTCAAAAACACCTACGCCCGAACTAGTTAGTTCAAGTTTCGGCAGAGGACTATGAATATGTACTTTTTATTTTCATTTGAGTAATATTTCTTTGTGTTACTTCTTGTTAATTTTGTCATGTAACTTTATGTAGTGTTTGTGTTTAATTAAATTCCTTTTGTTAAATGTTAAAGTTTGTCTGGTTTAAATTTTACCAGTTTTGTTTAACAACTTTATAGTTAGCCATGGTCAAAACGCTACACAACTTTTTTATTGAAAAAAATGAAAAGCTTTAGACTTAATGTATTTACATAGTAATTCGTTTTTGTGGGTTTTTTAAAACATCTTGGACATAGTGCTGGTTTACCTTCGCAAAATCGGCAAAACGTTGTAACCCTTTTTAATTTATTTGCAGTATTGTTTCTACCTCATCGAGCAGATAAGGGTTTATAACATTCACGATATCGTTTCCATGACTTTCTCACAATTCCGATATACTTCTCAAGAAAATGTGTTGTTCTTCTTTTAGATGTTTGAGGTTCTTTAGGCATTTCATCCAGGAGCCACTCAATAATATTTTCGCCAAATTTTAAAATATTAAAATGCTTGGTACCCCACCTCTTATGAATATACCATTTATTGACAATTGATGTTCCTCAAATCAAATTTATAAGTTTTCTGTACAACTTAACAATTTTGTGTAAGGAATTTTAATATGATGCAATTTGATCGGCTATTTCAACACCTTTTTTCGCATGACTGTAGTCAAAAATAGATCAGGTTTTAGCTTACTACTTGTTCCTTGAATCATAGTACAAGTATGATTGTCACAAGTAGTAAAGTACAAACTGACAGTTTCTCTGTCCATTAAAAAAAATTGAGCCCCTTTAAGATTTTCAACACTCGCAATGTCACCTCATTAGTGAGCTGGCGTTGTTTTATTTATGCGTGCTCAGTTAAAATGCCAAAACGGTCACGTAAATTCATCGGGGATTTACAGAATGAATTCCTTTTTTTGAAGAAGGTGTATACTAGTAATCAAGATCAAGACGATATAGTTAAATGTTCACATTGTAATTCTGAGTTTTCTGTTGCTGATGGCGGTCGATCCGATATAAAAGATCAGTCAAGTAAACACAAAAAAGTTCAGCATGTGCTGCTAGCTCATTAAAACTGACAATTTTTTTTAAGACTGTGAGTTCTAATGATAAAAACTCAAGACTTAGCAGCGAAAGAGGCGATCTTTGCTTACCATGCAGTAAACCATAGCCTAAGCTTCAATTCGAATTCTTGTTCATCAAAGATAATTTTAAAGTTTTTTTAACCTAAATTCTCACTCGGAAAAACTAAGTATGAGGCAATAGCTTTAAATGCCATAGCTCCTTTAGTTAGTTTTCAGAATAGTTTGGAAATGCTGAACAGTTTTCTTGGGTCAAACTGACCAAAACAAATGCTGTTAATTGGGAAAACATGGAAACTTCTGCTGAAATGATTAACAGCAGCCTTCTTGATATACCTGATATGCAAATAAACAATGATCAGCTGTTTGACGAAGATATGCTTGCTAAGGAGTATTTGCAGTCCAATTGGGAACAGTAGATGCAAGAAGAGTCTACCAAAGATGTAAATTACAAGTGAAGAAAAATGACTCAGGCTGTTTGATCACTTCAAGGAGAATCACATAGCAGTCCCCAATCTGATCAAGATTGTTGAGTATGCTTTCTGCTTACCTGGGACATCAGCAACAGTTGAGAGAGCATTTTCTTTGATGAACAACGCAAGGACTAATGATAGGAGTTTGATATAGGAATCTACGGTTAAAGGCCTGATGACATGTAAAATTAATATCGGATTAGCTTGTGAAGATTTTTAAAGCAAGATTAAAACCAAAAAAGACTTTCTAAAGAAGGTCCTAGCCAATGAAAAGTACACGTAAATATTGTTCAAATTTTTATTCCTCGTTTAAAGTGTTTCTTCTTACTTAAGTAACTTAAGATGTTTAAATTTATATGCTTGTGTCATTTATTATTACCCATGGTTTAGGTTCCTATTAAGTAACCATTTATTCATAACAGTAAGAATAAACGACCCTCTAAAACATTCTCAAAACCCGCCAAGGGTGTGTATGCTTGAAAACCTGCGACGCTGGGGGGGGGCATTCTGGTTAAACATTTCCGAAATCTGGCAAGCCTATAATATATATTTTAGAAGTAAAATTATTGGCTAAAGTGCAGAATCGCCCACTTATTTGTTTGGCACTTTTTACAAGAGTAAGAAGAATTAGATTTTTGTCAATTTTCTTTGACTTTTCAAGTGAAAATAGGTCGATGCGTACATGGATAAAGTCAAGGGAGTGCGCAATGCCATTTTTGTGCAATTCTGGGATGATTTTTTTTAAAGTGAAAATAGGTCGATGTGTACATGGATACCAAGTATGTGCAATCCTTAAAAACGTGCCAAGCAGTAGGTGATTCTGCACTTTCCTCCAATTAATTTATTTAGAAATTAATTCTTATCTCTTATGGCCTGATTCCCAGATATTTAAATATTAAGTAGATATTTAAAACATTTTTCATTCCAATTAGAAATTATCTGGAAATATGAGCAATAAGGTGCAAAAAGCACATATTTTATTCTGATTAAAAGTGTAATTAATTTATAATAAGTCTATAATTAAATTTTTTAATAATGTTTTTAAATTAATTATCTGTAAATACGCATGGGATAATGTGAGGTACGGAAAAAGAGCATATTTTGTAATTTTCTTGTATAAAAAATAAAATTATTTTAATATAAATACATGCTTAGACAAAGGTCATATGTGATCATCAGCACGAAATTTACGTGCTAAGTCAAGGATTTCATGAACCTTACCATGCTGGTTATCTGAGTATCCCCTAAGAATGCTTACAAGCTCTTATACTTTCTCTAGATTTAAGCAGTCATGCAGATAAACAAAACTTATTAAAAATTGTAAGATTTCTCGAGAATGTTTCCGTAACCGGCACTCGGCGAAATTTCGGATTTGTTTACATCAGAAAAGAGCGTATATACACCATAACATGGTAACCCTGACAAGTGTTGCAACCCACACAGGGAATTTTGCTATAGGAGGAAAAGGGATGTTTTCTCTTTACTTAGATTTACAAACATTACGGTAAAAAAAAAAATAAAGTTTGAAAATCGCAAACCGTTATCAGGAGTTAATCGTAAGTGAAAAAATAAAGCTATATTCTATTTATTTTACCTTCTCTAGTCTATTTCTACATATTGCAATTTTTTTAAATCCAAACTATAGTAAATACTATATCAAGTGTTATCACTACTGTTTATATGGATTTAAAAAAAAAAATCATTGCAGTTTTTAAATTCCCCCCCCTCCTTTATTACTTTTAAAAACCTACAGCAGATCAATTACATTACAGGCAAGAAGAGTGCCACTTCATGGTGGAAATTAATCTAAAAAATTCTAATCTACTGTCCTGCCATCTGTCTGAGATAATAACAAAAATGGGATACACTTTGAAAGATAGAAACATAGTCAGAACCTTCAGAAAAATTGCTTATTAAGAATTAGTTCTTAATTTTCATCCTCTCAAAACTTAAACTTACTAAGTTTTATTTTTTTAATCATTAATAATGTTTCTATTATGTTCACATGTTTATATTATGTTATAATGTTCACATTATTCGTATAAGATGTTAATTTTTAAATAACAGAAATTGTATTTGAACATCTTCATATACAGATTACATTTCTTCCTGTTGAATCTAAAAGAATTATTTGAGTTATAATTTTGTTTAATTACGGCATTTCAAGATACGATTATATCTTAATTGTATCCTGACATTATCGAGATATGCCACCAAGTCATTTGAAAAATACCGTCAAAAGTCGTTAATCCGGACTCATCGGGACTTCACCGACTCCGGATTATTGATTTTTCCGGACTATAGATCATCAGTTTAAATCTGGTAAAATGGCATGCAGAAATTATAAAATTAAAAATATGAAACCGTAATTTATGAAATAAAGAACAATTATGATCTAAAGGCTATCAAAATTTACAAAAAAAAAGCTTAATATTTATTTGTTTACTTTATTAAACATTTCTTTTAATGTAAGTTGTTTAAGTTGCTTCGTTTCATGTGATAATACTTTCTCTTTAATTCTATTAAACAGACATAATTTCTTGTTTAGTTACAAAGTTCCGCCGTTCAAGTCCTATAATTTCTGTGTCGAGAATACCGACTAATTTGTCAATCGAAATTTTTTCGTTTTCAATAACCTCTGCGTCACTTTCTTCACTATCGAAAGCAAATTATAATGACAAGGAACTTGATTTAAATCATATCAAAGACGGAGTACATCGAGATGAAATACTTACTACATTTAGTAAGGAATTATAAGGCAAATAAAATAAAAACATCTGCCCTGAAGATAAGGATAGTGCTGACAGATCAACTTCCAATTCATTGCGTGCCGCGTCATTTCCCTCCCCCCCCCCCCAGCAGAGCAGCGTGAAATTGATAAACATATTTCGGAATGATTAGATAATCAAAGGATATGCCTTTATCCATTTTTTGCAGCAATTCCACTTTCTGTTCAATGGACTTTGAAACATACTTTCGCTTTGTAGATCCTTTACATATTAGTAAATATATATCGGAAATTCTATTTGACATAATTGAAAGTTCAAGCTTACTTTTATAAAATTTTTCTAACAGTCTGCAAAAAATAATGAGCCGGATCCAATTCGAAGATTAAGGAACAACGCAATCTACAACATTAACCGAGTTAGATAATTTTAACTTAGCTTATACCGTCCCTTATACATTAAACGCGCATGCGCACACACATATTTGCATCCGTGAAGGTCTTACATGCACGCTTAAATGCCTATGCGCAGAAAGTTTGTAGCTTTGAGGTCCGGATTATGGGTGTCCGAATTAACGACTTTTGACTGTATGCTTTTATTCATTTATTATGTTATGCTTTTATTTATTAAGAAATTTTACCAGTCATGAACTGCTTTTAATGACTGAACAAAACCAATTTTTGCATGACCTTGTAACAGAGAATGTGAAAAAGCTATATGAAATTTAAAAGATGTTTTTCTAAGAAAAATGTTAAAAATTATCTAATTGGCTATAAAATAATACTTCAATGATCGGAGTTATTCAGATGAAGTTTATACAAATCATTACAAATAGTACCTCAATAGTTACACATGTAAGAAAAATGGGTTTAATCCTAGTGTACGGTATACATGGGATTTGGGTGACATTATGACGATCACTAAACGCAATGTTTTAAATTAGTCATTTTGGTGTCGGCCACAATTTTCAAATTGCACGAAGGCTGTATGTACCGTATACTAGGATTTTACTGAAGAAGAATTTTATTTTTGTCAACATTCTTTGACTTTTTAAGTGAAAATAGGTTGATGTGTACATAGATAAAGTCAAGGGAGTGCACAATGCCATTTTTGTGCAATGCTGGGATTTTTTTTAAGTGAAAATAGGTCGATGTGTACCGAGTACATACAATTCTTAAAAACGCGCCAAGCAGTGGGCTATTCTGCACTTTCCCCCGAAAACACATTCAAGAGAAGTCGCAATTATGAAAAATATTTGCAGCTGCTTACAGATTCAATCTCACAATATGAGAAATTCTACGTTTCAAACCAAGGATCAGGAAGTGAAAAGCACATAATTACTAATTTTCTTTGTATCAGTCACAGATAATCTATTAACTATAATTCCTAATTATTTGTATGTCAACAGATAAAAAAATTCGGATAAAGAAAAAAAGATGCAATCTGAAGAAAAAGCAGGCTTTAAAACATATGCAATAAAGGCCATAACAATAAGACTTCAAAAACTAAATGCGCATTATGTTTGCAAATCAATTTCCCAGATGATGGTTACGCACTGCATTAGGCACTGCAGTACATATTGCCCATACCTGAAAAATTTGAAGGCAGTATACAATTAAAAAATTAAACCTACTTAATATCTTCATAAAAATATTCTTTTCCACACAAAGACAGTAAATCAATATACAGAAAAGACACGGAATATAAAGTAAAAAAAAAAAATACTTTTATTGCTTCTATTCTTTAATATTACCTGCGAGATGTCAAAACACATCAAATGATAAAAATGCGCTTTGCAATTACTTATCATTCGATTATAAGTCACACACAAAAAAAAGTATGTGACATTTATTTGAAATATGCAGTAATACGAAAGCTTAACACACAGAACAATGCATACAATGTTCACAAATAAACTTTCCCAAATACTATTCAACTAATTAAACATGGCCGACAAAAGCAGATCTGGGCAGTCTTTCCAAAAGGAACAGGTCATACGGGTTGCACTGCTGTGCACGCGCTTTATTCACACACATATTCATACATGTACGTATAAACGAGTTTCCCCGGAGAGATGGGAAAAGAGCTTATTGCGCATGACAATAGGAAAAACCAGATAAGGGGCTATCTTCATTACAAATTTCCAACTAGAACGCATCCGGTAGACAAACTTAAATTGGATATATACGCAACTTGCGTTATTTAAAGACGTTCTAAAAATTGTGTGCACACTTTTAATGTTTCCAGTATCCTCAGAAAGGAAATGAACTATATTTTTGAACTTCTTATTAAATTCTAAAATTACAGTATAATTATTCATGAAAATAAAAATCTGGTAACGAGATGTAAAGATTTATATGGTAATTACCTTCACCATTTCATTAGCTGCATCTTTTAGAATACTGTAAATTTGGAATTCTGTATATAGAGAATATTGACAGTTTGCTTAAAAATTTCAAGTTCACGATTACTTAAAAATTCGACTTATAAATTTTTATACATAAATTATCCTAAATATTGCATTACCTATAAACTGTTAAAATGTAGTAAAGATAAACATTACCGACTGCTATCTAATTCTTAGTTTTCTGCATTACAATCTTAAATAAAAAAATTAATAACGTATTTAATGTAACGAATAATATATATTTTAATACAAATAAATGAAAAAATCCTAAACACTGTGTTACAGCGGAGGATTTTTTTTAGAATCACAGAAAAAGTCGCACATAAAAATTCATCTCGGAGAAATTTTTAATTAGCCCCCTCCCAGTAATAGTGGGCGAGCCAAATAGCACCTTTAATACCCGTACAATGTAGAATCTATTGCGCGTGCGCTAGTCGAGCAATACACACGCCATTAAGGCCGAAGTGAACTGTCAACAAGAGTTGGCCCGGGTGAATATCAACCATTTTGCATCAGGGTATGATGTTTAACAAAAAATAAAAATAATATATTTGGAAGTCTGCCAAATGTTACTATACATTTGTGCCAATATGTGTAGGTTAGAACAACTCGGCAAGAATTCGAAGTTAAACCTAGTATTCTTGCCCCCCCCGTATAACTTATTTAAATAATTGAAATGACTACGCGTCATGATAATGCTCATCATTGATAACTGATAATATCAAATGTATCTAAGTTAAAGCTGATCTTATTTACACCATTTAGATGAGACTTAAATTTTACTATTTTCAAGTTAGGTACAAATTTAGTTTGTAACAACCTATGAATATTTATAAATGTCATTTTCTTACTTTATGATGGCAAATCATGACTCATCATTCATTTAAATTTCCAAATTTTATAACTTAGGTTTACAGAAGTACTGGGATTACGGATTTCCATCAATGTATGAATTTCTTGATTATTTATGGACACTTATTATACAGCTAAAGGATATATTAAATGTTTTCACTGATTGGAAATAGAACACTTTAAACAAAACATACAAATTCACTTCTACATTTCAAATAGATTGGCAACACTATTCTTTAAATATAGAAGCTTATTCTGAAACTAACCTTTTGTCAAATATCATTACCGGTCATACTATGGTAATTATTTAAACATCAAAAACCAACTAGAAAAGAATGAACTTATTCTCTGTGCTTATTATACTATACATATATTGCATATTTATATATATGTTTGTAATGTAATATTCTTGCATTTATTTCAATTATAAATTATAATAATAAACATATTAAGTAAAATGAAACTTATTTATCAATATTATAAGTTCATAAGTAACTTTTACAGTTAAAGAAATCAAAAAGATACACTGTTAATTCATGTTTTATTTTGAATGTCTAGTGCATCTAAAACTAGAAATAGCCATTTATTTATTTTTTAGAAATTATCTGCATAAAGGATGAATAATTTCATATAAGAGTTACAATTCAAGATTAAATTTCTATTCTAAAGGGATTGGATGAAAAATTTTCAAAAACATAACAATAACTACTTGAGCAATTAAAATTTGGTACATATCAAGAAGCTTCAACTATTTTATGGGATTCAAAATTAACTACCTAAAGAAAGAAATTGAGATTTTTTTTTTTTTTTTTTTTAAAGTAACTAAAATTTGAAGCCTTTGACACGAAATATGAATTTTATGAAACCGCTCATTATTTTTTACCCATTGTTCAGCTACATATGCAAAATTAACATTCTAAGTAACTGAGATAAAACGCTGAATGAAAATTTCACAGTAAATTATACATTTACAATGCTTTGTATGTTTACTTTTAAAAGAAATCAACATACAAAAAAACAATACTTCATTTCCCTTCCAACATTTATCGCAGTTCACGTTTTACACTAATCTGGAAGTAAAAGTCATATTTAAATATAAACATTTAATATAGTACATAATTTATTGGAATATATTTTGGAAGTAACCAGTGAAATATTACAAATACACTTTCATTAAATCAAGTATGACTTACTTGTCAAAGAATCCGAAGGAAGCACATAGTTTTCCGCGATCTGGTAATAAATGCATAGAATCAAACAAAGATCACATTTCTACAGAAAGCTACATTTCTTTTCTTTTGTTGTTCATTCTACAAAAATAATTCACATCAGTTGATAAATATCAACGATTTGTTTATAACAGACTTGTTACGTCTTGAATACTAAAATCAAACAAATCTACATTTTTTAATTGAAATACAATAACATCAGGCAAACTTTTGTACTTCCATTTATTAAAATAAATGTCTCAGAAATTTTTAAACGATCAATTTAATATCTAAAATACAATTGACGCACTCCATATTATATCTGCGTTGCTGACCGCCAAATGTAAACAAAACAAATTAAAAGCATTTAAAGAAGAAGAATTCTGTTTTAAGAATATTCTATGCTAGCCAAATCCTTTAAAATTCTCGCTAAGTACATACATAACAACTTTTCCACAATAACAAATCATAAAACAAAAATATGAGCACTGATCAACATAAGAACACAGCAAACTGCTATCAGAGGCAGCCATTTATAAATTTCAAAACTACGGGGAAGCAAGACTTATTCCAAAAGCAGTGTTGTCAGATACAATCTTAAATGTTTAATAATTTCATCTGGTAATTATATTTGTCAAATAATTATGCCTAAGTACAAATATAATCCCCAAAACTTTCTTTTTGAAAATAACAGTGGTCTTTTATAAGTTTTTATTTAAATTTTAATACTTAGACAAAACCATGAATATGAACTGAAAAGTCTATAACTGAAAAGTCTAAATTAAATTCACATATCAAGAGCACGTCACTAGCAAATTCTTTTTTTTAATTAAGTTTTTACACATTTTAGAGTAAATAACAATTAAATGTGTCTAGTATAATTGTCATTTAAATCCAATATTTCTTTAAAATAAAAAAGATTAGCTAAAAATTGTAGAAAACCTATTTTATATTATAATTTGTAGAATTTTTTTTTAATCTTGTGATCGTAATTTTCTTCCAAAATTCCGTACACAACTGTACCCAAATGATTTTACATGCTTATGGCATATGGCTATATGGCAACGTTGCCGACAAACGTTTCTCATGCTATTCGCAAAAGATCTTAACACTCCTCCCACCTAACTGGGAGCGACTAGAGCTACCTTTATAGTAAGTAGCCTTAGGAGCGACTAAATTTCAACGCGGCAGGAAAATTTTATTGGTTAACGGTACACGTCACATGTGACGTCAAAAGCGGGGTGTTTTAGATTTACCCCACAGGATTACCTGCCATTTTCGGTTGCTTGTTTTCTGAACTCTGCAGTGATATTTTTTGGCGAGCTAAAAGTGTTTTTTGATAAAATATTTTAATTGGTAATTTAGGTATTGTTTGCTTGTAATTAAACACGTAATTACAAATTATTGTAAAGTATTGGGTTTTCATCCGCAGAGAACCCGTTGGCGCTTCGGGAAAGAACCAATTGGCGCCGTTGCATTTTTACTCGCCAATCTCTCGTTTCATCGGCGATGAACCGAGCCGCAAACGTGATATTTTGTAAACGTGATTTTTAGTGCATGTAAATTCAAGTTAGCAGACAAAACAATATATTAAGCATATGGTATTAAAAATTCACAGATAATACGCGTGTAGATGTAAAACTAACTGGTTAAACGTGATATACTAAATAAATTTGTATTAAATTCAAGTTAGCACAGAAAAGAATATATTAAGTATAAGACAATATATAAGCATTTATAACGGAAATAAAAATTCATTTGAAAAATATAAATTAGTATTAATGTACTGAAATTAACCGGTTAAACGTGATAAACGAAAAAAATTTGTCTTAAATTCCAGTTAATATAAAAAACAATATATTTCTTACACCAGCAGTGTTTGCTACTTTTGATGACCATGGTGATGCATCAAACTATTCTGTCATCTTAGATAATCGATGATATTTTTTATTTCAATTTAATCATCTATTTATGTCACACCAGCCATCCTCTGAAAGGTTATTGTTAAAATTTAAGCCAGAAAATTGATTTATTCTCATTTTAGATGACAATAATAAAAATAAAAGCATTACTTAGTTATTTAAATTGCTGCTTCTTAGAGCTGTTAATAATTAAGAACACAACGTGAACAGCCGTGTTACAAACTAACATTCACTCCTCACGCCGTATTCTCTTCCTTTCATCCCGAACCGAGATTCGGCATCTATCTATGAAAATATTTCTATCCATTCATTATTAAAAATTTCAGAAAAAATAATAATATAAATCTGCAAATACGACCAACGACAGTGATAATTCAACAAAATGAACCCAAGAGGAATGGTTGCAAACTTCGAACAAGCGAATATGATAAATGCGCTGGGTTACCAGGTTTGAACTATTATCGCCAAAGTTGGCGATGTTTACATTTACCAGGTTCTCTGCGGAAGTGCTTTTTGAGACAAACTTTTTGTAATGTATTTATTTTTCATATATTGCCTTTTGAGAACAGATAAATTTAGCGGAAATTTCCTCTGTTGAACAAAGGAAAATGAAAAATGTTTCAGAATAGCAAGCCGTGTTAGTTTCAGTCAAACATTAAATATTTTAATATCATATGCTACCATTTTGTGTCAAACATTAAATATTTTAATATCATATGCTACCAGTTTTTATTCATTTTTTAATATTTCTGATAACAAAATAAGTTTTTTATTTTCTATTGTAGTACATAACTTTTTGTTATAACTATGGAATATGAAAAGATAGCAGTATTTGAATGTATGTACTGCTGCAAAAAGTACAGAAAGAAAAAGGTTTTATATGAACACATTCCGGAAGTACATAAAGTACCTGTTGTGGCTGAAGGAAATTTGAAATGTCCTATTAATGCCTGCAATTTTTCATGTAGAACGTTTGAAGAGTTAAGAAATCACGCAAGAGATCAACATGGTTACACTCATAACTCTGTTGAAATGGCATTTAATACATATGAAGGTAAGATATTAGAAATTTGCATTTTCTGCGATAAACGTTTTTAATTTGAATAGCTCCAAACTGAGTACAAATTACTATTTTTGCAAATTCATTCATCAAGCTGGGAATAAAATACATCTATTTTTGTGAGTATAATTGATAACAGAATAATTTCCTTAGCATCTTGCTTTTTTCTGTTAGCCTGATAAACCCCCATTATTCTTCAGTAAAAATATTTCAAAGTAATATTTCTCTTCCTCAACTATTTGAAATATGAAGTAAACATTTTCTAAATAATAAAAACATATATAGAGATGTACTGCTACATAATTATTTATACATGTAATTCAGTGCTTCATTAAAAAAAAAGACTATCCTGTTATTACACAAACGGATCTCTTAATGCATAGGTATGATGAAGATATCAAAAATAATGTGGACCTAATAAAAAAATTGTTAAAATTGCCTCTTGGATTCTACGCCCGGGGACAGATGCCCCCCTCTAGCTACACCCCTGACTTAAAATTAGGCAACTTCATTTCAGTGTAGATTTTAAATAAAACTATCAGTTTTGAGAGCAATTAGACACAGGTCCCTCTTCTTGAAGAGAAAAAAAATTCTGCTAAAGTGACCAGTATCTATTTACAATCAGTGCCAAAATAAGATTTTGGTTAGTTTTAAATTAGTAATTTTGTTTTAAAGATTCACTAGTTCACAATTATAATGGGCTTTTATATTGTATGTAGGCTAATGTTTACCCTTCAAATTTAGATTTCTTACAATGGAAAAGTGAGGAAGAACGAAGGGAAAAAATTTCTTACTTTTTGAGAAGTAGAATAACTCTTAAAGAAGGTGGGAAAAAGAGTTACTTCCTTTGTAATCGATCTGGATTTTATAATTCTAAAAGTAAAGGTGTAAGAGCTATAAAATCACAAGGTACCTTCAAAATAGAGGGGCACTGTCCATCTACTATTGAAGTTACCAGTAATGGCATTATTAAGATTTTATATTTCCAAACACACATGGGACACACAGTAGATCTAGAACATTTGCCATTAACAAAAGATTTGCGAGAAGTGATTGCTGGTAAGTTTCTTTATGAACTTGATTGTGAAATTCAATATAAAACAGACATTATTATACAACATTATCATATAAATGCAATATTTTCAGGTAAGTTAAATGAAGGCATTCCACCACAGAAAATATTAGATTCCACAAGGAATAGTATTAAAAAAGACATTTACAGGGAGCATTTATTGACAAAAAAAGACATACATAACATTTCTAATTCTTACTGTATTGGTAATGATGAACAATATTATCCAACTGATGCTGTCAGTTTAAGGATCTGGATAGAAAAAATTAAATGTTTAGATGATAATCCAGTTCTTTTTGTAAAATTCCAAGGAGAAGCAGCAGATCAGCACTTGGAAATTAGTGACTTCTGCATCATCATAATGACAAATGTTCAAAAGCATATGCTTTTAAAGTTTGGATCCGATAGCATATGCATCGATAGCACACATGGGACTAATGCTTACGATTTTCAATTATCAACAGTTTTAGTCATAGACAAGTTTAATTCAGGATTTCCTGCTGCTTTTTGCCTAAGCAATAGAGTAAATTTAGGTTCAATGCAAAAATTTTTTCAGTGTATTAGGGACAAAGTTGGACTGCTGTATGTAAACTGCTTTATGAGTGATGATGCACCAGTATATTATACTACATGGACATCAGTAATATGTGATGCCAAATTTAGAATTCTATGCACTTGGCACATTAAAAAAGCATGGCTGCAAGCAGCAAATTCAATTATCCCCTCAAAGCGAAAGGAAGTTTTGAAATTTTTAAATGTAGTATCTGAATGTCATGATGTAAAAGAATTTGAAGCACTGATATCTGATTTCCTCAGCAAACTCTTTGCTGATAGAGATACAGACAAGTTTGCTAATTATTTTGCTTCAAATTATGCAAACAGATGTGAGTTGTGGGCTAAATGTTATAGAAAAAGATGTAACATCACAACTAACAATCATCTTGAAGCACTGCATCGAGTTTTAAAATATTCTTATCTTGATGGATTGAAAAACCAGAGGGTTGATAGGTGCATTGCGAAGCTTATTAATATGGTGCAAGATAAATGGTTCCAGAGATTTATCAAAACAACAAAAGGGACAAACACATCAAAGATCAACCAAACAAATTTATGACACAACAGAGCAATAAATTTTCCAGCTAATAATATCACAGAAATCAATGAGTTTTCTTGGCATGTGATTTCAGAAAGTGACCCTACTCTTGAATATACTGTTACTCAAATACATACACAATGCATTAATTGTAACATTGTTTGTAAATGGTGCAAAATTTGAAACGATGCATTTGTATGCACATGCACAGATGCCACGATTAAAGGAAGTGCTGTAAATATATACATGCAATAATTTTAAAGACAAGATTACCTAATAAAGAACAGCCAGCTAAAACTAAAGAATCAAATGATGTAAAATCCTTTCTCGATCTATCAGCACAAAAATTTAAAAAATCAGGAACCAAGCACCATATTATAGATCAACTGAGTATCATATCAAAACTTGTAACATCAACAACAGTAAATACAGTCAAAAGTCGTTAATTCGGACACCCATAATCTGAAATTATCCATAATCCGGACCTCAAAGCTACAAACTTTCTGCGCATGCGTCAAAGTGACGCATGCGCATAGGCGTTCACGTGCGCGCGTAAGACCTTTACGGCTGCGATTATGCTTGTGCGCATGCTCATAACACGTTTACGCATGCGCGTTTAATGTATAACGGACGGTGTAAGCTAAGCTAAAATTATCTAATTCAGTTAATGTTGCAGATTGCGTTGTTCCTTAATCTTCGAATTGGATCCGGCTTATTATTTTTTGCAGACTGTTAGAGCAATTTTATAAAAGTAAGCTTAAACTTTCGATTATATCAAATAGAATTTCCGATATATATTTGTTAATATGTAAAGGATCTAAAGCGAAAGTATGTTTCGAAATTCGAAATCTGTTTATCAATTTCTCGCTGCTCGGCGGGGGGGGGAACGCTGCCGCGCTCAATGAATGGAAGTTGATCTGTCAGTACTATCCTTATCTTCAGGGCAGATGTTTTTATTTTATTTGGCTTATAATTCCTTACCAAATGTAGTATTTCATCTCGATGTGCTCCGTCTTTGATATGATTTAAAACGAGTTCCTCGTCATTATAATTCGCTTCCGATAGTGAAGAAAGTGACAGAGGTTATTGAAAACGAAAAAATTTCGATTGACAAATTAGTCGGTATTCTCGACACAGCAATTATAGGACTTGAACAGCGGAACTTGGTAACTAAACAAGTAATTATGTCTGTTTAATAGAATTAAAGAGAAAGTATTATCACATGAAATGAAGCAACTTAAACAAATTACATTGAAAGAAATGTTTAATAAAGTAAACAAATAAATATTAAGCTTTTTCTTTTTGTAAATTTTGATACCCTTTAGATCATAATTGTTCTTTATTTCATAAATTACGGTTTCATATTTTTAATTTTAATTTCTGCATGCCATCGTACCAGATTTAAACTGATGATCTATAATCCGGAATCGCTGAAGTCCCGACGAGTCCGGATTAACGACTTTTGACTCTAATATAACTTTGGGAGATATTGAAAACACACTGAATAAAGTGATTACAAAATTAAAGAACGAAAAGCCGAAATTGAAAATGGTGAACTATGAACCTACAAATAAAAAAGCAGAGAAACAAAAGAATTTCTTTTCTACGAGAAAGAAAAGAAAAAGTCCATGCAGTACTGAAAATATTGCAACAACTTCATACAAGAAAGCTGCTATAGATGCCATTGGAAATAATGAAACTCTTATAATTCATGATTCTTTTGATCATGTATATTGATATCTCATCATGTAAATATATTGTATATAAAATAATCTCTAAATAGTTTATAAATTAAAATATGATGAATTAAAAACAGTATATAAATTTAAAATGCTCTTAATCTTGTCACTACTTCATCCTTGCTAGTTACACAAGTAATTTATTAATCAGTTTTTGATCTGCATAGTCTGTTGCAGTATTTCACTACTAAATTATTAGTGTAAAGTTCTCCAGTTGATGGTACACATACAGTACAGTTAGCAACATCATTTTACAAAACATCGACATATAATGTGTTTATTAGGATGTATCACAACAATATGTGCAAAAGAACTAAAAGTTTCAGCATGAAATATGCAGTTACAGATTCAGTCAAATATAGATAGTAACATCATATACAGATAGAGAACATAATAGGAATAACAATCGCACTTGATTATTACAAAGGAAAATCATAATTCAGTATCTGCTGACAAATCAGAGTGTGCTGGTATTTCTCTAAATAAATGATTAAAAATGCCACAAAAATATAATAAGTGCTTTAAAATTCTTAAATTCATATAAGTGTAAATCTTAGTGTTTTTGAAAATGCTACTGTATTTTGTTATTGAGCATTTTTGAATTGCTAGTGATTACAATAACAATTTATGAATAGTGAAAACTTAAATTATTCTAAGAGAATTTATTAATAAATTTCATACAGTAAATAAATCATTGGGCTGCAAAAGTATGCAGATATATGACAACCAATAACAGAAATAAAAATAAAATCTTTAAAAATTTTATAAAGTGGCGAAGCATGCAAGAGCTATTTATTTATCTTGTAAACAATACATTTTCAGTAGAATCAGTACTTTAACCCCTTAAGGCACACATTAATTTCTAATTTTCGGTTGAAAAATCACCTATTTTTTTTCTTGCATAATCATATTCTCTAGTGCATTTTAAGACATGATCGACAAATAAAAGTAATTTTTAACTAAAAATTTAATTAAAAAATCTTATTTTTAATTTTGGAATAATTTAACTTAAAGTTGTCTTTTGTTATGCTCCTTTGTATTAGAAAAGACAACATACAGGGGTACAAGTATAGGCTAATTTAAAAATATATATATATATTATACAAACAAAGTGAAAACGATTTGATTACATGTTAATTTTGAATTTCAAGTTATTAAAATCAAATTAAATCAAATTTTCATACTTGCAAACATAAAATTGACTAAAAATTCAGTTTGGTATGATATACCATGAAGCATGGTACTGCGCAAAGTCCAACATTTCAGTTCTTACAATAGTATCTTGTTTCTTTCCTTAATTTTTTACCCCTCTCATCTCTTTTACTGCAACAAACGGCGCAATTTCTACAAGGGGCCACTTTCTTTTCTGTAGGTGGTACAAATTCGGGAAAGTGCCTTTCAGTTAGTCTCAGGGGGCCAGGTTGGTAACCAGGCCGACCTGTTCTTTTGGGTAACACTTTTGAATGGTATTTTTCAATTAATTTTTCCACAAGCATTTTACGGAATTCCAAATGGTCCCGTTTTCCTCCATTTTTTTTTATATAGTACAAATGAATTCCATACGGATATATCCACAAGATGGAAAAATATTTTCTTATAGTACCTTTTTCCTCGTTTTCTTGTTGTTGGGTAATCGTGGAGATGCTGATCAAGCCGATCAATGCCTCCCATTGTATCGTTGTAATCAATTACAACTTTCGGTTTCTTTATTTGAGTGCCATCATTGGCTGTTTTACTTGTATTTCCCTGATGTGTGTTATGGATTGTTGAAAGCAAACAGACATCTTTCTTGTCTTTCCACTTCATCGCCATTACTTTTCCTCTCTGAAACGCTATAACATCTCCCTTTTTCAATATTTTATTTCTAATTTCAGATGGAACTTCTTTTCTGGTACTTTTCAGAGTCCCGTAGGTATCTGTTTGACGTTTTACCAGGAAATCCGCTAATTGTGGAGAAGTATAAAAGTTGTCAGTCGTCAAACAGTACCCTTTATCTAATAACGGTTCAATCAGTGACAACACTACTTGAGTTGATACCGGCATTTCTCAATATGCATCGCTCAGATTCGTTCCTTTTCCGGTATATATAATGGATGAATATTAAGTAACCGGTTTTTGATTCACAAAGAAGGTACATCTTTATTCCGAAACGAGCTCGTTTCAGTGGTATATATTGCTTCCATTTCATTCGCCCTTTATACAGTAGTAGACTGTCGTCTATCCTGATATCTCTTTCCGGTGTATATAGAGAAGAACACTTTTTATTTATATGGTCAAATACAGGCCATATCTTATTGAGCTTGGGATGGGGGTGAATCTCAGCATCGTAAGTTTCATTGTTAGAGAAGTGAAGATATCTTTTTATCTCAGAATAGCGACGAAAGCTAAGGAGCTTCGGAAAAATAGGTGATTGAAAAATTTCAACTTTTGACCAATACATCCTTATCTCAGGCTTTCTAATTATACCTTGTAGTATAGTTATGGCTAAAAATATGTATAATTCTTCCATAGTAATCGGTGACCATAGGTTCTGTGATGATCCTGGATGTTGAAATGCATATCTGTTTGTTTCAGTTAGAATTATGTCCATGAGAGAGTTATCAAAAAATAATTCAAAGTATGACAAAGCATCATCGTAATCCGTCAGAGTAAAACAACAGCCAGGGTTAGCTTCAAATCGAAATCTCGGTGGTGCAACGTTTGGTTGATTTATACTAATTTGATACCAATTCCTTGCTATATCCAAAATCTCGTTGTCATTATCTTCCGATTCACTTCCATCACTCAAGAAATCATCACTCTCATCGCTGAAACTGTCTGATAAATTGGCATATTCAAAATTGTCATCGTCAGAGTCGCTCATTATCAGATAACTTTTTTTAAATTACAAAAACACTTAGTAATATAATTTGCAGTTAACTGCTTACTTTTATTATATTTACCTAATAAAAATGGATATATTACCTTTTCCACACCAAACGACTACTTTATAGCAAAGAATTCCTAGCAAACTTATTTAAATAATTTAAATGCTAATGGATCAACTAATGGCAAAAGACTTAAAAAACTTTACCTAATCATTTGTACAAGATTATTTAATGAACACAAAATGTATAGGAATTACTCCAACCCTTTTTTGACCGCGGACACATTCTATAACATATATTTTGAGATCTTGTACTCTTATGACTAAACATTCAAACAGATTTCAGGCATGATAGACTTTTAAGTGCTTCTTTGTCATGAAATTACCTTATGATCATTTCATTCAACTACTACAAATCAAGGAAAGGATAATTAATTAGCAGTGTTTTATACTTTTAGCCACTTTTTACATAATATGGATTAACTCAAAGCAAATTCTACTGATTATAATCAGATAATTGCATATCTCTTCTGAGAATTTAGATTCTTCCGCATTCATTTCTTTGCAGATCTTGCTCTAAATGGATTTCAATACATATTTACCACTAATAATCGCAAATGATAATAAATAACAAATTAAATTTTATTCTAAACATGATTTGGGCTGGCTGCATAGGCATTTTCGTGTTTTTCCTCATGTGTATATGAGCCAGTTTCCCTTAGAAAGTTCTCCAGGAAGGCATCCTTCCCTATAGGCAGTTAGCTCTCGAGTGCTTTAATCAAATAAAAAACTATTTTTAAGCTACAATTTCAAATTTTGTATTTTGTCCTTATTTATTTCACTAAATAATTGAAGTCCTCTTTAGTACATACACATATCAGGTGCTATTTTATCTTCATTTACAAAATAAAACAGTTGAAGTAGTTTTAGGACTTTTCTCTCATGGGGAAAAATATCTGCATTTTATCCAATTTCCTTTATGAAAACTGAAGTTTTCATACCAAACGAAATTCTTACAATATAACATTTCCTTATGAACTCTCTTATTTACCATATAAACTATTTCGGATCTTTGCTTTGGTAAATGGTGTAAGGCCTTTTACCAGTATATGGCTGTCATAATCCCTAAGGAAGCATATTAGAAAAACAAAACGGTCAGCTATATGCAGGGTTTAATTTCAAAAATTAGAAGTACCAGAGCCCTATAGAAGACCTTCAGGAAAATAGGAACAAGAATAAATAAGAGAATAAGATGACTAATAAAATCATTAACAATTAAAAAATTAAATAATTCATTATTAAAAAAATTAATGGTTAAAGTAATTAAATAATTAAAATTTAATAAAATGCAAAGTGATAAATTAGAATTTAATAAGCAATTTTTAATATAATTTTATTATTAAAAATAAAGTTTCCAAGACCAGATTTCTACTGAAATTATTGTTCAGTTACATAAAAGAAGTGCCAAAGCCTTCTTATTTAGGGCTCCGGCTAAAATTAAGAATTTTTCTTAAAACTAAGAAGTATCGGAGCCAGCCTCCGGTGGGCTCCGACGCAATTTAAGCCCTGGCTATACGGATATCGGTACTATTCCGTTTTGAGGACCGTAAAAAAATTGCATCGAAAATGTATGCGCAAAAGCGCCAAATCTAGCAAACGCGCCCATTTAACAGCGCGCCAAATATAGCGTACGCGCTGATTTCAGATTGCTTAAGTTTATATAGTTCCATATTTCTTAAGACGTCATTGAAATACTAGTTTAATTTTTAAATCCTTTTTTGATATCCTATTGATTTAACAATTTGGGAATTGCCATTTGACGAAAAATCTGCAATAGAATTTTGGGTAAAGTGCAGAATCACCCACCGCTTGACGCGTTTTTAAGAATTGCACATACTCGGTGTCCATGTACACATCGACCTATTTTCACTAAAAAAAAAATCCCAAGAAATGCACAAAAATGGCACTGCGCACACCCTTGACTTTATCTATGTACACATCGACCTATTTTGACTTAAAATGTAAAAGAAAATTGACAAAAATCCAATTTTTTTTAACCTTTGTAAAAAGCGGCAAACAAATAAGTGGACGATTCTGCACTTTACCGAGAATTTTTCAAAGAAAAGGCATCATTCATTATAGAAAATTATGTTTGAACAACCAACGAGATGAAACTATGCTTTAGCGATAACTCGGTAGCGAAATAGCGATGCAGGCATCCATTCAGTTATGTTTAGCAAATTTTACATAAATTATAATAATTATTTGAAATAGTTATTTAATCTTATGCTTCCATTCAGTCATGTTTAGCCTTTTTTAGATAAATTATAATAATAAAAAGGTATTATATGAAATTAACCTTTCACCTAAATTAATACATCAATCTTAGATAATTATTTACTATTATATTTCCCTTCTTGAGTTAAAGTTGCCGCAATTATTTTTGGCAGCACTAGCATCAACGATAGTTTGGCGATTTTTTACGGCCCTCCATACCGAATAGCACCCGGATATCTTGGTAAAGCAAGAGAAGAACCCATCTTTGGTCATGACCAAACATGGCGCATGATGAGTTTTGATTGTAAACCACATGAGAGGCGGAGTTTAAATACGTCAAAATGACGTCACCAGAGCCAACCAATCAAAATTTCCTGCCAAGTTGAAATTTAGTCTCAACCCACTTAACTCCAGGTCAGCGCTAAATCCCCAAACGCGCAGGGAGTTCACGTGGCACCCGAACTACATGTAATATGATGTCACGTCAAAGATCACTTACGCTCAGTAAATTTCTGCGCATAAATTGAAACATGCTTGTTCAATATGAATTTCAGTAAATAAAATTTTTCTGAAAATAGCTGCTAACTAAATACATACCAAATATTAACATTTTAGCATGTATAGCTTTCCAATATACTCTTCTGTTTATTTTAAATCACTGCAAAATATATGAGATTTCAGTTTTATATTAATTCTTTTAATATTTGCAGTGATAATAAATATTATATTTAATATTTGCAGTGATATAAAGTCATGTAATAATTAGTGTTTTGTGATTTAATTTCGTCATTGTATTAGAAAAAAAATAATATTTGTTTCTCTATATAATATACAAATGAATAATTAATGAATTTAAAATTTCGAATATTTTGTAATAAATGTGACAACTTGTATTATTTTATTGTATAGTATCTGAAAGGAATCTGGTTGAAATATAAATTATTTACACAACCTTTGGATGGAAAAACTATCATGTAATACATTTAAACAAAAGATCTACTGGAAGATTTTTTTTTTTTTTTAATTTTTGCATGTTCAGAATTTTTAATGTGTATATAATTTTGTTCTGAATAGTTTTGGAAAATATATTGCACACGCACTAAATTTAAATCACAAATTTTTATCCTCCGAAATGCACTCATATGAATGAGCCCTTGTGAAGCTACCAAGGTATTATCATAGAAAGCTAACATCAATTTAAGGCTTAAAAATGACTTTAAAGATGGATTCCAGGCTTTTCTAGTGTAGATACGAGCCATTTTCCACCAGAAAGTCTTTCACAAAGACATCCATCGTTTTAGGATGATAGCCATTATGCGCTATAATCAAATAAATTAAACCAAGCTTTGGTAAGGATGTGATATTCTTTCTTCCTTATTATTATGCTTTTTAAAGGTGTCAAGATTTTTGATAAATCACCAATATAAACTTTCTGAAACATCTGGCAGCCCCAACAATAATGATTTACAGTTTGCATATAATGAGAAAAGCTTCAAGGAGATCATGTGATCATATTTTTACCATACAAATGTTAGTAATTCATAATCACTCAGAATTTTCTCATCACAAGAAGAGCTCTCAGTTCTACATGTTAATGAATTTTATTTATATTTTAATCTTAAAATTCTTAATTTACTGAGAAGTAAGGAAGATATTTCCTATATGTTTCTTTCAAGAAATGCACATATGGTTACATCACATTCGAATATGCAAAAATGGGCATTAAATAAAATTTGACATCAGTGAAAGCATTTAGAAGTGCAGATTGAAAATTTGCAAATGAAAGAAAAGTATATGTTTTAACAGCTGGTTTAGTGGTTTCAGAATACTGTTTGTAACAGCATAAAATGAAAGAAACACTAGAAAAATGTGACTATTCACTGAAACATTTTTACGAGAGAGATGTATTCTCTGCATATGATCCACCAACCAAATATGTGAATAGGTGGCTCTCAAAAAATTTTGAACATAACGGAAAATGAGTTCGTACAGCAAAAACCAAAACTGACATGATACTTCCACAATGCTGTATATATGACAAGTTATGCCAAAAAACTGAAAAATTTTTCCTCGCTCAGTTTCTAAATAGACAGCCATCCACACTCTTGCCAAAACTTGTCGACCGTCTACAAGAGGGAGTGACAATTTATTCAAACTTCTGGTGAGAATACAAAAGACAGGAACTGATAAATACCAGCTTAACAGACATTTTTCTGTGGACAATAAATTTCATTTTCTTAATCTAACAACAGCTGCTCATATATAAAATATAGAAAGACCGTCGAGCTCCGCTAAGTGGTGGAATAAAAATCGAAGAGGCATGTTTCATCATGAATCTTACTTTGCAGAGTTAATATAGTAAAACTCTTTGAGACCTTGGAATGCTTCTTATGCCATATTAAAAGCAATTGAGGAAGCAGGGCAGTCACAAAGTCTACATGATACATGAACTTGGCAATAATTCTGATGCCAGCTTGATATTTTAAAAAAATGGAAACTGCAATACTGAAGAAGTATTGTAACATTTTTAAAACTAAGGTTCTGTTTATAATTCAGTTCATTTCATTGCCATATCAGTATGTTTTCATTTTGATGTCCTCCAATTATGAATGTCTTTTAATTTCTTTTTAAAATATAGAAATGTAAACATTATGTAGCAAGGACTTCAAAACTTACTGATGTCTCCTCACAGGAAATTTCTATATCTATAAATGTCTGAGCAGAAAGAGGCTGTGTTTAAGTAGATAAAGGATTTTTAACTGGTTGGTGAGGGTGTTATTTTAATAGCCACTGTATTGTCTATTAAACACATAATTTATCTATTTCTGTATAATATTTGGCACTCTTCTTTTATCAGGAAATCATTGGAAAGAAACATTATATCTATTGCAACGATTCATCCACTACTGTGGCGCCAAGACGTGGGGCGCGATAACAGCTAAAATAAATTGAAAATGGAGCTTACACAGCTGAAAACCGAAAGAAAATATCTAAGAACTTCCTTTACCACATGTGCAAACAAAATTGATGCAGAACTGAAATCAGATATTCCTGATTTGAAGCTACTTTCGATTCTGGAACAACAGCTTAGAGACAAGTTTAATCGACTTGAAATTTGCCAAAAGGAAGTAACGTCACTAATTCTACAATCTAAAGAAGCTGAAAAGCTATATGAAGAAGATTTTATTTCGTCTGAGCCTTATAGGGATAAATATTTTGAACTGTGTTCTCAAATCGAAAAGCTGTCGAAGAATCCTTTACCTACTGAATTACCAGAGAAGCGCAAATTTAAACTGCCTAAAATAGAACTAAAGAAATTCAACGGCGAAGCAAAAGAATTTTTGACGTTTTGGAGCCAGTTTTCGAAGATCCGATGATTCCAGATGAAGATAAATTCCAGTACCTCCTGCAAGCAGTTGTTCCTTAGTCCAAAGCCGCACGGGTAGTGGAGAGCTTTCCGGCAACGGCCTCGAATTATCCGAAAGCAATCGCCCAGCTTCCAGAGAGGTTTGGAAGAGAAGACTTACTTGTACAGTATACGTCAGAGATCTTCTAAGCATGGTTATGGGTAATGCAAGCGGTGGACGTGTGAAGACGGATCTTCCCACTCTCTACGATGATTTAGAAACCAAGATTAGAGCTTTAGAAAGTCTTGGAAGAACGCAAGAGAAGTATGATGATTTCTTAACGCCTTTAGTTGAATCCTGCCTGCCCGAAGAAGTATTAATTGCTTGGGAGAGAAACAGAAATTTAAAAGAAGCACCTCAGCCTGATGACCGATGCCTTGAAAAATTTGATGAATTTTCTGAAACAAGAAGTGAAAGGAGAAGAGATGGTCGTGTTAGCCCGCACTGGGTTTGGTTCTAATCATATTTCTAAGAAAAAGGATACACTAAATAAAAATTTAGATTCCGCCACCGCAGCTGCGTTAGTAAGTACATCAAATTCTGAGAGCCCAGGTAAGCGCAATTTTAACTGTCTCTTTTGTGAAAAACGGCACCCAACTAAAGAATGTTTTTCTGCTAGAAATATGACATTAGAAGCTAAGAAAAATATATTAATTAAAAAAGGGGCCTGTTTTGGATGTTTCAGGTTTGGACACACTTTTAAAACATGTCGAGTAAAAAATTCTTGCGTGTACTGTAATAAACATCACCATTCTTTAATGTGTCCCGATCGCCAAGAAAAAGGCGCAAATGAAAAGTCTAAATGGGACGTAACTGAAACCAGCACATTAACTAATAACTGTAAAATAGAAAATGTTTATTTAATGACTCTAATAGTTAAAATTAAATTTAAGAATGTTGAGCTTAAAGTACGCACATTACTGGATAGAGGTTCTCAGCATTCGTATGTCAGTAAAAAATTAGTACAGAATTTAAATTTAAAACCATTAAGGCAAATTAAATTGAAGCATTCGTTATTCGGTGGAAGAGAAACGCGAACGCAGATTCACGATGTTTATAATTTGTTGATTTCGTCATTAGATGAAACTTTCTCCTTTCAAATCGAAGCTTTCAATCTTTCCGAGAGCAAAATTTGTGGCACAGTGCCAAAAGTGAACGATAGTAAAATTATTAATGAACTGAAAGATAGAGGCGTCAGTTTGTCTGATTTGGGTTCTTCTGATCGTGAGATTGATCTGCTTTTGGGAGCGGATATTGTGGGCGCTTTATTTACTAATAAATTTGTTCGGTTGGAGTCAGGGTTATTTTTGATTGACACTTGTTTGGGACATGTGTTAACTGGGAAACATGAGTCATTTGGAGATAGCAATGATGATACTGTTTTGAATGCAATTTCGTTGTATGTTAGTAATTATTCGATAAAAGATTTGTGGTCTTTAGAATCCATAGGTATTTCAGATCCCATTGAAAATAATAGAAAGAATTTAGAACATTCTAGAGTTTTGGAAGAGTTTAAAAATAATGTGAAAATTCTTTCAGACGGTAGATATGAACTTTGTTTACCTTTTAAATCTGATGTGGCCGATTTGCCGACAAATAAAGATTTAACTTGGAAGCGGCATAAAAGGATGTGCCAGCGAGCACAAGATGAAGCATTTTTAGAATATACTACGATTTTCCGGGAATGGGAGAAATTGAATATAATTGAAAAGGTAACTGATAATGCTGAGACAGGACATTTTTTACCTCATCGGCCAGTAATTAAGGACAGTACCACTACAAAAATCAGACCTGTATTTGACGCGTCAGCTCGAGAAAGTGGTAAATGCTCTTTAAATAACCTTTTGTATAAGGGTCCGAACTTACTAGAAATAATTCCAGAGATACTTGATAGGTTTCGAATTCATCCAATAGGATTATCTTCAGATATTGAGAAAGCATTTCTGATGCTAAGTATAGCCCCTCAACATAGAGATTTCTTGCGGTTTTTTTATCCGTCCGAGATTGAACAGATTGTTTACCGACATCGCAGAGTAGTATTTGGGTTAAAGTTGAGTCCATTTTTATTGGCAGCCTCAATTACACATTTATTAGATAATGTACCATCTGAATTTGATGCTATAGCACAAAAACTGAAACATTCTTTTTACGTAGATAATTGTGTTTCTGGTGTTGCAAATATTGAGGAGCAGGAAGATTTTATTGTAAATGCAAAAGATATTTTGTCACGGGGTTGCTTTAACTTAAGAAACTGGGAGAGTAATGTAAAATGTAAGCATGTTTCTAATAGTACTGGTGTCACGAGAGTATTGGGAATTTTGTGGGATCTTGATAAGGACACTCTTAAGTGTAATTTAAACTTTAATCTTGTAAGTGAAGATCAGAATTTTACTAAGAGAATCATTTTAGCTACAGTTCACAAAATATATGATCCAATAGGTCTGTTGAGTCCTGCAATCTTACCACCTAAGCTTTTACTGCAGGAAACGTGGAATTTAAATCTAAAGTGGGATACTCCCTTACCAGATAGTATTCAAATGTCTTTTAAAAGATAGTTTAGAGAAATAGATGCATTAAGAGATATCGAAATCTCACGTTATGTTGAAATAAATGATTCCACTGAGATGCATGTTTTCGTAGATGCGTGCAAAGAGGCACCTGTTTTTTTTTAGAACGAGAACCTCTCAAGGGGTAAAAATTTACTTTGTTAGAGCAAAAACCAGAGTTGCACCTTTGAAGAAAGTAACGATCCCTAGGTTAGAGTTAATGGCTTGTTGCATTGGTGCCAGTTTGGCATATTCAGTGAAGCAGGCTTTAAATGCCCATGAGATTAAAACAATATTTTGGAGCGACTCTAGGGTAGCTTTATACTGGTTAAAAGAACGTGGTGATTGGAAAGTTTTTGTCTCGAACAGAGTAAAAGAAATAAATAATCTGTTTCCTAATAATGAATGGCGACATGTGCCAGGGAAAATGAATCCCGCTGATCTGATTTCGCGAGCGTGTTCCCCTAAGAAATTGTTAGAATCCTGCTGGTGGAAAGGCCCGGCATGGTTGTTGCAAGCAAGAGACAACTGGCCTGACACCGAAATATTGATAACAGAAACACCCGAAATAACACTTGAAAGAAGAAAGGTTAGGTTATGTAATATTAATTTGTCGGAAGAGAGAGTCCCGTGGTATGCCATTAAATTCTCAAATTTCCATTCAGTAGTTAGAATGGTTGCATGGATATTGAGATTTATCAGTAATGTAAGATCGCGTCATGATACTAGACGTGGGGGAGAACTTCTAACGGAGGAGATTGAAAATGCTGAAATTCTGCTTATTCGTAATGTGCAAGCTCAATTTTTTCCTAATGAAACCTCTTTTCGGAACTTGCGTGTTTTCAAAGATGCGAACGGAATTATCAGAGTTAAAACTCGAATTACTGAACGCATAGATAAGCCTTTCTTCATTTCACCTATTCTTCTTCCTGATAAATGTATCTTTACTCCAAGACTGATTGAATATTTTCACCGAGAAAACTGTCATGCTGGAACCCAGATATTACTAACCATATTGCGTGAAAAGTACTGGATTACAAGAGGAAGAAGAGCGATACGTAGTGTTCTGAAGGACTGTATTAAATGTCGACGATACAAAACTAAATCTCTCATCACTGAACCAGTTCCCTTACCTGCTGATAGAGTGGAAAATGCTGCAGCTTTCGAAGTAGTTGGTATTGACTTAGCAGGTCCCCTATTTGTAAAACGTGGGGACAAAGTATGGATGGTTCTCTACACGTGTGCTCTTTATAGAGCAATTCATTTAGAGTTAATAACGTCCCTTTCCACTGATGCTTTTCTGTTATCATTTAGACGTTTTGTTGCTAGAAGAGGAACACCTAGAGTGGTTTATACAGACAACGGTACAAACTTTAGGGGAGCTTATAATAATTTTTAGAAATTGATTGGAGTAAAATAACTCGACAAACAGAAATACAGAAAATCGAATGGAAATTCATCCCCCTCACTGCTGCCTGGTGGGGCGGATGGTGGGAAAGACTTGTTCGAGTAGTTAAAGAACTCCTTAGGAGAACATTGGGCAGAGCTGTTCTTACCTATGAAGAACTGGAAACAGTTATGTGCGAATGTGAAAGGGTAGTAAATTCGCGACCCTTGACATATTTATCCGAAGATACAGAAGACTTAGTTCCACTTACACCTGCCATGTTTCTGACCGATAGATCCAATTTAGATGTAACTGATATAGACACAGTAGACACCAATCATCTCAGGAAAAGAATCAGATTTCGTGCAAAATTAATGGAAGATCTCCGAGTACGTTTTCGAAAGGAATATTTAGGACTACTTATTCAGAAACGACAGCAAAATTCACAATTTTCAAATATTCGCGTGAATGACGTTGTGTTGATAGGAGATGATATCAAAAAGAGATTGAATTGGCCTTTAGCCAGGGTTACGGAACTGATTCCAAGAAAGGACGGTAAAGTGAGAACAGTTAGATTAAGAACGCAAACTAACAATTTAGTACGTCCGATACAACGAGTGTTTCCCCTAGAAATCCAAGATGATGATTTGTAAGGTTTATCAGGGTCAATTGTTCCTTCTTACCTTCTTCGGGAACATACAAGGACCTGACTCGGAACAGAGAGCTTACTAAAGCTATGTTCACTAATTGTGGTAAGTAGACAGGATACAGACGAAGGGTATACAAAACCCTTTTTTTTTCTCTATATACAATAACTTCCGTACTTCGGAATACACTGACCCGCCACTTGGGGTCTAACGTAAAAGTATAAAAAATAAAACTAAACTCTAATTTAACTTTAGAATAATAAACGTGGAAGATTGGCCTTATATTAACAGGAAGGCGTATGTAGTACAGATAACTGAGAACACTACAATACGTTTAAAAGTTATCAAGAGGATTAAAACCTCTGGCCTAGAAGGCAAACAGCAACTGCGTAACTTCTAAGGTAAGCGGCCTGCTTCGAACTCACTGCTTCCTCTCTCTCGCTTGGCAAAAGGCCACAACTTAAATACTTGGCGTTCGCCAGACAAACTTTGCATAAAAACCTTAACGCTTATAATTCTGGCCGGAAGTAGAAAATAAGAAGTGATAGTAAAGATTTAAAATAAAATAAACGTTAGTAAAACTTAAGATCCTTACAGGTTCATGTCATCCAAGTGATCCTCAAAAACATCAATCTGCTGTAAAGTCTTCAGATTCTCATCGTGGAGACGACATGAGTACCTCTCATCATTCAGGAATTTCTGGGTCACCCCGATCTCCGGACCCCACTGATGTTTCCGATGTATGTGACAGTTCTAAGACTATAAAGACACGAGCTGGTAGAACTGTTAAGATGCCACTTAGACTGAACTTGATAGACTTGAATGTTTTGAGTAGCTATCCAGCGACTCAAAGGGGGGAGGATGTTGGGAACAGCATCACTACGCCAGCGAATAAAAAGCCAGATAGAGACTGACGTCGTGGGACGCCAGAGGAAAACGAAGAGTTCCGGTTTAGTTAGCTTGTAAGGATCTTAAGTTTTACTAACGTTTATTTTATTTTAAATCTTTACTATCACTCCTTATTTTCTACTTCCGGCCAGAATTAAAAGCTTTAACTTATTTATGCAAATTTGTCTGGCGAACGCCAAGTACTTAAGTTGTGGCTTTTTGCCAAGCAAGAGAGAGGAAGGAGTTAGTCGACGCAGGCCGCTTGCCTTAGCAGTTTTACTCGGTTGCTGGTTGCCTTCCAGGCCAGAGGTTTAATCCTCTTAATAATTTTAAACGTATTGTAGTGTTAACAGTTCTCTGTACTACATACGGCTTCCTGTTAATATACGGCCAATCTTCCACGTATGCCCTTGTTTATTATTCCAAAGTTAAGTTAGAGTTTAGTTAATATTTTTATATTCTTACGTTCAGACCACAAGTGGTTGGTCTCTGTATTCCGAAGTCCGGAAATTATTGTAAAGAGTGAAAAATAAAGGGTTTCGTATACCCTTCCTGTGTATCTTGTCTACTTCCCACATTTATTGAACATAGCTTTAGTAAGCTCCCTGTTCCGAGTCAGATCTTTGCATGTTCCCAAAGCAAGTAAGGCGGAACACAGAACCTGATAAGCTAAGAACGATGTTTGCATGATGTTGTTAGATATTGTAGCTAGATAAATATTTTTTATTCTTTTAACTTGTCCTTGTGTGTAAATAAATCTTTTTGCTTAAGTTTAAATGAAGTACTCCATTTATGACAAGATAGCTGTTAATTCATCGGGTAGATGACTTATGAATCTATTCTGAGCTAGCCATTGTTCGAACGTAACGCCTTACGTAACAACTACCACTTGTTTTTCTATATTCTCCTTTTTCTATATAACACACATATACGTCTAAGTTTTTATGCTTTTGTTCTCACCATACACACAGTCATCTGTTTTCAGTTAAGGACACATCTGAGACTATTATTAACTTGCTATTAAAATTCTAAAATCAAAAAGAAGAAAGAGGTGCATGATGTCTTTAAATCAAGTCACATTACAGTCTATGCATGCATAATGCTAAATATGAGATTTTGCCAAAAACAATCAAAACTGCACTGTGCTGTCCACCACTAGACTAAAACATTAAAATTCCCATTGCAGGGATCATAATCTGCAATCATGCTACTGAAAAACCATCTGGGAGAATGCTATACATATGCCTGGGTTGAACAATAAATATTTTTTGGTGACATCATAGGTTGCCACGTAAAGGCTTCTTGGCGACATGGTACGTTGCTTCATCGATATATTCTCATGGCTTATGGGTGCAGGTGTACGAAAAAAATGAACTGGCAAAATATTAGGTACTATTCTATTATCGGGACCGGATTAACAAATGTTTGCATGTACACATATATGCGTATGTGTATACTCATACATTCATGCTTACATATATGAACACATACATCCATATATACATGCATACATATCTACATTTCTAAATTAAATCCTGATAAAGGAATAGTGCCAAATATTATACAGAAATAGATAAATTACGTATTCAGTAGACAATACAGTGGCTATTAAAATAACGCCCTTATCAACCAGTTAAATATCCTTTACATACTTCAACATAGCCTCTTTCTGCTCAAACATTTATAAATTTAGAAATTTCCTGTGAGGAGACATCAGTAAATTTTCAAGTCCAAGTGTAATGTAGAGTTTTATGAAATTAACTAAAACATACGTAATACAGAGTAATGACACATTTCTATCTTTTATAAAGAAATTAAAATACATTCATAATTGGAGGACATCAAAATCAAAACATACTGATATGGCAACGAAATGAACTGAAATATAAACAGAACCTTAGTTTTAAAAATGTTACGATACTTCTTTAGTATTGCAGCTTCCATTTTTTTTAAACATCAAGCTGGCATCAGAATTATTGCCAACTTCCTGTCTCATGTACACTTTGTTACTGCCCTGCTTCCTCAATTGCTTTTTATATGGCATAAGAAGCATTCCAAGGTCTCAAAGATTTTTGCTATATTAACTCTGCAAAGTAAGATTCCTGATGAAACATGCCTTTAGCGGAGCTCGACGGTCTTTCTATATTTTATATATGAGCAGCTGTTGTTAGATTAAGAAAATGAAATTTATTGTCCACAGAAAAATGTCTCAAGATAGATAACCGGAAACGCTTATCTTCATTGGCTGTTTATCATCACTGGCTGTATGTATAACGTAATCCGCCCTAAATATTTTATGCGCTATTTCTGGTTCTCCACCAACTGAAACTGTGCACATCGCCAATCGTTTGCAGTCTGTTTAAATACCACTTGCTTTCTTTTTGCTTTTACTACCGAGATAGATATATTTAAATGCAAATCATACAGTGCGTCTTTCTATGTGAAGAGCTATTTGAAAGCACATGAGAAAGGTATGCACAAATAATCCGTCGTTAAAGTTACACCATATTTGTGTACATATTGCACGAAGTCTTTAAGCAAACACAGACCACGCATTCATAATGTAAAGCGAAAAATATTAAATGCAGCGAAGAAGGATGCCTGGACTGTTTCCCACCAGAGGAGATTTAAGATCTGAAATAACCTTGGAATTAAAATTAAATAGCTTAATGAATACGCGACTTCCAAAAGATTAGAAACGGAAATGTGTTCCTTTTCTTATATATATATAAAAGGAGGAACACATTTCCTTTATTTATTTTTATATTCACAATGTTTATCGTTTTTTTGAACGGTTGGCATAGTTTAAATGAATGATTGGGTGGGAGGCGAATAAAATCTTGTTTACAATTTTTGTACATCTTAGAATACATTTAGATTCAAAGGCGTGTTTTGCACAATCAAACTTTTAATTCATTCCTCTTTGAAATTTTTCGTCTCAGAAAAATAATAAAAATTAGTCAGAGTATTTCTGTGCTGAACATTAAGATATTAAGCAATTTAAAAGAGATAAAATCAACTATTAAATGAACAATTAATCATATAATACAGGTTATTAACAATTTTCGGCGTAAAATGCTTGTACCTGGGCTGACTTTGCACATGCCCTAACGTAGGTGGTGTGACTAGCTTCTTAGATTCGCACCGTCGGTGCGATTAGCAACTGTGGAAAAGGTTGACCTAGCGAATATTTCACAAGTGCACATCATCGTAGCCACTGAGGAAGGGGTTTCGAAAATGGACCAATGAGCTTTTATTATTTTTGTGACACTAAATCTTCGCGCATGTTGTTTACGTTATAACTTGCATTTGTTTCGCAGTTTAAAATATATGGAGTAATAGTAAAAAATCTCATAGTGCTTTCGTTTTATGGGTTTAATTAATTGCTGACATTTCACTTTCGCGATTTTTATCTCGCATTAATATTTAGATTGATGTTCACGACATATTATCGCTCTTTACATCGAGAAAATGTCTCAAGCTATAATTAGCTTCGAAACCTGTGGATTAACAGAATTCAAGTGTATAGGTTTTTTTAATTGAGCTGAGAAGGACGGAAAGTGTTACAATGAATCTAGTGTTTTCTTATTTCAGTGCTGGCATTCTTTTGATTTTTAAAGTGTAAGATTCAGAATATGTATTGTGTGTGATCTGATTATATCCATTATTAACATTAAAAGTTATATGTTAATGAGTTGAATATATTCGTTGTGAATAAAATAAATTCATTCTATTTGATGAGTATTTCTGGAGAACACACTACTACATCTAAGAGTGAGCAGTTATTAAATGTGAAATTTAACACACTAAATGTATACGAATGCAAATTAGTAAAGTTCACTTTGAATAAAATTCTGCATTGTCTATTATTATAGAACATCTTTTTCATATAGACTGCAATAAAAAATGCTGACTTCTATTACATATATAATTGGTGTAAATATTTTTCTCATATGCATAGTTTTATGTAAAGATATTATTTTGGGCTCAGATATTTATCACATATTTCTTTCTTCATCTTATTTACAACATATTAAGTAATATTTCACATCAATAATTTTTGCGGAGTACCCAACGTGTGTTTTTATTTGTTTCAAATCCTTTCAACCAGGTAGTGAAATTTTTACATTTGCTTATACAGTCAAAAGTCGTTAATTCGGACACCCATAATTCGGAATGATCTATAATCCGGACATCAAAACTAAAAACTTTCTGCGCATGCGCAACATTGACACATGCGCAGAGGCGTTCACGCGTGCGCGTAAGACCTTTTACGACTGCGCATATGAGTGTGCGCAAGTGCAGAATACGTTTTCGCGTGCGCATTTTATGTATAATGGACGTATAAGCTAAATAATTATCTATTTCAGTTAATGTTGATGATTGCGTTGTTCCTTAATTTTCGAATTGCATCCGGCTTATTATTTTTTGCAGACTGTAAGAGCAATTTTATAAAAGTAAGCTTAAACTTTCGATTATATCAAATAGAATTTCCGATATATATTTGTTAATATGTAAAGGATCTAAATCGAAAGTATGTTTTGAAATCCGAAATCTGTTTATCAATTTCACGCTGCTCGGCGGCGGGCGCGTAATGAATTGGAAGTTGATTTGTCAGCACTATCTTTATCTTCAGCGCAGATGTTTTTATTTTATTTGGCTTATAATTCCTTACCAAATGTAGTATTTCATCTCGATATGCTCCGTCTTTGATATGATTTAAAACAAGTTCCTCGTCATTATAATTCGCTTCCGATAGCGAAGAAAAGTGACAGAGGTTATTGAAAACAAAAAAAATTTCGATTGACAAATTAGTCGGTGTTCTTGACACAGCAATTATAGGACTTGAACGGCGGAACTTTGTAACTGAACAAGAAATTATGTCTGTTTAATAGAATTAAAGAGAAAGTATTATCACATGAAACGAAGCAAAACTTAAACAACTTACATTGAAAGAAATGTTTAATAAAGTAAACAAATAAATATTAAGCTTTTTCTTTTTGCAAATTTTGATACCCTTTAGATCATAATTGTTCTTTATTTCATAAATTACGGTTTCATATTTTTAATTTTAGAATTTCTGCATGCCATCTTACGAGATTTAAACTGATGATCTATAATCCGGAAAAATCGATAATCCGGAATTGCCGAAGTCCCGACGAGTCCGGATTAACGACTTTTGACTGTATTTGATCCAACTTCGGAATGAACATTTTCAGAAGAAATGGACGATGCTTAATTTATTTTGTACAGAACATTGCATTGCAAAATATTTTCAAACATCTTGCCTAAATATTAAAGCACGCGAAAGGTCATATTAGAGCTACTAGAGATACAGGCTGACTCGTCAGCCATTTTGAATCTAAGCTTTAGGGTTGCAATTTAGGTGTGGAGCGGCAACTTTGGCTCTTTAGCGCTGTCCGCTAAAATTTAACATTCTAGAGAATCCAAATTTCAGCTTTTTTCTGCACTCCTATAAAGATGTGTGGCTTTTTCCCCTTCTTTTGTCTGAAGTGCAGATTCTTTCTCGTATTTTTTTTTAATTGCCAAATTTATTGTATGATTCAAGTTATTTTAAAAGTTTCTAAAACATTTTCACATATCATATTTCAAATTTGTATTTTTAGTTAACAATACTTTCTTTTTGAATTCCTTTATTGAATTTTCAATTTTTTCTTTTAAATACACGCATAATGTTATTCATCTCAAAATGTATTTTTTGACAAGAGCTTTCCCTCAACCACATTCTTAATATGGTTGAGGGAAATCCCTCAACCTCCATTAATTTAGGACAAGATTTAATCTTTAATTCTTGTTTTTTATTTTTAATATGTTATTTGAATTTTGCTCACATGGAATCAAACATCTATTACTGTAGCAAATTTGTTAAAAATGTTATTTTGTGTGTGTTTCCAGAAAAAGCTGCTGAACACTTTATGATTTTAAATACTGATTCAGGATATACACCTTTAAATTATAATGCTTTTAGAATGAAGTGCAGAATGCTATAAAAATTACTTCAATGCTCAGATGACTGTGGGATTCATAGATTTAATAGAGTAAAACATTCCATTAAATATATATATATATATAAATATAAATATATATATATATATATGTTGTTGTTCTTTATTTAGCTAAAAACAATATTAAAATAATACACACACAAATAAATAAAAATAAAAATAATACCTTTACATACAGAATTTACAGATACTATTTACTTATAAGTTTATTTGTTGTTGATAGTTACTTTTTATTACACTTGGAAAAATTATACTTACATACATATGCTCTTAATATTACACGTATCTGAATATTTAAATGATAATTCCATAACATAATAAGATTCAATCTATATCACAGCAAAGACAATACTTAAATCACAGTTCCTTTTATTAATTAATTTGCATAAGTAAAAACATAAAAATATTATTTAGCTTCAAATCTATAAAATAAGTCCTCTAGTAACAAACATATGGCAAACACATATAGTGAAAATAAAGATAAATAAATAAAAATGTTTTGCTTTTTTGTCTAATGTAGTGCAATTCAGTCTATTATATTCAAATTTTATTAAAACATACTGCAGTAATTGAATTTTTTCCATTATACATCAAACAGCTTTATATAGAATGATATTATATTAGTTTTACTTTTAAAACTAATATAATATAATTAATTGTCATTTATATGCGGAGATGTCTGAATAAATGCAAAAAACCATCTGAATAAATCTTAGCCAACACTATTCAGATAGTATTCTTGTTTTCAAGGTATATAATTTTTATTTTGTTCTTTTTCCATTAAAGGAGCTAACCTAAGAGACTTATTTCATTTATATATATCTCATTGATATATTATAAATATAGCTTAAACATGTTTTATGTGCATACTCAAAGGGGTGGGAAGTAAGCCTTGATTCAAAATCTGTTTTAAAGCAATAAGTAATTAAATAAAATACACTGGTTCTATTAGAATGTCAAAAAATACTGTTATGTATTCTATAAACAAATCCAAATTATCACATCATATTACATAACCCTGGTACAAAAGAAGAAATGTCGGATTAGGAACATACTCTATTTATTTGGTAACAAAGAAGAGTAAAACATATGCAACATCACATTATGAAAAATCCTGCAAGCCATTACAATACTATAAGACATTGATTAGTAAGGTAAACATCAGTTGATCATTCTTTCACAACAGCAATAAATGTTTCATTCAAAATTCCTAATAACATGCCAAAACAGATTCACAATTGATGCCTCATTTAAGGTCACACAAAAGTAAATCCGATTTAGCTGACTATGAGATCTTCTATTGTAGAGGACTTTGTAAGGAGAACTGGCTTGTACTCACATTACACATGGGGAAAAACCACAAAAAAAACCAACCATGCAGCCAGCCTGTTCGGAAATAGAACAGAAGATGGAACTCCCAGCATTAAGTAACTTTAACCATTCAGCTGTTGGTGGGCCTAGTTATTATTCGAAGAGACAAGCAGCAATTTTTCAGTGACAACTACTCTACGTTTTTACAGACAGAACTGAACAGCAAAAACTTCTTAAACTCTTGATTAGATTCTAATTTACTTTCTTCCTTTTAAAAGCAGGAGATGCAAAACTTTGCCGCTGCTGCCTTTTATTTTGAAGAAGCTTCTTGAGACCAATTTCACGGGCAGTCAAATAATATTTTATTATCTTTGTTTTGATATTGCAACAGGAGGGAATATTTACCTCGCCTGCTTTCTTACAAATCATATTAACAAATTCCACATCCATAATTACATTTCCATGTATTATTTCATTTCGAAAATTTTGAATTATTTTTTCACACAGAAGGCACAATTTAAAAATTTCTGGAGAAGGACATTTAAGCCCACCTAAATTTGCAAAATTAATTATGTACTGCTTATTTTCATCAATGGAAGGAGTATTTTGCTCACAAACTAAGAGAAACTGTGAGCATGAATTACAAGCATTTTTCAAAACAGAATTTATTGCAGCTCCTGCAATATAACAGATGTTATTTTCCTCACTAAGGGTGAGATTCTGTAGAGATACGTCAGAAACTTCTGGTATGGTAACAGGCTCTAAAGCTTTTTTCTCCTTCGGAAATTCAAATTCATCTTTCGCATAGTTTAATAAATAAATATCTGAATCAGTAGCATAACTGGAGTTCTTAATGTGAGATATAAACTGAGATAAACAGATAAGCTTTAATGCTTTCACAGCTTGCAAAGCACTTGGCCTCAAACCAGCTTTTCTGCGTATCTGAGAAAATACATTTTCTAGAGCATCTTGTGTCAATCTGCTGGTCAAAATAAACTGAAAATCATTCAGAAAACATGCCTCTGCTAACTGTATGGCTGATAAAGTAGAGAGAATCAAACCAGTATGTAATGGTTTCCACCTTTACCAATTTCTATAAGCTGTATAACATTAATAAATTCAAAAAGTAACTCAATTTTTTTGCTTTTATTTGTCACAGAAATTGAGTTCTTTCTACATCTAGAGGATAGCATTTGAAACCACTGACATATAAATCTTATCCACCATACTGTTGTAAGAGCATTAGGGCTTATCTCTTTTAAAGCTACTGCCTTCTCCAATCCCACAGCTGTTTTAATTAAAAAAAACCTCACAGCAGAAGCAACATTAATTTTATCAAAATGTGAGGGGAAGAGGTCTTCTTTACTGAGATGATGCATAGTTCTCAAACCACAAATTTGGTTTGTTTCAGTAAACCAGATATCTTTTAATAAATCCTGCAGATACATGCAAAGTAATGAAATTTTCTTTACTGCAAACATAACTGGGCAGTTTTATACTATGATTAAAAGTTGCAGACCAGAGATTTTTTAAAAGATGTGGCACATCTGCAAATACGTAAATAATTTTGCCCTTAATTTCAGTAGTGAAATTATTTCTTTGGTTTCGAGAAACAGATATTCCCAAAGAATTCCACAGGCTTCTATTTACTGCTGCCATATCGCTAACAATACCAACAACATTAAATCCAACAGAAATGACAGCTTTGATAACATTGACAACAAGTTGTTTCAGCTGGCATCCTGTTACCTGTCCAGTTATCTCATGGGCAACCACTTGCTTCCATTTCAGCTTCAGACCTCTTAGTAAAATAACTAAATAGTGATTTCCTGCACCCTTTTGATTTCCTAATGTACATTTACCAATAAATTTACGTTTTGAAATATCAAAATCAGGATTGCCAGAAATCTCCATTTCATCCAATGATAAAATACAGTCTTTATCACTAGCATTCATTTTTTCTCCTTTAATTTTCAAAAGTTCAATCATGTCACTGATGACTCCAAAATTCATTTCAAGACCTTGAAGTCTTTTATTTAAAGTGCTGTATGAAGGCACAGGAAAACCTATTCTGTGCAAGTAATTATAACCATGCTTGCCCAAGGCAAATCTAACTTTGAGGCCTTTTATTATTCCCTCGTTAGACCATTTTGCAATGCTTGTACGAGGAATTTTCAATATTGCTGTTTGTTCATCTGAATGAAATGTTTTCACTCCTTTCAGCAATTCCTCATGCTGTACTTGAAGGTCATGAAGTTGAATTTCAGTGCTATGCCATTTTTTTAAAACATTAATTTCATTTTTTTTGGTTACTGTAAGTTCTTTCAGTAATATTTTGTTCTGGCATTGCAGAAGCTAGATCAATTCAGTCTGCTGTTTTATAAAATTCCTTAAAAGAACATCCTGGAATAAAGAAAAAATCTATATGAATAATCATCAAAGAAGGGGGGGAACACAACAAACAAAAAAGATCTGAAAGGTTTCAGATTTTAAATTACACCCAAAGGGGCTTTTTTTAACATTTTGTGTTTTACCTTTATTTATTAAATATCAAGTTTTTCGCACTTAAACTATAAAATTCAGTTCAACAGCAATATTGCAAGATAATTTTAAAATGAGCATATCTTCAGAATTCCCGATTCATTGTCTCACGCGCTGGAGATAAAAGTGTCTTTTCTGTAAAACATTGCCATTACTCGCTTTGAAATCCTCAAGTTTGTTAATCAAAAATTCGTTAAAGTTTTACAACATATAAAATCTATATTAAAACAAATTCCGAATTTCAAATTCAGGCTTCCAGATGTCCATATTCACAGTAGAATTAAGTCATTCAAAATTTGATGGCTCTAGGTATCGTTGTTTTATCAGAATGCGAAAAACATACATGCATTTATGCAGATTCTTCACTATATAATTTCTTTAAATATAGTACAGGACGATAATATTTGGTGGCAACAATTTGAAAAGTGATGCAGCCGTTTATAGTGTTTCAATACAAAACAATAGTCCTTCAGGGACAAAGCCCCTTTGGATTAAATGCCAAACTTAAACAGATAATAAATCCACAAAATAAAAATGAAACTTCCAGGTCTCTTTCCCTATACTGTGGTGGGTTTTTAAATTTGACTCTATTGTTTTCAGCATTTTCTAGATTATTTTTGTTTTATTTTCTAATATTTAAAATTTATTTCACTTAAAAATAGATTTTTAAAATTTATTTCCAGCTTTTCAAGGGATCAATTATCTCCATAATCATGAGCAATTTAATAACACAAATTATCAACTTATATCACAGCCTTCACAAATGCTGATGAAATTAATTAAAATTAATTACAATTTGGTTGCAAGATGAGACTAAAGGTTGTTTTTTTTTTGCAACTATTGATGAAATTAATTACATTCCTTTTACCCAAAAATTACTTTATAGAACATTTTAAATGTATATAAGGAAGCAATTTAATTATACATTAGTTATCAACTTACATCAGAGCCTTCACAAATAGATGGTATTTCATTGCAAAATGAGGCTAAAGGCTGTTCTTGCAAACAAACCTGAAATGTACACAAAGAATTTGTAAATGCTGATGAAATTAATTACATTCCTTTCCCCCCCAAAAAAAAAGTTTATAGAAACGTTTTGTATAAGCAAGCAATTTAATAATACACTAATTATCTACTTACATGAGATCCTTCACAAATAGATGGCATTTTATCACAAGATGAAGTTGAAGCTTGTTCTTGCAAACAAACCTGAAATATATATATAAGAAATTTAGAAATACAGATAATATAAACTACATTCATTTTAAGAAATAATTATTTTACATAACATTTTATAATTCATAAATAGCTAATAAATTGTTAACACTCAAAATTCAAAAATAATTCCATAGCACAACAGCCAGATATAGTACAGCTGTTTAGGAACCATAAGACAAACAATTTCATATTTCAGAAATCGTATAAAAATTCATCAATATATGTAAAACATATGACATTTAATAGCTGCTCAAATGAAAACATAGCATAGATTCTTTACTAGCAGCTGTTATTTAATCAGATGGTAATGCTAAATGTTGTTGCAAACACACCTGATATGTACTGTAATATACACATTTGCAACCACTGGTGAAATGAAACAAAGTGCATGATTATGAAGATGGAAACATTTAAAAAAACATAGTACAGTTTACGAATAGATGTTAAAAAACTATTAAAATTTTTTAGAAGTGCAAAATGGCAATTTACATCAAATACTTCAGCAGCAAAATTTATTTCTCCAAAATATGAAGCTGAAGGTTGTGGCAAATGAATCTAAAAGAAATTATAATATATGAAATATGTGGAAGTGAAAGAAATTATAAACTCTGATCAGATAAAAATAAATACAAATAATCATTACCATTTTAAAAGTAACTTTCAACTTATAAAAAAGCATAAATACATTGGACTGTTCATAGCATTCATACTTCTTAAACATAAGTAAATATTACGTTAACATATTTTTAAATTTTAGAAACAGTGTTAATACTTTTTAGAAAAAGTTTATAATACTAAATATTTAATAACTGTTCAAATGAAGACTTACAACAGATGGTTCAGCAACAGAAATTGCTTCAGTTGATAAAGGTAAACTGTGCAGCAAGCCACCCTGAAGATGCAAAAATTATGAAACACATATAAGTAAGGATACCTGAAAATGCTGATAAATAAAATATACTTAATGTAATTTTAATAATAAATAATATAAATAATCCTAATAAGTTTTGTAAATTTTTAAACAAAAAATAACAACATTCAGACAAGACATTTAAGACATTAAAATATACATTTAAATCAATGTATTATAACTATATTATTGTATTACTTATTAATTTCAATATTATTTCTTTTACTTATACATATTTCTCTCTATTTATCTGGAATACATATTTCTCCATACATATTTCTCTCTATTTATCTGGAATTTAAAATTAAGCAAAAAAGCAACTTTAGTTTAATATAAATTTTGATTTAAACTCTTTTGACTTTGAAGGCAATCAGATACAGGTTTCTTTCTTTTAGGAGCAAATTTGAAGAAACCAGACCCATGTATGACTGTCCTTGAAAAACTACAAAAACTTTATCCAAAAACTACATCAAATTGAGGTTTTATGCCTAATTTTCAATATATGATTATAATAACAAAGTACATACTTAATTATATATATAACAACATCAAAATTTTCAATTTTTTAATCTAATCTTAGGGACTGTAATTACAGCTTTATCACATAATGCCTTAATTTCAATATATTGATTCTTTTATAAAGCAATTTAGTCCATTTGTAATAAAAACATATTTTTTTATGAAAACCATAAAAATAAAAAACACATACATTACAAAAATTGGATGTACCTGAATGGTGCTTTGATAAACCAATGCCTTTTAGACGCTGTGGGGGTCAACAGTTGTGGGGGATTAGGCACATTGAAAAGAGTTGGCACAGCATTGGGCTTGAGTTTTTTACGCCCATCTTGCCTAGAGCATTCAAATTGATTTTCTTCAAAATGTACCTGTATATTTAACAAAAGCATGCATGAAATTTAACATTAAAATCAAAAGCACTAGTATTTAATTACAGTTACATATATTATATTAATTTAAGAATGTAATTTTCTGATAAATTTAATTTTTTTTATGAAAATAGAACAAAATTTTTAAAAAGTAATCATGTTTGTAAAACTACTTAAAACATATTTCCTGCTCACACACTAAAAATAAATTTAAAGGACCTATAGTTAAAAATACATTAAGATTTACTACTACAATAAAGGATAATAATGGGATCAAAACGATTCATCGAATATTTAAATTAATATTTAACTTCTTAAAAATGTCTAAAAATACAGAATATATTTATCTTACTATAAAGAAAAAACAAAATCATTTATTATTTGGATCATACCATCCAGTTTTTAACATTGGCGCCAAATATCCGATTTGGCGACAATACATCAGAATCAAAACATAGAATGCTACTTTAAATCACCAATCGTACAGTAAAATTAAAGAAAAGAAAAGGCACATCAGATTTCTAACTGAGCACAAAGTTTACATGAAATGTATGATACAAATTTTACAAACGGTATAAACTTTTCACGATAACAAAAGAAACAACATGAAACAACGATATTTTACTGCACAAACACATACACATTCCGCAGTTGATTTTGTACTTATAAAATCAGTTGATCGTCAATAAGTGACAGTTAAATGAAAATACATATTTTAAAGTATCAAGAAGAGTAATTTTTCTAACATTCTATGGAAAAATACGAAGCTGAACTTACCTCACAAAGATACGCTCCTGGGCCCGGGATCCATTGATCTCGACGAGAATTAACTATCCATTTTCTTCGTCTTTCTTCATTTCTAGGGAAACGAAACATCCTAAAGTTATTTTTAGACTGATTCGAACAATTTGGTGCAGCACAACCACCCATATTTCTGAAAATTAGGTCGGAATCGATCCACAAATATGTCAACAAATCAGTGCAAATCCAATAGCGAATATCAACAAGTTAGCTTCAAAATGGATGTCAGGTCAGGTCATAACATTGTTTTCAAGTTTCGTACTAATGAAAGTGCATTACTCGTGCTATTTTTTCTATCCATTTAAGGCTTTAAAGTGGTGAAGTGTATAACCAATAAAGGCGTATATGAGTAATGATAAAATATATTTGAAATAAGAAATGAAAAGTACCAGAGGTGGCACCATCTAGGTGCGAGAGAGTGAACTAGAATTGAGTTTAAGAAACATCTAGTTGAATTGTAAGTCACGTGGCCTATCCCATGATGTTGATTGGAGAGTCGAGAAGAACTGTAGAATTACATAATTTGCGCATTTTTTAAATAATAAAGTCTATATACAGGTGCCGTTACATTTTTGTAGTATGAAAAGGAGTAAAATACTTGAGATAAATAATAGAAACAAATTCTGATGCATAGAAGGTAAGTAGTAAAATAAAAATCTTGCATATAAAGGTGTGTCCTCCTGGACCAATAGGAAATCTTGATTATAAGTGCAAATTCTTGAGTAAATAGATGTATAAAACAAATGCTTTACATTCCAAATATAAAGCTAAAGTTGAAAAATATATACAATTTAAGCAATCTACCACTGAACATTATGATGAATGGTGCGCGGTCGTTTATAAGGCTGGTCTATTGTAAAATCATAATTTCCAATATTTTGTATAATAGACGAAGGATGGGCAGAAAGGTTTTCATAGAATTTATGAACACTTCTGAGTATTTCTTCATCAATAGTATTAATTTTGAGGTCATTGTGAAGTATGATATTGCGAACAAACCATGGAGCTCCAGTGATGATCCTAATAATTTTATTTTGTAAAACTTGCAATGGTTTTCTATTACTTTTGGCAGCAGCCGCCCAAACTGGGGAGCCATACATCATGACAGGTCGAATTAATTGTAGATAAATAATGCGCTTGGTTTGAAGGCTAAGTTTAGAATGATGATTAATGATGGAGTAAACGCTTAAGTAAGCTTTTCTGGTATTTTCACAAATACATGAGATATGGTCTTTGAAATTAAGTTTCACATCCAGAGTGATGCCTAGATATTTAACAGTGTTGGCTCTGATAACAGGACTATTATTGATTTGCAGAGGATTACAGACAGGGTTTTTATTGCTTCTTTTAAAGATAATGTTGATACTTTTATTAGGGTTAATTTTAATTTTCCATTTTTGAAGCCAGTTTTGCATATTGTTTACAGCTAGTTGAAGTTTATGCTGAGCATGTTTAGGGGCGAATTCAAGTGCAACGCTCTGATAAATTGCAAATGTTAGCTCGCAAGAGGCGTTCCTGCTATCGTCTGCTAAAGTCGAATTCAAGTGCAACGCTTTACCGCTCTGGTAACTGATGACGTCAAAATTGCAATGGGGAGCTGGTTTGCTCTCGTGCCAGGAGAGCTTGTCCGATAAACTACATCAATATCCAATGAGACTGCGTGTCGATGTAAACAAAAAACATCAGTTCCCATAATTTCTCTGAGCTTATGGTCAAGTGTTTACTGCGTTGTAGTGTGATGTAACGAATTCTTCCAGTCCTGAAAACTAATGTGTACAACATGTATTTAATGTGTACAACTTTATTTACTTTATCCTATAGAAAATTCCCTCCAAAGTAATCTAGAGCAACAGGTGTGTGTAAAATATATTTTACTTTCAGACAAAAATCCTTGCTTTTTCAAATATAAACCACATTTTTTTCCCATTTTCAAATTACAGCATTTGGTTTTAATTCTTCTAATAGTAAGTTTAATTTAAAATTCAAATTTGTGTTATATTTTTATTGTTTAATACAGATGCATGATTCTTCAGTGACAGTAGGCATGTTTACCATATGAAAATTAACTAGTTCTTGAATTATATAGTAATTAATAAGCCCATCTATCTACAAGCAGATAAGCCTGCTGAACATCGCTATCCCAGTCTCTCTTTAAATCCAGGTGAAAAAGCTGGCTGCATGAGTGTTTTCTTCATTTTTTCAATGTATAACATGAATACTAAGTTTTCCTTAGTCTTCCACGCAAGCATTCCTTCCCTTTGACATTCATTATGTGATGAAACAGTTAAGAGCAATTTTTAGATTTATATTGTACATCGTTGGAAAATATAAAAATGAAATTAAAAATGAAATATAAAATGAAATTAAATAAGAAATTATATGAAACCCTGATAATTCTAATGTGATATTAATGTAATATATACATCCAGAGTAAAGGTTAATTTATAAATTATGCTTTGTGTTCTGCTCATTATATTGTGCATTTACAGTACACTTTCTGCTTCTTAAGTGAAAGTTTGGACCCATTCTCATTTGATATCAGTTATGTTCAGATTTATTTATTTCATAAAATTTCAAAAAACAATTTTTGGCTATTAAAAGCTACAAGTGCAGAAACAAAAGCTTAATTTCTTTACCGTAACTGTGTCATGCTTCTCTGCTGATAATGAATGTCGTCTTTTAATAAGATTTCTTTCATTGCATATATTAATTATATCTTTTACCATACTGGTTGCCATCTTTCATTGTGCATTCTTCAATATTTTTTGGTACTTACGTATTAACACAAACACCTGGATCAGTTTGGTGGTCTTTATAAATGAAAAGAGAAAAATACTTATCAGGAGAAGTACGTTGTTTTTGCAGCTTGCTTTTAGCATAACCAAACTATCAATATTTATCTAAGTTGGCAAAATGTTATCAACATATCAAAGGAAAAAACATTTAACAAATTTTAAAATACAAATTTGAATTATTAAATAAAAATTATATGATAGTTTAAAAAAAAATACATTTTCCACAAATTTTTTGTCTAATTTTTTAACACTTGTGCCAAGTGATCTGTTTTCACTTAAAAAAAAAAATCAGAGAATTACATAAACTTGATACTGCATGCCTTGTCTATGTACCAAATTCATCTCATAGTTGTTTCCATTAGAAATTTTTGTACTAAAATATTCTATTCCTGCAGAACTTTTAACACAGCTTCGTCTTTTGATGGTAAGCTCCACAAGCAGTATTTTAAATCTGAAATTAATCTAAAACAACTATTCATATCTAAAATCCATTGGAACTTGAAATACAACATAAGAAACACATATGAAAATGGTGACATTGCTTGAATGAAAAATTGTCATGAGCATGTTACCTGAAAAATTTTGATACATAATTGTTGCCAGAGTTTGGCACATTTTTGAAAATTTGGTAACTTTTATTAAGGTGGTTTCAATAATATGCAAATATCTTTTATTCTTATGATTGCTTCATTGTATACTTTTTCCCTTTCCCTAGAGTGCAGCACAATACCACAAGTTTTCCAGCCAAATGCGGTATGCATTTCAAGTTTCTATACATTTATATAAATTTTAAGAGAGTAAAATATTGACAAAAACTGCATTAAGTTTTCAACTCTTGTTTTGTTTTTCATTAAAAATTTGCTACCATTATGTATAATTCATTTTTTTTAATGTAAATGTTTTTAAGTATTTGTAGGATAAAGGCAAATTCATTATTCATTCTTTCTTTGATATAATGTAGCTCTTTACCCAAAATCAATGTTTGTTAAATTATTATGCATAAATTATTATTAAGTATGCATGTTTCTCTTAGGTCAGTTATGTTTCAGGAACTATCTTTAATGAATTGTATAGAAAATTGTGGACGAGGTGTTAGGTGTACAGGAACGTTGATTATGCAGTATGCTTTGTATATTATTTCTGAAAGCATGTATATTTCAATCAAGATTGTTGAGTAAACTTTTCTTGCTTTATGCTATCTCTGAAAGCATGTATATTTCAGTCAAGATTGTTGAGTAAATTGTGCTTATTTTATGCTTTTTTACATTAGAAAATTCCACACCTTTATCACGAGGAAATCTGCAATGGCATTTAGGAATGACAAGTTTGTATCTATTACATAAAATCTAATGTTTTCTGGATTCTTCTTTTCCTTTTCCTCCCAACAGAAAAACTTTAATGGTATAAATCAGTGGTTTTCAACCTTTTGACTGTAGTGTACCATCTAAGCAAAAACTGAAAAACATTAATACTACCACTAATTTTACAATGATTATTTTTCAATTCCTCAATAGAAATATTAAAAACATATATATATATATATTGCCATTTGCACACTCTTTGTATTAAATATGTACACATAAAAAACTATTAGATTAAAAACTGATGATTACTTAATTATCAAAATTAAATTTAATTAAATTAATTATTCACTTGATTATCAAAATTTCAGTTATAATATTTAATGTCTTTATGTCTGCTCTTATTTCATTTAATGGTAAATTAGGATTCACTTTTTATTTTGATGAGTATTTATATTTCAAATTTAACATGGAAAAAATCATTTTTCACACAAACAGGTTGTGCGAAAAGACAATACAAATTTGATAGCTTTATTTGAAATGCCTTTAAATTATTTTTTTTGGTTTAGCCAAAAGTTAACAAGTGTGTCATTTTCCAAATCTTTAAGTCAATTTCGATCAAAGGAAATTTCTATTAACTATTCTTTTCTTTATGAGATTTTTGAATTTCATAGTTAAAAATATTTTGTTTCTTTGCATACCACCGGCTGAGAACCGCTGGTATAAAGTAATTATAACAGATGTAAATTAATATTTCTCATACAAAAGAGTTATTTCAATTCTTTATTGCGAACATTATATACAGAGTATGTCTTTTATTAACAAGATTTTAAGAATTTAAAATAATAATAATTAAATCCTCTTGATCTATAAACAGTATTAAAAATTATAAAGGGAAAAAAATTAAAAGTTAAAGAAATCAATATTATGAATTGTTCCTTTTTAGAGAAGTTTGATTGTTTAATTAATTATAAAAAGTGTTTTACATTATGAAATATAAAAATTAAGAACATTTGAATTTGAATGAATATTTTAAAATTTTCCCTCAGATAGAAGCTCAACTATTCGAAGCAGGAGACCGAAGAGAAAAAAGGAAGAGAGATGATATTACAGCTGCAGAAAAGGAAATAATTGAAACGCAGAAGAATATATTAATGTACTGTGTGAAATATGTGACTTGTATAAGCAATCAGTTGCAAATCAGTCTGCTGTCTTAGAAATTCAAAATCTAATTATTAATTTATTAAAAAAATAAATCATGCATTTCAAATATTACAGTGTTTTCATTCTTGTATGTATTTCTGCAGTGTGGGATTCATATTTTAATTGTAAAATTTACTACTTTCTTAATTTTATAAAATTTTGTGATTATAAAAATTATTTAAAAGAAATTCACAGATCCATTATATGACATAAACATTATAATAATTCTAATACCACTATTATAAGTCTCGTGAAAATATTTATGCATTTTACACAGCAATTATCTTTTTCCTGGAGGAAAATGGGAATAAGACCTGTAAGAATCTTTAGTCAAATTTTAATTTTCAGATATAACACGAAATGAATTAAATTGTTTTTCAATTATGTTAATAAGTTATATGAATGAGATGTGGTATTAAAAATTTCATTTCTTTTTATCATTGAAGAAATAACATTCGATATCCTACAGCTCCATAACAATGGCAGATAAAATTGACTTTCTAATTTCGAAGTTCTAAAAATACAGAGATGACAACTATTAAAGTATGGCTAATGTCTAGTTTACAATAACAATGTTGAGTCGCCTACTAAAAATTAAGTGAATCAAACTGTATTTATTTTCCCCCTTCTCTTTTTTTGGCTGAAAAACAATTTATTATACACTCATGATTTTACTTAAATGTATTTCTATTAATGGCAAACCCACTGAGGTAAGTATGCAGTAAGTTATTATAGTGAATGCGTAATGATGATATAAATCTAAATTCAGCAAACAATCTTTCCCTTACTTTAATGGTTTAAAATCTAGAATTAAAAGAAAAATGTATGTTCTTTAAATAATACAAGACGATATGGAGGCATAAATCATAGGCTGTTTATTCTTTACATATTATGCTAATCAGGAATTGGAGCAAAACCCTGCTTAATCGAAGAATACGCTCACAGGAATGGTGGAGGAAAATTGAACTGTCCAATATTTGTTTTGCCCACCCCCAAGAAGACATAAACAGTATAGAGTGAAATAATTGTTTTTAGGAAATACATTTAAATATCTTTGACAAAATATGTCAATTTTAATTTATACTATAATAAATTAGCATGAAGTTCTTATGCTATTAAATGTGTATTGTCACATGGAAATTTTCTATCTTGTCCCACGGAAGGGGACGAAAGGGAAACATTTGACTTTTTGGAAGAAACTGAATTTCAGTACAGTAAATCTTATTGCTAAGTTTAAGATAAATTAAGTGCAATGCTAATTTATAGTGAATTACTATTGTAAATCATGACTGGCATATCAACACTAAAATATATATATATCGAGCCTATTAAGTTATTTCTGGTAGTCAAGAGTTTTTAAACATAAATGATGGAAACAAGAAATTCAGAGGGAAGAACAATAATGATAAAGGTTGTCAGTATGCATTTGAAACCAGGACTAATAAAATTATTTAGGATTATTATTATCAATTAAATCATTTAGGGTTGTGCATTTAGTTACAGGTTTAAATATAAACCATGGCTTGTGGGTCCCCAAGAATATATTATGAAAGTAATTTTTTTCATAATATATTCTTTATTATCCATGAAGGGGGTTTCACCTTTGCCAGAGGTTCATTGTTGCCCACTTTGGGTTTTTATTATCGAGTTTCAAAATTTAAAGATAATTCATTGTGCAATGCAATTTCAACATGCACTGACTGAAAACTTTCTGAAGGTACCAACTCATCATCTTCAAACACATCAATCTCAGGATTTTCAACACAATACCTTAAGCATATATTATGTAAAATGGCCACCAGATATGACCATTTTACATATTTTGCTTTGTGAATACAATAGTGTTCCACCAGTATCGTGCAGTACCCTAAATCTTGATTTGATCTCTATAGCTGCACGAACTTTTTTGTGCTTCTCATTATAGAGATATTCCCGTGATAAAATGGGAATATAATCCACTATCTCCCGAAGATATGCAGGATGCGACAAAATACTATCTAGATTTTGTTTCAGTCCACTCCATATAAATGCATCATGAGTATTGCCTGGCCATTGTCCTATAGCATAGAGAACCCTCAGACCAGCATTCCATACCTAGAAAAACATAAATCCTAAGTCAAAAGAAAGTTTCATCTGAAATTTTAATACACAGATTTTTAACATTAAATATAGTTGATATATTAATAAATCAGTCTTTTTAAGAAGTTTACTTTCCATTTTTAACAAAAATATGTCACTGTTTTTTCATTATTAAAAAATATGCAATAAAACGTTAAAACAAACACACACACACACACAAAAAAAAAAAAAAAAAAAAAAAAAAAAAATTACAGCTACCCTTTTTTCATTAAATTGTAGTAATTATAGTAAATAGGTGATTCTAAAATTTATTTAATATTTTGTATTATTTAATATCTATACTTCACCATAATTATAGCATAGATAGCTTTTTGTTATTATTATCTGAATAATAATGAAACATTCTTGCAGTAATTTGAAATGACTATAATATTATACTTATTATCATATATTTCTTACCTTTTCACCATTAATGGAAAATTTATTTTTCCAGTTAATGAAGACAAAACAAAAATTAATATCACCACACTCGCAACATCTGCGGTTTCATTTGTATGTAACCCAAAATAATTCTTGGTAAGCTAGGTAGAATCACATTTGTGATTGTACTCCAGTTCTTTTACAGCTGGTCGAAAGAATTAACATCCACTGTATGTGGAAATAGCGAACAAAACAGTAAGAAATTGGAACAATTACCTGTGGACAACTTGTATTCATAGCATTCTAAAATGAGCTTTTGGTAAAATTTGACCGCAAATAAAACAGTAGTAATGAACGAATGTTTTTTTACGAAGTGGGTCCAATACTTTCACAGCAGGGTTATTTCATGTATTCTGCAGAGAGACTGATGTATGGTTTGTTGTAACTGCTGTATACAAATGTCTGGCTCAGAATTCCACAACAGTAATTAGCACAACTTTCATGGTTGATGGTATAATATGGAGGTACCAAAAATTAGTATTATCACAGTAACTGCAAGATGGCTTATATTTCTAAAACTCAGTTAACACATCTCATGCAGAAAGAAAATATTATCCAGTTTCATACTTAAATCAAGGTCACTGAAATGTGGTAAAAGCAATCTGCTTAAGAAAACAGATGCCTCTGTAGAGGACTTTCTATGGAAAACTGGCTTTCATTCCCATTATACATGGGCAAAACCAATGTCATGTAATATAATAATCTATTAGTAGAGTAAATACATTTAATTTCTTTGTATTTATTTATGTCATGCTGCTTTTCGTGTAATTTAGTATGATAACCTTATAAGTTTATTTAATTCTGATCATGGTCTACGGAAGTAAGGTAAGTCACCTGTTATCGAGAATATCAAGTTATTAATAGTTATGTGAAAGTCTGCAATAACTTTTCATATCATAAGAGATTTACGAATGTGTATATAACTTACATGTGTAGTTATTATGCAAGATCTATAGAAAGTATCCAAAATTACCATGACATTAATCACACTGTACGAACAGGCAAGACATTATACATTAGGAGAAAATTAACTAATATTTTGGGGGATGAAATACTATTTTACACATGGGAACTGTAAAAATTCATGCTTTTTTCCCCTACAGTTACAGAATATATATATATTGTTTCCTAAGAATAAAAAGTAAAGTTAAATTTAAATAATTCTCATGTGCCATTGCTGCAAAGAATGAAATTTGAATTTAACAAATATTCTCTATTCATATAAAGTTAATTTAAATTATGAAATTTTAATTGCATACATATCAAAGATTAATTATTGCTGCAAACTAATTTACTATATCACTGAAATTCTAGCATATGTAAATTAAATGCACGTATCTAAAACCATGAAAAAATCTATAATATTCCAAAATACTAATCCCAAATATATACATATATATATATATCTCAAAGACAGGCATATGCATAATTTCTGTTAGAAAAACAATTTCTCCGAGATTACGTTTTAGAGTAATTAAAACAATAAATTAATGGTGATATTATTACTGCATTCCAAAATTCGAAGTAATTAACGATTTCGATCATTACTACGAAAAAAAAACGGGATGAAAAAGAAAGAATCCTGATACAATAACATTAAAAATTTGTGTGTTTACGTATAAAAATATATAATATTCTCAAATAGGTCATTTAAGCATAGTCTTTGATTCGGAAACATTTCCAGAAGTATTTCAGTTTTCATAATCTGAAGTAAAAACAAACCTGCTTTTGCAGAGAATATCCATTGGCAGTTGCCTTTAGAAAAGGTTTCAATTCATTGAAGCAAACCGATTTAATCTGAATCAACTGATGAATTCACGCTCCGACATTTCAAAAGCATTACGACTGTCTCTTAAATGCCAAGGAATTCGATCAGCATTTCTCCGATTTCTTAAACGCCTGAGCAAAATCACTTCAGCCATCTTGTTTACAGTCGCTGTTAAGAGTTTGCGGTATATTAAAGAACCTTGGTTGCGGCAGGTCAGGAGTAGCCGCAAAATTCCTCTATGGTAGTGACGTATTTTCAGTAGGCGTGTCCGAAAAGCGTTGCACTTGAATTCGGTTTTGCAATGCAAGTGCGATTACCATGACAAGCGTTGCACTTGAATTCGCCCCTTAGAGTTGATAGAAATGGAAAAAATGGCTGTGTCATCAGCGTATTGAGCAATTTCTGTACCAGGATGTTTAGGGAAGTCATTGACATATATTAAATAGAGGAAGGGAGCCAAATTTCCTCCTTGAGGTACCCCCGCCATAATTTTTCTGCGAGTAGAATATTCATTATTGATTTTGACTTGAAAAAACCTATTGCTCAAATAGCTATAAATAAGATTGATGATTTCAGGAGGAAAATTGTAGTGAATTAATTTGTATATTAAACCAGTATGCCAGACTTTATCAAAAGCCTTTTCAACATCCAGGAATAGGGCTACAACAGTTTCTTTTTTATTAAAGGCTTCTCCAATCTTTTCCACAATGCGGGAGACCTGATGAATGGTAGAGTATTTTTTACGAAAGCCAAATTGCTATGGTGAGAGGATACTATTATCTTGAGCATACTGATATAATCTTTTTTGTATGATTTTTTCGAAGATTTTTGAAATGGAGGGAAGAAGAGAAATAGGTCTATAGCTAGTAGTAAATTTGTTTTCTTTTCCAGGTTTTTTGATGACAATGATAGTGGCAATCTTCCAGGTCTGTGGAATATAATTATTGCGAAGGCAAGCATTAAATAAGTTGACAAGATATATGATAGCTTTTTTGGGAAGATTTTTAACTGCGTTGTTAGTAATGTTATCATAGCCACAGGCTTTCTTGCTATTGAGAGATTTAATAATTTGATTAACTTCAGTGGGACTGGTAGGTATGTTTGCTTTACTCCTATTGGAATGAAGGAAGTTTTTAACTCGCTCTTCAATATTTTCATCAGTAGGGTGTGAGATATTATTAATTTGGAATTGCTCTTCAAAGGTATCAGCAAAGGCATTTGCTATATCTGCAGGATGATGAATAGTTCTATTGTTGTATTCTATTGGACCAATTTTATTATACGGATTTCTTAACTTTCTTGCAAGTTTCCATACAGAGTGATCAGTATGAGAAAGATGTTCAACATAGGTATTCCATCTGTCTTCTTTATGGTCATGACAGAGCTTTTGTACCCTATAATAAGCTCTTTTATAATTAATGTTATCTCTAGGATTTCTGGTTCTCTGCCAAATTTTTCTGAGCCTATTTTTGTTTTTGATTTCTTCCTTGATATAATGTGGAAGTGAGTAGTCTTCCTTTTCTGCATTAAGGGTAGCTCTATTGATGGCTTCAATAATTTTATTATTAAGTTTTTCAGTAGCTTCTTCAATTAAGTTGCTGGTGGTCATTTTGGTAGTAGCATTAATATTATTATCAAGGATATATTTGAAGTCCACCCAACTGACTTTGGTGGGGTTTGGCTGCATATAGTGAATAAAATTACAGAGTGTGAACATGATAGGATTGTGGTCAGAGTCAAGCTCTTTTAAGTTGACAAGTTCAGGAATTTGCGGAATACTGCAGGTAATAAGGATGTCCAGAACATCTGGGGTATGGTTATGATGAGAGCTAATATGGGTAGGATCTGTAGTAGCCAGGATATTGATAGTGGAGTTTTGCATGAGATTATAAAGTCTGATACCATTGCTATTAGTGAATTTAGAGTTCCAAGCAGGATGCTTACAATTTAGATCACCTGCAATGATTGTAGGATATCCAAGGTTACAAATATATTCAATTTCAGCAGTGTTGAGTATTTTCATAGGAGGTTTGTAAACAGAAACTATTAGATAGGGTGTATGATTATTGCTGTAGGCAAGGCATGCGCATGCTTCAATGCTATTGAAATCAGGCAGGAGGAATTCAGTATGTTTTATAGAATTTTTAGCAATTATAGCAGTTCCTCCACCAATATTATGAAGTCTGTCTTTTCTATAAACAGTGTAGTTTGCTATTTTAAATTTTTTATTTGGCTTTAAGTGAGTTTCATTTACTAACATGAAGTCCAGGTTTTTATTATTGATGAATTGATTTACTTGTAGATGTTGCCTAATGATACCATTGCAGTTGTAAAATGCTATTTTAGAGTAATTGAGTCTATTGCTGTTATTAATCTTGATTGATAGAGTCATATATCTTTAATGCTTCGAAAGCAACCATCATTTTTTCAGTAGTATTAGATGCTTTGCAAAAATCATCATATAGTTCGTAAATGGACGACATAAACATTATAATCAAAATGGATGATGATTCAACTTCCCTTTATAGTAGCCTTAGGTCATATGACATGACAGAAATATTACTGCATGTCGATTGGTCCATCCTAGAAGCCACTCCCTCGGTGGCTACACAGATGTGCAATTGTGAAATATGCTGACCTAGCTACGTGGATTTCCTGGAAATGTGCGGGTTCTGAGAATTGTTCCTTTCAATGTAAAGTCTCGCGTAGCCGAAACATAATGTGATTAGGACCCAATCTTCAGGAAACCCACATAGCTAGTTACCATTTTCACTTACTACAACGACTTGAATGTCAAACAGCAATCGATTATCGCTCAGATCGGGATCACGTGATCCTTCAAAAGCAGAACTTTCGTCTGATTGGTTGATCTCTAAGCGGGACAGAGCTTCAGCTAAAACATTTTCGGCCAAGTTAAAAAAAATCTCGCGTAGCCGGTGCATTGTTTCCGTAGCTAGGTGGTACTTCACTTGCAGCGGAGGCCTTTTTTCTAGAAATCCTCTAGGAATTTTCTAGGAACCAGTGTTACCAGAATCTCGTTTCTCAGAATAGTCCCGTCTACCAGGGACAGTCGCTAGATGTGATAACCTCTTTTAGGATATTCTTCGGAACTCTAGTGTTAACGCTGATGTCCCCCCTCCCAAAAAAAAACACCTGACCATAATAACCACTCAGCATATAACTGAGCATTTTCCTCTCCTGAATTTCAGACGGATTCTTCCCTGTTTCCCTTGCGAAGATCTTCTGCGAATACCGACTTTAGATAAATGTTGCAGTGCATGACAGTATGAGGTTTCGTTATTATCGTTGTGTTTCTGTGGGAGCAAAATGAGAAAAAGGATTTTTGTTTGGTGTTGTATGATGTTTATGTTACATCGGACATTACTAGCATTTGAATTTCAAGATATTACTAGTGAAATATTCCCATTAAATGAAGATTTTGGTGTGATATCAGCTTTTGGTCATTTTAATACCGATGAATTTACTGATATGCTTGCCATACAACAAGGGGGTAATAAATTACAGCTTTTTCAAGGTAGTGAAAAGAGACCATATTTTCAACCATTAGTTAACTGTTCGTATAGTAATGTGATAACAAGTGTTATACCCGGAGATTTTAATGGAGATACTGTTATTGATATCATGATCACTTTGTCAATAGATCGTGGTGTAAATGAAGTTAAAATATTATGGGGAAGCAATGGCACTATTAATTGCAAATCCGATACTATTTTCACTGTTACAAATCAGCCTATAGTTGTAGACTTCAATGGAGATATGATTCCAGACATTATTGGTGAGACAAGGGACAAAGAAAGATATGTTTGGTTTTCATCTGAAGACAAAAAATTTAAAAATCAAAGCTTACAACACTTGGTTAGACAAACTATTAGAAATCCTCATTCTTCAGGACTGATAGATTTGAATAATGATTTTTTGCCGGACTTGCTGATAATGGGAGAATATAATATGGAAGTCTGGTGTTATACTGGAACTGAATTCATGAGAAATGATTCTTTGTCTTACCCAACTTTAAATTTAGAACCAATAGTATTTAAATGGCAGTCAACATTTGTAGATTTAAATCTGGATGGAAAATTGGATCACATTATGCCCGTTTGTTATGATCGTAAATGTGAAAAGTCTGCAATTCTAGTGTCGGATAATGTTTCTCATTGGCATATCTTGTTGGATAATTTTATCAACCCAAAAGATAAGAGTAACTGGGGTTTTAAACTGCCGATTGGCTCTACTTTAGAAATGGTAGCATTACCAGTTACTCTCAGAGTAGGCGATATAGATTTGGATGGCTATCCTGATTTTTTAACTGTGTTACAATCAAAAAGAAATGCATCTGATGTTAGAGCTGTTATTCTTAGAAATATACCATGTAAAAATTGTCAGAATTGTTCATATGATAGATGTTTAGAAATTGAATGGGAGGTTCCTGGTTTGAAAGATGTTCAGAACATTCAGATTTTAGCTTTTTTTGATTTATATGAAGATGGCATTTTAGATATACTTGCATCTTCAAATACTAAAGAAGAGTGGAAGATACATGCTTTTAAAAATACAGAAGTGTTTGATTCATGTTTTGTGAAAGTTTTAGTACTTAGTGGACTTTGCTCAAGATGCCCAGTGGAACCTTATGGAGTAAATCAACCAGGACCAATGGTTAGATACAATATGACAAAGCAGGATGGCCAGCCAGTTGTCAGCACTTCAATCCAAATGTCACAGTCTGCTCATTTCCCATTACAGCTTCCATATTCAATTTTTGGACTTGGTCAAACTCCTAATTTCATTGATATCTTAACTATATCCATACCTGCAAAATTCAAGAAGAATGTTCATAAGCATGATTGGACCCAAATCATTCCTAACTCTCAAATTGTTGTCATACCTAATCCTCCTGTTGATGAAAATAAATGGGTAACAAAACTGTTCGTAACTCCTAGTCATCTTGTCTTGAAAACAGGTATTGCATTGATTGGGACCTGTGTATTTTTATCATTGCTTGTTGTTCTTCTGCATTGGAAAGAACGAAAAGAAGACAAATTGGAAAAAATGCAAGATGCGTATAGGTTTCATTTTGATGCAATGTAAAATATTAAGTTTCTTAAAGAAATTATTTGTGGGTATGTATGTGTGTGCATATTTAATGTAAAATAAATTTTAATATGTTTAAAATTCATCCCATAATCAATTTGGAATAAACAAATGTAAAAACCAGATGCCAGAAGCACAGTGGCAAACTGCAAAAAAAGGGGGGAAGAAGCTAAAACGAATAATGAAGTAAGAAATTTACATCTTTCACTGTATTGTTATCAGGGTGTTGATACAATAAATATATAATAAAATATATATATAATAAAAATTCATAACAAATATCCAGTGCAAAAGCAGTTGAGATCATATGTTAGATTTTAATAGATGTAATACATTAGTTAAATATTCTCTTAGTGTAATACAGTTTGTATTTTATTATAATTGATTTAATTTGAATTAAGCATAATTACATAAATTAAAGGAAATGCAAATAATTTCCATGTAATATGCCTTTCAAATTGAATACTGTGATTTAAAACCATATGCTATGTTATTTCATTTTATATAGTTATGTTGAAGATTTCATGAAAGGCCGGTTCACTTCATCATCCAGAATTTAAATGGTGTGTTATTTCAGCCTGAGAGGATGAAGAGAGGAATAGAATATTTATGAAAGCTTGAATAGAACTGTATAATCTACTAAAATTTAAAGGTTGTTGTTTTGATTTTTTTTATTAACTAACTGCTATTTGTAAGTAGTAGTACTATTCTCAAAATAATATGAATTTCCAATGGTGTAATTTTGATAATTGTGTATTATGCCATAGACCAATTGGCTACCATTGATTCATGAAAATTTTCAGTAATCCTGCCAAAGTTACACTAGTCAATCCTATGGAATTCTAAAGAACTTATTTAATAAACAATTATTATCCAATTCACTTCATTTTTGTTTTTAAAAAAATGCTTTCATCAATTTCTACTATTTTGTCCGTCTCTGATTTTACCACACACCCTGTTTAAAATGACGGAACTACTCTGATATGCGCCCTCAAGTCGCCAAATTTCTCGCCAAAATTTTTTTGCGAGAAACTCCATGCTGCCATATTACTATCTAAATCTTTTGTCTACATTTCAAACTTTAAGCCTAAAATGTCTAAAACGCTGTTTTCGCACATGCAAAAACCACATTTTGAACATACAATTTAAGCTAAAAATTCGAAACAAAAACAAAAAAATTAGATAGCAAAAACATAAAGTTTCTAACCAAAAATATTTGACAAGAATCCATGTACACAGCGATATGTTTTGACTTAAAAAATGGTTAATCTTTGGAATATGGTAACAGGCAGTTTAGCGACATTTTGGTAGGCGATAAAGGTTACTACCTAGGACTTTGGTAATAATGTGAGAAGCACTCAGTTCCGATTACGCATTATTTTGTGTGAGGGAAATGAGATATCATGAGATATGTCATGTGACATTAATGGACGGATTACAGTTGTTTAATCGGAAAAGGGTGGAAATTTTGTATTTAGCTATATTCTGTGTTGTGTAAAACGTGACATTAATGAACGAATTACAGTTCTTTAATCGGAAAAAGGGTTTAATTTGGAAAAGCTTCATTGTGTGTTGTGTGAAATAGTGTTGATTAATTTTCGGATTGCATGGCGCTATGTAAAGTGAATTCTAAATTTTTAATGCGTTTATCTGATAATAATAATAAGTTGAGATTGTGTGAAAGGAAGGATATTACAGTTAAGTTTAAATAGCGGTGCAAGAAATATGGTGAAAATGGACATTTTGTGAAAAGGACTGTAAGGAAGGGTACGTGGTTTGCTGAAAGTAGTTTGAGTATAGGTGAAATTTTATTAATTTCTTATTACTTGGTGAATAGACTTCCAGTTGACTATTGGATTTAGGATTTAGAAATTAGCAGTAGTACTGTAGCGGCGTAATGAAGATTCTGAAGAAGATTAGGCTGATCTTTGGAATATGGTAACTGGTAGTTTGGCAACATTTTGGAGGCGATAAAGGTTACTACCTAGGACTTTGGTAATAATGTGAGAAGTACTCAGTTCCGATTACACATTATTTTGTGTGAGGGAAATGAGAGATCATGAGATATGTCATGTGACATTAATGGACGAATTACAGTTCTTTAATCGGAAAAGGGGGGGGGAATTTGGAAAACTGTAGTACTATATTATTTTGTATTAAGCTTCATTGTATGTTGCGTGAAATAGTGGAAGTGTGCGTGTCACCTAATAAAGATTCTGAAGATTAGGTAGGTTAGTATTTTTAATCATTTGAGGATATTATTTTTATGCATTGTTCTAAATGTAAGGAGTAAATAAATTAATATGATATTATTGGAAAATTGTTATTAGCAATGATTTAGTTTAAAGTAATTAGGATTGTAATCTAATTTTTATTAATTTAATGTATGTGCTTATTTATATTTTAAGTAGTGTTTTTTAATTTAATTATATTTTAATTTAATGATCGTGATTTTGTGAGTTATATGTTTGTAGTATTTTGGAATATGTTGAGTATTTTCATGCATTTTCGTGAAATTTTTCTAATTTATGAGAAAAAAGCAGTGTACATGAATATAGTGAAGAGTGTGCGCAATGCCATTTTTGTGCAATTCTGGGATGTTTTTTTAAGTAAAAATAAGTTGACGTGTACATGGTTTAGTGATATTTTAATTAAATGATAGTTATTTTGTGAATTTTATGTTTGTAGGAATTTGGTATACGTTTCAGTTGAAGTAAACGTGCATGGAAGTAATTTAAATATTTGACACTAAGTATTCGTAACCATTTGTGATGTTTGCGGTATGAATTCGTTGGTGACGTTTATAATATAATAGATAATTTAGAGGTAAAAGTTTTTGGATATTTTATTTATTTTATACGTGGAAATGTTCATCTTTGGAAAGGGTATATATTTTTTGCGATCAGGTAATTTCATATATGTTCTTTTTACCAGATTTAAAGGTTCACAAAATTTTCATGCATTTTCGTGAAATTTTTCTAATTTATGAGAAAAAAGCAGTGTACATGGATATAGTGAAGAGTGTGCGCAATGCCATTTTTGTGCAATTCTGGGATTTTTTTTAAGTAAAAATAAATCGACGTGTACATAGTTTAGTGATATTTTAATTAAATGATACAGTCAAAAGTCGTTAATTCGGACACCCATAATTCGGAATGATCTATAATCCGGACATCAAAACTAAAAACTTTCTGCGCATGCGCAACATTGACACATGCGCAGAGGCGTTCACGCGTGCGCGTAAGACCTTTTACGACTGCGCATATGAGTGTGCGCAAGTGCAGAATACGTTTTCGCGTGCGCATTTTATGTATAATGGACGTATAAGCTAAAATTATCTAATTATCTATTTCAGTTAATGTTGATGATTGCATTGTTCCTTAATTTTCGAATTGCATCCGGCTTATTATTTTTTGCAGACTGTAAGAGCAATTTTATAAAAGTAAGCTTAAACTTTCGATTATATCAAATAGAATTTCCGATATATATTTGTTAATATGTAAAGGATCTAAAGCGAAAGTATGTTTTGAAATCCGAAATCTGTTTATCAATTTCACGCTGCTCGGCGGCGGGCGCCTAATGAATTGGAAGTTGATTTGTCAGCACTATCGTTATCTTCAGAGCAGATGTTTTTATTTTATTTGGCTTATAATTCCTTACCAAATGTAGTATTTCATCTCGATATGCTCCGTCTTTGATATGATTTAAAACAAGGTCCTCGTCATTATAATTCGCTTCCGATAGCGAAGAAAAGTGACAGAGGTTATTGAAAACAAAAAAAATTCGATTGAGAAATTAGTCGGTGTTCTTGACACAGCAATTATAGGACTTGAACGGCGGAACTTTGTAACTGAACAAGAAATTATGTCTGTTTAATAGAATTAAATAGAAAGTATTATCACATGAAACGAAGCACTTAAACAACTTACATTGAAAGAAATGTTTAATAAAGTAAACAAATAAATATTAAGCTTTTTCTTTTTGCAAATTTTGATACCCTTTAGATCATAATTGTTCTTTATTTCATAAATTACGGTTTCACATTTTTAATTTTAGAATTTCTGCATGCCATCTTACGAGATTTAAACTGATGATCTATAATCCGGAAAAATCGATAATCCGGAATCGCCGAAGTCCCGACGAGTCCGGATTAACGACTTTTGACTGTAGTTATTTTGTGAATTTTATGTTTGTAGGAATTTGGTATACGTTTCAGTTGAAGTAAATGTGTATGGAAATAATTTAAATATTTGACACTAAGTATTTGTAACCATTTGTAATGTTTGCGGTATGAATTTGTTGGTGACGTTTATAATATAATAGATAATTTAGAAGTAAAAGTTTTTGGATATTTTATTTATTTTATACGTGGAAATGTTCATCCTTGGAAAGGGTATATACTTTTTCGTGATCAGGTAATTTCGTGTAATTAATGTGCTTTTTACCAAGTTTAAAGTTTCACAGAATTTTTTTGCATTTTCATGCAAATTTTTGTAATTTATGAGAAAATAGCAGTGTAGATGGATAAAGTCAAGAGTGTGTGCAATGCCATTTTTGTGCAATTCTGGGATATTTTTAAGTAAAAATAAGTCGACGTGTAAATGGTTTTTGTGTATGTGCTATTCTGAAAAATGCGCAAGGAGTTTGCGATTGTGCACTTTTTCCCAATTTTGCAGTGAATATTTGTCATGATTAAGCTGTTTTGTTCCATAAAATTTCTAGCATAAGTGTAATTCAGCTAGCAGATTGTTGGAAAAAGTGTTGAGTAAATAAAAAGAAAAGAAACATGTCTTTACTTCGTGAAGACAAAATGGCGGCAAAAAAAAAAAAAAAAAAAAATAGAGGGTTGCTGTAGCAGAGTTGGTCGCCAAATTTTCGCCAAGTTACCATAATCCAAAGATCAACCTAGAAAACATCTACGAATGGCACAATCTAGGCAATGAACAAATCTACGAACTATTCACACCGCACTTTAAAAATTAACATAGCAACAATAAATTTCAAAGAATACCATGTACATAGCATCCTGTTTAAACTTTAAAAAAAAAAGAAACATCTTTAAATTGCACAACATGGGAAAGTAACGAATCTGCGAACTACGCACACCTCGCTTTAATTAATTAACATAACAACAATAAATTTCAAAGAATACCATGTACACAGCGTTCTATTTCAACTTTAAAAAACATCTACGAATTACATAATCTAGACGCTACGCAGTTATTAACAAAATAAACTAAAATAAATTTCAAACAATTTATTTTAGTTTATTTTAGTATTATCAAAAAAAAAAAAACAACAATAACGACAGAAATTTTATACTAAAAAAAAATGAACATAACATTCTACAAAATAAGAACAAAAATAAAATAAAATGCACTTACCATGAATTAATGCTTTTTCGAACAGCAGAAATAACAATTTCATACTGCCTTTAACATGCCGCCACATAATCACTATTGTATTTATATGACAGCCAGGCACACTATCCAGAAAATTCATACTATGGTTCACAAATAAATAAAATCATAAATCCCTACTTCTATTATGCACAGCCACTAAAAATAATCTCCCAGACCCTCTTTCCACACCTTCAAATATCCACTGCCCCTCAACAGGATGGCCACGATGATATTTCCTTTTGCTGAACTTCAGTTCAACAACTTCCACCATTTTACCTTTCCCCTCTATCTTCGCGAGCTTCAGCGAAAGATTTTTCAACGTCAACAGGGTTGCGTTGCAGCGCGCAATGAATTGGAAATTGATCTGTCAGCACTATCCTTATCTTCAGGGCAGATGTTTTTATCTTATTTGACTTATAATTCCTTACTAAATGTAGTATTTCATCTCGATGTACTCTGTCTTTTATATGATTTAAATCAAATTCCTCGTCATTATAATTCGCTTCCAATAGTGAAGAAAGTGACACAGAGGTTATTGAAAATGAAAAAATTTCGATTGACAAATTAGTCGGTATTCTCGACACAGCAATTAGAGGACTTGAACAGCAGAACTTTGTAACTGAAGGAGAAATTATGTCTGTTTGTAGAATTAAAGAGAAAGTATTATCACATAAAACGAAGCAACTTAAACAACTTACATTGTAAGAAATGTTTAATAAAGTAAACAAATAAATATTAAGCTTTTTCTTTTTGTAAGTTTTGATACCCTTTAGATCATAATTGTTCTTTATTTCATAAATTACGGTTTCATATTTTTAATTTTATAATTTCTGCATGCCGTCTTACCAGATTTAAACTGATGATCTATAGTCCGGAAAAATCGATAATACGGAATCGCCGAAGTCCCGACAAGTCTGGATTAACGACTTTTGACTGTACTCTTGTCTAAAGCGGCAAACAAATAAGTGGGTGATTCTGCACTTTAGCAGCGAAATTGTTTCAAAGTGCTTATTAGCTAAAATCACAATCGGAATTTTCCGAAAAATGTCACATGACATGTTTCATGATCTCTCATTTCTCTGAGACAAAATAATCTGTGATTCAAACTGTGTACTTCTCAGATTATTGCTAAAGTCCTACCTAGTAACCTTTATCGCCTTGCCAAAATGTCGCCAAACTACTTGTTACCATATTTCAAAGATTAGCAAAAATGTTATCCATTCTGTTACAGATAATGATCAGAAACATCAGAGCACATTGCATAGGATTTATTTATCTCTGAGGTTATGAAAGTGCATCTGTATGTAGCACGCAAGTATATTATCCAACGAAAGATTTTCTGACTCAAAAATGAAACCTTAAAAAAAAAAAAAAATTTGAGGCCATGGTAGTTGTTTCTTTTTAAATGAACTTAACATATCTTCTAAACATCAGACATTGAGAACATGAAGTCACATCAATTGAATCATTGTGTTGAATTAAAACTAAGCCAAATGTTAAATCTCGTGACCACTTGATCTTTGATATCAGTCACCATATTACTGGTTTATCTTTGAACGGTTAGATAGTAAAACTACTGCAAAATTTTTCATCATTTCATATGCCAATACAATTTTTAGTATTTTGTAGTTTTATTAAAGTTTCCCTCCTTATGTACATTAATTTTTTTTTTTTTTTTTTTTTTTTTAAGATTTGCTATGTGAATGCTACCATAACCATAGATTTCATAAACTTGTGGCTTTTTTCTCGAATATTCCTGTTAAGTCTAATTTTATCTTTTTAAGCGCATTTCTGCGCTGCTCAAAAAATTTTTGCCCTTGTCTTTGCTTTATATATGAACATTTTACAAGTATTGCATTAGCTGAGTTGGTTTCATGGAATTATTCGACAAACCATTGCTACAAATAGCGGTAAGGGGTGTGAAACCATACAGAATATATGAATACTCAGGGCTTGAATTTTATGAATTTTTGCTGCACAGAGCCTTACTTAACATCCATATGGAGTAGGCAGGGTATATTGTTTTAAATAAAGTCATCTTATTTTGAAGAAAAAGACTACTATGTTTCCCAAGAAGAAGTCTTAAATTAACTGAAAATATTAAATTTATTTTTGAGTTTGACAAAATAAAGTCTAAAAGTGCGTCTATTGTCAAGTGTGGTTCCAAGTGTGACTTCTTGTTTTCAGCATATTTCTTCTTCAAATATTGATATGGGAGTAGACATTAAATTGAGTGACTCACCTTTGTGAAATAGAATCATATTTGATTTGTTAACAGTAATAATTGAAATTTTCCAGTCTATAAGTTATGCCTCTAGCAAATCAAGCAATTGCTAAAATTGACTAGTATATTGAATATTTAAGTGTTTTGACCTGTAATAAAATAGATGTATCATCAGTGAAGAATGCTAATTGAATTGTAATGCGTTGTGGGGTATCATAAGTATATATATATTATATATTAGGTTGTCCGGAAAATAATGCAGGTTTTTAACTTATGTCTTTAAAGTATCATAACTCAAAAAAATTTTATTAATCAAAATAAGCACCAGCCAAATCAATGCATTTTTGCCAACGGAATATAAGTTTATTTATGCGGGTAGAATAAAATTCTGGAGTTCTGGAGGCAATTAAGCTGTTAAAGGCATTTTTGGCCTCATCTTGGTTCTGAAGAATTTTTCTGCAGATTGTTATCCAGATGTTTGAAAAAGTGGTAATCGGTCGTCGAGAGGTCAGGCAAATATGGGGAAAGAGGGAGTGTCTCGTATCCCAATTCTTTCAATTTCTGTAGGGTCAGTTGCACGATGTGCGGCCGAGCATTGTCCTGGAGAAGAACTGGCCCCTGTCTGTTGACCAATGCCGAGCACATGTGTTGCAATTTTTGGTACATTTTGTTGATTTGCTAACAGTGCTTATCTGCCGTAATCATTTCGCCCAGATTTAGAAAGCTGTGATGGATAAGACCAGCCGCAGACCACCAAACAGTCACCATAGTTTCCTTTTGGTGTAAATTTGGCTTTAGAAAGTGTGGTGTCTGACCGTGGTCCAACCACTGAGCCGAATGTCTCCAGTAGTTAGAGAGAATCCACTCTTCATCCCACGTAATAATTTGATTAAAAAAATAGTCGTTTTTGTTGCAGAGGAGAAGAGCAGACGACACTTCAAAACGCCAATTTTTTAAAATTTTCGCTCAATTTGTAAGGCACCCATTTATCGAGCTTCTTTGACTTTCCTAAACAATTCAAGTGATCAGAAATCACTGTTTTACTTAAGCCGAGCTCTTGAACAGTTGTGCATGAGTTTGTTTCAACTAAAGTGTTCAGATCGTCGTCATCAACAGCTGAAGAGTGTCCATGATGTTCTTGATCTTCCAGGTCAAATTCTCCACGCCAAAACTTTTGGTGCCATCATTGAACTGAAGATTCATTAACACGTTTCTCGCCCCATACTTTGTTGACATATCGAGCTGTTTGTGCTGCGCTGTGGCCTAGCTTGTACTCATAAAAGTAAATTTGCTGAAAATCCCATTTTGACATCTAAACAAAAACACATAGTAAATATTTTTTTAAATAATTTTGGAACAATGTTCGCGCCTTATGTAAATTTTGATTTTGTTCCCTGCAAGAGGGCGCCTGCGAGCGCCGAACTACCTGTACATCTATTGTACGAACTTGTTCTTCACACAGTCTAATAAACGCAATAACGAATGTTTGTGTCTACTTTCCATCCGCTAACATGGTCCGTCGTGAGCCAGCGCATTTCTTTGGATGATGTGTCAAGACAGTTTTTAACGTTCTGGTATAGGAGGACATTTCGTGCAGGGAAAACGGATTTATATTTTGTCTGGATTGTGAAAACAGCGGCAGGAATATGGAGTCGATTTTAAAGCAAAAATGTATCATTAAGGGTAAGTTGACTCGTTTAATTATACAAGTAAATGGTTTACAAAATCTAGAAAATTCTTTTTCTGCCATTGAAGTGTACGAAAATGATGTTGGTGCATTAAGTGTTGAAGTGAACTGTTTAAACGATAACATTCTTGGTACTTGTTCTGACGCAGAGTTTAGTAAATATGAAATAGAAATGCATGAACTATTTTCCAAACTGGATGTATTAAAAATTACTTTAAAGGAAGAATCAAGAAAACTTAGAAATTCAGGCAAAGATATAATAAATGCTAATGCAAATGGCTTGAAACTTCCTCGCGTGGAATTGCCAGTGTTTACTTCTAATTATGTTGATTGGATATCATTTAGGGATTTATTTCTTGCCAGTGTTGGAAATAATAGTACATTAAGTGACAGTCAAAAATTGCAATATCTTAAGCTTTCTGTGAAAGGTGAAGCTGCTGTTTTACTACAATCAGTTCAAATTTCAAACGCGAATTATGAAAAGGCATGGGAAGCGCTTTCTGAACGTTATGAAAACGAAATAGAAATAATAAACGCAGCATTAAATAAATTAACTTCACAGCCTGTTCTAAAACATGAATCAGCTTCAGGTTTGCGGAGATTAATTGATACAACACAACAGTGTATTGATACATTAAAAATCCTTAAACAGCCGGTAGAGCATTGGGATACTATGATTATTTTTCTGTTAAAAGGAAAACTTGATCATGAAATACTAAAAGAGTGGACGATGGAGTATTCGAACAAGAAAATTTCTGCTTTCGCTGAATTCAAGCGTTTTATTTTAAACAGAGCGAATGCTATTGCCTCTTTGGCGAAGTGCCAGAGGGAGAAGGCAGTTTTGCCTTCTGAAATTAAAACTCGCGGTTCAGGTAGCAGATACGCTTTTTCGTCCCAACTTGTGGCTAATGTGTGCGTTCATTGTAAGAGTAATTCTCATTTTCAGTTATTTAAATGTGATAGTTTTTTAGAACTCCCTATCAAAGAAAAATGGGATATTATTAAAAGGAATAAATTATGTGCTAATTGTTTGAAAGATAGTAAAACGCATCCCATTTTTAAATGTCGTGCAGGCATGTGTAAATATTGTTCGAAGCCACATAATACAGTGTTATGTTCGAAAAATTCAAATGATGAAAAATGTCATATACCCATGGAACACGGAACTTCTGCTATTAGTAGCAATAACGCCACGGTGCCTGTCACGCAAGCAGTTTTATTGCCTACTGCGGTTGTTTATGTTAAAGATATTAATGGCGATTTACAAAAATGCAGGATGCTAATTGATTCAGGTAGCCAGGGCTCATTTATTCGGGAGCACTGTGTAAATTTACTGCAGCTAAAGCGCACTAGTGCAAGCATAAGTGTAAATGGCCTGAGCTTGCAAAAAATTGGAAAGGTTTCAGGTTCAGTTCAATTGCAAGTAACATCTCCATTTTATAAAAATGCAAGCATTTCAGTTAATGCATTAATTATACCCAAGATCACGTGTGACCGTCCTCAATATCAAGTTGATAGATCTGTTTTCACATCTTTGAAACATTTGTGGTTGGCAGATACAAATTGCTTCCAGCCTGGCCCAATAGATATTCTTTTAGGCGCAGATGTATTTGGCGAGATAATGCTTCATGGACGTTTAACTGTTCCGGGTCATTCGTTAACAGCCTTGGAATCAATATTCGGCTGTGTCATTATTGGAAAGACTAAAAGTGTATCACAAACAATTGTATCTAATCATGCTAGTTGTACCAATGTTCAGCTCCAGCTTGAAAAATTTTGGAAATTGGAAGAAATTTCGGAGATAAAGCATTACACAGAGGAAGAAATTGAGTGTCAAAATAATTTAAGCGGAATTTTTCTCGTGATTTAACAAGTAGATTTGTTGTTAAGTTTCTATTTCGTAGATCTGGCAATGAACTTGGGTCATCAAGAGATGTTGCTGTACATCGTTTACAAAGCATTGAACGTCAATTTATTAAGAATAAATCTCTTTCCAGTCTATATCACAAATTTATGGAGGACTATTAACAACTTGGTCATATGGAATTGATTCCAGAAAATGAAATTGATGTTCCAGCTAATTCTAGTTTTTACCTTCCGCACCATTCAGTTCCGGATAAAAATGGTGATAAATTTCGAGTCGTATTTGATGGTTCTGCAAAATCTTCTAGCGGCATTTCTCTTAATGAGAAATTGATGGTTGGTCCACAGTTACAGAATGATCTGAAAACATTAATTATTTGTTTCAGAATTCACAGAATAGCTATAACTGCAGATATAGAGAAAATGTACAGACAAATTATACTAAAAGATGCAGACTTTCAGAGAATAGTCTGGCGCAATTCACTTTATAAACCAATTCAGGATTTTCGATTAACTAGGATTGCTTACGGTACTGCATCAGCTCCGTACCCTGCGATAAGATGTTTACAGCAGTTAGCCATAGATGAAGCAACTAATTTTCCTTTGGCTTCCAAGACATGTCTCAGGGACTTCTACGTTGATGATTTGATGTCCGGAGCCAGTTCAGTTACTGAAGCTATAGAATTACAAATGCAATTGAATCAGATGTTGTCACGTGCAGGATTTGTTCTAAGAAAATGGGCTTCTAACAGCAAAGAAGTCTTGAATTCAATTAATCCAGATTTGTGCTTATCAAATGTTTCTTTGAACGTAGACAATGATGATACTGTAAAAACGTTAGGTATCCTGTGGCATCCAGCTTCAGATATGTTTTTATTCAAAGTCAATTCATCATATCCTGAAGTCTTAACCAAACGAACATTACTTTCAATAATCGCAAAGACCTTTGACCCTCTTGGATGGTTGGCACCGATCACGGTTCGGTATAAATTGATTATGCAAAGATTGTGGAAACATCAGTTGCAGTGGGATGAAAAGGTTCCTCCAGATATTGAATGTGAGTGGAAACAACTTACAGAAGATTTGTTATTCATTAAAAGTATCAAAATTTCCCGATTTTTGTTGGTTGAATCAGATAACCAGTTTCAACTGCACGGGTTTTGTGACGCCCCAGAGAAGGCCTACGCCGCTGCAATTTATTATCGTTCTGTGTTAGATACTGGACAAATTAATGTTCAGCTAGTGATAGCCAAAACAAGAGTTGCACCACTAAAAACCATATCACTTCCCCGATTGGAACTTTGTGGAGCATTACTGTTGACTAAATTAATGGATTTCTCCTGTAGGGCTTTAAATACTCCTATATCGCAAGTTTATTTTCATACTGATTCCACTATTGTATTAGCCTGGATAAGATCTCGTGCAAGCCGATGGAAGACCTTCGTCGCCAACAGAGTAGCAAAAATCCAGACTTTATCTTCTCCTGTCCAGTGGCATCATGTGAGTGGAAATGCTAATCCTGCTGATCTTGCAACACGTGGTGTGTCATCATCTGCATTGGTTACTTCATTGTGGTTACGTGGTCCAGATTTATTGTATAATTTATTTCCTTTTCAGCAAGCATTGTCTGCACCACTATTGAATGATTCTGTGCCAGAGCAAAGATGTCCTTTTCAGTCAGCAACTGCTGCCAGTCACTTGACAGACGCTCATGATTTATTTTATAAATATTCTTCTCTCACTAAACTTAAACGTATTGTAACATTATGCCTGAGATTTGTAAATAACTCTGAAAATTCAGAAGATCAGGTAAGTGGATTTTTAAAAACAAGTGAATTAACTAAAGCTATGCATGTGTTAATTAAATTAATGCAATGTGTTGAATTTAAGAATGAAATTAACATATTAGGCAGAAATCAATCATTATCTGGTACAAGCAAAATTTTATCTTTAAATCCATTTTTAGATAATTTAGGTATTCTCAGGGTGGGCGGTCGCTTGCGACATGCAAACCTTGCATATGGTTTTAGGCATCCAATTTTGCTTCCAAAGAAGCACATTTTAACTCATCTCATTGTTAGACATTACCATGAAAGACTTTTGCATGCAGGTCCACAACTTATGCAATCTTGCATTCAAGAACAATATTGGATCATAAATGGTAGAGCTGTTATCAGAGATTTAGTTAGGAAATGTATAAAGTGTTGCAAAATTAGAGCATCTGTTACTAATCAATTGATGAGCGATTTGCTGTCTAGTCGCGTTTCGCCTGCTCCTGCGTTTTTGCGCTGTGGAGTGGATTACGCAGGTCCTTTTCAAATTAGAGTAAATAAGGGTCGAGGCTCTAGGTCATTCAAGGCATATATAGCTCTATTTGTTTGTTTGACGACAAGAGCTATTCACCTAGAATTAGTGACTGATCTTTCAGCAGATGCTTTTATTGCAGCTCTTAAGAGGTTCATTTCCCGCAGAGGCAAAAGCAGTGATATATATAGCGATTGTGGTTCCAATTTTGTCGGAGCAAAACGCAAACTGATGGAATTTGAAAGGCTTGCTAGGCCTGCAACTTATAACCAAAATGTTAGCAGATATTTGGTTGATAATGGCATTAAATGGCATCTAAACGTTCCAGGTGCGCCACATATGGGTGGACTCTGGGAAGCTGGCATAAAATCAACTAAATACCATTTAAAACGAGTAGTTGGTGAGGCGAGATTCACATATGAAAAATTTGAAACATTTCTCACACAAATAGAAGCTTGTCTTAATTCGCGACCTTTAACAAGTTTGTCTAATGATACAAATGACTTGTCAGCATTAACGCCTGGTCATTTTCTTATTGGTAGATAATTAACAAGCATTCCTGAACCAAATTACATTGAAGTTTCCCATCTCACTAGATGGCAACATATTCAAAAAATGGTTCAACAATTTTGGAAGCGTTGGCACAAAGAATATCTGTGTCGAGTACAACAAAGACCAAAATGGCTTTTGCCAACTAAAGTTAATGATCTGTGTCTCATAAAGGAGGATAACTTACCTCCAACTAAATGGAAAATGGGTAGAATTACTCAGTTACATCCTAGTCTTGATAATATTGTTAGGGTTGTGATCATTAGGACTTCAGATGGCATGGTTAAAAGAAATATTACAAAATTGTGTCCATTACCAATTTGAGTTTTAATTTATGTATTATAAATTAATTATTATATCATGATTTTAATATTGTATTGTGTTTTAAATTTACTGAATTTTAAGCACTGAATGTTGAAATAATATTTCAAGGTGGGCGGCATGTTCCTGCCTTATGTAAATTTTGATTTTGTTCCCTGCAAGAGGGCGCCTGCGAGCGCCGAACTACCTGTACATCTATTGTACGAACTTGTTCTTCACACAGTCTAATAAACGCAATAACGAACGTTTGTGTCTACTAATGATTATTATAGAAATATAGAGCTTCAAAATGATATATAAATCAATGTGTTTCAAAAAACTTTTGTTGCTAAAAATGTACAGGAAAGATAAACAATTGCAAAAACCTGCATTATTTTCAGGACAACCCGATATAATAAAGAACTCAGCCTTGAGATACACCTGTTTTAATCTGCCTTTGCGAGAAATATGCATTTCTAATTCAGATGCTAAAAGATCTCTCATGCAGAAGAGATAATTCAAATTAGATTACCTGGAAAATGAAGTTTAATTTATAAATGGAGGTCACAGTGTCAGATGCACTCTTTTCTAAAATGCCATTAAAGCCTTCAGTAATAATGTTCATAATGCAAAGGAGTTGTTGTGTAGTGTTATGTTTTACTGTGAATCTTAACTACTCATAAGGAAGAAGATAAAATAGTGGTTTGAATGTAGTGCAGTATGATATTCTGTAGTATTTTAGAAACACAACTAAGTAAGCTAATGGGTGGATAATTTAGGGGAGATTTGGTTTAAGAAAAGTAATTATAACTGTATATTCTCAATAACTAGGGAAGCAAGAGAGTTTGAGAATGACATTAATAATTTTTGTAATGCAGTTTTTACATCTTATCACATACTTTTAAAGTTAGTTTTTTTGTATTATCTTGTGCATTAGCTCTACAAATTTTGAATTTCCTTATAATGTTCTCTACTAAATTAGGTGGGACAACAACGAAAATTTGTCAGCGAAGGAGTGCATAGATAATTACAAACTATTTTCTTAACGTGTGTAATTATGCATTAGCTTTGTCTTCATCACTGTAAACAAGATCAATGGTGCCTTGAAGTGGAGGGGTAGGTGTATGCTTTTTATGTAATTTACGTGAAATGTGATATAGGGACACTGTCTTTTACTGACAAAGTGTCTTTTAAAAAGCTAGTTCATTTCTGTTATTTAAATTCATAAATATCGTGCATGATTTTTTTTTAAGTGAGATCATGTGTACTTTGATAGGGTTCACGTATTCCATATACATTTAATATTTTGTCTGATTTGGTACATAGAGGGGGGAGTTTCCATGTATGGATTTGTGTAGAGGAAATACTGACTGTGTCATTAATGGCTTTCGTCAGAATTTGAACTTCATTATTAAATTCCAGATTGTTTTTAATTCTGGGTTTCCTTTGATGGTAGATTCGATAATATTTGTGATTTTTTTTCCGTACAAAACCATGCGAATTATAAGAAATGAAAACTTTGAAGCTCATTTTCGGTATATCACTTACATTAGGGATTCTTAACCTTATTCCCTATGTGGGCACATCTGACAAACAGAAAATGCTGGCGGGTGCAGTAAAAAAAAAAATTCCATGATTCTTAATATTTTTTGATTTTATTGCAATTATAAGTATATAACAGACAGCTGCGGGGGCACAAGAATTGCTTCGCGGGCATATTAGCATCCGCGGGCATGGGGTTAAGAATGACTTAAATAGTGTATCACAGAGCATGAAATACAGGATAAAGTCTGAGATTCAGAATCATCAAGACTTCGGAGATTTTGGATTTTAGATCATTAGTTTAAATCTTATAAGATGACATGTAGATGGAAACACTAGGGCTTATTGTGTAGGTCAGATAGAAAAATGCTAACCTCCACAAGGTCACCACTAGAGCAGGTGTAGCCAATAGAGCCATATGGTTGTCAGAATTTAAGGGCAGCAAACATCTTGGAATTTAGAGGAGCATCAAGTAACAAGCAGAGGGATTAGGGATGGCAGAATTTAAGAGAGGGCAAGTGACAGAGGATAAGGGCACCTGGTGCTAATGGAACTAAACAGGTATCTGTCCCATACCATCCACTTATCACATTGCATGGAGGCATCAGCTTCCTGGAGAAGCCTCTGGGTGGAAAAGCTGCCTCTGGGTTTATTGCAAACTACTTCGAAATTACATGGCTTAGTGCCATGTAATTTCGAAGATGAAATTACATGGCTTGATGGATGAAATTGCTGAAATTACATGGCCGTACAAGGGCTTATGTATCTCAGTCATTTAACAGACCTAAGTTATAATACAAACATAATTAAGGGACATCAAAATTTTTATAATTTAGAAAGCTTTTGCTAGCAGAGTGTTTAGGATCGCAGAGATTGAATAGAACATTTAATAAATAGATATCTCTTTTTTGATTTCAAGAAATTGCTAGAACAATCGCGCATGATTTACAAAACTTATAAAAAAGAGGTAAACCTCTAAATTTAGTTAGTTGTTGTTTTAAGAGTTTGTTTAGAAAACTGCTCTTGTTGATTGTAGCAAATTCGCGGATTAGCTTTCTCTAGCTGTTTTGATTTACGTTCTGTTGAACGTTTGAGTAGTTAAAATTGTTAACTGTGAGATATTGTAATACTGAACGAATATCTGAGGAAATTTGAGCATTTTTTTTTCATTTGTTGTGATAATAATAAATTTTGTTCATTTTCATCGGACTTGTGCATTCAATTCATAAGGAACCCGTACGCACGCAACAATATTTTGAATCAGAAAAATAAACAAGGTGCAATGCTAGAAAGCAGGGCTTCTTAAACTTTTTTCAGTCGCGACCCTCTTTTTATCACAGATTTTTTTCATGACTGCAGGACCACATAATATTTATGAAAATTTTGTGGGACCCCATAAGCATTATGCAAATTCGACACATGCTGTAACTGTCATGTAAAACTGTCAATTTTTTCATTTGTATACTATTGCAGTTTTAGGTCATTAACTTTAATTTCTAAATTTAAGACATTGAATAATACAAAATGACAGTGTCACCTGCAAAGCAAGTAAAATAAACGTTTGTGTTTATATTATAAAAAGAATGCGTCAAAACGTTTTCGTTTTTTCTTTGTATTGTCTTACCTTTATCTATTTTCAGATACACTGTGAAAAAATATTTGTAAAATTATTATAATAAGTTAAAGAAATATCAAAACTGCTAAAATTTTTGGCGAACCCCTGCTGCAGGTTGCGACACACAGTTTAAGAAACTCTGCTATAGAGCACAATATATGAACAGTTCTTAGCAAGAGCAAAATAGCTATGTAATTAAAACTGTATTTTTAATTTTTTCATGGTAAGAGTTCTTTTCCATGTAATTATCTCAGTATATTCAGAATATGCATCAGTTTTCTCTATAAAATTAATTTTACACTTTTTCCCTCCGATTTTTTTTTCCCAAAAATATTTCTGGCTTTTTGTTGTTACAGAATTGGTAGGAGTAATTTGTCTGTAGGATTTAAGCCATTGCAGCTCGGAAAGTTTAGAAAGATTTGAAGGCAAGATTTATAGACCTATGATTTCAGAAAAATGTGACAAACGTAATATTTGAATGTTTTACTTCTGATATTAGGATCTTTTTCTTAACATGTTTATCTTCCCTTTATTTTCTCTACTTTTCACTGGACACAAGCATGGAAAATATCAGAAGTACGTCTAATTGTATCACATGGACAGGCATTATAAAAACGGATTTTTCATTAATAAAAAAAAACTGAAAGCTGACAATTTAAAAGATTCATCTAACATGCCTTTATATATAGAGCTGGAGCTAGACATTTTCCCACCTGATGAAATCTCTGCAGATCCTAAATTCTGATGCCTAGTGCCTTTCTAAATTTTACTTTCAATGCCTGCTGTAAATTCTAAATGTTTTGCCATCTCTATATTTTGTTGCTTGGTATGTCACTAAATTCCAAAAGTTCTGCCACACCAACTCTGTAACTGGCCCATGCCATATATATTTCATATTTCTTCTGAATGTTCATATTACTAAAGAAATAAAATTAGCAGCTTTTTCTATACATTCTAAATGCATTTAGATTTTTTTTAGAATAACAGAAATCTTTAATTAAATCCAAAAATTCTAAAATGAAAAGAAAACATGTTGAAGAAACTGAATACATAAAGAGAAAGAAAATTATTCTTCAAAGATATGTACAGTTATTATTATGTAAATTATCTAGTTGCTTATAATCTCAGCCTTTACTATAATTTCCCCTTTCTACTTTCTCATTAGAATGCAAATCATTTAGACAACTTTTAAACTGAGGTTTTTGGAGTTTAAGACAATGTTTCTGACCTCTGCTTGCTCACTGCATTAGTTCCTGCCAGCTGTGATAATTTGTAATTATTCGTCTTTGCATTATCGCTGCCGACATTTGGATTTGTTATGACAATAGAATTACTGAGCCACACTAGTGATCAAAGACTATACAATTTAAGGCAAAAACTAGTGAGAATATTGGTTTGCATATTTACACAAATTTCTAATTGTGATAAAGATAAGAAAATGTAAATTAGATAAAATGTCTTGGAAGACTTTAAATTAAAAACATGCATAAATATTTTGTTGAGTGTTGTTGCTAAATGTTTTGTAGCTTTTATTTTGTAATTATCCTAATATCATTTAAGAATCAATGTCATAAATTACATGTATTTAAAACTGTGAAATTTTATTAGATTGTGATTTTAATAAGGCTTTTTTTAACAAATATTGTTAAAAATAAATAAAATTTAATAGTGGCCATGTAAATCTGCAATGACTAAGGTTATCTGACTTCCTAATTTAATTATTTATAACTAACTGCTTACCCTTAAAATTTATCTCTACACATTAAAGCGAGTCTGCATATCACCTCTGGTGCTTTAGTCGTTTATTAGAACCTTGAAGTATATTCACTGGGTTACAACTCCTGGAACTCTACACGAAGCTACAACGCTAACTGCATCAGACAGCGCCCAACTAACTTTCAAAACTTCTCAGTGCATACATCAGGCCTTTCAGGTTTGTTTTGACCAGCAGGTCTCTCTTTAAGCAAGCAGCAGCAGTGACAACAGCCAGTCTTTTGTTATGAATTATGCTGATTATGATTTTACTTATTTTAACCTCTGCCGCTTGACATAAAATTTGTCTGCGATTTATTAAACCTGAGCAAGTATGTGACAAAAATGAAACACACAAAAAAAATCAACATAAAGCTAACTGTTAGTAAAACATAATGTCACTTATTTTCTTTTTAATATGTGCAGCTATTATAAGTGTAAAATATTCAATGCTACTTGATAACTTTCATAAAGTTCATTTTATTCTAAAACTTATTATGTTAATTAAGTTATGTTTAATAATGATGCAGCCTATTTACGGATCTATTCATTTTTAGGATATTACAAAAGTGAATTTCAGACTTAGATAATATTTTTTATTGAATTTATCAATTAAGTCCTTAATTTTTTTCATTAATGTTCCTTAAAAGTACTTAATTTCTGTGAACAGAAATGTGTCTGAACCCCGTATTTTGGGGACCTCAGAAAATCTGTAAATGTTTTTTCAGCTTCTACACACATTAGGACGATTCTTCTGACAAATCCTTCTTACACCCAGTTAAGCGATTTTCAGAAACACGATAGAGTGCTCAGTAAGAAGCTGTTACAGAGATGTAGCTAAGGTTTTCAGCACCCGGGGACATCCTAAAAATTTTGCGCCCCTTTCTGTGTTCCGAGAATGGAAAACATTTCATTCTGAAATGTGTATCATTAATTTGCTGTCCCCTGGATGCTGCACCCGGGGATGGATGTCTCCTCTTGCCCCACCCTAGCTATGCCACTGAGCTGTTAATCTTGTGTTTAAATGTTTTAAAAAGATGGTCAGTGCCACTGAGGAACTGTGTGATGCTTCAGAAGCGATTAAAACCAAAGGAGCAGCTCAAACCCTCTTGCGTGAAATGTGCGATTCTCGTTTTAATGTTTATGGAATAATGTATCAGAAGAAGTTGACCATGTTCAAATTTAGATTCTTGGAATAAATTTGGAGAGGCCTAAAGATCTTTTTAAAAGAAAAAAGAAATGACCTTGTCGAGGAAGCAATGGAATTTGCAAAAGACACATACAAAGAGATGAGCATTCCTGCAGTAAAATGTATCAGGGAAAAGAAAATTATGTCCGGAGAGAATGCTGATTTTGGACCAAGAACTGTAGAGGTCAATGTTGTGCATTGATGGGTTTTAACAAGAAACTGATAGACCATGTGAAGGCATGAATTGTATATCATATTGGTTTGCAAGTCTTATAGCCTAGCAATGTGACTGAAACCTCAGAAACTGAACTTTCCAAGTATGTACAAAATTTGGTTGAAAATTATGATAAGCTTTGTGCAGATGGTGTCGTTATAGAAATTCGATGCCTATGAAGATTTTTAAAAGTCGCCAAAGAAAAATATCTTGGTTGGACTTCTGGAAGATTCTTAAAAGTTTTGGTTTAATAATATGAATTTTTGAACTCTGTTCTCAGTCTTACTTTAACATTAAGATTTTTCTTAACTTTATATGTTTCTGTTGCAACGTGTGACAGGAATTTTCCAAAACTTAAACTAATTAAGAATTATCTCAGTATCTACTATGAATCAAGCACAACTCACTAGCTTAGCCACTTCATCAACTGAAAATATTGTAACTAAAAAGGTATCGATTTTGATGATGCAGTTTCAAAATGTGCGGAACGTTAAAGGTAAACAACTGAGTTTTCATTAAATTGTATTAAAATAATAATAAAGTTATACATTAAGTACTATCGCTATCAAAAAGAGATTTCTTAATTGTGTATCAAATTGGTTTATTAATAAAATGACATTTTATTTTTTTCATTCATAAAATTTTTTTGAAAATATTATTCCCTTTTTAGATCCAACTGAATTTAAAAAACTGCTTCCTCAATAAATTTCATTTTATATTGTTATGAAATGTCCAAGCAAGGTAAGATAGCTTCACTGCAAGGCAGGTTTTGGGTTGCCAGAAAATGACAAGGGAAGACAGGGTTCCACATTTGGTGAGAAATTGTCCATTTGGCGACAAAATTGGCAATATGCCATAGTGGGAGAACCTTCTGGAATGAATTCGTACTGATTTAGCCCAGAATGTTCTCGAACACAAGCCAGAAGCTATATAAATCCTGCTGGTATGCGGAGAGTCAGTTAGTGCGGAGTCTGTCGAGATTTAATAGTCAGTGAGCGAGTGTCTCGTAGTCTAGTGCCGAGTTGGTTTCTGAGTGCATCGAGAGAGTCTCTTAGTGCATCGTCATGTTTCATCTTAAGAGTGTGTTGAGCTCAGAATGACTGAACCAGGTCGGGAGCTGTAATGCATCGCAAGTTGTAGCATGGAGAGTCTCGAGAGTATGTAGAGTTCCATGAATGACTGAACAGAATTGGGAGCTGTACTCTGGTGCTTTGCCATGAAGCTGTCTTCTCCATGATAGCCTGAAGGCTGTGTCGCTGATTGTTTCAAGTAGTTCTTCGACGAATGTAAACATGATTTTGGAGCTGTTTAGAATAATACTGGCTAATAAACTGTGTTTTGATACTTCATCAAGTGTTGTCATTATTCACTCCAAATCCACGAAACCTTCCGTACATAAGGAGAAACACGTAACAATATTTTGGTGAGCATGGTGCTGACAAGTTAAAACTGCACCGACTGCTTCCAGACCTTGCTACGCCGTTGACCATGGGTAGTACTATTAAATGTCTTGAACAGAATAAAAAATTTGGTTCTGCTTATCAGTGACTGAAAATCGTTTGAATGATTACATATGCACTCAGAGTACATCTAAAGCTAGTACAGTACAAAGTCTTAAATCCGGACTCGTCGGGACTTCGGCGATTCCGGATTAGGGGTTTTTCTGGATTATAGATCATCAATTTAAATCTGGTAAGATGGCATGCAGAAATTATAACATTAAAAATATGAAAACATAATTTATGAAATTAAGAGCAATTATGATCTAAAGGGTATCAAAATTTACAGGAAAAAAACTTAATATTTATTTGTTTACTTTATTAAACATTTCTTTTAATGTAAGTTGTTTAAGTTGCTTCATTTTATGTTGTGGTTCCCCTCTTCCCACATTTCTTAGGCGCTTCAAGTTCTTCTCTTTGCGCATACACGATAAGAATATCATCTCTGCACGACTGCAAAAGAGAACTTTCGCCTTCTGTTTTTACAAGTTCATGTACGTGTTTTACTCATCGCTGAAATTCCTGTTATTTATTGCCATGTACGTATTTTGATTAATTAAAGAATTTATTTTTCTAAATCGGGTGCCTAGTCATTAATCAGACCCAAAAATGTGCTACTACTTTCTCTTTAATTCTATAAACAGTCATAATTTCTTGTTCAGTTACAAAGTTCCGCTGTTCAGGTCTTGTAATTGCTGTGCCAAGAATACCGACTAACTTGTCAATCGAAATTTTTTCGTTTTCACTAACCTCTTTGTCACTTTCTTCATGCCTTTATCCATTTTTTGCAGCAATTCCACTTTTTGTTTGATGGACATCAAAACATGCTTTCGCTTTGTAGATACTTTGGCAACTCCAGAATCCGAAACTCTTTTCGACATAATCGAAAGTTCAAGCTTACTTTTTATAAAATTGCTCTAACAGTCTGCAAAAAATAATAATCCGGATCCAATTTAGAAGATTAAGGAACAACGCAATTTGCAACAATTTGCAATAGATAATTAGATAAATTTTAGCCTAGCTTATACCGTCTGTTATACAGTAAATGTGCATGCGTAAACGCTACGCATGCGCAGAAAGTTTGTAGCTTTGAGGGCTAGATTATAGATCATTCAGGATTATGGACATCCGGATTACAGACTTTGTACTGTACAAGAAAAAAAAAATTGAAATAGTTAGGAAGTTCTAAAGAGATTTAGTGCAGACAGCATTAAAATTGTAGTGAGGTTAAAAGATGAAAAAAAGTTTCAAGAATCTCATTGTTCCCATTCCCCAAACTTCAAAAATCCGCTTACTAATGTATTCGAGTTCATTGCTTATTTATTCGATTAGAACAAAAATCCCAAACATTTGATTAGCTATGTGCCCTAAGGGAAAGGATATCTTCATGGAAGATTTTCTAACAGTAAACTGTCTCGTATTCATATTACATAGATACCCACAAGCTAGCCAATTCACCGTGATTTGAACTCTTGAGCCGAATTACTAGTGCTCGCTTGTCTTTGCATTCGACCACTGGCGGGCATATTCCATTCGAATTTAATTTCTGAATCGTTTGCATCCCCCGCGCTGGGATTCTTGCTATGCCCATGTTTAGCCTTTTTACTTCCACAAAGCATGGATGAGAGTCGGTTATAATTAATGGAGAATTCTGTTAGTTCTGACCAAATTGAGAGATTTAACTATTATATGGTGCAGCAGTGATTAATTAGATAACGAATCTATGAAAAAAGTGCTTGAAACTGCTATGACAAAAGACCTAGAACTTGGCTTAGAAGGTTGGCATTATAAACCGAATAATGACACAAAAATTCTCATCTAAATATTTTAGAATTCTTACTGAAATTAAAAGAAGTCCCCATTATTATGATGTACCAAGGTGTAGAGTACAGATGAATACTCCTGGGAAAAAGGGAATGAAAAGTTATACCAAGTTAGAGGAAGGAGTGAAAGTGACTGTTACAGACTTTGAAGACAGTAAGACTACTGTTGAAGTATGTTTATGAACACCGTGTCATCTTTTACATCTATAATATCTAACAATTTTTTAATATAAAGTTGTTTTAATTTGAAACAAAAATCAAACACTCTAGTCCTGCATTTCTGTAGCCCTAAGACATAAGAAATGCAACTTTCCGTAAACTCAAGCCAAAAAGATTAGTAATTGTTTTTTTAAATGGTGGGACTAGCTATTTTTAGGCTTTTGCCACTACTAAGGCTAGAGGTGGTAGTCATTTTATTATGGATGCATCTAATAGGTGGCCACTATTACCTCCTATGAGAAGATAGACAATTTTACATCAATGCCTTCTCCGGGATTCAAACATGGGCACTTCGGTATCGCAGTCTGCTTCCCTAACCACAATAATGTCTGGACGGCTAGATTAGTGATTAAATATTAGGTTATACTATATCATTTCCATTTCCTTTTATACCTAAACATGCATACATTAATGCTATATTTGTGTCTACATAAAATTTTTGAAAACGGTAACTGATTTTAATATTATTATAGCCCTTGTGAAATTTAATAGAACACTCAAAATTTTGTAGTCATGTTGATAAACATAATTTTAAGCTTTAAAGAAAATAAATAGAAATACAAATAAGCGTAATGAAGCAAAATGTTTAATGACATTACACTGGTGTGCAAAAATTAAGGACGAAGTCGAAAAATTAGCATATCAGCTGAATGAAGAGGCAGAGCGGACAGAAAGACCAATCAGGAGATTAAGTAAGGTGATGTATGGTAGCACATGCGCAGATATGCAGGTAGACGTAATGGGGTAGTGTCTGAGTAGTATAAAGCATGTTGTCGGTGTAAGATCAGTATTTCTGGCAAAGAGATTGCACGCCATATAGCAGTTAAAATCACACCTAGTTGCTGCCTCAGCGAGAAATGGCAAATAATCAATCTGTTAGACGACATCTGGATGCTTTTACCCGAGGTCGAATAATTGGGAAGTTGGAGGAAGGCCGCAGTGTGACAAGTGTGGCTGCAGAGTTCGGAATTGCTCACAGCATCGTTTCACGACTTTGGAGACAATTTTGAACTACTGGAACAGCTATCCGGGGGTTTAGTAGTGGTCGTCCACGAGGAACCACACCCGCAGATGACCGGTATATTGCCTTACAGGCCAGAAGAAACAGGCGGCAGACAGCGGGAGAAATCGCTAGACACACGACACAGGCGACTGGATGACCAATATCGCGTTTTACCGTGGCCAGAAGACTGCACGGTGAAGGTCTGTTTGCACGACGCCCTGTACGGTGTGTACCTCTAACCCCTGCCCATCGGAGAAGGCGTTCTCTGTGGTGCCGGGAACACCGGAATTGGAGAGACAATGAATGGGGACGAGTACTCTTTACAGATGAGAGCAGATTCAGTCTGAGTAGCGATTCTCATCGCATACTCACATGGAGAGAGCGGGGAACTCGCAATCATCCCTCGAACATCTTTGAAAGGGACAGGTATGGAGGTGGCGATGTTCTCGTTTGGGGAGGCATCATGCTTGGTAGTCGTACAGACCTTCACATCTTCGATGCAGGTTCAGTCAACGGGACCCGTTATTGTAATGAGATTCTTCTTCCATATGTGCGTCTTTTTAGAGGCGCTATGGGTCCGCAGTTCCTTTTCATGGACGACAATGCACCATGTCATCGCACAGTAGCTGCCGAACAGCTCTTAGAGAGTGAGGATATTGAACGTATGGATTGGCCAGCACGATCTCCGGATCTCAATCCCATCGAGCATGTATGGGATTTTCTAGGCAGACGCTTGGCAGCTCGTACCTTACCACCAGTAACGATTCCGGAGCTACGATTGGCGCTGCAAGACGAATGGGCAGCAATGCCTCAACAACTCATTGACACCCTGATTCTCAGCATGGGCAGGCGTTGTGAAACCTGCCTGTTGGCAGTGGTGATAAAGGCAAAGCATATTTTGCTTTCCTTAAATAAAGCTAAGACTAAACTAAATAAAATTCTTGCTTTATTCCGTAAATAAAATAAAAGAGCTAACACTGTAGCCTTTACGTTTTAAAATCATTTGATTGAAAGCAAACTAGCATAATGCTAACTGATAATCACACAAGAGAACAAGAACCACAAGATTCGCCGATACCGGCGTACATATATGTTATACTCGGCACACCCGCCGATCTTTACGTCATCGGCCAATCAGCGGCAACCACGTTAACCACGCCGATCGACCTCCGATCAAAATTTGCATGTGGAAAACTAAAGCCAACAAACGGCCCTCTTTTCCCCATGCAAAGACAAAAACATAACTTTCACAGTTCATAGTTCAGTTCTATTATACGAAAACACTTATTGTCTTTAAACACTGAAAACATCTAAACAAAACTTTCTTAAATTAACAGCAGTCGCTGCTTTTGTAAATAACTCAGTATTTAATTTACTGGTGATAAATTCAAGGTCAAACACTCCATCATTTACTAGTCTTCTAACAAAGTGATATTTTACGTCTATGTGTTTAGTTCGGCGATTTTCTATTGGCGATCTAGAAAAATCAATGGCAGACTTGTTATCACAAAATATTTTACACTCTCTTAAATTAAACTTTAAAATTTCATCTTGTAAGACATTTTTCGTCCACATTAATTCCTTCGCTGCTTCAGATAAAGCGATATACTCCGCTTCCATGGTTGATAAACTTACACATTTTTGTTTAACAGTTTTCCAGATTACCGGTACTTCATCTAAATATAATATAAATCGTCCCATGGACACGCGGTCATCTCTATTACTTGCATAATCAGCATCTGAATAACAATATAAATTTAGATGTTTAATCTTCGATAAGTTTAACTTATATAATTTAGTACTATTGAGATAACCAAGCAATTTCAACAATGCTTCCCAATGCCTAATTCCAGGATTCTCCTGAAATTGTGATAAGATATTCACTGCATATGTAATATCAGGCCTTGTCCTGTTAGCTACAAAAACTAAACATCCTAACAGATTTCTAAAGGGTAATGTATGCATTTCCGCAATTTCTGCACTTGTAGATGGACAATCTAATTTTGTAAGAATAGTGCCCTTAGCTATGGCAAGTGAAGTTATTGGTATCTGGAAATGTTGAAATTTTTCAAAAATTTTTTCGATATATTTTTGCTGATGTATAAAAACCCCATTCTCATTCTCTAAGAATTCAATTCCAAGTAACGTTTTAGTTTTGCCTAATACTTTAAGATCAAAAAACTTACTCAGCTGTGAAATTACTTTATCTATACTATATTGATCTTTACTAAAAATCACAATATCATCTACATATAACAAGAGAATTACATTTGAACCCTTATAAACACAATTACACCATTGTATTTTCTTAAAATGTAGATTTTCTAAAGTACTTTCAAATTCACAAAACCATTCACGGCCGCTTTGATGTAAACCGTAAATGGCCTTGTGTAATAAACACACTTTATTTTTCTCTTCGATAAATCCCTCTGGTTGGGTCATATATATTTTCTCATTTAGGTTTGCATATAAATATGCGTTCTTTACATCTAACTGACAATTAGTCCATCTATATAAACATACCAGTATAGTGAAAAATATTCTTATGATTGAAAAATTTACTACAGGACTGTAAACGTCATCAAAATCTTCACCTCTTTTCTGCCTGAATCCCTGTGCTACTAAGCGTGCTTTGTATCTAACCGCTTGATTCTTTTCATTTCTTTTTAGCGTATAGACCCATTTGTTTCCTATTATAGTTTTATTTTCTGACTTTTCGACTAATTCCCAAACCTTTCTTTTCTTTATTGTGTCGATTTCTTCTTTCATTGCCTTATCCCATTCTTCGGCATTTACTGATTTTCGTGCTTCTTTAAAATTTTGTGGGATAACTATTTATACGGAATTTGCTTCTTCAGACAAAGAGCTAGTCTCCTGTTCTACGAAATTAACTTTCCCTGAGTATTCGTTTTTTCCACTAAAATCGAACTTATCTTTTTCATATTTAATATTTCTTGCCTCACAATACTTTTCAATATCATTATAGGATCTAAAACGGGTGTCTGTTCCCTCTACATAATAATATATGTCTGTACGTGTTCCATCTGGCCTTTTAACTGCTTTTCTTTGCCAGTTTAAGTCTGATACTTCTTTCGGAGTAGATTTGTCATCTGACAACTTTATTTCTCCTCTAGAAATTTCCTGTTCTTCATCTGATTCTGCTAATTGCTCAGATTCCTCTAGTCTTTTAAATTTAGGTTTTGATTTCTGTTCCAGGATGTCATTTGCTGCATACAGTTTTTCATCGAACTTCACATTACAGGTTTCTATTAATTTGCGTTCTTCTGGCAGCCATATCCTATAACCCCTAGTTTCCTTTGCATATCCTACCATGATTCCTTCTTTGCACCTCATTTCTAATTTATTCCTAATCTGTTTTGGCACACCAACATAGGCTTTACAACCAAATACCTTAAAATAAACAACACTGGGTTTTCTATTTAGGAACATTTCATAAGGGGTTCGGTTGCTTTTATGACACTCTGTTCCACGTATGTACGAAACAGACAAGAGCTTCTGCCCACCATTCTTTTCCCATTTTACCGTCATTAAGCATAGCTTTAACTGCGTCTAATGCCGTTCGGTTAAAACGTTCACACACACCGTTCTCTTCTGGGGTGTACGCGTTCGTGCGTTCAACACTAATTCCATTTTCGGCTAAGTACCCTTCGAATTGCCTGTTACAGAATTCCCCACCATTATCGGTGCGTATACTTATTAATTTTTTATTCGTCAGTCTTTCCATTTGCATATGATAATTCTTAAAGTTGTAGAACGATTCGTTTTTATTTTTCATACAATACACTGTTACTAATCTACTATAGTCATCTACAATAGCAAGAAAATATTTATTCCCACCCTTAGATGGAACTGGTAGTGGGCCACAAACGTCTAAATAAACCAACTGCAATGGTTTATCCGATCTCTTCGGAACAGATTTAAAAGTTATTCTACTAGATTTAGCAATAATACACGATTTACACCTCTCTATTGGTTTTTCAATTTTTGGTAACCCTTTCACGCTTTTATTCTTACTAGTTTTCTTAATATAATCAAAATTTACGTGGCTAAATCTCCGATGCCATAGCATTGCATCGTCTACTTTATTTAACTTTCCAATTTCTGTACCGTAACCAGCTTCCCTTTTACCTGTTGCATATCTAAATGGTTTTACGTGATAAAGTCCGTCATATCGTTTAGCGTAGCATAATCTATCCCAATTATTAAAGTATATCCACATCTTCCCTTTTGAAATCACAAAATGAGCACCAGCCTTTTCTAACCTTGCTCCCGATAATAAATTTCTTCTTAGATTTAGATTATATAACACATTATCTAACTCAATCCAATTTATTCGATTGCCTACTTTTACTGCAAATTTGACAGTACCCTTTCCTAGTACTTTACTTTCACAATTTCCTACAGCTAAAGACATACGTATATCGTTTATTTCTTCGAAATTTGTCATTAAATTTCTATTATTACAGAAATGAGTTGTAGCTGCAGTATCTACGACCCAATTAAATTTATCTGCGTTACCTCCTTTATCTGTAGTTGTTACATAATTTTCTACTAACATTAATTCTTTATCTTTAAACTGTCCATTTTTATCGTCTATTTTAAACTTCTGATTTTTACTTACATTTTCTTTACATTGAGCAATTAAGTGCTCAAATTTATGACATCTGAAACAAGGTCCTATTCTCATATTCCCCATTTTTTTCTTAGATTTAGTTTTATTTTCAACTTTATCTTTCCCTGCGTTTAAACTAATAGTATTAAACACGCTTATCTTGCTGTCTTCTAAATCGGCAATTACCTGGCGAAGTCGGCTTTCTTCCCTTACCAGCTCTTCAGCAATTCTTTCCAGCGTAAAATCTTCGTCCTTCCACCTATAGATCAATTGTACAATGCCGGAGTATTACTGGGGTAATCTCCTTATTGCCTGGAATCCTTTAAAAAGATCTGCCAAGTTGTGACCAGCTTCAGCCAACTTCTTTGCAGTCATTCTTATTCTTGCGATGAATAATGTTATTTCTTCATTTGGCGTGTATCTAATACTAAAAAATTCATCCAGTAACTGAATTATCCTTCCTCTTGTTTTGAGTTCGAATTGCTTCTGTAGAACTTCCCACGCTTCTTTACCACTTGAACATTCTTGTATCAGCGGCCTGAACTCAGCTTTAATTCCGTAATATAATGTAGTGAAGGCTCTGTTCTCTCTCAGTGTGAACTCCTGCTTTTCACGCCTTGTTGCACTTTTATCTAATTCTTCTTCTTTGTCCTCTATGAAGCTCCAAAAATTTCTATCCAGTAACAGCATTTTCATGTCGACTTTCCATCGATCCCAGTTGTGATGGTTTAACAACTCAAAACCTTCAGGTAGTAATGACATCTTCAATTAAGTGTGAGCACAACGACTTGAACAAACTTCTAAGACAGGTCAGCTTCTTTTCGTGGATAATGGCCCTCTTCACCTACATTCCTTCAATGCTGAGTTGAACTGGATGACTGATTAGCTGTTGGCGCTGGGCCCATAACCCTGTTGGCAGTGGTGATAAAGGCAAAGCATATTTTGCTTTCCTTAAATAAAGCTAAGACTAAACTAAATAAAATTCTTGCTTTATTCCGTAAATAAAATAAAAGAGCTAACACTGTAGCCTTTACGTTTTAAAATCATTTGATTGAAAGCAAACTAGCATAATGCTAACTGATAATCACACAAGAGAACAAGAACCACAAGATTCGACGATACCGGCGTACATATATATTATACTCGGCCAACCCGCCCAACGACTTCATATAACAGTATATTATCTCGTTGAACCCGCCGATCTTGACGTCATCGGCCAATCAGCGGCAACCACGTTAGCTTACCGCCGATCGACCTCCGATCAAAATTTGCATATGGAAACAGCCAACACTGCCTAGCAGTTAGGGGAGATCATATCCCCTATTAAAGACCGGATGTTTCTTGCTGGACACTAGTGCTGTAGAAGTAACGAGAAATTGTGTACCCGTATGTATTCGTTACTCGGTGAACCAGTACTCGTTACTATCGTATCGTTACTCGTTACTTTCGGCAAAATCGATCGGTTATCCGTATCCTGAGCCTATTTTATCGGTCTACGGCCCTAAAAAGGGCCTTGAAACCTCGCATTGCATTGAATCACGTGAGCTATTCTACCCCGCGGGAACTGGGTAGTGCTGCGATAAGGAGTTTTGCGTCGCATTTTTGGGGTAGAAATAATTCACTTTATTTTGGGTATTATTTTTTGGTGCACTGGATTCATTATTAATTTTTCTCTTGCTGTCAGGGCTTAGTTTCTAAAGTCAGAAGGGCCTACGGAAGGCCGTCAGGAAAACAGGAAAAAATAAAATAAAAAATAAATAAAGAAATGAAATAAATATTACAATAATAACATTAATCAGTAATTAAAATAACAAAAAAATTACTTATTAAAAAACTTAATAATTAAAATAATAAAAAATAGTGATTAAAATAATGAATAATTAAAGTAACATAATAATTAGCAACTGAAATATAAAATACTTATAAGTACAATTTAATAAAAATGTAAAAACAAATAAAAATTAAAATAATTTTTTAATTTATGATGACTAATTAAATAATAAAGTAAAATACCAGATCTTGTCTTATTGGCTTAGTATCCGCGATTCCAGCGCTCTGATACGCCATCTAGTGGCTAAAAGGTGGAAACATTAAAGCTCGGTATTTACGTTTGACAATGCTACCTAGTTTGTGAAGTGTGTTGTGATCGAAAAGTAATTAAACGTTTTATTTTTTATTGTTGTGGGCATATGTATAACTTAAAAAGAAGTACAGACCGCATGTTTTGTTGTGTACATCAGTGTAAATCACGAGCTTGCAAGAAACCTGAGTTATGCTTCAATCGTATTCTTGGTTCGAAAAATATCGAACGAGATAGCAAAACGAAGAGGGTGGATTCGCGTATTTCGAATTGGAAAGAAAGTGGGACATTATATGAACGTGCGTTCTAAGCATTTAAAAAAAAAAAAAAAAAAAACTGATTACATTTTTTCTTGTAAGAAAAGTTTTCTTTATATATGCAAAATTTCTTTCTCGTGTATCATACATATAAACGTTTATGTGTATTCTTCGAAAGTAAACATGCATATTAGTGTATTGAAGTATAAATCATTATAGCTCATTAATCTCTTAAATATTATTAATATACATATACAATTATGCTTTCATGCATATTTTACCTGCAGAAATTTAAATTGTGTTTCAGTTTATGTTAGCAATGATTTAAATGAAAATTTATAGAATGACACATGTAAAAGTTAATTATTTTAACGTTAATGATGAACTTTGAATTTCATATTCTAGTAATGTTGAAATTTCTGTGTGTGAGTCATTTCCTGTTAAACTATTTAGAACTGTTTACAGTGGTTCAGGATAGTTAGCATAAAAAATTTCCAGTTCAGAAAATAGGTATGATGATCTAGTATGAGTAATAGTATAAAAAGTATTACAGATATCAAATCTTTTCCACTATAGAATAGCATGCACCAAACAATTTCTTATAAAATGATATACATACCATTGTTACTCGCTGAGCACAGTTAAATGTTTTTTCTTATCTTTTATAGCAGTGTTCGTTTTGAAGTAAGTATTAGTAATAAAAAGTTTTTAAAGTAGCTTAAAAAAATTTATCCATGGTGAAAATTAGCTAATGATGAAAGTATTTTTTCTCACTTGAAGTATCAAATGGCCACATGTATCTTTTTCAAGAAAAATCTGTTGTTCTGTAATGTAAAACACCCAAGTATTTGTTCAGTGATAAATATTGATAGGGGGAGAGTAATTTCATTTCTCAGCCATTATTCAAAATATGATTGCATATAACTAAATAACTTTGGAGTAAATTAAACAGCGTACACAGACATGTGTATACAGATATACAGGTTAGCAAATAAAAGCAAGGACAGTGGATTTGGATCAGTTCAGTAATTTATTAGATTGTTTTATTTATAACAAGCTTTTATTTAGTAGAATAAGAATGTGTAGAACATTTAGTAGAATAAGAATAATACATGAATACACAGCCTTTTAGTTGCAAGAAATAAGATTTTGCATAGTTATTTAAAGATGCAACCATATTTATTATCTCAAACATATTCTATCTTAATTGTATTTCTGGGGCAAATATGCATTAATTCTCTTACCTATTGTCTCTTACCTCTTGTCATTATAAAAATTTGATTTCATCGTGTTGCTTATATGTTCGTAACTAGAATTGGTGTCGATTGTATGCAGTGTTGATATCTGTAACTATAAGCCTCATCGAAAATATATGCATATTGGATGCCTCATCAATGCTAAGAAGATTTAGTGATTTTTTTTTTCTTTTTTACTGGCACAATCTCAAAATTTTCATTGCCAGTATGTAATTGTTTGCATACAGCACTTTTACTAAGAAAATTGTAGTATATATAAAAAATGCTTAAGATAATAAAACCTTTGGTGACACCAGATATACATATTGATTTGATATTATCTGATAAACATTGTAAATGAATGAATAAATTTGTCATTAAAATATTTCGGAGGAGTAAAAATACATTAAATGAAGAGGCTAGATGAAATATTCAAATTGTCCAGCTTCTACATTTAGTGCGACAGTAAAAAGTCTGAAAATAATATTAATTCTTTGGTAAAAATATCTTTATTTATACAAAATGTTGCAAATCAATCTTAAGTTATTTTTTAGAATGATATATAATCGTGAATCGTGTATGCAGTGTCTTCTGGATGCATATTCGTGCAAAACTGATGAACACTGGTAGTTCGGTCCAACTTTCGATCCCGGCGAACAGGCTGACTCCATGGGTGTTTTCTTGATTTTACACATGTGTATCGTTTAAGCACTATCTTCTGTATGCATACGTGAATAAAGCGCTAACTCTGGTAGTTCGGTCCATTTTCGAATCCCAGCAAGCGGGCTGACTGCATAGGTGTTTTCATGATTTTCCGCATGTGTAACATGTTGGCAGTATCTTGTGAATGCATAATGTCAATAAAGCAGGTGCAGCCCGGGTAAAATCGCTGAATACTGGTAGTTCGGTCCAACTTTCGAATCCCGGTGTACTGTCCAGAAATTGTGGATGCATATGTGAATACAGCGGGCGCAGCCCAGGAAAAAAATCGCTGAACACTGGTAGTTTGCTTCAAATTTAAAATCCCGTCGAATGAAAGCGGGCTTCACTGGTAGTTCGGTCCAACTTTCAAATAAAGGCCAATGAAAGCAAGCTTCAGGCCGCTCAAATGGTGGGCTTACCCGCTAGCAATCATGCTAGCTAGCGTATATCTTGTGATTGCATACGTAAATCAAGTGACCTAACGTGAATGAAGCGGGCGCTCCACGAAAGCATCCCTTCCCTCATGTAGCGGGCTTGCCCGCTAGTGATATATAAAACTGTCCCTCTCTAGCTACATCCCTGAAAGTAAGCATTTATTCAAATATTTAACAAATAGATTTGATCATATTTTATGCATCATGCAGACTATATTTCCAGCTCTTTCATTTAAGTGCAATTTATTTCCAATGTATGAACATGAATACTGTACAAGCCTAGTCACTTATTTGTAATTTAATTCAGTTTTTATATAAAAGTTAAAATTTACCAGGCACTTGCTTACAAAAAATAGTTTAATAGATGTTGCTGTAATTTAACACTTTTGATTTTAATGTTTTCAGAAATTTGCTAAATCAAGTTTATCTTCGTGTGACCTTGCATCAAAGGCACCGATAATAAATTTGTTTTGGCATTTAGTGCTAAAATTTTTAAAGAAAAACTTATTATTGATGTAATTAATTAATTATATTATCTTGGTAATATGTCTTATGATATGCTTATTTACGGTGTCATGATATTGCAGTAACTTAACAGGCATTTCATATAACTTGTTTCTTAAGTTGTATAACCTGTTTTCATAACATTTTGTTATCAAATATATATAAAAGGTAAATTTCTAATGAAATATTCTTTATTTCACAGCAGTGTTATTTACCGTGATATAACGTGTGTTCACATTTATTATACGGTTATGATCATTATTCATTATAGAGCTTTATATGTTTGTTATATACATTTAATTTATATCATTATGTTTTACATGATTTTGCTTTTAGAATATATCACAATATATATTTCGAGTTGCTAATAGAACTACAGTGCTTCCCAAAGTGTTCGTACACTTAAGATTTTCATTGAAATAGGGCTCTATCCATTAATTAAAAGTAAACTTTCTGAATGAGACTTTAATAATAAGATCTATAATCTATTTGTAACAAAATTATATAAAATATTTTTTAAATGTAGTGAAACTTTATTTTTAAGAAATTAATAATCAAAAAATGACAAACATTTTATCTCAAAAAAAATGAAGATCTTCATTCTAAGAACTTAATTGGAGACTATATGCCTTAAGGGAGGGATGCCTTTGTGGAGGACTTTATAAGTGAAACTGGCTCGTATACAAGTTACACATGGGGAAAACCACGAAAACACCCATGCAGCCAGCCTGTTTGCAGCATTCGAATCTCGGACTGAACTACCAGTGTTCAGCGGCGTTACCGCTCGGCCGCTGGTAGTCTTCGCTGGCGGTAATTATGTGAATTAGGATGCTATCATACCGCTCACCCGATGGCAAAAATATAGAAAAGGCAAAGTCAAAGGTTAAATTCATTAATTCTAATCAGTATGCACTAGCAAAGTAAAGCACTGTGGTTTTACATAATTTCTGATTAAGCTATTGAAATCGTACAAACTGAAATAATTCTTGCATTTAAACTTGTATTCCAAATTAAGATTTAACTTGAAATTAATGTAGATAATTACTGAGAGAATTGAATTTTTGTAGCTACAATTAATTCGGCTACAAGATTTACGTGAAATGAGATCACTTTGGGTCATGTGATGTGAACCAGCGAATCAGGATGTTTTACCATGAAAGCATAGTAAATTCTTAATGTTTTTTTGAAAATTTATTGGCTTTTTTACAAAATTTTAAATGACATTTAAATGTTTATACCTTTAAAATAAAAAATTCTTAGAACTAATATTTGTCTATATTTTTATGTGTATACTGTGTGTTGTCGCTAATAAAGTCTGCTTGGCGAGATTTGCGCTGGTGAAACAGAAAAGTACCAAAATTTGCATTCTATGAAATTGTACTTTTTAAATGATAAAATTTTAAAATCTACAATCTGAATATTAGAATATGGTTGGAAAATTACCATAAAATTTCTTGTTTCTACCAAAACGTTTTTAATATTCTGCGATGGAATGGGATAGTTCTTATGAAAATTATATTATGGTACTGGAAATGGCTTCTTGTTTGCTTAAGAATTATAACCAGATAGTGAAGCTCTTACAAAAAATTTTATCTGATTAATTTATGCCTTTTTTATAATGAAATGGCTGTTGTATATAATGATTGTAGTTGTTTTTCCCATGAAACCATTATGGCATACTAAAATTCATTTGATAAGTTTAATTTATTTTTGGCTGTTGGGTATTATATTTCTATGCAAATACATTATGGTATATTGATGATTATCGTCAAATTCCTAATATTTTTACTCTACTTTCGGCCATTTTTGGCTAACAAAAACTGATAGCAATGTACATTAGCCCCAATAATGGATAAGCATGATATCAAAACGTACTCATAAATTCTCGGTGGTTTCATATAACACTGAGAAATCCTTAATAAACCACTTTTATCTGTTGATTATCTAACCAAATAAATAGCATCTGTTCCTCCCAAATTTCCACAAATAATTTTTCAAGGTTTTTTTATATGCTATATCTCTATAGTTTCTGTTGATCATGTAACTAAAATATCTGTTACAATAATTTTTGAAAGGACTATATTTCCATCAATCTTCTTGACTGACAAGAAAATATGTAGATAATGTGTGGAGTTATTATAGCATAGAGAAAAACATGACACCAATTTTACAACAAATGTGGGCTAATCTTTAGAATATGGTAACAGGTAGTTTTGCGACATTTTGGTAAGGCGATAAAGGTTACTAGCTAGGACTTTAGCAGTGTACATGGATACAGTCAAGAGTGTGCACAATGCCATTTTTGTGCAATTCTACGATGTTTTTTAAGTGAAAATAGGTCGACGTGTACATGGATGATACCGTGTATGTGCAATTCGTAAAAACGCGGCAAGCAGTGGGCGATTCTGCCCTTTGTCCCAATTTCGCACCTAATCTTCGTCATGATTAAGCACTTTTATTCCATAAAAGTTCTAGCATAAGCATAATTCGGCTACAAGATTGTTGGAAATGTTGAGTAAAAAAAAAACATGCCTTTACTTCTTGAAAACAAAATGGCGTCCGAACGAAAACTAGCAGGTTGCTGTAGCAGGGTTGGTCGCCAAATTTTAGCCAAAAAATCGCCAAGTTACCATAATCAAAAGATTAACCCAAATCTGAAATTTTGTTTTGTGAGTCTTTGGTTAAACTAAATGTTATAATTTATTTAGGATGAAATAATTCTTTGGCATAATGTAATTCATATCATCTATGTTGCTACAATTCTGTTTCAATACAAGACCATCATATCAGTGTAAGATTTCCCATGTGGAGACTTGGTTTCTAATCTTTGTGTAATATAATACAGAGAAGCTCGTACTGTGAATTCGTAAGTATAATTTATTCTTCTATTAGATTGGAATGGACTCTGTGTTTTCATATAGAATGCTTGACATTCAAAGTGTTAGTTCGGTGTTTCATATTCAAAGATGTTGAAGTTCATACAATGTAATTAATTAATAGACTTATTCTTGAATTTTTGGCTCAGATATAAAGTTATTAATTAAAAACAGCATTAGAAAAGCAAAACTGATTAAAAGAACACTTCCATTATTTTTAAAATTGATATATTTAAATGCTTTTGTTCATATAAAAACAACAATAAACACATTTCTAAATAATAAGATTATTAAGAAAATTTGGAACATTTATAAAGGTTTGCAAGGATAACATGATCGATTTTGTTATAAATCACATGGTTTTGACATGTTAGATTTTGAGTATGCTCCTGCCAGATTGGTAGAAGCCTGGTGATCCTGTTATGAACAAATCTTAACAGATAAAGATATAACATGTGAATATAGAATCTAAAGAAAAGGTAAGATTAGATTAGGCTATTTGAATATGGCTAAGCACATTGGTTATCAGCCTGAAGAAGAATGCTTTTATGAAGAACTTTATAGGGAAAACTGGTTCGTATTCACAAAACACATGCAAAAAAATAAAAACTGCACAGCCAGCTTGTTCACCAGGATTTGAGCTGAGATTAAACTACCAGTATTGAGTTGTTTAAACCACTTGTAGGACAAAACTAAAGAAAATGCTTGTAATATCATGTAATCAAAAGTTAACTGCATGTTATATGCCACAATTGCTTTCTCAAGTACTGAGGTAGGTAATACTTAATCTGCTTTTTTTTTTCTTTTGAAATGTTTGGTCATGGTATTATTCATTGCATGTATTTTCTATAATACATACAGAATATTAATAGTTCTATAACAAGTGTCTTTTTTTCCTTTTTAAGTGCTTTGCTTGTTGATATTCTCAAAATTGCATTTGATGATTAGTGCTATCATGTGTATAATAAATACAATAGATGCATATAATAGACCAATATATTTTTAGTATACATATAATGATTCAATATCATTTTTATGGGGAAAAAAAGACACTTTTGACTGCACAGATTTTCTAGAAATCCCAAGTAAAACACATATGAAATCATTTGTTTACAATCAGTGAACGTTAAAATCAGCTACCTGTCACAATACAATAAAACAGCGACACAATTTCCTACAACAGCCAGCAGTTCATCCTTTACATGAACAAGAATTTTTTTTTTAAAATTTTTATTTGTCCTTTTTGAACAATGAAATGTCCTTCGATTTCATGCTATAGAACTTATCCTTAAATAGAAAGCCAAAACTTGTACATTGGATTTCAAGTAAAATTCCGTGCATTACCAAATGATCAGCTTTTTAAAATGCTCTCTGCTTCAGTAATACAGCGAGAATTTACGCCTCCTTGAACAAAATCAAACATTTCGGAAGAGCTAAGTAACTCCATTTTTGAATGTACGAAGTCAGATCACAAATCAAAATACCGAGCTTTATCCGCCATACTAATGTATGAAAGCGCCATCTATAGGTGAATTGAATCGCGGATCGTTTCGTCCTTTCTCATTTCATCCCCAGCTCGAAAAAGTGTTGTTTCGTTCGCTGCCTTCCCCCACCAATTCCCTCTTTCCCGTTTCATCCGCTGTTTGAAAAATAGGTGTTTACTTTACGATAAGGCGAACGTCTGTTTACTTCAATTAAAATGGTTTAGAAGAGATGACTGTTTCTACTTCGACTTAGCTTTTGATTTTTTAATATTATTTAATATTTTATGCAGACAAATTATGTTGAGCAGAATAATGAATTTCAGACGTGTTCAAAAGGTGTGTATCTGAATATAATAACATTTTTGTTGTATATTTATAGTATCCATTTTTTTTAATTTCACACATTTCTAAAGCAACAGAAGTACGGTATCACTATTTTGGAACACACATCAAAAACATGTATAATTAGGATTAATGTTACATTCCTTATTAAAAGTAATGGGTCCTCATTAAATGCAACCATTCATGCTTTTAGAGGATTTTACATGTGGTGGTCTTAAAAAGATGATGTTCACTACCAATGTTTGTTTATGTTCCCAAAAATAGAGATCTCTTAAAAGGTGACCTCTTAGAGATGTCGTAAATAGATGATTTGCTATAATTATTTTCCGATAGATAATGGAATTAATGTAATTTAATGTCAATAACTCGAGGAAGCAAGTTTAAATACGGTGCAACAAAAATACAGAAGTATTTTAAATGACGAAAATAATCATATTTTGTCAATGTCAAATTTAAAAAAGAATTAATTTTGGACAAATTATGAAATCTAACTTTTAATGTCGTCTTCTGGTTTCTCTATTTATATCTGGCAAAGTTTTATACTTGTTATGAAAAAATAAAAATACAAGAAGTTTGAGTCCCGTAGGACAAAGATTGACCGGGAAATTTAGTTTCAAAATTTGCTATGTTTGATGCCATTTGCAACTTGCCTTCGGGTATCGCTTAATTGAGTTAGAATAATTCGAGGAAATAAGTTTAAATGAAGTGCAGAAAAAATAAGCATAATTTAAATAGTCATAGAAGGAAGTCATGTGGAATCCATATCAAATTTTCACTTTTTCATAATGACCATAAAACTTTCCCAAATACAAATACAGAAACTGGGAGACTGCATTAAAGATTAGCTTGCGTTATTTGTCCGTTATTCGTTATTTCGTTTGCTGCTTCCCCCATTCCCTTCATCAGAACCGCTAATGACGAAAGGGTGAAATTTCCCCGATTCATCCCCTCTCCAAAAACTCCTTGTTGAGACTGTTATTTGTTGAGACAAGGAATGCTATATTATAAATGTCAACTTGCTTTTTACACTTAACAATAAAATCGATAAAAACGCTCGCAAATGTTATAGGTTAAGTAAGAATAAGAACTTAAAAAGAAATTTAGAAATCTATAAAAGGTAAGGAAAGTTTTATGTTACTTTATTAGAGATAATAGTGAAGCACTAAATATTTCAATCAGTGTTATTTCATAATGCTATGAGTATACCTTTATTCATTTAAGAAATGGCCCACCAGCGGTCGAGCGGTAAAATCGCTGAACACTGGTAGTTCCGACCTGAGTTCGATCTCAGGCAAACAGGTTGGCTTCATAAGCGTTTCGTGGTTTTTTTCCCGTACCAGCTTACCACGTACCATACGAGCCAGTTTTCCTAAGAAAGTGCTCTACGAAGGCATTTTTCCTTTTAGGCACATAGCCCCAGTGTGTTTTGTCATAATCAACTAAACCAAATCATTTAAGAAATATATCAGTTGATCACTGCTCAGTGTACATCTGCTGTTTGCTTATAAAAACACTTTGTAAAGACCACTATTTTGCTAATAATTCTGGAAGGCTCATAGAATCCGAAATTATGTTATACTAGCTAACAGAGAACTTAAGTCTGCTTAATACAACAAAAATCTGCTTTTCGTGTGTTTGGGAAACGTAAGTATATGCAGAAATAAATATTATAATCTATCACGTATATTTGTAAGGATGTAAAGCATAATGTTTTGGTTCACGATAATGATAAATATGCATCATGTTACGACAGTTTTAAAAGATCACAAATAACTATACATATGCTAGACTTCTAACAAAATTTCTGTTACAATATGAATATGCATTTATTATTATATGAGTCGTAAAACAGCCCACCAGCGGCCGAGCGGTAAAGTCGCTGAACACTGGTAGTTCTATCCGAGGTTCGAATCCCGCGAATGGTCCGGCTACATGGGTGTTTTCGTGGTTTTCCTCATGTGTAACGTGTATACGAGCCAGTTTCCCTTAGAAAGTCCTCCACGAAGGCATCCCCCCTTAGGCAGATAGCCATAGTGTGCCTTGCCATAATTAAATACACCCATACACAATTGAGTCGTAAAATTCAGTATTCGTCATTTTTAGATTCTAGGTATATGAAAAAAAAATTTTTTTTTAAATTTTCGTTTTGTTTTTAAAAATTAATTCACTTTATAGCTTTTCTTCAATTTATTATAAAGGAATAGGAGTTTAAATTTTGATTTATATATAATATGATATAAATTCATCATTCATTAATAATATTTTATGTATAACAAAAAATTATCATTAATGTTCCAAATTTTAATTTTTTTAATGATTTGTCTTACATTTGTTGTATATTTGTTGAATGCATAGCTAAAGATTTCAATTATACACAATAAAGGTTATGCAGAAAACAATTCAGCTGGCATGATAGCTAATTGCGAAAGAAAAATTAGAGTCTTATTGCTCTTAACTCTTAGTACAAGCAGCCATTTTTAAATTGATGTTAAAATAAATTTATTCTATAGTCTATTAGAAAATAACTATACTGAATCATTTATTGACGACTTCTAAGAGGTCGCTTTCTGAAAGAAACCTGTATTTTTGAGAACATAAACATACGTTGATATTGAACATCATTTTTTTAAGATGCCAGAGCAAATACACAGAGCTCCAAAAATCCTCTAAAAGCATAGACGGTCACGTTTTAAAAGGCTGACTACTTTTAATAAAGCCTGTATATAATGTTCATTATACATTTCTCACATTTTTACTTTCTTTCAAAACAGCGATGCTGTGGTTCAATTGCTTTAGAACTATGTGAAACTAATAAAATGTGCCCTATGTTATAAAAACCTAATTATATTCAGATACACAACTTTTGAACATGTTTGAAATCTATTATTCTAATCAGAATACTTTGTTTACAGAAAACATTGAATCAATATTAGAAATCAAAAGCTAAGTGAGATTAAAGTAGGAAGAGTCATATCGTCTAACCCATTTTAATTGAAGTAAACAGGTGCTTACTTTATCGTAAAGTGAACACCCGTTTTTCAAACAGCGAATGAAAAAAAAAAAAAACCCACCAGAGCTCGAGCGGTAAAGTTGCTGAGCACTAACAGTTCGGTCCAGGGTTCAATTTCCGGCTAACGGCTAGCTGCTCGGGCGTTTTCATTGTTATTCCCGTGTGTAACTTGCATATGAGTCAGTTCCCTTTAAAAAATCCTACACGAAGGCCTCCCTCCCCGTAGGCAATAGCCTAGTGTGCTTTGCTGTAACCAAATAAACCGAAACTGGGGAAAAAAAAAAAAAAGGAATTGGCGGTGGAAGGTAGCTACGAAACATCGTTTTAGAAGAATGGGCTACATAACCAAATTTCTATCTACACTCTGGTAAACAGTACATTATTTGCTCATCAAAAGCCTAAATTTAGCTAATGCTCGGCTTAGTTCTTAAATTGCAATTTTAGCCACAGCCCCCAAACAAGATGATGTCTGGTATTTTATTTCATTACTTAGTTATTCATCATTAATTTAAGAATTAATTAAATTTTCATTTGTCTTTAAATTTTTATTGAATTATAATAATAATCATTTAATATTCTAGTTGCTAATTATTTTATTATTGTAATAGTTATTTTATATTTATTTATTCATCTTTCCTGATGGCCTTCCATAGAGCTCCAGCACTTCTAATTTTAAAAATTAAGTCCTGACTACAACCAATGATTGCGAAAATAAAAGTCAAGTAACTTATTTAGTGATAATTAAATAAAATAAAAGCCAAGGCTTTTATTTTATATTTATATATATGTGTGTGTACTTTACATTTAATTATAAGGACATATATATATGTACTTTACATTTAATTATAATTTATTTGATATATATATACATGTTTACGTTTGGTAGTATTACCGATTGCAATAAAAAGGGAGGTGCACATCTAGATGTTATAACGGACCCATATACAAAATTTCAACGTTCTATAACTAACCGTTTTTGAGTTATGCAACATGCATACATACGTACTTACACATCACGAAAAAAATCCCTTTCAAGTATCAACTTAGGGTCATAATCATTAGTCATAAGTATCAGCTTAGAGTAAATGGGATTACATTTAACAATAAGTTTAAAAAAAAAAAAAAAAAAAGAGAGAGAGAGAGTTTTTCATTGTTTTCGTACGTATAGGCGTCAGCCCAAAAAATAATTCACATGGATTCCGTAATTGTCAAAAACGGATATTTCCGTTAAAATATGATACCCAAAAGTTTTCTCGATTACAATAATTACTGCCATTTTATTGAATACAAGGAAGTAAAGAACCTACATTAACCTACATATTCTTATATAAACAATACCTAAGTGCAGTATATAAATATTTAAAATCAATAAAATCTGACTATGGCACGCTCAAGGAAAAAAAAAAAAAAAAAGATGAATCATCTAAATTTTCAAATTACAAACATAAATAGCAATAGTAAAAAGCAAATACAAAATAACGCTTCACGCTATCAAAATTGCTCATTTTCTTAAATATCAACAACTAAATAGTATTTCAACTAAAACACATAATGTAAACAAGAGTTTGCCCGATGCCCAAAAAAATTCAAAATTATGTATGAAAAATATGAGCGCATTGTGACGCAACTGTATCATTCGTATTCGAACAGCAACCGCATCATTCGTATTCTAATAGAAACCACATCATTCGTACTCGAACAAACCGCATCGGACGACAGATGCGAGTAACGAAATGAATTTGTGAGTACCGAATCGGTACTTCGAGTCAACCGATGTACCCGTTACTCAGTAACGAATACATGCGGTTTGCTCCAGCTCTACTGGACACCCATCACAGGGATGTTTCGGCCTTCAGTCGCATAGCGCTCCATGCTACTTTTTCAATAAAGCTTCTTTTTATCCCTCTGATTTCTCTTTTAGTAAGTGTTGCTTACATTACTCATGTCCTTACGTATTGGGGATCTTACAGTATTAAATGTGTTGATTTGGAAAGCTTTTGTACAAAGTTATATTGAAAAAAACCGTCTCGTCCTTAATTTTTGCACACCATCGTATATTAAATGTATACAGTAAATATAAATAAAAAATTACGATTTAATGCAAATAGAATGATAATTTCTTAAAAATTAAGGATACTATTATACAGTTAACACAAGTTGTAGAAATTAAGAATTATAAGAGTAAACAGAAGAATTTAAAATAAAATACTTGCTGCGTGATTTTATCAATCTTTTACAATAAAAGAAAAGTCACTGAATGTTCCGAAAAAATGATTTAGTTTCATAAAGCTCACATTTTTGTCAATGAAATAATTTCTGTTTTCAATTTGAAGTGTTCTACATTGTATGCAATATTAAGTAATGATGTAATAAAATATGATTTGGAAGTAAATAGCTTTAATTATTCTATAGAAATTTTATTTTGTATAATGAAATGCATGTCAGATTAGGTGACGAAGTCACTTTTCCAGGTTCCTGGGCATCACCCTACCCCATGTGTTGTACGTGAACAAATTTTGGCATGACTTTTATAGGCATAGCATTGCTGAGATAAGCAATTATTATTTTTGGTCCATATTTTTGGGTGAAGTAGCAATTATTGGTGTGAATTTGAAGTAGTGATGATTAGTCAAAGTAGAAAGTTTCACGCTAACAAGCACTTCTAGCTGCTTGTTAGCATGAAATGATCGTGGCAATCCCTTCATCAATACACTCCAAGAGTCAGTTATGCTGCTAACTTCTGTAGTTGAAGTAATTCTTGTAGTTGAAGTAATTCTAGTGGAGCCAGAACTTGGTCAGGTGACCTGTAGCTGCAAAGAAATTGGAGGAGCAAAGGCAAAGCACAATTTGACTACTTGCAAGCATAAGAGGGTGAATGGGGGTTCAGAGTCATACATAAATTTTGTAATAGGTCAAAATCTAAACAGAGGGCAAGGTTTATAACTAATTTTAAAAGTTTATTAAGAATTACCTAGAAAATTAAAATACTTTACAAGTAAGTAAAAATTAAAATAATATGCTGTAAAATAAGCCAACGAAGCAATTGGAAAGAGTTTAAATTAATTTTACATTAATATGCTAAACAAGAATTTAAAAATTTACATAGAAATTAAGTCAGTGCTTTAAGTAGCGCATCAGGCCTTCTAGTATTGTTCACTAAATTGAAATCATAACTCAGATTAGGTATACAGCTATTGTTTGCTTTATTAATGTTCTCAAAGAAGCTTTTCGTCATTTTAGCCATAAAATTTTTGATTTAAAGAATTTTGTATTCATCATGAATTGCCGAGTTCCTTATGAACCATCTGCACCTCGTAATTTGTCCGAGAGTAGTATTTTGTAGAATTTGTATCTTTTTCATATGAACATTAAAATATGTCTTATGATAAATCTAATATTCAGTTTTAGAGTTTGATACCTAAGTTTTCATACTGTTTACAAATAAATAAGCATATATAGTGAGGATGCTGTACCTGTAAGATAGAATTCATGTATTTTAAGTTGCTATAAATAAATAAATTTATCAAACTGCACACAAGTGAAGAAAATTGTAAAAAAAGCTTCTTAAGCACCATAAACAGCACTTATTTCAACCATAAAGGGAAGACATATTCTTTCTTTGAATATTGGTACAATAATTTTGTTAGGCAGTTGTTTTGTTTTCCTCTATATGGTTTAACATTTTTCTACAATGAAAATCACATTGTCTATAAAATAATAAATATCATTAAAATATGTGATGGTAATACCACTCACGATTTTTATTATTCTTTTAAACACTATATTTTTAATATAGTTTTAATGCTAGCCAAATCTTCAAAAGTTTTCATTATTCTTTTTTTTTTTTTAAACTACTTTCAATTTTTATGATTTAGAATTCTTTCTCAAGAAAATAGCAGCAATAATATGTTGTATTCAAACTTAAAAAAACATCTTGTTTTCTGTATTAGGTGTAATCACCAATGTCCTTGATGTTTTACCTACATAATGTCTAAAGAATAAAGGGTGAAGAGCCATTGTGACTTCACTTTATACATACATCACAATCTTGTGACCCCCTATCGCACTTTCGAATTTTGCACCGACTTTGGAAAGACTAAAATGGAAATTGTTTTTACGCACCCCAGCAAGAGAGGGGCTGAAATGGCCCAATTAAAAAAAATGCCTCACTGATAAATCCTGAAATGGGACATAACGTGTTTACATCGAACAAAAATATCTTCAGGTGTTCTTTTCCATAAGAAGATATTAGTGTTAGAACAAAAAAATTATCTACTGTCATAAATTCATTGCATTTCCTGGAGAAGATGTAGAAGCTTTTCTTTCCTTAATAGTCTCAACTTCCATCCGACAGTTTGTTTCTCACAGAAAGAGTTCCTTATGCATTCAGAAATTAGTGTTAGTTTGTAATTTAATTTTACTACTAAAATAAACTTTTCAAGATTATAAGCATATTCTGCTGATATTATGGTTGAATTATATGAAAGAAGTGCTGGATCTCTCTTATATTGGGCCTTGGTGTGCTCTGGTTAGAATTATGGTTTACTTCAAAATTTAAGAAGTACCGGAGCCAAGCTCTGGTGGGTGCGACATAATTTAAGCTCAGACATTATTTTAATCCACAAAAATATTTTTGGAAATTATATTTGTATAAAGCAATACCCTTATTTATTAATTTCTTAAAATGCTAGTATTAATTCTGGAGAATGTTAAGATGTGCAAAAAAAGGCCAAGAAAACTATAAACAATATACAATTTCGCTGTAGGTACATTTATTTTCACGAAAAGTTTTATTTCTTTTTTCACATAGGCAAGTGCCTGGCTGAAGTAGACAGTATTGCAAAAACATAAGTTATTAGTGTATTCACATGCATTTAATCACAAATTTTATCCCTGGAAATATGACATGGTTAGGCAAGTTTTAAAAATATAACTAATGAAAATTGTAGTTACATTTTTACATTAAATACTGAAGCAATTAAGAGAATTCATATGTACATACAGCTATAACTAAATATAAAATACAGACTTAGTAAATAATACTTTTCAAATATTAATACAGAAAAGTAGCACTGGAAAAAATGACTGAATCTAGAGAGAAACAAAACACATTTTACCTCACAAAATAGCTAACAAATATAACTTATACATTTTCTTTTCACAAGAAATTTGAAAACTATACTTAGACTAAACTATTTATGAACTCCAAGGATCACTTACATAGATATAAAATTCAGACTTTTACTTAGATTTTGCTAACATAAAATGCTGTCACCAATGTTCAATTAAATTCATATACTAATTATCTCACTAATAGAAAGTGAGCATTACATAAAGTTGAATTTATAGTTATATTATCACTTTCTTGCACATAAAACTAAGATTAGAAGTTATAGTTTATTGTACGTTTAAAAAATGAGTTAATATAGGTAATAAAACAATAGTTTTAAATTGAAATTATAAAAATATTATTTCATTGTAATATGAATGCTTATGATAATTTTAAAAAATGCTGTGCATAATTTCAAGCTATTTAGTGCTCACTATGTTATATTTTTTCTCTTCAATAACATGGTGACAGCACAGAGTTATTAAAAAAAATAAAATAGAAGAAGAGTATTACAAGGCTAACAATATATTTGCATAGATGTTTATATAGAAGAGGCAGATAATTCCTCTTTTCAAGAAGGCAAGACAGCACAAAATACATGGGATTTAAAGAAGAAAAAGACTCAAAAAATATTAAAAGACCTCATCTATAATTTTGTTTTCCCATGGAAAGGTAAGACAATTTTAGATGAGGTAAAAAAACGCAACACACACCATCTAAACTTTTATTCTATGTAAAATATTGCCTCAGAATATTTTCTGGCATATTGTCAGAGACTATTCTCAAATTTCTAAATTTAAATAAAGGGATACTATGGCTAGTGATATTTCTATAAATCTCTGCAACTGAATTAGTATAAAGATGCTGAATTATAGTTGTTATATATATTTCTCTACAGACATAAAAATTTAAACTTTATTCTTAACAGACTGATGCCATGTAAAGATATGAACAAAATATAGAGAATTTTTTAGACAAGTGAGGCTAATGTACACTAATAAATAAAAAAATAATAATGAGATTCATTAAGAATAATTTAGTAAAATAGTTAATAAGCTTTAAAAATAGCTGTGATTTATTACATTTCTTTATAACCTATAATGCATCTTTATAGTAAGTACAGTTTACATAATATTATTATTTAAAATACTTGTTACTTATTGATTTTATTTAGGTTATGCAGCATTTCAGAAATATTTCACAATTTCACTCCCCTTTTTTTAAAATTTAATTTGCATTCATATAAATTAATAAAAAATTATTTCTTTTGTAATACTGACAAAAAATTAATCCTTGATAGTTAAAAGCAAACTCAAAGCTAAAAATAATTACCATAAAATAACATACAAAATGCAGAACAAAAATTAATAATACAAAAAATAATAAAAATATATATGAAATAAGATGCATTTATATATGATAAAAAATTAAGTACCAGTAGCAAGCAGTCTTATACAATGAGTGTTTAATTAATATATGCATACAATTTATTTTAGAATTCAACAAAATATTTGAAAACACCAAAAAATCAAAACAACCAGTAAAGCCAATAAATATTGCATTATAACTATTTTTAGATAAATTTATCTGCACTAATTTCTGTACTTTTAGGTTTTACAAAAGGCTCCCATTTTCAGTTTACCCACTAAACACATACCTAGCAAATGCTTTTAAGGGCCCCCCCCAAATGACTGAATTCATATTTTATGATACAAAGCATTTACATGAATTAGAATAGAATTCAATACATATTTTGATTTTCTTTAGAACAGCAATATAGGAAACAAATAATTTTCTAAATTTCTGAGCTTCAGGAAGTAATTTAATAAGTTATTTTAAAAATATTTTACAGAATGTCTAAATAGAAAATGACTAGTATTAAGTTATGCTTACAGCAATATACAGTAAATGCACATGAGGTGAGTAAACAGTCAAATATGCACACTATAAACAGAACAGTAACACACAGAGGAATAATATGCTTAACAAAGGATTGCACATTATATAGGTAACCATGGAAAGTTGAGACAGGTGAGAAGTATTTGAAGAACTATAAGAGTGACCACTAAACTGGTCTAAGTTTTCGTTGTTTACAGATTGCTGAGTCCAGCACCTTAAGAGCATTTAAGAACACAGAAATACTATGATTTAACAACACTGCAGAATGAAATGGGAGTAACTTTTTATAATTTTAACTCCCAAAATATTTGTAAATTTGAGTTAATTTATTTTTAATGCTTAATAAATTTCCAACATTCATTTCTAAAAGTAATTTAATAGAAATTAAATTTCACAACAGTAATAATTTTTTGAAAATCTGCAATCATTTAATTTTACTAGAAAGTAGCAAATAATAACTAATGCCTGAATTTCTAAAAATGTGTTTTTTAATTTGAGATAGCATATAATTTAGCTTTACAAAATATTTTCCATCCGTAAATTATAAGTGATGGAATTCAAATGGCAGATAATGTTATTACATATAAATTATGTAAAAGATCTATATTTTACCAAGTAAAAATGCACAACAGAATCTCGATCACTTAATGGCCATAAATATCTGTCACAATACATTTAAATGACATTTTAAATATTTAACAAGTTTGCACTTCTTCAAGAGCTCTCATTATTGGTTTCGAATATATTAAAATGTAATGATATTTTTAGATACACAAGAAGAAAACTAAAACTGTGAGAGTGTGTGTGGGCAGATATTATAAAGTCCCAGATCATTAAAAATCAAATAAGAAGTGCAATTAATGTGAATTAACCAAAAAAGGAAGCATATTACACATTATGAAAGTAATAATCTGCCAATATTTCTGACTAGAAGATAAAAAATAAAAGCTAAGTAATTAAATGCACATTAAGATTTGCTTCTCACAAGCCCCTTTCACATGTAACGCTCCTTCGCACAGCTGCCGTTAGCAAGGGGAGAAAAAGGACACAAGAAAGAGTTTCGTCTTTAGGACCCGTTCAGAAGACCACCGTCTTCCTTTCCCTTTACACTTAAAGCCTGTGTGAACAATCATGTCTCCGAATTGGCAGATTTCTAATACTCTTTACACATTTTTGACATGGTTTACTGTTGTTATTTTTGTAATCTGTACTTTCACAACTGGTACCTGAACTTTCGTAATGGTTCCTGAAAATTATATGCTTTTTAATTATTATTATTTTATAAGCTTTTATTTAGTTCACTCTTGGTGCTTGTCGCTATGGTTAAAAGATTGTCATGAATTTTTAAACTGCTTCCCGATAAGATATAGAGCTCAAACTTTGTACATACACTGCTTGTGGATGTGGTGTCACGCTTTTGATTTTTAGAGGATTAGATTTTTTTCAAATTTAAAGTTGAAATGACTTTTTGCAAATATTAACAAATAAACTGAGAATCTCAGAATATTACAGTTTGCACGATAACACACTGTGGAAGAAAAAAAAATTCAATGAAATTTTTAGTGTAATTTTTTTAAAAAATATTTTGGGAGAATTTTTGAAAATCATTCATATTTTTAGACTTTTTTATGCCCATTAATTTTAAAATTTCATATCTAGAAATATATCAGTTACAAACTTCTGACATTTTCACAGCTTATAAAACAAACTTTTTGCATTTTAAAAAAAATGATAAAGAATTAATTGGATGATTTTTTTACTTTTTTGAAAGATATGCAATGAAGCAGAATGGGAAATATTGGTTCTTCTTCGGCATCAATTCGAAATATCGGTTTCAAAGTAATAATCTCATTATACCACACTATTTTTATGACATTATTTATGCTATATAAGTTGTTATTGTTACCAGTTGTTAGTTCAGCATGAGATTGGAGATATTTCTGAGTTAACTTTCTCTTAAGATGCGTTTTGCATTCCGTTGTGTTTAACGTTCTTATTAGATTGAAGCATAACTACTGATTATACTTAGATTCTAAACACTTGTACGAGTATTTCTGGGGAAAATTCTAGAACTTTGAAGTGTTTATGTTGATGAAATACATTTAATTAAGCTATCATCAGATTTGAGTGCAATGACAATCATTTACGAACTATTATCAACCTATTACAAAAATTAGATAGAACTGTACAAGATACGGAAATATTTTAATTAATTAATGTATTAAAATTGTTTTGAACGTGTTTTACAAAACAAAAACAGGTAAAGAAAAATTCTGCTTGCGTTTTATGAGTTTTTGCAATTTTTCTGGCCACATAAGGTTTTAAAAAAAAGTTTGTAATTTATGTTTATATTTACCAATTAAATAAATAGCACTAGGTTTGATGTATATACATATGTGTGTATTGAAATTCAGTAATAAAATTTTAAAGATTTGAAATGATTAAATGTCTATTTAGACAGTTTGTATACTTTAAACTGCAAATGCAAACTGAGAAACCTTTTGCATTTTTTTCAATAAATTCTTTTACTTAAAGTCCTAACACATATACAGGTATGAACTAAATTTTTTATTATTTTTACTGCTTATTTAAAATTATATACTTTATATAAACAAGGATGGGTTTTGCAAAATACTGAAAGAAAAAAGTTATTTGAAATGAAAATGTGACTGAGATCATATTTGTTTTAAAGATTTTAGATAAAAGTGTATTTTTTTTCTCAGAAACTAATTCATTAATTGCAAAATCATTCCTTGAAGTTATTTAAAACACTCTAATAAATACAATAAAAAACTGGGGGGTAGACATTGAAAATTGTAGGAGAAGAAAAACGTTTTAATTGTAAAATTTTTCTTCAAAAATTTTAATTAAAAAAAATACTAGCAAAAACTTTTTTTCAGCTTAAAATTATTTTGTCTCACAAAACCATTCAATAATATTCATAAAAAGTAGATGAAAATGCTTATTATTATTTTTTTTAATTATTTTTTTAAAATCTTTCAAAAGGTACCGAGTCCTTTGTCGCGCTGAATCCGATATGCACTTGTCTTAACTTTAGTTTTAATTTGAACGATATTTCTGGAATACCTACCATCAGATAACCTTGTCTGTATTTGTCTATAATTTCCGTATCTTGTACAGTTCTATCTAATTTTTGGGGGGATGCTATCACATCCCCAGACATCTATCAGCGCGATTGTTTCCCTGACAGTCCAGTGAGCAGTAATTAAAATTAAGTGAACCGCACAGTATAGTACGGGAAATCTCCCCATTTTCCCTGCTCCCGAGAGGTAAGGAACATTCAACCAAGTTCTACCTCCAATTCGGCGAGGCAGTTAATGCTTGTCCCATGTGAACGGGACACGTTCGAAGAACCGGTTTTCGCTACCGGTCGAATCTGCTCTTGTGAACGGGGCTACATTTTGACAGAAAACAGCTTATTATTATTAAACTTATTACGTCCTATTAAAATTAATTTTTTACAGCTTCTAAGTACTAACTCATTTATTTCAATTACTACTGGAGTAAAACTGATTTTTAAAATAATTTTATTTCAATGCAGAAGTAATATATTATTTACAGCACACAGAACATTTTAATCACTTTATAGATTTTTTGAAACTTTTCCATATAGAAACAGAGAAAGACTTGAAAGAAAAAAAAAAAGTTACTTGTATTAATTAAGTCTAGAGATCAGATTTATTACGTACAGTACAAATATATGCATCACCAAAGAACATCACCACGTCCAAAGAAAATATCCCTTCCATAACAGTTATTATCACATGAATAATTCCTCATTAGACAACATACGAATAATTTTAAAGAAGTTCACAACAAAGCTTTACTTTCTGAGCAAATTTCTAGTTACTGAATAAAATAATAGCTAAATGAACTTTTTCATACGAATATTGACAAATGCATGAGCTATAAATGTAATCAAACTATACAAGTTAACCTCAGCTTGACTGTGGGTAAAGAAGAGAACAATTTACAAATATGCCTCCATCACTAATGACATAATTATAGATAAATAATAAATATATTGATCATATGAAAACACAAAACTTTTTCGGAAATTAAATATAATTTTTTCTCCCCTCTTTGTTTTATTCAAAAAAATTTCAAGAAAATTTCAGAAAATGCTATTTTGAAATACAAGAAATTTTAGAAGAATGTTCTATTTTTGTATTATTAAAAACTTGTTGAGTGTAAAATATTAATTATAACTTTGTATATAATACATAAAGAACTGAGGAAAATAGGAATGATACATATAATTATAATGTCTATTAAGTAAAATATACATATAAGATATACAGAATATGGTATTGTACTATATACTTAAGCAACGTAAGCACAGACAACACCCAGCTCTCTTTCAAATACTATGTATATACCTCTTTTATTGAATTTTTCCTTGCACAGGTAAAGATACTGAAATCATTCAAATTATTAGATTCATATTGTAAATGAACTTTTAACAGTGATATTTATTGTACTTTTATTTATTTATTTATTTATTTTTTTTTGCACATGTTGTAAGTTAGTTAAGGTGTTAAGTTAGTCTTTTACTGCAAGTTAGTTAACAAAACCATTAATAGCTTCCAGTATTTAATATTTTTTTCTGGTTAGCCATTTTTGATATTCACTGTTCTATTAAATATTAAATTGTGAATAAACATACAGAAGCAAAATAATAATATCTAACATATTTATGATCACAGTTATATACTTTAAAAGTCATTATTGCTTTTCTTTTGCAAAGATTTCTTGCTCCAAAATAATAATAAATAGAAATATATATGGAAAGTAAATACAATATCCTTTAAAAATCATATTTTATAAAGAAAGTTGAATTTATTAATTGATCTTTAAAAACATAATTCAGCCCAGAATTTCGCCTAGGAACAATTTGAATACTAAGCACTACTAAAGTGAAAGGAGAGACACTACAAGATTAATTTTTTCAAACACTAGCTATGATGCTAAAATGTTTGTACTTCTGTGTTCCTTCAGTCTAAGGTGTAATTGTACAAGCCTCTCAGGAGTTAGGACAGTTATTTTTTTCTCGTGAGATGGATAAACATGAAGAAATGCATAGAGACTAAAATCTCACTTTCACTTCAAAAGAGTGGATTTCATATTTTATTTGCTATATATATGTGCCACTAATCTAGGGGCACCTTTGGCGATTAAAATGAACATGCATTCTGACTGCTTTTCTTACAGCTAAACAGGCATTTATTTCCTGAACTAGAATCATACTGACTCTGTACTTGCTTAAATTTATGAAGTAACTAAATAGCCATCTTTGAGTTAGCTGTGTTTCTACATCATTAAATACACTCAGGAAGCAGAGACTCAATAACAGTAACTTTGCAAGACTAAATACAATCAAATGACCAAAAAGAAGGAATCACATGGTCAATGAGACTCTCTTTTCATTTTTTATATAAGCAGAAATGGAAGTCTTGGAGGGCTTACTGGATATTCCGAGTGGAACAACTCTCACTCTAAAGCATGGTGAAAACTAAAAGTTGAGGAAACCACCCGAGAATTTATTTGCTAAGCCTCCCAAGCTTCCACGACCCAGATTTGATATTCTTCCTACCATATTCTGAGTGACATTCTTTATGCTGCTCACATAACCTTCGGCACCTTCTGCTTCTCGTACTACTGATTTATTCTTACCTCCTTCCTCAGCATCAGGATAATCCCTAATGAGAAAATATAATATATATTTTAGTATATGAATCAAAACATATAAAGATATGCATTCTAAAATGAAAATTAAAAGTAGTGTACCATGTACACTAGGGGGGGAAGAGACAGAGAAGGCAGTTCTATATCTCCCGTTCTACTGGGCCGATTGACAAAATTCAAATTACATTTTTCAGATCTTGAAAGTGCGACTTAGGATATATATTAGATTTATATACAGCACTGTTCTAAGATAGGTATTTTGATGCAAAATCGGACTTTTTCTGAAATAACATACAATTTTTTTTCCATATTTCGATTCTATGACTCAATTCATGCCTAGATATTAAATTTTGTAAAATTTGGTGCAAAATTTACATCATTTCTACTTTCAAATAATTTTAGCAAAGTGTCTAAACCACATTTGGTGTTTTATTGCTTTCAACAAATATGCCAAATTTCAAAACGCACCAATATATAAATTCACGTATATCTTCAGAAATTTTGAATAAAAAACTGTAATTTTTTGCAGGTCTAAAAATACGTCTACTTTAAGATGATGGTAAAATTTTTATAGATTATAAGTCAAAATTTTTTTTGAAAAATTTATAAAAATTATTTAAAAATACAAATTTTAAAAATAAATCATAAAAAATGGGTGAATTTTATTTGGAATGAACCTGAATTTCGAAATGTGAAAGGAATAATCAAATAAGTTTAATGAAAAAAGAGAGATTAATAAATATATACCAGACTCGATTAACATTGAGGATCTAAAATTTTGAGAGCTAATTTTTTAAAAACCACTCGTGCGATTTTTACAAAACTTAGTAGTTTGACGTAATTTGAGTCATAGAATATAAATAAAGAAAAAAATTGGTATGATATTTCAGAAAAAGTCCGATTTTGTGTCAAAATACCTATATTAGAACAATGCTATATATAAATCTAATACATATCCTAAGTTTCACTTTTGAGACATGAAAAACACAAGTTGAATTCCGTCAATTGGCCCAGTAGAATGTGAGATATAGAACTGTACCCCCTTCTTTTGCGCAGTGTACACAAATTTAGTATATAACTGAGAAAGCTTATTTATCTCAGATACAGGAGTTACATAGTTATTTAGTACTTTGCAATTTCAGATATTACATTAACTTGTAACATAACTAAAACATCTGAGAAAATGAAAAATAATAACTCTTTAAGCATCAGAGTATCTAACTATGAATTAAAAATCTTAACGTAATACCATTATCCACCTGTAGCTTAGTGCTGAAATTAATGCACCTGTGCACAGATGTGAGAGCTGAATTTTCTAAAAAAGTATATAGATTAAATGATAGCTGAAAATTGTGGGGATGTTTAAAAAACATTTATGCAGCATGATATGTGCACATAACATAAATGTATGCACAGAAAGCCCAGATTATGATTTGGCATGCATATATGACTACATAAAAAAATTTTTTTAAATCTGTTAAACTCTTTTTAATGATTGATGCTTTTTACTTATGTGCTTTATAGACTAAAATACTTTTAAGTTTATTAACTGCTTAACATAAAAATTTAATTTTTTTCATTGGGGAAGCTTTCACATTCCATTAGGTGTCTAATGTGTTTCATATTTCAACCCCTGGTATTTTTTAATGACTGTAATTTAAAATCATTATGTGCTGGGAGTTTCTTTCCAATCCTTTTTCACTGCTTTAAAAAAATTTATGCAGTATGCATACATTTGTTATGTGCATATGTAACATAAATAAATGTAAACTCGGAAAGCCCGGATTACGATTTAGCGTACATATATGTAACATGAGTACATAAAATTTTAAAATCTGTTAAACTCTTTTTAATGATTGATGCTTTTTACTTGTGTGTTTTATAGACTAAAATACTTTTGAGTTTTAAAATTAACTGCTTAACATAAACAGCATATAGTTTTCGCTTATACTATGAAAATATTTGATGTTTTTCATTGGGGAAGCTTTCACATTCCAATAGGTGTTTAATTTTGATCAAATTTCAAAGCTGTATGTGATATGGGCTACTATACTCTCACATACAGAGATCTACAGATATTTTCACAGAGCTATTACGTAAAGTGCAATATACTAATTAACTCTCACAAATACTAATGTAATGTCTTTCATTTTACATTGTCAATTTCATATTTCAACCCCCTGATATTTCTTAATGACTGCAATTTAAAATCATTAGGTGTTGGGAGTTCCTTTCCAATCCTTTTTTTGCTAGAAAACACAGCTTTTTTCTGATTATTCTAAACCAAAGGCTAGTAAACATAAAAGAAAACAGTCAAAATTTTTGAAAAAGAATATAATAAATTCTTTACCATTATACATAAGATCAAAGGAAGACAATCTATTATAGTGAATTTAACTGCATACTGCTTGTGGGTATCAAACAAGTAAGTGCTGCTACTTTAGTTAACATACTGGCAGACAGTTTTTGTAGTCAAGAGATATAAATTGCTGAATAATCAGCAAATAATTGGGTTTTGTAGCAATAATTTGAATCATAGCTGCAGTACAGCTAAAGGACATTTAAGACTTTGTCTACACAATGTTAAATATTTTCAAAAATATTTATTTCCAGAAACATTAAACTGCAGAGAGATTAAATACACTTTTAAAAGAAGCTTTAAATTTTAACTATAAAACTGTTTCATAAAAATTTAAATTTAAGCAATAAACAGACTATCCCATATTCAAATACTCAGAATTATTCAAATCCAAATTTAAATATACCACCACCTTTAAATACATGCAAGCAACAAAGCAAAATTTACTTACAATTTAAAGCGAACTAATATCTGAAATTAAAATAAGTAAAGTAAATTAACAACAAACATAAAATTAAAAAAATCATGATTTTAGTTCTCAATATTCCTTAAAAACAGAATTAATCATTACAATTAATTTACAGTAGCTTCCATACCAAAGTTTCTTAAATTTTTACAATATGAAGAAAATCATGAAAGTTCTCCTGAACGTTAAAAAATTTAAAATTCTATTAATACAAATTATCATCCATACAGTTTTTCTTGTTCTATATTATGATAGCAAAAAAAGACATATTGAATTTTGAAATTGAAAAATTTTAAAAATGTACAAAATAGCAAATTTAAATATAATTTTAAAAATGTATAAATAATTATGTTACAAATTTTTCAGAAATATACATTTCATCTGCATTTGCATAGAGCTGAAAACTGATGTCATTAGCCCTTATTTAAAATAAGCTTAAGCCCTACCCATAGAGTGGATTGAATCGAGGTGTATCATGGCAATATTCCTTCATTGAGCCTAGAATGTCCAAAAATGCAGCTGGCCCATTTGCCCATCTGCACTCAAGTTATCTTGATACAATGCACTACATGGTCACTTTGTGTATAATTTTGTTAAGATGCAGTGGGGTAAATATAATCAAACCAGTATTGTATCGTGATTCCTAAGTATAAGAAAAGGTGTTCTATGTTCATGTTTGTGACTGATAAGGAACTTTTTCATGTATTTTTTTTGACAGCTTAGCATTAAAAAGAGTACATGAAAAGGTTATAATCTCCTTCTCCATGTGCTAAAACATTCTTTTTAATGCTAATTGTCAATAAAATATGATATAAAGTTTTAGGTTTTCACTTATCTTGCTGCGTATACTGTATGCATGCTAAAGAAAATTATGTGACCAGTCATGATTGAGAAGTCAGTCAGTCTTGTATGTTTTGGTGAAAAAGCAAAGTATGCAAAATTATTTTTATTTGCTTTATTGAAAATTAGAAGTCATGAAAACAATGTACCCTAATCTACAAATTGAGAAGTTATACAAAACTAACTCTGGAACATTGTAATTTCAAGTAAAAGTGGTCTAAAAATAAAATAAAAATAATCCAATCTGAACTGTGGGAAGTCACCTGTCAATAAGTTAATAAAGTCTGATGCAATTGCTGATAAGAGAGTAGAAATTTAAAAACAGATTCTAAGGAATCGAAAAGGTTTACCAATTTTTGCTCTCAGTGTGAAATTGCCAAAGAAAGTGGACTTAAAAAAAGTTTTAAAAAAATTTAGAAGGTTTGATCAAAATTACATTACTGAAATACAACAGCTGAAAAGTCCCATAAAAAAAAGTGAATCTTACAAAGGAATTGATATCTGAAAGGATTCAAATTAGCAAGATGATGCAGGAATGCTTAACTGATTTCTTAGAAATTGTAGATAAACTTGGTGAAATAAGTTCTGAAATACCTGAATAATTTATATTTAATCTGCTACTGCATAACTTAAATGAAGCATTTGAAAGTTTTAGAACTGCAGTAGAAACCTGTGATCAACCGCCTGAATTTAAGTATACTAAAAATTGTTATTCAAAAAATCAAAATGGCATCATTTAAATTGTAAGAAAGCAGCCAAATTCAGAATACTTTAGTACTAAATATAATAACAGTGCAAAAATAAGAGCTTAGGTCACTGAAACCTAAAGCATTTAGAAACTAAAATTACAGGAAAAGGCCATAACCAAGAGACTAAAAATGTGTTGTTTGCTCAGCATTATCAATACAACATGAGAATTAGAGACACGGAAATAGTATCTTGATTCTGGAGCTATAACACAGATGTACAATGCCAAAAATAAATTCCACGAACAACTGAAGTTGAAAATCAAAGTTCAGTTGATAAATAACAAATGTGTAAATATATTTAAAAAAAAAAAAAAAAAAAAAAAAAAAAAAAACAGGTGAAACTTACACAAGTGTTAATTTAGTATAGGAAAAAAAAAAAAAAAAAAAAAAAAACTAATAAACGAGTATTGTGCAATCTTAAGCTAAAAATGGACTCAATTTCTGTAAACTGAATGTAATTTTCAGTTCACATGCAATGTAAATACAGTGTTTGTTTCAGAAATATACATGCTTAGAGGGGGGGGGGAACCCACAAACATTTGTTTTACAAGCAACTAAGCAAAAAGGACTGTATGTTGTAAATTATAAATAAGAACATATAGCTGAAGTTTCAGATGTTGCACATTGTAAAGCAAATACAGTACAAAATCCGTAATCTGGACGTCCATTATCCGGAATGATCTATAATCCGGATTTCAAAGCCACAAACTTTTTTTTTTGTATGCTTTACGCATGCGCGTTTAATGTATAATGGACGGTATAAGCTAGGCTAAAATTATCTTTACTGATTTTAAGGCATTTCCGTCGATGTTGCAAATTGCACTGTTCCTTAATCTTCTAATTGGATCTGGCATATTATTTTTTGCAGACTGTTAGACCAATTTTATAAAAATTATGCTTGAACTTTCGATTACATCGAAAAGAGTTTCAAATTCCGGGGCTGCCTAAAGATCTACAAAGCGAAACCATGTTTCGATATCCATTAAAGCAAAAAATGAAATTGCTGCAAAAAATCGATAAAGGCATATCCGTCTCAAAATTATGTGAGGAGTATGGCATTAGAAAGTCGATTGTATATGACATAAGAAAAAAGGAACATTTTGAATTTTTTGTGGAAGCAACAGCTTACATTGAAAGAAATGTTTAATAAAGTAAACAAATAAATATTAAGCTTTTTTTTTTTTTTTTTTTTAATTTTAATATCCTTTAGATCATAATTGCTCTTTATTTCATAAATTATGGTTTTATATTTTTAATTGAATAATTTCTGCATGCCATCTTACCAGATTTAAACCGATGATCTATAATCTGGAATCGCCGAAGTCCCGACGAGTCCGGATTACGGACTTTGTACTGTATAAAACTATAAACTGCAGTTAAGGTACAGGGTACTTAAATCATTATGTGACTACATATGTGTGATTTAAAAGTATTACATTCCAAAAAACCCAATATCTGGCTTTTAACTAACCTGAAAGCTCAACTAAACAGAAAATTTTAGTTTTTTCTTACACATCCTTTCTAAAAAAATAAGAAAATGGGAGACTAGTGATTTCATTATAAAGCAAATACAGGACTCTTGAAATTCCACCAATAACTTCTAAAATATCAATGGAATAATTATATGACTCTCAGATGACATTGCTTATACCTCCTGCCCAATGTTCATCTGATGCATTGTTCCAAGAATCTGTCCTTTGAATAGGACACCCCTCATAGAAAGAAAAGTGGAGAGTTACTATAAAAAAACTTTTTAACTGGAACTCCCATTAGAAGTTCTTTGTTTCTGTGGCAAATAGATGACAGATTCCAAAGTTCACAATGTGCATTTAGTTTTTGATTGTGATCATTACTCTCACTAGTATGTTTCATAAAAGCAGTCACTAAAGTAACAGGCCCTCTCGATTTTATTAAATGTATTTTGGGCAAAAGTCTTACAATTATTTAAAAGATTTAGCATTTAATGTGCTTTCTTATCTATCATTTTTAACACACTAAACCTAGATTTAACGTCAGTAATACAGTACAAAGTCCATTAAACAGAATGATCTATAATCCGGACCTCAAAGCCACAAACTTACGTATGCACGTAAAGCGTTTACCCATGTGGGCTTCTGATAGTGAAGAAAGGTTATTGAAAACGAAAAAAATTACGATTGACAAGTTAGTCGGTATTCTCGACACAGCAATTACAGGACTTGAACAGTGGAGCTTTGTAATTGAACAAGAAATTATGTCTGTTTATAGAATTAAAGAGAAAGTATTAGCACAAAAAATGAATTAACTGAAATAACTTACAATGAAAAAAATGTTTAATAAAATAAACAAATAAATATTAAGTTTTCTTTTTTGTAAATTTTGATACCCTTTAGATCATAATATCTCTTTATTTCACAAATTATGGTTTCATATTTTTAATTGTATAATTTCTGCATGCCATTTTAACAGATTTAAATTGATGAACTATAATCTGGAAATACCCCTAATCCGGAATCGCCGAAGTCCTGACGAGTCCGGATTACGGACTTTGTACTGTATATAAGTAAAATGTTACAACACAATTTTTAATATGTTTGCCTTAGTGTTAGGTAAACCAGATTAAATCTCGGTAAGCTAGGTTTTTTTTTTTTTTTATAAAGAAGATATAGTTAATACTATATATCTGTTTTCCCCTTGCAGTTTCTTAGTATTTTACTATGACAGGAGCGGCTCTGGGGGGGGGGCGGGGCACAATAACATGGACTCAGTTCCTATGGCCAGACACAGCAGCCCATGCTGTTCTAGAGAGTCATGGCTTAGGTCATCTGAGTGGGGGTAGCCTGGTGGCCAGAAACACAGTGTCTATAGTTTGCCTCCGAGATCCGAGGACAGGATGACTGGCGGCCTGGTTCAGTCTTGGGGGTTTAAAAACACAGTTCTTAAACATCTGCATTGTGGGACTGAGGCCCCTCCCATAGAATACCAAGTGATTTCATTCTATTCCTCTTTTGAAGCTTTTCTGAGGACACTGACTGGCTCTCTCACGTAATACACTCTATAACAAAAACATCAATGCACCAAGAAGGAACCAATCGATTGCTTTGAAATTTTGTATGCATAAATGTTTTGACCAAATATGCAAATGATTAAAATTTGGTGACCAATGAATAAATAGCACATTGGAACTGCACATCCAGCAGATCTATATAAGGAGCTATTCTTGAACTGTTGTTAAAAATTTCTGTTGCATTGCGATTTAAAATACCTTTCAACAACTGAAAAAATGGCTCATCACAGGATTATAGCTCATTACGAGCAACTGTCAGAGTTTGAAAGAGGTATCATTGGATAGAAAGAGGCAGGTTGGTCAAATCGGAGAATCATTCATCCTATGAGTCGAAGCAATGCGGCAATTAGAAGACCCTGGCAAGAATGGGCGGACAATGGCAGATTTCAGTGTTATTATGGTAGCGATCGACCTAGGGTCACAACAAATCGGGAGGACAGAGTGTTTAGTCACATACTATGTTAGCAGTTAGGACAGAGTGTTATAGTCACATACTATGTGACTTTATCTGAAAATTAATAACAATGGTGATGCAACATGAAAAATTAAGACACATTTTAAGGTTTTAGAATGCAATATCCATATTTTGAATCTTATGTTTCTAATTAAATAAAAAATGACCCTTTTTCTTTAAGCTTCTATTGGGAAGATAGGCACAAGTTTGGCGAGATCTCCCCCACTTTAAGGTCAATGGTATTTTAGAACTGGATAAGAAGTTTTAATTTCGTATGTTGAAGGCCTAGGAAATGCATCAGATTTTATATATGAAATGCATCCCTGTCCCCAAAATATAACTTTAAATGTAGGCTTTTGATACTCAAGAAGATAACAAAAGAGATGACTGTTTTAATAATTTTAGACCAACATTTCTCTCTTCGTTCACATGGCTTTTCTAAAGTGAATTGTATTTTGTATTCACTCAACTATATGGAAATTTCACTTTAAAGCCAAAATTTCTTTCTTCATTCACATGGCTTTTCTACTGTGAATGGCATTTTACATTCATTCAACTGTACGGAAATTTCACTTATCCGTAATTTTTAATTTCCCGAGCATTCTAGATTGCATAAGCTTTTACTGTACTTAATATAAATATACCAAAGTGTAATAATGAATATATCTTTTGCAAAACATTTGTAAAATGTACACAAGCTAGGTTTACCTTCCTTAAAAGAATCTCACAAAGCTAATAATGGCAAACTTGAATTTGTACACACAGGCTTAAGTGGTCTGATGAAATCCCATCTATACGCAATACAAAATATTTTACAAAGTTTTTAGAGGACATATGTTTTTGTTATCATTTTTGTGTCAAGTTGAAGTGCTAATAAAAAAGTTATTTTAAGTCTATATCTGAGTTTGTAGTGCCTCTACTTAGAAGTTAAGATGGTTTCTGACCCTTTTTATGATTCTAGGAGTTGAATTAAAGTACTATGATATTACACAATGGTCATCTACAACATATACAGCTACATCTGTTTATATTTATAATCTGTTTATATTATTAAAAAAGATTCAAAATGCCTGAGGAAAGCTGATCTCAAAGAAAGCCTACTTTAATAAAACTTCTGCATTCACCAATTTTAACAGGAAAAACAATTTTTTCCCTGAAGTGAAGAATATATTTTAAATGGATATGCAGAGTAAATAAAAGTGCATAATAAAAAATCATGATTTGTTTTTGGAACTGCTGCAAACTGAACCATGACTGGAAAATCTAGTAGCTGACAAACAGCAACTCATAGAATTTGTTCCTTCAGAACAAAATTCTCCAGTTGTTAACAAATTCTGGAATACCAGATGAAGGAACGGTAGATGTTAAAGAAAAAGAAATTCCATCTTAAAGGACTAGTTAATAAGATTTAAATTTCTGAAAACAGGTAAAACCAAGAAAATTCTATCAGCAAAAATGTATAAGTTTAGTAACCTCAGAAACTATAGCAGATCCAGAAAATGTAGAAACATCTTTATAAAAATCTGATACAGAAAGCAGGGAAGCAACCATGCAAGATTATAACAATTATTTAATGAAAAACAATACTTGGGACTTCCTTACCAGAAAACTGAAAATGGGTCTTTTAAATAAAGTGAAAGAAGGAAGTTGTTATTGATTGATCCAAAGACAGACATGGTTTGGTTTGTTTAAATTATAGCAAACCATGCAAAGGCTATCTGGCAAAGTGGAAGGATGTCTTTGTAGAGGACTTTCTAAGGAAAACTGATTCACAGCTACATTGTACATGGGTAAAACCATGATAATACCAGTGCAAACAGTCATTCTGCTGAGATTTGAATTCAGGCCTACTGTTCAGCAACTTGTCTGCTCAGTCGTAAGTGAGCTCAAGCCCAGACTTGTCATCACGAATTATTCAGAATATGAAACTGACTACACTGAGACTTTTCATCAGTAGTTTGCTACAATATTATACAGACACTGCTTGCATTAACAGCAGGTTATAACTTGAAAATACAGTGGTGGCCAAAATTGTGGAGACTTTTGGAAATTTTTATGTTTTTGAACTTTGTATGCTTATAGAAAATGTTACGTTTCACAAAATGCAAACTTGTATATATCATTTTAAAGAGAATTTATTACTAATTCAATACAAAACACAAAATTCAATTATTTGCAATACAAAAAAGTTATATGTACTTTAATATAAATAAAAAACACAGTTATGAAGTGGTTTGTAATGTCTGGCTTTCCTGGCCAATCACTTTTCTTGTTCTGAGAACCATTCAAATGTTAGTAACTGCCAGTAGAAGCTGACATCCTGTTTACACTTGAAACAATTCATTATTTTGCTTTGTTCTGTAGAAGGAGGACCTGTTTCTTATACACTGCAATTACAAGTAGGAATTTTTGTAAAAATTTTTAATATTTAGTCAAGAAGCAATGACATCAAATAAAAGAGTAGATTGGACACCTAGAAAGAGATGTAATATTATTGTGTTACGAGAAAGTGGTCTTTCCTATGCTGAAATTGCAAGACAGGTGGGTGGTTCAGTGACTACATCTGGAGTCTGAAAGTTTTGTTTACGATATCAGGAGACAAATTCAATAAAAAAACAAAGAAGAAAAGGTCGAAAAAGGTGCACCACATCTATTGATGACAGAAGAATAAAAAGACTATGTCTCCAAGATAGAAAAATGTCATCAGCGGCCATCAGAAGTGATCTGAATGATGCTGGTGTTTCTGTCAGTTCAAGAACAATCAGGAGAAGATTAACAGATGTTGGACTGAGAGGTAGAATTCCATGAAAAAAGATTTATCTTAATTTTCAGCAACGAAAGAAAAGACTACAGTGGGCAAAGGAACATATTAATTGGACAGATGATCAGTGGTCACAAGTTATATGGAGTGATGAAACTAAGATATCGTTATTCGGTAGTGATGGGCAAAAATATGTAAGACATAGAATAGGAAAAGAGCTACATCCTGACTGCATTCAAGCAACTGTGAAGAACCCAGTTAGTGTTATGATTTGGTCATGCATGTCAGCAGATGGTATTGGTCGCCTTCATGTCATCGATGGGACACTGAATGCCAGAAAATACATTGACACTATTCTAGAACCAAAATTTCTACCTTCCATCCGAAATCTCTTTCCCAACAATGCTTCGTTTATTTTTCAGCAGGATTCTGCTCCTTGCCACATGGCCAAAATATCGAAAGAGTGGTTTCGTGCAAAGAGCATTAAATTGTTCTCATGGCCAGGAAGCAGTCCTAACCTCAATCCTATCTAAAATTTGTGGCACCGTTTGAAAACTCTTGTCCGAATGAGGCGTCCATCAAATAAAAGGGGACTAATTGAGGCTATAATTGTTTCCTGGCATCATGTAATAACGAAAGAAGAGCTTAAAACTCTTGTCAGCTCAACGAAATGTCGATGTGAAGCTGTAATAAAAAATAAAGGGTACCCTACTAAGTACTGATAACTCACTGCAATCATCACTATCTAATGTATATCAATAACTATTATCGTTTAACTTTTTTTTGTATTGCAAATAATTGAATTTTGTGTTTTGTATTGAATTCAGTAATAAATTCTCTTTAAAATGATATATACAAGTTTGCATTTTGTGAAACGTAACGTTTTCTATAAGCATACAAAGTTCAAAAACATAAAAATTTCCAAAAGTGTCCACAATTTTGGCCACCACTTTATAACAAATGGATGTATAAGAGCTTGTTTGGATGGGAAAACTGATGGAGAAGTTTTTATTCCACAAAGTCACATAACTTCTGAAAACAAAGTTTGCAAGTTCAAAAAGTCAGTTTACTAACTTAAACACGTAGGACAAACAAGGAACTTAAAACTTGATGAAACTTCACAGAAACGTAAATTTCGAAGATTAATATCTGACAATTGTGCAAAAAAGAACAAATGAATGTATTTCTATTGCCATATATGTTAATGATTTGATAATTATAACTAAAAGGGAACCTTCCATAACTTGCATTAAAAAATTTAAGCCACAAACTTTATTAGCATTATAGCAAACTTTGGCTCCCACTTTTCTCAGAAAACACTTAAAACTTTGTTTTTATATTCCAATCAACCATCATCAAGAACTGCTTAATTTGGATTTTTGTTTTGATTTTTGAAGAAAACAGAATTCATCAAATTTAGTTCATATTTTAGAAAAAATACTTTTCTGTATTCAGAACAATCATCTGTTTCTGTATACTGTTGACAAGCTTTGGAAAGGAAAACTAGCACATGATTGATCAAATTCACAATGACATTTTAATTAAGCTCTTTGACTGTGGAGTAACCTTTTCAAATGTTGCTTATTCAAATGTCCTGTTTCTCATGCCAGAGTTCAGAGTTCATTTAACTTAATACGAGCAGAAGATACTATGCCAGCACTAACCACACTACCTGTCTAAGAGAAAATTTCTCTGTATAATTGTTTAAATAAATTGGCATCCTTATTATTAATTAACTAAGCCAAATCCTTATTACTTTTGATTTTGGATTTCAACTAAAACACCATTGGGAACTGTCTCTGCTTCATAATACATTCCTTCTTTTTCCATAAGTAAACTCTCAGCCTTTTTTTTAGTCAAGAAATTTATCTGTAACAAACAGTTCCATGATTATTTGTCTTAACCTTCTATGCATTATGGATGTAAAATTCCCTTTCCAATTCATTATATATGAAAAATTCTGCCAGCTCCTGATGGATTTGATTTCAGATTAGATGTGTATTGAGGGGGGGAGTCAAGGTACAAAATGTAAGGGTCATTTGTGGAATTAAAATCAAGAAAATATTTATTCATGGAATTTTGGGTAACTAGAGGTGTCTATAATGGCACTTAGAGGCATCCTATAAATAATGGCAATAGCCACTCCTAAGCAGTGGCGTAACTAGAACTCTTGGGCCCCTATGCAAAAAATTTTTCTGGGCCCTTTTCCCATTAAATTTAATGTGATTAAAAAAAAAAAAAAAAAAAAAAAAAAAAAAACGCAAAAAGTTTTAAAAAAAAAATCAAGGATTCCAGGAGCCATTGTTTTCATGATGATTTTTATCACATCCGGATTAATTGTTAAAAAATAAAAGCACGTTCTTAGGGAACCAGATGAAAGGTAAGTAACATGAAGAATGAATAAAAAAGAAAATAATTTCCCTTGATCAACTGGTGAAATGAAAATTTGCTTTAGTCTGGGTATTTGATGTCAGATGATTTTAATTCAGTTACTTAAGACATTTTGTGTGCGTGCGAGAGACAGATTTTTCTCTCCTTTCACTGAGATGCATACTGATAATAAATGAATAAGTCTATATAAAAAAAGGAACATGTCGACATATAGCATTAAAAAAAAAGGAAGAAAGCCTAGATTTGCGGAGATTTTTATATAAAATCCAAGAAGTTTTACATACTAATGTTTTAAATTTTCATATAAAATCTGCGCTTATCTAAGTTTTTTCACTTAAGTTAGCAAACTTATAAATAATTAGTTATATTATAAACTGACAAACAAGATAATTGATAAATGTACAGAGAAGCTATTACATTAATGTATAGTACTTTGTGATTTACTCAGCTTACGAACATGATTTATGCAATAATATACAAGTAATAAATAAGAACCTTTATAATGTAAATGACACATTTGTTAAACATAAAACATATTTATCATAAACTTCATAAAGAAAACTATTTGAACATGCAATTTTTGTAGAAAATATGTATGGTAAAGTTTTTTTCTGTCTTTTTAAAAAACCTTTTGGTACACTAAACTACTTGAGTACATGATTTTTATAAAAAATGCTAAAAGAATGCTAAAGTTTTTTACTGTTTCCTTTTAATTTTCCTCAGTCTGTACTGCTCTTCACTAATTTCTTCCTCTCTCAATAAGTGTAATGATAACATTGGTGGCCAAAATTCATCATAAAGAAAAAAATCCTTCTTTTAAAATTTGCGTCTCCTCAACTTAATTTCCGCAAAATTATTTATCAATACTTGGATGTCCATTTTCTTAGTCATCTCAGCTTCAAACCTCAATAGTGTAAGGTTTGACAACCGATCTTGTGTCAGGCTGTTTCTTATATATGTTTCTTAAATTTGTTTTTATTAGTTTCAGTAGTGAAAATGACCTCTCACTCAAGGCTGTGGTTACAGGTAATTATAAATACAATATAAGTGAATTGCACACTCCCGAATAACTGCTTGTCATGTCATAATATTTTACCATTGCTAATTTAGCTAAATCCTTAAAGGATTTCAAATTTTGGATTTCTGTTCTGAAAAGTATTTATAAATAATAAAAGTTATACTTCCAGTGCAAGTCTTCTTTATATGTTTTCTGTATTTTTGAAACATCATTAATAATTTCTGTATTTGTTAACAATCACAGTGTTTTAGGTTCTTTGTTTCTCTTTTATTTTTCAAATTTAGTTTCTATGCCCCATTTATTTGCAATAAACTCAGCTTCTTTCATAATGTCTTTAAACTTGATTTTCATATCTTGCATATTAATAGAAATGCCTTTTAGATGTTGATGAACTCCATTCAAGTCGATTGATTTTCGATTGCCGAGCCGATTGATGCGTTGATCGATCCTGCACTATAGCGCAGGACGTGTTTAAAAAATTTTATTTTTAATTTTGGCCTGTTATGATGTTCTTAATATATGGAAACAGATTATATTTATATTTCATATTTATCATAAAATATTTCATGTTAATATAACAATACATTATTAATATTAGTAGACATTTGCAGTGTTAATGGTGATAATTTTGGATTTTTCAATTAAATGGATTAAAAGTTTAGCTGAATTGAATTTTTAGTAAGTTTTAAATTATAATAATTTAGTTTAAGATTAATTTAGATATTACAAATCAATAACTTACCTTTATAATGAAGAATTATATTTGAAATAACTTTGAAATTTAATTTTAAAGAAAAACTTCTGTTTGTTCTTGCCACACAGATTAGAGAAATTGCATTAGAATAAGAGCAAGTTTAATGCAGCTGTTTAACGAAAAAGGGACCCCGCCTCCACTATAAATTTCCAGTGTCTCCCCAAGTTGAGTCACAGTAAATCTTTCATCCAAGACATTACTGTAAAGATGTCCATTGTCCATTTCCCTTTTAAAACGCTGAAACATCTGTTTTTTTCTTTTTCCCTTCAGTCAAATTGTGCTATTATTATTGTCATATTCTAGTGATACATAATACATCACCTGCAATATCTTTCTACATTTCTTCTGTACTATAAATGCATTACAGTTAATGTATAATTATTAAATATTTAACAGTTAAAATTATGGCTATTCGAATATTTTTAGGAAATTCTTCACAAGATGAAATGATAAACAGGTAGAAACAAATTTTATTGATATGTATCCAAAGAGCTTTGGAAATGATTGTGTAATATGAAATGGAAATTTTAAAATTAATCTAAATTTAAATATCCACTGTAGCAAAATATGACAATTCCCTTCCAAGTTTCAAGGTCCCAGAAATGTTTAATAATTTAGAGTTAAGCTTATTGATACTAGCGTATATTTGAAGATGAGTACTCACACTCTTCATGGATTCTAAAAGTAGTACACATAAATATTTTTTTTAGGAAACAAGTAAAAAGTTTCTTCATAATTAGTAAAAATAAAATTGTATGAAACACGTTTTGCGTACTTCGTAGAGAAATGCGCAAAACTTCATTTATGAAAATAGGTTTGTTGTACCCCAGGTGGATCAGAAAGCAAAAATCAGTTAGGAAAAGTGGATATATTTTAGGAGCATTAATATTTATGATTATTGTTATGTTTTATTTGCGTCTTAGAAAGCTATTTATGTCTCAGAAATTAATGACCTCAGATTTCCAGTCTTTACAATGCTTATAAATTAAGCAGTATCAATATTTTTATCTTAATCATTAATTTATTAATGACAAAAACATAAAAAATAAATATAATGTATGGGAACATATATTAACGGAAGCTATTTATATCTTAGAAAAGTTATGCAGTGATGCCGAAATGAAGGAGAATAATGTACAAAGGGATTTTTTTGAGTGAAAATCGCATCATTTACCATTAAAACGCGTTAATTAAATTTTTTAATTTGCAAAAATTATTGAAATGTTGCTATAATGGGGGAGCATTCTTTTCTGAAATATTCCATTCGTTTGTGTAGTGAAAATAGCATATGTAATTCGCATTCTTTCAAATGCTGAAATGCAACTTAAAACTATTAGGGCAACGCTGCCATTGATACATTTAATATTTTCAGTAATTAATTTATCGAAATTTACGAAGTAGTATATACTTTTAGTTGTGTGATGCCATTTTCATTTTCATTATTATATTATTATTGATGATTTCATGTACTGAATGCTGTGGAAAGTAAATTAAAAGCAAAAGTAAAGTAAATTGTAAAATTTTATTTCAAATAACAATTAGAAAGTACTCCATGAAGTCGTTCTTCCCCTTAGGCAAATAGTCCTTGAGTGCTTTATTATTACATAATTATTCAATCCAATTCCGTTTAAATAATGTACAAATTATTGCGCATTACTCAACTATACGTTTAAATCTTCCACGTTGTTAAAAAAAATTGTAATTTATGATATTTTTTCAAACGAAGAAAGATTAATATATTACTTTCAAAACCAATTTAATGTCTTCAGAATTATCTTTTATAGATAAGTGTGAATTTTTGGTAGATGGATAATTTACAGGTTAAGAAACACTACAGTTCTTCTCTTTTCTAAAGCAAATCAAGTAAATCCTCAAACGAGTTCTGTGCTTTCAGATTTAATTCTCGATTAGGGATTTTAAAGAATTCCTAACCTGCATTTTATCTGCAATGTGCAAATATTTTGAAAATTTTGATATGAAAAATTGGATAAATATTCATTTACTCATTATTTCAAGTAAAAATATTCATCCATTCCCATTTCCTACCCCCATGAGTGAAAAAGTAATGAATTTCGATAAATTTAATGAAAAAAATTTCATTAAATTTACGACCGAAATTAACTGAAATATTTGGCCGCTTAATGTTTGAACATCTGTGTGTTCGTAGCCTGTCGTAAAACTTCCCCCCCTTTTTTTCGGACCTTGAATTCATTCAAAGATCCCTAAGCCAAACGGGAAACCTCTCCTTTCCAAATGTGGTGTCATAAATTTTTAGTGTTTCTTTAGAACAGCATTTCAACATGGGGGTGAGGCAAAGTCCTTTCATGCCACAATTGCTTAACTTACGTTAATGATTTTATATCCTTAAGAAATAAAAGCATGTATTCTGGAGTTATCAATTGATACTTACAAATGATTCCCTCCTTCCAGCTTATTAATGTAAAAAACAGAGGGGAAAAAATTGATCCGCCTTTAACTTTGCCATTTTGAAATATCACTTGTGCTTCTAAATCCAAAATGTTTCTGCTGCTTACCTTGCTCTTGGTGTGACTGCTCAGGTTGGCAGTACCATCATTTTTTACATTGTGAGAACTATACATTCAAACAATGCAGATTCTTCCTTATTTATTTTATTTAAAAATAATACAGGGTGAGGTTATTTGGTGGCAACAATTTGAAAAGTTTTACGCCGTTTATAACGAACCAATGAAATACATGTTATATTAAATTCTAAGAATCATTCACATTAATAAATTCAATTTCAAATTGAATATTCGAACATTTTTGGACTTGCGTTTAATAGAAAAGCTAGTAAGAGATTCAATATATGAACAAAATTAAACGCTACTAGAATGACATATTATGAAAGTTACGAACTGCAAATAATATACCACGATTTCTCTTAACTTGAAAAGTTCATTCGAAAGTACCAGAATCCTGCCTGGTTACTTCTTTGATTTATACTTAGAAAATATATCTACTGATTATTCGATCATAATGCGAATCATACAGAAACAAATTAATATATAAAATAAGTACTTTATAATAAATAGTTACAATTAATTTCCACTTCCACTGCTTTTTGATTTGGGATTGCAAAAGGAGAAACCTGTCCTTTAGGGGGTTGCCTTTAATAATTTTCAGGTTTGAGACTAAAGAATACAAATAAATTTTTCCTATTTTCCTCTCACTGCTATCCCTAAACTGGGGTAGGTCATGAAGTTATTATTTCATAGTCAAATGTTGGAATTTTAACTTTTGCAAACACTTGAATTTAGCTATTTCAGGTGCTTCCAAGGGCCTCCTATCTGCATCATACAGAGAATTGTGTTACTGCACCATATAGGTAGGGAGTCCTTAAAAACTTAAAAGAAAACAAATTCTATTATCTACATATACTTAAAGATTCTAAAGTTAAAAGTAAATTGGAGTCAAATCAAGGCTATTCCTCAACTATATTAACAATCGTGTAAAAGGGGTTTAATACAAAATCAAAACATATCAAAATTAAAATATGAATTTATAGAAGTACAAATTCTAAAAATAAAAATGAAAAACAAAAGGAAAAAAAATACAAGATAAAAAATATAAAAATAATAATTAATCTTCTTTTATTGAAATTATAATTCCGAACTCATCAAGGGAAAATGAATTAAAGCTTCATTATATATGTAATGGAATCCGTTTTTTAAGTTTAAACATGTAAATGTAGTTCAGCAGGACATTTAAGGGCCCCCTAAGCCTTCGGGCCCCTATGCGACGGCATTCCTTGCATACCCTTGCCACTGCTCCTAAGGCCAGAAGTGGTGGTTATTTTATCGTGAAGGCACGTAATAGGCAGCCACCATTACCTTCTATGAGGGGATAGACAATTTTGCATCCATGCCTTCTCCGGGATTCGAACCTGGGCCCTTCGGTATTGCAGTCGGCTGCCCTAACCACTATAGCATCTGGGCAGCTACATAGGCAAAGTATGATGATAAAAAACACATGTACTCATATTCTCTTTATAAATAAAAACAACTGAACTGTAGCCAAAAATAAAAATCCTACCAGTTATGCAAAAGAGACAGAAGTTCAATTAAAAATAATGAAAAAAGTATCTGTAATGATAGAATTAAAGTTCACATTTTCAACATTTTTTTTTGATACTATTTTACCACACAAAATTTCATGTTAATTAAAAATGCTTTACAATACATATTGCCTGCATTCTACATAAATGCAAATTTTATGCACAAAAATAAACATAATTTTTTCTTATTTATTTTTTTAATTTGCAAAATTGCCAAATTCTTTCACTCTACCCCTTTATATGAGTGCAAATGGTGCAAGAACAAATGAACTGTATAGACAGACATACTCACATGGCACAAAAAAAAAAAAAAAAAAAAAAAAGAATCACACACACAACTTACTCAGAATCATCCTTTTCCCTGTGACTAGGATCATTAACAGATGCAGCTGCTTCTTCAAGTTGTAAACGACTAATTACAGTTTGATAGGTCTTCGAATTCAGTTTTTCCTCTTCTATCCCTTGCAGCTCAAAATCAGAATAAAGTTTCTGTTTATAGAGGAAAAAAAATTACTAATCCTTTGTTTTAAAATGCTATATTTTTTTCCTTTGATCTGCATATTTAAGAACATTTCCCTGCCAAAATTATTTTAAGTAGAAATTATTGATGATGGAAATTATTGTTCAAATGAAGGAAATATGAAGGCAATAATTTTTCAAGCAAAATCTGTCATAAAAATTAGTTACAAACAATTTAATTACCTTTGCAATATGAGATAAAGCTGCTAACTGGAAGGAATGTAGACCATGATCTAATCTTTCAGACAACCAAGTGCATATCATGGTTATCTGTGCAGCATACCAGTCCTACAGAGCAAAGAAAATAAAAACATGAGTTAAATTTGTTATAAAAATGTACAAATTATATTTTAAAAAAATTACACAAACTACAAAATCCTTTTACTATCAAATTTTAATTAGTTAAAATTACAAGGAGAAGAAAAAAAAGAGTTGAAATAATCAAAAGTTACTATGTTTTTAGCAAGCTGAACTATTTTTTTACTGCAGAATTTACACAGAAATGCATATACATACATTTAATACAGCAAAAGAAATTATTACATATATTGACAAAAACTGTGATATATATAAGATGTTAAAACATAATTAAATCTATAAATAGAAGTTGCAAAAAATATTAATGGGAGTTCTTTGTAATTAATAACATTTGTTTCCTTCCAACAGCAGGAATAAACATCAAGACATTAAACGAGCATGGCATTAATGAAAACACTACATTCATAACAATATTTTAATATTCTCATAATTTTTTAACAAAACTTTTAATTTCATAGTGAAAATAGATTAAATGTTTCAGAACATTTAATAAAAATATTGATTGCATTTCTAAAACAAAGTTTAATTAAATAATACAGTACACTACAGCACAAAGTCTGGATGTCCAATATATGGAATCATCTAAAATCTGAACCTTTGAATAACTCACAACTTCTTTTTTTTTTTTTTTTTTTAAGAAAATTTTTTCCCCATGCTTTAAGCATACACATTGACATTTTCTACAAAACATGCGGAGAGGCCAGACTATTAATACTGGCACTAAATAAAATCTGTAATGAAGAAGCAATAATTTATTAGCATAAATCCGTATTATCAATAATTTGGCATTGTAGACGCCTTTTTGCTTGCCGTCTAACTCAACATCAAATTTTAAATCAGACATTATGCTTGGCAATGATTACGACTTCAGCTAATTGTCCTGTTAAGTGCTGAGTGTGTTGACATAGAGAATTTTAACAGAATTTTTTTTCCCATATGCTAAAAACGGATTTCATAAATTATACTCATAGGCCAAAAGATTTTACTTAGTGCTGTTCAATTGAAAATAGCTGATTTGCTATTCAGATAAACCCAGGATCAGCACCAAGACTTGTGCGGCTACACTAGGGAACAGAATTTAGCAAATCTAAATTTTTTAGACTTGAAAAAGCACTGAGCATTAAAATTAAGGGTAACAAAATCTTTAGAATTTAGGGATGGCAATGGGATGTAAAATTCAGGGATGAGGAAATTTTCAGAATTTAAGACTTGCACAGACTGCAGTGGGTCGTGGCCTGGATCTAGTGGCAGCCTTGGATAATCCTTAAATATATGCAGGAATTTATGTATTCAAGACTCACACATGACTTTAGCATGTGTGGAAAATAGGCTTAAGTGTTATAAATAACTAAACTAATAAATTCATGCTTAACTTCGTCAGTGCACAATAGAACCAGGAAAAATTTATGTCTTAAGTTGCCAATCTCATGACGCATTGCCAATAATGCATAGCATACACTCGCTAAGCTTTCTGATGATAGACAAGAATTCAAAGGTTTTTCAGATATTAAAACAAAAAAAAGTGAAATTTTCAAATTAATGGAATTTGTGAAGAAATATAGAGAAGTGGTAATAAATGAAGATGATAAAACGGCAGTTTTTCATTGCAAAGACAATTCTGCAATCATCAGTAAACTATCAGATAGTGAAATCTGTAGTATGGTTTTTAAATCCAGAAAATATTGCTACTGATAGTGATGAAAGAGATAGAGAGATTGCTGAGGACAGAAAAGTGTCGACTGATAATTCAGTGCGAATTCTCGATGGGGCACTTACAGCTCTTGAAGAATGGAACTTTGTAACAAGAAATTATGTTTGCCTATAGAATTGAAAAAAAAGTATTAGTACAAAAAAAAAAAAAAAAAAAAAAAGAAAAGAAAAAAGATAACCAACTTACACTGAAAAAGTGCTTAAAAAGAAAACATATAAATATAATGTTTTTATCGTAAATTTTGATTCATAAATGCACAAAACAAAGATGAGGTCAGTCTCAGATATAATGCCCCAACTGTAATTCAGTGATTTGTGTTTTGTCACATTAATGTCAACTTGCCCAAGTTTTCCAAGTTTAAAAGAAGGGTAGGAGATTGAGACAGAGAAACTCATGAAGCCCAACAAAGGGACGCAGATTCCTGTGCCAGGGCTAACTGGGTCTATAAGCAAACTGAAGCCCCACAGTCGGCTTTCACGAAAGCAGGTACTCGCAAGAGCTTATCCCCAAGCCACTGACACAAGGACTAGTGACCAACCAATTACACCCATGAGAATGACTAAGGTGCCTCCTGTTTAGCTGAAACAGAAGCCAAAGCAGTGTGTTGGGGTCAGTACGTCGTCCCTCAACTACCAAGACCCACCTTTCCAGCCAGCCCTTTTCCTGATGAGCCTCAACCTCTGAGGAGGAAAACCACAAGGGAGAATGGAAGGAAGAAAATTTCAGCTCAGAGGAGAAGAGACAGAAACGAGGATAGATCACTAGGGCTCCAGGATCGTGACACCCGTCTCACCAAGAAGATGATCCCTTGGAGGGCTAGGGTACCTCGGGATTGCCACACCTGTAATCACATGAAGTGAGCCCCTGAGGGGTAACTACATGGAAGAAAGCTGGTGAGGTGTTGTAAACTTTCATAAAATTTCTTGAGAATTGTTTGTCTATGTTCATACACGATGTTATGAACCTTCACTGCATACAAACAAATTTTTAAAATTATGGCAACAATCTTATAAGCAAGTAAACATTAAAATTTAAATGCCATCATACTTAGAAATTTTCATGTGATAATAAATATGGTGTAAAAAAGGTTAGCTTTAAATATGTTCTTGGCCCATAGATGGCGCCACTGTTTTTTTATTCTTCTATAACTGTGCACTCCAATAAAACTTTACTTGTGTTCCAAACTCCCAACAGGTATGTTGTGTATTATTTATTCTCATGCATGCAAGTAACCACCAACGAGATAATATACTGGTAGAGAGCGTATTGCAACCTTCAACTAGTTCCAACATTAGTGTCACGTGACTGCTGCGCGAATTCCGAAAGTGCGGAAATACTTTACATTGCTTTCTATGGGACGAAAGACTGCTGCTCTGCTTGGTCACATAAAATTTAAGTAAAAATGGTTATTCGCTGCACTGCCTACGGATGTAAAGAAAGTTTCGTGAAAGGAGGACTTGTAACCTTTCATAGGTAAGTTAAAACTGCATGATTTATTATTTTATTTTCAGTATTTTTGTCATTTTACTATCTCTGTTGAATTGGTTGGAAAGTTTCAGCCATATTGTATAAGAAAATTGCCGCCGTATATGACATTTTCAGCATGTATTATTAGCATCAAAATGTATTAAATACTGTGACACTATTTACTGGAATCACCCTTTACAAATAATTGAATTTTATATGTTTTTTTCTGTGCATTCCGTTGAAATAGAAAGCTGCGCCAATTGGCGTTAACCTTTTTTCGCCAAGTCGTATGCGTTTTGATTTCATAAACAATTACTGCCTGCGATAAAAAAAGAAAAATGCTATTATTACAAAATTAATTATGGATAAATTACTGTAATTACATAGCAGCATTTCGATTCGGAAGACGATTTGACCATTGAAGCTTCGTAACGGCCGCATTCCACCCCCCCCGTGAGCAGAGGAAGCTGTCAAGGCCAAATCCAACGGCGAATTTCTTCATAGTAGGCTTTTAATCAGGACACTGCTAATTAGACCGCTAATTATTGTATCAACTTGAAACCTGTGCCATACTTCCAATAAGATTACGGAAGGTTCAAGTTTCCAAATTTGAAACAGATCCGTTAATTAGAAGCGGAAATACAAATTTTTGCACTAATTTTTGGACTTAGTGAAAATTGTGTTTTGTGACTCACTTGCGATTTGAAATAGTGTGCGCTCAGTGTGTAACACCTGAATATAACAGCTTTTGGATCACAGCAAGTTTTAAAACAGATGAAAAACAGAGAAGTTTAACGACCAAGTTTATTACAAGTTTTGGAGTGCACCCAACATTGTTAGGTTATTAAGTACAGTCTGCCACCTTTACAATTGTTCAGTCATCGAGTACTTTAAGCATTTACAGAATTCTTCTTTGAAATATGTCCTGTCAATCAGTTTTCCCGATTGACGGTGATTCAGCACATCCAGAAAATGGACTTGATCCTATATTAGTATTGGCATCTGATTTACCTCATACTGATAAAATTACTGCACTGTGTGACGACATTCGAAGAATTGCAACTACTAAACGAAGTTCAAAATTTTCGCTGCCCACGGATTTACGCACTAGACTCTTAAATTCTCTTACTGCTTTACAAACTCTTGCTTCAGCGGGTCCTGAATGTGTATTAAAGCCCGCCAAGGTTGATATTGGTGTTAACACCTCCACAGTACTTTGTTGCGAATTAGCTCATTCCTCGCCATCACTTCCTTCTGTTCCTTTGCTAAGTGATTTACTGGCGTCTACATCTTTGCCTGTTCCTCCAATACCTACTTTTGCGGAGATTGCTAGAAAACATAACAAGCCTCGTATATATATTAATCCCAAAGCGCATGTCTCAGAAGTTGAGCTCAAAGCTGAATTAAATGCTAAAGTTCCTCTATCAAAACTTAAGGTTGGCATTGAGAGAATTATTAAAACCCACCGAGGTGGTTTAGAGGTGGTGTGTAACTCTAATGATGACGCCAATGTCCTTGAAAAAGAAATCCAAAACCAGGACACCCCAGCGGAGATTAGCCGTCCCCGCCGGCACAGACCTCGATGCGCAGTTCATGACCTGCCCGAATCCATCAAGCCAGAGGATGTCGTTGCCGAAATCAGTGGTGCCACTGGCATGCCCAGTAACATCTTCAAGCCTCTCCATCGACTCAGAGAGCGCCGTAAAGGGCACGTTAAGTGGATCTTTAAGTGTGAGCCCCGAGGCTTCTGTGCACTCATGCAACAACACAAGATCTTCCTCGGCTGGCAGGCACATAGAGTCTCTGGCAGGCATTGGAATTAGCAGATGCTTCCGATGCCAGCAGTTCGGTCATCTACAAGCCAACTGCAAGAGTCGAAAACAATTTTGTTCCTACTGTGCTGAGGAGCATGGCATTCGGGACTGTACAGCGCAAAATCCACTGTGTATCAACTGCAGTGATGCCAATGCTCGATTCGGAACTGGTTTCGACTACGACCATCCTGCCTACGACTCAGCCTGTATCCAGTACCAACGTCGTGTGCAATCCATCCGAGATAAGACAAACTATGAGTACTAATAATCAGTCCTTGCCTTCTATTGGAAATGCATCGGCTGATACTATAAACATGGATTTTATCCGCAGTGGACTTTCAATTAAATGTATACAGATCAATCTTCAACACGCTAAGGCTGCTGTTGCTCAACTTACGCATTACGCAGTAGAACGTGAGGCTGATCTCATCTTTGTTCAGGAGCCTTATATTAAGGATGGACTTGCTGTGGGTTTCCCGCTTCAGTGGTCTATCTTTCAAGCACGCGATTTGGAGAAACCACCCAGGGCCATCATTATCAATTGCAACAAGGATTGGAAACCGACAGTCGTCGCAGCTAATAGGGATAATGTAGCCATTCTTCTTGATGTACAGGAAACCTCCATGCTTTTTATTTCACAATATTCATCTCCATCCGAGTCCATTCTTCCTTCATTGACTTTTCTATCCCTCTTCAGCGCATTAAAATCCCTCTTCAGTTTATTGTGGGTGATTATAACGCCCATAATACAACTTGGGGTTATGCTTCAACAGATGAAAAAGGCCATTCTTTGGAGGATTTTCTATCAGCACATCATTTAATTCTGCATAACTCAATTGATGCCCCTCCAACCTTCGACAGAATACATTCACGTGGATGGCCGGATCTGACTATTAGTTCCACTTCTGCGGCTTCTCTCCTCCAGAACTGGACAGTTGAAGATGAAATAAGTCTTAGCGACCATCGCTATATTACATTTACAATAGCTCAGCCTACAACCATTCAAATTATTCGACGCTACAATCTGCCAGGAAAACGGATACGTGCCTTTACTGATAGTGTGAAAGCATTAGTAAATGATCTCGATGGTCAACTTTCTTCAGCCAATACTCGCGCTGATTTGGAGAATTTCACGGTTGTTCTACAGAAGGGTCTTCAACAAATCTGTAATGATCTTTTACCACAACGCCATGCCAAAAAGCTTAATAATATACAATGGTGGAACAGTGAACTTCGTTCCCAGCAGAAGAAATGCCGTGCTTTACGACGGCGAATCAAATATGAGCGACGAATGCATCTACCACCAACTTCGTTCCCTCTATATCAACAGGAGAGAGCAAAATATAAACGATCAATTTTACAAGCGAAATTGAATTCCTGGCATGCCTTCTGTACCGAATCGCATGATACATATGGGATTCATCATAAGATAATGACAGGCAAATTATTCAAAACTGCTCAATTATTTCTTCCTCTTGGCTCAACAGCCTCACAAGATTTTACCAAAGATACTCTGACTCATATCTTGGATACTGTTTTTGGACCGTCTGATCTCTATGAGGGTACTTCCCATCACTCATCGATATCTGAAGAAGAGCTCTCATCCACTGTGTCTCCGGACAAATAAATTACTTTAAAAGAATTAAAATTCATTGTTGCCCATTTGCCAAAACGGAAAGCTCCAGGCCCGGATGGCATTGACTATGCCATCGTCAAAACTGCTATCTTGGCCTCACCAGTATTTTTTGTTATATTTTTCAACAAGTTATTAGCAACTGGTACTTTTCCTAGGTCTTTTAAAATAGGCCAGGTTGTCTTGTTTTTAAAGAAGGATAGAAACCCGACTGAGGCTACTTCATTTCGACCCATTTGCCTACTTCCAGCGCTTGGGAAAATTTTTGAGAAGATACTGATGACTCGTCTGCATTTTCATCTACATCAGCACCAAATTATTAGTTCTCGGCAATATGGCTTTCGGCCCGGTTCATCTACATTACATGCACTGCATGATATCACACAAGACATCCTGAATAATAAATTCTCTGGCTACCACACCGCATTAGTCAGCTTAGATCTTAAAAGCGCATTCGACAGTATGTGGTGGGTAGCTATTAAGCAAGCTCTGGTAAACTCCAATTGTCCGAGTAATATTTATAAAGTTTTAGAACATTATTTGCAAGACAGACGTCTTATTGCAGTACATCCAGCGGGAATTATCGAAAAAGTACAGACAAGAGGATGCCCGCAAGGTTCTTGCGCAGGTCCTCAACTCTGGAACCTCACTTTTAATAAGATCCTTCAAGCTCCCTGGCCTGATCATACGCATATATATGCGTATGCCAATGATGTGGCTCTTGTTATCCGGGGACATTCTCGCGAAGTTTTACAGCAAAATTGCAATGAGTCTCTTCAACTCTTTCAACAGCATTGTGATGATCTGAAATTGATTATTGCTGAAAACAAATCCAAGGTACTTCTTGTACCTAAGAAAGGAGGTCCCTTGGTCAGGCGACCAAGATTTGTCCTCAATAGCCACAGGTTGCAAATCCTTAGAGAAATCAAATATTTGGGAGTTATCATTGATGATAAGTTAACCTGGATCCCACATATTCTGTCCATTAAAAAACGAACACAGATGATTGCCAAACAGCTTCGTTATCTTCAGGGATATCGATGGGGATTAAACCACCATATCCAAAAAATTCTATATAATACTGTCACAGAAAAGATTGTTACTTACGCCGCTGCTGTTTGGGCACTCCCCATGCAGGGGAGAAAAGTCAAACATCTTTCAACCATCTAACGCCCTTTTGCCCTGAGTATAACTCGGGCATATATTACAACTTCTTCGGACTCACTAAATGTTCTAGCCGGTCTACTCCCTCTTCATATTAGAACTGAGGAAGAGGCTGTTCGTCAGTCACTTGTGGAACTACGCAGGCCTATCACATTTGATGGAGAACATTATTTGCCTGATGACTATGAAGCAAAACTGAAACCTTTTAGTATTCATCCAGCAGACTATGGGGTTGGAGTTAGGCTCCATATTCCACCATCAGTGTTTCGTAATTCTTCAAGCCACGTGATATATACTGATGGATCAAAGACAGATGATAACATAGGAAGCGCTTTTGTTGCTTTTCGTGATAATCTTCCTTTAGCCCACTGGAAGGGACATTTATCTATGCAGAATAGTGTTTTTCAAGGGGAAGCAGTGGCGATAGCATGCACTATCCGCTACTTGCTGACTCAGAATATAACACAAGCGACAATCCATTCTGATAACCTTTCTGTCATCCACGCCATTGGCAATCCTGAGCATTCCTCTCCAATTATACGAGACATTCAACAGGACTTACGTGCTTCTCCGTCTTTCACTATTCATATTGCTTGGGTTAAAGCGCGTGTGGGAGAATATGGTAACGAACTTGCAGATGCCTATGCCAAGGAGGCGGCTTCTGGTGATGCTGATGAGAATATATCCATTCCTTGGCCACATTCTTTTCTCAAGCGAACTTTACGTCTTCGAGCAATTAGTAAGTGGCAAGAGGAATGGGACAATAGCTTCACCGGTCGACGTACTTTCTACCATTTTTCATATGTGTCGACAGATCGCTGCTGTGGCAATACCCATCTTTCCCGTTACATTTCGGGGCATGGACCTTTTCCTGAATTCTTCGCACGCTTTGGCATAAGTGATACCAACGTCTGCAGTTGTGGTGAACTCGGCTCTCCGGAGCACTATTTAGCCAATTGTCCCCTGACAGAAGGCCTACACATACGATTTCCTACGCAAAATCGTCAGGCATTTTGCAAACTCTTAGTTAACCAAAGACACCTGATCCGCAAACTAAATTGCGTAATGGAGAAAGTCTCCAGCATTGGGCTTGACCTATGTCAAGTTTAATCTAAATGGTTTTCAGGAAATATATTAACCATGTACTATCTGCTTTTTGTAGCTAGACTGTTAATAACAAATGAAATATAAGTTTGACTGCATCACGTTAGTTTGTGTGTATCGAACTCCATCTATCACCTTTTCAGGTTTGTTAGAAATTTTTATTTTTATTTTTATTTATCTATTTATATACATACATACATATATATATATATATTTAAGCTATGCCTTTACATATTTCTCACGTTGGTTTGATTGTACTGTACTCTTCTATCGATAGTAAGCTTTTCTTATTAAGTTGATTGTCTATAAGACAATCATTATCTTAATCATTGTATCATGCTTACAAGTATCTTCATTCAGTATAGTATTATTAGTAAATTATGTTGGTATGTTGCATTGTAATGTATAGTGAGCCTTTGTACTATAACAGAAATTGTAAATGTTTATTTGATGGCATATGTTAATCTAATTACATTGAAATCTGTCTCATGTTGTAAGAATCTATCTACTTTTTATTTAGTACACAATTTCAATATCATTGTTTCTTGTCTCATGTTAGCTAATTTCATTCTTAAGTCAGCAAGTATAGCATTATCAGTAAATAATTCTAGTCGATCTGCAAATATCGCATTCAGTCAATAATATAGTTCTGTCGGTACTATAGTTATTGTTGACAATATGGATAGTTTCAGTCAGCAAGTATAGCTTTTTCCGCAAATTCTTCTTTATTTTGTATGCAACTTTCTGTCTTTGTATATGTTTTTGTTTAACTATTGCATATTTGAGCCTAGTATTTTTACAGATGACTTGTTTGTTTGTTCCGTACTCTCCTACTGTTCATATGCATTTTTTTTTTTTAAACCTTCCAAACTGTGCATCATTGCAAATTATGTATTCATTACAATTATGTGTCATTGCAAATTTTGTATTAATTTCAAATTATGTATCTGTTTGCTAATATCAATAAACGACTGGGATCACGTAGTGGGGACACGGCGCTAAACCAATTAACCAAATGGTAAAGGCGTGGTGTGCCCGTCTTCCCCGTTCCTAAATCCTATTACAGTCAAAAGTCGTTAATCCGGACTCGTCGGGACTTCGGCAATTCCGGATTATAGATCATCAGTTTAAATCTCGTAAGATGGCATGCAGAAATTCTAAAATTAAAAATATGAAACCGTAATTTATGAAATAAAGAACAATTATGATCTAAAGGGTATCAAAAGTTGCAAAAAGAAAAAGCTTAATATTTATTTGTTTACTTTATTACACATTTCTTTCAATGTAAGTTGTTTAAGTTTTGCTTCGTTTCATGTGATAATACTTTCTCTTTAATTCTATTAAACAGACATAATTTCTTGTTCAGTTACAAAGTTCCGCCGTTCAAGTCCTATAATTGCTGTGTCAAGAACACCGACTAATTTGTCAATCGAAATTTTTTTTGTTTTTAATAACCTCTGTCACTTTTCTTCGCTATCGGAAGCGAATTATAATGACGAGGAACTTGTTTTAAATCATATCAAAGACGGAGCATATCGAGATGAAATACTACATTTGGTAAGGAATTATAAGCCAAATAAAATAAAAACATCTGCGCTGAAGATAAAGATAGTGCTGACAAATCAACTTCCAATTCATTACGCGCCCGCCGCCAAGCAGCGTGAAATTGATAAACAGATTTCGGATTTCAAAACATACTTTCGCTTTAGATCCTTTACATATTAACAAATATATATCGGAAATTCTATTTGATATAATCGAAAGTTTAAGCTTACTTTTATAAAATTGCTCTTACAGTCTGCAAAAAATAATAAGCCGGATGCAATTCGAAAATTAAGGAACAACGCAATCATCAACATTAACTGAAATAGATAATTATTTAGCTTATACGTCCATTATACATAAAATGCGCACGCGAAAACGTATTCTGCACTTGCGCACACTCATATGCGCAGTCGTAAAAGGTCTTACGCGCACGCGTGAACGCCTCTGCGCATGTGCAGAAAGTTTTTAGTTTTGATGTCCGGATTATAGATCATTCCGAATTATGGGTGTCCGAATTAACGACTTTTGACTGTATTAGCATTAAATTATTGAGAAAAGATTGTGCGATATGTTTACTTTGTTAAAAAAAAAGCTAAAGATCTCGATTCATGCAACATTGAACATAAACAGTTAAACAGCATTATTTTAAAAATCAGATTACTTTTATAAAGCTCAATGCTTTATCATTATTTTCTATAAAATCAATTAAAATAAAAATAATCTGGATTATAATTCTGTCTCATCTATGATGCTGTTAGAAATTTATTGTAATTGAAAAAATGCGATGTGAAAAACTTACCATATTTTAAATAGTATTAAAAAAAAAAAAAAAAAAAAAAAAAGGAGAGTGAGAGAATAATTTTTAACTGTAATATCGTTTTGATCCTAATAATAAATACTGAGTTGAAGTTTGTTACCGTTTGATACATATTCAATATAAAATAATTTTTATAGTTAATAAGATGTATTGATCCCCCCATGACATACACATGAGTGTGGAAATCAGTAATTAAGATTGCATTATTTTGTTCCAGTAATATAATCTCAAGAAAAGAGAGTGCATTATTTTGTTCCAGTAATATAATCTCAAGAAAAGAAAGACAATCAATGGCATAAATACATATAATACAATGTGATTTTCTTTTTCTCTTTAGGATGCAATGCATTAAAATTAAACAAGATTTTTTTTACCTTCTCAAATATTATAACAGTAGTGCAATTAATTTTTTAACGTTATTCAAAATTAAAGTTTCCATCTTAATTTTTTATTATTTATTTTAGATTTTCTTCCTAAAATTATTTAACCTAAACATCTTAAACAATGGTGCAAATAATTTAAAGCAATTATTAAAAATATAGATAAAATATTCAGGAAAAAAGGGGTTAAGTTATATCTAAATATAATTGTAAAAAATCGAACAACCTAATTCGAGGCCGTTGTCTGCTGACTGCTAGCAGACGGAAATAAAAAGTACTACCTGCCATATCAAAAGCGGGCCAAACTGACGATGAACAGTCTAAGCTATCACTCCCCAAGAGCGCCAAGAGCATTAGTCACGTGGTATATGTTGGAGACATCCTAGCAGACAAACTCTCTGTAGGTGAGCTGTCTATCTGTTATATGAAGTCGTTGGTAACCACTCTCTGCTATATTGAGTTCCTAATAGGTTATGGGCCCAGGCCAGATTAAGAAATGAGGATAAGTAATCTAATGACTAGTTTTTTTTGTTTATTTAATTCTATTTGTAAATTTTTAGAATTACTTTAACCAAAATTGACCACATGGTTATGTTAGGGTTAGCCAAAGCACACGGTTGCAAAAGCTTAACTAGTACAAATATTTTTGACTGTTAATTATTTGGGCAAATGTTTCTTTGAGAATAAAATTAATTCAATAGAAAATTTATTTGAATTTATCTCAAATTATAATTTTTTGTCTCTTGTTGATTAAAGTTAAAAAAAGGAAAAATGCCAGGGGGGAGAAGGTTCATTTAGTCACAAACAATTGAGTGGAAGGGAAAATTACATGGATTGGAAATTTTCCATGAAAATGCATCTTATTAAATTAGATTTATGGGCTTATGTAGAGGGTTCAAAAGAAGATCCAGTAAAGGATACCAAAGCTCTGTCATATATAGTTGAAGGGGTAAGTGAAATTATTTTCAATGATATAAGGGATTTAACAAGTGGAAAGGAAGCTTGGAAAGTATTAGCTGAAACATATGAGGATAAGGGAATCACAAGAAAGGTTTCAATAATTAAAACATTAGTGAATACCCGTTATACTGATTGTAAGGATATGTCTGACTATTTACATAGGGCCATTTCAGCTTATCAGCAGTTAAAATCTACTGGTGTTAAACCTGATGAAGAATTAATTGCAGGAATAATTTTAGCTAATTTACCTGATAGGTTTGAACCTCTTATAATGGCTTTGAAAAATTGTGAGGCAATAACAGTTGACAATGTTAAAAATCGCTTGTTAGCCGAAGATTCAATACCCCTAGTCAATGAAAGTAAGGAATATGCATTTGTTAATAAAAATATTGGAGGCAAAAGGTACTTTAAAGGAAAATGTTTTAAATGCAATTTGTTTGGCCACAAAAGCTCCGATTGTCAGAAGTCACCTCTCAAAAAGGTTAGATATAATGAAAACAAGTTTAACAAAAAGTCTAATGTTGGATTAAAACATAAAAAAGGGGAAGAAGCTTATGTAGTGGAAATTAGTGTAGCTAATTCTAATCCAGATCCCAATATTTGGTACATGGATTCTTGTGCTTCTTACCACATGACTCCACATAAAGAATTATTAGATGATTATCAGGATGCTAGTATTCATCAAATAAAAACAGGAAGTTCAGTAATAGAAGTAGAGGGTAAGGGTAAAATAACTTTCCTCTTATCTAGAAATAAAAAAAAGGGAATCTGTAACTTTTAGTAATGTTTTACACGTTCCGAAGTTAACAGCCAATTTGCTGTCCATTAAGTATTTAAATAAAGTATTTGGAATGGTTAGTACTTTTACAAGTGAAAGATGTTTTGTGTATGATGGTAAACATTTAGTTGCTACTGGAACAAGTATGGGAGATAATTTGTATTCTCTTGATTTATGTAATGAGTGGGCTTTAATTACTGATAAAAATATTTCAAATAAATTATTACATAAAAGAGTGGGCCATTTAAGTAAAGGAGGAATGACCAGATTAAAAGATATGGTTGAAGGTTTTACATTTAACGGAAAATTGTTAAATTGTGTGTCATGCATTAAAGGCAAAATGCATAGACAACCATTTCCCAAGGGAAAAGCTAAGCATGCAAAAGAGTTATTAGGCATAGTACACAGTGACCTGTGTGGGCCTATGAATGTTACATCAATTGGTGGTTCTCGCTACTTTACTAGTTTTATTGATGATTTGTCGTGAATGACTTTTGTTTATTTTTTGAAAAATAAATCTGAAGTTTTTGAAAAATTCAAAATATTTCAAGCATTTGTTGAAAGGCAAACTGGCAAATCAATCAAAATCTTACACTCAAATAATGGTACTGAGTATGTAAACAATGAGATGGATAACTATTTAGCATCAAATGGAATTCAGCATCAAAAATCTATTCCATTTACACCACAGCAAATGGGTGTAGCTGAACGTAGCAACAGAACTCTTGTAGAGTGAGCACGATCAATGTTGGTGGATGCTCACCTTGATCAAAATTATTGGGCTGAAGCAGTGCAAACTGCAAATCACTGTAAAAATATATCTCCAACTATTGCAGTTGCAGGTATGACCCCTTATGAAAAATGGTATGGGGATAAGCCAAATTTAGAATACTTGTGAGTATTTGGATGTCGTGCATTTGCTCACATTCCAAAACAAAAACGTAAAAAGTGGGATATAAAAGCAAAGGAATTAATGCTTGTTGGGTATTGTCAGGATAGAAAAGGCTATCGATTAATAGATCCCAAAACTTATGAAATAATAAATGCACGAGATGTACAATTTTTGGAAAATGAAATGAACTACAAAAAGGCAAGTAATATGCCAAAATTCTATGATGAATCCTCATTCAGTGGGAGCGTGATTACGACATTTTCAGATACTGAGAATGCAATAGCTGATGATCAGAACAGTGAATTGAAAGGGATGGTTAATGATAATACTCAGTCTGATCATGAATTAGTTAATGCTAGTATTAAATCTAATCACGATGAACATAATACTGCTCAAAATGATAGCCATGACAACAGTAGTGTAGTTGATGAGCTACCTACATTGACTAGAAACAGAAAACTTAGATTCCCAAATAGTTATACGGACTATGACACATACGGGATGCCAGAAATGCCAATGCCAAATTTAGATCGAATGTGCTTTGTTAAAGCTTTGGCAGCAGCAACAAATGGTATGTATTCTGAACCGAAAACCATTGATGAAGCATTAAGGGGCAATGATGCAAACCATTGGAAGGATTCTATATGTGAGACTATATTAGGCCATATTAAAAACAAAACATGGGAAATAACAGATAAACCTTATGATAAGAACATTGTAGATTGTAAATGGGTTTTCAAAATTAAATGTAATTCAGTAGGCAAGATTGAAAGATATAAAACACATTTAGTTGCTAAGGGCTATTCTCAGATTGAGGGAATAGATTATACTGAAACATTTGCACCAGTTGTCCGATACGTAACATTAAGAGTTTTATTAGCTTATGCGGCTATATATGATTGGGAAATTGACCAAATGGATGCTGTAATGGCTTTTGTACAGGGAACTCTAAATGAAGACATTTATATGAAAATTCCAGACGGTTTCAGAGAATTTTACAAGCAAAACTTAAAGGGAAAGGTCCTAAAATTAAACAAAGCATTAGATGGTTTAAAGCAGAGTGGTAGACTATGGTACCAACTGTTCGAAAAGGGTTTAATAGAAATGGGACTGAGGCAAAGTTCTTTTGATAGTTGTGTCTATATTAAAATAAATGAAAATAAAGATCTTGTTATTGTTACTATTTATGTTGATGACTTACTCATTTTTAGTAATAACATAGAACTTAAAAATTGAGTAAAACAACAACTTAAAGAAAAATTTGAAATGAAAGACTTGGGACCAGCAAATTATTGCTTAGGAATTAAAATTGAACGAGATAGAACTAAAGGGTCCATTAGCCTTAGTCAAACTCAGTATGTAGAGAGTATACTTTGCAAATATAATATGCATGAATCTCGTGGTGTAAAAACACCATTAGACCAAAATCAAGTGTTATCTAAACTGCAGATACCAACTAGTAAGGAACAAAAGCTACCTGTTCCTTATCAGGCTGCCATTGGGAGTCTTCTTTATGCAGCTCAAGCAACACGGCCAGATATAACTTATGCTGTGAATTTCCTTAGCCAGTTCTCCAATAATCCGGCAAGGGTTCACTGGAATGCTGTCAAGCGCATGATGCGGTATCTTCGAGCCACTACAGATGCTACATTGTCTTTTTCAAAGGACTATAGTGCTGACGTCCTTGGTTACAGCGACTCAAACCATGGAGGTGATGCTGGGGATCGACGATCAACCACTGGATATGTTTTCCTCATCGGAGGTGGTGCGGTGTCATGGTGTAGTAAGCGTAAACCAACCATTGCAACTAGTACAACAGAAGCCGAATATATGGCTCTTTCTGCAGCTACTAAAGAAGCCATATGGCTCAACAAAATTGTTAAAGAACTTGGGATTATTACTGCAAAGCCAGTATTATTATACTGCAATAACAACAGTGCTATTAATCTCAGCAAAAATAGTGTGTATCATGGTAGGTCAAAGCATACTGATATACAACATCATTTCGTGCGAGAAGCTGTGAAACTTAAGCACATTGACATACAATATAAGACTACTAATGATATGATTGCAGACTTTTTGACAAAAAATGTAAACAGTGCAAAACATGAAATGTGTGCAAAAATGATGGGTTTAAAATGAAGACCAATGTAATTTAATGTTTTATTATATGTATGTGTGCTGATGTAATTTCTCAATGTATTTAAACCTAAAGTGGAGTGTAAAAAAGGTTAGCTTTAAATATGTTCTTGGCCCATAGATGGCGCCACTGTTTTTTATTCTTCTATAACTGTGTACTCCAATAAAACTTTACTTGTGTTCCAAACTCCCAACAGGTATGTTGTGTATTATTTATTCTCATGCATGCAAGTAACCACTCTCTGCTATATTGAGTTTCTAATATATGGTAATTTAAATTTTTTTTTTTTTATTTTTCTGAAATCTAAAATGTAAAAATCTAAAATTTAAAATGTTTTTAAATTAAAAAAATTACAATTTTCAATATTGTTTATTTAATTTTAGCTGAGAGATCAAAAACACTATCTATAGACTTGCTACACTGCAGTTTTTTCAGACAATATCACAAAATATCAGCAAGTTCTAGAAATATACATTCAATTATCTAGAAAAACCTATTACTTGGAACTCAAGTGACCCTGCTGCTGCTGGTTAAAAGGGATTCTACAGTAATATTTTTTAATTATTGAGAAAGAAATATATAGAAAATTTTAGGATTATTTTAAAGAAATTTGATTATTGAATATTTTAGGAAAGAAAAATTCAGTTTGTAAAAAAAAAAAAAAAAATGTTTTTAATAAATTTAGCTTCTACAGAAAACCATAAGTTTCCCTTATCCAAATTTTCAAATTACTGAAGCTTGAATGCATATGAAAAAAAAGTGATTTGATATTCCAAACAGTAAATAAACAGAAGAAATATTGTTCCATATAGATTAATTGCTTTAATTCCCCTCTCACATTCTTTTTGCATGCATGAAACAGAAGAAAAGTACCAAAACAAAAGGAACTCTCAATTAATCAGTAAAAATGTATTAGTGTTTTTTATGATTAGTTATACTCACCTCAAATAAACCAAGAACCCAGAGCTCATCAGTAACCTTCTGCCTCAATTGCTCCATGCTGTTACGAGCAAAATTGATGTATGCTAACCCAACTTCTTTGCCAGAGCTAGATACACCTTGCTTATACTAAAAAATAAATATATTTCATAATTTATAAAATATAGACATATATATATGTCTATCATAAAGTATAAGCAGTTCATAAATAAGTATTTGAGACTTGCATTTATTAAATACTAGTAATTCATACTATTCAATTCTCAGAATACAGCTAAAAAAATAATAATGAGATTTTTCACAAAATTAAATATAAATTTTTATAAGTATATTTGCTTTTAACACAAATTGTGATTATATTATCAGATGAATTCACATTTTATACATTTCACAAAGTAAGTGAACAACCATATATATATATATATTTTTACATAAACTAAACAATACTTGAATATTTTTTAAAGTGAAACCAAAGAGAAAATTTTAAGCAGTACAGTAGATGTTCAGAAATCCGCAAAGCTTGGGACCAGAGGTTGTGCAGATTTCAGGACAGAAAAGATAAATCATAATATTCAGACTAAAAGTGTAAAATAAATAAGGCATATTAGATACATTTAATTAAACTATTATATACATTATTGCAATAACTTATTATATGTGTTAAATTATTATTACTTATATAAATTGATTATATTATTCATTGTATTATATATACACAGCATCGAGGTTTGCCGATTTCAACTCATGCAAAGATTTCCGGTTTTGGATTCCGGTGTTAGAATCACCATTGCTGTAAAATTTCAACAGCTTTTCTTAATTTTTCCATATATCATACACAATCATATTGCAATTCCATATGATTCTGCTATAAAATGCACTTATTTCCATCTTTTGCACTTTTTGCATTACTGTCAATGCAACGTGTTTACGTTTTTCAACGTTACAAGCAATAAAATCATGAGTGCGTTTCTTATCTGTTACTGTATTAAAAAGGCCTGAAATTTAAAATATTCTTAATTTGCCCACAAAATATCCGGCTAAAAAAAAGACGGCACTAAATAATCTCATAAAATAACAAAGCTTAGAAAACACAACAATGTGAATCACGAACTTGAAAGAAGAGTTGGGTGAATCGTCTGCTTTCTTACCTTGATGCAGATTAGAGGAGAAAACTTTTATCATGCTGTCAATAATTTGTTATTTCCGCTATGACTCATTATTATTCGGTAATTATGATGTCATTATTCAGTAAATATTTTTTCTTCGATACTTCGTACTCAATGTTGTGGTTTCCGGAACCTTTAAACTGAATGTTTATATTTTGAGAGGTAAAGCGAATTTCAGATCGGTGGATTTTCGGTATTTGACTGTACCACTTAAATACGAAATGAATAACTGCATGACCTACAACAGAACCTGGACATGTAGATTACACTATCTGCCGCCTAACAATGGTTATACGTTGTACAAAATTTTATTTTCAGACAAATTTTATAGTGTCCCATGTAACAAGCTCCAAGTCACATGTCCTTATATCAGAGAGCTGAATGTGAGTAATTTGTTAAAATTTTCATAACATAACAAAGTTAAAACAAGTACAGTAGAATACCAGAAATCCGCAAAGCCAGAGGTTGTGCAGATTTTAGGATTTTGCGGATTTCAGGACAGAAAAGATAAAGCATAATATTTGGACTAAAAGTGCAAAATGAATAAGGCATATTAGATACATTTAATTAAATTATTATATACATTATTGCAATAATTTATTATATGCATTAAATTATTATTACATATATAAATTGATTATATTATTCATTGTATTATATGTACACAGCATCGAGGTTTGCCGATTTCGCCTCATGCAAAGATTTCCGGTTTCGGATTCCGGTGTTAGAATTACTGTTGCTGTAAAATTTCAACAGCTTTTCTTTATTTTTCCGTATATCATACACAATTGTGTCGCAATTCCATACCATTCTGCTATAAATCGAGGAGTAGCACCTGCTTCCATCTTTTGCAGAATTTGCGTTTTTACGTAACGCAACGTGTTTACGTCTTTCAACGTTGCAAGCAGTAAAATCATGAGTGTGTTTCTTATCTGTCATTGTGTTAAAAAGGGCTGAAATTTAAAATATTCTTAATTTATCCACAAAATATCCGGATAAAAAAAAGGCAGTACTAAACAATTTCATGAAATGAAATAACAAAGCTCAGAAAATACAACATGAATCGTGAGCTTGAACAAAGAGTTGAGTGAATCGTCTGCTTTTAACCTCGATGCAGATTAGAGGAAAAAAACTTATCTTAATTAATTTATCGTATTTCTTTTAACTTTTTTATATCAATAATTTTATGTATAGTATTTCTGTTTTGACTCATTATTATTTGGTAATTATGACGTAATTATTCGGTAAGTATTTTTTTCTTCGATATTTCATACTCTAATGTTGCGGTTTCCGGAACCTATAAACTGAATGTTTATATTCTGAGAAGCAACGCGGATTTCAGGTCGGCGGATTTTTGGTATTTGACTGTATCACTAAAACATGGTTAAATAAAATACTCAAAGAATTAATTTAAATGCAAAATGAAATTAAATCTTAAGATCTCTAATCAACTTACAGGAAACTACAGGTATTTACACTTTGAAAACTATACGAGAGCCAGCTATATGCAGCCAGTTCCTCACAAATTCATGGTTGTCAATTTTATTGTTTTTTCATACTGCTGAGCATTTAGCTTAATTCGAGCTATTGTGATCATACTTGTCTTCAAGTAACTGATGGCTACAGTGATAGCTTTGCTTCAAATAAATAAGATGCTTTAAATTGTACATATCTTAATTGGAAAGAAAATGTTTTGTAATCATTTGGGAATTTTTTAAAATCCTACAATGATTTTGGTCCACATGACCTATGGATTTACTGTGAGTGAGTTGAACCTTCTTGTAGTTAGTGTTTACTGATAATATACAATTGAAGGTATGAAAGAGTTAGAGCTATGAAGTAAAAAATTACCAGACTCACAAATTATGTTAGTGATAAAAACATTAAAAAAAAAGATAATACAATAATCACTAAAAAAAAAAAAAAAAAAAAAACTGAACTCAATATTTTGAAATTTTATCAGTAGAAGACCTGCAGGAAATACATGAAATGGAACAAGATGTAGAAAATTTGTAGGTATGGCTATTATAGTTTAAAGCTTATTTCAGAGATAATTTTAATTTAAGTACTGCATCTCATAATAATGCAAAAATGAAACTGACATATTCCTCTTAAAATGTTTTCTGCTAATGTCGAAGAATGGCATAATTTTAAGGCTCAGTTTAATTCCTTGATATCTTCCAATAATCAACTTGATGACTCATATAAATTATTTTATTTGAAGCTGGCATTAGTTGGAATAATAATCAAACACAAACTACTGAGGATACTTTTAGTTCACTTTTTGAAGCACTAGAAGAATGCTATGAATACATGAGGCTATTTGTTAAGCCTCCTATTGAGCTTATAAATCTAGAAAACATATCTCACGAATTTGCAGCTGAACTGCAATTTCTAGTTCATAAAGTAATGAAACATAAAAGAGTTCTAAAAGCTTTAGATTTTGAATTAGATAAATTATGTACTAATATTATTATTATAAATATTATGCTTAACAAGAATGACAAAGAGACAAGAAAACTTTTTGAAATATCATTGGAAACTTCCAAATTACCTAAATGGGAAGATGTAATCGATTTTTTTGAGAAATACTGTCAGTTCTTAGAAAAAGTACTCAGGTCAAATCTGTAGATAATCTTAAAAGTTTTTATAGACTCAAATATTAAATCATCAGTCCGTATTATTTGTAAATCTAGATTACTTCAGTTTAAAGATGTCATGAATTTTTAAACTTTTGTGTGAAACAATGACTTTATACCATAAAAAATAATTTCTTATTCCTAAAGCACGGGTGGGCAGACTTTTCCAAGGAATGGGCTACTTCTAAATTTTTCAAGGTGTTGCAGTCCACCCAGTGGTGTAGGTGTGGCGAGCTATAAAAAAGGTCTACAATATTTATTATAACTTATTAATAAATACGGAATATGTACTTACCTTACCTAAAAAAAACCTACTCTTTTAAAACCGTGTTTAAAGCAACATGCAATATACTAATATAATAATTTCAAATAATGCATTTCTTATCAAACAATTCAAAATACATTAAAAATAAATCATTTTCATCTAAAGTTAGTTCTTGTAGTTATAATTAGAAGACTGAAGAAATCATTCAATTGAAACATTTAGTGATCATTAGTTGTGATACGTCATCAGTTGTGATTGATCTTTCTGTTTTGGTATTCAATTGAAACACAACGATCACTCTGAGCTTGTGATCCATCGTTTTCGTAGCGATCGCTCCGAACCCATCATTACGTGGCGAAAAACGATCTAATCAATATGGCGGCTGTGTTTGTGCTTTCACAAGGACAGAATTCAAGTTTGCTAAAGAAAATGTTTTAGATCTACTGAGTGAGCAGCAATTTATGTCAAAGTATAGGGTGTATAAGGATCCTAGCAAGAGGAGCCGACTCATCATCTGTGTTGTATCCAAATTAAGGGCACTTGTTGCTAGTGAACACTGATTTAGAGTTGTGTTGTTTACATTTGTGTTGATGGATTGCGGCCCAATTCCGAGAAATATGCGTGGATGCACTTCATCAAACTATTCATATCGTTCCAGAAATAACTTTAGTATGTTCTGTTTCCCGGGAAATGAAGAAACACAAAGAAAATGAGTAATTAATTCTTGTCTATTGGAATGGATTCCAAGCACAAGACCGTGCACTTTTGAATTAAGGTCAGCTTCATATGTTTTCATAATTGTTAAAAAAATAAATGCTCATGTTTCAGCGAAATGTGTATTATCATTTAAATATTGCTAATTAATGACAAATTGATTTATATGTACAAAATGAATATCAGAATGTATCTGTATAGTCAATACACAGATACCGACGGCAATAAGTAGATGCTGATGTGATTTTTTTTATTGTTATTATCTTGAATGGATACAGTTTAAAGAATTATATTTTACATTTGATTCCGATTTTGTGTGTGATTATAACTATGAAGTGCACTTTTTATTTAAATTTTAAATAATAATAAATAAATGCGGGATTCATGGTTTAAAATTATATGTTATTTTTTGACCCTATTATATTGTCGCCAAATCTGTCAATTGGCCCTCCAATGTAAAAAAAAAAAAAAAAAAAAGAGTAAACATTGGATAATATGATTAAAATTATGTATTATATAATGTTTCCCTTAAAGTAACATAAATACATCATATTTATATTCATTTTGAAGAAGATAAGCATAAATTTAGATATTTAACGAATAATTTTGAACATATTTTACACATCATGTAGACTATATTTCCAGCTCTTTCATTTAACTGCAATTTCTGTCAATTTATTTCCAACGTATCAACATAAAATATGTTTTAAAATGCTGTACAAGCTTAGTCACTTATTCTTAATTTAATTCAGACAATTTTTTAATGTGTAATTAAAATAATTTAATAATATACATTAGTGTAATTTACTACTTTTGATTTTAATGTATACTGTATTTTACTTTTCAAAATTTGCTAAATCAAGTTTATTTTTGTGTGACCTTGCATTAGAGGTGCCAATAATAAATCTGTTTTGGCATTCACTGCTAAAGTTTTTAATGAAAAACTTATTACTGATGTAAAAGAATGAAAAAATGATATTTAATTCCTAATTATCTTATGATATTGCAATAACTTAAAAGGCTTCTTACTGTTTCTTAAGTTGCATAACTTGTTTTCATAACTTCTTGTCATCTTTATGTTTTACTCTTCTATGTTATCAAATAAATATAGAAGGTATGTTTCTAATTAAAAATTCTTTCTTTCATAGCAGTGTTATGTAACATGATGTGATATGTGTTGGCATTTATTATATAGTTATGAATATTATTCATTATAGAGTTTTATGTATTCATTAAATATATGTAATTTACATCATTATGTATTATATAATTTTCCTTTTAGAATATATTACATTGCATTTTTTGAGTTGTTAATAGAACTAGGTGCATTTTTCTTTTCTTTTGCTTTAAAAGGTCTTTTGAATCACTTTTTTTCAGTATGCATGTCAAACTTACGTAACCTAGATTTTTCACATGTATGTGATTTAGGTGAATGGAATGTGTCTTTTAGGTTAGCTGTTTTCATAACGGAATTAAAATAAAATGATACCCTTTGAAGACTTTTCATGGATAAAACTTTGAAACAATAGCACTGAAAAGCCAAAGAGGGCACACCAAACCTGAACTGCAACCCTACAGAACAATTACAAGGAGTCAGCCTGCACATCTAATGGTGATAAACAGCAACGCGCATCAAGCAACCTCTGGCAACCCCTACAAATTCGACTGGTAGGAAAGTGTTTCAAATGAATACGAAAAATCACTTGTTTTCAAAAGTGATCACTAATGCTGGATGCAATTATCCCTGTTTGAGCAATCATCGTTGTTTCAATTGAATCAGGCCTTTAGTCCACATACTCTCTACCAATCTTGAATATCTCGGTATATAATAACTAACTGCTAAACCTGCACTGGATTCTAAGTGGTCATCTGTGAGACAGGACAATATGTTGTCCTAATTATATTCATTGTTAAAAATGCAGATACACATAAGTAGGGAGAGCCAAAGAACAATATTAAATTAAATGCAACTTTTTTTAAATTAGGATATTTTACTTCGTCCATTAAATTCCAAAAGTCATTATTAGGTTCTGAACTATGTGCTTTTAAAATTTTGTCATGTTGAAGGAGAAAAACTTCGTTTTCCTCAGGAGATAAAGTGAATTTATAATTTATATTTTCGGTTATTGTACACTTCCAATGAAGGTACATGTGTCATCTATGCATTCACTGAATCATTAAGTAAACACAGTTGCATCGATTGTGAAAAGCCGATTCTACAGTCTAGCTGGCATCAATGTTCCATAAATTTGTTTCTTTTAGTATGTGCATCTTAGATCTTAGTAAAGGCGGTCATCCCAAAATGTCTTGGTGGTCCACCAGTTGATCAAAATAGACTTAATGCCCCCCTGGCCTAAAGTGTTTTTCATCTATGCATAAAATAAATAAATTAAGTCAAGGTATAGTTGCAGGTTTCACAGTAAGACAAATTTCTGGTTGTAATAAATATTTTCCACCAAAAACCGTTCTTAATAAAGTTTTTTTTTGAGGGGGAGGATGAAAGAAGTACCTTTAATATGGACAGTAATCACCACCTAAATCTATCATTTTTCTGAAAACATTCTGGTAGTTTTTCAAAGCCTTTGGCCTAGAAATTTGGTGGCCGTGAGCCCCAAAACAGATCAATTCAGATTCGAATGTCCTGTTGAGAATGGTAGATAGCACCAGCAAGATGCAGTGCAGATGTAAAAAAAGGTAGAAGTCCGAAGGAGCAATGTTGGGGCTATATGGTGGGTGTGGAAAAAGATCCCATTCGAGTCCGTACAGAGTTCAACCTGTGAATACACACTTGTGGTCTTGCACTGTCTTGATGAAACATAACCTTTTTGTGTTGGAACTCATTTCGACATTTTTCTTTGATAGCAGTGTAAACAGGGACTATTATCTCGTATTACATCTTACTGTCAAGATTTTTACTTTTCTCCATATACACTTTGTGGACAATACCACGGCAATCCAGTCAGATACAAAGCATGATCGTTTCGTTAGTCAACCTGCACTTTGCGACGCTGCAGACAGGGATCACCGGGCACAGGTCAACCCATTTTTCAGCCTGTGTTGTTGAAGTAAATTCATTTTTCATCACAAGTGACGATCCAATCCACAATTTTGTCTTTGTGTTGATATTCGAGCAGATCAGTGCAAGCCCCAACGTGTCTACTTTTATCTGCTTGAGTCAGCTTATGCGGCACCCAGTAACTGCACTTGTATGTCAAGTTTATGCAATGCATAGCACGATTAATGGACATGGCACTAACGTCTTACTCCTTAGCAAGCTCTCAAATAATTGCAGACTAATCTTCTTCTACAAGTTCTTGAACGTGGGCCTCATAAATATCAGTAGGACCGAGGACTCTGCTTCTTGACTGTCATAATCCTTGTTTTTGAACTTTTGATACCAAAAACTTTCACAGTGTCATATGATACAACATTAGTACCTAAAACTGTTCACATGATTTGGTGACATTCTGCAGCTGATTTTTTTGCAACAGAACTCGAAGTAAATGATGGTTCTAATCTGATAACATGACAGTTCCATTTCCGACACCTAGTATTTAATGATAACAATAATTAAAAAAAAATTCACAATACAGTGTTCTAAAGCAAGTATCTTTCCCTCAAATGCCGAAAATTGTTTGAAAATATATGATTAAACACACCAATGTGAACTGTTTGCACAGACGATATTTGCGGTGGCAGGAAACTTTCATTAAAAAACAATAATTCTTTGTTGCACTGCTCTTTTAAAGTGGAACAAAACTGAAATAAAAATTAGACTTGAGTCATCTAGACTTTCCATGCAGAATAAAGAAAAAAATAACTCTGATATTCCTATGTTGGACAATCGTTAACTATCTGAACCTATATGTGAAAGTGCTAATTGTTTATATAAAATTCAAACTGTTTCGGAGACCGTCATACAAGAAGTAATAGGATTCTGGAAGGATGATTAATGCTTTGACAAGAGATAGCGTAAATTTGTGTGATTAATGGACATAAAATTAAGCATGCAAATTTCAGGATTAAATCTTGCAATTCCGATTAAATTGAAGGTACGCACTGAGATTTTAAATTTACCCATTGATTTTGTTTCAGAATTCATCATTGTGTCTTAAGTACCAAATATTACATCTGGAAGACATACACTATATAGATCTTCATAATTGGGGCCATGGTATTGAATTTATCAATCCAGAATTCTTTAAAACCAGGAAAATATATGGGTTAATTGCTGAAGAATTATTTTTCAATAAACTAAAATCAGGGAAGATTTATTCAAGTACTCCTATTTAGTATTGTAGAGATTGTTTTTGGTTACGTAGTTAGTAGCTCAACTGCTGTGGTGGATTAGACTAAGTTATATAATGAACTTTTGGGAGAATCAAGGTTTTATGAAATGGAATCTGTTAATGATTTTAAGTAGCGAAGAAATAGAATACAAAAGACATTTGTTACACACATATACTAGAGCACTAGACAGTTGTTATATAGTAAAGAAGCCAATGAGGATAGATATGAAATCAGGTAAATCAAAATTTATGGTAGCTAAACGCTTAACATCTCTTTGGGGACAATTTATTTTGGATTCTAAAATGCAATCTCTTTATAAAGATTTTATTCAGGAATATAAGGATTCGGGATACATGGAAAAACTGCCACAACATTTGATAAAACAATTAACAAAACAGCATGGTGTTTTTAATGGCTCAGCTTCATCTTCCTCCAGTGCGTCTTTAAAACATCTTCAGAAAATGGAAAAATAAACAAGAAAAACTATTTTCAATAATGTTACACATCAGGAAGCATGCTTATGCGTTTACAGGGGATATCTGAATGATGGATGTATTAATATCTGTCTATACATTATATCAGATTTGCTAAGAATATTATGGAAGAAAGGTTTAAGTGAACCCATTAATTTTTGTAGTGTTATACAGCTAAACAGAAGTACCCCTTACTTACCAACAAGGGTATTGACACAATTGCACGAAGATGAGGAAAAATCATTTTCAAAGATAGCAGCAGTTCATCAAAAGGATTTTTACACACATAATATTCTTACTGGCTCTTACGATTTAAATGCTACAAAGAATTTACAGCTTCAGTTGGTTCAGCTATTAGAAAACAGAAAAATGACTCTTCATAAATGGACATGAATTTATGACTTGCTTTTCATTTCAACATTTCAAACAATGAACATTATTCCTTTGATGATCCTAACGGTATTAAACTTGTTAAAATGAAAGGTGTGTGGAGAAACCCTCATCTTTTCTACAGGGTAGCAAATCAACCTCAGAATATCTGTATGAAACAAATTGTTCTCTGCAATATTTAATCCATTAGGACTTATAAGTCTAACTGTGACAAAAAAAAAAAAAAAAAAAAAGACTTTTTGCAAAGATGCTGGCTGCTTTGTTTGGACTGGCAAGCTCCACCATCATATACTTTTGAAAGATACAGGACAGAGTTTGTTTCTCAGCTTCGGAGTACTGAAACTAATGCCATTCTAAGAAGATATTTTTTCCATGATAATAATATAAATATAGTTGCAAATTCCGTATATATTATTCCGTAATTTTACAGAAATTATATGCAAATTGTATGAAAGACTTCAAGAATGTGAAGCTTTGCTGAAAAAAATAAGGCTACAGGGGCTCATTTAACATTGAGGTAAATGGCTATCTTGAAAAATTGGTGAGATTATAAATTTCTCAACTAAATTTTGTAGCCAAATTTGTCGACAAATTGCCAAGAGTCACCAAACTTGGTGACAATTCTGGGATATTTTGCTCCAATCCCTGCATAACTGCAACTGATCCGATCCTCATGTAACCATATCCGCTTCTATATAATTATAACTGTATATGCCTTTCACCAATTTTGAGAAATAGAAAGTACTGGAATTTCTCTGTTGGCAGGGCAAAACTATATAAGACTTAAGACAGTATCAGGTCTCAGTTAGTTCAGAGTTTAGCTCAGAGTATAGAGAGATTACTGTATTGGCTTATGCATTCAAGGATTTTAATATTTTTTGTGTTTAATGTTCTTAGTACTTTGAAATGGTAACTACTGATTCTGTTCTGTCACACTTGAAAGAACTGTACAGATACTTTTATGCATAGTTTCAGAATTGTAGTTTCTTCTGGGAAAATAGATTTTAGAAAGCCATCATCCGTTCTATGTGCATTCAATCCATTACAAACCCGTGCACTAAAACAATAAACATGAGTTTTTGGATGCATCAAATTTAGCATATGGTGCCCCTGTTTATGCACAATGGAATTCATCCAATGATATTATTGCTGTATACCTTCTTTATAGCAAATCATGAGTAGTTTCCATCAAGCCCTTGAATGTATTCAGACTGGAACTTCGTGCAGCATTATTGCTGGCATAGCTTACTCAGGAAGTTATCAAAATTTTAGAAGTCAAGGACTGTATCTCCACTCTTGGGTAATTGTATGGTTGAAAAAAAATCTCCACATGAGTTAAAAACCTTTGTAAGTAATAAAGCATTAGCAATTAAAGACATTACAGAAAAGTTCTATAGGAAATATATAACTTCAGATAACAATCCTACTCATCTGATATCCAGGAGTCTTGCACCTGATCAGATTCAAGACCAAGACTTATTAGTGTAAAGGTCCAGTGTTTCTTTTTCAATCCCTTGATTTACAAGAGGCTTGTGTATTGAAAATTGTCACAGATGCCAGTGAATATACTTGTGAGCTAGTAATTATATGTGGGAGTGTTAAGCAAGCAACAGACATTAATTTGATCTCTAGTGTGAATGATAATGATGTGTTTTTCACATATTTGTTCTGTTACCAACAATTAAATTAAATTAATTAGAATTCTAGGTTTTATCTAATTTATCTAGGCTCATCTAATTAGTCTCATTAAGAACAAAGAATTCAACAGGTGGTAAGTGTCCTTTTGCACTGGATTCAACAGTCCGAGTTTCAGCAGGAATATGGGGAACTGAAAAATGGTTAACCTTTCTCAGGTAAAAGCATTCTGAAACCATTAAACTTACTTTGTGATGAAATCAGGTCCTTGGAATTGGTGGTAACTTCTAAATTCAAGGATTAATTGTGATTAAAAATACTAAATTATTCTTCCAACTAAAAATAAAACAAATTATTTGATTTTGGAATCCCTTCACAAAAGTCATCTTCACATTGGCCCACAAACACTCTTGCACTCAAGGCACAAATTCTTACCCAGAAATGGGAAGGATTTGCCTATGAAAATTGTTTACGGTTTCATAACCTACATAAAAAATAAATCTGTAACAGTGGAACAATTAATGGGAAATCTCCCCCTTGAACGAGTTTTTAAAAGTTCCACATTTACAAACACAGAAGTTCATTTTGCAAGACCATTTTATATCAAATGCAAAAATCAAAGAAAGTGTTCCCTTTACAAAATATATGCGGCAATTTTTACTTATATGGAGAAAGTCACACCTTATTTTCTGACAACATTAACAGAAGCCCAAGCAATGATCAAATGATTTCATAAATTAGATACAGATCCTCATGACTTGTTAGGAAAATTTTTGGCTTCTGACAGAATTACTGGAAATTCATTTCACATGAAGATTCAGATTTTGGAGGACTTTGAGGTGAACTCTTTCAAGCAACATTTTAAGAGGGCTGTTGGAAATGCAAATTTTAATTACAAAGAGTTTATTGCTATAATTACTGAGACTGAGAACATTTTAAATTCTACCGATTTTGTCTGAAATTAACGATACTGAAGATTAAATGCCTGGACATTTTCGAACTGGCCAACTCATAAATATAACAGTTGAACTAAATATTGCTCCCATGCCTAATTATCTCTCTAGGGAGACATATTAAAAGGGTTACTCCACTTATGGAAACAAGATAATAGAGTGGGATTATTTAAATCACTTTCAACAACATAAAAAAATAGCAAGTCTAAAAAATAATATTAAACCTAATATGATGACAGTGTTAAAAGAGGATAACCTTCCAAAATGTAATCTGGTTTTGGTAAGTATAATAGATGTGATTTTGGGCCAGGACGAATGCATTATCGTGAATAATGGCAATTAAAATAGAAATGAAATTTGTAACCTTGTATTTATTGTAAATAAGTTATTTATTTGTATTATCATCTACTGTGTAAATGAATTTGAATTTATGTTTTTATTTAATATTTATAAGCCATTTTCTCCCTCCTTTCTGCATACCTTTGCGGTGTAACTATACGCACCAAATCCCTGTGATGGCACTGCTCATTTTTCATGTCTTCCAGCATAAAAAAGCCTAAGGACTCTACAGTGGCACCCAAAATAAAAAGGTAGAAGACGACAGATTTGGCAACTGCGTTCTCTCATCCCCTTTCGGCCTTTAAAAAGGGGAATATATAAGGTATTTTCCCCCTCCCTTCTGCATGCCTTCGTTGTGTAACTGGAAGCACACTTGATGAGTATCTGGAAGGCAAAGAGTTCGAATACTGATAAGGGCACTGCTAATTTTTGCATCAAAAGCCCTAATGACTCTACAGATTAATGTTCAGATGTGATTATTTGGGATACTGTATTTAGATACTACACAGTAAATATATATTTGAGAAGATTTGTTAAATTGTTAATTTTAATGTTGTGTTTTATTCTGCATTAAATAGTTACTAAATGTTAAAACAATTCTATGGAGATCGGGATGTTTATGCATGCCTTGAGAGCTGTGCAAATGTCATCAACTTTGGAATTTTTGACAGCACCTCATTAATTTATGATTCAGTGGGTATTATAGATTTTCATATTGTTGCCCAGCAGGTATAGTAATTAGTGATGCTGATTGTCCTACCAATGGGTTCGGGTTCAAAACCCGGATAAGGCATAGATGTTTGTAAGCATATAATGTCTGCATGGGCACTCAAAATACACAGCCAAAAGTCCTCTTACTTCTGGGTGTTCTTCCTCAAAATTGAGGGAGAAGCTCAACAGTTAGGTAGGTTCAGCAATATCTTAATTACCTCTGGTACTACAGCGGTGCCGGCCTAGCTTCTATTTGTACCTGCTTTTTCATATTGTTGTAGTATAAACTACATTTAGCTTAATTGGTGCTATGCTGTTCATACTTGTGTTTAAGTAACTGAATGGCTATAGTGCTATCTTTGTCTAAAATAGATATGATGTTTTAAATTTTACATATTTTATTAATTTTAATTGATTATATTGAAGCTCAACTACAAAAGTAGCTTTAATTAATAGCATTTTAAATATATTCCATTTGCAGATAATGTTTGCTTGTATAAATATTCAGACACCAATACACAAACAGTGAAAACTTAAAATTCATGCAAAACTTGCGTAATACTTAGGATTAATAAACATTATATTTACTTACAGTGAGGGATAAGATAGGTGCAAGAAGGCTACCTTCATCATAGCGAGATAACTTGTTTAAAGTTACCTCTAAAATGCTTGTTAACTGCGAGAAAAAAATTAAATATGAAGAGTGTAAATAAAATTAACAATTAGAGTGTAATAAAATATGAAGAGTGTAATTTAACTACAGCAACATACTCAAATTAATATAATAGGAACGGTAATTATGAAAGAACAATTTTAAAAAGGTAAATGGCATAAGTTGGAAAATAATTAAAAAAACATTTTTCAATAGATATGCATAGCAAAATTTCTAAGTTATTCTGATTTTTTTCTGCCCCTAGTAAAAAATTCTTACACATGTAATTATTTAAAAATGTTTATTCATTTTACGATTCTGATATCTTAATATACTTATTCTAATCTGAAGAATATTCTTAATAATTTATAATAATGTTAAAAAAACCCTAATATTAACTTATAGAAACTGTCAGGAACACACCGAAGATTTCAAAGATTATATAAATAATTAAGAAAATGAACAAAAGTCTATTATATTAGACGTTATTTGTTTACAGGACTAACTGTTTGGTATTTCCTGTGGAAACACACACACACACAAAGAAAAAATGTCTATTAATTTTTTTAAATAACTTCTATAAAAATAAATAAAAGTGAAATTCAACCCCACATACCTTTGCAATGAGCCCTGTCATCATCTGATTTAAGCTTTTGTCAACCATTTCATCAATTTTAGCATGATATTGATGCTAAGAAAATAAATTACAATGTGCATTATAAATTAACAGGAAATAAAAATATATGAAGCACCATGCAAAATCAAAAACACAAATGAATCGATATTTATTTAAATCTTAAAACAATTAACAGCTGATGCAAACATCAAATAATAACAATTTGATAGATAACTTGGTTACACAAAATTGGTAGAATTATATTACAAATATTACTACATTTTACTTTTTTATGAAATAGAATTTTAAGCAGAACATTTTTTGCTTATCAGGACTATGTAAATACGTAAACTGCTCACCAGATCTACTCCTTCAACAGTACACAGTTTAAGAGACTAAAAGGGGGGGAAAAAAGGCTAAATTGTGTAGGTCATGATAATACAATAATCAATTGTTTTACTATTCTTATTTACATGGCAAAAAGATAATAAAAACTTACCTGATTTTTGGCTTCAAGAACTACATTTATCATAGCACACATTTCTGAAGGAACAATGTAATCAGTGCTGGTCCATTTACTACCTTTTTTCTGCCACTGTTGAAATGCCTGTAGAGTTCTAATGGTTTAAAAAATGTATTTGATTATTAATAAACTGATTTTTACGACTAATACATTTCTGATTTTAATATACTGGTTTCCAGAAGTTAAGCAACAAATAGAAAATTGATGACAATTTAAAAAGCATATAAGCAAAGCGAATGAAACTTAGTGAAAATATATTTATTATACTTCTTTGGAATTCAAAAACCAAGAAAATGTTATCCAGAGTATTTAAATTTTATGATATCAATAGAAACATAAAATCTCCTAAATTAAGACAAACAATTTAAATAGAAAAAAACTTCTTAACAGTGAGTATGAGCTCATCGAACACCAGTACAGGTCTGAGAGCAATGTTCATTACTATTTATGATGTTGTAAATGAGCTGCAATGCCCATTGATCAATTAAAGCAGTTGTAACCACATCCAGAGTTTTGACAAAGGAGTTCAACACCTCTCCCAAGAGCATCTCGCACACGCTCAATGGGATTAAGGTCAGGAAAGCAAGCTGGCCTTTGAATTTAGACTATAGATTCTTCTTCAAGAACTTGGAGCATGAGCACAGCACTGTGAGAGAGGATAACATCTGCTTGCAAATGAAGGTGTTAAAGTCATTAGGTTATTTTGAAGCAGGAGATGTGAAATATGTGCAGTGTCTTTGCCAGGACTCAAACCATAGACCTCTCGAATATGCGGTGATTATACTTCCAACTACAGCATGCAGGCACACGGAAAGGAGGGAGAAAATACCTTATATAATTCCCCTTCTAAAGGGTAATTGTGGATTAGGGGACCCTAGAGCAAAATCTTGGTGGTGATAAATTATTGTCCACCACCTTTTTAATTCGGGCACCACTCCAAAGTCGTTAGGTTTTTTGAAGCAGGAGACTTGAACCCCGGACCTCTCAAATATGCGTCGAGTATGCTTCCAATTACACCATGAACTCAAACTGAGAGGGGGCAGAAAATACCTTATACACTCCCTCTTTTAAAGGGCAATTGGGAATTAGGGGACCCAATCACCAAATCATGGTGGTGACGAATTATCGTCCACCAATTTTTATGAGTTCTGGTGCCACTTGTACAGTCACTACTTTTTTTTGAAGTAGGAGATGAGAAAAATGTGCTATGCCTTCATCGAGACTCAAACCCGGGACCTTTCGAATATGTATCGAGTTTGCTTCCAATTAGACCATGAAGGCATGTGGAAAGGAGCAGACAATAGCTTATAAGGTATCGCCAATTGTGGCAGCATATGGGTAAACAATAGGATCCAGTATGTCATCTCTGTATCTCTAAGCATTTAGAGTTCCATGCAGCTACATAAACAGGTCTGGACGCCCTTCTAAAAATACTCTCTCCATATAAGAACACCACCTCCTGTATAGGTATCCCTTTCCCACATGTTAGACAGAAGATATAAAATGTTTACTTCACTTCATATGTAAACATGCCAAGAATAAATCTGTAAAGCAAAGCAGAATTCATCAGTGAATATAAAAAAAAAACCTCACTGATTTTCAGTCCTGCTTATACAATTACATACCCAATGCATATTCTCCCCCTAGCACTGGGAAGTAAGTGGGATGCACAATATCAGTTGTCGAGCATACCTCTTTCATGCCTACTGCCCCTTCTTAACAGAAATAAGTGCAAATCTAAGCTGAGATAGAGTTGCAGCCTGATTCCGATGCACACCAAGTTGCACATACGGTCATTTGCAGAAGTCATAATTCTTGGCCTACCTTTGGTACATTTTCAAGAGGCAGTTGAAGAATTAGAAAAGTAGAAACTGGTTACACAACAGTAAGTTCCAGTAGTTAGAAATTGATTCCACAACTCGCTTACTGCACAGCAGTCAACATTAAGCCATTTTTCAATGTCAAACTGTCATTAACCTGCTTCTTATCGGCCTACAGATCTATAACATAATTCTGTTGGCAAATGTCACTCCAAACACATTTTTACATCTCAAAACTGTTTAATACATCAAGCTTCATTGAACAGCTTTTTCATCCTGAACAGCTGGTTTTAAGCTGTATCACATTTACACAAAATGATATTAGTGCCACTCTTAATGCTGTTCAATGCAGCTTTTACTCATAATATATCCAAATTTCATAAATTTCAAAATCTTTTTAGCTGACTCATAGTGATTTTTCAATTTGTGGCTTAATTCTTGGAAACCAGCATATTATATTAAAATTAACAGATAAATGTAATTATTTCCTTTAGAGCTTGTTCTAATTACTGTCTTTAAAACCAGCAGCAGAGAAATGTTAAATATACACTACATGACATTGAAAATGCAACACCAAGAAGGAGCAGCAAGAAAGTGATGAAACTTGGCAAACAGAAAGAGACAGCAATAAACAATAAGTGATCTTTATTTAAAAATGATATGCATATTACAGGGTTGGCCAAACTTCATGTTAGTAAGAGCCACACGTTTTAATTCAGGAATGTTCAAGAGCCGCATCTAGATTTCCTAAAAGCCACAAGTTCATATTTACATCATTATAGAAGTAGTGGAGGAGGTTTTAAATAGAAAGAATTTCCTGATAACTTTGTAAAAAGAGTCTAATCTAATTAATTACTTCTTTTTGGACATTGAATAGTTTTATTTTACCATATTTCATGCATATATTTTATATGCACGAGCCGCACAAATTGCCTGCGAGAGCCATATCAGGCTCATGGCCACCACTGGCATATTATAATAGAGGAAGAACAGCATCGACTCAGTAGGTTGTAGGACTACCTTGAATGGCGATACACGAAGCAATACGTATAGGTACAGACTGAATAAGACTACAGATGGTGGCACGAGAAAAGGCTCTCCATTTCCTATCAACCATTTGCCACAGTCGTCTTCTGAACACAGCAATAGCAGGGACTGCAAACAGTCTCCAATCACATCTCAAATGTGTTTGATTGGTGAAAGATCAGGAGACAACAGTGGCTAGGGAAGCATTCGTACACCTTGCAGAGCATGTTGGCTGATGGCAGAAGTGCGTGGTCAGGCATTATCCTGCTGATAAAATGCACTGGGCATTCCATGAAGGTAGATAAGTGCCACAGGCCACAGCATATCATCCATGTATTGGGCCATCATATTGCTCTGAATACAAACTACAGTGACCTGGAATCATACGCAATTGCACTACCATAATAATAATAAACCATAATGCTGTGCTGTCGCACGGTAGGGCGTTCCACAATTGCTGCAAGACTGGACTTGTCTCCACATCGATGGCACACTCGTACGTGGTGAGTATCATAGGAGAAACAGAAGCATGACTCATCTGAGAACATGACCCTGTGCCATTCTGTCATCAACATTGCTCAAGCCCGGCACCATTGCATATGTTGCCGTTTATGATTAAGAACAATTACAGTCTTCTTTACTAACGGATGTCACAAATGTAGACCACCAACCGATGGCAAATGGTTTTAATCAATATAGGACCATCTAGGGTGTCTTGAACATGATAAAAAATGCAGATAGAAGTGGCTTGCTAATGTGCCACTGCTTGTCAGAAGATGCGTCTATGCACAAGTGATTACGTAACACTGGCTGCACTGGCACACTCGAATTTGAATTATTTCCTTGTTCCAACCATCGTCACCACAGCCAGTGCACTGTGGACACGTCCAAGCACGTGTCAGCTGAGATTTGTCATATAGACCAACCTGCCGTTCTTAGTCCGATCACCATGCCTCCCCGTAAAACTGTCTGTCTGTGGAACTGCCTACATTGACGATTGCTTGGCATTCTCTGCTATTACACGCATCCTCTGAGACAAAAACAAATTTTCTATGATGATTTCCCTAGCAAAACTAATGGCATGAAAATTTAATATTCTGCAGGTTCCTTCCCTTCTTCCCAGGTCTTCTTCAATATAAGCTGGAAAGCTGCGCATTTCACATCACTCACATAACTCGGTGACATGTGTCTGCCCTGAAATTTGCATAATTTTCAGGCCACTCTTTCTTGGTGTTGCATTTTCTATGTGAGGTAGTGTACAATAATTGTGAACAATGATGAAAAAATATATTTCAGTAAAGAAAAGCAACTTTTTTTACGATTAATTCCAGGTTAAAAATATATTAAATAATAGGCAAAAATATTATTTGAATTATAGAGTATATTTTTAAAAAATAAAATAAGACTTTTTTTTTTTTTTTTTTTTTTTTTTTTTTTTTTAAGAAATTAAAAACTTGCATTTTCACACAGGCAAAGCAGTATTTTATTTTTACTCTGCAATGAATTAAAATTGTTTATTTTTACACTCATAAACAAACTAATTTGATTTTTTTATATGTACTTTTTTCCCTTTCAGACACAATAAATAGCAAAAATTTTATATGCATAATGCACCAATTAAATGTAAAATGAAATTGCTACAATACAAATGATGTTGAAAGTTGGCATCCCACATTTTGAGCAAAATTAATACATAACCCAACTCTTATCAGTAAATTAAACAGCTTATTGCCACATTTAATCACAGTATTTTAATACAGGATAATTAAACTAAGTAATTATTATTCATTTTCTACTAGGAAGTACAAAAAACGCTTATAAATTTAAGAGTACAGAATAAACATTGGAAAGAAAAGTTCAGAGAAATGAATATAATAGACAATAGATAGTTTAAATAATATGTAGATACAAATATACCTGTTGATGCATGATTCTAGCATATCACATGCCATAAGTTTTAATCTTTGTTCTAAATGTTTGGCAAAAACTTCATCAGGCCAATGTAAATCTCGAATAAAAGACTGAAGTGCATCTAACTTCCAAAATAAATCTTCTGAAGTGATACAGCCATGGCTAATATTTTAATTAAATTAAAGTCAGTAACCTATAAAGCTTCTATCAATAATAATATTATATATATAACAAAAATAATATATTAAGTAATAAGCATCAAAAAAGGAATTATGCCACTCCATATTATATGGGGTGTTTCAAAATAAATATAGCAATTACACATGGCTAAAACTATTTAATTAAAAAAACATTTACCGATAAAAAGATTGTAAAAGGAATGTACACATAAGAATGTGCACAGAATGTAAAAGTAAGTTCAAAATTTTGTTTACATACTTTATAAATGTTCTGTGTGACTCTCCTTGGTAACGTATAAGTGGTAGTCTATTTGATGCCATACATTCTGAAGCATATCTGGTTAACCAGCACAGCATTCATATATGGGGTATGGAGAAGCCTTGCAGTGTAATTGAACATCAGCGTGACTCACTGAAAGTTAACGTGTTCTGAGCGATGCCAGCACATAAACTGTATGGTCTTTTTTTCTTAATTGAGCAAAGTAAACTCAAAATGCACATTTCTAATGCGCTTGTGTTGGTGACTGCAGATATGTTTCCAAATGTATGGCGTGAAAGGACTACCACTTAGATGTTGTCTGTATTACCAAGGGAGAGGTCACACAGAACATTTAATAAAGCACGTAAACAAAATTTTGAACTTCCTTTCATATTCTGTGTTATTCTTACTGATAAATTCTTTTCAATTAAATAGATATAGCCATTTGTAAACATTATATTCATTTTGAATTCCCCCGTATGTTACATAACAATAATACATATTATCAGATCTATATCAACAAAAGCATTTATATCACCACATATTAAAAATATAAGGACGAGTCAAATGAAAGTGAGCCAACCCCTCCTCAGCAAGAATGGTTCGGTCCATCATCTGCGGCGCATGCGCTTAGCACAGAGACAGCCTTCATTTACGAAAGTGGCACGAAAGTGTGAGGTTAAAGTTCTTTAAGGCGCTCTTACACTGGGTTGAAGATGGTAGCATGACATAATGGACGCTCCAAAAGAGGAGCAGCGTGGTGTGGTCAGGTTTTTGACAGCTGAAGGTGTTTCCCAACATGAAATTAGTCGCCGTATGACTGCTGTGTACGGTGAACATTGCATCGCATTGGCCACTGTGAAGCGTTGGAGCAAACGGTTCAGAGACGGACGTGAAAATTGCAAAGACGATCTAAGACCGGGCCAAAGCCACCTTGCAATCACCCCCGACACAATTGCACAGGTTGAAGAGCTGATTAGACAAGAACGGAGGATAAGCATCGATGAACTGGCAAAGCGTGTGAACATCAGTCACGGTTCGGTTCACACCATAATTCATGATCATCTCGGTTATCGGCTTTTGTGTGCCCAAGATTTTGAACGACCGCCAGAAGACGGAGAGGTTCGGCGCTGTTTTGACTCATCTCATCCGGTATCACAATGAGGGTGACGACTTCTTGTCTGCAATTGTGACCGGAGACGAATCATGGTGCCACCACTACGAACCTGAAGCACGCCGGCAAAGCTTACAGTGGAAATATTTGAATTCACCACCCCCGAAGAAAGCAAAGGCTGTCATTTCCTTGGGAAAGGTGCTATTGACTTTTTTTTTTGATCGTCAGGGGCCATTACTGATTGAATTTGCTAAACGTGGAGAGACTATCAATAGTTTGCGATATTATGCAATGCTGGATTGGCTGCGTGTCACAATCAAGAACAAACGACCTGGAAGATTGACGAATGGTGTGATCTTGCTACACGACAATGCTCGTCCCCACGTCGCTGATGTGGTTAAGACACAACTGGCAAAGTTCAAGTGGGACACGCTGCAACATCCTCCATACAGCCCAGATTTGTCGCCATGCGACTTTCACATTTTCGGGAAACTGAAAAAACATCTCAAGGGTACCAGATTCGTGTCGGACGCTGCCGTGAAGGAGCCGGTTACAGAGTTTTTGAATCGACAGCCCAAGGAGTTTTATGAGACGGGGATCACGCGGCTCATTTGTCAATGGGATAAATGTCTCAATGTTCATAGAGACTACCTTTAAATAAAGTACTCTGTTTGTCATATATTCGCATTGGCTCACTTTCATTTGACTCGCCCTTATACAAGTATAGAAATCTAAAAGATAAAGAATCCTGAAAAAACTTATAGCTGAAATTTTCATAAATTTTGAAAAAGTATACTGCTTGTTATCCAATGATATGAATTTTTGGTACTTGCGTATTTTCTCACTGATTGGAAAAGTAGACAGAGATTCTCCCACACATGTGCAAACCCATCTCGTGGAAAACTGAAGGAGCAGATAATTTTTTACTTAAATAGATAACAAGATACACAAATCTTGAATGTAGCATATGAAAATCTATGAATTAAAATCTTGAGATTACTTGACAATAAAAGGTCATTAAAATTAATACCAATCATTATGGCAGCCAAAAATTCTAATGGAGTTCAAAATAGCAACAAAATTGTCACCACCTTTATGTACTTAATGGCACAGGAATTCATTTGACTACAATATTAAACAGTGTTGTACAGCTCTGAAGTGTCATTTACTGCACCATTTTATTGAACTCTGCAGTCTTTCAGCTCTTTGAGTATGGCCGCGAGTATACTAAAATAGGTAATCATGAAAATACCCTACTTGTTGATCTTTGATGAGTATTGAGCAGGTCCCAAATTTTAAACAATTGTTTTTTTAAATGCCAGAGAAAATACAGAAATACTTAACCTACCTCTTTCATTACAAAAACTAACCTGACTTATTGAGAATCAGAGTTAAATATTATTATCATGCTTATCCATTACTGATGCTAAACTGCCCTGTTTAACCACAGCTATTTTTATTCATGTATATTGTCAAAAATGGTTGATAGCAAAATATATTAATTAGTGAATGTTTTTCAAAATTTCTGCATAAATGTATTATTACGTGCAAGTAAACGGTAGTTATAAAGTAAAGGTTATTATAAAAAAATTTAACAAAATAAATAAATAAGTAAATAAATAAATAATGTGTATTTTCTAGCATATTTCCCCCCTTTTTTTAATTACTCTTATATTCTGAAAATTCAGAGGGGAAAATTAAACAAATAATTTAATTTTCTAATGATGCAGTTACAATAAAAATCATAACAAATGAAAAGTATTCAAGGATGAACTACAGGTAAGCATCACAATATTTTTTTTCTGTAAAAGAAGTCTACATTCCAATAAGAACACAGATTAATATATTGACATTTCAATATTAACATTTCGGTCTTTAATAAAAAAATCTCCATTTCTACTTTCCTGTAGCTTGAATTTCACCTTTTCTTATTGTTGTCTCTAAACTACTTTGGTCTAAAATCATCCATAAATAATTAAAAAAAAAGGTGAATGTGCACCCAATTCATTGAAACTGTTGACTGAATGTCAGTTAGTGTTTGCTTCGTTGTAATGGGCCAATTCTAGTATTAGGTTCGCAGAAAGTTAAGTAGTTCAAAGGAAAAGGTTTGACGTGACTTTCGCAGGAAATTTGTGAGGATAGTCTTAGCTAGTAAGATGAAAATGTGCATGAATGCATTTTAAAATTTATGGAAGCACATTCTCTGAATGGATTGTGTTGTGAAAACAGAAAATTAAGCAAATATTTTTAAAATTTTCAGAACAGGCACTAAAAAGCTAAGGGGCAAAATACACAAATAAACACGATATTTTATTGTTCTTACATGTTTACCTCATATACACATAAACATAAGAATTATGGTTAAATTAGGTACTTACATATTACTGTGTCGACCATGAAGCTGTCGCCAAGCAGCATGATTGAGCACCAATTATGAATGAATTATAAATGTGGCATTACAATGCACTCACAATACCCAAATTTCTGTTTGATGTAACTTCAACTAATTTTTTATATACCACAGAGTCACATTTGTGACTACATGTCAGTTCATTTATAGCTGGTCAAGAAAATTAACGTACATTTAATGGGAAAACAAAAAGCTATATATGGCCAACGAAAAACAAGTAGATTGGAAGAATTACCTCTGCAAAGTTAATACTCATACCACTGTAAATACAGCTCCTGGTAAAACTGGATAACCTAACAAAATAGTACAAATTGATGAAAGCTTTTCTATGAAGCACAAATATGATGCAAAATGCTTAATAGTTCCACAGCAATGGTTATTTAGTGGACTATGTAATAATCCTGATAGATATTTTATTCTAAAAGTTGTGTACAGAAGTGTTTTAGAATACTGGAGAAACATTAGGAGCAAAATTAGCAAGATCTCTGCCAACTTCTATGGTTGAATGGTAGCTAACTTTTGTGATTGACAGGATACTAGTACTTAAAATTATGATTTATGATAAAAATAGAATTTTTCAGAAAATGGTATGTTATTGGAATTAAAAGGAAAAAGATTCTTTATACTATGTTAGACAATGCCAAAAAATAATAATAATAATGTAAGAAATTTTTAAGATATAAATCCAATGTAATTTGAAAAAATTATGCAATATTCAATTATTTAAAACTTATATTCCATTTTTTCCTTTTTAAGTAGAAACATCTGCATTTTATACTTATATATCTGGGTAGAAATCTGGGTATATTATATACCAGGGTAGAAACCCAAATATAAATTTCTTACATTATGTAAAATGTGCATTATTTATTATCGACTTTTCAAAAATAAAATATTCTTGTCTGCAGTAAATTCCCAAATGATATCAACCTAAAATGGAAAAAATATTTAGATATTTTTCCTTCTCTTCAATAAAATGTTCTCTCTTTTATATTCTATGTTTGGGCCAAAATGTGTGCAATACAATTGATACTCCCTCCTTCCCCTTCAGCATGCTATTTAAGAGTGCCATACTTGTACTGGCTTACTTTGAAGACTTCGCTGTATAATTAAGATCAGAAAATTTACAATTTATATTTTATACTGCTCACCACAGGGTGAGAAGATAAGACCACTAGAGACTGGTAACTTGAAACAATCTGATTTCTGTCCTAGGGTTTTTGCAGTTTTTGTCAAGTATTACACATGACCCAGTTTGCTTCCTCTAGAAAGTCCTGTTTGAAAGCACTTGTTCCTCAGCCCTTATATACTTTACCTTCAACAATCAACCACTTAGCTACAATACATAGTGAAATTTACTACAGATTTTATTTTCTGAATTAACTTCAACAGCATTAAAAAAATACCTGGATGAGAAATATCAAATGAACTTTCAAATTTTAAAACTGTTTTGCCCTTCTCACCCTTTTCTTCATATAATTTAGAAGACATTATAAAAAATTCTGTTGATTTAAAACTTAGATTTGAAAAATATAATACTAAACAATAAGATCTTAAATGTTTTTAAGTCAATAATTGGGGGGAATGCAAAACTGTTTTTCAAAGAAGTACTAATGTTTTAAGAAGGTACAATGAACATTCATAAAGATGACCACTCATGGTTACGGACCAAAGATAGGTCAGATTAGATTAATTGATTGAGATAAAGCAAGCAAGAGTTATCTGCCTAACAGCCTGTTGCTCCAAATCAGAATTCAAAGCAAATACTTATACTACAACTATCAACCGAGAAATAAACATGATTGATTGCAAAATATTAAAAGTAGAAAAGACTTTCCTCTTTATAAATTGTTTCATATTGGAAAAGGATGAAATAAAAAATTCAGGGAACTCATTTTGCTATTATAGTAAGAACTGGAGGGTATAACTTCTTGATTTGATTTATACATAAATTATTTCAGTCAGAGAGCAAAATTAGATACTTTAGTGCTTGCCTTATTTGATGGTCTCAGTTATATCAGATAGTTGTTATCTTCGAAAATGCTTTTATTATTTCTGATATTTATTTTTGCTCTTGAAATGGAAGGGTTCACAGAATGGAAGAAATGGAAGGGTTTTGGGGTTATACAGAATTTTAAGTTTTTAAAAAATTTTTATTGTTGTCTCATAGGTTGTAACGTAAAATTGCCACTACATCAAAACTATGAATCTATGAAATAATTGCTTTGATAGAAACATATACAAAGTTTTGGTCCTCAAGCAGAAATCATCGCAGCTCAAACTTTAAGCCACCCAGATGAGATAGTGATTAGTTATGCTGACTGCCATATAATTTATACAACCTCTTAATGTGTTAGACATTTTTTATGTTTCATGAACTGTAGCAATAATTATAAGGATATGTCGGAAACAACAACCCAACAAAAGATGACCATGAACAATTCTGAACATCTACAAAAATAATCCTTGCTTCCTAAAATTCAAACTTCTCAATGTAACAATCTCTGCCTTTCATGAACTCAAACCTATCATTAATGCTCAATGATCTATGGTCACTTTAGGAACTGTTCTTAATTCCCTTTCCATTGAATATCCAAAGCCTCTTGGACTGTTCTCACATAACCTCTCACCGTCTGAAACTAAATATGGCACGATGATAGAGAACTGCTTGAAATTTATGCACCCATATAACATTTTAGACATATTATCATAGGGCAATGCTTTGTGATCTGCACCAATCAATGACCCTTAACTTAACGTTTTAAAAAAATTTTGATTCTTGTTCACTTCGCCAGCTCAGGCACAGTTTCCTATAGACAACCTTTAAAAATTGCTGAATCTCAACAGTAAGATGATAACTAAAAAATTTACTGCCTTCTGAAAACTTATCGCTTTGTATGCAACTAATGAAATTGACATCAACTTGAACAGTTTACCCGTTTGACTGCTATGCGGTGCAAAAGCACTGCGTTCATTTTTCTCAAAAACCGCAAAGCAGTTAGTTATTTTAGAATGCATTCGTGTTACAAAGTACGCGTGAGGTCAGACTACGTACGTTTACACCCATGGAGCAACAAAGACACACTGAAACTCAGAGCGTTTGAGACAAATGAACACAGCGCTTTTGCGCCGCATAGCATTACTGTGATACCAGTATCAGTGAAATTAAAATTTTTGTGCCAAAAAGCTTTCGTGGACACAAATTTAATGTATTGTTTGGCTAATAACATCCGAGCATTTGTGCAACTAAAAAACTAATTCAGTCTCATTTCATGTTGCAATCCATATCAAATGATATTACTTCTTGGTCCAAGACTTATGTTAACTGTCAAAAATCATGAAACATATACACAGTCCAATATGGAACTTCAGAGCTCCTTAACAACATTTTGTGTATGCCCATATAAATATTGCTGCCCCATTTCAACCTTCAGAAGGATGTCAGTACCTATTCACCAGCATCGGCAGATACAGGAAATGATCTAAAGCAATCTCAGTTACTGTCACCAATGCTGAAACGTTTGCAAAAGCTTTCCTCAAGCACTGGATTTTCAGATTTGGTGTACTGGCATTGTGACAACAGTCACAATGCAAGTCGACAATTCCAAAGCATCCTCTTCTCAGTGTTTACTCAAATTCTTGGAACATGACAAATTAGAACATCCAAATACTATACATCAAATAAGAGACTGTTCAAACGATTCTACAAATTATTAAAAACAAGGATTTAGTTGCCACAAGAACAAATGGACAAAATCCCTACCTTTAGTTCTTAGCACTCAAATCTGCCTTAAAAGAGGACCTGAACTGCATTAGTGAAGAACTTGTGTATGGTGCTCACTTGAGATTACCATTAGAATTCCTGCAAGAGCCAAGCATTCAGTTTTTTGAATTTATACAAGTCCTTTGACAAACAATGTAATCTTTAAAAACCTGCTCTTACTTGCTCACATTCCAGAGAAAACATTTTTTTTTTTTTTCATCACAATGGTATCCAGAAATTTTTCCAAGAACATTACCTTGTGTTAGATTGTAATGACAAAACTTTCACCCTTGAAATCACCAGTAGATGATCTGTCACCAACACAGACTGTATTAAACCAACCCTTTTTGTCTAACACTTTGCTCGACGATCCAATTTATCTTCATCAAAGACATCTTCAGCCCTTGTTCTTGAGACAACTACTTGCCCTTGGCACTTGAGACGGGGTGAAAACTGTGGTAAAGTTCAAGTTACCTCCACTAGGTGACAGCATGGCTAAATCAAAGATGAGGAGCCATTGTTATGATATAACTACTCCTTCCTCAACACTTGAGGTGAACTTAATTATTTCTTTCCGCTTGAACTTTCACGATGATCAGATACTTACTCCCCGCAATTATCTGTTTTGAACACTATTCTTGGTGTTAATTAAAAACATTAAATTAAGTTTAATGTGGATCAGTTAATTAAATGTGAGCAACCTTATAAAATGCCAAGCACTTTTTTGTATATCACCGGTTACAGTAATAATAATATATTGGGAACCACAACCCATCGCAAGTTTATAACATGGATTATAATTGGATATACAATCATCTAAGCTACACTTTAACAACTTTTACTCTGTTTGGTTCTACTCGCAAATAAAAAGCAAAGTAAAAAAGTTCTCCAAAAGAAACTTCTAATTAGAGCAGCATGTACATTTTAAAATTTTTTATTGCATTTTACCATGATGGAAAAAACAGAAAATGCATTTGTTGGCCTCATATAACAAATTACAAAAAAGGGGCCAGAGATGAAGTTTGAATATCGCTAAAATATTTGTCATAGAAAACCTGGTTTACATTCAGAGAATTATTTTGAAATATACCAGAGAATAAACAAATATAAAATGCAAATTTTTATTTTATTGAAATAGGTTTATGTAGATAACATTTCATGGCATGGGATTTCTAGGCAACACATGATTAAGGCGGATCACATAACTAAATAACCAAAATTTACCAACAAGAAAACATGCATAGTATAAAACTTGCTGCAGGCTTATATATTTTTTACGTGGCAGTAAGTATACGTTTTTAATTCACTTCATTGTTTGATCAGGAGTATAATTTTTTAAATTTATTAAATTACAGAATTCAAATAGTAAAATAATTCTACCAGTTTTAATTACTTTTCTGAGTATTGAGGTAGAAACATAATTATAAAGATTACATTATACATTAGATAGCCTCATTTATTATAGCCTCATTCAGGTTCGGGTATTAAGGTTGTCATTATGCTCACACTGGCAATACTTCTTATAATTACCAATGATATTTAGAATGAGTTTATTTTTAGCAGTTACATTTTTAATGCAATAATGCAGTACTCGTTTCATGATTTTTTTTAATGTACTGTGAAGGTAAAAGTTAAATAGACAAATGATATAATACCACTGAATAAAATTTGAAATGCCTTAAGGAAATGATATGAATTCAGTTTGCAGTTGGAATGCATGTATCCAGCAGGCTAAAATACTGAATACAGAAAGAAAAAGTAATCTGAAAGCCTTATTAAATAATTTTTCAGGTTTCAACAGAATCCTTAAATGTCCATGTAGAAACAATTCCAAATTAGTATCCCAAAAGGCATTTACTACTGTAATATACATACAGTCAAAAGTCGTTAATTCGGACACCCATAATCCGGAATGATCTATAATCCGGACCTCAAAGCTAAAATCTTTCTGCGCATGCGCTGCGTTGACGCATGCGCATAGGCGTTTTACGCGTGCACGCAAGACATTTACGACTGCGCATATGTGTCTGCGCAAGCGCAGAATACGTTTTCGCGTGCGCGTTTAATGTAAAACGGACGGTATAAACTAAAATTATATAATTATCTATTTCAGTTAATGTTGATGATTGCGTTGTTCCTTAATCTTCGAATTGGATCCGGCTTATTATTTTTTGCAGACTGTAACAGCAATTTTATAAAAGTAAACTTGAACTTTCGATGATGTCAAATAGAATTTCCGATGCTGGAGCTCCCAAAGGATCTAGAAAACGAAAGTATGCTTTGATGTCCATCAAACAAAAAACGAATTGCTATAAAAAATGGATAAAAGCATATCCTTTGTTTATCTCACCGTTCCGACATCTGTTTATCAATTTCACGCTGCTCTGCGCGGGAGGGGGGAGACGTCGCGGCGCGCTATGAACTGGAAGTTGATCTGTCAGCACTATCGTTATCTTTAGGGCAGAGGTTTTTATTTTATTCGGCTTATAATTCCTTATTAAATGTAGTATTTAATCTCGATGTACTCCGTCTTTGATATGATTTAAATCAAATTTCTCGTCATTATAAATATCACGAATACAAATCAAATAGTTTTCTGGTTGCAATTTTGTAATTCCGGCTATGCGTAGGGTATGCTTTACGCATACGCGCGTTTAAAGAAATGTTTAATAAAGTAAACAAATAAATATTAAGCTTATTTTTTTGTAAATTTTTATACCCTTTAGATCACAATTGCTCATTATTTTATAAATTACGCTTTCATATTTTTAATTTTATAATTTCTGCATGCCATCTTACCAGATTTAAACTTATGATCTATAATCCTGAAAAATCGATAATTCGGAATCGTCGAAGTCCCGACGAGTCCGGATTAAAGACTTTTGACTGTATATACATATCACTGATGTTTCTAGGAATCATGCTGTAAGAATGAGGGTATCTAATGTATCTTTTATTATTATGTTTCTAACTCAATACTCAGAAAAGTAATTAAAACTGGTAATAATTCTTTTACTATTTGAATTCTGTAATTTAATAAATTAAAAAAAATTACACTCCTGATCAAACAATAAAGTGAATTAAAAACGTATACTTATTGCCACGTAAAAAATATATAAGCCTGCAGCAAGGTTTGAACTATGCATGTTTTCTTGTTGGTAAATTTTGGTTATTTAGTTACGTGATCTGCCTTAACCATATGTTGCCTAGAAATCCCATGCCATGAAATGTTATCTACATAAACTTATTTCAATAAAATAAAAGTTTGCAATCAGATATAGATGAACTACAACAAATGCATTACAAACTCAATGAGTACTAAAATATAAATATACATTTAACTGTATTTTCTTTTTTACTGTTTATATTCTGCTTATGGATAAATAATTTAAATGAGTTTGTGAAATTTGAATTCAATTGAAGCATCATAATTTTTTGTGTTGCACTACATTTACTGTGTTACAGTTAACCTATAGAAGGCAGGCAGCTAATCCAGGCATAAGAAGGGTCTATAATTCATCTGCATAAAACCAAATGAAAAAGTGTTGACTGAAAAATTGTGAAACTACCTCCATTTCTTTTTTCTGATATTTGATATGGTAATTCCATGGGGATTTTTTGAAAGTTTTAAGGATTTATTTATTTTTATCTAACCAGTTATTTTAAGTTAAGATTCTTTATCATCACACTCCCTTTCCAGTTTCCTGCCAGAATGCTAATTTTAGTTTACATGTATTCAAATTAGGTAGAAAGGGATAGTATTAAAAAGAAAATTTCAAACTGTTTAATCAGAAATGTTCCGCCTGCTGAAGGCCATGTTACTAGTTGCAATTCTTTGAAAACTCTCTCTCTATATATAACTGTCTTCAGCATGCTTGTCACACTGGTAAAGGTTTTAAATATGAATTCATTTTTTGACTTATGCCATAAATGCTGGCTGGTTTGTAAGCACAAGAAGTGCCTTCTGTTAAATTCTTTTAAGCTCTGAATAAAAGAGACTTTTATAGCCATTTTAAGTTCTGTTTCATCTTAGGCACAGTGATAAGTCACTTGCATGTCTATTCAAGGATTTGACACGTTGCACTTAGCCACAATTCCTACAAGGTTAAATGTTGATGTGTTTGAATTTGCAACTGGATAGCTATGGACTTCAGCATTTGGTCACAGTGAATTAAAAAAATCTGTATATTCATTAAAAAGAAGAAATCTTTAAAAATCTCTGATTATACTTTTTAAGTTCTGTTTCATCTTAGTCACAGCGATAAGTCACTTACATGCCTATTCAAGGATTTGACACAAGTTGCACTTAGCAACAATTTCTACATGGTTAAATGTTGATGTGTTTAAATATGCAGCTGGATAGTTATGGCCTTCAGCACTTCGTCATAGTGAATTGAAACAAATCTGTATATTTTGCCATTAAAAATAAGAAATCTTTAAGTCTCTGACTATACAGCAGAGAAGTGACTGCATTTTGTGTTAAACTTTGAAAGACTCAGAATGCAACATCTGAAATGCTGCATTAGGAAAATGTCTCAGAAATCATTCGAACAGAGCCATGAAGACAAAAAGATCACATTGAGGGAAGAAACTGTAGTTTAGGATACCAGATTGCATGTTGCAACTGTACCACTGGTAGCAAGAGTCTGAAATCGATCTGTCAACCTAGAATACCTTGCATACAGCCTAGATTTAGTAAGAGATTTCTAGGCATTCTTATGACTGAAAAGGCAATTGTATGGGGAAAGGTTTTTAGAAGTAAAAAATATCACACTCCTAGGAACTAAACAATCCATTTCATGTTTTTTCATTGATTACAAAATGCAATGCAAAATGTAATTCGATGCAAAGGACACCAGATCTGATAAAGAAAATATACAAGACTCGCATAATCATTGTATAGTGAATAAAAGAATTCATCTCAAACTTTTCGAACAGCCTAGACATAAAAATATGTTTAGTACAAGGTAAGCTGAAACTTGTTTCATTTAAAACAAAACAGTTTGATACAAGTATTAATGTTGAAATATCCCAGCATATGACTGTAACAGTAAAAGTATTTTGGTGGGAAATTTTAAACTTTAAAAGAATTATTTTAGATGCATATTATGCTAGTGAACTTGGAAACTTTCATTCAAGTATAAAATCAGATTTAAGAGACAATATGTGGAAATACCCTTTTTATTTATGTAACTATCCTGCTGTAGTTTTAGAAAGAAAAATTTCAATCCCAAGAAAGAATTAACGTATTTTATCTTACAAACTTACCCTTTCAATTCCCATCGTTCTTTTTCATAACCCTTGTGAAGAGACTGTGCAATAGATGATTCCATGAGATCAACATATCTGACAACTTGAGGTGCAAATGTATCTCGAAGATGCTGATGAAACCTCCCCCCACATAAATTTTCTGTAACATAATAAGAAATGGTGATATGTTTTCAAATTTTTTAACTAAGAAAAATTTTATTAGCTCAAAAATAGAATTACATGAAAAGAAACAGAAATATTAGTTAACAAATAGATACTCATACATTACTGCAAACACTGATGTTTTGATGATGGTGATTGTTAACAGATAGCCCACACAAATTAAACAGAGTATTGGAAGTGATCTTAAACGCTTTCTTTAGACTTGAGTTAATGTGCATAAAAAGTCCCTGAGAGTGGGGGTTGAGCTCAAGGAGGGGGAGGGGTTTAAAGGTCCCTTCTATCTCAGAAGCTATCACTTCTACAGAACAATACTTTATATACAAAATTGAAGCTGACAAAATTTCTTACAAAAATGGTCCTATTAAATTTTGTCCTAGGACTAACCTGTTAAGAGTTACAGGGCTGACAAAGGCAACATCAATTCAAAAACTGCTTTATTTGGATTTAAAACTAAATTACAGTTTACAATTGTCTTGTCCATTAATATTGAAGATTTGAATTACATTATGAGTAAATTTAATTGCAGCCAGTAAATAAATCAAATGGTATGGGTCAAACAGTTCATTACAGGGTGTCAAGTGAGTCTTCAGGGTTGTCCTCATATGCAGAATTCTCATCTTCAACTGGAGGGCCATTGGTGAATGAGCTCTCACAACCACATATTGAAGAGCAATGAATGCCTGCTTTATGGCATCCACAGCATGTACAACAGCCTTTTGTGCAGCTGCAGAATATTGCTGATAGAGCAGCTGGGGCAGCATGATACAAAGTAGGCAAGTGTTGAGCATCCAACCCCAAACAGTAGGTAGCAGTATTCTTGAACTTGTGAATAGAATGTCCATGAGTGTTGCAGTGCACAGCCTTTAGTTGGTGGTAGAAAGGAGAGGTCTGGTGCTACCCTTGTGGTGGATTTTAGGAAGGCTAATTAGCGCTGTTTGCCCAGTTTTGTTAATATGGTTTGTACATTGCTAGGAACATGTGGAGGAAGATGTGGGAGATGCATTGCTGTTCTTCATAAATAATTTAGCAATCGATGACTTGTTGTTTTGCAAAATTGCAGAGGTTTTATCACAGCCACTAAAACTGTGAATGAACAAGATGCTCTTGGCAAAGTCATGTTCCTGCAATTCTGTGGTGAAATAAGTTCTGCTTTCCTCATTCCACTACCCTGATTTGGAAAACTTTACCTCTTGTTCCCTTTGAGCTAAAGCAATCAGCAGGACCATCAGATCCAGATCCGTGCCGATGACAGCAGTAGAACAACCAGATTATGCATTTTTCAACGCAAACTTCGCTATCGTCTTATCAACATCAGCCTGTCTGATTCCAACTCCCTCAGCAATCATTTTCTGAGTCAGTGTAGTAATGAACCTGGCCTTATTGTTTTCATTATTTAACCCGTGAGCGCACACACTGGGTTCAATGGACCCGCACAATTAAACAAACCTTTCTGAAAGCACGCCTATTTCACACAAAGTGTTGAGGTCAGTGTAGTCGTGTCTTACGTTGACCTCTTTATGTTTCCAAAGTTTTTCCTCTGAGGCTTTGACTCGGAGTCTTGATTTTGATCGCATCGGGTTTTTTAGACCCAGCATGCCTATTTGTGTTGTTATTACATAAATGATTTGAGATAGTATAGAAAGCAGCAAACATGTCATGTAACTTATCTTACAACAAAGAACTTTTGTAAAAGTAATTAGATGTATCAACTGGCAAAGAACGTATTGAAGAAAATGAGGATGGAATTGATCATGAACTTTTAGTTCACATGATACTGATTCAGACAATGATATAAATTCTGAAAATGAGAGTGAGACATAAAATTAATATATATCTGGGGAAAATGATCTGAAACAAAAGAAAAAAGAAAAGGAAAACAATGCAGTGTTTGCCCTGCGAAAAAACACAGAAAAACGACAAAGTGCTTTGTCGAACGTGAAAAATATTTTTATTTGGAATCCATGAAAACACTTTCTTCAATGTGCTGCTAGCATTTGTTGTTGCATTTGCTCTCTGTGTCTATAATGCTAATGAAGAAAATGAGAATTGATACAGATAAAAGGCATACTATATTTTTCCTATGCTAATATATAATATGATTTTGTATTCTTTTAAGAAATTTTACTTCATAAAAGCAATTGAAGAAATAAAAAATTTTAATGTGCATAGCTTTTAAATTTGATCATAAAATTTATTATTAGCAAAGATGTAACATTTTTTCTGAAGATTTATAATATTTTCATCAAAAATCACAAATCGGGCCTTTTGTACCCAGTGCACACGTTTATGTAACTCATACTGGCGCGCATGATCCCAGGTTAAAAAGTGTTGTTGTTGAGCCATAATTGCCATCTCTGAATAAAGTCAATATCGACTGATGCAGTGATGGTGGTGGTTCAATGTTTTTGTTCTGCACATTTTGTGCTGTTAACTGTATCAGAATCACCATAAAAATGACAGTGCAACCTTCACAACCTTAGTGTTTTTTTTTATGGAAATCACATATTGATTAAATATCACTGAGAAGGTTGATCCTAAACTTCACCTGACTCAATGAAGAAGAAATCTGCCATAAATCACATTGCAGTAAAGCTTGAGGTCTGGAATAACTGGGTGAACGGGAAAAATATCGTATAATGCAGACTTCTTAGTCTTTTGCATATCTTTTTCATTAAATAGATATAATGGATAAGGATCCAGCTTTGTAATGGAGAAGGTCTTTTAGACCTTCGTCATTCTTCTCGGAAATAGCTACTCATTCGAATATTAGAAGAGGATCAACCACCTCCACAATGTTGTCAATTTTGATATTCATTCATAGGACCATTTCTTTTGATAGTACTGCACATGGGGGGCCAGTGATGAGACTGTCATTTTGAGCCTGTTTTATTTCCCCAAACTTTTGTTCTATCATCTTCATTCTAACCTTGCCTTCTTGTAAGGCTTTGTGGCAATTTACATCACGGTTGACAATGAACATGTGCTGCAAAGGAAACTAATGCTTGTGTCTCTGGAAAGGGAGGATGCTGAGGGAAAAAAAATATCTTATATCTATCATCATCATCATCTCTTCTCTGCCGAGATGCATGGTCTACATGTTGCTCCTCTGTAGAGAAGTGCAAGCCAGCAGTCTTCCAAAGCAGAGCAAATTGATATATATGTAGCTGCTCCACCAATCCACTTAACTAATACAGACTCCGCTGTCCCTCACCCTTTTTTCAGCCCTCTATGGGCCTTTATGTCGCACACTAAAGTAAGCTCTATTGTCATATCAGACTAGTTTCTAGATCCAGATAAATCTGATTTGCTCACAGCGAAGTATTTGGTGAAATCTTAAAAGTTCTGGGAATGGGAAGAAAACACATGTCTTGAAGGTAATAAATGCATTTTGTATATTGCAGGTGGCCAATTATAACTTCCATAGAGCAGTTTCATCCAAACAGAGCAAAGTGTATATGAAAACATCTGTAGCCTTTGTGATTATGCATGTAACTTGAACAACAAAGAAAGAGAACAAAAAACACCCTCCAGTTTGGGAAGGCATCTCAGTCCCTCTTCCCTTCTTTGTCGCAACATCATACCATTCATCTCTTCTGTAAAACTTTAAATTTGTTTTCTATACACACTATAAAATATATATATAAATATATTTGTATACAGTAAGCGTTTCCATATAAACACTTATTGTATACAAATTAAATTAGTTTTGAAGGATTTTGAAAGCTGGAATTTACAATTTGACTTAGCATCCCCCTTTCAGAAGCTTATAGCTCAGCAACCGTACATCCTTGAGAAAAAATGCATAAAACCATTTTGTAGGAAATTTTTTCAGCTTCAATTTTATATATGGAGTATTTTTTGTAAGAGTCACAGTATCCAAGATTCAAGTGAAAAACTGAAAAAAGGTACCTTTAAACCCCTCATCCTCCACCCTCGGGGACTATTTACATCCATCAACCCCAAGTCTAAAGGAAGCATTTAAGACCATTTCCAAAACTCTACGATTTTTCTTCCACCACATGCGCTTTTTTTGTGTTAATTTGACTGAGCTAAGGAGAAAAAGAATGATGGCTTATTGCAAAAATTATCTGCTACATAACATTATTATACATTCAATAATATGAAAAAACATGCAGTGTTTTCATAATAAAAATGAAGCAGCACAAAAACATAAGAAAATTTCACTGAGTCATATAAGCACTATTTTATTTGACATTTTACCATCTCTCTGGCAAATGAAAAATTCTTTTTTTAAAAAGTCAAGGAATTTATTCTTAAAGCTCTATGGCAAATGGAAAATCCATTTCTTAAAAAAGTCAATGGATTTATTCATAAAGAATTTATAAAAATATTGTTTGGTTGTATCCAAAGAAGTGAACTCCAGGCTGTTCAAAGAACATAGAAGTTACCAGAAGATATGAAAATCTGTGAAGGCAAGATCTAGTGAATGTGGGGAAATGGGTGACACAAAACAACTGAATCATACAAAATATGTCTTTTGCCTGATATTCATCAAAATGTCATCAGAATTCTCACGATGGAAGAGAACACCTTGGCAATTGGTCAGTTTTAGGCACTTTAATTCCAGCTTTTAAAACTGACACTTGGAAATGGTAGTTTTCTGAATTTATTGCTAATACAATAATTCATAGTATGCAGTTCCTTTATAGTTTCACCTTACACATAGCATTACTTTTTTGGGATGCAACCCCCTTCTTGAAGCTACTAAAGGGGTTCCTTTTTGGCTTGTCCCATGATATTTTTCTTGTAACATTACCGTAGAGTACCCACTTCGTAATCTCTAGTTATGAGCTGTTTCAAGAAATAAGCTTTTTGATTTCTTTTCAGCAAAGAATCACATGCTGAAACTCAAGCAAGTATATTCTGCCCTGTTAAAGCATCAGGCACCCACACATTGTAGTGGCTTCAAATGATTTTCTGCTATACATAATCTGCTTCAAATGATTATGTATTGTAGGAATATTTAGTTTGTCTGATAGTTTCTGAACTGTATACTGTTGAAGTTAAGAGATAGCTTCTTTTAATAGATCCTTATTTACAAAGGATGGTCATCCAAAGAAGGCATCAGATTGAAGGCTAAAATTTCCATGCTTAAAGCATTTCAAACCACCTTCAAAATGTGTCATCAGAAAAAGCACTTATGCCATAAAACATGCTAGAATTATGCAACACGAGCAAAGGGGGAGCATATTTAAACATCTGCCTTGATCATGATCTCTCCTTTTGAAAAGTAACAAAATAATTGGAAGAAAACATGCTTCAATTTGAAAAAGTGAAGAATTTCCAGATGATTCAATACTATTATTATACATATCATTATTTACCCTGGAAACAAATCAATAAACCTACCTAAAAACAAGATTTTCTCATTATTTTGGCAGAAACTTTATGGCAATTGTTTTAAAAATAGACTTAAAAAGCATTGTTCTTTGTTGAAAATATTACAATCCTTCAGAAATTTTATTGCAATTTCTTAAACTGCAAGCAATCTTAAAAGGGCATATTTTAAAATTGAGTTTAAGGCAAAAAATATTCCAGTTTATGTATAAAAACTACTGGAATTTGGAATGCAATGAAAAGAAAGCATATAAAAAATGACAATTTTGTTCGTAGACTTCTTTGCTCAATATACCATATGTGATTTGTTTGTTTTTATTACGGGCACAAAATTCAAATATGACAATAAACTTTTATTGGCAGCCCACTATATTATATTTGGTATGATGAAACAGAATGTTTTATTTAGAATTTAAAATGTGCATATATGATGTTAGAATACTGAGAAGCTTATTTAAGTGAACTGCTTCAATATCAACCTCTTTATTATGAGTATTATTTACTATTTTATTTCATAAATGTAAAACACATGATGCATTCAATTTAAAAGTGTTTCATACAATGCAAGTGGCTTAAAATTATCAAATTTATGCACTACTTCATAATGCATAGATTTGAATGTGATTCCATCTTCCTCACACTCTTTATTGATGACTGCAACATATTATTCTTGGCTTTTGTCAGAACTCTGAAGAGGCAAGCAGCAGTTTCATTTCTTACAGTAAACACTACCAATTTCTCGAAATAAGGATGCTATGCAGAAAATTATTGGCTGGTTAGGCCCACGAACATTTTGGAAGATCTCTTTAAATGTATCAACAACTTTTCTGCAGAAATGCATCACAAAGTAACACTCAAGCATAAAATTGAATTATTCATTATTACTCTCATTCTTATTGAGAGAAACTCATTTCCACCTCTGACAGAACAAATGGTTTTGAAAGGTAACGGCATAAAATGCACATCCACTGAAACAACTTGCCATTAATACTCATTTTGAAATTTCCACAATTTTTAAAAGTTTCATGTGCACAGTTTTTGGATCACACTGTATTAATTTAAAGTTAGATTAAATAATTCAAAATGTCCGTGGTATTTCCTTTAATAAATTACAAAACATACACATACATTTCTTAACACAATAGTGAGAGTATTCACTGATAATAAAAAATTAATTTTAGGAAATGATTTTAAGTAACTATAATTCTATCATTCACACTAGTGATTACTCTCTCTCAAATCTTCGTTATAGTGATCAATAAGACAAAGGAATATGAGAGTTTAGGATCTAATATACTTGCGTACTTAATTTTCAAGTATAGTTTTATTTATAAATTGGGGAAAAATTATGAATCGCTAGATTAAGTTTAAGAAATTAAACACATGTCTTATTAAGTAAGTACTACAGAATAAACAGTACTTGTTTTTCTACTTTGAATTAATTATTGTTTAAGTACTAACATATTATTAGCTTTCAGGTTTCAGTATAAAATTAGTTCAGTATATGTAGGCTGTCTGAAAAGTTTCTGACCTAACAAAGTAACAAGATATTTTTTCTCCAAAATTACCTTTATTTTTCGACATAGTCTCCTTGTAAGTCTATAAATTTTCTCCAGCGATGCTCTCATCCTTTTAACGCGCCAAATAATATGTGGAATCTTTCTCGGTAAAATCTACTGATTTGACGAAAATGTTTGCCTTTCAAATGCTTTTAGCTTAGGGAACAACAACAACAACAACAACAACAACAACAACAACAAAAAAAAAAAAAAAAAAAAAAACAATCACTTTGTGCTGGGTGTGGTGAACAGGGTGGGTGGTCAAGCAGTTTAAATTGTAATCAATTAATTTTTGCTATTGCAACTGCTGAGGTGTGAGATGGAGCACTCTCTTGGTGAAACAAAATTATTTTCTTTTGCAAATGCGGCCGTTTTTCCACAATTTCTGCCTTCATCTTCTTAAGTAGTGTTGCATAGTATGCTGCAGTAATGGTTTTCCCTTTTTAAGATAATCTATTGAGACAATCCCATGGCTGTCCCACAAAACTGTTACCATCACTTTCCCAGCAGAAGGAACATTTTTTTTTGCCATTTTTGGAGCTGATTCTCCATTTGCAGTCCACTGTTTTGACTGTGTTTTTGTTTCTGGGCTGTAATAATGAATCCAGGTTTCATCTACAGTGATTAATAGTAAAAAACATTCCAATTTATTGTGCTAACAGAAGATACAAATATTCATTTGGACACGTTTTCGGTCCAAAGTGAGCAAACACGCCACCCAACGAGCAGCCAGCTTATGCATATCCAAATCTTGGTTCAATATGAGGCAAACACATTCTTTGGACATGCTAATAGCCTCTGCTTCTCTCTAACCATGATTCGAGGGTCATCATGGTGTATTTTAGCGATGTTTTAGTCAGTGGTTGCAGTTTCGGCCGCCCTGAACGTCCATCATCATCCAAGCTGGTATGGCCACGTTTAAATTAAATTGCCCAAAATTTCATAGTAGTAAATGATGGTACAGAGTCCCAGTACACTGTGTCCAACTCCTCTTTAATCCGTAGGTGTTTTACCTTTCATAAACAGGTAGCTAATGACAGCACGATATTCAATTTTTTTCCATTTTTACAAACACGGCCACATCAACTCATAAAAGTAATTGCCAAACAAAAAATTCACATTCAAAATAGCTGAAATTTTGATTGGTAGTTTTCAAGTAATGGCCAAACAAGTTCCCCCACTTCTGTTGACTTGAGTTGCCATCTACATATTAAAGTCGTAAACTTTTCAGACAGCCCTCGTAATTCTAGTAATCATGAAACACTAAATTATGAAAACCTGTTTACATATGAAACTATCTTTATATAAATTCTAAGACACATTCTGGATAAATCGTAAAAAGATCCAATTCATTTAATTAGCATTCAGGAGAACTACTATATATATAATAATTGTAGGGAGATTTATGGCATGCTGATGGATTAAACAAACAAATGGTCTAAAAACTGAAAATCAATGATTATAATTCAAAACAAAATAATATCACACAAATTTAATGCTTTGAATAATTTACAAATTGTTACACCAAATTTTGTTAAAATAATATTTTGTGATTGTGTAATGTCCAATAATAAAATGCTAGGAGTGTAGAATATTTTAGCCATTAGCGAGGCTTTGCCAAGTTATGTAGTTATGTACTGACTGCAAATATGGTTAGGGGTCTTCAAGAGATTACACAATACTAAGCTGGTCACACTGAATGTACAATCAAACACACATGTGTTGCGCAAACAACAAATCAGCAAACAATTTCTCTGGGGAATAAGCCAGAAATGGCCAACTTCTGTACACACAGGATCAATGTTTTTTCTTAAAAATATGTTCAGATCTACCTACTAAAATTTCAACTTTTAACACATTCAAACTTCTGTTTTGTGTACAATAAGTGAAAACCAACAAGTGAAAATGGGAGACAGGTATTACATAAACATGATATTTTATTAATAATATTTATTAATTTAAAATTAGCCATAGAGAAAATGTAGATTAAATTTTATTTTGTTATGTTATCATTAATAAAAAAAAATCTCTGTCTGCAAGTCTCCAACCAAGCATTTGCATTTTGGTCAGCATTCAGACAAAGATGATTAACCTTCAGTGTGGACATCAATAAGTAAAGAAAGATGTTCATCCTTTGCAAACTGAAAAGTTAACATATGAAAAAGTTGATTCACATTAAGTATACATATAAAAAACAACAGCAGATATGTTTGTTACATTTCGCAATACTGGGATACATTTCTGACTAACATACTTTTAAAAATCTTTCTCAAATTTTCTAATATGTGCAGTTACAGTAGTCTGTGGAGTTATAATGCCATTTTCTAATACTTTTTTCCTTCAATATTATATGTGTCAGAAATGTTTGCAGCAATATGTTTTACATTTAAATCCCTCTTAAAAGGAAAAGACAAATATTTCAGAATAACTTTTCAAAATCATGAAATCAGACCCTGTACTTTCTGATTACCTGTACCTCCACCAAAAAGTCACAAAAACGTATTCACAAGGCAAAGATGTCACCAAAATAATTATTTGGCAAGCCATGATGTTGCCAAAAAGCATTTATGTGGCAGAGCCAGGTATATGTGTAGCACATGCCACTAGGTGGTATGCAAAGGTGAAGTTATATAATGTTATTCTGAAGTTATATGAAGTCTATGTTACTCTCTGATGCTTTTTGAAGCTAAAATAGGATTGCAGTGCATGTGGAAAGAATGGTGTAAAAAATGATTCTTCAAAAAAGGCAAGCATTTTATTGTTCAAGTTTTTAATTTTTTTAAAATTTTTATTGAATGATTCTCTTGTATGGAATTTGCTAATGCAATGCTCCTCTCTTGTATGGAATTTCGCGACTGGCTGTTAACTTTTATGCATTAGCTTGGCAAAAAATGAATTTGCAATTACCTAGTGAATGCTGTATAAAGTCAGCAAAGAGTTTGCGACTTTTGGGTGGAGGTACAAATGATCAGAAAGTACCAAATCTTCAATCTCCTTTTTAATTTCTACAACATATTGTTACGAATTTGGTATTTAAAAAGCTAATGTTAGTTCAATTATAAATTAAATGGTTTTATTTCTCGTGCAGTGCAGCGCGTGACGAATATTAAAAGAAAGCTAAGCCGGAAAAATAAAAAATACAAGAGCGCGTGCGTTAAATAAATAAATATCTCTTTTTGATTTCGAGAAAGTACTGGAAAATTCTAGCGCGTGATTTTAAAAGCTTATAAAAGGAGGAAAACATCTCAGTTTGTAGTAGTTGCTTAATTTATTGTTGTTTTGAAAACTGCTCTTGTTGATTGTAGCGAATTCGCGGATTAGCGTTCTTTAGCTGTTTTGAATTACGTTCTATTGTACATTTAAGTAGTTAAAAGATAACTACTGTGAGATATTGTGAGACTGCATGATAATTTGAGAAAATTTAAGCATTTCTGTTGTGATAATAATAAATTTTTGTTCATTTTTCATCGGACTTGTGCATTCATTTCATAACGAACCTGTACGCACGCAACAATTTTTGGTGTCAGAAGTGGGATTTGAATGCCAATAACAAGAGCGATGGAAGAGCAGTTAAGGCAATTGATAACAGCCTTTGCCTCGTTTAAAGAAGAAATGAAAGAAGAGATGAAATCAAGCCAAGGAAAGATGGAAGGGGCCGTCACCTCCGTTAAGGAAGAAATGAAATTGGGGCAGGAATCCGTTAAGGAAGAGATGAAATCTCTTAAAAATGAGATGAAAGCAGGTCAGGACGAAATGAAAAGAGAAATTACCTGCGTAATAGAAAATAAATTTGAGGCTATGGAAGGCAGAATAGACGCGGTTGAAACTAAAGTTGGACAAATAGAAGAAAGAGTTTCTTCGGTAAAAGAACAAGTAGAAGAAAGAATTTCTCCTGTAAAAGAACATATAGAAGAGAGAGTTTCTGCCGTCGAACAACAAATTGATGATAGGGTTTCTGCTGCCGTCGCCAAAGAAGTTGACAGCCTAAAGAAGTGCATAGCGACGGTAGGAAACAATTCTGAAGGTTTCAAATTTTTATCGATGCCTGCTCGTTCCATTCTGAAACTATCTACATATGATGGGAAGACCTCCTGGCAGGTGTATAGGACACAATTTTCTATCGTTGCGGATGCGAATGGATGGGATTCCCAAGCTAAGGCCTGTCATCTCGCCGCTTCTCTGAGAGCAGACGCAGCGGATATCCTGCAGACGCTTCCCGAAAATCAAAGGCTAGATTTCGAAGCTCTATCCGGCGCTTTGGCGAGAAGTGTTTAAAGGACTACAGCAGGCTTCAATTAAAATCCTGTCAACAAAAGCCCAACGAATCACTCCAGGAACTCACCGCGGATGTTGAAAGGCTGTCCCACCTCGCATTTACGGAGTGCCCAAGAGAAACGAGGGAAATTCTGTCACTGCTCGTCTAGACGATTTAACTAGACAACTGAACGCCTTGAGACAGAATATTGGTGACAAGAAACCGACTGTAAAGTGCTGGAACTGTGGAGCTGAAGGCCACGTACGAAAGAATTGCAGAACACCCCAGGGTACGAAAATTGAGAAGATTTCTGAGCAACGACGCAGGAAAAAATTAATGACCATATCAAGGAACGGAGGTTGCCAGATAATGAAAAACCCTGTTTTAAAGCGCTTAAGATCTCTACAGTGAGTGGCAACAATAACGGACTGTCCATCAATGGGAATATCGATGGAGTTCCTTGCAATATGATCATTGACACAGGAGCTAATGTTACCATCATTAGGAAAGATTTAGCTGAACAGTTTAAAGATAAACTTATTTGGACGCCATCCTGTGTTACCCTTCAGACTGCGTCTGGTGAAAAGATCGACATAGCTGGGAAGTTAAACGTGAAAATCACATTTGGAAGTGCCGCCTACCATCACACGGCATATGTGGCGGATATTACAGATCCATGCATACTCGGATTGGACTTTTTAAGGAAATACAATTTTTCCTTAGACTTGAAAAACAACAAACTGATTTCAGCATCTGATGGCATGACTATCCATCCTCAAAAGGGATCCTCGCCTGGAAATGTCGACGCCTTGTCCGAAAGATCCAGCTCGGGAAGCTGCCGAAATCATACCAGGGTCGAAAAGAAACGCAAGACTACCAGCTATTCTCCATCCCAGAAGCTCTTCGGTCGAGACCTTCGTCTGCCTTGTGACCGCCTGTTTAGTCGCCCTACGGATGCGCCTTCATTGCCTAAGGAACACATCCAAGATGTCCAGGGTCGTTTTGAAGTGATGCCCCGTTTCGCATGAAAGCGAGTGAACTTGGCGACGGAGAAAGTGAAGACCAGATACAACAAGAGAGCTACTGGACATAGATCCAACAAAGGAGACAAGGCGAGGTTGTGGAACCCGATTCAACGAAAAGGACTCAGTCCTAAACTACAGTCACCTTCGGATGATCCATATACAGTGCTGAACACGAATGACGTCGTGGTTCGGATCCGTGAGTCTTCGAACTTTTACGACAGGTTAGCTTATTACTATGGCCATAGTACATAATGTAAATAATTGTAAATAGTATCAGACCATGGTCCTTTTTGTTTATAAATGTGTATTTAGTATTTGATTTGTATTTAGTATTTGATTTGCATTTAGTATTTGATTTGTATTTAGTTTTTGTTTTGTATTTAGTATTTGATAGCATTTGATTTGTTTAAGTTAGTTATTGCATTTATTGTTTATATTGTTTGATATTGTAATGTAATGTTTATACCTCAGTTGCATTTATGCCACAGTTGTAAGTTTAGCTTCCTGTCCAGGGATTGTACTGCCCGGGACGTGCAGTCCTTGGGAAGGGGACAGTGTTACGAATTTGGTATTTAAAAAGCTAATGTTAGTTCAATTATAAATTAAATGGTTTTATTTCTCACGCAGTGCAGCGCGTGACGAATATTAAAAGAAAGCTAAGCCGGAAAAATTAAAAATACAAGAGCGCGTGCGTTAAATAAATAAATATCTCTTTTTGATTTCGAGAAAGTACTGGAAAATTCTAGCGCGTGATTTTAAAAGCTTATAAAAGGAGGAAAACATCTCAGTTTGTAGTAGTTGCTTAATTTATTGTTGTTTAGAAAACTGCTCTTGTTGATTGTAGCGAATTCGCGGATTAGCGTTCTTTAGCTGTTTTGAATTACGTTCTATTGTACATTTAAGTAGTTAAAAGATAACTACTGTGAGATATTGTGATACTGCATGATAATTTGAGAAAATTTAAGCATTTCTGTTGTGATAATATTTTAATGTTACAATTAAAATTTTGCTGCTTTTGTCAGTGAGAGGGCACATACACAAAGTGATTAAATTTGTTAAAGGTTTTTTACGAGCATGATAAATTTTGTTTTGTACATAATAATGCTACTGCCTTGTTTTTTTTTTTTGTTTCCATGCAGCTCTTAATTTAAATGTTAAATCGATAAGAAATGGAAAGTAACTCCGAAAGTTTCATCCTTTAAATCTGGATCTTACTGATCTTGTTCTTTGAATTTTTTTCTTTTTCTTCTCTTCTTTCTCTCTCTCTCTCTCTTTTTTTAAATCTCAGTTATTAAATCACAAAATTTACTTCCACTTAACCACCTTATTTCGATATGTAATCATAATAATGGCTGTTCTTTATCACACTGCAGTTGGATGAAATGCTTTTTAAAGAAACTTCTTTTTATGGAATTAACAATTTTGAACACAATGTTCATTTTTGTAGGTGAATTATGCAACTGTAGCAAAAGAAACATGAGAATTCATCATCATCATTATGGCATACAGCTATAAATCTATTTATGTGGCCTATGACTACTGCTATTTTTAAGAGGAACTGATTAAAAACTGGTAGCTTCAAAATCATTAAAACAGTTGAATATATTTACATCTCTAGATCGTTCTTTCAAAGAAATCATATCTAACAATTTTTTTTAGATTTATTATCTTTAAAAGCAAATGAATAAAGATAAGCAACTATGCTGTGTCATTTATATCCGGCAATTCATGAAACTAAAGGGAAAAACACAAATACACATTAACGTTGTTGCCATTTTCTTATATTTTCCATTCATTTTCTCAACCCATTGCATCACAGCTTTTCAAGATAATTATAGACCTTTAATTGCAAGAACAATTTCAAACTTATATTTAAAATCATTAAAAAGTGAATCTGACATTTTCAAGAAAGCTTCTTTTATAAATTTCCCATCAGAACATGGGTTAAACTTTTTTTTGTTGTTAAAATATGACCTATATTGTATATATATGACCTATATTATATAAATATTTTGACTGATGCAATAGTCACTGCCCATGATTTCAAACATGAACTTTTCAAAAACTTTTGTTGAGCTCTTAAGAGGCTTAGTATCCTCAATTTTATTTATTCTCTCTGTTCTGTGGATAATCTGTTTTATATTTGTTCTGTTAATTAAAAATTGCCACTCCAGATTACCTTTTTTAGTAATGGCTAGGAAAGCACTGCATATTAAACTACAGCATTTATTATTCCTCAAAATGTAATCAAGTCCCCATTCTTCATGACAATGATAAATGCAAAAGAAATATACAAGCAGACAATTTTAATTTAAAACACAGAAAGGGGTTACTTAGATTTTTGCATTTAAAACACAGAAAGATGGTACTTACATTTTAGCATGGCATTAATGTTATGAAAAATTGACACATTTTTTAGAAATGTTAACACAGTGTTACTACTATGGTGAAAACTAAATACTAAATGAGAAACACAGAAATGCTAACTTGTGCATTGTTTGCTAAACCAGAAATAAAAAAAGGATGGGTTGAGGAGCCCATTAGATGGCATATTGGACAGTGAGCAGATGACAGGTGATATAAGACACCACTTTCCTGCTCTCCAGAGCTGGCCTTAGGCAGTAGGCTAGGTAGGCAATGGCCTATGGCAGCAATATTCAGGCATGCCTCTGTTCTGGGTAGTGGGTATTTGTTTATTTTTAACAAGCTCTTTTTACCGTCTGATAAAAGAAAGTCTGATTTAAAACAATGTCTTGTTTATGCAACAACATCCTTCGTGTCCATTTTAAATTGTGTGATAAAACTTATGTAACATTTACAGTGTAGTGAATGTGAAAAAATCTTTTTTTTTTTTTTTTTTTTTGAGTTATTATTAGTATTGTTTGTTGTACCATTACCATTCTAAGTTAATTTAATGATTTAAAAATACAGAATTAAAAAAAAAAAAAAAAAAAAAAAAACCGTGTCAAGAGATTGGCTGATATATTCAGTGTTGAAAGATTCCCCCTTTTTTTTTGGGGGGGGGGGGGTGTAAACTTTTTGCTAATTCAAAATTGAGTTTATTTTTAAATGAGGGTTATAAAGTTCTCTAGCATTTCGGGGTACAAGCGAGACAAGCTTTGTGAACATATCGGTAATTTTCTGTAGTTAGTTCAGCTGTTAGCTGAATTTGACCCAACAATTGAGAAACATGTTCATAAAATCCTCAGCAATCAAGAAAAGACAGCAAAATATTTAGGAAAAAACACTCAGAATGAAATTATTTAGCTTTATGTTACATGATAACATAAAGTATTACATTATAAAACAAATTCAAAAGCGAAATATTATTCAGTTAATTTTGATTGTACTCCTGATGCGAGTAAAGTTGAACAAACGGCATTTGCAGAAAGATATGTTTCCATTGATCAATCAGATGTGAGATTTGAATGCAACATCAACCCCTTGGGTACATTTGACATCTGAGACACGTCATTCACTTTTTTACCCCTAGGAGGGGATGATGTGTCTAAGATGACAAACCAAAAATTAAAATCTTGGGTACATTTGACATCTGAGAGACATCATTCACTTGTTTCCCCTAGGAGCAGATGACGTGTCTAAAACGTTATTTGAGGTTAGGCACAATTCTGTTCATTTCGTTGTAGCTTGTATCAGTCATAATAGAAGAGGCAATTACAATATTTTGGTGAACATTATTTGCGATACACTGCCCCATTATGTCAAAAACAAGGAATATATTTTATGATAGTGATAGCAAAAGTGACTTTGAGAAATCTAAAGAATTGTTCAGTGATCCTGAAATTGACAATTACAATGAAATACAAAGCCAAGGTGATGAAGACGATATTGAACTAGAAAATGATGACGATTGTAATACAATATCAAGGTTTCGAAGATGCGCAAGATGTCTATCGAGCAGTGATAGTGAATCTTCTCGTGAACCAGAAAATGATGACAATTGTAATATAAAACCAAGGTTTCGAAGACGCACAAGATGTCTATCGAGCAGTGATAGTGAATCTTCTCGTGAACCAGTATCAGAGGAATGGATTTGGGAAGAAGAAAATGCAGCCGATATAAAAAGTTTTTCTGAAATACCTGGAATTAATCTTTTGAGCCTGCGTAGACTAGGTGGTAATCCTACGCCTTTAGATGTTTCGAAAGAAGTCTCGAATGAAGATTTTTGGGATACTACTGGTAGAAGAGACGAATAGATATGCCAGACAAGGGATAGAAAAAGAAGGTTGTGTAACAAAAAAAAAAAAAAAAAAAAAAGGTGTTTCCTGTAAGTTCTGATGAAATGAAAGCTTATATTGCATTATGCATCTTGATGTCGCAAATAAAGAAGCCAAAAATGCATATGTGTTGGTCAAAAAGATATGCAATAAGTTATCGAATTTTTGCCAGCACACGATAGGTTTTTTGATATTTCAAGCTTTCTACGTTTTACGGATAATAAAAAAGAAAATAAAGATGACAGAATAAGAAAGATTAGAAATATAGTGATTACCTAAATAATAAATTTTGTTACCTTTATACTCCTGATAGTGAAGTAGATATTGATGAATCACAACCAAAAATTATATCCGTTTCACATGCAAATATTTTCTCAAATAAATCAGTACCCAAGGGGTTAACAAACATTCCGTGGGTTTCCTTCCTATTAGAAGATCTACAGATAAGGGATTATCTCAAGTTTTATTGGAAGAGATGGAAAAAAATGAATTAAAATTAGAAAATATGAGAGGTGAATGTTATGACAACGGTTCAAATATGAGGAGACAAATTGGGAGTAAAATCAAGACTTAAAACTTTAAATCCCACAGCATTTACATACCTTGCAGCAGCCATTCATTAAACATGGTAATTAATGATATGGCAAAATATTTCTTTGAGGCAGTGAAATTTTTAATATGGTTAAAAAAGTATATATACATTTTTTGCATTGTTGACATTTTGGTGGGTCATATTAAGAAAACACCTTAAAGCTCTTATATTTAAACCACTATAGAAAATATTCACGATGCTTTATTAAGCATTTGTGAAATTGTAGAAATAGGTAATATGAACCGAAATGAGGCCTATGGTTTATTGATCCCAATAAAACAATTTAAGTTTTTATGTTCGATCAACAATTGGCATAAAATTTTAATCACATTAATCTGATACGTTAAGCTACTTCAATCAAAAGATTTAGATTTTTCCCAAGCGACTGTTTTATTAAATAGCTCATTAACTTTTTTAAAGAATTAAGATTGGATGAATCCTTTGACAACAAAGCTGAAAAATTAGCAAACAAAAAAGGCTAATAAATGCTGTGTCACAGAAATAGATTGTACTCATGCCAACTTATTATGAGAAATATGATTTAAAAGAGGTAATAAAAGATTAAGCATAGAATTTTATGACTATGCGCCAGTGCGTGATTGGCACTAGAGATAAAATTATTTTTGCAATGCCACATTTTGCGCAGGCTCGTGGCATTTAAAAATGAATCAAAATAAGTAACAATATGCATTATTTTTGTATGAACTATATCACAAACAAATATATATATATATTACAAATGAATTTACTGTAAGATAGTTACATAGATATTATTGCAAGCTATATATTTTAGAATCTTATTTGTGTATGATCTTTGCATGAAATGAAACTTTTGTTTTCATTCCAAACCACACACATTTACAACTAGTTTCTAACCTTCACTCCACACCAGTAATAACTTGAATCGCATGCCAGTGCGTTATCGGTAGCAAATGTGTTAATGGAATAGCAATGTTGGCCATGGAGTAATATATTAGATCTGAAAGAAGTTATTCACAATATTGCAGGAAAAAAGGTTTGAAAGAGATTGTTTTAAACTAGGTTTCAACTATGTATATTGTACTAGTATTCTTTATTCTCTGCCGTTTTCAAAGTATTGTTTGCATTAGCTTTAGATCTAAAGTTTGTGTGTTTCTAATAAAAAGAATTTCATAAATATTGTGTGAGAGTTATTGCCTTAATTCAATTAGATTAGACTGTATTTTTCTCATTATCTTTTTTTATAAATCTGCTTTCTTTTAATTTTTGAGTTTTGACTACAGTGGCAAAAATGCTAGGGCCAGCCCTGTGCTTTCTCAATGGTTGGACCAGAAGACAAACTGGCACTTTCCACCATGATGCTAAAGAAGCCACAACTGTAAGCTTTCGAAAGTCACAACTAAGTTGTGCTTGAATGATAGTTGGAAATTAGTGAGGAAGTCTTCTCTTGCGATTAACCATAAATAACTTTATGCCTGACTTGCTGGCCATTCTTGGAATAAGCTACTTCTGCATCAAATTTTATTAAATTTTACTAAGAATTAGTTTCAGTTATCAATATATTTTGCAAAGTATCAATTTATGAATTATCATACAGCATCTTGTACAAATACACTTTACCATGACTTTGTAGAATAAAAATAGCCTAATCAAAAATGGAATATTTTACGTTGAAAAACTGAGGTTATCTAATGGTCAAAACTTATAAATGTCAGTCATCAGCCAAGTGACAACTCTGAGATAAATAAATGTTGTTGTATATGTTGTACTGTATAAGTTGCGGCAGTAATAATGTTTTTCCTTCCCTGAAAATTTTATCAGAAATTTGGGATTTCTGATACAATTTGATGCATCTTATTGACAGCAAAAATATAGTAACCACATAAAAACAGGTAATGATGTTATTAGCAACATAAGCAAATGATAGTGATTCTTCTCATGGCAATCACCTCTCTAAAAGGGATGAGTATTCTTGAGAACACATTAAAAAAAAAAAAAAAGAAAGAGAAATGGTTTTCATTTATTTCTGAAACACAAATTTTCCTTTATTTCAATGCATTGTAATTTATCTTAATTAAAAACTCAGTGGCGACATGAAACATTTTAAATATTCACTGCCTTTCTCAACAGTTTGCCATTTCCTGTTTATAAGTACTGATATAGTTAGTTACAAAACTTAATAAAAATTATGTAACAAAGACATTTATAACATTGATAATATGAAATTTATTTTGTAATTGTTAATTACCACAATCACTAACACTTGAGCATGCAATGGTATGGAAAGTGTAAAGTAAATAGTATACTACATACCAATTCTTTAAGTGGAAAAAACACTATTAAACAAACAGTTCATTATGACGACCAATATATTTTAAGAATGTCTAAGTAGCAAGTAGAATGATATCAAAATTCATTAATGACTGGAGTACTTTTTTAACTCTAAATTCTGCTTAACAAATTGAAACAATAAAGTAATAATTTAGGAAATAAAAAGATGGTTGATTTATTTGTGGGGTTCAAAGTGTTTTAAAAAAAGAAAAAATTAATCAAAATATAAAATCAAGTATGCTAACTCCATTGTATACATAACAACTGTTTTTGAAATTACTGAACAAAATCTACAATGTAGGGACTTTGCAGCTTTTTACCTTGCTTTTACACATAAGATCTGTTTCCCAGATTTTGAAATATTACTCAGTTCATGTAATAAAAGTATGGAATATATTATTCCCCAAGATTTTTCTTTTGTTTTGCTACATTATATCGGCAGCAATAACATAAAGCCAAATACAAATTTATAAGAGCTGGCAGGAACTAACATAACATACCACAAAAAGAATATGAAGCATGCCCTGTCTTAGAATCCAAAGAACTTAGCTTAAATACTATCTAATTGATGCAATCTACTGAGGAAATGGAAAGAAGTTATCATAAATAAAACTGGTTAAAATCATAAATAACTGGTTAGTTTCAAATAATAGCCTTACAATTTTGTGCAATTTTATTCAAATAATGCCATTAATTAACCATTTATCACACTTTTAGTTCAATATTTGTCTTTAACATACTCCAAAAACTTTGAATACTGTTAACTCAATCTGAAAATTGACAATCGCAATGGTAAGAAATAATTTCTTCTAAGATAACCATCTCCACAGGAGACCAAAATTATGCAAAACCCTTGGAGGTCTCTTTAAAGGGTTCAATATATGCCTGGTAACTAATTAAAAAAATAAGATTTTCCTATATTTTAAATTTATGAAAACATTTCTTTACCATCAACTCGGAGATAATCATTCAGAACTTGGAAGACTGGAAAACTGTCCCATGTATCTGGTGGTTGTTCAGCTAAAACAGTATCCATGTCTACAGCGAACAAAGACCAGAAGATTTCAGCATGCTCAACTAGAAGATCACTAAACCATGCAAATGCCTAATACAAAGCATAAAAGCATTTAAATTCAAATACTTATAAAAGTATCAATTAAAATAATAAAAATTTAATCATTCACATTTTGTAAAACAATTGGTGCTTTCCCACTAGCAGCAATCCCTCAGAAAGGCTAAATTTGTTGCATCAAATGATTAATTTGATAATTATTATTCATAATTAATTATAAATTATTGTTATTTACTATTATTTATATTTCTATTGCTTTTAACCAGTCTATTTGTGATTTGCATATGTAAAACTATAAGAACTGTACTTTTTTTTTAATCACATTCTGTACATTTAAACTTTATATTATATATAAACTTATTATACTTTATAATTTTTATACTCAAAGTATGGATAATTTATTAAAATAACTTTATTAGAATTTATTATTAACATACCATATTTCACCACTTACTTTTTAAAATCTTATTTTCATGATAAACTCATACAAAAAAATAATAATATCCAAGCATTTTTCATGTCAGAAATACAAAAGAAGAAATATTATGGCTATAAGATATATTTAAATGAAAATTTGCTTTTTTTTTTTTTTTACTGAACACACTAAAGCTTTTAAGCGCTACCTTCCTAAGGTAAAGGGATGTATTAGAGGAATACTTTAACGATAGAGAAATAAGAGAAATTAGCTTATAATACGTATGGGAAAAACCAATTTTTACAGCAGCTCGTTTGCCAGGATTCAACTCTTATACAGCAGACCATTTGCTAGGATTCAACTGTATGTAGGCTTTACATACAGTAGATGGCTGGAGATAACCACAACTTGATGTTTAGATGAAGATAAGACACAGAGTCTGAAAACAGTGAACAAATCTCTGAAGTACAGAAATTAATTTCAACAACAATAAATGAAGAAGAGCTTAACAGAAGCATTATTTTGATCATAATTTAATCTTGCAAGACTATGAAAACGGTTACATCTATGAATCGACAATATAAAGCAGGAAAAGTGATTCATCAGACCAAGGAAATTGGAATTTCACTCATATTTTATTTTCAAAATGCAAATAGCAGATTTAATCAATCTCTTCATTAATGATTTTGGTTTGTTTTCTACATCAGCTTGTAATTCAATTTTCTCTCTATTTTTTTAATTAGTCATGCCTAAAAAACACGATTTACATGCTGCTATCTAAAAAAATTTTAAACTGTTAAAAAATTTTCGAAATACTGCATCTATAGAACAAAAATATGACTTCAAAGCGACTTATATGTGTAAATGCTAGTATAGATCCCAATAAAAAAATTTACACATTTTCATGTCAGAATATTATTAATAAAAAGAAAAACACATGAAAAATATGAAAGAAAATCTGACACATATATACACCATATATTGCTTACATTTAAGTGCTTAATTTCAAAATGTGCTAATTAAATCAATATAATAATTATGTAAAATTGTTATGCCGGGAACAACCCATCATCTCAAACAACAGAATTACACTGTTGACAATACCGGAAGTCTTAAATGGCTTTCAGTTATTGGTAACAAATTTGGCCCTTTGGCAACACAAAATATTTTGAGGGGTTGCTACTAATTGGAATAAAGCAAATAATCTACCATACATCACTAAATGTTATTTCATTTAACTTATAAAATTTGACAACACTTGAACACTATAGTAAATTTTACATTTTTATAATAAAATCTTCAAAAAGAGTATAATTCACTTATTTGTGTGCAAAGCATTATAATTTACAACAGCTTAAAAGTTAAAAGAAAATGTTTCATCTTTTAGCCACTGTAGGTTTCATTGCCTTTGTCAGCAAATTATATGAAAAATAATTTTTTTTTTTTTTTTTTTTTTTTAAACACATGAAAGGAGGAGGAAAATGTACATCCATACTCACCGCATCCTAACAGAAGAAGCAAACAGGGAAAATATATTTACATTTAATATTACACAGCACATCACAATATACAACAATTATGCATAAGCAAGCTCAATAATAAATTACCAAGTTCACTGCATGCAGAAATAAACAAATAGAAGCAGTGAACAACAATACATTTAACATGCAATGCAACATTCTCAATTTTATAAAGTTTATCATTTTTCATTAACTCTTTTATGGTTTTTATACAAAGCTTCAGCAGCACATTTACAGCCAGTTCTTTTAAAAAGGAAACATTTTAATGCAAATTCAAAGAGGTAGAATTTAATTTAAAATGTTAAATATTACATCAATAAATTTTAACTTGCTCAAAGCAGGAATCACACAAGATGTATCTATCTAAAACACCCAATGAAACATTAAGTGTATTTTGTAAAGATATACATAATCAGGCAATTCTAAAATAGCTGCTAGAAAAATTAATATTCTGCTACAGTTAAAAAAACAGAAAAACTGCCTTTTTAGTAAAAACTAAAATAGGTAAACATACTTTTATTTAAATACTTTATACCACTTATAATTTTTGTACCTTGATATGTTTTTTGACTAAAACAACTATACTTTTTTAATTAAAAACCTAATTTTATAAAGTATTTAAAAAAGGAGTGCTATGTTAATTTAAAATGTGCTTTAATCCTTTTAATATTAACAGAGTTCTGACAATGTTTGTAACATGGACAACGAGTCTTGAATCTTACATAAAAAATCTGCTCACATGCCAACAACGCACATACTGTGTCACAATGAGTATGTGATTTGTATTAGAACAAAAATTGTTTAAAATGTATTTCTTACTTCCAAAATTACAAAAATCTTATTTACCAATAAATAAAAACAACACTACTAATAATACTGTTAGTAATAACAATACGAATGCTATACAGAGCGAGATTGACTTTTAGTGCCCCCTCATAAATTTATGCCAATTTTTCTTTCCTGGTCTTGTTTTTTTACCTGTATAATATATACTCCATGGTAAAATCAAAAATGGGAAATTTTTGTAATACGCCATTTCTTGAGTTCCTAAGGACCTTTCCATGGTGCTCCTTTTCCCTGATACCTTACACATCTGCTTATTTTGCTAAATGGTTAATCCTGCTATGATGTTTTATTAAAATTAATAATAACAGATTACCTAATTTTTATAGTGAATGATATTAATCCTTTCAATTCTACATGCTATGGGGTGATTATTTTTCTACAGATGTAAGTAATAATTCTCTTTATCATCACAATAAATAATAGATGCAAAGTGTAAACAATATGCCATCAATAAGTTTCTGACAAAAGAGGAATTTAATCTATCCCACATCCATGAACACTGAAAGACATTTCCGAATGCTATTAGTAAGGGCAATGTGCAAAGATGAGAGGAGTTTAAAGAAGGGGACACCAGCATTGAAGACAAGCCAAGTAATGATAAGCCATAAAATGCTCATTTCAATTTCTTCAAAGAGAATTCATCAGAACAGAGTTAAATTCTGTGATAGTATAAATGTATTGCTTCTCATGGAAATTATGTTGAATAGCATCCTAGTGTAAAGGAAAAATCACTCTTAGCATGTGAAGTTTTGGTGATTTCTTTCAGTTCTAAAAATATTCATATTATGCAAACTTTCACATTACTTCCAGAACAGACCTTGTAATACTAAACTAGTTTCTGAAGATCGCGTTATGATAAGCAGAAAATTTGGATCACAATTTTTCCCCTCAACAAGACAAAGGAAAAACTTCATATACAAATGGTTTCACACACCACTAATAATGTCATATAATGATAATCCGATGAACTAGTAATTATATTTTTGAATAGATATGGTTTTTCCCAAACCCAGTTGTGACTGCATTAAGTTAAACAGTTATTTTTAAATAAATAATATCCTTTTTGACTTTTGACTTTTTGACTGCAACAGAATTATTGCTCATTCAAAGAGTTTTAATGGTAATAGTTCATGACAAGCTATTCTAATTGTTTTTGAAATACTCAGCATTAAGGATATGAAGTTTTAAAATTTTGTTAATTTATGTTCATGTATAATTACAAAATAACTTTCATGGCTCCAAATACTTCATTATTTTTAACTCTTAGTTATAATTTGAAAATACAACTTTTTTTTCAATTAAAATAGTTTTTCAGAATTAAACTCATTTAGAAGCTGTTGAAATACGGGAAGGCAAAAAATTATGAAAATAATACATTTAAGTGCATTAAAATGAGTTGCAAGAAATGTTATTAGAAAACAAAAATATTACAACAATGCAAACTAGAAATAATGAAAAAAGCCATTTTCAATTTTTCACTTCCTGTCAACAAAACGCTATAATAATAGCCACCTAATTGGACAGAATATCATAAAGAGATATCTAAAGATAAATTGATTTCTATTTAGTTAATCACATTTTCAGCATAACTGAGAAATTTATTTGTGTTTCATTACAAATATAGAAATTTTGATACAGCAGTAATTCACTCAAATTTAAACATTATCAGACAAAAACACATTGTATGATTATAACTGAAAACTGGTATCAACGTTTAAGCATTTACATGTAGATATTTAGATCCTTGAGAAAAGGAGGTGTTCAATGTGTTTTTATGAAGAAATATGACATTTCTTCAAAAAAACTATGACAAAATGATCTCTATGACAAAACTTTGACATTGACTTTCTGTCTAAAGTAAGGCCTAGAAATTAAAATTTACATGAAATTTCTTCAAGATTTTTTAATTAAAGTCCAACTTCCCCCAGATCCAGTTTGAGAATTTCATAAATAGATTTTAGGAAACCTGGAAGAAAAAAATTCCTCTGAAATATATGTGAATGCGGTAGTGTTAAACAATTTAGTTACCAGAGATACAAACTCTATTGAATAATGTACTGGCAGTTGCCTTAATTGATAAGGGAGCAGACAGTAGTTTTTTTTTTGGGGGGGGGGAAGAATTTCTAGTGTCAGCATTTTAAACACCATAGGTTGTTTAACACCAAAGATATGGCAGTGATTGCAGCTCAAGGGATACAATGCATATTCTTTCCCAAACTGCAAGAACTTATTGAAGAGTACGTCAGGTTCTGCCATATCTGCCAATAATGAAATGTTAGGGGTCGATCTTCTAAAAACCATATCTGTGGAATGAAATGAATAAACACCGTTATTTACCTGTAACTGTTGATCATTTTAGCACATGGGTAGAAATAATTCCCCTGAAAAGGGTTTCTGCCAAAATAGTTACAGATTCAGTTTTAAATACGGTGAACCATTAAAGAAAATATCAGATAACGGTCCCCAATTTGTCAGATATTCCAAGATCTATGTGCAGGGCTTGGCATACGCCGCTTAATGATGGTCCCTTATTGACCACAATCTAATATTACAGAAATGGTCAATCGCAGTATCGTTAAATTTATTTGCAATTACATAAAAAATTATCACGGATGTTGGGATGATTTGGTCGATCAGCTTGCATTTGCGTTATGCACAATGACCCACAACACGACCAGGAAACACCTGCAGAATTATGTTTAGGAAGGAAAATAATGATGTCCCACGATAGATTATTTTTGATGCAAAAGCAAGCTCCGGAATTTTACATGACAGATATAAAAATATATAGTCGATAAGGCCATTAAATCTTCTGATACGGCAAGAAGTAAACGGAAATTGTATTATGACAAAAGGTGGAGGATAGAAGATTTTAAATGAGGGGCTAGTGTTAAAAATGAAACATCCTGTGCTCCCAAAGGAAAAGTTGCAAAGTTTGTTCTAGAATTTTATGGACCATATGTGATACAAACTATTCGTGGAAGCACAGTAATTCTCAAAAATGCCATTGGTGAACAGTCTAAAACTTATATAGACCAGATTAAAAAATATTATGATCGTTCTGATGTAATGCTTCTTAAAGACTTATTGCAGTTATGGTAATGTTGAGGGAAATAAAGCTCTGAGTGAAGAACAGCCTGGACACAAATACCAGAAGCGGTTTCTAAGAGGAAAGCAAATGGAACCCCAGCCAAGATGCAGAAGAGACACAAGGCAAACGCAGGACAGAAGCGGAAACACTGAAGTTAAGTGGGCAGATAAAGCGGCTAGCATCAAGAAAAAGAGACCAGAACAATCCTAAAGACCATTCAGGAAACAACCAGTGTGCCATCAATGGGAAGGAATCTACAACGTTCGGCGAAAGAGCCAAGAGGTTTTCTCCGGCAAGTGACAGAGACTGGGCGACATGGAACAAGCTGCAAAACGTAGAGCACCCCACTGCAGACAATTGGATGATGAGTTCTGAAGGGGAATAAAAAAAGAGACCACCTCCGGAAGATACCTTCCCTAATAAGTCGAGAAGAATGTAAGAGCGTGCCATGAAAAGAAAGCCGCGCCCACAGCCTAAAGAGAAACGGCAGGCAAGATGCCAGAGGGTAGGCACAACAACCACATATTCAACATGGAAACAGTTCCTGCAAAAATGCATGATGCAGAACACAAATTAAAAACATAAGTAAATTTTGATTTTATTTTCAAGTACTCAGTGCTGTTATATCTAAACATGTTGCTTGATAAGATTTACGTAAATTTTTTACCCCGAAGTTGTTTCAGCAAGAAGCAAAAATTTTTTAAATTTCTATGAAATGATTTGTGTCAAGAAATACGCTGTTTGGTCAAGAGACTGTTTTATGCTATTTGGCGAGATGAAATTGTTTACTTTAAATAGCAACTTTGTTTAATTTGGATATAAGAAAATTGGAAACTAGTATATGTATATATATTGTATTTACAACTGTGTTAAATGTAAATGTGTGGTTCTGAATGTAAAGTGTGTTATAATTTTGTAAAACTAAAGTATTCCAATTTATACGCATAGTTGTAACTATGTGCATAAATTGGAAGTTTAAATTGATCAATATTTAAAATCTAACGAAAAAACAGCTAACGGGGGGGGGGGGGTTTAAAAACTAGTTTAGGTAATGTTAAATGATTAGTTAGGCTCTCCGGCGGAACACATAGTTAACACATTTTTGAATGAGTACACTAGGATGAGCTTGAATATAAGGAGACTGTTGAAACCTAGAGTGTCTCAGCTTATTAACATGTAGGTTATTGCTCAAGTGGTAAAGTTGTGAAAACACAACATTTTCACTTGCTTTGAAAATTCAGTACACTCATATGTGAGAGACCTAGGAGTCAAAAATTAAACTTGTGGGCAATGTAAAAGGATATTGATTAATTGTCTAGCTAAATGCATGTATTATCTAAAACCTGCTGCTAATACATTTTTCCTGTCAGTCAAAATTGCAAGTTGATTTTGTATTGTAAAATTTTACACTTAAAAAGTGTTTAGTAGCATTAGATTGTAAGACTGGCTCTTCAAATTTAGGTCAGAATTTAACATTTTCAACTAGGTCTTTAAAGACCATATTTTCAAAGATTTGAATTCAGGTGGGAAATATTGTAAAAAACCTTATTTTATTCTAACCAATTACAGTACAAAGTCCGTAATCCAGACGTCCATTATCCGGAATGATCTATAATCCGGACCTCAAAGCCACAAACTTATGCATGCATAAAGTTTAATAAAGCCAGTAAAGCGTTTACCCATGTGCGCTTCCGATAGTGAAGAAAGTAACAGAGAACGTTATTGACAATGAAAAAATTTTGATTAACAAGTTAATCGGTATTCTCGACACAGCAATTAAAGGACTTGAACAGTGGAACTTTGTAATTGAACAAGAAATTATGTTTGTTTATAGAATTAAAGAGAAGGTATTATCACATAAAAGGAAGCAACTTAAACAACTTACATTGAAAGAAATGTTTAATAAAGTAAACAAATAAATATTAAGCTTTTTTTTGTAAATTTTGATACCCTTTAGATCATAATTGTTCTTTATTTCATAAATTACGGTTTCATATTTTTAATTTTAGAATTTCTGCATGCCATCTTACCAGATTTAAATTGATGATCTATAATCCGGAAAAACCCCTAATCCGGAATCTCTAAAGTCCCGAGGAGTCCGGATTACGGACTTTGTACTGTATTTTTATTTTAAGGAATTTTCTTTCTGCTCTGATTTCAATTTCCTGCCAGAATGCAAATTTAAATGACGTATATGCAAATCTAGGCGAGTTCAAAAATAGGATTTAAGTAGCAGATTTTAAGAGTTTGCGATAGGGAGAGAGTTGAGAATTTATGCAGCGTGTTTGAAAGTAACTCTGCAGTTGACTAGTTGGTGCTAGCCACTTACTTTAGATTATATTGATATTTTAGGCTCGGATTCGCTGCGTGCAGCCAATTAAGCGGTTTAGCTTGAGCAGGAGCCAATTGTGTAGCTAAAATTTAATTCATGATTGTGCATACGATTTTGTGTTCAAGTTACTAAAGAGGTTATCACACTTGGCTACAGTCCCGGCTAGATGGGATTTTTCTGAGCGACGAGATTCTGGAGGCACTGATTTAACCGTGAGAATTCCTAGAAAAGAGCCCTGCCTGAAGAGAAGTCCCGCCTAGCTACAGAAACGATGTTGCGGCTATGCGAGATTTTTTCAAACCTCACTGAAAATGTCTCGGCTGGACCTCTGTCCTGTGTAGAGACAACCAATCAGACGAAAGTTCTGCTTCTGAAGCATCACGTGATTCCATTCTGAGCGATAATCGATTAGTGTTTGGTGTTCAAGTCTTTGTAGTAAGTGAAAATGGTAACGTGGGTTTCTTGGAATTGTGCGGGTTATGAGAATTGTCCCATTAGATATCAAGTCCCGCATAGCCAAAGCAAAATGTGATTGGGACATTAGTCACAAGTGGTGGTTAAACTGTGATCAGCAAGTGAATGCATTTTCTGTTTTGATTAGCTAAAAAAAAAGTTCTACAGTCATCTGTTCGTCCAAGAAACAGCGAAAATTCGGCATCTTCGTCTTTCAGTAGTAGTTCGTCTATAGTTTATGATCTCAAAACACACAAGACCACTCTACAAGTGGCACCCGAAACAGCTTAGAACCATGGAAGCCGCTACATCTAACCTGGCCCTTTCCACTTCAACAGCACCTGTGGCTCAAACCAATCCTATGGAAGAATTTGGGTATACTGTCGATGTCATGAGAGCTTCTATGAGGACCCAGTGCCTATTTGATGGCAAAGGATGAACAACAGCATTTGTGTACAAGATGAACGATCACTTTCTACTGTACCCAGTTGGCGACATTTTAAAAGTGGCTATAGCAACTTCAGTTGTCCGAGGACAAGCCTTGAGCTGATACAAAGGCATTGGCAAATTCTTACTTGGAGATCCAGGGACAGCAACATATACATACCAAAAGTTCAAAACTGCCCTCCTTAAAGCTTTTCCAGTTGTAAAAAATCGTGCACAGTTGAATGCTAAACTGTATAGCCGCTACCAAATGAACGGGGAAGATCTGACAAACTTCATTATATGTAAAATTCCAGTGCTTAAATTATAGTATGGAAGAAAACCCGACGAGGAAGTAATTCAAGATTGCCCCCTCCCACGGCACAAGATTTCATCAAAACTCGAAAACCGACGACCTTGGAAACTCTATTTGAGCTAGTGACAAAGTACGAAAGCCGCACTTCCAATTATAAAATTATTCTTTATTAATATTTCTTTAAGAAAGAGATATTTTGCATAAAAAAAGATTTTTTACTGAATCACCCCTACATAAAGTTAAAATGTGATTCGCAGCCCAGATGAAGATGTTTTCTTGATTCAAAATCATACTTCACATGTGTGTGTGTGTGTGTGAGATTACGGCAAAGCCTCGAGGGCTATCTGCCTAAGGGGAGGGATGCCTTCGTGGAGGACTTTCTAAGGGAAACTGGCTCATATACACATTACACATGAGGAAAAAAACGAAAACGCCCATGCAGCCAGCACGTTTGCGGGATTCAAACCTCGGACCAAACTACCAGTGTTCAGCGACTTTACCACTCGGCCGCTGGTGGGCTCATCCTACTTCAGATATTCGTCGTTAATTGATTGATGATCGAAGCATTGTCATTGCAATGTAAAATTTCAATTATACCCTCTTCATTTAGCATTTCTTATCATAGTGCATTAATTGGAAAAATTTAGCTTTTTACTTGCGATACCCCAAAAGCCTTCAGAATCGTTGCTTCTATCATCATTATGGAATTTGGTAGGCGGCCATAAATTATGCTAAGCTTTTTTAAAAACATCTGCAGACATACACTGTCATGATCATGCAGAATATACATCAAATTTTGTATTAAAATATTACAAAAATTTTTGAATGATCTTACTGTTGCATCAGTTTTTAAAAAGCTACTTTATATCTGCATTTCAATACGAGCAAAATTCCAATATCCACAGTTTTGGGGAAAGAGTAAAATGGAGAGGTTATCATTTACTAAATTTTATAAGATTAATAATAATAGATAGAACAAAATAATAAGCTGCTTCAAATCAGAAAGCTAAAAAATATGCTTTGTTAACTGAACTGTTCCTTGGAGTCTAATTCCTTCTTTGCTGCTACGTCAACAACAATAGCAACAAAAATAAATAAATGAAACAGTATGAGCAACATTCCACTCTTAATAAATATGTCTTGGGGCTTCACATCAGACAGGAAAATGCTACCCAGTACCTACAGCCACTCAAGTGATGAAAAGTACAGTCATGGCTAATGACAATACAATGTCAATTATTGTATTGTCATTGGCCATGCTGTGATTCCCTACACAGCAAGTGCTTAAAAGTTACTACTGGAAACATTAAAGAAAAAAATCACATTTTCTATACATTTCCTTTTCTTCAGGAAGAGGAAAACTTTTTTAAAAGAAAAATCATTTGCAGGTGGATCTGATATTAAATCATTCCGGATACTAGACACCTGGATTTCAGACTTTGTATAGTATAAGTGAGTGAGTGAGAGATTATGGCGCAAAACCAAAGATGATTATAGCGCGCCAAACACGAGATGGGATGATTACAAATGATGAAATTAAAATACAAACAAGTATACAAATGTACCAAATCCAGAGGATGAAGTCATATAAAAACAAGTTAAAAGCACACATTAAAATTCAAGACATAGTCTTCAAAACAAATTACATTAGATAATAAAAGCCAGTCTCTTTTAAATAATAAAATTAATTAATATTGACCTCTCTTCCGATTAAACGGTCGAGAGGTAAGTCACAGCTATTAAAATATTTCTGACGAAGACTATTAAAACTTGGACACTCAATTAAAATATGACAGACAGATAGACAAACATTACAATTTGAACAAACAGGCTCATTTTCAGCTTTTAAAATGTAGTTATGTGTTACTCTAGTGTGGCCAATTCTGAGGCGAGTCAAAAGAACTTCCTCCTTACGATTTTTGGTTAATTCCCAATGCTCAATTCTAGGCTTTACATGTCTTAATTTATTTTGAAGCTGAACATCCCAAAGTTGCTGCTATTTTTTTCGGATCTTGTTTTTCCACAACACAACAGATGTCTCCAAAAGGGATGAGACGACTGGACAGTTCAACAGCACATTTCGCTGTGATATCTGCCAGCTCATTCCCTTTTATTCCCACATGCCCGGGAACCCAGCAGTACAGGACTTCATATCCACGACCTGTTAAGTTTATATGTAACTTAAGAATATCCACTATTACTGGATTTTGAGTGTTAGAAAAAGCTTCTAATGATTTAAGTGCACTAGATGAGTCTGCATAAATTATAAAGTTTTTGTGGCAGAGCCTTGAGATGTACAAGAGACTATAATATATCGCAGTTAGTTCGGATGTTAAGACAGAGAAATCATGGTGCAAGCGTCTGCCCTCCATGTGATCTTCAATTGCAAATGCCATCCCAACATGATCTTTTGACTTGGATCCATCTGTATAGACTGGAAGATAACTGCTATATTTGTGCCTGTGCTCAGCGAAGAGTCGTCTGTATACGATCTCGTTAGTGCTTGCCTTCACGTGATTGTAACAGCTTTAAATAATATTAAAATCTTGTAGTTTAAATAATTTAAATAGATGAACATTAAGGTATTTGTGAATGGCAATATTTGAAACCAAACTCGAAGTGTGAGAGTGCGACTCTCGTGCGAGTCGAGAGTGCGACTCTCGCACGAAGAATGTAATTTATTTTTAAATGATAGAATATGTTTTCTCTTCTTGTTTGTATGTCGCTATTTTTTTGAGTGTTAAATAAAAGTTATTGCTGTGTTCCATCATTGGAGTTGCTTCATTTCGCCAAAGAAGTATCACATGATGTTTGAAAACATCAAGAAGCTGAACCTGTGAATTTTCCCAAGTTGGGATAGTAAGTACTGCACTGCTTGGGGGCGCATATCAGAGAGGGAATGTTCCTCAATGATAGGGCGAACTCTTAAAGGAAAGGTAGGAATACAGGATGGACATGTTTCAAATAATGTATTACACTCATTATCAAGTAAGCATAGCTTATTAGGATGCTCAGGTTGAGATAGAATATTAAAATACAGTCAAAAGTCGTTAATCCGGACTCGTCGGGACTTCGGCGATTCCGGATTATCGATCATCAGTTTAAATCTCGTAAGATGGCATGCAGATATTCTAAAATTAAAAATATGAAACCGTAATTTATGAAATAAAGAACAATTATGATCTAAAGGGTATCAAAATTTGCAAAAAGAAAAAGCTTAATATTTATTTGTTTACTTTATTAAACATTTCTTTCAATGTAAGTTGTTTAAGTTTTGCTTCGTTTCATGTGATAATACTTTCTCTTTAATTCTATTAAACAGACATTATTTCTTGTTCAGTTACAAAGTTCCGCCGTTCAAGTCCTATAATTGCTGTGTCAAGAACACCGACTAATTTGTCAATCGAAATTTTTTTGTTTTCAATAACCTCTGTCACTTTTCTTCGCTATCGGAAGCGAATTATAATGACGAGGAACTTGTTTTAAATCATATCAAAGACGGAGCATATCGAGATGAAATACTACATTTGGTAAGGAATTATAAGCCAAATAAAATAAAAACATCTGCGCTGAAGATAAGGATAGTGCTGACAAATCAACTTCCAATTCATTACGCGCCCGCCGCCGAGCAGCGTGAAATTGATAAACAGATTTCGGATTTCAAAACATACTTTCGCTTTAGATCCTTTACATATTAACAAATATATATCGGAAATTCTATTTGATATAATCGAAAGTTTAAGCTTACTTTTATAAAATTGCTCTTACAGTCTGCAAAAAATAATAAGCCGGATGCAATTCGAAAATTAAGGAACAACGCAATCATCAACATTAACTGAAATAGATAATTAGATAATTTTAGCTTATACGTCCATTATACATAAAATGCGCACGCGAAAACGTATTCTGCACTTGCGCACACTCATATGCGCAGTCGTAAAAGGTCTTACGCGCACGCGTGAACGCCTCTGCGCATGTGTCAACGCGGCGCATGCGCAGAAAGTTTTTAGTTTTGATGTCCGGATTATAGATCCTTCCGAATTATGGGTGTCCGAATTAACGACTTTTGACTGTATTGCAAAAGGGACAATTGCTCACGCCTCAGATAAAGTGATGGTTCAACATATAGGCTCTGGACAGGAGAAGTCCTGAAAGCTCCTGAACAAATCCGCAGAGCTTGATGGTGAACAGGATCCAGTTTTAACAAAACAGATGAGCGAGCGGATCCATAAACAACTGAGCCATAATCCAGTCTAGAGCGGATAAGCGCTCTATAAATGCGAAGCATGGAGCAATGCTCTGCACCCTAGGAGATGTTCGCCAATACTTTTAAAATATTTAGTGTTTTTAGACACTTCTTTCTCAGGTTTAAAACATGAGAAAGGAAAGTCAATTTTCGGTCGAACGTCACTCCTAAAAATTTTACTTCAGGCGCAACTGGAATAATTATACCATTCAGATATAACTCAGGTTCAGGATGGAGACCACGCTTCCTACAAAAGTGCACGCACATAGTTTTCTGTTTTGAAAAGGTAAATCCCTGTTTGTTTGACCATTCCTGGATCTTATTCAGAGCCATCTGCAATTGCCTCTCTATGTATCTCATGTCTGCCCCTCGACAGCTAATCTGTAAATCATCTACATATAGAGATCTTAAGATGATGAGAGGAAGTTCTTTTAATACAGTTTATTTTTAGGCTGAACAGCGTTACACTAAGCACACAGCACACCCTCTTCCTGTTCAAAAACATTCGATAAAGCAGAGCCAATTCTTACTTGAAAAGTTCTATTGTACAAGAAATTCTGAATAAAAATTTGTAGATTGCCGCGCAAGCCACTCTCGTGGAGATCGCGAAGTATACCGTATCTCAATGCCTTATCATAAGCTTTCTCAATGTCAAAGAATATCGAGACAAGGTGACTTCTTTTGACAAAAGCTTTTCGAATAGATGTCTCTAAAAGAAGCATATTATCTACGGTCGTTCTTCCCTTTCGAAAACCGCTTTGATAAGGCGATATAATATTATTCTTTTCCAAGAAGTAGACTAGGCGGCTGTTTACCATCTTTTCAAACAGTTTGCATAGGCAACTCGTACGGGCAATTGGCCGATAGTTGGAGGGATTCCTTGGATCTTTCCCTGGCTTAGCAATAGGAATGACAACAGCTCTCCTCCATGCACTGGGAAAGGTACGCTCCTTCCACACTCTATTGTAAAGAGTGTGAAGGGCATTCAGTGACTTTTAGGACAGAGGCTTTAGCATTTCGTAATTCACGCCATCAAGACCCGGAGAAGACCTATGTGTCTGCAATGAAGCACTCCTTAATTCAAGCATAGTAAAGTCTCTATTGTAAGGCTCAGATTTGGAAGAGTTGAATGCGATGGGATTTATTTCAGAGTGCTGCTTCATAGAGAGAAATGCAGGTGAATAGTTTCTGCTGTAAGAAACGGCAGCAAATGCCTCACCAATAGTATTCGCAATTTCTTCTATGGAGCTAATCACTCGGCCATCTTTTTCCAAAAAGGAAAGTGAGTGGTCTTTATATATGCCGCATGCTTTTCGAACTCTTTCCCAAACCCGCTTACTAGGCGTGGAGGATGTTATTGACGACACATAAGAAATCCAGGAATCCAGGAATCCCTTTTGTGCATTTGCTTTGGCTCTTTTAAAGGCTATGAGGTTTCGCAGAGTAGGATATCTACGAAAAATACCCCATGCTATTTTCTGTTTTTTCAGTGCTTCATGACAGTCGCGATTCCCACATGGTTTTGAATATTTTAGTAGTTTTCCTAATGGAGAGCATAGCTGCCTGAATAATAGTATTAGTAACAGCTTCAACAGCGTCATCGATATGCCCATCTTCTACCATTTGATCTGTGAGCTCTGCAATGGAAGAGAAGAGTTCCCAGTCTGCCCTGTCCAGTATAAACCGAGGGAGTCTCGACATGGGGTTTGCAAGTCTTCGTGCAAGAGACACAAAAAATGGGATAATGGTTGTACAGATCATTTCCGACACTAAAGGTGCAAAATGGCAACAGAGATGGTGAACAGATGGCAAGATCGAGAGCGTGGAATGTCCTTGAAGGCTCATGGAAGTAAGTATCCTGTCCATTATTCAGGAGACAAAGGCTATGATCCTCGATCATCTGCTCTATTTGTCTTCTTCGGGAATTTGTATCTTTACTACCCCAGAGCGGACTATGGCCGTTAAAATCTCCTATAATGATATAGGGCTCAGGCAGCTGCTCTATAAGATCATTTAAATCTTGCTGATCAATGTGCTCATTTGGAGGCAAATACAAAGAAACAAATGAAACAACAATATCAAAATTTAATTGAGTAGCGACAACTTGGAGGGATGTCGTCAAAGAAAGTACATTTGAGTGATAATCCAGTGAGAAGAGGAGACCTACACCTCCACTGGCACGCTCACCTGCAAGGCTATCCTTCCTGATGAAAGAAAACCTCCGAAGTTTTGCATGCTGTTCTGGTTTCAGATTTGTTTCCTGTATTGCTAAGCACACAGGATGATACACATTTATTATAGATTTGATGTCAAGCAAATTTCGGTGGAAACTGCGACAGTTCCATGACACGAGGGTGGCCATTATTAATGGTTTTTGTTTTTTCGGTGCTGTTCTTTTGTTTTTCGTGGAAGTAGATGCCTGGGAACTTTTAGACTCTCTTCTACTTCCATAAAGTCTGAATCCGCAGATTCAAAAATCATCTCATCCAGAGAGCTATTGCTGTGACTTATATTTTTATTTGATATTTTTTGTGTGGCAGTTTTGGGCATACTTTGAATAACTGTTTCTTTTTTTTTGTACTATATGGGTTGCATTTTCTTTTTTCTTGTTGGACGTAGACGGTTGGGTTTTATTTGGTAGGGTCTGTGTGCCTATTGATGTTTGGATGGTAACTGTACGAGATGATTTAACAGCACTGGCGTATGATGTATTTGGTCGAAGCTGTGTGCTCTGGACTAATCTTCTGGCTTCGGTGTAAGAGATGTTCCTAGTAACTTTTGTAGTCTGTATTTCTTTTTCCGATTTCCATTTTGGGCACAAGCGAGAAAATGCTGGGTGGTCACCCTTGCAATTTATACACAAAGGCACAGCGGTACAATTATCAGAATCGTGGCCAATCTGTGAGCATCGGGCACATGTGAGGCTGCCACGACAAGACGTCTTAGAATGGCTGAAACACTGGCATTGGAAACATCGCATAGGGTTTGGAATATAAGGTCTTACAGGAATATTTAAATATCCGGCCTTAATATTCTTAGGCAGATCAGGCGTGTTGAAGGTAAGGATCATGTGTTTCGTGTCTATCAACTTACCTTCTTCACGCATCTTGAGCCGCCTTGCACCGCAGACATTTTGGTCGAATAGCTCAGAAGCGATCTCTTCTTCAGAAACATACAGAAGGTTGAATTCTGAGATTACACCACGACAATAGTTCAGTGACTTATGTGCTGTTACAGTGACATTCACTTGCCCAAGTTTAGTTATCTGAAGTAAAGAAGCAGACTGGGTGGCTGAGGTTGTATCAATCAGCAAGTCTCCGGAGCGGAGACGCTTTATATTTCTCAGCTCACCAATACAAGACTGGATGTATTTGTTTATTACAAAAGGAGACATCTTTTGCATTTCGCCAGAAGGACTAGAGAAGACTAGGAAATGGGGACTATTGTTATGATTTTTTTCATTTGTATCTGTACGTAATTTTTTTGCAGTAGACTTTTTCAGAACTAGGTTGAGTGACTGGTTTAGAAGTAGACGTTTCAGAACTAGGTTGAGCGACTGGTTTAGCAGTAGACGTTTCAGAACTAGGTTGAGTGACTGGTTTAGTAGTAGATGTTTCAGAACTAGGTTGAGTGACAGGAGTGACCTCGAAATCTTTAATTAGGTATATATGTGAAGAAGTCATAGTGAGAGAAAAAAGATTCGGGTCCGACGGCCCCGCCCACCACGGAGCCCAACAAGGGAACACAGATTCCTGTGTTAGAGCTAGCCGGACCTATACGCAAACTGAAGCCCCACAGTCGGCTTTCCCGAAAGCAGGTACTCCCGAGAGCTTGACCCCAAGCCACTGACACAAGGACTAGTGACCAGCCGATTGACACCCGTGAGGACGACTAAGGTGCCTCCCGTTTAGTTGAAGCAGAGGCCAAAGCAGTGTGTTGTCGCCCCACAACTACCATGACCCTCCTTTCCAGCGACATGGGTCTCCACGCACGGCAAACACGTGGGCAGTTTTCTCGCCACTCGAGAACTAGAGACAAGGGCTGTTCCAGTTTCTTGTGACGAGCCCCAAACTCCGTAGAGAGAAACCACGAGGGAGAAGAAAAGGGAAAAGGTTCCAGCCAAGAGGAGAGGAGACTGAAAACAGGATAGAGATCACTGGGGCTCCAGGATCGTGACACCCGTCTCACCAAGAAGATGATCCCCTGAAGGGCTAGGGTACCTCGGGATTGCCACACCCGTACTCACAAAAGTGAGCCCCTGAGGGCCTTTGTATAGTATAAACTTTATAGATTATAAGTTATATAAGATTATAAACCATTCTTTGAACTCCTGGTTTTTTTTTTTTTTAGAAAGGTGTTCTACTCAGGCAAAAACAACATAGTTTACTTGTCAGATTTGTACAGCAAGTTCAATGAAATGAATTTATAGCTCTAAAAAAACAGCTGAAGTTTATCAAAATGAAATCAGTTACCTATGCCTTCCTTAGTCTTTTTAAAAAAAGCAAGTTTTGACACTGAAAAATTTGGCATTTTTGGATCTTTTTCAGTAAAAAAGACCATGATGTGACTTTTTACAAACATGGGGGACCTCAATAATGATTTTAACAAATAATTCCTAGCTATCCTTAACATAAAAGCTCCTCATTGAATTTCAGATCCATTTTCAAACCAGTTGTTTTCTGAATTTGCTTTTAAAAGTATAAAATTATATTGTCAATAAGTATGACGAAGGAACAAAAATTAGTAAATTGTTTCTTGAACTAATAACAAATATAAAAAGATCTGATTATTAATCATTAATGCACCAAGCTTTCCAATACTTGTGCACAATAATATTACAACAAACAACAGCAGAGCAATTTAAGTTTTCCTCCCCCCTCTCATTTGTAATGTTGGCAAAATGACCAATATTTGCTTTAAAGCCAATCCATAAATAAAATTTACTAGTCAAAAATTAAAAAGATAATAGTTATGCAAAAATGACTTAAACCAGTAAATCCCATCTTGAGTATCTCAGCTAATTTTTCATATAAATGTATGCAATTTCTTGTTTCGACTCATTGCTGAAGAAGTAGCATTTAATAACAAGAATTTCTATTCTATGGGAATTATACAAAAAGTTACAACTTTTTTTTTAATAGAACATTTTCATTTATAATGTTTTCATAAAATACAACAACTTATTTTAAGAAAATCTGGGAATGAATGTCTGCAACAGATATTTAAGGAAATAAAAGCCCATAGTCATCTATCTTGAATATTTCATAGAAACATGCATCGATATCACATTTCTGTAATCTGTCATTTCACCTTTCTCTATTGCTAGTAACCGCATTCATCTCAGTAAAACATTTGATCAATACACTGGACAACAATTTACTGAACATGTATTATTATATTGTTTTCCAATTATGACTTTCCAGTTAAATCAACAAATAATTAGCTGAGCCAAAAAATAAACCAAACTTTTAAAACTATGTTCAAATAAAAATGCAAAGTAATAATACATTCTTATCAAAAGTGGGGAATTAAGATTTGATTTCATGTGTTCCCTCAACAACAAAATGCGAGTTTAATAAAACTGAACCCACCAAACATATCACTCATGTACTACAGAAAAAAAAGTGAATAAACATTAAAATTTTGTAAAAATTTGTAAATCTTTTATAAGACATTTTAACATACTTCTAAGAATATAAGTTCTCTACATTGATGTTAATCTTGCTTGAAAAGGGGTAATTTCTCATTAGTAGCATTCTCTTGCATAAAGAAAAAGGTCAAAATTTCATATCAAATCATTTGTCAAATAATAATTATTTTATTTATTTTGTTTAATTATATTATATAAGCATATAATAATAATACAAATGTTAAAATATATTAATTTTCACCAGGTTCTATATATATTTAGTAAACAACCTTTAAACATGATATTTAGTGTACATTAACTTCAGCAGCTTTCATATTTATCTGTATATGTGCTACACTGCACAGGTTAAGCATTCGAAATTTATACATTTTATCATTTCAAATGTTATCATATTTAAATAGAAAATTGTTTATGTAATGTATTCAAATGTTAGTTATCTGTTTCAAGTGCTCACAATATCATTCAAAATGATATTTGGTAATTTTTTTTTTATTTTAATTGGCCACAACATGTGACAACTTGTCATAACTTGGCAATGGATCTTTTCAGTAGGGATACTACTGAAGTACCAAAAAAAGTAAAAATCAAGAATTCGTGTCAGTAAAGTAAAGAAGACAGCATGATGTCAGTGAACTGAAGATCCTATATTTTGTAAATTTAATCTGATAACTGAATTATACATCAACAATCCCGTTTGTATACTTCAGTTTAAAGATGATTGTTGATGTATATTTCAGTTACCAGATTAAATTTACAAAATGTAGGATCTTCAGTTCACTGGCATTATTGTCATCTTCTTTATTTTACTGAAAGGAACCCTTGATGATTTTCACTTTTTTTATCAGTACTATACTTACTGAAAAGCTTCACTGCCAAGCTATGACAAGTTGTCATATGTTGTTGTCAATTAAAATAAAATTATAAAAAAAAAAAACTACAAAATATCATTTTGAATTTTGGTTTTTGACTGATATTGTGAGCATTTGAAACAGATAACTAACACCTGAATACATACATTTTTAGTTAATAACATGATTGTTGATGCATATTTAAAGGGGAGATATTAAGTTTATTTTTGGCTCAACTACGCATACTTTGCCATACAAGCAATATATTATTTCAATACAAATGAAATTACCTTTGTCATTAACATCAGAAAATGACACAAATTCAATAGTGTTGTTCTAGAGATTTATCTTGAAATTACTTACAACATTTTAAGTCACATAATGCATTAATTTGCATTTTCATAATTGTAATTAGTAAAACTTAACAACATTAATTTTTAAGAGCTTTCAGAATCAACAGAATCAAGATTAAAAAAAACATACACTTCACGGCTGATGCATGATCAACTTCTTTTGGCTTACTAACTGACAACATTGAAAAATGATTCCACACATCATCAGAATAGTCGCATGTAATTAAAAATACCTTCTGTAATGTCAAAATATAAGCTACGTGCTTATGACTGTAACTTGAAAATGCCAAGAATAATGTAAGCTAATAATTGATATAAATTAATGGATTCACTCCAAAAAAAAGCACATCAACTTCACATTAAAATTAATTTTAAGCTAAATTGAATTTCTTTATGTAAATACTACATGCATTTTTAGAGACATGCGTGGGGTGATTCTTTTTTTAAGGGGTAGAAATATTTGACACTGTTTTGAAAATTTTTACTACTTCATGGAAAGGAATCCTATGTTTGTCTCACATGGAATGTACAGAAACTCCCAGAAATTATAGCAAATTAAATGCTACTACTTATTCAAGTAGTAATCTTACTAAAATTCACATTCATTAGTTTATTTAATATAACATAAAAGAAAAAATATGAAAGGAAAAATTCTGGAGGTAAAAGGAACATTAATAACACTATTAATGAAGCAATTTTAGATACTAAAAGCAAAAATGAAACAAAATCTGTTAAGAAAAAACACAAACTCAGGTCAATTATTTTCCAGATTTTTTTTTTATTTCTTTCTTTACTTGACATTTTAATTTCCTCGATTTAAAATAATAATCAAAATTAAAAGGAAAGGGAAGGAACAGGATTCATTTCAGATAATTTGCAATCTGAGGCATGATATTCTTTAGAGGTTTCTCCCAAGCTTTTCTATTTTTTGATAAAGGTAAAAGAAATGTGGCATTTTCCCTCAATACTAGTACTTTACATAACAACAACAAAACAAAACAAATAAATAAAATAAAATAAAATAAATAAAAATGCTCTTCAATTGACCATAAATTTTACTAACTTGACACTTCAGTAAGATACAGAAATATATTGTATACTAACCATCATTATTTTGTGCACATCTGCTTTACTTGGTTATTAATTGCCAATATTTCTCAATGATCTGCTTATATTTAATTCTTCAATTTTAATATTTTTAGGCATATAAAAGGAAAACTACTTTAAAACCAACCATATGTTTTTCGTTTTGAATAATTATTAGCATTTAAAACACTGATAAATTATCTTTAATTTTCATTAAAATTTAAATTAACTAGTACTGTACATAACAACAATAACAAAAAAAAAAAAAAAAAATGCTTTTCAATTGACCATAAAGTTTACTAACTTTATTTATTTCTTACTTTACTAACTTGACACTTCAGTAAGCCAAAGAATTATATTGTATATTGTGCATATCTACTTTACTTGGTTATTAACTGCCAACATTTCTCAATGATCTGCTTATATTTAATTCTTCAATTTTAATATTTTTAGGCATATAAAAGGAAAACTACTTTAAAACTGACCATATGTTTTTCGTTCTGAATAATTATTAGCATTTAAAACATTGATAAATTATCTTTAATTTTCATTAAAATTTAAATTAAAACAATTTTAGGGTATAAATAAAAGGGGATTTAGAATAAATAAAAATACTTTTCAATTGACCATAAATTTTACTAACTTGGCACTTGAGTTGATTACACTTAAAATTTGAATCTCTAGGCTCAATGCTTGTGGGCCTATATTGTGGTACGTAAGTAAATTGAACTCAAATAATGGAGGAAAAAATGAATTTTGCACAGAATAGTAATTTTTTCATTTATGTCTCTTAGAAAGAAGTGCAACGCAACTGATGCATGCAATCACGTTAAAATGTCAGCAATCGGTAAGCCAAAGGATGCATAATATGGTTGCAGAAATGATTGTAAAATTTAATTTATTATTGTTAAAATATGCTGATTTTTCAACATTTCTTTTTACTTTTTGAAGCTTTCTTTTAAGATCAGATTTTGGTAGAAAGGGTAAGCACAAAAGCCAGAATTGCTACACAAGGGCACACTCACCGATCGAAATGCCTGAAGGACCAGGTTTAAGGCAACACCAAGAATGAAGGGAAGAGCAGGGTAAAGAGATAGAGAGAGAAAAGAAACACAATATACATTAGTACAACATTAATTCCATATCACAACAGTAATCCAGTTAAAGCAAATAGTAAAGTCATGCAAAATAAATAAATAAATAAATAAATAAAGCTCCTTTTTTACAGAACAACATTAATCATGCAGCATTCCTCAATAATTAAGATTTTTTTACAGCAGGTGAAAACAATGAAACCTACCTGAAGGCATCAATAGTATTTTTTTCTTTCTTCTTACACTTATCCCTCATTTTTAAAATAAAATAGTAGAAAAACAGTTGCACAATAACTACAGAATCAAAATTTCTCCGCATACTCCCATTTCCAAGCAAGCCAACACTCAAAAATTTATGAAAGCATACGAATACTTTTTCTATATGCTAAGTTCTTTCATCTAGTGTGTTACAATAGTTTGACAAAAACTAATTTTCCCAGAGAAAGAATTCAAATGACTGAATATAATTTACTGACTTCACCACAAGATTTAAACAAAATGCCAGAGAGGGGGGAAAATTTTTTGGTTCATTACATCAGAATCTCAAAAAACTATACATATATAAACACTCCATCATACACCTTGTAAAATAAAATCCCTAAACAACCATTTAGTTTTTTATGATACAGAATTTAGGTTATTTTCCTTCATACAGGTCATTTTAAATTATTATTATTTTTTTTTTTAATATTTTGTTTGAAATTAAGCATAAAAATGTTAAATCTTTTTAGAGAATGTTAATAGAATAGTTACTAATTTTTCAGCAGCAAAAGAAATTTTATGGTCATGCTGATATGAATAATTTATAAATAATAAAGTATTAAATTTTAATTTTTTACTATAGTTTACCCTTATAAGCAGGTAAAAAATATGATTTAAAAGTGATGCAACTCTTAATTTTGATCCTAAACAAAAACACTGGCCAAAAGTAAACTAAGCATTGAAGCAATTTTGGAAAGCATAGTTGAATTTGAGTGGCAGAAAATTGTTATGTAAATGGCAGGATGCGAATATTTAAAGTTATAGCCAATCACGAGTGACTGCCCAAACATATGTTATAGGCAGTCATTAAAGATGCCAGTATTCTGAAGGGTTTGAGGAGGTTCATTTAAATGCCAATATAAAGCATTTATAACTTTTGATGATATTCATATTTCTATAGCTCAAAGAAGATGAATCGCAGGTAGTGAGTGCTGTCATATGCATTGAAGCAAGACAGTCAATCAAAGATGTTGTTCTTTACTTTCGTGTTAATGACCCAGTAATTTCTGACATGTATAAACAATTCCAAACAACTGTTCACAGACCTGGGCCTGGTCGACTAATGGTTATTATATAATACTACTAACGGTATAAGTAGCTAAGTAAAACAATGAGTGACCTTCACAATTGTTATATAAATGGTTGCAGTGTCAATTGGTAAGACAATATATAAACCAGTAATATGTACCAAAGGCTTCACATGAACGGACTGTATGGCTGAGTACCAAATATTTGTGTTCCACTAACCATCCAATCCAAACAGGTAAGATTTAAGTGGTGTCATTAACATCTCGATTGGACAAATCTAGACTGCCCTGGAAACAGATGACAAGTAGGTAAGGGGCTAGAGAGAATGAGTCTACAATGTCTACAATGTCATGTCTACAATGTCACTGAATATAAAGCATTCAGTACTGGCAGCATCGTGGTGTGACCTGTAATTTTAATAGGATATCACACACAGTTACACATCTTTAAATATGGCTCTATGACAGCTACATGGTATCAGAATGAAGTCCTGCACCCCACTGTGAGACTCTCCTTACGGATGATAATGCTTATCCCCATCGAGCCAACATCATTTATATATAAATATGGAGGGTGAGGATATTTCGTATAGGGAGTTGCTGTCATGCTTCACCAACCATAATCCCACTGATAATTATTGAGATGCCCTCGGGCATGCTGTCTCTTAGTGTTTATCTCCTCCAGCCTTAACTGGAAACTGCCCTAATGAATGAATGGCCATTGCTATTATCTATGATGGCTGATCACTTCACTGAAAGCAAGGGCAATTGCTATGGAGTTTGTGCGAAGGTCTAGGGCGGTCAAATCTTATTATTATTATTATTATTATTATTTTGAATTTTAAACCTCAGTTTGTAAATGAGCCAAATGTGATATCATCATATAATTTATGAAGATTAAAAAATATAGAGAGATTTTTTTTCTTTGTACACAATGCTTTTTTCTTTCATACATAAACACATTTGCTACTTTGATGTGCAACTTGATGCTAATTTAAAGGTTCTCCTTTTTATTTTACTATCATGTGCTTAACTTTTGGAAGCCAATGTGTGTGTGTTTCTGCATGCATGTATGTATGTATGTATGTATGTATGTATGTATGTATGTATGTATGTATGTATGTATGTATGTATCTCTCTCTATATATATATACATATATCATGAAAGATATTTATTCAATGACAACCAAACAGTACCCGAATGGCTTCACTGTACAAATATCTTAAATACTGGAATATTATGCAAACTGTTTACATTGCTGATAAAATGAATTCTGAAACTATGAAAATGACATTAAAAAAATCAAGAAATAGAAATACATGAAATTCTGCTCACCATAAAGAATGTGCTTACATAAAGATTATATCTCTTTGATACTTTACTCTTTTAGCCAGCATATCAAATAATGGCATCTTACGAAGTTTAATTCTAAATAGAATTAAAATAAAACTAGCGTTTTAAACTACCAATTTTTGAAAAATTAACATGTGTGTAATAAGTAAGCACATCAGTTTTTGAAAAAATATATCATATAAAAAATAGTTAACATTCAAATATTATCAAGTCTCAAGAAGATTACATTACTCATTGCCTATGCCACTAATTTTGTTTCATTTCAACAGTATGTCACATATATTGTTGCAGAAAAAGAATATTTTTGCATATACTTTTCTGTTTAATGCTGCATTCAATAAGAATAAATGGAAACAAAAATTTATATATCATGAGTTAAAATGTTATATTTCTTAATTTAAAAATTAGAGGAATAAAATAATAAAAGTAATGATAAAAATACATAACCTTTCTGTGTCAGAATATAGTATAATATTATACCCTGTATACATTAAAATATATAGTCAATACTGTAATGTAACAAGCAAAATTATATAAAATACATTACATATAAAATTACATTAAAATTTTATATGTCATATGCCTTAGTGCCTAAAATCTACATTAAAAATGTATATGTCTAAGATAATTAGTACTTCTTATAATCAATAGAATATTAATGTGATAACACAAATCATCTTACAATACTTTCACATGCCAAGCATACAGATCACTTCAGGCAAATTAGTTATTATACTGAAAACTTTAATTTAAACAGACATTAGTGGTCTGCAATACAGATATAGTACAAACTAATTTAGAAATTCATATATATATATATATATATATATATATGAGCATTAAAAGTAGACTAAAAACCTTTGCTTGATAAGAAACTTTTTTATTTATATAATACATTATACTAAACAACATATACATCAAATTTTTCATTTACACAAGAGATAAGTTTTACTGCCTCATCCCCCCCCAAAAAAAGCTGATATAAATAAGGACAATGCTCCTGAAAAGTAGAAAACTGGTTCCAGCCTCCATCCTAAAAGACTATTATTAACATTTATGTGATTTAAGATGATATTAAAGCTGTGTTACATTAGTAAAATGCTGATTTATAAAGGATTAAGAACATAAAGTCACTGCTGTTTAATGCCTCTTTCAGGTTTTCCCTTTTGTATTTATTTTTATTTATCCAATTTTTCAAAATCTAAGCTATCCATCATTAGATATCAGAATGTCTGTTTACAATAATGTTTATTTAAGTTACCTAAAATGAACAAATTTAATTGAATGAAAATGTAAATGGCATTGTAATAATTTTTTTTCCGTTTTCATTGATAATGAGCTAAAAAGAGAATTTCCCCTCCTTTCCAAGTGAAGAATAATAAAGTACCACATCCAAGACACATTTTAGAATTTTAGATTCCATTGAACGGTATTTAAATTGGACTAGCTCTGCTCTGAATAATAAATTTAAGAAGTTTTCTAGCAGTAATTAGTTTTAATTTATGTTCCTTTAATTATTATCCATTTAAATTTTCTCTTCAATTAACATCACATCAAACCAAAATATCAGAGCCTGTTAGATATGCTATATCAATTAGAGTATTTTTCCAATGGGAAAAATATTTATAGCATAAAAGCATTTGCTCTTATTATGCATTTTTAAAATCATTGGCAGAAAATAAAATTTCTCTAGCACATTTCTAATAGGTTTCATTATATCTGAAAAAATACCATTAGCTGCGAAATATTAATTAACCAAACAATAAGTTTATGGAAATACAATGGTCATTAATGAAGAGGAAATTTCACAAATCAACAATATACATACACTATATGAAATTATCTATGAAGATCTATGAAAAAAGATTATAGGTATAATTTTATGAATGCACACTAAACAAAAGTTTAGTTTGAAAAAAGTAGGTCTCTCTTATTCCTTTTGTTTTCTCTCACATATAACAATTATTTTGAAAAAAGTAGGTCTCTCTTATTCCTTTTGTTTTCTCTCACATATAACAATTATTTATTTTTTAAATTTGCTTGGTTATTTAATCCCTCAGTACGTAATATTAAATACTGTGAATTTTTTAAATAAGAATTTATATTTTTCAATGACTTTAAAGTTACTTCTATTTTTCATTGAGTAAGTGCTTTAATGTATCGGGTTTTAAAGAAAGTTTCCAGCCAGCACAAATATCTTCTGTGCAAATAGTTCCCGTTGTTATGTTTAATCATATTTTGTCAAACAATTTTTGGCATTTGAAAGCAAAAGACTTTCTTTAGAACACTCTGTTGTGAAATTCGTAAAAAAAATATTATCATTAAGTACATTGTGTCTGAAATGGAATTTTCCAACTACCACATTAGAAACATTTACTTCCAGTTCTGTTGCAAAAAGTGAGCTACAGAATGTCACCAAATCATGTGTATAGCTTTAGGTACTAGAGTTAAATCATATGACACTGTGAAGGCTTGGTACCGAAAATTCAAAAACAAAGACTATGACATTCAAGAAGCAGAGTGCTATGGTTCTCCTACTGATGCTGATGAAGTCTGCCTGCGAGAACTTGTGGAAGAAGATCACTATGCAACCACTCAAGATCTTGCTAAGAAGTTAGATATAAGAGCCGTGTCCATTAGCTTGGCAACATAAATGCAGCACATAAACATGACATCCATTGTATAAGCATCCATAAAACATAAGTCCATTACATAAATCATGAGTAATATAATGCATAGACATGTACACGTTTAACATGCGTACACGTTTAATCGTTGGGTGCCGCATGAGCAGACTTATGCACATATGGATAGACGTTGTTTGGGCCTGCAGTAATCTGCTCGAATATCAATGCAGGGACAAAATTCTGGACTGGATCATCACTTGTGATGAAAACTGGATTTACTTCAACAACACAGGCCAAAAGAGAGTTGGTCTGCACCCGGTGAGCCTGTCAGCAGCACCACAAAGGGCAATTTGACTAACAAAAAGCTCAAACTTTGTATCTAGTGGGATTGCTGTGGTATTATCTGCAAAGAATATCTGGAAAAAAATAAAACTCTTGACAGTAAGATGTATAGCAAGATGCTAGTCCATGTTAACACTGCTATCAAGGAAAAATGTCAAACTGAGTTCGCTGCAAAATGGTAATGTTCTATCAAGATATTAGAAGACCACATGTGACTGCATTCACAGGCTCTGTACAGACTCGAACAGGATCTTTTGCCACACCCAGCACATAGCCCCAACATCACTCCTTTGGACTTATACTTTTTTTCACACCTTCAGCTACATCTTACTATCTTCCATTCTGCACCGAAATGAGGTCGAACTGTTTTTGGACTCACAGCTATCAAGTTTCTAGGCCGAAGGCTTTGAAAAACTACCAAAATGTGGGCAGAAAATCATACATTTGGGTGGTTATTACTACCCACACAAAAGGTCCCGCAATGATATATTTCTAACTTAACATTTTTTGGTGGATAAATTTCATTACAACCAGATAAAATCCTGCAATATTAAATTCATACACTTTTAGAAAGCTGATATATTTAAAAATTTTTGGGTTTCTTATTTTGACAGAAAACAGTTAATAAACAGCAAAGAATTTCAACATATGCATGAAAAAATGTGTGAATGGAGTATTTTAAATGCTTTAAGGCTATACCTATGTCTAATACATATTCTGTTTTACTCATATGTAACTAAAAGCACCGATTTATATATATCATGTGCGTTTAAAATGGCATTTTTTACCTTTGTAATTTTTACACATATTATTAACACATATTTATGGAAAAAAATATGATATTTAATGTTTGTAATAGATTTAGTACAAAAGTAATAGATTTATGCAGTTTTTTGCCAAAAACACATATTTATATACAGTAAAAAGGACACGACATTTACTTAAATTTTTACTAAAATTTTTACGAAAGAAAAAAATTGTGCAATTTTACATATATATGATAAATTTTACCAAAAATGCACATAAATATTGAAATTTACATGTTTTTAAAAGCTGCTAATAAAGCATGATCATTCGAATAAACATACCCCAAATTTATGCAAAATTTACGTTTGTTGCAACATAAAAATATACATAAATATTTATGATTTTTTCCATTTTATGATATTTTTATGTTCAAGCTTCACATTTTTTATATGAAGGACTTGTATTTTTCACATGCAATTTACCTGGGTAGTTAACGATACAGCATGCTGCCCGAGTAGTTTATTATACAGGCTTCACTTCTGAGATTTATAATACATTTTTAAAATAAGATATTGATATAAATAATTCCCTTGTGAAATATAATTCAAAATGGTATTAATTGTTTCCTTAAGATCTTTTTGTTCAATGAAAATATTTAGAATTTCCAGTTTCTCAATGAAGAAATTTAAGAAAAAGGTCAGAGCATAGATATCCCACTGAAGCCAAAATGTTAACAATAAATTCAATAAAAACAGATGAAAGATAACTTCTCGACTAAAAACAACAATCATGCCAGAATCTAATAAAAGAAAATAAGTTCTAATGTTACACAGTCCTTATGGCCAAAAAGCAGGTACTTCAAAGAATATAAACACTGGAGGGGGGGACTAATATATTATTAAACTTTATGCTTACATAATCATATACACAGGCAATCAGCTGCGATAAATAATTATGGCATATGGCTGAGTTCAATTTTAGTGTGTCATTGGTGCTCCAGGTAAGCATCATAATCTTGAGAACACAACAAAATGTTGCTAGGGAGCCTCTTTGGCTGAGAACGCAAGTGCATATAAAACTGGTATCACATCTATTAGCTACCAAAGAACTTCTAGCTACCCTGAACAGTGACTTAAATGAAACACTTTTGGAAATCTTGGCTTCCAGCATATCTATCTTGTAATTGAAGTGAAAATCTCGGAAAAGTTTCTTCAAGCATCATGCATGACTAGATGTGATAGCCCAATTAATACTTGCACAAGCATCATTATTCTCTCAGGTAATTTTTGAGCTTGCAATGCAGTGTTGCATGCATGTGTAGTTTCCTTTTCAATGAAAACTATAAACAACAGGTAAAGCTTCACCAAAAACTTAACAGGACTACATGCAGCCCCTAAATTCACAGGTTCTCCTTTGGCATACACCAATATGGCCACTGATATGATGTAAAAGAAATTGTGATTTGCATGACCAGGCAGTTCTTCTGCATTGTTACATGATCGAATGATCCAATTATAACATTCATGGGCCCAGAGTAATAGCCATAAACATCAATAATGCTGGGTTAACGGAGGCAAAGAGAGATGGACACAGAGTTTTATATCTAACAAAAATCTGATAATCCTATCTAATTTAAATAGAAGTGTAATTAAATACACTTCTATTTAAATATGCACTGCATTCATATATCAGTTGAGTCACTGGCAGCTATCTATTTGCCTTTGTCAGATTGGACTGTCTTTGATGTTTGCATTCATTGATCAGGCAGGGACATTGAATACTTCTGCAATGAGTATAAATTTCTCAATCCTTCTCCCACTTTTCACAGGTAAAAATAGTAGTGGCTTGGGAGCACTCAGTGAGTGATACTATTTCAATGATATCACAATTTGGTTTTGGCAAAATTTGTTTAAATCAACAGCCTTTCCAACTACAAGCACACATAAACAACACGATGATACCTCGGTATTTCTGACAACCTTTAAGTAAGATCCCATGTTGCCACATAACATCTATATCATTTCAGTGAATGCCTTCCTATAGTTTAAGCCTACAAATCCTTATAGGTCATGTTTTAGTTGGTTAATGTATATTTCACTATATAATACCATGCAAAGGCTACAAGGCCAATTACAATTCATTCAAAGTGATACAGGTATCACTTCATGAGAGCTCTAAAAGTTTCAGTTCATCAAATGTGGAGAAAAAGAAGAGTGAAAGTCTTGAGATTTGATATACCATTTTGATTGCACACATATTATGATGATCATTGGTAATAGCTCTATAAACATATTTTTATCATAGAACATGAGTGGAATGTCATTGCATAAGTAACTGAAATCTGTAAAAAATGAATTAAAGTTCTAATAATACACTGCCGGCCACTCAAATAGCAACACCAAGAAAGACTAGAGATATCACAACAAAATCTATTTAGTAGATAACATATTGACCAAGTATCAAATGATTAAATTTATAGACTGTGAAGTGTGGTTCCTTCCAGAATCAGTAGGCAAACTAGCCGCCATTGTTTGAGATCAGCGCTGCCGCATGCTTCGGCATTGATTCAAAGAGACTTTGGATATGTTCTTGGGGTACAGCAGACCAAGCAGCTTCCACACGTTGCCAAAGTTGATCTGGTGTGGCAGCTTTGGTCAATCGTTCAGCAGCCATGGACCACATGTTTTCTATCAGCAAAAGATCCGGAAAGCAAACCGGTCAGGAAAGCAATTCAATCTACATGAGGTCGCACATTATCCTGTTGAAATATGGCTGTGGGCATGCCCTGAAGGTAAGTACAGACAACTGGCTCCAACACCTCGAGAGATGTAGCGCTGGCTGTTTAAAGTACCTGCAATGCGTACTAGAGGAGTGCAAGAGTGATATCCAATACCGCCCCATACCATAATATCCGGTGCAGTACCAGTGTGGCGGTGCATACCGGAGCTGTTCAGCATCCTCTCTCCACAGTGTCTCCAGACTCGAATCCGACCATTGTGGTGTTGTAGACAGAAGCATGACTCGTCAGTAAAGACAATTTCATTCTATTCTGACGTCCACATCCTTCTTTTATTGCACCATTGGCGACGGAGACGTCTGTGGTTCTGCATCAAGGGTAGACGAAGCAATGGACGTCTTGTGGACAGACCATTCTGCTGTAAACGGCATCGAATTGCACACGCAGACACTGGATGATGCGTTACAGACTGAATGTGCTGTGCTATGGTTCGTGATGGGACTGAGCAATCCATCACTACCATGCGCACAATGTTCCTGTCATTACGTGAAGTGGTGCACTGAGATGGATGCGATCGAACACGTCGGTCCGTCATAACCTCCTGCATCCAACGGTCAGATATCCGCATTACAGTTGCTTGGTTTCGTCCAACACGACTACCGATTTCCCTGAAAGATAATCCACACTCTCAGTAGGCCACTATCCTTCCTCTGTTGAACTCGGATACTTGATCAAACGATGATCGCTGTTTACTACGAGGCATGATTGATCTTTTCTTTTCTTTTTTTTTTTTTTGAAAGAAACACACACACACACACACACACACACACACAAAAAAAAAAAAAAAAAAGCTGAATTTGAAATTGTTGAAAATTCTAAGCCTTAAATAGCGCTTTAAGTGGCACCACAGGCATGCGTAATGTGCGTCTGCACTGAAATTCTAACCATTTGCATATCTCACCTCCACTAACGCATGTTGTAAATTTCATGTTATTTGCATGCTTCCTTCAAGGTGTTGCATTTACAGTGGCCAGCAGTGTAGTTAAAGTAAATTCCAATAGGGCACATCCACTGATATCAAAGATGTACTAAACATTTAATAAACAGGTGTAGCCTCAAGAAGTTATGCCTCATGAAGTTATTTCCAAATATATTAAAAAATGTTTGTAACTAATGCAGTTGCTATTATTTAAACTCTCTATTATGTGTTGTTGCTGTGACCAAAGAGCTCAACAATTAGATATTCAACATTATCCAAGAAAGAATTTACCAAAATTTGTTATAACAACAAAGTAAGGTAATATTGCTTTTTTTTTTTTTTTTTTTTTTTTAATTGTACAGCGAAGAAACCAGCTTTGGTATCTATCATAATTCTCAACTAATACTGTAACTTGTATCTTATCCCAATCTCACTTCAAATTCTTCAGATACCCTTACATATTCCTTAAATGTTCTTTTGGAGGCATGTGCACACAAAGTTGGAAAATCTTAGTTTTAAAATGATGGTAAACAAAAGAACACAACTGTAAGAGAATTAAGAAACAGTTTAGTTTTTAACTGAGATGAAACTTTTCTCTACATTGTAGATCACAACTACATAATTGCAATCTGAATGCTCTAATAGAAGCTCCATTTGGAATTCAATTTGATACAGAAGAATAATTCTGGTGGAATCCTTAGAAAGCAGAAAAATTATCACATAGGTATGACTGAGATTTATTTATTTAATGTGATTTATGAGTTGAGAGGAAGCTCCTGACATTAAATCATCAAATCTTAATTGAAAAGTGTCTAATGAATCTGGAAGATGAAAATATTTGTACTTTCAGTTTAATTTCACAAAGTACTTAACATGCAAGTTATTAGGTAAGTTAAGGACAAATTAAGATGCAAATTTACAGAAATACGAGCATAAAAAAATAAAACAGCTGCTCTAGATTTTATTTACAACTATAATTCTTATAGAAGACAAAGAAAGACATAAAATGGATGTAATTCCTATGATACATTCAGAATCTGCACAGCTAAATATGGATGAAAATAAATATGTCATTTTCTCAGGCAAAAATTTCTGCTCACAATTTTTTAATTTCAAACAAATACTATTCAAATACTGATATTAATGACAATAAGAATACAAGATTAATTTTAATACAAAAGAATCAGCAGCACTTAATAAAAATCAATTACAATATTATTAAATAATTACATAAAACTTCAAAATACAAGACAAGTTCAAAATGCTTTCTTAAAAGAGGATGTGATTTTTTATGTTCAACATGCAAATAATGCCTTTTTTCTTCTTTTCTTCATTCCCTTTTATTACCAAGTTATTAATGTGAAAAATAAGAATATTTACACCATGCAGAATAAATATAATGGGTGCAATTTATTAACAATCTGAAAAAACTTTTCAATTTAAGAATAAATTTAAATATTCATTCCAGAATTCAAAGTAACTAAACAGTTGCAACATACCTCAGCATAATTTTCATTGTTTTGTTGCAAAAGATCAACACAAAGTTCTGCTAAGTGAATTAAATCCTCAAGTTTTTTCTGCGGCGATGCATTTTCATCCATCTCTGTTTCTAAAAGAAAAAAAAAAAAAAAAAAAGAATAAATAGGAGGAGGGGGGACTTTTATTTCTATAAAACAAAATGGTGGATGTCAAACTTTATCTTGTATATATCATTTTAATTAGGTTTGTTATCTTGAAAAAAGTCCAATGCCAGTTAGATTTAAGAATAAGAAAACAATATGACTTGCTAGACAAATACTATTCTTTTGCATTTCCTCATGAGCAAAACCTTTTTTTATGCTGAACAAAGCTTTTCCCATAATTTTCTAAGCCCATCAGCAGCTAAGGGAATAAGATTACCCAATTAAATTACTGCTAGTCCTGCATTTGGTTTTGAGCAAAAAGGATTTAATTTTTTCCAGATGTGTGGGGTGATAAGCAAATTACTTTTAGAAAATAGTAAAATTCAAAGTTAACCCTGCTAATGCAAATTAAATTAAAAATATAAATTAAATTATATATGCTTCCCATATATAATTTAATTTATAATTTTCAGGACCTTAAAAATAAACTTAGCAACAACTAACGAAGGCTGTTTAGTTTATGTTATTTAAAATGCATCCTTTGAGCCTCAGGACACAATGTTTTAAAGCACTCTCACCAGTTTTTCTTTATAGCACTGGGAACTTAGAAAGATGGTTTGAACTCTTTATCATCAAAATACATATTTTTCAGTTTCAGTTTCCATTTCTGGAATAGATATTCCAGAAGAAGCAAATATGGCAGTAAAAGAGGGTGATTATGTACAAAAATTATCCTGGAGGAAGCTTAAAATTCATCCTCAATCCTTACCTACAGATATGATGCACTATCATGCAAGAATGATTACACACCTTACTAATAGCAAGGCAGACAAAATTTATACATTCTTGAACAAATATTTTAAGATCTATAAGAAAAATTCCAGGAATAAATTCTGCATTAGTAATTTTACTGGAATCAAATGGTATAATGAGTATTGACTTAACTTGCATGATTATTTTCTTTGAGTGAAAGCATTCAAGAGTTCTCCTAAACTAAATTCTGGTGCTTCCTAAGTTTCTGCATTAAAAACATCATAATTTAGTTATTAATCGCAACAATTTTTTTAATACCTAAATTCCTCTTTGTAGCCTTAATCTAATCTCTACAGCAGGGTTTCTTAAACTTTTTTCAGTAGCAACCCCTTTTTATTACTGAGATTTTTTCGCGACTCCCAGGACCCCATAATATTTAAAAAAATTTTGTGGGATCCCATAAGTATTGCGTAAATCCGACATGCGCGTGAGTGAAACTGCCAATTTTTTTACTTCTACTGTAATATACTATTGCAGTTTTAAGTCATTAACTTTAATTTCTAATTTTAAGACCTAGAACAATGTGAAAATTTTAAATAAGTAACAGATGAAATGACAGCGTCACATGCAAAGCAAGGAAAGTGAACGTTTATATTAAAAAAGAATGTGTCAAAATGGTTTCATTTTTTTTTCTTTGTCTGTATTGACTTATGTTTATCTATTTTCAGATACATTTTGTAAAAATATTTGATAACTGTAAAATTATTATAATAAGTTAAAGAAATATAAAAACTGCTAAAATTTTTAGCGACTTCCTGCTACAGGTCGCGACCCACAGTTTAAGAAACCCTGCTCTATAATATTATACATCTTTTCAAAAATAATTGAGAAAAAAAACTTCCCCCAGGTTCTTGGTGATTCTCACATATCTGAAAAAGCAAAAAAATTCCAATTTTTCTGAAATTCTAAAATTATTTATAAACGTCTAAACGGACCAAGATATCATCAACAAAGTACCATTTTAATGTGTTTTCCTGAGCGAACAAGTAAATGCATGTTTTTTTTTTTTCTTTTTTTTTGCTTTGTAATCTTAATGTGAGCCAGTTTTCTTTAGAAAATCCTCTACAAATGTATCCTTCCTGTTAGGCAGATAGCTCTTGTGTGCTATTCCATATTCAAATCCTAACACGCCTTCTTAAATTTATGACATAATCTGATACACAACTGTCAGCACTTACTTTTCAATACAGCTATATAGCAATTTTTTTTTTAACGAGAGATTTTACAGAATGTTAAACTAATTTAAAATTTACCTGTAACAGAAAACTCCAGTTATTATTATATATTAAAAAACATTTAATTTGATCTTTAATTATGATATTAGTTCTGAAAATTATACAATATACTTATCAGAAAATGTGCTACTGCCCATAAAAGGTTATTGTATAAAAATATTTATAAAAATATGAGAATGTGATAATTCATCTAAATATAAATTATTAAATTAAAAACTACAGAGTATGGTTAGTTAATTTATTTTGTGTTATGTTTTAGTAACCAATTATCAATATGGCAACTACATAATTTTAAATGAATAACTCCAAACTTATTTTAAATGAGCATAAATAACACATCCAGAATGGTACAGAAATATTTGTTTAAAATCTCCATGCTCATTCTTTATGTACATAAATTATAAATCTTTAATAACAACAGCTGAATAAGAAAGTACTTGAAACGAAATAACAAATTTTCATACTTTTAAGCAATTATATAAAGCACTTAATACATTATACAAGACTCATTTGACATACATGAATGTAAGCACGTAAAGAAAATTCAAGTTTCATTTCCATAGATTATTTATATTAATATAAACATACACGTCTATATATATTATGATGAAATAAAAGTACATTTAATTCGAGATTTTTTTTTTCTTTTTTTACTTTAAAGGTCATTTACTATAGTATTTTTTTAGTTTAAACTTAAAAAAAAAAAAAAAAAAAAAAAAAAAAAAAAACTTTAGTCATTTCAAACTTTTTGTATAAAAAGGAACCTATTGTCTGGAAAAGAAGTATACAGTTTACATGTACACTGCACAAAAAAAGGGGGGGGACAGTTCTATATATCTAGTTCTACTGAGCCGATTGACGAAATTCAACTTGCGTTTTTCATGTCTCGAAAGCACGACTTGAGATATGTATTAGATTTATATGTAGAATTGTTCTAATATAGCCATACTGACACAAAATCGAACTTTTCCTGAAATGACAAGAATTTTTTTTCCATATTTCGATTCTACAACTCAAATTATGTCAAACTGCCAAGTTTTGTAAAAATTCCACAAGTAGATTTTAAAACATTAGCTCTCAAAATTTTAGCTCCTCATTGTTAATTGAATTTGATATATATTTATTAATATCTCTTTCTTTGTTAAACGTACTTGATTCCTTCTTCCAGAATTCAAAATTTAGGCTTAATGCAATTAAAATTCGCACATTTTTATGATTTATTTTTTTAATTTGTATTTTGTATAAATTTTTCAAAAAAATTTATGTATCATAACCTATAAAATTTTTAACATCATCTTAAAGTAGATATATTTGTAGATACATCTGCAAAAAATTAGAGTTTTTTATTTAAAACTTCTCAAGATATATGTGAATTTACATATTGGCATATTTTGAAATATGGCATTATTCATTACAAGCATTAACTTCAAATGTGGTTTACGCACTTTGTTAAAATTATTTGAAAGTAATGAACGAGAGCTTTTTTCTGCTCGTGTACAATGAAAAAAAGGAAAGGAAAATAGGTTGCTATTAATTAAGAAGTTCGCAAAGTGAATTATTCGTGGCACAAACTGAAAAAAATATGACAAGATAGATTTTTAAATTTCTCCATAAATTTCGTGCCAAATTTCACAAAATTTTATATTTAGGCATTATTTAAGTCGTAGAATCGAAATATGTAAAAAAATTGGCATGTCATTTCAAAAAAAGTCATTTTGTGTCAAAATACCTATATTAGAACAATGCTATACATAAATCTAATATATATACTAAGTCACGCTTTCGAGACGTGAAAAATGCAAGTTGAATTTTGTAAATCGGCCCAGTAGAACAGGAAGATATAAAACTGTCCCCCCTTTTTTTCTGGCGCAGTGTACATATTAAGACTGCACATATTTTATACCTATTTTCTTTTCCCCTAAGTTTTAGCCAGAAATAATTCTAAACTTATTAGTTTCTGCTCTGAGCCTTTAATTAGTTTTATCATTTTAATATCCAGAACATTGCCAAAGAGAATAAAGAATTTTCGCCAACTGCAACTCCTCCAGTTCAGTTTAATTTTCTTGTTCCATAGCTAATCAGAAAGCTTCTTTCTTTATTTTTCTCAGCAGTTCAATATTTGCTCATAACAAAATAGTTACTTGAACTTTCCTAATGTGGCAACTCTAGGCATTCTTAACATGCAGCTGCACATCTGCGTCCACACTGAATAGGACAATAGCTCCTACAATATTTAACAGGTGTTTTAACTGTAAGCAATAATTAAAATTAGTTTCGGTCGATGTAAAAATGCAAATGTTGAAAAGACTATTTGAATGTTTTTAACTGTATTATAATTATATATATTAAATAACTTTTACTTTGTAACTACTGATTCTTATTTTAAGTTTTACATATTATTCTATTGTTTACTACATTTTTTGTCTCTACATATGCTATCATATACTGGGTAGGGGAATTTCTTTTGCAATCATTAAATATCAAAGTTTTTAATTCTGAAGTTATATTACTTTATACCACTTTGCATTTTTTACATTTTGGCATAGGAGTATTATTCAAAAATGTGAGAGAGATGAAATGCTGCCAGTTGAATTATTGGTTATTTTATGGAGGAAGAATAATTAATTCTCTTTGAAATGTCAGGATCTTTCTATGGAATCAGCAGCAATTTTCTTATAAAATATTTCTATATATTTAAAAAAATTTATACTAAATTTGTACATTTACATTTTACAATTTTTACTTTCCACAATATGCACTTCATTTAATAAGTTTTAGATTTTTAAAAATCCCTCTTTTCAATAATTTTTAATTAAAAATTAATATTTGCTTTTCTTTCCTAGGAGATAATCAAACTGGATTTAATTGCTAAAATATATATTTGCGTGTGTGTGTGATGATTTATTTGGCTGTAAATAACTAGATATTAAAGAACATCTCGATTAGGGAATGCACCAATTCACTTTTTAATCATGCCTAAGAAAACACCTGAAAAATGGCTGGAAACTTCAGTGCAGTGGATAATTGGATAACATTCTGAAATTGTGCTTGTTTCAATGAAATATTTATGTATTAGTTAAACATAATTTATTATTGGATCATAATATTTTAGCACATATGCTCTTAATTGGTAGAACACTAGGATGCTAAATGTCCCCCATAATTTTAGATACATAGTTACATTTCAAATAATGAAGAATAGCTACGAGAGGCTAATCAACATGTTGCCAGCAGGAAGGCGGAGTAGCAAAAGAGAATTCATAGTCAGTTGCGATACCATTTAAGCATGGAAAGTCTTTCCTTTAATCCTGAGAAGCAACTGGCAAAAGTTTACAGTAATGCAGATAAGGAAAATGCAGATATCTTGAAGGGTTTGGTTTAGCTGATTATGGCGGAGTGCACTAGGGCTGTATGCCTAAGGGGAGGAATACCTTCATAGAAGACTATAGATAGAAAAAACATGAAAACAATCGTGCAGTTAGTCTGTTTGCCTGGAATCAAAACAAGGTCAGAATTACCAGCGTTCAGTAATTTTACCGCTCGGCCGCTGGGCAATGAAGGGATTATGCTTAAATCACAATTACAATAAAAATTAGCAAGTTAGAGGTCAATTAACAACTTGTTTCAATTTATTAATAATTTTTTTTCATATTTTTATATCTTACATGTGTGTGTGTAGTTTTATAGTTGTCTTTATGTATTAATTAAATAACCTATATGCATAATTATTTATAGTGAAGAGACCTGTAAAGTAATTATAATAAAGAGCAAGGAAGCAATTCATATATTTCAAGCAGAAATATTAATAAATCTGATGAACATTTTGCATCAGAAACCAAAGTGCTAATTACATCATTCAGAGAAATAATTTTTGAAAAATGAATACTAGTTAACTTACATACTTCATTTTACAATAAAACAAAACCCTAACTACAAATAAAATTTAAAAAAAAAATTCATTAATTATATTACATATAAGAAGATAAAAACTTTGAATACTTACTGGAAATTAATAGAGCAAATGAAAATTCCAATACATATAAAAGTGCATTAAAAATGTGATATTCATGCATTTTATTTAAAGAAAATAATCTTTCTCCCTCAAACAAATAATGGCTCAAAATTTACCATGCATTTCATAGTGCAGATTACAAACACATTCTGTATCTTAACAGTTTAATGAAATGAAAAAAAAAAAAAAAAAAAAAAAAAAAAAACATATCAAATCATAAATATGTGGCAGCCTTCAACTAAAGCAAAAGATCAGATGAATGATAAGAAGATTTCAGCTAGAAACTGCAAACAGATGGTGTGCTATATTAAAATAGTAATTAGTAGCTTGCTCTACACCATATGATTTTTCATAGTTTAAACCTGAGAAAACTTAGCCACCCACTTGTTTATAATGTATGCTAACTTTATTTAAAAAAAAATAAACTCTTACTTTTGCTCATTTTACCCAAAAACATTATTTTTCTTTGAGTTTTTAATGAATTTACATCAAGTACAGTTTTAACAAAAATTTAACTCGTACATATAATCTCCCCCTAAAATACATCAAAAGTATTTTATATTTAATTTATCAACAAAAAACATAGTCATAATAAATAATTCTTTACACCTCTATTTCTGAAGCTAGTGATTTTTCTCCAAAAATAACCTAGCATGTCCTCTTAAATTTATGATAAAATCAGATACACAACACTAGGTCTAAATTTTAAAATGTAAGAAACTAATTCATATTGAAACTGAAAAATTTTATTTTGATATTAAAAAGAAATTATATATAAATATAGATAAAAGAGTTATAATTAGTTACCATATATTTCAATGAATTCCATAAAATACACTCATCATACAACAAGCATAGAATTTTGCATGTCTCAAAAGTCTAACATAACTCTTTTCATAAAATTATTAAACATCTCACAAAATTTATAAAATCTATTAACTCACAAAAGTATACTATAAATATTATAAAGCATATTTAAGGTGGAAAATTTATAAAGTTTTATCTTCAAACTGCTTTTAAAAATACAATTAAATCTAGTTTCATGGTTTTAGAAATTGTTCTTGAAATCAATAACAAATCCAAAATAATAGCTCAGAAGCAAAAAATAATTTCTATTATATATTCTGAGACAGCAATCAATATCAATAAATTCAGTTTTAATAAATATTATTATGAAAATCTAATTAATAATGCAATTACCTCAAAACTTTTAATTTATGATGCAATATATTGCAGCATTAACAAATGGCTATAATAGCAAAAAACTTTTAACTTTTTATGACACACAACATTTAAAGATTGCTATTGTAACGTTTTTATGTCCTTCCATTCAAAAGCAATAACAATAGTGGGGGAAAAAAAAAAAAAAAATGTCAGTCAAACGTAGCCACTGCAGCCTCACAGCTGCCCATATTAGTAATTTTTTAAAGAATACACAAATACAATCATGCTTGATACAATAATGCATGAAAAAATTGACCAACATAAATATATTTCAAGTTAAAACCCAAATGCATTGTTGGCTACATATGATTAACAAGGCCCAAATGGCTCAGTGAAGTGTTGATTATGTGTATAGCAGTATATGTATTAACTCATATAAGTTTAACTCTGCAAATGAATCCTGTTAAATATGACCAATATAAGGAAACAAATTTCACTGTTTAAATCTCAGATCTTTTTATTTTCCACATAAATATTACGGATCAAATAGTGGCACCTCTATTCCAGGTTGTTATTTTCTGGCATTTAAAATAAAATTTGAAAAAAAAAAAAAAAAAAAAAAAATCCTCATAGCATCATTAGTTATGATCTAAATATTTCATTTCCCTCCCCAATTTGCATTCAGATTTAAAAGAAAGTGGAGGAGAAAATCAAGCAATTTTTTTCAAAGGCAAAAATGACTAAAATATATATCATGCAAGTGCAGGAGATAGAAGCATGCACCATCTTTTACCTTGTTCATCTTGAGGTTGCTGTTGTTGTTGCTGCTGCTGCTGCTGTTTGGCAGCTTCTGTACCTATAAAGTCAAGACCAGCATAGAAGGGGGAAAAGAAATGAAAGAAAACAGGAAGAGTAAGAAAATGAAAATTTTCTGATTGTGAATGGAAAGATATTTAGCAGCAATGAAATTCAATAACAGGCTTTGCTAAAGATTATTGTTCAGATAGCTTTAAGGAACAATTAAAAACAATTAACAGATGCTTTAAGGAAACAATTAAAAAAATATTCTGTTTCTAAAACAAAAATGTTAATGTTTGTCGTGAGTCTGATTTATAAAATATTTGTTTAGAATATGTACATGTTTAAATATTTTTAATGTACATGAAGAGAAAAGGGGATAGAAAAAAAGCAAGAAAATACCTTTTTTACCCTTTCTTTGCCAATTTTAAATAATAATAAAGAAGCAAAAATGAAAATCCTCAGAATTTTATCCAAAAACAAAAAGCCAACAATAATACAATAGTTTAAACAGTAGTTTACACATCATGTTTATTAATTAGACTGTATTTACTACACAATAATCTGCTTTTCAAAATATTTTTCTTGTGCAAAAAAAAAAAAAAAAAAAAAAAAAAAAAAAAAAAAGTTTTAAGTATCAAGTAAATTCTAGATTTTGTGCAAGTTTTATTGCAGTAAAATAATTTAACTGAATTACAGGAATTTCAAAAACATGCAGAGTATCATCAAACAACAGATTTAACTAGATAAATCTGGACATTCACTTGCTGCAATTATCTCTTTTCTTTTCTATTTTCTTTCCATTGTTAAAGTTGCAATGATCAATTACATTTGACTTATCCATGATGTAGCTTCACCGCTATGCAATATTACAGTCGCATTCATAACATTTTCTGCATTTTGACATTCTCCAAAATCTGGGCTGCTGCAGAACACTCATCTGCATTTACTTTTGGGCATGATGCCTGTAATAAAAGAACCTATGCGTCTTAATTACATGTTTTACATCGATTTAATTATTTAGGGGCATACTTTCATGGTAGCATAGAAAAATATCACCACATTATGCTAAATTTGGTCTTGGGCCTTGAAGTACTTACAGCCTACCTGTAGGAGCTCATTTTTCTTTTCAACAGTATTCAGTACCAACACAAGAGTTAATACTGTTTTGCAGTTTTCTCTACCAGAATTTTCTTGCTAAGATCGATAAACCATTCTGATGCTTCCATCTTTAAGATGCTGAATTTCAAGTGCATGAAAATATGCTCTGAATTCAATTGTTTTAACTTCAGTGCTTCTTTTCACATTTATTTCTTCTGTATAAATGTGAGTTAGCTGTACATTTTGAAATCAGGTAGTGAAAAACAGTTTCAAATTATTCATTCTGCCAGCACAATGCTTGTTTTAGTCCATATAAGCTATCATAATCTGAGCTTGATTACTTACAGGCTCATATTTTTAGATTTGGACTTGCTGACTCCCCAGAATCCGTAATCTGTGCCTTTGCTTCAATGACTGGACAGCATCTTTTTTCTTATACAGTCAAAAGTCTTTAATCTGGAATGATCTATAATCTGGACCTCAAAGCTACAAACTTTCTGCGCATGCGTCAATGCATAATGCGTCTACGCATGCGCATAATACATTTACACATGTGCGTTTAATGTATAATGGACGGTATAAGCTAAGCTAAAATTTTCTAATTATCTATTTCAGTTAATGTCGCAGATTGCATTGTTCCTTAATCTTCTAATTGGATCCGGCTTATTATTTTTTGCAGATTGTTAGAGCAATTTATAAAAGTAAGTTTGAACTTTCGATTATGTCAAAAAGAATTTCCAATTCTGGAGCTGCCAAAGGATCTACGAAGCAAAAGCATACTTCTCTAACCATTCTGAAATCTGTTTATCAGTTTCACGCTGCTCTGCCGGGGAAGGGATAACGTCGCGGCGTGCAATGAACTGGAAGTTGATCTGTTAGCAATATCCTTATCTTCAGGGCAGATGTTTTCATTTTATTTGGCTCATAATTCCTTATTAAATGTAGTATTTCATCTCAATGTACTCTGTCTTTGATATGACTTAAATCAAATTCCTCGTCATTATAAATATCACGAATACACATCAAATAGTTTTCTGCAGTGACGTAGCGAGCATAACTGCCGCCTGGGGCAAAATACCTTTTTTGGCGCCTTCCCAAAGAAAACACTTACTGTAATATAATGTATAGAATATATTCATAATAAGAAGATAATGCAAATAATAATAAAATGCTGAATCTGCCATAAAATACTCTAAAATGTATTAAGATCAGTCACTACCTAACTACACTAGCATTGGATTCGGAAATGTATCTGTGTCGGTGGAAAAATCAGACATACGATGATCTAGAATTAGTTAAAAAGGTATTATTTTTTTTACTTATTTATGTAACTGTTTTTAAAAAGTACAGTTTTAAACAATTAAAAGTTTAATATATGTTATAGATAAAGTAGATATATTTATTAGTAACGATATAGTATTATAATACATTAATGTAATTAATTACTATGTAAACATTTTTCTTGTCTTTGATGAAGCAAATTTATCAATTATCTCATCAAAGTCGGTCATTTTAAATATTTCTCTTTCCACATTTAAAAATGCTAGATGTCTTAGGGGACCTATCGTTGATGAAAATATGTCAAAATTTATTTTAATTTGCTGAACGAACGCTCATAGTTATCATTATCATTTCATTTGATAATGAAATAGTAAGGAGTATTTGAAGTGCTACTCTTTGGTTTAGAAAAACATTTTCTCCATATATCTGTAATGGAGTTTTAGGTTCAGTTTCTTTTCTACTGCAGAATAACATCTTGCAGACATTCACTGCTCAAAAGAATTAGGGGACATTGCGAGTTTGGTATTAAATAACCGGATAATCGACAACCTTTTTAACAAAAGGAAATAGAAGAGATTATAAAGGAAAATTATAACGTTTACAAAGTTGGGAATATACAAATTTAATCTGTGACGTCGGAAACTATGCATTTTAGATAAGGAGTAAGGAGCGACTTGCAGCATTCCTTTTTAGTAGAAGACTAAAAACAACTGACACACGTTGAATGTTTTGTAGCAGTGAATATACGATGTCTCAGCAAGATGACTATGATTAATCGGTAACCAGGAAGAGCATCAGTTGTTTACAGGATAGTCAAATGCAATTCATTGCAGCGGAAGCGTTAGGAGTTTTCGAAAATGTCATTTCCAGACTATGAAATCGTTTTTTTTTTTTAGAAACTGGATAAGTCTGAGAAATCCGGGACAAGGTCGTATTATGGTTTTAAAATAAAAAAAACGGGAGTTATACGTACATTTCATTTAAAAAAATAAAAATATATCTCTGTTTTAGAGAAATAAATTGGTCAGAAAGAGCGTTTTGTATGCGGATATATTTCGTTGATGTACTGCAAACATTTTATTACACATTTTATGAGACAAATCAAGAAAATAAGTAATTAATTATATCACAATAATTATTAATTTTAAATATATTTTCCAGAAATTGATCGAAATAAAAACTGAAATTTTCTGGAAAATCTTGTTTGGAGACCGTTTGGCGTCACTCTGCGAGCAGCGCCCAGGGCATCATACACCCCCTTGCCCCCCCCTTCGCTATGTCACTGGTTTTCTGGTTGCAATTTTCTAATTTCGACTATGCGTAATGTATGCTTGTTGAAAGAAATGTTTAATAAAGTAAACAAATAAATATTAAGCTCTTTTTTTTATACCCTTTAGATCATAATTGCTCTTTATTTCATAAATTACGGTTTCATATTTTTAATTTTATAATTTCTGCATGCCATCTTACCAGATTTAAACTGATGATCTATAATCCAGAAAAACCAATAATCCGGAATCGCAGAAGTCCTGAAAAATCCGGATTAAAGACTTTTGACTGTATTGCTTTGCGAGATGGTCTTTCAGCGGGCTTCTTTACAACTTTCCCGACTACATGCGAAATTTCCTTTACTTATTGAACTGCAAGGTGCTATATGCTAGAAAGTATCTAGGTGGGAGTAATTTAAATAATAATAATCTGAACATAAGAGTTATTTTCTTTCAAACTATCATTGAACCTTTCTTGCAGGCTGCCTACATATGGATTTTTCTAATATTCCATATAAGAATGCTGAATGCGTATCAAACTAGGCAACAAACACTCAGCATTAACCACCTGGTCCCTAGTGAGGCTCTTTACAAAGATCTGAACAGACAGTTATTGTTAGTCATTAGAAGTTTGATTATAGTTAATTCTAAAATGTTGAATAAACACTAGACAATTTCAGAATGATAAGCAACAAAACTGACCATCAATTTGTCAATAAAATCATTCAAGTCACATTGCTTTTCATGAACTTTAACTTTCTCTTCATGAAAGCAAAGCTGTGTTGATAACTCATCAACTGCTCACTTATCTTTCCCCAGAATTAACCAACTTGGCATGACTAAATGATATTCTTCAAGTAAGACATCTAAAATTTTGTAATTAAGCTACTTATTAGACAATTTATCATCATTTTCCCTTCCAAGTCTGAAAGCATTCTCATATTACTTCATTTGAGAAAACATAATTATATGGTTGATTTCCGAACAATACTTAGCACAATTAGTGCAGTAAACCTCTTTAGGAATCTGGAATCTCATTAACTTTCTAAAGACTTTCTTCCATCACAATTTTTTAATAGTACCATACAATACTCTTCCTATTTTAAAATTCTAATGGTTTCATAGTGCTTTTCTTATTGAACAACTGAATCGCCTATGAGAAAATTACCAAATTTAAATAAAGTTTCTATGGAGATTCATAAAACATCAGGATCATAATTTGAAACGACTTTTATTCTGAATTTTATCTTCCTGTTTTCCCTAATTTGGAAATAACATATTTTAAATTTTTGACAGTATCTCTTGCATTTCAAAGATTTAAAAGCTTGAAACAGTTCTTAAGAGAAATCTCTGCTCATAAACTCAGATGTAATGCTTTCTGATACTCAGATCAACAGGAACTCAAAGCAAATCTCATAACAATCTCTTTCTGAACCATATTAAGTCTTGATATGCATTCTAACATTTTAATTTATTCACTAAATACAGCTGCTTCTATTCTGGAGTTCCTACATCAGCAGTGAAGAGGAAAGTTAAGTTGCATGTGAAAATAAAGGGTTCATGCTAAGAGTACTTTTTAAAACAGTTTTCACATTAATGTGAAATTTAAACTTCTCTCTTTAAATCAAGGTATTTAATAATGGAAGTGTTTTCAGAAAATCCCATGAACAAAGGCTTCACAACAAATGCAAATTTTTCTTTCAGCATTAGTTTACTGCAATGCTTATAAAGACTCCAATTATAATTAAAACTCTAACAAATGTTAAAATACATAACAATTTCGAGATCAATAATGTTAAAATTTGTCCAATCATTCGTGTCTAACAACGTTTGGTAAGTTTGATGATTTCATAAAGTAATGATTAAATAAAATATGCATGTTAAGTGTAATTTTGTAACTAAAAAATTATATTATTTACAGTTTGTTATCATTTGCCTCTTTCATAATCTAACAATACACTGTACTCCTAAAAATTTTCCCATTAAATACATAAGGTACAGAGTGGTATGACCATCAGTCATGAATTTCTTTGTGCCTAGGTATATAACAGCTTATAATTTTAAATATTTTTCTTTTTCCCTTTCTTTAATTATGTAAATATCATCCGAATTAATGGAAGTTTATGAAAACACAGACAAAGTAATTAATTGTATAAATTTAAATAATAAGTGCTGTTTAAATATAGGTCTTCATGAGAAAATTCAAAAAGCCATGTTAACTCAGAGGGTTAAAGAATTAGTTTCACATACACTGGCAGTTGTTATTGTATGGCTAATTTGGTAATAAAATATTTATTTATTTACATTTTCATTTTCAGTTCATGCACATGATATAGTTTAGCATAAATACCTTCAATTTTAGCCTGTTCTGATATCCGTGTATAATTTACGAGGGCTGCATTTTCTAAGCACTTTTTTATCACAGCTCTAACTTCTTCTGGAGGTGCAGGAGTCATTACATCCTTCATTAAAACCTGCAGAAAATGGAAAAACCTTCATTTAATATTCCTCAGCCATACGAGAAATAAAAATACTTTTCTTAAGCTTTCATTAAGCTCACCCTTAGTATCTCACTGTGAGTGGAATTTTGTTGCTGACTTTTAACTTGCTTCCTGATAAGCTATCAAATTCAAATTTTGTAGACATACTGTTTGTTGATAACAATGCAATGTGTGATTTTTTCAAAATTTAATTTAGATTTTTTTTATTATATTTAACAAGAGAAGGACAATATATTAACAAGTTCACTAAAAAGCCAGTATAATTTAATCCTAGGCAAAAATATAATAATTATCAAAATTTGCACTAGCATTTTTAGAGGGTTTCCTTTTTTCAAAAAGCTGATAAAAAATGCTTCTCAGCATTTTGCTGAAAAAGTATTCTGAGTTTGCATTTAAAAATATCTAAAGAAGAATCTTGGAAACATACCATATATTACTCAAGAGAAAGTTTAGAGTCATAAGGGATTTGAATGGTAACAAAAATTTCGTTTAAATTTCATTAAACCTAATATCAGTTTTATTCTCATAAAATAAAAACTATACTACAGTATTTCCGTATAACAACTTCAAGAAAAGAGAAAATTAAAATTCACTCTGTATTACAATTTAGACTTTAAAAAATCATAAAATTGGAAAATAATTAAAAAAACAACAAAGATCCAAAGTTATAAGGCCATAAATTAAAAGAACATTCATATTTGTCATACCTCAAATCAGCTAACAATGGGCACAATTATGATCGGAGTTTTGAATTAAGACTTGTGCAACGTCAAAGGAAATTTAAAAGTATGCCTTTTATATATATATATCCATACATATAACAGAATGACTATCAGCTGCTTCTTCCCCTCCTTTTCTGGTAATAACTCCGAGCAGCCACCCCTATATATAAATATAACAAAACTACAATAAAATAATAAAGAACAAACTAGACTCCATAATTTATTTATTCTTGTGTTAAATATTAATTAAGTTTGCATAAGCTTTAAAGCTTTCAAAACTGAGAAATGTAAAAACTTCAACTGTGCCTTCACTAGGATTCAAACCATAGATCTTTCAGTGCTGTAGTCTGTTTCTTAAAACAGGCATTTCAAGCCAGTCCCACCATTTGCGACGTTACACCTGCCATTATCACCGCTCAGCGTTTATTTTCTTCGTGTCATTTGAGACTTCAGTTCAAGTCAGACTTAATTTATGCTCTTTTCCAGAAGGGAAACATGCTAAATGCAAATGAAGCAGGGAGGATTAAGCAGGCAACCTTTTGTCAGCAGCTGTTGTTCCCGTGGTTATGAGTCAAACTAGATGGCAAAAATAACCTTGAAGTTCCTATTTTAAAGTAACAGGCTACAGTTAAATGTCCTAACTATATCACAAAAACACATACAGAGAAATGTGATAATTCCTTAATCATTTGCTATCAGATCTGCTTGCTACCTGCAACTGCACACGAAAAGAAACATTTCCGGGAATGCTCATTCCAGGATATCTTACTAGTTGACTTATGCAAATACCTACGTGATGCAGAATTACAGGAGAAACACTTTTCTTAGCTTTTTAAAACATCCTGGGTCTATACTCAAAACACATCGTCAAGCAGAACTGTTTCAGATAGAAATATCTTATTCAAAATATTACAGGGAGAAGAAAAAAAAAAAATCTTATGGCATTGTTATACATGATAAACACTTTTTCTTGCTTAAAAGGTGAACAGGAAAAGGGTTAACAGTTAGTTAACCCTTTGACGAGCAGTGGTCCCGCCCTGAAACCACCATTTTCCAAATTTTTTTTCTCCTCTTTTTTCCAAAATGTTTGAGTGAAAATGAATTGATTACTGATCTTTTATATCAAAATGACTGTAGAATAATATATGTTTTAGGTATTAATACTTCAGATCGGATGCCTTTTAAAATTCGTTTTCCATGAGACAAAATAACTTCCTTTTATTAATATAAACAACTTTAAATTTCAAAAGTTAGTCATCGTATATCATGATTTCTATCATAAACAATAAAAAATTGCAGTAATTAAACTGCATATATAAAAAAAACCCTCTATATGTATGGCATTTGCTATGTGGTTTCAGGGCATGACCACTGCACCACTAGAGCATTGTGTCACAATGCTTACAATCCTCTAGAGGCTCGGTAATCGCGCCTTGAAACCACTGGCGTTTGCTTCTCAATGGCGTTCGCTTGCTTTTGAAATAGGAATGTTTATTTTTACCCAGATATAGATAAAGGGCTTCGAAACCACAGAGTTATTTTATTACTAAACAATACATGCACCTGCCCAGTAAAAAGGTCTTTCTTTTCCATATACTTTTCTCTGACATCAACACACTTGCTCCACAAGCTAGTATTATAAATTATTTCCTGAGGTTTAAATTTAATGTACAGTCAAAAGTCGTTAATTCGGACACCCATAATCCGGAATGATCTATAATCCGGACCTCAAAGCTACAAACTTTCTGCGCATGCGTCGCATTCATGCATGCGCACAGGCGTTTACGAGAGCGCGTAAGACCCTTACGGCTGCGAATATGTTTGTGCGCATGCGCGTTTAAATTGTAACGGAGTTATATGCTAAGCTAAAGTTATCTAATTCAGTTAATGTTGCCGATTGCTTTGTTCCTTAATCTTCGAATTGGATCCGGCTTATTATTTTTTGCAGACTGTTAGAGCAATTTTATAAAAGTAAGCTTGAACTTTCGATTATGTCAAATAGAATTTCCAATATATATTTACTACAAAGTGAAAGTATGTTTTGAAATCCGAAATCTGTTTATCAATTTCACGCTGCTCTGCGGCAGAGGGGGCAGAAACGTCATTATTAGATTATGATAGATTAGAAAGATTATGTCAAATAGAATTTCCGATATATATTTACTAATATGTAATTTGTATCTACAAAGCGAAAGTATGTTTTGAGATTCGAAATCTGTTTATCAATTTCACACAGCGGATTGGAAGTTGATCTGTCAGCACTATCCTTATCTTCAGGGCAGATGTTTTTATTTTATTTGGTTTATAATTCCATACTAAGTGTAGTATTTCATTCTGTCTTTGATATGATTTAAATCAAGTTCCTCGTCATTATAATTCGATTCCGATAGTGAAGAAAGTGACCCAGAGGTTATTGAAAACGAAAACATTTCGATTGACAAATTAGTCGGTATTCTCAACACAGCAATTATAGGACTTGAACAGCGGAACTTTGTAACTAAACAAGAAATTATGTCTGTTTAATAGAATTAAAGAGAAAGTATTATCACATGAAACGAAGCAACTTACGTTGAAGGAAATGTTTAATAAAGTAAACAAATAAATATTAAGCTTTTTCTTTTTGTAAATTTTGATACCCTTTAGATCATAATTGTTCTTTATTTCATAAATTATGGTTTCATATTTTTAATTTTGTAATTTCTGCATGCCATGTTACCAGATTTAAACTGATGATCTATAATCCGGAAAAATCGATAATCCAGAATAGCTGAAGTCCCGACGAGTCCGGATTAACGACTTTTGACTGTATATATACTTTGCTATAATTAAAAATAGATAGTGCATAAAAGTTTTATTTAAATTTAAAATATTTTCTGAATATTTTGGGATGAAATACGAATAAAATAAGTATGAATGGGAAACGAACGATCCGTACAAAGCCAAAAAAACCAAGTCCCCCCCCCATTAACATAAAAAACCACAAATTTCATGTGCCAGATGAAAAGAAACTAAATAATGCTGGACATATGCCAGTGAAATTCAAATCCAAGCCGTGTACATTTTGTAGCACAAGGAAGAAACCTCATAGTACAAGATGTATATGCGAAACGTGCAGTGTGGGTCTATGCATGTACTAAAGAAACAAAAACATGCTTTGAACAGTGTCACAAAAAAAATTTGTTCTTTGAAATTTAAAAAAAAAAAAAAAAACACCGAGTTCTTTTCTATCCTTCATTTATTGAGTTTTTTAATCCATTTATTCAAATGTCCTTATTATGTAGGTACTTATATTTTCACTGCTACAGAAAAATTACATAAATACTTATTTTTTAATTTTTTCTGATGATTTACTTTGCAAAATAATGTAAAAAATTTATATAATGCAATTCTTACATACATTTTTTTAAAATCCGTAAATTTCGTCATTTATTGGAAACGCGCGCGGAAAATGGTAAGTTTTTTTTTCCTACTACATCAGTATGTTTCAAAGTCCTATATGCGTGGTGGTTTCACAGTGCGACCACCACCCACAGAACAATGGGCAAGAGTAGACTTTTTTTAATTCATATATTATTTGTCTCTAGGATCATAATATTCAATTTCTAGAGTTTTTAATTTAAAAAAATTATAAAAATAATATCGTGCGTGTCAAAGAATTAACCAAATTTGCATGGTAAGAATTTATGTTCAGAAAATTTTTAAAATTTAGGTGCCAATGCAAGGACTATTGAGCTTTTCAATATAGGGAATGTGAAAAATTAACAGTGCCTTCAGCAGTGCTAACCATCTGCATTGTAAGACATTGCCAAGGTATGCCATAATTCTTAATTCTTTATGGCAAGGTATGTCATAATTCTTTACAAAATCATTATTTATCTCACTAAATCAATAATGTTGAAGAAGATAAAATGTTAAATGTGAAAAATAATATTGGTTATTACATAGGAGCAATTTTTTCCTTGAATTTGGCTCAAAATCCAATCTGTTTGCCTTTAGTCTTGGTTTTAATAAAAAACATAGCCTGGTTTCATAATTATGCATTACAACAAAGTGCATATCTTAAATATTATTATCAATACGTAATATCAAATTTTTATTTTACAGCACTAGTACAAAAAAGTTTAATTAATAAATTTAGTCCTTGCACTTTTAGTTTTTAAATTTTTTCATTTTCAGGGTCAACAGCAAGAGATTATTAATCCACATTTTAATGGCATGAATATGAAAAATATTCATTTAAATGTGCTGTAAGCCTAAGAGATGTTCCTTACCCCTCCGAGTTGTGTGAAATTAGAGTGGTTCTTCGGTTACTCATGACTACTGTTAAGTCAAAACAAGTCCTCCTTTCCAAAAATAAATAAATAAATAAATAAATTGAGTGTTTTTATGTAATTCTCTCTTTGAGCAAGGGAAGTTTTATCTTATTTATTCCCATAAACTTGTAGAATTTGAAGAAATAGGAGGGGAAAAAAATTCTTGATTTTAATACAGTAAAAATAAAATTTTAGAATCTAAGTGATTAAACAAATTTCACTGCCTTGTTTCATTAAAATAGAAATGAGTTATCAACTAAGATAATTTTAAAATTTTGTCAAGGAAAGTGAAATTGCATTCAGTTTTACAAAAATAAAACTATTATGTAGAGCCTTGTTAACTGTCATGTAGAGTTTTTTTTTTTTTTTTTAAATATAAACTGCAGAGTTCTGTTGAAATCAAATGCCAATAAACAAAATAATAAAAATCCCTTATTTGTGTTATATACATGAAAAATAACTCTCAAATGCACATGAAAAATAACCCTGAAATCCAATTTTTTTAACGTGTGTATTCATTGTGTTCCACAGTAGACTGGAGAGTGTAAAAGAGTTATATAATAATTTAAACAGTACCACTTAATAAAAGACAATACTGTACAAACCCTTTCTAGCAAAGATAATGTAGCCTTCAAAGCTCCTTCAGGCCTTCCAAAGGGGAAGCAATATCTGTAGATATTAAATTTTAGATTAAAATGATTGTATGAGTTCAGAAGGAAATAAAAAGTTTACAAAATAAATTTCATAAAAATCAATACAATTCTTAAATATAAAATCATAATGCCAATTAAATCATAGTTTCTGGAACAAAACTTATCATGAAAAATAAAAGAATTAATGAATTTTTATAAAATCAGTCAGCACATTATCTTAACTCAGGATTCTTTGGCTAAGAGGTCTTCAATCATCATGATATGCTGCTAAATAATCCCTTCTGTTACATAACATACCAATACAAAAAAAATATGGATAATAATAAAATTTCAGGACTTAAAAGAGAAGGGCTAGCTCATAGAACTTTTTCCCCTGAAACAGGCAGTGGGGAGTGATGATGTAGCCATGATGACACTGAGCACGGAGATGTAATTAACAACATAGAAATTAGCATTTTAAATTTGAAGAACCAGCATTTAAAATGCGCTGAATGTGAAAGATAGCTATAATTTGGAAGAGACAATATTATTGCAGTATGCATATCACACTGAACATTAAAAAAATGTAATATTACTTACTCAATTTTAAAATAACAGTTAAAATGTGCTACTCTTAGCATAAAGTTCCTTTTTTTTAATTTGCAGGGATTTTTTCTTTAAATGCATGTCTATTTCTATATCTGCATGTTAACTAAGAGAACTCTACTACTGCTTCTAAGATAACTATAATAACAGCTATTTAAAATTAATCAAAAAACAACCTTAAATTGGCATAGTTTTAAACATATATGGCAAAATTTTTCCTAATCTAAGTTTGAGTTTCAGCCTAATTGCAAATTTTACATAGGTATATTTTTCTTCCGATTCAATATAATAACATACATTATTTTAAAAATTTTGTAACTTAGGCTTACATCAATATTACATTTAAATAAATACATGTACGATTGTTACCTTAATTTAGACAAAATAACTTTACTCGCAGTACCTAAAAAAAAATTATTTAATTTTTCAAAAGTGGGGGTTAAGGAGGTAGGTCTTCTTATGCCAATTACTTTAAAATGTTATACTATTGTATTTTATCTAAAATGCTAAGCTAGCACAAAATCGAATCAATAATAACACAGGATACAATAAAAATAATTTTATTAACAAAATTAGTTCTCATTTGAAATATGCTTTACGCTATTAACTTCTAAAATGTCATCTAGAAAAATTTCAAATCAAAACATATTATATATGCTTACTTGTACAGTCGCAATGCAACTACAAGTTGTTCAAATATTATTTATTGGCTGTCACATTCGAAGCAATCCACTTTTTTGCCTTTTGGGTTGCTTTTCTTTGGGAAAAAACACATGTATTTCTATTTAAGAAACGTATTCTAATAAAAGTTCGTACTCTGTAAAATAAATGAATTACTTCTCTGTTAACTTCAGGATAATGTTCCTCCAGTTTATTAATTAAAAAGCCAATTACATGCTTCCCTTTATAGTAAATTGTACCATGAACTGCACAAAATATGTTTTGTTTTTGAACTCGTAAACTGTATTCATCCATGAATGGGAAGGTGTAGTCAAATCTCCTAAGGATAATAATTTAATCCATTCTGAATTAAATATTGGTTCATCAGCACTATTTTTAGATATTGTTCCCAATAATGTTTCTTTGTCTCGCACACAGTAGGCAATATATAACCTGCAACATATGCTTCTTTTTCGGCAGTCGAAAATTGTCTGGCAGAATTCAATTCTAATTCCCAAGCCCATAGGAGAAGGTTTCTCTATGAAATCCAAATCATTAATAGTATTTAACGGAAAAGCATCTTCCTCCTCAGTTTTCAAAGCCCTTTCAAGTATTTCTAATGTTAAATATGAATCAATATTTCTGCTTTCTTTAGTCATGCACACTTTTGAAGATAAATTTGGCAGCTTATTAGCGAGTATTAATTGCTTTAAGCGGCGTATAACTTCACTAGGTGATGGATGGTCATTAAACCTACCAAGCCCTCGAGTCTGACTAAAGAGACTTTCAAGTGCATCCTGAGTTAATCAAGAGGTTAAAATATATTTAGAATCATTTGATTTCAAATCCTGGTGTAGGCCAAAAAGAGAATTTATTGAAAGTATTATTCCTTTTTGGAAAGGCAGTATGTTGGATTTTCCCTGAACTCTTAATCCACCAATGACTTTCTTCATTAATTCCAAAACTTGAATTTGTTTTTCATGATGTTCATTTAATCCAAATGCTGCTTTAAGTATTTTATCTGAAGGAGGGTATGTTTTCGTACTATTCATAATATCGAAAAAATTGTCGATTAACTCAAAGAAGTCGGATGCTTTTTTATCTCCTGTGAGGTGGAGTATACCTTTTGCTGTAGTTCTTGAAAATAATGTTTATGAGTGAAAAAAGAAGTTCTTTCTTCATTGGAGTGTTAAAATAAAAAAATATTGGCTGTTTCCACTGCGAAATGAGACCTCTGATTAAAACAAACTGCACTTTTTGAAAAGGACTGAGAATTTGTCCAATTTAGACTCTTAGCAGAGTTTAGAATCTATATGCATTTCGTCGAAAATGAGAAAGCATATTTTTTCTACAGAATTCAAATATTCGCATCTTTTCTTCATTACAGCAAGAACATCACTCTGAATTCCTGCACTACATGAAAATTTAATGCACCATCTCTTTAATGTGCTAGTGCTCTGTAAAGGAATTCCCATTTTTTTCTTTCTAAAAATCTTAGATTTTAGATGACAGAGCTCTTATGACAATGCAACGTGAAATATCTTCACTAGTCCACCTGATTTTCTCCTTCTTGTCTTTTTCACATTAATAGAATCCTGTCATTATAGATACATTATGTATACATTCTTTCGTCAAAAACAAATTGTCTTTTGGAAAGCATGAAATACAAATATCTCTTCCTTTCGTATTTCTATAAGTGTTAAGGCACGTTGCTACAGCACAAGACGCCATATTATATAAAGGATACTTTAAACATAGAATTTAAAGGAAAACTAACTAAAACTATATATATATACAAATTATTTTAAATATTTGCATTATCAGAAAGCAAATATGTATGATTAAAATTAATTTGGGATATGCGACGCCGAGAAAATCATCTCGCAAATGAATGAAACTACAGTTTTAAATGCGCGAAATCAGAGCAGATGCAACACAGACACATCAGATTACTTCCAGTCAACCCTCTCCATGAATCTCACGTCAGCGAGGAGTCAAACAAAGAAATGATCTAGCCCTTCTATTTATCACTGATAAAATTTATAAAAATCATTTTAATATTTTATCTTTTGAGGAGTTCACCCAATTATTTAACATTTTCCTATGAAAAATTTAGATGAACCATAGATAGTTTGTTCAGATTGTAAAAAATTCAAATCAAGGCAAATTTCAAGTTTAACATCCACAGTAAAATTGAATCTAATTAAAATAAATATATTATAAAAATACATTTTCACTGGAATAAAATACACTGTAAATTTTATTGAAGGATGCGACAGTTACTCTTTCAATATGATACAAAAAATTCATAAGCATTTTTAATTCATAATTATATTTCAAGAAGAACATATCCAAACAGATGATCTGAAAATAATTTTAGATTCAGTTCCGTAAAAAGTAGGAAATTTTTAACAAAGTTTATGTTAATATGTTATGAAATATACTATAAAATTTATCTGAAGCAAATGCTATGACATAAATTTAGAATTACATTTAAAGTAATTAAAAACTGAATAGTTAACTAGCATTTAACATATAAATTTTAATAAGTTCTGTTTGCTGCTAGCAAGAATTATATGCAATAATTAACATCTTCAAGAAGCTATAAAGAACGTTATTTTTAAAGTATTGAAACTGAATATAAGTGTGCATGCACGTGTGTAATATTTTATATATATATAATCAAGAGATTAGAATTAGATTATAAAAAGAGGACTATTTTATCTCGTATGAAATTATTAATGAATTATCTCGTATGAAAGGAAATGTAAAACTACTCCAAAATGAAATCTGGAAATGTTAATACTTAAGTTAACACTATTAAAACTGGTAATAAACTTAAAAGAAGTTTAAAAATTCTACTGGTAAGCATGATCATACATTTTAAAACAGAAAAAGAATTGAAAATGTATAAAAATAAGATAACACAGTATATACATAAAAAAGGAGGTAAATTATTGCTGATTTCCTAGAAGAGCATTGACTTATCAAGGGGAATTAATTCTTCCAAAAACAATCTTCAATAATTTGGCTATGATCATGTTTTGTCTCTTTCATACGTTTGAATGAATTCTTTCAATCCCGAAAAACTAGTATATAAAATTTGTATTTAAATGAATAACTAATAATTTTCAAACATAAAGGCAATTCTCTAATGTGATAAAAAAAGAACATATTTACAAAAAGACTGTTATAAAAACTCATGGGGAATTTAGAAGTATCAATGCATATTAAACCAATGTAAGAAAATTACACAGTTTAAACAATTATGTAAATATAATGTCTTAATTACAAACATATACAAAATATATAGAAGAAATATATAATTTCAATCCTAACTTAAAGTTTAAATTTCATGGCTGCTATTGTGAAGCTTTCAATGGAAAAGGAAGTTTGCTGGAACTAACACTTGAGGGACGTTCATATTTACCATTAAAAGAAATGGCAGAGAGTGTTCAGATTGTATATGTATATAGAAAAGCATGAGAGGAATTGGAATGAAGCTCACGGATTGACTGTAAACCATGAAAATCTAAATGTTAAGTGTGAAAGTGATACACAAGCGCTTTAATCTTCCTTTTGGCTATTACATAAATAAACTGCTTAAATAAATAAATAGAAATATATAAATATATAATGAATATAAATAAAAATTAAAAAAATTATAGTATTCTCTGGCTGAAAGTCAGGGGAACAGAAAATAGTAAGAACAACAGTCGAAAATTTTCACTCCGAATCATATTTGGGTGTTAAGAAACTAAATGGCTTTTTGTTAATAAAAGGAAAGTAGACAGATCACTTTAAGCAATTTACAGTTAAATACAGAATATACAAATCTTCAAAGCTGACAAAACATCTGGACTCATCCTCCACAAATGGTTTAAGAGAAGATTTTCATAATTTGTTAGTTTAAAGATTAAATTTGGAAGAAAATACCTGCTTAACTAAGTGAATAATTAATAAAATGAGAAGGAATATGATTGTCTATAATAACTTATGTGAGTAAAATTAGTTATCTTCATCAGTACAATGTCTGAGATCCAGATTTGTCAATTCGAGATTTGGGATTTTTCCACTAGATCATCAGTTTAAATCTAGTAAGATGGCATGTAGAAATTACAAAATTAAAAATACAAAATCATGATTTATGAAATAATGAAGCATTTATGATCTAAAGAAAGGGTATAAAATTTACAAAAAAAAAAAAAAAAAAAAAAGCTAATATTTATTTATATTTACTTTATTAAACATTTCTTTCAATGTATATTGTTTAAGATGTTTTGTTTTTTTGTGCTAATACTTCTTTAATTCTAAGGACAGACATAATTTCTTGTTCAGTTACAAAGTTCCACTGTTCAAGTCCTGTAGTTGCCGTGTCGAGAATTCTGACTAACTCGTCAATCGAATTTTTTTTTTTTTTTTTTTTTTACAATAACCTCTCTTTCACTTTCTTTACTATCGGTAGCAGTATTTTATGGATCTAGAACCACACTACAGATTTTGCCGACCATTAATTGATTGAAGTATTGTCATCAGAATAAGCAACTTCTGTTATATCATCTTCATTTATTACCACTTCTGCAGATTTTTTTACAAAACCCATTAATTGGAAAATTTCACCTGTGGCTTGTGATATCCAAAAACCTTCAAATTTACAGCTATCATCTTTGTGAAATATGGTAGCTGGCCATAAATTATGCCATGCACTTTTAAAAATATCTGGAGGCACATCCTCACATGATCTTGCGATGCTCCTCACAGCAGATTTTATGCTAAAACATTTAAAAAATTCTTGAATAGTCTTGTCATTATCAAGAAATTTAATATTGATTTTATATTTGCATTTCAGCATGCATACTATACGAATATGCAGAGGCTGAATGACGGATGTACAGTTTGGAGAAAAGTTTACACTTGTGCTTTCCTGCAGCATTTGCTCATGCTAAAATTATTAGTTTAGAGTTCTGGAATCTTTGACACCAGTTAGAGCCTTTTCTGTAGAGGTTGCCAAGGTATTTTGCAGCACATTTTGCCAGAAAAAACCAGTTTCATCAGCACTGTAAATTTGTCCTGGAGATACGTTTCACTATTAATAAGCTCAATGAATTCATCTGCAGCAGTATCAGCTGAAGTTTTTTCACCTGGAATTTTTAATTGCATTATACCAAGGCAATTTAAAAATTTAGTAACCAACCTGTCGAATATGTGCACTCAGTTTTTAAGTCCATTTCTTCATGAAATATTTTGGCTTGAGCTATTAGCATTGGACCCGTCAATGGCATGCCCTCACCATGACGCTGTCTGACCCATTTAATCATCATTTTGCCATGATCGTCACTTTTAGCACAGTGAATAATTTTTTCTGTTATTCATTGTGAGTGGTGTGTTAGAAAGATCATAAAGCTCCTTTTCTGTTATGTCATATACTTTCCAATGCCATCCTCCTTGCATAATTTTGAAACGGTTAGGGGATATACCATTTTAACTCCTAATTGTTTTAAATACCTATATCCACTTTTTGGAAAAATTCCACTTTTTGTTTAATGGACATTGAAACATGTATTCGCTTTGTAGATCCTGTTGAAGCTCCAGAATTCGAAACTCTTTTCGACATAACTGAAAGTTCAAACTTTAGTTTTCATAAAACTGCTGTAATTATAACAGCATGCAAAAAATAATAAGCTGAATCAAATCCAACAGTTACGCAACAGCGGAATATGCTATATTAACTGAAATTCTTTGGAATAAATAAAGTATAACTTTAGCCTTATAATATAATAAATAATGTAATAAAATATAATTTTAGCTTAACAGCATCCACTATACATTATTGACTACATAGCATGAGATTGGCGATGAAAGGCAGGTTGTTTCTTTAAATTTTGTCTTGCTTCTATCGCAGACTGAGACAATTAAGCCTGAATTGTATTAATTTAGTCATTTATTATACTTACGTCTATTTCTTACACATTGCTTCAGGCTTATTTGAGTCCTGAATAAATAAATTCTCATATATACTTAAGTTTACTGAGGGACAACGCAAGATATTTTGTGGCCTGATGCTGTCTCTATGGGTCCTAAATTCTGTCACCAAGCGTCTCCTAAGTTCTAAATTTTTACTGCCTCTTAATTTTGGGTCCCAGTGCTTTCCCTTAATTCAAAAAATTTTGTTTTCCCTAAATTATGCCGCCTGGTGCGGCCATACAATCTCTGGCACCGGCTCTGGGTTTATGTGAATAAAAAATCATTTTTCTTAATTCAAACAGCATTAAATGCAACTTTTGGCCTATGAGTATCATTAACAAAATCTACTTTTTAGCATATGGAAAGAAATTTTGCTGAATTTTTCTTCATCAGCATTTAATGCGTTTAACTTAAATCAGTAATCATAGCCAAGTGAAATGTCAACATAAAAGGTTCCATACTCTTTGTTATTTAATATCTAATAAAAAAAATTTTTAGGCATCGCTGCAGTTGTCATGTACTAATAAACACGCAGTGATGAACGCAAAATATAATAAATAAGGCTTCCCCAGGTTGGCATCAGGGATATAAAATATTAGTAGTTGTAAAATCAATGATACTTCTATGTAGAATGTTTCGGTTTGAGAAATATGCCAAGCAGATATGCAGCCAAATTATTCATCATACAAATTTATGATAAAATGATTGTTTCTTCAATAATGAGGTATTTTATTTGGTGCCGAAGTGAAATTAAGAATCGGGATTCTCAAAATGCTTTACTATGGAGGGGGGAGGATCAAATGCGCATACTAAAAAATTACATTTTGGGGGGGGGGTGGCTTTAAGGTTCGAGTTTTAGATTATTCCGGATATTGGACAACCGGACCTCAGATGTACTGAAGTCTATTTCTGTAGAGATATTTTCAATTTTAATCATTTCATAGATTACATTGCTAATAATTTTTTTGATAAGTTGATATGCCAGCTAATTAATTAATAGTAGTAAATTTTAATTCTATCACACAGTTTAATTTTATTGCATCTTATGTATATGTAATAATCTGTAGATCAAGATTTTTTTTTTCTTTTTTTAACTAATATTAAAGTTATTAAGTGTTAAGCAAGAAGGGTACATAAAATTTCTCAATAGATCCAAAATTATTGAAAGTAATAATTTTGTCTATGTACCCTTAGATATTGGCAAACAGTTTTAAATTAATATAGTTCAAAGACTTTTGAAACTTATATTCTTTTGTAAATAAGTTGCAGATTTGTGAAGAGAAATTAGTGCCCATAGGGGTTCCCTTTAATTTTTTTTAATTAAAAAATTTAATATACTTGTGAAAAAACACATAGAGAATGATTTGCCAAGAAATGAAGCAGACACAGTCCCTTATTTTCAGGCATACTGTATTTTGCCACAAAATTGCAAGTGTTCCATTTCTTACGCAATGAAACTATACATGATATACGATTGATTTGAATTAGAAATATAATATCAACAACAATGAGCAAAGTGTTAGAATAAAGACTTGAGAAGTGATTATACAGAAGTCACTTGTTTTTTTACTTAGCAAAGTTCAGAGGCAGACAGAAACCGTGGAAAATAATAATCTGGTGTGATTCTGAATGCAGTTATTAAACAATATGCATAAAAAATTAAGTAACCTGTTTCCTTGACCTGCTTCATCCTTCTGTGATGTTAATCATCCTTCCATTCATTCTTTCATGATGAAATATATCAAAAATACATTTCAATATTTCATCATGAAAAGGATCAACAAATTGGTGGTGGGGGTGTATAGCAGGTGCCAGTCGATGTACAAATGCCAAATTATCAAATATTGCCATTAAAACTAGAATATTACATATTTATGACTTGACTGTTTTTTGGAAACTCATAAGTATTCAGCTTGTTTTACATTCCTTCAGGTTCAATTTATTTACTAAATACACACCACACACAGTTTATTCATATTTATGACACAGCATTAACACCTTTATTAAAGTTTGGAGAATCTCACATTATGATAAATCTTCAAGAATGTAAGCCTCCAAAAATTAACATATTTTAAACAGTCAGAAACATACATTCGATGAATATCATTACCTAAAATGAGTAATTTGATTTTCGAGGAGAATCCTTAATCTTTCTTTTATCTCGGCAAAAATGTCTTTTTCTTCTACAGTGACTGTACCAATACCATCAGGCCTTAAAAGAAATTAAGATATTCAGTAAAAAATCCAAATTTCAAATAAGCTAAATACAAAATCTATTTAAATAGCTTATCAACTAAATCATATATTTATATAAATAAGTTACTTATATTAAATTTTCATTACTTGTATTAGTACCCAAAAATTAATATTTTTATCTTTTAGCAGAAGTTTGTGCATTTAGAATAATAACAGACAATGTTCTTAAAATAATAAAATATAAAAATCTGCATTAAAGATGCAAATAAAAATATTTTAGCAGATGCTCATTATATGTAAAGAAATAATCAATAGAAATTTTTCTGGAAAGCAAATTTTAAAATCTGAATGCAAATATCTGAAGAGAAATCCTTTTTGCACAGATGTTCAATATTTTTTTTTCGGGGGGGGGGGAAGTACTTTTAAAAAATTCAAATTCAAATGACTATAATAATTTGTCTAACTATTGATCTTTCACATTCAAACACAGGAATAAAGATGTCAGATGTAAATGATAAATGCAGTTTAGGAACCCACTCTAAATGTCCCATAAACTTTCTAATGATAAATATTTCATTTTGTCAGCAAAGAACAGTCACTAGAAAACATTTAGATGACTTCACACAAGGTAGGGACAACAAAGGTCTTAAAAAAAAAGGATTATGAGTCCAATGTTGTTCCTAGAATCTAAAACTGATGTGAGCAGCTTCAAAATGATAGTTACAACTATTTAAAAAAACTGGAAATAGCAAACAAAAATGCTCAGTGATGATCATGTTATAGTTTTAAATGTCAAGAAAAGCTGACTCTACACAGTGAAAGCCATAAGAAACAGCATAAAAGTAACAGACACTAATTATAATAGTTAATCATGATTAGGTTACTTAATAAATACAGTTTATTTACCTAGCATTGTCTCTTTAACATCTGTCTAATGTTATCTTCATTTGTTAACCCAAGAACTGAACAAAAAGACAACGTGTTAAAATATTATTGATGAGAGTAAATTCAGCCTCAGTAGTGATTCTAGATGTCAGCTAATATTGCAAAAGACACACCACAAACATTACTGAAAGTGATTGATGAGGCTGGCTGAGATATTCTTGTCTGGGTAAACATTATACTTGATAGATGTACAGAGTTGCAGATAATGAAAAATGTAACTGTAACTGGTGAATGCTACTGTAGCAAAATAATTGAGCCTATGTGCATTTGTTCCAAAGTATTAATGGCCCCAGTGGGATATTCTCAGCAGATGCATTGTTTATCTGCACTCACTGACAATTGTTCAACAGCCAAAAGCAGTATTGCAGAGCAATGGACAATACTACTGCAAGAACTTATCAGTAATTTCATTAGAAGCACGTGCATACAAGCAAAACATGCACCACTGTTAGAGGCGATTGTACATCCTGCTTAAGATTATCACTTATTTTTACATAATCTTTGACTGAGATTCATCTGTATCACTGCAGCCAAGGCATTAAAACCACTGCTGAATAAAGCTGCTATGCATAATTTGTATCTGTTGTTATTTTGGAGCTAGTCTCACTTCAGTTTCATCCAAGATATCTTTTCCCTTATACAGATAATTCTAGTTTAAAATTACACGTTTAAACCTGATTGATCTTTAGGTTTTTGCACAGAAGTGTACATTTTATATATTTAAAACTAGTTTTTTTAATGTAAATTAAACTACAATAAATCTCTAGTCTTGCATTTTTTTAAATAAATAAATAAATAAAAAAAAATTAGGTGGTAAATTAATAAATAAAATAACCAGAAAGTTCATGGATTACCTAGAATATATTTTTCGTATTTCTAAAAAAAAAAAATGAATTACATGAACATATACTAATGCATATATGCCAACATATACAAAATGTTGAATAGATGGAACCAATGATGTACTTAAATTATTCCATTATTTACTTTCTTGTACTAGAAATTATACTCATCTAAAAATAACCTTCAAGACTCATAAAAAAACCCAGTTCAACAAAATTATTGCTATTTTCTACCATCACTGCCATCTAAAATTTTATGGGTGTGTATGTATATACATATGTACAGATACGTGTGTGTGGTGTATGCATATACATATTTGCATGTGCATCTGCATATCAGCAAAATTTATAGAACAGTATATTGTTTAGCTCTCAAATACAAAAAATATTTCTCTGCAACAATGCAAAAAATAACTATATAAATGCTAGCCAATTTTTAAATTTAGTATTTTCTACGATTATTACAAAGTTCGTTACATCCACCTTCAAATATACTTTATTACCTCTTCTTCCTAACTAAAAAATTTCAGTTTTTTAGATGTGTACAAATATTGTTTCAAAACCTGGATTCTAATTTATAACTTCATTTCAGTAGAAAATTGTCTTGACAACTACATCTAATACTCAAAATTTATGACCAAATATTTCAAATAATATATTACTTACAATATATATTAGATTGTACACAAAAACATCTTAAGCAAATCAATTAAAAACATATTGCAATATATTTAATAAGTTTTAACATACATTTATTTACTGATTCATTTAAGAGAACACACTATGTTACATAAATGATACAATAAAGCAGACTTAAACTGAAACATTTAATTAATCAACTTATCAAACTTGATCATTAATCAAATATTTTAATATAAACAAATCATACAAAAATACATAACATATACTGAACACATACAGGTTAATATAAATACACAATCCATTATTTACAAAGGAAAAGCATCTTCTTATAAAGTAGTACTGAATGCGTGCAAAACAAAATAAAAGGCGGCCCATTCTGCATAGTTTAGTTTCCATAGGTATTCAGTATTTACTGTGATATAACAAGCACCAACTTATTTCACACTGGAAAATCTAATTGCAGATCTAATTATTGCATCACATAATTCGAAAAAAAAAAAAAAAAAAAAAAAAAAAAAGGATTTGGAAATAGGAAAAGCTGAAAACGATTAAAGTGTCATTCATACTCAACTTCTCATATGTATATTGTGATATTAAAGGAAAAAAAAAAAGTGGTTAACTTTTTTGTTATATACAACATACATAGAAAATTATCTGATAAAATTCAAGACAACATTTTATTAAGCAGCATCAAATAGAAATAGATAGCTATATATAAATACATATCTTCTCTGAGTTACAAAACCGTAAAAATGTTCAAATTAAAAATTTTAAAAAATCAATTACTGTATTATACTATGTATAAGTTTACTCCTTACCATCATATACTTTTTTACATGTTCCAAACTTATTTAATCTAATCATTACACTAGAAATGAAACCTTAGTATATATGAATTCAAGAAATGATGTTTCATAAAACAATTACTTCCTTAAAAATTATTTAAAAATCTTAGGAAAGTTACAATGCATCATGAATGCATTAATAATAATAATCATAGAGACACAGTTTAAATAGTAGTAAACTTCACATACATAAGTTCTAAAAAAATGCATCCTTCAAAAATCATTACATGAAATTCAATATTTAATGCAGCAAATACTTTTTATGCTATATATAATGTTCTCAACAAACTACTTTTACACAATAAAAAAACTTTCAGAATTTTCCTGACATTTAATTTTAAAATAATTATTACTGCATCAAATATTTCAAAAAGAAGAAGAACAGCATCACGATGAATCTGCATGTCTCAAGTCTGAATGTTAAGAAAAAAAAAAAAAAAAAGAAAGAATAAGTTATCTTATTTGAATATGTATCATACATAATGTTGCAAAATAATTTTAGTTACACACACAAAAAGGTAAAATGATTTTCTTCAAGTTCTTGGTGAAATAGTTGACTAATTAATTACAGCAAAGCACAAAAGGTCTGTCTATCATGAAAAATGCTTTTAAAAAAATCTAGGGAGAACTTGGATAAAATTTACATAAGAAAATAAATAAATAAAAATAAAAAAGCAGCTTGTGTATTTCGCTCCAAGGAATTGAAACGAACTACACATGTTTTGCTGTTTTTAGCAATTTGTTTGATGATAGGTCCAGATTATATAGAACTAGATGAATATTAATTACTAAAATGGCAAGAAATATCAGATGTGTTTCATAATATTTTATACGCTACAAATCCATAAAAATTGATTAGAATCACTATTAACTAGGCATATTCCAAAAATCTTCACTTAAATTTCATAGGCTAATCATCTTATTCTTTATTACATACAAATACACAAAGATAAATACATAAAATTGCTATCTGAAAACTTCACGCTATAGCCTAATCCCGCAAAAAGTTTACACCAAGTTAAAAAAAAAAAAAAAAAAAATTAAATTTAAAAAATTACAATCTGATTTTTATAGAGAGATTTCTGTTTAACACCTCCAACAATTTTAAGCTAAACAATTATGGGTACTTCCTTATTACAGCAGCCTCCCAAAACTAAATTGCTAATTAACCAAGATGTAACATGCAGCGAGATTTCAGAAAGATTTCTCAGTTGATTAGTGATTCTATCTTGATGACAGCTATAATAAGGAAATATCCAATTATGATTAGTTACTTAGTGTACAAATTCAAAATAAAAAAACATAAAAGCAAACATTTAAAATAAGTTGTTTAAAATGAAATAGTAGGAAAAAAGTTTTCGAAAATATTATTTAACTATAAATTAACACAATATGGTAAAAATGCACTTTAAAGGGAAGCTATCAGACTTCTAAATAACAATCATCATGAAACCTTAAGGTTGATCAAGTATGCAAACAAAATGACAGCTGTGAAGTCTGGCATTTTTTAATCATTATGCAACCTCAGAAATGGGGATATTAAGTGATATACGCCCACAATATTTACAGCTACAGATTGGTAACATAATGTGAGTTATATGGCTGTCATGTGATAAAGTGTATTCTTGGCAGATGACTTTGAATAGCATCATACAGAACATAAACAACAACAGGGATACAAATTAATAATAACTGCATTAATTTTATCATATACAATTACTTTAAAATGGGTATCTCAAGGCCACTGCTCTTATTCTCCACCTTTACTCATAACCACAATTATGTTTGTGACAGGACATTTAAGTTCTAAAATTCTTTTTCCATTTTACTTCCATTATGTATGTTTTCATTATATCTTAAACTAAAATTACACATGTAGAATTCTGAATTATTCAGGCAAATAAAAATAGATTTAAAATATCAGCATTAATCTGCTTTCCAATGATTAAAAACAGTCAAAATGTTCATTTGATCTCATAAAAGAATTTCATATATTATGGTTTAATGTAAAAGACAGCTGTTCAAACAAGAAGGAAATAATTATTAAAATCAAGATTTCTTAACACTGTTTGTTTGCAGCAATTTCATGAACAAAAATTAAAAACAAAGAAACATTAAAATAGAAAATACAAAATTTTTTTAACTTCCTCACTAAAATGAAGAAGGAAATTCTTGTTGATAATGTTATGTAATATTATTTCTTAATTTTGATTATCAATAATTTACCATTTCTTAATTTTGATTTTCAGTAATTGGATTTTATTAATTTGCTTATTTGTTCAGTTTTAAGTCGTTGTTGCAAGTTGTTTTCCTTTTAAGCTATAATTGTTTAAGTTTGACTGTGTTAATTTTTTTAATCCTAAGTGAAGTTGGGTTTTAACATTTAATTTTTGTTTAAAATTTTAAATTTAGTTTATTTGATGTTATTTGGTTTTGTTCAAGGTTCTTTTGGTTTGACCCTTAAGGTTATTTAACTTTTACATTTTAAAGTTTTCTGTTTGTTACGCTAGTAGGGTGTGTAAATTTAATTAGTTTTTTGTTTAAATCTTTTACCCCTCTTACTGGTAAAGTTATGAATCCATATTTTCTGACTCAGGTGGTAATTTTGACTGATGTAATGAAAAAACTTAATTTTTAGTAATGTTACTTTTCTGAATAACTGTGTAACTATAGTATTTCAACAGTTGTAATGAAAACATTTCGTATTTGACTGAATTGAAACTTCAAGTACTTTCAAATAAAATTCAGTAATTTGATTAATTATGATGAAAGAGTTATGTAACAGAATTAATTTCAGTACTAATTGTTAGCACTATTTTTCTTTTTCCAACAAGCTAATGTAACGAAAAACATTCCTATTATCAGAATTTGTTAAAAGCTATTTTCTTATCTTTGGTATCCTTTTACTTGAAAGTGACCTTGCCACAGTCAAACTTTTGGCCATATGTGTGGATTTGCATATTCTGCATCCCTGACTCACAGAGTTCTTTTCTATGTAAATCTTGTACAGGGTGCACTTGCTAGGGGTGTAAATGCCATTCAGCTTATGCATGTATTAGATTTGCACACTTGATGAGTTTAGATCCAAATATGTTATTTATGTCCCTGTTTGGTGGAGGGGTGTTTGACCTTTCAGAATAGTCTTGAAAGGTTGCATTGAAAATTGTGCAGAAAAAGCCAACTTCTGGAAGCCAGAATACCCATCTCCCCATAGAAACACAGGTTCACCACTCAGAGGATTGCTGGAACTGGGCGACCGTTCTTTCCTAGTTCGTTTTCGAGCATCAAGCAGCTGCAGCTGAATCGAAGAAGGGTCGCACTTCCCTGCACTGTGAGGAATGACATGTATACTTCTGAATCTCAGACCATGGCTGGTTTTCTGTTGGCACCATTGGAGCCACCCAACGGACTCAGGAGAACGGACGAACCAGGGGCAATTGTCGTGCATCCTGAAATTAAACAAATCTAATCTTCATATTCCTTTTCTTTATTCTTTCTAGTTGAAGGCTCTGTAATACGAAATGGCTTCCTTCCAGTCATTTCTTTGACTCTGCGTGGTATTCAGCTTCCTCTCTTTGCACCCTTCTGAGCTATAACAATGTACTACAGGTTTCCTCACAGTTTGAAGTGCTTAAGTTTCTAAATTTGTTGGAGCAAAAAATATGACTGATTCTAATTATTTACTCCCAGTATAAACCAGTTCCTTACTAACCAATTTTGTTTTCTATTCAGTATTTAAAGAGCCTGACACAAGTAGAAATTACAATTTAATGTGTCCCAGTGTCCACTGGCCTATAATATGTTACCCTAAAATTGATTTCCTTATTTTCCTTTACAGCTTTAAGAGAGTTTAAATGTGTTTGTTAAAGAGAACTGTTTTGTGTGGGCCCACTGATGGTATTTTGTTATAGTTAACTTTCTAAAAAATTTTGCCACCTCCAGAGATGACCACTTCAATGTAACTTTATGTAAAAACGCTTAATGCTTTATTTTCTAAAAAAATGTTTGAGATTTAACTTTATTTGTTTGTTTTATTTACTAGTATACACTGGACTAAATTAACTTCAAAATAGGTTTAATTTGCTAATTTTTATCATAATATATTGCTTAGTTGATATACAAGTATGTATGTATTTGTATAAGGTTCCATTTCTATTTAAGTTATAACTATATTGTCGCAAAATTTACACAAGATTGTTTACTTGAATACAAATTACACAGATATTTTGGTATCACTAACATATTACCCTTAAGTGGCTCTTATGCAGAAAAGATTTGTTTACATGTAAGTCATAATGATTTTAAGTTATTCACAAAAACGGCATAGTTAAAAATATTTACAACCATATTAATCCATATTTCAAATATCTACATTTATTCAGTTATTTAAGTCACTCAAATTAACATATAACTTCAGATATTTTAAAACTCATATCTATTTCCATTTCCATACTACTGTCACTGTTGGCAGCCACTTGACATATAGATAATAAATAGTGACAGCAGCCACAATCAATGGTCAAGAGGTTTAAGTTTTAAAAACACATACTTTGCCCTGGGTTTTTATTCCTAGCAGTTAAATGGCCTGGTGCAGGAGTTTATCCATGTAACTCAAACAGTGTCAATGAGTTCTTCACAAAAGACAGTCTTCAATATTTAGCAGATAGCCATTGCATGTTTTGCCAAAATTAATAAATCCAATCTACAATCACTATCATCCCATAAAGTGACCGAAAATTGTTACAATCTCTGCTTCATTTCATCAAAGTCATCTTCATCAAAATTTTCCAAGTGGTTTATATATACATGTTTATGAAATGAGAATAATTTGGAATAAATGAATAAACAATTTCTGCTAGTTAAGGAAGTAAATTGAATGGTAATAATGAGTTTGTGGCACAGGGATCATAACATCATCATGACCAAAGGCAAAGAGAGTAGTAGTGATCTTGAGACGTTTACTTTAAAGTAATAGAATGTAATTTATACCGTTCATGATATAAAACATATTGTACTGACCAACAAAGTAAAAAACATATATATACACATTTTTTCCCCTTAGAAAATTTATATTATAAGATTTTATATTTTGGTTAATAATTTAAATAAGGCTCAGTGTTTTTATATACAAAAATTCAATCTGTATTTACATGAGTTTAATGGGATCTAAAGTATGAAACAAAGGATAAATACATTGCACACCAGTTGTAATCAAATGATAAAGGAATACAAAATTAAATAAACTGTGCAATAGAATTTCAGTTTATGGTGAGTTTATTAGGGGGAAAAAAGGAAGGCCAAGAGAAAAGTGGTGCATTGTTATATCACAGCTGGAAAAAAAGATATATAAGCACATTTGTGGGGGGAGGGAAGCAGACAGATTTCTTTCTGACACAAATTCAGACTTGCAAATTAAAAAATGCATTAAAATTCATGCAATTAAATACTGCATTTTCTCTTTCATTCACTGAACAAGAACGTAAAAATACATAAAACATTCCAGGACTGTTCAATAATAAGAATCAAAATTTTAAAATTTTGGATTTAACATTTATGCTTACATTAAATATTAAGACAAAAATTAATACATATTGTACTAAAATACATATAACTTGAAAATCTAATTAACTTCCTGCATAAAGTTTATTAATGTACACCCAAAAGTATTAAAGCTGAGAAATGATGATTAACTTGGAAAGGTAGAAATGCAAATATAAAAAAAATTTCAAAAAGTGAATTTCACTCTTAATTCTATCATAAGAACTTAAAAAATAAAAACCTGCCTTACGAAATACTAATCTATACTACTCTAACATGGATATTTGATGAGAAGTTTTTTTTTAATAATAAATTGCACGTATTTATGATGGAATAAATGAGGATGAATATTTGGTATTTATGAAAGGGAAACTTTGGATAACTGATGGAAACAAGCAAATACAAAATTCTTATTGCATAAAAATAAAAGAAATACCCGATAAATCTAAGCATACAAATAAAACTCCTATGCATTGCAAGTCGTTCTTATAATACTGTTCTGTTATTTGAAATATTGCATAGGTATCAAAGCAAACTACATCATATCAGACTGAATTATATGCAAATATCTAATTTTGTTAAGAAAATTCCAAACAGACATTGAAAACTCTTTCATGATAAAAAAGTCAAAAGTATAATGGTATACTGTTCAAGCAGAACAAATGCTTTGTGAACTGTAAGAGATTCAAAATGTGATGATGTATATACCAATCAGCTGGGGCACATAAGCAGTACCATAACAGGTCAATCAGCAAAGCAAAGTTCAGTTAAATTGGTGTTACAGTGAAAAGTAATGATATGCATATTTACTGTACCAACTCAGAAGAATAAATGAATAAAATAAAACATCCTGATTGTGTGACAGAAAAACAAACAAACAAACAAACAAACAAAAAAAAAAAAAAAAAAGGCTTCTACAGCATAATAGTCTTCTTAATCAACACAAATTCTTCAATAATAAACTGCAATAACATTACATTCTGCAGATTAAACTCCTTTTGTTTTTCCCACTGAAAGAATGCCTGATAATCATCTATTTTAAACAAACCAATATAAACAAAACAGAAATACACCAATGTAAAGCTTGAAATTAGGCAAAACATTAATTTTATTTTGGCACAGATCTTAAATAAAACTCTATCTATTCCAAGGGCAATCAGTCCAAGTACCTCTTTTACAGGAACAAAAAAATTCTGTCAGAAGGGAGGAGCAACAATAATATTTATATTAAACACAATGGGAAAAGCAAAGCAAACTCAGCCCCATATGTTGAAGAAAATAGGAACAAAATGTGAGATATTAAGATACTAGAATTTTAAAAGTATTAGGAAAGAATGAACATGGATTAACTAATGACATTTACCTGTAGAGTTATTAGATGTATCGAAGCCGAAAACATCAAACATGCACAATACCCTTTCCGAGACTCTAACTCTGAACCTTCCGATTGGTAGCTACATACGATTTCGAATTACATCATGAAGACAGGCGAAAAGTAAGGAGCATTCTCTCCCACTTAAAGGGCAAATGGGGAGGAAAGAACCTGACTATCAAATCCTTATTTCCACTATATATATATTTTAAATTTCTGTACCACTTGCACAGTTTTTTAGAATTCTTTTAAATCTGGACACAGGAGAAAATGAGGAATGCCCTCTGTGGAACTAGAACTCTGGGCCTTTCAGTTGCTAGCTGGATATGTTTTCTAATTAAATTACATCATGAAAGATTAGCTATCACATTAATTTATTTCTCCTTTTCAAACATAAGATTTTCATTCACTGTAACAAAATTTTAACACTCTTCTTGTTTGGCCAAATATCTCAAATAATACTGACATGATATAACTTCCCCAAGAATCAAAAATTAGAGAGAGAATCTTTATGAATTTTACAGATAGGTGAGAAAATGACCTGAAAACTGAACTTCTGACAAAATTGTGCAATTTTGTAGCTCATACATACTTCTGCAATTTTTATAACTGATTAATTTTATTTAAAAATATATGCCAAAACAACATTGTTATTTTGTCTAATCATATATCATCTTTTCATTCAGATGGGGAAGTAAGAGTAACTATGTTTCAAACCTTCTGCTAGACTTTACAACCTGCTTGTAACAATCATAGGAATGGTGACAGGTGATTGCTTTAAAAATAGATAAGCTGGATATGCAAACTTTGTTAGCAGGGAAATTAATCAAAGCAATTAATGACTGTACTGTAACTTACAGTTAAACTAGCCTAACAGGTCTGTAGAATAAATAAATAAATAAAAACATGGTGATCCCAAATTAATTTAATTTATATACATGTATACAAAACAATTTTTTCAAAAAACAAAAAATATAAATATGCCTAGTATTTTCGTGCTTTAAGCTGCAGAAAATTAAAGACATAATGTAAGAAATTTAGAACTAATGTTTCACAAAGATGAAAATTTTGAAATTCATAATTACTAAATTTCAAATAATCTAATAAATGCAACAAAGAATTTAATAAATGTAAAAACTAAAACTTTTAAACAATCAGTCTTTAATATACACTCAAGAGCCAAAACATTATGACCAGCCCTATATTTTGCGATGAACGCGCCTGGATGACGTGGAAGGCACGTGATCAGGTGGAAGTGGTATTTACCTGCTGTTGGAGAGTCTGAAGAATTATTCTTTCAGTTACTTCTGTGTGTGATGGGAAAGGCTGCGGATCTAAGTGACTTTGATAGAGAGCAGATTGTAATGGCTCGAAGGCTCAGAACAAGTATTTCTGAAACTGCACGACTCGTAGGTTGTTCGCGATCTACACTTGTTAGTACGTATGAAAAGTAGACGAATGACAGTGAAACCAGCAATAGACGACATGGTGTTGGACTGCACACGCCATCAAAGATAAAGGTTGTCAGAGACTGTCTCACATGTTGAAGCAAAACTGGAGCCAGACAGTGGCTCAGCTGACAGCCGAATACAGTGCAGGGCCAAGTAGAAAAGTATCGGAGCACACTGTTCAGCGGACACTGTTGGATATGAGGCTATGCAGCAAATGTCCCACTCGTGCGCCTTTGCTGACCAAGCATCATTGCCAACTGCGCCTGCGCTGGGCCCAGGAACATCGGGACTGGTCCATGGATCAGTGAGAGGGAGTTGCCTGGTCAGATGAATCATGGTTTGTCATTCATCACGCCGATGGCCATGTCAGGATACGCCGTCTTCCAGGCGAAAAGTTGCTCCCTCAATGCACAGTAGGTCATACACAGGCCGGTGATGGCAGTATTATGCTCTGGGAGACGTTCTCTTGGGCGTTTCTGGGACCCGTGGTTGTGGTAGAGCAGACCATGAATGCTACAGGGTATCTGAACATCATTGCGGACCAGTTGCACCCTTACATGGCCTCAGTTTTTCCAGCTGGAAATGGAATGTTCCAACAGGACAACGCCCCGTGTCACAAGGCTACAGTTGTGTTGGAGTGGTTCCAGGAAGATGATGCTGATTTCCAGTTAATGTCCTGGCCGCCTAACTCACCCGATCTCAATCCGATAGAACACATTTGGGATGTCATGGGATGGCAGCTCAGAGGTCAAAGACCACCAATTTGCAATATCTCGGATTTGCGTGACCATTGCTACAACATCTAGTACAATCTGTTTCCAGCCATCTGTCAAGGACTTGTAGCATCCATGCCAAGGCGGGTTGAGGCTGTGTTGCGCGCCAAAGGTGGCCCAATTCGTTATTAACAGGTGGTCATAATGTTTTGGCTCTTGAGTGTATATATACATTACATTAAGATTTAAGTATGTAAAAAATTTTAAATCAAACAAAATGCTGCTTATGCAAAAGCAACAAAATGCATTTTTGGACTACTTACTCAAATTTTAATTTTAAAATTTAGCAATACATGGAGCAAATTTTATGTCTAATTTGTTCTTTCATTTTTTAAATGCATTTTTGACTACTTTATTACATTAACATTTTTGACTACTTTATTACATTAAGTTAATAACATATACATACGTATATATTTGTATGAATTTGCAATGCATGGCAAGCTAATTAGTACTGAAATAACTGAAATTAAATTATATACAAAAAAATTTTATTATGGAATTTTTTTAATTGGAATTATGTCCACCAGACTACATTATAACAGGAATTCTGGTGTCTAAATTATCACCATCAAAAGTCAATACTATACTGACTTAAGTACAAAAATATTATTTCTAATGAGGAAGAAAGAAAAATATTATTAAATTCTATGACATTTATTCAAGACTCTGAACAGCTCAGTAAGCATACATCAATCATTCCTTTGCAAATCTTAAAAAACTGCACAGAAGCTGAATATAAAAAAATTGCAAAAATTTGCAAAATGCTGCGCAAACAAAAGTGAAGATACAGAAAGCAGTCATATGTCTAATATTAATGTAGAAAAGATTATCACAGAATTGGATTTCATAGAGGATTACATTTCTGGAGTGAGAGAAACATGAAAAAAAAAAAAAAAAAAAAAAAAAAAAAAAAAAAAAAAAAACTACTTCCTACATTTATGGGTACTTTGTAGGAGATAATTATCCTAAAGCACAGTTTACCAACATTTGTTTTAGACATATTTGTGTTAATTACATCAAATAGAAAAGTTTTTCTATGTTGAAACTGATAAAAAAATTATTTAATAAATTCAAATTTTCTTGACTTGAACATGGCCTTAAATAATTTTATCATTAAATAATTAAATTTGATAGATGGCATCTTCATCTATCAAATATACTACTAAAAATTACAGTACAATGAGATCACTGAAGACTTCATCTTATGTGAAATTCATTTATAATACGTATATTTTCAGCTAACTATATAAAGGTAAATTTTGATTTAAAATATTAATAATTAAAATTTATACAAAGCATCAATCACTCTCATCCCTTACTAGGGCAACTAAAAATGCTGGAACTAGGCCTAGGGCACATACACTTGTAATTAAAACATTTCCACAATATAAAATTCCTAGGTGGCATCTAGAATTTTAGGTACTTCAGTGCAACTGCATTATTATTAAAGCATTAAATAAGTTTTTTTTAATAGTTAGACTTTAGGGTCACTCTGTATATGTGAATTGAGTGTGACTACCATCTTCCAAATTATTATAATGTTATGCACTGTATACACATAAATAAATCTTTTTTTTTTTTTTTTTTTTTGTTGTTGTTTGTTTTTTTAGTAAATCTTATTTCTTTTTCTATTTAGTAAATTTATTTTATTATTTATAAAGGAATTGTTTTATCAGAGCAACAACAAAGAAAAAAACTTTAAAAATTACTATAGATATCAGTTATCCCCTACTCCGCAAAAAATCTTCTAGTAAAAATCTCAAAAATATTCCAAGAATTTCATAAACTTTAAATTTCTAGATCAGCGTTTCAATGTCTGTGCGAAATGGAGCTCTTAAAGGCTCTGCATCCTTATCCCAAAGCCTTTTTGGCTGCTCCAGGAAGATAAAATAAATTAAAACTGAATGAAATTAAAAATAAATAAATAAATAAAATAGAATAAAAGCCTTCAGATTTTTACATTATGCCCAAATCGGCGTTTTTTTAAAACATTTTGTGCATTACCTTTATTTATTTAAATATCATGTTCTTCGCACTTAAACCATAAAATTAAGTTCAACAGCACTATCGCAAAATAATTTTAAAATGAGCATATCTTTAAAATTTCTGATACACAGTCTAGCATGCTACAGATAAAAAAAATTTTTTTTTTTCATACGGTGTTGCCAATTGCTCTCTTTGAAATCATTGGGTTTGTTAATCAAAAATTCATTAAAGTTTCACAAAATATGAAATAGATAATAAAACAATTCCAGATGCCCACATTTGGGTAGAAACGTATGTTACTCAAAATTTGATGGCTCCAGGTATCGCTGTTTTATCACAATGCGAGAAACATGCATACATTTACGCAGATTCTTCATTATTTAATTTCCGTAAATATAATACAGGGCTATAATATCTGGTGGCATCAATTTAAAAAGTGAATCAATGCAAAATGCCAAAACAAAATTAATAGTCCTTTAGAGCAAACATCTGGACTGATAAGAGAATAAGAAAAAAAAAGTTGAAACAAAAACAGAAACTTAGAAACTATATTTTTAAGGTGAAAATTAGTTTAGTTTCATGTTTCCACTAGCAAACAATGCTTGGCCTTCACTTGGAACTGCATGATCAAGACACCTCTTACTCGTTCTCAAACCTTTTAGAATTCTTGAAAAATCATCTACAAATTTACCAGATAGAGGCTCTCAGAATCATAGTTAATGTTTCACAGTTCATTAGGAATTCCATAATTCATAAGAACTTATATATTACTTCTACATATAATGACATTTCCCATCTAATTTTAAGATTTTATAATAACTGTTGAGAGTCATCACTTTGATGCCACTTAACGAGGCTAGAAGATAAGACTTACTGGAATCCACTCAAAGCTTCTTAAAACTTGGCCCAATATAAAGGCAGGTTGCTTGTGGATTTGCAGTCAATTCATAGCAATAATACAATAATATTGTGATTTCTTAGTGATTCTTCCATGAAACTTTCTGAGTATCTGATTTCTTTAAGATTTTAGTTTTGTAACTAGTAAGCATTCTTTAATAAAGGTGATAATGAAAATAACAAACTTTATACAGTCAAAAGTCGTTAATTCGGACACCCATAATCCGGACCTCAAAGCTACAAACTTTCTGCGCATGCGTCGCGCTCACGCATGCGCACTGGCGTTTACGAGAGCGCGTAAGACCTTTACGGCTGCGAATATGTTTGTGTGCACGCGCGTTTAATGTGTAAAGGAGTTATACGCTAAGCTAAAATTATCTAATTCAGTTAATGTTGCAGATTGCGTTGTTCCTTAATCTTCAAATTGGATCCGGCTTATTATTTTTTGCAGACTGTTAGAGCAATGTCATAAAAAAAAAAAGCTTGAACTTTCGATTATGTCAAATAGAATTTCCAATATATATTTACTAATATGTAATTTGTATCTACAAAGCGAAAGTATGTTTTGAAATCCGAAATCTGTTTATCAATTTCACGCCGCGGATTGGAAGTTGATCTGTCAGCACTATCCTTATCTTCAGGGCAGATGTTTTTATTTTATTTGGCTTATAATTCCTTACTAAGTGTAGTATTTCATCTCGATGTACTCCGTCTTTAATATGATTTAAAACAAGTTCCTCGTCATTATAATTCGCTTCCGATAGCGAAGAAAAGTGACAGAGGTTATTGAAAACAAAAAAAATTTCGATTGACAAATTAGTCGGTGTTCTTGACACAGCAATTATAGGACTTGAACGGCGGAACTTTGTAACTGAACAAGAAATTATGTCTGTTTAATAGAATTAAAGAGAAAGTATTATCACATGAAACGAAGCAACTTACGTTGAAGAAAATGTTTAATAAAGTAAACAAATAAATATTAAGCTTTTTCTTTTTTAAAATTTTGATACCCTTTAGATCATAATTGTTCTTTATTTCATAAATTACGGTTTCATATTTTTAATTTTGTAATTTCTGCATGCCATCTTACCAGATTTAAACTGATGATCTATAATCCGGAAAAATCGATAATCCGGAATAGCTGAAGTCCCGACGAGTCCAGATTAACGACTTTTGACTGTATAATAGTAACTTCTTAAAAACAAACTCTATTACAAATATGTGAAGAATGTGGAAAGCCACCATAAGTCTCTCCTGCTGCACACTAAAGTACGAGGCTTTATGCACTGACATGTACACAAGAATGTGCTGGAAAAAGCAACCACTGGTGTCTCATTAAATGTTTTTACTTTTTTTTTTTTAATGTTATATCTTAGCGTAAGCCTGCAGTGCACTATGCAGCCTACAGTTGCATAGTAATATAATTAAATTGTAATCGTCTTTTACATAGAGTAACAAAAACTTCAAATACCAAGCAGTGTGCAAATATTTGTTTGAACTGAACTGCATTTAATGATTAACTTGCAGAAACCCAATTTAATTTAATGATTTTAATAAAACTTTCAGGAATAATATAAAATACTTATAAAAATAACACATATTGGTATGTTTTATTGAAGTATGGAAGAACTTTTATGTATGGCTACCTTTTCATAATATCATGTTAAGAATAAATGGATTTAATTATACTTTAAAATTAAAAACTTTAAAATACAATTTCATTTTACGGATATAGCACAACTATTTACTCTCTTTACTATCTATAGCTTTTGCTAATTCTAAAAAGGGCTTTGCAAGTCAAAAGGTTTGGAAAGCACTATTCTAGGTTATCATGAAATAGAATTTCAACTTTCATTGAACAATAATATTCTGAATTCTAACAAGATTTAATAAAAAAAAAAAAAAGATCATTTAAGAAAGTTATTCAGATTATAAAAACTGGATCTATGCAATTTAGTTATTCAGCTTATGAAAAAATAAACAATGAAAGCACCTTCAATTAGTTGTTAGTAAATATTATTAAAACAAAGATGCAAAAAATCTTATATCTTAAAGGTTCAACAAAAACAGCTAAGTTAACTTTGATAAAAGTTACGCTGATGAAACATAAATATAATAATGTATTTTATAAGTTGATCAATACTAAAAATTGGAAACTGTAATGCTCTTCGAATGATGGAGAGATTTTTTTTTCAATTTTTAACTATTTTCAAATATCCAGGGGGTATCATTCAACTTATGAGTACAATTCATTCTGTAAAAAACATTGGATTAAATCAGTACAAAAAACAGCAATGACAAAGACTTTGCATTAGTTTTAGACCTGCTTCTTCTTCTTTTTTATTAAAAAAATAAATTTCAGATTATTTACAGTTCTTACGAGTACAAATCACGCCAGAAAATGCATTGCACTAAATCAGTATAAAAAGCAACAATGACAAAGACTTTGCATTAGCTTTAATCATGCTTCTACTTCTTCTTCTTTTTTTCATAAATTTCAGGTTATTTGGATTTAAAATAATATGATAAAATTTGGACAATGGTAATCTAACTGCTAGCTTTAAAATACCATTTAAAGCAGAGCTATATCAAACTCTTAAAGACAAATACAGAAAGAAACATTATATGGATATCTATTAATGCTATACATCACTTAAAAAATTCTTTATATATTATTAAACAAACCTTTTTTCATAATATATAAAAACTAATCTAAATATGGGAAATAACATCTTTAAACACACATAAACCATGCAAACTAGCACAAATATACTGAACAGAAAGAAAATAATAATAATAAAAAAAAAAAATTCAAATGATCAGGGAAACAGGAGTAAGATCAATATGAGAGAAACTTGTGTTGTGCAAAAGCAGGAGAAGACAATATGGATAAACATGCAAAAAAAAAAATTATAACATACCTCACATCTGTGGCAACCTGTCCTGGTGGGGCAGTACTTTTGTGTGTGAAGTGTGAAATTAGCATCAGTATTTTACCCATAAAAATACATAGTTTGAAAATTGCCTTATAAAGCCTTACAAGTAATAATTGCAATACAATCAATCTGACAGAATGTGTAACTTACTAAAACATCCACAGGAAGCAGATGACAAGTCTTAATAGAATTAGCACATAAGAAAGAAAACTCCAAACACTTCAAATAAGACATTGCGCAATGAAAAAAACACGCTTTGAGTGGAATATGTTAAGGCTATTCTTCAACCGAAAATTAAAGCAAATATATCTTTAAAAAATACATATATTTTAAATTTACTGATATTTTAAAATATTGTTTTCATTATGAAAGATATCAAAAAAGATTATTTTTAACACAGAAATGTTATTTAAAGATACAATTATCAGATACAATCAGTACAATATTGTACAATATTAAAGAAAGAACGAACTTCATGTTTGTATAAGTACAAATAAAACAGAAGTAAAAGATGCATTATCTGAAATCTTTAAAAATGGGCTTTTATAAAAGTATTCAGTAATGTAATAACTTAATTCAGAGTAGGATGGAAACAAAATTAAAAAAAAAAAAAAAAAAAAAAAAAGGTTGTAACTTTAAAAATACTCCTAACTTGCTGTGAGAAAATTCTGCAATAAATGCATTTAAATAACTTTTTTTATATAGAACTAAGAAAATATTTCATATCTGATTTATTAATGTAAAAAACAAACACAAAAACATTGCTTAAGTTTCTAACTATAAGAATTCTATAGTGCAGCAACAATTAAAAAATTACATAAGTAAAATATTGTTTATTGGCAAATATAAACCAAATATTACCATAAATTAAAAAATAAACAAAAGAACATATGTAACTAACCTGTTTCCATGAACATGCGAGGCACAAAATGCAAAACTGTAATGTATTAGAGTAGGGTCAATCATGATTGATTTCTCTGCTCTATCCAATAAGTCATGCAGGTAACAGAGATGACGATAACAACTGCGAACTCCATAGCGAGCACAATACTCATCAAGAACAAAAACTTGCCCTGGACTGAACCATCCCTGAAATAATACATTCACATAAAATAATTCATTAATTTTTTTAATTAAATATGAAGCATAAATTCTAAAACATTACAAAATATGGTTCAGAATACCTATTAAAGTGCAGTTGTTATGTTGTTAATATATCAACCAGTATGTTGGATAATGCAACAAATTCCTATTTATTTTTTCTAGAATTACTTGAGGCCCAACAAAAATGTCTAATTAAATTTATTAACATCTTCATAATATCTGCCTTAAGAACTGTTTCAAATTTTGAAAACGTATAACATATACAGTAATGAAGTCTTTAGAATTGTACATATCACCTTTTTATTTTAAAGGGCTCTCACAGAACATAAGTCTATTGACAAACCTAAAACAAATGTTTCAACAATATTATGCACAATTATTTAAAACGATATGACAGTTTAAAACATCTATCGCAAATATAAAAAAAATTTACATTATAATCAAGATATACTTTTGAATTAAATGGAAAGATATAGCACAAATAACAATAAAATTAGTGCTATAACATCTTTTGCACTAGGTAGAGAGAAATACACTTATTAGCATGTCAAAACTGAATCCTTAACATTTCAATTAAATTATACTACATAACTTCCTGCATTCATTTTGCCAAAACATACAAATATATTATGTGAATCCTTTCTACTTATTTAAAGTTTATTGCTCTAAAATCATGGCCTAAATACTGAATAGTGATCGATCTTGAAATACGAACAGCCACGAGGTTGTCACATGAAAATTGGGAGTTTTCAGAAGACTTTTGCACTACACAGTGATGCTATTTAAAACAACTCAAAAATAATTTAAATTCACTTTATATTATATGATTCAATTACTGAACTATTTTTAATATGATTATAATATAAAATGTATTACATTTAACTTACATGTTCTTCGGCTAATTTCATTTTGTAAATTTTTTTACACTTTTATATTAAGAAAATCGTGAATAAGGAAGAAAAGCTTTTTATTTATCAAAGCATTTTTAAATACAATGAAAATAATGATTTATGTACATACTATTTATTGTGTGGATAAACAGAGCAAGATGCTTTTTATTGATGTAAAACCAAATTAAATGCCAATATTAACTGATTAAGCATAGGTTGAATTTTCATAAAAAGTTTTACAAATGTCTTCCAGTATATTAAGAAAATTCTGATTAAATAAAATTTAATAGGAAAAATTATGCTGAAAATCAATGGGAGTGGAATAATGGAATTTGGATAATCCAAGATTTATTAATTCTTGAAAACATTTTCCTCAGTAGTTTTTATTAGTAAAGGTTAAAAACTGATCTACCATGATGTGGGAAAATGTGATGAAAAACCAGGACAGTTGCAACTATGTACAATGATATATAAGCTACAATTTTAGACCTCCATGTCAATCAATTTAAATATTCTTTTTTACATTTACTCAAATACACTTCTTTTAAATCTTGCATTACATATCTTTTCCTTCGAGAAAGAATATATAAGGAGGATACACTCAGGATTTCTATAGCATTTCTTCCAACATTCTAATATAACTGGATCAGGATATACACGACAAGCTGAAGCAAGGCTGACACCTGAGCATCCAAGTAGGCACATTAGGCATCACCAGGCCCTCCTAATAGCTAAGCTTCCATCTCAGTTTGAATTTCGAGATGGCACACCATGAGTTGCGGTTTCAAAGGTTTCTCATTCCTCTTCCTCTACCATCAATCTCTTGACAAGACTTCATTTCACTGTGCATTATGTGTGCACCTTTGCCACTCAGACACTATATACTTAGAAACACCCTTGTCTTCTCTGGGATTCAAACCCAAGCATTTCAGTATGGCAGACAGCAACACCAACCACTATCCCATCTGAACCGTGATCAGGATATATAGTAATAATGAATTTTAAGTACCTAATGTTCATTTTTAAATAAATTAAATATTTTGCACATATCCTTTTGAATACAGATTTAAGTTCTTCTACTTAATTCATTAACCCTCATAATTTTATGTAATGCACTAAATTTATCTGGCTAGATTGTTCTAGAGATTTGTACATGGTCCTTCATGTTGGACATACAAGTGCATGTGCCTCAAATCCTTCAGATCACTCTCTTCAGTTTTTAATGAATGACTGATTTGATGGCCTCCCATATTTCATGTTTCATTCAACAGTTGGTTGTGTATATGTGCTACTTTATGACATGAAGTATTTAGTTCCATTTCATTACACTGAAACAACATTATTCTTAGAAGTAATGCTGGGGCACAGATACTTTCCAAATGCATTATACAAATTTGTTCACTCCCCCCCTTTTACACACTGCTTTGCAGTATTCAAATTGTAAAAAAATATAATTCACAAATCATAATATTAAACTTTTTAAAAAGAAAGTTTGGTTTGCTGCATAATACAGCAACACTGTATGTGAATACTCCATATTTATATATTTAGTACACATAAGAATGCAACACAACACAACAATGTTCGAAAAATAAGCCAAAACTTTAAACAAGCTCTAGAGAAACTTAGGACATTAAATTTTTTTTTAAATACTTTTTTTTTTTTTTTGGTCTTTATGCAATTTTTCTTTATGTCTCTTTCTGTGTAATTTATTTTATGTGGTTTTAAAGCAACACAGTATGAAATACACTAGAATTTTTCATGGGACTCCTCATTGTATATGTATGATGATTGGGCTGTTTGTTCTTGAATTCTGAGCTCCAGTAATTGATGAATGAGATGAAAGAAGCTCTGACAAGGCATAATCTGAATTTCTTTTACTCTGGTTAGGTAACAGCTCATACAATTATCAGACAATTCAAAGTCTTAAGTGTGAAGTATGTGAAAGATGCCATTCTGACTGCAGTTCAATGTGATCACAAATGCTGTTCTTAATATGGAAATTATGTAGCATAAGAAAGCAGTGGACATTTATAAAATTTAATGTTGAATTAACTTCTATTAATTTTTGATAAATAAACTGATAATGCATAAATTATTATTAAATTTAATATTACATTATCAATACTTTAGCTTTAACTATGTTAGCTTAAATTCCACAAGTATCTGAGATTAAATTGTAAGTATGAGCTGTGCATAATTAAATTTTAATAAAAGGTTTGTTTACATATTCTGCTGATCACTACAGTGAAATTTCATGAAGAAGGGGCATCATTTGAAAAAACAGGCTGAGAAAAAGATGAGTCACCAATTCAAGAAATTAAAAAGAAAAATCAATATAAAACACTAAGTTTAGCTATGTTTATCAAAACTATAACCAGAAGTGACTATAATATAGTGACTATAACCAGAAGCATGCAAATGATAAATATCCATGTAGATAAAAAATTTGATATAAAGTATAAGTGTGTGTGTGTGATTATGGCAAAGCCTCGAGGGCTATCTGCCTAAGGGGAGGGATGCCTTTGTGGAGGACTTTTTAAGGTAAACTGGCTCGTATACACGTTACACATGGAGAAAACCACGGAAACGCCCATGCAGCCAGCCCATTCACGGGATTTGAACCTCAGACCGAACTACAAGTGTTCAGCAACTTTACCGCTCGGCCGCTGGTAGGATATGCATAAGAATATGCATTTTTAATAAAATTATTTTTAATTAAGATATTTGAATTTACTAATCACATTTTAATAACTGAAAAAAAGGGAGGAAAAATATTTGGTACTTTATTTATTTAATTCCTCGATTAGTTTTATTTGAAACAATCAGAGTTATTGGTGGAACCGATTACCCAGACTATGAATGTCATTTCTTTGTTTGATTTCTTCCTCAGTCTTTCTTCACATAATTCATGTTTTATATGATTTCGGTGAGTATTTAATGACCAAACATGAGTTTTTATACTTCTTTTCATATTTTAAATGATCGTTACATATCCACAATTATTGTATTTGACGGTATAGGATGCACCCTTATTTAAAAGGCCACACACAAGGGGGAAAAGTTTCAATAGTCCGCGTGACAGCACGGTACCACAATAACTTAAAATATGGTTTCTTTTAGTTCTCATGTTTCATAAAAGCCAAATAAACAATCATTGAATGCAATTACCAAACATATTTTTATTAAGGAAAATTAACAAACGGCAAGCTATTTGAAAATGATATGTAAATTTCAATAATGAATAAATGAATGAACGGCAAGCAATCAAACATAATACAAAATAAAGCAGAAACAACAAAAAACACAGATTCAAGGAAAACCTTGCCTATCATGAAATTAGACTTTAATCACTTTCAAAACCATAACAATCCTTTTCACTATCATCATCCGTGAAAACGAGAAAATCATCATCACTACTGTTTTCGTCATCGCTAGTATTACTTTCTTCGAATAATGCGTCGTCTTCTGTTCCGTCAAGAGCATTACCGATTCTGCACTTCTTAAAGGACTTAACAATTACTTGAGCCTTTATGTCCTCCCAAGATCTTTTTACCCTCTCGCACATTTGTGAAATAGAGGGCCGCTTCATTCTACCTGAGAGTGTGAGGGCATGATGTGGCTCTCCTATCCACTTGTTCCATCGTTCTCGTACTTTTTCCTTAAATGGCTTATTCATCTATACATCTAAAGGCTGCAATTGGCTAGTCAGTCCACCAGGAATGACAGCTACCTGGGTTTTTAATTCTCTCGCTTTATTCTTTATGGTTTCAGTTCTATGGGCACTAAACTGATCCAAAACCAAAAGAGAGGGTTTTCTTAACAGTCCAGGTCGCCTCGCCCATACGTTCTGTAACCACAGTTTCATTCAAGCTTCGTCCATTCAGCCTTTCGAATGAACATGAACAATTACACCCTTTGGAAGTTTTTTTTTCGGATGAGTTTTCCTTTTGAATATGAAAAACGGCGGTAGTTTTGTGCCATCAGCACAACATGTTAGAACTACCATATATCAGGTTTTTTCATGACCTGTGGTTTTTATGGTTATTGATTTAGACCCTTTAATACTCACAGTCTTGTTGGATAGTACGTCAAATGCGAGTGGAATTTCATCCATGTTTCCTATTTGACCGAGCTCAAAAGAAGTTTTCGTGCGTGCATTTATAACAAACCTATGATATGCTAGTATTTTTTCTTCATAATCTGCTGGCATTTTCTGTGCAATAGTTGTTTTTGTGTGCATTGATAAGCCTTGCCTTTTCATGAACCTGTAGCACCAGCCCTTAGACCCTGAAAAGTTCTGATTCCCATGCTTTTCTGCAAATCCTTTGGCCTTGTTGATTATTATTTTGGTTGAAACACTTATCCCAGATTTTATCTTGTTTATCACCCACATTTTTATGGCATCTTCATGTTCAGGCCAAGATGGAGCTGGGCATCGAAGGTATGTTTTTGTTTTTTAGCAGTCTTCAGTTGATCTTCCTGCAGTCGGTAGGTGGTGGACCAAAATGCCTTGCTGCTGCTCTGTTTCCATGCACTTTGGCGTAGTTTATACTGAATTGTATAGCTTAATCTCATTTCCTGTAGTCATATTTTCCAGGTTATTTTTTAAAACAAATAGTTTTAAGCACCAATACCGACACGTTTATACAGAGTAGCACCGATACCGAGACTTGTGTCGGCTGAGTCAAAGAATGTCTATGTAAAGAAGGAAAGGCTCCATAGACATAATGTGACTGTCGAACCTGTTTGAAGTTCGACATAAGCTTCGAGCTTTGGCGCTTTTGGGCGACAGATATTTCACGCATGGGTAAAATAATTATGGCAGATGTAGAAAAAGTTATGTGTGTACTCATTACCTTTATCCGGGCTAAAAATATCATTCAGTATTGAAAGTTAACTTGTGACCTTCACGTATAAGACGCAGGTAACTTTTTTGAGACCAAATTTAGGAAAAAAAAGTGTGTCTTATATGCCGTCAAATACGGTAAATTTAAAATTTAATATAAAGATACATTTTAAATGTGAATTTCTGTATTTACCTTTGTTTTTGCATTTAAATTCAAAATAAATTAATATAAATTAAAAGAGCATATGAAAATTTCATTAAGATTACTACTCCCGTCTCCAGTTAGATTTTGTGCCAACAATTATAGCAGCTGGTGTCTTTGGCAACAGGTATCTCTTCATTAATTAAAAAAGCATCAATTTTTCACCAAGTAAAATTGTTTTATGAAGTAGAAAATTTTTATTTATATTTTTAGCAAACCTCTATTTATATATGCATAACAGTTTTGCTATTATGAAAATTATTATTCAGAAGTAATATTTTCAAAGCTCTTTTTAGAGTTGGCAAATTGGCAAATTTCTTCCGCAGTGGGGATAAACCACAGAGGAACCAGCCAGAAGAAATAGGTTTCTTTCACTATAGTGGGAAAAAAAGGGAAGAATTTAATGTAATTTATATTTATCCATATTTATTCATAGATTAACCCTCATATTACTCATTTAAATATTTTCATTTTCTATATAATTTAAGAAACCTCAATTGTATGCTTGAAATATGTTTTGGTAATTATATATGTGTATTTTTGTATACTCATTACAAAATCTTTTCACATTTGAAAATTTAGAAAGAGTCTAAACCTAAATTTCTATTCATATAATAAAAATAGCAAGATTATTTAAAAAGAATAAAACATAAATATAAACTAAAATATAAAATTAATTACACAGTTGAATCTACATCATCATTTAAAAACACTGTAACAAGCAGTCAACCCCTTTCCCACTGCAAGCAGTAACCTATTTTGAAATTTTGATGATGAATGGATAAATTCAAACAAAGAAAATTTTTCTCTAATATTGCTGAATTTTAATCTAAACTATATAATACAGTTTATGTGAAATTTAAGAAATGACACATTTCTTTCTACCACACAAGATTTTATTTATTACTAACAGCATCAGAGCAAAGTAAAATTTTAGAAATAAAACATTCTCAGCAGGTTTCTCCCATGTCAGAGTAAATTAATCAAAAGAAAATTGACTTTTTCTTCCTCCTTAATAGTAATGTATTGCTATTTTATTCATCTGCAATACTATTATATTGTCATTAATCAATTTATGTTTTCATTCTATGTATATTTAGTTTCATTTGTATGCCTACAATAACTTCCTTTGGTAATACATATGAGTGCATGTATGTATGCATATTTTGCATTTGCTATGAAATGTGTTTCCACACCTATGAGTTTGGATGGATTTTGAAACTGAATTTTAGTTTCTAACACCAATAAAAATATAAAATTAAGTTTTTATTCAGAGAAAGCTGAAAACAAAATTGAATTAATTGTTAAAGAACTGAATCTATATCATCATTAACACAATGCAATATATTGTAAATGAATGAGAATTCTACCATACTTTTCACTAGATTTTTTAGGGAAAGTTATTTAATCATTTTGCATTTTATTACAAAGAAATCAGTAAGTAAATCAATAAAACATTTATTTTCACACTAATTAATATGTAACCAGCAAATTCCTCCTGTTTAGTAGCCCTACTTCTGAAACACAGAAACTAGAAAAATTCCAAAACACAGAATATGCACGTACATTATTACATATGATGAACATAATATACATTACTAACTGACTTGGATAATCTGACAAAAGCAAAGCAATCAGGGTTACTTTATCAATTTTGATTAAGGACATTTATAAGGAGAGAAATCTTAGTTATCATAAGTCCTCTTCCCTTAACACCAGTCTTTAGAAAGGATTCTGGACTGAAAAATTTAAATCCCTTTGTTCTGCATAGACATTATAATTTCAAATTTTTCAAGTACAGATTTTCATTACCCTCTATTCCACAAAGTCATAAATATCCATGCCCTATCAAGAATTCAAATCTCAATCCTAGTTATATAGTAACCACTCTTAGCTAACAACTACACAGAGCAAAGTGACTACAGATTAGAACTTAAATAGTAACAATATGTGATTTGGTACATATTTGAAAATATTACATGATGGAACTTCATGCTATTGCTAAGTGCTTCAAGAATAAGAATCTACTCCAACTTCCAAAAATGAGAAAAGAAAGGTTCTATCTTCATCTTAAGTAACAAAATGCAGTTCTAAGATGACTTGATTCATATCTACATAATAAAAATATTTTGCTTAATTAAAACTTTATAAAAATTTTTTTAATTAACTCTCTATAAAGGAAGGTTCTATCTTCCATATATTATATTCATTTAAAGGAACAAACAGTTCAGTTTATCATTATTCTGCTAATTACAATCAATCAAAAGACCTGACCAAGGAAGATCTGACCAAGGAAAAAACTCTATTATAAGCAAGATAAGAACATCCAATAATGTGTACCTCAGTTAAAAAGTGGAATATTTCTTTCTTTCACTATAAAAAAGATAGCATGGGTTAATTCTGTATGTTCTTGGCTCAATATTTTTTATTAACTGTCAATACATACTCTGTATATGCATGCGAGAAAGGGGTAAATTCCATTTATGCAGAAAATGCTCTGTCATGAAAGCTCAAAGTCTAAACTGATAATGACGAAACATCTTCAAAGTAAACAAGCTCAAAGCCATAAACTCAAAATCTACTAGTCATTCTTTTTTCCATTTGTTCAAGTTTCAATCATATCAAATATGTGCACAGATTCATTAATAATTACCAATATTACTCATTATTTCATATATCACTAACTACATACTAACAAGTTAAATAGTATTTGCTACAGCCAAATCAACAATTATTACTGTTAATTCCAATTCTGCTAAATATTAAAAGCATCTTTTTATGCTCTTAATATTTACATTAAACTTTTACCTTCAATGATGAGATAAAATTACATGACAACCATCAACAGTTAAATACTCTCACGTTTCTTATAAAAAAGGCATTGCAAAATTCATACATAATATACATACCAAGGAACAATATGGGTCATTTAGACGATAATCAAGTGTTGTGGTTTGAAGAGTTCTAAATAATGTGTGATGAGCAAATTTACAAGGATCTGCTGATATGAATTCATCCATACCATGTTTGCGAGCTCGATCTGCATCTATGTTAAAAACAAGAATTTATTTTAAAAAGCAGACAATATCTGTGTAGTGAGTTATATGCCTATATACCTGTAACTTAGAGGTAAAGAATTGGAACTCCTGTTTTGATCAAACTGAACAGTTTTTGCTCAGATAAATAGCATTTAATTTATATGGGGACCTCCTCCCCTAAAAAACTACAAATACTAATTACCATGACCACTTATAGAAATTCATAATGGCACTTTTCATGGAAGCAAAAAAATCATATTTCTAATGAATGAATCGACACAATAAGGTCTTCACGTAAAAGCAAACTGATATATAAACATACCAGTACTATTGTTTTGGAGGGGGAGGGGAAGATTAATAATACTGTTCAAAGAAATCCTATGCTACTAAATGATAATTATGAAGCTAGTAACTTTAATATTAGAATCAACTACGACTGCAGATCTAAATAAGCTGAAATTCTTCACAATAGAGCTTCTTTTTCCCCTACTCACTTAACAAAGAAAGTCTACATTAGATAAATAAACATTTTGCTTAATGAAATACGAAAGATATCAAGTTCATTACATTAATATTGCTAACAAATACAAACTAATTTATACTGCTAACAGCTACTAATTACTAACACCTAATAACTAATTTAATACTGCTAACAACTAACTTGAGTTCAAATAAACCTACTTAGAATTTTTTATTAACCCTTTGCGGCACAGTTTGTCCAGTCTGGAAATTTCCTTCTGTACGCACAGAAAAATTGAATGAAAAAGGATTTACATGTTACTATAGGTTACTCTGAACCTTCTTTATTTACAGTACATGGCAGCTCAACACAAAGCAGTGTATATACTTTAGCCATGTTTAGTTTTTTAGAGCCTCATTTTTCAAAGAAATCTTCCAGATTTTTTTAGGGTATAAAAGGAATTGTTTGAAAATTTCTACGTTATTTTTTTGGCCGTATGCTAATCTCCATATTCTATATTAGTTTTAAATTTTTACCTTGAAATCTTGCCTAAAATCAAACGGTGAACCCTAGGTGTGCCCAGACCGGGCTCTCCGATAATCTAGGACAACTGAGAGTCTGTATTCTTTGTTTCTTCACATCTCATCGGTCAGTTCATTGACAACAATGCTCGTTTCAGCACTCTTTCCAAAGTTCTATTCAATCAGCATGCCCACTTTGGGCACACCCACAGAATTAAAACGATAAGTGCTATCTTCACAAAATTTTACTTGTGTACTCCTCTAGGCCTAATTAGACTGCCTACCTTTTTTTTTTTTTTTTTTTTAATCAAAACTCCGATTTTAAAAGGTAGCATGCTGGAAAGGGTTAACCCATTTAGAAACTTAAAATTTTTAAAACAGACAATATAAAACTATTTTCAAATTAGCAGGAAGAATACTAGATACGTCTTATGTATTTTTCTGACTATTTTACGTACATTTGAAATCAGTGTTAGATATGTATTAAAAATATTAGAGGAGGGGGAAGGATTTTGCATCAACAGACATACAATAGTGTTTCAGAAGTCAAACAACAAAAATCAGCGTCATATTTTCAATTTTTTTATAGGACCAGTTTCGATGGTTTTACCGAACCATCATCATCAGCTGAAAAAGCGCATTTTGCACTTTTGCATGGTTGCACCCTCGTTGCTCTCTGGTGAGTAGCCAGTGAAATACTCCATGTAGTAGCCAAGTAATTAACCTGATAGGTTATACCAGACTCTTGCTTTGTAATTTTCTTAAAATTAAATGTAATGTTCATGTGTAACTTAAAACCTGTTAAAAAATTATTGTTACACTATAAAGGACTCTTTCACAACTCTATCCAAAATGGCCCTTCTCATAGTGTGAAATTTACGGAAAAATTGAAAAATTTATCTTGCCAAATTTTTTTCATCTTACACCAAAGAATAATTCACTTGGTGAGCTTAATATATGGCAACCTATTTTCCTTTCCCTTTTTACACTGTGCATTAGCGAAAAAAGTTACATCATTCCTACATTCAAATCATTTTAACAAAGTGCCTAAACTACATTTGATGCTATTATCGCTTTTATCAAATATTCCAAAATTTCTAATTTTTTGTAGGCATGTTTAGAAATACATCTACTTTAAGATGATGGTAAAACTTTTATAGATTGTAACACAAATTTTTTTTCAAAAAATTTATAAAAATTATTTTAAAATACAAATTTTTAAAATAAATAAAAAATGGACAAATTTTATTTGGAATGAACCTAAATTTAAAAATGTGACATGAAGAATCAAATAAGTTTAACAAAAAATGTGAGATTAATATAAATATATAACAAATTCAATTAACATGGAGGAACTAAAATTTTGAGAGGCTAATTTTTTAAAAACTACTCATGTGATTATTACAAAACTTTGCAGTTTGGCATAATGAGTCGTAGAATTGAAATATGGAAAAAAATTGGCATGTCATTTCACAAAATGTTCAATTTTATGTCAAAATACCTAAGTTAGAACAATGCTATATGTAAATCTAGCAATACATATCCTAATGTAAATGCTATATGTAAATCTAGTAATACATCTAGTTGTGTCTTCGAGACATGAAAAACATAAGTTGAATTTTGTCAATCGAGCCAATAACAGCAAAAATTGATCTTGTGTTACCTTTTCCTTTGTCGGTTTCAGGTATTGAGATATGGATCGTAAACCTCAGAAAGCTTTCAGATTCAAATTTATCTGACATTGATTTCATATTCTTAGCTTTAATTTCCAAACATTTTTTAAAGTTTTCTTTTTCCTTATGAACGAACATTCAGTTCATTATAACACAATTTGCAGATCTTCTGTACAACTAGGTCTTCCAAAATATAGTCTTCTTAACATATTATGGCTATAGGCTCATTACATCATACTGCAATTTTGGGAACAAATTATACATATTTTGTTTATGGCACATTTTAACGTATTTTCAACCAGTTACTCATTGTCTTGTTCTGACATGTCGAAGAATGAATTTCCGAGAGTCTGATGGAAAAAAAAAAAAAGATTTGGCTACAGAATGTCTACACATTATATTTATCATATAATCGTATATTGTAAAGATACCGTATATAAATGAAAGAAATAGATTCCATATTCTTTCCACAAAATGTAAACATGAATACCGTTATTATTATAAAACACTTTACTGTAGGTTAAAAATGGTGTGCTGACCAGTGGTTCTCACATTACAGCCTTTGGAATTCAGAACTTAAATTTAAAATAATCTTATATATTGCAATATAGTAGCAAACAACAGCAACCGCAATAAACTGTGTCAATTATTTTACACTTTAATGGGATGTCAATCGTTATTCTATGAAATAACTGGTTTGGTGTGGAATGAAGTGTGGAATTAAAATTTAGATACTTTAACTGACTTGATAAGTATTTCATGAAATAACTAGACATTCTGTGAAATAATAGATTTTATGCTTTGCTGATAACATATATCTGTAATATAATTTGTAATTTTTAAAGAATTGAGTGATAGTTGAAATAACTTAACGAAGATTCTCTTATACGTAGATACAAAGATGATATTTATTGAAGAGACATGGCTAAATACAAAACATAATTTATTGCTGGACAACTAATTCTTGATATACAAATGCTTCTTCTCACACCATAATAGGTACAATATGTACTCAATCTTTATGATATTCTTTGAAATTTACAACTTTAGACAATGACAATTTTTACACAATTCTTCACACATCATCATGGCCCCTATAAGTGCTATAGTGTCCCAGTTTTTATAACATTTCTTGAAATTTACATCTTTAGAAAATGGATGAAACAGAGAGATGAGCAGCATGTGTTAGCATCAGCATGGGAAAGTGCGAAAGTACAGCATGCACATTTAGAAAAAGCATGGGAAGAGTCAAAAGTTTCTTGAATCTGACTGAAAAGATATCCGCTTTGCTATGCATTACATAAAATGGCATGACGTGGATTAATTTTGAAATAACACATTTTAAATTCATATATTATAAACAGTTAGTAGTTTTAGGACAGTAAATGGAAGTAGGAATGGGAATAAATTGAAGTAGGAATAAAAAGGACTTAACATAGGAGTCATGTTACATAAAGAATTAGTTGTCCAGTTTTACCTGGCATCTGTATGTAAATGTCATTTTTGTATCTATACAGAAAAACTTTCATCAAGTTATTGGAACTATCACCCAATTCTCAAGAAATTACATATTATACTACAGATGATATAATATGTGTGTGTGTATGATGTTATAGTTTCAGCAGGAAATAAAACCTATTCACTTCAGTCATGGCTAAGAAAAACTACTGTATAGATCTAACTGCAGTGAAAATCAGAACTGGTTTGATGATTAAAACATCATTTTTATTTTAAACAGAAAAATTTCTTCAGAAAATACATTTCTACTTAAATGGTATAACATTAAGAATGCTAAATGGGACACATAATTTATATATGCAATTTAAATTTTAGATAATACAGAAGAAGCTTAGTGAAGAGACACAACTTTCCTAGGCAGAGCAAGGAGGCAAAAAAGTGACATGTAACAACTGCAGCAGTATTTATAAATCTTTGTTTTAATCCACAGCAGTGATTGTACAAAAGGTTTTACATTATAGACTGCAGGGTAAGCATGACATAACATGGTGCAGTGATGCAAAATGGTGCAAAGCATATCCTCGAAAAGGGATAACTTCAATTAAAAACTATGATTAAAGATCTATTGCCAGATGGTTCCAATTAAGTTTAATAACTCTGTTAGTAATTTTGTTTCATATTTTACACACACACACACACACATATATATATATGCTAGAGAAGGCATAAATAATTTTAATCATGGCTGATGCCTGTAAATGGTGAGATCATATAGAATGCATAACTGGGTAGATGCAGTCTGACACAGACTTTGGGACTATTCAACACATTATTTCTGCACAAAGCAATTCTTTAGAAGTATTTTTCTGATTCACACATCATTATGGGTGCAATTTACACCCTTCTTCTTCTTTTTCATATTTTGTACCTTTTCTATACGTTAAAACAAATACAATGAATAAAATAAAGAGGAAAGGGAAAACACCTTAGTTCAAAGCAAACCCGGGAAAGAATCAAAAAGGTTATGGTTCCCAAAAAAGTTTTTGTTTCAATTAAAATCTTATTTGCTGACTGTGGCTAAAACATACCTGCATTAGCAGCATAATGTAAGATATTGTATGACATGAATTAATTTGAAATGATGCAGTTTAGATAGATATATTATAAGGGACAGAAAATGGAAATACCCAAATTAAAATGAAGAATTATACAGGGCTACAGCCAATTAATATTAAAAGTTTGATTTACAATTTTTTTTTTATCTTGCATACATATTGTTTAAAACTAAATAAAACAAATTACAATAATAATGCAATAGTAAAGTAAATAAACTTTCAGATTAAAAAAAAAGAGTTAACTTTCCTACCATTAAACTCATAAACTAATGGAATTAAATATTTTCAAAAAACTACTGCTAACACCATTATCAACCATTTATTCTAAGAATAAAAAATACTTGCAGAACAGTTGAAGAGAATCATCAAGAAATTCAACATTTTAAAATCACACTTAATAATCAAATTCCTCTCAATTTTATTACCTTACTTTTCGATAAATTAAATATTAGATATTGATTTGATTTTAATTTCGTTATGATAGGATTTACTTAAGTTTGGAAGTATGTACTGGATACATAAAAATTGTAAATAAATTTGTAAATTTGTAAATAGCTCATCTACCTCAGTTATTAACAAATGCCCATTTCTACTCTAGTCCTACTATACATCTGTTTTGAGCAATCATTTTTTTTATGCGATCTCTATTCACTGTGCATGCGGTCTCTATTCACTGCATAAAAACAGGTTTGAGCATAGCTATAAAAAAATAGTTTTTGCAACAAAATTGAAACTTTTTTTTTTTTTTTTTTTAATGTGGTGAATAAGGACTGCATAGTTGCATAAAAACAGGTTCCGGTGTAGTTGAACACTTTTTACCGTTTACTTACTTTTATCCTTTCTAAAACTTTTTCTGCTCTTACTCAAGTATACTAATCTTACTCAAAGTTTATTTTCACTTTTTATATTTTTACACTTAAATAATAATAATATACAGTCAAAAGTCTTTAATCTGAACTTGTCGGGACTTCAGCGATTCTGGATTATCGGTTTTCTGGGTTATAGATTATCAGTTTAAATCTGGTAAGATGGCATGCAGAAATTATAAAATTAAAAATATGAAACTGTAATTTATGAAATAAAGAGCAATTATGATCTAAAGGGTATCAAAATTTACAAAAAAAAAAAAGGTTAATATTTATTTGTTTACTTTATTAAATATTTCTTTCAATGCGCGCATGCATAAAGCATACATTACGCATAGTCAAAATTAGAAAATTGCAATCAGAAAACTATTTGATGTGTATTCGTGATATTTATAATGACAAGGAATTTGATTTAAATCATATCAAAGATGGAGTACATCAAGATGAAATACTGCAATTAGTAAGGAATTACAAGCTGAATAAAATCAAAACATCTGCCCTGAAGATAAGGATAGTGCTGACAGATCAACTTCCAGTTCATTGCGCGTTGCGACATTAGCTTTTGGTTTAGCTAATGGTTTTTCTAATTTATTACTTGAGAATTGTTTTATCTTTTTGAAATGTTTATAATTTTTATTTTGGGGTCACTTCAAAGCAGGTTATATTTTGAAGATTAATTAAACTTAAAAAAAATACTTTGATGCATTTTTAAAGCACTTAAAATATCTTAATTGGCATTTTCTTTTAATTTTTTAAAATGTTCCTAGTATTAGTCCTCTCTTCGAATGCTAAAGAATTTTCAACAACTTTTTATAGTACTTTATATCAGTTTCATTAATTTTGTTGAACTGTTTTTGTTTAAGCTTTGAAAGGTTTATGTTTCTTTTAATTTTGGTATGTGCATTTTCTTTTACAGGGTAGACAACCTTTCATAATTTAATTTTGATTTATTATCATCTCTTGATTTTATATATTATTTATTTAATATAAATTGAGTATATATATATATATATATATTATTTACTAAAGAAATATTGATTATATTATCTCCTGATATAAATTTAGTAGAAGTATCAAAAAAGAGTGAAACCATATGTAGGAAGTTTAATTCCAAAAATTGTGTTTAAAAGTATATACACACACACATGAATGCACATAATACTTAACAGAAAAAGTAATTAAATCTTATAAAATCTTTTTTTTTAATTCTTAAAAGTTCATCCTAAGAATAAAGATTCTTACAGAAAAAATTGATTACATTAGTTTTAACAGAAAACAACCATACAGAAACACAGGATCACAAATAATGACTAATACATCTATATTCCAATATGAATCACAGTCATGTTTTAAATATATTAATTCAAACAGGAAAAAAATTATACAAAAATCAGAACTACATAAAATATGCTGTTTTTTAATATTAAAACTTCAAAAGTAGTTGAAATTGTAATGTAAATTAATAGCCCACAGCAATATTAAAAAAAAAAAAAAAAAAAAAAAGATCATTATTGTTACGAATTTTGGAGCAATTATATGTAAAATAGTTGTATTTTTTCCTGCATAATGCATCATGAAAATCTAGAGAGACACTGTTTTGCCAGAAAAGTAAGAATACAGGGGCTTTAACATCGAGTAAATGGCTATCTTTTTAATTTAACAAGATGCCACCATTGGCGAGGAATCACTAAAAGTCGCACGACCATTTACCGATATTTGGGTCTGGTCCCTGTATCACCGTAATAGGTACTGTAACTGAATAACTGTAACTAACTTTATATGTAAATGTAACCATATCCAACCCACCTATGCCTTCCAGTTATTTCAAGAAGCAGAAAATACTAGAAATAGCCTGGTTGCTGGTTGAAAACTATATAAGACTGGAAACAGATCGCTGTCTCAGTTGTTATTAGCTGTTCAGTTCAGTGTAAGTTTGGAGCACTGAGAATCTCTGGGTTAGCTTTGCTCTTTAGATGCCTTCTGCACTGCATTGTGTTTAACATTCTTACTCTTTGTTCACTTGACATCAGGAGCAAAGAAGTTAAGAGTCTCAGTCATTCTTAAATACAATACAATGTATTGAAGTCTGTACGACAAATATACATTTTAAACTAGACTCTCAGTTTTACAAAAAATGACCATTTTGAACTATAGGATATATGTTTTTCATGATAAATACCTCCTTGAAGCCTAGAAATAGTGGAATTTTTGCTAGTCTGTGGTTGAATAAGTGGTGTTGGTTTATGGGACTGGCCTGTTGCTCTGTACATAGCCATAACCCATAAATGGCATTCATTTTCATCATCACTGGCAAAGAGAACACTATCTCCTTCTTTGACCGCATTGAAGAAAAACCTCCCACCTTCAAGATCTAAGGAAAAGGATTATAAAATTAGAAGGAATGCAGAGAAAATTTCAACTGCATAATTTACAGAAATGTATAAAATGTAAAAATATTTTGCTGACTTTTATAACATCAATACACATATATAGAATACAGATATAATAAAGAAAAAAGGAATCAATATAGTTTCATACTAAAAAAAAGAAGAAAAAAAGCACATTTTTATGTTTCATTTAAAAGCTGTCTTTGGGTACAAAGTTTAATCAAATTTTTGCTCTTAATAAATAATACTGCAACTTGAAAATCATAATGAGGATTTTTCAGGCATTTTTCAAATGTGCATTTTTGCGACAATTTTCTGGATTATGCTGAATATAAACCCTTTATACTTACATGTGTTATTTCTTTCTTCTAAATAATTCAAGTAGCACAGTTAAATGATATATTTACACAGTGTAACAAAATACTTTTATATATTTTTGCACGAAGCAAAAAATATTCTTCACAGGAGGGAGCTATTTTTCAGTGCTCCCATACTATATTTCTTTCATAAAATATTATGTTACATCAAGGATTTCAAATTAAAAATAATTTAAACTTATCATTGGCTACAGACATGTTCATAAACTGAAGTTTCATCAAATCGCTGCAAACCATCAGAACAGCCCAAACAATAACAGCACAATACTATATAGCTCCAACAAAGTAGCTTTCAATAGTAAATAATTTTTTTTCATAATATACAAGAATATTTACAGCTTTTTCACAACAGATTTATGTTGAGTATTATAAAAGAGAAAATAATTTCTATTACAGGTAATAAACTATAATAGTCCATACCAGGTATTATAAAATAATTAAAATAATTTTCTTAGTGTTAATATAAAATAGATTACTGTCAGGTATTATATAAAAGAGTAAGTACTTGGGGTTAGCCTACATATAAGGGTGTCCTTTGCAGGGTTCATACACATTTCCTTATATGAAAATTAAGGACTTTAAAGGACTTTTAAGGACCACCAAAGAAAAAATTAAGGACCTATCAGCAAACAAACAAAAAAATGAATAGAATAAAGCAATTATCCATTTATGAAACTAACAGAAGTGTGTATTATGCACTATTATTAAATTCAATTTAATACTTAACATAAAACAATTTTAAAAATTAAACTAACTCCCTACAAGTTATGAAGTAGATAACATTAAATTAAGAACATAATTTCTTAAAAAACATGTATAAATGTATTTTACACTAATAACAGCCACAGATATTTTAGAGATTTACATGATTATTATTTAACTTATTTGATATTTATTTAAACACAGTCAACTACTATTACAATTGCAATATAAGAATATTTTGCAGATTAAAATAACAGATTTGTAAACATACAATTTATTTCTTTGGTTTATTGAAAGATACTAGAATAATAAACTATACAATAAAAGTTACAAAACATTTATGCTTTTTTTAAAATCTGAATTTTTTCCAGATATTTTAACATCTAATTTATTTATGTCTATTTCCTTTTCTTTAACTATTCTTCTAAGTTCATTTGCTTTGATAAACAAATCAATGTTCCTGCTGTTCTCGGCTTCATCTGCTAAAAGCATCTATCGTAGCTGCTGCTGATCTCATTTCTTTATTAATTTCGATATTAAGGATACCTCCAGAAAATTTTATGTAATCAAATACTGTGCATTGAGAAATGTATGATGAGTCACTTAAATTTTCAATTTCAAATGCTTTATTTACAGAGAAGCCCCTTTCCACAGAGGCCTGTCCATGTGACAAGATAAGAATCATTTTCACTATTTTCCATACTTTAGAATAGTGAAAATCATGAAAATAAGAATTGAGAAATGTGTCAAAGGATAGATTTTGAGGATCAAAAGTAGAAAATTCATGTAAATTTGTCTTAACTACTTCGTCTAGAATCTCTCCAAACTGCAGCAGAATTTCATCACAATTATCTTGTAAAACACGTTTACTCTGCCTTAATACCGTTAGAACTATTTTCATTTTGTTCTGGGCTTTTTCTGGACTTTTAGCCATCAATTGTGGGTCTATACAAGATACATTTCGAATAAGAGAATAATTTATTGGACATTTAGCCATTAAGTGTTGTACCATTGTTAAGACAAATTGTTAACCTTGTTCTAATGCAAAACTTGCAGCTTGTTAAATGTCCTTCTTGCGGCATTTTTTATTCATTAACTGCTCAAATAAACTTTACTTTTATCATTATAACAATTTGAATCATTAAATTAAATTTATAAAGATTTTTTGATTTAGTTATTTTTGAATATTCTAGTTTCAAAACTTTAAAGTGCTAAAAGCAATCATTTACAAGTTTTAAGATATCTTCAGCTAAAAAGGGAATAAGTGGTTTATCGCTTTGATAATATACAAGGAAAGGCAATAATATTTTTGACAGAGAGAGAAAAAAAATTTAATTTTATAAGAAATGTTTTATCCTTAGTTGCCTCCAAAATATTTGAGATGGATTTCAATGAATTTTTTTTTTAACTGCCCCATTTCAACTTAATTAATTAATGTATAGTAGCAAGTCATCTCATATTTCAATGGCTCTTTCAACTGCTGGGACATTTTGCAACCATCGGTAAAAGCAGAACTTCACAGCAGAAAATTTTAATTAAAACATTATTTCTTTATCTATCAGATGATGGAGCAAAGATAAAAATTCTGCAATAATTGGTTTTATTGTTAAACAAAAATGTATGAATTTTTCTTAAGCATTATATTTGAACACTTAAAAAATGTACTATATCAATAAAAAATTGCGACATTACGAAATCGATAAAAAATTGCGACATCACAAAAGGCAAGCATTCCTGCAAAGATTCCGTTACATCGCTAAAATTGCCATGAGAATGCGATATTGGCAATACCATGAACACGTTTTCTCCATGTAGCAACCACTCCGCTTATCGGTCATTTTCTTTTAATTTATTAATCTTCCATTTCTTTTATTTTTTCTTTATCATTTCAACACTGACTTTTTATTCAGGATTTAGCTTTTATTTTAATTTCTAGTTATAAATAGGTGAAATTCGCTTAGTAACAAAAGATAATTTCAATCATTATCACAATGAAATTTTATATCGACCAACTATTTGGATAACTAATGTGATATTAAAATTCAATAACATTCTTCTGAAAGCAGTATTCCTTTTATAAAAATAATTCTAGTACGGTGCAGCCTTGGTGCAATTTTGAAAATTATCGCCAAACCAAAATGACCAGTTTAACTACCCATCGTATATGTCCCGTTTAATGCTCATCATAAAGTCGCCAAAAGTACCCAAATCCCTTATGCAAAGGATACCTTGCGCATAGGATTAAACCAAATACTTAATTGTCTATTGAAGCTTCAAAACGTATTTCCGAACTTCACTTTTTTTTTGGCTAGCGTTACCGAATTCGCCCTTGGCGACCTAAAATAAAAATGGAGCCAACAGATTTCCCGCGAAATCGATAACAGACCCTCTGCAGAAATAAACTCATAATTCCGATATCCCATACATATATGTGCAAAAAAAAAAAAAAAAAAAAAAAAAAAAATAATAATAATAAAATAAATAAAATAAAATAAACTCCGTAGAAAGTGATCAAAAATTAATTTATGGCTTAATTCAAACACAGAAATTAAGGTAAGCAAAATCGTGTAAAAACAAATTGAAATGATAAAACGAAACTTAGCTTTCATGTGAATTTTCAGCGCTGACTCTCCCATTCTAGAAATTTCAATTTGTTTCAGACAAAGACCTCATTTAGCTTTATAAGGATTGTCATCCATCAATATCCAGTCTTTGTAGTCAGCTTGATGAAGCCACAGTTTATTGAAAATGCACTTTCCAGGCATCTCGTTCCTATTGGCGTCGGAGGGGTTGTGGCCTTCCAGGTTGGGATTGTTCTAATTTTGGCAAATATTTTCAGAATACTCCCTTTTTTTTTTTTTTTTTTCCTCAAGCACCTTCATCATCACTTTCGCTTCTTAAAGAACTTCCAGCTTCATGCTTTCATCACAATCTGCCTAAATTTATGGATAGCACCTGTTTCGAAAGACTGAGCAAATAGCCAATCAGACACCCAATACTTTCGTCCTAGGGTAGCTAACTGTTTTTTATCATTTACAACGCAAATCCGCCAACAGATTGGAGCCGTGTAATTTTAATTCCATATTCATGAGAAATCGCAATTCACACTTAGAATGGCAATCATTAGAAATGATAAGAAATGTCAAATGAGCAACATTAAGGACCGTTTATTCATTTAGACCAAAATTAAGGACTTTTAAGGACCAAAAATCATTTTTGAAAAAATTAAGGACTTTTAAGGACCGTACGAACCCTGCTTTGGATTATCGCTAAGTTGTTGTTTCATTTATCGCCACGTTGCTGTTTCATTTATAATAACCCAAGGTAGTTGACTATCATGGAAACCCTGTTATGATGTAATTGGTTGCATGATTGCAGTGAATTTGACTGATGGGAAAAGATTTATAAGGGCTTGTTTGTGTGTTGGATGTTGGTTAGAAAGTACGTTGCTTATTTTATGGTTTACAGAGGAAAATGGCTGAATGTGGCAAGATTAATTTGAAGTTTCTGTACGATTTGGAATGAAAGGGGAAAAAGCATTAATTGACTGACATGTAAATGAAGGTTTACTTAGTAGCCATTATAAGTGTCCTGTTTGTATGACGGAAATGTGTATGGTCGAACGTTGGAAGATACTGGCACTAAGAGAGGATATTTTTAACTCTTATTTGTGTGAATTCATGTGGTGATGTCAGCATACAGATTTTAGTTCAGATAATTTTAGGAAGTTTTTGGATGCTGTTAAGGAATTTTGTGTTCCACGGACTGAAGACACAGAAATTTTTAAGTAAGGTAGGTGGATATTTCCTTTGCATAGTGCTAAGATGCTGTAAGATGACTTTCCTTTTTTATGTTATTTTATTCTTTATAATTATACTATTAAATCCTTATTATTATAAGGGAGGAAAAAAACTGCTTCACTAGATAAATTTCTTTTCTTTTTTACTGTACGAATATATTTTTATTACAATATTTCTTACATATATTCTTAAGTTTCCAGTTAACATTTGTTATTGAGTTCTGCTGATTTCCCAGAAATTTTGAACACAAGATTAAACATAATTTTTTTTTCATACGATTAAACATAATTTTTTTTTCATGTTAAATCTGCATGGTATAAAATGTGATGGATTTAGTAAGTTTTTACTTAATTCTCAAAATTTTAAAATTCTTCACATAATGAAATATTAAAATAGTACTTTTTAAAATTTTACATTTCAATAGAAAATCAAGTGCAGGAAATTTTTATCAGGAACTTTTAACATTCACAACATTTTAATAATTTAATTCTTATTCTCCGCTTATTTTAAAATAATCAAACAACTATTAGTTTCTCTAATCTTATAACAACACAGGATACACAACAATATATACACTTAATTCAAGCTAAAAGTGTACTTCTTACCCATCACTGGTTCAACATAATCTACAGTGTACCCGTCTAGCTGCATCATCTCTGTAGGCTCCGATTTCTTTTCTCGATAACTGCACATTGCGAATGTATACTGTGAAACCTAAATTAGTAAATTAAACATTATTATGAAATTTTCTATACATGTAAATAATTTTAATGAAATTATTGGTGAAATTGCAGTACCTTTTGTATAACGTAACACGAAAAGTCTGAAAGACAAAGCTCTGCAGTAAAAATCAGATTCTAGGGGCAAGTCTATTTAACATTGTGTTAAATGGCTATCTCGGTAAGCTGGCAAAGTATCACCGAGTTGGTGATGGTTTTCGCAACTAATTTTTGTAGTCAAATTTGCAGTACTTTGTGTTACTGAGAACAGGTAAACGAGTTGGCTTTTTTTGGGGGGGGGCATTTGAGAGTTGTAAAGCATTTCTTTTGGTAAAAATATTTTATTAATCTATCATTGGCTTTGCGTCCATTCAATTTATTATGCATCCATATGCATGCAACAATTTTTGGCATCAGAAGTGGGACTGAATGCTGGTAATGAGACGGATGGAGAAGCAACTGAGATAACTAGTGCCAGCTTTTGCTGCTTTCACAGAAGAGATGAAAGTGGGCCAAAAATCCATTAAGGAGGGAATGAAAGCTGTTAAAACGACATGTTAGGCAACCAAGAAGGTATGAAAGCTTTCAAAGAATAGATGAATGGGGGCCATCAAATCAGTTTAAGAAAAGATGGAAGCTAAAACAGGTCACGAAGAAATGAAAAGAGAAATTATTGCCATAATAATAATAATAATAAATAATTTAAAAAAAAAATCAATTTCAAGGCCATGGATGGCAGACTAGATATGGCTGAATATAAAGTTGGAGAAATTGAAGAAAGAGTTTCTGCTGTCAAACAACAAACTGATTACACAGTTTCTGCTGCAGTCGCCAAGAAAGTTGACAGCTTAAAAAAATCCATAATAACACCAGGTGACAATTCTGACACTTTTTAATTCCTAGCCATGTCTTCTCATCCCACTTTAAAGCTATGCACATAGGATAGAAACACCTCCTGGTAAGTACACAAGACTCAGTTTTCTATAGTTGGTAGATGCAAATGGATAGGATTCCCAAGTTAAGGCTTGTCCATTTGTCACTTCTCTGAGAGCAGATACCTTCCAAACCCAAAAACCAAAGGCTAGAAGCTCTATCCGATACTTTGAAGCTGCGTTTTGGCGAGGAGTGTTTAAAAGACTATAGCAGGCTTCAGTTAAAATCTCACCAACAGAAGCCGAAAAAAAAAAACACTCCAGAAGCTTGCCCTGAATTTTAAAAGGTTGTGTCATCTCGCTTTTTCCCGACTGCCAAACAGAAACAAAGGAAATATTCTCCTTGCAGTACTTCATCGATGGCATCTAGGATCCAGAAATACAGAAAGACCTGAGAATAGTGGATGTCAAGAATTCTAAATGCATTTTTCATGTATGCCATGAAATTCGAGGCAGCCTTGCAAGCAACTTATAGAGACTATCACCCAATTAGAACTGCTCAAGTAAAGGAGCCAATGGATCAAGTGACTGATCATCTAGACAACTTAACCAGGAAAGTCAATGCTTTGAGCAGAATATGAGAGCAATATACTAAGCCTATAGTGCTGAAACTGTAATGGGAGAGGCCACATATAAAAGAAATGCAGAACCCCTATGGCAAGGGAAGTAACATCATTCCCCATAAAGAGAGAAACTAATTAATGGCCATTTCCCTGGGACAGAGATTGCCAGATATTGACAAGACTCATTTTAAAGTGCTTCAGATTTCTGCAGTGAGTGGCAGCAGTAGTGGACTCTTCATCATGGGATACAGCAATGGAGTTCCTAGCAATACAACCATTGATACTGGAGCCAATTTTAACAACATGTGGAAAAGTACAGTTCGACTGGAAGATAAATATAATTAGATGCTGCCCTGCATTACTCTACAGACTGTGTCCAGTGATAAAATCAACATCAATAGAAGATTAAACATTAACATCATATTTGGAAATGCTGCCTACCCGAGTATGCAAGGGTCGGCATATCTTGGCAGATATTACTGACCCTTGAATACTCGGGATGGACTTGAAAGAAATACAACATTTCCTTGGACTTTATAAATAATAAACAACATTCTGCCTCTCTAAACATCACCCTGTTTGAAACTAAAGATGAAGGAGCTAACACGTTGACTGCCGTGGGGGTCATCGGAGGCCAGCACTCGACCTAGCTACAGTGTCATGGGGGCCACTGGTGACCAGCGACGCGACCAACAATAAAAATATATAATTGGAGTAAATATCGATACAGATAAATTTTGAAATAATAACTATTGTTACTAAAATGTTTTGAAGAGTAACAGATCGCAAAAATTTAAACAATAAATCGCAAAAATGGTCTGCAGCTCCTTGGGGGTGAGCAGTGACCCCTACCAGGAAAAATGCATTAACCCTCTGAGCGTTACGGGTTTAGCCTTGAAATTTCAAAGTTCCTCAAAATGTCATGAATAAGTGATATTTTCTTGATTTTAACTAAAAAATGACTCATTTTGTACCTTGATTCCTTTTCCTCCAATATACATCCAAACTGAAATCAGATACATTAAAAGCTAGCAGAAATTTTCATGTATAATGAACGTGGAAGGCAACCTTCTATATGGAATTTTACGGCCTTACACTGAGAGGGTTAAACACGATTACATAACTCACCTTATCTTCTGTAGATAATATTTCAATACAGTATGCATCGAATAATAAAAAATTTATGTTGATGCCATGGGCCAACCATGTAAAATGTGCATGGCATTCAACGTGTTAAAACTGTCCACTAAATCACAGTTCAAAACAATATCACAGAACCAGCAACAACAGAATTTTTACTTCCTGGATCTATAGCTCAAAACAGAAATTTTGGCCCAGTATTATGGAGTATCTTAAGAAATGTAACAGCCCTAAAAGTGTATCAATAGGCTTGACACTCATTGACCTATCAAAGACCGTCACCATGTATTCCAGTGAACTGCATTAAATGAACCAATAGTTCTCCAATTTCCAAGTCCACAGAAAGCCTAACATGGAAGTTACTGTAAGTTACTTACTACTCCACAACAAAGTGATGAAAAAAAGGAGTGCTGCAGAACATGTCATTATATTTCTCCTCTTCTGATGTAGGTCGAACCAGACTGGAACAGCACAGAATTTACACAGGAGATCATCCATCAATGAAGCAACATCAACAATGTCAGCAGATTGCTACACAGGAAGAGGTATGAAATTTTCTAAAGGGCATACAAGAAAGCAAAATTAGCCTTCAGCAAGTCTTTGGGCCTCTCTTGGCGTTCTGATCAGAAAGAAAGATGGTTCAACTAGATTTTGCATTGACTATCATTAATTAAAGAGCTTAATGACTGACAATATTCTGGAAATTCTTTCTGGAAGCAAGCGGCTTTAGATGCTTGGTTTAAAGCATGAATATTGGCAGGTAGAGATACAACCTGATGACTGAGAAAAAACAGCATTCATTACCGGACAAGAACTTCGGCAGTTCAAGGTGATGCCATATGGATTATGTAATGCACTGGTAAAATTAGAATTCCTTATGTTGGGATGTCTTTCCTAAGAAGCCCATATGATATACAGTCAAAAGTCTTTAATCCGGACGTCCATAATCCGAAATGATCTATAATCCGGACCTCAAAGCTACAAACTTTCCGTGCATGCATAGACGCAATATAATACCTTTACGCATGCGCGATTAATGTACACTGGTGGGCAAAAATTAAGGACAAAGTCGAAAAATTAGCATATCAGCTGAACGAAGAGGCAGAGCGGACAGAAAGACCAATCAGGAGATTAAGTAAGGTGATGTACGGTAGCACATGCGCAGATATGCAGGTAGACGTAATGGGGGAGTGTCTGAGTAGTATAAAGCATGTTGTCGGTGTAAGATCACTATTTCTGGCAAAGAGATTGCACGCCGTATAGCAGTTAAAATCATACCGAGTTGCTGCCTCAGCGAGAAATGGCGAATAATTAATCTGTTAGACGACATCTGGATGCTTTTACCCGAGGTCGAATCATTGGGAAGTTGGAGGAAGCCGCAGTGTGACAAGTATGGCTGCAGAGTTCGGAATTGCTCACAGCATCGTTTCACGACTTTGGAGACAATTTCAAACTACAGGAACTGCTATCCGGGGGTTTAGTAGTGGTCGTCCACGAGGAACCACACCCGCAGATGACCGGTATATTGCCTTACAGGCCAGAAGAAACAGGCGGCAGACAGCAGGAGAAATCGCTAGACACACGACAGAGGCGACTGGATGAACGATATTGCGTTTTACCGTGGCCAGAAGACTGCACGGTGATGGTCTGTTTGCACGACGCCCTGTACGGTGTGTACCTCTAACGCCTGCCCATCAGAGAAGGCGTTCTCTGTGGTGTCGGGAACACTGGAATTGGAGAGACAATGAATGGGGACGAGTACTCTTTACAGATGAGAGCAGATTCAGTCTGAGTAGCGATTCTCATTGCATACTCATCTGGAGAGAGCGGGGAAGCCGCAATCATCCCTCGAACATCATTGAAAAGGACAGGTATGGAGGTGGCGGTGTTCTCGTTTGGGGAGGCATCATGCTTGGTAGTCGTACAGACCTTCACATCTTCGACGCAGGTTCAGTCAATGGGACCCGTTATTGTAACGAGATTCTTCTTCCATATGTGCGTTGCATCTTTTTAGAGGCGCTATGGGTCCGCAGTTCCTTTTCATGGACGACAATGCACCATGTTATTGCACAGTAGCTGCCGAACAGCTCTTAGAGAGTGAGGATATTGAATGTATGGATTGGCCGGCATGATCTCCGGATCTCAATCCCATCAAGCATGTATGGGATTTTTTAGGTAGACACTTGACAGCTCGTACCTTACCACCAGTAACGATTCTGGAGCTTTGATTGGCGCTGCAAGACGAATGGGCAGCAGTGCCTCAACAACTCATTGACACTCTCATTCTCAGCATGGGCAGACGCTGTGAAACCTGCCTAGCAGTCAGGGGAGATCATATCCCCTATTAAAGACCGGATGTTTCTTGCTGGACACCCATCACAGGGATGTTTCGGCCTTCAGTCGCATTGCGCTCCATGCTACTTTTTCAATAAAGCTTCTTTTTATCCCTCTGATTTCTCTTTTAGTAAGTGTTGCTTACATTACTCATGTCCTTACGTATTGGGGATCTTAAGGTATGTGTTGATTTGGAAAGCTTTTGTACAAAGTTATATTGAAAAAACCGTCTCATCCTTAATTTTTGCACACCAGTGTATAATGGACAGTATAAGCTAAGCTAAAATTAACTAATTATCTATTTCAGTTAATGTTGCAGATTGGGTTGTTCCTTAATCTTCTCATTGAATCCAGCTTATCATATTTTGCAGACTGTTAGAGCGATCTGATAAAAGTAAGCTTGAACTTTCAATTATGCCAAAAAGAATTCTGATTCTGAGCTGCCAAAGGATCTACAAAGCAAAAGCATGTTTCGATGTCCATCAAACAAAAAGTGGAATTGCTGCAAAAAAATAAACTGGAAGTTGATCTATCAGGACTATCCTTATCTTCAGGGCAGATGTTTTTATTTTATTTGGCTTATAATTCCTTACTAAATGTAGTATTTCATCTCAATGTACTCCATCTTTGATATGATTTAAATCAAATTCCTCGTCATTATAAATATCACGAATACCCATCAAATAGTTTTCTGGTTGCAATTTTCTAATTTTGACTATGCGTAATGTAAGCTTTACGCATGCGCGTGTTGAAAGAAATGTTTAACAAAGTAAAAAAATAAATATATATATATATATATATTTTTTGTAAATTTTGATACCCTTTAGATCATAATTGCTCTTTATTTCATAAATTACGGTTTCATATTTTAATTTTATAATTTCTGCATGCCATCTTAGATTTAAACTGATGATCTATAATCCGTAAAAACCGATAATCCAGAATCGCCGAGGTTCTGACGAGTCCGGATTAAAGACTTTTGACTGTATCTGAATAACATCATCATTATTGGGAAGCATTTTGAAAATATTAAAAAGAAGCTTCAAAAATTCAAGGAAGACAATCTAAAATTAAATCCTCAAATTAAGTCTGCTGACATCCTGTGACCTCTGCTATGAACTGCTGATCACAACAAATACATCTTTGTTGTCAATAATTACTTCACAAAGTGACCTGAAGCTTAATCAATCCTGATTTCGAGGTTGTTGTGATAGCAGAGATAATGTTACAGCAATGGATTTCCAGGTTTGAAGTGCTTCTTCAGTTACATTCCAGTCACGGAAGGAATTTTATCTTGTCTGTAATTAAAGAACTCTGCAGAGTACTCAGCACAGACGAAACCCAAACGATGCCTTTACATCTGCAATCGGCATGGTAGAGAGATTCAACTGAACCTCCTTAACAATTAAGATATTAACACACCGAATAAATATTAATTTAGAAGTCAAACAAAAAAAATCAGCATTATATTTTCAAATTTGAAATATCAGTGAAATGTTTCACTGTGAAAATTTGAAAATATAGTGCTGATTTCTGTTGTTTGACTTCTAAATTAACATCCTTAACAACCTCTTGCTGATGGTTTCCAAAAATCAACAGGAAGGGGAATTTTTTCTCAATATTATTCATCATGTAAGTTACTGATTTCCATAAATTACTCTGACAATCTTTTTCAAGTGTTTCTTAACTTAAGCAAAATCAAGGAATATTGCACGAACTATTAGAGTATTAAAACACAACCAATGTTGTAAATGCTAGAAATTTATTAATTTAACACTTACAAAGAATTTTAAAATGCTGTGTGTACAGAATTTTTTATTCAGTTTAGTCTGTGTTCCCTAGTCTTCCACTGGACATGAAAAATTCAGCTATCCATGAACTTCTTCTTGGATTTTTGAAAGGTTGAGGTTTCGAGAACTTATCTAACATGTTTAGCTCTTAATTTTTGCTTAGTATTGTTTTAAATTAGTGCATGACATTGCCACAAAATACATTAATCATTATGTCCCTTTCAACTTGGAAAGCCACTTTCAAGCTGTGACCTAGACCTCTTTTCATATCGACAGAATGGTTATAGTAGGGGTAGATCATCTGTATTTTCTCTTCCTAACCAGAATAAACTTCCTTGGATTTCTTCTTTGGCCTGTTAAAGCAAGACCTGTGTCTCTTCACTTGTGATATAAAATTTAGAAATACATTGACTTATATGTTCCTCCTGTGCTGTTTGTGTTTATTTACACACAGGGGCATTTTTTTAAATTTGAGTTAATACAGAAAATAAAAGAAATTTAACTCCACATTAATACATGACAAAAATTGCATCCAATTTGTAATGGAACATTTTTCAATCCATTGAGGCATTCAGTACGCAAGGCACCACTGTACTATAAAACTCAAAAATGGAAGAAATAAATATAATTTTTTAATATTTCTATGGTTTCTACCCTCCAATATAAGAGTTAACAAATCAATGAGATTGCACACATGAATTCCAAACGATGACAATAGCTAACATAACAAAGATGGCACAAATATCTGAATTTTGAATGAAAAGAGTATCTGATATAAAAAAGATATCCAGATGGACTCCAAACAAAGAGAATATGGTTGTTTTTTCTCCCACACAAGATTACAGCCTAAGTAGTTTTTAAAAACATTCTAAATTAATATGAGTTTAATTAGTATGAAGTAACATTTAACATAATAATACTGTTAATTAAATTATTTATAAAAATGGTTTTCAATTTATTTAAAAATATATATTTCCAAATATGCACTCTTTTTAGAGGTATAAAATGATTTATGTACACCAAAATAAATAATTTATTCATCAATCAAACAGAAACATGAATAATGTTTTTAAATTATAAATTATCACATGGAAACAATGAAATTATTTCCTTTTAATAATGCAAAAAACGGAGTAAATGCCATTCTTACTTGAACCAGTAGAAAGTATCTTTTTTTCCATTTTTTCCATACCTGCTTTCCCTGCGCAAATAAATACCTGTAAGAAAAAAGAAAGCTTGTCCTTAAATAATAAATTTTAAATGCACACAAGAAGTTCTATCATTCATTTTCTTTGCAATACAAAAGACTTTTGGTCAAAATATATGTTCAAAGAAATCACTGAAGCAATAATGTGATAATTATCTTATTGCCATATACAGAGGCCATATACATGTTATAACTCTAAAACATCCCTTGCCAAGTATATAACAAGTTTTCAAAATGTGATTTTGTACATAATCTTTACCTTAATTATTTCCATTTAATTTATACACAGCAAGATGCAGTGTATCAGCCATGTTGACATAACAATGTATTCTTTACAAGAAACCATTGACACTGCAAAGAGTTGCCAGATATGCGTGACCAGGCCAAGTTACAATCCTTTCACTCTTATTAGCAGAGCTGCAATCATGTACTTATCGGTGTTCATCATTTATTTTTTATTTACCTTTGCATATGCATTTCTTTTAATCCCATAATTTAGTATGACATCTGTGAAAATGATGATGATAAGGCGGCAAAAGACACAAAATTTTGACACTATCTCAGAGAACTGAAATTTATATAAGTTGAAAAACTATACACAAGTTTCATCACTTGCATGAGAATTAGCTATAAATGAATTAACCGTAAGAAATATATGGGAGAATGAAGAAAAGATCTGGTCTAGGGTCAAAGCTTCAGGTCATATTTCTGCAAAGGTTGCTCAAATTTTAAGAACTTCGCAATTGGAAAAGATGAAAAATATATTAATAGCTTGGATTGACATCAAGTAAATGAAAACTCTCAGTGTAGATAGTATTTCTATTTGAAATAAAAATATCAATTTATCTTTCATCTTAAATAAAGATAGCCAATCATCAGAGAAAACTAACTTTCAAGCATGAGAACTTTTAAGTGCTACTTTAATCTGCACAATGTAGAGCTTTAAGGAGAAGCTGGTCTGTTGATAAAGCAGCAGCACAGAAATGCAAACTCAATTTTTGAAATTTATTGAATTGAGGTGTTATGTTCGGCAGCAAGTTTTTAATGCAAATGAGACAGGACTATTTTATAATTAAAAGTGTGATGAAACTACATCACAAAGGCATAAAAGGCTGCCCCATATTTCAAAGTTATAAAGGCTAGACTTTATTTATTTTAGCAAATGCATCAGATGACTAAGCACAAGCAGTTGCGATCTCAAATGCCTAGTGCATTGCAGAGGAAAAATTTTGAGCAACTCTCCATAATGTGGAATAAAAAAGAAAAGCTTGTGTAACTAAGCAATCTTTAATGACTGGTTCAATAATTTATTTATTAAAGAAGTCAAACATTACTTAGAAACAGCAAAACCTGATCTTTACAGTTCTCATATGTTCCAAAACAGGATTTTGAAACTCTCACAAACACTGCATTCAAATATATATGTTTTATTCCTCCCATTTCATTAATCCACCCAATCGATTAAGAGATCATAAAACCACTCAAGGCCTAATATGACATGCATATTTACATCACTGCAAATAAAGCAATAGAGAAAGGAAAGCATGATATCCTAATGCCATTTGAGAGCCAATCCACATAAGGCAATGCACAGAAATCATTAAATTCTCATGGGAACAAGTGAATTAATCAACAATGAATGCTTGCTGCCATCAGCTCAGGCCAGAAATTGTCTACAATTTAAAGGATTTACACAGATTCAAAATAATGCCCCATTCACTAGAACCATATTCCTGTATTTCAAAAGAGAGTAATTCTTTGAAAACTGGCACTGGGAGTTCAGCTGAGAGAGGCACTAGGCATAAAACTGATGGTAAAATATTATACTCTATTTTACATTTGTTTTTCTTGTTTTATCCTGTATGTTTTCATTATACAAAAGTAACAACTATTTGAGTGATCATTGGGCTTTCATCAAATCATATGGAAATTTAAAACGTGTTCCCTTCATTCACATCCATAAACACCTGACACACAGCTTGCACACTCTTTGTGAAGAGCCCATGATTTATCGTGATCAACAATTTTTACTTTAAAATAGGCAAAATAGGCTTGCCTCTATTTTAAAGTTACTTGTTTGATGTTCATCCTTTGACTGAGGAATATAAAACTGCAACAAATATAAGAAGACTAATCAGGGTTGTTTAAGCACTTATGATGCAAACTAGCAGAAGCAGACATAAGGAAAGGTTTCAGTTCATATATAAATAAAAACTAAACATTGTTAACCTTATACACAAATAAGAACTCGAACTACATGTTGAAATGTGCTTCACTATATAAGAACGGCACACAACATCTCACTACAGTATCTCAGGCATAAATAAACTAGTTTAGACAAGTGTGCACTTGTCACTGGTCTCCTACAGGGTCATTCACTTGGTGCTAATTGGAAGGTTCATGTCAGCCAGTAGAAGAGAGGTAGTACTTCTTATGACCTAAATTTGACGCCATGAAGAGTGTTCACATCATGTGTACAGGGAAAAACTTAACATGGTAGAAGAAAACTAACTACAGTTTTGAAATCGATAATGCCTATTTAACTCTAAAACAGCTCAAAGATAGATCTCAACAGGAATTATGTTACAAATTGTTCTCCAGTGTTATTATTTAGTCACTGTAGCCCTTCTAGTAGCATTCATTATGAGTGCCTAATATCTTAGCAATAATAATACAATAGCAGAAATTTTGATTGCCCAGACTGTATAATGGCTAGGGAAGCCTACTATGGTACCAAAGGGCACGGGTTCGAATCCCAAGTAAGACATGAAAGTTTGTAAATGTATAGTGTTGGTGTGGCATGGCGGCACTCTATGCAGCGTGCCAAAAGTCATCTCATGTGGATTGGTGGGAGAGGAGAGGGGTGGGAGACCCATGGATCCCCCCGGGGTGCTCTCACTCAAAATTGGGGGTGGAAAATAGAAGTCCAAACTCTCTTTGGAGTAGGTTTTGGCAACCATTGTTCCATGTAATATAGACAAGACAACAATAACAGAAATCTTGGTTCAATAAATATATCTAAAATATATGCCCTTGTGATAAATGTTGATAGTATACTGAGCAAGATGCCCATGGAGTTGGCACTGTTACAAGTACTGCCAAATACACATTTCTGTCTAGGCTTGTTTTAATACATTTAGCATGGCAAGCAACTTTATATTATGAGCTGATTAATAAAATTAAAACAAGCACTTTATTAAAGAATTCAAAAGAAATCAAACTGGCAAGTCACAATAAATAGAAAACAAAACTCAAACTTACCCGCAATGCTTCATATTTAGAGGCTTATCCATGCGGACAACAATCTTTATTCGTAAATCTTGATCAGGGGCATTTTTGGGAACTATCATTTTGTACCATTCAGGGGTTTTGGGACTTAAGGGAGTGGGTTTTATAATTACCTACAGATTTGGGAAGAATTACAGAAAGCATTAATACTAAAATATAAAATTTTATGGAATTATAAGAACAAAATCTAACACAAGGAAATTAATTTGTAACAAGTATAGACCTAAAAAGACCATAATCAGTGAACAGTTTTAACAAAACAGAAACAAAAAGTATTAAAAAAATTTTCTTAAGCATATGTCAATGTATTCATATTTGAATTAAAATTAATATTTACTGTTTGGAAAACTATCAGAGTTACAAATTAAATAACAAATACTAAAAATGATCTACATATACATATTTATAGAAATAAGTTAACATATATGAAAAGCACAATTAATTTATAATTTTGAAGTAAACTCACGATAAATTTAACTTCTCTTAAAAAGGATTACAACTAAAGAAGAACTGATCATACTTCATGGCAAATACATCTTTTTCCACCATTTTATTTCACATCTGAATTTGAAAACAGGATTTTATAGGTGCCATTTAATAAATGAATGACTAACTAAAAACAGTAAATCATGGTAACTACACGATTACCAAAAAATCCTACAAAGTCAAAAAATGGAGAATTTAATTCTCAATAAGCAGCAGCAGGTATGCCATAAACGAAGTTTTTCTCCAAACTAATTGAGATTTTTGCTAGTCACTTTTAAACATGGCTTGATTCATTATTGATGGCTTGGGAATAGCACCATGCATAATGATAATAAAGTGATTAACATTATATTCATGTCAACCACAATCGCACTTCCAGTTCTTAAGTGACTGTGAAGGGTTAACATTTATCTACCTAACCTAAACAATAAATAAAGATCCAGTGTTGCTATGTGTATGTCATCTAACAAGACTTAAAATAAAAGCATTGATATTGCTCACTATTGGGGCTGAAGAGGCACTTTTCTTCCAGGCAAATTAAGGAGGCATTAAGGACCATCTGCCAACCCCTGGACAATACAAGAACAAACTGAAAAGTTCTGTTAATACTAAAAATTATTGAACACATTTCAATAAATAGTTTTAAACGTCTTTTAACCCTTAGAAAGCCAAGCCCTTCAGCTAACCTGTATGCTTAAAATGCCAAAACATCTGAAATTCCATTTGAGATCATCAAAAGTTTGTTATCCCTCCCCAATCAACGAACAAAGATGTTTTAAAGTCTCATGGAGCACTAAATGCACATGTGTGTGACAAGATTAACAAAGCTTATGTTTACAAATTTCCACAGGTCATAATAAGATTAAGACATAAGCAAAGCATTGAATTTATGCATGTTTTGATACATTTGTTAAATATTACTATAAATAAATAAAGTCTTTATTCATATGAGATTATTTGGAAGCTCCTTCAAAGCAAAATGCTATTCAAAAATTTCTGTGCAGTACCAATAGATAAAGATAACTTACATGGACCTAATTATTATACATACACCTTTATTGTAATAACTATTTGCAACAGAAGTACCTACATATTTATCGGGTCAGTCGATAAGTTCATGCGCATTAAGAGTATGAGTGGAATTCACTATGAAACATTTATTAAAACAATACAATTTTGAACCTGTTGAAACTTGTCATCATTTGACTAGCATATTATTCAGTTCATCACCAACTTTCATAAATATCGAACACATTTTAGTACCCATAAGAGACGACTATAGATAATCAGTACAAACATGCTGGGCTACATTTTTTATTTTCGTGTGGTAAATCTGCCAGGTTTGCAGCGATAAAAATTAATAGTGTACATGGGTGAACAGACTACTAGTGTAAGGAGTGTCCAGAAATGGTTTAAAAAATTTTAAGTTGGAAAAAGCAGCATTGATGATGAATCCTGTTTAAGCCGTTTTGAACTGTTAGAACCAAATCAAATGATTAATTCAGAAATTTATAGTGAACAACTTTGCTGTCTAAAATCGGAATTGATCAAAAAATACCCACGATTGGTGAATATCAAGAAAGTGTTGTTTCATCATAATAATGCTAGACCGCATATGGCTCGAACAATGCTGCAAAAAAATAGTGACTTTAATTGGGAGCATTTGCCACATCCTGCTTTACTCCCCAGATATTGCCCCAAGTGATTTTCACTTATTTCGTGCTTTACAAATTTTTTTACTGGGAAAAAAATTCTAAACAAGATGTACACAACGAACTTTCAAGTTTTTTTGCATCAAAACCAGAGTCTTTCTACAGCAGTGGCATAAAAAAGCTGCCTGTATGATGCTGAGACATTGTAGACAATGGAGGAAAATATATAATTGATTAAAATGTTAAATTGTGGTTTTTTTTATATTATTTAAAAATTTACCAAAAAACGCACACGAATTTATGGACTTACCCATACTATTATTATTCACCTACCTATAAAAATTTATCTTAGTTTGAACTCGGTTCAATTCCAGGTCAATAAGCTGGCTGCATGGGCATTTTCGTTCCTTTCTCCACACATAACATGTATACAAACCAATTCCTCTAAAAAAAACCTCCATGAAGGCATCCCTCCTCTTAGGCAGATAGCCTTCATGTGCTTTGCCATAATTAAATAAACCAAATTATTATTATTATTATTTCTTTATTACATATATTATTGACTGATGGTTATCAGAAGGGGGTGTTATGAAATTTTAATTAACTATGAATTTTTAATTTAGTTTTTTATTATATTCTTTTAACTTTAAATAATAATTAATATGATGACAGTTGGTACTGTGGTGGTCACATTTTATTTTTACAGATATACCCAGCAGATTCAGAGAAAAAAAGGACATACTATAATGTTTAATATTTGAAATATGGTTTTATTCATTCAACCCTCAAGCCAATATGCATGAGCTGGTACATTTTCAAGGGCATCAAAACAAAACACTGATGGGTTTTGCACCACTTGCAGTATTTCATCAGTTATTAGTAACTTGAGAAAACTGCATACCAATGGATAGGAACTGATGTTGCCAGCTGTGAGTGAAATTCTGCATACAGTATTGTACAAGCCACCATCTGATATTATTAAAAAAAATCCATTACGTAATATCACAATAGAGACAAATTGACAAAATGTCTCAGGATACGGAGAGTTTTCTATGTTAATGGACTAATGAGTTTCCTTTACAGCTTGATGAGTTGCCATTATCAAACAATGAACCTTTATGTCTTGCATCTGTTTTGCTGTGCAAAATATAAAAAAAAAATGACAAGAACTATTATTTGAAGGGAAAAAAAATAGGAATGCATACTTTTTTACTTTTACACTGCTAAGGAGGACTACTGACCGGGAACAAGCCCTTGCAGTATGATGTCCGCCCTGCAGACATTTATTAAGTCTAAATTTAAAAAAAAAAAAAAAAAAAAAAAAAAAGAGTACAGAGTCACCTCTAGATACTCTTTCTTTTTTTTTTTTTATAATTTTTATTTTATAGGAATGCATACTAAAGAAAATCTTTATTTGATATACTGAGGTGCTATTTTAAAGGAGAAGGTATCCCTTGGTATAATATCATGTCTGTTGCTAAGCGGTGGTGTCCAGCTACTAAAAGTTGATTTCATATTTGAAAGAATTCACTGACAACATTTAGTTGCAAAAAACCAGTGATCGTTTTTGTTGCTCATTACAGTATATAATCAGCAGTTAACAAAATCAGAAGCAATACTCTCAATGATAAGATTCTTTGGGAAATAAAAATGACAAATATTTATTATTGCACACGGAAATTAGTTGGCTATAAAAAGTATTTGTCTAGTAAGATTTTATGACCTCTTTGACTCAACACTTTTTTAACACAAAGATATATTACAAGAAAATTTATTGAAATTTATGAATGATATAGTTTATTTCACCCATTTATACAATAGATTAATTAAATACCATTTATACAATAGATTTATACAATAGATTATACCATTTATACAATAGATTAATTAAACAAATCTACAGCCTCACGGAGATGGGGTGAATTTGATCACTGCAAAATCCATTATTTCTACATTCTTGTCAAAATTTTCCTTGCACTAAAAAAATTTGGGACAGAGACAATTCTATCAACTTCCAAACCTTTCCTCTGTGGAAACGAATGATGACAAACATGATAGTATTTTGTGAGCATCTGGAATCCCTTAAAAAATTTTACATATAAATTTCAAGGTATCCTCAGTACTATCAATATGGATCCTAGAACCTTTCTCAAACCCACAAATGGTAAAATTACACTGTAGAAGGAACTGTCAGAATTGTCAACAAATGAAGTACTAAAAAAAAGTGGATTTCAAGAATTTTAGTTTCAAAAGCAAACTTCAGTATTACATCTGGCTTTATGGGTTGTATCAAAGAAGATTTTCACTGCATTCCCATTATCCTATTTAGCTAGAAGATGATTTAGCGATTTATTTATTAACAAAGGGAGAGACAGATTGTCAATAGTAGAGCATAGGGATTTAAGACTGCTAATGACAAATATAACACCAAATATTGAAAAATTTGAGCCATTACACCAAGCTCAGCTCACTCACTAATTTATTTATTTATACAAATGCCAGGCATTTGGCCACTAAGCCATTAGTCTTGATCTTGCTTCCCAGTATGTAAGAACAATAGAATTAAAAGATAATAAAGCAGTGCATTCATCAATAAGCTCCTTATCCAGGGACTGTCCACAGTTACAAAGAGTACAGACTGAAGAATCCTTAAGTTGAGTTTTAAAAAGATGGCAATCATACCCAGTCAAAAGATGAAATAATGCCATAGCTACACTCACTAATGATTATTATCTTAATTTTTTAATAACATATATTTCTTAAACTATGTGCAATATACCAATATTTTAATAACTTAATAAAGTATATCTAAAAAAAACTGTCCTTGTTTTACAAAATATAATATAATATACTCCACTTATAAGAGGCACCATTAAATCACTGCTTGCAAAAAAAAAAGGCTATGACCCAAAAAAGTTAGAAAACTGTGTGTTACATTATTGATTTCCGAAATTTAGGTATTTACTCATCACCAAGACATCAATAAAAATAAGGAGACACAACACACACACATACATACATATGCATATGTGTGTATATGTAACATTATAAATCTAAATGACATGGTGTTATGGATTAAGGAAGGACTGAATAAAAATATTGAAATGGAGCTTATAAAAAAAGTATAAAAGCTAAACAAATATACCTCCAGATAAAAAAGAAATTAACATTATAGAAAAATAAAGAATTAGAAATCCAAGTTGCAGGCAAACAGATAAGGTGGAGATTTGCATGGGTAATTTACTTCAATTACTGCAATGAAGCTGAAATAAGACAAGTAGTAAGACTCTTGCAATCCAATTCCCAATTTAAACTACAAAATTTAGAATACTAATTTAATAAATTAACGGTTTTATAACTATTCATTCATTTTTTATGCCTAGATGTACAAAATCTTCAATAAATCTTCAAATTCAATAACTCATTTTTTATGCAACTTCATTTGATATCTCCAGTCATGATACAAAAAATGTACATTTCAAAGAGTAACTACAGTTAAAATTGAGGAATTTTATTTACTATGCAATTTAATACAAATAAATGAAATTTTACTTTTCCAAGTTCTTTGTCATCTAAGCTCAATAAGCCAGGACTTTCTGTGTATAATTTCACTTTTACTATAGGCAGAGCATGGGTAGTAGTAAAATCACCTTGTGTATCCCACCTATAATATATGAGTATGTTGGTTACATAATATTCTCTTTATTAAATACTAGAAAGTCTTCAGAAACAGTTGACACTAAAGTATTGATAATAAGAGTAATTTCTATTAAATATAACTTTGCAATATGAAATTTCACCTCAAACGTAAACTTGTAAAGTTAATCAAATAGACTAAAATTCACATTCTTTGAATAGTTATATTTTAAATTATTTGTAAAAATATTCCATTACTCTTTAATACAACAAAGGCTAAAGACACACTTAAGTGGATAAATTATATACTGGTCCACAAGGAAGACTAACATTTAAGATGTAAGAGATAGCAAATGCACAACTAAATCAGACAAAGGAAATATTTAAAACTGATAGTGAATGGTGAAGCTAGAAAAGCACTAAAATAATGATAATTAAGTCTAACAATGCTATGCTCAGAAAAGGTTAAATATATTAGGAAATGCGCACTAATTTCTTTCACTATAAATCTGTCCAAAATAACAGCAGAAGCAACCTACAAATTTTGAAAGCATTTTAAAAATTACATTTCAACAAAATGAGGTGCTAAAGAAATTTATTGCTCAAAACATTTTCTAAAAAAAAAATTAATTTTTCAAAATGTTTAATTTTTTTTTAAATTTAATTTTATTAACATGTGATCTCAACTTTTATTAAATTTGCGTTGAATATTATACACACCCCATCCCTCAATACTGAACACACACACACACACACACACACACACACAAAAAAAAAAAAAAAAAAAAAAATCAGTATTTTTGATATCCTTATTAACTACAGTAATATTGCAGATCCCAATAGCTAACCTCACAAACTGCTCAAGTGACAGAGAAAGTTTAAAAAATGCACCACATCTATTCTAACCAGTTCAGTGCAGAAATGTTTGGAACTATGAACAGTGCTATCACTCATTATGTCGAAAAATGATGCAAATATTTTCTTATTAAATTCATAAATTCATTCAGAATGCTTTATCTGAGGAATTAAGACTAATTTACAACAGGAATTACACTAGAAAGGCAGATTATTATGAATTTGGATAAATATAAAACTATTAAACCATATATTTATAAAAATATCCATAAAAACTACTGTAAACAATAAATTAAGAATTCACAAACTCCGCAGTTCAAAAGGACAAGGACCTTTATCTTGATTATTCTGCAAAGATAAATTTTATGAAAAAACTGATTTGATGCACTTTTCTTTAGGACACAACATTACTTTTACACAAGAACAATAACAATGCTCATGGTAAAATTTTCCCCCAATCAACATAGATTTTATTTCTCTAAGCAGATGAAAAGCCAATGCAACACAGATGGTAATACACTATATATGTCATTAATTTAAAAAATAATTAAAATATATTATATTTATAAATTCAACAGAATTAGCCAAATGCCTTACTTGACTGAAGCTTCATTTGTATTAAGTTGGAAGTGAAATTACTGCTTACATTATAGATAAAGTGATAGGTTTGGTTTTAACCCCTTGTGGAATAAGAAAATTTTCACATTCTCAGACTTCATGCTGTAAATTATGTGCTATATCATATAATGATCAAATTTATGAACTAACAGAAGAATTCATGCCTTGCAAATTATTAGGAAACAATTATGAGAAGTTAGATTTGATCCACAGTTATACAGCAGTAGTTAGCAAGTCAACTTGTTAATAAAAAAGTCATAAGACCATCCTGCTAATTGCAACATGAGCCAGTTACAGTTTAGATGATAAACGATTGATAAAAAACTACAAGTTATCACTAATCAACATAAAATTTTCATGGGAAAACATATCTAAATTAGTAAATTAGTGCTTTTAATTTTAAACTTTACATATCATAGCATTATAGTTTAAGTTTCAGATCAATTATTTTTCATTTTATACATATTAATAAAATAAATGGCATAGAAATAAGTGATTTTAACCGCATAATTTTTATCAATGTATAATTCTCATTTAAAATTGCAGTTCTACACTTAATGCAAAAAATCTTGCTTGAAAAAAAAAGTTGCACTTTTCCATTCATAGCATCCTCTCCTTCCCCAAGAAAGACACTAAAATGTCATGTCTGGTACCATTTATTTTATTTTTGTAAAAATACATACATACAGGTTCATTTATATGCTTGTAAAAAAATAAACAATATAAAGAGTGCATTTATTTTGATCATATTCTTTAATTTATTAACCTTTACACTCAGATATGTATATAATGGATTTCATGTATTATATGTATTTGAAAATTAAGTATTGCATCATTTGGAATGCAGTAATTTCACTGGGAATTTTTATGTCCGCCTGCAAATTCAAAAATGGCACATTTGGGAAATTTTTAATTTTTTGCTTGCTTTGTGTAATAGAAGATTTTTGGAATGGATTCAGAAATAAATTTATACTCGTAAAAACTATTTATTATTTAAATTTCTGTGAGATTTCTTTTAAATATCTAATTTGATATACATTTCATTTCCATCTGACAGCCACGCAAGATTTAAAAGCTATTTTTTATGTGTGTGTATATGTGTGTGTATATGTGTCTGTTCTAAAATAAATTCATCATCTATTATCTTCATTATTATTATTTCTCTCAATTTCAAGCACATTCTGTAAGCATTTACTCTCTGTTCTACAATTTTTTTAACCTTTCAGTGAATTATAAAATTAGTTTAATATTCATGCTTTACTTTTAAAGTGTAAAAAAACACAAAACTAAAATGCCCTGAGTTTTATATTTCACTTCAAAATTCAAAGTTCATTCTTTCTCTTTTCATATTCTCTGCAGTGTATATCCTAGTATATTATATCACACTTTTTCAAATGCTTAATTAATGTTTCAAACAAATTACAATATCTAGAGTAATCAGTATGAAAAAAAACCTAAGGATTTTCATAGATGCCGATTACTGAATAAGCCCCTTCAGGAAGAGAGACTGAAATTTGTCTCCCAATAATTTTTAAGAAGACATTAAATGTTGTATTTATTAAATAATACTTTAATTTTTTTAAGCTCAAAAGGGCTACTAGTCTAAAACATGTATATAATGTTTTCATGTTATTCTAAATGCATATTCATCTAATATCCCAAACAAATAAAATGTTTTGTATTCCACTTGAGCAATCTCTGTCCATAATCTCTACTTAAACAATATTAAACTTGAAAAGAGCTTTTTGGGCAACTGTTAAAATCTGAACCCTTTCAGACCCTTTTTCCCAAGTAATAATCATATATTGTTTAGAAACAGTCATAATGGAAGGTTCCATCATATATATTGTATTTCATATAAAATTATTTAAGATGTGTGTATTACATTATTTAAAATGTATTAATTAAGTTATTATAATGTTTATGACTTTTGCAGTTGCTAATGCATCAGGTGTTTACTTGTTCATTTAATCTGCTCATATTACTTACCAAAAAAATATGGTAACATGAAATTATTGGCCCTATTAAAAACCTTCAATATGTTTCTGGTAGCTTTTTCTTTCAATTAGCAAGAAAACATTTTGAAAATTATGTTACTAATGAAAAAATACCACAAAATTTTATGGGAGAAAGTAATAGCTTTAGAAAATTATAATAAGTATAAAGATACTAAATAATAAGCAATCTTGGAATAGCAGTTTATACTTTGTGATCCAATAAATTTTGATAATGAAATAAAAATGTCTCACAATTATATTCATACATAGGTTTAGATGCCTCTGCATGGTCAGTTTGTAATTTTTCTCCTCCTTCTACTTCCATTGTACAATATACTATTCTATTAGGTGATAATGATTTTAATCCTTTAACTTCCATTACTACTACCTGTGAAAAAAATATAAATGCAAGATTCTTTATTAGAAATAAACTAATTTTTTTAGCTCTAATTTTTTTTTTTCAGATAACTGCAAAGTAACTTGTTATATTCATTTATATCATAATGTATAATTATCATTAACATACAAAATTGACAATAACAAAACCTGCAACTAGAAAATTACATAAAAGTTAGAATTAATATATAACACATATAACAGCATTACTTATATTTTTATACAACTGTTTAATGTTTACATATATACAGGCACAGTCTAAATGTTTTTTGCAAATTTAACAAAACAAGCACATGGAAAAATCAGAACAAAGACACTTAGAGCAATATGTACTAATAATACAGAAACCTATAATTTCCAAAGTTATGTTTGATTAGTCATACTTTAAATGCAACAAATTCAGTCTTCGAATGTGACTTTTGCAACACAATGCCTGCTATGAGTTCACTGACCTCAGCATACACACATAACCATGTTATGATCAAAAATATGAAACTTGCAATCTAACTTTTTTAGTCTATCACAAATCAATGAAAAAATATGCTTATTATTTAAAGAAGAAATTCACATACATCCTAATAAACAAAGCATGATATACTAGTTTTTAATTACTAGTTTTAGAAACAAGTATTTTCTAATCATACTTTGTATAAGCACAATAAATAGACTCGATCAGCGACAGGTAGGACATGAAGTAAGATTATCAGAACACAGCATGTAGGTGTATGCAGAACAAAATAAAATATAAAGAAGTGATACCCTGTCACAATGTACATTACAGATACTGTAACAAGACAAAATCAACTTTGAATTTTTACTTTTATATAAATTTTAAAATAGTCAGATATGAGGTCCCTGCTTTTTAAAGAACAAAAAAAAAAAAAAAAAGTATTGGGTAAAAGTAAAAAGTAGTAACAACATTTGATGGAAGAGAAAATATTTTTGCATCTTTTAAAAAAAAAAGGAGGTCCCATGCTCAATTCTTTGCCTTTTTGTATACAGCACAAAAAGAACAGATTATTTACCGAATAACTTATCTGCAATAAATTACACTGAATTTGTCATTCAGTTGATGCTTGAAATTTAATTTGTCAATTTGTTCTTGTTTTTCTCATGACATAAGTAACTTTTATTTCTGCACTGCAGTTTATTACAGAGCTTCCCCTCCTTTTTCTGCATACCAATCTTGTTATTCTACCAAACAAAAAACGGTTAATTTTCACTTTGCTCACACTTGGGTCACTCACACTTGGGTCAGTCCATAAATTCATGTGCATTTTTCGGTAAATTTTTAAATAATATAAAAAACACAATTTAACATTTTAACCAATTATATATTCTCCTCCATTATCTACAATGTCTCGCCATCTTAAGGCAGCTTTTTTATGTCATTGCTGTAGAAAGACTCTGGTTTTGACGTAAAAAAACTTCAAAGTTCATTGTGTATATCCTGTTTAGAATTTAATTTTTTTCCCAGTAAAAAGTTTTGTAAGGCCCGAAATAAGAGAAAATCACTTGGGGCAATATCTGGTAGTAAACAGGATGTGGCAAAAGCTCCTAATTAAATTCACTAATTTTTTCAGCATTGTTCAAGCCGTATGCGGTCTAGCGTTAACATTGATCAACCAACACTTTGATATTCACTAATCATGGGCATTTTTTGATCAATTCTGAGTTTAGATGGCAAAGTTGTTCACTATAAACTTCTGAATTAATTGTTTGATTTTGGTTCTAACAGTTCAAAATAAATTACACCATGCATATCAAACCAAATACTCAAAAGAATCTTTTTGGGATGTAAAGACACCTTTGCTGTTGGAATCGGCTGCTTATCTCTATCTGTCCACGTTTTTTTTCTTGTGACGTTATAATAAATAATCCATTTTTCGTCACCTGTAACCAAATGATCTAAAAATGGCTCTCTTTTGAAGCACGATAAAAGGGAAGTGTAGATGTTCATTTGTTGTTGGCAATTGGCTTCGGATAGCTCATGCGGTACCCATTTTCCAAGCTTGGATACTTTCCCAATCTTCTTTAAAGGACGAAAGACTGTTCCATGAGATGAATTCATCCTTTCTGCGATCTGATCCACTGTTAATTGTGGCTCAGGGTTCATCATCAATGATACTTTTTCCAACTTTAAATTTTTTAAACCATTTCTGGGCAGTCCTTACACTAATAGTGGGTTCACCATGTACACTATTAATTTTTATTGCTGCAGACCTGGCAGATTCACCTCACGTAAATAAAAAATGTAGCACAGCACATTTGTACAAATTATCTATATTCATCTTCTATGGGTACTAAAATGCGATTGATATTTACGAAAGTTGGTGATGAACTGAATAATATGTTAGTCAAACAATGACAAGTTTCAACAAGGTTCAAAATTGTACTGTTTTCGTAAATGCATCATAGTGAATTCCATGCATATTCTTAATGCGCATGAACTTATGGACTGACCCAATATATTTCTTGTGCTCTCAAGAACCATTCTCCGCAATTTTCTCTTCTTGATCAGGCAATAATTTATTTGAAAGATATTCATATTGTCAAAAGCTAATTTATTTTTCTTTCTTCTCACCACAGAAGAGAACAAAACCTTGTTCTGGTTCTTTTGTTACCCTTGAAGTAACTACAACAACCTTGTTCTAATGCTAAGTATAACAATAACCTGATTATCTTATTTTACCAACTTGTTAATTATGGAATTATTAGGATTCTCCTTAAGTTCAGTTTTCAAATGGCAGTCTCTCCTATTAATAAAATTCATTGTTCTATTTCAATTTTAATTCATGAAGAATTTTAAAATATTCATGTATATATATCATCTTCACTATAGGTATGAAAATATATTTGGAATTAACTTACAGTATCAAAGAAACACATCCAAAACTAAAATGTTAATCAGATACAGTATGTTTCAAAAAGAATATACATATTTCGAATGCATACATTTATTAAACTGTATAACATACAAATATGAAACTTTATACACATATGTACGAACCCTCTCAAGTTCAGATTACAGATGTTACAGATGTTCAATATGTCCTCCATCAGCGACACGAGCAATATCACATCGATACTCAAATTGCTCCCATACTCAATCAAGCATGTCCATCATCACTGATGTCATGGCAGTACGTATCTGGTATATAAGTGGTGGTATATAAACGTTGTCTTTAATGAAACACTGGAAGGAAGTCACAGAGTGTCAAATCTGGTGACCATGGAGGCCAGCTGAGACATGCTAAGTTGCCAGCTTCTTGACGACCAATAAAATGGTTCGGTAGAATTTCTTTCAGATAATCCCACAATTGGCGACATCAGTGAGGGAGTGCCCTGTCTTGTTGAAAAATGTTATCTTCGTGCAGTCTCGGAAACAACCAGTTTTGTAACATAGCGAGATACTGCTGACCATTAACTGTGTTTCCATCAAAGAAGAATGGGCCGTAACCAGATGATTGGGATATCGCACAAAACATATAGATTTTGGGCAAATCTCGTACATGTTCAATAGTTGCATGTGGGTTCTGTAGGCCCCAAATTCGAACATTGTTTTTGCTTACATGACCACTAACATGAAAAGTCCCTTCATCACTGAACACAATGCATTGTGCGAAAGTGTTATTGTCAATAGCATCAATAATTTCATTACAAAATGCCACACATTTGCGTTTGTTATCAGGACACAGGCTTCAAGACCAACCGACGTCTCAAAACATGCCAAATTGTTGTTGTAGGCAGCTGTAACTCCCAACTGGTACAACCCATTGATTTTGAAGAACTACGTTGGAAAGCAGTTTGAATTCATGTAACATTTACATCGGGAACACGAGTGCGGCTAGGACTCTTTTCTTTACATACACATTCTGTATTTACAAACTGTCGATACCATCTGCTAATGTTCCACCCATTTGGAGGCTCACTTTGGTACCTCAACTTGAAATGTCTTTGCACTAATCACGGAATTGCACTTCACAAACTCAAGAATACAAAATGACTTCTGCTGCAGAGTAGCCATTTTAAATATGTGATGGTTACCAGTGATCAGTAGTTTGGACAAAATAACACTTTGTAATACATATATTCTTTTTGAAACGCTGTGTATAATAACCACACATTACATCTTTGAAATGAAAGAAAGTGTAATTGTTACAAAAAAAAGCTCTTACCTCCAACGTGAATGAAAGGACAACGTCAAGCTTAGAGAGCGAGGTTTCTCCATCTTCTGCTAGAGCTTCTTTGGATAGTGATGACTGACTCCTGTAAGAAAAACATGATATCCTACTATTCTATATATCTGAGTTACTTAAAAAATTAATCATAAATATAAAATATATGCATTGCTCTTACATGCATCTAATTTTGATAAAAGATCAAATTATGATAACTAATTATGTAATTTTTAATTTCATAAAATTTCAAACAGAAATCTTTGTAGACTTGTAATAGATATGAAGCAAAATTCTCTCTCTCACACACACACACACACACACACACACACACACATATATATAAAGCTTAACTTCTAAATATTCTAAAATGATAATCTGTTAAATATGGAACTGAAAACATGCATATTCATTGACAACATAGTTTCATACTGTCAATGAATATGCATGTTTCACCTATGACCACTAAACCTTTAAAATGTTCACATTTTCTTTTCAAAAGACAGCATAGTGATACCTTTGAATAAGTCAATAAAACAAAGTTCCAGCTTAAATGTGACATTTTCTCTCTCAAAAGATTTAGAAGCAGAAAGCAAAGCAAGCATGCCATATTATAAATCCAAGCAATGAAAACCCTGTAACATTCAACATCACAACTGTATTTCTAAATTATGTTGCACCCTGAATTTATAAAGCAATTACCTTCAAAAAATTCATTGCAAACTCTAGGTTTGCTTCAAGTAATACTTGAAATCTTTTTTATATATTATGACATAAAAAATTTTTAACAACAGAAATGAGTTATCTTGCAATTTTGCACTTTTTGTCATAGTCACAAATATGAACACATCATACAAAATTAGTAACCTACACTACTGAACAACTTTCATAATAACTAATGACAGACTTCATTTAAAGAAGTGGAATCTGACACACATTTAAGTACCATTTTTACACAAAATGGTACTGATATTGCTACATGGCAAAACACGATGTGGAGAAGGAAAAAAGATACATCTTACAGCTATTTTCAACAATTATAAAAAATGCTCATTCTGCTTGAAATAAGGACAGATATGAGTCAATCAGTATGGAGTTTGACCTCCTTGGGCAGGACGCATGCTTAGCATCTATTAAGTCTGCTGCCAACTAAACTGTCATCACTTAATCAATTTTGAACTCCTGTATGGTTCAGAGAAGATACTGCCCAGTGTATCCCAAGCATGCTGTACTGGATTTAGTTCTAGCTAATATGCAGACCATGTCATGCACTCAGTATCTTCTCCTGCTGGTGTGTCACGACACTTCAGCTGTCTTAAATGCATTGTCATCAATGATCAGGAAGTCTGTACCAAAGAAAAGACGGACATGACACAGGATAATTTTAGTACAACATTATTGTAATGTCACTATATATCTATCAATGATATGATATATTCTTTTATTGTGCATGACATCCAAGCATATAATTTCTCCTCAGTCACAGCTACCACTTTCCTGAATGTACTAATGATGGTAATGAGTTTCTCTCTCTCTCCACACTATACCTGGTGTCCAAAATCACTGTTGATGGAGAAGTGAGATTTGTTAGAAAACATGAATCAAGATAACTGTTACTAGCCTCAGTTAATACACTCCTAAACCAATGTAATCTTACCTAGTGATAATGTGCTCATAGCAGAATGCATGCAACAGGCTTCCATGCATAGAGCTGATATGTTTCAACTGCCTAGGTTCTTGCAAATATTTAAGTAAATGGTTCTTGCAGATATTCGAGTGCTAGTAGTGTTGGCAAGATCTGTGGCTATCTGGCCAAGAGTAGCATTTCTGTTTATTAACAGGGCAATATATGTATGCCCTCGAGGTATGGTAGGCCTCCTATACCCACCAGCATGCTTCTGCACAACACTTCCAGGTTCAGTGTTACATTAGCCTTCTTCAACTCTAATATAACACTTTTTGATATACCCATTGTTCTGGCAATTTGAGTGACACTTTTTGAGTAACCACTCTGCTTTGAGGTGTCCTACTGCTTGACCACAATTGTATGCACTCAAGTGATGTCTTACAGACATATCACCAATACTTGCCATCAAAAATTAATACTTACAGTAATATTTTCAGAAACTGGTGTGATTTTTCTCTCTCTTGTTACTGTTCAATATTATAAACAAAGAAATGATGACAGCATACTGTCTTTTATCCAAATATGAAGTCTTGATCTACAATACTTTCTGCATTTCGTTTTCCTCCCACTGTGTGACTTTCGGGAACCAAAATTACATAAATTGTACCTTAGTATTTATCAATCAGTTATGCATGTTTTAATTAAAAATATTTCAAACAAAACCTGCATAGGATACTAGTGTCCTATTTCATGATTTTAGACATTGAATAGTAATATTTCTAAAAGAAAAAGACAATGGGTAAAAAATCTCAATCACTTTTTTTTAATTATGCAAACTATAGCCAAAAAAAAAAAAAAAAAAAAAAAAAAAAAAAAAAATCAGAACTATTACATACTTCATAAAAATCCTTAAAATTTAAAGAATTTTGAAATTTTTTATTCTTGAAATGGTATTTTATACAAAGATATTTGCTTTGCAACCTTTAAACTAATTTCATCTTCATAGATTTCGCACTGAAGTCACAATAATAACTAATTTCTTTTATTATATATTTAATTAAATTTCTCACTACAAAATAAATAAATAAATATTAGAATTTAAAATCCCACTTCTTCCAGTTAATTTGCTGAACACTCAGTAAAAACTAATTTTGACATGGAAATAACTTTCACATAGTTACTGTTAAGTAACTATGATTTAACATATCCACATGTTTGAAGGTACAAGCAAGATGCACATTAATTATTAGGCCAATTACCACCAGTATGTGCTTAATTTTAAGAAAGTACTGGAAGAATGGAGATATGTGAATAAGAATTTCACAGAAGAATCATGAGAGTTACACCCAACGTGCAACAGTTCAGGCATTATATATATATATATATATATACATTATATATTATTATTATTACAAATACAAGACTCATTTCATTTAATGATGCTCTATCAGAAAACATATTCAATTGGCTACAACATTTTAATATAAGGTGGCATTATTAGGTATTTGCATCAACAATACAGTGGCTTGTCTTCCTACTTTAATAATAAGGACACATCATGAAACTGTAACTTAAGATAATGAACATCCTTGAAATTTTTAAGAAATTATCTAAGGATACAAAAAGCAAAGCATTTATATTGTGAAAATAAATGCAACACTTTTTTTTTAACAGGAAAATGATTAAAAATACCAGAATGCCAAAAAATATCTGTTCAAACCTATTGTAGAATTAAAGATCTCTTACACAATCTGGGTGTAACAAAAAGCATTTCAAAATCTGTCAATGATTATTTGAAACTAAACAACCACTCTTTCAAAGCAGGAACTTAAAAAAACTGCATAATTAAATGAAACCTCAGATTTGTTAATATTGATAACTGACCTATAAAAATATAGCTATATTTTTCAACTAACTAAATACACTAAATTTTTAGCTGAGTACCATTCAAAGAAACTACATATAACTATTTTATATTTAAACTAAAACACAGTTTTTTAAATAAAAAATATGTAGAAAAGTTTTAACCATTATTTCACAATGATAAGATTTTAGCTACACTCTAACAGACCTCTATGTAACAAATATGGTGATCCTGATTTTAGTAAAATGTAAAATTTAATAACTTCAAATGGTATAAATTTATGACTGCTAATAAATCAAGTGAAAATTCAAATTCTTCAAAGAGGACTTATTATTATTTCACATAAAGGGAAACAAATATTAGTGGCAAAGCATACATGGCCTATCTGATTTAGAAGGAGTGCCACAGTAAAAGACATTCTAAAGGATGTATTTGTATTACACATGGAAAAGCTCCAAAGATAGGGGAGGAATGTATAGACTAACCCTTACAGCAAAGAGAGGGGTGGGAGGCACTTGGATCAACCCCCTGGAGGTTCTCCCTTGTATTTCGGGAAGAACTCCACAGTTAGTGTAGTGGGACTAGCCTGTATGACCAACAGTGAATCTCTGGTACCCCCCACACACCTCTACCTGTACCTGTAGATACATATTACATATTAGTATTTTACATGTTTACATATAGATTTACTTTGCATTTTACTGAAATAAACATGTTATTGTTGCATACATAAGAATATTTGTTCCCTTAAAATATCCTTCTGGAAGTCTTATCCTTCTTACATATATATGAAACTTATAATTAAACCATATTTTTAAATATTTATCATCTATGCCTTAAACTTTGTTGAAAGGAAAAGTATCTCAGTTTTATCTCAAAGTATGGCATTTACATCATTTAACTACTTTCCCTGCATAACATCTTCAGCATATCCTTGATGCAAGCCATTGATATTTTCTAAACACTTTAAAAAATCCAGGGTTGTTCCATATATAAGGGTGTCTCATACTGTGACTAAAGCATCTTTGCTCATTTATGAGCAAACCTTTGAAACCATTTAAATTCTGTTGAAAAAGGTTTGTAAAACCTAAACTCTACAAATTCTACCTTGATTTACATTAATATACTTACATTTTCTACTCAGGATTCATTTTCTATGCATACAATGTATTATTTTGTGCAACTGAAATTCTATTCTGAATATAATTTTACAAAGTTTTCTTACTATTTAATAAATTTTCTACTCAGCCATCTAAATCATTTTTCTGTTAGTTAACTGTTAAATGGCAGTGTGAAAAAATACAGTCTTAAGATTCTGACAGAAATTTACATTATGAACCTTTTTGAATCTGACATTACTCCTAATAAAAGTTTAAAGTCATTCCTTTCATGCATGAATCAAAACAATAAGCAATAAAACATATGACTTAATGAAAAATAAAACTGACTCAATTCTAAATAATATTATAAAACATGTGACTTTATGAAAAACAAAACTGAATTTCTAAATTTATTTATTATGTCATATTATTCTCTAATTCAAATAATATAATAAATAAATCAATCTAAGTTTAATTATATATAAAAAAATACTTTAAAAATTCACATTTCTAAACTATATTCAAAGAACTTAAATATATGCAATGAAAGATACTTAATCATCTTTTATTAATCTGAGAGTTATACTGTGGGTCTCTTAGTTATACATAATGAAATACTTCCTTTTTACTTCGTACAAGGAAGTAAAAATCAGCATGTATATTTTACAACTATACATTACAAAATAAAATTAATACTAAAAACTAGAATTACACAATATTAAATAAAGCCTAAGCAGCCATTAAGTTTCAGAAGTTGAATTCTAACGTGAATGAATTTTCAAGCAAATATCATATTTTGTTAGCAATTTTAAATAACATAATAAATAAATGTGAAGAACAGAAAACTAAGTAGTATGTGGCATATTTAACTTTACATTTATAACATAACATGTAAATACTGGCAGAAGTAGATTCCATAACCACAAAAAAATTAGATGACAAACTATAGATGGTGTGCAATATGAAATACATTAGCAAAAAAAGAGTGATTAAAGCAAAGCAATGCAATGAAATTAAATGATTAATGCAACATCCCTCTCACAAGAAAAGTAAAGAAAGAAAGGAAACTCATTCTAAGTATTTTTTAAATGCATCTTAATCTTAAAATTTTTGGTTTAGAACACTGTAAAACATAAAGCAACTAAGTAGCATATTTATCATTTGTTACCTAAAATTATGATTCCTGTATTATGAACAATTTTAATATCTATTTTTCCATGAACATTATTCTCATAGCAATGAAATGTTTTTAAAAAACCAGATTTTTTTCAATTATATTTTTTTAAGGTTATATTTACTTTCAGGTAATAAAATTACATGTTTACTGGACTGGCACAAAATCTTTTTTTCTTTTAAACATTAATGAAATATAATTAGTTCTAACAAAATACAATACTAAAGCAATAAGAGCTATCGCACTAAGAAGACAACAAATATTTAAAACTAAAATTGGGAAAGCTGTCTAAGAAATTAATTACAAAAACTAATTAGCAATTGTTTAATGATATGTGATATACACATATAATGTATTATGAAATTAATATTTTTTAAAAGTGTACAGAAACAAAATGCATAAAACTTTTGTATTTAACAATTAATGGTTTAAAAAATGATTTATTTTCAAATTATGACGTGCTCTTTCCTCAACTGTGTTCTGTCTCCTTTACATGCATTAATTTCTAATATCCTGTAATAAAACTCATGAATTTTGCCTCAACAACATATACTGCATTTACTTGAAAATAAGATCTGCTGTTTTTTATTATATTTTCATTCTAAAACTTGGTAAGGTCTTATAATTTGGTAATTTGATAAATAAAGCTGCAGACCCAGAAGAAAATGTTTAAGTATCATAACATATAGGATAATTACAATAAATATAAATAAACCACACAGATAATTACTGTACACATAAAGGCATAGTTCCCACTAATTATAGTAACTACATCTGATTGAGTGATTCCACTTTAAGACTGCATTCATTATACTGATATGCCTGAAAATAAATAAGAAATGATGTAACACTAACTTTTCTTTTGCCTTTGGGCCATATGATACTAATAAGCCTGAAAACAAATAAGGAGTTGATATGCTTAAAATAATTGAAAGAAATACTAATATGCCTGCAACATAATACTGAAATATACAATTACTGGCACATCTGAAAAAAAAATAAGAAATGATCACTAAGTTTTCCTTTGCCTTTGGGCCACAGCTACAGGGACTCTTATTTTTAAGTAAACATAGTCACATTTAATCTGAATACTCATTCAATCTCTATTATAATAATCACCAGCATAACAAGTAATGAACTGTTAGTAATATATATTTTCACTATGATTTGTAAATACATTATTTTTATTACAATCCTGTTTGAGGCAATCATTAACAAAATTTGCAAAAACAAATTACATTTTCAGAAATACATTAAATACTTCATAAAATAGAGTCAATTTATTTATGCTTCTGACACTGAATTTAATGTGTAGTTTTTAATAGTTTAACAATGTACGTCAAAGCTGGCAACTTACTTTTTTTTTTTTTTCCAAATGAAATAATCTTATGAAATGCCTAGTAGATTTTCATATTTAATAATATGAAATATCTAGCATATCTAACATCTGTATATTAAGTTACATGAAATCTGAAATTGAATATGCCCCTTCTGATATGCAGAAAACACTAATTCCTTATTTGTTAACCAATACCATAATCCTATTTAATAATAATCAACACCCAGACACATTTTGGGCTGCTAGCATGGTTAGCACAATTTGTCCTGACTAATTGAAAAAGGGACTTGAGCAGGAAGTTCTCTAACATCAGTTTTTACCCACAGTTTAATAATTTAATTACCTGTTTTGTTACAGTATGTATGCTAATGTGCAAAAATAAAAAGACAGCAAAAGTTAAAATAATGTGAGATTTATAGAATTAGTAAATGACTTTTGTTATACTAATTTATCAAAATTCTGAAATTTGCTAAGCAAGCCACACCTTTGCAAAAGTGAAGACTAAATGATGCCTTTAAACAGTAGCATGAAAATAACTTTCTTAAATTAAAATTATTAAAGCTACTTTCATTCATCTACTTAAAACTGCATGCAGATTAGAAAGCAAAAGGGTGGATGGAAGAATGTACATTTTTATCTTCTTCATAAAGTGATTCGTAAAAGTTAATGCACTACTTGTATATTTATATAATTAAATTTTGAAAGGATTAAAACTTGGCCTTCATTAAAATCAAAAATTGTACATGGCCTTTGAATTTTTGTTTACGTTTTGTTTACTATGGTTTAAAGATGACCTAAAAATCTTGTCAAATGAGATTATGACAACTACATTAAAAAAATATATTATTTATTAAATCATGCAAAATAAAATATACAGCAAAGCAACAAAAGAAAATCGAAAGCCTACATGTAAGTAAAAGAAAAGACTAGTGCATTGTAAATGATTATCCAGAGGGGAGCTTGCAGGCACATTACAACTTTAAGAGGGCTGCAATCAGGCCATATATTTGCAGATGCCGAGAGATAGCTAGAAATAATGCAGAAAAAAATTATTATACATGTTAAAAAGCTATACTCAAAGAAAACCTTAAATATATTTTGAACTGATGCTACTCATTATTGTATGAGCATAAAATGAAGATGATGAATAAAAGCTCCCACAAGGAAGGCAAAAGATTCCAAAATTAGTAGTTCATTACATTCAAACATTTAATGCTTCATAATGAATGATTTATTTAATAACTTTTTACTGATTTATATACTCTTTACATAAAAAAAATCAAGTAAATACGCCTTCCTCTTATCTTAATAGAGACAAAATTAACATTAAAAAAATTATTCTTGTGTAAGAAATATAAAATGAAGCAACTACAAATTATTTGCATGCATAAAAAATTAAGGCAAAATAAAACAGTCTACTCAGATCTACCTGCCTTAGAACGGAAGAACGGCGTCGACTATAAGCAGCGTAGAAAGAAAAAAGGATACAATGATTTAATTAAAAAAATTTCTACTTCTACTAAGGAATCATTAACATAACATTATATACATACATTAACAAAAAGAAAAACATGCTACACATTTAAAAATTACAACATATCATACGACAGATTTATTATTTTCGAAACACTTAGTTGCATGAATCCTGAATATTTTATCAAGTAGAAGTATTAACTTTGAATTCTAATACAGAAATGATAGCTTGGTCTAAAACATTTATTTAATTTTCAGTTTTTTTAATGCAAAAGTTAGAGAATTAAGGTCAGAGAATTAATGGTATTTTACATATATATAAATTTAATACCTATGCACATAAATGTAATACTTATGCATACTGTAACAATTTTTAGAACAATGCAATAGTAACACATTAGAATATACAATATGTAACTAAGAAGGTTATTTTTATGCTGTAATATATTACTAGACAACTGTAGAATTCATATCATTATTCATTATAAAATCTATCTTTTTATTAGATAATTTAATTGTATTCTGTAAGATTTTATAAGCAATTAATAATAATAATATTTCCAGTAATACTTTATAAGTGTTGATGTAAAAATGAAAGTAATTTAATTTTTGTTTGACAAACGAATAATAATTTAATACTGCTTACAGAAAGTTGTAATAATAAGGAAAGAATTATTTTAATCAAAAACCACTACTCAATATATTACAACTAGAAAAATAAAAATTATATTAAAAGTTAAGGAAGTTCTGATATTTAATTTATTCAAAAATCTGATATTTTCATATTTAATTTCAAATAAATGAAATTATCAGCTTTAAAATAGCAAAGGCATATTGTGTTATATATTACTACAGAACAAAGTAAATCCAGTTCCCCTTCCTCAGCCTCTCCCAAAAATCAGCATCAGCAGCAAGCAGTAGAAAAACTAAAAACTATACTTAAAACTATTATTGATTAGAAAGTGTAAGAAAAACATATCTGTTTTATGTTTACATTCGGAGGGTTCTGTGATCATATTCTGCAAAATATTTTAAAAAGGTCATATATAAGCTTAAGAAGGTTATCTGTCTACGAGTGGAACAACTTGTGGAATATTTGCAAAACACTAGATTTTTTCAGAATAATCTTCAATTCCAAATCATTAATTTTTGCAAAATCCTGATGTTAATCTAAAACAGCTAGCTGCTATTCATATAGTATTCTTAAATCTAATATTCTAATATATGGTATTTGAAGTTAGTACACTAGTTACATTTGTAGCATTCCTAATATCTGCATTAACTGAAATATGGAAAAATCCAGATAATTAGTTATCTTTTTCCCTGCACATTAAATACATATTTACTACAATGTAAGTAAAGGAGTTTTATTTTTCATTTATTGCCTTTTATTTTAAAAAAAGATTCATGTAGTCTAAAAATATATACCGCTTCTTAATGAGGAAAAATTTACATTTCATTTTCAATGAAAAATATGATACCCAAAAAACTATGCTAGTTGTCTTAAAAACTACCTCTCATTCACTTTCATATTCCATTCATACTCTTATATTCAGCATATGTTGTCTTTAAAATTTATACTATGGTATGTATACAATGTCTGTCCAAAAAATAATGCACTTGGTCTTTTCCAACCATTCTGCCAGGTGGCAGCATATGAGAACCAGTTAAGTGTAAGGGACTCTTAGCATCACAACACTTCCACTCATTCTGCTCTGAGGGCTGGGAGTGTTAGGTTCCCTGTTTCTATAAACATCCAACATCCTTTTAATGATTATGTTACAAAGTGTAATAGAGAAACCTATCAAACAATATTACATAATCAAATTCTGAGTTAAATTGGAAAAAAAAAAAAAGCCTTGCCAACACAAATCAAATGATTCAGGAAACTTATGAGGACTCTGCTGTCTCTCAAGTTTCCAGGTTGAAGTTATTTAAAAATGGGCAAAAAGAGATGGAGAAGGACCACTGTTCTGGACAACTATCAACCAGTAAAAGTGATGAAAATATCTGTCGTGCTTGCAGTCTTTTAAATACCTATTGTGAAATGATTGTTTGAATGATAGTATCACAAAAATAATGTGCAGAAATACTGTTCATGAAATTTTGCCCATGCGAAGTTGGTCCCCAAAATGTTGACTGACGACCAAAAGAACAACTCAATGACAATCAAAGTGGAACTTTTTGAATGTGTGCAAAACAGTAATTAATTTTGTTGATTATGTCATTACGGCGATGAATCATGGGCATTCAAGTACGGCCCAAAGATGAATATTTTTGAATAGCGCACTTACAGGGTCCCTTTGTCTTTAAGAGACAAAAATGAGCAAATAAAAAGTGAAAACCAAGCTCATTCTTTTTTTTTTTTTTTTTTTTTTTTTGTGGCAAAGATATCATGCGCAAAGAATTTGTACCCTAAGGACAGACAGTCGTCTGCACCTATCCAGAGCCAGATTTAGACTTGATAAGGCCCTAAGCTATTTGAGATATGGGGCCCTTTATAAGTCTATTATAATATATTTTATTACTATTTATACTATATTTTAATTTTTGGGAGGGCCCCAAGAAAGTGGGGACTCTAAGCAATAATAGCTTGTGTAGTTTATACGTAAATCTGGCCTTGTACATACCACATGGAAGTGCTCAAAAGGTTAAGAAAAGGACCGTCAGCACTCAACAGGAGATTGCTACTACTTGGCTGTTGCACCACAATGCTCCAAGCAATAATGCTCTGCTCATCTGGAAGTTAACAGCCAAGGAGTGGCAACATTGTCCAAGCCCCCCCCTACAGTACTGACCTGGCTTTGGCAGACTCGTTTTCAAGAGGATCATGACTGCCCTGAAAAGAATCCATTTTGGAACCACTAAAGAGATCCAAACCACCGTGACAAAAGCTCTAAACAAGGTCCCTGTCAAAGCATTCAGGATGCATACTGTATATGGGCAAATTGCAGGCAAAAGCATGTGGATGCCCAAGAGGCATACTTTGAAGAATTTTATATATTTGTAATGATATAGCTCGATTTTTCCCCCTTTTCATTTCGTTACTTTCCAGACAGACCTTGTATTATAACATAAAGAATATCTATAAATTAGTCATCAAAAAAATATTTCGGAAAAAAGAAGTCAAGCCATTAACATTTATTGATTAAGAAAGCTTCTTTTTTTTTTTCTATCCGTACCTCTATACGAACACCTGGATAACTTTTACAATTTCAAGTGTACTAAAATTGCACTAAAAATGTGAAAAAAATTTTTTTTTTAATTTTAAAAATGCCTTAATTTTTTTTTTAATTTCAATTTCAGCATGTCCACACTTTACTAACTTTCATGCAATAACTTCAAAATGCAGTGTTCTTCAACACTACTGGAAAATAATACTTGACTACAATGGTTGTAACTAGCAGAAAGTTACAGCTCAAGCACATTAAAAAGATTGTCTGATGATATTATTTCCTCAGTAATGAAAAACCAGGCAAATGTTTGGGTTTTATGCGATTCCCAGTGGGGACACCAATGATATCTACTTAGTACGGTACCCTAGAAGTTTACAGATAAAGAAAATAAAATGTGCTAAAAGTTGTTTTAATAATAATAATAAAAAAAAAAAAAAAAAAAAAAAATGCAAACATATAACTTTTTTTCCCAAAAAACATATTTTGCCATAAAATTGTGTTAAAGTTATCTGATAAATAATTTATAAACATCCTGTATTTCTATCCTCTTGCTATAATTAAAAAAAAAAAAAAAAAAAAAAAAAAAGAATATTTAAAATGCTAAAGCTTTTTTAGAACTATCCTATAACGTCCAGAGCTAATTTCTTTATGGAATAAAAAACTATTCTTCCCAAGTAAGAAATCTCAAATCTCATAAACAGTCTGAAGTCTCATAAACAATCAAAAAAGAAATAAAGTATCTTAATTTAAGGCACACAAATACATAGTAATCGAAACATAAAAGTAATTATTACATCATCATGCTTATTACTTTTTCATGATATTTCTCTATCATTATTAGAGGCAAACTATTCTTTTAATTACATAAAGACTTTTATGGGAAACATGAAACTTTCTCAAAACTGTTACTTCAGCTATACTAAGCACATTTTACATTATTATGATATCAACGATTCAAAGATCAGAAAGCTGATTAAAATACTATACTCTGTACCAGGATTAATCTGCAATTTCTGTAATAAAATTGCATGAAACAGTAAAATACGCAAAATACCAGCTTAGACATATAATCCAAAAAAGAAAAATTATAGCATTTCCTCCAAAATACTTTAGTGAATATATAACTCTTTTGATTCTACCCTGTACAATTAACTTTCTAGAAGTGGCAACATCTGATTTTGTTGTTATTTGAATTGTATCAAATTATCAATAGCATTTTATTAGCTTTCCGTTTATGATGTTTGCATGGAATTATTATCAATAGTTAGCAAAGTATGCATGATAAATGTTAAATAAATAGATGCTGTTCAGATTTCTGATTACTCATCCATTAACATACATGGGTTTATGCCACAAGTCAACACAAATCGTATACAACAGTTACCTCAAAATACCATTTATAATATAATACATTTCAAGAACTGGAAAATACAGAAATTTTTAAATAAATCCTATTTTTTTTATAGTGAGAGCACAGAGACAGTACTACAGCAAAAAAAAAAAAAAAAAAAAAAAAAAAAAAAAAAAAAAGATGTGAACAGCAGCTTCCAAGCAAGTTCACTTGGTTTTCAATGCAAGCTTTAGATGACTCTAAAATTTTAAATGACAGCTTGGTATATGAAAAATGAAAAAGCACATGGCCAAAAATTAGCTACACTTTTGGAAGAGGCAATACCTTTTGTCAAATACATTGGAAGAATTATTAAAACTTACATGCTTAAAAATGATTCACATTATGGCTATATGTAAAAGAATGCAGTACAAAGTCCGAAATCCGGATTCGTTGGGACTTCGGCGATTTCGGATTTGGGATATTTCCAGATATTAGATCATCAGTTTAAATCTAGTAAGATTGCATGTAGAAATTATAAAATTAAAAATATGAAATCATGATTTATGAAATAATGAAGTATTTGTGATCTAAAGGGTAACAAAATTTACAAAAAAAGCTGAATATTTATTTGTTTACCTTATTAATCTTTTAATGTAAGTTGTTTAAGTTTCTTTATTTTTTTGTGCTAATACTTTCTCTTTAATTCTGTAGACGGACATAATCTCTTGTTTAGTTACATTGTTGAAGTCCTGTAACTGCTGTTTCGAGAATTCTGACTAACTTGTAAATCGAAATTTTCTCGTTTTCAGTAACTTCTCTGTCACTTTCTTCACTATCAGTAGCGGTATTTTCTGTATCTAGAACCATACTATAGATTTTGCAGTTTATTAACTGACTGACGATTAACCTTTTACACGCCAATTTTCCATAAATGGAAAATCAAATTTAAAATTTCATAAAAAACACAATTTTATTAATATTGCTTTGTATAAATTATTACATAAAGAGTAAATATGGATTGATTTTTTAGTAGCAATATAATGCTTCTAAAAGAAATAGTATCTTGATAAAAAAAATTCATTATTTCACCTTTTTTCCTACTTTTCTAAGAGCAAAATTCAAAAATTCATATAAAATTAAAAATTCAACAAATGCTTTTAAAAACCAGTGAGGATACTTAAAAAGGATCACTTTATGCATAGACAGTAAGTTATCATAGAAAGATGATTATTATTTTTTAATATGAGGTAAGAAATGTGGATGTTCCAGAAAGGGAACATTGGCGTGTAAAGGTATATTTTTTAACAGGATGAAATTACTTCTACAACTCTTTCCCTTGTTTCAGTATAAACTGCTAACAATTAATGTAAAATTCTTTTATAAATTCTTGCTTATCAACTATGTAATTTTTGTTTTAATTTATTATGAAAGCTTTTTTCTGTGGAAGCCTTCATATCGTCTCCTAAGAAATTTTGTTGGAGTAGCTTTGCGGTTATAATGGTGTAGGCTTCTTATTTTTCTGCTTAATCTATGTTACTTCCGAATAACGTTGACAAATTTACTTGCTGAAAATGTGCAGACAAAAATGAAGCTTCGAATTAGAATGTCGATAATCATGTTTTACAAAAATTATGTAAAAAAACTGTTGACCGCCATGTTCCAGTTATGGAACATGTTATATTTCATTAAAAAAAATTAATTTTATTTTTTTTCTTTTTTCATAATTCTTACATTTGAGTTTTAAATCGGTTTTTCACAACAAAAACGTTTATTTTACTTTCGCATCATTGTTTGGCATGTAAAAGGTTAAGAAACATTCTCATCACAAAGAAAAACTTCTTTTATATCATCTTCATTTATTACCGCTTCTCCACATTTCTTTACAAAATCCGTTAATTGGAAAATTTCACCTTTGTTTTGCAATATCCAAAAACCTTTAAAATTAGTGGCTATCATCATCAAATTTAGCTATGTTTCACTATACATATTTGGCTATGCATCATGAGCTTGGCGACTAACCACAAGTTGTTCCCTTAAATTTTATCTTGCTTCTATCGTGCACTGAGACAATTAAGCCTGAATTTTAATAGTTTAGTTATTTACTATACTTATGTCTATTTCTTACACATGCTTAAGACTTATCAGAGTTTTGAATAAATATATTCTCACATATACTTAAGACTTATTGAGGGCCGATGCTAGATATCTTACCGCATAATGCAGTCTCTATTGGGTTCTAAATTCGTTCTAAATTCTGTGACTCCATGCGGCCATACAAGCCCTAGTGCTGGTTCTGGGTTTATGTGAATAACAAATCAGTTATTCTTAATTCAAATAGCCCTAAATGTAATCTTTGGGTCTATGAGTATGATCAACAAAATCTATTTTTAGCATATGGAAAGAAATTTTTGGCAAATTTTTCCTCGTCAACATTTTTTAGCGCATTTAACTTAAATCTGTAATCATTGCCAAGTGTAATGTCAACATAAAAGTTTACTGTACTCCTTTATTATTCAATCACTAACATAAAAAAATTGTTCATTCATTGCTACGTGAGTCTACTCAAGTTGTCATGTTTTGATAAACATGCGGTGATGAAAGGAAAGTATAATAAATAATGATTCACCAGGCTGGCATCAGATAAACATTGTATCTATGTGGAATATTTCGGTATGAGATGTGTGGCAAAAAGCAGATACGCAGCAACGGAGCCAAATTACTGATTGTACAAATTTATGCTAAAATGTTTGTTTCTTTATTAGCAAGGTATTTTATTTAGTGTTGAAGGGAAATTAAGAATCGTAACTCTCCAGATGTTTTATTATGCACAGAGGGGGGGGGGAATTAAATGCGCATGCGTAAAGCCTAGGAGAAAAATGTTATTGTTCGTTTTGAGGTTCAGATTTTAGATCATTTCGGATAACAGACGTCTAGATTTCAGACTTTGTACTGTATATTCTTTTAAGAATTAGCAGTAATTATTTTTTGGAGATCAAGTGATTCATTTCTCATAGTTTTGAATAAGTGCTATTTTAATAAAGCAAAGTGCAATTAAACAGGAGTTGAATCGAATGACAGTAACATAATAATCAATATTGTAACAATTCCTTGATATAAAATATTTAAAATACTTAAATTTTGAAATATTTCAAAAAATCTATACAATACTTTTTTACTTTACAACATAATTTGGGATGACATAAATAACTCACTGCATAAAGAGTGTGTTTAAAAACAAACAGAAAAATCAAAACATTTAATTAAATTCAGTTCTATGCAGATAAAAATAACTTATTAATTAATTATTAGGATAGTGAGTTAGTACATGCAAATATATATTTTAACTTATTTAAAAGTTATTAATTTAAAGCAGTTTTTCTTGAACATATTTTCTTGTTATTGTTCCCCCAAAAGAAGTAACAGGATTAAAAACAAGCGTTTACAATAAGAAACACTAATAAGTATGGTTAGATAAAAGGAGAGGGAAATTAACAAACATCATTCCTGAAATTCCCATGAATTTAAAATAAAACAAAATTACCTTGATCGGCTGTTTCAGCAGCAAGGAGAAAAAGGGAAATATTAATACAATTGATGAAAAGAAACTATAAAATAAAACACAAAATTGCTGAAACAAAAAGAAGTACTTCATAATTTAAAACTTAAACATATGTCGAAATTTTAATCTTAAAAAATATCATCTTATTAAAATTTTGAGAATTTGGTTAAGATAATTAAGCATATGAATTTATTTTACATTAAATTACCAGCATATTAAAAAAATTATAACAAAACATACACAACAGTATTAAAAGCATTTTTCATACAGTCAGACATAAAAAAAGTCTCTCCCAATATAAATGAAAACATCAATAAAAGATATATGTGACATATTTATTGCACAAAAAAAGTGTAGTATGTCATTTATCATCATCAATGAAGACTGCTTTCCCATCACTGCTTCCAATGATCATGTGTCAGAAAAACTTCATAACATATGACCATTGTGTTAGACAGTACCACTAGGCAGTACCACACTATAGTTTTCAGCAATGGGAATTAGATATTTAAACTTTTATATTAATACAAAAATTAACAAGTGAAACAAATAGTGTGTAATATGCTCTGGTAAAGTTATAAAAAAATCGGAAGGGCAGGAAAAATCAAAGTTATGCTATAATAAATAATTACTTTTTTAATTTGGCAAATGTTGTAGTCCATAAATCAATAAAAATATATATTGAATATAAAAATAATAAAACAGACAATTTCTCCATTTGTGTATCATATATCATTTAGAACCTAACATTCTGCTTTGGAATTGTGGGTGCAATATTTAATCATTTTATAAAAGAAATATAGAGAACAACTTCCATTATTATTCATTACTTCTTTTAAAAATATAATATTCAAAAAGTTATGGTGAACAGATAATCTAGACCAGCATTTCTTAATCTTTTTGATACGTGCAACCCTTTACGTCTGCACTTTTATTGTGGAACCCTTGACTAGCATGGACCTTATAAGAAATAGACTAACCCAAATGAGTTTTCTCCCTCGACGGAGGCGTTCCCGTCTGTCACCTTGATCACATCCGGAGGAGTAGGGACGACTTGCAGAAATATAACAGTGGTTGCCTATTGCATTATTTTCAAGGAAAAGCTGGTTTTAGAGCCTCATTTCACAAATTAGAATTTCTACATATTTTTATTTTTGAAATCGAGATTGATTTTTAAAAATTCAGCATATTTATCAAGCATAATTAACATTCCAAATAATTATAAAGCTATTGCATGCTTTCAGGGCTGGATATTTTTTTTAGCTTTTCCTATGCTGTAAAAAAATTTGTAACTACTTCTTTTAGAAAATAATATTTTAAATCTGAACTAATAGAAAATTTCAAATAAGTAATTTTCCCTTGCAATTTTTATGCTTTTTGTTGGTGTAAATAAGTAAAAAATACTAATATATTTAAAAACAAATTTTTGAAAGTTTAGTTTAAAATTCTAAATTGTGCAGCATTTTTAAAATTACAGATGAGTATTATAGCACAATTTCTATAAAGGAATTTAATTTCAATTATATTTCATAATACATCACAGTGATAAACACTTTTGATTCCTTAAAAAGTTTTATACATTTAATTCTAATATTAAAATTGTATTTAACCGTAATAATTAATTTTGCTTGTATCTTATAGCGATTATTTTTTTAAATTTATTTTTAAGTTCTGCATAAGATTTTTTCTATTTACTGTTAATTTAAATTATTAGCTCAAAGAGGCAGTAGCCTAGAAAGGCTGTTAGTTTCGAAGCGGCATTTTGTGCTGTTTTACTATAAATGTCTGTGTCTCCTTGCAAATTGTTGTTACCAAATATTATCGCCCTGTATTATATTTAAAGAAATTAAATAATGAAGAATCTGCATGAATTGCTGTGTCAAGAATACTGACTAATTTATCAATCGAAATTTTTTCGTTTTCAATAACCTCTGTGCCACTTTCTTCACTATCAGAAGCAAATTATAATGACAAGGAATTTGATTTAAATCATATCAAAGACGGAGTACATTGAGATGAAATACTACATTTAGTAAGAAATTATAAGCCAAATAAAATAAAAACATCTGCCATGAAGATAAGGATAGTCCTGACAGATCAACTTGCAATTCATTGCACGCCCACCACGGTGTTAAAGTTTAGATAAACAAACAATAAAAAAACAATAAAAGTACAAAGTTTAGATAAACAAACAATAAAGTTTGGATAAACAAAGGATATGCCTTTATCCCTTTTTTGCAGCAATTCCACTTTTTGTTTAATGGACTTTGAAACATACTTTCTCTTTGTAGATCCTTTACATATTAGTAAATCCTTTACTTTAGATCCTTTACATATCAGTGTTACAGTAAACCAGATCGTCCCTACTCTTTCTTGCCGAAATGTGGGCGATGCGCGCCCCACCCACTGGGTTGATCTATCTCTTATAAGGTCCATGTTGACTAGCTTCAATCTTATGGTTTTAATGAAACATTCTAGAAACAGATTATTTGCAATAAAAATGACAATTATTTCAAATAATATAATTTGTTTCAAAAAGTAATTTCAAAATTAAACCAAAAGCTCCTAAAATGACATATTCAAACAGAACTTTTAAATTTTAATTCAAATGAGATGAATGGCACTGCTTCTTTTTATCGCAAATATACCTAATATTAGCATCAGTCTGTTCTGTATTTATTTTTTGTCGATACATACAGCTGAGAACCCCATTTCATGCGGTTGCAAATGGTAAAAGTCTCGCTACAATTTTTTGACAAGTTAGGATATTTTTTTTAAAAACTACACCAGATCACTAATGACATTAATTTAAATTTTTCTTGCAATGATGAATCAGATGTTATTTCAGTAAGAAATAAAAAATGATGCTTTGACAATAAATGGATTCTTGGCAGTGTTAAAACAACAAAAAATCAGCGTAATACAGTCAAAAGTCGTTAATTCGGACACCCATAAACCGGAATGATCTATAATCCGGACCTCAAAGCTACAAACTTTCTGCGCATGCGTCTCGTTACCTTTACGGCTTCGAATACCTTTACAGCTTAGACCTTTACGGCTGCGTATATGCGTGTGCGCATGCGCAAAATACGTTTACGCATGCGCATTTAATGTATAACGGACGGTATAAACTAAGCTAAAATTATCTAAATAATAGTTGCATATTGCATTGTTCCTTAATCTTTGATTTGTATCCGGCTTATTATTTTTTGCAGACTGTTAGAGCAATTTTATAAAAGTAAGCTTGAACTTTCGATTATGTCAAATAGAATTTCCGATATATATTTACTAATATGTAAAGGATCTACAAAGCGAAAGTATGTGTCGAAGTCCATTAAACAAAACCGAAATTTGTTTATCAATTTCACGCTGCTCTGCGGCGGGGGGAACGCTGCGGCACGCGATGAATTGGAAGTTGATCTGTCAGCACTATCCTTATCTTCAGGACAGATGTTTTCATTGTATTTGACTTATAATTCCTTACTAAATGTAGTATTTCATCTTGATGTATTCCATCTTTGATATGAGTTAAATCAAATTCCTCGTCATTATAATTTGCTTCCTATAGTGAAGAAAGTGGCACAGAGGTTATTGAAAACGAAAAAATTTCGATTGACAATTAGTCGGTATTCTCGACACAGCAATTATAGGACTTGAACAGCGGAACTTTGTAACTGAACAAGAAATTATGTCTGTTTATAGAATTAAAGAGAAAGTATTATCACATAAAACGAAGCAACTTAAACAACTTACATTGAAAGAAATGTTTAATAAAATAAACAAATAAATATTAAGCTTTTTTTTTTTTCCTAAATTTTGATACCCTTTAGATCATAGTTGTTCTTTATTTCGTAAATTACGGTTTCATATTTTTAATTTTATAATTTCTGTATGCCATCTTACCAGGTTTAAACTGATGATCTATAATCCGGAAAAATCGATAATCCGGAATCGCCGAAGTCCTGACGAGTCCGGATTAACGACTTTTGATTGTATTTGTAAATCTGCAGGACTATTTTAGGTTTAAACAAACTTCCTTTAGCTGAAGAAGTCCATAACTGCATTTTGCACTTCTTCAACTGAAGTAGTAGTTTCTATGTTTAAACCTTCGAAACTAGTCCTGTAAATTTATGAATATTATGCTGATTCATATTGCTTTAACACCTCTAATAATCCATACTCTGGATGCTATCTAAACTCAAATAAGCGGGTTTTTAATCCACAATTCATTTTGATATTTAATCTGCTGTTCATTTGGAAAATACTAAATAAAAGTTTCACGGAAACCTTTCAGGTGATGAACAATTTCTTCAATAAATGTCTTCCCTGTTTCAAACCCTTTCTCTTTTAAAAAACCTTTTATTGTTGAGAAGCAATCAAAGTCATTAGAGGGCACACAAATTGTTCAAAATTCTATCATTTTCCTGAAAGCAAGAATTTTTTCGTGAGCAATTAACTCATTTACTTGTTTTCCTGAAGTCAATTTATAAAAATGTCTCTTAAATAGGCAATTTAAAGCAGCCAATTTCTATTAAATAATCAACTTTTCAATTCTAACTTCTGTTCAGAAAGACAACACACATCTCATACTTTAGCTCAAAATTACAGGCTAATATTTTTCCTCAAAATAACCATCTGACTTCATACGTAAAAGAACAGATGCATGTACACTTTACATGCCATCATGTAGTATTTTAATAAATGATTATTCAGTGTCCGAGATTGTATGAACTTAATGACTTCAACTACTCATCAAGAGGAATCTTATAAATGAGGGATAATATTTTTGCAGCATTTGCCTCCCACTGCGTCATGCAGTGGTTATTAGAACAGGTTTCTTAGATAAATTTAAAAAGCTGTACAGCCCCCATTAGTTATGCCACTCACAACCTATGCTTCATCAGTACAAATATTGTCCAGTCGTAGATTGAATTTCCTTATACTTTTCATTTAAGTTCCCGAGTTGCTATGTTTTTTAATTCCAGGCTTATGGAAGAGAATGTGTAACGTGATGTTATAATAACCAATAATGTTTATCAATAAACCAAAAAATTTACAGTTTTTAATCAATTTATATTTTATAAGATAAGCATGGACAAGTGACTATTATCCCAGCTACTCACAGCACCTAGCTTATATTCAAGTATACGGATTCCTCTGTATTTTTAAAACTGGAAGATTCCAGTTTACACACATTTCTTGTTTTCTAAACACATTCCTCATTATTCTCTTTAACCCTTTCCATACGAGTCTGTCGTATACGCCATGGTAGCATTTGGTTCATGGCAGGTGTTAAGTCTGTATCTCAGAGGATTAGTGCCTAGAGTGCTGTAGCGTAACAATCACATGGAATGAAATATAAATAGTTTTAATTCTAACAGATGGAGCCCTATGTCCATGGTACTGACATAAATGGGAATTATGATGTCTGAACTTTGACCTTGGAGTGTTTCATTTTATTTAGAAAGGTAGATAACAAGATTCAGTAATGTAAGCAAGCATGCCGAGTCAACGCACATGATTTTTTTTTTTTTCGAGTGGCCTTTTTGAGGGAAGAGTATCTCGCATAAGAAAGAGTATCTGGTGTATCTGGACAGGATATCATTGGTGCTCCAGTTCGTTGCCATGCTAGATCAATTTTAATATTTATAGTGTTCCCTTATCATTCTATTTTTTTAAAAAAAATTACATTATTGTTCTGCATTCACAATTATGGCACTAGCATGGTAAATCTGTTATCCAGTTAGCATTGCTTATCTGCGACTCATCATGCTAGTAATTTTCATTGTGCTAGAAAACAAGAGATCTTTTTATTTTTAGTACTTTATTTACTTTTGTTTGCTCACTGTATTATATTGTATGTCAGTATCCAATTGTTTTGCAACTGTATAATTATGCCATCCACTACATCGCACACACACAAACCCAGTGACTACACTGAAGGCACTCATCCCCCCATCCCAAACACCTCCAACATACTATCAGAAGTAGCATCTCATTCAGCAAACTCACACATGTCCAGTGCCTATATCTGCCTCTGACATCTACTCTCGCTGCATGGAGATCGCAAACTCACGTTACAGCCTCAGATATGTAATACCCAATGCTATCCTAGAAGAGCTAATCTCTCTATTATCAGCGCTCTATAAACTAGCCAGCAACAAAGCAAATGAAACTTCCGAAATTGTCAAATCCTGCGAACAACAGCCCTGCACCGCTGATGCAACAGCAAACAACTCACAGTGCTGCTCATATCATCCACAGTCTGAAATTCCAAAGGACGCTACCAATTGTGATAACTATGAAGCACCCAGCATCAAAGAAACCTACGCACAAGTTTTGAGGCAAAAGAAAAAAAGAGCCAGTCCTCCTCATTTATCCAAAAGACTCCAGAAGTGCGTCAAAATTACAAGAAAAACTGCAAGAGATTTTCCCGATCGAAAACATCCAAACTCAGATAAAAAAGATAGTACCGATAAAGCAAGGTGGACTTGCAGTTCATTGCACCTCACAGGATGATGTAGCTAAGCTAGACAGCCTCCTGAAACAGACGGAAAAAGCAACTGATCTAATCCATACCAAGGTACCAAAGCTAAGAACCCCTAAGTGCACCATCCACCGACTGCCGCTGAATACATTAGCTGAAGCAGTAAGTGCCGCACTTGCAAAAGCTACGAACAGCAACATCTCCAATTTTAAGCCTCTGTTTAAGCTTAAGGACAAATACAACACAATCAAATGGATTGTGGAATGTAAAACTGCTTCATTCCATAAATGTATAAACTTACGAACCGTCCACTTTGGCTGGTACACCAGTTCAATTACAGAATTTACAGGTGCTCACAGACGTTATCACTGTCAAGCGTTTAGCCACCGCTCTAAGGATTGCACCTATCATCCACACTGCGCTTACTGTGGTGGCAAACACCAGGAAAGCGAATGTAAACCTAATAGCCCTAACTGCATAAACTGTGAAACAAACAATAAGCATTTCGGCACCAAATACTCATGTGACCATCCCACTTATGTCAACTACTGCGCATCCTACAAAGAAGAAGTTTTAAGAATCAAAAGCAGAATGCAATACAATGAGTAGTCAACCTCCAAGCAACATTAATATCATAGAAAACCATCCCACTGCACTCCTCCATCAGTCTAATCGTCAAAATGGAATTAAAGCTCTGCATATCAACCTTCAGCGTTCAAAGATAGCCACCAATAATTTAATACAATTCATTTCAAAACAATATCAAGACATAATTTTTGTACAAGAGCCATATTGTAACCAAGGTTCCCCAAGAAACGTACCACTAACATGGAACGTCATATCCTGGCAGAACTCAGACGCTACACAGTCCCCGAGAGCAGCCATCATCGTGCTAAATAAGTCCTGGACTCAACTCATTATCAAAGCACATAGAGATGTAGTCACTATATCCATTACCACAGTAGAATCACAAATGTACCTCACTAGTGCCTATGCGTCGCCTATTGAAAACCTCGATAACACCCTGCAAGAAATAAAGACATCTCTCCACAATAGTAACGTCCCTAACGTGATCAATGATGATTTTAACGCACAGAACAGCCTGTGGGGTTATCCACGTACGACCCCAAGAGGAACAGAAATGGAGGACTTTATTAACTCTAACAATCTAATCCTGCATAACGACCCTGAGGACTTACCCACTTTTACCACAATCAATGGAAGAGGATGGCCCGATTTGACTCTCGGTACACACCACCTAACTCACAAAATCCAGAATAGGAAGATCAGCGAAGACGATTCTTTCTCCGACCACAAATACATCACTTTTGAAATTGCCCAAAAAATAGAAAACATACAGACGAAACACTTTCGAATTAGTAGCAGTACAGAGAAAAAGTTTATCAAACTATTAATTCCAAAAGTTCAATCCAGTCTACAAACCATCACCCAGACTAATTCCAAAGAAGATGTCATTATATATGCAATACACCTCACACAACTTATTCAAGAATGCTGCCATGCATCCTTCAAACTAAAGTCAGCCATCAATCAAACAAAAGCTAACTGGTGGACCAAAGAACTGCATGCAGATCGCCAAAAGACCAGAGCGCTAAGACGACGATTAAAGTCCCGCACAAACGATGAAGATCGCACAGCAGCATGGGCTGAATACAACAGGCAAAGGGCAATTTATAAGAAGAAAATCACGGAAGCTAAGCTAAAATCTTGGACCTCCTTTTGCACCAATAACCAAAATACTTACGGAGTACTCAATAAAATGGCCACCTCAAAGATTTTCAAGCCGACGCATATACACACCCCAAATAGCATACATACGCACAACAATGCCAACGTTACGACAGAAGCCTTAAACAACATCCTAGACCACGTTTTCCCACATGACAACAGCGAAGAAGACACCCCAGAGCAACGAGAATTAAGAACTTCCATTAATTCCCCAAGCACCCCAGATGACAGACAATTTACAAAAAAAGAACTACTACAATTCGTCAAAACACTCAACAATGCGAAGGCACCTGGCCCAGATGGGATTTGAAATCAAGTTTTGAAGATAATCTGTAAAGGACGCCTAGAAATACTCCTAAATCTGTACAATAAATGCCTGAAATACAACTGCTTCCCGGACTGCTTCAAGCACGGGCAAATCATCCTCTTCTCGAAGAAAAATAAAAAACCAGACGACCCTCGCTCATACCGACCAATAAATCTACTACCAGCCATGGGAAAGCTCCTTGAACGACTTCTGGTCAATAGACTAAAATACCATATATATATATAAAGACAATAGAATAAGTATTAACCAGTATGGATTTAAACCCAAAAGCTCAACCACTCATGCAATAGATATAGCAATCTCTCAAATACAAACAAACAAAAACCATCAGATGCATTTGGCTCTCCTATGTCTTGACCTGCAAAATGCATTCGATTCTCTCTGGTGGCCAGCTGTCAAGCAGGCCCTCAGGGAGATGCAGCGTCCAAGAAACCTGTACCTTATGATTACGGACTATCTCAAGAACAGACAAAGCGTAGTAATCTATGACAATACCATAATCGCCAGAAAACAAACTAGAGGATGTCTCCAAGGGTCGTGTATGAGCGCGGACCTCTGGAACATCACCTTTAATAATATTATCGATCATCAGTGGCCAAATCACACAAGGATTGTAGCCTTCGCTGACGATGTTGCCTTCATAATCCAAGGATCTACACGAAGACAACTAGAGGAAAACTGAAACACCACCCTTAATATATTCAACTACATTTGTCATAAAATAAAATATCACACATCAACTCGCACGCACTTATAATACACAAGCCAGACAAACAATAACCAGGAATCCCACGCTATGAATTGGAAACAATAAAATAAAATGTGTGAAGACCATTAAGTACTTAGGACTCACCATAGACCAGAAATTTAATTGGATACCACATCTTCAGGAAAAGAAGCTAACCACCGCCAAAATCTCAAAAGCATTAAGGGCGATGAAAGGATATTCCTGGGGCCTTAATCATTGCATTATGAAAATTCTATTAAAGACTGTAGTCAATAAAATAATCCCCTATGGAGCTGCTATCTGGGCCTTTCCTATGACAGCAAGAAAAACTCAGACCCTTAACTCAATTCAAAGACCTTTTTTGATCAATATTACCTGATCATTCTCAACAACCTTCACCAACGCACTACAAACAATAGCCGGGGCGATGCCACTACCAATTCAAACAGAAATCGACGCACTGTCCACAATCATCCTACAACTCAAGAAAACTTCAACGTACAACGGCATAATTTTCAGTCCACAAAAATATGAAGAAAAGCCATCGAAATATAACAGACATCCCACTCTGGGTCTTCACAATCTCCATTGCAACCTCGACAAGCCACTTCCATCAACTGATTTTATTGCATACACGGATGGCTCAAAGATCGAAAATAAGGTAGGAAGCGGAGTCACCATAAAAACAAAAGCAGGCCTCCACTCCGAATGGCAAGGTTACCTTCGGCCGCAAAACAGCGTATATCAAGCAGAGCTCATAGTCATACTAAACAGCATTATGCAACTTAATGACTTAAATACAGATATCATCCACATAATCACCGACAGTCAGTCTTCCATACATGTCATCAAACAACAGCACACAAATTCTCCTATAGCCCGGCAAATTCAAGACATCATAAGCACAAGTAATAAGAAATTTGTCCTGTCATGGACCAGAGGGCACAACGCCTGTGAAGGCAATGAAAGGGCCGATTATCTAGCAAAACAGGCAGCTCTAGAACAAACAGGATCTCAAATTCATATCCCATGGCCTAAATCAGCATTAAAATACAAACTAAAACAAATGGCGAATGAAAAGTGGCAAAGTCAATAGGAACAAGGACAACGTACATTTGAACTAGTACCCAAGGCTGATGAAAATACCACAATTTCAACCTACTTCCTCACCCAATACATCTCGGGTCACTGTCCCTTCCCCAAGTATTTTTACGATCGCAATATGGCTATGTCAGATAGATGCATATGCGGAGAATGCGGAGACCCAGAACATTATATGTTTCAGTGTCCGCTAACGTCCCCCCCCGGGGGTTGACTCAGGCGAAGGCCTGGGAAGTACTGGCTAGGATCTGTACCTAGGCAGTCTCAACCACAGGGGTATACAAATTATCTTCACAGGACTAGAACCCGAGAGTATTGTGCTCAGGTTGGTTCAGGCTTGGCAGGGACCGTACTGCCACTGTCGTGTCTGTTCCTTCGGCTGTGGTGGAGCTACATAGTACATTTGTCGACTGAGTTCCCGGGGGTTTGACCCCATTCAGTTTTCGTGGCGGGGACTGACAAAGCGGACAGAGCACCTTATTACAATGTAGTTTTGCCAATGGAGTGGTGCCCGGAGGAAAGGTGACAGCGTTATAAAATTTGCAACGAAGCGTTCTGGCAATACTTAGTAAAAGCTAGACAGGGATTGCGGGGGTTGCACCCGCGAGAACAAAAGTCCCACGGGTGTTGGATATCAAACTCTTTATGGGTTCCGTATAATGAGGACCTCGGTGGGAGGTCCTTCACCCGGTGTGTCTGTCCGCTAACGCCAGCCCATCACATTCACCATCCCACCAACACTGGAATAGAAGAAGATTCATTATTAAGCACCATGAAGTTTTCCAAAACATCAAAAATATTATTGCTTTCTTACACCACCAAGGACTGGACCTGTGTCATCCATAGCTTACAACCCCAAATAATCCTCTAAGTTCATAAAACGCAACAATAAGAATAACCACTCTCACCCTCATACTATACAGGAGTGCCTTTAGAAAACACACTTAAATATATCCATTTATTGAGACAACCGTAACTTTTCTTACACCATGAACTATGAACTACTTCATACTGTGCAATGTGTAACACATGTACCAGTACTACGTACTCAACATTATGTACCATGAAATGAATTCATAAACTGTATGCTGTATTACGATCTGCACTATGAATGATAACTTATAAACTGTGAATCGTGTAACAAAAACCAAACAAACAACGAACCACATACCATAAACACTCCCCCACCCACCAACAAAGCTCCAAACCGAAACACAAAAGAAATATGTATACAGTCAAAAGTCGTTAATTCGGACACCCATAATTCGGAATGATCTATAATCCGGACCTCAAAGCTAAAAACTTTCTGCGCATGCTCCGCGTTGACACATGCGCATAGGCGTTTACGCATGCACGTAAGACCTCTTACGACTGCGCATTTGCGTGTGCGCAAGCGCAGAATACGTTTTCACGTGCGCGTTTTATGTATAACGGACGGTGTAAGCGCTAAAATTATCTAATTATCTATTTCAGTTAATGTTGATGATTGCGCTGTTCCTCAATTTTCAAATTGGATCCGGCTTATTATTTTTTGCAGACTGTAAGAGCAATACTAAAAAAGTAAACTTGAACTTTCGATTATGTCAAATAGAATTTTTGATTCTGGAGCTCCCAAAGGATCGTACAAAACGAAAGTATGTTTCGATGTCCATCAAACAAAAAGTGGAATTGCTGCAAAAAATGGAAAAAGACATGAAGAATGTGACAGAGAGGTTAGTGAAAACGAAAAAATTTCGATTGACAAGTTAGTCGGTATTCTCGGCACAGCAATTAACGGGACTTGAACAGCGGAACTTTGTAAGTGAACAAAAAATTATGTCTGTTTATAGAATTAAAGAGAAAGTATTATCACATAAAACGAAGCAACTTAAACAACTTACATTGAAAGAAATGTTTAATAAAGTAAACAAATAAATATTAAGCTTTTTTTTGTAAATTTTGATACCCTTTAGATCATAATTGTTCTTTATTTCATAAATTACGGTTTCATATTTTTAATTTTAGAATTTCTGCATGCCATCTTACGCAATTTAAACTGATGATCTATAATCCGGAAAAATCAATAATCCGGAATCGCCGAAGTCCCAACGAGTCTGGATTAACGACTTTTGACTGTATACATCTGTAAATAACTTATTGTAATTATTGTATCTATCCATCCAACTGCAAAGTACCCGTGTAAAGTATATCTGAGACAATATTGTCTGCAATGCAAATTATGCACCATTAATGTATAACAGTGTATTATGAATGCTGCTTGCTGCAATGTAAACTAATTCCCGAGCATAATGTTAGCGTACCCGGTCAGGGTACACTTCTATAGATGGTTAGTGCAGTGAGGCGATACCAGTTTTGCCCATGGCAATGTTTTGGTGCCTCCTGTACTTCTTTCTTTCTGTCTGTCTGTCTGCTAGATCACAGGACCTATCACACCTGGACTTCGTCTGGGGTCAAATGAAGGCATTAGTGCACAAGCCCCCCCCCCCATTGATTCAGTTGAAGACCTCATCGCTCACATCTCTGTAGCTGCCATGGTGATACGAGATACACCAGGACTCTTCCAGAATAACAGAAATTCCATGCTGTGAAACCTGTGTCACTGCTTCTGGACATCATTTCAAACACCTTCTGTAGCATACATATTTTTGCCAGTGTAAAACTTGTAATAAAATTAATTCTGTTACACTAATGTGATGCTGTTTCTGTTTTTTTTTTTTTTTTTTTTTTTTAACCATAGCTCGGGTAGAAGGCATTTCGAATCACGCACCCCTTTGTGCCCCCTACATCTCCTGTAAGTTTGTTGCACCAGTAGTGAATCATGCTGTATGTGATGAATAACATCATGTTATATTCATAACTTGAGAACAGAATTTTGATAGCCTGCTATGTACCTCTCTAATTTTGTATATTATGCACTTAAGCATATATGTATAATGCAGTTTTGTTTTCCACATCAGCATTTTATTTATTCAATATATCTTGAATTATTAATATATGTTTGAAAATTGGCATGGTATATGCAATATATGTCAATAGAACAAGTTTTTTAAATATTTACATATGTGAGTATAATGTAGAGTTAATATATTTTCTGTCTTGTTAAAATAAATATTCAGCAGCTACGATCAATCAAATAACCGCAAATTTATTTTAAACGTTTATCATAGTTTCTGAACATGACAGACATTCTCCTATATCATCACCATTCAGTGTACCTCTTATACTCAAATTTGTTGGGTATTGCTTATTTATATCACAATTTTGTACTCTAAGACTTCTGCAGTGATGATGACAAATGGCATATCATGCTTTTCTTGTTTGTGTAATTAAAGTGCATTCTATATTTTACCTGTATCTATTTCATATCAGTGATGATTTTCTGAAAAAAATCTACATAAATGCTATTTTTTAAGAATCCTTAATTTTAAATGGAGAATATTAGAGAAATAAAGTATTATATATACATAAAGAATAAGCTTCCATTACCTATGGTTATATCTCTTGAGCTTCTGTAGACCATATTTCCCATCAGCGCCACCTTTCGATACAGGCAAACTTTCAAGATTAAGCATTAACTGATTAATGGAAGAACGTAACTCTTCTATATACAAACTCTCCATTTCCTTGAGCACAAACTTAGGCATCAATTTTCGATTCTGAAATAAAATAAAAAAATATAAGCAACATAAAACATAGATAGTATGAAATATATTCTGTTTTAAATAAGACACATTTTTAAATGATAGAATTAATTATTAGGATGCATCAACAATGCTGGTCAACAAAGATTTTATTAGAAAATAAGTAAGGTTTGTTTCCTGTATATTTATATAGACTGATTTCAAACATGTGCTCAGATTTTTGCTAACATTACTAATTTCTGAATGTAAACACTCGTTGACATCACTCAATAGTATGTAAATGTTTATTAGAGTACACTGAAATTTAAATGAAATGTATGTTTGTAACCATTCTTCTATAAACACAAACATGGCTATCTCTAAAAATATTTATTAACAGAGCACAGGAATAGTTACAAAGAAAAGATACATAAAAACAGAACATACACCAAAATGGAACACCTAACATTTAAAATTAATGTTCAAGTCACAGAGGTATAAAATTGGAGAACATATTCTCACTGCAGCTGGAGGTCGACTGACTGTAAATTGTTCTTATTTCCACTAGATGGCGTTCGATAAAATAGTTTGGTTACATTCAAATAGTTCTCTTACATGTTGAATTTTCAACAAAAAATGGTTGGGTTTCGGTTTGTGAATTCTTCTGAATTCTGACTTTTTATTTTTCTATTTTATTTTTATTTTACACTGAACTGCAATCACAAATCAACGTACGCATCTTAAAAATGGGGGGAAATTCCCATTAGCATCATCAGCCATATTGTCAATGTTGAAAAAATTCTTGAAAATCAATAATTTTACCAAAGATTTGATACAAAAGTCAAATAATTCCAATGATCTGAATAAAATAAGTTTCTTTCAAGATTTTAATTTAGCTATACAAAATATTGCTGCTTCTTTGGCAAATGGACACTATAGACAAGAAAAATCACTGAACCTAAAAACATTGTCCAAAATGAGCCTTGAGCTGTAAGTTTCATATCAACATAGCACTTGTAGACCTTGTAACACTTTATCATATTATAAGGTAGGATTTATAGGAAACGTTCAGGAAACTATGATTTACTAGAAGCTTCAGAAAATGAATGAAAATGGTAATGTTTCACACACCTGAAAGGCACATTTTCTGATGATATAAAACAGAAAATGGTAATTTTATGGGACCATAAAATACAGAATTATCCCTGCATGAGAAATTCCGTCAGAAGCTGAATACAATCAAAGAACCTACATGCCGATCTTTCACAAATATTTGTAAAGATTTCCTGTAGAAGAACAAACAACTATTTAAAAAAATAGAGTTGAAATTATACAAGATAGAGGAAACCACACATCTTCAACCTGCACACCCATTTAGATCTCATTTTTTGTGATCTTAAGAAAAGTAAGCAATGAAGAGCACTTTCATCAGTTCATGATACAGAGAAAAACTATCAATGCTATTGAAGAATAAGCTTGACTTCAGCTCAGCCTGTAACTCATATTTTTCTCAAATTAAGTACAGCAAAAAGTTACATATTTCACTTTTTCAGTGATTTATCCTCTTAATGCTTCTTAATTTATTACACATGTAAATATATTTACATTTTGTGAAAACTAACTGTGTCACAAAATGAGCTTGTATAACAAGAAAATTCTGATTAATTACCTGGATTCAATTAAGGAAAATTTTATATAAAATTTTGGTCTATATGATAAGAAAGTAAAAAAAGTGTTCCTAGGTGAAACATGTATTCTTACTATTAAATGTATAAATGTACACTAAATTTAATACAGCAAATTTAAAATTAAAAATAAATTTAAATATACTTTAATAAACTGTACCTTAAAGCTGTTAAAAACCATTTTGTTTAAAAAGACAGATTATTCTCTTTTCAATAATAATAAAATCTGTAAAAAGTACTTGTACTGTCCTAGCAAAATCCTTTTAATATACAAATGTTTCAAATACTGTATGGATTGGAAAGAGATTTCAAAAGCAGCAACAATTACATAAATACATAGGTAGACTTTATTTAAAATGTTAGCTAATTATTTTCGTCCGAAAATTTTGTTGCTATAATTATCAAACAGTATTCCCCTCACCCCATTTACTTCAGTTTTACTTAGTAAATATTAGTGTTATATATATATATATACACACATTTGTTTCACACTTATTGTTTCTTTCAAGCAATTTTATTATTTCAAGCAATTTCCTACTTATTTACAATTTCAAGTACCATTTCAAGCAATTTACTATTTCTTTCAAGTCATCATCTGGCAAAATATCTAACTAATCCTGACAAAATTTGTTCTTCAACATTTGGTACACCTTCACCCTTCTTCACTTGCTGTGCACTTAATGAATTTTCTTGAGTTCTATTAACTGTGCTGAAATGGATGGCAGGGGATGTCTTGTCTTGTAATTTTTATGACAGCAAATTCCTCTATCTGCATCCTTAATGACAGCTGTTGTCTAAAATGCTCCCAAGATGCTTTGTGAGCAAATAACTCTTTTTAGCTGCTTTTATTTTCATTCTGTATGCAATTATGCTTAAAAGTTTCCATAATATAATAGTAACATCATAGTAACTTTCCATAATATAAATAATTATAATGATATTTCTGAATATTTTAATTCCACTGACAGTAATGGAGATTTAGAAATCACAGAGGAAGTTAATACTGAAATCAGATGGTTGAATGATAACACATAGATCATTCAAAGTGATGAAAGCATTGAAGAGAATGTTGATAAAACTGAAATAGCAAACTGCTTTGCCAAGATAGTAAAACAATCTGATGAGAAAAGTTCATAACGTTATTACATACTTGTCTGGAATGAATTTTTGATATTTTCCAGCTTATTTTAATATGCTGAAGTTACATAAAAAGTTCTGACATTAATTTTATAATAACAGTAGCTCAAGAAGCATGCATTTATTATACACCTATAATCTACAACTTAATTTTTAACACATTAATTGTTAAAACGTAACAATGATATTTAAAACCCTTCATCAGTGTATTACAAATGGCAAAAAGTTAAAACTGTCACATATTATGAATTCATAATGTTCTGCTATATATGAAGTCAGATGAAGACAAAATTTGAACTTCAGCTTAAATCAATAAGAATTTTTTTTCATAAATCATAAGAACATAAGAATTTATGAGATCATTCATAAATCATACAAAATCATAACATAAATATTGCCTATTCTGCTCTAAGTAAACATAACTGTGATAAAAAATCTACATTTCCTATGATGCAAACATTTATGAACATGTTAAATTGCTCACAAAGCAAATATTAAAATTTGCTGAGTGTTTCAGTTCATCAACACTTCACTCTAAGCAGACACTCTCAAATGGCTCATAGCTCCTTACAGCCTCCAATTTAAACCAAAACCAAAGAGAGAAAGCACTCCCAAAATAATGAAGGATATCACAAATGTGTGTATGTTATGAAAACTTCTAAAACACCACTCAGCAGCAAGAAAGCACAACAAGATGAATGGATAGTACCTTCAGTATGTTAAGTTTTTTCAATTTAGATAGCTTATATTGAAAGAAAAGTTTAATAAAGCAAACAAATAAATACTGAACTTTTTTTTAACTTTTGATTCCCTTAAAGCAAAAATGTCTCTTTATTTCACAAACCACTATTTCATATTTTTTATTTTATAATTTCTACATGTTGTCTTACTAGATTTTAAATGATGATCTAATATCAAGAAAAATCCCAAATCCAGAATCACCAAAGTCCTGATGAATCCAGATCTCCAACTTTGTACTGTGTTACATTTCCATTACTTTATTAATTTTATATAATCATCAGATATATTAGATTTTCGATAATCTTCTGTTATCTGGATTGAACTGTTATCTGTTATCTGGAACATATGTTTTCATGAATGTATATGTGCATACGTATGTGTGTGTATACACTCATATATGCACATATATACGTACATACATACATACATTTTTTAATCTGGTCCCGATAAAATAGAAGAATACCAGATTTACTTTTAGTCTTCATTTTGGGTATGTAATTACACTACTCAGAAGGCAGTACAGGACAAGAAATCAGGTAACTATCTTTATGATTGTAGTAGTTTGGCATGTTAAGTAGCATATAACAACAGAACATAAACACAAAATAGCTATAAAATACGAGGGCTATCCAGAAAGTAGATTACGTTTTGGAATAAAAAAATAAACAAAGTATAGGAAACAAATTTTATTATATACAGATGAAAGCCACACTCAAATACTACTTTTCTACATAGTCACCATACAAATTAAGGCATTTATCGTAGCGATGTACGAGCTTGGAAATTCCTTCGTCGAAAAATTCGGCCGCCTGCGCCTTCAACCACTTCGTTACCTCTTCTTGCAGCTGTGCGTCGTCATCAAAACGCTGCATAGCCAGCCACTTCTTCATTGCTGGGAATAGGTGGAAGTCGCTCGGTGCCAGGTCGGGACTGTACGGCGGATGAGGAAACAACTCCCACTTAAAAGATTCAAGAACTTTACGAGTGACATTTGCCGTGTGGGGCCGGGCGTTGTCGTAAATCAACAAGATCTTAGAGCTCAACATTCCTCTGCGCTTGTTTTGAATTGCTCTTCTGAGTTTTTGGAGAGTTTGGCAATACCTTTGAGAGTTTATTGTAGTGCCTCTTTCCAGGAAGTCCACCAAAATTACACCTTTTCTGTCCCAAAAAACAGTCGCCATCATCTTCCTTGCCGACATTGTTTGCATGCATTTCTTGGGTTTTTGGGGAGAACTTGTGTGCCCCCACTGCATTGATTGCAATTTCGTTTCACAGTTCACATGTTTCACCCATGTTTCGTCACCAGTAACAATGCGATCGAGTAAAGAGTCACCATCCTTATGGTAAGCGTCCAAAAAGTTCAACACTGCAGCCATTCGCTGATTTTTGTGGTCCTCTGTCAAGATTTTTGGAATCCATCTTGCACAAAACTTGTGGTAACCAAGCTTTTCGCTGATGATTTCGTGCAACAAACTTCGCGAAATTTGTGGAAAACTCAAAGAAAGTTCCGTTATTGTGAAATTTCGATTTTCACGGACTTTAGCATCGACTTTTTCGAGAAGTTCGGCGGTCACTATGCTGGGTCTCCCACTTCGATCTTCGTCGTGAACATTGGTTCGGCCATTTTGAAATCTTATGACCCACTGACGCACTCCACCTTCAGTGATAATGTTGTCCCCATACACTTCACGAAGCTGCCGATAGATTTCTATCGGTTTACAGTTTTTTGCAGTCAGAAACCTTATTACTGAGCGCACCTCGCAGCTCGCGGGATTTTCAATTAACGCAGACATTTCAAACCGTCACAGTATCTGAACGGAGCACAGCACGAACCTCTCACTAGCACGGCTAGATGCAGACTGAGCTGCGCAACGCTCTGACCCCAAGATGGCCGCGCTAGCCCCGCCCCTAGCGGACACAGACGGAAACGTAATCTACTTCCTGGATGGCCCTCGTAAATTGGTACTTTTCCATTTCGCCGGCGCAAATCTCGCCAAGCAGACTTTATTGGTGACAACATACAGGATACACATAAAAAATATTTAAAAAATGTTACTTCTAAGAATTCTTTTTTGAAGGCATAAACATTTTAATATCACTTAAAATTTTATAAAAAGCCAATAAATAAAGACAATAAATTTGTGAAAAGACATTAATTTAAGAATTTACTATGCTTTCATGGTTCAACATCCTGATTCGCCGGTTCATATCACGTGACCCCAAGCGATCTCATCTCACCTAAACTACTCTACAAAAATCTAATGCTCTCAGTAATTATCTACATTAATTTCAAGTTAAATCATAATTTGGAACACAAGTTTAAATGCAAGAAATATTTCAATTCGTATGAATAGCTTACTCAGAAATTACATAAAACTGCAGTGCTTTACTTCGCTAATGCATTCTCATTAGAATTGATGAATTTAACCCTTGACTTTACCTTTTCTATATTTTCGGCTTCGAATAGTGCTGTGATTGCATCCTAATTGACTTCATGACCGAAAATGGCCTTAGACATAAAACTGAACTATCTGATGAAAATTCTATGTAATTATATGCCAGTATTGAAAGAAACAATCAATCTGATAAGAAAAAGCTGCGACTTGTTTTGAAAATGAGGCGTAAAAGGTTACCAGTGAGAATATTCCGTTTGGCAACGGTTGTACCATTATTGGCGACTTTATCGCTTGCGCCGGTAAAACGGAAAAGTACCAATAAATTTTAAAAAACTAAATACAAAAATATTAACAGTTAAAATTAAGCAACACTAAATACACAAGTTATATATATATATACAGTCAAAAGTCATTAATCCGGGCTGATCAAGACTTTGGCGATTCCGGATTATCGATTTTTCCGGATTATAGATCATCATTTTAAATCTGGTAAGATGGCATGCAGAAATTATAAAAGTATGAAACTGTAATTTATGAAATAAAGAGCAATTATGGTGTAAAGTGTATCAAAATTTACAAAAAAAAAAAAAAAAAAAAAAAAAAAAAGCTTAATATTTATTTGTTTACTTTATTAAACATTTCTTTCAATGTAAGTTGTTTAAGTTGCTTCGTTTTTTGTTATAATACTTTCTCTTTAATTCTATAAACAGACATAATTTCTTGTTCAGTTACAAAGTTCCGCTGTTCAAGTCCTATAATTGCTGTGTCGAGAATACCGACTAATTTGTCAATCGAAATTTTTTCGTTTTCAATAGCCTCTGTATCACTTTCTTGACTATCGGAAGCGAATTATAATGATAAGGAATTTGATTTAAATCATATCAAAGATGGAGTACATTGAGATGAAATACTACATTTAGTAAGAAATTATAAGCCAAATAAAATAAAAACATCTGCCCTGATGTTAAGGATAGTGCTGATAGATCAACTTCCAATTCATAGCGTGCCGCGACATTCCCCCCCCCTGTCCCCCCGCAGAGCAGCGTGAAATTGATAAACAGATTTCGGAATGGTTAGAGAAACAAAGGGTATGCCTTTATCCATTTTTTGCAGCAATTCCACTTTTCGTTTGATGAACATCGAAACATACTTTCGCTTTGTAGATTCTTTGAAATCTATTTGACATAATCGAAAGTTCAAGCTTACTTTTATAAAATTGCTCTAACAGTCTGCAAAAAATAATAAGCCGGATCCAATTCAAAGATTAAAGAACAACGCAATCTGCAACATTATCTGAAATAGATAATAGAGCTTAGCTTATACCATCCGTTATACAGTCAAAAGTCGTTAATCCGGACTCGTCGGGACTTCGGCGATTCCGGATTATAGATCATCAGTTTAAATCGCGTAAGATGGCATGCAGAAATTCTAAAATTAAAAATATGAAAACGTAATTTATGAAATAAAGAACAATTATGATCTAAAGGGTATCAAAATTTACAAAAAAAAAGCTTAATATTTATTTGTTTACTTTATTAAACATTTCTTTCAATGTAAGTTGTTTAAGTTGCTTCGTTTTATGTGATAATACAGTCAAAAGTCTTTAATTCGGACACCCATAATTCGGAATGATCTATAATCCGGACCTCAAAGCTAAAAACTTTCTGCGAATGCTCCGCGTTAACACATGCGCATAGGCGATTACGCGTGCATAAGACCTCTAACGACTGCGCATTTGCGTGTGCGCAAGCGCAGAATACGTTTTCACATGCACGTTTTATGTATAACGGACGGTGTAAGCTAAAATTATCTAATTATCTATTTCAGTTAATGTTGATGATTGCGTTGTTCCTTAATTTTCCAATTGGATCCGGCTTATAATTTTTTGCAGACTGTAAGAGCAATACTAAAAAAGTAAACTTGAACTTTCGATTATGTCAAATAGAATTTCCGAATCTGGAGCTCCCAAAGGATCGTACAAAACGAAAGTATGTTTCGATGTCCATCAAACAAAAAGTGGAATTGCTGCAAAAAATGGATAAAGACATGAAGAATGTGACAGAGAGGTTAGTGAAAACGAAAAAATTTCGATTGACAAGTTAGTCGGTATTCTCGGCACAGCAATTAACGGGACTTGAACAGCGGAACTTTGTAGGTGAACAAAAAATTACGTCTGTTTATAGAATTAAAGAGAAAGTATTATCACATAAAACGAAGCAACTTAAACAACTTACATTAAAAGAAATGTTTAATAAAGTAAACAAATAAATATTAAGCTTTTTTTTGGAAATTTTGATACCCTTTAAGATCATGATTGTTCTTTATTTCATAAATTACGGTTTTATATTTTTAATTTTAGAATTTCTGCATGCCATCTTACGCGATTTAAACTGATGATCTATAATCCGGAAAAATCGATAATCCAGAATCGCCTAAGTCCTGACGAATCCGGATTAACGACTTTTGACTGTACTTTCTCTTTAATTCTATAAACAGACATAATTTTTTGTTCACTTACAAAGTTCCGCTGTTCAAGTCTCGTTAATTGCTGTGCCGAGAATACCGACTAACTTGTCAATCGAAATTTTTTCGTTTTCACTAACCGCTCTGTCACATTCTTCATGTCTTTATCCATTTTTTGCAGCAATTCCACTTTTTGTTTGATGGACATCGAAACATACTTTCGTTTTGTACGATCCTTTGGGAGCTCCAGAATCAAAAATTCTATTTGACATAATCGAAAGTTCAAGTTTACTTTTTTAGTATTGCTCTTACAGTCTGCAAAAAATAATAAGCCGGATCCAATTCGAAAATTAAGGAACAACGCAATCATCAACATTAACTGAAATAGATAATTAGATAATTTTAGCGCTTACACCGTCCGTTATACATAAAACGCGCACGTGAAAACGTATTCTGCGCTTGCGCACACGCAAATGCGCAGTCGTAAGAGGTCTTACGCGCACGCGTAAACGCCTATGCGCATGTGTCAACGCGGAGCATGCGCAGAAAGTTTTTAGCTTTGAGGTCCGGATTATAGATCATTCCGAATTATGGGTGTCCGAATTAACAACTTTTGACTGTACATTAAACGCACATGCGTAAACGTATTATACGCATGCGCACACGCATATACGTATGAATTAAAGTATTACGCGCATGCGTGGATGCATTATGCGTTGACGCATGCGCAGAAAGTTTGTAGCTTTGAGGTTCGGATTATAGATCATTCCAGATTAACGACTTTTGACTGTATACAAAACTATACAAACATAAATATTTACATAAATTACCATAAAGCAAACATAGTATGGTATTACTGCAGTTATTTATTTAAAATTACTCCTGTTAACAAAATCCTTCATGCAATTCTGAAAAGCAAACTTATTTAAGTTTTTAAGAAACTGGGAAAAAAATATCCAATGCAAAGATATTACTTTTTAATATTTAGGTTATCTTGTCTAGGTATGTGTATATGTTTTTATAAATTATTTGTGATTACTTATTATATTAAATAAACAGAAAGCAGTACATTTCTAACATTAGTTTTCTAAAAGTAGTTTGAATTGAATGTGAAAGTTAATATTTTGTCACGGTTATAATACCTTTTCCATCTCATTCACTTTTTGTATTCTGCCATCTAGTTCTCGTCGTATAGCAGCAGCTTGTTCATCTTGAGAATCCAGCTAATTTAAAATTATGAAAAATATATACAAATTAGATGTTAGCTGTTATGTTACTGATCAACATGAATGCAAAGACATTTTTAAATACTGAAAACTAAAAGAAACACTGACGTTGGATCACTTCAGCTAAGAACTAAAATTGTCTACTTTACATAATTTAAACTCCAAAAAAAGAAATTAGATCGTGTAATTAAAATTATATTATTAAATCAGATAACTATACAATGATACTATATGAATTACATTCTGAAAAATTGAATTCTGAAAAAGAAGAATTGCATTATATACATTCCAAACAAGAAAATATGCAGGATATTCATAAATTATTTCATAGGATAACATATCAAAATATGTCGACTGAAAAAGTGTTTTAAGAAAAAAAGTTACTCATTGCATTCATTGATTAAAACATTTTCATTGCATATTATTCAGTTTATTGGCAAATTTTTATATTGAAACAATGCTGAATGGTGCATAGATATCATCAGAACATAAATGCAATAAGCCACAACAAATTCCCCCTTGTTCTGTTCTCGGAGCTTTACTACAACCCTCTCAAGAACTGTAAAAAAAAAAAAGAAAAAAACTGCTAAAATATAGACTGTATGCTTGCAGAACCCTTAATACTGCTCATATGGTCATGATAACACTTGATTTCATCAGGCTATATGCAACAGGAACTGCATGCGGTGCTACTTTGGTAGACGGTAGCACAGATTTTGACGATTTGTTGGCGATTTTTCTTTTGGCAAGTAATACAACTTATGGTAAACCCATTGATGGATAAGTTATTTATGGTAACTGATACTTTGTTGTCATTTTATTTAAAAAATAATGTGTTTTATTGTGCATAAATTCCGGGTACAACTCTAATATACGCCCTAATTTCACCAAATGTGGCGATATGTGTTTTGTGCTGGTTTTTGGCACGATTGCGTGTTCTATGGCAACCCTGTTGACGTTGAAAAATCTTTCGCTGGAGCTCGTTGATTCACCTCTGTGTCTGAGAAGATGGGAGGGAAAGATAAAATGGTATTTGTTGAATTGAAGTTCGGCAAAAGGAAATATCATTGTGGCTATCCTGTTGAGGGGTAGTGGGTATTTGGAAGTGTGGAAAGGTCTGGGAGATTATTTTTAATGGCAGTGCATGATAGAAGTAGGGATTTGTGAATTTATTTATTTGTGAACCATAGTATAAATTTTCTGGATAGTGTGTCTGGCTGTCATGTAAATACGATAGTGATTACGTGGCGGCATGTTAAAGGCGATATGAAATTTATATTTCTGCTATTTGAAAACGCATTAATTCATGGTAAGTGCATTTTATTTTATCCTTGTTCTTATTTTGTAGAATGTTATGTTCATTGGTTCTTTAGTATGAATTTCTGTCGTTATTGATGTTTTTTTAAATTGTCTGAAATTTATTTTGTTGTTTAGTGTCTAGACTGTGCAATTCGTAGATGTTTTTTAAAGTTGAAACAGAATGCTGTGTACATAGTATTATTTGAAATTTATTGTTGTTATTTTATTAAAGCGAGGAGTGCGTAGATCGTAGATTCCTTCCTTGCCTAAATTGTGCAATTCGTAGAATTTTTTTTAAGTTTAAACAGGATGCTGTGTACATGGTATTCTTTGAAATTTATTGTTGTTATGTTAATTTATTAAAGCGAGTTGTGCGTAGTTTGTAGATTCGTTCGTTGCCTACATTGTGCCATTCGTAGATGTTTTTTAAGTTAAAACGTGTCGCCGTGTACATGGATTCTTGTCAAATATTTTTGGTTAGAAACTTTACGTTTTTGCTATCTAAATTTTTTGTTTTTGTTTCGGATTTTTAGCTAAATTGTATGTTTAAAACGTAGTTTTTGCATGTGCGAAAACCGCGTTTTTGGAGACATTTTAGGCTAAAAGTTCGAAATGTAAACAAAAAATTTAGATAGTAATATGGCAGCGTGAAGTTTCTCGCCAAAAATATTTGGCGACTTGAGGGCGCATATCAGAGTAGTTCCAAATTCCGTGTTTTAAATATTATTTATGGCTTCTAAATATTAAAAATCAATTTAATTTTGCATTTTTATTTGAAATAAAAATTTTATTGTTTATCATATTTTATGAAATTTTATATTGTGGATGATGTAACCAATGACGTCACCTTACTTTAAAAGTAATTGGTTTTTATACGTATAAATTTAATCTAATGTTTTAAACATTATTTATGGCTGTTAAATATTAAAATACAATTTAATTTTGCATTTTTTTAAAAATGATTTTATTATGTATGAATTTTTAAATAATTTTAATTCTAGGCGTGATGTAATAAGCTCTCTGATTGGTTATAGAATATTTGTGCATTAACAAGCTATAATCAGCTCTCTGATTGGTTTCTGAAAATTTGTGCATTTCCGCGCCGTTTTGAAATTTAATTCATATCTTCGAATTCCTTGAAAGATGTCTTCAAAGATGTTATTTAAATTATGATTCCGATTTTTTTTTTTGTGGTACTTATCAATAAGAAATAGGTTAAATGACTAAAAAAAATGTAAGTACATATTTTTCCTTTATTTTATAATTGTATACTTCAATTTTTTGTTGAAAAAATTAATACACTATTTTCAAAAATTGCTGAGATAATTATTGTCCATATATTTTAATGTTAATTATATTCTATATAACGTATTTTAAAGTATTTGAATTTAATAATATTCTAATTCTTTTAAATGTTGGTATGATGGTTTTTAATTCAATATTCAATTTCAGTAATATTTTAATCTAATTAAACGTTGGCACAATGTTTTTATAGCGGTGTTTTTATTCTCTTTGCTATATGAAAGTAATAGTAACCTTACTTTACTATTTTATACTCATAGTAAATGTATTTATTTACCCTTGCTGCCATCTTAAAAAGCGACATTTTCAACAAAAAATTAATCCATTACTTTTAATGATATTTATTTTTTTTTTTAAGTTTTGAATACTTTACTATGCGTAAAAACAGCGTTTTTCAAGATGGCTGACGTTTGTAAAAATCGCGCCAACAATTGCGCCAACGTAAATCGCCAAAAATCCGTGCAACCGTCTACCAAAGTAGCAACCTGCAAGCAAACATAAAAATGGCCTGTTCATTAAAAAAAAAAAAAAAAAAAAAAAAAAAAAATCCGACATACTTTTTAGCACAATTTTTCAGTAAGAGTAAACATGATCAGCGATATTAGTAAATTTTTCAACAGATATAAAATTGTAAAACTTATCTAAAACGTCCATGCAGATGTTTGTTAACCCTTAACTTCCCACTGTTGCATTTCTGCAACATATGATTTATTTTAATTTAACAGACTCAATATTTTTTTTAATTACCTACAAATCACTTATCTAAGAAAAAAAGGTTACTGCAACAAAATACATGCTAAATTTGTCACAGATAGCAGCACATTTTTTTCAGAAATCACAACAATTTTAAAAATCTCTGATGCCTCAAGAACTGTGTTTTTGTTATAAAAAAATACATTATATTTTATGCTTCCTCTTGTTTATTGACGAAAACAATTACCAGGTAAGAAGTTTAAACATTTTATGTTCATTTAAAAGTAATTTTGATTTTCTAATGGAAAAAGTTTGAAAGAAATTTGATTTTAATTATATGTTGCAGGTCTGCAACATTGGTTTTTGGTTACCATTTTGACATGGCCAAAAAGCGTATACTAACCCAAGATGAAATTGCTAGATATGTGAATAATTTGGACAAATTGAGTGATTTAAGTGAGGATAGTCTTGAATATTCTGCTGATGATGTTCATTTTTTACTTGATTGTGTGTCATCTAATGATGATTCGGATAGCGACTGTGAAAACAGTGTTGTTTTACAAAATACAATTCAGAATATAAAAAAATCCGATGATGATGATAATAAATTTGGTAGAAATATTTCAGTCAGTCTGTGTGTGTGTGATTATGGCAAAGCCTCGAGAGCTATCTGCCTATGGGGAGGGATGCCTTCGTGGAGGATTTTCTAAGGGAAACTGGCTTGTATACAAGTTACACATGGGGAAAAACACGAAAACGAACTACCAGTGTTCAGCGACTTTACCGCTGGTATATTTCAGTCAAAGAACCTTTTTTAAATTTAACTGTTAAGAATAATAAAACATTGTCAAAGAATATTTTACGGAAAAATCGAAACATTTCATTGACTGAAGAAGTAATAAAATTCCATGGAGATGACACGCTCTCAAGAGAAATTACGGATTTGGACACTACGTACCAATTTTTTAAATATTTATGGACGGAAGAGATCATAAGTAACATTTATGAAGACAGCAAACGATATGCTATTCAAAAGAATCCAAGTAAGCCTTTGACTATATCAGAGAATGAAATAAATCAATATTTGGGTATTTGCATTTATGCATCTCTAGTTCACCTGCCAAACTATAGAACATACTGGTCAGAAGAGCTTGGATTTGATCGACTTAAAAAAACAAATCTGAAAATAAAAAAAAATCTAATGAATTTACAAAAATTCAAATTTGAAGTTGCATCATGCTTATGCAAAATGGGATATGATCAAAATGCTAAAAGAGGAAGACCTAGTATTACTTCAATAGAACAAATGTCTCAGACTAAAAGATGCAAAGGGACTGTCCAATCCGTTCCATGTAAGGACATTCGTAGAGATGGTGTAAATCATTGGCCAATATGGTCAGAAAAGAATACGGTGCAAATTTCCAACAAGAGCTACACTCAAACTGAATGCGAAAAGTGTAAAGTAGGGGACTTTTTACAACAAAGTCAATAACTCCTTTAAAAATTTTCATTGTATGTAAGGCTAAAGCAGTTTATAACAATGGATAATAAAATCCTCATATAAAAAAAGTTTTGTAATTTTACAGCACTACTGCGCAATGTTGCACTTCTGCAACAAACAAAAAAAAAAAAAAAAAAAAAATGACTGAAATTCAATTCAAAACTGCTTAATTTTTTTTTAATATTTTTTCCTTTTAATATTACTTAAGAAGTAGCTGATATAATTTTTTCATAGAAATTTAAAAAATTGGGAAGTTAAGGGTTAATAAATAGAACAATGTACTCTAAAAATTGTTTGAATGAACAAATGAATGTAACAACATGACATTTTCTTTCTGACACTTTTTCTGGTGGGAGACAAAGGTGCTACTGCTATCAAGTTATTAATTAATGAATATGGTTTTAACCAGTGCATAATTATTGAATTCTCTCCAACTGTATCACACATTTTATCACAGCCCCCCCAAAACAACAGTTCTTGTCCATCAAATATAGAGTCATTAAAAAAGACAGGCTAAGAAAGAACCAAGATTATACAAACTAATCACTCAAAAATTGTTGAATACATAAAAATGATTCAAGTCTTAAAATTACTGCAAAATGACAAAAGCTTCGAATAGTATACAGCAGCGATCTTCACACTGTGTTCCATTAAACCCCGGAGTTCGATGAGTGAAAATAAAGAAAAGTTTAAAGTACTCAAACTAATTGACTTGTGCTTATTAATTAAAAATATAGAGATATATTTAGTAATATATTAGTTTGAAAACTTAATGTGTGGTCATCATATGTGAAAGAGAAAAACATGCAATGCTTTGCAAAACTAAACAGTTTTCTAATCGAAAATGAACTGAATTAAACAACACTTTTAAAAATTTACAATAGAGCACTTTAATTGAAGAAGACTATAATAAAATATTTCCCAATAGAAAACTATATATGACTAGATAAAAAAATCTGTTCAAATGCTACAGAATCAAAAAATCAAATAGTACTACAGAATCAGAAGGATTGCAATGAAAGAAAGGAAACAGTTTATCCAGGGTTTGTACACATTTCTTCACATGGAAATTAAGTACTTTTAAGGACCATTACTGAAAAAAATTAAGGATCTATGAGCAAATAGCAAATTAATAAACTCAATTAAAATATTATCTGTGCTTGAAATTCACTTTTGTAATACCGCGCAAAAAAACAAAATAGATCTGTAAGTAGGATGCATTATTATTAAACATAACTTAATTAACATAATTATTAATAAGTTTATGCATAAAATATACTTTATGAAATTTATCAAACAGCATTAAATATTTTAGACTTACAATAGTTCAGTATATTTGAAAGAAGATAAGTAACATTTTATTTACATTTTACTAATAGTTAGTTTCATGTTAATTTTTTTTATGTCTCATTACTTGCTCAATCTACAGGTTTAGTAAATAGCAGGTAGATTTTATGTCAAGCGTCATAGTTTAAAATGAGAAGTAAAATCATAATCAGAATGATTCATAACAGAAGACTGGCTGTTGTCACCGCTCCTGCTTGCCTAGAGAGAGACCTGCTGATCAGAACAAACCTGTAGGCACAGTTAGTAAGTTTTGAAAGTTAGCTGAGCTCTGTCTGACGCCGTTAGTGTCATAGCTTCATGTAGAATTCCAGGAGTATGTGATTCGGTTAATATATTTTAAGGTTCTATTAAGCCACTAAAGCACTAGAGGTGATAAGTTGCTTTTTATTTTAAATTTCACTAGATGCGAAGAATAAGTTTTACATGAACTTTTATATTTTTGTGTTTTGTGTTCGAGTATCATTAAATATTTTACACTTATAATATAACTGGACATATTTGAAAGAAGATAAGTTACATTTTAGTTAAGATTTACTAACAGCTTTTATATTTTTAATGTCTAATTTTGTCACATACTTGTTCAGTCTAGAGGTTTAGTTAATAGTAAGTAGATTTTATGTCAAGCAGCATAAGTTAAAAAGAGCATTAAAATCATAATCAGCATGATTCATAACAAAAGACTGACTGTTGTCACTGCTGCTCCTTACCTAGAGAGAGACCTGCTGATCAGAACAAAACTGAGAGACCTAATGTGGGCACGGTTAGCTAGTTTTGAAAGTTAGTTGGGCTCTGTCTGTTGCGGTTAGTGTCGTAGCTCCGTGTAGAGTTCCAAGGGTTGTAACCAAGTTAATATACTTTAAGGTTCCAATAAGCCACTAAAGCACCAGAGGTGACACTAAGTTGCTTTGTATTATTTTAGGTCTCACTAGATACTAAGAATAAGTTTTACATTAATTTTTACATTTTTGTGTTTAAACCTTGTGCCACCTAAGGAATAATGAAAGGCAATAACTCATTTCATTATGCAGAAATAATTTTTAAAAGTAAGCAGTTAGTTATGAATTAAATTATGTAGTTAGAAAACCTTAGTCAGTATGAGATTTAAATGATTACTATTAAATTTTACTTATTTTTTAACAATATTGTTAAAAGTCCCTATTAAAATCCGAATCTAATAAAATTTCAGACTTTAAAATACATGCAATTTATGTCATGATTCTTAAATGATATTAGGATAATTATACATTAAAAGTATAAACTTATTATTAGTTATTAAAGTTATTAGTTATTATAAGTTATTAAAAGTATAAATGTGACTGCACCAAGTATAAAAGCTACAAAACATTTATGTTTTGTAGCAACAACACTCAACAAAATATTTATACATCTTTTTAATTTGAAGCCTTCCCAGACATTTTGGCTCAATTTATATCAATTTTCTTCTCTTTAAACATCTTTCCTAACAATTAAAAATCTGTTTGAATATACAAACCAATGTTCTGACTAGTTTCTGCGTACTTTATCTCCTAAGTTATCAACCTCTCCACAATGTACCTATGAGGGTTTAATTAATTTGGTAAAAGTTAAATAGTCCAGAAACTCCCGACAGACATGAAGCAAGTTATCACTATGTCTCAAAGTAACTACAAAGTCAGATAAACATTTAAATAAGCCTCTTATTTAAAAAGAACTTAAAGGCATGTTCTTATGCTAACCAATTCAATTGCAGTTTGTGGTCATGTAATTAAACAAGAACAATCAAATTCAAACAAAAAAATGTGGACTAGTGGTCTAAGACTAAACAATTTAATTTTAATTTAAGCTGGCTCAGTAACTCCATCATCATAACAAATTCAAATGTCAGCAGCGATAATGCAAAGACAAAAAGTTGCAAATTATCAGAGCTGGCAGGAACTAATGCAACGAGCAAGCGGAGATTAAAAACACATTCTGTCTTGCACACCAAAAACCTCAGTTTAAAAACTGCCAAAGTGATTTGTATTCTGGGGAGGAAATAGAAAAGGGAAATTATAGTAAAGGCTGAAATTATAAACAACTGGGTAATTTACATCATAATACCTGTATATATATTTGAAGAATAATTTTCTTTCTCTGTATGTACTCAGTTTCTAAGCTGCTAATTTTATTTCTTTAGTAATATGAACATTCAGGAGAAATAGGAAATATATATGGTAAGGGCAGGTTACAGAGTTAGTGTGGCAGAATTTTTAGAATTTAGTGACACACCGAGCAACAAAATGTAGAAATGGCAAAACTTTTAGAATTTAGAGCAGGCACTGGAAGCAGAATTTAGAAAGGCACTAGTCAGCAAAATTTAGGATCTACAGAGATAAGTTTAATATTCCATGTGACTGCACCAAGTGGGAAAATGCCTAGCGTCAGACCTGTGTATGATGCATTAAGACATATTAGATGAATCTTTTAAATTGCCAGTTTTCAATTTCTTTGCTAATAAAAAAATTCCTTTCTATAATGCCTGTCCATGTGATAAGATTAGAAGCATTTTTAATATTTTTCCTACTTGTGTCTAGTGAAAAGTAGAGAAAATAAAGGGAAGATAAGCATGTTAAGAAAAAGATTTTAGTATCAGAAGTAAAGCATTTAGATAGTATTATGTTTTCATTGTTCTTCCAAATGTTCTCTAAAAAGTAAGAAATTCATTGCAAACTTTCTGCAAAATACATCCATTACGTGTTAATACCATGGAGACATTTTTCATTTTCTCACAATTTTCTAAAATCTTCTGGAATGGTGGGTCTATAAATCTTGCTTTCAAATCCTTCTAAACTTTCCAAGTTGCAATGTCTAATGTCCGGAAGAAAAATTACGCCTAGCAATTTTGTAACAGCAAACAGCCAGAAATATTTTTTAAAAAAATCAGATGGAAAAAGTGTGAAATTAATTTTATAGAGAAAACTGATGCATATTCTGAGAATTCTAAACACTCTGAGACAATTACATGAGAAAACTCTTATCATGAAAAAATTAAAAAGATGATATTTTTTAATTAATATGTTATTTTTTAAATATAATTTCAATATATTGCCATAATTTTAATGATATTTATCAATGTTGGAATGTTTAAAAAAATCGTCAAAAAATTCTCAAACCATGGAAATTAAAATTTTCTATAGAAACTGATCTTAAAAATCGCCAAAATGTTGATAAGTCGCCAAATTTAGAGTCGTTCAATAAAAGAATTTCACATCCCCAAATGCGAAAAGTTGTTTAAGAGCTCTTCAATAGAAAAAGTGAAATAATTTCGAAATACTTGTTTCACTTCTTGCTCAGAAACTCCAGTATCCCACTATTTATATTAGAAATAGGAACAAATCATAACCCATTCAAATAACCATATTTATCAGTAAACCGTCAAAAATATACATCCAAACTGCTAATTCACACTCAAAATGGCAGTCGTAAAAACAGACAGAAATTTCACAGGATTAAAATTAAGGACCTTCTGCCGATTTTGGCCAAAATTAAGGACTTTTAAGGACCAAAAATCGATTCCAAAAAACTTAAGGACTTTTAAGGACCGTACGAACCCTGTTATCGGTATATCAACAACAACTTGACATAAAAACATAAATTTAAGCAAGAGTAGCTCCACTTTGGTTTATAAGTTCATGCATAATACCTAGATGTTTCTCAAACAGCTATGAATATTTCAATGCCATTTGGAACAACGAATTGAAGTGAAAAACCTTTTTCAACATATGTGACAACAAAAAACAAAATACAGAAACAATTAAATGCGGAATCAATAAAGCTAGACTTCAATAGTCTGTGTTAAAAAATGCAAACACACCCATGCTACTAAATATAATGTATGAGTAGACAACTGGAGCATGAATTAACATTATTTACAAGTAAATTACTTTAATTTTATGTTAAATTTTTTTTAATAAAAATACACTATTTTTCTTTAATTGCCTTTACACAAAGGAACTATCACTGATCTGTTTTAAATATTATTTTAAGATATGTTTTTCTAAGTGTAGAATGGAAAAAACCTTATAATTCTAAGATTTATATGAGTTGACAAAATTTAAAGACCACTGGTATAGTAACATTATGAATGAGAAGTCCCTAAACACTAAAAAAAAAGTAGTCTTGTATAGTTCCATTTTGTCTATAAGCCCTGATCTTCACTAGTAGCTGATATCAGTTTAAGAGTTTCTTATAGATTTACTTTCTAAAAATAAGTCACGGATATAGTGTTCAATGGTCAGATTCACAGTCTTCATCACTTAAGATGGTGTATTTAATTATGGCAAAGCACACAAGGGCTATCTGCCTAAGGGGAGGGATGCCTTCGTGGAGGACTTTCTAAGGGAAACTGGCTCGTATACACGTTACACATGGGGAAAACCACGAAAACGTCCATGCAGCCAGCCCGTTCGTGGGATTCGAACCTCGGACCGAACTACCAGTGTTCAGCGACTTTACCGCTCGGCCGCTGGTGGCCCCATCACTTAAAATGAAAACATGAAGTAGCCATAACTTTATTTGTATTATTCAATCCATTTTATAAATAAGTATAATTCATTAGGAGAAAAATATTTTTATGAGTGCATAAAAAGGATTAATACTGATATTAATTCCATAATTTTGAAAGTGTAATGAATATTTATATATTTTAATGTTTCACATTTTGAGATTTTTTTGGTTACTGTTCAAAATCAGTTACGCCAGCAATTTAACCTTTGACAAACTTCTTAACAAAATGAAAAAATAATTATGTAAACTGCACCAGCGAAATTGAAAAGTTACAGAAGCTGATGGTAAACAGACTTTCAAAGTGGGGAAAAATCAAACTATGCAAAAGACACTCTCAAGTGTTTTTTGCACAAAAGAGCGCAAGTCACTTTGTTTCTTCTCTGAGAGCACTTCATCAAACAGGATCTCAAAAATGGCAAGAACATTTTTTGTTACCCTATTCTAGAATATCACAACTTTAATAACCTGGCCACAAGTCAACTCTGGAAGCACTAGTCAAAATTTAATAAAAAAATTTGTTGGCAATGAATTAACTCTGAGGATCATCTCTATTTAAAAACAGAGTAAGACAAAATCTGCAAATCCATTTATAAAGATCGGTCTAAAATTTAAAAAAAAAAAAAAAAAAAAAAAAAAAAAAAAAAATTACAATTAGATCATGCTACAGTACAGAATTTCTCAAGTACCCTCTATGTAAACCATTCAATAAATTTAAACATTTTAACTGGTACATATATACAAGATAAATGTTTAATATTATTTTAATATTTAAAAAATATAAAATTATAAAATAATGTTATTAGTTTTCTATGCAGCTCTCCCTTCAACTAAATGCTCTTTTCATATTAATCAGTTAAATGCAAGATTCCAGCAGAAAAAATTCCTTTGTCACAACTTTCTAACCTTTCCCGAATGGCCTCCTTCAAATTATCATCATCTCTAATGTGAAGCACACATACTATACTCTTTTAGTTTCTAAAACCAAAAATAAGTATCTTGACATCAGATCTGACAAATATGGTGGATAGAGACAAAAAATTTGCATAGAAATACAATATCAAGAACAATGTCATCCAACAGCACAAGCTTCTGTAGAATGTACCACAGCATTTTATCTTGATGCTTTTTTAGAAATGAATCAATTAATGTAATTAACCCCAATTAACATATTATTTGCACATAATTAAAAAAAAGTAGTCCCTCTTTATCTAAAAAAATGATGCTCCAATCCTTCCTAACAGATTTTTGAGGATCAGAGAAAACCAACATGTTATCACAAAACAGTCTCTCGTTTTATTTCTGAATCAGAAATGTTAAGTTATATTTCATCTCCTAGCATTTGCTTTGAATAAAAAATTTTTATTTGCATTTGTCAAGAAAAGAAATTCTGGAGAACATCCGACTTGATGATTTTTTATTTCGTGCATCAACCTGTGTGCTCATCTGGTGCTGACGTCTGAAATGTCCAGGTTTTCATACAAGATTTTTTTCACATTTAACACTGAAGTCTATTTCTGTAGTAATCTAAAAAAATCTGTTATTTATCTACTTTTCATTACATACTCAGACTTCATCATACATTTGTTCAAAGGTCACATCTATATGGCATTTGATCTGAAATCATCATCTTTTCCCTTATCTATCTAAATATGGTAGGTAACATATATTTTAGTGGTAGAGGAATATCCTGCATCATCACAGACTAGAAGAAGAGTTCATGAATACTTGCTGATTTACACTTCTCCTTCTTCCCTTTTTTTTTTTTTTTTTTTTTTTTAATCCATCACCAAATGATATTTGATATTTCCAGTTAGACTAAATTTTAAAAATCAAATAAGACCTGTGTATGCTTTTCTTTTCATACTTCCAAAAGATGATGCAATCATTTCACTAAATTTCATCATGCCACAAGTATTACATTACACTTAGGCTTAGAATTTATTGAATGACTCTTGTATTTGGATTCCCAGTTTAAGATTGAATCCAGAAATAACAGATGAAAACCAACACAAAGAATGAGGTAAGTATAAAAGTATGAAAGATGGCACTACTTAAATTCCAGATATGAGGCAAGCAGACCAGCCATTAAAAGCCACATAAAACTAAACATGCTAATGTTGTTTTCAGCATATGAATTTAAGCCCAAATGATTAATTTACTATTTATCCTTTGTGTACAAATCAATGATCTCCAAGATGTTATCATCACTCACTTCAATGATTCTCAACCACTGTGCCGCAGCACTTTTGTGTGCCTCTAAATTCTTAATGTGTGCTGCCAAATTTTAAAAATGTATACAGTAAAAATTATAATGGGTTTAATCCTAGTACAGTACAAAGTCCGTAATCCGGACTCGTCGGGACTTCGCCGATTCCAGATTAGGGGTTTTTCCGGATTATAGATCATCAATTTAAATCAGGTAAAATGGCATGCAGAAATTATACAATTAAAAATATGAAACAGTAATTTATGAAATAAAGAGCAATTACGATCTAAAGGGTATCAAAATTTACAAAAAAAAGCTTAATATTTATTTTATTTTTTTTTTTTACTTTATTAAACATTTCTTTCAATGTAAGTTCTTTCGTTTTTTTGCTAATACTTTCGCTTTAATTCTATAAACAGACATAATTTCTTGTTCAGTAATGAACCCTTTTTTTGTTATTCATTGCAAGTGGGATGTTGGAATACACAAAAAATTCAAAAAGTTCCTTTTTCTTTCTGCTTATGTCATATACAGGACTTTCCAATGTTGTACTCCTCGCATAATTTTGAGACGGATATGCCTTTGTCCCTTTTTTGAAGTAATTCCACTTTTTGTTTGATGGACATCGAAACATGCTTTTGCTTTGTAGATCCTTTGGCAGCTCCAGAACTGGAAACTCTTTTTGACATAATCGAAGTTCAAGCTTAATTTTAATAAACTTGCTCTAACAGTCTGCAAAAAATAATAAGCCGGATCCAATTAGAAGATTAAGGAAGAGCGTAATCTGCAACATTAACTAAAATGCCTTAGAATCAGTTAAGATAATTTTAGCCTAGCTTATACCATCCGTTATATATTAACCTTTTCACGATGGCGCACCTTTGTTTAAGACGCTCGTGTGGGACGGAAGGGAATCGAAGGCAGTCACCATACAGGAAAGAGGTTTTGCATCGCTAAGCCTAATTTTATAAAAAAAGTTTCGCTTCTAGCAACATAATTTTTTGTATCCTTTTAGATTATTACTTGAGCTCTTATATATGTTAAAATTAGCACTTAATAACGTTTTTTTTTCTTTATTTTACATGAAAATATACTTAAAAAATTGCTTGTCTTAAAATAATTTTTGGAAGCGCTATTCAAATTATTCCAAAGTTTTAATTGATAAAATCCATCAATAAAGTTTTAAATTAATAAAACAACACAATAAAGACTATTTACAGTAGTAAGAAGTAACAAAATTTAAACTGAAGACTGTGGTAAATCTCGAAGAACGGAGAAGTATCACTTTCTAACTCTTTAGAAAATGAATCATCACTCTCATCTGAGTTAATAAATGGTTCATTGACCATACGATTGTATTCTTCCTCTGATACATAGCGCCTTTCCGCTATAATAGACTGCAGGTGAGGCTTTCTGGAATAAAAAGAGCAGAGACGGAAATATATCTGAAGGGCAATGCAAAACGTAATAATACAGTCAAAAGTCGTTAATCCGGACTCATCGGGACTTCGGCGATTCCGGATTATCGATTTTTCCGGATTATAGATCATCAGTTTAAATCTCGTAAGATGGCATGCAGAAATTCTAAAATTAAAAATATGAAACCGTAATTTATGAAATAAAGAACAATTATGATCTAAAGGGTATCAAAATTTGCAAAAAGAAAAAGCTTAATATTTATTTGTTTACTTTATTAAACATTTCTTTCAATGTAAGTTGTTTAAGTTTTGCTTCGTTTCATGTGATAATACTTTCTCTTTAATTCTATTAAACAGACATAATTTCTTGTTCAGTTACAAAGTTCCGCCGTTCAAGTCCTATAATTGCTGTGTCAAGAACACCGACTAATTTGTCAATCGAAATTTTTTTGTTTTCAAAAACCTCTGTCACTTTTCTTCGCTATCGGACGAGGAACTTGTTTTTAAATCATATCAAAGACGGGAGATGAAATACTACATTTGGTAAGGAATTATAAGCCAAATAAAATAAAAACATCTGCGCTGAAGATAAGGATAGTGCTGACAAATCAACTTCCAATTCATTACGCGCCCGCCGCCGAGCAGCGTGAAATTGATAAACAGATTTCGGATTTCAAAACATACTTTCGCTTTAGATCCTTTACATATTAACAAATATATATCGGAAATTCTATTTGATATAATCGAAAGTTTAAGCTTACTTTTATAAAATTGCTCTTACAGTCTGCAAAAAATAATAAGCCGGATGCAATTCGAAAATTAAGGAACAACGCAATCATCAACATTAACTGAAATAGATAATTAGATAATTTTAGCTTATACGTCCATTATACATAAAATGCGCACGCGAAAACGTATTCTGCACTTGCGCACACTCATATGCGCAGTCGTAAAAGGTCTTACGCGCACGCGTGAACGCCTCTGCGCATGTGTCAACGTGGCGCATGCGCATAAAGTTTTTAGTTTTGATGTCCGGATTATAGATCATTCCGAATTATGGGTGTCCGAATTAACGACTTTTGACTGTACTCCATAACCCTAAAAGACCGTATATAGTAAAGGAAAAATAGAATAAAAAAAAAAGAAATTGGATATAAATCAGACACGCGAATGTTTTCATTAGCATGCAGCGATTTAAAGAGCTCACCTCTGTTTACATTTTCCCTTCTCCCCCCCTCGTAAGAGCTGATGAGTAAAACACCAAAGTCAAGCAGAATATATCAAACTCAAGGTCAGGAGCTTAAAACTGTGTTCATTTCAAAATTAATGGACATAGGATGCCATCTAGTGGCCTTCAGAAAAACATTCCAGCTTAAAATGCACATACACATCACCTGTCCTCTGAATGCAGTCTCTAGCGATGCGTGGATGGGACACCCGGCTGTAAGGGACGTTCTTAGGGAATGCATACATGGAATGCCCATCCTGAAAGGGTTAAACATGCATGCATAAAGCATACAAAAAAAAAGTTTGTGGCTTTGAAGTCCGGATTATAGATCATTCCGGATAATGGATGTCCGGATCACGGACTTTGTACTGCATATGGTACATATGAGAATTGGCGAAATTCGGTTTTTAAGACATTACTAAGCACGCCAACTGTGGTATCTAAGTCGATTTTGGTGCCAAAGACTTCCGTATTTGAATTAACAATTCTTCTGTATTAGAAAGTTGACAAAATTTATTTTTTATCTTCTAAAGTTGAACGAAGTGGAAGAATTAATTTTGCTTTCTAATAATCGAGATTTAATTTTAAAATATTCAGAAGAATCAATTAATTCATTTTGGATTAACATTAGATGTGATTATCCCATGATGGCCAAAAAAAGCTTTAAAAATATTATTAGTTTTCTAAATCTTACTTGTGTGAATTCGGATTTTCAGTATTAACCAACATAAAAACGAAAAAAAGATTGAGACTGTTAAATGTAGAAGATGATATCAGAGTACCATTGTCACTTTTATGACCAAATATAAATGAAATTATCAAAAACATCAAGCTCAAATTTCTCATTAAAAGTATTCTTATTATTAACTTGTAACTGATCCCTTAGTAAACATACTGCTGTTTTTGTAGTACATATTATTTTATTTTGCATTCAAAATTAGCATCATACATCTATTTTACACAGTGTATTATAGGTAAGTAAACAAGTTTTAAACTTATCTTTTTTTGTGCGTGCTGCAAAATTCTGTAATCGTTAAAAGTGTGCCTCACCAAAAAAGGTTGAGAATCACTGATTAACAACATCGAGTGTTTTAGATTTCATGATACAATATACAGTCAAAAGTCATTAATCTGGACTCGTCGGGACTTCGGCGATTCCGTATTATCGATTTTTCCGGATTATAGATCATCAGTTTAAATCTGGTAAGATGGCATGCAGAAATCATAAAATTAAAAATATGAAACCATAATTTATGAAATAAAGAAGAATTATGATCTAAAGAGTATCAAAATTTACAAAAATAGCTTAACACTTATTTGTTTACTTTATTAAACATTTCTTTCAATGTAAGTTGTTTAAGTTGCTTTGTTTTTTATGTGATTATACATTCTCTTTAATTCTATAAACAGACACAATTTCTTGTTCAGTTACAAAGTTCCGCTGTTCAAGTCCTATAATTGCTGTGTTGAGAATACCGACTAATTTGTCAATCGAAATTTTTTCGTTTTCAATAACCTCTGTGTCGCTTTCCTTGATTTAAATCATATCAAAGACGGAGTACATCGAGATGAAATACTACATTTAGTAAGGAATTATAAGCCAAATAAAATAAAAACATCTGCCCTAAAGATAAGGATAGTGCTGACAGATCAACTTCCAATTCATAGCGCGGCGCTGCGCCATTAAAGATAAACAAAGTTTAGATAAACAAAGGATATGCTTTTATCCATTTTTTTGTAGCAATTCCACTTTTTGTTTAATGAACTTCGAAACATACTTTCGCTTTGTAGATCATTTACATATTAATAAATATATATCGGAAATTCTATTTGACATAATTGAAAGTTCAAGCTTATTTTTATAAAATTGCTCTAACAGTCTGCAAAAAATAATAAGCCGAATGCGCATGCGCAGAAAGTTTGTAGCTTTGAGGTGCGGATTGTAGATCATTCCAGATTATAGGTGTCCGAATTAACGACTTTTGACTGTATAGCAATCTTTTTTATTGGATGCACGAAGGACACGAGAATAAGCATAACAGTCATTATTTCACAGGATTAGTTTCGAAGGTTTAAATACAGAATTCAGCTGCAAATGTGTATACTGCACTTCCAATACTTGTTATTCTGTGCATTATTTTAATTTTGAACCTGGGTCTTATTTTCTAACCTTAGTTCCCAAAGTTTTTTAAGAATACAGTCAAAAGTCGTTAATTCGGACACCCATAATCCGGAATAAACTATAATCCGGACCTCAAAGCTTCAAACTTTCTGCGCATGCGTCGCCGACGCATGCGCGTAAGGCCTTTACGGCTGAGAATATGCTTGTGAGCGTGCGCAAAATACGTTTACGAGTGCGTGTTTAATGTATAACGGACGGTATAAGCTAAGCTAAAATTATTTAATTATCTATTTCAGTTAATGTTGCAGATTGCGTTGTTCCTTAATCTTCGAATTGGATCTGGCTTATTATTTTTTGCAGACTGTTAGAGCAATTTTATAAAAGCAAGCTTGAACTTTCGATTATGTCAAAAAGAATTTCCGATATATATTTATTAATATGTAAATGATCTACAAAGCGAAAGTATGTTTCGAAGTTCATTAAACAAAAAGTGGAATTGCTACAAAAAAATGGATAAAGGCATATCCTTTGTTTATCTTTAATGGCGCAGCGCCGCGCTATGAATTGGAAGTTGATCTGTCAGCACTATCCTTATCTTTAGGGCAGATGTTTTTATTTTATTTGGCTTATAATTCCTTACTAAATGTAGTATTTCATCTCGATGTACTCCGTCTTTGATATGATTTAAATCAAGGAAAGCGACACAGAGGTTATTGAAAACGAAAAAATTTCGATTGACAAATTAGTCGGTATTCTCAACACAGCAATTATAGGACTTGAACAGCGGAACTTTGTAACTGAAGAAGAAATTATGTCTGTTTAAAGAATTAAAGAGAATGTATTATCACATAAAAAACGAAGCAACTTAAAAAACTTACATTGAAAGAAATGTTTAATAAAGTAAACAAATAAATATTAAGCTTTTTTTTTTTTTTTTTTTTTTGTAAATTTTGATACCCTTTAGATCATGATTGTTCTTTATGTCATAAATTACGGTTTCTTATTTTTAATTTTATAATTTCTGCATGCCATCTTACCAGATTTAAACTGATGATCTATTATCCGGAAAAATCAATGATGCGGAATCGCCGAAATCCCGACGAGTCCGGATTAATGACTTTTGACTGTACTTTGTTAGAAAGCATGAAAATAATCATACCATCTGTTGTTTCATAAATTACATATTGTACTTAACAGAAGTAAATAAACAGGCAAAAAAATATTTTTACTAAAAATCTCCTTGGCAAAACAAATGCCTCTCGAAATGACACATCAAGAGATTGAAAATTTTCCTTTTTCTTTTTTTTTTTTTTTTTTTCTTTTAAGGTTTTAAAATGGGCAAGTAGTGATGCAATAAGTGCAAGGAAATTTAGATCTTTATATACAAAAGACGAACAAAAAAAAAACTTAAAAAGGAAGAGGAAAGAAAATGCTTTAATTTTCTAGAAATACTTAAATACTTTATAAAATTTACTTTATAAAAAATACCTTTTAAGTTGCATAATAAAAAATTAATGTCTACACACATGTTTATACTATTCTTATTTAGAGTAGTAATTAATTCTTTAATAATAAGTTTGTGATTTGCTGCAATTAAAAAAAAGGGGTAAAAGTTTACAATTGCATGCCCCTTGTTTTTTTGGAAGATTCATTTTTGATGCCAAGACTGGCACCAGGAAGGCACAATTTCAAGCTGGCTGCTACACAAAACCAAAGTAAGAAGTCAAAGAATTGCACAAACTTGATGTACACATACATATCGATCTATTTTCACTTAAAAAAGTCAGGAACCTAAAACCAAGTTAAAACTATCATGGTAACGAGAAAAAGGCTTTCATCACCAAAACTGAACAAAATTTATCATCAACTGAAGAGGCGCCCAGTTCTACACTAGAGCCAAAAAAAGATGATCAGAATAAACAGAATTACTGAGCTCAAATTCCCCCAACTTGCAATCCATCTTTATCATTTATCCCATTTAATAATTTATACCCATTCATCTCTGACAGTTCACTATAATAAAATTAAGTTAGCAAAATGCCTGAATATGTATAAAGTAAGCATTCATAAGCAAATATACAAAGATTTAAATAATGCTTCCTTTTTAATATACAGTGTTTTAAATTATGCTCCCTTTAAACCACCTGTAAATATTTACATTTATTCATTCAGATGCCACCCAACTGGAATAGTGGTTAGTGACGCTGACTGCCGTACCAAAGAGCTTGGTTTCAAATCTAGAAGGCATAGATGTTTGTAAATGTATAATATCTGCAACATGGGAACAATCTAAATATGCGATGAGCTGAAAGTCCTTTAGAAAGGTGGGGAAGAGGGGTGAGAGACCCTCGGACCCATTCCCCCAGGGTGCTCTCTATCAAAATTGGGGGCAAAACAAAGTTGTACTGCCACCTATATAGTGATCCATGCTCTTGCCAATGACAGGTGCAATCTTGCACTCCTTCTAATATAAGTCACAGCAATAACACAACACTCATGCAGATTATTTTTATGGTACTTGCACTAAGATTACTATCCTATAATAAGTATTAACAAACAAGTACTACAGTCAAAAGTCGTTAATTCGGACACCCATAATCCGGACCTCAAAGCTACAAACTTTTTGCGCATGCGTCGTGATGCGCATAGGCATTTACATATGCGCGTAAGACGCGAATATGCATGTGCACATGTGCATAATACGTTTACGCATGCACGTTTAACGTATAACGGATGGTATAAGCTAAGCTAAAATTATCTAATTCAGTTAATGTTGCAGATTGCGTTGTTCCTTAATCTTTGAATTGGATCTGGCTTATTATTTTTCGCAGACTGTTAGAGCAATTTTATAAAAGCAAGCTTGAACTTTCGATTATGTCAAAAAGAATTTCCGATATATATTTACTAATATGTCAAGGATCTACAAAAAGAAAGTATGTTTCGAAGTCCATTAAACAAAAAGTGGAATTGCTGCAAAAAATGGATAAATGCGTATCCTTTGTTTCTCTAACCTCTCCGAAATCTGTTTATCAATTTCACGCTGCTCTGCGGCAGGGGGACGCCGCGGCGCGCAATGAATCGGAAGTTGATCTGTCAGCACTATCCGGCTAATCTTTGGAATATGGTAACAGGTAGTTTGGCAACATTTTGGAGGCGATAAAGGTTACTACCTAGGACTTTGGGAATAATGTGAGAAGTACTCAGTTCCGATTACGCATTATTTTGTGTGAGGGAAATGAGAGATCATGAGATATGTCATGTGACATTAATGGACGAATCACTGTTCTTTAATCAGAAAAGGGGGTAAATTTGTAAAAATATCTGCTGTACTTTATAGCATTAGTTTCATTCTATGTTCTGTGAAACAGTGTTGTTTAATATTTGGATCCCATGGCCATATATAAATTAAATCCGAAATTTTTATTGCATTTATGTGTAATTGAAAAGAATTGCTTAATTGCGGATAAGTATGAATGTCCAACATGTGGCAATGAAATGAGATTGTGTGAAAGGAAGGATATTACAGATAAGTTTGAATGGCGGTGCAAGAAATCTGGTGAAAATGGACATTTTGTGATCCATCATGCACTCAAGATTCTGTAGAAGATTAAGTAAGTTAGTATTTTTAATTATTTGAGGATATTATTCTTATGCATCATTCTAAATGTAAGGAGTAAATAAATTAATATGGTATTATTGGAAAATTGTTATTAGCAATGATTTAGTTTAAAGTAATTAGGATTGTAAGCTAATTTTTATTAATTTAATGTATGTGCTTATTTATATTTTAAGTAGTGTTTTTTTAATTTAATTATATTTTAATTTAATGATTGTGATTTTGAGAGTTATATGCTTGTAGTATTTTGGAATACGTTTGAGTAGAAGTAAATGTACATGGAAAGAATTTAAGTATTTGACACTAAGTATTCGGAACCATTTTTAATGTTTGCGTTATAAATTGGCAGGTGAGGTTTATAATAGGTAATTTAGAGCGAAAAGTTTTTGGATATTTTATTTATTTTATACGTGCAAATGTTCATCCTTGGAAAGGGTATGTACTTTTTCGCAATCAGGTAATTTCATATATGTCCTTTTTACCGAATTTAAAGATTCACAAAATTTTCGCGATCAGGTAATTTCATATACGTTCTTTTTACCGGGTTTAAAGATTGAGAAAATTGTCATGTATTTTCGTGAAATTTTTTTAATTTATGAGAAAAAAGCAGTGTACATGGATATAGTGAAGAGTGTGCGCAATGCCATTTTTGTGCAATTCTGGGATGTTTTTTTAAGCAAAAATAAGTCGGCGTGTACATGGTTTATGTGTATGTGTTATTTTGAAAAACGCGTAAGGAGTATGGTATTGTGCACTTTTTCCCAATTTTGCAGTGAATATTTGTCATGATTAAGCAGTTTTGTTTGATAAAATTTCTAGCATAAGTGTAATTCGGCTAGTAGATTGTAATAGAAAAGAAAAGAAACATGTCTTTACTTCGTGAAGACAAAATGGCGGCGGGGAAAAAAAAATAGAGGGTTGCTGTAGGAGAGTTGGTTGCCAAATTTTCGCCAAAAAATCGTTAAGTTACCATAATGTAAAGATCAACAATAGAATTAAAGAGAAAGTATTATCACATAAAACGAAGCAACTTAAACAACTTACATTGAAAGAAATATTTAATAAAGCAAACAAATAAATATTAAGCTTTTTTTTTTTTTTTTTTTTTTTGTAAATTTTGATACCCTTTAGATCATAATTGCTCTTTATTTCATAAATTAGAGTTTCATATTTTTAATTTTATAATTTCTGCATGCCATCTTACTAGATTTAAACTGATGATCTATAATCCGGAAAAATTGATAATCTGGAATCACCGAAGTCCCGACAAGTACGGATTAACGATTTTTGACTGTATTTATTATGAAACAAATCTTTCTGTTCACTTAATAATGATAATTAAAATGTTCTTAATGATATATCAGTTCAGATACCTTTCCTGAAGCTATTTGGAATGATTTAGATAGATTATTATTTTGTTCAAGAAAATAGCTCTTTCAGATTAAAGTTAACCTACTTCATACAGAAATTGGTAATACAGAGAAAATTTGGAAAGCTTCCTCAAAATTTGCTTCCTACCATAAAATAACCGTTTTACCCTATACATTTCAATTCCTTTTTACTCCTTTAAATAATTAATCGGCTCTAGTGTAGAATTGGGTGCCCCTTCGATTAGCGAAAATTTTTTGTAAAATTTTGTCGATGAAATCTTATTTCTGGTTACCATAATAGTGTAACTTTACTTTAGCCTCCTGAATTTTTTAAAATAAAAATAGACTGATGTATACATGGACAAATTTAAACAGTGCGCAATGCTTAGTTTGTGCAACTCTGGGATGTTTTTTTAAGCGAAAACAGATCGATGTGTACATGGACACAGAGTTTATGCAATTCTTTGACTTTTCATTTTGGTTTTGTGTAGAGGCCAGCTTGAAATTATGTCTTCCTGGTGCCAATCTTAGCGTCACAAAACAATCGCCAAAAAACAAGGGGCACCCAGTTGTAAACTTTTACCAATTAATCAAATTGATTTATAACACTGCATTTTAATGCCCCCTTTGATCCCTCCAAAACCTGTGTACAACTTATGTCTTGTACATTTACAGCATTTTAATATTACCTGAATTTTGCAGACAGCAAAATGAAATTTAATTGAACATAATATTAAATAATAGATAGCATTTAATTTTTAATATTTCCTAGTTATTTTACTGAAATATCAGGGAAATGGAAGCAAATAAAAGAACAGCATTTGATTCATTCAAATAGACAGATAAATAAGCTCAAATCTGAACACGCACTATAAAGACACCTCTTTTAAGGTGACACTCTATCAGAATTATGATACAGTATGATCTTACACATTCAATGATATTTTGAGAACAATTTAAATATTATTCATGTGCTGAAAACTGTGTATTAGTAACACCTTTTCTAAAGTCCCCACCCACTTTCTTTTAAATCTTGTACGAATTTTTAATGTTCAGCCTTTCATTTTACTAAATTCTAAATACAAAAAAAAAAAAAAAAAAAAAAATACTGATCTGAAAAACAAATACACACACATGCAATGCAGTATGTGAAAATAGATACAACAATGCTAAAATAATAAAAATATATGATTCTTATCACAGATACAACCGATTAGCATACCTGCAATACATTATACAAAAGCTTATGTTCAAATGCTAAAATAATAAAAATATATAATAAACTCTTATTACAGATACAAACAATTAGCATACCTGCAAAGCATTATACAAAAGCTGATGTTCAAACTTCTTTATGCCTAGAATATTCTGGAACATATCATATAACTGTTCTTTGCTTAATATAAGTTCAGAGGCAACATTCTGCTGTAACCTACTTTGAGGTTTTCGAGTGTCTTCGTCCCCTCGAAGTATTGCATCGAATTTATTTAACCATGCTGTGAGGACAGTTTCCTTGCTAAGGCCATTGATTTCAGGCAAACTGCGAACTCTTTTCTCAATGTTTATTTTAAAAACATCACGAAAATCTTGTTGTGAACAGGCACCACTTTGTACCATCCTCAATACTCGGTCACTCTTAAGGAAAACTTCATAGTAGTTTTGTACTGCATTATTGAAGGCCTCATCTGCTGCAATAGTTGTCTCCCCCTTGAAGAACGCTTGGAAACGTCCTTGAATTGTTTCGAGCTGCTGCTTCGTGACTTTCAAATTTCTACGGACCATGTCCATAGGTTGTTTTGCATTGAATGGATATGCGATACAGCGCAATACAAACACGTACAGCTGCAGACGCTTCTTCCGCTCTTCTTCCTCCTTCTCAGCTTTATCAACTTCATCTTTTTCTTTATCTTTCTCACTGACCAGAGATGGACTGGGACTAGAAGGTCGAGCTAGACTGTTCGATCTAGACTGAGAACTGCTCACCACGCTTAAGTTATCCGCACCACTGGCTGGCGATATGCTACGGGGAATGCTACTACTCCTTGGGATATCCAAATTTGTCGCAGAAGCAGACAGCGCTGTAGCTTCCGAACTCTCTTCTTCGACTGTTTCATTTTCGCTTTCTTCTTCTGACGACGAGGGTTCTAACATTTTTACAACTGACTAGATATTGCAAGAGGAATCTTATTGGGTAAGGAAGCTACTGCTTCTCTTTTAGCGATATTCGCAAGTTATCATTATGTTTGCTAAATTTCTATTCAAACTGAATAAAATTTTTACACCTAAACCCGTCTGGGCAGAATCAAAGGGTTAAAATTTTACAATATATGTATTTCAACAAGTATTATATGTTATTTTATAAATGTCACTAGATTACAAAATTACTATATAAATAAAAAATATTATATATTTATATATGTATATATATATATATAGATAGATATAAATGTTACATATATATTCAACTACCATAGGAGGAAAACCTTAATACACGAAGTAATAAAATAGGAGGCATTCACAAATTTTTCCCTATCTCATCCAACCCCATACATCATAAAAAATGAACGCCGGACAAAACTGACGTAATTCCATGCCTTAAACGACAACGAATAGAACAAACGGACACACATCCGCAGTTTTTGACTACTGCAGTTAACTAGCTACATTGACACCATTCCACTCTGCAGTGATGGTGTCATCTAGAAATGCGATTCTATGCGCATGCGCTATAGCTAAGCACCGATCTACACCACATACCGAAACTAAATAAACGTCTGTTTTAATATAAATGCAAGTTACTTAAAAACAGTTTATTGCTTCAGATATGCTTTGGAAAACTATTATTTTTACTTTCCACTTCTCTATTTATGTATTTATCCCTGATAATTATCGACAAATATATTAATGCAGTTACGAAATAGAAAAGATACACAAGAAATTAATAAGAAGCACAATAAAACTTAAATAAAAGTTGGGAAAAAAACAAATTTATAATTTACGTAACTAATAATAGTGTTATATTCTTGAGTTTTAAAATCAAGCTCTTAGATGAGTTTAGACTTAGCATGTGATAAAAAATTTTCTGAGCATGACATAAATGAATTGACTTTAAAGAGATAAAATTAATAAATGAAATCAAAATGTAGAAATACTGATGACAAATTTATAACTGGAATTTTGAATTTCCCTCAATATAATTTTATTTAGTCTGAAATTAAAAAGCATTGGTCAAAGAATTTATTATTTCTATAAGCTAAAGGTAATTTAGAAAAGGAAAGTGTTAACCGCCTTTCAATACCAAAGTCAATTTTCTACAATGCGGAACTCTGATATTTCGGTTTTAAATTTTATACTTACTGCAAAAAAAGATCGGATGAGAAGCTTTTTACTTTTCTTAGAACTTTAATTCGTCACGTCATCAGTGATAGATTTCCACATGGGCGCATGAAACAATACGCGGATAAGGTTCGGAGAACAGCCTTAAGGCCAAAACGGGAAGAAACAGCTTCATTATAGTAGACCACGTTATGGTTGTCATCATGGACCTTATAAGAAATAGACTAACCCAATTGCGTTTCCTCCCTTGTCTGGCGCGTTCCCGGCTGTCACCTTGATCACATCCGGAGGAGTAGGGACAACTTCCAGAAATTAGCAATGGTTGGCTCACGGAGTATAAGAGAGTTATTATACTCCGTGGGTTGGCTATTGCAGCGCGTACAATTGTCACGAAAAAGCTGGTGGTAGTGCCTCATTTCACATTTTTAAATATTTTTATTTTTGACATTGAGATTGCTTTTTAAATACTTAGCATGTTTTTCAAGGGTAATTAACGTTCTAAATAATTATAAAGCTGTTGCATGCTTTCAGGCTTGTATATATTTTTAGCTATTCCTATGATGTAAGCGAATTTGTAACTTCTTCTTTTAGAAAATAATATTTTAAATCTAAACTAACAGAAAAATTCAACCAAGTAATTTTCTCTTACAATTACTAAAACTATAACTAATACTAAACTATAACTAAATACTAAAATGCCTAAAAATGAATTTTTGAAAGTTTTTCTTTAAAATTTATAATTTGTTGCTGCTTTTTTAAATTATAGGTAAATTTTAATTCCTAACATTATAACTAGTCAAAAATAAGAATATTTCAGAACGAAAAGTATACATCTTATATAGCTGGCTTTGTTGTTAAAAGCTTAGCTTATAAAGTAAAATGTAATATCTGTTTCTCAGCTTTAGTTTCAACAGAACCATATGATGTTTGCTAGGTTTCAAATATTATAAATCTGGATGTAAAGGTTTGACTTCTCCTTCCAGTGATGTCCGAATGATCTGCAAAAATGCAGAAATAATTTTTAGGCAGACTGAAAAGGAGTTTAAATTGAATAAAAAAATATTATAAATTCATGACTCTAAAAGTCTTAAAAAGCGTAGGAACACATATATTCCCTTCTCTTCAAGACCATATTTATGATGATGAGCCAGATAAAAACCACCTGATTAAATTAATTAAAGCAGTGAAATTTCAATATTTAAAAATCAGAATGCATCATGCAGTTGCGTGTTACAATGAATCTAAACAGAGAAAAAATATTCGAAGCAGATTAGAAGCAGTTGCAGAATTATTTTTTCGGCGGAAATCTTTTGGCTATTGCTTTTAGCACTGATTAAAAACCGTATTCGCCATAACCATGTACACGTCGACTTATTTTTACTTAAAAAAACATCCCAGAATTGCACAAAAATGGCATTACGCACACTCTTCACTTTATCCATGTACACTGCTATTTTCTCATAAATTACAAAAATTTGCACGAAAATGCAGGAAAATTTTGTGAATCTCCACATGCTCTTTTTACAAAACTACGTATAACACGTAGGGTTGCCAAATTTCGCAATTTATGCGAATTTTGACCTAGTTGCGATAATACGTAAGTACCGGTACTTTTTAATTATAAACGTACAAGTGAACATTTTGGGAAATACAGTCAAAAGTCGTTAATTTGGACACCCATAATCCAGAATGATCTATAATCCGGACCTCAAAGCTAAAAACTTTCTGCTCTTGCGCCGCGTTGACACATGCGCATAGGCGTTTACGCATGCGCGTAAAACCTTTTACCACTGTGCATATGCGTGTGCGCAAGCACAGAATACGTTTTTGCGTGCACGTTTTATGTATAACGGATGGCATAATCTAAAATTACCTAATTATCTATTTCAGTTGATGTTGATGATTGCGTTGTTCCTTAATCTTCGAATTGGATCCGGATTATTACTTTTTGCAGACTATAAGAGCAATTTTATAAAAGGAAACTTGAACTTTCGATTATGTCAAATAGAATTTCCGATTCTGGAGCTCCCAAAGGATCGTACAAAACGAAAGTATGTTTTTGTAAATTTTGATACCCTTTAGATTATAATTGTTCTTTATTTCATAAATTAAGGTTTCATATTTTTAATTTTAGAATTCCTGCATGCCATCTTTTGATATTTAAACTGATGATCTATAATCCGGAATCGCCGAAGTCCCGACGAGTCCGGATTAACGACTTTTGACTGTATATAAGAAAAATTTTTATTTTAAAGATGTTTTAAAGCATGAACATTATACGAGAAATCGGTTAATCTTTGGATTATGGTAACTTGGCGATTTTTTGGCGACCAACCCCGCTACAGCAACCTACTAGTTTTGTTTTGGATGCCATTTTGTTTTCTCAAAGTAAAGGTATGTTTTTTTTTTTAACTCAACATTTAATTACGCTTATATTAGAACTTTTATGGAACAAAAGTGCTTAATCATGACGAAGATTAGGTGCGAAATTGGGAGAAAGTGCAGAATCGCCCACTGCTTGCCGCGTTTTTAAGAATAGCACATGCACGGTATCCATGTACACGTCGGCCTATTTTCACTTAAAAAACATCCTAGAATTGCACAAAAATGGCATGGCGCACACTCTTGACTTTATCCACATACACTGCTAATGTCCTAGCTAGTAACCTTTATCGCCTTACCAAAATGTCTCCAAACTACCTGTTACCATATTCCAAAGATTAGCAGAGAAATCTTGTAGCATATCCAAAAATATATTATAAAATTCCCTGAAAATAAAGTGAGATCATAACTATGCAATCTACCCCAATGAGCACCATATCATGCTATAAAAAATTCTTATGAAAGAACATCTGATTAAATATACACTGTAAATTTATTTAATAATAGACAAATAGTAAAAGATGCATGCAGTATTAAGCAATGAAAAATTCAGCAAATCATTACGTTATATAATATTAATTATTAATTTAAACATCATTAATTCACATCAACAAGAAGTTTGCCATTCAAATTTTTGAAATATGAATGCCAAAACAGGCTTATCATTGTAGCCCCTGATTTGAGGTCTACAAAAATAAACATGATTTAGCCAGTTGTTTTGGCTTACGGCAAAGGATTTCGATTAATGTGCCTTGAACTACTACTTTGTTTTGGTTTTTTATCCAGTCTATTAATGCTTGGCAGTCTGAATCTGATTTAAATCCAGGTGGTTGTTCCATGTAAATTGGTTTATTCAAGTATCCATTTAAATATGCAGTTTTTGCATCAAAAATCTTATTTTGTAGTTTTTGTAAACACCGTAATTTTCTTATTGATGGATCTTTCAACTTATTTCCAGACTTCATGAGCCTCCATTGAACTTAGTTCTATCATTTCATACATCATACTACATAATCTTTTTTCATTGTTCTCGCTCGTCTTTTCTTCTGCTTTAGTTTTGCTAAAAATTACTTTTAAATCATGATCTACAATTTGTTTATCTTAAAGCTTATCTAATTGAAGCCATATCTTTCTCTTTATTGGATATTTTATTTATTTTATACGTGGAAATGTTCATCTTTGGAAAGGGTATATACTTTTCGCGATCAGGTAATTTCATATATATATCCATGGCTCAATTATGCACAGTTTGCAAATACTAATTATTTAACTTTAAAATTACGTAAAAAATTCACCTAAATTCCAGAATTATTTAATTTACTCATTTTTCTTTTTTGGTCATTGGTTTCCTTTAAATTGTTATTTTTAACCTTACAGTAATTATTCAGCAATATATTGGAAATGCATGTGGCACAACTTTTCAACAAATCATGCAATGATTTGCCACACTCACAAATACTATCATCCCAAATAATCCTGTTTTCAACTTTCTCTGTGATGAGACTTATTAATATAGATATTGATATATTGATTTTTTGATGAAATATATAATTTCTCATACATTTCAGATATTAGGATTGAAAATATTTTAAATGCAGAGGTATTAATGAAAAGCACAAATTCTGTTGGCCAAAATAAACAACCTCGATCAATAGCAGCTAAGTATCCAAAATCTTCACAATATTCAACTATTAATTCTTTGTCAAGAATTAAATTTTTCCTGCAAAGATTACAGTTTATATGCTTCAATACAGATCTACAAACATATCCAGAAATGTAAATTAGACACATTATATCTTTTTCTGTAACATTAACATCATTGGATTGATGCAAAACATCAACAAATTCCTTATCAATAAGTTGATAATCATTAAAATCTTCAATATCATTACAAGAAAAATGTTGTAAAATAAATGAACCTTTCTCAGAAGACTGCATTTTAAGCAAACTAATTAATTTTAGTTTTCTTTCCAACTCTATAATCTGCTGTAAGGATACATTATAATTACAGCCACTCATTTGTCGAAATTGACCGAAACGTCCCTCAAGGTTATCTGTCTGAAATTTTCCTAAAAGAATAAAAGGTAATTTAAATTCTTTTAACAAATACTTTGAAAGTTCATTCAATGTTGCTGTTGTATGGAGAAGAGCAACTTGGGTTTCTTTTGACAGTTTCCCAATTTGTGACTTACAGTTTTTTGTTGTTGGGCAAAAATCGTTCCATGATATAAGCCACGAACAAAACTGTGATAAATATTCTAAGCTTTTATCTTCTGGTGTCCTTATAGGCTGCATAAATACATCTCGAAACTGTACAGCCTCTTTAGAGTGTTTAACATTCACAATTTTCCACAACTTTAAAATTATATCAATAAAATGTTTAGTTCCTAAGATATCTTTTCCATACCCAGTTCTATTATTCTGTGATTCAATTTGCAGAGCAGCTAAAGTCTTTTCATCAAAAAGTTTAATAGCAGTACAGTCGGTCACAAATGTATTCGAACACCGGTACCCATTCAGAAAATTTACTTTTCCGTTGAGAAACAAAATTGTCTCCAGAGTCCATCTTGGTTCGATAGAAAAAAAAAACAAAAGGATGGCTCATGTCCAAAATTGGCTAGGTGCATGAAACAAAATACAACATGACCTATCTGGGTGAGATGGGAAACTAAATGGCTGCTCACGTGATCCATTATTGCGCTCATAGAAAACGCAAAGTGTGGCTGCGGCTCGTCTTGGTTCGCGAAGTGTGAAAACCCAAAACGGTCTGTAGTGTCTATCTTTGTTGGATGAGAAAACAAAAGGATGGCTCATGTCCAATTTATTTAGGTGTGGAAAAAAATATAACGTGACCTATCTGGATGAGATGTCTCCAGCGATCCAGTATAGACTTTTTCCCCATCTGCAATAGGTGAAATCTATAAACAATTTCATTGAAATCTACTCGAAATATAAGAAACAGCTAGCTCCTGAAATTGTAAGGTATTCCCAAAGAATTCCACTTCTTGAAGAAGGAAAAACATCCTAGATGCAGATGAGGTAGAGAGAGAGAAAAAGCATGTTGCACTATGGAGAGCCCGCACGGTTCTGAACAGAAAACGTGGATTGCTTTTATAGAAGAGTTGAAAGTGAAAGTAAAAGCCGATTGGAAATTTTTCAATTGGTTACCGACTGGGAAAAAATGTTCAGAGCTCAAAAAAAAAAAAAAAAAAAAAAAAAAAAAAAAAATTCTGAGATGTAAAAAAAAAAAAACTTTTTGTTAATTTTTATCATGTTTTCTAGACATGATAAAAATTAACCCTTACCCCCCTTTTGTGTGGGAATATTGTCTCACTGTTTCTATAAAATATACCATGACTCATTCTAGGAATTATATGTTTTAAAAAGGATGAGTTTAAAGTTTATAAGATAAGATAAGTTTTTAAAAAGGATATGTTTTAAAAAGTCTTTGGGTTTCTCCATTCCAAAGTAAACAAAGTGAAATCATCAAATTAATAGAAAAAAAGGAAGAGTTTTTTTTTTTTTCATAGCTCTGGAAATATTATTCCAATTCAACAGCCAAGAAATATTTCCAGCCAATACAATTTCATTTTTACTTTCACTTTCAATTCATTTCTTATATCTATAAGAACATTTCATTTTTCTGTTCAGATCAGTGTGGGTTGTTCAAGATGCAGCAACTCTACTCCATCCCACAACCAGGAAAAAAAGATGTTCTTTCATGAGATGTTCTTTTGGATTTCGAAAACAATGATGACATGATGATTGTAATACATTTCTGTTCTCATGTCCCATGCTTGAACTCAGAATTGTTTCCAGAACACTGAAAATTTTTTCTAGTCACCTCGATGACCCAACTTTCGTATATTTATTTTTTAAGCCACTCGAGTTTCGAATTCCCATCCGTGTGTACTGTGCATTCAACCTGTAGACACATTCCCTGAGCTCTAAGAAAATGTTTCCCAGCCCACTCAATCGCTGAAATGGATTAAAAATAAATTCTTTCATACATTTTTAAAGCTTAAGCGTGTTAGCTGTCATGGAAAGAGCCTTTTTTTCCCCTGAGCTCTAAGAAAATGTTTCCCAGCAGACTCAATCGCTGAAATGGATTAAAAATAAATTCTTTCATAAATTTTTAAAGCTTAAGCGTGTTAGCTGTCATGGAAAGAGCCTTTTTTCCCCTGAGCTCTAAGAAAATATTTCCCAGCAGACTCAATCGCTGAAATGGATTAAAAATAAATTCTTTCATACATTTTTAAACCTCAAGAGTGTTAGTTCTCATGGAAAGAGCCTTTTTTTCCCCTGAGCTCTAAGAAAATGTTTCCCAGTCCGCTCAATCGCTGAAATGGATTAAAAACAAATTCTTTCATATATTTTTAAAGCTCAAGCGTGTTAGCTGTCATGGAAAGGGCCTTTTTTTTCCCCAGCCCACTCAATCGCTGAAATGGATTAAAAATAACTTCTTTCATACATTTTTAAAGCTCAAGCGTGTTAGCTGTCATAGAAACTGAAATTTATGTCATGGTTTGTGTCTCACACGTCGTCAACGGTATGGTTTGAGGTGTCTTTCAATATCATGACATCTCCTTTCAAATAGGATTTTTCTTAAACTATGTTAAAATCTTCTTGCATCCAAACCACGGATGGGAAATTCTGATTCATGGATGGATCATCCAATTTCGCTAAAACCTGATAAATGGTTGCTGATGAAATCCAAACGAGAGGTCCTAGCTTTTCAAAAGGGAAACATTTTCCCCAAAACAGAAGAATGATTTCTATTCTGTGAGACATTAAAAAGTGGAAAGAAATTTGTGTTCACAGAAGCTCTTTCTAGAAGAATGTTCCTGGGTCCAGATGAGATAGAGAAAGAGAAAAAGCATGCTGCACCTTGGATAGCCCGCGCAGTTCTGAATAGAAAACGTGGAATACTTTTATAGAAAGTCGATGAAAGTGAAAGTAAAAGCCAAATCGTCTTGGCTGGAAAATTTTCACTTGGTTGCCGACTGGGAAAAAATTTTCAGAGCTCAGAAAAAAAATTCTGAGATGTAAAAAAAAAAAAAAAATTTTTTTTAATTTTTCTTATGTCTTCTAGACATGATAAAAATTAACCCTACCCCCTTTTGTCTGGGAATGTTGTCTCACTGTTTCTAAAAATAGACCATGACTCATTCTAGGAATTATATGTTTTAGAAAGGATGAGTCATAGTCTTTGGGTTTCTCCATTCCAAAGTAAACAAAGTGAAGACATCAAATTAATAGAAAAAAAGGAAGAGTTTTTTTTTTTTTTTTTTTTTTTCAGCTTTGGAAATATTTTTCCCATTCAACAGCCAAGAAATATTTCCAGCCAATACAATTTCATTTTTACTTTCACTTTCAGTTCATTTCTCATAAAACATTTCATATTTCTGTTCAGATCAGTGTGGGTTGTTCAAGATGCAGCAACTCTACTCCATCCCACAACCAGGAAAAAAAGATGTTCTTTCATGAGGAATTCTTTTGGCTTTCATGCATTTGACCTGGAGACACATTCCCTGAGCTCTAAGAAAATTTTCCGAGCCCCCTCAATCGCTGAAATGGATTAAAAATAAATTGTTTCATACATGTTTAAAGCTCAAGCGTGTTAGGTACATGGAAAGAGCCTTTTTTTTTCCCCTGAGCTCTAAGAAAATGTTTCCCAGCCCCCTCAATCGCTGAAATGGATTAAAAATAAATTCTTTCATACATTTTTAAAGCTCAAGCGTGTTCGGTGTCATGGAAAGAGCTTTTTCTTTTCACAGCCCACTCAATCACTGAAATCGATTAAAAATAAATTCTTTCATACATTTTTAAAGCTCAAGAGTGTTAGGTGTCATGGAAAGAGCTTTTTTCTTTTCACAGCCCACTCAATCGCTGAAATCGATTAAAAACAAATTCTTTCATACATTTTTAAAGCTCAAGCGTGTTAGCTGTCATGGAAAGGGCCTTTTTTTTCCCCAGCCCACTCAATCGCTGAAATCGATTAAAAATAAATTCTTTCATACATATTTAAAGCTCAAGCGTGTTAGCTGTCATGGAAAGAGCCTTTTTTTCCAGCCCACTCAATCTCTGAAACGGTTAAAAAATAAATTCTTTCATACATTTGTTTAAACCTCAAGACTCTTAGCTGTCATGGAAACTGAAATTTATGTCACGGTTTGTGTGTCACACGTCGTCAACGGTATGATTTGAGATGAAAATTGAAGACCCGGTATGATTTGAGATGAAAATTGAAAACCCGGTATGAAAAATCTCTTTAACTTCACTTTAGAAGAAGGTGTGGGATAGAGAGATTTCGTCATGGGAAAATGTCTTTCAATATCATGTCATCTCCTTTCAAATAGGATTGAAGGATTTTTCTTAAACTATGTTGAAATCTTGATGCACAAAAACCACGGATGGGAAATTCTAATCCATGGATGGATCATCCAAATTCGCTAGACCCTGATAAACGGCTGCTGATGAAATCCAAACGAGGGGTCCTAGCGTTTCAAATGGGAAACATTTTCCCCTAAACGGAGGAATGATTTCTATTCTGTGAGACGTCAAAAATTGGAAAAAAGCTTGTGTTCACAGAAGCTCTTTCTAGAAGAGTGGTCCTGGGTCCAGATGAGGTAGAGAGAGAAAAAGCATGCTGCACCTTGGACAGCCCGCACAGTTCTGAACAGAAAACGTAGAACACTTTTATAGAAAAGTGTTGAAAGTGAAAGTAAAAGTCTTGGCTGGAGAATTTTCACTTGGTTGCCGACTGGGAAAAATTTTTCAAAGCTCAGAAAAAAATTTTGAAATGTAAAAAAAAAAAAAAAAATATACAAAAATTAAAAAAACTTTTTGTTAATTTTTATCATGTCTTCTAGACATGATAAAAATTAACCCTACCCCCCTTTTGTCTGGGAATGTTGTCTCACCCTTTCTAAAAATAGACCATGTATACCAATATACTACAAACGGACTTGAACGCGTGTTCTCAGTATGTAGCTATACAAATTTGAAGGTAAAATTAAAAAAAAAGACATCTTTTTGGGGAAAAGGGAGTAAATTTGTATAGGAATATACTACAAACGGAATTTAAGGCCTGTTTTCAGTATATAGCTATACAAATTGGAAGGTAAAAAAAAATTTAAAAAAAGACATCTTTTTTTTTTCGGTGGGGAAGGCAGTGAATTTGTATAGGAATATACTACAAACGGACTTTAAAGCCTGTTTTCAGCATATAGCTATACAAATTGGAAGGTAAAAAAAATAAAAAAAAAGACATCTTTTTTTTCGGGGGGGGGAAGGCAGTGAATTTGTATAGGAATATACTACAAACGGATTTTAAAGCCTGTTTTCAGCATATAGCTATACAAATTGGAAGCTAAAAAAATAAAAAAAAAGACATCTTTTTTTTTCGGGGGGGGGGAAGGCAGTGAATTTGTATAGGAATATACTACAAACGGACTTTAAAGCCTGTTTTCAGCATATAGCTATACAAATTGGAAGGTAAAAAAAAAATAAAAATAAAGACATCTTTTTTTTTTCGGGAAATTAAGTGAATTTGTATAGGAATATACTACAAACTGACTTTAATGCCTGTTTTCAGTATATAGCTATACAAATTGGAAGGTAAAAAAAAAAATAAAAAAAAGATATCTTTTTTGGGGAAAAGGAGTGAATTTGTATAGAAATATACTACAAGAACATCAATGAAAGAACATCATGGGTCCAAGAATTGAAACTGAAAGTCCAAAAACGAAATGTTAACGACTGGGAAGAAAATTTTCAAAGCTGAAAAAAGATTTAAAAAAAAAAAAAAAAAAAACTTCCTTTTTCTTTCTTAATTTGATGTCTTCATTCTTTTGACCTTGTAGAAATAAAAAAAGTGAAGACATCAAATTAAGAAAGAAAAAAGGAAGGTTTTTTTTTTTTTTTTTTTTTTTTTTTTTTTTTTTTTTTAATGTGTTAAAATTTTTCCAGAGCTCTGAGAATTTTTCCCAGTCGGTTTCTAGAAGCAACTCGTTAATGTATTTAAACCACTTGCGTTTCAGTTTCAGATCAGTCTGTGCTGTGCACTCAACGTGGATACACGCTTCTCACTCTCCTGGGAAGAGCTTCTGTGAAGGTATGTGAACATTTTTTTCTTACTCTTTTGTATTTCATAGACTACAAATATTTATTGAGTCACCCATTTTATAGAAATGTATTCTTATTTCCTTTCAATACTTTGAGGTAGGGTAATATTTTCCCCCGTGCTACTGTTTTTGCTTTTCAAGGCTAGAAATGTTTTACTCAATAGCTGTTTTTATAGAAAACATGCTATTATTTCGTATACTCATATATTTTGTGAAACGTTAACAAATCCTTTACAACAAAGCAAGATCATGTGATCCACAGCTGGCTAGACCCGTCAGTGTAATCGGATCACGATTGTTCCATCATATACTGATATATTTTGTGAAACTTTAACAAATTCCTTTCAAGAAGCCAAGATCTCGTGATCCACAGCTGGCTAGACACGCCAGTGTAATTGGATCACGATTGTTCCATCCTATACTGATATATTTTGTGAAACTTTAACAAATTCCTTTCAAGAAGCCAAGATCTCGTGATCCACAGCTGGCCTAGACTCGTGAGTGTAATTGGATCACGATTGTTCCATCATATACTGATATATTTTGTGAAACTTTAACAAATTCCTTTCAAGAAGCCAAGATCTCGTGATCCACAGCTGACTCCATTAATCAGGAAAAACGGATCACGATTTTATCAATCGTATACTGATATATTTTGTGAAACTTTAACAAATCCCTTTCAACAGGGCAAGATCTCGTGATCCATAGCTGTCTAGAGCAGTCAGGATCAATGGATCACGATTGTTCCCTCGTATACTGATATATTTTGTGAAACTTTAACAAGGCAAGATCTCGTGATCCACAGCTCGCTAGACTAGTCAGGATTAACGGATCACGATTTTATCAATCGTATACTGATATATTTTGTGAAACTTCTTTAACAAATCCTTTTCAAGAAGGCAAGATCTCGTGATCCACAGCTGGCTAGAGCAGTCAGTATAATCGGATCACGACTGTTCCCTCGTATACTGATATATTTTGTGAAATTTTAACGAATGACTTTCAAGAAGGCAAGGTCTCGTGATCCAGAACTGACTCAATCAGTCAGGATTAACGGATCACGATTGTTCTATTGTATACTGATATATTTTGTGAAACTACTTTAACAAATGATTTTCAAGAAGGCAAGATCTCGTGATCCACAGCTGAGTAGACTTGTCAGAATTAACGGATCACGATTGTTCCATTGTATACTTATATATTTTGTGAAACTTCTTTAACAAATGACTTTCAAGAAGGCAAGATCTCGTGATCCACAGCTGACTAGACCCGTCAGAATTAACGGATCACGATAGTTCCATTGTATACTAATATATTTTGTGAAACTTTAACAAATCCTTTTCAAAAAAGGCAAGGTCTTGTGATCCACAGCTGACTCCATCAGTCAGGATAACGGATCACGATGGTTCCATCTTATACTGATATATATTTTGTGAAACGTTAACAAATGACTTTCAAGAAGGCAAGATCATGTGATTCAATAGAATTGTTCAATCGTATACTGGTATATTCTGATAAAACAACAGAATGATCCAATTTTGAATACGATCCCAATATGTTTTTATAAAATCCATTTCATATTTTGTTAAACGTGAACGACTGACTTTCAAGCTGGCTGCATGCGTGTTTTTTTTCGTGGTTTTTCCCCATGTGTAACGTGAATACGAGCCAGTTTCCCTTCCAAAGTCCTCCACGAAGGCATTTCTTAAGGCAAATAGCCCTCAAATGCTTTACTGTCCTCCGAATCGACTTGACCTCTCTCCAACTTCCACGGTGTCATTTGAACGTTTGAGTCGGCTGTTGGAAAAAAATGTCTGACAGCTGAAAACAATATCTCCACACACCTTCACAAAACCTCTTTCCAGGAGGAAGAAGCGTGTATTCAGCTCCAGTGCACAGCACAGACTGATTTAAAGCTGAAACGCGAGTGGTTTAAATAGATGAGAACCCTCTATAGAAATAATTTGAATATTACTGGTTTTGTGAATCAAGCCGACTGGGAAAAAAAATTCTCAGAGCTCAGAAAAAAATTCTGAGATGTAAAAAAAAAAAAAATCTTTTTGTTAATTTTTATCATGTCTTCTAGACATGATAAAAATTAACTCCCTTCTCTTTTTGTCTGGGAATGTTGTCTCACTCTTTCTAAAAATAGACTATGACTCATTCTTGTGGAATTCTGTTGGGATTTCACTTTCGATTGGGTTTTGACTTTGTTTCAATTCCCCAGTTATCTATAAAAGCATTCCGCGTTTCACTTCAGATCCGTGTGGGCTGTGGAAGAGGCAACACGTCTCTCTCTTTACCCAATCTCATGATATTCTTTAAGAATTTCTTAGCCATTTGTCAAAGAAGGGGACTATAATTGAAGAATTTATGAATTTGGGAACATGTCACCCATGGCAAATCTAAAATCTTGGAAGTGGATACTGGAAAGCCCCGCTCTGATTATAATTCTGAGTTCTAGCATGGGACATTTTTTAAACCAATAAGCTAAACTATTCCGCGTTTCACTTCAGATCCGTGTGGGCTGTGGAAGAGGCAACACGTCTCTCTCTTTACCCAATCTCATGATATTCTTTAAGAATTTCTTAGCCATTTGTCAAAGAAGGGGACTATAATTGAAGAATTTATGAATTTGGGAACATGTCACCCATGGCAAATCTAAAATCTTGGAAGTGGATACTGGAAAGCCCCGCTCTGATTATAATTCTGAGTTCTAGCATGGGACATTTTTTAAATCAATAAGCTAAACTATTTTTCTAGTCTCATATTCTCTCGTGACTAGGGTTCCAGATTTGGGTAGAGAGAGACATGTTGCCTCATCAACAGCCCGCACTGTTCTGAACAGAAACGTGGAATGCTTTTATAGAAAAGTGAAGAGTTGAAAGTGAAAGTCGAAAAACGAAATGGGATCGGCTAGGAAAAATTTCTCAGAGCTCAGAAAAAAAAAATTCTGAGGTGTAAAAAAAAGAAAAAAATCTTTTTGTTAATTTTTATCATGTCTTCTAGACATGATAAAAATTAACTCCCTTCTCTTTTTGTCTGGGAATGTTGTCTCACTCTTTCTAAAAATAGACTATGACTCATTCTTGTGGAATTCTGTTGGGATTTCACTTTCGATTGGGTTTTGACTTTGTTTCAATTCCCCAGTTATCTATAAAAGCATTCCGCGTTTCACTTCAGATCCGTGTGGGCTGTGGAAGAGGCAACACGTCTCTCTCTTTACCCAATCTCATGATATTCTTTAAGAATTTCTTAGCCATTTGTCAAAGAAGGGGACTATAATTGAAGAATTTATGAATTTGGGAACATGTCACCCATGGCAAATCTAAAATCTTGGAAGTGGATACTGGAAAGCCCCGCTCTGATTATAATTCTGAGTTCTAGCATGGGACATTTTTTAAACCAATAAGCTAAACTATTCCGCGTTTCACTTCAGATCCGTGTGGGCTGTGGAAGAGGCAACACGTCTCTCTCTTTACCCAATCTCATGATATTCTTTAAGAATTTCTTAGCCATTTGTCAAAGAAGGGGACTATAATTGAAGAATTTATGAATTTGGGAACATGTCACCCATGGCAAATCTAAAATCTTGGAAGTGGATACTGGAAAGCCCCGCTCTGATTATAATTCTGAGTTCTAGCATGGGACATTTTTTAAATCAATAAGCTAAACTATTTTTCTAGTCTCATATTCTCTCGTGACTAGGGTTCCAGATTTGGGTAGAGAGAGACATGTTGCCTCATCAACAGCCCGCACTGTTCTGAACAGAAACGTGGAATGCTTTTATAGAAAAGTGAAGAGTTGAAAGTGAAAGTCGAAAAACGAAATGGGATCGGCTAGGAAAAATTTCTCAGAGCTCAGAAAAAAAAAATTCTGAGGTGTAAAAAAAAGAAAAAAATCTTTTTGTTAATTTTTATCATGTCTTCTAGACATGATAAAAATTAACTCCCTTCTCTTTTTGTCTGGGAATGTTGTCTCCCACTTTATAAAAATAGACAATGACTCATTCTTTCTAAAGAATAGAATTCCAAGAAAAGATTGGATGAGTCATGGTCTATTTTTAGAAAGTGGGAGACAACATTCCCATACAAAAGGGGGGGGGTGAGTTAATTTTTATCATGTCTAGAAGACATGATAAAAATTAACAAAAAGATTTTTTTTTTTACATCTCAGAATTTTTTTCTGAGCTCTGAAAATATTTTCCCAGCCGATCTCATTTCGTTTTTCGACTTTCACTTTCTACTCTTCTCTTTTCTATAAAGGTATTTCGAGTTTCTGTTCAGAACACTGTGGGCTGTTGAAAAGGCAACACGTCTCCCTCTCTACATTAATTGGGATTCCAAGATGTTCTAAAGAAGAATTCTTTGAGAATCTCTTAACCTTTCTGAACTTGAAGACGAGCTAGCTGGATATTTCTTCATTTCTTTTTCAAGTATGGGTTCAAAGGATTCTTTTAAATAGTTGCAAGTAAGACGTTGTATTATTTTCTGTTGATCATGAATCTATTAAAAAATTTCAATGCCTAATTTTAGGGCTACCTATACCCAACATGATTCATATGTTTTACTCTACGTTTTAGATAAGACCCTCTCTTAAAACCATGATTTTCCTATTCAAAGTTGAAATGATTTTCCAAAAGCATGATCCTTTTAAAAAAACATGTGTGTTTGTGTAGGTGTGGTGGGACGGTTAGCTTTCTTTCTTATGAGATAGTCATCTCCACGAGATGTGTTTTGGATATCTTCTCCACCCTCTCGTGGTCACTGAAATCTCGTGATGGCTCAAGTGAAAAGGGTTCGCTTATTTTGACTCACAACCACGTTATATTTTTTTGGATATCTCCTCCAACGACTCGTGGAACTCTTTTCCCTGAAATGAGGTATGTTTAGCAGCGCACGCCCTCTGAAGTGAAGCTCGGAATATTTTGACAAATCCTGTCGAGTGGATTCTGAAACCATTTTTAAAGGATCTCAGAGAAACACCCATGAAGACAATACCAACGTGTCGTTTTTCAGAAAGCATGAAGGTGGCTCATGGTGAGAGATGAGGTGGTAAAATAGTTTTTTTCTTAGAAAGTTGAAAAAAATGAAGAGTAGTAAGACAGTCTCTTTTTTTCGAAACTGAGTAGGAGGGTCATTTTGAGATGAGCTGGAAAATATTTTCTGAGAGATTTGAAAAAAAATTTAAAAATAAAAAATATATATATTATATAATATATATATTATATAATATATATATTATATAATATATATTATAAATACTTTTTTTCATTTTTATCATGTCTTCAGACATAATAAAAATGAACGACATCTCTCTTTTTTTCTTTGAAACCTCTCTCAACCTATCTCGTCCTGTTTCTCAAGTAACATTCCTTTCCTGAAAAGCTAATTTCTTTAGACACCTAAGACAACAGGTAGAGACATACTTCGAACCAAAAAGAGAGTAGAGATCCTTTTCAATAATGTCGAATAGACAAAACACGAGTAGCCATTTCAGTTCTATGCTTTTTCCTAGGGACGATCCACGAAGGGTCCTGTTTTGTTCACGACCCGTGGTTCACCCATGATTTAAACACGTAGGCTCGAAACATCTCTACCTCCACGGTGCAGTTTGAAATGAAGGTGACCCACCCATCACCCCAGCTATGAAATGAAACGTCAAAACAGTGCACACGTTCTAGAATAAGAATCCTTGTAGACATTTGGGGGCTCTACAGCACAGACTCAACAGAAACAAAACCATAAAAACTTTCATAGATCCCAGAGAGTGGATGCTTAAAAATAAGGTGATGTCTCGTCGATCAAATCAGCTGTAAATAAATGTCTAAGAGCTGTGAAGAATGGATGGCCTACCTTCACAAAAGCTCTTTCTAGGAGGGAAAAGTATGTATCCAAGCAGAATACACAGCACAGACTGATGTTAAGTCGAAACTGGAGTGATTTCAATACACAAGTATGAATTCGTTCTAATAACCCTTTAGATAGGTCTCATTTGACTCATCGAGTCGAGGGGGAAAACATTGACGTGTTGCCTTTCCAACAGCCCACATTGTTCTGAACTGAAACGTAGAATGCTTTTATAGATAAGAGAAGAATTGAAAGTGAAAGTAAAAAACGAAATCGGATCAGCTGGGAAAATTTCTGAGCCGAGAAAAAATTCTGAGTCAGGAAAAATAAAATAATATAATAATAATAATAATAATAACCCTTCCTTTTTTCTTTTTTAATTTGATGTCTTCACTTTTTGACTTTCTACAAGGTCAAAAGAGTGAAGACATCAAATTAATAAAAAAAAAGGAAGAGGTTTTTTTTTTTTTTTTTTTTTTTTTTTCAATCTCAGAATTTTTCCTCAGCTCTGAAAAACTTTTTCCCAGCCGATCCCATTTCGTTTTTTGACTTTCACTTTCAATTCTTCTCTTTTCTATAAAAGTATTCCACGTTTTTGTTCAGAACAGTGTGGGCTGTTGAAAAGGTAACATGTCTCCCTCTCTCTTTACCCAAATCTGGAACCCATGATGATCTTAAGAAGAATTCTTTAAGAATCTCTTACAATTCCTGAATCTTAGACAAGCTGAATGTTTCTTTTTCGTATTTCGAAGCTATTGATGGATCAAACAAGAAGATTTCAATGGAATGACTTCATCGTTCTAGGATAGAATATTTTTCGAAATCTCTTCCTACTTTCGTCTACAGAGAAATGCTTTGAACGAAAGTTAGGTCCTCTTTTACATTTACTTTTTAAATAGTTGTTCAAAGGGATTTTCGTTCTGCTGATTCAGGTTTCCCGCGCTTCACGCTACCCATCCTCACCCATTCCTAAAGGATCTCAGAGAAAATTGAACCTATCTTATCTGAATATTTTCAGAGCTCAGAAAAAAATTCTGAGATGTAAAAAAAAAAAAAACAATCTTTTTGTTAATTTTTATCATGTCTTCTAGACATGATAAAAATTAACTCACCCCCCCTTTTGTATGGGAATGTTCTCTCCCACTTTCTAAAAATAGACCATGACTCATTCAATCTTTTCTTGGAATTCTATTCTTTAGAAAGAATGAGTCATTGTCTATTTTTAGAAAGTGGGAGACAACATTCCCAGACAAAAAGAGAAGGGAGTTAATTTTTATCATGTCTAGAAGACATGATAAAAATTAACAAAAAGATTTTTTTTTTTTTTACATCTCAGAATTTTTTTTCTGAGCTCTGAGAAATTTTTCCTAGCCGATCCCATTTCGTTTTTCGACTTTCACTTTCAACTCTTCACTTTTCTATAAAAGCATTCCACGTTTCTGTTCAGAACAGTGCGGGCTGTTGATGAGGCAACATGTCTCTCTCTACCCAAATCTGGAACCCTAGTCACGAGAGAATATGAGACTAGAAAAATAGTTTAGCTTATTGATTTAAAAAATGTCCCATGCTAGAACTCAGAATTATAATCAGAGCGGTGCTTTCCAGTATCCACTTCCAAGATTTTAGATTTGCCATGGGTGACATGTTCCCAAATTCATAAATTCTTCAATTATAGTCTCCTTCTTTGACAAATGGCTAAGAAATTCTTAAAGAATATCATGAGATTGGGTAAAGAGAGAGACGTGTTGCCTCTTCCACAGCCCACACGGATCTGAAGTGAAACGCGGAATGCTTTTATAGATAACTGGGGAATTGAAACAAAGTCAAAACCCAATCGAAAGTAAAATCCCAACAGAATTCCACAAGAATGAGTCATAGTCTATTTTTAGAAAGAGTGAGACAACATTCCCAGACACCCATGCAGCCAGCTTGAAAGTCAGTCGTTCACGTTTAACAAAATATGAAATGGATTTTATAAAAACATATTGGGATGGTATTCAAAATTGGATCATTCTGTTGTTTTATCAGAATATACCAGTATATGATTGAACAATTCTATTGAATCACATGATCTTGCCTTCTTGAAAGTCATTTGTTAACGTTTCACAAAATATATATCAGTATAAGATGGAACCATCGTGATCCGTTATCCTGACTGATGGAGTCAGCTGTGGATCACAAGACCTTGCCTTTTTTGAAAAGGATTTGTTAAAGTTTCACAAAATATATTAGTATACAATGGAACTATCGTGATCCGTTAATTCTGACGGGTCTAGTCAGCTGTGGATCACGAGATCTTGCCTTCTTGAAAGTCATTTGTTAAAGAAGTTTCACAAAATATATCAGTATACAATGGAACAATCGTGATCCGTTAATTCTGACAAGTCTAGTCAGCTGTGGATCACGAGATCTTGCCTTCTTGAAAATCATTTGTTAAAGAAGTTTCACAAAATATATCAGTATACAATAGAACAATCGTGATCCGTTAATCCTGACTGATTGAGTCAGTTCTGGATCACGAGATCTTGCCTTCTTGAAAGTCATTCGTTAAAATTTCACAAAATATATCAGTATACGAGGGAACAGTCGTGATCCGATTATACTGACTGCTCTAGCCAGCTGTGGATCACGAGATCTTGCCTTCTTGAAAAGGATTTGTTAAAGAAGTTTCACAAAATATATCAGTATACGATTGATAAAATCGTGATCCGTTAATCTTGACTAGTCTAGCCAGCTGTGGATCACGAGATCTTGCCTTGTTAAAGTTTCACAAAATATATCAGTATACGAGGGAACAATCGTGATCCATTGATCCTGACTGCTCTAGCCAGCTATGGATCACGAGATCTTGCCCTGTTGAAAGGGATTTGTTAAAGTTTCACAAAATATATCAGTATACGATTGATAAAATCGTGATCCGTTTTTCCTGATTAATGGAGTCAGCTGTGGATCACGAGATCTTGGCTTCTTGAAAGGACTATATTCCATGGATTTCATTTCTTTCCTAAACTCTTCTATATATTTCAGTTTCGATGGATCGTGTTTCTGGTGTTGGTTGCGTGGTTTATCGAATGGAGAATAGACATTCAAAAAAAGAAATTCTTTTAAGAATATGGACCCAAATAAGAAGGTTTTTCCTATGATGGAGTATAAGCTTGGATCCAGGCCACAGCACTGACTGACGATTTAAATAGTTAAGTGAAAGTTTATTCTGGTTAAAAAAGCGTAACTTCTTGTCCACATCAAACTGGCCATTAAAAAAAAAAAAAAAAAAAAAAAAAAAAAAAACCCTTTTTGTTAATTTTTATCATTTATATTTTTGTTAATTTTTATCATAAAAATTAACTTTACCACCCCTCACCCCTTATTTTGGTTTGAATCAGGTGTCAACATGTTTCTAAAATAAATTTCCAAGAACGATATGACTCATTCTTTTGCTTAGAAATCTAGTTTTAGAAAGTGTGAGACATCATTCACAACAAAAAAGAAAAAGGGGGTAGAGTTAATTTTTATCAATTCTAAAGGCATGATAAAAATTAACAAAAAGTTTTTTTTTTTTTTTTTTTTTTTTTTTTTTTTCAGCTCTTAGAAAATTTTTTCAACTGACATTGTCATGTTTTGCTACTAATGGACTTTCGTATTCCTAAGCTTTTTTTTCATTGGTTATTTTTCTCCTTTTCTAGGTGTTCCGATCATTTCAAAGTCAGGCGTAGATGCAGTTGCATGATTTGCTGCGATCGCCATTAATATACTTGTCACGTATTTACTGACGGCATACATTTGCTGCGTGAAACGATTATACAAAGGATTGGGGACTTTGAGAGGTTCCTTCTTTGACAATTCGTCTTGAATCAAAAACGAAACGCAATGGAGTTCCGTGGATACGTTCGTATCGTCTGCTTGCAGAGTTTCTTGGAATACGGCAAAAGCCCGATTCAAATCGTGATCGGTGACGAGTTTCGTTAAATATGGAGCGATATATTTATCGTGAATGACTTTCCCGATCACGCCATTCAACATGTCAAAGATGGAATTAAACGCCATCAATTTTTTTAACTGAATTTCCGAATGGACGCATGTTTTAGCGATACTGTACATTTTTAAAAATCCTTCGTAGCCTTCTGGAATTTCGGTCGTTGAATCTAGAACGTGTTTACTCATGGGCAGTTTTTCAATGACTTTCCGTAGATAAGAAACGAGATATTTTTCACGAGCCGTTTCCAATTCTCGATTCATTTGCTGACCGGGATCTGTTTTTTATTTTGAAGCTCTAATAATAGAGACACGTCCGACTCTTTAATTCGTTTATGGGTAGGTTCTTCTTCCTCCTTCTCCCCCTCTCCATGGTCCATTTCCTTTTCGAATTCTTCATGAGCGCGTTTCATTTTTATTTTGATTATATGTCTCCCTTTCTTTTATTTTGATTTTCTCTCTCTTTCTCTTTAAAAGAAATGACCTTTTTCCAACGCTTTCGTGGGTTCTCCTTTAATATCGGGAAAGACGGCTGGATCTAACGTCGCCGCATATGTTTCTACATAAGGAGCTCGAGCGAACGTGACATGCCACATGCCTTCCTCATTCGGTTTCATCTGAATACCGTTCGATCGAAGAAGGTTTGGGAGGGTTTTCAACAGTAAATGGAAAGGATTGAGAACGACATGGCCTTCATAAATTTCGGGAACGCGTCGATCCTCCTCTGAAAAAAGACATACGGGATATCGATACAGGAGCGTGTAGGCGTTCGCGTGTTGACTTAATTTTCCATCCAGTTCTTGCTCGATCAACTGGCAACGTGTGAGCTGGTTTTGTCGAATAATGGTTTCGTAGCACGTTTTGACATGAAAAACAGGATCTTCGTGGCAGTGACGCGTATGCACCGTAAAGGGAAGGTACTTAAAAACATATTGCATGTAGTCAAAAGGCCACGTTTCTTCGATTTGTAGATGGTGTTTCTTGGATTGGACCACGTAATAATTGAAAGGATAGGATAATTGAGTCGGGTCTAAATTCTCAAATTCGATGAACGCGACCGGCGAATAATCAAACATGTAGAAATAGGCAAACAGTTTCACATGATGGATCGGGGAATCGGGTTCGCTTTTAAAAATATTCGCGCAAGCATTATAGCCCTTATCGTTATTTTTCAAATAATAGGGATGATCGAGTCGCACCCCAATATTCCCATACCTCGGATCACACACACAACTTCCAAATTCTGCATGATAAAAAGTATGTTTTAAAGGCTGACCTGTAAAAGCATCGAAGGAACAGGGCTGCTGGAAGTAACCGGGTTTTTGGAAAGACGCGAGATACTTTTCGGAAAATACGGTCGGATCCCATACGTTGTTTTCTTCTTCTTCCTTCGAAAATGCTAATCGTTCGTGAGCGGTCATTTCTTCACACCCGAAACCTTGCAAAAGCGGCTTGTATCCAAAATCGCAAACACATTTACCTTCTTTCAAAGGATCTTTGTCTAAACTTTCTAATCGGCCGTGAGGTCCGCAAGCAATGTCCACGTCACAATTCCCCCCGCGTTCTTTTTGCGTAACGAGATGAGGGTATTTACAAAAACAGGTCGCGAATTTCAATCCTTTTTGATTCACCAGAACCCACTCTCCCGTAGCTGAAGAACAAGTAGCATGGGGAAGGAGTTTGGGAAGAGATTCACCCCGAAAACATATTTGATCGTCGTCACAATCGGTTGCGTGAATGCAAGTCGAATAAAGCGTCGTCCGCTGAGGAGGGTGGTAGGAAATGGATTGCCAAGGAGGGGTTGTAGTCGTTTGGGACTCGTTTCGAAACAGGTAGATCATGATCAGGTAAAGATAAAAGACGAGAAGAAATATCCAAAGCATCATCTTCTTTTTTTCAATAGAGGTTCACAACTTTTATTTTATCGCCTCGATCTTCATGCACCAGACCGGCATTATCTCGTTGGGCCCCTATTTGTTCAAAATATTGCAAAAATTTATATTTGGTTTGTAGATTCTGGATCGATAATAAATACTTTCGAACACTGTAGACCATATCGTTTCGTTGAGCCTTCACCATTTGGACAGGGTCGTCCATTATTTTTTAAATTACTTGTTTACGCCAAACATTTGATTCAGTGCATCCTCCGTGGAGGTTCCTGACCCCCCTTAATAACACTTACTTTCGTAGCATTTGGATTCTCTATTGGGTCTTTAGGAAGTCCTCTTGTGTCCATCGGTAATTCTTTCTGTTCCGGTTTCACCTTTTCCGCGATCGAGGTGGCTATTAACTGAAGGAGGAGAGGTTGATTAAAATTGCGGCAAGGAACGATTTTGTTCAAATATTGACTGTACTGAGGATCAATATTATCTTTTCGGTGTATAATGCTGGAAAGCATATGATCGGCAATCACAAAACTGTTACTCAACAGCGATTCCGATAAACCTCGATGAATAAACATATTATGAGGGGTGAGATAGGGAAGTTGATCCATTTCTTTTTGAGCCATCTTAGCAAAAAATCGGTAACGTCGTTTGGATAATAAATGTCGACGATGGATTTTCCATAAATCCATTTCTAAATGCTTTCTTCTTATTTAAAAATGAGTAACGGGTTTGAAGTAATTGGGAATGCCGATAATTTCGGGACACTTCTCTTCCCCTTCTTCCATCTCTTCGACTACAGGGAGGGAAAGAGGAGTTTCGATATCCAGATCGGTCGAGAACAGGACAGATTCTTTAAATAAGATAAATTCGCGAACTAAACCTCCTACCTTGTACGAATTTTCTCCGAACGTGTACCGGTTAGAAATTTGAAGGTTTAGAATACCTAGAAAAGAAGTCGTCGTACCAAACATATTTTCAATCGAACACTGAAAAGTATTTTTTAAACCCTCTCCATTAAAGATCCGACTCTTTCGTATACACCACATATTTCTATGAATTTGAAATTTATCTTGGGCTCCTTTACAAGCAGAGCAAAACGCGGGATCGCACCGGTCCATGAAAAAACGACAATTCTCCGCAAATTTGTGTTGTGGATTCTCTTTCATGCTTTCGCCAATTTTAGTTAAAGGAGCACACAGTCGAGTCATGAACGAAGTTCCTGTTTTATTGTTCTCCCCCGGTTTCAAATACCAATAACCAGCCACGAGAACATTATAGCAATTTTGTAAACCAATAATGTTTCGGATGTGAACAGTATCTTTTCGAGTTCCTTTGGAAAATTGAACTTTTTGTTGACAATGTGTCTCGTACAGCGGATCGTGATTTAAAACATCTTCCCAGTCGGGACATATTAAGTTGAGAGCACCTTGACGTTCTTTTAATTCGTCGATAGCTTTCTCAAGGATGGGAGAAGAAAGAATATTCTTGATAATCAACGAATAATCCATTCTTACTCAATAGATTTCTTTTTTTCGAACAAAGTAGAATGTAGTATCTTGGTTATTGGACTACTGTCCTTAGGAGATGTTACCTCTTCAGCAGCAAAAACTGATTTGAAGCGAAAATGGGATGACTTAAATAGATAAGCGAGAATTCATTCTAGAAAGAATTTTGCAATGTCTTGTTTGGTTTATGAAGTCGAGTGGAAAAAAAAATTTTGTGAGAGCTGGAAGAAAAATATCTGGAGAGTAAAAAAAAAAAAAAAAAAAAAAAAAAAAAACACTTTTATCATGTCTTAAGACATGATAAAAATTAACACTACCACCCTTTTGTCTCTGAATGATGTCTTACCATTTCTAAAAATAAACTATGACTCATTCTTTTCTTGAAATTTTATTTTTAGAAATGGTGAGTCATGGTGTATTTTAGAAACATGGTGCTGAGACATCATTGAAAACAAAAAAGGGGGTCATTAATTTTTATCATGTCTAGAAGACATGATAAAAATTAACAAAAAGTTTTTTTTTTTTTTTTTTCCAGTTGTAAATTTTTCCTGACAGATTTTTTTTCCAGCCAGATTTTCAACCGACCTTTTCCCAATCATCATGTTTTAAACTGGCTTACTATTGGTTTGTTTAAAAATGACGTCATTGCTTCAAGAACTATATACACATAACTTTCTCGTACTCACTTCTCTATACGGAATGGGGTTCCCAGCTGACATAGCAAAAACCCTATCTCGCTTCATCTACAACTCTCGTTGATGATCTATACAAAATTGGGTAATTTTTTCCACGACTTTATACAGTTCTTGATCACGGGGATCTATCTGCTTGTACGGCTTCACGTGAATTCTTAAATCATAGCGCTCGTCCATATTTTCATTGACGTTATCATCGACCCCAATTAAAAGAATGTCGTAATCGTACAAGACTCTGATATGTTCCGAACATTTTGAAATATTATACTTTCGGCACGACTTTTCACATTGCGTGCGGCCAAATATCCGATACGCATATCGTGCAATATCGTGCAATGAACTGTTGATCACTCGCTCGACATAATCATCCGAACCTTTACTCCACAAAATGATATCGATATTGCAAAGACGTAAAAACTGGATCAGGAAATTGGTTTTGGGTCGAATTTGAAATGTTTCTCCTTCAAAGTATCCAAGCGTCTCATCCATATCTAAGACACAGACCACCACCATCTTTCTTTTTTAAAGAAAGAAGAAGATGAGTCGATCCACCACTCATACTATTATTGAACACGTGAAAGAAATTGTTTATTATGCTCCTTCCAAATGTCCTTGGCATTTTGATTATGCCTGTTTTCTCATTTTAAATAATTTCAATCAAAGACGATTCCACTGCCTGTTTACTTCCCACTCGATGCAGTGGAGATCTTACAGTGCCAGCAGCTCTTGTGACTTGCCCGAACATTTTTTCGATTTGATCCTTCTTCATCGACAATTGAGTTCGGAGTATGTGTTGCCTTTTGCGACGCATTTCCGAGAACGTTCGGGATATACAATAGGTCTTTTTGAAATGAATCCTGGACTTTATAGTGCTCGCATTCTTCAACCGGAATATTTAGCAGAAACGTTTTACACGTTCATTGTTTTCTTGTGTAGTATTTGTTATCAACTCGGAGGAACGGCTCACGTTTTAAAATTATGTTCTTTTGTGTACACGGACCATCATCCCGTGCTCGTGGATATTGGAGCTCTGAATGTGGAAAAGAGAGAACGCATCGGTCATCGAGAATTTTTAAACGAGAAGAAATGGCATCGGTTCTTGAAACGACGAACGACTCGAGACATTATTCGGTACGTGAAACTCATGCATCCGGATTATTTTAAGAAGAAATGTCGTGGTCAATGCATTCTCTCCGAGAAAGTCGTCTTCAACGATGTAACGCATCAACTGATTTGTAAAAGTCGACAACGCAGTCTGGCCGAGGTTTTAGATACTTTTCAAGAACTCATGCCCCATGAGCCTATTCGTCAACTCATTCGAACGTGGCTTTCTGTGAGATAAACAAGAAGATGGATTATAAACAACTCGTACTCGATTTATTGAAACAGAAAAAATATCCCATTTTAGTGGATTATGTAGTTATGGATATTTATTATAAAATGGTTTATAAATCAGACGGGAAAGTAAAACGATTCGACTCTCCATGTTTCGAGCTGAATCAAAGATATTTAGAAGAACCCAATCCGTATAAACTGGAATTTATCACTTCGGATGATAGTAGTAAATTGGTTATTCGACGACAAATCGATCCTAAACATTTTATTATAAATCAATATCCGGAAAAATGTTTTCGTGTTAAACTGTCCAGTCACCATCTTGCTGAATTTGATATGTTTAAATACAAGATGTTCGAAGAACAAATTTATAATTTCATAATGTACCTGAATAGTAATATTCCTGCCATTCGAGAATTTTTTAACTTAACTCACGACGAAAGTACTCGATATTTACCTCAGTCCATACGACTGTGGGTGTATAACTATGAAACGGCCAAAATCACTCATCAAGCTATGGATCCCGAATATTTTGGACCGCGTTCATCTCTTTTACTGGAAACACGCATGATTCAAGGTTTATTATCACCATGCACTTCTAAATCAGTATTATTGTCTCTTCGAGATGATTATGCTTGGAAGAATCATACCGATAAAGCCATTTTACCGTCTTATGTATATGATTACGATCCTTATAATTTATATTATTCGGATCACTGGAAGGCTCTTGTCCCGCTGGCTTTTAATCCGTCAGAAAATCCCATCATTTGTTAATATTCCAGTTGCAGCACGTACTCATCATCTTCACTCCCGTCACGAACAAAATTGATGTAACGTTTCGTTTGAGGATCCTTGTAGCGACAGACTTGGCGAATACCCCGACAAATAGATCCCGGCAAATTTAAATCTCGATCCATTCCTCGAGTCGGTTTTAGAATCAGACCCGATTCGTTTGTCTCGAGGGCTTTTATAAACTTTTGATCGTAGCCAACACGAGCTTTGAGTTTGGACTTTCTCTTTCTCCCTCTTTTTTTGGGTAGAGGAGCCAAGTAATGCCGAATGGGTATATCTATACTCGAAGAGCGACTTCGGGATCGATTTCGGACTCTTGTTAGACTTGGAGATCGACTTCGGACTCTTGTTGGACTTTGAGATCGTGTTCGGACTCTCGTTGGACTTCTCGATCGACTTCTAGAACGTTGACGTTGAGATCGACGCCGCATATTTGGATTTATTTCTACTTTATTACGGTTTAAGAAACGTTTTACATAGTCTTGGACACGAGGTTCTTCACTCATAGCGTCATACCAGTAATTTCCCGGAATGATTATAAATTTATCGTCTCGAAACTTTATAAACTCTTCTGGACTATAGCGGGGAAAAATATTTTGTAAATGAGACAAATCGAATAAAACGTGCCCCAACGAACATGTCCCTGTTAATTCCGAACGACGCACGTTTCGATTTAATTCCTCTTCTAACACTTTTTGAACATACTCAATAGGAACTTTGGAAGGATAAGACATTTTTTTTTTTTGCTTTATATATCCCAAATGACTTGTCCATAGAAATATAATCGGAAGAAAACTGAATCTCGAACGTGCTGGTGTGTATCATAGTAAGCGTGATCGTATAAATCAAACACATCTAAATGAGCCAAGGCATGTAAAGTAAAAATGAATAATAATTGCCATGTCGTTTCATTACGATAAAATCGAGTTTGATCTACATTGACCTGATTAGCATAATAGGTGTTCATATTGATCGTACCCCTGTTTTGATCTACCAGCATCTTGTTCGAAGTGGAATAGTTTAAGCAGTACTTGCGATGAATTTTAATAAACTCGAAAAGATTAAAAATAACGTAGACGGGAATTTTTCCTTCCTCGGTTTCGGTTTCATTAATATATAACTGAATAATCTCTTTGGGTCCTCCTGGCTCTTCACAATAATACATGGACATTTCGTAACGGTCCAATCGACGAATTGGATTTTCCAAGATACGATTGAGAATCGAGACCCATCGTTCAAATATGAAATGGAATTTTTTAAAATCGATCGTGGCCAATCATCCATGATTTTAAAGCATGCCGTAAAAGCATCTCGCCAAGTATTAATTTTAGACTGAAGAGCCGTTCGACGACAAGATCGACGTTCTTCGTGTTGATCAACTCGTCTTTCCATATCCTTATCCTTTGTTTTTTGTCCAAAGAAAAAAGATGGCTGAAATATATATATTCTTGATGATGTTTGGTCTCTTTCTATTTTTCTTTCCTACTTCTGTTATGGAATCGGATTCCATGCCCATGAACGAATCGATACCGCTTAAAGATTGCCGACGAGAAAAAGTCTGGTGTGTGGATACATGTGATTTTCTTTGCACAAACGGGGAAGAAATGCAATGTGTTCGAGGACTCTGTATGCCCAAACTGAACCCTTACCCGTGTCAAACTGAAAAGGAGGGAATGATTATTCTTCCGGAAAAAATGGATTTTATCAGTGGTCGTGTTACTGCACGGATCCAGCTTTTTACAATGGACCAGATTGTGGAGAATTGGCGAAAGATGTTTGTCAAAATGGTACATTTATCTATAGGGGGTTCAATCAGCACGAATGCATGTGTCAATTTCCACAAGTAAAGGCTATAATTCAAGGAAAACCTCAATGTGTACATAGGAATATGGCTCGGTTTTATAGGGAACCATAATGAACTGTTAGGATCAAGTCAATTAAGTTGGGTAAAAAAAAAAAAAAAACTTTTGGTTAATTTTTATCATGTCTTTAGACATGATAAAAATTAACTCTACCTCCCCTTTTTTGTTTGGATCAGGTCTCAACATGTTTCAAGAACAGATTTCCAAGAAAGGTATAATCAATCTTTTCTCACAAATCTATTTTTAGAAAAGGTGAGACATTATTCCCAGACAATTTTTTTAGTTTATTCATTCAACAAAACATTTCAAAATTCTTTCTAGAATAAACTCTCTCTTATCTATTTAAGTAATCTGACTTTCGCTTCAAAATCGCCTGTGCTGTTGAAGGAGGTAACATCTTCCAAATTGGCTTACATATGCATTATGACAAAGACTTCAGTAAAGGTAGGAAATCTTTTGCTTTTTACCTATTTTTCATTTTGTTTGAAAGAAATTTTCTCTGACCAACTCCTTTCATGGAATATTCTTTCATAACTCTGATTCTCTGACATATTTCTTCACTCCCATTTTTTTAACTCTATCTAAGCATTTCGACTCAATCTATAAACGTTAACAGTTACTATATTTTTAAAAAATAAGCTGTTACGTTTTTGATTCCATCTCTTTTTTTGCTTCTTCTAGCATATGTTTACGATAACCTACAATTTTCATGGAACGTTTAATGATAGTATAGGAAGGATTAAAAGGTCGATACGGAAAATATTTTCGAAAGAATCGTTTTAACTTTCTTGAACAACTATCTAATCTTCGAGGGAAAAGTGGGCCGGCAATAACCCAAGCCAGAAATTCATACAAAAACCGATTACGTTGATCCCATATATTGGACGATACCAATTTTTTTTGTGCATAATGCCGTCGAAGATCTGTTTCGTTCAGAATTTTTAAAATTTCTTTTGCTTTTAAGTCAGTTTCAAGAATGATGAGAATAAATAATGCCATTTCTTCATATTCATAGCACTTTATAACTATTTCTTTCAGTTTCTTTAGGTCATCTAATGTAAGAAGAGGGCCTCGACACCTTTTAATATTAGTTTGCTTCGGACGCTCCTATTTAACACTTAATAAACGATATAAAAACCATAGTTTATTCTTCACTTGATTACGCGATTTCTTTTTTTCCTCAGTCAGATACTCTTCATATTTCTGTAGTGCTCTCTTATAATGATATTTTATACCATCACCATGTTTTCGATACCAGTCATAGAATTCATTAAAATAAAATTCATAATTAGTTCGTGTTGCTTCCGAAATATTCATCCGTTTAATAATATTTTGACATTCCTCCATTGACGGACATGGTATGAATACTGTATTGTCATGCTTGTGTCTATGTTTAGGAAGAGAGTTTTCCCAACATTTCCATCGTCTCATTCATTGGTATTCCCTCTCTTTGAATCGAACGTTTGGATCTCTTCTCCTCTCTCGTAATCTCCATCGATTTGCTTCTTTTACTCTTTCCAATGACCAATAATGTTTCATATAGGCCTTTTTCTTCCTTTTCCTTTCAGATAAAATTGTAGATTCCTCATTATTCATCTTGATTCAATCCCTTCATATTAATTATTATATATGTTATTTTTGATTCCGTCTTATATTTTTTTAATCTAATCCTTTTTTGGTATCTAAAAATTAAATTGATTAAAAAATATAGGGGTTCTATAAACCTTTTAAATATCCTTTAACCGTAAAATACAAAGCATACTAAAGTTCTAACCCCTCTATTATTACCCCATTTCTCGAACAAGGCACCTTGATCAAGTAATGAGGTTACGATAGAAGGGTTAGAACTTTAGTTATTTTTGTTATTTTACAAAAATTTAAGAAAAAGGTTTATACTAGAAGGTTTCAAAATTTTATTAATGATATTAAATTATTATTAATGATTTTTTGAATGGGTGCCAGGATCTGACGCTATTGATAAAGAAATAACTTAATCCATAATATATATGTCTGAAAAACAAATACTATGAAGGGGGAACATAGTTTTCCTAATGTTTATCTTGCTGTGTTTTATAAATCATGTAGATGGTCAGACAAATCACTAATGTAATGACAAATAAACAGTAAAGCTGAATAGTATGAATAAAAGGCATAAATGTCTTATAATTAGATCCAAAAATGGATCGGAGAAATGATTCATAACTCATTTTATCTTGTTCATTCCTTTCTCTCTATTTACATACAAGTTCTATCAATATCCTTAATGGATCCAAGATTCTACTTCAACTATAAAATTGACTCATCGTAAGATTTTTTTACTTGCAGATACTCGAGGCAGTTTGGTCTGTTTATTAGAATTCCAAATACATTTCCCGCATCTGTTCTAACCAATGGATTCTGGATTTACAACGAGCGGTTTTTATCAGAAGCATAAAAGACTTTCCCATCTATTCTCTAGCCATGGATTTTAGATTTTATTAGACCCCTTAGCGAATACTACGCCAACTATAAAATCGGCTCATCGTAAGCTTTTCCACTTGCGGATACTTTCTCAGATGTCTATTTTCTTCTTTTTTTAATCCGACCCTCTCAAAAACAAAGGATAATGAATATTCATAAATACGCTACACTTTACAGCCAAATTCATGGCTTGCATTTAGGAGGATTCAATGCGATTCAAGATACGATTTTCTTTCCCTTAGCCCATATGCGGTTTCAACCTTCTGTGATTCGAAAACTCGTTCATTTCGATAAAGTCGTCCCGAGTCAGAAACCACTCGTTCTCGCCCTAGCCGCCTATTGTAAAATGTCGGACTTGTCGTGTACCGTTTTTCTTCAACGCAATGCGTCATGGATCCTTCTTTTAGAAAACGAACGGGTCATTTTCCCCACGATCCCGAATTCATCGGAATCCTCCCACAATCTTTTCAAACTTTTCGCCACACCATTTTTTGTGAAAGATCCTAAAACGATCGAACGGTATTTACAAAATCCCGTGTTCGAAAACGTGTACCGCTCCCAAAATAATCATACAATTCTCTATTTAGACGAATGGGATATACCGTATCCAGGAGGACATTACTTTGATGACGATAACGGGCCCAGATTACATTTACCAGAAGATGACGGAGGGAAAAGGTATCGTCTTTGTTTTTTGTCCAACCAGGTCTATCACGAGAACGACCTCGTCCATAATTTCATCAACGAATGGAAAGATCGACCGGACGTTTATTACGATCCTCTGAAAACGCGAACGGCTTTTCCGTCTTCCTTTATTGAATTTTTACCGTCCGTGAATCCTGAGAAACCCATCCCGTTTCCCATTGAGTACAATAAGAGTACGGCGCTCATTCAAAAACAATGGACGTATCAGCACCATCCTCAATATATTGTCCAAGATATTTTGAATACGTACGATCAGAGAAATTCGCTTGAGAAGGTCGGACTCTTGATCGAATACCCGTTTCAAATCGGGTTCGAAAATGCTACTCGATCGAATCCTAACGGGAAATGCATTGGACTCGTCGTCAACGGTTCTGAACCGGAAACGATTTTATATGTTCGATCACCGTATCAGCGGTACATGGAGTATCAAGCCATCCCCACGACCGTGCACTGGATTCCTATTCTTTACGAACCAGAAACCACGTATCCACTCCAACCGGTCGTATTCTGTTCGACGGTCATCGGGTTTGAATACAAAAAGGCTTTCTTATGTTTAAGTTATGTCATGCTCGAATCTCATCCGAAACAACCTGCTAATAGAAACACGGCGTGTCTGTTCCATCCCGTCACAGATGTGAGCGAATTGACGTTTCTCGAGAGTTACGAATACGATTGTCAACATGCGCTTCACTGAGTTCGATATGCTTCCATTCCTCATGATTTATGGTGTCTGACCAAAATCGAAGAAGAAAAACCAGTTCCACTTGCTAAACCCTATGCTCATCTACCTTACCTGGTTCAATCATGGCTGGAATTTTATCATCAGAATCGTTCCACGGATCCAGAAATCAAGTACGGCAATCTGAAACTCTTTCAATTGGCTCTAACTTTGGCTCGACATAAAATATGCTTTTCGGCGGAAACGGTCGAAACTGAAGAAGAAGAAGGTATCATTGTACCAAGAAATTCATCGTCCCCGATCGTCATTCGCCTAAGTCGGGAAGCTCGAAAATTTCTCGATATTGTCCGGTTAAGAATTGAATTTATGGAACGACCAGTTTTCTCTCCATGTGTTCTGTTGTAAAGAGAAAAAAAAACGAAGCAAATATCTGTAGATTGAGAGATGGTGATTCCCTTAGCTCAGCTAGGAACTCAACTCACAAGAAGTGCGAAAGTTATCCACTGATATACACAATTCTTGAAACGATGACGTCATCTTGAAATGTCTTGTGAATCGAGTCGGCTGGAAAAAATTTCTAAAAAAAAAAAAAAAAAAAAAAAAAAAACTTTTTGTTAATTTTTATTATGTCTTTAAGACATGATAAAAATTAACTTTCTCTTCTTTTTGGCTGGGAAGGATGTCTCACCGTTTCGAAAAACAAACCGTGACTCATTCTTGCAATGATTGCCATGAGAAAGGATGAGTTATGATTTGTTTTTTTCAAACGGTGAGACATCCTTCCCAGACAAAAAGAAGAGAGAGTTAATTTTTATCATGTCTAAAGACATGATAAAAATAAACAAAAAGTTGTTTTTTTTTTCATCTACAGAAATTTTTCTGGGCTCTCAGAAATTTTTCCTAGCCGACTCGATTGGCAAGACATCTCAAAATTCTTTCTAGAATGGACTCTCGCTTATCTATTTAAACATTTCAAGTTTTACTTCAGATCGCTCAGGAGGGTTGAAGAAGAAGCATTTCGTCACTTGGAGATCATATTGTATTCTTTTCCATTTCGGAATTTGTCAAGATTCGATTAGGAGCAGCAATCAAGTAATCATACATCTGATTACATCGTAGCAAATAATCGACCGTGATCCAATTGAGTTGAATATTCACAATCAACACTAAAAAATAGAGTATTTCAACGCGAGTTATTTCGTACGTCATATCTCCCCGTTGAGCGAACTGGTCGGCTATCTGATCTATTTCCGTAATGATAGTAAAAAAGTTCAATGGATCCACGACCAATTCTGTATTCCATTGAATTGCAAATGGAAGTACGAGGTTTTGTTCACTCAAAAAATACAAATAGCCGTATTTCTCTTTTTCTCGAAACAGCGTTTGAATATAGTCTCGCACCGCTTCCCGTACTTCTGGATCGCGCACCAGTTCGAGCGTGACGAGGCTCGTGAAGGGCGGAAATTTATGAAATTTGATATATTGAGGTACCACGGTATTCAGTCGAGGACGATATTTATGATGAAGAAGGTGATCAATATGAGTCTTTAAGGATTGAAGTGTAACGATATCCATCTTTTCTTATACGAATTTCCAAATAATAAGGCCGATGATGACAAGAACGATTCCCAACAAGATTGGTTTTAGGTACGGTATATTACCCAAAACATCCAAAATACCACTCGTGATGGAACACGTCACGTCTTGACTGAAATGCGTTAAAGCTTCTCCGATCGTGGGTCGACGGCATTTCAATTCTTGCGTCGGTGTACAATCGTGATATGGACAATCACATAATCGACAACACGTATCCTCTTTCTCGTTGTCGTACCCTTCACACGCATTCCATTGCTGAATAGGAAATCCCGTGCACGATTCGATCCCGTTAACAGGTTCGGGTTGACAACAACTCAATTCTTTAAGTTTACAAACCATGTCCCCTCCGTTGTAGAGAAAACAGCCCGAATTGTCCCGAATGTATTGGTTGACATATTGAGAACCGAGCGCGACGGCCGTCACCCCTCCTGCGGTCAGAAGAGCTTTCTTACTAAACACTTTATCAAAAGCTTTTTGAAGGGGTTTATTCTTCGCGACGACTTTAGCGACCTCCCCTGCTCGTTTGACAGGAATGTCGAATCGTTTAAATTGTTTAGCGACTTTGCCTCCAGACTTGTTAAAAAATCGCATGTCTCTTGACCCTTGCCGGATTTTCAGAAACCAAGACAATGAACGAATCCAATTGTATTTTTAGTAATCGAAAAATTCCTTGTGGGTCGGACAATATTTCGGCGTTTCGGAATATTCTCTGCCTGAACCATCTTCGAAATCCTTATGGATTGCAAATTTATTATCATCGAATGGAATCGGAAATATGATGGAACAATCGCATACCAAGGTCGTTGGACCTTTCCTGATTGTGAAGGAAAATTTCTCGTTTTCGAAAAATACTGTTATTTTACCGACACGCGAGTTCCTGGATAAACATTTCCGACCCGATTTACACGACGTCCAGTTGGACGATCTCACATTCAAACTCAACCCGTGCATCGAGCACTATATCAACCACCTGTATTCTCAAGACCCGACCGACTTGAAACGCAATAACGCCATGGATGTGTTTGATCGGCGTTTCCATTACGAACTGCTACGGAATTTAAGTGTTGGCAACACGAACGAAATTGGTTTAGGCGTGAACAATACCACGAAGATGCAAGAAGAAATGATGGTTCATTTCAAGAGCACGCTTCAGCAACGTCTTTGCGGTTTATACCACTATATTAATAATTCAAATGTAGCGACGCTCTTCGACAAGATAAAGGTATGCGACATGGCGAATGGAGGTCTCTTTGTCGACCCTAAAACGGAATTCTCTCCTTTTTACAATTTCCTGCTGGCGCATTGTTTATTCGATTTTCATAAACTACCCAATTTAGACCTCGTTCCCGAAACCGTCATTTCGAATGTCGCGTACAAGAAAGGGGTTGGGTTTTATACGTTAGAAGATATTTGTCACCCTGAACCGATTGTTGTGATGGGAGAAGAAACAGGATCTTCGTATCTCTATCAATCCAAATGCATCACGTATCCCAAAGAAACGGCTTTAAATAAACAATTGACGAGAAAGGATTTGCCCGATAATCTCATTATGAAAAATGCCATGCAGTTTTCTGATACGCGGTTCCTAACTTGCTAAATGCGAAAAGGTTTGGAGAAAAAAATTGATTTGGTTGGGGGGGTTAAAAAGTCAGTACAGAAAAATTTCTATTATGTAAAAAGGAAAAAAAAACAAAATGGTAATATACCTTGACACAGAATCTGTTTTCATCATGTAGAAGCTTGTACACAGACCACAGCATTAAACGATCTGAAATGAAACTTGAATGGCTTAAATAGATAAGTGAGAACACATTCTTGAAAAAAAAAATGATGGTCTTGTTGATCGAGTCGGCTGGAAAAATTTTTTAAGATCTAAAAAAAAAAAAAAAAAAAAAAAACAACTTTTTCTTAATTTTTATTATGTCTTTAGACATGATAAAAATTAACAACCCCCTTCCCTTTTTGTCTGGGAATGTTGTCTCACACTTTCTAAAAATAGACCATAACTCATCCTTTCTAATGGCAATCATTCTAAGAATGAGTCAGCCAGCTATGGATCACGAGATCTTGCCCTGTTGAAAGGGATTTGTTAAAGTTTCACAAAATATATCAGTATACGATTGATAAAATCGTGATCTGTTTTTCCTGATTAATGGAGTCAGCTGTGGATCACGAGATCTTGGCTTCTTGAAAGGAATTTGTTAAAGTTTCACAAAATATATCAGTATATGATGGAACAATCGTGATCCAATTGCACTCACGAGTCTAGCCAGCTGTGGATCACGAGATCTTGGCTTCTTGAAAGGAATTTGTTAAAGTTTCACAAAATATATCAGTATAGGATGGAACAATCGTGATCCAATTACACTGACGGGTCTAGCCAGCTGTGGATCACGAGATCTTGGCTTCTTGAAAGGAATTTGTTAAAGTTTCACAAAATATATCAGTATATGATGGAACAATCGTGATCCGATTACACTGACGGGTCTAGCCAGCTGTGGATCACATGATCTTGCTTTGTTGAAAAGGATTTGTTAAAGTTTCACAAAATATATCAGTATACGAAATAATAGCATGTTTCTATAAAAACAGCTATTGAGAAAAACATTTCTAGCCTTGAAAAGCAAAAACAGTAGCACGGGGAAAAATATTACCCTACCTCAAAGTATTGAAAGGAAATAAGAATACATTTCTATAAAATGGGTGACTCAATAAATATTTGTAGTCTATGAAATACAAAAGAGTAAGAAAAAAATGTTCACATACCTTCACAGAAGCTCTTCCCAGGAGAGTGAGAAGCGTGTATCCACGTTGAGTGCACAGCACAGACTGATCTGAAACTGAAACGCAAGTGGTTTAAATACATTAACGAGTTGCTTCTAGAAACCGACTGGGAAAAATTTTCACACATAATAAAAAAAAATAATAATAAAAAAAAACCTTCCTTTTTTCTTTCTTAATTTGATGTCTTCACTTTTTTAATTTCTACAAGGTCAAAAGAATGAAGACATCAAATTAAGAATGAAAAAGAAAGTTTTTTTTTTTTTTTTTTTTAAATCTTTTTTCAGCTTTGAAAATTTTCTTCCCAGTCGTTAACATTTCGTTTTTGGACTTTCAGTTTCAATTCTTGGACCCATGATGTTCTTTCATTGATGTTCTTGTAGTATATTTCTATACAAATTCACTCCTTTTCCCCAAAAAACATATGTTTTTTTTATTTTTTTTTACCTTCCAATTTGTATAGCTATATACTGAAAACAGGCATTAAAGTCAGTTTGTAGTATATTCCTATACAAATTCACTTAATTTCCCGAAAAAAAAAAAGATGTCTTTTTTTTTATTTTTTTTACCTTCCAATTTGTATAGCTATATGCTGAAAACAGGCTTTAAAGTCCGTTTGTAGTATATTCCTATACAAATTCACTGCCTTCCCCCCCGAAAAAAAAAGATGTCTTTTTTTTATTTTTTTTACCTTCCAATTTGTATAGCTATATGCTGAAAACAGGCTTTAAAGTCCGTTTGTAGTATACTCCTATACAAATTCACTGCCTTTCCCCCCCCCCCCCGAAAAAAAAAGATGTCTTTTTTTTATTTTTTTTACCTTCCAATTTGTATAGCTATATACTGAAAACAGGCCTTAAATTCCGTTTGTAGTATATTCCTATACAAATTTACTCCCTTTTCCCCAAAAAGATGTATTTTTTTTTAAATTTTACCTTCAAAGTTGTATAGCTACATACTGAGAACACGCGTTCAAGTCCGTTTGTAGTATATTGGTATACATGGTCTATTTTTAGAAAGGGTGAGACAACATTCCCAGACAAAAGGGGGGTAGGGTTAATTTTTGTCATGTCTAGAAGACATGATAAAAATTAACAAAAATTTTTTTTTTTTTTTTTTTTTACATTCCAAAATTTTTTTCTGAGCTTTGAAAAATTTTTCCCAGTCGGCAACCAAGTGAAAATTCTCCAGCCAAGACTTTTACTTTCACTTTCAACACTTTTCTATAAAAGTATTCTACGTTTTCTGTTCAGAACTGTGCGGGCTGTTCAAGGTGCAGCATGCTTTTTCTCTCTCCACCTCATTTGGACCCAGGACCACTCTTCTAGAAAGAGCTTCTGTGAACATAAGCTTTTTTCCAATTTTTGACGTCTCACAGAATAGAAACCATTCCTCCGTTTAGGGGAAAATGTTTCCCATTTGAAACGCTAGGACCCCTCGTTTGGATTTCATCAGCAGCCGTTTATCAGGGTCTAGCGAAATTGGATGATCCATCCATGGATTAGAATTTCCCATCCGTCGTTTTTATGCATCAAGATTTCAACATAGTTTAAGAAAAATCCTTCAATCCTATTTCAAAGGAGATGACATGATATTGAAAGACATTTTCCCATGACGAAATCTCTCTATCCCACACTTTCTTTTAAAGTGAAGTTAAAGAGATTTTTCATACCGGGTTTTCAATTTTCATCTCAAATCATACCGGGTTTTCAATTTTCATCTCAAATCATAGCGTTGACGACGTGTGACACACAAACCGTGACATAAATTTCAGTTTCCATGACAGCTAAGAGTCTTGAGGTTTAAACAAATGTATGAAAGAATTTATATTTTAACCGTTTCAGAGATTGAGTGGGCTGGAAAAAAAGGCTCTTTCCATGACAGCTAACACGCTTGAGCTTTAAATATGTATGAAAGAATTTATTTTTAATCGATTTCAGCGATTGAGTGGGCTGTGAAAAGAAAAAAGCTCTTTCCATGACACCTAACACTCTTGAGCTTTAAAAATGTATGAAAGAATTTATTTTTAATAGATTTCAGCGATTGAGGGGGCTGGGAAACATTTTCTTAGAGCTCAGGGAAAAAAAAGTCTCTTTCCATGATACCTAACACGCTTGAGCTTTAAAAATGTATGAAACAATTTATTTTTAATCCATTTCAGCGATTGAGGGGGCTCGGAAAATTTTCTTAGAGCTCAGGGAATGTGTCTCCAGGTTGAATGCATGAAAGCCAAAAGAATTCCTCATGAAAGAACATCTTTTTTTCCTGGTTGTGGTATGGAGTAGAGTTTCTGCATCTTGAACAACCCACACTGATCTGAACAGAAACATGAAATGTTCTTATAGATATAAGAAATGAATTGAAAGTGAAAGTAAAAATGAAATTGTATTGGCTGGAAATATTTCTTGGCTGTTGAATGGGAAAAATATTTCCAGAGCTGAAAAAAAAAAAAAAAAAAAAAAAAAAAAAAAAAAAAAAAAAAACTATTCCTTTTTTTCTATTAATTTGATGTCTTCACTTTGTTTACTTTGGAATGGAGAAACCCAAAGACTATGACTCATCCTTTCTAAAACATATAATTCCTAGAATGAGTCATGGTCTATTTTTAGAAACAGTGAGACAACATTCCCGGAGAAAAGGGGGTAGGATTAATTTTTGTCATGTCTAGAAGACATGATAAAAATTAACAAAAAGTTTTTTTTTTTATCTTAGAATTTTTTTCTGAGCTCTTAAAATTTTTTCCCAGTCGGCAACGAAGTGAAAATTTTCCAGCCAAGACGATTTGGCTTTTACTTTCACTTTCATCGCTTTTCTATAAAAGTATTCCACGTTTTCTATTCAGAACTGCGCGGGCTATCCAAGGTGCAGCATGCTTTTTCTCTTTCTCTATCTCATCTGGACCCAGGAACATTCTTCTAGAAAGAGCTTCTGTGAACACAAATTTCTTTCCACTTTTTAGTGTCTCACAGAATAGAAATCATTCTTCTGTTTAGGGGAAAATGTTTCCCTTTTGAAAAGCTAGGACCTCTCGTTTGGATTTCATCAGCAACCATTTATCAGGTTTTAGCGAAATTGGATGATCCATCCATGAATCAGAATTTCCCATCCGTGGTTTGGATGCAAAAAGATTTTAACATAGTTTAAGAAAAATCCTATTTGAAAGGAGATGTCATGATATTGAAAGACACCTCAAACCATACCGTTGACGACGTGTGAGACACAAACCATGACATAAATTTCAGTTTCTATGACAGCTAACACGCTTGAGCTTTAAAAATGTATGAAAGAAGTTATTTTTAATCCATTTCAGCGATTGAGTGGGCTGGGGAAAAAAGGCCCTTTCCATGACAGCTAACACGCTTGAGCTTTAAAAATGTATGAAAGAATTTGTTTTTAATCCATTTGAGTGATTGAGGGAGCTGGGAAACATTTTCTTAGGGCTCAGGGGAAAAAAAGGCTCTTTCCATGACAGCTAACACGCTTAAGCTTTAAAAATGTATGAAAGAATTTATTTTTAATCCATTTCAGCGATTGAGTCTGCTGGGAAACATTTTCTTAGAGCTCAGGGGAAAAAAAGGCTCTTTCCATGACAGCTAACACTCTTGAGGTTTAAAAATGTATGAAAGAATTTATTTTTAATCCATTTCAGCGATTGAGTCTGCTGGGAAACATTTTCTTAGAGCTCAGGGGAAAAAAGGCTCTTTCCATGACAGCTAACACTCTTGAGGTTTAAAAATGTATGAAAGAATTTATTTTTAATCCATTTCAGCGATTGAGTCTGCTGGGAAACATTTTCTTAGAGGTCAGGGAAAAAAAGGCTCTTTCCATGACAGCTAACACTCTTGAGGTTTAAAAATTTATGAAAGAATTTATTTTTTATTCCATTTCAGCGATTGAGTCTGCTGGGAAAAATTTTCTTAGAGCTCAGGGGAAAAAAAGGCTCTTTCCATGACACCTAACACGCTTGAGCTTTAAAAATGTATGAAAGAATTTATTTTTAATCCATTTCAGCGATTGAGTGGGCTGGGAAACATATTCTTAGAGCTCAGGGAATGTGTCTCCAGGTTGAATGCACAGCACACACGGATGGGAAGTCGAAACTCGAGTGGCTTAAAAAATAAATATGCGAAATTTGGGTCATCGAGGTGACTAGGAAAAATTTTCAGAGTTCTGGAAATAATTCTCAGTTCAAGCATGGGACATGAGAACAGAAATGTATTACAATCATCATGTCATCATTGTTTTCGAAAGCCAAAAGAATTCCTCATGAAAGAACATCTTTTTTTCCTGGTTGTGGGATGGAGTAGAGTTGCTGCATCTTGAACAACCCACACTGATCTGAACAGAAACATGAAATGTTCTTATAGATATAAGAAATGAATTGAAAGTGAAAGTAAAAAATGAAATTGTATTGGCTGGAAATATTTCTTGGCTGTTGAATTGGAAAAATATTTTCAGAGCTATAATAAAAAAAAAAAAAAAAAAAAAAAAAGAAAAACCTCTTCCTTTTTTTTCTATTAATTTGATGTCTTCACTTTGTTTACTTTGGAATGGAGAAACCCAAAGACTTTTTAAAACATATCCTTTTTAAAAACTTATCTTATGTTATAAACTTTAAACTCATCCTTTTTAAAACATATAATTCCTAGAATGAGTCTTGGTCTATTTTTAGAAACAGTGAGACAATATTCAAACACAAAAGGGGGGTAGGGTTAATTTATATCATCTCTAGAAGACATGATAAAAATTAACAAAAAGTTTTTTTTTTTTTTTTTTTTTTTACATCTCACAATTTTTTTTTTGAGCTCTGAAAATTTTTTCCCAGTCGGTAACCAATTGAAAAATTTCCAATCGGCTTTTACTTTCACTTTCAACTCTTTTCTATAAAAGCATTCGACGTTTTCTGTTCAGAACCGTGCGGGCTCTCCATAGTGCAACATGCTTTTTCTCTCTCTACCTCATCTGCATCTAGGATGTTTTTCCTTCTTCAAGAAGTGGAATTTTTTGGGAATACCTTACAATTTCACGAGCTAGCTGTTTCTTATATTTCGAGGAGATTTCAATGAAATTGTTTATAGATGTCACCTATTGCAGATGGGGAAAAGTCTATACTGGATCGCTGGAGACATCTCATCCAGATAGGTCACGTTATATTTTTTCCCACACCTAAATAAATTGGACATGAGCCATCCTTTTGTTTTCTCATCCAACAAAGATAGACACTACAGACCGTTTTGGGTTTTCACTCTTCGCGAACCGAGATGAGCCGCAGCGACACTTTGCGTTTTCTCTGAGCGCAATAATGGATCACGTGAGCAGCCATTTTGTTTCCCATCTCACCCAGATAGGTCATGTTGTATTTTGTTTCATGCACCTAGCCAATTTTGGACATGAGCCATCCTTTTGTTTTTTTTCTATCGAACCAAGATGTACTCTGGAGACAATTTGGTGTGCTGGAGACACCGGCACCCATTCAGAAAATTTACTTTTCCGTTGAGAAACAAAATTGTCTCCAGAGTCCATCTTGGTTCGATAGAAAAAAAAAACAAAAGGATGGCTCATGTCCAAAATTGGCTAGGTGCATGAAACAAAATACAACATGACCTATCTGGGTGAGATGGGAAACTAAATGGCTGCTCACGTGATCCATTATTGCGCTCATAGAAAACGCAAAGTGTGGCTGCGGCTCGTCTTGGTTCGCGAAGTGTGAAAACCCAAAACGGTCTGTAGTGTCTATCTTTGTTGGATGAGAAAACAAAAGGATGGCTCATGTCCAATTTATTTAGGTGTGGAAAAAAATATAACGTGACCTATCTGGATGAGATGTCTCCAGCGATCCAGTATAGACTTTTTCCCCATCTGCAATAGGTGAAATCTATAAACAATTTCATTGAAATCTACTCGAAATATAAGAAACAGCTAGCTCCTGAAATTGTAAGGTATTCCCAAAGAATTCCACTTCTTGAAGAAGGAAAAACATCCTAGATGCAGATGAGGTAGAGAGAGAGAAAAAGCATGTTGCACTATGGAGAGCCCGCACGGTTCTGAACAGAAAACGTGGATTGCTTTTATAGAAGAGTTGAAAGTGAAAGTAAAAGCCGATTGGAAATTTTTCAATTGGTTACCGACTGGGAAAAAATGTTCAGAGCTCAAAAAAAAAAAAAAAAAAAAAAAAAAAAAAAAAAAAAATTCTGAGATGTAAAAAAAAAAAAACTTTTTGTTAATTTTTATCATGTTTTCTAGACATGATAAAAATTAACCCTTACCCCCCTTTTGTGTGGGAATATTGTCTCACTGTTTCTAAAAATAGACCATGAATTATATGTTTAAAAAGGATGAGTCATGGTCTTTGGGTTTCTCCATTCCAAAGTAAACAAAGTGAAGACATCAAATTAATAGAAAAAAAGAAAGTTTTTTTTTTTTTTTTTTTTTTTTTTTTTTTTCAGCTCTGGAAATATTTTTCCCATTCAACAGCCAAGAAATATTTCCAGCCAATACAATTTCATTTTTACTTTCACTTTCAATTCATTTCTTATATCTATAAGAACATTTCATGTTTCTGTTCAGATCAGTGTGGGTTGCTCAAGATGCAGAAACTCTACTCCATACCACAACCAGGAAAAAAAGATGTTCTTTCATGAGGAATTCTTTTGGCTTTCGAAAACAATGATGACATGATGATTGTAATACATTTCTGTTGTCATGTCCCATACTTGAACTCAGAATTATTTCCAGAACTCTGAGAATTTTTCCTCGTCAGCTCGATGACCCAAATTTCGTATATTTATTTAAGCCACTCGAGTTTCGACTTCCCATCCGTGTGTTCTGTGCATTCAACCTGGAGACACATTCCCTGAGCTCTATGAAAATTTTCCGAGCCCACTCAATCGCTGAAATGGATTAAAAATAAATTGTTTCATACATTTTTAAAGCTCAAGCGTGTTAGGTGTCACGGAAAGAGCCTTTTTTCCCCTGAGCTCTGAGAAAATATTTCCCAGCCCCCTCAATCGCTGAAATGGATTAAAAATAAATTCTTTCATACATTTTTAAAGCTCAAGCGTGTTAGGTGTCATGGAAAGAGCCTTTATTTCCCCTGAGCTCTAAGAAAATGTTTCCCAGCCCCCTCAATCGCTGAAATGGATTAAAAAAAATTCTTTCATACATTTTTAAAGCTCAAGAGTTTTAGGTATCATGGAAAGAGCTTTTTCTTTTCACAGCCCACTCAATCACTGAAATCGATTAAAAGCAAATTCTTTCATACATTTTTAAAGCTCAAGAGTGTTAGGGTGTCATGGAAAAAGCTTTTTCTTTTCACAGCCCACTCAATCGCTGAAATCGATTAAAAACAAATTCTTTCATACATTTTTAAAGCTCAAGCGTGTTAGCTGTTATGGAAAGGGCCTTTCATTCCCCAGCCCACTCAATCGCTGAAATCGATTAAAAATAAATTCTTTCATACATGTTTAAAGCTCAAGCGTGTTAGCTGTCATGGAAAGAGCCTTTTTTCCCAGCCCACTCAATCGCTGAAACGGATAAAAAATACTCTTTCATACATTTGTTCAAACCTCAAGACTCTTAGCTGTCATGGAAACTGAAATTTATGTAACGGTTTGTGTGGCACACGTCGTCAACGGTATGATTTGAAGAGAAAATTGAAAACCCGGTATGAAAAAACTCTTTAACTTCACTTTAGAAGAAGGTGTGGGATAGAGAGATTTCGTCATGGGAAAATGTCTTTCAATGTCCGTCATGGGAAAATGTCTTTCAATATCATGTCATCTCCTTTCAAATAGGATTGAAGGATTTTTCATAAACTATGTTGAAATCTTGATGCATAAATACCGCGGATGGGAAATTCTGATCCATGGATGGATCATCCAATTTCGCTAGACCCTGATAAACGGTTGCTGACGAAATCCAAACGAGGCGTCCTAGCTTTTCAAATGGGAAACATTTTCCCCTAAACGGAGGAATGATTTCTATTCTGTGAGACGTCAAAAATTGGAAAAAAGCTTGTGTTCACAGAAGCTCTTTCTGGAAGAGTGGTCCTGGGTCCAGATGAGGTAGAGAGAGAAAAAGCATGCTGCACCTTGGACAGCCCGCACAGTTCTGAACAGAAAACGTAGAATACTTTTATAGAAAAGTGTTGAAAGTGAAAGTAAAAGGCCAATCGTCTTGGCTGAAGAATTTTCACTTGGTTGCCGACTGGGAAAAATTTTTCAGAGCTCAGAAAAAAGTTTTGAGATGTAAAAAAAAAAAAAAAAAAAAAACTTTTTGTTAATTTTTATCATGTCTTCTAGACATGATAAAATTAACCATACCCCCTTTTGTCTGGGAATGTTGTCTCACTGTTTCTAAAAATAGACCATGACTCATTCTAGGAATTCTATGTTTTAGAAAGGATGAGTCATGGTCTTTGGGTTTCTCCATTCCAAAGTAAACAAAGTGAAGACATCAAATTAATAGAAAAAAAGGAAGAGTTTTTTTTTTTTTTTTTCAGCTCTGGAAAATTTTTTTCCATTCGACAGCCAAGAAATATTTCCAGCCAACACGATTTCATTTTTACTTTCACTTTGAGTTAATTTCTTCTATCTATAAAAGCATTCCACATTTCTGTTCAGATCAGTGTGGGTTGTTGACGATGCAGCATCTCTACCTCATCCCACAACCAGGAAGAAAAGATGTTGTTTCATGAGGAATTGTTTTGGCTTTCGAAAACCACGATGGCGTGATGATTATAATAATTTCTGTTGTAATCCGGGGCGGTGTGGAAAATACATTCTCGGTACGTAATCCCCCACCCAGGAAGATTAGAAAATGTTTTAAAAGGAATACTTTGGCCTGACGTTTGAAAAAAAACAATGATCACAGGGCTGTTGAGATAACATTGAGAACCCATGATGATGTTGTGTGATGGGGCTAATCTTTTTTACTTAAACGGATCTTCTTCTAAACATCCAAGGTATGATTGTTTCCCTAGATCAAAGAAAACAATACCTTTTTTTCTTTTTTACAAGAAAAGTATCCTCAATAATGTTGCTGAAAAGATTAAAGCGATATTTTCTCATGGAACTATTGGACCGCTTGTCTATGGTGTTGTCGGGTGGGATATCGCATTCAATTCCCTTTTACCGACTCACAAATCACGAAAGGAGTGGCTTTCCAGCATCCAGTGCACCCAGCTTCCCTTACAGAGTTCCGTGAAGGAGGATCGTGGGTATTGAATTCTATTTCTGTGTGTTGTTTCTTAAAGACCCACAGGGTGAAATCCATCTTCCTCCCTCGCGATTGACTAAAAGAATTCCTCTTCTTGAGAAAGAACATCCTAGGTCTAGAGGAGGTAGAGAGAGAGAGAGAGAAAAAGAGCATGTTGCACCTTGGACAGCCCGCACGGTTCTGAACAGGAAACGTGGAATATTTATATAGAAAGGAGTTGAAAGTGAAAGTAAATCGCGTGTAAAATATAGTAAATAAAATTAACAAAAAGTATTTATAATATATGTTATAAAATATATTTTATAACATATATTATAAATACTTTTTGTTAATTTTTATCATGTCTTCTAGACATGATAAAAATTAACTCTACCCCCTTTTGTCTGGGAATGTTGTCTCACCCTTTCTAAAAATAGACCATGTATACCAATATACTACAAACGGACTTGAACGCCTGTTCTCAGTATGTAGCTATACAAATTTGAAGGTAAAATAAAATAAAAAAGACATCTTTTTGGGGGAAAGGGAGTAAATTTGTATAGGAATATACTACAAACGGAATTTAAGGCCTGTTTTCAGTATATAGCTATACAAATTGGAAGGTAAAAAAAATAAAAAAAGACATCTTTTTGCTGGGAAATTAAGTGAATTTGTATAGGAATATACTACAAACTGACTTTAATGCCTGTTTTCAGTATATAGCTATACAAATTGGAAGGTAAAAAAAATTTAAAAAAAAAATATCTTTTTTGCGGAAAAGGAGTGAATTTGTATAGGAATATACTACAAGAACATCAAGAAAAGAACATCATGGGTCCAAGAATTGAAACTGAAAGTCCAAAAACGAAATGTTAACGACTGGGAAGAAAATTTTCAAAGCTGAAAAAAGATTTAAAAAAAAAAAAAAAAAAAAAAAAAAACCTTCCTTTTTCTTTCTTAATTTGATGTCTTCATTCTTTTGACCTTGTAGAAATTAAAAAAGTGAAGACATCAAATTAAGAAAGAAAAAAGGAAGGTTTTTTTTTATTATTATTATTTTTTTTATTATGTGTGAAAATTTTTCCCAGTCGGTTTCTAGAAGCAACTCGTTAATGTATTTAAAACACTCGCGTTTCGGCTTCAGATCAGTCTGTGCTGTGCACTCAACGTGGATACACGCTTCTCACTCTCCTGGGAAGAGCTTCTGTGAAGGTATGTGAACATTTTTTCTTACTTTTTGTATTTCATAGACTACAAATATTTATTGAGTCACCCATTTTATAGAAATGTATTCTTATTTCCTTTCAATACTTTGAGGTAGGGTAATATTTTCCCCCCTGCTACTGTTTTTGTTTTTCAAGGCTAGAAATGTTTTATTCAATAGCTGTTTTTATAGAAAACATGCTATTATTTCGTATACTGATATATTCTGTGAAACTTTAACAAATTCCTTTCAAGAAGCCAAGATCTCGTGATCCACAGCTGGCTAGACCCGTCAGTGTAATCGGATCACGAATGTTCCATCCTATACTGATATATTTCGTGACACTTTAACAAATTCCTTTCAAGAAGCCAAGATCTCGTGATCCACAGCTGACTCCATTAGTCAGGAAAAACGGATCACAATTTTATCAATCGTATACTGATATATTTTGTGAAACTTTAAGTAATCCCTTTCAACAGGGCAAGACCTCCTGATCCGTAGCTGGTTAGAGCAGTCAGGATCAACAGATCACGATGGTTCCATCGTATACTGATATATTTTGTGAAACTTTAACAAGGCAAGATCTCGTGATCCACAGCTCGCTAGACTAGTCAGGATTAACGGATCTCGATTTTATCAATCGTATACTAATATATTTTGTGAAACTTTAAGAAATCCATTTCAACAGGGCAAGATCTCGTGATCCACAGCTGGCTAGAGCAGTCAGGATCAACGCATCACGATGGTTCCCTCGTATACTGATATATTTTGTGAAATTTTAACAAATGACTTTCAAGAAGGCAAGATCTCGTGATCCACAGCTGACTAGACCCGTCAGAATTAACGGATCACGATAGTTCCATTGCATAATGATATATTTTGTGAAACTTCTTTAACAAATGACTTTCAAGAAGGCAAGATCTCGTGATCCACAGCTGACTAGACCCGTCAGAATTAACGGATCACGATAGTTCCATTGTATACTGATATATTTTGTGGAACTTTAAGAAATCCTTTTCAAAAAAGGCAAGGTCTTGTGATCCACAGCTGATTTCATCAGTCAGGATAACGGATCACGATGGTTCCATCTTATACTGATATATATTTTGTGAAACGTTAACAAATGACTTTCAAGAAGGCAAGATCATGTGATTCAATAGAATTGTTCAATTGTATACTGGCATATTCTGATAAAACAACAGAATGATCCAATTTTGAATACGATCTCAATATGTTTTTATAAAATCCATTTCATATTTTGCAAAACGTGAACGACTGACTTTCAAGCTGGCTGCATGGGTGTTTTTTTCGTGGTTTTTCCCCATGTGTAACGTGAATACGAGCCAGTTTCCCTTCCAAAGTCCTCCACGAAGGCATTTCTCAAGGCAAATAGCCCTCAAATACTTTGCCGTCATCCGAATCCACTTGAAATCTCTCCAACTTCCACGGTGTCATTTGAACGATCGAGTCGGCTGTTGGAAAAAAATGTCTGACAGCTGAAAACAATATCTCCACACACCTTCACAAAACCTCTTTCCAGGAGGAAGAAGCGTGTATTCAGCTCCAGTGCACAGGACAGACTGATTTAAAGCTGAAACGCGAGTGGTTTAAATAGATGAGAACCCTCTATAGAAATAATTTGAATATATCTGGTTTTGTGAATGAAGCCGAATGGGAAAAAATTCTCAGAGCTCATAAAAAAATTCTGAGTTGTGGAAAAAAAAAAAAAAACTTTTGGTTAATTTTTATCATGTCTTCTAGACATGATAAAAATTAACTCCCTTCTCTTTTTGTCTGGGAATGTTGTCTCACTCTTTCTAAAAATAGACTATGACTCATTCTTGTGGAATTCTGTTGGGCTTTTACTTTCGATTGGCTTTTGACTTTGTTTCAATTCCCCAGTTATCTATAAAAGCATTCCGCGTTTCACTTCAGATCCGTGTGGGCTGTGGAAGAGGCAACACATCTCTCTCTTTACCCAATCTCTGATATTCTTTAAGAATTTCTTAGCCATTTGTCAAAGAAGGGGACTATAATTGAAGAATTTATGAATTTGGGAACATGTCACCCATGGCAAATCTAAAATCTTGGAAGTGGATACTGGAAAGCCCCGCTCTGATTATAATTCTGAGTTCTAGCATGGGACATTTTTTAAATCAATAAACTAAACTATTTTTCTAGTCTCATATTCTCTCGTGACTAGGGTTCCAGATTTGGGTAGAGAGAGACATGTTGCCTCATCAACAGCCCGCACTGTTCTGAACAGAAACGTAGAATGCTTTTATAGATAAGAGAAGAATTGAAAGTGAAAATAAAAAAAGGAAATCGGATCGGCTGGGAAAATTTCTGAGCCGAGAAAAAATTCTGAGTCAGGAAAATAATAATAATAATAATAATAATAATAACCCTTCCTTTTTTCTTTTTTAATTTGATGTCTTCACTTTTTGACATTCTACAAGGTCAAAAGAGTGAAGACATCAAATTAATAAAGAAAAAGGAAGAGGGGTTTTTTTTTCTTTTTTTTTTTTTCTTTTTTTCTTTTTTTTTTACATCTCAGATTTTTTTTTCTGAGCTCTGAAAATATTTTCCCAGCCGATCTCATTTCGTTTTTCGACTTTCACTTTCAACTCTTCTCTTTTCTATAAAAGTATTTCGAGTTTCTGTTCAGAACACTGTGTGCTGTTGAAAAGGCAACACATCTCCCTCTCTACATTAATTGGGAATCGATGATGTTCTTAAGAAGAATTCTTTGAGAATCTCTTAACCTTTCTGAACTTTAGACGAGCTAGCTGGATGTTTCTTCATTTCTTTTTCAAGTATGGGTTCAAAGGATTCTCTTAAATAGTTGCAAGTAAGACGTTGTATCATTTTCTGTTGATCATGAATCTATTAAAAAATTTCAATGCCTAGTTTTAGGGCTACCTATACCCAACATGATTCATATGTTTTACTCTACGTTTTAGATGAGACCCTCTCTTAAAAACATGATTTTCCTATTCAAAGTTGAAATGATTTTCCAAAAGCATGATCCTTTTAAAAAAACATGTGTGTTTGTGTAGGTGTGGTGGGAGGGTGAGCTTTCTTTCTTACGACATAATCATCTCCACGAGAGGTGTTTTGGATATCTTCTCCACCCTCTCGTGGTCACTGAAATCTCGTGATGGCTCAAGTGAAAAGGGTTCGTTTATTTTGACTCACAACCACGTTATATTTTTTTGGATATCTCCTCCAACGACTAGTGGAACTCTTTTCCCTGAAATCAGGTATGTTTAGCAAGCCCTCTGAAGTGAAGCTCGGAATAGTTTGACAAATCCTGTCGAGTGGATTCTGAAACCATTTTTAAAGGATCTCAGAGAAACACCCATGAAGACAATAGCAACGTGTCGTTTTTTCGGAAAGGATGAAGCAGACTCATGGTGAGAGATGTTGCTGTAAAATGTTTTTTTTTCTTAGAAATTTGAAAAAAATAGAGAGTAGTAAGACACAGTCTCTTTTTTCGAAACTGAGTAGGAGGGTCATTTTGACATGAGCTGGAAAATATTTTCTGAGAGATTTGAAAAATTTTTTAAAAATAAAAAAATATATATAATATTATATAATATATATTATAAATACTTTTTGTTCCTTTTTATCATGTCTTCAGACATGATAAAAATGAACGACATCTCTCTTTTTTCTTTGAAACCTCTCTCAACCTATCTCGTCCTGTTTCTCAAGTAACATTCCTTTCCTGAAAAAAGCTAATTTCTTTAGACACCTAAGACAACAGGTAGAGACATACGTCGAACCAAAAAGGGAGTAGAGATCCTTTTGAATAATGTCGAATAGACAAAACACGAGTAGCCATTTCCCTTCTGTGCTTTTTCCTAGGGACGATCCACGAAAGTGTCCTGTTTTGTTCACGACCCGTAGTTCACCCATGAATTAAACACGTAGGCTCGAAACTTTCTAACATCTCAACCTCCACGGTGCAGTTTGAAAGGAAGGTGACCCACCCATCACCCCAGCTATGAAATGAAATGTCAAAACAGTGCACACGTTCTAGAATAAGAACCCTTGTAGACATTTGGAGCTCTACAGCACAGACTCAACAGAAACAGAACGATAAAAACTTTCATAGATCACAGAGAGTGGATGCTTAAAAATAAGGTGATGTCTCGTCGATCAAATCAGCTGTAAATAAATGTCTAAGAGCTGTGAAGAATGGATGGCCTACCTTCACAAAAGCTCTTTCTAGGAGGGAAAAGTGTGCATCCAAGCAGAATACACAGCACAGACTGATGTTAAGTCGAAACTGGAGTGATTTCAATACACAAGTATGAATTCGTTCTAATAACACTTTAGATAGGTCTCGTTTGACTCATCGAGTCGAGGGGGAAAACATTGACGTGTTGCCTTTCCAACAGCCCACACTGTTCTGAACAGAAACGTAGAATGCTTTTATAGATAAGAGAAGAATTGAAAGTGAAAGTAAAAAAACGAAATCGGATCGTCTGGGAAAATTTCTGAGCCGAGAAAAAATTCTGAGTCAGGAAAAAATAATAATAATAATAATAATAATAATAATAACCCTTCCTTTTTTCTTTTTTAATTTGATGTCTTCACTTTTTGACATTCTACAAGGTCAAAAGAGTGAAAACATCAAATTAATAAAAATCAGAATTTTTCCTGAGTTCTGAAAAGTTTTTTCCCAGCCGATCCCATTTCGTTTTTTGACTTTCACTTTCAACTCTTCTCTTTTCTATAAAAGTATTCCACGTTTTTGTTCAGAACAGTGTGGCTGTTGAAAAGGTAACATGTCTCCCTCTCTCTCTACCCAAATCTGGAACCCATGATGATCTTAAGAAGAATTCTTTAAGAATCTCTTACGATTCCTGAACTTTAGACAAGTTGGATGTTTCTTTTTGTATTTCGAAGCTATGGATGGATCAATGAAGGCGATTCCAATGGAATGACTTGCGAATTTGGAACATGTTACCTGTTGAAAACATTTGTGGGGGTGGAAGTATATCCTTTGAGGCTATACTAAACATGAGTTTTGTGTAGAGGATTGAAATACGTTTCCCAAAAGGAATGATTTTTTTAAAAAGCAGGATGATTTTTTTAAAAACAAAAAATGGGCGTGTGTAGGATATATGTGTGGATGTAATATATATGTGTATAAAATATATGTGTGGGATGGTCAGCTTTCTCTCTTACAAGAGAAACTTTCTCTATTCTTTTTCTCCACGTGATGTTTTATGGATATCTTCTCCAACATCTCGTGGTTACTGAAATGGGTCTCTAGCGAAAGGGTTTGATTTTGTCTCAAGGGATTTTTGTACTGCTGATCCAGGTGTCCCCCGCTTCACGCTACCCATCTTCACCCATTTCTAAAGAATCTCAGAGAAAACTAAAAGCGAGATCGCAAAAAAGAAATAGCCTCCAGTGAACACAATTCCAACCACAGTGGATAGCTTTTTGGGGTCCTTCCAGATATATTACCGGTGACCGATAGGTTGTTCAGGGTCTACAGCACAGACTCAATGTACCCCCTTTTGTCTGGGAATGTTGTCTCACCGTTTCTAAAAATAGACCAGAACCCATTATTTTCTTGGAATTCTTTTCTTTAGAAAAGATGAGTCATGGTCTATTTTTAGAAACAGTGAGACAACATTCCTAGACAAAAGGGCATAGTTAATTTTTAATTTGATGTCTTCACTCTTTTCACCTTGTAGAATGTCAAAAAGTGAAGACGTCAAATTAAAAAAGAAAAAAGGAAGGGTTATTATTATTATTATTATTTTTCCTGACTCAGAATTTTTTCTCGGCTCAGAAATTTTCCCAGCCGATCCGATTTCGATTTTTTACTTTCACTTTCAATTCTTCTCTTATCTATAAAAGCATTCTACTTTTCTGTTCAGAACAGTGCGGGCTGTTGATGAGGCATCATGTCTCTCTCTACCCAAATCTGGAACCCTAGTCACGAGAGAATATGAGACTAGAAAAATAGTTTAGCTTATTGATTTAAAAAATGTCCCATGCTAGAACTCAGAATTATAATCAGAGCGGGGCTTTCCAGTATCCACTTCCAAGATTTTAGATTTGCCATGGGTGACATGTTCCCAAATTCATAAATTCTTCAATTATAGTCCCCTTCTTTGACAAATGGCTAAGAAATTCTTAAAGAATATCATGAGATTGGGTAAAGAGAGAGATGTGTTGCCTCTTCCACAGCCCACACGGATCTGAAGTGAAACGCGGAATGCTTTTATAGATAACAGGGGAATTGAAACAAAGTCAAAAGCCAATCGAAAGTAAAAGCCCAACAGACTTCCACAAGAATGAGTCATAGTCTATTTTTAGAAAGAGTGAGACAACATTCCCAGACAAAAAGAGAAGGGAGTTAATTTTTATTATGTCTAGAAGACATGATAAAAATTAACAAAAAGTTTTTTTTTTTCCACAACTCAAAATGTTTTATGAGCTCTGAGAATTTTTCCCATTCGGCTTGATTCACAAAACCAGATGTATTCAAATTATTTCCATAGAGGGTTCTCATCTATTTAAACCACTCGCGTTTCAGCTTTAAATCAGTCTGTGCGGTGCACTGGAGCTGAATACACGCTTCTTCCTCCTGGAAAGAGGTTTTGTGAAGGTGTGTGGAGATATTGTTTTCAGCTGTCAGACATTTTTTTCCAACAGCCGACTCGATCGTTCAAATGACACCGTGGAAGTTGGAGAGATTTCAAGTCGATCCGGATGACGGCAAAGCATTTGAGGGCTATTTGCCTTGAGAAATGCCTTCGTGGAGGACTTTGGAAGGGAAACTGGCTCGTATTCACGATACGCATGGGGAAAAACCACGAAAAAAACACCCATGCAGCCAGCTTGAAAGTCAGTCGTTCACGTTTTACAAAATATGAAATGGATTTAATAAAAACATATTGGGATCGTATTCAAAATTGGATCATTCTGTTGTTTTATCAGAATATACCAGTATACGATTGAAAAATTCTATTGAATCACATGATCTTGCCTTCTTGAAAGTCATTTGTTATCGTTTCACAAAATATATATCAGTATAAGATGGAACCATCGTGATCCGTTATCCTGACTGATGAAATCAGCTGTGGATCACAAGACCTTGCCTTTTTTGAAAAGGATTTCTTAAAGTTCCACAAAATATATCAGTATACAATGGAACTATCGTGATCCGTTAATTCTGACGGGTCTAGTCAGCTGTGGATCACGAGATCTTGCCTTCTAGAAAGTCATTTGTTAAAATTTCACAGAATATATCAGTATACGAGGGAACCATCGTGATCCGTTGATCCTGACTGCTCTAGCCAGCTGTGGATCTCGAGATCTTGCCCTGTTGAAAGGGATTTGTTAAAGTTTCACAAAATATATTAGTATACGATTGATAAAATCGTGATCCGTTAATACTGACTAGTCTAGCCAGCTCTGGATCACGAGATCTTGCCTTGTTAAAGTTTCACAAAATATATCAGTATACGATGGAACCATCGTGATCCGTTGATCCTGACTGCTCTAACCAGCTATGGATCACGAGATCTTGCCCTGTTGAAAGGGATTTCTTAAAGTTTCACAAAATATATCAGTATACGATTGATAAAATTGTGATCCGTTTTTCCTGACTAATGGAGTCAGCTGTGGATCACGAGATCTTGGCTATTTGAAAGGAATTTGTTAAAGTTTCACAAAATATATCAGTATAGGATGGAACATTCGTGATCCGATTACACTGACGGGTCTAGCCAGCTGTGGATCACGAGATCTTGGCTTCTTGAAAGGAATTTGTTAACGTTTCACAAAATATATCAGTATATGATGGAGCAATCGGGATCCGATTACACTGACGTGTCTAGCCAGCTGTGGATCACATGATCTTGCCTTGTTGAAAAGGATTTGTTAAAGTTTCGTAAAATATATCAGTATACGAAATAATAGCATGTTTTCTATAAAAACAGCTATTGAGAAAAACATTTCTAGTTTTGAAAAAAAAAAACAGTAGCAGGGGGGAAAATATTACCCTACCACAAAGTATTGAAAGGAAAGAAGAATACATTTCTATAAAATGGGTGACTCAATAAATATTTGTAGTCTATGAAATACAAAAGAGTAAGAAAAAAATGTTCACATACCTTCACAGAAGCTCTTCCCAGGAGAGTGAGAAGCGTCTATCCACGTTGAGTGCACAGCACAGACTGATCTGAAGCCGAAACGCGAGTGGTTTAAATACATTAACGAGTTGCTTCTAGAAACCGACTGGGAAAAATTCTCACAGCTCTGGAAAAATTTTCACACATAATAATAATAAAAAAAAACCCTTCCTTTTTTCTTTCTTAATTTGATGTCTTCACTTTTTTAATTTCTACAAGGTCAAAAGAATGAAGACATCAAATTAAGAAAGAAAAAGGAAGGTTTTTTTTTTTTTTTTTTTTTTTTTTTAAATCTTTTTTCAGCTTTGAAAATTTTCTTCCCAGTCGTTAACATTTCGTTTTTGGACTTTCAGTTTCAATTCTTGGACCCATGATGTTCTTTTCTTGATGTTCTTGTAGTATATTCCTATACAAATTCACTCCTTTTCCGCAAAAAAGATATTTTTTTTTTAAATTTTTTTTACCTTCCAATTTGTATAGCTATATACTGAAAACAGGCGTTAAAGTCAGTTTGTAGTATATTCCTATACAAATTCACTTAATTTCCCAGCAAAAAGATGTCCTTTTTTTATTTTTTTACCTACTAATTTGTATAGCTATATACTGAAAACAGGCCTTAAATTCCGTTTGTAGTATATTCCTATACAAATTTACTCACTTTCCCCCAAAAAGATGTCTTTTTTATTTTATTTTACCTTCAAATTTGTATAGCTACATACTGAGAACAGGCGTTCAAGTCCGTTTGTAGTATATTGGTATACATGGTCTATTTTTAGAAAGGGTGAGACAACATTCCCAGACAAAAGGGGGTAGAGTTAATTTTTATCATGTCTAGAAGACATGATAAAAATTAACAAAAAGTATTTATAATATATATTATATTATATATATATTATATAATATATAATTTTTTTTCTTTTTTTTTCCTCCATGACTCAGAATTTTTTTCTGAGCTCTGAGAATTTTTTTCCCAGTCGACAGCCAACAGAAATGTTTCCAGCCAACGCGATTTACTTTCACTTTCAACTCTTTTCTATATAAGTATTCCACGTTTCCTGTTCAGAACCGTGCGGGCTGTCCAAGGTGCAACATGCTCTTTTTTTCTCTCTCTCTCTACCTCCTCTAGACCTAGGATGTTCTTTCTCAAGAAGAGGAATCCCTTTACTCAATCGCGAGGGAGGAAGATGGATTTCATCCTGTGGGTCTTTGAGAAACAACACACAGAAATAGAATTCAATACCCACGATCCTCCTTCACGGAATTCTGTAAGGGAAGCTTTGTGCGCTGGATGCTGGAAAGCCACTCCTTTCGTGATTTGTGAGTCGGTAAAAATGGATTGAATGCGATATCCCACCCGACAACACCATAGACGAGCGGTCCAATAGTTCCATGATAAAATATCGCTTTAATCTTTTCAGCAACATTATTGAGGATACTTTCCTTGTAAAAAAGAAAAAAAGGTATTGTTTTCTTTGATCTAGGGAAACAATCATACCTTGGATGTTTAGAAGAAGATCCGTTTAAGTAAAAAAGATTAGCCCCATCGCACAACATCATCATGGGTTCTCAATCTTATCCCAACAGCCCTGTGATCATTGTTTTTTTTCAAACGTCAGGCCAAAGTATTCTTTTAAAACATTTTCTGTTCTTCCTGGGTGGGGGATTACGTACCAAGAATGTATTTTCCGCACACACACCCCCGGATTACAACAGAAATTATTATAATCATCACGCCATCGTGGTTTTCGAAAGCCGAAACAATTCCTCATGAAACAACATCTTTTCTTCCTGGTTGTGCGATGAGGTAGAGATGCTGCATCGTCAAAAACCCACACTGATCTGAACAGAAATGTGGAATGTTTTTATAGATATAAGAAATTAACTCAAAGTGAAAGTAAAAATGAAATCGTGTTGGCTGGAAATATTTCTTGGCTGTCGAATGGAAAAAAATTTTCCAGAGCTGAAAAAAAAAAAAAAAACTCTTCCTTTTTTTCTATTAATTTGATGTCTTCACTTTGTTTACTTTGTAATGGAGAAACCCAAAGACCATGACGCATCCTTTCTAAAACATAGAATTCCTAGAATGAGTCATGGTCTATTTTTAGAAACAGTGAGACAACATTCCCAGACAAAAGGGGGTAGGGTTAATTTTTGTCATGTTTAGAAGACATGATAAAAATTAACATTTTTTTTTTTTTTTTTTTACATCCAAGTGAAAATTCTCCAGCCAAGACGATTGGCCTTTTACTTTCACTTTCAACACTTTTCTATAAAAGTATTCTACGTTTTCTGTTCAGAACTCTGCGGGCTGTCCAAGGTGCAGCATGCTTTTTCTCTCTCTACCTCATCTGGACCCAGGACCACTCTTCTAGAAAGAGCTTCTGTGAACACAAGCTTTTTTCCAATTTTTGACGTCTCACAGAATAGAAATCTTTCCTCCGTTTAGGGGAAAATGTTTCCCATTTGAAACGCTAGGACCCCTCGTTTGGATTTCATCAGCAACCGTTTATCAGGGTCTAGCGAAATTGGATGATCCATCCATGGATCAGAATTTCCCATCCGTGGTTTTTATGCATCAAGATTCCAACATAGTTTAAGAAAAATCCTTCAATCCTATTTGAAAGGAGATGACATGATATTGAAAGACATTTTCCCATGACGGACATTGAAAGACATTTTCCCATGACGGACATTGAAAGACATTTTCCCATGACTAAATCTCTCTATCCCACACCTTCTTCTAAAGTGAAGTTAAAGAGTTTTTTCATACCGGTGTAGGGTTTATATTTATTTTAACTAACATTTATTTTAAGTTTAAACTATCTTTCCTGTCAAGCCTTACTTTCCCCTGGAAATGCCAATGCCAGAATATGTAAATTTTAGTAGAACGCGCAAGGATTCAAATTATCAGCGGAAGTAGTATGATTTAAAATAGAGAGGAAACAAGTTCGGTGTGTGACATTCTTACTGCACGAGCGCGGAGGTAGTTAGCGAGAATTGAAGAACCCCGCGTTGCGGCCTAGGTGCTTGGCGGGAAGTAGTGGTAATCGTTCCAGTGAGCTTCAAGTCTGCTGAATTAGCAGCGGTATTGTAAAACGCGGTGAGTTAGTTAACTTAGAGAGCCTCGTAGTTAGAATCTTGTCTTTACTTTCTTTTCAGGTTATTATTTTTATTTGACTGCCAAGTTGGCACAGTCTGTAAGCGTCAAGAGGACGCAATTGTAATTTATTACGTTAAATAAAAAGGGACTTAAACCCTTCACTAGGCTCTATCTTTTATACAAGTTTTCACAGTCACCTCTTGGTTGCGTGCAAGTTGGAGGCACGCAACGTTATACCGGGTTTTCAATTTTCACCTCAAATCATACCGTTGACGACGTGTGACACACAAACCGTGACATAAATTTCAGTTTCCATGACAGCTAAGAGTCTTGAGGTTTAAACAAATGTATGAAAGAATTTATTTTTGATCCGTTTCAGCGATTGAGTGGGCTGGGAAAAAAGGCTCTTTCCATGACAGCTAACACGCTTTACCTTTAAACATGTTTGAAAGAAATTATTTTTAATTCATTTCAGCGATTGAGTGGGCTGGGAAAAAAAGGCTCTTTCCATAACAGCTACCACGCTTGAGCTTTAAAAATGTATGAAAGAATTTGTTTCTAATCGATTTCAGCGATTGAGTGGGCTGTGAAAAGAAAAAGCTCTTTCCATGACACCTAACACTCTTGAGCTTTAAAAATGTATGAAAGAATTTGTTTTTAATCGATTTCAGTGATTGAGTGGGCTGTGAAAAGAAAAAGCTCTTTCCATGATACCTAACACTCTTGAGCTTTAAAAATGTATGAAAGAATTTATTTTTAATCCATTTCAGCGATTGAGGGGGCTGGGAAACATTTTCTTAGAGCTCAGGGGAAAAAAAGGCTCTTTCCATGACACCTAACACGCTTGAGCTTTAAAAACGTATGAAAGAATTTATTTTTAATCCATTTCAACGATTGAGGGGGCTGGGAAACATTTTCTTAGAGCTCAGGGGAAAAAAGGCTCTTTCCATGACACCTAACACGCTTGAGCTTTAAAAATGTATGAAACAATTTATTCTTAATCCATTTCAGCGATTGAGTGGGCTCGGAAAATTTTCTTAGAGCTCAGGGAATGTGTCTCCAGGTTGAATGCACAGAACACACGGATGGGAAGTTGAAACTCGAGTGGCTTAAAAAATAAATATACGAAATTTGGGTCATCGAGTGACTAGGAAAAATTCTCAGATCTCTGGAAATAATTCTGAGTTCAAGTATCGGACATGACAACAGAAATGTATTACAATCATCATGTCATCATTGTTTTCGAAAGCCAAAAGAATTCCTCATGAAAGAACATCTTTTTTTCCTGTTTGTGGGATGGAGTAGAGTTGCTGCATTTTTAACAACCCACACTGATCTGAACAGAAACATGAAATGTTCTTATAGATATAAGAAATGAACTCAAAGTGAAAGTAAAAATGAAATTGTATTGGCTGGAAATATTTCTTGGCTGTTGAATGGGAAAAATATTTCCAGAGCTGAAAAAAAAAACTCTTCCTTTTTTTCTATTAATTTGATGTCTTCACTTTGTTTACTTTGGAATGGAGAAACCCAAAGACCATGACTGATTCTTTCTAAAACATATAATTCCTAGAATGAGTCATGGTCTATTTTTAGAAACAGTGAGACAACATTCCCAGACAAAAGGGGGGTAGGGTTAATTTTTGTCATGTCTAGAAGACATGATAAAAATTAACAAAATGTTTTTTTTTTTTTAATCTTAGAATTTTTTTCTGAGCTCTGAAAATTTTTTCCCAGTCGGCAACCAAGTGAAAATTTTCCAGCCAAGACGATTTGGCTTTAACTTTCACTTTCATCGCTTTTCTATAAAAGTATTCCACGTTTTCTATTCAGAACCGTGCGGGCTATCCAAGGGGCAGCATGCTTTTTCTGTTTCTCTATCTCATCTGGACCCAGGAACATTCTTCTAGAAAGAGCTTCTGTGAACACAAGTTTCTTTCCACTTTTTAATGTCTCACAGAATAGAAATCATTCTTCTGTTTAGGGGAAAATGTTTCCCTTTTGAAAACCTAGGGCCCCTCGTTTGGATTTCATCAGAAACCGTTTATCAGGTTCTAGCGAAATTGGATGATCCATCCATGAATCAGAATTTCCCATCCGTGGTTTGGATGCAACAAGATTTCAACATAGTTTAAGAAAAATCCTTCAATCCTATTTGAAATGAGATGTCATGATATTGAAAGACACCTCAAACCATACCGTTGACGACGTGTGAGACACAAACCATGACATAAATTTCAATTTCTATGACAGCTAACACGCTTGAGCTTTAAAAATGTATGAAAGAAGTTATTTTTAATCCATTTCAGCGATTGAGTGGGCTGGGGAAAAAAGGCCCTTTCCATGACAGCTAACACGCTTGAGCTTTAAAAATGTATGAAAGAATTTGTTTTTAATCCATTTCAGCGATCGAGTCTGCTGGGAAACATTTTCTCAGAGCTCAGGGGAAAAAAGGCTCTTTCCATGATAGCTAACACTCTTGAGGTTTAAAAATGTATGAAAGAATTTATTTTTAATCCATTTCAGCGATTTAGTATGCTGGGAAACATTTTCTTAGAGCTCAGGGAATGTGTCTCCAGGTTGAATGCACAGCACACACGGATGGGAAGTCGAAACTCGAGTGGCTTAAAAAATAAATATACGAAATTTGGGTCATCGAGGTGAATAGGAAAAATTCTCAGAATTCTGGAAATAATTCTGAGTTCAAGTATGGGACATGACAACAGAAATGTATTACAATCATCATGTCATCATTGTTTTCGAAAGCCAAAAGAATTCCTCATGAAAGAACATCTTTTTTTCCTGGTTGTGGGATGGAGTAGAGTTGCTGCATCTTGAACAACCCACACTGATCTGCACAGAAACATGAAATGTTCTTATAGATATAAGAAATGAATTGAAAGTGAAAGTAAAAATGAAATTGTATTGGCTGGAAATATTTCTTGGCTGTTGAATGGGAAAAATATTTCCAGAGCTGAAAAAGAAACTCTTCCTTTTTTTCTATTAATTTGATGTCTTCACTTTGTTTACTTTGGAATGGAGAAACCCAAAGACCATGACTCATCCTTTCTAAAACATATAATTCCTAGAATGAGCCGTGGTCTATTTTTAGAAACAGTGAGACAACATTCCCACACAAAAGGGGGGTAGGGTTAATTTTTATCATGTCTAGAAAACATGATAAAAATTAACAAAAAGTTTTTTTTTTTAATCTTAGAATTTTTTTCTGAGCTCTGAAAATTTTTTCCCAGTCGGCAACCAAGTGAAAAATTTCCAATCGGCTTTTACTTTCACTTTCAACTCTTTTCTATAAAAGCATTCCACGTTTTCTGCTCAGAACCGTGCGGGCTCTCTATGGTGCAACATGCTTTTTCTCTCTCTACCTCATCTGCAGCTAGGATGTTTTTCCTTCTTCAAGAAGTGGAATTTTTTGGGAATACCTTACAATTTCACGAGCTAGCTGTTTCTTATATTTCGAGGAGATTTCAATGAAATTGTTTATAGATGTCACCTATTGCAGATGGGGAAATAGTCTATACTGGATCGCTGGCGACATCTCATCCAGATAGGTCACGTTATATCTTTTCCCACACCTAAATAAATTGGACATGAGCCATCCTTTTTTTTCTCATCCAACAAAGATAGACACTGCAGACCGTTTTGGGTTTTCACTCTTCGCGAACCGAGACGAGCCGCAGCGACTTTTTGCGTTTTCTATGAACTCAATAATGGATCACGTGAGCAGCCATTTTGTTTCCCATCTCACCCAGATAGGTCATGTTGTATTTTGTTTCATGCACCTAGCCAATTTTGGACATGAGCCATCCTTTTGTTTTTTTTCTATCGAACCAAGATGTACTCTTGAGACAATTTTGTTTCTCAAGGGAAAAGTAAATTTTCTGAATGGGTGCCGGTGTTCGAATACTTTTGTGACCGACTGTCTGATTATACTGTTACAACCACGAAATCTCGAAATGTATGGGTTTTACAGTTGACTACGGTAAGACGCAGGGAGACCTGTCATCCCTAGCTCCTCCTAGGAACTCTGAAGATACTATTACAACCCCAAAATCTCAAAAATGATAGGATTTACAATTGACATCGAGTCCCGAAACCAATCGAGCTGACCCTAGAGAGATTGGAAAGGAAGATGGATTCGATGGGAGGGAGATTATTCTTCTTTCGGGATGGAAACAATATTCGTACTATTTTTCTTTCAAGAGGGAAAGGGGCATCCAGTCCCACAACCTGTCGAGCGGACCCTAGAGAGGTTGAAAAGGCAGACAGATTCGACTGGGGTCGGTTTCGTGTTAAAAAGAAGAGCCGTTCCGCTTTTCTTCCAACATGGAAAAGGGTATCTAGTCTCACAACCTACAAACGCATCTTCTTTCAAAAAGTTAGAAAGGATTTTTAAAATAGGTTGGAAACTATTTTCTTCTTCAAAATTCGGAAAAACAACAACATACGGTTGGGTTCCAAAAAACAGTTAAAGAAGGCTAAATGAACAGCCCGTCTAAAGTGCAATTCCGAAGAGAATAAATGGGTAAGGACTCATCCATCGAGTCGGCTGGGCAATGGTTTTCTTAGAAATTGAAACGGTCCACAAATAAACAACGTGGTAAACAATATCAACAAAATGGTAAAGCAAATCTATTGAGCTGGTCTCTCAAATCTCGGCCCGCAAAATATTTTTAAACGTAAACAAGTCAACAACATAGTAAATACCATCAATAGAGTAGATAATAACAGGGGAAAAACTGTCAGGGGAAAAACCTGTCAGACAGGGGAAAAACCTGTCAGAGAAGCAAAAACACAAAAGAGTGGAAGAAAAAATGTTAACATACTGTTGCGTGCGTACGGGTTCGTTATGAAATGAATGCACAAGTCCGATGAAAAATGAACAAAAATTTATTATTATCACAACAGAAATGCTTAAATTTTCTCAAATTATCATGCAGTATCACAATATCTCACAGTAGTTATCTTTTAACTACTTAAATGTACAATAGAACGTAATTCAAAACAGCTAAAGAACGCTAATCCGTGAATTCGCTATAATCAACAACGGCAGTTTTCTAAACAACAACAAACTAAGCAACTCTACAAACTGAGATGTTTTCCTCCTTTTATAAGATTTTGAAATCACGCGCTAGAATTTTCCAGTACTTTCTCGAAATCAAAAAGAGATATTTATTTATTTAACGCACGCGCTCTTGTATTTTTAATTTTTCCGGCTTAGCTTTCTTTTAATATTCGTCACGCGCTGCACTGCGCGAGAAATAAAACCATTTAATTTATAATTGAACTAACATTAGCTTTTTAAATACCAAATTCGTAACACTGCCCCCTTCCCAAGGACTGCACGTCCCGGGCAGTACAATCCCTGGACAGGAAGCTAAACTTAAAACTTTGGCATAAATGCAACTGAGGCATAAACATTACATTACAATATCAAACAATATAAACAATAAATGCAATAACTAACTTAAACAAATCAAATGCTATCAAATACTAAATACAAAACAAATACTAAATACAAATCAAATACTAAATGCAAATCAAATACTAAATACACATTTATAAATAAAAAGGACCATGGTCTGATACTATTTACAATTATTTACATTACGTACTATGGCCATAGTAATGAGCTAACCTGTCGTAATGAACGACTTTAGGTTTAGAGTTCGAAGACTTACGAATTCGAACCCCGACGTCATTCAGCCTTTTTAGGACTGTATACGGGCCATCCCAAGGTGACTGTAATTTCGGACAAAGTCCTTTCCGTCGAGTCGGATTCCACAACCACACCTTGTCTCCTTCGTGGAACTGATGTTCAGTAGCTCTTGTGTCGTAGCGGGTCTTCATCTTCTCCGTCGCCAGGTTGACTCGCTCTCGTGCAAAGTTGTGCATCACTTCCAACCGGGCCTGGAGATCTTGAATATATTCCTCAGACGATGAAGGCGCATCCGTACGGCAATGAAACAGGCGGTCACAAGGCAGACGAAGGTCTCGACCGAAGAGCATCTGAGATGGAGAATAGCTGGTAGTCTGGTGTTTCTTTTCGACCCTAGCATGATTTCGGCTGTTTCTCGAGCTGGTTCTTTCGGACAAAGCGTCGGCATTTCCAGGTGAGGATCCCATCTTAGGATGGATAGTCATGTCTTCAGATCCTGAAAGCAGTTTGTTGTTTTTCAAGTCTAAGGAAAAATTGTATTTCCTTAAAAAGTCCAATCCGAGTATGCATGGATCTGTAATATCCGCCACATATGCCGCGTGATGGTAGGCGGCACTTCCAAACGTGATGTTAGCATTTACTTTTCCATCGATGTTGATCTCACCGGACACAGTCTGTAGGGTAACGCAGGGCGGCGTCCAGATAAGTTTGCTTCCCAGTTGTTGAGCCAAATCTTTTCGGATGATGGTAACGTTGGCTCCTGTATCTATCGTCATATTGCAAGGAACTCCATTAATATGTCCTATTATGAAAAGTCCATTACTGCCGCCTCTCACTGCAGAAATCTGAAGCGCTTTAAACTGGGGCTTTTCATGATCTGGTAACCTCCGCCCCGCGAGATGGCCACTAATTAGTTTCCCTGCTGGTTGTTAGGAGCGGTCTTAGCATCCGTGCCCTGGGGTGTTCTGCAGTTTCGTCGGATGTGTCCTTCAGCACCGCAGTTCCAGCACTTTACGGTCGGTTTCTTGTCACCAATAGTCTGTCTCAAGGCGTTCAGTTGTCTAGTTAAATCGTCTAGACGAGCAGTGACTTGATCCCCTGGCTCCTGGACTTGAGCAGCTCTGACTGGATGGCGGTCTCGACGGGTGGCTTGCTGGGCTGCCTCAAATTTCATGGCATACACTAAAGCGCTTTTCAGATCTTTAACATCCGCCATTCGCAGTGCTTTCTGTATTTCAGGGTCCCGGATGCCATCGATGAAATATTGCAGGGACAGGATTTCCCTTGTTTCTGTCGGGCACTCTGAAAAGGCGTGATGTGACAGCCTTTCAACATCCGTGGCGAGCTCCTGAAGCGTTTCGGTGAGCTTTTGTTGACGAGATTTTAATTGGAGCCTGCTGTAGTCTTTTAAACATTTCTCGCCGAAGCGCAGCTCCAAAGCGCCGGATAGAGCTTCGAAATCTAGCCTTTGATTTTCGGGAAGCGTCTGCAGGATATCCGCTGCGTCTGCTCTCAGAGAAGCGGCGAGATGACAGGCCTTAGCTTGGAAATCCCACCCATTCGCATCCGCAACGATAGAAAATTGTGTCCTATACACCTGCCAGGAGGTCTTCCCATCATATGTAGATAGTTTCAGAACGGAACGAGCAGGCATCGATAAATATTTGAAACCTTCAGAATTGTTTCCTACCGTCGCTATGCACTTCTTTAGGCTGTCAACTTCTTTGGCGACGGCAGAAGAAACCCTATCATCAATTTGTTGTTCGACGGCAGAAACTCTCTCTTCTATATGTCCAACTTTAGTTTCAACCGCGTCTATTCTGCCTTCCATAGCCTCAAATTTATTTTCTATTACGCAGGTAATTTCTCTTTTCATTTCGTCCTGACCTGCTTTCATCTCATTTTTAAGAGATTTCATCTCTTCCTTAACGGATTCCTGGCCCAATTTCATTTCTCCTTTGAGGGATTCCTGGCCCAATTTCATTTCTTCTTTAACGGACCTTTGACCAGCATCCATTTTCTCTTTAATTTCTTCTTTAAAAGATGTTTGGCCAGCTTCCATCTTTTCTTGGAAAGCAGCAAAAGCAGTAATGAGCTGTCTCAATTGTTCTTCCATCCCTCTTGTTATTGGCATTCAAACCCCACTCCTGACACCAAAAATTGTTGCGTGCGTACGGGTTCGTTATGAAATGAATGCACAAGTCCGATGAAAAATGAACAAAAAATTTATTATTATCACAAAAGAAATGCTTAAATTTTCTCAAATTATCATGCAGTATCACAATATCTCACAGTAGTTATCTTTTAACTACTTAAATATACAATAGAACGTAATTCAAAACAGCTAAAGAACGCTAATTCGCGAATTCGCTATAATCAACAACGGCAGTTTTCTAAACAACAACAAACTAAGCAACTCTACAAACTGAGATGTTTTCCTCCTTTTATAAGATTTTAAAATCACGCGCTAGAATTTTCCAGTACTTTCTCGAAATCAAAAAGAGATATTTATTTATTTAACGCACGCGCTCTTGTATTTTTAATTTTTCCGGCTTAGCTTTCTTTTAATATTCGTCACGCGCTGCACTGCGCGAGAAATAAAACCATTTAATTTATAATTGAACTAACATTAGCTTTTTAAATACCAAATTCGTAACAATACCTTCACAGAAGCTTTTTCCAGGAGAGAGAGAAGCGTGTATCCACGTTGAGTGCCCCGCACAGACTGATTGGAAGCTGAAACACGAGTGGTTTAAATAGCTAAGTGAGAGTTCTTTCTAGAAACAATTTGGAAGTCTTATTTTGATCATCGAGTCGACTGGGAAAAAATTCTCAGAGATCAGAAAAAAATTCTGAGTCGTGGAGAAAAAAAAAGAAAAAAATTATATATTATATAACATATATATTATATAATATATATTATAAATACTTTTTGTTAATTTTTATCATGTCTAATAGACATGATAAAAATTAACTACCCCCCTTTTGTCTGGGAATGTTGTCTCCCACTTTCTAAAAATAGACCATGACTCATCCTTTCTAAAGAATACAATTCCAAGAAAAGAATGGGTTGGGATCTATTTTTAGAAACGGTGAGACAACATTCCCAGACAAAAAGGGGGGTAGTTAATTTTTATCATGTCTAGAAGACATGATAAAAATTAACAAAAAGTTTTCTTTTTTTTTTTTTTTTTTTTTTTACATCTCAGAATTTTTTTTTCTGAGCTCTGAGAATTTTTTCCCAGTCCACTCGATGATCAAAACAAGACTTCCAAATTGTTTCTAGAAAGAACTCTCACTTAGCTATTTAAACCACTCCAGTTTCAGCTTCAGATCAGTCTGTGCTGGGCAGTTCACCTGGATATAGGCTTTTGGATACAAGAATGGTTTTTTTTTCTCAACTCGCAAAAATTTGTTTCCAGCCGACTCGTTTTCACTTTCCCATTCAACTCGTCTCTTATCTATAAAAACATTCCGAGTTTCAGTTCAGTTCGGAACGGGCTGTTGGACACGCAATACAACAAGATGCTTCTCCTACAGACCTGGAAAATACTTCCCTATTAGGAAGATAGAGATACGTAAAAGAATAAACTGTTACGTTATTATTGATTCCATCTCCTTTTTAGCTTCTTCTCGTATGTGTTTACGATACTTTGTAATTTTCATAGAACGTTTAATGATGGTATAGGAAGGATTAAAAGATCGATACGGGAAATACTTTCGAAAGAATCGTTTTAACCTTCTCGAGCAACTATCTAATCTTCGAGGGAAAAGGGGGCCGGCAATAACCCAAGCAAGAAATTCATACAAAAATCGATTACGTTGATCCCATATATTGGACGAAGCCAATTTCTTTTCTGCATAATGTCGTCGAAGATCTGTTTCGTTCAGAAGTTTTAAAATTTCAGTTGCTTTTAAGTCAGTTTCAAGAATGACAAGAATAAATAAAGCCATCTCTTCATATTCATAGCGATCTATAACTATTTTTCTAAGTTTTTTGAGGTCATCTAATGTAAGCAGAGGACCTTGACATCTTTTAATATTGGTTTGTTTTGGATGTTCCCATTTCTCACTTAACAAGCGATACAAAAACCAGAGTTTATTCTTCACTTGATTGCGCGATTTCTTCTTTACTTCAGTCAGATACTTTTCATATTCCTCTAATGCTCTCTTATAATGATATTTAATGCCATCACCATGTTTTCGATACCAGTCATAGAATTCATTAAAATAAAATTCATAGTTAGTTCTTGTTGCTTCCGAAATATTCATACGTTTAATAATAATTTGACATTCCTCCATTGTCGGACATGGTATGAATACTGTACTGTCATGCTTGTGTCTATGTTTAGGAAGAGAGTTTTCCCAATATTTCCACCATCTCATTCGTTGGTGTTCCCTCTCTTTGAATCGAACATTTGGATCTCTTCTCCTTTCTCGTAATCTCCATCGATTTGCTTCTTTTACTCTTTCCAATGACCAATAATGTTTCATATAGGCCTTCTTTTTCCTTTTCCTTTCAGATAAAATTGTGGATTCCTCATTATTCATCTTGATTCGAACCCTTCATTATTCATTATTATCTATGTTATTTTTGATTCCGTCTTATATTTTTTTAATCTAGTCCTTTTTTGGTACCTAAAAATTAAATTGATTAAAAAAATATAGAGCTTCTATAAACCTTTTGAATATTCTTTAACCGTAAAATAGAAAAGAGAATAAAAACCTAACCCCTTTCATATTACCCCATTTCTCGCTCAAGGCACCTTGATCAAGTAATGGGATAATGATAGAAGGGTTAGGACTTTAGGATCCTTTTTATTTCACTATAAATTGATAAAAAAGATTTATACTAAAGGATTTCAAAATTTTATTAATGATATTAAATTATCATTAATGATTTTTTGAATGGGTGTCAGGATCTGACGACATTGAAAAAGAAATAACTTTATCAATAATATATATGTTTGAAAAATGAATATCATGAAACAAATCACTAATGTAATGACAAATAAACAGTAAAGCTGGACAGTATGAATGAAAGACATAAACTTACCCCTTTTCAATTTGAAGATTTGAAAAGGATAGAATATGTTATCTTCTTTAAGTGGAAGAGATTCCGGCTATTATATTTCACCTTGAACTGTAGATTGGAAATCTAAATACTTCTATCGATAACAATGAATCCATTGTTTTTTTGTTTTTTTTTTTTTTGAAAAAAAAACTAGTAGTGACACACGTCGGCTGGAAACATTTAGCCTTCTCCATATAAACTCCTTGCATGTTTAGAAGTGATTTTTCTTTCTCCCATTTCAATAGCAAAACAAAATTATTGATGATAACGTTCTCCTTTTTCCAATGTCACTTTAAAGAATATCTTTTGAGATCTTTTACCTATCTCTATCTTCCTAATAGGGAAGTATTTTCCAGGTCTGGAGAAGCATCTTGTTGTATTGCGTGTCCAACAGCCCGTTCCGAACTGAACTGAAACTCGGAATGTTTTTATAGATAAGAGACGAGTTGAATGGGAAAGTGAAAACGAGTCGGCTGGAAACAAATTTCTGCGATTTGAGAAAAACCAGTCTTGTATCCAAAAGCCTATATCCAGGTGAACTGCCCAGCACAGACTGATCTGAAGCTGAAACTGGAGTGGTTTAAATAGCTAAGTGAGAGTACTTTCTAGAAACAATTTGGAAGTCTTGTTTTGATCATCGAGTGGACTGGGAAAAAATTCTCAGAGCTCAGAAAAAAAAATTCTGAGATGTAAAAAAAAAAAAAACTTTTTGTTAATTTTTATCATGTCTTCTAGACATGATAAAAATTAACTACCCCCCCTTTTTGTCTGGGAATGTTGTCTCACCGTTTCTAAAAATAGATCCCAACCCATTCTTTTCTTGGAATTGTATTCTTTAGAAAGGATGAGTCATGGTCTATTTTTAGAAAGTGGGAGACAACATTTCCAGACAAAAGGGGGGTAGTTAATTTTTATCATGTCTATTAGACATGATAAAAATTAACAAAAAGTATTTATAATATATATTATATAATATATGTTATATAATATTTATTATATAATATATTTTTTTCTTTTCCTGCACGACTCACAATTTTTTCCTGATCTCTGAGAATTTTTTCCCAGTCGACTCGATGATCAAAATAAGACTTCCAAATTGTTTCTAGAAAGAACTCTCACTTAGCTATCGTGGATACACGCTTCTCTCTCTCCTGGAAAAAGCTTCTGTGAAGGTATGTTAACATTTTTTCTTCCACTCTTTTGTGTTTTTGCTTCTCTGACAGGTTTTTCCCCTTCTAGCCGATGTTATTATCTATTCTATTGATGGTATTTACTATGTTGTTGAATTGTTTACGTTTAAAAATATTTTGCGGGCCGAGATTTGAGAGACCAGCTCAATAGATTTGCTTTACCATTTTGTTGATATTGTTTACCACGTTGTTTATTTGTGGACCGTTTCAATTTCTAAGAAAACCATTGCCCAGCCGACTCGATGGATGAGTCCTTACCCATTTATTCTCTTCGGAATTGCACTTTAGACGGGCTGTTCATTTAGCCTTCTTTAACTGTTTTTTGGAACCCAACCGTATGTTGTTGTTTTTCCGAATTTTGAAGAAGAAAATAGTTTCCAACCTATTTTAAAAATCCTTTCTAACTTTTTGAAAGAAGATGCGTTTGTAGGTTGTGAGACTAGATACCCTTTTCCATGTTGGAAGAAAAGCGGAACGGCTCTTCTTTTTAACACGAAACCGACCCCAGTCGAATCTGTCTGCCTTTTCAACCTCTCTAGGGTCCGCTCGACAGGTTGTGGGACTGGATACCCCTTTCCCTCTTGAAAGAAAAATAGTACGAATATTGTTTCCATCCCGAAAGAAGAATAATCTCCCTCCCATCGAATCCATCTTCCTTTCCAATCTCTCTAGGGTCAGCTCGATTGGTTTCGGGACTCGATGTCAATTGTAAATCCTATCATTTTTGAGATTTTGGGGTTCTAATAGTATCTTCAGAATTCCTAGGAGGAGCTAGGGATGACAGGTCTCCCTGCGTCTTACCGTAGTCAACTGTAAAACCCATACATTTCGAGATTTCGTGGTTGTAACAGTATAATCAGACAGTCGGTCACAAAAGTATTCGAACACCGGCACCCATTCAGAAAATTTACTTTTCCGTTGAGAAACAAAATTGTCTCCACGGTCTATCTTGGTTCGATAGAAAAAAAAACAAAAGGATGGCTCATGTCCAAAATTAGCTAGGTGCATGAAACAAAATACAACATGACCTATCTGGGTGAGATGGGAAACAAAATGGCTGCTCACGTGATCCATTATTGCGCTCATAGAAAACGCAAAGTGTCGCTGCGGCTCGTCTCGGTTCGCGAAGAGTGAAAACCCAAAACGGTCTGCAGTGTCTATCTTTGTTGGATGAGAAAACAAAAGGATGGCTCATGTCCAATTTATTTAGGTGTGGGAAAAAATATAACGTGACCTATCTGGATGAGATGTCTCCAGCGATCCAGTATAGACATTTTCCCCATCTGCAATAGGTGACATCTATAAACAATTTCATTGAAATCTCCTCGAAATATAAGAAACAGCTAGCTCGTGAAATTGTAAGGTATTCCCAAAAAATTCCACTTCTTGAAGAAGGAAAAACATCCTAGCTGCAGATGTGGTAGAGAGAGAAAAAGCATGTTGCATCATGGAGAGCCCGCACGGTTCTCAACAGAAAACGTGGAATGCTTTTATAAAAAAGAGTTGAAAGTGAAAGTAAAAGCCGATTGGAAATTTTTCACTTGGTTGCCGACTAGGAAAAAATTTTCAGAGCTCAGAGAAAAAAATGCTGAGATGTAAAAAAAAAAAAAAAAAAACTTTTTGTTAATTTTGATCATGTCTTCTAGACATGATCAAAATTAACCCTACCCCCCTTTTGTGTGGGAATGTTGTCTCACTGTTTCTAAAAATAGACCATGACTCATTCTAGGAATTATATGTTTTAGAAAGGATGAGTCATGGTCTTTGACTTTCTCCATTCCAAATTAAACAAAGTGAAAACATCAAATTTATAGAAAAAAAGGAAAACTTTTTTTTTTTTTTAGCTCTGAAAATATTATTCCCATTCAACAGCCAAGAAATATTTCCAGCCAATAAAATTTCATTTTTACTTTCTCTTTCAGTTCATTTCTTATATCTATAAAAACATTTCATATTTCTGTTCAGATCAGTGTGGGTTGTTCAAGATGCAGCAAATCTAATCCATCCCACAACCAGGAAAAAATGATGTTCTTTCATGAGAAATTCTTTTGGCTTTCGAAAACAACGATGACATGATGATTGTAATATATTTCTGTTCTCATGTCCGATGCTTGAACTCAGAATTATTTCCAGAGATCTCAGAATTTTTCCTAGTCACTCGATGACCCAAATTTCGTATATTTATTTAAGCCACTCAAGTTTCGACTTCCCATCCGTGTGTTCTGTGCATTCAACCTGGAGACACATTCCTTGAGCTCTAAGAAAATTTTCCGAGCCCACTCAATCGCTGAAATGGATTAAAAATAAATTGTTTCATACATTTTTAAAGCTCAAGCGTGTTAGGTGTCATGGAAAGAGACTTTTTTCCCCTGAGCTCTGAGAAAATCTTTCCCAGCCCCCTCAATCGCTGAAATGGATTAAAAATAAATTCTTTCATACATTTTTAAAGCTCAAGTGTGTTAGGTATCATGGAAAGAGCTTTTTCTTTTCACAGCCCACTCAATCACTGAAATCGATTAAAAACAAATTCTTTCATACATTTTTAAAGCTCAAGAGTGTTAGGTGTCATGGAAAGAGCTTTTTCTTTTCACAGCCCACTCAATCGCTGAAATCGATTAAAAACAAATTCTTTCATACATTTTTAAAGCTCAAGCGTGTTAGCTGTTATGGAAAGGGCCTTTTTTTCCCCAGTCCACTCAATCGCTGAAATGGATTAAAAATAAATTCTTTCATACATGTTTAAAGCTCAAGCGTGTTAGCTGTCATGGAAAGAGCCTTTTTTCCCAGCCCACTCAATCGCTGAAACGGATCAAAAATAAATTCTTTCATACATTTGTTTAAACCTCAAGACTCTTAGCTGTCATGGAAACTGAAATTTATGTCACGGTTTGTGTGTCAGACGTCGTCAACGGTATGATTTGAGGTGAAAATTGAAAACCCGGTATGAAAAAACTCTTTAACTTCACTTTAGAAGAAGGTGTGGGATAGAGAGATTTCGTCATGGGAAAATGTCTTTCAATGTCCGTCATGGGAAAATGTCTTTCAATATCATGTCATCTCCTTTCAAATAGGATTGAAGGATTTTTCTTAAACTATGTTGAAATCTTGATGCATAAAAACTACTGATGGGAAATTCTGATCCATGGATGGATCATCCAATTTCGCTAGACCCTGATAAACGGTTGCTGATGAAATCCAAACGAGGGGTCCTAGCTTTTCAAATGGGAAACATTTTCCCCTAAACGGAGGAATGATTTCTATTCTGTGAGACGTCAAAAATTGGAAAAAAGCTTGAGTTCACAGAAGCTCTTTCTAGAAGAGTGGTCCTGGGTCCAGATGAGGTAGAGAGAGAAAAAGCATGCTGCACCTTGGACAGCAGACAGAGTTCTGAACAGAAAACGTAGAATACTTTTATAGAAAAGTGTTGAAAGTGAAAGTTAGAGGCCAATCGTCTTGGCTGGAGAATTTTCACTTGGTTGCCGACTGGGAAAAATTTTTCAGAGCTCAGAAAAAAATTTTGAGATGTAAAAAAAAAAAAAAAAAAAAAAAAAAAAAGAACTTTTTGTTAATTTTTATCATGTCTTCTAGACATGACAAAAATTAACCCTACCCCCTTTTGTCTGGGAATGTTGTCTCACTGTTTCTAAAAATAGACCATGACTCATTCTAGGAATTCTATGTTTTAGAAAGGATGAGTCATGGTCTTTGGGTTTCTCCATTCCAGTGTAAACAAAGTGAAGACATCAAATTAATAAAAAAAACAGTTTTTTTTTTTTTTTTTTTTTTTTTAAGCTGTGGAGAATTTTTTTCCATTCGACAGCCAAATAATATTTCCAGCCAACACGATTTCATTTTTACTTTCACTTTGAGTTAATTTCTTATATCTATAAAAACATTCCACATTTCTGTTCAGATCAGTGTGGGTTGTTGACGATGCAGCATCTCTACCTCATCCCACAACCAGGAAGAAAAGATGTTGTTTCATGAGGAATTGTTTTGGCTTTCGAAAACCACGATGGCGTGATGATTATAATAATTTCTGTTGTAATCCGGGGGTGTGGAAAATACATTCTCGGTACGTAATCCCCCACCCAGGAAGAACAGAAAATGTTTTAAAAGGAATACTTTGGCCTGACGTTTGAAAAAAAAAACAATGATCACAGGGCTGTTGGGATAAGATTGAGAACCCATGATGATGTTGTGCGATGGGGCTAATCTTTTTACTTAAACGGATCTTCTTCTAAACATCCAAGGTATGATTGTTTCCCTAGATCAAAGAAAACAATACCTTTTTTTCTTTTTTACAAGAAAAGTATCCTCAATAATGTTGCTGAAAAGATTAAAGCGATATTTTCTCATGGAACTATTGGACCGCTTGTCTACGGTGTTGTCGGGTGGGATATCGCATTCAATCCCTTTTTACCGACTCACAAATCACGAAAGGAGTGGCTTTCCAGCATCCAGTGCACCCAGCTTCCCTTACAGAATTCCGTGAAGGAGGATCGTGGGTATTGAATTCTATTTCTGTGTGTTGTTTCTCAAAGACCCACAGGATGAAATCCATCTTCCTGCCTCGCGATTGAGTAAAGGGATTCCTCTTCTTGAGAAAGGACATCCTAGGTCTAGAGGAGGTAGAGAGAGAGAGAGAGAAAGAGCATGTTGCACCTTGGACAGCCCGCACGGTTCTGAACAGGAAACGTGGAATACTTATATAGAAAAGAGTTGAAAGTGAAAGTAAATCGCGTTGGCTGGAAACATTTCTGTTGACTGTCGACTGGGAAAAAAATTCTCAGAGCTCAGAAAAAAATTCTGAGTCATGGAGGAAAAAAAAAAGAAAAAAAATTATATATTATATAATATATATTATAAGTACGTTTTGTTAATTTTTATCATGTCTTCTAGACATGATAAAAATTAACTCTACCCCCTTTTGTCTGGGAATGTTGTCTCACCCTTTCTAAAAATAGACCATGTATACCAATATAGTACAAACGGACTTGAACGCCTGTTCTCAGTATATAGCTATACAAATTTGAAGGTAAAATAAAATAAAAAAAGACATCTTTTTTTTCAGGGGGGGAGGCAGTGAATTTGTATATTAATATACTACAAACGGTCTTTAAAGCCTGTTTTCAGCATATAGCTATACAAATTGGAAGGTAAAAAAAAATAAAAAAGGCATCTTTTTGCTGGGAAATTAAGTGAATTTGTATAGGAATATAGTACAAACTGACTTTAATGCCTGTTTTCAGTATATAGCTATACAAATTGGAAGGTAAAAAAAATAAAAAAAAATATCTTTTTTGGGGAAAAGGAGTGAATTTCTATAGGAATATACTACAAGAACATCAAGAAAAGAACATCATGGGTCCAAGAATTGAAACTGAAAGTCCAAAAACGAAATGTTAACGACTGGGAAGAAAATTTTCAAAGCTGAAAAAAGATTTAAAAAAAAAAAAAAAAAAAAAAACTTCCTTTTTCTTTCTTAATTTGATGTCTTCATTCTTTTGACCTTGTAGAAATTAAAAAAGTGAAGACATCAAATTAAGAAAGAAAAAAGGAAGGGTTTTTTCTTATTATTATTATGTGTGAAAATTTTTCCAGAGCTCTGAGAATTTTTCCCAGTCGGTTTCTAGAAGCAACTCGTTAATGTATTTAAACCACTCGCGTTTCGGCTTCAGATCAGTCTGTGCTGTGCACTCAACGTGGATACACGCTACTCACTCTCCTGGGAAGAGCTTCTGTGAAGGTACGTGAACATTTTTTTCTTACTCTTTTGTATTTCATAGACTACAAATACTTATTGAGTCACCCATTTTATAGAAATGTATTCTTATTTCCTTTCAATACTTTGAGGTAGGGTAATATTTTCCCCCCTGCTACTGTTTTTGTTTTTCAAAGCTAGAAATGTTTTACTCAATAGCTGTTTTTATAGAAAACATGCTATTATTTCGTATACTGATATATTTTGTGAAACTTTAACAAATCCTTTTCAACAAGGCAAGATCATGTGATCCACAGCTGCCTAGACACGTCAGTGTAATCGGATCACGATTGCCCCATCATATACTGATATATTTTGTGAAACATTAACAAATTCCTTTCAAGAAGCCAAGATCTCGTGATCCACAGCTGGCTAGACCCGTCAGTGTAATCGGATCACGATTGTTCCATCCTATACTGATATATTTTGTGAAACTTTAACAAATTCCTTTCAAGAAGCCAAGATCTCGTGATCCACAGCTGACTCCATTAGTCAGGAAAAACGGATCACAATTTTATCAATCGTATACTAATATATTTTGTGAAACTTTAACAAATCCCTTTCAACAGGCAAGATCTCTTGATCCACAGCTGGCTAGAGCAGTCAGGATCAACGGATCACGATGGTTCCGTCGTATACTGATATATTTTGTGGAACTTTAACAAATCCTTTTCAAAAAAGGCAAGGTCTTGTGATCCACAGCTGACTAGACCCGTCAGAATTAACGGATCACGATAGTTCCATTGTATACTGATATATTTTGTGGAACTTTAACAAATCCTTTTCAAAAAAGGCAAGGTCTTGTGATCCACAGCTGACTTCATCAGTCAGGATAACGGATCACGATGGTTCCATCTTATACTCATATATATTTTGTGAAACGTTAACAAATGACTTTCAAGAAGGCAAGATCATGTGATTCAATAGAATTGTTCAATCGTATACTGGCATATACTGATAAAACAACAGAATGTTCCAATTTTGAATACGATCCCAATATGTTTTTATAAAATCCATTTCATATTTTGTAAAACGTGAACGACTGACTTTCAAGCTGGCTGCATGGGTGTTTTTTTCGTGGGTTTTCCCCATGTGTAACGTGAATACGAGCCAGTTTCCCTTCCAAAGTCCTCCACGAAGGCATTTCTCAAGGCAAATAGCCCTCAAATACTTTGCCGTCATCCGAATCCACTTGAAATCTCTCCAACTTCCACGGTGTCATTTGAACGATCGAGTCGGCTGTTGGAAAAAAATGTCTGACAGCTGAAAACAATATCTCCACACACCTTCACAAAACCTCTTTCCAGGAGGAAGAAGCGTGTATTCAGCTCCAGTGCACAGGACAGACTGATTTAAAGCTGAAACGCGAGTGGTTTAAATAGATGAGAACCCTCTATAGAAATAATTTGAATATATCTGGTTTTGTGAATGAAGCCGAATGGGAAAAAATTCTCAGAGCTCATAAAAAAATTCTGAGTTGTGGAAAAAAAAAAAAAACTTTTGGTTAATTTTTATCATGTCTTCTAGACATGATAAAAATTAACTCCCTTCTCTTTTTGTCTGGGAATGTTGTCTCACTCTTTCTAAAAATAGACTATGACTCATTCTTGTGGAATTCTGTTGGGCTTTTACTTTCGATTGGCTTTTGACTTTGTTTCAATTCCCCAGTTATCTATAAAAGCATTCCGCGTTTCACTTCAGATCCGTGTGGGCTGTGGAAGAGGCAACACATCTCTCTCTTTACCCAATCCCATGATATTCTTTAAGAATTTCTTAGCCATTTGTCAAAGAAGGGGACTATAATTGAAGAATTTATGAATTTGGGAACATGTCACCCATGGCAAATCTAAAATCTTGGAAGTGGATACTGGAAACCCCGCTCTGATTATAATTCTGTGTTCTAGCATGGGACATTTTTTAAATCAATAAGCTAAACTATTTTTCTAGTCTCATATTCTCTCGTGACTAGGGTTCCAGATTTGGGTAGAGAGAGACATGTTGCGTCATCAACAGCCCGCACTGTTCTGAACAGAAACGTAGAATGCTTTTATAGATAAGAGAAGAATTGAAAGTGAAAGTAAAAAAACGAAATCGGATCGGCTGGGAAAATTTCTGAGCCGAGAAAAAATTCTGAGTCAGGAAAAAAGAAAAAATAATAATAATAATAATAACAATAACCCTTCCCTTTTTCTTTTTTAATTTGATGTCTTCACTTTTTGACATTCTACAAGGTCAAAAGAGTGAAGACATCAAATTAATAAAGAAAAAGGAAGAGGTTTTTTTTTTTTTTTTTTTTTTTTTTTTTTTTAATCTTTTTTCAGCTTTGAAAATTTTCTTCCCAGTCGTTAACATTTCGTTTTTGGACTTTCAGTTTCAATTCTTGGACCCATGATGTTCTTTTCTTGATGTTCTTGTAGTATATTCCTATACAAATTCACTCCTTTTCCCCAAAAAAGATATCTTTTTTTTATTTTTTTTACCTTCCAATTTGTATAGCTATATACTGAAAACAGGCATTAAAGTCAGTTTGTAGTATATTCCTATACAAATTCACTTAATTTTCCAGCAAAAAGATGTCTTTTTTTATTTTTTTTACCTTCCAATTTGTATAGCTATATACTGAAAACAGGCCTTAAATTCCGTTTGTAGTATATTCCTATACAAATTTACTCCCTTTACAAAAAGTATTTATAATATATGTTATAAAATATATATATATTATATAATATATAATTTTTTTTCTTTTTTTTTTCTCCATGACTCAGAATTTTTTTCTGAGCTCTGAGAATTTTTTTCCCAGTCGACAGCCAACAGAAATGTTTCCAGCCAACGCGATTTACTTTCACTTTCAACTCCTTTCTATATAAGTATTCCACGTTTTCTGTTCAGAACCGTGCGGGCTGTCCAAGGTGCAACATGCTCTTTTTTTCTCTCTCTCTCGCTACCTCCTCTAGACCTAGGATGTTCTTTATCAAGAACAGGAATTCTTTTAGTCAATCGCGAGGGAGGAAGATGGATTTCATCCTGTGGGTCTTTGAGAAACAACACACAGTAATAGAATTCAATACCCACGATCCTCCTTCACGGAACTCCGTAAGGGAAGCTGGGTGCACTGGATGCTGGAAAGCCACTCCTTTCGTGATTTGTGAGTCGGTAAAAAGGGATTGAATGCGATATCCCACCGGACAACACCATAGACGAGCGGTCCAATAGTTCCATGAGAAAATATCGCTTTAATCTTTTTAGCAACATTATTGAGGATATTATTGAGATCAACATTATTGAGATCCGTTTAAGTAAAAAGATTAGCCCCATCGCACAACATCATCATGGGTTCTCAATCTTGTCCCAACAGCCCTGTGATCATTGATTTTTTTCAAACGTCAAGCCAAAGTATTCCTTTTAAAACATTTTCTGTTCTTCCTGGGTGGGGGATTACGTACCGAGAATGTATTTTCCACACCCCCCCGGATTAGAACAGAAATTATTATAATCATCACGCCATCGTGGTTTTCGAAAGCCAAAACAATTCCTCATGAAACAACATCTTTTCTTCCTGGTTGTGGGATGAGGTAGAGATGCTGCATCGTCAACAACCCACACTGATCTGAACAGAAATGTGGAATGTTTTTATAGATATAAGAAATTAACTCAAAGTGAAAGTAAAAATGAAATCGTGTTGGCTGGAAATATTTCTTGGCTGTCGAATGGGAAAAAATTTTCCACAGCTTAAAAAAAAAAAAAAAAAAAAAAAAAAAAAAAAAACTGTTTTTTTTATTAATTTGATGTCTTCACTTTGTTTACTTTGGAATGGAGAAACCCAAAGACCATGACTCATCCTTTCTAAAACATAGAATTCCTAGAATGAGTCATGGTCTATTTTTAGAAACAGTGAGACAACATTCCCAGACAAAAGGGGGTAGGGTTAATTTTTGTCATGTCTAGAAGACATGATAAAAATTAACAATTTTTTTTTTTTTTTTTTTTTTTTTACATCCAAGTGAAAATTCTCCAGCCAAGACGATTGGCCTTCTACTTTCACTTTCAACACTTTTCTATAAAAGTATTCTCCGTTTTCTGTTCAGAACTGTGCGGGCTGTCCAAGGTGCAGCATGCTTTTTCTCTCTCTACCTCATCTGGACCCAGGACCACTCTTCTAGAAAGAGCTTCTGTGAACACAAGCTTTTTTCCAATTTTTGACGTTTCACAGAATAGAAATCTTTCCTCCGTTTAGGGGAAAATGATTCCCATTTGAAAAGATAGGAACCCTCGTTTGGATTTCATCAGCAACCGTTTATCAGGGTCTAGCGAAATTGGATGATTCATCCATGGATCAGAATTTCCCATCCGTAGTTTTTATGCATCAAGATTTCAACATAGTTTAAGAAAAATCCTTCAATCCTATTTGAAAGGAGATGACATGATATTGAAAGAGATTTTCCCATGACGGACATTGAAAGACATTTTCCCATGACGAAATCTCTCTATCCCACACCTTCTTCTAAAGTGAAGTTAAAGAGTTTTTTCATACCGGGTTTTCAATTTTCACCTCAAATCATACCGTTGACGACGTGTGACACACAAACCGTGACATAAATTTCAGTTTCCATGACAGCTAAGAGTCTTGAGGTTTAAACAAATGTATGAAAGAATTTATTTTTGATCCGTTTCAGCGATTGAGTGGGCTGGGAAAAAAGGCTCTTTCCATGACAGCTAACACGCTTGAGATTTAAACATGTATGAAAGAATTTATTTTTAATCCATTTCAGCGATTGAGTGGGCTGGGAAAAAAAGGCCCTTTCCATAACAGCTAACACGCTTGAGCTTTAAAAATGTATGAAAGAATTTCTTTCTAATCGATTTCAGCGATTGAGTGGGCTGTGAAAAGAAAAAGCTCTTTCCATGACACCTAACCCTCTTGAGCTTTAAAAATGTATGAAAGAATTTGTTTTTAATCGATTTCAGTGATTGAGGGGGCTGGGAAACATTTTCTTTGAGCTCAGGGAAAAAAAGGCTCTTTCCATGACACCTAACACGCTTGAGCTTTAAAAATGTATGAAAGAATTCATTTTTAATCCATTTCAGCGATTGAGGGGGCTGGGAAATATTTTCTTAGAGCTCAGGGAAAAAAAGGCTCTTTCCATGACACCTAACACGCTTGAGCTTTAAAAATGTATGAAACAATTCATTTTTAATCCATTTCAGCGATTGAGTGGGCTCGGAAAATTTTCTTAGAGCTCAGGGAATGTGTCTCCAGGTTGAATGCACAGAACACACGGATGGGAAGTCGGAACTCGAGTGGCTTAAATAAATATACGAAATTTGGGTCATCGAGTGACTAGGAAAAATTCTCAGATCTCTGGAAATAATTCTGAGTTCAAGCATCGGACATGAGAACAGAAATATATTACAATCATCATGTCATCGTTGTTTTCGAAAGCCAAAAGAATTCGTCATGAAAGAACATCTTTTTTTCCTGGTTGTGGGATGGAGTAGAGTTGCTGCATCTTGAACAACCCACACTGATCTGAACAGAAATATGAAATGTTTTTATAGATATAAGAAATGAACTCAAAGTGAAAGTAAAAATGAAATTGTATTGGCTGGAAATATTTCTTGGCTGTTGAATGGGAAAAATATTTCCAGAGCTGAAAAAAAAAACTCTTCCTTTTTTTCTATTAATTTGATGTCTTCACTTTGTTTACTTTGGAATGGAGAAACCCAAAGACCATGACTCATCCTTTCTAAAACATATAATTCCTAGAATGAGTCATGGTCTATTTTTAGAAACAGTGAGACAACATTCCCAGACAAAAGGGGGTAGGGTTAATTTTTATCATGTCTACAAGACATGATAAAAATTAACAAAAAGTTTTTTTTTTTTTTTATCTTAGAATTTTTTTCTGAGCTCTGAAAATTTTTTCCCAGACTGCCGACCAAATGAAAATTTTCCAGCCAAGACGATTTGGCTTTTACTTTCACTTTCATCGCTTTTCTATAAAAGTATTCCACGTTTTCTATTCAGAACCGTGCGGGCTATCCAAGGGGCAGCATGCTTTTTCTCTTTCTCTATCTCATCTGGACCCAGGAACATTCTACTAGAAAGAGCTTCTGTGAACACAAGTTTCTTTCCACTTTTTAATGTCTCACAGAATAGAAATCATTTATCTGTTTAGGGGAAAATGTTCGCCCTTTTGAAAAGCTAGGGCCCCTCGTTTGGATTTCATCAGCAACCGTTTATCAGGTTCTAGCGAAATTGGATGATCCATCCATGAATCAGAATTTCCCATGCGTGGTTTGGATGCAACAAGATTTCAACATAGTTCAAGAAAAATCCTTCAATCCTATTTCAAAGGAGATGTCATGATATTGAAAGACACCTCAAACCATACCGTTGACGACGTGTGAGACAGAAACCATGACATAAATTTCAATTTCTATGACAGCTAACACGCTTGAGCTTTAAAAATGTATGAAAGAAGTTATTTTTAATCCATTTCAGCGATTGAGTGGGCTGGGGAAAAAAGGCCCTTTCCATGACAGCTAACACGCTTGAGCTTTAAAAATGTATGAAAGAATTTGTTTTTAATCCATTTCAGCGATTGAGTCTGCTGGGAAACATTTTCTCAGAGGTCAGGGGGAAAAAGGCTCTTTCCATGACAGCTAACACGCTTGAGCTTTAAAAATGTATGAAAGAATTTGTTTTTAATCCATTTCAGCGATTGAGTCTGCTGGGAAACATTTTCTCAGAGCTCAGGGGAAAAAAGGCTCTTTCCATGACACCTAACACGCTTGAGCTTTAAAAATGTATGAAAGAATTTATTTTTAATCCATTTCAGCGATTGAGGGAGCTGGGAAACATTTTCTTAGAGCTCAGGGGGAAAAAGGCTCTTTCCATGACACCTAACACGCTTGAGCTTTAAAAATGTATGAAACAATTCATTTTTAATCCATTTCAGCGATTGAGTGGGCTCGGAAAATTTTCTTAGAGCTCAGGGAATGTGTCTCCAGGTTGAATGCACAGAACACACGGATGGGAAGTCGAAACTCGAGTGGCTTAAATAAATATACGAAATTTGGGTCATCGAGTGACTAGGAAAAATTCTCAGATCTCTGGAAATAATTCTGAGTTCAAGTATCGGACATGAGAACAGAAATATATTACAATCATCATGTCATCGTTGTTTTCGAAAGCCAAAAGAATTCCTCATCAAAGAACTTCTTTATTTCCTGGTTGTGGGATGGAGTAGAGTTGCTGCATCTTGAACAACCCACACTGATCTGAACAGAAATATGAAATGTTTTTATAGATATAAGAAATGAACTCAAAGGGAAAGTAAAAATGAAATTGTATTGGCTGGAAATATTTCTTGGCTGTTGAATGGGAAAAATATTTCCAGAGCTGAAAAAAAAAACTCTTCCTTTTTTTCTATAATTTGATGTCTTCACATTGTTTACTTTGGAATGGAGAAACTCAAAGACTATGACTCATCCTTTCTAAAACATATAATTCCTAGAATGAGTCATGGTCTATTTTTAGAAACAGTGAGACAACATTCCCACACAAAAGGGGGGTAGGATTAATTTTTATCATGTCTAGAAAACATGATAAAAATTAACAAAAAGTTTTTTTTTTTTAATCTTAGAATTTTTTTCTGAGCTCTGAAAATTTTTTCCCAGTCGGCAACCAAGTGAAAATTTTCCAGCCAAGACGATTTGGCTTTTACTCTCACTTTCATCGCTTTTCTATAAAAGTATTCCACGTTTTCTATTCAGAACCGTGCGGGCTATCCAAGGGGCAGCATGCTTTTTCTCTTTCTCTATCTCATCTGGACCCAGGAACATTCTACTAGAAAGAGCTTCTGTGAACACAAGTTTCTTTCCACTTTTTAATGTCTCACAGAATAGAAATCATTCTTCTGTTTAGGGGAAAATGTTTCCCTTTTGAAAAGCTAGGGCCCCTCGTTTGGATTTCATCAGCAACCGTTTATCAGGTTCTAGCGAAATTGGATGATCCATCCATGAATCAGAATTTCCCATCCGTGGTTTGGATGCAACAAGATTTCAACATAGTTTAAGAAAAATCCTTCAATCCTATTTGAAAGGAGATGTCATGATATTGAAAGACACCTCAAACCATACCGTTGACGACGTGTGAGACACAAACCATGACATAAATTTCAATTTCTATGACAGCTAACACGCTTGAGCTTTAAAAATGTATGAAAGAAGTTATTTTTAATCCATTTCAGCGATTGAGTGGGCTGGGGAAAAAAGGCCCTTTCCATTACAGCTAACACGCTTGAGCTTTAAAAATGTATGAAAGAATTTGTTTTTAATCCATTTGAGTGATTGAGTGGGCTGTGAAAAGAAAAAGCTCTTTCCATGATACCTAACACTCTTGAGCTTTAAAAATGTATGAAAGAATTTATTTTTAATCTATTTCAGCGATTGAGGGAGCTGGGAAACATTTTCTTAGAGCTCAGGGGGAAAAAGGCTCTTTCCATGACACCTAACACGCTTGAGCTTTAAAAATGTATGAAACAATTCATTTTTAATCCATTTCAGCGATTGAGTGGGCTCGGAAAATTTTCTTAGAGCTCAGGGAATGTGTCTCCAGGTTGAATGCACAGAACACACGGATGGGAAGTCGAAACTCGAGTGGCTTAAATAAATATACGAAATTTGGGTCATCGAGTGACTAGGAAAAATTCTCAGATCTCTGGAAATAATTCTGATTTCAAGCATCGGACATGAGAACAGAAATATATTACAATCATCATGTCATCGTTGTTTTCGAAAGCCAAAAGAATTCCTCATCAAAGAACATCTTTATTTCCTGGTTGTGGGATGGAGTAGAGTTGCTGCATCTTGAACAACCCACACTGATCTGAACAGAAACATGAAATGTTCTTATAGATATAAGAAATGAATTGAAAGTGAAAGTAAAAATGAAATTGTATTGGCTGGAAATATTTCTTGGCTGTTGAATGGGAAAAATATTTCCAGAGCTGAAAAAAAAAACTCTTCCTTTTTTTCTATAATTTGATGTCTTCACTTTGTTTACTTTGGAATGGAGAAACCCAAAGACTATGACTCCTCCTTTCTAAAACATATAATTCCTAGAATGAGTCATGGTCTATTTTTAGAAACAGTGAGACAACATTCCCACACAAAAGGGGGGTAGGATTAATTTTTATCATGTCTAGAAAACATGATAAAAATTAACAAAAAGTTTTTTTTTTTTAATCTTAGAATTTTTTTCTGAGCTCTGAAAATTTTTTCCCAGTCGGCAACCAAGTGAAACGTTTCCAGCCAAGACGATTTGGCTTTTACTCTCACTTTCATCGCTTTTCTATAAAAGTATTCCACGTTTTCTATTCAGAACCGTGCGGGCTATCCAAGGGGCAGCATCCTTTTTCTCTTTCTCTATCTCATCTGGACCCAGGAACATTCTACTAGAAAGAGCTTCTGTGAACACAAGTTTCTTTCCACCTTTTAATGTCTCACAGAATAGAAATCATTCTTCTGTTTAGGGGAAAATGTTTCCCTTTTGAAAAGCTAGGGCCCCTCGTTTGGATTTCATCAGCAACCGTTTATCAGGTTCTAGCGAAATTGGATGATCCATCCATGAATCAGAATTTCCCATCCGTGGTTTGGATGCAACAAGATTTCAACATAGTTTAAGAAAAATCCTTCAATCCTATTTGAAAGGAGATGTCATGATATTGAAAGACACCTCAAACCATACCGTTGACGACGTGTGAGACACAAACCATGACATAAATTTCAATTTCTATGACAGCTAACACGCTTGAGCTTTAAAAATGTATGAAAGAAGTTATTTTTAATCCATTTCAGCGATTGAGTGGGCTGGGGAAAAAAGGCCCTTTCCATTACAGCTAACACGCTTGAGCTTTAAAAATGTATGAAAGAATTTGTTTTTAATCCATTTGAGTGATTGAGTGGGCTGTGAAAAGAAAAAGCTCTTTCCATGTTACCTAACACTCTTGAGCTTTAAAAATGTATGAAAGAATTTATTTTTAATCCATTTCAGCGATTGAGGGAGCTGGGAAACATTTTCTTAGAGCTCAGGGGGAGAAAGGCTCTTTCCATGACACCTAACACGCTTGAGCTATCGTATACTGATATATTTTGTGAAACTTTAACAAATCCTTTTCAACAAGGCAAGATCATGTGATCCACAGCTGCCTAGACACGTCAGTGTAATCGGATCACGATTGCCCCATCATATACTGATATATTTTGTGAAACATTAACAAATTCCTTTCAAGAAGCCAAGATCTCGTGATCCACAGCTGGCTAGACCCGTCAGTGTAATCGGATCACGATTGTTCCATCCTATACTGATATATTTTGTGAAACTTTAACAAATTCCTTTCAAGAAGCCAAGATCTCGTGATCCACAGCTGACTCCATTAGTCAGGAAAAACGGATCACAATTTTATCAATCGTATACTAATATATTTTGTGAAACTTTAACAAATCCCTTTCAACAGGCAAGATCTCTTGATCCACAGCTGGCTAGAGCAGTCAGGATCAACGGATCACGATGGTTCCGTCGTATACTGATATATTTTGTGGAACTTTAACAAATCCTTTTCAAAAAAGGCAAGGTCTTGTGATCCACAGCTGACTAGACCCGTCAGAATTAACGGATCACGATAGTTCCATTGTATACTGATATATTTTGTGGAACTTTAACAAATCCTTTTCAAAAAAGGCAAGGTCTTGTGATCCACAGCTGACTTCATCAGTCAGGATAACGGATCACGATGGTTCCATCTTATACTCATATATATTTTGTGAAACGTTAACAAATGACTTTCAAGAAGGCAAGATCATGTGATTCAATAGAATTGTTCAATCGTATACTGGCATATACTGATAAAACAACAGAATGTTCCAATTTTGAATACGATCCCAATATGTTTTTATAAAATCCATTTCATATTTTGTAAAACGTGAACGACTGACTTTCAAGCTGGCTGCATGGGTGTTTTTTTCGTGGGTTTTCCCCATGTGTAACGTGAATACGAGCCAGTTTCCCTTCCAAAGTCCTCCACGAAGGCATTTCTCAAGGCAAATAGCCCTCAAATACTTTGCCGTCATCCGAATCCACTTGAAATCTCTCCAACTTCCACGGTGTCATTTGAACGATCGAGTCGGCTGTTGGAAAAAAATGTCTGACAGCTGAAAACAATATCTCCACACACCTTCACAAAACCTCTTTCCAGGAGGAAGAAGCGTGTATTCAGCTCCAGTGCACAGGACAGACTGATTTAAAGCTGAAACGCGAGTGGTTTAAATAGATGAGAACCCTCTATAGAAATAATTTGAATATATCTGGTTTTGTGAATGAAGCCGAATGGGAAAAAATTCTCAGAGCTCATAAAAAAATTCTGAGTTGTGGAAAAAAAAAAAAAACTTTTGGTTAATTTTTATCATGTCTTCTAGACATGATAAAAATTAACTCCCTTCTCTTTTTGTCTGGGAATGTTGTCTCACTCTTTCTAAAAATAGACTATGACTCATTCTTGTGGAATTCTGTTGGGCTTTTACTTTCGATTGGCTTTTGACTTTGTTTCAATTCCCCAGTTATCTATAAAAGCATTCCGCGTTTCACTTCAGATCCGTGTGGGCTGTGGAAGAGGCAACACATCTCTCTCTTTACCCAATCCCATGATATTCTTTAAGAATTTCTTAGCCATTTGTCAAAGAAGGGGACTATAATTGAAGAATTTATGAATTTGGGAACATGTCACCCATGGCAAATCTAAAATCTTGGAAGTGGATACTGGAAACCCCGCTCTGATTATAATTCTGTGTTCTAGCATGGGACATTTTTTAAATCAATAAGCTAAACTATTTTTCTAGTCTCATATTCTCTCGTGACTAGGGTTCCAGATTTGGGTAGAGAGAGACATGTTGCGTCATCAACAGCCCGCACTGTTCTGAACAGAAACGTAGAATGCTTTTATAGATAAGAGAAGAATTGAAAGTGAAAGTAAAAAAACGAAATCGGATCGGCTGGGAAAATTTCTGAGCCGAGAAAAAATTCTGAGTCAGGAAAAAAGAAAAAATAATAATAATAATAATAACAATAACCCTTCCCTTTTTCTTTTTTAATTTGATGTCTTCACTTTTTGACATTCTACAAGGTCAAAAGAGTGAAGACATCAAATTAATAAAGAAAAAGGAAGAGGTTTTTTTTTTTTTTTTTTTTTTTTTTTTTTTTAATCTTTTTTCAGCTTTGAAAATTTTCTTCCCAGTCGTTAACATTTCGTTTTTGGACTTTCAGTTTCAATTCTTGGACCCATGATGTTCTTTTCTTGATGTTCTTGTAGTATATTCCTATACAAATTCACTCCTTTTCCCCAAAAAAGATATCTTTTTTTTATTTTTTTTACCTTCCAATTTGTATAGCTATATACTGAAAACAGGCATTAAAGTCAGTTTGTAGTATATTCCTATACAAATTCACTTAATTTTCCAGCAAAAAGATGTCTTTTTTTATTTTTTTTACCTTCCAATTTGTATAGCTATATACTGAAAACAGGCCTTAAATTCCGTTTGTAGTATATTCCTATACAAATTTACTCCCTTTACAAAAAGTATTTATAATATATGTTATAAAATATATATATATTATATAATATATAATTTTTTTTCTTTTTTTTTTCTCCATGACTCAGAATTTTTTTCTGAGCTCTGAGAATTTTTTTCCCAGTCGACAGCCAACAGAAATGTTTCCAGCCAACGCGATTTACTTTCACTTTCAACTCCTTTCTATATAAGTATTCCACGTTTTCTGTTCAGAACCGTGCGGGCTGTCCAAGGTGCAACATGCTCTTTTTTTCTCTCTCTCTCGCTACCTCCTCTAGACCTAGGATGTTCTTTATCAAGAACAGGAATTCTTTTAGTCAATCGCGAGGGAGGAAGATGGATTTCATCCTGTGGGTCTTTGAGAAACAACACACAGTAATAGAATTCAATACCCACGATCCTCCTTCACGGAACTCCGTAAGGGAAGCTGGGTGCACTGGATGCTGGAAAGCCACTCCTTTCGTGATTTGTGAGTCGGTAAAAAGGGATTGAATGCGATATCCCACCGGACAACACCATAGACGAGCGGTCCAATAGTTCCATGAGAAAATATCGCTTTAATCTTTTTAGCAACATTATTGAGGATATTATTGAGATCAACATTATTGAGATCCGTTTAAGTAAAAAGATTAGCCCCATCGCACAACATCATCATGGGTTCTCAATCTTGTCCCAACAGCCCTGTGATCATTGATTTTTTTCAAACGTCAAGCCAAAGTATTCCTTTTAAAACATTTTCTGTTCTTCCTGGGTGGGGGATTACGTACCGAGAATGTATTTTCCACACCCCCCCGGATTAGAACAGAAATTATTATAATCATCACGCCATCGTGGTTTTCGAAAGCCAAAACAATTCCTCATGAAACAACATCTTTTCTTCCTGGTTGTGGGATGAGGTAGAGATGCTGCATCGTCAACAACCCACACTGATCTGAACAGAAATGTGGAATGTTTTTATAGATATAAGAAATTAACTCAAAGTGAAAGTAAAAATGAAATCGTGTTGGCTGGAAATATTTCTTGGCTGTCGAATGGGAAAAAATTTTCCACAGCTTAAAAAAAAAAAAAAAAAAAAAAAAAAAAAAAAAACTGTTTTTTTTATTAATTTGATGTCTTCACTTTGTTTACTTTGGAATGGAGAAACCCAAAGACCATGACTCATCCTTTCTAAAACATAGAATTCCTAGAATGAGTCATGGTCTATTTTTAGAAACAGTGAGACAACATTCCCAGACAAAAGGGGGTAGGGTTAATTTTTGTCATGTCTAGAAGACATGATAAAAATTAACAATTTTTTTTTTTTTTTTTTTTTTTTACATCCAAGTGAAAATTCTCCAGCCAAGACGATTGGCCTTCTACTTTCACTTTCAACACTTTTCTATAAAAGTATTCTCCGTTTTCTGTTCAGAACTGTGCGGGCTGTCCAAGGTGCAGCATGCTTTTTCTCTCTCTACCTCATCTGGACCCAGGACCACTCTTCTAGAAAGAGCTTCTGTGAACACAAGCTTTTTTCCAATTTTTGACGTTTCACAGAATAGAAATCTTTCCTCCGTTTAGGGGAAAATGATTCCCATTTGAAAAGATAGGAACCCTCGTTTGGATTTCATCAGCAACCGTTTATCAGGGTCTAGCGAAATTGGATGATTCATCCATGGATCAGAATTTCCCATCCGTAGTTTTTATGCATCAAGATTTCAACATAGTTTAAGAAAAATCCTTCAATCCTATTTGAAAGGAGATGACATGATATTGAAAGAGATTTTCCCATGACGGACATTGAAAGACATTTTCCCATGACGAAATCTCTCTATCCCACACCTTCTTCTAAAGTGAAGTTAAAGAGTTTTTTCATACCGGGTTTTCAATTTTCACCTCAAATCATACCGTTGACGACGTGTGACACACAAACCGTGACATAAATTTCAGTTTCCATGACAGCTAAGAGTCTTGAGGTTTAAACAAATGTATGAAAGAATTTATTTTTGATCCGTTTCAGCGATTGAGTGGGCTGGGAAAAAAGGCTCTTTCCATGACAGCTAACACGCTTGAGATTTAAACATGTATGAAAGAATTTATTTTTAATCCATTTCAGCGATTGAGTGGGCTGGGAAAAAAAGGCCCTTTCCATAACAGCTAACACGCTTGAGCTTTAAAAATGTATGAAAGAATTTCTTTCTAATCGATTTCAGCGATTGAGTGGGCTGTGAAAAGAAAAAGCTCTTTCCATGACACCTAACCCTCTTGAGCTTTAAAAATGTATGAAAGAATTTGTTTTTAATCGATTTCAGTGATTGAGGGGGCTGGGAAACATTTTCTTTGAGCTCAGGGAAAAAAAGGCTCTTTCCATGACACCTAACACGCTTGAGCTTTAAAAATGTATGAAAGAATTCATTTTTAATCCATTTCAGCGATTGAGGGGGCTGGGAAATATTTTCTTAGAGCTCAGGGAAAAAAAGGCTCTTTCCATGACACCTAACACGCTTGAGCTTTAAAAATGTATGAAACAATTCATTTTTAATCCATTTCAGCGATTGAGTGGGCTCGGAAAATTTTCTTAGAGCTCAGGGAATGTGTCTCCAGGTTGAATGCACAGAACACACGGATGGGAAGTCGGAACTCGAGTGGCTTAAATAAATATACGAAATTTGGGTCATCGAGTGACTAGGAAAAATTCTCAGATCTCTGGAAATAATTCTGAGTTCAAGCATCGGACATGAGAACAGAAATATATTACAATCATCATGTCATCGTTGTTTTCGAAAGCCAAAAGAATTCGTCATGAAAGAACATCTTTTTTTCCTGGTTGTGGGATGGAGTAGAGTTGCTGCATCTTGAACAACCCACACTGATCTGAACAGAAATATGAAATGTTTTTATAGATATAAGAAATGAACTCAAAGTGAAAGTAAAAATGAAATTGTATTGGCTGGAAATATTTCTTGGCTGTTGAATGGGAAAAATATTTCCAGAGCTGAAAAAAAAAACTCTTCCTTTTTTTCTATTAATTTGATGTCTTCACTTTGTTTACTTTGGAATGGAGAAACCCAAAGACCATGACTCATCCTTTCTAAAACATATAATTCCTAGAATGAGTCATGGTCTATTTTTAGAAACAGTGAGACAACATTCCCAGACAAAAGGGGGTAGGGTTAATTTTTATCATGTCTACAAGACATGATAAAAATTAACAAAAAGTTTTTTTTTTTTTTTATCTTAGAATTTTTTTCTGAGCTCTGAAAATTTTTTCCCAGACTGCCGACCAAATGAAAATTTTCCAGCCAAGACGATTTGGCTTTTACTTTCACTTTCATCGCTTTTCTATAAAAGTATTCCACGTTTTCTATTCAGAACCGTGCGGGCTATCCAAGGGGCAGCATGCTTTTTCTCTTTCTCTATCTCATCTGGACCCAGGAACATTCTACTAGAAAGAGCTTCTGTGAACACAAGTTTCTTTCCACTTTTTAATGTCTCACAGAATAGAAATCATTTATCTGTTTAGGGGAAAATGTTCGCCCTTTTGAAAAGCTAGGGCCCCTCGTTTGGATTTCATCAGCAACCGTTTATCAGGTTCTAGCGAAATTGGATGATCCATCCATGAATCAGAATTTCCCATGCGTGGTTTGGATGCAACAAGATTTCAACATAGTTCAAGAAAAATCCTTCAATCCTATTTCAAAGGAGATGTCATGATATTGAAAGACACCTCAAACCATACCGTTGACGACGTGTGAGACAGAAACCATGACATAAATTTCAATTTCTATGACAGCTAACACGCTTGAGCTTTAAAAATGTATGAAAGAAGTTATTTTTAATCCATTTCAGCGATTGAGTGGGCTGGGGAAAAAAGGCCCTTTCCATGACAGCTAACACGCTTGAGCTTTAAAAATGTATGAAAGAATTTGTTTTTAATCCATTTCAGCGATTGAGTCTGCTGGGAAACATTTTCTCAGAGGTCAGGGGGAAAAAGGCTCTTTCCATGACAGCTAACACGCTTGAGCTTTAAAAATGTATGAAAGAATTTGTTTTTAATCCATTTCAGCGATTGAGTCTGCTGGGAAACATTTTCTCAGAGCTCAGGGGAAAAAAGGCTCTTTCCATGACACCTAACACGCTTGAGCTTTAAAAATGTATGAAAGAATTTATTTTTAATCCATTTCAGCGATTGAGGGAGCTGGGAAACATTTTCTTAGAGCTCAGGGGGAAAAAGGCTCTTTCCATGACACCTAACACGCTTGAGCTTTAAAAATGTATGAAACAATTCATTTTTAATCCATTTCAGCGATTGAGTGGGCTCGGAAAATTTTCTTAGAGCTCAGGGAATGTGTCTCCAGGTTGAATGCACAGAACACACGGATGGGAAGTCGAAACTCGAGTGGCTTAAATAAATATACGAAATTTGGGTCATCGAGTGACTAGGAAAAATTCTCAGATCTCTGGAAATAATTCTGAGTTCAAGTATCGGACATGAGAACAGAAATATATTACAATCATCATGTCATCGTTGTTTTCGAAAGCCAAAAGAATTCCTCATCAAAGAACTTCTTTATTTCCTGGTTGTGGGATGGAGTAGAGTTGCTGCATCTTGAACAACCCACACTGATCTGAACAGAAATATGAAATGTTTTTATAGATATAAGAAATGAACTCAAAGGGAAAGTAAAAATGAAATTGTATTGGCTGGAAATATTTCTTGGCTGTTGAATGGGAAAAATATTTCCAGAGCTGAAAAAAAAAACTCTTCCTTTTTTTCTATAATTTGATGTCTTCACATTGTTTACTTTGGAATGGAGAAACTCAAAGACTATGACTCATCCTTTCTAAAACATATAATTCCTAGAATGAGTCATGGTCTATTTTTAGAAACAGTGAGACAACATTCCCACACAAAAGGGGGGTAGGATTAATTTTTATCATGTCTAGAAAACATGATAAAAATTAACAAAAAGTTTTTTTTTTTTAATCTTAGAATTTTTTTCTGAGCTCTGAAAATTTTTTCCCAGTCGGCAACCAAGTGAAAATTTTCCAGCCAAGACGATTTGGCTTTTACTCTCACTTTCATCGCTTTTCTATAAAAGTATTCCACGTTTTCTATTCAGAACCGTGCGGGCTATCCAAGGGGCAGCATGCTTTTTCTCTTTCTCTATCTCATCTGGACCCAGGAACATTCTACTAGAAAGAGCTTCTGTGAACACAAGTTTCTTTCCACTTTTTAATGTCTCACAGAATAGAAATCATTCTTCTGTTTAGGGGAAAATGTTTCCCTTTTGAAAAGCTAGGGCCCCTCGTTTGGATTTCATCAGCAACCGTTTATCAGGTTCTAGCGAAATTGGATGATCCATCCATGAATCAGAATTTCCCATCCGTGGTTTGGATGCAACAAGATTTCAACATAGTTTAAGAAAAATCCTTCAATCCTATTTGAAAGGAGATGTCATGATATTGAAAGACACCTCAAACCATACCGTTGACGACGTGTGAGACACAAACCATGACATAAATTTCAATTTCTATGACAGCTAACACGCTTGAGCTTTAAAAATGTATGAAAGAAGTTATTTTTAATCCATTTCAGCGATTGAGTGGGCTGGGGAAAAAAGGCCCTTTCCATTACAGCTAACACGCTTGAGCTTTAAAAATGTATGAAAGAATTTGTTTTTAATCCATTTGAGTGATTGAGTGGGCTGTGAAAAGAAAAAGCTCTTTCCATGATACCTAACACTCTTGAGCTTTAAAAATGTATGAAAGAATTTATTTTTAATCTATTTCAGCGATTGAGGGAGCTGGGAAACATTTTCTTAGAGCTCAGGGGGAAAAAGGCTCTTTCCATGACACCTAACACGCTTGAGCTTTAAAAATGTATGAAACAATTCATTTTTAATCCATTTCAGCGATTGAGTGGGCTCGGAAAATTTTCTTAGAGCTCAGGGAATGTGTCTCCAGGTTGAATGCACAGAACACACGGATGGGAAGTCGAAACTCGAGTGGCTTAAATAAATATACGAAATTTGGGTCATCGAGTGACTAGGAAAAATTCTCAGATCTCTGGAAATAATTCTGATTTCAAGCATCGGACATGAGAACAGAAATATATTACAATCATCATGTCATCGTTGTTTTCGAAAGCCAAAAGAATTCCTCATCAAAGAACATCTTTATTTCCTGGTTGTGGGATGGAGTAGAGTTGCTGCATCTTGAACAACCCACACTGATCTGAACAGAAACATGAAATGTTCTTATAGATATAAGAAATGAATTGAAAGTGAAAGTAAAAATGAAATTGTATTGGCTGGAAATATTTCTTGGCTGTTGAATGGGAAAAATATTTCCAGAGCTGAAAAAAAAAACTCTTCCTTTTTTTCTATAATTTGATGTCTTCACTTTGTTTACTTTGGAATGGAGAAACCCAAAGACTATGACTCCTCCTTTCTAAAACATATAATTCCTAGAATGAGTCATGGTCTATTTTTAGAAACAGTGAGACAACATTCCCACACAAAAGGGGGGTAGGATTAATTTTTATCATGTCTAGAAAACATGATAAAAATTAACAAAAAGTTTTTTTTTTTTAATCTTAGAATTTTTTTCTGAGCTCTGAAAATTTTTTCCCAGTCGGCAACCAAGTGAAACGTTTCCAGCCAAGACGATTTGGCTTTTACTCTCACTTTCATCGCTTTTCTATAAAAGTATTCCACGTTTTCTATTCAGAACCGTGCGGGCTATCCAAGGGGCAGCATCCTTTTTCTCTTTCTCTATCTCATCTGGACCCAGGAACATTCTACTAGAAAGAGCTTCTGTGAACACAAGTTTCTTTCCACCTTTTAATGTCTCACAGAATAGAAATCATTCTTCTGTTTAGGGGAAAATGTTTCCCTTTTGAAAAGCTAGGGCCCCTCGTTTGGATTTCATCAGCAACCGTTTATCAGGTTCTAGCGAAATTGGATGATCCATCCATGAATCAGAATTTCCCATCCGTGGTTTGGATGCAACAAGATTTCAACATAGTTTAAGAAAAATCCTTCAATCCTATTTGAAAGGAGATGTCATGATATTGAAAGACACCTCAAACCATACCGTTGACGACGTGTGAGACACAAACCATGACATAAATTTCAATTTCTATGACAGCTAACACGCTTGAGCTTTAAAAATGTATGAAAGAAGTTATTTTTAATCCATTTCAGCGATTGAGTGGGCTGGGGAAAAAAGGCCCTTTCCATTACAGCTAACACGCTTGAGCTTTAAAAATGTATGAAAGAATTTGTTTTTAATCCATTTGAGTGATTGAGTGGGCTGTGAAAAGAAAAAGCTCTTTCCATGTTACCTAACACTCTTGAGCTTTAAAAATGTATGAAAGAATTTATTTTTAATCCATTTCAGCGATTGAGGGAGCTGGGAAACATTTTCTTAGAGCTCAGGGGGAGAAAGGCTCTTTCCATGACACCTAACACGCTTGAGCTTTAAAAATGTATGAAACAATTCATTTTAATCCATTTCAGCGATTGAGTGGGCTCGGAAAATTTTCTTAGAGCTCAGGGAATGTGTCTCCAGGTTGAATGCACAGAACACACGGATGGGAAGTCGAAACTCGAGTGGCTTAAATAAATATACGAAATTTGGGTCATCGAGTGACTAGGAAAAATTCTCAGATCTCTGGAAATAATTCTGAGTTCAAGCATCGGACATGAGGACAGAAATATATTACAATCATCATGTCATCGTTGTTTTCGAAAGCCAAAAGAATTCCTCATCAAAGAACATCTTTTTTTCCTGGTTGTGGGATGGAGTAGAGTTGCTGCATCTTGAACAACCCACACTGATCTGAACAGAAATATGAAATGTTTTTATAGATATAAGAAATGAACTCAAAGTGAAAGTAAAAATGAAATTGTATTGGCTGGAAATATTTCTTGGCTGTTGAATGGGAAAAATATTTCCAGAGCTGAAAAAAAAAAACTCTTCCTTTTTTTCTATAATTTGATGTCTTCAGTTTGTTTACTTTGGAATGGAGAAACCCAAAGACTATGACTCATCCTTTCTAAAACATATAATTCCTAGAATGAGTCATGGTCTATTTTTAGAAACAGTGAGACAACATTCCCACACAAAAGGGGGGTAGGGTTAATTTTTATCATGTCTAGAAAACATGATAAAAATTAACAAAAAGTTTTTTTTTTTTTTTAATCTTAGAATTTTTTTCTGAGCTCTGAAAATTTTTTCCCAGTCGGCAACCAAGTGAAAATTTTCCAGCCAAGACGATTTGGCTTTTACTTTCACTTTCATCGCTTTTCTATAAAAGTATTCCACGTTTTCTATTCAGAACCGTGCGGGCTATCCAAGGGGCAGCATGCTTTTTCTCTTTCTCTATCTCATCTGGACCCAGGAACATTCTACTAGAAAGAGCTTCTGTGAACACAAGTTCCTTTCCAATTTTAATGTCTCACAGAATAGAAATCCTTCTTCTGTTTAGGGGAAAATGTTTCCCTTTTGAAAAGCTAGGGCCCCTCGTTTGGATTTCATCAGCAACCGTTTATCAGGTTCTAGCGAAATTGGATGATCCATCCATGAATTGAGCTTTAAAAATGTATGAAAGAACTTATTTTTAATCCATTTCAGCGATTGAGTGGGCTGGGGAGAAAAGGCCCTTTCCATTACAGCTAACACGCTTGAGCTTTAAAAATGTATGAAAGAATTTGTTTTTAATCCATTTGAGTGATTGAGTGGGCTGTGAAAAGAAAAAGCTCTTTCCATGTTACCTAACACTCTTGAGCTTTGAAAATGTATGAAAGAATTTATTTTTAATCCATTTCAGCGATTGAGGGGGCTGGGAAACATTTTCTTAGAGCTCAGGGAAAAAGAGGCTCTTTCCATGACACCTAACACGCTTGAGCTTTAAAAATGTATGAAAGAATTTATTTTTAATCCATTTCAGCGATTGAGGGAGCTGGGAAACATTTTCTTAGAGCTCAGGGGGAAAAAGGCTCTTTCCATGACACCTAACACGCTTGAGCTTTAAAAATGTATGAAACAATTCCTTTTTAATCCATTTCAGCGATTGAGTGGGCTCGGAAAATTTTCTTAGAGCTCAGGGAATGTGTCTCCAGGTTGAATGCACAGAACACACGGATGGGAAGTCGAAACTCGAGTGGCTTAAATAAATATACGAAATTTGGGTCATCGAGTGACTAGGAAAAATTCTCAGATCTCTGGAAATAATTCTGAGTTCAAGTATCGGACATGAGAACAGAAATATATTACAATCATCATGTCATCGTTGTTTTCGAAAGCCAAAAGAATTCCTCATGAAAGAACATCTTTTTTTCCTGGTTGTGGGATGGAGTAGAGTTGCTGCATCTTGAACAACCCACACTGATCTGAACAGAAATATGAAATGTTTTTATAGATATAAGAAATGAACTCAAAGTGAAAGTAAAAATGAAATTGTATTGGCTGGAAATATTTCTTGGCTGTTGAATGGGAAAAATATTTCCAGAGCTGAAAAAAAAACTCTTCCTTTTTTTCTATAATTTGATGTCTTCACTTTGTTTACTTTGGAATGGAGAAACCCAAAGACTATGACTCATCCTTTCTAAAACATATAATTCCTAGAATGAGTCATGGTCTATTTTTAGAAACAGTGAGACAACATTCCCACACAAAAGGGGGGTAGGATTAATTTTTATCATGTCTAGAAAACATGATAAAAATTAACAAAAGTTTTTTTTTTTAATCTTAGAATTTTTTTCTGAGCTCTGAAAATTTTTTCCCAGTCGGCAACCAAGTGAAAATTTTCCAGCCAAGACGATTTGGCTTTTACTTTCACTTTCATCGCTTTTCTATAAAAGTATTCCACGTTTTCTATTCAGAACCGTGCGGGCTATCCAAGGGGCAGCATGCTTTTTCTCTTTCTCTATCTCATCTGGACCCAGGAACATTCTACTAGAAAGAGCTTCTGTGAACACAAGTTCCTTTCCACTTTTTAATGTCTCACAGAATAGAAATCATTCTTCTGTTTAGGGGAAAATGTTTCCCTTTTGAAAAGCTAGGGCCCCTCGTTTGGATTTCATCAGCAACCGTTTATCAGGTTCTAGCGAAATTGGATGATCCATCCATGAATCAGAATTTCCCATCCGTGGTTTGGATGCAACAAGATTTCAACATAGTTTAAGAAAAATCCTTCAATCCTATTTGAAAGGAGATGTCATGATATTGAAAGACACCTCAAACCATACCGTTGACGACGTGTGAGACACAAACCATGACATAAATTTCAATTTCTATGACAGCTAACACGCTTGAGCTTTAAAAATGTATGAAAGAAGTTATTTTTAATCCATTTCAGCGATTGAGTGGGCTGGGGAAAAAAGGCCCTTTCCATGACAGCTAACACGCTTGAGCTTTAAAAATGTATGAAAGAATTTGTTTTTAATCCATTTCAGCGATTGAGTCTGCTGGGAAACATTTTCTCAGAGCTCAGGGGAAAAAGGCTCTTTCCATGACACCTAACACGCTTGAGCTTTAAAAATGTATGAAAGAATTTATTTTTAATCCATTTCAGCGATTGAGGGAGCTGGGAAACATTTTCTTAGAGCTCAGGGGGAAAAAGGCTCTTTCCATGACACCTAACACGCTTGAGCTTTAAAAATGTATGAAACAATTCATTTTTAATCCATTTCAGCGATTGAGTGGGCTCGGAAAATTTTCTTAGAGCTCAGGGAATGTGTCTCCAGGTTGAATTCACAGAACACACGGATGGGAAGTCGAAACTCGAGTGGCTTAAATAAGTATACGAAATTTGGGTCATCGAGTGACTAGGAAAAATTCTCAGATCTCTGGAAATAATTCTGATTTCAAGCATCGGACAAGAGAACAGAAATATATTACAATCATCATGTCATCGTTGTTTTCGAAAGCCAAAAGAATTCCTCATCAAAGAACATCTTTATTTCCTGGTTGTGGGATGGAGTAGAGTTGCTGCATCTTGAACAACCCACACTGATCTGAACAGAAACATGAAATGTTCTTATAGATATAAGAAATGAATTGAAAGTGAAAGTAAAAATGAAATTGTATTGGCTGGAAATATTTCTTGGCTGTTGAATGGGAAAAATATTTCCAGAGCTGAAAATAAAACTCTTCCTTTTTTTCTATAATTTGATGTCTTCACTTTGTTTACTTTGGAATGGAGAAACCCAAAGACTATGACTCATCCTTTCTAAAACATATAATTCCTAGAATGAGTCATGGTCTATTTTTAGAAACAGTGAGACAACATTCCCACACAAAAGGGGGGTAGGATTAATTTTTATCATGTCTAGAAAACATGATAAAAAATAACAAAAATTTTTTTTTTTAATCTTAGAATTTTTTTCTGAGCTCTGAAAATTTTTTCCCAGTCGGCAACCAAGTGAAAAGTTTCCAGCCAAGACGATTTGGCTTTTACTCTCACTTTCATCGCTTTTCTATAAAAGTATTCCACGTTTTCTATTCAGAACCGTGCGGGCTATCCAAGGGGCAGCATGCTTTTTCTCTTTCTCTATCTCATCTGGACCCAGGAACATTCTACTAGAAAGAGCTTCTGTGAACACAAGTTTCTTTCCACTTTTTAATGTCTCACAGAATAGAAATCATTCTTCTGTTTAGGGGAAAATGTTTCCCTTTTGAAAAGCTAGGGCCCCTCGTTTGGATTTCATCAGCAACCGTTTATCAGGTTCTAGCGAAATTGGATAATCCATCCATGAATCAGAATTTCCCATCCGTGGTTTGGATGCAACAAGATTTCAACATAGTTTAAGAAAAATCCTTCAATCCTATTTGAAAGGAGATGTCATGATATTGAAAGACACCTCAAACCATACCGTTGACGACGTGTGAGACACAAACCATGACATAAATTTCAATTTCTATGACAGCTAACACGCTTGAGCTTTAAAAATGTATGAAAGAAGTTATTCTTAATCCATTTCAGCGATTGAGTGGGCTGGGGAAAAAAGGCCCTTTCCATTACAGCTAACACGCTTGAGCTTTAAAAATGTATGAAAGAATTTGTTTTTAATCCATTTGAGTGATTGAGGGAGCTGGGAAACATTTTCTTAGAGCTCAGGGTGAAAAAGGCTCTTTCCATGACACCTAACACGCTTGAGCTTTAAAAATGTATGAAACAATTCATTTTTTATCCATTTCAGCGATTGAGTGGGCTCGGAAAATTTTCTTAGAGCTCAGGGAATGTGTCTCCAGGTTGAATGCACAGAACACACGGATGGGAAGTCGAAACTCGAGTGGCTTAAATAAATATACGAAATTTGGGTCATCGAGTGACTAGGAAAAATTCTCAGATCTCTGGAAATAATTCTGAGTTCAAGTATCGGACATGAGAACAGAAATATATTACAATCATCATGTCATCGTTGTTTTCGAAAGCCAAAAGAATTCCTCATGAAAGAACATCTTTTTTTCCTGGTTGTGGGATGGAGTAGAGTTGCTGCATCTTGAACAACCCACACTGATCTGAACAGAAATATGAAATGTTTTTATAGATATAAGAAATGAACTCAAAGTGAAAGTAAAAATGAAATTGTATTGGCTGGAAATATTTCTTGGCTGTTGAATGGGAAAAATATTTCCAGAGCTGAAAAAAAAAAACTCTTCCTTTTTTTCTATAATTTGATGTCTTCAGTTTGTTTACTTTGGAATGGAGAAACCCAAAGACTATGACTCATCCTTTCTTAAACATATAATTCCTAGAATGAGTCATGGTCTATTTTTAGAAACAGTGAGACAACATTCCCACACAAAAGGGGGGTAGGATTAATTTTTATCATGTCTAGAAAACATGATAAAAAATAACAAAAATTTTTTTTTTTTAATCTTAGAATTTTTTTCTGAGCTCTGAAAATTTTTTCCCAGTCGGCAACCAAGTGAAAAGTTTCCAGCCAAGACGATTTGGCTTTTACTCTCACTTTCATCGCTTTTCTATAAAAGTATTCCACGTTTTCTATTCAGAACCGTGCGGGCTAACCAAGGGGCAGCATGCTTTTTCTCTTTCTCTATCTCATCTGGACCCAGGAACATTCTACTAGAAAGAGCTTCTGTGAACACAAGTTTCTTTCCACTTTTTAATGTCTCACAGAATAGAAATCATTCTTCTGTTTAGGGGAAAATGTTTCCCTTTTGAAAAGCTAGGGCCCCTCGTTTGGATTTCATCAGCAACCGTTTATCAGGTTCTAGCGAAATTGGATGATCCATCCATGAATCAGAAATTCCCATCCGTGGTTTGGATGCAACAAGATTTCAACATAGTTTAAGAAAAATCCTTCAATCCTATTTGAAAGGAGATGTCATGATATTGAAAGACACCTCAAACCATACCGTTGACGACGTGTGAGACACAAACCATGACATAAATTTCAATTTCTATGACAGCTAACACGCTTGAGCTTTAAAAATGTATGAAAGAAGTTATTCTTAATCCATTTCAGCGATTGAGTGGGCTGGGGAAAAAAGGCCCTTTCCATTACAGCTAACACGCTTGAGCTTTAAAAATGTATGAAAGAACTTGTTTTTAATCCATTTGAGTGATTGAGGGAGCTGGGAAACATTTTCTTAGAGCTCAGGGTGAAAAAGGCTCTTTCCATGACACCTAACACGCTTGAGCTTTAAAAATGTATGAAACAATTCATTTTTAATCCATTTCAGCGATTGAGTGGGCTCGGAAAATTTTCTTAGAGCTCAGGGAATGTGTCTCCAGGTTGAATGCACAGAACACACGGATGGGAAGTCGAAACTCGAGTGGCTTAAATAAATATACGAAATTTGGGTCATCGAGTGACTAGGAAAAATTCTCAGATCTCTGGAAATAATTCTGAGTTCAAGTATCGGACATGAGAACAGAAATATATTACAATCATCATGTCATCGTTGTTTTCGAAAGCCAAAAGAATTCCTCATGAAAGAACATCTTTTTTTCCTGGTTGTGGGATGGAGTAGAGTTGCTGCATCTTGAACAACCCACACTGATCTGAACAGAAATATGAAATGTTTTTATAGATATAAGAAATGAACTCAAAGTGAAAGTAAAAATGAAATTGTATTGGCTGGAAATATTTCTTGGCTGTTGAATGGGAAAAATATTTCCAGAGCTGAAAAAAAAAAACTCTTCCTTTTTTTCTATAATTTGATGTCTTCAGTTTGTTTACTTTGGAATGGAGAAACCCAAAGACTATGACTCATCCTTTCTTAAACATATAATTCCTAGAATGAGTCATGGTCTATTTTTAGAAACAGTGAGACAACATTCCCACACAAAAGGGGGGTAGGATTAATTTTTATCATGTCTAGAAAACATGATAAAAAATAACAAAAATTTTTTTTTTTTAATCTTAGAATTTTTTTCTGAGCTCTGAAAATTTTTTCCCAGTCGGCAACCAAGTGAAAAGTTTCCAGCCAAGACGATTTGGCTTTTACTCTCACTTTCATCGCTTTTCTATAAAAGTATTCCACGTTTTCTATTCAGAACCGTGCGGGCTAACCAAGGGGCAGCATGCTTTTTCTCTTTCTCTATCTCATCTGGACCCAGGAACATTCTACTAGAAAGAGCTTCTGTGAACACAAGTTTCTTTCCACTTTTTAATGTCTCACAGAATAGAAATCATTCTTCTGTTTAGGGGAAAATGTTTACCTTTTGAAAAGCTAGGGCCCCTCGTTTGGATTTCATCAGCAACCGTTTATCAGGTTCTAGCGAAATTGGATGATCCATCCATGAATCAGAATTTCCCATCCGTGGTTTGGATGCAACAAGATTTCAACATAGTTTAAGAAAAATCCTTCAATCCTATTTGAAAGGAGATGTCATGATATTGAAAGACACCTCAAACCATACCGTTGACGACGTGTGAGACACAAACCATGACATAAATTTCAATTTCTATGACAGCTAACACGCTTGAGCTTTAAAAATGTATGAAAGAAGTTATTTTTAATCCATTTCAGCGATTGAGTGGGCTGGGGAAAAAAGGCCCTTTCCATTACAGCTAACATGCTTGAGCGTTAAAAATGTATGAAAGAATTTGTTTTTAATCCATTTGAGTGATTGAGGGAGCTGGGAAACATTTTCTTAGAGCTCAGGGTGAAAAAGGCTCTTTCCATGACACCTAACACGCTTGAGCTTTAAAAATGTATGAAACAATTCATTTTTAATCCATTTCAGCGATTGAGTGGGCTCGGAAAATTTTCTTAGAGCTCAGGGAATGTGTCTCCAGGTTGAATGCACAGAACACACGGATGGGAAGTCGAAACTCGAGTGGCTTAAATAAATATACGAAATTTGGGTCATCGAGTGACTAGGAAAAATTCTCAGATCTCTGGAAATAATTCTGAGTTCAAGTATCGGACATGAGAACAGAAATATATTACAATCATCATGTCATCGTTGTTTTCGAAAGCCAAAAGAATTCCTCATGAAAGAACATCTTTTTTTCCTGGTTGTGGGATGGAGTAGAGTTGCTGCATCTTGAACAACCCACACTGATCTGAACAGAAATATGAAATGTTTTTATAGATATAAGAAATGAACTCAAAGTGAAAGTAAAAATGAAATTGTATTGGCTGGAAATATTTCTTGGCTGTTGAATGGGAAAAATATTTCCAGAGCTGAAAAAAAAAACTCTTCCTTTTTTTCTATAATTTGATGTCTTCAGTTTGTTTACTTTGGAATGGAGAAACCCAAAGACTATGACTCATCCTTTCTTAAACATATAATTCCTAGAATGAGTCATGGTCTATTTTTAGAAACAGTGAGACAACATTCCCACACAAAAGGGGGGTAGGATTAATTTTTATCATGTCTAGAAAACATGATAAAAAATAACAAAAATTTTTTTTTTTTAATCTTAGAATTTTTTTCTGAGCTCTGAAAATTTTTTCCCAGTCGGCAACCAAGTGAAAAGTTTCCAGCCAAGACGATTTGGCTTTTACTCTCACTTTCATCGCTTTTCTATAAAAGTATTCCACGTTTTCTATTCAGAACCGTGCGGGCTATCCAAGGGGCAGCATGCTTTTTCTCTTTCTCTATCTCATCTGGACCCAGGAACATTCTACTAGAAAGAGCTTCTGTGAACACAAGTTTCTTTCCACTTTTTAATGTCTCACAGAATAGAAATCATTCTTCTGTTTAGGGGAAAATGTTTCCCTTTTGAAAAGCTAGGGCCCCTCGTTTGGATTTCATCAGCAACCGTTTATCAGGTTCTAGCGAAATTGGATGATCCATCCATGAATCAGAATTTCCCATCCGTGGTTTGGATGCAACAAGATTTCAACATAGTTTAAGAAAAATCCTTCAATCCTATTTGAAAGGAGATGTCATGTTATTGAAAGACACCTCAAACCATACCGTTGACGACGTGTGAGACACAAACCATGACATAAATTTCAATTTCTATGACAGCTAACACGCTTGAGCTTTAAAAATGTATGAAAGAAGTTATTTTTAATCCATTTCAGCGATTGAGTGGGCCGGGGAAAAAAGGCCCTTTCCATTACAGCTAACACGCTTGAGCTTTAAAAATGTATGAAAGAATTTGTTTTTAATCCATTTGAGTGATTGAGTGGGCTGTGAAAAGAAAAAGCTCTTTCCATGATACCTAACACTCTTGAGCTTTAAAAATGTATGAAAGAATTTATTTTTAATCTATTTCAGCGATTGAGGGAGCTGGGAAACATTTTCTTAGAGCTCAGGGGGAAAAAGACTCTTTCCATGACACCTAACACGCTTGAGCTTTAAAAATGTATGAAACAATTCATTTTTAATCCATTTCAGCGATTGAGTGGGCTCGGAAAATTTTCTTAGAGCTCAGGGAATGTGTCTCCAGGTTGAATTCACAGAACACACGGATGGGAAGTCGAAACTCGAGTGGCTTAAATAAATATACGAAATTTGGGTCATCGAGTGACTAGGAAAAATTCTCAGATCTCTGGAAATAATTCTGATTTCAAGCATCGGACAAGAGAACAGAAATATATTACAATCATAATGTCATCATTGTTTTCGAAAGCCAAAAGAATTCCTCATGAAAGAACATCTTTTTTTCCTGGTTGTGGGATGGAGTAGAGTTGCTGCATCTTGAACAACCCACACTGATCTGAACAGAAATATGAAATGTTTTTATAGATATAAGAAATGAACTCAAAGTGAAAGTAAAAATGAAATTGTATTGGCTGGAAATATTTCTTGGCTGTTGAATGGGAAAAATATTTCCAGAGCTGAAAAAAAAACTCTTCCTTTTTTTCTATAATTTGATGTCTTCACTTTGTTTACTTTGGAATGGAGAAACCCAAAGACTATGACTCATCCTTTCTAAAACATATAATTCCTAGAATGAGTCATGGTCTATTTTTAGAAACAGTGAGACAACATTCCCACACAAAAGGGGGGTAGGATTAATTTTTATCATGTCTAGAAAACATGATAAAACTTAACAAAAAGTTTTTTTTTTTTTTAATCTTAGAATTTTTTTCTGAGTTCTGAAAATTTTTTCCCAGTCGGCAACCAAGTGAAAAGTTTCCAGCCAAGACGATTTGGCTTTTACTCTCACTTTCATCGCTTTTCTATAAAAGTATTCCACGTTTTCTATTCAGAACCGTGCGGGCTATCCAAGGGGCAGCATGCTTTTTCTCTTTCTCTATCTCATCTGGACCCAGGAACATTCTACTAGAAAGAGCTTCTGTGAACACAAGTTTCTTTCCACTTTTTAATGTCTCACAGAATAGAAATCATTCTTCTGTTTAGGGGAAAATGTTTCCCTTTTGAAAAGCTAGGGCCCCTCGTTTGGATTTCATCAGCAACCGTTTATCAGGTTCTAGCGAAATTGGATGATCCATCCATGAATCAGAATTTCCCATCCGTGGTTTGGATGCAACAAGATTTCAACATAGTTTAAGAAAAATCCTTCAATCCTATTTGAAAGGAGATGTCATGATATTGAAAGACACCTCAAACCATACCGTTGACGACGTGTGAGACACAAACCATGACATAAATTTCAATTTCTATGACAGCTAACACGCTTGAGCTTTAAAAATGTATGAAAGAAGTTATTTTTAATCCATTTCAGCGATTGAGTGGGCTGGGGAAAAAAGGCCCTTTCCATTACAGCTAACACGCTTGAGCTTTAAAAATGTATGAAAGAATTTGTTTTTAATCCATTTGAGTGATTGAGTGGGCTGTGAAAAAAAAAAGCTCTTTCCATGATACCTAACACTCTTGAGCTTTAAAAATGTATGAAAGAATTTATTTTTAATCTATTTCAGCGATTGAGGGAGCTGGGAAACATTTTCTTAGAGCTCAGGGGGAAAAAGGCTCTTTCCATGACACCTAACACGCTTGAGCTTTAAAAATGTATGAAACAATTCATTTTTAATCCATTTCAGCGATTGAGTGGGCTCGGAAAATTTTCTTAGAGCTCAGGGAATGTGTCTCCAGGTTGAATGCACAGAACACACGGATGGGAAGTCGAAACTCGAGTGGCTTAAATAAATATACGAAATTTGGGTCATCGAGTGACTAGGAAAAATTCTCAGATCTCTGGAAATAATTCTGATTTCAAGCATCGGACATGAGAACAGAAATATATTACAATCATCATGTCATCGTTGTTTTCGAAAGCCAAAAGAATTCCTCATCAAAGAACATCTTTATTTCCTGGTTGTGGGATGGAGTAGAGTTGCTGCATCTTGAACAACCCACACTGATCTGAACAGAAACATGAAATGTTCTTATAGATATAAGAAATGAATTGAAAGTGAAAGTAAAAATGAAATTGTATTGGCTGGAAATATTTCTTGGCTGTTGAATGGGAAAAATATTTCCAGAGCTGAAAAAAAAAACTCTTCCTTTTTTTCTATAATTTGATGTCTTCACTTTGTTTACTTTGGAATGGAGAAACCCAAAGACTATGACTCATCCTTTCTAAAACATATAATTCCTAGAATGAGTCATGGTCTATTTTTAGAAACAGTGAGACAACATTCCCACACAAAAGGGGGGTAGGATTAATTTTTATCATGTCTAGAAAACATGATAAAAATTAACAAAAAGTTTTTTTTTTTTTAATCTTAGAATTTTTTTCTGAGCTCTGAAAATTTTTTCCCAGTCGGCAACCAAGTGAAAAGTTTCCAGCCAAGACGATTTGGCTTTTACTCTCACTTTCATCGCTTTTCTATAAAAGTATTCCACGTTTTCTATTCAGAACCGTGCGGGCTATCCAAGGGGCAGCATGCTTTTTCTCTTTCTCTATCTCATCTGGACCCAGGAACATTCTACTAGAAAGAGCTTCTGTGAACACAAGTTCCTTTCCACTTTTTAATGTCTCACAGAATAGAAATCATTCTTCTGTTTAGGGGAAAATGTTTCCCTTTTGAAAAGCTAGGGCCCCTCGTTTGGATTTCATCAGCAACCGTTTATCAGGTTCTAGCGAAATTGGATGATCCATCCATGAATCAGAATTTCCCATCCGTGGTTTGGATGCAACAAGATTTCAACATAGTTTAAGAAAAATCCTTCAATCCTATTTTTGAAAGGAGATGTCATGATATTGAAAGACACCTCAAACCATACCGTTGACGACGTGTGAGACACAAAGCATGACATAAATTTCAATTTCTATGACAGCTAACACGCTTGAGCTTTAAAAATGTATGAAAGAAGTTATTTTTAATCCATTTCAGCGATTGAGTGGGCTGGGGAAAAAAGGCCCTTTCCATTACAGCTAACACGCTTGAGCTTTAAAAATGTATGAAAGAATTTGTTTTTAATCCATTTGAGTGATTGAGTGGGCTGTGAAAAGAAAAAGCTCTTTCCATGATACCTAACACTCTTGAGCTTTAAAAATGTATGAAAGAATTTATTTTTAATCCATTTCAGCGATTGAGGGAGCTGGGAAACATTTTCTTAGAGCTCAGTGTGAAAAAGGCTCTTTCCATGACACCTAACACGCTTGAGCTTTAAAAATGTATGAAACAATTCATTTTTAATCCATTTCAGCGATTGAGTGGGCTCGGAAAATTTTCTTAGAGCTCAGGGAATGTGTCTCCAGGTTGAATGCACAGAACACACGGATGGGAAGTCGAAACTCGAGTGGCTTAAATAAATATACGAAATTTGGGTCATCGAGTGACTAGGAAAAATTCTCAGATCTCTGGAAATAATTCTGAGTTCAAGTATCGGACATGAGAACAGAAATATATTACAATCATCATGTCATCGTTGTTTTCGAAAGCCAAAAGAATTCCTCATCAAAGAACATCTTTATTTCCTGGTTGTGGGATGGAGTAGAGTTGCTGCATCTTGAACAACCCACACTGATCTGAACAGAAACATGAAATGTTCTTATAGATATAAGAAATGAATTGAAAGTGAAAGTAAAAATGAAATTGTATTGGCTGGAAATATTTCTTGGCTGTTGAATGGGAAAAATATTTCCAGAGCTGAAAAAAAAAACTCTTCCTTTTTTTCTATAATTTGATGTCTTCACTTTGTTTACTTTGGAATGGAGAAACCCAAAGACTATGACTCATCCTTTCTAAAACATATAATTCCTAGAATGAGTCATGGTCTATATTTAGAAACAGTGAGACAACATTCCCACACAAAAGGGGGGTAGGATTAATTTTTATCATGTCTAGAAAACATGATAAAAATTAACAAAAAGTTTTTTTTTTTTTAATCTTAGAATTTTTTTCTGAGCTCTGAAAATTTTTTCCCAGTCGGCAACCAAGTGAAAAGTTTCCAGCCAAGACGATTTGGCTTTTACTCTCACTTTCATCGCTTTTCTATAAAAGTATTCCACGTTTTCTATTCAGAACCGTGCGGGCTATCCAAGGGGCAGCATGCTTTTTCTCTTTCTCTATCTCATCTGGACCCAGGAACATTCTACTAGAAAGAGCTTCTGTGAACACAAGTTTCTTTCCACTTTTTAATGTCTCACAGAATAGAAATCATTCTTCTGTTTAGGGGAAAATGTTTCCCTTTTGAAAAGCTAGGGCCCCTCGTTTGGATTTCATCAGCAACCGTTTATCAGGTTCTAGCGAAATTGGATGATCCATCCATGAATCAGAATTTCCCATCCGTGGTTTGGATGCAACAAGATTTCAACATAGTTTAAGAAAAATCCTTCAATCCTATTTTTGAAAGGAGATGTCATGATATTGAAAGACACCTCAAACCATACCATTGACGACGTGTGAGACACAAAGCATGACATAAATTTCAATTTCTATGACAGCTAACACGCTTGAGCTTTAAAAATGTATGAAAGAAGTTATTTTTAATCCATTTCAGCGATTGAGTGGGCTGGGGAAAAAAGGCCCTTTCCATTACAGCTAACACGCTTGAGCTTTAAAAATGTATGAAAGAATTTGTTTTTAATCCATTTGAGTGATTGAGTGGGCTGTGAAAAGAAAAAGCTCTTTCCATGATACCTAACACTCTTGAGCTTTAAAAATGTATGAAAGAATTTATTTTTAATCCATTTCAGCGATTGAGGGAGCTGGGAAACATTTTCTTAGAGCTCAGTGTGAAAAAGGCTCTTTCCATGACACCTAACACGCTTGAGCTTTAAAAATGTATGAAACAATTCATTTTTAATCCATTTCAGCGATTGAGTGGGCTCGGAAAATTTTCTTAGAGCTCAGGGAATGTGTCTCCAGGTTGAATTCACAGAACACACGGATGGGAAGTCGAAACTCGAGTGGCTTAAATAAATATACGAAATTTGGGTCATCGAGTGACTAGGAAAAATTCTCAGATCTCTGGAAATAATTCTGATTTCAAGCATCGGACAAGAGAACAGAAATATATTACAATCATAATGTCATCATTGTTTTCGAAAGCCAAAAGAATTCCTCATGAAAGAACATCTTTTTTTCCTGGTTGTGGGATGGAGTAGAGTTGCTGCATCTTGAACAACCCACACTGATCTGAACAGAAATATGAAATGTTTTTATAGATATAAGAAATGAACTCAAAGTGAAAGTAAAAATGAAATTGTATTGGCTGGAAATATTTCTTGGCTGTTGAATGGGAAAAATATTTCCAGAGCTGAAAAAAAAACTCTTCCTTTTTTTCTATAATTTGATGTCTTCACTTTGTTTACTTTGGAATGGAGAAACCCAAAGACTATGACTCATCCTTTCTAAAACATATAATTCCTAGAATGAGTCATGGTCTATTTTTAGAAACAGTGAGACAACATTCCCACACAAAAGGGGGGTAGGATTAATTTTTATCATGTCTAGAAAACATGATAAAAATTAACAAAAAGTTTTTTTTTTTTTAATCTTAGAATTTTTTTCTGAGCTCTGAAAATTTTTTCCCAGTCGGCAACCAAGTGAAAAGTTTCCAGCCAAGACGATTTGGCTTTTACTCTCACTTTCATCGCTTTTCTATAAAAGTATTCCACGTTTTCTATTCAGAACCGTGCGGGCTATCCAAGGGGCAGCATGCTTTTTCTCTTTCTCTATCTCATCTGGACCCAGGAACATTCTACTAGAAAGAGCTTCTGTGAACACAAGTTCCTTTCCACTTTTTAATGTCTCACAGAATAGAAATCATTCTTCTGTTTAGGGGAAAATGTTTCCCTTTTGAAAAGCTAGGGCCCCTCGTTTGGATTTCATCAGCAACCGTTTATCAGGTTCTAGCGAAATTGGATGATCCATCCATGAATCAGAATTTCCCATCCGTGGTTTGGATGCAACAAGATTTCAACATAGTTTAAGAAAAATCCTTCAATCCTATTTTTGAAAGGAGATGTCATGATATTGAAAGACACCTCAAACCATACCGTTGACGACGTGTGAGACACAAAGCATGACATAAATTTCAATTTCTATGACAGCTAACACGCTTGAGCTTTAAAAATGTATGAAAGAAGTTATTTTTAATCCATTTCAGCGATTGAGTGGGCTGGGGAAAAAAGGCCCTTTCCATTACAGCTAACACGCTTGAGCTTTAAAAATGTATGAAAGAATTTGTTTTTAATCCATTTGAGTGATTGAGTGGGCTGTGAAAAGAAAAAGCTCTTTCCATGATACCTAACACTCTTGAGCTTTAAAAATGTATGAAAGAATTTATTTTTAATCCATTTCAGCGATTGAGGGAGCTGGGAAACATTTTCTTAGAGCTCAGTGTGAAAAAGGCTCTTTCCATGACACCTAACACGCTTGAGCTTTAAAAATGTATGAAACAATTCATTTTTAATCCATTTCAGCGATTGAGTGGGCTCGGAAAATTTTCTTAGAGCTCAGGGAATGTGTCTCCAGGTTGAATGCACAGAACACACGGATGGGAAGTCGAAACTCGAGTGGCTTAAATAAATATACGAAATTTGGGTCATCGAGTGACTAGGAAAAATTCTCAGATCTCTGGAAATAATTCTGAGTTCAAGTATCGGACATGAGAACAGAAATATATTACAATCATCATGTCATCGTTGTTTTCGAAAGCCAAAAGAATTCCTCATCAAAGAACATCTTTATTTCCTGGTTGTGGGATGGAGTAGAGTTGCTGCATCTTGAACAACCCACACTGATCTGAACAGAAACATGAAATGTTCTTATAGATATAAGAAATGAATTGAAAGTGAAAGTAAAAATGAAATTGTATTGGCTGGAAATATTTCTTGGCTGTTGAATGGGAAAAATATTTCCAGAGCTGAAAAAAAAAACTCTTCCTTTTTTTCTATAATTTGATGTCTTCACTTTGTTTACTTTGGAATGGAGAAACCCAAAGACTATGACTCATCCTTTCTAAAACATATAATTCCTAGAATGAGTCATGGTCTATATTTAGAAACAGTGAGACAACATTCCCACACAAAAGGGGGGTAGGATTAATTTTTATCATGTCTAGAAAACATGATAAAAATTAACAAAAAGTTTTTTTTTTTTTAATCTTAGAATTTTTTTCTGAGCTCTGAAAATTTTTTCCCAGTCGGCAACCAAGTGAAAAGTTTCCAGCCAAGACGATTTGGCTTTTACTCTCACTTTCATCGCTTTTCTATAAAAGTATTCCACGTTTTCTATTCAGAACCGTGCGGGCTATCCAAGGGGCAGCATGCTTTTTCTCTTTCTCTATCTCATCTGGACCCAGGAACATTCTACTAGAAAGAGCTTCTGTGAACACAAGTTTCTTTCCACTTTTTAATGTCTCACAGAATAGAAATCATTCTTCTGTTTAGGGGAAAATGTTTCCCTTTTGAAAAGCTAGGGCCCCTCGTTTGGATTTCATCAGCAACCGTTTATCAGGTTCTAGCGAAATTGGATGATCCATCCATGAATCAGAATTTCCCATCCGTGGTTTGGATGCAACAAGATTTCAACATAGTTTAAGAAAAATCCTTCAATCCTATTTTTGAAAGGAGATGTCATGATATTGAAAGACACCTCAAACCATACCATTGACGACGTGTGAGACACAAAGCATGACATAAATTTCAATTTCTATGACAGCTAACACGCTTGAGCTTTAAAAATGTATGAAAGAAGTTATTTTTAATCCATTTCAGCGATTGAGTGGGCTGGGGAAAAAAGGCCCTTTCCATTACAGCTAACACGCTTGAGCTTTAAAAATGTATGAAAGAATTTGTTTTTAATCCATTTGAGTGATTGAGTGGGCTGTGAAAAGAAAAAGCTCTTTCCATGATACCTAACACTCTTGAGCTTTAAAAATGTATGAAAGAATTTATTTTTAATCCATTTCAGCGATTGAGGGAGCTGGGAAACATTTTCTTAGAGCTCAGTGTGAAAAAGGCTCTTTCCATGACACCTAACACGCTTGAGCTTTAAAAATGTATGAAACAATTCATTTTTAATCCATTTCAGCGATTGAGTGGGCTCGGAAAATTTTCTTAGAGCTCAGGGAATGTGTCTCCAGGTTGAATTCACAGAACACACGGATGGGAAGTCGAAACTCGAGTGGCTTAAATAAATATACGAAATTTGGGTCATCGAGTGACTAGGAAAAATTCTCAGATCTCTGGAAATAATTCTGATTTCAAGCATCGGACAAGAGAACAGAAATATATTACAATCATAATGTCATCATTGTTTTCGAAAGCCAAAAGAATTCCTCATGAAAGAACATCTTTTTTTCCTGGTTGTGGGATGGAGTAGAGTTGCTGCATCTTGAACAACCCACACTGATCTGAACAGAAATATGAAATGTTTTTATAGATATAAGAAATGAACTCAAAGTGAAAGTAAAAATGAAATTGTATTGGCTGGAAATATTTCTTGGCTGTTGAATGGGAAAAATATTTCCAGAGCTGAAAAAAAAACTCTTCCTTTTTTTCTATAATTTGATGTCTTCACTTTGTTTACTTTGGAATGGAGAAACCCAAAGACTATGACTCATCCTTTCTAAAACATATAATTCCTAGAATGAGTCATGGTCTATTTTTAGAAACAGTGAGACAACATTCCCACACAAAAGGGGGGTAGGATTAATTTTTATCATGTCTAGAAAACATGATAAAACTTAACAAAAAGTTTTTTTTTTTTTTAATCTTAGAATTTTTTCTGAGTTCTGAAAATTTTTTCCCAGTCGGCAACCAAGTGAAAAGTTTCCAGCCAAGACGATTTGGCTTTTACTCTCACTTTCATCGCTTTTCTATAAAAGTATTCCACGTTTTCTATTCAGAACCGTGCGGGCTATCCAAGGGGCAGCATGCTTTTTCTCTTTCTCTATCTCATCTGGACCCAGGAACATTCTACTAGAAAGAGCTTCTGTGAACACAAGTTTCTTTCCACTTTTTAATGTCTCACAGAATAGAAATCATTCTTCTGTTTAGGGGAAAATGTTTCCCTTTTGAAAAGCTAGGGCCCCTCGTTTGGATTTCATCAGCAACCGTTTATCAGGTTCTAGCGAAATTGGATGATCCATCCATGAATCAGAATTTCCCATCCGTGGTTTGGATGCAACAAGATTTCAACATAGTTTAAGAAAAATCCTTCAATCCTATTTGAAAGGAGATGTCATGATATTGAAAGACACCTCAAACCATACCGTTGACGACGTGTGAGACACAAACCATGACATAAATTTCAATTTCTATGACAGCTAACACGCTTGAGCTTTAAAAATGTATGAAAGAAGTTATTTTTAATCCATTTCAGCGATTGAGTGGGCTGGGGAAAAAAGGCCCTTTCCATTACAGCTAACACGCTTGAGCTTTAAAAATGTATGAAAGAATTTGTTTTTAATCCATTTGAGTGATTGAGTGGGCTGTGAAAAAAAAAAGCTCTTTCCATGATACCTAACACTCTTGAGCTTTAAAAATGTATGAAAGAATTTATTTTTAATCTATTTCAGCGATTGAGGGAGCTGGGAAACATTTTCTTAGAGCTCAGGGGGAAAAAGGCTCTTTCCATGACACCTAACACGCTTGAGCTTTAAAAATGTATGAAACAATTCATTTTTAATCCATTTCAGCGATTGAGTGGGCTCGGAAAATTTTCTTAGAGCTCAGGGAATGTGTCTCCAGGTTGAATGCACAGAACACACGGATGGGAAGTCGAAACTCGAGTGGCTTAAATAAATATACGAAATTTGGGTCATCGAGTGACTAGGAAAAATTCTCAGATCTCTGGAAATAATTCTGATTTCAAGCATCGGACATGAGAACAGAAATATATTACAATCATCATGTCATCGTTGTTTTCGAAAGCCAAAAGAATTCCTCATCAAAGAACATCTTTATTTCCTGGTTGTGGGATGGAGTAGAGTTGCTGCATCTTGAACAACCCACACTGATCTGAACAGAAACATGAAATGTTCTTATAGATATAAGAAATGAATTGAAAGTGAAAGTAAAAATGAAATTGTATTGGCTGGAAATATTTCTTGGCTGTTGAATGGGAAAAATATTTCCAGAGCTGAAAAAAAAAACTCTTCCTTTTTTTCTATAATTTGATGTCTTCACTTTGTTTACTTTGGAATGGAGAAACCCAAAGACTATGACTCATCCTTTCTAAAACATATAATTCCTAGAATGAGTCATGGTCTATTTTTAGAAACAGTGAGACAACATTCCCACACAAAAGGGGGGTAGGATTAATTTTTATCATGTCTAGAAAACATGATAAAAATTAACAAAAAGTTTTTTTTTTTTTAATCTTAGAATTTTTTTCTGAGCTCTGAAAATTTTTTCCCAGTCGGCAACCAAGTGAAAAGTTTCCAGCCAAGACGATTTGGCTTTTACTCTCACTTTCATCGCTTTTCTATAAAAGTATTCCACGTTTTCTATTCAGAACCGTGCGGGCTATCCAAGGGGCAGCATGCTTTTTCTCTTTCTCTATCTCATCTGGACCCAGGAACATTCTACTAGAAAGAGCTTCTGTGAACACAAGTTTCTTTCCACTTTTTAATGTCTCACAGAATAGAAATCATTCTTCTGTTTAGGGGAAAATGTTTCCCTTTTGAAAAGCTAGGGCCCCTCGTTTGGATTTCATCAGCAACCGTTTATCAGGTTCTAGCGAAATTGGATGATCCATCCATGAATCAGAATTTCCCATCCGTGGTTTGGATGCAACAAGATTTCAACATAGTTTAAGAAAAATCCTTCAATCCTATTTTTGAAAGGAGATGTCATGATATTGAAAGACACCTCAAACCATACCGTTGACGACGTGTGAGACACAAAGCATGACATAAATTTCAATTTCTATGACAGCTAACACGCTTGAGCTTTAAAAATGTATGAAAGAAGTTATTTTTAATCCATTTCAGCGATTGAGTGGGCTGGGGAAAAAAGGCCCTTTCCATTACAGCTAACACGCTTGAGCTTTAAAAATGTATGAAAGAATTTGTTTTTAATCCATTTGAGTGATTGAGTGGGCTGTGAAAAGAAAAAGCTCTTTCCATGATACCTAACACTCTTGAGCTTTAAAAATGTATGAAAGAATTTATTTTTAATCCATTTCAGCGATTGAGGGAGCTGGGAAACATTTTCTTAGAGCTCAGTGTGAAAAAGGCTCTTTCCATGACACCTAACACGCTTGAGCTTTAAAAATGTATGAAACAATTCATTTTTAATCCATTTCAGCGATTGAGTGGGCTCGGAAAATTTTCTTAGAGCTCAGGGAATGTGTCTCCAGGTTGAATGCACAGAACACACGGATGGGAAGTCGAAACTCGAGTGGCTTAAATAAATATACGAAATTTGGGTCATCGAGTGACTAGGAAAAATTCTCAGATCTCTGGAAATAATTCTGAGTTCAAGTATCGGACATGAGAACAGAAATATATTACAATCATCATGTCATCGTTGTTTTCGAAAGCCAAAAGAATTCCTCATCAAAGAACATCTTTATTTCCTGGTTGTGGGATGGAGTAGAGTTGCTGCATCTTGAACAACCCACACTGATCTGAACAGAAACATGAAATGTTCTTATAGATATAAGAAATGAATTGAAAGTGAAAGTAAAAATGAAATTGTATTGGCTGGAAATATTTCTTGGCTGTTGAATGGGAAAAATATTTCCAGAGCTGAAAAAAAAAACTCTTCCTTTTTTTCTATAATTTGATGTCTTCACTTTGTTTACTTTGGAATGGAGAAACCCAAAGACTATGACTCATCCTTTCTAAAACATATAATTCCTAGAATGAGTCATGGTCTATTTTTAGAAACAGTGAGACAACATTCCCACACAAAAGGGGGGTAGGATTAATTTTTATCATGTCTAGAAAACATGATAAAAATTAACAAAAAGTTTTTTTTTTTTAATCTTAGAATTTTTTTCTGAGCTCTGAAAATTTTTTCCCAGTCGGCAACCAAGTGAAAAGTTTCCAGCCAAGACGATTTGGCTTTTACTCTCACTTTCATCGCTTTTCTATAAAAGTATTCCACGTTTTCTATTCAGAACCGTGCGGGCTATCCAAGGGGCAGCATGCTTTTTCTCTTTCTCTATCTCATCTGGACCCAGGAACATTCTACTAGAAAGAGCTTCTGTGAACACAAGTTCCTTTCCACTTTTTAATGTCTCACAGAATAGAAATCATTCTTCTGTTTAGGGGAAAATGTTTCCCTTTTGAAAAGCTAGGGCCCCTCGTTTGGATTTCATCAGCAACCGTTTATCAGGTTCTAGCGAAATTGGATGATCCATCCATGAATCAGAATTTCCCATCCGTGGTTTGGATGCAACAAGATTTCAACATAGTTTAAGAAAAATCCTTCAATCCTATTTTTGAAAGGAGATGTCATGATATTGAAAGACACCTCAAACCATACCGTTGACGACGTGTGAGACACAAAGCATGACATAAATTTCAATTTCTATGACAGCTAACACGCTTGAGCTTTAAAAATGTATGAAAGAAGTTATTTTTAATCCATTTCAGCGATTGAGTGGGCTGGGGAAAAAAGGCCCTTTCCATTACAGCTAACACGCTTGAGCTTTAAAAATGTATGAAAGAATTTGTTTTTAATCCATTTGAGTGATTGAGTGGGCTGTGAAAAGAAAAAGCTCTTTCCATGATACCTAACACTCTTGAGCTTTAAAAATGTATGAAAGAATTTATTTTTAATCCATTTCAGCGATTGAGGGAGCTGGGAAACATTTTCTTAGAGCTCAGTGTGAAAAAGGCTCTTTCCATGACACCTAACACGCTTGAGCTTTAAAAATGTATGAAACAATTCATTTTTAATCCATTTCAGCGATTGAGTGGGCTCGGAAAATTTTCTTAGAGCTCAGGGAATGTGTCTCCAGGTTGAATGCACAGAACACACGGATGGGAAGTCGAAACTCGAGTGGCTTAAATAAATATACGAAATTTGGGTCATCGAGTGACTAGGAAAAATTCTCAGATCTCTGGAAATAATTCTGAGTTCAAGTATCGGACATGAGAACAGAAATATATTACAATCATCATGTCATCGTTGTTTTCGAAAGCCAAAAGAATTCCTCATCAAAGAACATCTTTATTTCCTGGTTGTGGGATGGAGTAGAGTTGCTGCATCTTGAACAACCCACACTGATCTGAACAGAAACATGAAATGTTCTTATAGATATAAGAAATGAATTGAAAGTGAAAGTAAAAATGAAATTGTATTGGCTGGAAATATTTCTTGGCTGTTGAATGGGAAAAATATTTCCAGAGCTGAAAAAAAAAACTCTTCCTTTTTTTCTATAATTTGATGTCTTCACTTTGTTTACTTTGGAATGGAGAAACCCAAAGACTATGACTCATCCTTTCTAAAACATATAATTCCTAGAATGAGTCATGGTCTATTTTTAGAAACAGTGAGACAACATTCCCACACAAAAGGGGGGTAGGATTAATTTTTATCATGTCTAGAAAACATGATAAAAATTAACAAAAAGTTTTTTTTTTTTTAATCTTAGAATTTTTTTCTGAGCTCTGAAAATTTTTTCCCAGTCGGCAACCAAGTGAAAAGTTTCCAGCCAAGACGATTTGGCTTTTACTCTCACTTTCATCGCTTTTCTATAAAAGTATTCCACGTTTTCTATTCAGAACCGTGCGGGCTATCCAAGGGGCAGCATGCTTTTTCTCTTTCTCTATCTCATCTGGACCCAGGAACATTCTACTAGAAAGAGCTTCTGTGAACACAAGTTTCTTTCCACTTTTTAATGTCTCACAGAATAGAAATCATTCTTCTGTTTAGGGGAAAATGTTTCCCTTTTGAAAAGCTAGGGCCCCTCGTTTGGATTTCATCAGCAACCGTTTATCAGGTTCTAGCGAAATTGGATGATCCATCCATGAATCAGAATTTCCCATCCGTGGTTTGGATGCAACAAGATTTCAACATAGTTTAAGAAAAATCCTTCAATCCTATTTTTGAAAGGAGATGTCATGATATTGAAAGACACCTCAAACCATACCGTTGACGACGTGTGAGACACAAAGCATGACATAAATTTCAATTTCTATGACAGCTAACACGCTTGAGCTTTAAAAATGTATGAAAGAAGTTATTTTTAATCCATTTCAGCGATTGAGTGGGCTGGGGAAAAAAGGCCCTTTCCATTACAGCTAACACGCTTGAGCTTTAAAAATGTATGAAAGAATTTGTTTTTAATCCATTTGAGTGATTGAGTGGGCTGTGAAAAGAAAAAGCTCTTTCCATGATACCTAACACTCTTGAGCTTTAAAAATGTATGAAAGAATTTATTTTTAATCCATTTCAGCGATTGAGGGAGCTGGGAAACATTTTCTTAGAGCTCAGTGTGAAAAAGGCTCTTTCCATGACACCTAACACGCTTGAGCTTTAAAAATGTATGAAACAATTCATTTTTAATCCATTTCAGCGATTGAGTGGGCTCGGAAAATTTTCTTAGAGCTCAGGGAATGTGTCTCCAGGTTGAATGCACAGAACACACGGATGGGAAGTCGAAACTCGAGTGGCTTAAATAAATATACGAAATTTGGGTCATCGAGTGACTAGGAAAAATTCTCAGATCTCTGGAAATAATTCTGAGTTCAAGTATCGGACATGAGAACAGAAATATATTACAATCATCATGTCATCGTTGTTTTCGAAAGCCAAAAGAATTCCTCATCAAAGAACATCTTTATTTCCTGGTTGTGGGATGGAGTAGAGTTGCTGCATCTTGAACAACCCACACTGATCTGAACAGAAACATGAAATGTTCTTATAGATATAAGAAATGAATTGAAAGTGAAAGTAAAAATGAAATTGTATTGGCTGGAAATATTTCTTGGCTGTTGAATGGGAAAAATATTTCCAGAGCTGAAAAAAAAAACTCTTCCTTTTTTTCTATAATTTGATGTCTTCACTTTGTTTACTTTGGAATGGAGAAACCCAAAGACTATGACTCATCCTTTCTAAAACATATAATTCCTAGAATAAGTCATGGTCTATTTTTAGAAACAGTGAAAGAACATTCCCACACAAAAGGGGGGTAGGATTAATTTTTATCATGTCTAGAAAACATGATAAAAATTAACAAAAAGTTTTTTTTTTTTTAATCTTAGAATTTTTTTCTGAGCTCTGAAAATTTTTTCCCAGTCGGCAACCAAGTGAAAAGTTTCCAGCCAAGACGATTTGGCTTTTACTCTCACTTTCATCGCTTTTCTATAAAAGTATTCCACGTTTTCTATTCAGAACCGTGCGGGCTATCCAAGGGGCAGCATGCTTTTTCTCTTTCTCTATCTCATCTGGACCCAGGAACATTCTACTAGAAAGAGCTTCTGTGAACACAAGTTTCTTTCCACTTTTTAATGTCTCACAGAATAGAAATCATTCTTCTGTTTAGGGGAAAATGTTTCCCTTTTGAAAAGCTAGGGCCCCTCGTTTGGATTTCATCAGCAACCGTTTATCAGGTTCTAGCGAAATTGGATGATCCATCCATGAATCAGAATTTCCCATCCGTGGTTTGGATGCAACAAGATTTCAACATAGTTTAAGAAAAATCCTTCAATCCTATTTTTGAAAGGAGATGTCATGATATTGAAAGACACCTCAAACCATACCGTTGACGACGTGTGAGACACAAACCATGACATAAATTTCAATTTCTATGACAGCTAACACGCTTGAGCTTTAAAAATGTATGAAAGAAGTTATTTTTAATCCATTTCAGCGATTGAGTGGGCTGGGGAAAAAAGGCCCTTTCCATTACAGCTAACACGCTTGAGCTTTAAAAATGTATGAAAGAATTTGTTTTTAATCCATTTGAGTGATTGAGTGGGCTGTGAAAAGAAAAAGCTCTTTCCATGATACCTAACACTCTTGAGCTTTAAAAATGTATGAAAGAATTTATTTTTAATCCATTTCAGCGATTGAGGGAGCTGGGAAACATTTTCTTAGAGCTCAGTGTGAAAAAGGCTCTTTCCATGACACCTAACACGCTTGAGCTTTAAAAATGTATGAAACAATTCATTTTTAATCCATTTCAGCGATTGAGTGGGCTCGGAAAATTTTCTTAGAGCTCAGGGAATGTGTCTCCAGGATGAATTCACAGAACACACGGATGGGAAGTCGAAACTCGAGTGGCTTATATAAATATACGAAATTTGGGTCATCGAGTGACTAGGAAAAATTCTCAGATCTCTGGAAATAATTCTGATTTCAAGCATCGGACATGAGAACAGAAATATATTACAATCATCATGTCATCGTAGTTTTCGAAAGCCAAAAGAATTCCTCATCAAAGAACATCTTTATTTCCTGGTTGTGGGATGGAGTAGAGTTGCTGCATCTTGAACAACCCACACTGATCTGAACAGAAACATGAAATGTTCTTATAGATATAAGAAATGAATTGAAAGTGAAAGTAAAAATGAAATTGTATTGGCTGGAAATATTTCTTGGCTGTTGAATGGGAAAAATATTTCCAGAGCTGAAAAAAAAACTCTTCCTTTTTTTCTATAATTTGATGTCTTCACTTTGTTTACTTTGGAATGGAGAAACCCAAAGACTATGACTCATCCTTTCTAAAACATATAATTCCTAGAATGAGTCATGGTCTATTTTTAGAAACAGTGAGACAACATTCCCACACAAAAGGGGGGTAGGATTAATTTTTATCATGTCTAGAAAACATGATAAAAATTAACAAAAAGTTTTTTTTTTTAATCTTAGAATTTTTTTCTGAGCTCTGAAAATTTTTTCCCAGTCGTCAACCAAGTGAAAAGTTTCCAGCCAAGACGATTTGGCTTTTACTCTCACTTTCATCGCTTTTCTATAAAAGTATTCCACGTTTTCTATTCAGAACCGTGCGGGCTATCCAAGGGGCAGCATGCTTTTTCTCTTTCTCTATCTCATCTGGACCCAGGAACATTCTACTAGAAAGAGCTTCTGTGAACACAAGTTTCTTTCCACTTTTTAATGTCTCACAGAATAGAAATCATTCTTCTGTTTAGGGGAAAATGTTTCCCTTTTGAAAAGCTAGGGCCCCTCGTTTGGATTTCATCAGCAACCGTTTATCAGGTTCTAGCGAAATTGGATGATCCATCCATGAATCAGAATTTCCCATCCGTGGTTTGGATGCAACAAGATTTCAACATAGTTTAAGAAAAATCCTTCAATCCTATTTGAAAGGAGATGTCATGATATTGAAAGACACCTCAAACCATACCGTTGACGACGTGTGAGACACAAACCATGACATAAATTTCAATTTCTATGACAGCTAACACGCTTGAGCTTTAAAAATGTATGAAAGAAGTTATTTTTAATCCATTTCAGCGATTGAGTGGGCTGGGGAAAAAAGGCCCTTTCCATTACAGCTAACACGCTTGAGCTTTAAAAATGTATGAAAGAATTTGTTTTTAATCCATTTGTGTGATTGAGTGGGCTGTGAAAAGAAAAAGCTCTTTCCATGATACCTAACACTCTTGAGCTTTAAAAATGTATGAAAGAATTTATTTTTAATCCATTTCAGCGATTGAGGGAGCTGGGAAACATTTTCTTAGAGCTCAGGGTGAAAAAGGCTCTTTCCATGACACCTAACACGCTTGAGCTTTAAAAATGTATGAAACAATTCATTTTTAATCCATTTCAGCGATTGAGTGGGCTCGGAAAATTTTCTTAGAGCTCAGGGAATGTGTCTCCAGGTTGAATGCACAGAACACACGGATGGGAAGTCGAAACTCGAGTGGCTTAAATAAATATACGAAATTTGGGTCATCGAGTGACTAGGAAAAATTCTCAGATCTCTGGAAATAATTCTGAGTTCAAGTATCGGACATGAGAACAGAAATATATTACAATCATCATGTCATCGTTGTTTTCGAAAGCCAAAAGAATTCCTCATGAAAGAACATCTTTTTTTCCTGGTTGTGGGATGGAGTAGAGTTGCTGCATCTTGAACAACCCACACTGATCTGAACAGAAATATGAAATGTTTTTATAGATATAAGAAATGAACTCAAAGTGAAAGTAAAAATGAAATTGTATTGGCTGGAAATATTTCTTGGCTGTTGAATGGGAAAAATATTTCCAGAGCGGAAAAAAAAACTCTTCCTTTTTTTCTATAATTTGATGTCTTCACTTTGTTTACTTTGGAATGGAGAAACCCAAAGACTATGACTCATCCTTTCTAAAACATATAATTCCTAGAATGAGTCATGGTCTATTTTTAGAAACAGTGAGACAACATTCCCACACAAAAGGGGGGTAGGATTAATTTTTATCATGTCTAGAAAACATGATAAAAATTAACAAAAAGTTTTTTTTTTTTAATCTTAGAATTTTTTTCTGAGCTCTGAAAATTTTTTCCCAGTCGGCAACCAAGTGAAAAGTTTCCAGCCAAGACGATTTGGCTTTTACTCTCACTTTCATCGCTTTTCTATAAAAGTATTCCACGTTTTCTATTCAGAAACGTGCGGGCTATCCAAGGGGCAGCATGCTTTTTCTCTTTCTCTATCTCATCTGGACCCAGGAACATTCTACTAGAAAGAGCTTCTGTGAACACAAGTTTCTTTCCACTTTTTAATGTCTCACAGAATAGAAATCATTCTTCTGTTTAGGGGAAAATGTTTCCCTTTTGAAAAGCTAGGGCCCCTCGTTTGGATTTCATCAGCAACCGTTTATCAGGTTCTAGCGAAATTGGATGATCCATCCATGAATCAGAATTTCCCATCCGTGGTTTGGATGCAACAAGATTTCAACATAGTTTAAGAAAAATCCTTCAATCCTATTTGAAAGGAGATGTCATGATATTGAAAGACACCTCAAACCATACCGTTGACGACGTGTGAGACACAAACCATGACATAAATTTCAATTTCTATGACAGCTAACACGCTTGAGCTTTAAAAATGTATGAAAGAAGTTATTTTTAATCCATTTCAGCGATTGAGTGGGCTGGGGAAAAAAGGCCCTTTCCATTACAGCTAACACGCTTGAGCTTTAAAAATGTATGAAAGAATTTGTTTTTAATCCATTTGTGTGATTGAGTGGGCTGTGAAAAGAAAAAGCTCTTTCCATGATACCTAACACTCTTGAGCTTTAAAAATGTATGAAAGAATTTATTTTTAATCCATTTCAGCGATTGAGGGAGCTGGGAAACATTTTCTTAGAGCTCAGGGTGAAAAAGGCTCTTTCCATGACACCTAACACGCTTGAGCTTTAAAAATGTATGAAACAATTCATTTTTAATCCATTTCAGCGATTGAGTGGGCTCGGAAAATTTTCTTAGAGCTCAGGGAATGTGTCTCCAGGTTGAATGCACAGAACACACGGATGGGAAGTCGAAACTCGAGTGGCTTAAATAAATATACGAAATTTGGGTCATCGAGTGACTAGGAAAAATTCTCAGATCTCTGGAAATAATTCTGAGTTCAAGTATCGGACATGAGAACAGAAATATATTACAATCATCATGTCATCGTTGTTTTCGAAAGCCAAAAGAATTCCTCATGAAAGAACATCTTTTTTTCCTGGTTGTGGGATGGAGTAGAGTTGCTGCATCTTGAACAACCCACACTGATCTGAACAGAAATATGAAATGTTTTTATAGATATAAGAAATGAACTCAAAGTGAAAGTAAAAATGAAATTGTATTGGCTGGAAATATTTCTTGGCTGTTGAATGGGAAAAATATTTCCAGAGCGGAAAAAAAAACTCTTCCTTTTTTTCTATAATTTGATGTCTTCACTTTGTTTACTTTGGAATGGAGAAACCCAAAGACTATGACTCATCCTTTCTAAAACATATAATTCCTAGAATGAGTCATGGTCTATTTTTAGAAACAGTGACACAACATTCCCACACAAAAGGGGGGTAGGATTAATTTTTATCATGTCTAGAAAACATGATAAAAATTAACAAAAAGTTTTTTTTTTTTAATCTTAGAATTTTTTTCTGAGCTCTGAAAATTTTTTCCCAGTCGGCAACCAAGTGAAAAGTTTCCAGCCAAGACGATTTGGCTTTTACTCTCACTTTCATCGCTTTTCTATAAAAGTATTCCACGTTTTCTATTCAGAAACGTGCGGGCTATCCAAGGGGCAGCATGCTTTTTCTCTTTCTCTATCTCATCTGGACCCATGAACATTCTACTAGAAAGAGCTTCTGTGAACACAAGTTTCTTTCCACTTTTTAATGTCTCACAGAATAGAAATCATTCTTCTGTTTAGGGGAAAATGTTTCCCTTTTGAAAAGCTAGGGCCCCTCGTTTGGATTTCATCAGCAACCGTTTATCAGGTTCTAGCGAAATTGGATGATCCATCCATGAATCAGAATTTCCCATCCGTGGTTTGGATGCAACAAGATTTCAACATAGTTTAAGAAAAATCCTTCAATCCTATTTGAAAGGAGATGTCATGATATTGAAAGACACCTCAAACCATACCGTTGACGACGTGTGAGACACAAACCATGACATAAATTTCAATTTCTATGACAGCTAACACGCTTGAGCTTTAAAAATGTATGAAAGAAGTTATTTTTAATCCATTTCAGCGATTGAGTGGGCTGGGGAAAAGAGGCCCTTTCCATTACAGCTAACACGCTTGAGCTTTAAAAATGTATGAAAGAATTTGTTTTTAATCCATTTGTGTGATTGAGTGGGCTGTGAAAAGAAAAAGCTCTTTCCATGATACCTAACACTCTTGAGCTTTAAAAATGTATGAAAGAATTTATTTTTAATCCATTTCAGCGATTGAGGGAGCTGGGAAACATTTTCTTAGAGCTCAGGGTGAAAAAGGCTCTTTCCATGACACCTAACACGCTTGAGCTTTAAAAATGTATGAAACAATTCATTTTTAATCCATTTCAGCGATTGAGTGGGCTCGGAAAATTTTCTTAGAGCTCAGGGAATGTGTCTCCAGGTTGAATGCACAGAACACACGGATGGGAAGTCGAAACTCGAGTGGCTTAAATAAATATACGAAATTTGGGTCATCGAGTGACTAGGAAAAATTCTCAGATCTCTGGAAATAATTCTGAGTTCAAGTATCGGACATGAGAACAGAAATATATTACAATCATCATGTCATCGTTGTTTTCGAAAGCCAAAAGAATTCCTCATGAAAGAACATCTTTTTTTCCTGGTTGTGGGATGGAGTAGAGTTGCTGCATCTTGAACAACCCACACTGATCTGAACAGAAATATGAAATGTTTTTATAGATATAAGAAATGAACTCAAAGTGAAAGTAAAAATGAAATTGTATTGGCTGGAAATATTTCTTGGCTGTTGAATGGGAAAAATATTTCCAGAGCGGAAAAAAAAACTCTTCCTTTTTTTCTATAATTTGATGTCTTCACTTTGTTTACTTTGGAATGGAGAAACCCAAAGACTATGACTCATCCTTTCTAAAACATATAATTCCTAGAATGAGTCATGGTCTATTTTTAGAAACAGTGAGAGAACATTCCCACACAAAAGGGGGGTAGGATTAATTTTTATCATGTCTAGAAAACATGATAAAAATTAACAAAAAGTTTTTTTTTTTTAATCTTAGAATTTTTTTCTGAGCTCTGAAAATTTTTTCCCAGTCGGCAACCAAGTGAAAAGTTTCCAGCCAAGACGATTTGGCTTTTACTCTCACTTTCATCGCTTTTCTATAAAAGTATTCCACGTTTTCTATTCAGAAACGTGCGGGCTATCCAAGGGGCAGCATGCTTTTTCTCTTTCTCTATCTCATCTGGACCCAGGAACATTCTACTAGAAAGAGCTTCTGTGAACACAAGTTTCTTTCCACTTTTTAATGTCTCACAGAATAGAAATCATTCTTCTGTTTAGGGGAAAATGTTTCCCTTTTGAAAAGCTAGGGCCCCTCGTTTGGATTTCATCAGCAACCGTTTATCAGGTTCTAGCGAAATTGGATGATCCATCCATGAATCAGAATTTCCCATCCGTGGTTTGGATGCAACAAGATTTCAACATAGTTTAAGAAAAATCCTTCAATCCTATTTGAAAGGAGATGTCATGATATTGAAAGACACCTCAAACCATACCGTTGACGACGTGTGAGACACAAACCATGACATAAATTTCAATTTCTATGACAGCTAACACGCTTGAGCTTTAAAAATGTATGAAAGAAGTTATTTTTAATCCATTTCAGCGATTGAGTGGGCTGGGGAAAAAAGGCCCTTTCCATTACAGCTAACACGCTTGAGCTTTAAAAATGTATGAAAGAATTTGTTTTTAATCCATTTGTGTGATTGAGTGGGCTGTGAAAAGAAAAAGCTCTTTCCATGATACCTAACACTCTTGAGCTTTAAAAATGTATGAAAGAATTTATTTTTAATCCATTTCAGCGATTGAGGGAGCTGGGAAACATTTTCTTAGAGCTCAGGGTGAAAAAGGCTCTTTCCATGACACCTAACACGCTTGAGCTTTAAAAATGTATGAAACAATTCATTTTTAATCCATTTCAGCGATTGAGTGGGCTCGGAAAATTTTCTTAGAGCTCAGGGAATGTGTCTCCAGGTTGAATGCACAGAACACACGGATGGGAAGTCGAAACTCGAGTGGCTTAAATAAATATACGAAATTTGGGTCATCGAGTGACTAGGAAAAATTCTCAGATCTCTGGAAATAATTCTGAGTTCAAGTATCGGACATGAGAACAGAAATATATTACAATCATCATGTCATCGTTGTTTTCGAAAGCCAAAAGAATTCCTCATGAAAGAACATCTTTTTTTCCTGGTTGTGGGATGGAGTAGAGTTGCTGCATCTTGAACAACCCACACTGATCTGAACAGAAATATGAAATGTTTTTATAGATATAAGAAATGAACTCAAAGTGAAAGTAAAAATGAAATTGTATTGGCTGGAAATATTTCTTGGCTGTTGAATGGGAAAAATATTTCCAGAGCGGAAAAAAAAACTCTTCCTTTTTTTCTATAATTTGATGTCTTCACTTTGTTTACTTTGGAATGGAGAAACCCAAAGACTATGACTCATCCTTTCTAAAACATATAATTCCTAGAATGAGTCATGGTCTATTTTTAGAAACAGTGAGACAACATTCCCACACAAAAGGGGGGTAGGATTAATTTTTATCATGTCTAGAAAACATGATAAAAATTAACAAAAAGTTTTTTTTTTTTAATCTTAGAATTTTTTTCTGAGCTCTGAAAATTTTTTCCCAGTCGGCAACCAAGTGAAAAGTTTCCAGCCAAGACGATTTGGCTTTTACTCTCACTTTCATCGCTTTTCTATAAAAGTATTCCACGTTTTCTATTCAGAAACGTGCGGGCTATCCAAGGGGCAGCATGCTTTTTCTCTTTCTCTATCTCATCTGGACCCAGGAACATTCTACTAGAAAGAGCTTCTGTGAACACAAGTTTCTTTCCACTTTTTAATGTCTCACAGAATAGAAATCATTCTTCTGTTTAGGGGAAAATGTTTCCCTTTTGAAAAGCTAGGGCCCCTCGTTTGGATTTCATCAGCAACCGTTTATCAGGTTCTAGCGAAATTGGATGATCCATCCATGAATCAGAATTTCCCATCCGTGGTTTGGATGCAACAAGATTTCAACATAGTTTAAGAAAAATCCTTCAATCCTATTTGAAAGGAGATGTCATGATATTGAAAGACACCTCAAACCATACCGTTGACGACGTGTGAGACACAAACCATGACATAAATTTCAATTTCTATGACAGCTAACACGCTTGAGCTTTAAAAATGTATGAAAGAAGTTATTTTTAATCCATTTCAGCGATTGAGTGGGCTGGGGAAAAAAGGCCCTTTCCATTACAGCTAACACGCTTGAGCTTTAAAAATGTATGAAAGAATTTGTTTTTAATCCATTTGTGTGATTGAGTGGGCTGTGAAAAGAAAAAGCTCTTTCCATGATACCTAACACTCTTGAGCTTTAAAAATGTATGAAAGAATTTATTTTTAATCCATTTCAGCGATTGAGGGAGCTGGGAAACATTTTCTTAGAGCTCAGGGTGAAAAAGGCTCTTTCCATGACACCTAACACGCTTGAGCTTTAAAAATGTATGAAACAATTCATTTTTAATCCATTTCAGCGATTGAGTGGGCTCGGAAAATTTTCTTAGAGCTCAGGGAATGTGTCTCCAGGTTGAATGCACAGAACACACGGATGGGAAGTCGAAACTCGAGTGGCTTAAATAAATATACGAAATTTGGGTCATCGAGTGACTAGGAAAAATTCTCAGATCTCTGGAAATAATTCTGAGTTCAAGTATCGGACATGAGAACAGAAATATATTACAATCATCATGTCATCGTTGTTTTCGAAAGCCAAAAGAATTCCTCATGAAAGAACATCTTTTTTTCCTGGTTGTGGGATGGAGTAGAGTTGCTGCATCTTGAACAACCCACACTGATCTGAACAGAAATATGAAATGTTTTTATAGATATAAGAAATGAACTCAAAGTGAAAGTAAAAATGAAATTGTATTGGCTGGAAATATTTCTTGGCTGTTGAATGGGAAAAATATTTCCAGAGCGGAAAAAAAAACTCTTCCTTTTTTTCTATAATTTGATGTCTTCACTTTGTTTACTTTGGAATGGAGAAACCCAAAGACTATGACTCATCCTTTCTAAAACATATAATTCCTAGAATGAGTCATGGTCTATTTTTAGAAACAGTGACACAACATTCCCACACAAAAGGGGGGTAGGATTAATTTTTATCATGTCTAGAAAACATGATAAAAATTAACAAAAAGTTTTTTTTTTTTAATCTTAGAATTTTTTTCTGAGCTCTGAAAATTTTTTCCCAGTCGGCAACCAAGTGAAAAGTTTCCAGCCAAGACGATTTGGCTTTTACTCTCACTTTCATCGCTTTTCTATAAAAGTATTCCACGTTTTCTATTCAGAAACGTGCGGGCTATCCAAGGGGCAGCATGCTTTTTCTCTTTCTCTATCTCATCTGGACCCAGGAACATTCTACTAGAAAGAGCTTCTGTGAACACAAGTTTCTTTCCACTTTTTAATGTCTCACAGAATAGAAATCATTCTTCTGTTTAGGGGAAAATGTTTCCCTTTTGAAAAGCTAGGGCCCCTCGTTTGGATTTCATCAGCAACCGTTTATCAGGTTCTAGCGAAATTGGATGATCCATCCATGAATCAGAATTTCCCATCCGTGGTTTGGATGCAACAAGATTTCAACATAGTTTAAGAAAAATCCTTCAATCCTATTTGAAAGGAGATGTCATGATATTGAAAGACACCTCAAACCATACCGTTGACGACGTGTGAGACACAAACCATGACATAAATTTCAATTTCTATGACAGCTAACACGCTTGAGCTTTAAAAATGTATGAAAGAAGTTATTTTTAATCCATTTCAGCGATTGAGTGGGCTGGGGAAAAAAGGCCCTTTCCATTACAGCTAACACGCTTGAGCTTTAAAAATGTATGAAAGAATTTGTTTTTATTTCATTTGAGTGATTGAGTGGGCTGTGAAAAAAAAAGCTCTTTCCATGATACCTAACACTCTTGAGCTTTAAAAATGTATGAAAGAATTTATTTTTAATCTATTTCAGCGATTGAGGGAGCTGGGAAACATTTTCTTAGAGCTCAGGGAAAAAGAGGCTCTTTCCATGACACCTAACACGCTTGAGCTTTAAAAATGTATGAAACAATTCATTTTTAATCCATTTCAGCGATTGAGTGGGCTCGGAAAGTTTTCTTAGAGCTCAGGGAATGTGTCTCCAGGTTGAATGCACAGAACACACGGATGGGAAGTCGAAACTCGAGTGGCTTAAATAAATATACGAAATTTGGGTCATCGAGTGACTAGGAAAAATTCTCAGATCTCTGGAAATAATTCTGATTTCAAGCATCGGACATGAGAACAGAAATATATTACAATCATCATGTCATCGTTGTTTTCGAAAGCCAAAAGAATTCCTCATCAAAGAACATCTTTATTTCCTGGTTGTGGGATGGAGTAGGGTTGCTGCATCTTGAACAACCCACACTGATCTGAACAGAAACATGAAATGTTCTTATAGATATAAGAAATGAATTGAAAGTGAAAGTAAAAATGAAATTGTATTGGCTGGAAATATTTCTTGGCTGTTGAATGGGAAAAATATTTCCAGAGCTGAAAAAAAAAACTCTTCCTTTTTTTCTATAATTTGATGTGTTCACTTTGTTTACTTTGGAATGGAGAAACCCAAAGACTATGACTCATCCTTTCTAAAACATATAATTCCTAGAATGAGTCATGGTCTATTTTTAGAAACAGTGAGACAACATTCCCACACAAAAGGGGGGTAGGATTAATTTTTATCATGTCTAGAAAACATGATAAAAATTAACAAAAAGTTTTTTTTTTTTAATCTTAGAATTTTTTTCTGAGCTCTGAAAATTTTTTCCCAGTCGGCAACCAAGTGAAAAGTTTCCAGCCAAGACGATTTGGCTTTTACTCTCACTTTCATCGCTTTTCTATAAAAGTATTCCACGTTTTCTATTCAGAACCGTGCGGGCTATCCAAGGGGCAGCATGCTTTTTCTCTTTCTCTATCTCATCTGGACCCAGGAACATTCTACTAGAAAGAGCTTCTGTGAACACAAGTTTCTTTCCACTTTTTAATGTCTCACAGAATAGAAATCATTCTTCTGTTTAGGGGAAAAAGTTTCTCTTTTGAAAAGCTAGGGCCGCTCGTTTGGATTTCATCAGCAACCGTTTATCAGGTTCTAGCGAAATTGGATGATCCATCCATGAATCAGAATTTCCCATCCGTGGTTTGGATGCAACAAGATTTCAACATAGTTTAAGAAAAATCCTTCAATCCTATTTTTGAAAGGAGATGTCATGATATTGAAAGACACCTCAAACCATACCGTTGACGACGTGTGAGACACAAACCATGACATAAATTTCAATTTCTATGACAGCTAACACGCTTGAGCTTTAAAAATGTATGAAAGAAGTTATTTTTAATCCATTTCAGCGATTGAGTGGGCTGGGGAAAAAAGGCCCTTTCCATTACAGCTAACACGCTTGAGCTTTAAAAATGTATGAAAGAATTTGTTTTTAATCCATTTGAGTGATTGAGTGGGCTGTGAAAAAAAAAAGCTCTTTCCATGATACCTAACACTCTTGAGCTTTAAAAATGTATGAAAGAATTTATTTTTAATCTATTTCAGCGATTGAGGGAGCTGGGAAACATTTTCTTAGAGCTCAGGGAAAAAGAGGCTCTTTCCATGACACCTAACACGCTTGAGCTTTAAAAATGTATGAAACAATTCATTTTTAATCCATTTCAGCGATTGAGTGGGCTCGGAAAATTTTCTTAGAGCTCAGGGAATGTGTCTCCAGGTTGAATGCACAGAACACACGGATGGGAAGTCGAAACTCGAGTGGCTTAAATAAATATACGAAATTTGGGTCATCGAGTGACTAGGAAAAATTCTCAGATCTCTGGAAATAATTCTGATTTCAAGCATCGGACATGAGAACAGAAATATATTACAATCATCATGTCATCGTTGTTTTCGAAAGCCAAAAGAATTCCTCATCAAAGAACATCTTTATTTCCTGGTTGTGGGATGGAGTAGAGTTGCTGCATCTTGAACAACCCACACTGATCTGAACAGAAACATGAAATGTTCTTATAGATATAAGAAATTAATTGAAAGTGAAAGTAAAAATGAAATTGTATTGGCTGGAAATATTTCTTGGCTGTTGAATGGGAAAAATATTTCCAGAGCTGAAAAAAAAAACTCTTCCTTTTTTTCTATAATTTGATGTGTTCACTTTGTTTACTTTGGAATGGAGAAACCCAAAGACTATGACTCATCCTTTCTAAAACATATAATTCCTAGAATGAGTCATGGTCTATTTTTAGAAACAGTGAGACAACATTCCCACACAAAAGGGGGGTAGGATTAATTTTTATCATGTCTAGAAAACATGATAAAAATTAACAAAAAGTTTTTTTTTTTTTAATCTTAGAATTTTTTTCTGAGCTCTGAAAATTTTTTCCCAGTCGGCAACCAAGTGAAAAGTTTCCAGCCAAGACGATTTGGCTTTTACTCTCACTTTCATCGCTTTTCTATAAAAGTATTCCACGTTTTCTATTCAGAACCGTGCGGGCTATCCAAGGGGCAGCATGCTTTTTCTCTTTCTCTATCTCATCTGGACCCAGGAACATTCTACTAGAAAGAGCTTCTGTGAACACAAGTTTCTTTCCACTTTTTAATGTCTCACAGAATAGAAATCATTCTTCTGTTTAGGGGAAAAAGTTTCCCTTTTGAAAAGCTAGGGCCCCTCGTTTGGATTTCATCAGCAACCGTTTATCAGGTTCTAGCGAAATTGGATGATCCATCCATGAATCAGAATTTCCCATCCGTGGTTTGGATGCAACAAGATTTCAACATAGTTTAAGAAAAATCCTTCAATCCTATTTTTGAAAGGAGATGTCATGATATTGAAAGACACCTCAAACCATACCGTTGACGACGTGTGAGACACAAACCATGACATAAATTTCAATTTCTATGACAGCTAACACGCTTGAGCTTTAAAAATGTATGAAAGAAGTTATTTTTAATCCATTTCAGCGATTGAGTGGGCTGGGGAAAAAAGGCCCTTTCCATTACAGCTAACACGCTTGAGCTTTAAAAATGTATGAAAGAATTTGTTTTTAATCCATTTGAGTGATTGAGTGGGCTGTGAAAAGAAAAAGCTCTTTCCATGATAGCTAACACTCTTGAGCTTTAAAAATGTATGAAAGAATTTATTTTTAATCTATTTCAGCGATTGAGGGAGCTGGGAAACATTTTCTTAGAGCTCAGGGAAAAAGAGGCTCTTTCCATGACACCTAACACGCTTGAGCTTTAAAAATGTATGAAACAATTCATTTTTAATCCATTTCAGCGATTGAGTGGGCTCGGAAAATTTTCTTAGAGCTCAGGGAATGTGTCTCCAGGTTGAATGCACAGAACACACGGATGGGAAGTCGAAACTCGAGTGGCTTAAATAAATATACGAAATTTGGGTCATCGAGTCACTAGGAAAAATTCTCAGATCTCTGGAAATAATTCTGATTTCAAGCATCGGACATGAGAACAGAAATATATTACAATCATCATGTCATCGTTGTTTTCGAAAGCCAAAAGAATTCCTCATCAAAGAACATCTTTATTTCCTGGTTGTGGGATGGAGTAGAGTTGCTGCATCTTGAACAACCCACACTGATCTGAACAGAAACATGAAATGTTCTTATAGATATAAGAAATGAATTGAAAGTGAAAGTAAAAATGAAATTGTATTGGCTGGAAATATTTCTTGGCTGTTGAATGGGAAAAATATTTCCAGAGCTGAAAAAAAAAACTCTTCCTTTTTTTCTATAATTTGATGTGTTCACTTTGTTTACTTTGGAATGGAGAAACCCAAAGACTATGACTCATCCTTTCTAAAACATATAATTCCTAGAATGAGTCATGGTCTATTTTTAGAAACAGTGAGACAACATTCCCACACAAAAGGGGGGTAGGATTAATTTTTATCATGTCTAGAAAACATGATAAAAATTAACAAAAAGTTTTTTTTTTTTAATCTTAGAATTTTTTTCTGAGCTCTGAAAATTTTTTCCCAGTCGGCAACCAAGTGAAAAGTTTCCAGCCAAGACGATTTGGCTTTTACTCTCACTTTCATCGCTTTTCTATAAAAGTATTCCACGTTTTCTATTCAGAACCGTGCGGGCTATCCAAGGGGCAGCATGCTTTTTCTCTTTCTCTATCTCATCTGGACCCAGGAACATTCTACTAGAAAGAGCTTCTGTGAACACAAGTTTCTTTCCACTTTTTAATGTCTCACAGAATAGAAATCATTCTTCTGTTTAGGGGAAAATGTTTCCCTTTTGAAAAGCTAGGGCCCCTCGTTTGGATTTCATCAGCAACCGTTTATCAGGTTCTAGCGAAATTGGATGATCCATCCATGAATCAGAATTTCCCATCCGTGGTTTGGATGCAACAAGATTTCAACATAGTTTAAGAAAAATCCTTCAATCCTATTTTTGAAAGGAGATGTCATGATATTGAAAGACACCTCAAACCATACCGTTGACGACGTGTGAGACACAAACCATGACATAAATTTCAATTTCTATGACAGCTAACACGCTTGAGCTTTAAAAATGTATGAAAGAAGTTATTTTTAATCCATTTCAGCGATTGAGTGGGCTGGGGAAAAAAGGCCCTTTCCATTACAGCTAACACGCTTGAGCTTTAAAAATGTATGAAAGAATTTGTTTTTAATCCATTTGAGTGATTGAGTGGGCTGTGAAAAGAAAAAGCTCTTTCCATGATACCTAACACTCTTGAGCTTTAAAAATGTATGAAAGAATTTATTTTTAATCTATTTCAGCGATTGAGGGAGCTGGGAAACATTTTCTTAGAGCTCAGGGGGAAAAGGCTCTTTCCATGACACCTAACACGCTTGAGCTTTAAAAACGTATGAAACAATTCATTTTTAATCCATTTCAGCGATTGAGTGGGCTCGGAAAATTTTCTTAGAGCTCAGGGAATGTGTCTCCAGGTTGAATTCACAGAACACACGGATGGGAAGTCGAAACTCGAGTGGCTTAAATAAATATACGAAATTTGGGTCATCGAGTGACTAGGAAAAATTCTCAGATCTCTGGAAATAATTCTGATTTCAAGCATCGGATATGAGAACAGAAATATATTACAATCATCATGTCATCGTTGTTTTCGAAAGCCAAAAGAATTCCTCATCAAAGAACATCTTTTTTTCCTGGTTGTGGGATGGAGTAGAGTTGCTGCATCTTGAACAACCCACACTGATCTGAACAGAAATATGAAATGTTTTTATAGATATAAGAAATGAACTCAAAGTGAAAGTAAAAATGAAATTGTATTGGCTGGAAATATTTCTTGGCTGTTGAATGGGAAAAATATTTCCAGAGCTGAAAAAAAAACTCTTCCTTTTTATCTATAATTTGATGTCTTCACTTTGTTTACTTTGGAATGGAGAAACCCAAAGACTATGACTCATCCTTTCTAAAACATATAATTCCTAGAATGAGTCATGGTCTATTTTTAGAAACAGTGAGACAACATTCCCACACAAAAGGGGGGTAGGATTAATTTTTATCATGTCTAGAAAACATGATAAAAATTAACAAAAAGTTTTTTTTTTTAATCTTAGAATTTTTTTCTGAGCTCTGAAAATTTTTTCCCAGTCGGCAACCAAGTGAAAAGTTTCCAGCCAAGACGATTTGGCTTTTACTCTCACTTTCATCGCTTTTCTATAAAAGTATTCCACGTTTTCTATTCAGAACCGTGCGGGCTATCCAAGGGGCAGCATGCTTTTTCTCTTTCTCTATCTCATCTGGACCCAGGAACATTCTACTAGAAAGAGCTTCTGTGAACACAAGTTTCTTTCCACTTTTTAATGTCTCACAGAATAGAAATCATTCTTCTGTTTAGGGGAAAATGTTTCCCTTTTGAAAAGCTAGGGCCCCTCGTTTGGATTTCATCAGCAACCGTTTATCAGGTTCTAGCGAAATTGGATGATCCATCCATGAATCAGAATTTCCCATCCGTGGTTTGGATGCAACAAGATTTCAACATAGTTTAAGAAAAATCCTTCAATCCTATTTTTGAAAGAAGATGTCATGATATTGAAAGACACCTCAAACCATACCGTTGACGACGTGTGAGACACAAACCATGACATAAATTTCAATTTCTATGACAGCTAACACGCTTGAGCTTTAAAAATGTATGAAAGAAGTTATTTTTAATCCATTTCAGCGATTGAGTGGGCTGGGGAAAAAAGGCCCTTTCCATTACAGCTAACACGCCTGAGCTTTAAAAATGTATGAAAGAATTTGTTTTTAATCCATTTGAGTGATTGAGTGGGCTGTGAAAAGAAAAAGCTCTTTCCATGATACCTAACACTCTTGAGGTTTAAAAATGTATGAAAGAATTTATTTTTAATCCATTTCAGCGATTGAGGGAGCTGGGAAACATTTTCTTAGAGCTCAGGGTGAAAAAGGCTCTTTCCATGACACCTAACACGCTTGAGCTTTAAAAATGTATGAAACAATTCATTTTTAATCCATTTCAGCGATTGAGTGGGCTCGGAAAATTTTCTTAGAGCTCAGGGAATGTGTCTCCAGGTTGAATGCACAGAACACACGGATGGGAAGTCGAAACTCGAGTGGCTTAAATAAATATACGAAATTTGGGTCATCGAGTGACTAGGAAAAATTCTCAGATCTCTGGAAATAATTCTGAGTTCAAGCATCGGACATGAGAACAGAAATATATTACAATCATCATGTCATCGTTGTTTTCGAAAGCCAAAAGAATTCCTCATCAAAGAACATCTTTTTTTCCTGGTTGTGGGATGGAGTAGAGTTGCTGCATCTTGAACAACCCACACTGATCTGAACAGAAATATTAAATGTTTTTATAGATATAAGAAATGAACTCAAAGTGAAAGTAAAAATGAAATTGTATTGGCTGGAAATATTTCTTGGCTGTTGAATGGGAAAAATATTTCCAGAGCTGAAAAAAAAAACTCTTCCTTTTTTTCTATAATTTGATGTCTTCACTTTGTTTACTTTGGAATGGAGAAACCCAAAGACTATGACTCATCCTTTCTAAAACATATAATTCCTAGAATGAGTCATGGTCTATTTTTAGAAACAGTGAGACAACATTCCCACACAAAAGGGGGGTAGGATTAATTTTTATCATGTCTAGAAAACATGATAAAAATTAACAAAAAGTTTTTTTTTTTTTAATCTTAGAATTTTTTTCTGAGCTCTGAAAATTTTTTCCCAGTCGGCAACCAAGTGAAAAGTTTCCAGCCAAGACGATTTGGCTTTTACTCTCACTTTCATCGCTTTTCTATAAAAGTATTCCACGTTTTCTATTCAGAACCGTGCGGGCTATCCAAGGGGCAGCATGCTTTTTCTCTTTCTCTATCTCATCTGGACCCAGGAACATTCTACTAGAAAGAGCTTCTGTGAACACAAGTTTCTTTCCACTTTTTAATGTCTCACAGAATAGAAATCATTCTTCTGTTTAGGGGAAAATGTTTCCCTTTTGAAAAGCTAGGGCCCCTCGTTTGGATTTCATCAGCAACCGTTTATCAGGTTCTAGCGAAATTGGATGATCCATCCATGAATCAGAATTTCCCATCCGTGGTTTGGATGCAACAAGATTTCAACATAGTTTAAGAAAAATCCTTCAATCCTATTTTTGAAAGGAGATGTCATGATATTGAAAGACACCTCAAACCATACCGTTGACGACGTGTGAGACACAAACCATGACATAAATTTCAATTTCTATGACAGCTAACACGCTTGAGCTTTAAAAATGTATGAAAGAAGTTATTTTTAATCCATTTGAGCGATTGAGTGGGCTGGGGAAAAAAGGCCCTTTCCATTACAGCTAACACGCTTGAGCTTTAAAAATGTATGAAAGAATTTGTTTTTAATCCATTTGAGTGATTGAGTGGGCTGTGAAAAGAAAAAGCTCTTTCCATGATACCTAACACTCTTGAGCTTTAAAAATGTATGAAAGAATTTATTTTTAATCTATTTCAGCGATTGAGGGAGCTGGGAAACATTTTCTTAGAGCTCAGGGGGAAAAGGCTCTTTCCATGACACCTAACACGCTTGAGCTTTAAAAATGTATGAAACAATTCATTTTTAATCCATTTCAGCGATTGAGTGGGCTCGGAAAATTTTCTTAGAGCTCAGGGAATGTGTCTCCAGGTTGAATTCACAGAACACACGGATGGGAAGTCGAAACTCGAGTGGCTTAAATAAATATACGAAATTTGGGTCATCGAGTGACTAGGAAAAATTCTCAGATCTCTGGAAATAATTCTGATTTCAAGCATCGGATATGAGAACAGAAATATATTACAATCATCATGTCATCGTTGTTTTCGAAAGACAAAAGAATTCCTCATCAAAGAACATCTTTTTTTCCTGGTTGTGGGATGGAGTAGAGTTGCTGCATCTTGAACAACCCACACTGATCTGAACAGAAATATGAAATGTTTTTATAGATATAAGAAATGAACTCAAAGTGAAAGTAAAAATGAAATTGTATTGGCTGGAAATATTTCTTGGCTGTTGAATGGGAAAAATATTTCCAGAGCTGAAAAAAAAACTCTTCCTTTTTATCTATAATTTGATGTCTTCACTTTGTTTACTTTGGAATGGAGAAACCCAAAGACTATGACTCATCCTTTCTAAAACATATAATTCCTAGAATGAGTCATGGTCTATTTTTAGAAACAGTGAGACAACATTCCCACACAAAAGGGGGGTAGGATTAATTTTTATCATGTCTAGAAAACATGATAAAAATTAACAAAAAGTTTTTTTTTTTAATCTTAGAATTTTTTTCTGAGCTCTGAAAATTTTTTCCCAGTCGGCAACCAAGTGAAAAGTTTCCAGCCAAGACGATTTGGCTTTTACTCTCACTTTCATCGCTTTTCTATAAAAGTATTCCACGTTTTCTATTCAGAACCGTGCGGGCTATCCAAGGGGCAGCATGCTTTTTCTCTTTCTCTATCTCATCTGGACCCAGGAACATTCTACTAGAAAGAGCTTCTGTGAACACAAGTTTCTTTCCACTTTTTAATGTCTCACAGAATAGAAATCATTCTTCTGTTTAGGGGAAAATGTTTCCTTTTTGAAAAGCTAGGGCCCCTCGTTTGGATTTCATCAGCAACCGTTTATCAGGTTCTAGCGAAATTGGATGATCCATCCATGAATCAGAATTTCCCATCCGTGGTTTGGATGCAACAAGATTTCAACATAGTTTAAGAAAAATCCTTCAATCCTATTTTTGAAAGGAGATATCATGATATTGAAAGACACCTCAAACCATACCGTTGACGACGTGTGAGACACAAACCATGACATAAATTTCAATTTCTATGACAGCTAACACGCTTGAGCTTTAAAAATGTATGAAAGAAGTTATTTTTAATCCATTTCAGCGATTGAGTGGGCTGGGGAAAAAAGGCCCTTTCCATTACAGCTAACACGCTTGAGCTTTAAAAATGTATGAAAGAATTTGTTTTTAATCCATTTGAGTGATTGAGTGGGCTGTGAAAAGAAAAAGCTCTTTCCATGATACCTAACACTCTTGAGGTTTAAAAATGTATGAAAGAATTTATTTTTAATCCATTTCAGCGATTGAGGGAGCTGGGAAACATTTTCTTAGAGCTCAGGGTGAAAAAGGCTCTTTCCATGACACCTAACACGCTTGAGCTTTAAAAATGTATGAAACAATTCATTTTTAATCCATTTCAGCGATTGAGTGGGCTCGGAAAATTTTCTTAGAGCTCAGGGAATGTGTCTCCAGGTTGAATGCACAGAACACACGGATGGGAAGTCGAAACTCGAGTGGCTTAAATAAATATACGAAATTTGGGTCATCGAGTGACTAGGAAAAATTCTCAGATCTCTGGAAATAATTCTGATTTCAAGCATCGGATATGAGAACAGAAATATATTACAATCATCATGTCATCGTTGTTTTCGAAAGCCAAAAGAATTCCTCATCAAAGAACATCTTTTTTTCCTGGTTGTGGGATGGAGTAGAGTTGCTGCATCTTGAACAACCCACACTGATCTGAACAGAAATATGAAATGTTTTTATAGATATAAGAAATGAACTCAAAGTGAAAGTAAAAATGAAATTGTATTGGCTGGAAATATTTCTTGGCTGTTGAATGGGAAAAATATTTCCAGAGCTGAAAAAAAAACTCTTCCTTTTTATCTATAATTTGATGTCTTCACTTTGTTTACTTTGGAATGGAGAAACCCAAAGACTATGACTCATCCTTTCTAAAACATATAATTCCTAGAATGAGTCATGGTCTATTTTTAGAAACAGTGAGACAACATTCCCACACAAAAGGGGGGTAGGATTAATTTTTATCATGTCTAGAAAACATGATAAAAATTAACAAAAAGTTTTTTTTTTTTTAATCTTAGAATTTTTTTCTGAGCTCTGAAAATTTTTTCCCAGTCGGCAACCAAGTGAAAAGTTTCCAGCCAAGACGATTTGGCTTTTACTCTCACTTTCATCGCTTTTCTATAAAAGTATTCCACGTTTTCTATTCAGAACCGTGCGGGCTATCCAAGGGGCAGCATGCTTTTTCTCTTTCTCTATCTCATCTGGACCCAGGAACATTCTACTAGAAAGAGCTTCTGTGAACACAAGTTTCTTTCCACTTTTTAATGTCTCACAGAATAGAAATCATTCTTCTGTTTAGGGGAAAATGTTTCCCTTTTGAAAAGCTAGGGCCCCTCGTTTGGATTTCATCAGCAACCGTTTATCAGGTTCTAGCGAAATTGGATGATCCATCCATGAATCAGAATTTCCCATCCGTGGTTTGGATGCAACAAGATTTCAACATAGTTTAAGAAAAATCCTTCAATCCTATTTTTGAAAGGAGATGTCATGATATTGAAAGACACCTCAAACCATACCGTTGACGACGTGTGAGACACAAACCATGACATAAATTTCAATTTCTATGACAGCTAACACGCTTGAGCTTTAAAAATGTATGAAAGAAGTTATTTTTAATCCATTTCAGCGATTGAGTGGGCTGGGGAAAAAAGGCCCTTTCCATTACAGCTAACACGCTTGAGCTTTAAAAATGTATGAAAGAATTTGTTTTTAATCCATTTGAGTGATTGAGTGGGCTGTGAAAAGAAAAAGCTCTTTCCATGATACCTAACACTCTTGAGCTTTAAAAATGTATGAAAGAATTTATTTTTAATCCATTTCAGCGATTGAGGGAGCTGGGAAACATTTTCTTAGAGCTCAGGGTGAAAAAGGCTCTTTCCATGACACCTAACACGCTTGAGCTTTAAAAATGTATGAAACAATTCATTTTTAATCCATTTCAGCGATTGAGTGGGCTCGGAAAATTTTCTTAGAGCTCATGGAATGTGTCTCCAGGTTGAATTCACAGAACACACGGATGGGAAGTCGAAACTCGAGTGGCTTAAATAAATATACGAAATTTGGGTCATCGAGTGACTAGGAAAAATTCTCAGATCTCTGGAAATAATTCTGATTTCAAGCATCGGACAAGAGAACAGAAATATATTACAATCATCATGTCATCGTTGTTTTCGAAAGCCAAAAGAATTCCTCATCAAAGAACATCTTTTTTTCCTGGTTGTGGGATGGAGTAGAGTTGCTGCATCTTGAACAACCCACACTGATCTGAACAGAAATATGAAATGTTTTTATAGATATAAGAAATGAACTCAAAGTGAAAGTAAAAATGAAATTGTATTGGCTGGAAATATTTCTTGGCTGTTGAATGGGAAAAATATTTCCAGAGCTGAAAAAAAAACTCTTCCTTTTTATCTATAATTTGATGACTTCACTTTGTTTACTTTGGAATGGAGAAACCCAAAGACTATGACTCATCCTTTCTAAAACATATAATTCCTAGAATGAGTCATGGTCTATTTTTAGAAACAGTGAGACAACATTCCCACACAAAAGGGGGGTAGGATTAATTTTTATCATGTCTAGAAAACATGATAAAAATTAACAAAAAGTTTTTTTTTTTTAATCTTAGAATTTTTTTCTGAGCTCTGAAAATTTTTTCCCAGTCGGCAACCAAGTGAAAAGTTTCCAGCCAAGACGATTTGGCTTTTACTCTCACTTTCATCGCTTTTCTATAAAAGTATTCCACGTTTTCTATTCAGAACCGTGCGGGCTATCCAAGGGGCAGCATGCTTTTTCTCTTTCTCTATCTCATCTGGACCCAGGAACATTCTACTAGAAAGAGCTTCTGTGAACACAAGTTTCTTTCCACTTTTTAATGTCTCACAGAATAGAAATCATTCTTCTGTTTAGGGGAAAATGTTTCCCTTTTGAAAAGCTAGGGCCCCTCGTTTGGATTTCATCAGCAACCGTTTATCAGGTTCTAGCGAAATTGGATGATCCATCCATGAATCAGAATTTCCCATCCGTGGTTTGGATGCAACAAGATTTCAACATAGTTTAAGAAAAATCCTTCAATCCTATTTTTGAAAGGAGATGTCATGATATTGAAAGACACCTCAAACCATACCGTTGACGACGTGTGAGACACAAACCATGACATAAATTTCAATTTCTATGACAGCTAACACGCTTGAGCTTTAAAAATGTATGAAAGAAGTTATTTTTAATCCATTTCAGCGATTGAGTGGGCTGGGGAAAAAAGGCCCTTTCCATTACAGCTAACACGCTTGAGCTTTAAAAATGTATGAAAGAATTTGTTTTTAATCCATTTGAGTGATTGAGTGGGCTGTGAAAAGAAAAAGCTCTTTCCATGATACCTAACACTCTTGAGCTTTAAAAATGTATGAAAGAATTTATTTTTAATCCATTTCAGCGATTGAGGGAGCTGGGAAACATTTTCTTAGAGCTCAGGGGGAAAAAGGCTCTTTCCATGACACCTAACACGCTTGAGCTTTAAAAATGTATGAAACAATTCATTTTTAATCCATTTCAGCGATTGAGTGGGCTCGGAAAATTTTCTTAGAGCTCAGGGAATGTGTCTCCAGGTTGAATGCACAGAACACACGGATGGGAAGTCGAAACTCGAGTGGCTTAAATAAATATACGAAATTTGGGTCATCGAGTGACTAGGAAAAATTCTCAGGTCTCTGGAAATAAATCTGAGTTCAAGCATCGGACATGAGAACAGAAATATATTACAATCATCATGTCATCGTTGTTTTCGAAAGCCAAAAGAATTCCTCATCAAAGAACATCTTTTTTTCCTGGTTGTGGGATGGAGTAGAGTTGCTGCATCTTGAACAACCCACACTGATCTGAACAGAAATATTAAATGTTTTTATAGATATAAGAAATGAACTCAAAGTGAAAGTAAAAATGAAATTGTATTGGCTGGAAATATTTCTTGGCTGTTGAATGGGAAAAATATTTCCAGAGCTGAAAAAAAAAACTCTTCCTTTTTTTCTATAATTTGATGTCTTCACTTTGTTTACTTTGGAATGGAGAAACCCAAAGACTATGACTCATCCTTTCTAAAACATATAATTCCTAGAATGAGTCATGGTCTATTTTTAGAAACAGTGAGACAACATTCCCACACAAAAGGGGGGTAGGGTTAATTTTTATCATGTCTAGAAAACATGATAAAAATTAACAAAAAGTTTTTTTTTTTTAATCTTAGAATTTTTTTCTGAGCTCTGAAAATTTTTTCCCAGTCGGCAACCAAGTGAAAATTTCCCAGCCAAGACGATTTGGCTTTTACTCTCACTTTCATCGCTTTTCTATAAAAGTATTCCACGTTTTCAATTCAGAACCGTGCGGGCTATCCAAGGGGCAGCATGCTTTTTCTCTTTCTCTATCTCATCTGGACCCAGGAACATTCTACTAGAAAGAGCTTCTGTCAACACAAGTTCCTTTCCACTTTTTAATGTCTCACAGAATAGAAATCATTCTTCTGTTTAGGGGAAAATGTTTCCCTTTTGAAAAGCTAGGGCCCCTCGTTTGGATTTCATCAGCAACCGTTTATCAGGTTCTAGCGAAATTGGATGATCCATCCATGAATTGAGCTTTAAAAATGTATGAAAGAAGTTATTTTTAATCCATTTCAGCGATTGAGTGGGCTGGGGAGAAAAGGCCCTTTCCATTACAGCTAACACGCTTGAGCTTTAAAAATGTATGAAAGAATTTGTTTTTAATCCATTTGAGTGATTGAGTGGGCTGTGAAAAGAAAAAGCTCTTTCCATGATACCTAACACTCTTGAGCTTTAAAAATGTATGAATAAATTTATTTTTAATCCATTTCAGCGATTCAGGGGGCTGGGAAACATTTTCTTAGAGCTCAGGGAAAAAGAGGCTCTTTCCATGACACCTAACACGCTTGAGCTTTAAAAATGTATGAAAGAATTTATTTTTAATCCATTTCAGCGATTGAGGGAGCTGGGAAACATTTTCTTAGAGCTCAGGGGGAGAAAGGCTCTTTCCATGACACCTAACACGCTTGAGCTTTAAAAATGTATGAAACAATTCATTTTAATCCATTTCAGCGATTGAGTGGGCTCGGAAAATTTTCTTAGAGCTCAGGGAATGTGTCTCCAGGTTGAATGCACAGAACACACGGATGGGAAGTCGAAACTCGAGTGGCTTAAATAAATATACGAAATTTGGGTCATCGAGTGACTAGGAAAAATTCTCAGATCTCTGGAAATAATTCTGATTTCAAGCATCGGACATGAGAACAGAAATATATTACAATCATCATGTCATCGTTGTTTTCGAAAGCCAAAAGAATTCCTCATCAAAGAACATCTTTATTTCCTGGTTGTGGGATGGAGTAGAGTTGCTGCATGTTGAACAACCCACACTGATCTGAACAGAAATATGAAATGATTTTATAGATATAAGAAATGAACTCAAAGGGAAAGTAAAAATGAAATTGTATTGGCTGAAAATATTTCTTGGCTGTTGAATGGGAAAAATATTTCCAGAGCTGAAAAAAAAAAACTCTTCCTTTTTTTCTATAATTTGATGTCTTCACTTTGTTTACTTTGGAATGGAGAAACCCAAAGACTATGACTCATCCTTTCTAAAACATATAATTCCTAGAATGAGTCATGGTCTATTTTTAGAAACAGTGAGACAACATTCCCACACAAAAGGGGGGTAGGATTAATTTTTATCATGTCTAGAAAACATGATAAAAATTAACAAAAAGTTTTCTTTTTTTTAATCTTAGAATTTTTTTCTGAGCTCTGAAAATTTTTTCCCAGTCGGCAACCAAGTGAAAAGTTTCCAGCCAAGACGATTTGGCTTTTACTCTCACTTTCATCGCTTTTCTATAAAAGTATTCCACGTTTTCTATTCAGAACCGTGCGGGCTATCCAAGGGGCAGCATGCTTTTTCTCTTTCTCTATCTCATCTGGACCCAGGAACATTCTACTAGAAAGAGCTTCTGTGAACACAAGTTTCTTTCCACTTTTTAATGTCTCACAGAATAGAAATCATTCTTCTGTTTAGGGGGAAATGTTTCCCTTTTGAAAAGCTAGGGCCCCTCGTTTGGATTTCATCAGCAACCGTTTATCAGGTTCTAGCGAAATTGAATGATCTATCCATGATTCAGAATTTCCCATCCGTGGTTTGGATGCAACAAGATTTCAACATAGTTTAAGAAAAATCCTTCAATCCTATTTGAAAGGAGATGTCATGATATTGAAAGACACCTCAAACCATACAGTTGACGACGTGTGAGACACAAACCATGACATAAATTTCAATTTCTATGACAGCTAACACGCTTGAGCTTTAAAAATGTATGAAAGAAGTTATTTTTAATCCATTTCAGCGATTGAGTGGGCTGGGGAAAAAAGGCCCTTTCCATTACAGCTAACACGCTTGAGCTTTAAAAATGTATGAAAGAATTTGTTTTTAATCCATTTGAGTGATTGAGTGGGCTGTGAAAAGAAAAAGCTCTTTCCATGATACCTAACACTCTTGAGCTTTAAAAATGTATGAAAGAATTTATTTTTAATCCATTTCAGCGATTGAGGGAGCTGGGAAACATTTTCTTAGAGCTCAGGGGGAAAAAGGCTCTTTCCATGACACCTAACACGCTTGAGCTTTAAAAATGTATGAAACAATTCATTTTAATCCATTTCAGCGATTGAGTGGGCTCGGAAAATTTTCTTAGAGCTCAGGGAATGTGTCTCCAGGTTGAATGCACAGAACACACTGATGGGAAGTCGAAACTCGAGTGGCTTAAATAAATATACGAAATTTGGGTCATCGAGTGACTAGGAAACATTCTCAGATCTCTGGAAATAATTCTGAGTTCAAGCATCGGACATGAGAACAGAAATATATTACAATCATCATGTCATCGTTGTTTTCGAAAGCCAAAAGAATTCCTCATCAACGAACATCTTTTTTCCTGGTTGTGGGATGGAGTAGAGTTGCTGCATCTTGAACAACCCACACTGATCTGAACAGAAATATGAAATGTTTTTATAGATATAAGAAATGAACTCAAAGTGAAAGTAAAAATGAAATTGTATTGGCTGGAAATATTTCTTGGCTGCTGAATGGGAAAAATATTTCCAGAGCTGAAAAAAAAACTCTTCCTTTTTTTCTATAATTTGATGTCTTCACTTTGTTTACTTTGGAATGGAGAAACCCAAAGACTATGACTCATCCTTTCTAAAACATATAATTCCTAGAATGAGTCATGGTCTATTTTTAGAAACAGTGAGACAACATTCCCACACAAAAGGGGGGTAGGGTTAATTTTTATCATGTCTAGAAAACATGATAAAAATTAACAAAAAGTTTTTTTTTTTAATCTTAGAATTTCTTTCTGAGCTCTGAAAATTTTTTCCCAGTCGGCAACCAAGTGAAAATTTTCCAGCCAAGACGATTTGGCTTTTACTTTCACTTTCATCGCTTTTCTATAAAAGTATTCCACGTTTTCTATTCAGAACCGTGCGGCCTATCCAAGGGGCAGCATGCTTTTTCTCTTTCTCTATCTCATCTGGACCCAGGAACATTCTACTAGAAAGAGCTTCTGTGAACACAAGTTCCTTTCCACTTTTTAATGTCTCACAGAATAGAAATCATTCTTCTGTTTAGGGGAAAATGTTTCCCTTTTGAAAAGCTAGGGCCCCTCGTTTGGATTTCATCAGCAACCGTTTATCAGGTTCTAGCGAAATTGGATGATCCATCCATGAATCAGAATTTCCCATCCGTGGTTTGGATGCAACAAGATTTCAACATAGTTTAAGAAAAATCCTTCAATCCTATTTGAAAGGAGATGTCATGATATTGAAAGACACCTCAAACCATACCGTTGACGACGTGTGAGACACAAACCATGACATAAATTTCAATTTCTATGACAGCTAACACGCTTGAGCTTTAAAAATGTATGAAAGAAGTTATCTTTAATCCATTTCAGCGATTGAGTGGGCTGGGGAAAAAGGCCCTTTCCATGACAGCTAACACGCTTGAGCTTTAAAAATGTATGAAAGAATTTGTTTTTAATCCATTTCAGCAATTGAGTTTGCTGGGAAACATTTTCTCATATCTCAGGGGAAAAAAGGCTCTTTCCATGACAGCTAACACTCTTGAGGTTTAAAAATGTATGAAAGAATTTATTTTTAATCCATTTCAGCGACTGAGTCTGCTGGGAATCATTTTCTTAGAGCTCAGGGGAAAAAAGGCTCTTTCCATGACAGCTAACACTCTTGAGGTTTAAAAATGTATGAAAGAATTTATTTTTAATCCATTTCAGCGACTGAGTCTGCTGGGAATCATTTTCTTAGAGCTCAGGGGAAAAAAGGCTCTTTCCATGACAGCTAACACTCTTGAGGTTTACAAATGTATGAAAGAATTTATTTTTAATCCATTTCAGCGATTGAGTGGGCTGGGAAACATTTTCTTAGAGCTCAGGGAATGTGTCTCCAGGTTGAATGCACAGCACACACGGATGGGAAGTCGAAACTCGAGTGGCTTAAAAAATAAATATACGAAATTTGGGTCATCGAGGTGACTAGGAAAAATTCTCAGAATTCTGGAAATAATTCTGAGTTCAAGTATGGGACATGACAACAGAAATGCATTACAATCATCATGTCATCATTGTTTTCGAAAGCCAAAATAATTCCTCATGAAAGAACATCTTTTTTTCCTGGTTGTGGGATGGAGTAGAGTTGCTGCATCTTGAACAACCCACACTGATCTGAACAGAAATATGAAATGTTCTTATAGATATAAGAAATGAACTCAAAGGGAAAGTAAAAATGAAATTGTATTGGCTGAAAATATTTCTTGGCTGTTGAATGGGAAAAATATTTCCAGAGCTGAAAAAAAAAACTCTTCCTTTTTTTCTATAATTTGATGTCTTCACTTTGTTTACTTTGGAATGGAGAAACCCAAAGACTATGACTCATCCTTTCTAAAACATATAATTCCTAGAATGAGTCATGGTCTATTTTTAGAAACAGTGAGACAACATTCCCACACAAAAGGGGGGTAGGATTAATTTTTATCATGTCTAGAAAACATGATAAAAATTAACAAAAAGTTTTCTTTTTTTTAATCTTAGAATTTTTTTCTGAGCTCTGAAAATTTTTTCCCAGTCGGCAACCAAGTGAAAAGTTTCCAGCCAAGACGATTTGGCTTTTACTCTCACTTTCATCGCTTTTCTATAAAAGTATTCCACGTTTTCTATTCAGAACCGTGCGGGCTATCCAAGGGGCAGCATGCTTTTTCTCTTTCTCTATCTCATCTGGACCCAGGAACATTCTACTAGAAAGAGCTTCTGTGAACACAAGTTTCTTTCCACTTTTTAATGTCTCACAGAATAGAAATCATTCTTCTGTTTAGGGGGAAATGTTTCCCTTTTGAAAAGCTAGGGCCCCTCGTTTGGATTTCATCAGCAACCGTTTATCAGGTTCTAGCGAAATTGGATGATCTATCCATGATTCAGAATTTCCCATCCGTGGTTTGGATGCAACAAGATTTCAACATAGTTTAAGAAAAATCCTTCAATCCTATTTGAAAGGAGATGTCATGATATTGAAAGACACCTCAAACCATACAGTTGACGACGTGTGAGACACAAACCATGACATAAATTTCAATTTCTATGACAGCTAACACGCTTGAGCTTTAAAAATGTATGAAAGAAGTTATTTTTAATCCATTTCAGCGATTGAGTGGGCTGGGGAAAAAAGGCCCTTTCCATTACAGCTAACACGCTTGAGCTTTAAAAATGTATGAAAGAATTTGTTTTTAATCCATTTGAGTGATTGAGTGGGCTGTGAAAAGAAAAAGCTCTTTCCATGATACCTAACACTCTTGAGCTTTAAAAATGTATGAAAGAATTTATTTTTAATCCATTTCAGCGATTGAGGGAGCTGGGAAACATTTTCTTAGAGCTCAGGGGGAAAAAGGCTCTTTCCATGACACCTAACACGCTTGAGCTTTAAAAATGTATGAAACAATTCATTTTAATCCATTTCAGCGATTGAGTGGGCTCGGAAAATTTTCTTAGAGCTCAGGGAATGTGTCTCCAGGTTGAATGCACAGAACACACTGATGGGAAGTCGAAACTCGAGTGGCTTAAATAAATATACGAAATTTGGGTCATCGAGTGACTAGGAAACATTCTCAGATCTCTGGAAATAATTCTGAGTTCAAGCATCGGACATGAGAACAGAAATATATTACAATCATCATGTCATCGTTGTTTTCGAAAGCCAAAAGAATTCCTCATCAACGAACATCTTTTTTCCTGGTTGTGGGATGGAGTAGAGTTGCTGCATCTTGAACAACCCACACTGATCTGAACAGAAATATGAAATGTTTTTATAGATATAAGAAATGAACTCAAAGTGAAAGTAAAAATGAAATTGTATTGGCTGGAAATATTTCTTGGCTGTTGAATGGGAAAAATATTTCCAGAGCTGAAAAAAAAACTCTTCCTTTTTTTCTATAATTTGATGTCTTCACTTTGTTTACTTTGGAATGGAGAAACCCAAAGACTATGACTCATCCTTTCTAAAACATATAATTCCTAGAATGAGTCATGGTCTATTTTTAGAAACAGTGAGACAACATTCCCACACAAAAGGGGGGTAGGGTTAATTTTTATCATGTCTAGAAAACATGATAAAAATTAACAAAAAGTTTTTTTTTTTAATCTTAGAATTTCTTTCTGAGCTCTGAAAATTTTTTCCCAGTCGGCAACCAAGTGAAAATTTTCCAGCCAAGACGATTTGGCTTTTACTTTCACTTTCATCGCTTTTCTATAAAAGTATTCCACGTTTTCTATTCAGAACCGTGCGGCCTATCCAAGGGGCAGCATGCTTTTTCTCTTTCTCTATCTCATCTGGACCCAGGAACATTCTACTAGAAAGAGCTTCTGTGAACACAAGTTCCTTTCCACTTTTTAATGTCTCACAGAATAGAAATCATTCTTCTGTTTAGGGGAAAATGTTTCCCTTTTGAAAAGCTAGGGCCCCTCGTTTGGATTTCATCAGCAACCGTTTATCAGGTTCTAGCGAAATTGGATGATCCATCCATGAATCAGAATTTCCCATCCGTGGTTTGGATGCAACAAGATTTCAACATAGTTTAAGAAAAATCCTTCAATCCTATTTGAAAGGAGATGTCATGATATTGAAAGACACCTCAAACCATACCGTTGACGACGTGTGAGACACAAACCATGACATAAATTTCAATTTCTATGACAGCTAACACGCTTGAGCTTTAAAAATGTATGAAAGAAGTTATCTTTAATCCATTTCAGCGATTGAGTGGGCTGGGGAAAAAGGCCCTTTCCATGACAGCTAACACGCTTGAGCTTTAAAAATGTATGAAAGAATTTGTTTTTAATCCATTTCAGCAATTGAGTTTGCTGGGAAACATTTTCTCATATCTCAGGGGAAAAAAGGCTCTTTCCATGACAGCTAACACTCTTGAGGTTTAAAAATGTATGAAAGAATTTATTTTTAATCCATTTCAGCGACTGAGTCTGCTGGGAATCATTTTCTTAGAGCTCAGGGGAAAAAAGGCTCTTTCCATGACAGCTAACACTCTTGAGGTTTAAAAATGTATGAAAGAATTTATTTTTAATCCATTTCAGCGACTGAGTCTGCTGGGAATCATTTTCTTAGAGCTCAGGGGAAAAAAGGCTCTTTCCATGACAGCTAACACTCTTGAGGTTTACAAATGTATGAAAGAATTTATTTTTAATCCATTTCAGCGATTGAGTGGGCTGGGAAACATTTTCTTAGAGCTCAGGGAATGTGTCTCCAGGTTGAATGCACAGCACACACGGATGGGAAGTCGAAACTCGAGTGGCTTAAAAAATAAATATACGAAATTTGGGTCATCGAGGTGACTAGGAAAAATTCTCAGAATTCTGGAAATAATTCTGAGTTCAAGTATGGGACATGACAACAGAAATGCATTACAATCATCATGTCATCATTGTTTTCGAAAGCCAAAATAATTCCTCATGAAAGAACATCTTTTTTTCCTGGTTGTGGGATGGAGTAGAGTTGCTGCATCTTGAACAACCCACACTGATCTGAACAGAAATATGAAATGTTCTTATAGATATAAGAAATGAATTGAAAGTGAAAGTAAAAATGAAATTGTATTGGCTGGAAATATTTCTTGGCTGTTGAATGGGAAAAATATTTCCAGAGCTGAAAAAAAAAAAAACTCTTCCTTTTTTCTATTAATTTGATGTCTTCACTTTGTTTACTTTTGGAATGGAGAAACCCAAAGACCATGACTCATCCTTTCTAAAACATATAATTCCTAGAATGAGTCATGGTCTATTTTTAGAAACAGTGAGACAACATTCCCACACAAAAGGGGGGTAGGGTTAATTTTTATCATGTCTAGAAAACATGATAAAAATTAACAAAAATTTTTTTTTTTTTAATCTTAGAATTTCTTTCTGAGCTCTGAAAATTTTTTCCCAGTCGGCAACCAAGTGAAAATTTTCCAGCCAAGACGATTTGGCTTTTACTTTCACTTTCATCGCTTTTCTATAAAAGTATTCCACGTTTTCTATTCAGAACCGTGCGGGCTATCCAAGGGGCAGCATGCTTTTTCTCTTTCTCTATCTCATCTGGACCCAGGAACATTCTACTAGAAAGAGCTTCTGTGAACACAAGTTCCTTTCCACTTTTTAATGTCTGACAGAATAGAAATCATTCTTCTGTTTAGGGGAAAATGTTTCCCTTTTGAAAAGCTAGGGCCCCTCGTTTGGATTTCATCAGCAACCGTTTATCAGGTTCTAGCGAAATTGGATGATCCATCCATGAATCAGAATTTCCCATCCGTGGTTTGGATGCAACAAGATTTCAACATAGTTTAAGAAAAATCCTTCAATCCTATTTGAAAGGAGATGTCATGATATTGAAAGACACCTCAAACCATACCGTTGACGACGTGTGAGACACAAACCATGACATAAATTTCAATTTCTATGACAGCTAACACGCTTGAGCTTTAAAAATGTATGAAAGAAGTTATTTTTAATCCATTTCAGCGATTGAGTGGGCTGGGGAAAAAGGCCCTTTCCATGACAGCTAACACGCTTGAGCTTTAAAAATGTATGAAAGAATTTGTTTTTAATCCATTTCAGCAATTGAGTTTGCTGGGAAACATTTTCTCATATCTCAGGGGAAAAAAGGCTCTTTCCATGACAGCTAACACTCTTGAGGTTTAAAAATGTATGAAAGAATTTATTTTTAATCCATTTCAGCGATTGAGTGGGCTGGGAAACATTTTCTTAGAGCTCAGGGAATGTGTCTCCAGGTTGAATGCACAGCACACACGGATGGGAAGTCGAAACTCGAGTGGCTTAAAAAATAAATATACGAAATTTGGGTCATCGAGGTGACTAGGAAAAATTCTCAGAATTCTGGAAATAATTCTGAGTTCAAGTATGGGACATGACAACAGAAATGCATTACAATTATCATGTCATCATTGTTTTCGAAAGCCAAAATAATTCCTCATGAAAGAACATCTTTTTTTCCTGGTTGTGGGATGGAGTAGAGTTGCTCCATCTTGAACAACCCACAGTGATCTGAACAGAAACATGAAATGTTCTTATAGATATAAGAAATGAATTGAAAGTGAAAGTAAAAATGAAATTGTATTGGCTGGAAATATTTCTTGGCTGTTGAATGGGAAAAATATTTCCAGAGCTGAAAAAAAAACTCTTCCTTTTTTTCTATAATTTGATGTCTTCACTTTGTTTACTTTGGAATGGAGAAACCCAAAGACTATGACTCATCCTTTCTAAAACATATAATTCCTAGAATGAGTCATGGTCTATTTTTAGAAACAGTGAGACAACATTCCCACACAAAAGGGGGGTAGGGTTAATTTTTATCATGTCTAGAAAACATGATAAAAATTAACAAAATTTTTTTTTTTTTTTAATCTTAGAATTTCTTTCTGAGCTCTGAAAATTTTTTCCCAGTCGGCAACCAAGTGAAAATTTTCCAGCCAAGACGATTTGGCTTTTACTTTCACTTTCATCGCTTTTCTATAAAAGTATTCCACGTTTTCTATTCAGAACCGTGCGGGCTATCCAAGGGGCAGCATGCTTTTTCTCTTTCTCTATCTCATCTGGACCCAGGAACATTCTACTAGAAAGAGCTTCTGTGAACACAAGTTCCTTTCCACTTTTTAATGTCTCACAGAATAGAAATCATTCTTCTGTTTAGGGGAAAATGTTTCCCTTTTGAAAAGCTAGGGCCCCTCGTTTGGATTTCATCAGCAACCGTTTATCAGGTTCTAGCGAAATTGGATGATCCATCCATGAATCAGAATTTCCCATCCGTGGTTTGGATGCAACAAGATTTCAACATAGTTTAAGAAAAATCCTTCAATCCTATTTGAAAGGAGATGTCATGATATTGAAAGACACCTCAAACCATACCGTTGACGACGTGTGAGACACAAACCATGACATAAATTTCAATTTCTATGACAGCTAACACGCTTGAGCTTTAAAAATGTATGAAAGAAGTTATTTTTAATCCATTTCAGCGATTGAGTGGGCTGGGGAAAAAGGCCCTTTCCATGACAGCTAACACGCTTGAGCTTTAAAAATGTATGAAAGAATTTGTTTTTAATCCATTTCAGCAATTGAGTTTGCTGGGAAACATTTTCTCATATCTCAGGGGAAAAAAGGCTCTTTCCATGACAGCTAACACTCTTGAGGTTTAAAAATGTATGAAAGAATTTATTTTTAATCCATTTCAGCGACTGAGTCTGCTGGGAATCATTTTCTTAGAGCTCAGGGGAAAAAAGGCTCTTTCCATGACAGCTAACACTCTTGAGGTTTAAAAATGTATGAAAGAATTTATTTTTAATCCATTTCAGCGACTGAGTCTGCTGGGAATCATTTTCTTAGAGCTCAGGGGAAAAAAGGCTCTTTCCATGACAGCTAACACTCTTGAGGTTTAAAAATGTATGAAAGAATTTATTTTTAATCCATTTGAGCGATTGAGTGGGCTGGGAAACATTTTCTTAGAGCTCAGGGAATGTGTCTCCAGGTTGAATGCACAGCACACACGGATGGGAAGTCGAAACTCGAGTGGCTTAAAAAATAAATATACGAAATTTGGGTCATCGAGGTGACTAGGAAAAATTCTCAGAATTCTGGAAATAATTCTGAGTTCAAGTATGGGACATGACAACAGAAATGCATTACAATCATCATGTCATCATTGTTTTCGAAAGCCAAAATAATTCCTCATGAAAGAACATCTTTTTTTCCTGGTTGTGGGATGGAGTAGAGTTGCTCCATCTTGAACAACCCACAGTGATCTGAACAGAAACATGAAATGTTCTTATAGATATAAGAAATGAATTGAAAGTGAAAGTAAAAATGAAATTGTATTGGCTGGAAATATTTCTTGGCTGTTGAATGGGAAAAATATTTCCAGAGCTGAAAAAAAAAAAACTCTTCCTTTTTTCTATTAATTTGATGTCTTCACTTTGTTTACTTTTGGAATGGAGAAACCCAAAGACCATGACTCATCCTTTCTAAAACATATAATTCCTAGAATGAGTCATGGTCTATTTTTAGAAACAGTGAGACAACATTCCCACACAAAAGGGGGGTAGGGTTAATTTTTATCATGTCTAGAAAACATGATAAAAATTAACAAAAATTTTTTTTTTTTTAATCTTAGAATTTCTTTCTGAGCTCTGAAAATTTTTTCCCAGTCGGCAACCAAGTGAAAATTTTCCAGCCAAGACGATTTGGCTTTTACTTTCACTTTCATCGCTTTTCTATAAAAGTATTCCACGTTTTCTATTCAGAACCGTGCGGGCTATCCAAGGGGCAGCATGCTTTTTCTCTTTCTCTATCTCATCTGGACCCAGGAACATTCTACTAGAAAGAGCTTCTGTGAACACAAGTTCCTTTCCACTTTTTAATGTCTCACAGAATAGAAATCATTCTTCTGTTTAGGGGAAAATGTTTCCCTTTTGAAAAGCTAGGGCCCCTCGTTTGGATTTCATCAGCAACCGTTTATCAGGTTCTAGCGAAATTGGATGATCCATCCATGAATCAGAATTTCCCATCCGTGGTTTGGATGCAACAAGATTTCAACATAGTTTAAGAAAAATCCTTCAATCCTATTTGAAAGGAGATGTCATGATATTGAAAGACACCTCAAACCATACCGTTGACGACGTGTGAGACACAAACCATGACATAAATTTCAATTTCTATGACAGCTAACACGCTTGAGCTTTAAAAATGTATGAAAGAAGTTATTTTTAATCCATTTCAGCGATTGAGTGGGCTGGGGAAAAAGGCCCTTTCCATGACAGCTAACACGCTTGAGCTTTAAAAATGTATGAAAGAATTTGTTTTTAATCCATTTCAGCAATTGAGTTTGCTGGGAAACATTTTCTCATATCTCAGGGGAAAAAAGGCTCTTTCCATGACAGCTAACACTCTTGAGGTTTAAAAATGTATGAAAGAATTTATTTTTAATCCATTTCAGCGACTGAGTCTGCTGGGAATCATTTTCTTAGAGCTCAGGGGAAAAAAGGCTCTTTCCATGACAGCTAACACTCTTGAGGTTTAAAAATGTATGAAAGAATTTATTTTTAATCCATTTCAGCGACTGAGTCTGCTGGGAATCATTTTCTTAGAGCTCAGGGGAAAAAAGGCTCTTTCCATGACAGCTAACACTCTTGAGGTTTAAAAATGTATGAAAGAATTTATTTTTAATCCATTTCAGCGATTGAGTGGGCTGGGAAACATTTTCTTAGAGCTCAGGGAATGTGTCTCCAGGTTGAATGCACAGCACACACGGATGGGAAGTCGAAACTCGAGTGGCTTAAAAAATAAATATACGAAATTTGGGTCATCGAGGTGACTAGGAAAAATTCTCAGAATTCTGGAAATAATTCTGAGTTCAAGTATGGGACATGACAACAGAAATGCATTACAATCATCATGTCATCATTGTTTTCGAAAGCCAAAATAATTCCTCATGAAAGAACATCTTTTTTTCCTGGTTGTGGGATGGAGTAGAGTTGCTCCATCTTGAACAACCCACAGTGATCTGAACAGAAACATGAAATGTTCTTATAGATATAAGAAATGAATTGAAAGTGAAAGTAAAAATGAAATTGTATTGGCTGGAAATATTTCTTGGCTGTTGAATGGGAAAAATATTTCCAGAGCTGAAAAAAAAAAAAACTCTTCCTTTTTTCTATTAATTTGATGTCTTCACTTTGTTTACTTTTGGAATGGAGAAACCCAAAGACCATGACTCATCCTTTCTAAAACATATAATTCCTAGAATGAGTCATGGTCTATTTTTAGAAACAGTGAGACAACATTCCCACACAAAAGGGGGGTAGGGTTAATTTTTATCATGTCTAGAAAACATGATAAAAATTAACAAAAATTTTTTTTTTTTTAATCTTAGAATTTCTTTCTGAGCTCTGAAAATTTTTTCCCAGTCGGCAACCAAGTGAAAATTTTCCAGCCAAGACGATTTGGCTTTTACTTTCACTTTCATCGCTTTTCTATAAAAGTATTCCACGTTTTCTATTCAGAACCGTGCGGGCTATCCAAGGGGCAGCATGCTTTTTCTCTTTCTCTATCTCATCTGGACCCAGGAACATTCTACTAGAAAGAGCTTCTGTGAACACAAGTTCCTTTCCACTTTTTAATGTCTCACAGAATAGAAATCATTCTTCTGTTTAGGGGAAAATGTTTCCCTTTTGAAAAGCTAGGGCCCCTCGTTTGGATTTCATCAGCAACCGTTTATCAGGTTCTAGCGAAATTGGATGATCCATCCATGAATCAGAATTTCCCATCCGTGGTTTGGATGCAACAAGATTTCAACATAGTTTAAGAAAAATCCTTCAATCCTATTTGAAAGGAGATGTCATGATATTGAAAGACACCTCAAACCATACCGTTGAGGACGTGTGAGACACAAACCATGACATAAATTTCAATTTCTATGACAGCTAACACGCTTGAGCTTTAAAAATGTATGAAAGAAGTTATTTTTAATCCATTTCAGCGATTGAGTGGGCTGGGGAAAAAGGCCCGTTCCATGACAGCTAACACGCTTGAGCTTTAAAAATGTATGAAAGAATTTGTTTTTAATCCATTTCAGCAATTGAGTTTGCTGGGAAACATTTTCTCATATCTCAGGGGAAAAAAGGCTCTTTCCATGACAGCTAACACTCTTGAGGTTTAAAAATGTATGAAAGAATTTATTTTTAATCCATTTCAGCGACTGAGTCTGCTGGGAATCATTTTCTTAGAGCTCAGGGGAAAAAAGGCTCTTTCCATGACAGCTAACACTCTTGAGGTTTAAAAATGTATGAAAGAATTTATTTTTAATCCATTTCAGCGATTGAGTGGGCTGGGAAACATTTTCTTAGAGCTCAGGGAATGTGTCTCCAGGTTGAATGCACAGCACACACGGATGGGAAGTCGAAACTCGAGTGGCTTAAAAAATAAATATACGAAATTTGGGTCATCGAGGTGACTAGGAAAAATTCTCAGAATTCTGGAAATAATTCTGAGTTCAAGTATGGGACATGACAACAGAAATGCATTACAATCATCATGTCATCATTGTTTTCGAAAGCCAAAATAATTCCTCATGAAAGAACATCTTTTTTTCCTGGTTGTGGGATGGAGTAGAGTTGCTCCATCTTGAACAACCCACAGTGATCTGAACAGAAACATGAAATGTTCTTATAGATATAAGAAATGAATTGAAAGTGAAAGTAAAAATGAAATTGTATTGGCTGGAAATATTTCTTGGCTGTTGAATGGGAAAAATATTTCCAGAGCTGAAAAAAAAACTCTTCCTTTTTTTCTATAATTTGATGTCTTCACTTTGTTTACTTTGGAATGGAGAAACCCAAAGACTATGACTCATCCTTTCTAAAACATATAATTCCTAGAATGAGTCATGGTCTATTTTTAGAAACAGTGAGACAACATTCCCACACAAAAGGGGGGTAGGGTTAATTTTTATCATGTCTAGAAAACATGATAAAAATTAACAAAAAATTTTTTTTTTTTAATCTTAGAATTTCTTTCTGAGCTCTGAAAATTTTTTCCCAGTCGGCAACCAAGTGAAAATTTTCCAGCCAAGACGATTTGGCTTTTACTTTCACTTTCATCGCTTTTCTATAAAAGTATTCCACGTTTTCTATTCAGAACCGTGCGGGCTATCCAAGGGGCAGCATGCTTTTTCTCTTTCTCTATCTCATCTGGACCCAGGAACATTCTACTAGAAAGAGCTTCTGTGAACACAAGTTCCTTTCCACTTTTTAATGTCTCACAGAATAGAAATCATTCTTCTGTTTAGGGGAAAATGTTTCCCTTTTGAAAAGCTAGGGCCCCTCGTTTGGATTTCATCAGCAACCGTATATCAGGTTCTAGCGAAATTGGATGATCCATCCATGAATCAGAATTTCCCATCCGTGGTTTGGATGCAACAAGATTTCAACATAGTTTAAGAAAAATCCTTCAATCCTATTTGAAAGGAGATGTCATGATATTGAAAGACACCTCAAACCATACCGTTGACGACGTGTGAGACACAAACCATGACATAAATTTCAATTTCTATGACAGCTAACACGCTTGAGCTTTAAAAATGTATGAAAGAAGTTATTTTTAATCCATTTCAGCGATTGAGTGGGCTGGGGAAAAAGGCCCTTTCCATGACAGCTAACACGCTTGAGCTTTAAAAATGTATGAAAGAATTTGTTTTTAATCCATTTCAGCAATTGAGTTGGCTGGGAAACATTTTCTCATATCTCAGGGGAAAAAAGGCTCTTTCCATGACAGCTAACACTCTTGAGGTTTAAAAATGTATGAAAGAATTTATTTTTAATCCATTTCAGCGACTGAGTCTGCTGGGAATCATTTTCTTAGAGCTCAGGGGAAAAAAGGCTCTTTCCATGACAGCTAACACTCTTGAGGTTTAAAAATGTATGAAAGAATTTATTTTTAATCCATTTCAGCGACTGAGTCTGCTGGGAATCATTTTCTTAGAGCTCAGGGGAAAAAAGGCTCTTTCCATGACAGCTAACACTCTTGAGGTTTAAAAATGTATGAAAGAATTTATTTTTAATCCATTTCAGCGATTGAGTGGGCTGGGAAACATTTTCTTAGAGCTCAGGGAATATGTCTCCAGGTTGAATGCACAGCACACACGGATGGGAAGTCGAAACTCGAGTGGCTTAAAAAATAAATATACGAAATTTGGGTCATCGAGGTGACTAGGAAAAATTCTCAGAATTCTGGAAATAATTCTGAGTTCAAGTATGGGACATGACAACAGAAATGCATTACAATCATCATGTCATCATTGTTTTCGAAAGCCAAAATAATTCCTCATGAAAGAACATCTTTTTTTCCTGGTTGTGGGATGGAGTAGAGTTGCTCCATCTTGAACAACCCACAGTGATCTGAACAGAAACATGAAATGTTCTTATAGATATAAGAAATGAATTGAAAGTGAAAGTAAAAATGAAATTGTATTGGCTGGAAATATTTCTTGGCTGTTGAATGGGAAAAATATTTCCAGAGCTGAAAAAAAAAAAAACTCTTCCTTTTTTCTATTAATTTGATGTCTTCACTTTGTTTACTTTTGGAATGGAGAAACCCAAAGACCATGACTCATCCTTTCTAAAACATATAATTCCTAGAATGAGTCATGGTCTATTTTTAGAAACAGTGAGACAACATTCCCACACAAAAGGGGGGTAGGGTTAATTTTTATCATGTCTAGAAAACATGATAAAAATTAACAAAAATTTTTTTTTTTTTAATCTTAGAATTTCTTTCTGAGCTCTGAAAATTTTTTCCCAGTCGGCAACCAAGTGAAAATTTTCCAGCCAAGACGATTTGGCTTTTACTTTCACTTTCATCGCTTTTCTATAAAAGTATTCCACGTTTTCTATTCAGAACCGTGCGGGCTATCCAAGGGGCAGCATGCTTTTTCTCTTTCTCTATCTCATCTGGACCCAGGAACATTCTACTAGAAAGAGCTTCTGTGAACACAAGTTCCTTTCCACTTTTTAATGTCTCACAGAATAGAAATCATTCTTCTGTTTAGGGGAAAATGTTTCCCTTTTGAAAAGCTAGGGCCCCTCGTTTGGATTTCATCAGCAACCGTTTATCAGGTTCTAGCGAAATTGGATGATCCATCCATGAATCAGAATTTCCCATCCGTGGTTTGGATGCAACAAGATTTCAACATAGTTTAAGAAAAATCCTTCAATCCTATTTGAAAGGAGATGTCATGATATTGAAAGACACCTCAAACCATACCGTTGACGACGTGTGAGACACAAACCATGACATAAATTTCAATTTCTATGACAGCTAACACGCTTGAGCTTTAAAAATGTATGAAAGAAGTTATTTTTAATCCATTTCAGCGATTGAGTGGGCTGGGGAAAAAGGCCCGTTCCATGACAGCTAACACGCTTGAGCTTTAAAAATGTATGAAAGAATTTGTTTTTAATCCATTTCAGCAATTGAGTTTGCTGGGAAACATTTTCTCATATCTCAGGGGAAAAAAGGCTCTTTCCATGACAGCTAACACTCTTGAGGTTTAAAAATGTATGAAAGAATTTATTTTTAATCCATTTCAGCGACTGAGTCTGCTGGGAATCATTTTCTTAGAGCTCAGGGGAAAAAAGGCTCTTTCCATGACAGCTAACACTCTTGAGGTTTAAAAATGTATGAAAGAATTTATTTTTAATCCATTTCAGCGATTGAGTGGGCTGGGAAACATTTTCTTAGAGCTCAGGGAATGTGTCTCCAGGTTGAATGCACAGCACACACGGATGGGAAGTCGAAACTCGAGTGGCTTAAAAAATAAATATACGAAATTTGGGTCATCGAGGTGACTAGGAAAAATTCTCAGAATTCTGGAAATAATTCTGAGTTCAAGTATGGGACATGACAACAGAAATGCATTACAATCATCATGTCATCATTGTTTTCGAAAGCCAAAATAATTCCTCATGAAAGAACATCTTTTTTTCCTGGTTGTGGGATGGAGTAGAGTTGCTCCATCTTGAACAACCCACAGTGATCTGAACAGAAACATGAAATGTTCTTATAGATATAAGAAATGAATTGAAAGTGAAAGTAAAAATGAAATTGTATTGGCTGGAAATATTTCTTGGCTGTTGAATGGGAAAAATATTTCCAGAGCTGAAAAAAAAACTCTTCCTTTTTTTCTATAATTTGATGTCTTCACTTTGTTTACTTTGGAATGGAGAAACCCAAAGACTATGACTCATCCTTTCTAAAACATATAATTCCTAGAATGAGTCATGGTCTATTTTTAGAAACAGTGCGACAACATTCCCACACAAAAGGGGGGTAGGGTTAATTTTTATCATGTCTAGAAAACATGATAAAAATTAACAAAAATTTTTTTTTTTTTAATCTTAGAATTTCTTTCTGAGCTCTGAAAATTTTTTCCCAGTCGGCAACCAAGTGAAAATTTTCCAGCCAAGACGATTTGGCTTTTACTTTCACTTTCATCGCTTTTCTATAAAAGTATTCCACGTTTTCTATTCAGAACCGTGCGGGCTATCCAAGGGGCAGCATGCTTTTTCTCTTTCTCTATCTCATCTGGACCCAGGAACATTCTACTAGAAAGAGCTTCTGTGAACACAAGTTCCTTTCCACTTTTTAATGTCTCACAGAATAGAAATCATTCTTCTGTTTAGGGGAAAATGTTTCCCTTTTGAAAAGCTAGGGCCCCTCGTTTGGATTTCATCAGCAACCGTATATCAGGTTCTAGCGAAATTGGATGATCCATCCATGAATCAGAATTTCCCATCCGTGGTTTGGATGCAACAAGATTTCAACATAGTTTAAGAAAAATCCTTCAATCCTATTTGAAAGGAGATGTCATGATATTGAAAGACACCTCAAACCATACCGTTGACGACGTGTGAGACACAAACCATGACATAAATTTCAATTTCTATGACAGCTAACACGCTTGAGCTTTAAAAATGTATGAAAGAAGTTATTTTTAATCCATTTCAGCGATTGAGTGGGCTGGGGAAAAAGGCCCTTTCCATGACAGCTAATACGCTTGAGCTTTAAAAATGTATGAAAGAATTTGTTTTTAATCCATTTCAGCAATTGAGTTGGCTGGGAAACATTTTCTCATATCTCAGGGGAAAAAAGGCTCTTTCCATGACAGCTAACACTCTTGAGGTTAAAAAATGTATGAAAGAATTTATTTTTAATCCATTTCAGCGACTGAGTCTGCTGGGAATCATTTTCTTAGAGCTCAGGGGAAAAAAGGCTCTTTCCATGACAGCTAACACTCTTGAGGTTTAAAAATGTATGAAAGAATTTATTTTTAATCCATTTCAGCGATTGAGTGGGCTGGGAAACATTTTCTTAGAGCTCAGGGAATGTGTCTCCAGGTTGAATGCACAGCACACACGGATGGGAAGTCGAAACTCGAGTGGCTTAAAAAATAAATATACGAAATTTGGGTCATCGAAGTGACTAGGAAAAATTCTCAGAATTCTGGAAATAATTCTGAGTTCAAGTATGGGACATGACAACAGAAATGCATTACAATCATCATGTCATCATTGTTTTCGAAAGCCAAAATAATTCCTCATGAAAGAACATCTTTTTTTCCTGGTTGTGGGATGGAGTAGAGTTGCTCCATCTTGAACAACCCACAGTGATCTGAACAGAAACATGAAATGTTCTTATAGATATAAGAAATGAATTGAAAGTGAAAGTAAAAATGAAATTGTATTGGCTGGAAATATTTCTTGGCTGTTGAATGGGAAAATGATTTCCAGAGCTGAAAAAAAAAAAAACTCTTCCTTTTTTCTATTAATTTGATGTCTTCACTTTGTTTACTTTTGGAATGGAGAAACCCAAAGACCATGACTCATCCTTTCTAAAACATATAATTCCTAGAATGAGTCATGGTCTATTTTTAGAAACAGTGAGACAACATTCCCACACAAAAGGGGGGTAGGGTTAATTTTTATCATGTCTAGAAAACATGATAAAAATTAACAAAAATTTTTTTTTTTTTAATCTTAGAATTTCTTTCTGAGCTCTGAAAATTTTTTCCCAGTCGGCAACCAAATGAAAATTTTCCAGCCAAGACGATTTGGCTTTTACTTTCACTTTCATCGCTTTTCTATAAAAGTATTCCACGTTTTCTATTCAGAACCGTGCGGGCTATCCAAGGGGCAGCATGCTTTTTCTCTTTCTCTATCTCATCTGGACCCAGGAACATTCTACTAGAAAGAGCTTCTGTGAACACAAGTTCCTTTCCACTTTTTAATGTCTCACAGAATAGAAATCATTCTTCTGTTTAGGGGAAAATGTTTCCCTTTTGAAAAGCTAGGGCCCCTCGTTTGGATTTCATCAGCAACCGTTTATCAGGTTCTAGCGAAATTGGATGATCCATCCATGAATCAGAATTTCCCATCCGTGGTTTGGATGCAACAAGATTTCAACATAGTTTAAGAAAAATCCTTCAATCCTATTTGAAAGGAGATGTCATGATATTGAAAGACACCTCAAACCATACCGTTGACGACGTGTGAGACACAAACCATGACATAAATTTCAATTTCTATGACAGCTAACACGCTTGAGCTTTAAAAATGTATGAAAGAAGTTATTTTTAATCCATTTCAGCGATTGAGTGGGCTGGGGAAAAAGGCCCTTTCCATGACAGCTAACACGCTTGAGCTTTAAAAATGTATGAAAGAATTTGTTTTTAATCCATTTCAGCAATTGAGTTTGCTGGGAAACATTTTCTCATATCTCAGGGGAAAAAAGGCTCTTTCCATGACAGCTAACACTCTTGAGGTTTAAAAATGTATGAAAGAATTTATTTTTAATCCATTTCAGCGACTGAGTCTGCTGGGAATCATTTTCTTAGAGCTCAGGGGAAAAAAGGCTCTTTCCATGACAGCTAACACTCTTGAGGTTTAAAAATGTATGAAAGAATTTATTTTTAATCCATTTCAGCGATTGAGTGGGCTGGGAAACATTTTCTTAGAGCTCAGGGAATGTGTCTCCAGGTTGAATGCACAGCACACACGGATGGGAAGTCGAAACTCGAGTGGCTTAAAAAATAAATATACGAAATTTGGGTCATCGAGGTGACTAGGAAAAATTCTCAGAATTCTGGAAATAATTCTGAGTTCAAGTATGGGACATGACAACAGAAATGCATTACAATCATCATGTCATCATTGTTTTCGAAAGCCAAAATAATTCCTCATGAAAGAACATCTTTTTTTCCTGGTTGTGGGATGGAGTAGAGTTGCTCCATCTTGAACAACCCACAGTGATCTGAACAGAAACATGAAATGTTCTTATAGATATAAGAAATGAATTGAAAGTGAAAGTAAAAATGAAATTGTATTGGCTGGAAATATTTCTTGGCTGTTGAATGGGAAAAATATTTCCAGAGCTGAAAAAAAAAACTCTTCCTTTTTTCTATTAATTTGATGTCTTCACTTTGTTTACTTTTGGAATGGAGAAACCCAAAGACCATGACTCATCCTTTCTAAAACATATAATTCCTAGAATGAGTCATGGTCTATTTTTAGAAACAGTGAGACAACATTCCCACACAAAAGGGGGGTAGGATTAATTTTTATCATGTCTAGAAAACATGATAAAAATTAACAAAAAGTTTTTTTTTTTTAATCTTAGAATTTTTTTCTGAGCTCTGAAAATTTTTTCCCAGTCGGCAACCAAGTGAAAATTTTCCAGCCAAGACGATTTGGCTTTTACTCTCACTTTCATCGCTTTTCTATAAAAGTATTCCACGTTTTCTATTCAGAACCGTGCGGGCTATCCAAGGGGCAGCATGCTTTTTCTCTTTCTCTATCTCATCTGGACCCAGGAACATTCTACTAGAAAGAGCTTCTGTGAACACAAGTTTCTTTCCACTTTTTAATGTCTCACAGAATAGAAATCATTCTTCTGTTTAGGGGAAAATGTTTCCCTTTTGAAAAGCTAGGGCCCCTCGTTTGGATTTCATCAGCAACCGTTTATCAGGTTCTAGCGAAATTGGATGATCCATCCATGAATCAGAATTTCCCATCCGTGGTTTGGATGCAACAAGATTTCAACATAGTTTAAGAAAAATCCTTCAATCCTATTTGAAAGGAGATGTCATGATATTGAAAGACACCTCAAACCATACCGTTGACGACGTGTGAGACACAAACCATGACATAAATTTCAATTTCTATGACAGCTAACACGCTTGAGCTTTAAAAATGTATGAAAGAAGTTATTTTTAATCCATTTCAGCGATTGAGTGGGCTGGGGAAAAAAGGCCCTTTCCATTACAGCTAACACGCTTGAGCTTTAAAAATGTATGAAAGAATTTGTTTTTAATCCATTTGAGTGATTGAGTGGGCTGTGAAAAGAAAAAGCTCTTTCCATGATACCTAACACTCTTGAGCTTTAAAAATGTATGAAAGAATTTATTTTTAATCCTTTTCAGCGATTGAGGGAGCTGGGAAACATTTTCTTAGAGCTCAGGGGGAAAAAGGCTCTTTCCATGACACCTAACACGCTTGAGCTTTAAAAATGTATGAAACAATTCATTTTAATCCATTTCAGCGATTGAGTGGGCTCGGAAAATTTTCTTAGAGCTCAGGGAATGTGTCTCCAGGTTGAATGCACAGAACACACGGATGGGAAGTCGAAACTCGAGTGGCTTAAATAAATATACGAAATTTGGGTCATCGAGTGACTAGGAAAAATTCTCAGATCTCTGGAAATAATTCTGAGTTCAAGCACCGGACATGAGAACAGAAATATATTACAATCATCATGTCATCGTTGTTTTCGAAAGCCAAAAGAATTCCTCATCAAAGAACATCTTTTTTTCCTGGTTGTGGGATGGAGTAGAGTTGCTCCATCTTGAACAACCCACAGTGATCTGAAAAGAAACATGAAATGTTCTTATAGATATAAGAAATGAATTGAAAGTGAAAGTAAAAATGAAATTGTATTGGCTGGAAATATTTCTTGGCTGTTGAATGGGAAAAATATTTCCAGAGCTGAAAAAAAAACTCTTCCTTTTTTTCTATAATTTGATGTCTTCACTTTGTTTACTTTGGAATGGAGAAACCCAAAGACTATGACTCATCCTTTCTAAAACATATAATTCCTAGAATGAGTCATGGTCTATTTTTAGAAACAGTGAGACAACATTCCCACACAAAAGGGGGGTAGGGTTAATTTTTATCATGTCTAGAAAACATGATAAAAATTAACAAAAATTTTTTTTTTTTAATCTTAGAATTTCTTTCTGAGCTCTGAAAATTTTTTCCCAGTCGGCAACCAAGTGAAAATTTTCCAGCCAAGACGATTTGGCTTTTACTTTCACTTTCATCGCTTTTCTATAAAAGTATTCCACGTTTTCTATTCAGAACCGTGCGGGCTATCCAAGGGGCAGCATGCTTTTTCTCTTTCTCTATCTCATCTGGACCCAGGAACATTCTACTAGAAAGAGCTTCTGTGAACACAAGTTCCTTTCCACTTTTTAATGTCTCACAGAATAGAAATCATTCTTCTGTTTAGGGGAAAATGTTTCCCTTTTGAAAAGCTAGGGCCCCTCGTTTGGATTTCATCAGCAACCGTATATCAGGTTCTAGCGAAATTGGATGATCCATCCATGAATCAGAATTTCCCATCCGTGGTTTGGATGCAACAAGATTTCAACATAGTTTAAGAAAAATCCTTCAATCCTATTTGAAAGGAGATGTCATGATATTGAAAGACACCTCAAACCATACCGTTGACGACGTGTGAGACACAAACCATGACATAAATTTCAATTTCTATGACAGCTAACACGCTTGAGCTTTAAAAATGTATGAAAGAAGTTATTTTTAATCCATTTCAGCGATTGAGTGGGCTGGGGAAAAAGGCCCTTTCCATGACAGCTAACACGCTTGAGCTTTAAAAATGTATGAAAGAATTTGTTTTTAATCCATTTCAGCAATTGAGTTTGCTGGGAAACATTTTCTCATATCTCAGGGGAAAAAAGGCTCTTTCCATGACAGCTAACACTCTTGAGGTTTAAAAATGTATGAAAGAATTTATTTTTAATCCATTTCAGCGACTGAGTCTGCTGGGAATCATTTTCTTAGAGCTCAGGGGAAAAAAGGCTCTTTCCATGACAGCTAACACTCTTGAGGTTTAAAAATGTATGAAAGAATTTATTTTTAATCCATTTCAGCGATTGAGTGGGCTGGGAAACATTTTCTTAGAGCTCAGGGAATGTGTCTCCAGGTTGAATGCACAGCACACACGGATGGGAAGTCGAAACTCGAGTGGCTTAAAAAATAAATATACGAAATTTGGGTCATCGAGGTGACTAGGAAAAATTCTCAGAATTCTGGAAATAATTCTGAGTTCAAGTATGGGACATGACAACAGAAATGCATTACAATCATCATGTCATCATTGTTTTCGAAAGCCAAAATAATTCCTCATGAAAGATCATCTTTTTTTCCTGGTTGTGGGATGGAGTAGAGTTGCTCCATCTTGAACAACCCACAGTGATCTGAACAGAAACATGAAATGTTCTTATAGATATAAGAAATGAATTGAAAGTGAAAGTAAAAATGAAATTGTATTGGCTGGAAATATTTCTTGGCTGTTGAATGGGAAAAATATTTCCAGAGCTGAAAAAAAAAAACTCTTCCTTTTTTCTATTAATTTGATGTCTTCACTTTGTTTACTTTTGGAATGGAGAAACCCAAAGACCATGACTCATCCTTTCTAAAACATATAATTCCTAGAATGAGTCATGGTCTATTTTTAGAAACAGTGAGACAACATTCCCACACAAAAGGGGGGTAGGATTAATTTTTATCATGTCTAGAAAACATGATAAAAATTAACAAAAAGTTTTTTTTTTTTTAATCTTAGAATTTTTTTCTGAGCTCTGAAAATTTTTTCCCTGTCGGCAACCAAGTGAAAATTTTCCAGCCAAGACGATTTGGCTTTTACTCTCACTTTCATCGCTTTTCTATAAAAGTATTCCACGTTTTCTATTCAGAACCGTGCGGGCTATCCAAGGGGCAGCATGCTTTTTCTCTTTCTCTATCTCATCTGGACCCAGGAACATTCTACTAGAAAGAGCTTCTGTGAACACAAGTTTCTTTCCACTTTTTAATGTCTCACAGAATAGAAATCATTCTTCTGTTTAGGGGAAAATGTTTCCCTTTTGAAAAGCTAGGGCCCCTCGTTTGGATTTCATCAGCAACCGTTTATCAGGTTCTAGCGAAATTGGATGATCCATCCATGAATCAGAATTTCCCATCCGTGGTTTGGATGCAACAAGATTTCAACATAGTTTAAGAAAAATCCTTCAATCCTATTTGAAAGGAGATGTCATGATATTGAAAGACACCTCAAACCATACCGTTGACGACGTGTGAGACACAAACCATGACATAAATTTCAATTTCTATGACAGCTAACACGCTTGAGCTTTAAAAATGTATGAAAGAAGTTATTTTTAATCCATTTCAGCGATTGAGTGGGCTGGGGAAAAAAGGCCCTTTCCATTACAGCTAACACGCTTGAGCTTTAAAAATGTATGAAAGAATTTGTTTTTAATCCATTTGAGTGATTGAGTGGGCTGTGAAAAGAAAAAGCTCTTTCCATGATACCTAACACTCTTGAGCTTTAAAAATGTATGAAAGAATTTATTTTTAATCCTTTTCAGCGATTGAGGGAGCTGGGAAACATTTTCTTAGAGCTCAGGGGGAAAAAGGCTCTTTCCATGACACCTAACACGCTTGAGCTTTAAAAATGTATGAAACAATTCATTTTAATCCATTTCAGCGATTGAGTGGGCTCGGAAAATTTTCTTAGAGCTCAGGGAATGTGTCTCCAGGTTGAATGCACAGAACACACGGATGGGAAGTCGAAACTCGAGTGGCTTAAATAAATATACGAAATTTGGGTCATCGAGTGACTAGGAAAAATTCTCAGATCTCTGGAAATAATTCTGAGTTCAAGCACCGGACATGAGAACAGAAATATATTACAATCATCATGTCATCGTTGTTTTCGAAAGCCAAAAGAATTCCTCATCAAAGAACATCTTTTTTTCCTGGTTGTGGGATGGAGTAGAGTTGCTGCATCTTGAACAACCCACACTGATCTGAACAGAAATATGAAATGTTTTTATAGATATAAGAAATGAACTCAAAGTGAAAGTAAAAATGAAATTGTATTGGCTGGAAATATTTCTTGGCTGTTGAATGGGAAAAATATTTCCAGAGCTGAAAAAAAAAACTCTTCCTTTTTTTCTATAATTTGATGTCTTCACTTTGTTTACTTTGGAATGGAGAAACCCAAAGACTATGACTCATCCTTTCTAAAACATATAATTCCTAGAATGAGTCATGGTCTATTTTTAGAAACAGTGAGACAACATTCCCACACAAAAGGGGGATAGGGTTAATTTTTATCATGTCTAGAAAACATGATAAAAATTAATAAAAAGTTTTTTTTTTTTTTAATCTTAGAATTTTTTTCTGAGCTCTGAAAATTTTTTCCCAGTCGGCAACCAAGTGAAAATTTTCCAGCCAAGACGATTTGGCTTTTACTTTCACTTTCATCGCTTTTCTATAAAAGTATTCCACGTTTTCTATTCAGAACCGTGCGGGCTATCCAAGGGGCAGCATGCTTTTTCTCTTTCTCTATCTCATCTGGACCCAGGAACATTCTACTAGGAAGAGCTTCTGTGAACACAAGTTCCTTTCCACTTTTTAATGTCTCACAGAATAGAAATCATTCTTCTGTTTAGGGGAAAATGTTTCCCTTTTGAAAAGCTAGGGCCCCTCGTTTGGATTTCATCAGCAACCGTTTATCAGGTTCTAGCGAAATTGGATGATCCATCCATGAATCAGAATTTCCCATCCGTGGTTTGAATGCAACAAGATTTCAACATAGTTTAAGAAAAATCCTTCAATCCTATTTGAAAGGAGATGTCATGATATTGAAAGACACCTCAAACCATACCGTTGACGACGTGTGAGACACAAACCATGACATAAATTTCAATTTCTATGACAGCTAACACGCTTGAGCTTTAAAAATGTATGAAAGAAGTTATTTTTAATCCATTTCAGCGATTGAGTGGGCTGGGGAAAAAAGGCCCTTTCCATTACAGCTAACACGCTTGAGCTTTAAAAATGTATGAAAGAATTTGTTTTTAATCCATTTGAGTGATTGAGTGGGCTGTGAAAAGAAAAAGCTCTTTCCATGATACCTAACACTCTTGAGCTTTAAAAATGTATGAAAGAATTTATTTTTAATCCATTTCAGCGATTGAGGGGGCTGGGAAACATTTTCTTAGAGCTCAGGGAAAAAGAGGCTCTTTCCATGACACCTAACACGCTTGAGCTTTAAAAATGTATGAAAGAATTAATTTTTAATCCATTTCAGCGATTGAGGGAGCTGGGAAACATTTTCTTAGAGCTCAGGGGGAAAAAGGCTCTTTCCATGACACCTAACACGCTTGAGCTTTAAAAATGTATGAAACAATTCATTTTAATCCATTTCAGCGATTGAGTGGGCTCGGAAAATTTTCTTAGAGCTCAGGGAATGTGTCTCCAGGTTGAATGCACAGAACACACGGATGGGAAGTCGAAACTCGAGTGGCTTAAATAAATATACGAAATTTGGGTCATCGAGTGACTAGGAAAAATTCTCAGATCTCTGGAAATAATTCTGAGTTCAAGCATCGGACATGAGAACAGAAATATATTACAATCATCATGTCATTGTTGTTTTCGAAAGCCAAAAGAATTCCTCATCAAAGAACATCTTTATTTCCTGGTTGTGGGATGGAGTAGAGTTGCTGCATCTTGAACAACCCACACTGATCTGAACAGAAATATGAAATGTTTTTATAGATATAAGAAATGAACTCAAAGTGAAAGTAAAAATGAAATTGTATTGGCTGGAAATATTTCTTGGCTGTTGAATGGGAAAAATATTTCCAGAGCTGAAAAAAAAACTCTTCCTTTTTTTCTATAATTTGATGTCTTCACTTTGTTTACTTTGGAATGGAGAAACCCAAAGACTATGACTCATCCTTTCTAAAACATATAATTCCTAGAATGAGTCATGGTCTATTTTTAGAAACAGTGAGACAACATTCCCACACAAAAGGGGGGTAGGGTTAATTTTTATCATGTCTAGAAAACATGATAAAAATTAACAAAAATTTTTTTTTTTTTAATCTTAGAATTTCTTTCTGAGCTCTGAAAATTTTTTCCCAGTCGGCAACCAAGTGAAAATTTTCCAGCCAAGACGATTTGGCTTTTACTTTCACTTTCATCGCTTTTCTATAAAAGTATTCCACGTTTTCTATTCAGAACCGTGCGGGCTATCCAAGGGGCAGCATGCTTTTTCTCTTTCTCTATCTCATCTGGACCCAGGAACATTCTACTAGAAAGAGCTTCTGTGAACACAAGTTCCTTTCCACTTTTTAATGTCTCACAGAATAGAAATCATTCTTCTGTTTAGGGGAAAATGTTTCCCTTTTGAAAAGCTAGGGCCCCTCGTTTGGATTTCATCAGCAACCGTTTATCAGGTTCTAGCGAAATTGGATGATCCATCCATGAATCAGAATTTCCCATCCGTGGTTTGGATGCAACAAGATTTCAACATAGTTTAAGAAAAATCCTTCAATCCTATTTGAAAGGAGATGTCATGATATTGAAAGACACCTCAAACCATACCGTTGACGACGTGTGAGACACAAACCATGACATAAATTTCAATTTCTATGACAGCTAACACGCTTGAGCTTTAAAAATGTATGAAAGAAGTTATTTTTAATCCATTTCAGCGATTGAGTGGGCTGGGGAAAAAGGCCCTTTCCATGACAGCTAACACGCTTGAGCTTTAAAAATGTATGAAAGAATTTGTTTTTAATCCATTTCAGCAATTGAGTTTGCTGGGAAACATTTTCTCATATCTCAGGGGAAAAAAGGCTCTTTCCATGACAGCTAACACTCTTGAGGTTTAAAAATGTATGAAAGAATTTATTTTTAATCCATTTCAGCGACTGAGTCTGCTGGGAATCATTTTCTTAGAGCTCAGGGGAAAAAAGGCTCTTTCCATGACAGCTAACACTCTTGAGGTTTAAAAATGTATGAAAGAATTTATTTTTAATCCATTTCAGCGATTGAGTGGGCTGGGAAACATTTTCTTAGAGCTCAGGGAATGTGTCTCCAGGTTGAATGCACAGCACACACGGATGGGAAGTCGAAACTCGAGTGGCTTAAAAAATAAATATACGAAATTTGGGTCATCGAGGTGACTAGGAAAAATTCTCAGAATTCTGGAAATAATTCTGAGTTCAAGTATGGGACATGACAACAGAAATGCATTACAATCATCATGTCATCATTGTTTTCGAAAGCCAAAATAATTCCTCATGAAAGAACATCTTATTTTCCTGGTTGTGGGATGGAGTAGAGTTGCTCCATCTTGAACAACCCACAGTGATCTGAACAGAAACATGAAATGTTCTTATAGATATAAGAAATGAATTGAAAGTGAAAGTAAAAATGAAATTGTATTGGCTGGAAATATTTCTTGGCTGTTGAATGGGAAAAATATTTCCAGAGCTGAAAAAAAAAAAAAAAACTCTTCCTTTTTTCTATTAATTTGATGTCTTCACTTTGTTTACTTTTGGAATGGAGAAACCCAAAGACCATGACTCATCCTTTCTAAAACATATAATTCCTAGAATGAGTCATGGTCTATTTTTAGAAACAGTGAGACAACATTCCCACACAAAAGGGGGGTAGGATTAATTTTTATCATGTCTAGAAAACATGATAAAAATTAACAAAAAGTTTTTTTTTTTTTTAATCTTAGAATTTTTTTCTGAGCTCTGAAAATTTTTTCCCAGTCGGCAACCAAGTGAAAATTTTCCAGCCAAGACGATTTGGCTTTTACTCTCACTTTCATCGCTTTTCTATAAAAGTATTCCATGTTTTCTATTCAGAACCGTGCGGGCTATCCAAGGGGCAGCATGCTTTTTCTCTTTCTCTATCTCATCTGGACCCAGGAACATTCTACTAGAAAGAGCTTCTGTGAACACAAGTTTCTTTCCACTTTTTAATGTCTCACAGAATAGAAATCATTCTTCTGTTTAGGGGAAAATGTTTCCCTTTTGAAAAGCTAGGGCCCCTCGTTTGGATTTCATCAGCAACCGTTTATAAGGTTCTAGCGAAATTGGATGATCCATCCATGAATCAGAATTTCCCATCCGTGGTTTGGATGCAACAAGATTTCAACATAGTTTAAGAAAAATCCTTCAATCCTATTTGAAAGGAGATGTCATGATATTGAAAGACACCTCAAACCATACCGTTGACGACGTGTGAGACACAAACCATGACATAAATTTCAATTTCTATGACAGCTAACACGCTTGAGCTTTAAAAATGTATGAAAGAAGTTATTTTTAATCCATTTCAGCGATTGAGTGGGCTGGGGAAAAAAGGCCCTTTCCATTACAGCTAACACGCTTGAGCTTTAAAAATGTATGAAAGAATTTGTTTTTAATCCATTTGAGTGATTGAGTGGGCTGTGAAAAGAAAAAGCTCTTTCCATGATACCTAACACTCTTGAGCTTTAAAAATGTATGAAAGAATTTATTTTTAATCCTTTTCAGCGATTGAGGGAGCTGGGAAACATTTTCTTAGAGCTCAGGGGGAAAAAGGCTCTTTCCATGACACCTAACACGCTTGAGCTTTAAAAATGTATGAAACAATTCATTTTAATCCATTTCAGCGATTGAGTGGGCTCGGAAAATTTTCTTAGAGCTCAGGGAATGTGTCTCCAGGTTGAATGCACAGAACACACGGATGGGAAGTCGAAACTCGAGTGGCTTAAATAAATATACGAAATTTGGGTCATCGAGTGACTAGGAAAAATTCTCAGATCTCTGGAAATAATTCTGAGTTCAAGCACCGGACATGAGAACAGAAATATATTACAATCATCATGTCATCGTTGTTTTCGAAAGCCAAAAGAATTCCTCATCAAAGAACATCTTTTTTTCCTGGTTGTGGGATGGAGTAGAGTTGCTGCATCTTGAACAACCCACACTGATCTGAACAGAAATATGAAATGTTTTTATAGATATAAGAAATGAACTCAAAGTGAAAGTAAAATTGAAATTGTATTGGCTGGAAATATTTCTTGGCTGTTGAATGGGAAAAATATTTCCAGAGCTGAAAAAAAAAACTCTTCCTTTTTTTCTATAATTTGATGTCTTCACTTTGTTTACTTTGGAATGGAGAAACCCAAAGACTATGACTCATCCTTTCTAAAACATATAATTCCTAGAATGAGTCATGGTCTATTTTTAGAAACAGTGAGACAACATTCCCACACAAAAGGGGGATAGGGTTAATTTTTATCATGTCTAGAAAACATGATAAAAATTAATAAAAAGTTTTTTTTTTTTTTTAATCTTAGAATTTTTTTCTGAGCTCTGAAAATTTTTTCCCAGTCGGCAACCAAGTGAAAATTTTCCAGCCAAGACGATTTGGCTTTTACTTTCAGTTTCATCGCTTTTCTATAAAAGTATTCCACGTTTTCTATTCAGAACCGTGCGGGCTATCCAAGGGGCAGCATGCTTTTTCTCTTTCTCTATCTCATCTGGACCCAGGAACATTCTACTAGGAAGAGCTTCTGTGAACACAAGTTCCTTTCCACTTTTTAATGTCTCACAGAATAGAAATCATTCTTCTGTTTAGGGGAAAATGTTTCCCTTTTGAAAAGCTAGGGCCCCTCGTTTGGATTTCATCAGCAACCGTTTATCAGGTTCTAGCGAAATTGGATGATCCATCCATGAATCAGAATTTCCCATCCGTGGTTTGGATGCAACAAGATTTCAACATAGTTTAAGAAAAATCCTTCAATCCTATTTGAAAGGAGATGTCATGATATTGAAAGACACCTCAAACCATACCGTTGACGACGTGTGAGACACAAACCATGACATAAATTTCAATTTCTATGACAGCTAACACGCTTGAGCTTTAAAAATGTATGAAAGAAGTTATTTTTAATCCATTTCAGCGATTGAGTGGGCTGGGGAAAAAAGGCCCTTTCCATTACAGCTAACACGCTTGAGCTTTAAAAATGTATGAAAGAATTTGTTTTTAATCCATTTGAGTGATTGAGTGGGCTGTGAAAAGAAAAAGCTCTTTCCATGATACCTAACACTCTTGAGCTTTAAAAATGTATGAAAGAATTTATTTTTAATCCATTTCAGCGATTGAGGGGGCTGGGAAACATTTTCTTAGAGCTCAGGGAAAAAGAGGCTCTTTCCATGACACCTAACACGCTTGAGCTTTAAAAATGTATGAAAGAATTAATTTTTAATCCATTTCAGCGATTGAGGGAGCTGGGAAACATTTTCTTAGAGCTCAGGGGGAAAAAGGCTCTTTCCATGACACCTAACACGCTTGAGCTTTAAAAATGTATGAAACAATTCATTTTAATCCATTTCAGCGATTGAGTGGGCTCGGAAAATTTTCTTAGAGCTCAGGGAATGTGTCTCCAGGTTGAATGCACAGAACACACGGATGGGAAGTCGAAACTCGAGTGGCTTAAATAAATATACGAAATTTGGGTCATCGAGTGACTAGGAAAAATTCTCAGATCTCTGGAAATAATTCTGCGTTCAAGCATCGGACATGAGAACAGAAATATATTACAATCATCATGTCATCGTTGTTTTCGAAAGCCAAAAGAATTCCTCATCAAAGAACATCTTTATTTCCTGGTTGTGGGATGGAGTAGAGTTGCTGCATCTTGAACAACCCACACTGATCTGAACAGAAATATGAAATGCTTTTATAGATATAAGAAATGAACTCAAAGGGAAAGTAAAAATGAAATTGTATTGGCTGGAAATATTTCTTGGCTGTTGAATGGGAAAAATATTTCCAGAGCTGAAAAAAAAAACTCTTCCTTTTTTTCTATAATTTGATGTCTTCACTTTGTTTACTTTGGAATGGAGAAACCCAAAGACTATGACTCATCCTTTCTAAAACATATAATTCCTAGAATGAGTCATGGTCTATTTTTAGAAACAGTGACACAACATTCCCACACAAAAGAGGGGTAGGATTAATTTTTATCATGTCTATAAAACATGATAAAAATTAACAAAAAGTTTTTTTTTTTAAATCTTAGAATTTTTTTCTGAGCTCTGAAAATTTTTTCCCAGTCGGCAACCAAGTGAAAAGTTTCCAGCCAAGACGATTTGGCTTTTACTCTCACTTTCATCGCTTTTCTATAAAAGTATTCCACGTTTTCTATTTAGAACCGTGCGGGCTATCCAAGGGGCAGCATGATTTTTCTCTTTCTCTATCTCATCTGGACCCAGGAACATTCTACTAGAATGAGCTTCTGTGAACACAAGTTTCTTTCCACTTTTTAATGTCTCACAGAATAGAAATCATTCTTCTGTTTAGGGGAAAATGTTTCCCTTTTGAAAAGCTAGGGCCCCTCGTTTGGATTTCATCAGCAACCGTTTATCAGGTTCTAGCGAAATTGGATGATCCATCCATGAATCAGAATTTCCCATCCGTGGTTTGGATGCAACAAGATTTCAAAATAGTTTAAGAAAAATTCTTCAATCCTATTTGAAAGGAGATGTCATGATATTGAAAGACACCTCAAACCATACCGTTGACGACGTGTGAGACACAAACCATGACATAAATTTCAATTTCTATGACAGCTAACACGCTTGAGCTTTAAAAATGTATGACAGAAGTTATTTTTAATCCATTTCAGCGATTGAGTGGGCTGGGGAAAAAAGCCCTTTCCATTACAGCTAACACGCTTGAGCTTTAAAAATGTATGAAAGAATTTGTTTTTAATCCATTTGAGTGATTGAGTGGGCTGTGAAAAGAAAAAGCTCTTTCCATGATACCTAACACTCTTGAGCTTTAAAAATGTATGAAAGAATTTATTTTTAATCCATTTCAGCGATTGAGGGAGCTGGGAAACATTTTCTTAGAGCTCAGGGGGAAAAAGGCTCTTTCCATGACACCTAACACGCTTGAGCTTTAAAAATGTATGAAACAATTCATTTTAATCCATTTCAGCGATTGAGTGGGCTCGGAAAATTTTCTTAGAGCTCAGGGAATGTGTCTCCAGGTTGAATGCACAGAACACACGGATGGGAAGTCGAAACTCGAGTGGCTTAAATAAATATACGAAATTTGGGTCATCGAGTGACTAGGAAAAATTCTCAGATCTCTGGAAATAATTCTGAGTTCAAGCATCGGACATGAGATTAGAAATATATTACAATCATCATGTCATCGTTGTTTTCGAAAGCCAAAAGAATTCCTCATCAAAGAACATCTTTTTTTCCTGGTTGTGGGATGGTGTAGAGTTGCTGCATCTTGAACAACCCACACTGATCTGAACAGAAATATGAAATGTTTTTATAGATATAAGAAATGAACTCAAAGTGAAAGTAAAAATGAAATTGTATTGGCTGGAAATATTTCTTGGCTGTTGAATGGGAAAAATATTTCCAGAGCTGAAAAAAAAAAACTCTTCCTTTTTTTCTATAATTTGATGTCTTCACTTTGTTTACTTTGGAATGGAGAAACCCAAAGACTATGACTCATCCTTTCTAAAACATATAATTCCTAGAATGAGTCATGGTCTATTTTTAGAAACAGTGAGACAACATTCCCACACAAAAGGGGGGTAGGGTTAATTTTTATCATGTCTAGAAAACATGATAAAAATTAACAAAAAGTTTTTTTTTTTTAATCTTAGAATTTTTTTCTGAGCTCTGAAAATTTTTTCCCAGTCGGCAACCAAGTGAAAATTTTCCAGCCAAGACGATTTGGCTTTTACTTTCACTTTCATCGCTTTTCTATAAAAGTATTCCACGTTTTCTATTCAGAACCGTGCGGGCTATCCAAGGGGCAGCATGCTTTTTCTCTTTCTCTATCTCATCTGGACCCAGGAACATTCTACTAGAAAGAGCTTCTGTGAACACAAGTTCCTTTCCACTTTTTAATGTCTCACAGAATAGAAATCATTCTTCTGTTTAGGGGAAAATGTTTCCCTTTTGAAAAGCTAGGGCCCCTCGTTTGGATTTCATCAGCAACCGTTTATCAGGTTCTAGCGAAATTGGATGATCCATCCATGAATCAGAATTTCCCATCCGTGGTTTGGATGCAACAAGATTTCAACATAGTTTAAGAAAAATCCTTCAATCCTATTTGAAAGGAGATGTCATGATATTGAAAGACACCTCAAACCATACCGTTGACGACGTGTGAGACACAAACCATGACATAAATTTTAATTTCTATGACAGCTAACACGCTTGAGCTTTAAAAATGTATGAAAGAATTTGTTTTTAATCCATTTCAGCGATTGAGTCTGCTGGGAAACATTTTCTCAGATCTCAGGGGGAAAAAGGCTCTTTCCATGACAGCTAACACTCTTGAGGTTTAAAAATGTATGAAAGAATTTATTTTTAATCCATTTCAGCGACTGAGTCTGCTGGGAATCATTTTCTTAGAGCTCAGGGGAAAAAAGGCTCTTTCCATGACAGCTAACACTCTTGAGGTTTAAAAATGTATGAAAGAATTTATTTTTAATCCATTTCAGCGATTGAGTGGGCTGGGAAACATTTTCTTAGAGCTCAGGGAATGTGTCTCCAGGTTGAATGCACAGCACACACGGATGGGAAGTCGAAACTCGAGTGGCTTAAAAAATAAATATACGAAATTTGGGTCATCGAGGAGACTAGGAAAAATTCTCAGAATTCTGGAAATAATTCTGAGTTCAAGTATGGGACATGACAACAGAAATGCATTACAATCATCATGTCATCATTGTTTTCGAAAGCCAAAAGAATTCCTCATGAAAGAACATCTTTTTTTCCTGGTTGTGGGATAGAGTAGAGTTGCTCCATCTTGAACAACCCACACTGATCTGAACAGAAACATGAAATGTTCTTATAGATATAAGAAATGAATTGAAAGTGAAAGTAAAAATGAAATTGTATTGGCTGGAAATATTTCTTGGCTGTTGAATGGGAAAAATATTTCCAGAGCTGAAAAAAAAAAAAAACTCTTCCTTTTTTCTATTAATTTGATGTCTTCACTTTGTTTACTTTGGAATGGAGAAACCCAAAGACCATGACTCATCCTTTCTAAAACATATAATTCCTAGAATGAGTCATGGTCTATTTTTAGAAACAGTGAGACAACATTCCCACACAAAAGGGGGATAGGGTTAATTTTTATCATGTCTAGAAAACATGATAAAAATTAACAAAAACAAAATTTTTTTTTTTTTTTTAATCTTAGAATTTTTTTCTGAGCTCTGAAAATTTTTTCCCAGTCGGCAACCAAGTGAAAATTTTCCAGCCAAGACGATTTGGCTTTTACTTTCACTTTCATCGCTTTTCTATAAAAGTATTCCACGTTTTCTATTCAGAACCGTGCGGGCTATCCAAGGGGCAGCATGCTTTTTCTCTTTCTCTATCTCATCTGGACCCAGGAACATTCTACTAGAAAGAGCTTCTGTGAACACAAGTTCCTTTCCACTTTTTAATGTCTCACAGAATAGAAATCATTCTTCTGTTTAGGGGAAAATGTTTCCCTTTTGAAAAGCTAGGGCCCCTCGTTTGGATTTCATCAGCAACCGTTTATCAGGTTCTAGCGAAATTGGATGATCCATCCATGAATCAGAATTTCCCATCCGTGGTTTGGATGCAACAAGATTTCAACATAGTTTAAGAAAAATCCTTCAATCCTATTTGAAAGGAGATGTCATGATATTGAAAGACACCTCAAACCATACCGTTGACGACGTGTGAGACACAAACCATGACATAAATTTCAATTTCTATGACAGCTAACACGCTTGAGCTTTAAAAATGTATGAAAGAAGTTATTTTTAATCCATTTCAGCGATTGAGTGAGCTGGGGAAAAAAGGCCCTTTCCATTAGAGCTAACACGCTTGAGCTTTAAAAATGTATGAAAGAATTTGTTTTTAATCCATTTGAGTGATTGACTGGGCTGTGAAAAGAAAAAGCTCTTTCCATGATACCTAACACTCTTGAGCTTTAAAAATGTATGAAAGAATTTATTTGTAATCCATTTCAGCGATTGAGGGAGCTGGGAAACATTTTCTTAGAGCTCAGGGAAAAAGAGGCTCTTTCCATGACACCTAACACGCTTGAGCTTTAAAAATGTATGAAAGAATTTATTTTTAATCCATTTCAGCGATTGAGGGAGCTGGGAAACATTTTCTTAGAGCTCAGGGGGAAAAAGGCTCTTTCCATGACACCTAACACGCTTGAGCTTTAAAAATGTATGAAACAATTCATTTTAATCCATTTCAGCGATTGAGTGGGCTCGGAAAATTTTCTTAGAGCTCAGGGAATGTGTCTCCAGGTTGAATGCACAGAACACACGGATGGGAAGTCGAAACTCGAGTGGCTTAAATAAATATACGAAATTTGGGTCATCGAGTGACTAGGAAAAATTCTCAGATCTCTGGAAATAATTCTGAGTTCAAGCATCGGACATGAGATTAGAAATATATTACAATCATCATGTCATCGTTGTTTTCGAAAGCCAAAAGAATTCCTCATCAAAGAACATCTTTTTTTCCTGGTTGTGGGATGGTGTAGAGTTGCTGCATCTTGAACAACCCACACTGATCTGAACAGAAATATGAAATGTTTTTATAGATATAAGAAATGAACTCAAAGTGAAAGTAAAAATGAAATTGTATTGGCTGGAAATATTTCTTGGCTGTTGAATGGGAAAAATATTTCCAGAGCTGAAAAAAAAAAACTCTTCCTTTTTTTCTATAATTTGATGTCTTCACTTTGTTTACTTTGGAATGGAGAAACCCAAAGACTATGACTCATCCTTTCTAAAACATATAATTCCTAGAATGAGTCATGGTCTATTTTTAGAAACAGTGAGACAACATTCCCACACAAAAGGGGGGTAGGGTTAATTTTTATCATGTCTAGAAAACATGATAAAAATTAACAAAAAGTTTTTTTTTACCTTAGATTTTTTTTCTGAGCTCTGAAAATTTTTTCCCAGTCGGCAACCAAGTGAAAATTTTCCAGCCAAGACGATTTGGCTTTTACTTTCACTTTCATCGCTTTTCTATAAAAGTATTCCACGTTTTCTATTCAGAACCGTGCGGGCTATCCAAGGGGCAGCATGCTTTTTCTCTTTCTCTATCTCATCTGGACCCAGGAACATTCTACTAGAAAGAGCTTCTGTGAACACAAGTTCCTTTCCACTTTTTAATGTCTCACAGAATAGAAATCATTCTTCTGTTTAGGGGAAAATGTTTCCCTTTTGAAAAGCTAGGGCCCCTCGTTTGGATTTCATCAGCAACCGTTTATCAGGTTCTAGCGAAATTGGATGATCCATCCATGAATCAGAATTTCCCATCCGTGGTTTGGATGCAACAAGATTTCAACATAGTTTAAGAAAAATCCTTCAATCCTATTTGAAAGGAGATGTCATGATATTGAAAGACACCTCAAACCATACCGTTGACGACGTGTGAGACACAAACCATGACATAAATTTTAATTTCTATGACAGCTAACACGCTTGAGCTTTAAAAATGTATGAAAGAATTTGTTTTTAATCCATTTCAGCGATTGAGTCTGCTGGGAAACATTTTCTCAGATCTCAGGGGGAAAAAGGCTCTTTCCATGACAGCTAACACTCTTGAGGTTTAAAAATGTATGAAAGAATTTATTTTTAATCCATTTCAGCGACTGAGTCTGCTGGGAATCATTTTCTTAGAGCTCAGGGGAAAAAAGGCTCTTTCCATGACAGCTAACACTCTTGAGGTTTAAAAATGTATGAAAGAATTTATTTTTAATCCATTTCAGCGATTGAGTGGGCTGGGAAACATTTTCTTAGAGCTCAGGGAATGTGTCTCCAGGTTGAATGCACAGCACACACGGATGGGAAGTCGAAACTCGAGTGGCTTAAAAAATAAATATACGAAATTTGGGTCATCGAGGAGACTAGGAAAAATTCTCAGAATTCTGGAAATAATTCTGAGTTCAAGTATGGGACATGACAACAGAAATGCATTACAATCATCATGTCATCATTGTTTTCGAAAGCCAAAAGAATTCCTCATGAAAGAACATCTTTTTTTCCTGGTTGTGGGATAGAGTAGAGTTGCTCCATCTTGAACAACCCACACTGATCTGAACAGAAACATGAAATGTTCTTATAGATATAAGAAATGAATTGAAAGTGAAAGTAAAAATGAAATTGTATTGGCTGGAAATATTTCTTGGCTGTTGAATGGGAAAAATATTTCCAGAGCTGAAAAAAAAAAAAAACTCTTCCTTTTTTCTATTAATTTGATGTCTTCACTTTGTTTACTTTGGAATGGAGAAACCCAAAGACCATGACTCATCCTTTCTAAAACATATAATTCCTAGAATGAGTCATGGTCTATTTTTAGAAACAGTGAGACAACATTCCCACACAAAAGGGGGATAGGGTTAATTTTTATCATGTCTAGAAAACATGATAAAAATTAACAAAAACAAAATTTTTTTTTTTTTTTTAATCTTAGAATTTTTTTCTGAGCTCTGAAAATTTTTTCCCAGTCGGCAACCAAGTGAAAATTTTCCAGCCAAGACGATTTGGCTTTTACTTTCACTTTCATCGCTTTTCTATAAAAGTATTCCACGTTTTCTATTCAGAACCGTGCGGGCTATCCAAGGGGCAGCATGCTTTTTCTCTTTCTCTATCTCATCTGGACCCAGGAACATTCTACTAGAAAGAGCTTCTGTGAACACAAGTTCCTTTCCACTTTTTAATGTCTCACAGAATAGAAATCATTCTTCTGTTTAGGGGAAAATGTTTCCCTTTTGAAAAGCTAGGGCCCCTCGTTTGGATTTCATCAGCAACCGTTTATCAGGTTCTAGCGAAATTGGATGATCCATCCATGAATCAGAATTTCCCATCCGTGGTTTGGATGCAACAAGATTTCAACATAGTTTAAGAAAAATCCTTCAATCCTATTTGAAAGGAGATGTCATGATATTGAAAGACACCTCAAACCATACCGTTGACGACGTGTGAGACACAAACCATGACATAAATTTCAATTTCTATGACAGCTAACACGCTTGAGCTTTAAAAATGTATGAAAGAAGTTATTTTTAATCCATTTCAGCGATTGAGTGAGCTGGGGAAAAAAGGCCCTTTCCATTACAGCTAACACGCTTGAGCTTTAAAAATGTATGAAAGAATTTGTTTTTAATCCATTTGAGTGATTGACTGGGCTGTGAAAAGAAAAAGCTCTTTCCATGATACCTAACACTCTTGAGCTTTAAAAATGTATGAAAGAATTTATTTGTAATCCATTTCAGCGATTGAGGGAGCTGGGAAACATTTTCTTAGAGCTCAGGGAAAAAGAGGCTCTTTCCATGACACCTAACACGCTTGAGCTTTAAAAATGTATGAAAGAATTTATTTTTAATCCATTTCAGCGATTGAGGGAGCTGGGAAACATTTTCTTAGAGCTCAGGGGGGAAAAGGCTCTTTCCATGACACCTAACACGCTTGAGCTTTAAAAATGTATGAAACAATTCATTTTAATCCATTTCAGCGATTGAGTGGGCTCGGAAAATTTTCTTAGAGCTCAGGGAATGTGTCTCCAGGTTGAATGCACAGAACACACGGATGGGAAGTCGAAACTCGAGTGGCTTAAATAAATATACGAAATTTGGGTCATCGAGTGACTAGGAAAAATTCTCAGATCTCTGGAAATAATTCTGAGTTCAAGCATCGGACATGAGAACAGAAATATATTACAATCATCATGTCATCGTTGTTTTCGAAAGCCAAAAGAATTCCTCATCAAAGAACATCTTTATTTCCTGGTTGTGGGATGGAGTAGAGTTGCTGCATCTTGAACAACCCACACTGATCTGAACAGAAATATGAAATGCTTTTATAGATATAAGAAATGAACTCAAAGGGAAAGTAAAAATGAAATTGTATTGGCTGGAAATATTTCTTGGCTGTTGAATGGGAAAAATATTTCCAGAGCTGAAAAAAAAACTCTTCCTTTTTTTCTATAATTTGATGTCTTCACTTTGTTTACTTTGGAATGGAGAAACCCAAAGACTATGACTCATCCTTTCTAAAACATATAATTTCTAGAATGAGTCATGGTCTATTTTTAGAAACAGTGAGACAACATTCCCACACAAAAGGGGGGTAGGATTAATTTTTATCATGTCTAGAAAACATGATAAAAATTAACAAAAAGTTTTTTTTTTTTAATCTTAGAATTTTTTTCTGAGCTCTGAAAATTTTTTCCCAGTCGGCAACCAAGTGAAAATTTTCCAGCCAAGACGATTTGGCTTTTACTCTCACTTTCATCGCTTTTCTATAAAAGTATTCCACGTTTTCTATTCAGAACCGTGCGGGCTATCCAAGGGGCAGCATGCTTTTTCTCTTTCTCTATCTCATCTGGACCCAGGAACATTCTACTAGAAAGAGCTTCTGTGAACACAAGTTTCTTTCCACTTTTTAATGTCTCACAGAATAGAAATCATTCTTCTGTTTAGGGGAAAATGTTTCCCTTTTGAAAAGCTAGGGCCCCTCGTTTGGATTTCATCAGCAACCGTTTATCAGGTTCTAGCGAAATTGGATGATCCATTCATGAATGAGAATTTCCCATCCGTGGTTTGGATGCAACAAGATTTCAACAAAGTTTAAGAAAAATCCTTCAATCCTATTTGAAAGGAGATGTCATGATATTGAAAGACACCTCAAACCATACCGTTGACGACGTGTGAGACACAAACCATGACATAAATTTTAATTTCTATGACAGCTAACACGCTTGAGCTTTAAAAATGTATGAAAGAAGTTATTTTTAATCCATTTCAGCGATTGAGTGAGCTGGGGAAAAAAGGCCCTTTCCATTACAGCTAACACGCTTGAGCTTTAAAAATGTATGAAAGAATTTGTTTTTAATCCATTTCAGCGATTGAGTCTGCTGGGAAACATTTTCTCAGATCTCAGGGGGAAAAAGGCTCTTTCCATGACAGCTAACACTCTTGAGGTTTAAAAATGTATGAAAGAATTTATTTTTAATCCATTTCAGCGACTGAGTCTGCTGGGAATCATTTTCTTAGAGCTCAGGGGAAAAAAGGCTCTTTCCATGACAGCTAACACTCTTGAGGTTTAAAAATGTATGAAAGAATTTATTTTTAATCCATTTCAGCGATTGAGTGGGCTGGGAAACATTTTCTTAGAGCTCAGGGAATGTGTCTCCAGGTTGAATGCACAGCACACACGGATGGGAAGTCGAAACTCGAGTGGCTTAAAAAATAAATATACGAAATTTGGGTCATCGAGGAGACTAGGAAAAATTCTCAGAATTCTGGAAATAATTCTGAGTTCAAGTATGGGACATGACAACAGAAATGCATTACAATCATCATGTCATCATTGTTTTCGAAAGCCAAAAGAATTCCTCATGAAAGAACATCTTTTTTTCCTGGTTGTGGGATAGAGTAGAGTTGCTCCATCTTGAACAACCCACACTGATCTGAACAGAAACATGAAATGTTCTTATAGATATAAGAAATGAATTGAAAGTGAAAGTAAAAATGAAATTGTATTGGCTGGAAATATTTCTTGGCTGTTGAATGGGAAAAATATTTCCAGAGCTGAAAAAAAAAAAAAAACTCTTCCTTTTTTCTATTAATTTGATGTCTTCACTTTGTTTACTTTGGAATGGAGAAACCCAAAGACCATGACTCATCCTTTCTAAAACATATAATTCCTAGAATGAGTCATGGTCTATTTTTAGAAACAGTGAGACAACATTCCCACACAAAAGGGGGATAGGGTTAATTTTTATCATGTCTAGAAAACATGATAAAAATTAACAAAAACAAAATTTTTTTTTTTTTTTTAATCTTAGAATTTTTTTCTGAGCTCTGAAAATTTTTTCCCAGTCGGCAACCAAGTGAAAATTTTCCAGCCAAGACGATTTGGCTTTTACTTTCACTTTCATCGCTTTTCTATAAAAGTATTCCACGTTTTCTATTCAGAACCGTGCGGGCTATCCAAGGGGCAGCATGCTTTTTCTCTTTCTCTATCTCATCTGGACCCAGGAACATTCTACTAGAAAGAGCTTCTGTGAACACAAGTTCCTTTCCACTTTTTAATGTCTCACAGAATAGAAATCATTCTTCTGTTTAGGGGAAAATGTTTCCCTTTTGAAAAGCTAGGGCCCCTCGTTTGGATTTCATCAGCAACCGTTTATCAGGTTCTAGCGAAATTGGATGATCCATCCATGAATCAGAATTTCCCATCCGTGGTTTGGATGCAACAAGATTTCAACATAGTTTAAGAAAAATCCTTCAATCCTATTTGAAAGGAGATGTCATGATATTGAAAGACACCTCAAACCATACCGTTGACGACGTGTGAGACACAAACCATGACATAAATTTCAATTTCTATGACAGCTAACACGCTTGAGCTTTAAAAATGTATGAAAGAAGTTATTTTTAATCCATTTCAGCGATTGAGTGAGCTGGGGAAAAAAGGCCCTTTCCATTACAGCTAACACGCTTGAGCTTTAAAAATGTATGAAAGAATTTGTTTTTAATCCATTTGAGTGATTGACTGGGCTGTGAAAAGAAAAAGCTCTTTCCATGATACCTAACACTCTTGAGCTTTAAAAATGTATGAAAGAATTTATTTGTAATCCATTTCAGCGATTGAGGGAGCTGGGAAACATTTTCTTAGAGCTCAGGGAAAAAGAGGCTCTTTCCATGACACCTAACACGCTTGAGCTTTAAAAATGTATGAAAGAATTTATTTTTAATCCATTTCAGCGATTGAGGGAGCTGGGAAACATTTTCTTAGAGCTCAGGGGGGAAAAGGCTCTTTCCATGACACCTAACACGCTTGAGCTTTAAAAATGTATGAAACAATTCATTTTAATCCATTTCAGCGATTGAGTGGGCTCGGAAAATTTTCTTAGAGCTCAGGGAATGTGTCTCCAGGTTGAATGCACAGAACACACGGATGGGAAGTCGAAACTCGAGTGGCTTAAATAAATATACGAAATTTGGGTCATCGAGTGACTAGGAAAAATTCTCAGATCTCTGGAAATAATTCTGAGTTCAAGCATCGGACATGAGAACAGAAATATATTACAATCATCATGTCATCGTTGTTTTCGAAAGCCAAAAGAATTCCTCATCAAAGAACATCTTTATTTCCTGGTTGTGGGATGGAGTAGAGTTGCTGCATCTTGAACAACCCACACTGATCTGAACAGAAATATGAAATGCTTTTATAGATATAAGAAATGAACTCAAAGGGAAAGTAAAAATGAAATTGTATTGGCTGGAAATATTTCTTGGCTGTTGAATGGGAAAAATATTTCCAGAGCTGAAAAAAAAACTCTTCCTTTTTTTCTATAATTTGATGTCTTCACTTTGTTTACTTTGGAATGGAGAAACCCAAAGACTATGACTCATCCTTTCTAAAACATATAATTCCTAGAATGAGTCATGGTCTATTTTTAGAAACAGTGAGACAACATTCCCACACAAAAGGGGGGTAGGATTAATTTTTATCATGTCTAGAAAACATGATAAAAATTAACAAAAAGTTTTTTTTTTTTAATCTTAGAATTTTTTTCTGAGCTCTGAAAATTTTTTCCCAGTCGGCAACCAAGTGAAAATTTTCCAGCCAAGACGATTTGGCTTTTACTCTCACTTTCATCGCTTTTCTATAAAAGTATTCCACGTTTTCTATTCAGAACCGTGCGGGCTATCCAAGGGGCAGCATGCTTTTTCTCTTTCTCTATCTCATCTGGACCCAGGAACATTCTACTAGAAAGAGCTTCTGTGAACACAAGTTTCTTTCCACTTTTTAATGTCTCACAGAATAGAAATCATTCTTCTGTTTAGGGGAAAATGTTTCCCTTTTGAAAAGCTAGGGCCCCTCGTTTGGATTTCATCAGCAACCGTTTATCAGGTTCTAGCGAAATTGGATGATCCATTCATGAATGAGAATTTCCCATCCGTGGTTTGGATGCAACAAGATTTCAACAAAGTTTAAGAAAAATCCTTCAATCCTATTTGAAAGGAGATGTCATGATATTGAAAGACACCTCAAACCATACCGTTGACGACGTGTGAGACACAAACCATGACATAAATTTCAATTTCTATGACAGCTAACACGCTTGAGCTTTAAAAATGTATGAAAGAAGTTATTTTTAATCCATTTCAGCGATTGAGTGAGCTGGGGAAAAAAGGCCCTTTCCATTACAGCTAACACGCTTGAGCTTTAAAAATGTATGAAAGAATTTGTTTTTAATCCATTTCAGCGATTGAGTCTGCTGGGAAACATTTTCTCAGATCTCAGGGGGAAAAAGGCTCTTTCCATGACAGCTAACACTCTTGAGGTTTAAAAATGTATGAAAGAATTTATTTTTAATCCATTTCAGCGACTGAGTCTGCTGGGAATCATTTTCTTAGAGCTCAGGGGAAAAAAGGCTCTTTCCATGACAGCTAACACTCTTGAGGTTTAAAAATGTATGAAAGAATTTATTTTTAATCCATTTCAGCGATTGAGTGGGCTGGGAAACATTTTCTTAGAGCTCAGGGAATGTGTCTCCAGGTTGAATGCACAGCACACACGGATGGGAAGTCGAAACTCGAGTGGCTTAAAAAATAAATATACGAAATTTGGGTCATCGAGGAGACTAGGAAAAATTCTCAGAATTCTGGAAATAATTCTGAGTTCAAGTATGGGACATGACAACAGAAATGCATTACAATCATCATGTCATCATTGTTTTCGAAAGCCAAAAGAATTCCTCATGAAAGAACATCTTTTTTTCCTGGTTGTGGGATAGAGTAGAGTTGCTCCATCTTGAACAACCCACACTGATCTGAACAGAAACATGAAATGTTCTTATAGATATAAGAAATGAATTGAAAGTGAAAGTAAAAATGAAATTGTATTGGCTGGAAATATTTCTTGGCTGTTGAATGGGAAAAATATTTCCAGAGCTGAAAAAAAAAAAAACTCTTCCTTTTTTCTATTAATTTGATGACTTCACTTTGTTTACTTTGGAATGGAGAAACCCAAAGACCATGACTCATCCTTTCTAAAACATATAATTCCTAGAATGAGTCATGGTCTATTTTTAGAAACAGTGAGACAACATTCCCACACAAAAGGGGGATAGGGTTAATTTTTATCATGTCTAGAAAACATGATAAAAATTAACAAAAACAAAATTTTTTTTTTTTTTTTAATCTTAGAATTTTTTTCTGAGCTCTGAAAATTTTTTCCCAGTCGGCAACCAAGTGAAAATTTTCCAGCCAAGACGATTTGGCTTTTACTTTCACTTTCATCGCTTTTCTATAAAAGTATTCCAAGTTTTCTATTCAGAACCGTGCGGGCTATCCAAGGGGCAGCATGCTTTTTCTCTTTCTCTATCTCATCTGGACCCAGGAACATTCTACTAGAAAGAGCTTCTGTGAACACAAGTTCCTTTCCACTTTTTAATGTCTCACAGAATAGAAATCATTCTTCTGTTTAGGGGAAAATGTTTCCCTTTTGAAAAGCTAGGGCCCCTCGTTTGGATTTCATCAGCAACCGTTTATCAGGTTCTAGCGAAATTGGATGATCCATCCATGAATCAGAATTTCCCATCCGTGGTTTGGATGCAACAAGATTTCAACATAGTTTAAGAAAAATCCTTCAATCCTATTTGAAAGGAGATGTCATGATATTGAAAGACACCTCAAACCATACCGTTGACGACGTGTGAGACGCAAACCATGACATAAATTTCAATTTCTATGACAGCTAACACGCTTGAGCTTTAAAAATGTATGAAAGAAGTTATTTTTAATCCATTTCAGCAATTGAGTGAGCTGGGGAAAAAAGGCCCTTTCCATTACAGCTAACACGCTTGAGCTTTAAAAATGTATGAAAGAATTTGTTTTTAATCCATTTGAGTGATTGACTGGGCTGTGAAAAGAAAAAGCTCTTTCCATGATACCTAACACTCTTGAGCTTTAAAAATGTATGAAAGAATTTATTTGTAATCCATTTCAGCGATTGAGGGAGCTGGGAAACATTTTCTTAGAGCTCAGGGAAAAAGAGGCTCTTTCCATGACACCTAACACGCTTGAGCTTTAAAAATGTATGAAAGAATTTATTTTTAATCCATTTCAGCGATTGAGGGAGCTGGGAAACATTTTCTTAGAGCTCAGGGGGGAAAAGGCTCTTTCCATGACACCTAACACGCTTGAGCTTTAAAAATGTATGAAACAATTCATTTTAATCCATTTCAGCGATTAAGTGGGCTCGGAAAATTTTCTTAGAGCTCAGGGAATGTGTCTCCAGGTTGAATGCACAGAACACACGGATGGGAAGTCGAAACTCGAGTGGCTTAAATAAATATACGAAATTTGGGTCATCGAGTGACTAGGAAAAATTCTCAGATCTCTGGAAATAATTCTGAGTTCAAGCATCGGACATGAGAACAGAAATATATTACAATCATCATGTCATCGTTGTTTTCGAAAGCCAAAAGAATTCCTCATCAAAGAACATCTTTATTTCCTGGTTGTGGGATGGAGTAGAGTTGCTGCATCTTGAACAACCCACACTGATCTGAACAGAAATATGAAATGCTTTTATAGATATAAGAAATGAACTCAAAGGGAAAGTAAAAATGAAATTGTATTGGCTGGAAATATTTCTTGGCTGTTGAATGGGAAAAATATTTCCAGAGCTGAAAAAAAAACTCTTCCTTTTTTTCTATAATTTGATGTCTTCACTTTGTTTACTTTGGAATGGAGAAACCCAAAGACTATGACTCATCCTTTCTAAAACATATAATTCCTAGAATGAGTCATGGTCTATTTTTAGAAACAGTGAGACAACATTCCCACACAAAAGGGGGGTAGGATTAATTTTTATCATGTCTAGAAAACATGATAAAAATTAACAAAAAGTTTTTTTTTTTAATCTTAGAATTTTTTTCTGAGCTCTGAAAATTTTTTCCCAGTCGGCAACCAAGTGAAAATTTTCCAGCCAAGACGATTTGGCTTTTACTCTCACTTTCATCGCTTTTCTATAAAAGTATTCCACGTTTTCTATTCAGAACCGTGCGGGCTATCCAAGGGGCAGCATGCTTTTTCTCTTTCTCTATCTCATCTGGACCCAGGAACATTCTACTAGAAAGAGCTTCTGTGAACACAAGTTTCTTTCCACTTTTTAATGTCTCACAGAATAGAAATCATTCTTCTGTTTAGGGGAAAATGTTTCCCTTTTGAAAAGCTAGGGCCCCTCGTTTGGATTTCATCAGCAACCGTTTATCAGGTTCTAGCGAAATTGGATGATCCATTCATGAATGAGAATTTCCCATCCGTGGTTTGGATGCAACAAGATTTCAACATAGTTTAAGAAAAATCCTTCAATCCTATTTGAAAGGAGATGTCATGATATTGAAAGACACCTCAAACCATGCCGTTGACGACGTGTGAGACACAAACCATGACATAAATTTCAATTTCTATGACAGCTAACACGCTTGAGCTTTAAAAATGTATGAAAGAATTTGTTTTTAATCCATTTGAGTGATTGAGTGGCCTGTGAAAAGAAAAAGCTCTTTCCATGATACCTAACACTCTTGAGCTTTAAAAATGTATGAAAGAATTTATTTTTAATCCATTTCAGCGATTGAGGGAGCTGGGAAACATTTTCTTAGAGCTCAGGGGGAAAAAGGCTCTTTCTATGACACCTAACACGCTTGAGCTTTAAAAATGTATGAAACAATTCATTTTAATCCATTTCAGCGATTGAGTGGGCTCGGAAAATTTTCTTAGAGCTCAGGGAATGTGTCTCCAGGTTGAATGCACAGAACACACGGATGGGAAGTCGAAACTCGAGTGGCTTAAATAAATATACGAAATTTGGGTCATCGAGTGACTAGGAAAAATTCTCAGATCTCTGGAAATAATTCTGAGTTCAAGCATCGGACATGAGAACAGAAATATATTACAATCATCATATCATCGTTGTTTTCGAAAGCCAAAAGAATTCCTCATCAAAGAACATCTTTTTTTCCTGGTTGTGGGATGGAGTAGAGTTGCTGCATCTTGAACAACCCACACTGATCTGAACAGAAATATGAAATGTTTTTATAGATATAAGAAATGAACTCAAAGTGAAAGTAAAAATGAAATTGTATTGGCTGGAAATATTTCTTGGCTGTTGAATGGGAAAAATATTTCCAGAGCTGAAAAAAAAACTCTTCCTTTTTTTCTATAATTTGATGTCTTCACTTTGTTTACTTTGGAATGGAGAAACCCAAAGACTATGACTCATCCTTTCTAAAACATATAATTCCTAGAATGAGTCATGGTCTATTTTTAGAAACAGTGAGACAACATTCCCAGACAAAAGGGGGGTAGGATTAATTTTTATCATGTCTAGAAAACATGATAAAAATTAACAAAAAGTTTTTTTTTTTTAATCTTAGAATTTTTTTCTGAGCTCTGAAAATTTTTTCCCAGTCGGCAACCAAGTGAAAATTTTCCAGCCAAGACGATTTGGCTTTTACTCTCACTTTCATCGCTTTTCTATAAAAGTATTCCACGTTTTCTATTCAGAACCGTGCGGGCTATCCAAGGGGCAGCATGCTTTTTCTCTTTCTCTATCTCATCTGGACCCAGGAACATTCTACTAGAAAGAGCTTCTGTGAACACAAGTTTCTTTCCACTTTTTAATGTCTCACAGAATAGAAATCATTCTTCTGTTTAGGGGAAAATGTTTCCCTTTTGAAAAGCTAGGGCCCCTCGTTTGGATTTCATCAGCAACCGTTTATCAGGTTCTAGCGAAATTGGATGATCCATCCATGAATCAGAATTTCCCATCCGTGGTTTGGATGCAACAAGATTTCAACATAGTTTAAGAAAAATCCTTCAAAACTATTTGAAAGGAGATGTCATGATATTGAAAGACACCTCAAACCATACCGTTGACGACGTGTGAGACACAAACCATGACATAAATTTCAATTTCTATGACAGCTAACACGCTTGAGCTTTAAAAATGTATGAAAGAAGTTATTTTTAATCCATTTCAGCGATTGAGTGGGCTGGGGAAAAAAGGCCCTTTCCATGACAGCTAACACGCTTGAGCTTTAAAAATGTATGAAAGAATTTGTTTTTAATCCATTTCAGCGATTGAGTCTGCTGGGAAACATTTTCTCAGAGCTCAGGGGAAAAAAGGCTCTTTCCATGACAGCTAACACTCTTGAGGTTTAAAAATGTATGAAAGAATTTATTTTTAATCCATTTCAGCGATTGAATCTGCTGGGAAACATTTTCTTAGAGCTCAGGGGAAAAAAGGCTCTTTCCATGACAGCTAACACTCTTGAGGTTTAAAAATGTATGAAAGAATTTATTTTTAATCCATTTCAGCGATTGAGTGGGCTGGGAATCATTTTCTTAGAGCTCAGGGAATGTGTCTCCAGGTTGAATGCACAGCACACACGGATGGGAAGTCGAAACTCGAGTGGCTTAAAAAATAAATATACGAAATTTGGGTCATCGAGGTGACTAGGAAAAATTCTCAGAATTCTGGAAATAATTCTGAGTTCAAGTATGGGACATGACAACAGAAATGTATTACAATCATCATGTCATCATTGTTTTCGAGAGCCAAAAGAATTCCTCATGAAAGAACATCTTTTTTTCCTGGTTGTGGGATGGAGTAGAGTTGCTGCATCTTGAACAACCCACACTGATCTGAACAGAAACATGAAATGTTATTATAGATATAAGAAATGAATTGAAAGTGAAAGTAAAAATGAAATTGTATTGGCTGGAAATATTTCTTGGCTGTTGAATGGGAAAAATATTTCCAGAGCTGAAAAAAAAAACTCTTCCTTTTTTTCTATTAATTTGATGTCTTCACTTTGTTTACTTTGGAATGGAGAAACCCAAAGACCATGACTCATCCTTTCTAAAACATATAATTCCTAGAATGTGTCATGGTCTATTTTTAGAAACAGTGAGACAACATTCCCAGACAAAAGGGGGTAGGATTAATTTTTGTCATGTCTAGAAGACATGATAAAAATTAACAAAAAGTTTTTTTTTTTTTTTTTATCTTAGAATTTTTTTCTGAGCTCTGAAAATTTTTTCCCAGTCGGCAACCAAGTGAAAATTCTCCAGCGAAGACGATTTGGTTTTTACTTTCACTTTCATCGCTTTTCTATAAAAGTATTCCACGTTTTCTATTCAGAACCGTGCGGGCTATCCAAGGGGCAGCATGCTTTTTCTCTTTCTCTATCTCATCTGGACCCAGGAACATTCTTCTAGAAAGAGCTTCTGTGAACACAAGTTTCTTTCCACATTTTAATGTCTCACAGAATAGAAATCATTCTTCTGTTTAGGGGAAAATGTTTCCCTTTTGAAAAGCTAGGGCCCCTCGTTTGGATTTCAACAGCAACCGTTTATCAGGTTCTAGCGAAATTGGATGATCCATCCATGAATCAGAATTTCCCATCCGTGGTTTGGATGCAACAAGATTTCAACATAGTTTAAGAAAAATCCTTCAATCCTATTTGAAAGGAGATGTCATGATATTGAAAGACACCTCAAACCATACCGTTGACGACGTGTGAGACAAAAACCATGACATAAATTTCAATTTCTATGACAGCTAACACGCTTGAGCTTTAAAAATGTATGAAAGAAGTTATTTTTAATCCATTTCAGCGAATGAGTGGGCTGGGGAGAAAAAGCCCTTTCCATGACAGCTAACACGCTTGAGCTTTAAAAACGTATGAAAGAATTTGTTTTTAATCCATTTCAGTGATTGAGTGGGCTGTGAAAAGAAAAAGCTCTTTCCTTGATACCTAACACTCTTCAGCTATGAAAATGTATGAAAGAATTTATTTTTAATCCATTTCAGCGACTGAAGGGGCTAAGAAACATTTTCTTAGAGCTCAGGGAAAAAAAGGCTCTTTCCATGACATCTAACACGCTTGAGCTTTAAAAATGTATGAAAGAATTTGTTTTTAATCCATTTCAGCGATTGAGTCTGCTGGGAAACATTTTCTCAGATCTCAGGGAAAAAAAGGCTCTTTCCATGACAGCTAACACTCTTGAGGTTTAAAAATGTATGAAAGAATTTATTTTTAATCCATTTCAGCGACTGAGTCTGCTGGGAATCATTTTCTTAGAGCTCAGGGGAAAAAAGGCTCTTTCCATGACAGCTAACACTCTTGAGGTTTAAAAATGTATGAAAGAATTTATTTTTAATCCATTTCAGCGATTGAGTGGGCTGGGAAACATTTTCTTAGAGCTCAGGGAATGTGTCTCCAGGTTGAATGCACAGCACACACGGATGGGAAGTCGAAACTCGAGTGGCTTAAAAAATAAATATACGAAATTTGGGTCATCGAGGTGACTAGGAAAAATTCTCAGAATTCTGGAAATAATTCTGAGTTCAAGTATGGGACATGACAACAGAAATGTATTACAATCATCATGTCATCATTGTTTTCGAAAGCCAAAAGAATTCCTCATGAAAGAACATCTTTTTTTCCTGGTTGTGGGATGGAGTAGAGTTGCTGCATCTTGAACAACCCACACTGATCTGAACAGAAACATGAAATGTTCTTATAGATATAAGAAATGAATTGAAAGTGAAAGTAAAAATGAAATTGTATTGGCTGGAATTATTTCTTGGCTGTTGAATGGGAAAAATATTTCCAGAGCTGAAAAAAAAACTCTTCCTTTTTTCTATTAATTTGATGTCTTCACTTTGTTTACTTTGGAATGGAGAAACCCAAAGACCATGACTCATCCTTTCTAAAACATATAATTCCTAGAATGAGTCATGGTCTATTTTTAGAAACAGTGAGACAACATTCCCAGACAAAAGGGCGTAGGATTAATTTTTGTCATGTCTAGAAGACATGATAAAAATTAACAAAAAGTTTTTTTTTTTATCTTAGAATTTTTTTCTGAGCTCTGAAAATTTTTTCCCAGTCGGCAACCAAGTGAAAATTTTCCAGCCAAGACGATTTGGCTTTTACTTTCACTTTCATCGCTTTTCTATAAAAGTATTCCACGTTTTCTATTCAGAACCGTGCGGGCTATCCAAAGGGCAGCATGCTTTTTCTCTTTCTCTATCTCATCTGGACCCAGGAACATTCTACTAGAAAGAGCTTCTGTGAACACAAGTTTCTTTCCACTTTTTAATGTCTCACAGAATAGAAATCATTCTTCTGTTTAGGGGAAAATGTTTCCCTTTTGAAAAGCTAGGGCCCCTCGTTTGGATTTCATCAGCAACCGTTTATCAGGTTCTAGCGAAATTGGATGATCCATCCATGAATCAGAATTTCCCATCCGTGGTTTGGATGCAACAAGATTTCAACATAGTTTAAGAAAAATCTTTCAATCCTATTTGAAAGGAGATGTCATGATATTGAAAGACACCTCAAACCATACCGTTGACGACGTGTGAGACACAAACCATGACATAAATTTCAATTTCTATGACAGCTAACACGCTTGAGCTTTAAAAATGTATGAAAGAAGTTATTTTTAATCCATTTCAGCGATTGAGTGGGCTGGGGAAAAAAGGCCCTTTCCATGACAGCTAACACGCTTGAGCTTTAAAAATGTATGAAAGAATTTGTTTTTAATCCATTTCAGCGATTGAGTCTGCTGGGAAACATTTTCTCAGAGCTCAGGGGAAAAAAGGCTCTTTCCATGACAGCTAACACTCTTGAGGTTTAAAAATGTATGAAAGAATTTATTTTTAATCCATTTCAGCGATTGAATCTGCTGGGAAACATTTTCTTAGAGCTCAGGGGAAAAAAGGCTCTTTCCATGACAGCTAACACTCTTGAGGTTTAAAAATGTATGAAAGAATTTATTTTTAATCCATTTCAGCGATTGAGTGGGCTGGGAAACATTTTCTTAGAGCTCAGGGAATGTGTCTCCAGGTTGAATGCACAGCACACACGGATGGGAAGTCGAAACTCGAGTGGCTTAAAAAATAAATATACGAAATTTGGGTCATCGAGGTGACTAGGAAAAATTCTCAGAATTCTGGAAATAATTCTGAGTTCAAGTATGGGACATGACAACAGAAATGTATTACAATCATCATGTCATCATTGTTTTCGAAAGCCAAAAGAATTCCTCATGAAAGAACATCTTTTTTTCCTGGTTGTGGGATGGAGTAGAGTTGCTGCATCTTGAACAACCCACACTGATCTGAACAGAAACATGAAATGTTCTTATAGATATAAGAAATGAATTGAAAGTGAAAGTAAAAATGAAATTGTATTGGCTGGAAATATTTCTTGGCTGTTGAATGGGAAAAATATTTCCAGAGCTGAAAAAAAAAACTCTTCCTTTTTTTCTATTAATTTGATGTCTTCACTTTGTTTACTTTGGAATGGAGAAACCCAAAGACCATGACTCATCCTTTCTAAAACATATAATTCCTAGAATGTGTCATGGTCTATTTTTAGAAACAGTGAGACAACATTCCCAGACAAAAGGGGGTAGGATTAATTTTTGTCTTGTCTAGAAGACATGATAAAAATTAACAAAAAGTTTTTTTTTATCTTAGAATTTTTTTCTGAGCTCTGAAAATTTTTTCCCAGTCGGCAACCAAGTGAAAATTTTCCAGCCAAGACGATTTGGCTTTTACTTTCACTTTCATCGCTTTTCTATAAAAGTATTCCACGTTTTCTATTCAGAACCGTGCGGGCTATCCAAAGGGCAGCATGCTTTTTCTCTTTCTCTATCTCATCTGGACCCAGGAACATTCTACTAGAAAGAGCTTCTGTTAACACAAGTTTCTTTCCACATTTTAATGTCTCACAGAATAGAAATCATTCTTCTGTTTAGGGGAAAATGTTTCCCTTTTGAAAAGCTAGCGCCCCTCGTTTGGATTTCATCAGCAACCGTTTATCAGGTTCTAGCGAAATTGGATGATCCATCAATGAATCAGAATTTCCCATCCGTGGTTTGGATGCAACAAGATTTCAACATAGTTTAATAAAAATCCTTCAATCCTATTTGAAAGGAGATGTCATGATATTGAAAGACACCTCAAACCATACCGTTGACAACGTGTGAGACACAAACCATGACATAAATTTCAATTTCAATGACAGCTAACACGCTTGAGCTTTAAAAATGTATGAAAGAAGTTATTTTTAATCCATTTCAGCGATTGAGTGGGCTGGGGAAAAAAGGCCCTTTCCATGACAGCTAACACGCTTGAGCTTTAAAAATGTATGAAAGAATTTATTTTTAATCCATTTCAGCGATTGAGTCTGCTGGGAATCATTTTCTTAGAGCTCAGGGGAAAAAAGGCTCTTTCCATGACAGCTAACACTCTTGAGGTTTAAAAATGTATGAAAGAATTTATTTTTAATCCATTTCAGCGATTGAGTGGGCTGGGAAACATTTTCTTAGAGCTCAGGGAATGTGTCTCCAGGTTGAATGCACAGCACACACGGATGGGAAGTCGAAACTCGAGTGGCTTAAAAAATAAATATACGAAATTTGGGTCATCGAGGTGACTAGGAAAAATTCTCAGAATTCTGGAAATAATTCTGAGTTCAAGTATGGGACATGACAACAGAAATGTATTACAATCATCATGTCATCATTGTTTTCGAAAGCCAAAAGAATTCCTCATGAAAGAACATCTTTTTTTCCTGGTTGTGGGATGGAGTAGAGTTGCTGCATCTTGAACAACCCACACTGATCTGAACAGAAACATGAAATGTTCTTATAGATATAAGAAATGAATTGAAAGTGAAAGTAAAAATGAAATTGTATTGGCTGGAAATATTTCTTGGCTGTTGAATGGGAAAAATATTTCCAGAGCTGAAAAAAAAAACTCTTCCTTTTTTTCTATTAATTTGATGTCTTCGCTTTGTTTACTTTGGAATGGAGAAACCCAAAGACCATGACTCATCCTTTCTAAAACATATAATTCCTAGAATGTGTCATGGTCTATTTTTAGAAACAGTGAGACAACATTCCCAGACAAAAGGGGGTAGGATTAATTTTTGTCATGTCTAGAAGACATGATAAAAATTAACAAAAAGTTTTTTTTTATCTTAGAATTTTTTTCTGAGCTCTGAAAATTTTTTCCCAGTCGGCAACCAAGTGAAAATTTTCCAGCCAAGACGATTTGGCTTTTACTTTCACTTTCATCGCATTTCTATAAAAGTATTCCACGTTTTCTATTCAGAACCGTGCGGGCTATCCAAAGGGCAGCATGCTTTTTCTCTTTCTCTATCTCATCTGGACCCAGGAACATTCTACTAGAAAGAGCTTCTGTTAACACAAGTTTCTTTCCACATTTTAATGTCTCACAGAATAGAAATCATTCTTCTGTTTAGGGGAAAATGTTTCCCTTTTGAAAAGCTAGGGCCCCTCGTTTGGATTTCATCAGCAACCGTTTATCAGGTTCTAGCGAAATTGGATGATCCATCCATGAATCAGAATTTCCCATCCGTGGTTTGGATGCAACAAGATTTCAACATAGTTTAATAAAAATCCTTCAATCCTATTTGAAAGGAGATGTCATGATATTGAAAGACACCTCAAACCATACCGTTGACGACGTGTGAGACACAAACCATGACATAAATTTCAATTTCAATGACAGCTAACACGCTTGAGCTTTAAAAATGTATGAAAGAAGTTATTTTTAATCCATTTCAGCGATTGAGTGGGCTGGGGAAAAAAGGCCCTTTCCATGACAGCTAACACGCTTGAGCTTTAAAAATGTATGAAAGAATTTATTTTTAATCCATTTCAGCGATTGAGTCTGCTGGGAATCATTTTCTTAGAGCTCAGGGGAAAAAAAGGTTCTTTCCATGACAGCTAACACTCTTGAGGTTTAAAAATGTATGAAAGAATTTATTTTTAATCCATTTCAGCGATTGAGTGGGCTGGGAAACATTTTCTTAGAGCTCAGGGAATGTGTCTCCAGGTTGAATGCACAGCACACACGGATGGGAAGTCGAAACTCGAGTGGCTTAAAAAATAAATATACGAAATTTGGGTCATCGAGGTGACTAGGAAAAATTCTCAGAATTCTGGAAATAATTCTGAGTTCAAGTATGGGACATGACAACAGAAATGTATTACAATCATCATGTCATCATTGTTTTCGAAAGCCAAAAGAATTCCTCATGAAAGAACATCTTTTTTTCCTGGTTGTGGGATGGAGTAGAGTTGCTGCATCTTGAACAACCCACACTGATCTGAACAGAAACATGAAATGTTCTTATAGATATAAGAAATGAATTGAAAGTGAAAGTAAAAATGAAATTGTATTGGCTGGAAATATTTCTTGGCTGTTGAATGGGAAAAATATTTCCAGAGCTGAAAAAAAAAACTCTTCCTTTTTTTCTATTAATTTGATGTCTTCACTTTGTTTACTTTGGAATGGAGAAACCCAAAGACCATGACTCATCCTTTCTAAAACATATAATTCCTAGAATGTGTCATGGTCTATTTTTAGAAACAGTGAGACAACATTCCCAGACAAAAGGGGGTAGGATTAATTTTTGTTATGTCTAGAAGACATGATAAAAATTAACAAAAAGTTTTTTTTTTTTTTTTATCTTAGAATTTTTTTCTGAGCTCTGAAAATTTTTTCCCAGTCGGCAACCAAGTGAAAATTTTCCAGCGAAGACGATTTGGTTTTTACTTTCTCTTTCATCGCTTTTCTATAAAAGTATTCCACGTTTTCTATTCAGAACCGTGCGGGCTATCCAAGGGGCAGCATGCTCTTTCTCTTTCTCTATCTCATCTGGACCCAGGAACATTCTTCTAGAAAGAGCTTCTGTGAACACAAGTTTCTTTCCACATTTTAATGTCTCACAGAATAGAAATCATTCTTCTGTTTAGGGGAAAATGTTTCCCTTTTGAAAAGCTAGGGCCCCTCGTTTGGATTTCAACAGCAACCGTTTATCAGGTTCTAGCGAAATTGGATGATCCATCCATGAATCAGAATTTCCCATCCGTGGTTTGGATGCAACAAGATTTCAACATAGTTTAATAAAAATCCTTCAATCCTATTTGAAAGGAGATGTCATGATATTGAAAGACACCTCAAACCATACCGTTGACGACGTGTGAGACACAAACCATGACATAAATTTCAATTTCAATGACAGCTAACACGCTTGAGGTTTAAAAATGTATGAAAGAAGTTATTTTTAATCCATTTCAGCGATTGAGTGGGCTGGGGAAAAAAGGCCCTTTCCATGACAGCTAACACGCTTGAGCTTTAAAAATGTATGAAAGAATTTATTTTTAATCCATTTCAGCGATTGAGTCTGCTGGGAATCATTTTCTTAGAGCTCAGGGGAAAAAAAGGTTCTTTCCATGACAGCTAACACTCTTGAGGTTTAAAAATGTATGAAAGAATTTATTTTTAATCCATTTCAGCGATTGAGTGGGCTGGGAAACATTTTCTTAGAGCTCAGGGAATGTGTCTCCAGGTTGAATGCACAGCACACACGGATGGGAAGTCGAAACTCGAGTGGCTTAAAAAATAAATATACGAAATTTGGGTCATCGAGGTGACTAGGAAAAATTCTCAGAATTCTGGAAATAATTCTGAGTTCAAGTATGGGACATGACAACAGAAATGTATTACAATCATCATGTCATCATTGTTTTCGAAAGCCAAAAGAATTCCTCATGAAAGAACATCTTTTTTTCCTGGTTGTGGGATGGAGTAGAGTTGCTGCATCTTGAACAACCCACACTGATCTGAACAGAAACATGAAATGTTCTTATAGATATAAGAAATGAATTGAAAGTGAAAGTAAAAATGAAATTGTATTGGCTGGAAATATTTCTTGGCTGTTGAATGGGAAAAATATTTCCAGAGCTGAAAAAAAAACTCTCCCTTTTTTTCTATAATTTGATGTCTTCACTTTGTTTACTTTGGAATGGAGAAACCCAAAGACTATGACTCACCCTTTCTAAAACATATAATTCCTAGAATGAGTCATGGTCTATTTTTAGAAACAGTGAGACAACATTCCCACACAAAAGGGGGGTAGGGTTAATTTTTATCATGTCTAGAAAACATGATAAAAATTAACGAAAAGTTTTTTTTTTTTTTTTTTAATCTTAGAATTTTTTTCTGAGCTCTGAAAATTTTTTCCCAGTCGGCAACCAAGTGAAAATTTTCCAGCCAAGACGATTTGGCTTTTACTTTCACTTTCATCGCTTTTCTATAAAAGTATTCCACGTTTTCTATTCAGAACCGTGCGGGCTATCTAAGGGGCAGCATGCTTTTTCTCTTTCTCTATCTCATCTGGACCCAGGAACATTCTACTAGAAAGAGGTTCTGTTAACACAAGTTTCTTTCCACATTTTAATGTCTCACAGAATAGAAATCATTCTTCTGTTTAGGGGAAAATGTTTCCCTTTTGAAAAGCTAGGGCCCCTCGTTTGGATTTCATCAGCAACCGTTTATCAGGTTCTAGCGAAATTGGATGATCCATCCATGAATCAGAATTTCCCATCCGTGGTTTGGATGCAACAAGATTTCAACATAGTTTAATAAAAATCCTTCAATCCTATTTGAAAGGAGATGTCATGATATTGAAAGACACCTCAAACCATACCGTTGACGACGTGTGAGACACAAACCATGACATAAATTTCAATTTCAATGACAGCTAACACGCTTGAGGTTTAAAAATGTATGAAAGAAGTTATTTTTAATCCATTTGAGCGATTGAGTGGGCTGGGGAAAAAAGGCCCTTTCCATGACAGCTAACACGCTTGAGCTTTAAAAATGTATGAAAGAATTTATTTTTAATCCATTTCAGCGATTGAGTCTGCTGGGAATCATTTTCTTAGAGCTCAGGGGAAAAAAAGGTTCTTTCCATGACAGCTAACACTCTTGAGGTTTAAAAATGTATGAAAGAATTTATTTTTAATCCATTTCAGCGATTGAGTGGGCTGGGAAACATTTTCTTAGAGCTCAGGGAATGTGTCTCCAGGTTGAATGCACAGCACACACGGATGGGAAGTCGAAACTCGAGTGGCTTAAAAAATAAATATACGAAATTTGGGTCATCGAGGTGACTAGGAAAAATTCTCAGAATTCTGGAAATAATTCTGAGTTCAAGTATGGGACATGACAACAGAAATGTATTACAATCATCATGTCATCATTGTTTTCGAAAGCCAAAAGAATTCCTCATGAAAGAACATCTTTTTTTCCTGGTTGTGGGATGGAGTAGAGTTGCTGCATCTTGAACAACCCACACTGATCTGAACAGAAACATGAAATGTTCTTATAGATATAAGAAATGAATTGAAAGTGAAAGTAAAAATGAAATTGTATTGGCTGGAAATATTTCTTGGCTGTTGAATGGGAAAAATATTTCCAGAGCTGAATAAAAAACTCTTCCTTTTTTTCTATTAATTTGATGTCTTCACTTTGTTTACTTTGGAATGGAGAAACCCAAAGACCATGACTCATCCTTTCTAAAACATATAATTCCTAGAATGTGTCATGGTCTATTTTTAGAAACAGTGAGACAACATTCCCAGACAAAAGGGGGTAGGATTAATTTTTGTCATGTCTAGAAGACATGATAAAAATTAACAAAAAGTTTTTTTTTTTTTTTTATCTTAGAATTTTTTTCTGAGCTCTGAAAATTTTTTCCCAGTCGGCAACCAAGTGAAAATTTTCCAGCGAAGACGATTTGGTTTTTACTTTCTCTTTCATCGCTTTTCTATAAAAGTATTCCACGTTTTCTATTCAGAACCGTGCGGGCTATCCAAGGGGCAGCATGCTCTTTCTCTTTCTCTATCTCATCTGGACCCAGGAACATTCTTCTAGAAAGAGCTTCTGTGAACACAAGTTTCTTTCCACATTTTAATGTCTCACAGAATAGAAATCATTCTTCTGTTTAGGGGAAAATGTTTCCCTTTTGAAAAGCTAGGGCCCCTCGTTTGGATTTCAACAGCAACCGTTTATCAGGTTCTAGCGAAATTGGATGATCCATCCATGAATCTGAATTTCCCATCCGTGGTTTGGATGCAACAAGATTTCAACATAGTTTAAGAAAAATCCTTCAATCCTATTTGAAAGGAGATGTCATGATATTGAAAGACACCTCAAACCATACCGTTGACGACGTGTGAGACACAAACCATGACATAAATTTCAATTTCTATGACAGCTAACACGCTTGAGCTTTAAAAATGTATGAAAGAAGTTATTTTTAATCCATTTCAGCGATTGAGTGGGCTGGGGAAAAAAGGCCCTTTCCATGACAGCTAACACGCTTGAGCTTTAAAAACGTATGAAAGAATTTGTTTTTAATCCATTTCAGTGATTGAGTGGGCTGTGAAAAGAAAAAGCTCTTTCCATGATACCTAACACTCTTCAGCTTTAAAAATGTATGAAAGAATTTATTTTTAATCCATTTCAGCGATTGAAGGGGCTAAGAAACATTTTCTTAGAGCTCAGGGAAAAAAAGGCTCTTTCCATGACATCTAACACGCTTGAGCTTTAAAAATGTATGAAAGAATTTATTTTTAATCCATTTCAGCGATTGAGGGGGCTGGGAAACATTTTCTTAGAGCTCAGGGGAAAAAAGGCTCTTTCCATGACACCTAACACGCTTGAGCTTTAAAAATGTATGAAACAATTCATTTTTAATCCATTTCAGCGATTGAGTGGGCTCGGAAAATTTTCTTAGAGCTCAGGGAATGTGTCTCAAGGTTGAATTCACAGAACACACGGATGGGAAGTCGAAACTCGAGTGCCTTAAATAAATATACGAAATTTGGGTCATCGAGAGACTAGGAAAAATTCTCAGATTTCTGGAAATAATTCTGAGTTCAAGCATCGGACATGAGAACAGAAATATATTACAATCATCATGTCATCGTTGTTTTCGAAAGCCAAAAGAATTCCTCATCAAAGAACATCTTTTTTTCCTGGTTGTGGGATGGAGTAGAGTTGCTGCATCTTGAACAACCCACACTGATCTGAACAGAAATATGAAATGTTTTTATAGATATAAGAAATGAACTCAAAGTGAAAGTAAAAATGAAATTGTATTGGCTGGAAATATTTCTTGGCTGTTGAATGGGAAAAATATTTCCAGAGCTGAAAAAAAAACTCTCCCTTTTTTTCTATAATTTGATGTCTTCACTTTGTTTACTTTGGAATGGAGAAACCCAAAGACTATGACTCACCCTTTCTAAAACATATAATTCCTAGAATGAGTCATGGTCTATTTTTAGAAACAGTGAGACAACATTCCCACACAAAAGGGGGGTAGGGTTAATTTTTATCATGTCTAGAAAACATGATAAAAATTAACAAAAAGTTTTTTTTTTTTTTTTAATCTTAGAATTTTTTTCTGAGCTCTGAAAATTTTTTCCCAGTCGGCAACCAAGTGAAAATTTTCCAGCCAAGACGATTTGGCTTTTACTTTCACTTTCATCGCTTTTCTATAAAAGTATTCCACGTTTTCTATTCAGAACCGTGCGGGCTATCTAAGGGGCAGCATGCTTTTTCTCTTTCTCTATCTCATCTGGACCCAGGAACATTCTACTAGAAAGAGCTTCTGTTAACACAAGTTTCTTTCCACATTTTAATGTCTCACAGAATAGAAATCATTCTTCTGTTTAGGGGAAAATGTTTCCCTTTTGAAAAGCTAGGGCCCCTCGTTTGGATTTCATCAGCAACCGTTTATCAGGTTCTAGCGAAATTGGATGATCCATCCATGAATCAGAATTTCCCATCCGTGGTTTGGATGCAACAAGATTTCAACATAGTTTAATAAAAATCCTTCAATCCTATTTGAAAGGAGATGTCATGATATTGAAAGACACCTCAAACCATACCGTTGACGACGTGTGAGACACAAACCATGACATAAATTTCAATTTCAATGACAGCTAACACGCTTGAGGTTTAAAAATGTATGAAAGAAGTTATTTTTAATCCATTTCAGCGATTGAGTGGGCTGGGGAAAAAAGGCCCTTTCCATGACAGCTAACACGCTTGAGCTTTAAAAATGTATGAAAGAATTTATTTTTAATCCATTTCAGCGATTGAGTCTGCTGGGAATCATTTTCTTAGAGCTCAGGGGAAAAAAAGGTTCTTTCCATGACAGCTAACACTCTTGAGGTTTAAAAATGTATGAAAGAATTTATTTTTAATCCATTTCAGCGATTGAGTGGGCTGGGAAACATTTTCTTAGAGCTCAGGGAATGTGTCTCCAGGTTGAATGCACAGCACACACGGATGGGAAGTCGAAACTCGAGTGGCTTAAAAAATAAATATACGAAATTTGGGTCATCGAGGTGACTAGGAAAAATTCTCAGAATTCTGGAAATAATTCTGAGTTCAAGTATGGGACATGACAACAGAAATGTATTACAATCATCATGTCATCATTGTTTTCGAAAGCCAAAAGAATTCCTCATGAAAGAACATCTTTTTTTCCTGGTTGTGGGATGGAGTAGAGTTGCTGCATCTTGAACAACCCACACTGATCTGAACAGAAACATGAAATGTTCTTATAGATATAAGAAATGAATTGAAAGTGAAAGTAAAAATGAAATTGTATTGGCTGGAAATATTTCTTGGCTGTTGAATGGGAAAAATATTTCCAGAGCTGAAAAAAAAACTCTTCCTTTTTTTCTATTAATTTGATGTCTTCACTTTGTTTACTTTGGAATGGAGAAACCCAAAGACCATGACTCATCCTTTCTAAAACATATAATTCCTAGAATGTGTCATGGTCTATTTTTAGAAACAGTGAGACAACATTCCCAGACAAAAGGGGGTAGGATTAATTTTTGTCATGTCTAGAAGACATGATAAAAATTAACAAAAAGTTTTTTTTTTTTTTTTATCTTAGAATTTTTTTCTGAGCTCTGAAAATTTTTTCCCAGTCGGCAACCAAGTGAAAATTTTCCAGCGAAGACGATTTGGTTTTTACTTTCTCTTTCATCGCTTTTCTATAAAAGTATTCCACGTTTTCTATTCAGAACCGTGCGGGCTATCCAAGGGGCAGCATGCTCTTTCTCTTTCTCTATCTCATCTGGACCCAGGAACATTCTTCTAGAAAGAGCTTCTGTGAACACAAGTTTCTTTCCACATTTTAATGTCTCACAGAATAGAAATCATTCTTCTGTTTAGGGGAAAATGTTTCCCTTTTGAAAAGCTAGGGCCCCTCGTTTGGATTTCAACAGCAACCGTTTATCAGGTTCTAGCGAAATTGGATGATCCATCCATGAATCTGAATTTCCCATCCGTGGTTTGGATGCAACAAGATTTCAACATAGTTTAAGAAAAATCCTTCAATCCTATTTGAAAGGAGATGTCATGATATTGAAAGACACCTCAAACCATACCGTTGACGACGTGTGAGACACAAACCATGACATAAATTTCAATTTCTATGACAGCTAACACGCTTGAGCTTTAAAAATGTATGAAAGAAGTTATTTTTAATCCATTTCAGCGATTGAGTGGGCTGGGGAAAAAAGGCCCTTTCCATGACAGCTAACACGCTTGAGCTTTAAAAACGTATGAAAGAATTTGTTTTTAATCCATTTCAGTGATTGAGTGGGCTGTGAAAAGAAAAAGCTCTTTCCATGATACCTAACACTCTTCAGCTTTAAAAATGTATGAAAGAATTTATTTTTAATCCATTTCAGCGATTGAAGGGGCTAAGAAACATTTTCTTAGAGCTCAGGGAAAAAAAGGCTCTTTCCATGACATCTAACACGCTTGAGCTTTAAAAATGTATGAAAGAATTTATTTTTAATCCATTTCAGCGATTGAGGGGGCTGGGAAACATTTTCTTAGAGCTCAGGGGAAAAAAGGGTCTTTCCATGACACCTAACACGCTTGAGCTTTAAAAATGTATGAAACAATTCATTTTTAATCCATTTCAGCGATTGAGTGGGCTCGGAAAATTTTCTTAGAGCTCAGGGAATGTGTCTCAAGGTTGAATTCACAGATCACACGGATGGGAAGTCGAAACTCGAGTGCCTTAAATAAATATACGAAATTTGTGTCATCGAGAGACTAGGAAAAATTCTCAGATTTCTGGAAATAATTCTGAGTTCAAGCATCGGACATGAGAACAGAAATATATTACAATCATCATGTCATCGTTGTTTTCGAAAGCCAAAAGAATTCCTCATCAAAGAACATCTTTTTTTCCTGGTTGTGGGATGGAGTAGAGTTGCTGCATCTTGAACAACCCACACTGATCTGAACAGAAATATGAAATGTTTTTATAGATATAAGAAATGAACTCAAAGTGAAAGTAAAAATGAAATTGTATTGGCTGGAAATATTTCTTGGCTGTTGAATGGGAAAAATATTTCCAGAGCTGAAAAAAAAAACTCTCCCTTTTTTTCTATAATTTGATGTCTTCACTTTGTTTACTTTGGAATGGAGAAACCCAAAGACTATGACTCACCCTTTCTAAAACATATAATTCCTAGAATGAGTCATGGTCTATTTTTAGAAACAGTGAGACAACATTCCCACACAAAAGGGGGGTAGGGTTAATTTTTATCATGTCTAGAAAACATGATAAAAATTAACGAAAAGTTTTTTTTTTTTTTAATCTTAGAATTTTTTTCTGAGCTCTGAAAATTTTTTCCCAGTCGGCAACCAAGTGAAAATTTTCCAGCCAAGACGATTTGGCTTTTACTTTCACTTTCATCGCTTTTCTATAAAAGTATTCCACGTTTTCTATTCAGAACCGTGCGGGCTATCTAAGGGGCAGCATGCTTTTTCTCTTTCTCTATCTCATCTGGACCCAGGAACATTCTACTAGAAAGAGCTTCTGTGAACACAAGTTCCTTTCCACTTTTTAATGTCTCACAGAATAGAAATCATTCTTCTGTTTAGGGGAAAATGTTTCCCTTTTGAAAAGCTAGGGCCCCTCGTTTGGATTTCATCAGCAACCGTTTATCAGGTTCTAGCGAAATTGGATGATCCATCCATGAATCAGAATTTCCCATCCGTGGTTTGGATGCAACAAGATTTCAACATAGTTTAAGAAAAATCCTTCAATCCTATTTGAAAGGAGAAGTCATGATATTGAAAGACACCTCAAACCATACCGTTGACGACGTGTGAGACACAAACCATGACATAAATTCCAATTTCTATGACAGCTAACACGCTTGAGCTTTAAAAATGTATGAAAGAAGTTATTTTTAATCCATTTCAGCGATTGAGTGGGCTGGGGAAAAAGGCCCTTTCCATGACAGCTAACACGCTTGAGCTTTAAAAATGTATGAAAGATTTTGTTTTTAATCCATTTCAGCGATTGAGTCTGCTGGGAAACATTTTCTCAGAGCTCAGGGGAAAAAAGGCTCTTTCCATGACAGCTAACACTCTGGAGGTTTAAAAATGTATGAAAGAATTTATTTTTAATGCATTTCAGCGACTGAGTCTGCTGGGAATCATTTTCTTAGAGCTCAGGGGAAAAAAGGCTCTTTCCATGACAGCTAACACTCTTGAGGTTTAAAAATGTATGAAAGAATTTATTTTTAATCCATTTCAGCGATTGAGTGGGCTGGGAAACATTTTCTTAGAGCTCAGGGAATGTGTCTCCAGGTTGAATGCACAGCACACACGGATGGGAAGTCGAAACTCGAGTGGCTTAATAAATAAATATACGAAATTTGGGTCATCGAGCTGACTAGGAAAAATTCTCAGAATTCTGGAAATAATTCTGAGTTCAAGTATGGGACATGACAACAGAAATGTATTACAATCATCATGTCATCATTGTTTTCGAAAGCCAAAAGAATTCCTCATGAAAGAACATCTTTTTTTCCTGGTTGTGGGATGGAGTAGAGTTGCTGCATCTTGAACAACCCACACTGATCTGAACAGAAACATGAAATGTTCTTATAGATATAAGAAATGAATTGAAAGTGAAAGTAAAAATGAAATTGTATTGGCTGGAAATATTTCTTGTCTGTTGAATGGGAAAAATATTTCCATAGCTGAAAAAAAAAAACTCTTCCTTTTTTCTATTAATTTGATGTCTTCACTTTGTTTACTTTGGAATGGAGAAACCCAAAGACCATGACTCATCCTTTCTAAAACATATAATTCCTAGAATGAGTCATGGTCTATTTTTAGAAACAGTGAGACAACATTTCCAGACAAAAGGGGGTAGGATTAATTTTTGTCATGTCTAGAATACTTGATAAAAATTAACAAAAAGTTTTTTTTTTATCTTAGAATTTTTTTCTGAGCTCTGAAAATTTTTTCCCAGTCGGCAACCAAGTGAAAATTTTCCAGCCAAGACGATTTGGCTTTTACTTTCACTTTCATCGCTTTTCTATAAAAGTATTCCACGTTTTCTATTCAGAACCGTGCTGGCTATCCAAGGGGCAGCATGCTTTTTCTCTTTCTCTATCTCATCTGGACCCAGGAACATTCTACTAGAAAGAGCTTCTGTGAACACAAGTTCCTTTCCACTTTTTAATGTCTCACAGAATAGAAATCATTCTTCTGTTTAGGGGAAAATGTTTCCCTTTTGAAAAGCTAGGGCCCCTCGTTTGGATTTCATCAGCAACCGTTTATCACGTTCTAGCGAAATTGGATGATCCATCCATGAATCAGAATTTCCCATCCGTGGTTTGGATGCAACAAGATTTCAACATAGTTTAAGAAAAATCCTTCAATCCTATTTGAAAGGAGATGTCATGATATTGAAAGACACCTCAAACCATACCGTTGACGACGTGTGAGACACAAACCATGACATAAATTTCAATTTCTATGACAGCTAACACGCTTGAGCTTTAAAAATGTATGAAAGAAGTTATTTTTAATCCATTTCAGCGATTGAGTGGGCTGGGGAAAAAAGGCCCTTTCCATGACAGCTAACACGCTTGAGCTTTAAAAACGTATGAAAGAATTTGTTTTTAATCCATTTCAGTGATTGAGTGGGCTGTGAAAAGAAAAAGCTCTTTCCATGATACCTAACACGCTTGAGCTTTAAAAATGTATGAAAGAATTTATTTTTAATCCATTTCAGCGATTGAGGGGGCTGGGAAACATTTTCTTAGAGCTCAGGGGAAAAAAGGCTCTTTCCATGACACCTAACACGCTTGAGCTTTAAAAATGTATGAAACAATTCATTTTTAATCCATTTCAGCGATTGAGTGGGCTCGGAAAATTTTCTTAGAGCTCAGGGAATGTGTCTCCAGGTTGAATGCACAGAACACACGGATGGGAAGTCGGAACTCGAGTGCCTTAAATAAATATACGAAATTTGGTTCATCGAGTGACTAGGAAAAATTCTCAGATCTCTGGAAATAATTCTGAGTTCAAGCATCGGACATGAGAACAGAAATATATTACAATCATCATGTCATCGTTGTTTTCGAAACCAAAAGAATTCCTCATCAAAGAACATATTTTTTCCTGGTTGTGGGATGGAGTAGATTTGCTGCATTTTGAACAACCCACACTGATCTGAACAGAAATATGAAATGTTTTTATAGATATAAGAAATGAACTCAAAGTGAAAGTAAAAATGAAATTGTATTGGCTGGAAATATTTCTTGGCTGTTGAATGGGAAAAATATTTCCAGAGCTGAAAAAAAAAAACTCTTCCTTTTTTCTATTAATTTGATGTCTTCACTTTGTTTACTTTGGAATGGGGAAACCCAAACACTATGACTCATCCTTTCTAAAACATATAATTCCTAGAATGAGTCATGGTCTATTTTTAGAAACAGTGAGACAACATTCCCACACAAAAGGGGGGTAGGGTTAATTTTTATCATGTTTAGTTAACAAAAAGTTTTTTTTTAATCTTAGAATTTTTTTCTGAGCTCTGAAAATTTTTTCCCAGTCGGCAACCAAGTGAAAATTTTCCAGCCAAGACGATTTGGCTTTTACTTTCACTTTCATCGCTTTTCTATAAAAGTATTCCACGTTTTCTATTCAGAACCGTGCGGGCTATCCAAGGGGCAGCATGCTTTTTCTCTTTCTCTATCTCATCTGGACCCAGGAACATTCTACTAGAAAGAGCTTCTGTGAACACAAGTTTCTTTCCACTTTTTAATGTCTCACAGAATAGAAATCATTCTTCTGTTTAGGGGAAAATGTTTCCCTTTTGAAAAGCTAGGGCCCCTCGTTTGGATTTCATCAGCAACCGTTTATCAGGTTCTAGCGAAATTGGATGATCCATCCATGAATCAGAATTTCCCATCCGTGGTTTGGATGCAACAAGATTTCAACATAGTTTAAGAAAAATCCTTCAATCCTATTTGAAAGGAGATGTCATGATATTGAAAGACACCTCAAACCATACCGTTGACGACGTGTGAGACACAAACCATGACATAAATTTCAATTTCTATGACAGCTAACACGCTTGAGCTTTAAAAATGTATGAAAGAAGTTATTTTTAATCCATTTCAGCGATTGAGTGGGCTGGGGAAAAAAGGCCCTTTCCATGACAGCTAACACGCTTGAGCTTTAAAAATGTATGAAAGAATTTGTTTTTAATCCATTTCAGCGATTGAGTCTGCTGGGAAACATTTTCTCAGATCTCAGGGGAAAAAAGGCTCTTTCCATGACAGCTAACACTCTTGAGGTTTAAAAATGTATGAAAGAATTTATTTTTAATCCATTTCAGCGATTGAGTCTGCTGGGAATCATTTTCTTAGAGCTCAGGGGAAAAAAGGCTCTTTCCATGACAGCTAACACTCTTGAGGTTTAAAAATGTATGAAAGAATTTATTTTTAATCCATTTCAGCGATTGAGTGGGCTGGGAAACATTTTCTTAGAGCTCAGGGAATGTGTCTCCAGGTTGAATGCACAGCACACACGGATGGGAAGTCGAAACTCGAGCGGCTTAAAAAATAAATATACGAAATTTGGGTCATCGAGGTGCCTAGGAAAAATTCTCAGAATTCTGGAAATAATTCTGAGTTCAAGTATGGGACATGACAACAGAAATGTATTACAATCATCATGTCATCATTGTTTTCGAAAGCCAAAAGAATTCCTCATGAAAGAACATCTTTTTTTCCTGGTTGTGGGATGGAGTAGAGTTGCTGCATCTTGAACAACCCACACTGATCTGAACAGAAACATGAAATGTTCTTATAGATATAAGAAATGAATTGAAAGTGAAAGTAAAAATGAAATTGTATTGGCTGGAAATATTTCTTGGCTGTTGAATGGGAAAAATATTTCCAGAGCTGAAAAAAAAACTCTTCCTTTTTGCTATTAATTTGATGTCTTCACTTTGTTTACTTTGGAATGGAGAAACCCAAAGACCATGACTCATCCTTTCTAAAACATATAATTCCTAGAATGAGTCATGGTCTATTTTTAGAAACAGTGAGACAACATTCCCAGACAAAAGGGGGTAGGATTAATTTTTGTCATGTCTAGAAGACATGATAAAAATTAACAAAAAGTTTTTTTTTACCTTAGATTTTTTTTCTGAGCTCTGAAAATTTTTTCCCAGTCGGCAACCAAGTGAAATTTTCCAGCCAAGACGATTTGGCTTTTACTTTCACTTTCATCGCTTTTCTATAAAAGTATTCCACGTTTTCTATTCAGAACCGTGCGGGCTACCCAAGGGGCAGCATGCTTTTTCTCTTTCTCTATCTCATCTGGACCCAGGAACATTCTTCTAGAAAGAGCTTCTGTGAACACAAGTTTCTTTCCACATTTTAATGTCTCACAGAATAGAAATCATTCTTCTGTTTAGGGGAAAATGATTTCTTTTGAAAAGCTAGGGCCCCTCGTTTGGATTTCATCAGCAACCGTTTATCACGTTCTAGCGAAATTGGATGATCCATCCATGAATCAGAATTTCCCATCCGTGGTTTGGATGCAACAAGATTTCAACATAGTTTAAGAAAAATCCTTCAATCCTATTTGAAAGGAGATGTCATGATATTGAAAGACACCTCAAACCATACCGTTGGCGACGTGTGAGACACAAACCATGACATAAATTTCAATTTCTATGACAGCTAACACGCTTGAGCTTTAAAAATGTATGAAAGAAGTTATTTTTAATCCATTTCAGCGATTGAGTGGGCTGGGGAAAAAAGGCCCTTTCCATGACAGCTAACACGCTTGAGCTTTAAAAATGTATGAAAGAATTTGTTTTTAATCCATTTCCGTGATTAAGTGGGCTGTGAAAAGAAAAAGCTCTTTCCATGATACCTAACACTCTTGAACTTTAAAAATGTATGAAAGAATTTATTTTTAATCCATTTCAGCGATTGAGGGGGCTGGGAAACATTTTCTTAGAGCTCAGGGAAAAAAAGGCTCTTTCCATGACACCTAACACGCTTGAGCTTTAAAAATGTATGAAACAATTCATTTTTAATCCATTTCAGCGATTGAGTGGGCTCGGAAAATTTTCTTAGAGCTCAGGGAATGTGTCTCCAGGTTGAATGCACAGAACATACGGATGGGAAGTCGAAACTCGAGTGGCTTAAATAAATATACGAAATTTGGGTCATCGAGTGACTAGGAAAAATTCTCAGATCTCTGGAAATAATTCTGAGTTCAAGCATCGGACATGAGAACAGAAATATATTACAATCATCATGTCATCGTTGTTTTCGAAAGCCAAAAGAATTCCTCATCAAAGAACATCTTTTTTCCTGGTTGTGGGATGGAGTAGAGTTGCTGCATCTTGAACAACCCACACTGATCTGAACAGAAATATGAAATGTTTTTATAGATATAAGAAATGAACTCAAAGTGAAAGTAAAAATGAAATTGTATTGGCTGGAAATATTTCTTGGCTGTTGAATGGGAAAAATATTTCCAGAGCTGAAAAAAAAACTCTTCCTTTTTTTCTATTAATTTGATGTCTTCACTTTGTTTACTTTGGAATGGAGAAACCCAAAGACTATGACTCATCCTTTCTAAAACATATAATTCCTAGAATGAGTCATGGTCTATTTTTAGAAACAGTGAGACAACATTCCCACACAAAAGGGGGGTAGGGTTAATTTTTATCATGTCTAGAAAACATGATAAAATTTAACAAAAAGTTTCTTTTTTTTTATCTTAGAATTTTTTTCTGAGCTCTGAAAATTTTTTCCCAGTCGGCAACCAAGTGAAAATTTTCCAGCCAAGACGATTTGGCTTTTACTTTCACTTTCATCGCTTTTCTATAAAAGTATTCCACGTTTTCTATTCAGAACCGTGCGGGCTATCCAAGGGGCAGCATGCTTTTTCTCTTTCTCTGTCTCATCTGGACCCAGGAACATTCTACTAGAAAGAGCTTCTGTGAACACAAGTTTCTTTCCACTTTTTAATGTCTCACAGAATAGAAATTATTCTTCTCTTTAGGGGAAAATGTTTCCCTTTTGAAAAGCTAGGGCCCCTCGTTTGGATTTCATCAGCAACCGTTTATCAGGTTCTAGCGAAATTGGATGATCCATCCATGAATCAGAATTTCCCATCCGTGGTTTGGATGCAACAAGATTTCAACATAGTTTAAGAAAAATCCTTCAATCCTATTTGAAAGGAGATGTCATGATATTGAAAGACACCTCAAACCATACCGTTGACGACGTGTGAGACACAAACCATGACATAAATTTCAATTTCTATGACAGCTAACACGCTTGAGCTTTAAAAATGTATGAAAGAAGTTATTTTTAATCCATTTCAGCGATTGAGTGGGCTGGGGAAAAAAGGCCCTTTCCATGACAGCTAACACGCTTGAGCTTTAAAAATGTATGAAAGAATTTGTTTTTAATCCATTTCAGCGATTGAGTCTGCTGGGAAACATTTTCTCAGATCTCAGGGGAAAAAAGGCTCTTTCCATGACAGCTAACACTCTTGATGTTTAAAAATGTATGAAACAATTCATTTTTAATCCATTTCAGCGATTGAGTGGGCTCGGAAAATTTTCTTAGAGCTCAGGGAATGTGTCTCCAGGTTGAATGCACAGAACACACGGATGGGAAGTCGAAACTCGAGTGGCTTAAATAAATATACGAAATTTGGGTCATCGAGTGACTAGGAAAAATTCTCAGATCTCTGGAAATAATTCTGAGTTCAAGTATCGGACATGAGAACAGAAATATATTACAATCATCATGTCATCGTTGTTTTCGAAAGCCAAAAGAATTCCTCATGAAAGAACATCTTTTTTTCCTGGTTGTGGGATGGAGTAGAGTTGCTGCATCTTGAACAACCCACACTGATCTGAACAGAAATATGAAATGTTTTTATAGATATAAGAAATGAACTCAAAGTGAAAGTAAAAATGAAATTGTATTGGCTGGAAATATTTCTTGGCTGTTGAATGGGAAAAATATTTCCAGAGTTGAAAAAAAAACTCTTCCTTTTTTTCTATAATTTGATGTCTTCACTTTGTTTACTTTGGAATGGAGAAACCCAAAGACTATGACTCATCCTTTCTAAAACATATAATTCCTAGAATGAGTCATGGTCTATTTTTAGAAACAGTGAGACAACATTCCCACACAAAAGGGGGGTAGGATTAATTTTTATCATGTCTAGAAAACATGATAAAAATTAACAAAAAGTTTTTTTTTTTAATCTTAGAATTTTTTCTGAGCTCTGAAAATCTTTTCCCAGTCGGCAACCAAGTGAAAAGTTTCCAGCCAAGACGATTTGGCTTTTACTCTCACTTTCATCGCTTTTCTATAAAAGTATTCCACGTTTTCTATTCAGAACCGTGCGGGCTATCCAAGGGGCAGCATGCTTTTTCTCTTTCTCTATCTCATCTGGACCCAGGAACATTCTACTAGAAAGAGCTTCTGTGAACACAAGTTTCTTTCCACTTTTTAATGTCTCACAGAATAGAAATCATTCTTCTGTTTAGGGGAAAATGTTTCCCTTTTGAAAAGCTAGGGCCCCTCGTTTGGATTTCATCAGCAACCGTTTATCAGGTTCTAGCGAAATTGGATGATCCATCCATGAATCAGAATTTCCCATCCGTGGTTTGGATGCAACAAGATTTCAACATAGTTTAAGAAAAATCCTTCAATCCTATTTGAAAGGAGATGTCATGATATTGAAAGACACCTCAAACCATGCCGTTGACGACGTGTGAGACACAAACCATGACATAAATTTCAATTTCTATGACAGCTAACACGCTTGAGCTTTAAAAATGTATGAAAGAATTTGTTTTTAATCCATTTCAGCGATTGAGTCTGCTGGGAAACATTTTCTCAGATCTCAGGGGAAAAAAGGCTCTTTCCATGACAGCTAACACTCTTGAGGTTTAAAAATGTATGAAAGAATTTATTTTTAATCCATTTCAGCGATTGAGTGGGCTGGGGAAAAAAGGCCCTTTCCATGACAGCTAACACGCTTGAGCTTTAAAAATGTATGAAAGAATTTGTTTTTAATCCATTTCAGCGATTGAGTCTGCTGGGAAACATTTTCTCAGATCTCAGGGGAAAAAAGGCTCTTTCCATGACAGCTAACACTCTTGAGGTTTAAAAATGTATGAAAGAATTTATTTTTAATCCATTTCAGCGATTGAGTCTGCTGGGAATCATTTTCTTAGAGCTCAGGGGAAAAAAGGCTCTTTCCATGACAGCTAACACTCTTGAGGTTTAAAAATGTATGAAAGAATTTGTTTTTAATCCATTTCAGCGATTGAGTGGGCTGGGAAACATTTTCTTAGAGCTCAGGGAATGTGTCTCCAGGTTGAATGCACAGCACACACGGATGGGAAGTCGAAACTCGAGCGGCTTAAAAAATAAATATACGAAATTTGGGTCATCGAGGTGCCTAGGAAAAATTCTCAGAATTCTGGAAATAATTCTGAGTTCAAGTATGGGACATGACAACAGAAATGTATTACAATCATCATGTCATCATTGTTTTCGAAAGCCAAAAGAATTCCTCATGAAAGAACATCTTTTTTTCCTGGTTGTGGGATGGAGTAGAGTTGCTGCATCTTGAACAACCCACACTGATCTGAACAGAAACATGAAATGTTCTTATAGATATAAGAAATGAATTGAAAGTGAAAGTAAAAATGAAATTGTATTGGCTGGAAATATTTCTTGGCTGTTGAATGGGAAAAATATTTCCAGAGCTGAAAAAAAAACTCTTCCTTTTTGCTATTAATTTGATGTCTTCACTTTGTTTACTTTGGAATGGAGAAACCCAAAGACCATGACTCATCCTTTCTAAAACATATAATTCCTAGAATGAGTCATGGTCTATTTTTAGAAACAGTGAGACAACATTCCCAGACAAAAGGGGGTAGGATTAATTTTTGTCATGTCTAGAAGACATGATAAAAATTAACAAAAAGTTTTTTTTTACCTTAGATTTTTTTTCTGAGCTCTGAAAATTTTTTCCCAGTCGGCAACCAAGTGAAATTTTCCAGCCAAGACGATTTGGCTTTTACTTTCACTTTCATCGCTTTTCTATAAAAGTATTCCACGTTTTCTATTCAGAACCGTGCGGGCTACCCAAGGGGCAGCATGCTTTTTCTCTTTCTCTATCTCATCTGGACCCAGGAACATTCTTCTAGAAAGAGCTTCTGTGAACACAAGTTTCTTTCCACATTTTAATGTCTCACAGAATAGAAATCATTCTTCTGTTTAGGGGAAAATGATTTCTTTTGAAAAGCTAGGGCCCCTCGTTTGGATTTCATCAGCAACCGTTTATCACGTTCTAGCGAAATTGGATGATCCATCCATGAATCAGAATTTCCCATCCGTGGTTTGGATGCAACAAGATTTCAACATAGTTTAAGAAAAATCCTTCAATCCTATTTGAAAGGAGATGTCATGATATTGAAAGACACCTCAAACCATACCGTTGGCGACGTGTGAGACACAAACCATGACATAAATTTCAATTTCTATGACAGCTAACACGCTTGAGCTTTAAAAATGTATGAAAGAAGTTATTTTTAATCCATTTCAGCGATTGAGTGGGCTGGGGAAAAAAGGCCCTTTCCATGACAGCTAACACGCTTGAGCTTTAAAAATGTATGAAAGAATTTGTTTTTAATCCATTTCCGTGATTAAGTGGGCTGTGAAAAGAAAAAGCTCTTTCCATGATACCTAACACTCTTGAGCTTTAAAAATGTATGAAAGAATTTATTTTTAATCCATTTCAGCGATTGAGGGGGCTGGGAAACATTTTCTTAGAGCTCAGGGAAAAAAAGGCTCTTTCCATGACACCTAACACGCTTGAGCTTTAAAAATGTATGAAACAATTCATTTTTAATCCATTTCAGCGATTGAGTGGGCTCGGAAAATTTTCTTAGAGCTCAGGGAATGTGTCTCCAGGTTGAATGCACAGAACATACGGATGGGAAGTCGAAACTCGAGTGGCTTAAATAAATATACGAAATTTGGGTCATCGAGTGACTAGGAAAAATTCTCAGATCTCTGGAAATAATTCTGAGTTCAAGCATCGGACATGAGAACAGAAATATATTACAATCATCATGTCATCGTTGTTTTCGAAAGCCAAAAGAATTCCTCATCAAAGAACATCTTTTTTCCTGGTTGTGGGATGGAGTAGAGTTGCTGCATCTTGAACAACCCACACTGATCTGAACAGAAATATGAAATGTTTTTATAGATATAAGAAATGAACTCAAAGTGAAAGTAAAAATGAAATTGTATTGGCTGGAAATATTTCTTGGCTGTTGAATGGGAAAAATATTTCCAGAGCTGAAAAAAAAACTCTTCCTTTTTTTCTATTAATTTGATGTCTTCACTTTGTTTACTTTGGAATGGAGAAACCCAAAGACTATGACTCATCCTTTCTAAAACATATAATTCCTAGAATGAGTCATGGTCTATTTTTAGAAACAGTGAGACAACATTCCCACACAAAAGGGGGGTAGGGTTAATTTTTATCATGTCTAGAAAACATGATAAAATTTAACAAAAAGTTTCTTTTTTTTTATCTTAGAATTTTTTTCTGAGCTCTGAAAATTTTTTCCCAGTCGGCAACCAAGTGAAAATTTTCCAGCCAAGACGATTTGGCTTTTACTTTCACTTTCATCGCTTTTCTATAAAAGTATTCCACGTTTTCTATTCAGAACCGTGCGGGCTATCCAAGGGGCAGCATGCTTTTTCTCTTTCTCTGTCTCATCTGGACCCAGGAACATTCTACTAGAAAGAGCTTCTGTGAACACAAGTTTCTTTCCACTTTTTAATGTCTCACAGAATAGAAATTATTCTTCTCTTTAGGGGAAAATGTTTCCCTTTTGAAAAGCTAGGGCCCCTCGTTTGGATTTCATCAGCAACCGTTTATCAGGTTCTAGCGAAATTGGATGATCCATCCATGAATCAGAATTTCCCATCCGTGGTTTGGATGCAACAAGATTTCAACATAGTTTAAGAAAAATCCTTCAATCCTATTTGAAAGGAGATGTCATGATATTGAAAGACACCTCAAACCATACCGTTGACGACGTGTGAGACACAAACCATGACATAAATTTCAATTTCTATGACAGCTAACACGCTTGAGCTTTAAAAATGTATGAAAGAAGTTATTTTTAATCCATTTCAGCGATTGAGTGGGCTGGGGAAAAAAGGCCCTTTCCATGACAGCTAACACGCTTGAGCTTTAAAAATGTATGAAAGAATTTGTTTTTAATCCATTTCAGCGATTGAGTCTGCTGGGAAACATTTTCTCAGATCTCAGGGGAAAAAAGGCTCTTTCCATGACAGCTAACACTCTTGATGTTTAAAAATGTATGAAACAATTCATTTTTAATCCATTTCAGCGATTGAGTGGGCTCGGAAAATTTTCTTAGAGCTCAGGGAATGTGTCTCCAGGTTGAATGCACAGAACACACGGATGGGAAGTCGAAACTCGAGTGGCTTAAATAAATATACGAAATTTGGGTCATCGAGTGACTAGGAAAAATTCTCAGATCTCTGGAAATAATTCTGAGTTCAAGTATCGGACATGAGAACAGAAATATATTACAATCATCATGTCATCGTTGTTTTCGAAAGCCAAAAGAATTCCTCATGAAAGAACATCTTTTTTTCCTGGTTGTGGGATGGAGTAGAGTTGCTGCATCTTGAACAACCCACACTGATCTGAACAGAAATATGAAATGTTTTTATAGATATAAGAAATGAACTCAAAGTGAAAGTAAAAATGAAATTGTATTGGCTGGAAATATTTCTTGGCTGTTGAATGGGAAAAATATTTCCAGAGTTGAAAAAAAAACTCTTCCTTTTTTTCTATAATTTGATGTCTTCACTTTGTTTACTTTGGAATGGAGAAACCCAAAGACTATGACTCATCCTTTCTAAAACATATAATTCCTAGAATGAGTCATGGTCTATTTTTAGAAACAGTGAGACAACATTCCCAGACAAAAGGGGGTAGGATTAATTTTTGTCATGTCTAGAAGACATGATAAAAATTAACAAAAAGTTTTTTTTTACCTTAGATTTTATTTCTGAGCTCTGAAAATTTTTTCCCAGTCGGCAACCAAGTGAAATTTTCCAGCCAAGACGATTTGGCTTTTACTTTCACTTTCATCGCTTTTCTATAAAAGTATTCCACGTTTTCTATTCAGAACCGTGCGGGCTACCCAAGGGGCAGCATGCTTTTTCTCTTTCTCTATCTCATCTGGACCCAGGAACATTCTTCTAGAAAGAGCTTCTGTGAACACAAGTTTCTTTCCACATTTTAATGTCTCACAGAATAGAAATCATTCTTCTGTTTAGGGGAAAATGATTTCTTTTGAAAAGCTAGGGCCCCTCGTTTGGATTTCATCAGCAACCGTTTATCACGTTCTAGCGAAATTGGATGATCCATCCATGAATCAGAATTTCCCATCCGTGGTTTGGATGCAACAAGATTTCAACATAGTTTAAGAAAAATCCTTCAATCCTATTTGAAAGGAGATGTCATGATATTGAAAGACACCTCAAACCATACCGTTGGCGACGTGTGAGACACAAACCATGACATAAATTTCAATTTCTATGACAGCTAACACGCTTGAGCTTTAAAAATGTATGAAAGAAGTTATTTTTAATCCATTTCAGCGATTGAGTGGGCTGGGGAAAAAAGGCCCTTTCCATGACAGCTAACACGCTTGAGCTTTAAAAATGTATGAAAGAATTTGTTTTTAATCCATTTCCGTGATTAAGTGGGCTGTGAAAAGAAAAAGCTCTTTCCATGATACCTAACACTCTTGAGCTTTAAAAATGTATGAAAGAATTTATTTTTAATCCATTTCAGCGATTGAGGGGGCTGGGAAACATTTTCTTAGAGCTCAGGGAAAAAAAGGCTCTTTCCATGACACCTAACACGCTTGAGCTTTAAAAATGTATGAAACAATTCATTTTTAATCCATTTCAGCGATTGAGTGGGCTCGGAAAATTTTCTTAGAGCTCAGGGAATGTGTCTCCAGGTTGAATGCACAGAACATACGGATGGGAAGTCGAAACTCGAGTGGCTTAAATAAATATACGAAATTTGGGTCATCGAGTGACTAGGAAAAATTCTCAGATCTCTGGAAATAATTCTGAGTTCAAGCATCGGACATGAGAACAGAAATATATTACAATCATCATGTCATCGTTGTTTTCGAAAGCCAAAAGAATTCCTCATCAAAGAACATCTTTTTTCCTGGTTGTGGGATGGAGTAGAGTTGCTGCATCTTGAACAACCCACACTGATCTGAACAGAAATATGAAATGTTTTTATAGATATAAGAAATGAACTCAAAGTGAAAGTAAAAATGAAATTGTATTGGCTGGAAATATTTCTTGGCTGTTGAATGGGAAAAATATTTCCAGAGCTGAAAAAAAAACTCTTCCTTTTTTTCTATTAATTTGATGTCTTCACTTTGTTTACTTTGGAATGGAGAAACCCAAAGACTATGACTCATCCTTTCTAAAACATATAATTCCTAGAATGAGTCATGGTCTATTTTTAGAAACAGTGAGACAACATTCCCACACAAAAGGGGGGTAGGGTTAATTTTTATCATGTCTAGAAAACATGATAAAATTTAACAAAAAGTTTCTTTTTTTTTATCTTAGAATTTTTTTCTGAGCTCTGAAAATTTTTTCCCAGTCGGCAACCAAGTGAAAATTTTCCAGCCAAGACGATTTGGCTTTTACTTTCACTTTCATCGCTTTTCTATAAAAGTATTCCACGTTTTCTATTCAGAACCGTGCGGGCTATCCAAGGGGCAGCATGCTTTTTCTCTTTCTCTGTCTCATATGGACCCAGGAACATTCTACTAGAAAGAGCTTCTGTGAACACAAGTTTCTTTCCACTTTTTAATGTCTCACAGAATAGAAATTATTCTTCTCTTTAGGGGAAAATGTTTCCCTTTTGAAAAGCTAGGGCCCCTCGTTTGGATTTCATCAGCAACCGTTTATCAGGTTCTAGCGAAATTGGATGATCCATCCATGAATCAGAATTTCCCATCCGTGGTTTGGATGCAACAAGATTTCAACATAGTTTAAGAAAAATCCTTCAATCCTATTTGAAAGGAGATGTCATGATATTGAAAGACACCTCAAACCATACCGTTGACGACGTGTGAGACACAAACCATGACATAAATTTCAATTTCTATGACAGCTAACACGCTTGAGCTTTAAAAATGTATGAAAGAAGTTATTTTTAATCCATTTCAGCGATTGAGTGGGCTGGGGAAAAAAGGCCCTTTCCATGACAGCTAACACGCTTGAGCTTTAAAAATGTATGAAAGAATTTGTTTTTAATCCATTTCAGCGATTGAGTCTGCTGGGAAACATTTTCTCAGATCTCAGGGGAAAAAAGGCTCTTTCCATGACAGCTAACACTCTTGATGTTTAAAAATGTATGAAACAATTCATTTTTAATCCATTTCAGCGATTGAGTGGGCTCGGAAAATTTTCTTAGAGCTCAGGGAATGTGTCTCCAGGTTGAATGCACAGAACACACGGATGGGAAGTCGAAACTCGAGTGGCTTAAATAAATATACGAAATTTGGGTCATCGAGTGACTAGGAAAAATTCTCAGATCTCTGGAAATAATTCTGAGTTCAAGTATCGGACATGAGAACAGAAATATATTACAATCATCATGTCATCGTTGTTTTCGAAAGCCAAAAGAATTCCTCATGAAAGAACATCTTTTTTTCCTGGTTGTGGGATGGAGTAGAGTTGCTGCATCTTGAACAACCCACACTGATCTGAACAGAAATATGAAATGTTTTTATAGATATAAGAAATGAACTCAAAGTGAAAGTAAAAATGAAATTGTATTGGCTGGAAATATTTCTTGGCTGTTGAATGGGAAAAATATTTCCAGAGTTGAAAAAAAAACTCTTCCTTTTTTTCTATAATTTGATGTCTTCACTTTGTTTACTTTGGAATGGAGAAACCCAAAGACTATGACTCATCCTTTCTGAAACATATAATTCCTAGAATGAGTCATGGTCTATTTTTAGAAACAGTGAGACAACATTCCCACACAAAAGGGGGGTAGGATTAATTTTTATCATGTCTAGAAAACATGATAAAAATTAACAAAAAGTTTTTTTTTTTAATCTTAGAATTTTTTCTGAGCTCTGAAAATCTTTTCCCAGTCGGCAACCAAGTGAAAAGTTTCCAGCCAAGACGATTTGGCTTTTACTCTCACTTTCATCGCTTTTCTATAAAAGTATTCCACGTTTTCTATTCAGAACCGTGCGGGCTATCCAAGGGGCAGCATGCTTTTTCTCTTTCTCTATCTCATCTGGACCCAGGAACATTCTACTAGAAAGAGCTTCTGTGAACACAAGTTTCTTTCCACTTTTTAATGTCTCACAGAATAGAAATCATTCTTCTGTTTAGGGGAAAATGTTTCCCTTTTGAAAAGCTAGGGCCCCTCGTTTGGATTTCATCAGCAACCGTTTATCAGGTTCTAGCGAAATTGGATGATCCATCCATGAATCAGAATTTCCCATCCGTGGTTTGGATGCAACAAGATTTCAACATAGTTTAAGAAAAATCCTTCAATCCTATTTGAAAGGAGATGTCATGATATTGAAAGACACCTCAAACCATGCCGTTGACGACGTGTGAGACACAAACCATGACATAAATTTCAATTTCTATGACAGCTAACACGCTTGAGCTTTAAAAATGTATGAAAGAATTTGTTTTTAATCCATTTCAGCGATTGAGTCTGCTGGGAAACATTTTCTCAGATCTCAGGGGAAAAAAGGCTCTTTCCATGACAGCTAACACTCTTGAGGTTTAAAAATGTATGAAAGAATTTATTTTTAATCCATTTCAGCGATTGAATCTGCTGGGAAACATTTTCTTAGAGCTCAGGGGAAAAAAGGCTCTTTCCATGACAGCTAACACTCTTGAGGTTTAAAAATGTATGAAAGAATTTATTTTTAATCCATTTCAGCGATTGAGTGGGCTGGGAAACATTTTCTTAGAGCTCAGGGAATGTGTCTCCAGGTTGAATGCACAGCACACACGGATGGGAAGTCGAAACTCGAGTGGCTTAAAAAATAAATATACGAAATTTGGGTCATCGAGGTGACTAGGAAAAATTCTCAGAATTCTGGAAATAATTCTGAGTTCAAGTATGGGACATGACAACAGAAATGTATTACAATCATCATGTCATCATTGTTTTCGAAAGCCAAAAGAATTCCTCATGAAAGAACATCTTTTTTTCCTGGTTGTGGGATGGAGTAGAGTTGCTGCATCTTGAACAACCCACACTGATCTGAACAGAAACATGAAATGTTCTTATAGATATAAGAAATGAATTGAAAGTGAAAGTAAAAATGAAATTGTATTGGCTGGAAATATTTCTTGGCTGTTGAATGGGAAAAATATTTCCAGAGCTGAAAAAAAAAACTCTTCCTTTTTTTCTATTAATTTGATGTCTTCACTTTGTTTACTTTGGAATGGAGAAACCCAAAGACCATGACTCATCCTTTCTAAAACATATAATTCCTAGAATGTGTCATGGTCTAATTTTAGAAACAGTGAGACAACATTCCCAGACAAAAGGGGGTAGGATTAATTTTTGTCATGTCTAGAAGACATGATAAAAATTAACAAAAAGATTTTTTTTATCTTAGAATTTTTTTCTGAGCTCTGAAAATTTTTTCCCAGTCGGCAACCAAGTGAAAATTTTCCAGCCAAGACGATTTGGCTTTTACTTTCACTTTCATCGCTTTTCTATAAAAGTATTCCACGTTTTCTATTCAGAACCGTGCGGGCTATCCAAAGGGCAGCATGCTTTTTCTCTTTCTCTATCTCATCTGGACCCAGGAACATTCTACTAGAAAGAGCTTCTGTTAACACAAGTTTCTTTCCACATTTTAATGTCTCACAGAATAGAAATCATTCTTCTGTTTAGGGGAAAATGTTTCCCTTTTGAAAAGCTAGGGCCCCTCGTTTGGATTTCATCAGCAACCGTTTATCAGGTTCTAGCGAAATTGGATGATCCATCCATGAATCAGAATTTCCCATCCGTGGTTTGGATGCAACAAGATTTCAACATAGTTTAATAAAAATCCTTCAATCCTATTTGAAAGGAGATGTCATGATATTGAAAGACACCTCAAACCATACCGTTGACGACGTGTGAGACACAAACCATGACATAAATTTCAATTTCAATGACAGCTAACACGCTTGAGCTTTAAAAATGTATGAAAGAAGTTATTTTTAATCCATTTCAGAGATTGAGTGGGCTGGGGAAGAAAGGCCCTTTCCATGACAGCTAACACGCTTGAGCTTTAAAAATGTATGAAAGAATTTATTTTTAATCCATTTCAGCGATTGAGTCTGCTGGGAATCATTTTCTTAGAGCTCAGGGGAAAAAAGGCTCTTTCCATGACAGCTAACACTCTTGAGGTTTAAAAATGTATGAAAGAATTTATTTTTAATCCATTTCAGCGATTGAGTGGGCTGGGAAACATTTTCTTAGAGCTCAGGGAATGTGTCTCCAGGTTGAATGCACAGCACACACGGATGGGAAGTCGAAACTCGAGTGGCTTAAAAAATAAATATACGAAATTTGGGTCATCGAGGTGACTAGGAAGAATTCTCAGAATTCTGGAAATAATTCTGAGTTCAAGTATGGGACATGACAACAGAAATGTATTACAATCATCATGTCATCATTGTTTTCGAAAGCCAAAAGAATTCCTCATGAAAGAACATCTTTTTTTCCTGGTTGTGGGATGGAGTAGAGTTGCTGCATCTTGAACAACCCACACTGATCTGAACAGAAACATGAAATGTTCTTATAGATATAAGAAATGAACTCAAAGTGAAAGTAAAAATGAAATTGTATTGGCTGGAAATATTTCTTGGCTGTTGAATGGGAAATATATTTCCAGAGCTGAAAAAAAACTCTTCCTTTTTTCTATTAATTTGATGTCTTCACTTTGTTTACTTTGGAATGGAGAAACCCAAAGACCATGACTCATCCTTTCTAAAACATATAATTCCTAGAATGAGTCATGGTCTATTTTTAGAAACAGTGAGACAACATTCCCAGACAAAAGGGGGTAGGATTAATTTTTGTCATGTCTAGAATACTTGATAAAAATTAACAAAAAGTTTTTTTTTTAATCTTAGAATTTTTTTCTGAGCTCTGAAAATTTTTTCCCAGTCGGCAACCAAGTGAAAATTTTCCAGCCAAGACGATTTGGCTTTTACTTTCACTTTCATCGCTTTTCTATAAAAGTATTCCACGTTTTCTATTCAGAACCGTGCTGGCTATCCAAGGGGCAGCATGCTTTTTCTCTTTCTCTATCTCATCTGGACCCAGGAACATTCTACTAGAAAGAGCTTCTGTGAACACAAGTTTCTTTCCACTTTTTAATGTCTCACAGAATAGAAATCATTCTTCTGTTTAGGGGAAAATGTTTCCCTTTTGAAAAGCTAGGGCCCCTCGTTTGGATTTCATCAGCAACCGTTTATCACGTTCTAGCGAAATTGGATGATCCATCCATGAATCAGAATTTCCCATCCGTGGTTTGGATGCAACAAGATTTCAACATAGTTTAAGAAAAATCCTTCAATCCTATTTGAAAGGAGATGTCATGATATTGAAAGACACCTCAAACCATACCGTTGACGACGTGTGAGACACAAACCATGACATAAATTTCAATTTCTATGACAGCTAACACGCTTGAGCTTTAAAAATGTATGAAAGAAGTTATTTTTAATCCATTTCAGCGATTGTGTGGGCTGGGGAAAAAAGGCCCTTTCCATGACAGCTAACACGCTTGAGCTTTAAAAACGTATGAAAGAATTTGTTTTTAATCCATTTCAGTGATTGATTGGGCTGTGAAAAGAAAAAGCTCTTTCCATGATACCTAACACGCTTGAGCTTTAAAAATGTATGAAAGAATTTATTTTTAATCCATTTCAGCGATTGAGGGGGCTGGGAAACATTTTCTTAGAGCTCAGGGGAAAAAAGGCTCTTTCCATGACACCTAACACGCTTGAGCTTTAAAAATGTATGAAACAATTCATTTTTAATCCATTTCAGCGATTGAGTGGGCTCGGAAAATTTTCTTAGAGCTCAGGGAATGTGTCTCCAGGTTGAATGCACAGAACACACGGATGGGAAGTCGGAACTCGAGTGCCTTAAATAAATATACGAAATTTGGTTCATCGAGTGACTAGGAAAAATTCTCAGATCTCTGGAAATAATTCTGAGTTCAAGCATCGGACATGAGAACAGAAATATATTACAATCATCATGTCATCGTTGTTTTCGAAACCAAAAGAATTCCTCATCAAAGAACATATTTTTTTCCTGGTTGTGGGATGGAGTAGATTTGCTGCATTTTGAACAACCCACACTGATCTGAACAGAAATATGAAATGTTTTTATAGATATAAGAAATGAACTCAAAGTGAAAGTAAAAATGAAATTGTATTGGCTGGAAATATTTCTTGGCCGTTGAATGGGAAAAATATTTCCAGAGCTGAAAAAAAAAACTCTTCCTTTTTTTCTATTAATTTGATGTCTTCTCTTTGTTTACTTTGGAATGGGGAAACCCAAACACTATGACTCATCCTTTCTAAAACATATAATTCCTAGAATGAGTCATGGTCTATTTTTAGAAACAGTGAGACAACATTCCCACACAAAAGGGGGGTAGGGTTAATTTTTATCATGTTTAACAAAAAGTTTTTTTTTTTAATCTTAGAATTTTTTTCTGAGCTCTGAAAATTTTTTCCCAGTCGGCAACCAAGTGAAAATTTTCCGGCCAAGACGATTTGGCTTTTACTTTCACTTTCATCGCTTTTCTATAAAAGTATTCCACGTTTTCTATTCAGAACCGTGCGGGCTATCCAAGGGGCAGCATGCTTTTTCTCTTTCTCTATCTCATCTGGACCCAGGAACATTCTACTAGAAAGAGCTTCTGTGAACACAAGTTTCTTTCCACTTTTTAATGTCTCACAGAATAGAAATCATTCTTCTGTTTAGGGGAAAATGTTTCCCTTTTGAAAAGCTAGGGCCCCTCGTTTGTATTTCATCAGCAACCGTTTATCAGGTTCTAGCGAAATTGGATGATCCATCCATGAATCAGAATTTCCCATCCGTGGTTTGGATGTAACAAGATTTCAACATAGTTTAAGAAAAATCCTTCAATCCTATTTGAAAGGAGATGTCATGATATTGAAAGACACCTCAAACCATACCGTTGACGACGTGTGAGACACAAACCATGACATAAATTTCAATTTCTATGACAGCTAACACGCTTGAGCTTTAAAAATGTATGAAAGAAGTTATTTTTAATCCATTTCAGCGATTGAGTGGGCTGGGGAAAAAAGGCCCTTTCCATGACAGCTAACACGCTTGAGCTTTAAAAATGTATGAAAGAATTTGTTTTTAATCCATTTCAGCGATTGAGTCTGCTGGGAAACATTTTCTCAGATCTCAGGGGAAAAAAGGCTCTTTCCATGACAGCTAACACTCTTGAGGTTTAAAAATGTATGAAAGAATTTATTTTTAATCCATTTCAGCGATTGAGGGGGCTGGGAATCATTTTCTTAGAGCTCAGGGGAAAAAAGGCTCTTTCCATGACAGCTAACACTCTTGAGGTTTAAAAATGTATGAAAGAATTTATTTTTAATCCATTTCAGCGATTGAGTGGGCTGGGAAACATTTTCTTAGAGCTCAGGGAATGTGTCTCCAGGTTGAATGCACAGCACACACGGATGGGAAGTCGAAACTCGAGCGGCTTAAAAAATAAATATACGAAATTTGGGTCATCGAGGTGACTAGGAAAAATTCTCAGAATTCTGGAAATAATTCTGAGTTCAAGCATCGGACATGAGAACAGAAATATATTACAATCATCATGTCATCGTTGTTTTCGAAAGCCAAAAGAATTCCTCATCAAAGAACATCTTTTTTTCCTGGTTGTGGGATGGAGTAGAGTTGCTGCATCTTGAACAACCCACACTGATCTGAACAGAAATATGAAATGTTTTTATAGATATAAGAAATGAACTCAAAGTGAAAGTAAAAATGAAATTGTATTGGCTGGAAATATTTCTTGGCTGTTGAATGGGAAAAATATTTCCAGAGCTGAAAAAAAAACTCTTCCTTTTTTTCTATTAATTTGATGTCTTCACTTTGTTTACTTTGGAATGGAGAAACCCATAGACTATGACTCATCCTTTCTAAAACATATAATTCCTAGAATGAGTCATGGTCTATTTTTAGAAACAGTGAGACAACATTCCCACACAAAAGGGGGGTAGGGTTAATTTTTATCATGTCTAGAAAACATGATAAAATTTAACAAAAAGTTTATTTTTTTTTAATCTTAGAATTTTTTTCTGAGCTCTGAAAATTTTTTCCCAGTCGGCAACCAAGTGAAAATTTTCCAGCCAAGACGATTTGGCTTTTACTTTCACTTTCATCGCTTTTCTATAAAAGTATTCCACGTTTTCTATTCAGAACCGTGCGGGCTATCCAAGGGGCAGCATGCTTTTTCTCTTTCTCTATCTCATCTGGACCCAGGAACATTCTACTAGAAAGAGCTTCTGTGAACACAAGTTTCTTTCCACTTTTTAATGTCTCACAGAATAGAAATCATTCTTCTGTTTAGGGGAAAATGTTTCCCTTTTGAAAAGCTAGGGCCCCTCGTTTGGATTTCATCAGCAACCGTTTATCACGTTCTAGCGAAATTGGATGATCCATCCATGAATCAGAATTTCCCATCCGTGGTTTGGATGCAACAAGATTTCAACATAGTTTAAGAAAAATCCTTCAATCCTATTTGAAAGGAGATGTCATGATATTGAAAGACACCTCAAACCATACCGTTGACGACGTGTGAGACACAAACCATGACATAAATTTCAATTTCTATGACAGCTAACACGCTTGAGCTTTACAAATGTATGAAAGAAGTTATTTTTAATCCATTTCAGCGATTGAGTGGGCTGGGGAGAAAAGGCCCTTTCCATGACAGCTAACACGCTTGAGCTTTAAAAATGTATGAAAGAATTTGTTTTTAATCCATTTCAGCGATTGAGTCTGCTGGGAAACATTTTCTCAGATCTCAGGGGAAAAAAGGCTCTTTCCATGACAGCTAACACTCTTGAGGTTTAAAAATGTATGAAAGAATTTATTTTTAATCCATTTCAGCGATTGAGGGGACTGGGAATCATTTTCTTAGAGCTCAGGGGAAAAAAGGCTCTTTCCATGACAGCTAACACTCTTGAGGTTTAAAAATGTATGAAAGAATTTATTTTTAATCCATTTCAGCGATTGAGTGGGCTGGGAAACATTTTCTTAGAGCTCAGGGAATGTGTCTCCAGGTTGAATGCACAGCACACACGGATGGGAAGTCGAAACTCGAGCGGCTTAAAAAATAAATATACGAAATTTGGGTCATCGAGGTGACTGAAAAAATTCTCAGAATTCTGGAAATAATTCTGAGTTCAAGCATCGGACATGAGAACAGAAATATATTACAATCATCATGTCATCGTTGTTTTCGAAAGCCAAAAGAATTCCTCATCAAAGAACATCTTTTTTTCCTCGTTGTGGGATGGAGTAGAGTTGCTGCATCTTGAACAACCCACACTGATCTGAACAGAAATATGAAATGTTTTTATAGATATAAGAAATGAACTCAAAGTGAAAGTAAAAATGAAATTGTATTGGCTGGAAATATTTCTTGGCTGTTGAATGGGAAAAATATTTCCAGAGCTGAAAAAAAAACTCTTCCTTTTTTTCTATTAATTTGATGTCTTCACTTTGTTTACTTTGGAATGGAGAAACCCAAAGACTATGACTCATCCTTTCTAAAACATATAATTCCTAGAATGAGTCATGGTCTATTTTTAGAAACAGTGAGACAACATTCCCACACAAAAGGGGGGTAGGGTTAATTTTTATCATGTCTAGAAAACATGATAAAATTTAACAAAAAGTTTCTTTTTTTTTAATCTTAGAATTTTTTTCTGAGCTCTGAAAATTTTTTCCCAGTCGGTAACCAAGTGAAAATTTTCCAGCCAAGACGATTTGGCTTTTACTTTCACTTTCATCGTTTTTCTATAAAAGTATTCCACGTTTTCTATTCAGAACCGTGCGGGCTATCCAAGGGGCAGCATGCTTTTTCTCTTTCTCTATCTCATCAGGACCCAGGAACATTCTACTAGAAAGAGCTTCTGTGAACACAAGTTTCTTTCCACTTTTTAATGTCTCACAGAATAGAAATCATTCTTCTGTTTAGGGGAAAATGTTTCCCTTTTGAAAAGCTAGGGCCCCTCGTTTGGATTTCATCAGCAACCGTTTATCAGGTTCTAGCGAAATTGGATGATCCATCCATGAATCAGAATTTCCCATCCGTGGTTTGGATGCAACAAGATTTCAACATAGTTTAAGAAAAATCCTTCAATCCTATTTGAAAGGAGATGTCATGATATTGAAAGACACCTCAAACCATACAGTTGACGACGTGTGAGACACAAACCATGACATAAATTTCAATTTCTATGACAGCTAACACGCTTGAGCTTTAAAAATGTATGAAAGAAGTTATTTTTAATCCATTTCAGCGATTGAGTGGGCTGGGGAAAAAAGGCCCTTTCCATGACAGCTAACACGCTTGAGCTTTAAAAATGTATGAAAGAATTTGTTTTTAATCCATTTCAGCGATTGAGTCTGCTGGGAAACATTTTCTCAGATCTCAGGGGAAAAAAGGCTCTTTCCATGACAGCTAACACTCTTGAGGTTTAAAAATGTATGAAAGAATTTATTTTTAATCCATTTCAGCGATTGAGTGGGCTGGGAAACATTTTCTTAGAGCTCAGGGAATGTGTCTCCAGGTTGAATGCACAGCACACACGGATGGGAAGTCGAAACTCGAGTGGCTTAAAAAATAAATATACGAAATTTGGGTCATCGAGGTGACTAGGAAGAATTCTCAGAATTCTGGAAATAATTCTGAGTTCAAGTATGGGACATGACAACAGAAATGTATTACAATCATCATGTCATCATTGTTTTCGAAAGCCAAAAGAATTCCTCATGAAAGAACATCTTTTTTTCCTGGTTGTGGGATGGAGTAGAGTTGCTGCATCTTGAACAACCCACACTGATCTGAACAGAAACATGAAATGTTCTTATAGATATAAGAAATGAATTGAAAGTGAAAGTAAAAATGAAATTGTATTGGCTGGAAATATTCTTGGCTGTTGAATGGGAAAAATATTTCCAGAGCTGAAAAAAAAACTCTTCCTTTTTTCTATTAATTTGATGTCTTCACTTTGTTTACTTTGGAATGGAGAAACCCAAAGACCATGACTCATCCTTTCTAAAACATATAATTCCTAGAATGAGTCATGGTCTATTTTTAGAAACAGTGAGACAACATTCCCAGACAAAAGGGGGTAGGATTAATTTTTGTCATGTCTAGAAGACATGATAAAAATTAACAAAAAGTTTTTTTTTTTTTTTATCTTAGAATTTTTTTCTGAGCTCTGAAAATTTTTTCCCAGTCGGCAACCAAGTGAAATTTTCCAGCCAAGACGATTTGGCTTTTACTTTCACTTTCATCGCTTTTCTATAAAAGTATTCCACGTTTTCTATTCAGAACCGTGCGGGCTATCCAAGGGCCAGCATGCTTTTTCTCTTTCTCTATCTCATCTGGACCCAGGAACATTCTTCTAGAAAGAGCTTCTGTGAACACAAATTTCTTTCCACATTTTAATGTCTCACAGAATAGAAATCATTCTTCTGTTTAGGGGAAAATGTTTCCCTTTTGAAAAGCTAGGGCCCCTCGTTTGGATTTCATCAGCAACCGTTTATCAGGTTCTAGCGAAATTGGATGATCCATCCATGAATCAGAATTTCCCATCCGTGGTTTGGATGCAACAAGATTTCAACATAGTTTAAGAAAAATCCTTCAATCCTATTTTAAAGGAGATGTCATGATATTGAAAGACACCTCAAACCATACCGTTGACGACGTGTGAGACACAAACCATGACATAAATTTCAATTTCTATGACAGCTAACACGCTTGAGCTTTAAAAATGTATGGAAGAAGTTATTTTTAATCCATTTCAGCGATTGAGTGGGCTGGGGAAAAAAGGCCCTTTCCATGACAGCTAACACGCTTGAGCTTTAAAAATGTATGAAAGAATTTGTTTTTAATCCATTTGAGTGATTGAGTGGGCTCGGAAAATTTTCTTAGAGCTCAGGGAATGTGTCTCCAGGTTGAATGCACAGAACACACGGATGGGAAGTCGAAACTCGAGTGGCTTAAATAAATATACGAAATTTGGGTCATCGAGTGACTAGGAAAAATTCTCAGATCTCTGGAAATAATTCTGAGTTCAAGCATCGGACAGGAGAACAGAAATATATTACAATCATCATGTCATCGTTGTTTTCGAAAGCCAAAAGAATTCCTCATGAAAGAACATCTTTTTTTCCTGGTTGTGGGATGGAGTAGAGTTGCTGCATCTTGAACAACCCACACTGATCTGAACAGAAACATGAAATGTTCTTATAGATATAAGAAATGAATTGAAAGTGAAAGTAAAAATGAAATTGTATTGGCTGGAAATATTCTTGGCTGTTGAATGGGAAAAATATTTCCAGAGCTGAAAAAAAAAACTCTTCCTTCTTTCTATTAATTTGATGTCTTCACTTTGTTTACTTTGGAATGGAGAAACCCAAAGACCATGACTCATCCTTTCTAAAACATATAATTCCTAGAATGAGTCATGGTCTATTTTTAGAAACAGTGAGACAACATTCCCAGACAAAAGGGGGTAGGATTAATTTTTGTCATGTCTAGAAGACATGATAAAAATTAACAAAAAGTTTTTTTTTTTTATCTTAGAATTTTTTTCTGAGCTCTGAAAATTTTTTCCCAGTCGGCAACCAAGTGAAAATTTTCCAGCCAAGACAATTTGGCTTTTACTTTCACTTTCATCGCTTTTCTATAAAAGTATTCCACGATTTCTATTCAGAACCGTGCGGGCTATCCAAGGGGCAGCATGCTTTTTCTCTTTCTCTATCTCATCTGGACCCAGGAACATTCTACTAGAAAGAGCTTCTGTGAACACAAGTTCCTTTCCACTTTTTAATGTCTCACAGAATAGAAATCATTCTTCTGTTTAGGGGAAAATGATTTCTTTTGAAAAGCTAGGGCCCCTCGTTTGGATTTCATCAGCAACCGTTTATCACGTTCTAGCGAAATTGGATGATCCATCCATGAATCAGAATTTCCCATCCGTGGTTTGGATGCAACAAGATTTCAACATAGTTTAAGAAAAATCCTTCAATCCTATTTGAAAGGAGATGTCATGATATTGAAAGACACCTCAAACCATACCGTTGACGACGTGTGAGACACAAACCATGACATAAATTTCAATTTCTATGACAGCTAACACGCTTGAGCTTTAAAAATGTATGAAAGAAGTTATTTTTAATCCATTTCAGCGATTGAGTGGGCTGGGGAAAAAAGGCCCTTTCCATGACAGCTAACACGCTTGAGCTTTAAAAATGTATGAAAGAATTTGTTTTTAATCCATTTCAGCGATTGAGTCTGCTGGGAAACATTTTCTCAGATCTCAGGGGAAAAAAGGCTCTTTCCATGACAGCTAACACTCTTGAGGTTTAAAAATGTATGAAAGAATTTATTTTTAATCCATTTCAGCGATTGAGGGGGCTGGGAATCATTTTCTTAGAGCTCAGGGGAAAAAAGGCTCTTTCCATGACAGCTAACACTCTTGAGGTTTAAAAATGTATGAAAGAATTTATTTTTAATCCATTTCAGCGATTGAGTGGGCTGGGAAACATTTTCTTAGAGCTCAGGGAATGTGTCTCCAGGTTGAATGCACAGCACACACGGATGGGAAGTCGAAACTCGAGCGGCTTAAAAAATAAATATACGAAATTTGGGTCATCGAGGTGACTAGGAAAAATTCTGAGAATTCTGGAAATAATTCTGAGTTCAAGCATCGGACATGAGAACAGAAATATATTACAATCATCATGTCATCGTTGTTTTCGAAAGCCAAAAGAATTCCTCATCAAAGAACATCTTTTTTTCCTGGTTGTGGGATGGAGTAGAGTTGCTGCATCTTGAACAACCCACACTGATCTGAACAGAAATATGAAATGTTTTTATAGATATAAGAAATGAACTCAAAGTGAAAGTAAAAATGAAATTGTATTGGCTGGAAATATTTCTTGGCTGTTGAATGGGAAAAATATTTCCAGAGCTGAAAAAAAAACTCTTCCTTTTTTTCTATTAATTTGATGTCTTCACTTTGTTTACTTTGGAATGGAGAAACCCAAAGACTATGACTCATCCTTTCTAAAACATATAATTCCTAGAATGAGTCATGGTCTATTTTTAAAAACAGTGAGACAACATTCCCACACAAAAGGGGGGTAGGGTTAATTTTTATCATGTCTAGAAAACATGATAAAATTTAACAAAAAGTTTCTTTTTTTTTAATCTTAGAATTTTTTTCTGAGCTCTGAAAATTTTTTCCCAGTCGGTAACCAAGTGAAAATTTTCCAGCCAAGACGATTTGGCTTTTACTTTCACTTTCATCGCTTTTCTATAAAAGTATTCCACGTTTTCTATTCAGAACCGTGCGGGCTATCCAAGGGGCAGCATGCTTTTTCTCTTTCTCTATCTCATCTGGACCCAGGAACATTCTACTAGAAAGAGCTTCTGTGAACACAAGTTTCTTTCCACTTTTTAATGTCTCACAGAATAGAAATCATTCTTCTGTTTAGGGGAAAATGTTTCCCTTTTGAAAAGCTAGGGCCCCTCGTTTGGATTTCATCAGCAACCGTTTATCAGGTTCTAGCGAAATTGGATGATCCATCCATGAATCAGAATTTCCCATCCGTGGTTTGGATGCAACAAGATTTCAACATAGTTTAAGAAAAATCCTTCAATCCTATTTGAAAGGAGATGTCATGATATTGAAAGACACCTCAAACCATACAGTTGACGACGTGTGAGACACAAACCATGACATAAATTTCAATTTCTATGACAGCTAACACGCTTGAGCTTTAAAAATGTATGAAAGAAGTTATTTTTAATCCATTTCAGCGATTGAGTGGGCTGGGGAAAAAAGGCCCTTTCCATGGAGCTAACACGCTTGAGCTTTAAAAATGTATGAAAGAATTTGTTTTTAATCCATTTCAGCGATTGAGTCTGCTGGGAAACATTTTCTCAGATCTCAGGGGAAAAAAGGCTCTTTCCATGACAGCTAACACTCTTGAGGTTTAAAAATGTATGAAAGAATTTATTTTTAATCCATTTCAGCGATTGAGTCTGCTGGGAATCATTTTCTTAGAGCTCAGGGGAAAAAAGGCTCTTTCCATGACAGCTAACACTCTTGATGTTTAAAAATGTATGAAAGAATTTATTTTTAATCCATTTCAGCGATTGAGTGGGCTGGGAAACATTTTCTTAGAGCTCAGGGAATGTGTCTCCAGGTTGAATGCACAGCACACACGGATGGGAAGTCGAAACTCGAGTGGCTTAAAAAATAAATATACGAAATTTGGGTCATCGAGGTGACTAGGAAAAATTCTCAGAATTCTGGAAATAATTCTGAGTTCAAGTATGGGACATGACAACAGAAATGTATTACAATCATCATGTCATCATTGTTTTCGAAAGCCAAAAGAATTCCTCATGAAAGAACATCTTTTTTTCCTGGTTGTGGGATGGAGTAGAGTTGCTGCATCTTGAACAACCCACACTGATCTGAACAGAAACATGAAATGTTCTTATAGATATAAGAAATGAATTGAAAGTGAAAGTAAAAATGAAATTGTATTGGCTGGAAATATTCTTGGCTGTTGAATGGGAAAAATATTTCCAGAGCTGAAAAAAAAAACTCTTCCTTTTTTCTATTAATTTGATGTCTTCACTTTGTTTACTTTGGAATGGAGAAACCCAAAGACCATGACTCATCCTTTCTAAAACATATAATTCCTAGAATGAGTCATGGTCTATTTTTAGAAACAGTGAGACAACATTCCCAGACAAAAGGGGGTAGGATTAATTTTTGTCATGTCTAGAAGACATGATAAAAATTAACAAAAAGTTTTTTTTTTTTTTATCTTAGAATTTTTTTCTGAGCTCTGAAAATTTTTTCCCAGTCGGCAACCAAGTGAAATTTTCCAGCCAAGACGATTTGGCTTTTACTTTCACTTTCATCGCTTTTCTATAAAAGTATTCCACGATTTCTATTCAGAACCGTGCGGGCTATCCAAGGGCCAGCATGCTTTTTCTCTTTCTCTATCTCATCTGGACCCAGGAACATTCTTCTAGAAAGAGCTTCTGTGAACACAAATTTCTTTCCACATTTTAATGTCTCACAGAATAGAAATCATTCTTCTGTTTAGGGGAAAATGTTTCCCTTTTGAAAAGCTAGGGCCTCTCGTTTGGATTTCATCAGCAACCGTTTATCAGGTTCTAGCGAAATTGGATGATCCATCCATGAATCAGAATTTCCCATCCGTGGTTTGGATGCAACAAGATTTCAACATAGTTTAAGAAAAATCCTTCAATCCTATTTTAAAGGAGATGTCATGATATTGAAAGACACCTCAAACCATACCGTTGACGACGTGTGAGACACAAACCATGACATAAATTTCAATTTCTATGACAGCTAACACGCTTGAGCTTTAAAAATGTATGGAAGAAGTTATTTTTAATCCATTTCAGCGATTGAGTGGGCTGGGGAAAAAAGGCCCTTTCCATGACAGCTAACACGCTTGAGCTTTAAAAATGTATGAAAGAATTTGTTTTTAATCCATTTGAGTGATTGAGTGGGCTCGGAAAATTTTCTTAGAGCTCAGGGAATGTGTCTCCAGGTTGAATGCACAGAACACACGGATGGGAAGTCGAAACTCGAGTGGCTTAAATAAATATACGAAATTTGGGTCATCGAGTGACTAGGAAAAATTCTCAGATCTCTGGAAATAATTCTGAGTTCAAGCATCGGACAGGAGAACAGAAATATATTACAATCATCATGTCATCGTTGTTTTCGAAAGCCAAAAGAATTCCTCATGAAAGAACATCTTTTTTTCCTGGTTGTGGGATGGAGTAGAGTTGCTGCATCTTGAACAACCCACACTGATCTGAACAGAAACATGAAATGTTCTTATAGATATAAGAAATGAATTGAAAGTGAAAGTAAAAATGAAATTGTATTGGCTGGAAATATTCTTGGCTGTTGAATGGGAAAAATATTTCCAGAGCTGAAAAAAAAAAACTCTTCCTTCTTTCTATTAATTTGATGTCTTCACTTTGTTTACTTTGGAATGGAGAAACCCAAAGACCATGACTCATCCTTTCTAAAACATATAATTCCTAGAATGAGTCATGGTCTATTTTTAGAAACAGTGAGACAACATTCCCAGACAAAAGGGGGTAGGATTAATTTTTGTCATGTCTAGAAGACATGATAAAAATTAACAAAAAGTTTTTTTTTTTATCTTAGAATTTTTTTCTGAGCTCTGAAAATTTTTTCCCAGTCGGCAACCAAGTGAAAATTTTCCAGCCAAGACAATTTGGCTTTTACTTTCACTTTCATCGCTTTTCTATAAAAGTATTCCACGTTTTCTATTCAGAACCGTGCGGGCTATCCAAGGGGCAGCATGCTTTTTCTCTTTCTCTATCTCATCTGGACCCAGGAACATTCTACTAGAAAGAGCTTCTGTGAACACAAGTTCCTTTCCACTTTTTAATGTCTCACAGAATAGAAATCATTCTTCTGTTTAGGGGAAAATGATTTCTTTTGAAAAGCTAGGGCCCCTCGTTTGGATTTCATCAGCAACCGTTTATCACGTTCTAGCGAAATTGGATGATCCATCCATGAATCAGAATTTCCCATCCGTGGTTTGGATGCAACAAGATTTCAACATAGTTTAAGAAAAATCCTTCAATCCTATTTGAAAGGAGATGTCATGATATTGAAAGACACCTCAAACCATACCGTTGACGACGTGTGAGACACAAACCATGACATAAATTTCAATTTCTATGACAGCTAACACGCTTGAGCTTTAAAAATGTATGAAAGAAGTTATTTTTAATCCATTTCAGCGATTGAGTGGGCTGGGGAAAAAAGGCCCTTTCCATGACAGCTAACACGCTTGAGCTTTAAAAATGTATGAAAGAATTTGTTTTTAATCCATTTCAGCGATTGAGTCTGCTGGGAAACATTTTCTCAGATCTCAGGGGAAAAAAGGCTCTTTCCATGACAGCTAACACTCTTGAGGTTTAAAAATGTATGAAAGAATTTATTTTTAATCCATTTCAGCGATTGAGTCTGCTGGGAATCATTTTCTTAGAGCTCAGGGGAAAAAAGGCTCTTTCCATGACAGCTAACACTCTTGAGGTTTAAAAATGTATGAAAGAATTTATTTTTAATCCATTTCAGCGATTGAGTGGGCTGGGAAACATTTTCTTAGAGCTCAGGGAATGTGTCTCCAGGTTGAATGCACAGCACACACGGATGGGAAGTCGAAACTCGAGCGGCTTAAAAAATAAATATACGAAATTTGGGTCATCGAGGTGACTAGGAAAAATTCTCAGAATTCTGGAAATAATTCTGAGTTCAAGTATGGGACATGACAACAGAAATGTATTACAATCATCATGTCATCATTGTTTTCGAAAGCCAAAAGAATTCCTCATGAAAGAACATCTTTTTTTCCTGGTTGTGGGATGGAGTAGAGTTGCTGCATCTTGAACAACCCACACTGATCTGAACAGAAACATGAAATGTTCTTATAGATATAAGAAATGAATTGAAAGTGAAAGTAAAAATGAAATTGTATTGGCTGGAAATATTTCTTGGCTGTTGAATGGGAAAAATATTTCCAGAGCTGAAAAAAAACTCCTCCTTTTTTCTATTAATTTGATGTCTTCACTTTGTTTACTTTGGAATGGAGAAACCCAAAGACCATGACTCATCCTTTCTAAAACATATAATTCCTAGAATGAGTCATGGTCTATTTTTAGAAACAGTGAGACAACATTCCCAGACAAAAGGGGGTAGGATTAATTTTTGTCATGTCTAGAAGACATAATAAAAATTAACAAAAAGTTTTTTTTTTATCTTAGAATTTTTTTCTGAGCTCTGAAAATTTTTTCCCAGTCGGCAACCAAGTGAAATTTTCCAGCCAAGACGATTTGGCTTTTACTTTCACTTTCATCGCTTTTCTATAAAAGTATTCCACGTTTTCTATTCAGAACCGTGCGGGCTATCCAAGGGGCAGCATGCTTTTTCTCTTTCTCTATCTCATCTGGACCCAGGAACATTCTTCTAGAAAGAGCTTCTGTGAACACAAATTTCTTTCCACATTTTAATATCTCACAGAATAGAAATCATTCTTCTGTTTAGGGGAAAATGTTTCCCTTTTGAAAAGCTAGGGCCCCTCGTTTGGATTTCATCAGCAACCGTTTATCAGGTTCTAGCGAAATTGGATGATCCATCCATGAATCAGAATTTCCCATCCGTGGTTTGGATGCAACAAGATTTCAACATAGTTTAAGAAAAAACCTTCAATCCTATTTTAAAGGAGATGTCATGATATTGAAAGACACCTCAAACCATACCGTTGACGACGTGTGAGACACAAACCATGACATAAATTTCAATTTCTATGACAGCTAACACGCTTGAGCTTTAAAAATGTATGGAAGAAGTTATTTTTAATCCATTTCAGCGATTGAGTGGGCTGGGGAAAAAAGGCCCTTTCCATGACAGCTAACACGCTTGAGCTTTAAAAATGAATGAAAGAATTTGTTTTTAATCCATTTGAGTGATTGAGTGGGCTCGGAAAATTTTCTTAGAGCTCAGGGAATGTGTCTCCAGGTTGAATGCACAGAACACACGGATGGGAAGTCGAAACTCGAGTGGCTTAAATAAATATACGAAATTTGGGTCATCGAGTGACTAGGAAAAATTCTCAGATCTCTGGAAATAATTCTGAGTTCAAGCATCGGACAGGAGAACAGAAATATATTACAATCATCATGTCATCGTTGTTTTCGAAAGCCAAAAGAATTCCTCATGAAAGAACATCTTTTTTTCCTGGTTGTGGGATGGAGTAGAGTTGCTGCATCTTGAACAACCCACACTGATCTGAACAGAAACATGAAATGTTCTTATAGATATAAGAAATGAATTGAAAGTGAAAGTAAAAATGAAATTGTATTGGCTGGAAATATTCTTGGCTGTTGAATGGGAAAAATATTTCCAGAGCTGAAAAAAAAAACTCTTCCTTCTTTCTATTAATTTGCTGTCTTCACTTTGTTTACTTTGGAATGGAGAAACCCAAAGACCATGACTCATCCTTTCTAAAACATATAATTCCTAGAATGAGTCATGGTCTATTTTTAGAAACAGTGAGACAACATTCCCAGACAAAAGGGGGTAGGATTAATTTTTGTCATGTCTAGAAGACATGATAAAAATTAACAAAAAGTTTTTTTTTTTATCTTAGAATTTTTTTCTGAGCACTGAAAATTTTTTCCCAGTCGGCAACCAAGTGAAAATTTTCCAGCCAAGACAATTTGGCTTTTACTTTCACTTTCATCGCTTTTCTATAAAAGTATTCTACGTTTTCTATTCAGAACCGTGCGGGCTATCCAAGGGGCAGCATGCTTTTTCTCTTTCTCTATCTCATCTGGACCCAGGAACATTCTACTAGAAAGAGCTTCTGTGAACACAAGTTCCTTTCCACTTTTTAATGTCTCACAGAATAGAAATCATTCTTCTGTTTAGGGGAAAATGATTTCTTTTGAAAAGCTAGGGCCCCTCGTTTGGATTTCATCAGCAACCGTTTATCACGTTGTAGCGAAATTGGATGATCCATCCATGAATCAGAATTTCACATCCGTGGTTTGGATGCAACAAGATTTCAACATAGTTTAAGAAAAATCCTTCAATCCTATTTGAAAGGAGATGTCATGATATTGAAAGACACCTCAAACCATACCGTTGACGACGTGTGAGACACAAACCATGACATAAATTTCAATTTGTATGACAGCTAACACGCTTGAGCTTTAAAAATGTATGAAAGAAGTTATTTTTAATCCATTTCAGCGATTGAGTGGGCTGGGGAAAAAAGGCCCTTTCCATGACAGCTAACACGCTTGAGCTTTAAAAATGTATGAAAGAATTTGTTTTTAATCCATTTCAGCGATTGAGTCTGCTGGGAAACATTTTCTCAGATCTCAGGGGAAAAAAGGCTCTTTCCATGACAGCTAACACTCTTGAGGTTTAAAAATGTATGAAAGAATTTATTTTTAATCCATTTCAGCGATTGAGTCTGCTGGGAATCATTTTCTTAGAGCTCAGGGGAAAAAAGGCTCTTTCCATGACAGCTAACACTCTTGAGGTTTAAAAATGTATGAAAGAATTTATTTTTAATCCATTTCAGCGATTGAGTGGGCTGGGAAGCATTTTCTTAGAGCTCAGGGAATGTGTCTCCAGGTTGAATGCACAGCACACACGGATGGGAAGTCGAAACTCGAGCGGCTTAAAAAATAAATATACGAAATTTGGGTCATCGAGGTGACTAGGAAAAATTCTCAGAATTCTGGAAATAATTCTGAGTTCAAGTATGGGACATGACAACAGAAATGTATTACAATCATCATGTCATCATTGTTTTCGAAAGCCAAAAGAATTCCTCATGAAAGAACATCTTTTTTTCCTGGTTGTGGGATGGAGTAGAGTTGCTGCATCTTGAACAACCCACACTGATCTGAACAGAAACATGAAATGTTCTTATAGTTATAAGAAATGAATTGAAAGTGAAAGTAAAAATGAAATTGTATTGGCTGGAAATATTTCTTGGCTGTTGAATGGGAAAAATATTTCCAGAGCTGAAAAAAAAACTCCTCCTTTTTTCTATTAATTTGATGTCTTCACTTTGTTTACTTTGGAATGGAGAAACCCAAAGACCATGACTCATCCTTTCTAAAACATATAATTCCTAGAATGAGTCATGGTCTATTTTTAGAAACAGTGAGACAACATTCCCAGACAAAAGGGGGTAGGATTAATTTTTGTCATGTCTAGAAGACATGATAAAAATTAACAAAAAGTTTTTTTTTTATCTTAGAATTTTTTTTCTGAGCTCTGCAAATTTTTTCCCAGTCGGCAACCAAGTGAAATTTTCCAGCCAAGACGATTTGGCTTTTACTTTCACTTTCATCGCTTTTCTATAAAAGTATTCCACGTTTTCTATTCAGAACCGTGCGGGCTACCCAAGGGGCAGCATGCTTTTTCTCTTTCTCTATCTCATCTGGACCCAGGAACATTCTTCTAGAAAGAGCTTCTGTGAACACAAGTTTCTTTCCACATTTTAATGTCTCACAGAATAGAAATCATTCTTCTGTTTAGGGGAAAATGATTTCTTTTGAAAAGCTAGGGCCGCTCGTTTGGATTTCATCAGCACACGTTTATCACGTTCTAGCGAAATTGGATGATCCATCCATGAATCAGAATTTCCCATCCGTAGTTTGGATGCAACAAGATTTCAACATAGTTTAAGAAAAATCCTTCAATCCTATTTGAAATGAGATGTCATGATATTGAAAGACACCTCAAACCATACCGTTGACGACGTGTGAGACACAAACCATGACATAAATTTCAATTTCTATGACAGCTAACACGCTTGAGCTTTAAAAATGTATGAAAGAAGTTATTTTTAATCCATTTCAGCGATTGAGTGGGCTGGGGAAAAAAGGCCCTTTCCATGACAGCTAACACGCTTGAGCTTTAAAAATGTATGAAAGAATTTGTTTTTAATCCATTTCAGTGATTGAGTGGGCTGTGAAACATTTTCTTAGAGCTCAGGGGAAAAAAGGCTCTTTCCATGACACCTAACACGCTTGAGCTTTAAAAATGTATGAAACAATTCATTTTTAATCCATTTCAGCGATTGAGTGGGCTCGGAAAATTTTCTTAGAGCTCAGGGAATGTGTCTCCAGGTTGAATGCACAGAACATACGGATGGGAAGTCGAAACTCGAGTGGCTTAAATAAATATACGAAATTTGGGTCATCGAGTGACTAGGAAAAATTCTCAGATCTCTGGAAATAATTCTGAGTTCAAGCATCGGACATGAGAACAGAAATATATTACAATCATCATGTCATCGTTGTTTTCGAAAGCCAAAAGAATTCCTCATCAAAGAACATCTTTTTTTCCTGGTTGTGGGATGGAGTAGAGTTGCTGCATCTTGAACAACCCACACTGATCTGAACAGAAATATGAAATGTTTTTATAGATATAAGAAATGAACTCAAAGTGAAAGTAAAAATGAAATTGTATTGGCTGGAAATATTTCTTGGCTGTTGAATGGGAAAAATATTTCCAGAGCTGAAAAAAAAACTCTTCCTTTTTTTCTATTAATTTGATGTCTTCACTTTGTTTACTTTGGAATGGAGAAACCCAAAGACTATGACTCATCCTTTCTAAAACATATAATTCCTAGAATGAGTCATGGTCTATTTTTAGAAACAGTGAGACAACATTCCCACACAAAAGAGGGGTAGGGTTAATTTTTATCATGTCTAGAAAACATGATAAAATTTAACAAAAAGTTTCTTTATTTTAATCTTAGAATTTTTTTCTGAGCTCTGAAAATTTTTTCCCAGTCGGCAACCAAGTGAAAATTTTCCAGCCAAGACGATTTGGCTTTTACTTTCACTTTCATCGCTTTTCTATAAAAGTATTCCACGTTTTCTATTCAGAACCGTGCGGGCTATCCAAGGGGCAGCATGCTTTTTCTCTTTCTCTATCTCATCTGGACCCAGGAACATTCTACTAGAAAGAGCTTCTGTGAACACAAGTTTCTTTCCACTTTTTAATGTCTCACAGAATAGAAATCATTCTTCTGTTTAGGGGAAAATGTTTCCCTTTTGAAAAGCTAGGGCCCCTCGTTTGGATTTCGTCAGCAACCGTTTATCAGGTTCTAGCGAAATTGGATGATCCATCCATGAATCAGAATTTCCCATCCGTGGTTTGGATGCAACAAGATTTCAACATAGTTTAAGAAAAATCCTTCAATCCTATTTGAAAGGAGATGTCATGATATTGAAAGACACCTCAAACCATACCGTTGACGACGTGTGAGACACAAACCATGACATAAATTTCAGTTTCTATGACAGCTAACACGCTTGAGCTTTAAAAATGTATGAAAGAAGTTATTTTTAATCCATTTCAGCGATTGAGTGGGCTGGGGAAAAAAGGCCCTTTCCATGACAGCTAACACGCTTGAGCTTTAAAAATGTATGAAAGAATTTGTTTTTAATCCATTTCAGCGATTGAGTCTGCTGGGAAACATTTTCTCAGATCTCAGGGGAAAAAAGGCTCTTTCCATGACAGCTAACACTCTTGAGGTTTAAAAATGTATGAAAGAATTTATTTTTAATCCATTTCAGCGATTGAGTCTGCTGGGAATCATTTTCTTAGAGCTCAGGGGAAAAAAGGCTCTTTCCATGACAGCTAACACTCTTGATGTTTAAAAATGTATGAAAGAATTTATTTTTAATCCATTTCAGCGATTGAGTGGGCTGGGAAACATTTTCTTAGAGCTCAGGGAATGTGTCTCCAGGTTGAATGCACAGCACACACGGATGGGAAGTCGAAACTCGAGTGGCTTAAAAAATAAATATACGAAATTTGGGTCATCGAGGTGACTAGGAAAAATTCTCAGAATTCTGGAAATAATTCTGAGTTCAAGTATGGGACATGACAACAGAAATGTATTACAATCATCATGTCATCATTGTTTTCGAAAGCCAAAAGAATTCCTCATGAAAGAACATCTTTTTTTCCTGGTTGTGGGATGGAGTAGAGTTGCTGCATCTTGAACAACCCACACTGATCTGAACAGAAACATGAAATGTTCTTATAGATATATGAAATGAATTGAAAGTGAAAGTAAAAATGAAATTGTATTGGCTGGAAATATTCTTGGCTGTTGAATGGGAAAAATATTTCCAGAGCTGAAAAAAAAAACTCTTCCTTTTTTCTATTAATTTGATGTCTTCACTTTGTTTACTTTGGAATGGAGAAACCCAAAGACCATGACTCATCCTTTCTAAAACATATAATTCCTAGAATGAGTCATGGTCTATTTTTAGAAACAGTGAGACAACATTCCCAGACAAAAGGGGGTAGGATTAATTTTTGTCATGTCTAGAAGACATGATAAAAATTAACAAAAAGTTTTTTTTTTTTATCTTAGAATTTTTTTCTGAGCTCTGAAAATTTTTTCCCAGTCGGCAACCAAGTGAAATTTTCCAGCCAAGACGATTTGGCTTTTACTTTCACTTTCATCGCTTTTCTATAAAAGTATTCCACGTTTTCTATTCAGAACCGTGCGGGCTATCCAAGGGGCAGCATGCTTTTTCTCTTTCTCTATCTCATCTGGACCCAGGAACATTTTTCTAGAAAGAGCTTCTGTGAACACAAATTTCTTTCCACATTTTAATGTCTCACAGAATAGAAATCATTCTTCTGTTTAGGGGAAAATGTTTCCCTTTTGAAAAGCTAGGGTCCCTCGTTTGGATTTCATCAGCAACCGTTTATCAGGTTCTAGCGAAATTGGATGATCCATCCATGAATCAGAATTTCCCATCCGTGGTTTGGATGCAACAAGATTTCAACATAGTTTAAGAAAAATCCTTCAATCCTATTTTAAAGGAGATGTCATGATATTGAAAGACACCTCAAACCATACCGTTGACGACGTGTGAGACACAAACCATGACATAAATTTCAATTTCTATGACAGCTAACACGCTTGAGCTTTAAAAATGTATGGAAGAAGTTATTTTTAATCCATTTCAGCGATTGAGTGGGCTGGGGAAAAAAGGCCCTTTCCATGACAGCTAACACGCTTGAGCTTTAAAAATGTATGAAAGAATTTGTTTTTAATCCATTTGAGTGATTGAGTGGGCTCGGAAAATTTTCTTAGAGCTCAGGGAATGTGTCTCCAGGTTGAATGCACAGAACACACGGATGGGAAGTCGAAACTCGAGTGGCTTAAATAAATATACGAAATTTGGGTCATCGAGTGACTAGGAAAAATTCTCAGATCTCTGGAAATAATTCTGAGTTCAAGCATCGGACAGGAGAACAGAAATATATTACAATCATCATGTCATCGTTGTTTTCGAAAGCCAAAAGAATTCCTCATCAAAGAACATCTTTTTTTCCTGGTTGTGGGATGGAGTAGAGTTGCTGCATCTTGAACAACCCACACTGATCTGAACAGAAATATGAAATGTTTTTATAGATATAAGAAATGAACTCAAAGTGAAAGTAAAAATGAAATTGTATTGGCTGGAAATATTTCTTGGCTGTTCAATGGGAAAAATATTTCCAGAGCTGAAAAAAAAACTCTTCCTTTTTTTCTATTAATTTGATGTCTTCACTTTGTTTACTTTGGAATGGAGAAACCCAAAGACTATGACTCATCCTTTCTAAAACATATAATTCCTAGAATGAGTCATGGTCTATTTTTAGAAACAGTGAGACAACATTCCCACACAAAAGGGGGGTAGGGTTAATTTTTATCATGTCTAGAAAACATGATAAAATTTAACAAAAAGTTTCTTTATTTTAATCTTAGAATTTTTTTCTGAGCTCTGAAAATTTTTTCCCAGTCGGCAACCAAGTGAAAATTTTCCAGCCAAGACGATTTGGCTTTTACTTTCACTTTCATCGCTTTTCTATAAAAGTATTCCACGTTTTCTATTCAGAACCGTGCGGGCTATCCAAGGGGCAGCATGCTTTTTCTCTTTCTCTATCTCATCTGGACCCAGGAACATTCTACTAGAAAGAGCTTCTGTGAACACAAGTTTCTTTCCACTTTTTAATGTCTCACAGAATAGAAATCATTCTTCTGTTTAGGGGAAAATGTTTCCCTTTTGAAAAGCTAGGGCCCCTCGTTTGGATTTCGTCAGCAACCGTTTATCAGGTTCTAGCGAAATTGGATGATCCATCCATGAATCAGAATTTCCCATCCGTGGTTTGGATGCAACAAGATTTCAACATAGTTTAAGAAAAATCCTTCAATCCTATTTGAAAGGAGATGTCATGATATTGAAAGACACCTCAAACCATACCGTTGACGACGTGTGAGACACAAACCATGACATAAATTTCAGTTTCTATGACAGCTAACACGCTTGAGCTTTAAAAATGTATGAAAGAAGTTATTTTTAATCCATTTCAGCGATTGAGTGGGCTGGGGAAAAAAGGCCCTTTCCATGACAGCTAACACGCTTGAGCTTTAAAAATGTATGAAAGAATTTGTTTTTAATCCATTTCAGCGATTGAGTCTGCTGGGAAACATTTTCTCAGATCTCAGGGGAAAAAAGGCTCTTTCCATGACAGCTAACACTCTTGAGGTTTAAAAATGAATCCATTTCAGCGATTGAGTCTGCTGGGAATCATTTTCTTAGAGCTCAGGGGAAAAAAGGCTCTTTCCATGACAGCTAACACTCTTGAGATTTAAAAATGTATGAAAAAATTTATTTTTAATCCATTTCAGGGATTGAGTGGGCTGGGAAACATTTTCTTAGAGCTCAGGGAATGTGTCTCCAGGTTGAATGCACAGCACACACGGATGGGAAGTCGAAACTCGAGTGGCTTAAAAAATAAATATACGAAATTTGGGTCATCGAGGTGACTAGGAAAAATTCTCAGAATTCTGGAAATAATTCTGAGTTCAAGTATGGGACATGACAACAGAAATGTATTACAATCATCATGTCATCATTGTTTTCGAAAGCCAAAAGAATTCCTCATGAAAGAACATCTTTTTTTCCTGGTTGTGGGATGGAGTAGAGTTGCTGCATCTTGAACAACCCACACTGATCTGAACAGAAACATGAAATGTTCTTATAGATATAAGAAATGAATTGAAAGTGAAAGTAAAAATGAAATTGTATTGGCTGGAAATATTTCTTGGCTGTTGAATGGGAAAAATATTTCCAGAGCTGAAAAAAAAACTCTTCCTTTTTTTCTATTAATTTGATGTCTTCACTTTGTTTACTTTGGAATGGAGAAACCCAAAGACTATGACTCATCCTTTCTAAAACATATAATTCCTAGAATGAGTCATGGTCTATTTTTAGAAACAGTGAGACAACATTCCCACACAAAAGGGGGGTAGGGTTAATTTTTATCATGTCTAGAAAACATGATAAAATTTAACAAAAAGTTTCTTTTTTTTTAATCTTAGAATTTTTTTCTGAGCTCTGAAAATTTTTTCCCAGTCGGCAACCAAGTGAAAATTTTCCAGCCAAGACGATTTGGCTTTTACTTTCACTTTCATCGCTTTTCTATAAAAGTATTCCACGTTTTCTATTCAGAACCGTGCGGGCTATCCAAGGGGCAGCATGCCTTTTCTCTTTCTCTATCTCATCTGGACCCAGGAACATTCTACTAGAAAGAGCTTCTGTGAACACAAGTTTCTTTCCACTTTTTAATGTCTCACAGAATAGAAATCATTCTTCTGTTTAGGGGAAAATGTTTCCCTTTTGAAAAGCTAGGGCCCCTCGTTTGGATTTCATCAGCAACCGTTTATCAGGTTCTAGCGAAATTGGATGATCCATCCATGAATCAGAATTTCCCATCCGTGGTTTGGATGCAACAAGATTTCAACATAGTTTAAGAAAAATCCTTCAATCCTATTTGAAAGGAGATGTCATGATATTGAAAGACACCTCAAACCATACCGTTGACGACGTGTGAGACACAAACCATGACATAAATTTCAGTTTCTATGACAGCTAACACGCTTGAGCTTTAAAAATGTATGAAAGAAGTTATTTTTAATCCATTTCAGCGATTGAGTGGGCTGGGGAAAAAAGGCCCTTTCCATGACAGCTAACACGCTTGAGCTTTAAAAATGTATGAAAGAATTTGTTTTTAATCCATTTCAGCGATTGAGTCTGCTGGGAAACATTTTCTCAGATCTCAGGGGAAAAAAGGCTCTTTCCATGACAGCTAACACTCTTGAGGTTTAAAAATGAATCCATTTCAGCGATTGAGTCTGCTGGGAATCATTTTCTTAGAGCTCAGGGGAAAAAAGGCTCTTTCCATGACAGCTAACACTCTTGAGATTTAAAAATGTATGAAAAAATTTATTTTTAATCCATTTCAGCGATTGAGTGGGCTGGGAAACATTTTCTTAGAGCTCAGGGAATGTGTCTCCAGGTTGAATGCACAGCACACACGGATGGGAAGTCGAAACTCGAGTGGCTTAAAAAATAAATATACGAAATTTGGGTCATCGAGGTGACTAGGAAAAATTCTCAGAATTTTGGAAATAATTCTGAGTTCAAGTATGGGACATGACATCAGAAATGTATTACAATCATCATGTCATCATTGTTTTCGAAAGCCAAAAGAATTCCTCATGAAAGAACATCTTTTTTTCCTGGTTGTGGGATGGAGTAGAGTTGCTGCATCTTGAACAACCCACACTGATCTGAACAGAAACATGAAATGTTCTTATAGATATAAGAAATGAATTGAAAGTGAAAGTAAAAATGAAATTGTATTGGCTGGAAATATTCTTGGCTGTTGAATGGGAAAAATATTTCCAGAGCTGAAAAAAAAAACTCTTCCTTCTTTCTATTAATTTGATGTCTTCACTTTGTTTACTTTGGAATGGAGAAACCCAAAGACCATGACTCATCCTTTCTAAAACATATAATTCCTAGAATGAGTCATGGTCTATTTTTAGAAACAGTGAGACAACATTCCCAGACAAAAGAGGGTAGGATTAATTTTTGTCATGTCTAGAAGACATGATAAAAATTAACAAAAAGTTTTTTTTTTTTAATCTTAGAATTTTTTTCTGAGCTCTGAAAATTTTTTCCCAGTCGGCAACCAAGTGAAAATTTTCCAGCCAAGACAATTTGGCTTTTACTTTCACTTTCATCGCTTTTCTATAAAAGTATTCCACGTTTTCTATTCAGAACCGTGCGGGCTATCCAAGGGGCAGCATGCTTTTTCTCTTTCTCTATCTCATCTGGACCCAGGAACATTCTACTAGAAAGAGCTTCTGTGAACACAAGTTCCTTTCCACTTTTTAATGTCTCACAGAATAGAAATCATTCTTCTGTTTAGGGGAAAATGTTTCCCTTTTGAAAAGCTAGGGCCCCTCGTTTGGATTTCATCAGCAACCGTTTATCAGGTTCTAGCGAAATTGGATGATCCATCCATGAATCAGAATTTCCCATCCGTGGTTTGGATGCAACAAGATTTCAACATAGTTTAAGAAAAATCCTTCAATCCTATTTGAAAGGAGATGTCATGATATTGAAAGACACCTCAAACCATACCGTTGACGACGTGTGAGACACAAACCATGACATAAATTTCAATTTCTATGACAGCTAACACGCTTGAGCTTTAAAAATGTATGAAAGAAGTTATTTTTAATCCATTTCAGCGATTGAGTGGGCTGGGGAAAAAAGGCCCTTTCCATGACAGCTAACACGCTTGAGCTTTAAAAATGTATGAAAGAATTTGTTTTTAATCCATTTCAGCGATTGAGTCTGCTGGGAAACATTTTCTCAGATCTCAGGGGAAAAAAGGCTCTTTCCATGACAGCTAACACTCTTGAGGTTTAAAAATGTATGAAAGAATTTATTTTTAATCCATTTCAGCGATTGAGTCTGCTGGGAATCATTTTCTTAGAGCTCAGGAGAAAAAAGGCTCTTTCCATCACAGATAACACTCTTGAGGTTTAAAAATGTATGAAAGAATTTATTTTTAATCCATTTCAGCGATTGAGTGAGCTAGGAAACATTTTCTTAGAGCTCAGGGAATGTGTCTCCAGGTTGAATGCACAGCACACACGGATGGGAAGTCGAAACTCAAGTGGCTTAAAAAATAAATATACGAAATTTGGGTCATCGAGGTGACTAGGAAAAATTCTCAGAATTCTGGAAATAATTCTGAGTTCAAGTATGGGACATGACAACAGAAATGTATTACAATCATCATGTCATCATTGTTTTCAAAAGCCAAAAGAATTCCTCATGAAAGAACATCTTTTTTTCCTGGTTGTGGGATGGAGTAGAGTTGCTGCATCTTGAACAACCCACACTGATCTGAACAGAAACATGAAATGTTCTTATAGATATAAGAAATGAATTGAAAGTGAAAGTAAAAATGAAATTGTATTGGCTGGAAATATTCTTGGCTGTTGAATGGGAAAAATATTTCCAGAGCTGAAAAAAAAACTCTTCCTTTTTTCTATTAATTTGATGTCTTCACTTTGTTTACTTTGGAATGGAGAAACCCAAAGACCATGACTCATCCTTTCTAAAACATATAATTCCTAGAATGAGTCATGGTCTATTTTTAGAAACAGTGAGACAACATTCCCAGACAAAAGGGGGTAGGATTAATTTTTGTCATGTCTAGAAGACATGATAAAAATTAACAAAAAGTTTTTTTTTTTTTATCTTAGAATTTTTTTCTGAGCTCTGAAAATTTTTTCCCAGTCGGCAACCAAGTGAAAATTTTCCAGCCAAGACGATTTGGCTTTTACTTTCACTTTCATCGCTTTTCTATAAAAGTATTCCACGTTTTCTATTCAGAACCGTGCGGGCTATCCAAGGGTCAGCATGCTTTTTCTCTTTCTCTATCTCATCTGGACCCAGGAACATTCTACTAGAAAGAGCTTCTGTGAACACAAGTTTCTTTCCACTTTTTAATGTCTCACAGAATAGAAATCATTCTTCTGTTTAGGGGAAAATGTTTCCCTTTTGAAAAGCTAGGGCCCCTCGTTTGGATTTCATCAGCAACCGTTTATCAGGTTCTAGCGAAATTGGATGATCCATCCATGAATCAGAATTTCCCATCCGTGGTTTGGATGCAACAAGATTTCAACATAGTTTAAGAAAAATCCTTCAATCCTATTTGAAAGGAGATGTCATGATATTGAAAGACACCTCAAACCATACCGTTGACGACGTGTGAGACACAAACCATGACATAAATTTCAATTTCTATGACAGCTAACACGCTTGAGCTTTAAAAATGTATGAAAGAAGTTATTTTTAATCCATTTCAGCGATTGAGTGGGCTGGGGAAAAAAGGCCCTTTCCATGATAGCTAACACGCTTGAGCTTTAAAAATGTATGAAAGAATTTGTTTTTAATCCATTTCAGCGATTGAGTCTGCTGGGAAACATTTTCTCAGATCTCAGGAGAAAAAAGGCTCTTTCCATGACAGCTAACACTCTTGAGGTTTAAAAATGTATGAAAGAATTTATTTTTAATCCATTTCAGCGATTGAGTGGGCTGGAAAACATTTTCTTAGAGCTCAGGGAATGTGTCTCCAGGTTGAATGCACAGCACACACGGATGGGAAGTCGAAACTCGAGTGGCTTAAAAAATAAATATACGAAATTTGGGTCATCGAGGTGACTAGGAAAAATTCTCAGAATTCTGGAAATAATTCTGAGTTCAAGTATGGGACATGACAACAGAAATGTATTACAATCATCATGTCATCATTGTTTTCGAAAGCCAAAAGAATTCCTCATGAAAGAACATCTTTTTTTCCTGGTTGTGGGATGGAGTAGAGTTGCTGCATCTTGAACAACCCACACTGATCTGAACAGAAACATGAAATGTTCTTATAGATATAAGAAATGAATTGAAGGTGAAAGTAAAAATGAAATTGTATTGGCTGGAAATATTTCTTGGCTGTTCAATGGGAAAAATATTTCCAGAGCTGAAAAAAAAAACTCTTCCTTTTTTCTATTAATTTGATGTCTTCACTTTGTTTACTTTGGAATTGAGAAACCCAAAGACCATGACTCATCCTTTCTAAAACATATAATTCCTAGAATGAGTCATGGTCTATTTTTAGAAACAGTGAGACAACATTCCCAGACAAAAGGGGGTAGGATTAATTTTTGTCATGTCTAGAAGACATGATAAAAATTAACAAAAAGTTTTTTTTTTTTATCTTAGAATTTTTTTTCTGAGCTCTGCAAATTTTTTCCCAGTCGGCAACCAAGTGAAATTTTCCAGCCAAGACGATTTGGCTTTTACTTTCACTTTCATCGCTTTTCTATAAAAGTATTCCACGTTTTCTATTCAGAACCGTGCGGGCTATCCAAGGGGCAGCATGCTTTTTCTCTTTCTCTATCTCATCTGGACCCAGGAACATTCTTCTAGAAAGGGCTTCTGTGAACACAACTTTCTTTCCACATTTTAATGTCTCACAGAATAGAAATCATTCTTCTGTTTAGGGGAAAATGTTTCCCTTTTGAAAAGCTAGCGCCCCTCGTTTGGATTTCATCAGCAACCGTTTATCAGGTTCTAGCGAAATCGGATGATCCATCCATGAATCAGAATTTCCCATCCGTGGTTTGGATGCAACAAGATTTCAACATAGTTTAAGAAAAATCCTTCAATCCTATTTGAAAGGAGATGTCATGATATTGAAAGACACCTCAAACCATACCGTTGACGACGTGTGAGACACAAACCATGACATAAATTTCAATTTCTATGACAGCTAACACGCTTGAGCTTTAAAAATGTATGAAAGAAGTTATTTTTAATCCATTTCAGGGATTGAGTGGGCTGGGGAAAAAAGGCCCTTTCCATGACAGCTAACACGCTTGAGCTTTAAAAATGTATGAAAGATTTTGTTTTTAATCCATTTCAGCGATTGAGTCTGCTGGCAAACATTTTCTCAGAGCTCAGGGGAAAAAAGGCTCTTTCCATGACAGCTAACACTCTTGAGGTTTAAAAATGTATGAAAGAATTTATTTTTAATCCATTTCAGCGATTGAGTCTGCTGGGAATCATTTTCTTAGAGCTCAGGGGAAAAAAGGCTCTTTCCATTACAGCTAACACTCTTGAGGTTTAAAAATGTATGAAAGAATTTATTTTTAATCCATTTCAGCGATTGAGTGGGCTGGGAAACATTTTCTTAGAGCTCAGGGAATGTGTCTCCAGGTTGAATGCACAGCACACACGGATGGGAAGTCGAAACTCGAGTGGCTTAAAAAATAAATATACGAAATTTGGGTCATCGAGGTGACTAGGAAAAATTCTCAGAATTCTGGAAATAATTCTGAGTTCAAGTATGGGACATGACAACAGAAATGTATTACAATCATCATGTCATCATTGTTCTCGAAAGCCAAAAGAACATCTTTTTTTCCTGGTTGTGGGATGGAGTAGAGTTGCTGCATCTTGAACAACCCACACTGATCTGAACAGAAACATGAAATGTTCTTATAGATATAAGAAGTGAATTGAAAGTGAAAGTAAAAATGAAATTGTATTGGCTGGAAATATTCTTGGCTGTTGAATGGGGAAAATATTTCCAGAGCTGAAAAAAAAAAACTCTTCCTTTTTTCTATTAATTTGATGTCTTCACTTTGTTTACTTTGGAATGGAGAAACCCAAAGACCATGACTCATCCTTTCTAAAACATATAATTCCTAGAATGAGTCATGGTCTATTTTTAGAAACAGTGAGACAACATTCCCAGACAAAAGAGGGTAGGATTAATTTTTGTCATGTCTAGAAGACATGATAAAAATTAACAAAAAGTTTTTTTTTTTTAATCTTAGAATTTTTTTCTGAGCTCTGAAAATTTTTTCCCAGTCGGCAACCAAGTGAAAATTTTCCAGCCAAGACAATTTGGCTTTTACTTTCACTTTCATCGCTTTTCTATAAAAGTATTCCACGTTTTCTATTCAGAACCGTGCGGGCTATCCAAGGGGCAGCATGCTTTTTCTCTTTCTCTATCTCATCTGGACCCAGGAACATTCTACTAGAAAGAGCTTCTGTGAACACAAGTTCCTTTCCACTTTTTAATGTCTCACAGAATAGAAATCATTCTTCTGTTTAGGGGAAAATGTTTCCCTTTTGAAAAGCTAGGGCCCCTCGTTTGGATTTCATCAGCAACCGTTTATCAGGTTCTAGCGAAATTGGATGATCCATCCATGAATCAGAATTTCCCATCCGTGGTTTGGATGCAACAAGATTTCAACATAGTTTAAGAAAAATCCTTCAATCCTATTTGAAAGGAGATGTCATGATATTGAAAGACACCTCAAACCATAGCGTTGACGACGTGTGAGACACAAACCATGACATAAATTTCAATTTCTATGACAGCTAACACGCTTGAGCTTTAAAAATGTATGAAAGAAGTTATTTTTAATCCATTTCAGGGATTGAGTGGGCTGGGGAAAAAAGGCCCTTTCCATGACAGCTAACACGCTTGAGCTTTAAAAATGTATGAAAGAATTTGTTTTTAATCCATTTCAGCGATTGAGGCTGCTGGGAAACATTTTCTCAGATCTCAGGGGAAAAAAGGCTCTTTCCATGACAGCTAACACTCTTGAGGTTTAAAAATGTATGAAAGAATTTATTTTTAATCCATTTCAGCGATTGAGTCTGCTGGGAATCATTTTCTTAGAGCTCAGGGGAAAAACGGCTCTTTCCATGACAGCTAACACTCTTGAGGTTTAAAAATGTATGAAAGAATTTATTTTTAATCCATTTCAGCGATTGAGTGAGCTGGGAAACATTTTCTTAGAGCTCAGGGAATGTGTCTCCAGGTTGAATGCACAGCACACACGGATGGGAAGTCGAAACTCGAGTGGCTTAAAAAATAAATATACGAAATTTGGGTCATCGAGGTGACTAGGAAAAATTCTCAGAATTCTGGAAATAATTCTGAGTTCAAGTATGGGACATGACAACAGAAATGTATTACAATCATCATGTCATCATTGTTTTCGAAAGCCAAAAGAACATCTTTTTTTCCTGGTTGTGGGATGGAGTAGAGTTGCTGCATCTTGAACAACCCACACTGATCTGAACAGAAACATGAAATGTTCTTATAGATATAAGAAGTGAATTGAAAGTGAAAGTAAAAATGAAATTGTATTGGCTGGAAATATTCTTGGCTTTTGAATGGGAAAAATATTTCCAGAGCTGAAAAAAAAACTCTTCCTTTTTTCTATTAATTTGATGTCTTCACTTTGTTTACTTTGGAATGGAGAAACCCAAAGACCATGACTCATCCTTTCTAAAACATATAATTCCTAGAATGAGTCATGGTCTATTTTTAGAAACAGTGAGACAACATTCCCAGACAAAAGGGGGTAGGATTAATTTTTGTCATGTCTAGAAGACATGATAAAAATTAACAAAAAGTTTTTTTTTTTTTATCTTAGAATTTTTTTCTGAGCTCTGAAAATTTTTTCCCAGTCGGCAACCAAGTGAAAATTTTCCAGCCAAGACGATTTGGCTTTTACTTTCACTTTCATCGCTTTTCTATAAAAGTATTCCACGTTTTCTATTCAGAACCGTGCGGGCTATCCAAGGGTCAGCATGCTTTTTCTCTTTCTCTATCTCATCTGGACCCAGGAACATTCTACTAGAAAGAGCTTCTGTGAACACAAGTTTCTTTCCACTTTTTAATGTCTCACAGAATAGAAATCATTCTTCTGTTTAGGGGAAAATGTTTCCCTTTTGAAAAGCTAGGGCCCCTCGTTTGGATTTCATCAGCAACCGTTTATCAGGTTCTAGCGAAATTGGATGATCCATCCATGAATCAGAATTTCCCATCCGTGGTTTGGATGCAACAAGATTTCAACATAGTTTAAGAAAAATCCTTCAATCCTATTTGAAAGGAGATGTCATGATATTGAAAGACACCTCAAACCATACCGTTGACGACGTGTGAGACACAAACCATGACATAAATTTCAATTTCTATGACAGCTAACACGCTTGAGCTTTAAAAATGTATGAAAGAAGTTATTTTTAATCCATTTCAGCGATTGAGTGGGCTGGGGAAAAAAGGCCCTTTCCATGATAGCTAACACGCTTGAGCTTTAAAAATGTATGAAAGAATTTGTTTTTAATCCATTTCAGCGATTGAGTCTGCTGGGAAACATTTTCTCAGATCTCAGGAGAAAAAAGGCTCTTTCCATGACAGCTAACACTCTTGAGGTTTAAAAATGTATGAAAGAATTTATTTTTAATCCATTTCAGCGATTGAGTCTGCTGGGAATCATTTTCTTAGAGCTCAGGGGAAAAAAGGCTCTTTCCATGACAGCTAACACTCTTGAGGTTTAAAAATGTATGAAAGAATTTATTTTTAATCCATTTCAGCGATTGAGTGGGCTGGAAAACATTTTCTTAGAGCTCAGGGAATGTGTCTCCAGGTTGAATGCACAGCACACACGGATGGGAAGTCGAAACTCGAGTGGCTTAAAAAATAAATATACGAAATTTGGGTCATCGAGGTGACTAGGAAAAATTCTCAGAATTCTGGAAATAATTCTGAGTTCAAGTATGGGACATGACAACAGAAATGTATTACAATCATCATGTCATCATTGTTTTCGAAAGCCAAAAGAATTCCTCATGAAAGAACATCTTTTTTTCCTGGTTGTGGGATGGAGTAGAGTTGCTGCATCTTGAACAACCCACACTGATCTGAACAGAAACATGAAATGTTCTTATAGATATAAGAAATGAATTGAAGGTGAAAGTAAAAATGAAATTGTATTGGCTGGAAATATTTCTTGGCTGTTGAATGGGAAAAATATTTCCAGAGCTGAAAAAAAAAACTCTTCCTTTTTTCTATTAATTTGATGTCTTCACTTTGTTTACTTTGGAATTGAGAAACCCAAAGACCATGACTCATCCTTTCTAAAACATATAATTCCTAGAATGAGTCATGGTCTATTTTTAGAAACAGTGAGACAACATTCCCAGACAAAAGGGGGTAGGATTAATTTTTGTCATGTCTAGAAGACATGATAAAAATTAACAAAAAGTTTTTTTTTTTTATCTTAGAATTTTTTTTCTGAGCTCTGCAAATTTTTTCCCAGTCGGCAACCAAGTGAAATTTTCCAGCCAAGACGATTTGGCTTTTACTTTCACTTTCATCGCTTTTCTATAAAAGTATTCCACGTTTTCTATTCAGAACCGTGCGGGCTATCCAAGGGGCAGCATGCTTTTTCTCTTTCTCTATCTCATCTGGACCCAGGAACATTCTTCTAGAAAGAGCTTCTGTGAACACAACTTTCTTTCCACATTTTAATGTCTCACAGAATAGAAATCATTCTTCTGTTTAGGGGAAAATGTTTCCCTTTTGAAAAGCTAGGGCCCCTCGTTTGGATTTCATCAGCAACCGTTTATCAGGTTCTACCGAAATCGGATGATCCATCCATGAATCAGAATTTCCCATCCGTGGTTTGGATGCAACAAGATTTCAACATAGTTTAAGAAAAATCCTTCAATCCTATTTGAAAGGAGATGTCATGATATTGAAAGACACCTCAAACCATACCGTTGACGACGTGTGAGACACAAACCATGACATAAATTTCAATTTCTATGACAGCTAACACGCTTGAGCTTTAAAAATATATGAAAGAATTTCTTTTTAATCCATTTCAGCGATTGAGTCTGCTGGGAAACATTTTCTCAGATCTCAGGGGAAAAAGGCTCTTTCCATGACAGCTAACACTCTTGAGGTTTAAAAATGTATGAAAGAATTTATTTTTAATCCATTTCAGCGATTGAGTGAGCTGGGAAACATTTTCTTAGAGCTCAGGGAATGTGTCTCCAGGTTGAATGCACAGCACACACGGATGGGAAGTCGAAACTCGAGTGGCTTAAAAAATAAATATACGAAATTTGGGTCATCGAGGTGACTAGGAAAAATTCTCAGAATTCTGGAAATAATTCTGAGTTCAAGTATGGGACATGACAACAGAAATGTATTACAATCATCATGTCATCATTGTTTTCGAAAGCCAAAAGAACATCTTTTTTTCCTGGTTGTGGGATGGAGTAGAGTTGCTGCATCTTGAACAACCCACACTGATCTGAACAGAAACATGAAATGTTCTTATAGATATAAGAAGTGAATTGAAAGTGAAAGTAAAAATGAAATTGTATTGGCTGGAAATATTCTTGGCTTTTGAATGGGAAAAATATTTCCAGAGCTGAAAAAAAAACTCTTCCTTTTTTCTATTAATTTGATGTCTTCACTTTGTTTACTTTGGAATGGAGAAACCCAAAGACCATGACTCATCCTTTCTAAAACATATAATTCCTAGAATGAGTCATGGTCTATTTTTAGAAACAGTGAGACAACATTCCCAGACAAAAGGGGGTAGGATTAATTTTTGTCATGTCTAGAAGACATGATAAAAATTAACAAAAAGTTTTTTTTTTTTATCTTAGAATTTTTTTCTGAGCTCTGAAAATTTTTTCCCAGTCGGCAACCAAGTGAAAATTTTCCAGCCAAGACGATTTGGCTTTTACTTTCACTTTCATCGCTTTTCTATAAAAGTATTCCACGTTTTCTATTCAGAACCGTGCGGGCTATCCAAGGGTCAGCATGCTTTTTCTCTTTCTCTATCTCATCTGGACCCAGGAACATTCTACTAGAAAGAGCTTCTGTGAACACAAGTTTCTTTCCACTTTTTAATGTCTCACAGAATAGAAATCATTCTTCTGTTTAGGGGAAAATGTTTCCCTTTTGAAAAGCTAGGGCCCCTCGTTTGGATTTCATCAGCAACCGTTTATCAGGTTCTAGCGAAATTGGATGATCCATCCATGAATCAGAATTTCCCATCCGTGGTTTGGATGCAACAAGATTTCAACATAGTTTAAGAAAAATCCTTCAATCCTATTTGAAAGGAGATGTCATGATATTGAAAGACACCTCAAACCATACCGTTGACGACGTGTGAGACACAAACCATGACATAAATTTCAATTTCTATGACAGCTAACACGCTTGAGCTTTAAAAATGTATGAAAGAAGTTATTTTTAATCCATTTCAGCGATTGAGTGGGCTGGGGAAAAAAGGCCCTTTCCATGATAGCTAACACGCTTGAGCTTTAAAAATGTATGAAAGAATTTGTTTTTAATCCATTTCAGCGATTGAGTCTGCTGGGAAACATTTTCTCAGATCTCAGGAGAAAAAAGGCTCTTTCCATGACAGCTAACACTCTTGAGGTTTAAAAATGTATGAAAGAATTTATTTTTAATCCATTTCAGCGATTGAGTCTGCTGGGAATCATTTTCTTAGAGCTCAGGGGAAAAAAGGCTCTTTCCATGACAGCTAACACTCTTGAGGTTTAAAAATGTATGAAAGAATTTATTTTTAATCCATTTCAGCGATTGAGTGGGCTGGAAAACATTTTCTTAGAGCTCAGGGAATGTGTCTCCAGGTTGAATGCACAGCACACACGGATGGGAAGTCGAAACTCGAGTGGCTTAAAAAATAAATATACGAAATTTGGGTCATCGAGGTGACTAGGAAAAATTCTCAGAATTCTGGAAATAATTCTGAGTTCAAGTATGGGACATGACAACAGAAATGTATTACAATCATCATGTCATCATTGTTTTCGAAAGCCAAAAGAATTCCTCATGAAAGAACATCTTTTTTTCCTGGTTGTGGGATGGAGTAGAGTTGCTGCATCTTGAACAACCCACACTGATCTGAACAGAAACATGAAATGTTCTTATAGATATAAGAAATGAATTGAAGGTGAAAGTAAAAATGAAATTGTATTGGCTGGAAATATTTCTTGGCTGTTCAATGGGAAAAATATTTCCAGAGCTGAAAAAAAAAACTCTTCCTTTTTTCTATTAATTTGATGTCTTCACTTTGTTTACTTTGGAATTGAGAAACCCAAAGACCATGACTCATCCTTTCTAAAACATATAATTCCTAGAATGAGTCATGGTCTATTTTTAGAAACAGTGAGACAACATTCCCAGACAAAAGGGGGTAGGATTAATTTTTGTCATGTCTAGAAGACATGATAAAAATTAACAAAAAGTTTTTTTTTTTTATCTTAGAATTTTTTTTCTGAGCTCTGCAAATTTTTTCCCAGTCGGCAACCAAGTGAAATTTTCCAGCCAAGACGATTTGGCTTTTACTTTCACTTTCATCGCTTTTCTATAAAAGTATTCCACGTTTTCTATTCAGAACCGTGCGGGCTATCCAAGGGGCAGCATGCTTTTTCTCTTTCTCTATCTCATCTGGACCCAGGAACATTCTTCTAGAAAGAGCTTCTGTGAACACAACTTTCTTTCCACATTTTAATGTCTCACAGAATAGAAATCATTCTTCTGTTTAGGGGAAAATGTTTCCCTTTTGAAAAGCTAGGGCCCCTCGTTTGGATTTCATCAGCAACCGTTTATCAGGTTCTAGCGAAATCGGATGATCCATCCATGAATCAGAATTTCCCATCCGTGGTTTGGATGCAACAAGATTTCAACATAGTTTAAGAAAAATCCTTCAATCCTATTTGAAAGGAGATGTCATGATATTGAAAGACACCTCAAACCATACCGTTGACGACGTGTGAGACACAAACCATGACATAAATTTCAATTTCTATGACAGCTAACACGCTTGAGCTTTAAAAATATATGAAAGAAATTCTTTTTAATCCATTTCAGCGATTGAGTCTGCTGGGAAACATTTTCTCAGATCTCAGGGGAAAAAGGCTCTTTCCATGACAGCTAACACTCTTGAGGTTTAAAAATGTATGAAAGAATTTATTTTTAATCCATTTCAGCGATTGAGTCTGCTGGGAATCATTTTCTTAGAGCTCAGGGGAAAAAAGGCTCTTTCCATTACAGCTAACACTCTTGAGGTTTAAAAATGTATGAAAGAATTTATTTTTAATTAATTTCAGCGATTGAGTGGGCTGGAAAACATTTTCTTAGAGCTCAGGGAATGTGTCTCCAGGTTGAATGCACAGCACACACGGATGGGAAGTCGAAACTCGAGTGGCTTAAAAAATAAATATACGAAATTTGGGTCATCGAGGTGACTAGGAAAAATTCTCAGAATTCTGGAAATAATTCTGAGTTCAAGTATGGGACATGGCAACAGAAATGTATTACAATCATCATGTCATCATTGTTTTCGAAAGCCAAAAGAATTCCTCATCAAAGAACATCTTTTTTTCCTGGTTGTGGGATGGAGTAGAGTTGCTGCATCTTGAACAACCCACACTGATCTGAACAGAAACATGAAATGTTCTTATAGATATAAGAAATGAATTGAAAGTGAAAGTAAAAATGAAATTGTATTGGCTGGAAATATTTCTTGGCTGTTCAATGGGAAAAATATTTCCAGAGCTGAAAAAAAAAACTCTTCCTTTTTTCTATTAATTTGATGTCTTCACTTTGTTTACTTTGGAATTGAGAAACCCAAAGACCATGACTCATCCTTTCTAAAACATATAATTCCTAGAATGAGTCATGGTCTATTTTTAGAAACAGTGAGACAACATTCCCAGACAAAAGGGGGTAGGATTAATTTTTGTCATGTCTAGAAGACATGATAAAAATTAACAAAAAGTTTTTTTTTTTTATCTTAGAATTTTTTTTCTGAGCTCTGCAAATTTTTTCCCAGTCGGCAACCAAGTGAAATTTTCCAGCCAAGACGATTTGGCTTTTACTTTCACTTTCATCGCTTTTCTATAAAAGTATTCCACGTTTTCTATTCAGAACCGTGCGGGCTATCCAAGGGGCAGCATGCTTTTTCTCTTTCTCTATCTCATCTGGACCCAGGAACATTCTTCTAGAAAGAGCTTCTGTGAACACAACTTTCTTTCCACATTTTAATGTCTCACAGAATAGAAATCATTCTTCTGTTTAGGGGAAAATGTTTCCCTTTTGAAAAGCTAGGGCCCCTCGTTTGGATTTCATCAGCAACCGTTTATCAGGTTCTAGCGAAATCGGATGATCCATCCATGAATCAGAATTTCCCATCCGTGGTTTGGATGCAACAAGATTTCAACATAGTTTAAGAAAAATCCTTCAATCCTATTTGAAAGGAGATGTCATGATATTGAAAGACACCTCAAACCATACCGTTGACGACGTGTGAGACACAAACCATGACATAAATTTCAATTTCTATGACAGCTAACACGCTTGAGCTTTAAAAATATATGAAAGAATTTCTTTTTAATCCATTTCAGCGATTGAGTCTGCTGGGAAACATTTTCTCAGATCTCAGGGGAAAAAGGCTCTTTCCATGACAGCTAACACTCTTGAGGTTTAAAAATGTATGAAAGAATTTATTTTTAATCCATTTCAGCGATTGAGTCTGCTGGGAATCATTTTCTTAGAGCTCAGGGGAAAAAAGGCTCTTTCCATTACAGCTAACACTCTTGAGGTTTAAAAATGTATGAAAGAATTTATTTTTTATTAATTTCAGCGATTGAGTGGGCTGGAAAACATTTTCTTAGAGCTCAGGGAATGTGTCTCCAGGTTGAATGCACAGCACACACGGATGGGAAGTCGAAACTCGAGTGGCTTAAAAAATAAATATACGAAATTTGGGTCATCGAGGTGACTAGGAAAAATTCTCAGAATTCTGGAAATAATTCTGAGTTCAAGTATGGGACATGACAACAGAAATGTATTACAATCATCATGTCATCATTGTTTTCGAAAGCCAAAAGAATTCCTCATGAAAGAACATCTTTTTTTCCTGGTTGTGGGATGGAGTAGAGTTGCTGCATCTTCAACAACCCACACTGATCTGAACAGAAACATGAAATGTTCTTATAGATATAAGAAATGAATTGAAGGTGAAAGTAAAAATGAAATTGTATTGGCTGGAAATATTTCTTGGCTGTTGAATGGGAAAAATATTTCCAGAGCTGAAAAAAAAAACTCTTCCTTTTTTCTATTGATTTGATGTCTTCACTTTGTTTACTTTGGAATTGAGAAACCCAAAGACCATGACTCATCCTTTCTAAAACATATAATTCCTAGAATGAGTCATGGTCTATTTTTAGAAACAGTGAGACAACATTCCCAGACAAAAGGGGGTAGGATTAATTTTTGTCATGTCTAGAAGACATGATAAAAATTAACAAAAAGTTTTTTTTTTTTTATCTTAGAATTTTTTTTCTGAGCTCTGCAAATTTTTTCCCAGTCGGCAACCAAGTGAAATTTTCCAGCCAAGACGATTTGGCTTTTACTTTCACTTTCATCGCTTTTCTATAAATGTATTCCACGTTTTCTATTCAGAACCGTGCGGGCTATCCAAGGGGCAGCATGCTTTTTCTCTTTCTCTATCTCATCTGGACCCAGGAACATTCTTCTAGAAAGAGCTTCTGTGAACACAACTTTCTTTCCACATTTTAATGTCTCACAGAATAGAAATCATTCTTCTGTTTAGGGGAAAATGTTTCCCTTTTGAAAAGCTAGGGCCCCTCGTTTGGATTTCATCAGCAACCGTTTATCAGGTTCTAGCGAAATCGGATGATCCATTCATGAATCAGAATTTCCCATCCGTGGTTTGGATGCAACAAGATTTCAACATAGTTTAAGAAAAATCCTTCAATCCTATTTGAAAGGAGATGTCATGATACTGAAAGACACCTCAAACCATACCGTTGACGACGTGTGAGACACAAACCATGACATAAATTTCAATTTCTATGACAGCTAACACGCTTGAGCTTTAAAAATATATGAAAGAATTTCTTTTTAATCCATTTCAGCGATTGAGTCTGCTGGGAAACATTTTCTCAGATCTCAGGGGAAAAAGGCTCTTTCCATGACAGCTAACACTCTTGAGGTTTAAAAATGTATGAAAGAATTTATTTTTAATCCATTTCAGCGATTGAGTCTGCTGGGAATCATTTTCTTAGAGCTCAGGGGAAAAAAGGCTCTTTCCATTACAGCTAACACTCTTGAGGTTTAAAAATGTATGAAAGAATTTATTTTTAATCCATTTCAGCGATTGAGTGGGCTGGGAAACATTTTCTTAGAGCTCAGGGAATGTGTCTCCAGGTTGAATGCACAGCACACACGGATGGGAAGTCGAAACTCGAGTGGCTTAAAAAATAAATATACGAAATTTGGGTCATCGAGGTGACTAGGAAAAATTCTCAGAATTCTGGAAATAATTCTGAGTTCAAGTATGGGACATGACAACAGAAATGTATTACAATCATCATGTCATCAGTGTTTTCGAAAGCCAAAAGAATTCCTCATGAAAGAACCTCTTTTTTTCCTGGTTGTGGGATGGAGTAGAGTTGCTGCATCTTGAACAACCCACACTGATCTGAACAGAAACATGAAATGTTCTTATAGATATAAGAAATGAATTGAAAGTGAAAGTAAAAATGAAATTGTATTGGCTGGAAATATTTCTTGGCTGTTGAATGGGAAAAATATTTCCAGAGCTGAAAAAAAAAACTCTTCCTTTTTTCTATTAATTTGATGTCTTCACTTTGTTTACTTTGGAATGGAGAAACCCAAAGACCATGACTCATCATTTCTAAAACATATAATTCCTAGAATGAGTCATGGTCTATTTTTAGAAACAGTGAGACAACATTCCCAGACAAAAGGGGGTAGGATTAATTTTTGTCATGTCTAGAAGACATGATAAAAATTAACAAAAAGTTTTTTTTTTTTATTTTAGAATTTTTTTCTGAGCTCTGAAAATTTTTTCCCAGTCTGCAACCAAGTGAAAATTTTCCAGCCAAGACGATTTGGCTTTTAATTTCACTTTCATCGCTTTTCTATAAAAGTATTCCACGTTTTCTATTCAGAACCGTGCGGGCTATCCAAGGGTCAGCATGCTTTTTCTCTTTCTCTATCTCATCTGGACCCAGGAACACTCTACTAGAAAGAGCTTCTGTGAACACAAGTTTCTTTCCACTTTTTAATGTCTCACAGAATAGAAATCATTCTTCTGTTTAGGGGAAAATGTTTCCCTTTTGAAAAGCTAGGGCCCCTCGTTTGGATTTCATCAGCAACCGTTTATCACGTTCTAGCGAAATTGGATGATCCATCCATGAATCAGAATTTCCCATCCGTGGTTTGGATGCAACAAGATTTCAACATAGTTTAAGAAAAATCCTTCAATCCTATTTGAAAGGAGATGTCATGATATTGAAAGACACCTCAAACCATACCGTTGACGACGTGTGAGACACAAACCATGACATAAATTTCAATTTCTATGACAGCTAACACGCTTGAGCTTTAAAAATGTATGAAAGAAGTTATTTTTAATCCATTTCAGCGATTGAGTGGGCTGGGGAAAAAAGGCCCTTTCCATGATAGCTAACACGCTTGAGCTTTAAAAATGTATGAAAGAATTTGTTTTTAATCCATTTCAGCGATTGAGTCTGCTGGGAAACATTTTCTCAGATCTCAGGGGAAAAAAGGATCTTTCCATGACAGCTAACACTCTTGAGGTTTAAAAATGTATGAAAGAATTTATTTTTAATCCATTTCAGCGATTGAGTCTGCTGGGAATCATTTTCTTAGAGCTCAGGGGAAAAAAGGCTCTTTCCATGACAGCTAACACTCTTGAGGTTTAAAAATGTATGAAAGAATTTATTTTTAATCCATTTCAGCGATTGAGTGGGCTGGAAAACATTTTCTTAGAGCTCAGGGAATGTGTCTCCAGGTTGAATGCACAGCACACACGGATGGGAAGTCGAAACTCGAGTGGCTTAAAAAATAAATATACGAAATTTGGGTCATCGAGGTGACTAGGAAAAATTCTCAGAATTCTGGAAATAATTCTGAGTTCAAGTATGGGACATGACAACAGAAATGTATTACAATCATCATGTCATCATTGTTTTCGAAAGCCAAAAGAATTCCTCATGAAAGAACATCTTTTTTTCCTGGTTGTGGGATGGAGTAGAGTTGCTGCATCTTGAACAACCCACACTGATCTGAACAGAAACATGAAATGTTCTTATAGATATAAGAAATGAATTGAAGGTGAAAGTAAAAATGAAATTGTATTGGCTGGAAATATTTCTTGGCTGTTGAATGGGAAAAATATTTCCAGAGCTGAAAAAAAAAACTCTTCCTTTTTTCTATTAATTTGATGTCTTCACTTTGTTTACTTTGGAATTGAGAAACCCAAAGACCATGACTCATCCTTTCTAAAACATATAATTCCTAGAATGAGTCATGGTCTATTTTTAGAAACAGTGAGACAACATTCCCAGACAAAAGGGGGTAGGATTAATTTTTGTCATGTCTAGAAGACATGATAAAAATTAACAAAAAGTTTTTTTTTTTTATCTTAGAATTTTTTTTCTGAGCTCTGCAAATTTTTTCCCAGTCGGCAACCAAGTGAAATTTTCCACCCAAGACGATTTGGCTTTTACTTTCACTTTCATCGCTTTTCTATAAAAGTATTCCACGTTTTCTATTCAGAACCGTGCGGGCTATCCAAGGGGCAGCATGCTTTTTCTCTTTCTCTATCTCATCTGGACCCAGGAACATTCTTCTAGAAAGAGCTTCTGTGAACACAACTTTCTTTCCACATTTTAATGTCTCACAGAATAGAAATCATTCTTCTGTTTAGGGGAAAATGTTTCCCTTTTGAAAAGCTAGGGCCCCTCGTTTGGATTTCATCAGCAACCGTTTATCAGGTTCTAGCGAAATCGGATGATCCATCCATGAATCAGAATTTCCCATCCGTGGTTTGGATGCAACAAGATTTCAACATAGTTTAAGAAAAATCCTTCAATCCTATTTGAAAGGAGATGTCATGATATTGAAAGACACCTCAAACCATACCGTTGACGACGTGTGAGACACAAACCATGACATAAATTTCAATTTCTATGACAGCTAACACGCTTGAGCTTTAAAAATATATGAAAGATTTTCTTTTTAATCCATTTCAGCGATTGAGTCTGCTGGGAAACATTTTCTCAGATCTCAGGGGAAAAAGGCTCTTTCCATGACAGCTAACACTCTTGAGGTTTAAAAATGTATGAAAGAATTTATTTTTAATCCATTTCAGCGATTGAGTCTGCTGGGAATCATTTTCTTAGAGCTCAGGGGAAAAAAGGCTCTTTCCATTACAGCTAACACTCTTGAGGTTTAAAAATGTATGAAAGAATTTATTTTTAATCCATTTCAGCGATTGAGTGGGCTGGGAAACATTTTCTTAGAGCTCAGGGAATGTGTCTCCAGGTTGAATGCACAGCACACACGGATGGGAAGTCGAAACTCGAGTGGCTTAAAAAATAAATATACGAAATTTGGGTCATCGAGGTGACTAGGAAAAATTCTCAGAATTCTGGAAATAATTCTGAGTTCAAGTATGGGACATGACAACAGAAATGTATTACAATCATCATGTCATCATTGTTTTCGAAAGCCAAAAGAAGATCTTTTTTTCCTGGTTGTGGGATGGAGTAGAGTTGCTGCATCTTGAACAACCCACACTGATCTGAACAGAAACATGAAATGTTCTTATAGATATAAGAAGTGAATTGAAAGTGAAAGTAAAAATGAAATTGTATTGGCTGGAAATATTCTTGGCTGTTGAATGGGAAAAATATTTCCAGAGCTGAAAAAAAAAAACTCTTCCTTTTTTCTATTAATTTGATGTCTTCACTTTGTTTACTTTGGAATGGAGAAACCCAAAGACCATGACTCATCCTTTCTAAAACATATAATTCCTAGAATGAGTCATGGTCTATTTTTAGAAACAGTGAGACAACATTCCCAGACAAAAGGGGGTAGGATTAATTTTTGTCATGTCTAGAAGACATGATAAAAATTAACAAAAAGTTTTTTTTTTTATTTTAGAATTTTTTTCTGAGCTCTGAAAATTTTTTCCCAGTCTGCAACCAAGTGAAAATTTTCCAGCCAAGACGATTTGGCTTTTACTTTCACTTTCATCGCTTTTCTATAAAAGTATTCCACGTTTTCTATTCAGAACCGTGCGGGCTATCCAAGGGTCAGCATGCTTTTTCTCTTTCTCTATCTCATCTGGACCCAGGAACACTCTACTAGAAAGAGCTTCTGTGAGCACAAGTTTCTTTCCACTTTTTAATGTCTCACAGAATAGAAATCATTCTTCTGTTTAGGGTAAAATGTTTCCCTTTTGAAAAGCTAGGGCCCCTCGTTTGGATTTCATCAGCAACCGTTTATCACGTTCTAGCGAAATTGGATGATCCATCCATGAATCAGAATTTCCCATCCGTGGTTTGGATGCAACAAGATTTCAACATAGTTAAAGAAAAATCCTTCAATCCTATTTGAAAGGTGATGTCATGATATTGAAAGACACCTCAAACCATACCGTTGACGACGTGTGAGACACAAACCATGACATAAATTTCAATTTCTATGACAGCTAACACGCTTGAGCTTTAAAAATGTATGAAAGAAGTTACTTTTAATCCATTTCAGCGATTGAGTGGGCTGGGGAAAAAAGGCCCTTTCCATGACAGCTAACACGCTTGAGCTTTAAAAATGTATGAAAGAATTTGTTTTTAATCCATTTCAGCGATTGAGTCTACTGGGAAACATTTTCTCAGATCTCAGGGGAAAAAAGGCTCTTTCCATGACAGCTAACACTCTTGAGGTTTAAAAATGTATGAAAGAATTTATTTTTAATCCATTTCAGCGATTGAGTCTGCTGGGAATCATTTTCTTAGAGCTCAGGGGAAAAAAGGCTCTTTCCATGACAGCTAACACTCTTGAGGTTTAAAAATGTATGAAAGAATTTATTTTTAATCCATTTCAGCGATTGAGTGGGCTGGGAAACATTTTCTTAGAGCTCAGGGAATGTGTCTCCAGGTTGAATGCACAGCACACACGGATGGGAAGTCGAAACTCGAGTGGCTTAAAAAATAAATATACGAAATTTGGGTCATCGAGGTGACTAGGAAAAATTCTCAGAATTCTGGAAATAATTCTGAGTTCAAGTATGGGACATGACAACAGAAATGTATTACAATCATCATGTCATCATTGTTTTCGAAAGCCAAAAGAATTCCTCATGAAAGAACATCTTTTTTTCCTGGTTGTGGGATGGAGTAGAGTTGCTGCATCTTGAACAACCCACACTGATCTGAACAGAAACATGAAATGTTCTTATAGATATAAGAAATGAATTGAAGGTGAAAGTAAAAATGAAATTGTATTGGCTGGAAATATTTCTTGGCTGTTGAATGGGAAAAATATTTCCAGAGCTGAAAAAAAAAACTCTTCCTTTTTTCTATTAATTTGATGTCTTCACTTTGTTTACTTTGGAATTGAGAAACCCAAAGACCATGACTCATCCTTTCTAAAACATATAATTCCTAGAATGAGTCATGGTCTAATTTTAGAAACAGTGAGACAACATTCCCAGACAAAAGGGGGTAGGATTAATTTTTGTCATGTCTAGAAGACATGATAAAAATTAACAAAAAGTTTTTTTTTTTTTTTTTATCTTAGAATTTTTTTCTGAGCTCTGAAAATTTTTTCCCAGTCGGCAACCAAGTGAAATTTTCCAGCCAAGGCGATTTGGCTTTTACTTTCACTTTCATCGCTTTTCTATAAAAGTATTCCACGTTTTCTATTCAGAACCGTGCGTGCTATCCAAGGGGCAGCATGCTTTTTCTCTTTCTCTATCTCGTCTGGACCCAGGAACATTCTTCTAGAAAGAGCTTCTGTGAACACAACTTTCTTTCCACATTTTAATGTCTCACAGAATAGAAATCATTCTTCTGTTTAGGGGAAAATGTTTCCCTTTTGAAAAGCTAGGGCCCCTCGTTTGGATTTCATCAGCAACCGTTTATCAGGTTCTAGCGAAATCGGATGATCCATCCATGAATCAGAATTTCCCATCCGTGGTTTGGATGCAACAAGATTTCAACATAGTTTAAGAAAAATCCTTCAATCCTATTTGAAAGGAGATGTCATGATATTGAAAGACACCTCAAACCATACCGTTGACGACGTGTGAGACACAAACCATGACATAAATTTCAATTTCTATGACAGCTAACACGCTTGAGCTTTAAAAATGTATGAAAGAAGTTATTTTTAATCCATTTCAGCGATTTAGTGGGCTGGGGAAAAAAGGCCCTTTCCATGATAGCTAACACGCTTGAGCTTTAAAAATGTATGAAAGAATTTGTTTTTAATCCATTTCAGCGATTGAGTCTGCTGGGAAACATTTTCTCAGAGCTCAGGGGAAAAAAGGCTCTTTCCATGACAGCTAACACTCTTGAGGTTTAAAAATGTATGAAAGAATTTATTTTTAATCCATTTCAGCGATTGAGTCTGCTGGGAATCATTTTCTTAGAGCTCAGGGGAAAAAAGGCTCTTTCCATGACAGCTAACACTCTTGAGGTTTAAAAATGTATGAAAGAAGTTATTTTTAATCCATTTCAGCGATTGAGTGGGCTGGGGAAAAAAGGCCCTTTCCATGACAGCTAACACGCTTGAGATTTAAAAATGTATGAAAGAATTTGTTTTTAATCCATTTGAGTCATTGAGTGGGCTGTGAAAAGAAAAAGCTCTTTCCATGATACCTAACACTCTTGAGCTTTAAAAATGTATGAAAGAATTTATTTTTAATCCATTTCAGCGATTGAGGGGGCTGGGAAACATTTTCTTAGAGCTCAGAGAAAAAAAGGCTCTTTCCATGACACCTAACACGCTTGAGCTTTAAAAATGTATGAAAGAATTTATTTTTAATCCATTTCAGCGATTGAGTGGGCTCGGAAAATTTTCTTAGAGCTCAGGGAATGTGTCTCCAGGTTGAATGCACAGAACACACGGATGGGAAGTCGAAACTCGAGTGGCTTAAATAAATATACGAAATTTGGGTCATCGAGTGACTAGGAAAAATTCTCAGATCTCTGGAAATAATTCTGAGTTCAAGCATCGGACATGAGAACAGAAATATATTACAATCATCATGTCATCGTTGTTTTCGAAAGCCAAAAGTATTCCTCATCAAAGAACATCTTTTTTTCCTGGTTGTGGGATGGAGTAGAGTTGCTGCATCTTGAACAACCCACACTGATCTGAACAGAAATATGAAATGTTTTTATAGATATAAGAAATGAACTCAAAGTGAAAGTAAAAATGAAATTGTATTGGCTGGAAATATTTCTTGGCTGTTGAATGGGAAATATATTTCCAGAGCTGAAAAAAAAAACTCTTCCTTTTTTTCTATAATTTGATGTCTTCACTTTGTTTACTTTGGAATGGAGAAACCCAAAGACTATGACTCATCCTTTCTAAAACATATAATTCCTAGAATGAGCCATGGTCTATTTTTAGAAACAGTGAGACAACATTCCCACACAAAAGAGGGTAGGGTTAATTTTTATCATGTCTAGAAAACATGATAAAAATTAACAAAAAGTTTTTTTTTTTAATCTTAGAATTTTTTTCTGAGCTCTGAAAATTTTTTCCCAGTCGGCAACCAAGTGAAAATTTTCCAGCCAAGACGATTTAGCTTTTACTTTCACTTTCATCGCTTTTCTATAAAAGTATTCCACGTTTTCTATTCAGAACCGTGCGGGCTATCCAAGGGGCAGCATGCTTTTTCTCTTTCTCTATCTCATCTGGACCCAGGAACATTCTACTAGAAAGAGCTTCTGTGAACACAAGTTTCTTTCCACTTTTTAATGTCTCACAGAATAGAAATCATTCTTCTGTTTAGGGGAAAATGTTTCCCTTTTGAAAAGCTAGGGCCCCTCGTTTGGATTTCATCAGCAACCGTTTATCAGGTTCTAGCGAAATTGGATGATCCATCCATGAATCAGAATTTCATATCCGTGGTTTGGATGCAACAAGATTTCAACATAGTTTAAGAAAAATCCTTCAATCCTATTTGAAAGGAGATGTCATGATATTGAAAGACACCTCAAACCATAGCGTTGACGACGTGTGAGACACAAACCATGACATAAATTTCAATTTCTATGACAGCTAACACGCTTGAGCTTTAAAAATGTATGAAAGAAGTTATATTTAATCCATTTCAGCGATTGAGTGGGCTGGGGAAAAAAGGCCCTTTCCATGACAGCTAACACGCTTGAGCTTTAAAAATGTATGAAAGAATTTGTTTTTAATCCATTTCAGCGATTGAGGCTGCTGGGAAACATTTTCTCAGATCTCAGGGGAAAAAAGGCTCTTTCCATGACAGCTAACACTCTTGAGGTTTAAAAATGTATGAAAGAATTTATTTTTAATCCATTTCAGCGATTGAGTCTGCTGGGAATCATTTTCTTAGAGCTCAGGGGAAAAAAGGCTCTTTCCATGACAGCTAACACTCTTGAGGTTTAAAAATGTATGAAAGAATTTATTTTTAATCCATTTCAGCGATTGAGTGGGCTGGGAAACATTTTCTTAGAGCTCAGGGAATGTGTCTCCAGGTTGAATGCACAGCACACACGGATGGGAAGTCGAAACTCGAGTGGCTTAAAAAATAAATATACGAAATTTGGGTCATCGAGGTGACAAGGAAAAATTCTCAGAATTCTGGAAATAATTCTGAGTTCAAGTATGGGACATGACAACAAAAATGTATTACAATCATCATGTCATCATTGTTTTCGAAAGCCAAAAGAATTCCTCATGAAAGAACATCTTTTTTTCCTGGTTGTGGTATGGAGTAGAGTTGCTGCATCTTGAACAACCCACACTGATCTGAACAGAAACATGAAATGTTCTTATAGATATAAGAAATGAATTGAAGGTGAAAGTAAAAATGAAATTGTATTGGCTGGAAATATTTCTTGGCTGTTGAATGGGAAAAATATTTCCAGAGCTGAAAAAAAAAACTCTTCCTTTTTTCTATTAATTTGATGTCTTCACTTTGTTTACTTTGGAATTGAGAAACCCAAAGACCATGACTCATCCTTTCTAAAACATATAATTCCTAGAATGAGTCATGGTCTGTTTTTAGAAACAGTGAGACAACATTCCCAGACAAAAGGGGGTAGGATTAATTTTTGTCATGTCTAGAAGACATGATAAAAATTAACAAAAAGTTTTTTTTTTTTTTTTATCTTAGAATTTTTTTCTGAGCTCTGAAAATTTTTTCCCAGTCGGCAACCAAGTGAAATTTTCCAGCCAAGACGATTTGGCTTTTACTTTCACTTTCATCGCTTTTCTATAAAAGTATTCCACGTTTTCTATTCAGAACCGTGCGTGCTATCCAAGGGGCAGCATGCTTTTTCTCTTTCTCTATCTCGTCTGGACCCAGGAACATTCTTCTAGAAAGAGCTTCTGTGAACACAACTTTCTTTCCACATTTTAATGTCTCACAGAATAGAAATCATTCTTCTGTTTAGGGGAAAATGTTTCCCTTTTGAAAAGCTAGGGCCCCTCGTTTGGATTTCATCAGCAACCGTTTATCAGGTTCTAGCGAAATCGGATGATCCATCCATGAATCAGAATTTCCCATCCGTGGTTTGGATGCAACAAGATTTCAACATAGTTTAAGAAAAATCCTTCAATCCTATTTGAAAGGAGATGTCATGATATTGAAAGACACCTCAAACCATACCGTTGACGACGTGTGAGACACAAACCATGACATAAATTTCAATTTCTATGACAGCTAACACGCTTGAGCTTTAAAAATGTATGAAAGAAGTTATTTTTAATCCATTTCAGCGATTTAGTGGGCTGGGGAAAAAAGGCCCTTTCCATGATAGCTAACACGCTTGAGCTTTAAAAATGTATGAAAGAATTTGTTTTTAATCCATTTCAGCGATTGAGTCTGCTGGGAAACATTTTCTCAGAGCTCAGGGGAAAAAAGGCTCTTTCCATGACAGCTAACACTCTTGAGGTTTAAAAATGTATGAAAGAATTTATTTTTAATCCATTTCAGCGATTGAGTCTGCTGGGAATCATTTTCTTAGAGCTCAGGGGAAAAAAGGCTCTTTCCATGACAGCTAACACTCTTGAGGTTTAAAAATGTATGAAAGAAGTTATTTTTAATCCATTTCAGCGATTGAGTGGGCTGGGGAAAAAAGGCCCTTTCCATGACAGCTAACACGCTTGAGATTTAAAAATGTATGAAAGAATTTGTTTTTAATCCATTTGAGTCATTGAGTGGGCTGTGAAAAGAAAAAGCTCTTTCCATGATACCTAACACTCTTGAGCTTTAAAAATGTATGAAAGAATTTATTTTTAATCCATTTCAGCGATTGAGGGGGCTGGGAAACATTTTCTTAGAGCTCAGAGAAAAAAAGGCTCTTTCCATGACACCTAACACGCTTGAGCTTTAAAAATGTATGAAAGAATTTATTTTTAATCCATTTCAGCGATTGAGTGGGCTCGGAAAATTTTCTTAGAGCTCAGGGAATGTGTCTCCAGGTTGAATGCACAGAACACACGGATGGGAAGTCGAAACTCGAGTGGCTTAAATAAATATACGAAATTTGGGTCATCGAGTGACTAGGAAAAATTCTCAGATCTCTGGAAATAATTCTGAGTTCAAGCATCGGACATGAGAACAGAAATATATTACAATCATCATGTCATCGTTGTTTTCGAAAGCCAAAAGTATTCCTCATCAAAGAACATCTTTTTTTCCTGGTTGTGGGATGGAGTAGAGTTGCTGCATCTTGAACAACCCACACTGATCTGAACAGAAATATGAAATGTTTTTATAGATATAAGAAATGAACTCAAAGTGAAAGTAAAAATGAAATTGTATTGGCTGGAAATATTTCTTGGCTGTTGAATGGGAAATATATTTCCAGAGCTGAAAAAAAAAACTCTTCCTTTTTTTCTATAATTTGATGTCTTCACTTTGTTTACTTTGGAATGGAGAAACCCAAAGACTATGACTCATCCTTTCTAAAACATATAATTCCTAGAATGAGCCATGGTCTATTTTTAGAAACAGTGAGACAACATTCCCACACAAAAGAGGGTAGGGTTAATTTTTATCATGTCTAGAAAACATGATAAAAATTAACAAAAAGTTTTTTTTTTTAATCTTAGAATTTTTTTCTGAGCTCTGAAAATTTTTTCCCAGTCGGCAACCAAGTGAAAATTTTCCAGCCAAGACGATTTAGCTTTTACTTTCACTTTCATCGCTTTTCTATAAAAGTATTCCACGTTTTCTATTCAGAACCGTGCGGGCTATCCAAGGGGCAGCATGCTTTTTCTCTTTCTCTATCTCATCTGGACCCAGGAACATTCTACTAGAAAGAGCTTCTGTGAACACAAGTTTCTTTCCACTTTTTAATGTCTCACAGAATAGAAATCATTCTTCTGTTTAGGGGAAAATGTTTCCCTTTTGAAAAGCTAGGGCCCCTCGTTTGGATTTCATCAGCAACCGTTTATCAGGTTCTAGCGAAATTGGATGATCCATCCATGAATCAGAATTTCATATCCGTGGTTTGGATGCAACAAGATTTCAACATAGTTTAAGAAAAATCCTTCAATCCTATTTGAAAGGAGATGTCATGATATTGAAAGACACCTCAAACCATAGCGTTGACGACGTGTGAGACACAAACCATGACATAAATTTCAATTTCTATGACAGCTAACACGCTTGAGCTTTAAAAATGTATGAAAGAAGTTATATTTAATCCATTTCAGCGATTGAGTGGGCTGGGGAAAAAAGGCCCTTTCCATGACAGCTAACACGCTTGAGCTTTAAAAATGTATGAAAGAATTTGTTTTTAATCCATTTCAGCGATTGAGGCTGCTGGGAAACATTTTCTCAGATCTCAGGGGAAAAAAGGCTCTTTCCATGACAGCTAACACTCTTGAGGTTTAAAAATGTATGAAAGAATTTATTTTTAATCCATTTCAGCGATTGAGTCTGCTGGGAATCATTTTCTTAGAGCTCAGGGGAAAAAAGGCTCTTTCCATGACAGCTAACACTCTTGAGGTTTAAAAATGTATGAAAGAATTTATTTTTAATCCATTTCAGCGATTGAGTGGCCTGGGAAACATTTTCTTAGAGCTCAGGGAATGTGTCTCCAGGTTGAATGCACAGCACACACGGATGGCAAGTCGAAACTCGAGTGGCTTAAAAAATAAATATACGAAATTTGGGTCATCGAGGTGACTAGAAAAAATTCTCAGAATTCTGGAAATAATTCTGAGTTCAAGTATGGGACATGACAACAGAAATGTATTACAATCATCATGTCATCATTGTTTTCGAAAGCCAAAAGAATTCCTCATGAAAGAACATCTTTTTTTCCTGGTTGTGGTATGGAGTAGAGTTGCTGCATCTTGAACAACCCACACTGATCTGAACAGAAACATGAAATGTTCTTATAGATATAAGAAATGAATTGAAGGTGAAAGTAAAAATGAAATTGTGTTGGCTGGAAATATTTCTTGGCTGTTGAATGGGAAAAATATTTCCAGAGCTGAAAAAAAAAACCCTTCCTTTTTTCTATTAATTTGATGTCTTCACTTTGTTTACTTTGGAATTGAGAAACCCAAAGACCATGACTCATCCTTTCTAAAACATATAATTCCTAGAATGAGTCATGGTCTATTTTTAGAAACAGTGAGACAACATTCCTAGACAAAAGGGGGTAGGATTAATTTTTGTCATGTCTAGAAGACATGATAAAAATTAACAAAAAGTTTTTTTTTTTTTTTTTATCTTAGAATTTTTTTCTGAGCTCTGAAAATTTTTTCCCAGTCGGCAACCAAGTGAAAATTTTCCAGCCAAGACGATTTAGCTTTTACTTTCACTTTCATCGCTTTTCTATAAAAGTATTCCACGTTTTCTATTCAGAACCGTGCGGGCTATCCAAGGGGCAGCATGCTTTTTCTCTTTCTCTATCTCATCTGGACCCAGGAACATTCTACTAGAAAGAGCTTCTGTGAACACAAGTTTCTTTCCACTTTTTAATGTCTCACAGAATAGAAATCATTCTTCTGTTTAGGGGAAAATGTTTCCCTTTTGAAAAGCTAGGGCCCCTCGTTTGGATTTCATCAGCAACCGTTTATCAGGTTCTAGCGAAATTGGATGATCCATCCATGAATCAGAATTTCCCATCCGTGGTTTGGATGCAACAAGATTTCAACATAGTTTAAGAAAAATCCTTCAATCCTATTTGAAAGGAGATGTCATGATATTGAAAGACACCTCAAACCATACCGTTGACGACGTGTGAGACACAAACCATGACATAAATTTCAATTTCTCTGACAGCTAACACGCTTGAGCTTTAAAAATGTATGAAAGAAGTTATTTTTAATCCATTTCAGCGATTGAGTGGGCTGGGGAAAAAAGGCCCTTTCCATGACAGCTAACACGCTTGAGCTTTAAAAATGTATGAAAGAATTTCTTTTTAATCCATTTCAGCGATTGAGTCTGCTGGGAAACATTTTCTCAGATCTCAGGGGAAAAAGGCTCTTTCCATGACAGCTAACACTCTTGAGGTTTAAAAATGTATGAAAGAATTTATTTTTAATCCATTTCAGCGATTGAGTCTGCTGGGAATCATTTTCTTAGAGCTCAGGGGAAAAAAGGCTCTTTCCATGACAGCTAACACTCTTGAGGTTTAAAAATGTATGAAAGAATTTATTTTTAATCCATTTCAGCGATTGAGTGGGCTGGGAAACATTTTCTTAGAGCTCAGGGAATGTGTCTCCAGGTTGAATGCACAGCACACACGGATGGGAAGTCGAAACTCGAGTGGCTTAAAAAATAAATATACGAAATTTGGGTCATCGAGGTGACTAGGAAAAATTCTCAGAATTCTGGAAATAATTCTGAGTTCAAGTATGGGACATGACAACAGAAATGTATTACAATCATCATGTCATCATTGTTTTCGAAAGCCAAAAGAACATCTTTTTTTCCTGGTTGTGGGATGGAGTAGAGTTGCTGCATCTTGAACAACCCACACTGATCTGAACAGAAACATGAAATGTTCTTATAGATATAAGAAGTGAATTGAAAGTGAAAGTAAAAATGAAATTGTATTGGCTGGAAATATTCTTGGCTGTTGAATGGGAAAAATATTTCCAGAGCTGAAAAAAAAAAACTCTTCCTTTTTTCTATTAATTTGATGTCTTCACTTTGTTTACTTTATAATGGAGAAACCCAAAGACCATGACTCATCCTTTCTAAAACATATAATTCCTAGAATGAGTCATGGTCTATTTTTAGAAACAGTGAGACAACATTCCCAGACAAAAGGGGGTAGGATTAATTTTTGTCATGTCTAGAAGACATGATAAAAATTAACAAAAAGTTTTTTTTTTATCTTAGAATTTTTTTCTGAGCTCTGAAAATTTTTTCCCAGTCGGCAACCAAGTGAAAATTTTCCAGCCAAGACGATTTGGCTTTTACTTTCACTTTCATCGCTTTTCTATAAAAGTATTCCACGTTTTCTATTCAGAACCGTGCGGGCTATCCAAGGGGCAGCATGCTTTTTCTCTTTCTCTATCTCATCTGGACCCAGGAACATTCTACTAGAAAGAGCTTCTGTGAACACAAGTTTCTTTCCACTTTTTAATGTCTCACAGAATAGAAATCATTCTTCTGTTTAGGGGAAAATGTTTCCCTTTTGAAAAGCTAGGGCCCCTCGTTTGGATTTCATCAGCAACCGTTTATCACGTTCTAGCGAAATTGGATGATCCATCCATGAATCAGAATTTCCCATCCGTGGTTTGGATGCAACAAGATTTCAACATAGTTTAAGAAAAATCCTTCAATCCTATTTGAAAGGAGATGTCATGATATTGAAAGACACCTCAAACCATACCGTTGACGACGTGTGAGACACAAACCATGACATAAATTTCAATTTCTATGACAGCTAACACGCTTGAGCTTTAAAAATGTATGAAAGAAGTTATTTTTAATCCATTTCAGCGATTGAGTGGGCTGGGGAAAAAAGGCCCTTTCCATGACAGCTAACACGCTTGAGCTTTAAAAATGTATGAAAGAAATTTTTTTAATCCATTTGAGTGATTGAGTGGGCTGTGAAAAGAAAAAGCTCTTTCCATGATACCTAACACTCTTGAGCTTTAAAAATGTATGAAAGAATTTATTTTTAATCCATTTCAGCGATTGAGGGGGCTGGGAATCATTTTCTTAGAGCTCAGGGAATGTGTCTCCAGGTTGAATGCACAGCACACACGGATGGCAAGTCGAAACTCGAGTGGCTTAAAAAATAAATATACGAAATTTGGGTCATCGAGGTGACTAGAAAAAATTCTCAGAATTCTGGAAATAATTCTGAGTTCAAGTATGGGACATGACAACAGAAATGTATTACAATCATCATGTCATCATTGTTTTCGAAAGCCAAAAGAATTCCTCATGAAAGAACATCTTTTTTTCCTGGTTGTGGTATGGAGTAGAGTTGCTGCATCTTGAACAACCCACACTGATCTGAACAGAAACATGAAATGTTCTTATAGATATAAGAAATGAATTGAAGGTGAAAGTAAAAATGAAATTGTATTGGCTGGAAATATTTCTTGGCTGTTGAATGGGAAAAATATTTCCAGAGCTGAAAAAAAAAACTCTTCCTTTTTTCTATTAATTTGATGTCTTCACTTTGTTTACTTTGGAATTGAGAAACCCAAAGACCATGACTCATCCTTTCTAAAACATATAATTCCTAGAATGAGTCATGGTCTATTTTTAGAAACAGTGAGACAACATTCCCAGACAAAAGGGGGTAGGATTAATTTTTGTCATGTCTAGAAGACATGATAAAAATTAACAAAAAGTTTTTTTTTTTTTTTTATCTTAGAATTTTTTTCTGAGCTCTGAAAATTTTTTCCCAGTCGGCAACCAAGTGAAATTTTCCAGCCAAGACGATTTGGCTTTTACTTTCACTTTCATCGCTTTTCTATAAAAGTATTCCACGTTTTCTATTCAGAACCGTGCGTGCTATCCAAGGGGCAGCATGCTTTTTCTCTTTCTCTATCTCGTCTGGACCCAGGAACATTCTTCTAGAAAGAGCTTCTGTGAACACAACTTTCTTTCCACATTTTAATGTCTCACAGAATAGAAATCATTCTTCTGTTTAGGGGAAAATGTTTCCCTTTTGAAAAGCTAGGGCCCCTCGTTTGGATTTCATCAGCAACCGTTTATCAGGTTCTAGCGAAATCGGATGATCCATCCATGAATCAGAATTTCCCATCCGTGGTTTGGATGCAACAAGATTTCAACATAGTTTAAGAAAAATCCTTCAATCCTATTTGAAAGGAGATGTCATGATATTGAAAGACACCTCAAACCATAGCGTTGACGACGTGTGAGACACAAACCATGACATAAATTTCAATTTCTATGACAGCTAACACGCTTGAGCTTTAAAAATGTATGAAAGAAGTTATATTTAATCCATTTCAGCGATTGAGTGGGCTGGGGAAAAAAGGCCCTTTCCATGACAGCTAACACGCTTGAGCTTTAAAAATGTATGAAAGAATTTGTTTTTAATCCATTTCAGCGATTGAGGCTGCTGGGAAACATTTTCTCAGATCTCAGGGGAAAAAAGGCTCTTTCCATGACAGCTAACACTCTTGAGGTTTAAAAATGTATGAAAGAATTTATTTTTAATCCATTTCAGCGATTGAGTCTGCTGGGAATCATTTTCTTAGAGCTCAGGGGAAAAAAGGCTCTTTCCATGACAGCTAACACTCTTGAGGTTTAAAAATGTATGAAAGAATTTATTTTTAATCCATTTCAGCGATTGAGTGGGCTGGGAAACATTTTCTTAGAGCTCAGGGAATGTGTCTCCAGGTTGAATGCACAGCACACACGGATGGCAAGTCGAAACTCGAGTGGCTTAAAAAATAAATATACGAAATTTGGGTCATCGAGGTGACTAGAAAAAATTCTCAGAATTCTGGAAATAATTCTGAGTTCAAGTATGGGACATGACAACAGAAATGTATTACAATCATCATGTCATCATTGTTTTCGAAAGCCAAAAGAATTCCTCATGAAAGAACATCTTTTTTTCCTGGTTGTGGTATGGAGTAGAGTTGCTGCATCTTGAACAACCCACACTGATCTGAACAGAAACATGAAATGTTCTTATAGATATAAGAAATGAATTGAAGGTGAAAGTAAAAATGAAATTGTATTGGCTGGAAATATTTCTTGGCTGTTGAATGGGAAAAATATTTCCAGAGCTGAAAAAAAAAACCCTTCCTTTTTTCTATTAATTTGATGTCTTCACTTTGTTTACTTTGGAATTGAGAAACCCAAAGACCATGACTCATCCTTTCTAAAACATATAATTCCTAGAATGAGTCATGGTCTATTTTTAGAAACAGTGAGACAACATTCCTAGACAAAAGGGGGTAGGATTAATTTTTGTCATGTCTAGAAGACATGATAAAAATTAACAAAAAGTTTTTTTTTTTTTTTTATCTTAGAATTTTTTTCTGAGCTCTGAAAATTTTTTCCCAGTCGGCAACCAAGTGAAAATTTTCCAGCCAAGACGATTTAGCTTTTACTTTCACTTTCATCGCTTTTCTATAAAAGTATTCCACGTTTTCTATTCAGAACCGTGCGGGCTATCCAAGGGGCAGCATGCTTTTTCTCTTTCTCTATCTCATCTGGACCCAGGAACATTCTACTAGAAAGAGCTTCTGTGAACACAAGTTTCTTTCCACTTTTTAATGTCTCACAGAATAGAAATCATTCTTCTGTTTAGGGGAAAATGTTTCCCTTTTGAAAAGCTAGGGCCCCTCGTTTGGATTTCATCAGCAACCGTTTATCAGGTTCTAGCGAAATTGGATGATCCATCCATGAATCAGAACTTCCCATCCGTGGTTTGGATGCAACAAGATTTCAACATAGTTTAAGAAAAATCCTTCAATCCTATTTGAAAGGAGATGTCATGATATTGAAAGACACCTCAAACCATACCGTTGACGACGTGTGAGACACAAACCATGACATAAATTTCAATTTCTCTGACAGCTAACACGCTTGAGCTTTAAAAATGTATGAAAGAAGTTATTTTTAATCCATTTCAGCGATTGAGTGGGCTGGGGAAAAAAGGCCCTTTCCATGACAGCTAACACGCTTGAGCTTTAAAAATGTATGAAAGAATTTATTTTTAATCCATTTCAGCGATTGAGTCTGCTGGGAATCATTTTCTTAGAGCTCAGGGGAAAAAAGGCTCTTTCCATGACAGCTAACACTCTTGAGGTTTAAAAATGTATGAAAGAATTTATTTTTAATCCATTTCAGCGATTGAGTGGGCTGGGAAACATTTTCTTAGAGCTCAGGGAATGTGTCTCCAGGTTGAATGCACAGCACACACGGATGGGAAGTCGAAACTCGAGTGGCTTAAAAAATAAATATACGAAATTTGGGTCATCGAGGTGACTAGGAAAAATTCTCAGAATTCTGGAAATAATTCTGAGTTCAAGTATGGGACATGACAACAGAAATGTATTACAATCATCATGTCATCATTGTTTTCGAAAGCCAAAAGAACATCTTTTTTTCCTGGTTGTGGGATGGAGTAGAGTTGCTGCATCTTGAACAACCCACACTGATCTGAACAGAAACATGAAATGTTCTTATAGATATAAGAAGTGAATTGAAAGTGAAAGTAAAAATGAAATTGTATTGGCTGGAAATATTCTTGGCTGTTGAATGGGAAAAATATTTCCAGAGCTGAAAAAAAAAAACTCTTCCTTTTTTCTATTAATTTGATGTCTTCACTTTGTTTACTTTATAATGGAGAAACCCAAAGACCATGACTCATCCTTTCTAAAACATATAATTCCTAGAATGAGTCATGGTCTATTTTTAGAAACAGTGAGACAACATTCCCAGACAAAAGGGGGTAGGATTAATTTTTGTCATGTCTAGAAGACATGATAAAAATTAACAAAAAGTTTTTTTTTTATCTTAGAATTTTTTTCTGAGCTCTGAAAATTTTTTCCCAGTCGGCAACCAAGTGAAAATTTTCCAGCCAAGACGATTTGGCTTTTACTTTCACTTTCATCGCTTTTCTATAAAAGTATTCCACGTTTTCTATTCAGAACCGTGCGGGCTATCCAAGGGGCAGCATGCTTTTTCTCTTTCTCTATCTCATCTGGACCCAGGAACATTCTACTAGAAAGAGCTTCTGTGAACACAAGTTTCTTTCCACTTTTTAATGTCTCACAGAATAGAAATCATTCTTCTGTTTAGGGGAAAATGTTTCCCTTTTGAAAAGCTAGGGCCCCTCGTTTGGATTTCATCAGCAACCGTTTATCACGTTCTAGCGAAATTGGATGATCCATCCATGAATCAGAATTTCCCATCCGTGGTTTGGATGCAACAAGATTTCAACATAGTTTAAGAAAAATCCTTCAATCCTATTTGAAAGGAGATTTCATGATATTGAAAGACACCTCAAACCATACCGTTGACGACGTGTGAGACACAAACCATGACATAAATTTCAATTTCTATGACAGCTAACACGCTTGAGCTTTAAAAATGTATGAAAGAAGTTATTTTTAATCCATTTCAGCGATTGAGTGGGCTGGGGAAAAAAGGCCCTTTCCATGACAGCTAACACGCTTGAGCTTTAAAAATGTATGAAAGAAATTTTTTTAATCCATTTGAGTGATTGAGTGGGCTGTGAAAAGAAAAAGCTCTTTCCATGATACCTAACACTCTTGAGCTTTAAAAATGTATGAAAGAATTTATTTTTAATCCATTTCAGCGATTGAGGGGGCTGGGAATCATTTTCTTAGAGCTCAGGGAATGTGTCTCCAGGTTGAATGCACAGCACACACGGATGGGAAGTCGAAACTCGAGTGGCTTAAAAAATAAATATACGAAATTTGGGTCATCGAGGTGACTAGAAAAAATTCTCAGAATTCTGGAAATAATTCTGAGTTCAAGTATGGGACATGACAACAGAAATGTATTACAATCATCATGTCATCATTGTTTTCGAAAGCCAAAAGAATTCCTCATGAAAGAACATCTTTTTTTCCTGGTTGTGGTATGGAGTAGAGTTGCTGCATCTTGAACAACCCACACTGATCTGAACAGAAACATGAAATGTTCTTATAGATATAAGAAATGAATTGAAGGTGAAAGTAAAAATGAAATTGTATTGGCTGGAAATATTTCTTGGCTGTTGAATGGGAAAAATATTTCCAGAGCTGAAAAAAAAAACTCTTCCTTTTTTCTATTAATTTGATGTCTTCACTTTGTTTACTTTGGAATTGAGAAACCCAAAGACCATGACTCATCCTTTCTAAAACATATAATTCCTAGAATGAGTCATGGTCTATTTTTAGAAACAGTGAGACAACATTCCCAGACAAAAGGGGGTAGGATTAATTTTTGTCATGTCTAGAAGACATGATAAAAATTAACAAAAAGTTTTTTTTTTTTTTTTTATCTTAGAATTTTTTTCTGAGCTCTGAAAATTTTTTCCCAGTCGGCAACCAAGTGAAATTTTCCAGCCAAGACGATTTGGCTTTTACTTTCACTTTCATCGCTTTTCTATAAAAGTATTCCACGTTTTCTATTCAGAACCGTGCGTGCTATCCAAGGGGCAGCATGCTTTTTCTCTTTCTCTATCTCGTCTGGACCCAGGAACATTCTTCTAGAAAGAGCTTCTGTGAACACAACTTTCTTTCCACATTTTAATGTCTCACAGAATAGAAATCATTCTTCTGTTTAGGGGAAAATGTTTCCCTTTTGAAAAGCTAGGGCCCCTCGTTTGGATTTCATCAGCAACCGTTTATCAGGTTCTAGCGAAATCGGATGATCCATCCATGAATCAGAATTTCCCATCCGTGGTTTGGATGCAACAAGATTTCAACATAGTTTAAGAAAAATCCTTCAATCCTATTTGAAAGGAGATGTCATGATATTGAAAGACACCTCAAACCATACCGTTGACGACGTGTGAGACACAAACCATGACATAAATTTCAATTTCTCTGACAGCTAACACGCTTGAGCTTTAAAAATGTATGAAAGAAGTTATTTTTAATCCATTTCAGCGATTGAGTGGGCTGGGGAAAAAAGGCCCTTTCCATGACAGCTAACACGCTTGAGCTTTAAAAATGTATGAAAGAATTTCTTTTTAATCCATTTCAGCGATTGAGTCTGCTGGGAAACATTTTCTCAGATCTCAGGGGAAAAAGGCTCTTTCCATGACAGCTAACACTCTTGAGGTTTAAAAATGTATGAAAGAATTTATTTTTAATCCATTTCAGCGATTGAGTCTGCTGGGAATCATTTTCTTAGAGCTCAGGGGAAAAAAGGCTCTTTCCATGACAGCTAACACTCTTGAGGTTTAAAAATGTATGAAAGAATTTATTTTTAATCCATTTCAGCGATTGAGTGGGCTGGGAAACATTTTCTTAGAGCTCAGGGAATGTGTCTCCAGGTTGAATGCACAGCACACACGGATGGGAAGTCGAAACTCGAGTGGCTTAAAAAATAAATATACGAAATTTGGGTCATCGAGGTGACTAGGAAAAATTCTCAGAATTCTGGAAATAATTCTGAGTTCAAGTATGGGACATGACAACAGAAATGTATTACAATCATCATGTCATCATTGTTTTCGAAAGCCAAAAGAACATCTTTTTTTCCTGGTTGTGGGATGGAGTAGAGTTGCTGCATCTTGAACAACCCACACTGATCTGAACAGAAACATGAAATGTTCTTATAGATATAAGAAGTGAATTGAAAGTGAAAGTAAAAATGAAATTGTATTGGCTGGAAATATTCTTGGCTGTTGAATGGGAAAAATATTTCCAGAGCTGAAAAAAAAAACTCTTCCTTTTTTCTATTAATTTGATGTCTTCACTTTGTTTACTTTATAATGGAGAAACCCAAAGACCATGACTCATCCTTTCTAAAACATATAATTCCTAGAATGAGTCATGGTCTATTTTTAGAAACAGTGAGACAACATTCCCAGACAAAAGGGGGTAGGATTAATTTTTGTCATGTCTAGAAGACATGATAAAAATTAACAAAAAGTTTTTTTTTTATCTTAGAATTTTTTTCTGAGCTCTGAAAATTTTTTCCCAGTCGGCAACCAAGTGAAAATTTTCCAGCCAAGACGATTTGGCTTTTACTTTCACTTTCATCGCTTTTCTATAAAAGTATTCCACGTTTTCTATTCAGAACCGTGCGGGCTATCCAAGGGGCAGCATGCTTTTTCTCTTTCTCTATCTCATCTGGACCCAGGAACATTCTACTAGAAAGAGCTTCTGTGAACACAAGTTTCTTTCCACTTTTTAATGTCTCACAGAATAGAAATCATTCTTCTGTTTAGGGGAAAATGTTTCCCTTTTGAAAAGCTAGGGCCCCTCGTTTGGATTTCATCAGCAACCGTTTATCACGTTCTAGCGAAATTGGATGATCCATCCATGAATCAGAATTTCCCATCCGTGGTTTGGATGCAACAAGATTTCAACATAGTTTAAGAAAAATCCTTCAATCCTATTTGAAAGGAGATGTCATGATATTGAAAGACACCTCAAACCATACCGTTGACGACGTGTGAGACACAAACCATGACATAAATTTCAATTTCTATGACAGCTAACACGCTTGAGCTTTAAAAATGTATGAAAGAAGTTATTTTTAATCCATTTCAGCGATTGAGTGGGCTGGGGAAAAAAGGCCCTTTCCATGACAGCTAACACGCTTGAGCTTTAAAAATGTATGAAAGAAATTTTTTTAATCCATTTGAGTGATTGAGTGGGCTGTGAAAAGAAAAAGCTCTTTCCATGATACCTAACACTCTTGAGCTTTAAAAATGTATGAAAGAATTTATTTTTAATCCATTTCAGCGATTGAGGGGGCTGGGAATCATTTTCTTAGAGCTCAGGGAATATGTCTCCAGGTTGAATGCACAGCACACACGGATGGCAAGTCGAAACTCGAGTGGCTTAAAAAATAAATATACGAAATTTGGGTCATCGAGGTGACTAGAAAAAATTCTCAGAATTCTGGAAATAATTCTGAGTTCAAGTATGGGACATGACAACAGAAATGTATTACAATCATCATGTCATCATTGTTTTCGAAAGCCAAAAGAATTCCTCATGAAAGAACATCTTTTTTTCCTGGTTGTGGTATGGAGTAGAGTTGCTGCATCTTGAACAACCCACACTGATCTGAACAGAAACATGAAATGTTCTTATAGATATAAGAAATGAATTGAAGGTGAAAGTAAAAATGAAATTGTATTGGCTGGAAATATTTCTTGGCTGTTGAATGGGAAAAATATTTCCAGAGCTGAAAAAAAAAACTCTTCCTTTTTTCTATTAATTTGATGTCTTCACTTTGTTTACTTTGGAATTGAGAAACCCAAAGACCATGACTCATCCTTTCTAAAACATATAATTCCTAGAATGAGTCATGGTCTATTTTTAGAAACAGTGAGACAACATTCCCAGACAAAAGGGGGTAGGATTAATTTTTGTCATGTCTAGAAGACATGATAAAAATTAACAAAAAGTTTTTTTTTTTTTTTTATCTTAGAATTTTTTTCTGAGCTCTGAAAATTTTTTCCCAGTCGGCAACCAAGTGAAATTTTCCAGCCAAGACGATTTGGCTTTTACTTTCACTTTCATCGCTTTTCTATAAAAGTATTCCACGTTTTCTATTCAGAACCGTGCGTGCTATCCAAGGGGCAGCATGCTTTTTCTCTTTCTCTATCTCGTCTGGACCCAGGAACATTCTTCTAGAAAGAGCTTCTGTGAACACAACTTTCTTTCCACATTTTAATGTCTCACAGAATAGAAATCATTCTTCTGTTTAGGGGAAAATGTTTCCCTTTTGAAAAGCTAGGGCCCCTCGTTTGGATTTCATCAGCAACCGTTTATCAGGTTCTAGCGAAATCGGATGATCCATCCATGAATCAGAATTTCCCATCCGTGGTTTGGATGCAACAAGATTTCAACATAGTTTAAGAAAAATCCTTCAATCCTATTTGAAAGGAGATGTCATGATATTGAAAGACACCTCAAACCATACCGTTGACGACGTGTGAGACACAAACCATGACATAAATTTCAATTTCTATGACAGCTAACACGCTTGAGCTTTAAAAATGTATGAAAGAAGTTATTTTTAATCCATTTCAGCGATTTAGTGGGCTGGGGAAAAAAGGCCCTTTCCATGATAGCTAACACGCTTGAGCTTTAAAAATGTATGAAAGAATTTGTTTTTAATCCATTTCAGCGATTGAGTCTGCTGGGAAACATTTTCTCAGAGCTCAGGGGAAAAAAGGCTCTTTCCATGACAGCTAACACTCTTGAGGTTTAAAAATGTATGAAAGAATTTATTTTTAATCCATTTCAGCGATTGAGTCTGCTGGGAATCATTTTCTTAGAGCTCAGGGGAAAAAAGGCTCTTTCCATGACAGCTAACACTCTTGAGGTTTAAAAATGTATGAAAGAAGTTATTTTTAATCCATTTCAGCGATTGAGTGGGCTGGGGAAAAAAGGCCCTTTCCATGACAGCTAACACGCTTGAGATTTAAAAATGTATGAAAGAATTTGTTTTTAATCCATTTGAGTCATTGAGTGGGCTGTGAAAAGAAAAAGCTCTTTCCATGATACCTAACACTCTTGAGCTTTAAAAATGTATGAAAGAATTTATTTTTAATCCATTTCACCGATTGAGGGGGCTGGGAAACATTTTCTTAGAGCTCAGACAAAAAAAGGCTCTTTCCATGACACCTAACACGCTTGAGCTTTAAAAATGTATGAAAGAATTTATTTTTAATCCATTTCAGCGATTGAGTGGGCTCGGAAAATTTTCTTAGAGCTCAGGGAATGTGTCTCCAGGTTGAATGCACAGAACACACGGATGGGAAGTCGAAACTCGAGTGGCTTAAATAAATATACGAAATTTGGGTCATCGAGTGACTAGGAAAAATTCTCAGATCTCTGGAAATAATTCTGAGTTCAAGCATCGGACATGAGAACAGAAATATATTACAATCATCATGTCATCGTTGTTTTCGAAAGCCAAAAGTATTCCTCATCAAAGAACATCTTTTTTTCCTGGTTGTGGGATGGAGTAGAGTTGCTGCATCTTGAACAACCCACACTGATCTGAACAGAAATATGAAATGTTTTTATAGATATAAGAAATGAACTCAAAGTGAAAGTAAAAATGAAATTGTATTGGCTGGAAATATTTCTTGGCTGTTGAATGGGAAATATATTTCCAGAGCTGAAAAAAAAAACTCTTCCTTTTTTTCTATAATTTGATGTCTTCACTTTGTTTACTTTGGAATGGAGAAACCCAAAGACTATGACTCATCCTTTCTAAAACATATAATTCCTAGAATGAGCCATGGTCTATTTTTAGAAACAGTGAGACAACATTCCCACACAAAAGAGGGTAGGGTTAATTTTTATCATGTCTAGAAAACATGATAAAAATTAACAAAAAGTTTTTTTTTTTAATCTTAGAATTTTTTTCTGAGCTCTGAAAATTTTTTCCCAGTCGGCAACCAAGTGAAAATTTTCCAGCCAAGACGATTTAGCTTTTACTTTCACTTTCATCGCTTTTCTATAAAAGTATTCCACGTTTTCTATTCAGAACCGTGCGGGCTATCCAAGGGGCAGCATGCTTTTTCTCTTTCTCTATCTCATCTGGACCCAGGAACATTCTACTAGAAAGAGCTTCTGTGAACACAAGTTTCTTTCCACTTTTTAATGTCTCACAGAATAGAAATCATTCTTCTGTTTAGGGGAAAATGTTTCCCTTTTGAAAAGCTAGGGCCCCTCGTTTGGATTTCATCAGCAACCGTTTATCAGGTTCTAGCGAAATTGGATGATCCATCCATGAATCAGAATTTCCCTTCCGTGGTTTGGATGCAACAAGATTTCAACATAGTTTAAGAAAAATCCTTCAATCCTATTTGAAAGGAGATGTCATGATATTGAAAGACACCTCAAACCATAGCGTTGACGACGTGTGAGACACAAACCATGACATAAATTTCAATTTCTATGACAGCTAACACGCTTGAGCTTTAAAATGTATGAAAGAAGTTATATTTAATCCATTTCAGCGATTGAGTGGGCTGGGGAAAAAAGGCCCTTTCCATGACAGCTAACACGCTTGAGCTTTAAAAATGTATGAAAGAATTTGTTTTTAATCCATTTCAGCGATTGAGGCTGCTGGGAAACATTTTCTCAGATCTCAGGGGAAAAAAGGCTCTTTCCATGACAGCTAACACTCTTGAGGTTTAAAAATGTATGAAAGAATTTATTTTTAATCCATTTCAGCGATTGAGTCTGCTGGGAATCATTTTCTTAGAGCTCAGGGGAAAAAAGGCTCTTTCCATGACAGCTAACACTCTTGAGGTTTAAAAATGTATGAAAGAATTTATTTTTAATCCATTTCAGCGATTGAGTGGGCTGGGAAACATTTTCTTAGAGCTCAGGGAATGTGTCTCCAGGTTGAATGCACAGCACACACGGATGGCAAGTCGAAACTCGAGTGGCTTAAAAAATAAATATACGAAATTTGGGTCATCGAGGTGACTAGAAAAAATTCTCAGAATTCTGGAAATAATTCTGAGTTCAAGTATGGGACATGACAACAGAAATGTATTACAATCATCATGTCATCATTGTTTTCGAAAGCCAAAAGAATTCCTCATGAAAGAACATCTTTTTTTCCTGGTTGTGGTATGGAGTAGAGTTGCTGCATCTTGAACAACCCACACTGATCTGAACAGAAACATGAAATGTTCTTATAGATATAAGAAATGAATTGAAGGTGAAAGTAAAAATGAAATTGTATTGGCTGGAAATATTTCTTGGCTGTTGAATGGGAAAAATATTTCCAGAGCTGAAAAAAAAAACCCTTCCTTTTTTCTATTAATTTGATGTCTTCACTTTGTTTACTTTGGAATTGAGAAACCCAAAGACCATGACTCATCCTTTCTAAAACATATAATTCCTAGAATGAGTCATGGTCTATTTTTAGAAACAGTGAGACAACATTCCTAGACAAAAGGGGGTAGGATTAATTTTTGTCATGTCTAGAAGACATGATAAAAATTAACAAAAAGTTTTTTTTTTTTTTTATCTTAGAATTTTTTTCTGAGCTCTGAAAATTTTTTCCCAGTCGGCAACCAAGTGAAAATTTTCCAGCCAAGACGATTTAGCTTTTACTTTCACTTTCATCGCTTTTCTATAAAAGTATTCCACGTTTTCTATTCAGAACCGTGCGGGCTATCCAAGGGGCAGCATGCTTTTTCTCTTTCTCTATCTCATCTGGACCCAGGAACATTCTACTAGAAAGAGCTTCTGTGAACACAAGTTTCTTTCCACTTTTTAATGTCTCACAGAATAGAAATCATTCTTCTGTTTAGGGGAAAATGTTTCCCTTTTGAAAAGCTAGGGCCCCTCGTTTGGATTTCATCAGCAACCGTTTATCAGGTTCTAGCGAAATTGGATGATCCATCCATGAATCAGAATTTCCCATCCGTGGTTTGGATGCAACAAGATTTCAACATAGTTTAAGAAAAATCCTTCAATCCTATTTGAAAGGAGATGTCATGATATTGAAAGACACCTCAAACCATACCGTTGACGACGTGTGAGACACAAACCATGACATAAATTTCAATTTCTCTGACAGCTAACACGCTTGAGCTTTAAAAATGTATGAAAGAAGTTATTTTTAATCCATTTCAGCGATTGAGTGGGCTGGGGAAAAAAGGCCCTTTCCATGACAGCTAACACGCTTGAGCTTTAAAAATGTATGAAAGAATTTCTTTTTAATCCATTTCAGCGATTGAGTCTGCTGGGAATCATTTTCTTAGAGCTCAGGGGAAAAAAGGCTCTTTCCATGACAGCTAACACTCTTGAGGTTTAAAAATGTATGAAAGAATTTATTTTTAATCCATTTCAGCGATTGAGTGGGCTGGGAAACATTTTCTTAGAGCTCAGGGAATGTGTCTCCAGGTTGAATGCACAGCACACACGGATGGGAAGTCGAAATTCGAGTGGCTTAAAAAATAAATATACGAAATTTGGGTCATCGAGGTGACTAGGAAAAATTCTCAGAATTCTGGAAATAATTCTGAGTTCAAGTATGGGACATGACAACAGAAATGTATTACACTCATCATGTCATCATTGTTTTCGAAAGCCAAAAGAATTCCTCATGAAAGAATATCTTTTTTTCCTGGTTGTGGGATGGAGTAGAGTTGCTTCATCTTGAACAACCCACACTGATCTGAACAGAAACATGAAATGTTCTTATAGATATAAGAAATGAATTGAAAGTGAAAGTAAAAATGAAATTGTATTGGCTGGAAATATTCTTGGCTGTTGAATGGGAAAAATATTTCCAGAGCTGGAAAAAAAAACTCTTCCTTTTTTCTATTAATTTGATGTCTTCACTTTGTTTACTTTGGAATGGAGAAACCCAAAGACCATGACTCATCCTTTCTAAAACATATAATTCCTAGAATGAGTCATGGTCTATTTTTAGAAACAGTGAGACAACATTCCCAGACAAAAGGGGGTAGGATTAATTTTTGTCATGTCTAGAAGACATGATAAAAATTAACAAAAAGTTTTTTTTTTATCTTAGAATTTTTTTCTGAGCTCTGAAAATTTTTTCCCAGTCGGCAACCAAGTGAAATTTTCCAGCCAAGACGATTTGGCTTTTAATTTCACTTTCATCGCTTTTTTATAAAAGTATTCCACGTTTTCTATTCAGAACCGTGCGGGCTATCCAAGGGGCAGCATGCTTTTTCTCTTTCTCTATCTCATCTGGACCCAGGAACATTCTTGTAGAAAGAGCTTCTGTGAACACAACTTTCTTTCCACATTTTAATGTCTCACAGAATAGAAATCATTCTTCTGTTTAGGGGAAAATGTTTCCCTTTTGGAAAGCTAGGGCCCCTCGTTTGGATTTCATCAGCAACCGTTTATCAGGTTCTAGCGAAATTGGATGATCCATCCATGAATCAGAATTTCCCATCCGTGGTTTGGATGCAACAAGATTTCAACATAGTTTAAGAAAAATCCTTCAATCCTATTTGAAAGGAGATGTCATGATATTGAAAGACACCTCAAACCATACCGTTGACGACGTGTGAGACACAAACCATGACATAAATTTCAATTTCTATGACAGCTAACACGCTTGAGCTTTAAAAATGTATGAAAGAAGTTATTTTTAATCCATTTCAGCGATTGAGTGGGCTGGGGAAAAAAGGCCCTTTCCATGACAGCTAACACGCTTGAGCTTTAAAAATGTATGAAAGAATTTGTTTTTAATCCATTTCAGCGATTGAGTCTGCTGGGAAACATTTTCTCAGATCTCAGGGGAAAAAGGCTCTTTCCATGACAGCTAAAACTCTTGAGGTTTAAAAATGTATGAAAGAATTTATTTTTAATCCATTTCAGCGATTGAGTCTGCTGGGAATCATTTTCTTAGAGCTCAGGGGAAAAAAGGCTCTTTCCATGACAGCTAACACTCTTGAGGTTTAAAAATGTATGAAAGAATTTATTTTTAATCCATTTCAGCGATTGAGTGGGCTGGGAAACATTTTCTTAGAGCTCAGGGAATGTGTCTCCAGGTTGAATACACAGCACACACGGATGGGAAGTCGAAACTCGAGTGGCTTAAAAAATAAATATACGAAATTTGGGTCATCGAGGTGACTAGGAAAAATTCTCAGAATTCTGGAAATAATTCTGAGTTCAAGTATGGGACATGACAACAGAAATGTATTACAATCATCATGTCATCATTGTTTTCGAAAGCCAAAAGAATTCCTCATGAAAGAACATCTTTTTTTCCTGGTTGTGGGATGGAGTAGAGTTGCTGCATCTTGAACAACCCACACTGATCTGAACAGAAACATGAAATGTTCTTATAGATATAAGAAATGAATTGAAAGTGAAAGTAAAAATGAAATTGTATTGGCTGGAAATATTCTTGGCTGTTGAATGGGAAAAATATTTCCAGAGCTGAAAAAAAAAACTCTTCGTTTTTTCTATTAATTTGATGTCTTCACTTTGTTTACTTTGGAATGGAGAAACCAAAGACCATGACTCATCCTTTCTAAAACATATAATTCCTAGAATGAGTCATGGTCTATTTTTAGAAACAGTGAGACAACATTCCCACACAAAAGGGGGGTAGGGTTAATTTTTATCATGTCTAGAAAACATGATAAAAATTAACAAAAAGTTTTTTTTTTTTTTTAATCTTAGAATTTTTTTCTGAGCTCTGAAAATTTTTTCCCAGTCGGCAACCAATTGAAAATTTTTAAGCCAAGACGATTTGGCTTTTACTTTCACTTTCATCGCTTTTCTATAAAAGTATTCCACGTTTTCTATTCAGAACCGTGCGGCCTATCCAAGGGGCAGCATGCTTTTTCTCTTTCTCTATCTCATCTGGACCCAGGAACATTCTACTAGAAAGAGCTTCTGTGAACACAAGTTTCTTTCCACTTTTTAATGTCTCACAGAATAGAAATCATTCTTCTGTTTAGGGGAAAATGTTTCCCTTTTGAAAAGCTAGGGCCCCTCGTTTGGATTTCATCAGCAACCGTTTATCAGGTTCTAGCGAAATTGGATGATCCATCCATGAATCAGAATTTCCCATCCGTGGTTTGGATGCAACAAGATTTCAACATAGTTTAAGAAAAATCCTTCAATCCTATTTGAAAGGAGATGTCATGATATTGAAAGACACCTCAAACCATACCGTTGACGACGTGTGAGACACAAACCATGACATAAATTTCAATTTCTATGACAGCTAACACGCTTGAGCTTTAAAAATGTATGAAAGAAGTTATTTTTAATCCATTTCAGCGATTGAGTGGGCTGGGGAAAAAAGGCCCTTTCCATGACAGCTAACACGCTTGAGCTTTAAAAATGTATGAAAGAATTTATTTTTAATCCATTTCAGCGATTGAGTGGGCTGGGAAACATTTTCTTAGAGCTCAGGGAATGTGTCTCCAGGTTGAATGCACAGCACACACGGATGGGAAGTCGAAACTCAAGTGGCTTAAAAAATAAATATACGAAATTTGGGTCATCGAGGTGACTAGGAAAAATTCTCAGAATTCTGGAAATAATTCTGAGTTCAAGTATGGGACATGACAACAGAAATGTATTACAATCATCATGTCATCATTGTTTTCGAAAGCCAAAAGAATTCCTCATGAAAGAACATCTTTTTTTCCTGGTTGTGGGATGGAGTAGAGTTGCTGCATCTTGAACAACCCACACTGATCTGAACAGAAACATGAAATGTTCTTATAGATATAAGAAATGAATTGAAAGTGAAAGTAAAAATGAAATTGTATTGGCTGGAAATATTCTTGGCTGTTGAATGGGAAAAATATTTCCAGAGCTGAAAAAAAAAACTCTTCCTTTTTTCTATTAATTTGATGTCTTCACTTTGTTTACTTTGGAATGGAGAAACCCAAAGACCATGACTCATCCTTTCTAAAACATATAATTCCTAGAATGAGTCATGGTCTATTTTTAGAAACAGTGAGACAACATTCCCAGACAAAAGGGGGTAGGATTAATTTTTGTCATGTCTAGAAGACATGATAAAAATTAACAAAAAGTTTTTTTTTTATCTTAGAATTTTTTTCTGAGCTCTGAAAATTTTTTCCCAGTCGGCAACCAAGTGAAATTTTCCAGCCAAGACGATTTGGCTTTTACTTTCACTTTCATCGCTTTTTTATAAAAGTATTCCACGTTTTCTATTCAGAACCGTGCGGGCTATCCAAGGGGCAGCATGCTTTTTCTCTTTCTCTATCTCATCTGGACCCAGGAACATTCTTGTAGAAAGAGCTTCTGTGAACACAACTTTCTTTCCACATTTTAATGTCTCACAGAATAGAAATCATTCTTCTGTTTAGAGGAAAATGTTTCCCTTTTGGAAAGCTAGGGCCCCTCGTTTGGATTTCATCAGCAACCGTTTATCAGGTTCTAGCGAAATTGGATGATCCATACATGAATCAGAATTTCCCATCCGTGGTTTGGATGCAACAAGATTTCAACATAGTTTAAGAAAAATCCTTCAATCCTATTTGAAAGGAGATGTCATGATATTGAAAGACACCTCAAACCATACCGTTGACGACGTGTGAGACACAAACCATGACATAAATTTCAATTTCTATGACAGCTAACACGCTTGAGCTTTAAAAATGTATGAAAGAAGTTATTTTTAATCCATTTCAGCGATTGAGTGGGCTGGGGAAAAAAGGCCCTTTCCATGACAGCTAACACGCTTGAGCTTTAAAAATGTATGAAAGAATTTGTTTTTAATCCATTTCAGCGATTGAGTCTGCTGGGAAACATTTTCTCAGATCTCAGGGGAAAAAGGCTCTTTCCATGACAGCTAACACTCTTGAGGTTTAAAAATGTATGAAAGAATTTATTTTTAATCCATTTCAGCGATTCAGTCTGCTGGGAATCATTTTCTTAGAGCTCAGGGGAAAAAAGGCTCTTTCCATGACAGCTAACACTCTTGAGGTTTAAAAATGTATGAAAGAATTAATTTTTAATCCATTTCAGCGATTGAGTGGGCTGGGAAACATTTTCTTAGAGCTCAGGGAATGTGTCTCCAGGTTGAATGCACCTCACACACGGATGGGAAGTCGAAACTCGAGTGGCTTAAAAAATAAATATACGAAATTTGGGTCATCGAGGTGACTAGGAAAAATTCTCAGAATTCTGGAAATAATTCTGAGTTCAAGTATGGGACATGACAACAGAAATGTATTACAATCATCATGTCATCATTGTTTTCGAAAGCCAAAAGAATTCCTCATGAAAGAACATCTTTTTTTCCTGGTTGTGGGATGGAGTAGAGTTGCTGCATCTTGAACAACCCACACTGATCTGAACAGAAACATGAAATGTTCTTATAGATATAAGAAATGAATTGAAAGTGAAAGTAAAAATGAAATTGTATTGGCTGGAAATATTCTTGGCTGTTGAATGGGAAAAATATTTCCAGAGCTGGAAAAAAAAACTCTTCCTTTTTTCTATTAATTTGATGTCTTCACTTTGTTTACTTTGGAATGGAGAAACCCAAAGACCATGACTCATCCTTTCTAAAACATATAATTCCTAGAATGAGTCATGGTCTATTTTTAGAAACAGTGAGACAACATTCCCAGACAAAAGGGGGTAGGATTAATTTTTGTCATGTCTAGAAGACATGATAAAAATTAACAAAAAGTTTTTTTTTTATCTTAGAATTTTTTTCTGAGCTCTGAAAATTTTTTCCCAGTCGGCAACCAAGTGAAATTTTCCAGCCAAGACGATTTGGCTTTTAATTTCACTTTCATCGCTTTTTTATAAAAGTATTCCACGTTTTCTATTCAGAACCGTGCGGGCTATCCAAGGGGCAGCATGCTTTTTCTCTTTCTCTATCTCATCTGGACCCAGGAACATTCTTGTAGAAAGAGCTTCTGTGAACACAACTTTCTTTCCACATATTAATGTCTCACAGAATAGAAATCATTCTTCTGTTTAGGGGAAAATGTTTCCCTTTTGAAAAGCTAGGGCCCGTCGTTTGGATTTCATCAGCAACCGTTTATCAGGTTCTAGCGAAATTGGATGATCCATCCATGAATCAGAATTTCCCATCCGTGGTTTGGATGCAACAAGATTTCAACATAGTTTAAGAAAAATCCTTCAATCCTATTTGAAAGGAGATGTCATGATATTGAAAGACACCTCAAACCATACCGTTGACGACGTGTGAGACACAAACCATGACATAAATTTCAATTTCTATGACAGCTAGTACGCTTGAGCTTTAAAAATGTATGAAAGAAGTTATTTTTAATCCATTTCAGCGATTGAGTGGGCTGGGGAAAAAAGGCCCTTTCCATGACAGCTAACACGCTTGAGCTTTAAAAATGTATGAAAGAATTTGTTTTTAATCCATTTGAGTGATTGAGTGGGCTGTGAAAAGAAAAAGCTCTTTCCATGATTCCTAACACTCTTGAGCTTTAAAAATGTATGAAAGAATTTATTTTTAATCCATTTCAGGGATTGAGGGGCTGGGAAACATTTTCTTAGAGCTCAGGGAATAAAAGGCTCTTTCCATGACACCTAACACGCTTGAGCTTTAAAAATGTATGAAAGAATTTATTTTTAATCCATTTCAGCGATTGAGGGAGCTGGGAAACATTTTCTTAGAGCTTAGGGGGAAAAAGGCTCTTTCCATGACACCTAACACGCTTGAGCTTTAAAAATGTATGAAACAATTCATTTTTAATCCATTTCAGCGATTGAGTGGGCTCGGAAAATTTTCTTAGAGCTCAGGGAATGTGTCTCCAGGTTGAATGCACAGAACACACGGATGGGAAGTCGAAACTCGAGTGGCTTAAATAAATATACGAAATTTGGGTCATCGAGTGACTAGGAAAAATTCTCAGATCTCTGGAAATAATTCTGAGTTCAACTATCGGACATGAGAACAGAAATATATTACAATCATCATGTCATCGTTGTTTTCGAAAGCCAAAAGAATTCCTCATCAAAGAACATCTTTTTTTCCTGGTTGTGGGATGGAGTAGAGTTGCTGCATCTTGAACAACCCACACTGATCTGAACAGAAATATGAAATGTTTTTATGGATATAAGAAATGAACTCAAAGTGAAAGTAAAAATGAAATTGTATTGGCTGGAAATATTTCTTGGCTGTTGAATGGGAAAAATATTTCCAGAGCTGAAAAAAAAACTCTTCCTTTTTTCTATAATTTGATGTCTTCACTTTGTTTTCTTTGGAATGGAGAAACCCAAAGACTATGACTCATCCTTTCTAAAACATATAATTCCTAGAATGAGTCATGGTCTATTTTTAGAAACAGTGAGACAACATTCCCACACAAAAGGGGGGTAGGGTTAATTTTTATCATGTCTAGAAAACATGATAAAAATTAACAAAAAGTTTTTTTTTTTTTAATCTTAGAATTTTTTTCTGAGCTCTGAAAATTTTTTCCCAGTCGGCAACCAAGTGAAAATTTTCCAGCCAAGACGATTTGGCTTTTACTTTCACTTTCATCGCTTTTCTATAAAAGTATTCCACGTTTTCTATTCAGAACCGTGCGGGCTATCCAAGGGGCAGCATGCTTTTTCTCTTTCTCTATCTCATCTGGACCCAGGAACATTCTACTAGAAAGAGCTTCTGTGAACACAAGTTTCTTTCCACTTTTTAATGTCTCACACAATAGAAATCATTCTTCTGTTTAGGGGAAAATGTTTCCCTTTTGAAAAGCTAGGGCCCCTCGTTTGGATTTCATCAGCAACCGTTTATCAGGTTCTAGCGAAATTGGATGATCCATCCATGAATCAGAATTTCCCATCCGTGGTTTGGATGCAACAAGATTTCAACATAGTTTAAGAAAAATCCTTCAATCCTATTTGAAAGGAGATGTCATGATATTGAAAGACACCTCAAACCATACCGTTGACGACGTGTGAGACACAAACCATGACATAAATTTCAATTTCTATGACAGCTAACACACTTGAGCTTTAAAAATGTATGAAAGAATTTGTTTTTAATCCATTTCAGCGATTGAGTCTGCTGGGAAACATTTTCTCAGATCTCAGGGGAAAAAGGCTCTTTCCATGACAGCTAACACTCTTGAGGTTTAAAAATGTATGAAAGAATTTATTTTTAATCCACTTCAGCGATTGAGTCTGCTGGGAATCATTTTCTTAGAGCTCAGGGGAAAAAAGGCTCTTTCCATGACAGCTAACACTCTTGAGGTTTAAAAATGTATGAAAGAATTTATTTTTAATCCATTTCAGCGATTGAGTGGGCTGGGAAACATTTTCTTAGAGCTCAGGGAATGTGTCTCCAGGTTGAATGCACAGCACACACGGATGGCAAGTCGAAACTCGAGTGGCTTAAAAAATAAATATACGAAATTTGGGTCATCGAGGTGACTAGGAAAAATTCTCAGAATTCTGGAAATAATTCTGAGTTCAAGTATGGGACATGACAACAGAAATGTATTACAATCATCATGTCATCATTGTTTTCGAAAGCCAAAAGAATTCCTCATGAAAGAACATCTTTTTTTCCTGGTTGTGGGATGGAGTAGAGTTGCTGCATCTTGAACAACCCACACTGATCTGAACAGAAACATGAAATGTTCTTATAGATATAAGAAATGAATTGAAAGTGAAAGTAAAAATGAAATTGTATTGGCTGGAAATATTCTTGGCTGTTGAATGGGAAAAATATTTCCAGAGCTGAAAAAAAAAACTCTTCGTTTTTTGTATTAATTTGATGTCTTCACTTTGTTTACTTTCGAATGGAGAAACCCAAAGACCATGACTCATCCTTTCTAAAACGTATAATTCCTAGAATGAGTCATGGTCTATTTTTAGAAACAGTGAGACAACATTCCCACACAAAAGGGGGTAGGATTAATTTTTGTCATGTCTAGAAGACATGATAAAAATTAACAAAAAAATTTTTTTTTATCTTAGAATTTTTTTCTGAGCTCTGAAAATTTTTTCCCAGTCGGCAACCAAGTGAAATTTTCCAGCCAAGACGATTTGGCTTTTACTTTCACTTTCATCGCTTTTCTATAAAAGTATTCCACGTTTTCTATTCAGAACCGTGCGGGCTATCCAAGGGGCAGCATGCTTTTTCTCTTTCTCTATCTCATCTGGACCCAGGAACATTCTACTAGAAAGAGCTTCTGTGAACACAAGTTTCTTTCCACTTTTTAATGTCTCACACAATAGAAATCATTCTTCTGTTTAGGGGAAAATGTTTCCCTTTTGAAAAGCTAGGGCCCCTCGTTTGGATTTCATCAGCAACCGTTTATCAGGTTCTAGCGAAATTGGATGATCCATCCATGAATCAGAATTTCCCATCCGTGGTTTGGATGCAACAAGATTTCAACATAGTTTAAGAAATATCCTTCAATCCTATTTGAAAGGAGATGTCATGATATTGAAAGACACCTCAAACCATACCGTTGACGACGTGTGAGACACAAACCATGACATAAATTTCAATTTCTATGACAGCTAACACGCTTGAGCTTTAAAAATGTATGAAAGAAGTTATTTTTAATCCATTTCAGCGATTGAGTGGGCTGGGGAAAAAAGGCCCTTTCCATGACAGCTAACACTCTTGAGGTTTAAAAATGTATGAAAGAATTTATTTTTAATCCATTTCAGCGATTGAGTGGGCTGGGAAACATTTTCTTAGAGCTCAGGGAATGTGTCCCCAGGTTGAATGCACAGCACACACGGATGGGAAGTCGAAACTCGAGTGGCTTAAAAAATAAATATACGAAATTTGGGTCATCGAGTGACTAGGAAAAATTCTCAGAATTCTGGAAATAATTCTGAGTTCAAGTATGGGACATGACAACAGAAATGTATTACAATCATCATGTCATCATTGTTTTCGAAAGCCAAAAGAATTCCTCATGAAAGAACATCTTTTTTTCCTGGTTGTGGGATGGAGTAGAGTTGCTGCATCTTGAACAACCCACACTGATCTGAACAGAAACATGAAATGATCTTATAGATATAAGAAATGAATTGAAAGTGAAAGTAAAAATGAAATTGTATTGGCTGGAAATATTCTTGGCTGTTGAATGGGAAAAATATTTCCAGAGCTGAAAAAAAAATCTCTTCCTTTTTTCTATTAATTTGATGTCTTCACTTTGTTTACTTTGGAATGGAGAAACCCAAAGACCATGACTCATCCTTTCTAAAACATATAATTCGTAGAATGAGTCATGGTCTATTTTTAGAAACAGTGAGACAACATTCCCAGACAAAAGGGGGTAGGATTAAATTTTTGTCATGTCTAGAAGACATGATAAAAATTAACAAAAAGTTTTTTTTTTTAATCTTAGAATTTTTTTTTGAGCTCTGAAAATTTTTTCCCAGTCGGCAACCAAGTGAAAATATTCCAGCTAAGACGATTTGGCTTTTACTTTCACTTTCATCGCTTTTCTATAAAAGTATTCCACGTTTTCTATTCAGAACCGTGCGGGCTATCCAAGGGGCAGCATGCTTTTTCTCTTTCTCTATCTCATCTGGACCCAGGAACATTCTTCTAGAAAGAGCTTCTGTGAACACAAGTTTCTTTCCACATTTTAATGTCTCACAGAATAGAAATCATTCTTCTGTTTAGGGGAAAATGTTTCCCTTTTGAAAAGCTAGGGCCCCTCGTTTGGATTTCATCAGCAACCGTTTATCAGGTTCTAGCGAAATTGGATAATCCATCCATGAATCAGAATTTCCCATCCGTGGTTTGGATGCAACAAGATTTCAACATAGTTTAAGAAAAATCCTTCAATCCTATTTGAAAGGAGATGTCATGATATTGAAAGACACCTCAAACCATACCGTTGACGACGTGTGAGACACAAACCATGACATAAATTTCAATTTCTATGACAGCTAACACGCTTGAGCTTTAAAAATGTATGAAAGAAGTTATTTTTAATCCATTTCAGCGATTGAGTGGGCTGGGGAAAAAAGGCCCTTTCCATGACAGCTAACACGCTTGAGCTTTAAAAATGTATGAAAAAATTTGTTTTTAATCCATTTCAGCGATTGAGTCTGCTGGGAAACATTTTCTCAGAGCTCAGGGGAAAAAAGGCTCTTTCCATGACAGCTAACACTCTTGAGGTTTAAAAATGTATGAAAGAATTTATTTTTAATCCATTTCAGCGATTGAGTCTGCTGGGAAACATATTCTTAGAGCTCAGGGGAAAAAAGACTCTTTCCATGACAGCTAACACTCTTGAGGTTTAATAATGTATGAAAGAATTTATTTTTAATCCATTTCAGCGATTGAGTGGGCTGGGAAACATTTTCTTAGAGCTCAGGGAATGTGTCTCCAGGTTGAATGCACAGCACACACGGATGGGAAGTCGAAACTCGAGTGGCTTAAAAAATAAATATACGAAATTTGGGTCATCGAGGTGACTAGGAAAAATTCTCAGAATTCTGGAAATAATTCTGAGTTCATGTATGGGACATGACAACAGAAATGTATTACAATCATCATGTCATCAGTGTTTTCGAAAGCCAAAAGAATTCCTCATGAAACAACCTCTTTTTTTCCTGGTTGTGGGATGGAGTAGAGTTGCTGCATCTTGAACAACCCACACTGATCTGAACAGAAACATGAAATGTTCTTATAGATATAAGAAATGAATTGAAAGTGAAAGTAAAAATGAAATTGTATTGGCTGGAAATATTTCTTGGCTGTTGAATGGGAAAAATATTTCCAGAGCTGAAAAAAAAAACTCTTCCTTTTTTCTATTAATTTGATGTCTTCACTTTGTTTACTTTGGAATGGAGAAACCCAAAGACCATGACTCATCATTTCTAAAACATATAATTCCTAGAATGAGTCATGGTCTATTTTTAGAAACAGTGAGACAACATTCCCACACAAAATGGGGGTAGGGTTAATTTTTATCATGTCTAGAAAACATGATAAAAATTAACAAAAAGTTTTTTTTTTAATCTTAGAATTTTTTTCTGAGCTCTGAAAATTTTTTCCCAGTCGGCAACCAAGTGAAAATTTTCCAGCCAAGACGATTTGGCTTTAACTTTCACTTTCATCGCTTTTCTATAAAAGTATTCCACGTTTTCTATTCAGAACCGTGCGGGCTATCCAAGGGGCAGCATGCTTTTTCTCTTTCTCTATCTCATCTGGACCCAGGAACATTCTTCTAGAAAGAGCTTCTGTGAATACAAGTTTCTTTCCACATTTTAATGTCTCACAGAATAGAAATCATTCTTCTGTTTAGGGGAAAATGTTTCCCTTTTGTAAAGCTAGGGCCCCTCGTTTGGATTTCATCAGCAACCGTTTATCACGTTCTAGCGAAATTGGATAATCCATCCATGAATCAGAATTTCCCATCCGTGGTTTGGATGCAAGAAGATTTCAACATAGTTTAAGAAAAATCCTTCAATCCTATTTGAAAGGAGATGTCATGATATTGAAAGACACCTCAAACCATACCGTTGACGACGTGTGAGACACAAACCACGACATAAATTTCAATTTCTATGACAGCTAACACGCTTGAGCTTTAAAAATGTATGAAAGAAGTTATTTTTAATCCATTTCAGCGATTGAGTGGGCTGGGGAAAAAAGGCCCTTTCCATGACAGCTAAGACGCTTGAGCTTTAAAAATGTATGAAAGAAATTGTTTTTAATCCATTTCAGCGATTGAGTCTGCTGGGAAACATTTTCTCAGAGCTCAAGGGAAAAAAGGCTCTTTCCATGACAGCTAACACTCTTGAGGTTTAAAAATGTATGAAAGAATTTATTTTTAATCCATTTCAGAGATTGAGTCTGCTGGGAAACATTTTCTTAGAGCTCAGAGGAAAAAAGGCTCTTTCCATGACACCTAACACGCTTGAGCTTTAAAAATGTATGAAAGAATTTATTTTTAATCCATTTCAGTGATTGAGTGGGCTGTGAAAAGAAAAAGCTCTTTCCATGATACCTAACAATCTTGACCTTTAAAAATGTATGAAACAATTCATTTTTAATCCATTTCAGCGATTGAGTGGGCTCGGAAAATTTTCTTAGAGCTCAGGGAATGTGTCTCCAGGTTGAATGCACAGAACACACGGATGGGAAGTCGAAACTCGAGTGGCTTAAATAAATATACGAAATTTGGGTTATCGAGTGACTAGGAAAAATTCTCAGATCTCTGGAAATAATTCTGAGTTCAAGCATCGGACATGAGAACAGAAATATATTACAATCATCATGTCATCGTTGTTTTCGAAAGCCAAAAGAATTCCTCATCAAAGAACATCTTTTTTTCCTGGTTTTGGGATGGAGTAGAGTTGCTGCATCTTGAACAACCCACACTGATCTGAACAGAAACATGAAATGTTCTTATAGATATAAGAAATGAATTGAAAGTGAAAGTAAAAATGAAATTGTATTGGCTGGAAATATTCTTGGCTGTTGAATGGGAAAAATATTTCCAGAGCTGAAAAAAAAAACTCTTCCTTTTTTCTATTAATTTGATGTCTTCACTTTGTTTACTTTGGAATGGAGAAACCCAAAGACCATGACTCATCCTTTCTAAAACATATAATTCCTAGAATGAGTCATGGTCTATTTTTAGAAACAGTGAGACAACATTCCCACACAAAAGGGGGGTAGGGTTAATTTTTATCATGTCTAGAAAACATGATAAAAATTAACAAAAAAGTTTTTTTTTAATCTTAGAATTTTTTTCTGAGCTCTGAAAATTTTTTCCCAGTCGGCAACCAAGTGAAAATTTTCCAGCCAAGACGATTTGGCTTTTACTTTCACTTTCATCGCTTTTCTATAAAAGTATTCCACGTTTTCTATTCAGAACCGTGCGGGCTATCCAAGGGGCAGCATGCTTTTTCTCTTTCTCTATCTCATCTGGACCCAGGAACATTCTTCTAGAAAGAGCTTCTGTGAACACAAGTTTCTTTCCACATTTTAATGTCTCACAGAATAGAAATCATTCTTCTGTTTAGGGGAAAATGTTTCCCTTTTGAAAAGCTAGGGCCCCTCGTTTGGATTTCATCAGCAACCGTTTATCAGGTTCTAGCGAAATTGAATGATCCATCCATGAATCAGAATTTCCCATCCGTGGTTTGGATGCAACAAGATTTCAACATAGTTTAAGAAAAATCCTTGAATCCTATTTGAAAGGAGATGTCATGATATTGAAAGACACCTCAAACCATACCGTTGACGACGTGTGAGACACAAACCATGACATAAATTTCAATTTCTATGACAGCTAACACGCTTGAGCTTTAAAAATGTACGAAAGAAGTTATTTTTAATCCATTTCAGCGATTGAGTGGGCTGGGGAAAAAAGGCCCTTTCCATGACAGCTAACACGCTTGAGCTTTAAAAATGTATGAAAGAATTTGTTTTTAATCCATTTCAGTGATTGAGTGGGCTGTGAAAAGAAAAAGCTCTTTCCATGATACCTAACACTCTTGAGCTTTAAAAATGTATGAAAGAATTTATTTTTAATCCATTTCAGCGATTGAGGGGGCTGGGAAACATTTTCTTAGAGCTCAGGGAAAAAAAGGCTCTTTCCATGACACCTAACACGCTTGAGGTTTAAAAATGTATGAAAGAATTTACTTTTAATCCATTTCAGTGATTGAGTGGGCTGGGAAACATTTTCTTAGAGCTCAGGGGAAAAAAGGCCCTTTCCATGACAGCTAACACTCTTGAGGTTTAAAAATGTATGAAAGAATTTATTTTTAATCCATTTCAGCGATTGAGTCTGCTGGGAAACATTTTCTTAGAGCTCAGGGGAAAAAAGGCTCTTTCCATGACAGCTAACACTCTTGAGGTTTAAAAATGTATGAAAGAATTTACTTTTAATCCATTTCAGTGATTGAGTGGGCTGGGAAACATTTTCTTAGTGCTCAGGGAATGTCTCCAGGTTGAATGCACAGCACACACGGATGGGAAGTCGAAACTCGAGTGGCTTAAAAAATAAATATACGAAATTTGGGTCATCGAGGTGACTAGGAAAAATTCTCAGATTTCTGGAAATAATTCTGAGTTCAAGTAAGGGACATGACAACAGAAATGTATTACAATCATCATGTCATCATTGTTTTCGAAAGCCAAAAGAATTCCTCATGAAAGAACATCTTTTTTCCTGGTTGTGGGATGGAGTAGAGTTGCTGCATCTTGAACAACCCACACTGATCTGAACAGAAACATGAAATGTTCTTATAGATATAAGAAATGAACTCAAAGTGAAAGTAAAAATGAAATTGTATTGGCTGCAAATATTTCTTGGCTGTTGAATGGGAAATATATTTCCAGAGCTGAAAAAAAACTCTTCCTTTTTTCTATTAATTTGATGTCTTCACTTTGTTTACTTTGGAATGGAGAAACCCAAAGACCATCACTCATCCTTTCTAAAACATATAATTCCTAGAATGAGTCATGGTCTATTTTTAGAAACAGTGAGACAACATTCCCAGACAAAAGGGGGTAGGATTAATTTTTGTCATGTCTGGGAAACATTTTCTTAGAGCTCAGGGAAAAAAAGGCTCTTTCCATGACACCTAACACGCTTGAGGTTTAAAAATGTATGAAAGAATTTGTTTTTAATCCATTTCAGTGATTGAGTGGGCTGTGAAAAGAAAAAGCTCTTTCCATGATACCTAACACTCTTGAGCTTTAAAAATGTATGAAAGAATTTATTTTTAATCCATTTCAGCGATTGAGGGGGCTGGGAAACATTTTCTTAGAGCTCAGGGAAAAAAAAGGCTCTTTCCATGACACCTAACACGCTTGAGCTTTAAAAATGTATGAAACAATTCATTTTTAATCCATTTCAGCGATTGAGTGGGCTCGGAAAATTTTCTTAGAGCTCAGGGAATGTGTCTCCAGGTTGAATGCACAGAACACACGGATGGGAAGTCGAAACTCGAGTGGCTTAAATAAATATACGAAATTTGGGTCATCGAGTGACTAGGAAAAATTCTCAGATCTCTGGAAATAATTCTGAGTTCAAGCATCGGACATGAGAACACAAATATATTACAATCATCATGTCATCGTTGTTTTCGAAAGCCAAAAGAATTCCTCATCAAAGAACATCTTTTTTTCCTGGTTGTGGGATGGAGTAGAGTTGCTGCATCTTGAACAACCCACACTGATCTGAACAGAAATAGGAAATGTTTTTATAGATTTAAGAAATGAACTCAAAGTGAAAGTAAAAATGAAATTGTATTGGCTGGAAATATTTCTTGGCTGTTGAATGGGAAATATATTTCCAGAGCTGAAAAAAAAACTCTTCCTTTTTTTCTATTAATTTGATGTCTTCACTTTGTTTACTTTGGAATGGAGAAACCCAAAGACTATGACTCATCCTTTCTAAAACATATAATTCCTAGAATGAGTCATGGTCTATTTTTAGAAACAGTGAGACAACATTCCCACACAAAAGGGGGGTAGGGTTAATTTTTATCATGTCTAGAAAACATGATAAAAATTAACAAAAAGTTTTTTTTTTTTTTTTAATCTTAGAATTTTTTTCTGAGCTCTGAAAATTTTTTCCCAGTCGGCAACCAAGTGAAAATTTTCCAGCCAAGACGATTTGGCTTTTACTTTCACTTTCATCGCTTTTCTATAAAAGTATTCCACGTTTTCTATTCAGAACCGTGCGGGCTATCCAAGGGGCAGCATGCTTTTTCTCTTTCTCTATCTCATCTGGACCCAGGAACATTCTACTAGAAAGAGCTTCTGTGAACACAAGTTTCTTTCCACTTTTTAATGTCTCACAGAATAGAAATCATTCTTCTGTTTAGGGGAAAATGTTTCCCTTTTGAAAAGCTAGGGCCCCTCATTTGGATTTCATCAGCAACCGTTTATCAGGTTCTAGCGAAATTGGATGATCCATCCATGAATCAGAATTTCCCATCCGTGGTTTGGATGCAACAAGATTTCAACATAGTTTAAGAAAAATCCTTCAATCCTATTTGAAAGGAGATGTCATGATATTGAAAGACACCTCAAACCATACCGTTGACGACGTGTGAGACACAAACCATGACATAAATTTCAATTTCTATGACAGCTGGGAAACATTTTCTTAGAGCTCAGGGGAAAAAAGGCTCTTTCCATGACACCTAACACGCTTGAGCTTTAAAAATGTATGAAACAATTCATTTTTAATCCATTTCAGCTATTGAGTGGGCTCGGAAAATTTTCTTAGAGCTCAGGGAATGTGTCTCCAGGTTGAATGCACACAACACACGGATGGGAAGTCGAAACTCGAGTGGCTTAAATAAATATACGAAATTTGGGTCATCGAGTGACTAGGAAAAATTCTCAGATCTCTGGAAATAATTCTGAGTTCAAGCATCGGACATGAGAACAGAAATATATTACAATCATCATGTCATCGTTGTTTTCGAAAGCCAAAAGAATTCCTCATCAAAGAACATCTTTTTTTCCTGGTTGTGGGATGGAGTAGAGTTGCTGCATCTTGAACAACCCACACTGATCTGAACAGAAATATGAAATGTTTTTATAGATATAAGAAATGAACTCAAAGTGAAAGTAAAAATGAAATTGTATTGGCTGGAAATATTTCTTGGCTGTTGAATGGGAAAAATATTTCCAGAGCTGAAAAAAAAAACTCTTCCTTTTTTTCTATTAATTTGATGTCTTCACTTTGTTTACTTTGGAATGGAGAAACCCAAAGACTATGACTCATCCTTTCTAAAACATATAATTCCTAGAATGAGTCATGGTCTATTTTTAGAAACAGTGAGACAACATTCCCACACAAAAGGGGGGTAGGGTTAATTTTTATCATGTCTAGAAAACATGATAAAAATTAACAAAAAGTTTTTTTTTTTTTTAATCTTAGAATTTTTTTCTGAGCTCTGAAAATTTTTTCCCAGTCGGCAACCAAGTGAAAATTTTCCAGCCAAGACGATTTGGCTTTTACTTTCACTTTCATCGCTTTTCTATAAAAGTATTCCACGTTTTCTATTCAGAACCGTGCGGGCTATCCAAGGGGCAGCATGCTTTTTCTCTTTCTCTATCTCATCTGGACCCAGGAACATTCTACTAGAAAGAGCTTCTGTGAACACAAGTTTCTTTCCACTTTTTAATGTCTCACAGAATAGAAATCATTCTTCTGTTTAGGGGAAAGTGTTTCCCTTTTGAAAAGCTAGGGCCCCTCGTTTGGATTTCATCAGCAACCGTTTATCAGGTTCTAGCGAAATTGGATGATCCATCCATGAATCAGAATTTCCCATCCGTGGTTTGGATGCAACAAGATTTCAACATAGTTTAAGAAAAATCCTTCAATCCTATTTGAAAGGAGATGTCATGATATTGAAAGACACCTCAAACCATACCGTTGACGACGTGTGAGACACAAACCATGACACAAATTTCAATTTCTATGACAGCTAACACGCTTGAGCTTTAAAAATGTATGAAAGAAGTTATTTTTAATCCATTTCAGCGATTGAGTGGGCTGGGGAAAAAAGGCCCTTTCCATGACAGCTAACACGCTTGAGCTTTAAAAATGTATGAAAGAATTTGTTTTTAATCCATTTCAGCGATTGAGTCTGCTGGGAAACTTTTTCTGAGAGCTCAGGGGAAAAAAGGCTCTTTTCATGACAGCTAACACTCTTGAGGTTTAAAAATGTATGAAAGAAGTTATTTTTAATCCATTTCAGCGATTGAGTGGGCTGGGGAAAAAAGGCCCTTTCCATGACAGCTAACACGCTTGAGCTTTAAAAATGTATGAAAGAATTTGTTTTTAATCCATTTCAGTGATTGAGTGGGCTGTGAAAAGAAAAAGCTCTTTCCATGATACCTAACACTCTTGAGCTTTAAAAATGTATGAAAGAATTTATTTTTAATCCATTTCAGCGATTGAGGGGGCTGGGAAACATTTTCTTAGAGCTCAGGGGAAAAAAGGCTCTTTCCATGACACCTAACACGCCTGAGCTTTAAAAATGTATGAAAGAATTTATTTTTAATCCATTTCAGCGATTGAGGGGGCTGGGAAACATTTTCTTAGAGCTCAGGGGAAAAAAGGCTCTTTCCATGACACCTAACACGCTTGAGCTTTAAAAATGTATGAAACAATTCATTTTTAATCCATTTCAGCTATTGAGTGGGCTCGGAAAATTTTCTTAGAGCTCAGGGAATGTGTCTCCAGGTTGAATGCACACAACACACGGATGGGAAGTCGAAACTCGAGTGGCTTAAATAAATATACGAAATTTGGGTCATCGAGTGACTAGGAAAAATTCTCAGATCTCTGGAAATAATTCTGAGTTCAAGCATCGGACATGAGAACAGAAATATATTACAATCATCATGTCATCGTTGTTTTCGAAAGCCAAAAGAATTCGTCATGAAAGAACATCTTTTTTTCCTGGTTGTGGGATGGAGTAGAGTTGCTGCATCTTGAACAACCCACACTGATCTGAACAGAAATATGAAATGTTTTTATAGATATAAGAAATGAACTCAAAGTGAAAGTAAAAATGAAATTGTATTGGCTGGAAATATTTCTTGACTGTTGAATGGGAAAAATATTTCCAGAGCTGAAAAAAAAAACTCTTCCTTTTTTTCTATTAATTTGATGTCTTCACTTTGTTTACTTTGGAATGGAGAAACCCAAAGACTATGACTCATCCTTTCTAAAACATATAATTCCTAGAATGAGTCATGGTCTATTTTTAGAAACAGTGAGACAACATTCCCACACAAAAGGGGGGTAGGGTTAATTTTTATCATGTCTAGAAAACATGATAAAAATTAACAAAAAGTTTTTTTTTTTTTTAATCTTAGAATTTTTTTCTGAGCTCTGAAAATTTTTTCCCAGTCGGCAACCAAGTGAAAATTTTCCAGCCAAGACGATTTGGCTTTTACTTTCACTTTCATCGCTTTTCTATAAAAGTATTCCACGTTTTCTATTCAGAACCGTGCGGGCTATCCAAGGGGCAGCATGCTTTTTCTCTTTCTCTATCTCATCTGGACCCAGGAACATTCTACTAGAAAGAGCTTCTGTGAACACAAGTTTCTTTCCACTTTTTAATGTCTCACAGAATAGAAATCATTCTTCTGTTTAGGGGAAAGTGTTTCCCTTTTGAAAAGCTAGGGCCCCTCGTTTGGATTTCATCAGCAACCGTTTATCAGGTTCTAGCGAAATTGGATGATCCATCCATGAATCAGAATTTCCCATCCGTGGTTTGGATGCAACAAGATTTCAACATAGTTTAAGAAAAATCCTTCAATCCTATTTGAAAGGAGATGTCATGATATTGAAAGACACCTCAAACCATACCGTTGACGACGTGTGAGACACAAACCATGACACAAATTTCAATTTCTATGACAGCTAACACGCTTGAGCTTTAAAAATGTATGAAAGAAGTTATTTTTAATCCATTTCAGCGATTGAGTGGGCTGGGGAAAAAAGGCCCTTTCCATGACAGCTAACACGCTTGAGCTTTAAAAATGTATGAAAGAATTTGTTTTTAATCCATTTCAGCGATTGAGTCTGCTGGGAAACTTTTTCTGAGAGCTAAGGGGAAAAAAGGCTCTTTTCATGACAGCTAACACTCTTGAGGTTTAAAAATGTATGAAAGAATTTATTTTTAATCCATTTCAGCGATTGAGTGGGCTGGGGAAGAAAGGCCCTTTCCATGACAGCTAACACGCTTGAGCTTTAAAAATGTATGAAAGAATTTGTTTTTAATCCATTTCAGTGATTGAGTGGGCTGTGAAAAGAAAAAGCTCTTTCCATGATACCTAACACTCTTGAGCTTTAAAAATGTATGAAAGAATTTATTTTTAATCCATTTCAGCGATTGAGGGGGCTGGGAAACATTTTCTTAGAGCTCAGGGAAAAAAAGGCTCTTTCCATGACACCTAACACGCTTGAGGTTTAAAAATGTATGAAAGAATTTACTTTTAATCCATTTCAGTGATTGAGTGGGCTGGGAAACATTTTCTTAGAGCTCAGGGGAAAAAAGGCCCTTTCCATGACAGCTAACACTCTTGAGGTTTAAAAATGTATGAAAGAATTTATTTTTAATCCATTTCAGCGATTGAGTCTGCTGGGAAACATTTTCTTAGAGCTCAGGGGAAAAAAGGCTCTTTCCATGACAGCTAACACTCTTGAGGTTTAAAAATGTATGAAAGAATTTACTTTTAATCCATTTCAGTGATTGAGTGGGCTGGGAAACATTTTCTTAGTGCTCAGGGAATGTCTCCAGGTTGAATGCACAGCACACACGGATGGGAAGTCGAAACTCGAGTGGCTTAAAAAATAAATATACGAAATTTGGGTCATCGAGGTGACTAGGAAAAATTCTCAGATTTCTGGAAATAATTCTGAGTTCAAGTAAGGGACATGACAACAGAAATGTATTACAATCATCATGTCATCATTGTTTTCGAAAGCCAAAAGAATTCCTCATGAAAGAACATCTTTTTTTCCTGGTTGTGGGATGGAGTAGAGTTGCTGCATCTTGAACAACCCACACTGATCTGAACAGAAACATGAAATGTTCTTATAGATATAAGAAATGAACTCAAAGTGAAAGTAAAAATGAAATTGTATTGGCTGCAAATATTTCTTGGCTGTTGAATGGGAAATATATTTCCAGAGCTGAAAAAAAACTCTTCCTTTTTTCTATTAATTTGATGTCTTCACTTTGTTTACTTTGGAATGGAGAAACCCAAAGACCATCACTCATCCTTTCTAAAACATATAATTCCTAGAATGAGTCATGGTCTATTTTTAGAAACAGTGAGACAACATTCCCAGACAAAAGGGGGTAGGATTAATTTTTGTCATGTCTAGAAGACATGATAAAAATTAACAAAAAGTTTTTTTTTATCTTAGAATTTTTTTCTGAGCTCTGAAAATTTTTTCCCAGTCGGCAACCAAGTGAAATTTTCCAGCCAAGACGATTTGGCTTTTACTTTCACTTTCATCGCTTTTCTATAAAAGTATTCCACGTTTTCTATTCAGAACCGTGCGGGCTATCCAAGGGGCAGCATGCTTTTTCTCTTTCTCTATCTCATCTGGACCCAGGAACATTCTTCTAGAAAGAGCTTCTGTGAACACAAGTTTCTTTCCACATTTTAATGTCTCACAGAATAGAAATCATTCTTCTGTTTAGGGGAAAATGTTTCCCTTTTGAAAAGCTAGGGCCCCTCGTTTGGATTTCATCAGCAACCGTTTATCAGGTTCTAGCGAAATTGGATGATCCATCCATGAATCAGAATTTCCCATCCGTGGTTTGGATGCAACAAGATTTCAACATAGTTTAAGAAAAATCCTTCAATCCTATTTGAAAGGAGATGTCATGATATTGAAAGACACCTCAAACCATACCGTTGACGACGTGTGAGACACAAACCATGACATAAATTTCAATTTCTATGACAGCTAACACGCTTGAGCTTTAAAAATGTATGAAAGAAGTTATTTTTAATCCATTTCAGCGATTGAGTGGGCTGGAGAAAAAAGGCCCTTTCCATGACAGCTAACACGCTTGAGCTTTAAAAATGTATGAAAGAATTTGTTTTTAATCCATTTCAGTGATTGAGTGGGCTGTGAAAAGAAAAAGCTCTTTCCATGATACCTAACACTCTTGAGCTTTAAAAATGTATGAAAGAATTTATTTTTAATCCATTTCAGCGATTGAGGGGGCTGGGAAACATTTTCTTAGAGCTCAGGGAAAAAAAAAGGCTCTTTCCATGACACCTAACACGCTTGAGCTTTAAAAATGTATGAAACAATTCATTTTTAATCCATTTCAGCGATTGAGTGGGCTCGGAAAATTTTCTTAGAGCTCAGGGAATGTGTCTCCAGGTTGAATGCACAGAACACACGGATGGGAAGTCGAAACTCGAGTGGCTTAAATAAATATACGAAATTTGGGTCATCGAGTGACTAGGAAAAATTCTCAGATCTCTGGAAATAATTCTGAGTTCAAGCATCGGACATGAGAACACAAATATATTACAATCATCATGTCATCGTTGTTTTCGAAAGCCAAAAGAATTCCTCATCAAAGAACATCTTTTTTTCCTGGTTGTGGGATGGAGTAGAGTTGCTGCATCTTGAACAACCCACACTGATCTGAACAGAAATAGGAAATGTTTTTATAGATTTAAGAAATGAACTCAAAGTGAAAGTAAAAATGAAATTGTATTGGCTGGAAATATTTCTTGGCTGTTGAATGGGAAATATATTTCCAGAGCTGAAAAAAAAACTCTTCCTTTTTTTCTATTAATTTGATGTCTTCACTTTGTTTACTTTGGAATTTAGAAACCCAAAGACTATGACTCATCCTTTCTAAAACATATAATTCCTAGAATGAGTCATGGTCTATTTTTAGAAACAGTGAGACAACATTCCCACACAAAAGGGGGGTAGGGTTAATTTTTATCATGTCTAGAAAACATGATAAAAATTAACAAAAAGTTTTTTTTTTAATCTTAGAATTTTTTTCTGAGCTCTGAAAATTTTTTCCCAGTCGGCAACCAAGTGAAAATTTTCCAGCCAAGACGATTTGGCTTTTACTTTCACTTTCATCGCTTTTCTATAAAAGTATTCCACGTTTTCTATTCAGAACCGTGCGGGCTATCCAAGGGGCAGCATGCTTTTTCTCTTTCTCTATCTGATCTGGACCCAGGAACATTCTACTAGAAAGAGCTTCTGTGAACACAAGTTTCTTTCCACTTTTTAATGTCTCACAGAATAGAAATCATTCTTCTGTTTAGGGGAAAATGTTTCCCTTTTGAAAAGCTAGGGCCCCTCATTTGGATTTCATCAGCAACCGTTTATCAGGTTCTAGCGAAATTGGATGATCCATCCATGAATCAGAATTTCCCATCCGTGGTTTGGATGCAACAAGATTTCAACATAGTTTAAGAAAAATCCTTCAATCCTATTTGAAAGGAGATGTCATGATATTGAAAGACACCTCAAACCATACCGTTGACGACGTGTGAGACACAAACCATGACATAAATTTCAATTTCTATGACAGCTAACACGCTTGAGCTTTAAAAATGTATGAAAGAAGTTATTTTTAATCCATTTCAGCGATTGAGTGGGCTGGGGAAAAAAGGCCCTTTCCATGACAGCTAACACGCTTGAGCTTTAAAAATGTATGAAAGAATTTGTTTTTAATCCATTTCAGTGATTGAGTGGGCTGTGAAAAGAAAAAGCTCTTTCCATGATACCTAACACTCTTGAGCTTTAAAAATGTATGAAAGAATTTCTTTTTAATCCATTTCAGCGATTGAGGGGGCTGGGAAACATTTTCTTAGAGCTCAGGGAAAAAAAGGCTCTTTCCATGACACCTAACACGCTTGAGCTTTAAAAATGTATGAAACAATTCATTTTTAATCCATTTCAGCGATTGAGTGGGCTCGGAAAATTTTCTTAGAGCTCAGGGAATGTATCTCCAGGTTGAATGCACAGAACACACGGATGGGAAGTCGAAACTCGTGTGGCTTAAATAAATATACGAAATTTGGGTCATCGAGTGACTAAGAAAAATTCTCAGATCTCTGGAAATTATTCTGAGTTCAAGCATCGGACATGAGAACAGAAATATATTACAATCATCATGTCATCGTTGTTTTCGAAAGCCAAAAGAGTTCCTCATCAAAGAACATCTTTTTTCCTGGTTGTGGGATGGAGTAGAGTTGCTGCATCTTGAACAACCCACACTGATCTGAACAGAAATATGAAATGTTTTTATAGATTTAAGAAATGAACTCAAAGTGAAAGTAAAAATGAAATTGTATTGGCTGGAAATATTTCTTGGCTGTTGAATGGGAAATATATTTCCAGAGCTGAAAAAAAAACTCTTCCTTTTTTTCTATTAATTTGATGTCTTCACTTTGTTTACTTTGGAATTTAGAAACCCAAAGACTATGACTCATCCTTTCTAAAACATATAATTCCTAGAATGAGTCATGGTCTATTTTTAGAAACAGTGAGACAACATTCCCACACAAAAGGGGGGTAGGGTTAATTTTTATCATGTCTAGAAAACATGATAAAAATTAACAAAAAGTTTTTTTTTTTTTAATCTTAGAATTTTTTTCTGAGCTCTGAAAATTTTTTCCCAGTCGGCAACCAAGTGAAAATTTTTCAGCCAAGACGATTTGGCTTTTACTTTCACTTTCATCGCTTTTCTATAAAAGTATTCCACGTTTTCTATTCAGAACCGTGCGGGCTATCCAAGGGGCAGCATGCTTTTTCTCTTTCTCTATCTCATCTGGACCCAGGAACATTCTACTAGAAAGAGCTTCTGTGAACACAAGTTTCTTTCCACTTTTTAATGTCTCACAGAATAGAAATCATTCTTCTGTTTAGGGGAAAATGTTTCCCTTTTGAAAAGCTAGGGCCCCTCGTTTGGATTTCATCAGCAACCGTTTATCAGGTTCTAGCGAAATTGGATGATCCATCCATGAATCAGAATTTCCCATCCGTGGTTTGGATGCAACAAGATTTCAACATAGTTTAAGAAAATTCCTTCAATCCTATTTGAAAGGAGATGTCATGATATTGAAAGACACCTCAAACCATACCGTTGACGACGTGTGAGACACAAACCATGACACAAATTTCAATTTCTATGACAGCTAACACGCTTGAGCTTTAAAAATGTATGAAAGAAGTTATTTTTAATCCATTTCAGCGATTGAGTGGGCTGGGGAAAAAAGGCCCTTTCCATGACAGCTAACACGCTTGAGCTTTAAAAATCTATGAAAGAATTTGTTTTTAATCCATTTCAGCGATTGAGTCTGCTGGGAAACATTTTCTCTGAGCTCAGGGGAAAAAAGGCTCTTTCCATGACAGCTAACACTCTTGAGGTTTAAAAATGTATGAAAGAATTTATTTTTAATCCATTTCAGCCATTGAGTCTGCTGGGAAACATTTTCTTAGAGCTCAGGGGAAAAAAGGCTCTTTCCATGACAGCTAACACTCTTGAGGTTTAAAAATGTATGAAAGAATTTATTTTTAATCCATTTCAGCGATTGAGTGGGCTGGGAAACATTTTCTTAGAGCTCAGGGAATGTGTCTCCACGTTGAATGCACAGCACACACGGATGGGAAGTCGAAACTCGAGTGGCTTAAAAAATAAATATACGAAATTTGGGTCATCGAGGTGACTAGGAAAAATTCTCAGAATTCTGGAAATAATTCTGAGTTCAAGTATGGGACATGACAACAGAAATGTATTACAATCATGATGTCATCATTGTTTTCGAAAGCCAAAAGAATTCCTCATGAAAGAACATCTTTTTTTCCTGGTTGTGGGATGGAGTAGAGTTGCTGCATCTTGAACAACCCACACTGATCTGAACAGAAACATGAAATGTTCTTATAGATATAAGAAATGAATTGAAAGTGAAAGTAAAAATGAAATTGTATTGGCTGGAAATATTTCTTGGCTGTTGAATGGGAAAAATATTTCCAGAGCTGAAAAAAAAACTCTTCCTTTTTTCTATTAATTTGATGTCTTCACTTTGTTTACTTTGGAATGGAGAAACCCAAAGACCATGACTCATCCTTTCTAAAACATATAATTCCTAGAATGAGTCATGGTCTATTTTTAGAAACAGTGAGACAACATTCCCAGACAAAAGGGGGTAGGATTAATTTTTGTCATGTCTAGAAGACATGATAAAAATTAACAAAAAGTTTTTTTTTTATCTTAGAATTTTTTTCTGAGCTCTGAAAATTTTTTCCCAGTCGGCAACCAAGTGAAATTTTCCAGCCAAGACGATTTGGCTTTAACTTTCACTTTCATCGCTTTTCTATAAAAGTATTCCACGTTTTCTATTCAGAACCGTGCGGGCTATCCAAGGGGCAGCATGCTTTTTCTCTTTCTCTATCTCATCTGGACCCAGGAACATTCTTCTAGAAAGAGCTTCTGTGAACACAAGTTTCTTTCCACATTTTAATGTCTCACAGAATAGAAATCATTCTTCTGTTTAGGGGAAAATGTTTCCGTTTTGAAAAGCTAGGGCCCCTCGTTTGGATTTCATCAGCAACCGTTTATCAGGTTCTAGCGAAATTGGATGATCCATCCATGAATCAGAATTTCCCATCCGTGGTTTGGATGCAACAAGATTTCAACATAGTTTAAGAAAAATCCTTCAATCCTATTTGAAAGGAGATGTCATGATATTGAAAGACACCTCAAACCATACCGTTGACGACGTGTGAGACACAAACCATGACATAAATTTCAATTTCTATGACAGCTAACACGCTTGAGCTTTAAAAATGTATGAAAGAAGTTATTTTTAATCCATTTCAGCGATTGAGTGGGCTGGGGAAAAAAGGCCCTTTCCATGACAGCTAACACGCTTGAGCTTTAAAAATCTATGAAAGAATTTGTTTTTAATCCATTTCAGCGATTGAGTCTGCTGGGAAACATTTTCTCAGAGCTCAGGGGAAAAAAGGCTCTTTCCATGACAGCTAACACTCTTGAGGTTTAAAAATGTATGAAAGAATTTATTTTTAATCCATTTCAGCGATTGAGTCTGCTGGGAAACATTTTCTTAGAGCTCAGGGGAAAAAAGGCTCTTTCCATGACAGCTAACACTCTTGAGGTTTAAAAATGTATGAAAGAATTTATTTTTAATCCATTTCAGCGATTGAGTGGGCTGGGAAACATTTTCTTAGAGCTCAGGGAATGTGTCTCCAGGTTGAATGCACAGCACACACGGATGGGAAGTCGAAACTCGAGTGGCTTAAAAAATAAATATACGAAATTTGGGTCATCGAGGTGACTAGGAAAAATTCTCAGAATTCTGGAAATAATTCTGAGTTCAAGTATGGGACATGACAACAGAAATGTATTACAATCATCATGTCATCATTGTTTTCGAAAGCCAAAAGAATTCCTCATGAAAGAACATCTTTTTTTCCTGGTTGTGGGATGGAGTAGAGTTGCTGCATCTTGAACAACCCACACTGATCTGAACAGAAACATGAAATGTTCTTATAGATATAAGAAATGAATTGAAAGTGAAAGTAAAAATGAAATTGTATTGGCTGGAAATATTTCTTGGCTGTTGAATGGGAAAAATATTTCCAGAGCTGAAAAAAAAACTCTTCCTTTTTTCTATTAATTTGATGTCTTCACTTTGTTTACTTTGGAATGGAGAAACCCAAAGACCATGACTCATCTTTTCTAAAACATATAATTCCTAGAATGAGTCATGGTCTATTTTTAGAAACAGTGAGACAACATTCCCAGACAAAAGGGGGTAGGATTAATTTTTGTCATGTCTAGAAGACATGATAAAAATTAACAAAAAGTTTTTTTTTTATCTTAGAATTTTTTTCTGAGCTCTGAAAATTTTTTCCCAGTCGGCAACCAAGTGAAATTTTCCAGCCAAGACGACTTGGCTTTAACTTTCACTTTCATCGCTTTTCTATAAAAGTATTCCACGTTTTCTATTCAGAACCGTGCGGGCTATCCAAGGGGCAGCATGCTTTTTCTCTTTCTCTATCTCATCTGGACCCAGGAACATTCTTCTAGAAAGAGCTTCTGTGAACACAAGTTTCTTTCCACATTTTAATGTCTCACAGAATAGAAATCATTCTTCTGTTTAGGGGAAAATGTTTCCCTTTTGAAAAGCTAGGGCCCCTCGTTTGGATTTCATCAGCAACCGTTTATCAGGTTCTAGCGAAATTGGATGATCCATCCATGAATCAGAATTTCCCATCCGTGGTTTGGATGCAACAAGATTTCAACATAGTTTAAGAAAAATCCTTCAATCCTATTTGAAAGGAGATGTCATGATATTGAAAGACACCTCAAACCATACCGTTGACGACGTGTGAGACACAAACCATGACATAAATTTCAATTTCTATGACAGCTAACACGCTTGAGCTTTAAAAATGTATGAAAGAAGTTATTTTTAATCCATTTCAGCGATTGAGTGGGCTGGGGAAAAAAGGCCCTTTCCATGACAGCTAACACGCTTGAGCTTTAAAAATGTATGAAAGAATTTGTTTTTAATCCATTTCAGCGATTGAGTCTGCTGGGAAACATTTTCTTAGAGCTCAGGGGAAAAAAGGCTCTTTCCATGACAGCTAACACTCTTGAGGTTTAAAAATGTATGAAAGAATTTATTTTTAATCCATTTCAGCGATTGAGTGGGCTGGGAAACATTTTCTTAGAGCTCAGGGAATGTGTCTCCAGGTTGAATGCACAGCACACACGGATGGGAAGTCGAAACTCGAGTGGCTTAAAAAATAAATATACGAAATTTGGGTCATCGAGGTGACTAGGAAAAATTCTCAGAATTCTGGAAATAATTCTGAGTTCAAGTATGGGACATGACAACAGAAATGTATTACAATCATCATGTCATCATTGTTTTCGAAAGCCAAAAGAATTCCTCATGAAAGAACATCTTTTTTTCCTGGTTGTGGGATGGAGTAGAGTTGCTGCATCTTGAACAACCCACACTGATCTGAACAGAAACATGAAATGTTCTTATAGATATAAGAAATGAATTGAAAGTGAAAGTAAAAATGAAATTGTATTGGCTGGAAATATTTCTTGGCTGTTGAATGGGAAAAATATTTCCAGAGCTGAAAAAAAAACTCTTCCTTTTTGCTATTAATTTGATGTCTTCACTTTGTTTACTTTGGAATGGAGAAACCCAAAGACCATGACTCATCCTTTCTAAAACATATAATTCCTAGAATGAGTCATGGTCTATTTTTAGAAACAGTGAGACAACATTCCCAGACAAAAGGGGGTAGGATTAATTTTTGTCATGTCTAGAAGACATGATAAAAATTAACAAAAAGTTTTTTTTTTTATCTTAGAATTTTTTTCTGAGCTCTGAAAATTTTTTCCCAGTCGGCAACAAAGTGAAATTTTCCAGCCAAGACGATTTGGCTTTTACTTTCACTTTCATCGCTTTTCTATAAAAGTATTCCACGTTTTCTATTCAGAACCGTGCGGGCTATCCAAGGGGCAGCATGCTTTTTCTCTTTCTCTATCTCATCTGGACCCAGGAACATTCTTCTAGAAAGAGCTTCTGTGAACACAAGTTTCTTTCCACATTTTAATGTCTCACAGAATAGAAATCATTCTTCTGTTTAGGGGAAAATGTTTCCGTTTTGAAAAGCTAGGGCCCCTCGTTTGGATTTCATCAGCAACCGTTTATCAGGTTCTAGCGAAATTGGATGATCCATCCATGAATCAGAATTTCCCATCCGTGGTTTGGATGCAACAAGATTTCAACATAGTTTAAGAAAAATCCTTCAATCCTATTTGAAAGGAGATGTCATGATATTGAAAGACACCTCAAACCATACCGTTGACGACGTGTGAGACACAAACCATGACATAAATTTCAATTTCTATGACAGCTAACACGCTTGAGCTTTAAACATGTATGAAAGAAGTTATTTTTAATCCATTTCAGCGATTGAGTGGGCTGGGGAAAAAAGGCCCTTTCCATGACAGCTAACACGCTTGAGCTTTAAAAATCTATGAAAGAATTTGTTTTTAATCCATTTCAGCGATTGAGTCTGCTGGGAAACATTTTCTCAGAGCTCAGGGGAAAAAAGGCTCTTTCCATGACAGCTAACACTCTTGAGGTTTAAAAATGTATGAAAGAATTTATTTTTAATCCATTTCAGCGATTGAGTCTGCTGGGAAACATTTTCTTAGAGCTCAGGGGAAAAAAGGCTCTTTCCATGACAGCTAACACTCTTGAGGTTTAAAAATGTATGAAAGAATTTATTTTTAATCCATTTCAGCGATTGAGTGGGCTGGGAAACATTTTCTTAGAGCTCAGGGAATGTGTCTCCAGGTTGAATGCACAGCACACACGGATGGGAAGTCGAAACTCGAGTGGCTTAAAAAATAAATATACGAAATTTGGGTCATCGAGGTGACTAGGAAAAATTCTCAGAATTCTGGAAATAATTCTGAGTTCAAGTATGGGACATGACAACAGAAATGTATTACAATCATCATGTCATCATTGTTTTCGAAAGCCAAAAGAATTCCTCATGAAAGAACATCTTTTTTTCCTGGTTGTGGGATGGAGTAGAGTTGCTGCATCTTGAACAACCCACACTGATCTGAACAGAAACATGAAATGTTCTTATAGATATAAGAAATGAATTGAAAGTGAAAGTAAAAATGAAATTGTATTGGCTGGAAATATTTCTTGGCTGTTGAATGGGAAAAATATTTCCAGAGCTGAAAAAAAAACTCTTCCTTTTTTCTATTAACTTGATGTCTTCACTTTGTTTACTTTGGAATGGAGAAACCCAAAGACCATGACTCATCCTTTCTAAAACATATAATTCCTAGAATGAGTCATGGTCTATTTTTAGAAACAGTGAGACAACATTCCCAGACAAAAGGGGGTAGGATTAATTTTTGTCATGTCTAGAAGACATGATAAAAATTAACAAAAAGTTTTTTTTTTTATCTTAGAATTTTTTTCTGAGCTCTGAAAATTTTTTCCCAGTCGGCAACAAAGTGAAATTTTCCAGCCAAGACGATTTGGCTTTTACTTTCACTTTCATCGCTTTTCTATAAAAGTATTCCACGTTTTCTATTCAGAACCGTGCGGGCTATCCAAGGGGCAGCATGCTTTTTCTCTTTCTCTATCTCATCTGGACCCAGGAACATTCTTCTAGAAAGAGCTTCTGTGAACACAAGTTTCTTTCCACATTTTAATGTCTCACAGAATAGAAATCATTCTTCTGTTTAGGGGAAAATGTTTCCCTTTTGAAAAGCTAGGGCCCCTCGTTTGGATTTCATCAGCAACCGTTTATCAGGTTCTAGCGAAATTGGATGATCCATCCATGAATCAGAATTTCCCATCCGTGGTTTGGATGCAACAAGATTTCAGCATAGTTTAAGAAAAATCCTTCAATCCTATTTGAAAGGAGATGTCATGATATTGAAAGACACCTCAAACCGTTGACGACGTGTGAGACACAAACCATGACATAAATTTCAATTTCTATGACAGCTAACACGCTTGAGCTTTAAAAATGTATGAAAGAAGTTATTTTTAATCCATTTCAGCGATTGAGTGGGCTGGGGAAAAAAGGCCCTTTCCATGACAGCTAACACGCTTGAGCTTTAAAAATGTATGAAAGAATTTGTTTTTAATCCATTTCAGCGATTGAGTCTGCTGGGAAACATTTTCTCAGAGCTCAGGGGGAAAAAGGCTCTTTCCATGACAGCTAACACTCTTGAGGTTTAAAAATGTATGAAAGAATTTATTTTTAATCCATTTCAGCCATTGAGTCTGCTGGGAAACATTTTCTTAGAGCTCAGGGGAAAAAAGGCTCTTTCCATGACAGCTAACACTCTTGAGGTTTAAAAATGTATGAAAGAATTTATTTTTAATCCATTTCAGCGATTGAGTGGGCTGGGAAACATTTTCTTAGAGCTCAGGGAATGTGTCTCCACGTTGAATGCACAGCACACACGGATGGGAAGTCGAAACTCGAGTGGCTTAAAAAATAATTATACGAAATTTGGGTCATCGAGGTGACTAGGAAAAATTCTCAGAATTCTGGAAATAATTCTGAGTTCAAGTATGGGACATGACAACAGAAATGTATTACAATCATCATGTCATCATTGTTTTCGAAAGCCAAAAGAATTCCTCATGAAAGAACATCTTTTTTTCCTGGTTGTGGGATGGAGTAGAGTTGCTGCATCTTGAACAACCCACACTGATCTGAACAGAAACATGAAATGTTCTTATAGATATAAGAAATGAATTGAAAGTGAAAGTAAAAATGAAATTGTATTGGCTGGAAATATTTCTTGGCTGTTGAATGGGAAAAATATTTCCAGAGCTGAAAAAAAAACTCTTCCTTTTTTCTATTAATTTGATGTCTTCACTTTGTTTACTTTGGAATGGAGAAACCCAAAGACCATGACTCATCCTTTCTAAAACATATAATTCCTAGAATGAGTCATGGTCTATTTTTAGAAACAGTGAGACAACATTCCCAGACAAAAGGGGGTAGGATTAATTTTTGTCATGTCTAGAAGACATGATAAAAATTAACAAAAAGATTTTTTTTTTTATCTTAGAATTTTTTTCTGAGCTCTGAAAATTTTTTCCCAGTCGGCAACAAAGTGAAATTTTCCAGCCAAGACGATTTGGCTTTTACTTTCACTTTCATCGCTTTTCTATAAAAGTATTCCACGTTTTCTATTCAGAACCGTGCGGGCTATCCAAGGGGCAGCATGCTTTTTCTCTTTGTCTATCTCATCTGGACCCAGGAACATTCTTCTAGAAAGAGCTTCTGTGAACACAAGTTTCTTTCCACATTTTTATGTCTCACAGAATAGAAATCATTCTTCTGTTTAGGGGAAAATGTTTCCCTTTTGAAAAGCTAGGGCCCCTCGTTTGGATTTCATCAGCAACCGTTTATCAGGTTCTAGCGAAATTGGATGATCCATCCATGAATCAGAATTTCCCATCCGTGGTTTGGATGCAACAAGATTTCAACATAGTTTAAGAAAAATCCTTCAATCCTATTTGAAAGGAGATGTCATGATATTGAAAGACACCTCAAACCATACCGTTGACGACGTGTGAGACACAAACCATGACATAAATTTCAATTTCTATGACAGCTAACACGCTTGAGCTTTAAAAATGTATGAAAGAAGTTATTTTTAATCCATTTCAGCGATTGAGTGGGCTGGGGAAAAAAGGCCCTTTCCATGACAGCTAACACGCTTGAGCTTTAAAAATGTATGAAAGAATTTGTTTTTAATCCATTTCAGCGATTGAGTCTGCTGGGAAACATTTTCTCAGAGCTCAGAGGAAAAAAGGCTCTTTCCATGACAGCTAACACTCTTGAGGTTTAAAAATGTATGAAAGAATTTATTTTTAATCCATTTCAGCGATTGAGTCTGCTGGGAAACATTTTCTTAGAGCTCAGGGGAAAAAAGGCTCTTTCCATGACAGCTAACACTCTTGAGGTTTAAAAATGTATGAAAGAATTTATTTTTAATCCATTTCAGCGATTGAGTGGGCTGGGAAACATTTTCTTAGAGCTCAGGGAATGTGTCTCCAGGTTGAATGCACAGCACACACGGATGGGAAGTCGAAACTCAAGTGGCTTAAAAAATAAATATACGAAATTTGGGTCATCGAGGTGACTAGGAAAAATTCTCAGAATTCTGGAAATAATTCTGAGTTCAAGTATGGGACATGACAACAGAAATGTATTACAATCATCATGTCATCATTGTTTTCGAAAGCCAAAAGAATTCCTCATGAAAGAACATCTTTTTTTCCTGGTTGTGGGATGGAGTAGAGTTGCTGCATCTTGAACAACCCACACTGATCTGAACAGAAACATGAAATGTTCTTATAGATATAAGAAATGAATTGAAAGTGAAAGTAAAAATGAAATTGTATTGGCTGGAAATATTTCTTGGCTGTTGAATGGGAAAAATATTTCCAGAGCTGAAAAAAAAACTCTTCCTTTTTTCTATTAATTTGATGTCTTCACTTTGTTTACTTTGGAATGGAGAAACCCAAAGACCATGACTCATCCTTTCTAAAACATATAATTCCTAGAATGAGTCATGGTCTATTTTTAGAAACAGTGAGACAACATTCCCAGACAAAAGGGGGTAGGATTAATTTTTGTCATGTCTAGAAGACATGATAAAAATTAACAAAAAGTTTTTTTTTTATCTTAAAATTTTTTTCTGAGCTCTGAAAATTTTTTCCCAGTCGGACACAAAGTGAAATTTTCCAGCCAAGACGATTTGGCTTTTACTTTCACTTTCATCGCTTTTCTATAAAAGTATTCCACGTTTTCTATTCAGAACCGTGCGGGCTATCCAAGGGGCAGCATGCTTTTTCTCTTTCTCTATCTCATCTGGACCCAGGAACATTCTTCTAGAAAGAGCTTCTGTGAACACAAGTTTCTTTCCACATTTTAATGTCTCACAGAATAGAAATCATTCTTCTGTTTAGGGGAAAATGTTTCCCTTTTGAAAAGCTAGGGCCCCTCGTTTGGATTTCATCAGCAACCGTTTATCAGGTTCTAGCGAAATTGGATGATCCATCCATGAATCAGAATTTCCCATCCGTGGTTTGGATGCAACAAGATTTCAACATAGTTTAAGAAAAATCCTTCAATCCTATTTGAAAGGAGATGTCATGATATTGAAAGACACCTCAAACCATACCGTTGACGACGTGTGAGACACAAACCATGACATAAATTTCAATTTCTATGACAGCTAACACGCTTGAGCTTTAAAAATGTATGAAAGAAGTTATTTTTAATCCATTTCAGCGATTGAGTGGGCTGGGGAAAAAAGGCCCTTTCCATGACAGCTAACACGCTTGAGCTTTAAAAATGTATGAAAGAATTTGTTTTTAATCCATTTCAGCGATTGAGTCTGCTGGGAAACATTTTCTCAGAGCTCAGGGGAAAAAGGCTCTTTCCATGACAGCTAACACTCTTGAGGTTTAAAAATGTATGAAAGAATTTATTTTTAATCCATTTCAGCGATTGAGTCTGCTGGGAAACATTTTCTTAGAGCTCAGGGGAAAAAAGGCTCTTTCCATGACAGCTAACACTCTTGAGGTTTAAAAATGTATGAAAGAATTTATTTTTAATCCATTTCAGCGATTGAGTGGGCTGGGAAACATTTTCTTAGAGCTCAGTGAATGTGTCTCCAGGTTGAATGCACAGCACACACGGATGGGAAGTCGAAACTCGAGTGGCTTAAAAAATAAATATACGAAATTTGGGTCATCGAGGTGACTAGGAAAAATTCTCAGAATTCTGGAAATAATTCTGAGTTCAAGTATGGGACATGACAACAGAAATGTATTACAATCATCATGTCATCATTGTTTTCGAAAGCCAAAAGAATTCCTCATGAAAGAACATCTTTTTTTTCCTGGTTGTGGGATGGAGTAGAGTTGCTGCATCTCTAACAACCCACACTGATCTCAACAGAAACATGAAATGTTCTTATAGATATAAGAAATGAATTGAAAGTGAAAGTAAAAATGAAATTGTATTGGCTGGAAATATTTCTTGGCTGTTGAATGGGAAAAATATTTCCAGAGCTGAAAAAAAAACTCTTCCTTTTTTCTATTAATTTGATGTCTTCACTTTGTTTACTTTGGAATGGAGAAACCCAAAGACCATGACTCATCCTTTCTAAAACATATAATTCCTAGAATGAGTCATGGTCTATTTTTAGAAACAGTGAGACAACATTCCCAGACAAAAGGGGGTAGGATTAATTTTTGTCATGTCTAGAAGACATGATAAAAATTAACAAAAAGTTTTTTTTTTTATCTTAGAATTTTTTTCTGAGCTCTGAAAATTTTTTCCCAGTCGGCAACAAAGTGAAATTTTCCAGCCAAGACGATTTGGCTTTTACTTTCACTTTCATCGCTTTTCTATAAAAGTATTCCACGTTTTCTATTCAGAACCGTGCGGGCTATCCAAGGGGCAGCATGCTTTTTCTCTTTCTCTATCTCATCTGGACCCAGGAACATTCTTCTAGAAAGAGCTTCTGTGAACACAAGTTTCTTTCCACATTTTAATGTCTCACAGAATAGAAATCATTCTTCTGTTTAGGGGAAAATGTTTCCCTTTTGAAAAGCTAGGGCCCCTCGTTTGGATTTCATCAGCAACCGTTTATCAGGTTCTAGCGAAATTGGATGATCCATCCATGAATCAGAATTTCCCATCCGTGGTTTGGATGCAACAAGATTTCAACATAGTTTAAGAAAAATCCTTCAATCCTATTTGAAAGGAGATGTCATGATATTGAAAGACACCTCAAACCATACCGTTGACGACGTGTGAGACACAAACCATGACATAAATTTCAATTTCTATGACAGCTAACACGCTTGAGCTTTAAAAATGTATGAAAGAAGTTATTTTTAATCCATTTCAGCGATTGAGTGGGCTGGGGAAAAAAGGCCCTTTCCATGACAGCTAACACGCTTGAGCTTTAAAAATGTATGAAAGAATTTGTTTTTAATCCATTTCAGCGATTGAGTCTGCTGGGAAACATTTTCTCAGAGCTCAGGGGAAAAAAGGCTCTTTCCATGACAGCTAACACTCTTGAGGTTTAAAAATGTATGAAAGAATTTATTTTTAATCCATTTCAGCGATTGAGTCTGCTGGGAAACATTTTCTTAGAGCTCAGGGGAAAAAAGGCTCTTTCCATGACAGCTAACACTCTTGAGTTTAAAAATGTATGAAAGAATTTATTTTTAATCCATTTCAGCGATTGAGTGGGCTGGGAAACATTTTCTTAGAGCTCAGGGAATGTGTCTCCAGGTTGAATGCACAGCACACACGGATGGGAAGTCGAAACTCGAGTGGCTTAAAAAATAAATATACGAAATTTGGGTCATCGAGGTGACTAGGAAAAATTCTCAGAATTCTGGAAATATTTCTGAGTTCAAGTATGGGACATGACAACAGAAATGTATTACAATCATCATGTCATCATTGTTTTCGAAAGCCAAAAGAATTCCTCATGAAAGAACATCTTTTTTTCCTGGTTGTGGGATGGAGTAGAGTTGCTGCATCTTGAACAACCCACACTGATCTGAACAGAAACATGAAATGTTCTTATAGATATAAGAAATGAATTGAAAGTGAAAGTAAAAATGAAATTGTATTGGCTGGAAATATTTCTTGGCTGTTGAATGGGAAAAATATTTCCAGAGCTGAAAAAAAAACTCTTCCTTTTTTCTATTAATTTGATGTCTTCACTTTGTTTACTTTGGAATGGAGAAACCCAAAGACCATGACTCATCCTTTCTAAAACATATAATTCCTAGAATGAGTCATGGTCTATTTTTAGAAACAGTGAGACAACATTCCCAGACAAAAGGGGGTAGGATTAATTTTTGTCATGTCTAGAAGACATGATAAAAATTAACAAAAAGTTTTTTTTTTATCTTAGAATTTTTTTCTGAGCTCTGAAAATTTTTTCCCAGTCGGCAACAAAGTGAAATTTTCCAGCCAAGACGATTTGGCTTTTACTTTCACTTTCATCGCTTTTCTATAAAAGTATTCCACGTTTTCTATTCAGAACCGTGCGGGCTATCCAAGGGGCAGCATGCTTTTTCTCTTTCTCTATCTCATCTGGACCCAGGAACATTCTTCTAGAAAGAGCTTCTGTGAACACAAGTTTCTTTCCACATTTTAATGTCTCACAGAATAGAAATCATTCTTCTGTTTAGGGGAAAATGTTTCCCTTTTGAAAAGCTAGGGCCCCTCGTTTGGATTTCATCAGCAACCGTTTATCAGGTTCTAGCGAAATTGGATGATCCATCCATGAATCAGAATTTCCCATCCGTGGTTTGGATGCAACAAGATTTCAACATAGTTTAAGAAAAATCCTTCAATCCTATTTGAAAGGAGATGTCATGATATTGAAAGACACCTCAAACCATACCGTTGACGACGTGTGAGACACAAACCATGACATAAATTTCAATTTCTATGACAGCTAACACGCTTGAGCTTTAAAAATGTATGAAAGAAGTTATATTTAAACCATTTCAGCGATTGAGTGGGCTGGCGAAAAAAGGCCCTTTCCATGACAACTAACACGCTTGAGCTTTAAAAATGTATGAAAGAATTTGTTTTTAATCCATTTCAGTGATTGAGTGGGCTGTGAAAAGAAAAAGCTCTTTCCATGATACCTAACACTCTTGAGCTTTAAAAATGTATGAAAGAATTTATTTTTAATCCATTTCAGCGATTGAGGGGGCTGGGAAACATTTTCTTAGAGCTCAGGGAAAAAAAGGCTCTTTCCATGACACCTAACACGCTTGAGCTTTAAAAATGTATGAAACAATTCATTTTTAATCCGTTTCAGCGATTGAGTGGGCTCGGAAAATTTTCTTAGAGCTCAGGGAATGTGTCTCCAGGTTGAATGCACAGAACACACGGATGGGAAGTCGAAACTCGAGTGGCTTAAATAAATATACGAAATTTGGGTCATCGAGTGACTAGGAAAAATTCTCAGATCTCTGGAAATTATTCTGAGTTCAAGCATCGGACATGAGAACAGAAATATATTACAATCATCATGTCATCGTTGTTTTCGAAAGCCAAAAGAGTTCCTCATCAAAGAACATCTTTTTTTCCTGGTTGTGGGATGGAGTAGAGTTGCTGCATCTTGAACAACCCACACTGATCTGAACAGAAATATGAAATGTTTTTATAGATTTAAGAAATGAACTCAAAGTGAAAGTAAAAATGAAATTGTATTGGCTGGAAATATTTCTTGGCTGTTGAATGGGAAAAATATTTCCAGAGCTGAAAAAAAAAACTCTTCCTTTTTTTCTGTTAATTTGATGTCTTCACTTTGTTTACTTTGGAATGGAGAAACCCAAAGACTATGACTCATCCTTTCTAAAACATATAATTCCTAGAATGAGTCATGGTCTATTTTTAGAAACAGTGGGACAACATTCCCACACAAAAGGGGGGTAGGGTTAATTTTTATCATGTCTAGAAAACATGATAAAAATTAACAAAAAGTTTTTTTTTTTTTTTAATCTTAGAATTTTTTTCTGAGCTCTGAAAATTTTTTCCCAGTCGGCAACCAAGTGAAAATTTTCCAGCCAAGACGATTTGGCTTTTACTTTCACTTTCATCGCTTTTCTATAAAAGTATTCCACGTTTTCTATTCAGAACCGTGCGGGCTATCCAAGGGGCAGCATGCTTTTTCTCTTTCTCTATCTCATCTGGACCCAGGAACATTCTACTAGAAAGAGCTTCTGTGAACACAAGTTTCTTTCCACTTTTTAATGTCTCACAGAATAGAAATCATTCTTCTGTTTAGGGGAAAATGTTTCCCTTTTGAAAAGCTAGGGCCCCTCGTTTGGATTTCATCAGGAACCGTTTATCAGGTTCTAGCGAAATTGGATGATCCATCCATGAATCAGAATTTCCCATCCGTGGTTTGGATGCAACAAGATTTCAACATAGTTTAAGAAAAATCCTTCAATCCTATTTGAAAGGAGATGTCATGATATTGAAAGACACCTCAAACCATACCGTTGATGACGTGTGAGACACAAACCATGACATAAATTTCAATTTCTATGACAGCTAACACGCTTGAGTTTTAAAAATGTATGAAAGAAGTTATTTTTAATCCATTTCAGCGATTGAGTGGGCTGGGGAAAAAAGGCCCTTTCCATGACAGCTAACACGCTTGAGCTTTAAAAATGTATGAAAGAATTTGTTTTTAATCCATTTCAGTGATTGAGTGGGCTGTGAAAAGAAAAAGCTCTTTCCATGATACCTAACACTCTTGAGCTTTAAAAATGTATGAAAGAATTTATTTTTAATCCATTTCAGCGATTGAGGGGGCTGGGAAACATTTTCTTAGAGCTCAGGGAAAAAAAGGCTCTTTCCATGACACCTAACACGCTTGAGCTTTAAAAATGTATGAAACAATTCATTTTTAATCCGTTTCAGCAATTGAGTGGGCTCGGAAAATTTTCTTAGAGCTCAGGGAATGTGTCTCCAGGTTGAATGCACAGCACACACGGATGGGAAGTCGAAACTCGAGTGGCTTAAATAAATATACGAAATTTGGGTCATCGAGTGACTAGGAAAAATTCTCAGATCTCTGGAAATTATTCTGAGTTCAAGCATCGGACATGAGAACAGAAATATATTACAATCATCATGTCATCGTTGTTTTCGAAAGCCAAAAGAGTTCCTCATCAAAGAACATCTTTTTTTCCTGGTTGTGGGATGGAGTAGAGTTGCTGCATCTTGAACAACCCACACTGATCTGAACAGAAATATGAAATGTTTTTATAGATTTAAGAAATGAACTCAAAGTGAAAGTAAAAATGAAATTGTATTGGCTGGAAATATTTCTTGGCTGTTGAATGGGAAAAATATTTCCAGAGCTGAAAAAAAAAACTCTTCCTTTTTTTCTATTAATTTGATGTCTTCACTTTGTTTACTTTGGAATGGAGAAACCCAAAGACTATGACTCATCCTTTCTAAAACATATAATTCCTAGAATGAGTCATGGTCTATTTTTAGAAACAGTGAGACAACATTCCCACACAAAAGTGGGGTAGGGTTAATTTTTATCATGTCTAGAAAACATGATAAAAATTAACAAATAGTTTTTTTTTTTTTTAATCTTAGAATTTTTTTCTGAGCTCTGAAAATTTTTTCCCAGTCGGCAACCAAGTGACAATTTTCCAGCCAAGACGATTTGGCTTTTACTTTCACTTTCATCGCTTTTCTATAAAAGTATTCCACGTTTTCTATTCAGAACCGTGCGGGCTATCCAAGGGGCAGCATGCTTTTTCTCTTTCTCTATCTCATCTGGACCCAGGAACATTCTACTAGAAAGAGCTTCTGTGAACACAAGTTTCTTTCCACTTTTTAATGTCTCACAGAATAGAAATCATTCTTCTGTTTAGGGGAAAATGTTTCCCTTTTGAAAAGATAGGGCCCCTCGTTTGGATTTCATCAGCAACCGTTTATCAGGTTCTAGCAAAATTGGATGATCCATCCATGAATCAGAATTTCCCATCCGTGGTTTGGATGCAACAAGATTTCAACATAGTTTAAGAAAAATCCTTCAATCCTATTTGAAAGGAGATGTCATGATATTGAAAGACACCTCAAACCATACCGTTGACGACGTGTGAGACACAAACCATGACACAAATTTCAATTTCTATGATAGCTAACACGCTTGAGCTTTAAAAATGTATGAAAGAAGTTATTTTTAATCCATTTCAGCGATTGAGTGGGCTGGGGAAAAAAGGCCCTTTCCATGAAAGCTAACACGCTTGAGCTTTAAAAATGTATGAAAGAATTTGTTTTTAATCCATTTCAGCGATTGAGTCTGCTGGGCAACATTTTCTCAGAGCTCAGGGGAAAAAAGGCTCTTTCCATGACAGCTAACACTCTTGAGGTTTAAAAATGTATGAAACAATTTATTTTTAATCCATTTCAGCGATTGAGTCTGCTGGGAAACATTTTCTTAGAGCTCAGGGGAAAAAAGGCTCTTTCCATGACAGCTAACACTCTTGAGGTTTAAAAATGTATGAAAGAATTTATTTTTAATCCATTTCAGCGATTGAGTGGGCTGGGAAACATTTTCTTAGAGCTCAGGGAATGTGTCTCCAGGTTGAATTCACAGCACACACGGATGGGAAGTCGAAACTCGAGTTGCTTAAAAAATAAATATACGAAATTTGGGTCATCGATGTGACTAGGAAAAATTCTCAGACTTCTGGAAATAATTCTGAGTTCAAGCATCGGACATGAGAACAGAAATATATTACAATCATCATGTCATCGTTGTTTTCGAAAGCCAAAAGAATTCCTCATCAAAGAACATCTTTTTTTCCTGGTTGTGGGATGGAGTAGAGTTGCTGCATCTTGAACAACCCACACTGATCTGAACAGAAACATGAAATGTTCTTATAGATATAAGAAATGAATTGAAAGTGAAATTAAAATGAAATTGTATTGGCTGGAAATATTTCTTGGCTGTTGAATGGGAAAAATATTTCCAGAGCTGAAAAAAAAAACTCTTCCTTTTTTCTATTAATTTGATGTCTTCACTTTGTTTACTTTGGAATGGAGAAACCCAAAGACCATGACTCATCCTTTCTAAAACATATAATTCCTAGAATGAGTCATGGTCTATTTTTAGAAACAGTGAGACAACATTCCCAGACAAAAGGGGGTAGGATTAATTTTTGTCATGTCTAGAAGACATGATAAAAATTAACAAAAAGTTTTTTTTTTTTATCTTAGAATTTTTTTCTGAGCTCTGAAAATTTTTTCCCAGTCGGCAACCAAGTGAAATTTTCCAGCCAAGACGATTTGGCTTTTACTTTCACTTTCATCGCTTTTCTATAAAAGTATTCCACGTTTTCTATTCAGAACCGTGCGGGCTATCCAAGGGGCAGCATGCTTTTTCTCTTTCTCTATCTCATCTGGACCCAGGAACATTCTTCTAGAAAGAGCTTCTGTGAACACAAGTTTCTTTCCACATTTTAATGTCTCACAGAATAGAAATCATTCTTCTGTTTAGGGGAAAATGTTTCCCTTTTGAAAAGCTAGGGCCCCTCGTTTGGATTTCATCAGCAACCGTTTATCAGGTTCTAGCGAATTTGGATGATCCATCCATGAATCAGAATTTCCCATCCGTGGTTTGGATGCAACAAGATTTCAACATAGTTTAAGAAAAATCCTTCAATCCTATTTGAAAGGAGATGTCATGATATTGAAAGACACCTCAAACCATACCGTTGACGACGTGTGAGACACAAACCATGACATAAATTTCAATTTCTATGACAGCTAACACGCTTGAGCTTTAAAAATGTATGAAAGAAGTTATTTTTAATCCATTTCAGCGATTGAGTGGGCTGGGGAAAAAAGGCCCTTTCCATGACAGCTAACACGCTTGAGCTTTAAAAACGTATGAAAGAATTTGTTTTTAATCCATTTCAGTGATTGAGTGGGCTGTGAAAAGAAAAAGCTCTTTCCATGATACCTAACACTCTTGAGCTTTAAAAATGTATGAAAGAATTTATTTTTAATCCATTTCAGCGATTCAGGGGGCTGGGAAACATTTTCTTAGAGCTCAGGGAAAAAAAGGCTCTTTCCATGACACCTAACACGCTTGAGCTTTAAAAATGTATGAAACAATTCATTTTTAATCCGTTTCAGCGATTGAGTGGGCTCGGAAAATTTTCTTAGAGCTCAGGGAATGTGTCTCCAGGTTGAATGCACAGAACACACGGATGGGAAGTCGAAACTCGAGTGGCTTAAATAAATATACGAAATTTGGGTCATCGAGTGACTAGGAAAAATTCTCAGATCTCTGGAAATTATTCTGAGTTCAAGCATCGGACATGAGAACAGAAATATATTACAATCATCATGTCATCGTTGTTTTCGAAAGCCAAAAGAGTTCCTCATCAAAGAACATCTTTTTTTCCTGGTTGTGGGATGGAGTAGAGTTGCTGCATCTTGAACAACCCACACTGATCTGAACAGAAATATGAAATGTTTTTATAGATTTAAGAAATGAACTCAAAGTGAAAGTAAAAATGAAATTGTATTGGCTGGAAATATTTCTTGGCTGTTGAATGGGAAAAATATTTCCAGAGCTGAAAAAAAAAACTCTTCCTTTTTTTCTATTAATTTGATGTCTTCACTTTGTTTACTTTGGAATGGAGAAACCCAAAGACTATGACTCATCCTTTCTAAAACATATAATTCCTAGAATGAGTCATGGTCTATTTTTAGAAACAGTGAGACAACATTCCCACACAAAAGGGGGGTAGGGTTAATTTTTATCATGTCTAGAAAACATGATAAAAATTAACAAAAAGTTTTTTTTTTTTTAATCTTAGAATTTTTTTCTGAGCTCTGAAAATTTTTTCCCAGTCGGCAACCAAGTGACAATTTTCCAGCCAAGACGATTTGGCTTTTACTTTCACTTTCATCGCTTTTCTATAAAAGTATTCCACGTTTTCTATTCAGAACCGTGCGGGCTATCCAAGGGGCAGCATGCTTTTTCTCTTTCTCTATCTCATCTGGACCCAGGAACATTCTACTAGAAAGAGCTTCTGTGAACACAAGTTTCTTTCCACTTTTTAATGTCTCACAGAATAGAAATCATTCTTCTGTTTAGGGGAAAATGTTTCCCTTTTGAAAAGCTAGGGCCCCTCGTTTGGATTTCATCAGCAACCGTTTATCAGGTTCTAGCGAAATTGGATGATCCATCCATGAAACAGAATTTCCCATCCGTGGTTTGGATGCAACAAGATTTCAACATAGTTTAAGAAAAATCCTTCAATCCTATTTGAAAGGAGATGTCATGATATTGAAAGACACCTCAAACCATACCGTTGACGACGTGTGAGACACAAACCATGACACAAATTTCAATTTCTATGACAGCTAACACGCTTGAGCTTTAAAAATGTATGAAAGAAGTTATTTTTAATCCATTTCAGCGATTGAGTGGGCTGGGGAAAAAAGGCCCTTTCCATGACAACTAACACGCTTGAGCTTTAAAAATGTATGAAAGAATTTGTTTTTAATCCATTTCAGCGATTGAGTCTGCTGGGAAACATTTTCTCAGAGCTCAGGGGAAAAAAGGCTCTTTCCATGACACCTAACACACTTGAGCTTTAAAAATGTATGAAAGAATTTATTTTTAATCCATTTCAGCGATTGAGTCTGCTGGGAAACATTTTCTTAGACCTCAGGGGAAAAAAGGCTCTTTCAATGACAGCTAACACTCTTGAGGTTTAAAAATGTATGAAAGAATTTATTTTTAATCCATTTCAGCGATTGAGTGGGCTGGGAAACATTTTCTTAGAGCTCAGGGAATGTGTCTCCAGGTTGAATCCACAGCACACACGGAAGGGAAGTCGAAACTCGAGTGGCTTAAAAAATAAATATACGAAATTTGGGTCATCGAGGTGACTAGGAAAAATTCTCAGAATTCTGGAAATAATTCTGAGTTCAAGCATCGGACATGAGAACAGAAATATATTACAATCATCATGTCATCGTTGTTTTCGAAAGCCAAAAGAGTTCCTCATCAAAGAACATCTTTTTTTCCTGGTTGTGGGATGGAGTAGAGTTGCTGCATCTTGAACAACCCACACTGATCTGAACAGAAATATGAAATGTTTTTATAGATTTAAGAAATGAACTCAAAGTGAAAGTAAAAATGAAATTGTATTGGCTGGAAATATTTCTTGGCTGTTGAATGGGAAAAATATTTCCAGAGCAGAAAAAAAAAACTCTTCCTTTTTTTCTATTAATTTGATGTCTTCACTTTGTTTACTTTGGAATGGAGAAACCCAAAGACCGTGACTCATCCTTTCTAAAACATATAATTCCTAGAATGAGTCATGGTCTATTTTTAGAAACAGTGAGACAACATTCCCAGACAAAAGGGGGTAGGATTAATTTTTGTCATGTCTAGAAGACATGATAAAAATTAACAAAAAGTTTTTTTTCTTTATCTTAGAATTTTTTTCTGAGCTCTGAAAATTTTTTCCCAGTCGGCAACCAAGTGAAAATTTTCCAGCCAACACGATTTGGCTTTTACTTTCACTTTCATCGCTTTTCTATAAAAGTATTCCACGTTTTCTATTCAGAACCGTGCGGGCTATCCAAGGGGCAGCATGCTTTTTCTCTTTCTCTATCTGATCTGGACCCAGGAACATTCTACTAGAAAGAGCTTCTGTGAACACAAGTTTCTTTCCACTTTTTAATGTCTCACAGAATAGAAATCATTCTTCTGTTTAGGGGAAAATGTTTCCCTTTTGAAAAGCTAGGGCCCCTCGTTTGGATTTCATCAGCAACCGTTTATCAGGTTCTAGCGAAATTGGATGATCCATCCATGAATCAGAATTTCCCATCCGTGGTTTGGATGCAACAAGATTTCAACATAGTTTAAGAAAAATCCTTCAATCCTATTTGAAAGGAGATGTCATGATATTGAAAGACACCTCAAACCATACCGTTGACGACGTGTGAGACACAAACCATGACATAAATTTCAATTTCTATGACAGCTAACACGCTTGAGCTTTAAAAATGTATGAAAGAAGTTATTTTTAATCCATTTCAGCGATTGAGTGGGCTGGGGAAAAAAGGCCCTTTCCATGACAGCTAACACGCTTGAGCTTTAAAAACGTATGAAAGAATTTGTTTTTAATCCATTTCAGTGATTGAGTGGGCTGTGAAAAGAAAAAGCTCTTTCCATGATACCTAACACTCTTGAGCTTTAAAAATGTATGAAAGAATTTATTTTTAATCCATTTCAGCGATTCAGGGGGCTGGGAAACATTTTCTTAGAGCTCAGGGAAAAAAAGGCTCTTTCCATGACACCTAACACGCTTGAGCTTTAAAAATGTATGAAACAATTCATTTTTAATCCGTTTCAGCGATTGAGTGGGCTCGGAAAATTTTCTTAGAGCTCAGGGAATGTGTCTCCAGGTTGAATGCACAGAACACACGGATGGGAAGTCGAAACTCGAGTGGCTTAAATAAATATACGAAATTTGGGTCATCGAGTGACTAGGAAAAATTCTCAGATCTCTGGAAATTATTCTGAGTTCAAGCATCGGACATGAGAACAGAAATATATTACAATCATCATGTCATCGTTGTTTTCGAAAGCCAAAAGAGTTCCTCATCAAAGAACATCTTTTTTTCCTGGTTGTGGGATGGAGTAGAGTTGCTGCATCTTGAACAACCCACACTGATCTGAACAGAAATATGAAATGTTTTTATAGATTTAAGAAATGAACTCAAAGTGAAAGTAAAAATGAAATTGTATTGGCTGGAAATATTTCTTGGCTGTTGAATGGGAAAAATATTTCCAGAGCTGAAAAAAAAAACTCTTCCTTTTTTTCTATTAATTTGATGTCTTCACTTTGTTTACTTTGGAATGGAGAAACCCAAAGACTATGACTCATCCTTTCTAAAACATATAATTCCTAGAATGAGTCATGGTCTATTTTTAGAAACAGTGAGACAACATTCCCACACAAAAGGGGGGTAGGGTTAATTTTTATCATGTCTAGAAAACATGATAAAAATTAACAAAAAGTTTTTTTTTTTTTAATCTTAGAATTTTTTTCTGAGCTCTGAAAATTTTTTCCCAGTCGGCAACCAAGTGACAATTTTCCAGCCAAGACGATTTGGCTTTTACTTTCACTTTCATCGCTTTTCTATAAAAGTATTCCACGTTTTCTATTCAGAACCGTGCGGGCTATCCAAGGGGCAGCATGCTTTTTCTCTTTCTCTATCTCATCTGGACCCAGGAACATTCTACTAGAAAGAGCTTCTGTGAACACAAGTTTCTTTCCACTTTTTAATGTCTCACAGAATAGAAATCATTCTTCTGTTTAGGGGAAAATGTTTCCCTTTTGAAAAGCTAGGGCCCCTCGTTTGGATTTCATCAGCAACCGTTTATCAGGTTCTAGCGAAATTGGATGATCCATCCATGAAACAGAATTTCCCATCCGTGGTTTGGATGCAACAAGATTTCAACATAGTTTAAGAAAAATCCTTCAATCCTATTTGAAAGGAGATGTCATGATATTGAAAGACACCTCAAACCATACCGTTGACGACGTGTGAGACACAAACCATGACACAAATTTCAATTTCTATGACAGCTAACACGCTTGAGCTTTAAAAAGGTATGAAAGAAGTTATTTTTAATCCATTTCAGCGATTGAGTGGGCTGGGGAAAAAAGGCCCTTTCCATGACAACTAACACGCTTGAGCTTTAAAAATGTATGAAAGAATTTGTTTTTAATCCATTTCAGCGATTGAGTCTGCTGGGAAACATTTTCTCAGAGCTCAGGGGAAAAAAGGCTCTTTCCATGACACCTAACACACTTGAGCTTTAAAAATGTATGAAAGAATTTATTTTTAATCCATTTCAGCGATTGAGTCTGCTGGGAAACATTTTCTTAGACCTCAGGGGAAAAAAGGCTCTTTCAATGACAGCTAACACTCTTGAGGTTTAAAAATGTATGAAAGAATTTATTTTTAATCCATTTCAGCGATTGAGTGGGCTGGGAAACATTTTCTTAGAGCTCAGGGAATGTGTCTCCAGGTTGAATGCACAGCACACACGGAAGGGAAGTCGAAACTCGACTGGCTTAAAAAATAAATATACGAAATTTGGGTCATCGAGGTGACTAGGAAAAATTCTCAGAATTCTGGAAATAATTCTGAGTTCAAGCATCGGACATGAGAACAGAAATATATTACAATCATCATGTCATCGTTGTTTTCGAAAGCCAAAAGAGTTCCTCATCAAAGAACATCTTTTTTTCCTGGTTGTGGGATGGAGTAGAGTTGCTGCATCTTGAACAACCCACACTGATCTGAACAGAAATATGAAATGTTTTTATAGATTTAAGAAATGAACTCAAAGTGAAAGTAAAAATGAAATTGTATTGGCTGGAAATATTTCTTGGCTGTTGAATGGGAAAAATATTTCCAGAGCAGAAAAAAAAAACTCTTCCTTTTTTTCTATTAATTTGATGTCTTCACTTTGTTTACTTTGGAATGGAGAAACCCAAAGACCGTGACTCATCCTTTCTAAAACATATAATTCCTAGAATGAGTCATGGTCTATTTTTAGAAACAGTGAGACAACATTCCCAGACAAAAGGGGGTAGGATTAATTTTTGTCATGTCTTGAAGACATGATAAAAATTAACAAAAAGTTTTTTTTCTTTATCTTAGAATTTTTTTCTGAGCTCTGAAAATTTTTTCCCAGTCGGCAACCAAGTGAAAATTTTCCAGCCAACACGATTTGGCTTTTACTTTCACTTTCATCGCTTTTCTATAAAAGTATTCCACGTTTTCTATTCAGAACCGTGCGGGCTATCCAAGGGGCAGCATGCTTTTTCTCTTTCTCTATCTGATCTGGACCCAGGAACATTCTACTAGAAAGAGCTTCTGTGAACACAAGTTTCTTTCCACTTTTTAATGTCTCACAGAATAGAAATCATTCTTCTGTTTAGGGGAAAATGTTTCCCTTTTGAAAAGCTAGGGCCCCTCGTTTGGATTTCATCAGCAACCGTTTATCAGGTTCTAGCGAAATTGGATGATCCATCCATGAATCAGAATTTCCCATCCGTGGTTTGGATGCAACAAGATTTCAACATAGTTTAAGAAAAATCCTTCAATCCTATTTGAAAGGAGATGTCATGATATTGAAAGACACCTCAAACCATACCGTTGACGACGTGTGAGACACAAACCATGACACAAATTTCAATTACTATGACAGCTAACACGCTTGAGCTTTAAAAATGTATGAAAGAAGTTATTTTTAATCCATTTCAGCGATTGAGTGGGCTGGGGAAAAAAGGCCCTTTCCATGACAGCTAACACGCTTGAGCTTTAAAAATGTATGAAAGAATTTATTTTTAATCCATTTCAGCGATTGAGTCTGCTGGGAAACATTTTCTTAGAGCTCAGGGGAAAAAAGGCTCTTTCCATGACAGCTAACACTCTTGAGGTTTAAAAATGTATGAAAGAATTTATTTTTAATCCATTTCAGCGATTGAGTGGGCTGGGAAACATTTTCTTAGAGCTCAGGGAATGTGTCTCCAGGTTGAATGCACAGCACACACGGATGGGAAGTCGAAACTCGAGTTGCTTAAAAAATAAATATACGAAATTTGGGTCATCGAGGTGACTAGGAAAAATTCTCAGAATTCTGGAAATAATTCTGAGTTCAAGCATCGGACATGAGAACAGAAATATATTACAATCATCATGTCATCGTTGTTTTCGAAAGCCAAAAGAATTCCTTATCAAAGAACATCTTTTTTTCCTGGTTGTGGGATGGAGTAGAGTTGCTGCATCTTGAACAACCCACACTGATCTGAACAGAAACATGAAATGTTCTTATAGATATAAGAAATGAATTGAAAGTGAAATTAAAATGAAATTGTATTGGCTGGAAATATTTCTTGGCTGTTGAATGGGAAAAATATTTCCAGAGCTGAAAAAAAAACTCTTCCTTTTTTCTATTAATTTGATGTCTTCACTTTGTTTACTTTGGAATGGAGAAACCCAAAGACCATGACTCATCCTTTCTAAAACATATAATTCCTAGAATGAGTCATGGTCTATTTTTAGAAACAGTGAGACAACATTCCCAGACAAAAGGGGGTAGGATTAATTTTTGTCATGTCTAGAAGACATGATAAAAATTAACAAAAAGTTTTTTTTTTTTTATCTTAGAATTTTTTTCTGAGCTCTGAAAATTTTTTCCCAGTCGGCAACCAAGTGAAATTTTCCAGCCAAGACGATTTGGCTTTTACTTTCACTTTCATCGCTTTTCTATAAAAGTATTCCACGTTTTCTATTCAGAACCGTGCGGGCTATCCAAGGGGCAGCATGCTTTTTCTCTTTCTCTATCTCATCTGGACCCAGGAACATTCTTCTAGAAAGAGCTTCTGTGAACACAAGTTTCTTTCCACATTTTAATGTCTCACAGAATAGAAATCATTCTTCTGTTTAGGGGAAAATGTTTCCCTTTTGAAAAGCTAGGGCCCCTCGTTTGGATTTCATCAGCAACCGTTTATCAGGTTCTAGCGAAATTGGATGATCCATCCATGAATCAGAATTTCCCATCCGTGGTTTGGATGCAACAAGATTTCAACATAGTTTAAGAAAAATCCTTCAATCCTATTTGAAAGGAGATGTCATGATATTGAAAGACACCTCAAACCATACCGTTGACGACGTGTGAGACACAAACCATGACATAAATTTCAATTTCTATGACAGCTAACACGCTTGAGCTTTAAAAATGTATGAAAGAAGTTATTTTTAATCCATTTCAGCGATTGAGTGGGCTGGGGAAAAAAGGCCCTTTCCATGACAGCTAACACGCTTGAGCTTTAAAAATGTATGAAAGAATTTGTTTTTAATCCTTTTCAGTGATTGAGTGGGCTGTGAAAAGAAAAAGCTCTTTCCATGATACCTAACACTCTTGAGCTTTAAAAATGTATGAAAGAATTTATTTTTAATCCATTTCAGCGATTGAGGGGGCTGGGAAACATTTTCTTAGAGCTCAGGGTAAAAAAGGCTCTTTCCATGACACCTAACACGCTTGAGCTTTAAAAATGTATGAAACAATTCATTTTTAATCCATTTCAGCGATTGAGTGGGCTCGGAAAATTTTCTTAGAGCTCAGGGAATGTGTCTCCAGGTTGAATGCACAGAACACACGGATGGGAAGTCGAAACTCGTGTGGCTTAAATAAATATACGAAATTTGGGTCATCGAGTGACTAGGAAAAATTCTCAGATCTCTGGAAATAATTCTGAGTTCAAGCATCGGACATGAGAACAGAAATATATTACAATCATCATGTCATCGTTGTTTTCGAAAGCCAAAAGAATTCCTCATCAAAGAACATCTTTTTTTCCTGGTTGTGGGATGGAGTAGAGTTGCTGCATCTTGAACAACCCACACTGATCTGAACAGAAATATGAAATGTTTTTATAGATTTAAGAAATGAACTCAAAGTGAAAGTAAAAATGAAATTGTATTGGCTGGAAAAATTTCTTGGCTGTTGAATGGGAAAAATATTTCCAGAGCAGAAAAAAAAAACTCTTCCTTTTTTTCTATTAATTTGATGTCTTCACTTTGTTTACTTTGGAATGGAGAAACCCAAAGACCGTGACTCATCCTTTCTAAAACATATAATTCCTAGAATGAGTCATGGTCTATTTTTAGAAACAGTGAGACAAGATTCCCAGACAAAAGGGGGTAGGATTAATTTTTGTCATGTCTAGAAGACATGATAAAAATTAACAAAAAGTTTTTTTTCTTTATCTTAGAATTTTTTTCTGAGCTCTGAAAATTTTTTCCCAGTCGGCAACCAAGTGAAAATTTTCCAGCCAACACGATTTGGCTTTTACTTTCACTTTCATCGCTTTTCTATAAAAGTATTCCACGTTTTCTATTCAGAACCGTGCGGGCTATCCAAGGGGCAGCATGCTTTTTCTCTTTCTCTATCTGATCTGGACCCAGGAACATTCTACTAGAAAGAGCTTCTGTGAACACAAGTTTCTTTCCACTTTTTAATGTCTCACAGAATAGAAATCATTCTTCTGTTTAGGGGAAAATGTTTCCCTTTTGAAAAGCTAGGGCCCCTCGTTTGGATTTCATCAGCAACCGTTTATCAGGTTCTAGCGAAATTGGATGATCCATCCATGAATCAGAATTTCCCATCCGTGGTTTGGATGCAACAAGATTTCAACATAGTTTAAGAAAAATCCTTCAATCCTATTTGAAAGGAGATGTCATGATATTGAAAGACACCTCAAACCATACCGTTGACGACGTGTGAGACACAAACCATGACACAAATTTCAATTACTATGACAGCTAACACGCTTGAGCTTTAAAAATGTATGAAAGAAGTTATTTTTAATCCATTTCAGCGATTGAGTGGGCTGGGGAAAAAAGGCCCTTTCCATGACAGCTAACACGCTTGAGCTTTAAAAATGTATGAAAGAATTTATTTTTAATCCATTTCAGCGATTGAGTCTGCTGGGAAACATTTTCTTAGAGCTCAGGGGAAAAAAGGCTCTTTCCATGACAGCTAACACTCTTGAGGTTTAAAAATGTATGAAAGAATTTATTTTTAATCCATTTCAGCGATTGAGTGGGCTGGGAAACATTTTCTTAGAGCTCAGGGAATGTGTCTCCAGGTTGAATGCACAGCACACACGGATGGGAAGTCGAAACTCGAGTTGCTTAAAAAATAAATATACGAAATTTGGGTCATCGAGGTGACTAGGAAAAATTCTCAGAATTCTGGAAATAATTCTGAGTTCAAGCATCGGACATGAGAACAGAAATATATTACAATCATCATGTCATCGTTGTTTTCGAAAGCCAAAAGAATTCCTTATCAAAGAACATCTTTTTTTCCTGGTTGTGGGATGGAGTAGAGTTGCTGCATCTTGAACAACCCACACTGATCTGAACAGAAACATGAAATGTTCTTATAGATATAAGAAATGAATTGAAAGTGAAATTAAAATGAAATTGTATTGGCTGGAAATATTTCTTGGCTGTTGAATGGGAAAAATATTTCCAGAGCTGAAAAAAAAACTCTTCCTTTTTTCTATTAATTTGATGTCTTCACTTTGTTTACTTTGGAATGGAGAAACCCAAAGACCATGACTCATCCTTTCTAAAACATATAATTCCTAGAATGAGTCATGGTCTATTTTTAGAAACAGTGAGACAACATTCCCAGACAAAAGGGGGTAGGATTAATTTTTGTCATGTCTAGAAGACATGATAAAAATTAACAAAAAGTTTTTTTTTTTTTATCTTAGAATTTTTTTCTGAGCTCTGAAAATTTTTTCCCAGTCGGCAACCAAGTGAAATTTTCCAGCCAAGACGATTTGGCTTTTACTTTCACTTTCATCGCTTTTCTATAAAAGTATTCCACGTTTTCTATTCAGAACCGTGCGGGCTATCCAAGGGGCAGCATGCTTTTTCTCTTTCTCTATCTCATCTGGACCCAGGAACATTCTTTTAGAAAGAGCTTCTGTGAACACAAGTTTCTTTCCACATTTTAATGTCTCACAGAATAGAAATCATTCTTCTGTTTAGGGGAAAATGTTTCCCTTTTGAAAAGCTAGGGCCCCTCGTTTGGATTTCATCAGCAACCGTTTATCAGGTTCTAGCGAAATTGGATGATCCATCCATGAATCAGAATTTCCCATCCGTGGTTTGGATGCAACAAGATTTCAACATAGTTTAAGAAAAATCCTTCAATCCTATTTGAAAGGAGAAGTCATGATATTGAAAGACACCTCAAACCATACCGTTGACGACGTGTGAGACACAAACCATGACATAAATTTCAATTTCTATGACAGCTAACACGCTTGAGCTTTAAAAATGTATGAAAGAAGTTATTTTTAATCCATTTCAGCGATTGAGTGGGCTGGGGAAAAAAGGCCCTTTCCATGACAGCTAACACGCTTGAGCTTTAAAAATGTATGAAAGAATTTGTTTTTAATCCTTTTCAGTGATTGAGTGGGCTGTGAAAAGAAAAAGCTCTTTCCATGATACCTAACACTCTTGAGCTTTAAAAATGTATGAAAGAATTTATTTTTAATCCATTTCAGCGATTGAGGGGGCTGGGAAACATTTTCTTAGAGCTCAGGGTAAAAAAGGCTCTTTCCATGACACCTAACACGCTTGAGCTTTAAAAATGTATGAAACAATTCATTTTTAATCCATTTCAGCGATTGAGTGGGCTCGGAAAATTTTCTTAGAGCTCAGGGAATGTGTCTCCAGGTTGAATGCACAGAACACACGGATGGGAAGTCGAAACTCGTGTGGCTTAAATAAATATACGAAATTTGGGTCATCGAGTGACTAGGAAAAATTCTCAGATCTCTGGAAATAATTCTGAGTTCAAGCATCGGACATGAGAACAGAAATATATTACAATCATCATGTCATCGTTGTTTTCGAAAGCCAAAAGAATTCCTCATCAAAGAACATCTTTTTTTCCTGGTTGTGGGATGGAGTAGAGTTGCTGCATCTTGAACAACCCACACTGATCTGAACAGAAATATGAAATGTTTTTATAGATTTAAGAAATGAACTCAAAGTGAAAGTAAAAATGAAATTGTATTGGCTGGAAATATTTCTTGGCTGTTGAATGGGAAAAATATTTCCAGAGCAGAAAAAAAAAAACTCTTCCTTTTTTTCTATTAATTTGATGTCTTCACTTTGTTTACTTTGGAATGGAGAAACCCAAAGACCGTGACTCATCCTTTCTAAAACATATAATTCCTAGAATGAGTCATGGTCTATTTTTAGAAACAGTGAGACAACATTCCCAGACAAAAGGGGGTAGGATTAATTTTTGTCATGTCTAGAAGACATGATAAAAATTAACAAAAAGTTTTTTTTCTTTATCTTAGAATTTTTTTCTGAGCTCTGAAAATTTTTTCCCAGTCGGCAACCAAGTGAAAATTTTCCAGCCAACACGATTTGGCTTTTACTTTCACTTTCATCGCTTTTCTATAAAAGTATTCCACGTTTTCTATTCAGAACCGTGCGGGCTATCCAAGGGGCAGCATGCTTTTTCTCTTTCTCTATCTGATCTGGACCCAGGAACATTCTACTAGAAAGAGCTTCTGTGAACACAAGTTTCTTTCCACTTTTTAATGTCTCACAGAATAGAAATCATTCTTCTGTTTAGGGGAAAATGTTTCCCTTTTGAAAAGCTAGGGCCCCTCGTTTGGATTTCATCAGCAACCGTTTATCAGGTTCTAGCGAAATTGGATGATCCATCCATGAATCAGAATTTCCCATCCGTGGTTTGGATGCAACAAGATTTCAACATAGTTTAAGAAAAATCCTTCAATCCTATTTGAAAGGAGATGTCATGATATTGAAAGACACCTCAAACCATACCGTTGACGACGTGTGAGACACAAACCATGACACAAATTTCAATTACTATGACAGCTAACACGCTTGAGCTTTAAAAATGTATGAAAGAAGTTATTTTTAATCCATTTCAGCGATTGAGTGGGCTGGGGAAAAAAGGCCCTTTCCATGACAGCTAACACGCTTGAGCTTTAAAAATGTATGAAAGAATTTATTTTTAATCCATTTCAGCGATTGAGTCTGCTGGGAAACATTTTCTTAGAGCTCAGGGGAAAAAAGGCTCTTTCCATGACAGCTAACACTCTTGAGGTTTAAAAATGTATGAAAGAATTTATTTTTAATCCATTTCAGCGATTGAGTGGGCTGGGAAACATTTTCTTAGAGCTCAGGGAATGTGTCTCCAGGTTGAATGCACAGCACACACGGATGGGAAGTCGAAACTCGAGTTGCTTAAAAAATAAATATACGAAATTTGGGTCATCGAGGTGACTAGGAAAAATTCTCAGAATTCTGGAAATAATTCTGAGTTCAAGCATCGGACATGAGAACAGAAATATATTACAATCATCATGTCATCGTTGTTTTCGAAAGCCAAAAGAATTCCTTATCAAAGAACATCTTTTTTTCCTGGTTGTGGGATGGAGTAGAGTTGCTGCATCTTGAACAACCCACACTGATCTGAACAGAAACATGAAATGTTCTTATAGATATAAGAAATGAATTGAAAGTGAAATTAAAATGAAATTGTATTGGCTGGAAATATTTCTTGGCTGTTGAATGGGAAAAATATTTCCAGAGCTGAAAAAAAAACTCTTCCTTTTTTCTATTAATTTGATGTCTTCACTTTGTTTACTTTGGAATGGAGAAACCCAAAGACCATGACTCATCCTTTCTAAAACATATAATTCCTAGAATGAGTCATGGTCTATTTTTAGAAACAGTGAGACAACATTCCCAGACAAAAGGGGGTAGGATTAATTTTTGTCATGTCTAGAAGACATGATAAAAATTAACAAAAAGTTTTTTTTTTTTTATCTTAGAATTTTTTTCTGAGCTCTGAAAATTTTTTCCCAGTCGGCAACCAAGTGAAATTTTCCAGCCAAGACGATTTGGCTTTTACTTTCACTTTCATCGCTTTTCTATAAAAGTATTCCACGTTTTCTATTCAGAACCGTGCGGGCTATCCAAGGGGCAGCATGCTTTTTCTCTTTCTCTATCTCATCTGGACCCAGGAACATTCTTCTAGAAAGAGCTTCTGTGAACACAAGTTTCTTTCCACATTTTAATGTCTCACAGAATAGAAATCATTCTTCTGTTTAGGGGAAAATGTTTCCCTTTTGAAAAGCTAGGGCCCCTCGTTTGGATTTCATCAGCAACCGTTTATCAGGTTCTAGCGAAATTGGATGATCCATCCATGAATCAGAATTTCCCATCCGTGGTTTGGATGCAACAAGATTTCAACATAGTTTAAGAAAAATCCTTCAATCCTATTTGAAAGGAGATGTCATGATATTGAAAGACACCTCAAACCATACCGTTGACGACGTGTGAGACACAAACCATGACATAAATTTCAATTTCTATGACAGCTAACACGCTTGAGCTTTAAAAATGTATGAAAGAAGTTATTTTTAATCCATTTCAGCGATTGAGTGGGCTGGGGAAAAAAGGCCCTTTCCATGACAGCTAACACGCTTGAGCTTTAAAAATGTATGAAAGAATTTGTTTTTAATCCTTTTCAGTGATTGAGTGGGCTGTGAAAAGAAAAAGCTCTTTCCATGATACCTAACACTCTTGAGCTTTAAAAATGTATGAAAGAATTTATTTTTAATCCATTTCAGCGATTGAGGGGGCTGGGAAACATTTTCTTAGAGCTCAGGGTAAAAAAGGCTCTTTCCATGACACCTAACACGCTTGAGCTTTAAAAATGTATGAAACAATTCATTTTTAATCCATTTCAGCGATTGAGTGGGCTCGGAAAATTTTCTTAGAGCTCAGGGAATGTGTCTCCAGGTTGAATGCACAGAACACACGGATGGGAAGTCGAAACTCGTGTGGCTTAAATAAATATACGAAATTTGGGTCATCGAGTGACTAGGAAAAATTCTCAGATCTCTGGAAATAATTCTGAGTTCAAGCATCGGACATGAGAACAGAAATATATTACAATCATCATGTCATCGTTGTTTTCGAAAGCCAAAAGAATTCCTCATCAAAGAACATCTTTTTTTCCTGGTTGTGGGATGGAGTAGAGTTGCTGCATCTTGAACAACCCACACTGATCTGAACAGAAATATGAAATGTTTTTATAGATTTAAGAAATGAACTCAAAGTGAAAGTAAAAATGAAATTGTATTGGCTGGAAAAATTTCTTGGCTGTTGAATGGGAAAAATATTTCCAGAGCAGAAAAAAAAAACTCTTCCTTTTTTTCTATTAATTTGATGTCTTCACTTTGTTTACTTTGGAATGGAGAAACCCAAAGACCGTGACTCATCCTTTCTAAAACATATAATTCCTAGAATGAGTCATGGTCTATTTTTAGAAACAGTGAGACAAGATTCCCAGACAAAAGGGGGTAGGATTAATTTTTGTCATGTCTAGAAGACATGATAAAAATTAACAAAAAGTTTTTTTTCTTTATCTTAGAATTTTTTTCTGAGCTCTGAAAATTTTTTCCCAGTCGGCAACCAAGTGAAAATTTTCCAGCCAACACGATTTGGCTTTTACTTTCACTTTCATCGCTTTTCTATAAAAGTATTCCACGTTTTCTATTCAGAACCGTGCGGGCTATCCAAGGGGCAGCATGCTTTTTCTCTTTCTCTATCTGATCTGGACCCAGGAACATTCTACTAGAAAGAGCTTCTGTGAACACAAGTTTCTTTCCACTTTTTAATGTCTCACAGAATAGAAATCATTCTTCTGTTTAGGGGAAAATGTTTCCCTTTTGAAAAGCTAGGGCCCCTCGTTTGGATTTCATCAGCAACCGTTTATCAGGTTCTAGCGAAATTGGATGATCCATCCATGAATCAGAATTTCCCATCCGTGGTTTGGATGCAACAAGATTTCAACATAGTTTAAGAAAAATCCTTCAATCCTATTTGAAAGGAGATGTCATGATATTGAAAGACACCTCAAACCATACCGTTGACGACGTGTGAGACACAAACCATGACACAAATTTCAATTACTATGACAGCTAACACGCTTGAGCTTTAAAAATGTATGAAAGAAGTTATTTTTAATCCATTTCAGCGATTGAGTGGGCTGGGGAAAAAAGGCCCTTTCCATGACAGCTAACACGCTTGAGCTTTAAAAATGTATGAAAGAATTTATTTTTAATCCATTTCAGCGATTGAGTCTGCTGGGAAACATTTTCTTAGAGCTCAGGGGAAAAAAGGCTCTTTCCATGACAGCTAACACTCTTGAGGTTTAAAAATGTATGAAAGAATTTATTTTTAATCCATTTCAGCGATTGAGTGGGCTGGGAAACATTTTCTTAGAGCTCAGGGAATGTGTCTCCAGGTTGAATGCACAGCACACACGGATGGGAAGTCGAAACTCGAGTTGCTTAAAAAATAAATATACGAAATTTGGGTCATCGAGGTGACTAGGAAAAATTCTCAGAATTCTGGAAATAATTCTGAGTTCAAGCATCGGACATGAGAACAGAAATATATTACAATCATCATGTCATCGTTGTTTTCGAAAGCCAAAAGAATTCCTTATCAAAGAACATCTTTTTTTCCTGGTTGTGGGATGGAGTAGAGTTGCTGCATCTTGAACAACCCACACTGATCTGAACAGAAACATGAAATGTTCTTATAGATATAAGAAATGAATTGAAAGTGAAATTAAAATGAAATTGTATTGGCTGGAAATATTTCTTGGCTGTTGAATGGGAAAAATATTTCCAGAGCTGAAAAAAAAACTCTTCCTTTTTTCTATTAATTTGATGTCTTCACTTTGTTTACTTTGGAATGGAGAAACCCAAAGACCATGACTCATCCTTTCTAAAACATATAATTCCTAGAATGAGTCATGGTCTATTTTTAGAAACAGTGAGACAACATTCCCAGACAAAAGGGGGTAGGATTAATTTTTGTCATGTCTAGAAGACATGATAAAAATTAACAAAAAGTTTTTTTTTTTTTATCTTAGAATTTTTTTCTGAGCTCTGAAAATTTTTTCCCAGTCGGCAACCAAGTGAAATTTTCCAGCCAAGACGATTTGGCTTTTACTTTCACTTTCATCGCTTTTCTATAAAAGTATTCCACGTTTTCTATTCAGAACCGTGCGGGCTATCCAAGGGGCAGCATGCTTTTTCTCTTTCTCTATCTCATCTGGACCCAGGAACATTCTTTTAGAAAGAGCTTCTGTGAACACAAGTTTCTTTCCACATTTTAATGTCTCACAGAATAGAAATCATTCTTCTGTTTAGGGGAAAATGTTTCCCTTTTGAAAAGCTAGGGCCCCTCGTTTGGATTTCATCAGCAACCGTTTATCAGGTTCTAGCGAAATTGGATGATCCATCCATGAATCAGAATTTCCCATCCGTGGTTTGGATGCAACAAGATTTCAACATAGTTTAAGAAAAATCCTTCAATCCTATTTGAAAGGAGAAGTCATGATATTGAAAGACACCTCAAACCATACCGTTGACGACGTGTGAGACACAAACCATGACATAAATTTCAATTTCTATGACAGCTAACACGCTTGAGCTTTAAAAATGTATGAAAGAAGTTATTTTTAATCCATTTCAGCGATTGAGTGGGCTGGGGAAAAAAGGCCCTTTCCATGACAGCTAACACGCTTGAGCTTTAAAAATGTATGAAAGAATTTGTTTTTAATCCTTTTCAGTGATTGAGTGGGCTGTGAAAAGAAAAAGCTCTTTCCATGATACCTAACACTCTTGAGCTTTAAAAATGTATGAAAGAATTTATTTTTAATCCATTTCAGCGATTGAGGGGGCTGGGAAACATTTTCTTAGAGCTCAGGGTAAAAAAGGCTCTTTCCATGACACCTAACACGCTTGAGCTTTAAAAATGTATGAAACAATTCATTTTTAATCCATTTCAGCGATTGAGTGGGCTCGGAAAATTTTCTTAGAGCTCAGGGAATGTGTCTCCAGGTTGAATGCACAGAACACACGGATGGGAAGTCGAAACTCGTGTGGCTTAAATAAATATACGAAATTTGGGTCATCGAGTGACTAGGAAAAATTCTCAGATCTCTGGAAATAATTCTGAGTTCAAGCATCGGACATGAGAACAGAAATATATTACAATCATCATGTCATCGTTGTTTTCGAAAGCCAAAAGAATTCCTCATCAAAGAACATCTTTTTTTCCTGGTTGTGGGATGGAGTAGAGTTGCTGCATCTTGAACAACCCACACTGATCTGAACAGAAATATGAAATGTTTTTATAGATATAAGAAATGAACTCAAAGTGAAAGTAAAAATGAAATTGTATTGGCTGGAAATATTTCTTGGCTGTTGAATGGGAAAAATATTTCCAGAGCTGAAAAAAAAAACTCTTCCTTTTTTTCTATTAATTTGATGTCTTCACTTTGTTTACTTTGGAATGGAGAAACCCAAAGACTATGACTCATCCTTTCTAAAACATATAATTCCTAGAATGAGTCATGGTCTATTTTTAGAAACAGTGAGACAACATTCCCACACAAAAGGGGGGTAGGGTTAATTTTTATCATGTCTAGAAAACATGATAAAAATTAACAAAAAGTTTTTTTTTTTTTAATCTTAGAATTTTTTTCTGAGCTCTGAAAATTTTTTCCCAGTCGGCAACCAAGTGACAATTTTCCAGCCAAGACGATTTGGCTTTTACTTTCACTTTCATCGCTTTTCTATAAAAGTATTCCACGTTTTCTATTCAGAACCGTGCGGGCTATCCAAGGGGCAGCATGCTTTTTCTCTTTCTCTATCTCATCTGGACCCAGGAACATTCTACTAGAAAGAGCTTCTGTGAACACAAGTTTCTTTCCACTTTTTAATGTCTCACAGAATAGAAATCATTCTTCTGTTTAGGGGAAAATGTTTCCCTTTTGAAAAGCTAGGGCCCCTCGTTTGGATTTCATCAGCAACCGTTTATCAGGTTCTAGCGAAATTGGATGATCCATCCATGAATCAGAATTTCCCATCCGTGGTTTGGATGCAACAAGATTTCAACATAGTTTAAGAAAAATCCTTCAATCCTATTTGAAAGGAAATGTCATGATATTGAAAGACACCTCAAACCATACCGTTGACGACGTGTGAGACACAAACCATGACACAAATTTCAATTTCTATGACAGCTAACACGCTTGAGCTTTAAAAATGTATGAAAGAAGTTATTTTTAATCCATTTCAGCGATTGAGTGGGCTGGGGAAAAAAGGCCCTTTCCATGACAGCTAACACGCTTGAGCTTTAAAAATGTATGAAAGAATTTGTTTTTAATCCATTTCAGCGATTGAGTCTGCTGGGAAACATTTTCTCAGAGGTCAGGGGAAAAAAGGCTCTTTCCATGACAGCTAACACTCTTGAGGTTTAAAAATGTATGAAAGAATTTATTTTTAATCCATTTCAGCGATTGAGTCTGCTGGGAAACATTTTCTTAGAGCTCAGGGGAAAAAAGGCTCTTTCCATGACAGCTAACACTCTTGAGGTTTAAAAATGTATGAAAGAATTTATTTTTAATCCATTTCAGCGATTGAGTGGGCTGGGAAACATTTTCTTAGAGCTCAGGGAATGTGTCTCCAGGTTGAATGCACAGCACACACGGATGGGAATTTGAAACTCGAGTTGCTTAAAAAATAAATATACGAAATTTGGGTCATCGAGGTGACTAGGAAAAATTCTCAGAATTCTGGAAATAATTCTGAGTTCAAGCATCGGACATGAGAACAGAAATATATTACAATCATCATGTCATCGTTGTTTTCGAAAGCCAAAAGAATTCCTCATCAAAGAACATCTTTTTTTCCTGGTTGTGGGATGGAGTAGATTTGCTGCATCTTGAACAACCCACACTGATCTGAACAGAAACATGAAATGTTCTTATAGATATAAGAAATGAATTGAAAGTGAAAGTAAAAATGAAATTGTATTGGCTGGAAATATTTCTTGGCTGTTGAATGGGAAAAATATTTCCAGAGCTGAAAAAAAAACTCTTCCTTTTTTCTATTAATTTGATGTCTTCACTTTGTTTACTTTGGAATGGAGAAACCCAAAGACCATGACTCATCCTTTCTAAAACATATAATTCCTAGAATGAGTCATGGTCTATTTTTAGAAACAGTGAGACAACATTCCCAGACAAAAGGGGGTAGGATTAATTTTTGTCATGTCTAGAAGACATGATAAAAATTAACAAAAAGTTTTTTTTTTTATCTTAGAATTTTTTTCTGAGCTCTGAAAATTTTTTCCCAGTCGGCAACCAAGTGAAATTTTCCAGCCGACACGATTTGTGTTTTACTTTCACTTTCATCGCTTTTCTATAAAAGTATTCCACGTTTTCTATTCAGAACCGTGCGGGCTATCCAAGGGGCAGCATGCTTTTTCTCTTTCTCTATCTGATCTGGACCCAGGAACATTCTACTAGAAAGAGCTTCTGTGAACACAAGTTTCTTTCCACTTTTTAATGTCTCACAGAATAGAAATCATTCTTCTGTTTAGGGGAAAATGTTTCCCTTTTGAAAAGCTAGGGCCCCTCGTTTGGATTTCATCAGCAACCGTTTATCAGGTTCTAGCGAAATTGGATGATCCATCCATGAATCAGAATTTCCCTTCCGTGGTTTGGATGCAACAAGATTTCAACATAGTTTAAGAAAAATCCTTCAATCCTATTTGAAAGGAGATGTCATGATATTGAAAGACACCTCAAACCATAAAGTTGACGACGTGTGAGACACAAACCATGACACAAATTTCAATTACTATGACAGATAACACGCTTGAGCTTTAAAAATGTATGAAAGAAGTTATTTTTAATCCATTTCAGCGATTGAGTGGGCTGGGGAAAAAAGGCCCTTTCCATGACAGCTAACACGCTTGAGCTTTAAAAATGTATGAAAGAATTTGTTTTTAATCCATTTCAGCGATTGATTCTGCTGGGCAACATTTTCTCAGAGCTCAGGGGAAAAAAGGCTCTTTCCATGACAGCTAACACTCTTGAGGTTTAAAAATGTATGAAAGAATTTATTTTTAATCCATTTCAGCGATTGAGTCTGCTGGGAAACATTTTCTTAGAGCTCAGGGGAAAAAAGGCTCTTTCCATGACAGCTAACACTCTTGAGGTTTAAAAATGTATGAAAGAGTTTATTTTTAATCCATTTCAGCGATTGAGTGGGCTGGGAAACATTTTCTTAGAGCTCAGGGAATGTGTCTCCAGGTTGAATTCACAGCACACACGGATGGGAAGTCGAAATTCGAGTTGCTTAAAAAATAAATATACGAAATTTGGGTCATCGAGGTGACTAGGAAAAATTCTCAGAATTCTGGAAATAATTCTGAGTTTAAGCATCGGACATGAGAACAGAAATATATTACAATCATCATGTCATCGTTGTTTTCGAAAGCCAAAAGAATTCCTCATCAAAGAACATCTTTTTTTCCTGGTTGTGGGATGGAGTAGAGTTGCTGCATCTTGAACAACCCACACTGATCTGAACAGAAACATGAAATGTTCTTATAGATATAAGAAATGAATTGAAAGTGAAAGTAAAAATGAAATTGTATTGGCTGGAAATATTTCTTGGCTGTTGAATGGGGAAAATATTTCCCGAGCTGAAAAAAAAACTCTTCCTTTTTTCTATTAATTTGATGTCTTCACTTTGTTTACTTTGGAATGGAGAAACCCAAAGACCATGACTCATCCTTTCTAAAACATATAATTCCTAGAATGAGTCATGGTCTATTTTTAGAAACAGTGAGACAACATTCCCAGACAAAAGGGGGTAGGATTAATTTTTGTCATGTCTAGAAGACATGATAAAAATTAACAAAAAGTTTTTTTTTCTTTTTTTATCTTAGAATTTTTTTCTGAGCTCTGAAAATTTTTTCCCAGTCGGCAACCAAGTGAAATTTTCCAGCCAAGACGATTTGGCTTTTACTTTCACTTTCATCGCTTTTCTAAAAAAGTATTCCACGTTTTCTATTCAGAACCGTGCGGGCTATCCAAGGGGCAGCATGCTTTTTCTCTTTCTCTATCTCATCTGGACCCAGGAACATTCTTCTAGAAAGAGCTTCTGTGAACACAAGTTTCTTTCCACATTTTAATGTCTCACAGAATAGAAATCATTCTTCTGTTTAGGGGAAAATGTTTCCCTTTTGAAAAGCTAGGGCCCCTCGTTTGGATTTCATCAGCAACCGTTTATCAGGTTCTAGCGAAATTGGATGATCCATCCATGAATCAGAATTTCCCATCCGTGGTTTGGATGCAACAAGATTTCAACATAGTTTAAGAAAAATCCTTCAATCCTATTTGAAAGGAGATGTCATGATATTGAAAGACACCTCAAACCATACCGTTGACGACGTGTGAGACACAAACCATGACACAAATTTCAATTACTATGACAGCTAACACGCTTGAGCTTTAAAAATGTATGAAAGAAGTTATTTTTAATCCATTTCAGCGATTGAGTGGGCTGGGGAAAAAAGGCCCTTTCCATGACAGCTAACACGCTTGAGCTTTAAAAATGTATGAAAGAATTTATTTTTAATCCATTTCAGCGATTGAGTCTGCTGGGAAACATTTTCTTAGAGCTCAGGGGAAAAAAGGCTCTTTCCATGACAGCTAACACTCTTGAGGTTTAAAAATGTATGAAAGAATTTATTTTTAATCCATTTCAGCGATTGAGTGGGCTGGGAAACATTTTCTTAGAGCTCAGGGAATGTGTCTCCAGGTTGAATGCACAGCACACACGGATGGGAAGTCGAAACTCGAGTTGCTTAAAAAATAAATATACGAAATTTGGGTCATCGAGGTGACTAGGAAAAATTCTCAGAATTCTGGAAATAATTCTGAGTTCAAGCATCGGACATGAGAACAGAAATATATTACAATCATCATGTCATCGTTGTTTTCGAAAGCCAAAAGAATTCCTTATCAAAGAACATCTTTTTTTCCTGGTTGTGGGATGGAGTAGAGTTGCTGCATCTTGAACAACCCACACTGATCTGAACAGAAACATGAAATGTTCTTATAGATATAAGAAATGAATTGAAAGTGAAATTAAAATGAAATTGTATTGGCTGGAAATATTTCTTGGCTGTTGAATGGGAAAAATATTTCCAGAGCTGAAAAAAAAACTCTTCCTTTTTTCTATTAATTTGATGTCTTCACTTTGTTTACTTTGGAATGGAGAAACCCAAAGACCATGACTCATCCTTTCTAAAACATATAATTCCTAGAATGAGTCATGGTCTATTTTTAGAAACAGTGAGACAACATTCCCAGACAAAAGGGGGTAGGATTAATTTTTGTCATGTCTAGAAGACATGATAAAAATTAACAAAAAGTTTTTTTTTTTTATCTTAGAATTTTTTTCTGAGCTCTGAAAATTTTTTCCCAGTCGGCAACCAAGTGAAATTTTCCAGCCAAGACGATTTGGCTTTTACTTTCACTTTCATCGCTTTTCTATAAAAGTATTCCACGTTTTCTATTCAGAACCGTGCGGGCTATCCAAGGGGCAGCATGCTTTTTCTCTTTCTCTATCTCATCTGGACCCAGGAACATTCTACTAGAAAGAGCTTCTGTGAACACAAGTTTCTTTCCACATTTTAATGTCTCACAGAATAGAAATCATTCTTCTGTTTAGGGGAAAATGTTTCCCTTTTGAAAAGCTAGGGCCCCTCGTTTGGATTTCATCAGCAACCGTTTATCAGGTTCTAGCGAAATTGGATGATCCATCCATGAATCAGAATTTCCCATCCGTGGTTTGGATGCAACAAGATTTCAACATAGTTTAAGAAAAATCCTTCAATCCTATTTGAAAGGAGAAGTCATGATATTGAAAGACACCTCAAACCATACCGTTGACGACGTGTGAGACACAAACCATGACATAAATTTCAATTTCTATGACAGCTAACACGCTTGAGCTTTAAAAATGTATGAAAGAAGTTATTTTTAATCCATTTCAGCGATTGAGTGGGCTGGGGAAAAAAGGCCCTTTCCATGACAGCTAACACGCTTGAGCTTTAAAAATGTATGAAAGAATTTGTTTTTAATCCTTTTCAGTGATTGAGTGGGCTGTGAAAAGAAAAAGCTCTTTCCATGATACCTAACACTCTTGAGCTTTAAAAATGTATGAAAGAATTTATTTTTAATCCATTTCAGCGATTGAGGGGGCTGGGAAACATTTTCTTAGAGCTCAGGGTAAAAAAGGCTCTTTCCATGACACCTAACACGCTTGAGCTTTAAAAATGTATGAAACAATTCATTTTTAATCCATTTCAGCGATTGAGTGGGCTCGGAAAATTTTCTTAGAGCTCAGGGAATGTGTCTCCAGGTTGAATGCACAGAACACACGGATGGGAAGTCGAAACTCGTGTGGCTTAAATAAATATACGAAATTTGGGTCATCGAGTGACTAGGAAAAATTCTCAGATCTCTGGAAATAATTCTGAGTTCAAGCATCGGACATGAGAACAGAAATATATTACAATCATCATGTCATCGTTGTTTTCGAAAGCCAAAAGAATTCCTCATCAAAGAACATCTTTTTTTCCTGGTTGTGGGATGGAGTAGAGTTGCTGCATCTTGAACAACCCACACTGATCTGAACAGAAATATGAAATGTTTTTATAGATATAAGAAATGAACTCAAAGTGAAAGTAAAAATGAAATTGTATTGGCTGGAAATATTTCTTGGCTGTTGAATGGGAAAAATATTTCCAGAGCTGAAAAAAAAAACTCTTCCTTTTTTTCTATTAATTTGATGTCTTCACTTTGTTTACTTTGGAATGGAGAAACCCAAAGACTATGACTCATCCTTTCTAAAACATATAATTCCTAGAATGAGTCATGGTCTATTTTTAGAAACAGTGAGACAACATTCCCACACAAAAGGGGGGTAGGGTTAATTTTTATCATGTCTAGAAAACATGATAAAAATTAACAAAAAGTTTTTTTTTTTTTAATCTTAGAATTTTTTTCTGAGCTCTGAAAATTTTTTCCCAGTCGGCAACCAAGTGACAATTTTCCAGCCAAGACGATTTGGCTTTTACTTTCACTTTCATCGCTTTTCTATAAAAGTATTCCACGTTTTCTATTCAGAACCGTGCGGGCTATCCAAGGGGCAGCATGCTTTTTCTCTTTCTCTATCTCATCTGGACCCAGGAACATTCTACTAGAAAGAGCTTCTGTGAACACAAGTTTCTTTCCACTTTTTAATGTCTCACAGAATAGAAATCATTCTTCTGTTTAGGGGAAAATGTTTCCCTTTTGAAAAGCTAGGGCCCCTCGTTTGGATTTCATCAGCAACCGTTTATCAGGTTCTAGCGAAATTGGATGATCCATCCATGAATCAGAATTTCCCATCCGTGGTTTGGATGCAACAAGATTTCAACATAGTTTAAGAAAAATCCTTCAATCCTATTTGAAAGGAAATGTCATGATATTGAAAGACACCTCAAACCATACCGTTGACGACGTGTGAGACACAAACCATGACACAAATTTCAATTTCTATGACAGCTAACACGCTTGAGCTTTAAAAATGTATGAAAGAAGTTATTTTTAATCCATTTCAGCGATTGAGTGGGCTGGGGAAAAAAGGCCCTTTCCATGACAGCTAACACGCTTGAGCTTTAAAAATGTATGAAAGAATTTGTTTTTAATCCATTTCAGCGATTGAGTCTGCTGGGAAACATTTTCTCAGAGGTCAGGGGAAAAAAGGCTCTTTCCATGACAGCTAACACTCTTGAGGTTTAAAAATGTATGAAAGAATTTATTTTTAATCCATTTCAGCGATTGAGTCTGCTGGGAAACATTTTCTTAGAGCTCAGGGGAAAAAAGGCTCTTTCCATGACAGCTAACACTCTTGAGGTTTAAAAATGTATGAAAGAATTTATTTTTAATCCATTTCAGCGATTGAGTGGGCTGGGAAACATTTTCTTAGAGCTCAGGGAATGTGTCTCCAGGTTGAATGCACAGCACACACGGATGGGAATTTGAAACTCGAGTTGCTTAAAAAATAAATATACGAAATTTGGGTCATCGAGGTGACTAGGAAAAATTCTCAGAATTCTGGAAATAATTCTGAGTTCAAGCATCGGACATGAGAACAGAAATATATTACAATCATCATGTCATCGTTGTTTTCGAAAGCCAAAAGAATTCCTCATCAAAGAACATCTTTTTTTCCTGGTTGTGGGATGGAGTAGATTTGCTGCATCTTGAACAACCCACACTGATCTGAACAGAAACATGAAATGTTCTTATAGATATAAGAAATGAATTGAAAGTGAAAGTAAAAATGAAATTGTATTGGCTGGAAATATTTCTTGGCTGTTGAATGGGAAAAATATTTCCAGAGCTGAAAAAAAAACTCTTCCTTTTTTCTATTAATTTGATGTCTTCACTTTGTTTACTTTGGAATGGAGAAACCCAAAGACCATGACTCATCCTTTCTAAAACATATAATTCCTAGAATGAGTCATGGTCTATTTTTAGAAACAGTGAGACAACATTCCCAGACAAAAGGGGGTAGGATTAATTTTTGTCATGTCTAGAAGACATGATAAAAATTAACAAAAAGTTTTTTTTTTTATCTTAGAATTTTTTTCTGAGCTCTGAAAATTTTTTCCCAGTCGGCAACCAAGTGAAATTTTCCAGCCGACACGATTTGTGTTTTACTTTCACTTTCATCGCTTTTCTATAAATGTATTCCACGTTTTCTATTCAGAACCGTGCGGGCTATCCAAGGGGCAGCATGCTTTTTCTCTTTCTCTATCTGATCTGGACCCAGGAACATTCTACTAGAAAGAGCTTCTGTGAACACAAGTTTCTTTCCACTTTTTAATGTCTCACAGAATAGAAATCATTCTTCTGTTTAGGGGAAAATGTTTCCCTTTTGAAAAGCTAGGGCCCCTCGTTTGGATTTCATCAGCAACCGTTTATCAGGTTCTAGCGAAATTGGATGATCCATCCATGAATCAGAATTTCCCTTCCGTGGTTTGGATGCAACAAGATTTCAACATAGTTTAAGAAAAATCCTTCAATCCTATTTGAAAGGAGATGTCATGATATTGAAAGACACCTCAAACCATACCGTTGACGACGTGTGAGACACAAACCATGACACAAATTTCAATTACTATGACAGCTAACACGCTTGAGCTTTAAAAATGTATGAAAGAAGTTATTTTTAATCCATTTCAGCGATTGAGTGGGCTGGGGAAAAAAGGCCCTTTCCATGACAGCTAACACGCTTGAGCTTTAAAAATGTATGAAAGAATTTGTTTTTAATCCATTTCAGCGATTGATTCTGCTGGGCAACATTTTCTCAGAGCTCAGGGGAAAAAAGGCTCTTTCCATGACAGCTAACACTCTTGAGGTTTAAAAATGTATGAAAGAATTTATTTTTAATCCATTTCAGCGATTGAGTCTGCTGGGAAACATTTTCTTAGAGCTCAGGGGAAAAAAGGCTCTTTCCATGACAGCTAACACTCTTGAGGTTTAAAAATGTATGAAAGAGTTTATTTTTAATCCATTTCAGCGATTGAGTGGGCTGGGAAACATTTTCTTAGAGCTCAGGGAATGTGTCTCCAGGTTGAATTCACAGCACACACGGATGGGAAGTCGAAATTCGAGTTGCTTAAAAAATAAATATACGAAATTTGGGTCATCGAGGTGACTAGGAAAAATTCTCAGAATTCTGGAAATAATTCTGAGTTTAAGCATCGGACATGAGAACAGAAATATATTACAATCATCATGTCATCGTTGTTTTCGAAAGCCAAAAGAATTCCTCATCAAAGAACATCTTTTTTTCCTGGTTGTGGGATGGAGTAGAGTTGCTGCATCTTGAACAACCCACACTGATCTGAACAGAAACATGAAATGTTCTTATAGATATAAGAAATGAATTGAAAGTGAAAGTAAAAATGAAATTGTATTGGCTGGAAATATTTCTTGGCTGTTGAATGGGAAAAATATTTCCCGAGCTGAAAAAAAAAACTCTTCCTTTTTTCTATTAATTTGATGTCTTCACTTTGTTTACTTTGGAATGGAGAAACCCAAAGACCATGACTCATCCTTTCTAAAACATATAATTCCTAGAATGAGTCATGGTCTATTTTTAGAAACAGTGAGACAACATTCCCAGACAAAAGGGGGTAGGATTAATTTTTGTCATGTCTAGAAGACATGATAAAAATTAACAAAAAGTTTTTTTTTCTTTTTTTATCTTAGAATTTTTTTCTGAGCTCTGAAAATTTTTTCCCAGTCGGCAACCAAGTGAAATTTTCCAGCCAAGACGATTTGGCTTTTACTTTCACTTTCATCGCTTTTCTAAAAAAGTATTCCACGTTTTCTATTCAGAACCGTGCGGGCTATCCAAGGGGCAGCATGCTTTTTCTCTTTCTCTATCTCATCTGGACCCAGGAACATTCTTCTAGAAAGAGCTTCTGTGAACACAAGTTTCTTTCCACATTTTAATGTCTCACAGAATAGAAATCATTCTTCTGTTTAGGGGAAAATGTTTCCCTTTTGAAAAGCTAGGGCCCCTCGTTTGGATTTCATCAGCAACCGTTTATCAGGTTCTAGCGAAATTGGATGATCCATCCATGAATCAGAATTTCCCATCCGTGGTTTGGATGCAACAAGATTTCAACATAGTTTAAGAAAAATCCTTCAATCCTATTTGAAAGGAGATGTCATGATATTGAAAGACACCTCAAACCATACCGTTGACGACGTGTGAGACACAAACCATGACATAAATTTCAATTTCTATGACAGCTAACACGCTTGAGCTTTAAAAATGTATGAAAGAAGTTATTTTTAATCCATTTCAGCGATTGAGTGGGCTGGGGAAAAAAGGCCCTTTCCATGACAGCTAACACGCTTGAGCTTTAAAAATGTATGAAAGAATTTGTTTTTAATCCATTTCAGTGATTGAGTGGGCTGTGAAAAGAAAAAGCTCTTTCCATGATACCTAACACTCTTGAGCTTTAAAAATGTATGAAAGAATTTATTTTTAATCCATTTCAGCGATTGAGGGGGCTGGGAAACATTTTCTTAGAGCTCAGGGTAAAAAAGGCTCTTTCCATGACACCTAACACGCTTGAGCTTTAAAAATGTATGAAACAATTCATTTTTAATCCATTTCAGCGATTGAGTGGGCTCGGAAAATTTTCTTAGAGCTCAGGGAATGTGTCTCCAGGTTGAATGCACAGAACACACGGATGGGAAGTCGAAACTCGTGTGGCTTAAATAAATATACGAAATTTGAGTCATCGAGTGACTAGGAAAAATTCTCAGATCTCTGGAAATAATTCTGAGTTCAAGCATCGGACATGAGAACAGAAATATATTACAATCATCATGTCATCGTTGTTTTCGAAAGCCAAAAGAATTCCTCATCAAAGAACATCTTTTTTTCCTGGTTGTGGGATGGAGTATAGTTGCTGCATCTTGAACAACCCACACTGATCTGAACAGAAATATGAAATGTTTTTATAGATATAAGAAATGAATTGAAAGTGAAAGTAAAAATGAAATTGTATTGGCTGGAAATATTTCTTGGCTGTTGAATGGGAAAAATATTTCCAGAGCTGAAAAAAAAACTGTTCCTTTTTTCTATTAATTTGATGTCTTCACTTTGTTTACTTTGGAATGGAGAAACCCAAAGACCATGACTCATCCTTTCTAAAACATATAATTCCTAGAATGAGTCATGGTCTATTTTTAGAAACAGTGAGACAACATTCCCAGACAAAAGGGGGTAGGATTAATTTTTGTCATGTCTAGAAGACATGATAAAAATTAACAAAAAGTTTTTTTTTTTTATCTTAGAATTTTTTTCTGAGCTCTGAAAATTTTTTCCCAGTCGGCAACCAAGTGAAATTTTCCAGCCGACACGATTTGGCTTTTACTTTCACTTTCATCGCTTTTCTATAAAAGTATTCCACGTTTTCTATTCAGAACCGTGCGGGCTATCCAAGGGGCAGCATGCTTTTTCTCTTTCTCTATCTGATCTGGACCCAGGAACATTCTACTAGAAAGAGCTTCTGTGAACACAAGTTTCTTTCCACTTTTTAATGTCTCACAGAATAGAAATCATTCTTCTGTTTAGGGGAAAATGTTTCCCTTTTGAAAAGCTAGGGCCCCTCGTTTGGATTTCATCAGCAACCGTTTATCAGGTTCTAGCGAAATTGGATGATCCATCCATGAATCAGAATTTCCCTTCCGTGGTTTGGATGCAACAAGATTTCAACATAGTTTAAGAAAAATCCTTCAATCCTATTTGAAAGGAGATGTCATGATATTGAAAGACACCTCAAACCATACCGTTGACGACGTGTGAGACACAAACCATGACACAAATTTCAATTACTATGACAGCTAACACGCTTGAGCTTTAAAAATGTATGAAAGAAGTTATTTTTAATCCATTTCAGCGATTGAGTGGGTTGGGGAAAAAAGGCCCTTTCCATGACAGCTAACACGCTTGAGCTTTAAAAATGTATGAAAGAATTTGTTTTTAATCCATTTCAGCGATTGAGTCTGCTGGGCAACATTTTCTGAGAGCTCAGGGGAAAAAAGTCTCTTTCCATGACAGCTAACACTCTTGAGGTTTAAAAATGTATGAAAGAATTTATTTTTAATCCATTTCAGCGATTGAGTCTGCTGGGAAACATTTTCTTAGAGCTCAGGGGAAAAAAGGCTCTTTCCATGACAGCTAACACTCTTGAGGTTTAAAAATGTATGAAAGAATTTATTTTTAATCCATTTCAGCGATTGAGTGGGCTGGGAAACATTTTCTTAGAGCTCAGGGAATGTGTCTCCAGGTTGAATGCACAGCACACACGGATGGGAAGTCGAAACTCGAGTGGCTTAAAAAATAAATATACGAAATTTGGGTCATCGAGGTGACTAAGAAAAATTCTCAGAATTCTGGAAATAATTCTGAGTTCAAGTATGGGACATGACAACAGAAATGTATTACAATCATCATGTCATCATTGTTTTCGAAAGCCAAAAGAATTCCTCATGAAAGAACATCTTTTTTTCCTGGTTGTGGGATGGAGTAGAGTTGCTGCATCTTGAAGAACCCACACTGATCTGAACAGAAACATGAAATGTTCTTATAGATATAAGAAATGAATTGAAAGTGAAAGTAAAAATGAAATTGTATTGGCTGGAAATATTTCTTGGCTGTTGAATGGGAAAAATATTTCCAGAGCTGAAAAAAAAACTGTTCCTTTTTTCTATTAATTTGATGTCTTCACTTTGTTTACTTTGGAATGGAGAAACCCAAAGAGCATGACTCATCCTTTCTAAAACATATAATTCCTAGAATGAGTCATGGTCTATTTTTAGAAACAGTGAGACAACATTCCCAGACAAAAGGGGGTAGGGTTAATTTTTGTCATGTCTAGAAGACATGATAAAAATTAACAAAAAGTTTTTTTTTTTATCTTAGAATTTTTTTCTGAGCTCTGAAAATTTTTTCCCAGTCGGCAACCAAGTGAAAATTTTCCAGCCAACACGATTTGGCTTTTACTTTCACTTTCATCGCTTTTCTATAAAAGTATTCCACGTTTTCTATTCAGAACCGTGCGGGCTCTCCAAGAGGCAGCATGCTATTTTCTTTCTCTATCTGATCTGGACCCAGGAACATTCTTCTAGAAAGAGCTTCTGTGAACACAAGTTTCTTTCCACTTTTTAATGTCTCACAGAATAGAAATCATTCTTCTGTTTAGGGGAAAATGTTTCCCTTTTGAAAAGCTAGGGCCCCTCGTTTGGATTTCATCAGCAACCGTTTATCAGGTTCTAGCGAAATTGGATGATCCATCCATGAATCAGAATTTCCCATCCGTGGTTTGGATGCAACAAGATTTCAACATAGTTTAAGAAAAATCCTTCAATCCTATTTGAAAGGAGATGTCATGATATTGAAAGACACCTCAAACCATACCGTTGACGACGTGTGAGACACAAACCATGACACAAATTTCAATTTCTATGACAGCTAACACGCTTGAGCTTTAAAAATGTATGAAAGAAGTTATTTTTAATCCATTTCAGCGATTGAGTGGGCTGGGGAAAAAAGGCCCTTTCCATGACAGCTAACACGCTTGAGCTTTAAAAATGTATGAAAGAATTTGTTTTTAATCCATTTCAGCGATTGAGTCTGCTGGGAAACATTTTCTCAGAGCTCAGGGGAAAAAAGGCTCTTTCCATGACAGCTAACACTCTTGAGCTTTAAAAATGTATGAAAGAAGTTATTTTTAATCCATTTCAGCGATTGAGTCTGCTGGGAAACATTTTCTTAGAGCTCAGGGGAAAAAAGGCTCTTTCCATGACAGCTAACACTCTTGAGGTTTAAAAATGTATGAAAGAATTTATTTTTAATCCATTTCAGCGATTGAGTGGGCTGGGAAACATTTTCTTAGAGCTCAGGGAATGTGTCTCCAGGTTGAATGCACAGCACACACGGATGGGAAGTCGAAACTCGAGTTGCTTAAAAAATAAATATACGAAATTTGGGTCATCGAGGTGACTAGGAAAAATTCTCAGAATTCTGGAAATAATTCTGAGTTCAAGCATCGGACATGAGAACAGAAATATATTACAATCATCATGTCATCGTTGTTTTCGAAAGCCAAAAGAATTCCTCATCAAAGAACATCTTTTTTTCCTGGTTGTGGGATGGAGTAGAGTTGCTGCATCTTGAACAACCCACACTGATCTGAACAGAAACATGAAATGTTCTTATAGATATAAGAAATGAATTGAAAGTGAAAGTAAAAATGAAATTGTATTGGCTGGAAATATTTCTTGGCTGTTGAATGGGAAAAATATTTCCCGAGCTGAAAAAAAAAACTCTTCCTTTTTTCTATTAATTTGATGTCTTCACTTTGTTTACTTTGGAATGGAGAAACCCAAAGACCATGACTCATCCTTTCTAAAACATATAATTCCTAGAATGAGTCATGGTCTATTTTTAGAAACAGTGAGACAACATTCCCAGACAAAAGGGGGTAGGGTTAATTTTTGTCATGTCTAGAAGACATGATAAAAATTAACAAAAAGTTTTTTTTTTTATCTTAGAATTTTTTTCTGAGCTCTGAAAATTTTTTCCCAGTCGGCAACCAAGTGAAAATTTTCCAGCCAACACGATTTGGCTTTTACTTTCACTTTCATCGCTTTTCTATAAAAGTATTCCACGTTTTCTATTCAGAACCGTGCGGGCTCTCCAAGAGGCAGCATGCTTTTTTTCTTTCTCTATGTGATCTGGACCCAGGAACATTCTTCTAGAAAGAGCTTCTGTGAACACAAGTTTCTTTCCACTTTTTAATGTCTCACAGAATAGAAATCATTCTTCTGTTTAGGGGAAAATGTTTCCCTTTTGAAAAGCTAGGGCCCCTCGTTTGGATTTCATCAGCAACCGTTTATCAGGTTCTAGCGAAATTGGATGATCCATCCATGAATCAGAATTTCCCATCCGTGGTTTGGATGCAACAAGATTTCAACATAGTTTAAGAAAAATCCTTCAATCCTATTTGAAAGGAGATGTCATGATACTGAAAGACACCTCAAACCATACCGTTGACGACGTGTGAGACACAAACCATGACACAAATTTCAATTTCTATGACAGCTAACACGCTTGAGCTTTAAAAATGTATGAAAGAAGTTATTTTTAATCCATTTCAGCGATTGAGTGGGCTGGGGAAAAAAGGCCCTTTCCATGACAGCTAACACGCTTGAGCTTTAAAAATGTATGAAAGAATTTGTTTTTAATCCATTTCAGCGATTGAGTCTGCTGGGAAACATTTTCTCAGAGCTCAGGGGAAAAAAGGCTCTTTCCATGACAGCTAACACTCTTGAGCTTTAAAAATGTATGAAAGAAGTTATTTTTAATCCATTTCAGCGATTGAGTCTGCTGGGAAACATTTTCTTAGAGCTCAGGGGAAAAAAGGCTCTTTCCATGACAGCTAACACTCTTGAGGTTTAAAAATGTATGAAAGAATTTATTTTTAATCCATTTCAGCGATTGAGTGGGCTGGGAAACATTTTCTTAGAGCTCAGGGAATGTGTCTCCAGGTTGAATGCACAGCACACACGGATGGGAAGTCGAAACTCGAGTTGCTTAAAAAATAAATATACGAAATTTGGGTCATCGAGGTGACTAGGAAAAATTCTCAGAATTCTGGAAATAATTCTGAGTTCAAGCATCGGACATGAGAACAGAAATATATTACAATCATCATGTCATCGTTGTTTTCGAAAGCCAAAAGAATTCCTCATCAAAGAACATCTTTTTTTCCTGGTTGTGGGATGGAGTAGAGTTGCTGCATCTTGAACAACCCACACTGATCTGAACAGAAACATGAAATGTTCTTATAGATATAAGAAATGAATTGAAAGTGAAAGTAAAAATGAAATTGTATTGGCTGGAAATATTTCTTGGCTGTTGAATGGGAAAAATATTTCCCGAGCTGAAAAAAAAAACTCTTCCTTTTTTCTATTAATTTGATGTCTTCACTTTGTTTACTTTGGAATGGAGAAACCCAAAGACTATGACTCATCCTTTCTAAAACATATAATTCCTAGAATGAGTCATGGTCTATTTTTAGAAACAGTGAGACAACATTCCCAGACAAAAGGGGGTAGGATTAATTTTTGTCATGTCTAGAAGACATGATAAAAATTAACAAAAAGTTTTTTTTCTTTTTTTATCTTAGAATTTTTTTCTGAGCTCTGAAAATTTTTTCCCAGTCGGCAACCAAGTGAAAATTTTCCAGCCAACACGATTTGGCTTTTACTTTCACTTTCATCGCTTTTCTATAAAAGTATTCCACGTTTTCTATTCAGAACCGTGCGGGCTCTCCAAGAGGCAGCATGCTTTTTTTCTCTCTCTATCTCATCTGAACCCAGGAACATTCTTCTAGAAAGAGCTTCTGTGAACACAAGTTTCTTTCCACATTTTAATGTCTCACAGAATAGAAATCATTCTTCTGTTTAGGGGAAAATGTTTCCCTTTTGAAAAGCTAGGGCCCCTCGTTTGGATTTCATCAGCAACCGTTTATCAGGTTCTAGCGAAATTGGATGATCCATCCATGAATCAGAATTTCCCATCCGTGGTTTGGATGCAACAAGATTTCAACATAGTTTAAGAAAAATCCTTCAATCCTATTTGAAAGGAGATGTCATGATATTGAAAGACACCTCAAACCATACCGTTGACGACGTGTGAGACACAAACCATGACATAAATTTCAATTTCTATGACAGCTAACACTCTTGAGGTTTAAAAATGTATGAAAGAATTTATTTTTAATCCATTTCAGCGATTGAGTGGGCTGGGAAACATTTTCTTAGAGCTCAGGGAATGTGTCTCCAGGTTGAATGCACAGCACACACGGATGGGAATTTGAAACTCGAGTTGCTTAAAAAATAAATATACGAAATTTGGGTCATCGAGGTGACTAGGAAAAATTCTCAGAATTCTGGAAATAATTCTGAGTTCAAGCATCGGACATGAGAACAGAAATATATTACAATCATCATGTCATCGTTGTTTTCGAAAGCCAAAAGAATTCCTCATCAAAGAACATCTTTTTTTCCTGGTTGTGGGATGGAGTAGATTTGCTGCATCTTGAACAACCCACACTGATCTGAACAGAAACATGAAATGTTCTTATAGATATAAGAAATGAATTGAAAGTGAAAGTAAAAATGAAATTGTATTGGCTGGAAATATTTCTTGGCTGTTGAATGGGAAAAATATTTCCAGAGCTGAAAAAAAAACTCTTCCTTTTTTCTATTAATTTGATGTCTTCACTTTGTTTACTTTGGAATGGAGAAACCCAAAGACCATGACTCATCCTTTCTAAAACATATAATTCCTAGAATGAGTCATGGTCTATTTTTAGAAACAGTGAGACAACATTCCCAGACAAAAGGGGGTAGGATTAATTTTTGTCATGTCTAGAAGACATGATAAAAATTAACAAAAAGTTTTTTTTTTTATCTTAGAATTTTTTTCTGAGCTCTGAAAATTTTTTCCCAGTCGGCAACCAAGTGAAATTTTCCAGCCGACACGATTTGTGTTTTACTTTCACTTTCATCGCTTTTCTATAAATGTATTCCACGTTTTCTATTCAGAACCGTGCGGGCTATCCAAGGGGCAGCATGCTTTTTCTCTTTCTCTATCTGATCTGGACCCAGGAACATTCTACTAGAAAGAGCTTCTGTGAACACAAGTTTCTTTCCACTTTTTAATGTCTCACAGAATAGAAATCATTCTTCTGTTTAGGGGAAAATGTTTCCCTTTTGAAAAGCTAGGGCCCCTCGTTTGGATTTCATCAGCAACCGTTTATCAGGTTCTAGCGAAATTGGATGATCCATCCATGAATCAGAATTTCCCTTCCGTGGTTTGGATGCAACAAGATTTCAACATAGTTTAAGAAAAATCCTTCAATCCTATTTGAAAGGAGATGTCATGATATTGAAAGACACCTCAAACCATACCGTTGACGACGTGTGAGACACAAACCATGACACAAATTTCAATTACTATGACAGCTAACACGCTTGAGCTTTAAAAATGTATGAAAGAAGTTATTTTTAATCCATTTCAGCGATTGAGTGGGCTGGGGAAAAAAGGCCCTTTCCATGACAGCTAACACGCTTGAGCTTTAAAAATGTATGAAAGAATTTGTTTTTAATCCATTTCAGCGATTGATTCTGCTGGGCAACATTTTCTCAGAGCTCAGGGGAAAAAAGGCTCTTTCCATGACAGCTAACACTCTTGAGGTTTAAAAATGTATGAAAGAATTTATTTTTAATCCATTTCAGCGATTGAGTCTGCTGGGAAACATTTTCTTAGAGCTCAGGGGAAAAAAGGCTCTTTCCATGACAGCTAACACTCTTGAGGTTTAAAAATGTATGAAAGAGTTTATTTTTAATCCATTTCAGCGATTGAGTGGGCTGGGAAACATTTTCTTAGAGCTCAGGGAATGTGTCTCCAGGTTGAATTCACAGCACACACGGATGGGAAGTCGAAATTCGAGTTGCTTAAAAAATAAATATACGAAATTTGGGTCATCGAGGTGACTAGGAAAAATTCTCAGAATTCTGGAAATAATTCTGAGTTTAAGCATCGGACATGAGAACAGAAATATATTACAATCATCATGTCATCGTTGTTTTCGAAAGCCAAAAGAATTCCTCATCAAAGAACATCTTTTTTTCCTGGTTGTGGGATGGAGTAGAGTTGCTGCATCTTGAACAACCCACACTGATCTGAACAGAAACATGAAATGTTCTTATAGATATAAGAAATGAATTGAAAGTGAAAGTAAAAATGAAATTGTATTGGCTGGAAATATTTCTTGGCTGTTGAATGGGAAAAATATTTCCCGAGCTGAAAAAAAAAACTCTTCCTTTTTTCTATTAATTTGATGTCTTCACTTTGTTTACTTTGGAATGGAGAAACCCAAAGACCATGACTCATCCTTTCTAAAACATATAATTCCTAGAATGAGTCATGGTCTATTTTTAGAAACAGTGAGACAACATTCCCAGACAAAAGGGGGTAGGATTAATTTTTGTCATGTCTAGAAGACATGATAAAAATTAACAAAAAGTTTTTTTTTCTTTTTTTATCTTAGAATTTTTTTCTGAGCTCTGAAAATTTTTTCCCAGTCGGCAACCAAGTGAAATTTTCCAGCCAAGACGATTTGGCTTTTACTTTCACTTTCATCGCTTTTCTAAAAAAGTATTCCACGTTTTCTATTCAGAACCGTGCGGGCTATCCAAGGGGCAGCATGCTTTTTCTCTTTCTCTATCTCATCTGGACCCAGGAACATTCTTCTAGAAAGAGCTTCTGTGAACACAAGTTTCTTTCCACATTTTAATGTCTCACAGAATAGAAATCATTCTTCTGTTTAGGGGAAAATGTTTCCCTTTTGAAAAGCTAGGGCCCCTCGTTTGGATTTCATCAGCAACCGTTTATCAGGTTCTAGCGAAATTGGATGATCCATCCATGAATCAGAATTTCCCATCCGTGGTTTGGATGCAACAAGATTTCAACATAGTTTAAGAAAAATCCTTCAATCCTATTTGAAAGGAGATGTCATGATATTGAAAGACACCTCAAACCATACCGTTGACGACGTGTGAGACACAAACCATGACATAAATTTCAATTTCTATGACAGCTAACACGCTTGAGCTTTAAAAATGTATGAAAGAAGTTATTTTTAATCCATTTCAGCGATTGAGTGGGCTGGGGAAAAAAGGCCCTTTCCATGACAGCTAACACGCTTGAGCTTTAAAAATGTATGAAAGAATTTGTTTTTAATCCATTTCAGTGATTGAGTGGGCTGTGAAAAGAAAAAGCTCTTTCCATGATACCTAACACTCTTGAGCTTTAAAAATGTATGAAAGAATTTATTTTTAATCCATTTCAGCGATTGAGGGGGCTGGGAAACATTTTCTTAGAGCTCAGGGTAAAAAAGGCTCTTTCCATGACACCTAACACGCTTGAGCTTTAAAAATGTATGAAACAATTCATTTTTAATCCATTTCAGCGATTGAGTGGGCTCGGAAAATTTTCTTAGAGCTCAGGGAATGTGTCTCCAGGTTGAATGCACAGAACACACGGATGGGAAGTCGAAACTCGTGTGGCTTAAATAAATATACGAAATTTGAGTCATCGAGTGACTAGGAAAAATTCTCAGATCTCTGGAAATAATTCTGAGTTCAAGCATCGGACATGAGAACAGAAATATATTACAATCATCATGTCATCGTTGTTTTCGAAAGCCAAAAGAATTCCTCATCAAAGAACATCTTTTTTTCCTGGTTGTGGGATGGAGTATAGTTGCTGCATCTTGAACAACCCACACTGATCTGAACAGAAATATGAAATGTTTTTATAGATATAAGAAATGAATTGAAAGTGAAAGTAAAAATGAAATTGTATTGGCTGGAAATATTTCTTGGCTGTTGAATGGGAAAAATATTTCCAGAGCTGAAAAAAAAACTGTTCCTTTTTTCTATTAATTTGATGTCTTCACTTTGTTTACTTTGGAATGGAGAAACCCAAAGACCATGACTCATCCTTTCTAAAACATATAATTCCTAGAATGAGTCATGGTCTATTTTTAGAAACAGTGAGACAACATTCCCAGACAAAAGGGGGTAGGATTAATTTTTGTCATGTCTAGAAGACATGATAAAAATTAACAAAAAGTTTTTTTTTTTTATCTTAGAATTTTTTTCTGAGCTCTGAAAATTTTTTCCCAGTCGGCAACCAAGTGAAATTTTCCAGCCGACACGATTTGGCTTTTACTTTCACTTTCATCGCTTTTCTATAAAAGTATTCCACGTTTTCTATTCAGAACCGTGCGGGCTATCCAAGGGGCAGCATGCTTTTTCTCTTTCTCTATCTGATCTGGACCCAGGAACATTCTACTAGAAAGAGCTTCTGTGAACACAAGTTTCTTTCCACTTTTTAATGTCTCACAGAATAGAAATCATTCTTCTGTTTAGGGGAAAATGTTTCCCTTTTGAAAAGCTAGGGCCCCTCGTTTGGATTTCATCAGCAACCGTTTATCAGGTTCTAGCGAAATTGGATGATCCATCCATGAATCAGAATTTCCCTTCCGTGGTTTGGATGCAACAAGATTTCAACATAGTTTAAGAAAAATCCTTCAATCCTATTTGAAAGGAGATGTCATGATATTGAAAGACACCTCAAACCATACCGTTGACGACGTGTGAGACACAAACCATGACACAAATTTCAATTACTATGACAGCTAACACGCTTGAGCTTTAAAAATGTATGAAAGAAGTTATTTTTAATCCATTTCAGCGATTGAGTGGGTTGGGGAAAAAAGGCCCTTTCCATGACAGCTAACACGCTTGAGCTTTAAAAATGTATGAAAGAATTTGTTTTTAATCCATTTCAGCGATTGAGTCTGCTGGGCAACATTTTCTGAGAGCTCAGGGGAAAAAAGTCTCTTTCCATGACAGCTAACACTCTTGAGGTTTAAAAATGTATGAAAGAATTTATTTTTAATCCATTTCAGCGATTGAGTCTGCTGGGAAACATTTTCTTAGAGCTCAGGGGAAAAAAGGCTCTTTCCATGACAGCTAACACTCTTGAGGTTTAAAAATGTATGAAAGAATTTATTTTTAATCCATTTCAGCGATTGAGTGGGCTGGGAAACATTTTCTTAGAGCTCAGGGAATGTGTCTCCAGGTTGAATGCACAGCACACACGGATGGGAAGTCGAAACTCGAGTGGCTTAAAAAATAAATATACGAAATTTGGGTCATCGAGGTGACTAAGAAAAATTCTCAGAATTCTGGAAATAATTCTGAGTTCAAGTATGGGACATGACAACAGAAATGTATTACAATCATCATGTCATCATTGTTTTCGAAAGCCAAAAGAATTCCTCATGAAAGAACATCTTTTTTTCCTGGTTGTGGGATGGAGTAGAGTTGCTGCATCTTGAAGAACCCACACTGATCTGAACAGAAACATGAAATGTTCTTATAGATATAAGAAATGAATTGAAAGTGAAAGTAAAAATGAAATTGTATTGGCTGGAAATATTTCTTGGCTGTTGAATGGGAAAAATATTTCCAGAGCTGAAAAAAAAACTGTTCCTTTTTTCTATTAATTTGATGTCTTCACTTTGTTTACTTTGGAATGGAGAAACCCAAAGAGCATGACTCATCCTTTCTAAAACATATAATTCCTAGAATGAGTCATGGTCTATTTTTAGAAACAGTGAGACAACATTCCCAGACAAAAGGGGGTAGGGTTAATTTTTGTCATGTCTAGAAGACATGATAAAAATTAACAAAAAGTTTTTTTTTTTATCTTAGAATTTTTTTCTGAGCTCTGAAAATTTTTTCCCAGTCGGCAACCAAGTGAAAATTTTCCAGCCAACACGATTTGGCTTTTACTTTCACTTTCATCGCTTTTCTATAAAAGTATTCCACGTTTTCTATTCAGAACCGTGCGGGCTCTCCAAGAGGCAGCATGCTATTTTCTTTCTCTATCTGATCTGGACCCAGGAACATTCTTCTAGAAAGAGCTTCTGTGAACACAAGTTTCTTTCCACTTTTTAATGTCTCACAGAATAGAAATCATTCTTCTGTTTAGGGGAAAATGTTTCCCTTTTGAAAAGCTAGGGCCCCTCGTTTGGATTTCATCAGCAACCGTTTATCAGGTTCTAGCGAAATTGGATGATCCATCCATGAATCAGAATTTCCCATCCGTGGTTTGGATGCAACAAGATTTCAACATAGTTTAAGAAAAATCCTTCAATCCTATTTGAAAGGAGATGTCATGATATTGAAAGACACCTCAAACCATACCGTTGACGACGTGTGAGACACAAACCATGACACAAATTTCAATTTCTATGACAGCTAACACGCTTGAGCTTTAAAAATGTATGAAAGAAGTTATTTTTAATCCATTTCAGCGATTGAGTGGGCTGGGGAAAAAAGGCCCTTTCCATGACAGCTAACACGCTTGAGCTTTAAAAATGTATGAAAGAATTTGTTTTTAATCCATTTCAGCGATTGAGTCTGCTGGGAAACATTTTCTCAGAGCTCAGGGGAAAAAAGGCTCTTTCCATGACAGCTAACACTCTTGAGCTTTAAAAATGTATGAAAGAAGTTATTTTTAATCCATTTCAGCGATTGAGTCTGCTGGGAAACATTTTCTTAGAGCTCAGGGGAAAAAAGGCTCTTTCCATGACAGCTAACACTCTTGAGGTTTAAAAATGTATGAAAGAATTTATTTTTAATCCATTTCAGCGATTGAGTGGGCTGGGAAACATTTTCTTAGAGCTCAGGGAATGTGTCTCCAGGTTGAATGCACAGCACACACGGATGGGAAGTCGAAACTCGAGTTGCTTAAAAAATAAATATACGAAATTTGGGTCATCGAGGTGACTAGGAAAAATTCTCAGAATTCTGGAAATAATTCTGAGTTCAAGCATCGGACATGAGAACAGAAATATATTACAATCATCATGTCATCGTTGTTTTCGAAAGCCAAAAGAATTCCTCATCAAAGAACATCTTTTTTTCCTGGTTGTGGGATGGAGTAGAGTTGCTGCATCTTGAACAACCCACACTGATCTGAACAGAAACATGAAATGTTCTTATAGATATAAGAAATGAATTGAAAGTGAAAGTAAAAATGAAATTGTATTGGCTGGAAATATTTCTTGGCTGTTGAATGGGAAAAATATTTCCCGAGCTGAAAAAAAAAACTCTTCCTTTTTTCTATTAATTTGATGTCTTCACTTTGTTTACTTTGGAATGGAGAAACCCAAAGACCATGACTCATCCTTTCTAAAACATATAATTCCTAGAATGAGTCATGGTCTATTTTTAGAAACAGTGAGACAACATTCCCAGACAAAAGGGGGTAGGGTTAATTTTTGTCATGTCTAGAAGACATGATAAAAATTAACAAAAAGTTTTTTTTTTTATCTTAGAATTTTTTTCTGAGCTCTGAAAATTTTTTCCCAGTCGGCAACCAAGTGAAAATTTTCCAGCCAACACGATTTGGCTTTTACTTTCACTTTCATCGCTTTTCTATAAAAGTATTCCACGTTTTCTATTCAGAACCGTGCGGGCTCTCCAAGAGGCAGCATGCTTTTTTTCTTTCTCTATGTGATCTGGACCCAGGAACATTCTTCTAGAAAGAGCTTCTGTGAACACAAGTTTCTTTCCACTTTTTAATGTCTCACAGAATAGAAATCATTCTTCTGTTTAGGGGAAAATGTTTCCCTTTTGAAAAGCTAGGGCCCCTCGTTTGGATTTCATCAGCAACCGTTTATCAGGTTCTAGCGAAATTGGATGATCCATCCATGAATCAGAATTTCCCATCCGTGGTTTGGATGCAACAAGATTTCAACATAGTTTAAGAAAAATCCTTCAATCCTATTTGAAAGGAGATGTCATGATACTGAAAGACACCTCAAACCATACCGTTGACGACGTGTGAGACACAAACCATGACACAAATTTCAATTTCTATGACAGCTAACACGCTTGAGCTTTAAAAATGTATGAAAGAAGTTATTTTTAATCCATTTCAGCGATTGAGTGGGCTGGGGAAAAAAGGCCCTTTCCATGACAGCTAACACGCTTGAGCTTTAAAAATGTATGAAAGAATTTGTTTTTAATCCATTTCAGCGATTGAGTCTGCTGGGAAACATTTTCTCAGAGCTCAGGGGAAAAAAGGCTCTTTCCATGACAGCTAACACTCTTGAGCTTTAAAAATGTATGAAAGAAGTTATTTTTAATCCATTTCAGCGATTGAGTCTGCTGGGAAACATTTTCTTAGAGCTCAGGGGAAAAAAGGCTCTTTCCATGACAGCTAACACTCTTGAGGTTTAAAAATGTATGAAAGAATTTATTTTTAATCCATTTCAGCGATTGAGTGGGCTGGGAAACATTTTCTTAGAGCTCAGGGAATGTGTCTCCAGGTTGAATGCACAGCACACACGGATGGGAAGTCGAAACTCGAGTTGCTTAAAAAATAAATATACGAAATTTGGGTCATCGAGGTGACTAGGAAAAATTCTCAGAATTCTGGAAATAATTCTGAGTTCAAGCATCGGACATGAGAACAGAAATATATTACAATCATCATGTCATCGTTGTTTTCGAAAGCCAAAAGAATTCCTCATCAAAGAACATCTTTTTTTCCTGGTTGTGGGATGGAGTAGAGTTGCTGCATCTTGAACAACCCACACTGATCTGAACAGAAACATGAAATGTTCTTATAGATATAAGAAATGAATTGAAAGTGAAAGTAAAAATGAAATTGTATTGGCTGGAAATATTTCTTGGCTGTTGAATGGGAAAAATATTTCCCGAGCTGAAAAAAAAAACTCTTCCTTTTTTCTATTAATTTGATGTCTTCACTTTGTTTACTTTGGAATGGAGAAACCCAAAGACTATGACTCATCCTTTCTAAAACATATAATTCCTAGAATGAGTCATGGTCTATTTTTAGAAACAGTGAGACAACATTCCCAGACAAAAGGGGGTAGGATTAATTTTTGTCATGTCTAGAAGACATGATAAAAATTAACAAAAAGTTTTTTTTCTTTTTTTATCTTAGAATTTTTTTCTGAGCTCTGAAAATTTTTTCCCAGTCGGCAACCAAGTGAAAATTTTCCAGCCAACACGATTTGGCTTTTACTTTCACTTTCATCGCTTTTCTATAAAAGTATTCCACGTTTTCTATTCAGAACCGTGCGGGCTCTCCAAGAGGCAGCATGCTTTTTTTCTCTCTCTATCTCATCTGAACCCAGGAACATTCTTCTAGAAAGAGCTTCTGTGAACACAAGTTTCTTTCCACATTTTAATGTCTCACAGAATAGAAATCATTCTTCTGTTTAGGGGAAAATGTTTCCCTTTTGAAAAGCTAGGGCCCCTCGTTTGGATTTCATCAGCAACCGTTTATCAGGTTCTAGCGAAATTGGATGATCCATCCATGAATCAGAATTTCCCATCCGTGGTTTGGATGCAACAAGATTTCAACATAGTTTAAGAAAAATCCTTCAATCCTATTTGAAAGGAGATGTCATGATATTGAAAGACACCTCAAACCATACCGTTGACGACGTGTGAGACACAAACCATGACATAAATTTCAATTTCTATGACAGCTAACACGCTTGAGCTTTAAAAATGTATGAAAGAAGTTATTTTTAATCCATTTCAGCGATTGAGTGGGCTGGGGAAAAAAGGCCCTTTATATGACAGCTAACACGCTTAAGCTTTAAAAATGTATGAAAGAATTTGTTTTTAATCCATTTCAGCGATTGAGTCTGCTGGGCAACATTTTCTCAGAGCTCAGGGGAAAAAAGGCTCTTTCCATGACAGCTAACACTCTTGAGGTTTAAAAATGTATGAAAGAATTTATTTTTAATCCATTTCAGCGATTGAGTCTGCTGGGAAACATTTTCTTAGAGCTCAGGGGAAAAAAGGCTCTTTCCATGACAGCTAACACTCTTGAGGTTTAAAAATGTATGAAAGATTTTATTTTTAATCCATTTCAGCGATTGAGTGGGCTGGGAAACATTTTCTTAGAGCTCAGGGAATGTGTCTCCAGGTTGAATGCACAGCACACACGGATGGGAAGTCGAAACTCGAGTGGCTTAAAAAATAAATATACGAAATTTGGGTCATCGAGGTGACTAGGAAAAATTCTCAGAATTCTGGAAATAATTCTGAGTTCAAGTATGGGACATGACAACAGAAATGTATTACAATCACCATGTCATCATTGTTTTCGAAAGCCAAAAGAATTCCTCATGAAAGAACATCTTTTTTTCCTGGTTGTGGGATGGAGTAGAGTTGCTGCATCTTGAACAACCCACACTGATCTGAACAAAAACATTAAATGTTCTTATAGATATAAGAAATGAATTGAAAGTGAAAGTAAAAATGAAATTGTATTGGCTGGAAATATTTCTTAGCTGTTGAATGGGAAAAATACTTCCAGAGCTGAAAAAAAAAAAACTCTTCCTTTTTTCTATTAATTTGATGTCTTCACTTTGTTTACTTTGGAATGGAGAAACCCAAAGACTATGACTCATCCTTTCTAAAACATATAATTCCTAGAATGAGTCATGGTCTATTTTTAGAAACAGTGAGACAACATTCCCAGACAAAAGGGGGTAGGATTAATTTTTGTCATGTCTAGAAGACATGATAAAAATTAACAAAAAGTTTTTTTTCTTTTTTTATCTTAGAATTTTTTTCTGAGCTCTGAAAATTTTTTCCCAGTCGGCAACCAAGTGAAAATTTTCCAGCCAACACGATTTGGCTTTTACTTTCACTTTCATCGCTTTTCTATAAAAGTATTCCACGTTTTCTATTCAGAACCGTGCGGGCTCTCCAAGAGGCAGCATGCTTTTTTTCTCTCTCTATCTCATCTGAACCCAGGAACATTCTTCTAGAAAGAGCTTCTGTGAACACAAGTTTCTTTCCACATTTTAATGTCTCACAGAATAGAAATCATTCTTCTGTTTAGGGGAAAATGTTTCCCTTTTGAAAAGCTAGGGCCCCTCGTTTGGATTTCATCAGCAACCGTTTATCAGGTTCTAGCGAAATTGGATGATCCATCCATGAATCAGAATTTCCCATCCGTGGTTTGGATGCAACAAGATTTCAACATAGTTTAAGAAAAATCCTTCAATCCTATTTGAAAGGAGATGTCATGATATTGAAAGACACCTCAAACCATACCGTTGACGACGTGTGAGACACAAACCATGACATAAATTTCAATTTCTATGACAGCTAACACGCTTGAGCTTTAAAAATGTATGAAAGAAGTTATTTTTAATCCATTTCAGCGATTGAGTGGGCTGGGGAAAAAAGGCCCTTTATATGACAGCTAACACGCTTAAGCTTTAAAAATGTATGAAAGAATTTGTTTTTAATCCATTTCAGCGATTGAGTCTGCTGGGCAACATTTTCTCAGAGCTCAGGGGAAAAAAGGCTCTTTCCATGACAGCTAACACTCTTGAGGTTTAAAAATGTATGAAAGAATTTATTTTTAATCCATTTCAGCGATTGAGTCTGCTGGGAAACATTTTCTTAGAGCTCAGGGGAAAAAAGGCTCTTTCCATGACAGCTAACACTCTTGAGGTTTAAAAATGTATGAAAGATTTTATTTTTAATCCATTTCAGCGATTGAGTGGGCTGGGAAACATTTTCTTAGAGCTCAGGGAATGTGTCTCCAGGTTGAATGCACAGCACACACGGATGGGAAGTCGAAACTCGAGTGGCTTAAAAAATAAATATACGAAATTTGGGTCATCGAGGTGACTAGGAAAAATTCTCAGAATTCTGGAAATAATTCTGAGTTCAAGTATGGGACATGACAACAGAAATGTATTACAATCACCATGTCATCATTGTTTTCGAAAGCCAAAAGAATTCCTCATGAAAGAACATCTTTTTTTCCTGGTTGTGGGATGGAGTAGAGTTGCTGCATCTTGAACAACCCACACTGATCTGAACAAAAACATTAAATGTTCTTATAGATATAAGAAATGAATTGAAAGTGAAAGTAAAAATGAAATTGTATTGGCTGGAAATATTTCTTAGCTGTTGAATGGGAAAAATACTTCCAGAGCTGAAAAAAAAAAAACTCTTCCTTTTTTCTATTAATTTGATGTCTTCACTTTGTTTACTTTGGAATGGAGAAACCCAAAGACCATGACTCATCCTTTCTAAAACATATAATTCCTAGAATAAGTCATGGTCTATTTTTAGAAACAGTTAGACAACATTCCCAGACACAAGGGGGTAGGGTTAATTTTTGTCATGTCTAGAAGACATGATAAAAATTAACAAAAAGTTTTTTTTTTATCTTAGAATTTTTTTCTGAGCTCTAAAAATTTTTTCCCAGTCGGCAACCAAGTGAAAATTTTCCAGCCAACACGATTTGGCTTTTACTTTCACTTTCATCGCTTTTCTATAAAAGTATTCCACGTTTTCTATTCAGAACCGTGCGGGCTCTCCAAGAGGCAGCATGCTTTTTTTCTTTCTCTATCTCATCTGAACCCAGGAACATTCTTCTAGAAAGAGCTTCTGTGAACACAAGTTTCTTTCCACATTTTAATGTCTCACAGAATAGAAATCATTCTTCTGTTTAGGGGAAAATGTTTCCCTTTTGAAAAGCTAGGGCCCCTCGTTTGGATTTCATCAGCAACCGTTTATCAGGTTCTAGCGAAATTGGATGATCCATCCATGAATCAGAATTTCCCATCCGTGGTTTGGATGCAACAAGATTTCAACATAGTTTAAGAAAAATCCTTCAATCCTATTTGAAAGGAGATGTCATGATATTGAAAGACACCTCAAACCATACCGTTGACGACGTGTGAGACACAAACCATGACATAAATTTCAATTTCTATGACAGCTAACACGCTTGAGCTTTAAAAATGTATGAAAGAAGTTATTTTTAATCCATTTCAGCGATTGAGTGGGCTGGGGAAAAAAGGCCCTTTCCATGACAGCTAACACGCTTGAGCTTTAAAAATGTATGAAAGAATTTGTTTTTAATCCATTTCAGCGATTGAGTCTGCTGGGAAACATTTTCTCAGAGCTCAGGGAAAAAACGGCTCTTTCCATGACAGCTAACACTCTTGAGGTTTAAAAATGTATGAAAGAATTTATTTTTAATCCATTTCAGCGATTGAGTCTGCTGGGAAACATTTTCTTAGAGCTCAGGGGAAAAAAGGCTCTTTCCATGACAGCTAACACTCTTGAGGTTTAAAAATGTATGAAAGAATTTATTTTTAATCCATTTCAGCGATTGAGTCTGCTGGGAAACATTTTCTCAGAGCTCAGGGGAAAAAAGGCTCTTTCCATGACAGCTAACACTCTTGAGGTTTAAAAATGTATGAAAGAATTTATTTTTAATCCATTTCAGCAATTGAGTGGGCTGGGAAACATTTTCTTAGAGCTCAGGGAATGTGTCTCCAGGTTGAATGCACAGCACACACGGATGGGAAGTCGAAACTCGAGTGGCTTAAAAAATAAATATACGAAATTTGGGTCATCGAGGTGACTAGGAAAAATTCTCAGAATTCTGGAAATAATTCTGAGTTCAAGTATGGGACATGACAACAGAAATGTATTAAAATCATCATGTCATCATTGTTTTCGAAAGCCAAAAGAATTCCTCATGAAAGAACATCTCTTTTTCCTGGTTGTGGGATGGAGTAGAGTTGCTGCATCTTGAACAACCCACACTTATCTGAACAGAAACATGAAATGTTCTTAAAGATATAAGAAATGAATTGAAAGTGAAAGTAAAAATGAAATTGTATTGGCTGGAAATATTTCTTGGCTGTTGAATGGGAAAAATATTTCCAGAGCTGAAAAAAAAACTCTTCCTTTTTTCTATTAATTTGATGTCTTCACTTTGTTTACTTTGGAATGGAGAAACCCAAAGACCATGACTCATCCTTTCTAAAACATATAATTCCTAGAATGAGTCATGGTCTATTTTTAGAAACAGTGAGACAACATTCCCAGACAAAAGGGGGTAGGATTAATTTTTGTCATGTCTAGAAGACATGATAAAAATTAACAAAAAGTTTTTTTTTTATCTTAGAATTTTTTTCTGAGCTCTGAAAATTTTTTCCCAGTCGGCAACCAAGTGAAAATTTTCCAGCCAAGACGATTTGGCTTTTACTTTCACTTTCATCGCTTTTCTATAAAAGTATTCCACGTTTTCTATTCAGAACCGTGCGGGCTATCCAAGGGGCAGCATGCTTTTTCTCTTTCTCTATCTCATCTGAACCCAGGAACATTCTTCTAGAAAGAGCTTCTGTGAACACAAGTTTCTTTCCACATTTTAATGTCTCACAGAATAGAAATCATTCTTCTGTTTAGGGGAAAATGTTTCCCTTTTGAAAAGCTAGGGCCCCTCGTTTGGATTTCATCAGCAACCGTTTATCAGGTTCTAGCGAAATTGGATGATCCATCCATGAATCAGAATTTCCCATCCGTGCTTTGGATGCAACAAGATTTCAACATAGTTTAAGAAAAATCCTTCAATCCTATTTGAAAGGAGATGTCATGATATTGAAAGACACCTCAAACCATACCGTTGACGACGTGTGAGACACAAACCATGACACAAATTTCAATTACTATGACAGCTAACACGCTTGAGCTTTAAAAATGTATGAAAGAAGTTATTTTTAATCCATTTCAGCGATTGAGTGGGCTGGGGAAAAAGGCCCTTTCCATGACAGCTAACACGCTTGAGCTTTAAAAATGTATGAAAGAATTTGTTTTTAATCCATTTCAGCGATTGAGTCTGCTGGGCAACATTTTCTCAGAGCTCAGGGGAAAAAAGGCTCTTTCCATGACAGCTAACACTCTTGAGGTTTAAAAATGTATGAAAGAATTTCATTTTAATCCATTTCAGCGATTGAGTCTGCTGGGAAACATTTTCTTAGAGCTCAGGGGTAAAAAGGCTCTTTCCATGACAGCTAACACTCTTGAGGTTTAAAAATGTATGAAAGAATTTTTTTTTAATCCATTTCAGCAATTGAGTGGGCTGGGAAACATTTTCTTAGAGCTCAGGGAATGTGTCTCCAGGTTGAATGCACAGCACACACGGATGGGAATTTGAAACTCGAGTTGCTTAAAAAATAAATATACGAAATTTGGGTCATCGAGGTGACTAGGAAAAATTCTCAGAATTCTGGAAATAATTCTGAGTTCAAGCATCGGACATGAGAACAGAAATATATTACAATCATCATGTCATCGTTGTTTTCGAAAGCCAAAAGAATTCCTCATCAAAGAACATCTTTTTTTCCTGGTTGTGGGATGGAGTAGATTTGCTGCATCTTGAACAACCCACACTGATCTGAACAGAAACATGAAATGTTCTTAAAGATATAAGAAATGAATTGAAAGTGAAAGTAAAAATGAAATTGTATTGGCTGGAAATATTTCTTGGCTGTTGAATGGGAAAAATATTTCCAGAGCTGAAAAAAAAAACTCTTCCTTTTTTCTATTAATTTGATGTCTTCACTTTGTTTACTTTGGAATGGAGAAACCCAAAGACCATGACTCATCCTTTCTAAAACATATAATTCCTAGAATGAGTCATGGTCTATTTTTAGAAACAGTGAGACAACATTCCCAGACAAAAGGGGGTAGGATTAATTTTTGTCATGTCTAGAAGACATGATAAAAATTAACAAAAAGTTTTTTTTTTTTATCTTAGAATTTTTTTCTGAGCTCTGAAAATTTTTTCCCAGTCGGCAACCAAGTGAAATTTTCCAGCCAACACGATTTGGCTTTTACTTTCACTTTCATCGCTTTTCTATAAAAGTATTCCACGTTTTCTATTCAGAACCGTGCGGGCTATCCAAGGGGCAGCATGCTTTTTCTCTTTCTCTATCTCATCTGAACCCAGGAACATTCTTCTAGAAAGAGCTTCTGTGAACACAAGTTTCTTTCCACATTTTAATGTCTCACAGAATAGAAATCATTCTTCTGTTTAGGGGAAAATGTTTCCCTTTTGAAAAGCTAGGGCCCCTCGTTTGAATTTCATCAGCAACCGTTTATCAGGTTCTAGCGAAATTGGATGATCCATCCATGAATCAGAATTTCCCATCCGTGGTTTGGATGCAACAAGATTTCAACATAGTTTAAGAAAAATCCTTCAATCCTATTTGAAAGGAGATGTCATGATATTGAAAGACACCTCAAACCATACCGTTGATGACGTGTGAGACACAAACCATGACATAAATTTCAATTTCTATGACAGCTAACACGCTTGAGTTTTAAAAATGTATGAAAGAAGTTATTTTTAATCCATTTCAGCGATTGAGTGGGCTGGGGAAAAAAGGCCCTTTCCATGACAGCTAACACGCTTGAGCTTTAAAAATGTATGAAAGAATTAGTTTTTTATCCATTTCAGCGATTGAGTCTGCTGGGAAACATTTTCTCAGAGCTCAGGGGAAAAAAGGCTCTTTCCATGACAGCTAACACTCTTGAGGTTTAAAAATGTATGAAAGAATTAATTTTTAATCCATTTCAGCGATTGAGTCTGCTGGGAAACATTTTCTTAGAGCTCAGGGGAAAAAAGGCTCTTTCCATGACAGCTAACACTCTTGAGGTTTAAAAATGTATGAAAGAATTTATTTTTAATCCATTTCAGCGATTGAGTCTGCTGGGAAACATTTTCTCAGAGCTCAGGGGAAAAAAGGCTCTTTCCATGACAGCTAACACTCTTGAGGTTTAAAAATGTATGAAAGAATTTATTTTTAATCCATTTCAGCAATTGAGTGGGCTGGGAAACATTTTCTTAGAGCTCAGGGAATGTGTCTCCAGGTTGAATGCACAGCACACACGGATGGGAAGTCGAAACTCGAGTGGCTTAAAAAATAAATATACGAAATTTGGGTCATCGAGGTGACTAGGAAAAATTCTCAGAATTCTGGAAATAATTCTGAGTTCAAGTATGGGACATGACAACAGAAATGTATTAAAATCATCATGTCATCATTGTTTTCGAAAGCCAAAAGAATTCCTCATGAAAGAACATCTCTTTTTCCTGGTTGTGGGATAGAGTAGAGTTGCTGCATCTTGAACAACCCACACTGATCTGAACAGAAACATGAAATGTTCTTAAAGATATAAGAAATGAATTGAAAGTGAAAGTAAAAATGAAATTGTATTGGCTGGAAATATTTCTTGGCTGTTGAATGGGAAAAATATTTCCAGAGCTGAAAAAAAAAACTCTTCCTTTTTTCTATTAATTTGATGTCTTCACTTTGTTTACTTTGGAATGGAGAAACCCAAAGACCATGACTCATCCTTTCTAAAACATATAATTCCTAGAATGAGTCATGGTCTATTTTTAGAAACAGTGAGACAACATTCCCAGACAAAAGGGGGTAGGATTAATTTTTGTCATGTCTAGAAGACATGATAAAAATTAACAAAAAGTTTTTTTTTTATCTTAGAATTTTTTTCTGAGCTCTGAAAATTTTTTCCCAGTCGGCAACCAAGTGAAAATTTTCCAGCCAAGACGATTTGGCTTTTACTTTCACTTTCATCGCTTTTCTATAAAAGTATTCCACGTTTTCTATTCAGAACCGTGCGGGCTATCCAAGGGGCAGCATGCTTTTTCTCTTTCTCTATCTCATCTGAACCCAGGAACATTCTTCTAGAAAGAGCTTCTGTGAACACAAGTTTCTTTCCACATTTTAATGTCTCACAGAATAGAAATCATTCTTCTGTTTAGGGGAAAATGTTTCCCTTTTGAAAAGCTAGGGCCCCTCGTTTGGATTTCATCAGCAACCGTTTATCAGGTTCTAGCGAAATTGGATGATCCATCCATGAATCAGAATTTCCCATCCGTGGTTTGGATGCAACAAGATTTCAACATAGTTTAAGAAAAATCCTTCAATCCTATTTGAAAGGAGATGTCATGATATTGAAAGACACCTCAAACCATACCGTTGACGACGTGTGAGACACAAACCATGACACAAATTTCAATTACTATGACAGCTAACACGCTTGAGCTTTAAAAATGTATGAAAGAAGTTATTTTTAATCCATTTCAGCGATTGAGTGGGCTGGGGAAAAAGGCCCTTTCCATGACAGCTAACACGCTTGAGCTTTAAAAATGTATGAAAGAATTTGTTTTTAATCCATTTCAGCGATTGAGTCTGCTGGGCAACATTTTCTCAGAGCTCAGGGGAAAAAAGGCTCTTTCCATGACAGCTAACACTCTTGAGGTTTAAAAATGTATGAAAGAATTTCATTTTAATCCATTTCAGCGATTGAGTCTGCTGGGAAACATTTTCTTAGAGCTCAGGGGTAAAAAGGCTCTTTCCATGACAGCTAACACTCTTGAGGTTTAAAAATGTATGAAAGAATTTATTTTTAATCCATTTCAGCAATTGAGTGGGCTGGGAAACATTTTCTTAGAGCTCAGGGAATGTGTCTCCAGGTTGAATGCACAGCACACACGGATGGGAAGTCGAAACTCGAGTGGCTTAAAAAATAAATATACGAAATTTGGGTCATCGAGGTGACTAGGAAAAATTCTCAGAATTCTGGAAATAATTCTGAGTTCAAGTATGGGACATGACAACAGAAATGTATTAAAATCATAATGTCATCATTGTTTTCGAAAGCCAAAAGAATTCCTCATGAAAGAACATCTTTTTTTCCTGCTTGTGGGATGGAGTAGAGTTGCTGCATCTTGAACAACCCACACTGATCTGAACAAAAACATCAAATGTTCTTATAGATATAAGAAATGAATTGAAAGTGAAAGTAAAAATGAAATTGTATTGGCTGGAAATATTTCTTAGCTGTTGAATGGGAAAAATACTTCCAGAGCTGAAAAAAAAAAAAAAAACTCTTCCTTTTTTCTATTAATTTGATGTCTTCACTTTGTTTACTTTGGAATGGAGAAACCCAAAGACCATGACTCATCCTTTCTAAAACATATAATTCCTAGAATAAGTCATGGTCTATTTTTAGAAACAGTGAGACAACATTCCCAGACAAAAGGGGGTAGGATTAATTTTTGTCATGTCTAGAAGACATGATAAAAATTAACAAAAAGTTTTTTTTTTTATCTTAGAATTTTTTTCTGAGCTCTGAAAATTTTTTCCCAGTCGGCAACCAAGTGAAAATTTTCCAGCCAAGACGATTTGGCTTTTACTTTCACTTTCATCGCTTTTCTATAAAAGTATTCCACGTTTTCTATTCAGAACCGTGCGGGCTATCCAAGGGGCAGCATGCTTTTTCTCTTTCTCTATCTCATCTGAACCCAGGAACATTCTTCTAGAAAGAGCTTCTGTGAACACAAGTTTCTTTCCACATTTTAATGTCTCACAGAATAGAAATCATTCTTCTGTTTAGGGGAAAATGTTTCCCTTTTGAAAAGCTAGGGCCCCTCGTTTGGATTTCATCAGCAACCGTTTATCAGGTTCTAGCGAAATTGGATGATCCATCCATGAATCAGAATTTCCCATCCGTGGTTTGGATGCAACAAGATTTCAACATAGTTTAAGAAAAATCCTTCAATCCGATTTGAAAGGAGATGTCATGATATTGAAAGACACCTCAAACCATACCGTTGACGACGTGTGAGACACAAACCATGACACAAATTTCAATTACTATGACAGCTAACACGCTTGAGCTTTAAAAATGTATGAAAGAAGTTATTTTTAATCCATTTCAGCGATTGAGTGGGCTGGGGAAAAAGGCCCTTTCCATGACAGCTAACACGCTTGAGCTTTAAAAATGTATGAAAGAATTTGTTTTTAATCCATTTCAGCGATTGAGTCTGCTGGGCAACATTTTCTCAGAGCTCAGGGGAAAAAAGGCTCTTTCCATGACAGCTAACACGCTTGAGCTTTAAAAATGTATGAAAGAATTTCATTTTAATCCATTTCAGCGATTGAGTCTGCTGGGAAACATTTTCTTAGAGCTCAGGGGAAAAAAGGCTCTTTCCATGACAGCTAACACTCTTGAGGTTTAAAAATGTATGAAAGAATTTATTTTTAATCCATTTCAGCGATTGAGTCTGCTGGGAAACATTTTCTCAGAGCTCAGGGGAAAAAAGGCTCTTTCCATGACAGCTAACACTCTTGAGGTTTAAAAATGTATGAAAGAATTTATTTTTAATCCATTTCAGCAATTGAGTGGGCTGGGAAACATTTTCTTAGAGCTCAGGGAATGTGTCTCCAGGTTGAATGCACAGCACACACGGATGGGAAGTCGAAACTCGAGTGGCTTAAAAAATAAATATACGAAATTTGGGTCATCGAGGTGACTAGGAAAAATTCTCAGAATTCTGGAAATAATTCTGAGTTCAAGTATGGGACATGACAACAGAAATGTATTAAAATCATCATGTCATCATTGTTTTCGAAAGCCAAAAGAATTCCTCATGAAAGAACATCTCTTTTTCCTGGTTGTGGGATAGAGTAGAGTTGCTGCATCTTGAACAACCCACACTGATCTGAACAGAAACATGAAATGTTCTTAAAGATATAAGAAATGAATTGAAAGTGAAAGTAAAAATGAAATTGTATTGGCTGGAAATATTTCTTGGCTGTTGAATGGGAAAAATATTTCCAGAGCTGAAAAAAAAAACTCTTCCTTTTTTCTATTAATTTGATATCTTCACTTTGTTTACTTTGGAATGGAGAAACCCAAAGACCATGACTCATCCTTTCTAAAACATATAATTCCTAGAATGAGTCATGGTCTATTTTTAGAAACAGTGAGACAACATTCCCAGACAAAAGGGGGTAGGATTAATTTTTGTCATGTCTAGAAGACATGATAAAAATTAACAAAAAGTTTTTTTTTTATCTTAGAATTTTTTTCTGAGCTCTGAAAATTTTTTCCCAGTCGGCAACCAAGTGAAAATTTTCCAGCCAAGACGATTTGGCTTTTACTTTCACTTTCATCGCTTTTCTATAAAAGTATTCCACGTTTTCTATTCAGAACCGTGCGGGCTATCCAAGGGGCAGCATGCTTTTTCTCTTTCTCTATCTCATCTGAACCCAGGAACATTCTTCTAGAAAGAGCTTCTGTGAACACAAGTTTCTTTCCACATTTTAATGTCTCACAGAATAGAAATCATTCTTCTGTTTAGGGGAAAATGTTTCCCTTTTGAAAAGCTAGGGCCCCTCGTTTGGATTTCATCAGCAACCGTTTATCAGGTTCTAGCGAAATTGGATGATCCATCCATGAATCAGAATTTCCCATCCGTGGTTTGGATGCAACAAGATTTCAACATAGTTTAAGAAAAATCCTTCAATCCTATTTGAAAGGAGATGTCATGATATTGAAAGACACCTCAAACCATACCGTTGACGACGTGTGAGACACAAACCATGACACAAATTTCAATTACTATGACAGCTAACACGCTTGAGCTTTAAAAATGTATGAAAGAAGTTATTTTTAATCCATTTCAGCGATTGAGTGGGCTGGGCAACATTTTCTCAGAGCTCAGGGGAAAAAAGGCTCTTTCCATGTCAGCTAACACTCTTGAGGTTTAAAAATGTATGAAAGAATTTCATTTTAATCCATTTCAGCGATTGAGTCTGCTGGGAAACATTTTCTTAGAGCTCAGGGGAAAAAAGGCTCTTTCCATGACAGCTAACACTCTTGAGGTTTAAAAATGTATGAAAGAATTTATTTTTAATCCATTTCAGCGATTGAGTCTGCTGGGAAACATTTTCTCAGAGCTCAGGGGAAAAAAGGCTCTTTCCATGACAGCTAACACTCTTGAGGTTTAAAAATGTATGAAAGAATTTATTTTTAATCCATTTCAGCAATTGAGTGGGCTGGGAAACATTTTCTTAGAGCTCAGGGAATGTGTCTCCAGGTTGAATGCACAGCACACACGGATGGGAAGTCGAAACTCGAGTGGCTTAAAAAATAAATATACGAAATTTGGGTCATCGAGGTGACTAGGAAAAATTCTCAGAATTCTGGAAATAATTCTGAGTTCAAGTATGGGACATGACAACAGAAATGTATTAAAATCATCATGTCATCATTGTTTTCGAAAGCCAAAAGAATTCCTCATGAAAGAACATCTCTTTTTCCTGGTTGTGGGATAGAGTAGAGTTGCTGCATCTTGAACAACCCACACTGATCTGAACAGAAACATGAAATGTTCTTAAAGATATAAGAAATGAATTGAAAGTGAAAGTAAAAATGAAATTGTATTGGCTGGAAATATTTCTTGGCTGTTGAATGGGAAAAATATTTCCAGAGCTGAAAAAAAAAACTCTTCCTTTTTTCTATTAATTTGATATCTTCACTTTGTTTACTTTGGAATGGAGAAACCCAAAGACCATGACTCATCCTTTCTAAAACATATAATTCCTAGAATGAGTCATGGTCTATTTTTAGAAACAGTGAGACAACATTCCCAGACAAAAGGGGGTAGGATTAATTTTTGTCATGTCTAGAAGACATGATAAAAATTAACAAAAAGTTTTTTTTTTATCTTAGAATTTTTTTCTGAGCTCTGAAAATTTTTTCCCAGTCGGCAACCAAGTGAAAATTTTCCAGCCAAGACGATTTGGCTTTTACTTTCACTTTCATCGCTTTTCTATAAAAGTATTCCACGTTTTCTATTCAGAACCGTGCGGGCTATCCAAGGGGCAGCATGCTTTTTCTCTTTCTCTATCTCATCTGAACCCAGGAACATTCTTCTAGAAAGAGCTTCTGTGAACACAAGTTTCTTTCCACATTTTAATGTCTCACAGAATAGAAATCATTCTTCTGTTTAGGGGAAAATGTTTCCCTTTTGAAAAGCTAGGGCCCCTCGTTTGGATTTCATCAGCAACCGTTTATCAGGTTCTAGCGAAATTGGATGATCCATCCATGAATCAGAATTTCCCATCCGTGGTTTGGATGCAACAAGATTTCAACATAGTTTAAGAAAAATCCTTCAATCCTATTTGAAAGGAGATGTCATGATATTGAAAGACACCTCAAACCATACCGTTGACGACGTGTGAGACACAAACCATGACACAAATTTCAATTACTATGACAGCTAACACGCTTGAGCTTTAAAAATGTATGAAAGAAGTTATTTTTAATCCATTTCAGCGATTGAGTGGGCTGGGGAAAAAAGGCCCTTTCCATGACAGCTAACACGCTTGAGCTTTAAAAATGTATGAAAGAATTTGTTTTTAATCCATTTCAGCGATTGAGTCTGCTGGGCAACATTTTCTCAGAGCTCAGGGGAAAAAAGGCTCTTTCCATGTCAGCTAACACTCTTGAGGTTTAAAAATGTATGAAAGAATTTCATTTTAATCCATTTCAGCGATTGAGTCTGCTGGGAAACATTTTCTTAGAGCTCAGGGGAAAAAAGGCTCTTTCCATGACAGCTAACACTCTTGAGGTTTAAAAATGTATGAAAGAATTTATTTTTAATCCATTTCAGCGATTGAGTGGGCTGGGAAACATTTTCTTAGAGCTCAGGGAATGTGTCTCCAGGTTGAATGCACAGCACACACGGATGGGAATTTGAAACTCGAGTTGCTTAAAAAATAAATATACGAAATTTGGGTCATCGAGGTGACTAGGAAAAATTCTCAGAATTCTGGAAATAATTCTGAGTTCAAGCATCGGACATGAGAACAGAAATATATTACAATCATCATGTCATCGTTGTTTTCGAAAGCCAAAAGAATTCCTCATCAAAGAACATCTTTTTTTCCTGGTTGTGGGATGGAGTAGAGTTGCTGCATCTTGAACAACCCACACTGATCTGAACAGAAACATGAAATGTTCTTATAGATATAAGAAATGAATTGAAAGTGAAAGTAAAAATGAAATTGTATTGGCTGGAAATATTTCTTGGCTGTTGAATGAGGAAAATATTTCCAGAGCTGAAAAAAAAACTGTTCCTTTTTTCTATTAATTTGATGTCTTCACTTTGTTTACTTTGGAATGGAGAAACCCAAAGACCATGACTCATCCTTTCTAAAACATATAATTCCTAGAATGAGTCATGGTCTATTTTTAGAAACAGTGAGACAACATTCCCAGACAAAAGGGGGTAGGGTTAATTTTTGTCATGTCTAGAAGACATGAGAAAAATTAACAAAAAGTTTTTTTTTTTTTTATCTTAGAATTTTTTTCTGAGCTCTGAAAATTTTTTCCCAGTCGGCAACCAAGTGAAAATTTTCCAGCCAACACGATTTGGCTTTTACTTTCACTTTCATCGCTTTTCTATAAAAGTATTCCACGTTTTCTATTCAGAACCGTGCGGGCTCTCCAAGAGGCAGCATGCTTTTTTTCTTTCTCTATCTCATCTGAGCCCAGGAACATTCTTCTAGAAAGAGCTTCTGTGAACACAAGTAGTTTCTTTCCACATTTTAATGTCTCACAGAATAGAAATCATTCTTCTGTTTAGGGGAAAATGTTTCCCTTTTGAAAAGCTAGGGCCCCTCGTTTGGATTTCATCAGCAACCGTTTATCAGGTTCTAGCGAAATTGGATGATCCATCCATGAATCAGAATTTCCCGTCCGTGGTTTGGATGCAACAAGATTTCAACATAGTTTAAGAAAAATCCTTCAATCCTATTTGAAAGGAGATGTCATGATATTGAAAGACACCTCAAACCATACCGTTGACGACGTGTGAGACACAAACCATGACACAAATTTCAATTACTATGACAGCTAACACGCTTGAGCTTTAAAAATGTATGAAAGAAGTTATTTTTAATCCATTTCAGCGATTGAGTGGGCTGGGGAAAAAAGGCCCTTTCCATGACAGCTAACACGCTTCAGCTTTAAAAATGTATGAAAGAATTTGTTTTTAATCCATTTCAGCGATTGATTCTGCTGGGCAACATTTTCTCAGAGCTCAGGGGAAAAAAGGCTCTTTCCATGACAGCTAACACTCTTGAGGTTTAAAAATGTATGAAAGAATTTATTTTTAATCCATTTCAGCGATTGAGTCTGCTGGGAAACATTTTCTTAGAGCTCAGGGGAAAAAAGGCTCTTTCCATGACAGCTAACACTCTTGAGGTTTAAAAATGTATGAAAGAATTTATTTTTAATCCATTTCAGCGATTGAGTGGGCTGGGAAACATTTTCTTAGAGCTCAGGGAATGTGTCTCCAGGTTGAATGCACAGCACACACGGATGGGAAGTCGAAACTCGAGTTGCTTAAAAAATAAATATACGAAATTTGGGTCATCGAGGTGACTAGGAAAAATTCTCAGAATTCTCGAAATAATTCTGAGTTCAAGCATCGGACATGAGAACAGAAATATATTACAATCATCATGTCATCGTTGTTTTCGAAAGCCAAAAGAATTCCTCATCAAAGAACATCTTTTTTTCCTGGTTGTGGGATGGAGTAGAGTTGCTGCATCTTGAACAACCCACACTGATCTGAACAGAAACATGAAATGTTCTTATAGATATAAGAAATGAATTGAAAGTGAAAGTAAAAATGAAATTGTATTGGCTGGAAATATTTCTTGGCTGTTGAATGGGAAAAATATTTCCAGAGCTGAAAAAAAAAACTCTTCCTTTTTTCTATTAATTTGATGTCTTCACTTTGTTTACTTTGGAATGGAGAAACCCAAAGACCATGACTCATCCTTTCTAAAACATATAATTCCTAGAATGAGTCATGGTCTATTTTTAGAAACAGTGAGACAACATTCCCAGACAAAAGGGGGTAGGATTAATTTTTGTCATGTCTAGAAGACATGATAAAAATTAACAAAAAGTTTTTTTTCTTTTTTTATCTTAGAATTTTTTTCTGAGCTCTGAAAATTTTTTCCCAGTCGGCAACCAAGTGAAATTTTCCAGCCAAGACGATTTGGCTTTTACTTTCACTTTCATCGCTTTTCTATAAAAGTATTCCACGTTTTCTATTCAGAACCGTGCGGGCTATCCAAGGGGCAGCATGCTTTTTCTCTTTCTCTATCTCATCTGGACCCAGGAACATTCTTCTAGAAAGAGCTTCTGTGAACACAAGTTTCTTTCCACATTTTAATGTCTCACAGAATAGAAATCATTCTTCTGTTTAGGGGAAAATGTTTCCCTTTTGAAAAGCTAGGGCCCCTCGTTTGGATTTCATCAGCAACCGTTTATCAGGTTCTAGCGAAATTGGATGATCCATCCATGAATCAGAATTTCCCATCCGTGGTTTGGATGCAACAAGATTTCAACATAGTTTAAGAAAAATCCTTCAATCCTATTTGAAAGGAGATGTCATGATATTGAAAGACACCTCAAACCATACCGTTGACGACGTGTGAGACACAAACCATGACATAAATTTCAATTTCTATGACAGCTAACACGCTTGAGCTTTAAAAATGTATGAAAGAAGTTATTTTTAATCCATTTCAGCGATTGAGTGGGCTGGGCAAAAAAGGCCCTTTCCATGACAGCTAACACGCTTGAGCTTTAAAAATGTATGAAAGAATTTGTTTTTAATCCATTTCAGTGATTGAGTGGGCTGTGAAAAGAAAAAGCTCTTTCCATGATACCTAACACTCTTGAGCTTTAAAAATGTATGAAAGAATTTATTTTTAATCCATTTCAGCGATTGAGGGGACTGGGAAACATTTTCTTAGAGCTCAGGGTAAAAAAGGCTCTTTCCATGACACCTAACACGCTTGAGCTTTAAAAATGTATGAAACAATTCATTTTTAATCCATTTCAGCGATTGAGTGGGCTCGGAAAATTTTCTTAGAGCTCAGGGAATGTGTCTCCAGGTTGAATGCACAGAACACACGGATGGGAAGTCGAAACTCGTGTGGCTTAAATAAATATACGAAATTTGGGTCATCGAGTGACTAGGAAAAATTCTCAGATCTCTGGAAATAATTCTGAGTTCAAGCATCGGACATGAGAACAGAAATATATTACAATCATCATGTCATCGTTGTTTTCGAAAGCCAAAAGAATTCCTCATCAAAGAACATCTTTTTTTCCTGGTTGTGGGATGGAGTAGAGTTGCTGCATCTTGAACAACCCACACTGATCTGAACAGAAATATGAAATGTTTTTATAGATATAAGAAATGAATTGAAAGTGAAAGTAAAAATGAAATTGTATTGGCTGGAAATATTTCTTGGCTGTTGAATGGGAAAAATATTTCCAGAGCTGAAAAAAAAACTCTTCCTTTTTTCTATTAATTTGATGTCTTCACTTTGTTTACTTTGGAATGGAGAAACCCAAAGACCATGACTCATCCTTTCTAAAACATATAATTCCTAGAATGAGTCATGGTCTATTTTTAGAAACAGTGAGACAACATTCCCAGACAAAAGGGGGTAGGGTTAATTTTTGTCATGTCTAGAAGACATGATAAAAATTAACAAAAAGTTTTTTTTTTTTATCTTAGAATTTTTTTCTGAGCTCTGAAAATTTTTTCCCAGTCGGCAACCAAGTGAAAATTTTCCAGCCAACACGATTTGGCTTTTACTTTCACTTTCATCGCTTTTCTATAAAAGTATTCCACGTTTTCTATTCAGAACCGTGCGGGCTATCCAAGGGGCAGCATGCTTTTTCTCTTTCTCTATCTGATCTGGACCCAGGAACATTCTACTAGAAAGAGCTTCTGTGAACACAAGTTTCTTTCCACTTTTTAATGTCTCACAGAATAGAAATCATTCTTCTGTTTAGGGGAAAATGTTTCCCTTTTGAAAAGCTAGGGCCCCTCGTTTGGATTTCATCAGCAACCGTTTATCAGGTTCTGGCGAAATTGGATGATCCATCCATGAATCAGAATTTCCCATCCGTGGTTTGGATGCAACAAGATTTCAACATAGTTTAAGAAAAATCCTTCAATCCTATTTGAAAGGAGATGTCATGATATTGAAAGACACCTCAAACCATACCGTTGACGACGTGTGAGACACAAACCATGACACAAATTTCAATTACTATGACAGCTAACACGCTTGAGCTTTAAAAATGTATGAAAGAAGTTATTTTTAATCCATTTCAGCGATTGAGTGGGTTGGGGAAAAAAGGCCCTTTCCATGACAGCTAACACGCTTGAGCTTTAAAAATGTATGAAAGAATTTGTTTTTAATCCATTTCAGCGATTGAGTCTGCTGGGCAACATTTTCTCAGAGCTCAGGGGAAAAAAGGCTCTTTCCATGACAGCTAACACTCTTGAGGTTTAAAAATGTATGAAAGAATTTATTTTTAATCCATTTCAGCGATTGAGTCTGCTGGGAAACATTTTCTTAGAGCTCAGGGGAAAAAAGGCTCTTTCCATGACAGCTAACACTCTTGAGGTTTAAAAATGTATGAAAGAATTTATTTTTAATCCATTTCAGCGATTGAGTATGCTGGGAAACATTTTCTCAGAGCTCAGGGGAAAAAAGGCTCTTTCCATGACAGCTAACACTCTTGAGGTTTAAAAATGTATGGAAGAATTTATTTTTAATCCATTTCAGCAATTGAGTGGGCTGGGAAACATTTTCTTAGAGCTCAGGGAATGTGTCTCCAGGTTGAATGCACAGCACACACGGATGGGAAGTCGAAACTCGAGTGGCTTAAAAAATAAATATACGAAATTTGGGTCATCGAGGTGACTAGGAAAAATTCTCAGAATTCTGGAAATAATTCTGAGTTCAAGTATGGGACATGACAACAGAAATGTATTAAAATCATCATGTCATCATTGTTTTCGAAAGCCAAAAGAATTCCTCATGAAAGAACATCTCTTTTTCCTGGTTGTGGGATGGAGTAGAGTTGCTGCATCTTGAACAACCCACACTGATCTGAACAGAAACATGAAATGTTCTTAAAGATATAAGAAATGAATTGAAAGTGAAAGTAAAAATGAAATTGTATTGGCTGGAAATATTTCTTGTCTGTTGAATGGGAAAAATATTTCCAGAGCTGAAAAAAAAAACTCTTCCTTTTTTCTATTAATTTGATGTCTTCACTTTGTTTACTTTGGAATGGAGAAACCCAAAGACCATGACTCATCCTTTCTAAAACATATAATTCCTAGAATGAGTCATGGTCTATTTTTAGAAACAGTGAGACAACATTCCCAGACAAAAGGGGGTAGGATTAATTTTTGTCATGTCTAGAAGACATGATAAAAATTAACAAAAAGTTTTTTTTTTATCTTAGAATTTTTTTCTGAGCTCTGAAAATTTTTTCCCAGTCGGCAACCAAGTCAAAATTTTCCAGCCAAGACGATTTGGCTTTTACTTTCACTTTCATCGCTTTTCTATAAAAGTATTCCACGTTTTCTATTCAGAACCGTGCGGGCTATCCAAGGGGCAGCATGCTTTTTCTCTTTCTCTATCTCATCTGAACCCAGGAACATTCTTCTAGAAAGAGCTTCTGTGAACACAAGTTTCTTTCCACATTTTAATGTCTCACAGAATAGAAATCATTCTTCTGTTTAGGGGAAAATGTTTCCCTTTTGAAAAGCTAGGGCCCCTCGTTTGGATTTCATCAGCAACCGTTTATCAGGTTCTAGCGAAATTGGATGATCCATCCATGAATCAGAATTTCCCATCCGTGGTTTGGATGCAACAACATTTCAACATAGTTTAAGAAAAATCCTTCAATCCTATTTGAAAGGAGATATCATGATATTGAAAGACACCTCAAACCATACCGTTGACGACGTGTGAGACACAAACCATGACACAAATATCAATTACTATGACAGCTAACACGCTTGAGCTTTAAAAATGTATGAAAGAAGTTATTTTTAATCCATTTCAGCGATTGAGTGGGCTGGGGAAAAAAGGCCCTTTCCATGACAGCTAACACGCTTGAGCTTTAAAAATGTATGAAAGAATTTGTTTTTAATCCATTTCAGCGATTGAGTCTGCTGGGCAACATTTTCTCAGAACTCAGGGGAAAAAAGGCTCTTTCCATGACAGCTAAGACTCTTGAGGTTTAAAAATGTATGAAAGAATTTATTTTTAATCCATTTCAGCGCTTGAGTCTGCTGGGAAACATTTTCTTAGAGCTCAGGGGAAAAAAGGCTCTTTCCATGACAGCTAACACTCTTGAGGTTTAAAAATGTATGGAAGAATTTATTTTTAATCCATTTCAGCAATTGAGTGGGCTGGGAAACATTTTCTTAGAGCTCAGGGAATGTGTCTCCAGGTTGAATGCACAGCACACACGGATGGGAAGTCGAAACTCGAGTGGCTTAAAAAATAAATATACGAAATTTGGGTCATCGAGGTGACTAGGAAAAATTCTCAGAATTCTGGAAATAATTCTGAGTTCAAGTATGGGACATGACAACAGAAATGTATTAAAATCATCATGTCATCATTGTTTTCGAAAGCCAAAAGAATTCCTCATGAAAGAACATCTCTTTTTCCTGGTTGTGGGATGGAGTAGAGTTGCTGCATCTTGAACAACCCACACTGATCTGAACAGAAACATGAAATGTTCTTAAAGATATAAGAAATGAATTGAAAGTGAAAGTAAAAATGAAATTGTATTGGCTGGAAATATTTCTTGTCTGTTGAATGGGAAAAATATTTCCAGAGCTGAAAAAAAAAACTCTTCCTTTTTTCTATTAATTTGATGTCTTCACTTTGTTTACTTTGGAATGGAGAAACCCAAAGACCATGACTCATCCTTTCTAAAACATATAATTCCTAGAATGAGTCATGGTCTATTTTTAGAAACAGTGAGACAACATTCCCAGACAAAAGGGGGTAGGATTAATTTTTGTCATGTCTAGAAGACATGATAAAAATTAACAAAAAGTTTTTTTTTTATCTTAGAATTTTTTTCTGAGCTCTGAAAATTTTTTCCCAGTCGGCAACCAAGTCAAAATTTTCCAGCCAAGACGATTTGGCTTTTACTTTCACTTTCATCGCTTTTCTATAAAAGTATTCCACGTTTTCTATTCAGAACCGTGCGGGCTATCCAAGGGGCAGCATGCTTTTTCTCTTTCTCTATCTCATCTGAACCCAGGAACATTCTTCTAGAAAGAGCTTCTGTGAACACAAGTTTCTTTCCACATTTTAATGTCTCACAGAATAGAAATCATTCTTCTGTTTAGGGGAAAATGTTTCCCTTTTGAAAAGCTAGGGCCCCTCGTTTGGATTTCATCAGCAACCGTTTATCAGGTTCTAGCGAAATTGGATGATCCATCCATGAATCAGAATTTCCCATCCGTGGTTTGGATGCAACAACATTTCAACATAGTTTAAGAAAAATCCTTCAATCCTATTTGAAAGGAGATATCATGATATTGAAAGACACCTCAAACCATACCGTTGACGACGTGTGAGACACAAACCATGACACAAATATCAATTACTATGACAGCTAACACGCTTGAGCTTTAAAAATGTATGAAAGAAGTTATTTTTAATCCATTTCAGCGATTGAGTGGGCTGGGGAAAAAAGGCCCTTTCCATGACAGCTAACACGCTTGAGCTTTAAAAATGTATGAAAGAATTTGTTTTTAATCCATTTCAGCGATTGAGTCTGCTGGGCAACATTTTCTCAGAACTCAGGGGAAAAAAGGCTCTTTCCATGACAGCTAAGACTCTTGAGGTTTAAAAATGTATGAAAGAATTTATTTTTAATCCATTTCAGCGCTTGAGTCTGCTGGGAAACATTTTCTTAGAGCTCAGGGGAAAAAAGGCTCTTTCCATGACAGCTAACACTCTTGAGGTTTAAAAATGTATGAAAGAATTTATTTTTAATCCATTTCAGCGATTGAGTGGGCTGGGAAACATTTTCTTAGAGCTCAGGGAATGTGTCTCCAGGTTGAATGCACAGCACACACGGATGGGAATTTGAAACTCGAGTTGCTTAAAAAATAAATATACGAAATTTGGGTCATCGAGGTGACTAGGAAAAATTCTCAGAATTCTGGAAATAATTCTGAGTTCAAGCATCGGACATGAGAACAGAAATATATTACAATCATCATGTCATCGTTGTTTTCGAAAGCCAAAAGAATTCCTCATCAAAGAACATCTTTTTTTCCTGGTTGTGGGATGGAGTAGATTTGCTGCATCTTGAACAACCCACACTGATCTGAACAGAAACATGAAATGTTCTTATAGATATAAGAAATGAATTGAAAGTGAAAGTAAAAATGAAATTGTATTGGCTGGAAATATTTCTTGGCTGTTGAATGGGAAAAATATTTCCAGAGCTGAAAAAAAAAACTCTTCCTTTTTTCTATTAATTTGATGTCTTCACTTTGTTTACTTTGGAATGGAGAAACCCAAAGACCATGACTCATCCTTTCTAAAACATATAATTCCTAGAATGAGTCATGGTCTATTTTTAGAAACAGTGAGACAACATTCCCAGACAAAAGGGGGTAGGATTAATTTTTCTCATGTCTAGAAGACATGATAAAAATTAACAAAAAGTTTTTTTTTTTTTTATCTTAGAATTTTTTTCTGAGCTCTGAAAATTTTTTCCCAGTCGGCAACCAAGTGAAATTTTCCAGCCAACACGATTTGGCTTTTACTTTCACTTTCATCGCTTTTCTATAAAAGTATTCCACGTTTTCTATTCAGAACCGTGCGGGCTATCCAAGGGGCAGCATGCTTTTTCTCTTTCTCTATCTGATCTGGACCCAGGAACATTCTACTAGAAAGAGCTTCTGTGAACACAAGTTTCTTTCCACTTTTTAATGTCTCACAGAATAGAAATCATTCTTCTGTTTAGGGGAAAATGTTTCCCTTTTGAAAAGCTAGGGCCCCTCGTTTGGATTTCATCAGCAACCGTTTATCAGGTTCTAGCGAAATTGGATGATCCATCCATGAATCAGAATTTCCCATCCGTGGTTTGGATGCAACAAGATTTCAACATAGTTTAAGAAAAATCCTTCAATCCTATTTGAAAGGAGATGTCATGATATTGAAAGACACCTCAAACCATACCGTTGACGACGTGTGAGACACAAACCATGACATAAATTTCAATTTCTATGACAGCTAACACGCTTGAGCTTTAAAAATGTATGAAAGAAGTTATTTTTAATCCATTTCAGCGATTGAGTGGGCTGGGGAAAAAAGGCCCTTTCCATGACAGCTAACACGCTTGAGCTTTAAAAATGTATGAAAGAATTTGTTTTTAATCCATTTCAGCGATTGAGTCTGCTGGGCAACATTTTCTCAGAGCTCAGGGGAAAAAAGGCTCTTTCCATGACAGCTAACACTCTTGAGGTTTAAAAATGTATGAAAGAATTTATTTTTAATCCATTTCAGCGATTGAGTCTGCTGGGAAACATTTTCTTAGAGCTCAGGGGAAAAAAGGCTCTTTCCATGACAGCTAACACTCTTGAGGTTTAAAAATGTATGAAAGAATTTATTTTTAATCCATTTCAGCGATTGAGTGGGCTGGGAAACATTTTCTTAGAGCTCAGGGAATGTGTCTCCAGGTTGAATGCACAGCACACACGGATGGGAATTTGAAACTCGAGTTGCTTAAAAAATAAATATACGAAATTTGGGTCATCGAGGTGACTAGGAAAAATTCTCAGAATTCTGGAAATAATTCTGAGTTCAAGCATCGGACATGAGAACAGAAATATATTACAATCATCATGTCATCGTTGTTTTCGAAAGCCAAAAGAATTCCTCATCAAAGAACATCTTTTTTTCCTGGTTGTGGGATGGAGTAGATTTGCTGCATCTTGAACAACCCACACTGATCTGAACAGAAACATGAAATGTTCTTATAGATATAAGAAATGAATTGAAAGTGAAAGTAAAAATGAAATTGTATTGGCTGGAAATATTTCTTGGCTGTTGAATGGGAAAAATATTTCCAGAGCTGAAAAAAAAAACTCTTCCTTTTTTCTATTAATTTGATGTCTTCACTTTGTTTACTTTGGAATGGAGAAACCCAAAGACCATGACTCATCCTTTCTAAAACATATAATTCCTAGAATGAGTCATGGTCTATTTTTAGAAACAGTGAGACAACATTCCCAGACAAAAGGGGGTAGGATTAATTTTTGTCATGTCTAGAAGACATGATAAAAATTAACAAAAAGTTTTTTTTTTTTATCTTAGAATTTTTTTCTGAGCTCTGAAAATTTTTTCCCAGTCGGCAACCAAGTGAAATTTTCCAGCCAACACGATTTGGCTTTTACTTTCACTTTCATCGCTTTTCTATAAAAGTATTCCACGTTTTCTATTCAGAACCGTGCGGGCTATCCAAGGGGCAGCATGCTTTTTCTCTTTCTCTATCTGATCTGGACCCAGGAACATTCTACTAGAAAGAGCTTCTGTGAACACAAGTTTCTTTCCACTTTTTAATGTCTCACAGAATAGAAATCATTCTTCTGTTTAGGGGAAAATGTTTCCCTTTTGAAAAGCTAGGGCCCCTCGTTTGGATTTCATCAGCAACCGTTTATCAGGTTCTAGCGAAATTGGATGATCCATCCATGAATCAGAATTTCCCATCCGTGGTTTGGATGCAACAAGATTTCAACATAGTTTAAGAAAAATCCTTCAATCCTATTTGAAAGGAGATGTCATGATATTGAAAGACACCTCAAACCATACCGTTGACGACGTGTGAGACACAAACCATGACACAAATTTCAATTACTATGACAGCTAACACGCTTGAGCTTTAAAAATGTATGAAAGAAGTTATTTTTAATCCATTTCAGCGATTGAGTGGGCTGGGGAAAAAAGGCCCTTTCCATGACAGCTAACACGCTTGAGCTTTAAAAATGTATGAAAGAATTTGTTTTTAATCCATTTCAGCGATTGATTCTGCTGGGCAACATTTTCTCAGATCTCAGGGGAAAAAAGGCTCTTTCCATGACAGCTAACACTCTTGAGGTTTAAAAATGTATGAAAGAATTTATTTTTAATCCATTTCAGCGATTGAGTCTGCTGGGAAACATTTTCTTAGAGCTCAGGGGAAAAAAGGCTCTTTCCATGACAGCTAACACTCTTGAGGTTTAAAAATGTATGAAAGAATTTATTTTTAATCCATTTCAGCGATTGAGTGGGCTGGGAAACATTTTCTTAGAGCTCAGGGAATGTGTCTCCAGGTTGAATGCACAGCACACACGGATGGGAATTTGAAACTCGAGTTGCTTAAAAAATAAATATACGAAATTTGGGTCATCGAGGTGACTAGGAAAAATTCTCAGAATTCTGGAAATAATTCTGAGTTCAAGCATCGGACATGAGAACAGAAATATATTACAATCATCATGTCATCGTTGTTTTCGAAAGCCAAAAGAATTCCTCATCAAAGAACATCTTTTTTTCCTGGTTGTGGGATGGAGTAGATTTGCTGCATCTTGAACAACCCACACTGATCTGAACAGAAACATGAAATGTTCTTATAGATATAAGAAATGAATTGAAAGTGAAAGTAAAAATGAAATTGTATTGGCTGGAAATATTTCTTGGCTGTTGAATGGGAAAAATATTTCCAGAGCTGAAAAAAAAACTCTTCCTTTTTTCTATTAATTTGATGTCTTCACTTTGTTTACTTTGGAATGGAGAAACCCAAAGACCATGACTCATCCTTTCTAAAACATATAATTCCTAGAATGAGTCATGGTCTATTTTTAGAAACAGTGAGACAACATTCCCAGACAAAAGGGGGTAGGATTAATTTTTGTCATGTCTAGAAGACATGATAAAAATTAACAAAAAGTTTTTTTTTTTTTATCTTAGAATTTTTTTCTGAGCTCTGAAAATTTTTTCCCAGTCGGCAACCAAGTGAAATTTTCCAGCCAACACGATTTGGCTTTTACTTTCACTTTCATCGCTTTTCTATAAAAGTATTCCACGTTTTCTATTCAGAACCGTGCGGGCTATCCAAGGGGCAGCATGCTTTTTCTCTTTCTCTATCTGATCTGGACCCAGGAACATTCTACTAGAAAGAGCTTCTGTGAACACAAGTTTCTTTCCACTTTTTAATGTCTCACAGAATAGAAATCATTCTTCTGTTTAGGGGAAAATGTTTCCCTTTTGAAAAGCTAGGGCCCCTCGTTTGGATTTCATCAGCAACCGTTTATCAGGTTCTAGCGAAATTGGATGATCCATCCATGAATCAGAATTTCCCATCCGTGGTTTGGATGCAACAAGATTTCAACATAGTTTAAGTAAAATCCTTCAATCCTATTTGAAAGGAGATGTCATGATATTGAAAGACACCTCAAACCATACCGTTGACGACGTGTGAGACACAAACCATGACACAAATTTCAATTACTATGACAGCTAACACGCTTGAGCTTTAAAAATGTATGAAAGAAGTTATTTTTAATCCATTTCAGCGATTGAGTGGGCTGGGGAAAAAAGGCCCTTTCCATGACAGCTAACACGCTTGAGCTTTAAAAATGTATGAAAGAATTTGTTTTTAATCCATTTCAGCGATTGATTCTGCTGGGCAACATTTTCTCAGATCTCAGGGGAAAAAAGGCTCTTTCCATGACAGCTAACACTCTTGAGGTTTAAAAATGTATGAAAGAATTTATTTTTAATCCATTTCAGCGATTGAGTCTGCTGGGAAACATTTTCTTAGAGCTCAGGGGAAAAAAGGCTCTTTCCATGACAGCTAACACTCTTGAGGTTTAAAAATGTATGAAAGAATTTATTTTTAATCCATTTCAGCGATTGAGTGGGCTGGGAAACATTTTCTTAGAGCTCAGGGAATGTGTCTCCAGGTTGAATGCACAGCACACACGGATGGGAAGTCGAAACTCGAGTTGCTTAAAAAATAAATATACGAAATTTGGGTCATCGAGGTGACTAGGAAAAATTCTCAGAATTCTGGAAATAATTCTGAGTTCAAGCATCGGACATGAGAACAGAAATATATTACAATCATCATGTCATCGTTGTTTTCGAAAGCCAAAAGAATTCCTCATCAAAGAACATCTTTTTTTCCTGGTTGTGGGATGGAGTAGAGTTGCTGCATCTTGAACAACCCATACTGATCTGAACAGAAACATGAAATGTTCTTATAGATATAAGAAATGAATTGAAAGTGAAAGTAAAAATGAAATTGTATTGGCTGGAAATATTTCTTGGCTGTTGAATGGGAAAAATATTTCCAGAGCTGAAAAAAAAAACTCTTCCTTTTTTCTATTAATTTGATGTCTTCACTTTGTTTACTTTGGAATGGAGAAACCCAAAGACCATGACTCATCCTTTCTAAAACATATAATTCCTAGAATGAGTCATGGTCTATTTTTAGAAACAGTGAGACAACATTCCCAGACAAAAGGGGGTAGGATTAATTTTTGTCATGTCTAGAAGACATGAAAAAAATTACAAAAAGTTTTTTTTCTTTTTTTATCTTAGAATTTTTTTCTGAGCTCTGAAAATTTTTTCCCAGTCGGCAACCAAGTGAAATTTTCCAGCCAAGACGATTTGGCTTTTACTTTCACTTTCATCGCTTTTCTATAAAAGTATTCCACGTTTTCTATTCAGAACCGTGCGGGCTATCCAAGGGGCAGCATGCTTTTTCTCTTTCTCTATCTCATCTGGACCCAGGAACATTCTTCTAGAAAGAGCTTGTGAACACAAGTTTCTTTCCACATTTTAATGTCTCACAGAATAGAAATCATTCTTCTGTTTAGGGGAAAATGTTTCCCTTTTGAAAAGCTAGGGCCCCTCGTTTGGATTTCATCAGCAACCGTTTATCAGGTTCTAGCGAAATTGGATGATCCATCCATGAATCAGAATTTCCCATCCGTGGTTTGGATGCAACAAGATTTCAACATAGTTTAAGAAAAATCCTTCAATCCTATTTGAAAGGAGATGTCATGATATTGAAAGACACCTCAAACCATACCGTTGACGACGTGTGAGACACAAACCATGACATAAATTTCAATTTCTATGACAGCTAACACGCTTGAGCTTTAAAAATGTATGAAAGAAGTTATTTTTAATCCATTTCAGCGATTGAGTGGGCTGGGGAAAAAAGGCCCTTTCCATGACAGCTAACACGCTTGAGCTTTAAAAATGTATGAAAGAATTTGTTTTTAATCCATTTCAGCGATTGATTCTGCTGGGCAACATTTTCTCAGAGCTCAGGGGAAAAAAGGCTCTTTCCATGACAGCTAACACTCTTGAGGTTTAAAAATGTATGAAAGAATTTATTTTTAATCCATTTCAGCGATTGAGTCTGCTGGGAAACATTTTCTCAGAGCTCAGGGGAAAAAAGGCTCTTTCCATGACAGCTAACACTCTTGAGGTTTAAAAATGTATGAAAGAATTTATTTTTAATCCATTTCAGCGATTGAGTGGGCTGGGAAACATTTTCTTAGAGCTCAGGGAATGTGTCTCCAGGTTGAATGCACAGCACACACGGATGGGAAGTCGAAACTCGAGTTGCTTAAAAAATAAATATACGAAATTTGGGTCATCGAGGTGACTAGGAAAAATTCTCAGAATTCTGGAAATAATTCTGAGTTCAAGTATGGGACATGACAACAGAAATGTATTACAATCATCATGTCATCATTGTTTTCGAAAGCCAAAAGAATTCCTCATGAAAGAACATCTTTTTTTCCTGCTTGTGGGAGGGAGTAGAGTTGCTGCATCTTGAACAACCCACACTGATCTGAACAAAAACATTAAATGTTCTTATAGATATAAGAAATGAATTGAAAGTGAAAGTAAAAATGAAATTGTATTGGCTGGAAATATTTCTTGGCTGTTGAATGGGAAAAATATTTTCAGAGCTGAAAAAAAAAACTCTTCCTTTTTTCTATTAATTTGATGTCTTCACTTTGTTTACTTTGCAATGGAGAAACCCAAAGACCATGACTCATCCTTTCTAAAACATATAATTCCTAGAATAAGTTATGGTCTATTTTTAGAAACAGTTAGACAACATTCCCAGACACAAGGGGATAGGGTTAATTTTTGTCATGTCTAGAAGACATGATAAAAATTAACAAAAAGTTTTTTTTTTATCTTAGAATTTTTTTCTGAGCTCTGAAAATTTTTTCCCAGTCGGCAACCAAGTGAAAATTTTCCAGCCAACACGATTTGGCTTTTACTTTCACTTTCATCGCTTTTCTATAAAAGTATTCCACGTTTTCTATTCAGAACCGTGCGGGCTATCCAAGAGGCAGCATGCTTTTTTTCTTTCTCTATCTCATCTGAACCCAGGAACATTCTTCTAGAAAGAGCTTCTGTGAACACAAGTTTCTTTCCACATTTTAATGTCTCACAGAATAGAAATCATTCTTCTGTTTAGGGGAAAATGTTTCCCTTTTGAAAAGCTAGGGCCCCTCGTTTGGATTTCATCAGCAACCGTTTATCAGGTTCTAGCGAAATTGGATGATCCATCCATGAATCAGAATTTCCCATCCGTGGTTTGGATGCAACAAGATTTCAACATAGTTTAAGAAAAATCCTTCAATCCTATTTGAAAGGAGATGTCATGATATTGAAAGACACCTCAAACCATACCGTTGACGACGTGTGAGACACAAACCATGACATAAATTTCAATTTCTATGACAGCTAACACGCTTGAGCTTTAAAAATGTATGAAAGAAGTTATTTTTAATCCATTTCAGCGATTGAGTGGGCTGGGGAAAAAAGGCCTTTTCCATGACAGCTAACACGCTTGAGCTTTAAAAATGTATGAAAGAATTTGTTTTTAATCCATTTCAGCGATTGAGTCTGCTGGGAAACATTTTCTCAGAGCTCAGGGGAAAAAAGGCTCTTTCCATGACAGCTAACACTCTTGAGGTTTAAAAATGTATGAAAGAATTTATTTTTAATCCATTTCAGCGATTGAGTCTGCTGGGAAACATTTTCTTAGAGCTCAGGGGAAAAAAGGCTCTTTCCATGACAGCTAACACTCTTGAGGTTTAAAAATGTATGAAAAAATTTATTTTTAATCCATTTCAGCGATTGAGTGGGCTGGGAAACATTTTCTTAGAGCTCAGGGAATGTGTCTCCAGGTTGAATGCACAGCACACACGGATGGGAAGTCGAAACTCGAGTGGCTTAAAAAATAAATATACGAAATTTGGGTCATCGAGGTGACTAGGAAAAATTCTCAGAATTCTGGAAATAATTCTGAGTTCAAGTATGGGACATGACAACAGAAATGTATTACAATCATCATGTCATCATTGTTTTCGAAAGCCAAAAGAATTCCTCATAAAAGAACATCTTTTTTTCCTGGTTGTGGGATGGAGTAGAGTTGCTGCATCTTGAACAACCCACACTGATCTGAACAGAAACATGAAATGTTCTTATAGATATAAGAAATGAATTGAAAGTGAAAGTAAAAATGAAATTGTATTGGCTGGAAATATTTCTTGGCTGTTGAATGGGAAAAATATTTCCAGAGCTGAAAAAAAACTGTTCCTTTTTTCTATTAATTTGATGTCTTCACTTTGTTTACTTTGGAATGGAGAAACCCAAAGACCATGACTCATCCTTTCTAAAACATATAATTCCTAGAATGAGTCATGGTCTATTTTTAGAAACAGTGAGACAACATTCCCAGACAAAAAGGGGTAGGGTTAATTTTTGTCATGTCTAGAAGACATGATAAAAATTAACAAAAAGTTTTTTTTTTTTATCTTAGAATTTTTTTCTGAGCTCTGAAAATTTTTTCCCAGTCGGCAACCAAGTGAAAATTTTCCAGCCAACACGATTTGGCTTTTACTTTCACTTTCATCGCTTTTCTATAAAAGTATTCCACGTTTTCTATTCAGAACCGTGCGGGCTATCCAAGGGGCAGCCTGCTTTTTCTCTTTCTCTATCTGATCTGGACCCAGGAACATTCTACTAGAAAGAGCTTCTGTGAACACAAGTTTCTTTCCACTTTTTAATGTCTCACAGAATAGAAATCATTCTTCTTTTTAGGGGAAAATGTTTCCCTTTTGAAAAGCTAGGGCCCCTCGTTTGGATTTCATCAGCAACCGTTTATCAGGTTCTAGCGAAATTGGATGATCCATCCATGAATCAGAATTTCCCATCCGTGGTTTGGATGCAACAAGATTTCAACATAGTTTAAGAAAAATCCTTCAATCCTATTTGAAAGGAGATGTCATGATATTGAAAGACACCTCAAACCATACCGTTGACGACGTGTGAGACACAAACCATGACACAAATTTCAATTACTATGACAGCTAACACGCTTGAGCTTTAAAAATGTATGAAAGAAGTTATTTTTAATCCATTTCAGCGATTGAGTGGGCTGGGGAAAAAAGGCCCTTTCCATGACAGCTAACACGCTTGAGCTTTAAAAATGTATGAAAGAATTTGTTTTTAATCCATTTCAGCGATTGAGTCTGCTGGGAAACATTTTCTCAGAGCTCAGGGGAAAAAAGGCTCTTTCCATGACAGCTAACACTCTTGAGGTTTAAAAATGTATGAAAGAATTTATTTTTAATCCATTTCAGCGATTGAGTCTGCTGGGAAACATTTTCTTAGAGCTCAGGGGAAAAAAGGCTCTTTCCATGACAGCTAACACTCTTGAGGTTTAAAAATGTATGAAAAAATTTATTTTTAATCCATTTCAGCGATTGAGTGGGCTGGGAAACATTTTCTTAGAGCTCAGGGAATGTGTCTCCAGGTTGAATGCACAGCACACACGGATGGGAAGTCGAAACTCGAGTGGCTTAAAAAATAAATATACGAAATTTGGGTCATCGAGGTGACTAGGAAAAATTCTCAGAATTCTGGAAATAATTCTGAGTTCAAGTATGGGACATGACAACAGAAATGTATTACAATCATCATGTCATCATTGTTTTCGAAAGCCAAAAGAATTCCTCATAAAAGAACATCTTTTTTTCCTGGTTGTGGGATGGAGTAGAGTTGCTGCATCTTGAACAACCCACACTGATCTGAACAGAAACATGAAATGTTCTTATAGATATAAGAAATGAATTGAAAGTGAAAGTAAAAATGAAATTGTATTGGCTGGAAATATTTCTTGGCTGTTGAATGGGAAAAATATTTCCAGAGCTGAAAAAAAACTGTTCCTTTTTTCTATTAATTTGATGTCTTCACTTTGTTTACTTTGGAATGGAGAAACCCAAAGACCATGACTCATCCTTTCTAAAACATATAATTCCTAGAATGAGTCATGGTCTATTTTTAGAAACAGTGAGACAACATTCCCAGACAAAAAGGGGTAGGGTTAATTTTTGTCATGTCTAGAAGACATGATAAAAATTAACAAAAAGTTTTTTTTTTTTATCTTAGAATTTTTTTCTGAGCTCTGAAAATTTTTTCCCAGTCGGCAACCAAGTGAAAATTTTCCAGCCAACACGATTTGGCTTTTACTTTCACTTTCATCGCTTTTCTATAAAAGTATTCCACGTTTTCTATTCAGAACCGTGCGGGCTATCCAAGGGGCAGCCTGCTTTTTCTCTTTCTCTATCTGATCTGGACCCAGGAACATTCTACTAGAAAGAGCTTCTGTGAACACAAGTTTCTTTCCACTTTTTAATGTCTCACAGAATAGAAATCATTCTTCTTTTTAGGGGAAAATGTTTCCCTTTTGAAAAGCTAGGGCCCCTCGTTTGGATTTCATCAGCAACCGTTTATCAGGTTCTAGCGAAATTGGATGATCCATCCATGAATCAGAATTTCCCATCCGTGGTTTGGATGCAACAAGATTTCAACATAGTTTAAGAAAAATCCTTCAATCCTATTTGAAAGGAGATGTCATGATATTGAAAGACACCTCAAACCATACCGTTGACGACGTGTGAGACACAAACCATGACACAAATTTCAATTACTATGACAGCTAACACGCTTGAGCTTTAAAAATGTATGAAAGAAGTTATTTTTAATCCATTTCAGCGATTGAGTGGGCTGGGGAAAAAAGGCCCTTTCCATGACAGCTAACACGCTTGAGCTTTAAAAATGTATGAAAGAATTTGTTTTTAATCCATTTCAGCGATTGAGTCTGCTGGGAAACATTTTCTCAGAGCTCAGGGGAAAAAAGGCTCTTTCCATGACAGCTAACACTCTTGAGCTTTAAAAATGTATGAAAGAAGTTATTTTTAATCCATTTCAGCGATTGAGTCTGCTGGGAAACATTTTCTTAGAGCTCAGGGGAAAAAGGCTCTTTCCATGACAGCTAACACTCTTGAGGTTTAAAAATGTATGAAAGAATTTATTTTTAATCCATTTCAGCGATTGAGTGGGCTGGGAAACATTTTCTTAGAGCTCAGGGAATGTGTCTCCAGGTTGAATGCACAGCACACACGGATGGGAAGTCGAAACTCGAGTTGCTTAAAAAATAAATATACGAAATTTGGGTCATCGAGGTGACTAGGAAAAATTCTCAGAATTCTGGAAATAATTCTGAGTTCAAGTATGGGACATGACAACAGAAATGTATTACAATCATCATGTCATCATTGTTTTCGAAAGCCAAAAGAATTCCTCATAAAAGAACATCTTTTTTTCCTGGTTGTGGGATGGAGTAGAGTTGCTGCATCTTGAACAACCCACACTGATCTGAACAGAAACATGAAATGTTCTTATAGATATAAGAAATGAATTGAAAGTGAAAGTAAAAATGAAATTGTATTGGCTGGAAATATTTCTTGGCTGTTGAATGAGGAAAATATTTCCAGAGCTGAAAAAAAACTGTTCCTTTTTTCTATTAATTTGATGTCTTCACTTTGTTTACTTTGGAATGGAGAAACCCAAAGACCATGACTCATCCTTTCTAAAACATATAATTCCTAGAATGAGTCATGGTCTATTTTTAGAAACAGTGAGACAACATTCCCAGACAAAAGGGGGTAGGGTTAATTTTTGTCATGTCTAGAAGACATGATAAAAATTAACAAAAAGTTTTTTTTTTTATCTTAGAATTTTTTTCTGAGCTCTGAAAATTTTTTCCCAGTCGGCAACCAAGTGAAAATTTTCCAGCCAACACGATTTGGCTTTTACTTTCACTTTCATCGCTTTTCTATAAAAGTATTCCACGTTTTCTATTCAGAACCGTGCGGGCTCTCCAAGAGGCAGCATGCTTTTTTTCTTTCTCTATCTCATCTGAACCCAGGAACATTCTTCTAGAAAGAGCTTCTGTGAACACAAGTTTCTTTCCACATTTTAATGTCTCACAGAATAGAAATCATTCTTCTGTTTAGGGGAAAATGTTTCCCTTTTGAAAAGCTAGGGCCCCTCGTTTGGATTTCATCAGCAACCGTTTATCAGGTTCTAGCGAAATTGGATGATCCATCCATGAATCAGAATTTCCCATCCGTGGTTTGGATGCAACAAGATTTCAACATAGTTTAAGAAAAATCCTTCAATCCTATTTGAAAGGAGATGTCATGATATTGAAAGACACCTCAAACCATACCGTTGACGACGTGTGAGACACAAACCATGACATAAATTTCAATTTCTATGACAGCTAACACGCTTGAGCTTTAAAAATGTATGAAAGAAGTTATTTTTAATCCATTTCAGCGATTGAGTGGGCTGGGGAAAAAAGGCCCTTTCCATGACAGCTAACACGCTTGAGCTTTAAAAATGTATGAAAGAATTTGTTTTTAATCCATTTCAGCGATTGAGTCTGCTGGGAAACATTTTCTCAGAGCTCAGGGGAAAAAAGGCTCTTTCCATGACAGCTAACACTCTTGAGGTTTAAAAATGTATGAAAGAATTTATTTTTAATCCATTTCAGCAATTGAGTGGGCTGGGAAACATTTTCTTAGAGCTCAGGGAATGTGTCTCCAGATTGAATGCACAGCACACACGGATGGGAAGTCGAAACTCGAGTGGCTTAAAAAATAAATATACGAAATTTGGGTCATCGAGGTGACTAGGAAAAATTCTCAGAATTCTGGAAATAATTCTGAGTTCAAGTATGGGACATGACAACAGAAATGTATTACAATCATCATGTCATCATTGTTTTCGAAAGCCAAAAGAATTCCTCATAAAAGAACATCTTTTTTTCCTGGTTGTGGGATGGAGTAGAGTTGCTGCATCTTGAACAACCCACACTGATCTGAACAGAAACATGAAATGTTCTTATAGATATAAGAAATGAATTGAAAGTGAAAGTAAAAATGAAATTGTATTGGCTGGAAATATTTCTTGGCTGTTGAATGAGGAAAATATTTCCAGAGCTGAAAAAAAAACTGTTCCTTTTTTCTATTAATTTGATGTCTTCACTTTGTTTACTTTGGAATGGAGAAACCCAAAGACCATGACTCATCCTTTCTAAAACATATAATTCCTAGAATGAGTCATGGTCTATTTTTAGAAACAGTGAGACAACATTCCCAGACAAAAGGGGGTAGGGTTAATTTTTGTCATGTCTAGAAGACATGATAAAAATTAACAAAAAGTTTTTTTTTTTTATCTTAGAATTTTTTTCTGAGCTCTGAAAATTTTTTCCCAGTCGGCAACCAAGTGAAAATTTTCCAGCCAACACGATTTGGCTTTTACTTTCACTTTCATCGCTTTTCTATAAAAGTATTCCACGTTTTCTATTCAGAACCCTGCGGGCTCTCCAAGAGGCAGCATGCTTTTTTTCTTTCTCTATCTCATCTGAACCCAGGAACATTCTTCTAGAAAGAGCTTCTGTGAACACAAGTTTCTTTCCACATTTTAATGTCTCACAGAATAGAAATCATTCTTCTGTTTAGGGGAAAATGTTTCCCTTTTGAAAAGCTAGGGCCCCTCGTTTGGATTTCATCAGCAACCGTTTATCAGGTTCTAGCGAAATTGGATGATCCATCCATGAATCAGTATTTCCCATCCGTGGTTTGGATGCAACAAGATTTCAACATAGTTTAAGAAAAATCCTTCAATCCTATTTGAAAGGAGATGTCATGATATTGAAAGACACCTCAAACCATACCGTTGACGACGTGTGAGACACAAACCATGACATAAATTTCAATTTCTATGACAGCTAACACGCTTGAGCTTTAAAAATGTATGAAAGAAGTTATTTTTAATCCATTTCAGCGATTGAGTGGGCTGGGGAAAAAAGGCCCTTTCCATGACAGCTAATACGCTTGAGCTTTAAAAATGTATGAAAGAATTTGTTTTTAATCCATTTCAGCGATTGAGTCTGCTGGGAAACATTTTCTCAGAGCTCAGGGGAAAAAAGGCTCTTTCCATGACAGCTAACACTCTTGAGGTTTAAAAATGTATGAAAGAATTTATTTTTAATCCATTTCAGCGATTGAGTCTGCTGGGAAACATTTTCTTAGAGCTCAGGGGAAAAAAGGCTCTTTCCATGACAGCTAACACTCTTGAGGTTTAAAAATGTATGAAAGAATTTATTTTTAATCCATTTCAGCGATTGAGTCTGCTGGGAAACATTTTCTCAGAGCTCAGGGGAAAAAAGGCTCTTTCCATGACAGCTAACACTCTTGAGGTTTAAAAATGTATGAAAGAATTTATTTTTAATCCATTTCAGCAATTGAGTGGGCTGGGAAACATTTTCTTAGAGCTCAGGGAATGTGTCTCCAGGTTGAATGCACAGCACACACGGATGGGAAGTCGAAACTCGAGTGGCTTAAAAAATAAATATACGAAATTTGGGTCATCGAGGTGACTAGGAAAAATTCTCAGAATTCTGGAAATAATTCTGAGTTCAAGTATGGGACATGACAACAGAAATGTATTACAATCATCATGTCATCATTGTTTTCGAAAGCCAAAAGAATTCCTCATAAAAGAACATCTTTTTTTCCTGGTTGTGGGATGGAGTAGAGTTGCTGCATCTTCAACAACCCACACTGATCTGAACAGAAACATGAAATGTTCTTATAGATATAAGAAATGAATTGAAAGTGAAAGTAAAAATGAAATTGTATTGGCTGGAAATATTTCTTGGCTGTTGAATGAGGAAAATATTTCCAGAGCTGAAAAAAAAACTGTTCCTTTTTTCTATTAATTTGATGTCTTCACTTTGTTTACTTTGGAATGGAGAAACCCAAAGACCATGACTCATCCTTTCTAAAACATATAATTCCTAGAATGAGTCATGGTCTATTTTTAGAAACAGTGAGACAACATTCCCAGACAAAAGGGGGTAGGGTTAATTTTTGTCATGTCTAGAAGACATGATAAAAATTAACAAAAAGTTTTTTTTTTTTATCTTAGAATTTTTTTCTGAGCTCTGAAAATTTTTTCCCAGTCGGCAACCAAGTGAAAATTTTCCAGCCAACACGATTTGGCTTTTACTTTCACTTTCATCGCTTTTCTATAAAAGTATTCCACGTTTTCTATTCAGAACCCTGCGGGCTCTCCAAGAGGCAGCATGCTTTTTTTCTTTCTCTATCTCATCTGAACCCAGGAACATTCTTCTAGAAAGAGCTTCTGTGAACACAAGTTTCTTTCCACATTTTAATGTCTCACAGAATAGAAATCATTCTTCTGTTTAGGGGAAAATGTTTCCCTTTTGAAAAGCTAGGGCCCCTCGTTTGGATTTCATCAGCAACCGTTTATCAGGTTCTAGCGAAATTGGATGATCCATCCATGAATCAGTATTTCCCATCCGTGGTTTGGATGCAACAAGATTTCAACATAGTTTAAGAAAAATCCTTCAATCCTATTTGAAAGGAGATGTCATGATATTGAAAGACACCTCAAACCATACCGTTGACGACGTGTGAGACACAAACCATGACATAAATTTCAATTTCTATGACAGCTAACACGCTTGAGCTTTAAAAATGTATGAAAGAAGTTATTTTTAATCCATTTCAGCGATTGAGTGGGCTGGGGAAAAAAGGCCCTTTCCATGACAGCTAACACGCTTGAGCTTTAAAAATGTATGAAAGAATTTGTTTTTAATCCATTTCAGCGATTGATTCTGCTGGGCAACATTTTCTCAGAGCTCAGGGGAAAAAAGGCTCTTTCCATGACAGCTAACACTCTTGAGGTTTAAAAATGTATGAAAGAATTTATTTTTAATCCATTTCAGCGATTGAGTCTGCTGGGAAACATTTTCTCAGAGCTCAGGGGAAAAAAGGCTCTTTCCATGACAGCTAACACTCTTGAGGTTTAAAAATGTATGAAAGAATTTATTTTTAATCCATTTCAGCGATTGAGTGGGCTGGGAAACATTTTCTTAGAGCTCAGGGAATGTGTCTCCAGGTTGAATGCACAGCACACACGGATGGGAAGTCGAAACTCGAGTTGCTTAAAAAATAAATATACGAAATTTGGGTCATCGAGGTGACTAGGAAAAATTCTCAGAATTCTGGAAATAATTCTGAGTTCAAGTATGGGACATGACAACAGAAATGTATTACAATCATCATGTCATCATTGTTTTCGAAAGCCAAAAGAATTCCTCATGAAAGAACATCTTTTTTTCCTGCTTGTGGGAGGGAGTAGAGTTGCTGCATCTTGAACAACCCACACTGATCTGAACAAAAACATTAAATGTTCTTATAGATATAAGAAATGAATTGAAAGTGAAAGTAAAAATGAAATTGTATTGGCTGGAAATATTTCTTGGCTGTTGAATGGGAAAAATATTTTCAGAGCTGAAAAAAAAAACTCTTCCTTTTTTCTATTAATTTGATGTCTTCACTTTGTTTACTTTGCAATGGAGAAACCCAAAGACCATGACTCATCCTTTCTAAAACATATAATTCCTAGAATAAGTTATGGTCTATTTTTAGAAACAGTTAGACAACATTCCCAGACACAAGGGGATAGGGTTAATTTTTGTCATGTCTAGAAGACATGATAAAAATTAACAAAAAGTTTTTTTTTTATCTTAGAATTTTTTTCTGAGCTCTGAAAATTTTTTCCCAGTCGGCAACCAAGTGAAAATTTTCCAGCCAACACGATTTGGCTTTTACTTTCACTTTCATCGCTTTTCTATAAAAGTATTCCACGTTTTCTATTCAGAACCGTGCGGGCTATCCAAGAGGCAGCATGCTTTTTTCCTTTCTCTATCTCATCTGAACCCAGGAACATTCTTCTAGAAAGAGCTTCTGTGAACACAAGTTTCTTTCCACATTTTAATGTCTCACAGAATAGAAATCATTCTTCTGTTTAGGGGAAAATGTTTCCCTTTTGAAAAGCTAGGGCCCCTCGTTTGGATTTCATCAGCAACCGTTTATCAGGTTCTAGCGAAATTGGATGATCCATCCATGAATCAGAATTTCCCATCCGTGGTTTGGATGCAACAAGATTTCAACATAGTTTAAGAAAAATCCTTCAATCCTATTTGAAAGGAGATGTCATGATATTGAAAGACACCTCAAACCATACCGTTGACGACGTGTGAGACACAAACCATGACATAAATTTCAATTTCTATGACAGCTAACACGCTTGAGCTTTAAAAATGTATGAAAGAAGTTATTTTTAATCCATTTCAGCGATTGAGTGGGCTGGGGAAAAAAGGCCTTTTCCATGACAGCTAACACGCTTGAGCTTTAAAAATGTATGAAAGAATTTGTTTTTAATCCATTTCAGCGATTGAGTCTGCTGGGAAACATTTTCTCAGAGCTCAGGGGAAAAAAGGCTCTTTCCATGACAGCTAACACTCTTGAGGTTTAAAAATGTATGAAAGAATTTATTTTTAATCCATTTCAGCGATTGAGTCTGCTGGGAAACATTTTCTTAGAGCTCAGGGGAAAAAAGGCTCTTTCCATGACAGCTAACACTCTTGAGGTTTAAAAATGTATGAAAAAATTTATTTTTAATCCATTTCAGCGATTGAGTGGGCTGGGAAACATTTTCTTAGAGCTCAGGGAATGTGTCTCCAGGTTGAATGCACAGCACACACGGATGGGAAGTCGAAACTCGAGTGGCTTAAAAAATAAATATACGAAATTTGGGTCATCGAGGTGACTAGGAAAAATTCTCAGAATTCTGGAAATAATTCTGAGTTCAAGTATGGGACATGACAACAGAAATGTATTACAATCATCATGTCATCATTGTTTTCGAAAGCCAAAAGAATTCCTCATAAAAGAACATCTTTTTTTCCTGGTTGTGGGATGGAGTAGAGTTGCTGCATCTTGAACAACCCACACTGATCTGAACAGAAACATGAAATGTTCTTATAGATATAAGAAATGAATTGAAAGTGAAAGTAAAAATGAAATTGTATTGGCTGGAAATATTTCTTGGCTGTTGAATGGGAAAAATATTTCCAGAGCTGAAAAAAAACTGTTCCTTTTTTCTATTAATTTGATGTCTTCACTTTGTTTACTTTGGAATGGAGAAACCCAAAGACCATGACTCATCCTTTCTAAAACATATAATTCCTAGAATGAGTCATGGTCTATTTTTAGAAACAGTGAGACAACATTCCCAGACAAAAAGGGGTAGGGTTAATTTTTGTCATGTCTAGAAGACATGATAAAAATTAACAAAAAGTTTTTTTTTTTATCTTAGAATTTTTTTCTGAGCTCTGAAAATTTTTTCCCAGTCGGCAACCAAGTGAAAATTTTCCAGCCAACACGATTTGGCTTTTACTTTCACTTTCATCGCTTTTCTATAAAAGTATTCCACGTTTTCTATTCAGAACCGTGCGGGCTATCCAAGGGGCAGCCTGCTTTTTCTCTTTCTCTATCTGATCTGGACCCAGGAACATTCTACTAGAAAGAGCTTCTGTGAACACAAGTTTCTTTCCACTTTTTAATGTCTCACAGAATAGAAATCATTCTTCTTTTTAGGGGAAAATGTTTCCCTTTTGAAAAGCTAGGGCCCCTCGTTTGGATTTCATCAGCAACCGTTTATCAGGTTCTAGCGAAATTGGATGATCCATCCATGAATCAGAATTTCCCATCCGTGGTTTGGATGCAACAAGATTTCAACATAGTTTAAGAAAAATCCTTCAATCCTATTTGAAAGGAGATGTCATGATATTGAAAGACACCTCAAACCATACCGTTGACGACGTGTGAGACACAAACCATGACACAAATTTCAATTACTATGACAGCTAACACGCTTGAGCTTTAAAAATGTATGAAAGAAGTTATTTTTAATCCATTTCAGCGATTGAGTGGGCTGGGGAAAAAAGGCCCTTTCCATGACAGCTAACACGCTTGAGCTTTAAAAATGTATGAAAGAATTTGTTTTTAATCCATTTCAGCGATTGAGTCTGCTGGGAAACATTTTCTCAGAGCTCAGGGGAAAAAAGGCTCTTTCCATGACAGCTAACACTCTTGAGCTTTAAAAATGTATGAAAGAAGTTATTTTTAATCCATTTCAGCGATTGAGTCTGCTGGGAAACATTTTCTTAGAGCTCAGGGGAAAAAAGGCTCTTTCCATGACAGCTAACACTCTTGAGGTTTAAAAATGTATGAAAAAATTTATTTTTAATCCATTTCAGCGATTGAGTGGGCTGGGAAACATTTTCTTAGAGCTCAGGGAATGTGTCTCCAGGTTGAATGCACAGCACACACGGATGGGAAGTCGAAACTCGAGTGGCTTAAAAAATAAATATACGAAATTTGGGTCATCGAGGTGACTAGGAAAAATTCTCAGAATTCTGGAAATAATTCTGAGTTCAAGTATGGGACATGACAACAGAAATGTATTACAATCATCATGTCATCATTGTTTTCGAAAGCCAAAAGAATTCCTCATAAAAGAACATCTTTTTTTCCTGGTTGTGGGATGGAGTAGAGTTGCTGCATCTTGAACAACCCACACTGATCTGAACAGAAACATGAAATGTTCTTATAGATATAAGAAATGAATTGAAAGTGAAAGTAAAAATGAAATTGTATTGGCTGGAAATATTTCTTGGCTGTTGAATGGGAAAAATATTTCCAGAGCTGAAAAAAAACTGTTCCTTTTTTCTATTAATTTGATGTCTTCACTTTGTTTACTTTGGAATGGAGAAACCCAAAGACCATGACTCATCCTTTCTAAAACATATAATTCCTAGAATGAGTCATGGTCTATTTTTAGAAACAGTGAGACAACATTCCCAGACAAAAAGGGGTAGGGTTAATTTTTGTCATGTCTAGAAGACATGATAAAAATTAACAAAAAGTTTTTTTTTTTTATCTTAGAATTTTTTTCTGAGCTCTGAAAATTTTTTCCCAGTCGGCAACCAAGTGAAAATTTTCCAGCCAACACGATTTGGCTTTTACTTTCACTTTCATCGCTTTTCTATAAAAGTATTCCACGTTTTCTATTCAGAACCGTGCGGGCTCTCCAAGAGGCAGCATGCTTTTTTTCTTTCTCTATCTCATCTGAACCCAGGAACATTCTTCTAGAAAGAGCTTCTGTGAACACAAGTTTCTTTCCACATTTTAATGTCTCACAGAATAGAAATCATTCTTCTGTTTAGGGGAAAATGTTTCCCTTTTGAAAAGCTAGGGCCCCTCGTTTGGATTTCATCAGCAACCGTTTATCAGGTTCTAGCGAAATTGGATGATCCATCCATGAATCAGAATTTCCCATCCGTGGTTTGGATGCAACAAGATTTCAACATAGTTTAAGAAAAATCCTTCAATCCTATTTGAAAGGAGATGTCATGATATTGAAAGACACCTCAAACCATACCGTTGACGACGTGTGAGACACAAACCATGACATAAATTTCAATTTCTATGACAGCTAACACGCTTGAGCTTTAAAAATGTATGAAAGAAGTTATTTTTAATCCATTTCAGCGATTGAGTGGGCTGGGGAAAAAAGGCCCTTTCCATGACAGCTAACACGCTTGAGCTTTAAAAATGTATGAAAGAATTTGTTTTTAATCCATTTCAGCGATTGAGTCTGCTGGGAAACATTTTCTCAGAGCTCAGGGGAAAAAAGGCTCTTTCCATGACAGCTAACACTCTTGAGGTTTAAAAATGTATGAAAGAATTTATTTTTAATCCATTTCAGCAATTGAGTGGGCTGGGAAACATTTTCTTAGAGCTCAGGGAATGTGTCTCCAGATTGAATGCACAGCACACACGGATGGGAAGTCGAAACTCGAGTGGCTTAAAAAATAAATATACGAAATTTGGGTCATCGAGGTGACTAGGAAAAATTCTCAGAATTCTGGAAATAATTCTGAGTTCAAGTATGGGACATGACAACAGAAATGTATTACAATCATCATGTCATCATTGTTTTCGAAAGCCAAAAGAATTCCTCATAAAAGAACATCTTTTTTTCCTGGTTGTGGGATGGAGTAGAGTTGCTGCATCTTGAACAACCCACACTGATCTGAACAGAAACATGAAATGTTCTTATAGATATAAGAAATGAATTGAAAGTGAAAGTAAAAATGAAATTGTATTGGCTGGAAATATTTCTTGGCTGTTGAATGAGGAAAATATTTCCAGAGCTGAAAAAAAAACTGTTCCTTTTTTCTATTAATTTGATGTCTTCACTTTGTTTACTTTGGAATGGAGAAACCCAAAGACCATGACTCATCCTTTCTAAAACATATAATTCCTAGAATGAGTCATGGTCTATTTTTAGAAACAGTGAGACAACATTCCCAGACAAAAGGGGGTAGGGTTAATTTTTGTCATGTCTAGAAGACATGATAAAAATTAACAAAAAGTTTTTTTTTTTATCTTAGAATTTTTTTCTGAGCTCTGAAAATTTTTTCCCAGTCGGCAACCAAGTGAAAATTTTCCAGCCAACACGATTTGGCTTTTACTTTCACTTTCATCGCTTTTCTATAAAAGTATTCCACGGTTTCTATTCAGAACCCTGCGGGCTCTCCAAGAGGCAGCATGCTTTTTTTCTTTCTCTATCTCATCTGAACCCAGGAACATTCTTCTAGAAAGAGCTTCTGTGAACACAAGTTTCTTTCCACATTTTAATGTCTCACAGAATAGAAATCATTCTTCTGTTTAGGGGAAAATGTTTCCCTTTTGAAAAGCTAGGGCCCCTCGTTTGGATTTCATCAGCAACCGTTTATCAGGTTCTAGCGAAATTGGATGATCCATCCATGAATCAGTATTTCCCATCCGTGGTTTGGATGCAACAAGATTTCAACATAGTTTAAGAAAAATCCTTCAATCCTATTTGAAAGGAGATGTCATGATATTGAAAGACACCTCAAACCATACCGTTGACGACGTGTGAGACACAAACCATGACATAAATTTCAATTTCTATGACAGCTAACACGCTTGAGCTTTAAAAATGTATGAAAGAAGTTATTTTTAATCCATTTCAGCGATTGAGTGGGCTGGGGAAAAAAGGCCCTTTCCATGACAGCTAATACGCTTGAGCTTTAAAAATGTATGAAAGAATTTGTTTTTAATCCATTTCAGCGATTGAGTCTGCTGGGAAACATTTTCTCAGAGCTCAGGGGAAAAAAGGCTCTTTCCATGACAGCTAACACTCTTGAGGTTTAAAAATGTATGAAAGAATTTATTTTTAATCCATTTCAGCGATTGAGTCTGCTGGGAAACATTTTCTTAGAGCTCAGGGGAAAAAAGGCTCTTTCCATGACAGCTAACACTCTTGAGGTTTAAAAATGTATGAAAGAATTTATTTTTAATCCATTTCAGCGATTGAGTCTGCTGGGAAACATTTTCTCAGAGCTCAGGGGAAAAAAGGCTCTTTCCATGACAGCTAACACTCTTGAGGTTTAAAAATGTATGAAAGAATTTATTTTTAATCCATTTCAGCAATTGAGTGGGCTGGGAAACATTTTCTTAGAGCTCAGGGAATGTGTCTCCAGGTTGAATGCACAGCACACACGGATGGGAAGTCGAAACTCGAGTGGCTTAAAAAATAAATATACGAAATTTGGGTCATCGAGGTGACTAGGAAAAATTCTCAGAATTCTGGAAATAATTCTGAGTTCAAGTATGGGACATGACAACAGAAATGTATTACAATCATCATGTCATCATTGTTTTCGAAAGCCAAAAGAATTCCTCATAAAAGAACATCTTTTTTTCCTGGTTGTGGGATGGAGTAGAGTTGCTGCATCTTCAACAACCCACACTGATCTGAACAGAAACATGAAATGTTCTTATAGATATAAGAAAGGAATTGAAAGTGAAAGTAAAAATGAAATTGTATTGGCTGGAAATATTTCTTGGCTGTTGAATGAGGAAAATATTTCCAGAGCTGAAAAAAAACTGTTCCTTTTTTCTATTAATTTGATGTCTTCACTTTGTTTACTTTGGAATGGAGAAACCCAAAGACCATGACTCATCCTTTCTAAAACATATAATTCCTAGAATGACTCATGGTCTATTTTTAGAAACAGTGAGACAACATTCCCAGACAAAAGGGGGTAGGGTTAATTTTTGTCATGTCTAGAAGACATGATAAAAATTAACAAAAAGTTTTTTTTTTTTATCTTAGAATTTTTTTCTGAGCTCTGAAAATTTTTTCCCAGTCGGCAACCAAGTGAAAATTTTCCAGCCAACACGATTTGGCTTTTACTTTCACTTTCATCGCTTTTCTATAAAAGTATTCCACGTTTTTTATTCAGAACCGTGCGGGCTCTCCAAGAGGCAGCATGCTTTTTTTCTTTCTCTATCTCATCTGAACCCAGGAACATTCTTCTAGAAAGAGCTTCTGTGAACACAAGTTTCTTTCCACATTTTAATGTCTCACAAAATAGAAATCATTCTTCTGTTTAGGGGAAAATGTTTCCCTTTTGAAAAGCTAGGGCCCCTCGTTTGGATTTCATCAGCAACCGTTTATCAGGTTCTAGCGAAATTGGATGATCCATCCATGAATCAGAATTTCCCATCCGTGGTTTGGATGCAACAAGATTTCAACATAGTTTAAGAAAAATCCTTCAATCCTATTTGAAAGGAGATGTCATGATATTGAAAGACACCTCAAACCATACCGTTGACGACGTGTGAGACACAAACCATGACATAAATTTCAATTTCTATGACAGCTAACACGCTTGAGCTTTAAAAATGTATGAAAGAAGTTATTTTTAATCCATTTCAGCGATTGAGTGGGCTGGGGAAAAAAGGCCCTTTCCATGACAGCTAACACGCTTGAGCTTTAAAAATGTATGAAAGAATTTGTTTTTAATCCATTTCAGCGATTGAGTCTGCTGGGAAACATTTTCTCAGAGCTCAGGGGAAAAAAGGCTCTTTCCATGACAGCTAACACTCTTGAGGTTTAAAAATGTATGAAAGAATTTATTTTTAATCCATTTCAGCGATTGAGTCTGCTGGGAAACATTTTCTTAGAGCTCAGGGGAAAAAAGGCTCTTTCCATGACAGCTAACACTCTTGAGGTTTAAAAATGTATGAAAGAATTTATTTTTAATCCATTTCAGCGATTGAGTGGGCTGGGAAACATTTTCTTAGAGCTCAGGGAATGTGTCTCCAGGTTGAATGCACAGCACACACGGATGGGAAGTCGAAACTCGAGTGGCTTAAAAAATAAATATACGAAATTTGGGTCATCGAGGTGACTAGGAAAAATTCTCAGAATTCTGGAAATAATTCTGAGTTCAAGTATGGGACATGACAACAGAAATGTATTACAATCATCATGTCATCATTGTTTTCGAAAGCCAAAAGAATTCCTCATGAAAGAACAACTTTTTTTCCTGGTTGTGGGATGGAGTAGAGTTGCTGCATCTTGAACAACCCACACTGATCTGAACAGAAACATGAAATGATCTTATAGATATAAGAAATGAATTGAAAGTGAAAGTAAAAATGAAATTGTATTGGTTGGAAATATTTCTTGGTTGTTGAATGGGAAAAATATTTCCAGAGCTGAAAAAAAAAACTCTTCCTTTTTTCTATTAATTTGATGTCTTCACTTTGTTTACTTTGGAATGGAGAAACCCAAAGACCATGACTCATCCTTTCTAAAACATATAATTCCTAGAATGAGTCATGGTCTATTTTTAGAAACAGTGAGACAACATTCCCAGACAAAAGGGGGTAGGATTAATTTTTGTCATGTCTAGAAGACATGATAAAAATTAACAAAAAGTTTTTTTTTTATCTTAGAATTTTTCTCTGAGCTCTGAAAATTTTTTCCCAGTCGGCAACCAAGTGAAATTATCAGCCAAGACGATTTGGCTTTTACTTTCACTTTCATCGCTTTTCTATAAAAGTATTCCACGTTTTCTATTCAGAACCGTGCGGGCTATCCAAGGGGCAGCATGCTTTCTTTCTTTCTCTATCTCATCTGGACCCAGGAACATTCTTCTAGAAAGAGCTTCTGTGAACACAAGTTTCTTTCCACATTTTAATGTCTCACAGAATAGAAATCATTCTTCTGTTTAGGGGAAAATGTTTCCCTTTTGAAAAGCTAGGGCCCCTCGTTTGGATTTCATCAGCAACCGTTTATCAGGTTCTAGCGAAATTGGATGATCCATCCATGAATCAGAATTTCCCATCCGTGGTTTGGATGCAACAAGATTTCAACATAGTTTAAGAAAAATCCTTCAATCCTATTTGAAAGGAGATGTCATGATATTGAAAGACACCTCAAACCATACCGTTGACGACGTGTGAGACACAAACCATGACATAAATTTCAATTTCTATGACAGCTAACACGCTTGAGCTTTAATAATGTATGAAAGAATTTTTTTTTAATCCATTTCAGCGATTGAGTCTGCTGGGAAACATTTTCTCAGAGCTCAGGGGAAAAAAGGCTCTTTCCATGACAGCTAACACTCTTGAGGTTTAAAAATGTATGAAAGAATATATTTTTAATCCATTTCAGCGATTGAGTCTGCTGGGAAACATTTTCTTAGAGCTCAGGGGAAAAAAGGCTCTTTCCATGACAGCTAACACTCTTGAGGTTTAAAAATGTATGAAAGAATTTATTTTTAATCCATTTCAGCGATTGAGTGGGCTGGGAAACATTTTCTTAGAGCTCAGGGAATGTGTCTCCAGGGTGAATGCACAGCACACACGGATGGGAAGTCGAAACTCGAGTGGCTTAAAAAATAAATATACGAAATTTGGGTCATCGAGGTGACTAGGAAAATTTCTCAGAATTCTGGAAATAATTCTGAGTTCAAGTATGGGACATGACAACAGAAATGTATTACAATCATCGTGTCATCATTGTTTTCGAAAGCCAAAAGAATTCCTCATGAAAGAACATCTTTTTTTCCTGGTTGTGGGATGGAGTAGAGTTGCTGCATCTTGAACAACCCACACTGATCTGAACAGAAACATGAAATGTTCTTATAGATATAAGAAATGAATTGAAAGTGAAAGTAAAAATGAAATTGTATTGGCTGGAAATATTTCTTGGCTGTTGAATGGGAAAAATATTTCCAGAGCTGAAAAAAGAAAAAAAACTCTTCCTTTTTTCTATTAATTTGATGTCTTCACTTTGTTTACTTTGGAATGGAGAAACCCAAAGACCATGACTCATCCTTTCTAAAACATATAATTCCTAGAATGAGTCATGGTCTATTTTTAGAAACAGTGAGACAACATTCCCAGACAAAAGGGGGTAGGATTAATTTTTGTCATGTCTAGAAGACATGATAAAAATTAACAAAAAGTTTTTTTTTTATCTTAGAATTTTTTTCTGAGCTCTGAAAATTTTTTCCCAGTCGGCAACCAAGTGAAATTTTCAGCCAAGACGATTTGGCTTTTACTTTCACTTTCATCGCTTTTCTATAAAAGTATTCCACGTTTTCTATTCAGAACCGTGCGGGCTATCCATGGGGCAGCATGCTTTTCTTCTTTCTCTATCTCATCTGGACCCAGGAACATTCTTCTAGAAAGAGCTTCTGTGAACACAAGTTTCTTTCCACATATTAATGTGTCACAGAATAGAAATCATTCTTCTGTTTAGGGGAAAATGTTTCCCTTTTGAAAAGCTAGGGCCCCTCGTTTGGATTTCATCAGCAACCGTTTATCAGGTTCTAGCGAAATTGGATGATCCATCCATGAATCAGAATTTCCCATCCGTGGTTTGGATGCAACAAGATTTCAACATAGTTTAAGAAAAATCCTTCAATCCTATTTGAAAGGAGATGTCATGATATTGAAAGACACCTCAAACCATACCGTTGACGACGTGTGAGACACAAACCATGACATAAATTCCAATTTCTATGACAGCTAACACGCTTGAGCTTTAAATATGTATGAAAGAAGTTATTTTTAATCCATTTCAGCGATTGAGTGGGCTGGGGAAAAAAGGCCCTTTCCATGACAGCTAACACGCTTGAGCTTTAAAAATGTATGAAAGAATTTGTTTTTAATCCATTTCAGCGATTGAGTCTGCTGGGAAACATTTTCTTAGAGCTCAGGGGAAAAAAGGCTCTTTCCATGACAGCTAACACTCTTGAGGTTTAAAAATGTATGAAAGAATTTATTTTTAATCCACTTCAGCGATTGAGTCTGCTGGGAAACATTTTCTTAGAGCTCAGGGGAAAAAAGGCTCTTTCCATGACAGCTAACACTCTTGAGGTTTAAAAATGTATGAAAGAATTTATTTTTAATCCATTTCAGCGATTGAGTGGGCTGGGAAACATTTTCTTAGAGCTCAGGGAATGTGTCTCCAGGTTGAATGCACAGCACACACGGATGGGAAGTCGAAACTCGAGTGGCTTAAAAAATAAATATACGAAATTTGGGTCATCGAGGTGACTAGGAAAAATTCTCAGAATTCTGGAAATAATTCTGAGTTCAAGTATGGGACATGACAACAGAAATGTATTACAATCATCATGTCATCATTGTTTTCGAAAGCCAAAAGAATTCCTCATGAAAGAACATCTTTTTTTCCTCGTTGTGGGATGGAGTAGAGTTGCTGCATCTTGAACAACCCACACTGATCTGAACAGAAACATGAAATGTTCTTATAGATATAAGAAATGAATTGAAAGTGAAAGTAAAAATGAAATTGTATTGGCTGGAAATATTTCTTGGCTGTTGAATGGAAAAAATATTTCCAGAGCTGAAAAAAGAAAAAAAACTCTTCCTTTTTTCTATTAATTTGATGTCTTCACTTTGTTTACTTTGGAATGGAGAAACCCAAAGACCATGACTCATCCTTTCTAAAACATATAATTCCTAGAATGAGTCATGGTCTATTTTTAGAAACAGTGAGACAACATTCCCAGACAAAAGGGGGTAGGATTAATTTTTGTCATGTCTAGAAGACATGATAAAAATTAACAAAAAGTTTTTTTTTATCTTAGAATTTTTTTCTGAGCTCTGAAAATTTTTTCCCAGTCGGCAACCAAGTGAAATTTTCAGCCAAGACGATTTGGCTTTTACTTTCACTTTCATCGCTTTTCTATAAAAGTATTCCACGTTTTCTATTCAGAACCGTGCGGGTATCCAAGGGGCAGCATGCTTTTTTTCTTTCTCTATCTCATCTGGACCCAGGAACATTCTTCTAGAAAGAGCTTCTGTGAACACAAGTTTCTTTCCACATATTAATGTGTCACAGAATAGAAATCATTCTTCTGTTTAGGGGAAAATGTTTCCCTTTTGAAAAGCTAGGGCCCCTCGTTTGGATTTAATCAGCAACCGTTTATCAGGTTCTAGCGAAATTGGATGATCCATCCATGAATCAGAATTTCCCATCCGTGGTTTGGATGCAACAAGATTTCAACATAGTTTAAGAAAAATCCTTCAATCCTATTTGAAAGGAGATGTCATGATATTGAAAGACACCTCAAACCATACCGTTGACGACGTGTGAGACACAAACCATGACATAAATTTCAATTTCTATGACAGCTAACACGCTTGAGCTTTAAAAATGTATGAAAGAAGTTATTTTTAATCCATTTCAGCGATTGAGTGGGCTGGGGGAAAAAGGCCCTTACCATGACAGCTAACACTCTTGAGGTTTAAAAATGTATGAAAGAATTTATTTTTAATCCATTTCAGCGATTGAGTCTGCTGGGAAACATTTTCTTAGAGCTCAGGGGAAAAAAGGCTCTTTCCATGACAGCTAACACTCTTGATGTTTAAAAATGTATGAAAGAATTTATTTTTAATCCATTTCAGCGATTGAGTGGGCTCGGAAAATTTTCTTAGAGCTCAGGGAATGTGTCTCCAGGTTGAATGCAATGAACACACGGATGGGAAGTCGAAACTCGAATGGCTTAAATAAATATACGAAATTTGGGTCATCGAGTGACTAGGAAAAATTCTCAGATCTCTGGAAATAATTCTGAGTTCAAGCATCGGACATGAGAACAGAAATATATTACAATCATCATGTCATCGTTGTTTTCGAAAGCCAAAAGAATTCCTCATCAAAGAACATCTTTTTTTCCTGGTTGTGGGATGGAGTAGAGTTGCTGCATCTTGAACAACCCACACTGATCTGAACAGAAATATGAAATGTTTTTATAGATATAAGAAATGAACTCAAAGTGAAAGTAAAAATGAAATTGTATTGGCTGGAAATATTTCTTGGCTGTTGAATGGGAAAAATATTTCCAGAGCTGAAAAAAAAACTGTTCCTTTTTTTCTATTAATTTGATGTCTTCACTTTGTTTACTTTGGAATGGAGAAACCCAAAGACTATGACTCATCCTTTCTAAAACATATAATTCCTAGAATGAGTCATGGTCTATTTTTAGAAACAGTGAGACAACATTCCCAGACAAAAGGGGGTAGGGTTAATTTTTGTCATGTCTAGAAGACATGATAAAAATTAACAAAAAGTTTTTTTTTATCTTAGAATTTTTTTCTGAGCTCTGAAAATTTTTTCCCAGTCGGCAACCAAGTGAAAATTTTCCAGCCAAGACGAATTGGCTTTTACTTTCACTTTCATCGCTTTTCTATAAAAGTATTCCACGTTTTCTATTCAGAACCGTGCGGGTATCCAAGGGGCAGCATGCTTTTTTTCTTTCTCTATCTCATCTGGACCCAGGAACATTCTTCTAGAAAGAGCTTCTGTGAACACAAGTTTCTTTCCACATTTTAATGTCTCACAGAATAGAAATCATTCTTCTGTTTATGGGAAAATGTTTCCCTTTTGAAAAGCTAGGGCCCCTCGTTTGGATTTCATCAGCAACCGTTTATCAGGTTCTAGCGAAATTGGATGATCCATCCATGAATCAGAATTTCCCATCCGTGGTTTGGATGCAACAAGATTTCCACATAGTTTAATAAAAATCCTTCAATCCTATTTGAAAAGAGATGTCATGATATTGAAAGACACCTCAAACCATACCGTTGACGACGTGTGAGACACAAACCATGACATAAATTTCAATTTTTATGACAGCTAACACGCTTGAGCTTTAAAAATGTATGAAAGAAATTATTTTTAATCCATTTCAGCGATTGAGTGGGCTGGGGAAAAAAGGCCCTTTCCATGACAGCTAACACGCTTGAGCTTTAAAAATGTATGAAAGAATTTGTTTTTAATCCATTTCAGCGATTGAGTCTGCTGGGAAACATTTTCTCAGATTTCAGGGGAAAAAAGGCTCTTTCCATGACAGCTAACACTCTTGAGGTTTAAATATGTATGAAAGAATTTATTTTTAATCCATTTCAGCGATTGAGTCTGCTGGGAAACATTTTCTTAGAGCTCAGGGGAAAAAAGGCTCTTTCCATGACAGCTAACACTCTTGAGGTTTAAAAATGTATGAAAGAATTTATTTTTAATCCATTTCAGCGATTGAGTGGGCTGGGAAACATTTTCTTAGAGCTCAGGAAATGTGTCTCCAGGTTGAATGCACAGCACACACGGATGGGAAGTCGAAACTCGAGTGGCTTAAAAAATAAATATACGAAATTTGGGTCATCGAGGTGACTAGGAAAAATTCTCAGAATTCTGGAAATAATTCTGAGTTCAAGTATGGGACATGACGACAGAAATGTATTACAATCATCATGTCATCATTGTTTTCGAAAGCCAAAAGAATTCCTCATGAAAGAACATCTTTTTTTCCTGGTTGTGGGATGGAGTAGAGTTGCTGCATCTTGAACAACCCACACTGATCTGAACAGAAACATGAAATGTTCTTATAGATATAAGAAATGAATTGAAAGTGAAAGTAAAAATGAAATTGTATTGGCTGGAAATATTTCTTGGCTGTTGAATGGGAAAAATATTTCCAGAGCTGAAAAAAAAACTCTTCCTTTTTTCTATTAATTTGATGTCTTCACTTTGTTTACTTTGGAATGGAGAAATCCAAAGACCATGACGCATCCTTTCTAAAACATATAATTCCTAGAATGAGTCATGGTCTATTTTTAGAAACAGTGAGACAACATTCCCAGACAAAAGGGGGTAGGATTAATTTTTGTCATGTCTAGAAGACATGATAAAAATTAACAAAAAGTTTTTTTTTATCTTAGAATTTTTTTCTGAGCTCTGAAAATTTTTTCCCTGTCGGCAACCAAGTGAAATTTTCAGCCAAGACGATTTGGCTTTTACTTTCACTTTCATCGCTTTTCTATAAAAGTATTCCACGTTTTCTATTCAGAACCGTGCGGGCTATCCAAGGGGCAGCATGCTTTTCTTCTTTCTCTATCTCATCTGGACCCAGGAACATTCTTCTAGAAAGAGCTTCTGTGAACACAAGTTTCTTTCCACATTTTAATGTCTCACAGAATAGAAATCATTCTTCTGTTTAGGGGAACATGTTTTCCTTTTGAAAAGCTAGGGCCCTTCGTTTGGATTTCATCAGCACCCGTTTATCAGGTTCTAGCGAAATTGGATGATCCATCCATGAATCAGAATTTCCCATCCGTGGTTTGGATGCAACAAGATTTCAACATAGTTTAAGAAAAATCCTTCAATCCTATTTGAAAGGAGATGTCATGATATTGAAAGACACCTCAAACCATACCGTTGACGACGTGTGAGACACAAACCATGACATAAATTTCAATTTCTATGACAGCTAACACGCTTGAGCTTTAAAAATGTATGAAAGAAGTTATTTTTAATCCATTTCAGCGATTGACTGGGCTGGGGAAAAAAGGCCCTTTCCATGACAGCTAACACGCTTGAGCTTTAAAAATGTATGAAAGAATTTGTTTTTAATCCATTTCAGCGATTGAGTCTGCTGGGAAACATTTTCTCAGAGCTCAGGGGAAAAAAGGCTCTTTCCATGACAGCTAACACTCTTGAGCTTTAAAAATGTATGAAAGAATTTGTTTTTAATCCATTTCAGCGATTGAGTCTGCTGGGAAACATTTTCTCAGAGCTCAGGGGAAAAAAGGCTCTTTCCATGACAGCTAACACTCTTGAGGTTTAAAAATGTATGAAAGAATTTATTTTTTATCCATTTCAGCGATTGAGTCTGCTGGGAAACATTTTCTTAGAGCTCAGGGGAAAAAAGGCTCTTTCCATGACAGCTAACACTCTTGAGGTTTAAAAATGTATGAAAGAATTTATTTTTAATCCATTTCAGCGATTGAGTGGGCTGGGAAACATTTTCTTAGAGCTCAGGGAATGTGTCTCCAGGTTGAATGCACAGCACACACGGATGGGAAGTCGAAACTCGAGTGGCTTAAAAAATAAATATACGAAATTTGGGTCATCGAGGTGACTAGGAAAAATTCTCAGAATTCTGGAAATAAGTCTGAGTTCAAGTATGGGACATGACAACAGAAATGTATTACAATCATCATGTCATCATTGTTTTCGAAAGCCAAAAGAATTCCTCATGAAAGAACATCTTTTTTTCCTCGTTGTGGGATGGAGTAGAGTTGCTGCATCTTGAACAACCCACACTGATCTGAACAGAAACATGAAATGTTCTTATAGATATAAGAAATGAATTGAAAGTGAAAGTAAAAATGAAATTGTATTGGCTGGAAATATTTCTTGGCTGTTGAATGGGAAAAATATTTCCACAGCTGAAAAAAGAAAAAAACTCTTCCTTTTTTCTATTAATTTGATGTCTTCACTTTGTTTACTTTGGAATGGAGAAACCCAAAGACCATGACTCATCCTTTCTAAAACATATAATTCCTAGAATGAGTCATGGTCTATTTTTAGAAACAGTGAGACAACATTCCCAGACAAAAGGGGGTAGGATTAATTTTTGTCATGTCTAGAAGACATGATAAAAATTAACAAAAAGTTTTTTTTTATCTTAGAATTTTTTTCTGAGCTCTGAAAATTTTTTCCCAGTCGGCAACCAAGTGAAATTTTCAGCCAAGACGATTTGGCTTTTACTTTCACTTTCATCGCTTTTCTATAAAAGTATTCCACGTTTTCTATTCAGAACCGTGCGGGTATCCAAGGGGCAGCATGCTTTTTTTCTTTCTCTATCTCATCTCGACCCAGGAACATTCTTCTAG